>NC_080745.1:65893894-70822644 GCF_020826845.1 Diceros bicornis minor
GCGGAGGGAGGGGCGGGCAGAGCAGGGCGGGGCTCCGCCCCTCGCCCCAGGCCCCGCCCTTTCGGCCTCTAGGCTGGGCCAGAAACTTCCAAGGGGTGGGAGAGAGGTTATCACCAAAGAGGATCCGCAGGGGGCTCGTTTTGCACCACGGGGCACCTCCTCATGCACCAGCCCCGCAAGGTGGGCCCGCCCGCCACCCTCCGACCCTCGGAACGGCTGCATCGGGCTGTCAAGGACTCTCCGGAGCTGGACGCGCCCCAGGACAGGGAGTTGGGGGGGGCAGGGGAGGGAGAGGGGGAGATGAGGAGGAGAAAACAGAGTCAAGGACGTCGATGGGGCCTGTCGGCTTTGCGAACGTTTTAGGGTGGTCCCCGCCCCGTCATCTCGTACCGAGGCAAGACCTGGGCTGCCAGGTTTGGGGGTACGTGGAGGGGCGCAGGGCACTCCAATACCACCTCCTCTCTGGGCTCACCTGTACCCGCAGCTACTTCGGAGGCAGGGGTAAATGAGAGCGCTTCAGGGAGCCCTCAGGGAGCCGAGCTCGACTTGGACTTCATAGATGCTCAATAAAGGTTAAACTAACAAACACGATAGCCTCTGACCTCTGCCTCAGAGTTCAGGCTCAGGGCCCCAGGTGAGGACTTGGGGCACAGCTGGATTTTCTTGTAGTTGAACACCTGGCCCTTTGGAAGAAACATACCCAAAATGGAGGGTGGGTGGCAAAGGAATGGAGAGATTGAGCAGCCCTTGAGAGTGGGGGAACCCAAAGGGGAATGGAGGAGAAAAGAAAGCCATTTATTTATTTAATGGTTGATTTAACATGTTTTATCTCACAGAATCCATCCAACAACCGAAGGAGGTTATTTCTACTAGTATCTACCATTTTACAGATGAGAAAATCGAGCTTCCAGAAGTTAAGTGATTGACTCAAGGTCACAGTGTTGGTAGGTTGGGAGGCCTAGCTTTGAGGCCAGGTCTGTCAGACTCCAAACCCCTCCCATAGTTATGGGCCTTGGGAGAGACTGCTGTGGTTTTGGGAACTGGATAGTGGTGGGGAGACTGCGAGAAGCACAGGGGAAACAGACCTGGTGAGCGGTAAACCGTGTCCATTCCAAAGAGGGGTGGGGAGAGCTGGTGCTTGAACCTTCCCCAGGGGTTCAGAAAACTGTAGAGAAGGAGTTCCTTCCAGAGCGTGTGTAGTGGGGGGAACCACCAGAGAATAAACTTATCATAACCATTTCTATAGGTGCCATGGGTGCATTAGTCCTGGCTTGGGAATGGGCGGGGGGGGGGGGGGGACTTCAGGAAGAGGAGAAATGGGGGTGAAGAATGTAGACCAGTGAAGGAGGTGGAGCATTATTTCAAATCAGAGACTAGGCATTAAGTTACCAAGGGTGTGGGAGTGAGGTCACTCACGGTGGGAGAGACAGACTTCCTGCCGATAGCTTCATCAGTGAGACGCACAGCTCCTCCCTGTGACCCCTCACCCAATAGAAAGCCAAAAGGAACAAGCATAACTGAGAGCACAAGTATGACAGGAGATCCTACAAGACAGACAGACCCTGGGGTCCCAATGGACCACAAACAGAATTAGATAAATGAACAGGATTGGGAGTGGGAAATGGAGATGCATTTTGTTTATTTGCATGAAGGGAGGAGGAAGATCAGGAAAATGGGGTGATAGAAAGGGGATGAAGGGATGAGAGGAGGGAGCAAGGGACTTCCCCCTGACATCTGCATCGACCCCACTGTGAGAGGATGCTAGCTCACCCATTTCTCCCCATCTGCACCCATTCTGCCTCCATAGGAGCTTTCGCTTCTGTGCCTGTCTCCCACCCCCCATCAGCCCAGGGGGGATGGAAACACAAATGTGCTTAATCAACAAACATTTTTATAGAGCTTACTCTCTTCAAGGCACTGTTCCAAGCACTTTATGCATATTAACTCAATACTCCATAACAAAGTTATGAGATGGATAATTAACATATCTCCATTGTACAGAATAGGAAACTGAGGCACAGAGGGCTTTATGAATTTGCGCGTTTACACAGTTAGCAATGGTGAAACAAATTGAACCCAAGCATACTCTCACTCACTACTCTCAGAGCCCTCAGTGCCAACACTGGACAAGGAGTCAAGGCGGGGGGGCTTAGCTCCAGTCCTACCACCTGCGTGTTGTATGACCTTGGCCAAGACCCTTCCCCATTCTGAGCCTCAGTTTCCACATCTGTAAAGTAAGAGGATTGGGCCAACACTCTGCTAAATCCCTTCCAGACCCAAAGCGCTACAATCCGTGATTCCTCCCCAACGGACCCCTGCTCCCTGACGCCTCCCACACTCCCCCGCCTCCAACCCTCAGCCCCAGCCCCACGCGGAGCCTCGCGCTCGCCTGCCCCGCCCGCTCCCCGCGAGCCCGCGCGTGACTTTAGCGCGCGCGCGGCTCAGCCCGGAAGGTCACCGCCTTCATCACGGATTCTATTTGCATCCGGAATCGCATGTACATGAAAAATGTGTCCGCGTGCGGCCCCGACTGCAGACGCAGATGAAATTCTGTGCCGAGCCTGATGCGCGGTAACCTTTGCAGATGGCGCCGCTATTGCTGAGAAATGGATTGCTTAATAAAGCGTATCATCCGGCATATTTGCTGCTTGGCTAGCCAAATAGAAGTTGTTTTTTGCACAAATTTCCTTGTCAAATTTGTCAATGTTCATGTCATTTTTGCTTTAGGTCACAGAGCAAGGTGCAAATTCCTGGCATCTTTACTAGTTGCAGCCAATTTCGGCGATTTCGGCGGTGACGGGGATTCTCCGAGGAGTCGCATGCCCGCGCGCGCCCGCCTGTCGGCCCCAGCAGAGCGCGCCCCGACACCTCCTCCCGGAAGCCCTCCGGCCGGACTCTGGTTTCGGGGGAGAGGCTCAGGACCGGGGTGGGAGACAGAGGATATCTTGCTTTCCTAACCACCCACACCCAGACGCCCCCCGTCACCACCAGGGAAGTTGGGGGGTACAGGTGGGAATAGGGGGCTCCAGATCCAGCTCTCCCTGTGTCACCTCCTCTCCCCGAGCTGTCGCCCTTTTCCCTTCTTCTTTCACCTCCTCTGACTTGACAGCGGAAACTGAGGTGTAAGTGGGAAAGGGAGCCCTCTTCTCATCTCTTCCTAAGACACTTTGCCTCCGCGTGCCCCAAAACTCCGCCCACACCCGATTCCAAAGCCGGACTGACTTCTCCCCACCCTACAAGAGATTTCCTGAAAAGAGGAGAGACAGTGGGAGAGTAGTGCCCCATTCCCTCCTCCCACAGGCTCCGTACCCACTGTGAGGACTCTAGGGCTCCCCTCCCCCTCCCCCAGGGGAATTGTGGATAAACAGGGGTGTGTGGAACAGGTAAGGGCGCACCCCAGCACTCCTTCCTGGGGAGGTATGAAAGGCTGGTCCCTCTGCCTAGATTTCCACCATTTGAGCTTCAACTGTTGGGGTTAGGCCAGGCCCACTCCAGGCTAATCTTATACAAAAACAGATTAACCTAAGAGGTCACTCAGGAGCTTGGGCAGTCCAGAGCTCAGTGTGAGGGAGTTTAGCAGATTATTTCTGCCCAGCAGAAGTCAACCACTAGCACTGGGAAGTGCTTCCAGGTGCCATTTGCCTGGATTATCTCCTGAAATTACCATTTCAACAACCCCAGGAGGCATTTACTAATATTATCCTATTTTACAGATGCAGGAACAGCTCTAGGAGATGGACCCACTTGGAAAGTTTGGATAAGGTTTGTGGGCCTGTGAGGGTAGGTGGACTGATGAAGGGAAAGATGAGGGGGAGGGAGGAGGAGGGATAAATGGCAGGGAGAAGGCACCAGTGAAGCAGTCGTGGCAGGGTTACTGAAAGCCTGTCCTGGTGTGAGAAGAGAGGAGCAGATGGGAGGAGAGGGCTGTGCGTGGACAGAGTTCTCTACAGGACTCTGTCCTGTAGAGAGGAGTGTAGGAGGAGAGGCAGGAGATATGGGGACATGAATCGGGGAATAGATGCTGGGGACAGGACTACGGGAAAGGGTATATTGTGGATCGGAGTCTGATTCAGACATAAAAAGGACAGGTATGGGGAAAGGGCATGAGGACAGGTGTAGGGGGCAGGCAAGTGGGGAAGGTGTATGAGGGCTGGTGTGTGGAGTCAAGCATGGGTGTGGGTGTGTGGGGACAGGTATGATGGTCAGGAACATGGACAGGGTGTGAGAGGACAGGTGAATGGTGACAATAAGCTCCAAGAGGTTGGCTATGTCTCTGTTGGCTGCTATATTCCCGGGTCCAAGCCCAGCGCCTGGCACCTGGTAGGAGCTCGGGATATACTTGCGCAATGACGGAATGCGGAAAGGGGTTGGTGGGGAACAGGTGCCATCCAAGGTATGTTGTCACCCTAGAGGAGGGATGGGCAGATTTATCACGATATATTCTACTGGAGTTTGGATTCTCCCATCAGCCTCTGCGGCACTGGGGCAGGCTGGGGAATGGTCAGACCTGCTTTCCCCCAACAGGAGACCAGCCCGGGATGGGAGCCCAGTGAGCCCAGCGGCGGCTGCAGAGCATTGGATGATGGCGGGTGGGGGTGGGGGAAGACTGCCGTCAGATTATTAATGGCCATGCGTTGACTCAATTAAATCCAGCCTGCTTTTGTTGGCAGGCCTCCGCAATTATGCATCTCATTACGGGCGGCCGCCCAAATGCATCCTGGGAGGAGACCAGAACTCCAAATTAACTTTTCTTGGCGCTGCGGGGGCTGGTTGGCCGGCACTGCCTGCATGGCAGCCAATCAGTGTTGGCTCCAAGGGGGGCGGGGTCAAAGGAAGGGCGAAGGTGGGGGGAAGGTAGGCTGTCTGGTCTGGGGTGGGTCTAGGCAAGATAGGCTGAGGACCTGCATGTCCACAATTTAACTCCCAAACCCACCCCACCCCCCTCCCCACCAAGGAGCCTGCCTGGGTGTTTGAGCTCAGTCTTGGAGGGAGTCTGAGCCGTGGCCTTACTCCCTCTGTGGGTGAGGTCACCTCAACAGTGAGCACAGAAAACCAAGAGTCCCAGGTCCCCATCCGTACAAGACCTGGACTAAATCAGTGTGACTACAGGACTGCACCAAACCCACAGCAGCCCTGGAAAGTGAGGGGCGGAGGTGCAGAGAGGGCAACCTTTTGGATGTGGGGAGACCACTCTGGAGGTTGGCCAGCCTAGCTTCTGCCCTGCTGGGTGTCGCCTATGTGTCAGGATGGGCATGTTTGTGTGTGTGTGTGTGTGTGCGCGCGCGCGCGCTTGCTCACAGCCTGCCTCTGCAGTTACACCACCAGTATAAAGTGCTTCATTAACCTGTCAATCAAAGGCCCTTCTCTCCAGCTCTCCTGCTCTACCCTCCAACAGCCCATATGTATGTGTGCTCCGGCTCATTGTGCCATCCTGGGACCCCTTGGCATTGTCCAGTCTCTCCCTATGCAAACATGGCTCCTGTCGCCTCCCTCGGAATCCCTAAACATTCATGCCTTACCCAGAAGAGTCTGGGGCCTGGTGTTGCCCATGTGCTATATGTGTATATGTAGCGCATTATTGTGTGAGTGGCCTTGCTCCAAGCCATGCATTCATGAGAGACGGCTGTTCTAAAAACTAGAGCACCCTGGACTAGTATGAGGAGATCTAGCTCTGAGCTGTGTGACCTTGGACTTGTCACTTTCCCTCTCTGGGTCTCAGGGGCCTCATCTGTATTAGGTAATCTGGTTTGGACTAGATGATCTCTGATGTCCTTCTTCCTTCTGGCCTTCTGAGTTCAGGTGAGTGTGACTGATTCTCCACCTTCAGAATTGTACATGCGTGTACATGCGTGCATGTGTCCTTTCCTAGCAGTTTTCCCTCCCTGGGAGCCAAGAGGTGCAGGAGCAGGAGGCTGGCTACAGCAGGACCACCAGAGCCCAGAGGCTGCTCCGGAGCTAGAAGGAGTGTGCCTTTCTGAGATTCCACATGCCACCATCCACCGGAGTCCACTCATAGAAACAGACGCACTCACTTACTTTGAGCAAACTCCTACAGGGCTGCGGGTGTGCACGTCTAAGGTGGGCAACCATGTACACCCACGCAGGCGTGAGCCCAGGCAGTGCCCACCCTTGTAGACTTGTGCCCTCAATATTCAGGGTCACCTGAAGAGTCCAGTCTTCCCAGATGTGGGCTCCTGGCCTTGCTCCCACCTGCCAGGCCCCTCCACAGGGGAAAGAGGGGATGTTTTCCACAACAGGGGAGGGCTCTGTTCACCCAACTTGTGGTTTCTTTATTGTGCGTTAATGAAACCCTGTTTCTTCTGGGCCTTTAATTCTTTCCATCTATTATGTTTAGACAACTCATTAACAATCATTCGTTATAATTAGACTTCAATTTTAGGCTCCTTTTTCAGGGGAGGCAATGCAGAGCTTTTACACATATTTGCATCGTAAACAGCTTCCAAATCTCTGGGTGTCACCCCTGCCCTGTCCCACTGTAGCTCCTGATCCTCCTTTTCTCTCCTTGGTTCCCTCCTCTCTGCCCACCCCCTGCTCCACATGTAGGAGTGAGGGTGGAGAAAGGGGAACTGAAGTGTGTAGAGAGGCCCCTCAAATCCTGCTGCTGCCAAAGTCCTTTTCGCCTGGGCCTGAGCCTCGCTGAATGACACTGATGTGCCAATGTGGGCAGCAGGCTTCCCTGGAAACAGATTTCTCCCACTGACCACCAAAGGATGGCACCAGGCTATGGATCTTTGGGCATTCCCAGGTGGATTCATATACACACAGATATGCCTGCCCACGCGGACGTGTTTGCACAAGTGTGGAAATCAGACATGTGACCACTTAGAGGATGGAGGAGGGAGTCTCTTGTGAGGATTTTCCTTTCTGTTTCTAAACTGAGACATTGGTTCCCAGCACCACACCTCCCTCCAAATTCCTTTTAGTTCAATTACTCATAATCCTTTCAGTCTTTACTTGCAAAATCAGAGGATCTCTATTTGGCGAATGAATGTTTGTTGAGAGAATGAATGAATGAATTTGAGTGGAAATTGCCTGGGGGTTAAAGTCAGACAGACTTGATTCAAGTCCCAGCTCGGTAACTGACTAGCCATGTGATCTTGGCACCTGGCTTAACCTCTTTGAGCCTCGGTTTACTCATCTGTAAAATGAGGATAATAATGTCTACCTTGCAGGGGTTTTGTGAGGATGAAGAGAGATAGCTAAAAATGTAAAGTACCTGGCATTTTATAGGCACTTGCCTATGGTAGCTATAATAATACTAGTGAATAATTGTATTAATAACTTATGAGTAACTATGATAATCCCAGGAAGAAGCCTCAGGTGTCATTTTGTGCAACTTCTCTTCCAGTGCGGCAGTCTTTTCTAGAACATCCTCAGTGGGTGCTGTTGAATGTTTTAGTGGTGGAGAGCACAGCACTGTCCATTCCATTATTGGGCAGATCTCATTAGGAGAAAGGTTTTCCTTAGATCCAGTTCCAATCAGCTTCCTTGCAACCTTTCCCATTAGTCCTGGATCTGGCCTCTGAAGCCTCTGGGCCTCTGCCTCCTGCTCACCAATGGAGACCCTGGGGAGCCCCCATCAGGGAGAAGGGAAAAGGGCAGGATGGAGGGCAAACACCACGATGGGCTAGGACCATTGGGAGGAGGCAGAGAGGCTGATGGGAGAGTGTGGGAGGGTATGGCTGGACCCCTCAGAGGCTGTGGGAACCAGAGGGAGCCACAGGAGGGGAGACAGAGACAGAGAGAGGACACCAGGGGAGAAGGATTTTCTATCAACAAAACAGCAGGACAGATTCTGGCTGGTCTCTGGAAACATCTTCATCCGGTGCCTGAGGCCAGCTCTGAGCTCCTTTTAGCTCATTACTGGCAATTAGTCCTCTGGGCCCAGCCTGGGGGAGGGGGAGCACTATTAGCTCTCACTCCCCTGGACACACACACACACCATGAATCAAGTTGACAACTTTGCCCAGGCCTGCCCTGCTTGCCCTGCTCTGTGTGTGGAGCAGGATGCACGTGTCTACATGGATGAGGGGTGTGAATGCATGTGCACCCCCATGAAGATGTCACAGGGCAGAAAGTGTGAGTGCATATGTACAGCCCGTGTGAGTGTGAGATTGTGCAAATGAGCAGGAAGCGTGTGTGTACTTGAAGGGATATGTATATATGCACGCCCTATGGGAGAATGTGGGAACGTATAAATGAGCCTGTGAGGATAGAAGTGTGTGTGCACCTGTTGGGGACGATCACTGAGAGGGGATGAAGTGGATGTGGGAACCCGTGACTACTCATGGGTTTCCATTTCCTGAGGAATCCTGGCTGAGGTGGCTGATTTTGGCGGCTGGGTTTCAGGAGAGGAAAAGACAGATCGTGGAGTTCCTGCCCCAGCTCCATCTCAGAAGGGCTGTTCCTTGGGGAACCCCTTCCTCTGAGAAAAATAGGACCCTATTGAGATGAATCCCGGGGAGGGACACCCAGAATTTGCTCCTGCTCCAAAACCCTTTCCTTCCCAGGCACTTTAGCCCAGCACTGTCCAATAGAAATATAATGCAAGCCACACATGCAATTTAAAATTTTCTAGTGGCTATATTTTTAAACAGTAAAAAGAAACAGGTGAAATTAATTTATTTTATTAAATTTTAAATTAATATTTAAAATTTAAATATTTAAAGTATAGACAAACTAATATGATCTTAACATGTAACCAATATTTTTTAAAGTATTCATAAGACATTTTACACTCTTTTCCAATACTAAATCTTCAAAAATCAATGTGCATTTTTCATGTACAGCCCATCTCCATGGGGATTCGCCACATTTCAAGTGCTCACTGGCCGCATGTGGCTAGTGGTTACCATACTGGCAGGACAGATCTAGAGCCTGGCTTGGCTGGTTCTCCACAAGCCAGTGAAGGGTGGTGTGCGTGTTGATGGGGGGAGCTGGGAGAAGTTGGGCTGCAATCAGCGCACTCCTCATTCTCACTCTATCTCAGACCCTCTCTTGCAGGGCCTTTGGCTCCTTTCCCCACTAACTGTACCAACCCTTGGTCCCAACAGTCACAGCAGAGACACATGAATTCAGTCTCAGAGTCTTACTCTAGAAAGTTCTTCCCTTTGTCTCACTTCTGTGCTTCCTACTGCAGGGGACAAGGGCTCATTCTCTTCAGTTTTAAATCCCTTGTGCAACGCATTCTCAGGAGCACCCCCACACACTGCTTCCCCCCATCCTGCTTTATCTAAGAGACTTTGAGGTCGGAAGAGAGAACCAAGCAGAAACTGAAGTGGGCAGGGGAGTGGGAGATGGGAGAAGGGAAAGCCTGGAAAAGCCCGAAGTCCTTAGGAGGAGTGGGGAGGGGGTGGAGGAGGGGATGGACTAGGAAGTGACCACAGAATAAAAACAGAATTTCTAGGTGACTTTTCAGCACCTGGGCCCCCTTATCCTTTCTGATTTTCCATCTCTTCAGCCTTTCAGATTTCTTGGGCCCACCTAGACCACCCCCGTTTTCACCCCATCCCTTTATTTCCCTCACCCCTCAGCCTTTTATCACCTCCACCTCTTGGCCTTTGTATCTGTCTGTCAGCTTCTCGGCCCTTCACCTCCTCAGCTCACTTCCTGCTCCCACTCATCATCTTCCACTCGACCACCAGCCAGTCCAGGGTGCTGAGACTAGGGGAAATTTGGGGAGTGGAGACCTGGAATGGAGTGTGAGGGCCTGAGCCAGCATCTCCAGGAGAGAGAAGGAAGCAAGACCCTCCCAGTCCCCTCCCATCCTCTTACCCCTCCTCCCAACTCCCTCCCCCACGGGGCTGCAGTGATTCCACAGTCTCAGGGCTTGAGGGTCTCGGGGCCCCTCGCTAATGTAAGGTTATTGTAATTGATATGAAGGTAATTGATAATGTGTTACGGTGAATAATGTCTTCAATTTTCTGCTAAATCCCATTTTTGTAGCCATCTGGGCTCCTCCAACTGCCCCCCTGGGACGCTGGGTAATAGAGAGTAATTATTCTCAAGTCATTTACTTTTTCAAAGTGTTTAGTGCTTATCTGTTTTACAATTAAAATGGAAACGACCCTGATTCACTTCCTTTCTTTTTTATTTAAATAGCACTCACCCCCCCCACCCCCACCACACACTTTCAGTCACACACAACCACACGGGCACACAACCCTCCAACAAATACACACACACACACACACAGTATCTTTGTATGCAGCAACATGTCTACATTCAAAGACACAAAAATACACACACATTTTCTTTGTCACTCACACACACAAGCACACATGTACAACTTTACATTCAGACAAGGGACACAGCCTCAGTGACTTAGACATACATACCTGTTTGCCATTTTCCTTTAGAGTAAGAGGATTGGAGGTGGGCATTGTCAGGGTGGAGGACAGGGAAAGGAGTCACCTTGGATGTGTGTCTGAGTGTGCAAGGTTGTTTGTGTCATATGAGTGTGCTCTTAATGTATATTTCAGAGTATGAGTTCATATGAGGCTAAAAATGTGAAAATTTAAAGCAGTAGTATGAGAGCAAATTCATAGCCTTCCTTCTGTGTTTGCATATGAGTTAGTGGTGCTGGCAGATGTGTATGGAGCTAGTGTTCACACCCAGTTACACACTAACGAAGGGCCCTGGTGTGCAGCCCCAGCTTGGACACGTGACCTCAGGAGAGTGGTGAAGCCAGAATCCAGAGGCACCTGGCCATGCTGAGTTGGCCCAGGACAGAAAGCCCTCACCTCACACCATGAAATCTGACCCATTTATTTTAACTGGAAATATCACAGGAACACCGTCCATGGAGGACCAGGAGAAGCCAGAGTAGGGGGAATCAGGAGGTGAAAACAGTTCACATTAGCCCCTCTCGCACCCGCTATCCACACTGCCTCCTCCAACTGACCTTCCTGTTCGAGGACCCCCTCACTGGCCTCTCCATTGCTTGACCTTTAACCCCCTCACTGAGCCCTGCTTCTGGTTGGAGGTGTGGAGGCAAGAGTGGCCACCAGTGACCAGGGAGCTTCCTGCCCCTCCCTTGGGCCATTCCCCTCAGGAGGTGCTCTGTGGACACAGACGTCACAGATACTGAGGCATTGACCTATGGGGAACCAAAGTATAAGGTCATACACACCCCAGATCCTTCCACAAGACCAGGCATGACATCTCTCAAATGTCACACAGCCCATGGGAGGACAACTGAGCCATGGCACTTATTGGGACACTTCAGTCTGGTACTCAGGTGACCTGTGGGGTGGAGGTTCAGGGATCTGCTTCCCATTGTGCAGACGGGGAAACCAAGTCACAATATGGGTCAGGAGGGCTAGGGGGCCCCACAGGGAGTCAAACCAGCAGTGACCCAGAAGGCCTATCTGCGTTGCCCAACAGCTGCTGTCCCCAGGGTCTTCAGCTGCAGGTTCTCCAAGCCCCTCACCCATTCTGCTGCTGGACAAGTGATGAGGGGCAGGGAGGGCAGAGCCCCACCCCTGGCGGCCAAGCCCAGGCAAGCCCCCTGAGCTTCACGGGAAACCAGGCTGCAGGTAAGGCCTAAGGGAGTGAGTGCTGTTAGCAGAGCACACCCTGCTCCCCCAGCACACCTCTGGGAAAGGCCCAGGGTTCTGTTTATAATTTTGCTTTTGAAAACGGGAGGATGGCAGGTGGACAGAGATGCTTCTTTCTGCTTTTTCTCATTTCTCATTTGGTGGGAGTCTGCCTTGGTCCCCCTTCCTTCTGTCTTGGAGTCTGTCTTTCCACATCTGTCTTTTTTGGTCTCAATCTCTGTGGTCTTGCTCTGGGGTCCTTGGCCCTTTCTCTCTACCCTGCTTCCCCCCTTCCGTCGGTCCCTGGCTGCCTGCTCTCTGAGTCTGTCTGTCTGTCCTTCAGTCTGTCCCGCTCTGTGTGGCGCCTCGCAGGGCTCTCTGTCCCTGCCTGGGTGTTTCTGCCCCTGTCTCCGACTCTCCCGCGGCTCCTCCCTGACTCCGGCCCCTCACACCTTCGTGGAAAAGTAAACATTTAATTTTTTTTTTGCTGTTAATAGATTTAATGTTCGTTTGTTGGTAGCCCAGGGGCAGAAACGCGTGACATTTCAAATAATTGTTGTTTCAGGGGTATCCTCTGGAGGGAAATGCGGCAAAAGTGTGGAGAAGATTTAAGCAAATGACTGTGTCAGCTTCTATTTACTCCTGACAGGATCGCCGGGGGCACGGCTGTGAGATAACCATTAGCGCGGCCGCCGATAAAGCGGGGAGGCTGCATTTCGAAAGGCTCAGCGGCCATTACGGCAAAGTTAGTGTGAAACATGTTAAATTATCCCCAAAGTGGAGGGAGCGGGGGAGGCGGCACGGAGCGGGCGCCGGGGAGAGCCGCCGCGCCTCCGCCGGGCCTGGGAGCGTGGACGCCCCGCCGCTGGGCCGGGGACCGCGCCCCGGCCGTCCACCAGGGGGCGGCGCGAGCCTCAGTCTTCCCGCCCGCAGGGTGGGTGGGCGGCCCCGCGCTCCTCCCTGCGCAGTCCCCGCACTCACCGGCGCGGCCCGCCACCCCGCTCACTGCCTTCCCCTTCCGCCCCGCAGGCCGGCCAGCCGGGGTGGGGAGGCCACCAAGATCAGCTCCATGGGGTGACAGGAAAAGGCCTCATTGTGGGGCTTGAGACGGTTCAGCCCCTCTTTTTTAGGGCCACTGCGGGTTCCTAAATAGCCCCCCCAGGTGTGCCAGGCAACACGCCTACATGTACCTGTGCCCAGGTCCTTCTGAGGTTTGCGCAGAGCCCCGACTTCACCTCTCAGATCTGCTTCTATGTAATGGGGTGGCCCTCTGCAAGTCCTCTTGGCCTCGGTTTCCCCATTTGTAAAATGGGGATAATAATATCTGCCCCACATACTTCACTCCCCTAAGATTAGTTGAAGCAGTGAGGCCACGTAAATGTGAGGTTTACAGTGAGGCCTGTTAGGCCTTAGTTGAAGCAGTGAGGCCTCACTGATCTGAGAAACCATTAAATGCAGCACAAGTGAGAATTATTGTTACTACAGTGCATTAGTTGTTATTAACATCCTGCTGTGTCCACAGGAAATACCTGTGCACAAGGCCACAAGTGGATGCACTAGCACACGGGAAATAAGACCCCAGTCATAGTTCTCTCTGAGTTTGGGGCACAACTCCCCCAACCCTCCTAATTTCACTGTTGTTAAGCCACACTTGGGGTAAATAAACATCTCTGGGCTAGTCCGGTAGCAGCAGTAGGGCTCCAGGCTAGCCCCGGCAAAAGCACTCTTAACTTACAGCATGCCTGCAGCAGAGCACCAGCAACACTGACCAGGAGCCCTGTCCTGGGAGGGGGGACCATGTGGGGCAGGAGGGAGGAGAAGAAGGCAGAGGGGACCACCTCCCCCCTTTGTGGTAATGGTGTCTCCAGACAGAGTTTCTTCCCTCCTTTCTAAAAAAAAAAAAAAAAAAAAAAAAGTCCCACTAAATATACTGAGATTGTACCATCATCTACATTATATTTTAGGCCTTGGAACCCAATCTGTGGTGCAATGGCAAGTCAGTGCCTTGAGTGGCCATTAATACCACATAGTCCCTCATTGCCAGCACACCTTCAGGTTTCCAGGAGCTCTGAAGTTCCCCCCAAATTCACCCAACATTTTTGAACCTCTCCCACATGTCGGACCCGCTGGAGGCAAAGGAGGCCTGAGGTGCCTTTGCCTTCTTGGGGTTCGCCATTGAGATCTACAAAGGATGACAGTGCTGCCAGGTGAGCGCCAGTGTAGAAGCACCTACAAAGGGTTGCGCATTCAAGGGGGAGTGGGGGACTGATTTCCTGAGGATGTCTGGGAAGATTTCTTAAAGAAGATAGCATTTCATCTGGGGCCTTGAAGGATGGGGCAGAGTTTTCTAGGTAGGAAAAATGGGCTACTACATAATAATGATAATAATCCCATGACCACCCCAAACAACAAAAATAATAATGATAATAATAGCATTTAATCTGCAGCTGACACTGTATCAGGCACTTCACACTAACTGCTACCTTTGATTTGTCATAACAACTTGGGGGAGCAAACGCTATGAGGGACTCCCACTTCACAGGTAAGGAAACTAAGGTTCAAAGAGATCCAGTGGCTTGCCCAAGGCCACGCAACCATCCTAGCACTGAGACTAGATGAGGTAGAATGCCTCTCCCCTCCACTCCATCATTCCAAGAGTGACTTTGAAAAAAGGCTGAATTTGCCTTTGACAAAGGTCATGCACCCCCTTTGCAACATCTCCTCATTCATTCAACCGTTTTCTGCATGTCTATTAGGTGCCAGGCATTAGGCTGGCGCTGGGGATACAAAATATAAGATGTAGACCCTGCCCTCAGGGAACTCACTTCGTAGGGAGGAAGACCTATGAGTTAATCAAGCACAAAGCCGTGTGCAAGATGCAAGTCTGAGAAGCCCAAGATGCTCTGGGCCAAGAGGGAGAGGTCAAACTCAGATACAGGCATGGTTCGTCAAGAACTGAGTCTGGGCAAAAGGAGGAGTTTACCAGCCAAGGAAGGGGGACACGGAATTCTCCCTGGAGGCAGAGGGAGCAGCAATTGCAGAAGAGCAGAGATGAGGGAGAACACGACCCTCCGACCCTCCGGTGTGTGGCATTTGAGGAAGGTGGGGGAGATGGAGAAGGGGAAGCCCAAGAGGTTGCCAGGAGCCAGGTCACATAATGTCCCCTGGACATGCCAAGGGAAAGGGCTTGAACTCGATCCATAGTTGTATTATTTTCACAGAGTAAAATTAGGTCAAATAAGGGAATCCTCCTTCCTTCACACATGATGTCAAATTTAAAGGCATATTTTATACGTTATAAAAATCAGGAAGTTTTTTTATGTTTTTAGTGTGGGCCACCAGCCCCTTGGGTGATCAGCCTAATGTCACCTTAATTCGTAAGTGATTTCACCGGGATTTGACACCATTCACTTCCCCTGTTATATTGTCTGTCTCTCTAACATTGCTAGGATTTGCTTAGCTCTTTTCCCACAATGGGAATCCCTGAGCCCACATGTGGTCCACATGTTCCATGGTGGCAGCTGAGAGGCACAGTGGTGGTGGCTGGGTTGGTTCCTACTTGTTTTCTTGCACTGTCCTGGCTTACATCTCCCTTTGACCCCAGGGCTCTTAGTGGACATTACTTTATCTTTCACCTCTATCCTTGAAAAACATCTCCTTTGCAGGGACAGAGGGCAGACACCTTCCAGGAGGCAGATTTGGGCTCTTTCCTTAAGAAAGAATTTTCTAATCCTTAGAGCTGCCTGAAATGGAAGAGCCTACCTCAGGAGGGAGCGAGTCTCCTGCCCTGGAGGTGTTCGAGCAGAAGCTTCCTGAAATGGGACCATTGTGAGGAGCGGTGAAATCCTTGGCCTCTAGAATCATTTGCAGCCCCAAGGCTCTAAGAAGTTCATCCCCAGAGGAGAATGATTTCAAGCATTTTCAGGGGGATTATTTTGACCAAGAAAGCAAAAAATGATTTAGGCTGGACACAGGCATCCCTTATAATGGAGAGGACACCAAAGATAGAGGCTGCCCTGGGTTCCCTTCCCCCAAGGGTATCTCCACAGCTGTTCCAGCCTTGCCCCGTGATCTCCCTTCCCCTACAGCCAAGCCCACAGGCTCTCCAAGGGATCCACATCTTCTCATGGTGCTTCCAGAAAACGAACACAGATCCAGCAAGGAGAGGCAGAGGGAGGAAGATGACACAGTTTGTGGATGTAGGATATTTGGGATGTCACCATCAAGTGCACTGTCACCTCCAACACTTTTGGTGTGCGGGTTTAATCCTGGACAGTCCCTAAGGGGATCAGTATCTCGTTCATTGCTGTGCCCTCTGTGCTAAGTACATAGGCTGGCACAGAGAAGATATACAAAAAGCATCTTTCTTTCCTTGCTTCCTTCCTTCCTTGCTTCCTTTCCTTCCTTCCTTCCTTTTTTTCTTTTCTTCTCCCTTCCTTCCTTCCCTTCCTCTATCTTAAAAAAAGATACATGTTAATTGTAAAAATTATAAACTATACAGAAAGTACAAAGAAAGTCAAGAAAAAAGCCAAAAATAAAGCCCATGTCAGACAACCACTATTTTAGTGACCATCCTACCAGACACCTCTTTCTGCCTCTAAATAAACATAGACACAAGTGTGTAATATGATATAAACAGAATCAAACTCTATGTTCTTTCTGTAATCTGCCATTTTCATCAAAAATGTATCATAGATACCATTCTGTTTCAACAAATACAGAGCTATGTGATTTTTGTAACAGTTGCATTATATTCCACTGCGTTATGTACTGAGCCAGTCTTCTGTTGATAGACATTTAGGTTGTTTCCAGTTTTGCACTGTTTTAAACACCGTGAGATGAATATATTTGTGGACAGATCTTTTCACACTTAGCGTAAATTCTCCTTAAGGTAAATTATCTCCGTAGGGTAAATTCTTAGAAACAGAAGTATTGGATTAAAAAATACACATTTTACATTTGGGCATGCATTATCAAACTCCCTTCTCAAAAGATTGTACCACTGGATATTCCTATTCAAAGAAACTATATTACCAGTCCTTTACCCTTTGTTTAAATGAATCGGCTCTTTCTTCAAAGACGAAACAACAACAAAAACCATGATTCTTCAGACCAGTTTCTGTGTGTGTGCATGTGTGTGTGAATATGTGTGTGAGATTATGACGGTCTAGGCAACCCTTGTATACAAGTGTGATTGTATGTCTGTGTGTGTTCTCTATATAATCTCTACCTCATTAGCTGAAGTCCTACATGAAAATTCTCAAGAAAGGGTTATCCTCCTACTGAATCCTCCCCTGCCACCTCAGTTCAGGGATGAGGTCTGTTTCAGCCTCCCTGGGCCCAAGAATATTCACCCATTGTCAGTCTTGCCACTATCTCTGAAGTCTCCTGGTCGACATTGTTAGGGAGAGGGTAGGAGGGCAGCTAGACTGGGTTTGCCCATGGTGGGACTTCAAGTGTTAATCCAGACTCTCCTCAGAAGGTACCCCTGACACCATGGCTGAGGAGTGTAAGACTGTGTGTCTGCATGTCTGTGGGGTGGAAACAGTGAGCAGATCAACCCAAATCAATAAGTGTGAGTCAGCCATAGATCATGCTAGAGGGGTCCATTAAGGTAGGAAAGGGGGAGGGTGTTGTGGCTCAGCTTCTTCCTGCCTGTGGTGCCTACTTTACAGACCCCTCCACCACTCCTCTCTGCTTATCAGCCCACGGTCAGTCTCCCTCATACATATATCACCTCTGTGCTCACACATTCACACATAATCCACAACCCATATGCTTTCCTTAAAACCATACTCACACACTTTCTTTTTCATATAATTTGACCGTAATAATTTTCATACCATTATACCCACATCCTTGCGTACAATACATTCACAGAATTTGATGCTTACACACACCCACTTACATAAACACATCCAGTCACCCAATATACAATCCTACCTGGTCTCACACTGTCATACTTCATCCTAAGGAAGTGTAGTCACTAGTCCTCCGGAGTCATTGTCATTTATGTTGTTGCAACCACATCTTCACACCCTACAACCCCACCCAACACTCTCCTTTCATACACTCTCAGAGTCCCACAGAATTCACAAACATACTTTCACGTCCTACTCAGGTCTCTTGAAGACATACAGTTACCCAGAGACTCTAATAATGTCGTAGCTCATCCAATGTACCCTCCTTTTCTTACAGGTAGGATAACCGAGACTGAGAGGAAAAACGTGACTTGACCAAGGTCATGCATTTAGTTAAAGGCAAATCTAGGGCGTCACCTCCAATCTCACGATTGCCACACCAGTGCTCTTTTTCCTATGCTAAAGACTCTCCCTGTTAGTCTCCCTTCCAGCCCCCTGCGCTAATTCCCCATACTGACTCTCAGAAACATTCAAATAAAACAGACAGTTCATGAAGAGGCAGGCAGCCAGGTGAATATGGAATACAAAAAAGCCTGAGTTGGAATATCAAATACCTTGTAGGGTGGTAACAGGGTTCAGAGAGAATGTATGTAAAGTACTTGGCACAAAATCATAACTGCTAACATTTATTGGGCACTTACTATGTGCTAGGCACTATGCCAAGCACTTTATACATTATCTCATTTAATTTTTACAATCTCTTTAAGTATGATTATTTCCCCATACAGAAAAGGGAAGTGAGGCCTTGAGAGGTTAAGTTGCTTGCCCAAGGTTACTCAGCTAGTGGGTTTTGAGACCAAGATTATACCCTGCTCTGACTCCAAGTCCACTTTTTGTGCATTATATTGTGCTTCTTCCCTTCATAACAAAGGTCATTCTTTATTGAATCCTTCCTCTGTCCCAGACACTGGGCTATATATTCACAGTTTCTATGTATCTTTACAGCTAAGGAGACTGGGACTTGGTAGGTGCTCAATTGATGGTTTTATCATTATGGAGAGGAAGATTCTAACTTTAAAATCAAAGTTAGATCTATTTTTGTCACCAAAATTCTTCAGATCATGTAAATATTTAGTAGACCTGATCATTCCCATTGATTAGTTCCTTTCAAGACAACATTCCTTTCTCACTGTTCTGTAATTCCCTGCATCTCCCACCTCAGGGTATCACAGGAAGAAGGTCCCTGCTGTGACTACATACACAGTTCCTTACTTCCACCCACTAGATGAAGTCAGGCAAAAGTCTTACACACACTAATAAGGCCACTGTGGTTTAATCAATTACCAAGAATGTTAGGGAGTGGAGTCAAAATACCTGGGCTCCAGTTTCATCCTTTGCTAACTGTAAGACCACAGGCAAATTACTTTCTCTGCCTCAGTTCCTGCATCTGCAATACTGGGATAGAAATTCCTCCTTCCCAGGGTTGTTCTGAGTTTAAAATGCTGCAAGAGATCATTGTAGAAAGTCTGGCACCCAGTAGGCACTCAAAATTTGTCACCCACAGTCTCATACACAGAGATACAATACCAGCATTCATATCAACCCACACAGAGACAGCCACACAAACCTGCAGACAGGCCCACATAACACACCAAGCTGTAGATGTGCTCAGATCTGCTAGTGATGGGCTGTCAGAGTGGTTGAGAGAAAGGGCTCTTATGTAACCTTGGGCAAGTCACTTAACAGCTCTTTTTAAGAAAAAAATTTAACAGTTTAAGACTTTTTTTTAAAAAACGTAACCACAACCTCAGTATCACAACTGAAAAAATTGGCAGTAATTCCCTATCATCAAATATCCAGTGCATGTTCAAATTTTCCTTTTTTTTTTTTTTTTTACATTTGGCTTGTCCAAATAAGGAACCAAACAAGGTCTACCCAACAATGTATTTGATTGTTATATGTCTCTTTCTTTTTCTTTTAAAAATGTGTATGAATCTCCCTTCCCTTTGAAGAACCTCCGTCATTTGTCTAGAAGAATGTCCCACATTAAGAAAAAAAATTTACAGGGCCAGCCCGTGGCTTAGAGGTTAAGTGTGCACGCTCTGCTACTGGCGGCCTGGGTTCGGATCCCGGGCGCGCACCAATGCACCGCTTCTCCGGCCATGCTGAGGCCATGTCCCACATACAGCAACTAGAAGGATGTGCAACTACGACCTACAACTATCTACTGGGGCTTTGGGGGAAAAAAGGAGGAGGATTGGAAATAGACATTAGCTCAGAGCTGGTCTTCCTCAGCAAAAAGAGGAGGATTAGCATGGATGTTAGCTCAGCGCTGATCTTCCTCACAAAAAAAAAAAAGAAGAAAAAAATTTACATACTTATTTTTCAAGTAATACGTGAATATATTCTAGAAGAGGAGGGGGAGGAGAAGAAGAAGAAAAGAAATCAGACACTACAGATAAAGCAAGTCTCCCTTGACAATCTCCAACTCCCGCTCTTTAACCTCTAGATGTCTCAGTTTTCTCATCTTTAAAATGGGAAAACCTCTCTTCCTAAGCTTGCTGTGAGTATTAAATTATATAGAGCTTGAAAGCGCTTAGCTCAGTGCCTGGCTCACGGTAATCGTTCAATAAAAGTCGCCAGTAACGATTTTTAGTCGTTGTTATTATCCCAGCAAACTCAGAAGGGCCGCCCAGCGCTGCTCGCTTTCAGCACCCTGGACAGAGGCGGCGGCGGCAGGGCCCTCTCTGCCCGGTCTCCGCCCGCGCTCGCTGGAGGATCTGTAAATAAAGCCGCCTGGCTTCCGGCTGGCCCGCGCAGCCGGTGAAGGCAGAAGAAATCCTGGATTTTCCGAGCTGCCTGCTTCGGCAACGCGTCTGGCGGAGGCAATTACCCGGATACGCTCGGGCTGGCCTCCCCGAAGTCCCGGGTCATTGCAGACCTGGGCCCCCGTCCTTGAGCAGGAAGCCGGGCCGGGCGGGGGCTACAGCAGGTGCCTCAGTCTCCCGGGTTGCAGAATAGCCAGGGGGAGGACCACGGAAATCGCCACGGGAGGCCCCTAGGGGACCTCCGGCCCCCCTCCCACGGCCCCCAGCAGGCGCCCACCCCAGCCCCCGCCGTCCTCGGGTGTTGGGGGTAGTGGGGCTTGCGGGGGGGGGTGGGGCAGAGCGGCCTCCAGAAGCCGGCTCAGGGCACAATTAGCAGGGAGCGGAGACGCCCGCGAAGGCTGATTTAATTAGGTGACACGGTGCCAGGCAGGGTTTGCGGGGGGAGGGGAGAGCAGGGTCAAAACATTTTGTAAAAATCTGTTTCACAAACGCTGCTGCTTCCCTCGGGGCAGAGAGAGATTACAGAGTCTTTGGTGTCGATCAAGGCTGGCAAGAGGCGGCCAGGAGCGTGGGGCATTTCCTCCTCCTCAGCCTCTCTCTTTTGTCCAGCCCCCCAAAACAGTCCCAGGAGCCATCAGCTCTGCTGGGTTGCAGGGCGACCGCGGCCGGAGGTGGGTGGAGGTGGGGGGTGGTGCGGTGGGGGGGGACTTGAGAAGGAGACCCCTAAAAGGGGGAACAAAGTGCTGCCGGTCTAATGCACCCCCCATATTCGCATGAATAATATTAGCAGTAGTTGCAAGAAGCACCAACTTTCCAAATAAAGCTATCATTTGTGGAGCAGGTGCTCTGCCTTTACTAGCTGTCTGGTTGTTTATGCTCTGTGCCTCAGTTTACTCATCTCTAAAACAGTAAGGACCCTTCTAGAGGAGTAAAGTTGATGTGAGGAGTAAAGGAAGTAAATATGTAATAGGAAGCACTTCGTGGTTTATTGTGATTATTACTTCTATTATTTTATTACTATTAGGTGCCAGGCTAGTTGCTTGACATCTTTCATCCCTAATCCTCACAACAACTGTATGCTATAGATATGATTATCCCCATTTTACAGATGTGGAAACTGAGACTCAGAGTTTAAGTAACCTGCTGTGTCACTGACCTGATCAGGGGCTGATCTAGGAATTGAACTCAGGACTGTTTGGTATTAAAACCTGTGCCTTCTCACCACCCTGCTACTGAGGTGCCTCAGTTTCCCACCTGTGACTTTATCTCAGTTGACCTCACTGGACCCACCAACATAACTGTGCATGCTTTGCCCCACCCTGTCTGGCGCAACCAAGCCCACTTCAGGTACCCACACTTTTGCATGGCACTGAGTAAAAGGAAGCATTCGGCACACACATATGCACATACACACACATGCATATGTCACCAGAAGCAGTCAAACATGGTCACCCTCCCACTGAAAGATGCTCCCACACTCACCACATCACCCAGAAGTAAAGCAACCTGCACACAGGTACCTACCTGCCATTTGTCACATATGGAGCACCCCTTCACAAGGGAAAGGGGATTATTATATAGAGAAACAGTTACACCCAACATCACAGGAGAGATATAGTAACGTATAAATACACAAAGTATGTAACACTTTCACATACAAATAAACCAAGGTAGTAAGATATGAACAATTACACACATCGTCACATACACAGGAAGATTTTTTGGGGGGGGCAAGATACCATTTACACAAATATGCACAGAGATACATGGTCACAACACACCTACTACCACACACTGTCTCACACCATCTCAGGGAGGGGTGCTACCCACCCACTGTAACATACACAATACACCCACACTTGAGAGATGTAGCTAGGCATAGTATAACACAGAAAGAAAATCAGTCAAAATCCCGTTCATATACACACACTCCCCAGACACACCTACACTGATCAATGGAGACAGGGAGCCATAATCTGACAGGCACACACACACATGCTCACAAACACACACACACTGAGTCTCTTCTCAAACCCTCTGGGAAGCTGACTTCAACCCAAGAGTTCCTGGCCTCCTGAAGTTTTCAGGGCATGGGGGTCAATTGACTCCCTTCCACTCCCTTCTCCCAGCTGAGCCCAGGGCAGCAGGGACACAGTCCTCCAACAGACATGGGGAGGGGACCCTGGACAGTCAGTCTTGAGGACACCTTGTCTAGCACCATATCCAGTCCAAACTGGGGCAGCCACTGGGACTTGGGGGCCGTTCTCCCTGTCCTGAATTCACTCCCACCACCATCCCAGCCTCACGCCCCAGCATTAGCTTTTGGAAATGGGCAGTTGGATTCATCAGCAATCTCCTTTCCTGGGAAACAAGTGCTCTCTCCTCAAACCTCTCCCCCACCTGTTGTCACCTACCTGTGCAGGTGCTCTGTCTCAGCAGCTCAGAGCTCCAGCCTGGGCAAGGTCCCGAAGGCAAGTGGGTGGGGCCTGGTCCCGTCCTCTGCACCCTGCAGTTCTAGCTCCCTCTGCAGCTGCCCCTCCAGCCCCAGGCCCCCTGGGCAGCCCCCTCCCTCCCTGCTGCCTGCTCACCCAGTGCGGTGTCTCTTCTCTGAAAACCAGACTAGGGACTGGGGGGAGGGGGGATAGATCCCAGGAGAGGAAGTGGCATCTGATGGTCCCAGCACCAAACCTGGGGGGCTGCAGGGGGGAGGGAGGAGCAGGGAGGCTTCTCATTGTGTGCGGGAAATTTTATTTTTAACAGATGCTAAGGCAGATGGCGCAGAATTAACAGAAAATGGGAGAGGAAAGAGAGGAAGAACATTACTGACTCCGGAGAGAGTGGACATTAAAAAAATAAAGAATAAGGGAATGAAAACAAGTTTAAGTGCTCTCTCCGGGGGGGTGGGGGGAGGGGAGGGGAGCTGAGAGGCAGAGAGGGATGGAGCAGCGTGGTGATAACCAGAGGCGTGAAATTACAAAAGTAAAATTTGTGGGACTCGGGAGGGGCTGAGAAGGCCCCAGTTTCATTGCAAAACTCACTCAGAAATTACTGATGTGATGTTTGAGCTTTTATCATTAATAATAATCGAGAGGGGAGGGCAAGACAAAAGCACTCATGGGCTTGGGGGTTTGAAGTGCCAGGAGAAAAGGTGCTTGAGCTGTGGGGGAGGGGGCAAGACAAGAGTCATCTCTGTGACAGAACAAGGAAGGGAAGAGAGAAAAACTCAGAGAGATACAGCAGAAACTGAGACAAATGGAGAGACAGAGGCAGAATAAAAGAAAAGAGAGGAGAGGAAGCAAGGGGGAAAGGGATAAAGAAGCTGTGGAAGGGATAAAACAGGAGGGGCTAGTGGGGTTGAAAGGAAACTAGAGACAGAGCGGTGGAGACAGAGACAGAAAAGAAGAGAGACAGAGAAGGAGAGAGAGTGCCAGAAAAAGAGCACCAGGAACACGTACACACTAGCGGGCAAGGAAAGTAGCTCCAAAGATGAGTGAGCAGTGGTGCAAGTGACCAAAAGCAGGGACCGAAAGAGACAGGAGGGAGAAACGGAGACAAAAGGACACAGGCCCAGACAGATGGAGAAATTCATGAAGGAAAAGAAAGACAGGAAGAGTGAAAGATGGTCAGAGAGGGAGTGAAAGAGACAGAAGGAAGTAGAAAGAGAACAAAAACTAAGACAGGCTTTGAAAGAGACACAAAAAGAGTTGGGGAGACAGCAATTTCAAAAGACGGAAACAGACTCGCACAATCAGGACGAGAAAGAGAGGTGAGACGGAGAAAGGGAGCAAGAAAAACTGAGCCAGAGGCAGAGAGAGACAGAGATACAGAGAGGCTGTGGGGGAGACAACAGAGGGCAGGAAGGGAGGAAGGGATGGGAGACAAAGAGGAATGGCCGTTTATCTCTCCTCCCAAATTAATTGAGGCTACATCAGCCTGAGCCACTAAAACAGAGCGATTATGAATGGGTTAGTCACAGGTGGAGTTAAAGGCCTTCAGAGGGATATTAGCCAAAATTGAGTGGCTTTTAATTTCTTTCTAACGAGAGACTGTGGCTGGGGAACCAGGCACCGCCTCCACTCAGCTCCACTGCTAAACACGGCGTGGGGGCGGCCCCGGCCACTCGCCACCTGACCTGTGTGGCACAGGCAGCCAAGTGGAAATGGTCATGCCCCAAACATGCTTGCAACATGCCTGCAATACGCTTGTGATGTGGGACACAATGGGGGGTAGCTCAATGCAGGGTCAGTAGAGAGGGGGAGAAGGGGTCGCAGTCCTTGGAAGTGACCAGGCCAGGGAGCACAGGGCAGGGGCTGAGCAGTCTGGGATGCAGGGGAAGGGGAGAGGGACAAGTAGATACTGCCATTGAAGTGTGCTGCCATTGCCACAGAGTTCTCCAATAATCTCTGACCCCATTTTGAGGAAGGCACTGAGGTCCAGGACTGCTTTTCTCCATTATAGAGAAACCAAGGCCCTGAGATTAAAAGAACTATTGCCAATTTACACATGAGTGACAATGATGCCCTGAACCCTAGAAGCAGAATGGCGAGGTGGAAAGAGCACTGAAACATGAGCTCAAAGACCTGGATGTGAGTCTCAACTCCCTTCCTGACTCATGGCAGAACCCTGGGCATTGCCCCTCTGGCTGGGCCTCAGTTTCTCCATCAATAAAATAAGAATTGAAGTCTCAGATCCCTTCCAGCTCCAATATGCTACGATTCCATATAGACAGACTTCCTCCTCTCTGAGGTCTTCTCCAGGGGTCTCAGCTGCTATGCTTAGGACATATGGGATAGGATGTGTGACCCAGGCAAGCATCGGTGACCACTAGAATAAGGTATGTGAACTGAATTTTGGGTCCCTGGCTCAGTAGGGTACAAGTCAAAGCAAGTGCAGTGAGTTCCGAGCAGTGGGTGATCAGGTGATCAATGCCAGACTGGCCAGCCTGGATGACGAGGGTTAAAGGAGGCCAGAGAAGAGGGAAGATCAATGTGGCCCAGCAACAGTGTGGCTTGAGGTGGGTCATGAATGGGGAATAGAGCCAGAGAGTAGAGGACGCTCCTAGTGGGGACACCAAGAATAAAAGTGCAGAGGTGCCACCCTGGCTGGAGCCGACCCTACATGAGTATATGGTGGGCAAGGGGGAGGGAGGACAGAGGGGAAATAGTGGCCCATGGTCACACAGGGCTATGAGGCTGGAGTGAGAAGTTGGGACTCAATCCTGTAGGCACAGGGTGGAGGGCACAGTGGGTTTCTGAGCAAGAGCAGGAGAGTGTTTTGGGATTTGAGGTATTTGAGGAAGGTCGCTATGGGACAGGAGTGGGAGGAGAATGTGGAAACAAGTGAGCAGGCAGGGGGCTGTTGTAATAGGCTGGATGAACCCAGGTGAAGAGGAGAGGAGGGGACAGATAGAAGGAAAGAGATAGCAGGACTTGGTAACTGACAGGGTGTGGGGGCTGAGGATAGGACAAGAGTAAACGATGACCTTGGGCTGTCAAGGCCAGTGCTTTGGAAAACGTCAGTGCCAGTAACAAGGTGGGCAGTGCTGGGTGGGAGCTGAGACAGACATGAAGATGTTGGCTTCCATCCAACAGAGAAGAACAAGGCTGAGGTGGGGCCTTGTTCAGTGGAGAGTGCATTCATCTAAGCATCTACCATATCCACCTTTTTGTTGCGTCTCGGTCATTAATTAGCCATGAGACTTTGGACAAAACACTCCCCCTGTCTGGTCCTCAGTTTGTCCATCTCTAAAATGTGGCAGTTGGTCTGGGCTCTTTTTAAGTTTCCCTTTAGGTGGATGGTTCTGAGACTCAGAGACAAAGCCAGGGCAGAGACCTGTGTGTAGGAACAGAGACAGACTGGGAGAGAGACTGGCCATAATTCTGACTGCCCTCGGGTCCCCAGAGCCAGCAGCTGCGCCCCCTCCCCCTCGCATCTCCATTAACACTCAATTAGAGGGCCTGATGGGCTGGAGCCTGGAGAGTCCCCTCTCTACCTCATACACAGACAGTCCCCATTCGAGGGTTCGTCTGATGGGCCCACGGGGAGAAGGCTTCACTCAAATTTATAACTAACTCCAGTGGCTGTCCTGCCGGCCTCTCTTGCCTCCGCTCTTCTTCCTCCCCGGAGTGGAGCCCACAAGGTTGGGTGAGGATGGGTGGGGGAGCAGAGCCCATGCTGGAGCCCAGAGATGAAAGGGAGCAGGCCCTGGAGCGGAGGAAGTGGGAGGGGAGAAGTGAGGAAGAGCGCGTGAGAGAGAAAAATGACAGGCCCTGAATATTGGGCGCCCTCACTTTAAATCAAGATAAAAGACTGAAGTGGAAAATGAGAGTCCAGAGAAACCCCGGACGGCTCGGGGCGCTAATGGAAACACATGGCTGCCGGCTGCGGGCTTGTCAGCTTCCCCCGGCGCTGCCATTCCCGTCTGATAATCCGGCCTGCCATAAAATTAGACTAGCAAATACCTCCTGACAAAGATGCATGTTTCTCTCTATTGTGCCATCATAAAAAAAACTCCGCTGGTGACTCGGGGAGCCGCAAACTTCAATTTAAATTTACAGTGCTGCGGAAGGAAAGTGATATGCACTCAAAAATTTTAATAACCTATTAAGTTACGACTTCAATTTCATTTTATGAATATTTTCCTTGGGGAGCACGGCTATCACAGAGAAAGATAGAAATTTAAAAAAGATAAATAGTGCCATTAATCTCCAACATTTCTCTTCCATTATCCTTGAAAATTAGGAGTTATTTTTGTTCAGATCTTCATGTAATTAGCTCCCTCCACTTGATTCACTAGCCAGAAAATGACCATGTTCAGAAAATTAAAAATTTGTCATTAAGTGGAATTTAACATAATATCATTTATCTTTATCTATTCCCCAGCTGACAGCAGGAAGCCTTGGCTGCCGTACCGGCTGGTGTGTCAGAGTGGGGAGGGACTGCTCAGGGAGAGACACTGGGAGAGACAGAGATAGAGACCGAAGGAGCGAGAGAAGGCCAGCCGGGACGTGGTCAGAGCGCAAGGGAAGAGGCCTCGGGAGCTGAGGTGTCAGCCATCGTGCAGAGGCAGAGGAGGCTAGGGTGGAGGGAAAGGAGGTGGAGGCTGCTGGTGTCAGCAGGGAATCGAGTGGGGGCCTGAGAGTAGGGTGGATGGAGGAGTTTGGGGTGTAAGAGGAAAGCCAGAGGGGGACATCAGTAGCAGATGCCAAAAGAGGAAGGTGGCTGGTCAGTGGGGCTGGAGCGAACAAGTGACTTGAGAGGACAGAAACCCAGCAGAATTAAAGGAACTTCCAGAAAATGGGGGCTGGAAGCATGGTGGGAAAGTTCGGGGATCATTGCCCTCCTCACCCCAGGGGGAACTAGATGCCATCATCCTGACCACAGTCTGGCTTTGGGAGAAGACAGAGAGAGAAAAGGAGCCAGAGAGGAAGTGAGAAACTGATGACAACTACGAGGCAGAGGTGGAGTGAGGGAGCCAGCAAATGCAAGCCAGAGAGACAGAGATGGAGAAGATGAGCAGTGGAACAGACAGACTGACAGCATGGGTCCCTCAGTGAACTCGGGCCCCAGGAAGACTCCATGTTAGAAGCCCCCAGACAAGCCCTTGGACTTCTTCTCTCAAGGGCTGCATGGCTCCCCCTCCTCCCCTCTCCTTTACATAGCCCCCACCCTAGTCCCCCCAAGTCAGAAATCATCCAATAAACCATTCAGACCTAGTCCTGGGTGGGGAAAGCTGTGGCTGAGCCTGAGAGACTGAGAATTGGATAAAGGGATTAAACAGCGGCACATTAGTGAGAGATTTAGAGTGTAATAAACCCATTTCATAATAATATGTGCGTTGGGGCCAGCGATCCATCATCGCAGGAGCCTGTCCATGGCGGGGGGGAGCACTGACCTGCTGGGAGGGGACGTGGACGGATGGCTAAGGTTTTTTCTCAGGGTCTCAGGATATGGGCAAGGGGCGCAGACTGGCCCTTGGGGCCAGGAGGGAGGCTCCAGGACTCTGAGGGCACCTTTGGCTCAAATAGCCCGAGGGATCAAGCTGGTGGTACAGTGGGGGAGTCTAGGAAGAGGCCTGGGAGCTTGTAAGACTCCCCTGTCCTCCCAGCTGAGGACAGTAAGGGAAGAAGGATTTGTGGGGGGGAAGGGGGGGCATAGGGGGTGTTGAGGGGGTGGGAATCTCCAAGCTGCAGAGTTCACAGCTCACAAACAGGACTTAGCCAGCTGAAGACTCTCAAATAAGGCCTCTGCTCCTTCCATCCTGGTTTTGTCACTTATTGGCTATCTGATCTTGGCAAGTGACTTCACCTCTCTGAGCCTCAGTTTCCCATCTGTCAAATGTAGATAATTAGGCCTATATCACAGGATTGTTATGAGGGTCACCTGAGATAATGAGTTTGAAATTGTTCTATAAAGCAGAAAATCCTGGGAAACATCATTATTGCTATGATTACCCCCACATTTGGCTCCCCACCCACAGGCTGCCTTCCGATGTCTCTCAGTTTACTTATTGTCAGGAAGTGTTTCATCTCCTGGACGGGACTCTGAGCTTCTTTAAGAGCCAGTAATAAATGACATGTTGGTTATATGATTGACTATTGAATCTGCCCTGGCAATAGAGCAGAGGAAAACATTCTCCTGCTGTTTATCTCCACGGAGGAAAGCAGCAACAGGGATTAGAAAACAAACTTTTACTCTGGAAAAGGGATTGAGAAACAGGAATGGACCACTTAGATCTCAGTTGTCAGGCTTAAAATGTTGGGGTGGGGGGAAGGTAGTGGGGAGATCTGGAGATGGGGAGAGAAAATGAGGGTGCCTTCCTGGGAGGAGAGAGGCCTGGGGGGTTTGGGGCTACAGTGGGTGATGGTCTGCGTGGCCCAAGAGAATGTGGCAGGAGAGAGAGGAGGAGTGTGGAAATCAGATGCCACTTCTCCAAGATTCAGCCACACTGGCCATCTTCCACTTTCTCAGTTGTCCCCAGGTACATCACCTTCTACCCCCATCCCAGAGAGGCCAAGTGGGCACAATCTTCAGCTCTAGCTGAGATGCAAAATGTCCTCTCGTAGGAAGGTAAGTGGTGTCATTTCCAATTCCAGTTCTAACCAGTCTCCAAACTGCTCTCAACTTTAAATTACTTCAACATCAAACTCTCTGGTTAATTTCTAGGGACACAGAGTCCTCCATGACACCCCATCCCAATTAGTTGTCTTACTGATCCCTTTTTTTTCCCCATAATTTTTATTTATTTTTTCCCCCAAAGCCCCAGTAGATAGTTGTATGTCATAGTTGCACATCCTTCTAGTTGCTGTATGTGGGACGCAGCCTCAGCATGGCCGGAGAAGCGGTGCATCGGTGCGCACCCGGGATCCAAACCCGGGCCGCTAGCAGCGGAGCGCAAGCACTTAACCGCTAAGCCACGGGGCCGGCCCATTACTGAACCCTTAATCCAGCCAAAGTCATCACTGACTCCTCCAGACTACAATTTCACTGGTACCAATGCCCTCCTCCCCTGAAGAACTGGTCAAGGGCATCTTTGGTCTGCCCGCCCCCGACCAAAAGTCAACTAAATGTCATTGCCAATTCCTCCAGCTTCTGATGGAGGCCTTCCAGATGCCACAAAAGAACAAGGGACGTAAAACTGGTTCTGTGCTTTCTCCCAAAGCTCAACCTAACACATCCTTTGCTTCTCTCTATAAATATTTATTACATGCCTACGAAAGCCAAACACAGATATCTGTACTACAAAACAGTGAGTGAGCCATAAGTTCCCTGTGAGTAACGCAGATCCTCTGGTGTGCCAACAAGGGACAGATCTCCACAAGCCGGCGGGGTCAGGGAAAGAACTGAGGGAAGAAGTGCCGCTGGAGGTGAGCAGGTGTTGGGCAGAGCTTCAACAGGTGGAGCCGCGGGGAACGGCTCGGCCAGAGGAGAGAGGTGCAGGAACAGGGATGCAGAAAAGAGGAAACCAGTATCTGAGGAGCACCTAGTGCCAAGCATATGCTGGAAGCTTTCATCCATATTATCTCATTAACCCCTCCCATCATTTTTAGAGAGTGTTGTTACTATCTCCACGTATATAGATGAGAAACTGAAGTTCAGAGAGGTTAAATATCTTACTCAAGATCACACAGCTAGTAAGTATCAGAGCCTGGCTTCAAACTCAGAACTGGTTGTTTGAAATCCATGCTCTTTCCTCCACTGTGGTGCCAGGTGTGTTTGGGAAAAGCGGAGCAGCCTAGTTTGTCTGGAGTATAGAGTGTGTGAAGAGGAGGTGGAAACTGCCCCACCTTGGTCACTGCATGGAAGAATGCTGCACCATCTCTGGAACTGCCAAAGGCCCTTCCTACGGGAGGCCTGGTACAAGAACAATCTCAGCCTTTGGCTCCCTTGCTGCCAACACCCTTGGAGATTCAGGAGAAGCAGGGACACGGGGAGAGGCAGTCCTCCGAGCACATGCTCCTTCAGTGACCCTCTCTTCCCTCCAGCATTCCCCATCTTGCCCTCTCCCCTAGCTCCTTCCTCTCAGCCTTGAGAGTCTTCCTTTCCTGCACCACCTTCTGGACCTAGTATCCTATTTTTCCCTTCCCCTCACTGTCAAACATCCCAATTCCTGATACACACTTGCCTCTGCCTCCTACCCCCTATTCCTCCCTGACCTCTCTGCTCCCACTCACCAGGTCACCAATGACCTCCTCATAAAAAAAGTTCCAGTGACTTCTTATAGGTTTGCAATCCAGCTCCATTTTTCACTAGCTTGATAAGTTACTTATTCAGTCTGAGCTTCAGTTTCACCGCCTGCAGAAGGGGAATGATAACAGTGCATATCTTACAGCACTGAGATAACTAAATGAGATAAAATAAGAGAAGAGCGTAGTACACGTTACACAGTAAGCATTTAATAAATATTGGCTGTTATTATTTTTCTCTGCCTTAATCTTCTTGTTGGAAAATCCTCAAAAATCCAGTAAATAATGGATTAAAAGACATTAAATGATACCGCATTGCTTACAAAATGACTCAAAACTCCTTAGCCCAGATCTTGAGACCGTCGTTGCTCAGAACCCAGATGCTCTATCTGCTTCCGCCTGCCATGTGGAAGGATATGGTCTGATGGAGGGGTTTCCAATCTGGGATCTGTGGAACCCTAAAATTCCTTCGAGGTATTTAGAGGGTCCACAGAGTTTAGACTTGAGTTTTTGTATAAAGATATACTCTTCAAAACCTTAATAAGAGATCACATGTTCACAGAAATGTTCCGAACTGAATTTTAACACATTAGAAGTTACCATCATGATAAACATGTGTGCTAATTGACATATTTTTTCCTAATAATTAAAAAGGTAAATTTGAGCCTTCATAACATGTACTAGTAAAATACTGTCTTTCTGTTTTATACACTGGGTTTGTTTAAAAAAGGGGAGTTGAGGTTCTCTACTAAAAAAAAGTTTGAAAAGTTAGTAAAGTGATAAGAGTCACAAAGACCGAGGCCCCAGTCCCAAGGATGCCACTTTCTTCCCACGTTTCTTAAGTACTTTGGGCCTCTGTTTCCTCATATACATAGTGTATATAATCGACCACACAGGATTGAAACAGGCTTAAATAGAAGACTATATGAGGAAATGCCTGGCACTGTAGCTGACAGAACTTCGGTAATGTCAAAAGCTAATGCTCATTGAGTCCTAACTACACTCTAGGCCCTGAGCTGAGAGTTTGCATATAGTATAGCATTTCATCCTTTCATCAACCCTATAAAGTAAGTTTTACCATTAATCTCATTTACAGATGAGGACCCTCAGGCTTGGAATGGTTAAGTAACTTGTCAAAGGTCACGGAACCACAAGCTGTGCAGTTGGGTTTTGAAGCTAGGCAGCTGAACACTAGATCCTGCACCTTTTCAAACCCATTGAGTACTTACTAGGTACCGGGCAATGTTCTAGGTCCCTTTACATGTTTTCATTCATGGAATCCTCACAACTACTGTAGCAAATTGCACATCCCACAAGACTTGGGCTATGTGACTTTGCACAAGAGGTGGAGTCTATTTCCCCTCCCTTTGAATTTGGGCTGGCCATATGATCTGTTTGACCAATGGAATGTGACAGAAGTGACACTTTGTGACTTCTGGGATTAGGCCTTAAGAAGGCTTGCAGCTTCCATACTCACCTCTTTGGAAGTCAGCTACCACATAAAGAAGGCTGAACTTTCCTGCTGGAGAGGCCAGTGGAGGGAGAGAGGCTCTGCAGATGAGAGGCCACCTGGAAGAGAACTAAGGCTTTCCAGCTAATAGCTAGCACCAGCTGTTAGACATGTCAGTGGGACCAACTTGGATGTTCTGACCCCAGCTGAGTTTCTAGATGAATGCAGCTGCAAGAAGTGAATGCAGCCAGCACCACGGAGAGCAGAAGAACCTTTCATCATGAGAAAAAAAGTGTTTTTAATCATTGTTATTTTTAACCATTAAGATCTGGGGCGGTTTGTCATATAGCAATAGATAACAAACAAATAAAGTGTGTACTACTATTTCCTTATTTTACAAATGAGGAAACTGAGGCATAGAGGGGCTAAATAAATCACCTAGGATTAAGCCACTAATGAGTGACAAAGCCAAGCCTTGAATTGAGGCATTCTGGCTCCTAGACCACATGAATGACCACTAGGGTGTGGGAAGCTGAAAAAGGGCCGCTCAAAAAAGTCCTCATCCCAATCCCTGGATCCTGTGAATACGTAACCTCATGGTAAAAGGGCCTTTGCAGATGTGATTACGTTAATGACCTTGAGACCAGGAGATTATCCTGGATTATCTGAGGGGGCCCGACATAATCATGAGGGCCCTCATAAGAGGGAGGCAACAGGGTCAAAGTCAGAGGAAAAGGTGATGTGATGCAGGGCCATGAGCCAAGGAGTGTGGACAGCCTTTAGAAGCTGGAGGAGGCAAGGAAACAGATTCTCCCCTAGAGCCTCTAGAAGGAACCAGCTCTGTCAACACCTTGACTTTAGCACAGTGAGATTGATTTTGGACTTCTGACCTCCAGAACTGTAAGATAATAAATTTTGTTGTTTTAAGACACTAAGATGTGGTAATTTGTCACAGCAGCCATAGGAAACTAATACAGAGGGCCTGGATCTTTCCCATGGCTCCACCCAGGCCAGTCTCCCTGTGGTCTCCTGTCATGTTTTGTGCCTCTGTGCTTCTCTGGCTCTTGAAAATCTCTTTTGTTTCCATCTAGTTAATTCATTTCTACCTACCTCTTCCAGGAAGTCTTCTCTGATCACCCTAGATCACACTGCTCTGTCCTGCCTCTACACCACTTGATGTCTCACACCTTCTTACTCAGCACTAACTAATATCAGTGCTAATGTGTTGGCGGGCAGCCCAATGACATTTTTATGAGTGTGAGTGATCAAATCCGAGGACACCAGGCTGGAGAGGCCCCGAGAGAGTCTATCCCTTCATTTTATGGATGATGAAACTGAGTCCCAGGGAAGGGAAGAACGTCACTTATCCAAGATCACATAGCCAGGGCTTAAAGACGGGACTTCTGACTTCAAATTCAGAAGCTCATTTATTCAGCAAGTACTTATTGAGCCCTCAATAAGGATAGCTCAGTGCTGGGGAATCACTGACAATCAGAAGCGGATAAAATCTCTGCTCTCATAAGGATCTCTAATTCGTGAGAGCAAGAAACCTTTATGCAATAATCACACAGATACATAATTACTCACAATGAGAAGTGTTAGGAAAGAAAGTTCTGTAAAGCAAGCTGTGGGAGTGCAAAACATAGGGAACTATTTTAAACTGGAAAATCAGGGAAGTCTTCTCTGAAGAGCCGACCATCAAGGAAAGATGTGAATAATGGTGAGTAGAGTTAACTAGGTCTTACTAGGGGTAGGGGGAAGGAGGAAAGTATTTTAGGCTGAAGAAATGATGTGTGCAAAGGTCCTGGGGCAGGAGGGAGTAGAACAAGGAAAGAAAGAAGGCCAGGATGCTTGGAGAGTCAGAGTGACAGTGAGAGAGACATGAGGATACAGAAGTCCACAGAGGTCAGACCACAGGGCCTGGGAGGCTGTGGTGAGGTTTTGGTCTTAATCTCAGTGGCAATGGGAAGCCATAGGAAGGTTTTCAGCAGGGCGTTGACATGATCACATTTGAATTTTATGGTGTTTTTCCCCACCAGGGCCTTCTCTTATCTCTATAGACATGTTAGAGATCATTATTACAGGGAGTTTTATGCCGCTCTGTATTCCACTCCGTGCCTAGCCTTGTAGGAAGCAGGTGCTCCATAAATATGTGTTGATTAACCTCTCAGCAGCATGTGATGCTGTTGATCACTTCCTCCCTCTTGAAGCGTTTGTTCCTCAGCTTACGCGCTGCTGCACGCTCCAGCTTCTCTGATCCTCTGTCCCCACTGCCCCCATTTTAAGCATTTTTCATTGTTTCATCTTCATCCTCTGTGAGATTGTGATTTGTAAGAAATATATATTTGATCATTCAGATGACCAAAATATAGTTCTCAGATATATTTGGTCTTCATTCACAGTTCCTGGCTCACAGCTCCCCAAACCCTTGGAATCTGCTGGGTGGTAACAGCAATGGGAGTTCTTGTCCTTAGTTCCTGACCCACCCAAGGGTGGGGGCTGGTGGCCAGGAGAACCAGCCATGTGGTCAGACGATTGGAACTTTTAGTCCCACCCCCTGATTTCCAGGGAGGGGAGGGGAGGCTTGAGGTTGAATCAATTGCCAATGGCCAATGACTTAATCAATCATGACTACATAATGAAGCCTCCATAAAAACCCAAAAGGACAGGTCATTGGCCCTTCTTCGGAGAGCTTCCTCGTTGGGGAACCAGAACGCTCCCACATGCCACTGCACCTGGGCCCCAAGCTCCACCAGAACAGAAGCTCCTCCATTCAGGACCTCGCCCTGTATATCTCTCCATCGGGCTGTTGATTCATATCCTTTAATATCCTTTGTAATAAACTGGTAATCTAGTGAGTAAATGGGTTTTCTTAAGTTCTGTGAGCCATTCTAGCAAATTAATCTAACCTCAGGAGGGGGTTGTGGAAATCGCTGATTTACAACCAGTTGTTCAGAAGCACAGGTAACAAGCCAGGTGTCTGAAGTGGAAGGCGGTCTTTGGGACTGACCCCTTCACCTGTGGAATTTGATTCTATCTCTAGGTAGATAGTGTCAGAATTGAGTTGAATTCTTAGACACCCTGCTGGTTGGAATTGGGTCTAGGAACCCCTTGTATCACATCCTCTTCCTTCTTTGTCCACACTCTCTCCCTTTGTCATCTTGTTGCTTCCAACAGTATCAATCTCTTCCTTAGAACTTAAGTTCCATGAGGGCTGGGACTTTGTCTGTCTTATCACTGTTGCATCCCAAGAGCCTAGCACAGTGCTGGCACACAGCAGGCACTCAATAAACTATTTGATGGGAGTATATGCTGTATGATTCTGTTTACATGAAGCTCAAGAACGGGCAAGATGAATCTATGGTGACCAATGTCAGAAGAGCGGTTACTTGTGGGGAGATAACGACTGGGAAGGAGCATAAGGGAACTTGTGGGAGCCTGGAAATCTTGATCTGAGTGGTGTTAGCACAGATGTCTGCACACAGAAAAGTTCATTGAGCTATAAGTTTAGAATTAATGGTCTTTACCGTATTGTGGTATATCTCAATAAAAAAGTTTTAAAAAAATTGCAATATCATCACTCTCCTGAGAGCAAATTCCTAATTTCTAATTGCTTTGTGAATCCACCGAGATGTCCACCTTACGATCTTGCCCAGCCTCCCAAATAAGCTCTCCCTCTGAGTTCCTGTTCCCAGTGTTGTCACCACTGTGCACCCCATTATTTACTTTCCAAACCTCAGAGGCATCCTCTCCCCATACCACTCCCTCTACCCCGCCTCACCTAGCTTTCCAAGACATAGAGACACAAGTGCTCCTCTGGCCCTGCAGAATTTTAAGATGACACCACGACTTTGACTCCCCAGTGTTAATCCTGTGCTTCTGTTATATGGCAAAAGGGCGATTATCTGGGGGGTCTAATCTAATTAAGAAGCTCTTTAAAAGCAGCGAGTTTTCTCTGGCTGCTGGCACAAGAGGAAGTCAGAGATATTCAAAGCACAAGAACAATGCACTGTTGCTGGCTTTGAAGATGGAAGGGCCATATCCAAGGACCAGTGAGTAGTTTTTAGGAGCTGACAGTGACTCCCAACTAACAGCCAGTAAGAAAACAGGAACCTAAGTCCTACAACCTCAACTGAATTCTGCCAACAAGAACAGGCATGAAAGCAGATTCTTCCCCAGAGCCTCCAGATAAGAACCCAGACCAGCTGACATCTTGATTTCAGCCTGTGAGACTCTAAGAAAGAAACCAATCCAGCTCACTCAGACTTCTGATCTATAGAACTATCAGATTAAAAACTGGGTGTGGTTGGGGCTGGCCCAGTGGCGCAAGAGGTTAAGTGCACGCGATCCGCTGCGGCGGCCCTGGGTTCACCGGTTCGGATCCAGGGTGCGCACCGACGCACCGCTTGGCAGGCCGTGCTGTGGCAGCGTCCCATATACAGTGGAGGAAGATGGGCATGGATGTTAGCCCAGGGCTGGTCTTCCTCAGCAAAAAAAGAGGAGGATTGGCAGATGTTAGCACAGGGCTGATCTTCCTCACAAAATCAATAAATAAAAATAAAAACTCGGTGTTGTTTTAAGCTACTAAATTTGTGGCAAATTGTTACAGCAGCAAGAGAGAACTAATACCTAACTTAAATCCTAGCTATTCACAGTGGCCTTTGCTTCCAACCCTTCCTTCCCATTACTTTGGTCCCACCACGGCTCAGACCCTCTGACCTCACTTCTGACCAAATGAAATATTAGTCTCTGCGCCTCTCTCCCTAAACCTATCCATCCAGCTCACTGCCACCAGATTAATTTTCCAAAGTCACAACCCTTATCACATCCTTCTCCTGCTCAAAAAGCTTCCATGACAGTGTAGCTTGGTGGTTACACTCTGGAACCAGAATGCAGAGTATAAAGCCCAGTTCTGCCTCTAAGTAGCGGGTGACCCAGATCAAGTTGCTTAACCTCATCCATGAGAGTGCCATCCTCACAGAGTAGTCGCAAGGATTAAATGAGATATGCATGCAAAAAGTAATTATGCATGGCCCAGTGCATGTAGGCACTCCACTCTATGAATGGTGACTGTTGGTAGATCACTAGTAATGGCTCCAGGTGGTCAACTGATTAAACTCTTCAGCCTGGCCTTACATTCACACCCCACAGGCTGCACACACACACACACACACACACACACACACCTCCAGTCTTTTCTCCCACTTCTCTTCTGTTAGTCCCATCCTCTTCCCTCCATCTTCATCACTACTCCTCTCCTTTATGTTACCACCTTCTAGTCCCAGTGGTCTCCTCACTGACTCATGTACCTCCACTCTCTGGGGCCAGCAGGGATTGCTGAAAACATAAGACAGACCACTTGTGGGCTTAAATCCTTCCATGGCTCCCACTGCTCTCCATATAAAGTCCAAACTTCTCCCCACAACCTGTGAGGCCCTGCATAGCCCGGCCCGCCAACGTCTCCAGCCCCCTTCTCTTGCTCTCTGCACTTGTCCCTCATACTCACCAGGCTCCCTCTTGCCACTGGGCCATCCACCTTGCTGTTTCCTCTTCCTGGAACACTCTTCCCTTCCCTCTTTGCCTGGTTAACATCTATTTGTCCTTCCAATCCTTAATTTAGTGGGAACTTCCTCCGGGAAGCCTTCCCAAACCTCCCTGACTAGGCCAAACCCCTCTATTAGAGGCTCTCAGAGACCCAAACTGCTCCTTTGTAGACCTTCGCATAGGAATAACTTATACCTCTTCGTGTACTTATTTAATTGCCATAAGCTCCACAAGGACTGGGGTTGTTCCTGTTTCTGATCACCATCACGTCCCCAGGGCAGAGCACAGTGCCTGGCCCAGAATCTGTGCCCATTAAATACTGGTTAAAGGAATGAATGAATAAAACAAGGATTCTGCTTTGGCTAAACTGGATTGCTGTTCCCTCAGATGCTTTCTCGTCTCCACACCTTGCTCACTCATGTCCTTCCACCTGATATGCTCTCTTGCCAACTCTATTCATCTGTAAATCCAAACCACCCAGTCTCCGCCAAGTAATCTTCCCCCATATTTGAGCCTGCAGTGGCTTCTGCCTCTGTCCCTCTCCCTGCCCCCCAAAAGCGTCTATAGTTTGTATTATTTCTGATTGTGAAAATAACGCACACACATTATAGAAATTTTAGATAATGCAGAAAATATAAAAGAAAAAATAAAAAACATTTCAGGGGCCGGCCTAGTGGCGTAGTGGTTAAGTTTGCACGTTCTGCTTTGGCGGCCCAGGGTTTGCAGGTTCAGATCCCAGGTGCAGACCTACGCACTGCTCATCAAGCCATGCTGTGGTGGTGTCCCACATACAAAATGGAGGAAGACGGGCACAGATGTTAGCTCAGGGCCGATCTTCCTCACCAAAAAAAAAAAAAAGAAAGAAAAGAAAATTTAAAATACCACTATCCAGTGATAACAGCTGCTTTTATCATAGAGAATGTCCACCCATTTTCCCACACATAATCATGGAAAATTTTTAAACCTCACAACAAAGGTTCATATTGTTAATGTTTTTCTCATTTTATGGAAAAAAAAGGTTCAGATAAGTTCAATAACTTGCTCAAGATCACACAGAACTAGTAAGGGGCACAGAACTAGTAAAGAACACAGAACTAGTAAAGAACAGAGCCCAGACTGGGACCCAAGCCTCCAGCCTTGCTGATGCAGAGCCCCTTGCTCTCTCTACTATGCCCACCATCACTCCCGGCCCTTCTCCCTCTCCATCTCTTACTCCTCTTACATCACTGCTCTCTCCCTTCAAACCCAAAGCCCAAACTCCCTCTGACACATCCCCTTTAGCCCTGTAATTCTACTTCAAGGATAGTTACTTGGACATTTTTTGCAGCAGTAGAAGACCAATAACAACAAAAGTGTACATCAATACTGATTTAATAAGTAACAGTACATCCTCACAATGGAATACTGCACCATTGTTCTAAAGAACAAGGGAGAACTTTATGTATTACTCTGGAACAATCTCTAAAATAATTTGTTAAATAAAAAAAGACCAGGGCCGGCCCTGTGGCTTAGCGGTTAAGTGCGCGCGCTCCGCTGCTGGCGGCCCGGGGTTCGGATCCCAGGCACGCACCAATGCACCGCTTCTCCGGCCATGCTGAGGCCGCGTCCCACATACAGCAGCTAGAAGGATGTGCAGCTATGACATACAACTATCTACTGGGGCTTTGGGGGGAAAAAATAAATAAATAAAATCTGAAAAAAAAACCAAAAAAACTTTAAAATAAAAAAAGACCAGATGTGGAACAATGTGTATAGTTTGCTATCACTTGTGAATGTAGACAATATCTCCACAATATGTGTGTACAATATTTCTATAGACAAAAATGACACCAGTAGTTGCTTCTGGGAAGGAGAATATAGGGATTGAAAGTAAAGGGTGAGAGGGGACTTAATTTTCACTGTATACCCATGTATAATATTTAAATTTTTAGCATACCCATATATTTAACAAGTAAAAAAGCAAAAACAAAAACAATTCCAAGCTTTCTCTGACCATCCCACTGAGCCCATCTTCACTCCATGTATATGTGAATGTGGATGCACCTACTGGGTACACAGGTGTGCCCTGCTCCCTTCTTCTGACGGGGGCCTCCCAAATGAGGCTCACGTATCAACAATTTTCAGACTGAAGATCTTGTCTCTTCCACCAGACTAGTAGGATTCTGCAGTCATTTGAAGGCTAAGGACTTTCGTTCTACCCCTAGCTCTGCCATTCACTAACTATGTAACCTTAGACAAGTCATTTGACCTCTCTGAGCATAGATTCTGTCTCCTCCACCAGGCAGGAGAACAGTTCTCCATCAGCCCCCTAACTTCCAGATCTTCAAATAATCTGTCCCCTTTGTCTATAAAATGCTACTCTTCTCCCTTGCTGTCTTGGTAGAGCCTACTCATCCTTCAAGACTCAGCCCTTGAGTCATCCCTGAAGGAAGACCTCCCTAATCCTTTTGTGGAGGTCCTGTCCCCTTGCTGTGGGCTTCTCTATGACAAGCCCCATCGCACTTGGTGGGCACGACTTGTTCAGTGTTTGCTTCCCAGTTAAACTACAAGCTCCATGCGGACAGGAACCATACCGTGTTTGTCACACCCAGCACCGCGCCTGGCACATGGTTTGGGCTCAGTAAAGATCTGCTCTGAGAGTAAATGAGCCACACTGCCCTTGTCCAGACCCTCTCCCCGGATCCTACGTCCTGATAGACTTTAGCAGCCTCCCCCGGCCACTCATGGAAGAGGGGTGTTACTGGGGATCAGGCCCCTCCATTCCAGTTCTTCCCCTAAAGTCTCTCAGCCCCCCTGAGGCATCTGCACCTGAGATCTTCCCACCATCACATCCACAGCCTCCAAAGCAAGCTCCTGTAGGTTCCAGCCCAGTCTAGGCCTGTCCCTCAGGGCAGGGCCCCACCCAGGCCAAGGTCAGGCCCCAGACCCCTTCCCTGCTCCCAGCCCAGCCTGAGAACAAGGTGGCCCAGCCCAGCCTGGCGGCCTGGACCATCAATCGTGCTCCCAGGGGTACGAACCAATTTCTCTTGCTTTCCCGAGCCTGTCTCCCTGGCGGAGCCTGGAGGAGCCTTCAATCGCATTAATCCCAGCCTGGCGGCGGTGACGAAGACAGATTTCTCCACCAAATGATCCATTTGTATCTCTCGTGCACTCACTTGGTTTTTTCTGTGCGGATGTTCAAAATATCATGAAAAAGGCGTTAGCCGGTAGCTGTGGTGCAGCGAAATAATAGAGTGATCCGGCAATGCGCCCCTGACCTTGCAGGACAGCTAATCCATCCGCACATCTATCTTAATTATGCCCGGTTACAAAAGAGAAACTCCACCATCCATTCATTCCAGGCTGGCAATTCCATTTTCCACCCCCACTCACGCCCTCTCCTTTCTCCACCATTCCCCTAGCCAGATAGGCCCATTCACCAGCGCTGCAGCAGACTCTCCCCACGGCAGCCCAGTCTAGGCAGGCCTGAGCCCACCCAGGGGCAGCCCAGCCCCTGGTCCACTGCTCCTCGAGATCAAAAGAGAGGCACTCTGGCTCCCATCCCCAGAACTCTGACCAATGTCCATTGGAGGAAAACTAGCTACCAACAGGATTAAGGCTCAGCAGGGACACGGACACACACACAAACACACACACACACACACACACACACACTGATACCCTCACAAAGGCAGCCATAGACTCAGTCTCATCCCGACTCTGACATTCAGGCTTCCTCTCACACAGACACTAGCAGACAGGCCCACCCCGCTCCCCACCCCGGACCAGACCATTTCAACTCTCCTGCTGCCCTGGCACAGACACTGGGACAGATGCTAGGATGGGTATTCTGACTAAGGGCAGGCGCCGTGGGGGATGTCTTGGTCTGTCTGTCTCCCACCCCCAAAGCCAAAGACCTCACTCACTGTGTCCTCTCAGGCCAATTTAATAATACAGTACAACCCAGGTAAGCCAGGAGCCGAGGGGCAAGACGGAGTGTGGGAGAGGAAGAGAGCAAAAGAGGAGGAATAGTGAGGAGAAAGAGTCTGAGCTGAGATCCTGCAAGCGGGAGAAAAAGGAAGAAGGAAAGGGAGGATAGGGGTGGTGTGGAGAGCAGGTCATTGCGGCAGCGTGTGTGTGTGTCTGTTTGCGTAACATGATTCGAGCTAATTATACCAGATTCACTTTGGGGATGCCTGTGCCAGTCTCTAAAGCCCTTCCTAATTCTATCCCTTCACGTACGATTTTCAGATCCCTCATTCTAATGATTTTAATGCAATCAGCAAAACTAGGCATGTAATTGTCTTGGCTCTGTGCTTAGCCGAGGAGACTCCTGGGAACCCTGGCTCCCAGTTCCCCTGCCCTCCTCCGACAATCCTTCCTTCCCTCCTCTTCTACTCCTCACTCAGCCTCAGTCAACAAGTACGTGGTGAGACTTCTTCAGCTCTCAGGGCTGTGAGAGAAACAGAAGGAGGATTTTCAGTCTCCAGCCTCATGAAGCCCAGATCTGACTGAGGAAAGGACACGGGGTGTCTAGACCAGAACTGGGCAGTGGGGACTGTCTGCTGGCCCAACCTGGCTAGATTATTGGAAGTAGAGAAGGGGGACCTCTGGGAAGAGCTTGAGGGGCTCTCCCTCCCCTTCCCAGAAGCAGCAGGCAGCCTGGGCTGGGCCTGTGGGGCGGTGTGCAGGGGAAGGGCCATTTGTCCCGAGACAATGGCAGAGAAGGGGTCTCCGAGCGGCTGTTGAGATCCAATTTGTAGTGGTGACGGCCGGGGTTGCTCCAAAGGCTGGGAACAGCTGGAGCTCCGGGTGACTGATGGGTGGGCCCAGGAGAGGGGCCATTGGTCTGGCAGAGACAAAGGCTCCAATGGTGCACGGATGGGGACCATCAAAATCATTAAGTGCCGAAGATGGGAGCCTGGCCCTTCAGATGGGACCAGTGGGTGGGGGGAAGAGGTCCGGTGCCTATCCCTCCCTCCCTGCAGCCCCTCCTCCACCTTCCATCCCTGCTTTGGAAACTCGGCCACCCACACCCCCATTATCATCTTATTTGCGTAGACATCCCATCCCTCGCCTTCCAGGTCCCTGGCCTCACTTCATTGAGAGTCCACGTTCCAGTCCTATTTGAGCAGCTCTGGCTCTGGGGCCAACCTCGAGCCTGGCTAGGCCTCCCTGTGTCATCCTCAGGCACCGCATTCTCTGCCAGTGGCCTCCTCCTCTTCTCAGGTCACAGGGCATCCTCAATTCAGGACTAGGAAAGACCCATCCTCCATTCCAAAGGGAAGAAACCGAGGCCCAGGGTAGTGATTTCGCCTGCTTCTCCCTCTATGTGGGAAATGATTCTCCCACTTGACCTTCCCCAAGGGGGAGGGAGGGGCAGTGATACCGGGAGAAACTCGCCCTCTGCCCACCTCCAGCCCCTCCCCCGCTCCGCGGCGCTCCCGGCAGGAGAGGGAAGCAGTGACCCGGCCAGGTGGTGATGATGCGGCCGGCCGCGCTGGTCACTCTTGGCCGCTCCCCGCGCGCAGCCCGACCCCCCTCGCATGGGTCACGGCGCCGGCAAAACTCCCTGACACAGAAACACCGCGGGGCCTGCGCGTGTCGAGAACAATCCTCCGCCTGATGGGAAGCGACAGCTCCGCTCCGCCTCCCTCCGCTCCCGTCCCTCCCGCGGCTCCTCCCCTGCGCCTCGCTCACCCGCGCGCTGCAGGCCCAGGCGGGCTGGGGCGCCCCAGCAGAAGCCCTGGCCCCCTCAACCCAGCCCAACAAGTCAATACCCAGTCCTGCCGTGTGTCCCAGGGCGGGGAGAGGGGAGGAGGAGCAGCTTCGCCCTTGCCGCGGGGCCTCGGAGCTGGGGTGAGGAGGAGTGGGGACCAGAGGGGCACCGGCGAGGCGCGTGGCAGCCCAGCTGTCCACGATGGTAGGGGAAAAGCAGGCAGCGGAACAGTTAGCATTGCACGACCCCGCTTCTGTTCTTACGGTATTCACATAGAAAAAAGACTGGAAAGAAATACATCAACTTGTAGAGGGAACTTTTCCTGGGTGTGAACGGACAAGTGGGTTTTCCTTTCTTTTTGCTCATGTGCATCTCCTGGGTTTTCTTTGTCTTTGTGCGTGTGTGGGTGTTTGCAATAAACATATCTTGACCTCCCCCCAGAGGTATAAAAGCCACCCAGGGCAGAGAGGCTGTAGGAGGGAAGCTCCCAGCCAGACTCCACGCCCTGGCACTGATTCAACTCCTGAGAGGGAGGCTGGTGCCCTCCGGCAGAGCCCTGGGTGTCAGACCAGCCTGAGGAACAACCACCTCACTGTCAGGGGCCCCTGCCCCTCCTCCCACTTCACCTGCAGAGTCTAAGGGTATGTGGGGAGGGGCGCTGGCTGTAGGAGAAAGGCCCACACATACAGGAGTAGCCCCTCGGCATTTCCTCCCACGTGGACACTCAGAGATGCCGGCACACATCCAGGCACACTCACACATGTGTTCACACACCTGTAAACATATCCTTGTGGTCATGGCCACACACCCAAGAACACACACATTCATAGCCGCTAGCACTTGTGGCTCTCCTGTATGCACACACTCAGCCTGTCCCTCACAGCCCCAGACAAATACTACAGTCACCGCCTCCTGCTTTCATCCTTCCTCCAGCCCAGACCCTTTAGGGAGTGAATGCCTCTTCACCTCAAATGCCCTCGTTCATCTTTCTCCAGCTGTTTTTCTGCTCACCTCAACCCAACTTCTCATGATGGGCCTCTCCTATCCCTCTCCCCTAGGCTCCTACTCCACTTCTTGGTCTTGAGATATGAGGGAAAATTTGCCTGCTTTACCACCTGACCTCAGCGCCAGATCTGGTGTGGAAGGAGCAGGGCCTGAGGGAGAAAAGGAGGGATTCCCCTAGTAGGCCCCCCCCAAATAACAGGCCTATGTGGGATCCGTGTGGGCTCCTGGGGCTGTGTGTGGAGCAGGGCCCTCCTGCTTTCCGCCTAGGAACCGCTGACCCTGCCCAGCTCCACCATAGAGCGGCCTTCTTCCTCCACTCCTACCTCACTCTTACCCAACCTTTGTGGCCTAGCCTGGGGCCCAGATTCTCCAGGAAACCTCCCCTCCTGGAGCCACCAGCCTGAGGGCTGGCTCCTCCCTGGGACTCCTATCTGACTGTACCCCTCACTCAGGTGACATTCCTTTTGTGCCTTCACATTTGATTCTGTCTCCCTGGTTGTGAATCCTCTGAGCTCCTACAAAGCAGGGGCAGATCCCCTCTTCATCTTGCATCCCCCCACCCCCACATCTGCCTAGCAGTCCCTCAGCTGACTCCTTGATGAATGAATGAATGAGCTGAAGGATGTTTGTGAATATGGCTTGTCTCTGCTGTTGAGTGTGACTGTGTGTGAATGAAAAGGAGGTGGGAGCAGAGGCAGCTAGGTGGGGTAAGCGCCACTGCCTCTGTTTCCTCTGTCAAAGTGCTAACAGTCGGTGCACTCCTCCCATCTACCCTCTGAGGGAAGTGTCCATTTTATAAAGAAACAGAGGCTCAGAGAAAAGACAAAGGGAGTGGCAGAGCTTGCCAGACTGTCAGACTCTATGGCCAAGGATACTGTCTACTTCTGCCTCTCTCCTCATGGCTCAGGATGGTGCAGTGATGGGGAGGAGCTGCTTTCTGATGATCGCGCAGCCCCACCTCAGCTCTTTGGAGTGAGGGCCTCTGGTCCTCTCTCCATGATGGGCTCTAAGTCTGTCTCCTTCTTCCCAAGCCCTTTCTTTGGCCCTAATTCTCCTTTCTGCCCTCTCTGTTATATCATCTCTGCCCAAAATCGCCATCTCCTCAGTGTTCCTTTGGCCTTGAACACATTTCCAGGAGCAAGAAAACAGGGTCTACAGTCTTGGTTCCATCACTGACTAGCTGGTGGCCTTGAGCAAATCACTAATCACCAATCCCCTCCGGCCTGGGTTCCCCAAGCATGTGGAGTGGGATGGGGCTTGAGTAGGTGCTGTCTGAGGTTCCCTCCAGTGTCAGCGATCTGGGCTCCAATCCCTGGAGAGAGGAGGGCAAGAACAAGCCAGCACCTCGCCCAGCCCAGTCCACCCCCAGGCCTCCCAAAGGGGTTTGGGCTCAAAGAAGGCTGCGAAATGCTGTGAATTAATTACCATCAGACCTCCGGCCGCTGTTCATCTCTGTAAACAAACATTTTAATATGCAGTAATTAATTACATCTGCCACACCGACCCTCCTCTCGCTCATCCTTCTTCAGCTTTTCTTCTGCTTACCCTGAACCAACCTCCTCCTCCCAGTTGGGGCCTGGGAACGCAGGCAGGGCCCCCCTGCCACCATCTCCCCAGCCTTCTCCCCCCACCACCAGATGCAGGTGCTCACATCTGCCATGCTGCTCTGCAGCTTTTGTTCCTTTTTCTGTTTCTCTGCTACCCGTCTGTCTTCCTGACAGCCCTTTGTCTCTAGTTCTCTCAGCCTGGATTTCCCTCCCCAACAAAGTTGGATGCCAGGGACACATTCTGGGAGGGAGAGGAAAGTGAGGGAGCCAGTGGATCTGCCCCAGGTGCCTGATCACATGAGCACATGTTTCAGCTCCTCAGTGGTCCAGGACCAGGCTAATTTGCAGGGATTATCAGAAAGCCAGAACAGACCCTATTCCAGGAGTACCCGTCTGGCCCTAAGAGTCCTCTTGACCTCTGTCCCTTCTCCTATCCCACACCCTGCCTGCATAGCAGCTCAGTGTGAAAAACACAGAGGGGACACATCTGCCCAGGTGAGCCCACCTGATCTTGCCACAATTACTTTTCGCTATCTCCAAGGGCCAAGAGTACTACCATTGGATCCACCCTCGGCGCCCCAGCCATCCCGGGTCTCCATACAGGAGCAGGCAGCCTAGCACGGTGGGCATGTGGGCGGTGCCCCCAGCTCATGGAATGGAGCTCACGCCTTTTTTGGGGAGGTTCATCGTGTCCTGCCTGGAGTCTGGGTGAGAGCGGGGGGATGACCACACTGGGTCAGAGGCGAGAACCCCAGATGATAACGAGACGAGGGGAGCCAGGGGCTCGGAGCCACAGGAAGCGTGAGAAGAGGACCGGTGGCCCGAGAGGTCTGGCCCAGCCTGGCCGCGCAGGGAGAGCCGGGAGCGGGGTGGGCGGGGTAGGGCGGGCGCCACCAGGCGTGGCGCAGGGAACCGAGCAGAATGAAATGCAGATGCAAAACGTGCTCGTAAGAGTTTCCTCTCTCTCCCCATCTGCCAAAGCCGAGATTTTAATCTTTAATCCATGAGCAATCAGCGAGCAGCGGCGAATGGCACATTACAGATGTTTTACTGTCGCGGGCGCTCGCAGCTTCCGAGCTCCGCACAGGCGCGCCGGCGCCCTCGCCCCTCCGGCCCCCACCCCTCCCCTCTGGTCCCTCTTCCTCTCCCCTCCCCTGGTTGTCGTTTAACAATAACCCCCTCGCCTGCAAACTCCTGGCCCGCTGTGGAGGTGGGAGTGGGGCGCAGGGCCATTAACCCTTCCTAGCGGACCTGGGGCTCCGCTGGTGGGGGCACACGCAGGGGCACTGGCGGGGCGGGGCGGGGCGGCACTCAGTATTCCGTTGAGGCGGATTCCCAGCCCGGTCCAGATTCGGGGCGCGAGGACAGGGGCATCGAGTGCCCCGCTAGCTTAGCTATCCCATCCCTTGTCCTCTTCCCGGACCCCACCTCCGGGGCCGCTCTCGGCTCCTGCGATTAGCGCTCCAGATGTTCAGCTGCGCTGGGACCCCGATTTCCAGATGTTGGGCACCTCTGTTCTCTCGTGTGGGACCACGATCCCCTCTGCAGCGTGAGGGAGGAGAGTACTTCAGTGGTCAGATCTGGAAGACCCTACGGAAATCTGAATGGATGGAGTCTTGAAAAACAGCTGATAAAAAGCTCCCTTCAGTTAGGGAGTTGTGCCCTCTGTAAAATTGAGGCAGGAGTCCCTCCTACTTCTTGGGAGCTTGAGCATAAGGAGGAAGATGGACCCCCCACCCCCCAGCCCCCATAGGATCCCTGAAAGCCACAGGGATGTACTCTTCCACCAGCTCAGAAATCCTTAGCGTGATCCCATCTGCAAAGATATATTCATGTGACTATTTGATTAATATGTCACTTCCACTAGTCCATAAGTCCCATGAGATCAGGGACTGTGTTTTCACTCATCGTTCTGATCCCCAGGTGTAGCCTGGTACATAGTAGATGCTCAATAAATATTTGTTAACTGAATGAAGAAACTCGTGTGGTCTGCTGTGGTCTTGGATATTCTTGTGCCATTATCAATGAAGACAGGCCCTTCACCCCATGCACCTAAGCATGCAACACAATCTCCCTCCAAGACTCTTCCCAAACTGCAGCCCTCATCTCTCTAGGTAAAAGCTCATTTTTTCCTCTACCTCAATGGTGGGTCTTTTCCATTAGTTAGAAGAGGACTCCAGGGGCAGTGTGTGTCTGACACTAAGCCAGGGCTCCTTTGGCCAGCTGCCTTCTCACCCCAGGCCCCAGGGGCTAGGCCTCTCTGACTTATCCTTCACCCCCAACTCTTGGACAGCCTCCCCCTTCCCCCCAGCTGACCCCTTCTGTTTGCATGGCCACAGACACCATAACCCTCTCTGACACTCCCCTTCCTTAGCGGCCCCAAGTGGCCCCCCAATCCCAGTCCAGCCCCAACCTAGTCCAAAGCCCCATTTCACTAAGCAGGGTCTGTCCCATCACCGGGACTCCCCACCCCAAATGGCTTCTGGTCTTCTGAGAAGAAAAAAGAAGGATGTGGCGACTGGAAATGCAGAGGATAAAGAGGTTGAAAAGAGAAAAGCTTGAGAGAAAACCTAGACAGTTGGAAGAGGACATCCACAACAGAGGCAGGGGCACAGCGGGCCACACAGAGACAAAAGAAGAGCGCCTGCGATGAGAGGACAGAGGCAGGTGTAAAGACAGAAGAGGGAGCAACAGTGATGGGCAGAGGCAGCGGAAGAGGCCCAGACAGGCAGAAAGAGGGCTGGAAAAGAGGGAGGGTGCACTGGGGGATGTAGAGGGAGGGCAAGAGAAGAGACTCGGCTTCCGGGGGCAGCAGCGTGGGGAGACAGACGCCAGAGGGCGAGGGCTGAGAAGGCGAAGAGCCGGGAGCCGGGCCCGCCCGAGCCGCGCGCCGTCTGTCGGGAGCCGCCGGGGCCTAGGCCGCAGGGCCCACAGGCGGGCCTGAGAGGCGGCGGCGGCGGCGGCGAGGGAAGCCGGAGTGAGAGGCAGCGGAGCCGCGTGTGTGTTTTTATTATTATTATTTCTGATTAAAGAGGAATTCATCTCGTATCTGCCTCCTGCCAGGGGCCGAGGAGCCGCCATTGGGGTTAACGGTGCGGAAGAATACAAAAAAATTTCATTGAGGAGGATTATAAAAGTTACTAGCTGGAACATTAACAGAAGAGTAACTTGTAAAAAATGCAATATTACAATATTCACAAGGACGGCAGAGCGTGGTAAAGCTATAAAATTCAACATTAAAATCTTCCACAGGCTAGATAACCTAGTTAACAAACATGGTATTGGAACTACTTTTCTGTTGGGCTGAGGGATACGAGCCGGGGCGCTGATCACACCTCGGCAGCCGCGGAGGGAGGGGGCGGGGCGGCCCTGGGCGAGCCCCGCCCCTCCCCAGCCTCAGCCTCCTCCCCAGGAAAATGGGGATAAGCCCCGTCCATCCAGTGTTGGGGAGTGCCTGAGGCAGCACCTCAAAACCTCCGATGGGGCTGTACACCTGTGAGGTTATTTTTTGTGTGAAGTGCTATTTAAAGGAAGCAATTCACCGTGGATTCAGTCCTGCTGAACAGGATACACATTTCTGTAACTGCAGGATGTGCATATAAAATGCATTAAGAAAGGATTGTATGTGTGTATGAATGTATGTGTTCAGGGTGGGATATGTGTGCCTGTGCAGGATGTGTACCCAGAGTCTCTGTATGTGTGTGCATAGTTCTTGAGAACATAGGCATGGTATGTAATGTGTATGTAGGTAGGGTGTGTGGGGCACAGAAATTTGGGGTGCAGAGTGTGTGTGTTCATAATATGTGTTTATGTCAAGTGAGTCTCTATGTAGGTATATATGTGTATGCATAGAATCTGTGTGTAGGTAAGATATGTGTCCAGACAGCACAGGTATTTGCTGAGTGTATGTGTGTGCATGGTGTGTTCATGTACAGGATATGTGTGTCATTGCATTGTGCATCTTTTTGTAAGAAGAGTTTATAAAGAGGATATATGTTTGCATGGCTCTGTGTGCAAGGCATACATATCACACAGCATTATGTGGTTGTTAACACAGGGTGTTTGTGTGTGCAAATAGCATAGAAAGCATAATATGTTTGCTATGTGTGCAGAATATGTATTTATGCACAGGCCCTCTATGGGATAGTGTGCATAAATGTGTATGTGTGTGTTCAGGGCACGTGTATATGTGTTCAGTATGAGTGTATATGAGCAGAGGGGATGTTTGTGAGTGTCTGTGTCCAGGTATTTTATGTATATTCAAGTATCTGTAATGCATATGTATGTGAGCAGAATACATGTACGTGAAAAGTGTGTGGATGAGTGTTATATGTGTATGAAAAATACACAGACATTATGTGAGACATCTGAGTATGTGGAGTGTGTGTCTGCAGGCCTGTTTCCATCAGGCCCCCAAATACTTGTAGTGTGATGGTTAAGAGCAGACTCTGGAGACAGGCCGCTTGGGATTGAATTATATAGCTTTGTCATGCATTTAATGTATGACTTTGGGCAAACTTAACCTCTGGCTGCTTTAGCTTCCCCATCTAGCAAAATGGGGATAGTAATAGCACCTACTTCATAGAGTTTTTATTAGGATTAGATGAGTTATAACACTTGCTGTGCTAGGCAGAATAATGGCTGACCCACCAAAAATGTCCACATCTTAATCTCCAAAACATATGATTATGTTACCTTACATGGCAAAGGGAATTTTGAAGATGTGGTTATGTTAAAGATCTTGAGACGAGAAGATTGTCCTGGATTATCCGAGCAGGCCTAATGTCATCACAAAGGTCCTTATAAGAGGGAAGCAGGAGTATCAATCAGAGTCAAAGAAGATGTGAGGACAAAAGCAGAGATTGGAGTGATGTGGCCAGGAGCCAAGGAATGTGGGTGGTTTCTAGAAAGTGGGAAAGGCAAAGAATTCTAGTTCTCCCCTAGAGCCTCCAGAAGGAAGACAGCCCTGCCAACCCATTTTAGACTTCGGATCTCAAGAAATGTAAGATAGGGGCCGGCCCAGTGGCGTAGTGGTTAAGTTCACGAATTCCGCTTTGGCGGCCCGGGGTTCACAGGTTCGGATCCTGGGCACGGACATACCCACTGCTATCAAGCCATGCTGTGGCAGGTGTCCCACATATAAAGTAGAGGAAAATGGGCACAGATGTTAGGCAAGGTCCAACCTTCCTCAGCAAAAAGAGGAGGATTGGCAACAGATGTTAGCTCAGGGCTAATCTTCCTCACCAAAAAAAATAAATAAATAAAAGAAGAAGTAGTAACGTAAGATAATAAATGTGTTGTTTTAAACCACCAAGTTTGTGGTAATTTCTTACAGCAGCAATAACATTTGTAAAGTGCTTACAGTAGTGCCAAGTACACAGCAAGTACCTTCTAAGTATTGGTTAAATAGATTCCTTGGAGATGATGCCTGAGGCCCCAGGGGAGGCCTAGTAGGCCAGTTAGTTGCCAGATTTGCCATCCCTATCTATGGCTGCCTCTGGGTTCCCTGGGCCCTCCAAGATTCTGGATTCTGCCAGAGCCTGTGTTTCGCCCATATAAGCACGGACACATTTTGGGGCAGGAGGTGCTCCCTCAGTATCGCCTGCTTGTTCTTCCTTAATCATGCATTGGGCTGCTACTAGGGATCTAGGCCTGGCTGAGGAGATTGCGGGGCAGGGTGAGAATCTTCGGACCTTCCGGTTCACTTGCTCTTTAGCCCAGGCTTGGCAGGAAGACAGGGTTGTTGTGGGAGGAGGGAAACTTGTGTGGGAAGTTGGTGCCTTGAGAGCCAGTGAAGAATACGCATGTCCTTGTGCACAGAGAGCTACACCAGACCATTAGTCACCCTCAGCCACAGTTTTAGCCATAGGACTTAAGCCACCAATGGGGGCGTTCTTGCTCAAAGCCATGGTTGTTCTCTTACCTCTCTGCTTCTCTTGCTACTTTCCTCCATCTCTAGCTTGGGGCCCCAGGTAATGTTGCCGCAGTGGTTCCTAGACGGCGACAGGGACTTTGGAGGCATTGCCCTGAGATAATGGAATGACTAGTCTAATTTACGCCACAATGTATTTTTAATTCTTACAAGCACGTGTGTGTGCACGTGCATGTGTGTGTGTATGTCATGTGTGAGCCTCAGTTTCCTCCCCCAGAAAAAGGGAATAGTAATCCTTTTCTGCCTTCCTCGCTGGGTGTTAAGAGAATGGAAAAAGAACGTGCTCTATAATCACTTGGTATTGTCAGTGCCTGGGGCCCTGGAGCCAGACTCACATTTACTCAGAGAAAAGAGGTAACTCTGGTTGCTTTCAGGCATGGGGCAGTGCAGGGGCCTAAGCAGGAAGGGCAGGTCATAGGGATCGGAAGGACCATTGCTGGCAGTTAGATACCCATTTCTTCTCAGCATGGAAGAGGACACAGAAAGTCTGTCCCCTGAGGGCATCTGCTCTGGGGCTGTGCAGATGTGTCTGGACAAATAAACATGTACACAGGTCCACATTATAGGGGTCAGGGGCAGGTCCCAGGGAGGTGTGACAAAGCGTTCTTGAGATGGGCCACCAGGGGTACAAAACTAGGATGCGGAGTTCTCTGTGTGCATTGAGATGGTTAAGCACCAAACTTGAGTTAGAACACCCCGGTAAGGATCACAGCACCACCACTTCCTGGCCAGTGTAACCCTGGCAGCTTAATTAGCCCCTCTTCCTCAGCTTCCTCATCTGTAAAATGAGATAACAATGGGGTCTAATTCAGAAGATTGTTGTGAGGGTTAAATGCGACCGTGCCTGGCACATAACAGTTTCTAATAAGCATTGTTGTCGACCATGATGATGTTATTAGCATCATTAGTCCTCCCCTCTTCCAGGGAGAGGCAGTGTGTGCTGTGGCCTGTGCTGGAGGGACCTGGTGAGAATCGAAGCTCCACCACTAACAAGTTGTATAAACTTGAACAGCTGTGCAACTTGGAGCCTCAGCTTCCTCATCTGTGTAATGGGGTCAGTAACACCTACCTCAAAGGGACGCCCCATGAGGATCAGAGTTTATAATTAATGTGGCCCAAAAGCCATAGCTGGCTTTTAGCTCGGTTCGCTCAGCCTGTACTGTAAATACAGAAATCATGCCGTTAATGCAAAGTCAAAACATACCGAAGGGCATACAGGGAAAAATATTCAGATGGAAGTCTTCTTCCACCCCTGCTCTCTTCTTTGAGGCCATTATGTTTCCAGTTTCCTGTATATCTTTCCAGAGCTAATCTATACAGATACAAATTTGTGCACGCATGTATGTGTGTGTTTCTTTTTCTCTCAATAACTGGTACCTTACGCATTGTTCCATGCCTTATTTTTTTCACTTAATTCACCTTGGAGATTTTTCCATATCTATATATGAAGACTCACTTCATTCTTGGTTAAGGCTGCCTAGTATTGAATAGGTATGGCATAAGTCATTTAACCAGGCTTCTAATAGTGAACATTTAGATTACCTCTAATCTGGAAACAAAGCTGCAATGACTATCCTTGCACATCCATCATTTGATCATCTGCCTGGTTAGGATTTTTTTTTTTTTAGATAGTTTCCAATGAATTTCAAATAAAAACCAAGATTCCTGGTTGCTCTTAAAAAATCAGACAACTTGGCCTCACTGGCCCCCACTTCTGTGTGACAATCACATCCTTCAGCAAGGCCTTGCCCTCTCCAGTTGCCCCAGAACCCTCGTCCCTATTGTCTCCTCAACCATTTCTGCCCCCACAGCCGTCTGTGTCTATGAACCCCTAGTAAGACTTAGGATATGGCGTATGCAAATAGTCTCTGGTAGCCAAGAAATGCTGTTGTTACTTTCATGGGGAGTTTTTAGAATGGGCCTGTTTGAGAGGCATGGGTTCCAATGTTCATGCGCATGTGGGTGGCTTGTGTTCTTATAGCGTGTAGGGAACTGGTGGTCCAAACAGGAAGAGGAGCCATGCTCAGAGGCCCCTCACTCACTCTCACAGGCCTTCCACAGCTCTGGAAAGAGGGAGGGAATTCCTTCTGGTATATCCTGCCCCATTTAACGAAATGAAGACTAACCTGACCACGAGACCTGTGCTAGTCAATACAGTAGCCATTAGCCACAATTAAATTAAATAATTAAATGAAATGAAACGAAATTTAAATTTCAATGAATAAAATTAAAAGTCAGTCCCTCAGTCACATTTGCCACACTTCGAGTACTGAATTGCCACACGTGGCTAGTGACCACCATATTGAACAGTGCTGATATAGAACATTTACTCTGTCACAGAAAGTTCTGTTGGACAGCACTGCTCTAGACTGTAATCCCCATGGAGGCAGGGATGGGGTGTTTCTTGTCCAGCACTGTAATTCCTGTGCCAAGTACAGGGTTGACAGAGAGAAGGCATCTAGTAATGTTTGTTGAATTAATGACTAAGGAATGAATGAATCAACCAACCAACGGCCCACGGGAGAGACAGCCACAGGCTCCTCCACAGTAACCCACTGAGGGGTCGGGCTAGGTCAGAGGGGACTTCAATACGATGCTGGAGCCTGGCTGCCCCCAGAGAGGCCAGCGGGGTCACTCTCAGGACTGAGGCCTAAAAAGGAAGCAGTCACCCACGGATGGTTGTTTGAGTCAGAAACCTGTGTTCTGAACATTCCTGCTGTCACTTTTTGTGAGGTCTCCCTCCTTAGAATCTGAACAAAAGCCCCTTCAGAAACATCCTGATGTTTGTGGGCCTGAACTGGGAAGAACTCATTAACCCCCGGGGGTCAGTGCAGAGCAAGTGGGGCTCTTCCAGTAGCAGGATGGGGCAGCTAAGATCTTGCTGGTTACAGGGAAACTCCCTCACCCAAGCCAGAAGTTGTTCCAGAGGCTCTGATGCCTGACCTGTTCCTGCCTAAAGTGTACGTATATGTTGAGAGAGAAAGAGAGGAGAGAGAGATGAGGGCTGAGCATCTGGGTAAGAGGACATGAGGGGACACCTGTGTGTCTGGGATGTGCGTGTCTTCCTGCACCTATGTGTGTCTGTACGTATTGGGGGCTATATGTGTGGTAGGGAGGTGTGTACGTAGGGAGCTGTGTGTGGTATGGAGGGGGCTGTGTGTATAGAGAGACTGGCTACATGAATATGGTTAGGAGGTTGTGTATGGGGTGTATGTGTTGGCGGCTGTGTGTGATGTATGCGGTGGGAGCTGTGTGTGTATTAGGGGTTGTATGTGTGGTGTGTATGTGGTGAGGGGCTGTGTGCGCGTGGCATGAGGGGGCAGTGGAGGGGTATGTGTGGTGGAGGCTATGTGGTGTATGTGTGTTGTGGGTTGTGTGTGTTTGTAGTAGGCTGTAGTGTGTGCCAGGCACGTAAGTGTCTCTGTGTGGCCCTACTTCATTTCCTCAGACTCCTGGATGTGGGCCTGAGTTGACCCCTGGAATCAACCCAGGGAGCCCCACTGTGCAACACCTCCTCTTCCATGAGGGGAGGCTCAAGTTGTTTTGCCACAAACCGCCCTTCTTGCTTCTTGGTTCTGGCAGGGAAATGGGGACGCTGGGTGGGGAGAAAGCAAAGACACAAAGAGAGAGAGAGGAGACTTGCCCAGGCCCAGGAGACCTGAGGGGGGGGAGAGAGAGAAGGGCGTGCCGGGGTGTGGGGGGGGCAGTGGATCAAAGGCCAGAGGGAGAGATGAGAGAGAGAAGAGAGCGGCAGAGAGATGAGAGAAAGAGAGATTGATGGGGAGTGAGGAGAAGAGAGAGAGCGGTGGGGGAAAAGCAGAGACAGCGGATCAAAGGCCGGAGCCGGGGCCCGCGATGGGGGAGGAAGGGGAAGGGGCTGAGGGGAGGAGGCTCCGCGGGGGAATTGCCGGGCGGGCGCTCGGGCGCTCCGAGCCGCGCGGCTCCCCGGGGAGACGGCAGACACTTTGCGGAGATGTTACTCCGGAGTTGGAGACGATGATAAATATGATAATTTGTATAAAATCTGAATGGGTCTTGTTTTCAGGGAGAATGCCTCGGATGATGAATGGGCCCGGCTCTCAGATAGATGGCTGATAAAAAGTGTATTGAATTGTTGAGAGCGATTTTAATTCTCATTCTGTACCTGCAGATGCCGCGGCCGCCGCGCCCGGCCTCCTCCTCCCTCCTGCCCACGGCGCGGGGCAGCCGGCGGCCCAGCCGGCCTCGGCGGCTCAGGACGCTTCTGAAATGACTCTAATTACAGAGTTATTAATTTTAAGAGGAGGGTGAACGGGGGGTTTATGATTATTAATCGAGCGCCGGCGCTCGGCGGGCGGGGCGGGGCAGGGCGGGCCGCGGGCGAGAGCGCTCAGAGCGCGGAGGACGCGCCCGGCCCCGAGGCAACTCCAAGCCCGGTGGGCTCCTTGGCGGCGGCGACCAGGCCCGCTTCGGACACTGGCTGTAGGCGGCAGAGTACTCCTGCGCGCATTCTGCACCCCTCACCTCTACCTGCGCACCCCTCACCTCTACCTGCCATAGGACTCGGCTGTCCAACCTCCAGGCCTGGCCCGAGCGCCTGCGCATCCAAGCGTCCGGCTCTGAGCCCGGGGGACCGGCGGGTCCACAGCCCCGGACGGGGGAGGTGCGGCTCTGCTGAAGGAAGGGCACCCCGCCCCCCCCCCGCCCCGCTCCCAGCTGACACGGGTGTTGAGGAGTGCCCGTGAACCCCGAGCCTGTGACTGACGCCCGTGCAGGCTCCTTTAAAGACATATGATACTAACAATGACATTTATGGGGGTCCTCATGTGTGCCAGGAGGCCATGCTGGGCGCTTTCATCTCCCCGTGCAGACGGGATGAGCCTCCCTACATCTCAGAGGAAACTAAGACTAAGAGAGTAACTTGTCCTTCGGAGGGGATATATCCACTTCAGGGGTGCGGATCCCCCCTCTACACAACTTTCCTTGAGGAAGAGCTGGGGGTGGGGGGAGGAAAGGGCGGCAAGAGAGAAAGCTCCTCTCTAATTTACATCTGTCAGTCACCTTCATCCCTGGCGTCTGCTCTGAGTGATTTGGCATCATGCCTAACACCCTGTCCGTCTTGGAGGAAGATTTTCAAAAGACTAGGCTTGGAACTGGGCAGGCAGGCACCCAAAAGAAGTCCATAGAGGGTTTTGCTCCATGGTGCTGACACTTTGGGAATAATATCTTCCTGACTATTCTAAATAACTCACAGGTCATCTAGAAGAGGCCATTCGGTATATTAGATGGGGAATTGGTTAAATTCCAGTCAAAAATGAGACCCCTCCAAATGTAGGCACACACCCCTCCTCCCTATACATACACATTCATTCCTGCCTCACTTTACCTGGGTGGGTTAAAGGAAGGCAGAGATAGTCTCCACAGATCTGGATCATTCCAGAACTTCTTCAAATTCTGTCTTTTTGCAAAGATAACTCTTGCCCAAAAGGGGGAAAAAAAGACCTCTATGGGTCTAGAGAAAGGAGGGACTGCAGGGTGGTCCCAGCATCTAGGGGAGGGCAGCTCTCTGGCCACAGTGAAGTCAATTCTGATGATAGCCATAGTGCCTGTTGTGTGGACCCAGGGGAGCCAGTAGAGAGCATGGGCTCATGAGTAGGGTCCTCTGTGCTCCTCTGCAGTTCCCAGAGTGGTTTGGCCCAGCTCAGGGGGATCTGTATGGGATGACCCAGGCCGGGCCTGTGTAGGGCGCGTCAGGATCAGTCCAGGGGATTCTTGTCTGTGGCTGGTGTTGAGGATCAGGATCCACTGAGGCCTGGTCAGAGGCTGAGCCCAGCTGGGGTGAGGTGTGGAAGGGAGCCCCCCAGCCCCATATTGAGGCTGCAGGCCTGGAAGCTGGAAAAGCCTGAGGGCCCCTGGAGAGGGACAAGTTCTGGCTGGGAAAAATCAGTCTCCTAATACAAAGGACAGTCCTTCGGGTGTGGCTCTGAGATTCCCGCAGGGCTGGTGGAGGGCTGGTGGCCCCGCAGCCTCACAGACTTGGCGGGCCTGGTCACAGGAGCCAGCTCTCAGTTTCAGGGTTCAGAGGCACCGGTCAGAGAAGAGAGAAGAGCATGGCAGTGGTAAAAGGGGACTGGTGTGAGGATCTAGAAGAGAAAGGGGAGGAGGGCTCCTGGATTTCACCCAGTGGATGCCCTGAAGGAATCCTCTCAGACCCATTCAACCTCTGAGCCACAGCCAGTGTCTCTTTTCCCTCTGACCTCCCTTTGGGCACTAGAAATATCCAGTACAGCATGTGCTTAAGAGTGTAGGTCATGGAGGCAGTCTCTGGGTACAGATCCTACCCTTGCCACCTACTCTCTGTGTGATTGTGGACAAGTTACTAAAACTCTCTGTTCCTCAGTTTCCTCATCTTTAAAATGAGGTTAATAATAGTAGATGAAGATTAATGGAATTAATATATGTAAAGAACTTAAAAAAATGCCTGACATGTGGCAAGCCCTCAGACAGGTTAGTAGTTTTTGTTGCTGTTGTTATTAACCTTGCTCCAGTGGGCACCTGCCCTTCCCCCCAGATTGACAACTTCTCCAGAGTATCTATATTACTGCTCTCTGTACCCCTGACACCCTGTGCCTGTGCTGGAGACAGAGCTCAATCAGTGAATGCAGAGGTCTGGGCCTGGGGTGGGCATAGGGAATGAACTAATGTCTCAGGGGTTAATAGACCCCTTATTTAATACCACCCAACTATTCCATAAGGCAAATATTCTTGTCCCCATTTTACAGATGTGGACACTAAGGCACAGTGAGTTCAAGGAAGGTGCCCAAGGTCACACAACTGGTACATTTTAGAACTGAGAAAGGTGGGGTCTACCTCAGGACTCCCTGGCTCCACTGATCACTCTTGGGTGCTGCTTTCTCCATCTTGGGGTTAGTGAGAAGTTATCCTCTTCTGCAGTGCACGTTGTTCTATGAGGCTGTCTGGTAAGGGTGTGTGAGGTGGGGAGAAAAGTGTTGCCTCCACACATGATACGTGGGTTTCCACTTCCACAACCACGACAGGGGGAGGGTTTGCAAGGTGAGGGAGGTGGAGAGTGAGGAGAGGGGTCAGAGTTGACACTAAAGTTACCCAGAGACATAGACAGACCTTAACTTATCATCTCACCCCACAATACCCACACACACTCCCCCCCAATCTGTGCCTGCGTCCTGACCATCCTGCCTCCATCTCTCACATCTACCCTCTCTTCTCTAGCTCTTTCAGACTTGTTTGTTTCGAGACCTCCCGTCTTCTCTTGCTAAGACTGCTTTCCTAGTGTCTGTTCTGTCTACCCCAGCCCACTGTCCATGTCTGCAGAATGGTCTTTCCCCTCCACATCAGATCTTTTCCCTTCCCTGCTTAAAATCCTTCAATGACATCCCACCGCCTAAAGGAGAAAATCAAAACTCCTTAGCAAAAGTGCTCCTTAATCTGGGTCCTGCCTCCCTCCCAGCCTTATTTCCCTTGCCTCACCTCTCACTCCCATTTGGCCTCACAGAATCCTTTGCAGTTCCCCAGCTAGGTGGGTTGTTGCCCCCCACCCCCATGCCTTTGCTCCTGATCTCCTTCTGCCTGAGAACATTTCACCTAGCTATCCTCTGCATTTAGGGTACATCTAATCATCTTGCTCAAGACCCCATCTCCTCTGTGAAGGTTCTCTGGGCCTTTGTCTGCTACAGCCCAGGCCATATCTTGACACTTTCCAGAGTTTCTTGGCAAAGCTCTCTCTTTGCCACCAGGGAATGTCATCCTTGAAAGCAGGGCCAGTGTCTGATTTACCTCTATAACCCCAGTGTCCATCATTTACCTCTATAAGATGCAGTCGTACTGACTGACTGGTGCCCTACCAGCTGGTCCAGTTGGTGGCTGCCTCTCCACTTTCTCCAGCCCAAAGTATTCTAGTCTAGGTATCAGTTTCTTCCTGTCTCTGTGCAAAAGTAGGAAATGACCGAACTGCCTGTCTTCTTCCTTAAGGTCTTCCCAGCTACCCCTTATCTAGTCCGGCTCCTCTAGTCTGGCTCTGTGGCTGACCAGGTCTGCCAAACAAGGTAGGAGGGTGGGGCAGGAGTGGGGAGAGAAGCAGAGTGGGCTGGACTACATCGACCCAGAAGTCCCAAAGGTTGGAAATTTTCTGAGCACTTGTCATCCCAGGGGCTGCGTGGCCGGCAGGGAAGCCTCCACTTCTCACCCTCTTGTCCCACGGGCACAGACGCCTCCAGCCGCCTTGTTGGGATCTCAGTCTCCAGCCCGGCGTCCTGGGGGCGCCAGAGCATAGGGGCTCGAGGAGGGGGCGCTTCCACATTTGTCCGCACAGAGACCTCATCAGACCAGACCGGAGGGGAGACCCTCCCTAGCACCCTTGCTCCTTCCTTTCCCCTCTGGTCTGCATTTCCACTTTTCATCCCTCTCTGCTTCTCTTCAGCACCGCCCCGGCTCCCTCCCCTGCTTCTTTCTCCTCTTCTTTCCTTTCCTCCTCCGCACCCCCCGGCCTGGGCAGTCAAGTGCCAGGCCTGGCCCCTAGAGCGAGTGGATCGGCGCCGTGCCTCTCAGTCGCCGCGGGGAGGCAGTTCGGGAAATGCGCCCTCCGCTGGCGCCGTGTCGCGGTTCTCGCGGCGTTACTTTTTTCTGACAGCTGTGCCTCGGCTCGTGGGCCCGAGCACTGGGGATCTGCAACGGGGGACTTCTCCGAGGCCCTGCTGAAGGGGGTGGGGAGAGGATCCTAGCTTCGGGGACACTGGTCGGTGTGGGGGTGGGGGGTGGTTCTGCGCTAAGCGACCGAAGCCCGCCCTCCCGGGGTCCCCGCCTCCCGTCGCGCCAGGGCTGGAAGTCCCAGGAGCCCAACTCGCGCCCAAGAAAGAGCCGTGCGCCTTTTATCTACCCATCCCCTCCCCACCACGGATCCAGGATGACACCCCCCACACAAACACCATTCCTTCCAGGGGCAGATACTCCTGTGCGCCCTGAGCCCTGGAACTTCAACTTGGAGTCCGGTTCTGCGCGCGACCCGGCCTAGAGCCCCCAGCGCGCAGGCTGCGCTCCCCGCCTGGCCTCCCGGGTCTGCGGCCCTTGTGCTCGCGCCCTGGCCGCTGCGGGGCGCGCTTTCACTGCCGAGCCTCGAAGAGGAGTTTTTGTGGATAAACAAAAGCGTTTGCTCTTTTGGTTTTCTTTGATTTTTCTTTATTCTTTTGCCCCCTCCTTCTTAATCTCCCTCCTCGCTCTTCTCCTCCAACTTCTCTTTCCCCTCCTCATTTTCCCTTTCTTTTCGTTCGCTTTTCTGTCTCTGTCTCTGCCTCTCTTCTATCTGTCTTTTTCTGTAGCTCCCTTTTCTATTTTAGCCCTTTCTCTGCCTCTGGGTCCCTGTCTTTCTTTGGGTTTCCCTTCCCGGGCCCTTCGCTGTCCCTGGGTAGGGTTGCGCCGTCTCCCCGCATGATTTTTCCCGACTCCGCCGCCTCTTTCTCACTTTTTCGTTCTTCCGGCGGCCCCAGTCTGGCGGGCTGGAGTCCGGCTCCCCCGCCGCCGCTGCCGCCGCAGTGATTTATTCGCCTCACCCGGCGGAATCAGGCGCTGAACCGAGCCCCGGAACGAGGGAACAGATTTCTCCCAGGAAGGATTTTGTGAAGTAAATGATGCTAATTACGGGGTGGGGGACGCGCCGCCGAGGAGGGGAGGCGCGCCGGGCCAAGTGCGCCGGGTGAGGGGAAAGGCCGGGGCTGGGCCGCGGCCCTCCCAGGCCGCCTCCCCTGAGCCTCTCGCACCGGCTTTCGCCTTTCCCTGGGAACTTTCCCGTCTGAGTTAACTATTAACCGCTGTCGAAAGGCAATTTTCTTCGGAATTTCAGCGATTTCCTTTGCGCAGTGGAGGCAGATTAACATGCAAATGTAAGATGCTCGGCTTGAGTCTGCGCGCGGCCGAAGATGCCTCTGCCCCTCCAAACAGTGCCCTTCGCGAAGGCGGAAAACTACAGCCCCGGCCCTCCCCCCGCCCCTCTTGTGCCAGCGCAGGAAGCCGTGACCAAGCCAGTGCCCGGCCGGTGCCCGGAGTTAAGGTGGAAAAAGCCGAGCGTTCGTGCTTGGGGCAGGGTTGGGGGGGGCTTCACCTGGGCAAGCCCGGGGGACCTCAGACTCGCGGCCTAGCACGGCCACCCGAGGAGCGCGCGATCAACACAGCCTGGTCCCTACTAGGAGCCCAGCATATGGGGACGCTCGTGGAGGGGTTGACAAACTCGGGGGAAAGCCTTTTCCAGCCTGCAGAACCCCCAGACAGTCCCTCACTTCCTCCCCGTTCGCCACTGCCGTGCAACCCAACACACACGCACACACACCCTGCTCTGGCTTGTGACCGCTGCCAACTGTGTCAAACTTGAGCCGCTGGGCACAAACTCCTCGCCTTTTCCTCCTTTCCTCTCTTGCCGGGCCCGCTTTTCCTGGAGCAGAACAGGAAGCGGGTGGGGGCGGTCCTCGGCGTCTGGACCTAGAAGAGGACAGTTTTCGAAAGTCCGGGCCTCGTCTCACTGGGACATTAGCCCCTGGCCTCCTGCCAGGCCGCCGGACACCCAACGTGTTCCAGGGTGAAAGGCGCTGGCGGTTGCACCGGCGAGGCTTAGCCGACAGCCCCGCCGCTTGCCCGGCCCGGGCCATCCCAGAGTGCCTGGGTCCCACTGTTGCGTCGGACCGCGCTGGGCTTGGAGCCCCGGTTCAGGGCTGCCAGCCCCTTGCCGAGCCGTCCTCTCTGCGCTCTGAGTCTTTCTAGCCCTGTTCCCCCCAGCGCTTGTCCCGGGTTAGCTCTCTCCCCGCCCGCCTCGCAGGCTCAGTCTCGAGTAGGGCTGCCTCTGTCTCTTCCAGTCTCTCTGTCTCTGTCTCTCTTGTTTGTTTCAACGCGCGGACACTGATTGCGCCTTATGAAGTTCTAACTGGTTTTGTGTCAGGAAGATCTTTCTCGCTGCTACCCAGCCTGGCGTGACGGATTAAACATCAACTAGTTAAATAAAAATTAATATCAACTGCCTCCTAACTTCTAATGTCATGTTGTTTATAACTAATGAACTGATTAGGGGATAAACACATCACGGAGACATTCGGCTCTCCTGCCTGGGCCCTGCTGCTGCCGGTGCCCACTCCCTAGCACAGCCTGACGGCTGGCTGCCAGGCCAGGAGGAGGGCCGGGGCTGGAGGGGCTTCGAGCTCCCTGGGGCTTGCTCCTCTGCCTGCCTTGGTCTTTTTTCCTCTCCTTTCCTTCTTCTGTACATTTCCTTTTCTCAGTCTCTCCTCTCTTTCTTTTCTTTTCTTTCCTTCTTTCTTCTGTCTTCCTTTCCTTCTTCTGTCCTCCTCTTCTGTCCTTTGCTTCTCTGCAAAGAACAGTCCATCAGACTGTCCCTGGTTGTGTTTGTCTGTCCCTCTCTCTTGATCTCTGCTAGTCTGCTCCCCAAACCCCCCTTTCTCTATGGGAGTCTCTACCTCTCTGTTCCTGCTTCTCCCCTGTCATTTGAATTCATTCCTCCCCCAGCGCAGAGTGTGATGACTAAAAGCATCCTTGTGACTGGGTTTCCACCCTGCTACAAAGCAGGAGGCTGCAACCTCTTTCTCAGCAGCTTCTGAAAAACTGACACGCCCTCCCCAGCGATTTAGGGGAAATGGAGGGAGCTAGAATAAATGGGGTTGTGTTTTCTATTTCTCCTCTATTTAATCTAGAAGGGAAGGGAGAAAATAAAAGTGATTTTTAAAACTTTCACCTTTCCTCTTGTCCCAGAAGCAATTAATACAGGTTCAAGTGCTAAATTATTTTCAAGGAAAGAAAAACTGCTCGAGTGTCCTTCCTCCAGGGGCTTTAGAGCCCTCTCCATACACACACAGACACCACACCAGCCAGGCCCAGCCTGTCCTGAGCAGCCTCCTTCAGGGCCCTTTTCCTAAAGATACTTAAGCAAAATCACAATTGTCATCATGACACCATAAGGCAGGAAAGCAAGTAATCACAGACCTGGCCCCGGTGATTTTTTTTTTCCTAAGAAGCCACAACATTTAAACTTGGTTTGCCCTGGACCACAGGGTCTGACAAGACAATAACAACAGAAAAAGCTTTTAAAACCAATTTAGCACACGTGAAAATGTAATTCTAATGAAGAATCAATAGGCTGGTGGATCATTTTTCCCGGGACTCCTTGGAGAACCTGAGAGAGACTTTCAATCAATGGGGCGGGCAATGAGCAAAAGGGCCTGAGAGACAGTGTAGGACCGGGGTGAGGGCTGGGGGACAAAGAGAAACAGAGCCTGAGAGAGGAGGCTGGAGGTAGGCTGAGGTACAGAGCTGGGCCCTTTGACTGGCATCACTTCGCAGGCTTCCAGAGTCCCTAAGGCTCCAAGAGTATCAGAGCCAAGAGCTAAGAAAGCTCCTTCCTCCTCTTGATCCCTCTGGTATGCGACAGGCTGCTTAGCACAATGGCCTCAGCTGCCTTCCCCTGGGCCTAGGCCCCAGCCCTGGCATTGCCCCAACCCTGGGCCCTGTGTTCAGGTAACTGTGACGAGCTGGCTCAGGAGCAGGCAGGGACACTGAGCTGAGTACGTGTGTCCCCAGTTCAAAACACCTTGTTCCCCAGTGGGTGCCTCCCTGCTATCTGTGTGTCTGGAACCTGGGGTGTCAGTTCCTGTCTCTGATAATACAGGTGCAAGAGCAGCGAATGTGTCTGTGGTCGCACTTCACATTTGTTTTATAAATTACTTCCACACAAGTTATCTGGTAAGAAACCTGTGAGAAAGGCAAGGATTGTTACCACTATTTTAGAGAAGAGGAAACAAAGGCACAAAGAGCTGTGCAGTGAAGGTGTGACTCAGCAGGTCACCGCCCTCCCTCATGTGTGACTGGGTGTGGTTCTGAGGAGGTGACGGAGTGGGAGGCTATGTGAGTGTGTGTGTAACTAGGGTTTTATTTATGCATATTGCTCTCTCCTCCTTATACTTGGAAATGTTGCTCTGTGTATAACAAAAAGCACGAAAAATTTTTTTTTGCTTTTAAGTTTTTGTGCTCATAGATTGGAAAATCACGGTTTGATTTAAAAAAATAGAAAAGAAACTCCCACACAGTCTGATGTTTTAAATCACAAATATTGGTAAGATGATAATTTGGCCATGATGTGCCTGATAGAAATTCACGTTCCTGTAGGAAAATTTTAAAAATTTAAACTGGGGATCATGAGATAGGTTTTGCCTCTGGGCTCCTGTGCCCCTCCAGTTTCCTGTCCCTAGTTGCACAGTCTTTCTAGAAGAACTTCAGCTGAAGCGGATGGGACTCCAAGTGAAGAACTTCAATTCCTGACCTAGATGGGCTCAGCGGGCCTCATGGACCTGGGCCCTCCGCCTTGCCTTGCTGCCCTTCTGCCTGGGGCCTGGTTGTGTGTGTGCAAGAGAGGGGGCCAGTCACAGACCCCTGCTTGCACACTAAGGCTTACCCAGCACTTTTCTTGACAGCCTCTCATGGTTACTCAGCACTTGTGAGCAAGGCTGTGTCAGAGTGGGAGACCCAGGGCAGGCAAGTGGGTGGGGATATAAAGTAGGGTAAATTATTAAGGGGTACATGGGGGGTAGGAATGGGAGCAGTAGTGCTTAAGAGGTGTGTGAGTGTGTAAGATGTGGGAGTATGAATGAGTGCATATGAGAAAAGTGGTGTATGAGAGATTTAAGGGAGAATTTGTGACAAAGGTGTGAGGGGTGTAAATTCCAAATTGGGAGGCATGATGAGGGAGAAAGCTGAAGTGAGCCTTTGATCAGGGATGAAAGTGTGAGTGTGCCTGGAGAGGGTGTGAATCTGAGGGTCCAAGAGACTTGGAGTGAGAGGACTAGAAAATTGTGGAATGGTGTGGCTAAAGCACGTGGTCATGTGAGTGTGGCAGAAGCTTGAGAGGGATCTGGTCATTCTCCCTTACCCCCACCATCTCCTTAAGGACAAGGAAGCCAGGAATTTTTCCGTTTCTTCTAAGTTTAAAAAGAAAAAGAAAAAAAACGAATCCTGAGCAGGAGAGCTTGTGAGGGATTTAGTGAGCAGTGCCACAATGTATTGGTGACAGGGACCTCCAGGGAGCAACTATGCGGCCAGAGAAAGTTGGGGTACGTCTATAATGGATCTTGGAAACTGAGGCCGAGACCCAAGACCCGCGGGTGTGTGGCAGGCTCTGGAGCCTGATGGTCGAGAACGGAGAATGGGGTGGGTGCCGAGATTGGTGGGGAAGGGGAATCGTACAAAGTTGGGAAGGGCAGGAGAGTGAAGACGCCCCTGTGTGTGAGGCTGTAAGGCTGCTGGGGAGCGTGTGACAGTGAAGAAGAGGGGGTGGGGTGAGAGGGTGTGCCGGCGTCTAAGCTGGGGATTCGGTCTTTGGGTGCCTCTGGCAGCGCGGGTGCCGGCTTGCCCGCGGCTGGCTCGGGGCCTGGGTGCGTGTGCGCGCGTGTGCGCGGGGCGGAGAGCCTGAGGCTCCTCGGCGTATGGCTGTGCCTCGGCGTGGCCGGCTGTGTGAGCGCGGGCGGGAGCGGAGCGCACAGCCGAGGCGGCGGGCAGCCTGGGTTATCTGAGCCGCTCGGTCTTGGGTGGCTGCGCCCAGATCTCGGGGCGGCGGCAGCAAAGGCGAGACGCGCTGTCGGGCCGCGGAGGAGCCGAGAAGCGAGACCCAGGCCCAGACGGTAGCGGCGGGGAGCAGAGCATGGAACAGCGCGCGGGCCGGGCAGGTAAGAGCGGGAGCGACCAGTCAGCGCCACAGGCAAGGGGCGGTGGCATCTGAGAGGGATGGGGGCCGCCAAGCCGAGGGCAGACTCCACTTCTCTTTCTTTCTGTGTTTGCCCGGCGGGGCCAGTGTAACGGCTGGGTCCTGGGGCTCTACCGCCTCTCCCCACCACTAAGGCTTCCTGGGCCTTCCCTCCCGGTGTCCTCTAAATCTACTAAAAACTTTCCACCCAGCAAACACGAGTTTTACACTTCTCTTGGTCTCTTTGCGGAACCTGGCTTTTCCTTTCTGTTGTGCGTTTAGGACTTGATCTTTTCACTTTCCCTCAGTGTATAAATATTTTGCACAACTTCCTCCAAGTTGGGAGCACTGGGCAGACCTTAGCTTCTAGTGGGAATGGAGTGTGGGTGTGTGTGCATGTGCGCCACTGGAGGGGACATGCTGTGTGCACGTGTGAGGGTCTTGTGTATTTGCGTATGAACCAAAGTGTAAGCACTGGTGTAGATGTGCCAAACTTGTATTGAGAGAAGGGTCTGCCTCCAAAATAAACAACTAAAGGGAGGCATGGGGCAAGGGGAGGGGGGGTGGCAGGCCTCAGGGGACCCAGGTGGGGGTGAAGAATCTGAAGCTGCTTACCCAAAAAACTAACGGAGTAGAGGGCTGTTCTCTCCCTGTTTTTCTGTTCCTCCCTTTCTCCTCCAGGCCTGCCAACCTCGCTCAGTCTGCCCACTAGGTATCCTGGTGTAGTGCAGGGGCGGTAAGCCAGCCACCCAAATTTAGTTTTGGATTGGTGGGAAGGGAGGTGGTTGGATCAGGTTTCCAAGAGTTTTCCAAACAATTCCACAGAGGTCAAGGACTAACTCCAGGCCCTTTTTTGCCTCACTCCTCACCTTCCCCAAATCTCCTCCCTCGCCCCACCAGCTCAGGTTCTAGTTCTTTTCACCCTCAGCACTGCCCTCCCTCTAGCTTCTTGGCAGTCCCTGGACTGCTTCCATTCCCCCTTGGGGGCTTTGTCCCTGCTAGGGAACCTGGGCCTCCAGGAGTGTCAATTGTGCCTCCTGGGCTTTTAGGGCTCTGGGCCACCCCTCCGCACCAGAGGTTTAAGTAGGGAGATCAATAGCAAACAGTTGTAATGATCTAATTAATTATGGCAAAATTAAAAGCGAGTACAAAATCAATCTCTGATGGTGTTGAAGATGGAATTCAATTGAGAGCCCATCTGTGCACCCCCTCGACCGTATAAATATGCAGCCCAAGGACAGACGTAATGGCTGGGCCTTCCTGAAACCTCTCTCTCCCTTTCTTCCTCTCCTGCACAGGGCTTCTCCCTCACTCTGAATCTATTTTGCCTTCTTCCGCCTTCTGCCCCCACCCCTTCTTCCTTCTCTGTCCCCTCTGCTCAGGCTCCTGACACTCCCACTTTTCCATTTTCCCTCTCCCAAGGCAGCTCTCCCCTGCCTTAAATGCCTGAGGTGCGTGGACCTGGTTCCCAGTCCCGGCAAGTGTCCCAGAAGACGCAGCCAGGCCCCCTCCCCAGCGCCTAGGGAAGGAGAAGGCAGAGCGGTGGGAGGCATCCTTGAGCGCCTATCAGGGCCCTCCTCCCAAGTTTCCTGGCGCTCGGGATATTCCAGAAGGGACCAGGGTGCTTACGCAGGGGTGCTTGCGCCTACCTGCGCCTGGCCGGGTAGCGGTTCTCCCGGCGCGCGTGGCAGTGGCCGGGAAGACCAGCTGCGCACCGCGCTCCCTTCCCCTTCCCTTTCCCCGCTTTTGCCGGTGCGAGGATCGCACTCTCGCCAGCCGCGGCTTGGGTAAGGGTGGGGAGGAGGTGCGGAGCTGGATAGGAGGCAGGACTGTGTCTCAGAGTGGGAAACCCCCGTAACCTTCGAGGCGGCCCCACCGAGCCCCGGAGTCTTCCGCCCTTCAAGCCGCCTTCTCTCTCGCTTTCTGTCTCTTTTCACCGCCCCCTCCCTCTCCTCTGCCCTCATCTCTTCCTTAGACACGTCTAGCCCGGGCACAGCTCCCCGGGGGCCCCGCGCCCCTAGACGGCCCCCGTGCCCCTTTTGGCCCCATCCAGCTAGTTCAAAATGGCAATGACACGCGGGCGCGAGCGAGCGAGCCTGGCAGACGCTCTGGCGCAACCGCCGCAGCCGGGTTTGCCAAGGATGCGGGTTTTATTTAGTCTCGCTGAGCCTGTTCGGGAGCAGCGAAAACCACCAGGAAAAGGCGGGGGAAGGGGGAAAGGAGTGACAAGCGGTAACTAGGTCAATTGTGGTCTTTGGCCATCGTCGCCTATACCCCCAGAACCATAAAAATAAGACTTTTATTTGATGTTCTCCCTTTTACTCCGCTGGCCTGTCCCAGCTGGCTCTCTGGCTCCCTGTCGCTGGTCCCCTGCCTCTCCCTCCGGGGGCCCTGGGCCCACTCCCTGTCCCACACGAAGTTCCCAGGGTTCCTTCTACCCTCGGAGACCCCCCGCCCCAACTCCCTGGTCCTGACGCCGGGCCCTCAGAGCCTGGGGGAGACACAGCCCCACACCTCCCCGCCCGCTTTTGCCAGGCCTCCTCAACCGGTTATTAATTACTGTGTTGACCTGCAGGATTGATTGGCGGCCCCGCTGGAAGCGGCTGCGGAGGCCTTGGCCTCGGAGCAGCCACGGCTGAGGGCAGAGGGAGGAGGGGGAGGTGCTGGATATGGGCCCTAAGCTCGTATCTCAGCCCCGCCTGGGACACAGCTGTTTGCCTGGACATCCTTCTCCACCCCCCTCACACACACACCTTTTACACACCCTCACAACACACACTCACACGATCTCCGCACCAAGAGTCGTTCAGTCCCCAAGGAGACACATCAGAAATTCTCCTTAATTGATTTAGAAATTGAAAGAGGCTTCCTCCCTCCATTAGTCAGTTTCTTCAATATATTGGTTAGCCGCGGGTTTAGACCTCCCCGCCAGGCCAGACATGGCGGAGCCAACTACTGGGAATCGGGCTTTTTTCTGTCCGAGATTTACTTGCATCTTTTTTTTTCCCCCTAGGAACAGTTACAGAAAGTTAAGAAATAATCCTGGATGAGGGTAACCCTTGAAGTCTCGAACCAAACCACTTTTTCCAGAAAGAGCCCTTGCCCTGGCTCCTAAGGAATTCGGTTGCGCCCTTTTGTTTCAAGTCCAGGGAATGGACGGCTCTGGACCGCGGAGAGCAGAGGCGGAGGCTTGCAGCCACCTCGGGCAGGGGTCTAACCCGACAGTGAAGGCCCTCCCCTCCCCTCCCCACCGCGATCCCCCGCCTGCCTAAACCATTGCGCGCGCGCCCGCGCGCGCGCACACACACTTACACGGCCCCCACAGCCACAACAACACCCCTTGCCCCGACCCCAGGCCACCGGCCCAGGGTCCAGGAACCCAAGCGGGAGTGAGCCCCCGGGACGTCCCGGCTCCAGGCTAGAGTAGGCGGAGGCGGCAGGAGTAGACAAACCTCGGCCGGTCTTTGCTCGACCCTTTTCCTAGGTTCTCTCTCCGTCTCACAGCCCCTCTCTCCTCCGTTTTCCCCTCTCCCCTCCGCTCCGGTCCTTTGTCTCCAGCCACTTCGCGACGCCGAGCAGCCTGTCCCGCCTGGCCGGCCCTGCTCTTCGCTTCCCTGTTTCGCTGGCGGGTCTCCCCTGCCTTACCCGCTCCCGGCTCTGGCGCGTTCTCCGCCTGCTCCTCACATCCACACAGCTCCTGCGAGAGGAGGAAGGGAGGGCGGGCGCGCCGCGGATGGATCCGAGAGTAGATTTGGTGCTTGCTCGCAACTCCGGGAAAACTCAGCCCGCCGGGGTTCTCCCGCCCCTCTCCAACTATTCCTCAGCGCTGCGGAGCTGCGTGCCCTCGCCTGCGTTTGGCCCCTTTCTTTCCTTGTGCATTGGCTGTGGCTACTTCGCTCCCCTGCTCTGTCCAGCATCTGGAGTTGCGCTCCTCCTGCCCTGCACTCCGTTCCCTTTGGGCTGCCCCTTGCTACCGCCTGCCCCCTTACTCCGCAGCCCCCTTCGTCGCGGTGGCCGTGGCGGGTAGCGCCGGGGAGGTCGGGGGCCCGCCGGCAGTGTCTCCCTCCACCACAGCCAGGTCAGGCTGCGGGCTCGGGGCCTGGCGGAGAAGAGGGTTAATCATTACTTCGCCACCGACACAGCCTCACTCGGACTCTCTCACCCTGGCTTGGGGAGGAAGGGAAGGGGCAGTTGGTCGTGTGGGGACCTCGCTTCGCCCAAACCAGCCTCTTCAGGCCTTCCAGAGACAGGTGCCTTCTCCGTTCTCTAGGCATCCCTTTCATGTCCGTTTCTTCCCCTCCTTTCTCCCCCCTTTCCACGCCTCCCCTTGGTCAGGCCTCTGTCCCCACCGTCCCATCTCCGCTCTGGCTTTGGCAGGTTGACTGAAGGTCCTGGGAAGACCAACTTTCTTTGTTCGGAACCGGACTGGACGGGATTCCCTTCCCAAGTCTCCGCCAATGGGCCAGCTCCTCCCAACGGTTTTGGCAGAGTGGCCCGAAGGGGACCGCGCCAGAGCCACAATTAACCTGGCTGTTGGGGGGAGGGGGAGGATTTAACTGATCCTCTAGCAGCTGCGCTGGTGCAGTGGGGTGAGGGTTCAGGAAGAAGTGGGAATGGAAGAGTGGCAGGAAAGACAGAAAGCAGAGTGATAAACAGGTACTGGTGTGGTATAGTCAATGAAAAGAAAAAAAATCCTGAAAGGGAGGAACATAGGAAGGGAGGTGGTGAGGACTCCTCTAGTTACCTTTATAGGATAGAAGTTGGATGGAAAACACCACCCTCTGCCCTGCCTAAGCGCCCAGACCCCTCCCTTCCCTCTTTGTGGAAGATTAAGGGGTCAGAAACTGGGCACTTATTCCTTAGTCTACTATAGAAATGTTTGGTTTTCAAAATGCTTTCCTATTGGCTAGCTCCATGGAGTAGGGAAGACAGGTGTAAATATCCCCATTTTACAGGTGAGAAAACTAAGACTCAAAGAGGCAAAGGGACTGCATGTGGCAGCTGCCGCTCCTTCCTGTGGGCTGTGGAGTGAGTGGCCCCTTTAGCTGTGCAGAGGACCATGAGTGTCTAAGGGTGAGGGGGACAGGCTGTGTCCAGGTCTGAGCCCGAAGTACCAGAGCCTCACTGGGGCTTTTGTGCCCCCCTCCCCCCAGCTTGTTCTCTGTTGGACAGAGCCCTCCACTCCTATCCTATAGACCTGCTGGCCCAGTTTCTCCTGGCTTGACTATTTTTCCGGCTCCCTAATAGGGTGGCCCACCGGCGGCAGCCACCTGGCAGGCCCGTGCCACTAAGAGGCCGCTTTGGTGGCCAAGTGCCTTGCATTGTCATTTCCCCCTCCAAGGGGCTGCGAAGGGCTAGGCAGGTCGCTAGAACCTCTTGTGAGGAGAAGCCGGGTTGAAGGGGGAGGGGCCAGGGAGGATAAAGGCGCAGCACGTGCGCCCGGCCTCCACAGGACCAACAGACAGAGCGGGCGGGGCCCCCCCGGAGTCAGGCCCCCCGGGCTTCACGCAGGGAGCCCAAATATTGGGAACAAAAGCGGGAAAAGAGGAGTGAGAGCAGGAGGGAGGGAGGGAGCAAGGGAGGGAGCGAGGAAGCAGAAATTAGGGGGTCTCAGATGAAAAAAAAAGAAAGTAGCTTTAGGGGGAATGTGCCGTGGAGTGTGAAATTGCAGCCCATGGTGCTCCATATTGTACCAGAAGCTCTTCCAAAAAAAAAAGAAAAAGAAAAAAACCCATCCTCCAACGTGACCAGAGGGCTAGGAAGGGGGAGAGGCGGGGAGAGAATGGGGAGGAGGAGGGGAAAGGGCCAGGCGGGAGCCGGTCCGGCCGAGCTAGAGAGGCGGCCCGGGTGCGTGCACCGGCTTCCTGGGATCTGATCGCCGCGAGTATGAGCCCCAGGGCGCGCCGGGCCCCTGGGGGCGAGTGGGCCGCAGCCGTCCCGGACTTGGATTGTCAGACGAACTTTTTTCTTTTTTCTTTTTTGTGGTGGTGGTGATAACTTCCAAAACGGTACTAATTCAGAAAAGGAGCTCGGCTGCTGCTCTGCTCTACCCTCCTCTCTTCCCTCCTCCGTTTCTGCTTCTCTTCCCTTAGGACTAGTTTTTCCCCCCTTGGTTCTAAACAGCTTTTTTTCCCCCTGAACTTTAATGCGTTTAATTTGGTCCGCGCTGTGGGGAGCATTTCCTAGGGAGATACATTTAATTTCGGCATTTCTAATCCCCTCCCTCAGAGCCCCGGCCCTGGCTCCCCTCGCCGCTCCCCAGGAGGTGGAAGGAGTGGAAGGAGGCAGGCAGGCCCAGGCCACGGGGGAGGGGCACGGCAGGGATGCTCCCGCGTGCCTGCCAGGCCCCCCGCAGCCCAGCCGCCTTCCCAAACTGCTCGAGGTCGGGAGCCTGGGCCCGGTCAGGGCCCTGCCTGTGGCGAGGAGGTGGCCACGCCTCTGCCTTTCCTCGCCTGGGCAGAAAGCGCTGGGCCGGGAAATGGGAAACTGGGGAAGAAGCAGAAGAGTGGCGAAGGGACCGGGTGCAAGCGGGGACGATGGACAGGGTCTGTACGAGCACTTCACTTCATGGGCCGTCTACCCAGAAACGCATTTGGGAGCTTGGGGTGCTAGCCGCGCTTGGTTTGGCTTGAGGCACCCGTGCATGTGTACACTTGTAGGCGGAGCTCCGTGGGGACCACTGCCTCTAGAACACTTACACCCTGGCAGAGCAGGCCCGGGACAGGCGGAGAGCCAGGCGGGCTGCAACTCCTCGATGAGGAAGGAGGCAAGGTGGGGGGGGGGGTGCTCCGGGCGCCCGGCAAGCCTGGCAGGGAAAGGAGCATAGAAAGCGAAGGAACAGAGATCCACAAGGAAGATTTATTGGGCAGATCAGATGCAAGGAGGCGGCTAATGAAGCAAATCCTGAGATGGGTATCAGAGCAACTCCCCAAAAGTTTATTTGCCTTTAAATTTCCGCAGGGAGGCGGGCACCTTGTTTGAAGTGTAAATGCCCCTAGCTTGGGGGGGTGGAAGGGCCGCTTTGAAAACACCAGAGAGAAAAGGTTCATTTAGAGGCAGACGGGAAAAGCAACCAACCCTGACAGGTCGGAGCCCGGGTTGTGTTTGGGGTTGAGTTGCTTTCTTTCTTTCTGTTTCTTTTCCTCTTTCCTTTTCCCTTTTTTCCTTTCTTGCTTTTTTCTCCTCTACTAGACTCTATAGAGAAGAAAAGGAAGAACAGGAAAGGGCGCATCAGAGGGAGAGGCCAGCCCTTCAGCCCGGAGCCCTAGGAGAAGGCAGAGCCTTGGCTAAAAGGATTTCTAATTAGGAAGCATTGCTCTTTGACTTTCTAGACCCAGAAATGGGCTGGAGCTAAGGAGGAAGCCAGCAGGGGCTGACCTGGTTGGAAGGGGGGGGGTGAGCGTCCAGCTAGTGCAATGCTGGGGAAAGGGTCCCAGGAGCAGGGGAGGTTTCTGGAATCTCAGGGGCTACCTGGGAATTGGACTATCATGGAAGAGTCTTCACGCCTCAGGGTGTATATGTGAAGGATAGATGTGTGAGTACAACTTCCAGCACATTTTGTGCATTAAGTCCCCTACTTTACAAAACGTGAAAATCTCTCTTGCCCTATATGTGAAAATGCCTGTTGTCTGCACTCACACTTCATTGTATGTGCAACAGAGATATGTCTAGCTGGTTCTAGAAAAATCTATGTATAGAGAGGGGTTCTGCCCTCAGTCTTGTTCCTCCAATAGTCCAGACTCCCCAGGACTTAACTTCCTGGACCAACATAGGGAGACGTGGGGCAAAGGGCTCCTTTAGCTCTGAACTCCTCTCAGTAAAGACCTTTTCTGGATGCCTCCCCGCCTCCAGCCCAATTCTGGATTATCTACCTCCCTAAAGGAAGCCCAAGGCTGTACCAGCTGATACCACCTGAGAGCCCCTTGCTCCCAGGCCTGGGAGCCTTTCCCTTTAGGGTTCGCGAACTCTTGTTTTCCTTTTTCGCTCGCCACACGAAGTTAGTGCGTGTTCGTGGGGTTGTGAGGCCAAAGCAAACCCGGGAGCGCCATCTGCAGGTCTCGAGAGGAAGAGACTGACCTTCGGGGCTGGATCCTGCGCCTTCCACCTCCCGCCCAAGGGAACCAGCTTGGCCTCCCAAAGGAAGTCGAGGTGGGGGCTGGGAGAGAGGGGGCGGGCGGGCGGGCCGGGAGGGATTTTTTCCTCCCAGAAGTTACTGCGCAGGTGGATTAACCGGATCGGGCTCAGAAGGATCCAGGAAGAAGGGCAAATGCTAGGATCTCTGCGGACCCGGCCCCCTAAGTGGGAGGCTCAGAACCCTGTGGGGCTGAGCTCGGCCCTGCCGACGATTAAGGGCGCTCGGAAAACCTGGGTGCAAGAGGCCCAGTGGAGTCTTCTCTTGGCTGAGTCGGGCAGATGCGGCCCCCATGCTAGCTGCCGTCTGGGCTCCGGCCAGTGGGACAGCAGCACGAGTCCGCGGAGCCTCCGCGGCGCCAGGGACTGCAGTCAGGGGCCAGAGGAGCCTTGAGTCCGGGCGGCCGGAGCGCAGCGCGGGCTTCCCTGAGCCGCCCTTTCGCAGACCCAGGGAAGCGGTGGGAGGGAGCGAAGGAGGGAGAGTTAAAACATCAGCTGAAGTGCCAAGATGATTTATGAGACGAGGGAAAATATTTCATAAAGATCTCCCGGATATTCTGTACTTAACCAGTTAGGAGACAAAGGGCTTCTCCTGCCTGGTGCGTGAGAGCGGACCCGAGCGAGCGAGGGAGCCAGGGCGGGCGACGGCTGCAGAGGCTGGGCCAGCGGCTCTGGCAGGAGCGGGGCCGGGCCCAGCGCGCTGCGCCTCCTGTGCACTAGCTCCGGAACCGCCAAGCTGGCAGCGGGCGGCGCTCAGCCTCGTTCGCAGCCTCTTCTCCCCAGCCGGGGAGAGCAAGCCCTAGTCTCCCGCGTCCTCTGCCGCCAAGACTAGTCGCTCTGCGCTGTCTCCTTCCTCAAGCACCCCCCTCCCCGGCCACCGGAGGGCCCAGGAGCCAAGTCCTTGGGCTCTCCCATTGTCCGCTGGGTCCCACTGAGGCAGGTGGGTCTTTGCCGGAGGTCTCCAACTCTATTCTAAATCGAGCGTTCTGGACTGCCCAGACTCCGATGGGCAAGAGGACGAGGGAAGCCCTACGCGCAGCCGCGCGTGGGACGGGAGAGGACAAACTGACGGGGCACTTTGCCCCGGAATGAGAATTGGGGGTGCGTGGGTAGGGAGGTACCTCAGGAGGGAAAGGCGAAAGGGAAGGACCAGAGAGGAAGGAAGAACCAGGGAGGAACGGAAGGGAACTCAGAGCTGAGAGTAAGAGGGTTAGGACTAGGGATGCGGCCCTGGCTCGGGGCCCCGTGGACCATGCGGGCATTAGCCGGTGGATGGCAGGGCTGGGTGAGTTGGGACTATGAGCCCGGCTTCCGAGCACGGCGCGCTCCGCGGCCCTCTGTCGTTGCCTGAATATTCATTAGACAGGCCGCTCTTTATCCTTATCTAACGTTTATCTTATCGGCGAGTTTCATTTCTCAGTGTAGTTTTAATCCCGGGCTCCCCTTCCCCCTCCCCCTTGCCCGCTCCCCTCCCTCCCTCTTTCTTCGCCCGCTCCCTCCCTCCCTCCCGTTTCCCCCTCCTCTACCCTCCCCTCGCCGGCACCGGAGTGACAGGCGCGGGGCCCTCCTCGCCGAGGCTCGGGGCTCCAGCGCTGGCGAATCACAGAGTGGTGGAATCTATTGCCTTTGTCTGACAAGTCATCCATCTCCCAGCGCGGGGAGGGGGAGGGGGTCTGGAGGGGGCTTTGCAGCTTTTAGAGAGACACACACCGGGAGCCGAGACTCCAGTCTCCGGCCGAGTCTTCTCGCAGCCGCAACCCACCTGGGGCCAGCCTAGTGCTGCCGGCGCCGCTCGGCTCCCTCCCTCCCTCCCGGCCCTTCGGCCTCGGCGGCGTGCGCCTGCCTTTTCCGGGGGCGGGGGCCCGGCTCGCGCTCTCCTCTCCCGAAGGCGCCCGCTCGGACATCCCGAGGATTGCTACTTCTCTGCCAACTTCGCCAACTCACCGGCACTTGGAGCTGCCCGGCCCCCGCCGGGCGCCCTCGGGCCGCCCCAGCTCCTCGCCCTTTCCGAACACCGCCTCTCGGATGACAGAGTTCCAGGGGAGCTGAGCGAGTCGCCTCCCCCGCCCAGCCTCAGCCCTGGCCGGAGCTGCCACGCGCGCCATGCGCCCCCAGATCCCCCCGGCCCGGCCCGCCACCCTGGGGCCGTTCTGCTGACCGCCCAGCCCCGCGCCCCGACGGTGGGAAGTTGCGGCCGCTGCGGTTGCAAGCTTCGGCCGGCCGGCCCGGGAGGAGTCCCTGCGGGGAGCGCAGCGCGGCGCCCCCCGCCCCCGGGCGCCCCGCCGGAGCCGGGCGCCCGCTCACCCTCCCCCCCACCGTCCCTCCCTTTTCTCCTCAAGTCCTGAAGTTGAGTTTGAGAGGCGACACGGCGGCGGCGGCCGCGCTGCTCCCGCTCCTCTGCCTCCCCATGGATATGCACTGCAAAGCAGACCCCTTCTCCGCGATGCACCGTGAGTACCGGCGCCCGGCTCCTGTCCCAGCTCGGGGCTCCCAGTCCCAACCCTCTCCCGTCCTGGCGCGGCCCTAGCCCCCTGAGCTCATGTCCCATCTTGGAGCCCACGCTGGCTTCTCCTTGTCCCTCCTTTCCTCCCTCTTTCCCTCATTTCCCAGTGTTTCTAAAGCCTCCGGTTTCTCTCCCTTCTTTCTGTCACTGATACTTCTCCATCTGCCTGCTTTCCTACCTTCCCTGGTGCCCATCACTTGCCTGCCTTCCACCTGCTCCTTCTTAGGTCGTGGATTCACAGCCCCTGGCCCTGGCTCCAGCCACCCTACTCCCTGGTCACCCTCTTGCCCTGGGCTGGGGGACTAATAGACAGGCAGTTTTCAGGGTTTTGTGTTGTGTTGTTTTCTCTCTCTCTCTCTCTCTCTCTCTCTCTCTGCCTCCTCCTCCCACCCCTCATCTCTACCTCTCTGTAAGACAGAACTTAGAGTGTGGCTGTCCAGGAGGAGACTCCTAGCATGGGCAGCCTCAGTGTCAGGACAATCAGGCAGAAGAGTGTGGGGGTGGGGTGCCCCCTTCTGACCCTCAGCTCCCAGCATCTCTGGGCCCTGCCAGCCCAGCCAAGGCTTCTTGTGGGCTGCTTTGAAATACTTCCTTACTCTTTTCTTTTCTACCTCCCCTATCTCTCCTTCCCCTTCCCTTCTCCTTGAGTTGGGAATCTGAGATTGGCAGGACCTGGTGGTCATCTTTCTCCACCTCTCCCTGGGAGATGCTCTAAAAACAAAGAGCGGTTCCAAGGAGAAATCGAAGTCAGCAAGAGATGGAGTAGAGGAGGCTTCCAGGCGGCCCCTGGGCAGAGCAAAGCTCTGCTTCCAGTTCTGGAGGCTCCTTGCTGGCCTCCCATTCCCTGGTGAGGACAGTCCAGCCAGTGACCCTGCCAGGGGGTAGGCAAAGACAAGGAAAATGAGAGGGAAAGAACAAAAGGAAGGCAAATGCCAAAGCCAGGGAGAAAGGAGAGAGAAACCAAAACCAGGGGAAGGAAATGAAAGAAAACAGAAAGGATGTTACAGAAAAAAAGAGGAGAAAAGAAATGAAAAAATAGGAAAAGAGGGAATTATTTTCAAGAAATTTGAATTTATCTAATTCATGTCATATGTCCTTAGCTTGGAAAACAATTCAGAGATTTTTTTGTGGGATTTTTTTTTTAAAGATAGACTCTAGATAGAAAACTTCTTCTCTGTAGATTAATAATTAAGGATGATTTGTAACTTTTCACAGGGAAACTTTTTAGACCTGGCTTGGATCTGTGCTACGGACAAGAGAGCCGAGGAGAGAGAGCTGTGTTTTTCTCTAAGCATACATTTAGCATTACAGGGGGAGCTTTAAAAAATACTCCTGCGAATGAAATATATTTCCCTAAATAATTTCCAAGCACAGGAAATCCGAGCCAGGGGCCTGGGGCCGCCGCCGGTCTCCTTTTCGGAGGGAGTGGAACCCGGTCCACACGCCGCCTTGGCCCAGCCCGCCGGCCTCCTGGCCCGGCTGTCTCTGCTCTCACTCTCCTCTCTGGCCGATTCCGCGGGGGATCCTCGGAGTCTCAGTCGTCCACTGGGTGCCACTTTGAAGCCTAACGGAGAGCAAGGCAAGCTGAAGGTGGTTGGAGGAAGGGAGAGATCGCCGCGCGGGCCGGCGGGCTGACAGGCTGGCCGGCAAGCAGCCGCAGCCCGAGTCGGCGCCGGCGGCAGTGGCGCATTCCAGGCCCGACTCAGCGCCGGCTCCCGGCCCCCAGCCCTGGACTCTCGCCGTGCCCCTTCCCATCCCTACTTCTTATATTGGGGACGAGGGGCCGGGCCCAGAGCCCGGGGAGGCTGAATTATTCATCTTTAATCTGCCCGCAGCTGCCGCCTTTTCATAACGGTAACGCGAGTTCTCCCGGGGCCTAAATTATTGATGATCGGGGTTGGGAGGGAAGGGAGGGGTGAGAAGTGGGGCTAGACGTAGGGAGACTAGCGGGGATGGGGGCGTAAAATAGAGGCTCCGGCCTCCCTCAGCCTCCAGATCAGAGGCCTCTCCCCGGGGGTTTTGCGCGCCCTTGCTCTTGGCTCCCCCAGAAGAGGACGGGAGAGAAATGAGCGGGGCGCAGATGTCCCCGCTTTCTCCGAAAGTCGCCTGAGGCTAGTAGGGCAGGGGCTGCAGGTTGCCGGCCCGGTCCGACCCAACTCGGCCGCTAGAAGTCTCTGCGTTTGGATTGCTCAGTAACTGCGGCTGTGGGTTGATCACCCTGGGTGCAGGATTTCTAGACTGCTGTAGGCCAGGGAGAATAGGGCACCGGGCACCACCCTCAGGCTTGGCATCCGGTGACCACCTCGGCTCCGAGGTTGGGAGCCCACGCTGGAGTCGGACTGGAGACCCAGCGCCCTTCTCTTCACCAGGAGAGCAAACGCCCTTGTCGCGTGGTTTCCTGGGCGGCTGCTGAGGTCTAAGAGGTCAGAGGGACGTGAGCTGGCTCAGGCTGGCTGCACAGGGTGCCCCGTGAGCCCTCAGCCCGCCTGGGCGATCTGTACCACGCGCCCTGGGTGAGGAGGTGGGCCCCAAGCCTGGCGCAGCGCTTGAGGCGGGCGAGCCCAAGCAGCCTGCGTTCTCTCGCTGCTGCCGGGCTCCGCGCAGCTCTCGCTGCCTCCCGATCTCTGAGCGCAGCAGACTCCGTGCCCCAGCCTCTTCAGCCTTCCCTCCTCCAGGTGGCTTTCTTTGAACTTTACATACTAGGGAGGCCAGGGGTAAAATATGGTCCCCCAAACATCTAAAGATAGAAAACATAAAGGAAAGAAAAACTCTCGATCAACAAACAAAACAAAAACACAGGGAAGGAGGTAGGAAAACTCCAACTTCCAGTAAAAATAAATACATGGAGAGAAGCTGGGAGCAAAAGTGGGCAATGTCAGGCACTTAGCCCCGCTCTGTGCCCGGAGCCTGTATATACGGAGTCAGCTGGATACATACCCCCCAAAATCATCCGCCTCCAAGCTCGCACGCGCCGCCGACAACTCCCTCTTGGCTGCGGCTCAGGCGGGATCCCGCTCCGCGCTGGTTCGGTCCTCCGCCCGGCCCTTCCTTTCTTCTCTTTCCTGCATTTTTTCCTGCTGGCATTAATTCTCCGTTTGCTGTTTTTCTACCCCTCTTCCCTCTTTTCTGTCGCCCTGCTTCTCCATTCCTTCCCTCACTTTCTCCCTGGCGTCACACTGTTCTTAGAGCCCCGTTCTTTCCCAGCCCTCCGCCCAGCGTCTGCGCCTCCGCGTCTCTACCGCCCTGCGGGTTCCAAACCTCAATCCTCCACGTTGCGATGGGGGGGGGGGGGGCTACCGTTCTCCCGCGAGTCCGGGAACATGCTCCTCCGCCCTGCCTGCTCCCTTCGCACGTCCTGGGCCGCGAACCCTGACTAATGGCTGGTCCCTGCTGTGTGTGGGGTGTTGTGTTTTTTTCTTGTCTCTCCCCAGCAGGGCACGGGGGTGTGAACCAGCTTGGGGGGGTGTTTGTGAACGGCCGGCCCCTGCCCGACGTGGTGAGGCAGCGCATCGTGGAGCTGGCCCACCAGGGTGTGCGGCCCTGCGACATCTCCCGGCAGCTGCGGGTCAGCCACGGCTGTGTCAGCAAAATCCTGGGCAGGTGAGGGCCTCAGAGCTGCCCCTGGGAGATGTCCTGTCTCTTTTCTTGGCCAGCCTTGGGTCTCCAGCCTGAGAACTTAGCTAAAAGTCGAGGACACCAGCAGGAGAGTGGGCGCTCGAGTGGTGGCAGTGGCCCCAGGAGCGAGGGTGGAGCAGAGTTATCCAGCGCCTGCCTAGTTCCAGGGTCCTCGCCGGGAGGTAGCCCCATTCCCGTCTTCAGAAAGGGAGGGATGCCTCTTCTAGCAGAGTTAATTTGGACTGGGAGTTAGAGGAATAGAGTGAGGAGTGAAAATGGGTCCGAGAGAGAAGAAAAATTAGCACTGGGGAGGCGGAAGAAGGGTCTTGGTTGCTGCAGGGGCTCTGTGCTCAATGGGAGAGGGCTGGAGGTGGTGCCCCAGCCCCGGTCACCTCTGAGTCCACCAAATGCTGTTCCTCTTGCTCTTCCCAAATGAAAGGCCAGCCTTTCACTCCCAGGGGCGCCTATTCAGGCTGGTGTGCCCGCAGCCCCTGGCATGACCGCCTCCCTGGCGAGGTCGTCCCCCTCATCCTCCCCCTCGTCCTGCGCTTCGTCCCTCGCCCTAGCCAAGCGCCCTCTGGAAGCCGGCTCAGCCACGCTGGGCCTCTTCCCACCTCGCTGCTGCTGCCTCGGGCAGGCGGGAGGGAGAGTGGCTCAGCGGCTCCGAAGCCTGCAGCCTCCCTGCCCCTGCCACAGCCTGCTTCTCGCTGACCCCGCCGGCCTTCCCGGCGCAGGTACTACGAGACCGGCAGCATCAAGCCTGGAGTGATCGGCGGCTCCAAGCCCAAAGTGGCAACGCCCAAAGTGGTGGACAAGATTGCTGAATACAAACGTCAGAACCCAACTATGTTTGCCTGGGAGATCCGAGACCGGCTCCTGGCCGAGGGCATCTGCGACAACGACACGGTGCCCAGCGTCTCTTCTATCAACAGGTGAGCCAGCCACCAGGGGCTGCAGGGCAGGACTGCAGCTCCCAGCTCCTGCCCACCAGGGCAGCTCCCAGCACTGGGTCTTGGTTCTTTCTCCAGCCTCCACCCTTCCTCCCTGCTCCAGACCCATAGTCCTTTGGGCAGGGAGAGGGGACCTGGAGGCAGAGAGATGGACAGACAGACAGGGCTGTCTCGAGCTCAGGGCTGCATATTCCCTGCCAGGCTTCTCCCACCAGCGTCCTGGAAATGAATCCAAGTGTTTGTGGTAATTAAGACTCCAAGATTACGCGCCTTGCTATCTAGAGACAATCACAGCCCACAGCCGAAGCCGTTAAAATGACCAGTGTCTATTCATTGCTTCCAAACAGACTTTGCTTTCTGAAGGCATGCTCCCTTCCCCAGGGGCAACCGCCTGTCCTGGCTCCGCCACCCTCCCTGCCAGCTCCCACAAAGCTTGCCTCCTGGGAGCCTGGGCCTTGCTAGCCAGCTTCACACAAATTTCCAGGCTAGAAGCACAAGTATCCAGGCCTGTAGAGCAAACGCCAACCACCAGCCAGCAATTGGCAGGGACTGGACGAGGAGCTGGACAAGGAGTGGGATGCCAGGCAGGAAGGGAGAGCTCTGGACCCTGAGGCTGAACCTTAGGAGATGCCTCCAGCCACCTAGGGTGCCTGTCCAGGCCTGAGCCGGCACTGATGACAGGCTCAGGCACACAGTGACAACAACAGGCTGGAGTCAGCTCGATATATAGTAGCACAAGATAAGCTCCCAATCCCCAAGCCACTCCAGTGTGCTGTCTGGGAGAACGCATGGGCACACTCCATGTATGTACAGCCGGCCAGTGTGCACATGTGCCTATCTGTGGTGGGTACAGCGCATAAAAACAGCACTTAGATGGCAGAACCCAGGATGGCTTCAACTTCGCAGAGCTGTGCAACCCGACATCACCAGAGACCCTGTACAAGTTCCAGACAGCCTTGGCCAGCCTTTCAACTCCTGCCCCTCGTTTTAAGGCAAATCCCCAAATGAGAAGAAGGCTGTGGGTTTCATTCCCGTGTTATTCTTTGCACTCTTCATAGGCTCATTATCAGGGCAACTAATAATTCAGATGGTGCCTTTTTCTGAAACTGGCATCACATATTAAGGGTTTTTTTTTTAAATATTTTGCAAATGATATGGAATTATCCCAAATCATCCTGAAAACAGCAGGTAAAATTAGCTGGTAGAATGTACCTTGGCTAAAGAAGATTCCCTCTGCCACATTCCTGCTGTAACGTACTGCGAGGCGACCCCAGAAATTATCCCAGTGTGTGCCATCTGTATTAAAATGGTTATTCAGTTATGAACAGGGTAACATAATACTGATCAGCTAATTATACACCCTCCGAAAACCCTCCAGCTCCCTGGGCCTGGCTCAGCTAGGTATTGAAAGCATAGCGGTTTGACATTCAGACACCTTCCGAAGGAGCTGGAGAGAGAGGCTGAGAGTCGTTTGCATTTAAAAGCCGGAGGAGGAAGCTGGGGAAGCTTTGCGGCTGGGGCAGGAGTGGCGGTTAGGGAAGAAAAGGGGACAAAGCATTGTTTTCTGAGCCATCAGAGACTCAGTCTCTTGGCTGGCTGCTGGTTCTGGGAGTGAGTTGGAACCTCGGTCTTGGGAGGAGAGCAGCCTTGCTCAGGAGCCACGTTGCTGGGACTGGGTGCTGGTGTTCTGGAGAACATTAGAGAGAAATGCTTGTTGTCAGTGATAGGATTTTCAAGTCTTTGGGGGAACCCAAGTCATGTATGGTTAAGGCAGTTTGCTTCTCTTGATGGGTGGAGAATCAGCAATCAAGGCGGGTGTGGTGGTGGCACCCCTTTTCAAGCACCCCTTGTCCTCCCTCCTCCCAATGTATACCCCTCGCTGGCTGAGGTGTTTTGGGAAGCTGGCTTATGCAAAAGTGTGAGAATGCTCTCATCCTGAAAAGTGATGGAGAGCAGGGGACAGGTGACCCAGGATCAAGTCCCAGAGACCTTGAGGTGCACCCACCAGAATTGGGAGAAAGTAGAATAGTGAGCTGTGAGTGGGATGAGTGGGAGAAAGAATGCCTCAGCTTGACAGCTCAGACAGCTGCAGAATCTTCTCAGTGAGGAGCCCCATCACCTGAGGGGCATGGAGGCTTCCTTTGGGTGTGGAGAAACAGCCATCTGTGGCCAGGTGTTGCTGGAGATGGAGAGGGCGTGGGAGGAGAGGAACAGGGAGGCCCCTGGCAGCTTGGGCAGCCAGCCCTGGATCCACATTTAGGATTCTCGGCTTGCTTTGTCAACAAGGAGAAGTCGGGGCATTCTTGATTTTGCTTTGGGACAGATTCTTACTGCGGTTCATATTTTGGAAAGAGCTCTAGGGGCTTCCCAGTGTGCTGCTGAGTCGGGCTGGAGAGATATACCTGGGCCCCACGCCCTTAGCTTCATCCCTTTAGGTGCTTTGCTCCGAAAGGGGAAGGTTCATCTGAGATGCATTGTTTCACCCTAAACCCTAATTAAGGCAGGATGTTTCTGCTGGCAATGGTGATACCAGGAACTTTGTGAATTCTTACCCGCTGTAGGAAAAGCCTAGAGATTTTCTTCTATGCAGAAAGTGTGGCGCACTGGGGAACGAGTGATCCTTGAGTTTAGAGCTTTACTGTTGATGAGGTGCCCACTTGTGTTGGGTACTTTATAGCCAACATGAGTAAGAGTGTGCATGTGCCGGTGGTTGGCAAGAAAGGAAGTCCACACATGCTCACCCACCTGAGCCAAATCGTAAAGTTTTTCATCTTCTCCCCCCCAAAAACAGATGCTGCCGCTGCACTTAAAATATGCTGTTACAGTTATATACTAAATTGCTTTTCATGCTTTAAAAGTGGTTTTGGCTTTCTCTGATCCTGTCGCGATAACGGCTCGGACATCAAACCCTCATTCTCCATTGGCAAATCCTCATAGAAATACCTCTCTGAGGCAACAGAGTAGATCAGGGAGGCCTCCCAACCCCACTCTCACCCCTAGAGACCACTGTCAAAACTTCAGAGGGTTGACTGGATTGCTTAGCATGTGGAATTTATCTGAATCATTCTCAATATTGGGTCACTGCCGCTGTAGAGGGTGGGTGTTTATAAGCAGGTGACTTGAGATTGAAACCTGGTGTGGGAGATGGCCAGGAGAGGGAAAAGATGGAGGGAGATCCATGCTACTAAAAGGGGGAAAAGCCTCCTAGTTACATGGCTGAGCAATTGACTAGGAGGAAGGATTTTCCTGATTATATGCCAAAGTCTTCTGGTTTGGCTGTTGCTCTGGGCAGGGAATACAGCTACGTTGAAAGGACAGGCACAAACTTCAGATAGAGTCCAGGGTTATTGAAGATCCCCTGAGAGCACTCTCTTGGATTGAGCTGACAAGAAGGCCATTGCTCTCTTAACTTTTTCAGCCTGTCCTACACTCTTTGGAATCAGGGCACTCCCTGCCCCTAGATCTTTGGATTGGACTCTTCCAGAGCCAATTTCTCACTGATCACCTGCTACCCACACTGTCTCTTAGCCTGTTTGGCTCTAAGTGAGAGCCAAGCATTCATTCTCCTAGCAGTGACAATGCTGGCTTCAAGAGGGCTACAGCCCCATTGCTGTTAAAGAATTCCATCCTGTGTCATTCGCAGGTCTTCATCAGAGGTCTGGCAGTGGGGTGACGGTGGTCTACCAGCTGTTCATTCAAAGACCTTTCCAGATAAGCTGGGAACCACTCCTCCTAGCCAAGGGAATGCTGAAGACATGTTCAGGGCTGGGGTCTGTATCTCTCTCTCTGAAACTCAGGTTCTAGAACATTACACGTTTGACTCTTGGACCTGGCTTGGCATGAAGCTGGGCCAGAGGGGCAGCATTGCCTGCCACATCTCTAAACCCTTGCAGCTGTTTGGTGGTCAGGGCTGTTGGTCTCATGGCCAAGAGCCGAGGCTAGTTTGTGGACTAAGAAGAAGACTTCTCCCCACAGAGGAATGGGAGAAATGAGGAGAGAGAACTTGCCTTCTGCGGCCCTGGGCCTACTAGCCCGAGACACAGCAGACAGACATGCCAATTTCCGTCTGAGAAGCGTTGCTCGCTTCTCTTTCCCCAGAGAGGGTCTCCTGCTGCCGAGGTTGCCCTTCATTAGAATAACATGTGAACTGGTCATGACTGTTGGTCTTCTTATTCCTTAAAATGAGCTGGAGTTGTCCTCCTGAAAAGCAATCTTTGTTCTCTTAGTTATTTTAGACTTCTTGGCCAGCAGTCGCATTGATCTGACTGTTTCCCTGTTGGCTGGCTCAGAGTGGGCGGTCAGGCCACAAAATGGCTTTCAGGTGAGAGCAGTGGCTGTTTGCCCTGAGTTCGTACCTGACCTGGCAACTCTTGAAAAGAGGAAGACAGGAGGGGTTGTCCCTAATGAAAGCTCCAGGTGGGTTTTGGAGGGTGATGCAAAGAAAGAAAGAGAGGGAATACCCTAAATAAATAAATAGTGTCCCAACTATTCTGAGAACTCAATAAAACAATCACATCAAATATGAAGAGGCATAAATCTTGTGTCTGCAGAGGTAACCTACTCAATTGCTTTTACTATCGCTCAGGCTACCTCCATTTATTACCGTGCACAGCCTGGCCAAAGGAGGTTGCATGGAGGGTGGTCTCCAGTGCAATCCTACACCCCAAGAGGCAACAATCAGCCCATACAGCCAGGGATTTCGGTGGGAGCTCGGAAAGGGCCCATCTGTCTGCATGAAAACCAATCAATAACTCTGTAACCAGAGCCCTTGTCACAGGCAAATGGACAACACAACAGTTCAATACAGGGGCCACAGGGAGAATTAGCCAAATGGAGATGGGGCCAGGCAGGAGCAGCCCCTGGAGAAGGGAAACGGAGTGCCTGGAGAAGGGAATATTGGGGAGGGAGTGGGATGTGGCAAGAGGAGAGCAAGGGCTTTGTGTGCATATTGGCACAAGGGGGAATTGTGCAAAGTAGATCCAGGGGATAAGAGGCATGGTTGGAAGTTGGGGCAGGAGCGAATAGTTGGGAAACGGACTTGTTCTGGTGCACTTGGGATAGTGTGGTTGTATATGTGATGGTATGTGTTGAGGACAGGAATATTACGGCTGCCAGAGAAAGAGTAGCAATAGTAGTAACTGGTGCAGAAGATGAATCACCACCACCAAGAGCCTGCATCTCAAGAGGGGGCTCCTTATGAGCCCACATGGGATGGAGTCCTGCTTCCCAGTCTTCTCAGCAGGACTGACAAAGGAACACCGTAAACCAGGGGCTCCACTGTCTGCTCCCAGCTTCCAAGATCTCCAGCTCTAGGTACTCTGCAGCTTTGCCCCTTAATGCTCAGGTCTGTTCTTAGTCCTTCCTTGTTGCTACCTGGAGTTGGAGTTTTATATTAAGAGGAAACTCTGTATGCTGGAAAGAATTTCTTTTTCACTTCCTGTTCTTTAAAAGAATTCAGTAAAGGGTGCTAACCTGGCCTGCCAATTCCCTGGATCGCTGCTGTTTCTTCTCATACCCACCTGCCTCCAGGTTCAGATTCTTGCAGGGAAAGTTTCTTGAGTTCAGATTCATGCAGCAGAAGCAGTTCAGGTGCAGCTCTGGCCAGTGCAGCTTCCCGAGCCCTGTGGGTGAGCCCAGAGGAGAGAGAAGGGCCCCTGACAGATCCGAGGAGTGGCAAACAGTGTCTTACAATCAATGCCCAAATAACAAGTAAAGTATGAAACAAGTGGGAAATTAAATCGCCTTGGGTTTATCTGTCTACTACTAAACTACTGGATTGAGATGTTTTTCTCCCATTGAATAGGTTGTTTTGGTGCTACAAAGGTGCAGCTTGAATATATTCACATTGGTTGATAGGCATAGAGGTTGATATCTTCAGGGCATGTGGATTTGTGTGTGTTTGTGCCTACCTGTGTCTGCCCTTGGGTAAAAGGACTCTGAGGCCAAGAAGAGGAAAGGGAGGAAGGCCCAAAGGATCTGACTTGTAGTCACAGATAAAGGCCAGACGCTTTGTCCTTGGACCCATCAGGTCAATCAGTGGGGCAGTCATTGGGCCACTGGGTTGCAGTAATAGGGCTGGGCTGGAGATTCCTCATTTCGTAACTGGGCAAACTGGGGCCAAATTTTCCTTCAATTTTTATTTGTACTATAACACTCCACAGTCTGGTTAGCCCCCAATAAGAGGGGCTTTGCTGCAGTGATGGCACCTTTGTGATGGAGAGCTGTGTGATCAGCTGTCTGTCTTTGCTTCAACGCTTGAGTCTCAGCCCAGTTGGCAGAACTAGTTAGGGACCAACTGCAGAAGCAGCCAAGAAGATGCTCTTCCTCGTGCATCCCCTTCCTGCAGAGTTGTAGTGGAGTGACCCACCAAGGGACCTGCAGGTCCTCCCAGCAGGAGGCATGGCAGCAGCCCTGGGACACAGTCATTGGCAGAGCTTTCCTAAGGGCCAGGCCCCAGGGCCAGCCTCCAAATCCTTCCCCAGTAATCCAGGTACCAGGAAATAAGGAAGAAGCTGTATGTAAGAAACGCATAGCTGGGGACTGGAGGAGGCTTGGACACCAGGCGGGGCATGACGGCAGAGGCAGGGGCCTGGGGCCTCATGGGAGGGTGGAGCATGAGCATAGGGGAGCTCTTGGGGGTGTGGGAAACCAGAGGAGAATGACATGGGACTGGAGAAGAAGGAGCAAGGCCCCGTGTAGACCTTAGAACTCTCATGTAGGAGAGGAAGGCATGTAGGAGGGAGGAGGGAGACAGGAGAGGCCATAGGGCCAGGTTCCTCTTGTAGCTCATCCTCAACAACCACAAAAATAACTGGACTCTTTCTTTTGGTTTTTGAGAGAATATGATAAAGAGATATTTTGTGTTTTTCGTGTGTGAGAGAGACTGAGAGTCGTCGGCATTCTAGAGAGGTTCAGGTTTATTGTAGGGATGTGGGGGGAGTAGTGTCCAAAAGTCCAGACTGGCGAGAAATGTGTTAGTGAGGGACAGTGATGGAGATGACCTGTGGCTGCAGGGGTCACAGGCACAAATGTCCTCCAGGACAAAGGTGGTGAGAGCTGGACCAACAGGAGCTGGAGTGCGCAGGCCCAGCCTAGAGGGCAGTAAGATTTGTTTTTTTGTTTTTTTGTTTTTGTTGTTGTTGTTGTTGTTTTGTGTGTGTGTGAGGATGATCAGCCCTGAGCTAACATCCATGCTAATCCTTCTCTTTTTGCTGAGGAAGACTGGCTCTGAGCTAACATCTAACATCTATCGTCAATCCTCCTCCTTTTGTTTCCCCAAAGCCCCAGGAGATAGTTGTATGTCATAGTTGCACATCCTTCTAGTTGCTGTATGTGGGACGTGGCCTCAGCATGGCCGGAGAAGCGGTGCTTCAGTGCGCGCCCGGGATCCGAACCCAGGCCTCCAGTAGTGGAGCACGCGCACTTAACCGCTAAGCCACGGGGCCGGCCCAAGATTTAGTTTTTAAAAACTCTGTGCTGGTCAAATAAAACACATCTTCAGGCCTGATTCAGTTCATGGGCCAGCGGTCTGCAGCCCCTGGTCTGTGTAACTGGACATAACTGATCTCTCTGCTTCAGAGCAGAGCAGTAGTAGCCTCAATGCAGGTGCAGGGGAATGTGACATTTCCTGAGCCCTTGAGTCCAGAAGGCCTTGAGGAAGGGAGGTGGGGAGAGAAACTCCCTACAGCTAGGGGAGGAGAGGGTGAGATGCGGATGGAAAGGGAAGGACAAAAGTAAGGATGGGGACTGGGAGAGTGAGGGAGGTGATGGAGTTGAGGGGTAGAAAGGAGGGTCTAGAACTGGCTCTGCCTTGCCAAGTTGGCTTGGGAATGGAGCGTATGGCGCGAGTGCAGAGCGGGGAACTACAGAAGCTTGAAAAAGGGGGATTGGAGCCCTCTCATCTGAGCCAAGGCCTTTGATACCCCTGCAAGGTCTTGGAGGTGACTGGAGAGAGCCAGACCTCTGGGCGGCTGGTAGACCAGGCTGGTGGGGGCCTGAGGGGAGGCTCAGAGGTGGTAAAGCAGAAAAGGCAAGGCCAGCCAGGGAGGAGAAAGGTAGCAGAGCAAAGGAAGTGGCATATGGGTAAAGTTGCAGGCCCTGGAGCTCACAGCCGGCCGCCTGCACCAGGCTGTGCCCTCATGGCAGGCCCGCCGGCTGTGGCTGTGGGCTGCTGCAGTGCGGTTGCTCCAGCCTGGTTCCTGGCAGAAGGGAGAGTGGGAGAGAGGCCAAGAGGAAGGGAGGGAGGTCCACGTTTCCTGGGTCTTCCAGATTAGAGCCCCCTCCACCTGGGAGCCTCTAACCACTTTGCTCTGGACTTCCTCCTCCGCCTGCCTTCAGCCCTGCCCAAATTTCTCTGCAGTGAGCTCCCTCTGCAGCCATGCAAGAACAGAGGAAGCCAGGGGACACGACAGGGAGCTCCTGGCAGCTCTTGGCAGGAGGAGGAGAAAGGCTGTGAAGCAGGGCAGCAGGCTGGAAGGGGAACTGTACCCACCTTGTAGGCACAATGAGGTGAAGATATAGAGAGAAGGACTCAGAGGATTGGGGGCGAGGTGGTGGCAGGAAGGGAACAGTGGCCCTAGAGCTTGAGCAAATGGGAGCACTGGGGCCAGCTTTCCCTGGTCCTGATGCTCCCTCGTGGCCCAGAGGCTTTGCTGGGCTGGGGAAGGAAGTTGAAGGAAACCAAGAGCCTCGTGGGCAGTATCTGGCCTGACAGGCCTCAGAGATGGTCAGGGAGGAGGTCCTCATTCTGCCCTTTATCCTGTGACCTTTTATCCTAATTCTAGAGGACAAGATGGTGCCTGCCTTGTGTGTTGTACCAAGAGAAGTTGGTGACTATGTGTTGGGGGCCTTTGTGTGGCTCTGTTTTGGAGAGAGTGTGGGCTCATGATATCTTGCTGAGCCTGGCATTCATGCCCTGAGAAGCTGTCTCAATGGCCCTGGCATTCCGGGGAGCTCTTCAAAGGAGTCAGTCTTGTCGAACAGGGAGCTAGTGGTTTGCTCTTCAGAGAGTTTCCAGCTGAAGGCATTGTTTGGTCCCAGAACGAAAGCCTCTGCCATCACGTGGACAGCCTGCCTGTTGAGGGTGTCAGAATACATTATCCGGAGAGCGCGGGGTTGAATGGACGGTAGATGTCCTGATGGGTTGATGTTAGGGGTCTTGTCAGGTACAACAGAGGGTCCCGACACATTTAGTCTGTGTGCGTGCCAGGTGCATTTGCTCTGCTAGAGGTGAGGGTGCAGAGTTGTGTATGAAGCTGGGTAGTGGGTGTGTGTAACACACTACTAGGAAAACTGGTAGCAGCTGCTTGGTTTGTGTCTGCTGAGGTCCTCAAAGGGAGTATGCGTTTAGGTAGGGACAAAGGTCAAGCTATTTATCTCCTTTTATCAACTGCAGAGAGAATAATTCCCCCCTCCCCCTATCCCTCACCTTTTCCTTCCTCCCTCTCCTCCTCATTACCCAGGTTAGCTGGTTTGAGTTAGGAGGCCAATCTCAGTAGACTCTAACTGAAGAGTGAAGAGAATTTGATAAGATAAGGCAGGCCATCCTTCCTCTAGGGACCAGTAGAGGTTTCACGTTCCCCAACTCCACTCTGTTTCCCTAGGGCAGGCCTTCTGCTGACTGTGACTGTCTGGCTCTGCCAGAGAGAAGGAGGTATCCCTGGGGCTGAAACTTGGGTTCCTTTCCCCGGTCACCATGGGCCGGGGAGGGGCAGTCTAACAGAGCCCCGGATGAGAGAGGAAAAGAGGGTAGAAGAAAGATGGCTGAAGACAGGAGAAGAGAAGTGAGAGCCAGGTGTGATTGGCCAGCCCCAGCGAAAGCCTGCTTTTGGCCGTGGAAATAGACTGAGTAGGTGTGTTGGGAAGGGACTTCTTTTTTCATTCAGAATCTTTTCATTTTTCAGAAGAGACTCTGAAGCCTTTTAGCCAATCTGCTGGGCTGAATGCTCAGTTCTTTGCAGAGGGTGCAGCGCTGGCTCAGGTCCAGCTCCTCCGAGAAGTCGTGTTCACGCTCACTCTTACGCCCCCTGCGCTCCCACCCCAGCACATACACTTCACCTCTTCCCCAGCCCTCACTTTCCCTTGCTCCAACTGGGTAATTCCTGTCCCCAGGGAGACAGCCTGAAGGGTAGTGCAGACTGCTTAGGAGGTGACATCCCAGGGTGTGTACAAGCAAAAGTTGAGAGAAATTCATTTCATGGCCAGTGGCTGCTTAGAAAAGGCGATTCCAGCATACGAATGTGATAAATGTTAACTGAGCATTAATCGCATTAAAGAGGGCCCTATAAACTTTTCATTTCTAATTAAATTCCTCCAGTGATGCTGCCCAAGCGAGTACTCTGGGCCTTTGTTTATGTGGAAAATTAAAATGCAAATACAATGGGATTTATTTCCAGGAGTGGAGTGATGGGCTGGCCCCTATGGCTATTGGTCTCCAGGCCTGTCAGGCCAGGTAACTGCTTCTTTGGAGGTGCCGCCCCCCTTGGGGCACATTCTAGTGTGAAGGGAGAGGCCAAAGTTCAAAGTCAAATAAAGGTAGAATGAGGAGAAGGTGTGGAAAGAATTGAAGAGAAGGAGAAAAGGCAATAGATGACCTGGAAACACAGGGAGGCATTGTCCTGGTTTCCCACCTTCCTCCTCCAACTCGCACCTCTAGGAGAAGAGCCCCCCAAACCTTGCTTATGAATAATGTCATCACAAGCCTCCTCCGCAGCTCTGGGATGAAAGGTGTGTGTGGGAGGGAGAATTTGGAGGAAGTTGCCCTGCTGGGCATATATGGACCTGCTCCTGAAAGAACCAAGTGGTCATCAGCAGGGAGGGCCCAGGGCCTGCATTTATCTCCAGCAGTCTGAGGGTCAGCTGCTGTCCACATCATGGTTTTACTGGGCTCTTCCTGCCAGTGCCAAGCGGCAGTGACACAGGGCAGTGGAGCATAGAGGCACAAACCGAGGACACCGTGCATGCACGCCCGCATGCACACAGCCTTCTCGCACGTATGGAGAGCCGGTCGCTCATAAGAATAAACAAATGTCCCTTCCGGGGAGTTCTTTAGTGCCATGATCCCTTTGATAAAAGTGGTAACCCTAAATACTATTGAGTGGAACAATCTAAAGTTCCTCTTTACTGAAACATAAATTAAGTCGAGTGGAGAGAAAACCTGTGTAAGAAAAAGCATTTGGGTATGTCAGTAAAGACACTGAAAGATCGCTCTGCTGCTCTGTGGATAAGGAAGTTGTAAATAGCATTAAAAAGTAGAGAGGGAAAGAAAATGAAAGTAGGAGAGATGACAAAAGGCGGAGCACTAAATCACAAATAGGGGTACAAGTACAAAGTCACAGACCAGATTTATGCCAAGCTTTGCAAAATCTATAGCTTGGACTGACGCTACGTAGAGATACCAAGAGTGCAGGCATGCAGGCGCCCGGAAGGTGGATGAGGCTGTGTCAGTATGAAGAGGGTGGATTGGCCACAACGTGGGCTCTCCGTACTGGACACTAGGACTGATCCCTCAGCTCCGCTATGCAGGGATCTGATCCAGTAGGGTTCTGTAGACAGTTGAGGATACAGTCTTATAAGGTTTTTAAAGGTCTTTAAGCACACGAGTCTCTTGTGAGCTGGGTCCACGTTCTAATGGATCTCCAAGGTGGCAACCCGTTCCCAGAGCAGTCTGCTTGACTAGTTTTGTCGAATAACTGCCACCCCTGCCCTCTTTCATCTGTTTTCTTCTGGGTTATTCTTTTCCTCTGTAGTGTTCACAAGTGTATGTCTCTTGGAAATGCAAGAGCACTTGCTGACAAACAGGTTAATGACTGTGGCAACTCCCAAATACCTGGATGAAAACCAAAACCTTAAGTCAATCATCTATAAAGGTTGTCAATGTGATGCCAAATATCTGGTGATTTAGAGACGTCTACATAATTGATTGAATGTCTTAGTTTTTATCCAGGCACAGCATCAATATCCATTTTCATTTCCTTGGGAAACACCTGTTTTCAGAGGAAAATACTCTAAGAAATAAAGTGTTGTGGTTAGAAAGCGTCTTTGATGCATTTGAATCTCATTCCTTGTTTGAAGGAAGGCTGGGCTTGGCCCGAAAGTCAAGTGGAGAGCTGATGCTTAGAGCATTTAGGGTCTGAACAAGCACAGCCGGTGAACACTTTCCCCTGAAAGTTGGTTGGGAGGACAAATCCCTTTGTCCAAATAAGCTTAAGCTATCAGTTAGGCCCAGCTTCCATTGGGGAATCCACTTGGCCATCTTAAAGGAGAATATCAGGGTTCTTAGTAGGTATGGTGTTTCATTCATTTATTCTTTCATTCATCCATTCAGAAAACCTTTGCTAAGCACCTGCCATGTGCCAGACAATTCACATAAACCTATGTGGCATAGAAAATGTGAGAAAGCAGGCTCTGGAGAGAAATTGCCAGAATTTGAATCTTGCTTCCCTCCTCAAGGGCTGCATGGTTACGGGCAAATATCATCTCCTCTCTGGACCTCAGTTTCCTCACTCATCTAATGTGGGGATGATCATATAGCTCCTCATAGGTTCTCATGAGGGTTATATGAGTTAATCCAAACGAACCTGCTTAGAATTGCACCTAACAGATATCAAGTGCTCATCAAATGTTATTTATTGTTATGGCAATAGTAATCATCAAGTGTATATTTCTGGTTATGTGTCCCTGTCAATGTGTGTGAGTTCTGGCTTGTGTGTGCGTAAATATTGAAATCTTTTAAATAAAAAAGCTTGAGGAGTCAAAAGGATATTGTGTGAACAGAATTACGTATCATGGTTGCGACTGGGAATTGTGGTCCCCTATGAGCCAAGCTGGATTTAGGAAGGGAGCCTGCTCTGTGTACATGCAGGGGAAAAAACTCTATGACTCAGTTATCTGACTGTTGAACAGAATTAGTCAGATAATTGCCCCCTTTGTCAACTTTAAAAGCCCAGCCTCTGTGTGTGTGTGTGTGTGTGTGTGTGAAGTCAGTGTGACTGTACCTCCTTCTTTGGGATAAGCCCAGAGAGGTTGAAGGTTGGCATTCTCTGGGATTCACGGCATTTTCATGGGTTGTGGTGCTTTGCATTTTGTAGTTTTTTTAAAGGTAAAATGAAACAGTAATGGAAAAAAAAAATCCTTATTTGATGGGTTTGAAGGTTTCCTCTGATTCTTTAATGTCATAGAGGGGAGAGAAAGAGGAGGAAAACAGGAAGAGGAGGAGAGGAGAGGAGAGAAAATGGAGATAAGATAGAGGATGAAGAAAGAAGAGAAGTGAGCAAATATTTGATAAATTCAAACCAAATCTGTCTGCTACTGTCCCGCATATCTGGATATCCCAGGGAAGTGTGGGAGGTTGATAATCATTGCAGTTACGTCTACTGCTAATGGATAAAAAATTTTAAGAAAAAAATTTAGGAGAAAAAATTTACTTTGGGCTTAATGTATTCAGTGCCATGGCTCAAAGCAACTGGACAACTGCAAATTCTCCTTCTTCCTCTGTGCCCAACAAGAGCAGAGATGAAAACCACAGTCTCCCAAACTCACGATGATGTGTTCTGGCTCCCCATCTTTAACAGGAAAGCCCATGGAGTGAGGCTGAGACCCCAAGTTCTCCCCACCCCTTCAGCTTAGTTAGGTAACCAAGTTCAGCGCAAGGGACTTCTGTAAGATCCACACCCAAATGCCTTAACAGTCCCTTATCTGATTCCTTTTTTAACCCTTCCTTAGTTCCTCAATTTAATGCCTAGATTCCACTATTCCTCATTACACCTATTAGCTGGTAAAGGTCCTGATTTTTTTAATTAGAAAATAAATATTTTAAATGAGCCAAATTTGAATCCTGAGATCTTAATCATGCTTAAAATTTTTTTATAAGTGTGACGTGTATAAGGGCCACCATCTTCCTTTCTGCCTATTCATCGCCACAGGGCTGGATGCAGCCGTCTGTATGGAGAAGGGCAGTGGTGAACTCTGGCAACCTCCAGCCTCTGCCACTGTCCAAATGGACTAGAAGGTCCAGAAGAGAACTAACCCCTGTCCCCACCTGATTGTCCCTCCCTGACTGTAGTTTTTGCACTTCTCTGCTTAAATCACACACACACACTTTGATTTATCTTGGGATTTTATGTACATCAGCACATGTGTGTACTTGTTTCTACGTGTGAATAGGCCAATCTTATGTCTGCTTTACTTGGTTAAGTCCTTATATTCATAATAATAATAGTATAGCCAACAAGTGCTTGCTGCAGGAGGAACAGTTATAAGCAGGTTGCATTGATTTAAGCCTCATAAACAACCCCATAGGGCTTTATAGGATTGTTTATAGAGGAGGTAACTGGAGTACAGAGAAGTTAAATAACTTGCTCAGGTCACAGGCTAAGCAGCAGAACTAGGATTTGACCCAGGCAGTACTGGCTCTAAAACTCATGTGCTTATCCACTAGTCCATACTTCATATCAACCTTTGATCAAAGGAAGTGCAGGTTTGTGTAATCTCTTGGGGAGCTCTGTATATTTTGCAGTCTCATGCCCAGCAATGTGTTCATACATTTACTTACAAGTTCAGAACAAAGACCCGGCACCCTAGTAGAAAGTCACGCCTAGTACGTGTTCCTCTGCTCTTCCGTGGTGTGTGTGTGTGGCCCCATGATTGTTGAGCCACAGGATCTGGGGATACTAGGAAGGAGGACGACGCGGATGGCCAGAGCCACAAAGTGGGGCGAACTGGGCTTTCTTGGAACTAGAGTTCATGTTGTTATTCCCATTGGAATTGGGGGTTTTACCCCCATCCATCCTCCTCTAGCCCCATCAGGGATCTAGACTCCCCACAGGCATAGGCTTTGGCTTAGGGGCTTAACTCTCCAAATTAGGCAGATATAGGAAGAGTGGCACCAGGAGCTGTGTCAGTGTGGTGAGGTCAGAACTCTTCTGTCGAGCAGGGGCAGTTTGCTTCCAAGACAAATAGAACTGTGCATTTGGTCATCAAGAAGAAATTTGTCCTGCATCTCTAGCATCTTCCTCCTGGAAAGGAGCAGTGCAAATGACCAAGCCAGAGTAAGCTAAAAAAGCTAAAGGATGGGCCCTCTCACCCACAACCCCACTGAGAAAGCAATTACCAAATCATACACCACCACCCAGATCCAACATCATTACTCAGCCCACATCACCAAGGAGACACCCATTAACCTAATCTCTGAGACATACGTTATGAAAAAAAAGACACTGATACGATCGACGAACACAATAATTCAAAGCAGAAACACAGACATTGCCACCAAACAATACTCAAATTCCTCCAACTCGGTGTTACACCAAGTGCGGTCACCTCGATACAATACCACAAAATACCGAGTAACAAACCTTAAGCCAGCTGCCAGAATGGTACAGCACAATGCAATACACGGTAACACACAACACAATTCAAACTCTCCATCCCAGAGGCACACCCATACACAAAGGCTGAAATCATGTGGCCACCCAAGTGGTGATAAACACCTGTCCAACATACACAGAGATGGAGCCAGCTGGGCAACACCCTGCCCTCTGCATCCCCAGCAGAAAATGGTCACAGCTGCAGCCTCCCCAAACCCAGCGCTCCCCTGATCCCCAAGCACAGTGCAGCCTGCCAGAAAGCAGCAGCTCCATCCTGGTTCTCCAGCAGGTGAATGTGTCCAGACCATCACCTCCAATAGGGCCTCCGGGCGCTCGTTGCTAGTAAGAGAGTAAACTGTCCCCTGAGCCTGCTTCCCAAGACAGGACAAATCAGTTCTGTCGTGGTTGGGGTTTAACAAGACTTCGCTGTTACGGAAAATGACACAGCTCCAGGAATGGAGGGAAAAGTGGGGGTGGGCCGTGAGGGGGCTCGCCAAGCTGGGAGCAGGAATTCCCCTTCCTCCACCAAGCCCTGCCCTCTGTGGCCATTCCAGAGCCGAAGCCCTCTTGCTGGGTGTTCACTGAGTATCGATTCAGTCTGCAAGCAATTTTAATATTTCTTCAGGGACTTTCCAGCAACAGCACAAGTCATTAATTCACCCTCCCAAATTGCTTATTCAATAGCAGGAACATGGCTCCTGAATAAAGTCCCAGAATTTATGTGACTCGTACGAGTCAGGAGGTCAAACAACTGTTATGGAGCGAAGTTAAAAATCCAAATAAAATATTGACACTTTTTTGGGGAAGAGGAGGGGGGAAGTAAAGGTATTTAAAATAGGTTTTTGTTGCAATGCCCCCAGGATAAAGAATGGAAGGAGACTGAAGACAAGTTGGAGTTTATAAAATCAATGGAATTTATTGCACATCTACTTGGCATTTAATAATTCTCTCATTTCCACATCCCCCCCACCCCCACCCCATCCTGGCCATAGACAGAAAGATACACAGGTATACAAATGCACATTTACTCACATCAATACTGGTGCACAGACCAATATAAAAACACAGTTGTGATGTGAGCATCTCAAACGCCCTGGGAGGGAACAGCGACGAGTGTGGAGTCGTGTGTGACTGTGGCTTACATATTTGACAGAAATAGGCATAACTGGGCAGAAATTCATGAAGTAGGTTTTGATAAATATATCAGTATTATAAATCTTGGATCAATGCATTAAAGCAGACGTGAATGTAAAGGTACACTAATTGTAGAAATAGTTCTAATAGTTCTAGAAACATAGAAACTGAGAAACACATCTGTAAGCGGTATCACCACACAATCATGTGTGTGATTTGGAAACTAGATGGATGGATAGATAGATAGATAGATGATCAATGGATGGATGGATAGATAGATGGATAGATGATAGATGGATGGATAGATAGATAGATAGATATAGGGAATTTAGAAAATCTACCCTCAAAACCTACCAATGCATATAAAATACACTGAAACCATAGCCACTTAACCTAAAATTGAGGTTCGTTTGTAACACAGACATGATGCTTATCCAATACAACTACTGGATGTGCACAGGAGAGGGGAAGCATGTTTGAATCACAGCCACATGCAATCTCTGTTCACTGTCTACATATACATTTGCTCAGTTGTCCAGATCATTGATGTGAAAAGACCGAAGGAAAAATTTGTTCATGCCCAAATAGTTAATAAACACAAAAAACTATTAATATAGAAATTTCCAGAAGAGGTGATATAATTCAGCATATAGACATTGGAGTCACAGGACTGGACCCAAAGTCTGGCTCCAATGCTATTAAGCATGTGACCTTGGGCAGGTTGCTTAGCCTCTCTGTTGTCTACTTGGTAAAACAGGGAACGTGCCTATTTGATAGAGTTGCAGTTAGGCTTCGAATGAGAAAATGCTTTTGTTACAATGTCTGTCGCCTGGTGAATGTGAAATAACAGTCATTACTTTTACTATTATTATAAGCAGCTCTTCTATTCAGGCCCAGTTTCTCGTAGGTTAGACCACCTGCTCTTGACACAACTGACTTATTCTACCCAGTGGTTTGCAGCATGGGTTCTGGAGTCAGGCTGCCAGGTTTAAATCCTGGCTCTGCTACTTAACAGCTGTGCAACCTTTGGAAAGTTACTTAACTTCTCTGAGCCTCAGCTTCCACATCTGTAGAAAAGGGATAAAATCGTCATAAGAAGTTGTGAGAAATAAATTAAATAACCCAAGTAAAGTGCTTAGCACAGTGCCTGGCACATAGTGAACATATATTAGCTGACTATGTCTCTTAAGATTATGTTATTGTTATTATTACTAATAGTAACTTTCATTTGTTATTCACAAATAGTTTTTAAGTACTTACATTATGCCAGGCACTGTTGCTAGGTGCTGGAAATACAATGGTGAGAAAAATAGGCGTGACATCTTCCCTGATAGGACTCAGAGTCTAGGGGAGGACTCCATGTGAATTGAGAAAGCAAGAAAACAAGGCTTAAGCTCTGTGCTAGACCCTGAGAGGAAGAAGGGAACAGAGAGAAATAGATTGGAAAGCCAGGGTGGAGCCAGATTGGGAAAGATTTTGAAGGCCAGGTTGAGGAATTTTGAATTTATCCTATAGGTAATAGGAAGCAATTGTAGGGTTTAGCCACGTCACGTTCTTTCAGGAGGAGACAGAGAGAGACCGTGGATTGTTTCGGAATACTGGTGTAACTAGGTGAGAGGTGGGAGGGGCTAGAGGCAGGGAGGCCAGGCAGTCACTAGTAGGCCCCACCTCTGCTGCTGCTGAGGGGCCCTTCCCTTCAGGCTTCCTTGGGCTGTGCTTACAGAGGGAGGTGGGCGTGCCCGTGGAGGGATGGGAGGATGGACGGGGAGCACATGTCCCAGCAATGAGTCTACAGCAGCACCCCTTTCACCAACATATCAGACAGTCTTCTAGCCTCTGGAGCCTCCCAGGCGGGACGGGGGGTGGACAGCTGGTGTACCCCAGGTCTAGCTGTGAAGTCCTGACAGATCAGGGCAGGGCCAGTGGTGAGAGGAGCTAGTCTGGTCACGCTCTGGGCTTGGCATGCACCGCAGACTGGTTTCCAAATGGTTAGTTAAACACATTGCCCCTTAATTTTTAAACCTATGCATATCTTGAAGTTAAATCAATCCATATGCTTACCATTCATCATATAAACCATCACTATTGCCCCCCTGGGCCAGCCCTATGGCCCATCTAGCCTGGTAAATTGTGTCTGGCCTGGGCTCCCAGGGACACGTGGTGGAAAGATTATTGCCCTCAGTGCCAGTCTTAGAAACCTAAATTGATACAGAAAATACGCCTGGTATCTAAGGAACCCACTGGGAATCTACCTTCCTGGAATATACCAAAAACTATTTTGAAGTTATTTTTATTTTTAACCCATAGTCTAGTTTCCACAGAGGAACTGAGAGTTTCTTGCATTTTGGTTACTGTGTCAGTTGGAGTTAGGATTAGCAGATGGAGGGAAATGTGGATTGATAGACTATGAGGAAGGAGCCTTGTTAACTCACTACGACTTGCTCCCAACTCGCACAAGGATGGTTTTCTCACCCTCTGGCTTAAGGTAGTCTTCTCAAACATTAGAGAGTTTGAGAATAATCTGGAGAATTTGCTTAAATACAGATACCTAGGCCCCACCACCATCAGAAATTCTAATCAGAAGGTCTGAAGTGGGCCCCAGGGGTTTGCATTTTAACAGGCACCCCAGGGGATTCTAATGCAGGTGGTTCAAGGACAGTAGTTTGAAGAGACCCTTCTGCAAGCTTTTTAATAGGACTCTCATCTCTTGGAGCTCAGTTATGACTTCCAAGAAGCAACAAAGGAGGCAGAAGCCCTTGACACATTTGGGAGGAACCCTGCTACCCTTGGAACCTGAGTATTTCAGGCATATCCTACTACAGCCAGAATGGAAGTTCCGGCCCACAGCTCTGAAGAATGGCCTTCTCCTCATCAATGGCCATTCTCATGCACAGAACTCTGCCTGACATATGGTCAGTTGTCCAAACTGAAACCTGCAGGGCGTGTGAGTGGGCGTGGGCAGACAACTCAACTCTGCACAAACTGCAAAGCCTGGGAGAACAGTTTATGTGAAGCCTTTCCAGGCTGCCAGTGGGAAGGGCAGGGTGGATGCTGCTTCCTCTGGGTTTCTAGGAGGAGGAGGTAGTAAATTTCAGTTTTTCAGTTGCTGGATGTACAGAGGGGAGATTCTAGTTCCTTCGAGTTCTCAGGAGTAGGGAGAGGTAGGGACCATTATTGGAGAGGTGAAATTTTCCTGGATGATCTACGATATCTCACTTGACATTCTGCCATGAAAAGTCTCCAGCTGTTTTGTGCTGCTCTGACTTGCCTCGGGGCTGAGCCAGAGACACGTGCCTGGTGTAGGCGGCTCTCAAAGGCCTGAGTTGAAGCAATTACCTGCATTCGTTGGGCAAAATATCCTTTGCTGAAGCAAATATCGTTTTGTCTTCTGGAATGAACCAGCCTATAATAAATACCCAGGCAGCCTGAAGTCACTGGCAGAGGCCCCTCCCACCACTCATCTGGCTCAGAGGGCAGTGGGGCCAGCTAGTCTGAAACATTCTCTTACCTGGAGTTCCTTTGATTTAGCGAATCAGGAAAGACTTTCCCCACACCGAGGATTAAGTATTTCCTGCAAAGACTCTAAAGTGGGCAGTCTACCCCGGAACAATTTAAACTGATTTATACGTGTATATGACACATGTATGTAGATACTTCACTTCTTGCCCGAAAGACCCTTTGATCAAACCAGTGATATGACCAGGCCTGGAGCCAGCCTGCCGTTCCGATAGGAAGTAATTCCGAAGTGGAGAAGGCAGTCTGTTCTAGGCAGCTGGACAGGATTTCATGGGGACATGCTTGGGGATCCCATGTATTTATCACATTGTCAGCAGCTGGTCCCAGCAGGTGTTATTATTCCCGTTTTCTGGAGGGGAATACTGAAGCTCAGGGGGCAGCTTATCGTTTCTTTCTCAGAACACAACAGAACAAGAGACTAGACATAGAATCCAGGAGTTTGGATTCTGGGCTTTTGGGTTTCTCTCTCCTGGAGGCAGCATAGCTTAACGGGTAAGGGCACGGGCCCTCCCTGGATTCAAACTCCAGATCTGCCGTCTATTAAATGGGTGACGTTGGACAAGCTATAATATGCCTTACCTGCAAAATGGGCTGTGTGAGGATTAAGTGAACTATCTGTTTGAAGCACTTGGAACATTGCCAGGCTCGCAGTAACTATTTAGTAGACAATGGTTTTGATTATAGGAGCCTCTGCTAAGGAAGCATTGCTCCTAGAAATCCTGAGCAGCCTAGTCCTGGAAATTCTGCCACCTAACTCCCTCCAAGGTGAAATGTCTGAGGTCACCTCAATGCTAACAGGACCTCTTCTTGTCTCCACCTCAGGGGAAGTTTTTGCACACCATTTATTATCATATAATATAATATCATACATAACATAACATAATATGATGGGTAGGTTAACTTGGAAACCCTGAGGCAGACCGTGGATGGATGGATAGATGAATAGATACATTTGTACTAAGTATACATACATTATATCATTCTATTGATTTGTAAAAAGTTCCCGGTCTGCCTGGCTGTAATGAGATTTTTGAACTTTGCGTGGCGATCAATGAGAGGAATATTATTGGCCTGGAGAATTGATATACCTGCTCTCAGTGGCTTGTTCTGCTCCCAGGCTGCCCCGGCCCCCCAGGTGTACGATTCCAGCAGACACTTAACCTTTTTTACAGTGTCATCAGGCTAAAAGGAATCTAATAGTGACACAGGACTTGTGCTCAGCACTCTGCCACTATTGCTTTCCTGTCACAAATAATTTATAGCCTTCTATTTCCATCCCTGAGCCTGCACCCCAGCCCTGCCTCCCGCTTTCCCCCAGCTCCCAGGAATCAATAAACTCACATAGGCACAGTGGGACTTGAGGGTGCACGGAGACAGACAGACAGACAAAGAGAGGGGAGACGGAAAGAGGGGCAGAGAAAGACAGAGGGGAGAGAGAGACAGAGAATGAAATGAAACGCGGAGGGAGGAATCAGAGGAGCAGGCAGAGGGAGAGGGAGCAGAACCAGAAGGGGAGTAAGACTCTCCCTAGTGCTTTCTTAGAATGTTGGGAGCGGCTCTGTTTCCTCACGAGTTGAACAAACTGTTAATAGGAGACTCATTACATTTTTTCATTCTAACTCACAGAGCTGATGAGACTGTTTGGATCTTCAGCTTGGTGGGAGGTGGATGCCTCCTGGGAATTTAACCAAAGAGGGAGTGACTTCACCTGCCTTGTCATCCTTCATTCTAAAGCTCTGCCCCAGGCCCCTGGCATCTCTTGGGTCCTGAAGGAGCTGCTGCTTGTACTGTCTGTGGCTCCTCCCCTGTGCCCCCAAGGCTGAGGTCCCCAGTCTGTCTTCCCGACAGTCTGTCTGATGCACCTGTTTTTGGGTCAGGCTGTGATACCTGCTGCTGCTGTTTCCTGTCTTCTCAACGATCTCCCCAGGGTCTCCGCAGCAGCTTCATTGACCAGGCTGGGGCATATTGGGTGAGAGGCCTCCTGCCTGCACCTGGCTCAGCCCCTACACAGAAAGCAGCCAGGCCTAGGGGTCACCCATAGGAATAATAACATTAGTAGCTATTATCATAGCCAGCATTTACTGAGCCAAGCATCATACTAATCATTTTACGTGGATTATCCTATTTAATCCTCACAACAGTCCTGGGAAGTGGATAGTATTATTATCTCATTTTACAGATGAGGGAATAAGAAACCACCAAGGGTTTCCCGGGCGATAAGTAACAGAGCTGGGACTCAGACTGAGGCAGACGGAGCCCAGAGCCAGCCCCTTCGTGCCTTTGCTCTGCTCACACCCTTGTGAGTGTCAGAGACACCAAGTGCCTGAAGTGCCCAGGCTGGGCCCAGGCAAAGCCCTGGAGGTTCAGGAAAGGTGGGGGAGAAGGAGCACTCCTGTGAAGGAAAGCATGCTGGAGAGAGAAGTGGGGAGCAGGCACCCTGGCAAGGCAGGCATTCCATGGAAACAGGAAACGGCACCTCCCAGTCCCCAGTAGAGATGTGCCCTCCAGGGCTCCCAACTGCACCCTCCAAGGATTCATGTCCCGGGACTTGACTTTCCAAGCCAAACCTGTCTGGGGCCGTGGAGACCATAGATGTGTCTGGCTGGCTTGTGGGGCCAAGAACGAAAAAGAATTGGAGGAGGAGGAAGAGGAACCAGGGGAAATAGTATCAGGCAGTCACCCAAAGCAACTGCTTTACTTTATCCTTTTAACCCCTAGTGATCTTCCCATGAGCTGCCGGGTTGTGTATGGGATGCAAAAGGGCAATGGATGACCATCTGGTTTCCACAATCCCAGTTCTTAAATTCCCTGAGATCAACTCTGGGGACTGGCAAGTGCCCACTGCCTGGGAGGCATGGATGGACACCAAGACCATTAGTGACTTGCGGCGGGCACCCTGCCCAACTCCTCTCCCATGCACCACCAAGCCGCTGTCAGGGAGTAGTGATTTTCCATCACTTGCTGCCTCAGCTAAATCTGCACCGGCACCCCAGGGCTCAGAGGCTCTGGGTAACAAAGACAGAAACGCCGCAAGGCCATCCAGTTGTCCGTCTCACCCAGCCCCTGCCCTGGGGCTCCCTTAGTCCAGAGCCCATCAGCCCTCAAGCCAGAGCCACCCACAGGCCCAGCGAGACCCCAGAAGCTTTTGCCGCAGTGGATTAGGGGCAGCTGCTCTGAGATGCTCAGCCTCCTTCTAGACTTTTCATGTAGACCCGTCTACACTGCCCTTAGCTGCTGTCTGGTCTTTCCCTTTGTGATCACTCTCCAAACCTTCCCCCCAACTCTTGGGAGATGACCTTACCTTCTGCTTTGTTAACAGACAAAAACTGTAAAAGCTCCTTTTTGAAGCTTTTGGCCATCTCAAAGTATGCCATCTCCTGCTAGCTGCTCCCCTGTGCCCTGCGTTCCGTCCTCTCCTTGTTCTGCCTTTCTCTCGCAATCATCTACATTCTCTCAGCCCGCTTCAGTCTCTCCCTCTTCCCTGATTCTTCCTCCTCAGCCTACAAACTTAAATCCACCTCTTTCCTACCCTAAATAGCCTTCTCGCCAGTCAGCTGCCAGTTCCGTCCTCCAGCTTCCATACTTGCCTGTTCTTTCCTTTTCTACAAATTTTTGAAGCCAGTAGTCTACTTTCACTGCCTCCCTCTCCTCCTGTTCACTCCCAACCTCTTTCTGTCTGGCTCCTGCCTCAGTTGCTTTGTTGAGACTGCTCTCTCCAAGGTCACTAGTGGTCACCAGAATTCCCAAATCTGTGCCTCTTCTTATTCCCAATTCCCTTCAAATGCCAATCCTGGTTCTGCCATTTCCTGTATGACCAATTCTGACTCCTCTGCAAGGTCAGGTTCTTTTCCCAGCCTCTGAAAGTAGGTGTCCTCCAATATCCTCTCCTTAGACCTCTTGTCCCTGTCAACACTCCTTTCCCTGACAATCTCCTAAATCTGTATCTGCTGTACATGGCCATGCCCACCTGGCTGCTCCCCTACCACTGCAAACGCTGCAAATCTAGGACAAAAACAGTCACCTCCCTGCATCCCTCTTCCTAACAGTGGTGCAAACCACCAGCCTTCCAGTTAACAGAATTGGGATTTTAGAGCCATGGTTGACTCCAGTTAGTTGCCAAATCCAGCCCATTCTGCCTTCACAATGACTTGCAGATTCTTCTCTTTCTTTCCTGAGACCAGCCCCTGACCCCCTCATGCCTGTGTGTTGCTTTCCCAGGATCAGTTTGTACACATCTGTCGAGTTTAGAAACCGCTCATGGCTTGAGACTCTCTACACTTGGTTCCTATATGTTGGGGGGACTATGACAAAGTAACAAAAAGCACACATTTTAGAGACTGAATTCTAACTCTCCTCTAACTGGCAGTGTGATCCCAAGTAAGCTACTTAACCTCTGCCAGCCCTGGTTTTCAATCTGAAAAACGAGGATGATGGCATTTACTTTTGAGGTGGTTGTGAGAATTAACAGTAGTATATATAAGTCATATAAATTGCATATAATATTGGCACATAATAGATGCTCGATAAGTGGAAAAATCACTCTGATCATCATCACTTTCAAGTTTGCAGCATTACTTCCTCTTACTCCTTTACACTCCCCCACCGTTCTGGCTAACCGGCCTAGGCATTAACCCATAACACAGCTCACTCACTCGGCGTCCATGCTCTGCTTCTACCCTCCTCCAGCACCTGCTTATAACGCGCTCCCCACTGCTTCTTTGTTCATCTTAGAATCATATTGCTTTTTACTGGGGAAAGAGACCTGACAGATCCTGTAGTCCAGCCTCTTTACTTTACGCCTAAAGAAACTGAGGCCTGGAGAAGTAGAATGATGAGGCCAAAGCTATGTGGCTACTTAACGGCAGAGTCAGCAGTTGGACTCAGGGCCCCTTCCATGCAGCCCGGTGCCCTCTCCACTACCCTCTGTGCCTCTGGTTCCTATATGTCCATCTATATATCTATATCTATATCTATATCTATATCTATATCTATATCTATATCTATATCTATATCTATATCTATATCTGTTCAGCCCTACTCTGCTTTGAAGATCTACATCAAGTTCTGCCTCCTCAGTGACTTCTTTCCCAATTCCCTCACCTGCAAGGCAGATGGTTCCTCCTCTGCCTCCTTCCGGCAGTTACTGCCTGGCCCCTTGGTGTTACCTAGCTTTCTTTGGGTGGGTATCTTCCTTCCCCAGCACTATGAGGCAGGGGCCTTATCTCTATTGCCTCTGCTAGTGCTCAAGTCCGCTCATGGCTTGTGACTCACCTGGCCAATTGAGGTGAACTTGGCTCACACACCTCTCCATGGAGAGGAGCAACACCCTCGGAAGAGTTGCTCTCAAGGGCACCTAATTTGACCAGTGGGTGGAGGGGAGTGTTCCTCAGTCCTGGCCCCAGGGTTGGTCTTTTGTATCACCGAGCCCTGGGTCCTTCAGATCATTGACAAACAGGCTCACTCTCAGCCCTGGGATGTTTGGTCCAGCCCCCACCCCCAGAGTGCACAGGGAGGGCAGCAGGCTTGTCACCTAGGCTGGTAGAGAAGCTGTGATCCAAGTCAGACCTCAGAAAAGGAGGCCATCGGGCCAGTGAGCAGGACAGGGCTCTGACTTGCTTGAGAGTACCAAGTGGGCTCAAGAAGTTGTTCAGGGCCTGACATCTGGCAAGGGGACCACATGTGCTGTGTTGGAATCCTAGGGACAAAGGGTCACCTGTGACCCAGGCCATCCCTAGCTGCTTCTCTTTAGCGCAGGAAATGGGGACATCTCACCCCCTCCCTTGGCTCTGGAGGACTGTGATACAGTCCCAATCGGATATCCAGCTCCAAAACAATCTCCAGACCCAGGCAGTCCTGTTCCCAGGAGGAGATGTGTGTGGTTGAGGAGGCAAGGGTGGACAGCAAGTCACCAGGGCAGTGCCCACCCCCCAAAAGGGGAAGGAAGCTGTGCTCCACTTGCTCTGCCGCACCGATCTTTGCTACCAGAAATCACGCTGCAATTCGGACGATGCACACGGCAGGGCAGAATGCAGACTGCCTCCACCCAGAGCTGCGCTAGGCTGGAGCCACAGAGCCCACAGGAGGGAAATCTTGTGCCTTGCAGCCATCAGTGAGGGCAGGGGTGCAGGGAGCAGAGGGGTGAGGGGGGAGCTGAGGAGCTTGGAAGAGTTCCTCTGCAGGGCTGGGCTGGAGCTGGCTGGGGCAGGAGAGGGCATGTGATGGGTGATGCTGTTGCGATGCTGTTGCAGGATCATCCGGACCAAAGTTCAGCAACCTTTCCACCCAACGCCAGATGGGGCTGGGACGGGAGTGACTGCCCCTGGCCACACCATTGGTAAGAGGGCTCAGGGAAGGGAGGAAGCTGGGCCCCACGTAGGACACCTGGGAAACTCGGCTCCACCCCCGGGAAATGCCCACTGCCCGCCTGTCTGAGGTCCAAGGCCTGGCCATTTTCCCAACACATGCTCTCCCTGAGCCCCTAGAAGCTCGGTTCTTGCCTCAGCCGTGAGGCTGCCTTGCCTTGTCAGTCTGTGTCTCACCTCTCTCTCGCTTTCTCTCTGTCTCTCTCCTCTCCTTCTCAATCAATATTTTTCCTTTAGCTCTTCTCCTTCCCTCCCGCCTCCTTCTCCATCTTTTGTTTTTATCTAATTCTGTCTCCCTACCTGTCTCTCCCTCTTTCGTATCTACTTTCTTACTCCATTTTTGTTTTCCTAATTTTAAAATTAGCCTTCTCTCTTCTCCCCTTCTCTCCCGTCTCCCCTCCTCCTCCTTCCTCTCTCTGCCTTTCCCTTTCGCTTTTCTTCTCTCTGCATGTGTAGCTCCGGATCTATTCTGTTTCTCTCCTTCCCTCCTCTTGGCCTGTCTCTCTTGATCTCTTTGTCTCTCTCTCATGTCCTTGGTAACTCTCTGCCTTTCTCCGACCTCCTTATTTACTGACCCTTCCTCATGGCCTCTCAGAGACATGACCCAGGCCTACCAGAACACCTGCAACAGCCCCTACACACATATACTGTCTTCCTTTTGGCCCAAGGCGCTTGGTGCTGCTACAGCCATAGATGAGGCCTGGGGTTTGAGGGGCCGGGACATGTTTAAACTTATCCAGCTGCCCCTCTTGGCAGCTGTTCCCTTCTCTCTTGACCAGCAGGAAGTAGAAATGGCTGGTCCCAGCCCTCCTGGAGTTGGCAGGGGCTGTTGTTTACAGGGCCTGTGTTACAGCGTGTGCCAGGAGAGAGGGTTGGGCCAGGCTGTACCTGAGTCGATCACCATGGAGTGAATGTGTTCACTAGCCTGTGCCCTGAGGGGAAATTAGGAACTTCTCAAGTGATTTCAAGACCAGAAGCAACTGGGAAAGAGGAGCTAAGCACTCCTGGGGACTATCAGGACCATTCTTGTGTCTCTTAGAGAATCAGAGACAGATCTTAGAAAGCCACAGACTCTAAATCAGGGCTGATAAAGACTCAGCCGGGGAGACTGAGAGACAATGAGCTGGGGTTGGTTTCGAAGGATTTGCCCTGTCTCCAGAGATTAGACGAGCTGTGCAAGGAGGCATCCTACGAGCTGTTCTCTCTACAGGACTGCCGAGTCACTTTCTAGATTGAGTCAGCTTTAGTGTTTCCATCCATCTTCAGGGAAGTGAGTTCAAGGGCCTCAGTAAAATCTATAGGTCTGCAGAGAAGGCCTGGGGCTGACTAATCGCCACTCAGCTGGACAGAAGTGAATAGTCTGCACTATATATAGCAACTCCTTCTCCCCTAAACCTCGGAGGATGAAGGGGATGTGGGCTCCCCATCCCTCCTGATGTCCTCTGCTTCTCTCTGCCCCCAGCCTTGGGGCTTTGGCCTGCACTCACAGCTGCTCTCCTGACGGCATTTCCTCCTTACTCTCGTCCAGTTCCCAGCACGGCCTCCCCTCCTGTTTCCACTGCCTCCAATGATCCAGTGGGATCCTACTCCATCAACGGGATCCTGGGGATCCCTCGCTCCAATGGCGAGAAGAGGAAACGTGATGAAGGTAAGGAGGAAGAAAGAGGCTTGGCTTCCCCTGTGCATGCTTTGTCCTTGGACTCAGAGCTCCGGTTTCGGCCGGGCCTCGCAGCTGCTCTGCTGTGAGATCAGTTTTAGTAGCAAAGCCCAGGTCCCCCCACTGCCCTGCTGGCTCCTGGAGAGAGGGAAGCAGGCTGCTGGTGGGGCCATCAGCTTCACCATCTGCTCAGCAGCCCCGACTGCCTCATCTTCCGCTGGGATTCACCCTGAATATCCCAGTGGGATGCCGGGAGGAGAAGCATGAACCATGTACCTTGGGAAGGTTTTGGAGGTAGGGGAGCAGCTGGTCTCTGACCCGAGAATGAAAGGCCAACTTGCCCTGTCCTCACCTGATCCCAGCCCATCAGGAGATGAGGGAGTGATGTCACGTACAGCTGACCCTAGTTACATGTGGATATTATGCCCATTATAATCACTCAGTTTGCTGGACATGGGCCCCTCTCTACTCTTCTTCTCCATGGGAGGAGACACCATTCAGGCTCCTCTCTGGCCCTTCCCCTCATTCCCTGTAATTCCTCAAGGTGCAGCCAGCTGGTAGGCACGCAGTTAAAGGGAGAGGGAAGTGGGAGGAGGGGGAGAGGGGAAAGGAAGTAAGAGGAGAGAGTGGTGGCAATGAGCTTGGGAGAAGGTGTTTTTCAAATGTGGTATTAGGGGTCCCTTGGTGACCATCTGGTTCTCTTCCGATGCACGAGGCCAGGGCGCAGGGCTGGCAGGCCCAGACAAATGGAGACACCAGTGTCTGGAGCCTGCTTCCTGCCCCAATCTCATGGGCCCTGCGGGGGAAGCAGTAACCTCCTGCTCTAGGGAGGGCATATGATTTTAAGGATATCGCCCATGAAATAGACAGGATCCTCTAAAGATAAGTGTAAAGGGGGTGACCATGCATCCCGTTAGCCCAGGCCAGCCCCAATTTATGCCTTTTGTCCCTGCATCTTGACCAGTCAGCATCTCCTTTTTCTCTCAAAAATGTCCCTTTGGACAATAAATCATATGGTCATCCTAAGCATAGACAAGCCCTTGATTGAGGCAGCTTTAGAGGGTAAGGAACAGAAAAAAAGGGACAAAGCTGAGATTCCCTGAGCCCAGGCTGAGGGAAAAGGGAATGTGAGAGCCCTGGCCTCCAGCAGAAGGGACAGAGTGCAGGAGAGGCCTGGGTCTGGCAAGACAGTGATGACCTGGCACTGGCCTCCTTCCAGAAGCCCTAATGGCCTCGTTTCACAGGAAAACAGCTTGTCTGGCTCTATTTCTCCTTCTTCCAAAATATCCAAACCCATTTGGCTGCCACGGCCTTTGCCACTCACTAAATTTCATTGTGGTTGTTTTGGCGGCAGCCCCTGATGGGCAGGGGGAGGCTGCATAAAGGCCTGAAGTCCCAATTCTCCCTGGGGGTTTCCCACACTCAGACTTCAGCCAAGCACCCTGGCACCCTGAGTGATTTGGAAGATTCTGCCCCAGATCCTAAGGGTTTCTCCTTTAGCCACCAGCCCCTGCATTTTTTAGAGTGTGAGGTGTCCAGGGGGCCAGGGAAGGCCACCAGACCCCCTCTGTGCTCTCTCTCATTGGTCTGCAGTTGGGCCCAAGCATGCCCTCTGCTTCCTGGGCTTCTATGAGCCGTGAAAGGAGGCCCAGGTAGGGAGGCACCGGCATGAGGCTATGGCCACCCTGGGTTGGGCCCAGCTGGCCCAGAACAGAGTGCTCTCCTCTCTGAGCAATTGATCACATTCATTGTTTCGAGTCAATTCAATTCAGTGAACCCTTCCTGTCCATCAGTTGCAAGAAAGGCTTGGTGCTATAGGATCCCAAAGCAGAACAAGATATGATTCTTGTCCTTAAGGAGCTTACCGTCTAGTGGGGCGTGTAAAACATGTGAGCCCAGAAAGCAGAAAGGCCCATCAGATATCTGTGTTATGATGGAGGTCTGGGCTGCAGGCCATGGGAGCTCAGAGTGGGGAGGGAGTAACCCTCCAGAAAGGCTGCAATTTGAGGGGTTGCCTGAGGGATGGATGAGGGGCATGTTCAAAGACAATGGTAGGGGCCCACCTAATGGCATAGCGGGTCAAGTTCGTGCATTCCACCTCAGCGGCCCGGGGTTCGCAGGTTTGGATCCTGGGTGCGGACTGATGCACCACTTATCAAGCCATGCTGTGGCAGCGTCCCATATAAAGTAGAGGAAGATGGGCACAGATGTTAGCCAGGGCCAGTCTTCCTTAGCAAAAGGAGGAGGATTGGCAACAGATGTTAGCTCAGGGCTAATCTTCCTCAAAAAACAGACAATGGTAGTGTGAAATTCTATCTGATAGACTGGCCTTGTGACCAGAAGGTACTGTGGTGAGAAAATGCAGGGGCGCTTTGGCTGGGATAAAGGCATGAGGGGAAGTCATGGGAGGTCAGGCTAAGGGGATGGGTCAGGGTCACAGGAGATCAGGCCAAGACTGGACCATATATGGAGTTTAGACTTTTGACTGCAGGCATGAGTAGCCACTGAAAGTGTCTGAGTAGGAAGGGAAAAGAGCAGGGCTGGGTTTGAGAAGACCATCCTCCAGCAGGGTGATAATGATGGCAGCAGGGAGACATCTCAGGAAGCAGTTGGAGTCTTCTAGGTGAGGGACAATGGGGGCCTCTTAAGTTTCCTCTTACTGCTTAAACACTTCCCTGCTGGGCCTAGCCAGGTGGCAAGAAGGATCAGAGGCCCCGACTTCTCTTTTGGGGGGTGGTTCTGTTGCTCTGACTCTCCCCTCCTCTTGACCAGCCCCTCCCTTGTGGAGGCCAGAACCTATGAGAGAGGCCAGTTCTCCCAGATCCCTCTCCCCTCCTGCCCACCCGCCCCACCACCACTACACTCCTGATCCATCAGACCCAGGTGGGAAGGGAGAGGAAAGGAAAGGCGAGAGCAAAGGCAGACCTTTCACAGCCTGTCCTCCCCAGCCCCCCGCCCCCGGCCACTCTGGGTGCCTCCAAGCAGCCAGGCCCAGTTTGCATTAGGGAGCAGCTCAGATGATTAAGAATAGGGGAGATAATTATGTGTCAAGATGATGTAGCCCAACTCTGCAGTCAGGCCAAGGTAGCAAAGCGGCTGGCAGGCTGGTTGCAGGAGGCAGCCTCGGGCATGGGCTGCACAGACACGCAGCTGTGTCCTTCAGCTACTGCGCCAGTGCCGCAGGCACAAAAGAAAGCTGACTTGGGCACTGAGGGGCGCTGGGATGGGAACGGGGACACACATCGGAGGACTAGACCTCCAGGGAGTGGAGGGGCATGTCTCCCTCCAGGAGGACCCTGCTGCCCGGGCCAGGCTGGCCCTCCTTTGGCCCCACACACTATGGCATTTCCCTAGAAGTGTCATACCCCGAGGGCAAGCTGTGAGCCTCTCTATCCTCAAGCAAGCTGTTCCCGCTCCTGCCTCTGGGTACAGTTTGGCCTATTCTTCAGCTCTAACAATGTCACGGTGGTGGGCATTAGCGAGGACAATCACGGCAGCGTGTGCTGGCATTATGGAGACAATCTCAGCGGCAGTTATTGGTGTTCGCAGTGATAATACCCAGAGCGTTATTGGCATTGGCACTCGGAACGTGGACAGCGTTATTAGTATCAGCAGCAATCAGATCTGTGGGGTATTAGTAAAGGGCTGATCAGCCGTGACTCTGGGGAAACAGGTACCTGACAGTGACTGTGAGCCTGCTTGAGATGCTTTCTCATGCCTTGGCCTTTGGAAGTATGGAAAACTCCCCAGACTTTCCTCTGAGAAATGTGCTAGTCGTGAAGCTTTGACACCCCCACCCCCAGGAGTCCAGGAGCTCCCAGAATGAGACAGGTGACAGATCAGGGGTAGATGAGGAAGTTATGTCACGAAGCACCCAGAAGACAGGCTGTCCATCAGTCCGAGAGCATAAATCCCCGTTCAGTACTCTGCTAAAATCTTTACCTCTTCTTGGCTACAATTATTGGTTGGTATATTAGGGTCCTTTGAAGGGATGCTGCTTCCCTGAATGTTGCATGCACTGGCTTACATGGCTGGAGAATAGAGATTCTTGTATTTTTTTTCAGGCTGAACAACCAAAGTCCTTTGCCTTTACCCAGTTGCTTTCAGCTGTGGCCCAAAGCATTGCTGTCCATCGGTGTTGCTGAAGCACAGAGCACTTACCTAACTTGTCCAAAAATCCAAATGAAGTCATATGGTGTGAGTCTGTTGATATGTGTGAGAGGAGTTGTGTTGGTATCATCCTTTGATGTGTGGGATTGCAGGGGGATGGGATTCTGCATTCCATTAATTAGGTGCACAATGAATTGTGCAGTTGAGTGGTGCCAAACCGGTGCAGTTGTGCATTTGCAGGCAGGGCAGGTTGCACGGCTGCAATGGCTGAGTCCTGTCGCTGCCTTTAATAGCTCCCTTCTGCTTTGGATGAAGCCGTAACTGGAAGAAGCGGTTTAGTTCCTTAGTTAGTTAGTTAGTTAGTTTCCCTCCTAGAAGTCCTGGAGTGTGTGTTGCTCAGGTTAGACTTGGAGCGAATGAGGGATTAGGCTGTGGAAATGAGCAGCACCTGCCCTGTCTGGGAGCCCTGGCTTCAGGCAGAAGAAGGCTGCAAAGACCCCACCAGGGTGGAGGCCAGCAGGCAGTCCCTGGAGCGCAGCACAGGTGGGCAGGGTGGCCCAGTGGGGAAGGGTGTGGGCTCTGGAGTGAGGCACAGCCGGGTTTCAATCTCAGTGCCTTGGGCAAGTCACTTACCCTTCACGAGCTCAGTCTTCTCTGTAAAATGGAGATGGTAACAGCACTTACTTCACGGGAACTGTGGAGAGGACTACATGAGATCATGGATGTAGAGTGTTGAGCCAACTCTGTCTTGGAAGATGGGTCCTTGTGTGTTTAGGAAGGAAGGCCTAACTGGCAGGTTTATGTTTCGAGGGGAAATGAAGTCGTTTCAGAAAGAAACTTATTTGGGCACAGGCTCCCTAACCTTGGCGCAGCTCCTTTCAAGTAGGGCAGCCTAGGGAAGTTGATGCTGGGATAAGCTAACCTGGATGGGACGAGGGCAGTGGGGGAAGATGTCAGCCTCCCCTGGGAGATTGGGAGGACCCTTGCTCACTTCTGCTTACTCATTTGCTCTGGGTTTTTTGGTTGGGCCACATATCTCTTAACATCGACCAACATTTTAGATGTATGTAAATAAATATAGGACCCCTTCTGAACTAACAAGGAGGCACCCCTCCCTCTATCCATTGCAGTGCATTTCTGCTCCCACATGCAACTTTATTTATTTACCTTGGGAAATGTATTCTTGTTTTATGGACATATATGTAATTTTCTACATGGTTTATGTGAATGTGTGTATGTGTGTATTTTCTACCATTCTGAGATCTTTGGGTGAGAGAGGATGTGGAAGGCCATGCATTGGGCAGGCATGCAGTTTTCTGGGTAGTGTATATACTTTGAAGAGATGATCAGATGTGAGCAGGTGCATGTCCACCAGCGCCAGTGAGTGGAGAGAGCTCTAAGCTAGGCCTGAGTGTGTTAAACGTCCATGGTCCTGAGGCACAAGTATGCATATAGAGTTTTGCCCAAAGGGCCCCGTAGGCCTCACTTGCATTCTGTTGGCAAATAGATGGGCTGTCCTGAGCCTGCCTCCAGGGGTGGCCTGGAGCCCAAGGCCAGGGAGCCGGAAGCTGGGAACCCTTATACCCTCAGGCTGTGAGAGATGCCGCCTGGGACCCCTGCAGCCCTTTGAAGAGGAGCCTGGTCACCCAATCTCAGAGTTTTGCGCCCAGGTCTTCTACCTACCTACCTTTCAGGATCTCTCAGTGTCCGTCTATCTCTTATTTGCTCTAGTCGAGGTATACACTGATCCTGCCCACATTAGAGGAGGTGGAGGTTTGCATCTGGTCTGGACTTTAAGAGGTATGGGGGCCAGAGGGAACATGGTGTGGGGGTCAGGGGAAATAGCTGGGGAGTGGTGGTTAGAGTCTATTCAGAGAGTGGGTTCCTAAGGGCCAGAGAGCGGAAGAGGAGGAGGTGGCTGGGAAACCAAGAGGCTAACAGAGTCTGGGGCCTGGATCACTTCCGCCGTGGGCCACTGCTGGGTTTGGGGGCTGAGGCCCCGGTGGCCTGGAGGGTCAAGCACTCAGTGGTTGGGGGCACTTTTTCCAGCCCTTGGAAAAACAAAGAGCAGATCAGGTAGTAAAACAAAAGCAAAGGAGACCTGGAAGCACCTGACAGCCCTAATTCATCACGGCCCAAGTTTTTTCCTGTGTTCCCATTATATTTGTTTGTAAAAGTGGAAATCAATTTTGAAGGTAATTTTCTGGAAAGAATGGAAGGGAGGTGGGAGGGCCGGATAAGGCAGAGATGGTAAAAGGAAAAATTTAGGCCAGGCACAGCCCAGGGGCAGCTCTTGGCAAGGTGAAAGAAAATTGCATATTCAATCTCCATCCATGAATCTCCCTCACTGCTGCCCGCCTCCTGCTTGAAAACAATGAAGGCTTTTTCCCAACGCTGGGCAGGGCCTCGGTATCAGCCTCACTTTAACTTCAGGGTCATTAATTCCCTGATTATTGAAGGAGAAGAGAGGGTTGCAGCATCGTCAATTCTAAAGGCGCACCCCCCCATGTGATCAGGCCCTGGCTGGGGTGGGGTGGGGTGGGGGGCAGCCAGGGCAAGGTGAGGTGTTGTTTCAGAAGAGCAAAGAGGTGGAGAGGGAGGAAATGGGGAACCAACTGGACTGGGGGGAAGGAAGCCAGGAGGAGGGTGGAAGAAGGCAGTCATTACTGCATACCTCTGTTGTGTTGTTATTGCAAATTAAAAGTAGCATGTTCCACTCCACAGCTATCTTTGGGGAGGGAGGGGCACCGAGGGAGGTGGGGGATCTTATCATTGCTTCTTCAGCAGACCAGCCGTGGTGTCACCGTGTGAGGTGACATTTGAATTTACAATTCCGCTGAGAAAAGCCATTAATTCACAAATTAACATTTCTCCCTCTCCCTCTCTCTTTAACACTCTCTCCCTCTCTCCCATGGATGTGCAAGCAATTGAAAAGACAAAGGAAATAGCCTTAAGGAAGAGACTTTACTGCTAGTCTGTCTGTGCTGAGATTGCTCCCCCTGCTTCCAGATAGATAAACCAATTACCTGAGCAGCTCTGCTCCTGGCCGCCCGCGATCGCCTTCTTTTGTAGGCTGCCTCCATGGCTGGATTACACTCGGTGTATCTCATTAATGTAAACCAGGCATGCCCTGGTCCCCGGCCTCTCTTCCCCGCTCTCTTTCTGGAGTGGCAGCAGGAAGAGTGCTGGTGTCAGAAAAGGCAGGCAAGGAGGACCCCTGGGAAGAGGAGAGGCTGCCACTGCCCAGCCGCCAGGCCCTGGGACTTTGGGTGCAGCCTGCAGTCCTGGAGGAGGCTGATGGGGGAAGTCTGCAGGTGAGCACCCCTTGGTAGGCTTGCATGGGCGGTCATTCAGAGGCAGAGGCAGGAGCTGGAGTGTGATTCTCTCAGGCCCACAATGCCTGTTGGTCCAGATGCAGGGGGCTGGCAGAAGCAGAAAGGGATCTGAGCACTCCCTGCCTGGGAAGAGCTTGGGGAAGTTTCGCTGAGTACACACCATTTTAGTGGGACAGGATTCAGCCTGAAGGAGCTGGCAGGGGTGCTGAGGAGGGCCTAGAAGACACAGTGAGGTTGCACTATCTTGTGTAAATAAAACGAGGTTGCACTGACTCCTTAACCTAAACCCAGCAGTTGGGCACAGTTATGTCTGTTTACCAGCTAATCCTTACACATACATCTCAGCCATCCGATTCCCTTCTCAGAGAACACCCACCCAGGAGTATGGCCCTGGGAATGGTGTGCTCTCCGAGCTCTAAAGTGAGCATACACCGTGGACAGGGACCCGCAGATCCTCTTTCTGCCTTCACTCTCCTCCAGGCCCTGGCCAGGCTCTGAAAGAAAATGTTATATTGGCAGAGGGAAGCCAAGCAGAGTTTGCATTTCTCTGAAGAGAGGAACTCTGTAGATAGTGGCTGGAATTATATGATTTCACACACACTATCCTACCTAGCACAGGTCACATACTGCCCTTCATGAGGCAAGTCCTATGAAAGTCCAGAAACCAGATCTACATCTGTCTAGGCAAGTGCCTGAGTTTGACTGTATTAGCAAAGCTCAGCCTATGTTCAATTTCCAACAAATATTCAAAACCTGGCTAATGTCCACTCCAGTCCAAGAAAGAGCTAAGGTTCAAAGGTCAGCATTCCCTAAGATGCCAAAAAAAAAATCCACTTATGAACACGCATTCATTGTTATGATTCTATCTTCCTAGTAACCTGGGAAATTAGACCGTTCATACCTGAGGGAGGAATTTTTCTATCTTAGTTGGATCGCATATTTTAGCCAAACTCTCTAGGTGATATTGGCCATGAGCCTGTTGAATACTGACCATGTCATTATGCAGAGGTAAGTGTAGGTTATGTCCATGTTTTATGAAGACCTTTACCTTGGGCCCTGTGCACACATGGACTTACTTTTTTCTGTGGAGAAATACCAGGCTGTAGCCATGCTGTGTGGAGCTGACACAGGTGCATGAATTTGTACATAAATCCCTGTGTTTCTATCAGACTGCAGCCAAATCATTAACCACCTTAGTTTCCCAACCAGTTCTTGCTGTTGTGGATAAAGAGTTACATTTAGTTGTCTGAGGAAGTATGTTGAGATTTAGCACAAAAGAGTATTGTTTTTCATGAAGTGCCAAAAAGTCAGAATAGATAGGTCGACCCCACCCGCCAGGAGAGAATGTACAGATTCACGGTAGAGGGGGCCGTAGGTGTGCTCCACCACTGGACGCTGGGGTGGGGAGAGCACAGTATTACAACTTTCCCAGCAAAGGCCTCAGGTCCTCCTCCCCACATCTGCATCTGTACACTCCTGTGCACGTGTGTGTGCACACCCATCTTGTCAGAATATATCTTCAACTCCTAGTCTTCCACTTGGCAATTACCTTCCTACGATGGCAGGTAGGCATCGTTTCCTTCCCCCACCTGGCAAGGGCACCAAAGGAGAAATCCGCTGCCTCAGCTCTGCCCTTCTCCCCTAAGCAAGCACAGGCTCTGGACTCAGGAGGAAGGAGCCAGGCACTAGGCTGTCCCCCAGGCCCTGCTGCTTGTGGGCTCACCTCCCTGGGCGCCTCCTCCTCTGCAGGCCAGCAGGCAGCTGAGAAGGGCAGGAGCATGGCAGCCCCCTCGGAAAAGGGGCTTGGAGAGAAGGTAGGCTGGGGAGACCCAGGATTGCTGCCTGTCAGAGCAGTGGGTCCCAGCAGCCTCCCCGACCATTGCTGGCTACACAAAAAGGAGCCCTGGAGCCCAGGGAAGGACCCCTCCCCTGCCTGCCTTCCTCAGGGGACCCTCCCCATTCTGCCCCATGGGAGTAGAAAGGCAAGGAGGATTGGGGGAGGGCTGGGCCTGGATCACGAGCCTCAGAGCTGAGTTGCCGCAGAGCCAGTAATTCAAACCATCCTGACCCTTGGATGAACCCGAACCTGCTGACCTTGACAGCACCAGACAAGGGAGGCCTCACAAACCTCAACCTGCGTGGAGGCCTCGCCTTCTCTCCTCCCTTCCTTGGAGCCCCGTGGCCCAGCCTCCAGGTGGCTCCCAATTTGGCCAGCCCCCGAAATGTCAGCATCCCTCCCTCCCTCCCTGAGGCACCCACCTGCCTGCCTCAAAGCGGCCTTTGTGCTCCCCTCCACTGGAGACAAGTGCGTGGGCATCTCACGGGGCCTTTCCAGGGCTTTCTCCTTTAAACAGAGCTTTTACACCTTGCGCATTCTCCTCCTGCCCCAGGCTTCCTCTTTTTCAGGAGTACTGGCTGTAGTGTGTGCGTTTGTGTGCGTGTGTGTGAGGTCTAGGTGCACACAGGGGCAGGGATAAAATGTGACTGAGACAGAGCAGACAAGGGGAGAGAAGAAAGCCTGAGGAAAGCAGCCCCAGGAACCTGCATTAAAGTAAATGCAGTTGATGAAGTTTACACTTTCCTCCTAGGGAGAGCTGGATTCCATCCAACAGCCTCTCAGAGCCTGCCAGACAGCTCCTGGAGCAGTAAGCGCAGGCAGGAGTGCGAGCAAGCCAGTGACAGAGGGAGAGATGCACGGACACACACATGCACACACACATTTTCTCTGTCTCACCGGCTCACACAGATCTCCCTAGGCTCCAGCAGACTGTGAAGCCTGGGATGGAGGGATGCAGACAGGTGTTTGGTAGGAGGGACTCCAGGAGCTCCTCTTTCCTTCCTTCTTACCTCCCCACCCCCATCTCTATCTCTTTTGGTGTGGCCGGCCCAGACACATGGGCACTGTGGACACCTGGGTGGACTGGTGGTGTGGTGAGCTGGGCCGAGGGCAGTGTGGACCACTGCACAACCAGCAGTGGAAGCTACTCTGGGTGAGGGGCAGTGTGGGTGGTCTTGGGGTGGTAGGTATGAGGTCTAAGTAGTAAAAGAAATGAGAATGTGGTCTGCCAGGAACCTACCTTTTTTCTGATGCTGGGGATCCATTTTTCTCCAGCACTTGGTCTAGGCCAACTGGGTACCTTGCGGCTACTGAAGGCGGCTGCCAGTCTCTTGAGGAGAAACCATTAGAGACAGTCTTTTTTTCTAGGCATTCAAAGGAAATAAATGGTTGACAGGGTTAGGATATGGGAGCTCTCAGAGGGACTTATAAGCAAGGTGGAATATCTGCCTTTCTAGACTCTTCTTCATGAGCACACGCACATGTGCGTGTGCACCAATAATGTGTAAGTGGGCCAGGATGGTTGACTTTAGAGGAAAGGGGAGTATAGAGGAGAAAAATGACTGGAAAGGGAAGTTTCTAGCAAAGGCCTTTGCTCCAGCCTGTGGGGTTGACAACATCCTGTCTCTCGCCCCTGTGCTCTCGTGACGTGCCTCCACTGGGGATGGGCAATAGGGAGAAGTCTCTCTCTCACCTCTTCCTGGGAACTTCATGTCCCTATTCAAGTTCTACCAGGACTGGGACAGAGGAGGACAACAGAGGCAGAGTCACCGAAAGCAGAGAGTAGAAGGGAAAGTGAAGGATGGGCAGAAATTACTGATTGTGGAGGATGCCTGGGAAGCCAGGAGACGTGAGGCATACACGTGAGACATGGAGGGAGGCAGAAACTGGCCAAGGATGGCTCTCGCCCTTTCCCTCCCCTTCTCTTTCCTTTCCCCTCCCCCTCTTTATCCCTCCCTCTTCCCTCCGCACGTCTTTATTGGTTCCGGTAATAGCGTTGATTTGCATGTCAGGCAAAGCCTTGCTACACACACAAAAAGAAAACCCCAGCCGTGGCGTGTGGCAGTGTCAGCTCTCGCTGTTGTTCGACAGTGTAAAATTAAATTAATAAAGCCCCCAACACAGGAAAACATAACAGGAAATTAATGGCCTTTACTGTCGCTCTGATGCAGTCATTTGCAACCCTGCTTTCCGCACCAAAGACTTCATAAATGCAAGCAGTTTCTCTAAACAAGCATACTTAGGGCGGCCTGGTATGTAATTTTTCGCCTTGCTTGTGTCCTTTGAGCTAACAAAGCCCCCATCCCTTCTGGCTTCAGAGAGTTTTCTAACTGGTTCTGGCCCCAGCTGGAGCCCAGCACCAGGTGGAAGGCCCCAGCCCCTCCCTGAGAGCCCAGAGACACTGAAGGCAGACTCAGGTCCCACACAGACAAACACTCAGCCAGTTCTCCTTCCCCACCAGTGGTCAGCGAGCCTGGAGCCTCAGCCTCTGCCAGCAGGCCAGCAGGAGGTACAGTGCGTGCTCTCAGGCAGGAAAGCTGATCACTCTGGGGAATTCACCCAAACCCACCCAATGCTCACCCCTCCCCTTTCCCTGTGCATCTGTCTTCCCTCCCCCACTACCTGTTTGCTCTCCTCCCACTGCCTCTGGCCTTCCCTTCCCTCCTCCGCGATCTGTACCCGCTGACTCTCCTACTTCTTCGCCTATGGATCGCACACACTCAAGCTGGCTCTGTGTTGGCAGTGGGCGCCCATGCCCTTCTTTCCTACAGGTAGCAGGGGGGCTTTTGGGAGGAAGGGGGCTGACTTATTCAAAACGGGAAAGTAACTGCTCTGGTACTTCTCTGGGGTTCTAGGTCTCCCCCATATCTCTCTCTTCTCTACAGGTTGGTTAGGAAATACGAGGACCCGAAATGATCATTGAGGCCATCCCTCTGTCCTTGGGCAGATTTCCTACATTTCAGAGAGCTGAGAATCTATGATTTTGCTTTGGTGTATAAATAGGTGGAATATTGAGAAAACTTACACTTACCTCTCTGGAGAGCTCTATATCAGTGTGGCCCAAGTGCCCACTGTGTTGGGCTGTATGAGAGGAGCAAATAACCAGGACATGGATCTCAAGGAACTTACAATCATGATCCATTAGAGGAGCAAGGCTATCACACACCAGACAATGAGCTGTTAATTAAATGCTGAACCCTGCGGCTGTGTTCAATAGGAATCCCAAAGTGGCCAGAGGAGCAAGCAGGAAAGGGGACTCGAGCCTGGGAGTGGTAAGATTCAAGAGGCTGTCTCCAGGGACTTCTCCCATATGGAGGGAGACCAGTGGCTAGGCTGAGAGTGGTGACAAGGCAGAGTCAGATTCTTTTTTTTTTTTTTTTGTGAGGAAGATCAGCCCTGAACTAACATACATGCCAATCCTCCTCTTTTTTTTTTTTTTTTTGGCTGAGGAAGACCGGCCCTGGGCCAACATCCATACCCGTCTTCCTCCACTTTATGTGGGACGCCGCCACAGCATGGCTTGTCTAGCAGTGCGTGGTGCGCACCTGGGATCCAAACCTGGGCCGCCAGCAGCAGAGTGCGCACACTTAACCACCACACCACGGGGCCAGCCCCCAGAGTCAGATTCTTTAAGGTCATCTGCTACTCACATAGAACCCTCTCCTCCAGCAGTTCTGCCGGACAGGTCACAGCCCTTGCCTGGACATGGGACATAGATGGACAGTTGTCCTTGTTGGCAGCATTGGCTTTATACTGAGTCAGTGTGGTGTCAAGGGAAGAGCACAAGACTTAGAAACCAAATGTCTGGCTGTGGGCTCCATCTCCCCTCCTTACTTGCTCTGGAACCTTTGGCTAATTACATAATCTGTCTGAAGCTTAGTTTCCTCATCTTTATACTAGAAATGAGGACATTAACCACATAGAGTGGTGGTAAAGATCTCCATTTGACACCTTCTCTTCTCTCCTTCCCTCCCTTCCATTCATTCCACTGATTTACTGAGCACCTGGAAAAACACAGGGCTGAGTCCTGAGTGGATTTCAGTTTCTCACATGACGTGATTCCTGCACTTGAAGGAGGTCCCTCACCATCCTGGTTACCCATCTCTGAATTCATTCTTGATAATTAAAGTCCCTCTTCAATGAACACTAAACTCTAGAGACAGTCTAGCCAATGCTGAGTACAGTAGAACCATTGCCACTCTCCATCTGGAGACTCTACATCCATAATGTAGCCTAAGATTACATTCGATTTTTTAGCAGCCGTGTCAGACTCAAGCTCATATTGAGTTCGTGGTCAACTAAAACCTCGAGATCTTTTTCACATCAATTGCTATCAAACCGGGTCTACCCCATTCTGCACTTGTGTAATTGATTTTTTTAAACCTAAACATAGGGCATTCCATTTATCCCTGTTGAATTTCATCTTGTTGGTTTGGGCTCTTAATTCCACCCAATTAAGATCATAAGGATGTCTTCTATATTATCATCCCAGGAGTTTTTTTGTTTTTTTGTTTTTTTTGAGTTATTTTCCTTTAAAATAAAGGAGAGCCACATGGCCCACCAGCGGAGACCTCCTTCCTGGTTGTGATAAATGAATGCTTTAGATACTATTTAAGCCTAACAGCCATCAACTATTTCACTTCTCTTCATCTTGCCCATAAAGTTAGGGAGGAGGTTCTTTGCGAATTGTTAACATTCACCCCATCCACAGAATTTCCTTAATCAATCAATAAAAAAAAATCCAATTTAAGTTGAGGAGCAGATTGAGTGCCTGTTATCTGTAAAGCATAGCAGGACTGATTCACACAAATGTCAACAGGACACAGTCCTTGACCTCAAGAAGCTTCTTATCTAGTAGGGAGATAGATGTGCACATCATTATACAAGCAGAATGTGATAGATGCTATGATCAAGATATGAAGTGCTATGATGAATGTTGAAAAAAGAAAAAAAGTTCTTCCAACCAGGGCAATTGAGGGCGTCTCAGTGACGGCATTTGATCTAAGCACTGATATCTAGTTAATGTGCCACAACTTATTCTTGGTGAGTGCATGCAGGCTCCAGGGTATCACCATTTTCTTTCCTAGTGCCTACAAACTAACTGTATAATAATTTCTTCTAAAATATTTCCAGACCCTAACACTAAATTTATCAGAGTGTTGTTTGCATAAGCTTACCTTTCCCCCTTTTTCGAAAGACAGGATGGCATTAGGCTTTGTCACTGCCTCACCCTGTCAGTGTGACTTCTCAAGGATTATCAATAAAAATTTTAGGATCCTTTCTACTTTTTCCCCTAGTGTCAAGATATATGAATTATCTGGGCCTGGGAAAGTTAGCTTAATTGAGGCGGTTAGGAGTGACCTGCTTGGCTTCTCCTGACCTGGACAACTCCAGCTGGTCTCATTTTTGAAGGTTCTTTTCTTTGGTGGAGAAGACAAAGGGAAGCTGAAGCTCTGCCTTCTCTCTTGTTTCTCTCAATATTACCTCCTCTTCCCGAACACTGAGCCTGAACCTGCCTGCCTTTTTGTTCTTTCTCCAAATGTAGCTACCCAGGCCCTTTTCTGTTGTCTCAGCTTGTTCTGAGCTTTCGTCTTCCTGACAGGCTCATGCTCCTCTCATATCCATCCTTGGTTATAGTCCCCTCCTTCCATCTGTTGTGTGTCCTTTATAAGAGAGGGAAAAATTACTTTTGTCTGATAATAAGTGTAATATGTGCTCATTGTAAAATATTTGGATATACAGTAAATTTTTTAAAAAATCGCCTATAACCTCATCACTAAGAGATAACCGCTGTTGGAATTTGGTATATTCTTTACAGCCTTTTTTTTTCTGTGCATATATATATATATATATAATTTTTTAATCAAAATTGGAATGATACTGTACGTACAGCTTGTGTGTTGCTGTTTTCGCTTAACATTATATAGGATCATTTTCACATATTAAATATTCTTTGAAAACATGATTTTTTAATGGCTGCATACTCTTCCACTGTTTGGTATACATGTCCTTTTAAAATCTAGGTTCATCATATTTTAAAGCTTATCTGTGTGCAACAACAATGATTTTCCTTAAACGTCCTTCTCTTTCCACCCCTCCCCCACTCCCACTCCCTTTACTTTGTCAGGTTGATTATTTGAGCTTGTAGAAGTGGAATTTCATTTTTAGAGCATCCTGTCCTTATGGAATTATATTCCTTTCTAGAATCTCTTGCCATGGGAATCACACGACCATTCTTTCCCTTAACACATAGCAGTTGGCTTTCCTCAAGTAGGATTCTGTCCCATGTCCCCTTCCTTTGCTACTGTCAACTCTAGACATGGTTCTTTCTCCCCAGATCCTCATCACTTCCCTTTTATCGGTTTTTCTTTCTTGGTCAGAATTAAGCAGCCTGGAACGGTGGAAAGGGCACTGGGCTGAGAACTTCTTCCCATCCTAACGATGACTAGCTGTGTGACATGGGAAATTACTTAACCTTCCTGGACCTTTTTTTTTTTTTTAATCTCTAAGAGGGAATTGGATTAAATGATCTCCATGGTACTTTCCAGCTGTAAAATGTGATGATACTGAATCCAGAGTAGCAATTTCCTTTGTTGCTTCTTTTTCCTTCTAAAAGGTAAACTGTTGAGCAAGGCAAATTAAGAATTTATCAACCTTTGCTTTTGGAATTCTTTTTGATAAATCAGCCAGTATTTTCCATCACCTATTATGTGTAAGGCCCTATGCTAGGTTTACAAAGATGAAAATGATGGGTCCCTGCTGTCAAAATACTCATAGTTTCGTGGAGAAAACAAACATTAAAAAATAACTATGATACACTTAGATTCTAAATTTGGGTCTGCCGCTCACTGGCTGGAGTAAGTAATTCGGGGCAAGTTACCTGAACTCCCTGGCCCCAGGTTTCTCCAGCTTATGAGCTCAGCTGCCAGAGGTATATTGCTTGGGTCTGCTTCTCCCTCCTCCATCACTTGATAGCTGCGTAACCTTAGGAAAGTTCCTGAACCTCCACACTTCCATTTCCTTATCTACAAAATGGGAATAACAATAGAAGCTTCCTGCTTAAGTTCTGGTGAAAATTAAATAAGTTAATATATGTAAAATTCTTAGATGGGTGCCTAATATATAGTAAGCACTTAATGTTAGCAGCTGTTATTGTAAGGATTAAATCAGTGGCTGTACGTTAAGCTCAGTGTCTGGTACCGTAATAGGAACTGGATCGATTTTAGTTATTATTGTTATTTCTACAATAGAGGTTTGGATAGATGGCTACTGGAACACGGAGAAAGGAGAAGTTAATACTGCTGAAGGAGGAGCTAGCAACCCTCTGGTGTATATCTGAGGAAACTCAATCCAGAACAGCTCAAGGGACTTGGCCAAGGTCATATAGTACGTGAACAACAAAACCAGGATTTCAACTCAGGAGATGTTACCCCCAGTCCAGCGTTATGTTAGGGCCACTAATGCAGTTGGCATCCCCAGAGGCACATAGGTGTAAATGGGCCCAGCAAGACAGGCCAGGCAGCCACCCCCACCGTTCACCCTGTCATAACTCAGGGAGTGTTTAGAAGCTGGGCTTGGTCGAGGATAGCAGGTGGTTTGCCAGGGCTGGAAGGCTGGGCAGAACCTGGTCTGGCTCAGAACCTAAGCTTTGGGCTGGATTTCCGAGGGCTTCTTCGTGCCCTCCTCTTGAGCTTGGCTTGGGGTTCCTGGCCGGGGTGGACTCCCAGATTGTCCAGTTTAAAGATGGGAGGCAATGGGGAATGTGGACAAACAGTGTTTCCTCCAGCACATTCTCCAGCTCCTCCCAGCACACTGCAACGCCCCTTTCCTCCTCTCTGCTCCTTTCCCTATTTCTCCTTTCTGCCCGCTTCCCCTCACCCTCTCTTCCTCCTTGTTTCTTCCCCTCCTTTTCCTGTCTCCCTCCTCTCCTGATTCCCTCACTTTCCTGCCCTTTCTTTTCTCCTTCTCTCTCCCCGCTGTCCCCTCCCCTCCCCATTCTATTAATTCTTGCTCTTCTCCCAGTCTAGAAGGTAGCCCCTTCCTCAGCGTCTCACACCTCACTCCCTGTTCTCAATCAGGTGGGAGGGCCAGGGTGGCAGCCCAGACCTCCGTGGTCTTGCGCTGCCGTGGGGGTGGGGCTGGGGCTGCACAGGCAGGCTGCCCTGAATGACAAGCTGGGATATTGATCGCATTCTGAACTCAGCCCAGCCGATAGAAGGTAATTAATGACTCCATTTGCCTCAGTACCGAGGAGAACAATTGAGTTTGAAACTGCAACAACTGGCAGCTGGGGAGGCCTGGGGGTGAACCCCTTAGAGGGGGAAGGTGGTGTTAGGGGAGCTAAGATGGGGAGAGAGAGGGCGGCCGAGGCCACCAGTCCGAATGGTGTGGAGCAAACATTTGCACAGAGCCCCCACCCCGACCACAGCTGACCCCTGACTTCCCCTACTCACCTGGCCCCCTGGGGGCTGAGGCCCATCACCCACTGTCTCCTCTTCTGCCCGCTCTTCTCTTCCTGTGTCAGATCGTTTTCTGTCTGTGGATGAACTGACTTTCTCTCCCTGGGATTGCGTCTTGTCCACTATGTAATCTTGCCCGTGTTTTCTCCTCTCCCTCAGCTTGTTTCCTCATTTGTAAAACTGAACTAATGGTATCTCTTTTGCAAGTGTTCTGTGAGGGTTAGAGATAATGTGTATAAAGCACCTCAAGCCTGCCTAGTACATAGTTAGTGCTCAATAGGTGATGACGATGATGATCTTGACAAAGAAGGCACATTTGATAGAGTGGAGAGGGCTTTGGAGTCAGACATCCCTGAGCCCAAATCCAGCCTTTGCTACTTACTAGTTGGACGATGTTGAACAAATCATTTTGCCTCTCATCTAAAAAACGAGAGGAAGAATAATGAATACATCATAAAGTTGAATGGATATAATGAGTGTATGCGAAAGCCCTAATATTGTCAGTTTTCTCATAGAAAGGTAGATATGTATATTTGGGCTTAGAAAACTGAAGTTAGTAGAGTTCTTTACTATACTTTAAAAGAATTCCTCTCAAATGCCTAATTCCTACTTCTTGGGATTTGGTGGGCAGCCCCTGGTCATCCCATCTTGATTTTGTGGAATTTGATGAGCCATGGTGCTTTCTCACCAAGGAAATGGCATTATTGCATTCTGTCCATTACCATCACCCCCACCTACCTTTTGGTCAGTGCACAAGAATTTCTCTTGTCCCTGCAGTGACTACTTTTGGAATTCAAGTAGAATGTTGGCACACGAGGAGGACAGAACATTTCTGTTTTGTCCCTTGTCCCTAGCCCTCATCCCTAAGACATGATGTTCAGTGACTGCCTCCCTCCCCAAGCTCCTGAGACCTCACTGGACAACACTATTCATGATTGGCCAGCCAGGGGGTTCTGGCCTGGGGTCAGAGAGCTGGGAGGTAGGCTCTGCTCCAGGGCAGCCCGGGAATTGATGGGGAGTGAGAAGGCTTAGTGAATGAGGAGATCAGATCTTTTTGTTGATGAGTAAAAGACATTTTTATTAATGATGCTAGAAGTGGTACCTGCTTATTGTACAAAGCCTGGACAATATGGAAAAGCTTAAGATGAGAAGAAAATAATTTGTTAATGATCAAAATGTAACCACTGCTACCCTGTTGGTGGCTCTCTTTCCAGTCTTTGGTTCTGCAATTCTGTTCATTTGCCTGGAGATTGGGGCCCCACTGCTGGATCCCATGCTCTGGATGTCGGCTGGGCAGGCAGCTGCTGCTCATTGCTGTTCAGTCCACAGCTGTCCATGGTGTACCTTCCTTGTGCAGGCTCCCTGGTGGATATGCCCTTGAGCTAGCCACTTACCCTCATTTAACCTGCACATCATTTACTCTGAGCCTCAGTTTCCTCACCAGTAAAAAGGGGATTATAATCCGTACCTACCTTGGAGAGTGTTTAGGAAGCTCAAATAACCTAAGGTCTACGAAAGTTTTTCGTGAACTGCTAAGCATATATGAAGCAGTCAGAGGAGAAGACAATATGAGCCTTTGTTCCCTTTGACAGAATAATATATGTCAAAGTTTTAACTCAGCAGTTTGTCTAATTTAATTAATTTATTTGTATCCTGCTCCTTTCCAAAAAGGACTTGTGGTAGCGCACTCTCCTTGACAGTGCTCACGCTGTAGTGGACAAAGCACCTGGAGTAGGCTCCCATCCTGAGAGTCCTGCTACCTAGTTATGTGACCTGGGACTGGTCACCTCCCCCCACCACCTCACCGCCCACCCAGCTAGTGTTCATTACTGTGAAATGAGGAATTTGGACCAGGTGTCTCCTAATCATTCTGGGCACAGCTTGTGCTCAGCCAGCTCAGGGGCCATAGGCTGTAGCCTCAGTGTAGGGAGGGTGCAAGGCAGAGAAGTGGGGATGCTGGGAGGGGAACCGTGTCCCGGATGGGGCTAAGTGTCCCTCAGCTGGGCCCCTGGGTTTGGCACCCAGGCAACAGAGTTAAATGATGTCGAGGGCAGGCTCTGGAGTCAGATCTGAATTCAAATCCTGACATGTACCAGCTGCATGGCCTTGGATAAGCTACTTAACTTCTCTTCACCTGGGTTCCTTATCTTTAAAATAGTTGTCACGGTATTTACTTCCTAGGATTGCTGGGGGATTCAATGGCATGTAATAAGCTCTCAGTGCTGTGAGCTGCTAATGGATGGTGGCCAGGCATGGGACAGCAGGAGAGAACAGGGCTGAATCCTCCACTTATGGAGACTGACTAGCACATGGCCCCTTCCTTGGTCTGGGGGTCTTACTAAACCTACAGCAACCACATTTTCCAACCTCAATCTAAAAACGTGGCCTGAGAATGGGAAAGAATATTGGCAATAAGAATTGTTCCAGAAAGCTCAGGGCATATGGCCACCATACTTCAGCCTTCTTCTTGGAGCCCTGACTTATTATCCCACTAGGGTGAAGGCCAAGGGCCTCCTCCCATCATTTAGAAAAAGCCTTCTCTGAAACTAGCTCCCACCACAAGAAGAGAGACCCATTTTATCCCAATCCTGCTCTCTGTGACCAGGGCCTTGGTGTGGGGAGTCCAAAGTAGAGGTCATTTCTGGGCCCTGTTCTCAAGCAACTCTGCCACCTGCTTTGGTTCTGCAGGTCCAAGATTAAGTTCTGCTCTTAACTGGAAACATGGTGTTCTCTGTGCCTTGAGTAGAGGCACCATAGGTGGACATGATGGTGTTGATGAGAGTGGAAGGGGCCTCTTGTAAACCAGAGTTGATGCTGTTAGAAGCCCACAAGCAGTGGGGGCAAGTGAAGAAAGAGAATCAGTCTACCCAGGGGCCTGCTGGGGGTCTTCCCACAACCTCTGATAGCGAGGATTGCATGAGACTTGCCTGACAAGTGACTGGGTGTCCAGGGGCGCCAAACCAGTCAGATGGCCAGTCCAGAGACCTTCTGCCAGAGGTGTGGCTTTGAATGCTACCCAGGAGAGCCTCATTCATTCATTCAATCATTCACTGAGTACTAACTCTATTCCCAGCTCCATGCCTGGCACTGGAACTACAGAGATACATTGGTCATGGTGCCTGCCCACAAGGAGCTCACAAGGGGATGGATGCTATCTAATTACTCACACACTTTCCTTCCCTGCTCACTCTGAAGCCTAGACCAAGACTTGCTTCTGCCTTCTGCTCTATTATAGCCCAGCTCTGCCAGAGAGCCCTTCAGTATCAGGGCCTAGCAGTGGTTTCATAGTCCAGTTCCATCCCTCTACCTCGCTGTCACCTCTGAGACTCTACCCTTGGGAAGTCCCACTTTGGGCTCTCTCTCTCCATTGTCCTGAGGAGGTTTCTCCAAGTGGTTGGTGCTGACAACATCTTCATTTCCTCTTCCTTTTCTAGTCTCTCCTCTATGTTCTCTTTTCTTTTCTGCTCCTTCCCTACTCTCTTCTCTTTTTCAACCGCCACCCCCCACCCTCCAAACCCATCCCCATCCAGGCCTTGGACTGCCCTCCTTAGCTGGATACCCAAGCTTTGGGAAAGCAGAGCCCGCTGATTTTATCCCTGTGGCAAGTGCTCTCCCCCTAGCCAGTGCTTCCCTAGGTTTCTAGCGTGGGAAGCTTCTTTCCTTTCTCCCTCTCTCTCTTTTTGCCCTTCCTCTGCCTCTGTGCCTGCTCCTTCCCTGAGCTTCTCCTCCTTGCACCTCAGACCCCAGGCTTCTCCCAGCCTCCTCTCCTCACTCCCTGCCACCCTTCCTCCTTGCCTTCATAGGGCGCCATCCCATCCTCTGGAGAGAGCCAGTGAGAGCCTATGGGCCCTTGGCTGATTGAGAGGGCTGCCTCTCTGTCCCTCACCAGTAACGCCACTGCCCTCTCCCTGCCCCTGCACCTCTCCTCCCTGTTCCCCCAGAACTTTGTGCTCCTTCGCCATTTATCATTACTGCTGCCTTTCCCTCCTCCTCCTCATCTTCCTTCTCCTTTGGGGAGTTTCCTCAAGCCTCTTGCAGCCTCTCTTGGGGATTCTCTGCATGCTTTCATCACACTAGTTTGCTTTTCTGCTCATCTAGCACCTTCTTTCTCTTCCTGTCCCCCAACCCCCTTCCTTCTCCTCTTCTTCCCTTATCCTGTCTCCCCCTGCCACCTCTGCCAGTAGCAGGCTTCCTTTCGCCTTTCTTTCCTCCCTCCCCCTTTCTCTCCGTTGCTGCGTCTGTAACCTGTCTTATCACCAGGGCCTGAGTATACAAAAAAATAAATAAATAAAAAGGTCAGTGAGTGGAGGGAGCAGCAATAACCCCTAAAACAGTACTATCAGTGAAACATGATTGATCAATTGAATTCCATAGCAGCTGAAAAATGTGGGATTAAGTAGTGTATTATACGCACAATGAGTTGAGGCATGATGTTCATTTCAAGTTCATTTCGCCGGCCTCTGCCACCAGATCAGGCAATCAATAGGGGCAGCAGATATCATATATCACCTCTCTGCGGGCTGGGGAGAGAGCACCATAATCTCTCGCAAATTTAGAGTGACAGATTTGTCAAGATCTGAAGGGCCCCAGAATAAATGAAGGAAAAGAGACTCCTCCAGCCAGTGACCTGAGGACAAAGCTCCAGTTCAGCCCCTACACACACACACACACACACACACACACACACAGAGGCTAAGCCAAGCCACACACAGGCATATACACAAATCTACACAGAGGCATGGTATGAGTCTCCCCACACATATGCACACACCCATGCACACAATATGTGAGCACAAGCTCACAGACAAATGCACACTTTACTCCCCAGGACTCATTGGTGACACTGCAATAACCACACACAAAGACACTCACTGCTTCCCTTGGCCCTGACAGCATGGCTTTCCAAAAAGGTAGCAGGACTCCAGCAAGACAGAATTAGACACAATGGAACATGCAGATAGCTCCAAGAGGTGGAATTAGAATGATGGCACATCCTTGAAAGAGAAGCAGGCACAGAATAAACATGGAGCATGTGGGCTCACGTTCCCCGTGCAATCGCACACGTACACACACACTTTCTTTTAGGAAGGTTCCTGCTCTGTCACTTACACATACCCAGACACTTATTTACCTGGATGCTTACAGAGAATACTCACACAAAAGGGAAAAATAAATATACCCCATACTAACTCAATAGAGAGAGACACATACACCCTCTAAGACGGAAAATCATTCCAGAGGCTTACACAGAAAGAAACACAACAACCAAGTTTTGTGTCCGTAGGAGCATAGGGAACATAGGAGAACCATCGAGGCTGCCCTTGGGTCTGTCTGTCCGCCTCAGATTTGATCCACACACACACATTGTTTGCTTTCCCACCCCCTCCAGAATAGAGAGGAGGGAAGACAGGAGGTCCCTTTTGGAAAGCAGACCCCCATGCTCCATCTAGGAGGCCAGCAAGAGAGGATGGCTGCAGGCTGAGGTTAATCAATATGTAATATTTTCTGTGGTCTCCCGAATGATACTGTACAGTGTTACTGTATATAATGCAATATTGATTACATCATATCATATAATCACCTATAAACTGATATATATAACAGTCCCAGAGGAACACCCAGGGGCCTACAGCATGGGCTGGCCCCAGGCCCAAGGTTCCCCAGCTGATCTTGGGCTGAGGGAAGCCAAGGAGTGGCCAAGCTGCGTCTGGGGCGGAGCCAGCTTTGGGCGGGGGAGTTGCAGGGTGGGGTTCGGGGAGAGGTGGCAGAGCAGGCCCTTGGCCCACTGTGCGTTCTGAAAACTGCAGTGGGCCCAACGTGGGAGGGCAGGGACAGGAGGTGGGGGTAGCAGAGTGGTGAGAAAGCTGGGTAGAGCAGGACATGGACAGGACTGGCCTGCAGCCACAGAGAGTGGGCACTTATGTGGCACCACTGGGCCCTGTCCTTCATGGAGCGAATCTCAGCTCCCTGTGGAGACCTGCAGGGGGAACCAGGTGGCCAAGGAGCTGGCCTCTGATGGAGGCCTATCCAGAGTCCAGGTCAGGGACAGAGGCTGAGAAGGGTGGCCTGGCACAGCGGTGTCCACAAAGACCCTGTCCTTAGTCTCTGCCCAAGTCAGTGTTTTACAGCTCACGGCTCCAGTCTCAGTCCTGGCCCAGAGCAAGCAGAATGCCTTGGCTTGGCTTTCAGAGTTCCTCCTCCCTTGGTGGTAAAGTTAATTACTTCACCCAGTCTCTGTGTTACACTCAGCCTCGGAGATTTGATGATTTTCCACCCTTAGAGTCAGTGGAACTGAAATTCATCTCAGAGCTGAGTTCAATTCTCCACAGGCTCCGTAATGCTCGTCTGAAATGCCCAGCTCCTCCCCCAGACTGACCCAGGCCTGGGGACAGAAGGGGTTCAGGGGAGACACCCCTGGGCAGACGGCCCCTGGGAGCCCCTGTGGCTCCACCTCTGCCTAGTCTCTCCTGTCCTCTGCACTGTGACAACTTGCCTTTCTCTTCCCAGGTCCTTCAGAGGCTCTGGCTTCCTCAGCCAGATCTCTGAGGCATGGCCAGCCCCTGGGCCAGCCCCTCCAGCCTCAAAGCTGGGAGTAAGGGGTCCTAGCAGGGGTGCAAAGCCCTGGGGACTGAGCCAGGTGCCCCCCCCGTTTGCCCACTGTACTACTCTGTGCCTCTGCTGGCCTGTGCTGATGCCCCGAGTGTCCATGTGTCCTCCAGATGTGTCCGAGGGCTCAGTCCCCAACGGAGACTCCCAGAGTGGTGTGGACAGTTTGCGGAAGCACTTGCGAGCTGACACCTTCACCCAGCAGCAGCTGGAAGCTTTGGATCGGGTATTTGAGCGTCCTTCCTACCCTGACGTCTTCCAGGCATCAGAGCACATCAAATCAGAACAGGTGAGGAAGGAGCTTTCTGCCTGCAGATGTGGAAAGGAACTGGGTAAACAAGGCCTCTGGAGAAGATGCACACGGATCAGCCATGTGCACACCTAGCATTGCATGTGCTACATATGGGTGCACCGCATGTGTGCTGTGTGAACACACTCACACAAGGACATTATGGTAGAGTTAAGAAAAATCATTATGGTACATGGTAGTTAGAAATGATGAGTTCTGGGTGCGAGTATGGCCTTGGGTAAGTCTTATCCCCTTTCAGAGCCTCAGTTTCCCCGTCTGTAGAATAAGGGCTTGGATGTATAATCTAACAGGTGCCTTCCAGCCCTGCCATTCCGTGCTTCTGGCAGGGTACTCAGGAAAGTCCTCTTGCCCTGTCTCTTACCAAAACACCCCTGGGGTCCTGCAGAAAGTCTGTGCTTGCCTGGTGTCAGGAGGAGAGCCCGCTGTGCCTGCCTCCTGCTCCCCCATCCAGCTGTCCAGTGTGACCCCAGGCAGGCTGACGGCCTGCCCCTCAGACCTAGTACTTCCTACAGATGCGGAACAGCCCAGAACACACAGCATGGGACACAGACCACAACACACCAGCATAACACACAAAGTAGAAACACATCTCCTGACTCCTCACATTTACCCGCATGCACGTGCACCTCCCCCCACCTGCTCCCTCCCCCCACAGCCCCCAGTACTCACAGCATAGCCGGCCAACCAGTAGGCGGGCATCCCCCCAGACCACCAGCTCAGCACACCTCCAGCACCCGCCTCCACCCACACATCAGTGTAGCCCCCAGTGCACACGCTCAAACACGGGAGCACACACCCGTTCCTCCCACACCTACGGCCCAGGCCAGGCCCAGAACCGCAGCACAACAGTCTTCTGTGCTTGTACACACACGCACACCAGCGCAGCCCCACAGGCTCCACACAGCACAGTTCCGCTCCAGGACTCCACCAGCTCCCTGCCACTCGCCTTTCTCCCCGCCCGTCCTTTTATCCCATACGCTGTTTGTCTTCATAAAACAAAAATCAAAAGTCTTTTTAAGGTGCCCTGAGCCATAAACCAACAAAGGAGGAGCCGGCCGAGGCGGGCGGCTCGGTGCACCCTCCCCGAGTCCCCGGCTGTATTACAATGAATAACCTTTATTTACTTTCATTAGACTATTAAACACCAGCACAGTCATTTTTCCCCCTGAAACTCAGAGCAGGGCCCATAAAGCAAATCCGAAGCCTAATTGAGTTCATTTTAATTTCTCTCCGATCACAGCGAATTACTCTGGTGATAAATCAGGGGGCAGCTTCACCCCCAGTAGAAGGCCTAATTTGCAGCTAATTACAAAACTGATTTCTACAGGAAGATCAATACGAGAAGGAATTGGAAATGACGAGGCAATCCCGTCCAGCCAGGAGGGGAGGGGACCCTCTGGGGGGGCCAGGAAGCGGAAAGGAAAAAAACGGACCCGAAAGAACAGAAAATCAGTTTTAATTTAACGTAATATTAATCAGAGCAACTTTTCCTGCTTTGTGCAGGCTCCTGGTCTGCCCAGCTCTGGGGTCTGGCTTGGCAGTGGCTGCAATAAAAAGGCAATTACCCGAGTGTTTCGGGCAGGACACCCTTTCAGAGTCAATGACTGGCCCCCTCCCACCCTTCTGTTAGCCATGTGGACTCTCCCCCTCCCCAATTTCATACCCCAGTGCACAGGCAGAGAGCAAGGGGCCCATGGGGCTGTCTTTGTTTGTTTTTAAAAAAGGGGCGCTAGCACCCGATCAGCCAGCCCAGCAGTGCCAGGCTGGAGGCCCCATAGGCCCTTCCCCCAGCTACTGCCTCTGCCATCATGTCATGGTTGGCCCCTCCTCCCCAAGGGCCAGTCACTCCAGGGGGTCCTTAAAACACCCCTTGCCTCTCAGCAGGGGGGATCCCCACTGCTACACTCCGCCCTTGGGGCTTCTTAGGCAGGAGATGGTACAGAAGTTTCAAGGGTGCTGGGATAATCACTGATAATGTATAGGCTGCACCTCCAGCTTCACAAAGTCAGCTCTATCCCCACCCACACAAAGCTCGCCATCATCTGCCCAGCCGTCCTGCCCTCTCTCCCCTCCCTCTGCCTGGCCATCTCCTTCCACCCCATCTGGGAGGGCTCCCGGTCCTCCTCCCCATCTGCACGCTGAGCCCTTTCTCAGTGGCCTGTGCACATCAATAGAGAGCTGTCGCTTTTCTCTCTCCCCCAGGGAAATGAGTACTCCCTCCCAGCCCTGACCCCTGGGCTTGATGAAGTCAAGTCGAGTCTATCTGCATCCACCAACCCTGAGCTGGGCAGCAACGTGTCAGGCACGCAGACATACCCCGTTGTGACCGGTAAGGGGGCTTCCAGGAGGGTGGGGGTGCTGCTTTCAGTGGGGGCACCTCAGCCTGTGCCATCTGGGGCCCAGTGTGACAAGTGGGCCCCCTGCCATGATATCTGCAGAGAGTGAGCCTCCAAAAGCCATGGTGCTTCCTGAACAGATGTGTCCAGATGTGAGAAGAAAAACGGTGGTCAGGGTCTCTGTGCTCCAGCCTGGAAAGGTCAAAGCCGGCAGGGGCTATTGCTGGTTCTTTCTGCCCATGCTCTTGCCTTGCTCTTTGCCATTTTTTTTGCCTCCACCAAGGTGCCCAGAATTATGGGCCTCTTGCTAGGATGTGTGCAGAAGAATGCAGGGGGTAGATAGGCCAGGCTGGCGAGAATGGAGCATGAGAGCCCAGTGTCTAGCCTCCACACTTCTGTGTCCCCAAGGCTCCTGAGGGACCTGCTTTCCTCTCCCTCTGGGCAGCCTGGGTGGCCATGGCTTTGGGCTTCAGGGCATGGCATCTGGCTCTGTGGTTACAGAGAAGCACAATTATTCCAGCCCTTCTCCTGCTTCCCAGAGAAATCACAGAGACCAAGGCTTGAGTTCAAGGCCAAGCAGGGTCAGACCTGTCCCATAGTCAAATGCAGGGGGAGGGCCCCTAATCCAGGCACTCCCATGGATTAGGAGCGGCAGAGGCAGCTAGAGGGGAAGATGGCCGAGGTGTGGCGCAGGGAAGGGCCCAGCTGATGAAACTCCAGGCCGCAGAGCTGCAGGCTGTGGAAGGCGCCTGGCACTGCAGAAGGGTTTCCGGGCCAGGAAAGTGCCCAAGTGGGAGAGACACACATTGAGGTGTTATTAAAATTCACCTAATTATACTGGAGACACTAAAGCCAATGTGCCGTTTGTTCCTTGGGAGACAGAATGATTGAGAAGGGTCTCGATGGGGATTGGGAGACACTGAGGCGTTACCTGCCGAGTGAGGCAAGCGGAGGCGGCCTGGGGACCTGGCAGCAGGACTGCAAGCAGCCAGTGTCACAGCCAGTGGCAAAGACAGGGAGCAGGCATGGCCCCACAGTAGGACAGGGCCCTGGGTCTGACTTGGAGCTGATTTGAGCATAGCTCAGGCCTGAGATGGGCTGCCAGGGACCACCCAGCTTCCACCTGGGGGGGCTTGGGAGACCCCTGTTGTTAGCTGTCCCAGGTTCTCCTTAAGGGGTGCCTGGTACACCTGTTTCCAGCTTGGACAGAGTTGAGCTCTTCGGCTAGGCAATCAGAGGTTGCATTCTGGAAGTGTTGGAGAATTGGACGGGGCTTTTGGGAGTGACAACTTTAGCCGGGTTCGCCGGGTCAGGACACAGCTTATTATCAACTGGCCCTCCCCATGAATGAGTCCTCCTTAGCCCAACTAGGAAACCCTTTGAGCTGCTGGGTATTCTGACCTGAGGCAGAGAGATGGCCCAGGCCAGGCCCCCTTGCTCCTGATCTGCTGAGAGTTATAGTGGTCACTTCTTAAAGGTCGCCCACCCCAGGCAGCTGGCGAAAGAGAGCCCAGGAGACATTTCTCTAATCCCAGCTGTGCTTCCCTGTGCCCAGGGCCACAGTCCAGAAGGCAGGGGTTTCCTGGGGTGGAGAGATGGCTCTTCCGGATATGGTTCCTGCTGCAGGAAAACTCAGACTGGTGCAGAAAAGGGCCTCCACCTTGAGCATCCCCCGCCCGCCTCCCCCCCATGGCCCTGGAACGGTCCCAGCTCAGCCTGGGAACGTCTCTGGCTGATCCATCTGGATCCAAGTGTGAGAAAAGTTCATTTCAGACCCAGCTTGACATTCCCAGGTGGCAAGTTAGCACTAACATCTCAATCTGTATGCGACATTTCAATCAAGCGAAGAGTAACAAAAGCAGAACCATTAACATTCGGAGCTGTTCACCAGTGGTAATGACGGGGAAACTCGCTCAGAAACTGGAAATTACCAAAAAGAGAGAAGTGTATGGAGAGGTGGGGGAGGGGAGGTGGGCGGGGGTGGGGGCAGGGAAAGATTTTTCTACACTTAGGCCAAGATCCAGTGTTTGGATTAATGGTGCCATTACCCAAGAAAGGGTTGCAGATTATCCTCATTCTTAAAATGTTTTTGCTGGCAATTAAACGGCTGCAGTTATTGATCTTTGTTGATTTTATGTCCTCCTAATTTGCATAATCTATTAAAGATGAATGATTCATGATGTATTTATTATGGGGACAAACAGAATTTGCTGGAGGTACTGTCAAGGTGAGAAACAGGGCAGTGCCCAGAGACTTCATGGGCCATCTCAGGAGTGGGTCCAGCGTGTTGGCCTTCGGGCCAGGACTTTGTGGGTAGCAGTGAGCAGTGAGCAGTGATGTAAGGAGAGCAGACATAAGAGAGGTGGACTTTGGGTGAGTTCTTCTAGAAAGATGTTGGCATCTGTGAGAACTGGGCTCCTAGCATGGCTGGGATATGGGAGAGGCTTTGGGTGTATTTGTACAAATTCCCCTCAAAGATTCTTTAAAAGCTTATTTGGTTGGAGAATATGAAGGGCTTTGGTGGAGGAAGAAAAGAGGAGCCCCTTCGGGGGGAGTGATTCTGGCCAGGTGTGTGCTAACAGTGAGAAAGCGGTAAGGTCATCCTGGGCCCATGGCCAGGCAAGGTGTTCAAGGAGCTCTCTTCATCCCCCACGTCTCAGGCACCGAGCTCATCTTCTTCCCTGGGCACAGGCAGCTGAGGCTGCAAACCTTCAGGGATGAGTCCTGAAGAAATGGGCCCGGGAATGTCCTAGCCCAACCTAAAGACCCGACCTTATTGATATTCCTGCCACCTCAGCACTGGAGGCTGATTTCAAACTTCACCAGCCACTTGATACAGCTGTTCCACAAGGTCAGAACTGAGAGGAGAGAGGAGCCTGGACTATTGTGTGGAGGGGAGAGTGGGGCCCAGTGGGCCAGGACACAGCTAATCACATTGCAAGCAAGGGTGGCTGCCGGAGGCTAGAGCTCAGCCTGATAGCCTCCCCTCCCCACCTTCCATCATGGAACCAAGGAGAGAGACGGATTTTTCTGGGTAGTGTTTGCAAGTTCTGCCGAGATTTTAATTTCACTGCATCACAACTCAGCAAGCTGCCAAGTCAAGCTGGTTATTTAAATTTATCACCCACTTTCCCTTCCGCCACTGCACTGCTCTAGCTCAGCGGCATCTCTTCTCTCCAGCCCACTGCTCTAGGCTGCTGGTCTGGAACGGAGCCGAGTCTCTCCGAGGTGATAAGGAAAAAGGGACCAGCTAGATGAGAGAGTGGGTTAGGGGCACTCTGGGCCCAGGCTTCCTCAGGTTGGCTACTGTGGCTGGTACCTTCTACCAACTTCTTATTCTTCCAAAGTGGCCCACAGGGGGCCACCATCAACCCCTCCGTAGTCCCAGGGACCTCTGGGTCAGTGCCTCTTCAGCAAGAACTCTGGCTCCAGCTGTGTGCTGGTGCCTTCATTCCTTCCTGTCTCCCATCACTGGTAGAAAAGTGCCTCTTCCCCATGACCTCCTCACCTCGACCCTTCCCTTCCTGTGCCTGTCCAGGTCTGCAGCCATAGAGGAGCATGGCAGTAATGTTGATCTGGGAGGAGAATATGAATACTGGTTTCAGGATTCCCAAAGTCACTTGGAGATGCTTCTGAGCATTTAGAGAGTCCCTTGGCCTGGTGAAAGTCCACCCTGAAGGTTAGAGTCCCTACCCCAGGTGCTGGAGGAAGTCAGGGATTACTCAGAGGCTCTCCATGCTCACTCCAGAAGCTGAGGAATACACCGGTCCCCAGAGCTGCTGCACCGAGCCGGCTTCACTGGCCTCTGGTGGGCATCGCTGCCAAGCACTGGGAGAGCTTTGTGCCAGTGTAGTTCTCACCACCTTCATTTGAGTCCCAGAAAGGTAATGGAGGAATGAGACTGATGTCCAGAAACAAGGCAGGCAAAACACAGCTGGATAAAATATAACAACAAGACTTAAGACACAACCAAACCTCACTGTCTGGTGCCAGAAATAGAGGGAAACTCAAAGCCAGGGCCATATGTGAGAGACTGCTGGCATCACACTGAAGGTAGACCCTAATGGGGAAGCCTGGGGTTGTAACTCACCAGACAGGAGACGTGACCTTGAGCCCAAGAGAAGCAGGAAGCTAGAACTGAGTGTTACCCTGCGTAAAGCCAGGACCAGAGCAGGACTACACTATCCGTGAAAGGGAAACACACCAACTCATCCCAGTGGCCCAGGGAGGCAAGTGAGGGAAAAAATGTCTCCGTGAGCAATGGAGACCCTAAGCCTGATCCTGGTTCAGAGTCCAAATTTATACCATGAGTTTGTGGCAGGAACCCCCAGCCGGGAACTTACATAAAAATTTGTCCAGGATAGTAACCCACTCAGAAACCCCAGCAGGAACAAGGGCAAACCTTCTGTGTAGAGACATTCTACAATTCAGGGCACATGGGACTCCCACAGAAAAAAAATCCACCACTAAAGGTGAGCTCACTATAAAATTACACACCTCATGTGAATACAAACTATCATGAGGGGGAGTTAGCAGAAGCAATAAATAGGACAATTAACACCCCCAAGAACTGGAGATAATAGAACAATCCAAAAGCAACTATAAAATAAGTATGTTTAATATTCTAAAAAAGATCAAAGAAAAGTATCAGTTTTGTGTTTATCATAAATCTCAATTCCATGTCCCCTTCCCCACCACTGCTCAGCAAATCATCAGATAATAGAAATGGAAAAGAACAAAGAATGAAGACCACACCTATAGCTTATTGTTTCGGGGTCCAAGAGCCATGGAAAGAGCTGAGCCTCAGGCAGCCATCAAAGGAGAGCCTGATCTCTGCTTATCCAAGACTGCTAAGTCTCAGCAGAGAAGCTTCTCTTTTCTTTGGAAAAATGTCTAAATGTCAGAGAGCCAGGGACAAGGACAGTACATTCCTCTCTGGTGAAAAAAGAGCCTTGTTAGCTGCTCTACCCTTGGGGGTGGCGGGGCAGTATTCAAGAGCTTGGGAGAAACTTCTCTTGATGCCTAGAGACTGACAGCTAAGACCCAGGAAGAGATGTGGATCATGCCCAAGAGGGAAGTGCCCAAGGCAAAGAGAGTAAGCAGAAGATGCTAGTCTCCTGGAAGCTGGCAAATTTGAACAGAGGTGGGGGAGGCCAGTAAGGCAAAGTTCAAACCTGAAAAGCAGGGTCTGGCCCCCCGAGTCCTGGAGGCCTGTGAGAGAAATGTGGGCTCAGCTTCTGAGAAGGAGTTATGAACTCTTCGAAGCTCAGACTCCTTGCCCACCTCTGGGATGGTCTGCGAAGTGGCCTTTTAGCAGATGAAGGTGTGGACCCTGGGAAACCCTCCTACTACTACTCAGGGAGTCCTCAGGACCTCCAGAAACTGCCTCTTTCCTGTAGTTAACAACCCCCTTCCAATGCGAAAGCATTTCCCTCCATAAAACAAACAGCTTAGCCCTTGGCCAGCCCCTCTGGGGGAGGAGAGGGCAATAAAGGCTGAGAAATGTTTCTGAAGGAGGCTGGGAGTCTCCTAGCCTTGTCTGTCAACTCAAAGCCCCTGATTAGCTAGAGGAATTTAGGGCACAGACATCAGAGTTCCTCTCCAACCTTGAAAGGAGAGGGCTAGGGCAACTTCGACCATGCAGAGCAAGTCAGGGCCCTTTCCTGTGGAGGCCGGAGCAAGCCAGAGGGCTTCTCCTCAGCACACGCCCGGACCCTAGACTCTTCATTTAGGTTGAGAAGGCCCAAAGGTAAGAGGCTAGCGTCCTCTAAACATCCCTGAGGCCTCCAGGGACCTCCAGCCCCCAGACCTCAGCTCTGATTTAATTATGAGGGCATTTCCATAGCAATGAGACATTGACAGATAACATGGGTGCCCTGGGCCTGCAGCCGAGGGAGTCATTGGATCAGGGCTCCTTCCCTTCCTCCTTTATCCAATCCACCTCTAGAGGGAAATGATATTGAAAAGAAGAGGCACTAATCCACTCTAGGACTGGGAAAGTCAGGTCAAATTTGAGCAGAATAAAAGCTGTACCACCCCAGTTTCCAGCCCTAATCTCACCTCCATGTCTGTGCCCACCAGCCATCCCAGTTGCAATGGGCTGCACTCCCCAGCAGGATGCCTTGGGCAGAAGCACAAGGGGCTGCTAATGGAGCTGCAGAGGGGAGGAGAGTTGTCGGGAGGATGAAAAAGGTATGAAGGGTTTCCGGCCATCTTAGCAAAGATTTAGTTCTATGATCTTCTAAGCTGAGCTCAAATTTGGCCCATTACATTGGGCCTTCCTCTTGACTCCTTGCTTCATCTCTTCCTTCTATCCATGAGACCCAAAGGCTGAGCACACCAAATGGACTGTGCTTGGTCCTCCACAGCATGGTCTCACTGATTTATTTCGGGATCAGGGAGAGAGGCCAGTTTGAATTTGAATCAAAATATTTTCAAGAAATCAATGATCTTTATTTCAAGTGTGAATAGTAGCCAACTCAGACTGACAAAGGGTTGCCTGGCAGGAAACACTGGGCATTGCCTTCATGATTAGCTACGTTATACAGAACCTTTCAGCTGCTGTAGATGTTTAGAGATGCTCGGGGTGTCCCAAAGGAGCATTCTTCAAAAGGGGGATCCCCAGCACTAAGCTTGTTTACTCCATTATTTAGCACTTTCTAAGAAGAAAATATTGGCTAAGTAAGGTCAGTCAACCCAACCTTTTCTGAATGACCAGAAATCTTAAATAGTGGTGTCCCAATGAATGTTACAGGTATGTATTGGGACCAAGGGCTCAGAAATGTCCTGGTGGCCTCAAAGTTACGTAGGCAAGACCTGAAAGCCTATTTCCCCCAGAGAGCCAGCCACCCCCCAAGGTGACAGGAAGACCCCCCACTCCCTCCCCAGGGTGATCAGATCAGAATCCTTCCTTCCCGCACTATTAGCTATAGCCTCAGGACAAACAAGCCAGCACTTTTTCAACCCTGAGCTTTGCGAGGCAAGCCCTACGACTATTGTTACTTCTGTGAGGGCTTTGCCGCCTTCAGCCTGGAATCCTCGCCTCTCCCCGGTGGCGCTGGGCTGGCGGGCAGGGAGGGAGGAAATCCTGCAGCAGGCTCGGGAAGCAGCCTAATGCTCCAGCAGCTTAAGTGGCCGTTTTCCTTGGGATTAGGGTTTCACTTACACAGAGCGCCTGAAAAACGCTGCTCTTTCGGAAGGATTAGAGCTGACAATTCAGTGCTCTCAGAGAACAAAATAAAGCCCGAGAGGAACTGGGAGAGCTGGAGTCTCGGGAGACTGTGCAAACAGGCTTAACCTCTGCCCACCCAGCATGAGGGGCTCTCTTGTTCTGAGCCCATCAGTGAGCCTGGGCCCAGCCTCCGGAGTGCCAGCCCCTGCCCAAGCCAGTCTTCATTTGCGATTTGCTAATGGAGCCAGAGAAGGCAGCATGGGGAAGTGAGAGGAGGAGCGGGCTGGGGTGTCTTCCCCTCTCTCTGAGCCTCAATTTCCTCCTCTGTAAAATGAGAGAGTTGGACTAGAAGATAGCCGAGTTCCCTTTCAGCTCTTTGAAAATGTGATTGTTCCCAACACTCCCTAGCCTTAGCCCAGGGTCCTGAGGCTGCAGCTCCACCCATGGTCCAGCTGAGTTAGAAGGAAGCCACATCTTGTGGTGCCCTAAGCCGGCAGGTTACCGCAGCCCAGATGAGCTGGGAGGAGAAGGGGTGGGAAGAGAATGACTGGTTGTGTCCAGCTGGTTGGCTGGTGAGAAGCAGACCTCACTGAGCCTACACAGATCTGGGCAGCATCCCAGCCTAGGACACCCCAGGGACTAAAGGTCCAGCTGTCCATGGGAAGCAAGATCAGCTAGGAGAGCAGCCACCCTGAGCTGCAACACAGCCCCCTCTACTGGAACCCAGAGCAGGCAAGCCCCAGGATGAGAAGCTGTGGGGCCAAGAGTACCTGGGGCTGGGGGCCCTCAAGCAGGTGCCTCTGCCCCAGAGGAGAAACCTTTGGGAGGATTTGGAAACCTGGGAAATAAGAAACAAAATGAAATATGTAGAAAATTCTTTCCCTCTCCTTTTAAAGCAGCATCTTTTATAGATTTAAAATTTGTTACTTTAGTGCATTATGTATAACTTGGATTGGTCATAAAGTGATCATAATTGGTATAGTAAATGTAAATGTACAGTATATTTAGGCAGTAATTACAAATTTAATAACTGTGTGTTCTTGGAAGTATTATAAATGCTTGTGTCAAATGCAGGCACAGATTGCCAACCTTGAAGCCATCTAATGTCTTCATTTTTACCACCATATGAGAAGCAGACAAAACTTGAGGAGAGGACAGTAAAACAGGAGTTATGTCTTCTGGCCTTAGGGGCCTCCACAGTGTCAAGTGGATAGCAAAAGTGCTCATTTTCAGAGAAAGATGCTGAGGAAAATCATCTCCAGACTCATTGAATATAACTTTTGCTGTATAAATCTATGTCTAATAAGTCTCATTGTCTGAGCCATCACTCACAGTAGTTTCTGCTTCTTGGCGGCTTCCTCCTTATTATTTCCTTAGTCTTCTGAACGCTGACATTTTCCTTGACTTGGGATAAGCCTCTCTGCACCTTCACATGTTATTTTGCTGTTCTTTGTATGATTTTGTTTACTGGTACAGTTCACATGGTTTCTAACAAGTCAATGTCTTTCTTATGCCAAAGAACAGAGGTTCTTTTGGTCTTATAAACAATGCTTATTAACCTTTGAGTCATGAATACTTTCGAGAATACCATAAAAGCCATCTAGATATTATATGTGTATATCTATAACATTTTGTGTGTGTGTGTGTGTGAGGAAGATAAGCCCTGAGCTAACATCCGTACTAATCCTCCTCTTTTTGCTGAGGAAGACCGGCTCTGAGCTAACATCTATTGCCAATCCTCCTCCTTTTTTTTTCCCCCAAAGCCCCAGTAGATAGTTGTATGTCATAGTTGCACATCCCTCTAGTTGCTGTATGTGGGACGTGGCTTCAGCAGGGCCGGAGAAGCAGTGCATTGGTGCGCGCCCGGGATCCGAACCCGGGCCGCCAGCAGTGGAGCTCGCGCGCTTAACCGCTAAGCCGCGGGGCCCGCCCTATAACATTTTATATATAGCTTTATATGGACTCCCTGAAGCGTATCTGTGGAGTCCTGCAGGATCAGTGAACCCCGATTTAAAGCCCTTGCTGTAGAAAATGGAAGAACCCGAAACATGCAAGAAGCAACCAGATGTTCTGTTATAGGAAGGATTCACTTAGCATAGTCCCAGGTTACTTTCCTGGACTAAATGCCTATCTATTTCCTGGGTCTACAATATTTGAGAATGTCATTCTAGGATCAATTCCCTAGTATACTGCTTGCCTGTAGTCCAGGATCTGCCATCTACTAGCTGCGAAATCTTGGACATTATATTTAGCCCCTCTGAGTTTTGGTTTCTCATCTATAAAATGGGGATTAAAAACAGATCAACATCATAGGTTGATAGGAGGATTCAATGAGCTCATACACAGAAAATATTCAGGACAGTGCCTACCACCTAGTAGGTGCTCAATGAATGCTAGCTAGTCCAAGTGCACGTAGAAACATAGCTCTACCCTTGAATCTTAGACCTGACAAAATAGCATAAATTGATGACTGAAATTTTCTAATTTCTTTATAAAGTCTTTCACTTTGCTTTTCTCTGCACTTGTAAGAAAGACTGCACTTAGATTCTCCAAAACAGTTGATTTGATCTGGCCCATTTGGTAAGGAATGTCTGACAAAAGTGCACTGTCTGATTCAGATGCAGTGATTGCTGTAGAAATTGGCTTTAGAGTCTTCAGGGACTTCTGCAGTTGAACTGAGAAGACATCCTCATCAAGTACAGTGCTTCTAACACTTCTGGGTACTTTAAGATTCTCAATGACTACTGTTTCTTGAAGAGCCTCTTCATTTTTTAGAAAACTCTCAAAGGATATTAATACTCCACCCCATGGAGTTTTACTACAGACTCGCAGTGTCAGTATTTTATTCTTTGTGTCCTGTTTCTCCTGCCTCAGCTTAATGACAGGAGTGACGATATGAGATTTTGCTTGTTGGATGACTTCTTTTCCTTTTCTTTGGCTCTTTTGGGGAGTATCTGGCTGCATGTTATCATTAAAAGGCAGTGTGTTACAGATATAGCTTCAAACTTTGGCTCTATCATTTACTAGCTGTGTAGCCACAGGAAAGTCATTATGCCTCTGTGCCTCCTTTTTCTCAACTTTAAAACAAGGAAGTTAGACTGATCATCTCAAAAGCTCTTCCATCTTTAAAACTTTGTAATCTTGGGCCGGCCCCATGACTTAAGTGTGCGCACTCCTCTACTGGTGGCCCGGATTTGGATCCCGGGCGCGCACTGACGCACCACTTGTCCGGCCATGCTGAGGCGGCGTCCCACATACAGCAACTAGAAGGATGTGCAACTATGACATACAACTATCTATTGGGGCTTTGGGGAAAAAAAGGAGGAGGATTGGCAATAGATGTTAGCTCAGAGCCGGTCTTCCTCAGCAGAAAAAAAAAAAACTTTGTAATCTTAAGAAGCAAGTATCCAACATGAAATGCCCATCCTCTTGTAATATGTGGGTTTTTATTCATTTGTGATTCTTGGCGCTGTTTTCATGTTCCCGGCATTGTCAGTGAGCAAAGCAAATACTTTACTGCTTCCTGTCTTTTGTTGGATGACACATATTTTATAACTGATGTATTCTGCCGGGTAGCTGTTTTCTCCTCTTTCTGTGCTTTTGCTTGTTTGTTTTAAGGACATGGCTGTGCTGTCTTATAGTTTTAGAGTTTGTCTCTGCTCCTGTTTGTCCATCTGTCTGTGGTAATGCAAGGCCCAGTGCTCTGTGGGTCTTGCACAGATTCCATTACCCATTCATATTCTCTCACTAAAAGAGGCTTGCTCAAAGAATGCTGCTGGGCAAATGGTATGACGATCTTAGTAATTTGAAAACTTCCTGCAGAATGTGTTTTCCATTATTGACAGTGGTGTTCCAGAAGAATATATGGCTCTGGCAAGAGTTTGGTCAATTTTATCCTGCTCTTCAGGTGTCACCTGTGTACTAACGAAGCCATTGAGAGTGTTCTGTATACAGTGGCTTGCACCTTTGTTGACTCAGGGGTCCTGAATGGGCACCTCTTTGTGGTGATACTGATGTTACAGAATCTGCAGCAGCAGAAGCACAGCTGTATGCAGAACATCAGGAAGCTCGCGTGTTTTTCCTCATCATAGGCCTCTTCTCTTGCATTTTAAAATTATCTGCATAGCACTTCCCAGATTCAGTTTTTTAAATAGAATTTGGAAATGCACCTTTAATCAACAGTCCTGTGGGTGACTTTCAGCATGCAAAAGCTTCTATATGCTGGAAGTTGGCCTTACCATTTTGCAAGAGAAAAAGCCAGTGGAAGTAAACATTGCAATAGGGTGCCTCCAGGTTAGCTGGAAACACCTTTTAGCCATCCAGCCTTTCTTCCTCTCTGCTGAAGCTAGGTAGGGATTATGTGACAAAACCTTAAATTACAAGGAATTCATGTGTGACATGTTGTAGGAACCGTGCAGCCGAAAATCAGAATTCAGATGCATTTAAATCTCTGTTAAGAAAGAAGCATACTTCTTTTCCTGGCTGCTTTGTAGACATTAAGAGCGCAGGACCAGGAGGAATTGGGTTTCTGTACGTTTCTAATTTCAAAACCTCTACATCTTCCCTAACTCTCTTCTGTCTTGGGCCTTTTTTTTTTACCAGTAAATGCCATATTATTACTCTTTCCAGGAATTGATAGATATTGCTGTCCTTTCCACTTCAGGACCACTCCACTGAGAGACAGTCAGGAGAAGTGTGCCTTTAATTGACAATAGAAGTGTCAATGAAAGAAAACCCACAGCAAAGCAAACAGATTCTTTCTTCTATCTCTCTGGGAGTCTGACATGATCTCTTATCTGACAGTTGTACTCTGTTGTTTGTTCTTGAGCTTTAGGAAATGTAAGATATTAACCATATTAGATACATATAGAGGAAGATCATTCTATCGTATGATAAAGATGAGTCACAATATATGAGTCCCTCACTGTAAATTTTTCATCATCCTATAAAAATTCATAATCCATTGTGCAAACTATTTTTAGAGAAAAAGCAGATTCCAATGTTTACATTTTATCCCAGATTTTACCTCTTCAAAGGAGACCAACCTATATGAAACAATTTGAAAACAATATAACTCACCTGGAATTGGTTATAAGTGCAATAGAGTGATAGAGAATTAATCAACAAGTATTTATTGAGCATCTACCACGTTCTCAACTGTGCAAGATAGAGCAGAAGAGAGGGCCTTGCCTCAGTTTGTTTATGATCTGTCTGAGAAAGCAAGCCATAATATGAAACAACAGGGCTGATGCGTTATGAAGTATAAGGACATGGTAAACCATGGAGCATGGCCGCTATAAAAGTTCAGAAGAGAGAAACTTCTCTGATGAGTAGAATGGTAGGCATTTTAAGGCTTGTGCTGGATTGAGAGGGAAACGAGGAGGAAGAAGAAAAAAAACTATATAACAAAAGTACAGGAGTTTCACAGCACACAAGCTGGTGAAAACAGTCAGACTAAACCAGGAGGGGTGAGAATCAGAGCTGAGAAAGTTGGGTGGGGAGGGTGCCTGGGAGGCTTTGAAAGCCTGGCAGGGTTCAGATTCAAACTGTAGCCTACAGAGAATCAATAATGGCTTTCACAAGGGAAGTGGTGATGAAAGCGATGTTTCATGAGGACTAGCCAAGCAGCCACATTTGGAACTTTTATAGCGGCCATGCTCCATGGTTTACCATGTCATTATACTTCATAACGCATCAGCCCTGTTGTTTCATATTATGGCTTGCTTTCTCAGACAGATCATAAACAAACTGAGGCAAGGCCCTCTCTTCTGCTCTATCTTGCACAGTTGAGAACATGGTAGATGCTCAATAAATACTTGTTGATTAATTCTCTATCACTCTATTGCACTTATAACCAATTCCAGGTGAGTTATATTGTTTTCGAATTGTTTCATATAGGTTGGTCTCCTTTGAAGAGGTAAAATCTGGGACAAAATGTAAAGGATGAGAAAGGATGTGGAGCAGGGACTACAAGCAAAATAACTGTTGTGGGAAACCAAGGGCAGGTGCTCAGGAGCCGAGCTAAGGAGGTGATGGAGGAAATGGAGACGGGACAGATGTATCAGACGTCGCTAAGGAGAATTGACAACACTTGGTGACTGACTTCATCTAGAGGGGGAGGAACAAGGCTATATCAAGAAGGATCCCAAAGTGTTTGGTCTGATGGTCTTCAGAGGGCCCCTTCAAGAGGAAAGATGAGTCTGCTTTTATTCCTGTCAGGTTTGAGCTAACAGTGGGACAGCTGATGAAAATGTTCAGCAGGAAGCTGGACATGCAAAAACCTGAGCTGTATCTCTGTCTACTTAGGGAAGGATGAATCACTCAGATGTGTTAAGGTAGGGGTGAGGAAACTCACATCTCAGAAAAGTAGGAGGTAAGGTCACCTTCAAGGGGAGAGTGGCAAGGAGAGAGAGAGGGGCGCTTTGGAATAGCCATCGGCAGGATGAGGACTAGGGCAACTGATGAAAAGCAAGTAAACTGGGCCAGATACGCATGGTTCTATGACTTCCTCCAGCCACAACTTGCCTTCCCAGGGCTGGACAGAGACACTAGAGTGGGAGAGAGGCACTGGCTGAAGAGGAGGATAAGGTGAATCTGGAGAGGATAAATGAGATCCAGGAGACCTGGGAGAGAATAAAGTAGTCTGTAGGGCATGGAAGTGTGGGAGAGGGGAGAGGGCAAATTTATTGTCATTAGAGATTGGAGCATACTAAATTGCAAAGGGAGATGGTGACCCCTTCATGGCAATGGAGGGGGCAGGCAAGGAAGGGAGGTCACTCAGGTGCAGCTGTGCTCCAGAGGATATATCTGTGGACCATGGGTATCTCCCTAGTATTGATTTGCTCTGCCTTCACTCCAGGATACTGCTAAGGAAAGCCCTGTCTCCCACCCCCCAGACTCTAGCTAATAGAGGCCTCCTGGGATAGCAGTCCAGCAGCTAGTGGGGGGAGCAGGTTTTGCTCTTGGAACTTGATCTGATCCACTTGCACTGTTGGCTCAAAGCTCCTGATTCGCTTCAGGGATGGTTTTCTATCATTTAAATGCCACAAACACTAACAGCAAAATAGCCCACTGGCTGGCCCCCTGCTCTCCACACCTGCCAGGCCCAGCACCTGCAGCTCCACTTAGAGAGGACAAGGAATACCCATCAGCCCCTGTATTTGTGGTGGTGGGGTGTCCTCCAAGTGTGAAGGAAAGTTGGGTTTTAGAGAGGGGAGAGGTGAGCAAGATGATAGAGGTCCATTGGCTACTGGAGAGACCACAGCTGAATATCTTGCTGGGAAGGAGGAGTAAAACCAGGTCATTGCCCTCCCATCTCCAGCTGCATTTGGGCTACAGGGAGACACAAGCAAATGCAAACACACACACACACACACACACACAAATGCAGAGAGAGAGACACAGAGCTACTCACAGAGCAGAGGTGCATACACCCAGCTGATCATAGGGCAGACATTTAGGTAACAAGCTTAGACACATGTAAAGGCACACCTGGACCTGCTCAATCAGATGTACCCCCACATGTCTGCACAGTTCTTTCTTTTCTGAGAGTTTCCTGTCCATGGAGTACTCTGGTGTGAGTAGAGGCAGGCCCCTCTCTTCCAGGCCTCACCCCTTCCCCTTTGTGTTTTTCCAGGTCGTGACATGGCGAGCACCACTCTGCCTGGTTACCCCCCTCACGTGCCCCCCACTGGCCAGGGAAGCTACCCCACCTCCACCCTGGCAGGAATGGTGCCTGGTAGGTGACAATGCTGCAGCTGCCTAACTTAGGTGGTGGTCACTAAATTGTGGGTGAGCTGCTGAGTGGTCTGTAGTCTGAGGCTGGGGGTGGGGGAGACCCAACATCCCCTCCCCTAAACCACTGGTCTTCTATCCCTCTGTCTCCCTGAGGCTGCAGTTGGTCCCTCATCCTCTCTCATGAGCAACCCAGGGAGGGAGCTTGCAGAAGAGCCCCCTTGTGTGCACCCTACTGCATGTCATAGCCCCTCCCCAGTGCCCACCCACCTGAGCCTGGGGAGCATACAGCCTTGGCTCTGCCCTCAGTGCCCCAGACTACCCCCAGCCAGCTGACACTGCTTGGAAGAGCCTGCCCTGGTTTCCATGGAAACTTGGAGCCAAGAACCATTTCTAGGGGCCTGTCAGTCACTCAGACAAAGCCACCCTGGTCTACATCAATCCACAAGGAAGATCAGTGTCAAGAACGGACCCCACCCCAGGGAGAAGAGGGAGCTAGTCCCTAAGGAAAAAGGAACAGAAGACAGGCTATGGCAGGAACCAGAGAGACTTTGGCTTCAGAGAGACAAGCTAGAGCACCCCGACATCTCAGAGGAACCCAGGCCCTCATTGCTCCTGTGGGCTCTGACCCACCCCCTGTCTGAGAGGAGTTGGGTCTGGGCTGTGTGGATCAGAGAGGCAGAGGCGGTATTTAGGGTCTGGTGACTGCAGCTGGAGGTTGGGCTCTCCCCAACTCCTCACTCCAGATTAGGAGCTGGGCTTGAAGTCAAAGAGAGTTGAAGCTCCTATTTGCATAAACACGAAAAAAACTCTTGTCTTAAAAAGGGTGAGACTCACTGGGCCTGCAACACACTCCCACTGGCTGCCCTCTTGTGTGCCCCTCCCCTGAAGCTCAACTCTCCGTGGGGTGGGGGGTATGGGGGGTGGATAGAAGAGGGTAACTGGCCCCATTCTGGGACCCACCATCCAGGGACAGCCCTGGGTAAGCAGAGCTTGGGGGGCGGGGCATGGCAAAGAGGAAGATTGCTGTAGGGTGTTGCAGAATAGGGGCTGTGAAGGGAGTTAGGGGAACTGGGTAAGAAGAGCTGGGAGGTGGGGGTGGGGATTCTTGCCTGGATTTGGGATGGGGGAGTAGTAGAAGTGTTAGGGGCAAAGAGATTCTTCAGGGAAGGTCCTAGCATGAGCAGGTGGAGGCTGGGGAAGGTCTTAAAGACAGGGGGGTGAGAGGTGCGGAATGGGGGGAGCAGTCTGCAAGGAGGTGGGGATGAGGGGAGCCGCACAGAGCTCATGGTGGCAAGGGGGGAGTCGTTAAACAGAATCTAGTGCTGATGAGGAAATTACACTTGTTTCATTAGCGATGGGGAAGGAGATAGCTCAGTTCCTCTTGGTCACAGTTGAGCTCAGAAGCTCATTATCCTGCTGCACGCATGCTTTCCCTCCTCGTCAATAAACAGGCTTTCCAGTGGCTGCATCCCCCACCCCCACCCCAGCTCCTTCTCCGAGAGGGGCCCCCTCTCCTCTACTTAACCCGCGGTTAGGGATCACTGTAAACAGTCTAGGGTCATCACACAGGAGAAAGGGCGAGGGGGAAACCTGGAGGCCTGGCCTTTCTTCCGCAGAGGGAGGAAAGCAGCTTCCGACGGCTCCAAGCCCACGGGGCCCTCCGCTCACCACTTGCGGACCGGCGGGCAGTCCACCTGCTTCCCGCCGCCTCCCTCCCCTGCTGCGTGGCCCACGTATCTAAGCTCTCTAAGGAAAGGCGGGAGGGAGGTGTTTCCCAGCAGAGCCCCCACCCCTTGCCTTGGCACCGTGCTGAGATGCCATTCTTAGGACTTTGTGGGACAAAGTGTCCCGAGGGCCTTTCTTCGCCACCCTCCCCCGCTTCCACTCCACGGGCCCCCAGCGCAGCGCGGGTAGGAGCGCCTGGACAAGGAACAAACCTTTCCTGGGTGGCCTGGAGCACCTCCGCGGGGGAGCCCCGGGCGAGCACTGCCCGGCAGGTCCCTCCACGCCCGTGTGCGAGGCGCGTCGGTGCTTCTGCACTCCCCTCCTCCCAACACGGGCTCTCCCCAGGCGGACCCGGTAAATTGCTCTGCCTCCGCCCGGCCCGCACGCCCGCAGCGGGCATTGCCCTGCCCGCCGCACCTGCACCTCGGACCGGGGGGAGGCCGCTGGCTGGGCACTTCGGATCCGCCCTGGCGTTGTGCGTGTCTGATCTCCGCTCCCCCACCCTCCCACAGGGAGCGAGTTCTCCGGCAACCCGTACAGCCACCCCCAGTACACGGCCTACAACGAGGCTTGGAGATTCAGCAACCCCGCCTTACTAAGTGAGTACGCCACCTGGCTGGCCGGCGGCTCAGCGTGTCCGCCCGCCGGCCAGCTCGGCCGTGCTGCTTCCGGACACGGGTCCGACTCCCCGAGACCCGACCTTCGGGTGCCGGGCCGGGCAGGCTCGTTAGTGCAGCACTGAGGCCCCGGGATCCCTTGAGGACGCCCGCGCCTCTCGCCCCTTGCCTACCCCTCTATTCCTCCCCGGTCGCTGGAAGGCTCTGCGCCGCTCCTACCCTCGGCCCCCCTGAAAGGTTCGCAGTTGGGCGGCAGCAGTCACCTATCGGGCCCTCTCCCACCCGATGAATGAGGCTCTGCTGGGGGCAACCGGCCCCCGCAGCCCAGCCAAGGTCTCCCTGCCCGGATCCCGCCAGACCCCAGCCCTGGGAGTTCTTTGCTTTTCTTTCCTTTTTTGTTCTCCTGTTTGTCCTCTCACCCAGCCCATTCTTCTCCTGTGTTAACTTCCAGGTTCCCCTTATTATTATAGTGCCGCCCCCCGGGGCTCCGCCCCTGCCGCTGCTGCCGCTGCCTATGACCGCCACTAGTTACCGCGGGGACCACATCAAGCTTCAGGCCGACAGCTTCGGCCTCCACATCGTCCCGGTCTGACCGCCCACCCCGGAGGGAGGGAGGACCGACGCGACGCGGAGCCTCCAGGCCACCGCCCCAGCCCCACCCCCATCCCAGGACCCCGGCAGCCCTTCACGTCACCCCGTCGAAGGCCGGACAGGACGGGTGGAGCCGCGGGCGGGACCCTCAGGCCCGGGCCCACCGCCCCAAACCCCGCCCGCCGCCCCTCCCCGCCTGCCTGGACTGCGCGGCGCTGGGAGAAGGGCCCGACCCAGCTCGCCCCGGCTTCGCCCGAGCCGGCCCCGGAGCCCACCAGCCACACCGCCGGACTCTGGCCGGGCCCGCCGCTGCGCGCGGGGACACGTTTCTGTGACACACAATCAGCGCGAACTGCAACGCGGCCCAGCCCCAGAGCAGCCCGCCTTGGACGCTCCGGCGCTGGGAGGCTTCGCTGGAGGGACTGGGCGAAGGAAATTAAGAACAAAACGATTTTCTGCAGAAAGAGGAAAAGCCTCCTGCCGAACCTTCGGGGAAAAGTCCTTACCCCCGCGCCGGCCGGACTGACCCCACCTTCCAAGTGTGCCCTGCCCCAGAAGGTGGAATGGAAGGGGGCCGGGCTCTAGGGACAGGGTTTGGGGTCGTCAGGTCTTTCCAAGGTTGGGACCCAGCAGCCCGCACCCACCGATCCCTGCTCTTCCCTACTCCACCTGAACTGCCCAGTTCCCCAGGGCCCAGGCACTCCTGCTAGAGACCAGACTCTCAGCCCCGCCTTGCCCCTAGCTCGGCGTCTCCTCCATCTGCTGACCTCCCAGTTTCCCCTCCTGCCCGTCCTTTTCCCATCCCACGACGCTCTGCTGCTCTCCGCCCTAACTCGCCGCCCATCGGAGGCCGTCCCGTGCCTGCCTGCCGCAGGACCCAGTTTCCATAGGCCGCGGGCACTGGTCTTCCCGGAGCAGTTACTTGAGGTCGCCTCCCCGGACACAGACTCTCGATCTGCGGGTGGCAGGAGCAGGTTCTGAGCTGGCGTCGGGGCTGTGGCGGGCTGGAAGTGGGGAGCCTCCCACTCCACCCCCACCCACCCGCCCCCAGCCTCCTCCTCCGGCAGGAACTGAACAGAACTGCAAAAAGTCTACATTTATTTAATATGATGCAAAATGGAAAAAAACAAAAACCCAACAGGCTGCTGCTTTGTAGAAAGACGGTGTGTCGTGTGAAGGCAAAGCTCGGTGTATATAACCCCGCCCCCTCCGCCCCGCCCCGCCCCGCCCGGTAGAGTCCCCGCTGCCCGCCCGCCCTGCCTGTAGATACGCCTCGCTGTCTGTGCTGTGAGAGTCGCCGCTCGCTGGGGGGAGGGGGGACAGCTACACGCCCACTAAAGCACAGCACGTCCTGGGGGAGGGGGGCATTTTTTATGTTACAAAAAAATTATGAAAGAAAAGAAATCTCTATGCAAAATGACGAACATAGTCCTGTGGACTCCTCTCGCCTCTGTTTTGTTGGCTATTTCTCTGTAATTCCGTGTTTTCGCTCTCTCCTCCGCATCTCTTCTCTGTCTCCATCTCGGCCTCTTCTCTGCTTCTCTCCCCCTCCGTCTCTGTCTCTCTCTGTCTTTGTCTCTCTGTCTCTGTCCCTCCCTTGGCCTCTCCCCAGCCCTGCCCCGGCCGCCTTGCCCTCGCAGGCCAGATCGGAGGTGGCAGCTCCACCCCCGGGCTTGCCCCCTCGCGGCCGTGCCCCGCGTGCCCTGGGCCGCCGGCGGCCGGGCCGCCCCGCCCCGTAGTTGCTCTCTCGGTAGCGGCGATGCGCCCTGCATGTCTCCTCACCCGTGGATCGTGACGACTCGAAATAACAGAAACAAAGTCAATAAAAGTGAAAATAAATAAATAAAAATCCTTGAACAAATCCGAAAAGGCTTGGAGTCCTCGCCCAGATCTCTCTCCCCTTCGAGCCTTTTTATTTGAAAAGGAAAACGAGAAAAGAGAATAGTTTAAGGGAACTGCCGGCGCCCAGCCAGGCTCCAGTGGCCCGAGCGAGGAGCGAGGCGGCGAGAGCGCCAAGGTTCGAACTCCGAGGCCCAGCCCAGCCCAGTCCTTGTGGGGCTGGCCGGACAGGGGCCCCACAGTCAGGACCCAGCTGAACCCTCGAAAGATCCCTCGACAGCTCTGGTCTCCTTAGCCACTTTCAGCGCGTCGGTTCGTTTTGATTCTTTTCTTTCTTTTTTTTTCTTCTTTTGTGCACATGAGAAATAAATAATAATAATAAATAATAATAATAATAAATAATAATAAAATTTTGTATGGCACTCCCCATGGCTCCAGGTTTGTCTCTCCCTGTCTCTGGGACAGCCCTCCCCTCACAATGGTCGATCCTAAATGACCCCCTCAATGATCCACCTAACTACACTCCCACTGCGAGCCCCCTCCTACCCCTTGGCCGAGGCGATCTTAGCGGCAGCTGAAAGCAGGCAAAGCCCCAGACGAGCCTGCCCTTCAGTAGTCACCGTCCCCCAACCATCCCTACCCACCCCTGCCCTTGGGGCAGGGAGTTTTCGCTTTACAAAACTTCAGAGTAACTTCGAGTTACGCATCTATACCAGCCCGATTCGGTCGCCCTGCCTCTCCACCCGCACCCAGATTTAGGGTGCAGGCTCTCAGAACGCGACGTCTGAGGCCCTCTCCCCATGGACAGGGGGTTGTCTATTGTTCTATCTCCCTCCGCCGCTTAGCCGCGCTGCCTCAATTTTATTCCCCGAGTCCGCACAGAGACCACAGAGACCGCAGCCGCTTGCCACGAGCTTCCTCGCTGAGCATTTACTTCCGAGCCCGGACAGTGCTTAGCCCCGCGGAGACTCGGGGAGAACCAGCTGGCTCATGGGGCCTCGCGCGCCCCCTGTGTCTTGCGGAGTCCCGGGGCCCTGGCGAGCAGCAGCTAGGACTGGTGCTGTCCGGGTGTGTCCCAGAGAGGGCGCGCAGGCGCCTATGTCTGTCGGTCGGTGGCTTCAGTTTCTGTTGGTCTGCGTGGGTCTTTATGGCCCTGGATAGGTCAGGGGGTGGGGAAGTGGGAGAACTGTTTGTTTTTTCTTGCGCCTTATTGTTCTTTTGCCTGGTTCTGCAGTGAAGGATCTGTGTGTCTGTCGCTGTGTCTCTGTTCCTGTTTTGGGAAGGGATGGAGTGATTGTCCAGGATTGGACAGGCTGCAGCTGAGCTACTTGCAAGGGGTCCCCTCTCCACCCCATCAGCAACTTCCCAACTCCAGCCCTCCAACAAAGGCCAGAGCTCCACCTGGTCTCTGCCCTTGGATACTTTCCTTCTCTGCCCCTGGGGAACCTGCCCAGCTCAGCTTCCATCTCTCCCTCCTCCCACTTGAAAGGCTGTTGAAGCTCTGAGCTGCCAGGGATGGCTGGGGGGCTGCAAGCAGGGCCTGGAGGCAAACTAAGGAGTGACCTTCCCCCTTGACTGGAGGCAGTGTCTCCCAGACACCCCCTTCTCACCAGGATCCCAGAGGCCTGTCTTTCCCCAAGCCTATTTGCCCAGCCTCGCCCACATCATGACACTGCAGGACCCCCTAACAAATCAGCAAGCCCCTCATCAAGTCCATGTTCTTCCTTCTCCCTCCCCACCTGTGTCTTCTCCCTATTGCCATCTTCGCAAATGACAGTCCCACCTTCCACACTGCCCGGTGCTGCCCCCCTTGACCACCAGTCTCCTAGAAGAGTGGTCTTCAAACTTCTTTGATTGTACACCCTAGCAGTAAGAAGAATTCTGAATGTGTACTGCCAGTATATTTACTTATTTACAAATTCCATAAATGTACTACTGGACTAATATGTTATGAATTTTATAAGATATAAAGTAGAAAAAGGATGAGACTGGAATACATAGAAATAGAAGTTCTAATGTTCTCTTCTCACACCTAAATGAATTATCTTGCACCCCCCGGAAGATGTGCACCCCACTTCAGAGATCCTTCTCAGAACCCATCAAAACCAAGCATGGCAGAACTCCTGACTATTGCCTGATGCCCAGTGAGTGAGTTCCTGGAAGTTGTCAGGACAGTGGGTTGGCCCAGTCAATGCTCCCACCATTATATGTAGCAGGCTACCTGGCCCCCAGTGCCTGGCTTTGCCTCCAGGTGCCCCACACTCTGAGCCCTGCCCTGCTCAATCCACCAAATTGGGAGCCAGGGCCTCTTACCTGGGTCCCACCAGAACTTCTTACCTTCTGTTCTATTTCTGGTCTTTTTCACACCAAATTTGACAGCAAGTATCCACTGTCTACAGTGACCACCTCTGCCCAGAAGCTTTCATGCTGCATCCCTCCTGGGGTGCTGATTTCTCCTTGGAATCAGCCTGAGGGCCCCCAAAACATGTTCTATTGTCCTTGACCAACTGCCTTTTCTAACGGCAGCCCCACTTACAGACCCCAAACACAAACAGAGCCTGTTCTCCAGCTTCAGTTTTCCCCAGAACTCACCTAATTCTGACTCTGTTAGTCCTGTCCCCACCCCACCCCCACACAGTTCCCAGCTGCGGTACACCAACTATGACAGTTAGAAATGGGTGAAGAGGGACCGGCCCAGTGGCACAGCAGTTAAGTGCGCCCGCTCAGCTTCGGCGGCCCGGGGTTCGCAGGTTGGGATCCAGGGCGCGCACCGACGCACGGCTTGTCAAGCCATGCTGTGGCGGCGTCACATATAAAGTAGAGGAAGATGGGCACGGATGTTAGCCCAGGGCCAATCTTCCTCACGGAAAAGAGGATTGGCAACAGATGTTAGCTGAGGGCAAAAAAAAAAAAAAAAAGAAACGGATGAAGAAGGTGTCCTGGGTTGAGGGAACAGCAGGAGCAAAGACACAGAGGCATGGAAATATACCAGATAAAATGTGGCTAGAGTATCAGGTGTCTTGGAGAGACAGAGGGGGTCAGGGGAGGTGGCAGGAGATGAAGCTTAAAAGTAGTTGAGAGCCAGGACACTGTGCTGGGAATGTCAAGATGATATTCCTCACAGTGGCTCCTTTAAGGAAACTGCCCCATTCTCAGCCCCTCCTGCCCATGTAGACGCTATATTTGTACCAATGACTCTGTGACTAGTACGGAATTGGATTCAAGCACCAATCCAAGCCGAGCCCATCAGTTCCGCTCTCTTAGGACACAGAACTGGGAAGTATGGAGAGAATGAGGCCATTAACCATCAGAGGCAAAGCCCAGGGGAGGTCCTAAGGGGATTGCCCAGTCTTCCTATCTTAGTAAGGGGCAGCTCCATTCTACCAGTCACTTCAGCCAAAAACCCAAATCTTCCCTGACTCCTCCTGTCTTTCCCATCCCACACCTGATCCACCAGCAAAACCAGACAGCTCTACCTTTAAAATAGATCCTGAATTTGACCATTTCCAATGATCTGCACTGTACCATCCCAGTCCAAGCCACTACAATCTTTCACCTGGACTTGGTCTTTCTGTTTCCATCTTTGTCCCGCCTACCCCAGTCTAGTCTCCTCCCAGCAGCCACAGTAATCCTCCAAAATGTAAAGCAGATCATGCCCCTCCTCTGCTCAGAGCCCTCCAGTGGCTCCCCTTCTCCCCCAGAGTCAAAGTTAGAATCCTAAAACTGACTCACAAGGCCCTACATGTTCTGATCACACCTCACTTACCTCCCATTACCTCCCCCAGCTCACTGTGCTCTGAGCCCACTGGCTTCTGTGCTGCGCTTCAGTTACCCCAAGCGCTTCAATTACGCCAACCACAAGCCTTCTCAAGACACTTGCACTTGATACGTTATTTCCCCCAGACAGCCCGACGACTGGCTACCCTCGTCCTTAAGGTCTCTGCTCCTATATTACCTTATCAACAAGGCCTTCCCTCATCAACTTTAAAAAAATAGTGCACACCCCACCATCACTCTCTTCCTGTCCCTCCTTCTCCATACTCTTCACCACCACCTGACAGATTACATTTTATTGGTTTATATCCTGTCCTCTCCATTAGAATGTGAGCCCCATATGGACAGGTTTTTGTCTGTTCTGCTTGCTCCTGTATCCCCAATGCCTAGGTCAGGGGTTGACACACACAAGATGTTCAACTTATATCTGATAAAGAAACGAATGGAGTGATGAGGAAGAAGAAATTGTGACTAAGCAGGAGGCTGAGGCAGGGAAGGGAAATCCAGAGCAGAGGTGGAGAGACGGAGGAACCTCAAATACTTGGCGGAGGAGGGTGACCCACAGAGAGTGGCTAAGTGGCTAACGAGGGGATGTGAGAGAGGGCAGATGCTCTTCCTACTTCTCCTGCAGCCCAGTGGTTCAAGATTCGTGAGCACAGGGGCCAGCCCCATGGCTTAGCAGTTAAGTGTGCGTGCTCCGCTACTGGTGGCCCGGGGTTCGCATCCCGGGCGTGTGCCGACGCGCCACTTCTCTGGCCATGCTGAGGCGGCGTCCCACATACAGCAACTAGAAGGATGTGCAGCTATGACATGCAACTATCTACTGGGGCTTTGGGGAAAAAAAGGAGGAGGACTGGCAATAGATGTTGGCTCAGAGCCTGTCTTGCTCAGCAAAAAGAGGAGGATTGGCATGGATGTTAGCTCAGGGCTGATCTTCCTCACAAAAAAAAAAAAAAAGATTCGTGAGCACAGAACTCCTCGAATAACTCCTACCATTACCTGGGGTGACTCTCTGCTCCTTACAACCCAAAGCACTTACCGTTGTCCCCATGGGGGGCATCAAGGGTGCACCCCTCCTTCCATTGGGAAACTGCCCCTCCATCATCCTGTGTAGTCCTTGTGGGACTGTCAGTCACAGTGCCCCATCAGCTCCTGACTCTTGATATGGGCCTGAGACCCACATCTGGCCAATGGGGACCCCCATGTCCCTGTCTAAAGCACAAAGACCTCAAGTCAAGTACAGAGTCCTCTCAGAAGGCTTGTTATTGGGGACTTGAAGAGAGAGCATCTCTTCTTCTTTTGGACTGTGAGCTGCAGTGATGAGGTCTTTGGACCCCTAAGGACTGCCCCCACCATGTGGAGACTGCCTGCCTGAGAATGGAGTCACGCTCACAGTCAGGCAGGGACATGCAGAGCTGAGAGATAGAGAGAAAAAGAGCTCTGGTGGTATTATTCGAGTCTCTGGAGCCAGCTAGGCCTGAAGCAAGAACACTTTTGGACTTCCAGGGTCCTAAGACAGTGCATTCTCCATTTTTTTCACTTAAGCAAATATGTTGAATGTCAATTGCAAGCAAAAAGTTTCTGACTTAAACAGTTCTGGAGGACATGAATGCCCTGTTAAGGACTTTAGATATTTTTTCTTTCTTTCTTTTTTTTTTTTTGTGAGGAAGATCAGCCCTGAGCTAACATCCATGCCAATCCTCCTCTTTTTGCTGAGGAAGACTGGCTCTGAGCTAACATCTATTGCCAATCCTCCTCCTTTTTTCCCCCAAAGCCCCAGTAGATAGTTATATGTCATAGTTGCACATCCTTCTAGTTGCTGTATGTGGGATGCGCCTCAGCATGGCCTGACAAGCGGTGCGGCGGTGCGTGCCCGGGATCCGGACCCGGGCCGCCAGTAGTGGAGCACGCGCACTTAACCGTTAAGCCACGGGGCCGGCCCCAGATTTTTTTTCTACAGGCAATGAGAACCATGGAAAGTGTTAAGCAAGAGAGAACAGTGTAAGAGATTTGCATTTTTGGAGGAGCTCTCTGTCCGTTATGTGAGGAGTGGGATACAAGGAGAGACAGTGGGTGCAGGGAAACCTGTATGAGCCCACTGCAATGGTTCAGGAAAGAGATAATGGGGTCCGCACTAAGGCTTAGCTTAGGAAGGACATTGACTTGGAGACGTGACAATGTTATACTTTTAAGTAAAAAAGCAATGGGCAGAACAATGGACACATTTTCTTGTGTAAGAAAGTGGGAAAATAATTTTACCACATTTGCTTGTATATACATAATTGGAAAGATAAACAGCAGTCTAATAAAAATGGTTGTCTCTGAGCAGGGAACAGTGTGGATGGGGACTAGGTAAGAGTGAGATTTCTGTGAGTGTACTTTTTTAACGTAATTTTGAGTTTATTGAAAAATAAAATTTAAATTACAAAAAGTAAAGAAACAACCAGGTCCTTGACACATATGAGCATAATTTTTAATGAATAAACCAAGTTTTGCTTTTTTTTTTGTTCTAAGGCTGAGGGAAAGGGCATTGGATTTGGTGAATAGGGCATACCTGGTAATCAGAAAGCTGGTGCTTTCTGAAGGTGCAGGGAGCTGCTGGGGGGAGGGGTGGCTAAGACCTGAGGAAGTAGAAGGAGGCAGAGTGCAAACAATTCTTTTGAAAGGTTTGGAGGGCAGGGGCAGGAGATGATGTCAGTGAGCTAAAGGGGAGCTTCTTTCAGGCTAAGGGCTCTGTGGACAAGCCTGCTGGCTGAGGCAGAGGGTGGGGCAGAGGGTGGGAGGCAGGAGAGGTGAAGAGAGGCTGTTGAGAGATCAGCAGGAAGGGCTTATGGAAGGAGGCCTGAAAGAATGGGGTAGAGGCATAAGGGTGAGGGGTGGGGAGGAACCAGAGAATTCCGCTGGGGAGAGGAAGATCATGAGGGGTTGGGGGCCGCTAGGGCTGCTCAAAGAGATTGCAGGAGACACAATTGCTGTCTGCTGAGAGTAGCAGGAGCAGGGCTGGGACCAGCCTTGAGGAGGGTAAAGAATTTTGGAAGAATCTGTCTTGGGGATTCAGAAGGGAGTCTGTGAGAGCAGAAGGAGCATGTTGCCAGCCAGCAGCAGGGAGAGCACACACTGGTGGAAGACCCTTGGCTCCCCTTGCCCTGGCTGGCACCATCTCTCAGGATACAGCATCCAAGCCCCTCAAGATTACACTGGTCTCCCCTCTCTGACCTGATCCTGCTCCATGTGGCCTCCCTACTTGATTGAACCCCAGCAGCACTTCAGGCCCATTCTCATGGTCTGATCTTTGTGACTGTCCATCCCCAAGTGCCCAGGCATGGCCTCAACTGCCTTGTAGAAGAGGCCTGTGGAAGAGCCACCCCCCAAGGAGTTCCCAGCCGTGTATGCAACCTAGAGGCAGAACAGAAAGCATGTGTGTATGGAGGCATCCCCAAGTGGAGAGCAGAAGGAACCCAGAAGTTGGCTCAAAAGGTCACTGTGTGAACTTCAACAAGCCCCGCTCTCTCTGTGCACCTCAGTTTCCTCATGTGTAAAACCAGATGACCTCTAGGATGCCTTCCCACTTTGACATTCTAGGCTTCTGCAGTTGTATACTGTAGGTGCTCAGGCCAGGAGAAGTTCAAGCAAGCTCTGTGGAGGTGGAGTGGATACAGCCAGATGAGGAAGGGGATGGGGGTCTTTTTAAGCTAGAAAAGGAGGAGGCGTGGATTTATTTATATGTTGCCATCTCTCCCATCTGGGAGTTAGGACTGCCTTTTCCTATCTCTCTTCCCAGTGTCTGACCAGGGTTCTCTAGGAATAGGGGCTGCAAGCACTGGGACAGGAGAATGGTGGGGACCATTGAGGGTACAGAGTAGGGTATGACGGGAGAGAGACAAAGGAAGCAGCTATTTGGGGCCAACTACATTTCCTGCCTCTCCGCACACCCCCGCCTGCCCAAACCATCCCAATACCCTAATTAGCCAGTCCCTTAGGCCCCTGTTAGCCAAGCCGGCTGAGCGCCCAACTCCCTGGGGACCAGCCCCCTTACCCCCCAGACTAATCAGTCCTTGGCTCCTGGAGTGCATGAGTGTGTGTGCATGCGTGCACACACACACACTCCTTGTTCTCTCCCAGATCCCCAGACCCCATTCCTACCTTCAGAGGGTTAATGTAGGGTGGTGCTCAATTTCCCCAATGAAGACACCCCCATTTGAGATGATTGAATGGTTAGAAGAAGCCAGACAGAGTTTGGAGTGTTTTCTCCAATTTAGGGTTTTCCCTCAAACTTGTGGGATCTAGGATGTGTAGCAAAGGATGAAGCCATGATTGGGGGTACCCTATGGCACCCCAAGTCCTTGGGCTGGCACCTCTCAGGCCCCCATCTATGGTCAATATTCACCCCAACTCAGACCCCCTCCTCCCCTTCATCTCAGCCCCCACATTCATCTCCCCACTCCCCTACCCCCCGACACCCGCACTGTCAGCCCAAACACATGATAAATTGCCCTGTCAACAGAATTCATTCAGGGACCAATTAATTCCACAGAAATGAACCAGGAGCCATCAGTTGCTGAAAAACTCAGAGTGCAGGGAGCGGAGGGAGGGGGTGCAGGCGGGGGGTGGGCGGCAGAGGAGGGGACAGGGAGGCTGGGGAAGTTAGTCTGACAGAAATTGGTCATTTAATGCTTAAGTGCACGCTAGACAGCCCTGTCATCGCCCGCAGCCCCCGTGTGGGATTAATTATCGGAGGAGGAGAGGGCAGCCCCAGCCCAGCCCAGCCGTCTGTCACCAACCAAGGCTAGAGTCACCCAGGACTTGGCCACCCTGAGTCCTCTTCTAAGTCTCCAGGCCTCCTACTTCCTCAGCTTCCAGGTCCCTCAAGGTCCCAATCCTAGGCCCAACCTCATATGTTGGACCCTCAGCCACATTTAGTCATGGCCTTGCCATCAGCTAGCCCAACCAGGAAGCCTTCTTTGACCCCTTGACTGGGTCAGGTCCCGTAACTCCCTGTGCTCCCCTATCCTTATCCTCAACCATCTTGGGTGACTCTGTGTGTGGAGCCCAAGGTGTGATTGATCCTCCACTGATCCCAATCTGAGGGAATGACACCATCTTCCACTCAACTGCTCAAACCAAATCCTGCTAGTTGTCCTTGACTCCTCCCTCTCCCTCATCCATCTCATCCAATCAGAATCCAAGTCCAGTCAATTCAACCTCCTGAAAATATATCACATCTGGGCCACTTGCTTCTTGTTCCTCAACACCACCTAAAGCTAAGCCACCAGCAGCTCTGCCTGCTCTCCTGATTCAGGCTCTTGTTTGTAGCTAATGTTATCTTTAAAAATGCAAGTAATATCTTGTTGTGTCCCTTCCACTCCCACACACATTAATTCCAGTTTAACACTCTCTGGTGGACCACTATGGGCCTGAAGGGGATCAAGTCCAAACTCTTAACTTGACTCACAAGCCACAAAGCCCCAGCCTCTGCCACCAGCCTACCCTCACCTCCAGCATGCTTCCCCCACTGTCTCTGCTTCAGTCCCATTGACCTTCCCTTCCGGCATTTGCACATGCTGTTCTTCTCTCAGCCTGAAAAACTCTACCCTGTGACTCCCACCGTTCACTTGACTAACTCCTCCTATTCATCATTAAGATCTCAGATTAAATGTTACTCTCTCTAGGAAGTCTTCCCTGATCCCTTGATGTGCTTTTACATCTCCCCAAACTTCCCCATTCATCAACGTCAACCCTACTTGTGCATTGTCTGTCTTTCCACCAAAATGTTAAGTTTCACAAGAGTGGAGTCCATGTCTTGATCCTTCGAGCCTGGCACTTAATGGATACCAGAAAATATTTGTTGAATAAATAAATGAGTGAATGAATGAATAAAGGCCTAACTTTGTCTTGGCTCTATCCCTGACCTGACTCTAGGGCCAAGCTCCCCAGAGACAGACCTCTCCCGGCAGCCCAAAGTGGCTGGCGTGGCTGGAGAGATGAGAAACCCTCAGGCATGCCCAGTCAACTTTTGAGCCCAGCAGACTGACCCAAAGCAGCTGTGCTGGATCGTTCCAGTGAGGGAGAGTCTGCTGAGAGCTGAAGGTTAGAATGGTAGAGAGAATGACTGGGAGGACTTCCTGGAAGAGCGAAGCCCGGAGTCTGGAAGAAGCATGCTCTGTGCAGAGACGCGGGTTGGCTGAAGCATGGGTCTGATCAGAGAAGGAGGCAGAGAAACAGCTGGAAAGGGAACTCTCCAAAATTGATTTTGATATATTTGCCAGAGGTTGAACTGACAGGACTTGGATACTGATTGAATGAAAGGGATGAGGGAAAGGGAGACCAGTTTGTGAAGGACAATGAATGCCAGGCTGAGTATGGCCTTTTTCCTGCCCTTGATGAGGGGAAGGGGGTCACTGACTGCTTCTAAAGAGGCCAGATGCAAAGTTTTATTTGAAAAGTTAATTCTGGCTGCCAGACAGGGTGGTTGAAGGGAAAGGTTGAGGCAGGGAGACCATTAGAAGGCTGGTGCAATTATGAGAAAGGGAGTGTGTGTGTGTGTGTGTGTGTGTGTGTGTGTGTGTGGTGTGTGTGTGTGTGTGTGTGAAAGAGAGAGATTGACCTGTGGAAGGAAGGTCTGTGATGGAGAAGTCTCCCTTGAGGGGCAGAGGGGGACAAGGTGAGCTGAGTGGGCTCCATCTCCAAGAAGCCCAAGAAGGCCTGGTGGCAGCCTCACTGAGGTGGCATATCTGGACTTGGCTGCTAATTGGACTTGAAGGTGAGGAAGAGAGATAGGGCAAAGATGACTGCCTCTAAGGTTTGTGTTCTAAGAGGCTGGGTGGCTGGTGGGGCCCTCAGCAAAGGTAAGAAGAGAGGCTGACTTGGGACTAGAAACAGAAAGTATGACTTTGTATACTGAGTATACATGCCTGAGTTTGACATTCCTGGGCTTGATATCCAACAGACAGAATTACTGGGCAGTAGCTCCAGGGGGCGAATTTGCCTTGGGATGTAGAATTGGGAGACGTACCTTCCAGCCTCAACTCTCCTGTCCTCTAAATTTGCATTTCAGTTTGAATGGATCAATGTAATTTTGTGACAAAGTAATAATATAATACTTAAACAAAGTGATCCTACAATAATATAATGCAGTAGAGATGTGTCACCAGGTATAAGTGGTCACGTAGGACTATAATGGTGTAATCCAGAAACAGGATAACCATATGACAATTTACTAATACCAACCAGGAAATGATGGGTCAATGACCTGGTTAACTATATGGGGCTATATTGTGGTGATGAGGTAACCATGTAGTCAGTGACACTGCAGTGCTGAAATGACTGTAACGAGGCACACAACTCAGCAATGAAATGACAACCTAACAGTGTAATCATGTTAACTTGGTAATGATGTACTGATATAATGATGCCATGACTTAATGGCAGAGTGTGGTGATGACGTCACACAATAATAAAGCCTCAAGGACAGTGGAAAGGGAGAGGATGGAACTTTTAACCATGAGCCCCAGGACCCTGACAATAGAGTGAGAGAACCCTTCCTAAGTTTGAAAAGAAGCTTCCTCAGGATGCAGCAGAGGTCTGGAAGCAGCTTCTGGAGGGATGATGCAGTCTGGGGCGGGAAAGAGCTGAGCCAAGAAGGGAAGCTGGGAAGGCAAGAAATGGTGGTGGCTTTGCGGGACAGGACATGGCTCTGTGATGCTGGCCAGAATGGAAGGGCCTGGGCTGGAGTCAGAAGGAGGCAGGCTCTGACTGCAGAGTAGTATCTGAGCAGCCCTAAAAGCATTCAGTGCACAGAGTGCTTACTTGGCCAAAGAGGTGTCTGCTCCTTTAGGAGCTGAAAGGGATGGTAAATCCCATTTGGTACTTATAAGATTCTTAGAATCATCAAATTGACAAGAATATAAAAGAAAACCCAGAGCAAATAATAACACAATTGAAAACAACTCCAACCTTTAGCTTGTGCTAGGCACTGTGCTCAGTGCTCTACCTGCATTATCCACAATCACCTTGTTAAGAAGGTCTTATTATTTCCATTTTATAGAAAAGGGTAATGAGACCAAGACAGGTTAACATATTTGCCCAAAGTCACACAGCAAGTGAGGGGTAGAGCTGGAATTCAAACCCGGATCCATTTCTTTTTAAAGCACATCCATGCCCTTGCCATTGGGTATCTGCTTTAAAAGGTGTCTGTCCCTGAGTAAAAAGCAAACTATGGAGCAGGTTGAGCCACAACGTAAACATGTAACATATTCCTAGACATAAATTTTATTAAAAGACCAATATTAAGGTAGATAAAAATGTGTACAATAGGCAACCATTTATCTAAGAAATAAAGGAGGAATATGAATACATATACTTATTTATTTACATTTTACAAAATGGAAAGATAATCCAAAAGGTTTTTTTTTTTAATGTTTATCTATTGAAGAAGGGAGGAAACAAAATGGAGGATAGGGTAGAAGGTAGACATCACTGATTATATCTTATTTTGCAGATTTGACTTTAGAACCATGTAAATATTTTACATAATAACACAATAAAAGTAAATACATAAGCAATCCCCCAAAAAGCTAAAGCAAAATTAAACAAATGAACAAATGAAACCAATGAATCTATTGAGTTGGTGTCATAACCACATAAAGAAAAACTATTTCAAGTGATTTAAAACCTAGTAATTGACTGTGTATGTATTCCCCCAGTGGGACATACACTAATAAAGCAAATAACTAATGATATTGATGTTCTTGGTGTTTTTTGGTGTGGGAGAAACAAATAAACAAAACCAGATGAAAGATCAATGAAGATAAGTGAAATCCTTGTAGTCATGGATTTAATTATTAATAATAACTCTTGATGCATTTTACCTTTTTTAAAAATGTATTTCCTGGCTCTGTCCACTAAAAAGGATAAGAAACTGACCAACTCAGTAGCAATAAGCACCTCTAGCCCCAGATTGTGGTCTTTAAATACCACTTTGCACTAAAAGGAACCAGGACTCTTTGGGGGAAATGAAAGATGCCAAGTCTGAAACAGGAAATGTACAAGATGATTCCGGAAATCTTGTCATAGTAGAAAACAAGGAAGCTATGAAAGACTACTAGGGTCATGTCAAAGGACTTAGGTGCCAATTAGAGGCTCCTGTTGACCAATGATGAGATAATTGAGCATCAATGAGAATAATGACTGCAATTGATAGAAACTCATCAGATATATTTAAGTCCATGAGTACATAATTATAGTTAAAAGAAAAACCCTATTGATATTCTTTGGAGGATGCTAGGGAACCAACTCATTATTTGGATACTGATAAATAGAGAGAGCGAATCAAATATTTCTACTGCCTTTCTTTTTTTTTTTTTTTAGGACTTTATTTATTTATTATTTTTCCCCCCAAAGCCCCAGTAGATAGTTGCATATCATAGCTGCACATCCTTCCAGTCGCTGCATGTGGGACGCGGCCTCAGCATGGCCGGAGAAGCGGTGTGTCGGTGTGCGCCCGGGATCCGAACCCGGGCCACCAGCAGCGGAGTGCACGCACTCAACCGCTAAGCCACGGGGCCGGCCCTCTACTGCCTTTCTTATATGAACTGTACCTTAGGAAAATCAAATAGTAGGTGAGGGGAAATTTCTCTTTCTAGAAGTCTTCCAGCTAATAAATGGAGAAGGAATGGATAGAATTAGAATATCACCATTTTGCAATCCCTAATGGAATAACAGATCTAGGCAATGATCATCAATGGCTGTTAATTTCACAAAAAGAGAAACAACAGAACATTATGTGCCTCTCAATGGAAATACAAAAAATACAAAAACAAAAAACCTTATAAGTAGTATTTCCAAAAATTCAAATGTGAATCTGATCAAGCCTCTAGATGTAACTACCATCTTACAGAAATACTATGAATAGAGGAGCCACAAGTATGCAATGTGATTTAGGCTCTTGTTTGTATAGTTTCCCCAGACTGTGAGAAACTTTAGTGCAAATAATCTTGCTTCTTCAATAAAGAAATTGCAAGGGGGAAAATGGATAGACTAAAAGAAACTTAAGAAACATATCAACTAATTGCAATATATTTGAATTCTGCAAGTAGTTAAAAAGAAGAAGAGGAGCAGGAAGAGGAGAAGTTATGAGGTAACCAAGGAAATGTAAACATGGCATTAATTGCACATTATGAAATTTTTTAGATGTGCTAGTGATATTATGGCCATTTTTAAAAGTCCTTTTATTTTAGAAATATAAACTGAAATATTTACAGATTAAATGATATAATGTCTTGGATTTGCTATAAAATAATCTGGGAGGTGGAGTGGTTGGGGACTATGTGGAACAAGACTGGCTATAAATTGGTAATTGTTGGAGCTGGATTTGTTATACTATACTCTTTATTTTTGTATATGTTTGAAATTTTCAATAATAAAAAATTTAAAAACCATTGTTAGGGGCCGGCCCTGTGGCTTAGTGGTTACGTGCGCGCGCTCTGCTACTGGTGGCCCGGGATCAGATCCCAGGCATGCACCGATGCACCGCTTCTCCAGCCATGCTGAGGCCACGTCCCACATACAGCAACTAGAAGGATGTGCAACTATGACATACAACTATCTACTGGGGCTTTGGGGAAAAAAAAAGGGAGGAGGATTGGCAATAGATGTTAGCTCAGAGCCGGTCTTCCTCAGCAAAAAGAGGACGATTAGCACAGATGTTAGCTCAGGGCTGATCTTCCTCACAAAAAAAAAAAAAAATAATAATAATAATAAAAATTTGCTTTAAAAAATTGTTATATTAAAACAAACTAGTTAAATTTGGGGGTAGCCATCTCTTCCATCTTGACTTGCAGAAAGCTGACAACTATCTTCAAGTGTTTAGCTGTCCAAGCTGGAAATTCTGAAGAAACTGGCCAGCCCAAAAGAAAATACCTCTAGATTCTGGCAATTGGGGTCTCTCACAAAATACCGGGGTCTCTGCTTTATCACTTTTCAGTGATGTCTACTAATCAGCAGATTCCAAACATGCACACAGAGTTTCCAAGCAGTCTTTCAGTGCCTTACTTTTCTGTACTGATGGACAAGAAAGGATACTAATGGTTTAAAATAAGCTTCTAACATGAGAGATAAAGACTAGAATTAACTATCACGAGAAAAAGAACTTGAAAGTATCAAAGATAATTCAGGGAAGAGAAGAAAACTAAAAACAAAACAAAAACCCACCTATAATTAGTAGTCTCAAAGAGGTATAAGAAACTCACATCTATGAAACAAAAACAGGGTGTATTTTTAAGGTACATTCATGGAATAGTAATAATTTTTAACCCCCTGGAAATTAATACATACATGTATGTATATACGCATATATATAAATTAGAAGTAAAAATAATTAATAGAAGGTTTTCAAGGTAAAGCTGAAAAACTATCCAGAAAGTAGAATGAATAGCCACAGAGATGAAACTAGGAAAGAAAAGAATTAGAAACTAGAGGGTAAAGACAGAAAGTATAAATATCTGACTAGCAGGAGTCTCAGAAAAAGTGGACAAAGAAAATGGAGGTGAGAAAATTATAAAAAAGTAATTTCATAAATTTCCCGAAAGTGAAGACATGAATTGCTATGTTGAAAGGGCCTATCAAATACCCAGTACGATGGATTTACAAATTCCCATACTAAAACACATACTCATGAAATTTTAAAACACCAAGGGATAAAGAGGATCCCAGAATGAGAAAGAGGGGAAAGAAGAGTTAAATACAACAGTTTGGAAATAAGAATGGCAGTAAACTTCTCAACATCAATAATGGAAACTACTAGATAATGGAATAATGATACCTTCAAAATTTTTATGACAAATTATTTCAGATCTAGAATTCTATACCCAGCTAAAATATCGATCAAGTGTGAGACTAAAATAAAGTGTTTCTTACATTTCCAAAGTCCCTCAAAATTCCCATGCATCCTTTCTTAAAAAATTACTGAAGGATGTTCTCTGTCAAAAATGAATGAATAAACCAAAAAAGAGGAATATTTGGGACCCAGTAAGCAAAAGATCTAACACATGAGAGGAGTGAGGGGAATTTCCAAAATGATGGAAAAGGAAAATTTCATAATGACAATTGTGCAACATATCCATGGAGTAACCAGTGCAGATAGGAACAGGAACAGGTAGACCACATACAGTTGTGCAGGTTGTTCCCTGACCAAAGGTGTCTAGCTTGGGGACCTTAAATGAGAGCCAAAATCTGTCTTGCACTCTGCTTGCCAAGCCACATTCCTGATGAAGGGTTGCATCAAACCTAGAGGAAGAAAACACTTACTAATGGGTCTTCCCAAAGAGAGCACTATTCTGTAATTTGTCATCCCAGGAAGCTCCTTTTTACAATCCATCTGTCCAGAGGGGGTGTCTTTTTAAAAATTTCACTCTAAAGGGCCGTTTGTGTTAGTGATGGCCCTGAATGGAAAAAGTGTAGGTCCAAAACAGATGCTACCAATAAAAATATGGTAACAATAGATTACAAAATATGTTTGACACAAATAAAATGTTTCATATTTCTGTTGGGAATTTTGACATGAATTAGTAATAAATAACTAGAATATTTAGCAAATAACCAAAAAAAAAAAAAAGCTGAGGCAATTACTAACTCCAAGAAAAACAAAAAGTTATACAGGAAATAAAATGTGATGCAAGTCATAACATGAATCAGCTGTAAAAAAAGAAAGAAAGAAAGAAATATTTACATATTTATATACATAAACACAGAATATTGATTTTACTCCAAATGGTGATGTAAGCATATTGAGAGAATGAACAAAGGTAAAGTGAACATAGATAATGGTATAAGAGAGCTCAATCCTCATCTTCCATACTAAATAGTCAATAGGTAATACCCAAAAAATTAAAAGTCAAATATAGCAATATAAACATGATACTTCAATAGAAATAGGGAAGTAAATATCAGAAGATACGGTTAAGCAGTTTTAAAATGGTAGCCTAGAAGGAGGTAATAAGGAATAGCTATTACCTTATATTAGTTTGCTTTTTGACCTATGTAAATAATTATTTTTAATGAAAACATCAAAGATACATAAAAATAGAGAAAATAGTACAATGAACTCCCACATTCTAATCACTCAGTTAGCCATTATCAAGATTTTGTTACACTTGCTTCATGTAAGAATATTAGTTAAATTTTTGGAATTAAAAATATTTAGAAATACACACAACAAATTAATAATATGGCTACCTTTGAGGCACACAACTGATATAGAGGATGGGAGGACTTTTTTCTTTTAAACAGTTTTATTTTTATTTTTATCTTATAAATTCTTATGCTATGCACTGTTCTAAACACTTTACGCTCATTTAATCCTCATAACAATTTGAGGTGGATACTAGTATCATCCCCATTCGACAGAAGAGAGTTGACTATGATGTGAGGTTTTTTCATTGAGCAGATGTTCCTTTTTTTGTGCTGAGGAAGATTCGCCCTGAGCTAACATCTGTTGCCAATCTTTCTCTTTTTTTTGCTTGAGGAAGATTAGCCCTGAGCTAACATCTGTGCCAATCTTCCTCTATTTTGTATGTGGGTTGCCACCACAGCCTGGCTGACAAGTGGTGTAGGTCTGTGCCCAGGATCTGAACCCATGAACCCAGGCCCCAGAAGCAGAGCACGCCGAACTCAACCACTACACCATGGGGCCGGCCCTAGCAGGTGTTCCTTTTTAAATAATAATTTTGAAAAATAGTAGGCCATAGAAATCTATTTCCCTTCTCATATGACAACCATTTGGTTATTTGAATTCTTTTCTTCTCCAATATAAAAAGTCCTAGATCTTCCAATGATGCCTCAAAGGTAGAATTATGATACATTGCAGTTATTAATAACACTTTCTTTCACTCTTAGATGCATCCCAGTTTAGGTAATAAATTTTATAGTCACTCTACTCATGGGACTTGGTGTTTAGATCCTTTACCATGGGGTTGCCCTTCCCTGGATATCACTCTTAAGAAGGGTCCTCAGCCCTGAACCTAGCAAAATACGGAACATAGTGGGACCACTGACCTTTCGTATTCCAAGCTTTCTGCATCTACTAAGGCAGTGTGGGAGCCTGGGAGTCATCACACTCCTGGAAGTGCCACAGAATTGGTTGCTGTCAACCAGCTGTCAAATAAACTCAGTCTTTTTCAAGTGATTCATTCTTAAACCAGGGCTTCCAGTCCCATATTTGTGCTTCTGATCTTTTTAACTGGCCTGCAGGACTCCACATCCACCCTCCTCCAAATGTCACTTGTTCACGTAAGATCATCGTTCCAGCCTGTCAAGATCATTTTGAACCTCAATTCTGTCATGCAACCTATTAGTGATCCTGTTCCTCTTTGTGTTTTCTGGAAGTGTGATGAACTGGACATCTACATCTTCACCTGAGCCACTGATAGAAACATCGCATGACCAGGGCTGAGTCACAGGCTCAAAGACTTCCCGCTGGCAAGACACAAACTCTATCATCATCATCATACCTCGTTGGGTACAGTGAGTCACCAGTTATGAATCCTCCAAGCAGGGCCATCATGAAGCCCACATTTCTTCATTGTATCCACAAACTGCTTCATGCCCTGTTGAAAGCAAAAGACAGTATCTTCAACATCCCCCTAACCTCTTCATTCAATATCCTTATCAACAAAAGAAGCATGATATTCCTCCCTTTGGTATGTTTTTTTAGAGAACTCATGCTGGTTTCAGCCAAAAAGTAAACATATTCTCCTTGCTAAGCATTGCCAGACCCCATATATAATAATCATTTCTAGAATTTTGCCAGAAATCGTCAATCTTGACAATCCTTAATTATCAAATCCATTGTCTATTCCTCACTGAGTATAATGGCAGTAGTTGTCCATTTCCATCCCATAGCACCCCTCCCTTCCTCCATGATTCCCCAAAGGTCACTGAAAGCAGACTTCTGATCACATCTGATCTTGACACCCATTTGGACCTGGACCTTTTTATCATGATTTGTTCCTACTATTTCTGATTTGAAATCATTTTCCTCAACACTCTGAAAAGAAGGAAAAAGAAAGGTTAGCAGCTCTTCTTTCTGTCTTCTGTTAATACCACACTATGACTTTCTATTCCAAAGGTTGTCCTGAGTATCAAACACATTTTATTTACTTATTTATTCATTAATTCTTGCATTCATCCATGCATTCATTCATATTTAATCACACAATTAATATATACTCATTAAAATGCAAATATTACAGATAAAATAAAGCTCTCATTGACCAGTCCTTCTAATTCTATTCTATTCTTTATTGTTACTAGTGTGGTGTATATTCTTCTATGCATTTACACTTATATATGTACCTAAAAACCATATGCTTTGTTTTTTTGTTTAACTATGTTGGCATATCCTTTAGAACATATTCCCCCATTGACATTTTCCTGGCAGAACATCTAGGTTTTTAGTACCCAAACTTTATAGAACACACATATCTCACAATGTTTTTCAGTTGTTGTTTATATAGGGAAAATATACAGTATTTGCATCCCCAAAACTCAGTATGGCATTCTAAACATAATTATGTATAGGAAAAATCCCAAGTTACATTTCAAATAGAATTGATAGGGGTTCAGAATCACATGTAGACATTTTGAAAAGTGTCAACAAAGGGGATGCAAATTGGGAGTGTGGCTGATGCTGAGAGGCCTTATTATTGCTAACAAAGCAACCATTTGTTACAACCATATTCATTGTTTGGTAACCAGGAAGCAATGTTTTGAGCATTTTACATCCTAACATACTAATTTGTTTTTTATATAAAGGAATTTTATTGGGATTTAATTACATTTTAAGAAATCTGTCGAGGGATGCAAGTTGACACATAACCTGTTACCATTTTTCCCATTTAAAATAATGGAAAACAGGCTCCTACTTAGTGTTTTCACACAAAATGTTTGTGTCTGATTTGAAGAAATGGATTTCTGACATTGAGAGAAAATGCCTGTCCATCAACAGATGAATGGATAAACAAAATGTCGTATATCCATATGATGGAATATTATTCAGTAATAAAAAGGCATAAAGTGCTGACAGATGCTACAACATGGATGAATCTTGAAAGCATTATGCTAAGTGAAAGAAGCCAGACACAAAAAGACACATATTGTATGATTCCATTTATACGAAACATCTTACAGGCAAATTCATAGAGACAGATAGTAGGTTAGAGGTTACCAGGAGCTTATGGGAAGGGGAAATGGAGAGTTATTGCCTAATGGGTACAGAGTTTCTGTTTGGGATAATGAGAAAATTTTAGAAATAGATAGTGGTGATAGCTGCACAACATTGTGAATATAATTAATGCCACTGAATTGTATATGTTAAAATGGTTAAAATGGCAAATTCTATGTTGTGTATATTTTACCACAATAAAAAAGGAAAGATTCTACGTATTTTAAAAAACCCTTTTTAGCACTGAGATTCTTATTTACATTTAGTCCTACAAAGATTAACATACATATGGAGAAATTTGGGGAGAATCTTCTGTTTACCTTATTAAACTTTTTATTTTCCCTGAAAAAAAAAAAGAGGTAAGATGCCTGTATATATATAAACGACAAATGTTTTGTTCTGTAACTTGCTTTTCTCATTCAACAATATACGTTGGAAAGCCCCTGTGTCAGTACCTGCCGGCGCCCCATTCCGTGAGTGCTGCAGAGTCCTCTGTAGGATAGGTGTACGTGGGCTTATTTGGCCATTGCCCTGCCAGGCAGTTTTTAGCCGCCTCCACTCCTCTTGAGCTCTAACCTTTCAGGTGCTTCTCACAGTTTGTTGCCAATCTGGTGTCCCTCTCCCCAGTCACTCTTCCTTCCTCCCATGGTCTGTGCAAGGCCTTATCCACATGGCCTCATTAGAGACCTTCTCAGGTGGTCACATTGGTATCCTCCCATGCCTCTCTTGGATTTAGAGATACATGCTTGGGGATGTTCCTTGCATTATTGTTTATAAAAGCGGAAAGCACCCATTGTCCATCAATAAGAGATTATTCCATAAAGTTATCCTTACAGACTACTATGCAACCATTAACAATGTTGCTACAGATTGTAGAACTATATTTATTGACATGAGAAATTGTCTACAATACACTAAGTGAAAAAAAAGTTTTCAAAGCAATATGTATTATGTAATACCATATTTGTAAAAACAATTGACTATGTACATAAAAGTAAAGTCTGGAAGGCTATACACCAACACGTGAACGGTGGTAATCTGGGTGATAGGAGGACAGGTGATGTTTTATTTTGCACTTGAATTTTCCAGGTTTTTTTTTCAATTAACATTCATAACTCAAGTAACTAGAGAAAAGAGTTTTTTTTTTTTTAAGCCAAGATTGACGTCCTTGACTCTGGGAATTGTACGGAGCTGTCTTAGAGCACAAATAACATCCCTTGCACTGTTCTGTCTTTCTCCCTGAGAATTTCAGCCTTCACTACAAGGAAGAGGGAGGGGAGGGAAAAGGAGTTGGGCCTACCATCTCCATCATTGCATTTAATCCCCAGAACAACTGAGGGGAGGGAGATATTATTAGCCCCATTTTCAGATGAAGAAACTGAGGCTCTGAAATGATAAGCAACCACCTTCAACCAGGCAGTTAAAAAATTACTAAAGCAAAATTCTGCCTGACCCCAAAGCTCACACACACACACACCACATTCTCTCTCTTTCTAGAAGTACCCCAGAGTTCTTGCTTAAAGTTTCCCACCAAATCTCCCTCTCCTCTCCACCCCCCTGCATCAAAGGCCTGGTGGCAGAGAAAATGTGGAAGGTGGGCCCATGGGGGCAGTAACACACACTAATGTCCCTCATGTTTTGCGCAATAGCACCACAAGCGTCCCACTCTAACATAACTACCATCCTCATTTCTGTCAGAGGAGCCACTTGTTCTCTCAATGACTCTATACTGAGCACCTTCTAAGTCTCAGACAGAGAGATAGGCACTGGAGATTCAGTGATGAACGGGACCAATGTGGTTCCTGCCCCCCTGGAGTTTACGTTCTGGCTGGAGAACGCATTACTGACAGTGCACAGGCACCAAACAGAGAATATCCAAGCATGGTAATAAGCAGTGGAGGTTCACCAAGAACCAACAGTCAAAATGGAGACAGGAAAGGAAAAAGTAGATGGATGTAAGCCTGAAAGGAAATTTCTAGAGCTTGGTCCTATGACTTCATCCTTGGTCCTTCCTGTTCCTTGTTTTTGTTAATGACCTCAGGTTCTTCAGATTGTCAGAAGATATAAAACTTATTAAAAGTAGGAGGACAAAATTGAGGCCTCACAGATAGCTTGGAATAACGGGTCAAAATTAACATAATGTAATTGAAGGGACAAATGTGAAGTCCTGAATTTGTGTTACAAATCAGTTGCCCCAGTTCACTGCCACATGGTCCGGGCCTGTCAGTGGGTCATGTGAGAAAAAGCAGGGAGGTTTTTGCCCATGAGCTTTATGTGGGTCCACAAAACCAACCGACTATAAAAAAGCTAGGACAGGAGCCAGCCCCATGGCCTAATGGTTAAGTTTGGTGTGCTCAGCCTCGGCAGCCCAGGTTCGGTTCATAGGTGGGGACCTACACCACTCATCGGCGGCCATGCTGTGGTGGTGATCCACATACAAAATAGAGGAAGATTGGCACAGATGTTAGCTCAGGGTGAATCTTCCTCAGGAGAAAAAAAAAAAAGCTAGGACGTAGGTGTGGGCAGCCCTGATGGAGTCCAGCAGAAGCTGGAAAGATACTCCCACTGTCCTCAGGGCTGCTCTGAAAGGGCCCTCCACCCATCCAGCCTCCAGGGCAGGTGTCAATAAAGACACACTGCATCTCTGCATCATCACATAGCAGGGCTGACCACCTGCTCCACCTCCTTGTAGAGCAGCCAAGTGAGGCCCAGGGAGGGGAAGGGGTCTGCCCAGTGGGGTGAGCAAGTTCACAGCAGAACTAGGGCAACTCTTGACTATCTTGAATCAATGAATGAATGAATGGATGGATGACATACATGGATAAAGATAAAGTACATGTAGGGGCAGCAGACGAAATTAGGAACATCCATTTCATCTTCTTTGAGGCGTCAGAGGAATTAATCAAAATGATAAGTCTTCCCATTGATTTATGCGCAGATTCTTTGTGTTGAGTACATGAGTGCATATGTGCGTGCCCACACCATGCCTCTAAAGGTTCTGCCTTGACTTCCACACGCTGTCCTCCCTGCCCCACATGAGTGCTGGAGGCAGTGGGGAAGGGACTACTCAGCCCTGCCCTCTTCCAACTCCCTGGGTTTTCTTTCCTCTTTCCAAGGCCCCTCCTCCAGGAAGCTCTCCTGGATTGGGGAGGCAGTGGTACTGGCCTCCCACCCAGTCAGAGACCACTGCCAGCTGCAGCAGCTTCTGCTCAAGGCAGTTATCCTAAATTGTCCTAAGGGATCAGGAGCCTAGAGAAAGCCCCCATCTTGTAATTTTGCACCTCCGTCTCCCCATATGCTTCTGTGCCCTGGCCCCTCATTCTCTCACCCATCCTCAGACACGTGTGTCCCTCAGACCCCAGACCCCCAGTTCCCTTTCCCTCCTCATGTACCCTCCCCCGAGATTCTCTGTCATTATCTCTGGAAAGTGAGGCTTGTGCATCATCATTAATGGGCTAAACAGCAGGGTCAGCAAGGCAGGTAGCAGTAAACGCAGCAATTACGGCCGCGCCTCCATCCTAGCGCCTTCGCTCCCAATCCATCTCCCCTCATCACCGGGCGGTGCTGAGCCGGCCCTGCCTTCATTACATTAATCAGGTTAATTCCAAGTTAGAGTCCACATTCTAATCAAAAGGCAGTCAACAGGGGTGGGGTGCCGGAAGAAGAGGGAAGAGCTGTCCTCCCAAGAAATGGGGGTTGACAGCAGGGCCCCGGTCTGGACACCTGACAGCCTGGCCTCCAGGGGCAGCTCCCACTCTGTGTCTGGGCCTTGCTCCTGAGACATCTTTTGCATCCTGGATCTGAGCCAGGGCTGAGGCTCTGGATATGTAATTAGAGGCAAGAGAGAGTCCCTTTCTTGTCTCTCTAAACAGGCCGATCACACCATCATGGACGATTGGCAAGGTTGTACACTGACAACTCTAGGAGAACACCATATTCATATTGTAGTCTACATGAATGATGCCCTTAGAGATGTGCAAGGTACAACCTGCACAACAGTACAGAGAGACCCTGCCGGCCACCTCCTGAGAAACCAAGGGACCAGGGAAAGTAGGGACAGCGGAGGAAAGGAGAGTAGAGGCCACAGAGCCAACACTGGACCTCAAAGAGCTTGTTAAGAGGAAACAGATCAAGAGACCCAGCCTCCACAAGAGCAACAACTCCATCAGCCCCAACATGCTGGCATGTCCCAAAGGTTCTGTCCTCACCCTCTGCTAGGTAACCTCATCTGCTTCCACAGCTTCAAATATCACTGCATTGAAGAAGACCTCTTCACAAAGAGCTTTCCCACCCTGGCTTCCTATTCCACATGAGTAGCTCTGCATGGAAGTCCCTCCAGCCACACACCAAGAACGTGGTTGAAATAGTTCAGAAGCTTCTCTCCCAAATTTACTTGTCTTCGCTTTCTCAATGGATTCCTCCCTATGTGGCACAAGCTAGAAATCTTGGAAGTCACTTGAGAGTCCTCTTTCTTGGACCCTTTACTAGTTTTCTATTGGTGCTGTAAAAAATTACCACAAACTTAATGGCTTAAAACAACACAGATTTATTATCTTTTGATTATGGAGGTCAGAAGTCTAAAATGGGTTTCACTGAGTTCAAATCAAGGTGTGGGCTGGGCTACATTCCTTCCGGAGGCTCCAAGAGAGAATCTGTTTTCTTGCCTTTTCCAGCTTCTGGAGGCTGCCCGCCTTCCTTGGCTCATGGCCCCTTTCTCCATCTTCAAAACTGGTAGCATAGTATCTTCAAATTTCTCTCTGACCCTGACCTCCTGCCTCCCCTTTCATTTATATAGACCCTTGAGAGTACACTGGGCCCACCCAAATAATTCAGGATAATCTCCTGCACCTGATTAGCAACCTTAATTCCATCTGCAACCTTAATTCCCCCTTGCCACGTACATAACATTCACAGGTTCTTGGGATTAGGATATGGACGTTGAGGGGCCATTATTCTGCCTACCACAAACCCAAGATGCCCCATTTATCTTCAAGTCCTATTAATTCTATGCCTCCAAAATGAGCCTTCCTTCTATCAGTTCCTATATTTTTCGTCTTGGATTGTCTGGATATTGCAATCACCTTCTAACTGGTTTCTTTACCTCCAATCTCTCCCTTTCCAATCCATCTCCCAAGTGACCATCAGAGTAAAGCAGATGCTTTTATTGTTCCGAGCATCTCTTCCACTCAGCCCACTTCCGATTTCAGGGCACCTAGCCTAAGAAAACGGATGTGACACCCCAGGGGCAACCTTCAGCCAATGTGGGACCTCATCGGTAGATAAATGCCCAGCTTCCTGTTCTTTAGAGGGACAATTCTGAGGTACATTCTACACAGTTCTGAGAGGGTCCCCAAGGATTGAACACCAATTACCCACAGTGGCAACCAGCTTTCCTCTCTGTTTCACTGTCCCCACTCCCTCACTGCTGCTCCCTAGGATCACCTCCCAAATAAACTGCCTTCACACAAGTCTTTATCTCATGCTCTGAATTGGGGGGAAATCAAACTAAAACATAGAGTGATATCTCTAAAATGAAAATCTGATCAAGTCTTCTTCCATGTTGAAGACAGTCAACAACTCCTGCCCTCAGATTAAAGTACTAACTTGTAGGTTGATATTCAAAACCCTCCATACTCCAACTCACTTCTCCAATCTCATCATCTTCTACGTCCATCCATTCATCCTATATACCAGCCATGCCAGATCTCACCACAAACTTTCACATGCCCAAGCCTTCACTCTTGCTGAGAGCTCTGAGTTCTATTCCTGCTGCCTGGACACCTCCACATAAATGCCTCGTCGCAAACCTCAATCTCACAAGTCCAACACTGAACTCAACTTCTCATCAATGTTCTCCTCTCCTTCATAACTTTTTCTCAGTTTTCCTATGTTTTGTCTGATTCTTCATCATCTTTCCCTGATTCTTTTTCTTCCTCCTGTCTCATATACATGAGTGATCTCCAGGCTTTTGCCCTGGACCCTCTTCTTGATCTCCACATGTTCCCTGGGTAGTCTCATCCATTTCTACGGTATTATTTACTACCTACACATATTGACCATTCTTTTATTTTTATCTCCAGATAGGACCTCTCTGCTGAGCTCCAGACTCATATCCAGCTGCCTGCTGATACCTCTACCTGGATGTCCTATCACAACTTAAATTCTACGTATTGAGGAACCTATCCTCCAACTCGCTTTTCCTCCAATATGTCCCTTTGTGGAATCACTTACTACCTAGATGTTCACAAATCTTCAATACCTTCTGCCCTATCCCCCTCTCCAAATTCTGCCCATTCTATCTGGTCTATTCTCTCTTGTCTCTTCCCTCAGACCCTCACAATCTCTCCCCTGGATTTTGCAATGGTTGTAACTGGTTACCTTGCCTCTGGTATTGCCTTCTCCAATCCATCCTCCACACAGCAATCAGAGAAGCCTTTCTAACACACAAATCTGGCAGGATGACGTCCCACTCAGTACCCTACAGGAAAAGACCACATTTTTTTAGCAAGACCCAAAGTCCTTCCTGATCTGGGGTCTGCCCTTCTGAGCATCCTCGGCTTCCCCTTATGCTCCACATACTGTTCCCTCTGGTTGTAATGCCCTTCCTATACCACAACCTCATCAATCCCTCCTCTACTTGAAAACTTTCTTGTCTTTTAAGCCACCTCTTCTGGGAGGCCTTCCAGAACAGTGCTCCCAGAGCAATCCATGCAGCAGAGTACTGAGACATTTATTTACTAATCTGTCTCTGCTGTTATACTGACTCCTTGAAGGAAGGGACCCTATCTTAGTCATCTTTGCCCCACAGCACTGTGGCTGGCTCATAGCAAGAGTTCATTCAGTGCTTGCTGAATAAATAAACTAATAGATGTGCAGCTTCACACACAGCGAAATTCTTACCTACATAATGACACTCACATAGTCACTGTACTCATGGTTACACAGGCAGACACAGCCATACTCATTCAGACTGTTGTTTCCATGTACAAGGAGTCTTCAACAGTCAGTCACATACCTCAGCCGTCACTTACCTACAGCCAAATACCAACATTCACCCATACACCCACCTCCACATCAACCAAGTCACTCAGAGTCATACCCATTCAAACACGCCTAGTCACAAACACTCTCACATGGTCGTACACACAAATTCACACAGAGCCACACATACACAGCCACACACGCAGCTCCAAACACCTTGAGGGCACACTTCATCTCCAATTGTGAGCAAATGCTGTTGGTTTTCATTAATCTGCAGACTCTGTGTTTGCCAGTCTCTCTGGCTCCCCCTCTCCCTCTTCCCTGCTCTCTCTCTTTCTGCTCGGAGGCAGGTGAGCGCATCAATTTTCTCCTCATCTGTGGCAGTTAAATTAAATGGAATCGGCCTGATTGCTGAAAATCAAAGGGAAGGCTGATAAAGCAATTAAATCCCTCTAATTCCTCGTCCTGAAAGGTGCAGCGGCTCTGAAGCTAATTAACTTCATAATGAAAATCCTTCTTCACCCTTTTAGGCTCTTCTCTCCGGGTCTCCTCTCCTCTCCTTCTCTCCTTCTGGGGAGAAGCTGGTTACTGAGGAAGAGCTGGATCAGCAGCATTAAAAGTCAGAACTCTGGAGAGGTCTCAGGGGGCTCTTTCTTGCGCTTCCAAATCCAGCTCCCTTCTCATCCCTTCCCCACTCACCTGCCCACCCTCAACACCCAGTCCCCTTTCTCCTTCATTCAGTTGCCTGCTTACCTCTCAATATTGCATTTGTAGCATCCATTCCTACCCCAAACACCCAGCACTACACCAACACCATCCCAACCTCCAACACCATCCCTACCTCCAACACCAGCCCTATCCCCACACCCAGCCCTACCTCACTCAACAACCACCCCATCTCCAGCACCCAGCCATTCCACCTCTAATACTCAGCCCTACCTCAACACCTAGCCTTACCTGTACATCAGCCCTCCCCAACACCAGCTCTGTCTCAAATACTAGCCCTACCCAACACTCAGCCCCACCTCCAACCCCAGCCCTATCTCAACACCAGTCTCCCTCCAGTGCACAACCTATAATTTTGAGCACCTAATACACGCCCAGAACTATCCTAGGCACTGGGGCTATAGAGATGAACAAAAAAGCAAGCCCTACCCTAAAGGGTCTCCTTATCTAGAGGTAGAGACAGACAAGCAAAAAGATAATCACTGTATGAGCTAATAAGGCCTTCCTAAAGAGAGCCCATGACAGGGGCCCCCAAGGAGCTCTGGCAGACCAGAGAAGGCTCCCAGATGGGAGACACTTGAGCTAGGTCATTAAGTGTTAGCTGGGCTGGCTGGATGGCAGAGGGAGATGGTGTCAGCAGAATGAGCATGTATAAAGCTTGGAGGTGAGAGAGAGCAAAGGCTGATCAGGGACTGGAAGTTAATTTAGAAAGAAAGCCACCTGGGCACCTGGGAGGCTTGGCTGGTGATGAGGCTGGGTAACTCGGCAGCGGCCAGATCATGAAGGGCTTTGAAGACCATAGCAAGGAGTCTTGGTTTCTTTCAAACAATATCAGGAACTGAAGAAGGATTTACATGTCAGATAGAACCAGAGTCTGTTGGACTTGTCTTCCACTACCCAACGTGTGGAAGCAGGGCAGCAGGGAGCCTGGCTGCCTCATACACATATGTGTCTGTGGGCACACTGGCAGGGAGGAGGCCTAGAGAATGGGGACCACAGGAGGCATCCAGTCAAAGCCTACCTAACAAGGTAAGGGAGCAAGTGTATTGGATGGTCTTCCATGAGTTGAGAGAGACAAGAGACACTAGTCCTGTGGCTGACCCTCTTCCCGCCCTGCGATGCTGGCACTCTAGCACCTCCCACTCTTCTCTCTCTGGGAAGTTCATCCACTTTCATGACTTCAGATACCACCTCTCCGTTGATGGCTGTGAGCCCCACAAGGGAAGGGCACAGCCCATCTCATTCACCATTACATACCCAGCCCAATCTACCACAGATGCCCAATAAATATTTGTTGACTAATACATAGAAATGAACAACGACTTCCAAATTTACATCTCCAAGCTCTGGACCCTTGTATTTCATTATAAACTGAACATTTCCACTTCGATATTTCCATCTCACACTCAACATTTCCAAAACCAAACTCAGCCCTTCCCCCACCCCCATCCCAATCCTGCTCCTCTTCTGAGTTTCACATCTTAGTGAATAGTGCCACCAGCCACACTAGCGACCAAGCCGTGGGCCTGGGCTTCACTCTTGGCTCCTCCCTCTCTCCCACACCTACTCCCACATTGAACCAGTCTCCAATCCTATTCATTCTGCCTTCCCCATAGTTTCCCCTCCTTCCTCAATACCCCAGTCATCACCTCTCATTGTCTCTCTCGGACTGCTGCACTGATTTCCTAACTGGTCTCCCTGCTTTGAGTCTCATCCACTTCCAATCCATCCTCTAGAGTAATTGTTCTAAAATGGAAAACAGGATCACACCATTCACTTGCTCATTATCCTCCAGGATGGCTCCTCATTGCCCATAGAACAAGGGCCAAACCCCTCAGCCAGCCTATGGAATCCCCAGGCTTCAGCCACAGCTACCAAGCATCCCAAATTCATGTCAGAATGCCTTGACTCATGCCCCCACCCCTACCGGGAATGACCTTCTCCAACACAGCCCCCCTGGCTTTTCCATCACCACATCACTCACTTGGTAAAACTCCACTCATCTCTCAAGACTCCTTGCAATTTTCTTTAAAGATGCTATTTTGTTTCTGTTTTCCTTTGAGCTTTTCTGTGCCTTCTCAGCATTCTGCATCGAGCAAGTAGTATTTTTGTAAGTAGAAAAAGAAAATGTTTTTAATGCAGCCCAGAACCCCTTTGTCTATAAAGCTTCTCCCCAGGCTTCCGCACCCCCATCCATAGAATTCAGCTTCCTTTGGGCCTCACTGGGCCCTTTCTCCCACCCCTGAAACACCAGCATTCTTATCTGCTTGCACATCTGTCTCCCTGGAGGGAGGGCGGGAGGCCCTCGAGGGCAGGGTCTATGAGTATCTTGCTCATATTGGTTAGCACGGTGCTTGATAGATCAAATGTGCCCCATGATTGTTGAATGAATGAATGACCAAATGGCCTGAGAAGCAGCTGAGCTTTTGGTCCAACCACAGCACTCCGTGGGGAGTAAGGGTGTTGGGGGCACTTGATCTGGGAGACGTGAAGAGTAGCCAGCATACCCATCCCTGCCTTAGGGCCCTGTCACAGACCCAAGCACCCGCCACTACCACCAACCAGGACCCCTGCCTGCTTGCCATGAGGGGGAAGGGTGGTGATAGAACTTCTCAAGTGGAGAAGACCACCCTGGGGGCCCAGGCCTCAGCCCCAGTCCAGCCCTGATCCCCACCTTCAGAGACTCTCAGAGCTGTGGCCAGAGGCACAAGGAGAGAAGAGTGGTGGGCAGAGAGGAGCAGGAATGTGGCAGAAAGGCAAAGACGGAGAGTGGCAGAGGGATGGTGGTCCTCATGAAGACAGAGGGGGAGGGACAGACAGACACAGCAGCAGACACAGGAAGGGCAGAGGGCCAGCAAGACCCAAGCACAGCCCAGGATCCTCCGCGTACACAAAGCCAAGGCTGGGGTTGGGAGATAGGGTCCCAGAGAGGGAGGAGAGGAGAGCAGGCTCCCAACTCCCCCCACCCCCACCCCCCACCCCCACCCCTAGACTTGCTGCCCCCATCATGGGCGGGCTCCCCACCCCATTCCGGAGCCGGAGCTGGCGAGCGGCACCCAGCAGGGGGCAGATGAGGCTGCGACATGAGTGATGGGTGCCAATTTGGGCCCAGATTTGCAGCGCTTGGAGGGGCTGGCACAGCTCCGAGACCAGGAGGGGTGGACTGGGCGTATGCAGGCCGGGCCAGCGATATCAGAAGTGGGATATCTCTCTGGGGAAGCTCCTGGCTCTCTTCTCTGAGCACCCAGTGGAGTTCAGGTGACCAGTGACTCAGGACAGCAGCCAGGAGACTTGAGAGGGGCACTCCGTGCAGGGCCTGACTTCTGTCTGCAGAGAGGGCAGGAGAGGCCCCCTGAAGGGGTAGTCACAGCTGAGCAGGCAGTAGGCATGTGTGTTTGTAACCCCCTGGAACTGCCCAGTGTGTGCGCATGTGCAAACACACACACACACTCACGCACGTGCACACACGCACACGCACACACACACCATTCCACAGCCCAGCATTCACACTCAGAACAAACCACTGTGAAGTGGCTAGATGGATATACTCAGCAGCACTGTTTGAACACCAACTGTGTGCCACAGCCCATCTGAACCATTCACACACTCAGTCACACCCCACACAACTCTCAACCCCACAGCCCCACAGATCAATCCCCCACACACAGTCATTTCCTCCACAGCCACATGCCATCACACCTATGCACCCTCATCGTCACACAACTCATGCTCAGTTACTCACACTTCCACAAGTCACAATTCCCAGCCAGACATAAAACACACCCGCTCACAATCCTACTCTGTCAGGCACAAAAGGCCACCAGCACTTGTTCACCCCTCTTCCGGCTGCACAGAGTGAAATTCGGGCAATCTGCACGGACATAATGCATCACATAAGGGATCTCACAGTCTCCCAGATACCTCGCACACAAGCACAAGCAGGCCGGCATACATGCACACACACACATTCACACACAAAACTAGTCAGTTTGACAAAAGCAATGGCGATAACCCTAGAGATGAGGAGCTGGGTGTCTGGTTCTTGGTTTTGAAGAGAGAAGAAGACAGTCTCAGGCTACGGGCGCATGGAGGCAGATCTGTGGCCACAGCCCTAGAGAGTGCGGTGAGGTCAGCCACAGGGTCCAGGTCTCTTGGGGACACTCCTGTCCATCCCAGCTGACTCAGGCCCCGCCCACACTGTCTCCAGACATCCTCCTGCTCCCTGCCAGGGTCCAGTCCCCTTCAGTCCCTACAGTCACTCCCTCCCTGGCCCCCTCCTGTCAGCTCATTCTCTTTCCATCTGCATCCCTTCTCCTCCCCCCTCCGACCCCCCCCATGCCCGCCCCCCCAGCCTTGGTGATAAAAGAGCCAGATTGGAGCGGGTGCCACGCAGCTTCATTCCCCACCATATGGGCCCAAAAGCCAAATCGTCAGCTAAGCGATTAAATCAAGTATGTCGAACAAAATGTTATGAACTGACATTATGGGTATATAATTTTATGCCATTTGTTGCCATCTGTTTATCTAAACAGCCCCCATTCTACACAGACATAGACTCACACCTTCCTTCCTACCCCCCGACCTGTCAGGATCCCCCCACCCAACCAGAGCCAAGGGTCAGGGACGAGAAGATATGTGCCCAGAAGTTGGAGAACTAGGGGCTCTAGGGTTCTTGGGGATTGGAAGGAATTGGGGGCCAGGAGTCCCAGAGGGCTGAGGGGTGGGAGAATAGAGGTCAGGATGGCTCGCTGGCCTGGGAGGGGGCAAGGCCTTTGGGGAGCAGGAGGTTGGGGAGTCAGGAGTCCTGAGCATAAGGAGTGGCCAGGGCCCCAGTACGGACGGGAGCCATGGACCAGGGCCAGGGGAGCCTCACTGGCAAGCCTCCAGCCTGGCACGTGGCACATGTGAGTGAGTGTGTGTGCTGGGGCAGGCACGAGAGCGGCAGCTGCGCACGTCAGTGGCTGTGGAAGCTTTCTCTCTCTCTGCCCCTCTCTGCCCTGGGGCTTGAGGCTCTCAGGGCCTTGCAAGACAGGCTGGCTCCTCTTGGGACCACAGGCACAGACCACAGGTCCAGAGGCTTAGGCTGGAGTTACTCGTGTCTCCTCCTCAGCATGAGGTCATAGGGCAGGTGCCCCATCAAGCCCAGAGGCTGGGGAACCCACCTCCCCACACTCCTCCAGCCCCAAAGCAGCTTCAGAGTCTGGCATGGCCTCTTGATACTAGGCCTATGGCCTCTGTGAGCTTAAGTACGAGCTGCTGGTCACAGATGCTCAGAACTCCTTCCCTCCTCTGCCTCCCTGCTGCCTGGCCCCTGACCTGTGCTATGTCTGTGGTCTCTCTGCCTGTCCCTCCCTTGTCCACCGCCTCTGCCTGAGTCTCCCCTCTGCCATGGTTTCTCTGTGAGTCCTCTCACCTCTGTGTCAGGTTTCGTCTCTCTCATCTGTCAGTCTCTTTCTATCTGTTTTGGCCTCTGACTCTCCTAGAGGGGCAGGCTTGGGCCTCAGGGATGTCCAACCAGAGGCAGGGTGGCGCCACAGAAGGGTGCAGGCCAGAGTGGGGGTGAGGAGCTGGACAGGGAGCGAACGGGGCAAAACATTAGACCCCAGGGACTCCGATGGTGGACAGTTAGGTGATCCTGGGGCACTGAAAGCCTTGGGGCTGTTCAGGGAGCTGGAAGGAAAGTGGACCGTGGTCAAGAAGTGTGAGGAAGGTGAGGGAAGCCTCGTACCCTGTACCAGGCTAACCCAGAGGGGTGAAAGGAGGAAGGCCTACTAAACGCCACACTGGGCAGAGGGTGGGGAACCTCTCCCAGGGCTTACTAAAACACTACCCCAAACCCACACTCACACACACAGAGGCAGGTCACATCCACGCCCTCACACAGATACACATGGCCACACACACACACACAGAGTCACAGTGACACTTCCCATATAAATACCTCAAGGTCACTCTCACACATACCCTGACAGTCAGGGACGGTGTTGCTAGCAGAACAGTAGCTCCGCAGCTCGCTGAGCCCCAAGCCAGGCATTCCAACATCCAGCCTGTTTCAGGGCTCCCCCAGGTGTGTGTGCACAAGAGGGTACCCCAAGTCTGGGTTCGCCCTCCACTGCCCCACACAGCATCACGCAGCCACCCGGCATCACTCCAAGCGTCTGTCCCTAGTGCAGGAGGACTTTGAAGGGTACAGAGAAGAGCCACGGTGAGCAACAGAAACACAAGCAGGTGAGTAAGAAAGAGCCAGAAAGACTGAAGAGAAGACTGAGGCTGAGACAGAGACTGAGAGAGAAGGAGATGAGGATACAGAGAGAGACAGAGACCCTAGCCACAGGACAGAAAGACAAAGAGAAAGACAAAGAGAAGAAAGAGACTTGAAGACCAACAGGGAGAGAGCAGGACGGCCAGCAGAGCGAGCGGACGCTGCGGGCGGGCCGGCGGGAGGGGGCGCCCGGGACGCGGAGAGCCGGGAAGGCGCGGGCGGCGGCGGTTAAGGATGGAAAAGCTCATTTTGCTGGTAATTTACTCTCCTGCTTTTGGGCCGCTCCGCCTGCCGCTGCCGCCGCCCGGGCTGCCTGTTCCAATATTAGATATAAACAAGTAAACTGTGTAATGGATCACATTAAGCAGGCCTTGCGTCTTGAGGCAGGATTTAATTTGCATGGCAGATTAGCTTGTCTTCCCAGCAAGGCACCCCGGGGCACCCCGAGCTGTAATAGGATCCCGCCTCTTAGAGCCCATTAAGGCAATTGAGAGCGCCTCCTAATCTCCCTCCCTGCCCTGCGCCAGAATCCCCTCCTGCCAGACTGGGAGGGACTTGTGATGGCCGGACCCCCATCCTCCAACCCCCATCTCAGGCCCCACCTTGCCCTTAAAGCTGCAACCTGAAATCCCCGGGGTTGCCCCCTTTCTTGCCTCAGCACCCAACCTCAGAAACTTTCCCTCCACACACCCCGACCCTGCTTCAGAGCCCCCCAACTGCCTCGAACCCACTTTTTCCCATTTCCCCAAAGTCTCCCTAAACTCCAAGCCAGTGCTCTGACCCCAACTTTCTCTGTTTCCACGTGGCTCCCCAAAACCCTCCACCGGTCAGTTGGCTTCTTAGCTGAGGTCAGGGATTAGAATGTGTTCCATTGCTTTCTTCAATTTTCCATTTAACAGCTATCACCCAGCTTCCCATATCCTTAACAATACTGTCGCCAGGATGGGGATCAGAGCAGGACTCAATCTGTGTGAAGATCGATGTTCAAGTCGCAATTTGGTTGCTGAGGCTGAGGTAAGTGGTTATAACGACCCTCATTTGTAGGGTGATTTAATGTTTATGAGGGTTTTACCTATTAGGTCACTAATCCTCATAGGAACTCTTTTAAATCAGCCTGACTTTAAGATGAGGAAACTGAGGCTCAGAGAGAAGTGACTTGCCCAAGGTCCACAACCGCTAAGTGTCAGCTCCAGGACTCACCCCAGATCCTCCTGAGCCCGGTGCAGTAGCCTTTCTGATATTCCACAGAGCTGGGGTCAGCACGGGGCTCCACAGAGGGACAGGGCAGTCTCAGGGTTAAGAACCATACCAGGGTCTATCTCAGGATTAGAACAGGCACGGATTTCCATCCCCTGCCCCACCACTGCACCGGGGTGGGTGGAGCCCACACCATGGTTGAATGTCTCCACTCCTTTAACAGGAGGTGCTCCTGCGGTGGAGTTACTAAACACTGGTTAAGAGGACAAAACAGCCAAAGGCTAGTGGCATCAGAAACTAGAGAAATTAGGGGTAGACATAGAGAAGGACTTTCAGTCTGTGGGAACATCAACCTGGACTCTCCCAGCATTGGAGGGACCCTGAGCTGGATGGTGCTAGGCTGGGGAGAGGGGCTACGGAGCCTGCCAGCAGGGAGGGGGGCTGGGGTGGGTGGGTATGGGGCCAGGCCACTGGAGAAGGGTCAGTCCAGCCCTGCTTAGCTCACAAAGGGTCCTTGTTGTGGGTAAGGGGACTCCCCTGGCAGCTTTATTTGCTGTCAGTGGCTTTTATTAAAGTCTCCAGTTTCAGACCCTCCAACCTCCAGCCATTGTGTGTGCTCCCCCAGGGCCCTGCCCCCAGCCCCTGGCTGGGCTGACTCTGAAGGGCTCTCTTACCCGGCCTCCTGGGCCCCAGGCCCCCCAGCCACCAGCCTCCCACCTCCCAGCGAGGGGGCAGAGAGGCTATGCACTTAAGGGGGAATGTCTTGGCCTTGGCCCTCAGTACCCAAACAGACCCTAATCTCCCAGATGTTGTGACTGGTGCCAGGGGGTGGGCCCGAGTCAGCCTGGGCAGAATTCACACAGAGTGGCACCCACGTGTGCACATATATGTGCGCCCATGCGTGTCCCTGAGGGGTGTGCACCCATCTGTTCCCTCAGCTCATCTCTGCACACACACACACAGACACTCTAGGAATGTGTACTGTTTAGGGATTGAGATAGGGTGAGGGGCTACAGTTTGATAAGCAGTTAGGGACACCCTCCAACCCCACCAGGTACCCAGTCACTGCTAGGGGTTGGGAGGATGAGGAAGTGTCTCCAAGTTCAGACTGTCACTTGGGGTAGTGGCTCCCTGCTCCCTTCTCTCCTCCTGGAGGCAGGGGACAGTGTTTGCCAGTGGACAGGAGGGAAGCAGAGGGAGCTAGGCTGGGCCTTGGCCCTGGATGGGGAGGAGACTCTCAAATGCCCTGAATGTCAGCACAGAATTTAACCTCACTTCACTCAGATCCAAACTGTTCCTTTGTTGCCCAGAGCTCCAGCCCTGAGCTTATAGCCCAGAACCCGAGCAGCTGAGGTCTGGTCCTCATACACTTTCTTCCCAGAGAACCCCAACATTTGGGGTTGGGGTATGGAGACACCCAGGTCAGGATCTTCAGGATGACCCCCCTGAAGGCAGAAGTTTGGAGTAAAAATGGGTACTTGATCCCAGGTACCTTGCTGAGCAGGGGGAAACAGAAGAGGAGCATAGAGGGAGCCGCGAGGGCCACAGGGGAACTAGAGGGGCCTCGGATCCCACACATGAGCTTCTATCGCATGTCCCACCCCTCGCCTTGTGGAGGAAGAGGGAAGAGGCGTTGATTCCTCCCCATCATGCATGGATGTGAGATCCGAGGTTGGTGTAAGTGCATGGCCAGTGACTGTGTCCGTATGCAATTGGGCGTGGGCCACAGGGAGTCTGTGCGGACGTGTGTGTGTGGACATTGGGGTCCGCATCAGTATGAATATGTGGAATCAGGCAGGGTGTCAATTTTGTGTGCATATGGGGGTCTTTTCTGGGGGTGTCTGCTCTGCAGGGAGAGCTCAGCGGGTTTATGTGAGAAGCAAGTGTCTATGTTTGAAGGCAACTACATGTACATGTTATGGGATGTTTGTCCTGCGTACGTTTGAGTGTAAGAGAGAGGGAGATCCAGGGGACCTACAGCCCTCCCCAGGATCTTCTGAGCTCCTGGCTCGGCCTGTGCCAGGCCATTTGGGGAGCGCCTGTGCTTTATGGTGCGCGGGTGAAAAATGGAAATGCTAATAAGTAGTCGTTAAGTTGTCTTGCAAAAATATTAAATGATAAATTGGGTAATGTTATTGTTGAAATGAAATATGTAAAATAAATGAGTTACTTATTTCTAATAAATATTTTGTTTACGATATATTTGTAGGGGTGTTAATTATTTTCCCCCTCAATCGGGGCAACGTATAAATTCTAATAAAGTGCAGGCCGCAGTGAAGGCAGCGGAGATGGTGGTGGCTCCTCGGGGCCGAGCTGCTGTAGGACCTCGGCCCGTGATGGATGCTCCAGTCACAGGCGATTGTTCTACTCGCTGCTGTTGCAGGATCCCCAGTATGGCCTGTTTTCTTTCTTAAAAAAAGAAGAAAGAAAGAAAGGAGAGCGTTCAGGAGGAAAACAAACAGGCCAGTGTCTCCATGATGAGATGATTAAACATTCCTAGGCCGGGTCTTGCTCCTTAGCTAGCTGCACAGGCCCCGGGTATGCACATCACTGCTGAAACCAGCTTCAAGGAAGGAGAAATAAATACATAAGGAAACCAAGTGGTGAAGAAATGATGTCCCCCCAGACCCATCAGCAACACTGAGCATTCACACTTGGCTAGTGTCACTCACTCTCCCCTACCCCAGTTGGGGGATCTCCATGGGGGCAGATGCTGTTTCCAGCCCTGCCCAACCAAAACTTCCTCCTTCCTCCTGTCAAGGGAGGCCCCCCTCTCCCCCTTGAGCCTGCCTCTTCTCTGGCTGTTGCTTCCCCTCCACCCCTTCCTATGCAGGACCCTCCAGGACTATCTATGGCCTCTCCAGGGAACCCTAGTTTGGCCCCTCAGGATCCATCAGACCAGAAATTCTGCTAAGCCCTAGCCTGGCCCCTGAGGCTGGAATGGTGGTAGGTGGAGGGAGGGAGTACATTCCCCTTTAGAACAGGCTGCCGCCCCCCAGGGCGTTATCTCCCCCTGGGTAATAAAACTGCTGAGGCAGGACGGCCTGGTGGGCAGGGGCAGGCGGCGCGGCACGGGATGCAGGGCCGTTCTGTCCCTGCCGCAGGCGCCATCCACGCCTCCCTCCAACCCCCTCCCCAACTCCTGGGACTGAGCTGGACTCCAAGTCCTCACCACAGGCTCTAGGCTGACCTTCACCAGGATTTCAAGCACTCAGCACACCCTTACTCGGGGTGGGGTGCATGTGGAGGGTTATAGATTCAAGGGGTTCCTGTGGGTCCTTTAGAGTTGGGGTTGTGGGAGCCATGGCCTGAGGTAATGCCTCCCATGCTGGGGTCCCCCAAAGTCTGCCAGAAAGGGGGCTTGTACATCTACCAGCCACCTGCCACTGCCCACCACCCCAAGCTGAGCCATTGGGAGCTGCCTTTCAAAAAGTGGCCCTCTGCACAGGTGTGACCTGTGTGTGTGTGTGCACATGCCAATGTGTGTGCAAGAGGAACAAGTCAGGCTTGTTGGATGGTGAGACCTTCAGCATGGGACTAAGAGGGAGGTAAATAATAGAAGAAACCAGCAGAGACGCACGGCATACTCTATCCCATGCACGCAGGCCTGCGCTGACCCACACACAGATACTGGACTGGTGTACACAGTCACACATGGTGCTTGTGTTATGCACTTCCAGGTGCAAAGCCCAGTCCCACACAATCACAGATGCAAATAGCTCACAACTGTACTTTCAGAGGAGTTTGAGACAGGTCCATGAACAGACAAAAAGGAACATGAAATCATTCATCTCCCATCTGTGGGGCTTTGATTATGCGGAAGGAGGGGGTATCAACACTGGAGGGAGGGCGCCTCCTGCTGGACAGAATGGCTGTAACTCCCTTCCAGGTCAGGCCTGCCAAGCCTGCCCCTAATCTTACGCCCACTCCGCCCTTACCAAGACATCCACACACCTTGTACTTGTCCGCCACGCTCTGGATAAGCCCCCAGCCAGGCTGCATAACTGAGTTCTTTGCAAAATGTGTAAAATCTTTGATCATCATTTGTTTAAACTGTATAAATAATCCACCCAGTTTTGATAGGATTTTTCTATGAATCGGCAACAAAGCATGAAATGTGATATTTTCACCAAGAGTAGTTGGGAAATTAGTCACCTCTGTCCATGGCTCTCTGCTGGCTGGAGACCCCCATTCTGTCTGGTCCCTCCTTCCCCTCCACCACAGACCATCCCGGACCCTTCAAATGCTACCCCCTCAGCTCCCACCTTTTTGGGGGGTAGTGGGGCAATTCTATGGCATCACTCTGAGGAGCTCGTGCTGGTCATCTCCTGGTCTGAGAGAAAAGACCAGGCTGCCCTGGGTCCCCGGTTCCCAGACTCCTCTGAGGTCAGAGTCTTTCATTCTCTAAGTGCCGCCGTGGTTCCAGTGCAAGTTGGGGCAGAGTTTCAGGATGGGTGGTGGGTTTAGGGAGAGTTGTTTGGGGCAGGGTGCCGGTGTGAGGCAGATATTTGGGGGCATTCACCATTTCCCCCAGTCTCCTAAAAGTGTTTCCACACTTGCCTACTCCCCAGGCTCTTACACACCCATTTGCTGTTACACACTCACAGAGGCAGGACCCACGTGCATACTCAAGGGGGCTGGACCTCTCTCCTGAGGCTGACAAGCCACTCACCCAGTCTGGGAACAGAAGATGCTGAGTCTGAGAGAGGAGCCTCTGTTGGTGACACGGAAGGGTCCGAGATAGGGGTCAGATCTGGGGAAGCAGGAGATGGGGGCATCAGTGATGAGCTTCAGGGATGGGAGCCAGATAGGAATCAGAGATGGAGGAATCAGAGATCAGGCCGGGATTGGGGAGTTACACGGATGAGGCAGAGATGGTGGAGACTATCCAAACATGCAAGAGAGCCTTCCCATCCCACTCCCAAATGCCTCCTGACCCCGGCCCCCACCACCAAGTACAGCAGCCCCAAAGCAGCCCTCCTCTGCCTTGGTGCCTTGTTGGGAAAAGCCAGCAGCCAATACCAGTGACCAACGGCCCACAGAGCAGGCTGGTCTGAGCCACCCAGCCAGGCTTGGGTCCTCCTGGGTCTCAGGCCAAAGCCTGGTGGGGCTCAGCCTCAGGGTTGGACACGGCTGTGGGGGAGGGGTTGTGGGGTCCCCTCCCACACTGCACCACAGTCCACGTGCTCCAAGCTGAGCAGGGCCCCCCTCCTTTCTGCCCCCTGCCCCTGGCCCAAGATGAATAAAACTCAGGGGGTGGGGGGAGCTATTCATGGAACCAGAGAATGTGTGAGCCGCCCAGCAGCCCCCTCTCATTAGGGGACCCCCGTCAGGTGGCGCTCATTAACTTCAAGTTGTCTCTTGTTTTAAAACTCGGGTGAGGGGGGCGGGGTGGAGGGGCACATTGTCTGGCTGCTGCCCCAGAGAGATTAGGCGCCCAGGGGGAGGGGGCAGGCAAAGGCCCTTTAATTAGTTACTTTCAAAGGTTCCCTGTCCCCTTTCTCTCAGGTCCCCCTGCTGCACCCCCGGCTGGGCCCAGCTTCGAGGGGGGCGGTCTTTTCTGCTTGGCAGAGCTGCCTGGTCACTCAGCTTAAATCCGCAGTCTTTGTTCCCGCCTGGACAATGGGCCCAGCACATCAGCCACAGAAGCCACGGAAGAAGCAAGGCCTTCTTCTGTAAGCCTGGAGCCAGCTGAAAGGGGTGCACCCTGGCACAGGGTGCAGCCTGGGGCCCCAAACAGGGGCTTCCGCACCATGGGCCTTTTCTGGTCCGAGAGTAAGAGAGGACACACACACAGACACTCACCACAACCTCAAGACCTAGCTCTAGCAGAGAAAAAAGGAGGAACAAACCTCATGTCAGGGTCTCCTTCACATAGGAAGTTTCTAGGGGGGATACTTGGAAGCTAGCTCAAGCATGGGGGTCCTCTTCCCTTCTATATAGCCAAAATAATATAGTTTTAGAGTCAGACAGATCTGGGTCCCAATCTTGGCTCTGCTACTCATTAACAGCTAATCCCTCAAGACTCAATGTCCCTCATCTTTAAAAGGGGGGAAATAATGCCTGCTCTTGGGTTGTGAGGATTAAACTACTTAACTGTTTAGAAGTGTCTGGCACACAGTAGGCCCTCAATACAGTTCCTTGTAGGGTTCCCACAACCAGAGCCTGACTCCACCCCCACCACCGCAAGGTTACAGGTGCATCTGACCCTTTCATTCGGAGGTGCCAGTGGCCAGACATGGGCTAATCTCCTTACACACAAAGTGCTGCTACTCACATGTGGGGAACACTCGGAAATCAGTGAGTGTGCAGACAGAAACGAGGAGAAAGGGGGATCCCAGCTTGGGGAGATATGGTGAGGGAGGCCATTAACAGGAGGAAGTGGGAACATGAGGAGGGAAGGAGTGAGCTGGCCCTGGGGGGCGCTTAGCAGATCCTGGGGGTGGTCTTGGGGGGACAGATTGAGAGGCTGAGTTGCAGGAAGAGTTGGTGATTTGCCTGGGTCAGCAGATTAATGGCACTAACGAAGTTTCCAAGAGCATGGTGAGTTGGGGGGTCAGGGGCGCCCATGTGGAAAGGCACATGACTGGGGATTGATCAGGCTGAAGATGAAACAGAGAGAGCTTCCCGGGAAGCAGGGGTAGGAAACGCCAAAACCAATTACTCCCCAACCCCTCCGGCCTCCAGATCCCTCCCCCAGGGAGGAGGAAAGGGGCTGGGACCTCTCTCTGTGGGTGGATGCGCTCCGGGCACACACACACACAGAGGCCAGTCATGCGGGTGGATGTGTGCACAGGGAAGGCCCACGCGTGGAGTTGGTAGACCCAGGATGTGCTGACATTTCGAATGTTGGTCTGTGCACTCTCCCTATTGTGCGTGGGTCATTTGACTTCTCACAGACGTCCCCACATCCTACCTAAGTGTCCCAGCATGGCAAGCAGGGACACCTGCTTATGTCACCAGGAGTCAGGAGCCCATGGGTGGCAGAAGAAGTGGAAGAGATGCTGAGGATCCTCTTCAATTTTGTCTTTGAGTTGCACCTCCACAAATTTGCTAGTTTGGGCTCAACCCTAGTCTCTAGTCAGAGGCAATCCTCGATTACCATTTAGGTGGCTAATTCCCCATGCAGATAATTGACAAGTTATCAGCCTCTGGTTAATGGGAGTATACCCCACTTAGGGAAAACCCACCCTTTCGGAAATCATCAATTACACACAGGTTCCTTTTCATAGCCCCTGTTGTTTGTTGAATGAATAAGTGTGGCGGATTGGACAGCCTTCTGCAGCTTAAAGAATTCACAAAGGATATCAAAGATCTAGATCAAAGGGCAAGCAAACATCTCTTACAGGACCTAGAGAAGCCCTTAGTTAAAAATCAACAGTTAAGAGGTGATTAGATGTAAGATAAGGGCCCTTCAAACTCCTGACACAACCCAATGGTTGTCCACATTTGGGGTCTTTAAGGCAGATGGAGCTGGGGGAGGGGAGAGCAGGAGGCCTGAGGAGACCTGGATTTAGCTCTTATGTACAGAGTGACAGCTCCCTTCCAAGCAGCATGTGTCATGCAGCATTTGCACCTCCAGATTCAGGACAGAATTTGTGTTTCATGCCATATGTTGAGCAGTGTTATTATAGTTATTAGCAATTATGTTTTATCATAAATTCACTTTTCCTTTAAATATGTGAGTAAAAAAATTTCCACTGTTCTTATAATAAGTTCTATCCAATCCATTCCTCTTGGAAATGACTTTGAGTTTTATGATGCAAGCCAACAAGCCAACCAGATGGCAGCCCCGGACATTTGCATGAGACCCTTTTTGAAGCCTAACCATTTCACACAGGGAGCAGTCTCCACACTGCTGGGTCCAGATGGTTAGGGGTTTGGGTCATGCCCCAAAGGTCCTGCAGAGTCAGTGCCCCCAGCCAGGCCCCAGGCCTGCCTCCTTCCCCAACCTCCAACCCGGTGACCACCTCACCAGGCTGTCACTGGGGTTCCCCATCCAAGGATGCTCCCCCTTCCCCGTGACCCCCATCCCCACCGTGTGCCCCTGCTGCAGTGTCTACGAGGGAGACTGGCTCCTCTTGGGGCCAGCAAGCTTTTGTTAGCGTTAATGTGAGCCGCTAGAGACAAGAGCCCTGAAACCCAACTCGCCTAAACTCATAAAAGGGGTCACTGTCTCTTTAATTAAAGTTCCCTGTTTGGAGGGTTAAAGACAAACCCGTTTGATGGTGCAGGTGTGTGGAGTGGAGGGTGGGGAAGAGGAGTGGAGGGGGCTGGAGGGAAATGGAATTCTATCCTTGGAGGGGAGCAGGGAGGGGCCTCACCAGGGCCAGACTGGCTGACCACGGAAAGTCTGATGGGGGACCCTGAGGTCCCCAGTACAGTGAGGGTTACAATGAGAAAAACCAGGCAGGAACAGGGAGGCCAGGGGCCAGTGCAGCCAGCTCAGATCCCCCTGCCAGCACACTCTGCACATAGTGCTGGCCCTCAGCCTCCCCACCTCCGTTACACCTGCAGACCTCCCCCCTTGTACACTCCCCAATTCCCCCTTTTCCACCCCAAAAGTTCTCCGTTAAAAAACGGCCCAGAGCCTAATCCCATCTCCACATAGAAGCGACTTCATCACAGTTTAACATAAAAAGATCAGCTGGTATCGACCCGTAATTTGGACCAACGCCACGCTATTGGCAGGAAGACAGAATAAGTTAGGGTGGCCATGTTTCAAAAATTCTCTGTGTGCAGTCAATCACGGCCCAGGGAAGGCGGGCGGGTGCGTAATAACCCAGCCGCGCTCTCCATTTCCCCTGTAGATCAATGCTAATACCAGGAGGCCCCGGAAGATGGATGGGACCGACAGGAACCTTGAAATCCCGACACGGGGGGCTGGTGCCTCAACCGATAAAGGATTTCACTGCGGCTGGGGCGGGGACACAGAAACCCTAGGGGCCACGGGAGACAGTCTGGTGGGGGACAAGGAGGTGGGGAAGAGGGAGCAGCCTCTCTTTCATGCACACCCTCATGTCCTCACTGACACCCACAGTCGCTCACACAGCCACTGACTGATGCACACTCCAGAGTCACTGACACGCACACCAATGGCTGGCACACACCATCACTCACACACTACCCAGCCCGCAGCACTAACACCTCCCTGCAGGGCCTTGACTCCGAGCGGCCACTCACACAAGTCCTAGCATGCACACACATACACAGGCACACACACACACAAACTCAAACCTCCGTACCAGAATCAGGGTCTCTGGCACAGATACTCACATTGACATGTTGAGATGCAGGCACACTCACCCACTATCATCCACGCACTGCCAAAGTGAAGCATAGAGATACATGTACCCACACACGTACACACATCCCTGTCTTTCCTTTCCTCCTTTCCATCCCATCCCTTCTTCTCTCTGCCTTGATCCTGTTCAGAATCTTGCTGGCTGACAATCAGATGGGGAGTTTCTCAGGACCCATTGGGAGCAAATCACTAAGACAGAAGTATACCAGACACACAGCCCTGGAGACACACCCAGACGGGAACCCATAGACACATTAGGCTGGAAGGTAGGAGACCTGGGTTCCAGGGACAGCTCAGCCACAGACTTGCTATGTAGCCTTGGGCAAGCCACTTGCTCTCTCTGGGCCTCTATTTCCTCATCTATAAGACAAGGGGTTGGACTGGGAGATTTCTAAGGTCCCCTTCCGGGTCTGAATTTCTCTGTCTGTGGCAGATACAAATCCTTGCAAAAGGTCACAAACAAACATAGGCAGCCCCAAGCAAGCACACCTGGCTGTTGAGCACCCAGCCTACAGTGGCCTGAAGCCACACCCACACTGACACACGCAGGACCACATATGCATGCTCTGCTCTTCCCAATAAGGGTGCCTGCAGCAGGAACAGCAGCTACCCATCCTTCCCAGAGCAGGATGTCAGGGAGCTTCAGAACCCGCCCTTCTGGGAGCAAAGAGTTGAGGCAGAGCAAAGAGATGGAACATTGCTGTGAGTTTGGGGAGAAGGTGGAGTGTGAGGGCAAGGGTTTGGACATGCAGAGGGGACAGAGAGAGAAGCTCAGGGCTGGCTACCAAGACCCCCCACTCCCACCCCTTGCAGGCTGCTCTCTGATTCCTTCCTTTTGAGCTCAGCCCCAGGACAGGAGCCATTTCCACGGCCTCACACTGACATCTTGTGGCCATCTCTAGGATTGCAGGCATCTCAAGGAGGTACTCAGTTGCCGCAGAGAAGCACTGCCCTACCTACAACCCAGATGACCCTGGCAGGACAGTGGTCTGATTCCTGGGTGCCCTGTCCCATGCTCAGCAGCCAAGGGAGGCACAGGGGGCTGACATGTACCTTGAGTGGAGACAGGTGGAAGAATAGGAGGTTGCTTTGGGAAAAGGTTTCAGGGTCACTTGGTGACAAAATGGACTGCAGAAAAAGAAATTGTAAGGGAGCTCCAGTCTGTTGTAGAGATGTAGCCCTGTCCCCCTGCAGCCCCACTCTGAGGAGAGGAAACATGACTTGGACCCAGGGGGCTGCATTCGGAGGGAGGAGACACGTCTCCCCAGGGATCCCCCACCTCACGGAAGCACAGTCTGATGAGGAGGATTTGACCCCCTTCAGAGAGACTAAGTCTGGGGGGTTGAGACACAGCTCTACCCTAAGGGAGCCTCTAATCTTGAGGAGGGAAAAACCCTAACCCCCAGCAGGGACCCCAATTCTATCTGAGCAGCATACAATTTGGTGGTTTGGAAGCTCCCAGCTACTCCAGCCACCCAATCAAAACCCTAGTCTGGAAGTCTGAAAGGAACATGATTTCTGTGTCTGAATCAGCAGCCTAGGACTGGGAAGAGGGTTGGGGAAGAAGTTTGGGGGAGGTGGGCCCTCCAGAGCCAGCTCCATCCATTCTGAAGAGGGATGGTGAGGGATGGGGGAGGACCACACCTCCCAGATCTTCCCAGAGGTGCCATGACTGAAGTCCCCAGCCTGTCCCAGGAATTCTCTGGACCTGTTCCTCCTGCAAGAGCCTCCTGCCACTTCTGCTAGGTCTCAGGCACCTAGAGATGACAGATCACACACACACAAGGCAGAGGCCATGGGTTTCCAGCCTGAGGCCAGGGAACCCTGTAGGTGCTAGGCTGATGAGTTTGTTATAAATTAGAGACTCATTAAGAGAAGGTGAGAAGAGCTCAGTCACAGCTTTCGGGGCCCTTCTTTTCGATTTCTTGTTCGGTTTGTTTATTGCGATTGTTCCTGTCTCATAAGCTTATTGCAAAACCAATAAAAATGATCTATTCAGAGAGGAGAGCTGCTCTTTTGACTGGTAAGCTGCCGCTTGGTCCTGGACCCCTCCCCTCCGCCTCCCCGTGGCTGCAGCCCCAGCCTGGTTGACCAGCTGTCTCCCGCCGCGGGGTCAGCAGAGGGTGCCAGATTCCTGCTCACCAGAAACTGTGTCCACCTGCTATGCAGCCACCCTGGGCTGGCCTCAGGCCTCCAACCTGGCCCCACAACCCAGTGACTGCTGTACCCCAGCCCTCCAGCTCACCTCTGATGGACACACCAGGTCTCAGCTGGGCACATGTCAGGGCTTAGTTATGTGGAGATGGGAGGCCAGGATGGGGATCCAGAGACAGTCACTGGAGCCTGGAATTTCAGGTGGGATTTTGGCTCAGTTTCCTCTCTGTGCCTCAGTGAGGCTGTGTCCTTAGCGTGGGGTTCCCTACCCTGAGGTAGCCCTGAGGTCTGGTGGATGGAGCAGAGGAGGCCCCAGGGGTTCCTTAGAATCCGAAGTCCTGGCTTTGACCTTGATGACAGAACAGAGGCCCCTGGCCTCCTGCACACCCAGGAACCTCATCACAATTGGGCTCAGGGGCCTGGGAACCCCTCTGCTCAGTGAGTTGGCTCTCATCCACAGCCCTGTTCCATCAATGTCCTCAGTTCCATTTAGTGACTACAATATTCCTGAGACATCATGGATTTCCTTCTGCTGCTGGCGCTTGGTTGCAGAGCCTTTCAGTTGATTATTGTGGGGAGTGCAAGACTGAGGGGAGCCAGAGAGAAGCCAACAGACTCCTTCACTGACCATATGGAATTTCAGTGTCCGAGCCAGGAAAGACTTCTGAGATCACTCTGTCCAACCCCCTCAAGTCTCAGATACAGAATCAGGGTCAGAGACATGAGGTGACTTAGCCAAAGTCCCACAGCTAGTGAGTGGCAGAGCTGGGATGGGAACTCAAGGTGACAGACCCTTGCACCATTGCTCTGACTGTTCCTTTGTCTATCCCGCTCCTGTCAGCGAGCTCTGCCTCCTTCCTCATGTGTCAGTCCCCGCAGCCAACACAGGTAACAGGGCTTCTTCCTTTCTCTCCCCGCTTTCTAAAAGCAGGCTCATTTTCTCCAAGGCAAAAATCAGTGTCTTTCCTCAAGGCCGATGCACGGCTCTGCCTGAGGGCCCAGAGGAGGGGAAGAACCTTGCACAGAGGCCTTTGGAGTTTTTCCGTCATTTCAAAGAGACAGCATCTATTGACTCTTCTCTTTGTTTATCTTGGACAAGAGGTGAAGGTGGGTAGGAAAGAACAAAAGTTTTCAGGAAGCAGAGCATCTACAGGACTTGGCACATCTTCAGAGAAAATCACATCAACATTTTTCCTTGATCTCTTTTCCTATATTTATTTTAACAAACACTCAATATAGCACTCACTAGGTGTCAGGCACTGATCTAAGTGCTTTACGTATTAGTTTCATTTTGTATTCATTTAATATATATCACATATTAATTTATTGAATCCTCTTAATAACCCTATGAGGCCGGTAGTATTGTTAGTCCCACTTTACAGAAGAGGAAACTAAGTCACAGAGAGGTAAGTAGCTGGCCCAAAGCCTCACATCTAGGAAGTGGAGCCGAAACCATTCAAAGCCAGGCAGTCCGCCTCTTGCCCACCACACTATGTACCTTCTCTTTACAGAAGCCCCAGCACAGGGCTGGTGGGCCCCTGTGACATGGGGAGGAAGGAAGACTGAACGTTCAGAAGGGATAAGACCTCCTTGGGGCGCAGTGCAGTGTCTCCTCAAGTCTGTCTCTTGTTAACCACCATCCTGGCCACCTCTGCCCTTAGCTTATTTAAAGTCCAGTGTTTTGTGGTTGGGGTGGCCAAAGGAAGCGTAGGCTGCCTGGACCATGGGTCCCTCCCACACCAGCCCCGCCTCTGGGAGGCTTCTGCTGGATTCCTGAAGCCAGGGCTCCTGGTGTAGGGCCAAGCACCCACCGCCCAGTTGCTCACAGAGCCTCGCTCCCTCCCACGCAGCTGCCTGTCCTGACATCTCTGAGAGGGCCTTTGATTAAAGAGACAAGTGACTTTGCCCATTCTATTGATCAGAATAAATTACTAGGAACTAATTTATGGGCCTCCCCACAGCCGATGACATGGTGGATTGTGCGCTATTGGTCAGTAAATTGGATTGTCAGGCTAGATTATTGGTTCGTATACAGTTATCTCTCATAGCAATATCAGGCAGCCAGGTAGAGGAGCAAAATCCTTTCTCTGCTGCCAGATGCAAGGATGTCACGAGGCCTTCTCGAGGGCTGGTGGAAAGGGGTGAGGAGGGGAGAAGAAGAGAGGGGAGGAGAGGCGAGGCGAGGCCTCTGTGCAGGATGCTTATTAATTAGTGCAGCATCACAGCATTAAAAGAACATTAGTGTGGAATTGTCTGCAGAATGATGGGGAAATGACATTGTGGGCCTCCTCCTGATTCTCCAGCTATGGCTCTGCTGGGTAGAGGCAGGGAGGGGGTTGATGAGCAGACCGGGGGATGGGAAAGATAAAGGGTCGGGGGGATAAGGGGCCAAGAGGAGGAGAAGGGAAAGGAGAGGCCACATTTGCTGGGAGTTGCAAGCAGAGCAGGTCTGCTAAGTGCCAGCATTGCTGAGCCCCACGCGGGGGAAATGGAGCTGCCGTTCTGCTCCGTACATCACAGCCAACGATGAAAAGTTCTAGAGCTGGGATTTCTCAGGCAATTTGGCCAGTGATGCATGGGGCAGTAGATCCTCGCGCACTCTTCCGTGCTTCTGCCAAGCCAGCAATAACAAAAACTTATTTTTTGCCAGGGAAACGGATATGAGTCAGGCAGCCCATCAGGAGTAAGGGGGGCTTTACCACGCCACTGCGATTTGTACCGCTCGGCTGTTTCCCCGAGCTCTAAAGACCTGCCAGGAGGTGACAAAGGCGAGACAATTTCGAGTTCACAGTCCTGTGTCCTCGAAGCATAACAGCATGCCATAGATGGGGACTTTCAGAGGCTGTGGGTTGCAAAGTCAGCGGTCTTTTCCCCCAAGCCCACTGAGGAGGGGGACATGAGGTGAGCAGGAGAGTGGCAAAGAGATGAGGTGCTGGAGAAATCGGCAGCCCTTTCCCTAGCTGTGAATTCCTAGGAGGGTTCACCTATAGCTCCTTCCTCACACGGGCCATGGCAGGAAGGGGGGAAACGGGGGCCATGTTGGAGTGCCAAGCTGGCCATTGGGATGAGAGCATAAACATCCAAATGAAAACCCCATGTGCCCTCCTGCCATGGGCTGCCAGGCTCTTTGCCGCCCATGCAGACCCTGGGGTCACCCAATCCCTGAAGGGTGGGTATGGAAAACCCATTTGGTCTTGTTTTTCCCTCTCACTGTTGAGATGTGAGCCCTGAGGAGGCCTGCACTTCCTTTGAGGCGTGAGCAGGAACACAGACACAGTTCTGTGGGCTGCAGGCCTCGGGGGAAACATTCAGATGGAGCTCTGAGCCCTTCTGACTCCAGCTATCACTCATCTGACACTGCCAGTAACCTTGCGAGTAAACACCCGCTGGCAGGGACCCAGGGCCACCAGCTCACTTGAGTTGCCACTGAGAACAACAAGGAGGTCTCATCAGTGTCACAAAAACACCAAGATCACCCCCCCCTCCAACCCCACTCCCCGGTGTTGCTTAGCAGACAGGGGGCACGCAGACATGGGTCCTTGGAAAAGGCCTAGCACCATGGACTAAAAATATTCTGCACATTCCAAAAGATAAAGGTCAGAGGTTTAAAAGGTGAAAAACACCTTCCTCCAGCCTCTGGATGCTTTTCATGCCCACCTCTGGTCACTTTGCTCTCCAAAAAAATTAAACTATGGCCTTCAGCCATTTCAGCATGAGTTTGTGTCCTGGTCACTCTCCCTTTCTGCCTTCCATTGATAAATATGAAATTAAAAGCAGGCAGGGGGCCAGCCCAGTGGCGTTGTGGTTAAGTTCGCACACTCGCTTTGGTGGCTTGGGGTTCGCAGGTTTGGATCCTGGGTGCAGACCTACACACCACATATCAAGCCATGCTGTGGTGGATGCCTCACATATAAAGTAGAGGAAGATGGGCATGGATGTTAGCCCAGGGTCAGTCTTCCTCAGCAACAAAAGGGGGATTGGCAACAGATGTTAGCTCAGGGATAATCTTCCTCACCAAAAAAAATAATAAAATAAAATAAAATAAAATAAAAGGGGGCAGACCCTCCAAGTCAGAGGAAATGGGGCTGAGTCCAGACCCCCAAGCCCCAAGGCAGTGCCACCCTCTTCTCTCTGGCACTGCTGTGCCCTGGCTTCCATTACAACAACTGTGTGGAAACGGGCACACAGCCCCCAGAGCACCCAAGCCTTCGAGATGGAAAAGTTTGCAAAGCTTGGAAAAAGAAAAGTGGGCCTGCTAGTGGGTCTATAAATTAAAGACTCATTAAGAAGAGGCGGGAAGGGCTTTGGGGGCCTGTGCCTTTCGATTTCTTGTTGAGCTGGTTTATTGCTATTGTTTCTATTTCATACATTTATTGCAAAACCAATAAAAATTATCTATTAAGAGCAGGAAACTCATCTTTTGACTTGTTGGTTGAGGTTTCTACAGAATAACCTTTAACTGGTCCAGCATGTCTGTAGGAGAGAAGCTGGCCCCCATAGATACCTCCAGAGGTCAACCAAGCAGAGTTAGGAATGCCCAGTCCTGGTGGGGAGAGAACAGCACCCCCCAGAACCCGCCAAGAGCAGAGGTTGTGATACTAACCAGTGGGGAGTCATACTGTGTTTCATTCACCCCACATTTAAAATTTTTTAATTCGTGGAAAGCATTTAAATTTTGAGACCTTTCACCAAAATATGCTGATGGCTGACTTCTCTTAAAAAATGGGAGATCATACTGGGCCTCATTCTTACCTGGAAACAACTGTTTCCAGCAGGGAGACAGTGTCTTGTCCTCACAGGGCTTGTGCCCTCCTGCCCCCCACAGTGCTCAGCCGCTTGCTGTATGTTTACCTGCCCGGCCCCTGTAATCATGTCAGTTTGCAACTCCTACTTTAGAAAAGGACTAGGTTAGAAGGGGAGACAGCTAAACATTTCATTTATGGAATTACTCTTGAAATAAAATTTTGTAAGAATCCTTCCAAATCAGACTGATAAAATTTCTCTTCCACCATCCCAGAAGGAAGGCCGGGGTCTTGTCCCAGCTGGATGGGAAGGGAGCTAACAGCAAGCCTACGTGACAGCAAGCCTACGTGCCGGGCTCAACACTTCTTTTTTTATATGCATTATCTACCTCCATTTCACCTAAAGGAAAATTGAAGCTGGAGGAGGTCAGTGATGTGCCCAGGGGCAAAGGATAATATAACCCTCAGGGGGAGAACACCAGCCCTAGAAGAACCCAGTAACCATCTCTTTAGTTTTGAAGAAAGAACAAGAGGTCCACAGCGTTATTCTCCCAGGCCCTGAGAGGATGCCCTTAGGGAAGATTCACAACCAATTGAGGGAAAATCCACCCAACTGTGACTCAAGTTAGAACTTGCCTCTGGAGTTACCAACACCCCTAAATCTAGTGAAAGGGAACCACGGGGTCTTTAATAATCACTCTGTCAGGTCACGGGATGGTGACTAATGGACCTAGAGGAGGAGACGGTGAAAAACACTCTAGGAAATAAATTTGGGTGATTAAATTTCAAGGCAGTTCATGGAACAGCAACCTGAGGCCTAAACTAAGCCATCAAGTTACCAAGAGAATCAAGATTTCAATTTAACTGCTGCTGCCCAGGAACCAAGCTTGAGTCTGCTAAATATTAGTGGGTTAGGAAAAGGCAGTCCCCCAAAACTTTCTGAGTGACTCTTACATCTTCCCAATTCCAACCATTCCTTCCAAAAGGCCAGCTAGCAATAAGTTGAGGAAATCATTGCCTTTCCCTGGTTATTACATAATTCTGAGTTTTCAAGTAAAAAAATATCTCACAGGAGTAAGGGAGATGGGGTGGGAGAGGTCCTCCAATCAGGCACAGGCTAAAGCCGCGCACAAGTCTCTGAGAGATTCTCAGTTTACTAAACTAACAGAAGAGGCCCAAATTCCTCCGATTCTCTGCTGTTTCAATAGAATGCCGTGTACTCTGATTGGATCTCAACCGCCAACAGTCATGGTCTAGTGTCTGGGGCACAATCCCCCTCCAGCTGAATCCCACCCCAGGTGCTGTTAAGCTTTGCAGGTGAACACACCCTGAGCTCTAAGGTAAGACCCCAGGTCTGATTCCCTGTCAGATATTCCCCATGCCCACTGTTTACAGTCCCCAAGGCATCACTTTAACTTGTTTTTTTTTTTTTGAGCAAAACCAGGGAGCCGGGCAGGCCCCTGAGATAGAGGAGCCCAGGCGGGAGGGTTTAGCAACTGCAGCTGCTCCCTTCTCCCTCCCTTTCTCCATCTCCTCCTCTCTTGAGGTTTCACCTCTCTCTGCCCTGGCTCCACCAGCTGTTTCCTGCAAATCCACCTGAGACGGCTGCTGGCCCACCATGCTAAATTTCCAGGGGCCCTGGAACCCCTTGACTCTCTTGGCCCAAATGTGGGCAAATCTCAGGCATCCAGACAAGGCTGAGATTGTTCAAAAAGCACTTCACTAGGAAACTGGGGGGAAAGCCAAAAAAGTAAATTACAAAAGCAGAGAAACAGACAGCTTATAGAACACAGATTCCTTCTCCCAGAATGTCTCTAGTCCCAGGAAAGTTTGTTGCAAGAATAAGTGAATAAGAAGGAAAGGAGGAAGGGAGGGAGGGAAGAAAAGCTACAGCTTGTTGGATGCCCACACCTCTTTGCTCCTCGCTCTTCCTCAATTCTTTAAGGCTTGGATACAGAACAAAGACGCTCACACTTCAACCAGAGATGGAGGTTAACACCATCGCCATACCTGATTGAGCTCTTAGTCGCTTTTAGAACCTGCCACGCAAGCCCCTGCCTTGATCTGGGCTATGCAGCATGTCTGCTCTGCTTTGGTAGGGGCTCCTGACCAGGTCCCAGGACAATGAAGGCACTCCTCTGTCGCCTTCTTCTTACACAGGCTCCAGGCTGCCATTCTAGAGAGCTCAATGAATGCCATCTTCTCCCCAAGGCTGCTTCTACCTTTTCTTAAAGTTGAGATCTTGGTCTCTTGGTCTGGTGAAGTGCAGGGCCTCCTGAGTTGGGGGCTGACCGGCAAGACGGTGGTGGAGCCAGTATCTCAGGAGCCTGTCTCTTCTGAGCTCCTAACCCTGTCAGTTCCCTCAGGTGCCCTGTCCTACCCCATTCAGATGCCTACCGCACCCAAATGAACTTCCTGCATTCCATCACTACAGGGGAGTTAAAAAGCACAAATATTTCTCCACTATCAATAAGAACGTAAAAGCTGTTCTCTCAGAGCACTTCCAGAAGAGGTGAGGCATATGCTAGACGATGCCTCTCATGGCCATTTCAAGATCTAGGCTCAGTAGAGTTCCATTTCCACACGTCCCATTGCTTATAGGATATTTCCATCTGGTTGACTCAGCAGCACCTCAGTATCCATTATCTAACTCACCTCAACCTAATTTGTCCTCTCACCATTGCCCGGTAGCTGGGATCTATTAGTCCAACCATGGGTTTGGGGTTCAAACCCTGGTTCTGTCACCTATTAGCTGGATAATCTCAGTTAAGTTCTTTAACCTGAACTGCTTTCTTTCTGTCAAATGGGTTTGAGGGTTTGTAGCTCCCTCTCATGGCCGATGTGAGAAATTAATAAAATTACTTCTGTAAAACATCTAGCATTTTGCCTGACATATAGTAAGAATGTGAAAACAGATATAAATATAGATATACTCCCTTTCCTATGCAAACTGGTGCTCCATAGCAACTCTCCAATATCCTTCAGTGATGCCATCATTTCCAGAAAAGTCTGCCTCCTCAGAGAGATGGTCATGCCTACAGGAGCATCCTAGATTCTTGTAACAGACTTCTCATTATAAATTAATAAATTCACATTCTGGTTTTAGGCATCAGTCTTTCCAGCCTGATTAATATGCTTTTGCTACCAGGACAAGGAACTGTTTCTGGTTGCAGATAAAATGAGTTTTCTGAGCTTGAAAGGCTGAGAGTCAGACCTTGGAACAGAGTTAACGGCTGTCCCCTGAGAAACCCCCCAGGAGACAGCCTGCTCACCACCCCCCAGGACAACTGCTCACCTCTATGTCTGACACCCTGGTTTGCTGCTTCTTCTCCCATTTGGAATTGGTCTGCACTGGGCACCGGGGTTCACATATAGTAGGTATTTAGGACCAACTTGTTTTGTCAGCATATGGGTGGGTGGACGGTTGAGTGGGTCACCCAGAATTTGTGCCTCTTTTAGAGGCAGGAAAGAAGCAGTGGTGCCCTAGCAACAGGGGAATCTGCCTAGCAACAGGGGCAGGAGGCGGGGCCTGCTGGAATCCTGTAGAATGGCTGACGGAAAGGAGACCTTTCTGGATCTTGTCAAGCTAGGGTCTCAGGCCAAAAAGAGAAAACAGACCCACAGAGACCAGGAGAGAAACCCGGGAGGCAGGATGGGAATAGAGCCAGCATGTTTGGAAACGTTACAAACCCCAAGTGGAAAAAGCCTCATGCCTTTCCCAAAGTGCGCTAGAGCTGAAGAGCCCACCCCGCCCCCCAACCCGAGGGAGCTGATGCCCCAAAGTGGACAAATTTAAAGAGTATACCACATTTTCTGCACTCCAATTTGCAAGAGTACAACAGGATACGCTTCCACATGTGCTGTCAAGTCTGGAATTTGTTCAACTTAGAAAGCCACAACCCCCTGGAAAGGATAAAGACCTATATTCACTAAAATCAATCCAGAGGCAGATTAAGCAACTTTCCAACCCAGTCTGTCTAGGGCAAGGAACCATTAAGAACTCGGGACTGGTCTGACTTGAGTCGCTTCCCTCCTTCCCTCCTTTTCACCCAGCACAGGACAAGGGCTCGGACATCCCCTCCTGTGAACTTTCAAGACACTCCCCTGAAGAGAAGAAAAATTGTCATCAGCCTTTGACCCAATTAATAATTAAAACTGCTGAGTCTGAGCTGCCCCTAACAGCGAGGTGCTGCAAAACCCCAGCAAACTTTAACAAATAACCAGCCCGCTCAGGGGAGAGAGGAAGCTTTTTTCACTAGACAAACTGACAATTAGCCGCTATTCAAATCCCCCTGTAGTCTTAGCATACTGGTTCTCCTTTGAAAGTGGCTCAGCATGGGGTGGAATTTTTGGCCTTGAGTTTAGAACTACTGTGCATAAAATCAAAGCAAGGAAGCCAGCAGTCGAGAGAATAGAGGCTATTTGGGGATTAGTGATTTCGAAGTTAGATTTCTAATAACTTGGTGAGTGGTGGGTTAGGAATGTCCTCCAGGAACATCAGGCAGTCAACACCATGGGACATGTCCTCACATTGAACTGGAAAGCAGTGAGTCACTACCCTAGAGGGCGGAAATACAAAATGGCATGAAATAACCACAACTCAGCCGTGCTGCATGGTAACTGCCTTTTGTAACTGCTGCGGGCTGCATCCCACACTTACAGTCTTGGGGTTACATGTGAACCCCAAGTTTGGCTCAAAGTTTTCTCCCCAAAGAGCCACAAATACAGGCACCCCTACATTAAGGAACCATTTATGGAGAACAAAGGGAAGAGAGTAGGGGAGATGAGAGAAGGGAGAAGGAGGGGCAGGCATTCAAACTGCTCATTTTCCCCTAGGAAGCATAAGGCCCAGTCACTACGGTGGGTGAGCAAAGGAAATTGGTAATGGGTGATCCAGATTGCATCGCAGAGTCTTGCCTGCTTTCCAGGCACTTACTGAACTTTATAACTCTTTTGGGGGTAAGGCACGAAAACCCAGGGTTTCTTATTGACCAGTGGGGGAGAGGGAGTTTGAGCTGGCTGGTCCAGGTCTGCTGCTTTTCCACAATACTGTACTATATTCCATCAAGAGACTTTTTTTTTTAAATATACTTTTTAAAAAGTGGGGAGGGAGCTGGAAAAGCGTGACATGAACAGCAGCTGTGGGCACTTCAAGATTGCAACAGCTCAGCCTAGCAAGCACTGGAAAACTCAGATTTCCAGAGATGGAGAAAGCAGAAGACAGAGGTGGGCAGATGGCTGCTCATCCTAAGCATCCTGAAGGGGAGGAGGGCAATTCTGTAAGGATGAATTTCCCTTTTATTCTTTTTTGTTTTAATAGAAGTATAACTTACAAACTGTAAAGTGAATGGTTCATAAATGTATGGCTTGATGAATGTATACATGTATTTGAGTAATCACTAGGCAGATCAAATGTAAAGCATGACCACCACCCCAGAGGTTTCCCTTGTGTCCCCTCACACTAAATATGCATCCACCCCACCAAAGCAGCCACTATTCTACCCTATCTCTAGATACGTTTTGCCTATTTTTGAACCTCATATAAACGGGATCACAGAACATGTACTCTTTTGTGTCCACCTTTGTATGTTCCACATAACATCTGTGAGATTCATCTATGTTGTTGTGGGTTTCAGTAGTTCATTCTTTTTCATTGCTGTGTGATATTCTGTTGTATAAATAAGCCACAGTTTATTTATCCATTCTATGATAGGGACATTACTGTTATTTCCAGTTTCTGTCTATTATGCATAAAGCTGCTCTGAGTATTAATGTACATGTCTTTTGGTGGATGTTAGCACTCATTTCTATTGGGCATATACTCAAGAGTGGAATTGATGGGCCATTTATTTATTTAAAAAAGGGCCGGCCCCGTGGCTTGGTGGTTAAGTGCGCATGCTCCGATGCTGGTGGCCTGGGGTTTGGATCCCGGGCGCGCACTGAGGCACCACTTCTCCGTCCATCCTGAGGCCGAGTCCCACATGCAGCAACTAGAAGGATGTGCAGCTATGACATACAACTATCTACTGGGGCTTTGGGGGGAAAAAATAAATAAATAAAATCTTTATTTATTTAAAAAATAACCTGGACTCAGAGAGGGCAGAGACCATGCCTGTCTTCTTCATTGCTATACCCCCAGAGCCTGTCACAAAGTAGGTACTCAGTAAATATCTTTGGAAAGAATGTTAATGAAAATGTCAATTTTTCCAAAATTAATGTACACATTTGCTGAAGTTCTAATTAGATAGCAGAAAAGTTTTTATTTGGGGGAAAACTGAATTAAATGATCTTAAAGTTACATAGAAAAATAACTGCTTTAGAATGGCAAATAAAAATGTGAAAAAGAAAAATAAAAGGTGAGATTTGTCTTACCAGATATCAGAGTGTACTATAAATCCACTGTAATTAAATCAATTTGGTATTGGCATGGGGATAGATAAATATATCAGTGGAATAAAATAGAGAACCCAGAAATAGACGAAGTCTATATATATGGGAATTTACTATATGACATAGTTGATATTTCAATTCCATGAAAAAGGAGGGATTATTTAATAATGGTGCCAAGACAACTTCCATCTGGAAGAAAATAAAACTGGACTCCTATTTTATACCACAGACAAATATAAACTCCACATAGATTAAAGACAAATGTAAAAAATAAGACAATAACAATCTTGAAAATTTAGGAGGCTACATGTTCAATATAGGGGGAGAGTGGGAGCTTGTAAACCAAGACTGGAATCCAGAAGCTATAAAAGAAAATATAGACATATTTTATCTTGTAACAATTAAAAAAAAAACTTTTGTATGGCGATAGATAAAATAAGCAGTCAATAGACAAACAATAGATTTGGGGGAAAATGTTCATAATGTACAAGACAGATGGATAATTAAAAACAACAAGAAAGAAAACACCTTCATAAATGGACAAGAGGGAGACAAATAACCCAATAGAAAAATAGGCAAAAGCTATTAGAAGGCACCTCACAAAAGAGCATATTTAAATGGTCAACATGCATAGGAAAAGGAGCTCAAAATTATTAGTATTCAAAGAGATGCAAATTAAAGTACAATGAGATATTATTTTATACCTTTCAAACTAGCAAAAATTAAAATGAGGGTAATTTTCATTGCTGGCAGGGATGCATGGAAAACAGTTTTTACATTGCTGATAGAATTATAAATTTCTACAACTCTTCATAATCTGGCAACATCTTTTGAAATTGAAAATATATATTCCCTTTGATCCATCAATTCCACTCTTATATCCCATAGAAATGGGATATGTACTGGGATACTCTAGTACGTAAGGAGATAGATATAGATACATACACATGTGTGTATGTATATGTGTGTGTATCAGCATTGTTTATTTGTACTAGCCATTCTTCCCCAACACCCACACCCCAGAAAAAAAAAATTAGAAACAAACTAAAACCCATTAATAGGGATCAGTGTTGTGCTAGTTAAAACCAAGAAAAAGCATATTTCTATGGTGTAAGTATTCCCACCATGCCCAATTTCAAGCTACCAGCCTGATGTCACCGAATGCCAGACTGGGAAGAGATGTGAACAACGGGGTCTAGAAAGCCGGGGCTCCAGCACAACCACATTTCGAATAAACTATAGCACAGCCACAACTTGGACTACTATGCAGCCATTAGGAAGAATAAGAATGTCCTATAGAAATTTACTTGGTAGATTTCCAAGAGGTATTGTTGAGGAAGAAAAGCAAGAGGCAGAAAAGTGTATAAGATGACAATTATATTTTTGTAAAATATATATTGACAAAAAACTGTGTATATTTGTGTGTGTACATTCTATTTGTATATGATCATATGACTACGAGGAGGGAGAGGAGAGCCAAGGAAAAAGAGTACACAAAAAGGTCACCTTTATACACTATATATGTATATATAGAAGTAAAATTCTTTTTAATTAAAAAAAATGAAGATATATTGAGCCTCTGATACATGCCCAGTTCTGTACCAGGCTCTTGGGAATAAGGGAACATATGAGACATGGTTTCATTCTAACATCTAGCTGGAAATATAAAAGCAAATAGTCACAGGGCAATTTATGATTTCCTATTAGGTTTGAAATGAGTGCCACAATAGAGGGATAAGTAAAACGAGGGTAAGGGTGAGAAAACCGCACAGGGGAGGGCTTTTTTTTAAACAAAGCCCCCAAGGCCCTCCTTGGCGTAAGCTTGCTGCCAGGTCCAGATCTCCTTCACCTTCTCACAGTAGGCCCTGGGGACTAACCTGCTTTTGTCTCCCTAGGGAAGTACCTCTGCTGGCCTCCTCAGCTCCTCCTTCCTTGCTGCCGGCAAGGACAAAAACATTTTATTTTAAAGCTTTTGCCGCTTTCCCGATACTGAATGACTGCTAATCGCCATGGAAACAGACAAGGAAAAACATAAACAACACAATTGGGGAAGCCACACACAGTTAAGAGTCACACAGGTGTCACAAGTTTTGGTCCCCGGGCCTGGCCCTAGATTCCTTTCTAACCGTGATAACCGGAAGCGCTCACTGGGCTGCCACCCCTCCCCTTTCATCTTCTCTGCCAGTCTCTCTCTCTCTCTTTCCTTGGGGGGCCAACTATTCATCAAGCAAAACCTACTCTGAGTTGCCATCAGCTTTACCTTAGGGAAGGGTCCTTCCACGTCAGAGGAGTTCTCTTCTCCCAGGCCTCTCTTTTACTGGGTTTTGGTCTCTGTATAACACACCAACAAATAGGCTAGACAGGTAATCTGTGTGTCTCCAAGCCAAGGATTAGCTAAAGCCCAGTAAATCCCAGTTGGCCTCAACAGCCTTTGTCTTCAGGAAACTCCAGACCCTGATGAATTCTCCAGCCAGAGAAGTCGCTCAGCAGTCAAAACGCCCCGTCACCACCCGATGCCCCCACCTCCCCAAACACTGCAATCTCCTCACTGCCAACTGGCCACCTTTGTCTTGCTCCTCTGATCCACTGGTTTAGCATTCATCCCTAGACTGTCAGGAAACTGGTGAGCATCCTCTGCATGGTGTCAGTGCCATCTCCCATCCAAACATAGCTTTAAGAACTTTCTGTGCTCAATATCTTTAACTGATCAAGCCCACATTTTGCATTCATCTAGCTTGCCAGAGCATTTACATAAAGTTCTGAATCATACAAGAAAATGGCCAGAAGGCCTGTTTACATAGGAAAGAGAAGTACAGTTTTATTAGAAGGTCTGTCTTAATGTCAGTTCCAGGGGTCAAGCCAAGTGGGAAAAGAGAAAAACAGAGTTGGGAATCTTAATGGTCAGATGAATGTCCACAGAGCCCAGCTGGACAAGGGAACAGGTAGAGTGTGGCCAGAGGTCAGAAGTGGCAGCAGAAGGACACAAAGAAATCATAGGAAAGTGCAATAAATCAAGGGTGAGCCTTGAGGCTGGGCTTGTGGGAAAGATTTTGTCCGTGAGTTTGGCAGCAATATCTCGGTAGCTGAAAACGGGCAGTAAGACCACACAACCACACAACTGTTGAGTGACATTCCCAGACAAGGCCCAACTGCACATTGCCTAAAATAAATTTATTTTGTTTTGTTTTTAATATTCATTGTTTTCCTGATTACAAAAGTAACTCATACTCATTGTAAAAATGTCAAAAGTTACAGAAATATATAAGGTAGAAATTAAAATACTATCCTTCAGAGATGACCACTTTCAAGTTGAGGTGTATTTATCCAGATTGTTTTCTCTGCGTACATGAACATTTAATATATATGCATATATATGTAAAGTTTTACAAAATTAATATCCTAAAAACACTGTCAGACTTAGAACTTAAGCAACCCTAAGCCTGGAAATGGTTATGGTGTCCCCCTACTCCACCCACATTTCATGCAAAATTAAAATACTAAACAGTAAAATGAACATATGGAAGTCAAAGTTTTGATTTTTCCTTTAATTATTATTTCAATACTTTAAAATATATATATATTCTTTCGAAATTTTTTTTTTCTTTCTTGGTGCCCCAGGCACATCCCTGGTTTGCAAATTAGGTCATCTAACACTACGTGCAGTACACATTGTCTTGCAACTTGCTTTTTTTCACATAAGATATATCTTGGGCATCTGTCCATGTCAGTATCTAAATATTATTGTGACTGGCAGGTGTGGGCTCCTCTCCAGAGAAAAACAGGATCCTTCAAATGCTGGTGCCTGTAGCCAAAGGTTAGGATCCTAGGGGAATTTCATGGCTTTAATACATTAGCGTTACAATCACTGTCAAGACAGGTTCCTCCAGATTTAGAATTGAGTTCACAAGCGACTGAACTGCCTTCAAACTCTTATGGAAAGAGATGAGATATAAATAAACTGACTCGTTCATTTGTTCACAGCTAGTTCAACTTAGGGAGCAGCAAATATCCTCATTATAAGTAAGGCTGAAGATAAAAACCAGATAAACGTCATGAATACAAGTTTTTCCTTTATGTTCTCACTGTCGGAAAATTTAGAATTGGACTATGTCTTTTTTTTTTTTTTTGTGAGGAAGATCAGCCCTGAGCTAACATCCGTGCTAATCCTCCTCCTTTTGCTGAGGAAGACCAGCTCTGAGCTAACATCTATTGCCGATCCTCCTCCTTTTTGTTTTTCCCCAAAGCCCAACAGATAGTTGTATGTCATAGTTGCACATCCTTCTAGTTACTGTATGTGGGACGTGGCCTCAGCATGGCCAGAGAAGCAGTGGTCGGTGCGCGCCTGGGATCCGAATCCCGGGCTGCCAGTAGCGGAGCACGCGCACTTAACCGCTAAGCCACGGGCCGGCCCTGGACTATGTCTTAAATCGGTTATTTAACTATTACTTAAATTATGGTACTTCTGTTACTGATTTCTAATTTTATTGCATTGTGGACACAGAATGTTATTTATATGCTATCAGTTCTTTGGCATCTTGTTGAATCCTGCTGTGGCTTAGAACATGATCATTGTAAATATTCTGCATGTGTGTGAAAAGAACACATATTAATACTGCAGTTTTGTCCACCATCCTGGGTGAAGGAAGAAATCAGAAAACTAAAGTCCATATTCCTATTTGAAATCAGCACTGAGGGACAGGCTTCCAAATATTGTATATCCTGAAATTTGCGTGGCTGAAACCCTCAAAAGCTTTACAAAAAAGAATTTTTAAAAATTATAAGTGGCTTTTAAAACTTTCAAAACAGAACCAAGATTATAAAGTTGAGAGTAATAATTCCCTGATACTCCCCTAAGTCCCAATCCCAGAGGACAGAGGCGGGGCATTGTTAACAGTTTTATGTATTTCCTTCAAGACATTTTCTATGTACATACAAGAATATGTAAATACATATTATATGCCTAACCTTAAAAAAAGGAAACACTATATAGAAATGGGATTTTACTGTATGCATACTATTATGTACTTCGCTTTTTTCACTTAACATAGCTCAGGTATCTTTTCATATCAGCACATTTATATCTTCTCCATTCTTTTTAATGGTTGTATAGTATTCCACAGTAAAGCTGTTCCATAATTTACTTAGCAATCCCCTATTGATGGACACTTGGGTTGTTTCCAATTTTCTATTACAGACAATGCTGCTATGAGTAACCTTGTTCACACATGAAATTGCTGCTGCTCGGCTCAGTCCTTTCTCAGGATCAACTCACCCTCCCACGTGTACCTCACTGAAAGCTCTCCTTTGCGGCAGACCCAGGTATTCCATCTGCTTCCCTCACTTTTGGAAGCTGCCACACCACCACCTATGAGGATTAAGGAGTGGCATGTAGTTCTCTAAGCTCTCTGTTTCACTAGTGCTCCTGATGACCAGCACGCAGGCCTTTTTGGTTTTAAGTGTTTTCTGCCATCCCTCCAAGAAGCAAACAGGGAAGACAATAAGAACAAATGTAGGGTGGTCCAAAGCTTACAAAGCTTTAACTTTAGTAGCCCCTGGCTCTGATTTCTGTCTATGGCATGCCTAATTTCCAAAGTTCACCAACTCCACTTCTGATCCCCAAATTAGGGAAAGTCATAGTGATTCTTTTTTCCGTAGTATTCCTTCTTCCCCTGCCTGAAAATGTCTTCTTATTTCAAGAGAGCACTTTGTGGCTCTGAGGACCCTAGACTGGGTTCCCAATTCCACAGGTCTATGTCCTGTCAGGTCACCCCTGAGCATTTGCTTCAGTCATAGTTTTTAATTATTATGCAACATCTATAGGTAGGCTGCAACACTCTAGGACTAATAAACAGCCTGAAAATGTCAGAACTTTGAGTCCTAAAGCAGCTAATCCTGCGTGAGTCACCCATAAAGTCCTCGTACCTGTAACATAAGGCCAGCAGAATGCCTGATTTCCCAAGCCCTGCAGAGATTGGCTGATGGGGGCTGCACAAAGAGGGGGCAGATTTCATGAGAGAATTCAATCCTAAAGTGCGCTTTGGGTATGAGTGCCTCATGGGTCGGTACATCTGTGGACACCTGTTGTTTTGCCATTTGTTCTGCTGAATTGGAGACACCCAGAATCCCCCAGGCTGATCCCTTGACTTTCACACCTGTCCACATCTGAATTTTTCATTTGTGATCTAAGCCAGCAGCGCTCCAAGGGCCTCTAGAAAATCAGGCATGGCATTTCTAGGCTGTGCTCTACAAAACAAAAACAAAGCATATTTTCCTGCTCCCAGCTACCCAGGAAAGGTTCGTTTCTGCTCTGGTCATAAGAACACAAAATAAGAATTTTGTGCTTGGGAGGGTTCAGAAAGAGAATATTATGGTAAAGACCATCTGAGGCCCCAACATGGGAAACTGTGGACTCTGGGGGAATCTTGGAATGGATGATGTGGGTTCACCACATGTTGAGACCTCAGAATGAAGCCTGCTTCAAGAGGGAAAAGAAGAGGGAAAAGGCGGATTTGGTGAGTGGCTTGGAGAGGCCCGGGGTGGAAGTAGCACAGAGTTGCTAGCTGAGGTTTTTTAAATGCAAAGAATGTTCTCAGATTCGTTTAATGTAATGCATTTTTCTAAGCCTCCAGTTATTTCCGGCATGGCAGCCAAGTGCCTAGGATGGAGGAGCTTGGGAAAGAAGGGAGGAAGAGGGGGGCAACTGACCAAGATCTAAGCCAAGACTAAGTGGCTTGGCTCAGATCAATACTCCTAAAATTTTAGTTGGGGATGTCTGAGTGTCACCTAGGCTAACACTGTTCCTGCACCAAATACACCTCTTGCCCTAGGAATCTCCTTTTGAGGAATGGGCCTTGTGTCAGGAAATCAGAGGAAGTCAGGACTGGGCAGGAGACAGACTCGGGGAACTGAGCCAGCTGTAGGAGCTAGCCTCCCTGGAGGATGTAACTCCTCGAGGACAGCGGACAGATGTTTCAACACTCTCAGTCCTGATTCTGAAAATAGCATTAAGATATCTAAGGTGGGTGGACAAGGCATTCGTGCCAATATACCAAGTGCCTACCATGAATAAATAATAATTAATAATGGGTTAATAAACAGGGATAATCAGAATTAACCTTTATTGAGCACCTACTATATGCTGGACACTATTATAAGCGCTTTATATGTATTAACTGATTTAATACAAGCCAATGAGATAGGTACTATTATCATCCCCACTTTACGAATGAGGAATCTGAGGCATGTAGAAGCTAAGCAACTTCCCAAAGACTAACAGCTAAGATTCAACTCAGGCAGTCTGAGGGCACACTCCTACCACTCTGCTATAGTGCCTCTCAAGATGAACAGACAGACCCCTGCCCAATTGAAGCTTTCAATCTAGAGAGAAGACATCTACACAGTAAATCATTTCAGTGCACAGTCATAAATATTATAGTGGAGTCATAGTGTATTTAAGGGTTAAGCAAGGAGCAACCAGGGCTTTTTAGGAATGTCAGGGAAATTTTTACCAGGACAACATAGCAGTACAAACGGGAGGCACAAAATCCCAGAAGCATGAATGAGGCTGATGTATTCAAAGAATGACCAATACTATTGTTCTTTTTTTTTTAATAATTTTTATTTATTTTTTTTTCCCCCAAAGCCCCAGTAGATAGTTGTATGTCACAGTTGCACATTCTTCTAGTTGCTGTATGTGGGACGCGGCCTCAGCACGGCCAGAGAAGCAGGGCATTGGTGCGCGCCCGGGGTTCCGAACGCGGGCCGCCAGCATCGGAGCACGCGCACTTAACCGCTAAGCCACGGAGCCGGCCCAATACTTTTGTTCTGAATGACTGGATATAAGATGCATGGGAGGAACAGTGTGATGGCCTCACACAGGTAGAGAGGGACCGGAGCATGGAGTACCTAGCACGGCTTGCCAAAGAGTTTAGTTGTAGATTTAGGGCTTTAAAATTGGATTGTCTGGGGATGTTGTTGATGATAATGATAATGTTTTTGTTTTGTTTTGCTTCCTTCTCAGTAATGAATTTGGGAGTGGCACGCTCAGATCTCCTTGTTAGAAAGATAGCTCAGGCTGCAGGGTGGAAGATGGATTGAGGAAGGGCAAAGTGAAGGCAGAGAGACCAATTTGGAAGCTGTTGCAAGAGACTTTGCAAGAGATGATTAGGATCTGTATTGGGGTACAGCAGGAGGGATGGAAAGGATTGTTTAATATACAAAATATGTATTTTTAAAATTCTACCAACCCATAAGAAAAACAAAAACAGCTTAGAAAATGAGTGAAATATAGAAGTAGGCAATTAACAAAAGAAGAATCCAAATGGACTCCTCAAAAATATCTGAAGAGATATTCAACCTAATAATTAAGGGAATGCAAAATAAAACAATGAGAAACCTTTTCCACCCTTCAGATTAGCAAAAATAAAAAAGGATGATGACATCAAATATTTGAGCAGACATGAGGAAAATAGTGCTCTTATACATTGCTAGTGGGACTGTAAACTAATCCAGCCATTTATGGAAAGCAATTTGGCAGCATACAATAAACTTGATAATGCAAATAACCTATAGCCCAACAGTTTCCCTTCTGATTATATAACCCATAGAAATTTTTGCACATGGGCACAAAGAAACGTGTTCAGAGATATCCATGACAGCATTGTTTGTAACGGACAAATAAAATTTGGCATGTGAACTGCATATATAAATAAAATGTACAAAAATAAATGTATATGTAAAAATAAATGTATATGTAAAAATCAATGTATACAAAAATAAATGTTATAAAAATAAAAATAAAATATCTTTAAAAAACGTATACAAAATAATCCGATAAATTCTTTATGACTAGATACACATGTATGTAAAAAATGAGGAATCTGAGGCATGGAGAACGTGTGGACTTGAAAAGCACAATAGTAGGGGGAGGCAAATTGAACTGGGGTGTCAGTTAAAAAGGACTTAGCCACTGCTGTAATGTTTTATTATAAAAACAAAAAGACCAGAAAAGAGGAGAAGTAACTGGACAAAATGTTAACAGCTGTGAGTTTGGAGTGGTGAATATGTGTTTGTAATATTATTATTTGTATTTGTCTATATCTTTTACATTTCTAAAAAGAATGAAATATGGGTGTGCGTGCATGTATTTTTAAGAGAGAATAAAGGAAACACACCAATTAGAATGGCTAAATTTTTTAAATAATAAAAATATTAATTTCTAGCAAAATGTGGAGCAACAGGAACTCTCATTCATTTCTGGTGGGAATACAAAATGGTAGAGCCAATTTGAAAGTTAGTTTGGTCGTTTCTTACAAAGCAAAACAGTCTTACCATATAATCCAGCAATTGCACTTAAAGATATTTACCCAACTGACTTAAAAATTTATGCCCACACAAAAAACTCCACATGAATGTTTTCAGCAGCTTTATTCAGAATTGTCCCAAACTAGAAGGAACTAATATGTTCTTCAGTAGGTGAATGGATAAACTGTAGTGAATCTATACAATGGAATACTATTTAGTAATAAAAAGGAATGAGCTATGTGTTTTTAAAAAAGAGAGAGAGAGAAGAAAGGATACAAGTGATATTTAGGGTATAAAATCACTAAGATTTGGTGACTGATAACAGGTGGATGCTGAGGGTGACAGAGGGGTGGGGTTAGTAGGACTCCCAGGTTTCTGGCTCGGGTGACAGGTGAGGGGAGATGATGACACCATTCACTGAGATAAGAAGTATAGGAGGAGAGAGCATCAAATTCAGAGGTTAGGGGGGGAAGATAACAAGTTATGTTTAAGACGCATTGAGTTTGAGAACCTAACAGATGTTTGTATTACCAAATCCTTTGTCAGGTAACATAACTTAATGGCTGCTACAGTGCCCACAAGTAGGAACCAGGTAGAGGTGTCAGTGATGAGGTCCTTTGGAAGGGAGATGAAGGAGAAATGAGCAAAGGCTAACAGAAATACCAGAGGCTATCTGGCAAGGTCTTCATTGAAAACAATTACTCTAACAGTGTAACTTTTCATCTAAAACCATTGGTCCTTTTATTTTAAGATAGATAGATAGATACAGAGATATATGTTTCTTTGGAAAAGTAATATATGAACGTGGTAAAAATATAAATTTCACAAATAGGGGAAAACTTCTCTCCAGAGGCAACCACTGTTATGAGCTGCTTTACCTATGATCAAGCCAGACACTTATAAGGACCAATGGCCAATGTCTGTCAAAAATATAAAATGTGGGGCTGGCCTAGTGGTGTAGTGGTTAAGTTCATGCATTCCGCTTTGGCAGCCCAGGGTTCGTAAGTTCAGATCCCAGATGTGGACCTACCCACCGCTCATCGAGCCATGCTGTGGCTGCGTCCCACATATAAAATAGAGGAAGATTGGCACAGATGTTAGTTCAGGGACAATCTTCCTCAAGCAAAAAGAGAAAGATTGGCAACAGATGTTAGCTCAGGGCCCATCTTCCTCACCAAAAAAATAATATATATATATATATACACTAAATTTATTCATATATATTTATATATACATATGAAATGTACATGTTCTTTGACCCAGGATTCCCTTCCCAATATATCTTTGAGATGTACTTCTATGTTCACAAAGATGGATATATAAAGGTATTCATTGCAGCACTGTCAGCAGCATAAGAATGAAAGGGAACTAACTATTCCAGCAATAGGGACTACTTAAGTAAATTATGGCGCATCCCTACAGTAGAATACTATGCTGCAGTTAGAAGTCACTTGGAAAGCACAGCATCCTTCCAGAGATAGTCTTGGCATATACACGCACATAACCCCTTTTATTTATACAAACAATAACAATATATGTATACATTGTAGCATATACTGTTCTGCAACTTAATTTTTTCATTTACTATATCTTAGAGATTATTCCATACCAGTTTATATTGTTAACACGTGTCAAGAGTTCAGCTACACTAACATTGCTGCCTCGGCATCTATTTTTTGTGTGGCTAAGCAGCCTGCAGGGGCCTTGACCTGACACTAGCCCTCCCAAGTGCATGCCTAGATAACAACTTGCAGAGTCACAAGTAAATGTAACTTTCTGATATAACTCCTGGAACAGCCCTTGTGGTCAACAGTCTCACCCTGCCTGCCAGGGCCTTTTTCTTGTGCACTCCTTAATAAGACCCCTGCAGAGCTTACCAAAACCTGGCTCTTTTTGGTTTGAATTGATGAAGCTTTAGTCCAGTTACCCTGAAGCACTCCATCCATGGACCCTAGTAAAGCCATGTGCCCCAGGTCCTGCAGCTATCTCTCTGCCTGCACCCTGCCTTGAACTCCCCATGTGGCCCCTCAAGGCATACCATGTACTTTCTCCAGGACCTGTGAGTAATAAACTTCTCTATTTCAATTTCCCTTGTGGTCTTTTGTTGACCGTGGGCTCACCACCCAACATCCCACGGCTCTACTTAACAAATGTTAATTTAACGAAGTCACAGTAACAAGTAACAATAGCTAAACCATATACTTATTATATGCCAGTCACTGTTCTAAGAGCTTTACTTGTATTAACTTATTTAAAACTCACAAAAATTTATGAGGCAGGTACTATCATCATCTCCTTTTACAGATGAGGACAGTAGCACAGAGAGGTTAGGTAACTTGCCCAAGGTCACAAATCTGCTAAATGGCAGAGCTGGAATCTGAACCCAGGCAGTAGGACCCTAGGGCCTGCACATTTAACCACAACACATCCTGTATATCTAACTCAGACTTCCTAACTGCAGTATTGTATGGATGTGACATAATTTATTAACTAGTCCTCTATTGCTGGACTAGTTAGTTCCCTTTCAGTCTTTTGCTACTGACAGTGCTGCAATGAATACCGTTATAGATCTGTCTCTGTACATTAGAAGGGGAATTGCTGGATCAAAGGATATGCACATTTTATATTTTTGATACATACCAGCATTTGGTCCTTTTCAATGCCCATAGATCTTTTTTTTTTTTTTTCTTTCTGCTGGGAAAGATTCGCCCTGAGCTAACATCTGTTGCCAATCTTCTTCTCTTTCTTTTTCCCCCCAAAGCCCCCGTACATAGTTGTATATTCCAGTTGTAAGTCCTTCTATTCTCCTACGTGAGCCACCACCACAGCATGGCTACTGACAGACAAGTGGTGTGGTTCTACACCCCAGAACAAAACCCAGGCCACCAAAGTGGAGTGCACTGAACTTGAACCACTGGGCCATCAGGGCTGGATTGTTAAATGCCCGCAGGTCTTGATCAGCAATTTCTTTCACTAAGAACGCCTGAGTGAGAATCCTGCCTACTCCCTGTAACACTCCTCTGAACACCAAAAGCACTCATTCTTTGCAATTCTTTTGGTTCCAAGAGACATTCCCTTTAAGAGAGCATAATCTCACAGAAGTATAGAAACAAATGTGAGGGTACATAACAAAACATCTAGGCAGCTCAACTAGGAGGCTGCAGGTTCCTCCTGCAGGTCTGTGTCGTGTTCCCCCCAACCACTCCTGGGGTTTGACGCTGAAAGAAGGGAGGAAACACTGGGCCTACACTCCCACATAGAAACTATGGCCTGGAGATGCTGTCCCCATTTAATGGGGAATGTGCCCTCCGGTTCTCCCACAGTCCACCTCTCTGCTCACTGAGGCTGAGTTCCAGGTACCATTTATCATCATTCTTGTGTAAACTGAGCAAACACCACCATTTCCTAATTTGTAGGAATGTGGTGAAGATTAAATGGTTCAGTGATCATAAAGTGCTCAGAACAGTGCCTGACCCTGGTAAGACCCAATAGGTATTTGCCATCATTGTCATTGTTGTTGTTAAGAAATATTTCTCTGATCTCAACTCTCCGTAAAAGATAGGGAAATGGACCTGATTCACATACCTTTATTATCTACCTAGGCCCTGTTGGCATGAGCATGAGACCCCTCTTGGGATGTCTTGAGGCCAGAAATCTAGAATTGTGTGTGAAATCTCTTGATTTTCAAATGTTGCCCCACATCTTTAAAAAACTCTTTGGGAACTAAAAGAAACACATCTTCAGCAGGCCGTCTTATCATGCCTCACATAGAGGTTCAGTATTTTGGTGTTGTGGAAATTTACAGCTTAAGGGTAGTGGTGGTAGGAAATGACTCTGAAGAATCAGGTCAGAGCCCAGTGAAGAAAGGACGTATGGGTCATGATAGGTGTGTTGAATTCTGGGAAGAGTATTGCAAATGTCTGAGATTAAATGTATTATTCCCAGCAGACTCTCTCCAGTTCCAGGGTAGTGGGGTTTTATGTGAGGGGCAGGTTGGACAAGAGATATAAGATCTTTATCCTTTTTTGCATCATTCTCCCCTCTCTCTCATTTCTCACTCACAGTCCCTACATTACTGAGGACAGGGCAGGACCTGACAGGGCCACCGCAACTACTCTTCCCCATCTAGAAGCAATTATAGCATGGGAGGGGTAAAGGCAAGCTTCTTTGGAGAAACAGTCTGCCTCCTTCTACAAGTCTCTCCCACTCCTGGAGGGTATGGCATTAAAAGAGCATAAGGAGAGCCTGAGTTATGTCTCTCCCACCCTCCCCACCAGTAGGAGTGACCAAAGGAAGCCCATCTCTTTTGCCCCAAACAGCTTCTGCTGTTTAATGCCACTGATACACAGAAGTGTGAAATATGAATACAGATTACAGCAACGACTTTCAAATGTTTCGACTACTGCCTCTGACAGAGGCCACAGAATATATCTACATATATATACATCACAGTATATGTACATCACTACCGTATAAAATATATATACAACTGAAGAAGTAAGTTTTGCAAAACAACACATACCCATATACTATGTGCAGTACACCAATATTGTCTATTCTATTCTTTTTTTTTTTTTCCAATGTGGTCTGTGGCCCATTATACCAATTTTAAAACCCTCTAATAGGTTGCTAACCATGTGTAAAAAACACCTGATTACAGGCTGGAGTCCCTAAAACCAATATTTCCCAAAGAGTCTCTTATATTTCAGATGTACGAGTAATATCTATCCCTACCACCACTAGTAAACAAGATGACTCTAGAAGAAATGTGGCAATATTTTTTTTCTAGTTATTATTAGTTTCTACACACCTTCCATTTGGCAAGTTATCACTTTCCAAGTGATACTGATTTTCCACTTACGGAAATGATTTTAAGTTTTCATCTAAAAATGTATTTAAGTTTAAAAAGTGATTTAAAGAAAAATATTAAGTAAATAATAGTATAGGAAATATTCAGGTATGTCAAAAATCATAAATACATTAGTCATGTTCTAAAGTGTGGGAAACATTATCTTGCACCATTCCATAATGAAATAACAAGAAACTTACTTTCCTTTAACATCAGATCTGCTTTTGCAGTTTTACTAATTACTCCCAGGAAGTTTAGGTTACATAACATTACTTTATGTTACACTTGGCTTTCCCCCAGCAACCCCTTAAAACCAAGCCAGTGCGTTTTCCAAGCACTTGTAGGGCAGTTTTGAGTTCGGCATCCATTTGCAAAGTAATTTGTGCAGACCTTGAGACTCTGGAGCTTGCCTTCCCTTCTTAACATCATCACGTGGTCCGTCTTTCTCTGTTAGGCTTTCAAGTTAATTATTTCCTGTTTCTCTGAGTCTATTCCTTATCCCCCTTCCCAGGTGACCCTCTACCCTCCCCTCCACACACACACTCTTGGCCAAAGGCAGGCTGCTCTGCAGCAAACCCATCTTTGTCTCCCCCCCGCCCTAGAGCACCCTCCAACAAAAGCCTTGGAGTTTATAGCAATCACAGAGCAAAAGTGCGTCATTACTGCAGAATCAGAAGTTACTTTTAGAGTTCCCTGCATTTTAGTAACATTCTTTGTAACTTATTAATCTTTTGTTCTCTTAGTCCCTGCCTGCTAAGGTACTCTGCCAGACAATCTGCCCAAGTTGTTTTCTCTCTTGGTGACTGCTTGCGATCTCTGGCATCAGTTATACCGCCACTCCTCTCAGGACTCCCACGGTGGCCTTGAGGCTCCCAGCAAACCTGATCTGTCCTTCACGTAACATTGTTTCCGCTGCTGCTGCATCCCTTCCCATCAAGGCTAGAGTTGGCGCTCCTATTGTCTTTAACAACTCAGGGTGCTAAACTAGGTACTATGGTACTACCCCATAGTAGCTTCATGCATAGAAGCCACTCCATCTCAGTGGTCTTTGCTTCCTGCTCCCCAGGCCCAGAAATCTTCTCAAACTAGCCTTTTCTGGTCATCTGACCTTAATTTCTCCAAATTATTTTTCCAATCCTGGCTGAAGTTTTTGTCTTGTCTCTAATTCAGTCTTGTCTACTTTATCCATCATCCTCTCCTTCTAGCCCCACCCCAGTTTTTCTCTCCGCTCGTCTCCCCACGTGCAAATACCTGAGCTCTTTAACATCTTTCACCTAGTGTACAGCTTCCTGGCCATCTATTTCTGGCCCACTAAAAATTAACGTGTAAAAAGCTCTTACATTAACCATGTGTGTGTGTATGTGTGTGTGGTGCACATATATATATACACACACATTCAAAGTGGGAAAAGGGGTATAAACACAAAATAGACTGTCCAACACTCTGGGGGGAAAAGCCTTAGAGGCTCCCCGCAATTCTGGTTAGTATGTTGAGCATATTTTACCATGCAACCCAAATCTGTATCATTTTCAAACGCAGCTTAAACAAAGAAGAGCCTTGATACTGAGGATTTAGATAACTACTTCCCTGTTAAGAAGAGATTTTTAAAATTGTGTTTTCATTATGCCTCCATCTCCATTTATTGATCAAGGGATTTCTTGCCTCACTTAACTCCATAATCTGTTGCTCAGATTAAGAAAATGTGAAAACCATTGTTTGGCAGCATGACTACAGACTTTAAAGTGGTATCTTGGATGCTGGATGATTCAAATACTATAATCCAAGAAAAGCAACTAATTGATCATGCGGAACATGTTTTTATGCATTACTCTTTTTTATGGACTGAGCATGCAATGAAACGAATCAGATTAAATGTTTTGTAGATGTGCTGTTATAGAAGCAGGAATTTACTAGTGTGGAAACATCCAGCAGAAAGCTCTAATACAAGAGATAGGAAATAATATATGTAAAAAGCCCTTAATAAACAAACGTTTAAGTTATTATTTATTCAACACATTTTGAGCATCTATTACGGTCTATGTAAGGAACAATGGTAGATACAGTAACTTCTCAGTTATTAGGAACAGAAAATACCTCTTATTTTAGTATTTCCTTTCTCGCATCACTACTACCCAGGATATAGCTGTGCATATATGCTTTTTGGATGAATGAGAGACCTGTATGTTCACTGTTTACCTTCTACCCTCCACTTTGCCACCTTGTTGGCCATTTTATTCCTCATTAATTCTTCCTCCTGAGGGCTAAAAGGGAAGGAAAGGAGGTAAACTTCAGGTCAGTCAGGCATGCTTAGCTACGGAAGCAGTTAAATCTCAGTACAATAAACTTTAAAGACCTGTCTAAATTCTTTTGTGTCATTTAAGATTTTGTTCCATCCAACTGATTGAACAGGCCTGCCAATTAAAGCTTGGACATCCATGAGATTGATATTTTGGTTAATAGTTACTATAACAGTATCTGACCTGTCTCTGGAAGACCTTGCAGTAAGTTCAAGTGTAAGAGTCTGTCTAAAGAACTAAGAAAAGGGAACACTAATTTGCTCAGTACTTATTACACAAGAGACTCTGAACTGTGCAGTTTACATTGCTTAACTCTTTTATGGTTTACAATTACCCAGAAAAGTAGAATACCCATTTTATAGATGTGGAAACTGAGGCTCAGAGATACTCTGATCAGTCTTTGTAAGGAAAACCCTGGCTAACAGCCTCCAGAGCACAACCCCTTTACAAAGGAAGATTGGAGACTGCTGTTGGCTTTCACTAGTCTATGTGGTCCACACTTATACATGAGCAATTGAAAGCTGACCCTATGTTCCTTTCAAAAATCTCCAAGGAATCTGGCTGCAGAGACTTCATGGATAACTTGTTTCAGCAGCTGAGAAACAAAATGCTTTTGTGGAATCAAAACAGTCTTTATTTCAAGGGTTTTTTTGGGTTTTTTTTCCTTCTAAAAAGAGAAAAAGAATCCACTGCAGCACTTAACAAGAAATCTCACAGAATGGACAAGTCTTCAAATTGGGCCGTGCAGACCACCGAGGAAATGGTGACAGCATTAGGGCACTTCGGCCTAAGATGTTAAGGACACGATGTAATGAACAGCTGGGGATTTCTGAGGCACGATTGTGTGACACAGGAAGCCCAACTGTTGGCCATCCTCGCTGAGGGCAGCTGCTGGGTTCGGGTTTGCTTCTGCAAACCTCGCCCCTTGCCCTTGACCAGGCGGGTGTCGCCAGCTGCCGCAGCGCCCACGGCAACCCGCGCCTTCCCGCCCTCGCGCACCGGCCAAGACAGAGGCGGCCAGGACGCGGCGGCGCGCGGCCCCCAGCGCACGTGACGGGAGGGCAGTTTTCCTTCCTCCCTCCCCCTTCCCGAAACCCCGCCTTCCCCTGAAAGGCTGCGGCTTTCTATTGCTCCACTACTGGAATGACCGCCACGCCAGCCAATCAGAACAGACTCTTCTAGCAAGACCCGCCCCCTGTTGGTCCTCGGGTTCCTTCCCGCTCACACAGGAGTCATTTCCGAAGAGAGGGAACCGCCATGAAGAGAGAAGGGGGTGCCGCCCACCTCTGCTCCGACAGCCTCCCCGAGTCCCAGCAGCAAGACGGCAACCACGCACCCAACTTCTCCAGCCACAGCTCATGCCGCCGTCGCCAGCGGCGCCGACATGACAAGGCGCTGCATGTCCGCTAGGCCAGGTTTCCCCTCATCCCCAGCCCCGGGGTCGTCGCCCCCGCGCTGCCATCTGAGACCCGGTAGTACCGCCCCTGCTGCAGCGGGAAAGAGAACAGAGAGTCCTGGGGACAGGTACCGTGCAGAGGGCTTGAGGAGGGGCCGGGTCGCGGGGGCAAGGGTATGAGGGAGGACTGCGGACGGCCGCTTTTCCAGTTCCCGCCATCCTCTGCGAGCTCGGGCCTCGGCGTTCCGGGCCTGGCAAACCCCTGCCCCGCCTCCGCGCGGGGGCTTCTGGGAGTTCGAGTTTCCTTCTCGTAGTTGGGACGCTGTTCTCGGTCTAATGACCACAGCCGGGACGGCTACCGAGAACTGCCTTAGGTAGAACGTGGTTCTTGTCCCGGGCGATAGCTGGACCGGGGGCCCTAACTGCTGAATGCATATTTAGGTGGTTTTCTGTACGTTGTCAGTTGTACTGAGCCTAGTGGTTGAATAATAGAAACCTTTTTTGTATTATGGGTGAAATTACATAAGAGGTGATGAGGAAAACCCTTCTACGAATTACTGTATAGTCCACTATACACGGTACGCATAGTTAAAAGAACATGCAGATTTGGAATGTGGTATGTTTTCTCCTTCGGTAACTTGACGCCTCTCCGAGAGGCCAGTTTTTTTTGTACAGATTTTGCGGGAGCTATGTAATGAGATGGGGAGTTTCATCAAATGACATCCTCTGACAATAAAACATGTTTAAATTCTCTATGCACTTGGTACTGTCTTTTTTATTTTAAGTTTAAAACTTTGTAACATAAGTTTAAGACTAAATTTATCTTCTAATATTGTGGTTCAGGTCCGCAGTCCCTTATCTTAATTCTGAAAGCCAGAAAGCTATGAAAACCAAAAGTTTTCAGTAAGTTTGGCACCACATCTTACCTGGCAGCCAAACCTGACTAGAACTAATGGAAGACTGTATATGGTCTTTATCCCATTAAGTGTCAGTGCTCATAAGTTTTGCTTACGGGGTGCAGTGTTAGACCCCACTGGGGATTTTACATAATGCATCTAAGAAACCCCCATTCCAAAATCCAGTAAATTCAGAATTCTAAAACACATTTGGCCCCAAAAGTTTCAGATAAGGGTTTATGAGCTGTTACAAATAATTTTTTTAACTAGTTACAAATATAAGTAATGTACATTTCTGTACATATGAACTTAGGGAACTGTTCCTTCTTGAAAGTTACATTCATGCTTATTTTACAGATTTCTTGTATGTTTTATCCAAAACCATTTTTTCCTCTGCTGTATTAATGGAAAAGGAGCCTGGGATCTAATATTTTAGGAGAGAGATAGTGTTACTTTTAGTAATTAATGTAAAAAATAGTATTATCTTGTGTGGAATTAATTAGCTGCTGCTTAATCCTCTCCTATCTCACCTTCCTCAACCAATAACTGAAGGGCATCATCCTTCTCCCCTTTGCAGAACCTCTAGCGTTTCCTCATTTACTCTCTCATGGAGTTAATTTGATATAATTTATTTTCTGAAAACAAAGCATAGATTCTTCCTTAGCCTGTCACTCCTATTCATTTCATAACCACTTAGCTTTTCTAACAACATCTCAAACAAACGTTGTGGACTCTGAGTAAACCATCCGAGATGGGCGTTGCTCTTCTAATGTTACCAGTAGAGTGTACAAAATGTGGAAGGGACTTCAACCTTCAAGGGACTTCGATTGTTCTTTTCTCTGAGTGTTTCGTGGTGGGTAAATGTTTAGGGAACCTCATAGTCTACCGTTTATTGTCTTTCAGTAAAAGGAATACTAGCAAAATTTGCCCGAAAGTTAATTTTTTGCTCTACATGTAATAACATCCCTCTTTATGCATCTGAAAAATTAAATACATGAACAAATCAGAATACAAACTCTGGTAATATGGTCCTATTGCACTTTGTGTCCACTGTAGGGTGCAGAAAGCCTTGAAAATTAAAAGAATTTGGTTTTTGTTCTTGTTAACTTTCTTCTTTTTCTCTTTGTTTTCCCCAGGCAATGCATTATTTTTGTAAATATCTTAAGAATTCTTAGGTAAAAAGTTAAGATTTTGAAACACTGCTTATTTAGTTGTGAAGACTCATTCCAATTTCTGCTGTTACTTGGATTAACATCTCACTGTAGTGTATAAAGAGGGTAGTATAAGCTTAGTACTTGATCCTTTCTGCGTTTTGCCCAGCACACTCTTCAGCTGCCTCCCCAAAACCGGCCAAATCACTCGTATTGCCATTCTACCATCTAATCTTGTTATGAGTTTGCAGCAAACATCTATTGAGCATTATTTTGTACCAGTCACTGGAGATATGAAGGAATAGGATCAGATCCCCTCAATATCTTTTATTCTACTGTGTGACCGCAAGCTTTTCAGTCCTATGAAGCACTCTCCCACTTCCCTGGATCCATACTCCTATCTTATCATTTTAGTACTATAGATTATATAAACCTCAGTTGTTCTTTTATAAATTTACTCCTACAATGAATTATATTTTCAATTTTTTATAATCAGCTTAGCAAAGCATTATTGCCATTGTCAGAACTTGATTAAACCAGATAGTGAAATCCAGCCTATAGTCTATAAATCTACTAGTATTCTCCACTTAATCTGAAATAAGGTTTTAATATTTGCGTATGTGATACCCTATTAGTTATGCTTTTATTTTCAGGAAGCAGTCAATTATAGATTTCTTCAAACCAGCCTCAAAACAAGGTATGGATACTACTAATGCATTTTTTGTGGCATCTTTTGGGGAGGGAGATGGATTCAGTTTTTAAATCTACTCTAAATTCTTATTAATTTGATTAAACGTGTTGAAAATTGAAAATACAGTGAAGATGCAGTGTTTTTTACAAGGATAAACAAGTTCTAAACATCATGAAGAAACTCTTTGCTGTTATGCTTTCTTATATTTATTATTCCAGTCAATAATGTTCATAATGCATACTATTTTGATCCTCTAATACAATAACTTCATAAATGGAGCCATGGGGAGCTTACATGATGTAGCAAAAGGGAGCTTTATGAAAGTAAGGCTATTAACAAATAAACCATGTCTTAATTTCTCCCCCCCATAAAATGTATCATTTAAATATTGATTTGAAAATTTTTGTGATAGTATTTTAAATATTAATAATTGCAATATTTATACACAATGTAATAGTTTGTGTTATTTTTAATAACATGCAGTTTGTATGTGTTTTAATTGGCTCCTTAGACCGACATATGTTGGATTCTCCACAAAGATCAAGTATCAAATATGGAGGAAGTGGATTGTCCACCACTGGAACAGAGCAGTTTGAAAGGAAACTATCTTCACCGAAAGAATCTAAACCCAAAAGGATGCCATCAGAAAAGAGCCCTATTTTAGAGGCTTTCATGAAAGGTGTTAAAGAGCACCACAAAGATCGTGGTATACATGAGTCACATCGGCTTTATGTGTCACTAGCCACCAAATACCCAAAGACGGTCTTTGTTCCTCCTTCCTATCGCTCATCAAAAGAGATGAAGGCACTAAAGAAAAAACATCGCTCTCCAGAGAGAAGGAAGTCACTGATCATTCATGAAAATAGCAGGGAGAAGAATGATAGAGATCGAGGCAAGAACAATGCAGATTCCAAAAAGCAGGCCACGGTGACAGAAGCTGACATCTTCAAGAACAGCTCCAGAAGTCTTAGCAGCAGGGGCAGCCTATCCAGGCACCACCCAGGAGAAAGCCCACTGGGAGCTAAGTTCCAGTGGTCACTAGCTTGTTACTGCAAAGAAAGAGAACTAAAGAAGTTGAGAAGGGAGCAAATGGAGCAGAGAATCAACTCAGAAAATTCTCTCTCAGAAGCAAGCAATCTTTCCTTAAAATCCTCTAGTATAGGAAGAAAATGTAAACCTCGGCAGGAACAAAGTAAACAGAATGATGTCACACCCGGAAAGAGTAATCTTTCAAACCTGGTAAGTGCAGTAATTACTGAATTAGTTTGGGTACTGCTTTATCATATTTAAAATACTAAATGTAAAAATATTTAATAATTGGTGACATCATATTAGTATCTTTTGTTAAGGAAATACTGATACATAGTTTGTGTAGAAGCTGGTTTCATTAGGTTTCTTCCAGCTGTCCATGGAACTCAGTAAAGCAGTATTTCCTGCCCTTGATTTTTTCAGACCAAGAACAAAGATCTTTCGTAAACAGGAAAGTAAGCATTCTTTTTTTAAGACAGGTATAGTCATTTTTTTAATTGGGCTGTGCTGAAGGGAGATACTTGAGAAATGGAAAATCTAAAACAGCAGGAAATGGTTTAGCACAGAGGTTCTCAAAATGTGGTCCCTGGACTAGCAACGTCAACATCACCTGGGAACTTGTTAGAAATGCGGATTCTCAGGCTCCAGCCCAGACCCACTGAACCAGAAACTGTGGAAGTAGAGTCTAGCAATCTGCAATTAACAAGCCTTCCAGATGATTCTGATGCACTTTAAAGTTTGAGAATCAGTGGTTTAGATTATATATAAATCTTAAATAATTGAATATGGGTCTTAGAAAACTCAGAAGATGACTTAGAAAACCATCCAAGTACATCTTAACAACATCAGATTTCTCTTTTGAGAATAGACCAAACTTAAGTTAGCATAAAAGCTGTTCCTCTCTCCTGGAAAGTCAAGTTGTTAACTACGTCTGTTTCAAAGAGTTCTATATACAGAGCAAATAAAGGAAGATCAGATATCAAGAAAGTGCTATTTTGATAAGATGCCATGAGATTTTAAAACCAGATAGCCAAAAATAGACCAAACTATGATGTTCTAGGAGTGAATGGAGATTGTTGCATTGTATATTGCTGGAAAATATATTTGTAAACTCTAGAGTTCATTTGCAAGGAGTTTGGTGCCTTTAGCAGCAAGATTTACTAATGATCAATAGAGGTTAGTAATATTTGGTCCATTTTTGTAAGATCTCAGTATTTGGTGGTGCATTAGTACTTAAACAGAAGTATTGAAAAGTGAGTTGTATCCATTTGATTGGCAGATATTAGGCTTACTATTTCTTTATCAAAATAATAGTACGTTGCTCTAATATAATATTAATCTTGAATTATTAATATAAATCGCTTGCATTTATTGCCCTTCGTTTTTATGCTAAAACTTAAGAATTTAAAATATTTTGTTATAGGAGTTTGAATTTATCTTCAAATATAGGTACTTGCTTTATTCAGTCTAGAAATCTGTTTAAATGTTACGAAGAAAAGTTCACTTTTTTTACTGCCCCTAACTCCTAACTTATTTTTTCTCATTTTGCTAATATTTTTTCTCATTTTGCTAATAGGAAAATGGACATCTCTCAAGAAAAAGATCCTCTTCTGATTCATGGGAACCTGCTTCAGGTAGAATCAAAATTAAATTTATGAATTTTAAGATAAATTTACATCTTAATGGCTCTGTTTTTTAAAGCAAATTTGTTTAAATATGCAGTTTCCTTCCTAGCGGTGAATTGAGTATCTCAGATAGTAAAGAGTTTGGTAAAGTTATATTCAAAAGAAATAGTCCTTGCATTTATTATATGTAACCTGTGGTTTTTCTTGACTCTTCTCTGCCTTCTTCAAGAGTTCCTAACAATGTGTTTCTCATATTGGTAGTCATTGTTCTACTTCTGAATCCTTGGCTACATTAAGAAGCATAATCTTATATTCTTGAAATTGTGGACTAACTATCTGAGGTCTTGGAATTAGAGATGCTTTGTATAAGGTTGAAACATCATGATCCAAAACAGTGTCTCCTAATATTTCAAATACCAAGATCCCTTTTTAATATCAAATTTCAAGGACACCTGTATATTAGTTTGTAGTTTTAGTATCTATTGGTTGAGACAATACGTAATAACAAACAGCTACTGTTAATTCAGTAGTTCTTAAAGTATCTTTATCTTTTTTTTAAATTAGAAGATAGAACAGTGTAACATTCAAACATTGCAGAAGTTTGTAACACGGAAAATGAAAGGCCTCCAGAAATAACAATTGTTAATAGTCTGGTATCAGAATTTTTTTTTCTGCTATGACTGCAAACTTTGAAAAATAGACTTTACAAATTTTCACACTCCGTAAGATACATTGGACATAATGATAATAGCCAGTATTTATTGAGCACTTACTGTGTGCCATACTCTGTTCTATGTACTTTTAATTCATTTGATCCTCACATCCTTATAAGGTGGTTACTTTTAGAGACAAAAAACAGAGGTACAGAGAGAGAGTTCTGACTCATTCTTCCGGTTTCATGTAAAACTCTATTTTTTATATATTCTAGAGGTGCAGTGCATTTTGACCAAGTGATCTCGAGTGTTAAAATCAGTCTTCAGCCAAGGCTGAAACCATATTTTATCATCATAGATGGAGCTTCTAGGATACAGGAATAAATTTGAAATTTTATGTTTTTTAAAAATTTATTTAATTTTATAATATTGTTGATTTTAGTGATCAAATTTTAGTGAATTTTGACATTATATATAGTACAAGAAAAATAATTTCTCAGCCATGAGATTGCTCTTGCACTTTCTCTATTTTATTACACCTTTGTAGTACTAAAATGATCACTTTGTGCTTAGGTGAATGGAAGAACAAAATAATTTTAGGCCAGCTCTGCCAGTGGCTGCTGGTGGTGGTGTTGCCACCAAGCTATTCACGTTTTTTTTTTTTTTCCCTCTGATAATGACTAAGATAAAAATTCTCTTCAGTTCATGGGTTTGCACATTTCATCAGTGGTAATGAAGTGGTTGCATCTGTACAATCCTACATCCTCAGGTCTGAACACTGCTTGAAAAAGATGCTTTCTGCATATTTTCAGAGGCAGACTTAAGATGGTTACCTTCACTTATATTTTTATTTCTCATATTTTTGCACATATTCATAATCCTCAAGAATTATGGTATTGTATTCTTAAGAAATATACATTTATACTTCACTTGACTGTCAACAGAATATAAAGGACATAAGGGGATTTTTCACTCTTCGTAACGTGAAGAATGTTTTATCTTCATCTGATAGTGAATAGATATTAATAATCTAGATGTTATGTCTTGCTCATATTATTGCTATTACACTTATCGATTGTGATGGTGATATACATAATTACACAATCATTAACCACACACAAGTTCAAGGACTTCAGAAATGTTGGTCGTGTAGGCATTTGGCTCTTTGGTCTTCCAGAGCCCTGTCTTTTGGCTTAATTCTGAGGTCCAACTTAATCCATCGCTAGTTTATTCTGTAATTTATTAATAACCAATCCCCTATTAATGAACATTTGGATTTTTCCTTTTTTTCTTTTTACAAACTCAATCCCTGTCTTATCTGAGTATTTTATATATTAATAGATATTTGAAATGTCATAAAACAAACATTCAGTCTACGGGTTGTACAAGGGGTGCAAAAAGAAATCATGAAATATTTGCAGTTTAATCCACTACCCTAGAGAGCTTGCAAAAGGGGAGCCTACCTCCAGTACCAGTTCACCCTCCTCTAATTCTAGACATTAAAAGCTCTGGATAAGCTGATTTTTCCTAAACTTTGCCCACAATTTTTTTCTCCTCCTGGATAAGTCTTCAATTCCTGAACCAAAGCAGGAATTTTTCCTCATTACTAGCTATATATAAATTGTCTGACTTCTCTAGGAAAATGGAACAAAACTCAAACTGGCAACTCTGTAGCTAATTTTTTTTTGTAACCCCAAACTTAAGATAATCAGTGTACGCCTACCCCAAGTCTGCTCTTTTTCTTAGTTATTTGATTTCTCATCCTACACTATAAGGGACCCCTGTCCTTTTTTACAAGACGTTTAACCCCAGAGAGCTGAGTGGGCATGGAATGATTTTTTCAGGTAATAGGAGATAGCTGTAGAAGAATGGAGGTAGATGCATTTTTTTATTAATTGATCTTTTTTATTTCTTATAAATGGAATTTTCCAGGTTATGTATTGATCAAGCTATCCAAGTAATTGCCTAACTCATGAATTTTGTTTTTTTTTTTTTTTCAAACTGCTGAGGACTTTTGGGGACATCTGTCCACGTGCAGAAAGAAATTTGATTTAGGGAAATTTGATTTTGAGAATACTGATTATATAAGTAGATAATTTTTAATTAATAATGAATTTTAAGAGTCAATGAAACATCACATTTTTAAACACAATAAGAAATTTTTAAAAACTGGTTAACTCAAATATATGTGGTTATTAAAGTGCTTCTGGATGGAGCTCCTAACACACAGACAGCTTGTATTAGTTTCCTAGGGCTGCTGTAACAAAGTATCAAAACCTAGGTGGCTTAGAACAACAGAAATTTGTTGCATGGTTCTGGAAGCTAAAAATCCAAAATTAAGGTTATCAGCAGGGCCATGCTCTCTATAACAACTCTAGGGAAGAATCCTTCCTTGCCTCTTTTGGCTTCTGGTGCTTGCCTACAATCCTGGGCATTCCTTGACTTGTAGATGCAACACTCCAGTCACATGGTATCTTCTCCCTGTGTGTCTTCACATCACCTTCCCTCTGCGTTTCTGTCTCCATGTCCAAATTTCCCCTTTTATAAGGACACCAGTCATATTGGATTAAGACCCACCCTAATGACCTCATTTTACCTTGATTACTCCTATAGAGACACTATTTCTTTTTTTTTTTAAATTTTATTTATCTATTTTTTTCCCCCAAAGCCCCAGTAGATAGTTGTATGTCATAGCTGCACATCCTTCTAGTTGCTGTACGTGGGACGCGGCCTCAGCATGGCCGGAGAAGCGGTGTGTCGGTGCGCGCCTGGGATCTGAACCCGGGCCGCCAGCAGCGGAGCGCACGCACTTAACCAGTAGGCCACTGGGCCGGCCCTAAAGATACTATTTCTAATAAAGGTCACATTCTGAGGTTCTGGGAGTTAGGACTTCAACATATCATTTTGGGAGTCACAGTTCAACCCATAACACAGCTGAAGACTAGAGGGATACAGGGGAAAGAATACTAGGGAGAAAGAGTTGGGTGAATTTTTTTTGATTGAGAAATTAAAATTTGCCTTCAACTTGTTATGGTATTTGTGTTTTAAGGTACTATAAATTTAGATGTAGAAGTGTTACATTTCTGGAACCAGATAGTCCTTAGTCTAAGAAAGAGTGTATGCACTTTGAGGGAAAGTGCCGTTGGAATCCTTTCTTTGATACAAATATGCAGTGTTTTATGTTTTGGGGAGTGACACCTTTAATTCTATTTTAATAGCTTTGGAATGAAAATAAGCATTTTTCATTAGCTTTAAATTTATTGGACACCAGTATTTATCAGTTAATAAATGATAATATTAGCTCTTTTTTTAATTCCATATCTGGTGAATAATCTCAGCCTAAACTTTCAGAATTTAAACATTCTGTCAGTGTTCTAGACACTCATTGAATAAACTTTACTAAGATAGGAAAATATGCTTTTCACTAATCTGGCAAAAATTAAATTTTAGCAGGCTCTAAGCAGAATAAATTCCCTGACAAAAGAAAAAGGAACTCTGTGGACTCAGATCTGAAAAGCACAAGAGAATCTATAATGCCAAAAGCAAAAGAGTCCTTCCTTGAGAAGCGTCCTGATGGACCACATCAGAGAGAGAAATTTATAAAACACATTGCACTGAAGACACCTGGTGGTGTATTGCGCTTGGAAGATATATCCAAGGAACCGAATGAAGAAGCTGATTGCTCATCTGCAGGCTTGGCACCTTCAAATTCTGGCCACCATTCTTCCAGGAATAGTGACCAAATACGTGTGGAAAGTACCAAAGAGACTAAGATGCAGAAACCCCACTTATCTTTACCTCAGGAAAAGTCTGCAGTTAAAAAAACTAGCAACCCTCAGAAAAATAAAACTGCTAGCTCTGTGGCATCAAAGGAGACAGAAGTTCTACCTTTACTTTCCCGTGTTCCAAGTGCTGGTTCGTCTCGGGTACCATTAAATGCTAAAAATTGCACTCTTCTAGTTCCTAAAAAAGATAAAGAGCATTCCTCATCTAAAGAGTGTTCCGGGCATTCTACAGAGTCCTCCAAACACAAGGAACACAAAGCAAAGACTAATAATAATAAGGCTGAGTCTAACATATCTTCAGGGAAAATTTCTGGGGGATTTTTGTGTTCAGAATATGGCACTCCTACAAAGTCTCCCCCAGCTGCTTTTGAAGTTGTGCCATGTATCCCAAGCCCTACAGCATCTTCAGATAAAGCCCCTTCAGATAAAGCGAGTTCAGGAAATTCCAATGCAGGTAGCAATGCACTGAAAAGAAAACTAAGGGGTGATTTTGATAGTGATGAAGAAAGTTTAGGTTACAACCTAGACAGTGATGAGGAAGAGGAAACATTAAAATCACTGGAAGAAATAATGGCTTTGAACTTCAATCAGACTCCTGCAACTACAGGAAGGCCTTCTGCTCTTTCCAAGGGGCTTAGATCTCAGTCATCAGACTATACAGTAAGTAGTTCTATGACATTTATCTTTACTTGAATAGGGAAGGATGGATTGATTAGTGAAAGAGGGATAGATTGTTAGAACTTATTTTACAATTCAGTATTTGTTACGACTCATAATTGGACTGAAACTGGTTTAGTTCTGGTTTGGTTAATGGGTTTCTCATACCTTTAGTTTTATAACTGTAAATCAGTGGTCTCCAAACTTTTTTGATCACATACACTTCCATTAGTAAAAAAATTTTTGAGCATGTACCCCAATATATATGTATACTTATAGATTTTATACGTGTACCATTATACTTCTGTGTACTTTCTAAAGCATATGCAAAAAGAGAATTTAAAGGAAGAAGAAAAAAGTATTTTCCTGTAGAAGTTATGTAGAAGTTACTATAGACTAAGTTCTACTGGAGTTTCTATAGAAGTTCCATATAAATAGAAGTTCTATTATTTTCTTCCTGCACCCCAATGGATCACCTTGCACACCCTCTGCTTTGGAGACCACTGCTGTAAATGAAGGTAGAGTGTAGAAATGTTGTTAATTGTGGTGTGCAATTTTTATTTATAAAGTGCTTCATTCTATCTTGGGAATAAGCTGAATTAAATTCTAAAATGTCTGTAGAATTTGGTGGGGAAGGTGTTAATGTTCCATGGTAACACCTAAAAATTAGTAGTTTGAGTCCACTAAATTAGAATTTAGAAATAAAGACAGGGTAGCCATGGAGCCCTTGGGTGTTTGCAGTCAGTTCCTAAGTCTAGCAGGGTTTTATAAGTAGTGCCTTTCCTAATAGATGGTGAAATCAAATTGCCTGTACTACAAAACAGTAGATTTAAAGCATGATGGTGAATATTCTCTTTTAAGAAAGGTATCCTCCTGGCCCAGGTTATTGAAATAGAAAATATTCTTTAGTACTCTGAATAACTTAAAACATTCCAATTGGTATGTTATAAAGTATTCCTAAATTTTCTTCTTGTTTTAGGAACATGTTCATAGTGGAACTTATACAAATACTTTAGAGCGTCTAGTGAAGGAGAAGGAAGACACACAAAGGTTAGTTAGCATCATGACTACCTAGCTAAATTTAACATACTACTTGCTTGTACGACTGGCTTTTAATTCACCTTAAAAAATCATGAGAAATTAGCATGCATTTTGTGCTAGTACTATTATAACGGTTTTGTTGTCACCTGTGTTAGAAATAAGATGTTCTATTCATAGGCTGGATCAGAATATCCAGATTTTTATGGTATACTTCATTAATTAATAATATAACTTCCTTTCTGCTTACCACAACTAGTATCTGATAGCTGAAATTCTTGATCAAAAGCATGGATAGAATTTTTTGGCATTTTTTTATTGCGATAAAATATATGGCATAAAATTTACCATTTTAATCATTTTTAAATGTACAGTTCACTGGCATTAGGTACATCTACATTGTGCAATCAATACCACCATCCATTTCCAGAACTTTTTTTTTCCCGTCTTCCCTAACTGAAATTCCATAGCCATTAAACAGTAACTCCCCATTCTCCCCTTCCCTGCAGCCCCTGGCAAATACCTTTCTTCTTTTTGTCTCTATGAAATTGCCTGTTCTAGGTACCTCATGTAAGTGAGATCATACAGTATTTGTCCTTTTATGACTGGCTTATTTCACTTAGCATAGTATCTTCAAGGTTCATCCATGTTGTGGCATGTGTCAGAATTTCCTTCCTTTTTACAGCTGAATAATTGTGTGTATATCCCACATTTTGTTTATCTGTTCATTCATTGATGGACACTTGGGTTGCTTCTATTTTTTGGCTATAGTAAATATTGCTGCTATGAACATGGGTATACGAATACCTCTTCAAGTCTCCTCTTTCAGTTCTTTTGGGTACATACCAGAAGTGGAATTGCTGGATGCTGTGGTAATTCTGTGCCAATTTGAGGAACTGCCATACTGTTCCATAGTGGCTGCACCATTTTACATTCCTACCAGCAGTGCACAAGGGTTCCAGTTTCTTCACATCCTCACCAACACTCGATATTTTCTGTTTTTTTGATAATAGCCATCCTAATGAGTATGACGTTGTATCTCATTATGGTTTTGATTTGCAGTTCCCCAATGACTAATGATGTTGAGCATCTTTTCATGTCCTATTGGCCATTTGTATAGCTTCTTTGGAGAAATGTCTGTTCAAATCCTTTGTGTATTTTTTAATTGGGTTGTTTGGTTTTTTTGTTGTTTGCATAGGTAGAATTCTTATAAACGTTCATATGCCCACTTAGTCCCAAATTTTGAAACCAGCATAACCAGACAAGGTATTTCTGCATCAAGTTACTCTTTTGAGGAAGAAATGTAGAATTGTGACTGAAACCACTCTGTACACACACACACACACACACACACACACACACACACACACAGAAATCAAAAGGTTTGAGGATCATAATGACCCTAATGAAATTTAGGTGACTAGTTGCAAACTGCTTTTGCTAATGAGGGGGGAAATATATTCTTTATTCATTCAAGGAATATTCTTGAAACTAGCACAGAGAACTTTACTAAAAGCCCAGCTGGCTTGTGGTTGTTATATACATGTCTCAAACTTGATAACCATAGGAATTGCAGACAATTAGTAGGTCGGTAGTGTTGTTCCCCTTTCTGAATTTAGAGAAATCGTCTCTATTGTAAAATTCTTTAAACGTTTCATGAATTCATGTAATTCGTGATGTCAAATCTGAAGTTGCTTATTTAACATTGAATATTGCACAGACCGAAGGCAGAGATGCTAGTTTGAGCTGATGATTGACTCTTTCCTGTAGTGATAGAGCAGTGCATTTCCTGGTCATTTACTGTTGTATTATATCATATTTACTGTGAGACTGGAGCTGGCAATAAGGACGTTGGTTAAAATAACTTAATCTTGGTGAGCTATGTATAATAAGCAAGGACTCCAGAGCTAGACTCTCTGACTTTGAATCCCAGCTCCTTACAGTGTGAGCTTGAACAAGTTAGCTTTTCTTTTCTTTTTTTTTTTTCAAATTTTATTTATTTATTTTTTCCCCAAAGCCCCAGTAGTTAGTTGTATGTCATAGCTGCACATCCTTCTAGTTGCTGTACGTGGGACGCGGCCTCAGCATGGCCGGAGAAGCGGCGCGTGGGTGCGCGCCTGGGATCCGAACCCGGGCCGCCAGCAGCGGAGCGCGCGCACTTAACCGCTAAGCCACGGGGCCGGCCCACAAGTTAGCTTTTCTAATGTGTGTTTCCTCATGTATAAAATGGGTAATATAAACTACCATGTGAGGTTGTTGTGAGGGTTAAAAATGTTAATACATAAAGTCCTTATTACAGTGCCTGTCACATAGTAAGTACTCAGTAAGTGTTAGGTGTTTTTATGATAATGATGATGAAAATGATTATGACTACTGCTACTAGAAAGCCTAGTTAACATTATCAGGTTGTTGGCCTACTAGAAGTCAAATGAACATGAAAGATAAGCGGGGATAGGGGCCGGCCTGGTGGCGTAGTGGTTAAGTTCGCGCGCTCTGCTTTGGTGGCCCAGGGTTCGCAGGTTCGGATCCCGGGCACTGAGACACACTGCTTGTCAAGCCATGCTGTGGTGGTGTCCCATGTAAAGTAGAGGAAGATGGGCATGGATGTTAGCCCAGGGCTGATCTTCCTCAGCAAATAGAGGATTGGCAATGGATGTTAGCTCAGGGCTGCTCTTCCTCACAAAAAGAAAAAAAAAGAGGGGATAATCAAATTGGTGATGTTTATTCTTGGCCATTTTTCCTTCTCTTTTCTGTAATTGATTTGGGCATCATTCTTGAAGTTCTAGCTATAAGGAAATATTCAAGTCCTTTATACTATGGAACACTGTTTTAATACCGTACTGGTAGCTGGGTAAAAGCCTAAGACCTAAAATAGATTTTCTGTGTTTCAGTGAAAATAGTATACTGTATCGTACATCATGACATATTTGGGAGACATGATTTGACCTAAAGTGTAACAAAGTTTGTCATATAACAAGGTACTTAATAAGAGTTTTCCTTGGTGTTGATTTTAGACATAAACTAAAGATTTTTTTATTTTTGAGGTAAACCATTTATTATAGTGTTCTTTCATTGCTCAGGCTAGATGAACTGCAGAAGCAACTACAAGAAGACATAAGGCAGGGCCGAGGCATTAAATCTCCAATCAGAATTGGAGATCAAGACAGTACAGATGATGAGGATGGCCTCTTGGAAGAGCACAGGTACAGCATTTTTCATAATGTATACTCTATTAAGTTTGTACATTTAAAAATTGTGTATTTGTAAAATAAATGGGCCACTGATGGTTATTTACTTAGTGAATAATCGGTGATGGATTTGAAAGGCAAATGTTAAGGCCAAGTTACGTCTTTTGTCTTTTCTCCTGGTTGTTGTTTCTTTTCACACAGACACATTTAGTGGCTTTGGACTAACTACTAGCAAAAAGTGGGAGGAGCAAAACACATGTTCTCATGCTAGTCTTTCAATCTGGAATTAACATTGGTCCTAAGAAAAGTTTTCTGTGCACACAACCTTTAAATACAAAACCATATGCAGTATAACTCTTTGGTATTCAGTAACTTTTTTTTTATTTCAGGGAATTTCTAAAGAAATTTTCAGTTACAATAGATGCTATTCCTGATCATCATCCAGGTGAAGAAATATTTAATTTCTTCAATTCTGGAAAAATTTTCAATCAGTATACCTTGGATTTAAGAGACTCTGGTTTTGTTGGACAAAGTGCTGTAGAAAAGCTTATTCTTAAGTAAGTAGAAAAATAGACATTTTACTTTTTCCTATATAAAAATTACTCTAAAAGATTTCTGATTGATGTAATCTTCTAAATGGTTAATTTCTATTATGACCTATCCAGTTTCCTAATCCTCTTACTTATTGCTATTGCTCTTTGTGTTTTATTATTTAATTATCAGAAGCAGTGTAAGAGAGTCGTTTGGCACATCACATGCCTTTATTAATTGGACTTAAGATTAGTATATAATAACAGCGACTGTGAGACTGTGACAATAAGAGGGGCTTAAACAAGAAATATATTTCTTATGTGAAAGAAGTTCAGAGGTAGGAAGTTCCAGGGCTGGTGTTTCACCAAATAATCTTTCTTCTCCACCATCCTTAGCACAGGTTGCTTCAGGGTGCTACTGGACCTCCAGCCTTTACATGTAAATTCCCAGAAGCCCCACACAACATTTCTGTTTATGGTTAGTTGGCTAGAACTTAGTCAACATGCCACACCTAGCTAAAAGGAAGGCTGGGAAGTGATTTTTATTTCAGGCAGCCACTGTGCCCAGCTGAAAATCAGAGTTCAGTTACCAAGAGGAAAAGCAAGAATAGATGTTGGGATGGGCAATTAGCAGTCTCTACCACAAGGCCCAATCTGGTCTAATTTTTCTCAGTGCATGATGTCTCAAATCCAGAGAGATCTCATTAATTCTGCTGCTGAGTTTTATGGAAGTACAAACCCAAGCTGGCAAAAGCAAATGATGTCCTGAGATTTGATAGGCTTCTTCTCAGCACCACCAGCTAAGGTAGATGTGTCCATCAGATAAATCTGGAGCCAAGCCAACAGATTGGATCAGCTTTATGCCATCAGTAGAATTTCTTTTGTGAGTAACCCATCCATACTGGGACAGAGTTCACTTCTGTGCACTGTGGATGGTGGGCTTGCTCATTTCCCTAATTATGTCAAGATGTAGTGGTGGTAGAAGTTTCTTGCCATCAGGGTTACAGTCTTATTGATTTTCCTTTATTTTTTCAGATCAGGAAAAACAGATCAGATTTTTTTGACAACACAAGGCTTCCTTACCTCTGCCTATCACTATGTCCAGTGTCCTGTCCCTGTGTTAAAGTGGCTATTTCGGGTAAGAGAAATGTCTGGGGGGTACAGTTGCCTCCTACTGTACTTCCCAGTCAAAAACAAAGTTTTAAAATGTAATCTGACTTGCATGTTACTAGAGAAAAAACAAATCGAGCACATCAAACCCATGATTTCAGTGGGTTAGAAAGTCAGTGTGAAGAGATTATAAAGGAAATGCTAACGCAGCTAATGTGCAGGATAGTCAATAATGCTAGTTGTGCTGTGAGACATTTCATCATACTGGTAAATCATTATGATAGTTAGTTTTAGAAGAGATCTAATGCTTACATACCTGGGAGTTTTTTACCTTTTTTACCTCATTTTTATGGAGGTACCTGCGTACATTTTTAAGATTTGGCTTGTATACTAGTATTTTCCCATTCATATATATATATACATATATATATATATATATATTTTTTGGATACAAATCCAACTGACTGTTTCTCTTCCCCATTCATACTTAATTCTTAAATCCACTCAAATAATTATGTTAATTTTTGTATTATTTACATGGTAACTTTATAAATATCAGTGGTATCAGAGAACTATAACTATTACATGTGAATTGAGAAGTGGGAAAAACATATGGAGTTTCTGTTCTGGGCTTTAAGATAGTATTTCAAAGAATCTTATATTTGGCAGGAACTAGATATTCCCGTACAGTTTTTCATATAGCTGGCATTTTTGAGTGCCAACTGTGCCAGGCACTGGAGAGAACAGCAATGAAAAAATCAGTGGTTCTGATCTCACGAAACCCACATTCTAGTATAGAGGAGACAGACAGTAAATGTGTGTATGTATGTGTGCACATTTATAGATATATTAAGTCAAATGGTAAATGCTATGAAGAAAAAGTAGGCCGAGGTAGATATAGAGAGTATCAGGGGAGGAAAAGAAAGTTTGCTTTTTTAAATATATATGTAAGGTAGTTGATAAAGGCCTTACTGATAAGGTGAGGTCTGAGTAAAGAGCTGAAGAAAGCGATAGAAGGAGACTTGCCCACTGTGTAGGAGAAGAGCATTCTAGGCAGAGAGAATAACAGGTGGTACAGAGTGTAGGGCGGGAACATTTGCTTCCAGTGGTTAGGAGCTCACTGCTTGGGCCCTAGTAATTTTTTTTTTTTAACTGTCCTAACTAAATCAAAATTTGCTTCCCTATGGTTTTTATCTAGTGGTACTTATTATCTGTTCTATAGCTTCCCAGAATATGCCTCATCTGTCTAATAGTCCTTCAGTTATTTTAAAATAACTATAATGACCCTCATCTCTCCTCACACTAAACATTCTCCAGTTACTAAATTTCCAGTGCCTTTACTGATCATCTTTCTGAATGACCTTTAGCTTGTCAGTGTCACTCCTACAAGTGTTTCCCCACTCTCCCCATAAATGGACGTATGCTCCAGATAAAATCTTTCTTACCAGCAGTTTCTAGCAAGACTCATACCCATCTACCCCACCCACATATTTCTGTTTATTCAAAACTTCATTTGCTGTCACACTAGGGCTTCATTATTCTCTAATTATGTAATATATCTTTTCTTAAACTTATAAGTAAGATTGTTACATGTATCTGTGTTAATTTTCATCTCCTTGATGTGGGACCATCATTAGGCCTTTAAAAGCCTAAAGATGACATACAAGCATATCTTTGTGAAAGCAGTTTTTTATACTTTTCATATTTATTCTTTGAAAATCAAACTAATAGTCATTCATTAAGCACTTTTTCTGTATGAGACACTTTGTCTCATTTCTCCTTTTCAGTTCCAAGTCCATTTTTCATGATGGCGAGACTTACCACCTTATCACTGTTTTTTTAGAAAGCATGTTAGAATTCATTTTAATTGTATAGTCTTAATATTTTATAAATTTAATTATTAAAATGTTTGCATCTTCGTGATTTTATCATGAGTGTTTAAATGTAGCAGGCCAGAAAGATAGTTTACTACTTTTTTTTTTTTTTTTTTTTTTTTTTTTTTTACTGTTTTCGAAGGGAGTTCATGTTTGATTGTGGAAAGTTCAAGTAAGATGAAAGGGAGATTTAAACAAAAAGGTTGAACTCCCAATTTCCAGAGGCTGTTAAATTTTAGTGTTTTCTAGATTGTTCTCTGTATGTACATAGATTTCTGTAAACAATATAAACAGAATATGTGCTGTTTTATAACTTAGTTCAGGTAACAAATTATTGAGTATTTTCATCTCGTTATAGATACATTATCATCCTTTTTAATGGCTTTATAGTATTCCTTTGTAGTGCTGTACCATGATTTATTTAACCCAATCTCAGTTGATAGACATTAGCTTGTTGTATACACTTCTTTACACACTTATTTATCTCAAAGTTGTCCATCTTAGAATTCATCACCCTCTGCAAAAAGATTATTATCCAGAACTTGTCCTGTGTCCAACATGTCTTTGAATGGTGCTGCCCCCTAGTGGCAGAACGTAACAACACAAACATCATAACAAAGACATTTTTTTCACGTAGGTTGATTTTGAAATGACACAGCCATATGCCTGATTGAAACCAGAGTTTGGGTTATTCCCCCTTACCTTTTAGATTTAAATTTATTATAATCATAATCTGTGGCTCCAAAGCAAAAGAGAAAGAGAAATACAATGTGTTTTCCTCTACAAAACCATTTAAAATTACTTTCAATATGTATGTATGTAATTTTTAAAAGTATTTTTAAAGTTGAGATTTTGTTCCAAAAAATTTTCTTGTAAAATTATATTAATTATATGCTTCTGCCTGTAAATTCCTGTATGTAAAAAGGCTGACTCATCAAAGCATAAGGACAATAACTTTGCATAAACATTACCAAATTACTTTAAAAATTTTACCAAATTACACTCCAACTGGGCATACTTCGTCTTTCCTAGTACTCTTGTGAACACTGAAGATTGGCAATATTCTTTTCTTTGTGTGTCAGGAAGATCAGCCCTGAGCTAACATCCAATGCCAATCCTCCTCTTTTTTGCCGAGGAAGATTGGCCCTGAGCTAACATCCGTGCCGATCTTCCTCTACTTTATTTGGGACACCACCACCGCATGGCTTGACGAGCAGTGCTTTGGTGTGCACCAGGGATCTGAACCTGCAAACCCTCCAGCTGCCGCAGCAGAGCATGCACACTTAACCGCTGCGCCACTGGGCCAGCCCCTTAATATTCTTGATCTTTACCAATCTTGAAGTCAAGTAATGATGTCTTACCATTTTCCTCTTTATTTTTTTGATTACTAGTGATATTGAACATCTTTTTAGAAGTATGTTGGTAGATTAATTTGCATGTTTGTATCTTTTCAAATATTTTTACTAGTTTATGGTTTGATTTTTGCCTGTGATGTGATCAACCTAGCAGCCTTTTCCTTTATGGATTTTGGGTTTCATGGCATGATATGAACTAGAAAGGCATTTTTTGGTAGTTCAGATGTTATATTTGTCTAATTATAAATGAAAATTCTAAAAACAAGCAGCATGTAGAATGCAGGGCCCTGACTTTGGAATCAGACCTGGATTTAAATTCCAACTCCTCATGTATTGCGTTGGGTAGAGTATTTTCGTCTCTCTGAGCCTGTTTGCTCATATGTGTAACGTATGACCGCTTCACAAGGTTATTGTATGTATTAAATGAAAGGCACATAAAACACCTTTGTGCCTGCAAATAGTAAATGCTCATATGTTTTCTTTATTCTCTATCGTTTATCTACTTTTGACAGATGATGTCAGTTCATACAGACTGTATTGTGTCTGTGCAGATTTTAAGTACACTGATGGAAATAACAATTAGAAATGGTAAGTATATAAATTTACTGTAACAGTGTGAATTATTGGTTGCTATGTACATGGTCTCTTTCATATTACTACACATTAGGATATTGGGAAATATAGAATAAAAATTATTTTTGTAATTCGTTAATAATGAAATGAAACTCCAATCAGAAATGAGTATCTGCATTTTTTTAGTTGCACTGAGAAAAAGGTTATAAGATCTTGCATGTGGCAGCCCTTAACTCATATTTACCAAGTCATGGCTTATTGTGCTGAGTAAGTGGAAATAGTTGTAAGTTTATTTATTTAGCCAATTAACTTTAATTGGCTTATTGGTGAGCAACAGTATTGTACTAATTATGCACTAAGGAGATTGAAAGTATCCACTGCAAAAGTGTAGAAGTTGCTTTCTTAACTTTGAGATCCCTTATAATGAAACAAGCATTGTGATTTACCTGTTTTACTTGTTTTGAGGATTGGAACTATATAGGCACTGAAGATGGTAAAATCTTCCTGTGTTAGCAGTAGTTCGTATTTTACCATTGTTATTTCCAGTCTTCAAAATCTGTTACTTCCTCCTGAGTTAGATCCTTTTATCCATCATTCTCAGATATTTTGTTCATAAATGTCCTCTCCTTCACATTTATTTGAAAAATCTATAATTTCTGTATGATCATTCTAAATAACTATATTGTTAGCATATTATTACCAGTTATTTCTATAAAATCATCATAATAGTCCATGTTTCACATGCAGACTATCACCTTGCAACTGTGGATTTGTGAACCCAGATTTGGGATAAAATATTTTCTTTTGTTAACTAGATACCTTCAGTGATTCACCAGTTTGGCCCTGGATCCCATCATTATCTGACATAGCAGCTGTGTTTTTCAATATGGGAATTGATTTTAGATCTTTGTTTCCTCTGGAGAATCTTCAGCCAGACTTTAATGAAGACAATCTTGTGTAAGTTTTCTTTTCATAATTAACTCCAAAGCATTCTTTTAAACAATTTATATGTAATAACAGTTAATATTCCTATGATAAATTCAATATCCATTCTTGATTTTTTTAAATCTCTCAAAGTTGAAACGGATCTTGAATTAGATACATTCTTAACATCTCTCAATCTAAAAGCCATCATCATGTTTAACAGGGAAAAAATAGAAACATTTAAAAAATAAAATTTTTTTTTTTTTTTATAATTTTATTTATTTATTTTTCCCCCAAAGCCCCAGTAGATAGTTGTATGTCATAGTTGCACATCCTTTTAGCTGCTGCATGTGGGACGTGGCCTCAGCATGGCCGGAGAAGCGGCGCGTTGGCACACGCCCGGGATCCGAACCCAGGCAGCCAGCATCGGAGTGCGCGCACTTAACCGCTAAGCCACAGGGCCGGCCCTAAAAATTTTTTTTAAAAATGAGACTGTCCATTGTTATTTAACATTGTTTTGGAGGTACTGGCCAAAGCAATTAGACAAGAGAAAAAGATAAGAGATATAATAATTGGAAATTAGATTGTGAAAGATTTATTATTTGCAGAAGTGATTTTAATGTATACATAGAAGCCTAAGAGCCAACTGAAAAGCTATGATGAACGAGTAAGAGAATTTGGTGTGGATACTGGGATACAAAGTTAATAAAGAGAAATTGGTAGCCTTCAGATATGTGAACTGTAGCTAGTTAAAAGATACACTGGGGGCCAGCCCGGTGGTGCAAGTGGTTAAGTGTGCATGCTCTGCTGCGGCGGCCCGGGGTTCACCGGTTCGGACCCCAGGCGCGCACCAACGCACTGCTTGTCGAGCTTTACGGTGCAGCGTCCCGGATAAAGTAGAGGAAGATGGGTGCAGATGTTAGCCCAGGGCCAATCTTCCTCGGCAAAAAGAGGAGGATTGGCATCAGATGTTAGCTCAGGGCTGATCTTCCTCACAAAAAAAAAAAAAAAGATACACTGGAAGAAAAGACTTCATTTACAATAGTAAGAAAAATATAGGAAATACCCAGGAATAAACTTAAATAGAAACGTGTGTGCATGCATGTATGTAAACATTACTAAGGGACAAAAAAGACGACCTTAATAAATGGAAGAGTGTACCATGCTTTCAGATAGGAAAATTCAACATCATAAATACTAGAGCTCCATAAGGTAAACTGTAGACTTAATGAGATCCTAATAAGAAATGCCAGTTGGATTCTTTGTGAGGAGGAGAGGAGTTGGGACTATACAAGTGATTCTCAAGTCATATGGAAAAACTAGTATCCAGGAAAGTTTTGAGAAAGAAGAGTTATGACGCAGGACTGGCTTCACCAGATAATAGTATGGGACAAGTACAAGGATACAAAGCTCCATTAGTGGAACAAAATAAGTCCAAAATAGACTTATTTAGTAAATGCTAAAAGTAGTATTTCAAAATATGAGGAAAGAGTGGGCTAGTCAGTATCTGGTATTATATCCAGTATTTGGAAAACTGGGTACCACCTGGAAAAAAATTTTGCATCCATAACTCAAACTGATAGATAAATCAAAGATTTAAATGTTTACAATGAAACCGTAAAAATAATGGAAGAAACTAGCAGATTTTTTTTAATAAGCCTAGAAGAGAAGAAGCTGGTTTTATGTATGGACATTCAAAAGCCGTAAGAGGAAAGATTAACATATTTGACCACATTTTTAAAAAAAAAATCTCCATGACAGTAATCACTATAAAATCAAAAGAAAAACCTCAAAATGGGGGGCCGGCCCGGTGGTGTAGCAGTTAAGTTCGCGCGCTCCACTTCGGCGGCCCAGGGTTCTCCGGTTTGGATCCTGGGTGCGGACTTACGCACCACTCATCAAGCCATGCTGAGGCAGCCTCTAACATAGAGCAACTAGAAGGATGTACAACTGTGACATACAACTATCTACTGGGGCTTTGGGGAGAAAAAGGAAAAAAGGAGGAAGATTGACAACAGATGTTAGGTCAGGGCCAATCTTCCTCAAAAAAAAAAAAAAAAACTCAAAATGAGAGGGAGGGGAGTGTGTGTGTGTGTGTGTGTGAGAGAAACTCTGATCCCAAAGGCTTAATTTCAAATTAATAAGAAAAAGATTGATAACCTGTTAGAAAAATGAAGAAAGGAAATGAATAGACTGATGACAGAAGAAGAAATAAAAACAGTTCCTAAACGTTATGAGAGTATACTCATCTTCACTTCTGAGAAAAATACGAATTCTTGTTACTTGGGATATCCAAAACCAAACTCTTCATCTCTCCAGTTCTCTTTCCACCCCACACAGGATCCCTTGTTGCTCAGTTGTAATCTGTATCTGAAAATATGTTGGAAATTTTCAGATAAAGACTATATTCCATCACTAAACATAGGAAAAATAATGCTTTCCCAGCCCATCCAAAAACCCCAAACATAAGTAAAATACTCAAACACCCATATTTAAAAAGATAAAATACGAACTGTTTTATTATTTAACATTTAACAAACTCAGTGGTGTGTGGTAATTTTGTATGTCGTATGCAACAGATTTGAATTTCTTTCTTCACTGTAGTGAGCAGGTACCATAGTAGAAATAGTGAAATAAAGATATATAATGATTGCATTAAGACATAATAAATACAAATAATATTTGGTAAAATAGGCTTTTTTTATTACTTACTGGTTGAAGAGTTGCTTCAGTCAGGTTTGGTGACCAGAGCAGGGAGGTGGTGGCCATAGTCCCTGTTGCTGTATAGTGAGTGGTAGGCAAAGATGAGCACAGGTACCCAAGGGTGAGCAGGTGAAGGAATGAGTGAAACATAATGAAATGCCTCTTCAAACAGCATGAGCGCAAGACTGAATCCTGTTGAGACAGGAGCACAACTCACTCTTCTCTCACTGGGGCTCACATGCAACTTACTTGTTTTTGCTGATGTATACACATGCATCTTCATAATAACAAGTTTCTATGCAAACAGTAGATTTGGAGTGAAAAATATTTGAAGGTTGTTAGAGTAAATATTCAGATAGGAAGAGTAAGATATTAAAGGATACTAGTATGGTTCTTTTCTTGACTATTATTCTGCTAAATATACAGACTTAAAATTTGAGTCCTAACCTCTTTCTATTCTATATCCATCAATTTTCAGTCTCACGTCTTCCTCTACCTATCTCACAGCTATTCCTTCCCTTTCATTCTCAGTGTCAGTCTAATTCAGATCCCCTTTGCATGCCTAGGCTGGCAAAAATCTCCTTTCCCCCAGGAGCTTCCACCTCTAAGATGTTTATTCTTTTCACTATTGGAGGGTTCCTTTTATGAAAGTATAGCCTTGAACTTCTTTCTTTCTATTCTCAAACCTTTACACCTCATATTTAAGACTCTGCTATTTGACTCGGACCTATTTTCTATTTTGTTCAGACCAAATCAATCTGCTTGCTATTGCTCCACATTAGCTGTTATTCCATTGGCTCTTCCTCATGCTGCTCCCTCACCTCCATCCTCAGTGTCTGCTCACCAAAATATTTCCTGTCTCACTTGTTGAAGCACTGTTTATAAGAGCAAAAGACAGTCTGTCTGTAGGGGATGGGTTAAATAAACCATGGTACTTTAATAACAATCATCACAACTGCAAACACGTATTGCTTACTATGTGTCAGGCACAGTTCTAAGGGCTTAACATAGAGTACTTCATTTAATAGTCACTACAGCTATTAGATAGTATTTTCATCCCCATTTTACAGGTGAGTCAGGAGCAGAAAGACTGAGTAACTTGCATTAGTTTGTACAGCTAGGAAGGGACACAGGACTACCAAGCAGATATTTTAAAAAATAAGAAAGTTCTTAACATATAGTTATGGAAATATCTCCAAGATATATTAAGTGAAAAAAAAGAGGTGCACAACAGAGTATATAGTATGCTACCATTTGTATTGAAAGTGGAGGGGGCATATATTCATATTTGTGGTAGGAAGGACTAAAACTAGTGGTGAATGTCTGTGAGGAGAGGAAATGGTGCTGAAGAGCTAGACTGGGAGGACAGTTCTTCACAGCATACTGTGCCTTTCTTTTTGACTTTTTTTAACCATATGAAGGTGTTATTTATTCAAAAAATTAAACAAGAAAGTATTGTCTATTTTTTGAAGGCCAAGTTCATGTGTCTCCTCTTCCATGAACCTTCACTGATTACCTCAACCAAAACTGAGGTGCCTAGAATTGTGTCTTTATATTGCTGTGGCAGTTTCTTTAGGCCACTCATGAGGCCTTTAAATATGATGAGTTCTTTATAGTGAGAGCCACCTTCTGCATAGCTCTCTGATACCAGGGTCAATGAGGATAGTGCCTTATAAAGAGTAGCATTAAGGGAAAACCAATGCATAGAAAGGGAAATCAGATTAGTGTTTACCAGGAGTAGGAGATAGTGGATTGACTTGGATCTGGCATGAAGGGACTCTTGGGGATAATGGGAATGTTCTATTTCTTGATTTGGATGGTGTTTACACTAGTAGTTATACATTTATCAAAACTTAAAATGGGTATATTCTTTATATTGTATGTAAATTATACCTCAATAAAACTTCTTCGTTGTTCAGTATTTCTTAAAATAATTTTGTGCCTAATTTTCCCATTGCTTTATTCACTTTTCAATAGTTCTCAAACACTGATGACATTGGGGGTAAAAGGAAGTGAAGATTCATCTTGTAAGCCAATTTTTTCAACTTTTCCTGAAACCAACATTTTAAATGTGGTTAAGGTAGGAAAAAAACTCTTTTGTATGTCTTTAGCACAGAGCTACCATTTAGTTTTGTGGTTAATGGTTTTAAAACAAAATCACTAGTGTTTTACCAGGTGATTTCCAGTCTCTGAAAGTTTTTAGCAATAATCTTTGTATTAGAGGTTGTTTTTGCTGTTTTTATTTTTGTTTTAATATTAGGAGTGAAAGGGAACTTTAGATCAGAGTTATGTAATTAAAATAGTTCTAGAAATGCATTTACCAAAAAGCTTTTTGAAACAAATATTTTTTGAATCCAATAATTTTTTAGAGGATGTATAAAGAAAATTATCACTTAGAATATAACTTACTGATCAAGAATTAATAATGTTAAAATATTTTTAGTGGCTGAATCAAATCAATAATATTGAACAGTTGAGAAGAAAATCTTGAAAATGAAAAATGGAGAAGAAAATATTTATCCAGTCACCTAACCCAACTATTAACATGACTATTTCTTGCCTTCCTTTTTGTAGTCAGCTGATGTTTTGTTTTCCTTATAGTTCTCTTTTGCATTTTTTGTCAAAAAAGTTTTTGTAACTTAAACTCTTCAAGTAAAACATATCTCCTTAAGTTAATTTGTCTCTGCATTTCTGTCAAAGTTTCTAGGCTTGTGTACATCTATACATCCAGAAGGTTACCAGGATCATGAAATAATGTTGCTGATTTTAATGTTGTTTAAAATGAGTTTGGAGAAACAGCTGAAACAGATTCCTCTAGTGGACTTTCAAAGCCTCCTGATAAACCTGATGAAAAACATCAGAGATTGGAACACAAAGGTAACATTACTTAAAACTTGAGTATTGGTTTTTTTGTATAGCATCACAATTTGACTTTCATAATGTATGCAGAATTAATAGGGCCGGCCCCATGGCTTAGCGGTTAAGTGCGTGTGCTCCGCTACTGGCGGCCCGGGTTCGGATCCTGGGCGCGCACCGACGTACTGCTTGTCCGGCCATGCTGAGGCTGCATCCCACATACAGCAACTAGAAGGATGTACAACTATGACATACAACTATCTGCTGGGGCTTTGGGGAGAAAATAGGAGGAGGATTGGCAATAGATGTTAGCTCAGAGACGGTCTTCCTCAGCAAAAAGAGGAGGATTAGCACGGATGTTAGCTCAGGGCTGATCTTCCTCCCCCCCCCAAAAAAAAAAAAAAAAGAATTAATAGTTTCTAAGCTCAGTTAAGATCTTTGGCAGATGAAAAATAAACTGAGGAAAAGACTGTCTTTGCTGGAACTGTATTATTTAAAGTCATGATAACTGAATCTTTTCTAAAACTGCAGCTGTTCTTTCAACAAAAAATGTGTTTATTGAGGATTTACTGTGGGCCAAGTATTAATGTAGGTGCTAGAGATACAGCTGTGAAAACGATAAAGCCCTTGCCCTCATGGCAGATTTATCCTAGTCAGAGGGTTAGATAATAAAGTAAATGTAGTGCTACAGATTAAAATAAAGCAGGACATGGGAAAAGAGAGTAGCAAGGCAGGGATGCTCTGCTGTTTCAGATGAGGCAGTCAGGGAAGCCCTTTCTGAAGTGACCTTTAAGCAGAGACCTAAATGAAATGATGGAGTGAGTCACATATACAGCAAGAACTTGAGTTGAACTTATGCAGCTGTATTGAGAGTAAACATATATAATTTTTGTTCGGTTTTTAAAGATTATATTTTTCAGCCTTTCTTGGTGGAAAATTTCAAACGTGCAAAAGTGTAGAAGAGTGTAATGAACACCGAAGTACCTATCACCCAGCTTCAACAATTGTCAAGACATAATTTTGTCTCATCTGTTACCCTCTTGCCATGCTTCCTTCCACTACTCAGGGATCATTTTGAAGCAATTCTGTTAGACTTTAAATACTAGAATAGTTGAGGATCCCTAAAATGCAAGAAATCCCAGGTCAGGAACATGTACGATCTTGTACAACTCTCATTATACACCTTCGGAAACTGATATTTGTATTTAGATCACTTTATTTTTCCAAGAAGTACTGTTTAAATACCGGTATAGATGTGATGTAGCACAAAAAATGAACGTCAAATGAAATTCTGATAAATGTATCTGGTTAGTCTGTTCTGGAGTTTAAGACTGACTGTATACATTTTAGCAGGTTCTAGAGTCCACGCTATCTCTAAAAATGAGTGCTCTTATTGTAATAACGCTTTCATCAGGGCAAGAAAAGATGTGGATGATCTATTAGATGTTTGATTCCATTGACTTATTGGAAAATCTTGCTCATTCTTTGTTTTCAGGTGCCTGAACTCTGTCTGGCCATAAATGAACTCTCCAGTCATCCTCACAACCTTCTGTGGTTGGTACAGCTGGTCCCTAACTGGACGCCACGTGGAAGGTATTGAAAAGTGAGAATTAGACATTAAGAAAATTTCATAGTGTTTACATTAAGGAAAAACTTTGGGGGCCTTTATTTCCTTTCATCATTCCTGGAATGTTAGATCAGAGTCTTTTATTTCATATTCAGCTGTGGGAAAAGGCATTGGCAGCCTGATTCTGATACTCAGATCATTTTGTAATATTCTTGAGTTTTAATTTTAGCTTATCTGATAACTTAATTTAAATGGCACGTACCATGAAAATGAATGAATTAGCATTTTTTTGCTTTAGTAAAAATAAATTCCAGCAATAAAATAGATTTTCTATCAGTAAATCAGCAGTGTCAAAGATAAAGCCTCCTTAATGATTTGCCTGAGCTTCAGGCAACTCTAACTTTATGTGGAAATATTTTACATGAAAATTTTACTGTTCCATTAAAGCTCATATGTTCTTGTATAGCCTTCTCTTGAAACATTAGCTATATTTCCAATAAGAAGAACCAGAAGAACTCTTTTTGGCTCATTCATTTGCTTCTCAAGCAGTATTGATTAAAATACATTCTAAATACTTTGAAATTCTAATTCCAGGCAACTGAGACAGTGCCTCAGCCTAGTGATTATTTCAAAGCTTTTGGATGAGAAACGTGAAGATATCCCTAATGCCACTAATCTGCAGGTATAAATATCATTTTTGTTTTCTTTTAATAAATGGAGAAGTAGTGAGGTGTAGGAAAAATTGATGGATCCTAAGTCAGAAGTCCTGGTGTTAGATCTCAACTCTCAGGCATAATACTATTCATGTAGGCTTTAGAATGGTACTTAACTAATGAGATCCAGTTTCTTCATCTGTGAAATGGAGATGGTATCACACTCTCTACCACATAGGATGGTTGTAGACAGTTAGATGAAATAATGTATAAAAACTGCTGGGAAAATCATAATAATATGACATTATTTATTAAATTCACCTCATTAAGGTTAGCAGTTGTTATCAAAAGAGCTTAAATATGGTTGCCTTCCAGGGCCAGCCCCGTGGCTTAGCGGTTAAGTGAGCGCGCTCTGCTGCTGGCGGCCCAGGTTCGGATCCCGGGCGCGCACTGATGCACTGCTTTTCCGGCCATGCTGAGGCCGCGTCCCACATACAGCAACTAGAAGGATGTGCAACTATGACACACAACTATCTACTGGGGCTTTGGGGGAAAAAAGGAGGAGGATTGGCAATAGATGTTAGCTCAGAGCCTGTCTTCCTCAGCAAAAAGAGGAGGATTAGCATGGATGTTAGCTCAGGGCTGATCTTCCTCACACACACAAAAAAATATATGGTTGCCTTCCAGTATTTGTGCAGTAGTGAATATATCATGTATATATGAGTGTATATAAACATGTCCTCTGGAAGCTTCACTCCGAGAAGTCCTGAAGGCTTTTTACCAACATTGATAACACTAATGGGGCTACTCACAGTTGGATTTGAAAACTCAACATAAAACCTGATCTAGATGTGGTGTTCTTGTTTAAATTGCAAATCATGGAGCCAGCCCGGTGGCGTAGCAGTTATGTTCTGCACTCCACCTTGGCGGCCCGGGGTTTGCAGGTTCGGATCCTGGGCGCAGACCTACACACCACCTGTCAAGCCGTGCTGTGGCGGTGTCCCATATAAAGTAGAGGGAGATGGGCGTGGATGTTGGTCCAGGGCTAATCTTCCTCAGCAAAAAGAGGAGAATTGGCAACGGGTGTTAGCTCAGGGCTAATCTTCCTCAAACAAAAAAAATTGCAATTCAGTACATGATACTCTACTAGGTCCTAGGGGTAAAGAAATGAATTAGATAGAGACTGTGCCCTTGAAAACATAATCTAGTGGTTGAAACAAAATAAACCAACCATTGTGGTCCAGTGTAGTAAGAACAGTAATAGAAGTATATGCACAAGGTGCTATGAGACAGAGAGATTGAAAGGGACAGCTGGGTTCTGCGTTAGTAAAGTTGAGGTAGATTTGATTCCAGATATATGGGGACCACTCCTGAGCCACCAGGGTAATTAGAAAATAGCTCTCAGTCCTTTCAGTGATATTTACTGCCATCAAAAAAGAATTATTTTGGGGCCAGCCCCGTGGCTTAGTGGTTAAGTGCTCACGCTCCGCTACTGGCGGCCTGGGTTCGGATCCCGGGCGTGCACCGATGCACCGCTTCTCCGGCCATGCTGAGGCCACGTCCCACATACAGCAACTAGAAGGATGTGCAACTATGACATACAACTATCTACTGGGGCTTTGGGGAAAAAAAAGGAGGAGGATTGGCAATAGATGTTAGCTCAGAGCCGGTTAGCTCAGAGCCGGTCTTCCTCAGCAAAAAGAGGAGGATTAGCATGGATGTTAGCTCAGGGCTGATCTCCCTCACAAAAAAAAAAAAAAGAATTATTTTCAGAATTCAGTGATTTCTGCTCACAGGGAGATTCAGCATTGCCGACTCAAATAATTTCATAGAGAAAGCACTCCCTTTGACCTCTATTGTTATGCCATTTGGTCTCCCCCTTAAGCTTTTATCCTCAATTACAAGTACTAAATCTTTCGTTTAAAAGCACTTTTAAGCAATTGAGGACTTTTAAGTAAAGCAGAAATGGATGTCACTGGACTACAAAGAAAACTAAAGGGGCAAAATTAGAGAAGGCAAAATGAACAGAGGACACACTGAAAAAAGGTAGCCTAGGGAAGAGCAACTGTATTGCTTAGTAATAATGTCTCCTCTTTCTTTTGATAGGTATCAGTCCTACATCGCTATCTTGTGCAAATGAAACCTTCTGACTTGTTGAAGAAAATGGTCTTGAAGAAAAGGGCTGAACAACCAAATGGCACTATTGATGACAGTCTGCATTTGGAACTTGAAAAGCAGGTATCCAGGGCTTTTAGATCATCTCAGAAGAGTACATATGAGCATAACAGATGCCAACTTCCTAACACAGACTGATAGCGTAGGCATTTCTGGAATTAGAGACTAGATACATTCTAGCAAACACAGTTATAAAGTGAATGATATTTTTTCTTTTTCGCTGTCATGAAATTCTTCAGTAAACTTGAGAGTTGAGAATTGAGATAAAAGGATGATTGTTGGTAATTAATACTGGGAGTATTTTTTGTGGCCGTTGACTGGGGCAGTCGTGAGGTGGTAAAAGGAATGCACTTGAGTTAGAAATCAGAAAGCCTGAGTTAAATGCTTGGCTTTTCCCCACTTAACCAGCTTGGTTAACTTTAGCAAATCCTTAATCCTTCCTGGGCAACTTTCCTAATTTTGTAAACTGGATTGACGTCTATGCTAACTAATTTATGGGTGTTCATTTTATTCATTTCTCTAACAGGCATATTACCTGACCTACATTCTTCTCCATTTAGTCGGTGAAGTTAGTTGTTCTCATTCTTTTTCTTCTGGACAACGGGTAGGTAGTTTTTAGTGTTTTTTTTATTTTTAGTAAGTGTCACTATTGATGGAATGCATAAGCATTCTTCATATAGGAGAAAACTTAGTAAAAGTTAACTTTGGATTTGCTATAGAAATCCCATTGTACACTCACTAGAGGGAAGTAATAGTAACCTTGCAGCCATATCATTGACAAGAATTATTTGTCCATAAATGTTAGTTCTGTTTATTGGAGTGGAACTTAGCCATTACAACTTGGCAGCAATGTAATACATTAATAAGATATCAAGGTCACCAAATACCACCTGGGCCAGCTCTTAGCTGATTTCTCTCCATCTCTTCTCCCACTCCACTTTTTTTTTCTTTAGAAATATTTGCCTTCAAAATTAAACTGACGGTAAGTCAGGCTACTTCAGATATACATTTCTAAATTATCTCCTATTAAGATTTTCGTTTTGAATTATTCTGTTCTTCCTATAGTACCATGATCCATACTCCTCGGGACAGTTCTTGTTTAGTTCCTCGTGTTTCACACCTTAGGTAATCCAACCCCTGTTTTAAAATTTAGTATCTTCTTAGGCATAATGAAAAGGACACAAGACTGATTCATGTGTTTTTATAAACACTGTTGTACATAGAACTATGTTTGCGCTCCTGATTGTAACCTAATATAGTCGTCTATCTATAATGTTCTTATATGGTCTTTACATTTCTTCTAATTATTTTTTTTCTGATTAAAAAACAATAATCGTTATTTAAAAATTCAATTATTCTAAAACCATGTAAGGTAGAAAGTGAAAGATTCCTGCAATCCAGTGCCCTCCTGTAAATTTCTCCATAATGTATGCATGTACTAACATAATTATTATAACAAAAATGGAGTCATACTATTCATATTATTTGCCACTTGTCTTTTTATTTTCACTTTAATATATTAGCATTTCTGTCTAATAACTATAGTATTTCAAAACCTTCATTGATGAACATTATACTTTTTGTGATTACACTCAGTGCTAACATGAACATGCTTATTCATATATCTCTACCAGCCTATGCAAGCATTTCTATAGGGTAAATTCCTAGAAGTAGCATTGCTAAATCAAAGGTTATAAATTTTTCAAATTTTAATTATTTTAAGATAGCTGTTATCACAGTTCCCTCCCAAGAAGTGTCCATTTATATTCTCACCTTAATATATTCAACTTTACTGTATGTATGAGAGTGACTGTTTTGGACTATACACTTCTAAAACTTAAGGCACTTAATTTTTCAAGGAACTATTATTAAAGCTTGTTTTCTTCATAGAGGAAAAAATAGGTTAGCTGTTATTTGAATATTCCATTAGAGAAAGTGTTAAAGGAAGGACTCTTCATTTAAATTTCTGAGTGTTATGTCACAGTCTGAGCTCTATGGTTAATTTTCATTAATATGCCTTAATACATAGCAAAATAACTTTTATTTTTGTATATATTTTTTACATTAACTAGTAATAAACCATAACAGTCTTATTGTTGTGGCAGTTACTACTTTCACTGATAGGACTGCTTTTATGTTGAAGAGGTAACATCAGAAATTGCTAATGGGAGGATGATAGATTTTTAAATGATTATTATTTGTTTTAACTACATAGTCTCCTCTTTGTTAATTTGTAACACTTCAGAGTTGTTTTCATCCCTTGCATTTGTTTTGCACAGAAACACTTTGTGCACCTCTGTGGGGCTTTGGAAAAGCATGTTAAGTGTGATATTAGGGAAGATGCAAGACTGTTTTATAGAACTAAGGTAAGTGTGTGTTTTTCTTACATATTGTTAGTTTTTTTTAACTTTGGTTACATTAATATTTGAGGAAGAGAAACATATAAGCCTCTCTTTATGAAAAAGAACATATAAGATTAGAAATATGATCTTCTTCTTTAATAACAGAAATCAGCTTTTACTAAGTTCTTCTAGCCAGAGTAAAAGTCAAAGGAAGAAATCTCAAAGCAAACACATTTTTCGTTTTAGTATACTTTCTGTTCTAAAACTCCTGACACCTAAGGAGAAAAATTCTTCCAGTACTAATGAAACTTCTTAGTTTTTTCCCATTGTACAAATTAAGACCTTTATGCTTAAGTTAGCTTCAAGGATTAAAGCCTTGTTTAAATAAATCTGTAAGTTTGAAAACAGTGGTTATAAAATTTTGTGATGGTCAAAAACTTTTGTTCATAGAGAAGAATTAGTATAGCTGTTATCCTTTGACTATTCCATTAGAGAATGTGTTAAAGGAAGGACTTTTCAAATCTCTGAGTCCTACATCACCCAGTCTGAGCTCTAGGACGGAAATGATTCAGCAGTAAAGTTTCTAAGCTTTTTTCTTAAAGGTTTGGTATCTTCAAAGACAGTAGAAAAGCTGAATATATGAGTATGGAGTTAGGAAAACAATTTTATTATTAATAAAATGATTTGACAATTTTTTATGAAAAATAAAATTAAACAACACTTTTTAAAAAACTTTTTCTCCTAAGGATTTTTTTTATTCTAAATCATCTTTTAGCTTTTATAATGTAAAGCTGATTGTTTTTTGCCACTTGTGTTTTTGGATAGTCGTTGAATGTGAAGTTTCAGCTTTGTAACTTTATATCTTGCATTAATTAGCTATAAAGGTTAGTCATTTCAGCAATGCCCATTTCGATTTAGTATCTATTTATTTTAGTAGATGTAATTTAAATACAAAAATGAGCAATTAATGAAATTGTATCAGATTGCAGAGTTTCGACTATGTGTAGGGGATAGCTCTTTTGCTTTAGAGTTGAAGTCATAGTTTCAGAAGCACATTCTTTTCAACATTGACTAGAGTTACTGGCCCATAGAAGTTGGTGGTAGTGGCTACTGCTGACAGACATGCTAAAAGGGGACCACCCAAGGTTTTTGTTTCTTAAAGCCAAGGGCTGGGCATAGATTGGTGCCAGGGCTCCTCTTACTTAGAGTGGAGAGTGACACAGAGGTCTATGGAGATTGCTTCAGGGGATGGTCCTGCTGAAATAGATGAGTTGCATGCCTCCCCACAAGCCTCTAGTAGAGGTGGTGATTGTTTTGAAGAAACTGAATCTGCTGAACTCTAAATGGAGAAAAAAAGCAGACCTTGCAATTTACTTTCTAAACTTAGAGCAGCTATAAAATTCCTGACTTGTTTAAAACATTTTTTCTCAAGCAGTTATCTTCAAGAGCTAATTGAGAACCTCTAGAGTGGTAGGAAAGTTTGAGTTTCGCACAAAGACTTGCTAAACCTCTAAATGTAGGAACATACCAGGTATTTAAAGAGGATTCATAGTACTTTGCAAAAACCTAAGGAAGCGTAATTGCGAATTTTGAATCTTCTAATAATGTGGAAAGGAATAAATGACAACCATTTTTTGTCACCTTGAGTCTTTCAAATAGAAGCTGGGAAGGCAGGGAACAAACAAAAACCTTGGGCCCCATAACAAAGCCCACCCTTCAGCTTCTCTATCTGGGTGTTCAAAAGCCAGCAAGTTGAAAATGTAAGTGTCTTGAAGGCAGGAAATATATTTTTCTGGATGATCTTTAATAACTAATGGGAAAATGGAGTCCTAAGCATTCAGTATTTTAGATTATGGTGATGAAGAAAAGTCTCATTAGTCACTGTGATTTGAAAGTCCCTCCGGAAGATGAGTAGTTTATTTTCTCTTTCTTGACAAAAATCAAATTGAGTTGTTGGGTGTGGGCCTGTCACAGCTATCAGATCTTTTGTATCAAGCATTAAATTGATTTTAGGTGAGGATGTTTTGATCTGATCCCTTTCCCCCTTTTTGATATTTTTAAGGTGAAAGACTTGGTTGCCAGGATACATGGAAAATGGCAGGAAATAATCCAGAACTGTCGGCCTACTCAGGTGTCATTTTATTAAACGGTTTTGTTTATTCTTAATAGTTTTGCTAAATGATACTTCTCCATACTCTTTGAATAAAGTATGACAGAGCACTTGCTTCTAGGTATCTTAAGATAAACTGAAAACTCCAGTATAATAGCTTATGTATGTTTTTTAGGTTTCTTTGCTTTCTATTTATTAGTTTATTTCCAGAGGTGCTTGAGCGTATTTTAAAATGTTACATTGCATCAAATGGAGGTTGTTTCCTGAGGAGCGTTTTTCTTAACAGCTTTATTAGATAAAATCCATATAGCATACATTTCACCCATTTAAAGTGTACAGTTGGGCCGGCCCCCTGGCTTAGCGGTTAGTGCGCGTGCTCCACTACTGGCGGCCCAGGTTCAGATCCCGGGCACGCACCGACTCACCACTTCTCCGGCCACACTGAGGCCGTGTCCCACATACAGCAACTAGAAGGATGTGCAACTATGACATACAACTATCTACTGGGGCTTTGGGGGAAAAAAGGAGGAGGATTGGCAATAGATGTTAGCTCAGAGCCGGTTAGCTCAGAGCCGGTCTTCCTCAGCAAAAAGAGGAGGATTAGCATGGATGTTAGCTCAGGGCTGATCTTCCTCACAAAAAAATAAATAAAGCCTACAGTGGTTTTTAGTATATGCACGAGTTGTGCAGCCATTACCACTGTCTAACTTGAGAACATTTTCGTTACTCCAAAAAGAAATCCCATACCCATTAGCAGTCATTCCCCATTCCCCAACACCTGCACTCCCATCCCACTCCCCGCAAGCCCTAAGCAACCACTATTCTACACAAGTCTGTGTAGATTTGCCTATTCTTTACATTTCATATAAAGGAAATCATATACTTTGTGGTCTTTTATGAGTAGCTGAGTGGCTTCTTTCATGTAACATAATGTTAAGTGAGTCTATGTCATAGCGTGTATGTCCTTTCTATAGCCAAATAATATTCCATTGTATGGGTATATCACATTTTATTATCCACTTGTTAGATGGACATTTGACTTAGTTCCACTTCCTGGCTATTATGAATAATGCTTCCATGAACATTTGGATACAGGTTTTTGTGTGAACATATGTCTTCAAATGAAGACATCTTGGGCATATACCTGGGGTTGGAATTGCTGGGTCATATGGTAATTCTGTGTTAAATGTTTTGAGGAACTGCCAGATTATTTTCCAAAGTGGCTGCACCATTTTACATTCCCACCAGAATGTATGAGGTTTCTAATTTCTTCACATTGTTGCCGACCTTGTTATTATCTATCTTTCTTGCTTTCTTGCTTGCTTGCTTGCTTGCTTGCTTTCTGTCTTGCTTTCTTTGCTCTCTTTCTTTTTTTGCTGAGGAAGATTCCCCCTGAGCTAACATTTGTTCCTCTATCTTGTACGTGGGTCTCTGCCACAGCCTGGCCGCTGACAAGTGGTGTATGTCCGCACTGGGGAACCGAACCCGGGCTTCTGAAGCGGAGCATACCAAACTTAACCACTAGGCCAGGAGGCTGGCCCCTCGGTCTTTTTGACTATAGCCATAGTAGGGCGTTGGAAGTAGAATCTCATTGTGGTTTTAATTTGCATTTCCCTAATGACTAATGATGTTGAGCATCTTTTCCTGTGCTTATTAGCCATTCATATAGCTTCTTTGGAGAAATGTCTATTCAAACCCTTTGCCCATTTTCTAATTGGGTTTCTTATCTTTTTATTATTGGATTATAAGAATTCTCCATGTGTTCTAAATACAAGTCCCTTATTAGGTATATAATTTGCAAATATTTTCTCCCATTCTAGGTGTTGTCTTTTCACTGTCTTGATGGTATCATTTGTAGAACAAAAGTTTTTAATTGTGATGAAGTCTAGTTTTATCTATTTTTTTCTTTTGTCACTTATGCTTTTGGTGTCATATCTAAGGAGACTTTGTTTAAGAGGGGCATTGTTCAAACACCTGCTGTTAAGTTTGCCATCCTGCTTGTTTACATACTAACTGATGTGGGATTGTCTAAAATGATGCTTCTCAAATTTTAATGTAAATAGGCATCAGCTAGGAACCTGTTGAAATGCAGAGTTTGATTCAATAGGTCTGGAGTGGGACCTGAGATATTCTGCATTCCTAACAAGTTCTCAGATTAATGCCAGTGCTGCTGGTCCAGGGACCATACTTCCAGTAGATAGGGCCTAGAAGTTGTTTATATTTTATATCAAAGTAATAGGAACACTGAAGATTAATTAGGAAAAGCAATCTAAATATTTTATGACATTTTGGTTCTTTTGTGTTGGTGTCCTTAATAAGATATACGTGCTTTTTTAGAGAAGTCTTTGAGAGATCTTAAGTTAATGTTTTGTTGTTTTTATTTTAGCTTCTAACTTCAATAGACTGTTTTTTAGCTAGCCATCTTTGCTGATGTGGCATTAAAACAGAAAAGAATTTAATACCAAAACTGTATATATTAATCAGCTTAACATTTTACCTAATCTTCTTAAATATGACCCTCCACATGTTGGTGAGGAAAAAAAGTCTTTGTACTTATTTTATACTTTTTTTTATTGTTAGACCACAAAGTGTGAAACTTGAATCTGATTATCATAAATTTTCAGAGAAACGTACAATATAAAGATTTTATTACTTTCATTATCAAAGCCCATTGTCTGATGATTAGTAGTTTTATAAGGATTAATTCATAATCTGATTTTCTTTTATCCTGTTTTTTCCCCTTCCCTTTTCTAGGGGCAGCTTCATGACTTCTGGGTACCAGATTCTTAACAAGACTTGCAGCAGCAAAAATATGAACCAAGAGAAATTCAGTAAGAGTCTTTCCTAGAGGAGCAGAAAGGATTACTACATAATCCAGTGGAATGCTAAGAAAATGTGCAGCAAATGTGCCACTTGAATATCTAGTATGAAGCTGGTAATGAAGAAATTGCTGTTTCTGAAGCAGATATGAAACACGGTCTGCTTAATTAAGGCAACTGGCCTTTTAAAAGAGCAGAATCCTATAACAAGAGGGGAGGGGTAGAAGCAGCTAATAGTTGCATGTCTAACTTGCCCCTATTAACTCCTCTTGTTAAATTGTAAGCCAGTTATCTTTTTTTTTTTTTTGGATTGTATTTGTGGCACTTGGATAATTACAGGAAATATGTAAGAAAGGGTTTGGACCAACTTGAGGAGTTGGACATGCAAACCAAGAACAAGTTCCAGTTGGGTTTAATTTTCCCTCTTGGTTATTTTAGGACTCAAAGGGAAAGCTTAGAACCAAGTTCAGTAGCAAAAAGGATAAATCTCTTCTGTAACTCCTGTAAAGCACAGGGAAGTTTCAATCCATGCATTTTCCTTCACTAATCAAGATTATAAATGTTATGTTTTCAAAATACATTTAAACAAACAGTTGAGAAACAGAAGTTTGGTATATTGTCCAAACTACTTAAGATCCCCTTAAGAGGAAGAGGTTAAGCTATAAAATAGTGGCTCTGATTTTATGCCAAAACATTCATATGCAGTTTGTTTTGGATTTCCTTTTCAGTGCATATATTTTTTTAAATACTGGTTAAATCTTAGAATTCTGGCCCTTGGTAGCCATATTGCAGAAGTCTGTATTGTAAAAGCTTAAGATCTGTACAAGTTTCCAAAAATCTTTCTTTCATGAATATATAACCTTGGCCGAGACCTGGATGGTGTTTATTCTTTGGGACACTGTGTGCGCATTTGTAATTGCATGTGCGCACACGTGTGCTTCTATTTTAAAGTTGTTGCACTTGAAAACCACAGCTGCTCTAAATTCTTAAACACTGGAAAGCCATCCTTTGGTTTAAATGGTGGAGGGTTAGTAGAAGTGCACATGCTGGTCTTAGCCTAAGGGCCCTTTGAAGCCTTTGATAGTTAATAGACACTTACTAGCTAACTGAAAAATTCTTTTGTTGACTGAGTGTCCCTTTTAGGAGGGTTTGTTTCTTAAAAGAGAATGCCAATGTTTTTCTTCTTTCTTTCAGTATTGACGTGGATGACACTGCTCTCCTGAGCACTCTAATGTCTCTGGTTGTGGGGGAAAAGATGATGGAGGGCAAGGGAATTGGACTTGATGTTCGTGGTTTGAGAGGGGAGAAAATAAATTTTGAAAAATAGCTTTCTACCTCTAAATTGAGGCTTAGGAGTAAAAAGCATTTTATCTTAAATTTATCATTTAAAATAGTATCAGTAACTTTTGAGCCCGTGTCAAGCATTGAGCAGTTAGAGATTTTATAGAGAAGACTAAATAAATCCAGTTCCCAAGAACCCTGGCTGAATGAGCCTCTAAGAGTCAGACCAACAAAAGTTGTATTTTGTGTTGAGTTTACTAGTAAGAATATTATCTTGATACTACCTCTCAAGGGTATTATTAGAAAATGCCACTTACGGTTAATGAGATAGATTACAAAGAGTTATATTTGACAGAAGCTTGAAACTCTGGCATCTATCTGCCCAACAATGGGGGCTTTCACTCTCTGTAATTTAATGCTTTGTAGATACATTATTTGTGTGTAATTTTATAAGTGTTCATATTTTTCTCATTTTGCATTGTGTAAAGTGTACAAAATCTCAAAGTATAAAATACTGCTTATATTGCTTGTAATTACAGTGTGTAAATATTTTCTAATCGTGTACATTGATGAGGGGACAAGTGGGTTATTCAGGTTTTTTTTTTAAGTGACCCTTTTATATTGCAGTTTCAACAGATAACTGTGCATCAAATATAAAACCACTTTGATACATTTTTATTTAGCAGTTCCAATAAGAAAAGTCTCTATTTTTAATTGTCTTTCTCCATTAGAGAAAAATACTTAAATACTTCATCTGTCCCTTTAAAATAAATGGCCAGACATCAGTTTCGGCCCTTATATTTGTGACTCTGGTAGATATCTTCAGTCTCCAGGTCATATTCCAGTCAGTATTTGCATTTGGGTTCTCATAAAAATTTTGTGATTCTCTTCTGGCACAAGTAGCCCATGGTTTTTCTCTCAAAGCAAGTATTATCCTTTTCCCTCTTGAGTCTCTATGCTTTGTCCCCCTCCTGCTGTTGTTGCCCAGTGAATGGGATGGTAGTAGGGGAGAAAATGTTCATTGCACAGAGAATGTCAGGCCACTTTTGGGACTTGGCAAACAAAGCTTGCACTGAGTGGTGGTGTGTTTGGCAATACTACTGTGCCAAAAATCACCTTGTCTTAATTTTCTGGTTATATGTGTCAAACTTATTACCCTTATTGCAAGCTGAAAATTAAGGTACTTGTAAGTGTTTATGCTTTTGTGTGTTACTGTTCGCCTTTTCTGAACTGCTTCTCTTGTTATCCAAAAATATAATTCTATTAATTATGTCATGTTAAGTGAAGAAGCTCTCCATGCACAGAACACATCTATGTAGCAGTAAAGTAACAGCATTTGTACATTTTCTGTCTGTCTCCTGATGGCAATGGTGCCTTTGTCACCTTTTGGAAGGTTGGCATTTTGTTTTTGTTTTGAAGTACAAGTAATAGCTTGCTTTTGACTTCACAAAAATCTCCCCAAATGTAAAAGATAGAAAATGGCATGTTGTCATCCAGGCTCAGCTGGAGCACTTGCATTTTTATTTCTGTCAAAACAAGTATAGTTGGTGGGGACTGGCCAGTAATAATGTGTGGAGTCTTTAAACCAAGAGTAATTTTTAAATTTAAAAAAAATAAAAATTTAAGAGGTGACCCATTAAGACTGAGTTGGAGAATTAGGGGAGGACTGTCCTGGTTTGTCTCTAAGGAGGGGAGGTTAGGGTACAGGTGGCTGGGCGTGTAGTGCCTGCTCTGCGGTGGTGATTTATTACTCATTTGCAGTGTGGGTGCACCTCGTTGTCTGTGCATTCGTTTCCCTAGGCAGTTCTGTCAGCCAGTTCATCCACCAGCTCCTAGGCAGTTGACAAGTAAATGCAGATTGCCTTTTTCTTTCCTTTTTTTTTTTTTTTTTTTAAATATTTTATACTATATCTTGTTTAAAGTCCTATGAATGTATGTGTGTGTTATTAAAATGGCTTTTTCTCAGTTTGAACATGTGTTTGGTAATATTCGTTTGGTTAAGTATCTGGAATGTCCTGTTTCTTCCCCTGCCCGATCTCCTAGTTTTTAAAACTAATTTTTTCCTTTCTTCGTCTTGCTTTGGATTCTCCAATAAGTTTTTTAGCCTGATGTCTCCTTTTTCTGGAATACATAAAGCCATAGCTGTACACAGTTCACTTTTATATAACCTGATTAATAATTTGCTGTATACTTTGCAGTCAGGAGTTCAGTAATCTCATTCTTACGTTACCTCATTTAGTGTGCTCATTCAACAGCTACTGAGTACCTGCTACATGCTAGGCACTCTTTTGAAGATTCAGTGAGGATTCAGTGGTGAACAACATAAACAGAGCTCTCGTGAATCTTACCTCCTGGTATCCAGGTGAAAATACTTACTATTATTGGGCAAAGAAGACTGGAAAAGAATACCCTTGGCCTGGCTCCCTCATTCTAGAGCCCAGGGCTAAGAAAGGGGAAGGCCTACAATGCGAGGCAGGGCTTAGGACCACCTCCATCCTGCAAGGCAAATACAGCTCTGGATATGCCAGCTAGGGGCAGACATAGGTTGACACCTCCTCACAGGATAAACTGTTCTTATGAGCTCATAGAAGAGCTAGGCATGGTTGCATGGAACCAGAGGCCTCAGGTCCCAGAACCATGCCAGTATTTCTTCCTTCTGACAGGCTGGTTAGGAGAAGACCACCTGTGAGCATTTTTCTTCAACAGTGGGGTGGTGGGGTAGGGGAGTGACAGCCCAGGCAAAAACAGAGACATTTCCTTAAGTACTCACTGGGAGGCAGGCAGCACAGCCTTGTACAAGTTAAGGGCCTTGCCCTTGCCCTTGGGCCTGACCTCAGATCCCAGATTCACTGTGCCAGCCGATTGATCTTTGGCAAGTTACTTAACCTCTCTGAGCCTTAGTTTCTTCATCTGTTGAAAGGAATAATAACGGTGTCTACCTCAGGGTTTGTGAGGACTACATGAGCTAATGCGTGAACAGTGCTTAGCAAAGTGCCTGGCATATAGCAAGAACTGAATTAAATGCTAGCTGTTATTACTTAAGGGTCTTCTCAGATGATAAAATTGATCTTAAGGCACTTTGGGGTTCACTGACATCTGAGCAAACCATATCTCTTAAAATTGTAGTGTGTGTGTGTGTTCTATTCCTTCTGACACAGGGAGCTCCAGAGGCTTCTCTGTCCTGTGCTGTCTCTGCTGGTAAAAAATTAGGTTTGTGACTTTTTTAAAAGTCCAGTATGCTAAAGTTGAGAAAGGGGTGGTGGGTGGTGATATTCCAGCATTTTCGGACATGTCCTGACACTCCCTTTTCCTTGCTAACCATTCCTCAGGCTGGAGTCAAGAGAGGGCAAACCAGAAGGCCCAGCTTTGGGTCTGACTCCAAGAAGACTGGCTGGGAGGAAAAGTTAACAGGCAAAACAGGCTTCTGAGGCACAGTGGAACAGTGAGACTACAGCATTGTTGCACTGGTGACAGTCCCTACTGAAGAAGCACCTCAGCTGTATACGTGGCCAAAATAAAGATCACGCCACTGAAAGGGAGAGTGCTGGGCAAACCAGAGGTGGAGATGGCAAAGCAGGAACAGAAATGCTCCCACAGTGAACAGGAAGCAGGACAACTTGACTAGGCCAGAGTTCTCTTGCCTCAGGGCACCTCTGCTCCAGTTTCAGGAGTTCATACCTACCCCCTTCACCTAGGATCCCTGCTACAGTGAGTAACTGCTCTACACAAAGCCTAGAGCCAAACGCTGGTGTTAGGTGGCCATCACATCTGATCGTTTCATTAGATCCCGAGATTGAAGTGGGAGGACGGCAGAGAGATGGACTGTGGTCTGAATCTATATTATCAGAGGTACTGAAGTAACTGCCCGACTACAGGTTAGCAGGTGCCATGCTGAAAGAGTGTGATTCACACATTTTGTTCATTGGAAAATATGTGAGGTTCTGAGTCTACCATCAGGCACCTTAGAGGAGAAAGCTTGCCTCATAGGGTGTAGATGAGTGGGATGTTGAACCTACCACCACATCTTTTTGGCGTACTTGCCACCTCCTGAGGTATCTGAAGTCAGCACTGTGAGTTCTGTGAGAACAAGAGCTGTGTCCCTTAGCCCACTGGTCCCCTGCAGTTTAATTTCTCTCCTGTCTGGTACTGGGGGCAGCCAGCAGTCTTCCTGCCTTCCCTTCACTGTCACCTCCACCCCACTTTCCCACAAGGACTGCAGATTTGTTTTTTTAGCCACGTCTTTCCTGGTCTTCCCAGCTTGGTCTTCCTTACTCAATCTATCAGCTCTTTCAGGATTTTCTTCTGTTTTTTTCCAAACTACTTGCTGACTTTTCCTTTCTATTTCCCACTAGGAACCCTCCCGTCTCATCAAATCAAACTCACTTTCCTCTTTCATGTCCCTTCCCTTCTGCCTACTCCCCCAACACGTCTGTGCATAAACCTGCACGTTTCTGCTTTTGCTCTGATAATCCCCTTCAGGCTTACCCTGCTTCCCTATTCTCAGGCTTTTCCAGTCCTGATTGTCCTCTCTAAACATGAGAATGACTTTCAAGGCAAGTAACTTAACCTATTAGAGCCTGTATCCCCATCTATAAAATGGAGCTATTAATCCGTCAGGATGGAATGAGGTTACAATAAAAACACGAAGCTGGACACTCTTTGTAAAAGCATGTGTACACTTAACGTAAGCATTTCTCCCCAGCTACCTCCCCCTCCGCATACACACATCCTATTTACAGGGTGCTAGGGGAGGTGGAAGTGTGACGTGGGCCCTGCTGTTTAGTAGTCTGCAGCCACACAGAGCAGCCCAAACTACGAGACTGTATATGATGATGTGCCCAACTGAGCTCTGGGGAATTCAGAAAAGAGGGATGATGTGTCTTTCCCAGAGTCCCTTCAGTTAAATAATGACAGAGCCACTTGAATCTTGTTCACCTTCTCTCAGGCCAGTGGTCATCCACCTGTTTTCTCACCCCCTGCCCCACCGAGAGCTCAGACTCCTAGGCAACTGCAAGAGTCGGTTTCCTTCGTCCCCATGGCCTCATCATTTTGGTCTTGCTCTTGGACTCCTATCAATACTGTCATGGATGAGGGAGGGAGGATCAAGGCCAGGTCATGGCTAGAGCTCGGGTTTGATTCAAAGCCTAGAGGGATCTTGAATAGGCATTGGGAAGGAGGCATGGCCTGAGTTGAGGGGAAACTGCAAGGCCAAAGATTGCATGGGAGGACCGTCCTAGCTGAGTTAAAGAAGTTGGGGAGTTGGTTGTGAGGGGGCTTCCTAGATTGCTGCTGGGTAAGGTGATTGAACTTAGGAAGGACAGGATGTTTGATTGCCTGGGAGGAGTTCACTGGAAGATCTGGAGTAAGAATGATGTTCAAGATGAGCTGGAAGAGAAGGCAGGTGTCTGAGGGACCCAGTCCCTGAGGAGATGAACCCTTATACGTCTAAGAGTTGGTGGAGTAGAACAGGTGCAAATGGTTGTGGCTTATTTATCCAGAAATACAGCATTTTCTGTGTGCACTTCAAGTCAAGCTGTTACTTCACTCTTCCAGGCCTGACCCCCTTCACTCACTCAGACCTCAAGCTGAAGGACCAGGGAGCTGGAAGCCCTTGAGATGGGAATCAAGACCCTGTTCTGTGTTCAGAGCTGCCCCAACGCTTGGTCTCCACCTACCGTGGCCCTCCACACCCTAGGCAGAGAGCAGAAGGGGGTGGCAGGAGCACAAGAAGTGAGGTCCAGGTTAGAGGACAAGCCAGAGGTCCCTCGGCGAGTTAAGCCCCCAGAGGGCAGTTTTGCACGTCCCCAGCAGTAGGCAAGTCCGAGGGGTCCTAGGGCTATAGGGGAGGGAAGGTGGACTTAGCCCGTCGAGGGTGCGCAGGATGGTGAGGTTACCACCAGGAGGCGATACCAGGGCCGTGGCCCTTGGGGGCGGGGTACGACAGATGCCCGAGGTGCTCCGTTTGAGCCCTGGCCTCAAACGGTCTCTATTGTGTGTGCGGGGGGGGTGGGGGGAGCGGTGTGTGCTGGAAGGAAGAGAGCGGCGCCCTCCCCCACACCCCACCCTGTCGGCCCCGCCTCCCTGATCCCGCCTTCCAGGCCCCCGCCCCACCCCCGGCTCCGCCTCCACCCCGCCCCGCCTCCCGCCGCGGCCCCTTCCTCCCGCAGCTGGTGCTGTGGGACCGCGGAGCAGCGCGTCGCCGTCTCTATGGCCCGGGGTCGGAGCGCGAAGGTGAGAGGCAGGGAGCGCGGGGTGGCGGCGGGGCCTGGGCCAGGGGGCGGAGGTCAGGCCAAGCCTTCCCCACGTCAATTCCACCCTTCAAGCTGGGCCAGGCCTTTCTCACCGCCAAGACCCCTCGTCCCGCATAAAGGCTCTAGAGGGTCGCGGGCCAGGCCTCCGGCCGCGCTGGGCGCAGACCCGCCACCTTGGAGTCGCGGGCCGGCGCGGGGCGGGGCCCGCGTAGCGAGCAGTGTTCCCCGGGATCTGGGTCACATCTCCCGGCGTCCGGCGAGATCGAAGGAGAGCTTGTCCTCGAGCTGCAGCAGTAGAGAGTGAGGTTAGACCTGAGGAGAGGAAAGAACCGCGGACTGTACAGGATGGTGGAGGGAGGGAGTAGCGGGGGAGGGGCTCTCAGGCCAGGAGAGCCAGCCATCCTACTGGGCAGAGGGAGATACCACCTACACTAAGCAGGTGGACATCTGGGATGAAGGTCGAGAGCCTGCTGATCCTACATTGATCCTGTTTTGGGGGGTGGGGGAGGGAGTCTCCCCTCCTCAGTTCCCTCCACCCTAGGCTCCAGTAGTAGGAAGGGGATCAGAGTTCAGGGGGCTGGTCCCGGGGAGGAACCCAGACTATGGAACTGGGGGTGGAGTGTGGGGTGTGGACTGGAGACCTTGAAGCCTCGTCGGCATTGGGGGAGGGGGGTGGCATCTCCGCCCCCCCTATTGAGCCCCGCCCTCCCTCCAACAGGTCAATGAGGGCGGAGAACTCCGGCCCAACTCCCCTATCTAGAACTGCAGTATACGTTGGAGTACAGGAGTGCTAAATTATGCGTTCCATTCCATCCTTCCTTTGCGAAAACTAGGAGCCTCCTTCTTTCTGGTTTAGGTACCCCTCTCTCTCTTGCAGAGTGGGCATGTACCCATCCCATTTGAGCATCGACGTCAGAAGCCTCCCCCCATCACTACACACACACACACACACACACACACACACACTTGGAATCTGGCCTTAGAATTGGGACTTTCAGGAAGGGAGGCGGGTTTCTGTTCTGCATCTCACCCCCAGTGGACACTGGCAGCCTCCAATCCTGCAGTGAGAACTGGACCCCCGTATGGACATATGCTTGTCTCTGCATAGATGTAATTGTGTGTTTGAGGACTGTGTGAACACACGTGTACTTGACCCTTATGTGAACATGACGGTGACTGACCCACTCTATCAGTGGGTTTGTATGTATGTCCCCTACACATACGTGTCTATGTATAGGACCCTCCTGTGATTAGGTGTACAATCCTTCATATGCACATGTGTGGGTTTATGAACCTCCTTGTCAACCTCTGAGGCGGTGACCTGCTGAATAAATGGGCATGAGAATACAACCTTACATGTGAATATGTATAAACATATGTGGCAGGCCCTTTATGTGTACATATGTGTGCACAAAACTCCCTGTGAATGTGCATGTGCATGTCTCTCCTGTTATTTCATGTGTTCACAGCCCGCCTGTGAATATGTGTGTGTGCATATCGTGTGCATGCACATCACCCTCCTCTGGACACATGTGACTCTTGTGTAAACCAGTATAACTGTGCCAGGCACCACACTCTGAGTGGTTCCTCTGACCTGGCATGTGTTCCTCCAGCCCAACCCTAGGGACTGATCCCTCCTAGCCATAGGGCTCCCCCCATTACTGCTCTAAGCAAATAGGAGGCCCCAAAGGTAAACAGGTGTGCCTCCACAGTGAGGGGTGGGGCATGGGCAGTTTGCCTGGGGCCTCCTGCTGCCCCAGCCCCCAAACCAGGAGCTGATGCCCTTTCTGTGGTCCAGGGACCCTCTTCTCTCTACTCATACTCCCTTCTCCCCCTAAGGGCTCTTCCCACTGCAGTGATGACCTTTACCTCTTGAATAAATGCTCCAAATTCCTATTCTCCCTCTTGCCAGCTCCTGGTCCCTCCCCTCTCTTCAAGGCCACATAGTTAATATTTGACCTGGAAGAGAGGGGAGAGGCCAATGGCCCCTGGCCCTGTCTGTGGGTGTCTAATGAGATTGGGTGGATCAGGCTGGCTCCACACCTAGCCCAGCCCAGGAAGTCTTCAGGAGCCACCTCAGAAATCAGGCCTGTTATACAGGGGTCAGAGGAGCCCTGCCACCTACCCCGACCCCATCCTCAACTGATTGGCTTGAGGGAGGGTTCAGGTGTGGGAACAGTCTCCAAGATGTGCCAGGGGAGGTGGCCAAGAGCTCAGGAATCCCATCGTCCATCTTTTCCATGTTGCTCATGTCTCAATTAACTGGGCTTGTACACTACAGCCTCCTGCATAGACATTACACTGGTGCAGCCAGGAGGGTCCAGATACCCACTCCGCCAATGCCTATGAGTGCCTGTTTGCAGGTAGGGACACGTGTGGATGCCTAGCCAGAGGGTGCAGTACAGACTCGCATGGGCAGGGCAGAGATGTGCACCCCCTAGGAGAGGAATGCTGAGGAGAAGAAGTGTCTAATTAAATAGAAATTCCAGAGAGAGCTCAGGCCAGGGAAAAGAAAAAACAAAGGGAAAACAGGACAAAATAAACAAAGGCCTATTAAATGTCTCTGCCCAGGCCTTCCTGCATAAGGCACCCCCGCAGGCAGCAGGGGCAGCTGCTGCCTGAGTTGGGTCTCATTGTTGGGAGGAGAAGGCGTTCTCTCTGAGAACCCGAGCTCCACTGAGATGGAAGCCTAGCTAAGCTTCTGATTCTGTCAGAGGAGGGCTATTACCTTGGGTTTGGGTTGAGGAGTCTAGGGTCTTGGAAGGAGGGCAAGTTCCCTCCGACTTTCTGCATCAGAGCAGAGAGATGGACAGAATGACTGTGAGTCGATCCTGATGTGGGAGTTTTGTAGATGCTGGGCCTTCTCCCTTAAGTACTCCCTGAAGTCTGGGGGTAATGCCATCTACCTTCTACCTACACACAGATCAAAGGGCTTTTTTCCTTTTTTTTTTTTTTTTTCAGAAAACGGACCTCAGAGAACCAGGAGTAGCCCTGCTGTCAGGGCAGGGTGACCATATCAGTGACCTATAACCTCTCTATGACCCCACAACTCCCTCTTACTATGGAGTTTGTATTTGATGCAGATAGGCAGTGTGTGATCCATCCCTCCCTCTGACCTCTTACCTGGGATTCCATGGCCACACAACCCTGTGATTCCATGTCTCCCCAATCCCAGGACCCTCCCTGGCCCCATGACCCCTGACCTTCCAAGTGACCTCCCTGGACCTTGACCTCTGTGACTCTTCTTCCCATCATCCCCTTGACTCTGGCCCTGGCTCCCCTTGGGGGTCTTTTTGGTCTGGGCCTCCCTAGGAAGATGTGGGGGAGGCTCTGGCCTCTCCTGAGCTTCCTCACAGCAACTGCATTCCCTGGACTCTCGCTTCGGAGACCATCCAGAGAACTAGATGCCACCCCGCGGATGACCATCCCCTATGAAGGTTAGACACCCGCCCGACCTCAAAAGGCAGCAGGAGCCAGGGCTGGGGTGGAGAGGCAGCCCCAGAGCGGGGCTCACAACTCCCACTCTCCCCAGAGCTCTCTGGAACCCGGCACTTCAAGGGCCAAGCCCAGAACTACTCAACGCTGCTGCTGGAGGAGGCCTCGGCGAGGCTGCTGGTGGGAGCCCGAGGCGCCCTGTTTTCTCTCAATGCCCACAACATAGGAGATGGGGCTCACAAAGAGGTCAGCCCCTGGAACCTGGAGCACCCAGAGGGTCTCCAGCTTCATCCAGCTCCCCAGGACCTCAACTTCCTGGAAACCGTGCCAGCCTTCCATAGCCCCCTGGTCAGACAGCGCTGCCCTTCCCAGCCCCAGTCTCCCTTACATCCAGTGCTCCTGCTGAAACTTACCCCACCCCAATTTTTCCCCATTTCCCTGGGATCCTATCACCTGGTCCCACAGGTAACGGGGAAGGGCAAGGGTATTGGGGTCGACGCATCAGCCCATTCCCTTTCTTCCTCCAGATCCGCTGGGAGGCCTCCCCAGAGATGCAAAGCAAATGTCATCAAAAAGGGAAAAACAACCAGGTATGTTTGTGGTCTGCCCTGTCCCTAGCTCCTTTCCTCCTCCTCCTCAATTGGGGATGTCAGGGTTGGTGGGGACACAGATGGAGAGGTACATATCAGCCAATCAGTTGTAGCAACCATAGTAAACTTTGTAAGTGCTGCCAGAGTGGCAGGCCCTGGGCACAGCACTTCCAATCCAAACATCTGGTTACCTATTAGTTTCATCTGTGATAGCATCTTAATCTCCTCTGGGCTCCCAAATAATAATCGTGATAACAATAAGTAATCTCTACTAAGTGCTGACTTAGCTATTATATCACCTAATTCTAAAATAACCCTATGAAATATTATCCTCCATTTTACAGATGAGAAAAATGAGGCTTTGGTCAAGGAATAGCTCAAGTACCCAGTATTCCATGGAGGGGTATTAGTGAAGTGTCAGCCCTTCCTGGCTAAGAACAGGGTGTCTGCAGGGCTCCCATGTGTAGCTATAAAACAGATCCATCTAGAGAGCTTTTTAAAAATACACATGCTCAAGGTCCACCAGCCCAGGGATTCAGATTCAGTGGGTCTGGGATGGTGCTGGGGCAGCTGCATTTAAAGAGGTATCTCCAGGAGATTCCGTCCAAGCCTGCCTTTTGGTGCAGCATGGGTAGAAAATGGGGCTGGTGAAGCAGGTGGAGCCCAGGTCATGGAGGGCTGTGAATACCCAGCTGCTGGGCGGGGCGGGGGGGCGGGGATTGGATTTTATTCTATGACAATGGACACCCTCATCTTTTGATACTTTAGCAAACTTTCATGTGCACATGAATCACCTGGGCATATTATACATGCAGATGTAACTCAGTAGGTCTGGGAAAGGGCCTGAAATTCTGCCATTCTAACAAGTTCCCGGGTGAAGCTGACACTGCTGGTCCCCAGACCACACTTTGGTTAGCAAGGCTTTAGGAGCACATTTCCCAAAGCATGTTCTGAGGAGCATTAATTTTCAAAAGAGGGGTTTAATGGTCAGATGAGTTTGAGAAATGCTGCAAGCTGAATCCCACAATGCACAGTAACACCCTTAAGGCTCTGAGAAGCCTGCAATAAAGGTAGGTTTACCCGTGGTTTCCAATTTATTTGACCACAGAATTCCTCCCTCCCCAACTTTTTTAATGTAAACATCTGGGGGAAACACTACTATAGGAACATTTATCTGGCCACAGGCACTAGATGGATTAAAATAGAGTGAGTCTAGAGGCAGGAGAGGCAGTGGGGGGTTGGGGGCATCATGTGGGTCAGAGGAGGGAGGCCTGAACAGGCTGGTGGAGAGGAGGGATGGATGCCAAAGTACTGCGCCTGGGAGGGAGTAGGACAAGAGAGAGGCCTGCATGGATTCAAACCCTGGGTAATAGGCAGGAATCATCAACAAGGCAAAGAATTCAAGAGGGCGGCAGCTTAAGGCTTTTGATGGGCAGAGAAGACCAGTGTGGCTGAAGTGGGGTGAGTGACACCAGAGGAAGGGCAGGGCCCTATCACGCAGGCTGGGAGCATATGGGACCCTGTGCTCAGGACTCTGGTGAGCCACTGAAGGGTTTTTAAATACAGCAGTGACATTATCTGGCTTACGTTTGTAAAATATGCCTTGGAAGTGGGTTGCAAGAGTGTGCTGACTGGTAGAATATCTCTAGAAGGAAACTCCAGACAATGGTAACAGTAGTCCCCTTTGAAGGCTACAGGAACTAAAGGGAGACTCTCCCTTTAATTTTTACATTACAAATTCTTGTAATTTTTACAACATATCCCTTTGTACCTATTGAATTTCACACTGTGTGCGTGTGTTCCTCATTCACTGAATAAATAAGTAGTTTCTGTAAAGAGTGGCAAAGGGTTAGGAGAGCAGTCAGGTGGTCGCTGCAATTGTCCAGGGAAGAGGTGATGGTAGTAATTTGGACCAAGGGTGATGGTAGTGGAGGGGAAGTGGACCAAGTCAAGAGACATTTAGGACAAAGACTTCATCATGGAGAGAGACTGAATGTGGGGGTGAGGGAGTGGGAAGCTGCAAGGATGACTCCTGGTTTCTGGACTGAGTAATAGGATGGACAGATGAAGTGAGGTGGGAAAGACTAGATGAACAGGTTTAGGAGGGTAGATGCAGGTTAGGGAAGAGGGGATGAGCTTGGTTTCTGAAAAGGTGAATTTGATTTGTTTGTGGGATATCAGGTGGAGAGAGGGCTGGAGCCTGGGGATGGATTTGGTAGTGTCACCCCTAAGGAGGTATGGAAACTGCAGGATTGGGGGACATGGCTGAGAAGGAGATGTGAGAGAAGCATCTTAGGGTGGTGAGAGCCCTAGAATCCCCTGAACTGGGAGTGCAGGGGCCTGTAGAAAATGCAGGAGAAGCTGGTAATCCAAAAGATAGAGGAGAGAAGAGGGGTCGTACCACCGGGAGGCCAAAGGACGGTGACTCCAGGGAATATTCTGTGTCCTGGGCAGTGAGAAGGCCTACCAGGATCTTGGAAATAACTATTGTCCTGTGGGTGGGGGTAAAAGCCAGACTACAGAGATGGACTCATGGAAGAGGCCTCTAAGGTGGCCCAGGGCTCACAGCCCTCTCCCACCTATCCCACAGACCGAGTGCTTCAACCACGTGCGATTCCTACAGCGGCTCAATGCCACCCACCTCTACGCATGCGGGACTCACGCCTTCCAGCCCCTCTGTGCAGCCATTGTGAGTATGCCTGCCCCAGCCCTGATCGCTAGTGCCTGACCCCAGACTGGTCTGATCTTGGGCCACAACCCCTGCCTGACCTCAGGACCACTGACTTCTGGCCCCTCATTCCCTAGGACGCTGAGGCCTTCACCTTGCCAACCAGCTTCGAGGAGGGGAAAGAGAAGTGTCCTTACGACCCAGCCCGTGGCTTCACAGGCCTTATCATTGGTGAGTGTGCCCTCCTCCCCACCCTGGCCCCTCATCCACACGCATGCTGCTTGTGAGACATGGATCTCATCGGCAGGACTTGCTACCCATGTGTGTTATGTGCCTTGTTGTATGTGACATGTCTCTCATGCCTGGTGTGTCCCTGCCCCAGATGGAGGCCTCTACACAGCCACACGGTATGAATTCCGGAGCATTCCTGACATCCGCCGGAGCCGCCACCCGCAATCCCTGAGGACGGAGGAGGCACCGATGCACTGGCTGAATGGTTAGGAGGATGAGGCACAGGATGATGGGGGGCAGGGGACTATTTCTTCATCTTTACTCCCCTAGGCAGTTGACCATCCCATCCCCAAATCCCCAGGTGTGTGTTATTGAGTTGGGGGGCGAGATCCCAGCCCATCTCAGAAGCCATCTGAACTGCCTGACCCACAGATGCTGAGTTTGTGTTCTCCGTCCTGGTGCGGGAAAGCAAGGCTAGTGCAGTGGGTGACGATGACAAGGTTTACTACTTCTTCACGGAGCGCGCTGCTGAGGAGGGCTCCAGCAGCTTTGCTCAGAGCCGCAGCAGCCACCGTGTGGCCCGTGTGGCCCGTGTGTGCAAGGTGAGGAGGACTGAGGTCGGGGTAAGGGTGTAGAGACAACCTCTGACCCTGGTCCCTGACCCCATGCCCCTACCTCCCCAGGGAGACCTGGGAGGGAAGAAGATCTTGCAGAAGAAGTGGACCTCCTTCTTAAAGGCGCGTCTTATCTGCCACATTCCACAGTATGAGACACTACGTGGTGTCTGCAGCCTGGATGCTGACACCTCATCCCGCACACACTTCTATGCGGCCTTCACGCTGACCACTCAGTGGTCAGTGCAGGGAGAGTGGGGGGGTGGGGGCTGGGGCAAGGAACTGGGGACAGCATAGGGGCTGGAGCAGAGGTCAATGAGGATGAGATAGGATCCATTGTGGGGAGGGCTGGCTGCAGAGAGAGAATTTCAGGCATGTCCAGCTAGCCTGGGGCCAGAGGCCACAGTGGTCTGCTGACCCTCAGGAGAGGCCCCGTGGGCCTGGAGCTGGGGTTGGCCAGGATAACAGTGAGCTCCCGGCAGGGTGGTAACAATCCGCTCAGTGTGACTCAGCTTCCTCCCCTATGTCTCATCCCTAGGAAGACCCTGGAAGCCTCGGCCATCTGCCGCTACGACCTGGCTGAGGTACAGGCTGTCTTTGCAGGCCCCTACATGGAATACCAGGATGGTGCCCGGCGCTGGGGCCGCTACGAGGGCGAGGTGCCAGAGCCCCGGCCTGGCTCGGTGAGTGCCCAGGCCTGGGGTCAGTGCTGAGTAGACAGAACCCTGGAGGGGCAGGAGAGTCTAGCCTTGTGGGGAGGATGGGCAGGTGGTGGAGTCCTGACGTTCACCGCCCATCCCCCCACCCCAGTGCATCACAGATTCGTTGCGCAGCCGAGGCTACAACTCATCCCAGGACTTGCCATCCTTGGTCCTGGACTTTGTGAAGTTGCACCCACTGATGGCTCGGCCCGTGGTACCAACACGCGGACGGCCCTTGCTGCTCAAGCGCAGTGTGCGCTACACACACCTCACAGGGACACCTGTCGCCACGCCTGCTGGACCCACCTATGACTTGCTCTTTCTGGGCACAGGTGCTTCTGACCCCTTGCCTGAGCCCTATGGTGACTGCTGACCTGAGTCCTTGATCCCTGTTGATCTCTAGCCTCATGGATGACCCTTGATCACAAAACCCTGGTGACCATTTCTTCAGTGAACATTCACTACTGGCCCCCGGTGACACTGGCTCTTGGTGACTGCTGACTCCCGTCACCAACAATGACATCTGACCCTGATTGCTAATGCTTCCGAACCCAATAATTCCTGCCATGACTAGCCTGGAGTTCCCAATGTCTTGAGGGAACTGCTACTGGTTAAATCCTTGTCCCTGACCTCACGACTAGCAAGCTGCTCCCATTAGGCTATTGCAGGAGACCGAGAGCAGATTCCATCGTTGGGGTCTGACCCTCTGCCCTTTCCATATCAGCTGATGGCTGGATCCACAAGGCCGTGGTCCTGGGCTCTGGGATGCACATTATCGAAGAGACACAAGTATTCAAAGAGCCCCAGTCTGTGGAGAGTCTGGTCATCTCTCCAATGCAGGTAGCCCCTCACTTGTGACCCTCAATATAGCCTTGCCAGAATAGGGGGGAGGGAGTGGGGAGGCTGGGCAGTGGTTGTGTGTGTGTCTGTACGTGGGACTAAGGGTGTTGCTGACCAGCTGTCCTCTCTGGCTCCCAGCACAGCCTCTACGTGGGGGCCCCTGCTGGAGTCATCCAGCTACCACTGTCCAGCTGCTCCCGCTACCGCTCCTGCTATGACTGCATCCTGTCCCGAGACCCCTACTGCGGCTGGGACACTAGCACCCATGCCTGCATGGCAGCCACCACCGTAGCCAACAGGTCCCAGGGTAGCAGGTGGGGGGTGGTGGGGGATGTGAGGGTCCCCTGTGCCCAGGGGATCAGGGCCTGAGGGGAGGAGGAAGGCCTGCCAGCTGTAGGGGGAGTGGGGAACAGTTGTTGGTAACAGGTCTATTGACCCTTCCACTGGGGAAACCAAAGCCCAGTTCCCCTTGTTAATGAGTCCTGATCTTCTGTCTCCAGGACAGCACTGATACAGGACATAGAGAGAGGAAACCGAGGTTGTGAAGGCAACAGGAACACAGGTAAGTGACATTCAAGGAAGTGTGTGGGTCTGGCTGCGTAGCTTGTCCTCTTTACCATTTACTGTCATTTGTCTGTGCAAGTATGTAGCTGAAGGGCTGCGTCTGTGTGCACTGGGCGAGGATGACCCAGCACAGAGTCTGGCACAGAGGAAGTGCTCAACAAACATTTGTTGCCCAAAAGAATTATAAATGAGGAAACAGGCTCAACATGTAAAGTTTCTTGTCACTTCTAGAGCTTATAGCCAAGTGTGTATGTGTGTGGGGGGGGGGGGCAAGGGCAGGCAATCGAATGATCACACAAATAATTATAATTATTTTCATTGGTTTTTGTTACAAAAGGAACAATTACAACTATGACAAGGGTTTGAAGGGTAATGGGCACTTGCCCAAGGAAGATGAGATGACTGAGCTGATATCTGAAGGAGGAGCAAAAGAGAATAATCAGAGCTAACATGTACCAAGTACATACTATGTGCAGGCGCTGACCAAACCATTCCATGCACGAGTGCACGGATTCTCACAGCATTCTTATGAGAGAGGTGCCATTAGTATCATCCCCATGAGGGGCAACCTCTCTGGGGCACAGGGAGAATAAGTAAACTGCCCAAAGTTAATCAGCTATTAAGCAGCAGAGTCAGAATTTGAACGTGACTCCAAGCAGTCTGACTGGAGTTTCTTCTTTTGATCATTGCTATGCTCAATCCCCAAAGTTAACCAGGCAAGTGGAGGGCATGGAGAGGGAGATGGCACCCAAGCAGAGGGAAGAGCAGGCAGAGCGAGCTTGGTGTGTTTGAGCAACAAGAGAAGAGGCTGGAGAGGTGGGCAGGGACCATGTGGAGGTGGGGGAGGGGCACGATTAGCTTAGTGTTTTTAAAACATCACCCCACTGCTGCATGGAGAATGAATTAGATGGGGGCCAGAGTGGGCCAGCAGTTGGAGGACAGAAGTGAACAGGTCTGAGACAGATTCTAGAAGCAGAATCTTGGTGAGGGTTAGATACAAAGGTGAGGGGGAGAGAGAGGCAAGGGAGACTCCCAGGTTTCTGTCTTAGGCAACTGAGTAGCTGATGGTGCCATTCACAGTGATGACAATTCAAGAAACAGACCTGGTGTAGTTTGGGAGGGAGGCTTTGGCCTTAGTTCCTGTGACATGCCCAAGAGACCTCACATGGAGATGTCCAGCATGTAGAAGATATTCAAGTCTGATGCTCAGGAGAGAACTCTGTGCTGGAGGTAGAGATTGGGAATCATTAGCAGATGGCAGAAATTAAAACCACTGGGAAGGGCCAACGTGAACCTTATGTGGGAACATGAGTGCAGAGAGCTTGGTCAGTTGTCACTGTGATTCCAGATTCTATGCTTGGTGCTGGGGACATAACAGTGACCATCTGGTTTGCCACCTCCGATGCCCTCCCTGTGATAGGCAGGCATTGACTGCTCCTCCTGTTCCCCTGCTCCCTTCAGGGCCACCACCACCACTGAAGACCCGCTCTGTGCTCCGGGGTGATGATGTCCTCCTGCCCTGTGATCAGCCATCCAACCTGGCCCGGGCCTTGTGGCTGCTCAATGGGAGCATGGGCCTGAGCGATGGGCAGGATGGCTACCGCGTGGGCGTGGATGGGCTGCTGGTAACAGACACACAGCCTGAGCACAGTGGCAACTATGGCTGCTATGCTGAGGAGAATGGCCTCCGCACCCTGCTGGCCTCCTACAGCCTCAAGGTCCGGCCAGCCACTCCTGCCCCGGCTCCACAAGCCCCTGCCCTGCCTGGGGCACAACTGGCACCTGATGTGAGGCTGCTCTATGTGCTAGCCATTGCTGCACTTGGTGGCCTCTGCCTCATCCTGGCTTCCTCCCTTCTCTATGTGGCCTGTCTTCGGGGAGGTGGACGAGGGCGCCGACGGAAATACTCATTGGGTCGGGCCAACCGGGCAGGGGGCTCTGCTGTGCAGCTGCAGACAATCTCAGGCCAGTGTCCTGGAGAGGAAGATGAGGGTGACGATGGGGAGGGGGCTGGAGGCCTGGAGGGTGGCTGCCTCCAGATCATCCCTGGGGAGGGGGCCCCAGCACCACCACCTCCACCACCCCCACCACCACCGGCTGAGCTGACCAATGGGTTGGTGGCACTGCCCAGCCGCCTGCGCAGAATGAATGGCAGCAGCTATGTGCTCCTGAGGCAGAGCAACAATGGAGTGCCCACAGGGCCCTGCTCCTTCGCTGAGGAGCTTAGCCGCATCCTGGAGAAGAGGAAGCACACACAGCTCGTAGAGCACCTGGATGAGAGCTCTGTCTGAGCCCAGCCTCCCAGGACAAATGCTCTTCCAAGCCAGCCTGTCTGCCCCAGGCTGGGCCGCTGCCTCCCCAACACAACCACCCTACCTTCACTCCCTCAACTCCAGGCCCTTCTCCCATCTTTTTCATGTCCCTGTAGGGCTGGCCAGAGTGAGGCCCAGCCAAAGCCCCCTCTTCAGTCTCCACAGACCCACTGTGAGCAGCCCAGGCCAACCGGTACTCCTCAAGGTAGGTGCTCCCTCAGGCTCTGCAGACCCAGCCCCAGTTCCTATTCCCTTAACCTAAGCACTTAAGAGGAGAGGATGCCATCCTCCTGCCCCATTCTTCTGCTCAAAGCCTTCCTCTTTCTCCCAGGCAGGGCTCTGCAGGTCCAGATGGCCTCAATGTCACCATCCTCTGCATGGCCCTATGTGCTGGATGGTCCAGAAACCAGACAAGACCTCTGCCAGCCACCAGAGCCACCCAAGCCTTGCGTACATTCACATGCGCACATGGAAGAATGTCTATCAGCTGGGCTGCAGGGCCCCCATCCCCACCTCCTGGTGCATTCTTGTGTTTCATCCCTTCTTCTGGACTTTGGATGCCCTCCCAATTGCTACATCTCATCCTATCTAGTCCTCTCCCCTAGTCCCAGCCCCATGTGGTGACCTCTTTGGCAAGAGCTTGGAAACAGGCCAGCCTGGGGAGGTAAGACTGCATCATTCCTCTCTTCTCCTCCCTTAATGCGCAGCCCTTATGAGTCGGCCTCCCCACCCCCTTGCCACTCTCAAGAGTGACCGAGACAGAACTCTAGGCATGTCCCTTCCTCGTGCACATGTACTTTACATTTCCAGTCACATGCACCTTCTGAGCCTCCCCTTGCTGCCCCAGACCTGTGTCTGTTGGGTTTGGTCCATGGACATTTCAGAGGGAGAGCCCTCTCCAATTCAACTGTCCTTGCAGACACTTCCCTAGGACGGGTGACCAACACTGCACTCAATGAGCCAGGCTCCCTTTTAGGGACCAAACATTTGCTACCCCTAGACCAGAGCAGGGGGAGGAGACATCCAATGTCTCACCTGGCACATGAAGCCCGTTCTTGGAACTATGCAAAGGGCAGAGGCTGGGAGTTTGGATGCTTGGCTCCCACCCCTGTCCTACCTCACCGGGGCACTTTCAGGGCCCAGGGGCCTTTGAAGTCTCCAGGCCCATACGGGACAATCAAATCCTGACTGAGCTCCCCCATTCCCTTTGGGTGAGGATGACTGTTATTTTTGTAGCTGAGAACGTGGAATGCCACGGGTTTTTACTGCCCTTTACCCAATCTCTCCCACCTCCACCCTACAATGAATGTATTTATTGTGAGAACGGCTACTTGTCTTTAGGAATGCCCTCACACACCACTCAGGTGGGCAGAATGGGCATGGGATAGAGTGGGGAGCCTGGGCTCAGCTCCTCCCCGCTCTGTTGGTTAATAAATACCCTCTTTCCCCACAGCTATGAGTGGTCTGCTTGGTCTAGACTGGCCTTCCCCTGAACACCAGGGGACAGGCTTCTGAGCCAATGGAAAAGGTGCTGCAGGGTTGGCTCTGCTCCCCATGAAACCATTTGCAGAGGAAATAGTGATCCTCAGCTTCCATCCTGGCTGCCCCGGGCAGGGACACCGGGCTTTATTAAGGCTCTCACTAGTCACTGATAGTGATGATAAGGGCACGACAAACAAAACGACAACAGTTCAAGAACTCACACAAAGGTTTCTAGATTCTAGAAACTCCGGATTCTTTTCCTCACCATCCCTTATGTTTTTAGCTAAGCCTAGAAAATGCTCCCTGTTTATCAGCCCTCTTGCTCTTCCCCAAAAAGCTTTTCAGTACTTCCCTTCCCCCTACAAGGGACAACATGAATTCATTTCTGCACAGAGGAGCCTGTCTCAGGGGAGCAGTTGGGACCAGGGCAAGCTTGTTACCAGGGGCCTGGCCTGAGAATCACTCTCTCCATGGGTCAGGCCTAGATTAATCACATGGCCTTGATACTAAGCATCCTGCAGGATTATTATTTTTCTGCTTCTGGTTTTAGGATAATGAAAAAGAGGGTTATATTTAAAATATGCAGACACTTTGAAATAAGACCTCAAGTGTGACCTTGGGCAAGTTTATTAACCTCAGTTTTCCAATCAGTACAGAAACATTCACACAAAGCGCCTAACCCAATGCCAGGCTCACAGCAGCCTATGAAGTGCTAGCTCTCTCTAGCTCAGTGGTTGCAAAAATAGTATATCAACAGATTCTTCACAAGCCATCCTTGAAACCCCTCCCTGTGATCTGAGATCACTATTATCAATTTGGATTTCAGAAATGAGGACCCTGTAAAATCTTTGAAGACTCTCAGGTTTCAGGGATGTCAACTGGGTAAGAATTAGGAGATACAAAATCACTGCCTTTTGCAGTAGGCAGCGGAAAGAAACAGGCAAGCTCTTCTTCATCTCAAGCAAAAGCTTTGGTGTCAACTTCCCCTTTGGTAGGCTCCATCTGTCTGCTGGGCTTGGAATCCCCTGAACCAAAAGAGAAGGAACCACCTCCACTAGGCTAAGAGCCCAAAGCCTGGGATTGGAGTTGGTGGGGCAGGTCTTCACTGCGCTTGCACCTGGGCTGCAGCAGGATCCTGGACCTCTCGGGGGCGCAGCCCGCCCAATGTTGTCGCTTTGTTGGTGAAGGGGTGCCACTGACCCTGGATACTAGGGCTGTCTGTGTGGAAGGGCTTGCGAATGCGGATCACGTCCAGGCCCGACTGGTCAGCCAGCTTCTGCACCAGCGTCGCGATCTCCTCGACCGATTTGCAGTGGATGCTCTCCTCGCGCACCGCCCCGTTAACTGGCCGAAGGGAGGCGGGGGTCAGAGGGAGCAGGCGAGTCAGGTGTGAAGGAGGAAGGCAAGCGCGCCGAGCCCCCCGACGCCGCCCTCCAGCCCCCGCCCGGCCCCACTTACGGTATTCGGCCACTACTCTGGGCACACAGCACGGCCGCGAGTTCACGTATATTACGACCCCTGGGTTTCGTCGGGCGAAGTCAGTTACCTCCCGTTCCACGAACTCCCTGAGGGACCCAAGGAGCCTGAGTACGGTGACCCCTGACCCGGGGCGACCTCCGCCCGGAGTCGCACCCCCGCGCACTTCGCCCGGCTCACCTGGCGCCGCGGGACGAGGGCCCGTCGCGGCTGAGCCTGAAGCTGAGACGCTGCAGCTGCTGCACGTAGCGACCCAGCCCGTTGTGCAGGACACTGGTCAGGAAGCGGCTCGGGGTCCCGCGCGCCGTCATGGCTACAGCGCCCGCCTGCCTCGAGGAGGGGGGCGGGACTAACCCCGAGGCTTCCGGATCCGGGGACACTCGCGCCAGGTGGCGTTTTGCTTCCGAGGTCATGGCGAAAGGTGCGTGTGTGTGACCCACGTTGCGGGCGAAAGAGCTGAGACGAGAGAGTGGTGACTCGGAGCCAGGGTCGGGAGCAGCGGAGCTCCTAGTAGGAGAGCGGAGGGGGAGATGGTGCGAGTGAGAGCTGGGCGTCCCTTTGGGCCCGGAAATTGGCGGGAGCCACTTACTGGCGCTCTAGTCGTGCTCAGTCCCTTTTGAGGGAAGGAGCGGCGAAGAGGGCGTCTAGTCGGGGGCTTAGAGCAGAGGGGCTCCAGAAAGGACGCGGACGGCTGCAGAGATGAGGCCGACGAGGAGGTCCCGTGGAGGGACAGTAGTGGTGGAGAGATGATCTAGAGAAACCATATCGGTGAGGGGCAGTGGAGAGGGTCGTAGAGGTGAGGCGGTGGTGGGGAGAAGCTGTAAAGGACCGTAGAGGTACGGAGCCAGATACAGGGACATAGACGGGAAAGGGTCATGTAGACGGGCATAGATGTGAAATAGCAATGAAGAGGGATTGAAGAGGATTCAGAGAGATGTTTATGAGGAAGAAGTTTGAAGAGAGAAAGAAGCCAGTGGGCTCGGTAGAGTGCAGTGTGGAGGATCCCTAGGGTCTGATGCCTAGGATCCCTAGTAAAGGCACCTGAACTGCGCACCTAACGCATTTCAAATAGTGACTTCCTCCATTTGATTAGGAATGTGGGTCCTCTTCCGAGGTGGGTACCCCCTCCGTATTCTGCTTCCCCTACGTGGGGAGTGGATGGGTCGGAGGGGCCTGCCCCGAAGCTTGGTCCCAGGCCCTCCTCGCAGACGGTACAGGAAGGAGGCTCTCCCAGCCTTGGATGTACCAGTGTTGCCTGTAACTGCAACTGAAATCCGCCAATATTTGCGGGGGCATGGGATCCCCTTCCAAGATGGCCACAGCTGCCTGCGGGCACCAAGCCCCTTTGTGGGGGCCTCACAGCTCAAGGACCAGACTAGTGCTACCACTTCCTTCAACCTCTTCATTGACAAGACCACAGGCCGCTTTCTCTGCATGACCAGCCTAGCAGAGGGGAGCTGGGAAGACTTCCAGGCCAGCGTGGAGGGGCGAGGGGATGGGGCCAGAGAGGGGGTCCTGCTTAGTGAGGCCCCAGAAGCTGAGAACAGTGAGGAGGTCCGGAGGATCTGGGACCGAGCGATACCTCTCTGGGAGCTGCCTGAGCCGGAGGAGGCCCAACTGGCTCGTGTGATGTTTGGCCTCACCAAAGTGACAGATGACACACTCAGGCGTTTTAGTGTGCGGTATCTGCGGCCTGCTCGCAGCCTTGTCTTCCCTTGGTTCTCCCCTGGAAGTTTGGGATTACGAGGCCTGAAGCTACTAGGGGCTGAAGGCCAGGGGGATGGAGTACGCTACGTGGAGACCACTATTCCCCGGCCTGGTGCCTACCACAATCTGTTTGGATTACCACTGATCAGTCGTCGAGATGTTGAGGTGGTACTCACAAGTCGTGAGATAGACAGCCTGGCCTTGAACCAATCCACTGGGCTGCCCACCCTTGCCCTACCCCGAGGAACAGCCTGCTTACCCCCTGCCTTGCTCCCCTACCTTGAACAGTTCCGTCGTATTGTGCTCTGGCTGGGGGATGACCTTCGGGCTTGGGAAGCTGCCAAGTTGTTTGCCCGTAAACTGAACCCGAAGCGATGCTCCTTGGTGCGACCTGGAGACCAGCAGCCCCGTCCCCTGGAGGCTCTGAACCGAAGCTTAAATCTTTCTCGTATTCTGCGTACTGCCCTGCCCGCCTGGCACAAGTCTATCGTGTCTTTCCGGCAGCTCCGGGAGGAGGTGCTAGGAGAACTGTCAAATGTGGAGCAGGCAGCTGGCATCCGCTGGAGCCGCTTTCCAGACCTCAATCGTCTCTTAAAGGGACATCGGAAGGGCGAGCTGACTGTCTTCACAGGTGACCTTTTGGGAGATCACTGCTTGGGTTAGGGGGCAGAGGATCAGATGACAAACGCATGTGGGTTTGGGCCACGGTAAATGTTTAAGTGGAGGCTTCCCTTCCCAACTTTGAAGGCCTGCTCTGTATCTTGGTTTCAGGGGTAGGACTTTCCTCCCTCACCCAGGTCTGTGTTCAACCCTCCCTGCAGGGCCGACAGGCAGTGGAAAGACGACATTCATCAGTGAGTATGCCCTGGATTTGTGTACCCAGGGGGTGAACACGCTGTGGGGTAGTTTTGAGATCAGCAACGTGAGACTAGCCCGGGTCATGCTGACACAGTTTGCTGTGGTGCGGCTAGAAGAGCAACTGGACAAATACGATGAGTGGGCCGACCGCTTTGAGGACCTGCCCCTCTATTTCATGACTTTCCATGGGCAACAGAGCATCAGGTGAGATTCCCAGGCCTGGGGTTTTCAAAGAAAGGGAGGGCAGGAGAACAGACCTCCAGCAGAGTTTTCAGGATGCGGGTTTTTCTGCCTGGGGGTGGTCTGGAGACTACTTGTAGCTGACTGTTGAATTCATTGCCTCTTCCTCTTCCTAGGACCGTAATAGACACAATGCAACATGCAGTTTACGTCTATGACATTTGTCACGTGGTCATCGACAATCTGCAGTTCATGATGGGTCACGAGCAGTTGTCCACAGACAGGTGACATCCTCCTCTTGTCTAGCTGGAACCCACTCGAACACACATGTCTTCTCAGGCAGCTGGCCTCTAGGCACACATGCTGTACTCTCTTATTTTCTGATGTGTTTGCAAGCACACACCACCCCATGTGTATTTTTGTCTTTATAGAGGTGTGGGGTGTGGCGGCGGGAGGTATGGACAAGGATCTAAGAGTGAGTCCTTGGGTAGAGGGAAGTAGAGTGGGTTGTGGTTTGTGGGGAGATTTGAATGAATCAAGAGTATGTGTATGTTCTTGTCTTTCTGTGTGTGTCCAGTAACCTCTTTGCTTTGTTGGGGTGAGGACAGGATTGCAGCTCAAGACTACATCGTTGGGGCCTTTCGGAAGTTTGCAACAGACAATAGCTGCCATGTGACACTAGTCATTCATCCCCGGAAGGAGGATGACGATAAGGAACTGCAGACAGCATCCATTTTTGGCTCAGCCAAAGTAAGTGGCCTTGAGAGGAGCCCAAGCTTTGGAGACTAGAGGGGGCAAGTGTGAGTGGGGACAGCCCTCATTCAGCCTTAAATCATTCTGACTCTCCTTCTGGAAAAAGCAGGAGGCAGCTGCCTCTGGGGCCATGACATGAGGAATACAAGGGCTAGGAATACAAAGGCTGATAATAGTTGGTCCTTTGCCCTCCTTGCCTCCTAGGAGCTCACATCCTCTAGTGGGGAAACAATGAGACAGTAATTACAACTCAGTATTATAAGAGCTATGACAGGCATCACAGGTATTTGGGGAGCAAAGAGAAAAGATATCTGAGTCAGCCTGGGACATCCAGGGGACTTCCTAGAGGAGGTGTCAACAAAGGTTGGGTTGAGTTTTGGCAGATAGTAGGTGTTAACCAAATAAATGGGAGGACCTTCTGGATAGCAGGACCAGCCTGATCCTGGAGCTTCCAGTGGTACACTGAGTGCCTATTACATGCCAGGCCTAGGCTGGCCACAAACTATATACAAACTATGTCCCACAATGAAACAAACATGAAGAGAATAACACAGAAAGGGAAAGATGGTGGTGCCTTCTTTCAAGAATGGTCTCTCTGATGAAGTGTGACATTTAGACTGAGACCTGAATGATAAGAAGCTGGGTTTGAGTGGGGTGGCAAGCTGTGGAGGAGAAGTGTTACAAGTAGAGAGAACAGCGTGTACACAAAATCTGGGACAGCAGCAAGATGGTCAAGGAACTGAAAGACTCAGGTGGGCCCTGCGTTGTGGTCAGTATTCAAAGAGCGTTGGTGATGGGGGAGGGGGCATATTTCTCCCTTCCCCCATTCGTGCTGCTCCTCCCTGCACCCTCAGCCTTCCGTTTTGCTTCTCTCTTGCGTCTTCTCACTGCTCCTTCCTCCTCTTCCCCCTGTCCTCAGGCAAGCCAGGAAGCAGACAATGTTCTGATTCTGCAGGACAGGAAGCTGGTAACCGGGCCAGGGAAACGGTATCTGCAAGTGTCCAAGAACCGCTTTGATGGCGACATAGGTGTCTTCCCCCTTGAATTCAACAAGAGCTCTCTCACCTTCTCCATGCCACCAAAGAGCAAGGCCCGGCTCAAGAAGATCAAGGACGACAATGAGCTGGGGGCCAAAAAGCCCTCTTCTGGCAAAAAGGGGGCTGTGCCCCAGAGCTCTGAGACTGGCCGGGCCCCCATCCCCTCCCAACCAGACCCCTCCAAGCCTTCAAGGTGAAGGCAGTGCAGAGCTGGACACTGACATGAGCCTGACAGGATAGGCTAGGGCCTAGACTCTTGGCCCTCTGCTTGGGCTGCCTCTGTCCTGTGGTCCTGAGCTAGGGCCCTTCTTAGTCTGAGGGGCCTAGCCTAGGGCAGGGTTTCATAGGGAGAGAATTCAATTTAGCAGATATTTGAGAACCTACTGTGTGCCAGGTTTTGTTCTAGGTCCTGGGAGTACAGCACTGACAAGAGAGTGAGGTCCCTGCTTCCACGGAACCTGCAGTCTGGTGGGGGACAAGCAGTGAACAAAGACACACAACATAATTTTAGATAGTGAAAATGCTATAAAGAAAATAAAATAGTAATGTGATAGTTCTTACAGGGCTAGTTTAGATTAAGGTCTGAAAAGGTGTCTCTGAGCAGAGGACATTGAGCGGGGGCCTAAAGAACGAGGATTGAGCCATGTGAACATCTAGAGAAAGAGGGATCCAGGCAGAGGGTAAAGTAAATACAGGCAGAGGGCAAAGTAAATACAGAAGCCCTGAGGTGGGAATGAACATGTTGAGTTCAAAGCAGTGGGGTCAGGCCCCCTGGACCTGGAGGGGAATAGGAGACTTCTTGCCAAAACTCCAGCCTAGACTTGCAGAGCCAAAGGGTGACATGGTGGGTACCAAGCTCCTCTGCTCCCCACTTTGGGGCCTGCCATGAGGTGGTACTCACTACCATTGGATTCTAGGTGCTCGGCCCTGTAATATTTGGGCCCCAAAGGTGGGAGAGCCATGGAAGGAAGCTTTGAGCCCAGAGTGCCTGCCACCTGGACACTGATTCCATGGTATGCTGCCTCAGACCACTAGAGTAAATGAAGTCATGACTTTTTGTAAAGACTTTTCCAGTTTTACAAAAAACTCTTTTTCCATTGCCTTTGTTTCTGTGCTTTTTCTTATTTGTCCACCAGGTGTCTCCCCAGTCTATGACTGGATTTTCCTCTCACTTTGAATTGGGAGTGGATGGGTCCCCAGTCCCACCTCCAGTCTTTGAGCTGTGTACTCCCAAAGAAGCAGGGGCGTTAAAGGGCCTTCACAGACACATCCCCTTACACCTCTTCTTGGCCTACGGAAGACAGGGTGGTATCTCTTTATCCGTATCTTCCCTGAGGATCTCCATGTGATCCCTGGCAGAGGTGTGGGTCACTGGACCACATGCCTAGGCCCTGCCTGACCAGCTGTCCCTCTTTTATATGAGCCACTCACTGACCTCTCAAAATGTGGACTTGGGCTTGGCATCTATTTCCCTCCTCATGCCCTCTCAGTGTTTCTCTTTTGTTAAGTGCCCGTCAGAACGCCTGGGGCTCTTGTTAAAAATGCAGAACCTAGGCCCTACTTTTCCGCCAACCCTGACACACAGACTTTTCTGATTCTGGAGGTTTGAAGAGGTACAGGATTCCTCATTTTTAACAAGCTGTGAAGGAGACTGTAAAATAAATTATCCAGAGACCCTGTCAGAAATATTCCTAAATGATAACACTTTGCCACCTCACTTCCTCTGATATCCTAAAGTCCCAGTTTCCCTTCAGGTTGGCCTGGAAGAGTGGTGAGAATGCAAGATGTTCTGAGGGGGCCCGGAAGAAAACTTTTGTAAGGGGAGGGGCGTGCTTTCCTGCTCCCTGCAAGCAGGGTCTGCCTTATCCAGGTCTCTCTGTTAACCTAAGAGGGGTTTTCTGGGACCCTGTAGAAGGACATGGGTCTCTGTTGTGTCTGAGAACTGTGGCTACAATTGTTTCCTGAAACAGAGCCTGGAGCAAAGCTGTTCTCTGAGGAAGAACCTGGGGGGAGGGAGGGTGTAGCTCCTCCAGGGCCTCCTCCTTGGGGGTCTCTCCCAGACTGGCTGGAGCCAGGCCTCCTAATCCCTCAGTAATCATTCCCAGCCGCTGGCTGGTCCAGGCCTCATCCAGGGTCTACAACATTGAATGTCAGCCATATCTTCCACATGCATACCACCAGGTCAGTCCTACCTATGAGGACATGGGCTCCACATTCTGGTCTACCGAGAATACCTGGTGTGTTCTCAGGAAATCCTTTAGGGGTTTCCATTAGGGGACCTTTGTGAGGTCTGTGTATGAATTGGGGATAGAGGGATAGATACACACTTGCCTGTTTGTTTTGCCCCACCCTCCTAGCAGACACCCCCACACAGCACAAACCAGAATGATGGGGGGGAGGGGAAGCTAATGCTCCCCCAGCCCCACCCCCTACACAAACACATTCCATTCCACACCTGTCTTAAACTCACATCAAGATTAGCCCAAAGTATATTAGGAGTCCCTGGAGCCTAGAAAGCAGTGAGGGATCCCTGGGTCCTGTGTGAGGTCCCTAGGAGCCACTATTCCTGTACCCAGTCAAAGTGGATTGAGGCAAATTACCTGCCTATGGATATTAAGAATCTCCCTGAGAGCTCAGGAAGGGCCTGGCTGAGTGGGGTCCAGCTGGATCTGCAGCCTTCTCCTCAGATTCAGTGTCACACTTGGCTGTGAGGGGGCAGCTGTAGTCTTCCAGCAGCTTCTTTAGTTAGGATGGGTTTGAGAAAGGACTAAACTCACCGGTCTTCCGCTGCCCAAGTACTCAGGCTGGAAATCTGGCCCTGATACTTGCAGACGTCCCAGTCTGTGCCTTCTGACAGGCCGCCTTGGGTGCCATGAAGGGAGGGAGCCCTAGGTGCCTCCCTGCAATACAGGCCAACTTCCTGTTTGTGCCTGTGGGTGGAACTTTATGAGTCTAAAGGAAACCTGGCCATGCTCTGTGGGGGGCCAGACCTGGCAGGCCTGCTCACCTGGGCAGACACCTACTCCAGGGGTGGGGGAGCCGCTGGTTCTACCTGGGCAGCCCCAACCAGAGATTGGGGGGGGGTCTGTTTTGGTGAAACCCGAGCCTTCTTTGTCTGCTTCCCAGGGTTTTTCCCTGTGTCTAGTGAGTGGGCTTAAAGTGGACCAGGTTTGGCAGTAGTAAAGTGGTGGCAGTAAAGTCTTATAGCCGGCTTGGTTAGGGCAGTCAGGTAACTTAGCTCTCGGTCACGTGCTGCTCGCCCCTTCCCCAGGTCGAAAGTCAAATCCAGTAAACTGTGAAGTCAGAGGCCAGAGGGGCAGCCTCAGGTCACCATCGAACTACTGCCGGGCTGGGTACAGGGTCGGCTGTTGAGGGGGTGGTGAGCAGACCACTCCCCTCCCTGGGTCGGGGGCGCGGCCTCAGCCGCCCCGCCCCGCTCCACCAGGCCCGGCCAGACGGGCGCCCGGAGTCCGGAGCCCGGAGCGGGCTTGAGAGCCGGCGGATCCGCGGCGAAGAGTCGCCTGCGCTGGAGCAGGACCCGGGCAGGAGCTGGAGCCGCGGCGCAGGTGGCGCTGGGTGAGTAGTGGGGCCGCGGAGGTGCAGGATCTCCCGCCTCTCGCACATCCCCGCTCCGGAGCGAACTTTCCCGGTCTGGGGAGACTGGGGGTTGGGGTGAGGAGGGGGTCCTCACTCTGGGGGGCGCAGGCGAGGAGTCTGAACAGGGAACCGACACAGAAACTCGCACTGACGGGCCCACACACGCGTGTACGCAGACCCACGCGTGCACTTGGGAAAAACGAACACACGTGCACTTCGGGAAGAACGCGCCCAGTGGGTTATCCTTGCAGTCCCTGGAGCAGCGCCACTGGCGCGCGCGGACCCCCAGCAGACAGGGCGCTCTGCTGTCGCGTACTTGACGGGGGTGGGAGAAAAGGGCCGCCCCGGTGACCGCCGACGGGGGCGGGCAGGGTGAGACATCTCCGGAGGTTTCTGCTTCCCAGCTGCCCGCAGGTGAAGACTAAGACATAAACAAGCGCCGAGCACGTGATCGATTCGCAGACAAGTGGGCTGTGCACCGCCCCCCCCCCCCCCCCCCGAGTCCAGGGCAACTTTGCAAGGTTCCATGCCGGGCAGTATTCCTTTCTCCGCCTCCCCCAGAAGTGGGAGCACAACGCCCCCTGGAGTTGGGGTAGCGCAGAAGGACGGAAAATTGTGCTGGGATGGGGTTACCTGGGCTCCTCGCCTGCCTTCTCCCCAATACGTTCTCGGTGCCTTCCTCCCTGAAGGTATCGGAGGGGGGCGCTATTCTTGATGGCAGTGTGCAACAGCCCCCGCCACATGCCTCCAGCCTGGGGAGCAGCTGCCTGAGCGCCTGTGGGTCCCCTTCCTACTACCACTCCTCCTTGCAGAACTAGGAGCTCCTCCCCCCAGTGCAGGAGCGGAAAGCCCACTCGTGCAAGAGTGGGAGTCCCCCGTCCCCAGAGAATGCATGTGTGTAAACATCCCCTCAGTACCAGAGTGGGCCTATCTCCCTCCGGTAGAAGGGAGGGCGAACCCCCCTCCCCCCCAGCGAATGAGGGAGTGGGCAGCGGTCCTCGGCCTCCCTCCCCACCCCACCCCCACCCCTACACACACGCTGAGCCCAGCTGCTGCCTGAGCTTCTGGGCAGGCTGCCAGAAAGAGGAGGAGGCTCCTGGTGCCCCAAGAGGCTGGGATCAGGGCAAGGCCAGAGAAGGGGGTCTCTACTTGGGAAAGGGTCTCAGTCTGCTTTCAGTCTGTCTCGGGGTGAGCCTGAGGGTGGCTGGGCTGTGTTTCCCTTTCCAGGGAAAAAGAAAGAAAAACAACCCTTTCCATAGAGCTAAAAATAGAGCTGAGAGCTGGCCAAGGCTGTGGCCTGGAAGGGGGGGATGCTTCTTCCTGGGGCAGAGGAGCTCTGGCAGACCTTGGCCCTGGGGTGGGTGGTTAGGGGGCGGGAGGCTGTCCTTGTCCAGGGGTGCAGGCATCAGCTGACCTGACTGGGTCACAGAGACCCCTATGGGGAAGTCTGTGTGGTAGAATGTTTGTGAAGTATGTGTATGTGTAAGAAGTTGTCTGTGTGACTATGAATAAGACTCAATGTGTGAAAGATGATTAGAAGACTAAGTGTATTTAAGATTGTGACTGGTTGGGAAGGACTATGACTTGTGAAAGACTGGGCACAAGGTGTGTGACACCGAGTGTGTCTCTGTGAGTTAGCCTAAAAGACTGGAAAGAAGGAACACGGAATCACGTGATGGATGAGACTGTGATTGTGGCCGTGTGAGCCTGAATGTGGGAAAGGTCGTGTGGGTGTTAAGAAGCTTGTGTTGTTTGCGAGAGGGTGAGGATATGTGTAACCCTGAGAAGACAGGTGGAATGTTGTCCACTGTGAGGCTGCTGTAGGTTTGGACTTTAGGTTTGGACCGGCTCACTCCAGGGATTTTTGGGGGCTAGGGCTGCCTCTCTCTGGACAATGACCTTTCTCTTAGCAAATGACTCTGGGGGAAGGTCTAGGAGCACAGAGCCACGCCTGGGGCCGGCCTGGGCTGGCGGGGGAGAGGGTACAGCGCTGAGGAGTCGGATAAGGGCCCCCAAGGTTGCGGGGTGACTGGGTGTGTTCTCTGGATGGGCCGCCAGGGGGCGCCGCCTCCACAGATCCAAGTGTGCCTCCTCCAACCCGCTGTGGGTGGGGCAGGCACAGCCCGAGCCTCTACCCCTGACCTGAGATGGGGCGCAGGGCCCGGGCAGCCGGGGACAGTGGGGGGCAGCTGACCCTCGGCCTCCCCCTCTGGACTCCGAAGCCTGTGTCTTGGGGGAGGCTTCGACTAGAGGAGCGGAGGGGGAAGGGCGGCCGCCGCGAAGCCCGGCCCTTTGTGCTCGGACAATGATCAGCTGCCGCTGGCCCCGGGGCCCGCGTAGGGGTAGAGGGTGACCCGCCGCCGCCAAGTCCTGAGCCGACCGACCCCTAGACACACAACCACCGGGCCTCGGAGGAACGGACTCTGAATGCAGCCGTGCAGGCCTTGCGTGCGCCCCGCCGGACAGGCGTGACGCGGGCTGCTTGCGCGTGTCCGCCCCCCGGGGCGGGGACGCCCCTCGGACCCCTCCCCCGCGTTGCACCGCCCACTCGGGCCGGGTGGGGGTTGGCCCCGGTGGGGGGCGCCGCGGAGGCGGGGCCGGGTCGGCCTGGCTGCTCCGAGTGGCCGCGCGCGGGCTGGAGCCGGGCGGCGCGCCTGTGGAGCGCTGGGGCGGCCCGGGGCTGAGCATGGAGCAGCGCGGCGGAGGTGAGGGGGGGCCGGGGCCGGGGCCGGGGCTGGGGCTGGGAGGCGACCTGGGGCGCCCCCCACTTCTGCGCGGCGGGGGTCCATTGGGGAGGCGGCATTCCACGGCTGCCCCCACTTTATGGAAGCGGAGGGGGGGTGGACTCTGGAGGGTGGGTTGGGGGCTCCCGGCTTCCTGTCGCGGAATGGGGGCTCGTGATCCCAGACTTGATCCCGCTTGACTGGTCCTTGGAGTTTGGTGAGGGGGAGACTTGCCCCAACTCTTCAGTCCCCAAAACAGGTCTGCGGGAGCCCGGACCTGGCCAGACCTCTCTCGAGCCCTGGGTGAACCCAGCCCTCAGCTCCCCCCAGCCCGCTCAGGGGGGCTGTGTGCGCTGTGCCAGAGGGATTACTCAGAGTGCTGGGGAGAGCGAGGGGTTCCCACTCCCACAGCCACAAACGCATTTCTCAAAATGGAGCCTCCACTTGCCCCTCCTCTCTCGGGCTCCAAGAGCGGGAGCCAGGCTGGCCCGGCCTAGCTTTCCAGACGCCTGGGTTTGGCTCCCTGGGTGTCTGGCTCTCAGGGCCCAGCTTTATGTCTCTTCTGGGTTTAGGGGCCCCTGGCTCCATGGGGTTCAGGAACCCCAGCTCACTGGGTCTGCCTGTCTCCTTATCTGTCTGACCCTGGGGCCTCTCTGAGTCTTTGTCTCTTGGGCCCCTGTCTTTCTCAGTCTGTCTGTCTTCTCCTCTCAGTTTTCACTTTCTCTGTGCTCACTGAAGTGGGGAAGTGCAAACAGAGGTGCCAGCCCTCTTTGCCCCCTAAGAAGCCCCTTCCCCACTGTTTTCTGCATGCCCTAGAGTGGTCTGGGACAGGGCAGAGGAGGGGGTGTTCCATCCGCTTTGCTCAGGGCTGGTACTTGTGGGGTGAACTCAGCCCCCGCCCCTGCAGAGGGGCCTATGCTCCATGGGCACTGCTAACCCCCATCCCCAGCTCCCAGCTCCTCCTCCCTCAGTCTGGACATCTTCCTGGTTCTCAGGGTCTTTTGACTTTATTGGGGAGATGGGGGATGGACTTAATGGAATACAAGCAAGAAAGAAGGGAAGCAGATCAGGCAAAGGATGTCTCTCCTCCCCCCACACTCCAGTGAGTGACAAAAACCAGGCTCCTACTCACCCAGTTGGCCCTGCATGCCACCCAGAACCCACTCTCAGATATGCTCCTATTCACATACACTCCTCTTACACACTTGTGCACACTCACTTTCCTATTCACACACTCATGTAAGATACATGTGAGTTTACACATAAACTTACGTATATACGAATGGACAATTATCCCAACATATTCTCTCGTATAGTCACACTCATACACCACAAATTCACTTATTACATATGCATTTATAACTTCCACATACTTTCTAAGAGTGACCCCCTTTGTACACACATATTCTTGTAAGCTGTGCACATATGAATTCAGACATATACTCTATATGAATGTACTGATACGTCTAGCCAAACATATCTGTGTACTCACACACGTTGTGATGTTTTCATATACGCACAGTTCTCATTTTCATGCTCCTGTGCACATAGTCTCACACACACAAACAAATACATGCACATACTCTTGCTCCTACGCAATTCTCTGTCCACTTCTTGGCCCCTGCTCTGCCTGATGACTTCAGCAGATGCCTGAGCCCTGGTCTTCGGCCTCAGGACTGGGGAGGGAGTTCCGGGTGGAGACTTGCTGTCCCCTTCCAGGAAGGAGCAGGCCTGGGAGGTGGAGCTCTCTTCCCTGAGCTCCAGGGAAGTGAAATCTTGGAGCAGCTGCCAGAGGTGATGGTGGGGCTTCTGTCTTCATCCCCTGGCGTGACTCTGGGGAATAGCTAAAGCTGGAGGGTTTTGTAGAGGTTGGCAGTGGGCCTGTATAGGCTCCTTTAGGCCTGACCGATTGGGTATGGTGAGGCTGGCAGTTGTCATGGAAACAAGCATGAGCCTGCATCCACCTCTGGCAGGCAAGAGACCCCAGAAGGCACCTGTGGGCTCCCTAAGAGCTCTGGGTTTCTTGTTTGGCTGGCTCCACCCTTGTCACCTCTCTGTCTGGGAGAAACTGAGGCCCGACTAGGGGAGGCTGGGCACTGCCTGGCCTTGGCTCTTTGATCTCTAATTACCATCTGAGTTGCTGGCTGCATCCCTGAGGTTGTCTCTGCCCAAACTGCCCTGTAATGAGGCCACCTGTCCCAGGGGACCGAGGACCTGTGTGGGAGCTGGTAGAGAGGGCTCCCTCCCTAACTGGAGTCCTGGCCTCTGTGGGCAATGCAGGTTTGAGCTGGAGGCTGGGCCTCTGCTGCCAAGGGCCCTGTATAACCACAGGCCTCCCATCCCCTCGTCATCCCTGCTCAGAGACTCAGTCCTTAACCCTGTTCGGGCAAGAGTTGGGCAGTGGTCTGGGGCCCAGGGAAAACTGAGGTTCGTACCAGTGTTTGGAGGGGGAGCCTTGGGGGCATTAGGGCTTGTTACTGATGTCAGGGGGCTGTTTGACCTGGGACAAGGGGTCAGGAGAGGGACTCAGGGTCTTGTATAGTGAGGGACTCAAGGTGGAGGGACTTTGACACCACTGCCCTGCTCACAGGTTCCCCTGGAGGCCCTTGGCCAGGCCTGAGCCTCTGCCACCATGGCCATCGTGCAAACTCTGCCAGTGCCACTGGAGCCTGCTCCTGAGGCCGCTACAGCCTCACAAGCTCCAGCCATGGGCAGCGTGAGCAGCCTCATCTCAGGCCGGCCCTGCCCCGGGGGCCCGGCTCCTCCCCGCCACCACGGCCCCCCTGGGCCCACCTTCTTCCGCCAGCAGGATGGGCTGCTGCGGGGTGGCTATGAGGCACAGGAGCCGCTGTGCCCAGCTGTGCCCCCCAGGAAGGCCGTTCCTGGCACCAGCTTCACCTACATCAACGAGGACTTCCGGACGGAGTCACCCCCCAGCCCAAGCAGTGACATTGAGGATGCCCGAGAGCAGCGGGCACGCAATGCCCATCTCCGCGGTCCCCCACCGAAGCTCATCCCTGTCTCCGGAAAGCTGGAGAAGGTGAGGACCACCCCTTCCTTTGGGGCCTGGGTGGAATTAGGAGCCTCCTGGAGAAGCTGGAACTTGGAAGCCTATTTAGAGGAAACCATGGGCTCCAGAATCACCAGACCTGAGTTCTAATCCCAGCTTTGCCTCATTCTGGCTGTGCGACCTAAGGAAAGTCACTTAAGCTATCTAAGCCAAAGTTTCTGTATCTGTGAAATGGAGGTAATAGGTCAGCTCTCATAGGATTGCTGTGAGAATTAAATCAAATAATGTATGTAAATGTTTAGCCTAGTACCTGGCCCATAATATGTAGTCAATGAATGTTAGCTGCTTAAATTACTGTTATTGTACAACAGCTGTGTGTTTGACCTTGAGCAAGGCCTTTAACGTTGCTGAGCCTCCATTTCCTCACCTGTAATATGGGGATAGTGATAATGTTTTGCTGGTATGGCTGTTGTAATCATTAGAAATGAACCTTTTAAATTGCTTGACATAAAGCTGACGTTCAGGAGCCCCTCAGCCAGTGGTAGCAATTGCTATTAATATATGGGGATTGGGGACCCCAAATGGGAGGGCAGGGAATGTGATAAGGGCTTTGAAAGGTTGGGCAGCTCATTCCCAGTGTCACATGGCACCTCATTTCAGAACATGGAGAAAATCCTGATTCGCCCAACAGCCTTCAAGCCAGTCCTGCCCAAGCCTCGAGGGGCACCATCCCTACCTAGCTTCCTGGGTCCTCGGGCCGCCGGACTGTCTGGGAGCCAGGGAAGCCTAACACAGCTGTTTGGGGGCCCCGCCTCCTCCTCCTCTTCTTCCTCCTCCTCGGCTGCTGACAAACCTCTGGCATTGAGTGGCTGGGCCAGTGGCTGCCCATCGGGGACGCTGTCTGACTCCGGCCGAAACTCACTGTCCAGCCTGCCCACTTACAGCACCGGGGGTGCTGAGCCAGCCACCAACTCCCCAGGCGGGCACCTGCCCTCCCACGGCCCTGGGCGGGGAGCACTGCCTGGGCCAGCCCGAGGGGCCCCTACTGGGCCCTCCCACTCGGACAGTGGCCGCTCTTCCTCTAGCAAGAGCACAGGCTCCCTCGGGGGCCGCGTGGCTGTGGGGCTCTTGGGCAGTGGTCCCCGGGGCTCCCCTGACAGCAGCTCCTGTGAGGAGCGCTCCCCACCACCGCCCCCACCCCCTCCACCCCCTTCGGACGAGGCCCTGCTGCACTGTGTCCTGGAAGGAAAGCTCCGTGACCGGGAGGCAGAGCTGCAGCAGCTGCGGGACAGTCTGGACGAGAGTGAGGTGACCACGTGTCAGGTGTGATCAGCAGCAATAGTGGGGGTGGCCTGGCAGGACATCTAGAGGCGCTGGGGGTCCAAGGAGCATTTCCATGTGTGCTGGCAGGCAGGGGCTGGGCAGTTGCCATGTGGCCCCATCCCCACCCCAGCTGTCTAGCTTAACCTGTAGAGGGGTGAGGATTTAACCCAGCCCTGGACTTGAGCAAGTTACTTAATCGTACTGAGCCTCAGTTTTCTCGTCTATAAATGGGGCTGGTTCTGGCCTCCTAGGGTTATTACGAGGATTAAATAAGGCGAAGGGTGTAAAGTGCTTAGAATATGCCTGGCACCTAGGAAGTGCTACCTCAGTGCTTACTGTTATTGTTGTTGTTTCTGTTATCATAAAAGTAGCAGTTATTGTTGTCATCATAGTTATTATCATTGTTAATGGAACCTGCCCTCCTTGAGCCCAGGCCAGTGGGCCACCAGAGCAGTCGGTGATTGGGGAGTTGGGGGTGGCCGGGGCTCGAGGTCTGGAGGAGCTGCCAGGACCCAGGTCGGCCTTCTTGTCTGCAGGTGTACGAGGACCGGCAGCGGCACTGGCAGCGAGAGCGTGAGGCCCTGCGTGAGGACGGTGCGGCCCAGGCGCAGCGGGCACAGCGGGCCCAGCAGCTGCTGCAGCTGCAGGTGTTTCAGCTGCAGCAGGAGAAGCGGCAGCTGCAGGATGACTTTGCGCAGCTGCTGCAGGAACGCGAGCAGCTGGAGCGGCGCTGCGCCACCTTTGAGCGGGAGCAGCGGGAGCTTGGGCCACGGCTCGAGGAGACCAAGTGGGAGGTGGGCCAGACCCAGAGGGGCAGGGAGTGGGGTCCTACGGAACAAGCCCTGGAAAGACGGGCCCAGCCACACACCCTCCACCTGCCACCTCCAGAGGGCCTCCCCTTCCTCACCTCTGTGAGAGGAGTATCCCCCTCTGGCCTCCCTTTCTGGGTGGGGGTCTCCCCATGCCTCCCTGTTAGGTCTCCTCATTGGTCTGGTCTAGTGCCCATGAAGCCAGTGGCATTCCCATCCACTCCCTTCTAGCCAATAATAAGAATAAGAATGTAGTGCTTGCTATGCGCCAGGCACTATTCTTAGCATGTTACATAAAGTGTATCATCCAGTCCTTATAACAATGCTATGAGGTGGGTATTGTTAACATCTCCATTTTAGAGATGAGGAATCTGAGGCCCAGAAAGGCTGGAGCCCAAAATCACACCTAGTCAGTGGCGGAGCTGAGATCTGAACCCAAGCAGTCTGACTCTGATGTCTGTGCTTTAAACCAAGGCACTATAGTGCCTCTCAGCTGGCACTGCCCTCAATTGCTCCCACTCCCACAAAACGTGTCACCACCCAGTCCCCAGGGCTCTGTGGTGCTTTGTGGTGGTTGTAAGACACCCACTTTGAAGGAAAAAGATCTGGGTCTGTATTCCACTTTAGCCACTTAGTAGCTGTGTGACCTGGGACATGTCACTCGGCTCGCCTTAGTGTCTTCATCTGTCTTCATCTCCTCTCCCCAAATGCCCAGCATGCTGTCAGGGCCTCCTGCACTGGGAGGACTCCTCTCACCATCCTTCCCGACTCCCTCCTGCCCCCAGGTGTGCCAGAAGTCAGGCGAGATCTCCCTGCTGAAGCAGCAACTGAAGGAGTCTCAGGCAGAGCTGGTGCAGAAGGGCAGTGAGCTGGTGGCCCTGCGGGTGGCGCTGCGGGAGGCCCGGGCGGCACTACGGGTCAGTGAGGGCCGGGCGCGGGGCCTCCAGGAGGCAGCCCGAGCCCGGGAGCTGGAGCTGGAGGCCTGTTCCCAGGAGCTGCAGCGGCACCGCCAGGAGGCTGAGCGGCTGCGAGAGAAAGCTGGGCAGCTGGACACCGAGGTGGCCGGGCTCCGGGAACCCCCTGTGCCACCTGCCACTGCTGACCCATTCCTCCTGGCAGAGAGCGATGAGGCCAAGGCGCAGCGGGCAGCAGCCGGGGTGGGGGGCAGCCTGCGGGCCCAGGTGGAGCGGCTGCGGGCAGAGCTGCAGCGGGAGCGGCAGCGGGGCGAGGAGCAACGGGACAGCTTCGAGGGGGAGCGGCTGGCCTGGCAGGCAGAGAAGGAGCAGGTGATCCGCTACCAGAAGCAGCTGCAGCACAACTACATCCAGATGTACCGGCGCAACCGGCAGCTGGAGCAGGAGCTGCAGCAGCTCAGCCTGGAGCTGGAGGCCCGCGAGCTTGCCGACCTGGGCCTGGCTGAGCCAGCGCCCTGCATCTGCCTGGAGGAGATCACCGCCACCGAAATCTAGGGCCCTTGGCATGCCAGCTCTGCCGGGAGCTCTACTGAGAGAGGCAGTAGCCTCAGGTGCACTGAGGGCCCCAGAGCCACCCGTGCCCTGGGATTCAGGCCTCCGGGCCTCTGCCAAGAACTCAGGGCTGCCCTAGACTTGGATGAGATACATCAGACTCCTTGAAGGTCCCCGTCTTCACTGTCACGCAGAGGCTCCTACGCACTGAACCCATTTCACTCCACGACTGCTGCCAGCACCACTCTGCTAACCCACCCACCCCTGATGCTTGCCAGCCTTCCCACCAGGGGGCTGGGAGGAGAAGGGGGCTCCCGCATCTCCACATTCTCCCCTACCCCAAAGCCAGAGAGAGCCAGACAGCGCCAGCTGCTCCAGATGTGCCTGCCCCCACCCATGTGTTGAGGGACGGGCTGGGACTGGGGTCTGATCCCCAGGTTCCAGCTCTGCAGCCTCACTCCCAGGGTGAGGGCTGTAGTCAGACCAAAGGAAGAACTCAGAAATGTCTTGTTTATTTGTGTTTGTGACCAAGTGGCCCCTCCCCACACCCAGGTTTATGGCCTCTTTTTCACTTGTATATTTTTCACACTGTAAATTTCTTGTACAAACCCAAAGAAAAAATTAAAAAACTTTTTGTTTTTAAACAAAGATGAGTGTGCTGGATGAAGGTTACAGGAACTTGTTAGACCCCCACTCCCTCTTTATTTGCTGGTTAGTCCCCTAGCCCTCATAGAGGTCTTAGGGGGAGGAAGGGTGATGGGGGAAGGATAAATGCAGTAGAAAGTCTGAGGTCTTAGTGGACCACAACATGAAATGGTCTCTCAGGGCTTGAGAAAAGTAGAAAAGCCTTCCATCCTGTCCCTTGCAGAGAATACTGCTTGGGGCTAGGGGATGGATGCAATGACCCCTTGAGGGCTCTGTCTGAGAGTCCATGACCCTCAGTGCTTAGGGCATCAGAGGTGGCATCATGAGCAAGTGCCCACCCATCCCAAGCTTCAACCTTGGGTATCTCAACCCCGCTTCTGTCTTGGGAGGTTGAGGACAGTGAGCGGGTGACACAGGCTGCCCAGTAGCACCTTGTCCTTGACACGAAGTTTATCTGGAAAGGGCAGAGCCTCAGTGACAACGGGGGAGGGAAGAGGGAAACCTGAGCTACCAGTGTGGAGCTTCGGGAGTAGGCGAGGCAAGCAGGAGAGGGAGGGCCCGAGTCCTCAGGAGGCTGGTAAGGCTGGTGGCAAGGTCTGGAGACGGCAGGAGGATCCTGGGGTCAGTGGGCAGATCTGAGGTCAGAGGGGAGAGTCATGGGACAGGTGGGGAGAGCGTGGGGTTAGTATCTGGAGTCTGGAGGGTTGGAGAGGGAACTGGGCTGAGGGTCAGCTGGAGGAGCCTGGCATCAGTGGGAGGGGTCTGGCTCTTGCTGGGAAGACCATTAATGGGAGGTGGGGGAGGGAGTGGGAGGGAACTGCAGAACCATCAAGGGGTCAGTAGGCAGGGGAATGGTCAGCAGGAAGGCGCTGATCAGTAAGGGCAGACGAGTCGGAGGGTAAGGGTAGTGGGCCAGGCCCAGGGACCCTGACCACAAGCTCCATGGGTTCCCGAGCCTTGTTTCGATAAGCACGACGGATGGTGTCCACTGCTCGCTGGTGGGTCACCTGCTCCAGGCTCTCTCCATCCACTGCCACAAGCTCAAAGCCAGCCTGGGATGGGGGTGGGAGAATCACAGCTCTCCGTCCTCAGGTCACCCCCACCCCACCACCCAACCTCTCACCTCCACCAGCTAGGATACTCCTCCCCATCTGGGTGGAGAGGATGGACAATGGGACTGTTGTGCCTGGAGCCATTGGGGGCAGGGTGGGGCGCAGACAATGGCCCTTTGTCCCTTGGGGCCAGGGGTGGAAGAGGATGGGCCGCCCTCAGGCCCAGGCTGGCATGAGGGGACAGAGTTTTCTCCTAGGCCTGCTCATCCTGCAGGCCTGACCCCCTGCTCGCAAGTCTTCTCCCACGACCCGGTCTAGGCATGTCTGGCTGGAAGATGAGCATGTACCTGCCCCTCCTCCTGCCAGAATTCAACTCTGGGCCTAGGGAGAGGGCCCGGATGCTCTTCACCCACCTGAAGGGTCCCACTGAGGAAGGCCGCCCCCCCAGGGAAGATCTTTTCTATCTTCACCATGGGTTGCAGCTTGGACTCAATGCCCCCAGAAATGCTGATGCCTAGTGAGAGTGAGAAACACCGGGTGACAATGCAGCCACACCCCTGAAACCCAGAGCTCCCAGGAGAAACTCAAGACCCCGTACCCACATCCAGGGCCCCCAACTTCTCCCAAATCCCCAGATTCTGTTACTACTCAATCCTCAACTCACTCCACTAGATCCCATCCCCCCTAAATCTAGATCCTCCCAACTATACCCCCATACCCAGATTCTTTTCCTAGGCCCAGGCCCCTTTGTCATACCCCAACACCAAGCCTGCCAATCTCATCCAAACCCAAGTGCCCCACTGCCAGGCCCAGTCGCGCCCGGACTCACCCAAGGATTGCTTCATCTTGGACAGCGTGACTGTCTTCAGCTCCCCACTAGGGGCCTTCGTGGCTGCCTCCTCGGCTGTCCAGCCAGTTCCATTCTCAGAGGGGCTTCCACTACCCCCCACCTTGGCTGCCTGCCCATCCAGAGGTCGTGGCAGAGGGGGCCTGGCCTTTCGAGGCTTGTGGTAGCGCCCGTTGGCTGTGCTAGGGGTGGGGCTAGGTGCCGGGGATGGGGAACACCTGCGTCCTGGGGCCTTGCCTTGGCCCCGGCTGCGGCTGCGGCTGCGGCTGCGGTTCTGGGCTGGGCCCTGGCTCTTGCTCTGTCGAGGGTCCTCTTGGGTCTGGGGTTCTGTCAGCATCCAGTTAGGCCTCGGGGGCCGGGGAGCCACAGGGGGTGGCTGGGGAGGAGGTGTGCAGGTGCTTCGGCGTGGGGCGAAGGCATCTACTGGCACGTCTTGGAGCGGGGTGATTCCTTTATGAGGGTGGCGGGGGGCATAGGCACCCAGGGAGACCTGGAGGCCCCCCAGCCGCTCCCTCAGCTCCCTGTCATCTTCCTCCTCAGAATAGCCATTCACAGGCAGCAGGTAGAAGCCTCCACGGCTGTCTGGGGAAGAGGGCCAAGAGGGTCAGGCTGCCCCCTTTCACCAGCCCAGGCCACCTCGCCATGCCCAGTCCTTGCCTTTGGTGGTGTAGGGCCTATGAGACCCAGGCCTGGGCTTGCTCAGGCCCTATGGCAGTGCTCCCCACAGTGAGGGACACTGCCCGGCTTCTATTGTCATAGTATCTCAATACTTTCTATTGTAATAGTTACAGTTTTATTTTAACGTGTCTAAGAAAAAATATGACTTGCACACCAAACTGGTGATTTCTCAGAGATTACTGCATAGAATGAGACTAGATTTAAAAAGTGGGTAGGTTTGGGGCCAGCCTGGTGGCATAGTGGTTAAGTTCACGTGCTATGTTTCAGCGGCCTGGGGTTCATGGGTTCGGATCCCGGCACAGACCTACACACAGCTTATCAAGCCATGCTGTGGCAGCATCCCACATAAAAAATAGAGGAAGACTGGCACAGATGTTAGCTCAGGGACAATCTTCCTCACTAAAAAGAAAAAAAGTAAGTGGGTTTAAAACCAATTATTAAGTAAATAATAGTACAGGTAGTGAGTGGATGTGATAAAAATGGTTCAGGTGGACAAGGGATTTCCTTCAGGGAACCACACGTACTTATGAAGCCACGACACCCCACATGCACGGAGCAAGGACAGAAGGCCCGTTCTCCCTTCCCCAATCCCCCAGAGGTGTGCCCCCTCCCTGGGCTCTGGGACTCTGACTGACCAGGCACAGGCGTGATGAGTTGACGCCTGGGCGGTGTGTCCTGCTGGGCTGGTCTCAAGGCAGGAGGCCGTACTGATTGGAGAGAAGAACAGGTCAGAGGCAGGATCCCCCCGGCCAGGCCGCCTGATGGACACAGCTGAAGAAGCTCAGGCAATCTCTGCCCCGCTCTCCACTGGCAGACCCCACCCCCACCCCCACCCGGGGCTCAGTGTCCACAAGTCCTGCCCCGCAGCTGCTGACCTGCCTGGCTCTTGAGGGCCTCAAAAGCCTCCAGCTCCACGGGCATCACCATGCTGTCGAAGCGGCCCAGGTCCGTGGGGGCCACCACACTCCTGGGAGAGGGCAAGAGATGGGGGGTGGGCAAGGGCTCAGTGCTGGGGGGCCAGGAGGGGCTTCAACCCGGGGGAGGTTGGGGGAGGTATCAGGGGTCCTCTTCCTGCCCACAATCCTTGCCCCACCTGATGTCCCTCAGCAGTAGCAGCTTCGCGGGCCTGTCGAGAATGGCCAGCAGGGGCCTCACCAGATCCTCCACACCGCCCTCATGCACATACTGCAGAGAGAGGCACCACAGGTCAGATAGCAGCAGCGACTTCCAGAACTGGGTGAGGGGGAATGCCTGGGCAGGCAGGGGCCCCCCACGTTTAGGAAAGGTTCTCCCCAACCCCAGGCTCTCCACAGGATGGTCTTGGTGAATAGGTGGAAGCCTGCAATAATAATAACAGACCTGTAATAGCAACGACAATAACAGCTTTGGGACAGTCACTTTTCTAAGACTTTTACACATGGTCTCTCATTTAGCAACCACCTTGAGAGATGGCGTTAATTATTCCTGTTTTACGGATGAGGAAACTGAGGCTCAGAGAGAAGGACTTTGCCCAAGGCCACGCAGATAAGGAAGTGCAAACAGGGACTGGAACCTGAAAAGTCTGGCTCTGGCCTGCTCTGGTCCCGGAAGAGGATGTGCAGGGAATGGACTCTCCTCCCCACCCCCACCTCCAGGCAGAAGGAAGGAATTTGAGCCAAACACTGGGCTGTGCCCTGGCTGTCCCAGCACGTGTCTGCACACAGACCTACAAATTAGGCTTTGTTCTGGGCTGGAATGGGGACCTTGGGGAAGGGGTGGCCCCACAGAAAGCTTCTCCAGCCAGTACCCCGGGGTGGAGGCCCTCTGCCTGGCACTGCCCAGATGCCACTAGCCCCGCCTTACCCTACCGATGCAAACTGGCAAACTGGAAGCCACCCTACTTGGATAGCACACTGCCCCCTGGTGGCGAGAAGGAGACACGTACTGATTCAGGATGACAGAGCATCCCGGTAGGGCATAGGCAGAAATAGCATGCCCTGGTGGTCAGAATGGGACATTCATAAATATCCGGAAATGAATAAATATAAACTATGTGTGTGGCCCTAAACCACACACACAGTTACAAGGACCCACACATACACATATTGACAATACATCCCCTTCTGTCTGGAGAGAGAGACACATAATTGCACAGAACCAGTCACATATGTACACACGCTTCAAGCCCACAAACATGCATTCAGCGCCTAGTAAGTACCAGGCCCTGTACTGGGCAGTGGGGGCACAGCGACAAAGATTCTGTTCCAGATTCTCAGGAACTCAGTCTAGTGGGGATGAGGGGCAGAATGAGCCACATGCCCCAATGAACTATAAACCACTGGCAATGAGAGTTCGGAAGATCAGAGTAGGCTTCATGGAGGCGGTGACATTGACACTGACTCTTAAGGATAAATGCAGAGAACAGCATGAAGTTGGGAGGAAAGTGCTCCAAGAGTGATGTGGAGTAATGGGTAGAAAGAGGTTTAACTTGATCAGGGGGTACATGAAGGGCATCCGTGTAGGCTGCGCAGGTTGTGACTACAACGTGAGTTGTGCAATTCATAACCTGCATAAATCTACACGGTATGGGGTTGGCCTGTGGCTTAGCAGTTAAGTGCAGGTGCTCTGTTACTGGCGGCCGGGGGTTCGGATCCTGGGTGCACATGGACCCACCGCTTGTCAGGGCATGCTGAGGCAGCATCCCACATACAGCAACTAGCAGGATGTGCAACTATAACATACAACTAACTACTGGGGCTTTGGGGGTAAAAAAGGGGGGGAAAAAAAAGGAGGAGGATTGGCAATGGATGTTAGCTCAGGTCTCATCTTCCTCAAAAAAAAAAATAAGAAACAAAAAAAAAAACCTACGCCCTGACCAGGGGAAGATGATGATGTGGTGAAGTGGTTACTGTGGGAAAGCTGAGGTTAGTAGGTTGGGGAGTCAAACCAGGGAGGGCCTCGAATATGAGGATAAGGAACTTGTACTCCACTGTATTCTGCCAAAGATAAGAGGTCACAAGGGGGCTTGGGGAGTGTAACGTGATCAGAGAGGTGGGTTACGGTGCCTGGTCTGCGGCTGTGGAGAGAGGGCTCAGAAGGAGAGAGAGAAGGAAGGCTGGGGTTCGCCGCCACACATTCGAGTCAGTAGGGGAGCTTTCCTAATCATTCCGGCCAGGACTCCACCAGACAGGGTCTGATCTCTTGGTGTGGGTGCGGCTTGGGTCGGGTTTGCGTGGTATGCAGAGCTCCCCAGGTGCTACGGGGGCACAGCAGGAGGCGGTCCTGGGTTGGGCAGGGTGGGAGGGGCAGAGGGATGAGGGAAAATAAGCTCACCAAAGAAACAGACATAGCGCCCCACCTAGTGGCCAGACCTCAGAGTTGCAGGCTCACGGAGGCCCCTCCCCCCCTTAGCGCTCAGAGCTGAGCGTGCCGCTGAGTTTAGCCCAAAGCCCCTTAGCTGCCCCCCAACATGCACCCCCATCTGTGGCTCTGCTGTAAACCAGGCCTTGGTAAAGGGTTGCATGAATTACCGCGCCTCAGTCTCCAGGTGACACACACATGCCTTAACCAGACACACGCACACTCACACACGCAGATATAATCACAGTTAAGTCGACACAAACCCAGGTACTCCACAGACACACAAATGCACACATCAACACAGACATACAACTCCCTGCCCTGACCAAGGTAAGGGAGTGTGGGAACCACAAACGACTCCTGAAACTCCTCTGCTTGCCCTTGCCCACAGGCTCACGTGTGCACTGACACGGATTCATCACAGCGAGCCCATCACAGGAAACCTGCGGGTTCTTGAGACAGAGGAATAGGAGAGGGCCTTCCAGTCCTCATGGAGGGGTGACCTGTGCCTCCCGCAGCCTCCCCCACATTCAGGCTACAAGACTCCCTCAAATCTAACCTCCATCCCACCCTGGGACCCTCTGGTTTGTTCGAAATGGAAGGGAACAGAAAACAGCAGTGTAGGTGTTGGGGGAGGCTTGGGGTATGTGGGGGGACAAAAGATTACTTACTCCGGTAACAGAGAAGGGGGCATGAGGCTAGGCCTGTTGTCTGACCCAGGAGCAGATGGAGGCATGGGGTGGGGGTGGGGGGTTGGGGTTAGAGGAGAACAGAGGTAGGGGACTGCAGGGATTCACATCCCCTCCTCATCACCTGTCTGGCTCCTCTCCTCAGCTTAGGAAATTTTTTTATTTTTTAATTTTTTTGTGATGGAGATCAGCCTTGAGCTAATATCCGTGCTAATCCTCCTCTTTTTGCTGAGGAAGATCGGCTCTGAGCTAACATCTATTGCCAATCCTCCTCCTTTTTTTCTTCCCCAAAGCCCCAGTAGAGATAGTTGTATGTCATAGTTGCACATCATTCTAGTTGCTGTATGTGGGATGCGGCCTCAGCATGGCCGGAGAAGCGGTGCATCGGTGCGCGCCCGGGATCCGAACCCGGGCCGCCAGTAGCGGAGCGCGCACACTTAACCACTAAGCCACTGGGCCGGCCCTCTCCTCAGCTTAAATATCACCTCTTCAAGGAAGCCCTCCCAGACCGTACCATCTAATTTGTGCCTCTTGGGTTATTTTCTCATGCTCTTTTCCTTGACCACACTTCACATAATTTGTCACTACGGGTGTCACTCTAGTTATTGTCTATCTCTCCTTCCTGGCTGTGAGGTCAGCAAGTTTGTATGTGTGTGTGTGACTCTGCTTTTACTGACTACTGGCCCCAGAGCATCGAGATACTGTGTCAAGATACTGGCCCCACCAGTATTGGTGACCAGACCAGATACTGGTCAGCAAACAGTGGACTGAATGAATGAGGGGCTGGGTGGCTGACTGACCATGTGCTGGGGCTGAGGGCAGGCTGGAGGCTCACCCGGGAGCAGTGGCGGGTGACTGCCAGCACCTCGTCATCAGTCAGCAGCCTCCGGGCCAGGTCCTGGATAAGGGGTCGTCGGCTCTCCCAGGCCTGCACCTGTTCATCCACATTGGGCAGCTGGCTGGAGGGGCTCCCAGACCTGGCAGAGAGCAGGGTCCGGCCCCTCTCCTGGTCTGCAGGGCAGGAGCAAAGAGTATGATGAAGGAGCCAGGAGCCATCAAGGGAGGAGGTGGGGGCTTCCCTCAATGGTGGTCAGACCCAGAACAGGCCGGCTGAGAGGCCCAGGTGTCCCGACTGAATCCCAGCCTAGCCCAGATGCTTCCAGCCGTGGTCTCCCATAGCAATCTGCCCACCAATGGAGCTCCACTCCAGGCCCCTCAGCCCCCCAACACAGACCCCTATACCAGTCTGTTCCTTAATGGTATCCCAGCCCAATGCCCCCGGACCCCCTGAACATGCACCATCATACAGTCTGTTCCCCATTGGAATTCTAGCAGAGGCTCCCTCATCTCCTCAAAATTTGTCTTTGGGAGTCCCAATTCAAGCTCCCCAGTCCTCAAGAAGGCACTCCAATGTCTGCCTGCAACCCCACCTTTCCTCAATCCAATTCTTTGAGCTGCTGCCAACACGTACCTCTCTATCTGCCTGATCCCCCATGCTTGACCCCAGCTGAGTTTAGCCCAAAGCCCCTGAGCTGTCCCCCACATGCACCGCATCTGCAGCTCTGCTGTGAACCAGGCCTTGGTAGAGGGATGCATGAATTACCGCGTCTCAGTCTGCAGGTGACAAACTTCTGTACGGGCCCCACTCCCACTGCTGTGAAGAAGAAAGAGGCTCAGCTGAGGCCCTGGCCTCCAATCTGAAAATGGGGGTTGGGGGGCTCAGGACTGGCTGGATCACTGGCTGGAATGGAGAGTTTAGGATGGAAGGAGGTGGGACGGGGAGGCAAGAGGCCAGGCCGTGAGAGTCTGGAAGGCCATGCTCAAGCTAGGGACTTCATTCAAAGGCAATGGGGAGGCAGTGAAGGTTTGGACCGAGAGGGTGCGGTCTGAGCTCTGCTTATGGAGATTCATTTGGAGGCAAATGTATGGAGAGAAGAACCCCAAGGACAAAGCTTGGGGGAGCACCTACCTTCAGCGGACAGAGAGAAAAAGAGGAGCCTTTGAAGGAGAGGGAGGAGTGCCCAGAGAGGTGGGGAAGAGCCGGGAGAGAGCAGGCCCGGGGGCTGTGGAAAGAGCGATGGGTCGAGGGAGGGGGCCTGGCCTGCCTAATTTGAAGAGATTATCTCTCCCATGGGACTGTCACTTTAGACCCCCGAGAGGGGCAGGGCCCAGCTCCTCATCCTCCGGTTGTTTTTGCCTACCCAACAACCACTCTCCCTTCTGGAAAGAGCACCCTGATTTCACTTGAGGACTCCCATTCTCAGTGCAGGTACTTCACAGTGGGCACGTGACCCAGACTGGCTATGAGAGCACCTCCCTCTCTCCCATGGCACAGTGATTGGTTGGCCATGTAATCCCAGCTGGGCCAATGAGAGCCTGGGACTTCAGCAGGAACTATTTAAGAAGCTCTCTTGTCCCTGGGTTGCTAAGTGACAGTGGCCATCTTACCTCCGGGTGGGCACAGCTTGCATGATAATGAAGCCAATCCAGGGGAAAGTGGAACCAAAACATGGAGGGGGCAGATATTTGACTGTTTAAACCTTTAGACCCAGCTTAGATCAGTAGCCGAGCCAAGAAGTGCTTTTTCAAGCCAGTTGGAGTTGGTTTCTGTCACAGGTAACCCCAAGAGTCTTAACTCAGCCACTCTTAGTCCAGTCTGTGAATCTCACCCAAGAGATGAAAGGCCCTCTGTGAGGGTCCTTGGGAAGCCCCTGACATGAGTGAAGCCTGCCTAGGCCCTTCTGCCTGGGCGCTGATCTAGAAATGGCTTTGCTCAAGGATGGTTCTAGAACTGGGCAGGGCCTGTGGAACTCTGGCTAAGGGAGGTGAAGCCAAATACTGTAGGAAAGGAGTGCCTTTCCCCCATCAGCACCAAGAGCACAGGAATCTGACCCCAGCTCTTCCACTTCCTTTGATGCTCTGACTCTATCAGCTTTCCCTTCTGTAAAATGGGGAGATGAGGCAGGACAACAATGACCACTACATTTTCTGAGCACCTTGTGTGTGCCAGACAATGTATTAAGTGACTTGCATACACTAATTCACTGATTCCTCACTGTTCCTAAAGAAATAGGTGTTATTACTCCATTTTACTCATGGGGCAACTGAGGCTCACGGGGTGGAGTAGGCCTCACAGCTAGTAACAGGCAGTATGGGATTTCAACCCAGAGATGCCAGATGCCAGAGTGGACTTCACCTCTGTCCTCCCCGTCTGACCCGCCTGGCACTTACCTTTCTGCATGTCCAGGCGAGGGCGGGGCTTGGCCGGGCTCCCTCTGTCCAGCGTCCAGGCCTCTCTGCGCCCGTCCCCTGCCAGCCGCCCCTGCCACCCTCCCTTGAAGAAGAGGTTCATCAGTGTCTTGGAGCGCTGCAGGGCCCCCTTCTCCCCAGGGGACACTGACTTCTTCTTCCATTGCTTCTTCTCTTCTGCAGACACGAGGGAGCACCCGGGGGGCTAGAGGGTGGGCAGAAGGGAAGGCCAAGGGGCAGGGGTGTGGGGAGGGGCAGAGAGAAGGGAGAGTAGGGGGCAGACAGGATCTGCAGCCATGTGGGGAGGTAGGGATGGGATGGGGATGGGGGTGGGGGTAGTGTTCCTCCTCCAACTTTCCACCTCTCCCCTACCCCACACCTACGGCCATGTGAGGAATCTCCTCGAGGGCTGGAGTGGCTGTGTGTGTGTGTGTAGACAGGCCTGGGAGGTCTAGGATGGAGAGGCTGGGTTAGGGCTGGTTTGGGGCCCAGAGCTGACAGGATGGGTTTTGGGCCTGGGACTGGTTTAAAATGGAGCCCAGAGCAGGGTCTGAGTGTATTCTGGGGCTGAGTTTGGGGCTGGGGCTGGGGCTGGGGCAAAGCCTGAGGCAAAGAGAGGTTTGGGGCCCAGGACAGGGTATGAGGTTTTGGATGGGGGCTTCGGAGAGAGCAGCAGCCACCCATCCCCCACGTACCCCACAAGGTCAGGTGGCTCTGGGATCGTGTGATAGGGGGCCGGGGTCGGCTGAGGGCCAGCAGCAGAGCAGTCTTGGGGGACTCAGAGAGTGCAGAATCAAGGCGGCGGGTGGGCAGGGGTCCGTCAGAGCGGATGGCAGTGTCCCTGAGGATGACGGTGGGCCGCACACTGCACCAGGTCTCCACGTGGCCCCCCATGTCGGGCTCTGTCTGCATAGCTGTGTCTGCCCGGCCCCAGCCTGGGCCCCGGCCGCCCGGGTCCTCAGGCCCCAGACAGACATCCATGCAGTCTGAGGGCAGGGAGCCCGAGCCCTCAGCTGAGCTGTAGGGGGCACTGGAGGCGTATGAAGAGACGCTGGAGCTGCTCTCAGAGGCCGGGGACAGCTGCTGCAGCACCCCGTTGCTCACTGCGGGCAGTGGGGGAGGCAGGGGCGTCTCAGGGCTCTGCCTGGGTTGCAGACCACCCCTGGGCTTGGGGGTGGGGGCGCGTTGGGCAGCAGCCAAGGTTGGAAGAACAGGGTCTTGGGAACTGGCTGCTCAGCGGTCTTGCCAATGACACATTGCAAGACCTTAGGCAAGTCACTTCTCCTCCATTCGCCCCCTGGGACTCAGCCCCCAGGAGAGCCTGGAACTGAACCTGCAATTTCTCAGAGGAGAGCCCATGCCTCTGGGCAGTGTGAAAGTCCCGCGGAGATCTTGGTCCACCTGCCTGTTTATTCTTCAGACTCCGGCCCCACCCTCCGACCTCAGCCCTTTCCCTCTAACCTTGGGGGCCTGAGCCACTTACGGCGGTCCAGCCAACAGTACTCAGAAACCATCTCTTTGTAGGCAGGGTACCGGCCAGTCTCCTGGAGAGGACATGGTGGACATAGGAGGGCATGGAGAAATGGGTGAGAAGGGAGTGTAAGAATGGAAGAGTGATGAGACAGGAGTAAACTTTTCAGCCCCATTACTCTCCTCCAAGTTCATCATGCTCTAGCCACCCGGGCCACTTCATTTCTGAACACACCAAGTCCCTCTATACCTCAGGGCCTTTGCACTTGTGGATGCTTCTGCCTGGATTCTCCTTCTTCTGCTCATCTTATGGCTAGCTCCTTCTCCCTCTTCAGGTGTTGCCTCCTCAGAGAGGCCTGCCCTGACCCCCTGGCTAAAAGGGCCTTCTTAAATTACCCCATCCCATCTCTCTGTTAATTTCCTTATAGCATTTGTCACCGTCTGCAGGCATCTAGTTTATTTGTCGTCTCCTCCCAGTAGCAGAGACCTTGCCCGTCTTGTTCACTCTTACAGCCCTAGGACCTGGCGTAGAGGCCATCATGGAGTCTGTACTCAAAAATACTGAATGAATGAATGAGGGGCAGGTGGGAGAGAGGAGTGTTTGGGATAATTTGAGAGGAAGGAAAGGGAGACAGGGGATGTGGGAGAGGCGAGAAATAGAGGTGCCGGTGGGGGGATGGCGGAGGAGGCACTGCATGGCGAGACGAGTGAAGGCCCTGAAAGGGAGAAGGGTGGAGCGGGGCCAGGATTGGGCACTAGGGGAGAGGGAGGCATTGCTTCCTCCAGGAGCCAGAATGAGAGGACCTGATCCTCGGGCAAGTGTGAGACCCACATGAATAATGAATCCAAGCGTCTCCCCTGAAATCCAATCTCTGGCTCAGCCAGTCCTTGCCCTGGGCCTCGAGGATGCCCGCCACCCAGGTTCTGCCCCCAGCCCAGTTACCACCCCACCCTTCTCAGTGGGACATTTTCTCCTTTCAACCCCCGGCCTCCACCACTCATATGAAAGGGCACTGCCCTAAGAGTCTGGGGAACAGGCCTGGAGCCAGGCCCTACTACTGACCAGCTGAGTAATTGACTCTGCTTCCTCAGTTACTTTGCCTCTCATAGCCTCAGTTTCTTCTTCTGTGAAATAGGGATGAGAACAGTACCTGCCCTATCTCTCACATGGCTGTGGAAAAGTCATCAATTGCAGAGCAATGGGCATAATTAAGTACTAGAGTGCTCTGGGAAGTCCTTCCTACAGTCTGGCCTCTCCCTGACTCCCACAGTCCTGCCCACCTTGACGGTCAACATGATGTGTGTTTGGCCCTTCAGCACCTCCACGGCCTGGCTGTGGCTGATGTCGTCGAACCTGACACCGTTGGCCGCCAGGACCTGGTCCCCGACCTTGATGCCGTTCTCCTCAGCCAGCCCGCCATGGTCCACTCTGGGGTCAGACAGGAGGCTGTCTGACAGGCCACCTGGCCTGCCCTCCCTCACCCCATTCCAGACTCTCTTCACCTGGATACAGCAATGCCCCAGGCAAACTCCTTGACCCTCCTCCTGGTGACCCCTGACCCCTCCCCAAGCCCCACCCCTGACCTAGGCCCTCACTTGGACACATAGATGCCCAGGCCAAACTCCTTGCCCCCGCGGATGTTGAAGCCCAGGCAGAAGTCGTCCGAGGTTGTGTACAGGTGGACGATGCGTCGCGCGCCATCCTCTGAGCTGCTATCCGACGGCGCCGAACTGCACTTCTCCACTACCAGCCGCCGGTTCACCACATCCACCCTGGGACAACAGCAAGGGGCCCTCAGCATGGGCCCCCCATCCACCACCACCCACTTCCTCTCCTCGCGTCCACCCCGACAACTGCATGGGAAAGGAGGGGTTGCCTTTGAGGGTCTCCCCAGGCCTCAGAGCTTCAGTAGGACATAGATCTCATCAAATCTGGGGAACCATCCTAATCTCCTCTTTTTATTGAGCAGCTATAGAGTGCCAGGCCCCATGTCACACCCTCGAGGCCCCTGAGGGAGAGGCGCTGTTACTATCCCAGACTCACAGCAGCAGCCGCGAGGGGGCAGGGCCACTGGGGTCTGGGACAGCAGAGCTGTTGGGAAGAGGGCTGGGGGAGAGACATGACCTTTTCTCATTTCAAGGTCATGCCTTAGGATCCCTGTGTTTCCAGTGCCAGGGGGCAGGGAAGGCAGAAGCTATACCAGCCAGGCCCCATGCAGAGCCCTGTGCCCTCAGGCTCTTCTGCCAGGGCTTTGGGTGGTGGTGCTGGGTGGGCAGGGTGGGGCCAGGCCTTCTCACCATGTGGTCTTCTCCTTGGAGAATTTGATGCCCGGCACGCGGCCCATGCGCCTCACCATCATGTGGAGCCGGCTGCTGCCCGTCAGCACCTTCACCGCGCTGCCCATGGTGGTGCTCTCCAAGCTCAGCCCATTCACCTCCGTGATCTTGTCTCCCACGCACAGGCCAGCCCGCTCTGCACCGGGGGAGGGGGTGGCTGGCGTGGGCCACTGGGAGAAGTCCCTCAGCGTGAGGCTGAGCCTTCCCCATCAGACCAGGCTCCCTGGGGTAAAACTTCTATGAGACTGGAGATCCCCAGCTAGGGGCTGAGTATTCGCTATTAGACTAGGGACCGGTCCATTAGCCCACTCCGCCCTGGGAGGGAGCCCTTTCTCTCCATTGGCTCAAGCCCTCCAAATCTGAGGACCCTTTCCTCCCATCCCTGACAACAGCACTCCCACACCCCACTGGGGTGGGGGTCACATCCTAAGCCAGGACCTCACCCCTGGGGGCCCCGCTCACCTGCACTGCTCCCCTCCTCCACCTTGCTGACGAAGATACCCAGGCCATGCTCAGAGCCGCCCCGCACACTGAACCCCAGCCTCCCTGCTGGACTCTTCTCCACCCGGACTGCATGGATGATGTCGCTCTCATCACTGTTGGCTGTGGGGGGGAGACACAGGCATGACTTCCATGCCCATTCTGGGCACAGAGGGCACCCTGGGTTCCCCAGCTTGGGTCCTGCAAAGGCTGGGTTGCTGGGCACAGGCACCTAGGGCCCTAAATGGGGCGGGGGAGCCAATTTCTGAGTCCTCTCTGGGTGATCTTGAGACCATGGCCAAGGATGGTGCAGAAGCAGGTAGGACAGGACTCCATGCTAGAAGACACTGTTCTCCTTCCCTCATAATATAGGGGTATGTGTGTGTGTATGTGTGTGTATCCAATGCTTACTAAACTTCCCATGCCCACAGGCCTGGAATAGGCCAAATTCCTAAAAATCCTGCCACTCTGAGGGTCAGATGGATAGAAAAGAGGTTCAAGACTCCGCTCTCTAGAGCACAGTTGAGGGAGTCTGTGCTCTTCAGCTTGCAGCAGAAATGAGTATGTTCATTCTATCTTCAAATAGTTGAAGAGCTATTCTGTGAAAGGCATTAGATGTTTTTGTCTGTGTAAGCCGGAGGGCAGAACCAAGCCCACATAGTGGAGTGAGATGGAGGCAGATTTACTCAGAGAAAACTTTCTAAAACCAGCTGTCAGACAATGGAATGAATTTTCCAGGACAGAGAGTGAGTACCCCATCTTTGGAGGCATACAAGCTGAGACTTGGTAAATCCCTGTCTGGGATGTTGTGGAAGGATCCCTGAGGACCCTTTTATCTCCTAGACTCTGGGATTCTGGGGGTGAGGAATGTAGGAGCTACCTGACTACACGAGGACAGAAACCCAAAACACCACCATGCTGCGGTACATACCCAGAGCCCAGAGCAGTCCTCTCAGTCAGTACTGGGGCAAGTCAGGGGAAGGGGGTCCCTAGTGGCTGGAGCTGTCAGGGAAGGTTTCTTGGAAGACTAAGATGGGTGGGATTTGGATGGGGGAGGGGAAGGGGAGGGCACTGATGAGGATGGAGGGAGCAAGGGCTCAGAGGTGGCTCCATGAGGAGGCCTTTTGCTTAGAGAAAAGTGAGAAGGCTGGAGGGGTAAGTTGGCTTCCGGGTGAGAAGGTGAGATTTCTTCCTGGGCAAGGCTTACTCTAGCTGTGTTTGAGAGGGAGAAATCACACACACCCACACACATACACATACACGTCTCTTTGATCTAAGAGAAATCAGGTTACAGTGCATGACCAGGGTGGCTCAGGAAGAAGTCCCCAAGGGGAGCCTGTGGGCAGGGATGATACAGGAGAGACGGGGGAGATCCTGGGGCTTCCTGGCTGATTCTGTCTGCACAGGCCTCAGGACCTTTTCGGCCCAGCTAGGGAGACTTTTGCTCTCCCCCCTGCCAACGCTCTTTCTCCTCAGTCCCTCCCTGGGCCTTCCTAGGGCCCTGGGCCAGGGGATGCCAAATCTGGGGTTTTGAGCCTAGGAGCTTGGGGCCTCTGAGGATGGAACCTTCTCTACCTCCACTGCCCTAGCCTGGGCCACCAAGCTCTCCCTCCAGGCACTCTGTTGCCTCCTTACTATCTCTCCACTTCTGCTCTTGCCCCCTTTAATCCATCCTTTACACAATGGCCAGAGTCAGCCTTTATAACATACCATGCCTTTCCTCTGACGAAAAACTTTAATGCCTGCCCCTGCTTCTAGAAGGAACTCCACACTCCCCCCATGCCTAACAAGGCCCTCCATGGGCTTTCCTCTGTGCCCCTCTCTACCCTCATCTCCCTGGCCTCACTGAGCTTTGGCCACACTGACCTCCTTCCTGTTCCTCCCGCAGGCCATGTCCTTTCTCTCTGCCTGCAATATCTTGCCCAGACATTCAGAAAGCCGGCTCCTAGGCCTCAGTCCCTCCTGACTCAGATACCACTTTCTCAGAGAAGCCTTCCTAGAACGCTACCTAAGAAAGTCCCTTCCCCCTCCTCCCACATCATCTCTGTTAGAGTGGTTCTCAAAGTGTGGTCCCCAGACCAACAGCATCAGCAGCACCTGGAAACATACTAAAATGTGAATTCTCAGGCTTTACCAAAGACCCACTGAGTCAGAAGTTCTGGGTGGAGGACCCAGCAATCTGTCTTTAACAAGCCCCCCAGGCAATTCTGATGTATTCTAAAGTCTGAGAACCACTACTCTATCATATCATCCAAATTAGTACCTTCAAGATTCTTACCATCCTTGCTCATTATTTGCTTATTCATATTATTATTTAGTATCTGTCTCCTTTCACTAGACTGGAAGCTCAGTCAGGGTAGGGACTTTGGAATTCCTTTCCACCAACATATCCCCAGTATATTGCACAGTGCTTAATATTTGCTAAGTATTTTTTGAATAAATAAAAGAACAAATGGATGAATGAATGAATAAACAAGGAGCTAGGAGAGTGAGGAGAAAGGGCTGGTTCGGATTAAAGATAATGCATTTTCTCTGGGACCAGTTGAGTTTGAGGAGCTGGTGGGACCTCATGGGGGTGATGTGGGTGGCAGTCTTCCCCTTCCCACTGTGTCTCCTTTTCAGTTACTTTCAGCCTCTGGAATGGTCTCAATAATAACATAGGAGAGGGGTTGCAGGCTGCAGTGAGTTGGGAGATGTTTGTAATCAGGCAGAGGGGAGGATTCAGAGGCTCCCAGCCCAGACAGGCTAGGGGCCAGCTGGTCAGAACAATGCCCCAGTACTTCCATTGCTAGAAGATGCTGCTCCCCTGGCTGCACCAGGGCACTAGAGTGAGGCAGAGGGACAGAGCAATCATGGAACTTCTGGAAGAGGATCTTTAGAGGGACAGTGGACATAGCCCTTGCACCATAGCCAGCACAGTGCCTGTGGGTGTGTGAGGTGAGGTAGAGCATAGTTCTTTGAATACAATGGGACTCATAGGGGCAGGGCTGCAGGGTCTTCCCCCTCCCCTCCATGTCTCCTAGCTCCTCTGGGGACTTCTGCTCCATGACCAGAATGACAGTGGTGACCCTCAGCAGCGCCCTGCTGCTCACCTGAGGGTGAGGCCAAGCATGGTGGATGATGAGGGTGAGCACGCTGGGCCACCAGGTGCAGGAAAGTCTGCTCCCTGAGCAACATGCTCCACCCCTGCCCCAGTGGCCCGGGTAGGGGAACAGAGATGCCCAGCTGGGTCAGAGGGGAGGAGCAGGGTCTGAAAATTCCAGTCTAGGATCCAGCCAGGGAAGCTCTGCTGGCTGAGAGAGAGAAGGGGAGCTGGAGATATTTATCTGGTCCTGCTCACAGAAAGCCAAGGCCCAGGGGGCCCCCGCTCCCCCAGTGGCATTCAAGGTCTTGCCTTGCTCACCGGCTCTTTGTCGCCTCACATCTGTCACTATAGCCAAGCTGTCTCCTAAGTGCCCCGCCCGCCCCCCCCCCACCGTGCTCCGTGCTTTCCACCTCCAACCTTTGTCTGCGACACCTCCACCCCACCACCAGCTGTTATTGTTCTGTCTCTAAGCCCTGCTACACTGTAAACTTCTGGAAGGTGAAGATTGAGCCTTATTTCTCTCTAGGTCCCCTGTAGGACCTAACTAGCGCTGGCATAAAATAGCTGTGCAATGAAACAGCATTAAGCAACTGCATAAGATTAGGTGTCCCCCTCCTTCAGGGCCCAGCCATGGGGCTCCCTCCCTGACCCTCTACCCTCCTCTTCTCCTCCCTCATTTGCTGCTCTACCTCTATTTCCTTCCTTCTGCACCTGAAGCCTTTAATTCTCTCTGCCTAACTGGGCACTGACACCTCACAGCCCAGCACAGAGCTGGTCACACAGTGGGCTGCTTGATGGAGGATGTCCTTCTCCATCCTGCCCCACCCCCAAAGGCATCCACAAATGGGTTTGGAGAAAGGCAGAGTCCATGGGAGGGAGGGGCCAATTCAATATCCTGCCTTGCTCACTTGGGGGCTAGCATACCACACATACCTCCCTCCATGCCCCTATCTCCCACCTCTGACCTCTCTATGATCCTGGAACTCTAAAGGATTAGCCTGAAAGTGCGAAAAGGATAGATGAGGAAGAGAGTATGGGTCTCCAGGCGCCCCCCATCCCTATGACTCCCATCTCTTGAGTTCCCCCACTCATATTGGCTCTGCCTCCTCCTACTTGGCACCCGCTGTCCCCTACCCACCCCCTCAGCTCCCAGGACCATGGCAGGGCCCCGCTCCCACCTTCGATGGGGGAGTTGATGAGGATGACTCTGCCCATGGGCGATGAGGCTCGGATTCCACGGGGGGGCCCATTAAGCAGCCGCCGCTTCTTCCTCAGCAGGTATCGCGTTGCGGAGCCCGAGTCGCTGCCCAGGTGGCCTCGGGAGGAGAGGGAGCTCAGAGAGCCAGAGCTTAGGTCTCCGAGGCCCAGGGGGTCGAAGCCTACTGCAAAACCGCGCGCCATGGTGGCTAGACTGGGATGGCGCCCTACAGGTCCAGAAGGAACCTGCTAGCTCTCAAGAGGAAGGCCCGGCGTGCTCCGAGCTCCATGAGCCTTCTGTGCGGCACTGGGGTCTCAGTGACCCGAAGCCCTCCACCTCCGCTGCCTCTTGGGAGTGTGTGCTCCAGGCCTGCGCAGGGAGAGCAAGGATTGGGGGAGGGGTGTGAAGGCTGCCCCCCAGAATTTTCACCCTTCCCCCTAGTTTGAGCATCCTGACCTCCCATGCCTTAGGCCCCTCACCTCTCCCATCCTTGGCCAGAGAAACCCCCAATCCAGGCACCATCGTGGACTTTTGGAGCTATTTATACAACAAAGCAGGTGGGAACCTCTCATTCACCTCTCCTTCCTGCTCTCAGCTGAGTCATCTACTCCCGTCCCTGGGCCTCAGTAGAGGTTGAGAGAGTGGAGATGGGATAACTGAGGGCCCTAGGGCTTCAAGCGGTGTGAGAGAAAGTGGGGCCAGGAGAGTTCACTGCACCACCTCTCCTGTGTATGTGGGTAGGGGGCCAGCTCCTGGGGCGCGGGACTCAAGGGCAGGGCTTCAGGGCCTGGGACAGCTGTAGCCAAGGCCCCCAGAGATTCCCAGGGCCCCAGAGATTCCCTGGCCCCCAGAGGTCCCCAGGCCCCAGGCTGCTGTCCCCTTCGTCCCTCTTCCTCTCCTATCTAAAAAGGTTGCGTGAATCTCTCCCAGGCTTGCGGGTGAGGACCTGCTGACGAAAGCCCCACGACATCCATCGTAAAACCTGGGGCCAAATACCCCAGAGCAGCTCTGGGACCCAGAATGCAGCATCCTACCCCCGGCTCCGTCCTCCCGGCCCCCACCTCTCAAGCTCGGTCCCCCTCACCTGCTCGCGTGTGCGGCAGCCGCCGGCCTCGCCCGCCCGCGGGCGCGAGTGACTGCAGAAGCCTGGGAACCCCGCCCACGCTCCGCCGAGGCTGCAGGAACAGGGCTGGCCTGCGCAGCCCCGGGCTCCCATTGGCTGGGAAGGCCGCCAGTCACTCTCTCCTGCCACCTCCCTTGGGCGCCCAGGACAGCTGTTTGTCACCTAGGCTGCGGCAGCTGAGTTATATCCGCTACAGTTCGAGTTCTGATGCCCCACCCTGCCCCGCGAACTCAGCGCAGGGAAAGCCCAGAACCCCGTCTTCTCCAGGCCAAGGCAGCTCCCAGGGCTCATGGAATTGCCACACCTCCGCGGTCACCCCTGAGGCCTCAGTGAGGGAGTGTCACCTGGGCAGAGCGGGCCTGAGCCTGCGGTGGGCAGGAGCGTGGACTGGGGTCTGGGTGTGCAGCAGCTGTGCTCTGTACGGTGACTGGGTGAGTTGTGAGTGTTTGTGTGGCTGAGCTTTGCCTTCTTCACATGCATCCCCCTTCTATGTCAGAAAGTGTGTGGACAGCCAGTCCTGGAAAGGACGCAGGGCGGGGCAGTTGGTCCCAGAACACTAGGGGGCGGAAGATTCTTTCTGATTCACTTGCTGGAGCCTTCTGTCCCTTCACATCGCAGGGCAAGGACTGGGGCTAGGGTCTGTGGTGCAGAGGTAGGGATTGGAAGCACAAGGAAACTGGGGACCCAGAGGAGCTAGGGGTTTCAGAGGCGAGTAAGGAGGGGCCTGGGGAGGAGGAAAGGGCTGGGGACATAGAAGGGGCACAAGCAAGAGGAAACGGGACTGTGAAGGGGTGCGAACGCCGAGGTGCTGCGAGAGGAGCTTGTGGGAACCGGGATAGGCGCCCAGGGGGCCAAGTAGGCGGAGGCCACTGCCAAGGTAGCCGTCAAGTAAACAAGCCGGGAAGTAACTCGAGTCCCTCCGAGCGCACCACCAGAGCGATAGCCTCTCCACGCCGCCCGCCTTCGCCCTGGATACCTAGACCCCTTGCTGCAGAGGCCGGGTGCCTCCCGAGGCCAGCCAGGGGACTGCAAGCAAAGCGGGCAGCACCCGCGGCTCCTCCCCTCCTCTCTCCCGCTGGGAATCCGGCCAGAACTGATCCCTGAGCCCCTATTGGCTCTGGGAGGCAGCGTGAGGCTGAGTCCCAGTAGCCGGGGCTGGGGGCGTCGCCCCAAACGACACCCGCCGCCCCCGGACTCTGCCAATCCGGGGCACACCGGGCGGACGTGCCAGGGGAGCCCCCGCCCCTCCTGCTGGTTAGCGTCACGCGTGACGTTACGCGTGATGGGTTGGAGGGCGGGGGTGATGCGCGAAGAAGAAGGCAGATCTGAGAGCTGCAGAGGCCGGGAGCCCAGGAGCCCAGGAGCGCGTGAGTCCTGCTGCCCCGGGCGGGTTCGGGCGGGTTCGGGGGTCAGGGGAGTAGGGAGTTGAGGGCTGGGAGTCGGAGAGGGAGGCCTGCCTTGAAGGGTGCTCTCTGTCCTGTCCCATTCAGCATCTTTGGCTCTAAGGAGGTTCAAGGGACATAAGAGGAAGTTGGTAGCGGGGAGGAATGTCAGGGTGGGGCTCTGAGTGGTCACACATTCAAGCGTCTGCATCTGATGGATATGGGCTGTGTGTGTGTGTTTGTGCGTGCAAGTAAGTCTTTGTGGGCCACTGTATGCAGGGCGTGTCCACCCTGTTTGTATGTCTATGTAGGGCTGTGTGATGGTGTCTTTGTGTGTGGGTATGTGATTGTGAGTGTGTGAGAGAAGGGAGGGTGTGTCTGCCTGTGAGGGAGGAAGTGTGGTTGGAGAGGATTAGTCATTCTGTAGGATTTTGCCCAGTGCAGCCAGATGGCTGCTCCAGGCTCTCTGTGCTGGCTGGAGGGGGCACTTACTGAATCCTGCTCCTTTCTGGAAGCAGGTAGCTCAGGGAGAGGTAGATGAGTGTCTGTGCCAGCCCTGCCCAGCTGGGGAACAAGGAGAGCCTTGAGCCTTCAGTGGGGGTTGAGGAAGGTGGGTCTTGTGCATGCCCATGAACACACACACACACACACACACTCTCACACGGCTGGCATCAGAGTCCCCTGTTTGAGATCTGGAATAGATAAGCCCTAGAGAGGCCAATGAGATCTTGCTCTCCTCCAATCAGGGGCTGGGGTGTGGGATGGCGTATACTATCTTCCCAGACAGCCTTAGGGGTTTGTATCTAGGTCTCAAGGCAGCTGGGGCCTAAAGCTGACAGGAACAGAGATGTGTGATGCATATAGAATGCATTTTTGTGCATACAGAGCACAAGAGTAACTGCATAGGATTAGGTGCTGCTCATGCATCGACGACACACATATAAATCCTCACTCATGAAAATCTGCACCAGGCCACAGCATAAGATGATCTATTTTTGTGGTTCTGTTCTCCTCGCCCCCTCCCCCAGTGGCTACAGATGCCTGGGCCAAGACAATGCCTAGAAAACAGCTCCTCCCCCAACCCTTGCTTACCTATCTGGAGTCACTTTGAGCTCTAGAAGGGATTGGCAATAGGCCCAGGGACCAGGGCAGGGCCACCAAATTCTCCCCCAAGTGGAGCCCTTGGACCCCCTCCTTGGAGTCCTCTCACTCTGGTCCCTGCTCTGCAGAAAATGGGTGAATTGCCCTTAGATATCAACATCCAAGAACCTCGCTGGGACCAAAGCACATTCCTGGGCAGAGCCCGGCACTTCTTCACTGTTACCGACCCCCGAAATCTGCTGCTGTCTGGGGCACAGCTGGAAGCTTCCCGGAACATTGTGCAGAACTACAGGTGACTCCCTACCCCATCTGACCCTGTACCCCACGGTCTCATTCCCTGCCATTAATACAGTACCTTTTGTACCTGCCTCCCCAAGCTTGAGAGTGAGCCTGTCCTACTCATCAGTCCCCTCACTCCCTGGCCCTGTCTGCTGGAATCACAGATAGCTGTGGCACAGAGTTTTAACCCAAAGGATTTTAGGGTGTGGCATTGATAGTTATGGGGGGGGCGCTGCTCTGTGCCTCACAGACCCTCTATAGAGACCTATCCCATTGCTGGGCCACCCTCTGCAAGGACAGAGGGGCTCAAAATTGAGTCTCAACAAGGTAGGAGGCCATCCCCTTTGTCTCCAGGAGGAAAAACCCTTGCAATGCCCTCAGCCATTTTTGACCCATTGGAAACCACCAGTACCCATGACGCAGCACTTAGGCAGAAACAGAAGGGCACCCCTCTTTGTGTGGCTAGAAGGGAAATAGAAATAGGGCCCCCCCCCACACTTTCTGGGAAGCTTTGACTCTCCCCCAGAGACAAGGAGCCCCTTTATTCTAAGATTGGGGGCCAGAGTGCCTGGTCCTCTGCCCAGACTTCCCCTGAGCTGAGTGGGCAGGGCTTGGGAGGGCAGATCTGCCCTCTAGAATTGCCTGTCTGCTCCCTGCCAAACTCTGCAGGGCCGGCGTGGTGACTCCAGGGCTCACCGAGGACAAGCTGTGGAGGGCCAAGTATGTGTATGACTCTGCCTTCCATCCGGACACGGGGGAGAAGGTGGTCCTGATTGGCCGCATGTCAGCTCAGGTGCCCATGAACATGACCATCACTGGCTGCATGCTCACCTTCTACAGGCAGGTCCTGTCCCGGTGTCCCCTCCCTGAGCGCTCTGTCTTAGCCCGAGTGTGGCTTGATGACTAGGTGCTTCCTTTCTGGGCCAGTTTGGGCAAAAAATAGTGAGTGGGTGAGATCTTGTGTCAGAATCCCTTCCATTCCTCAGAACTCAGCCCTGGGGGGTCCTCCCAACCCAGAGACAGTGGCTGTGTTTGTGTAAGTGAGGAGGGTCATGCAGGGGTCACCAGAGCAGGTTCTTGGGTCATTGACTGGGTCCCTCCTGAGTGTTTGGGATTAACCTTTGGGGTTTCATTATCTGGGTCCAAGGATGAGGGACATTGTAGAGGAGGCAGAAGTAAGTGTCCTTGTTCCCTCAGGAAGACCCCAACTGTGGTGTTCTGGCAGTGGGTGAATCAGTCCTTCAATGCTGTTGTTAACTACTCCAACCGCAGTGGCGACGCTCCCATCACTGTGAGGTGAGAGCCCGTCCCCAGGGACGCTTCTCCCCTCCTTGCCCAGCACTGCTCTCTCCCTTTTGCTCCTGTTCTCAGAGGGCCCGTGCAGCCAGTGGCTCAGCGCCCTCCTCTCAGCCTGCCCCCCTTCCCCACTTTCCTGGCCTAACTGAGGGCATGGGTTCCTCTCGTGTGTCCTTTGGGGACTCACTCTTCTTCAAGGGGAGGGATTGGGGCTTCCAGACAAGTCTACACTGGAGCCTGGGAGGTATTTCTCTGCAATAAGGCCACCCTCCCACGCCTCATGTGTTGAGGATTTGGCATGTCCCTGAAAGAAAGAACCACATACTGAACTGTTCACCTCTCCCCTTGTGTCCTGCCTCTTCCACCCACAGGCAGCTGGGAACAGCTTATGTGAGTGCCACCACTGGGGCTGTGGCCACGGCCCTGGGACTCAAATCCCTCACAAAGGTAAATGCCCCCCCCCTTCCACTGCAACCCCATTCACCCTTTATCCACCTCCTTCTTCCCCATCACCCCACCACCTGACCTATAGCCTCCCCACATGTCTCCTCAGAGTTCCCCACCACCCCATAGCCCTTAGGGCCGCTAAATGACCTCTTTCCTCCCCCAGCACCTGCCCCCGCTGGTCAGCAGATTTGTGCCCTTTGCAGCTGTGGCAGCTGCCAACTGCATCAACATCCCTCTGATGAGGCAGAGGTGAGTGGCCCCGACTCCTGGCGTGTGTGTGCCCAGGGTGCATCTGGGCACACCATCCAGCCATGTAGACCAGCCCAGAGTGGGGACAGTCCTCTCCCTCCCCGGACATGAGCTGCTGGCCCAGTCTCAGTCTGATGCTAGGATCCTGGAGTGGGGAGAACCAGCCTTTGGATCTAGGCTGTCTGAGAGAACCCCAATAGCTGCCCATGAGGGCATTGCAGGGGTGGGGTTTGGGGCCTGTGATCTGACCCCTACTCCCTTCGCTTCCCAGGGAGCTGCAGGTGGGCATCCCGGTCACTGATGAGGCGGGTCAGAGGCTTGGCCACTCGGTGGCCGCAGCTAAGCGGGGAATCTTCCAGGTGGTGGTATCAAGAATCTGCATGGCGATTCCAGCCATGGGTGAGGCGGGGGTGGCGGGGTGGGGCACGGGAGGCTCTGAGAGAAGGGAGGTGCGGTTCTCTAAGGCGGGCCATAAGACCGTGGGGGGATTCTCCCTTCCTTTGGGTCCCAACTTTCACTCCACTGCCTCCCTCCCTGCCCTGCTCTCCCCTCAGCCATTCCCCCCGTGATCATGGATGCTCTGGAGAAGAAAGACTTCCTGAAGGTAGGTCACTCACCTCTCCCATCCTGGAAGTGGTAGTGGCTGGGAGCAGAAGTGACCAGTGCCTAGCCCTCTCTCCAGCCTGACCTGAGTCTAAGACTTGCCACCTGTTTGCCCCACCCTGGCGCTGCCCCCTCCACCTTCATTCATTCAGCAAGAATGAATTAGGCTGGAGTGAAGGAACACTGAGGGAGCAGGAGAAGAGGATAAGGGAAGGAGAAAAATGATTTCTGTCCTGAAGGAAACTGGTGTCACTGCAGACGCCTCTGACACACACAGGGATGGACTATCACAGTCACACCTGATATGACATTCATGCTGTCACCCACTAACAACAGCGAGACAGACACACAGACACAGACACACAGGCTCACACATGCACAAACAGGACAGGGAAGCAAGGCACAGGAACACAAGCCCTGGCTCACTCATTCAATCATTTATTCACAAACATTTATTGAGCACCAGCTGCGCACACTGGAGAAACAGAATGGTGGTCCCTGTGACTGAAGTGAATCAAGAAGGGTGTACGGAGCAGGACATGTGTTTGGAAAGGGACAGATTCGTGCCAGTGGGGCAGGAGGAAGTGAGTGGAGGGTTAGACGAGGCTTCCTGAAGAAAGCCGCTCCTGGAGGAAGTGAGGGAAGAGAAAGGGGCAGGGAGTGCTATGGGAACCAATTCTGAGAGGCGAGAATGGGTGAGGGGACACTAGGGAGGGTGTCAGCAAACAGGCCTGGCTGGAGTGGAGGATGGTGATCTGGAGGTCCCAACCCTGTCCTGGGCTTGGGAGAAAGAAAAGGGCCGTGTATCAGAGGCTCAAAGGCAGGGCTGTGGTATAGAGCCATGGTGGGTACAGTGGGGTGGGGGTTAGGGGGCAGGGGACACATGCCATTCCATTGTCTCTGTCTCCCCACAGCGCCGCCCCTGGCTGGGGGCGCCCCTGCAGGTGGGACTGGTGGGCTTCTGGTAAGTGTGCAGGGAGTTAGGAGGGTGTGTGGGAGTGCCCTTTCCATGGTGGACGTGGGTGGTTATTACTGCTTTTAAGATGTTTGTATACACATTCATTCATACATTCGGCTGGTAGGGGTCTTGGATACCTGCAGAGAATACTGGGTGTGTTAGGGTGATCCCTGTCCTTGAAGGTCAAGAGTCTAGTTGAAGGGGTTCCAGACTTCATCTACAAGAGGAAACCATGGAAAAATCTTTTGGTACCATCCAGAAGTTTCATGCACATTTAATTCCTGATTCTGTCACTCGCTGGCGATGGAGCTCCAGGTCACTGTTCTGGAAGCTCTTTCCTCAGCCAGAACCTAATGTCAGTTGGCTTTAATCAATCTCCACACCTAAGGGCTGTCTCCAGAGATGGGGTGGGGTACAGGGAGGGAACCCTGTACATCAAGCTTCACGAACCCTTCCAACACTCTTCTCTCCCCAGCCTGGTATTTGCCACCCCCCTGTGCTGTGCCCTGTTCCCCCAGAGAAGGTAAGTGCTGCCCCGGGCTGGGCTGGGGCTCTGGCTGGTCTCCACCTCTCTGGAACCAGCTGACCTTAAGTTCCTTCAGTGTGTTCCAGGAGGAGGCCTGGCAGGCACTTGACTTATTCTGGGGGTTGGGGAATGACAGAGAGCTGGACTTCTGGCAGTTGAAAGAGAAGATTCTTCAGCCTGGAAGGAGGAGGGATGGCGATCCCTTAGCCTGAGGGGGTCGGGTTCAGGGGACACTCAGCCTGCCTGTGTGTTCTGTTGCAGCTCCATACATGTGAGCAGGCTGGAGCCGGAGCTGAGAGCTCAGATCCGTGAGCAAAACCCCAGCATCGAAGTGGTTTACTACAACAAGGGGCTTTGAGGGAGGGGCAGCCCCTGGCCTCTCCCTCACCCCCTTGGGCTGCTGCTTCAGTGGAGCCTTGCCATCCCTACCACTTGCCTGTCTGCCTGATTCTGGGCAGAGGGCTTAGTGGGGGAGTGGCCGTTGAGACCAGCATCCATTCCATTAGGCTGCGAGAGGTGCCCCCGTAAACCTTTTTCTCTCCTCTCTCCTTTCTCCTGAGCTTGTGTGTCTACTTACATACATATGTGATGTGTGTGTGTGTGTGTGTGTGTGTGTGTGTGAACACGTGTACGTGCTGTCTTGGAAGCTAGGAGCAGACATGCTGTCCTGGGACGTCCTGATATCTGGCTTCCCTTCTCGGCCTCCTGCCACTTGCCAGCCAGCCAGGCTACAGGACTTCCTTGCCTAAACAGTTCCACCAGCCAAGTCATTTCTGACAGCATCTAACCCCTTCTGGACACAGAGGAGCCCCAGAATCTCAGGACAGTGACTGAGGGACACTAGCAGGCCAAACTTCAGATTTCTGCTTCCTGGCTCCCAAAGCTGACTCAGCAACGGGGCTGGCAGAGGAAGACATGTCAGGATAAGGGAGGCAGGAGGCTTATGCCATACCCCACATCCTGGACTAGATCATTTCCTCTCTTCTTCTCTACCAGAACAACAGAGTGTTGGTATCCTGTACTGCTCTTGCTGTCTTCCCATCTTCCCCACATTGCAACGTGGGCATCTTCAGGCACAATCCTAGGAGTTCTTGGTCCACTCTGACATCATAACCTCAAATCTAAACCTACAATCCCAACCCCCTCCATCAACCAAAAGTCCACGAAGACAAAGCAAGCATTCCCCTTTAAGAGCTCCCATGGCACCCTCTTACAGAGGGACACAGTTGTGGGAACGGTGCTTAAACTCCACAGGTATCTGAGTGGGTGTAACTAGGACACCCTCAAGGGCAACTAGGCCCAAAGTGTACAATCTGAAGACTGAGAATTTTGTGTTCCATTGCCCCTTGTTAGACATTCAGCTGAACTCCCACCTTAGCTCCTTCTCTTTCTTGAGGCTTGGCCCTGCTCCCACACCCACCCCACTCCCAAGAGGAGGAAGAACCCAGGCATCAAAGGACCCTGGTCCAAAGAGGAGGTGGGCTTGGGGATGGAATATGTGGTGGTAAACTCACAGAGTGCGGAGTTGGACCTTGACTCCAACTCCCATGACCTCTGGTTGAAGGGGTGGGTGGGGCGGATGAAGGCCTCAGTGGGATCCTCTAAGAACACTTTCCTGTTCCCCCACCCAACCGCCACCAGTGATAAAAGCTATGATGCCATTGTTACTCAATAAACTGAAAACCTGTCTACTTCACTTGATTTCATGTCCTGAGTACCCAGGAAGAGCCTCCTGCCTACAGCTTTCTCTTCTCTCCCCTCGGAGTCCAGGTCTTAGTCTCTTCCCTCCCTTTCTGTAGGGAGCCTCAGCCTCCAGCAGAGGGCGCTCTGAGACTAGAAAATCAGTCCTCCATCTGCACCCTGAGTATTAAAGTAGGGGGGGATGTAGATGTCTCCACCTTCTATTCCTCAGCAAATAGAGTCCTGGCCTCATTTCCTTCTTTGCTAGGGGGGCTGATCACACTCCTCAGGCTCTGCTTCTTGGTTTCCTTCAGGCATTTGACATGGGGTGGTGGCCTCTGGTCCCCAAGGAGGCCTCTGGAGAGAGGAAGGCTAAGGACTGCCCCGCTCCATCAGAGAGAAGTTGTTAGGGCACCAGCATGCCCTCCACGCCCCAGCTGATACAACATGGGAACAAGCCTGGCAGGGACCCTTTGCTAACACCCCTTTCCCCCGCCCCAGGGCCCTCCACTCCCTCCCTGCTTATGTAACCTCTTTTTTTTTTTTCTGGGAAAAATGAGGCCAAAAGTTCCTGCCTGTGTGCAGCTGGTGGGAGCCACTATTAAAGAGCTTATAGTTGGCTCTCCTGCCCTAAGTCTTGGCTTTGGGAGATTCAAAAGAATAAACATGAATAAACCTCTAATAAAATCCAGTCCCTACTCCCTGCAGGAAGTACTCCTCATCTCCCTTTTTCAGCTCAAAGCTCTCACAGTAGGTGGTGGGGAGAAATCCTTAGGGCTGAAAGTGAACCTGCTGCCTTGGCCTGGACTCACACACTCCTCCTAGGAAGTAGAAGTTTACCTGTATGGGCAGGGGGGCGACATCAGCTACTGCTCACTGAGTCCTACTGTGTGGTGCCAGACTTACTGAAGGCAAGTGCTTTAAGTCCATTATATCTTTTGGTCTTCACAACCACCCCTGTGAGGCCAGACATGTTGTATCCATTCTTAGCAAAGACACAGGCTTAAAGACATTAAGAAAGTTGCCCATAGCTACACAACTAGGAGGTGAGGGAGCCAGGATTCAAGCTGAGTTGTGTGACTCTGAAGCCACTGTGCTATGCTTCTTCCTCCCCTTCCAGCCACCAGCCAAACCTGAGGTCATTCTCCTAGTCCCTTTGACATTCCAAGGCATCTCCTCCTTGGGCCCAGTTTGTTTACAGGCCAGCAGAACTGACAGGCCCACAAGTGTACACAAACCTTTTATTAAAGCCACTGAGGAATTGCCAACCATGAGGATTTTATAGCTGGAGTATAAGCGAAGATTCCTATTCTTGATTAAATATGGGACATTTAGATAACCAGTTTCAAGTCCACCCTGTTCTGCCAACCTGGACCAGTGCTTCCCATCAAGCCCACTGGAGCCCTGGGTCAACTCTTGAAGCCTCTTTCTGCAGTTATAGCTTTGGCCTTTGGTAAGCCCCTTGAAAACAGGGCTTGTGCTTTTACTGGGAAATCTATGTAAAATAAACCCACTTGGGGAGTGAGGTGCAGGGATCTCTGTAAAACAAAATCATTAAGAACATTTTATAACAGAATTATCTGTGCTCTGCAGATAACACTCAGCCACATCAGAGAGAAGATTGGCCAGGGCGCCAACGGGCCAATTTGGAAGTAATGCTTTCCTGCCATCTTTCCTTCCTAATTCCACACCAGCTCCTCAAAGCAAAAAAGTTAGGTTTAGACTAACTTCACAAGCTCTCTAGCCAGGTACGTTTTCCAAATTGCCTCCACATACTTGGAATTTTCCTCAGAAGTCAGCGTTTGGGCAGAGATAGCACTTTTCTCACTGGAAAGTAATCTGCCCCATTCTTGGGCCTCCTCTCTTCCTCCTAGTGCTCAGACGCCAGGAACCTTTTCTGGGAGCCTGCATCAGCATCCTTGGCCTTCCTCCACAGCCTTCTTCCCCTTGCCTGGCCTCATCTGCTCCAGAGCTCCCACTCTGCCCATTATAAGAAAGACCACAACCCTCCCTCTCTCCTGGCCCACGTTCTAAGGAAAAAAATGGCCTGGGTATAGAGCCCTAGCTTAGCCCAGCCATGAGGAGGGGGCCAACTGGGCATATCCTGCTCTTTTCTAGGGTCGCTGGGACTAATGAGGCCGGCATCTTAAGGACAGGTGGTTTAGGCCAGCTTCATCTCCGGCCCTGTGGCCTCATGCCAGTCAGACCAGCCTAGTTCCCGCTGGGTCCGGTGCCCTACGAGTCGAGCGGAGCCCCATTTCCTCCCAAACTTGTCAGTCTCAAACCAGCCCGGTCCCGGGGGCCTGCCAGTCATAAGTAAGCCACACCCCTCTGGGGGACATAGCCAGCTAGAAGCAGAGTTCCGCCCCTGCTGTGGCCCTGTCCGTCAAAGCTCAGCTCGGCTCTGCTCCACCTCCTTCCCGTTACCCGGGCAACGGCTTTGGCGCTGAGCCCGGGACTACAGTTCACCTTCCCTACCGGAGCCTAGAACCTTCGTTTCAGATCCGCTTCCCGGTGACCTCGGACCTGGTCCTCGTCCTCGGTCCTCTAAATCCGCCACATGCCAACCCTCTTTTCGAGTTTAGTAACCGACTAGCGCCCCAGCGCCCCACCCTCCCCCTTTGACTTCCTGCCCAGAAATGCGCGAGGTTTTCGAGGATGCACGCGAGGCCTCTCCTTCTGGGTCCCAAGCCCAGATATTTTTCAGCGGCCTCCGAGGCTCTTGGCCGCGGCTCTTGCTCCATCCTCCCCCTCTGCCTCTCCACGCCCTTGCATCCTGCAGTTCAGAAAACGTTTACTGAGCTCTGCTAAGTGTGGCTGTGTGCCCGGCGCTGTGTATAAATGGCCTGTTGGGTGAACAAAGTCCCTTCCCATCTGCAGGGGCACAGCGCAGGTGTCTATTAAGGCACCTCTCCCCATTCCCTCTTCGTCAGTCTCCCCGAACCTTGCTGTGATCCAGTGATCTCAGATGCTGGGGTGTCCTTTCGCTAGGAATTGTGGAGGAATCTTGACCCAGTTGGATCCTTCCCCAAAAGAGAGCTTCCTGGGCGGCTCTCGTCTCTCTTCCTTTATACACAGATGTTTTTTCCTCACTGGCAGTCCCATCTCAGACTGCCAGAGGGACAACAGCAGCCTCAGCTTCAGGCCGCAGCCTCCTCTAGCTTCGTCCTTCCAGTCTTCTCAGACCAGAGAAGTTTTGTAACTGAATAACGACCAGAAGAATGTGGGAGGAATTCTGCATAGCTTGGGCCACACACACAACTTCGTCCTCCCCTCACCTCCATACATCCAGTAGGAAATAACCCCGTGCCTGTAAGGAGCAACCAGCAGCTCCTTCAGGTTAAAGTGTTTGCTTATGGAGCAAGAGTTTGCTATGTTAACTATGTTGTTAATCTATAAATTAACCAATTAACCACCTATGTTGTTTTCTGACTGAAGACCTCCCCTCCCCTATCACCAGCAAATAATCAACTGACAACTTTTATTTCCCAGAAGGAGCACTTCTGGTGTGGGTTTTTTTTTGTGTGTGTGTGAGGCAGATTAGCCCTGAGCTAACATCTGTTGCCAATCCTCCTCTTTTTGCTGAGGACAAGACTGGCCCTGGGCTAACATCTGTGCCCATCTTCCTCTACTTTATATGGGACGTGGCCACAGCATGGTCGGAGAAGCGGTGTGTGGGTGTGCATCCTGGGATCCAAACCCTGGCCCGCTGCAGCGGAGCACGCGTACGTACGGGTTTTAACTGAAGTTATTTTGTGGAAAGCAACAGAGAATGATTGTGGCTAGCTTCAGTAAGTAGCGGCATGTATGGGAAGGATTCCGCGGTAGCTCTCAGAACCAGAGATGGAGCTAACCAACCCGGCCTTGGAAAAGGCAGGGAGCTGAGCAGCTCTGGGGTCCTCGGCAACTGGAGTTTATGGGCACTGCCATTAAGGTAACAGCTTCAACCAGCTTCAGTCTCTAATCTCTCCATTCAAGTTGCAATAATTGGTACAGCTTAGATCAGTTGTCTACCCTTAGGAGGTGGCCAGAGGTCAGGGTCAAGTTGCAAGGACACTGGGCATCATTACTTCAGGTCCACCTCTGTGGTAGGGGGCTGTTCCCAAAGAAGGGCACTTGTTGTGAGCTGGGAATTCCCCTGATTAGTATTTACTACAATATGTATTATTATTGGTCCTAAACAGATGATTCTCTCCAGTTTAAATGAAAGACTCCCTGAGAACAGGCAGCATATCTTCACTTTTTTCTATTGTGATAAAAAATACATAACATAAAATTGACCATCTTAACCACGTTTAAGTGTACAGTTCAGTAGTATTAAGTATTTCACAATGTTGTGAAACAGATTTCCATAACTTTTTCATCTTGCACATCTGAAACTCTACACTCAGGGAACAACTCATATCTTCACTTTTATATGCCCACAGCACCTATAATAGTGCCTGATCCACAATAGGTACTCAATACATGTTTGCTGAATAAATGAATGTGGAATCCAAAAGTGCCCTAAACTCCACTCATATGTTGGTCCAAGGTAAGGTTACTAGCACTGTGGTTCTTGATTTGTTTTACTTCTCAATAAACCTAAAAGAGTGACATATTCACAACAGAAACAATGGCTCACAGCTTTAGTGATTTTCAGCCCAAAGGATGGGGGAGCACATCCTCCCAGGGAGGCATATCAGAATCTTGGGGGCAGTATGGCTTGAAAAGTCCCCCAGGCAAAGTGAAGCGTGTCCCTAGATATGTCCCTACATATGACAGCCAGCAAGAGAAGGAACTCAGCCCTCTCTCTTCTGTGTCTCTCTGGGAGTCCTAAATGCAGGGGGGTGAGGGAAAGAGTGTCTCACATGTAATCAGAGCCACTGTCTTCAACTCTGTTATCCCTCTGCTTCCCTGCACAAGCCAATGCCTTTTTCCTTTGGAGGTTAGTTCCCTGTGGTGCTGACCTACCCTCCACCGCTGCAGCTCCTTGGGGCTGGCACTGAGCTGCCATCATTTAAGGCATACTGGAAAGGAGACACCTTCACCTTCTTTTTGTCCAGTTCTTATAGAGCAGTCCCACAGTAGAGTTGCTTGGGCCTCTGGTGATACAGTTGCATTTTCATGACCTCCTTTCCAGGGCACCAAGGCACAGTGGGGTGGGGGTGGTGCTGGACGTGGTGGTGTAAGATTAAGCATCACCCTACAATATACCTGGAAGCATTGCTTTTTATGATATCAAACCTTCTGCTGAGTCTGGTTCATCCTGCTGGACTTGCTCATCACTGCTAGTGATTTTCTTTCAGGGCCCCATTCCTGCAAGCTGGCTACCAACTGTGAACCCCCAGGCTGTCAGACTCTCCTGCTGTATTATATCTGACCCCCAAATTGTGGGTAAGATTCAAGTTCTTTTCCTTTGGCCAAATCAGATGACCTCTGTTCAATTGTCCTAAACTTTCCAAGACCACTAAGGAGGATTGTTGCTTAAAGAAAACAGGCAGAAGCCCTAAATCTGCGGTTTCCAAACTGTGTACTGAGGCACCCCAGAGTGCCACAGTGAACTCAAAGGACGGCTGCAGGACATTTTAAGTTTTCGAGGGAAATCCAGCAATCCTCAACATCTGTTGGACACGCACAAACTACTAGCTCGAGTTACTTCACAATTTCAAAATTAGATTGTGCTACATTACTTTCAATGATGTCTTTGCAAAACTGGGTTTTTGATGGTCGCTGTGACAAAAAGCAAAAACTACACAAAAGTCAATGTGGAACAGGAAATGAGGGTGGCAATGTCCAAGCTAATTCCAAGTTTTGAGAAATTATGCAAAGCCCAACAGGTGCACACCTTCCATTAGTAAGTAATCGAGGTTAAGAATGACATTAAAATATTCTTTTATTCTTCCAATTTATGTGTATTAGTTTTTCCGACAGCTACAAAGGAGTTAGGATGTAAATGCTTAGTAAGTTGTTCGGACCAAAGTACTTAAAGGGAACTGTTAGGTTTTTCTTTTGGCCTAAGGTACTGTGAACAAACTACTGAAAAGCTAAAATGGTTCCATGAAGGAATGAGGGAATATCACTGGGCTGTGTTTGGGTCTCAGACCTACCCTCTGTAAACTCACCAGGTACTGGGCTTCTGTAGGCCTCTTATTGAATTCTTAATAATTCCTTCTGGGAAGTCTAACCTTGTTTCAGTGATCCAGGTTTGTTACAATGTGATCAGGGGGTGGTAGAGAGTCCCTAGGGACTGGGGATGGTGGTGGTAACTTTGGAAACCAGAGCTGTGTTGGCCGGGCCGGCTCAGATCAGAAGCAAAGGAGAGAATGGATGCTGAGGACAGTGGGACCCCTTCTTGCCTGGCTCTGCTCTGCATCTGGGGCTGGGCTGCACCAGGTAGCGGGGTCTCAGTAAACTTCATTCCCAGAGATCTGCCCCGCACTGCGCCCCCTGGAGGCCACGCTGGGTCTGTTGGACTGGACGGAGGTACTCTCTCTCTGCCACTGGAAATCTGGCGGCCTTTGAGCCCGCATCCCGTGGAAGGGAGGGGGTGGCCACCGCTAGGGCCCCACGCAAGTCTATGCTTCTCCCTCGTTTCCTGCCTGCATCCTCAGGTGACTGGCGGGTGCCTTCCCTGCGCAAAGACCGCAGAACCGGCGGGTCTCTAGCTCCCTCGCTCATACATTAAAGATGCCGAGGCGCCGGACTGCAGTGCCACAAACATGAAGACAAATTTTCAATCCCGAGCAAGAAGATGCCAGGAGATGGGGGCCGCGGGAGAAAAATGAATTAGGGTTTTATTATGTGTTTTATTATGCTGTAATTGAACAGGATTAGGTGAGAATGCTACAATATATTTCTGATGCGGCTGGAGGGGGGAGGAGGTGGGAGCGAGGCTGACAGCGAGCGAGAGACAGCGAAGCTCGAAGAGAAGCCTGGGCTCTAGGACGCAGCGTGTCCCAGGGGAGGGCGGAGGAGCGGCGCTGACCGGCTGGCTGGGCCCAGCCACCCCCTAGCCCCCGCCCCCAGACAGTTTGGGCCAGGACTGGCGGGGAGGTGAGGGAGACTGCATTGGGAGGACTGCGTTACCAAGAGGTCCCACTAGCATGTGCTGGAGGAGGGCATGAGCTTGAGAGTTGGAGGGCTGGGAGCTCACAAACCCGCCCCAGAAGGGAAACTGAGTCACAGAGGGGGAAGAGGCGCGGCTACGAAAAGACAGGGCCGCTGGAGTCATTGAGGTCCCGGACGCCTGCGAATTCACACTTGCTCCTGGCATATCCCCCCCCCCCCCCCCCCCCCCCCCCCCGGCACACAGGCATTGTAGGTCAGCAAACATTTGGGAGCGCCTACCTCGTGCCCGGCCCTCGCTTAATTGCAGGGCGACCCGGGTTTTCAGACAGTTCCCTCCTACCCAACTCCTGCCACTTTTGAAAAGATCCATATCTACGCAGGTCTAACCTGGCACCAACCCCTGCTCCCAGCGCTGCGCTCCCAGGAGGCCTTCTCAGGTAAAAGGCGCCCAAGTGAGCCCGCGAGCTAGGCTGTCCGCGCGGGGGTGGGTGAACCGTCCTCTCCGCCTGGAACCGCCTTCCTCTCCCGAGCTCGCCTCTCAGTCCGCCCCAGCCAGGGCAGCTTCATTAAGCGCCGCCGCCAGCTCCGAGTCTCACCTGCTGCAGCGCCCCTCGCGCTTCGCCAGGGACCCGCTCCTGGCGGTGATGAAGAGGCCCATTAGCCGCTTCTACCTTTAGGGCGGACTGGGCCGCTATCCCCACCTCCCAATTAGGACATTAGAAACCGTCAACCAAGATTAATAGTTGCCGGGCTCCGGGGCAGTGAGATGAGCCCAGATACCGCTGCAGGGCCGCTCGCTCCGCGTGGGCCAACTTGGTGCGGGCCGGGCGCACCACCTGCCGCCGCCATCCCTCCCTCCGCCTCCTTTTCCGCCCCCCAGGCGCACCTGAGACTCTCAGGTGAGCCCCACAGTGGGGTTGGGAGTGTCAGAGACAGGAACCCTATTCCCTGCTCGGTCTCCGATCTGGGCGTGCTTAAGGGCAAGGCGAGTAGGGGAGGAAGGTGCGCCCTCTCCAGGGGCCTCCGCCAGCTTTCCCCGTGGCTCGACTGAAAGACTTCTGATCTTGACTGATGGACTGACCATCGCTTTCTCGGAGGGGCTTCCTTGACCCCCTCTCCCCTAAGCCCATTTTTCCTCTTATTCTCGCTCATTGCTCCCCGTCATATTTTTCAGTATATGTGCCATATGTGTACATATTTGTGATTTTATCATTGATATCTGTCTCCCCCACTGGATGGTGGGCTCCAGAGGGAAGAGACTGTCGTTTTGCTCACCCTGGGCTCTGGAGGAGGCCTTCGGTAACTGTGTGTTGAATGAATGAGTGGGCAACAGGCTTGTCGCTGTTTTTATTGAAATATCTTCTTCCTGTGCAAGGGCCCCCTACCCACTTCCTAAACACCCTCATAGCACCTGCACTTTTCCTTCTGATTCATATCATAATTGTAACTTATTATTTCCATGATTATCAGTTCTTCCCCTTGAGGCCATAAGCTCCTGGAGGGCAGGCAGGGACTGGGCACACAGCTGCATCCCCAATGCCGGCACATAGTCTGACAGTTATGGTGTCTGAGGGCTCAGGAGCCTTAGAGATCTTCCCACCCCATTATTTTGAGGGCTCCATGGCCTGGAGAAGTGAGTGACTTACCTGAGGTCACACAGCCAGCTAGAAGCAAAGCGAGGATGAAAACAACTTTTCTCTCTAACACTCTATGCTTTTTCTCCAAAGGTCATATCATGTGGGACCCTGAGGAAGTCCCTTCTGAACTCTGAGGTTTCTAAGCCTTGGGGAGTCTGTGGGGGTGATTCCAGGTATCTCTTACTCCGCGATGGTGGTGATTCAGAACTAAGCCTTTCCCCCTCCCTCCAGGGTAAGGGGTTTGGGGCCAGGGACACCCTATACTCTGTGTCAACAGGGCAAATTCTTTCCATTAAGTCTCAACTCTAGTTCCTCCATTCCTTGGGTGTAAAACTAGGGGAGCGCCCTCTCTCCCGCCCTGGAGGGATGTCAACTGTCTCCCACTCCCCCCAACCCCAGGAGCATGAGGGAAAAATAATGATTTGGGAGCAGAAAATGAAGGGAACTACAGAGGAAGTGCTAAGACGGAGAGAGCTGGGCCTGAGCTCTTCCTCCACCTCATCACACCCCTGGTGTCACCTCTCTAGAACCCACTTAGTCTAGAGGGGAGAGGGAGGCAGAGGGGGAGGGGGCGGGACTGGGTTTGGGGATGGGGGTAAGATCGATACTTCACTGGGTTTTAATGACCGCAGGCTTTCACCTTGCATATAATGGGGTGAGCGGCGGTAAACTCTCACCGACAGAGCGGGCTCCCCCGGCCTTAATGAGATAATCAATACTTGTTCTCGGCTTAATTTCCATCTAATTGCTCTTTAACGACGCCGGATAATGGGCCGCCTCCTGTGAGGAGAGAGCTGGCTGGGAATCCGACCCGCCTCGGACTCCCGCCCCTCCTCCCCCGGGCGGGGTGCCCTCGCGCAGGTGGGATGGGGCGCACCACGCTGCCGGCGGAGCTGGAGCTCCCTCCGCCGGCCTCCTCGCTCCGCGCTGTCGCCTGCTTGCGGTGTTCTCGGCCCCCACAGGGGCGCTCCAGGCCTGGGATGCGGGATCCCTGCCAAGCCACCGGGTTCTGGGCTCCGGGCCACCCACCTGACTGGGCAGCGGAACCGCGCGGTGCCCTCGCCCCCGGATGGCGCCTCCTCCTCCATGCTACCCGCGGACCCAAGGAAGTGGGCGGAGGTGAAGGGCCTCTGGACACAAGCCCTTTCCTCCTTTTCCTTCTCACCTCTCTGCACTGCACAGGGCGGTGGCCTCGAGGTCTTAGGTAAATTGCTGTTTCTGCACCTAAGAAGGGCTCCGATCATATTTTTCCCTGTGAAGTAGCTGAGGAACCTGGCTGGTTACCACAGATCCCTCAGGCAAGGAGGGGACAGGGGCAAGAATGAGGAAGCCTGGGGTGGGACCCCTGCGCCCCATGGCTCAGAGAGCCTCCTGATTTCCCCTCACCCCAACCATCCATAGCCAGGAGAGTTCCTGCCAACACCAGCAGCTCAGATATTAGCTGTAACTGCTCTCACCTCCCAGCTGCCTGTCCTAGCACTAGGAGCAGCTGGAGGTTCTCCCCAAGGCCTCTCAAACGTCCTGGCCTCACAAGAGTCTGACCTGCCGCCCCCTAGCACCTCGCCGGAAGCCTCAGCTCCTCTCTCCTCTTCTCTTGATGCTAGCCCTGAAACACTTTGGCCTCAGGAGCCCAGATGCTGTGACCAATGATGTTTCCCATCACCTCCCCACCTCCTGATCTGCTGTCTGGGCACACACTCGTATTTCTACAGCTTAGCTTCTGAATATGGGGTATTTAAATTTATAAAACGCCAGCTGCAGGTCTGGCTCCAGCTGCACTGAAGTTAGGCTGACAAAGATGCCCTGAGTGTGTCAGGATAGCGTGGTGGTTAGAATCAGGCCTTGGACCTGGGCAGCCCCAGGTTCAAGTCTTGGCTCTGTTGTTTACTAGTCAGTGTACCAGTGAGCAAACTTACCTACAGGTCTGAACCACAGTTTTCTTATTTAAAAAGTAGGGTTAATAATCCTACCTTACAAGACTTTGTACATCTGAAACAAGCTAATGTATGTAAATTGCTTGCCACAGTGCCTGACACACTGGAACCATTTAATAAGTGGTAGATGTTATTGTTGTTGTTATTGCATGTTAGAGCTAAAGGAACCATCTAGTTCAAGCGTCATAAACTCAAAGGCTACAGGGGCAGGCAGGAATCTTAAATGAGGGAAGTAGGCCCCATCGAGACTGTGGCGAGCTGGAGAGGGCCAGCCCCACCTGAAACAGCAGCCAGTGCTCATCTTCAGTGGTTGCTGGGTGGGCCAGATTCCCCCAGTTTTCTTTTCTTTTTTCTCTTTTTTTCAAAAAGTCTGGCAGCACCAGCCACTTAGATATTATCTCTGACTTTTCTTACCTCCCTGTCTCAGCACTAGGAGCAGCTGAGGGTTCTCCCCCAGGCCTCTCTGAAAATCCTGGCCTGATGACTCTGGCCCCCCAATTCTGGATTTTTACATAAATTTCTCACTATTTAAATATTGGAAATTAAGTAAAAGCTTAAAAACACTGTGCCAAATACAACATGTCTGAAGGCTGAATTCATCCTCGTTTCTCAGAAGAAACTGAGGTTCAGATAGGTTGCAGCTGCTGGCAAAGCTAACTGGAAGCATGGATTCTAAGTTAAAATAATAATTTCTCTGAGGAGGCCCTTCCTAGACTGTGGGGCCTTTCTAGCTGTCACCCACTGCGGATGCTGCCCACTTTGCCAATAGCACTCAGCAGCTGGACTTGTGTTAGGACTTGGCAGCTCTTGAAGCACAAGACCTGGGTCACAACAGCCTTCTCTCTTGTAATAAATCCAAATTCTTTTAAAATGTTGTAGAGGGCAGTGTGAGAGCAAGTCCCAGGACCCTGGAGACCTCAACCTCTTAATTTAAAGCACCATATTTCTACACTTTTCTTGAGCTCAACTTCAGTGTGATTCTACTCAACAAATTCCCCACTTGGGTCTCCCCCAGTCAGGGGACAGAGCCAGCAGGAGGTTTGCTAGGCACAGTTCTCCTGATTGCCACCTTTTGGTACCTCTCTTCCTGTACCTTATCCTTGGGGAAAATGGTAGAAAATGCACGAACGTATCTGGGGTTTTGTGTGGCTGAGCACATCGACGTGTAAGGTTTATGGACTTTTGAAGAGGCTCATGCTGAGCCTCACGTTTGTTCTTCTAGCCCACGTTCTTTCTAACATGTTTGTTCTCTTAGTACTGAGTTGCCCACACTGAACAGAGATGGCAGTTGTTCTCTGCTCAGCATTATACTCACCATATTCTGATGCTCTCCTAAGGCCCAGAATTCTCTATGTGGTTTGGTTGCCTAAAAGCCAAGTAGTTCCTGCCCAATAGTCCTCAGCCCTTGAGAAAGCATCCCATCATTTCTTCCTTGGAGTTTTGAGCATACATTTCCCAGATTCTTCTTTGATTTCAGAGACGCGGTCAGTTCAGAGGAGTCTTGGATGTTAACCTATTGCCCAGCTCCCTACAGAAGCCAACACTAAACTCTATGTCTTAAGAGCAAAGGTTTAAAGTGGGATGTGAGTATGGATACCGTCACAAACAAATGTAGTTTTGGGGTCCAAGATCTTTTCCTGGTTGTATGGTCTTGATGGGGCTCTTGGACAGATGGCCTCCTCCCTTTACAGGGGTTATCCTAGTTTTGGTTCCCCCAGAAAGCAGATCCTGAGACAAGGATTGGGTACAAGTAGTTTATTTGGGCGGTTATCCCAGAAAACACAGGAAGGGAAGAAGGGAAGTGAGAGAAGGGAAGGAAGGCAAATAAAGTGTGCATCAACGAATGGGTTACCACGGAGGGTAACTGGGGCTTAGTCCCACTGGAGCCCTTCTGCAAGAGTGGACAGAATACACCTCTGAATTATCCCACTGACAGGGAAGGAAGCAGGGATATTTATCCTTCAACTCCTGGCTCTCACTGGACATGGCTTGCTCCTGAGTTAACTCTGTGGAATTTTTAGACTGCCATGCTAGCTGAACTCACTCTAGAGAATAGCAACTCCCTTAGGCAGAGAGACCCATGAGATTGTACAGGAACTGTCTGCAGGTGACCTTTGGTGTGGCCAAGGGTAAATGGGTTGGGCATCAACTGCACCTGCTACAGGGGGAGACTCGGGCTCCAGGCTGACTAGGCCTGGGCCACGTGATTAATTCCTCTTGAGCGCGTCACCCAAGCAGAATCAATAAAATATTTCCCTGTGATTTGAAATATTGATGCTTTTTCTGGGAGCCATTAGTATGATGCAGGCTGGAGCTGTTTATGGCCTTCCCTGGCTGCTTGGAAGAAAATATGAGAAGTGCATTCATCAGTTTGGATACATTGGTGTGACATTCAGGAGAGAGGTCTGGGCCAGAGATAGAAATTTGGGGGTCATCTGGACATTATATAAAATAATGGTGGAAGGAATGAGGAATCCCTGAGGGGGGGCAGCAGAAAGTTATCTCATTGGCTTCACTTACAGAAAATTGTCTTCAAGAGAAAAGTGAGGTGGGACTGAAGAGCCTGCCGCTTTGGGGAACATCAGTGGTCATCACCAAATCTTTCCTTCTGAGTGTCACATAATGAAAAGTAGACTTCAACCATTGACCCTGCGACTCTACCTGTGCCCACAGCTGCGCCAACAGGTAGATGTAGACTGTGAAAATGTGTGAGAGTATTTAGCTTTCCTGACAACTATCCTCATTTCCTTTCAATGACTTTTGATGATAATTTAAAAAGCAACTTATATATTAAATGACATTTTGTCTAGTATTTTAGATTCTACTAGGTTTTCCCTTGGCGTGAATTTTAGCCTCTCATATCCCAGAAGACCCATTTACTCACAAACCTATACATGTGATAAAATTTCAATTATAAACACACACATATGAATAAATATAAAAACTGGTGAAATCTGAATAAGGTCTATAGTTTAGTTAGTATTGTAGCAATGTCAATGTCCTGATTCTGATCATTATACTATGATTATATAAAATGTTATCACTGGGTAGGGTAGGTAAGGGTACATGGGAACTTTCTGTGCTATTTTTGCAACTTCTTTGCAAGTCTAAAATTATTTCAAAAAAAGTTTTTAAAAAATCCAGGAGAGGAAATCCTTGTGGAACTGGCCATCTTAGAATCTTAGGCTCTAAAATATTTACTTAATGGCTAAACTTAAAAAGACTGACAATACCAAGTGTTGGCAAGGATGTGGCACAATGGGAACTCTCATAAATTGCTGGTGACTATGTAAATTGATACAGTCACTTTGGAAAAACCATTTGTTAATTACTAATGTTGAATGCGTGCGTATCACATGAAGCAGTAATTCCATTCCTAGGTGTATCCCAATTTATATAAAAGTCAAAACCAGGTAAAATTAAAATATAGAGTTGGAAGTAGATATCTAGGGGGAAAAGGAGGGATTAATGATTGGGAGGGGGCATGATGGGCTTCTGGGGGTGTTAATAATGTTCTATTTCTTGACCTGGGTGATGGTCACATGAGTGTTCATTTTGTAATAATTAATCAAACTATGTATCTATTTTGTGCACTTTTCTGCTTGTCTGTTATATTTCAAAATGAAATAAAGTTAAAAACAAAAAGAGAAGAAGAAATGTAGAGAGAGTCTAAATGATTTAAACATCTTTTCTAAGTTTATCAATACAAAATGTGGCCAAGTCATCAGGTCAGATGGAGCTACTGACTCCACCTCCAGTAGATGGGATGGGAAACTGGTGGGCAGGGGGGTTGGAGGTGGAGTTGCCTTCTGGGATATAAGAAAGGTAAACTGAAGAAATTTTTCACCTAATATCTTTCTGCATTTCTTAAAGCTCATATTCCAGAGAGCTAGTCTCCTGGGTATTCCAGGAGACTAGGTATTCCAGAGAGCTAGTCTCCTGGGTATTCCAGCTTCCATTTGGTAACATTATTTGTAGCTGAACTATAATGCTTATCTTCCCACCCGGCTGTCCCAACTTTCTACATTTATCTCAACATCCTAATTTACCTATAAAGATAGCTTCTACTTTTTTATTATGAAAAATAGCATTATACTCAACCATTTGCCTCATTTCAAATTCTCTTATGGTGTTTATTAATGATATATATGATAAATATTTACATGGTTGTGATCAGTATTCATATACTTCCCCTTTTCACTTAACTTTATTTTCCTACACATATTTTTCACTTTGACTGAGTTCACCTATTTGTCCTAGTAGGTAGCTACAAGGTATTCAGTCTTAATTATCTATGTTGAGGCTTTTTTGACTTAACTGATTCTAATGTTCACAGGAAGTACAATTCCTCTGTATCCTAATGGGTCAGTCTGGACCATTTGTTTCACTTCTGCTTCCTCAAAGTTGCAACCCACTATTTTCACCAGCTGTATCAAAACAGGGTTCAAGAAGCGACAGGTTAGAATGTGTAAGTCCTCCCAATAATTTCTTACCAAGTTATATATTGATCCTTTATGCCTTGTTTCATCTTATGTTATTCATTTGCATAGGACCCATTTCATTCTGTCATTATATTTAACAATTATTTCATGAGTCAGTGGCTGAAAGAAAGTGAAGGTATGATAACCTGTGAGTTCCAGGCTATGATTCACAGTGGAAAGCAAACTACGTTTTATACCTCATTCCTTCTTCAGAACAAGCATCTACAGGAAAGGTTGGGAGGGGAAAGAGGCAGGACTATCTGTTCTTCAACAAATTTTAACTTGACCCTTCTCCTCTGAGTCTAGCCTCCTTCACGTAGATGCAGAGGATGCTGCTACCTGGCTTCTCTCCTTGCAATACTCACATCATCTAAATTAGAGACTCCTTTTCCTGTGGCCCAACAGTTTTGCATGACCCAGTCAAACGGAGTTGACATTTTCAAAGTATGAATATGCAAAATTTTTTTGCTATTTCTTTACTATTCATGATGCAAATAGATGTTATAGAATGTGTTTTGGAGCCTTAATGGATCAAGTGTCAGATGATCAGGGAACATACCTAGTGTTCCAAATTGTGTCTTATGCAAAATATTCCCTTCTAAAAGTATTTTTACAATATGTGGCGTCTTCCTGGAACAAATCTCTACTTAAAAAAACAGATCTGTACAGGCAACATCTTTGGCGCCTACTGTATGCACGGTCATGTTCTCATCACCAGCCGCAAGCCCACCAGAGGGCGCTCCTTCCCTGTCTATCCAGTTTTCTTCATCAGCAACTCAGAGAATCCAGGGTAAACTTGACTTTCACACTGAGGAAAAGCCTCTCACATTTAATCTACAAATACTTACCAAGAATTTACTGTGCCACCAGGCAGGGGGCTAATTTCACAAGATACAGCGGTGAGTTAGGCACAATTCCTAATACTAGATGCTTTTGTTGTTAGTGCCATCCAGTGGATTCTGACTCCTAGGGACCCTGTGTACAGCAAAGCAGAACTCTTTCCCGTCTTATTGCGCCATCCTTTCATCTTCCAGCGCTATATCAGACAATGCTCCTTGCTATTCATAGGGTTTTCATGGGCAATTTTTCCGGAAGTGGATGGCAGGTCCTTCTTCCATCTGTCTTAGGAAGCTCCGTTGAAACCTGTCCACCATGGGTGACCCTACTGGTATTTGAAATACTGGTGGCATAGCTTTCAGTACCACAGCAACGCGCAGCCACCACATATGATAACCAACAAACAGGTGGAGTGATTCCCTGGCCAGGAAACAAACCCTGGCTAAATCTTAACCACTAAACCACCAGGGCTTGGCCCCACCAGACGCTTAGAGCATAGCAAAGACTGCAAGTAAACAACCAGCTACAATAAAGTGGGGTAAGTGAACAGTTTCTAGGTCTGTGGAGTTTTTAGTTTAAATAGTAGCTCCAAGCCTTAGAAGCCGGTAACAATTCATTAAGAGATCCCGGACTGCTTCCGCTCTGTATTCGGGACATCGCTCTCCGCCTCAAGGTATTCTGTAAGTCAGAGCCAGAGGCCTCTCCTTGGGTGACTCCTTAGTCAGCTCTGCAGTTTCAAGGCCTCCTCCCTTTTTTTTTCAGGTCTTCCTGCAATTCTCTTACAGTTCACTTCTGCCCCAAGTCTACACTTCAGTTGCCCCCACGGCTAAAGACAACCAACAACTCCAGCCACAACTGGCTCCGCCCATTCTTTTTCCGGTGTAAAACCCGCGGGCCTTTCCTGTTCTGAATTCCTAGACTTCCTGTGCTGATTCTCGCGACGGTTTGTGAGACCTCGCGTGAAGTTCGTTTCCCGTACCTCTTTTGAGTTTTAGAGATCAAGGTGACAATGTATGTGCCTTCGTCCACCTCAGCAAAGACCCTGTGGCCAGGAGTGTATGCGGCTAGGAAACCCCTAAGTGAAAGGGCTTGGCATGGTTCAGGCCCGGAGGGAGAGTTCCGGACCGCATCGGGGAGCTGGACTCTCCAGGCTTCCAGTGCGCATGCGGAGCCCATCCCCCTGGGCGGTCGGGAGGCCGCGGCCCCGCCCTGAACTTCGGGGCTGGTCAGGAGGCCCCAGCCCAGGCCGGTTGGCTGGCAGCCAGGTGCTTCTGGGCCGAGCCTGACTAAATACCGTCCCCTCCCCGGCTGCAAAACTGTTTCCGCCCCCTACATACTGGACTGCGGCGCGGCTTCTGTAAGCCGCTTGGGGCAGGCCGGGGCGGGGCCTGGCCGACCCCCGGCAAGGCGGGCGGGCCTCCAGGAATACTCTCCTCCCTGCCCCCAGCCCAAAGTGCCACGGTGGCACCGAATGCCTCCGGCCCTGCCAGCCGCGCAACCGTAACATGTAATCCCGACCCAGAGCGACGCCCGCTGGGGAGGCCCTCGGCTCACTTCTCCCTGCGGCCGCTAGTCGGCTCGGACCTCTAATCTCGCGAGTTGAAGCACCTGCCGGATGTAGGGAGGGAGGAGGAGGCCAGACGTGGGAAAGCAGATGTAAGCGCCGAGTCTTTGGTCGGCGCCTTGGTGGGGAAGCTGGAATGACAATCGCCCCCAGGAAGCTGGCCCTGGGCTGCGGGGAGACGACGTTGATTGGCCCTGCCCTCCACGAGCGCCCGTCTTGGCACCAGAGTTCCTACCGCCTCCCCATTATGCCGCTGCTCTGGCAGACCCCAGGGACTGCAAAGTCAGATGGGACAGGGCCTAGCCGTTCAACCAACTCTTCGAGCTTCCCAGCCACCCCTCCATCCCCTACTCCCAACCCCCCACTCTACCCCATTTCTGGTCCCCTCCCAGCTTCGGTGTCCGGTTACGGCTCCTCTGTTCTCACTGTGACTTTGGCCCAGGGCAGGGGAAGTGGCCCAGGAGGGTCCCGTGCGACTGCATAAAATTGGCAGCTTCAGAACTAGGGGAGGGGGTGGTGTGCGACGTCGAGGGGCGGGGAGAGGGGGCGGAGGAGCTGCTTTGTGAATCCAAATCCGTGGGCTCTCTCGGAGATCCTCAAGCCATAGCAGAGGTGGCCGGAGGGCTCAGCTGATTGCTTATTCGTCTCTGCTTTCTTTCCACTGCCTGCTTTTTTGGACTGGAGTCACGGCAGCTCTGGAGGGCTCAGTCCCGGACACTAGGTGAGCGCTCTGGGTCCCAAGGCATCACCCGCCCCCCCTTCCCCACCTTATTAACAACTTCTTACTTCTCCTGGGGCCATCCATTCCCATCCACCTCTAGGGCAGGAAGTTTCAGAGTTGGATGGTGTGTGGTGGTGGTGCTGGTGGTGTGTGTGTGTGCCTGAATTTTATCACCCCTTCCTCTCTCCTCTCCCCAACCCCCCAAGAACAGCCCAATCAATACCACCCAGCATAACTGGATGACCCTCTAGAGGGTCACTATGCCTCTGTTTTGAGGGTCTACTTAACTCCAAGGTAGCAGGGGAGGGGTAGTGCTGAGGTCAAACTTTGGTACAAGGAACAGTGAGGTTGCTTCTGACCTCCTGAACTGGCTTCCCTCCCTGGCAGGGTGCCACGAACGCGCTGATGCCCCGAGTGCTCGCAGGGCTCCCAGCTAACCATGCCACAGCCGCCGGCAGCTACCTTGGCGCTGCCCCTGCTACTGCTACTGCTGGTGGTGCGGACGCCGCCCCCGACTGGCGCGCGGCCGTCCCCTGGCCCCGATTACCTGCGGCGCGGCTGGCTGCGGCTGCTGGCGGAGGGCGAGGGCTGCGCTCCCTGCCGGCCAGAGGATTGCGCCGCGCCACGGGGCTGCCTGGCCGGCAGGGTGCGCGACGCGTGCGGCTGCTGCTGGGAATGCGCCAACCTCGAGGGCCAGCTCTGCGACCTGGACCCCAGCGCCCACTTCTACGGGCGCTGCGGCGAGCAGCTTGAGTGCCAGTTGGACGCAGGCGGCGACCTGAGCCGCGGAGAGGTGCCGGAGCCGGTGTGTGTCTGCCGCTCGCAGCGCCCGCTCTGCGGTACCGACGGCCGCACCTACGCGCAGATCTGCCGCCTGCAGGAAGCCGCCCACGCTCGGCCCGACGCCAACCTCACTGTGGCGCACCCAGGGCCCTGCGAATCGGGTACGCACGGCCTGGGGCCCCTACCTCCAGCACTTGGGGTTCCTCGAGGCACTACTCCCTGAACCCCGACGGCGTTGTTCTCTGGCCAGCGGAGCGAAAAAGATGAGGCCAGAGAGGCCTCGAGTCCAATATAAGCCTGCTCTCCTTGCTAGTCCGCAGAGACCGCCGCCTGAAGGTGCGGGTCCCGAGCTTTGCGGGCAAGCTGCGTGCTCTCACGAGCGTGAAAGCTTCAGACCTGGCTGGCAGGGACCAACCCTCTGAGCGAGCAGGCACATAGCCAATGATTGGCCTCAAAATTGAGAGAGTGAAGAGACTGCCAGACTTTGCTTAGACCCCTGGAGCCAGCGAGACTTGGGTTCCTGAGACTCAGTTAGGATTCGTTTGGGTGGATTCGGATGCCTAGAGCAATTACCTCAGTCTCCCCGCCTCTCCTCCTCCCCACTTCAGCGCTTAGAGATTAGTGAAGGAGGGGCTCTTCTAGCTCCCCCTCCTCCTATCCCAGGGGGCTGAGGGCCATTTGAGCCTAAAGTTTTCTTTGGCGGCTTTAGTAACTTTCATTTCCTGAGCCCCTTTGAGGGGTCTGGCTTGGCTGGGGCTGCCGGGAAAAACACCCCGCGGGGGGTCCCAACACTTTCCCCCACAACTCCAGGCTTTTTTCCTGCAGCCCGGGTCGGTTTCAGGTTCTCTGCCTTTGCCAAGTGGACTCCCCACCCCCGCAGGGTGGGTGGGGAAGGACTGCTCTTCCGGCCTGTGGGAACTAGACCTGGTTAGAAAAGGGGGAGGGGTGGGAGGGAGGTGTTGGTTACAAGCACAGCAGGGTAGGCGCCTAGAGGGTGGAATGAGGACAGGAGAGCAGTCAGGGACAGAGTGTGGCCGCCAAGCTAAAGTGTGGGTCTGTGTGCTTGTTTGTGCATTCTGTCTGCATTACATCTCCATCTCTGCGTTTGTACCCTTGTGTGTACCTGCACCTACATTTGTGTGTACCTGTGTGTACATGCCATGTGGTGTTTAGGGATGTGTATTTACCTCAGCATGTATTGTGTTTCCTGCAAATACATCCACAGTGGTTTGTATATGGGTCCTTGCTGGGCGGGATGTGCCATCCTGTTCTCAGACCTCGCACCTCCACCTCCAGAGCCCCAGATTGTGTTGCACCCATACGACATTTGGAATGTGACGGGGCAGGACGTGATCTTTGGCTGTGAGGTATTTGCCTACCCCATGGCCTCCATCGAATGGAGGAAGGACGGCCTGGACATTCAGCTGCCAGGGGATGACCCCCACATCTCTGTGCAGGTAGGGGCAAGAAGCAGAGCCTCCCCGGGCTGCCCAGAGCCCCCTAGAAGGACCCTCCTGATTCCTCCTCTGGCTCTAGTTTAGGGGTGGACCCCAGAGGTTTGAGGTGACGGGCTGGCTGCAGATCCAGTCTGTGCGTCCCAGCGATGAGGGCACCTACCGCTGCCTGGCCCGCAATGCCCTGGGCCAGGTTGAGGCCCCAGCTAGCCTGAGAGTGCTCACACCGGGTAAGGGGGGGCCCTGGGCCCTGGGGGCCGGGGGGATGGTGGTGGATTCAGGCCCTTGAATATGTGTCCATATGTGTATGCGCATGTGGGTGCACACGCAAGCTTGGCTTTCCCCCAGACTGGAATGCACTGACAGCCCCTCGTTCCTGTTCTCTCTCCTTTACTCACATGTATTTGCAGACCAGCTGAACTCCACAGGCATCCCCCAGCTGCTGTCCCTGCACCTGGTTCCTGAGGAGGAGGCTGGGAGTGAAGAGGGCGAGGATTACTACTAGGCCTGGAGCTCTGGCCCATGGGGGTGGGTGAGTAGGGATAGTGTTCATCCCTGCTCTTGAAAACATCTGCAAAGAGGGAGTAGGGCCCCTTCATAGATTGCTTTAGTGCCCTTAGTAGGGGAGATCTGGTGTGTGTGTGGGGGGGAGACAAACTTGGAGGAGGGTAAGGAGAGAGGCAGAGACTAGGGGAGGTGGGATGCAAAGGGGCCCATGCAAGAGATGCCCTGGCCAGGACAGTCTCCAGTGTGGACCAACCAGGCAGAAGGCAACAGCTGCATGCTGGTCTCCAGGCTGGGGTCAGGGGCCGGGGTGGGTGGTGGTACAGACACTAGGATCCTCCACTTCTTTCTGGCAGCCTTCCCTCCAGCCCTGCTCAGCCAGTCTTCCTAACTGCCCTTCCCCACAGCTCCTGCTAATATTTTCCTACTCCTAAGCTTTGCCTCCTGAGCTTTGCCTCAGTTTACCCTTACTCAAAACTCACCTTCTAGAAATTTTCCCTCTCTGCTAAGCCCCAAGTGCACTTACTAACTGCAGTCCTCTTTGCTATTCGCCATCTGCTGTCCAGGAGAGCACAGTGGATCATGGTTTAGTTCAGTGCAGTAAGATGGGCATTTGGTCATGTCTAATTTCTCCTGTCATTCTGGAAACTCCAAAAGACCAGCATCATATTTTATACCACTCTGTATTGGACAATGCCTAGCACAGGACTAGGCACAGTAGGCATGCAATAAAGATTTATGAACAAACTGAGACACAGATGCACAGATGGTTCATGCAGATGTGCACATGAAGACCGAATTTCTCTGGGAGACCTCCCATGGTAGTAGGACTCCGGTTTCCAGAAGCTGTAGGCCCTGCTCTCTAAGCACCTGCCTGCCAGATGTACAAAGAGGAAGCTAGAGCTGGAGCCTACCCTGCCTTCTAGGAAGGAAGGCTGGAGCCATCTGGTTGGAGGGAGAGGATCCGAGTCTGCACTCCCCTTGGGCTGGCCTAGAGATCAAGTGCCTGCCCCTCTCTTCAGCTCACTCTGGTCCACTTCCCAGGCAGAGTGGGGAACTAGGTCTATGTAGGTAGGACCCAGTATGAAAGCAGAGAAGTTTGGTACTCTAGGATTCCCCTAGGAATCCACTCATTTCCCAGCTGAACCCAGACAAAGTCATGGTAAGCTTGTTTCCTCATCTGCCCTGCTGTGACCTGTGCTGTCTGGCTGGGGGTCCCTCACGGAGCCGTACTCTTTTGCTCCCCAGGTCTCTCTCCACACTCTCCTTACCTAGTCCAGGGACACTCGTGAGGCGCAGTGTTTATTGGCTGATTGAAGGAGAAAGGGAAAGCTTAAGTTCGCGAGGCCAAGACCCTGTGTGTGGATGGCTACGGCCTCCTACGCGCCTGTGCTCCGCCCGGAGCCTGGCGCCACCACGGAAGAGATTGCAGTTGGCTCGGCTCTGAGCTTGTCCTCTGGGCCCCAACGCAGGGAGCCCGGCCTCTTGGGAGGGGCGTGGTCCGGAACCCCAACCCGAGTGCCGCCCCTCCCGCCGCACCGCAGGGCTCCTCTAAAGGCTAAGCCAGAGGGCGGCTCTCATTGCCGAGTCCTGGCTGGAGCCCAGTGGCTCCAGGAGCTGCGCTCCACAGCTCGAGCGGGTTGGATACTTGGGGCGAATTCCAAGGCGATCGCGGGAGCAGGAGTAGGAATGTGAGCGGTGTGGCAGGCGTAGGCGAGTAGTGCCGTTCGGCGTCGGTACCAGAAGGAGGTCTGCTCTGCGCTGAAAGGAGGGCCGTGAGTCCGGATCCTGGGGCAGCCTGGGAATCTGCGCCCGGCTTGTTCTTGCCCGGGACTCCCGCCCAGCTGGGCTTTGAAGGCGCCCCCTGGCGAGCCCGTCGATCCTACCGCGCCCACCTGCAGAGCAGGGGCTCCGTCCGACCCTAGAGGGTCACATCCCGGGAACCTGTACTCCTCGATCGTTTTTGCAGACTTTGTAGGATGTTCGGGTGCAGCCTCCTTACCGCCTCAGTTTCCCCCTCTGCGGCCTTGCTGGTTCAGGCCCCACAGCCTGGAATAGGAGGAACTGCTGCGCCCTCCGCACACCCCGCAACCGCCCCGCCCCCCCGCCTCTGCTCCAGCGAACGGGCTTTAATAACGTCGCTGGAAAGTGACACGCGATTTATTATTAAAGTAATGCGAGGACGGGAAAAGTTTAATAAACGCGCTGCGATGCCGAGGATTATTCACCGCAAATAAATGAGAGGGCGGTGGGCGTTTTAATAAATAATTTCCCGCCGCTCCCGGGGGAGGAAAGGGGAGGAGGAGAGGGAAGCCGAGCCGCTGCCAGAACTCTCGGCTTCGCCTCCCCACGGGTTTCCAAGCCTTCCCGGCGTTTTTCGTCCTAGGTTGCTCACATCTGACATATGAGGTTCCAGGAGAGCTGACTCGGAATGGCCCAAGCCTGGAGGCGGGAGAGGCTCTGTCTCACCCAACTTCCCATACCTCCGGGATTTTAAGTGGTTTGCTTCAGATGAACGAATGCACTTCCTTCCGGCTCCGAACCAGAGATCCGGGGTCAAGACCGGACCAGGGCAGGACGGGTTAACCGGGACCAGCCTCTCCCAAGCCGAGGGTACCAGATCCCAGGGCCTGGCCGTTCTCCTCCCAGCTTTTGGCTGACCTGACCTGAGCTGGGCGTCTAGGACAGCGTGTGGGGAGTGGGCCGAAGGTCACTGTGTATACAGATGTGTGGGTGCCACGTGTGTGCAGATGACCCTGACTCCCTCCCCGGGCTGTCGTGGGGAATGGGGCCACTGGATTCTGGCTCTCGTTACCATGAGGTCTCCGAGGAAGGGTCCTTGCGCCGAGCTGATCTGAACGGAGGGAGTCCGGGTGAAGTCCAACCCCTGGGTCGCTGGTGAACGGGGGTGGATTTGAGGGCAAGCAGAACTGGAGCCCCAAAGGGGAGTCCGCCCCTCCAACGGAAGCGTGGAGGCCCGAGAAGATGAACCCGACTTCGGAGAGGGCTGAGATTGCAGACTTTGGGGACCAAGGACACGCCCACCACGCTGGTGGGTAGGGGAGGGAGGAGGAAGCGCCTGGGGTGCACTGGCTCCAGCAAGGTTTGGCCGAAAGCGGCGCCATCTCTGGCAACACTTGGGAATACAGGAAGTGGCGAAAGAGTGCCATCTGGTGGATATTTCTGGTTGTGGCAGCCAGACCTGGGCCAGGGGCCTTGAGACAGTTAAATTGACTGGAAACATCTGAGTAAAAAGGTGCTTCGATTTATATTCATTTATGTATGTGAAGATGCATTTGTACGCGTAGTATTTATGTGATATCTGTGTGTTATATCTATATGTAATATCTATAATGTGTCCATAGTAGTTATATGTGTGTATGTGTGTCTACGTGCACTGTATATGAAGTGTATGTATACATGTATGCATGCACATCACAATATATGTTATGTATGTGGGTTATATAAATGCATATATATGTACGTGAATAACTATGTAGGTGCATATCTATATGTGAGTACATAAGCATTGGATACATGGATGTATTATTACATGTGTAAAAAGCTGTGTACACACATTTATTTGCAAGTACGTGTTCCATAATGTGCCATTCTTTCAGCAAATATTTCTTATGTGCCAACACTGTTGTAGGGGCTGGAGATACATCACAGGAAACCACATTGTCTATGCCTGAATGGAGCTTACATTCTAGTCTAAGATATGCATGTGAATTAATTGTATATGTGTATGTTTACAGGATTATATGTGCATGTATGTGTAACTCTGTCTATGTGTGTATGTGTAAGAGGTAGACAGGCTTAAACACTCTGGTGGGCTTGGAGATTCCCTGGCTTTTTGTTCAAAATCTCAGGTCCTGTCACCTAGGACTCTATTCTAAGTATGCAAGCAGCTGAGGGCAGAGGGAAAGAGATTGGAGACGTAGGCTGATAATGTCCTGGGATATTTTTTGGTTCTTGCCTCAGATCTCTGAATGACTAGATTCTTTCCAAATGGGGAACAGCTATGTAAGTCCACTTAGATTAATGAAATGTTAGTGAAGATCAAGTCTCACCTCTCTGCTCAATGCAGAGCACCTTCGGAGGATGGTTGATGGCTGGGGATGGGTGGGAATGTGGTCTGGGAGGCTGGGGGTAGGAATAGGTTCTTGGAAGGCAGTGATGGGGGCATTTAGAGACTGGGAGGGATCAGGTCTGGGAGATAGTGATGGGAGCTCTGGAGACAGTTGCAGATAATGGGGACGGTTTGAGAACTCTTGGAAGAGAGATGGGCTGGTGGGTAGAGATGGGGCCTGAGAGAAGTACTGAGCTCAGGATCAGGGATGGAATGGGGGCAGTGCAGAGATAGAGGCTCTGGTGGCAGGGATACAGCAGTCTTGGGGTGGAATCTGGAGGCCAGCTCACATGGAGTCATCTCTCCCTTTTCCCCACCCCTCTCTTCTCCATGCTGGGGCCCCTAAGTTTCTCTAGTTGTCTTTCTGCTCAAGCTGGGTCCCAGATGTGCTGGGGTCAGAGGAGAAGAGCACAGGCTTCAGGGCTTGGCCTGGCTTAGGTGACTCACTGGTGGGTGAGGTGAGGCAGGGCTCACAACACCACTGTCCCGTGAAGCCTCGTCCCAGCCTCCTGGCTCATTGCCCACCCAGCTGCCATTACCAGCTTCTAGTTTGCGCTTAACCCAGGGAGTTCAAACAAGGGTAGGGCCTGGACCGGGAAAAGGTCACAGAACATCCCCTCACCACATACACACACACATATTCCTGCGACTGAATTGGGAAAGGTGCTTCTGAATCATTTCTTCCTTCCCTCCCTTTGCTAGATGTTTTCCAGTGCAGTCAAGGCCAGTTCAGGTGCCATGCTTATTCTAGGTCTGTAGCACCTCATGCCTGTCCCCTTCCTTCTCAACCTCCCGTGCTGGACTACTTCACCCTAAAACCAAAGCTTCTGTCTCTTCATTGCCTCTCCTCCCTCTCTTCAGTTCCTCTTTTATTCCCAGCATTGAGATCTTAGATCCCTGGGCTGTGTCCCTACTGGTCAGTGGGGGCGGGGGAGGTATTGAAGACACCGGCTGGTTCCTGGCTTGGATTTATTTTCGGCATTTTCTCTGCCATCTGGGTGACTGAAGGCCCTCTGAACAGGGTGAACAGTTATGAAAGTCAGTTTTGGTGACGAATGTTACCCCAATCAAGTGTCACCCTGTCCCCTTGGTGGGCAGCACCGTGGGAGGTAGGATGGACTTGAGGGTGTGGAAATGGGATCTGGAGTCCCCTGGGAGAAGAGTCAAGGTCTCTGTGAGAAGTGGTAGGGTCTCCCAGGATGAGAATTGAGGACTCTAGGGACAATTACTTCCTGCCTCCCACCTATCCCCCACCCCAGATCCCTGGAGCAGGGCTGGAGAAGACCCCACAGGTCTCCTGGATTCAGCTGGCCCTTGCAGGGACCCAGGTTCTAACTCCAGCTTCTTCTCTCCTCTGGCCCCTCTCCCACTGTGTGAACCTGTGTCACAATGGGTTAAATTGTGGGGGCAGTAATGGGGGTCTTTGGGGGCAATGGTCTCTGAAGGGCAACGATGGGTCTTTGGGAGCAGAACTGGGCCTCTGCAGTCAAGGATAGGCTGGTGAGGGGATATGGGGTTTTGCAGTACAGGTCTGAATGTCAGTTCTACTGCTTTTTAAGTGCATACCTGGGGCAAGTTTCTTAGCTTCCCTTCCGCGTTCTCCTCTGCAAAATTGTGATAAAAATTTACCCTGTAGGGGTTATGATGAGATTAGAGATCTTAAATGTAATGTGTCTGGAACACAATAGGTGTTCAAGAAATGGTCAGTTTTACTATGACTATTTCTGGGCAGGTGAGCTGCACGGAGATTGGGGCAGGGTGCCTAGTGCAGAGCTTCCTGCTGAAGTGTGTGTATTGGAGGATGGTGTGATCACAGTCTTGGTGCCTGCCTGGAGGAGGCCTTAGGAATTGGGCCTAAGGAGGAGGGGAAGGGCTAAGGCAGGGAGGGGATGGGTAGGGACTGGGCTTCCAGAGAGCTTGGCAGTCTTCGCCCTCACCCCAGCCCTCCTCAGGGAGCTCCTGTCAGAACTCAGGGCTCTAGCCCTGGCTAGCAGGGAGGGGCGTCCCCCAAACTCACCTCCATCCATCTCTTTTATCTGGGCTGCTGAAGGGCTGGAGCTCCAATGGGGCCTCTGATGGGGAACAGATACAGACCAGGCGGAAGCTGCCGGAACTCTGCTGAGCTGGAGCTGAGGACCGGGCCAGGGGGTCAGTGAAGACAGATAAAGCTCAGAGCAGCTGGGGACTCAGGGGACCCGTGGGGAGGGGCAGCAGGGTTTGAAGGCGGGCTGTGTCCTGGGAGGAGGCAAGTGCCGGAAGCTTCTGATGGGGACCAGTGTCCATCAAGGACTTCAAATGGCCAGACAAAACCTTTAATGACTCTTTGGGAGGAGGGAAGGAACAGAGCTCCCTCCCCCAGATGTGGCTGCAGGAAGGCCAGGGAGCCTGCCAGGGATGAGGGTTGGTCCCAGGGAGAAGTTGAGCCTGAGAACAGGGGGACCTCAAGACCCCAGCTGGAGGCAGGGCTTCTGGGGGCTGCCTTACCTTTAAGGCGGAGATGGGAAAAAGGTTGGTAAGCAATTCTGCGATTTTAGTTCCTGTTTTAATTAACTTTGAAGGGCTTGGGGCCTCCCTGAACACCAGGGAGAGGAGCAGAGCAGACGTTTATTTTCCTCTTTTCCCTTTTAAAGACAATTTTATTAAATCGCTTTGTTTTCATTCTGGCTTGAACATGGGGCACTTAAATGGAAAAGTAATTATTTCACCTCGTTTGCTTATGGAGAGAGGAGAGTCAGGAAAGGGAGGGCTGCCAGTGAGAAGAGGCTGGCAGCCTTGGGCCGGCACATGCGCGCACACACATGTACATGCCCATACAGACATGCACACACAATCATGCTCACCTCACACCAGCATCAATCGCCACACATACCCCCTTACACTGGCACACATTGTGTACCCACAGAAAGACACACCTTGTCCACACCCTCCCTAAGGTAGACACCTCAGTACTTGCAAGCACACGTCCACATTTGCCTGAAGATACACTCCTTCACCACAGCTGTACCTACAGGCAACAGCTCTCTCTCTCATGCACAAACACTCACAACACATGGTGCTTGCAGTACAGACACCCTCACAGGTACCCACAGACTCCCCTTCCAAGCATTGTGGATGTGCATGCACGCACACACACTACATTATTAGGTCCTTTCGAGCCTATTGAGGTACATCGTCCCAGGTACACACAGGTTCAGACAAACAACCCTCATTCTCAAACACATAAGCGCACCCTGACAAGGATGCCTGGAGACAGCCTTGGGTGACGGGGGACATTGTCATGGAGAAGGGAGAGGAGTAGTGGACCTCTTCCTCCCATTGGGGTTCCTGGGCCCCCAAATCTACCCCCTAGGCTACTCCACGAGCTCCTTTCTCTGTACCTGTAATGTTCTTGAAATGATTGTTTGTGACCTTGATTCTGCGGCCTCTGGGACAGAGTGGTTCCCTGTCTCCCTCCCGCGCCCCCCCCCCCAGATGGCTGGAGGAGGGCGGGAGAAGCCCAGCAGGTCTCCCTGGCTCAGCTGCCCTGGCCTGGACCCAGGTTCTAACTCGGCTTCCCCAACTCTCTCTGCCCCTCCCCTGCTATGTGGACCGGAGTCAGAGGGGTTAAAACTTGGGTAGCACACCCCCCTCTACTCCCACCCCTGGCTGGTACATGGAGGGCTGGTTCGCAGGAGCCATACCTGTACTTTGTCTTCATCTGTCACCCCTTCTGACAGTAAGATACATCTTGTGGGGGGGCGTGGGGGGCGGGGGAACAATAATTAACCTCTCCTGCTTCATCCCCCAAATGCGGCTGCGTCGCCTAGGTTGCAGCAGGGTCTGTGGGAGAGAAGAAAGAGGGAGGCAGGGGTGGAAATGGAGAAGGGTGAAGGGAGAAAACGGGAGAGGATGGAGAGAGGAGGGAGCAGAGAGTAAAGGCCCTGACATTTTTATTGCCCTGCCAACCTCTTTTCTGCACCCTTCCTTCCACTGTATCTTCCTGGGGAATGGCCTGGAGATGGGAGAGGTGATTAGAGGAATGGGAGAAAGCCTAGCGCTCTCACAAGCTCAGCACTTCCCCTCTCTCCCAGGATTTCAGGCCCCTCTTGAAGGCCTGGGGGTGGGTTTGGGGGAACAGTGGTGTGGGAGATTCCTTCCTATTATAGCTTCGTATAGGGACATGTAGGACTGAGTGTGTTGGGCGGGGGTGGGGGGTGTGAGGGGACACACCATGCTGGTGTTTCACGTTTATGGCAGATGACTAGAACTTGTGTTAAGGATTAATGTTTTTTTCCAATCAATGAGCGGGGAGGGGTCTTGGGTTATTCTGGAGAAGGCGAGTGACTCTAATGCCAAGGGACTGCGGATCAAAAGGACTCCTGATCTGGGGTGGGAGACAGACTGCCATTCTAAAAAGTAAAAGACACCCCTAGGGGAGTGGCTGGAATCAGAGCTTGGATAAGAAGACAGATTTGTCTTGGGCTAGGTCCTTGGACGGGGCAGGTGGGACTCAGGATCAGGCAAGAATTGTCTGCAGCCAAGGAGATGGACTTGGATATAGAGTATTCCCAGCCAGACTGCTACATGCCCAGGTGTGCCCGGGAAGGAGGAGGGAAGCTGCCAGAACAGTGAGGAGAGGTATTACTGTCACTGCTGGGGCTGCTGGGGGCACAGAGAGACAGGGCCCCGCCTGTGCCCTGGCAGCCTGAAGGGCAGGAGATTCTAGCTTTTTCCATCTCTTTGAGAAGTTGTTAGTCAAATCTGTCATCTACAGTGTCTGAGAAATAGGAGCTTTTCTCTAAGGTCCCTGATAGAGCTGTGGACACGGCATTGTCCGCCAGTCGGGGTCTCACCCTGAGTCTGCCACTAGCTAGCTGTGTGAGGGAAGAGAAGTCATTTAACCTCACTGAACCTCAGCTTTCTCATTTATAAAGTGGCGGGGGGTAGGGGGGTACTGATGAGGTGAACTCTATGGACACTGCCCATACTGATGTTCTAGAAACTTCTAAGGCCTGAGGAACCTTAATAGGCTTAGCTGTGCCCCTCCTTTTCCTTACACATGCTTTGAACCCCTCCCACCCCTGAGCAACATATATGCAGTCCAAAAGGTGTGCACGCTCTCTCTCTCTCACACATACACACGCATGCATGCACAGCCTCCTTGCCCCATGTGCTGTGCGTCCCTGGACTCCCAATCATCTATAAAATTTGCTGTGGTTGGGAAGGAGCCTGGGGCCAGGACACCCCAACAGAAAAGCTGACTCCATGTATTTCTGTTAAAAGAAAAAGAAAAAAGCCAAGCACAGCTGGAGAGCGGAGCACCAAGGCAGAGAGTTAGCAGTGGAAAGGGCTTGCTAAATGGGGGAAGGGGGGCATTGGGAAAGGGAAGAAAGCCATAGATAGGTGAAGAGAAAGAATGAGAAGCCTCAGCTCAGCTGCGGGGGACTCATGCTGAGAGTGAGGAGTGAAGCATGCTGACAGCCTTGTCAGGAAATCACCTTGAAGCGTCCCACACCCTGGTCTGTCAGGTTCCATCTCCCCAGGGGAGGAGCCCGTGAGTCACGGCTGCTGTCTGTCCCCTTGATTCCACTCCCCCACTCCAAACACACAGCCCTGCTCCAGAAGAGGGAATTAATTTCCGGCTATTATTTTCTTCACCTGGAGAAGAGCTGGGTGTTTTGGCAGCGTCAGGGGAGCGGAGAGAAGCAGGAAGAAGTCAGGACTGCCTGGGCGGGGCCACCTAGGATGGCACTGTGTCACCTAGAGCAACATGGTGCCTAGGATTGAGCTGGTCTTCTAGACAAGTGTGGCACTTTAGAAAGAAGTGGGCTTTTCTCTAATAGCATGTAGTCTGGAACAGCAGTGAGTCACCTAGGACCCATCAGGGGCCCTGGAACAAGGCTGGGCTCTTGTATAGGCTCAGCCCTGCCTAAGGGGAGGCTCGGAGTTTGGAGGGAATGGTTCTGGCAGCCTCATTTGTGGAGTAGAGAGTCTACCTCTCTTAGCCTTGGAGATCAGAAATGAGTTCTGCTCTCTTTGGTCACACTTGAGTTTCTTCTCTGGCCTCCTCCTTTCTCCTAGGTCCTCCTTCTAGGGAATAGGTCTCAAGTTCCCACCCCAGTTCTGCTTTCACCCAGTTCTGCTTTCACCCACCACCTTCATTAGATAACCCCTTGGTCTGTCTTTTAAGAATCCTTTTTGTTATTCTTTGCTTTAAAAATATGGTACATGAATATATGCTTGTAAAAATTTCAGACAGTTTTGGGGGCCGGCCCCGTGGCTTAGCGGTTAAGTGTGTGTGCTCCGCTACTGGCGGTCCGGGTTCGGATCCTGGGCACGCACCGATGCACCGCTTGTCCCGCCATGCTGAGGCAGCGTCCCACATACAGCAACTAGAAGGATGTGCAACTATGACATACAACTATCTACTGTGGCTTTGGGGAGAAAAAGGGGGGGGGAGGAGGATTGGCAATAGATGTTAGTTCAGGGCCGGTCTTCCTCAGCAAAAAGGGGAGGATTGGCATGGATGTTAGCTCAGGGCTGATCTTCCTCACACACACACACAAAAAATTTCAGACAGTTTCAAATAATCTAGAAATGTGTAGAATAAGAAGTAAAAGCCCCTCTTTCCTCCTTCCCTCTAATCTGACTCTCTTCTCTGTAAGTTACTTCTGTTAACAATATGGTGTATTCTTCTAGGTCTTTTACGTATTCAACACAGACACACACACACAAATTAGGTTTTAAAACAATTATTGTATAATTTATTATGTCATTCTACTGTTTTATTATTTACTCTTTTCACTTAAAAAATATCAGACATATTTGCCAGGTCAGTACATAAAGATATACTTCGACACATATAGATATATTTCACATGGCCCTCTGTAATAGATTTAACCTATTCCTTATTGGTGGGCCTTTATGTTGCTTCCAAGTGTTTGCTCTTCAGACAGTGCCACAGTGAGCCTCCTTAAACACACATCATTTTCACAAGAATGGGTATTTCTGAGATTCAGATTTCTAAAAGTGGCATTACTAGGTCAAAAGATATGAACTGTATATCTAACTCTTCTCTTTCAAGCTTGAATCCCACATTTCCAAGCAAGTGCCTGTGGATGCTTAGAAGAGGGTGGCCTGCCAGTTATTTCCAGGTGAATGTCTCCAAACACTTCAAACTCAACAAGTCCAATACCAAGCTCATTGTTCCCTCCTTTTCCATCCCGCCGCTCTGCCTCCTTGCTTTGGTCAGCATCACCCTATACTCGCTGTCGCCCAAACACCACCCCCTGGGTCATATTTACTAGGATGTCTGTGTGTCAAGATAATCCCAGGATTGTTCAGTATATGTCTACTCTCCTGGTGAAATGATGGACAGTACTCCTTTCATGCTCAAAACCATTCTGGATTGAACAATAAATTATATGGCCATGCTATCCCTCTTCATCTCTGTTCATCTCTTCATTCCTGTTCAATCCATCACCAAGTCCCCCCAACTCTCCCTTCATTCTTCCCTCTGTTTCTTTCCCATTGCTTGGCTCTGGTACCCATCATCAGACTGAATGACAACAGGCTCCTAACTAGCCTCCCTGCTCTGCATCTCTCCTCCCTTCAACCCACCCTTCCACTCCACTGCCGTCTTGTCTTTTTAGGCCACTATTTTTATCATGTAACTTTCTTGTCCCCATTGCCTACAAGGTTGAGTTCACTCAAGATTCATCACTCAAGATATCTGGTTCACCAGAACAGATGTCTCCCATGCCCATAGGTCAGGAATCTGTATCATCTTATCTGGAGAAGGGGCAGGAATCAGGCACTGGAGAAACTGTTGCATGCCTCCCAAATATGCATGAGATGGCCTGGCGTGAGAAAGACAAATATGACTGATGAAGAAAAAAGACTCCATATGATCTGAATGAAGCCCAGAAGGTGGCTTGGTGTCTCTCTGAATTCAGATCTGGGAGTGTCCATAGATAGAGACCTCCTTGGGCAATGCTCCCTCCTGTTCATGCTTTCTCTTCCTGCTCACTTGCTTTGTCCTCCAGTGGCACAAAAATTTCCACCAGTTCCCCCTCCCCTATTTCTTGTTCCAAGGCTGGAGTCTTCGGGGACATCTCTTCATGTTTGGTGGTTTATGACTGGCTCTCATCCAGCTGCCGTTGCCTGCTGCACTCCATGCCAACCCTGAGCAGTGTCATATAGATCAAAGATCACAGGAATGCCCAGTCCTTGAGTGAGAGGGAGAGTGGCAATATAGAGGCCATTATGTGTATGGGTGGTGTTGTTAGACTCAACCCTCAAGCCACTTTAAGCCACACCCTTGGGGGACTACTATAGGGAGTCTTCAGAGTGGGCCTGGTCAGAGCTCACTATTCCTCCTCCACCATGTTAACCCCCATCCACCTGAGTCTTTGGGATAAACCTCTGGAGCTCTTCACCAAACCTAAGGGCACCTGCAGCCTCTCCACTCCCTTCCCTGGCATCTCCTCCCCTCACTCATATGTTGCCAAATGGATGGTGAGCTTGGATGGGTCCTGGTGGCCAGACTCCAAACTGAGGAGGAGGCATCCTGGCCCCCTTCCAGAGTTCCGTCCGTGGTAATTTGGCAGGAAAGCACCAGCTGCATATATCTGCACATCTGTTTATGCCTCTGGCTTGTTATTTATTCTGTCTTTCATGGGCAGCAGAGCCAGAGCACACCTTAACTCTTCCCAAGTTAGATTAACCAGGGAAGAAGGCTGGGACACTCAGTCACTACAATTGCTGATGTTCATTGAAGGGTATGCCTTGTCTGGCAGCTGCTGCCACTTTTCATAGAGACACAGAGGAGAGGAGTGAAATGGAAGGGTGGTGGAGGGAAAGGGTGGGAGGAGAAGAAAGGGGAAGGGAGGGGAGGGCTGTGGAGCTAGAGCCATAGTCATACTGGGAGTACTTAAATCAGGTGGGCTGATCCTCGGCCACATGGGAGAGGGAGAGAGTTGGCCAGTCTTTCAAACACAATAACTCTGACCCTCCTTCCTCCTAGACACCAGATTTCAGTGTGTGTGTGTTATTGGATGGTGTGGTGAGAGTCAATCATGAGGATAAGGTCTTTAACAGAGGTTAGGTAGGCTAGGCTTCTTCAACTGCTTAAAAAGCTCTTCTTGAGGGATGGGGTGAAGCACCCGGTGGTGAAGAACTAGAAGCCAGGCTCTGTCCCTGGGATTAAGAAGGAGAGGAGTGAGAAGAGAAGGGGGAGGAAGAAGAGAGGGAGGATAAGGGGATAAGAGGAGGGGGAGGAGAAGGGAAAAGAGTGTTAAAGAATGGAGAAACATGTTTGGCAAGGAAGAAAGAGGGGTGAGGGGAGGGGCCTGGAAGTTCAGAGATCCTTGAAATGGCTAAGGTGCTATCCTTGGTCCTGACCAACAAAGGGCCCGGGAATTGCCCAGAGTCCTGGATGGAGCTCCAAACTTCCTGCAATTTCCTTGGAAGGCGACTGGATAATTTTGGCATAAGAACAAAGATCTGGGGCCTCATCTGGTGAGAACTGAATCCACAGGTCCGACTTGTCCCACTTTTACCCCATCTCCCTCTCCTGCCTTTCCTCAAAGCAACTCCCTGTCCAATCAATGGTCCTTGCAGGGGACAGATAGGTGTGGGCTCAGAGGACTCTGGGCAGGGCTCCTGGGTGACAGTGCAGGCACCTGAGTCCTGGGGGGCCCTTGGCCTGACTGGGGGAAAGTGAGGGTGCCCTTGGGGAGGGAGTGCTAGCCTGGTCAGATTAAAAGCAACTAGACCCTGCCCAAGTCTGGACAGACATTTTGCTTCCACTGTCCCTCCTACTCCTTTGCAGAACTCGCATACCAACATCATTTTTTCCCTCCTTCAAAAAATTATATGTAACGAGCTGTTCAGAGGGAGGCCCTGCACAGATGGGGATTTAATCAGCTAGAGTCTAAGCACATGGGCATTCCAGCCTAATCCAATTCCCATCAGTTCATTAGGGGAAATATTCATCACCCAGAGATTACAGCAGGGCCAAAACTCTGAGCAGATTCTAAAGAGCTGTCAGTGGAGCAGGAACTGCACCAGCCAAAAGAGGAGGCCAGATTGTGCGGAGAGCACCGGGTAGCCCCTGGCCATGCTCTGAGACCCCTGGTCCTACTAAGCTACTGCATAGGTACCTTTTTTTTTTTTTTTTTGAGAATCACTATTTATAGATCTTGGGGCCAGGCACTGAGGGGGAAGATAGAGAGAAATATCAACTGCCCTTGGGAGTTCCTGTTTAGATGGGAGACACATGGCCTCCTGCTTTTAGGGAGCCTCCAGTCTGATGGGAGAGATATGGCCTGCACCCTCTAGCCTGCTCTCTGAAGAGTGCTAACTTGTAAGTGATCAGGTACCTTTGTCCTAGAATCTCTAGCAAGAGGCAATAAATTGCTTCTTTGTGAAGGCACAGGTACGAGCATGACTCCTACCAGTTCCTGCAGCAAATCAGAAACAGAAGATGAGAGTAGAAGGCAGGGTACAGACTCCAGACCAAGGGACACCATAACTTTCCTTCTGCCGTCGGGGGTTGGGCTGGGTGAAGCCAGGGAGAGAGGGTAAGGGACCTCTCCAAGGTTGGCTTCTCCCAAATAGATGAGACCCTTACTTCCTTCCTGATATTGAGAGTCTTGAACATTTCCCTGTAGTTCCTGTCCATATCCCCATGTGAAGTTTGGGAAACTTGTTTATCACCTCTGGCTTTCCTGATGCCACACTCTGCCTGCCATTTTTCTCTCATCCTCCCTGGTAGTGGTGGTGCGGGTCTTGCCTTAGGTGGCACACACTCATCCCAGGATGCGTCTGACCCAAGGATAAGGCATTCACAGGCTAGACTCCAGCCTCAAAGCCTGTAGTGCTTCCTGCCACCTTCAATCCTAGACATTGTCCTGTGGGCCGAGGAGAGCTGGTCACCAGCAAAGGCTGTCTCCTCTGCCTTTCTGCTCATCTGGCCCAGGACAGAAGTATGGGAGAGAGAGAACATGGATCATGTGGCCTACCCTCCTCTTTAGGGTTGAGGAAGAGCTTCCTGGAGGAGGTACACTGAAGCTGAGGCCTGAAGGGTAGGCGGGAGGTAACCAAGTGTGGGAAAGGCGAGGATTCTCACCTTCGTTGGCCCCTTTCTACTCTTATACCTCTTCTTTCCCAGACTCCTGGGAACCATTCTTGGCTCAGTGCCCTTCAGTCCAGTTTCCGCAAGTCCTCCTCCTCCATCCACACCCTGCCCAGCCTCCAGCTTCCCCACGGATCCCCCAACTCTGAGACTACGCCAGGACACTATCGCCAGGGGTTCAGTGAAAGACTTCAGACCTGAAGGAGGAGGATCCAGAGGGCTGGAGTCTAGATAGTCCTCAAAGGGAACAACCAGGGCCTAGAAAGCACATAGGCAGTGCCACTCTTAGGCCCACGTGCTCAGGAAGGAATCAGAGAGAACCCAGGACAAGGGGCCAGGAGCTGACAGAGGGGACAAGATCCAGATAAGAAATGAAAAATCAGCTGAACCACACTGATACTTGGGAGTTATGAGGTGTGGGGATCCATAAATACCTTCCCATTTGGGCACAGGTATAACCTACGAGGGGCTTGGGACCTGGAGCCAGGTCCTGCCACTGAATGGGCAGTGGTAACATAATTGGGGGCCTGGCTTCAAATCTTGTTTTCCCACTAACTAGCTATGGAATCTTTGGTCAGCCACTGTTTTGTATCTGATTCCAGTTTCCTCATCTTTAAAAAGGGATGTGTCAGTCAGGCCAAGAACCCAGGACAGAGATTTATCACAAGGAATTGACTGATGCAATTGTGGGGGTTGGCTAAGCAAGTCCAAAATCTGTAGGTCAGGCAATCAGGAAGGAAAGATCAGAAACAAGCTGGACCCCTGGGCACTGGCAAAGCTGTTGTCCACAGGCAGTCAGGAGTGGAAGATCTAGCGAAAGGAGAACAGTTGTAGACCCAGCAGCTGTTTGCAGTCTCCTTCATCAGGGAGAGCTCAGTCCCTTCTAAGGGTTCACCTGATTAGGTCAGGCCCAAACACAACAATCTCCCTAGTTTAAAGTCAACTGATTAGGGATTTTAATCACATCTTCAAAATCCCTTTTCAGCAGGACCTAGATTAGTGTTTGCTTGAAGTGTGGGAGAAAGTGTGTGTCTGCTACAAAGTGGCTGCTGCCCTCTCTTCCATTCTCATAGCTTAGCCTAGCCTAGCTGACACATCAAAAACCCATCAGATGGCAAAAATGATTTTTGTGAAGATTAACCGTTAGATGCTCATTGGGAAAGTTCCCGACAGCCAGGAATCTTTTAGTGTAGGTAAGTTGAACCCACTGAATAGGAATTTACACACCAAGGAGCTGGGGCTCCTCTTCCCTTAGCCAAGGGAGGCTAGGGGGTTCCATCCTTAGTTGTCCTTGGTGAGAAGTAAGGGCATCTTTTTGGGGCTCCTGGGACTGTGAATATGGTGCAGGATGGGGAGGACCTCAGGATCAACCAGCACTCCAAGGATGCCCTGCCCTGGCTGTTGGGGCCACTAGAGCCGGAGCCACAGCAGCAGGTGATGGGAATGGCCCTCAGTGACCAGTGGCGCTTCAGCAGGTAATTACCCGGCAGAAGCTGGGAACTGACAAGGTAATTATTAGCTTCTAATTGCAGGGCAAACCCAGGCCGAGATCCTCCTCTCCAAAGCAGAGGGCATTACTATTTGCATAGCAATTAATTACTTTGGGAGCTACAGAATTTAATTACCCACTAGTCCACGGGAGCCAATAATTAAATTACTCTCGGAAACAGAGTATTTATTTCCCAGTTAGGCTGAGCAGGTAGCTCCTACCTTGGGGAGCATGCCTGGGTGGTGACCCCTGAACTAATTGTTGGCTTTCGGCCTGAGCAAGCACGGAGTGGCAACCTCGGTGCCCCAGGAGCGAGTGTCCGCACTGTGGTGCAGACACTCAGCACACACAGACGCAGGCCCTCGAGAAGCACATGGACACACGGCAGGCTCAGATCTGGGGGCTGGGGCTCAGACACGCGGAGCCCATGGAGCTAGGCAGATGCACCCACAAGGAATCACACATGTGGTGAGAAGGGCAGACAGATCAAATTGGGCATTTTGGCTCAGTCATTTTGCCAGTTGTTTGGCCTAACTTGTGTCAAAATGTCAAAATGTATTTTTAGTACCATGTACTTTGACCAACAGACTGTGATTCTGAGCCCATCCTGGAATCTCTTTTCATCCCTGATTCCTCTCGGGGATGGGTTGGGACTTAGGGAGGAGCTGAGGAGTGCCTATTTTGAACGTTACTTGATGATAATAAAAAATTCTGAAATTTCAATGTTCCTGCACCAAAATGGCGATGTCAAAATGTAATATACTCCTGTAAGATGTGAGCTCATAGAAGACCCTGAGGACTGGGGGCATCTGGAGTCTTCCAAATAGAAAGTGGCACCTTGGAGCAGAGCTGTGTTAGATCCCTTACTTCTCCCTCTTCATAGAAAGCAAGATGGGGCTGGGATCATGGAAGTGAGAAGGAGCTGAGGGGAGAGGGAAGCCACCGAGGGTGTGTCTGGGTCAGCTCGCCCAATGACTGGGACCCCCTGTCCCCAGGCCTGAGAAACCTAGAGGTTGGCTAGTGTCTGCACCCCATCCCCCCATTGCTCTCTGCTAAGTCTACCTGCCCAGTTCTCCACCTCAATGCTTCCCACTGGCTGTCTGGGAGATCAGCAGCTGGCAGGTAGTGGAGGCAATGTGGCTTTCTCCCCCACTCCATTCGGAGAGTGTGGGGTGAGGTGTCTGGCTCTGATGCCTGGGGTTCTAGTGTCAGGGCAGGCGGGTGGGGCCAGTGGACTGGGGTGCCACCCCCCTCTCAGGAAGGATGGAAGGGATAGGGCTCCCTTCCCTTGCTCTTCACTCCCTTTTTGGGAAGGGTCTCAGGCAGATCAAGTGGGCACTGGTTACTCTGTCCTTCTAGCTTCCTCCCTCTCTTTCCCCCAGGTGACATTATGGAGCCCCTGCTGTGTGCAGGTCCAGAGCAAGGCCACCTCCCTGCCCCACTGCCTTCGAGTGAGTTCCCAATAGCTATGTGCTCCCAGCCCCTGACCCTTTGGAATTCCCCTCCCAAAGCCTGGAGCTGAGCCCCTGCTCCCACCCCTCCAGCTTGGCCTCGGAACCTCCCCAGGTGGGATCCTATGGGTGCTTCTAATGAAGTTCTCTCTGACTCGGTTCAGGGCACCTACCACCCGAGGAAGGAGCAGCGGCCGGCCCTCAGCCCGGGCTGCTGACAGCAGCAATCCATCTCCATCAAAGTAATGGCGTCCCCATTAATCGGCCATAAACTAATAAAGCAAGCACTTTCCACCCCTCACCCCCCCCCGCAACTTCATTAAGTCTTTAGTACATTAATATGTCTTACTTAGTGTCAGCTAAGTCTCTTTCTCCATTTGGGGAGGAGCATGGCGGGGTGGGCGCCTTGCCCAGAGGGTGGGTGAACACGACCGCTCCCCTGGCCTGGGCAGAGGGGCTGCTGATTCAGGGCCACCCACTCCCCTCTCCCTCCTCCTCCATCCACTGCCCTTGAGGGGCCTGAGAGGCAGAGAGGGAAGCAGGAGCAGGAGGAACAGGAAACTGGAGCAAGGGAAGTGGGGAGAAAGAGGAGGAAGGCAGTAGGAAAAGGAAAGAGGAGATGGGATTGGCGGAGGAGGAAGGGGTCTGGAAGGAAGGAGGAGATGGGATGGGGGAGGAGTGTACACCTCCAAATTAAATTTGTGATTCAGGCATCAGATGGGCCGACAGCCAGAGATTAATTCGACTGATCGAGTTATAAAGAGCGGGAGGCCTGGGTAATCAATCTTGCAGCTGTCAGGCCGACAGGCAGGAGTATTAACCTGGCGAGACGGCCTATACCGAGGACTTGTTCATTTCATTCACCCCAACCACGTCCCTGACCACCTCTGGCCAGTGTCTCTAAATAATAATAATTGTGGCTGTTAACGATGACAGAGACAGGATGAGGGGACTGGCTCCTCTGCCAGAGCCTTCTCTCCCCGAGCTTCCACCCATCGCTCAATCTAACCACTCCCAGAAAGCAGGGCAAGGAACAGCTCTTGGCTCTCTTTGAGAGGTGGGGAAATGGAGGCAGGGAGTCCAAGAAGACCTTCAGACAGGTCAGGGACGGGGCTGGGAGGACACTTTGAGATAAAGGACAATGTCCTAGATCCCTCTCACTTCCTAGGAAAAGAGTTGCCCCCCAACCAGCTGGCTCAGTCCCTGACACTTGTGGCTCTGGCCAAGGAAGCTGGGATCCAGAAGGTCAGACTGACCCCTCCTCTGGCCTCTTCCCGCCCTGACCACAAATCTGAGCACTGGGTGGGTTGGGTGGGGGCCCCAACCCTGGCACAGGCCCCTGGGCTGGGGCAGCTGCTCTTCCTGGCAAGCCACCTCCTCTCCTGCTCCCTCTTCTCCTTGCCTGACAGTGTCAGTCCACACCTGGGGGTGGGGTGGGGGTCTCCCTGCAGAGACTTGTGGAAGCGCCATCCCTTGGGCAGAGAAGGGGTGGGGGTGGGGGCGCTGCCTTGAAGTTGACACTTTCTCAGCTTCAGCTAATTTTCACATCCTTCAAACCCTGATATCTCTTTCTTCCTCCTTGCTCCAGGGAAAGGAAGGAAGAAGAAGGAACAGTGTGTGTGTGTGTGTGTGTGTGTGTGTGTGTGTGTATGGGGGGGGGGACACATAAGAAGATGTGATGGCGACTACTTTTAGGGCTCACTGAGAGTGAGCCAGGACCAAATCAGCCCTCTGAAGTTGTCGTGCCAGGGTGGACTATAGTTAGTGGAGGCCTTGGAGGGCAAGGTGAGAAGACTCGAGGCCGCTCCTCCTTTCTCAGTAAGAACCAAGCACAGGGTTAGTTGAGGGGCTATGGTCCCTATAACGCTCTAACAATGTCATCTCTTAGTAGTGTTGTTATTATTACCAATCTAGGGACTACCTTGTCCCTGCAGACAACAATACAACCCTCATTTGCTGTGTTCTAAGTATCTTCAGATGCTTGCTAAGCATTTCATATGTGTTACAACTTTAATGTTCAAAAAGCCCTATGAAGTAGGTTCTATTTTCAGCCCCATTTTACAGATGAAAAATTGAGGTCCAGAGAGGTTGGGAGACTTGCTTTAGCTTCTACAGCCGGAAAACTGTAAAGCCAATACCTGCTCCCTACCCAGAGCCTCAGCACTGGCTAACTTTCCCCCAAGGCCCCCAAATCTCCCTTGCCCTCCACCCTGACCCCATCCCCACTACAGTTCCCCAGCATTCCCTGTTGGCTGATTCTGGATATCTCCAGCTGAGATTATCCAGGCACCAGATCCCTCTGAGTGTGAGGAGGGTGGGGAGGATGGTGCTACCGTTTGTTCAGAGGTTGGGGTGGGGGGTTTGGTGTCAGAGAACACTCATCCAAGGCAAAGGGAAGAATAGGGACCCCACCCCGGGAGGTTCCCCAGTGCCCTGCCCTGGAGTAACCCCGGGGAGTAGGATTTGCTCCCTCCCCAGGCCCCATGGCCTCTTGGGAAAAGAGAGGGTGCTGACTTGCCTGCATCACCCGCCCTCCCCAGGGATGGAACAATTGGAGGGATGCCATGCTGGGTGTGTGTTGGGGGTGTGGATCTGACTTGGATGGGTCTAGAGAGAAAGCTCTCCCTCTCACCTCCTGACCCCAGCCAGGGCTGGGCCCGACGGGAGGTTGGGGAAGTGGGCCCAGCTGGGGCGTCAGGAGTGGAGGCTGGAGCCAGGCCAGCCCCTCTCCCAGGCTCCCTGGGACCCATTTCAAGTGGCTGCTTCCAGGCTGGGCCAGCCGGGGGGAGGGGGAGCAGGAACAGGGAGCCTGTTTCCAAGCCAAGGTTCAAGGGTCTCCCTTCCTGAGCCGCTGCCCCTTTGCTCAGGGCAGCCGTTGATTCCACTCTGTCAGTCTTGGCAGCATTTACTCGTTACTCCTTATCCGGGGCCAAGGCCAGATAGAGGGACCTAAGTCCCTGGAGACTTTATGTGCCTCCCCCATCCCATCTTGAGGCGGTTCTTGTGCTTGGGGTGGGGATGGATAGAGACCCTAGCACAGACACTCAGGGACCAGAATCCCCAGGTATTAAGGCTTTGATCACTGGGGTAGCTGGGGATTTAACCTGTTGTGGTTGCTCTCGCACACCCCTCGTCCCCTCCCATCAGCCTTCTCATGCATGCAAGATCCTGCATCGGGGGTTGGGATCTAGTAACTCAGGGGCCTCTTGTGGCAGTAGGGATGGCCGCCAAGGGCTGTCTGATGATCACTGTGATGGTCCCTCAAACCTTCTCTATGCTGTAGTTTTCCATCTTAAGGTAACAGAGGATTATCTCCATGATCTCTGCTTCTTCTGCCTTAGGTTGGGGAAAGGTGGGTTGCTGGGGAAGGAGAGAGGAGAGATCTTTTCAGGCAAATCACGTAGAACACCTGTTTCAAAAACTGGCCGTGTCTTGGGGCCTCAGTTTCTTCATCTGTAAAGTGGGAGAAATAATGCCTACTTTCTTGGTTGTGGTGATGCTCATGTGAGATGGCAGAGAGGGCCTCACTGTGTCTGGCACTTTGTGGGTGCTGAATGAGAATTTGAAATCATCAGCTAAAGCAGAGGAAGAGCCTTGGGAATGGTGAAGGTGTGAGCTTCAGGGGAGAGACTCTCCTTCCTTGCCTGCCAGCTCCCCAATCCCTCACTCTGACAAGCCTGGGCAGAGGCCCTCATTTAGGACATCCTGGCTCTGAAGAGCTTTTGGACAAGGCTGGGAGAACGACCATGTGGTGGAGGGGTTGTGCTGGAGGGCTGTGTGTGTTTCCACATCTCTGTTTTGAGAAGGGAGTTGTTTGGACATCAGCCAGGCTGTGTGTATATGTGAGTGGGTGTGTCTGTCCATGTGTGTATGTGTGTGTGTGTGTGTGTGTGTGTGTGTGTGTGTGTGTGTGTAGGTTCAATGGTTGGCATCAAAATACTTGCTGATTAATCTCTGTCATCGAGCACCGAGACCCTGGTCCATGGGAAGCTCCAGGCATGAGCTGGTGTCCAATGGGCCTGAGGGGGCAGAATCAGGCCCAGGAAGATGGATTTCCCTGTCCCCTCGGCCCCCACCCAGCAGAGGAGGAGGGGGAAGGCTGCTTCATTATGTTTAATGGGATTGTTGGGGGGACAGTAGTCATGGGGCATTAGCTGCTAATTGGGTCCGTAATAAAGTTAATAAAGCTCTTATGGTCTTTGCCATTACGTGTAATTAAGGGGGTGCACTGTGGTGGGGCGGGGGTGTTGGTGGGGAATGGGTACTGAGCGCTCACTGGTAGAAGGAGCCAGAACAGGAGCAGGTGATGAGGAAGCTGGCAGCCATGCCAAGGCCGGGAGCTGCACCAGTGTTTGCAGCCCACCCCAGGCTGGGCTCGCCAGCAGGTCCTTGGGGGGCTGGAAGGGGTGAGGTGGACAGGAAGGGAAGGGGCTTCACTATGTGCTGTAGGTAGGAGTCCAGGGGGAAATTATTAACCCCAGCCCAGATGTCCACACTCTTGAAGAAGCTCAGAACATGGAAGAAAGGACACCTCCAAGGAAAGAGATGGCACGAGCATTGAAGCTTGACTCGGGCTTGGGTTTGCTGTGTGACTTTGGGAAGTTGCATAGCCTCTCTCAGCCTCGGTTTCCCCTTCTGTAACATGAGGATAATAATGGTATGGTCATGCCAGCTCCAGAAGCTGATATGGTGGAGGAAACTAGACAAGTGACTGTGGTGCTGTTGTTCTTTTCACAAGCTTTTATTTATTTTATTTTATAATTATAAGAGAAATGCTTGAAGTCTTGTATATACAGAAGCATATAGAGTGAAATCCCCCATTCCATTTTCCCTCTGTCTGTCATCAATTTGGTGTTTATTTTTCCAGACTTTTGGGGATACATTTATGAAATACATGTGTACACAGAGAAACATATAGTTTTCTTTCTTCTTTTTTTTTACATAAATAGAATGATATTTTTGTATTGTTTTGCAATTTGCTTTTTTTCTTCTTATATTTGTCTTTGTAGTGTTTCTATGCCAGTGCATGTAGATCTACCTAATTTTTGTATGGCCACTCAATAGTCTATAGTTTGGATATACTATCATTTATTTAAACAATTACCTATTGATGAGCATTTGTTTCCAGTATATGACATTTAAACAATAGACTATCCTTGTATAATCTTTGTGTACCTGTGTATTTCTGTAGGCTAGATTTCCAGAAATTGAATAGTTGGGCCCCAGGATATATGCATTTTATTTATTTTTGTATGTATAATAGATTTGTTTATTTTTGAAAGGTAAAATATGTACAAAGTTCAAAAAATCATAAAGTACAAAAGAATATAACAGTAAAAATTTTGTCTCCCTCGCACTCCTGCCCTCAGTTCCTCTTCCCACAGGCTACCACTGTTACTTCTTATTTTTTTCAAAGATATTTTCAAAGATATATAAATGCTTGTTTTCCTATTTCCCTTCTTTTCTCCCTCAACACTCTGTTCTGCACCTTGCTTTTGATGTCTTGCTATCCTGATATCTTGAAGATCATTCTCAATAGGAACATGCAGGTTGTTCTTTTGAATGGCTGCATAGTATTCCATTGTATGGCTATGGCTTCATTATTTAGCTAGTCCTCTAGGTGGACACCTAGAATGTTTCTAGTCTTTAGCTCTTCTAAGGCTACAAAAAATACTCTTAATATGTTCCTTTGAGCACAAGTGCAGGACATATATAGACAAATTCCTAGAAGTGGAATTGCTGGGTCAAATGATATATTCATTGAAAATTTTTGATAGGTATTGCCAGATTGCACATGGCAATGATTATACCAATCTACCCCCACTCCCAAATGGTGTAGGTGCTGCCTCCCAGACCCTTACCCATAGCCACATCAGTTGCGCTGGGGCACACTCATGGGCAATGGTTCTTCTGGCAGCTCCTGGGGTCGGGAGTCCCAAGGAGCGTGCAGCTCTCCCTGAAGAGCCCATGCAGGAGGAGGAAGGCACAGCCCTCCCCTCTGTGCCTGAGAAAGCCCCTGGGTAAACACAGTTGTCAGAGGGCAGGAAGAGTTACAGTCGGGGTCAGGGGTTAATGCGGATGGAGCTACCGGACATACTGCACAGAGCAAACAAAACAAGTTGGGGGGAGGCAGGGGCTGGCCCTGGGCTGTGGGGGGCGCACCAGTCAGCTTGGACTTGGCTCTTCCCTGGGCAGCTGCTGTCATGGGCATGGCTGCCAGGGTCTGAGGCCACAGAGGTACCTTTCCCCTTCCATAAGGCCTCCTCAGCCCAGAGCCGGCAGGGTGGGCCCGCTGAGCAGCCCAGCCCACCTCCAGGGCCCCTGCACGGGGTAATCCCCCTGGAGCCCTGTCTGGCAGGCTTTGTGAGGTATTAGAGGTGAGCCAGGCGGCGGGCCCTGGAGCCAGGCACAGCTTTTAGAGCATTCCTGGGCATTAGGCTCCGTGTCCCAGCCCAGCCTTGCCCTCGCCCCACTGAGCCCCAGGGTCTTCTCTGCCTCAGCCACTCCTGGCCTAATTACAGGTGTCCATGTCGGGGTCAGCAGTTGGGTTAATTTGGGGCTTGTCCTGGGGTGGCCAGGGCTCATTAATGGAGTCCCAAGGAGTCCAGGGGATAAGCCAGGCAAACAGGGGATTAGGGGCCAAGGAAGACTGTTGTCAGGGAGTGATGGGTTAGACAGGGCTGACTGGGGCCCGAGGTGGGAGTCAGCGTCAAGTGTGTGTGTTCACATACTCACCACACACACGCTCATACAGAGACACAACAGGTGCTCAGATGCACAGACACACACAGCTGCAGACCCAGACATTCACCAGAGACTCGGGGAGGCAGACACGGAATTTCATAGCCACACAGCCTCACACAGCATTATGACTTAGAACTGCTTCCCACAATGCTGCAGGGTGTGCAAGCCTTGGGGGAGATGAACCAGAGACTCTCTCTCTTCAGCCAGAAACTCTGGCCTGCTCCTGCCAACCTCCTCTGGTGCCCTATCCCACCCCCACCACGGTGATGATGTTCCCTTCTGCTTTTCTTTCAGCACCTCCTCCCACCCCAGGCCTGGAATTCTGAAGCACTGGCCTGTGGGTAGAAGGACTTAGAGCAGGCTCCCAGCCAGGCTGGGGGAGGGAGAGACTTCTTCCTCCACATCCCCAGGCCCCCAGAGGGTCCCTGCGCCCAGCGTCAGCTCAGCTCCCAGAAGAACCCCTACACCCACCCTGTGCATCATGACAACCCTTGGGTTCTGAAGGGAGGCATGGCCACACTGCACAGAGGTCACTGAAGAGGAGGAGGAGGAAGAGGAGGAAGGAGCTGATAGGAGCCAGGGGTGGGAGGGGCTGGGCAGGGGGAAATCGCTTAACCCCAAAGCCGCCAATGGTCTTTGGAACCCCCCCGCCGGCACTGACGGGGGCCAGCTGGAGCTGGCTGAGGACGAGAGGCCCAAGTGTGGGAATCCAGGGAGGGGGCCTCCCGGGGCTTTCTGGGTCAGCTGGGAGGAGGGCACCCGGAGCTTTCTTCCTCAGCCTGCCCCCCTGCCACCATCCCTGCCTAGGACAAGGAGACAGGATGTGGCTCCCTGGCTCAGTTGCTGACAGGGAACTTTTTCCAGTATTAACCACCAGCCCCCACCCCAAGCTGGCTGGCTGATGTTACTCCACTCCTAGCATGGTGGATGTGGCAGCACACGGGGACAGGGAGGGGAGCTCAGAAACCCAACATTTGACTCTGGAAGGTCAGATTTTCCCAAGATATTCCTTCCTTCTGTGCCCCCTTCCCAGGGCACCTCCTTGACTAGTATTTAGAGGGGGCCCCCGGGGCAAAGTGACTCCCAATCCAGAAATAGCCACTACTCCATCCCACTAACTTAACCTTCTCATCAGTAAAGGTGCCTCAGGGCTAGGCTGCCACCTGTTGTCACCTCAATGTTGGTCCTAGGCATCAACCGTTCCCTCCCTGGGCTTGCTGTCTCCTCCATGCCATTCCCAGGACCCCCCACATACTCCAGGCCCATAATTGAATATAAAGGCCCAGAAGCCAGTGCAAACAGTGGCATTAATCACCAGCAACCTGGCAGCCTCCTGCCATAGATCTTTCTCACACATAAAACAGCTCATGTTAATCATTGCCGCTGATTTATTGTCTTCTCCGCCTTGTACATAAATTATTCACCATTGCCTGGCCTGGTGGAGGAATCCTATAATGAGGGTTTCCATCCTTCCGTCTTCGAGGTGAACCCTCAGACCTCTGGGTCTGCGTGGCAGCTCTGCTGGGCTGTGGGTGTTCACTGGGCTGTCTCAGGCATGGAGCTGCAGGCAAGGGGATGGTGAGGATGGGAGGGAGAGGGGGCCCCCATTGAAGAGTATCTGGTCCACCCAAGAGCACACACAGGAACTTTTCAGCTCCAGGAAACAGGGCTATGGCCTCGGAGAGCTCTGCAGTTCTGGACAGGAGAAACGGGGCAGAATGGGGGCTGTTGGCGGCCCCCGGGGTTCCTAAGGCTGGGCTGGGTGGAGCGGAGGGAGCCCTTACCTGGAGGTTCTTGCTCAACAACTGAGAGCCTCTGCTGCCAATCAAACCCAGTTCCTGGGAGTTGCCCCTCCCATGAAGCAGGATGTGGGCGTGTCCACCGGGCTTGGAGACCTGCCTCCCCCAGTGTCCTGTCCTACCCTGGGGTCTGTGCTTCTTTTTCTGGCCACACCTCTGAGAAGGCCATGGCCTCAGAAGGTGGTGGCAGTAGTTATGGCAGTGTCCACCAGATGGCAGACCTAAAACCCAGATGGCAGCTTCAGGAGGCAGTGGGAGACAGCACTTGAGTGAGGAAGTACCTTTGGAAAGGTGGGCTCCACAGGAGGAAAGCGATGGGGAATTGGTGGAGATGGAGGAGTTTTGCTGAGGGCAAGAGCCCTTAGCCTTGGTGGGACCAAAAGATAGCACCCATCTCACACATCAAACCACACGTGGTGCCATCCTCAAATGGGATCATCTCAGAGGAAGAGTTGGGGGTCCAGGAGGTGTGTGCGGGCAGCACAACCCTGGTGGGGAAGGATGCAGCTGATCCCAGTTTCACTGGCCCTGGCCCAACTCCCCTGAAATGCAGCCAGCCTGTCAAGCTCTTCTTCCCAGGCTCAAGTCCATCGCTTCCCAATCCCTCTCTCTTGGCTGGGAGACCCTCGGAAGCAGCCAAGACAGGACCTACCGGCATAACAGGGTCTGCGGGCGTCCAGCAAAGCCCAACTCGCGGCGGCTGGAGCGCTCCCTGATCCTGTAAACTGATCATTCAAACACACAGGCCTGTGAGTTGCTTGGACCCATTCCGTTCAAGGATCCCTGTTCCCCACCGACCCTCTCCTTCCTCCCTCCTCCATGTAGAGTGGTGAGCTTCCCAGAGACACAAACAGGCCCTAAGATTCAGGAGAGTTGTGGCTTTAACACCGGACTTGCCAGAGACCCCCAGCCTGACCCTTCTGCAAGCCCCTCAACGCCGCCTGCCACACACACACCTTGAGGGTCCTGTCTGATGCCCTCTGCCAAGGCTGGGCAGAGCACTGCAGCACGATGGTGTGCAGAGAGTGCTTGGCACTGCATTGCCACCTAGCCAACGAGCTCCTTCTACCAGAGATACAGGGCTCTGGCCCTTTAAATGCCTTGAGCCCTGAGGGTGGAGCTGGCAGAACCGGGTTCTGAAGGACAGCCAGGCCTCCTTCAGCTCCAACTGCCTCAATTGGAGTCCTAGGAAAACAACTGGAACATCATCTCCTTGGCTGATCCTGCCTGGGTGAACTTGCTGTAAACCCCTCCCTGCAGCTCTCTGCAGGTGTTAGGATTCTGGAGCGCCCCTCCTGGCTTCATGACCTTTGTGTGCTGATGGGAACCGCCAGCCCCAGGCAGGGCCCAGTCTCCTCCTCTCAGGCTCCTTGAAGGCATAATCAAGACATCCCCTTCTCCGGCCATGCTGAGGCCTCGTCCCACATACAGCAACTAGAAGGATGTGCAGCTATGACCTACAACTATCTACTGGGGCTTTGGGGGTGGGGGAGAAGACATCCCCGTCAATGAAGACCAGTCTTTCTCCAAGTGTGACTCCTGGGCCTGAAGACCTACTGAGCTGCAGGCTGTGGGGATGGGGTCCAGCAAACAGAACTGTTACCAAGCTTCTTGAAGTCTGCACAAGAGACTTCCAGAGCCAGGGGAATGCCCTCATTAGACCTGAAGGTTCCTGAGGGCAGCTGCAGACCAGAGTATGGGGTTGGGGAGGTTTTCCTAGTTGGCATCTTCTGGATGGCAGAGGGCTGACTTCCCTGCAGAGCTGCCCTGGAAGCAAGCACACCGTCGGCCTCCTCCCTGTCCTTCCACCTGGTCCCCCTCCCTTCCCCACCAGCCCTTCCACACCCAGCTTGCCTGGCTTCCCCGGACCCGCTGTCTTCATGTCTGTCTTCACATAGGTTCCAGGGCTGCCCTGGCCCAGCTTGTTTATCCTTCAGGGGGTCCGAGTGGGTGTTTCAATCCCAATTATGCTCTGACCACAGTCACCACAGATACCAAAACAAATGTCCTGGGCGTCAGAAGTGGGGGAGGCTCAGACAGGCTGGTGCCAGGGGGGCTGATAAAGGGAGATCCGCTTGGGCTTGGAGGTGATGAGAGCTGCTCCTAGTGATGGGGCCCTGGGGAGCAGGGGCTCGTGGGTAATTGGCCTCCTCAGCTAGAGCCAGGCCACAGAGAGGGCAGTCTTGGTCTCAGTGCTCCCCCCCATCTCCAGATTCCCTTCAGTCTCATCTAACGGAGCCCTGAGGTTGTCTTGGAAAAGACTTGCCTCTTCCTAGCTGCTGACTAAGTCCAGCCTCACCTCCAGAAGACAGAGATCTTGACTCCTTAGCCCAGGCTGGCCCACTGACCTGGTGGTCAGTGTCTGGGGACGGAAGTAAAATTCAGGGATTCCAGCCCCAGCTCTGCTGGACTCTCCCTGTCACTTGGATTGGAGTTCTCTGCCTCAATTTCCCATCTCAAGGTCAATTAGCAGAAAATGCTACCCAGTCTGACTGTCCATGAGGGAAGAAAAATCTCGACCCTCCCAGCCTCTGCGGTGTGCCTGGAGAACACAGTGAAGCTTCTCAGGGAGCCATGAGAAGCAGGATGTGGTGCCTGTTTAGGGTGCTGGTGACAGGGATAAAGAGGAGAATGAGGGCACTGCTGATAGGTGGGCCCCCTGATTTCTATCTGGAGCTTCAGGCGTCCCAGACTAGGAAGGGCCCCCAGCTCCCACCTGCCTCTGTGGGAACCAGGGGACCCAGCAGAGGCCTCGCTCAGCACCCCTCCAGCTATGCCTGCTCCCGGCTGGGAGGAGCCCTCACTCACCACTGTCCTCTCTGGCTCCTACCCCAACACCTGCTTTCACTCCCACCTTGCCCTGCTGCTTTGCCCTGGAAAAGACTGGAAGGTCCTGGAAGGTTCCCCTTCTGACCTTCTGACATTTTTAATAACAATGATAATAGCAAAGATAACAAAAACAGTCCCATTTATTGAACACTTTCCATGTGTTGTGCCAGATGCTTTTGCAGTTTGATCTTCATATCAATCCTGCAAAGCCAGCAGATACAGCAGCCCCGCTTTACAGAAGAGGAAGCTGAGACTTATGTTAAGTAAATTGTCCAAAGCCACATCACTAAGAAGTAGTAAAACTGGATTCAAACCCAATTAGGTCTGCCTTCTGAACCCAAGGTTTTTGCACCAGGCTCAGGATGGCCTGAGGAGGGTCTGGATGATGGTGGGTTTCTATTCTGATCTCTATTCTGGCCTATCTTGTTCATTCAGCCCTGGCTGCTGCCCAAACACAGGTAGCCTCTGCCCAGGGGCTGGAGCCACAATGTGGCAGGTGGAGGGATAAGAGGCAGGCTGTTGGGGCCAGACATCTGCTTCCCAGCCCCTCCTCAAAAGCCCAGGCTCACCCCCAATACACACTTTCAGTGAGGTCAAGGCTGAGATTAGAGACTTGGCCTCTGGGAAGGAGGGAGAGCCAGCAGGGGCTTACAAGGGTGAGTGTGGGTGCATTTGTGCCTGTGTGAGTGAGCATGTGTGCTGGAGACTGAGACTGTGTGTGTCTGTGACTGTGTGGATGTGTGTGCCCATGAGGCTGAGTAAACATGTGCCAGTGTGCAGCAATGTGAAAGTGTGAACGTGTGGGGCTTTGAAAGAGTGAGCGTCACTAAGCAAGTGTGCTAGTGTAACCATGTGGGGTATGGGTGTTTCTGAGAGTAAATGATTGTGCTTAGGTGTGAGAGCACAAACATGAGTGGGAAATACAGTTACTGTCTATGTATCTGAGAGGAAAAATCCTAGAAGATCCAGGGTCCAGTCTCTCTCTGCTATTGACCAGCTATGTGGCTTTGGACATGCCACTTCTCTGAGTTTCGATACCTGCCAATGTGGAGAAAACCCCTCGCTGGGTAACGATGAGGACCAAATGCTGTCATGCGGCAGCGAGCATTTTGTAATCTGTCAGCTGTAGGTTCTCGGGAAGATCAGTGAGCTCTCTCCATCCTCTGCCTCCCTCCCCCAACCCCCAGCCCCATGACCTGCTCCTACCCTAGCCAGGTTCCAAGCAGAGGCGCAGCCCACACAGGAAGGCTCTGGGTCCCAGGCTCAGAAGGACTGGTTAGGGATGGGAGAATGAGCAGGCATAGCAGCCACTCTATCCACCTTGGCTCCCCATGTTTGACTCAAGGCTCCCATCTGGACCCCACTGCTCTGCTCCAGATCCGGAGATTCCCTCCATCTCACCCTGGCCCACCACACTCCGGAAACTACTACCGCCTCCCTCTATGGAGGTGGAGGCCCCAGGGTAGGAGGCTCTCTCCAGGTTCCCCTTCTGATGTTCTGTAGATCACCCCCCACTAAGATTCCAGGGTTCTAGGCCTGTGGCCCTTGCAGTTCCAGCCGTCACTGAGCTTCTCAGGTGATTGTGATGCCAGTAGTTCGTGCACTTGCATTGGGAAACCACCTACTTAGTGCGGTGGTTCTCAACCCTCCCTGCGCATCACACAGGAATCACCTGGGGATGATTTGAAAAATCCTGATGCCAGCCTGCACCCAGACCAGAATCTCTAATTATTAATGGCTTTAAAACTCCCCCATGTGATGCTAACGTGCAGCCATGCTGAAGAACCACTGATAATGATTCCCAAATTCCCCTGGTGGAAAGAATCACCTGAGATGCTTGTTAAATACACAGCTTCCCAGGCCCCTCCCCTGAAAATTCTGATTTAGTGGGGCTAGGATGGGCCCCAGGAATTTGCATTTTTAATAAATATCCCAGACAATTCTAATTATCAGGGAATTTTGGAGATACTAGCCTAAAGCTGTGCTTCTCAAACTTTAACGTGCATAAGAATCACCTTGGGATCTTGTTAAAATGCAGATTCTGGTTCAGTAGTTCCAAGGTGAGAGCTTGAGGTGCTATAAGTAGTTCTGTCCAGCCAGAGCATAAATTATGAGATGGTGAATGATAAGAGATGAGACCACAGAGAAAAGCAGGGACCTTATAAACCCTGACAAGGAACTTGAACTTGAACTTGATGCCCAGGGCAATGAGGAACCACTGAACCGTTTTTAACAGAGGTAGCTTGTTCAGACACATATTTGAGAAAGATTATTCTTGTGGCCACATGCAGGATGGGTCAGAGGATGGGACACCAGCCAGGAGGCTGTTACTGTGGTCCTGGTGAAAGGTGGAGGCCTGGGCTAAGGAGGTGGGCAGCAGGGAGAGAGAGGTTAGTAATCTTGGGGAGGGCTTAGTGATCAGTTGTGAGGATGTGAGGTGAGGTGGAGGGTGAGGGAAGCTTAAGAGTGGCCGCTGGGTTGGCTGCAGACTTGGCAACTAGTGAAGAGGAGCGCCCCACACCTTGGCTGCGCTAGGAAGCTTCCATCCACACCTGCTGCCCCCATGATCTGGTAACTGTTGCTTTAGGCTCCTGAAGGACAAGGTTCGAGGAGAGACAACAGGAAGCAGCCTGGAATATGTTATGGAACTGATGTCTTAGAGAGCCCCTGTCCTTGACTTTGGGTGACTCTGGATGTTTCCTCTCAGTAGTTGCCAAGACTTGGAGGCTGATTTGGGGATTCAGTCTTCTGAATACCTTGGCCCCCCACTTTATCCCTCTCTGGCTCCCTTCTGGACATGAAAGCCAAGAGGAGGGGAAATCCGGGTCCAAGAAGTACCCTGGCTTGTGGCTGCTGTCTGGCTGACTCTCACTGTGGACCCTAAGCACCTCAAGACCTCTCCCAGGCCATCCTCCTGGCATCTCTGCTTGACACACTGGCCCAGCCTGCCCTGGATTGCAGCCCTCACTCTCCCCCAAAAGAGCTTGACTGCCTCTCAGATCATCCACTCCAATGACATTTGGCCTGTTTTCCTGTTTGGGGGCTCATTTCTCTCCATTTGCTGCTGGATGGTGGCTCAGCATTCCCTAGACCCAGATGCTCCTCTGCAGTTCCCCGGGCTGCTCTGTCACGTCTTTCTCTGACATAGCTCCTTCTGTGGTACAAGTGTTCATTAAAACTGAGATTCCAGTCATGCTGACCAGGGCAGGAGGGCCATTCCATCATAAATATTTGCCATCAGCATCTTCAGCATATTAGTGAGAGCTAATAATATACTGGGCACCAAACTAAGGACTTTACATGTATTAGTGTATGTTTGCCACATCCCCAAGAGAAAGTCTCGTATTATTCCTATTTTATTGATGAAGAAACAGAGGCAAAGATGTTAAGTAACTTGCCCAAGGTCACTAGGCTAGGAATTGGGACTGGAGCACTGCTGCATCTGATGCCAAGTGCCTGCCCTTGACCACTGAGCGATACTGCCTCTCGTGGTCTTCATCACCATCCCAAGGCCTCAGTTAAGTCCTCTGCCTGGGATCAGCTTCAGAACTGGATTCTTCCCAGAACAAATATCAGGTCAGGGCTAAGGCTCATGCCCAGAAAAACTGAGGCAGGGAGCAGATGGAAACCCCAGAAGGGATTTTGCTGCAGCAGAAAGAGTTGGGGATCAGGGTTCAAATGGATTGAGGTTGAGTCTTGCTCTGCCTCTTGATAGCTGAGCAGACCTGGCCAAGTCTTTAACCTCTCTGAGCCTCAGCGTCCTCATCTGTGACATGAGAATAGCAGCAGAAGCTACCTCTCAGACTTGTAATGAGGAACGAATGAGGAATGTGCAAGGCAGGGTCCTATCAACTGCCTGATGGAAGTGACTGTTAGTGTCAGCCGTCACTCAATATTTGTCATGAATTGCTGGGACTGAATCCAGGAGCTGCGGGTACAGCCAGGAGCCCCTGAGCCTGGACTTGTCTCTCAGACTACAAATTACAAGTCAAACAAGAGTGCAGTCAACTTGCTACCCTCCACCTTCCATTAATCTTTTGGGATCTTCCTGCAGCTGTGTCTTGAGCCCTAGCCATCCCTTCTGGCCTCTGTAAAATGAGGGACCGTAGCTAGTCAGTCTGGACAATTTTAACTTCCCAGGAGTGGAAAGGAAGGCAAATCCTCATGATATTCGCCAAAGCATAATTGCTGCCAAAGAGGGACCCCTCTCTTCATTCAATAGATAAAACTCTTGATGCCTCGTGTGTGCGTGTCAAGTCTCACTGCTGATCCCTTTATTCATTCAATGCACCTTCAATAAAATTTATTTTAAATGTCAAAAGGAAGCCATGAATGCATTCTTGCTGTAAGAAACATAGAAGAAGCTCCCTTTCCAATTCCAGAATCCTCCCCAGAGGTCACTGCTGTGGTCAGTTTACTGGGTATCCTTCCAGATCATTTCCTTTGCATTTATATACATGTACATATTATACATAAAGAAACATACCATTTTGGGGGTGTATTTTTATCTTTGTACACAAGTGTTCTTATTTTTCTGCAATTTGCTTTTCTAATTAAAAATATGGCTTGGATATTTTCCTGAATCAATACCTATAGATAGATCTCGTTGTTTTTCACTGCTGCATATTAAGTATTTCATAGCATGGGACGCCACTGTTTACTTAGCCACTCTCCACTAGTGGACTGTTGTTAAGTTGCTTCTAATTTTTCATTGTTCTAAACAGTACTCAGTGAACTCCCTGGTATGTGGTTCTGTGGGCAGATGCGAATATTTCATTAGGATAATGAATATCTAGAAATAGAGTTGCTAAGACAAAGATGGGCATTGTTAATTTTAGTAGAAACTGCCAAAGTACCTTCCAAGAACACTGGATCAATTTATGGTACTTCCAATTGCTATTGAGACAATCCACTTATGTATGCTCTCTCCAATGTTGGATACTGTCAATCTTTTGAATTTTTGCTAATCTAATAGATCAAGCAAAAATGAATCTTATGTTTGTTTTAACTTGCATTTCTTTCATTATGATTGCATTTCTCTAATGTTGAACATATTTTCCTAAGTTTATTGGACAATTTGTATTCCTATTTCTAGAAATTGCCTGTTCATATACTTTGCCCATTTTTCTAAGGGGTTTTTAAAAATCTTTTTCTTACTGGTGTGTTAGAATTCTTTATCCTGGATGTTAATATTTGTTATGCTTTGGTTGCTTGTCTTTCTATGTCATTTTTGACCTTTTATCAGATGTAGTATATCAGATTAAATTTAGACATAGTATATTTATCAATCTTTTCCTTTATGGCTTTTATAGTTTGTTTCTTATTTTAAACAACCTTCTCCAATCTGAAATTATTTAATTCTAATTTATCTTATCTTCTAACGTTTTTAGATTCAGGTCTTTATTTTGTCTAGAACCTACTTTGTGAATGGTGTGATATAGAAATAATCCTTTTGTAAAGTAAAGTTTGGGGACCTCACCCACCATCACAGGGTATCTGGACTATGAATCTGATTCACTAATACCGAGGCATGCCATTAGTATTTGCACAATTCAGAAGGGAGAGACTTTAAGCAATGGCAGGTATCTGGTGTGGTGAAGGAAGGGTGGGGGTGGAGGTGGGTGTGACGTGAGAGGTCCCTTCACAGGGCTCAGCTGAGAAGATAAATACCAGGTGCTGACCTTGGCTCTCCCTTCCCTCACCTCAGTATGAAAATGGCTCCAGGCAAAGAGAACAGCAGGTGATCCCCAGAGGATCCTGAGAGGCCATCTACCTGTGCACCTGGTGCACGGCACGTGTCACACCACATGGATGGTCTGTTTCCGCTGCCCCGCACTGAAATGTCAGCCGCTGGGGGACAGGGACTGTGTCCTCTTCATTCTTGTCTCCCCTGCATCTAATACAGTGCTGGCACCCTTGGGTGAATGCACGTGTACATTCTGACACGCACTTCTGTGTGCTCAGGTTCGTGCTCAAGGGGCATGTCCCTGGGTGAGCCCGTGTTCCCCGCGTGAACGGATAGGTGTTGAGAGTGCACGATACGCAGTGCATGTCCTCGCGTCTCCGACCATATGAGTGTGAGGGCGGGCTGGTGTACCTGTGTCTGTGGGCACAGGAACACACGTGCGCTTTCCTCCCCTCCCCCACCAGTTCCCCCCCTTCTCTGGTCACGGAGTTTTTGTCCTCGACAGTGGGAGTATTTATTAATGGGGACGAAGTCAGGGCATGGCAAATCCAGTTTCTCCTGGGAAAGCTTCATTCTTCTCCATCCTTCTCTCTCTCTTCTTGGTCCTCTTCTCCCCTCCTCTTCCGATTTCACGTCCTCCCCTTCCCCACTCTGGGAGGAAGCTCATCTGAGCTCAGCCTTTGCTGACACGGCCATTTGGGCCCATTAGCTGCCGCCTAATGAGTGACTGCCTTCTCTGCCCCTTCCCCCACCCCAACTGGGAGGGAGGGATCAATTAGCTGCTGTGTACACACACACAGGCACGCACACAGATGCACTCCTACACATGTATTCATGCCCCCATGTACATACATACACTCATAAAAACACTCATAACAGGGGCCGGCCCAGTGACGCAAGCGGTTAAGTGCGCGCGCTCAGCTGCGGCGGCCCGGGGTTCGCTGGTTCGGATCCCGGGCGCGCACCGACGCACTGCTTGGTAAGCCATGCTGTGGCGGCGTCCCATATAAAGTGGAGGAAGATGGGCACCGATGTTAGCCCAGGGCTGTCTTCCTCAGCAAAAAAAAAAAAAGAGGAGGATTGGCGGATGTTAGCTCAGGGCTGATCTCCTCACAAAAAAAAAAAAAAAAAAAACACTCATAACAAACACACATGCATCCTTTCCTCTTGACCAATAATACCCTTTTAGGGGTCCCTACCTTCCACAGTGTTCCCCAGCTTCTGAGAGAGAGCCTACTCAATTCAACAAGCAGAACGCCCACTGCCGACCTCACTCACGCCAGCTCATTCCCAGATTCCCATGGTTCCAAATTGAGTCCAATTCTCATATTTTACAGATGGGCAAACTGAGATTCAGAGTGGGGAAGTGACTTGTCCAAGATCCTTCAGCCAGTTAGAGGCCAAGCTGGGAACAGACCCATGTTCTGTACTCAGATTCCCAGTCCAGGACCACTGCTATCAACAGATAGAAATGGGGTGTCCCACAAATGCCCACCCTGTACTCAACAGAGCTGTGGGGCTTCAAAAGTAGTAAGTCCACATTAAGGTGTATGGACATAATCCTTGTGGTGACGGGGACCTGGAGAGGGTCTGCCTTGTGCAAAGGAGAGAGAGGCTGAGCTCTTGGGGAGGCTGGCCTTGTCCCACGGAGACAGCTTGGCCCACAAATTGTGGAGAGATGAGTCCAACCTCAATCCCTCCTCTGGCTCTCGCCAGCCTCGCCTTGGCTTTCTCTTCCTCTGCTGAGTACTGACCTCAGGGATCCCTGACACAAGCTCCCTCTTGGTCAGAGAGGAAGGGGGCACCTCACTGGGGATTCTGTTCCAAAGAGTGCCCCCTGAGGCCTGGGGATGGTTAGGTCCCAGCCTGGCCCCAGCCTGGCCTATTATCCAGATTCTTGTTTAAGGATAGGAAATGTGAGAACTTGGTCGCAGGCCTGAGGCAGGCAGGACCCAGCAGGAACAGCCCAGGCCACCTGGCTCAGAATGCCCATTGTGCTCAGCTACTTGGGAAATTCTCTGAAGCCTTGGCAGCTGGAGTATGGCTGAAACATGGCAATTCACATCTCCCAGGGTCCCAACCCTGTAGGCCATGTACGAAAGAGGAGTTGAGGATAGGTCTGGGGGGGTCCTTCTGAAAGCTTACCCAGGGCGCAAGGGGCTTCCAGAGCCTCCCCTCGCACCCAGGAGCTAGAAATAGTGCTTTCCTTGCTCCTGCTCAGCACCGCCCCCAGAAGCAGGGGTGGAGGGCTGGAGTTCTTATCTAAAGGTCCCTTTTCTCCCTTGGAGCCCCAGATGGTCCTCCTTTCCCACCCTGTGTCCCTGCCTGGGAGGTGCTGTGAAGACTGAGGCCTGTCTGTCTGCAGCCCTCCGTAACCCTCACAGCCTCAGTGAAACCTGATGTGGACTCGAGAGGGCCATCCTGGGACACATCCCTCGGCAGATGTGGACCCTGCGACACATCCCTCGGCTGATGTGGATCCTGCAGTGGTCTTGGTCAAGTTTCCAGGCCCCCTCCCTGCCCTCCCCCTCAGCAGGGCTCAGCCCAGCAAGTTCCCCCCCAGATTGAGTTGCCAGAGGGGATATCCTTTTCCAGCACAGCCCCTCGCCCTGCTCTAAAAGCACAGAGCATCAGAGCCTGCTTGCAGGGGTGATGGAACCTCTCACTGCAGTGGGCCATCACAGTGCCAGCCTGGGATGGAGGAGGCAATGGGCCCCGGGGGCAGAGGGAGTGGAGGACAGAGGCTCCAGGTCAGGAAGATGCAGATTGCAACAGAACTTTCCCACTTTCTGCCGAGTGACCCTGGAGAGCTACCTCCATTTCATCTGTAAAAGGAGGAGAACCAGAGCTTCTTCACAAGGATTTTGCTGCAAGGATTAGGAGCCACATGTAATCTCTAATTCTATTTGCTTATGTGTGCATTGACAATTTCCCGAAGGGTATACAAAGAAACTGCTAACAGCAGTTACCTCTGGAAATGGGAATAACAGGAGGAAGGAGAGGACTTTTACTTTTCACTTTCTTCTCTTTTATACTGTTTTAATTTTACTACTAAGCATGTTTATTACTGTTTAAAGAAAGATGAGAAAGAGAAGATGAAACACTTCCAGCCAAATAGCTGAGCCTCAGTCAAATCAGTCAATGGCAGCCTTAATTGCTGTCAGTTAACAGGGTAACAACCCCTCCTTCAGTGGGCATTGTGTCTAGGCATGAAAGTGATTTGTAAGTAAATCGTGTATAAATGTTAGGCATGATTAACATCTGGGTAATGATGTATTTCTATGCGCAATTATGTATGTGAGATGGCTTGTCCTAAGTGTGAGGAGGTGTATGTATCCTTAAGAGTAATTATGCAAATGCTGTGGGTGGTGGGTAAGAGCACAGGCTCAGCAGCCATGTTGCCTGGGTTTGAATCCTGAACCCGCTATTTACCAGAGATGTGATCTTAACAAGTTACTTAACTTGTCTTTGCCTGAGTCTGCCTATCTTTAAAATGGGGATAATTATTATACCTTCTCCATAGGATTACTGTGAAGGTTAAAATCAGCTAAGTTATGTAAAAATCTTGGAACAGCCCCTGGCACATAAGAAGTGTTCAACAAATGAGTTTTATTTTGTGTATTTATGTAGACACATTAGTGTTTCTCATCCCCTTAGGAGGAGGAATGCTGTCTCAGCCCATCTTCCATCAAGGAAGGGGAGATGGCTGGATGGGTCTGTCTGCCCTTTCAGTCTGTTTGTAGACATCTACTGTGGAGATCTAGGGCACTTGAGGAAACTGGGGTTGCTCTTCTTGGAGAGTCCAGAGCCAGGGCCCCATCCTCAATGGGAGCCCTGGGGAGGAGAGGGGTGACTCACATTGAGCTCTCATCCCTTGCATACTTCCAGGACACTCCTGGAGGTGGCATGCCCCAATTGCCCTCCTGGGTCACTCAGACAAAATGTCTTCTGAGGGGCTGGCATGCCCCAATTGCCCCCCTGGGTCACTCAGACAAAATGTCATCTGAGGGGCTGGCCCCGTGGCCTAATGGTTAAGTTTAGCACACTCTGCTTTGAGGGCCCAGGTTCAGTTCCTGGGCATGGACATACACCACTCGTCGGTGGCCATTCTGTAGTGGGGACCCACATACAAAATAGAGGAGGATGATAGTTCAGGGAGAATCTTCCTCAAACAAAAAGAGGAAGATTGGCAACAGATGTTAGCTCAGGGTGCATCTTCCTGAGCAACAACAAAAAAACATGTGGGCTGAGCCAGGAGGGAGGACTGAGCCACTGAGGGCGGGGGTGGGGAGAAGGAGGTCACTCTCCGAAAGCAGGCCAGCAGGAGAGAGCGACCAGGGGCAATGGGGGAAGGGCCACTGCAAGCTAAGGTCAGAGAGAAGCATCTAGGCAGCTTCTGGCAGCACAAGCCTAATTTCCCCAACCCCTTCTGAAAGGGTCAGCCTGTCCTCCGACCTACCCCACTCCCAGCTCTCGCTGCCTCTCCTGATTCTGGTGGAGTGGCTGTTCCCCTGAAGAGGGGCGCTGGAGGCTCTTCTGGGAGATGCTGGGCCGCCAGATGGGAGGTTTGGGAGCAGGTTTGGGAGAGGGCAGAGAGGTCCTGACTTGAGGGAGGGACCTGGGCCTGGAATGGAGCTGACAGCCGGGTTCCTCAGGGTGCCAAAGCAGGCGCCAGTCTGTGGAGGGGAGTGAATGAGCCCAGCCTGGAGGAAGATGGAGGAGCTGGGCCAGCCCGACCTTCCCTCCTCATGGGCACAGCCCCTTTCCCAGTGTAGACCCTATGTCACGAAGACCTGCAGAAATTAGAGGTTCTGAACCCCAAACTGGGACACGTGGTAGGCAAGCATTTGTGTGAATCACAGGGCAGAGTAATTTGGAATGGGATGTACTGACTCTACCTGCTCCATGGAGCATGAGCACACGTACCCAAGGAATCACCCACAGGGGCTCCTGTGCATGTCTGGTCACATAAGACACAAGCACACGCACAGTCACACACATCACCCACGGGCACGGACACAGCATCGTGTACACACAGATGCACACAGGCACAGACAAGCACGGGGACAGCGCCAGAACCTGGAGTGCCTTCTCTCCCTTTACAGAGTAAGAAACCAGATCCTGGGAGCTTAAATAGTGCAGCCAAGGCCCACTTTTGGGGGTCTCCAAAGAGAGACTCTCTCCTAGAAAGCCATCCTTAACTAATGCCCTGCAGCCACCCACTCCCTTCCATGGGGCTTTTGTCCCTCTGTAGAGTGTCTGGCCTTCTAGTACTGCCACATTGGTCTACACACCTGAGGTCTGACCCTCTCCAGAACTTCAGCTTTGGGGCTCCTGGAGGGTAGGGCCAACTCTTCCTCCATCTGAGATCTACCCCCAGGGACACTGCCTTAGAAGGGGTCACTGAGTTCCATGGGAGGCCAAGAAAGGAGAGATGGAGGTGAGGAGGAGGGCCATAGAGCTAGAGGCGAGCTGTGATTTGGGCAGGCATCTCACATCCAGACTCAGCCACCCAGATGCATTAGCCTCTTACACACCCTCTCACCTTCAGGGAGTGTAAGGCGTGGAAAGGAGGAAGAGAGTGCAGGGCAAGTTGGAGAAGGTGAGCAATGTGGGCACATGTGAGAGCTAAGGGGGAAGGTGCAGGGGAGAGTTTTCATGTTCGATTTTTTTGGTTAAGTGTTTTGTTGAATTATAGCACATACCCAGACAGTACATAAATTATATACGCACTTTATGGTTTATTATGTATGAGTGTACAGCTCAATGAATTTCTACAAAGTAGACACACCCATGCAAACAGCGTCCTGATTAAAAAGTAGAATATTATCAGTACCCAGGAACCTCCTCAGGCCCCCTTTCCAGGCACAATACCCTATTCTGACTTCTTACACCATAGAGTACCTCTGTCTGTTTTTAGACTTTACATAAATGGAATCATAGAATATGCGAACTTCTGTGTCTGGCATCTGTCACTCGATATTATAGTTCTGAGATCTACGCATGCTGTTGTGCAGACACATTCTTAAACAGTATTCGTACATGGAGATGCACACACATTTATAAGGGCTCACACACGGGCAGGCTCATGTGTGTATGGTTCTGCCACAAATATGCATATTTAAACTGCTCACACACAGGTATGCACACAAGCACAACACACACCCAGGTTCTCATGCACCTGTGCACATTCTCATGCACTCACATATGTGAATATCATGCACACACATTCATGTATATATAAATACTCACACCCAGATACTTATGCTTACGCACACTCATGCAGGTTCTCACACACACAATCAAGATAGACACATTATATGTACCTCAATTTTCACACGCAAATGCACACTCGCACACCACGCACCCTCAGACTTACGTGCCGGCACCAATTTCTCTCACACACGCATGCCCCTCTCACCAACCCCCAGCCTCTCTGGCTCAGGTTCTAAACAGACAGAGGAATGTGATGAAATCGACAGCTGAAAACTGTCCTGAGAGCAAAGCTGTACTTTGTTGAGACATCTGAGCCCTCATTGGACGGATACAAGTGTCAGTGCGTCTGGGGGCTGGGGCAGAGGGAGGTGGTGGGGTGGTCTCCCAGGGCGCCTGTGGCCTTTGGGCTGTTTCCATTATAAAAAATCATGGAAGGACTGGAGCAGTGAGAGCATGGCTGTGAGTAAATAAAGCTGCCACCTTTGACCCGTGGAGGCCAGGGCTCAGCCCAGAACGAATGCTCATTAGGGAGGGGAGTGCTCAGGCCCAGCCCAAGTTCTCCAGCACCCGAGGCTCAAGGCCAGACTCCCAGGGGAGAGGAGGAGGGGACCTGAGAACCTGTATGATGCTAGGGGACATGTAAAGGGAGTGGGGGAGGAGAAAGGAGTAGGGGATGCAGGAAGGAGATTGGGGATATTGGGGAGAGGGTGAGGGTCCTGGGGAAGGCTGGGGACAGGGAGGAGAGCTCTGACTTCTGGCTCTCCCTCCCTTGACTTCTTCCTATCTCTCTCTCTCTCTTTCTCTCTCTCAGCGCCTCTTCAGGTCTCTTTCGCTCTTGGCCTCTGAAACAACCATATGTCCCCTGTCCCCCTTCTCATGTTTAAGGCTTGGTTTGCTTGTTTTTCTAATCACCAGGAACTACAGGCAAACAGGGGTTAGCAAAAATAACAAACACGGACAAACTGCAAAGTCACCAGGAATCCCAGAAAGGCTGAGAAGTGGTTGGTTCTGGCTTTGACAGAAATGAGAGTGTTGTTGGGCCTGCTCCCTGTCGGTCCCCCCTGAACCCTTTCCCAGGAGGCATTCCCAGCTCAGCACTCAGCAGGCACAGCCCCTGGCTCCAAGCAATGCTTGACAAAGTTGGCTGCATGGATAAAGAAGTAGATAAGAGAACGGTGGATAAAGGAAAGAAGGTTTCTTGGTAATCAACCTCCCCAATTCCATCTGGGTTCAAAACACATATGTGGGGTCGACTCATCATGGAGTCAGGAAGGATCCTCAGCCCTTTCCAGGCCTCCTCCTTCTCTTTCTGTGGCTGACCCTCTGGGCCCCCTCTCCCCAGCGCTGACAGTCACTTTATTCTATAGCCACCTTGGCTCTTAAAGGTTCGCCGGGTCCAGTCCCCAGGAGAAGAAGGCGCTTTGCAATCTGGCTCTCAAAGAACTCTCCCTGCATGTCTCTCCATCCTGCGTGGACCAAGCAGTCACTCCCTTTGCTCCTCCTGGGGGCCACTAAGTGACCACTGAGTAGGTCCCTGGAAGTCCTACCTTGGCTAATTATAATGAGAATGATAATAACAAAAAAATATAGCAATAAACACAAAAGTTTTCACCAAAAGATAAGGAGACTTCCAGGTTTATGTGTGAGAAACACGTATGGGAAGGTGACAAGAAACAGACCACTACGCTTCCCACCCCTGTCACCCCATCTGTGCCTGACTTAGCAAGAGGAATAGACAAAGTTCGAGAAAAGCATCCCCCTCTTCCTGTAAGCCTGGAGACTTTTGGCTGGAGCCTCGTGCTTGAGTTAGAGGGAGTGATCGCTGGAGGGAGCCCAGTGCAAGAACACTCCAAGCAGGACAGAGCTAGCCTGGGGGCCAATCCTTGGCTGGCAGAGTGGCCTCTACCCAGTGAGACAGGCCTGCAGCCAAGTGCCCAGAACCTGGCCTCTCTCTGTCCCCCAGGCACAAATCCCTGGTAGAGACTTGGCTTGGTCTTTGTCCCTGGGGGGAGGGGAAGGCTGAACCCCCATTGAGGGAAGAGGAATCTGAGGCAGCCGAGCCCCGTGTGTCAGCACCGGATTCTTGGTCTGCACCAACGGCCCCCTCTTGGCCAAGTCTCTCTTGCCTCGTCAGCTGATATGAGAGGGAAAGCCAGGTGGGCTCAGCTTCAAAACCAGCTGGGGACCCAGAAGACATAGGCATCATGGAAATCAGACACTGTTTTCTGCCTCCTCCCTTAGGATTCCCTCAGCCCCAACCCAAATCATGATCAACTTTTACCGAGAAGTCACTCTGGGCCAGAGACTCTTCTGTGGTTTTACATGAATTAACTGACTTAATCCTCACAGTAATTCTAGGAATAGGTGCTATTATTATCTCCACTTTACATATGAGAAAACTGAGATCCAGAGAGGTTAAGTTACAGTCTAAGGTTACCCAATTTTTAAGTGCAGGGGTAGGAATTGGAACCCAGGCAGTCTGGCCTCTAGGGAGCCGGTTGGGGTCTGAGTCTGGATTGGGGGCAGGGAAGCCCAGGTTCAGGGCCAGGTTCAGGAGTCCGATCAGAAGGTAGCAAGTATCCACAGCTAGCTGCCCTGGATCTCTACTGCCAGGATCCCCCATCTGACCCAGAGCAGGTGTAGTCCCAGCCCTTCCACAAGCAGCACCAACTTCTTGTCTGTGTTGATGGAAAGGCAGAAGCACTTACATCCCTGTCCTTTCCCCATTTTACTGAAGTCCCAACTTCTCAGCAACAAAAACTTCCATCAGTTTGAAACTCCAACTATTATAATGTTTATAATGTTTTATAATCAGTTATAATGTTTCATCCCTTGATCCTTATCAAGGTTAAGACCTGTACTTTTCCAGAGTTGTAGTCAGTAAGAACATATATATATATATATTTTTTGGTGAGGAAGATCAGCCCTGAGCTAACATCTGATGCCAATCCTCCTCTTGTTTTTCTGAGAAAGATTGGCTCTGATCTAACATCTGTGCCCATCTTCCTCTACTTTATATGTGACGCTGCCACAGCATGGCTCTACAAGCAGTGCGTCAGTGCACGCCTGGGATCCGAACTGGCGAACCCTGGGCCGCCGCAGCGGGGGGTGCGCACTTAACTGCTTGCGCCACTGGGCCGGCCCCAAATTCAAACATACAATCTTTGAATTTTCTACATTTAACATTGCATTGTACCTATATTTCCCTGTGTCTACACATCCTCTTAGTCATCATTTTAATTACTTAATTCATCTTGTGTTTAATTTTATATGATATAAAGTAACTTAATTTTCAAGTGGCAAAGCTTTTCCTAACACCATTTATTGAGTTATGTTCCCTTCTCCCTTGTTTTCTAATGTCTGTATTAAATTCTTAGGTGTGGTTGGGTCTATTTCTGGGGTCTATTCTGTCCCACTGATTTAAATGTCTATTTTGGTGCCTACACCACAGTGTTTCCATTTAGTTGCCTTATAACAAAATGTTTTAACATCTGGTCAAACTTACTCTTCTTTAGAAAATTATTTGATATATTCACCTATTTACTCCTTCAGGTGAAACTTAGAATCATTTTTTCTGTGTGTGTGAAGAAGATCAGCCCTGAGCTAACATCCATGCTAATCCTCCTCTTTTTTTTGCTGAGGAAGACCGGCTCTGAGCTAACATCTATTGTCAATCCTCCTCCTGTTTTTTCCCCAAAGCCCCAGGAGATAGTTGTATGTCATAGTTGCACATCCTTCTAGTTGCTGTATGTGGGATGTGGCCTCAGCATGGCCGGAGAAGCGGTGCCTCGGTGTGTGCCCGGGATCCAAACCCGGGCCGCCAGTAGCGGAGCATGCACACTTAACCGCTAAGCCACGGGGTCAGCCCAGAATCATTTTTTTCTGAGTTCCAAGAAAATTTCTAGTGTGACTTTGATGAGTAGGGCATGAAGTCTATAAATTTTCTTGGGGAATATCGACATTTTTACAATGCTTGGCATCTTCACCTGGGAATATGGTATGTCCCATCACTTATCTGTGTCATTTTTCGCAGTTTGAATGGCTGTGTACTATTCCTTTGTGCCAACATTCCCCAGCTTAACTATTTCCCTAGTGTTGGGTATTTGGGTTGCTTCCAAGGCTGAGCTATTATGAATAATGTTGCTATAAAGATCTTTGTACAAATTGCTTTTTTATTTCCTTGGGATATGGTCCCAAAAGTGGGATTATCTGATCAAAGAATATGAACAGTATCATGGTTTTTGTTACATAACCCAGGGAGGATGGGACCAATTTACAGCGCCACTAGCAACATATAAAGAAGTATCTACTTTTCCCTTAACAAATCCTTCAGCAGCTTGAAGACTGAAAAGGGTAACTTGTTCCTAAGGTAAACAAACCACATCCACCTGAGGATAAAAGAGGGCATTTGAGAGCACGGGATTCTGAAGAGCGCTGATCCTGCAGCTAGAGGCAGCTGCCCCTGGCCTGTGGCTATGCTGCTGCCTCTGAGTCCTCAGAACCTGATTCCCCGTCAGCATGTGAGCCTGGTTTATTTTTATTGCTTAGCATATGTTTGTATAGCATTTCTTATGTGTCAGGTACTATTCTAAGCACTTCACAAACATTAACTCATTTACTTTTCATAATAAGCTCACGAGATAGATCCTATTACTATTATCATTCCCATTTTACAGATGAAGAAACCGAGTCATCAAGAAATTTGCTGTAGGTCACATAACTAGTAGGATGTGAACTGAGGCAGTCTGGCATTAGATTGTTAACCACTGTGCACTGCACCTTTGACTAGGAACAGGCACTTCAGCTTGTAGCTGCCCTTATTTTTCCGAGTCGTGCAGAGAAGGAAGACTCTAGATCTTCCTGTCCTGGGTTTCAGGCCTTCTTACACTGGCCTTCTGTTTACCTTTTTCTCATATACAGCCACTATCTGTTGGATCTTGTCACGTGCCGGCCATTAGGCTAAGCACTTTTATGTCTTTTCATCTTTTTTAATCCTTACCACAATCATACAAGATAGGTAGCATATCTTCATTTTGCAGAGGAGAAAACTGAGGATCAGAGAGGTTAAGTGCGTTGTCCAAGACCACACAGCTAGTGGAGTGGCAGAGGGAGAATTTGAATCCAGTTGTTCAAACATAGATGCCTTAAGTCTTTCCATTATGCTTGGCTCCTCTCTGGCCCCTGAAGCCCCACGCTTTACCCTAGTCCATTTCTCTTTCCCTTGATTGGTTTCTTTGAAGTACACTGAGGTGGAAGCAAACTCTTGGTGTAGCTCTGCTGCTCTTCCCGGCCATGGTCAGGCCTGGCTGCACCAGGGCCCAGGCAGCCACCCCCAAGGGCTGTGCCACCTTTACCTGGTGCTTTTTGGAACTGAGAGCCACCCCTTGAGAGAGGCCCAAAGAGCTCCTTCCTTTCCCATTTCAAAGCCCATGCCCCTTTGGAGCCTGCCCACTAGGTTCCTACTTCCTGCCCTAGGATCTTCAGCTGATTTACAGAGTGCAGATGATGGGCAGGTTCCAGTTCCAATGAGTAGACCACACCCCTCAGCTCAAATCTGTGCTCCTCCTATGTTTCCAGGTCTTCTGGGATGACTCATAGTTCAGGTACCTTCCGGGGAGTGGTTTTTCGCAACCCTGTCATACAATTGTACAAGCCCTAAATACTCTGAGCACACATTATACTATGTATACAGAATTCCCACCAAAGATAAAAGAAGGCACTTCTTAGATCCCTGGCAAACTCTGGAAGATTCCTTGGCAGCATCAACTTCAGAAACTGTGCTTGGCATGTTGATTGGTGTGTATTTGTGTTTGTGTGTCCTTTTGTGTGAATATGCCAGCCTGTGTGGTTGTATACCTCTCAGAGTGCATGCTCTTCAGTGGGAGATAGCACAGATGTGTGTCTGCATATGTGGACCCGGGACTTCAATGATGGACTGAAGTGTTATGCTCAGGAGTTTGTACGTGTGTTTTTGAGAGTAAGGGTCTGCATGTACCTCTGAGTTGGTGTGTGTGTTTGTGTGCACACACTGTACAAGTTGGGTAAAAGGGCTGGTTGGGAAGATTTCCCATACCAAGAGCACTAAGAAAAGACTCAGGAGAGAGACAACAGAGGTAGGGTGGAAAGAAAGGGAAAAGAGAAAAGAAAGTCGTCTAATGCATTGTAAAGAAGTGAAGGGATGTTGTCGTAAGACCGAAATGCCCCAGACAGATTCAGGCAGGTTTGCAGCGTTCAGCAAAGTCACTGGTAGCCAGAGCAGGAATGGCAGGTCGGAGTCGGTGATAAGTATGTGCTGGCCTGACCAGGCATAGCCCCAGTTTGAAGGGGCAAGGGACGGGAGAATGTGGTAAAGCACTGCTCCCCCACCCCCATCCTTCAGGCCCTGGGCCCCAGCTTGTCTCTATAGATCCTATAGTCTCTCTGAGGTAAGGACAGTTTGGCCTTGGTAGAGAGGTGGGGGCAGAGAAGAGGCTTCAGGAGGCCTATAAAGAGGTCTTGCCAGTGCCCCTCACCCCTCTGCCTGCTCCAAAGGCAAAGGAACCTCCTTCTTCCAGAAGCTGCTTAAAGGTTTCGCTGATTTCAGAGGGATGGAGGAGGAGGGAGGAAGGAGGGGAGGCCTCTGAGGTGGGGACACTTTTGCTGAGCCTGCAGGCTACCCAGCCCCTCCCTGGTTCCTCATTACTGAGGTCCTTGGGCATGAAATGTCTTTTTTTTTTTTTTTTTTTGAAGGCCAAGAAGAACCCAGGGCTGTGTTAATGACCAGCCAGCACTAGGGTGAGGCCTGAGTCAGGGGGCTGGCTCTCTTGACCTTGAAATCCCGTCTGCACTTTTCTGCTGGGCCTATGTCCTATTTTTCCAGAAGTCCTATTTTTCCAGTCTCTACTGCTTTAGTCCTGTCCTCCCAGTGGGACCCTGAAGAGGCCTCAAGAGGAGGGAAGTTAGGGAGGCAAGGAGAAGGGCATCTGTGTCTGAGGAGCTCATCTCCTGGGTCTGGGAAACTGAGCAGGGCTGGACAACATGCAGTTTCAATGACTCCCAGACCAGCAGGGATGACAAACATTTTACATGTTAACGCAATAAGAAAGATGGTAAGGCAGGGACAGACCCAATGAATTAGGAAACTTTTACATTACTTCATCTTTATGTTGATTCCGACAATGGCTTGATGAAATAGAAGGCAGAGTCTATTGTACCTGTTTTATAAACAAAAAAAGCAAGGGTCAGAGAAGTTAATTGATCTGTTCTTATTCACATCTATAAAGCAGTGTGGCTGGGAATCCAATTCATGTCTCTGTGATTCCAAATCTACAACAACAACAAAAGAGGTAATTTTTAAAACTCTTGTGCTATTGGCCACTTGAAGGACTCATGGATTATGCCTGAAGAATGTCAGAGGGGCAGAACTCGGAGCTGGGTTTTGAAGTAGGAATTTCCTTTCCTTTTCTTATCTTTTTGCTGTGGTCAGGGGATGCGTGTTGTCAGAGCATTGCACCCAAGATTTGGGCGCAAGTGAAAAAGTGTGAGCGTGTCTATCTCAGTTGATACAAAACGGCTAATGGTAGCCAGCGACTCGGGGAGGGTACTACAGATGAAGCAGAAAGTAAGTTGAGGGCCTTGAATGGTGGGATAAGGGGTTTCAATTTTCTCATAGGCAACGGAGAGCAGTTTCTAAGTTAGGGAAGAACTGTGCCCTGTACACGCTTTAGGGGAGGAGAATTGAGCCCTGCCAGCAGTGTGGATTCAGAAGAGAGAGGTGGGGTGCCAGCCGAGACCAATATGTCACCAAAAAAGAAGTTAAGTGGGGGAAGTGAGGGTGTCAATGAGGCTCTGAACTTGGGTGGATGGCAAGGCTACCTCCGAAGGGGTGCAGAGAGGGAGCTCCAAGCCAAGAGATCCAGAGAGGAGGGTGACCCTGGCAGCCCAGGGAGAGGGCACAGGCTAGCGGAGCCCCAAGCAGGGTGGCCATGCTGTGGCCATTCTTACTGAGCGTGTGCGGCCAGGGGCAGCCCCAGGCTCTTCGTTCAGAGCCTCGCGCCTCATTGAGAGGTTATTAATAGGGAGTTTGTCTGGTGTCAGAGCGCAGACATAAACTGCATTAGCATTACCCCATAATCTTATTTAGTAAATGCTCATGCCGCTCTGTCTCCTGTAATTGCATTGGGAAGATGCAATATTTATGAAGGGGGAGAGGGGGATGTCACTGCTCATCTCCATGCCGCAGTAAAAGTCCCGGGTCTGCAAGAGTGTAGGCCTACAAGAGTGGCAGCATCAGGGTGCCGGGCCTGCCCCCAGCCCAGAGTCCTCCACCCTCACCACCTCTCCAGAGCCTTGGGCAGCAGGGCAAGAGGGTGTGAAGACAGCCACTGCTCCCCCTGGTGCTACTCCTCCAGAAGGTCCTGGTCCCTGCCAGATGCACTGAGCCTTTCTGATGGGTACAAGGCTCCCAGCTTTGGCTCACTCCACCCCTAATTGAATTCCTAGGGGACCCTGCCTTCACTGCATAACCTGGGTGGTTTGGCGAAACTCAGAGGGCAGCAGTGGAAGGCTGCAGCAGGCAGGAGGCCCAGGGCCAAGGGTCCTGGCTGGGGCTGGGTCTCTGTAGCAGTGCTGGCCACTGGATGATCCCCAAAGCCCACTGTAGCCCTAGGTTCCCAAGGCGGTGGCTCTCCTCCACCCTCCTAGGATCCCCATGGCTCAGGCCCTAGGACACCACACATGCAGACTTTGGGCCAGTCCCAGGTCTCCTGCTTCTGGGTGGAGAAGCCAAGAGTGCAAATTTGCCCCATGGGACTTGGAAGCATGGCCGAGTGCCCACCAAGCCTGAACGCCTTGGTCTCCGCAGCTCTTGGGTGGAGCTCACCAGACAAGGAAGTCTTGTAGTGTTGAGAGCAAATGTGGTTGTGTGTCGTGTTGAGGGGCAAGCCAGGACTCTGCCCCGGGCACTTGCAGTTTAGGAGCAAGACAGACACACAGACGTACTTCCTTCCCTGGTAGTTCCAGGCCATCTAGGACAGAGGAGTTATTTCTCAGCCACATGTGGGGGAGCTTCCTGTAGTGAGGGCACTGTGAGTCAGATGTCAAAGGGCTGCTAGCACTGGGTCAGCGGAGATGCGGAGGACCTCAGGGTAGGAGAAGAGCTGAGCAAAATTGCCTGCGCTTGGAAACCATTGTCCAGAAGGCCAGTTGGTAATGGGGGGAGAGACAAGTGTGGGTTCAGGGACCACACTGTTAATTGTTGGTGGTGGGGATTGGAGTGGGGTCTCTGGTGAGGCTGTGGTGGAAATCTAGGCTGAGAGGAAGGTAGGTGCCCAGACAGACACTTCCTGAGGGACTCAGGGCAGTGCCAGAGGCTCAGCCCAGCTCCCTGGCCTTGGAGTTGGCGTGGCCTCCAGAGGGGGGAGCTCCGTGTCCTTACATACCCCATGGGCACCTTACTCACACACAGCCCCACACTCTACCCTTAAACCACATTCACACACACATCCTCAACACCCCACTCACTGTGTGGGGGCTTACAGCTCTCAGTGCTCTTGCACACTCACCCTGTGGGCCACAGTCCCCAACCCACTCATTCACCCCACTTACTACACTGTGCCTGCCCACGCAGCACACATTTCGCTCACTAAGGCATCCAACTGGTCTACTTTCCACTCACCTCCCTCCCCCTCTCGCCCTCACTTCCCGAGAAGCTGGAGCGAGGAAGGGACACCGAATCCGAAGGCAGCTGAGAACGGGAGAGAAGGATGGGGGCAGGAGGGGCTCGGCCCCTCCCCCGTCAGCTCCGTCGCCGTTCTCCCATTAATCACAGCGTCGCAGTCCAGTTGGGGATCCCGGACGCGCAGTGCCACACGCAGCCCGCGGGACAATGGGATTATTTCCGGGGGGAGAGGCTGCCTCAGGCAGGGGCTCAGGCGGTGGTGCCTCCCTCCCTCAACCCTTCCCTCGGCAACCAACGAGCGCCTGAGGCGGAAAGGGCCGGGTGGCAGGACGGACACGGGTGGCGCACGGGTGGCAGGGCCTGGCCGGCCTAATTCAATTAGTTGGGCCGCCGCTGCCTCCGCGCCACTCCCGCCGGGGCTCAGCTCCGGGCAGCTGCTCTTTGTGCGCGGAGCCCATGCATATGGATACAGTCCCTCCCCCTAGGCGCCCCCACACACACCTCCTTCTGGCACCTGCGGCTCTGTCCTCCCTTTCCGAGAAGGCGAATCTAGGCTTCCCGGAAAAGTTGGGAAACTGTGTGGCTGCTTGTGAGCCTAATGTGGCCTTCGGAGTGTGTGCGTGAAGGGAAGGAGGTGGTTTTTCTCTGAGCAGGAGGGTCTGTCTGTGTGGAAGGGAGTGTACCTGTGGGTTTGTAGCGTCTGTGTGCACCTGTGTACCCGCGATCTGTAAGGTTGTGTGTGAAGGGAGAGGTTTTTGTTCTGAACCTGTGCGGAGGGTGGGTGGTGTGGTTGGGTGTGTCTGTGGGCACCTGTGTATGTATGCCTGAAGGAGGCTTTGAGCATCTGTGGGGATCGCACACAGGAGTGTCTGTGTTTCCGTGTGCAGGGGTGAGTGTGGGTCTGTGAGTCTGGGCATGAGAGGGTGTTGCGTCTGCTCCAACGCTGTATTTGGAAAGCCTCAGGGTGTCTTTCGGTGACCATTTGTGTCTGTGCGGGGGGTCCATGTGCAGTCAGGACAGAATGTGGAACATATTACCCCACCACCATCACCGCCAGCAGCAGCTGGGTCTCCCAGAGTGAATTCGTTCCCTCCTCTCCCCGCCTGGTGCTTTTCTGATGGAGGAGGAGCTTAATTTCAAACCCGAACTCCCGCTGCGGGGGGGGGGGGGGGGTTTGAAATTAACTAATTTATTCCGGGACACTTCCCGAATCCACGAATCCATGAGAGGCTCGGCAGAGGCAGAGGGCTGGGCGGCAAGGCCCTCTCATCTGGCCGCAGGTGGAGCAGGCCGATGATTTTCCATTCTCAGAACAGCCCGGCAGCTCAGCGGGCGCCTGCAGCTTCCGATGTGCCCTGAGTGCCGCGAAATTACAAGACCTGTGCAAGCCAAGGGGGACGAGCTCCTAGGAGACCTTCAACTCGGCCTACCCCCCCCACGAGACCTTCAACTCGGCCTACCCCCCACCCCCGCCCCCTGCAGCCCAGGATCGAGCTCCCCTGGGAGGCTGGGTACAGGGGCTTGGAGGTCTCCATCCGACCTTTACAGGGGCTAAATCTATGCTTCTGGAGGGGAGAGAAATCGAGATGAGAAGTCTGGGTAGATCCGGCCACTGCGGGCTCTCGTGACCCAGCCCGAAAGCTCCCCTCATTCTCAGCTTTACTGCTGGGTGGAGTGGGAGAGCCCGCACACCCCGAGGAGGTCCCGCCTGCAGGTCGGGAAGAGAGCCTGCCAGCCTCAGGCTCCTTGAAGGAAGTAGAGTGGTTCCTAGAAGGCGGTGGTTGCCCTCAGAGGCCTGGCCTGCAGCGAGCTAGCCCTCTCGGCTCCCTCTCCCTCCCCCGCACCTCGCTCAGGGCCTGGCTATCAGGGTGCCCGCTGCCACCCAAATTCCTGGGACCCGGCACCGACCCACCTAGAGGCTGAGTAGGGTCAAGGGTAGACGCCAAAGATGGGCCCTAACCGCTGCCCTGGATCCTAAGCGAGCTGCTCTAGAGGGCCCACTGGTGGGAAGCTGAACTCCATGCCCTCCTGGGCCGTGCCCACAGAGCCCTCCAGGAGCCATCGGAGGACAGCAGGGCCATGAGAGTCTGTCCTGCTCTGAACCTTCTTTCATCACACCCTCTGCCTACCCTTTCCTCAATTCTGGCGTCCTGAGAGGAGACCTAGCTTTGAAGATACAAGGGCAACAATGCCGGATGGTGGGCCCTGAGGGTGCCTGGCCCTCCTTTGGGAGAGAGTTGGCCGGAGAGAGGCCTAAGGCCCTAGTTTGCTGTCCAGGGGTGATGGGGCCAACAGCTTCTTTTCAGTCAGAAGCTGAGAGGGGGAGCCCTAGTCTCTCTGTCTTCTACTTATTCAGGGTCCCTCCACTGATGAGGAAATGTGTGCCTGTCTTTCTGTGTCGGTCCTCCGTCTCTGTTACTGTAAAGATTGGGTGGGGGCTCCTGGGGCTGATCCTGGACAACCCCCTCCCCTAGCCCTGAAGAATCATTGAGTTGTTTGGTTGGAACCAGCCCGACTTGCTCACTCCCTCCTTCTCCAACCTAGGCTCCTAGAGACAAGGGCAGAAGGTGGAGGGCCCTTTACTGGGTCTCTAAGTCCCTAAGTCACCAGCTGCGCCTGCCTCCTCCATGGAAGGGGAAATTTTCTGCCCCCTTTACTGAGGCAGGTGAGCAAGGCAGAAGGGGGAATTTGGTATCAGGACTCCAGACCCCAGTGGTCCCATCTTGGACCGCTTCATGTTACATATCCCCTCACATATTTCTCAGCCTGTCGCACCCTTTCCCTGCTAAATACCTATTGGGCATACCCTTTCCACACCCACAGGCCCACATATGGCCATTTCCCTGACAACTACCCTAGAAAATAACACAGCCCTCCCACGGATGCACACACACCATCAGCAGCACACATTACACTTGCACATAGTAGCCGAGGGATACCCTCACCTCATCGTATGTGTCCACTACAGAAAAACAGTTGTAGAGACACAAACTCTTATCCTGTTACAGAAAACACACACTCACTTGCATTCTCATCGACATACACATCCTTACATAGACAAATCCAGTTGTAAAAATGACCCAGACCTCTTCCTCTCTCCCACCACTCTTACTGACACACTTGCAGTTGTATCCCAACAGGCTAACACTAATCCATTGAATAGACACTCAATACATATTTGTTGGGTAAATTTAAAAAATTATTCCTCAAAGACATGCCTCGTCTATCTGCACAGCTACCCTCACTGTCATGCATACGTTCCCCTCCGGCTTTCCCCCCATGGCTGCACGGTCCCACAAACACAAAGTAATTAAGTTATCACACACACCCCTAAGCTAAAGGACAACCCCTGGCCCAGGGGTCTCTCCCAGAGCGGGGAGGGAGCCGTGTGGGATCCAAAGAGGACTCCCCCGCTGGCTGAGCCCCCCTTTTCTCCTCCCCCAGCCCCAGCTGCTCCTCTTTTAATTGGAGGCACTTCTTTATTCTGCAGGCGAGGGTGGTGGATGGTGCTTGGGGGGGTTGTTACCAGGCAGCCTCCAGGCTGGAACGCACCTAGACATGTGCAAGATACTCCTGCAAGGCAAGGACCACATCTGCCAAGTGTGGTGTTGAGGAAGCAGCTTGTAATGATGGAGTCAGAAGTTCAGCACTTCAGTCCAGTCTCTGTCCCTTTCCAGCTTTCAGTGCCTTGGTCTTCGCATCTGTAAAATGGAGATAACAAAAGCCATGTCACAGGCTTATTGACAATGAGATGAGATAATTACTGTGCCTGAAGGTACCTAGGACATCACTGGTGTTTTGTAAGTCCTGCTTTCTTTCCCTCCTCTCCTCTTTCCTAACAGGGCTGCTCTGCAAGGCATGCAAAAGCGCTGTGGAAATGCAGAAGCTTCACTGAATATAAGCTCTGCATGAGTCTCCTCCCCCATTTCAGGAAACTTTCCAACCTGCAGCGCTGTGCTCAGGTAACACTGCTTCCAGGAGGGCGGAGGCCAGAACCCCATGACTCCTAACCCTCTCGTCTTGTCTTCCCATGCCGAGAGGGTAAGCCTCGCCCTCAGCAAATATCCCATTGGAAGACAAAGGCTGAGGTCAAGCTGGACTCCAAGAACCCCAGCTAGGGGAGGCCATTACCTCAGTACTGGATTGGGATAAAAGTTGACTCTGATAAGCAGGAGAGGGAATCTCTTCTACAGAAGAGATCAGGCAGCCAGGCAGCTCTGAGAGCAGAGGGAACTCAGATGTCCCTGGGTTGCTGGATTTTGATGAGAAGAGCATCCTGTCAGTCTTAGCTGTGACCTCTGCCAACCTTAGACTGGGCCAGCAAGGATGAGGTCTCCTCCCAGGTACCTTGGACAATGGGTGCCAGATCTGAGGAGTTCAAGAGGTGAGTGAAGTGGATGCCCAAGGGTTGGAACAGGCAGGGTCAGAAAGCCATAGGGGCTGGAAAGGTGCAGCTGGACGAAGAAGAAGGAAGGAAGGGGAAGAGTGTTAGGAACTCTCAAGGGGTTTCCTGCATGGGCCAGAGAATGGCAAAGGACAACCTAGAAAGATAGGGTTTTAATTGCAGCAGGCAGAACTGTGATTAGACACAATTGTGACTTCTTGACTAAAAGGAGCAGGGCCACCAGGACCCAGCCTCAAAGGAAGCTGAAGTACCCCCTCCCCATAGTTTTCAGCCTCATACAGGGAAAATAGTTCAAATTTGGGGATCCCAGATCAATCCTCTTCTGTCTGTGGGACTTTGGGCAAGTTTCTTCATCTCACTGAGTCTCAGTTTTTGTTTCTTCTTTTTTAAAATGAGGTATAATTCGGGCCGGCCCCGTGGCTTAGCGGTTGAGTGCGCGCACTCTGCTGCTGGCGGCCCGGGTTCAGATCCCAGGCGTGCATGGATGCACCGCCTCTCTGGCCATGCTGAGGCCGTGTCCCACATACAGCAACTAGAAGGACGTGCAGCTATGACATACAACTATCTACTGGGGCTTTGGGGGAAAAATAAATAAATAAATAAAATTAAAATGAGGTATAATTCACATACCATAATATTCAGCCCTTTAAATCGTATAGCTCGGTGGTTTTTAGTATATTCACAAAGTTGTGCAACCATCACCACTATCTAATTCCAGAATATTTTCATCACTCCAGATAGGAACCTTGTATCCATTTGCAGTCACTTCCCACTTTCCCCTCCCCCTAACCCCTGGCAACCACTAATCTACTCTCTGCCTGTATGGATTTGCCTTTTCTGGATGGTTCATATAAATGGAATCATACAATATGTGGCCTTCTGTGCCTGGCTTCTTTCACTTAGCATGATGTTGTCTGGGTTCTTCCATGTTGTAGCATGAACCAGGACTTCCTTTTTATTGCTGAGTAATATTCCATTGTATGTATATACCACATTTTGTTTATCCATTCATCAGATGATGGACATCTGAGTTGTTTCCACTTTTTAGCCGTTACGAATAATACTACTATGAACATTCATTCCATTTTCTTAATTATTAAAAAAATGAGGATGTTTCTATTAACTTCACATGGTGGTTGTGAGTCTCAAATGAGATCATTGTGATGTGTGGCTGGCACACAGTAGTTTCTCAGTAAAACATTTATGTTTATCTATACTTTAGTTCCCTCAAGGTAAGAAGCAGGAAAGAGACAATTCAGGTTCAAACAACAACCATTAAAGAAAGTTATGGGGGGGCCGGCCCGGTGGCGCAAGCGGTTAAGTGCGCGCGCTCCGCTGCGGCGGCCCGGGGTTCGCCGGTTCGGATCCCGGGCGCGCACCGACGCACTGCTTGGTAAGCCATGCTGTGGCGGCGTCCCATATAAAGTGGAGGAAGATGGGCACCGATGTTAGCCCAGGGCCGTCTTCCTCAGCAAAAAAAAAAAAAAAAAAAAAAAAAAAAAGGAGGATTGGCGGATGTTAGCTCAGGGCTGATCTCCTCACAAAAAAAGAAAAAAAAAAAAAATAAGAAAGTTATGGGACCTCCTGGGTAAGGAGGTAGTATCTGGATTGGGTGGGGGAGAGGAGAGAGGAGAGAACTGGCAAGGGATTAGAGCTCTCCTCTCATGTTTCTGCTTAGTGTTTACAAACAACCACCAGCTCCACATCTGGCTTTGTCTTGAGTGGGCCTTTGTTCACCTGCCTGGAGTCCAGACAAGGTTTTCCCCATAGAGATGTGCTTCTAACCAGCAGCTGGGTTTCCAGGCTAACCCATAAAAGCAAGTCAAATCCAGCTCCTCCATCTTGATCAGGTCACTTAGCCTCTCTGAAATCTGGTTTCCTTTCATCTGTAAAATAGGGGCAATGCTCATCTCAAAGAGCTGGTGTGGAGGTTATAGTGTTCTCCATTACAATTACCATCTGGCTTATTGAATTTGCTTCTTTGTTATGGTCTGACCCCTCTATGGCATGTAAGCTCCATGAGGGCAGGAACTTTGTTTGGTTCACTGCTGTTATCCTAATGCCAAGAACAATGCCTGACACCTAGTAGGTACTCAATAAACATTTGTGGAATAAGGAGGTTCTTTCATTTGTTTTTCACTCCAGATGAGTATATTTTGTGGGTTGGGGCTGTACTGCACAGGTGGGAACACTCTCTTCAAGTGGAAGTAGCAGACGTGGCCAAAGCAAATATACTGCAATGAGACATGATAAGTAGAATATGAGCCTTCACATTCTAGCATCTTGCCTGATAGAGACAGCCCCTCCCTGAGGGCCTGAAATAGACCAGAATCTATTCTATCTAAATCTATTTGAATCTGAAATAGACCAGAAATAGATCCCAAGTGATCCAACCTGCGTCCTTCCCAGAACCTGGCTCCTGGGAGGGAACGGACCTTTCCCTACTGGAGACGGGAAAGAGAGGAAGCAGAAAAAGGGAGTTTCCTCCTTCTCTACTGGGCTCTAAGCCAGGCAGCCACAGGCAAAACTTTAAAAAGGCCTAAATTTGTCCTGGATGCACTTCCCTGATGGTGGTCCCACCACCCCCAGCCCCCACTGCTTTAGGCCCCTAGGCCTCCCTCCCAAGATTCCAAAAGTGAGAAAATAACTCCTTCCCCTCACCATAGTCCCAAGGTTTTTCACTTAGAATAGCCAGTCCTGGGCGGGTTGCTGGGTGAAAGCAATATGACTGAGTTCATTCACATACTGGGGGAACTGCTTCTTGAGGCATCGGTTTGTTTAAAAGGAAAGGGGTATCTTGAGGCATGGGCACCCTGGCAGCAGGCCCCAAGCCAACTCCCTTGACTTGTGCCTGACTTTCAGGAAGTCTTTCCTTCCTCAGTTTCCCTAAACAGGCTGAGTTGGGGTGGTTGTTGATATTTTCAACAACGTATAGCCAGTTGTTCATAGGCCAGTGTTTTAAAGAAGGACAAGCCTGAACTCACCTTCCTGCCTCAGGGGCCTAGGCTCCATACCTGAGGAGTAGACAGTCATCTTCTTTCTAAAGAGCCAGACTTGAAGTTTGGAGTAAATCCTCTGGTTGACAGACAGGTGCTTCCCAGCTGAGCCCCTGGGAAGATTCTCCAGTAGCACAGGGACATCTCTTCCCCAGAGGCCTCATAGGCTGGACCCCTTTGGCCCAATTTAAAGAGAGGGGACGGCTCCTGCCAGGCTGGAAAGAGGGCCTGACCTCCACTTCTTTGGGTCCGTCTTCTGTCTATCGGTCTCTGGGAATGGCCGCCTCCTGCTCTTTTTCTTTCTCCTTTTAAGTGTCTGGTTCCCCTCTTCTGTCTCTTCCTGAACTACTTCTCTGAGCCTCGGCCTCCGTCCCTCTGTCTCTGGCTCCTGCATCTGTCTCGGCTCCCGGCCTCCCTCTCCCCCTCTCCGCCCCTCCCCCGCGCTGTCATTCACCCCGCTCCTCTCCGCGCACAGCCAATGGAGAGACCCGGCCGAATCGGCCGGGCTCGCTCGCACTGGGCTTTTTCGCTCGGTGATTGATGTCCCAGAGTCAACAGCTAGCGAGCAGCCGGAGAGGGGAAGGAGCAGCCGGAGAGGGGAAGAATACGGCGCCCCCTCTTCTTCCCCTCCCTCCTACTTTAGCTCTCCTGCGCACTTCGCCTCCAAGTCTCCGCGCAGCCAGGCGCCACTGCCGCCTCCGCGCCCCTCCGCGCTGCCCCCCGAGCCAAGCACAGCGAGCGCCGCCGCCCAGGCCCCCCCGCGGGGCCGGGGCTGGGGGCCAGCATGGAGCACCTGGGTCCGCACCATCTCCACCCGGGCCACGCGGAGCCCATCAGCTTCGGCATCGACCAGATCCTCAACAGCCCGGACCAGGGCGGCTGCATGGGGCCCGCCTCGCGTCTCCAGGACGAATATGGCCTTGGCTGTTTGGTTGGAGGCCCCTACGCTTACGGCGGCGGGGGCCCCGCCGGGGCGGGAACCGGGGGCGCGGGGGCCTATGGCGCTGGCGGTCCGGGAGGCCCTGGTGGCCCGGCGGGCAGCGGCGGCGGCGGCGGCGGCGCCTGCAGCATGGGCCCGCTGGCTGGCTCCTACAACGTGAACATGGCCTTGGCGGGCGGCCCCGGTCCGGGCGGCGGCGGGGGCGGCGGCGGGGGCGGCGGCGGCGGGGGGGCACTAAGCGCTGCAGGGGTGATCCGGGTGCCCGCGCACAGGCCGCTAGCTGGAGCGGTGGCCCACCCCCAGCCTCTGGCTACCGGCTTGCCCACCGTGCCCTCCGTGCCCGCCGTGCCGGGCGTCAACAACCTCACCGGCCTCACCTTTCCCTGGATGGAGAGTAACCGCAGATACACAAAGGACAGGTTCACAGGTGAGTCCGGCCCGCGCGCGCCCCGCCTGGCCGCGGCCCGGGCTCTGCGCTACCCCTCTCCCGCCCGTTGGCTCCCTGCAGCTCCCTCTGCGCGCCAGGTCGCCCAGCTCCTCTCGGTGCTTCCCCCAAGTTCAGCCGCCTGCCACCTCTCTATGCTCGCGGAATCGCCATGCTCGAAGAGTTCTCCCAGACTGGGCCTCTCTGCGACTCTCCCGCAGGACCCCTGCTCTGAGAAGCGCTCCCTGATCCCCTCTCCGAGTCCCTGGGCTTGGTCAGGCGGAGGGAAGGGGGATGTAGCTTCGGGACTACCTTCGGCCGGCACTGGGGCTCTGTAATCTCAGAGACAGAGGCGCGATGTGAACAAGCTGTTTCTTCCGTCCCGGCCGACGTTCTCTGGCCCAGGCGGCGAACCCCAGAATCAGACGCAAGGAAAGAACAGGTTCCCCACCTCCTGTCCCCTACGCGCGCGCGCGCGCACACACACACACTCGCGCTCCGAGCTCCAGTGCCCGTCGCGCTGCCGGGCCCAGCAGAGGCCCCGAGCCCAAGTAAAGCAGCAGAGCTGGCGGGCCCTTCTTCCCGGACTTCAGGCTTCGTCCTGGTCGGCGGCAGCGTGACGCTGAGCCGCCCGCTTCATTTTCGTTCTGTCCTGGCTCTGTGTCCTTCCCCCTGGGCCCAGCCCAGTTCCCTCTGGCCTGAATAATGCACGGGCCAGGCTCGAGATCGATCGCCGGCCGAAGGACAACTCAAGGGACGATTACGCATTCGGCGGCTCTCCGCTGCCTACTCTGCGCCTGCCTCCGCTCGCCCCGGCTCCCTTCGCTCCCGCTTCCGCTCTCGGCACTCAGCTCTCGCTCATGCGCGGGCCCCTTTGCCCGGCCTCACTTCCCGCTGCCCTTACGTTCCCTGGATCTGAGACTACGATCCACCGCCAGGCCAGGCCCTCAAGCCCGCTGGGAAGCAGCCACGAGTTGAGCCTGGGTTCCTGGCCCGCCTTAGAGAGAGGAGGCAGAGGGGGCACAGGCAGCTGCCGACCGCGACTTGAGATTCCCGTAAGGCTCAGGGTCCAGGGCCCATCGGTGGAGGAGGATAGGCAGCTTAGAGTTAGACCTAGGGCTGGGCGACCCCAAGGCACCCCAGGTCTCCTGCTCCTGTTCCAGCCTTGGAACTTTGGCCCAGACTCTGGGTCTGTGCAAAAGTCGGGGAGGGGGAGGCAGAACAGCCTTTCTGCTCTGGGCCTCTAGGAAGGGCCTTGTATTCAAGGGGCCCCACTGCCCCAAACCAAGTTCTCTCAGGCCTGGGGAGGCAGGGCCTGGCGCCCATCACACTCCCCCCCAACCAGGCCAGGCTGGGCTTGAAGGGCTCTGATGGACTGCCCAGCCCAGGGCCCACTGGTCCTTGGTCTCTGGTGAAAGGTACGCCACACAGGGCCTACCTAAGGGAGCCACAGCTGGGCCTAATCTTGCTCCGGGCCTGAAGAAGTTTCTGAGGGAGTGAATGGCTGTCGCCTTGTGTTGCCCTGTGTCCTGTGTGTCTGCCTCTGTGCCTGTGCCTTTGCTTGTCTGTGTGTCCGCCTGTTTGGGTGTATAGATCTATAATTTGCTCCTGTGATATGTGATGTGTCTGTGTATGTTGCTGTGTGATGGAGGCTCAAGTCAGGACCCAGGGCCAGGACCTTGACCAAGCAGGGCCTCTTACTATTGGGCAGCTTCTCTGAGGCCGAGGCCTGGGGCAGCGGCGGGCTGCCACCTTTAGCTCGCCTCAGACATGCCCCTCAAGGAGACTGAGGAGGCCACTGCGGATGGGTCTGGCTGGGCACGTGGGAGCCTGGGGCTAGGGAGGCCTCTGTGGTGGCAGCGGCGGCGTCGGCCTGGCGGCGGGAGGGGGCCGTTTCCAGCAGCGGGCTTGGAGCTGAGGGCTGACGGGAGACCAGGGCCCTGCTCATGGGGTCTAGCCGCTGCGCTCGCTGCCTCGCGGGGTGTCGGGCCTGGGACGCCTCCTGACGCTCTGCCGCTTGCCTCTGCCGTCTGTCTGTCTCCCGCTCCAGTGGCCCTCTCACCCTTCACTGTAACACGCCGTATAGGTCACCCCTATCAGAACCGGACGCCCCCCAAGAAAAAGAAGCCGCGCACGTCCTTCACGCGCCTGCAGATCTGCGAGCTGGAGAAGCGCTTCCACCGCCAGAAGTACCTGGCTTCGGCCGAGCGCGCCGCCCTGGCCAAGGCGCTCAAAATGACAGACGCGCAGGTCAAAACCTGGTTCCAGAACCGGCGGACGAAATGGAGGTGAGCGTGCGGGGCAGGCGCGGCCGCGGGCGGCGCAGTCTCGGCAGCTCTCGGCTCGGGGCCTCTCTCGGGGCGTCTCTTACACTCCCTCTGCTCGCCGGTTTCGGATCGGTTCGGAGGAGCGGGCCGCTCCTGCTAGGCTCGCGGGGAGCGGGAAGCAACCGAGGCCGATGAACGGGATGGGGCTGGAGAGCCCAGCTCTGTTTTACTGGAGGCTTCTTGGCTTTCTGGCTGGCACATTCACTGCCAGTGTAGACGGGGCTGGTCGCCGCCGCTGCTTGGGGAAACAGGCGGGTTAGAACACAGCCTGTACATTCTGGGCTTCCTAGATTAGTGAGTCCTGAGAGGCTTTTTGTTTGCGCAAACACCCTTACAGAGATGCCTCCTCTCTCCCGGAGACTGGAGACAGGATGGCCCGTGCCTTGTTTCTGCGCCCCAGCCGGGGCTCCCGGCGGAGAGTCTGGGGCCCCAGACCGCCGGCTTGGGCCCTTCTGAGTCTGTCCTCCCCAGACGCCCAGCCAGCGCGCAGCCGGTCCCCCACCCTGGAAGGGGAAAATCAATCCGCGCCGGCTGCGGCGGGTTTTCCAGGGTCCCACTGAAAGGGGGATCAATTGGGAGCAGATGGGTGTGTGTGTGTGAGAGAGAGACATTTCCTTTTCTCCTGTCTCACACCCACAACTACACTGATTCTTCCCCCACATACATATCTACTTCCACCGCTCTCATCTTCTCTCTCTCTTACCCTTACATACATAACGCGTCCCCCACACTCCTAGGCAGCCTTATTCGCCGCACACACCGGCGCTGTCTCCGCCGCACCCTCTTGCACTCCTGCACGCTCCTGCACATATGGGCCGCATTCTCGGTTCCCCACACGCCAGGAGTTTCTCGCTAGCTCAGGCCTCAGGGGGGAGCGCAAGAGAGTCTGGGCAAAGTCGGCGGCGCCGGGCCGGGCGGGCCTGGGGCGGGAGGAAGGAATTGGAGTTTCCTCTTTTTCTGAATGAAGGCGAGGAATCTGCCTGGGATTCCGCCGTCGTGGCCACAAAGGAAGCCAGTGCCCCGCGAGCCTGCTGCCCCCCACCCACATTCCTGCCGCTGGGGAAGGGGTGGGGGACGCGTCTTCAGATCTCTGGAAAGCTAGTTAAAGAAGGAGCAGGGGCTAGCGGGGTAGAGGAGGCACTGGTGTACCCAAGGCTCACCCAGGGCTGCAGTCTAGGGCGGGGAGGGACTGGGCAAGTGGGGGGGGGCGGTGCACAGAGGAAGACAGAGCGGCAGGCAGAGAGAGAAACTGAAACACAAAGGGAGGGAGCAAAGATAGACACCCCACCCCAGGGAGAAGAGGAAAAAAACAGGCAGCCTGAAGAAGTCTTACATATAATAAAGGAAAGCAATTGATGACTAAAATCTCCATTTTCGTTTCAAACAAATTCCCTTAATTCTGCGAGAATGAAGGAGGTGAGGGTGAGAGAAAACAAGACATAGATACAAAGCCTAATGGAAGAGAAACATTCAGGCAGTTTGAAACTCAGGGAAGAAGGGAAGACCAGGGGCAGAAAGATACACAGAGCGAAAAGGCAAGAAGGGGCGGCGGGAAGGGGCCCGGCGTCCGCCGCTGGGAGAGGCCGCGGCTGGCTTCGCGCGGCTTCATCGATCGCCTACAAATTGCTTCTGGAGGCCCCGGGGACTCCCATTAGGTCTGTCCACCTTAGAGACAGACGTTTGATCTCAGTTGACGGGTGGAGGGGAGGCATTAAATGGAATAAGTGAGTCATCTCCTCCCTGGACCACCTCGGAGGAAGCCGGCTGGTCCGGCGGGAGTCCCGGCAGGGCACAGGGCTCGGCGCAGGAGGTCGGAGGCCTGGGAGAGGTTAGCCGAGAGAAGGGGGAGATGAGAGGTCCAGCAGGGCAGCTCGTATCCACCCGGCCCTTGCCTCTGCTCGGGACTGGTGGAGAGCTGAGGCCCCTCTGGCTTGGGACGGCGCCTGGTCTTCCTCAGGGCTGGGGAGAGGGGAGATGCCATCCTACCCCTGGCTGCGCTGTCCAAGGCTGGTGGAGGTGAGGGCTCTGCGCGTAGACGGAAGCCCCAGCTGCTCGGGCCTAGCAGACTTCCCCACAGCTCGCCCGGGATACCTCCGCGCCATCTACTTTTGGGGTTTCCAGTCTTTGTCGGAGTCAAGACCCTCAAGATAAGGGAATATGTTAAAGGGTCCCAAGCTCGAGTTGGGGGCTGTGAAGGGGAGCAGCGCTGGCACAGGTTGTGTCCGGGAACCGCACCCGAAGCGTCGGTAATGGCTTGTCCCTGGTGCAGGCGGCAGACCGCGGAGGAGCGCGAGGCCGAAAGGCAGCAGGCGAACCGCATCCTCCTGCAGTTGCAGCAAGAGGCCTTCCAGAAGAGCCTGGCGCAGCCGCTGCCCGCCGATCCGCTATGCGTGCACAACTCCTCGCTCTTCGCCCTGCAGAACCTGCAGCCGTGGTCTGACGACTCCACCAAGATCACCAGCGTCACGTCAGTGGCGTCGGCCTGCGAGTGAGCCTGCCCGGTCCACCCCTCGTCCAGCCAAGGGGTCGCCGAAGCCTGAGAGCCAGGACTCTCTCCTACCCCTCCTCGCCTCAGATTGCACGCGGGAGGGGAACGTCTCGCCCCTTCGCGCCGGCCCGTGGATACCAGTCTCTCTTGGAAAAGAAAAGTGCGCGGGACAGGGACGCGAGACCTCCTCCCAAACGCCCATGCGGTCCCGTGCCCTTTGGAACTCTTCAGACTCTCCCAGTTTGCGTCTATTTTATTTTATTCTGATTTTTAACGTGGGAGCGAGAGAGACAGGGGAGGTGGGGGAAGAAGAGCTTCTGGGGTCCCCAGAGGACAGCACAGGCTGTCATTTGAACTTGCCCTGGGGAGGCGTCCTTTCTGTATCCCACTCCTCATCACGCACGGACATCGATAGGCCCACACAGAGGCAATTTCACTATCCCTCTTGGTGTCACCCCAGAATCACAGGGGGCCTATGGTAGAGTGTCATGTACACACAGGGCCACAGCCTTTGCACCTTTGACCTTCACTGTCAGACATAAGCCAGGGGTGACCCAGACTCATTCTGAACAGCATGGCATTTCTCGCAAACACAAGGCCATGGCCACACTGTGACACCCCATCTCACACCCCTCAGCCACAGTATCGTCACTTGGCCTGCTAGGCCCCCATCACACATCCTAGCCGCACCCAGGTACGCACAGGCAGTTTCACAGAAACTCAGCCCATTTCTCCAGCTCCTGTTCGTAGGGGGGTTTAAGTTATGCACTTATAAGGTGTTTTCTGTGTAACCATTTTATAAAGTGCTTGTGTAATTTATGTGAAAAAATAATAAAACCCTCCGGATCCGGAGTCAGGGCTGCCTGCTCCTTGCTGAGCCCAGCACCTTGCAGCTGCTTGGTTTTGGTGTGAGCTGGTGCTGCCGGGGCAGTGCTGGTGCCTGAGCTTGATAGACATCTGGGGGCCAGGACCTGCAGGCTCTGGAGAGAGGAAAGAGGAAGGGGACAGACAGAAAGAAGGCAGAGGTGAGGAAAGGAGGGAGAGCTAGGCTCTCCAGTGACAGCTAACGCTCGCTGGGGAATATATGGACGTCTTTGGATGTAAGAGTTGTGTGTGTGCATTGTGTGTTTGTGATGGTGTGGGCAATCAGGATGTTACTGATAAGGAATATTTGTAATAGTGTTTAAGCATGTAATTGTGTTTGCAATTACTGTGTATAAGTGGTTGTTTCTGTTTAAGTTGCAAATCAAAACTATCATTTTACACAGGGACTTGTAGTGGTGTGTATGTAACCATGTGTGAATGGGACTGTGTCTTTTTGGGTAATTGTGTCATCACCCACCCGTATTTGGGGTTGTGTATGAATCATGTGTTAATGTTTGTGAGAGTACATGTTAGTTTCTTCTTGTGAAGCTACTTTTGTGCTAAATATGTGAATGTTTGTGATTGTGTATCATCTTTCATTGTATGAATGTAATTGTGTGTAAGTGTCATCATGTGTGAGATGTGTATGTTTTTTTGTGTGTGTGTGAGAGGAAGATTAGCCCTGAGCTAACATCCACTGCCAATCCTCCTCTTTTTGCTGAGGAATATTGGCCCTGGGCTAACATCTGTGCCCATCTTCCTCTACTTTATATGGGACACCGCCACAGCATGGCTTGACAAGCGGTGCGTCTATCCGCGCCCAGGATCCGAACCTGTGAACCCCGGGTCGCTGAAGCGGAGTGTGTGAACTTAACTGCTACACCACCGGGCCAGCCCCGAGATGTGTATGTTAACTGTGTATACTTGTTCATGACAGTATGTAATTGAGGAAGTGAATATAGTGGGGAGTGTGGATCATTGTGGATGACTGTCCCTGTGGGTGAGTGTGTGGTTGTGTGTGAGTGGGTGTAATTGTGTACTGGTGGTGTACATGGTGGTAGGGGTCTAAGGTGGGGTGGGCAAATACGTTGTGGGGGTACCAACATCCCCTAGGAATTCTGAGGTCCTAGGCCCTTCCCCAGCAAGCTGCAGAGACTGGGGCACACTGAGTCAGTAATTGGGCCAGGATCCTCTGTCGTGCTCTAAGAGGGACTTGCCAGCTCCCAGTGCTAGCCTGGCCTAGGAGAGATATAAATAAGTGACTTCCTAGGACCTTCAGGGATCCTCTGCACCACTCTGGCCAGGATTGCAGCCACAGTACACACACACTCCCCATAACAGCTAGTCCCCACCTACTAGACCAATCTTAGGTATGCAAAACTGACTTGTGCCTGCTTTTCTGGAAGAAGCCAGGTGGTGGAAGGTCTGGGGAACATGCCACCCTAGGGAAGAGGAGTGGGGGGATAGGAGAGTCTTTCTTTTGGGATAGGAGAGTGAGAGAACATCATGGCTAGAAACTAGAAGCAAGTGGGGTGTGGAGCTTGTTCCTACCTGCAGAGCTATGTGCACCCGGATGAGGGTGGGAGGAAGAACCATAGAAACCGTCAGAGCCATTGTCCTTCATCCCTGCCCAGGCTGCCATCCTGGACCTGCCATACTATATGGGGACAAAGAGCACAGCAACCTCCCACCCAAGGAGGCCCAAGGGAAAATTTGGCTGGGTGGGGAGTGGGCAGTGTTCATCCATCCCTCATCTGTGGCCCCCTTGGACTCGGAGAGGAAGATTTTGAGTCCAAAGGATGGAGGCTGGCCCCTCTGTCCCCACCCCTCAGGCCCAGTGGGTGGCCAGGCCCGGCCCTGACAGGCTGTGTATTGGTGGTGGACGTAAGGTCCTGGCGCAACGCAGGATCTGCATCGGGTCCCTACCCGCACCGGCAGCCGCACCCAGTACCAGGCCCAGCGAAATCCGGAAATGGCCTCCCGGAACCGCAGAATTGTCTCCTGCCTGAGCAGGTCTGGCTGTCCCCTCCCCTCCCCTCCTGCCGGACCGGAGCTGCTCAGCCCGCACCTTCTTCATTCCGTGTGGTCTCTCCTCCATTTGCGTCTTAAGGACGCGCCTTCAACGTCTCCCGGCTGCACCATTCCAGAATCACCGATCTGAGGGGAGACCGGGGCCTTCTTCCCGCCTCCCAATCCCGGGGACTTCCTCAAGAAGCTGCTGCGCCCGGAGACTCCTGGATATTTTCCGGCCACAGACTGTCCAGCTAAGGAGCTGAGGCAGGAGAGGGGAGCGGCTGCCCGGCCCCAACACAAACCCCCAAACCGACTCCAAAATCTGGATTCTTCACCGCCATCCCTCAGCCCCTCTTGTGAGATAAACGCAAGCAAAATTAGGCACAACACATACCCTTGCCAAAATACCTCCTATCTCCCCGATCTTCGCAACCAGCTAGGGCTCACACTCATAATCGCGCGCGGGGGAATGCCCCCTCAGCCCCGCTGCTCTCGGACCCTGTCCAGCTCGTCGGGGACTCGCAGGGAAGTGGGCATCCCGCAAGCCAGAATCCGGAGCGCTGGGTCCCTGGCGCAGATTGCAGGCGGCCACCCGGCTACCACTACCGGCTACCCGGACACGGCGCCCGCTCCCGGCGCTCGCTGGAGGCCCGGGTCGCGCGCTCTCCCGCGGCCCCTCCCAGGCACCCAGGCCCTCTGGCGCAGCGTCCCAGGGGTGCCAGACTCCCCAGGGCACTGAGGCCCTTGGCGCTGAGGGAGCACTCAAGACTCCCCTCCCGCCGCAGGAAATTCGTTGAGACCGAATCTCGGCGAATCCCGCATCTGCCGAGGGCCGAGGCCGCGGAGAAAGGCTGGGATGGCAGCAGGGGCTGCCCGGGGCAGCTGGACCCCCACACCCAGTCCCGAGTGGGGCAGAGGCTGGAGGGGAGGAGGCTTCCAGGGTCACAGTCACGGCCAACTACCCGCAGCAGAAAGCTCACAACTCCTGGCCTGCCACTGCGCCTGCCCGAAATGGTCGGTCTCTGTTCAAAAAATAGAAAAGTAACACATTATCCGCATAATTGTGTGCAGAGGTGCAGAGAGAAGAAAAGAGGAATTAACGAACCTATCTGGGCAGAAAGGCCCCCTTCCTTCCTTGGCTTGAGTGAGCTGAGTGCACTGACGAAATTCCCATGTGAGCGAGCCCTGAGCGCCAGCTCAGAACTGGCGCAGCCCAGCGCGGTGGCCGAGTGGGTGGCGGCCTGTGGGGCCCAGAAACCCGTGCAGGGCTGGGGTCCTAGAGGCCCCGTGCCGAGGTGGCACCAGAGAATCTGGCTCAACCTGTTAACTATAATAGCGGCTTTGTGTGGCCGGATCTGTGCTTGGGGGCTGTGTGGGCACGGCTTGAGCACTGCCTTGTGAGGCCCCCTCTGTGGTGGCAGGTGTGGGGTTTGCCTTGGGCCCAGGACTCAGGTGGGGCGTCCTGTTGGTGGTGTGAGCGACTTGCAGGTGGGCAAGGTAGGTTCCAGGTGTAAGAGACGACTAAGCATGGACCACCCTCCCGGCGGTGCAGAGCTGGAGCAGCCTGGAATCAGCCACTATGCTGTGCGAGGGGAGCTTTGGCCCTGGGGCTGCCCCTAGGGCCCTTCAGGCCAGATGCTGGAGGAAATGGCCTCCCTCATGCTCTGCTCCTCCTGCTCCCCTCACACCCACCTTCACACACTTGTCACTTGCACACAGCCTCAGAATCCTGCTCCTAAGCAGCTCCTCACTCTCCTAGGCGCTGCCTAATCAGCTGAGTTGAGCCCCACGTCCGGACTGCTGCCTGGGCAACTCACAAGAGCTGCCTCCACTTTCCCCGCATGGCTCGAATCCACTGCCCACTGTGGGCCCAGGGAGGCCCCTGGCCCGGCTCACCTGCACCCACGCCCGGATTCCTTAGCCTGGGGAGTCCGATAGGAACAGACTGAGGGAGGGAGAGGGCTGGAGCCAGTTCGGATTTTCCAAGGAGCTCAGAGCTGACTCGGAAGATATAGTGCGTGCGATGGATGGGGTGGGGGCAAGGGGTGAGCGGAGGGAGCGATGCGGTACCCATGTTGTGCTGAGTGGTGGGTACAAACTCACATCCTCTCACTCACAGCCTGCATGGCTGTGTACAACCTCACATACCTCCTCCAACTATGCAACGACTGGGGCCTGCGCCGTCACACAAGGGGAGCTACAGGTGTGCGGTGCTAGGCACACACACGCACATGTACAGTCTCCCCTGCTGGCGCTCGCAGTTACTCACGAGCTCAGGCCCGTCCCGGCCCCCCAAGCTCCTGTGGCGGTTACCCCGTGGCCACCCCGCCACGGGCACTCCTCTCCTCTCCACCCCTCCTCCCGGAGCCGGGAGAGAGGAGGGCCTAACCCGACTGCCGGGCGGCGTGAGGGTGGGGATTGCGTCCGCCCACTCTTTCGCTTTCAGACCGCACCCCGTGTGCCTGAGGCTGGGCTTGAGGGCGGCGGGCAGCCCGGGGTTCCGGCCGAGGACCCTAGCAAGGCCCTCCTGGCTCCTGAAGCCTACGGAAACCCGGCCTTCTTGTGTGTGCGGGAAGGTTGTGAGGGGCGCGGGGACGTGGGGCGCGTGCCCCCACTGCTGTGGGCCGCCCTAAGGGCAGGCTTTGGTGGGAGTTGCTGCTGCTCCCTCACGTTTCCCGCCCTGTGGTCCCAGAGCCCACTATCTCCGGTTCCTGCGGGAGGAGTCGCAAGACCCAAAGCTGGAGGCGGCGGGGGCGACTCAGCAGCCGCCAAGAATTGGGAACCGAACTTGGGGCGTCAACGCAGAAACGCAGGACAAGTGAGTTCCGGGCGCCCTCTAGGGGCCGCGCAGGGAGAGGCACCTTGAGCCGAGGCCCCGGGAGCTTTGGGTCCGAGCGACCCTTGGTAGAAAATAATAGCCTGCGTGGAAAATAATAACGATAAAAATATTAATAAGCAACATTATTGAGCGTTTGCTGTGATCCAGGCACTGCACTAGGTTTTAAAAGTATTAGTACATTCTAACACCCACCCTATAAGGTAGGTGGGATTTTCATTACACTTTATAGACAAGGAAAATTGAAGTCCAGAGAGGTTAAGCCACTTGCCTAAGAGCACGCGACTGATAAAAGGTGGGGCCAGCATTCCAACCCAGGGTCTAACCCTAGAGCTAGGGTCTCTAGGAGGGATAGGGTAGTCCAGGGGTTTGGTGGATTTGGGGAGGACTAGAGGTGACACTCGACCAGCCCCCTCAAGGGATGTCTCCTTTTGAGGAGGGAGTTCTTAGCTCAGAGGTCCTCTATGAGTTTGCCCCCAGGACTCTGGAAAAAATGCTTCCAAGTCCCTCCAGTCCACTGGGCCCCCTCTGGCTCTGACTGCCCACCCTTCTGCAGCACTGCCAGGCCTATGAGACCTCCTCTTCCCCCACACCTATCCAGCACCCATCCTTTGGGCCTTCCCAGCCTGGGCTTGCCACCTCCCAGGAGCCCTCTGGGGTTGGAAGGGGGTTCTGTGCACTTTCACCCCTCCTCTTCCCTCTCTGGGTGGGTGGGATGGGAGGCCTCAAACAAGCAAAAAGTTAAAAATACAAGTGAATGAATCATACTTTATTAGACAAAGGAATAGAAAACCAGGAAGGAAAATCTTTCCTCTCCTTTTCCATCTGCCCTGTGCAAACCTGTAGCTGGGGGAGGCTGCTCTGGGCTGGAGGATGGAGAAGCGCGTGTTGGGGTGGGTAGGAGGGTGCAGCCTGAAGGTCAGAGAGTCAAGGATTTTCTATCCACCTTTTAGCCAGTAAGATCCAGTCAGAATATGGAAAGAAAAGAGGGCAGAGCTTTCCCTTCTTCTCTGCCTCTTAGGAGGTGAGGTTAGGGGAGGTGTCCCTGGGGAGGTTCTTTTATATGCAATATAGGACGTTTTCATTTATATTAAAGAGCTCCTGCCAGTCTGGAGTGGGCCTAAGATTCCACATTTAGAACAAGCTTCTGGTGGTGCCGAAGCTGCTTGGAGGACCAAGGTCTTAAACTACCACCCTTTGAGATCTAATCCTTGGTTCTCAAACTTGCCTGTCAAATATGGCCTACCGTCTTATTTTATTTTCCCAAGAATATTTTTTTCCATTTTATTTAAAGAAATGAAAAGTACAGGCACAATTGGTACCTCTTCTGATACAGTGTTTTAAAATGGGCTCTCCAGCACGCCACAGACCTCACCACTCCCTGTTTGTTATCTTGCATCCTGCTGCTTCCCTGTTACCTGCATGGCCCCTAGATCCCCCATACCATCTCCTTCTGCACCTGTCCCTCTTTCTAAAATCCTCTTTCAGTCCCAGGCAGCTGCTGAGGTGGCTTTGAACATCAGCCTAGGTTTTGAGCTCGGCTTCTCTGCTTCCTAATCTCGGGCAAGTTAATTAAATTTTAGGAGCCTGCAGTTTCCTTGCCCAAATTATAGGGCCAGCCCTTTCCCGGATTACCGAAGGGATTAAGGAGATAACGCAGGTAAAAGCGATTGGCTCTTCGCAGGTGCTCCGGGAATGGCGCAGGGCGCCCCAGGGTGGCTTGACCTAGTTTTTCTACGCACCAGGCGGGATGAGGCGTTAGGAGGCGGATCCTACAAATTGTAGGGGCCCCGCCCTCCCCGCCTCTTTCCCAGACGCTTGATTTCCCGGGGAAAGCCCAGTGGCTGCTCTCCTCGCCGGGAGCTTTCCCTTCGCAATGCTTCAAAGGGAGGCTATTGTGTATTTAGGTGCCGCGCTTCCCGCCCCTCCTCGGAGCCAGGGGCAGATTCACGGGCGCCCAACTGTTCTAGGGGCGGGCCGGCGGAAGGAGAGCTGGTACAGCCCCGGGGAATGGGTGGAGACCCGAGGAAGGGAACCTCGGTGAAGACCCGCCCAGCCCCAGAGGGCCGGCGGCGCCTGGCGGGCGTAGGGCCGCTGCGGAGCAGTGCTTGCTTACCACTCTTCCCCCACCACACACACACACCTCGGCACGTGTGCGCAGGCACACACTGTCGCTCTGTCTCTCTCAGACTCTCAGGCTGGGTCTCAGGCTGACCCGTGCGTTCACACACGGGGACAGTCGTGCTGCAAGTCTACACATTTACCCCCTTGTTCCCGCGAGATCTGTTGGTTACACACCAGGTTACACACCAGGGGCTGTCCCCAGATCTCACCCGCATGTTTGCCTCCAGTCCAGGGAAACGCCAGATCGCATGCACTCACCCACCTGTTCCCAGGTGGCCATATGGCCGCGCCTGACTGCACACGGACTCAGAGGCGGGTCCCACAGTTTCGTAGAAAAAACACTTAGAGGCCTTCGCGGCGTCCTGTCACCAGTTCACTTGCTGTCAAGGGAAAACCAGCTCCCGCAGGTTGGCACACCTGTTCAGGAGCCAGTCCCGCGAGCTCACAGTCGTACCCCTGAACCCACTTCCTATCCGCAGGCTTTGACTTCTCTCCCTTTCCCATTTCAAGCCAGAAATTGGGTGCTTTCTGGTCCGCGCAGAGGCTGCACGGTTACTGCCTTGGGGAAGATTCTGTAGAGGACTGGGCGGGAGGAGAGGGAGAGGACGGTTTATTAACCCCACAGAAGCCCCAAGTCTACTCTGTGTCCTCAACTACTATCCTAGGGGGAGTGAGGCTCCGGTCTCCCGCTGCGCGCAGGGCCGCTGGTTGGCGAACGCGCCTCGCATCGGGTTTACAGCGCAGGTGCGACGCCTGCCAGCCCAAACCGCATGGCAGAGGCTTCTAGCACAGAGAAGTGAGGGGGCCGTGCTGCCTAAGGGATGTTTCTCGATGTGGGGTCGGCTGAAGCAGCAGATCATTGGAAAGCCCGGGGCCTTCGGTTGCACAAACTGAGCAGTTCAAGGGAGGACCCCCGCCAGCCTTCCCCCCTACCTCCCCCCGCCCGCCTCCCGCAACCCCTGAGCCTTCGACCTTGGAGTGAGTTCCACTGCCCCTTCCACACAGCAGTCCAGCTTCCTTGCTTGTCACGAGGTGTCACCGCCAGTTCACAGGAGTTCACAGGACTCCAGTTAGCTCCCGCGCCGTGTGCAAACGGGCACCTGCGTGGAGCTGCCCCGCAGTGCGCTGGAGACAGCCCAGGGCGTGGGAAAAGCTCTGCTTCCCGCGTGCGGCCGCCTCAAGCCTGTATCCAGGCCGAAAGCTGGGCGGAAAGCTCTGTAGGGACGGTTAGTGAACGACTCAGAAGCGCCCCCACCCCACACCCCCGCCGCCAGCCACAGGGACTGTCGTGGCCTGACAACAGAGGACACTCAGAGGCAGGTTGGAATTCGCCAGAAATGTGAAAAGGATGAGAAACAGTCTCTCATTTTGAAGCCCGGCCCCCAGGGATCTGAGATTCGGAATATAAACAGGTTCCCGGAGGGAAGGGACATCTTGCACCGCCACCCCCCAAATCTGGTCCCCTAGGAGTGTCGAGGGGCGGGGCGGCCGGGAAGAAAACGCAGCCTGCGTCCACCTACTTGAATCCAACCGGTCGACCAGCTCGAGCCTCCACCCAGCTCGGACTGGAACTCTGCGGGCCGGGGTGGTGCGGTCCTGACTGCACGGTCCCCACAGCGGCTGGAGAACTCGGCAAACCTGGCCCTTTCATCAGAGACGGGTCGCTCCGCTCCACTGCATGGAGCTGAGCGCGCTGAGGTGTGAGGGAATCCGGACCCCCTGCGCTGTGCTGGGCTGCAGAGGGTGGCCTGAGAGCCCTCGGCCCTTGCAGAGAAGGGCTTGCTTTTCATCCCTGCGCTCCAGGGACACGTGTCCGAGGCGGCTCCAGCCTGGACGAGATCTGCCGTCGGGCTCTCCTGTGGGCTTCATCTCCTCATGGGACCCAAGACCTGGCCCCAGACAGGAAAGTGCGCAGAGCCCTACTTTTTCTGTCAGCTCCTGGACTCTCTCTGCCTTCAGAAATTGTGGGAAGTGTGCCATTGTGCAGGGACTGTAGGGGCGCCCGGCCCTGCCTTGCCCAACCAGGGCACAGCCTGGCCACGGATTCCTTGCTGTGGGTTTCGGGGCAAACACTCCCCAGCAGTGCTCAGCCTGCCCTGAACCGGCACCGTACTGTGCCCGGGGTCCAGACCCGCCTAGGAGCAGAATTGTTACCGCTTGGAACTCCACGAAAGGGCAGGGTCCTTTGTGTCAGGATTCATCCTGTGGCCAGGAGGAGAAGGTGCAGGGTTCCAGGGCAAGAACCTGGAAGGAGAAAGGCACACTTTCCCGTGGCTCTCGGGTGCAAATAAGCACCACCCTGAGCCTCCTTCTCTCTAGTCCTACCTGTGTCCTGGGCCCTGTGGGGCTCCAGGAGGACCAAGGGAGGGCATTACTCCTCTACAGAGAGATAACAGCTCCAAGGGGCCCCTATGGAATCCTCGGCTTTACTCTCACCCCTCCTACCCTTCAATGAGTTTTCCCATCACTCGGCCAAGCTTGCAGCATCCGTGAAGGATCAGGGCAATGGCGAGGCTGAGAGGAGTTGGGTGCTGTTATTTTTTGTTGGGAGGAAGCACCACGTCCCCCTCCCGTGTCACTGGGACGCTCTCCTGCAGCTGTGCTGTGAGGTTCACTATAGTGAGCGCTGCTGCTTCCTCTTCACTTTCCTTGGAATGGCCAGAGCTAACCCAGCCCTGACCGCTCCTCCCCGCTCTCCTTCAGAGAGCTGAACCTTCCCTACATCTCTGCCTTTATGGCCCTTGGACATAGGGGTAGGGGGTGGGAGTGCTGAGTCCTTTGGATCTCTGGCAGGCCTGGCAACTGTCAACAGCCACCCCAGTTGTCCTGACAGAAGGGTCTTCTTAATGACCAGAGTCCACAAAAGGGACCTGTAGGAAACAACATCCCTCTCCAACCAATACAGGACAGAAGCCCTTCTCACCTATGTGAGGTTCAGAGATTACTTCTCAACCCTGGCCTGCAGAGGATACTCCCCTGCCTTGAATCCTGGATTTTCTCCATGTCCATCAGTGTGTGAGTCTGGGTTCAGCTAACTCAAGAGAAAAATTAACTTATTGCAGGGATACTAAGTAGTTTATAGAATCCACAGGAAGGCTGAAGATCCGTTTCAGGAAAGACTACAAAGTCACACCACAGGAAACCCTGGTTAGGGCACTGCTGCTGGTGCCCCTGTCACTAGGCTCTTGGCATGAACATCACTATGTGCAATTTTTCCAGTATCCTTCCACTTTTACTAACTTTACTCCCTCAAGATTCAAAGCTCGTGAGGGATCATTTGATTGGCTAAACCCAGGACACATGTCCAGGTACTAGGTGTCAGAGATGGGGAAAGAACAAGCACAGTCCCTTAGGTTTCTATATGAAAATCTAAAACTCCTCCAACAATATTTACCTTCTTTGGGGAAAGTCTCTCCAATCACAAAGAGTGTTCAGATGCTAGGTTAAAAAAAGGAAAATGATAAAATCACTACAAAATGATAAAGTCCACCCCTTTGGCTGCCCAGTATCCACATGTGCCTTTCTTTCTAAATTTATAGTCCTTTCCCCCACAAAATGCTCTCATCCAACATCATGCTACTATCACTCATACAGAATGTATTCAACTTGCCCCTGAGGAAGACAATCCAAACCCTCATAGCTCTAAGTTCAGAATCTTCATTCTATTCCTCTTCTGGTTCTGTTGGGATCCTGTCTCAGACTTCTGCAACCTGTGCATTAGACCAAGTTGTAAAATTAATCATCACACAGAATAATACAATAGCAAGGGAATTAGAACTTGAAGAAAATGCAGATAACTTAAAATATATACACGTCTAATGTGACAGATGGTCAGGAGGTAAAAGCCGCTATCTTTCTGCAATATGAGATTCTATTTTGTATTTATGACATCTCTCCTCCTTTTTCCATTCTATTTCTTTTGCCTTCAGCCAACACGTGAGCTAGTTTGCATTCTTTACCCACAGGAGAAGCAAACCTTTATTCCTAAGGGATTTGAGCCCTTGATGATCCTGCCTATGAAGGGTTGTAGTGGTCTTCCATTAATTTTTACCACTGGACATAACAGCCTCAGGGTGCATCCTGAGGAAGCCACTTGGTTCCATGAATACTTCTTTTTGCCCATTGTGTAGAGAAAAAAAATCCTATTTGACCTTGATATTCAGAATTCATTACCTTGGCCAATCCCATAATCCTCCTTTAACCTGTTCATCCTTTGGCATGAGCAACCAGAAGTGGCCAGGTACTAATTTCTGCTTCCAATTCAGTAAAAATATTGTTGTTTCTCCTGGTGGGAACTTTCTTCTCTCAAGGCCTTTCTAACCCTAATCCAGCAGAAACAAGAGTCACAGGAAGTAAGGGGATCATTGGGTACTTGTAGGAAGTGCCACCCCCTCTTTCTGGACCCATATAATTGGGCTATCGAAGAAATAACATCCCATATTAATCACTAGCTCACAGCATATGCCTCATCCTTGAAGTACTGCACCACCTCACCATAAAATACTACACTGTCCTAACAAAGAATCCAAAAACATAATTGCTCAAACGTGATAAAAATGTATTTTTCTCTGACATCCAGGGAAGAGAGATAGCTCTGCTCTATGAACACATCTGGAGACCCAAGCTAATGAGGAAGCTCTGCCATTCTCAAAAGGTGCCTTCCAAAGCTGTTGGTCCCGGCCAGCAGGAAGGAAAGGGTGCAGCAGCTCCAAGGCAAGCTCTTTGAGAAGATGACTTGAAAGCTATACCTATCAATTCCACTCACATTCCGTGGAGGAGAACTAGCTACAAGGGAGGCTGGGAAATGTAGTCCCTAGGTGGACATCCATATGCTGAGGAGAAGGAGAGAATGGGTTTGAGGGCACAAGCCATAGTCTCTGCTACACCATTCCACTGATCTGTAAAGTTAGCTGCTTCTAGATGATGGGATACATAAATATCAGTGAATCTCATGGATATTAGCCTGTTTTTTTAACTGCAAAATGAATTCTTATTAAGGAGCAATATTATGTGGGAAATCAGACAGTTATACAACATGGAGTAAATCCGTGGATGACAGTATGGGCAGAAGCTTGATGCTCAGTGAAGGCATATCCCAACCTTCCCCTAGATACCTGACTGGTCCCCCTGGTGTTACAGAATAGTACAGGGGACTTGGGATTGATTGCTGCTGCTGGCAAATTGGGCACTTTGCAGTGATAGTAACCAGGTTAGCTTTCATGAGATGTTGAGTTCATGCATAGCTTTCATCTCAATCTCGGGGCCATTTGTTCGGGAGAACATTGAGAAGGCCCCGGAGTTCCCTGGGGAAGGAGACTGAGATCCAGAGTAGGTTATCTTGTCCGCATGATTATTAAGAACCCTTTCTATAGTGGGAGGCTTTTGGCCATCAATCTCATAAAACACAAATATCCATCTATATCCATCCTCAAAGATTCTTCTTTATACTTTTTCCATCACTTCTTTGCCCCAAATCTTTAATCTCATTCCTTTCAAGTCCTTGATCGTCTGTCTAAACCATTAGCCACTGCCCGTACGTTCACTGCAGATCCTTACCTCAGGCCATCTCTGCCTCCAGACAGAGTGAGCCACAAAGTATACTGTTCAACATTCTGCCCACTGGGAAGGCTTCTCTTCTCCGTTGTTTTTCAGAGCCACCCCTGAATGGGACTGTGTCTGGCCAGGGTTGGTGTATTATACTATAAACTAGACTTGCAATTTTTCTTCTTCCATCATCTGACGTTAGGGATTCCCCATGAGATCATAGATGCGGAGTGAGGGGTGGTGCATTGCGGTGTGTGAGGTTGAGGCAAGTTGGTGCCTATGGTGAAACATACAAGGAGGCACTCACTCTCTCAGGGTCATACGAGTACTGGGTCAGCACCCAAGTAAGTGCCTCCATAAATTGTACACCTTAGGCATCTTGCCTACCTCACCCTAGTCCAGGCATGGTGAGTGGCCTGCACAGGACACTTACTTAAGCCTTCAGGACCTACTTGGACCTGATTCCATAGATTCCACTTCCACTCAATGATGGACTCTAAAGTGTACAGCCAACACATGGCTGCGTAGATCAGATAGCAGCCAGCTCAGTTCATCTTGGTGTCTCCTGTACACCTAGTGATTTATATCAGGCTCAAGCCCCCTTTAGTAAGCAGCTATTTTCTTTCAGAAAAAAAAAAGGCTCTTGGTTCTTTACAGGGCCATGAGAGGTGCCTCTACTGTGATTCTTCTATTGTGACATGCCACAGGCTCCATAAAGCACCCTGATGTGCCATAGAAACTTTGAACTTTCTCCAAGCCTCATCCATGTTCTGTCATCTCTCAATAATTAAATGGAGATGTGATAGGATCATCACCCTTCACTTTTATAGTCTTTTATGGTATGATCTTTGCAATTCCCCCAGGATTTAGCTTTTGATCTACTATTTTGGTAGGAAGTGAGAGCTCCAGGGGCTTCCATTTTGCCTTTCCAACCACCAGATTGCCAATGTGGGTTTTTTGCTAGTTCCTGAGGATAGAAAGGAAGATAGCTATGGAATGGGTTTCAGTCCCACTGGGCCCACTGTAAGGCAGACTGAGTCAAAAATTATCTCTTCACCACCATAAGCCCCACTCTGACTGATGGACCACAAGGGAATTCATGTCAGCTAAACGCCAGTGACTAATAATCTCTCAAAAGAGTGAGTATTTCTCTTTCTTTAGGGCTTAATTCCCCTGGGAATGGCTGAGGATTCCTGGGAGGAAGGTCAAAAGGAGAATTCAATATAGTTCTGTGGTCAAGAGCACACGTCTGGAGCTGGACTGTGTGGGTTTGAAATCTCTCTGTGTCTTAGTCTCTTAAACTGTAGAATGGGGGCAACAGTGCCTACTTCATAGGGGAGTTTTTCCCCCTATCATCAGTTTTGAGATATAATTTGCGTACAGTAAAGTTTACCCTTTTCAGTGAACAGTTCTGTGAGTTTTGGCAAATGCATCCATTTGTGCAACCACTGTGGAGACTCACAGATTTTAACAGTATAGCGTGGTGAATGCCTCTCTTGGTGAAGCTGGCAAGAGGTGCTCCCAAACAAGCCTGGGAGGGGCAACCAGGGAAGATAGCCTGGAGGAGGTGATCTTTCAGCTGGATGCTGAAGGGTGAGGAGGAGTTTGCACGATCAAGCTATAAAACATTTCCATCATCCCGCAAATTCCCTCGTACCCCATTTATAGTCAACCTCTCTCTCATCTTCAGCTCCTGGCAACATTTGATCTACCTTCTGACTCTATATAGTTTGCCTTTTCCAGAATTTCATGTAAAAGGAATCATACTGTGTGTAGCCTTTTGAGTCTGGCTTTTTTCACTTAGCACAATGCAGTTAAGATTCATGCATGTTGTTGTGTGTATCAGTAATTTGTTACTTTTTATTGCCGAGTAGTATTCCTTTGTGTGGATATACCATAGTTTGTGTATCCATTCACCAGTTGAAGGACGTCAGGTTTGTTTCCAGTTTTTGGCAATTATGAATAAAGCCAATATAAACATTCATGTTCAGGGTTTTGTGTGAATGTGAGTTTTCTTTTTCTTGGGTAAATAGCCAGGAGGGAGATTGCTGGGTCATATGTTAAGTATGTACGTATAGCTTTATAAGAAACTGCTAAACAGTTTTCCAAAATGGCTGTGCCATTTTGCAATTCCACCAGCAATGTATGAGAGTTCTAGTTATTCCATATCCTGATCAACACACTTGGTATGTTCAGTTTTCAAATTTTTAACCATTTTAAGGTAGTGGTATCTTATTGTGGTTTTAATTTTCATTACCCTAATGATTAAGATCATTAGTTAGGTATCTTTCCATGTGCCTATTTGGTCAAGTGTCTGTTCAAATCATTTGCCCATTTAAAAAATTGGATTGCTTACTTTCTTTTTATTGAGTTTTGAGAGCTCTTTATATATTTTGGATACAAACCCTTGATCAGACATGTGTTTTACAAATATTTTCCTCCAGTCTGTGGCTTGTCTTTTAATTTTCTGAACAGTGTATATTGAAGAGCAGAAGTTTTTAAATTTTTATGAAGTCTAATTTATCAATTTTTTTCTTTTATAGATAGTGCTTGTGGTGTCATATCTAAGAAATCTTTGCCTAACCCAAAGTCGTAAAGATTTTCTCCTATGTTTTCTTCTAGACGTTTTATAGTTTTACATTTAGATCTATAATCCATTTTGGGTTAATTTTTGTATCTGCTGCAAGATATTGATCACCTTTTCTGGTATATGGATTATAGGGTAGTTCTAAGGATTAAATGAATTAATCCATGTAAAGCACTTGGAACAGCGCTTGGCACACAATGAAATTCAATAAATGATAGTTATAATTATTAAAGAGCATTTTTTGCTGTTATTACAGAATTCCTCACTAAGGACACTCAATCTTCCTTTTATTTAGGGGGCTTTGGGTCTGTGGAATGACTCAGGTCTGGGAATATAGGGAGATGCCTACATGCTCTAACATTGGGGCTTACTATCTATCATCATTACTTACTTACCTGTAAGTAAAGAGACCTAAAATAACAGTGACTTAAACAAGATAGAAGTTCACTTCTCTCTCATGTGACTGTCCAAACATAGGCTGTCCAGGGCTGGTATGGCATCTCTATTCCACAAGGCCGTCCAGGGACCTAGGCTCCTTTTTATCTTATTTTCTTACCATCACTAGAGTATTGCCCTTGTCCACATTCCAAAATGCCTCATAATCACTTATATATTCTGAGCAACAGGTTGGAGAAAGAAGAGGAAGAAAGGTATAACCTCTACCTTTAAAAACACAACCTGGAAATTATATATATTACTTCCACTCACATCCTGTTGGTTAGTGCTTAGTCACATGGCCATACCTAGCTGCAAGGGAGGCTGGGAAATGTAGTCTTTATTCTCAGTAGCCATGTGTTATGCTAAATTTCAGCAGTTCTATTTCTGAGAGAGAAGGGGAAAATAGATATTGGAAAAACAACTAGTAGTCTTTGCCACAGTAACTCAACTCAAGCTTCTATTCACCAGTCGTTACCATTTTTAAAAAATACTCATCAAGTGGCACCTTAGTGGGCTATTTTGGTTCCAGGCGCTTACTTAGAAGAAGCAAAAATAATTATAATAGTCAAGGACTTTTATCCATTGAGTACTTGTCAGCTCTGCTGATTAACGTGTTATTTATGTTCATTTGCCTCTGCTACTTAAGTGCTGCTACTTGGTCTAAAGCACACAGAGTTCATTTTCTTTGAAACAGAGAGCCACACACTACCTCCAAATAGCATCCTTAGCCTACAGAAAACAGCTTACTAAAGCGCTTTTTGGTGCTTCTATTATTTCCTTCACCAAAGTACTTTTTCAAGTTCTTTGAGAATGAAACATCTGGGGCCCTTACTGGGGACATGTTGGGTGAGTGGTCAAGTCGACACAATAATCTTATCCAATGTTCTTATCTTTATAAGTCTTCAGATTCCTTTGAGGTTATACTGTTTCTGACATTGTAACTTTGGATCAGGCTGAATTTAATGATGTACGAACACTTATCAAAGATTCTGAAGTTGGTGTTCTAGTTTGAGCCGCTAGGAGTCCAGGTTTCCGTCAACTATCTGCTCCTTCAAATAGAACCACCCTCAAATATTGGCATGCTAGGATTTGAAATATCTGAGGAAAATGTTGGGGGGTGGGGTATGAGGATAAATGGTGTCCTCTTGCAAGGTAACTCCAGAAGAAGTCACAGCATCATCAATCAGAGGAGGAGCATTGCCAGACAATGGGGAGGAGCTGCTTCAGCTGGTAAGGGAGGCTCAGTGATAGTTGGGGTTCCTCTGAAGGTGTCTTATAGCCTTATTTCAATTCTTGGGGTTCCAGTTTTTTTCTAATCAATGTCCTAATTTTACAAGACCATGATTTGTCTAACATTATGGTTCAAGAACCATCAGGATCAAATTCCGAGATTGGTTTCATTTATGTCAGCCCTGTTGCTACAGGAGATGAGGTATATTTTCAGCAATGACAGAAAGTCCGAGGGTTTAAGTCATTACTTTGAGCTGGGAATTTAGGGTTTGAGCTTGTTATCCAATTTCGATAAGCTGCCCTGTGGTTTTAAAAGCAGGTACTCCATCCCACATGGTCTCCTAATGCCTGTCCTCAGTGGACACTTCATTCTAGGTGACTGCGGGTAGTAATTTAATTAGCTGGTTTGCATTGTATGGCATAGGCTACCAAATTCCCATTCCTGAATCTCGATAGATCTACAGCCCTAACTAAGCCAAATAACCAATCCTCATTTTCACCATTCCTCTAATAATCTTTTACCCGCCATCATTTGCCTGGTACCAATTTATGTACTAGTTAGGGTTCTTGGCAGCAAGCACAAAAATTAACTTTGGCTACCCTAACGATAAAAGAGTTTTTTGGAAAGATTTTAGGTAGCTCATAGAATCCACATAAATGCCAAAGAACCGGTATGCAGGAACCAGGAAGACAGCAAATGCAGCCAAGGTCAAACCACAAGAATATTCTGGTTGGGAATCCCCACTAGTGTCTCTGCCACTGAGCACTCAATGTTGCTGGCGCTGTGTTCTCAGCCCCATTGTCCCCACTTTGAATAATGTTTCACCTGTCCCTGTATCTTTGAGTCATCCTGGGTAGGAGCATTAATTGACTCAACTTGGGTCACGTCCCCACAGGCTAGCTGATTGTGGGATGGAAAGAGAAAGCTCCAGTCTCTTTGCTTCTTTGGTAGCAGGTGAGATTCTGCCTCCCTCCAGACACACACAAAGGGGGGTTCCTCCCAATTGGAGGGTGTTCAGATGTAGAGTAGCCGAACACACACACACACACACACACAGAGCTGTTCACTGTAGTTGGGAACTTCCTGGCTTTCCCTTCCTTCTCCATACAGCCAAGAACCCCCCTCAACTGCAGCCTGTCCTTTCATCTAACCCAAGCCACTGACAAAACCCCAGGCCTGGAGCCACATCACCACTTCATGCTTTCTCTCCTCGCCAGGCCACAGAGCACTGATGGAGAAACTCACACAACTGGAGGACAGGTAAATTCATGGGGTCCAGCTTTTGTTGAATCTCCCCAGGGCTTAGAAACTCTCTTATGTTAGATATCATAATATTTACTTCTAAAAAATAAGATTCTTTTCATACATGGCTAAAATTAACAATAATTCTTTAATAGCATCTAATATCCAACCCACATTCAAACTTTCCCAAATCTTTCTAAAGGAGATTCAGAAGGAGATCTTTCTGTAAGGCAAATATGCTTATATTACTTCCTTCATTAAATTATTTTAATATATCAATATTGTAAAATAATGCAAATGCAAACAGTACAGAGTGGTATGGAATAAAAAAGGAGAGCACCTCTCTTTCTCCTCTCCTTTCTCTTATCTCCTCTCCTTTCCAGTCCATTTCCCTAGAGTATCCCCAATTGTTGATTTCGTGTGTTTTCTTCCAGTAAGTTTCCAGATATTCACATCAAGCAGGTACATATATAGGTATCCTTAACACAAGATACCCAGGGATCACACGATATACTCTCACATGACTTGCTTTATTCATTTGATAACCTATCTTGGTCATCTTTCCATGTCAGTAAAAATAAAAATCCTTCAGAGTTTCCTGTGTGTCTCTCTCACTGGAGAACCATCTCTACCAGATAGCATGCAGTTCCCCGAGTGCACTGCACTCTCTCATCCCTCTGTGGCCAGGTACATGTCATTTCCTCTGTCTGGAATGCCTTCTCTTCTTTTATGGGGCCAAATAAATTCTTACTCACCCTCTGCGAGCCTTCCTTGCCCTCAGGAAAGAATTAGGCTTTCTTCTCAGCTTCCGAAATGCCCCTGGTATTCGTCTCTCATCACACTCATCAGGGGTTTTGTGAGTGCTCCTTTACTTGTCTTCTCCCACTAGATTACAAGCACCGGAGGCCACCCTCTGAGTTGTAACCAACTCTGTCCCAGTGCCTGTCTTAGGGCTGAGTCAGAAGTAGTGCTTAATAAATGGTTGTTCCTGGGCTCTTTCTCTCATCCACAGAGATCAAGAACATCTCAGGGCAATAGAAATGCAAGAACACTGCTGTGCCCACATCATTCAGTCAGCAGGACTCTAGGAGACAAAACTTAGAGAAGATCAAGGACTGAGATTCTCCGAGACTAGTTGGCATTGAGGGAGATGCTCTGAGTGAAAATGAGCCAAGATCCCCTCCCCTTTAAGGGCCCTTTTGGGTTCCTCCCAATTAAGGCCTGTGGAGTGAGGGCAAAATTTTGGTAAGAATAGTTGGGGACATGGGTAACAATGACCCCATGCCCACCAGCCTGACCGTGGCATTTCAGGGACCAGCAGAGTAAGAATTACTGAGCAATGGTTCTATCTGGAGTACAAGGCCACGTTTAACCAAAACAGATAAGACATCTCTCCAGTGGGTGAGGTAGGGAGAGTCCTTCCTCCCTAAGACAGTTAGACTGGGGCTGGGGAAGATGGATGGGGGGTGATGATGGATGTGGGCTAGCCGGGTTGAGTCCATGGAATTTCTGGGAGGGAGGATGGACTTCCACCATCAGTTGGAAGGTGTGGTGGATACTGTGAATTAGCCCATTCTGCATTCATCCAACCTTCTCTTAGTGTGCATTCCTCTCACAAGTCTGCAATCAAGGTATTACCTGGGGCTGCAATCTCATCTGAAGACTTCAGTGGAGAAGAATCTACTTCCAATTTCCTTTACATGGTTATTGGCAGGATTGAGTTCTTTGTGGGTTATTGGACTGAGGACTGAGGACCTCACTTTCTCACTGGCTGTTGGCTGGTAGCTTCTCTCAATTCCTTACCACATGAACCTCTTCATAAGGCAGCTCACAACATGGCAGCTGGCTTCATCAGAGCAGGTAAGCAAGAGAGCCTGAGAGAGCAAGCAAGAGGTAACTTAATCTCAGAGGTAACATCTCCTCACTTTTGCCATATTCTATTCATTAGAAGCAAGTCTCTAGGTGCAGCCCACCCTCAAGGGGAGGTGATTCCTCAAGGGGAGGGGGATTCCACAGGAAGCAGGGATCACTGGGGACCATCACGGAGACTGCCTCCGCACGCCTCACTCGCAATAGGCCCCAGTACCAGAGCTAACTCCTTTCTCTCCCCACCTATACCCCCACCCTCTCCCCTATGACCCTGACCATACAAGCCACAGCCTCCCCACAGCCCTGGCTGCCTCTCCCAAGTGAGGATCCAGGACAGCCTCAGGACTTTGGTCTCAGAAGACAAGGACCCAGAACTCAAGTGCCCCAGTTCATGGAACAGATAGATGTATTTGGTATGGCCATTGTCGTTGGTTGGCAGACAGGCTGGATATGGAGAAGAACCAGGGGCCAGACTGGGGCCTGGAGGCACTGTCTCTTCTGGGGCTGGTCAGATGACCAAGGCCACACCAGGCCATAAGTCCAACTCGGAGTCTTTCTCAAATGGTGAGGGGCTACAGGGTTGGCTCTCCTCGAGGGCCAGCCCTGCCTAACTTGGCTGGGTTTAGGCCCCATTTGTCTGGGTGCTGGTTTGAACATCACTGTCCTAGTTGCAGAGAGGCGGCTGTCTGAGAACTCACAGAGGTCTGTGAACCTGGAGAATGAAGAAAGTACAGTCTTAGTAATTTCCCTGTAGGAGTGATCTCAGCCCATTTTGGTGGACCTATTTTTCTTTTCTTTTTCTTTTTTATTAAGGTAACAGTGGTTTATAACATTATATAATTTTCAAGCGTACATCATTATATTTTGACTTCTGTATAAACTGCATCATATTCACCACCAAAAGTCTAGTTGCCATCTGTCACCCTACACGTCACCTTTACCCCTTTTTCCCTCCCCCCACCCCTTCCCCTTTGGTAACCACCAATCTGTTCTCCTTATGTATGTGTTCGTTTATCTTTGGTCGACCTATTTTTCCATCTCTGATCCTCCCTTCATTTTTGTTTTGGTTTCCAGATTCCCATTTCTCTGACTCCATGCCTCTTCTCTTGATTTCACACTCTAAAGCCCAGGGCACAGGATACCACCCCCAAACGGAGCCTCTACTCTCTAGTAGCCGGCGGCAGGATTTGGGAGGACTCTTCCCCTCTGCCTTTAGCACCCTAGACAAAGGAGCGGTCTTGAGACTGCCCAACCCAGCGCCAGAATACCGGCAGAGGTGGGAAATTCTGGGTCTTCCCACACTGCGTCCACAGAGATCCACAAGAGGGCGCTCTCCGTGCTGCACCTGTTCCTAGAGTCTCCAGTGGGCCTCCCAGAACGCTACCCAAAGAAGACTGACAAATGGTGCAGAAAACTGCCGTACAGAAAGGCCTGGGAAGGGTACAGTCCAGAATGAAGAAGACTGTGGTCCACATGAGTCCCAGCATCCACGCAGGAGCTTGGAGAAGGTCGGTCCTCAGACCATTTGTCAGCCTCAGGTTTCCACAGACAGATGGCCAGTACTCCTTCCATGCCCGGCTCACCGTCTCCTCCAATTCCCACACTCCTTCAAGTGGTGACCAGGTACTATTCATCTCTGTGTCCTCAGGGCCTGGATGAATGAATGACCAAACGAAGTATAATATTTAAGAGGCTTTGGTCCAGATATATGTGCACGCGTGTGAAATGATATGAGTACAAACGTATTAATTGAAACATTATTTGTAATCTGAAAAGACTGGAAACAACTTAAATATTCATCAATAGAGGATTGGGAAAATAAATTTTGGTATGTCCATCAGCGTAATCATGTGCAGTCATGAAAAGTATGGGACAGCTCTAAATACACGGATGTGGAGCAAACTCTAGGATACATCATTAGGTGTAAAGAACAAGATGCAGAACAGGGCACATGCTAGGCTGCCCTCCATGTGTGCATAGGTGCGGGGAGAATATGTATGTTTGAGTATGTATAGAAAAGCTTGGGAAGGTCACCCAAGAAAATTATAGCTCTGGTTCTCCAGGGAGAGCAACAGACTGCCTGAGGGAAAGGGTAGAAGGAAGGATGGCTCGTCACTGTTTGGGACTGTTTGAATTTCATGCTGTGTGAGTATATTATTTACTCAAAAAAATTTTTAAGAGCACACATTTGGAGCCACAGACTTGGATCACCATTCCAGCCTTGCCACTTACCAGCTGTGTGATCGTGAGCAAGTTATGTCACTCTTCAAGCCTCAATTTCTTCATCTGTAGAAATCAATGGTTAGAAGTCTTCCCAGTGCTCTGAGAGTAGCCGGAGGTGTTTCTATGGCACATTTGGGGAGCCCAGGGTTTTGCTGGCACTGCTGCCATTTCCACCACTACATACAGATGATGAACGAGGAGAAACCTCTGACTGGGAGAGTCCTACGTCACTCATTAAAATCCCATAAGAGGCAATACAATGAGAGATCAACGGGGTGACCCTTGACCCCACTGATCTTGGCCCCAAGTTCAGAGAGCCAGCTTAAATGTCCTCTTGGGGTTCACCTGCTGGCTGATGTTATCTGAGGGACCCTCTTCAGTGACCATGCCCAGGACCAGCCCTCAGGGACTCTGTCTCAACATCAGATGGTTAAGTCATAAAATTCCTCCCTTGTGTCCTCTCTCCCTGTATCTTACCAGTGAAAGAATGGTGCAAATACGGAGGAATATGGCATGTAGTCATCTGGGGTTTTGCAAGGGGAAGTTCTTGAGATTTCAAGGTTAATGGTCTTTAGAGACATTCTCCCTAAAGTGGGTGGCAGCTTGGAGCACTGCATAACTCCAGGCTGTGATGTCAACCCTGTGTCCAAGCTATATGCATGCCAGGAATACTCTCCCATTCATCATTTATTCATTTGACCAAAATTAATTCAATCCCTTCATTCTGCCAGGGATGCAAAGAAGAGTAAGCTGCCTGAGGAAGTTACCGTCCATTGGTGAAGGTAAACAAACTAATCAGAGTAAGGTGCAACAAGTGTCAGAGAGACAGCCAGGCTTCCTAGAAGCACCAGGCAGAGGTACAGGACCCAGGGGCAGGGGTCAGCAGGCTCTTCTGGGAGGAAGTGAGGCTTCAGCTCACACCTGAGGATAGAGGTGGAGGACAAGCGCTGGTGAAGAGAAGCAGTTTTCCGCCAGCGGTTGGAAAGGTGAGGTGGTGGATGTAAATGGCTAGTGCAAGGCCCTACACACTGTAAACGCTGGTCACTTCTAGTCAGTACAGGAAGGAATTTCCCTGGATTCCCAGGCCTGAGTTCAGGGCTGCCATCACCCTGAAGTGCCACAAGGGGGAGCTCATTTCCCATTATTGAGTGTTGGCTCCTGTCCCTTCAGCGGCAATGAGGATGTTCTCCCCACTAGGGGCCGGTTATTTATACCTGAGGAAGCCGTTGCAGAGCGCCCCCAGACAGCCACAGCCACCACTTAGTCTCCTGTGTGCCGGAGCCTAAAGGGCTCCTGACGGCTTTGTCCTAGGGTTTTCTCTTAAAGCCCAGGATTTGTTCCTCTGAACCCTCACCACCTCAAAATAGCTCCAATTCCCCCAAATAGCCAATTACGTTCTTTTCACCCTTCCTGGTTCTTCCCACCCACACCCAGCATCCACGGGGCCCATCTCCTAGAGCAGCACAGAGGTGGGGACGCACTGGCCACTGATGCCTTTGGGCCATCTGGGCCAGCAGAGCTTCATTTCTCTGTGCCTGTCAACCCCCAGCCAAACCCCCAGTCCCTCTCTAAAGGGGATGAAAATGTGTTCTCTCACAAATCTCCTTCCTGAGTTATGAATGTACTCTCTTTGTTTTGAACCCCACAGTCTCTGCCCTGATGGCTTTTGGAGAGGATATGATGGCTCCATGCTCTGGAGTCAGACAAATCTGCTGTCCAGTCCTCACTCTGCTGGTAACCTTGGGCACGTCACATCACATCCATGGGCATCATCCATGAAATAGAGATTAAAAGAAGATCTAGCATCTTACTTTAAGGGATGTTGAAGGATCACTTGTCCCAGGAACAAGGAATATTCACAAGCCACCTTATTCCTTTTCTCCCCTCACCCATGGAAGATCTTTAAACACACACTGAGGCTGACATACAGGTAACTCCCGAAAAGGAGAGGGGGCCGTTTCCTGACAGATGGCTTCAAGCCAAAGAGATAACCCTGGGTTCAGGTGGGGCCTGGCAGGAAGTTAGCACACTCCCTTTTTAGCTCTCTCCCAGGAGGACTCTGGCTGAGGTTGAGGCCTGACAAGAACAAGACCTGACAAGTCAGAAAAGGGACAGCGGAAGGATTTCCGGTGGAGGAAGCACAGACGTGGATGGACTTGATGGGTCAGTTACTGGGTCGCTGCCTGTCCCCTCCAGCGGCAGGAACAAGACCACAACCACCTGTGCCCAGCTCGGTGGCTGGCACATAGAGGGCAGCCTCCTGGGGTCCACAGTGACCAGGGCCTTCATCCCCTGGGCATTGGTTACCTCAGGACCCATTACAGTCGACTGATGAGTTAGCCACCTTTGGAAGATGACAGAGGCCATCCCAGAGGTGCCCATACCAACTGTAGTTTGCTCCTCAGTGGAACAAGAGTTGGGCCAGATTGAAGGTTTAGAAACTGTGTTCCTCAGAACTCTTCAGAGACAAGGACCAGGGAGAAGGAAGTGGCAAGGTTGACAACAAATGCTCAAAGGCCCTGTCCCTACTTCACAAGAGAAGAGGTCATGTTAAAAAATGAAGACATAAAAAAAAAATTCTGTACTGGGGCCAGCCCAGTGGAATAGTGGTTAAATTCGTGCTCTCTGCTTTGGTGGCCCAGGGTTCGCAGGTTCAGATCCCGGGAGTAGACCTACACACAGTTCATCAAACCAAGCTGTGGCGGCATCCCACATATAAGACAGAGGAAGACTGGCACAGATGTTAGCTCAGGGACAATCTTCCTCAAGCAAAAAGAGGAAGATTGGCAACAGGTGTTAGCTCAGGGCCGCTCTTCCTCACCAAAAAAAAAAAAAAAAATCCGTGCAACTTATTTGTGTGGTTTAACAATTAGTTATAAAATGAATACCCCATCATGCAGGTCAAGAAATAAGACATTGCCTGCACCCCAGGATCCCCCTGAATATCCTTCCACTTGCCCTTAGAGGCCCCGGGCTTGATTTTAAGGGAGCCAACAGGTCTGGTACAAGATGTAGCTTTAGTGTGTGTGTGTGTGTGTGTGGTGTCTGTTTTGGCGGGGGTGGACCTCAGATGCAGAGTTCAGTTAACCTCCCTCTCCAGGTCATGTAACACAATCATACTTTCATACGAGGCCTTCTTTTGTTTTCATTTATAAGCTTCTTTTTCTTCCCTTCATCTCCATCACTGCCCGTATTTCCCCATTCCCCCATGGACACTTACTATTTTATATCGGGCCTGTGTCCTTGGGTATATGTGTCTTTGAAAAATATATAGTGTTTTGTATATGTATGCATTTTAGATCTCTTTCTCTTCTTTACTTTTTTCACTGCTTTTAGGATATATCCGTGTTATTATATATACTTCAAACCTATTGCTTCTAAGCGCTACCTATTTACTCCACAGTGCATCTATCTATCACGTTTTACTTATCCATTCTCCTAATGGTGGCCATTGAGGATGCCTCCGGTTCTCTGCTGTAGCAAACAACACTCATGCATGTCCCCTCATGGGCCTGAGTTTGAGTTGCTCTGAGGCACATGGTCAGGAGGAGATAAGGCAAGGCAAAATAGGCAGGCTTAGGATTGGCTAGTTTTAATCATTTGATTGGGCTCGTGGGTGTAGGGGCTGTCGTAGTTGCCTGGTACCTGGCCCTGGGTGGTTAGGGCAGGGAGGGTAAGAGCTCACAGAAGTGGTAGTGGGGCCTGGGCTCTGGATTGGATAGTTTGCATATGAAAGGCGTGCTGGCAGGGAGTCCTTGACGAGCTCTAGGAATTGCCGGCCCTCAGAGTTCAGTCTCTCCAGGGTGAGCAAGGCCCCAGACATCAAAGCATCAGGATAAACAGATATCTTGATACAATGGGTTTGGTAGGACTTAAGTGTAAAGCCCAATGAGCTGAGAAAACAATTTAAAAGGAGATGACTTTGATTATCATTTCAATTCTTTTACTGGTTATTGGCTTATTTTCTACTTCTTCTTGTTCAAAGTTTGGCATTTTACATATTTCAATAAACATTTGTGTCTTACAGATTTTAAATTTTATTGGTGTAAAGCTGTTCCTAATATTTCTTTACTTTTAACTTCATTGTTTAATTATGAAACACACAAATGAGAAAGAATAATATAAGAATAATATAAGAACACCTGTGTACACCACTATACAACTTTGTCAAATTTTAATATTATAAAATATTGGCTTCAGAATTTTTATCAAAAAAATTATAGATACAACTGAGTCTGTTGTGTACCTCTCCTCTATCCCATTCCAGTCCATTCTTTACTGGAGGAAACCACATCATTAATGTAGTGTTTATCATTCCCACATACACTTCATAATTTTGTTCCTTTTTTTTTATTGAGGTAACATTGGTTTATAACATTGTGTAGGTTTCAGGTGTATATGATAATTCCACATCTGAATATACTACAGTGTGCTCACCACCAAAATTGTAGTTTCCATTCGTCATAATATAATTGACCCTCTTTACCCTTTCGCCCTCCCCCCACCCCCGTCCCCTCTGGTAATCATCATTCTGTTATCTGCTTCTATGAGTTTGTTTTTGTTTTGTTTTATTTGTTTGTTTGTTTGTTTCATTTTTTATCTTCCCCATAAGAGTGAAATCTTACAGTAATTGTCTTTCTTCATCTGACTTATTTCACTTAGCGTGATACCCTCAAAGTCTATCCATGTTGTCACAAATGGCAAGATTTCACCTTTTTTATGGCTGAGTAGTATTCCATTGTGTGTGTATGTGTATATATATATACATACCACATCTTGTTTATCCATTCATCCATTAATAGGTTGTTTCCATATCTTGGCTATTGTGAATAAAACTGCAGTGAATATAGGGATGGATATATCTTTCAAATTAGTGTTTTCGTGTTCTTCAGATAAATACCCAGAAATGGAATAGCTGGATTATATGGTAGTTCTATTCTTAATTTTTTGAGGAATCTCCATACTGTTTTCCATAATGGCTGAACCAATTTACATTCCCACCAATGGTGTATTGAGGATTCCCTTTTCTCCACATCCTCTCCAACACTTATTTCTTGTCTTTTTGATAATAGCCATTCTGACAGGCATGAGATGATATCTCATTGTGGTTTTGATTTGCATTTCCCTAACAATTATTGATGTTGAACATCTTTTCATGTGCCTGTTGGCCATCTGTATGCCTTCTTTGGGAAAATATCTATTCATATCCTCTGCCCATTTTTCAGTTGAGTTGTTTGGTTTCTTGTTGTTGAGTTGTATGAGTTCTTTATATATTTTGGATATTATCCCCTGTATCAAATATATGATTTGCGAATATCTTCTCCCATTCAGTAGGTTGTCTTTTTGTTTTGTTGATGGTTTCCTTTGCTGTGCAGAAGATTTTTAGTTTGATGTAGTCCCATTTGCTTATTTTTGCTTTTGTGTCCCTTGCTTGAGGAGACATATAAAAAAAGATATTGCCAAGACCAATATCAAAGAGCCAACTGCCTAATTTTCATTCCATTTTTATGTTTCCTTAACTATTGTATGATTTTGGTTTTAGGGGTTTAAACTAGATATAAATGGTATATAGTTCATATATTATTCTGTAACTTCTCTCTGTCTTCCCACATTATGTTCTGGAGATTACCTATGTTAATAGATGTAGCTCCAGGTCATTGTAACTGTCGTGTAGTATTCCATCAGATGGCTGTACTGTGGTTCTTCCAGTCTGCTGTTGATGGGTATTTAGATGGTTTTAAAATTGTTGCAATCAATGGTGAACATTCTAGTACACGTCTTCTTGTGAATAAATGTGAGAGTTTCTCTGGAGTATACATCTGGAAGTGAGATGCAGAGTTGTGGGCATGCACATGTTCCACCTAAACTAATATATGAATTTATACTCCCACCAACATGTGAGTTCCTCTTTCCCTAATTCCTTGATAACACTTGCTCTGGTCAGACATTAAATAACTTTCCAATCTAATCCGTCTGAATTGGTATCTCATTTTTTAAAACTTGTGTTTCCTTGGTAAGGTTGTACATCCTTTCAGATGTATATTGGCCATTGAGTTTGTCCTTTTCCACTGGGCTGTTTCTTACTGGCTTATAGGATTTCCTTATGTAGTCTGTGTTCTGATCCTTAGTCAGTGAATGTCTTCTCCCAGACTATGGCTTGTCTTTCAATATGGTCTATGTCATTTTTAAAATTTGAATGTAGGCAAATATGTTAGCATTTCTATTAATGATTTGGGCTTTTATTCCTTGTTTAAGAAACCTTGCCCTACTCCCAAGATATTAAAAAATATTCTCCTATATTTTTCCTTAAAAAAATTAGTTTTGCCTTTTACATTTAGATCTTTGATACATCTAAATTTTGTTCTGTATGTAGTATGAGATAAGGGTCTAATTTTTTCACATATGGAGAGCCAACTAATTCAGAACATGCAATGCTACCTGTTATATAGTGTTTATTCATAGACAAATGAGTCTTTTTCAGGCCTCATTATTCTGTTCCACTAGATTATTTACATCTCTAATCTAATACCACATAGTAATAATTACTTTTACTATTTTTATAATCTTTGTTGTGACTGTAGTTACTTCCCCCTACTTCATTATTTATCTAATTTGCATCTTTTTCCTTTTTCTTGATCAGTCTTTTAGAGATACCTATATCTTGTCAATCTATTTGAAGAAACAGGCTGTGATTTCATTAATCTTTTATATTTTTTGTTGTGATTTTTAGTTTGATTGATTTTCCTTATCTTTATTTTTTCTTCATTTTTATATCTTTGTGTGTATTCTGCTGCTTTTTCAGATTCCTGAGTTAAATACTTAGCTCTTTTGTTCCTATTTCTTCATTACTTTCTGATAAATATATTTGAAGCTATAAATTTTCCTCTAAGTACTGTTTTAATTTTGTCCCACAAATTATGACATGAATTGCTTTTACTATTTATTTTCAGATATTTTTAAATTTCCCTTATATTTTTCCCTTTAAACCAAGAGCAATTTGGAAGTATTTTTTTTAGTTTACAGACATAATGGATTTTTAAAGCTATCGTTTTGTTGTTAATTTCTAATTTTATTGCACTATGGTCTGAGACCTATTTTTTATGATATTGATTCTTTGAAATTAATTGAAGTTTCCTATGTGATCTACTACAGGGTCAAATTTTGCTGATGTTCTATAAATATTCCCAATTTTGAGGAGTAAAGTTCTCTCTCTATGTCTATTAATTTGAGCTTATTAATATATTGTTTAAATATTCTATGTCTTTGTTTAATTTTTGTCTACCTAAATTGTCAGTTCTGGGAAGGATCTGTTAAAATCTCACCCTATCCCCAAGTTTTGTCAGTTGTTATTTATATATTTCAAATCTGTATCACTAAGTTCATATGTATTCATAGTTATTATATTTCCTTGATTTATTCTTTTGCAAATATATTATGTCTCTCTTTTCCTTTATGATGTTTTTCACCTTAAAATCTTTTTGGTCTGATATGAAAACTGCTACAATGGCCTTATTTTGCTTAATGTTTTGGTTTATCTCTTTTCTCTTTATTTTCAACCTTTCTGTATCTTCTTTTAAAATGATAACGTATTTTATTTCAATATATTATTTATTTTTAATCTAATATTAGATTCTTTGTCTTTTAATTTGCCAATTTATCCCATTTATATTTATTTTATTTGCTGCTATATTCAGACTGTATCAGCCATCTTATTTCATATCTCCTATTTACCATATCTGATTGTTTTTTACTCCTTTCATAACTTTCATTGGATAGATTGAATTTTCTTTTCTTGGTTTGAAAGTTATATATCTATTTTCATTCTTCAGTGTTACCTCTAGCTTATTATAACTCTTACTTATGTTTATTTTTATTTATCAATTTTGACCTTATTAATAGCTATATCTTTCCCTCCAAAGAAGCATAGGCTCAACTCCCACTGGACTTCACTCAACTCCCTTCTAGACACACAACCCTGTCATGTTGTATCATCTAGAATTTTAGTCCTTAATGATGCATATAGTTGTTTTATCATTTTTAGCCTTATTTATTAAGACAACCATATTCCTTACTAAATACTTTAGTCACCCTTCATTCCTGTATCTTGTAGTGTCCTTTGAGATTTAATTCTCTCTTTGCTGGTGTACTTCCTCCAAAAGTGTTTTCAAAGAGGATCTTTTAGTAAGTAAATCTTCTGAGACTTTGAAAGCTTGAGAATATCTTTAATTCACTTTTGTACTAAAATTATAGCTTAACTGTATATAAAAATTCTAGTTCTAGTGGCCAGCCCAGTGGCATAGTAGTTAAGGTCATGTGCTCTACTTTGGCAGCCCGGGGTTCGCAGCTTCGGATCCTGGGCGTAGACCTACACACTGTTTATCAAACTATGCTGTGGCAGGCATCCCAAATATAAAATAGAGAAATATGGGCACAGATGTTAGCTCAGGGCCAATCTTCCTCAGGAAAAAGAGAAGAATTGGCAACATAGGTTAGCTCAGGGCTAATCTTCCTCACACACACACACACACACAAATTCTAGTTCTAAAGTTCTTTTTCCCACATTCAGTATTGCTATTGAGAAAACTGATATCTGTATAACACTTGTTCCTAGTGGGTAGTGTGTTTTTTTATTTTATGTTTCTTTGCTTATTTGTTATAATTCTCTAGAAGCTTTCAGAATTTTTGTCTCAATTAAATTTTATAATATGTTCAAGTTTTTTTTTTAACCTCTCTTGTTGGTACTCAGTCTGAAATCTTACACTTTTCTCTAATTCTGAGAATTCTTTTATTCATTTTTTTCAAATACTTCCTCTCTTCTAGCTTTTTTTCCTCCTCTTCTGGAACTCTCATTTTAAAGACATATCTATCTTCCATACCTATTGACTTTACCCTTGTATTTTTCATCTCTTTATTCCTTCCTGATAACTTTTGGGAGAGTTCATCAACCTTGTCTTCCAGTTGATGAATTTCTACTTAGTCTGAATCTATTCTGCCATTCAACTTACATAGTGAGTTCTTTATTTCAGCTATTATATTTTTCATACTCAATAGCTTCTTTATACATTCTTATTCTCTCTTTCAAACTTATAATATTCTCTATGGTCTCTTAGAAGATTTTTATTATGATTATTTTAAATTCTTTCTCTCGCTGGTCCATTAATTCTGCTTTATCTCATATAGGTTATTCACTTTTTGAATTTTCTTTTATAGGGATTGCACTACTCAAGTGTCTTCTTATTTTTCTTTATGAAGTCTTGTTCCCCTGGGGTTTCATCCCTTGCCTGATGGTATGTACCTAGGGAGGGAACTACTACTAGCTGGGTCCTAAATCCTGCCACCACCTCCAAGCTCCTCCCACCCTACCCCACCCCCTGTTTGCTTAGGCAGGAGGGGATGTGCCTTTGGATGAGCTCATCGTGTTTCCATCTGGGTTCTGATGCTCCTGAAATGCCACTCCCCAAAGTGGACCTCCCCCTCCTCTGGAAGTTGAAAGTGGAGTAGTTAACAGCAGGTGAGAATGCCTAGCAGGGAGCTACAGGGAACGTGGATCCCTATGGTTGTTTTGTACCCTGTCACTTTGGTTAAGCTGGAACTACATTTCCCAAAACACTCTTCCCTGTATGGTTCTGGGCTAATTTCACCTAAGGAGAAATTTGCTCAAGATTCAGAATGTGGAAATAAAGTAGTTCTGAAGGTTTTATGCTTCCAAAGGTGGTTGTGGCTAGAGGCAGTAAGAGACAGATGCAAAGGGGCCAGAGGGTTCCTATTTGTCTTCGCTCATCTTCCTGAGAGTCCAGCTCTTCTTCCTCATTACCAGCCCCGAGAAACAGCAGAGACCTCAGGCCCACCACCAGACACTGGGCAAGAACCACAGAAGTATATCTATGAAGAAGCAAGAGCCTTCCACAGACTTCTACAGCAGGCCTATCTCTATCCCACTCCAGGAAACAAGATATGCATTGCTTATTTCCCTGCAAGCTCCAACTTGTCCCCACTCCCCCAAAACCAGTGCTTCTGGATGGCTAATTGGCACTTTTCCATGATCCTCCAACTCTCCTTTGTGATCTTTACTTCTCTAGCTCCGCCAACAATTGTGTAAAGTCTGATTCCTATGATAAATATTGATTTCGTGATACAGTGGTTCTGCTTCCCTGCTTGAACCCTAGTAGATACAGTCCCCGCAGACTTCATGGAGCAGAATTTCTGTGCCAACCCTGGCCTCTCTACCTCTGGACCTTTACATGAGAGAAAGAAGTACATTTGTCTCCTGTTTAAGCCACTGTCACTTTGGTCTGGCTTCATGGAGCTGAGACACCTACTCATTTTGGGCCCTGCCTACCTTTAGACCTTTACAGGGGAGAGAAAGCACCTCTATCTTATTTGACCCACTGCACTTTTCAGTTTCTTTCTAACAGGAGCTTAGCCAGTAGCTTAAATAAACGCTCCCTCATCTAGGCTACCTCACTTTTCACCTAGTTGAATCTTACTCACCTTGCAGTTTCTCCTGACTTCTAGCTAAGTCTGATCCTCTTATTTAACAGCAATCTCCCATTACCCTGGGCTTCTCCTTTCACAGCACACTCATAATCTCGTAAATATTTGTTCCATGTCTGTGTCCCCGACTAGACTAGATCTTGACTCTCTTATTCCTATTGTGCTACAGCCCATAACACAGAACTGACACACAGCCATTGACTGAATGAATGAATTTTTGCCAAGGTAGCTACAGAGAGGAGAAATCTTGTGGTAGGTTTTGCTGGGAGTGTGCTCTGAATTCCTTGGGTGGAACCTGGCTTATCAGCATTTGCAGCCCAGACATTCCACACCCCCATCCTCTCTCATTCCAAAGCTTTGAACTACTGTCTAAACATTAGGTGCTTCACAGCCAGTTACTGCACTTTAAGAGGGGATGATATGTGTACGCCAGACCCCACCAGCAACGTTTGATATATAGAACCACCACTGAGGTGTAACCAGCCCATACTGTCTTCTCAAAGAACTGCCTGCCAGACCCCTCCCTGTTGAGGAGTAGGCCCAGCCTGGGGTCGCCACTAGCCCATAAAACACTTATATAAGAACTAGAAAAAAGTGCCCCTTTTTCAACACGCTTTATTGACATCCACTAAAATGTTTTCATTATGAACATGCATATTTACAATGAAAGAAATAATTGATAAGCTGGACTTTGTTAAAATTAAAGACTTTTGCTCTGCAAAAGACACTGCCAAGTCGATGAGAAGACAAGCCAAGACTAGGGGAAAATATTTGCAAAAGACATTTCTGATAAAGGACTGCTATCTAATATATACAAAGAACTCTTAAAACTCAACAATAAGAAAATGAAAAATTTTATTAAAAAATGACAAAGGACATGAAAGACACTTCACCAAAGAAATACAGATGGAAAATAAATATATAAAAAGATGCTCAACATCAAATGTCATTAGGGAATTGCAAATTAAAACAATGATGAGATACCACTGCACACCTATTAGAATGGCCAAATCCGAAACACTGACACCACCAAATGCTGGCAAGGATGTGGAGGAACAGGAACTCTCATTTATTGCTGGTGGGAATGTAAAGTAGTACAGCCACTTTGGAAGACAGTTTGGCAGTTTCTTCCAAAACTAAACTTACTCTTGCCATGGGATCCAGCAATTGAGCTCCTTGGTATTTACCCAAATGAGTTGAAAATTTATGTCCTTATAAAAACCTGCACATGGATGTCTATAGCAGCTTTATTCATAATTGCCAAAACTTGAAAGCAGCCAAGATGGCCTGCAGTAGGTGAATGGATAAATAAACTGTGATACATCCAGACAATGGAATATCATTAGCACCAAAAAGAAATGAGCTATCAAGCCATGAAAAGACATGGAAGAAACTTAAATGCGTATTGCTAAGTGAAAGAAGCCAATCTGAAAAGGCTGTATACTATATGATTCCAACTACACGACATTCTGAAAAAGGCAAAACTACGCAGACAGTTAAAAGATCAGTGATTGCCAGGAGTTAGGGGGGAGGGAGAGATGAATAGGCAGAGCACAGGGGATTAGGGTGGTGAAACTATTCTATATGATACTATAATAGTGGATACATGACATTACATATACGACATTTGTCAAAACACATGGAATGGGATTCATACCAAGCATAAACCCTAATGTAAACTATGGTCTTTAGGCGATAATGATGTGTCAATGTAGACTCACCATTTCTAACAAATGTGCCACTCCGGTAGGGGATGTTGATAGTAGGGGAGGCTGGGGCGGGGTAGGGGGTATATAGACACTCTCTTGTACTTTCAATTTGCTGTGAACCTAAAATTGCTCTTAAGAAGTTTGTTTAACAAATACATGGACAAAGAGAACAGATTAGTGGCTACCAGAGGGATGAGGGGTTGGGGGGTGGGCATAAGGGGTAATGGGGCACATATATATGGTAACTGACAAATAATAATGTACAACTGAAATTTCACAATGTTATAAACTATTACGACACCAATAAAAAAAGAAAAAAAGTTTGTTTAATCCATTCATTCATTAAAAAGCCATCATCATAAGGATGTGGATCTTCAGCAGGCTGAATGCTCATGTAAGATTCTCATTTCTCTATGAGAGACTGTCTCTGTCTTCCTCTAAAGCAGCTCCTGCTTGACTTTTTGTACTTGTTTTCGGAAGGTATGTGGGGGCATTATAATAGGCCTTCAGAGATTCATTCTACTCTATATTTTCTGCTTCATATTTATTTAAATATCCGTGTTTCCTTCATCAGTGAGATCTTGCCATATGCCACCAATGACTGGCAAGATTAACCACAACATTAGGTGAGGGTTGGAAGCCTTTACTTGGTCCCAGATCTTTCTGCTCTACCTGGTGTAGGGCATCAATCAGTAGCTTATCTTTGGGGACTTTGGAATCATAAGACCAGAGGACACCATGACCTGGCTGTTAGTGTCCAGGTTCCTCTCAGCCTGTAGTTGTAGGTGAGATGGCTCTGTGGATTGTATCCCACAAACTGTGCTGTGCTGGGCATTTGTGTTGCAGGAGCTGGGGTGGGAGGTAGGGCATAAGGTGGTCTTTTTGACACTGTGAAAGATTAAGTTCTCAGTTCCTTAAGAGTGAATGTGAGACTCAGAAACAGTGCCCACTGCTCCAGCTTTGCTCCCATCCCTCTGGTTTTGTAGAGGGTGGAAGAATGCCTAGATTTACCATGCCACCAAGGTTACATCCAACATGAGAAGACTAAGTCCCTGTATTAACTATAATTTCTTATTTTCTGTATTCTTGATGCTCTGGCAGCTGGGGCTTCACTGACTGGGGAGAGACTGCCCATCCTAGGGTTAGCCAATTCTTAGAGATAGCAAACAGGCAGTGTGCCTTTCATTTGTAAGCTAACCAATCCAGAACCCATACTCCAAACCCCCTCCTCTATGTAGCTCTTATGTTCCAGCAGACAATATTCCTCTTCCCTAATCATCACAGGGCCAGGTATCAGACAACTGGAGACAACCCTATAGCCCAGAGCCCACAAAAATTACTCAAATTTGCCAATCCTAAATATTCTTACTCTCCCTTGCCTTGCCTTTTGCACAGAAACCACAACAAAGGCTGTTCCCATGCTTTCCCCTGGCTCCCTCTGCCTTCCCACTGACCCTGGTGCTTCCCCATGGGGCCCTGTGTGGGGAGCATGCCCCGTCCTCTTGGGAACTAAGAGTAACAAATTGTCTTTTCAATGACAGTTATCTCCTGATCAGTTGGCTTCATCAAACCTGAATAAAAACAAAATCCAGGGTACATTTTAAAACAGTCCTCAGTAGGAAATAGAGGTGCTGTTAGGAAGGGGATCTAGATGCTGAGTAGTCCCAAAATGACAAACGTCCACTACACGAGTGTGAAGAGAAGCAGATAAAACCTATCCACAGAGAGAGAGACAAGAGTGACACAAAACTGGGAAAGCCTGTGAGAGATTTGGGGAGAGTAACCCCAGTCATCACTTTCAAGTCCCTGTATCTAGGCTCTTAGAAGGCCCAGCTCCATACCCACAACTTGAAGTCCCAGACATGCTGCTATTTCCTTCTAGTAAGCACCCTGTTTTGGTTGAGCAAGTTGAGTAAGTTTCTGCTCTTTGCAGCCAATGAGTGCTCTTTATAACAGGAAACTTGGTTCCCATGTGGATGCATCTCAACCTATAAGGTTTTTTTCCAGATGGTGGCCAAGGCACCTCCTGCCTCCTCCACCCCACTCTGCCCTCCTCACACCCTGCAGGAAAACCTGTCCTCTGGTCTTAAGATTTGAGGCCAGTGCTTTTCTAGCCCCGATGCTCCCTCCTCTTCTCATTTAGCTCCCTCTCACCTTGTTTTCCTGCCCCCCTAGTTTGACCTCAGGAGTGGAGGTTCCTTTTGCAGAGCAGGGGTGAAGGCGGAGATCCTCCGAGCAGAGAAGCCACAAGTTCCTCCTCTGCACTTCTGCCACTGGGGAGCCCCACAACCGAGGCTGGCAGTGTGGGCTCTGTAACTTCTGATCGACTCCCCCTAGTCTTCCCACCTCACCTTTTCAGCCTGAATTCCAGCCCCTACCTTTAGGAACTGTCATCATGTCTAATCCCGCCTGGGGGAAACCCCCTCCACCTCCCCAAATGTAAGATATTCCATTACACGGTAAAGTGTAGGGAGGGTGACAGAAAGTCTGTCAGAGTTGGCTGGACTTGCCAAAACTTGGTGTAATGTGGGGAAGCCGTCAAGGCGCCTCCTAAGGAAACCTGAGCTGAGCTGAGGTGGGGGCAAGTCAGGATGTTCAAGGTAAGAGGCAGGAAATGGTGTGGGGGAAGGGCAGGCAAAGCACAGGTCTGGGGTGGCCCGGGAAAGAAGGGCTCCCGGGGGTGGGGCAGAGACTTCCTCATCATTGCTGCCAGACAAAGGTGCAGGGACCATCAGGACAGCCCCACTGCATTAGGGTGGGGTGGGTGGGGCCCAGCTCTTGCTGGGGCTCGGGGTGAGGGAGAGCAGTGGGGAGTGAAGGAGTGGGTAGGGAGGTGGGGGGACGATGGGATTTCCTCCAACAAGCATTTCAGGCCAGAGGTGCCTGGACCCTAGAGGAAAGGCCCTCCCTCCAGAGATGAGAAGTTGGCATTCCTGGTGGAGAGGGCCTGAGCTTCGGGGCAGCAGGAGGGACAGGACTGGCCGACAAGAATGTTCAACGGGATGGTCTAAGCCCAAAGCCAGCAACTGAGCAAATATCAAAAATGGGCCCAGCCAGATTCTGAGACCTTTAGGAGCCCCTTCTCAGTGCACCCCCCCAGCTCCTCCTCCCACTTCCTTTGTCCAAAATGGATACTCCCAGCCTCCAGTCTCTCTGTCCCTCTCCCCAGGGTGATCAGTCAGGGCTCAGTCCAGCTTCCTTCCTCAACCTCTCATCCCCGCCATCCTCCACCCCTCATACTGTGGAAGTTGGCCACCCTCCATCCCTCCGGGTGAGCCCAGGACCTGCCAAGCTGTGCCAGCCTTGCCCAAGCCACGCTCCAGCTGGGACATGGTCTTTCCTGTCTCAGCAGGCTGAGGCACCTGAGGCTTTCACTGTGAACTGCTTCAAAGCCTTTCTGGAAGCAGGTGAGAGATAAAGTGTAAACAAGTGAATGAGTGAGTCATCCCAGCCCTCCCAGTCCCAGATGGATGACAAGAATATCCTTCCTGCCTCTGTCTCACCCACCAGCCTCTCAAACAACCAGTTCTGTCTTCATGGGGACACTGTCCTGGGGCCAGGGCCCTTCAAGGCCCCTCCGCCACCCACCACAACCTATATCATCTTTCTCTTCAGCACACCCCCACCATCAATTGAGCAATAACTCACCTGGGCAGAGCACTTTCCACAGATTAGTTCATTTAATCCTCACAACAACCTTGTGAGGTAGGTACTATTATGTCCATTCTACAGGTGACAAAAGCAAGGCCTGGAGAGGTTAAGTAACTTATCCAAGGTTGCACAGGTTGATGGGGCACCCTGTTCAAATTCCAGCAGTCCGACTCCAGAGTCAGTAATTTTAAGCACTACCCATACTCCCTCCTTCTCTCCTCTTTTTCCTTTTAGAACTCCCAACTGTACATACTCACATACACGCTGACACACACACGCGCACATGTGTGACACTGCAGTTGCCCTATAGCTTAGCCTCTGACTCTCCTCCAATCACAAGCACTTCTCATTCAAATTGCAAAGCCCAGGCCATCCTCCTCCAACACTGGAGAGGGGAGAGCCTTTGCGGGGCCGGTGCGGGGGGTGGTGTTGGGAAAAAGGGCCAAATAATTGAGGTGACTTCTTTGTGAGATTTCTGCTCTGGATATCAGTTTTGGAAGGTTCCTGAGGTGACTCAGAGGGAAAGGCCGGGGGACGGGGGTTGCAAAGATGACCCTACAGCCTATTTCTTTCCATCCAACTGTGACCAGAGCCTCAGCCTCACATTTCAAGAGGGGAACAAGGACGTAGAGTGTTGGGTGGGGGAGAGAACATCTCATCACCTCCACATCTCGTGGCTGGAGGGGCAGCACAGCAGCAGGATAGACGAAGGGCACAGCACAGGCTTGGAATCAGACAGGCCTGTGAAAGATGACATGAGTGGAGCTTTATTAAAATAGAGCTGGAGCAGCCATTTTAGAGGAATTCACTTGCACATCTTGTCTTATCTTCCAAACTGAACCAAACCACCAACGTGCCAAGAAGTCAGGAAGGACGAGAATATCCTGCCTGTAAGGACAGATGAAATTGCTGATGACTGATCACTAATCAATGAAGTACAAGTCTAGCCTTTTGCCTGATGATCGAACCTCAGGCCAATATATGAAGCACAAACCCAGCCTTACCTCATCTAGCACCAGTGAACTCTTCTTTAATACATCTCACCTCATCCTCCCTTTTTCCCATAAAATCCCTAAGCCTCTCTCCTGTAATCGGGACACTATTTGGGTTTCTACCTGAATCTGTGCTCCCTGAACTGCAATTTGTTGATCCCAAATAAACACTTTGCCTTTTAAAGTGGTTTCTGTTTTTGTAAGATGTCAGGCCTGAGTTTGAATCTCACTTTGTGAGATTTTGGTCTTGGGTAAGTTACTTGACCTTTCTGAGCCTCACTGGTTTAATCTATAAAGTGAGATAATAAATAGCAGCTAATTCTAGATGTTGAAAGGAGTCAACTCCATATTGCAACTGTCCTAGTAATCACTGATTCAGGAAAGAATCATCAATGGATGCTAAACTATTGAGCAAGAGTTTATTGGGGGAAAAGACAGTCTCCAAGTATCTCCCCACAGAGCATTTAATAATTTCAAAGGGAAAAAGGCAACCTTTCCAATTGATAGATCTGGCAGGAACCATATTATCCAAGTGATCAAAGTCAACATCAGCAATAATGGGACCAGCTGACAATCCTGTGCCTCCTGATTGATGCACCAAGGAGGACACAGCATCACTCATGTGCATCCCTGTCCAAAATGCATCAACAGAATCTAATCACGAGAAAACTGTCAGACATCTAAACTCTTCAAAAAAGTCAATATTATGAAAGGCAAAAGAGATTGAGAAGAACTTTTCCAGATTAAAGAAGACTAAAGAGACATGACAACTAACTGTAACAGATTATCCTGGATTGGATCTTGGATCAGAAAAAAAAAAAGCTATAAAATGTGGTATTGGGACAAAGGGCAAAATTTTAATATAGACCATATATAAGATAATCGTGTGTATCAGTGACATTTCCTTAATTTGGTAGCTGTCCTAAGGATATGTAAGAGGATGTCCTTATTCTTAAGAGATATGTGCTGAAGTATTTAGGGATGAAGGGTTATGATGTCTGAAACTTATCCTCAAATAGTTCAGAAAAAAACAGGGCCGGCCCCGTGGCTTAGCGGTTAAGTGTGTGCGCTCCACTGCTGGCGGCCCGGGTTCGGATCCCGGGCGCGCACCGACACACCACTTCTCCGGCCATGCTGAGGCCGTGACCCACATACAGCAACTAGAAGGATGTGCAGCTATGACACACAACTATCTACTGGGGCTTTGGGGGGAAAAATAAATAAAATTATTAAAAAAATTATAAAAAAAACATTACTAAAATAATTATATCTGTGTGTTTGTGTGTAAGAGAAAGAGAGAGAGAATAAAGCAATGTAGTAAAATGTTAGTTATCAGTGAATCTAGGTAAAGGGCATTTGGGAGTTTATTATACTATTCTTTTAACTTTTCTGTAGGCTTAAATTTTTTCAAAATAAAAAGGTTGTTAGAAGGGAGTTACTGAATTAACACAAGGGGTATGTCCAGCCCGGCACTAATTTAGATCTTGACAGATGCCAGTTCACACCTTTGAAGAACAGTGGGTCCCAAAGGCAGCACAACCCCGGCTCCCAGTGAGACCCAGTGTCCAGGTCCTTACCCCTCACCCGGCTTCCTTGAAGTCCCCACGCTCCTGCCTTTGTATCCGCTCTCAGAATGTTGTCTGCCAGAACTAAGAGGTGGGGAATAGGAAGTGATGGCCGAGGGTGTGGGGAAGACAGTCCTTCCACTTTCCTCACCCCCAAGAATTCTATCTTGAGAGACTGGACAGGTTTGTCCACGTGTACTAAGTGGCTTGTGCTGAGGGATTTGCAGACAGAAAAAGTACTGATTGAGAAGCAGGAATGCTCCTCTGGCTCACTCTCCTGCCTCTTGGCGATGCCTGCGCCTCCGAGCACCAGGAAGGCGCTACACAGACCTGCGGAGGCATCACTCAGCTCTGGGAACGCCGGCCTGAGTGTCAACACTCTGGCAGAGAGAAGCACTAACATGCATATTTGAAGATGTCTGAACAGACTTGTTTGAGAGACAACTGGAGTTGTGAAGTAATCCTGATGTCTCCCCATGTCTCAGTTTTGAAGACAGGGTTTGCCTGCAGGCCTCTGACCTTTAATGTTTTTCTATTATTTTTAGCGTTTGACAAAATTTTGCTTAAGACTTGGGGATGACAGAAGTCAACACAGAGAGGAGCTTATAATTGCTGCTAGAAGGGCTACTCTTTAGACCCTCCATAGGACAGAAGTCCGCTCAACCTGGGATCCTCCAGGCCTAATGCCTGAGCCAGTGATTGTGCACCTGGTGCAAACCATTTCCTCCATAAACTGACCCTCTCTGGTCCCAGCGTCCCCCAGGAGCCAGGGGCATCCAGCCCCAGTGGGCAATGTCAACCCATGGGGAGAGTTACAGGCTCTCACTCAGAGCCGTGCTTCCAGAATCCTCCCCTAAAGTGGAAGCGAGGGTCTAAGAGCCAGCAGGCTGAGTCCAGGCAGAGTGAGTTGGAGCAGGAGACTAACATTCCAGGGAGAACAAGAACATAAAGGAGGCCAAAGTGCTGTTAGCAGAGTGATTCAGATCTGCAGACACAGGGCTCTGAGGGAGAGATGCTCAGGAACAGAAGAGGAGGACCCAGACCATTACTGCCTCCTTTCTCTCCCACCTTCCCTGCTAGTTTACCTGTCACAGCCCTAGCCCCTGAAAGGGGTGCACTGTAGATCATTCACACTGGACCTTCTCAACCAGCTCTATTCTTTGAGGAAGGTCCCCTTCCATGTGGGCATTGAGGGGCTGTCATCACAATATCCTTGTCCCCCTGGCAGCAGTGGTCAGCCCAAGGAAGGTCACTTGGCTCAAACTGGGTCATCAGCTCCTTAACTGGGATTTTGCATACAGGTAACAGGAGACAGGAGGCCTTTCTTTACTCTGGGGTCACTAATGGGGGTGATACAAGCCTAGAGTTGTCAGCTTTCTCAATACCCCACATAAAGGTACAACATGAGGGAATAAGGTCAACACAGAGAGCAGTAGAGCCCTAGTGACATTGTTGATGTTTCTGGATCCAGTTCTTCCTGAAGCCCTTGCATTCTGTTCATATCAGTTACATGAGTTATCCATTCCCGCTTTCCCTCTTGTGCTGCTTTGAGCTGGACATCTGTCTCTTCTTTCAAAAAAAAAAAAGGGTCTTGATCAATATACTGTGTGAGACTCCTTGTCCTCCAAGCCGAGCAGAATCAATCTCTCTCTCTCTCTCTCTGCCTGTCTCTTGTATTTAAACTAGATGGAGAGATTACAGTCCAATGGCTGGAACTGAAAGGTTGTACTCATTCAGGACCAGGGTAGCCATTTGGTTGGGGGTTCATTAATGGAAAAAAACAAAACAAAAACCTGGTCTGTTGAGATAAATTGCAGTAAGAAAAGAACCAAATGCGCAGATTGAGAGAGACATGACTTTTCCAATTCCTGAGCCCCAGTGTGCTTCCTGCCCTTCCTTTCTGTGATGTTATCTGAATCCCTGTGATACTTCCTGTCTTAGGCTTTTTCGGGTATAAGTGACAGAAACTCACCCAGGCTAACTTAGGCAGGTAAAAGGGTAGTTATTATAAGGATGCAGATGTCTCCTGGAGCCCTGGGACAGGTGGCACACCTGGGCCCCAGGAGGGCCTGGAAGCCAGGCAGCCCTTCTCTCTCTGGGCCCCATGGTCTTAAGCATCTTACTTGACACCAGCTTTCTTCAATTCTCCACGTGCACGAGACTGAATATGGTTGCTTCATAGCCCCGGAGTGTACACACTCGTGTGGCCACAGAGATGTCCTGACCACTCTCTACTCCCTGCCCAAGTCAGGAGAAGGCTCTGGCAGGCCCAGTCTGGGTGAGCATCCACCCCTGCTCCAGCTGGCCATGTCTGGTGGAGTGGGGGTCACACTGCGCCCCAGCTTCTACAGCCCACCTCTGCATGTTCCACAGCCACGTTACATTCAGCCATTTTGGGTGGGTTTCCATTCACTGCCATTCAACAGAGCTGACTAAAGCAGCTGCCAGTAGCCGGGGTGCCTGCTTGCCCCTCACCTCTCCCTATTGGAAGATGTGCAGCTCAACGGCGTGTATAGCTGGATCGAAGGGCTGGTTCTTCCTAGATGAGTGCAGAGAAATTACGCACGTGAACAAATGGAATTCATGGTGGTAGCAGCTGACTGTCCCTCCTTCCCCCCACTACCCACCACCACTGCTGAGTGAGAATCGGCCAGTGACATTTTATCTAGACCCATCATGCATCCTGTATAGGGTGGCAAAGAATCCTACAGAACATTCCATAGGTGGACTCCTATCTGGCATGTACATGACTGTTGATCATAACTTGATTATAACTTTCAGGAAGGACAAATACTAATATCTCACCATCTCTGGATAATCCTGGAACCACACAGACTTAGCACTGAATGGAGAATTCTGGAAATTGAACAGGATTCTACAGATTTCACTAGAAGTGGTAAGTAGGGCTGCAGGGGGTGAGACAGGTCAGCATGAGTCTTGATCCCCTCTCCCACTCCTGCACTTGGGACTTGGAAGACATCAATTCCACCCAGAGGCCAGAGTTTTCTTTCCTGAGCACCAAGTGCGCTTGGTGGAGCCCCTGTAGTATGTCTTTAACTTGTCTTTTTTCCACAATTACTTGGCAACAGGTAGCCCTGGATCTAGGATGGGGATGGGGGCTGCCTCATGGAGCACAGGCAGATTGAAGGCTCCCAGGGGGAAGGACAGCAGGATGTTTTCCACTCAATGTTGCTATTCTAAAATGAAAATATGACTGGCTTGTGTTAAAGCTGAAGCCCATAACTACTGCCTAACATGATCGAAAGGGACAATTCAGAAGTTAGAATAAAATATAAAGAAATGCAAACAGTCAGGCATGTCTGGATACCTCCCTCCCTCACACACGCAGCATTGCCCTGTTCCCTATCACTTTCTAATCTAACTCTAATTTTATCCTTCAACTTGAGTAGAATATACTTTTCTAAATCATCTGGGGCATATCTTGGCTTGTTCAAGGCCCAACCTCCTGTTTGCCTCCAGGCCCCGCGGGCGGCTTCCATTTCACTTGTAGGCTTCACGCTGGCAGGAGCCCTGTGACTACAGCAGTGCTTCTGTTGGCAGAGGATGTGTCCCAGTAGCACAGCTCATCTGTAATAAAGGCATCACAGCCACCACCTAAGTGACACGGGGTGGAAAGCACCAGAGACGGGGTGGGGAGATTTTTCAGTACAAACACATCATTGACTACTGAAACAATGGCAAACTGCCAGGAAGAAAACTACGGAGACCTGGGGAAAGAAGAAAGGGAAGGTTAGGTAAGGTGGGACCTCGGACAGATAATCAAGCGTAACATCACTGGTGATGAGTCATGTTGATTACAGGTCCTCCAATGTGATGTGATGAGAAGGGCACTTCTCATCTTCTTCCCAAAAGGGAAGGTCTTCTTCCCAAAACCCATAACCCCAGGCTAACCACGAGAAAAATACCGGACAAACCCAAATTGAGAGACATTCTGCAAAATACAGGCATACTTCGGAGATATTGCGGAATAACACAATAAAGCAAGTCACTTGAATTTTTCAGTTTCCTAGTTATGTTTACACTATACTGTAGGGGCTGGCCCGTGGCATACTGGTTAAGTTTGGCGAGATCTGCTTCGGCAGCCCAGGTTTGAGGGTTCGGATCCCAGGTGCAGACCTACACCACTTGTCAGCAGCCATGCTGTGGCGGCAACCCACATATAAAGTAGAGGAAGATTGGCACGGATGTTAGCTCAGGGCTAATCTTCCTCAAGGAAAAAATGAGGAAGATTGGCAACAGATGTTAGTGTAGGGCTAATCTTTCTCAACAAATAAATAAATAAATAAATAAAAATACACTATACTGTAGTCTATTAAGTGTGTAGTAGCATTATGTCTAAAAAAAAAGTACCTTAATTAAATACCTTAATATTTAAATAAAATAAATATTAATAGTAATTAATATTTAAATGAAATAAATATTAATAGTAATTAATATTAAATATTTAAATAAAATAAAAAATACTTTGTTGCCAAAAAGGCTAACCATCATCTGAGCTTCAGCAAGTTGTAATCTTTTTGCCGACGGAGGGTTTTGTAAAAGATGCCATAGGTATCTGACCAGTAGTCCTCCAAAATGCTAAGGGCATTAAAAAAAGCAGGGAAAGTCTGAGAAAGTGTCCCAGACCAGAAGAGACTAAGAAGATGTAATGACTAAATGTAACGTGGTGTCCTGGATGGGATCCTGGAAGAGGAACAGGACCTTAGTGGGAAATCGAGTGGAACTGAATAAAGTGGAGTTTAGTTAGCAGTATAACAATGTTGTTAGCTTAGTTGGGACAAACACACCACGGTAATGTAAGACAATAGTGACAATAGGGGACACTGGCTGAGGGGTATACAGGGACTCTCTGTACTACCATTGCAGCTTTTCTAACAATTTAAAACTATTCTGAAATTAAAAGTTTAATATTTATTTTCTTTTTGGTGAGGAAGATTAGCCCTGAGCCAACATGTGTCGCCAACCTTCCTTTTTTTGCTGAGGAAGATTGGCCCTGAGCTAACATCCGTGCCCATCTTCCTCCACTTTATATGTGAGATGCCACCACAGCATGGCTTGATAAGTGTGCGTAGGTCCATGCCCGGGATCTGAACCCATGAACCCCGGGCCGCCCAAGCAGAGTGCGTGAACTTAACCACTATGCCACCGGGCCTGCTCCAAAAGTTTATTTTTTTTAAAAAAAGGTAATGCACAGCTGTGGGGGAGGGCAGGAAGATCTGGCTTTCTGGTTGGAAGAGGAGGGAAGGTTTGGAAGGAAGATGTCCTGGGAAATCTGAAGTAGAACCAGAGAGGCTGCCGGTCTTGAAAGAAGCAAGCATCCCTGCCCCCAGCATCCCTGAGGAAGTGGCTTCCTATGAATAAGGGTAGCAAGGGTTTTCCCTTACCTGTGGACGGCAGAGAGAGATCTAGAGCTGAACTCCTCCAATTCCAGTGTGCACACGAGTCACTCAGTGGAATCTGGTTAAAATGCAGATTCTGACTCAGCAGGTCTGAGCTTCCGCTTTTCTGACTGGCTCCCCGGTGATGCTGATGCTGTTGGTCCCAGGACCACACTTTGAGTTGCAAGAAGCTGGAGAGTTGGACATCATCATTCACCTGGGAGGAGGGGAAGAGATGCTGAAAGGGAAGCTGCACCTTTTCTTTTTTCTTTTTTTTTTTTTTGGTGAGAAAGATTAGCCCTGAGCTAATATCCAATGCCAATCCTCCTCTTTTTGCTGAGGAAGACCGGCCCTGGGCTAACATCCGGGCCCACCTTCCTCCACTTTATATGGGACGCCACCACAGCATGGCCTGACAAGCGGTGCATCAGTGTGCGCCCGGGATCCGAACCCAGGCCACCAGCAGCAGAGCACGCGCACTTAACCGCTACGCCACGGGGCCGGCCCCGGGAAGCTGCAATCTTGAAGACACAATTCCCAAGCTTGCCAGGGCCTGAGCAGAAGGGTGGGCTCGCAGCGGTGGCCGTGAGAAGAGCAGAGGGTGGGCTTTGCAGCCTCAGGAAGCAGGTCCAATTCTGATCACCTGCAAACTGCCACAGCGGGCAAGGGCCTTAGCCCCCAGCCTCAGGTCCCCATTGGTACACTGGGCATCGTAACCGTCAATGTCTCCAGGTAGTTCTGGGGGTTGAATGAGTTAATCACATGAGGGTCTCGCTGCATGGTGCATGGTGCAACCACTTGTGGAAATGCCTGAGGCCCCTGCCGAGAGAGCTTCAAATGACTTACAAAGATTGCGTCTCCCTGGCTTTTATTAACATGGCTGTACCCTCAGGGCGCCATTTTGTTTTATTTATCCAATCATTCAGTCAGTCAACAGAAATACATCAAAAGCCCACAATGGCCTTCCAAAGAATTTGCTATCTGAAGTCTCCTGTCCTGTGGAATCCAGATTTACAGAAGGTTAGAGTCGAAGAGAAGCAAATGGCCAGTGGGACCTTACCACCACTTACCAAAGCAAAAGGTCCCATTTGTCTTTCTCAGTCCTCTGCCCTTCCCTCACTCTAGCCTCCCTCTCTGACTGGGGTCCACAGAAGAGAGAGAACTGCCTGCCGCCTCTCTTTCTCCAAGGAGCCTCCTGCTGGTGAAGGTTTAGCTCCCCCAGCCTTTCCAGCCCCCTTTCTCTGGCTGGACGGCTCTGGCCCAAACCTCAGCCACATCCTGACAGCTGTCCTCCAAGGGACAGGGCTACGGAATTCCTGCTCATCTTCAAACTTAACTTATACACATTTACATGCACAGTCACAGGAGTTTCAAAATCAAATCAAGGTGGTTTCCTCGCAGCAGATCCGAGGAAAAGATCCATGCTGTTGACTTCTGTTGGGTCACAGACCCTTCAGGAATCTGAAAAAAGCCTATGATGCCATCACCACTGAGAAAAACACACTTAAGCACTCACACAATTCTGCCTCCAACTGCAGAGGATTCTGGGCACCGGGTTAAGAATGTCAGGTCTAGAGGCCCCAGTAAGCTTAGGAACACAAGAACAAAGCCAGACAACAGGGGAAGGTGGTAAGTATGACAAAGGGCCCATTGTCGGTGTCCTCACACTGTCTCTGTGCCCTCAAGTCCCCACATCCAATGTAGCCACCCTTTGCACCGTTCCCCAGGTCAAGGTGCGGACTTTCCCAGCCAGGGCATCCCTGTCAGCTGCTTCTCCTGGGACCCTCAGGAATCACAGCACGTTGTCCCCATTAGCATGGAAACCCTTGGCCGCTTCTTTTTGGCCTGTGGCTGATTCCACTCTCACTGCCCAGGACTCCCCGAGCGCCCTTCAGCATTATTCTCAGTCTTTTTCCTCTTGGGCTTAGGCTAGCAGAAAAAAATAATGCACGTTTTCTCCAAGCACAGAAGTCCACAGAACTTTACTAGGAACCCAGAGGGAGGAGAAGGAAATAGATGAGAAGATCCGAATGGATAAAAAAGGTCTACCGTACCCAGGCCATCTCCCTGACCCCAGGTCCTGGCCACAGACCCGGGGCTTTGTTTTTCCCCTCCTGTCTCCTTGTCCCTGTCTCAAGGACCTCCCTTCTTTTATTTATTTATTTTTTATTTTTTCCCCCAAAGCCACAGTAGATAGTTGTACGTCATAGTTGCACAGCCTTCTAGTTGCTGTATGTGGGACGCGGCCTCAGCATGGCCGGAGAAGCGGTGCGTCGGTGCGCGCCTGGGATCCGAACCTAGGCCGCCAGCAACGGGGCGCGCGCACTTAATGGCTAAGCCACAGGGCCGGCCCCTCAAGGACCTCCCTTCTTAAATGATCCCTTTATTGCTTTTTTTCTCAGGCTCCCTCCCTCTGTCACTGTCTTCCTTAGGCGCTGTATGTGAGAATCATGTGGCTGCCCCAGGAAGTGAGAAGAAACTGCTAGTTTTCTACCAATATCCACTCTCCCCTTCTTTCTTTAGCACACCTGAGTTTTAGATGGCACGTGGTCACACAGCTGAAGATTATACTTCCCAGCCTCCCCTGCAGCTTAGGTGATTGATGGCCACGAAGAGGTCAGATGTATGCCGCTTCTAGGTTATGACTTTAAAAGGTATGTGCTCCTCTTGTCCTTTCCTTCTTCCCACTGACTCAGAGGCAGACATGATGGCAGGAGCTAGAGCAGCCAGTCTGAGCCCAAAGGGTAGTGTTTTTTCTGTTATTTAAATCAGTTTTACAGTTTACAGTTTACAAGGTACCACCACAGAATATCAACATGGAAAGATATCCAAGATCTATTATTAAGTGAAAAAAAGTAAATTTCAGAACAGGATGCATGTTCTGTTCTTATTTCTACACACATATGCACACATCTATATTTTTGTGAAAATGTAACCCTCTCTCTGGAAACAGTGGCTACTTGCGACCACTCTGGAATAGAACAGGTCTTAGTGCCACCTCCATTTTACAGATGAAGAAACTGTGTCTTAGGTCAAGGAATGGCCCAGACCACAAGGCTAGCATGAGTGAGACCCCTGCAATGCTCTCCTGCCCCACAGCTCAAAGCCCTGCTCTTTCCATCAGACCTGCTTCCTGCCATTCTAAGTCAATGCCATTCTAGGTTATCATCCCCACAATCCGCCCAGCTCAGTACTTGCTACTCCAACCTCAGCCTCTGCCCTAGAGGGAAACCAGAGACAGGAGGTCTGTGTGGGGGCTTTTCCAGTAGGGCCTCACTGCCTGCTAGGAGCAATGACACTAGATATTCCAGGATAGTGGCCCTGCCCCACAAAACTCCTGATTCAGGGCTCAGCCCCTGTGTTTTTTTTAACAAGGTCCCCCAGGCAGGTGAACTTGACCTGTAGCCACTTCTTTAATATCGGAAACCGACGCTAGGTAAGCCCAATTCCTTTATGGGAAGGGTGAGGGTGTGGCTGTTTTCCCACAGAGATTGGTTACATTTCTTTGGTGGGAGAGCTGGGCTGGGAACGAAGGGTAAACGCAGTGTGCAGGCGGTGGGGTGCTGCAAATGAGGTGCCCTCACACACTCACAAGGAGGAGAAATCTCCAAAGGAGGGGGTTGTCCCCCCTGACCTGGGGGGGGGACTTTCCTGGACTTATTAACACCTTATACCTGGTGCTGATGTTCTTGAATAATAACCAGCATTTGTACTGAAACGTGCCTTTTGCAAAGCTCCTTTTGGGGACCTTAGCTCATCTGGCCCTCAATGCAGCCTTCTGAGGCGGGGATTACTGTCCCCAACTCACAGATGAGGAAACTGAGGCTCAGAGACATGAAGTGACTTGCCAAAGTCCCACTAGGCAGGTACAGGCTTAAACCCAGGATGTCCAGTTCCTAATGACAGGCTTGACTGCCTTGCCTGTAAGCCACTCTGGGGAGAAGGTGTGGATAGGAAGGGGCGAGGCTCTGCCCTTCTCACAGAATAGTGCTCGTAAGAATCTGGGAAGGGGGCTACAGAGGGAGTGGCTGCTACATCAAAGGGGAGACTCTCGGCCGCACTCCCAGGGATCCATTTCAGTGGCTCTGGAGTGGGACCCTGAAACCTGCATCTTCTCCAGCTCAGATTAGCATAGGGCCAGACACATCAGCCGCCTCTCCCCTACTGCCTTCTCCCAGACCTGGGGGGAGGAGAAAGGGACATGAGGTGTCCCGGCTCTAAGTGCAGTGATACTAAGGACCTCAAGATGTCCACACTGGAGAGAGAAGGAAGAACCATGCCCCCTCAGGGGAAACTACTGAAGACTCCAAGAGAGAAAGGATGGAAAAGGATGGAAGAGGACAGAAGGCTCTGTCACCTCTCCTCCATCTAAGGCCTGGGTTTAAGGATTCTCATTTTCTTGGGCTACTTAGAGTAACTGGAAATTCCCAACACTTGTGGCTTACTTGGATCAGTGTCCGGGTGGGAGTCATGGCAGACGGACAGGAGGGACCCGGAACAGAGCTCTGAGAGACCTATAGACAGTCACAGAGCATCACCTCAGATGAAAAGTTGTCACCGGATCTCATGCCACAGGGGGACATTCGAAGCCCTGCACCCCTCTTCTGTCACATACATGCACACACTGCCCTCCATCCGTCTTCTCTAAGGACAGTCCCCAAATCGAGGGCAAAGACCCAGGGTGACCTTCACTACAGCCTCATCCACACCTGCCTGGGTTCCTGCCCACTCTGACCCCTGCTTCTCCCGGTTGTCCAGGGCTAGAGAATGTCCTGTGGTGGGGTGGAGCAGATCTCAGGAGCGGGGCTCTGGTGAATGTGGCTGTGCCGGGGTCAGGAGGTCAGCGTTAATAGGAGATGGTAGCAGCCTGGGTCAGCACAAAGGAGTATTTGGTGTTAGGAAGCTAGTGTGTCAGGCGCGTGAGGGTCCTCATGGGGGTTCTCTGCCAGGGAATGGCTGGTTGTCACCCGGAAACTCATAGGTCTTGGCTCTTCTAGAAGTGCCAGACAACGCTGTCACCACCTCTCACCACTCTTTATGTAGTCTCTGAACGGACAGCCCCTGGGCCTGTTGGCACTCACTCTTCCCCTGACCTTTCCATCTGTAGAGTGCTAGCTAGGGAACACAGCCCGTCCTGTCAGGCTGGCCAATCATACTGTAAAGGGTGAAATGTTAGACTTTCCAGGCACCCTATCAGTTGAGGGTCCGCTAGCCCAGCAGCAGAAAGGAAAGAGGTAAGATTACCACAGAATGAGCAGCAGGGGTGGAACTCAGCAGCACTGAGTCATTCTTTCCCTGTGCAAAGGCATGAAGACCAGGGAAGATTCTTCTGCCCGTTTGGTAAAGGGATCTCCTTCCAGAAGGCAGAGGGATGGCTAAGATGATCGCCAGTAGATCAGATCAGGCTCCTGATCTGAAGCAGCAGATCAGAAGCAGATTTCTGCTTCTCCCCTGAATTTTGCAGCCCTCCAGGGCGGCAGCTTGCAGCAGTGCTAAACTATGGACAGCAGAGGGAGCTCTTGCCTAATCTTTCCTGCACGGAGGCCGTTGCGAGGACCCAAACTTTGCAGAGTAATTTGCTTTCAGTGTCCGGGTGACTGCAAAAGGCCTGGCTGGGGTAGGACTAGGGATGACTAGGGGCTCATAAATTCCCTTTTAGGCGCTCACCCAGAAGAGGGAATGGGCTCTTGCGATGCCCCAAGAGGCCCCTTTTGAGCTCCCTCCCAACAGAGACCTGGGATGGTCCCTTTTTCAGCCTCATCCGGTACCCAATCCCTGAAAGAGCGTCCCGCGCATCTGCGGGTTCTTAGGGGGAGCCCACCAGCTGTACCCCTGCTCTTCTTCGCCATGGCCCTCTCCTATGGCTCAGTGTCAGGAAGTGGAGGTGAATCGTGCTCACCTAAGGGCTTGTGTAAGAGTGGGACCGCATCGGGGTGGGCATTGGGGTTCCAGGCGGGGTGGGGGGGAAAGCGGGGGTGGCTGAAGGGCGCATGCTGCTGTTGCGCGTCTCCACCAACGCCACTAGGTGGCGCTCGAAGCCCGCATCACAGAGAAGCGCAGGATTTTTTTTTTTTTTTTTTTTTTTTTTTGAAGACCCTGGCTCAAGCCGAGGGGGTTGGCTTGGAGACCCAGCCAAGGGCTGCAGGAAGAATGACCCAACTGGGATCCAAGGATTTTCCTCACTGAAACAGAGGGATGGCCTGGGCACTTGGAGGCCTGTGGAGCAGCCATGGCTCCCAGGAGGCTTGGAAGGGGAGAAGAGAGAGAGGCCAAAGGCATGGCATGCATTGCGAGGGACGCAGGATGGATCCTCCAGACTCCCCAGGAGATGGAGAGGGGTGGAGAATCCTTGATCTTTTAGTCTGTCGTTGGCCCACCTGCCTCTCTGGATTTATTGGTTCTGTTCTGAGGCCACTGGGGGAAGAATTCGGGGTCTTAAAATACATATTCGGCCTGAGAATCAAAAATCCAAGAGCATGCCCATGTCTGTCCGTCTGTTTGTTTTTCTCTCAAGATTTGTGGGTCCGTGTATCATCTCCTGCTCTGGGCCTTCCAGACTCCATCCCGTGCGACGGGGGAGGGGTGGGGTGCGGATCTCCAGATTTTTGGCCTCCCTTCCTTTGTTCGTCCTTCAGATACCCTCAGCGACTTCTCCTGACGCTGGGAAATCTGCCCCAAGCTTCGAGGTACTGCCTCCCACTCCCTCAGGGCCCAGGAGGGAAGGGGGAGGGGCTCTAAACGCAACTGACTCAGGCCCATTCCCCAGGTCAGAATTTGTCTCTCTCGGACACCCCCGCGCCAGGCGCCCTTCTCTGCCTGAGGCCTTCCCTGACTGATCCATCCGGCCCCAGCTTGGCTTCTCGACACCCCTTGCAAATTATTGAGACTCTGATGCACCAACCTGTGGGGGTCCTCCCTCCAGACCATCCGGGTCTTCCGAGGCTTGGTCCGGAGGTCCCGACCCTCACCACTCCTCAACCTCCGGGTTCAGTCGGGAGCCTGTGGGGAGGGAAGGGAAGACCTGGAGAGACCCAGGGGCAGCGCTGCCAGCAGCGCAAGTGTTAATCCCACCAGGCCGTCTGGGAAATAGAAATCCCATGAGGGGCGTTAGAAGCTGCCGGCGGCTGCCAAGCGCCCATAGTGTTATGGCCTGGCGGACTGGAGCTTCTTGGTGAGGCCCGGACCCACCGGCCTTCTCGTGCAAAGTAGGGGGTGGTGGGAAGAGGTTGCGTCCTCGTTGAAGGGGAGATAGAAATCTGGAATGAGGACTGGGCCCCGGAGAAGTGGTGCTTCCCCCGCCGTCCAGGCCTACCTGCCTAGCTCCAGAGACCTTAGCAGCATCCTGGAGGTTGCAAGCTCCTGGGAAGGGGGTTGGTGGGCATGAAAGGATGTTAGATCTTCCTTTGGGACTGCAGTATCCCCTCAACTCTCCAGACCGTCGCCCCCCACCCCCACCAGCGCCAGCGTGGCGGGGGCTCCGAGCCCAGCGCACTGGGATGCTGGAAAGTGTGGGCTTGCCGAGTGGGTGGCCTGAGACGGAACGAATCCAGGGTGCTGGGGAAAATTGGGAGAAGTGGAGGATTGGGTGTCGGCAGCCCCAAGATGCCCCACCCTTTTCGAAGCTTCGGCACCACCCGCCGCCCGGCCTCCTGGGGAAAGGAGCCCGCCCCTGAGAGTCCCCGCCCCCTCCTCGAGGCCGGAGGTATTAGTGCTGCTAGATCAGACCTCATTTCCTGCGAAAATGGAAACATATCCAGGGCCCTTAACAAAGTGAATGACGAGGGTTCGGGCGTAATTGAGCTTCCGGTTGGTGGCTATTTCCTTAAACTGACAGTGGAAAAAATGTAAACCTACAGCGCCCAGATGTAATTATATGATTGTCAGAAAGAGGTGCGGGGTGGATTCGCGGAGACGAGAGACAACAACCTGAGAAATGGGCACAAACGCTTACCCAGACCAAGGGACCCAGGAGCCCCGGACCTCCACACCGACCCGCATCCGAGCGCGCCTCTGCAAGCTTCGGCCTCTCCTCCCATCCTGAGACCCGCCCTGCCACTACCATCGGAAACGCGGGATCTTTACTTATACGCTGGGGCGGGGGTGGGTCTTTTCCCTCCTCTGAGAGGGGGAGTGTCCTCCAGGGCAGGGGGGCGGCCTGGCTGAGAGTCCCCAGACCGATCCCCCAGACCGCGCGCGCTGGCTGCATATTTCTATGCATAATCCAATTTTCTCCGTGACTATCTAGTTAAACTCTTTAACAACAGCTACATAATTAGAATTTGGATTCCCATTAATTTTCCTGGGCCTCGAACCATTTGCAGCTCACACTGGTAATTAATGCGATACATCACTAACTTTACCCAGCGCCGGCCAGCCGGGCTCAGGTCGCTCGGCCCGTGCCTGGCGCCGCTACGCGGGGCCCTGACTCCAGATCCTGCTTTCCGAGTGGGGGCCGTTTCCCTCCCTCCAAAGCCAAATGCCTCGGCCCGAGCACCCAAAGCCTTCTTTCTAGGAAATTTCACAATTAAAAATATTTATCGGGAGCAGATTTACGTTTCTGGGTTTCCAGTCTTGGGGCGTCTGGGTAGGCTATTAAGAGTAATTAGCATCTTTTGCGCATGCAGATTTACTTCGCTCATTGCCACATAACTCATCCCTAAAAGCCAGCGCAGGCGAACACAGGCGCCGCCGCCAGAGCTACCGCCCTCGCCCGGGTCTGACTGGGGCCCTGAACCCCCGGTACACTGCCCGCTCCTAGTTTCCCTGGCCGAGCTGTCTACTCCAGGCCCAGGAGGCTGCAAGCCAAGCGAAAAGCGATTCGTCTCCCATCTTGGAGACGAATGATGCAAGGGCGACCTCAGGCGGCGGGGGAGAAGCCCCAAGCCAGGCTCTCCCGGCTGCTCGGCCGCGCCGTCTGGACCGGACGTGTGTGTGCGAGCGAGTGGGTGTGTTTGTGTATGCACGCTCGCGTGCGCGAGAGTGCACACGCATGTGGTTGCTAGTGCGCGTTCTTGAGAGTGCGCGAGGGCGCGTGTGGAAAACGAGGTGATCTCTGTCCCCATCTCCAGCCCACCTCTTCCCAGGACCGCAGCTCAAATGCCAGTCCTAGGCCACTCAGCTAGGGCCCTGAGGTTCAGAGAGAGACTTGGGCCCCTACCTTGCCTGATTTCCCTTCTACAGAGCCGGCATCATCCAGCCAGAGGGCCTGGAGAGCGCAACGCCTGGCATGAGGGAAAATGGGAGGTCGGACGCCGGGTTGCGTCCGAGCACCGGTTCCCTGGTGCTGGTGAGAGGCCGCCAGAGAGAGGGCAGGCGGAGCAGGGAGTCACTAACAGGGACCGCTGGAGGGCAGTGGGAAACGAAGGGACCAGGCGGGGATATGGTGGGGGAGGGGGCAGTAGGAGCGGACAAAGGTGCAAAGTGGTGGTGGGAGGACCAAGGCCAGGGAGCACGGCTGTGGTTCCCGCGCGCCGGGCCGAGGCACCCGCTCCGGGTTCGTTATTAACACGCAGGGAAGTCCGCGAGCTGCCCAACTTTCTTCTCTTTAATGAGCCTAGAAGAAGAGGCTGCCCTGAAGGGGTTTGTTCATTAAAGATGTAGCTGGAGGAATATTGTCTCATTAATTATCTGGTTTTAATTACACTCCTACCCTTTGAATCCAGAGATGGGAAAAGTTGATTCAGTGGCGCCGCCCCCTTTACCTTAAAGAGTCGGGCCGGGCAAGGGGACCGGGAGGGAGCGGTGAGGACTGCGCGAGTCCGAGAGGGTGTGACCGGGGCGTTTGGGAGTGTATCCGGCCGCGAATCCCCGTGAGAGAGGGTTCCACACCTGGGTGTGTGTGTGTGTGGATGAGGTCTGCGTGTGGATCTGAGAATGTGCGTGTGTCTGAGTGTGACCACGTGTACCTGAAAGGCCGTGTGGACGTGACTTGGGTGTCTATGTGTGTTCCCTGCCTATGTGCGATTCTGCGCGTCTGGGTGTGCGTGTGGGCAGCTGAATGTGCCTACAGACAGGCCCGAGATTGGGGTCTAAGTGAACAGGAGTGTGAATGGGTAGCTGTGTCTGCGCGTGTCTAAGAGGCTGGATGCCTGCCCGTGAGCTCCAGTGACAGTGTCTGCCTTGTCTCTGGGTCTCTGCTGTGCTTGCATGTGGCCCCCGCCCCGTGTTGGGGGGGTGCTCCATGGTTAGAGCATAGCAGGAGCTGGGACCTCTCCGAGGACATGGTTTCCGAGGGTACCAGGAGCTGGGGTGACATCAGGAAACCGTGGTCCTTCTGGAAGGGGAGTTATTTAAGTGGGTGCTCCTCCCTGCCTGGTCCCTTGTCAGGCCGGCGCGGCGCTAAAGCGGGGGCCGTTTTCCCTTTAAATCGCGGACACTTTGACAGGGGACATTAAGGACCCGGCTGCTCAGGCTGAGCAGATCATAAAACCGGACAGGCAATTTCTGCTCCCGCCAAATAGCCGGGCAAACTCGTTCTGCATCTTTGGTTTTAATGCACTAAACTGGCAGCTAAGCAGGGAGCGGGCAAAGGGGGGTGGGGTGGGGAGCCCCCCCATACACCAGCGCACACACCGGCACACGGCCGCAAACACCCCTTCACATCCTCGTGCCCCATGCCCCGCCCCCGACCCCCCCCACCGGTGGAATTATCAACTAGAATTTGATTAATATGCAAATCGCAGGCAAACAGCTCCATATAATTCTTTCAGTGGAGAGTAATTAATCACCAGTTAAAGCAAATTAATACATATATCAATTTTGTCAGAAACATGCTTAGTTCAATCGCCCGTAAAATTGAAGTTTGAAGTATTAAGAGGCTCTGCAGAAACGCCAGGACTAAAACTTTCAAATTGATCCTATTTAGTAATCAATCAGGCTCTCCCCTCAGGTTAATCTGCCTAATTTTTCATCTCAAATCATACACTTTACTGACACGCCATCTAGCAAACAGTCGATAAAAAGTTAACAAAAATGATAACGACTACAGCCAGAGCCATTGTGCAGGGCGGGTGGGCGGCAGGCGGCTTTGATTGCATTTCTGGGGTGTTTGGGGACTGGGTTTTTTCTTGCGCAAAGGGCTGGGAGCTCCCCCAGACAGCCAGAGCCTTCCTGCCCCACCACCCTTGTCTGCTATTCACTGCCCTCCTCTGCTATTGGACTCCTCTCAGAACATCAGAACACCGGCAGCATATCCCCCAAAGTCGCCTGAACCAGCTAGCTCCCTCGCCACGCCTGTGGTTACGTTGAATGTCTGGAAGTGTGAGCATTGTGTGCTTGTGCTAACTGCGGGCTGTGCCTCTGCCACTGTGTCTGTATCATGTGTATAATGGTGGGGATGGTATATTTGTTTAACAGCAACGGTTTATCTATTTAACTGTTGGGTGTGCTACTGGCTGCCTATATTTCGGAGGGTGTGTTGTGTTATACGTGACTGCACTGCGTTTCTGGGCATCCTGTATGTTTGTGTCACTGTGGGTGTGCATTGGGCATCTGTGTAACTCGGTGCCTGCCTTGTGTGTGTTTGCATTGTTTCTGGGATGTCTGTGTGCCTGGATTGGCCATGTGCCCGTGGGCCCACCTGGGCCTACCCTTCGTCTCCATGTGGGCATGTAGTCCCAGTGGGGCCTCAGGCAGCCAGATCAATAGGACCCATCACAGACATCAGGAGAGGGAGACAGTCCCTATGGAGACCTAGGCACTTCACCTTCAGCAGCCTCTGAGAGATGGGAGGGGTCACTTCTTCCCCACCCTAGCCCCCATCCCAGCCTCTGTGTTGGGAGGTCAGGAAGGGGAAAAGAAGGCCTCCATTGCTTGGCGGAGGAGACTCCCAGCCCTGGATCCCTTTCCACAGAGCCCTGGACCCACTACTTCTGACTTGGGCCCCCGAATTTGGGAGGGGTGGGGGCGCAGACACCCAGTTGGGGATGCCTCCAACCCATGTATCCAGATGTCACATCCACACCCAGATATGGTGACAACTCATCTTAAATCTCTATCTACACATGCTGATGACTAAACCCATACAGGTCCCATGATGCTCTTAGGTAACTAATCTTCCTTGGCCACCACATCCGCCTCCACTCACAAACTAGCCACATCCAGCTCTCCATGGGGAAGCCTGCATATGTCCACATGCACACCCAATGCACAACAGTCCTTACACACACTCACACAGATACAAACCAGATTCCAAAGTGGGAAGGACTCAGTCACTCCCAGCCCTGCTGGCAGCATCGCCCGTCTGCCATGCACACATGTGCGTATGGCCATTTGTACCCTCCCCAGTTAGGGCAGGGCTCAGCCCCCCAGGGAGGAAGAACTTGCCTTGAGTGAGCTGGAGGAAGCTGGGCTTTCAAGGGTGACCTGGGATTGATGCAGCCAAAGTTGGGTCTGCAGATTGCTATAGAGACAAACGTTCAGCCTGGGACCCAACTTGAGTAGGAGGAGGCAGGCAGGGCAACCTGTCCACTACCCAACAGCATAGCAGAGGGCAACCCCCCACCCCACTCTGTTCTCAAAGAAGCAGAGTCTGCACCTACATAGTGTTTATTCACTGGCCTCAGCTGCCTTCAAAGTAGATTCATGCCAAGGCTGAGGTTCTCCATCTCACCTTCTGGTCACTCCTCCCACGAGCCCCCCCTCCCTTCGGGCTATGTGCTCCTCTCTCCACCCGCCACCGTAAGTGTAAATATGAGTAGCCAGAGTGGTCAAGTTGGAGCTAAGATCCTGATTGTCTGTGTGCAGCTTCAGTTCCACATCAATGTTCATTCTCCCGGTTATCTGCTCACACCAGCTCCCTGCACATATCACACACCCTGGGGCATCACTCACCTGCTGGTCACACCCACCCCAGTGACAGCTTTACTTCTTTCCTCTCCATTGCACAAACTTAGTCACACCTAGTTGCACAACTAGTTTGCGACAATCGGTTACACTAACACAGCAGCACACACCCGGTCACCCCCAGTTGCACATGCTCCGTTTCCATCAATCAGCCACACATGCCCAGTCTCTCAGTTTCACACACTCTCTGACACACTCAGTGACACACCCAGTTGATGCCTTCGAAGCTTACCACACACCCACACACCCTCAGGCCCAGGTCTCTCCTAGGACTGGCAGCCTTTAGAAGGAGACAAGGTGGCTTGCTGATAGATAGTAGCCCTGGATCTGCGAGTGCTAGAGGTGGGGCCCCAGGGAAACTCAGGGTGGGAATTCTCCTCCTTCCAGAGTATTGCTCCCCCCTCATGCACATGCACCAGGCCCAGGAACCCCCACTTTCCTCTGCTCCAGTCCCAGGAGCCTCTCCTTTGGGAGACACAGCCTGTGGATCCACTTGGGGTCAGGCTCCAGCTCCCCCACGCCTGCCAACCTCTACCTGAGCCCTCCTATGTGCACATGCAGTCTAAGGACACACCCACTTCCCACACAGCTCAACCACCCACAGTTCTACAGCCCAACCACCACCACCCAGGACACCCACAGTTCTAACCCCATTCACACCACCCGCAGCCCCAAACTTCTCCACTTTACAACAGCAGCCTCCTTACCTACTGACCCTCAGGATCCCAGTTCCCTCAGGTTTCGGGTCCCTTCTCCCACAAGTCTTGCAGCCCCTGACCCTGGCCATTCCCGCCCGTTATCTAGTCACTCCCCCTACCCCTTCTGTGCTCCCTTATGCTGCTTCCCAGGTGTGTGTGTGTTAGGGGAACATCTGTCTTCTTGGCACAAACCAGTTTCTGGGCCCCAAGAAAGAGGGGCTGGTTGTTGGGGTAGGGAGCAAAACCAAGGTGCCCCTAGGTTCGAGTGGCTGGGGACATGCAGGGCGGGGTGAGTCGACTTCCTTGGACCTGAAGGCTCAGAAGAGTGGGGAGGAGGGGGACCCCGCGGCGACAGGCAGGGGCGGAGGGGAGGCGCGCGGCCCCAGCCCGTCCCTTTCAGGGGGGACTCATGCATCAAACTTCAATTTTCCGGACGATTGAATTAGTGATTTTTTTTCTCCTGAACTAAAATACACTTAAGTCTTTGGGATTAATTACCACGTTCTGGTCCCTCAGACTGGAGTATTACTTATCGGAGCTGCGTCTGACACTGGCCCGACACCTCGTAAAATAAGGAACTGCGCCTTCCAGCCTCACCCGGCGCCGCCCGCCGGGCCCCAGGGCCGGGAAAGGCGGAGCGGGGAAAGCCGCGCCAGCCGGATTGCGCGGTGGAGCCAGCCTGTCCGCCAGCCGCGGGGTCCCAGGCCTGGAGAGCAGAAACCGTCCGCGTCCCGGGACTTGGCAAGCCGGGCCGAGGCCCCGGAGCCAACGGAGAAGGAAGAGACAAAGCCGGGCCACTTTCCCTGGGCAGCCGGAACCGAAAGTGGGTTCATGCCTGCAAGGGAACATGCCTGCAACGGTCCCTGGCGGTGAAGGAACTACGGCCACAGGGCGGGCGGCCCAGAGAGTCCTACGCCTTAATGAACCTCGTCCCGAGAATGGACGCAGGGCCCACAGCCCTTCACACGATCCATGCCACACTCACACGCACACTCCCACGCGCCGCTCTCACAGAGCTCACACATGCAGTACACACACCACACACAGCCGCACCCCGAGGCAGGCCCGGCAGGCGCCCGCTAAGAGGCTCGGGGCGGGCACTTGGATTCGAGGCCCTTTCACATCACAGGTCCCCGCGGTAGCGCCCGAAGCGCAGCCAACGCCATCGGAGCGCCCTGGTCCGCGCGGGTAGCAGCTCCGATCAGAGCCAGGAGAGCCGCAGAGACAGCAGGCTGGATCCTAGGCCTCCCTGGATCCCAGCCCCTCGCTCCAGCCTGCAGTCAAGCCTCTCAGCCCCCGCCCACGGTCGCCGCCGCCTCCTTGCGCGATGAGGCCAGGAAACTAGCCCCATACGCCCCGGTGATCTGTCAGGCGGAGTCTGGTCGCAACGTCGACGCGCGCTGTCAGCGGGGCTCCGGAAGCCTACTGGCAGCCTGGCGGAGGCATCGAATCCAGCAGAGCCAAGGAAACTGCGGGGCGGCTCGAATCTGCTCCCCAGGCTGTGCGGAACCGAGCGCGCGGAGCGCTCTTCCCGGGCCTCCGGGCTCCGGCTCAGCCCAGGTCTCGGGCATACCCCTCTTTCCCCTTCCCTCCGACGGAGATCCGGGCTTTCCTTCGCTCGCCCTTCTTTCTGGCCTATAGAAACAACGAATTCCTTCTCGTTTTTCAAGGCCTGGGCCCAAAAGCCACCTCCTCCGTGAAGCCCCCACCACCCCGAGCCCGAAGCCATCTCTCCTAGTCCTGCAAATGGCACTTCCCTGCCCCTCGGCCCAGGTCTCCTATTAGCGCCGGGGGTGTGGCGGGTCTCGTCCACTAGACTGGGAGCTCCTTGAGGGCAGGAACTGGATCTGATTCTTTTCAATTTGCCAGCCCCCGGCGCGGCCCGGCGCAAAAACGACGCACAATAAATATTTGCCGAATTGAATGGTTTTTCCCTTTATTTTATTAATCCTTCTCCTTCTGTCTTTCCTTTCCTCCTTCCTTCCTCCCTCGTTATTTTTTATTTCTTGGTTATATTCAATTGTCATGTTTTTCAGGCTCATTAAATCCATTTAGAGACAAAAGAATAAAAGGCAGAAGAGAAAGGAGGGGGAGGAGGGAATGCGGAGGAGAGGGGAGGGGGAGGCCGGAGAAGCAAACAAATAACCCGCTTTAACTAGACGGGCGGATAAATGGCCCCGTTTCTCCTCAGCCCCGATGCGCCTGCTTAGCCGCGCGCCCCGCGGGCGCCGCAGCTCGGGTGGGCTCAGCCCCGGGGCCGCTGCCCCCAGCCCGAAGGGGTCCAGCAGGGCCCAGCCTGGGGCTGCGAAGCAGGGAGCGGCCTGCGGTGCCAGGGCCGCTTCATTGGGATTCATGGGCATGTTGGGCGGGCGGCCCGGGGCCGGGCGGGAGGAGGGGTGCGCACGGCGGGCGCAGATGCCCGGGTGACCGCCGCGCCGCGGTCCCTGCGCCGCCTTTGTGCCGGGGAGGCGCGCGCGGGGACCTAATCCATCAAATTGTCTACAAATTGTGAAGAAAATTCAAAAACCATATGGTCGCCAGCGCCGGCGCGCTCTGGGCTGCGGAGGGCCGCGGCCGCGCCCGCACCCGGAGCCGCGGGGGGCTGGGCCCGGCTATTGTCGCCTGTCAGCGGCCGCCCGGGTCCATTCGTCCCGGCCTTCATGGTCCGCGCTCCGAATTACAGACCCATCCATCCTGAGAGAGGGCGATTTATGTCGCCCAGGAGGAACCGGCCGCACGCCCGCCTCGTTGCCCGCTGCCTCTTTCCTTCTTTCGTTCTCTCCTCTCTCTTCTCTTCCCTCTTCCCATTCCCTTTTTCTCTCTCTGTCTGTCTCTCTCTCTGTCTCTCTCTCCGTGTAGCTTTTCCTCTTTCTCTTCCTCATCCTTGTCTCTGTGGCTCTCCACTTTCTCGCTCTGCTTTTGGAGTGTCTTTCTGTGCTCCTTTTCCTGTTTCTCTGTGTCTTTTAGTTTCCTCCCGGACGCACACGTTCCCAACTCAGGCCTCAGGGCCCCATAGCCTGCCCAAGACCAGATGCGCATTTCTCACATCAATTTTGCGGAGAAAGAGAGCCGAGCGGCCTGGAGGCGGGACCCGTCTCTGGTGACAGCGGCCACTCGCCAGCCTAGCAACAACAAAAGCCCAGAGAGAAACCCGCTCAGTCCGGAAAAGTGAAAGCTGCCTGTGTCCCTGCCCCAACCGCCCTCGGGGCGCGGGGACCCCAAAGAGTCCTTGGGGCGTTGATGACTCTGCCTCCAGCCGAGTTCGGGGCCCAGAATTTGTAATGTTACCAGAAATTCACTGCAACTCTCAGACACCACAGCTCACATCTCCCCGTACCCGTACCCGTGCGCGCAATTCAGACTGCCTTTGGTGCCTTCCGCCTCATTGTCCTCCCACCTCCGAGGGTGAGGCCCTTCGTCGGAACCAAAACTTGAGAGCCCTCAGGCTCCACCCCGCTGTCGGACTGAGCTATACCTGCCATACATCGGAGGCTTAGCCGGTGTCCCAGGGAGAGCAGGAAGAATGCCTGCCCTTGGGTCCCACGTGGGAGGCACGAACCGCAGGGCAAATCTCCCCCGCCCACTTTTTGCCCCACACGAATTAATATAGCACCCGTGGCGCCCCTAACGTACGCACGCATTTTCTCCCAGCACTGCGCGCCTCACTTTTTACCCGGACCTGGCGAAGCCCGCTTCTCTCGCCCCTCAACCCATTTGGTAGCTGTTGCGTGTTCATGGGCAAGAAGTGCCTTCTCCTATTGCTTCGCCTTCATGTCTCATTCTCACGCCTGCCCTGAAACTCCTCCAAATCTCCAAGGCCCGGGCAGCCGGCGAGGAGCAGCGGCAAGACACGGAGCCTGCCGCGGCTTCCCTGAATAGGGCCCGCTCATTCAGACACGGTCACCGCCGGTTCTAGTAAAATGGCAAAGACTTTATTTATCGGAGAAAGAGGCCTTGGGTACAGTCCGGGGAGGAGTAGACAGGAGCAGGGAAGGGACACGCGAGACCCACCCTCATCCAGCCACCCTTGTCTGGCCAAGTCGAGCTAGGAGCAGGGCATTGGAGACTGCAAGACAGACCCAGAGCTGCGGAGGAGGTGGGTGAGGGCTTAGGTCGGCCTCCTCTCAGTCTCTGTCACATGCAAAAAAATTCTAAAAAGAGTAAAAAATAATTCTAGGGCTTTGGGTTCCATTGTCGTTTATTGGTTGGTTGGTTGGTTTCCCCCTGCTTTGTCCCTAAGGCCTGGACCCCAGCAGTCAGTCCAAGGAAACCGAGAGAGGGTGGGGAGGAATCTTAAAAATAGCGTTAGTGGGCATGGGGAGATAGAAATGACATCGAAAACAGACTTCTCTCGTGGGGGGGGGGAGTTGGCGGGGCAGGGGGTGGGAAGAGATGGATTTAAAACTTGCAAGTCGGGACCTGGCTGCCCCCTCAGCCCCTTCCCACTCGGGGGGGAAAAGGCAGAAGGAAATAAAAGTCAACTGCAATAGGCCTAGGAAGGTGAGGAGGGAGAGAGCCGGTGCATTCGCCACATGCAGAGAAAAATCAAAACAGTCGGGGCGGCCCCCTCCTCCAGACCGCGGGGTTAAGTGTTCATTACCCTCGATTCTACCTCGCCCTCAGCAAACCTGGCAGCCTGAGAGCTTTGAAAACATGGAAATCTCCGAGATTTTAAAAAATAAAAGAAAGAAAGAAAAAAGTCAGGCTGCGGTGGGAAGAACCCGCTATATAAGTTTAAATATTTATACAGAAGCCATACAGAATTGCACGGCGAGGGCTCTCAGGGCCGCGGAGGCCGCGCGCGGCGGCCGGCCCGGCCGGCCAGCTCGGGTTTATTGCTTCGAGAAGGAAGTGGCAGCTGCCGGGAGCCGAGTCCGGGCCAGGGACAGGGGAGAAGGCGGGAGTTGCAGAGGAGGTCCCAGCTTCCCTCGGTCCGGTCCGGGAGGTGGCGGGCATGTGGGCGCTAGGGCGAGGGCGGCGGAACATCCCGGGCGCCGCTCAATCGTCCACGTCGATCTCTTCGTCTTCCTCATCCTCCGAGCAGTCCTGGCTGCTGGCCGGCTGGTCCGTGAGCGGGGAGGCGGGCGAGAGCTGCAGGGGCCCGGCGCCCGGGGCCTGCGGGGCGCCTGGGGGGAGCGCCGGGGAGCCAGGCCTCGACTTGGCCCTGCCGCAGCCGCCGCCACCGCCGCCGCCCGCGGCCTCCGAGTTCTGCTCGAGTTCGGCCAGCGCCACGATGTCCATCTGCCCGCTGGGGCCCAGTTTCTTGGCGGACTCCACGTCGGCCTTCATCTCCTCCAGGTCCCGCTTGAGCTTGGCGCGCCGATTCTGGAACCAGGTGATAACTTGAGCGTTGGTGAGGCCCAGCTGCTGCGCGATTTGGTCGCGATCGGCAGGGGACAGGTACTTCTGGTAGAGAAAGCGCTTCTCCAACTCATAGATCTGGTGGTTGGTGAAGGCCGTGCGGGACTTTCGCCGCTTCTTGGGGGTTTGCCGCTGCCCAAAGATGGTCATCCCGTCGCGGCCTGCGAGGAAACCATAGTATAGGCTTGCGCCGGGGGAAAGGAGACCCCACCCCGGCTCTCGCTCACCCCACCCAGGCCCATCCGGCCTGACATCTGTCGCTGTTCCCCTCTCGGATTTGATCCGGCCTCCTGGACTAGGGCAAGCTTCGGCTATGGCAAACCCCCTTCCCCCGTCTCTCATCTACCGGAAGTCCCTAAGAAAAATTGTTTTGGTCTCTGCTCCCCCACCAAAGAGTTGGTTTGAAAGACCCGAGGTTGCTAGAGCACGAGGGGCCAGACAGGGACGCCCTGACTGTGGTGTGAATGTTGGTTCTCCACTTCTTCCCAATCATCCTGACTCTACCCCTACCCAAAAGATCCCAGCAAAAGGCTCTTCATTGCCCACCCCAGGAACAGGGCTAGGAGCGTCCTGGAACGGGAGGGAGCCGGGCAGAGCAGGCAGACTGCGGAGAACTCCTGGGTTCTCGCCACCCCTCTCCGGTCACTAGACTCTGGCCTATCCAGAAGTCCCTAGGAAATAGGGTTTGGGTCCTGTCCCACTCCCAGCGGCAGCGGCTTGGGCTGGAGGGCCCTGACGGCCGGCGCGGGAGGAGTTAGGCAGAGGCACAGGGCACGAAATGTGGGGCACAGGGAGCGGCGCGCGGGGTGCTGGGCGCAGGGCAACCCAGCGGCGGCGCCTACCTTCTGCTGCTTGCAGGACGCTGACCTCCAGCCCCTTAAAGGTCTTGCTGGCGAGCTCCTCCAGCGCGCACAGCGGCGAGGTCTGCGAGAGCAGCGCGCGGCCCGCCAGGGGCAAGCCGCCCGGCGCGTGCTTGTCCGCGGCCGCCAGCAGGTGCGCCGCCCCGCACAGCGAGTAACTTCTCCGCACAGACGGCTTGTTGAGAATGTCCTCGATGCTGAACGGCGTCAGCGGCTTGTTGGAGTTGGCGGGCGGCGGCAGGTGGTCCAGCGGGCTGCGCCGCCGCTCCTCCCCCGGCGCCGCCTTGCCGTCCTCCTTAGAAGTCATCTCGGCCTCGTTTGGGGGCCCGGCCGGGTCGGCTCGGGCCGCGGGGACCCAGCCCGCGGGCAGCTCGGGCGCCGGGCGGCGCGGGCGGGCGGCAACAGCGGGCGGGAAGAAGGCCGCGCCGGGCAGGGCGCGGGCCGGGCGCGGGGCCGATTAGCGCAGCAGCAGAGGCGAGCAGAGCCGCACGGGGCCCCGGGAGGAGGGCGCTGAGGCGGGCGCCACCACCGCCGCCGGGGCTTCCAGCAATCCGGGGCCCGAGCCGGGGCGCGCCGCGCGGGGCTCCAGTTTCGCCAGCCCCGGTGCTATTTAAAGGTGTCAGGTGGCTCCGCGGCGGCTCCTGGCCCCGGGTCCTGGCGGCGGCAGTTGGAAGAGCCGAGGCGAGGGCGCCGATCCCGTACTGCGAGGGGAGGCGGAGAGATGGGGCAATTGACTATTGCTAACAAGTTAGCCTTGATGGAGGAGTAATCAATTAACTGCAGCGGCACTTCTCTCCGTTTCTCTCTCCTTTCTCCCTTTCTCCTCTCTCTTATTTCTCTCTGTTCTCTCTCCTCCTGTTCTCTCCCTCCCTCCCTCTCTCTTCTCTCTTCTCTGCTCCCCCCGTCTCTCTCCTCCTCTCCCTCTTCCTCGCCCTCTCTTTCACTCTCTGTCTGTCCAATGCAGGCGGCTCTAAGTTGGGAAGCTCATTAATTAGCGGGCCGGGGGTAGGAGGAGCCGGCTGGAATTAGACTGCCTAATGCGCCTGTCAGTCCGGGCGCTGCGCAGCTCTCGGCCCGAGCTGTTTGTAAATTACATTAGCGGCGCCTTTATTGCACCCGAACCTCCGGCGACTGAAAAGCCGCCGCCCCCACCCCAAACTGCGAGCCGCGCTCCTGGCGCACCCGCCTCCCCCGGCCTGGCTGCGATGGCAGCGCTGGCCCGGAGGTCTCAGGCTCTCCGACCCGGGATTTGGCGCCCGAGGAGGGCGGCGAGAACCCAGCCAGGGAGGTACGCGGCCGCCGCGCGGGCCAGGTAAGACCAGGAGCTTGGGTGGGTCCCGCTGCCGCCCAGCGTGGACTTTGCCGAGCTGAGATCAAAGACCCAGCGCCGGTACCCCTAGACCCTCTTGCCCCTCACCCGCGGCCTTGGGCCACGCGCCTGGGGAGAGGGAATCTGCAGCTCCCGGGCTGGCCCGCGGGAGGTCCGAGGAGGCTCTGCAGCCCTGGGTGAGGCGACACGGGGGTGGGGGACTCCAGGGGTTGTGGGGAGGGGGCCAGTCAGAGGACTTAGCCTTCCGCAGCCGAGAGGCAGAGGGAGGAGTTGTTGGTGGCTCTAGGCACCTCTCCCCAAGCCCGAGCCCTAAGCGACAGCCTTACCTCCTCTGGCAATCTTGCACACTCTTTCCTCGGGCCGCCGCTCTTCGGGCCAGCTGGGGCCACGGCTCGCCTGGTGACCGGCGTCCTACCGGGCAGCCGCGCCGGGTGCCGGCGCTAACGGGGCCGGCTCGGGGCCTCCCCGCTGCGCTCTGCCCGGGCCCAGCCGGGGCCCCGCTGCCGGCCCCGCCCAGCCCAGCGCCGGGCTTGAGTGTACCGCCCGGCCGGTCGACTCCAGCTGTTCCGGATGCGGGGCGGGGGCCGGAGGGGGCCGGGCCACGGTAGGGGCTGCCTCTCAGGAACCCTCAGAGAGGCCGGTTCGAGTCAGACGGGGGACCGGGAAGCCTAGAGCCGGACTCTGTGCATATCCGGCGAGCATTTGTGTGCATCGGTATTTGAATATGCTTATATTTTTGAATATGTATGTTTGTGTGTGGTTCTCCATGTGTATATTTTTGTAAACATATGTGGACCTGTGGGTATTTATGCGTGTTTGAACTCCCACCTATGTCTTTCATTCCCCTGAGGCATCCAAGGGGGCTGTGCCCCCAGGCTCTTTTCTCTCTTGCTTCCCTCCTCTGGTTTGTGTGGGGCCGTTGGCCAGCCACCCTATTTTTCCATTTCTGGCCCCTGACAAAGGAGGGGAGGAAGAGGGGCTTGGAGTCAAGGGAGGAAGAGCTGTTCCCCTCCCCACATACAGCCCCAGCCCTTTCCCTGGCTTTGTTTGTAAACTCCTGGGCAGGCACTGTGGTCCGGCAGCCCTGCTCGGTTGAGAGAAGGGCCCAGAGAGGCCAGTTCGGAGACTGTGGCCCAACCCAGAGTTTGGGAAGGGAAGAATAGGACTCTTGGGCTTCTTGCGCCCCATACTTGCACTAGGAGGAAGCGGGCCAAGCTGGACTGTGGGGCAGGGGACAGGTTTTCTCCCTGGATGCTTCCAGCATAGGGGCCTCCACACATCAGAGATGGGTTTCTTTATCTCCCATTTAGATATTTATTTGGAACGTGGCTTCCAGCTCTCCAGAGTAAAAGGGACAGCATAGGGAGAAAGGATTCTTGTTTGGGACCCTGGTGCCTGCCCCAGGCCTGCTTGGGAGTGTTGGGAAGAGCAGCTTACCCTCTTCCTTATCTTTGTCCTGAATTTTGGCGGGAGGACAGGTGCTCAGAGGCAGGAACGGTGAGAATAGGATTCTCAGTTCCCCCAGAGCTGCAGAACTATCCCCAAAGCAGGCCTGCCTCTGATGCATCAGTGCTGCTCTGGGAGCCACGAGGTGATGCTGGGCCTAGCAAGCAGGGAGCTGGAGATGGTGGAGAGGGATCTGAGGGAGAGGGCGCCACGGAGACAGACCCTGCTGGCTTGGAAGCTCCGGGACCAAAAGGGGTCTGCCCTCTCCTTTCACTTCCTGCTCTCAAGATCCTGCTTCAGCCTCTGGCCAGCAGTCCCTTCCTGCCATAACCCCAAAAGCCCTGGCCCAGAGCCTCAGGCAAGCCACATCCCCCATGCTAGCAGATGAGGCCCCTCCAGATCAGGGAACAGGGACCTGGGAGAGGCTCCCTCTCATACTGCCCCCGCCATTCTTCCTGTCTGTTCCTGTTTTTGCCCCTAATATTGGCCTGCAGGACGGGATCTTAAGGACAACCCTGCTATTGCCCATCTCCCAGTCCCTCAGGACCAGTGGAGTTCAGAGTTACTGTGAGGCTACCAGGAAGGTGAGGAATGTGAATTGGGGAGCAGAGGTGTGGAGCATAGAATTCCTCCACTGGGTCCCTGTTTTCTGGGACCTTTAGTCTTCAGCCGTATCATGTCAAAGCGGACAGGACTTTCCATAATCATCTGCTATATTACCTCTTCCATCCACCGTAGCCAAACCTCTTCTTTCCTTCCTGGCTGGTAACTGCCGCCCTATCCCGAGGCTTTGTTTTTTTGGCCTAATTGATTGAACTCTCAGCCAAATAGCTCGGCACAGCTGGGGGTTCAGGGTGCATGTGGTACCACCCAACGTTTTGTTGTTTAGGGTCCCCTGCCTCCATCATCTCATCTGGGCCATCTTCAAAAACCAGTCCAACTGCCCCACTGACCTTTTCCCAACCCGGAGGTCCCCCCCTCTCCAGATTCCAGTGTGTGGGTGGCTGGAACCTTCTGAACTCCTGGGAGCCCAAATCCACCGGCTTCCGGGAAACCTCCTGCAGTGCAGAGCCAGGAGCTGTGTTTTGGGTTTGTGGTCAGACTCACTCCCTCTCCCACCAGACTGGGAGATCCTTGAGGGTGGGGACCTTGATCGGGGATTCCATCCACCCCAGACCTGTGCAGGCCTGGCTGAGCACCTGGCGCCCTCCCAGTATCGCATATTGGTTAAATGAGTTTTTGTTGAGCAAATGGCCTGGGCCTTGACTGTGCCCCCTCAGAGGAGTTTTGGAGATTGTGAGAATTGGAAAGGGGAGTAACTCAGGGGAAGTGGGGTGGGGGTTTGTGGGAAGGAACCCTGCCATCACTCTCTAGGATCTAACCTTCTGCCCAACCCCCTTCCTGGGATCCAATGCCTGGTGGGAAAGACACTCAGGGGTCCCCCAACCCCAGTCAACTGAGCCAGTGTCACCTGCCCCTGGAGCCGGAAGCAGCTGCTCCCTGGAGTCTGCTCCACAGAGGGAATGCCTGTCTTCAGAGCCTGGTCTACACTGTATCCTGACATGCGAGTTCCTGTTTGCTGCCTATACTGCCAGGGTCCAGCCTTATTCTGTCTCCAGCGGAAGGGGAAGGGTTTATTCTGCTTTCTCCCTAGTTTAGTGAATATTCTAGACAAAGAGGAGAGAAAGAGCATTGCATGAATTGCCAGGATAAGTGTAGACCCAAACAAAATGAGTTATTCCTTAGCACAGGAGAATAATTCAAGTAACCCTCCAAAGGCACCATCATCTTAAATCCAGGTTGTTTGGTAGCCCCATTCGTTTCCAGATTATTTGTGTAAGCACCAGTGTTGGCCCTCAGGCCAGAGCTTCCCTCAGAAAAAAGGTTCTAACACCGCTTGAAATGAGTTAACTTGCCCACCAATAGGGATCATTTTTGTCCTCCGGGGACCTGCCACTCTGCCACTCCTTGTGGAATTCAGAGCGTCTTTCTTCTGCCACAGAAGTAGACTCCGATGGATGGCCTCCTGCCACCCTGGCTGAACCAGGACTGCCCACTTGGTTTTTGTATTCTGCCCTGGGCCACTCACTGTCTGCAGTAACAACAAGAACAATAACAATTACAATAAACACCATAAGCCCTTACCGTGTGCCTGGCTCCAGGCTAAGAGTTTTATTCATTTCATTTATTACTCACAACCCTATGAGGTAGCTACTGCTATTACCCCGATTTTACATATAAGGAAAATGAGGCCCAGAGATGTTAAGTAACTCACCCAAAGTCACACAGCCTGTTTTGGAGTAATTAGGATTTGAAGACTGGTTTTTCTGACTCAAGTCTTAATCCTGGAACCCTTGGGGTTCTTAACCAGAGGCCCACAAGGGCTCTTTGAATGGGCTTCAGGGGTTCTGCGGGTCCTAGAAGTTGTGTGTAAAATTATGTATGTGAGCCCAAGTGGGCACATTTTTCCAGGGGCAATATTACATAACACATTGGATTCTCGAAACGGGTTGGAGATCCAGAAAAGGTTAGGGGCAGAAGCAGGCCAATAGGGGAATGGGAAGGGAAGCTGCCTCCCTGCAGGCTTGGGGAGCCAGGAGCCAGCTGCTCCAAAATTCAGGCTGAGCTCCAAGCCTGCTTCTGGATCTGCCTGGCCATCTCTGGCCAGGCCCAGCTCTCGGGACCTTGTCTGGCAAAGAGTAGGGGGGCAGGGTCTAGGATCCCTCTCTGCTTCTCCCCTCCCACTTCTTTCGTGAACAGAACTCCTTCAGAGCCTAGTGACAGGGTGACCCCACCACATGGGCCGACCTCTTCCAGGCACTTTAGCCCTGCATAGGAGGATTGACTGCCCTGTGGAAGTATGGGGGGCATAGACAGACCACTAGGTGATAGAGACAGATAGAGACGGGAAGAGACAGTTCCCATACTCTGCAGCCTCCAGAACAGCCCTCTTTTTGGTCCCAAACCTTTGCTCCCCTCATTCTAGGGCAGAAGGGTCTCTATTGCTTCCCTTCCTGGCATCTCTTGCTCTGTTTTTCGCGCTCAGTTCATCTTGGGGGAGCCTTCCATGCCCTGTTCAGTTTCTCTGTGCTCCTCAGCACACCCCTCTTTGGAGTCACTGTCAGATTGCCAGGAATGTGCTGGTTTGTCTGTCTGCCCTTCTGCCTCTCTCTCCACCTGGCTGTGAACTTGGGGAGGAAGGGACCTGAATCTCCTCTCCATGCCCTATGCCAAAGGCCCCTTGTGCATTTGTTGAATAAATAAAGTAAATGACTAATAAAAGACAAAAGAGAGAGCCAGGCAGGGACTTCAGCCTGTGCCGGACCAGGGGGGTGAGGGAAGGGTAGGTGCATTGTTTTGCCAGCTGCGTGCAGATGTGTGAGGCACCCCTGCTGCTCATACCTCCAACTTACACACAGGGGCACAGAAACCGCATTCTTTAATGCTTTTTGGCCATGGTGGGGCCGGATGGGGGAGTCCTGGGTTCTGGACCCAGCTGTGGTATGGACTGACTCTGGAATGGAGTTTGTTCACTCTCTCTCTCTCTCTCTTCTTCTTCTTCTTTTTTTTAAACAGGATTGAGCCCCATCATGTTTTGGGCCCAGAAGCAGAGAGGAAGAACAGACAGAAGATGGAGGGTGATGGGCAGGCAGGATTGGCAGGAAACAGACACCCCCACCCCAGGGGCCCAGGGGACTCGGAAGAGGTCAAAGGATGAGTGGGAGGAGTCTGGTTCTGTCCCAGTGGAAGTGGTATTTGAAAAATCAGTGGCATTGAAAAATCAGGAGCATTTGGATAGGTGCAGAATTGAAGACCACCCTCTAGGCAACGGGAATAGCCAAGCAGGAGGCCAGAAGTGCCAGCCCAGGTTGGGAGCCAGAGTACCCCCATATATCCTCCCTCTGTCACCTGGGCAGCAAGCTGTTGGGGTTAGGGTGAAATCCTCTGTCTCTTGTGCACCCTCATCATGTCTGCAGCCTGGGGCAGGGGCTGGTGGGCTCCTGGGATGGCTGTTTGGGGCTGCAGTGGGAGGAGGGAGTTGCAGAAAGGCTGCACCCACAGCCCTTGTTGCTCCTGGGCCTGCAATGGGGTTTCCACTCTCCTTGCTGCCCTCGGAAGCTCCAAGAGCTGACCCTCTCTCTTACCATCCTAGTTGGCTCAGGAACTCCTGGGTCTGAGCAAAACCTCTAATGTTGGTTAGTGCCACCCATTCCCCAGATGTCCCATTGCTTGTGGGAGGGTGCCAGGCTGCAGGGCCGGCCGTAGGGCCTGGGGGAGGCCAGGTGGATAGGTGGAGGAATCCAAATGGGGAGAGGCGAGGAGACCGAGGAGCAGGCCAGCCCGGCTACGCAGGAAAGGCCTGAGTCAGGCTTCTCTTAATAAACTACACGTGAACAATTCAGCAGCCGCGCTGGGGGCTCATTGTATGAGCACCGCCGCCAGCGCCGCCCCTCGCTTTCCCGCTGAGCGGAGGGGGTCACCAACGCGCTTGAGGAGGGGAGCCGGATAGAAGACCCCCTGCCCGCCCGTATCCCGGATTCTGCCCAGGCCAAGTCCGAGAAGACTCCCTGGTTCCCGATTCCCTCGGGCCCCACTGGCCAGAGGGCCGCCTGCTGGGCAGTGTCGTCCCAGCTAAGCCGCTCTCAAGACCTGGAGCAAGAGAAGACAGGCGGCTGGACCGAGGCCAGAATAGGGGACGCGGGGGTCCGACCTGCGGGTCCCGAGCTGCCGCAGTGCCCAACCGCACAGAGAACGTGGGCGGCGTGGCTCTGAGCAAAGTGGAGAAGGCTGGCTCAGTCCCGTGCTCAGAGCCCGGATGCCCTGGGGCCGCTTCGTTCTGGCCGGGATTTTCCTTGCGATCAGAGTGAAGCTCCAGGGAACCCGCAGGACCCTCCCCGCTCTGTGGATCCCCAGGTTCCTGGGCCTCTGCCCCCGCCTCTCCCGGACCCGCGGATCCAGTTCCGGCTGCGGGAGCCGCCGGTGTAGGTCGGGGCCCCTGCGCTCGCCCGGCCGCGGAAGGGAGCCCTAGGCTGCAGGGCCCGAGAGAGGCTAAGCGCGTAGCGCCCACAGCCTTATTTCGTTTGAGTGAACCAGCTCCCTTTGGTTTTTCCACTTCCTACACGTCCCTGGGTTCCCGATGTTGAGGGATCGCGCTCATCCCAAGAAACATTCCTCCAGCTTTTCCCCGCGCTTCCTCGCTTCCCTTAGGTCGACCCCGCCCTCCCTTCAGCAGCCTGCCTACTCCTACGTGGTGAACGTGGGGCCGAGACCTCGCACTGGCTCTGCTGGCACGCCGCGGGCCAGCGCGGACGAGGCCTCCAGCCTGACCGTCACCGGTGTCCAGGCAGCCACACCAGAAGCCCCGCGGAAGGCGGCTCGCGTCCCCCTCCCCCGCTCCAACCTCTCCCGGCTACCCCCACAGAATCTTCCTTTTCTGCCGCTGGCTCCTCTTCCTCTTCCTCTTCCCCTTCCCTCCGCCTCTACGCATTTCTTCTCATTCGTTTTTCTTCGTTTGGTGAGGTGCGGTCGGCCGCAGCCCCTGGCCCCTGGGGAAGCCTGGGTTTACTCCGCCCGATCTTGAGGCTTCAGCCGGGGCGCTGGGTTGGTGGCCAAATTTCGAGCGGCTTCTGCAGCAGGGCGGCTCCGGTGTCTTCGCAGAGGTGAGATGGGCAGATGGCATCCTGACCTCAAACGGCTCCACCGCCGGCCAGCTGTGTGATCGTGGGTAAGTGTCTGAACCTCTCTGAGCCTTGACGAGGGCAAAAGTCAGGAGATTCAGGGAGAGTGATGGGAGACTACGCCTTTTGATTTCATTCGTTGGAAAAGGCGTTGCCTGCTTTGGGTCCTAAGGAGGAAGTGAGATTCGGGAAAGTTCTAGATCTTAAATGGCCATTTATTTTAACGAATATTTTGGGAGCAGCTAGTAGCTGCTTTTTATTTTTCTTTTTTACAGCTGATGGGGTGCCAGGCGCTAGAAACTTGCTCTCCATTCCTCTCTCCGTCTCCATTTTACCGAAGAGGAAACTGAGGTTAAGATCGCGTCGCGCTGGTCAGCGCCACAGGTGGCATTCGAATCCAGATCCTGTTAGGAGGCGCTCTTGAGTGTAAGCCACGCAGTCTCGCTCTGGACTGGTGAATCGAGCCCTCGCAGGGCCGGCTGCGACCTGAGCGGAGAGGGGCTGGGCTGAATCTCCAAGCGTTCCCGTTTTCCCGGGCTGGGAAAGTTTTGAAATTCTTATTTTCAGGTAAACGATTTTGGCGGCTCCCAGAGAAGGATGGCAATGAGACCCAATGGGGGACTTCCGGCATGTTCTGGGAGAGCCCCCGGGGCAGGACGGAGAGGGCAACTTTTCCCCGAGCCCGAGCTCGGGGAGATGGCAGTGGAGGGGGCCAAGGTGGAAGCCATCGCTCCCCGATTTTTCCTCCTTGGAGTCTGTCCATCCGCTTGTGAGTCGTCAGTCCTGTGCGGCCGTCGTCTCCGGAAGTCCTGGATGGAGGAGGAGGCACACGGCCCCGCCCAGGGCAGAGGTGATGGCGGGTCGACGCCCCCACTCCTTCACCCTCTCCAGCGGCGCCTCGCTGAGGTAGAGTCCTCCTAGCTGCAGAGGTGGGGCCTGGCTGTGGGGGAGTGGAGTTGGGCAGGCTGGAAGCCGGGGCCTGGGGACCCCTGGCTGGGCGGGGAGGAGCTGGAATCCGGCTCACCGGCGACCCTGTCCCGAGCGCCCGCCGCAGGGTCGCCGCGTGGTAGCCCCGACAGGCCACGCGTCCCTCGGCACAAGTCCCATTACATTGTATTTATGTTTCACTTTATTGTTTTTTCTCCTCTCTTATTATTGTCTCACACTGGGGGAGGCAAAGGATATGATATATTCATCTTTATTATACCAAATCTGTGTGAAGCATTTAATAAAACGCTGTTTCCCCACAGCCAGGGATACTAGTGTGAGCTGTTCTTAAGTTAATGCTCCGGTACTGGGGGCGCCTCGGCCACAGCGCCTGCTGCTGGCGGGCGGGGGGAAGCGCAGGCCCCGGCCGGTGCGCGCCCCGAGCCCATGGCGAGCACGCGGTGCTCTTCCCAGCCGGCGCGCCCATCCTAGCGGTCTCTCAGTGACCCCTCCGGCCCCAGCCTGGGGGAGGGGCTCGGAGCCGAGTTCAAGCGCCTCCTGCGTTCCCGCTGTGGGCCTTGGTTTGTGCCTCTGAAAATGGGAAGGAGAATCCTATAGCCAATTTCCTCATAAGGGCTTTTTCCTGGGAGACTGAAGAGGCCATGGGAGTAAGCGGGGCTTTATAAAACAGGAATGAAAAAAGCGAAGATGTGTCGGGACGGGGTCGATGAGGGCCAAAGAGAAACAAGGAGGTCACAAAAATGGTTCTAGGTAACATAGACGCCTAAGCTGGACCCCAGCCCAGGCTGGGGAGCAGAGTGCAAGTCCGGTTTGAGCAGGGCCTGGAAGGCTTCAGCGTGCCTGGGCCTCACCCCTAGCCAGTACAGCGACTGGACCTGGTAAGGATCCTTGCCAGCTCCCTGTAGGTAGGCAGTCTTTGTAGTCCAATTTACAGCTAGCAAATCGAGACTCCAAAAGGTCAAATGGCTTGTCTGAGGTGACCCAGCTGGGAAGTAACCCAGCAGATCATACTGTCTTCAGACTCCCATTCCCTCCCTCCCCCAGTCCTCCTGCTCCCTACCTTCCCCCACAACACACCCCCCACCCCATCGTCCAAGGTTTTCTATGGCATATAAGCTTTACATTCTGCTTTCTACACACATACACCCCTACCTGGGGATGCCCATGAGAAGAAGAAACGGTCTTGTGACTTTCCATATCCAGGCCCACTGCCCAATGTCCTTTAGAGCCCACTGCCTGGGTTCTTTTAGGGCCCAGATTTGGGCACACCAGCCTTACTTAGGCCCTTGTACCAACACTGTGGGGGAGAGTTGTGGCCAACTGGGCCAGGCCAGAAGGAGGTGTTGTGCAGGAAAGGATTGGAGTGGGCAGGTGAGCCCCTGGTTAGGACTAATACCCTCCCATAATTCTCAGTCCTCCTCTGCCCCCATCACCCCATCTATGGGGGCTGTACCATGTTACCCCGCATCCTGTAGGCTGCTAGTGGGAGCTTCTTCTGAGGCTAAGGGTACTTGAGAAATCTGACAGCTCCCACCTGGGGTTGGCTGGGGGAGGAGGGTACAGACTTACTGTGTGGCAGGGCTGGGACTAGGGTGAGGCGAGTAAGGCACCTAGGGCTCAAAATTTAAGGTTGCCTTCAGTGTTGTGTGCGACCCCTTACATTTTGTGCTTAGGCATCTCACTTGCCTCACCCCAGTCCCAGCTCTGCTGTGTGGTCCCAGGGATGGACTCACCACAATTGCCAAGCAGGGATGGAGGATTTCAGTTCATCCTTGTGAATGGCTTTCTGAAGGGTGGAAGTGTAAACAGGGGATGAGCTGCCTTGTGTGGGAGTGAGCTTCCCCAACAGGTGGGGTGTGCTTAGAACCTGCTGAGATTGCTAATAATCACAGTCTTGTCATTGTCATCTTCATCATTTTACTATCACTTACTTTGTGCCCAGCAAGAGCTTTACCCACATTATCACATGTAACGTATATAAATGTGTTTTGGCAGAGGATGGGATATCAGAGCCTCTGAACTTCTGGGTCCTTTCCAGCTCTGAGAGTCTATTGTTGCATGAGACAAAGGGCACTTCTATGGATTTTGGTTGGTTCATTGCATTGTAGTTATTATTTGGACTCATCTTGTGGCCTTTACTAGTGGGTAAGTTCTTTGAGAGCAGGGACTGTGTCTAATCTCCTTTTTTTGCTATTCCCTCTCCTCTTCCATGCCCCACACAGGACCAGGCACACAGCATGTATTTAACAAATGTGTTTTGAACAAACACATGAGTAAACCAACATCAAAAGCTATCTATCTACCTGGCCATCTGCTTTCTGGGCTATGACCAGCAGAGCCCATAGAGTGGCCATTGGGAGAGCCGGTACCACCTCTGCAGTCATTGTTCCCCTTGCCCCACAGCTAAGCTGAGTTCAGGCAGGCACTTATGGAGACTCCTCCCACGTCGTGCGCCCAGCCCTATGCTAGTCTGTGGGTAAAACAAGGGCCAGCTCAGGTTCTGCCGGTGCAGAAGGACCTGAAGTCTCATACTGGACAAGCCTCATGAGAAACCATTCAGGTGGGAGGGGGTGCTCTGAGAGATCAGAGCAGGGAGGGGTCCTGTAGCCGGAAAAGTCAGCCTAGTAGGGCTAGGACTAGAGCTAGGCCTTGAAGGGTGGGAAGGGTTGAGAAGTTGAAGGGAAGAAATAGAGTATTCCAGGTTGGAGTGAGAGGGCAGCAAGAACAAAGGGGCAGAGGCAGGACTACTTACAATGGTTTTGGAGACAGGTAGGCTGGCTTGGCGAGAGTGCCAGAGGAAGATACATGGGAACAGATGTTTGTGGAATGCCTTGAATGTCCAGGCCCAGAGCCAGAGACCCGAAATTGGAGTTCAGAAATCAAAGTCCCCATACTAAAGCCCAGAAACCAGAGTCTAGAACTCAGAGCCCAAGGCCAAAGTCTAGAACTCAGCCTTGTCCAAAGCTGTCCTCTCGGTTGGTGTAAGATGCCACCGTGGGGGCTCCAATTCACGGTGCAGATCTTATTGGGTAACAACATGCACTCTTCTGATTGGATTGGCCCAGGAAACCCAAGGCCTAGCATGAGCCCAGAGCCCCAGCCTGGGCCCACCTGAAGCCTACCCCTCAGGACTGGCATGAACAGCTGTCCCAGGTACCCCCAAATAAGAACCTGAAGCCTGACATCATCTGCAGCCCAAGCTTCCTGAGGTGAGGCAGGAGTCACCCACCAATATACACTCTCCCACCCCCTACCCGGCCGGCCCTCCACCATCTAATACAGGTGGGATCTAGGCTTCTAGGCTGGATCCAGCTGGGCTAGGCTGCCGGGGGGTGGAGCCATGGTGCCTGCGGTGGTGCCAGCCCAGCCAGCGTGTAGGCGTTGCTGTGCGGCCTGTCGTGGAGCGCAAGCCTGCCAAGGAGCCGGAGCGCTGTGCTGTGTGGAGGGTGTCAGGGGTGGTATTGTCGGCACACAAATGCTCAACTTTATGTACTTTTAACTAGAGGTGTAACAGATGGCCCCGTTTCTGTCCAAGCCAGGGAGACTGGTGCCCATTCCGGCTGCAGCCAATCAATCCCGCCACTCTGGGGGGAGCTACAAGCTGGGCTGGGAGGCCTGGAGCCAGCAATCGCGCAAGGCTGTCTGCTCGGGCTGGCCCAGCACTGCCTCCGCCAGCCGCTCAGCCACAGGCCCAGGGAGGTAGGAGGGCAGGCAAGTGGCAGCCATGCCTGGCAGCCCAGTCAGAGGCCTGTCTGGGAGAGAGAGCCTGGACCTGCCCATCAGGACCCAAATGGCCAATGAAGACATTCAAGTCCCCAACCTGCCCCACTTTGTCCTCATTCTCCTGTGGTCTCTGCTCAGTCTCTAAGCCCCAAATCTCTAGCCTTAAGACACTGCAGATCCATATCCCTGCAGTGTCCTGCATTGTGGACACCAGATGTTTCTCGAAACTGGGGGTAGGTGGTGGTGCCTTTGGAAGAAACAGTCATGAGACTGCAGAAGGCTTCAAAAAACGCCCAAGACAGCCAGAGAAGAAAACAGCAGGATCCCAGAGCTGGGAGAAACTGTTAATTAATCTATTAATACCTTCATATAGCCAGTCAACAAACACTTAGTAAAAGCCTACTATGTGCCAAGTCCTTTGCTAAGCACTGGAGGCACAATGATGACTAGGACATAATTCCTGTCCTTGAAACCTTCCCAGGGGAAGACAGACAAGTACACAGGTAATTGGAGTGATGAGCTAGGGCTCATAAAAATCTCCACAAGGGCTGTGGAAGCACAGAGCAGGAGCATTTAACCCTGCTTGGGAGATCCAGGGAAGATTCCAGGAGGAGATGGCTCTGAGCTTGGTGTTAAAAGACCAGTAGAGGGCCGGCCCCGTGGCTTAGCGGTTGGGTGCGTGCGCTCCGCTGCTGGTGGCCCGGGTTCGGATCCGGGGCGCGCACCTACGCACCGCTTCTCCGGCCATGCTGGGGCCGAGTCCCACATACAGCAACTAGAAGGATGTGCGGCTATGACATACAACTATCTACTGGGGCTTTGGGGGGGAAAAAAATAAATAAAATTATAAAAAAAAAAAAAAAAAAAGACCAGTAGAAGTTTTGTTGGAGGTGAAGGTAGGGAAGGGCATGTGAGGGGGAAGGAATAGCATGTGCAAAGACATAGTAAGAAAGAGCAGGGGAAGGTAAGGGTCTGAGAAGATGTGAGTGTGGCTGGGGTTTTGGGTATGGGTGGGGGAGCAGAGGGGATGAGGCTGGACAGGGGAGGCGGCCAGGCCTCGTAGGTGATGCCTTGGGGCCTTGTTTCAGCAGACTGGCAACCTGACCTGGCAGATCTCTTCCCTCAATTGCCCCTCCTGTGACCCTATTGCCCCTCATCCTGGGGCCAGAGGGAGTGAGGAAGGAAGAGGCAAGGCCTGGCAGCATGTGGGCCTAGCCCTGGTCTTCCTTCTTTCCTGCTCTGAGGGATGAGGCCATGAACTGGGGGCTGACTGTCCCCTAACCATGTACCCCATGGATTTCTGAGTCTCCTAACAATAGCCTTTCTGTAGGTTCCCTAGAGAGGACTTGGAATCTTATGCACTCATTCCTTCATTCATTCATTCACCAAGCAATGAGCCTCAGCAGTGTTCAAGCCCCAGGCAGGACACTGGGGTAGAGAGAGCACATGCTGGACCGTGAGGAGCTGGAGTCCAGACACAAGAGGAAGACAGGAATCTGGGCAGGGGTCCTTCCCTTTGCAAGAAACAGGTTTCTTTGAGTAACCACGAGAGAAAGGAGGGCCTTTGTATTGAAGCACATGGTTCGGCGTTGGAACTGGGCCCAGAAAGCACGCAGGGACCAAGGCAGCTCTGGGCACCAACTTCTCTCTCATGGTAACGTGGAAAGGCATCCCACAGGATCTCTCTTTTCTCTGTGTGTCTCTCCTCCCATTAATACTAATTAAATTAATAATTATTATTATAAAAGGAGGAGGAATGATAGCTAACAAGTTCTGAGTACTTACTAAATGCAGACACATTGGTTTCCATGCTTATCTCAGTCAGTCCTCTTAAGAACACTGTGAGTTAGCTAATATCGTTATCCCCATTTTACCTGTGAGAACACTGAGGCTCAAGGAGGCTAAGTATCCTGCCCCAGGCTCAAGCCAGGAAGTGGAGGAGTCAGGATTCTCACTCAGGTCGGCCTCCAGAGCCCCAGCTCATAACTGCTTTTGACCCCCATGCAGCATCGAGAGCTTCCTGGGTTTCCTCATAATTTCTCATAACCGTGACTTGCATTTGACCAGCCGGCCTCTCTGAGTCTCTCTCTATATCACCTCTGCTAACTGCTCTAGTCTCTCCATATTTCATAGTTCACATTCCCAGGAGAGGAAATCGGGTTGGCCCAGCTCATCGTTTAATACCAGGCCACATTGTAAGCAGCTGCCCAAGGAGCTGGCTGGGAGTGGGGCCGTGTGCAGCTGCTGATCAGCATCTTTGATAGAGCCAAGTGTAGAAATAATGTCATACTAAGGAGGAAGTACAAAGCGCTACAAGAGAGGTATAAGAAAAGGATGAGGGGAGACCGCATGGAGGGTAGTTTGTGGTTTTGGTCTTGAAATAAGGATAGAATTGGGGAAGCAGAGTTGGAGACAAGGATTTCCTGAAGAAAGAAAGAGCACGAACACAGGCACAGGACTGGGATAGCATGAGTCATGTTTAAGGACCAATGTGTAGTTTTGCTAGTAGGAGAGTGGGGTGCCTAGAACAGAGGCTGGAAAGGTGGGACTTGAATGCCAGCATGAATCTGAGCTTATCAAAAGGAGTCATGGAAGGTCTTTGAGCAGGAGAGATGGGATCAGACATGTGCTTTAGGTACAATGACCGTACGCCCAGGGTAGTTCCAATTCATGCCTGTTGTCCCACTGTTATTTATTTTTATTATTATTATTATTTTACAGAGCCCCCTTTCACTCTCAAAAGCATCCTGGTTTGGATAATAAAGTATATGGTTGCCCCAGCTGTAGGAGCTGTGGGCTGTCGCTCTGCCAGGATTAGCATGAGTGGGGCAGGATGAGACACAGGATGGTCATGGATGAGGATATTGCCATAGTCTAGGCAAGGAAGGCCAGAATCAGATGGGGGCAGAGAGGACAGAACACAAAGGAGTGTGGGCAAGCGATGGGGCTAACGTAGAACTGGCTGCACCTGGTGGTTGAATGGATTTGGGGGCAAGGTAGGGGAAGGATGGAGACCAATCATTTGAAAGAACGGTCACTGGAAAGAATGGGGGAAGTCTGAAGTCAGGGCTTGTTAGGGATAGGGGATGGAGATTATGATCGTGGTTATAATGAGTTCGAGGTGCTCTGGGACATCCACTCAGAGATGCTCAGCAGGAAGTTGGACATTCCAGATGGGAACTCAGAAGCTGTCTGTTAGGGATTCTTCCGAAGAGATGGCGAGTGGAAGTCAGGGGAATGGTGAGCTTGCCAGAGACCGGGGAGGGGGCAGAGTAAGACAAGACTAGCAACTGAATCCTGGGAGATCCTTGTGTTTAGGCAGTTGGAGGAGAGAAAGGAGTCAGAGGAGACGAAAGAGGAGTAGTTGGAAAGTTAGGAGGAAAACAAAGGGAGTGAGTAGCCTGGAGATGATGGAAGTTTTTCAGGAGGAAACTGGTATTAAATCCTGCGGAGTGATGGGTGAGGAGGACAGAGTAAATGGCCAGCGGGTTTGGTTATTCTGAGGTCATAGTCAACTGTAAGAGACTACAGGGTGGTGGGGATGTTGCATGAGGAGTGAATGGCAAAGAACTAGAGGTGATTAGCATGATTTCCCGTTCATAAAGTTTGTCCAGGAGAAAGAAGAAAGAGGGAGAGCCAACATGGAGAAGATGCTCAATGGAGAAAATTCTGAGAAAATGCAGGAGAGTTGGGTCCTTGGTAAGCAGAAGGAGCTCTTCTTCCTCAGAAACAGGAGGGAAGAAAAATGGTGGGCAATGATCCAGGGAAATGCTGGAGTGAACTGGTGGGTTTGGGGACAGGTAGAGGGGAATATTCAAGGAATGCGCCCTATATTCTCGATCAAGTTAGAGTTCAAGACTTGCAGAGAAAGTTTGTAATGGTTGTAGAATTGTAATGAGGAGTCAGTTAAAGATGAAGAGAAAGATGTGGGTTTTTATTTTTTTTTTAACACATACTGGTGAAGGATGAATTGAGGCAGCATGAGTGGGCCAGTTTTTTTCACCTGCTCCAGAGTGCCCAGGGGTAGGAGCCAGAAAAATGGATGGTAGTGTCACTTAAGGCTGGAGATTGGTAGAAAGGATGGCAGGAAGCACATTGTTGAAATGGCTGATAGGGAGCCAGGGTAGGAAGGGAGGAAGTAAGACAGAATGATGGTGATTGGCTGGGAGAAGGTGGGGGTGTTTAAGGGACCAGAGGACAAATCAGGAGGAATGAGAGAATGAGTGAGGTGAGAGGATAGGTGATTGGGATCAAAGAAGCGAATTTCAGATCCTGAAATTCTGGAGTTTACAGGGGTGAGGGGTGGTCATGCCAATTAGCAGCTGGAGAGAAGTGACAGAAACTGTCCAGAATGGCTGGGTTCAAGACCTTCAGGGGACTGAGGAGGCTCGGTGGGGTGGCTGGGAATTGAGCTGCTCTCAGAGTCCACCGTGACACTTCAGGTTTGAATTTTTTTTTAATTACACAAGTGGTACGTGTTCCTTTATTTTAAAAAAAAGATCTGAGGATCTGATGTACAGCATTGTGATTATAGTTAACAGTACTATATTGTATACTTGAAAATTGCTAAGAAAGTAGATTTTAAATGTGAGAACAAAAAAGAAATGGTAATTATGTGATGTGATGGAGGCGTTAACTAACGTTATGGTGTAATCATATTGCAATATATACGTGTATCAAATCAACACATTGTACACCTTAAACTTACACAATGTTATATGTTACTATAGCCTCAATAAAGGTAAAAAAAGGACATTCAAATGATCAAAATTAAATTAAATTAAACTTGCTCATAATCCCACCCTTCAGATATTACTAAAATTAACATGGTGAATACTCTCCCAGACCTTGATGTATGTATACTTTCTAAAAAAACAAAATAGGAGATCGCATTATACATACATAATGGGCCCTAAATAAACTTTTAATTTGGGAATAATTTTAGATTTACAGAAAACTTGCAACGATAGTACTGAGAGTTTCCACATGCCCCTTCCTCAGCCTCCCTGGACGCTAACATCTTACATACCAGGGCACATTTGTCAGATGAAACCAGCAATGCTTATTATTAACTGAACTCCAGACTTTATTTGGCTTTTCCTATTTTTCCCGCTAATGTCTTTTCTTCCTCCAGGCCCCTAGCTAGGCCTCCACAGCACATTTAGTACACATACTGTTTTTGCAACCTGCTTGTTTTATTCAGCATTATGTGTGAACACCTTTCAATGATGCTAAACATTCTTCCATGCATCCTTTTAGTGGCTGCGTGGTATTCTGTTGTTGGTTGTGCCATTGCCAATCGCTGCTGTGGGATGTTTAGGTTGTTTCCAATTTTTCACTCTTATAAACCAGGCTGGGATGAGCCCCTTGAAGCTAAATCATCTGGACTATCCCTGCTTCTTTCTTTCTTTTTTTTTTTTTTTTTGCTGTGGAAGATTCACCCTCAGCTAACATCTGCTGCCAATCTTCCTCTTTTTGTATGGGAGCCGCTGCCATAGCATGGCCACTGACAGATGAGTGGTGGGGGTCTGTACCTGGGAACCGAACCCGGGCCACCAAAGCAGAGTGCACCAAACTTAACCACTAGGCCACCAAGGCTGGCCCTATCCCTGCTTATTTCTTTACGATAAATTCCTAAACATGGCATTGCTGGGGCAAAAGGGATACACCGTGCAGGGGCCATGGATACATCTTACCCACCTGGCCTCCTGAAAGGTCGTACCAATTTACTCTCATGCCAACGTCACTCAGACTGTTCTTTTTTTTTTTGAAGTTTATGACGGGGAGAGGTACAGGTGCGGAAGACCCTTAAGAGGGGCTGTCTCTCAATGCCATATCCCTGTCTCTACACTCAACTCTTCTCTAGGCCAGAGGGTCCACGTTTGTCCTGAATGCAGCCAGCAGCTGGGATGGGGGTGAGGTATGGCCAGGCCATGGCCCCTGGGCTCTGGGGACACCTCCTGTGCAGGGAGTTGGGGGGGGCCTGGGCGGCTGCCTAGGCTTTATTCCTTTGCCAGGAGCTGAGCTAGCGGGGAGGAAAAAGATGAGGAGAGGCTGTAAGGGGAGAGGGAGCCCTCCTCTCCCCCAGTGAAAGCTGAGAGGCAGGAGGGCAGCTCCCTGAGCCAGCCGGGGGGGCAGCAGACAGATTGGGAAAAACGTAACCTCCCCGAGACGCATGCTCCAGTTCAAGCAGGAGGCATTAAGGATGAAATATCTCCTGACCAACAATTCATCTCTAACTGGGAGGAGAGGGACTCGCTGACATTTAGCTGTGATCAGGGGCTGCACACGCCTGTCTCCAGAAGCCTAACAGGAGCATGGCTGCCTGTATGTGTGAGAGACTGTGTGTGTGTGTGTGAGACAGAGTGTTAGGGACTGTGCAACTGCAGTGAAGCAGTGGGTGTATGGGTGACATGGTGTTAGAGAAACCGTGTGTGTAATAGGATATGAAGGATTATGTATGACTGTAGTGAGACTGTCTGCACATGTGACAGTTCGTGTGAGAATCTATGTGTGACTGTGAACGCTCTTTAAGTGTGTGTCAAAGTCATGGCTATAATAGTGTGTTGGAGCCAGTGTGGGCCTATGTGTGATGTTGAATATGTGTGGGTGATTGTGCAAGGTTATGCTAGGATATTGTACAATACTGTATTGTGACAGTGAGATTGACCCTGAAATTGGCCTTGAGACACCATGAGATTGGGTATGAGATAGTAGACATGAAACTGACCCCCAGACCAGGCTAGATCTCAGGCCACTGCCAGCCCATCAGGTGCCTTTGTGAGAATTAGAAAAAGGTACCCCTTCCTCTATGAAGACACAGCCCCCCAGTTGTGCTCTCATGGAGCTTTCTAGTGCAGGGCACAATCTGTGTAACTCTAAGTGGAGGCCCTAGGGGGGCCCCTTACTCTCTTCTCTTATAATCCAGCAGAATTTTCTCCACCACGGCACTCATTATGATTTTAATGTCTTTAACACTTTTGTGTAGATATTTGTTTAATATCTCTCTCCTCTGCTGGACTGTGAGCTCCATGGAGGCTAGGACCACTTGTCTAGGTGTGTCTTGTTCATCATTGTCACATCAGCTCCTGGCCCAGTGCCTGGGGCAGACGAGTTGCTCCATAAACATTTGCTGGATGACTAAGTGCATGGCTAGGACAGGGGTGCGTGTGCTCACATGTGAGTGCATCTGCATGTAGAAGTCTGGACCTGAGCCACGTGTCTGTGTGCATCTGCTGGATGTGTGCGCATGTGAGTGTCATTGTCATTCCCAGAAGGCTCTTCTCTCCTATTTCCTCAGCCCTCTCCCCCAAATAGGGCAAGGACAGGAGTGGCTGGAGACAGGAGGACATTTGAGGAGAAGGAGGCCAGCGTCACCTCTGCACTGTGCTTGGGCGGGGCTGGAGGGAAAATAGGATGGGGCTTGTTGGCTGGAGGGACAGCAAGGGGTCAAACCCTTCCCCAGCTGCCTGGATGCTCTCCTGCCTTGTTTTTCCAGGCCCGGTGGAGGCTCTGAGAAGATTTCTATGAATTGGACCCTTGGCACCGGAACTGGGCAGGCCCTGGCAGTGTTTCTCAGGAGAAACTCCTGCCCATGCTGTCCAGGCCCCAGTCTCAGGGCCCCACACTGGATGTCCCACCCTGGGGTTCAGACCACCAAGCCTGCTCTGTCCTCATGTGACTTACTCAGGTGGACATAGGATTCTTTTGCCTTCCTGAAAGCAACAGAGTCACCAATGTCACACTAGCCCCATCCCCTAGGCATGGCCTAGTTTCTAGAAGGAGAGCCCTGTGGCCCCACATTTTGAGGGAGGGATGCATGGGGCGTATAGAGACAAAAAGGGTCAAGGGGGGTGGATTTGGCAGGGAGAGTGGCAGAAGAGCAGAGAGAAAGTGAGCTCAGAAGGCATGAAGGGGACAGGAAAGTGAACATGCTTGTGGGCTGCACAGGCTGGGGCAGCGCAGAAGGAGATGGCTCAGGACAGAGGCCTGGCCGTGCCCCTGTAGGGGGAGAGGGAGCGGGGTGGGAGGAGTCCAGAGTTCACCAGAATCCCAGGTGGCCATCAGCACAGCTAGCCCCAACTCTGCCCCTAAAATCTGAAACTGTCCCTGAGGTTCACTCACGTTGGTACCCTAGGGACTGAGGTGGGAACTTGCTCAGCTGGGACAATGTGCTCAGAGAATCCCTCAGGGAAGAGATGCTATGTGTCAGAATAGCAAGGCAGTCCAATGGAAGAGACCCGAGCTGGTGGTTGTCCTTGTGTGACTGGGGCCTCAGTTTCCATTCTAAATGAGGGAGGAGGACCCTATGCTCTGCCAGGTTTCCTCCAGTTCAGATTGTGCTAATGGGACCCTGATTATGTAGCAAAATCTGTGGTCTGCACTCACTGGGTGGCTGCCTCTGGCCTGCGCTTTCCCAGCCAAGGCTCAGACACACCATCTGTGGGGGATGCCCATCAGACCCCGGAGGCCCCTCCCCTAGCCCACGGGGACCCTAACCTTTTACTCTCCTTTCCTGCCCCCATGCCCATCCACCCAGAGTCTGGAAAGACAGACAGCTTGCTGTTTGCTCTGGAATCTGACCTCATGAGCAGGCAGTCCCCTGCCTGTGGCCTCTGCCCTCTCTGCTAGGACCTCAGTGCCTCTTCTCTGGGGATAGTTTGCAGCCTGTGCAGAGTCCAGCCTAGCCGGGAGAAGAGGCAAAAGATATTTTCTCTGTTTGCAGCCATAGGGTACCACAACCTGGTTCTCCCAGAAGGGGAATCAGGAAAGATTAGGGATGGAGGGGTGAGGTCTGCTCTCTTCTGTCACCATCCTCCCTCAATTTTCAAGCCTGCTTGGCTCCATAGATGACTAGAACCAATCGCAGATAATGTCCCTGTCATGGCATAGCTCCAATCATCCATTACCTGCTGGAATCTCACCCACTGCCCTCTCAGGGGAACTGGCTTAGGCATGTGGTTGATCTCTGACAAGCTGGAAAGGCCAGGGGAATTTTTTCCTTCCTCTCTTCTTGGTGGTGACTATGGGCTCTTTAAGGAAAAGAACCAACTCTTATTCATCTTTGAGTCTCCAAGGTGCAGCTCAGTGCTCAGCACATAGTAGTTGCTCAATAAAAAGGCAGAACAAATGAATGAAATGAGAGGAAATGGGGAGGAGGTTGTGTTTATTAACTGATATGTCTATCACCATAAAGTCTACTTGAGGTGGCAAGGGGCAGCTGCTTCTTTCCCTCCCACCTGGTCACCAAGCTGAGTCACTTTACCATCCATTTCCCCAGCATTTGGCCCATGGGGGTGGGGTTGGGGGAGTCACTATTAAGGAGCATTTGGGCTGATTCCAAAGTGTAGGCAGCCTTGCTCACATGTCCTGGAGCCACCAACCCCATCCTCTCTGCAGACAGGCAGTAAACCAATCCCTTTGCCTTGGGAGAGCTCTATGCCAGGCGTTGGGAAGGGATCTGGCTTCAAAACATATAAAATAAGGATCCACTTCCCTCCTTCCTACCTCACCCCCAGCCCTCTGGTAAATGTCACTCAGATCTAGGGATTGGAGATCCATTTGTTTTAGGTTACAGGATCAGATCAAGAAATGCACTTTGGGTTCTGAACTCAATCCAGATGCACATCCTTTCCCTCCCCATGAACCATGTGTCATTGGAGAGGTTGACTACTCACAGAAAACCTGGGTACCTGTGGATCCCTGGGAGGAGAAGAGGGTGACTGGAGCGACCATAGCCAGAGTGCAGGGGTGGCAGAGGTGAGAGCTCCTGCTCTCTCTGACACGGCCACCACCATGGGTTGGGCAGGGTCTTTCTCTACAGAAAGCCTTCTGTAAAAGAGCAGTGTTCTCATTCTTTCTGGGGTCAACCAGGGAAATAGATGAGGACAATGGTCTTACAGTGGTCTCCATTGGACAAACCAGCAGGAGAGCAAAAAGCTTGTCCCTCCCCCCAACCTTTTCTCCCCCTGACACTTTCTATGCACCAGGTTTCTCTGTTGGTAAGTCTTGCCAAGAAATATCTTTTCCCAGCGTCCTCTGTGCTTGGGAGTCACCAAACCAGCCTTCAGGGACCAACTCTACAAATCCAGCCTGTTTTTGCTCACCAAAAATCCGAGAAAAGATGTTGGCAGGCTGTTAGTCCCCTGAGAGAGCATGGCAATGCTGAAATCCCCAGGCCTAGCCAGGCAGACCTCTGTAACTGACGGCGGAATGCCCTGGGCTAAGTAGCCATGAGTTAGAGATAAACTAAGAGTCCAAAAGCCAGAGCATCCAGGCAGGCAAAAAGGGATTGCAGATTTCAATGGACAGGTCAGAGCAGGCCAGAGTCCAGAATCCAAAAGGTCAAATAAGGCAATGAGAACTTGATCCTGAGGCGAAAATAGTTGAGTGAGGGGAATGCTGGGGTGCAAGGGATACATGAGGTTATTTTTACCAAGCAGAAATTAGGGGTACACTCTGAGGACTTCTAGATAGGAAAAGGAGAATTGAGGGTGACCTTACAAAATGAGGTGGAGGAGATGTTGGAAGTCCTAATACTTATTATGGTGATGGTGGAAGTGGTTGTCATAGTGAAGGTGATAATTATAGTGATTGTATGATTATGGTAATAGCAGGAATGGCGTGATGAGTGGTCATGGTGGTGGTGTTAATGATTGTTACCATGTGATAAAGGGAGTAAGTGATGATAATTGTCGTGGTGAAGGACATGGTGATATTGAAGCTCACAGTGACAGAAGCAATAATTTTGGGAGTGATGGTAGTATTGGTGGGTGATGGTGACAATAATTATGGTCACAAGTGAAAGGGGCTGTGATGATGGTAGAGATGTTGAATTGTTGTCCAGATGAGGGAGTTGGTGGTAAGGATTACATTGGTAAATATGGACTCTTCGTGTGGTGTCGTTCTTTCCTTAATCCCCAAAAGTGTATGAGATAAGCCTGATCCTTTAGGCGAGGTCAGGAGGAATGTGTGACGGCCCCTGGTCTCCCTGAGCAGGAGGGAGGACCCCTTCTCCTAGTGCCTCTGCACTGTCTTTCCTGCTCCACTCTCTTCTGATTATAGACAAACTGGAGATTGGAGAGTAACCTGCACTCCAGCTTTCCCATCTCTTCTCCATTTTCCTATGGGTCTACTTGCTTCCTAAGATAGCCCTTCTCCAGGGTCCTATATAGGAAACTAAGGCATAGAGGTTTTTCCTTGTGGGCTGGAGCCAGAGCATGATGGATGGGCCAGACATCTGGCTAGAAAGGGGATAATTGCCAAAAGGCCCTCCTTGCAGCAGGAGGAGCAGTGGCTACTACAGCTGCTATACTTAAGGCGGGGCTGGTCCTCGGTCCCTAACTGGCTCAGCCTCTGGAAGTTCCCTCAGACCGGTGCTGCTGGCCAGTCCTGTCTCTACCAGCCAAATGTGGCTACTGAGCACTTGGAATGCAGCTAGTCCAATTGAGACGGGGGTGTAAAATATACGTTGGGTTTTGAAGACTTAATATGAAAAAAGAATGGAAACTATTTCTTTAATAAGTTTTATATTGATCATAAGTTGAAATAATATTTTGGAAATATTCGGTTTAAACAATATTATTAAAATTAATTTCACCTGTTTCAGTTTTTAAAAAATCTATCTACTAGAAAATTTTAAATAACATATGTGGTTCACATTATATTGTATAGTGCTGCCTTAGGTCATTTGCTTTTCCTTTGTTCAGGGAAGCAAAAGGAAAGAAATGAAGCAAATTACAACATAACAGTGAGTTAAGCACATAACAAGTTTGTTTCTCTCTCCCATAAAGTCTAAGCAGAAGCACGCCAGGGCAGATATGGCAGCTTCACTCCACAGTATCAAGGTCCCCCTCTCCTTCTTTATTACTGCTCCACCATCCTCAACACACAGCTTCCATTTTGAGGTCTAAGATGGCTGTTCTAGTTCCCATGTCCATTTCACACCCAGTGAAAAAGGAAGAAGGGGATGTAGAGAGTCAGCTCCTTCTTTTTAAGGACAGAGTCCAGAAGGTACATTACTTCTGCTTGCATCTCATTGGCCAAAATCTAGTTACCTGGACACACATAGCTGCAAGGGAGTCTGGGGAATGTAGTCCTAAGCTGGGTGGCTAACACTTGGGGTTTTATTATTAAAAGAAGAAGGGGAGAATGGATATTGGGGGACAACCGGCAGTCCTCCTACATCCAGAGTGGGGTTATCCCTCCAGACTCACACCTCCTACAGATCTGAGGAGTGACTAGCAGCTTAAGTCCTAGCATATTCCCAGATGTTCCTTGGTCAGAAAGGTTTTAAGAGAGGGTAGAAAGAGGACAATCTGACAAGAAAGAGAAAGAGGGAGAGTGAGTACCCGTGTGTGGGTAAGAATGATTATTTGAATTCCAAGCTCTCTTGCTCGGGACAGTGACTATGATTCCAATATTTTGGACATTTATACTCAAGTTCTTTGCTGGTCGTATGACATAGGAAGTATGGTTGCAAACATTTGTTAAGTAGGTTCTGTTTATTAAAAACCTGCTTGCCTGCCTTCTTTCCTTCCACCTATGACCATTTGTACCTCCCTCAGGTGTCTAGGGCTGGTCTGACTGGTGAGTCAGAAAACAATAAAAAACGGCTATCCAAACAACCAAGAAGTGAGCAAAGGCTGGGATGGGATACTGGGCATGGCTTTGACTTTCTCTTTGATCCAGGTCTTCTCAACAAAAAGATACTCAGGAAAAGTAATCTAGGTCTCCATGAAGGTAGGGTCTGGGTGAATCATAGTCCCCAATGTATCCCTGTTGCCTGGCACGTAGGAAGAGTTTGATCAGTGTTTCTTGAGTGGATGAATGCTGGGGTTGGGTTTACTCTGGAGTCAGGTTCAGAGTAGAGCTATGAGGAGAGCCTGTGGGAGATTATTTGGGTTTTGAAGTTGGGGACTTGACAGCTGCTCCCTGCCCTAGACACATACCCCTCCTTCTCAGTGGCCCCATCTCTGGACCTGCAGTGCCATCCTTCCCAGGATCTTCCCTCCATGACTGCTGAGCTGCTTAAGGGGAACTGGGCATATTGGGCAGAGAGATAGGGCAAGTGTAGGCAGTTCCTAGGAGGCCTGCTCTGCCCGCAGAACCCCCCTCCCTGGCAGACCCACCTTTGTTCTTGGACTGAGACAGGGCTTCCCTAGCTACTGCCTCCTCTATGTAGCCCCTTTCTTGCTCAGCAAGGGTCAGATAAGGAGACCTCAATTGGTTCTAGGAGAAGGCCAGGCCGGATGGAGGGGCCCGTACCCTGGACTTCTCCCTCCTCCTATACGTCTTGGTGTCAAATACATTTTATTTCCTCACGTCTGGGGACTCGGGGGCTTCCCATCCCGGATTACTTCCTCCTCAGGTTTGTTTTCCAGCTGGAGACTCTAGGAGCCCCACAGCAGGGGGGCGGCTCCTCTGCTGTGGCCTGTGAGGCTTCAAAGGGCCCAGAGTGGAATGCCAGCTGGGGAGACTGCCAGCCTGGGAGGAGGGGCCCAAGGTGTGGGGCTCTGGATGGGGTCCCGCACTCATTTTCAAGTCCCCTCCATTGGCTGAGGAGCTATTTTTATGGACAGAATTTGACTTCAAAGGTCAGGAATGGGGGACTCCCTGCCACCCCCTCCCCCGGGGCTCAGGGGGAGGCAGGAAATGCTTCCCCCCCCATGATGGATTAGGTGCCTAAGAGCCATGGCAAGCTCATGGCTGGGGAGACCTTCTCCCTTTTCATGGGGCTCAGATTTCATGATTTTGGAAGGGAGGAGGGGGTGAAATAATTAGTAATTTGTGATTAAGTCTTTTCATGGATATTTTGTTTCTTTGTTCTGTGATGTCGCCCAGAGCCATTTAAAAAATGACTTAATGACAAAAAAAAAAATAATTGCTCTTTGTAACTAATGACTGTGTCAGAACTTGGAAATCACCAAAGCCTCAGAAAGTAGAAACCAGCCTTCAGAAAGTAGACGAGGGTGGGGGTGCCACTCTCCAAGGAACTGGATCAGCGATCGTAAAGTGGCCAGGGATCTGTTTGCACCCAGGCGGCCCCCTGCCCTTCTCTGGAGCCAGCCAGCACCCCACACTCACCCTCAGCCTGTGGGCTTCAGGCCTAGGGTCCCCCTAGGAGCCCCTGCTCCTAGGTCAAGAGGAACGGTCTGAATGCTTGAGGGCAGCCTAGACTGTCCCAGCTGGCCTAGCCTTAGAGACACCCCCTCCTCCATAAAATCCTTCTGGAGGGAGACTTCACCCTGAGGTGGGGATGAAGGGGTAGTCATGCCCTCTCCCCACCATTCCAGCAGCCTAGATGGTGCCCCATAATTGCCCTGGGATTCTGGACTCTTTTGGATCTTGTCTATTGCTCTTGTCTCCCCAACTAGACTGGGCGCTCCCTGGGCCAGAGAAAATGCCTTTGCCCTCTTGATCCTCCTGCCCCTCCTCCTTGGGGTGAGAACACACTAACCTACAGCTCCACCTTGGCCAGGGCCCTGCAGAGCTCCAGGCCACCTGAGCAGGAATCTGCCAAGGCCTAAGCCCCAAGGACGCAGCTCAGCCCAGCTTCCTTCTGCCACCCCCAGCCGCCTCCTGCAGCCCCTGGGGAGTGGGCCTGGAGATGGGGAATTGCTCACGCAGCAGATTCCGCTCCTGTTCCCTTCTCGGCCCTCGCTCTGATCTCTCCCAGGGGGAGATGCTGGGGGGGAAAACCCGTTAACTTGTGCCTTCTATTTGGTTTTCCTCTGGTTATTGTTTAAAATGCAGAGATTATGAGGTCAAACTCTCCCAGCCAATATTTTTCTAATGAAAAATGTAGTAAGGCACGACTGAGTAATCTAATCTATAAGTTAAGCGTTCCACACAGCAGCGATTTTCACCGACAGAACTTCAATAAATCTTGTTTTGAGAAAAATGATATGAGGCTGATGTTCTATTTTTGTCAATTTGAATGGACTCCCCTGCTCCCCAGTCCCCAGAAACACTGCATTGCACCCAGCCAATCTCCTCCTTCCCTCCCCTAGAGTTGGCTGAAAGGGGGGACATGAATGATAGGGTGGGAGGCTTGAGTTCTGGTCCAGCTGGGCTTGGGGTTCAGGGGCCAGAGGCATGTGCATCAGCCCCCCTGGCTTCTGTGGCTCTCCTCCTGGTGAGGGGGTCAGTGAAGGGGCTGGGGGCCCTGAAGGAAAAGGCTGTCCATGCTCTAGGAGAATATGTCTTCCCCAGCCTCAGGGTCAGGGTTACCTGGGCAGGCCTGTCTCCCCCAGCTGTCCAAGGCTGAGCAAAGAGCTGATAGCAGGCCTCACACCTTCCCTCAACCCCCAACAAGCCATTGACAGATTTGGCAAGAAAGGCCTTATCTTGGGCAGAATTATTTGGATCCATCCTTGCTGCTCCCCTATAGTCTGACTTGAACAGAGTGGACGAAGCGGAATGTGGTACCCCCACCCAACACACACACAAAGGGTGTGTGTGTATATGTGTACCTGTGTGTAGGGCTCTGGGAGGCAGGGCTCTCCTGATGGACATGTGGGTCATAAGCCTGTCATGGATGGTGGCTGCCAAGAAAAAAATCAAGAAGGATATTTCGAGCCTAGGGAATATGTGGGAGGCTGAGAGAAAGGGTATGGAGAGGCTGTTTGAAGAAACTGGAGAAGCCGTAAGGGCAGCCAGAAAGGATTATGGCACCTCATCAGAGGGAAATCAATTAGGAGAGGTTTCAAATGAGAAGCTCCTCCTCCCCTCCTCCCAACAACGACCCGCTGAGGGGAGTGTAGTGAGACAAACGGAAATACTGGGACAGAGAAAGGGTTTTCTGGGTGGAGACCCGGCAGCATTTAGGTTTAGAAGAGCCGGAGGCTGCCTCCGTCGGAAATCTGCAGACGTGGAAAGCCAAGACAGAGGGAACTTGAGCTCTCAGTGTCCAGGGAAGCCGAGCACAGAGGAAGGAGGCCTGGGGTTGGGTTCTGCAGGTCAGAGGGCCTAGGTTCTGACATTACCAATGGTCGGCTTCAGGCCTCAATTTTTTCTTTTTCTTATTTGTTTTTTGTGTGTGTGAGGAAAGATTAGTCCTGAGCTAACATCCAATGCCAATCCTCCTCTCTCTTTTTTTTTTTTTTTGCTGCGGAAGATTGGCCCTGGGCTAACGTCCGTGCCCATCTTCCTCTACTTTACATGGGACGCCGCCACAGCATGGCTTGACAGGTGGTGCATCGCTGTGTGCCCGGGATCCGAACCTGCGAACTCTGGGCTGCCGCAGTGGAGCGCGCTTGCTTAACTGCAGCACCACTGGGCTGGCCCCAATTTTTTCATTTTTAAAAGCAGAAAATAAGACCAGTCCTATTTACCTGAAAGCAATGTTAGCAGATCAAAGGAGAAGATATGTGTGAACATGCACTGTTTACTTTGAAGTATTGCACAAAATGAGCTATTGAGAGAACTGTTACTGCACTGGGCTGGGGAGAAGACCCGGGAACAACTCTCAAAGCCTGGGTCGCTGGGTCGGGGTAAATGTAGTTACGAGACTGGGCACCTGTCACTTGCATGCCTGTAGAGTTTGTGCTTAGAGACTTCCTCATGCTGCAGGTGAAGAGTGTTCATGCTTCCATCAGCTGCCCGAGTGTGCCAAGGATCTACAGTGTGGAGATGATCCCGGGAGAGGCTTTGGGCTGGTGGGGATGCACAGTCAAGACGGGACCTGGGGGCTGGGAAGAGGGTCTGGGAGACGAGGAGTCGCTGACGGGGAGGGGAAGGGGAGGGACCCCTTCTCTCTGCTGAATCAAGTGCAGGCACCAAGGGTGTGCCCCTCTCTCTCTAGGCCTTACTAATCCTTCCTCCCTCTGCTGTCATCGCAAGGGCCTTTCTGGCTCCCAGAAGCTTTCTGGGAGGTGGGGTTTTTAACCCCAAATGTAAAACATTGGCCCCAGGTCTCTCTTTGTCTTTTGACCCCCACCTAACATTCCCTCCCATTCAACCTCCCACTGACTCTTCCCAGGAAAAGGCAGCCCAAGCCCACGGCTGCCTGAACAAAGGGGAAGTGGGGAGGTGGTCTGGGATGGTTGCGGCTGGTCCAAGTGGCCAGGAGCTATTCTGAGTAGCCTTGAAAACCCTGGAAACCCACCTTCCAAGGCAAATAGGAGGTGAGGGGAGGCAGAGTAGTGATTTCATACATCACTAGGGTGGGGGGTGAACCCAAAGCAGAGACTCCCCCCAATTTCTCTGTGCCTGACGGTGGGAGATAGGTGCAGCAGGGTCCAGAGCTAAAGGGATCTTCCCCCAGGATGGGTCTGAGAGTCCCTGTGGCCTGGCCTAGTCCTCCTTCTGCCCCCAGAGAGGTCCCAAACCCCTGGCTGGAACAGTGGCCACAGTTACAGCTCCACAGACCATGTACTAGGAGCCCCTGAAAACCAGAGGGTGGAGGGGAGGGAATGGTGGTTGAGGGAGAGGGGAGCTTGTGGACTTGATGCTAACTCACACCCACTAAAATCAGGTTTTCAAAGAACTTTTAACCACACAAAGAACATTTTCAGGAGATAATGATATGAAAAAAATATGATACAAAGCACTAGGTATAGAATGATCCCATTTATGAAGCAAAAATAAATCTATAGATTAAACAAAAAGACCAGACTAAAACTGATAAAATAGAGATAGTGATGATTTCTGAGTGGTAAGAATATGTATGACTTTATTTTCTTTATACTTCTCTATAGTTTCCAAATTTCTACCATCAACATATACATTTATAATTCTGAAGTTATGAAAAAGATTAAGAAGATGACCCGGGGGTCAAACTGACACCCCAAAGGCAGACCCAGAACTTTTGCAGACTCCAGGCCCACTGCCTACTCCCCAGGTCCACTTTGGTGATCCCGGGCTGGCGCCCTTTATGGCAACCCATGGGGGAGGGGCTGAGGCCGGCAGCTGGGAGGCAGCTGTGCCTGGAGACAATCCCGTGTCCAATGGGAGGCGGGGGGCTCATTTCCGAGCTGGACAGGGGCCAGGTTTTAGGGACCGAGTCTGCCAAGCAGCTACCTGAGGCCCCAGTGTTCACAGCTCTTCCTCAGCCCCAGCCCCCAAAAGAGGGTAGAGGCCTCAGAGTGAGCCTCTGCCCAAAGGTCTCCACTCCCTACCCTAGTGACTGGTTCCAGCGTTCAGACACAGGAGACGGGCTAAGGCAGTCTCATCCCTAGTTCTGAGGTTCAGTGAGGACCCCCGGATTTATGGAGATACATTCAGGCCTATATTCACCCCTTTCCCTCGCTTCCACTCCCTCCTGCCCCAGAACTCCCAAGGCCATGGCCTCTGTCAGGGGAAGAGAGTAGCTGGTCAGAGCTGGGACGGGGCCCCACAGGGTCTGGCCAAGGAGTTTTGGACCAAAGAGTCTCAGTTAATCCCAGCCTGGGGAGGAGTAAAAATATGGCTAAGAAATTCTATCCCACCTTCAAGTATTCAGTTGTGCTAAAGAAAAAAAAACCACCCACATAAAAAAGGCTTTTTAGACCATTTATTTATGAGCATGTGTCAAAGTTTTATTTCAATCTTGCTGCAAGTGAAGAGACCTAGAAAAAGCCAATTCAAGGATTACCCCCTGGTAGACACATTTAGAGGAAAAGAAGAGTGGTTAGAAGCACTGTTAAAATGGACATACCAAAATCACGGCTGGATAAAATGTATCAAACTTTCATGACAATTGGCGAGGTAGATAGGAAACTGGTTTCTGAGAGGAAGTCTGAATCCCATTAAGAGTTTATCAGAAAACTGCTTAAGTGTTTTTATTAAGAATGCTGATTTCCTCCCAGAAGGAAATAATGGATTATATTGAGCAAAAAGGCTCTGTCCCAGAAACGTTTGGGATGCTTTCATCTTACAGTTGGAAACACTGGCTTGGCTCCTGCTCTGGGGCTGGAGGCTCATGTCTGAAGCAGTTGATATGGAAATTCTGGGTTTGTGTGTGCCCAAGCCCGTGCCAGGCACCAAGGCGAGAACCAGACAGTGGGCAGAAATTGCAGGAAGGCTGAATTGTAAGGGAATGCAAGGGAAAATTTCCTGACAAAAGGATCTGTCCAGGTAAGTGCCTCCAGAAGTCCGAGTTCCCTCACGGTGGAGGTAAGCAAGGCGGCAGAGGAAGCAGGCAGCCTCCTGGTAGAGATATTTCAGAGCTGTTTACTCCAGTGTGCACCCTGGACCTCGGGAGAATGCCAGATGATTTTTCGATGGTGCATTGACAAGACATTAAATCACACTGACTCCCATAGTGAGAAAGTTATTTCCTTGTCCATTTCTTTCTTTTCTTTTTCTCTTTTTCCCATTGGACCTTGGGTTCACGGAACTGAATTGATCATATTCCTCAGTTCATCACACGGTGTCATCTTGGTTTTTGCATGGACCACTTTATTATACAGTTAGTTTTTTTATTAGTTGTTTTTAAATAATATTATAAGCACCCCGTGAATTTATCACCCAAAACAAAATCTCAGACCTTGACAATAACTAACAACTAACCAAATGGTCCCCCTATTCCATATCCGAGGAACTGACATCCTGAATCCCGTATTCATCATTCCTTTGCTTTCCTGTTAATATAGTTAACATGGTTTAATATAGTTGCAGCTACATATATTCCTAAAAAGTATATTTCAAATTTTAACTGTTTTAAATTTTATTTAAAAATGGGGGGTCGGCCGGGTGGCACAGCGGTTAAGTATGCGCGCTCCACTTAGGTGGCCTGGGGTTCGCAGGTTCGGATGCCGGGTGCGCACCAACGCACCGCTTGTCAAGCCACGCTGTGGCCAGCGTCCCATATAAAGTAGAGGAAGATAGGCACGGATGTTAGCCCAGGGCCAATCCTCCTCAGCAAAAAGAGGAGGACTAGCATCGGATATTAGCTCAGGGCTAGTCTTCCTCAAAAAAAATAAAAAATAAATGTAGGAAAATGGTATTGGGCTGTACATAAATTTTTTAAACTTACTATTTCACATAATATTATATTGCTGAGTCATCCATACTGTTGCTTGTCACTTACATTCTTTGTTTTGACTACAGTATAATATTCCATTGTGTGAGGATACCACAGCTATTGTAAAGATATCACTTTCCTTACACCCACGTTCATAGCAGCATTATTCACAAGAGCCAAAGGTGGAAGCAACTCAGGTGTCCATGGACAGATGCATAGATAAACACAATGTAGTACATACATACAATGGAAGAGTACTAAGTCTTTAAAAGGAAGGAAATTCTGGGGGTCCGGCCCCGTGGCTTAGCGGTTAAGTGCATGTGCTCTGCTACTGGCGACCCGGGTTCAGATTCCAGGCGTGCACCGACGCACCGTTTGTCTGGCCATGCTGAGGCGGCATCCCACATACAGCAACTAATAAAGACGTGCAACTACGACATACAACTATCTACTGGGGCTTTGGGGAGACAAAGGGAAAAAAAAAAAAAGGAGGACGATTGGCAATAGATGTTAGCTCAGGGCTGGCGTTTCTCAGCAAAAAGAGGAGGATTGGCATGGATGTTAGCTCAGGGCTGATCTTCCTCACAAAAAAATAAAAAAAATAAAAGGAAGGAAATTCTGATACATGCTATAACATAGATGAACCTTGAAGACATTATGCTAAGTGAAATAAGCCAGGCACAAAAAGACAAATAATGTATGATTCCACTTATATAAGGTACCTAGAGTAGTCAGCTTCATAGAGACAGAAAACAGAATGGTCAAATGGCTGGGGCAGGGAGGGGAGTAAGTGTTTAATGAGTACAGAATTTCAGTTGGGGAAGATGAAAAGAGTTCTGGAGATGGATGGTGGTGATGGTTGCACAACAATGTGAATGTATAATGCCACTGAACTGTACACTTAAAAATGGTTAAAATGGCAGTATTTTATGTTGTGTATATTTTACCACAATAAAAAAAAAAAAAGATATTGGGGCCAGCCCAGTGGTTTAGCAGTTAAGTTCACTCACTCCGCTTTGGCAGCCCGGGGTTCACAGGTTTGGATCCTGAGCACGGACCCATGCACCGCTCATCAAGCCATGCTGTGGTGGCATCTCACATACAAAATAGAGGAAGATGGGCACAGATGTAAGCTCAGGGCTAATCTTCCTCAGCAAAAAGAGGAAGATTGGCAATGGATGTTAGCTCAGGAGCCAAGCTTCCTCACCAAAAAATAAAAAAAGTGATAAAATGAGCAGATGTTTTTAAAAGGAAAAAAAAGGATATTGCTTTCCTATTAATGGGCATTTAGGTTGTTTGATTCTTCCAGTTTTATCAAACAGAAAGTCTCAGTTTGTGCTAGTGTATCTTTAATACCTCTCTAACATGTGTTTCTCTTCTTTCCCTTTTTAACAAAGAGAGAGGAGGCCCCAAGCTCAAAGGCTCTCAGCAGGCAGTGGTATCCAGCTAGACTTGAATATCTTTGTTTTTATTTTACTTATTTTTATAATTACTTCCTACTTTTGGCAAGTGATGGTTGGTTTTCCAGTTACTGTAGTGCTATAGTTTTTTTTTTTTTTAAATAATAAACATACTGGGCCGGCCCCGTGGCTTAGCGGTTAAGTGCGCCCGCTCCGCTGCTGGCGGCCGGGGTTCGGATCCCGGGCGCGCACTGACGCACCACTTCTCCGGCCATGCTGAGGCCACGTCCCACATACAGCAACTAGAAGGATGTGCAGCTATGACATACAACTATCTACTGGGGCTTTGGGGGGAAAAAATAAATAAATAAATAAAATCTTAAAAAAAAAAAAAGAAAACCTGAAATCTAAATGGCTTAAGACAACAAAAATTTAAATAAATAAATAAATAAATAATAAACATACTTGGGGCTGGCCCAGTGGGGTAGTGGTTAAGTTCACGTGCTCCGCTCTGGTGGCCCAGGGTTCACGGATTCGGATCACAGGCATGGACCTACACACTGCTCATCAAGCCATGCTGTGGCATCGTCCACATACAAAATGGAGGAAGATTGGCACAGATGTTAGCTTGGGGAGAATCTTCCTCAAGCAAAAAGAGGAAGATTGGCAACAGATGTTAGCTCAGGGCCAATCTTCCTCACCAAAAAAAAAAAAAAATAATAATAATAATAAACATACTCAAGTGAAAAATAGGAAGTTGATTTAAAGAAAAATATCAAATAAATAACATTATAGGTAGTATATGGATACGGCATGAATTGTGAAGCTGGTACTTGAATGCTGAAGCTTGGAAAACATGACTTTAGAGGTTGATCAGACTCTGGTTGAACCAGTGATCTCTGTGGCCTTCTGAGGTTAATGGTCTCTGATATTCTGGATGTACAAAGAGTACAGGCCATGGGGAGCTCAGCGAGTGCTGAATGGTCAGGAAGGCTTTGTGTAAGAACTGGAATGTGATCTTGGCCTTAAAGGAAGAGTAAGATTTAAGTGAAGATAAAGAAGAAATGAGAGCTCTTCCTGGCAGAGAATGATGTGAAAGGAGGTATGAAGAGGAGACTGATCAAGGTGTGTTTATGGGCTACTAAGTTTGCTTGGTGGAAGCAAAGAGTAGTGATAGAAAATGAAGAATATAAATTTGGATTGGGTGGAGGAAGCTAGATTATCAAAGCTGGAAAAATCCAGGGAGAGGACTTTAGACTTAGTTTGTGAGGTAACAGGTAGCCACAGAAAATTCTTGAGCAGGTAAGTGACATGATGAAAGGACTCAGACCTTGAGAAGGTACCACTTGGTTTTTGGTGAAAGTTCTCTCTTTGTCCAGCCTGAGATTGCTGATTAATTCATTCATACTTCAAATATTTATCAAAGGCCTCCCATGTACCAGACACTGCCCTGTGGGTTCACTGATGCACAAAAGCATACTCTTCATTCTCCGGAGCTCTAGTGTGTGAGCCAGACATTGACGAAATAATCACATAAATAAATATAAAATTATAAGTATAATGAGTCCAACCAAGCAGGTGTTCCTGATGCCATGTGTGCAAGTAGTAGGGAGAAAGCGTGCCTGGTTTATGAGTCAAGGCAAGGCTGTTCTGAGGAAGTGATATCTGAGCTGATATTGGGAGGATGAAAAGGAGTTAAACAGGTGAAGAGAAAAGAGAAAAGCATTTCAGACAGAGCAAGCAACATGCCCAAAGCCATGTGGCCTGCAGAGGAGGCCTGGAGAGCCCCGGGTGTAGAAAGATCCTGAAGATGGGCTTCATGGCTAGTTCTCAGGGAGGGCAGGGAACGTGGTGAGAAAGGAGGCTGGGAGGTCAACAGAGACCAGACTATGCCAGAGCCCAGCAGGCTTTAGGAAGGTTTTGGGCCTTTATCCTAGAAGAGGGGGAGCCATTGACAGGGCTGTGACATGATCAGATCAGTGCTTTAAAAAAAAAAAAAAAAAAAGGAAGAAAGAAAGAAAAGAAAACATTCCAGCACATGTGAGGAGGATGGGCTAATTGTGAGTGGCTCTATGAGGCAGCCCCAGAACCTTCCAGGCCCCAGAGGTTCGGGAAGCTTGTCTAAGGAGAGCTGCAAGAGGCTGAGGCTGGCCCCAGGGTGGTGGGGCAGGAGTAGCAAGGCGGAGGGGGTGACTGTAAGGATCAAATGGAGGATAAGCCTAGAAGGAGTGGCCAAAGGGGACCTGCATGATTGGGGGAGAGGACATGGAGAGCACCCATGAGCCGGACCTGCTAAAGTCACCGCAGAGGCATGAAGCTGCGGTAATGACTTAGTTTGCCCAGGAGAGGGCTCCACCTTGGGAAAATGGCTAAGTCTGGATGGCTCAGATGATCTCTGAGGTCCCCCGGAGAGAGGCTGTCCAAGGGCAGGGCCTTGGGGGAGCTCCTGCCATGACTGGAGGAAAGGGAGCCAGGGACAGTGGTTGGGGGCAGGCCAGAGGGTGATGGTCAAGCAAAGACACCAGGTTAGAAGCAAGAAGGGGACCAGGAAGAGCACAGAGCCTCAGTGGCCAGAGTCTGTGAGTGGGGACAGAGAGGCAGCTGCAGGCAGGGTGGGCGATCAGCAAGCCCAGGAGAGCCTGCAGCCCAGGCTTGCCAGTCCTCAGAGGGGCAGGGAGGCAGGGAGGCCCACACCGTGTGTTTTGTCTTTGCTTTCTCCTAGATGTGAAGGGGGGTGGGAAGCAGTAGCAGAACGCAGGTGGAAGCAGGGACAACACTGACAGAGATGATGGGAGTAGAGCGGAACTGCAAGTGAGAACGCCTCACCTTAGCCCATATCATCCCCTCTTTTCTTTCTAAACCTCCCTAGGCTGCACAACTGAGGAGAAAATTTCTCTCTAAAAGGAGCCAGACTTTAGGCAGGGGAAGGAGAAGAGAAAAGCTGAACAAGAACCCCACGATTCTTGTCAATGTTTTTAAGAAGATGGGGAACGAAGGAAGTGTGGGGAATCCAAGGCTTGTGTGCACATGCGTGCATGCACACACACACACACGCCCCCCACATGCACTCACTTACTCTCACACACATTCACCCACACACTCACTCGCAACTACTCATGAACACTCAAATACATGTTTCCTCCTACCTCTTCCTCCCACACACAGGAGAACCCCAGGCAGCGGTTCACAATAGTCCTGGATCTCTAGGGGTGTGTGTCATGAGCGCCCACTAGCAGAAGTGAGTGGCTCCATAGTGTGTGGTGTGTCTTGTTGTGAGCAAAAGATGCAATTCAGAGGGATGGTGTGTGGGTGGGTAGTGATGGGGGATATCCCAAGATGTGATGTGTGCTTCTGAAGGGTGAATGTAACGATGCGTGCATTTATTCACTTCTTCATTCATTCATTCATTCAATCATTCACTCCACAAGGTTATGGGGGAGCCACTATGGTCCCCAAGCACTGTGCTTGGTTAACAGGGAACCATGTGGACACTACTCCTGCTCACAATCTAACGGGTTCCAGGGAAGACAGGCCTCAGGACACAGATAATAAATGCCATGATGGGGGCATGCAGTGTGCTATGGGAGCTGGGAAGAGGAGAAGTGACCCAGAGAATTTCCAGAGAATGGGGTGTGTACCTTAGTGGGGTGAGTATAGACACTGGCCTGGGGAGCGTCTCCAAGATGTGAACTGCATGTCAGCAGGTAGGAATGTGTTTTGGTGGGTATGTGGATTGGGAGGTGTGGGGTATCACGTGTGCATCTGTATACGGCAATGTGTGTGCGTGGGAAGGTGTGAGGTGTATATCATTATCAGAATTATCAGAGCAAACCAGCTCTTTATTACATGTATAATTTCCCTGCGTCCCATCAGGTCCCTCTGTGCAGGGGGAGCTGGAGTGGAACTAAACCAAATAGGGGATTTAGCAACTTCAAGGGGCTGCGGCAGAGCTTCAAGTGCTGCTGATGGATGGTGTTGGCAGGCAGGGAAGGGGAGGGGGTATCCACCAGCGATGGAGAGAGAACGGAGGAGGGAATGGAGGGGAGTCATGGGGCAGGGGAACAGGGTGTTGAAGGAAGGGGAGTCAGCTGTCTGGGATGGTGGGAGAGCAGGGCAGTGTTGACTGGGCTGGGGACAGGGACCAGCGCCTGCTGCCTGCCTTCAGGGAGAAGGTCTGGGGATGAGTCCAGGTTCTGGCAGTTCCCTGCAATAACCTGGGGGAAGAGAAAAGATGGGAGAAGGAATGCCCAGCCCAGCCCAGTCCTGCCTCGAGTGGGAGGTTCGGGCCTGAGAGCCTGACTACACAGCATCCCCTCTTTTAGGGGTATTTCCTACATCTCATATATGGAAAACGGCCTGGAGGTTTAGTGGAAAGGGGTCATCTCAATGTTAGGTTCAAATCTCAGCTTTGCAGTGGGACCTTGGGCCAGTTACTTAGAGTGGTGTAATAATTGGGGTAATAATAATATTTACCTTGCAGGGTTGTGGCAATGATCAGTAGTAATATAAAAAAACTCTGTCATCTAGTAAGCACTCAACAAAAGACGGCTTCTTATTAAAGATGTTGGATTCATCCGTAGAGCTACATCATCTACATGCCAACCAGTGTGTGCCTCTCCACTCTGTAAGGTTCAAACCCAGTCCCCTCCATACTCAGGCCTCTGAGCTGAGCCAGGCCAGTGGGGGCAGCCCCTTCTCCCTGCTCTGGGGCTGGAGAAACGTTTCTGAATAAGAGTGTCCGCTTCTCTGGCTGCCCCTTCAAGCATGTTCCTATCACTAGTTTCTTTTTTCTTCCCTCATTTACTTAATTTTTTCCTGCTTAGCCAAGTAATCCATGCTCATTGCAGAAAGTAAGTGCAAAGAAGCAGGAGAAAGAAAGCCTTAATCCCACCATCAGAAGCAATTATACAAATCGCTAATGTTTCTCCAGTGCTATGACACAGTATATCAGGCAGTATTCCAACTGCGTTGGATGCTTTATTTCATGTCATCCTCACAATAACTCTGGGAAACAGGTACCAACATTATCCCCACTTAAGCAGAAGGAGCTGAAGCACAGAAGGTCACTTGCCCAAGACCACATAGTAAGTGGTATAGGAAGGAAGCAAACTCAGGCAAACTACACTTTCCTTCCAGTCTTTTCGCTGTTCTGTTTTCTGAGGACTTTCTGCTGGCTTCCTGTAGCCACTGCTGTCTTAGTTGAGCCAGACCTCTAGGCTTCTCTTTACAAATATTTATTACTCATCTCCTCCATCCCTAGCCTAGTACTGGGTTCTGCTGGGAGGCAGGAGGCAGGCACAGAGAAGCACTTTCCAGGCCCAGCTTTCAGCAGCCCCGCAGGGCAAGGACCAGAGCACAGTGTTCTGGGCCCAGTGATGAACGCCGAGGAAGCAGCAAGAGATGCCCCCAGTAGGGAATTGGGGAGGAACTTGTCTCCCTGAGGACTCCACCCTCAGCTGAGCCATCTCCTAATGCCCACTTCTCCTGACTCCCATCACAGCACTCTGGCTCCTCCTGGCGCATGGCCCTGCCACCCAAAGGGCCTGAGGCCCAGGATCCCACAGCCCTGGGGACTGCAGCAGGTCCACAGGTTGTCTCACAGGAACACCTGCCTCTCTTGCCTCCACCCAGCCAATCCACTTCCTGCCAGATGAATCATTTAAGCACATTCCATTATGTCCCTGTCCTGTTAAAAAACTGTGACACTCAGTTAAGTACAAGCTTCTCAGCTGGCATTCAGGGAGGGTCTCGCTGATCTCACACTGCCTTTGCAGCCTTCTTCCTCCTGTCCCCCCTTCAAACACACAATAGCACCTCAATTGGAAAATGCCTTCTTTTCAACAGCTCTTTCCTCCTCTACCTATCAATGCCCCACGTTGTCTTCAAGTCCTATAATAAATGCCTCTTCTTACAAAACCTTTCCTGGTCACCCTTCTGAAGCACAGTGACCGCCAGGTGCACCTCCTCCTTTCATTCCACAGTCCTCTTCCCTCCTCTCAAGACAGCGCTCTTAGGCTGCCTGATAACATTTTTTTTAAATTGAAGTATAACTTATATACAGCCAAGTACAATAATCTTAAGTGAATTTTAACATACACACACCATACACATGTGTAACCTCTAACCAGGTCAAGATAACAGCACATTTCTAGCACCCCAGAAGGATCTTCTGGGCCCCTTTCCCCACTACCTCCTATTCTAACTTCTATAATCCTAGATTAATTTTGCTTATTATTGAAACTATAATAAATAAATCATTCAGTATATATTCTTTTGTGTACAACTTATTTCATGCAACATTATGTCTGTAGAGATTTATCTACATCCTTGCATATTTCAGTAGTCCACTCTTTTTTGTTGCTTTGTAGTACTCCATTGTGTGAATATACCAAAATTTACCCATTTTATTGTGGATGGACATTTGCATTATCTCAGCTTGGGACTATTACAAAAGCAGCTGCTGTGAACATTCTTGTACATGACTTTCGCTGGACATAAGTATTTATTTCCCATGGGCATATACCCAGGAGTAGATTTGCTGAGCTGCAGGATGTACATACATAGCTTTAGTAGGTACTTCCAAACATTAGTTTAAAGTAATTCTACCAATTTATACTCCCAGCAATGTATGTAAGTTCTAGTTGCCGGAATTATAGCTATTCTAGAAGGCGTTATAGTTATTTGTCTATATTTTAAAATAATAATAATATTTACCATCTATTGGTGTGGCACTAGGAACAACTCTAGAAAGTAGGTATTATTCTCTCCATTTTACAAGTGAGGCTCTGAGGAGCTTATAAGTTGAAGAAGTGACATGGATGATAAGTAGTAGAAGCAGAATACAAATGCAGAACTGTCTGACCCCAAAGGCCTTGTTTGTCCAAATACATCACTTTGCCTCTCTCCTGCCACATGGTAGAGAGCAAGACCCTTATCTTATTCCTCTTGGGATGTTCTGTAGTTAAATTAAAGGAGATGATGTCCACGAAGGGATTGTGCTTGGAGGCAGGCATCACAAAGGAGGGAGCTCTTGCATCAGGGCAGACCCATCTAGGTGTTCTAAATTCCAGCGACTGACCAGACTCATTTGGAATCTGGCAGGCTGCCCTTGGAATCAGGAGACCTGGCTCCTTGAGAAAGAGAGAGAGAGAGAGAAGAAGGGACGGAGGGAGAAAGGAATGAATGAACAAACAAAGGAACAGGAATGATACCCTTCATCATCTTGGGCCTCAGTTTCCTCATCTGTAAAATGGAGATAATAATACTGCCCTGGCTGAGAGAATGAGAAGCAGTGCTTTGTCATTTGTAAATTGTAATCTTTAACATTGATAGAATTTTTTAACCATAGCCATCACCTATGGAGCTTTATAAAATATACGGATTCCAGGGGCCCAACCCTGGAGATGCAGACTGGCTTGATCCAGGGTGAGGCCTGGGCATGTACATTGTTTAAGAGCTTCTCTGGGTGACTCCAAGGCTGAGCTAAGGATGAGAACTGCTAGGGTAAGATATGTATTATCATCATTATTGTTAAAGTATTATCATCATTGTTGTTATCTTGGGGAAGAGGGTGGGTAGAAATGGGGAGATGCCTTGCACAGAAGTCTTCTATAAAGCATGTATGTAGATCCATTGTAAGTTCTTAGATAAGGACCACTGCCAATGTCTTCAAACCCCGGCCATCTCCGGCCTGGAGTCTCAGAGGCAGGTTGGTGAGTGGATGAGTGTGTAAGTGTGTGTGTGTGTTTTCATGACTATGTGCCTGGAAGGGCAGTGAGAAGAAAGCCAATCACATGGGGTTTCCGTATTGAGAAAGGGAACTGAGGGCGGGAAGAACAAGCAGTCTAATTCCTGGGGGCTTAGGCCTATGGACTTTTATCCTCAAGAAACAAGCAAAAGTGACCTCAGGCTTGGCTCCTGGAGAAGCATGGCTGTTCCTGTCACCCTGATTTGGCCACAGCTGGGCTCTGAGTTCACCACAGTGTCAGCCCTGCCTGCCCCTGCCTGCTGAGCTGAGGAGGCGCGCTAGGATCCGCTTGAGAATCTAGCAGCCAACCCTCTTCTTCCTGTTAGTTCCCCTCATATCCTAGGAACCCCAAGATATTGTCCATCCCTGAGAGGTCACAGAGGGTCAGAGCAGGGCAAAGACCACCCTGCCTCCCCCTCCTGCCCCACTGGGCTGCTCCCTGTCCAAGGCCAGGAGGTCAAGTTCTGGGTCTCTTCCACTATTTATACTCAGGAGGAGGACCCTGGGGACTCTATGGGGCTAAGCTAGTGTCCCTGCATGTTCTGGAGTAGGAGGGAGTAGAGGTCCTGCGAGGGCTCAGAAAAGGATGTGGGAGGGAAAAAAAGGAAATAAAGTAGAGGGCAGGATTAATGAACTGGCTTCAAGAGCTAATAGTGCATTTACCAACATCTCCTCCTCTGACTCCCATCCAGGAGGAAGCTGGCCACAGCCCCAAGGCGGCCTGTCCAGCTCCCAGTCTACCTCTTAGGGATCCCAGGGCTGGAAAGAGGCAGGAAGTCTCTCAGGTGAGGGAGACAACCCCTCTTCTCTTACACTCCAACCTCTGCAGATGAAACCCCAGATCTCAGCCCCTCCTGTGAAGTGCAGGCCCTTTCCCAGAGCTACCCAGCTTCGAAGTAGCCAGTTGGGGGCACATTATTGGATGGCGCTTGGGGGATCACCACCCCCCTCCCCCCCAGCCATGAGGCCAGGGCCCTGGCCACTTTCCATAGTTTCTTTCAGCCTGTCCCCATCCCATGCCCTCCTCTCGCCCAGGCCTCCTCCCTAGAAGCTGACCTGGAGCTGGATTCCCAAATAAACAGTAACTAATTGGATTAGGAGCTGATAATATTGTTGACCTTTCTTAATGTCTGCTGGCTGTCTTTCCACCACACTGAGGCTTAACCGTATGGGGTGGGGGACGTCCAGGAGTGAAATGTGACCCCTGTTAACCTCAGATAAAATGGGCTCAGCGTCTTCCCAACTGCCTGTCATCCCCCACGGAGCAGGAACACACACATGCTCCCACTCTCATCAAATAATTACACAGATGATACACACATGCATAGGCATGCACGCAGAGAGGCAAACACACCCAGAGGCACATATACGTCCTCACCCAAATCCACACACACATGACTCTGAACACGGATCATACATGTACGTGTCACACTAGATGTTACACATGCAACCCTGATAGACAAGTATATACATATACACAGATGCACACTTGCAAAATGCAAGCACAGAAATACATATAGACAAATATAATTATATACATGATACAAATGCATAATAGATGTACTTACGAATGCACACAGATTCATACACATACACCTAAAGATACATTGACATGTACTCGTGTACATGATGCTGAAATAAATGAGCATGCACTATACATGGCACATGTGCATACACACACATGCATACCATGTACATACCTTTGCACTCCTGCAGACATGAGGGCCCCCCGCCTCCCCTCCACATAGGCAGTCTGGCCCACCCCACACCCCATCTCTTTCACAATCTCTGCCGCTTCCACTTTCCATTTGTTCCTAGGATCCCTGGCTGTGTTTCTGGGATCCTGAGTTCATGGGTCTCTTGGAGCTCTGGCCAGGCCTCTCTGAGTGTCTCCATCTCTCAGCATCTCTGCGGCCCTGTCTTTACATGGATCTCTCTCATCCTGGGATGCTGAAGTTGAAAAGGGCCTGGCTGGTAGGGTGGTGGAGAGGGCATGAAAAGAGAAGAGATTAGAAGAGGAGGGGAGGGTTGGAGAAGGGGGCCAGAGAGGATGGAGAGGAGGGTCGGGGAAGAGCACTGAGAAAGAGGGGAGCGGCAAGGGAAGGGGAGCGAGGGGCGGGGGAGGGGCGCCTTCCTGTGCATAGCAGATGTTGCTGCTCCTCGGATGGAGCTGTTAATGTAAGTGGAGTTTCTGCAATGGTAATTAGGAGGGCCCTCATTACCCTGGTGGAGCCGGCTGAGAGCCGATAAAGCCGAGGGGGAGAGGGGCAGACATCAGGGTAATGGGGGAGCAGGGCCATTGAGGAGCTGGAGCCGAGCCGGGACCACTCCGCGCGCAGCTGGAGCCCGGCGAGAGGGCCGGGGAAGCGGGGCGCGGACCGGGCCTGCAGCCCAGGGAGGAGCCGGAGAGAGCGGCGAGGGGCACGGAGAGGCTGGGTCTGCGGTGGGGCTTCGTACCGCCACGCGGGAGAGGGTGCCCGGGAGAACGAGGTGCCGAGAGTTGGCCCTGACTATCTGCAAGAGGACAGTGTCGAGGAGGGTTCCAGACCAGCGTGCCCGCCGCGGGTGCAGCCACGGTGGGGACATCCACAGAGGCCTCTGCGCCTGAATTCAGAGACCCCTGGTGGCCGGACAGAGGTGGGGCTGGAGGGTGGGGATATGGAAAGAACACCCTTCTCCTCTAGTGCCTCCCCCCACTCCACCCCATTCCTGGAGATCTAGGACACTCATCCAGAGTGACCAAGACATGGACTTTAGGATAAAATAGCCAAGACAAAGATAATGTCCAGATTGAAGGCTCCAGAATGTCAGGTCACAGACTCTGGAGAAGACCAACATTCAGGGGTGGAAGGATAAGCCCGAACTCTCGCCTCCTTGGGGTGAAAGGCCAGTGCCCCCTCCTCCCCTCACAGGTCATCTTTCCCTCCCATCCTTCCCTGCACCCCCTCCCCCCAACTCTAGGGGAGGGCCCCAAGCAAATGAGAACCCCGGAAGCTGAGTCCTAGCAGCACTAAGCACCTTGCTTCCCTTCAGGGCTTTGCAGGAAGGGGAATGGAGGCAGGGAGGAGGACAGTGACAGCCAGACACACCTGCCCAGCCAGGAACCCAGGAGCCTCTCCCAGACCTCTAGAATGGGGGTTCAGGGTGAGTAGCCTATTTTGCTATCTACCTCCTCACCCCTGGGTATTCTGGGATGAGCCCCCAGTGCTTCTGAGCTGACCGAGAGCCATCTCAACAGAACAGACGGAGTCGCCTTCTCCTGCTCCCTCTGCCCCAGGCCAGACAACCCTGGGAAGACTTCCAGGAGGCAAGGAATCTGCCGCCAAAGCAGGGAAAGGGGAATTGTGAGGGTCTTCTCGTGGAGCGCCCATCATCCACTTTTTAAATCCTCTCTTCACACAGCCCCCCCCCCCCCCCCCGACCTGCAGCTGCTTTCAGAAGCCCAAGGTCATTGACTCCTGATGCTCTGGTTTGCCCGTCTTCCCAAAGACCATATAAGCCCCTCCATTATGGAAAGGGTGGAACAGAGAGAGGGGCTTCTTTTCCTTCAGGATTTGAGAAAGGGAAAGGAAAATCCTGCCACTGCCGACCCCAGAGGGACGTGGTGTCTCTGAATAGACCAGGGCTGAGGGGAGATCCCAGATGCCCCTCCCCTCTTCAGCTGCACAGCGGCAGAGCAGGAGTTAACGGGGGAGGCTGCAGGGCTGGAGCAGGCGGTGGCTCCCCCTCCCCACCCCCTAGAGTTGCTGACTCTTCCTTTTTGTTCGGGCTGACAGCGAGCACCTGGTGTGCTCGTGCAACAATATTGTTCCTGCCTTCCTCCCCCTAGGCCCCTGGCTCCCCTCTCTCTCCCCCTCCCCACCGTCCGCAGCCTTCCCCTCTGCCTCCTCTTCCCCTAGCCCCCTCTCCTGCCTGTGGCCTCCTAGGCACCGCCCCCAACAACCACCACAAGCACCGACCCTGCGGTGTCAATAAACACAACATATGCTGCCATTAATGTGAAAATCCTGCCCTCTACTCCATTCATCCCCTCCGCCTGCCCGCCCGCTGGGGGTGGGGGTGGGGGGTGGGGAAAGAAAGGTCAAGCGGGAAACATGAACTACCCTCTTTTTTGATCTGCTTGGCACCCACCCCCACCTCTAGCCTTGGGAGGAGCATGGATGGGATAAGGGTAGGGTTGTTCTGAGACCCTGTTCTCTGACACGCCCTCTGAGTCTCCCAGAAGGAAACAGGTAAGCACCCTTATCCAGCCCATGTGCCTCTTCAACTCCAGGGAGGTCAGAGCGAGGCCCCATCAGCCCTCCCACAGACAGCCATGTTGCTGACATGTTTCTCCTGGGGGCAGAGGTGGTCGTCAGGGTCCCATTCTCTTGCAAGTCCAGCAGTCATCTCAGCTCCTGGGGCCTTTCTGTCTCTCCACCCAGATTATAAAAGACAGAAAAAACCAGAAGGATTCTCCAAGTGGGGTTGGGCTTCAGAAAGCCCTTATGAAAGGAGCAAAATACCTCACATAGCTAAGGGAGTGGCCTGGACTCAGTCTCCTCAACTAAATCACCAGTTCCAAGACAGCAGGGAATAATAAAGATAAAAATAATATAATAACAACAGCTAACATGTATTGAGGGCTTATTTATGTACCAGGCATTGTGCTAAGCACTTTACAGGCTTTATCTGATTTGTTCCCCAGAAGACCCCTATGGGGAAGTTACAGCTGATATCCCCATTTTACAGCTGAGGAAAACAGGCTCAGTAAGGATAGCTGGCATGTATGGAGTCCTCACTGCTCGCCGCGCCCTGTGCTGAGTTCTCTACATACAATGTCAATGACCCTATGAGGTTAGCCCCACTTAGTGCCATTTTACAGATGAGTAAACTGAGGCTCAGAGAGATTCAGTAACTTGCTCAAAGTCACACAGCCAGTAATCAGAATTTGGCCAGGAATTCAGATCTGTCTGACAGCAAAGTTTGTGATCTTAACCCCTACACTTCCCTATTTCCTTTCTCTATTTTTCTCCACCTCCAGTAGCCTCATGGCACCTCTTCTCACCCAAGCCCTCCCTGTCCCCCATGGGATTGGAGACATAGTAGGGCAATGGGGAAAGAAAAGCCAGAGAGAGGCCAGAGCATGCAACAGAGTTGAGACTCGTTCTCTGCCCAGCTCCTTGCTTGTTCTACCGTCACTCCTTGCTGCTGCTGAGCTGTACCCGCCCAGCCTGTGCGCTCACTGTCCCCCTACCCCCATGCCCGGCCCCATTCTGAGGATTCATTTCAGACAGGCAAAGCGCCCCTTTAGGCTCCCAGAGCACAAAGACATTGTGCTTGGCTCTGCAGCTCCTCACTTCTGAGACTCCAGTTGCTTTATTGATATTAACTTAACACCCCCCCACACACACACTTCCCCACCCGCCCTGGCCCAGTCTGATGGGCAGAAATCTGCTGCCTGGGCACCACCCTGACCTCTCTTTTCCTCTTTCATTATCTGCTCTGGGCACCAGGGAGCCAGCACCAAAATTAAAACAATAACTAAGCCTGAAGTGGACCCAGCAGCCCCCACTCCCACCCAAGGGAGGGAAAAAAGCCACAAAAACACCTGCAGAGAATAATCAGTTGAAGGGGGAGGGTGACCCACTCCCATGCCAGCACCCCCCCCACCTTAATCCTTTATCCCCTCCCTGCACAGTACCAGGACTCCCCCATCCCATTCCTCCCGCTGCATCCTATAAAGAAGTAGTAGCTTCTGGCAGCTGCTCCGCCATTTGGTGCTTTGGGATTTGAATAAATAAACCTGGGACGGTGAAGTCCCCAGAAGCCCACAGTAAAGGGCTAAGACCCCTAGAGGACACCAGTGCTGCCACAGCAGCAAGTTCCTCCTTCGGCAAATTCCTGGAGAATTGGTTGATCACTTACTTAATGATCTGTGCTAAACACTTTATAAAGTACACTACCTTATTTGATCCTCACAACAACCCCACAGGGTAGGTATTATTGTTCCCATTTTTCAGATGACTAAACTGAGGCTAAACAAGTTAAATGACTTGCCCAAGTTCATATCAGCTAGGAAGTGGCAGAATCAGCCTTCAGACTCAAATTCAGGACTCTGTTTTCACAGCCTACAACTTAACCATCTTGCTGAGCTGTCTGCATGGATCTTTCCCGAGTGTTACTGGAGTCTGGTTAAACAAGAAGGCCCAGTTCAGGGGTCTTGTAACCCTCAATCTCCCAGGCTATAGAATGGGCCTGCTGTGACCTCTCATCTCACCTCAGAACTGTCTGGAAGGAAGGGAGATAGGCAGAGGGAGGGCCCAGTTCTAGCCCTGCTGAGGCCAGCAGAGGGGGCTGCTGTAGCTGAGGTCAAGTGGTGGGAAAGGGAAGCTGGGTGGGCCTGTCCCAGGAAAGCAAAGGTGCTGATTATCCTGTGGTGTTTGGCAGGTTTCCCCATGCAGCCCCCCTGGACGTCTATGGGCGAGCTGCTCCACCAGGGGCTACCCTTCCAGGGAGAGGGGGCAGAGTCAGCACCACTCAACTGTCCTACGTGTGCTGGGCTCTGCACAGAGGACCTCTCTCCCCATCCTCCTCTTTCTGCCCTACACCTCCTCAGCCCCTAGAAAGAGTCCATCTCAGCAACCCCATCCGCCCCACCTCAAGATTCCTGCATCTGCCAGCAGGCTGCATCACTGCCCCACCCCAACCCACACTCCAGCCCCTCAAGGTCTTCTAACCACCCAGGTATCCTGTCCTTTTTTACCTTAATTCTGCTGGCACAGGAATGGGACGTTTCCAAAAGCATTGTACCGGAAAACTGAAGGAAAGACTAGAAAAGCCAACACTTACGTTCCTGTGTCCAGGCACTGTTCTCAGGGCTTTACCTAAAACGTGCACAACAATCCTGGGGTAGGTACCCCTATTCTACAGATGGAGGGAAGGAGGGCCTGAGAACTCATAAGCTACCCCTATTCTACAGATGGAGGGAAGGAGGGCCTGAGAACTCATAAGCTGAAGCGGGTAAATGGCACAGCCGCAATTTGAATCCAAGTGGTCTGCCCTTGTGCAACACTACTTTTTCCAAAGCCAAAAAAAAAAAAAAAAAGAATTTAAAGTCTTCAAACTCTTTCAAATTCTTTATTCTGCATTAGACTGTAAGCTCCCTAAGGGATTCTTGCCCATTATTTCATTCCTGTAGGGTAAGGCAGAGTGGGACATCCACAAATGTACACCAAAGGAATTCTACAACCACTAAAGGCCACAGAGGACTGCCTGTCACACCCCACAGGCACAGATGACATGGTGCTTCCCCTTGCCTCAGCCTTGGCTGGCTTGGGTGCAAGACCCAGCCACACTGACTCCTGGCCAGAGGTAGGCTCAGATGATACAAAAGCTAGGTCTGATAAGGTCCTCAGGCCTTTCCAGAACTCTTCCATTCTTCTCATTGGTCTCCCTTGACCCTGTAGGTACTGATCCATCTTGGCCTCTCAGCTGGTCCTCATAGCTCCCCAAATTCCTGCCTCTACCTCCCTCCAAAGACTAGTCAACCTGCATGAGGGTCTCTCATGGCCCTGCCCTTCAGAGGTCCTGGATCCCCCCGCCCAATTCTCTCTGTTCTGCCTGTTATCCTGGAGCATATTTGTGGTTAGGGCTGGCCTTCAGCTCCCTCATCCCACAGCCTGGTTTCAAGTTGTCCTGAGGACAGATGCCCTGGCCCCAGGAACCCCTCCACTGCACACCTGCCCCTTGCCCACAACTGGCCAAAGACTTTCCTTCGCCACTCCCTCAACACAAGCCCTCTATTGCTCTGTTCCGGACACGAGAGTTTCTTCCAACTCCCCACACTGCCTCCCATGACCCACTTAGAATCCTAACTCTCCAGACTTAAAATAGCAAACACTCAACACAAGCTTTTACACTTCCCGCTACCAGCTGAATAAAGGTTGCATCTTTAGCAAAAACAAAATAACCACCTACAACTAACAATGGTTGCCCACCAATTCAGAGCGGGTGGCCATTCATTTGCTCAGCTGTCCCCAACCCACTTCCTACCCGTCCCCAGGCTGTGTAAGTGCATGTGGGTCTCTCAGGGTGTGGGACGTGTGTGTGGTAGTGTGCTGTGAATAGTTATGTACTGTGTGTTTTTCCCTCCTTGGGAAAGACTCCAAAGTCACTGCTTGCCCAGGGCTCATCTGTAATCTGGGGCATTGATGGGGGCCCATTGATAGCTGATTGTTTTCACACGTGACTCAGTCACTTTCCTCTAATCTCCATCCATCTGCTCAGTTTGCATGACAAGAAGCGGCCTCAGTGGGGAGAGGTCGCTCACCTCTGACCAGGATATAATTGGAAAAAGAAGGTCATTGCTGCCTTTGCTTCTGGGGCAGATCAGCTTCGTTCCATTTGTGTCATGAGCTCTCGCCAGCACACACTCTCAATGACATGGAGACAATGGCTGTGCCCCACAATAGAGCCCACAGAGATGTGTACGACATGACACAAACACACCACGGGACACACACTTGCTCTCATCAATACAGGCATGTACAACAACACACACACAGTGGGTGCTCTCAATAACTGCTGATAACACAAATGACACATAGGACAATGAGTGTGACATCTACACACAGAGGACGTACAAAGAGATGCATAAAATAATGCTTACCCAATGACAGGTACCCAACCACATATGCGCATAGCGATACACACACAGACATATCCATAAGGGCGAATAGCCCACGCTGAGCTACCACAGCCAACATGAAAAAATGTGCAATAGTAATACCTTCTTCAGGCAATGCCCATGTGGGAATATATCAGAATCACCTGGGGAGCTTTAACAAAATGCATGTTTCCAGGAACCCCTGCCAGCCCATACACACCACTTACAATATGAGTGCATGTGGGTAGACACGTTTATGTTGGAAAGCTCCAAGGAATTCTGATATACCCTCAGCTTAAGAACCATTGAACTGACACCACCAGGCTCCCCTCTACTGAGCGGCAGAATTTGCCGGCAAGGGTGCTGGGCCGTATTTTATTTTCTCATTCAGTTTGGGAAGGGACAGGGAGAAACTGAAAAAAGGATCCGTCTGTGGGCAGGAGATTAGGGGTCAGACAATGGCCAGGCACCGAAAGAGTTAAAACTGGGCATTGATCCCCGGCGACCTTGGCTGGCTTCGTTAGAGCCATGCACAGCACACACAGAAGTATCCTTCGCCCGGGACTGTCCCAGAGAGTCGCCTGCGCTCCGCCGCCAGGATGCGAAGGCCCAAATCCCACGCTGCCTCCGAAGCGTCTGCTGCAGCCTCGGGTATCTTTGGGGGGCACTGGCCAGCCCCAGGCCTGGTGATCCAGCTCCTGGGGCACTTTTCCGCTCCAAGGTCCCAGGGTGCCATGCTCAACACTATGAAAGCCAGAAGGTTCCTTCTAATCGGGGCAGGGGGACTGGGCGAGCTGCACTACCCCCACTCCTGCCACGCAGCGCGGCCTCCTGGAGAGGGCAGAGGGCACCGCGCAGGGACCAGGCGTCGGAGGCGACGCGTCACTTGAGCCCCAGCTAGGAGGCGCGGAGATCCAAGGGGACAGCACAGGGTCGCGCCGCCCCCTGGCGGCTCAATGGCAGAGGACAGAGGGGCGGGCGGCTTCGGGGTTAGGTTGCCCCGGGACAGGTTCCTCCTTCCCAGCGTTGAGGGGGGAAGGATGTTGAAGAGACACACCCTCGAAGACTGTCCTGTCCTGTCCCTTCTCTTCCGCTCTCCCTCTGTCCCTTTCTCCATTTTTTTTTCTCTTCCTCCCCCCATCTCTCTCATTCTTCCTGCCCTTCCCCTCCTTCCCCATCCTCGCGTCCTCTCCTACCCCCCTTCCTGTCTCTCGTCCTTCGCCCACCCCCTCCCGCCCCCGCGGGGCAGCGCCTCAGTGCGTCCGCTTGGCAGTTAGCCCATTAGATCTCGTACTATTGATCCGCTTCTGAGCCGAGGCTGACAGCCCCCGTTCCTGGTCTCCCCATGTCCCCATTCCCGCCCCCCCCATCTCCAGGCAGTCCTGGCCTGCGCCTGCCCTCCCCCCACCCCCCATCCCCCGACGCGGGCTGCGCCGAAGTCTCGCCCTCACGAAGGACGAGAACAAATGTAATTAAAGCGACCTGCGAGGGGGGTGCGCCCCTACCCGCACCCGCGCGAGCCGGGGTCCCAGCGGCCGGCTCTCGGCCCGCCGCCTCCCTCCCCACCCCCGCCCCCGCGCTCCCCGCCCCCAGGAGCGGGAGCATTTGGGTTGAGCTGCGCCTGTCCTATAAATCCACATATAATTCTCGCCTTTCCTGTTCAGCTAAGGAAAATAAACGTGTAAGGCTGTTTCTGGGAGCCCAGCTCAGGGACCGCTCTAAATTCTCCCCTTATTGAGACCAGGCTGGAAATCATTCAGCTCGGCCGCGCGCCACCAACTCCCTGCCCCAGCCCGCGCCCGCCGCGCACACGCACGCGCGCACACGGAAGGCAGAAGCCGGGTTTATAAATATCTCCAACTCTCCCCATAGCCGGGCAGATTTATTCCGCTGCCAAGCCTGCAGAAAATTGACTTGTTCATGGAGGCGACTATTGACACATCACCGGGGGGAGGGTTAGGGGAGAAAGCAGTGGAGCCGGCGCCCCTCCATTATACGTTAATGTAATCAGCAGTGTGCGAAATGACTGCGCGGAAAATAGCATCACTGACATTTATATTAGAGGATATTGATGGCAGGAGCTGTGACCGCATCACTCTGCCTCCCGTTTCCACGGATTGACACAGGAGCCTCTTGTTGGCTCCATCCACGCTCGCCTCCCCTCCCCCTCTCCCTCTCCCGCCCTCCCTCCCTCTCTCCACCCACTCTGTGTCTCTCCAGCTCTCCCCCTCTCCTCGCCTCACCCCCACCCTCCCTATTCACTCTTCCAGTCACTCATCTTCCAAATAATTCTTGAACACCTACTGAGTGCCAGTGCAGGGGTCTCTCCCACGTGCGTCTCTCTAGGTTTCTCCCTCTCCTCCCCCACCATGCCCTTGCCCTCTTTCTCCCTCCGCCCCAGCTCTGCCTCCCCCCTCCTCCTTCCTTGGCTCGGTGGCTGGACCGCTGCTGTCACAGCAGATAGATAATTGAAAAATGGGCTTCACCTTTGCAGCCAGCAGGAGTGGTTCAGGCAGTTACCGCCGGGGTTACCTACTTCATCTCAGGCCTAGGCTCCAAAAGAGATTCTGAGAAAATTGGATTTTACATGGATGTTTTATTCGGGCAGAGGCTTTAGTGTATATAAATACAGGGGAGGAAGCCTTGGCAGCAAGGATGAGTAAGGAGAGACAATCCTGCCTGGGGCCTGGAGGCTCAGGGGAGGCAGATGGGCCATGTGCTCCGCTCTGGGTCCGGACCTGGACATCAGTGCATTTCCCCCTCATCATCTGGGACTAAAAGAGGTTAATGCCTCTGAACAGCTCCTCAAAAGCTGCCTTGGGAATAAAAAAGTGTGTAATTGTTGGGGATTGTTGGCAGGACTGTATACTGAGAAAAGAAGGAAATATACTGGAGAAGTTTGACGACCAATTCTTTCAATAAATATTTATTGAACCTTTAACTTGCAAGATATTGTTTGAAGCACAGGAACAAGTAAGTTAGACATGGCTGCTGCTTTCAAGGACAGTTTGGAGAATGACAACCTGGGGTTTCAGGTTAGCGACAAGAAAGGAGAAAGGTAGGGAAGTGGTGCTGAGATTGCTTCTCTAGGACCCGATCATCTGGGGAGCTTGGATGAAGAAGTGGAAGGGAAACTGGTCAGGTTAGGGGGATGAGGGTCCTACCAACCCTCCAGTTCTCCCTCCTGGGCCTGGTTAGCAGAGCATCTAGGGAATATTTAGACAGTCGTGGCCACCAAATCTATAGGCAAGTTCACATCCAAGGTGCTTGCAAGGAATCCTGGTGAAGGTCTCTGGAGGGCCAGGATGATGGATTATCGAGGACCAAAGTGAGGCTTTCCAGAGAGACAAGGTATAAGTGTGAAGAGGGCCTGAGTGAGGAACCCTTTGAGGGAGGCCTAAATTGAAGGCACATGGGCACGTGAGGGGCATCAGAAGACGGGGAGGTGGGATGTGGGTGTGGGAAGGAAGGAGTAGATGCTTGGGAGCCTAGGATAAGAATCCTCCAGGGTCTGAATGCCCTCATCCTCATAGGAAGGCCTCCATTTCTGTCATGGGCAGGGTCTTTTCTGTGCCTTGTCTGATCTCTGATAGAGTCTATGTGGCTGACAGCTGCAGCCCAAATCAGTTTTGTTTCTTGGAAGGAGAGTTCCTCATGAGCCACCCCATGACTGAAGGACTGATATTAAGGTGAGTGTACCAGGTTCAGAGTGCTCACTGAAGGGGCAGGGACTCCTTTTGAGCTTAGAACAGGGATGACAGCTGCCTTATCCCAGCCACAACACTGAAAGCTGGACCAGTCCTCCCTCGGATTCCAAAGCCCCCCTTGTCCTCTGCCACATTATTATACTATTACATCATCAGCCTGCAGGGGCAGGACAGGTGCTGGATAGATCATGGCCATCCCTCCAGCTGCCCCACACACATCCCAGGCACTCCTAGATGGCATCTGGGGGCTCCAATCCAGCTGTAGGATGAGAGTATTCTGGGGTAACTGGACTCCCTGTCTGACCTCCATCAGCATCTTCCCTCTCTCCTATAGATTACATTCACCCTGGCAGCCCAGTGGGGAAGGAGACCCTTCCCCACTCTGGAAGCCAGGCTACTCCACTTGCCTTAGTCACCTATGCCTCCTCCTCACCTCTACCCTCAGAGAACCATAGGAACTCATGTCCTCACTCTCCACCCCTTAAATCTGTTCCTGGATTTGTCTTCCCTTCCTTGTGACTCAATTGACATATGGACCCTGAGATTCTGGTCTCACTCCTAATCTAGGACTCCTTGAACAGGTTGGGATGAGAACATGAGTGTATGGGTGTGTGTGCATACACCTGTGCTTACTTGGGCATTGCACACCCAGGGCACAGGGGACACCATTCACAGAGCAGGACTCAGTCCCACCCTGCCTTCCAAATTAGGAAATTGACATTCAGAAGAAAAATGAAAGAGCAGCCAGGGAAGTGACTTCCCACAGTGGGAAGGATGCCTCTCACTCCTCCAGGCCTTATCAAGATGGGGTTCTGGAAAGTCATTCCTCAAGGATCATCTGCCCGGTAAGCCATCAGAGAGGACCCAGGGAAATGGGGGGCGGGGGTTGAAGGTACTGGAAACAGAACCATGTAAGGCTCAACTATTCATTGCAATTCAGAGCCTGTCCACTTCCTCACCCTGTGTGAGAGGCCAGCTGGAGATAGGGCTCAAAGGAGAATGGACCGTTGAAAGACTGAAAGCCTGTTTCTGGAGGGCAAAGGAAGCCATGAGGAGTTGGAAGTTGGAGGTCTGGCTGGAGAAGCCAGGCTTTGCAGAGGAGCTTTTCCAGCCTTAGCAACAAAGCCAATGTTAGCTGTGTAACTATGGTGAGAGTCACCTAACCTCTCTGGGATTTAGATCCCTCATCTGTAAAATGAAAATTGAGGTATTTTTCAGCTCTGATTTCTGTGATTCTAAGCTGGTGAGTGAATATGTTCAGGGATTCGAACTTATGAAAGAAGGAATTTCAGGGTTGAGGATCCAGAGTCTTCCAAGAGGGATGAAGAAGGATAATTTTGGGGCCAGTGGGGCCTGAAATTGCTCAGAGGACTCTTGGAGGCTGGGAACCCGCTGGGGCTGGCACAAGTACAGAGCAGGAAAGCAACCCAGCCCTGGCGCAGAGAGAAGGCAGGGATAGATCCAGAAAGCAGTGCCACCTAAATTGTGTCAAGCTCAGAATCTCTGCTCAGAATCCAACTCACACAGCCCAGAGATCTTGAGGAGAAAATCCAAGTGGGCAGGAAGCTGTCAGTCAATCCAAATGACAGGAAATCTGTGCACTCTTATGTTCTGTACTTTGGAAGGAAATGGGTAAGAGGTGAGGGCCTTTGCTTTGTTTCTCAGTGAAGTTTCCTAGTTGAGAAATGTTAGCATCACATTGGCTATTAGGATGGAGAAGGGATCAGGGCGCCCCTAGTGGCACAGCCTGGTGGTTGGCAGCAGCAACACCTCAAGACTTGCTGGAGGAGCTGGGGACAGAGTGTGAAGCAGCTGCAGGGAGGCAGTGGGGGACACTGAATAATAAAGACACCACCCCCCCTCCCATCTTCACTCGGAAGAAACAAAGCAGGTGACCAGGGAAGACTTGCAGCAGAAAGCTGCCTTGGAGGATAATCCCCAGAGGGAAAAGACTAGAAGCCCAGAGCACAGGCAGCTAGAAACCAGTGGGCAAGGAAGGAGAGGGGAGGAGAAGGGAGGGAAGATATCCCTTTCCAGGGATGTGCCTTGGCACCTGCCCAGGCAAAGAGGGGCAGATTTTCTGTCTTCTCCCAAGCCCCTGCATCTGCCACCTTGTTTACCTCGTGCCTATTTATAGTTGCAGGCTCCAAGCCTGGCATGGGACTCTGCGATTTATATGACTGTAAACCTCCAAAGGGCACCGAGAGCTGGCAGGGCATGGATAAAGACAGCGGCAGGCCTCCCAAGGTCAGAATGGCCACCCTCTCTCCCCTGCTGACCTTACACCCCACTAAAGGGGAAGAGGTCATAAGGCTAGGCTCAGGCAAAGATGAGATGGGTGGGAAGCCACAATCACCTCTTTGACTCTTCCTACCGGGAGCTTTCTAGTTTAGGATTTGGAGCAAGTTAGAGAGGACCTGTTTAGTTTGGTTTGGTTTTTCTTTTGGGAGGGGGTAGGGAAGCTCAGTGTGGGAGGGTGGATCTCATCAGGGGATGATTGAATTTGGAGACTGGGTAGGTGAATCCAGCCTTTTGAAGAGGAGAGGAGAAAGGGGATCTGCAGCCCGACTCCCACCTGCCCATCCACTTACCAGCAGAAGGGAAGAAGAATCAAGATCCGGAGCTCTCCTGACCCTGGCTGCCTTCTGGGGGTGCCTTTGGAGGCCCGCCTCTCACTCAGGACAGGGTATGCGGGTGTACCCAGAGCCTGGGCCCCCCATCACCATGGGATTCTGCTAGGACAGCTCATTGCCCAAATCCTTCCCTTTAGAAGTAACCCCTCCATGGGCCGGCCCCGTGGCTTAGTGGTTAAGTGCGCGCGTTCTGCTACTGGCGGCCCAGGTTCAGATCCCGGGCGCGCACCGACGCACCGCTTCTCCGGCCATGCTGAGGCCACGTCCCACATACAGCAACTAGAAGGATGTGCAACTATGACATACAACTATCTACTGGGGCTTTGGGGGGGAAAAAAAAAAAGGAGGATGATTGGCAATAGATGTTAGCTCAGAGCCAGTCTTCCTCAGCAAAAAGAGGAAGATTGGCATGGATGTTAGCTCAGGGCTGATCTCCCTCACACACACAAAAAAAGAAGTAACCCCTCCTCTGCTTCTGGCTGACCCTCTGCTTCATGTCCCTCTCCAGTGCCTCTTGCTCTCCAGCCCCTCATGTGTTCTCACCTACTGCTCCCCCTAAAGTGCCCCACACTGTGCCTGCTATCCCTGCTCCCTCCACTGACTATCCCAACCCCATGCTGTGCACTAGACCCCCTTCGCTGGTCCCCACCGCATGATTTATCACATAAGCATAAAGGCTGGACATAGCTCATAGCTGTATGTGTGTGTGTGTAAGAATATGATTAAGGGGGCCAGCCCGGTGGCGCAGCGGTTAAGTGCACGTGCTCCGCTTCAGCGGCCCGGGGTTGGCAGGTTCGGATCCCAGGCGCACACGGACACACAGCTCATCAAAGCCATGCTGTGGTGGCGTCCCATATAAAGTAGAGGAAGATGGGCACGGATGTTAGCCCAGGGCCAATCTTCCTCAGCAAAAAAGAGGAGAATTGGCATCAGACGTTCGCTCAGGGCTGCTCTTCCTCACAAAAAGAAAAAAAGAATATGCTTAGGCCAAATGGCTGTGAACATGAAGGAGAGGAGAAACCCAGAACGACCTTTTCCTTGACTGTTTTATTTCTCATCAACCTCTGGTCTGCTAGACTAAATCTGAGGGCTTGCAGAGGGGACGTGCCTCTCTTAGAGCCTGTGTAACCCATTGGCCATTTCTGGCCCTCTCTTGGCCCTCTGCTCCCCTCCACCATCTTGGTCTCATCCCCCTCAGGACTGGACTAAACCTGGTGGGAAGCTGGCAGAGCTGGGGGTCAGGGGTTGCCCAGCTGGGATCAATCCTCTAGTCAGGGGAGGGGCACTGGAGGACACTGAACTCAGTCAACACAGGCTCCCACCTGGGCTTGGCCTTAGTTTTGGCCTCAGAGAGGGATTAGGCTCTGTGTAAAGTAACACTCCAGGGAAAAGACGAGGTCCCAGGGCATGGGCTGATTCTCAGGCCCACTCCTCCCTCCCCCTGTCCCAGCCCAGCCTATGGGGGTGGGAATGCAAATGAGTGAGCCAAGTCAAAGTCCCTTCTTACTCTGAGGAGGGCAGGCAAGGAATGGAGAAGATTCCAGATTCTAGAAAGTCCCTTTCACTCACCTACTAGTCCACTTTTTATCTAGTGCCTTCTGTGGGATGAGGGTGGGGGATCTGGGAGACATAGATCAGGTGTGAGGATGGTGTCTGAGGACCTGGGGAGAAACTAGGACCTGGGTGGGGGTGGGGTGCAGTGGAGAGGAGCTGGGAGAACTAACTACCCAGGGCTGGGAGGAGGACAGAACTTGCCCTCTTGCCCTCCCCCAGAGGGAGGCAGCAGAGGACCATGGGAATTGCCCCATCCAGCGATTAGCAGTTCAGTTCCCTTTGTGTCCACTGTCCTCCATGGAGCCCAAATGAAGGGACTCACCTGGTTTGAGGTTTTTACACTTCCAGCTCCTCCCCCTCTGCTGGAGAGAGACCTTGGGAAAGTCAGCCTGTTCTTGATTTAGCCCCTACAAGCCCCTCTACTCATTCCTAAGTAGGGGCTCCTCTCCTTCATGTCTAGAGCTTAGAAAACATACTTTTGTCCATTCTTCCGTCTCCTTACATTCCTCACCCTCAACCTCCCCAACTCCCTACCTCCCACATCCCCTTGGGGGCCATGATCCAGCCCTGAGTCACTACCTTGAAGAGGTCCATTCTATCTGGGGGAGCCGCTCTGTGCCTGCTGGGCCATGACTATGACAACTAGACCTTGTTCACATCTGATCCCCAATCTTCCCTAGGGAGTTTATTTTATTTTATTTTTTATTTATTTTTTTTTTGTGAGGAAGATCAGCCCTGAGCTAACATCCATGCCAATCCTCCTCTTTTTGCTGAGGAAGACCGGCCCTGAGCTAACATCTATTGCCAATCCTCCTCCCTTTTTTTTCTCTCTTTTTTTCCCCAAAGCCCCAGTAGATAGTTGTATGTCATAGTTGCACATCCTTCTAGTTGTTGTATGTGGGACGCCGCCTTAGCATGGTCGGACAAGTGGTGCGTCGGTGCGCACCCAGGATCTGAACCTGGGGCCGCCAGTAGCGGAGCGCACGCACTTAACCGCTAAGCCACAGGGCCGGCCTCTTCCCTAGGGAGTTTTGAATGAGGGTCAGGCCCACACACTCCTGATGTCTCTTTTCTCCTACTCTCACTTAGGCACACTCACCAGGCCCACTTACCTGGGTATGGGGACCAGGTCTGGACCTGGAAATGCACAGGAAGGGAGTCTCTGTGCTGTGAGTCAGGCTGGTGCAGGGGCAGCAACTAGGTGGAGGAGATCTGAGGTGTGAGATGGAAAACCCATGCCCCCTAGCCTAGAAACATTCCCCTCCCTGCCAGCATGGCACCTCCACGGTCCCTCAGCCTGGTTGGAAGTGTGTGTGAAGGGGAGCATACGCAGATGGGGAGGATGGATAGTAGGCAGGAGGGGAGCGCACTGGCCGAGGAAACTAACATCTCAGTTGCTGGCAGCTCAAAGTTAGGAAACCAGAATGAACCCAGAGGCTTCAAAGGTAGACCCTGGGGCAGAGAGAACATCTCCTGAGAGGCCACCTGGGCATGGGGTGGAGGGAGCTAGGGACAGAATGGCCTTAGTTTGAGGATGATCTTATCCAAAAGGAAGGTAAGAGTGACCAGGTTTTTTGAGAAGAGGGCCAAGGAGTTCCTTTTGAACACTTACCAAGTGGCTGAGAGAACTGATGACCTGAACCCTGGGAAGCAGAGCTGGGATCCCAACAGAAAGGAGCCTATGTGTTAGTAACCAGTACAGCTATAGAGAGGCAGGGTTGGGGAATGGCGGGATGGCACTCATCTCTCTTACCCAGTCTCCTATTCTTGGTTCCAAGAAACCTGGGGCTCAGGGCGTCCAAGATGTAAGGCAGCAGGCACCTTACAGATCATCTAGCCTAACACCCATTTTACACACAGGGAAAGGGAGGCTCAGATGCAGAAGGGAGGCTCTAGGTCCCAGACGGTACCGCCATTTTGAGTCCTGCTTGGCCATCCACCAGCCTAGTTCTCAGATCTCAAATTAGCCTCATCCTATGGAACTCCAGGCTGATCTGCCTGCCTCACAGATTTGTTCCCAGATGAAGTGTCCCCCACTGCTGTCCCGTTGCTGCTCTATGTTTAGATCCCTCCAGATCTGCCTGGCTGAGGAGCTCTGGTTGGGAAACCTCCTCTCCCTTTCCTATTCCAGACTGGGGCTTCTTAGGGCTTCCCTTCGCAACTTGAGATGTCACTGTCTTTCTGTTAAAATGTCTTTCCCACTCTGCCTCTGCCTCTCTCTCTTTCTCTCTTCTCCAACTGTCTCCCCATCCCCCACAATCCTTCTTCGAGATAGAGCCCTGAACTGCTGAGAATAATCTCTGAAGCTGGTGGTTCTGGCCTGTGTTCCTGGTAATTGAGTTGTGCTCCTTGGTCATGATGAGGGAGGGGCAGTGGCCACCTGTGGTGGGGTCCTCCTCTCGCTGGCTTAGCCCACCCCACTATGATCCAGCAGAGAAGGTGAGCAGAAGAGAGGTGGGGATGCTTCCTCTTCCCCAGCCCACCTTCTCCAGCTCTCTGTCTCCCCCACTCCCCCTCCCTGCCTCATCTCCAGCACAAATCGCATGGTGACAGCCCCATCCAACCTTTGGGGAAGCGTTTGTAAATGTGTCTTCCTTAGCTCTGATCTCCAAATTGTTCCTTTTATTGCATTTGTCATGGTGAAGATTAAAGTCCCTGGGTGGCCTGCACCACAAATCACAGAGTCTGCTCAGGGAGCGGCTGCAGGTTGGGAACCGATGGAGGGGTCTGGGCTCTGTTACTGCACGGACGTGTGTGTGTGTGTACACACACTCACAAGCACACATTCTCATCTGTGGTGTGGACTTGTACCCAGGAACAGGAAGATGTGCCCCTGATGTTGTGGTTCTGAGCTCTCAGTCCCCTAACACACAGTTTAGCACAGTTTGTGACCTCTTCCTCCAAGCTGTCTTCCAGGATCACTCTGCCCATTCCATAGTGGGCATCACTGTCTCCACTGATCTCTCCTGTCCCTTCCATCAGGCAGGAGAGAAAGCTGTGTTCACATCACAGATATTTCAAGATATCCCTCTGGATCTCTGGCCACATCAATCTCTAGATCTTAAGCTGGGAACACTCTGAATGGGTCAAGGGCAGCTCAGGCCCAAAGTCCCTAAGGAAACCACATCCAGGCCCCAGAAGAATAGCTGACCTTACCCTGCCCCAGCACCCCCAGACCTGACTTTCTTTCTCATCCTGGGACACAACTGGGTGCAGAGGGGGCACAGCTGAGACAGAAGAGACACAGCTGAGGGACTAAGAGGACAAAAGCTCCCTTGTACACACACACTGAAAAACAGGCCCTTTCCTACCCTCTTATGAGGTAGGCTTCCTGCCTGTCCCTCATGCACATTCATAACATTCAAATTTATGCTGTAATCTCCCCCGCTCCATATGTATGAGCCTTTGATGGGTGTTTGGGTTTATGGGATGCACCCAGCCCTCCGTTCCCTCGCCCGCCCACCGCCTCCAACCACTGCAAAGACGCTCGTACATAATTGACATCGGCAGATTCTTTCATTATACAAGATTTAGCATCTGCTCGGGGATCGCTCGCTCCTCACTCACTATAGATGACTTTTCCCCCGCGTTTCCTATTATCAATTCAAATTAGCCCCATTTCCCCACCCGACCAGTGCAGCGTTTACACTTGACAGTGAGGAAACAGCAAGGCTGTAATGGGCTCCTCAATTATTTAGGCCCAGTTAGGCCAGGACCTAGAAGGCCTCAACAAGGGGGAATGCTGTGGGGTCATCATAGGGGAGGAGGATAGGGTCACCACAACTTGGTCTCTGTTTGGCTTTCCTACAGACCTGCACCCTCACTTTCCACCTGGGGAACCCTCCCTCTCTTTTCCAGGTCTCTAAGGGGTGGGACGGTCCCTTCCTGCCTCCATCCTCAGCAGCAGCTCCTCTCCCTCCATCTGCCTTCCCCATCCTCTCCCATCCCGTTTTGCTCCACATGAGTACCTAATGGGCTACCAGCAGAAACCACAGAAGAGGTCAGTAGCACCAGCCAGACAGGCCCCCTCTCCTTAAGACGTCTCTCTATCTTAAAGTGCATCTCTGTGAAGATTTGAGGCGGTGAGCTAGGATTTCAGACATAGTAGCAGAGAAAGACAGAGACAGACATCAGTGAAAGAGACTGAAATCATGCTACGAAGCCCTAGGAATAGAGAGAAACACAGACCCAGAAAAGAGGGACATAGGAGAGCCTGAGGGAGCTGAGAGAGATGCAGCTGGGGTTTCAGGAGAAGTCACAGGGAAGCAGAAAGGCTTGGGCATGGCCCTGCCTCAGACCACACTGGCTATGCAGAACTGTAATTAGGTCAGTGCTGCCCACCCGCTGGTCTGACTAGTCCAGGCCCAGCCTGCTGTAATAATTCTTGGGCCCAGAATTCAGGAATCGTGGGCTCTCCTGAGCCCACTAAACTGCCCAAGTACAGGGCAGAAGCTCCATGTCAGCACGGCGGGTTAGGCCCTGATTCCAGTCATTCCTCCACCATCTCAAGCAGGGCCCTGCGTCCCCTCCTGCACCCCTCCCATCTTGTCTCTAGCCCCCAGTCCCTCCCCTTCCTCCACCCAGGTAAGTTTCCAAGGGCAGTAGTGGGGGAGGTGGCAGGCAGGGTCTGAGAGGCTCTGGGATTAGAGATGTCTTTCCCAGGCTCAGCTTCTCCAGAATCAAAGGATTCTTCCCTCTGATTGGATTTACCCTAAGTCATAGGCGTGTGGGACCTTCTTTCCCTCAGCAACAGCTGGAAACAGCCCTAAATATGATTAATTAACACTGTAAAAAGCCCCGGACACAACTAAGATTTATGTGTGTGCGTGTGTGTGCATGCGAGTGTGTTTTGCGGGGGACAGGATTAGGGGGACAAGTGGATTACCAACTACCCACAGGTCCCTCCGGGGGAGTAGAGTGACATTTCCTCACAGACATTCCTTCTACATCCATCCCAGGCAGGGGTCATTTTATCCAGCCCCCGGCTTTCGAGCAGATTAGCCCTTCCATTGTCCAAGGGTCACTGGGTGATTTTCTGCTCTCTCTTCTCCAGTAAGGGAGGGTCTCTGGGGCAGGTGCCTCGTCTCTCGTCCCTCTACCACAAGCAGAATATTATTTGACAAACCTCTATTCCTTTTGCTGGGTCATTCTAGGGATCAGGGACATATGCACAATCCACCAGCAAAGCTGCAGAGACACAAGCCCAAAGGGACGTAAAATAGCAACCTCAGAGGAATCTGAATAAATGAGCTGCCAGCCAAGCTTCCTGCCCTTGGAGATGTCTCACTTTCATCCTCAAAGACTCTTGTCTCCAAGACAGGACAGAGATCATCTCTTTGGACTCCCCTCTGTATCTATAAACTGACAAAATCTTATTCAATGGGCCCTCTCCTGCCTCCTGTGTGATTTGGGTGGTCATTCCCTAAGGTGTGGACATCCCAGCTTTGATAGGATGCTGGTGATGATTAATGTTATTTATAATCCTGAAAGAGAAGGGGTCAGGAGCACAGACAATTCCAAACAGTGAATCATCTGAAAATCAGTTCTCAGCAATTTTTGAAAGAGCATTGGATTTTAATTTATTTATTGCAATTGATTGATCTACTTCTGTTTTGCTGAAATGACTGAGCCCAGGAAGAGGTTGCCTATGTTCTAGCACTGATGGCCAAAGATGGAATGGACCAGAAGGAGCATGAAAAAGCCCCAGATTCTGAATTCCCTCTCGGGATCCTTCTAGGGTCAATGGCCTGAGTGCCTGGGGCCTCTACTTTATGGCTTGGTCCCCAGAGGAGGGACTCAGGAAGGCTTAGGCTGCCTGGGTGATCCTTGGGAGAAGATCATTATACATCCTGATGGAGTTCACAACAAACATGGACTTAAACCACTGGGATTGGAGTTCAACTTCCTGATATCAAGGCCAAGGTGGGTGTGGACACTCCTTGTCAGTTCCCTGCCCTAATCCAGGCTTGTTGTGAGGATCAAAAGCAGGAGGGGCATTTCAGGGACCCCAGATGCATGTGTGTTGGCTCTACCATATGGGTCAACTGTGCAGAGCGCCCCCCACCCCACTTCCATTCATACTCTTTGAGCTCTACAGAGTACCACAACCAGGGAGAGGGGTGAAGGGGAGACGGGGAGAGACGGTGTGAGCAGCAGACTTGGGTCCCAGTGGGTGAACAAGGAGGAGGAGGCAGACAAGCAGGAGGCTGGCAAGAGGTGGACAGGAAGGCAAGCTGGGGATATGTTCCTCTGTGAGTGTTCTTATTCTTTCTTACAGACGCTCTGCTTCTTTGGGGTCTGTTATTGGTGTATACACAGATGGCCCTATGCATCTGGATAGGTCAGTGCGTCTCTGCATGTGTTGTATCTCTACTCTGTGTCAATATTTTGTGACCCTATGGCTAGGGATAGGTATGTCACCAGAAAGATCAAGAAACTAGGGAGTTACCCAATAGATCAAAATCAGGCCCACCTGGGTCTTTGGTTTGCTGAGCACAGTGTTTAAAACAAACAGACAAACATGAAATTGAATGCCTTTAGGAGAGGCATGTGCTTTTGAGGTACAGCCACAGACCCCACTACTCCCTATTGCATTTCCCTGGTTGCTTCGCATTTACATAATCGGCCTGGCACTGAACTCTTGAGTCTGTGACCTCTTGAAGAGAAGGAGATATGCTACTATTTGCCCATGAATTGGCTCCTGAATAATTAGCCTCCTTCAGAGACAAAGACTGGGGTCCAACCACCACGTTCTCTGGGACTGAGGAGTACTGGGAACCACTTTTTCTTTGTAGAGTCAGGAACACCTGTACTGAGGGAAGGAAAGAAGTCCCATCCTTCTATAAGAGAGAGCTTCAAGATCATAGATGAGACTGGCACCCAGGCTGCCACAGTGGGACTCAGAACTCTTTGCACGCTGCCTCTTCCCTTTACCAAGTCAGTTCTGAGCTGAGGCTGAGATATGAGAGAGACGGAGGTAGAATAAACACAGAGACCCTAAGGGACGCACTGATTTCCAGCTGGTGTGTTCTGGACATGGGCCTCTGCCAGAGGACGGAGATGGGTTTGGCCTGACACCCTGCTGGGATGAATGTTGGGCAGACTGGTTGCTCCAACAGCCCATTCTATGGCCTCACAGGTAGGCAGGGCCCCTTCCTGTCTAGCATCATATCACCACCCTGCCCAGCCCTCCATCCTCCTGGGAGAAAGGGAAACTTGGGGGCCCAGGGAAGGTAGACTCTATTTTGTTCTTAAAGCTTAGAAGAGATAGTTGGGAATGTGTGGGGCTTTATTTGGGGCTGGGAATAGGGCTTGCTCTTAGTCCCTGCTTTACCCTTGCACTCAGCTTTCCAGAACTCTCAAAGCACCTTGCAGGGTTAGGCCTCTGGTCAGGGGACGGGGGACCTATACTATGATCAGATCTGTCCTTGTGATCCCCCATTCAGGCAGTAGCTTCCAGTGTAGGAATCCCAATAACAAGCCTTTTATTTGACTCCAAGAAGCCTAGGATAGAGAAGGGAAGGGAATAAGGGCAGCTTAGAGGAAATGTAAGGGGAGGTGGTATTTTATAGTTATCATTTATTGAGTGTTTATTTTGTGCCAGATAGTGGACTGAACATTTTACACACTGTATCTCATTAATGGTTATAACCATCCTGTGAGGTAGGTAATACTATCTCCTATTGCTCAGATAAGGAGATTGAAGGTCTAGGGGGCCAAAAACTGGTCCAAAGCCACACAGCTATAAAGTGGTGAATCTGGCTCTTTCCGGCTCTTTCCATTCAGTCGCACTGCCTCCCTCAGTAAATCAATATAAAACGGAAGGTCAATGGGCAAAGTGGGGGTAGGGCAGGTTACCAGATTTAGCAAATAAAAATACAGAATGCCCAGTTAAACTTGAATTTCAGATAAACAACAAATAGTTTTTTAGTATAAGTATGTCCCAAATATTACTGGGAATTTACCTGTAATTCAAATTTAACTGCGCATCCTGCATTTTATCTGGCAACTCTAGGGTGGGGCCCAGCCCTGCCCAATTCTCCCAGAAAGCCCTGAGGGAAACAGGCCTCAAGTAAAAGGGGGCCTGAGCACAACAGATTGCTCAGGCTGCCCCACAGCCCTTGTCTCTCTTCCTGATTGTGGCTATTGCCTCCAAGACTGGGGAAGGGCTTGGAGTCTGGGCTGGCCCGCCCCACCCCCAGCTCTGCACTAAGGGAGGCAAAGATCACACCCCTTCACCAACCAGTAGGGATGGGCCCCTTTTCATCCCAGCACAGGGCTGCACAACAGGCAGTGGCAGACCACAGGTGGGGGGCCGCCAGCATAGAGGGGTCCCTGGAAAAAGATTAAAGAAAAAATAAAGAAATTTGAGATGTCAAAAAGCGCCAAAGCAGTCATCATGGGAAAAATTTAAACTTCCTTACATTTATTGTACGGTAAAGCACCCAACTATACAATGAGGGTAGTGGGGCAATTGTATAATTCGTTCAAGGTTTCCCACCTCTGGAGGTCCAGCCCAGCACTCCCTTCAGGGCGGGCCTAACTCTGGGCCGGGCTGGGCGGGAAGCAGGAGACGGTGGGAACTGCTGCTTCTTACCCCCTAGTCCCCAGGCTCTGGCGCCCCACTCTCCTCCCACCTCCCGTCGGGCCTCAGACTGGGCCCAGGTCCTGGTCCTGCCTGAGCTCCCACTCTGGTTCACGTTCTTCCCTCTCCGCAGGCTGAGCTCGCAGGGCTCCACCCCAGGCTCCATCGCCTGCTCCAGTGCGCGCTCAGGCGTCAGCTTGGGTTCAGGCTGCCGTTCAGGCTCCCGTTCCCACTCCTGGCACAGGCTTGCTCAGCTTGCTTGGGGCGTCTCCCTACTGAAGAATTATGTTGCATAAAGCAGCCGCCACCATCTTGAACTGGCAGTGAACTTTGCTTTCTACATATAAATACAGATAGCAATCACACCCCAATCAGCGCTGAGGCTTCAGGGCATCATCTCAGCAACTCTAACTTTCCCATTACGATAATGTGATTTTCACTCAGTCTATAATATCACCAGCCATGAATAAAGCAACTGGCTCTTTCTGTCTCTCTCCTCCCTCTCCCCTTTCTCTGCCTCTCTCCCACCCTCAGTCTCATTTCTTTTTCTCCCTCACTCCCTCCTCTTCCCTCTCTCTGCAACCCCTCCTGGTGTCAGTCTCCATCTCTATCTCTGAGCATCTTGGCCTTCCTCTCCCAGTCTCTCTCCCTCCCTCATCCTCTGGGACCCACATTCCCTAAATACAACTGACGGGGATTTGCAGTGCCCCCAGGGCTCAGTTAAGTTCTGCGCTCCAGCTCTGCCATCATCTGCTTTTGCCTAAAGGTGAGAAACTCTGTGGGGCTGGAGGTGGTGGGGGCAGCCTGCAAGGCTTTTGAGAGGGTGAGGAGATGGGGAGAGGAGGCTAGGAATTGGCTTCTTCCCTCCTCTCTCCCTCTTTCCTTAGGTACCAGGATGGCTCTCTGCAAGGATTCGCAACAGGAATGCCAAAGCTGGGACCTCAGGAAACTAAAGGATCCAGCAGGGAGAGCTGAAAACTGCCTGTTTAGGGGAGGGTCCTAGAGGCTCTGGTTTTCTGGATATTGGGGCCCCCAAACCCAACCAGATTCTAAGTACCAGACTATTGTGAGTAGATACAACTGGTGAGAGGGTACTCTGGAGAGGCCTGGGGAAAAGGAGGAACTAGTCTAGCCTTTTGGGGTCACTTCTGAGTACAACTGGGCCCTGAACTTGGCAGAGCTATCCAGGCTGGAGCTGCCTTTGCCAGGATGTGGGATAAAAGCCCACAGACAGCCTTTATCAAGATATCAGCCACCTCGTCAGAGGTCCTGGAAAGGCCTTTTCTTGCCTTCATGGACATTCTCCAGGATGGTAGTGGTGCTGATGGGGGGATTGTCTGTGCCTCTGGTCATTCATTTATCCATCCCCCTAGGTTTGTGTCTCAGTTCTTTTACCTACTAGCTTTGGGATCGTGGACAATGCTCTTAACTTCTCTAAGTCTCAGTGTCCTCATCTATAAAATGGGAATAATAGTACCTATCTAGTAAATAAAATAATGTATATAAAGTGCTTAACACAGTGCTTGGCGCACTGTTATGTGTTCAATCAATGTTAGCTATTATTATTACTATTAGCAAATATTGAATAATCACCTGCTATGTGTGTTAGGCAGTACACCATGGAAGTTAAGAGCTTGGGGTTTTGGAGTCAGACTATCTGAGTTTGAATCCTAGCTGAGCCACTTACCAGCTTTGTGACCTTGGAAAAATCACTTAGCTTCTCCAAGAGAGACTCCGTTTCCTCATCTGTAACAGGAATAATAATAGTCCCTACTTCATCAGGTTGTTGTGAAGATTACTCAGGCTAATCTAGTGCTTGGCACAGTGCTGAAAGATGGCAAGGGCTCTAGGAATATTAGCAAGTAAGGGTCGGGTGCGGTGGATCCAGCCATGAATGAGGCAAACACTGTCATGGGTATCCTGGAGACCACATTTTGTCTGTGGGTTATTCTCTGGGCCCCTGATTTTTTCTATTGCTCTAAACCATTGACCTTTGACCTTGACCTTTCACTTTTGTAGAGAATGAGAGTTTGCTTCAATTTCCCTGGCTGTAAGAATTGCGTCTTTTCAGCTGCCCACCTGCCTGGGGTGGGATTAGGATTCCTGCCTAGCCCCTTCCCTGGGCAAGGGTGGGGAGAGCAGATGACTTTTGAATACACTCTCTTAGGCAAGGGTGACAATGTCCAGAAGGTGACTCTTGAACGTGCTCCCTTAGGCAGGGGTGACAAATTAGAATCAGACATCTGCATTCTGTCCGTTTCTGTATTTCTAAGTGTTTATGGGTCTGTTTGTTTGCTTGCTAGCTTGCTTTTAGTTTTTCTTGGTTTCTTTCTGAAGGTTCCTTTGGAGGCATTCCTTCTTGATCTCAAACGAAAGAGCAGAAAGAACACTCCACTCCCTCGGTTGGACCACAAAGCGGCACCAGGTGTTACGGCAATCAGAGCTCCCAGCTCTGGGGCCTGGAGAGGCAGACCCCCAGGGGAGGAACCCAGGGGCACAGTGTCTGGCCAGTGGTTTTTTTGGATATCTTTGCTCATACTTAGCCTCTCTGCTTGGCTCCAGCAGGAAGGAAGCTACCCTTCAAAATCCAGAGCCATAAGCCAAGGCATTCTTAACCAAGTGCTTTAGCCAAGGGAACTGAACAGTCTCTAACTCCCTACAGGACTTGGAGTCTGGTCTCCTCCCTACTTACTGCACTCCTCAGAGACAAATAAGACATGGCCCATGCCTCCCAGATGGTCACAGTCCAGCGGGGGAGACAGGCATGAAAACAAGGAAGTAAAATACAGAGTGAGAGACAATATAATAGAGATAATGACAGGGTGCAGTGGGGACAAAAAGAGAGTGGTTACTTGGACCTGAGGAGTCAGGTCACACTTCCTAGAGGAGCTGGTGCTTCAGCTGATTTGTAAATGTGGGCAGAATGGGATGGGGAAGAGAAGGAAGGGCATTTAAGGTAGGGGGAATAGCATATGCAAAAGCCTTGAGGTGTCTAACAGCCTGGCACACTTGAAGAACTGAAGTACAGAGGGTGGGGTAGAGAGGTCACCTTAGGTGAGGCCATGGAAGGGACCAGATAGTAAATGGCCAGGTGAAGTTGTGCTTCTATCCTGAAGGGCTTTAGCAGTGGAGTGATTTGCATTTCAGAAAAATAGCTCTGAGAATGATGACGAGAATGGAGGAAGGGTGCAGCCAAAAGAGCTGGAGGCTGGGAGACCAGTGAGGAGGTTCTTATAACTGTGCAGGCAAGAGACAAAGAGATCCTGAGTTATGGCAGCAGTGGTGGGGATACCGAGCAGTGAGACTGGAGAGAGCCTTACAAGGATTTTTTACCTGACCGGATGTGGGAGATGATGAGGGAGAGGATTCCTGGATGACCGCTATGTTCCTGCCTTGGGTAAATGGTTGGAAGTGACAGAGATGGGGAATAGAAAAGGTTTGGGGAGAGTGCAAAATACTGAGTTCTGATTGGGACATGTACTTGGGGGGTCTGGAGTACATCTCAATAAAGATATCCAGGCGGTTAAGAGACTGTTAAGAACAACTTTATCTCCATACATTTGGAAATTAAGATGTGTGGTAGGGAGTTGGAAATATGTGTGTGGAGTTTGAGAGAAGTCTTGTCAGGGTAAATGGATTTGAGAGTCACCAGCATATGAGTGGCAATTAAGGCTATGGGAAGGAGGCCAATTACTTGGGAAAGACAGTGAGGAGAGAAGAGGGCCAAGAGCAGAGTTTAGGGAGTATCAACACTTAGAGGAGAGGTTTTCAACCTTGGCAGCACATTTGGATCAGCCACGGACCTTGAAAAACACCAGTGTCTGGGCCTCGCCCCAGACCAACTAAATCTGAATCTCTGGGAGTGAGCTGTAAAAGTTTCTCCGGTAATTCTAAGGAGTTGGGGCTGGGAACCAATGGTTCAGAGGGAGGGCAGAGAACAGGTCTAGCAAAGGAGAAGGAATGTTCCAGAAGATAGGAAGAGTTTCAAGAAGGGAGAGTTCCAAAGCATCAAATGATACAGAATAATAGGTTCTATTATTAATAATAATAGGTTAACCTCTACCTGGTACTTACTCATGCTGTGCCAGGGACTTTAGATCAACGCACTGAATGCTCCCGGGGACCCTATGAGGCAGGTACTGTTATTACCATTGCCATTTTAAAGATAAGGAAACTGAGGCATAAGGATGTTAAAGTACTTGCCCAAAGTCACACAACTAGTAAGCAGAAACCAGGACTCAAGCCCAGGCAGGCCACTACTGAGTCGGTGATCCTAACCGCTGTGCTAGGCCGCCTCTCTTGCAGAGGGCTGAGTGAGATGAGCACTGTCCATGGCTTTAGCAATTAGCCGGTCAGTATAAACTTCAAAGGGGCCAGCTCTCTTCTCCTTTCCCATCCTTCTCTCACCCTAGATCACTAGGCAGCTGCCCCTTGCCTCCCTGGCCTTCTCCTGGCTGACGGGGCTAGGTGGAGCTGCTTCTCCTCCCTCCCTCTTGGTGAGACAGCACAGTCTGACCCTTCCAGGTAGCCACAACTGTGGGGCACATGGCCGTAGCCTCTTCATTCACTAGGCAGAGCTGAGCATCTGTTTAAATCTGCACAGTCTGGGAGGGGGTGGGGAGTTGGGGTGATGCAGAAGAAATAGAGGATCTGATCCTCCTGGGAAGAAAGTCTTCCTGGGAGATAGATGCAGAGATAGACTTTGAGGAGGAAAGACACTGGAATCCACATCCACATGGAGGGGATGTGAGCATAATCAGACACCTAGGAGACCCCCATGCACGGCTCCTGCCTGACTTCACCAAGCCCTGGAGCAGCGGTTCTCGACCGGCCTGCATGTGTTAGAATTACCCGGGGGCTTTAAAAACATACCACAACGGTCACCTTCAGAACAATTGGATCAGAATCTCTGGGGGTTGGGCCCAGGCGTTGGTGGGTTTTAAAAACTCCCCAGGTGATTCTAATGTGTAGCCAGAGTTGAGAACCACAACCTCAAGACAAGAGCTCTGGATAAGTATAATGAGACTCTGCTTCTAACCTTAGCTTTGTCACTTCCTAGCTGGGTGGTCTTGGGCAATCCATTGGACCTAACTTAGGGCCTCAGTTTTCCTATATATGTAAAATGGGGGTAGTAATCTCAACCCTGCCTACCTTATACAAGTTGTTATGATGCTCAGGTAAACTGTTGGATATGATTTTGTTAATTATATAGGGCACCATATAAAAGTGAGGTAGAATTAACCTATACAGGCACTAAAATATAAATAAGCACACATGTTCACTTGGCACAGGTAGATGCACTTGAGTGAGTACACACACACACACAGACACACAGCAGACAACTGCCGGTTGGGTTCTGAAAGCAGAACTGTGGTTTTCTAGATGTGGATTTTTATGTTTTTAGCCTTCAGAATATGCCATTAAAATACAGAGAGATGATCTGGTGTATGTGTGTGTATGTGTGTTTAAATGATTGCTAAAGTACAGCATCATTTGAGTCCGCCTGTCAGCCTATCAGAAACATCATCTATAACCTTCACTGTTTGCAGTTTAATCTCCCCTGCCTCCCTGCGGGCCCTTTTCTGACATTTTAAACCCCATAAATGACAGTAGTGCTCTAAGCTATTTTGAAAAAAGCCAAGCATTTGGAAAAAACACACATAGAGACATACCCTAAATTCCCCTTCCCCTGAACACATGCTCACTCACGCTCATAAGTGGAATCACACACATGTTCACACCCTTGTACTGTCCAATTTGGGAGAAGTCACAGACACTGGCCAACAAACATGCACATGCGTGACAGCAGGACACAGATGCATGAAAGCATGACCATGTATCTGGTGCCCATGCAAGTGTTCCAGTGGACACATAGCAGACAAACCTTTCTGCTTCCAGCCTCAAGTCCCATCCATTCTTCTGCTCCTCGGCCTTGAAAGAATGGAAGAATCCAGGCTCCTTGGAAGGCTGATGCTGGGAGCAATGGGGTGACATGGGAGGCCGAGGGGCCCCAAATCTTGGAGTTAAGTGTTAGGCAAAGATATACATTAATAAGTTCAAGGTCTTCACTCTTGGAAAGCCCATGGGTAGAAGGGGATAACAAGAAAATTGCCCCCCACCCTACAGCAACCAGATAGCTCACCACATTTGGAGAACTAGAATGAAAAAAGAAAACCCAGAGACACTTATTAAAGGGATGAGTATGTGAGTATAGAGGGACATGGTGTAAGATGTTGACAGTGAGCTCCATAAAGCTCCCATCTGTATCCCTAGGGCCTGGCACAGGGTCTACAACATACCAGAGGCTCATAAATACAGTACTTGTTGAATGAATGACTGAAAGAATGTGTAAGCTCTAGAGTAAGCGGTAAGGGGAACGTGTGTGTGTGTGTGCACAAGCGTGTGTGTGTGTGTGTGTGTGTGTGTGTGTGTGTGATGGAGACGGGGATAGGAGATAGGCTAGTTAAGGACAGTTTCTTGGAAGAGATGACTTCTGATCTAGGACTGGAAGAGAGAGGCCCACATCACATCTGATATCCATTTGTTCCAGGGTAAATGGCTGATTGTTCTTTCTTTAGACTATCCGACTTTGTAGCAAGATCCCCCTACTCAAGACAGAGTCCCAAATGAAGTGGGAAATGATAGGAGTGGTGAATTAGGATTGCCTTTGTGCAGTCCTGGAGCATTTTCCTGAACTCGTAAACTTTTCTCCTTATGTATGAGGCCTATGTACCAGCAGAGGATACGGACTCTGGGCAACCCTGCTTAATTCTGAGGGGCTCTGTGGATTCTCTGTGGCAGGGCTGGCTCCTATGGCTCTCCTTCCCACCACCTCAAGTCATCATGCACTTAAAGGAAGTTGTTTCCATAGCAACAAATTAGCGTCAGAAAGTGAGGGCTGTGACTTCAGGATGGGGGGTGGGGTGAGAAATCTCCATCCTCCACGTCCCTGGCTCCCTGAACAGTGTCTGCAGCCTTGCAGGGAAAGCTCCAGAAGAGATGCAGGACACTGCACTCCTGAGAAGCACAGGCTCTGGGTCAGGGCCCAGGAGTAGGGACTGGATTGGAGATCTGATTCACCTCACAGTGTCCCTACCCTGCTACTCTAGTCCAAATTGCGGACAAGGCTGTGGGCCCAGTAGTGAGACAGTATGGGCACACTTAGAAGGTAACAGTAATCTGGGACCATTGCCTGTGCTCCTCCCTGTCCCCTAGGAGAGAAGAATCCTAGGCTTTCTTCATTTGGGGAGGCTGTAAACAAGGCTTAGAAAGAAGCAAATCTTGGCTCAAAGGAGAGGAGACTCTGCTCTCACGCCTCACTTGAGGCCTGTCACCACCCCCAAGGATGGATGCTTTGGTCTATGAGAGGAAAGTACATGCTTTAAATAAAAGAGTAGGGACCCCAGCTAGGAATGCATCCAGAGAGTGTAGGAGAGAGAATCCAGTGGGCACTTAGCTCACTGATTGTTGGAGCAGAGAATGAGATGTGAGTAATAGAGGTCTAGCAGTTTGAACCCCGAGATCCTTGGGACCATGGCCAGGCTTCTTGAGGGACAGTCTGGTCAATTTGGGAAGGTCATTCTAATCAGAAAATAAAAGGCAGAATGCAAAAGACCTTGTCCTTAGGAGAAAAAAGAAGGCTGGGCATTCATTTACTGGATTTCCTGGCCAAAGTATGCTAACCCCATCACACCAGCTGAGCAGGCCTGCTGTGAGGATGAGGAAGAGGGCAATGATGATGATGATGATGATGATGGTGATGATGATGATGGTGATGATGAACAGCAATAGCTATATTTTTCATGGCACTTTACAAAACACTTTCATCCTTGTAGTAGCCCCATTGCCAGGTAGGCAGGAATTGCCTGCAGGTTGGGTTTGGAAGCAGACTCTGGGATGGAGATTACTGTGCTGGAGCTTTATTGGGGAGAGCGCTTGGGATCATCATCAGTGCAAGGGAAGGAACTGGAAAGAAGCAGGACTGGACAGAGGGAGAAGTTGGGCTGTCCTGTGGTCTCAAAAAAGGCCTTAGCCAATCACAAGGGGGGCTCTGAGGCTGGGATGGCCCTTCAGAACTGTCCCGAGTTGGGGAGAGGTGGCTGGGCCTTCAGATGCCCATCATGACCAGATATTGGAGGCACACTGCCCAGGGAAAGGGGCATGACCTTAGATGAGGCAGCTTTCTTCAGCAGAGACAGATCCAAGGAAGGCTGACAGGTCAGGGCAGCAGCTGGAGAACGTCCTTTAGTACTGAGGGAAGTGTGACATTTCACCATGGCCTCTACCACAGCAATTATCACTCTTCTTTTGAAGATGAGGAAACTGAAGTTCAGAGAGATGTGATGACCTGCCTCGTCATACAGCTATCATACAGGCAGGGTTAGAGTATAGATTCAGCATCGTGGACTTAGTCTTGGCTTCACGGATAAGGGATTTCACTATAAAACTGCTCCAGTGTGACTGCATGAGTAAATCATCAAGGGAACCCTCTCCCTGGGCTCCATAGTGGGCAGGCAGTTGGAACTGAGGGTGTCCTGGGTGGGGGCTGGAGCAGGAGCTCAGTGCACTGACCCCGGGCAGACAGAGTCAGGGCACAGAGATCCTGTGCCAGGCCTTGTGAGGGCCTGCTTAGCTCTGTCGGGGTCCAGGGAGCCTCCTCCCCTTCTGGAAAGTGGAAACTGTGGCCTTAATCCCTCTCAGTGCAGAGGCTGCAGAGCTGGCTTATCTGGGCCACAAGAGAAACTTTCCTGACAGATGTGTTGGAATGACCAAAAGATGAGGGGCTTGGAGGAGATTATTCTGTCTGCTTGATGCCTGGCCCCTGGGCCCCCAAGGAATGGAATCTCTGAGGGTCTCCGTGGGGGCTTCTGGAGGGGGCAGAGCAGTCATCAGGGTAGCAGCAATGGTCAATTTCCCTGGCCAGCCCCAGGGGCAACCAGCTGCCTCAGGAAGGCCTGGCAGAAGACATTTACTGAAGGATTGGTGGAGGTGAAGAAAGGAGTGGACGAGATGACACAAGGTGAGAGATATCAGACGGAGGCCAAGAGAACAGGGAGGGGGCTGGCTCTCAGAACCAGCCACTCCCACAGAAACAAACTGAAGGAAGTAAGTCCCTGGTCTAGGCTTGTTTGCAGGCTGCTGGGCTGGGCCATCTAGGTTCTATTAAGGATTTCAGAAGTCACTGAAGAGTATTATGTATATGTGTGGTGGGGCTGGTGTGGGGACCATGACAGGATCAGATGAGTGTGGGAAATGGAGTGAAGAGAATCCACGCCCCTCCCTCACCTTCACGTTGGAATTGCTGGGTCCACAGGCTGGGAGTGACAACAGTTCTTGCTCTTGTTTCTGTTAACACTCCCTGGCTAGGAGGTGGGAAAGAGCCCGAGCCACCATGGGGGGAGGACCCACAGATGCAAGAGACAAAGGGACAAGAATCTGATGGCAGCTCCAGAGTCTGCCAGGGAGACTCACGAGGATCCACCAGTCCCTACCCAGTTCCTCCTTTGCCCTGAGGGCAACGGGCATGTGCCCCAGGGACCCGGTCCTTCTTGTCCTTTCCTGGGGGGCAAAAGTGAGTGGCCACAGCTTCTGTCCAGGAGACTCTGATCAGAAAGGGATTGTTGGTTTTTGTTGTTTTTTTTTTTAACTCTGCCACCTTGCCCCTCCCCACATACACATTTCCTTTCATGACCTTGTGACTCCTCCATTAGGTCTCCTTTCTTCTTGCTTCAAGAAAAAGCCAGGCGGGGAGGGCTGGGGACCAGGGAGGGAGGCGAGGCCGCGGAGAGGCTGAGCCAATCGCGGGTCTGCAAGGTGCAAAGCAATCAACAGAGCCGCTGGTGAGCGGGGTCACTCAGTAGTGTGCACATCAGGGTGAAATCCTTTCAGCTCTTCGCCAAACCCCTAGTGAAAGACAATCAGGCTCGCTGTCACCAAGCTAATTCTGTCTATATAAAAGCAGTAATGAAATTCACGGCAGGATTACCCTCTCCATCCAATGGGCCAGCGTCGTGGTGACATATCTCTCTTATTGCCCGAATGTAACACACCATCTAATTTACGTCGTGTAGCGAGCAGGAATGAAATGTTCATAAAGAATTGCTGCATCTCGTCACCTTAACTGCGGCCCGGGGCTCTGAGGCATCTGTCAGGGAGAGGAGCAGGAGGAGGGAGGGCAGGCGGGGCTCAGGGAGCAGCAGCTGGGGGCAGGGGTTCTGGGGGTTGTTGTTTCTTAATAGGGTGAAGTGGAGGCAGAGGGAGGTAGCGGCTGGGGGGGGGGTGTAGGGAGAAGAGTGGCAAAGGGGGTACATGGAGGGCTTTGGGGAAGCAAGGATAAATAAGGGTAGGATGAAGTGGTCTGTAGGGAGTGTTTGGAAGTCTGTGTAAGTATGGGGAGACAGAGAGTCTGAGAGTATGTGTGTTTGGGTTTGGGTGAGTTTGGGAGGATAAATGAGTGCCTAAGTGGCAAGGAGCTTGGTTGGGAAAACGACCCTCTAGGTGCCTCCCAGATACCCTGAGGCCCCTCACAGTCTCTCTCATTCTCTGGAAGTGGAAATCCATCCATCTGTGAAAGCTATCAGAACCAAACTCTTGGCTGGATGAGAAAGGAGACCTTTTATAGAGGTGAACAAGGAGCAGACAGACCCTAGGACCAAGTTTTACAAACCTAGGAGTTATCCATGGCTCCTCCCACTCCCTCATCTGCAATTGCAGGACCGACCATCAGGGAGCCCTTTCACCTCCCCTCTAAAGCGTTTCCTCATCCATCTTTTTCTCTGTCTCCACCGCCCCAGTCCAAGGCCACTGCCGTCTGTTGTCTAGCTAACTCAACATCCTCCTGACTGGTCTCCCCACATGCCCTCTTGCCCCCTCTACTCAACAAGGTAGTGGTCATGTCTCTACTACCATCCCTCACCTTGAAACCCTGCTATGGTGTCCCTTTGCCCTTGGGATAAAGACTAGAACCCATGTCTCCAACTTCTTTGCCCCATACTCTCAGCTGCAAACCGTGCTCCAGCCATATTGGCCTTTTCCTATTGTCTGAATGTGCCATGTTCTAACCAGCCGCTGGGGCTATGCACATGAGGTTTCCTCTCCTTAGAAGACTCCTCTCGGTGGCAGCAGCACCACCCCAGCAGGGCCTTAACTCCTACTCCCACTTCGGATATCAGCTGAAATGTTGCATCCTGGAGGAAGCCTTCTGTGACTACCCAGATTTGTTTAGCTTTCTCTTCTTTGATATGCTTTCTTAGCATCATTTACTTCCTTTTACAACACAGACCACACATTATAAGGATACATTCCCTTTTGTGACTATTTGATTACAGCCTGTATTCTCCCACTTGACTCTGAGCTTCATGAGGGCAGGGGCCACATCTATTTTGCTCACCATTATATCTTCAATGCCTGGTACAGTACCCAGGACACTGTGGCTGCTCGATAAATATTTGTTGAATAAAGGAATGAGGCGCCTGCACACCCACTATAGGGCTAGAAACCCAGTTCCTTCCTTCTTTCATTCACTCAGCAAACATCTGCTGAATGCCTCCGGTGTGCCAGGCACTGTCAGAGGCACTGTGGCCACAATGCTAAACAAGTGAAGACACCGTCCCTGCCCCTGAGGAGCTCACAGTCCAGGGAGGGAGACAGATAAGCAAATAAGACAACCATGGTGCTAAACTTGTCGTGTGCTGCTTCACTCCAGAGAAGAGCCACATCCTGGGCCCACTGTCCGAGTCACCCACGAGAAGTGGCTGATCTTCTGGGGTTATACAAAATTCTCCCAGACATCCCCCAGACACAGCTCAGCCACTTTTTGTGGGGAAAAAAACAGCAAAAGAAAGAGACTTTATTAAAGAGGCATAATTGGAATTCCCTTACTAGTGATAATAACAAGAAGTATTTATTGAGAATCAACTATGTGCCAAGCACCTCATCTCATGTAATCCTCACAACAACTGTGACATCTAGGTATTATTACTCCTATTTTATAGATGAGAAAACCGAAGCCAACTGAGTTAAAATCACTTGCTCAAAAAAAGTCACACACCTGGTGCACACAATGGATGCTCAATAAATATTTATTGAGTGAATGAATGAATGAGAACCTAAACAGTAGAAAGAGTAGGAATCAAACCTAGGCTCTCTGGCTCCAAAGCCTCTGGTCTTTCTATTATTTATTTCAGGCAACTAGTTTTGGACTCTCAGGGTCTGGTCAGTATTAGAGAACCTGAGGTTAGACTCCAGATCCATGCTTCCTCCTGACCCAGACCTTAGTCTGTCCATCCATAGCCTTCCCACAGATACACAAGACATCTCAGATACCAGGCCTGGCCATGGCAGGAAGATTAAGTTTAGAGAAGCCCAGACCTTAATCCCTCTGGGGAGATGCCTGTAAGACAAACCCTTCCCAATCCTGGCAGGTCTTCCTCCAACACCCCAAGTTAGCTTATCAAGAAGTACGGGAAGGGATGTTTGTGGGATATGGAACATGATTCCTGTGTGTATAGCATCAGCCACGTCTTGTAATATGTCCCTTGTGCCTAAGCTATGTGGTCCTTTCTCATGAATTCAGAGATATTTACTTACCAGATGATATATACCTATGTGTGCACGTTGTGTGTGGACATATGTTCATGTACATATACACGTGTATCAGTAAACCCATCCTCTCATTAGAGCTCTCATATCCCAGTGGTATCTACTCTCCATGTATGCAGGCACCTGAGTCTGCCCCTGAAGTCCCCTCCCCGCAAACATCTATGGATATGTGTCCTTGTAGTTGCTTTGTCCTCTTGCTCTATCCTCCACTCCTAGAAACTATATGTGACCTTCCAGCTAATGCTGGCAGGCCTCAGAGTGAGACTGTGTGCCATGTGCTTCTTCTTATTTTGAGGAAATTTCTGCTCCCTGGCAGTGGGTAATTTTCTCTTTATCAAAGAGCTAATGCATACATGTATCATCAAAGAGATAATATATGCTTGGCACATAGTAATGTCTCAATTCATGTTAGCTATTAACATTATTATAGCTCATTTGTCCTCCTTGACCAGAGGGCGTCCCTCCTTCTCCCCACAGCCCTCCTAGGGCTGGAAGTACAAATACCCATATACACTCCTGCCAGGGAGCTGTGTGGGGCTTGGTGCACTTACAAGGATCTCCTGGGGTTAGAGGACTCCAGGCCATTGTCTTCTATATCTCTCAGTAGGACAAAAATCTCACATACCCCTGGCAGGCAGGACTCACTCATATTTTTTAAAGTCTCCATAAACTAAGTCTCAGGAGTCTCTTTACACATTACATCCAAAACCTTAAACTTCTAAGACATAAATTGTTTCCTAAACCCATCCTTCTGCTACTAGCACCTTTTCTCCTAGGCCAGACCTGTAGCCAGACCCATTGGTCAATGCCCACCAGAGAAGAGCAGTTTCAGTCATGACACCTGATCATCCTAACTCATTTCCTTTGGCCCAGGTGGCCTACCCTCCCAGCTAGTGATCAGTTTTGTGGCTCTGCCAGGAGCTGACATTCTAAACCAGACCCACTTCTTCAGGTGAAGTAAGAGATCATTGAAGTTGGATGGATACAGAGCATTCAGTAAGCAGGGGCAGGGGAGGGGAGGAATGAGAGAGGGAGAACACCACCACCATTGCCGAGAATCAAGATTCTCCAGACAATATCTGTTCTTAAACTGGCATCAGGCATTCTTTTCAGGGTCTGTGGAAACCCAGGTGCCTAGAGGTGTACTAAGATTAAGTTTTGTTTGATTGTCTTTGGACAGGCAACAGAGGGAAGGAAGATTCTATGGAACGGATAAACTAGAAGAGGTTGGTGATAGATTAAAAATTGGAATCCAACCCTGTCAATGTGTTTCTTTGATTCCCACATTTTCCTACCCCCTTTATTCCCATTCCTCTTTCCCTTTTCCCCAGACTGACATAAATGATACCCTGATCGCTATTTCAACTGCAACCCTATATATCCAGGGAAGCCTGAGCTCCCCAGCTGCCAGCAGCTCTGATCCCCTAAACCCAGAGGAACCAACTGATCAGAGTTCTCAGAGATGGCAGACCCAAGTGCAAATTTGGCTTCTGCTACCAATAGACTCTGATCATGGTCAGATACTTAATCTCTCTGTGTATTGGCCTTAATATTAGCCTTCTGCTCCTCCTCCATATACACCACCCCAGATGATAGGAGGAAGCATCCTGAATTTCTTGAAAAACTATTCTAGAAATTCACCTTTCCATTTCCCATTATAATTACCAGATCAGAATATAGGCCCCACGAGGATTAGCTTGATCTTGGGTGGGCCAGTCCCCTTCACTACTGGCCTGGACAGCTGTTTAGTCATCAGCCGACAGGAGAGAGTGAGAGTGGATCGGTGCAGCTCAGCCCTGCTGCTGAGTGCATGACCCACTATGATAAGAGCAAAGATAATTTTCTAGCCTCCTGGCTTGTCTGAGGGCTTTGTGAGTACCTACAGATACCACATGGTTTAAAACTGTATCAGTGGAAATAACAACGAGCATGCAATCTGCTTGGAGTTCAGTATGATGGTGAGAGGACATCTGGCAATTAGATAAAACTGAAAGGCCCTTGAAATGGAGACTAATTGGTGACTTGAAGAAATAGGCATAAATTCCTGTTAAGTATGGCTCAACTCCCTTGCTCTCCAGGCCCTCCCAAAGCCAGAAACTTGGTTTGGTGGTCATTACCTGCTCGGTGTCATTAAATTCTCTGGTAATCTGCAGGGATATGTAATTATGCTGTAGTTAGTGATTGTTCACTAAGTAAACCCTTGGTGTAGTTACCATGTAAGTCAACGGTATTTACAGGATATTTTTTCTGCCTGTAACTCAAAGCCTTACCGAAACAAATTGGAATTGCCTTCTGGAGGCCATTGTTATAAATTACAGACCCAACATCTGTCCACATCTGCAATGTCTAGACAGCCTGTCTCAACTACAAGAGAGGAGAGAGACGAATGGGGGAAAGTGAGGGAGACGTGAGGAGTGGCAGAGGGAAATCTCAGATTCGCGCAATTTTTCTCTTCAGAGGTTTATCCAAATGAATCCTGTGCTGATGTCTCAAATGGATCTGAATCTTCAGCAGCCTAATGCCAAGCTCTGGAGACTTCGGGGCCTGATGTCATCCCTGGATGTATTGGCAATGCAGCCACTTCCATTGGGCTGCGTCTCTGCCTTGACAGGCTCTCAGAGGTCATAGCGGGGCAGGGAAGATGGAGTTACAAATACAGAGACTGACTACGGCCAGATCAGGAGAGTTGGCTGCTTCTCAAATTCCCTCCATGCCTTCTTCCGTTCCCTGACTCTCACCCCAACCTGGCTCAGCTTTTGGGGGTGAGGCATTCATTTGCCTGCCTTTCCTGTGGTCCCTCTACTGCACCCACGATAAGGAGCCTGCCCGTCAGCTGAGTGATTGTATTTTTTTACAGTTCCTAGCACAAACCTTCTCATTTAAATGTAAAGCAGCCATTAGTCATAGCTCCGTTCCCATACACTGCCTGATGTACAATCACATTTTGCAGCGGATGAATCTTTCCACACAGCTGCTCTGCTATGAATAATCCGTCTCCAGGCCCATAAATCAGAAAAAAATCATGCACCTCGTTCGCCTGATCCTTACACAAAGTCATATATTTTACATGAGGACGAGCTAAATATTCATGAGTCTTAAAGGCTTTTTTCATAGGCACTTGTTGGGGTTGTTTTCTACTATTGGGGGGATACCAAGGTTGTATTTAGGAGAACTAGGCATTTTAGAGAGAAGAGAGGGAGAGGGAGAATCTGCATGTGTGTGTATGTGTGTGTGTGTGTCTGTGTATGTATGTGTATGTAAAAGAGAGAGAGAGACAGATAGAGAGAGAGAGTGATTGAAATTCTAAGATTATCTCAGTCTAGGAGTCATGTGGGACAAAGGATGCTCATGTGAGGTCTTAAAAACATGATAAATACTTGTTTACCTGAGCTTTGATCCTGCTTAGAGCCATGGATATTGCCTCCCTGACCTTCAAGCTCATTTCATGAACCTTTGCCTTCTAACTTGTGTAGCAATGATTTTGGCCCTTCTCTGTGTAGGGAGGTGGCTGGGAGTCCCACCTAGATTTGATAAAAGCAGAATTTGAGCTGAGGGAGGGGAGACAGTGGGAAATCACTCTGATGCTAACAAAGCATCAGACCTACACACAACTGCAGGCCTCCAGCAGCTTCCTGGGATTTTATTTATACCTTATTCTTGTTCCAGAGAGTATTTAAGATGGCTTTCCTCCCCCTTCACTTTATCTCCATCCCCTGGTCTATCTCCTTCCACTCACCCTCTTAGCCTCCCAGGCCCTCATCACTGCATTCTCCTGTCTAAGGCTTCTGCTCTGAAGGCCCATGTGCTCTGCTAGGGATCCTCTCCCTGCACTGCTCCTCAAACTCCCTCCCCTCAAAGGCAAAATTTGACCCCTCCAAGAAGCCTTCTTCCACTAAATAGAGGAGAGGAAGTTACCCGCCTTGCTGTGCAAGCCCCCACCCCCACCTTCCCTAGCTAACCCACTCATCATACCAGCCTCTGCTGGCAGGTGCTTTTTCATCTTATTCTGGCATTCGCTCAGTATTTGTCTGTGTGTTCAGTGGCACTGTCTGTCTGACTCATTAATGCCATGGTCTGCACTGGTGATGATGATGTGTCCTCACATCCTTGGAAAGGTAGAAAATTCTTCTTCCTGGATTTTACTGACAAGATTAAGAACATATTTCTAGGTAGAGATTTCTTGGATTTAGCTTTAGATCCGGAAATACACATAAGCCCTGACTCTTTTAGCTTTCGGTGGATAATAATGCCTTGGGTTCCAGTAGCTGTCCTCAGATGAAGGACTGTATCAAAACTGTTGTGGCATCTCTGTGGGGAAAATCATTTCTCTGTTTAACAGATGGGCAAACTGAGGCATAACCTTGGCAAATCACTTTCTCGAAGTCAAATCAAGAGGAATGACAGGAAGCTGCAATTACATCCGAGTTAACTTTTGTGATTTTGACTCAGGGCATCAAGTTTTTTCCAGCAACTCCCAGGACCAAAGGCCAAGGATCAAAGCCTTTTCCCATCTCTCTACATTCCAAGGGTTTACCCACTCTGCTACCCCTTGCTCCTCCAGCTCTCAACCCATTCCTGCTAATGTTCAGAAAGAATTAAGTAAAAAACCCGCCAGAGAGGAGGAAAAAGTCCAAACAATCACAGATGGCAGACTCGCAAATTTAATTTAAAATCATTCTTTATTATCCAAAATATTAAAATTAAAGCTATAATGCCCAAAGGAAAACATAGATTAAAACCCCCTATGTTTCACAGACTCTTCCTCAGGGGGTCCCAAAAACACTGAGTAAGAATGCTTTGAAAAGAAAGCAGGAGTGCAGGAGCAAAGAGCCAGCTGTAGATCATTCAGCCAAACACTTGGTGACTGACCCAATCAGCTTCCCTTAAAGCCAAACACCAACTGTTTCATATGCAATTAATGATTGCCCTGGCAAATGAAAGTGCATCAAGGCATCACAGGCATCGTTGAATGAGAAGACACACAGCAGTCACAGGTAGCTCGTCCCTGGTATCTACATAATGATATTACCAGGCTAATCTAGGCTCAGAGATTTAATTCTGCAAAACACCATGCACTAAATATTTATATTCATAAAAGGGCTAAGCAAAAAAAAATGTCCATATGCTGCCTCTAGGTTCCCCATTTGTCTAGAATATGCTGCTGGCTCATTTGCTGGGTTGTTGAGGGTCAAGGGCATCAGTCAAGTGTTAGTAGCATCCCAGTGTTTCTGGCCCCCAACTTCACCCTTTGAAAGGGGCTCATTGCTAGATTGGGTGTTTAGAGGTACCCAAGAGAAGGCAAATCCCCTTCCTTCTCTGGAGAAGCCAAAGCACAAAAAGAGACCCCCTCATATGTCAGAGCCGAGAAAGAGGCAGTAGAAGGGATGATAATGTCTATTCCCTATTCTTTGGTGCAGAAAATCAAAGTCCAGAGAGGGACCAGAGACTGCTAGAGTCATCCTTTACAAATATCAAATTCTCAATTGCAGATCTAGTTCTGATTCTTGATGCTACCATGCTTGAATTGTAAACCTGAAGAAGGAAGACACTTCAAATAATCATAAATAAACCAATGCTGATGGAAAGAACATGTGTTTTCTTTGGCCTTTTGGGTTTGTCTCCATTTCCTCTACTGAAGCCTAATTGTGAGCTATGGCCCTCACTCAAACATTCTTGCAGCACACTGCTGGGCCTGACACCTGCAGCATATAAGGCACATAAGGACCTGGCTTGGCCTAGCCCCACTCCTCAGGGGTTACCAGGATCATTTCTATGTCCATCGTGGAGACTGCTCTCCTCTCCCCACTGGCATCTCAAACCCAATTCCCTCAGTCCAGCTGCCTCTGCCCTTTCTCTCTCCTTGGCAGAAAATGCAGATGATGGAGCTTGTCTGTTCCCTGTGCACACCGTGACTTGAAGCCTTCAGCAACTTTTCCAGGGCTCTGCATATTATAATCAAGATGGGATCGGCTAATAAAAATTACATTGGTTACAATCCAAAAAGATTAACCAGCCTTAAGGGTTTCATGGCTATGCATTACACTTTTCAATTTTCCTACAATTAAGCTAACAAATAATATTGACAAATAAACTGCCAGATCTGCCAGCTGAAGCCCTGCCGCAGGAAGGGAGGGCTGTTCTGCAGCTGAGTGACTGTCCACCCATTGCCTGCTCATGAGGTCCAGCCCGTGAGTTCTAGCACACTGGGGCACTGGCACTTGAGCCGCATGGGTCGAGGGGCGATGAGGAATGGTTGCTGGCTTTACTCTTAAAAAAGAATTTAAAAAAGATGATAATCCTGACTCTTGCCCGCCTGCCACCTCTAAAGAATCTTCCTGATTTCTACTGATTTCTCAACCTCCCGCCAGAGAAATCCAGGGTAAGGAGACCTATGTTCTCATGAGGCACAACTATATCAACTCATCAACTAATTTGGAGTCACAAATCCAGGGCCTGAAATAAATCAGACTTAGTACTAATAAAATTTGGGGGTAGGTAAGACCAAGAGTCTCAGTGGAAAACCTTTCCCACACAGATGCTGCTAGAGGCCTATGGAGGCCAGACTTCTCCCTGCCTGGCTGCCCTGGTACTGGGGAGGGCAGGAGGCTGCAAGATGTTTTGGACCCTGTCTGCAAAGCTAAGTCCCAATTACTTCTACAGTTGTTTCTATTACTCAGTGTTGGAGAAGAAGACAGCAGGAGGAAGGACTAAGGGAGGAAGGCCACAAGGGAGTACGATCACTGTTCTCATTTAATGAGAGTTTACCACATGTGAGATACTGTGGTAAGTGCTTTCACTCAGTAATTTGTTTAATCCTCATAACAATCCTATGAAGTAGATCCTATTATCTGTCCCCATGTTACAGCTGAAAAAACTGAGGCTCAGAGAAGTTAAATAACTGATCCAGGAATTGAACCCAGGTTTTGGGCCCAGAGCCTGCGCTCTTAACTACAAAACCAGTGAAAACTGCCAAATGATTATAAATACAGAAAGTGTCTTTCTATAGCAGGATGTAAAGTCTGATCTAAGCTAGAAACAGGACATCTAGTCTCAGAGTCATGCTCACTTGATACTACGTTTGATCTTTATCAAAATCAAGAAGTGTCTGACAAGAATCCAGGATCCTGGGCTGGCCGTGCGTAGCGGTTAAGTGTGTACACTCCACTGCTGGCGGCCCAAGTTCGGCTCCCAGGCGCCCACCGATGCACCGCTTGTCAGACCATGCTGTGGCGGCGTCCCATATAAAGTAGAGGAAGATGGGCATGGATGTTAGCCCAGGGCCAGTCTTCCTCAGCAAAAAGAGGAGGATTGGCATGGACGTTAGCTCAGAGCTGATCTTTCTCACAAAAAAAAAAAAAAAAGAATCTAGGATCCTGGGTCAAATGGGAGAGTGAGGGACTGTTCTGTTTCTCAAATTATGGCCAGAGGGCAATCTTTAACTAAATCATCTGGGAAGCTTATTAAAATGCAGGTTCATGGTCTCCATTCAGTCTTCTAGATCAGAATCTCTGAATATGGGGCTCATGAGTCCACTGTTTAACAAGCTCTCTGGATGATTATTATGCATCCAAAACTGGAAAACCATTGGTATAAACTATGAACACTGCCCTCAACTAGTTTCTAACCAAACCCACTCCCCACAGTGGCATCCAGGCCACTAATCTGACCCTAGGCAGCCTTCACCTCCACTCTCCCTGATCTCTTCGGTCTTTCATACATGCCAATTGCATTTCTTCCTCCTATCTTTGTTCTAATTCACTCTGGTCCCCACCCTCACCTATGCTTTCCCCTCCACTCCTCACCTGTATTGGTGTTTTACACACTTGGGCCTGGTATGGCCTCTTTCTCTCTTCTCTCTCTTTTTTAATGTAATTTTTATTTAAGTGTAATATACCTACAGAAAAGTGCACAGAATAATAAGGTTACAGCTCAATGAATTTTTTCAAAATGAATATACCTGTGTAGCCAGCATGAAGTCACTTTTTTTAAAAACACAAATTTGACTCTAAATAGCACTGAAGAGTAATTTAAGTCTTTAGTCTCTTAAAGGGACAGCAAAAAAGGGAAATTCCACTATACTTCACTCCTTAAAGCCCTCTCCTTACAGACGCTTCTCCCCACCAAAATCTCTCTCCCTTATTCCCTTGCTTTCTTTCCCTTCACAAATATCTATTGAGCACCTACCCCATTAGGCACTGGGTTGATGATGAACAAGATATACCTGGGTCCTGCTTTCATGGCGCTTACAGTCTTATGGGGGAGACAAATGAAACACAGGTAAGCAAACACTTAATCACAAATTGTGACGACTGCTCTGAAGGGACTAACTAGGTGCTCTGATGCTGGAAGGGTAAGAGAAACAGTCAGGAGAGGAGAAAAGAGCAGAGTATGAATAGCAAGGGCAGAGGCTCTGAGGTGGACATGACTGTGCTCAAGGGAGGACTTCCTTCCTTGCTCCTCTGACTTCGGTGGCCTCTCTTCAGCCCCATCCTCCCACCTTCAGAACCTCTTCTTTTCCACCAGAAGCTTTCCACCCTGTCTGCCTTTTTATACAGAACAATTTACCACTTTCTCTATGTTAGCACAATACAGGTTCATCAACACAAACCCGGAGTGCTTAGTGAGATAAGAAGGGGAAAAAATATGAACTGCCACTTTAATTTTTTTTTGTCCCAGAAATGTTTAAGTAGGATTTATTCACCTACTCTTTGGAATCAACCCTCAGTCCACCCTCAGTGGAGGTGTCCCTGAGCTAAGGCTACAGGAAGCCTCCGAGTTGCCTCCTTTCTCTGGTTTCTCACAGTTATCACTTGGAGAGTCACGGAGCTCTGTTCAGGAGCTCAGAGGTTTAGAATCAAGAAGTCTCATCGGTGTTTTAGCAGCTGACTGCTTTGTTCCCGAGGTAATACTGGCACCAATAGGTACCCCTGGCATTGAAGGGAGTGGACAGCACAGTCTGTGCCCCAAAGGGTTTGGCTGTGAGCCATCCAAGTTCTTACCTAGTACTGATGACTTGAATAAAAATGTTTTACAACCACAGAGAGACCTGAAGATTCAAGAGTGGCTCATTGGCTCTGTCATTTGGCTTCTCTTCCTGCCCATGTCAGTGTGGGGCCTCTGTGCCCTCTGACCCCAGAGGGAGGCAGAGAATGCCCTTCCACTTGCTTCTTTCCCTTTTCCTCCTCCACCCCAAGCTCATCCTTGGATCCTCTTTCAATCCTTTCTCCCAGGGTCTTGCCCCTTCTCTGAAGGACTCCCTCAGTCAGATTCCCTGACAGGTGACTGAATTGAGAAGAATGTTGTGAGGTGAGCCCTCATAACAAAATAATTATGTCTTCCAAAAGCCCAGCTTTACAACCCTTTGCACATCTCCAGTATTACGTGATAGAGCGTTTCCTTCTGTTAAATTTCCTATGTTCTAGAGAAAGTGAATTAAAACAAACTACTGTGCCATACTTAGATTCAAGTTAAGGCCTCAAAGCCAAATTTTGGTAAATGAATCTTTGTTATGTCCTCTCTGGACCCGAGTCCTTGACAGGATTTTGTCAGGTCCTCGTCATCATCATCATCATCACCACCATACAACATTTATGGAGTTCCTACCATGAGCTGTGGCCAGGAACAGTGCTTTACATGCATCTTCTCCCCCTGGTCCAGCTAAACATGGACTGCTAAGCCTAACCAGGACAGTGGTTCTGAGGGTCAGTCTCCAGGGCTCTGCTGTGAATAAGGCAGACCCTCAGGCCAGCACTGGAACCAGCAGGGAGAACTGAGGGACTGGGGATAAAGTTTAGATAGGATGCTCTCTGACAGTTGGGACATGTCTGGGACAGTTCTCTGACAGAGACTAGAGAGTAGCATTCAGTCATGTGTCCATTTAATAACTATGTATACAGGCTTAAGATAAAGGAATTTGGTGCTCAGGGAAGCTTTGAGATCAGAAATCAGTACAGAGCTTTATGACCTTACATATTGCAACCTACTGACACACTCATGGCTGAAATTATACTTCGGAGATTTGCATCAATATAATCCAGAGGATGGGGAAAGAAGTGGGTGGGGATTCACTTGAAACAAAAGTGGCCATAAGTCATTATATTTGAAGCTGAGTAATGAGTAAAAGGAGGTTCATCATATTCTTCTCTTTACCTTTGTTTATGTTTGAAAGTTTACACAAGTGAAAATTAAATACACACACACACACACACACACACTCCATGCCTGTTTTCCCTTTTCTTTTGGTGTGTGTGTGTTTACTTCTAGGTGTTTTCTTTTTCTTGTTTTTTTTTGTTATTGTTTCCGAAGTAAGACGCTTTTTTTTTTTATTTTAAATGTCAGCCTATTTTAGCTGTGGAAAGGACAAACCAAGTCAAATGGGTTTCATTTGCATTTGGAGCAGTGAGAAAAGGGCTTCTAGGATCCAGGTGCAGGGGTGCTAGAAGGGACAATCATGGGAGAACCCCAAGAAGACAAATATTCTGGGATAGAAAATCCAGGCCTTTTTGTTTTGCTGTCCTTGCTCCCTCCTCTACACTCCTGCCCTTCTTCAAAGTCGTTCCCCTCAAAAATTGGATCCTCTTTCAATCCTTTCTGTCTCTTAATACATGGAGGAGATAGATTGTATTTGATTTAAAGGGTAATTCTCTGACATTAAAGTCCTGCCTTTCCCCCACCTCCTACCCCAGGCTGCTCCCAGACCTCTCTGAGGTTGACAGCCTGGCTGTCTAGATTGCTCTCTGTTCACCTACTGACTAACGTGCCCCACGTGAAAGCTCCTTCCAGCTGAAAGTCCCCCTGGATTTTTCCTGGGGCCTCCCTGAATGCACTGCTCTGCCCTGCAGATTCCAGATCTCACCCACCCCTAAATAGGTCCCACGCTGATATCTCCCATTTGCCCTTCCAGAGACACTTTCCGTCCTTTCCCACCCTGCTCTGGACCCCGGGAAACAATCTATATGGACTGCATCTTGCCCTCTGGCTTCTGTTTCTTTGGCTAACAGGAGATATAAGAAGATTAGAGGGCAGGAGGAGAGTGATGTTGGAGTATGAATCCTTCCAGATCCCTCCCTGTTGAGTTACTGTGGAAGGGCTGCATCCCTTTTTGAAGGCCATAGCTATTGTCAAGTGGCCCTCTCCCCACAGCTACCTTCTCAGGGTCTTGGTAACCAGGCCCTCCCTGACCCTTTAGGCCTAGAAGTGGTATGGCTCCCTGCTATTGCTAGCCCAGGGGTGTGCACTATCCCTTGTTGATCTCCTTAAATCTTGCCCACACCTTTGAAAATAGGCCCTTAATTAAACCTTCCTCAAATTAATCAAGTTTACATGTGTCAGGACCCTGACTGATACCGGCCTATACTGTTGCCAAGACAGCCCTGGTTAGTATATATTTTTATGTTTTGTTTCCCTTACAGAACAGAAAGCTTCTTGAAGGCAGGGCCCATCTCTTACCTACCTACAGAGTGACAAACACATAGTGAGTGTTTAGTACTCACTATAGAACTAATCCTGGCCCTGGTCACTTCTTCCTCAAATGGCATTTTTGGGAGGCAGGGGGAATCAAATGAAAAATAATGTAAATGTCTGGGAAATGATAGCAGACATATAAAGGAAATCATTAACTTGAAGGAATGGTAGTGATGGGATCTGGACAAAGTCCAATAAAAGAGAAAATAACCTGCATAAACTTCAACTAGAGTCTATAAGATGAAGTGTGGTAAATACTATTGGTCAAACAGTGTCTAACAAATCTAAGCAAAGAAATCATGGGAAAGATAGCTTTGTCAGCACAAAAGGCTGATTAATCTCCCAAACTGGGAAAAACATGCAGCAAATATATGAAGTATCTTTTTATAACCAAAGTGAATACTTATTTTGTCTGTTTAGACAAGGGTTTCTGACTTGGATACTACTGTTAATAAATGAGATACTGTCACTGCATTTAGACTACCTGTGAGAGAATCTGTGTTAGTTATATTACTGCATAACCAATAACCCCAAAACTTAAGAGCTTAAAATAACAATAATAAACATTTATTATCTCACATGCGTCAGGAATTCAGGAACAGCTCTAGCTGAATGTTCTACCCAGTATCTCATGAGGTTGTAGCCAAGATGTTAGCTGGGGTTGTAGTCATCTGAAAGCTTAACCGGGGCTGTTGGATCCTCTCTAAGATGGCTCGTTCACATTACTAGCTATTTGGTGCTGACTATTGCCAGAAGGCTTCAGTTCCTTGCCATGTGGAGCTCTCCACAGCGCTGTTTGAGATTCCTCACGACATAGCAGTTTATTTCCCCGAAAGCAAGTGATCCAAGTGAGTAAGGCAGAAGCCACAATATCTTTTGTAACTTAGCCTTGGAGTCACCTTCCATCATTTCTGCGATACCTTATTGATTACACAAATCAGCCTTATTCAATATATGAGGGATGTGAATACCAGGAGGCAAGAATTATTGGGGGTCTCCTTGGAGATAGCCACTACAACATCTTTGTTCTTCTCATTGCATTCTATCCAGGGCACACAATTTCAATTTGCCCCATTCCTGATGATGTTCACTTTGATTATCTGATTAAAGTTATATCTGTCAGGCTTCTCCACTGTGAAGTTACTCTTTTCTTTTTCAAATCATTACGTATTTTGGGAGGAGATACTATGAAATGATGTGTCCTTCTGACATATCTCCATTACTCTTCGAGCACTTCCTTGTGTTCTGGCACGAAATGTTCTAAGCTCATCTTGTACTTTCCTTGTCACAGCCCTGGAATCAGCCATTTCTCCAAGGAACATTGATTCCTTTTAGTGGAGAATGGTATTTACAAGCTAAGATCTGGACACTAAGTATACTCATTATTATCAGGTATTGCTGCTCCAAGACCCTCTCAGTGGGCAGAGCTAGGGAATATATGTATGTATGTATGGAACCAATCTCCCTTCACTGGTGCCAGCTTCTTTCTCCACATGAATGCCCTTACCACACCACTTGGGCTCCAACACTCCATGCCAGAGCACTGCTCAGCATGAACATCAACCTTGCTCTGCCCTACATAATGGTTTTAAGACTAAATTGTTCAGGAAAGAGAAGGTACAAACTGAGGCCATCTTGATTATATATGCAAATTACGTGAAATTTAGAGCTATTAATTGCTAACATTTATTGAGTACTTACTATATGCCAGGTAACGTTCTAAGGATTTTCTATGAATCCTCAGAGTAGCTCAATGACATAGGAACTATTATGGTCCCCATTCTGTTGATGAGGCTTAGAGAAGTTAAGTAATTTACCCAAGGTCACACAGTTACCAAAGAGACATAGCAGGACTGTTTTATTGGACTTCTAGAACATATCTTAAAAAGGAGGAGGTATCCTGTGTCTTCCACAACATCCTCCTGCTGTAGGTTTGGAGCACAGATATTGCTAAATGTCCTCTGGGGACAATTTGCTGAGAACCACTGGTCTACAACAACGTTAATCTAATCTAACAAAAGCTACTTTTTGATTGTTTGTGCTAATGAATGAAAAAGGGATAAACATAATCCAGAAGAGCAGAATATGCAAAAATCTCATTTCTTTGTGTGGCAGAGATTGCTAGTTGCCTATTCCAACATCCATTAGAAGGGGACTTCCTTAACCTTTCTCCTCCAAGTCTATACCCCACCTGATTTGCACCCATACTCTCCTCCTTCCTTTCTGTCACTGCAGGCTAATCCCTCCATCTGGATCTCATTCAGTCTTATCTTCCCAGGGCCTGGCTCCCCCATATCTCCTCTCTTTTTCTTTTCTCTTCAATCTTTCTCTCTCTAATGGATCCTTTCCAACAGCATTTAAATATGCTCAAGTCTCTCACTTCTTTTTATTTCCCAAGTTTTTATTTTGGAAAATTTCAAACCCTCAGAAAAGTTGCAAGACGGGTACAACGAATACCTACAACCATTCACCTAGATCAACCAATGATTGACATTTTGCCACATTTGCTTTAGTTCTCTCTCTCCCTTCCTCCTCCTCTCTCTCTCTCCACAAACACATACTTTTCTTCCCTAAATCATTTGAGAGTTAGTTGCAGGCATCATAACATTTCACCCTAAACACTTCAGCATGTATCTCCTAAGAACAAGGACATTCTCTAATTCTCTTACTCTCACAATACACTTATCACACTTGGGGAAATTTAATAATGATATAACACTATTATCTAATATACAGCCCATATACAGTTTTTCCCTGATTGTCCCACTAATATCTTTTATAGCTGTTTTCTCCTATGTGTGTCAGTGTATATGTATGTTGTTCCAGGGCCCAATCAGAGGTCAGTCATTGCACTTAGGTATCATGCCTCTTCAGTTTCCTTTGAACTAAAGTTTCCCTGCTTTCCAACAAAACAATGAACACTCTCCCTAGACCCCCACCTTCTACCTTTAACCACTGTGCTATCTCTTCTCTCTTTCCCTTGACAGCCACGTGTTTTGTAAGAGACTCAACAGTCTCCATTTCCTCACCTTCCCTCTTCAACTCACTGCAGTATGCATCTGCCTCCCACTATGATCCACACTTGCCAGATTTTCCTCCTGCCTCTCTGATCACTTCTTGGGCTCCTTTGCTGGCTCCTCTTCTTCTGCTTATCCTGTAAATATATATATATATTTTTTTTTTATTTTATCTATTGAGGTCACTTTGGTTTATAACATTGTGTAAATTTCAGGTGTACATCATTATATTTTAGCTTTTGTATAGACTGCATTGTGTTCACCACTAAAAGCCTAGTTTCCATCCATCCATTACCATACATATATGCCCCTTTAGCCCTTTTGCCCTCCCCACCCAAGTCCTTCCCCTCTGGTAACCAGCATCCTGTAAATCTTAAGGTTCTTTAGGACTCCGTCCTAGACCTGCTGCTCTTTACACTGCTTGCACTTTTCCTGGGTGATTTCATCCTTTCCTAGGGGAGTGGGTCTTCAATTACCACCTTTATGCTGCAGATCTCTATCTGGAGCCCAGGCCTTTCTCTCTAGCTGCAGTTTCAAATATCCATCTGCCTCCTCAACATCTGAATCCATGTGGAAGTCTTGCTGGCACCTTGAAGCAATATGTCTAAAAAAGAACTGATTAACCTCCCACCACCTGTTCCTTCTATTGTGTTCCCTGTCTCAAAAAATGGCACTCTTCATTCATCCTGTTTCCTGACCCAGATACCTAGAAGACATCTTTGACATATCCCTTTGACATAATCCATGACATGTCTAATCAATCACCAAGTTCTACAGATTCTATCTCCTCAGTATCTCTGGAATCTACTTCTTTCTGTTATCATCACCTCCCTCATCAGGCCTCCATCATCTCTCTCAGGAAGATTTCAGCAACCTCATAATCTTTTTCCCAGTCTCCAGCTGCAAGTGATTTTTCTAAAAATACAAATCTGACCACGCTGCAGCCCTGCTTAAAATTTTTCAGTAGTTTCTTACAGCCCTCAGGATAAAGTCCAATTCCTTAATTTGGCCTATAAGCTGGGTGAAAGTCAAGATATTTTATAGCTGGTAAGGCATAGGCACTGACCCCAGTTAGAAAGGATGTCAGCTGGTTCACCTGACAAGCATATGCCAGCTGAATAATGGCTTGCCTATAGAGCTCCATGCTATTGCCCTCTGCAGTCTCATCCAGTGCCACTCATCCCCTAATGTCACACTAGCCTTGGTTTGGTTCTCAGAATGCACCATCAAAAATGCAGTTACCTTTGCCTGGAACACCCTTTCTGGTAGGCTGACCATCAATCACCCCACCCAATCCCCACTCCACAGAGCTGCCCTGAAGGAGACTGAGTGCTCTATCCAGATATGGTTGGCTTTGGCCTGTGACAGTGGGAGCTTCTGTTGAGGGAACCTAATCTGGATCACAGTTCACTGTTAATAATGACTCCTTACACTTAGGCACAAGAACACAGAGACCCAATAGGGCCAGCAAAGAAGTAGGAAATTGACTCGTGACCTTTTATGAGGAGAAGGAAGTGAGGGGAAGGGGGAAAAATTCTTTATTTAGTCCTCCAACTAAAACATTATCTCTCCTGCCAATTAAAATACAAAAAACCTTTCCCACTTCTATTGGACCTCTTGACCCTAGGATTAAGCCTATTAGATATTCAAATAGTTGATGGGTTTTAAACCAATTAATCACTTTGCTTCTGTTCAACCTTGAGCTTCGACTGGCTATCCTTGGAAAATAGATGGGTTTTGGGGGGGGGCGGTAATTCTAGAGTTTGGAAGGCAAGATGGGCACGGAGGGAGACTCTGGATAGCTAGAGGTCAGCAAGAAGGCACTGGGCATCTAAACTCCAAGGCAGTGATCTCAAATCTGGCTGCAGATTAGAATTACTTGGAGATCTTTTAAAATTACCATTGCCAAGGGCCTACCACAAAGCTATTAAATCAGAATACCTGGGGGGTAGAGCTTGGGCATCAATATTTTTCATAAAGCTCCTCAAATGATTCCTCTGTGCAATCAGGGTTGAGAACCCCACTAGGTATAGGAAAAGGGAATGCCATGGGATGAGAAAAAAGTGCAGGCATGTATGGAATATTTCTGGCTCTGGCCTGCTATGTGTTATAATCACATGCTACGGAGATGGGGGGTAGAAGAGCAGAGTAGTGTGCTTAAAGAAGGGCATGATCCTTGTGGGTTGGGGTTGCCTAGAGAAGGTAAAACATACAGACTGGCAAAAAGTGGAAAGCCCAATAATGCCAAGTGTGGTGGAGTGGTATGGTGGAAGTGTACACTGTTGTGGTCTTTCTGTACTGCAATTTGCCACTACATAGTCCAATTAAGTGTCCTCCATAGCCTATGAACCAGCAAGTATGATCTTGGGTATGTATTCCCAAAGATATTCTCACTCAGGGGGGCATGCAGGAGGTTGATCACTGCAGCATTATTGGGGGTAATTGGGAACTGGAAGTTTTGCTGGGACAGTGGATAGGCAGAACATGGGGGGTACACACCATCAGACTACTACTCAGCAGTTAGAAGCAACCGGTTATATGTACACATATATAGCAACATGAATGGATCTTAAAACCATAGGTAATGGGTGCAAAAAGTATGAAACATAATGAGATACATAAAACAATATTACATTTGTGAGTTAAAAATGTAGCACACAAAACAATATCTATTTTTCAAGAACCATACAAACAAAAAGATAAACATTGCCTATGGGAGGAGGGAAAAGGGAGCAGGCTAAGGCGCTAAAAGGGAATAAATAACTAGATAACTATTTTTTTAAAGTAAGATTTAAATCAGACCTGGAAACACGAGTAGAAAAGAGGGGGAAAGGGAAGTCTTCTAGAAGGGCAAAATGACTCCCACAAGCCAAGGCCAGGAGGCAGGAATGTGCTGAGCAGGTGTGGGTGGGAGAAAGGCCTGATTGAAGCAGAGGGGTGTATTAAAGCAAAGTGGGAAGTAAGGCGGGAGAGAGAGGATTGGATAAGATTAAGAAGGTCTGGAAGACCAGACAAAGGAATTTAAACAATGATAAAGTAGATAAGAGAGACATAAAAGGATTGAGCAGTGAAGAAATGTGATGAAAGTGAAATCTAAAAGAGATTATCAGATGAGGAGGACAGAGAGAGCCTGGAGTCAGAGAACTGGATTGGAGGTGAATATAGTGAACTAAGCAAAAAAAAGATGAAGGGAGTCCGGAACAGGCTACCATGGGCGGTGGAGGCTGGAAGAGACATTTTGATAGATTACTGGCTGGATACAGACACTAATAGACAAGGATAAGTCAGAGTACTCTGTGGTCTTACACTAGGAAGTTAGGGGAAGAAATTAAGTCCAATAGTAGCTGCGATTTCTCACGCTGGAAATCTAGTTTTCCAGTAAAGTGGAGCTTTAAAGGTTCTAATGATTCAGTATTCTCCTTGAGCAACTAAGCTTTAAGTCGGCTCAGAGGTGCACCCATTTTAGTGTTGGCAGAGATCTTTGTGTTCCACACGACAAAAGAGGTCCAGTTAAATTGCCCAAAGTCAACCAATTAACTAGAGAAAGGATGGGCTAGAACCAGGCCTCAACTTCTAGTCTAATAAACTTTCCTAAACTATGTTGGATATGAGGGACTTCACAGGTAATTCATAGTTGGATTTCTCAGTTTGTTTGACCACAGTGGTCAATTTTCAAGAAAGAGGATTTACCCTTTCTGTACCCAGCCCCTGCCTGCTCAGTTTCAATCTGTATACATATGAACTGTCTAGCTGGTTGGGCTTCTAAACAATAACTTCTTGTATTTGCCTTACTAATCCTTACCTCCACATGACCAGAAAAAGTGAGGACCCTCACTGACTGCCAGCCTCAACAGTCAATATTTTCATACTCCTCTATGCATAACAAAGTAAAACAAACGACTTCTCAACAGAATGGAATCTTAAAGTTTAAAAGATCTTAACCTCCCACCCAAACTGAAACCCCCTAGAAAATACCCCTGATAGATGGTTTTCCTCTATATGTTTTCAGGAATGGGGCAGTCCCTTCCTTTGTCAGGACAGCTCTGATTACTAGAAAGCTCTGAGTCTGAGTACTATGTCACTGCAGTGTGCTTCAGTGAAAATAGCACAGGCCTTAGAGTCAAGCAGACTTGGGTTAGAATCCTGACTACGTAATTTGCTGTATGACTCGAGCAAGTTATTTATCTTTTTTTTTTTTAATTTTATTCATTTATTTTTTTCCCCCAAAGCCCCAGTAGATAGTTGTATGTCATAGCTGCACATCCTTCTAGTTGCTGTACGTGGGACGTGGCCTCAGCATGGCCCAGCAAGCGGTGCGTCGGTGCGCGCCTGGGATCAGAACCCCGGGCCGCCAGCAGCGGAGCGCACGCACTTAACCGCTAAGCCACGGGGCCGGCCCTTTATCTTCTATCAGTCCCATTAACTTCATCTGTAAATTAGAGATAATAATACCTGTTTTACAGAGTTACTATGAATATTAGAGATTATGAAGCCAAAATGCCTAATACAGTGCCTGGCACAAAGAGCTAATGAAGTGATAATTATCATCGTCATCATTATCCCACCCACTGGTCCGAGTCTGCCCTCTGGAGCTACATACATATGCCTTTCAATACTTTCAAACACTTAAATTTAGTTGTCGTGTTATTCCTAAGCGCTCTTTTTTCAGAGTAAGCATCCACCAATATTTTCTCTCTTGGTTATCCTGCCCTTGGCTATGACCCTGCATATGATGTTTGTAGAACATGGTGCCCATAACTGAACAAAGTACTCCAGTAAGACCATAAGCCTCTATTCCCTAGACATTGCTCTTCAAGCTGCCTAGGACTCCTTTAGCTTTTTTGGCAACAGTGTCACATCCTGCCTTAATCCTACGAAAACTTCCAGGTAGTTTTCATACGAATGAGCTTTAAGTCTTCTCCATTTTGTACTTGTGTAGAACTCTTTCTTTGAAATTAAAAAGTAAGACTTTTTATCAACTGAAAGCCTGTTATATATTAGGTATTCTGCTGAGTTCTGTGGACATAGGGATGACTAGGACAAAGTATCAGCATACTAGAAACGTAAGCTCCACAAGTCTTTGTCTATCATGTTCACTAATGAATCCTCATTTCTTGGGATGATGTCTGCACACAATTATATGCTTAGTTTGTTGAACGAATGAATGAATAAAATAGTTTACAATGGAAATTTTCCCTATAAGTAAAAAGGAATTTCCCTAATACACTTATTTTATAAATTCAGATATTTTGTACATGCCTATCACTTTTAGCCCAACCCTAGTGTTTTTTCCACCTAGAGTAGACCTAATTTCCAAAATAAATTCGTACTGTCCCTTTCAAGGCTAGACTAAATACTTACATGCTTTATTTGCTGGATGGCGATTATATTCCACCATTGAAGGCCTTTTGTAAGTACTTGTTTGACATTTAATGCAGGGCTCACTTCTCAGGGTTAGCAGTAGCAGGTCATGCTTTCTGAGAGCTAAACATCGAGAATTTCCGGAACCGAGTTCTATCTGGCCGTGACTTGCTGTGGGGGAGAATAAGGTCCTCGGGAGAAATGTGAAGCAATGGCTTAGCAGGACCTTGAAATTTTGCATTGGTCTGCGAAGTCCTGCCAGGTGCCCATAGGCCCAGCGTCTCTGGGTCAAAATCCGTCCTGCAGACGCCAGATATATGAAATTTGGGGCTGTCCAGTTCTCTAAAACCACAGTTAGGGAGGGGCTAGGACCTCTGAGTCCTTTCACAGTTTTTTCCAGTATTTGGGCTTAAGGTGAGGCACTCGTCGCCATCTCGATATCAAATACCAGGCAAGCCGTCACTGGCGTCTTTCGGTAACCACGGAGACAGCCGTGCCGCTCCGTAGAGGCTGTAAACTACGATTCCCATCAGCTGATTATCTCTGCTTGCCGGCGAGTGTTTAGATTTGGCTTTTCGATCCCGCGACCCTGCCGCAGTGAACTGCGGGAGTTGCAGTTCGCGGTGTGGACTCACTTTTTGCTGCGGGAAGCTCCATAACTACAAATCCCGTGAGCCAGAGGGCTCACGCATGCGCACAGGACAGCCGGTCCTCCCTGGCCCCCCTGCCGGTGCCTGAAAGGTAAGAGAGGGCGGGGGGAAGGAAGAGGAGGCGGGATCCGGGAGCTGCGTTGGCTGCGGCCTGGCACCAAGGGGGCGGCCCCGGCGGAGTGCAGACCCAGTGTTCCCCGGCGATTATGGACCCGGCCGAGGCGGTGCTGCAGGAGAAAGCGCTCAAGTTTATGGTGAGGAGAAGGGGCAGGCCGGGAAACTGTGGAGGCGGTGGCGTTGGCAGCGTCGCTGAGGCTCGGGCCTGGGCCGCCCACCCGCCGGAGGAGCGGGCAGCGGGACCCTGGGCAGAGACCGGCGGCGGGGGCGGCTGAAAGGACGGGACGGGACGGCAGCTCCAGGGAGGCGGGAGGAGGTTGCGGAGAGGACCCGGGGGTGGGGGCAGCAGTTCCGCCATCTTGTGGATGAGAGGCCAAGTGACAGCGGGAGCTTAATCGGGGAGGGGGCTCTGGGTGGCGCGCGGGGCCCTGGAGTGAAAGGTGCGTGGGGACAGTTACTGAAGAGCGGAGGAAGCCGGGAGGAGAGACGCCGTGAGGCCGCTGACAGGGCCTTCTCGGTGTCAGGGTTACGGGTAAGGCCTGGGAAAGAGGTGCATTCAGGAGTGGGGAAGGGGAGCGCGGGATAGTGGGAGGAAAGATATTGCGAGTAGGGGTAGGGGAAAACGGGCAGGGCTGGATGCAGGTGGATCTAAGGGTGGAGGAGAGAAAGCCAGGGCTGGTGGGAGACTTGTAGTTTTGTAGAATGACGGAGGAGAGAGAGCTTTTGCCTTCAGGATGCAATCGCAGCTTGGCCAAACTAATGTTGACAAACTCCGGAAAGGAAGAGGCCTTACTTAGGAAGATAAGGACTGGGGATGGGGACCTAGGGCTATGGTGACAGTCTCTGGGAAAGGAAAGGGATGTTAACCATGAGCCAGGATTACAAATGTCAGAAAAGGGATACATACTCTACTTAGAAAGGAGAGGCTAAATATTGTAGTACCGACGAGGTAATGAAAAGCAAGAGGATTGGTCAGGAAAACCTGGGTACAGGAGATTGGGGGCAAAATTCATATCTAATAGGGAAAACAAAACAAAACTATTGCTAAATTGTAGAGCTAGTAAAATGTGGGGCCCAGGTGCTGTATCACTTTCTGGGAAAGGAAAGGCTGTAGAGATTAGAATCGCAAGACCCATAAGAAGTGATGAGATCAGTAGAGAAATTCAGGAGATAAAAGGGGGAATGTAGATAGTGGGGAATGGGAGATATCAAGATTGGTGGTTACTTATCAGTTTTAAGTTGAAGCACAGTATGAGCTTGGATTGGATTTTGTGGGTGTGTTTAAATCCTTTGGAACCTAGTTCTTTAACTTTGTATCATGCTTTTCTTTTGCTATGCTTATGTTTGTATAGTCTGATATTTGATGTGTTTGATCTGATGGTTCTTGTATATCCTAGGTGTAAAACCAGACTTTATGGTTACAGCTAAAGAGTGATGGGATGCATAGACTTCTATCTTAACAGGTGATCTCAGGGACATTGATATTATTTACAGTTGCATCGTGCTTTTTCAGACGTGATTGTAACTTGTCACTCTAAATCTTATTTCTTTGTTAGTTGTTATTTTGTATCTTTGCCTGAAATACTAAAACAAATCTAAATAAATATGGACACTAACCTAATTGAATTCAGGCTTTAAACTGCCCCATTTACAAGAATACTTTTTTACTAAAACTTTATTTATTTTGTATTAGTACTTTCAGAAACACCTAACTAAAGTTTGAGTGTATCATTAACAAAATTCCATTAGGCCTGAAGAAGGTTCTTGAATTTTTGCCCAATGATGAAATTCTAAAATATTAAGAAGAGACTTTGAAATTTTTTTGCACTCCAGAAGTAAGAAGAAGCTGCTTTATATCTCAAGCCAGCTTCTAGATTTAAGTCAGAAAAGTGGCAGCTGCTTATTTTTGTTTTCCTGTTTAAAGGCTGACTCGATCCTAATCTTGACACTTGTGTCAGATTTATGGAATAATGTGTGATTTACAGATCATAAAGAGACATTATGAGATCATCTTCTTTACTCCCCATTAGACCTCAGCCTAGGACGTTCTCAACTACTTGATCTCTGCTTTGTACCAGTGAGTTATGTTTCGATAATGGTCTCCTGACTGAGTTAAAGTGGACCTGGAGATTGCCATGTAGTAGTTTGCAGCTTTTAGGGCACCACACATTATTAAATGTTGAGTCAGTTTCCATAGGGAGAAGCCAATTTTTTCTTTAATTTTAGTTACTTTCATTTTTGACCTTGCCTGCTATTGTGGCTGCTGTTTGAGAAAAGGCCAATGTGAAGAGGGTCACCAAGAATGACACCTTAATAACTGAAGCAAAGAATGGAGAGTTAGAGATTTGGTATTCTTTCTCAGCTCAGTAACAGTCTTATTATGAATCTGAGTAAGTCACAACTTGCCTTTGGTCCCATTTACCCTGCTATAACATGTTGGTTTCTTCAGAATCAATTTTGAGATAGGAAGATATTTTATTTGTGCTTGCACCAAGTAATTAGTGCACAGTACACATGGAAGGGCTATCCTTTTAATCAAGTTGAAATTTTTGTATAGTATTTGCCTGTGTTTTGGCCTTACCTCTTCCTTCAGCTGTGAATTGTGAATGGCAGTTTTTGTACGGATACCCTGATTTCCAGTTTAAGAAAATGTAAAATTTGTTTAAAATGCCAACATGTAGTGGATATTCTCTTTCATGAATTTTTCTCATTACCACATTAATATGGTGCTTTGATTAGGAATTTTACAATATAATCTTATTAATGAGACTACCGAGTTGAACTCGGAACTACTAATTCCGAGTTGAACATAATTCATACATGCTCTAGGCTTAAAGTTTACCCTTGCATACTTGTGAAAAATAGTTTAAGCAGGAGGTTTAACTTCTAGACACAAATGATATTATTATTATTATTTTTTTGTGTGTGTGAGGAAGATCAGCTCTGAGCTAACATCTGTGCTAATCCTCCTCTTTTTGCTGAGGACCGGCTCTGAGCTAACGTCTATTGCCAATCCTCCTCCTTTTTTTTTTTTTTTTGCCAAAGCCCCAGTAGATAGTTGTACGTCATAGTTGCACATCCTTCTAGTTGCTGTATGTGGGACGCTGCCTCAGCATGGCCAGAGAAGCGATGCATCGGTGCGCACCCGGGATCCGAACCCCGGCCGCCAGTAGCGGAGTGTGTGCACTTAACTGCTAAGCCACGGGGCCAGCCCAGACACAAATGATATTAAAGCAGTAGTTACATTAAATAACCTATGTGCTAATATAACCTATGTGCTAATATTTCATTCAGTTTTAGGAGGTCCTTAAGGACCTTTCCTAATACTTCCTTGGTCATCACAATTATAATTCAGAAAAGATAAATGGGAACTTGAAGAGGACCTGAGAAGAGAAATGAAAATGATTGAAGGAATGTAGGCACCATTTTATAAAGAGATATATATATCTATAAATATTTATATGGGGGATGGAAGGACAAGTTGAGGGATGAATTTAAAGTTTATTTAAAAAAATTTACAGGATAAACCAGTCCCAGAATCTTAGAACTGGGGAAACGTTTGAAGCTTGGTTGAATTAATTTTAGGGCATATAAAATGGTTTTTTATTGAGTTGATGGATAAGTGAAACATTATAAAAGGTAACTTTCTGTGTAACAAACCACCCCAAAACTTAGTAGCTTAAAAAAACAATTTATTATTTCTCTCAAATCTGTGGTTGACTGACGAGTTTTCACTTTCACTTGGTATATTGGCTGGGGTGCCAGTATGGCTGGAATGTTCAAAATGTCCTCACTTACATGGCTGGCCGCTGGCTGAGAGTTCAGCTAGCGCTAAAGGCCTTCAAGTCCTCCTTTATGTAGGCCTCCTTTCTCCACATGGGCTTTGGATTTCTTTAAAGCGTGGTGCCTGGATTCTAAGAAGCAGCATTCCAGGAGACAGGAAATAGAAGCCAATCAGCCAATTCTCTTAAGTCCTAGGTTTGGAAGTCTGAGAATGTCGCTTTTGGCCCAAGAGAGTGAAGGCCAGGCCAGAGTCAGAGGGAGGGGCAATAATCTCTACTTCTAGACAAGAAGAGTGGCATGCATAAACAGAGAGGGGGAAATTGTTGGGGGCTATGCCCTTTTTTTGTAAGGAAGATCAGCCCTGAGCTAACATCTGATGCCAATCCTCCTCTTTTTTCTGAGGAAGACTGGCCCTGAGCTAACATCTGTGCCCATCTTCCTCTACTTTATATGGGACACCGTCACAGCATGGCTTGACAAGCGGTGCGTTGGTGCGCGCCTGGGATCTGAACCCACGAACTCCGGGCTGCTGCAATGGAGCACGCGGACTTAACTGCTTGTGCTACCAGGCCAGCCCTGGCCATGCCCTTTTGAGACTGGCTGCTGTAGATGCTATTCTAGTTGGATGTTCAGGCTAAAAATAGAAATGGGATCAGCCAAATTTGAGGGTAATAACACTAGGAATGCTTTGGAGGCATCTCTTTTTTGAGGTTAACTTCTTAAGGAACTAACATGATCTACATGACTTGCCTTAATGTCACTGTAGAGGTAATACTGGGTGAATTAATATGATCAGTAACTTTTCTTATTTGCTTGAGAAGCATATGTTTCTAAAAGCAAGAAAATATATTTAAAAATAAATATTCATATTTTTCACTATGATGGGCTTTTCTTTAAATCAGTGAGATTGATTACCAGCTGGTTGGATGAACATTTGAAACTAGTTCTTAGTTTAAGTTGTCAGAGTTTCTATGTATATATTACCTGTTCTCAATTTAAATTAGCCTTTAGTTTCTTTTCTGGATATTCTTATGTAGGTATTGGGGCATAAAATTACAAACTATTGATAATTCTTTGTGCTAATTTTCTTGATTTGTGTTTATAATAGATGCATATAATAGATATTGGAAGTGAATTATTAGATGTGAAATAAAATTCTTGTACTTTGAATGATTGTCAGAAATTTTTTATTGCTAAATTAGAACATGAACTTTCAAGAGAGACCACTTGTTATCTATATTATTTGAATATTATTTAAATCCTGAAAGAAAGGAAGCAGATAAGAATTTTTTCCCTTACTACGAGAGACAGGACATTATGTAAGATCTTGATCATGTATAGATAGCATTATTTTATGGTAAATGGCATTACAAGAAAAAAAAGAAAGAATGACAATGAAGAAAGAAGAAAAGAATCTTTGTGATATTAAAATATTTTAAAATCTCATCTACTTTCTAATAATGTTTTAATACAGCATGGAAGTGCTTTCTAAATATGTAGAGTAAGAATTCATGGAGGATGAAATAGAAAATATTTACCAATGTTTTAACAACTTGGTCATTGTAAAGAAAACTGCTTCTTTCCTTAGTAAACCAATCCCAGCTTCCTAAAAGTGGCAATGGAGGAGGAAAAAGTCTCAATGGGAAAGGTTCACTGGATTTTATTGTTTCAACTAGTATTCCACAAGATGCACCTTGTACTTTGGGAATCTCTGGAGAATTCCATATGTTTTCCCAAAGCCTGATTGAAACATAGCTAGAACGTTTTACAGAAGACTCAGAAACAATAACAGTGGAATAGATATGAGAGTAATGTTGAACTAAGAATGTGATTTGTTCTCTGGGGCATTACCATTGTTGTTCCTGGATTGCCTTCATATGTGGCCAGGGTGGGGGTGGGGAGCGAGGGATCAAAAGCCACAGAGCTGAGAGAGAATTCCTGCCTGCCTAAAATGAACCTTTTGAGTTGGAATTTCCTTCTGAGGTCTTGCTCCTTCCTGAGATTTGGCTCTCCCTTCAGAGTATACTTGCCTTTCCGTTCCTAGGCTTATGACCTGACCTGACCTGACTCTGTCAATAACAGGATAACCACAGTAAAATTGGGAGAGTTGTTTTTTTTTTTAATTTTTGTTTGTTTACTTTTTAAAATATAGTCAGCCTTGAAAAACAGCTAACAGCTATCATTTATTTGTTTACTGTATGCTGTTCTGAATTCTTTAGATATATTATTTCATTTAATCCTCCCAATAATCCTGTAAGATAGATTCAGTACTATTGTTACCCCCATTTTCAGATAAGGCAATTGATTCTAGAGAGGTTAAGTATCTTGCGCTAAGTCACTCTGGTAGCAAGGAGCCTGAGATCAAACCCAGGCAGTCTGACTTGAGACTCGCACTTACACTTTATTTCATCCTTGAATAACAGAGAAACAATCGAATATGATGGCGTATTTCTTTGCTAGTCATGTGGTGGCCAGAGTGGAGGAGTTACTGCTCAGACTTAATATAGATTTTCTGATTATTTGAATTACTGAGGAAATGGAGTAAGATTTTACAGTTGTCACAGTATCATTGTATCAGTTAGCAATTGCTGAGTAATAAAGAACCACAAAATATCATAGCATACAATGATAGATACTTATTCCCAGGAATATGTGGATTTGCTGAGAATTGGATGATATAGACTGGGCTTAGATGACTCTGGACTTGGCTTCTCACTCAAGACAGTTCCACACGTTGTTCTGGGACTCAGACTACAGAGGCAGTGACTTCCCAGGCAAAGCTGTTCTCATAGCTACAGCAAAGGCACAAGAGAGCAAGCCCAGTTGTTCAAGTGCCTTTCAGTCATTGGTTGTATCACACTTGCTAATATTCCATTAACCAAAGCATATCACGTGGTCAAGCCCAAAGTCAAGGGGCAGGAACGTGTACTCTGCCCAAAGAAGGACTGGGGGAGGGAGTAACTTGCACAGAAATCTGTAGTTACAATAATCTGTAATAATCTAGTCCACTTAATTCATAGAAGAATGATAAAATGCTTACCATGACAACTATTGTGCTTTCTTTCTGCTCTCCTTGTTGGCATCATCCTGGCTAGCACTTTCTCATTTTCGTTACTAAACAACACCTGTTGGTTAGATACTTGAGAATCACAATTTAATACAGCAAGTTTCTTTGCATCATGTTATGTAGGGCAAAAAAGGGATAAAGAAATAATCAGAATCTTGGCTTTAATCCACAGTGATGCCCTGATAAGTTCATCAGTATCACAACGCTATTCTTCTATCATTGGGAAGGACAAGGTTGATGTCACTCCAGTGGCATTTGTAACAGAATTTGAACTGTAACAGAATTTGAATCGAGGTCAGACATAATGCCCTAACAACTCATAGCAGATTTGGAGCTCTTAAATCCCTTCTCTGCACCTAAATTTAAGGCTGCAAAGATAGGCTGCTGATATTTTCAGATTCTGAAGGACTTTCTGGCTTTTGCTGAAAAGTCATGAAAACAGATATCCAGGAATGGTGGAGAGTGTTTTTTGCAGCACAGATGCGTAAATCCTTGTGCTTAGGAAGTACTACACTAACTGTCAGTGTGATTATTTGTGAATTGTTGGATTATGGATAATGTTTCAAAATATTTAATGGCATCTGAAAATGTACTAGTGAACACACAGACAAATATTACTTTGGTGATTTTTTTTCCTTGGCATTCCTTAATGTTTTCTAGATTTTCTACAGTGAGTATATGTTTTTAATAAAAAAATTAAAATTTTAGTATATTGAGTGTATATATGTATAAAGCAAGTACCCCAGATTAAGACCTACACTTGATCATGGACTGCAGTGTAGCTAGTTTACTGGCCAGTGGTGGCTTGAACAGAAACCTCACTCTGAGCTCATTATCTTAACTGGGAAAGGGGCTGTTATTAGTCTTATCTACTTAAAAAGGATCTCTTTTTTTTCCCTCTCAGTTCATTTAAAACTGTAAATTGTCGTGTATAATGTATTAATTAATAATTTACACCATTAAACTCCTGTATGTATCCAAGGTTTTCATTGGAAATTTAGGACTGTGTGTTCCTAAATTGTGCTGAAGCACTACATTTTCCTGTTAAATAGTACTTGACAAAATCACTGAGTTGACAACTGAAAACGAGGCCGTGATAGTTGACATGCAACATGATTTGATAAAAATGTGAACATAAACTGAGTGCAGAACATTGTGTTACATGTGGAGGGAGGTGGTTATGGGGGTAGGGTGGGATGAAGATACAAAGTTAAATAAATCTTCTGTCTCCTCTAGAGCTTCACCATCTATTGAGAAAATAAGCATTTATAAATATCTCTTAAGGCACACTTTGGTAAGTGCCAAAATAGAGACACAGAATGCTATAGAAGTTAAAGCAGGGAAAACTACTTTTAAAACTGGAGAAGTCTTTGGAAGCTTTGTGGAAGAAGAAAGCTTGATGTTGGATCTTGTAGAATAGAAAAATTTGACAGTCTTGTTTCTGAGGTGGGCAATTCCAGGAAGAGGGAGTAGTTTGGGTAAAGGCCAGAAGATCAGAAGATGGGCAGGCACAGGGTGAGTAGTTGGGAATGACTTGAACATAAGTTCATAGCAGACAAGAAAGAAAAGATAGATTGGGAGGCTGGGAGTTTGGATTGAATCCAGTTTGTATTTAAGAATAATATGCCTGGGTGGGCCCGGTGGCGTAGCGGTTAAGTTCGCGCGTCCCACTTTGGCGGCCCAGGATTCGCTGGTTCAGATCCTGGGCGCGGACTGACACACCGCTCATCAAGCCATGCTGAGGCAGCATCCCACACAGAAGAGCTACAACTCTGCAACTATGATGTACAACTATGTACTGGGACTTTGGGGAGAAAAAAGAAAAAGAGGAAGATTGGCAACAGTTTTTAGCGCAGGGCCAATCTTCCTCAAAAAAAAAAATATTCAGGTGTACTTTGTGTATGTCTGTGTGTATGTAAGCTTTTTATTGAAGTACAATAAATATACCAAAAAGTGTACAAATCATAAATATAGAGCATATTGAATTTTTACCCAGTGATCACTTCTGTGTAACCATTATCTAATACCTATAGATTAGTTTTACTTTTATTCATATTTAACCTCATATAAATGGAATCAATCCAGTATATATTCTTAGTGTCTGCATCTTTTGTCCCACGTTGTTTGTAAGAAGATTCATTCACATTGTTGGGTTAGGTGTAGTATGTTCATTCTCATTGCTGTGCAGTATTCTTCTGTGTGAATATACTTCAGATTTTTAGCCATTCTATTGTTGATGGACATTTGGGTTATTTCCAATTTTTGGCTACTGTGAATTGTGCTGTTATGAATAATCTCATACATATCTTTTCTTGAACGTGTATATATATTTCTGTTGGGTATATACCTCGGAGTGGAATTGCTGGGTCATAGGGTATGAAAATGTTTAGCTTTATTTTTTTATTTTATATTTTTTATTTTATTTATTTATTTTTATTTTATTTTATTTTTTGTGAGGAAGATCAGCCCTGAGCTAACATCTATTACCAATCCTCCTCCTTTTTTTTTCCCCCCTTTTTCTCCCCAAAGCCCCAGTAGATAGTTGTGTGTCATAGCTGCACATCCTGCTAGTTTCTGTATGTGGGATGCCGCCTCAGCATGGCCGGACAAGTGGTGCGTCGGTGTGCGCCCGGGATCCGAACCCGGGCCGCCAGTAGCGGAGCGCGCGCACTTAACCGCTAAGCCACGGGGCCGGCCCCTGGAAGGAATTCTGAAACCTATCTACAAAGTTTCAAGTAAGCCATGTGACACCGAGAATGAGAAAGTGACTTGAGTATTTTTTTCTGGTGGACTTTGGTCTTATTTAGAACACTGGCTTTTAATAAACTGAGGAGAAAAGCAAATGAAAAAGAAAAATATGTGGTCATCCTATAATCTTTAAAAATAAAGCAAAATAAGTGAGAAACACTCATGGTCATCATGATCAACATTTACTGGTTTCCTGTTACTGGTGGCATAGGTCAGGGATATGATTTTGAATAACTTGCTTCTTCAGGGAAATAATTTAGGTAGAGGAAAGGGGGGCACCCTTGAGTAATGTATTTGTTTGGCCCTGTTCTACTTCTCCCTTCTTCGTAAATCATCCCAAGCAGCAGTCTGTATTGTAAGAAGCTAACCGAATGATTGTTAATTAAATGTTTAGTATTTATTTTAGTTGGTTATTAGCTTGAAGTCAAATTTGTTTAAAGAGTAAATACGGAAAAGTTATTTTTTTTACACTTTGAACACACACTTGCTGATCATTGGCGTGTTACTCCCATTTTATGAAGCTGGAATATAATTTCCTCATTTTTAATGACTCTAGAGGCTTATAGTTATTGAATCTTTGTTTTGATGTTGTTAGGCATGTCAGTACTTTCCTTGATACCAAGTCCTCAGTTAGGAGATAGCCTCCCAATTATAACTTGTTTCCATGGGAAGACATAGTCCACTTTGAAGCAGTTGCCAGTAATATATTGCTGCAGAGATAGACTGTCAAGTGTTGACTCAGGTTTAGTGTTCAGTGTAATTTAGAAAAGGTGACTTGAATAGAAGAACATTGATGCATCTGTTTTTCAAATTGCAGTTAACTATAATGACTGCTTATAAGATCAACTTTATTTTCTATTGGAATCTTGTGTAACTTTACAAATTTTACATAATTTGAGTTTAAAAATGGACAATTTAAAAGTTAGTCAAGTGAATTAATCGACAAGAATCCTGCCTTATCAAATCGTGCTTCTAAAGGTTTTTCACACCCTCCAATCGGATCCAGGTATGGCATTTTGAAAATCAGAATGATTGCCTCAGCTTTTATCAGAGTTTGAGAATAGAAGCTCTTTTTTATGCAGATATGTGTCATCTTTGATTATTTGGGACTCTTCTGGAGATAGTCCCTTTACCTGACATGTACCAACTACATCAACAAACTATATAATCCTGGTTATGTTCATATGTGGTCATGTTAAAAAGTTATTCTTAAATATTCTTAAATGTGTTTTACCAATATCTTGTGGAAAAATATTCATAATCTTTTGAAAGCATTCATGTTAAAAACAATTAGAAATGATGTTTATCTCATTTGGACCTGTTTCTCTTTCAATGTATCTCATTAAAGTGTAGGTATAGTATATAAGAATTTATACTATAAGATCAACTGAGACTTTGATTTAAATATCTTATAAATTATACATGGAAGCCTGCATTAGATACCACATATTTTTTCCAAAGAAGCTTCTTTAAATGATTCTGTTAAGTGTAGGAATGTTCTGATGATTATCTTTTTAATTAAAATGAGAAATCTTTGTTTAAAGTGGCATTCTTTTTTTACGGCCTATTACAGTCTCTGTAACAATCATTTCTTAAGTCTGAATGTTTTATTTCCAGGAATCCATTTATATGAAACTATGCTTAGACTTAATTAAGGAACAATTCTTACAAAGCTTGTAAATAGCCAGGAAAAAAGGGACCAAAAATAACACTGACATTCACATTCAACAAAATGATTGTTACAAGGTATGTAATAAGCTATGAAAATACAATAAATCCCTTTTTATAAGAGTTCATATTTTTTGATCCTTGTTTTCAAGGGTATTTAGAAAAAGTCTCAAAGCTCTGCAAAATGACATCTGTTTTGCTGAATGGACTAGTGCTAACTTCTTTTGTCTATAAGTGACAATAGAGTTCTACCTGTCTTTTTAGTGTGTTTTGTTTGAAATACTTTGTAATCAATGTAAATTTTACATTGTGCTATGATGAAAACAAGACCTGGTTCTCCTCCCCCTTACACTACTTTCTATAAAGTCATAAAACACTGGGCAAGTTGCTTAACCTTTCTGAGTCTCATTTTCCTCATCTGGAAAGCGAAGATAATAATACTCTTCCTACTTCAAAGAGCTGTGGTGAGGACTAAGTGAAATTATAAGTAGTGAAAATATTTTGGAAATTATATAGGACTGTGAGCATCCAAGCTATGTTTCTTTATCTCTCTGACTTTGGAGTGATAGTAGTATTAATAATAAAATAACAACAATAATAATGGCAGCAAATGCTTAGAGCTCAGTATGTACCATGAAGGATTCTAGGCACTCTACATATATTAACTCATTTGATACATATTAGGTATGTATCGCCTGATTTACAAATGTAGAAACTGTGTCACAGAAAGGTTAAGTTACTCCCTTAAGGTCATACAGTTGGAGAAATATGGTTTTGAAGAAGGGTATGGATGGTATCAATCTTTTTTCAGATATACAGAAAAAATGTGAGAAAAGCATAATGATCACTCATATACTCTTCATCTGGATTGGCCATTTATTAACATTTGGCACATTTAATTTTTTTCTCTCTAGATAGCTTTGCTTTTCTTTCTAAATCATTTGAGATTTGCAAACATCATGATGTTTCACCTCTACTTCAGCATGTATTTTCTAAGAACAAGAGCATTGTCTTTCATAACCACAATGCAGGATCCCACTCACGAAATTTCACAGTGATAACATTTTATTGTTTAATATATAGTTCATAGTCAGACTTCCACAGTTGTCCCAGTAACGTCCTTTACAACTTAAAAAAAAAAAATCTACGCTCCAACCGATTGTATGTAGTGTGTCTCTTTAGTCTCCTTTAATTGACAACAGTTACCATCTTTTTATTCATGAAGTTGACATTTTTGAAGAGTCCAGGCTTGTTTTACAGAATGTCTCTCATTTGGATTTGTCTGATTGTTTCTCCATGATTAAATTCAGGTTAAAAAATTGTGGCAGGAATATACGTTGTGGTTTCTTTCTCAGTGCATTACTTCAGAAGATACGTCATGTCAGTTTGTTCCTTTGTTGGTGATACTAAGTTTGATCATTTTATTAAGGTTGTAGTCACCAGATTTCTTCACTGTAAAGGTATATTTGTAATTAATAAGTGCTCAGTGGGGCAAAACTTGGAAATTGTATAACTATCTTGTTCCCCAACATTGTTTTACAATAGCTTTAGCATCCATTGATGGTAATCCTTCTGTGGTAGTTGCAAAATCAGCCCATTTATTTTTAGGCAGTTCTAAATCATTTTTTTCTTTCTCCTTGACTTTGAAACAAAGACCGTTTCCTGTTTTGGGAAGACATTGTGTAGACTTTATCATTTTTCTTTTCTTTTCTTTTTGTTTTTGAACTTAGACTAATTAAAACATACTTTTTACATTCTAATTTGCAATTTATATGCTTTGTAATTTTTATCTTTAGTGAAAAACATTTCTAGTGCTGCTTAAAGAATTGGGTTTATTTTTTATTTATTTTTAAAATTATTTTATTGAGGTCATAATGGTTTATAACATTGTGTAATTTCAGGTGTATATTATTATTTATCAGTTTCTGTACAGACTGCATTGTGCTCACCACCAATAGTCTAATTTTTATCTGTCACCATATATATGTGCCCCTTTACCCCTTTTGCCCAACCCTCAACCTCCTTCCCCTCTGGCAGCCACTAATCTGTTCTCTTTATACATATGTTGGTTTATCTTCCACATATGAGTGAAATCATACGGTGTTTGTCTTTTGCTGTCTGGCTTATTTCGCTTAACATAATACCCTCAAGGTCCATCCATGTTATTGCTAATGGGACGATTTTGTCTTTTTTATGGCTGAGTAGTACTCCATTGTATACATATACCACCTCTTTATCCATTCATCAGTTGATGGGCTCTTGGGTTGCTTCCACATCTTGGCTATTGTGAATTATGCTGCAATGAACATAGGGGTGCATAAGTCTCTTTGAATTGGTCATTTCAAGTTCTTTGGATAAATACCTAGTAGTGGGATAGCTGGACTGTATGGTATTCCTATTTTTAATTTTTTGAGAAATCTTCATACTGTTTTCCAAAGTGGCTGCACCAATTTGCATTCCCACCAGCAGTGTGTGAGGGTTCCCTTTTCTCCACATCCTCTACGACATTTGTTATTTTTTGTCTTGATAATTATAGCCATTCTAACAGGTATAAGGTGGTATCTCATTGTAGTTTTGATTTTCATTTCACTAATAATTAGTGATGTTGAACATCTTTTCATGTGCCTGTTGGCCATCTGTATATCTTCTTTGGAAAAGTCTGTTCATATCCTCTGCCCATTTTTTGATCAAGTTTTTTTTTGTTGTTGAGTTGTATGAGTTCTTTATATATTTTGGAAATTAACTCCTTGTAGGATCTATGATTAGCAAATATTTTCTCCCACTTGGTGGGGTTTCATTTTGTTGATGGTTTCCTTTGCCTTGCAGAAGCTTTTTAGTCTGATGTAGTTCCATTTGTTTATTTTTTCTTTTGTTTCCCTTGCCTGAGTAGACATGGCATTCGAAAAGATGCTGCTAAGACTGATGTCAAAGAGTGTACTGCCTATATTTTCTTCTAGAAGTTCCATGGTTTCAGGTCTTACATTAAAGTCTTTAATCCATTTTGAGTTAATTTTTGTATATGGTGCAAGATAATGGTCTACTTTCATTCTTTTGCATGTGGCTGTCCAGTTTTCCCAGCACCATTTATTGAAGAGACTTTCCTTTCTTCATTGTATGTTCTTGGCTCCTTTGTCGAAGATTAGCTGTCCATCGATGTGTGGTCTTATTTCTGGGCTCTCAATTCTGTTCCATTGATCTGTGTCTGTTTTTTTGCCAGTACCATCCTGTTTTGATTACTGTAGCTTTCTAGTATATTTTGTTTTATTTATTTATTTATTTATTTTGTGATAAAGATCAGCCCTGAGCTAACATCCACACTAATCCTCTTCTTTTTTTGCCGAGGAAGACTGGCTCTGAGCTAACATCTATTGCCAATCCTCCTGCTTTATTTCCCGCCCCCCCCAGCCCCAGTAGATAGTTGTATGTCATAGTTGCACATCCTTCTAGTTGCTCTATGTGGGACACGGCCGCAGCACGGCCGGAGAAGCGGTGCATCGGTGCATGCCTGGGATCCAAACCCGGGCCGCCAGTAGCGGAGCACGTGCACTTAACCACTAAGCTGTGGGGTTGGCACCTGTAGTATATTTTGAAGTCAGAGAGTGTGATACCTCCAACTTTGTTCCTTTTTCTCAGGATTGTTTTGGATATTCAGGGTCTTTGCTTGTTCCATATAAATTCTAGGATTCTTTGTTCTATTTCCATGAAAATTGTCATTGAGATTCTGATTGGGATTGCATTGAATCTGTGGATTGCTTTAGGTAATATGGACAGTTTAACTATGTTTATTCTTCCAGTCCATGTGCTTGGAATATCTTTCCATTCATTATGTCATCTTCAATTTCTTTCAATAATGTCTTATAGTTTTCATTGTATAGGTGTTTCACCTCCTTGATTAAATTTATTCCTAGATATTTTATTCTTTTTGTTGCAGTTGTAAATGGGATTGTATTCTTGAGTTCTCTTTCCGTTACTTCCTTATTAGAGTATAGAAATGCAACTCATTTTTGTGAGTTGATTTTGTACCCTGCAACTTTGCTGTAGTTGTTGATTATTTCTAATATTCTAATTATTATTTCTAATATTTTTCTGATGGATTCTTTAGGGTTTTCTACATATGGAATCATGTTATCTGCAAACAGCAAGAGTTTCACTTCTTCCTTACCAATTTGGATACCTTTTATTTCTTTTTCTTGCCTAATTGCTCTGGCAAAAACCTCCAGTACTATGTTGAATAAGAGTGGCGAGAGTGGGCACCCTTGTCTTTGTCCTGTCCAGCTTTCAGTTTTTCACCGTTGAGTATGATGTTGGCTGTGGGTTTGTCAAATATGGCCTTTATTATGTATTTCACCGTTGAGTATGATGTTGGCTGTGGGTTTGTCGTATATGGCCTTTATTATGTTAAGGTATTTTCCTTCTATACCCATTTTATTGAGAGTTTTATCATAAATGGATGTTGGATCTTGTCAAATGCTTTCTCTGCATCTATTGAGATGATCATGTGATTTTTATTCCTCATTTTGTTAATGTGGTATATCACATTGATTGATTTGCAGTTGTTGAACCATCCCTGCATCCCTGGTATAAATCCCACTTGATTATGGTCGTTTTAATATGTTGCTATATTTGATTTGCCAATATTTTGTTGAGGATTTTTGCATATTGGCCTGTAATTTTCCATCTTTTTGTTGTCCTTCTCTGGTTTTGGTATCAGGGTGATGTTGGCCTCATAGAATGAGTTAGGAAGCGTTCCATCTTCTTCAATTTTTTGGAATAATTTGAGAAGGATAGGTATTAAATCTTCTTTGAATGTTTGGTAGAATTCTCTAGAGAAGGCCATCTGGTCCTGGGCTTTTGTTTTTTGGGAGGTTTTTGATTACTATTTCAATCTCTTTACTTGTGATTGGTCTATTCAGATTCTCTGTTTCTTCTTGATTCAGTTTTGGGAGGTTGTATGAGTCTAAGAATTTATCTATTTCTTCTAGATTATCCAATTTGTTGGCATGTAGTTTTTCATAGTATTGTCTTATAATCCTCTGTATTTCTGTGGTATCTGTTGTAATTTCTCCTCTGTCATTTCTGGTTTTATTTATTTGAGCCTTCTCTTTTTCTTAGTGAGTCTGGCTAATGGTTTGTCAATTTTGTTTATCTTCTCAAAGAACCAGCTCTTAGTTTCATTGATCCTTTCTACTGTTTTTTTGGTCTCCATTTCATTTATTTCTGCTCTTGTTTTTATTTCCCTCCTTCTGCTGACTTAGGGCTTTGTTTGTTCTTCTTTTTCTAGTTCTATTAGGTGTAGTTTAAAATTACTTATTTGAGATTTTTCTTGTTTGTTGAGGTGGGCCTGTATTGCTATGAATTTCACTGTTAGAACCGCTTTTGCTGCATCCCGTAAGAGTTGGTATGATGTGTTTTCTTTTTCTTTTTTTTTTTTTTGATGAGGAAGATTCGCCCTGAGCTAACATCCATTGGCAATCTTCTTCTTTTTGCTTGAGGAAGATTAGCCCTGAGCTAACATCTGTGCCAGTCTTCCTCCATTTTGTATACAGGATGCCACCACAGCATGGCTGATGAGTGGAGCAGGTCCGCACCTGGGATCCGAACCCGCGAACCTGGGCTGCCAAAGCGGAGTGCTTGGAACTTTAACCCCTCGGCCATGGGGCCAGCCCTGGTATGATGTATTTTCATTTTCGTTTGTGTCCAGGTATTTTTTGATTTCTCCTTTGATTTCTTCATTGATCCAGTGGTTGTTCGGTAGCATGTTGTTTAGTCTCCACATATTTGTGACTTTCCCAGTTTTTTTCTTGTAGTTTATTTCTGGTTTCATAGCATTGTTGTTGGAAAAAATGCTTGATATGATTTCAGTCTTCTTAAATTTATTGAGGCTTGCCTTGTTTCCCAACGTATGGTCTATCTTTGAGAATCTTCTATGTGCACTTGAGAAGAATGTGTATTCTGCTGTTTTTGGATGGAATGTTCTAGATATATCTATTAAGTCCATCTGCTCAAGTGTTTAACTTAAATCCACTATTTTCTTGTTGAATTTCTGTCTGGATGATCTGTCTATTGATGTAAGTGGAGTGTTGAGGTCCCCTACTATTATTGTGTTGCTGTTGATATCGCCCTTTAGGTCTGTTAATAGTTGCTTTATGTACTTTAGTGCTCCTGTGTTGGGTACATATATATTCATAAGTGTTATGTCCTCTTGGTGGAATGTCCCTTTTATCATTATATATTTACTGCCCCTCTTTGTCTCTCGTTGCCTTTTTTATCTTGAAGTCTGCTTTGTCTGTTATAAGTATAGCAACACCTGCTTTCTTTTGCTTGCCATTTGCTTGGAGTAGCATCTTCTCTCCCTTCACTCTGAGCCTGTGTTTGTGTTTAGAGCTGAGATGTGTTTCCTGGAGGCATCATATTGTTGGGTCTTGTTTTTTAATCCATCCAGCCACTCTGTGTCTTTTGATTGGAGAATTCAATCCATTTACATTTAGAGTGATTATTGATGTATGAGGACTTAATACTGCCATTTTTCCTCTTGTTTTGTGGTTGTTCTATATTTCCCTTGTTTCTCTTCCCTTGAATTTCTGACTGCCATTTTAGTTTGGTGGTTTTCTGTGATGGTTTTCTCTTTATTTGTGATTTGTCTCTGCTCTGATTTTTTGTTTGGTGGTTAGCATGAAGTTTGTATAAAAGGTCTCATAGATGAGATAGGCCATTTTCTGATAGCCTGTTATCTCCATTAGCCTAAGCAGGTTCCATCCCTTCACTCTTCCCCTTCTAAGTTATTGTTGTCACAAATTATTCTGTTTTGTGTTGTGAGTTTGTGATTAAAATGAAGTGTTTATAGTTATTTTTGATGCTTTCCTTCCCTTTATCTTTTATGTTATAATTAAGTGTTTGCTAACCTGTTCTGATAGAAAGCTGAAATTTTCTGATTTTCTCTGTTTTTCTCCTTGCTCAAGGCTTTGTAAACCTTTGCCTTTTTGTTTCAGGTATGAGGGTGTCCTTGATCATTTCTTGTAAGGGAGGCCTAGTGGCGATGAACTCCCTCAGCCTGTGTTTATCTGGGAAAGCTTTTATTTCTCCATCATATCTGAAGGATATTTTTGCTGGATAGAGTATTCTTGGCTGGAAGTTTTTGTCTTTCAGTATTTTGAATATATCATTCCAATCTCTCCTAGCCTGTAAGGTTTCTGCTGAGAAATCCGCTGAAAGCCAGATAGGGGTTCTTTTGTAGATTATTTTCTTCTGCCTTGCAGCCCTTAATATTTTTTCTTTGTCATTGACTTTTGCCAGTTTTACTATTATATGCCTTGAAGAAGATCTTTTTGTATTGATGTAGTTAGGAGGTCTATTGGCTTCAAATACTTGTAGGTCCAGTTCCTTCCTCAGGTTTGGGAAGTTCTCAGCTATTATTTCTTTGAACAAGCTCTCTGCTCCTTTCTCCCACTTCTCCCTATGGAATACCTATAATCCTTATGTTGCATTTCCTAATTGTGTTGGATATTTCTCGAAGAGTTTCTTCATTTTTTTTTTTAAGTCTTAGCTCTCTCTCCTCCTCCACCTAAAGCATTTCTATATTTCTGTTCTCTAAATTACTAATTCTGTCCTTCATAACATCAGCTGTGTTTTTTAAGGTCTCTAGATTGTTTTTTTATCTCATTCATTGTGTTCTTCATCTCCAGAATTGTTTGCCTTTTTCTTTTTTGAAGTTTCGATCTCTTTGGTGAAGAATTCCTTCTGCTCATTAATTTTATTCCTGAGTTCATTGAACTGTCTTTCTGAGTTTTCTTGTAACTCGTTGAGTTTCTTTATGACAACTATTTTGAATTGTCTGTCATTTAGATTGTAAATTTCTGTGAGTTCAGGATTGGTTTCTGGAGACTTGTCATTTTCCTTCTGCTCTGGAGTGTTAATGTAGTTCTGTTAATGTAGTTCTCCATGGTTTTTGATGAAGTGATCCTTTGCCAGTGCATAGTGGTAGTTTCAAGTCACAGATTCCACCTGCCACCTCTAGCGGGGACAGAAGCTGTGTTTTTTTGAACCTGCTCTGTCTGCTGGAAGTTGTGCTGGAAGACAAGCCAGTAGGGCTTGTCTGCATTTGCCTGCTGGTTGCAGCCACTTGGCGAGTCACACACACACGTGCCGGTGCTCTGGTGCAGAATCACTGCCTTGGCCGAGACCAGTGGAGCTGGTGCGCTAGGCGGGTGTGGAGGTGAGAGATGCTTTGTTTCACGCATGCAGGCCCCCTCTGTGCTCATGCGCAGTTCACCTGGGCTGCTGTGCTTGGTGGGGGCACCCACATGGTGCCTGAGCCACACCACTCAATGTGGAACATTCCCATGGGCCAGACTGCAACTCTGAAAGTAAAAGTGTTCACCTGCGGGCCTGCCTGCTCCCCCTCCTCCTCTTACAGTCGCTCACCAGCTGCTGCATGAGGTCCTGTGTCCTAGATCACTGCCGCTGGTGAGGGGGAGGGGATCCAGTAACCTCCTTTCACTGCTTCCTGGGGATCCAGTACCACCATCTTCAGGTGTATGGCTGTGTGGATCTCCCAGACGTCCTATTGTGCTTTGTAGGGAATCCTCTCTTGGTTAATGAATGTCTGTTTGGTTGTAACTTAGGGGGAAGAGACTAAGGGAACAGCTCACTCTGCCATGATGCTGACGTCACTCTGGGTTTAGTTTTTTAAAAAGGGCTTGTGGTAATAAAAACTGTATCAGAATTTCCTGGAGGGCTTGTGTTTTCCATCAGTAGGCCTGGAGTAGGGTCTGAAAATTTGCTTTTCTGTCTACTTTCCAGGTGATGCTGCTGGTTCTGTGACCACACTTTGAGAACCACTGGGGTTTCTGTAGGCCTTTCAAATCAGTATTTTGCTCATGATTATTTGGGACCTTTTTCTACTTGTTTGCTTTCTCTGGTAGACATGAGAATAGTATGGAGATACTATAGTTGAATAAGTTGAAGGTTGTATTAGTTGATTTGATAAATGTTGGGAAAATTGTGGCAATTGGCTAAGTTACTAAATAGATTTCATTAACTTGGCTAATCCAAAATTGACTGTGTTGTAATGAAAATGGCTATAGGCTATTTTAAAACTTACTGTGGTGTTTTTATTTGTTAAATTTTCTTTACTTCACTTAATAAAATATTGATCCCTTAATTTTTGACCTAATTAGATGTCCATAGAGGTCACTTTGAGCTTTCAGTACTTAAGTGATCTCTGCATACATTTCAGCAACTTGGTTCTGTTAAGTCTGTGCAATTAGTAAAGCAAGTGGCACATTCGTTATGTCATAGAGATATTTTTGCTTCTACAGAATTTGGTCAGTTGGCCCTCCTCCCTTGCTTCCCCCATTAGAAATGCTATAAACACTAGAGAGAAAAGGATGACCTTAATATTTGCTTCCCAGACTAAATCACAGCCTTGAAGCAGTTATTTCCTTCTGAATAATAAGTTTAATTTCACGCCGTGATTAGTGCTAGTATGTGCAGGTGGATATTTATTTTATGCAGCTAAACTGGTCTGCTTTTGCAAATTACTTGCCAGTCAGCAGAGCTATAATTTCTTGTGAGTAGTTGCTAGTAAGTTATAGTTCTCATTAGTAAGTTTTGTTATTTTTATTTTTAAGTATGTATTTATGAGGTGGGAGAGGGAATCAGTCATCAAATTTTGGCCAGACTAGGATTTGACTAATAGCTTTTTTAGAGGCTCAGGGGTTGATGAATTTGGACTAATAGGCCCAATTAATTACGTAAGCAGTAGGAAAGAGTGAGATCTTGTTTTCAATTGATGTGAAAATGTGCTCAGGACCTAGAAAGAGTAATGCCTGGTGGAAAAGACCAAAGAGATTCTCTTTCTTACTGAGAAAGAATATACTGTAGTTAAAACTTGAGTGTTTAGAGAGGCTTAAAAGAGCGATTAAACTGAGGGCAGGACACAGAAAATTTTGAAATTGGAGGGTACTGTTGAACTGAATTTTTAATTGCTTAATTGAAGCCATAAAGTTAAAAAAAATTTTTTTTAAAGTGAGACTAGCTTTCATTGGACTTGGATTAAGAAAAAATGCGATGAATCAGAAGGAGGCAAAGTTCTGTTTCCTTAGTGAGTGGGTCAGTTATTTGTCTTAACTAAAATGTCACTGAATTTGTGTGGGGTCATAGGCTTAAAGAGTCAGGAGGGATCATCTAATTCAAGGCTTCATAAGTTTTTTTGTTCCTGAACCTCACTGACAATCTTTTGTATGTCATGAGCTACTCTCCCCAGACATGCACATGCACATGCATCTTGTACACGATTTCAAGAGATTCGGAGATCTTTGAATCCTATCCATGGATCCTAGGTTAAGACCCTTGATCTAGACTTATTTTAATGTTGTTACATAATGTATTTTAATTAAAAAGCCTTTGTTGTTGATAATTATCATTTCAACGTAACTAGTTGTGACTGTTTTTTTGTATGACTGTCAGGTCTGAGCTTCATCATAAAATGTCGTTTTGAGAAGCTAATGAAATGTTGAGTATTTTATTTGGTAGTGTCAGGAAAAATGGTACAGAAATGACTTGGCTGGTGGTTATTCAAAAATCCTACTGGAATGTCCTGTTCTTAATTTTCTCATTCCCCTAGCCACTCAGGCAAGCAGCCGCAATTTATCCTTGTCTATGATGATAGAATTTTACTTGTCAGGAATATATGGATAGATACAACTTAAATCCTTTGATTGCTATCCTGCTGATAGTTCCAGGATCTTTCTACTTTTATCAGTTTTATTAAAGAAATGTTATGACCAAGCAAATGCCCAGCAAGGTCAGTTTACCCCAGTGAGTGCACTTGACATCTAGGAGCATTTGGAATCCCCTCTTTTCTATCAAGGTCAACCTTAAACACTGTCAGCATATTCAGTTGTTTATACTCTGTAGTTCTGGGAGATCTGGGAAACATTTATCATGTCTTTGTCTTCGTCCTTTTAAGGTATCAACACTGGGAATGCTGTCCACCTAGTTAGCTCATTCAAGACAGTGGTTCGTGATCATTTTAGATCAGTAGTACACTTTGGGCAAAAGACTTTGGATTTTTCTTACATATCTCACATGCCACTTGGAATGTTTTATGAATTGTCAATAAAAAGTATCATAGAGTATTACTCTTTCCTTTTAAAAATGAGCAAACTGAGACCCAAGGAGGTCATGTAACTTGTCCAAGGTTACAGTTGATGACAGCATGGATTAGAGCCCACAATTTCCCAAATCCAAGCCTACCTAGTTGGTGCCCTTTTGACTCTTGTTTTGTTTGTGGTTCAGCTTGTGTTTCTTCCACTGGATGGGTGAATTGAAGGGTATGTTTACGTGTGTGTTTATGTATGTGTGTGTTCAGTTAGTCCTAGTGACTTGTTTAAGGAGGCCTTTTCTACTTTGAGGTCATGAAAATAGTCTCATATTTTCTACAGGAAGCTTTATAGTTTCGCTTTTTACATTTAGAAGTTTAGTCTCTCTAGAATTAATTTTTGCATTTCATGTAAGGAAAGGATTCCATTTCATTTCAGAATTTCCAGTGCCCCCCAGCATTATCTATTGGAAAAATATGTATTCCCCACTGATCTGCAGTGCTACCTCCATCATAAATCATGTTTTTATATATATTGGTCTGTTTTTGGACTCATTATTCTGTTTTGTTTATTTATCTATCTCTGTATCGGTGCCATACATCCTTATTCATGTAGCTTTATAATAAGCCTTGATATATGGTAGTTAAGTTCTCATACATTGTTGTGTTTCTTCAAGAGTGTTTTGGCTACGCATGGCTTTTTATACCTTCATAAAAATTTTACAGGTAGCTTGTCAAGTTCGGCAACAACAACCTAAAGGCAAACAATAATAAACCTATTGGGATTCAACTTAACTATTGATAGAAACCAAAATATGGAGCCATTTCAAAAATATTTATTTTTGAATATGTAAAACATGCAATAACATTCAAAATTCAAAAAGTACAAAAGGATATACAGTGAAAACTCTCTCTTACCCATCTTTTTTTTTTACAAAAATTTTGTAAAAATTTTTTTTTCACAAAAATTTTGTAGAAATTTTTGTTGTACATTATTGTTTATCAGTCACCATATAAGTAGATCCCTCCACCCCTCGTGCCCAACCCCCACCCCCTTAGCCCCTGGTAACCACCAAACAGTTCTATCTGTCCATGTGTTGGTTTATCTTCCACATATGAGTGAAATCATGCCCTGTTTGTCTTTTCTCTTTCTGGCTTATTTCACTTAACATAATACCCTCCAGGTCCATCCATGTTGTTGCAAATGGGATGATTTTGTCTTTTTTTAATGGCTGAGTAGTATTCCATGGTATATATATACCACATCTTCTTTATCCAATCATCAGTTGAGGGACACTTGGGTTGCTTCCATGTCTTGGCCATAGTGAATAATGCTGCAATGAACATAGGGGTGCATAAGCCTCTTTGGATTGTTGATTTCAGGTTCGTTGGGTAGATACCCAGTAGTAGGATAGCTGGATCATAAGGTATTTCTATTTTTAATTATTTGAGGAATCTCCATACTGTTTTCCATAGAGACTGCACCAGTTTGCATTCCCACCAGCAGTGGATTAGGGTTCCCCTTTTTCCACAGCCTCTCCAGCATTTGTTGCTTTTTGTCTTGGTGATTATAGCCATTCTAACAGGTGTAAGATGATATCTTAGTGTGGTTTTGATTTGCATTTCCGTGATGATTAGTGATGTTGAGCATCTTTTCATGTGCCTATTAGCCATCTGTATATCTTCTTTGGAGAAGTGTCTGTTCGTTTCCTCTGCCCATTTTTTGATTGGGTTGTTTGTTTTTTTGTTATTCAGTCGTGTGAGTTCTTTATATATTATGGAGATTAATCCCTTGTCAGATATATGGTTTGCAAATATTTTTTCCCAGCTGATGGGTTCCCTATTCATTTTTCTTTTTTGTGTGTGTGAGGAAGATCAGCCCTGAGCTAACATCTATTGCCAATCCTCCTCCTTTTTTTCCCCCAAAGCCCCAATAGATAGTTGTATGTCATAGTTGCACATCCTTCTTAGTTGCTGTATGTGGGACGCCGCCTTAGCTTGTCCTGACAAGCGGTGCGTCGGTGCACACCCGGGATCTGAACCTGGGCTGTCAGTAGCGGAGCGCGTGCACCCAGCTGCTAAGCCATGGGGCTGGCCCCTTCATATTCATTTTGATCCTGGTTTCATTTGCCTTGTAGAAGCTCTTTAATCTGATGAAGTCCCACTTGTTTATTTTTTCTTTTATTTCCCTTGTCTGAGTAGACATGGAATTCAAAAAGATGCCTTTATGGCTGATGACGAGTAGTGTACTACCTATATTTTCCTCCAGGAGTTTTATAGTTTCAGGTCTCACCTTCAGGTCTTTGATTCATTTTGAGTTAATTTTTGTGTATGGTGAAAGAAGATGGTCTACTTTCATTCTTTTGCAAGTGGCTGTCCAGTTTTCCCAGCACCATTTATTGAAGGGACTTTCCTTTCTCCACTGTATGTCCTTAGCTCCTTTGTCAAAGATTAGCTGCGCATAGATATGAGGTTTTATTTCTGGACTTTCAATTCTGTTCCATTGATCTGTGTGTCTGTTTTTGTACCAGTACTATGCTGTTTTAATTACTGTCGCTTTGTAGTATGTTTTGAAGTCAGGGATTGTGATTCCTCCAGCCTTGTTCTTCTTTTTCAGGATTGCTTTAGCTATACGGGGTCTTTTGTTGCCCCATATGAATTTTAGTATTCTTTGTTCTATTTCTGTGAAGAATGTCCTTGGGATTCTGATTGGGATTGCATTGAATCAGTAGATTGCTTTAGGTAGTGTGGACGTTTTAACAATGTTTATTCTTCCAATCCAAGTGCATGGAATCTTTTTTCATTCTTTATGTCATCATTGATTTCACTCAGTAATGTCTTATAGTTTTCATTGTGTAGGTCTTTCACTTCCTTGGTTAAATTTACTCCTAGATATTTTATTCTTTTTGTTGCAATTGTAAATGGGATCGTCTTCTTGAGTTCTCTTTCTGTTAGTTCATTGTTGGTATATAGAAATGCAACTGATTTCTGTAAGTTGATTTTGTACCCTGCCACTTGGCTGTAGTCGTTGATTATTTCCAATAGTTTTCCAATGGATTCTTTAGAGTTTTCTATATATAAGATCATGTCATCTGCAAACAGTGAGAGTTTCATTTCTTCGTTGCCTATTTGGATTCCTTTTATTCCTTTTTCTTGCCTAAGTGCTCTGGCCAGAACTGTGTTGAATAAGAGTGGTGGGAGTGGGCACCCTTGTCTTGTCCCTGTTTTCAGAGGGATGGCTTTCAGTTTTTCCCCATTGACTATGATGTTTTGCTGTGGGTTTGTCATATATGGCCTTTATTATGTTAAGGTACTTTCCTTCTATACCCATTTTGTTGAGAGTTTTTATCATAAATGGATGTTGGATCGTGTCAAAAGCCTTCTCAGCAACTATTGAGATGATCGTATGGTTTTTATTCCTCGTTTTGTTAATGTGGTGTATCACACTGATTGATGTGCAGATGTTGAACCATCCCTGTGTCCCTGGTATAAATCCCACTTGATCGTGGTGTATGATCTTTTTAATGTATTGCTGTATTCGGTTTGCCAATATTTTGTTGAGGATTTTTGCATCTATGTTCATCAGGGATATTGGTCTGTAGTTTTCCTTCTTAGTATTGTCTTTGCCTGGCTTTGGTATCAGGGTGATGTTGGCCTCGTAGAATGTGTTGAGAAGTGTTCCATCTTCCTCTATTTTTTGGAATAGTTTGAGAAGGATAGGTGTTAAGTCATCTTTGAATGTTTGCTAAAATTCTCCAGAGAAGCCATCTGGTCCTGCACTGTTATTTTTTGGGAGGTTTTTGATTACTGTTTCTTGTGATTGGTCTATTCAGGTTCTCTATTTCTTCTTGATTCAGTTTTGGGAGGTTGTATGAGTCTAGGAATTTATCCATTTCTTCTAGATTGTCCAATTTGTTGGCATATAGTTTTTCATAGTATTCTCTTATAATCTTTTGTATTTCTGTGCTATCTGTTGTAATTTCTTCTTTTTAATTTCTAATTTTATTTATTTGAGCCTTCTCTCTTTTTTTTCTTGGTGAGTCTTGCTAAGGGTTTGTCAATTTTGTTTATCTTTTCAAAGAACCAGCTGTTTGTTTCATTGATCCTTTCTACTGTTTTTTAATTTCAATTTCATTTATTTCTGCTCTGATTTTTATTATTTCCTTCTCTCTGCTGACTTTAGGCTTTGCTTGTTCTTCTTTTTCTAATTCTGGTAGGCATAGTTTGAGGTTACTTATTTGGGCTTTTTCTTGTTTGTTAAGGTGGGCCTGTATTGCTATGAGTTTCCCTCTCAGGACTGCTTTTGCTGCATCCCAAATGAGTTGGTACGGTGTAGTTTCATTTTCATTTGTCTCCCGATACGCTTTAATTTCTCCTTTAATTTCATCAATGATCCATTGGTTGATCCACAGCTTTGTCACTTTCCTGGTTTTTTCCTTGTAGTTGATTTCTAACTTCATGGCATTATGGTCTGAAAAGATGCTTGTTATGATTTCAATCTTCTTAAATTTATATAAGCATGCCTTCTTTCCCAACATATGGCCTGTTCTTGAGAATGTTCCATGCGCGCTTGAGAAGAATGTGTAATCTGCTTTGTTTGGATGGAGTGCTCTGTATATGTCTGTTAAGTCCATCTCATCTAGTTTTTCATTTAGGTCCATTATTTTCTTATTTATTTTCTGTCTGGATGATCTGTCCATTGATGAGAGTGGGGTGTTGAGATCCCCTACTACTATTGTGTTGTTGTTAATATCTCCTTTTAGGTTTGTTAATAGTTGCTTTATGTACCTTGGTGCTCCCGTATTGGGTGCATATATATTTGAAAGTGGTATGTCTTCTTGGTGGAGTGTCTCTTTTATCATTATGTATTGCCCCTCTTTGTCTCTCATTACCTGTTTTATCTTGAAGTCAACTTTGTCTGATATAAGTATGGCAACACCTGCTTTCTTTTGTTTGCCGTTAGCTTGGAGTATTGTCTTCCATACTTTCATTCTGAGCCTGTGTTTGTCTTTAGAGCTGAGATGTGTTTGCTGGAGGCAGCATATTATTGGGTCTTGTTTTTTAAACCATCCTACCACTCTGTGTCTTTTGATTGGAGAGTTCAGTCCCTTTACATTTAGGGTAATTATTGATATATCGGGGCTTGTTGTTGTTATTTTATCGCTCTTTTTCTGGTTCTTTTGCATTTCTTTTGTTTCTCTTCCCGTGTATTTCAGACTACAAATTTAGTTTGGTAGTTCTGTATGGTGGTTCTCTTAGTTTTCTCTTTCTTTATCATGTGTGATTCTGTTCTGATTATTTGGTTAGTGGTTACCATGAGGTTTGTGTAAAAGAATCTCGTGGATGTGATAGTCCATTTTTTGATGGCCTCTTATTCCCTTAGACTAAGTTGATTCGATCCTTTTCCTCTTCCCCTTCTAAGTTATTCTTGTCACATCTTATTCCCTCTTGTGTTGTGAGGTTGTTTTTTTTTAATTTTTGTTTTTTTTTTTTAATTTTTGTCTTATTTTTTTTCCCCCCAAAGCCCCAGTAGATAGTTGTATGTCACAGTTGCACAGCCTTCTAGTTGCTGTATGTGGGACACGGCCTCATTGTGACCGGAGAAGCGGTGCGTCGGTGCCCGCCCGGGATCCGAACCCGGGCCGCCAGCAGCGGAGCGCACATACTTAACCGCTAAGCCATGGGGCTGGCCCCTTGTGTTGTGAGTTTGTGTTTAACATGATGAGGTTATATTTATGCTTGGTGCTTACCTTCCCTTGATCTTTGGTTTTATATTTAAGTGTTTGCTAATCTATTTTGGTAGAGGACTGCAATTTTTCTGGTTTTGTCAACCTATTTTCCTCCTTGTTCAAAACTTTGAATCCCCTTTCTCTTTTTTTCCTCAGGGATGAGGGCCTTCTTGAGTACTTCTTGTAGTGGGGGTCTTGTGGCAATGAACTCCCTTAGCTTTTGTTTATCTGGGATAGTTATTATTTCTCCATCATATCTGAAGGATATTTTTGCTGGATAGAGTATTCTTGGCTGAAAGGTTTTGTCCTTCAGAATCTTGAATATATCGTTCCACTCTCTGCTGGCCTGTAAAGTTTCTGTCGAGAAATCGGCTGAGAGCCTGATGGGAAATCCTTTGTATGTTATTTTTCTTTTGTCTAGCTGCCCTTAGTATCTTTTCTTTGTCATTAACTTTTGCCAGCTTTACTACTATATGCCTTGGAGAGGGTCTTTTCATGTTGATATATTTAGGAGATCTGTTTATTTCATTCACTGGTATTTCTAGCTCCTTCTCCAGGTTTGGGAAGTTCTCAGATATTATTTCTTTGAACAAGGTCTCTGCTCCTTTTTCCCTCTCTTCTCCCTCTGGAATACCTATAATCCTTATGTTGGATTTCCTAATTGAGTCACATATTTTTCAGAGAGTTTCTTCATTTCTATTTAGTCTTAGTTCTCTTTCCTCCTCCATCTGGAACATTTCTGCATTGCTGTCCTCAATATTGCTAATTCTTTCCTCCATATTTTCAGCTGTGATGCTTAAGGCTTCCAGATTTGTCTTTATCTCCTCTATTGTGTTTTGATTGGTTTTTTTTTTTTACAGTTTCAATCTCTTTTGTGAAGAAACTCCTGATTTCATTGAATTGTCTGTCTGTGTTTTCTTGTATTTCATTAAGCTTTTTTATGATGGCTACTTTGAATTCTCTGTTGTTAAGGTTATACATTTCTGTGCTTTCCAGGTTGACTTCTGGGTGCTTGTCATATTCCTTTTGGTCTGGAGATTTAATATATTTTTGCATGTTGCCTGTCGGTATTGGATTACTTTTTCTCATAGTGAAAATATATGGTGCAGTTTCCTCTTGCTGCCGCTGGGTGGGGGTCAAGGTCTGTGTATTCTGGCTCGCCTCAGGCCGCGGGCACTCTTGCTAGCCCCTGGCTAATCTGCGGTGTGGCTGAGTGGAGGCTGCTGGGGGGGGGGGGGAGCATGGGAACAGCTGGAGCTGGAGCATGGGAACAGCTGAGACTGGAGCGCAGCTAGGCCGGAGCACCTGGGGCTCAGTTGCAGGTGGGTTGAAGCAGCTGCAGTGCCATTGGGCCAAAGAAGCAGGGGCTGGAGTGCCGCTGGGCAGAAGAAGCTGGAACTGGAGTGCGCTGGACCGAACAAGGAAGAGCTGGAGCGCCCCTGGGCCAAAGAAGCTGGAACTGGAGTGCACTGGGCCAAAGAAACTGGAATTGGAGTGCGCTGAGCCAAAGAAGGAAGAGCTGGAGCGCCGCTGGGCCAAAGAAACTGGAACTGGAGTGCGCTGGGATGAAGGAGGAGGAGCTGGAGTGCACTGGGCCAAAGAGGGAGGAGCTGGAGCACCTCTGGGCCAAAGAAGCTGGAACTGGAGTTCGCTGGGATGAAGAAGGAGGCGCTGGGGCACCACTGGACCAAAGAACCTGAAACTGGAGTGTGGTGGGCCGAAGTTGCTGGTGCCAAGTCAGCTGGAGCCTGAGCACAGGCCAAGCCGAAGCCACTGGAGCCCCAGGGGTGGGGGAGGGGGCAGTCAAGGCGAAGGAGCTGGGGGCGGGACATGGGGAAGCAGGGGAAGCTGGGCCGTGGCTTGGTTCAGCCAGAGCAGCTGGGGCTGTGGCGTGGTGGGGCCTGAGCTGCTGCTGCCTCTGGTGTGGGGGCACAGGCTCGCCTCGGTGCTCGTCGGGCCGGCGCCTGGGGGCCACTGCCTGTGTGGCTGGGCCGGTCACGCTGCCCCTGCTGCTGGGGCCCAGGCGCCTGGGGGCCGCTGCCTCTGGGGACGGGGCTGAGCTGAAGCGCTGCTGTGCTGAAGTGCCAGTCAGGCGGGCCGGGTGGGGGAGAGGCGCTTACTTTTGCCTCCCCGATCTCAGAGGTTTCTCCCTTTGCTGTCGCTCTCTGCAGTCCTGAGGGGCTAGCTTGCTGAAACTACCCTGGCAACAGTTCCGCTTCCTCTGTAGGGGGATCCCCTCAGCTGTGAGGGGTCTTGGAGAGCACTGGTTTTCACGTGGCTGGCCGCCTCTCTCCCTCCTCTGAGAGCCTCGCAGTCTCAGTCTCTGGGTTGCCGTCCTTGGGGAAGAAAAGGAGCTCCTCTTACTTCCTTCCACTTCCTCTGGGGATTCCAGCACCTCTGTCCTTGGGGGTATAGCTGCGTGGGTGCCTCAGATGTCCCCTGTGTTGTGTGAATAGCTTCTATTGGAATATGAATCTCCTTTTTGTTGTGTCTTAGAGGGGGAGAGTTCACTGTGGGAAGCTCACTCCACCATGATGCTGACGTCACTCTCTTACCCATCTTCTTAACGTTGTTTCCCTCCCCAGAGGCTGCTGCTTTTTCTTATTTCTTGTTTCTTGATTATTTTAAGTTAGACTTCATAAGGAGTTTTTCTAGGACCCACCAGACATCACCTACCGTGGGGGTCGGTCAGGTGGCGCAGCGGTTAAGTGCGCGTGCTCTGCTTCAGCAGCCCGGAGTTCGCAGGTTCGGATCCCGGGCACGCACCAGTGCAGCACTTGTCAAGCCATGCTGTGGCAGCATCCCATATAAAGTAGAGGAAGATGGGCACAGATGTTAGCCCAGGGCCAATCTTCCTCAAGAAAAAAGGGGAGGAGTGGCATTGGATGTTAGCTCAGGGCTGGTCCTCCTCACAAAAAAAAAAAAAAGAAAAGAAATCACCTACCATGGCTTAAATACTGAAATTTGAGAAGCTTTGTCTAGGGAAGATGGCTTTGTGGTGTTTTGTTTTGTTTTTTTCCACTTACAAATTTTTTATTGAACACCTATTTATTGGCCTATTGATTTTTGTTTTTTTTTTGTTTTTTTTATGAGGAAGATCAGCCCTGAGCTAACGTCCATGCCAATCCTCCTCTTTTTGCTGAGGAAGACTGGCCCTGGGCTAACATTTGTGCCCATCTTCCTCCTCTTTACATGGGACGCTGCCACAGCATGGCCTGACAAGCGGTGCATCGGTGCGCTCCTGGGATCCGAACCCAGGCCACCAGCAGCAGAGTGTGCGCACCCAACCGCTACGCCACAGGGTGGCCCCTTGATTTTTCTTTTTTAATGTTAAGAGGCAGTGGGGTATATTGAAAGAGTACTCTTTTGAGAGGGATCATTCAATAAGCATTTGATCCTTACACAAATCTATATGTTGGAGTTTCTTAGCCCTTGGTCCTGGGCCCTTTTCTGTTTCCTGCCTACACTTTCTTCCTAAGTGATTTCATCTAACCCTTGGCTTTGAAATGCCATCTGTGTGCTGATGACTTCTAATATGCCAGTGATTTCCAACTTATCCTTCTACTCTGACCTCTAGATTTATATATTTAATTTACTATCCATTTGAATGTTGCATAGTGATTTCAAACTTAATGTATGAAAAATAGAAATCTTGACTTTTTTTTCTTAGTCTTCCTATCCCAATAAATGGTACTACCATTAACGTAGTTACTGAAGCCCCAAACCTGAGATCATCCTTGACTCCTTACTTTTCCTTACCCTGATATCCAGTCCATCCTCAGATTCTATCTGGACTTCCAAAATATGTCTCAAATTCACCCACTTCTTTCTGCCTCCGCTGCCATTAACTTACTGTAGGTTATTATAATTTTTTTTATATTTGTAATACTTTTCTAACTATTGTCTCCATTAAATCCAATTTCTATATAGGAGTCCGAGTAATCTTTCAAAAATCTAAGTTTAAAACTTTTCAGTATCTTTCCTTTGCACTTAGGCCACGCATGATAAGACTTTGACTTTTGTTCTGCCAGATAGATCTGGTCCTTTCCTACCTACCTCTTTCACTATCTAATGCCAATACTCCCACTCTCCAATTACACTCTGGTCACCTTGGCCTTTTGCCAAACTCTTGCAAGACCACTGTAAGGCCTTTTCATTTGCTCTTTTCTCTGACCTTGGCTTTTTACTTGAATCCTTCTTACTCTTGATAATTCAAGTTTTTGTAAGAACTTTGCCTAAAGAACTTTTCCCGAACCTAGTCTGTATATAATCAGGATTTCTTGATATGGCATACAATCTGATTTGTCTTTTAAAACAACTTATAGAGATTACTATTTATCCTATATGGTAACTACAGTTCCTGCTGTTTAGAATATTACAACCCTTGAGGAGTTATATTAGGCTTGGAATATAGTGTAATTTGAAGCCCTTGGTACATTTTGGATTAGAAAAACAATTCTCAAAAGAAATATATTCAAGTGGAAGAACCACTTTTTTGAAATTTATTACTTTGAATGTATAAAGTTGGTCATCTTTGGAACTAGAGACCTAATTTACTAGCAAATGGAGTATATAATACTAAAACATAGTACTGTCCACATATAAAATTCTTTGTTTTTTTGTCTTAGGTTAATAAATTGTCCTTGAGTCAATTGTTATGATAAATACCAAATGGAAAATTACCTTTGTTTCTTAGAATATTTCAGCTTTCTTAGTTCAGGCATCACAAAGTGCTCCTTCTTAGTTCATCAGGTATAAGTTAGAGTTGATTCAGAGACCCTTTGTGAAAGTGGCAAGGTGGACATGTGCATTAATTTGCCAAATTCTTTTAAGAACAAATCCAAGTGCTCTTAATTGTTCCCACTACTAAAAGAAATGATAATTATGTGATGCAGTAGAGGTGTTAGCTAATGCTACAATGACAATCATATTGCAATATAAATATCAAATCAATATTTTGTACACCTTAAACTTACACAATGTTATATATCAATTGTATCTCAATTAAAAAAAAAGTAAATCTAAGAAACTTGCTATCTAAAACAATGACCTCTTAACCCATCATAAAATAATTTTGAGTACCCAGCCTAAGTATTTTTATTTGTTAATTTATAAATTGCAAATTGTATGCATGCATTACTATCATTAGCTACTATATCAAGGCACAGTATGTACACTTAGGGTAGGGTATATATATTGTGTATACTTAGTGAATATAAATTGTGACTAGTGTATACGTGTATACACATATACATGTATATAGATAGTATATATAAATTCATATTTCTAATAGTTGTTTTAATACTGTCTTTGGCTCACTTTTTCATATATGGTTAGTTTAGTATTATTTTTATCTTGTAAAGTGAGTAATTAAGGGCTTGTGCAAGGAATTATAGAAGCATCAGTTGACAGTTTATTTAAAACTAGATTATGTTTTTAAATCCTGGGCACGCTACAGTTTTTTTGCAGTATGCGAAAAGAGAATGAATGGGCAGGGAGCACTGCTGCCAACTCTGTATTGTGGAACTCCCAGTCTTCTATTGGAACAGTTGGTTCATAAGTGATATTTGACCATCTAACATCAGATCAAAAGAGGGAACCAGTGCCACTCTATATCATAAAAATTGGAAAACATTAATTTCTTTTTTTAACTAAATTAATTTGAATAAAAGTCTGTTTTATTCACCTGTACCCCGAAGGATCATCTTGCTTACCTCCTGGCATGTGTACACCCCACTTTGGAAACCGACTGGTCTAACAGGTGGGAGGAAGATGCATTGTGGCAGAATTGAGTTCTTTTTGCCTTTTCTCAGGTTCTCTTCAAATTTCATATATCATTGAAAGGCACTTGAATGAGAAAACTAATCCTTAGAACAAGTATAGCCAGTGTAATAAGTATAGCCGAACTTCTTATACCACATATCATGCTCTTCTAAAACTAACTGTATTCCCGAGAATCTGTACCTAGGTCTTCCTTCATTCCAAGGCTTTAGTAACTAAAGAGACTTTATAGAATATGGACATCGTTTTGCTGGACAAAAGGAGATATTTCTATCTCAATTCTATTTGGAAGATTAATGTTTTTGTAGGGCTAGAGGTAGAGACCTATGATTAAAGGTACATTGAAATTTTTTATTAATGAAGAAGATTCTTTGGTAATTTATTATTTTATGATAATGTATTCTTTCAATTTGGAAAAGTTATTCAGAAAAAGTACCCTTTTTAAAGCATGCTGCTGGCCTGGTTTGTGGATTTCACTTGGCTTCTATTAGGAACAGTGGTTTATTCCTGAGATAAGGGTTTTTGTCCGTTTAAAGACTCAATTATCTAATATCAAAGGTAAAGCTAAAAGCAGGTCTCTCCCCCCTCACCCCAACACACAAAATACATAGAGATCACAGACTCACTAGTTACGAGCCAAACAAAAGCAAATCACCTCCTACATTAGGAACAGAGGAAAAATCAGTAAGGCCCTACCCCAGAGACAGTAAGGATTAAAATTCCTACCATTCTGGACAGAGTATAACACATTCTTGACAAGAGTGTTAGGAGCTTGTCCCAGTAGCCTGCAAGTCCCTATGGAGTACATGGCTAGACATGTCAGATCAGGGCAGGAATAGCAATTCCACCAGTGAGGTCCAGCAGGTGTAACAGCAATAGCACAAGTCTGAATGCATGTTGACTCACAGCTGACTGCCCTGGAGGTGAAGCCAGAGGCTCTCTTTCAAGGGGTATTCTGGATGAATCATAGCGGTTTCCAAGAATGCTACGCCACTCATTCACAGATAATTCACCAATCCCTGTCCAAGTGCATCACAGAAATCCAGTCTCGAGACTCGCATGGTTCTAATAGCATTAGCACCTAAATTCATATTATTGCTCTGTAATAAAATTGCATCATCTTGCTTACAGCCTAGGACCTACCAGCTACAGCTAATTTAGAAGTCGTTGCAAGGTAGCACTTGCTTGGGGAGTTTAGGCCTTACAAAGGGGGATTTTCTTGAGATTCCCTACCGATATAACAAACTAAAGAAAGAAGAAAGCAGGGTTGGAGAGAGATGGGCTTTTGTATACAGTTTTGGTTTAATTTTCTTTGTGAGGGTCTCGCTGGGCTGCCTTGGAACCTGTTTTGTCCTAGTCTCTCTCCTTTTCTTTAAACACCCTCTGTGCTATTGTTCACCTTCTCTCAACCCATCCTCTAAGTAGTGTAACCACCCTTTTGCTCCAGCTGCTTTATTGTCATTATCATCTTGGAGTACCTCATTTTCCTATGTGGAAAGGATTCTAAAGAAAAGATCTTGATCTAGTCGTTATTTTTGCTCTTAACATTTGCAGACTCTCTCCTCTATAGTCCTTTAAAAAAGTGGCTAAAATATAAATTATTAAATTGGTTATTTCAGAGTTTGGAATAGTAGTGGATTTTTTTCTTTAAAAAATGAACTTAAGAAAATGATTGTACTACGAAAGACCTCAAGTTTTCTTTTGATCCTTAGGTTTGGTTAAATAAATCAAATTTTTTCAACTCATTGCAAACACAAAATTTATTAAATTGTCTCAGCCGTGATTAAAATTAAAATGTGTTTTGTTACATTAATATGTGAAAATAAAAGTTCTACCCTGTAAAAATACTACAATATTATAAATAACATTTTATATGCCTGTGGGAAACTAGGGGAGAATTTAGTAATATTTGCATATTTTCTCCTCAAATACTAATATTTCCATGTTTTGTTTGTGAGCAATAAATATGTATATTCATGGGTATTTATACTATGGGAGAGGTTTTTAATGTATCTTTGTCAGCTGATTAAAGGGCTAAAGGATCTGACCTTAGTGATTTAAGCTATTTAAATTAAGATAACCTTTTGCATATGCAAAGTCCTGTGATAGCAAATACTGATACAACAAATGATTGTCACAATTGAGAGTTTTTGAAAAAATACACTTTCATGTCCCAATATGATGGTCTAGTAATGGATATGATGATCCAGTAGCCAAAATATTTTTTGAATTTTATACTGCCAATTTAGGACAGTAAATGCTTTTCTTTGATCTTTTCTATGAATGTGAGTTTTTCTAAATACTCAAGTTATACTGCAAAAGTCTTTGGACTGTATGAACTTCTGCAGGATTCTACTACCATGGAAAACCTTGACTAAAAGGTAAAGTTTTTTTTTTTTTTAGCAATTATTTTTATTGAATTTTCTTCAAAATTACAACAGAAATACATGTTTACTACAACCTGTGAAAAGATATAAAAATGTATATTAAAAAGCCATAGTGTTTAGCTTCTACTTACTTTTTTTCTTTTTTAAATGCTTTGCAGTTTATTTATTTATTTTTCCCCCAAAGCCCCAGTAGATAGTTGTACGTCATAGCTGCACGTCCTTCTGGTTGCTGTGTGTAGGACGCAGCTTCAGCGTGGCCGGAGAAGCAGTGCATCGGTGCGCACCCGGGATCCGAACCCGGGCCGCCAGCAGCGGAGCGCGCTCACTTAACCGCTAAGCCATGGGGCCAGCCCTAGCTTCTACTTTCCATTTCTTCACTCACATTAAAAGGTGAAGATTTTTAAATGGAATTTACCTAGTATAAAGCACACTATTCTGAGCTGTAGTATTCCTAACAAATGATATGGGATTACCACAGCAGAGTATGTGGTATAGAACTATCTTCATTCTTGATTGTTCTACTTGGGGTAGGTATTAATGAACACTTTCCTACAGCTCATAATCATGATGTTATTGCTATCTTTTGCTTAGAGAAATCTGTACAAAAATCAGTCACTACGAATGGTGGACAGTGTTTATTTAGATTTCAGCAGATATCAGGGTTTTTAAATATTTATTTGTTTGTTTTTGTATAATGAAAGTCCCTATTAAAATAACTCTTCCCTCAAAAGATTTTAAAATTGGTTATTCTGTTATTTTAATAAAATTCTTACATAAATTCTATTATTTACTTTCTTCATGGGGAAATGCACTGTTCTTAAGAATACAATCCTAAAATAAAGTTGTCACATATTGGAGAAAAGCAGAATGATTGTGTTGTTATGGCAACTCAAATGGGGAAAAAGACAACAGCACAGATAAGCTGCATCCAGTTGTCATAGCAACCGTAGTTGTGAAAATGATTAAAGCTGGTCTAGAAGGGATGTATTGCAGCTTTAGTCCATTGAAAGTAAATAGTGTGAGAAAAGACAGGGAGAACTGGTTTTAGACAAAAGTTAAATCCCTCTGGGTGCCACAAGTTGCTAGTACCACTGCATATAGACAGATCTCTGTCCTTTCTAATTATATTGCAACTCAGTTTTATTGCCTCAGATCATAGTGATGGTATGAAGGAAAGATAAATGTAGTAACTATATGAAAAGCTTGTGAATAAAGATTATTTTGGTAGCAAATTTAGAAAGAAATGGAAGTTACAAAATTTTCTTACTGAAAATGGCTTTAAAAGAACAGTAGAATGTTTTCCTTTTCTCTTCTTTCCTTTCCTTTTCTCCCCTTTCTCACCCAGAGCTTTATTTTCATTCTTTTCCATAACCTCTGTCTGTATCATTTTAGTCTTAAGCGTTGAATCACAATATAAACACCTAATATCATGGCAGTTTGTACAAAGCGAAGTGCAGCATTATGATTGCAGATGAACAGATGGATTTGATGATAAATGATAAGCATCCTGTAGGTGTGAAGAAATTTGTTTTAGCTATATCTTTCTAACTTTCTCTATCTGAGTTTCTTCATTGTTATTTTAAATGCCATTATTTCTTTCCCAACTTCTATTTGCTCATCATAGAAAAATATTTCATCCCAGTGGAGTGGAGACATGTTAGGAATAAACCTGATGAAAGCCATGCTCTTTGTTCAGCATCTGGCTGCTTGCACAGGTTTTTGTGGTAATGGAATCGGCATCTCTGCACTAGAGTATTGATCTGCTGCTTGGTAGGTACTGTGTAAAAGAAGTATCTCAAGTGGTTTAAAAGCAGTTTATATTACAAATGAGGTGGAGGAAGATGGAGTTCTGCAAGACTGGACACATGCTATAAATATCCATAAAACTAAGGGGTTTGCCTAAAAACTGTGGTGTTGAAATTCCCATATTTTCTTCCACATTTCATTGCAAATAGTTGAACACTGCGTGAGCATGAGTATACTAATGTCATTACCTTTTTGCCCTTTAGTAGAGGTTTTTATATTTAGTGTTTTTGTTTTGTAGTTGAAAACTGTGGTGCGAATATATCAGTTATAAGAGATAATATTGACTGACCATAAGAGTGTTTTAAAGTAATCCACTGAATATTTTCAGTCACAATCCAAATATTTGTGTTAATTTGCTTAAATATAAGTTGATTTTCATAAATAGGCTCTTCACTTTAAACATTGTCCGATTTTTCCTGATCAAAATCTGTCATTTCATATAGGCATAGGGAAGAAACCTCTTTTTATTTTATTTTTTGTGGGTTTCTTTTTTTTTTTTAAATAAGGTTTTTTTTTCTGAGGAAGAGTGGCCCTATGCTAACATCTGTTGCCAATCATCCTTTTTTTTTCCTTTTTTCTCCCCAAAGCCCCAGTACATAGTTGTATGTCATAGTTGTAGAGTTGTAGCTCTTCTGTGTGGGACGCTGCCCTAGCATGGCTTGATTAGCTGTGAGTAGGTCCGCGCCTAGGATCTGAAGCAGCGAAGCCCGGGCCACCAAACTGGAACGTGAACTTAACCACTATGCCACCAGGCCGGCCCCAAGAAATCTCTTTTTAAAAAGCAGAAAAAAGATGGGGGAAGAGAAAGAGAACTAGAGTTTTTTTTGTTTGTTTGTTTGTTTTGAAAGATTTGTAAGATACTCATCCCTTTCTGCTGTTATTTAATGGTAGTAGGTCATATATAACTCATGACTTAGATCAGACAATTAAGGCTATTAAATGGTTCAAATACCTAGCAAACACTTCAGAGTCCATCAGGTTAGCTAACCTTTTGTAAAGGAGTTTGAAAATGAAAGCTGACTATAAGTGCCTGTATCCCACTGTGCCTAGATATAGCAGCACCACTGATATGTAACAATGCATAGATTTGAATCCCTTTCTCCTAACATCCTGGAACAGAAGTTTTTAAGGCTAGTTTGTAAATCTGTAAAAAACATTTTACTTTAAAATCTGATGTACTGATTTTAGATTGGTATCTAAAAGTGGGCAATATCATCAGATTGTCCATTTGAGATTTACTAGTTTGTATCTTGGCTTGTGATAAATTGGATTGTAAGATCAGATACTTTATTTTCCTGGAAGAAAAAAATTATTAGGCATAGTCATCACTCCCCATTTCACAATTTCTTGTCACATTTCACTTGCTTCAGAAATATTCATTTTGGATCCTGCTTGTGAGTAACTCTTAATACTGATGTCCTGAGAGAAAGAAGAATTTCTTGTCTGACCTAAATAATAACCATACCATCACAGAAAATGTCCTCACAACATATCAAGCAATCAAATAGCCAATAAACCTATTCTCCTGCTCAATTCCATAAACTGGATGGGGAGGGTAGATAATGTTCATTTTTGTTACTTACCAGGGAACATGACACTTGATCTTTGAAATGGTTATTTATTTCATATATTGTAGCTGCCAATCAGCCAGTCATTTGCAAATAGTGAAGTAAATACACTGCTGAAAACGAGTTTCTTCTCTGCTGGGCTGTGGTGCCTAGGAAGTCAGATGTAATATGGTTCCATTTATTTATGTAGGCATTTATTCTCTTTCTAATGAGCAAGTAATTTTCTTTTGTTTACTCCTACGCAAAAGTTAAATTAAGGAGTACCCAAGAGGGCTGGGATACTTGGTTTGCAGTCGTTGAAATACTGTTTGCTATCAGGGGATCCTTTCCTGAGCAGAGTTTCCCTCTCGTTAAGAAGAAACCTCCAGATAGCTCTCCCTTTTGAACTCATTGTGAGAGCAAACACATCTGTAGAGAGGAGGATGATCCAGAAGTTTAGTGTGAGGGTTTGTCTCCTCTCCTCCCACCTCCCAATCAAAGGATTTTACTCTGTGGCTTCTTTTGCTCTTTTTGCCTGGGAAGTGAGGGACAAGAGCTCTGATCGCTCGTATGGCAGCCAGCCTGCCTTAATATGTGGATTATTAATATGACACTGGCCTCTGTTGAGTCATACCGACTGCTATGAACAAACATGTAAATCCATACTGGAAAAAAAGTGTTGCAAATGCCTTTCACCAAAATGGAAGACTGCTTCAACTTCTGTTTACTCCGCTAGTGACAACCAAGCCTTCTTTTTCTTTTTCCTCTCTTTTCCCTTCACCTCCTTTTTCTCCCCTTTTCTCCCCTCCCTCCCTCTCTCAGAAATACATAAAGCCTAATCTTCCCAATGAGCACTATGATCATTTGAAATTGATGTTGTGTATAGGCCAACCCCACATCATCAAAAATTGTTGTGTAACCCCATGATTTCCAGGCCTCAGCTGGTGGCCTAGTTATTTCAAATAATATTTAATGCAATAAATTCTAGGGCAATAAAAGAATTTGGACAGTCCCTTAGAGCTTATTGGAATAGGATTTGACTTGAATTTAATACAATGAAATTCCAGTATAACCAAATAATTTCTTTGTGTCGTGATTTAAAAGGTCTTTAAGTACAGGTATAGGTACTAATCTGAGATAATTGCAGTTTTACTCTTACTGAGTAAATGAGCACTTCAAAAATATAGGACTTCTCTTTACTTAGCATAAGGTGATTTTTAATAATGTAGGAAGGAAAATGTAAGTTAATATCCTTACTTTTTGTTCTGTAATGGGGAGAATAAAGGATCCCCTGGCTGTATGCATAAATTTGTTTACTAAGTTGGTTGATTTCCTGTAGATAGGTATTAAAAATGACTTTTTTGGTACAGAGAACATGTGACATCTACATATTATTATGATGCCCTGATGCCACATATTTTATGTGATTTTTTTAAAAAAGAAAATTGTGGGGCTGGCCCGGTGGTGCAAGCGGTTAAGTGTGCGCGCTCTGCTGCAGCGGCCCGGGGATCGCCGGTTCGGATCCCGGGCGCGCACCGACGCACCGCTTGGCAAGCCGTGCTGTGGCGGCGTCCCATATAAAGTGGAGGAAGATGTGCATATGGATGTTAGCCCCGGGGTCAGTCTTCCTCAGCAAAAAGAGGAGGATTGGCAGATGTTAGCTCAGGGCCGATCTTCCTCACAAAAAAAAAAAAAGAAAATTGTTCTTATTCTTTCAAATTCAACAATCTTACAGTAAAGTCAGCCATTAATGAAGTATTTAGAACTTATTATGTTGATACAAATGAAAGAAAAATAAAACACAAGTGTTCGGTAATTAAGAAAACAAGAATGTCAGTGTTAGAAAAGTTTGGCCAAAAATCTTTTACTCTGGAGTTCTTATCTCAAGCCAGTGACTTTCAAGATCTTTTGTTTTCTGTACTAAAGCAGAGTAGTGAAACGTTTTTATAGAAAGTTATGAAAAAAACTATGTATTAATTTGCTTTGGGTCATTCTATTCTCTCTGGTAAATTCGTAATTAGGAAGGCCTTTTTAAGACTGTTCTAGTCTCACAGGTACACAGTTACTCCATATCTGGTAAATCTAAATTCGTATGTGAAGAGGTTATGTTTTTTTAAAGCATATTATTTACACAATTCATTGGAATGGCTCCTTTGGAAATTGGGTGGCTCTCTTATGTAATTATGTACTTAGTAACCCTGCGCTACACAGCAGTAGAAATTCAAGTAAGAATGATTTACTGCTTATGCATAGTTATTAGAATTTTAAAGCATTTGTTTGTTCAAAATTCTAGTTTATCAGAGTGTTATATTTGACTAATTGTATACTTAATAAATAATAATGAATAAAATTTGTTTTAGAAAGCAGCCAAGTTTGAATTTTAACAATTCTAAGTAAGCTTCAGGAGCCACTTCCTCTCCTCCCCCTTCTCCTTTTTTTTAAAAAGGATTTTCATCCTTTTAGTCCAAATTTTGTGGTAATTCCTGTAGAAAAATCCATATTAGAAATGTTGTATATAGACTTAAATCTTAATCATAATTATAGAATTATGGATTTTATTGCTGCAAGTTACTGTTAGAGATATTTTAATCTACTCCATTTTACCACTGAACAAGCTGAGGTACATAGAAATTGTGAACTGTTCAAGATCTTAGAATTGGTTTTAGGACAAGTCTGCGCCAGAACCTAATGTCTTAACTCCTGGACTAACCCCTGACCTCTTAGTTGTGATGATAATTCAACAGTCCATTTCTCCAGAAATTTCTTGAACACTTCTGCTATGTGTACAACAGTGGGCTAGGCATCCTGAGATTATAAGAATAGTGTGAGTTTATATGGTTTAACAATAATGATATCAAACTAGTAAAATTTTACATTTTAATTCTAATTTATCTAGTGTTTTCCAGTATTTATAAATGTTAACATGTGGTGGCTAAACCTTTAAATCTAATTTTTCTGCTAGATTACAATCTCTTTACAGGCAGGGACTCGTTTAGGTCTTAGGAAGTTTATCCAGTTTCATTTTGGAAGGCTTAAATTAAAAAATTTTTTTTTCAAGCATTGATGGCATTGTTGGAATAAGTGCAGCTTCCCATGGAAGCTCTGTCTACTCTGGGGATAATACTCATTTTAGAATTATATTTCTGTTTTCATCAAGTACTGTTGGTTTCACATAACAGGTTGCTTCATTCTCCCCTTAAGCAAGAAGGGGCAACTATTTTAAGGGTACAGAGATAGCTCCTGATACTAAAGGGGAAGATGTATAGTCACATACTACAAAGACATGGAGCTAGGCATTGGAACATCTTTAGGACTCAAGGCAGCCAACCTTGCATTCCTGGGATAAATCCCAGTTGTTCATGGTGTATGAGTTTTTTATATGTTTCTGGATTTTATTTGTTAGTATTTCGTTTAGGATTTTTGCCTGTATATTCATAATGGATATTGGTCTGTAATCTCCATTCTGCTATTGAGTCCATCTAGTGACTTTTTAAATTTCAGTTGTTTTTAGTTCTTACATTTCCATTTGGTTCTTCTTTATATCTGTTCTTTCTTTGCTGAGACCTTCTGTCTTTCCATTTCTTTCATGAATGTTTGTCCTTAGTTATTAGAATATTTTTATACTAGTTACTTTAAAGTCTTTGTCTCTAAAGGTACTTCCAACATCTGTGTCAGTTTAGTATTGGCATCTGTTGATGTGAGTTGAAATTTCCCCCTTTTTTTTGGTATGCCAAGTAGTTTTAGGGTTGTATCCTGGACATTTTGAATATAAGACTCTGAGTTTTATTTAAATCCCATTGTTGACGTGTTTGGTTTTTTCAGCCTGGTTGGGTTCAGCCCACAACTTCAGACAGCCTTCTGTGGGGTTGTGGTCTCAATGTCTATTCTGTTTTTAAAGTCTTTGCAATGCTATTGAAATCTGTTCCATGTGTGTGCCACTCAGTGGCCAGTCTGGGATCTGGATGGTAGTTTATCTTGTAGTTCAGATCTCAAAGTATATGGCTTGCTATTTTGGGTCATATCCACGTATGTGAAGCTTGCAGGTCGGCACAGGAGTTCATAGATCACTTTGTAGGCTTGCTTTCTTGATCTCCTCCCTCTCCATGATCTCCCCAGTACTGTCTAGTTCCCTGGGACTCCCTTTTTCAGTCTTCCAGCCAGAAAGCTGGGTCTTTCTTTAAGCTGCTCTACCTGAATATGTTGCTGCATCTGGGGATAAGTGATAGGAAGATAGAGAGGGGGAAAAAAAACAGTGAGTTTTTGTCTCAGCCTTTTAGGATCACAACTCCTCTGATCAAAGAGGATTTCCTTACTTCAGAGTTTTAGGGCTCCTGCTTCTACCATGGCTTTCATCATGGGAATGCCTGGAGAGAATAGAGAGAACTTGAAAAAAAGAAAAATGGGAGATTTCCACCATTCTCTCTGAGTGTTGGGATACCCCTTCTATACTCCTTGGACCAGAACTAGAGGGCTTCTCCTGGATCTTTCTTTGCCTACACCAATACCTACTTTTAGGTTTCAGGCTGCAGTCTAGGTTGGTGGATACTGGAGGAATAAAAAAAAAATGGTAAATTCATTGTTGGTTCACTGCTGTGTTGAAGTCTTCCTCAATCTGCCTACTGCTATTTACTTTTCAGAGTCCTCCAATAGCTACACCATGCATTCTGCCCATTGTTAGTAGCTGCATTCAGTGAGAGATATAGAAGAGTATGTGCTTACTCCATCTTAACTGGAACCAGAACCCCTTCTAGTTATCTCTTTGATACCAGTTCACAGCTAGTTAACAACATACTCTGTGCAAGTTCAGTCTTTTGAAATTTGTTGATACTTGCTTCATGGTATCAACTTAAGCTCTATTTGGCAAGTGTAGCCAGTGTGCTTGAAAACAACTGCAGTTGTTGGTTTCAGTATTCTAGGTAAGTCATTAGGTCAAGTTTATTAATTGTGCTCTTCAATTCTTTTTTGCTTATTCTACCAAGCGGCAGATGGAGGTGTGTTAAAACCTCAAATTAGGGGCCGGCCCCGTGACATAGTGGTTAAGTGTGTATGCTCTGCTGCTGGCGGCCCGGGTTCGGATCCCAGGTGCACACTGACGCACCGCTTGTCAAGCCACGCTGTGGCAGTGTCCCATATAAAGTGGAGGAAGATGGGCACGGATGTTAGCCCAGGGCCAATCTTTCTCAGCAAAAAAAAAAAAAAAGGAGGTTTGGCATGGATGTTAGCTCAGGGCTGATCTTCCTCTCTCACACACACACACACATATAGACACAAACCTCAAACTATGATCATAGATTTGTATATTCTCCCTTTAGTTCTGTGTTTTTTGTGGTTGTATTTTGAAATATTGTTTTTAGTACTTCACTTTTAAGATAGTTGGTTCTTGATGAATTGACCTCTTTATCATTATGAAATGACCCTCTTTATCCCTGTTAATTTTCTTTGTTCAGAAGTGAACTTTGGTGTTAATATAGCCATTTTAGCTTTCTTATGATGAGTTTTATGATATCTTTTTTAATCTTTTATTTTTAATTTATCTGTATATGTTAATATATAGTTATGTCTTGCTTTTTAATTCAGTGTAACAACCTGCTTTCAATGTTTGGACTTGCACTGTCCAACAGAAATATGTTAGCCACAGATTTTTAAATTTTTTTGTATTTATATTATTTTTTATATTTGTGGAGATGAAATTCACATACCATAAAAGTAACCATTTTAAAGTGAACAATTTAGTGGCATTTAGTACATTCACAGTGTCGTGCAATCACCACCTCTATCTAGTTCCAAAACATTTCCATCACTCCACGTAAAACTTCTTATCCATTAAGCAGTTTTTCTCTATTCCCCCTTCCCTCCAGGCCCTGGCAATCACCAATCTGCATTCACCTATTCTGGATATTTCATATAAATAGAATCATACAATATGTGACCTTTGTATCTGGCTTGTTTCACTTAGCATGATGCTTTTGAGGTTCATCCATGCTATAGTGCCTATCAGTACTTCATTCATTTTTATGGCTGAATAATATTCCAGTGTATATATGTACCACAATTTATTTATTCAGTTGTTGGTGAGCATCTGGGCTGTTTCTACCTTTTGTTTATTGTGAATAAGGTTGCTATGAACATGCATAGCATATTCTTTGAGTACCTGTTTTAAATTCTTTTGGAAATATACCCAGGACTGGAATTGCTAGAAGTGGTCACATGGTGATTCTATGTTTAATCTTTTGAGGAACTACCAAGCTGTTTTCTGCAGTGGCTGAATCATTTTGTATTCCCACTAGCAATGTATGAGGGTTCCAGTTTTTCCATATTCTCACCACAACTTGTTATTTTTTTTATTTTTTATTTTTTACTTGTAGCTTCAAAAGCTTTTTAGACTGGGTAGGACTTTGATGATAAAGCTCTTTCCAGTTCATCTCAATCTCCTGCATGCTTCTCTTCTGAAGTATCTGGATGGCTCTGGTTTTTTTGTTTTTTGCTTCTTTTAAAATTGCCATCCTAGTGGATGTGAAGGGTACTTCATTGTGGTTTTGATCTTCATTTTCCTAATGACTAATGATGTTGAGCACTCTTTTATGAGCTTTTTGTCTATTTTTGTGTCGTCTTTGGAGAAATGTCTATTCAAGTCCTTTGCCCATTTTTTAATTGGGTTGTTTGTCTTTTGCTGTTAAGTTGTAAAAGTTCTTTATATATTCCAGATGCTTGACCCTTATCAGATTCTATTTGCAAAAATTTGCAAAACAACATGCATCTTTAACTTTTTACAGTCTCCCTTGAAATAATATTTTACTTCACATATAATGTATTTCCATTTCCTTCTCCTATCCTTTGTGTTGTTATTTTCATACATTTGGTTTCCAAACATATTATGAATATCTAATGCATTATTTTTGCTTAAATTTAAGTTTATTATTTTTAAAAGAAACTTTCAAATGAGAAAGATTTTTTTATATTTACCCACATATTTATATTTCTGGCACTTTTCATATTTTTTATAGATGGTATCTGTTTTCATTTTCCAAATGTATTTTATGCTTCCTCCCCACTCCCTCCCCCTGGTTTTCTTTATGGGACACCAATTATACGTATGTTGGACCAACTTGATTATTTCTCGTAGGTCACTGAGGCATTGTTTAATTTTTTCCCCGTCTTTTTTCTCTTAGTGCTTTATTTTGCGTATTGCTGTTTCTTTCTGTTCACTGATCTTTTCTTCTACAGTGTTTAATTAGCTGTTAACTTCATCTGTTGAAATTATCATTTCAGATATTGTATTTTTCTTCTCTGGAAGTTTTATTTCATTTGTTTTTTTATATCCTACAGTTCTCTTCACTATGTTTATGTTGTAATAGTTATTTTAATGTTTTGGTCTACTAATTTCATCATCTCTGTCATTTCTGGATCTGCTTCTATGGACTGATATTCCTCATTATGGGTCACATTTTTTTGTGACCTGCTTCTTGTCTAATCTCATAATTTTAGATTTAGATTTAGACATTGTGAAAGTTATAATATTCAATATCTGTATTTTATTGTCTTTTAAAAAAAATGTTGAGTTTATTTTGGCCAGCAGTTAAGTTTCTTACAGGTCAGCTTGATGCTGTTGTGGCTTGATTTTAAGCTTTATTGGGGTAGGTTTAGTGTAACCTTTTTTCTAGTGTAGTTCATCCCTACAACTGAGATGTAAGCTTTCTGGGGCTCCTACTGAATGTCCCAAGTGTTCAGTTAGGCTTTTGCAATCTGACTGTTCAGAACAGAAAAGTCCTCCAGCTCTGTGTGGGTTCTAGGAGTTGTTGAGATTATAGTTTCCTCGTATTTCTTTGCCTGGCCTTGTAGAGTTTCACCCTATGCAAACAGGACTTAGTATTCAGGAACAGACTTAAGGGGTCCCAAGTTCAGATATCTGGAGCTTTTTCTTCAACGTAATTCGTTCTCTGATAATCTGCCTCACCAAGTCTAGTCTCTTTAGCCTCCCCGAATTCTGTTCTCTGTTTCCTCAATAAGTGGTCCCATCGTATACGCTGCTTGGATTCCGCTTTCTTGTGCTGCAGACCGGAAAATGCCTTGAGGTATAAGACTAGGACAATTTTAAGGATCACTTCATTTATTTCCTGTCTTTCAGGGTTTACAATCTGGCACTGTTGTCCAATGTCTTCAAATATATGTTTCACATATTTTGTCCAGGTTTCTTGTCTATGAGGGTTGGGCAAGTTTGATACCAGTTATTCCCTTATTAGACTTATGAAGTCTAATGTTCTTCTTTTACTTAGAGTTTCTATTTTATTTAAGTTTAATGTACTGGAAGTCCTTACTTTGCATGGTTCTGATATGCACAAATGTCAGTTACTACAGTGTAGTTAAATAATACCGGTCACCCAAAACATGGTTCAAATTTTAGTTACCATAGTATATTAACTATGAGTAGTTTTTGTAAAGTACAAACTTCATTCCTAGCTCTCTAGTCCCCAGATCACTCTGCGGAAAACAGATGCACATCATGATCAGTAACTTCTTTCGAAGTGTGTTGGTGATTAGTCATTGCACATCTGTTATTGAGTTTATGTACAGACAACACTGTGTGTAGTTGTGTTATCTCCTCCTCTCCCAGTGTTAAGTCCATGTGAAATTTTACAAGATTGGATAATCAAAAGAGGCAGTTGGCCGATAAAGATGAAATAAAGTAACAAAAAGTAATACTACTTTAATTGAAATTTGAGTTGAAGGTAAATGGAATCATAGAAGAATTAACTAACCATAGAAATGTTGATACTGACACCGTTCAATAGACTCTAGATCTATAGCCAGAGGAACTTATTGAAGGTGAACCTTTTTTTTTTTTTTGGTGAGAAAGATCAGCACTGAGCTAACATCTGATGCCAATCCTCCTCTTTTTGCGAAGGAAGATTGGCCCTAAGCTAACATCCGTGCCCATCTTCCTCTACTTGATATGGGACACCGCCATAGCATGGCTCTACAAGCAGTGCATTGGCGCGCGCCGGGGATCCGAACCAGCAAACCCCGGACGGCCACAGCAGAGTGCGTGCACTTAACCGCTTGCGCCACCAGGCCAGCCCCTTGAAGGTGAACTCTTTAGCAATAGTGAGGAAAGTGGTTGTGATGAAAAAGATGATGTCCCAGGAAAAACTTCACAGTAAAGGCAAAAAACTGTACATTAAAGGAACTGTTAGAGATATTTCACAACATTGAAAGTGCAAAGGATAAAGCTGATCCAAACTTAGAGTGACAGTTTGCCAAGGCATAGAAAAAATGCTTGCTTTGTATATTTGTAGAGATTCTTGACTCTGTGGCTTGATGATTTTCATGAGTTTTTAAAAAAATTTTAGTATCTCTTTAAAGGTTGTTTTTGCCCCATTTTCTCTATCTTTTCCCTTCTAGGAGTCCAAATATACCCATGTTTACTTTTCATTGTGTCACTTATACCTCTTATATCCTTTTTGATATTTTTCTATCCTTTATTTCTGTTTCAATCCAATGATTTTCTACTGACTTACCTTCCTATTCACTAATTCTCATTGCTCTGTTTCTAATCTGCTCTCAAACCAATCTAAACCAATCTAAAGAATCCTTAATATCACCTTTTGTAATTTTTTAATTATAGGATATCCATGTTATTATATATATATTTTTTATAGATTTCAGTTTTCTGGTGGAGCTCTTCAGTTTTTCATCTTTCTTGAGTATCTTAAACATGGTTATTTTAAAGCCTGTATCTAAGAATTCCAATAGGTATCACTTTTGGGGCTTTTAAAAATTGTGTTAAAATATACGTAACATAAAATTTATCATCTTAACCATTTTTAAGTGTACAGTTCAGTGGTTTTAAATTCACGTTGTTGTGCAGCCAATCTCCAGAACTTCTCATCTTGTAAAACTGAAACTCTCTACCCATTAAACAACAACCTCCCATTCCCCTCTCCTTACTAGCTGTTGCCAACCACCATTTTTTCTGAGTTTAATTACTCTAGGTACCTCATGAAAGTGGAATCATACAGTATTTGTCTTTTTGTGACTAGCTTATTTCACATAGCATAATGTCCTTGAGGTTATCCATATGAATGGAATTTAGTATGTCAGAATTTCTTTCCTTCTTAAGGCTGAATAATAGATCCATTATATGTATATACCACATTTATTTATCCATTCATTCATTAGTAGACACTTGGGTTATTTTCACCTCTTGGCTATTTGAATCTGTTTTTACTGCTTGCTTTTTTTGTGTGTTTTTGGGCATATGATCCCTTGTGCTTGAATTCTTGATAATTTCTTATTGAATACTAAACTTTTTTTATGAAAATGGTAGAGACTGTAGATAATATCCTCCTTCAGAGAGGGTTTAATATTCCATTCATGGGCATATCTCTTTGGTTTGATTGAGAATGCTCTATTTCTGGTGCCCTTCTTTTTCTGGTATGTGTAACATTTCAGTGGTATCAACTGAAAGCCTAATTTTTTTTTTTTACCAAGGCTCCTTGTCTGCGATGGGCTCTGTACTCCAATTTTTGGCTTCTTAGCTCTGTGAGATTGCTGAAATACACTTTAAACTTGGTATTTCAGCATCTGATTCTTTCCATGCAAAACGTAGGAGTCAACAAATGCCTCAGGGAAATTGTGTATAGAATGTCAGGTTCACCACAGTACACTTCCCTCCTGCCCAGGATTTTGGCCTCTAAAGTCTTGTCTGCATAAGTTGTTCCCTGATGCCTTCAAGTAGTTTTCTATGTTTTATTCAGCTTTTATAGTTGTCTTTTTCTGCATGAAATTTAGTCTGATAACAATTACTACATCATAGCCAAAAGCAAAATTCCAATATATATTTTCATTAATTTTTATATTATTTTTAAATATTCTCAAGCTTACAGAAAAGTAAAATGCAAATAACTTTTTTTCCATAAATCATTTGAGCGTAAGGTACTGACATGATGGCTCATCACTCCCGAATTCTTTGATGTGTATTTCCTGGAGACAAGAGCATTCTCCTTCATAACCAATAGCAACCATTAAAATAAGGAAATTAAAATTCATACATGACTGCCCGCTAATCCATACAACCTATTCAAGTTTTTCTAGGAATGGCAATAAATGTCCTTTATAGCAAAAGGTTCTAGTCCAGAATCACATGTTGCATTTAGTTGTCTTATCCCTTTAGTCTCCTTCAGTGTGGGACAGTTCTTCAGTCTTTCCTTGACTTTCATGACATTGACGTTTTTGAGGATTACAGGCTAGTTATTTTGTAGATTGTTTCTCAGTTTGGGTTTTTCTCATGTTTTCTTATGATTAGATATAGGTTGCTTATGTTTGGCAGGAATATCACAGAGATGATGCCGTGTTCTTCTTATTGCATTCTATCAGATGACACATGATTTCAATTTGTTCCATTATTTGTGATATTAATAACAATCACTTGCTTAAGAGGTCAGCCAGGTTTTTCCACTGTAAAGTTACTGTTTTCTCCTTTGTAATAAGTGTTATGTGGGGAGATATTTTAGACTATTCAGGTATCTCGTTCCTCATCAAACTTTCAGTTTATTCTTTATATCACTAAAAGAGTCATGGATTTCTGTTTTATTCAGTGGCTTATTGTATTAGTTATCTTTTGCTGCATACCAAATTACCACAGATTTAGTGGCTTATAATAACACACAACACACATTTATTATCTCGTAGTTTCTTTGGGTCAGGAGTCTGGGCATGGCTGACCTTAGTCCTCTGCTTCAAGATCTCTCACAAGGCTGTAATCAAAGTGTTGGCCAGGGCCAAGGTCTCACTTGAAGGCTTGATTGGGGAAGGATACACTTCCAAGCTTACATGGTTTTTGGTAGAATTCCTTTCCTTAAGGGCTATTGGACTGAGGAGCCTCAATTCCTAGCTGATTGTTGGCTGGGGCCCACCCTTAGTTCTTTGCCACGTGGACTTGTCCAGGATGACTGCTTGCTTTATCAAAGCATGCAAGCCAAGAAGTCAGTAGATTCTGTTAGCAAGATGGAAATTACAATCTTATATAACCTAGGAGCAAGTTGCTAGGCTATCCCACAGTCAAGGGGACAGGATTATACAAGGGTTGTGAATACCAAGAGGTGGGTTGCATTAGGAGGCATGTTAGAGTTGGCCTGCCACAGTTATAATCTGTTATTATCATTATTTATTTTGGTGTTCAATTTGTCTCTGATTTAGCCTGTGAGAGCCTCTCACACTGGCTCCTGTGTCATTTTGCCATGTGTCCATCATTCTTTGAGTACCACAAGAAGATATTCTAAGCTCGTCTTAAACTTTCCCTTCCAAGCCTGTTGTTCTAAGGAGCTCTGGTTCCTTTTAGTAGGGAGCGATATTTAGAATCATTAAGTATACTCATTGCTTTTAGGGTGTTACTGTTCTCTCACCCTCTTAGTTGATAGAGCTAGGAGGTGTGTTTGTGTATATGTATGAATACATACATACATCATTTACCTAGAAATTTCTCTATCTCTCTATTTACTATAAGCTTTGAGTTCACAACAATGACTTAAATTCTAGTTCAGCAGCATAGTATTCATTCTAGTTTTCTTCCTTTCTGTATTTGTAATTCTTTTCTCTGATTATGAGAAACCTTGCTTTTATTATCTTCAGTATTTCATCTACTCCCTTGTATGATCAATCTTCCTGTATAACTCATCTCCCATTGCTGACACAGCTCTCTTTCCTTTTCCCACCCCATACTCTGCATGGATGTCTTCCTCACGCTTTTGGGATCTATTTGCACTGGTCTACCCCTTCCACCCTCCTTTTCCCATTGGGTCTGAAACCCTGTGCTGGGCCACTGCCCCTTTAAGCCTCTTCACCCCTCTAGGTCTGAAACTCAATGCTGGGCCACTGTCCCTCTACCCTCAATGAATGTCTTCTTCTGCCCACTTTGGGAACTGTCACTGCCCTGCCCCATCACATGGACACCCATCATCCTGCTCACTGCTGCTCCAGCCCCATGTGGAAGCCTCCTCACTTCATGGGGGCCCTAGCATCTCACGCCAGGCCACCCTCCTGTGCAGATTTTTTTCCCTCACCCTACTTGGGCTCTGAAACGCTATGCTAGGCCTCTTCCTTCTCAGGGATACCTTTCTCACTCCACTTGGACTCCAAAAGCCTGTATTGGGCCACTGTTGCTATTTCTGCCACTCAGCTTGATGCCTACTTAGCCTGTACTTAACCTAATGACTATTGAACTGAATTGTTCAGGTAGGAAAGGAGACGAGGGGAGAGGAATCAATTAGATTTTATTAAACAAACAAACAAAAAAACCTCCCTAGTATTTTTCCAGCTAATGCTTTTAACCTAGTGCATTACAACTTACACAGAAACCAATGATTCCCACATCTGTGTAACCATTACAAGTTTCTACCCAAGCTTTCATGCCATATTTTTACTCACATACTAGAGATTTATTATCACGTCAGATTTATGGTTTCTGAACTTACGTAACCCACCACCCCCCAACTATTTTCAGTTTACCTGTGTCTGTCATTGTCACTACCATTCTTCCAGTCGTTCAAGTTTGAAATCTTGGAGTTATTTCTGACCTCATCCTCCTTCTTTCCTTATACTCAGCCATTAAGTCCTGTTGATCCTTGTTTTGATGTACCTCTGTCTTCTCTCTGGCCATTATTTTGATGATTCCAACAACGTTTTGGCTGGGCTTCCTTTTCTTTAGTTTCTGTAATCAGTCCAGTGCCCCTAAACTACCTTTGGCTCCACATTTCTTAATAAATGAAGTAACTCCATGTCTGACTTCTTTGTGTGTGTGAGGAAGATTAGCCCAGAGCTAACCTCTGTTGCAAATCCTCTTCTTTTTGCTGAGGAAGATTGGCCCTGGACTAACATCTGTGCCCATCTTCCTCTACTTTATATGTGGGACGCCTGCTGCGGCATGGCTTGATGAGTGGTGCGTAGGTCCACGCACGGGATCCGAACCTGCAAACCCCGGGCTGCCGAAGCAGAGCGTGTGAACTTAACCACTATGCCACCGGGCCGGCCCTCTGACTTTTTAAGAGCCATTTTTTATGTGGCACTAACCTAGGTAGTCAGAGTATCGAGTTTTGAATCCCATCTTTACCACTTGCTAGGTACCCATCAATTTTTGGTAATTTATTTAACCTCTTGGGGTCTTATTTACCTTATTAGATTGTTTTGCAGGTGAGTAAGATAATGAATTGTGAAAGAGCTTTATCCAACACACGTACCTTCCAGTCTAGTAAGATCAGTCTCAGTAAAGTAACCAATGTTATATTATCAGTATTCTCACTATTCCATAAGCAAAAAATGCTTCCTTAGTTCTCTTTGCTGTGTAGCTTTCACTGATCTCTCACCATTAAGCACACATTTATTGAGCATCTACTATGACCAGATGCTGGAGATAAAAAAAAAAAAAGGTTAAGAGTTGACTCATATCTCTGAGGAATACAGTCTGATGGAGGAAGCAAATATATAATTAATTTACAGTGCTACAATAAAATTAAAGCCTATCTGAACTTTTCTAAAAATTAGAAATTTTAACTTATATAGTAGTTATTGTCTAACACAATTCAGTTCATTATTGTATTTTTCCTTGTCGTTATTGTTTGTGTAGTTAATTTATCTCCCTAAAATAGAATGTAAACTACTTGAGAACAGGTCTTCATAGTGGTGAGTCTGTGGATTTTGGGAGACAAACACATTGGAGTCTTATTTCTGCCATTACCATTTTGTCACTGTAACTTCTCTGAACTTGAGTTTACTCTCCTGTTAAAGTGAAAATACTAATATCTCTTTGACAGGGTTGTAATGATTAAATGAAATAATGTATTTAAAGGATCTAGCACAATGTCTGGCAAACAATTTATGCCTCATAAATTTTGGTTCTCCTCTCGTGTCCATTCTGGTAACGAACAATAAATATTTGATTGATGGATGAATTTATTGATTCCATGGTCTGCAGTTCATAATGGCTTCCCAGAATTTTGAAATGCAAGTGGCATTCATGGAAGCCTGTTCTTGGTAATGATGCCACTTTACATTTTTTTCGTTTGCTCTTTGGAGTTTTTAGATCCCTTATTTTAATTTTACCACAACCTTGAGCAATAAGGCTAAGTAGTTATGATTATCCTGTGTGGCAGGTGGGAGTTTCATTTTTGAAGTGAGTGAACTAAATTGGGATTCTTAAGAGGCAGTCATTGAATTTGTATAGGTAGAGCTTCAATGTATTACATGGCCTGTGGAATACTGTGGTTCTCTTGGCCTGAAATTTTTAGTTGATATAGTAGTGAAAAGGGAATTCTTCTGTTCCATGGCTTAAGGATACATAAACTCTCAATGCAGCAATCTTTTTATTGTTGATTATTATAGCTTCTATTATTCCTAGAAGTTGACCAACAGGGACCTGAGTTTAGGAGATTTTGTCATTCAGTTTTTATATAGTAAATGCTGAGGCCAGCCCTTTGCCTGCAAGGCCCTCTATCAGTGAAGAGGAACTGTGACTTTTCTCCCAGTAGCCAAGTGGGGAGAGGAGTCAGTATTTTCCATGTTCTCCGTGAAAATGAATTTCTGCTGTTGAACCTGATGGGTGCTAGATACTATATTCTCCTTGAAGCACCAGAGGCCCTTTGTTGCAACATTTCAGTCTCTTTTTCTGATTCTTTCAAGTAGTAGAAAACAGGTTCAGGCATTTTTTTAAATGCTGTGTATGCTTTTTAAAAGCTGGTAAACTCATTCACTTGGGTAACAAACTTCAGTTTTAATAAATTACTGTGGTCTTCAACTTTCTTTCATTTTGCAAAGGAGACTTAATTGGGATGAGGTTAAGTGGGAAATGAGCTGCGGAAACAAAGATGTTCGGTGTAGGGCTGGATTTGTATAGGATGGAAGCATGTGTATGATCTGAACTTCGGTGTAGCTTCTGAAATTGCGTAGGGGAAACATTTAAAGGATAGGTCATCCACAAGTTCTTTGACAGTTAATAGAAGTTAAATATTTATTCGTGAGAATATAGTTGCTGGATTACAGCTTGGTTTAAAACCTGCTTTTTTTTTTTAATTAAAAAAGAATTTTTAAGTGTAGGAAAAAAACCTTAGGAATTTAAATATAATTTGTAAGGAGAAACAAACTTTTGCAGCCCAGTCTTTAAGCAGAAAACTGTGTGTGCTTTTTGGGTATTTTAAAAGTAAAATTTAAAGGGGATTATTTATTAAATATTGAGAGACAGAAAAAAATCTTACATCTCTGTCAGCAATTGACAAATCAGGATGGCCCTGAAATATATAGAATACATAAGAATAGTAACCAAGGGCTGGCCCGGTTAAGTGCGCACAGTCCGCTGCAGCAGCCCGGGGTTCGCCGGTTCGGATCCTGGGCGCATACCGACGCACCGCTTGTCAAGCCATGCTGTGGCGGCGTCCCATATAAAGTGGAGGAAGATGGGCACAGATGTTAGCCCAGGGCCAGTCTTCCTCAGCAAAAAGAGGAGGATTGGCAGATGTTAGCTCAGGGCCGATCTTCCTCATAAAAAAAAAAAGAAGAAGAAGAGTAACCAAAATGGCACTCCTTTTCACTCTGTTACTTATTGTCCAAATTTCCTTTGCTGATCCCCTTCATTTAGAAAATGCTCCTAAATATGAAGATAGAAGGGAAAGAGGTAGAGTAGAAGTTATAGCCTATTCCATTAATTTTGTAATTATATTTTTTCCTCAGTGTTTTTAAGTGGCATTTACCAGTATGGATAAGATTAATTGTCATAATACAAACCAATTTGAAAATTGGTTTTTATATTGAGCTATAACATATAAAATCTTATGGTAATGTGCAGATCTGACTATATTCAAGTGCAGTTTTCACACCCACACCAATTGTCTTGTAATAATCGGGAATGCATCCTCTGTGTGGTGTTTGCAAGTTAATGCTATTTTAGAAATCACACCAGTATATCTAGTGGCTTTCCTGGGTGTATGTGGCTCATTATTGATTATAAATATATTTTGGAACTTTAGTTTAAGGAGATAGGGTAAACCTTTTCAAATTCTTAGTTTTTAGAAGTTTTGGTGGAGGGATTAATGAATGAGGAAGAGTGTTAGAATGAGTAACAGTAGGGAAAGTCAGAAAATAATCAAGTACATACTGCAGAAATAACACAGGATCTAATATAAAGAGACAAAACATTCAAAAGAGTCATGCCTTAAAAACTTATCAAGGAACACTCACAAATACAAATAAATATGCATATTTTAATTTAAAAAAGGGGAGATCATGCATGTGGCCTCAATATGACTAAAAGTGTATGAGCCATCTACCTCTTTTGAAGGGAAGGGGAAGACGTGACAAGCTATCTTCCAGTGCCTACTCTATTTCTTCCACTATTTCCTTTTTCCTCTTCTGTATTTTCATGCTCCTTTTTATTTACTCTCACTTCTGAGTCTCGCTCTCCCACTTTTCTTAAATTGAGTCCTTCCTTCAAAATGAGACTCTCTTCTGCCCAACATATACAGAACTTTAACCAACTGCTTAATAATGTACACTGTCTCATTAACAATGAGAGAAACTCACTAACAAAGATTTTCTTTTACATTAAGGATTTTTTTTCTTTTTGTTGTAAGGGAGGCTGGCCCTCAGCTAACATCTGTTGCCAATCTTCCTCTTTTTGCTTGAGGAAGACCGGCCCTGAGCTAACATCTGTGGCAGTCTTTCCTCTGTTTTGTATGTAGGTCACTGCCTCAGCACGGCTTGATGAGTGATGTAGGTCTGCACCCAGGGTCTGAACCCGCGAACCCAGGCCGCCGAAGTGGAGCAAACCAAACTTAACCACCACGCCACCGGGCTGGCCCCTACATTAAGGATTTTTAATATAAAAGAATTTAAGGTTGAGTGAATGTCACTAGAATGTAAGAAAAGAGTTTTGTCTCTTTTGTTCATTGTTCTCTCCCTAGTGCCTAGAACAGTGCCTAGGAGAAGGAAGATGCTCAATAAATACTTGTTGAAAAAATGACTAAAACATTAGACTTAGAAATTTTTAATATCGTTTACTTACAGAAAGTATTTTAGTGAAGAACTTGATGCTTCCAGTGTAGAGCAAGCAGTAAGATGAGTAGAACAGTGATTCTTAAGGGGAAAGAAACTTTTTTTATCCTGCTCTCCCTTAGTGTTTTCTTCCGGTTGCCTTCTCACCATATGAGAATCTCTGCCACTGAGAACCATTGGATGAGATGTAAATTAGTATAAATAGTTCTAAGGAGATATAGAGGTAGATGGTAGATGTACGTTGGTAGGGTGAAAGGGAGAAGGAAATTACGAGTTTAAAGGTATGGGGGTAAAATGAGTATTTCAACAAAATATCAAGGTAGTTCATTAGCTAGAGTGCCAGCCAATTGAAAGGACAGAGAAGGTGAGTTAATGTAGGCAGTGTGGAAAGGTCAGATTGATAATAGGGTGCTTGGATTTCATACAATAGATACAGGGAGCCATTATGAATTACTGACAAGAGTGAGATGATAACAAAGTGAAGATAATTATTCTGTTTAGCTGCTGTTTGTAAAATGGATTGTAGCTTGAGAAGAAGAAACATTGGAAATGGTGAACACAGGAAATTGTTGTAGTAGTTCAAAGTGGTGTAGCTGTTTTGGTTGGTATGTTATCTAGTGATGCCTTTAGCAGGTACCCTTCTTTGAAGTCTGATGTCTCCACTTTATGACTAAGGGATGGGTGGAGGCAGGAGGAAGAGTTCTGCACTAAGCAGCAATAGGCCAGCATTCTGATTCCAATTTCTCTACTTTCTAAATTCGTGATCATGGATAAAAACTTATTTTCTCCTGAACATCAATCACTTTAACTAAAAAATAAAGAAATAATGATCTGAAAGTAGGGATCTAGACCAGATCATTTTTTGGAGTCCTGTGCAGTATACTGTCTTTATATCAATTATAGATAGTGTGAACAATGAATATCATGTTTTGTTTCCTAATATTAATTCCTATAACTAGAGTGTTTACAAAAGAAAAAAAAGCCCCATGATGATATTAAATATTTCAAAACTTGTAATTTAAAGTTTAGTATTATGTGTATTCACTGCTATATTTTAAAATATGTATTCCTGTTTTTATTTGTGCTACGATCAGGTGTTTAGTTTTTTAGTATTATTAGGCTGTAATAGCAGCCAAGTTGATGGATAAAACTTCAGCCTGGGATACTTGTAGAGAAACTCGAAGAATGTAAAAATTCTTCTAAAAGATATGTTTTATAAAACTATAGGAGCAATAACACTAATATTATTTAATTAGTATTACTAGAAATCATAGTTTCTACCTCTTTTTGCTACTGAATGCACTATGTATATGTATATTTACACTCACACGTACTTTTTTTTTTTTTGAGGAAGATTGGCCCTGAGCTAACATCTGTTATCAGTCTTTCTCTTTTTTCCTTTTTTCTCCCCAAAGCCCCAGTACATTGTTGTATATCCCAGTTGTCGGTCTTTCTAGTTCCTCTATGTGGGACGCTGCCTCAGCATGGCTTGATGAGCCGTGAGTATAGGTCCATGCCCAGGATTTGATCCGGCAAACCTCTGGCCGCCAATGTGGAAGCCGCTGTGCCACCTGGCCGGCCCCTCACACATACTTTTTTGTTTAGAAGGTTTTAATACCAGCAACTTTTTGGTTTCTCTCACTTTTTCTTTTTCTCTTGCTCTGTCCCTGTCTCTCTCTCTTTCTTTGTTGTTGTTTTACCTTATGTTTGGGTTTGGGTTGTCCATCCCCCCTGTCCACCCCCCCCATCCATCTGGAAAGATGAAGAGGCAGCTGCTAGGGTAACTATGCATTTTGGTTAATGAATAGCAGACTAACAAGATACATAAAACATATGCAAACTGTGCAGAGTTAGTTGCTGTCGAAGCTGTAGGGTTATAATACGTTTTCTTTTCCTTCTCCCCACTTTCTGGAAAAACCCTTACCTTTCCTGTGGTATTTTGCTTTCTAATTTATCATTCCTAATATTGAAATGCTACCATGAACTATTCCTTTTTCTGCTTAGTCTGCACAATATTTCACCCTGTAGTGAATTTGTGGGAGATGAGTTGAGGTGCATAGAGGAAAATGATTGATTGATTGGATTAAGAAGTAAATTTCCTTTAGACTCATATGTAGAAGAACAGGGGCAAAAATTTTTACTAAATATTTGGTTTTTAGACCTATAACTTCTTTTTCTTTTTCCTTGCTTTTTGGCTACTAATACCCCTTTTGAGTTTCTCTTGGGGGTTAGAACAAGTAAGTAGTGTATTTCTTAAAGATGTTTCTATCATAAAGGCCAGCTGCAACTGGATTATTGCATTCAACCAAGCCTTGAAAATTCCTGTAATCTGTGCCATCCTGTCTCATACTGTCCCATCTCATAGTTGTCCTCTCTCTGCAGTGCTCTATGCCCAGGTCTCTGTGGCTGGGCTGCTCCAGCCTGGCGGACAGCATGCCTTCGCTGCGATGCCTGTATAACCCAGGGACTGGCGCACTCACATCTTTCCAGGTACTTTCTCTGTCTCTGTGGGTTATTTGCGGGCATTAGTGTGTGTGTCTAATTGATTAATGTGTTCCTCCTTCTTTCTCATGCTTTACTTATGTTCACTTTTCTCCTTCATATTGCCTGTATTTTACACCACTCAGTACTCCTTTAATGATTAATTTTTAATGTAGATCCAGACTGATCCACTCTTTACAACATTGTTATTGGTTTGCCAGAATTGACAAAGCACAACTTGACTGTTGGTTTTCATATCTAGTAGAAGTATGATAGTAAACTTTAAAGTAATCTCAACAAATAGCATTCAATATGTAGTGTTTGCTCTGGACCTACGTAAAGCCAATTGATGTAATTAATCAGTGAAGTATAACCAGTTGCCTGAACACCTTCTTATATTTTTCTTATGAAAACTAAAAAGATAATGTGCTCTATTTCAGAATGTCTCCTGGTTACTATACTACTTTATATTTTTTTGGTAAGAACTGTGTTTATTTATGTCTTGATTAACAAGTCTAGTTTCAAGGTGGAAAAGCCTTTAAGACCTTAGAGTACAGAAGTCAGCTTGAGACAGTCCAGCTGGTCTTTCATGGACTGACAGAGTCTAGTTCCCTTCAGCCTTTCTTAGACACCAGTAGGACAGTCCCAGGACGTGAGAGATAATTATAGAGGAAGAGAATGGGAAATGTGTAGAGGAAAATGTAAGAGTGAGCTTGGTGCCCATTGCTTACAGATTAGGGTACCATATATGGTGGTTTTCTTGGCAGAAGTGTTATCTATCCACCTCAGGTATTTGGCATATATGTTTAGCATTTGGTAATAATACACAAGAAATGAGTTTTTTTATTTGTGTTTAACCTATGTAGCTCGTATTCTGTTTAGAAGAATTTCAAAGACAAGGTATAAGTAAGCATCACAATGCTTATGAATAAGTCTTAGTTAAAAGGGGGGAACTAAAGTATTCCACATTCTTGAACTGTGCTAACAGTTGGTAGTCTTTAATGATACTATTTTAGTGATGATCATGCTGGATATTTCTGTTTGTCCTTTGCAGAGTTTAATATTAAACTTCCTTTGCTTGTCTTATAAGATACAATATAGTAAAGTGTGTAGGCTTTAAAATTTGTTAATTCAGAGCTTACATACCATCTTTGTCACTAGTGGCATGACCTCCAGCAAGTCATTGCACTCTAATCCTCCTATTTTTCATCTGTAAATGGAGACTATAGTAAGGGCATGCAGCAAATGGTTGCTGTTTTTATCATCCTCATCCTCATCCTCAATATTATTGCTATTATTGTTAAAGAATATTGATACCCTGAGAGTATCAATGTACTCCAGATATACTTTTTACTATATATCATATTGATAAAGTTTCTGCTCTTGAGGAATTCATAGTCTAGCCTATTGGTTTTTAACCATTTTGGGATTGCAGTGAGTTTAGCCAGACTGCAAAGTCTGAGACAATAGTCCTTACACGACTGTCCTCACTTCAGAAACCAGTTACAGGTCTAGCAGTCCCCATGACCACCCTCAGGTTTGATAATTCACTGGAAAGGACTCACAGAACTCACTAAAAGCTATTATACTTAATGATTTATTATACGGAGAGGATACAGGTTAAAATTAGCCAAAAGAAGAGACACACAGGGCAGAATCTGGAGGGCTCCAAATGTGCAACTTTTTGTCATCCTTTCCCCATGGAGTCATAGATGGTGTTACTGCCTCCAGGCCACAGTATGTGACAATAGGTATTGCCAACTAAGTAAACTCACCCAAGCCTTTGGTGTCCAGAGTTTTTACTGGGGCTCAGTTATAAGCTGCCCACATGGCCGGCCTTTAGTCTCTAGCCCCTCCTATAGGTCACACTAATGCTTTTAGTCTCCATTTCCTCTCAGGACAGGAACTGATAAAGCGTGGCTCAAAGCCACCATCATGAATCACATTTATCCAGTGGCCAAAGCTCCCAGGCAAACAAAGACAGACCTTTTAGGTAAGAAATTCCGAGGGCCTAGATACCACCTCCTGGTAGCCCAAGGCGAAGGCAGACCTCTCTTTGGGTAGGTTAATTCTTTCACTACACAAGGGTCATGGACTCCTTTGAGGATCTGGTGAGAACTACTGATCTTGGAAAAATGCACGTGACACATAGGCACAATTTTACTTAATAGTTTTTTATATATTATTATTCTATTTATATTCTGTGAAATGAGAGAGAGAGAGCTATTAAATCACATATCCCAAAAGTATGATCTCTGAAATTGATAAATTCTATTAAGGAAATGTGCAGGGAGCCATAGAATATATAAAAGAGGAACCTGATCTAATCTGAGGGTGGGCGTAAGCAAGATCAGGTAATCAGTGTTTGAATTAAGATCTGAAGGATGAGTAGGAATTAACTAGGCAAAAGGGAGGAGGAGGGAGAATATTTCAGGCCAGTGCATAGGTCCCGAGGACAGGTGGGGCTTGGTGGACTCTACTGTAAAAAGACTATTGTTGCGGAGAACAAGGAGAATGGAGTTAGGAAAGACTGGGGAAGCTTGATCACCACAGAATTTGTGGGCCACTGAAAAGAGTTTAGTCTCGATGCTAAGAAGAGTAGTAAGCTGTTGAAAGGATTTAAACACAAGTTTGACCTGATCAGATTTGCATTTAGATATATTACTCGAGCTAGAATAGGGATAATTTCAGTAATTGAAGAGAGAGATGGTGGCAGTTTGGTTTTGTTCTCAGGACTCCTTTGCACCTTAAGAATTATTGAAGACATTTACTATATTGAAAATTAGAACTGAGAAAAATTTAACTATTAATTTATTAATTCATTTAACTATAATAAACATATTACATGCTAATACAAAGAAAATATTTTATGAAAAATAACTATTTTCTAAAGCAAAATATTAAGACTGGCATTGTATTACGTTTTTACAAATCTCTTTAATGTCTGGATTAATAAAAGACAGCTGGATTCTCGTACCTGCTTCTGCATTCAGTCTGTTGTGGTGTAGTGTTTTGATTGAAATATATGAAGAATATCCAGCCTTATACAGATATATAGTTTGAAAGAGAGAGGTATTTTAATATCCTTTTCAGGTAATTATAATTTCTTAAAGATCAGTTACAGTTTGGAATCTGAAACCATATTAATGAACTTCTTGTGCTCTGTTATATTAAAATGCATTGGTCTCAGTCTGTTCAACAAATCATGCTGGAACAATTGGACATCTATATGCAAAATAATGAACCTTGACTGTTAACATTACACCATATACAAAAATTAACTTGAACTGGATCATAGACCTATATATGAACTAAAATTATAAAACTAATAGAAGAAAATGAGGGAGGAAAAAAATCATTGTGACTTTGGGTTAGGCAAAGATTTCTTTGATAAGACACAAAAAACATGAACCATAAAAAAGTGAATGGTAAGTTGGACTTCATCACAATTTAAAGCTTCTTCTTTTCAAAAGACATTGTTTAGAAAATGAACAGGTAAGGCACCGACTGGGAGAAAAATATTTGTAAAATACGTATCTGATAAAAGACTTGTTATTCAGATTATGTAAAGAATGCTTACAACACAATAATAAGATAAACTACCCAATAAAAAATGGGCACTTAATGGGCAAAAATTTTGAATGGATACATTACCAAAAAAGATATACAAACAGCAAATAAGCACATGAAATGATATTTTTAGTCATCAGGGAAATGCAAATTAAAACCACCGTGAGATACTGTTGTCACCCACATGCCTTTTCCCCCCCTGGGATGGGGGGATGAGAATTCAATAGACCTTAGGTAGTTATATATCCTACCTTCATATGAGAAATGTTATGCTATATCTCCTAGCTTAATATGAGAAATGTTATGCTAGAATATTCCTTGAAAGCAGAAGCAATCTCTTACACCTATTCATTGACCTCCACGGTGCCCTGTAGAGTAGTTTTTAGAAGTTGGAGCTCAATAAATACTGATGATTTGAACTGTATTAGATAAGTGGTAAAGATAATCATGTGCAATTAAAAATTGTACAAGTTAAAATCATCTGACTTGGACATAAAGATACCAAGAAAAATTTAAAATTTCATTTGGCCTAAAGCGATCTTGAATCTAAGGTCAGTAGGAAGGAATTCTGAACAAATTCACGATCACTGTCAGGGCTTTCTCTATTTTGTCTTAATCGAAAATCAACAAATATCTATTTAAAAAAAATTTATTGAGTCCTCTGATAAGTTACTACTTCTGGAATATATTTGGAGAAAGGTTGATTTAGAGATTTTGCTGGGAAATTCAGGAATAAGTTGAGTGCGTGGGCCTTGAATTATATTGCAGGAGTGAAATTGTGTGACATAGGCAGAAAAGAGATGCTTAAGAAACATCTTGGAAGTCCAGAGGCCAGTGTATGGTGTAGTGGTTATGAGCATGGGCCCTGGTGCCGACTGCTTGAGATTTGAGCCTAGCTCTGTCTAGGTATGACCTTGGGCAAGTACTTGGCCTCTCTGTACCTCAGGTTCCTTATCAGTAAAATGGGAATGATAATGGTATCTCTCTCATAGAGTTGTTGTTAGGATTAAATGAGTTGATTTATATTAAGTCTTTAGAACAGTGTCTGACAAATTAATGGGTTTTATATTATTAGAAAAATTCACAGAGGACTAGGTTTGGAGGCTTTCAGCAGATACTGTTTTTCACGTTAGTATAAAACAGTAGACTATTAAATAAGATCTTATTTTTTTCATACCTTACAGCCCAATTCTATATCATAGGGAAGCCTACTCTTAGTTCAGGTATTGATGAGATTTTGCTTTTCCCAACATTGCTATAAATATGAATGTTTATTTTTCTTTTCTTATCTTCAGAAAGATCATTCTGTCTTATGTAGCAAAAATGGAAGAAATGGGCTTATATGCTGATTTTATTCTGTTAATACAAGAATTTGTTCTATGTCAGATTCAGTGTACATAGGTGCTCAATATTGCTGACTGACTAATTGGCAGATACAGGGCTTAAATCTATTCTTTCCTGTTCCCACTACTAGAATTATAACAGTTTTGTTACATTTGCATCTTTCTGGTTTGGGTTTTCTTTTATTTACTTATTTAGATTTTTGTTTATATAAAATATACATACAGTGAAATATACGGATTTTAAGTATATTTTTATTAGATGAATTTGATGCACACATTTGTGTAACCTCACTCTCAAGATATAGAACATTTCCATAATCTGAGAAAGTTCCTTTATACACCCTTCCAGTTTAGTACCCATGCCCCAGATGCAATTGTTGTTCCTTTTTGTCACCAAGGATTAGTTTTGTCTGTTATTGAACTTCATATAAATGCAGTCATATAGTATACATTTTTTTAAGTCTGTTTTCTTTTGATCAAGGTGTTTTTGAGATTTATCCATTTTGTTATGTTTATCAGTCATTTGTTCTTTTTATTGCTGAATATATTTCATTGTATTAATATACCACAGTTTGTTTATCCGTTTGTCTATTGATAGACATTTGGATTGTTTCCATTTTTTGTCTATTATGAATAAAGCTACTATATACTGTTTTTACAAGTCTTTTTGTGGCCATGTGTTTTTATTTCTTCTGGGTAAATAGCTAAGAGTGGAATTGCTGGGTCATAGAGTAAGTGTATTTTTCATTTTAAAAGAGACAATCAGGTAACTCTTCAAAGTGGTTGTCCCAGTAGGAATACTCCTTTTCACTAATATTGCCAAATATGTTTAAGGAAGTAACTTAGTAATAGCTTCATGGCATTTTTTTCCTTGAAATTATTGCATTCCTTTAGTAAGTTTGAAGCACCTTCGAAGTCAAAATTCTATGACAATAGAAATGGAAGAGCCATGGAGTCATTGCTGAATTTGTTGGATTATCCTCAGTAACTCAGCTGGTAATGGCAACATTGGGATGGTTTGATTACTGATGTTTCAGATCACACATTTTAAACTAAAGACAGGGAAGATGCTGAAAATATTGTTTAAATAGATTCTATGAGGACATGTTTAATTTGAACATATATTCATTTTCATCATTCCATTGGCTTGTCCTAACAAGTGTACGGGTGATTAGAGGATTTGTTTTGATTAACAATGGATATATTTTGTGGAATCATTTGTTCATACTCAGCAAATGGTGATCTTATAATCCATAATATTAAATGAGAATGAGCAGTAGAGAGAAAGTGCTTAAAAATAGTTGAGTAATTAAGGTCTTTTATTTTTGTTAGACATTGAAAGAGAAGAGAAATTTTAACAATAAGAATATAAGTGGATTTATATGACCTTAGAATATTTTGGGTGTCAAGTATAGCTAATAATTTTAGGGAAATCTTCAGCTAAATGAACCATATAATATTTTAATACTAGCTAGGATCTTTTGTCAAAGTTAGAAATTGTTGGAGGTTGACTTCAGGAGAGACCATGTTTCTTTTGTTGTGTGTGTGTGAGAGGAAGATCAGCCCTGAGCTAACATCTGTTGCCAATCCTCCTCTTTTTCCTGAGGAAGATTGGCCCTGGGCTAACATCCATGCCCATCTTCCTCTACTTTATATGTGGGACGCCTGCCACAGCATGGCTTGATAAGCCGTGCATATGTCCGTGCCCAGGATCCAAACCTGTGAACCCCGGGCCACTGAAGCGGAGCATGCAAACTTAACCACTATGCCACCGGGCCAGCCCCAAGATCATGTTTTTTATTAAGAATACTTCGAAGTCTATTAAATCTTACCATTTACTAAGTGAAATGTTAAAATGGAACAATACTAGGAAAATTAGGCATTATTCAGAATATATGTATGTATGTATGGAAGACTTCATTTTGCATTCAAGGTTTTAGGGGAATGTGAATTATCGCATTGAATGTAAATTAACATTCAAATCTTATTACGAAACAATACTATAAGGGAAATTATCCCATGACAAAAATGCTTATCAAGCCCTAACTGATGACCCCCCTATTGTATATGAATAATCTTAGTACAGTACAATTTCTGTACAATAAAAAATTCAGTTCTTTTTTATGTATATGTTGACATTTGACCTGTGTTTATCCCAGCTCCACTCCTTACATTAGGAGTTTGCATATAGTGACCCAAAAAAAAAGTTTTTGTTTTTTGGGAAAAAGACCCACATTTTTCCCTGCATAAAATTAATTTATAGGGGCCGGCCCCGGGGCTCAGCAGTTAAGTGCGGGCTCTCTGCTACTGGTGGCCTGGGTTCAGACCCCGGGCGTGCACCGACGCACTGCGTGTCCGCCATGCTGAGGCCACATCCCACATACAGCAACTAGAAGGATGAGCAACTATGACATACAACTATCTACTGGGGCTTTGGCGGTGGGGGTGGGGGGAAGGATTGGCAATAGATGTTAGCTCAGAGCCGGTCTTCCTCAGCAAAAAGAGGAGGATTAGCATGGATGTTAGCTCAGGGCTGATCTTCCTCACACACACACACACACACAAAAAAAACTAATTTATTGTTTATTGTGGAATATGTAAATTATTTGGTAAATATATAAACAAGAAAGTATCACCCATAATTCACAGGCGTGCCCAAATATAATCTTGTCTTAAAATATTTTTATCATTTTATTATAAAATATAAAAATTAAAAATTTAACATTAATTGTAGAAAGTGCAAAGAAGTAGAAAGAAGAAAGGAAATATTTTAAATGTCCTCCCAGATATTATCATTTTATTGATACTAATACTTTCTGAATTTCAACTATATCTTATACTTGTCCAAATTCTACATTTGTCAGCTGGATACATTGATTTTGCTCACTGTTCATCTCATGGCCAGTTGCTCACATGTTTGTAAATTGAACGAAGTTTGAACTTGGTTTACTACTCATGTAACTGAGTGGCTTACCACCACTTTCCTCTCATGTAATTCTTGGCCATTTCAAATTTACAGTTCTCCAAAGGTGCTGTGTTCTCTCATGCATCTCTGTCTTTGCATATCCTGTTCTCCCTACCTGGAGAACCCTACCAAAAGCACCTATCCTCCCTGACCCCCTGCCTTCCAATTTTTCTAACTGACTAATTCCTAATCTCCATAATTCAGCTCAAATTGTTTTACCTCTAGGATAAAAGCCCTTGCTGACCCTTTTACTCTCCCCGTTAACCTAGTCAGTGCATCTGTACCCAGGGCGTGCAATATGTCATAACACTGAGATGCTATTGCAATTGTTCCCTCACTAGACTGTGAGTTCCTTGAAAGTAGGACTATGTTTTGTTCATTTTATATTTCCAGTGTCAAGTACAATGCTTGATACAGAGTATGTGCTTAATGAATTTTGCTGAATGAATAAATGAATGGACTTAGATAATTTGAAGAAAACTATCAAATAACATTTATGGAGAGGGAGGTGAGAAAGCATTGAATTGCTAGTGGTATCTGCACGTGCATACACACAAGTGTTCTGTATTCACTAAGAAGTCGTGATAATTAAACAGTCATTCCAAAGACTACACATTTACCTGGAAAAAAGGAAAACATGCTGAGTCTGATTTACGGGCAGTCCTCACATTTTATACATTTGGCTTCGATACAGCTCACACTATGATGATCCCTTCTGAATTGGATTTTGTGTGCTGAATTTGAACTCTTGTTGATGAACAAATAACACATTTCAAGCTATTAAACAGTGGCACTGCCAGCCAGCTAACAGTTCAGTTGCAATGATGTCAACATCTTTATCTTCACAGCAGTGTATGTTTGTGCAATTATTTGACTATTTTATTGTACTTTAACCTTATTCCATGAAAGAATAGACAGTGGGAAAATTAAAATGATGATAGCAGGGCCGGCCCCGGGGCTTAGTGGTTAACTGCGCGCGCTCCGCTGCTGGCGGCCCGGGTTCGGATCCCGGGCGCGCACCGACGCACCGCTCCTCCGGCCATGCTGAGGCCGTGTCCCACATACAGCAACTAGAAGGATGTGCAGCTATGACATACAACTATCTACTGGGGCTTTGGGGGAAAAAAAATAAATAAATAAAAATTAAAAAATAAATAAATAAATAAATAAAAAATAAATAAAATGATGATAGTAGTAATAAACAACAGTCTAGAGAAAAGATGGAAATCATTAGACACCCTGAAAGTGACCCTTTAGCCTTGATTAAGCACAAAATTAAAGTACATGTGCAAAATGTTGGATATATATTATTGAAGATCATTTCTTAAAAATAAAGTGTAATTATGAATTTTAAAACATTTTAGCTAACATTGAAATTTATTGTTCAGCTTCTATCCTTTCAACTCCTATATATATTTCACTAAGAAAAGTAAAAATGAGAATTTGCTACATTGTACCTTATCCTAGAAATAGTCTATGTTGGAGGAATGACATCATTAGAACTGATTTGTCTTTTAAGATGCCTACTTGGTTATTTAAATACTCTAATTATTTCAAGTTTTGTAATAATAAATTCCTCCATTGCTGTGTATTTTGACATGTCTGTGATGCAGGTAATGTTCATTTAAATGCTAATGTGCAACATTATCTAATGTTTAAAGTAAACCAAATCATCTTATTAATAAGTGAGACCATCAGATTTCCTTTAAAAAATTTTTTTGGTATTTTTCCTAATGGATCTGACAAATTAAGCTCTTTACTCCACAAAGAGGGTTTATTGCTTTTATGTTGAATAATGTTGGATTTTCCCTAATTGCCCTAACTTCAACATGACCCCTGATGGCAGAAGGTCAGAGTGCAGGTACCCCAGGGGGCCTGGAGTTGCCCCAGTGTGAGAAGCACAGAGTAGAAGAATGGAATTAATGAAAACTTCAGAGGTGAGTGGAGCCTCTGGATGTACTGTTCTTAACCAGACAAATTCTTGTTGTGGGCCTTAAGACTCACCTGTATCCTCTGGAGATGTACATATTACTTTCTTTATATTCCAAGATTACCTTCTTGTTATTGCCATCTTTGTGCTGAGCAGAAGCCAGAGTACCACAAGAGTTCTTTCTGTGCTATTCAGGAATCATTGTTGGTTTTTTGTGACTGTCACAGCCATTGTACCTTCTTTCACTGTTGTTCTGCTTTATGTGGTGGTGTTTTATTGTCTTGCAGTCCTTCCATGTGTTGGTTTCTAGACTTGGTATTTTATGTGGACTGTCAAGATGTAGAATCTTGGTAGACAGGCAGCATTTAGGAAACTCTTTTCTTTGTCATTTTTCATGAAGAGAGAAACCCAGGTTATTTATGATGGCCTCATTGGGGAAAAAGAAAAAGACCGATCTCTTGACTTGTTTAGCTGCACAGGCCTTTAAGAATTGCAGTATTTTACTATTGGGAGGTAATACCCATGAGTTCTGTTTTTCCAGAGAGTGATGCTTAGTAGCTTTGAGCTTTTCTATATTCTCTGGTCCAGTCCTCTGGAGACCAAGTCTATTATATTTTGAAATAGTTATTTGGGCCTAGGATGTAGTACATCATCATGAAATGGGATTTTGCAGTGGACTCCTGCTGGGTTATCTGTCATTTGCCTTTTAAAGTTCTCAGGTGTACCATTTAAATCCTTGAGACCTTTGTTGCAAATCTAGAATCTGTGGCTTGGTATGAATTAAATTGGAATTCTGTGCCTTGTAAAATTTATATTTAAAAAGAGTATATTCATTTTCATATATGATCCTTTAGCAAGAAGTTCAAGTCTTAGCCTGATTTAGTCTAATTTTTTTGTGTGTCAGAGGTCATAAACAGAAGGGAAAGAGTAGAGGAGTAAGTACTCATTTCATGTTTTCGTGTTTCATACGCAAATATATATAGTGCACTATTTCAAACTAGTATATACAAAGCTTTTGTATAAGAACATGAGAAGTTTCGTATTTGAAAGAAAGCATGTGATTAGTTTTACTAAAATACAGTTGCTATTGTTCATTGCAGTTTCTACCATTTGCATGAGCCATGTTTTGAGGAGTACCTGTTTCTTTCTAGTATGTTAATATATTTCCCTTAGATTTTTAAATTGGCAGGTCATTAATTTTTTTAAGCATTTCGGTTGCAGCATAGTGCAGTCCTTTGGGGGGAATTGGTAAAATGAGGGGAAAATGGGTACAGGATTCCAACAGCTTGAAAATAACGCAATATTTGACCAAAATCTCTTTTGTATTCCCTACTCTGGTTTGATTCCAGTAGTCCTGGAAATGTGCCTATGGACTGTTTACAGTGAGATTATAAAACTGAATCATGATTTTGGTGAATAGAAGCCAGAGCATGTGGCTCTGGCACCCCAGCTGGCAGTAAGCTCTCTCTAGGTTTATGAATGTAGTTAGATGGCCCCCAACTGTTTACAAGACAGCAGAGGTGAGATCTTTGATTGACAAGTCAGAAATGCATTAGATCATTCTCTCTGCGAGTCTCTGGTTCATGCTGTTAAAAATGTCAGCCTCCAAGTTTGAATGGCAGCCTGAGGGCCTTAGAAGCTTTTTGTTTTCTGAGATGGAAACACAAATTGGATGTGTGCCTGAGCGTTTCATCCTGGGCTGTAATTTCATCTTTTAGCTAAGAACCACAAGGTACATGAGCAGAGCACCCTGTAAACAATAATACTGTGGAAAAAAAATAAACAAGGTCGTGTTTCTGGTACGTTGATCCGATGGTGTCCTGACCTCTATCACGTTGAACATCTCCACTCTGATTGCTGTTCCCTTTGGCATTACAATGAGAGAAAGAGAGACTGACATAGGAGGAAAAGATTTAAAGTTGCGGTGTTGTTGCACATTTCTTGTATTGGCTATGAAATATTGAACTGTCAGAATGTGACACTTGGTTTTTTAAGCAACCCTTCTTGTTTGAGGTGTTTACAGTTCATTCCTTTATCCCCCATTTGTCTGCTTTCTTTGATAGGGTTGGAAGTAGTTGCCTTAAATGCATGAAAAGGGACAATGTTAAAGACAAGTTGTGCTGATGGAGCCAAATAAACTTAACACTGAAACATAAGTGCAGGCTGTGAGGTATGGGCAAAAGGAGACTAAAGTTGGGTTAGTGCATTAATATTGGGGTTTATGGAACACCCTATGGTAGGGAAGAATCAGCTTAGGGCCCGGTTCTGTTTTTGTGGAGGCAGGAATTTGGGAAGGCGGTAGTGGGTAAAGATAAGAGATGGAGTGACATAATTTATTTAACTGATAGCCTACTATGTGGCAATATTACCAGTCAGATCAAAATTAACCCAGCTATGATATTAATTGCTCTAATTATCCAATGTCTTTGGCAAGTGATTCATTATGAAAGACTTAAAGTTTTGGCAAGAAAAATAACTTTATTTTACGTGTGCAAAATTTGTACTTATAGTAAGAAAGTTGATGAATAGATAATAGGGAAGAACCATTATGTTTGTATTAGTACAGCTTAATGGCAAATGAATAGAAAATCTTGTAGAAAAAGCCAAACCATAGATTTCTTAGAAAATATTTTCTAGTAATAGAGCGAGATTTCTATTGCTGTTTAAGTTCAATACATCTCAAAACAACAAATATTTCATATTTAAAAATTTTTTTTCCTAAGAAAATAGCACTATTGATAGATGTGTGCTTTTATCTTAATCCATTTTGGGGGCATAGATCTTACAAGTAAAGTTTTAAGTGAGAATGACCTTTTGCAATTCCTCTGGAGTAGAAAAGTAGGAGTTTGTGTTGAAAGTACTTGAGTTAACTTTTATTGATGGTTTTAAAGGACAGCTATTTAGCTTAGTCCTCTCCCTCTGCAAATGTGAAAGGCAAGAGCTATTCTTTATCATGAATACATAGTGAAATGCACTGGAAAAAATGATGGTAATCATTCCTGACATTTCTTAATTCCCTGCTTTGAGGTCATGCTGGAAAGAGAGAGGATAGTATTTGTAAAATAATGTCCTGCTCCCTTGTACCCAGAATTATGTCCTCTCTTACAAAATACAGTGCATAGAAGGCAAGACCAAAGGGAGGGATATTGAGAATTTGTTACTGTTGTTTTAAGTGTTGCTCTGTATTTTTAAAGCACAAATATTGATGTAGATTTGCATTTAACTATGAGAATCCACTGTCTTGACTCAGTGGGGGAGTTTTCAAAAACCATTCTTCTAGAAATTGATTTCTCATTGGCTGATTTCCTGAGGGTGAGTAAAAACAAACCATTGTTTTCAATCTTGGAAGAATAAGGGGAATGCAAGTGCTTATCTAATAAATAAAGACAAATATGTATATTTGTGGAATCTCCTAGATCTTAACACAGAGAAATTGTACAAAATTTCTTCCTCCCTTAGTATATTATTAATGCATCAGTTACTATGAAAGTGCCTCTCAGCCCATGGGCTTATATATATAGCTACACCTCCGTAATAATGATTAGCTTTAAGTCCAGGCTTGCCTCATGAGCAAAAATCAGTGTATTCATAGAACCATAGAATTTCAGCATTAGAAGGGACATCAGAAGGCCATCTATTCTAAGTCACATACAGGAATCCTTTATGAAGTGGTTTTGGCAGGGGTCATCTAGTCTCTGCTTGATCACTGCCGTTACTGGCAAGCTGAACTTCTTGAGGCATCGTTTTTGTTTTTGTTTTTTTGAGGCATCTTGTTTTCTTCTTCACTGTTGGTTCTGTTAGAAAGTTTTCCCTCTAGGAGTCAAACTTTTTGTTCGCCTAGTGATTATAATTCTGCCTTTTGTGAAATATAAAGTAATTAATTTCTTTTTCATATATTATATGTTGATAGCTATCATGTTGCTTATATTTTTTGTTCCCAGGGTGAATAGTCCTGGTTCTGTTAGTGTTTCTTTGGAAAATATCAATAATCATTCCTGCCATTTTCATAACCTCCTATTTTGGTGGAGGGTGTTATCATTCTGGTTGCCCTTCCTTGTGAATGCATTCCACCTTGACAGTGTCCTCATTACAATGTGGCATGCGAAACTAGAGGCAGTGCTGCAAAAGTGTATACTAGTGTAGAATACAGTGATAAATCTTGTTTTGAACATAATTTGGATTATGTAATTTAATTACTGCAGCCTAAAATCGAATATACTTCTTTGGTGTAGATGATGGAAAAATCTCTAGGAACTTAGGCTAGGTTCGTTTCCTCACCTTTTCTTTGAAGCCAGAAAAGCATATGTAAGCACTTTGACAAATGACATAATGTAGTGGCATATCTGAGTGGTACAGGTATTTTAAACCTAGCTCTAGTTCCTGAAGATGGTGAACATCTGCTTAGAGGTATTGTAGAGCTCCACAATGCACTAATTGAATTACTCTTTTTTGGAGTTGCCGACTACACTAATTGAATTAGATTCAGCGCGCGCGCGCGCGCGCGTGTGTGTGTGTATGTGTGTGTGTGTAACTGAGATAATTCCAACCTTAACGGGAGAGACTGTGGGAGACATGACTGATGGTGTGTACTGTGCTGCTATCTAATGGCAGCCTATGGAACTACTACATGGTCTCCAGGGAAGAGAGAATGCAGTCATCTGATCTAGTGTGACCTCAGTCTAACCCCATCCAGTTTAGTTTAAAAGGTCCTAGGATGTATTTTTATAATTCTAAGTCTAAGAAGAAAGAATGTGATTAATTTCGTCATTAAAAATTAAGGTATGTTGTATTAGACATAAAGTTTTTTCAGTGAAAGATTAAGGTGCAAACATTCAATTGAATTAAAAACTTCTAACCTCTAATTGGTGGAAACAAATCCAAACATACTACAGTAGATCATGTTCATTCTCATTTTGCCTTTCATATGACATAAATGTAAAAAAAAATTTATCTTTTTGAAATGTCTTAGCATCCCAAAAAGGAAGAATGGTATAGGGTTTGTGTTCCTTTTTTTGTGTGTGTGTGAGGAAGATCAGCCCTGAGCTAACATCCATGCCAATCCTCCTCTTTTTGCCGAGGAAGACTGGCCCTGAGCTAACATCCATGCCGATCTTCTTCCACTTTATGTGGGACGTTGCCACAGCATGGCCTGATAAGCAGTGCGTCGGTGCGTGCCCGGGATCCAAACCCGGGCCGCTAGCAGCAGAGTGCGTACACTTAACCGCTATGCCATGGGGCCAGCCCAGTAGGGTTTATGTTCTTAAATAAAATTTCTTTCTGGTTGCCAAAATACTGAGGTCAGTCAATTTAAGGGTGTTATCAAAGTTTGATGTACATGATTATGCTTACATAAAATTAAAAAATTGTTATAGAAAAATATTTTAATTATAGCAATATCAAAGCAAGTTCTACAGATCTCTGTTGCTCTTATTAATCGTTTAAAATTTAACTTTACCACAAATTTGGGCAAGTTTGAAATCCTCTGAAGTGAAGTAGGTAATTTTCTTTCTTTTCTAAGAAAAGAATCTGTTAGTCACAATTTAATGATTTCTCTAAACATTGTGAAAATATAATTCTGTACAACTTTAAAAGCAAATACACTGAGAATTCAACATGAATTATATTTTGATTCATTTTAACTCTAGGCATTCTAAGTTGTAAAACAGTCCTCAACAGAAAAATACATATGTAGAACCACTTGATTTATAGAATGTGTATGTGTGCATGTAATACCATTTCAATAATAGAAAAGCGCTATTGGTTACCTTTCAGAGCATTTAAAATGTTCTCTTTCAATCTTATCATATGAAAGAAATAAAATATAAAGTATATAAAAGTTTTAATTTCTTCCATATGATCTTCGTTATTAAAATAAAATATGTTTGAATATTCCAATATTTTGTAGGCTAGTTTGTTTTTTATTTTAAGATTGAGCTACTTAAGTGTCTTGTACAAATAGCTTTGATTAAAATGACTAAAATGTGTGATATGCACACTCTATGTAGGCTTTAAGGGTATTTTACTGGTTTAGAAAATGCATTTTGACACCATGTAGATCTAAAGCTTTACAAATGACATTGCCATTCACAATTAGCCACAATTCCATTTAATTCATATACAGAGTACCTTCTATATGCCAGGTACTGTACAAAGTAATGGGCATAAATTAAGAGTTAGACCCTGTCCTCAAGGAGCTTATAGTTATTTGTTAGACATTTATTGAGAATCTGTGTATCAGGCACTATGCATATAATTTGAGGGGGGACTATTACTATAAGTAACTATTCGTTTCATGTATTTTTCTCATTTGTTGAGCTAGAAGTCTGGCTTAATAGCAGCCCTAAGGAAGTAGTATACTTATGTTCATATCGGGTACAGCTCATCTCAGCAAAAAGGGCGATATGCATATTTCAGACTAGTCTGTCACTTAAATCGTTTTCCTTTCTGCCTTTCCCCACCTTCTAAGGAAGCAGTGATGTTTTTGATAGCTTTACGTTTAGCTTAAAAATAGATGGGGAGGGCCGGCCCCGTGGCTTAGCGGTTAAGTGCCCTAGCTCTGCTACTGGCAGCCTGTGTTGGGATCCCGGGTGCACACCCACGCACCGCTTGTCCGACCATGCTGAGGCCGTGTCCCACATACAGCAACTAGAAGGATGTGCAGCTATGACATACAACTATCTACTGGGGCTTTGTGGAGAAAAAGGGGGGAAAAAAAGAGGAGGAGGATTGGCAATAGATGTTAGCTCATGGCTGGTCTTCCTCAGCAAAGAAAAAAAAAAAGAGGAGGATTGGCATGGATGTTAGCTCAGGGCTGATCTTCCTCACACACACACACACAAAGAGATGGGGAACATTTATTACAGTGTCTCCTGCTGGTAGATCATAGATTTTCAATCCTTGTTGTCTCCAGAATTGGTAGTGTCCACTTGTGGTTTGGTTTGGTAGTTAGTTCGGGGCTTCTAAGGCTATAAATGGGAAAGAGTCCATTGCATACAAGGTATAAAGTGTTTCTTTAAACAGTCTATTTCTAGAACCTAAATTGTCCTGGGACCAGCTCTTGATATAAAAATTCATAGAAACCCTGTTTTTCACCAAGTGTGGTAACTCCTTGCCATAGTGCTGTAGTGTTAAAATTCACATTGGCCAGGTTGTTCTGTAAATTAAACACTGACAGCTACCCTCAGGGGAACAGCCAATGTATTTATGATGATGTGCTGATTACACAAAATACACTGCAAGCAGAAAACAGCTGCAGAGAACAAACCTCTTAAAAAGAATACAATTACAAATAGCACCCTCAGTAGTTCTAGTGGTGAGTGTAGAATACAGCATGCTAATGCAGGTTTCTTACTTAGTCTGTCTGAAAACAAAAAATCTGAAGGAAATAAGTTAAATTATGGTTGATTGCACAAGTGGTCCCAACATAGCAGTGAAAAAATTTTGTTTCTGAAGAGCATAACTACAAGTGCACAAATATCAGGTGTGGTATAGTCTACCCATCCCTTTTTTTTGTTAGTAGGTTTTATTAGTGTTTTTCTCATATATAGTAGGGCATGGCTTTGAGGTGATAAGAGTTCTGGACATTTGAAGGATATTACACAATGAATTGGGCAGGAGAATATCAAAATTGTGTTTTAAAAAATCCAGTAGAAACTTGATATGTTAGGGTTTGGATATCGACATTTCTTTTGAAGATACAGCTCTATATTTTCATAGTTACTGATGACTTCGAAGATGTTTGCCCTTGGAATTAATAAAAGGAGTCATTACTCTGTATCTATGGTATGGTCTTTCTGATTTCTTAGGTTCTCCTTTTCAAGAATATGGTGTTTTAGGACACCGGAATAGCTGAGTGATTGCATATTTTTAGGAGAATCATCTCTCAAGTGTGTCCCCTTACATCCCTGTATGTTCCTGGTCACATGCAGACAGGTAAGACTAGAAAAAAATTTAGTTTTCCTTGTCTGAGCTTCTCTCTGTTACAGTTTAGGGTCGGTATCTATAAAATATTTCAACTGCTGAGCATGCTAGCTTCTGTTTAAATCAGTAGAAAATATGTTGATCTTCAAAGACATAAATTTACTCAAGCCAACTGTAAGGTATAGCAGGGAGACATAGTGATTGGAAACAGTTCACTTCACCTGCCTGAAACTAAGAATCAACTCTTCAGTATATGGATCACTAGTATGTAATAATCGACTATTATTGGTCTGGCTGTTGGTCTCTTTTTAAATCAGTTTGGAACCTCCTGGAGTTATTTTCTTGCTCTGCTGATATCAATCCCATGTGGCAGAGGAGTTGTGTATAACTGCTTTGGTTTAATCAATAGAATAATTGATAAACCAGATAAGATTTAAACTGATTATAGCCCCAACAGAATTCTCCAGAGGCCTTGGACTCTCTTAATTTTGACATGTGTGTTGTGTACCCTGAGGATGAAGTGCAGTTTGAATTATCTGTTTTTATTTGCTTAATGACGGGGAGGGTGTTAAAGTCAAATGTTTAATTAACCCAGCAATGGGCTGCGTTGTCACTTACACACAGCTGATTGAGATATCTCATGGAGAATACTGAATAGGAATGATAATGTGGCACTGGGATGGAAGATTGCTTTTTCAATCCATTTGCTGGGTCACTGCTTTGAATGTCTTATTGGATGAAAGGCATTCAGCCTGGAGAAAAAATTCAGCATTTAAGTACATTTTGTTCTCTTCTCCCCGTCTAACCCCTTCCCTGCTCGGAAGTTAACTAAAACAGATATGTTCTAGGTTTAATAAGCCATTCAGGTACTAGTAAGAGATCAGGGTAGTCAGTAGCCTCAAGCTACATAATTTCCTGTGGAAACGGAAAAATCCTACTAGCCTCCAAGGTATTCTAAATGCAAACTCTTTTGTCCCTCATATCCCTTGTCCCTTGCCATTATTGTGGAGTTGTCTTTGGTTACTTATCTCTTGCCTCTTTTCTTTAGTGTTTGCTTGATGTGCAGCTAACTCTAGGGCCACAGGCAGACCTTTTTCTCCTGAAGAAGCATATTCTCCAGTACATTTTTGCCGTTTCATGCAGCGAGCTTCTATTTGGTTGTATTTCTGATCATATATTATAGTGAGATTGTTGAACTATTTAGAGAGATGAAAATGTGAAGCATATAGATTCTTGTTCCTTTTGCTACTGCTATTATAGAAACAATTGGTTCCGTGTATATTTCATTTTGTTGAAAGGCTTTCTGTATGGACTAAAAAATTAGGCCAGGAAAGATTCTTATAGCCCACACCATCAAAAATGCAGTCCAGGCAATTGGAGTTTTAATGTCTTGCTGCTCGCAAAAAATTCCTGACTAGCTTTATAATCAAATGTAAAATTATTTGGAGGCATATTGAGCAAAACTTTAAAAAAAATTTTATCATGACTTTCCTTCTTTGTAGTTCTTATGTTTCTTCCTTCTGTCCCCCAAAGATCTAAACCAGGAATTTACTAATTTTTTTTCTTTGCTTTAGTTATTTGTATTCCAGAGAGCACAATAGAGAGAAGGATACGAGATTGATTTTTTATGTGTGTCCTCTTGAAAGCATAGTTTGAGGCATGACTACTTGGGGGTGGGGGGTAGGGGGTGGATTTACAAAGCAATAGAAGCATGCAGCTAGTTTTCAGGCGCAGGTTGGACTTTTGCGGGTCATGGCAGACCAGATGAGTAGCTTATCTTAAGGGACGCAAGTAATAGACCAAATATAGAGCAGCTATTTCAGGAATCATGTAGGTCATTTAATTATCCATTATGATTGAGTGGCTAATGCTCTTTTGGCAATTACATGACCTCTGTTATTCTTGAAACCTTTCCAGGCCCTCGTGGGTCGAATGACCCACCAGTCAGTGCTTGCAGACTTCATTCCACTCAGAAGGAAAGGAGATGCTGGGAACTACTGGCATTTAGAAATGGCTATGCTTTCTTTACTGACACTACCCAGAATGTCCTTTGTATAGCAGTCAGTGATAGGCAACTGGTTTTGAAGTCAACTGTTCCTTCATTGTCTGCAGGAGCAAGAGATGACATTGGTTTCCACAAGAGGGAATTGTGGCAAAACAAATTTTAATACCAAAGTTGCCTATTATGGTATTCACAGGTTCTGTTCTACAAGGACAAGTACTATGGTGCTAAAACTGATGTTTGATGTCTGTCAAACCAATCATCCATTAACAAACTCTGAAGTTATTTTTTCATTCCATTACATGATAAAATGCTATTGATGATGCTAATAACAGATTTTAAAAGATCATTGATTAAAATTAGCCCAATTTAAATTGGCTAATCATTGTTTAATTAAATAATCATATATAATATAATAATAAATAATATATATGTTATATATTATAATAAATATAATCATATATTATAATTAAATAATAAAAAGATTATTAATTAAATTAAAAGGCCACTTTAAAATTGAGATGCTGATCCAAAACAGAATAATTCTGGAACATTTGGATTAATGTTTCTCACTTTTTTTTTCTTTAACCAACAAAGGATCATTAATATTTCCAAGAAAACTCTTTACTCCTGCTAAATGATAGTAAAACTTGCTTTTTATAATTGTAGTGACGTATCAAGTAATTCTGAGAAAAGAAAATAATGTAGATTTCTTGTCATTCTTTATATTAAGAACAGTTATGGTGTGGAAAGTATTGACACTATAATCAAACTATTTGCAGGATTTGTCAGAAATGCACAAACAAAATTCCATATACTTAACAAAATGGAAGATTTAACCATTCTCTAACATTCCAGTAATTTAAGACTGTAGGCTTAAGAGAAATAATTTTGTTAGAATAACACAGAAACATATCCTTTAAGTAGAAACTATTTGCATTGTTATAGAAAAAAATCTTCTATTGGAGGGAAAAAAAATCTTTTTAAATTTGTTACTTATACATCAAAGAGCATTGTTAAAAACAACAACAACAACAGACCTACAAGGTTGTTTACCCTGGGGCAGTAAAATTAGCCATCTTCCCAAATAAATTTATTAAACTACTCCTGGTGGAACTCCAAGTTAATCTGTTTTGGTTTTATTTTCATTTTGTTGTTTGGTAATATTAACAAATGAAAAATTGAAAACATAAATTGGTGTTCATAACCTTTGACCTTTCGGAAATAGAAGCCTTCTCACTTAAATTTTAAATCCTTTAGGCCAATACTACCTTGGTGTCTGGCTACTTAGAGACCTATGAGAATGTAGTCAGAGTGAATTCTATTAGCTGTTTTCTGTTTAAAAACATATATTCTCTTATTGTAGTTTTTTAATTTCTGTAGTGGAAATGAACAGAAAATGAGAAAGCAGAATTTATAGTAAAAGCAAAAGTTACAGTTTAAACTCAAGTATCCTGAATAAGGACTATAGTTGGTCTACTTGGCATTTTAAGAAGAAAGCAAGGGATATTAAGCAAAGTATGATGTTTGATTTCTTATTGATAAGTTGCTATTTTTTAAGATATACCCTTCAAAACCTATGTTGGACCGTGTTTTTCACCCTTGGGAACCAAAATCTATATAAGTCAATGAGAGGAGATGGTATTTGTAATTTTAAAGATGTGAAAATTCATTAAGACTTTGTATAATTAGTGGAAAAGTCCACAGGTTAATAAGCCCACAGAATAATAATTTCTTAATAATAAGAAGAAAAAAAGAGTGATTAAATAAGGGGGCCGTAGGGGCCGGCCCCGTGGCTTAGCGGTTAAGTGTGTGTGCTTCGCTACTGGTGGCCCGGGTTCGGATCCTGGGTGCGCACCGACGCACCGCGTGTCCGGCCATGCAGGGGCGGTGTCCCACATACAGCAACTAGAGGGATGTGCAACTATGACATGCAGCTATCTACTGGGGCTTTGGGGAGAAAAAGGGTAAAAAAGGGGAGGAGGATTGGCAATAGATGTTAGCTCAGGACCGGTCTTCCTCAGCAAAAAGAGGAGGATTGGCATGGATGTTAGCTCAGGGCTGATCTTCCTCACACACACACAAAAGAAATATACACCTAAACACACATCTTAACCTAGCCCAATCTGGTTTTCAGAAATTTACTTATTTACTTGGGATGATTTTATTTTCATTCCAAAATAGGTAGACATTTGGGGACATTAAAGTTTATCAACTTTAAAGGAGCCTTAAATTTCTTTCACAATATTGTTGAATTGTAATAAAATGGGAACATCAAAGCAGGGAAGATATCCAAGGTGATGAAAGTCATTTAGCAGAAAAAAGTCAGGAACGGGGATGACAGAAATAACTATTCTGCAGAGAGAAAGGATTTTGGCGCACGTCCTAAGGGTTCCATAGTTCCCAACCCCATTCTGAGAAATCAAAAAGATCTACAAAATGCAGATGTCTTTGAGTTACAAAAATAACCAGATGTCCTTACTAGTAGAAGCAAATGTTTGCCTCTTAATTCACACAAAACTATATCCAGAGAGCAGAGGCTCTCTGGATGAAATATTGTGTAAATATGGCAGCAAAGAAAATAGTGGCATGAAAGGATCTCTCCTAAGCACATAATCATAAAGGTAATATCTTGAAAAGGGAAAAAAAATTCTTTTAAGATTGATGTAGAATTAAAGGTAAGAGAGGCAAACTAACCTAGTTATACTTTTGTTCACATGATAGGTGAGCTTAGTTTTTTATTATGTATGTCTTGCTATCCCAAATCCCCCTGGTGAATTTTTATTCATTTTACTGTGCTTGTTTAGCTACTTTGTGCATTGTTGTTGTATTTTAAACACTGAAAATATATGCATGAAACTCATTTTTTTCTGAACAAATGATAATCATCTTAGTTCTTTCAAGAAAAACAACTTACAGTAGTATATAAATGCCCCCTTTGCAAGCCTATTGGGATTTTAAAAATATTAAGCCACATTGTTATAAATAGATGTGGTTTGGTGACTGCACTGAGATATCTACTGAAATAGAATAAAATGTAAAAAAATCTACTTGAAAGGGCAAGGTATGAAGTTTGTTTGTTCTTAAATCAAGGCTTTAGAGTCAAAAAACCTTTAGAGTTTAAATGGACTATTACTTCTGATGTGGAGCATATTAACATAATTACAAACTCTTTTACATACTCATAGTCATTGCTAAGTTGATATTCAAACCTTTGATTAAGAAGTCACAAAGCTGAATGTGTTCAGACATCTGTGTAATATCTCTCCTATTCACAAAACAGAGATAACTGTTTTAGCGTTTGTTTTTTTTTTCTTTTGGTCCCCATATTTGGTGATAGAAATTTGGCCTTCTCCTATAGCTATACTTTTAATGGTGAAATATTAAAATGCTGTATTATGATATATTCTATAACTTGAAAGTTAACAAAAAAGCAACGCTCTTCCTTCTTGCCCTTGCTTTGTCACACCCTGGTGCAGCTTGTGTCTTCCATCCTTCTTATCAGAGTATCTCAGGGCTTAGTTCAGCTTGTTTATCTTAAAGAGCAGGAGGTAGTCTTTTAGGGAGTAAGCTACATGTTCCAGTATAACAGGCACCAATGCTGTTTGACTTGAAAAACATTTGATCTCTTACATTAACAGCCCATGTCACTGTAATAGGGACTACAGCCGGGCTGTTGTTCAGTTTTGTATTATTTTAGCTTTGAAATAACTGTCAGTGCTGCTCCAAAATCTCCGAGTTTAAAATTGTATACTGGCTATCCACCCAGGACTCGTAAGTAAACAAGGTGATATGTGTGGCCAGAGGGAGCATATTTTGTTAGCTTTGTTTTAAATAAGAACCTTCCCTATCTAAAGATGGTTTTTGTCTGATCCCTGGTAGTATGCTGCATGACTTTGCTTTTATAAATTTGCAGATCTAGCAATAACTTAAAGCAGATTTTTGTTTGTTACTAATGTGTGTGCTCAGTGACTATTAATTATGAACTTTCATATTTTTTTCTTGAATAATGAGGCATTTAGTTTTCTCATGAAGCTTAACTTCAAACATCCTGCACAATTTTCCTAAGTATAGTAGTTTGTATAGCAGTGGTTGAAAATGGGCAAGCAAGAATTTAAGGGGTGTGTTTTTTTAGACTTAAATATTGCTTAGCTTTATTTTTAAATATTCAGTTATTGTAATTTCTGTGCCAGGAATAGTTTGACAGTTGGAATCAAGTAGCAGTATTTAAAGAACAGAAAATAAAATTTGTAAAACCAGGTTGTTGTTTTCTTCCTTTTTAGGAGTACCTCTTGTTTTAATAGTGATAGAATGGCAGCTTATTATATAGTAGTGGTGGAATGGCAGCAGTTTTATTCCTTCATTTCTTCCTCCTTCTGTTTATTTTCAAGAACCTAGTTTGTTTTCCTATTGTCGTTCTTTTCTGATATGATACAACACTACCAGGCCACCTAGCACTTTCTTTGAATTTAACCTAAAATACATACATCAGCCAGCACAAGCATAATTGGTTGAAGGACAGCCATCTATCTGGGAAGTTCTTCTAAATACTGAATGTGCCATGTGCTTTGACATGACATATCTGTAATATCTCTGAATACAGAAAGCACTTTCTGTGTTAGCTGTAGGTGTTAAAGCAGTAGTGTGTTTTAAGAATGTGTGCTGTGCAAATTCTGGCTTGTGAGGTAATGACAAGTGTTTGCCTGCATAGACAATATATTTTTCCCCTTGAGGTCCCCACACACCTAGTTTCCCTCAAGCTCATCATCTCTGTCAGGTTAATCAATAGGCACCGTATGGCAGAGGGTCAGTAATCAGTGTCATCGTGCCTTTAAATCGTGTTGAAAATTTGCTTAAAGCCTGGGCCAATTAACATCGAGATGATGAATGGATGGGAAGATGGGAAGAGCCTGACGCTCAGGGGCTTTGTGAGGAGGAGATGCTCAGCTGTTGAGCAGCAGACACCAGCGAATAAAATCAGCCATTCATGTGAGCTCAGTCCACCCACTCTTAATGATAATGTCAATCTAGCAAAATATATACACATTGGAGTTGTCACGAGTTCATAAATCAAAGGAGTTTGTCAAAGGCATTCAGATTAACGAGGCAGCAGCAATAACAAGTCAAATTTGCATAGAGAATTGCTTGAATCTCAGTAAATTATGATCCTGTTTTTCATTTGATTATTTGCTAATGTCTCAAGAGGGAGAATGATTATATTAGCATGCAAAATCTACTCCAGAAGTAGAAATCTGAGGTATAGAAGACCAGCACACTATGACAATTAATCAGTTTCTGCATAGTAGCATAAGTGCATAAGGCCCAGAAATGAACTTCTTTTTTATTATTATTTCTCCTTGCTACTGATCCAAATGGTTCAGCTTGACAGAGACTTTATATTGCTTTAACAGTGTTCTGAATTGTGCCTGCAGGCAAGACATAGTTATGCAGCTATAACCAACCTATCCATCTGCCAACCAGATTGGAATTCTCCTATCCAAGGCTTCCATTAACCCCCACTGACAGCTCCAAACAGGATTAAGAATTTGGAAGCATAAAAAATAGTTGTTCTTTGCAAATATACACAATCCCATTGCATTTTGAGAAAGGCTGCATCTGTAGTGTTGTATAATTAGTGTTGGATAGTGTAGCAGGGGCAAAAACCTACTTGGTGTTTTTTTTAAATCGGTCATAGGGAGTGAGGCAGCATTAACAGAAGTCCCATGTGTTTGGTTGTCCCAGAGTGCTTTCCGTTATAACTGGTTCCTAGCACTGTGCTTGGATTGGTATATTATCAGAAAATATCACTTCTTGAAAGCTTTAACTGGTGGATCTTGTTCAAGTTTAGCAGTATAGGGAGACTTTGATGTGGTTGTGGTTTAATAGAATATGTCAGATGATAAACGTGCTAGAGAAGCAATGTGCATGAAAACATGCCAGAGGATATTATCTTATGAGGATACCTCAGGTCCTTTCTAAAACTGGTCCTGGAATAGGATTCTTGAGAGTTAGCTTCTGAACTTAAATGACCTAAGTTTTTCCCCATTGTATCCTAGAAGGATTAATTAAAATTTGTTTAAATACACACACACACACACACACACACACACACACAGTGTTTTATTTGTCACCTGTCATTGAAGAGTTTGAATGATTTTTATCTGTGTAGCTAAATTACCTTTTAACCTTGTAGAAGAATAATTGTTCCTATTTTTGAGAATTGCAAATCATATACATTTGGAGGCTATAATTCGCTCCAAATCATATAATAAGCTAATGGGAAAAATATTAATCCAATTACTAATTTACCAGTTAAGCCCACTATATAATGTTTGCAACTAGCTATTAGAAATCAGTCTCAAGATCTTTTTCTTCATGTGAGTCATCATTCTACATGATGATGAACAAATAATTCCATTTTTTAAATGTGTTCAAAATCAGAGTTATAATTCATCCTAATTTACCTCCTTTGGTAAAATGATATAATTTTCCTGGTTACAGAGTCCTTTGAATTCTCCCAGTGAAGAATGTGGCATAGATGGAAAATGTTACTTCTAGTTTGGGAGCTGGTTATTTTATTTATAACAGATGTCTGTTCAAATAGGCTCAGGCTCTGTTGCACCATCCAACCTTGAGCAAGATGCTTACTCAAAGATTATTATGTCATTATGAGTGGCTTGACTTTTCATCACTGTGTAAATTAGTTTAGTTTTTCATTTGATTATATAATCAACTCTTAATTATCCATGTCATCAGGAGTTGTGTGTTCATATAGATAACTGAAAACAGTAAATAAGCCACTTATGAGGTCGTGGAGAATATTGCCCCAGCCATAAACCTGCTGTATGCTACCATCAAACTCTCTACTTCTTGTTTTGGACACCAAAAAAACTCTGAAAAGTTAGGAATGCTTTGCTTGTCCACAGAAGAACTTTTCCTTCTTGAGTGCTGGCAAAGTGTATCTGTTAAAGACCAGATAATAAACATTTGAGGCTTTGTGGGCCATAGGATCTCTGTGGTGACTTCACGTCTGCCGTTGTAGTGTGAAAGCAGCCATAGACAAAAGGTAAATGAATGGGAGTGGCTAAATTTCAATAAATAAAGTTTTACCTTGCTAACTCCTGCTCTGAATTATCATAGTGGCATTATAAGTGGTGAAACGGTAGGACTATAGTTGGGCTATCACTTGGAAGTTTCTCTGCTATGGAAACCATTTTTAAAGCTAGCTGAATGGCGTGGGTTTAGGGTTTCAATTATTTATTAAGCCCTTGTTATCTGTATACTATGTAATGTGTTAAGAAGTAGAGGGAACCACAAAGACTTTGCCCAATAGGCTTTCATTCTTATTGGGTAGTTGAGAGTAACATGCAAACATTTATCTAATTAAATGCCAAATTGTGTGGACCAAGATAAAAATGTTAAGGTATTTCCAGTAGAGTAAGATGGAGTAGTTGTATGGTTTCTTAGAGATGACAGTTGAAACTCATTTTAAGAATAGGTAGGACTTGAATAGATTAAATTTCTTGTGTTTATAATTTTCAAGTGAACTAGACTAGAATTAAGGATCCTTTCATCCTGAAATTTTTAAGATTATATATATCACATGTTTATGAGACTGTGACGAGACTTGCTTAACTAGGGCAGAAAATGTATGTTGAGGGAAATAACTTTATGTAATGTAGCAGAAAATTCTGGGAGGTCTTGAAAACTAAGCCTAGAACTTAATATTTGATTTCGTAGAAACAAAGAGCTACTAAAAGTTTTTGAGGAAAAGAGATCATCATGACAGTAGTGGTGTTTAAGAAAGAAAGATTAATCTGGCAATAGTATTCAATCCAATAAACATTTTAAAACTCACATTGTGTTCTCAAGCTTTGTGCTGAGCCACTGGAAAATAAAGATGAAAAAGAAACTGGCCCTGCCCTGAAGGAATTTACAGTGTAGGGTGGGGTTGAGAAGCTTTTTCATACAGAGAGGTATAATATAAAGAATAAGTGCCAAAATAGAAATAAAGTGCTAATTCAGAGTAATTAATTCTAACTGGGGGTTGGTGGGGTGGGAGTAGGGGGAAGAGGGGATGAACATAGGCTTCTCAGGGAAGGTATCATTTTAGTTGACTCTTGAATCAGAATTTTAGTAGATGAAGAGATCAGGAAAGAAGGCTGTTACACATTGAGAGAATAGAATTAGCAAAAGCACGGGGATGAGAGAGTGCTCTTCTTATTTTGGAGAGTGATAAATAACATCATGTAAATAGTGCAAGAGACTTTGATGGAAGGGTGAGTTGGCCAGATTGTGGATGCTATACTAAGAAGCTTAGACTTATCCTGTAGGTGACAGAGAGTGATAAAAGGTTTTTGAACAGGGAGTAACGTCTTTTTAGAATGATGATTCTGACAGTAGTGTGTAGAATGGATCAGATACAGATTTAGGCAAGGATGTCAGAAGGCTATCTCAATAGTAATAGCACTAGTAAGAGGTGTTGGTGGTCTAGACTAGAGTAGAGGCAGTGGAAATACAAAACTAGGGTTAGATCTATTAAAATAGATGATTCAGAGGAAAAATTGAAGACCTGAAATTGGCTAGATACATTCAAAGGAAAAAAAAAAGGTGGGGAGAGGATGAGTAAAAGTTGACTCTGAGGAGTTAGGTCAGGGATGGAAAGAAAAGTTGGGAGGGAAGGATCTGGCCTAGAATGGGTGAGAATGGTAGAAGAGTGCTTTAAATTTGGGTAAGCAGATTTTGAAACAGATTATTTAAGTTTATCATCTGAATACTTTTTTTTGGGGGGTGAGGAACATTCGCCCTGAGCTAACGTCTGTGGCAATCTTCCTCCATTTTGTATGTGGATGCCGCCACAGCATGGCTTGATGAGCGGTGTGTAGGTCCTCACCCAGGACCGAACCAGCGAACACCAGACTGCCGAAGCAGAGCGCGCGAACTTAACCACTATGCCACTGGGCCAGCCCCTGAATACTTTTTTTGATCTGATTCCTTTTGCTTTTTTATTCACCCCCAGGTTACTTCTGGACACATTTTGTCTAAAATACATCCCTGAGATCTAATGCATGAGCTTTAGCAATATGTCACTTTATTGACTTTTCCCTACCCAAATCTCTGTTACTATGTCTGCAGGCGTTACAACCCAAATGCTTTCAGTTCGAAGTTAAATTCAAAGTTGTCGATGAGACTTTTATTCTGCCCCTTTAATTCTAAGCTAGTAAGTGCTGGGCTAAGAGAGAAATATTTGAGTTAATATGAAAGGTAACAAGTTATATAGTATCTTTTTTTCAGAGATATTTTAATAGAATGCTACTGATTATACCGTATTGTTACTGCAGGATTACAAACACATTCTGCAGATGATTTACTGTAATGAAATGTTCCATCTGAGTATTATGAATGAGTTGGTATGAGCAGTCAGGTTTTTCTAGTTGGCTCAGGGTTAAGTGGTAGAATATAACTTTTATCTAGGTTTCATCTATTTTATTTGTTAATTTTTATTTTGTAACCTTACATTTACACAGAAGTTGAAAGAATAGTGCAAAGAATCCCCTTATACTCTTCACACAGATTCTCCTTATGTTAATATGTTACCATATTTGCTTTATCTCTTATTTATACATACATATATACACTCACATTCATTTACTTATTATTTTTTCTGAACCATTTGAAAGTTAGAGACATAATGTCCTTTTACCCCTAAATGTTTCATTGTATGTTTCCTAAAAACAAGAACATTCTTTTAAATAACCACAGTACAAATTATCAAAATCAGGAAATTGAATGTATAAACAAACCATGGACATCTATACAGTGATACTATTTGGCAATAAAAAGGAAAAAACTGCCAATATATGCAGCAACACGAAATGAATCTCAAATGTATTATGTTAAGTGAAAAAAGACAGACTCAAAAAATTACATACTATATGATTCTATTTTATGACATTTTGGAAAAGACAAAATTATTGAAAACAAAAAATCAGTGATCACCAGGGAAAGGAGTTGACTATAAAGGGGAAGTGCAAGGGAATTTGGAGAGTGATGGAACTGCTTTACATCTTGATTGTGGTGGTCATTACACATCTGTATGCTTTTGTCAAACTCAGAACTGTACACCAAAAAAGAGTGAATTTTTCTGCATGTAAATTTAAAATTGGGGAAACAATCAGGAAATTAACATTGATACAGTGTTATTAGCTCATCTACAGACCTTCTTCAGATTTTTCCAATTGTTCCAATAATGCCCTTTATACCATTATGTTATAATACCCACTCAATAGTTACCCATCAAAATCAGATTAAATTGAGGGTCAGGAGGAAGAAAATTTTGGATGTGGGCTAGTTACTACTTATCCTGTTAGGCTCAGATCACTATTTTTCACTATATAATTCAGTATAGAGGACTTTACCATCAATTTTATTTCAGCCCCAAAAAATAATCTCAGATCACAAGTTGCATTCAATTGTCATGTCTCTTTAGTTAGTTTCTTTTAACCTAAAATAGTTCCTTAGTCTTTCTTTGTATTTCATGACCTAGACTTTTTTTGTGTGTGAGGAAGATCAGTCCTGAGCTAACATCCGTGCCCATCTTCCTCCACTTTATGTGGCATGCCACCACAGCATGGCTTGACAAGCGGTGCGTCGGTGCATGGGCGGGGATCTGAACCTGTGAACTCCCGGCCGCCGCAGCACGGAGCGCACACACTTAAATGCTTGCGCCACCGGGAGGGCCCGGACCTTGACATTTTTTGTTAAGTACAAACTAGTAATTTTATAGTATGTCCCTCAATTTGGGTTAGTCTCATGTTTTCTCATAATCAGATTGAGTTTATGTGTTTTTGGTAAGGTTACCTCAGGAGTAATAACACATCGTATCAAGAGGCACCTAATGTTAAGGTGGTGTCTGCCAGATCTCTCCACTGTGAGGTTCTTGTGTTTCCTTTTATAATTATTAAGTATCTTATGGAAAAATATTTTGAGATTATGTTAACTATCCTAGTATTTGTCTAACTTTCATCCACTAATTTGTGTGATGAATCTTGCTTGCATCAATTAGTTACCTTTAAACAGAACTTATTGGACGTAATTTAGCTTGATGACCCAGGGCAATTGTGAACATTGCTTACTGGGATGCATCATAGATAAAGATACAAGGAATAACTGTGCTGCTGAGCTCTCTTAGGTGATGTTGGAGAGCACAAAGGCGTTGAGAACCACTGAGTTGACCACTTAGATATGCATAGATTCCCCTCCACCCTCAAAACTGTAGAGCTATTCATCTTTTCTTTATGTGTGTGAGGTAGATCAGCCCTGTGCTAACATCTACCAATCCTCCTCTTTTTTTTTTTTTTTTTTGCTGAGGAAGACTGGCCCTGGGCTAACATCCGTGCCCACCTTCCTCCACTTTATATGGGACACCGCCACAGCATGGCTTGCCAAGTTGTGTGTCGGTGTGTGCCCAGGATCCGAACCGGCAAACCCCGGCCGCCGCAGTGGAGCATGCGCACTTAACCACTTGTGCTACTGGGGCAGCCTGAGCTGTTCATCTTTTATTCACTGGTTTTCTGGCTCTTCTCTTCACTATTAGGAGGATACCTTACTCCTTGCTCCTGATATCACAACTGTTTAATGTCCTTCCCTCTATTTTATGTAATAACAGAGTTGAATTTTTTTGTACTGATTTGGTTTCTCATGTGGTTGGGCCATCGTAAAAAATGTTAGGTTAATCTATCTAAAAAGAACTAGCTATAACAATGCTTGTTTTTTTTTTCCCATTTGTTAAGAGTTCTTTTTAACAACACCAGCTATATATATCCTTTGCCCTCATGAGGTGGAGAAGGGAATGGAGCTCCTCTACAGCTCTATATTCTGCTCTCAGGTAGTAATTAGCCTTTAGCTCCCTTCACCTGTTCATACCTTAGACGTTCTCATAATACCCACTCAATAGCTCCCTATCTAAATCAGGTAAAATAGAGAGTCATAAGGAAGAAAATTGTGGATATGGGCGAGATAGTGACTACTCATCCTATTAGGTTCAGATCACTATTTTTCACTATGTAATTTAGTATAGAGTTTATCATCTATTTTGTTTCATTCCAAGCACCCGTAGAGTAAAAATGATATTTATAATGTCTTCAGTATAACAAACTTCCACCAAAAATTATTTAGGCTTCCAAGTTTATAATGACATTTTAACAAAACATAATTAATTTTGAAATATAGGACCTTACATTGAATTAAACAGGGTTAGATGATCTGAAATGATATTTAAAAGAGGGTGGAACTTCATGGTTTGGGGAATAGTTACTTAGAAATTATAAGTTTATAATTGAATACTGGCTTAATTGAATACAGGCTTACGTTTTTATTACATAAGATTTAATTTGGGCATTTAAAAAACATTGATCTATATTTTTAAAAAAAGTTAAATATATAAATTGATTTTATGGGTTTAATGTTGACCTTTTCCTTCCTTTGTTTGATTCTCCTATTATGGCACATATTGCTAGTTTCCTTATTTGGTATGCCTTATGGTCGTTAATTCCACTCTCTCTCTCTCTCATTTTTTTGTAGATAGTCTACATTCGTTTTTTTCAAAACAAGGAGAAAAAGCAAATAGAACTCTGAAGTTATTGAGTCTCTGTCCCTTGCTTGTAACATAGCATGTCTTTTCTTCTTTGTCTTAATTTTAGGGACCTTACCTTAAAGTGATCATCACAAATGTAAAATACCAACTTAAACATCATAAGAGATTTATGCCCAAAAGGAACACTTTAGAGTACTGGCCTGTCAGGCCAACTACAGGTGACACACAAGGCATAGAGGTGCAGGGGCCCTAAAATGACACTACATATATACGATTTATGCTTTAATATATTTTTAAATGTAATATTTGATACAAACCAAAATATGATAACTAATATCTAAGTTTAAAACACAGTTATGACCCTAAACTCTACTAATGATTTTATACTTGTATGAAAATTTTCAGATAAACTCATAGGTTGGAAATAATTGCTGGATCTAAAAATACAGTAACTCCCCAGTTAGGGCAGGCCTGGTGGCTCACTGGTTAAGTTTGCGGGCTAGCTTCAGCCGCCCTCAGTTCTCGGGTTCGGATCCCGGCACGGATCTATGCACCGCTTATCAAGCCATGGTGTGGCAGCCATCCCACATATAAAGTAGAGGAAGATGGGCACGGATGTTAGCCCAGGGCCAATCTTCCTCAGCAAAAAGAGGAGGATTGGCAACAGATGTTAGCTTAGGGCTAATCTTCCTCACCAAAAGAAAAAAAAGAAATTTAAAACAATAAATAAATAAATAAAAATACAGTAACTCCCCAGTTAGAATGTGATGAATATATGTAATGTAATGAATATATCAACTGCAAATTTTAAAATATTAACATGACAAATGTAGTTGTGGAAAATGGAACCCAAATAATATGTATTTGGATTTTCTGTATTTTGCCTTGCAGATAGTGATTTACATGTGTTGATGGCTATATATTTTTTCAATTATTTTTTATTGTGGTAAAATACACATAACATAAAATTTACCATCTTAACCATTTTTTGTGTACAGCTCACTGATACTAAATACATTCATAAAGTTTCACAACCATCACCCCCATCCATCTCCATAACTCTTTTCATCTTGTAAAACTGAAACTATAAACCCATCAAACAGTAACTCCCTATTTTCCCCTTTTCCCAGCCCCTGGCAATGACAGTTCTACTTTCTGTCTCTATGATTTTGATTACTCTAAGTATCTCATATAGGTGGAATCATACAATATTTATCTTTTCGTGACTGGCTTATTTTACCTAGCATAATGTCTTCAGGGTTCATCCATGCTATAGTATATGTTAGAATTTTCCTTCTTTTTTTTTTTTAAGGCTGAATACTGTCCCATTGTATATATATACCACATTTTGCTTATCCCTTCATCTGTAGTGGACATTTGGATTGCTTCCACATTTTAGCTATTGTGGATAATGCTGCTATGAATACGGATGTACAAATATCTCTTCAGACTCTGCTTTCAATGCTTTTGGGTATATACCCAGGAATGAAATTGTTGGATCATTGATAATTCTATTTTTAATTTTTTGAGGAACCACCATAACTGTTTTCCTTAGCAGCTGTATCATTTTACATTCCCACCAACAATGCACACGAGTTCCAATTTCTCAACATCCTTGCCAATACCTGTTATTTTCTGTTGTTTGTTTGTTTTTGATAGTAGCCTCCCTAATGAATGTGAGGTAGTATCTCCTTGTAGTTTTGATTTGCATTTCTGAAATGATTAGTGATGTTGAATGTCTTTTCATGTGCTTGTTGGTCATTTGTATATCTTCTTTGGAGAAATGTCCTTTCAAGTCCTTTGCCCATTTTTGAATTGGGTCGGGGTTCTTTGTTGAGTTTTATAACTTCTCTATGTATTCTGGATGTTAATCCTTTATCAGATATATGATTTGCAAATATTTTCTCCCATTCCGTCAGTTGTCTGTTTACTCTGTTGATATTTAGAACTCTGAACTCACTTTCAATTGGATTGTTGTTTTTTCCCCTCTTCTTAAGTATTTAAAAATCCCATTGACATTTTAGGGGTCTTCTAGCTGCTGTTGAGGTGGTAGTGGCAAGAATGGACTTTAATCCTAAACCACTGGTTAAATGTTGTTTTAAGCTAAGTACTATGCTATTTTTAATAAAGAAGAGAAAATCAAATCTGAGAAGAGGAGGAAGAGAAAGAACTATTTTTTTTAGGATCTAGACTTTGAGATCTTGTGCCAACCAATATTTACTGTAGTTTAAAACAAATTATTTTAAAAAGAATGTAATAATTATGGTTTAAGTTATCAGCTAAGTGTAGACTGGAACTTGCTTATGTCCGGTGTCAGCCTGCATTTTCAAAGAACAATAAACTAGACTTCTAATGAATATGATCTGCTGGGCAGTGCTTAAATATAGATGAAATACTTTCCACCTAGATCCCTACATACATTTATTTATATACATAGGCATATGTTTTCCTTTACATAAGTGTATGTCTGTATGTATATAAATCTTCAAATTAATAAATGCATAAATATACATGGTATTCTAGCTCACAGAATTAGAAATGTAATTCAGTTTACTCCCACAGAATAAGATTGAAGATAATGAGAACTGAATTAAAGCTTACTTTCTTTCACAGAATTCCTCAGAGAGAGAAGACTGTAATAATGGCGAACCCCCTAGGAAGATAATACCAGAGAAGAATTCACTTAGACAGGTATGAAATTCAGTCTTACTTAAAATAAAAAGCTACCAACAATAAAACAAAAGACAGGAAACCCTCAATTTGCCATTCATTAAGCACTAGAGCTTAAATTAAGAGTACTCTGAAGTTGGTCTGGCTATAGCCATCAGTTTCAATTAGGTAACATTTTTCCCCAATCATTTAAAAAATATCCTAGGTGTACAGGACAGTCAATTGCTTACATGTAGTGAAAACAAAATTTAAAAAAAGGTTTCTTGTTCAGAAAAAATAACTAGAAAGTGCAGATAGTAGAATAGTAGAATAGTTGACTTTAAGCCTTATTTTCCTATTAAGATTCTTCATACATTTTTTAAAAATTAATCATCAAAAGGGATCTGCCTATAGTGAAGTTAGCTCCTTTTAGTCTGAATAATATTTGTTTGCTTTTTCTAAAAGTAAATGCCATTATTGATGACCACTTTAAAAAAAGTTTTACTCGGGGCCGGCCTGATGGTGCAAGCGGTTAAGTGTGTGCGCTCCGCTGGGGCGGCCCGGGGTTCGCCTCGCCGGTTCGGATCCCCGGTGCACACTGACGCACTGCTTGGCAAGCCATGCTGTGGCGGCGTCCCATATAAAGGGGAGGAAGATGGGCACGGATGTTAGCCCAGGCCAGTCTTCCTCAGAAAAAAAAAGGATTGGCAGAGATGTTAGCACAAGGCTGATCTCCTCACAAAAAAAAAAAAAAAGTTTTACTCACCACTGTGCCCCCACTCCCCAAAGGTGACACATTTTACTTTGAAAGTTCGATTCCATGGCTCTCTTTTTAAAAATTAAAATGTCCAAAAACATTTGGTAAAAAAAACTTGCTCTTGGGCCAGCCCTGTGGCGCAAGTGGTGAAGTGCGCCCGCTCCCCTGTGGTGGCCCGGGGTTCGCCAGTTCGGATCCCGGGAACGTACCAACGCACCACTTGGCAAGCCATGCTGTGGCGGCGTCCCATATAAAGTGGAGGAAGATGGGCATGGATGTTAGCCCAGGGGCAGTCTTCCTGAGCAAAAAAAGAGGAGGATTGACAGATGTTAGCACAGGGCTAATTTTCCTCACAAAAAAAAAAAAAACAAAAAACTTGCTCTTTTCACTGCCTATAGCAACCTCTAACATCTTCCAGCTCCCACTGGCCAAAAAGTAAGTTCTTACAGTGTTCCCAGAGAATAGGTATACCACCTATTCATTTTTAATCTAAAATTGGATAAGATGAGCACCAGCAGTAGTAAAAATAATTTTAATCTATGTGGATTTATAGCATTATTCTAGGAAAAAGGAGAAAACATCTAGTATTTGTTGAGCGCCGGCCGTGAACCTGATACTTATTTTATTTAATCCTCATGATAACTCTATAAAGTTGCTAGATATGATTTCCAATTTATAGATGAAGAAAATGGAGGCTTAGAGAGGTTAGATGACTTGTTTAGCTAGTCAGTGATTTGAAACCCACATCTCAGTGTTGCCAAAGCATTTTTACTTCTACCCTCTGACTCCAGTTTGTATACAGTATTAATTTAGGGGAAAAGTAGTTGAAACTGTGACACACTCATTTTTTTTTTTTTTTGGCTGAGGAAGACTGGCCCTGGGCTAACATCCATGCCCATCTTCCTCTACTTTATATGGGACGCTGCCACAGCATGGCTTGCCAAGTGGTGCATCAGTGCGCGCGGGATGTGAACCCGCGAACCCCGGGCCGCCGCAGCGGAGCATGCACACTTAACCGCTTGCGCCACTGGGCCAGCCCTGACATACTCATTTTTTTATTTACTATATCTTAAAAATTTTTTGGATGGGCACTTTTCCTTTTTTTATAAAAATAATTGTATAGTAAGTAGAATTGAATCAGCTCAGGAAGGTTTGTAAAAAAACCCAAATGATCAGTAATTGATATTGTGCAGTTACAATGTTAACTATTTGGAGATAAACACCTGATCTGTAAATCTAAAAAAAAAAGAACAATATTGAATAAGATAAATTTGGAGGTGGAAACATTCTGCCCACTATACAGAAATAACTGTCAGAAAACAATGACACAACAAAAAGTTTTGGCAACTTTATTTAAGCTAACAAACGAATTTTCACTCTGCAAAGTTATAAATTAATTTTAATAGGCTGATCCAGATGGTCCATTTGGAAAATGGATAGGCTGATCTGTTGAAAATTAAACTAAATTTATCTCTCTCATACTTCAAACTGAAGCAAGAGAGAGAATCGTGCCTATTAAGTCCAGCACATACAGATGGACCAGCAGGTCACACATGGGACTAATCTGATTCATTTTAAAAGTAAATGCATACATTATTGAATCATTTTCTACTTGCAAGATCTGTTGTGTGCAGTATTTGAAAGAGATTTAATGTTTTTTTTTCATTGCTTTTTAGCAGGTTCGCTTCACCCCCTCCATTTTAACAACCGTTTTTGGTTTTGTTTTTCCTCCTAGTGCTCCAAATGATTTTTCTAATATCTATCATTTAGTGTTGAGATCCAAGCTCTGGAGATTAATTAGGTCATGAGGCTTTTTCCCCCTCCCTTCTTTGTAAAGGGTTTTATCTCTATTCTCTTTGTGAAGAGCATGAAGTCAATGTTCTTGGAAAGAGAAATGGCCTTTAGAAAAAGGGAAGTAGGAGATCCTCCTGGGGCCCTCAGAGTCTTTTAGCTTCTGGGTGTTTTAACAGCCCCATGAATGCAGATTTGTAAATTTATTGCAGTGCCATCTGGTTTTTTGCTGGAACCAGATTACTGTTGGCTTGTGTCTGTCTATTGTGGTGGTCACTCCCTAGGAGCTTGCCCTCTCAGTCTTAAGGAAGAGTGATGAATAGCAGGGGTCAATAGAAGCCGGTCACAGGGCAGCTGTCCAGAACTGCCCTGAACTTGATTACCCCACTGCTGATTTTTTTAATATAGGACATAATATATAAGCTGTTATATAAGCTGTTTAAACTCCCTCTTTTCTCTATTGCATATGACAATAATGAAGTGCCATTTGCTCTTTTTTCCCCCCTTAGTCAAGTTATATAGATAAAAAGATGTCAAGGCTGCCTTTTACCTAGTGTTGATGTAAGATTTGCATCATGTAGGCCATCTCTTAACTTGAGATTCTTTTGCAGATATTTCTAATGGGATTTCAGGAACTCTTTCACCATTGATTTTAAAATGCTCAGTTATGTTCTAACAAGTTTAGTATTGTTTAAGACTAATTTTATAGTTTATACATATTATTCTAAAGTATAGTTTTATCCTTGTTGATAGGATATGACCACTGCATGTTAACTCGGAGAGTTATGTAATTATTGGAGGAGGTGAAAGAAGGGTTATTACTACAATTCTTACAGACATTAAAAGGATTAATAAGGGAATATTATAAACAACTTTAAACCAAAAATTTGGCAACTTAGATGAAATGGACAAATTCCTTGAAAAATACAACTTACTGAAACCAACACAAGGTAAAACAAAATTTGAATAGCCCTATGTCTCTTAAAGAAATTGAATTATCAAAAAGCCCATATGGTTTCACTGGTGAATTCTATCAAACATTTAAGGAATAAATAGCACCAATCTTATACCAACTCTTTCAGAAAATAGAGAAGGAAGGAATACTTCCTGACTTGAATTGTGAGACCACCATAACCATAATTCCAAAACCTGACAAAGACATTAGCAGAAAAAGAAAATATTGAAGGAGAAAGTCAGGAGACACTACTCCCTGTATCACCAGCTCATTTTCTATACCTGCTTTTCCATTTCATTTCCAACATCAGAAGGCTGGGGGTGGGGGGGAAGGGGGGGTGCGAGCACAGGGGGAGGAGAAAAGCTGTGTATCCATTTAATTTTCTAAGTTTCAGAATAATTTTCTCACCTCTTGGCATTAAGTAAAGTATGAACTTTTATTTAAATGATGTACAAAGTAGCTACAATTTTCTTTCTACTTTTATTCCTAAAATGTGAAGCCGATAAAACCATAGCAACTGTTTTTATAGCTTTTATTCATATCTGCAAACAAGGGCAAAGGCCTGGGAGGATCTAGTTATTTTTTGAAAATGTAGCCTTACAACATGCAACTCCTTCTTTGCTTCACATTGGTGCTAATAGGATCTGTCAGCCCTGCCTTTTTCTGTAATTGAGTAAATTGTGACCTCTATCTCATCCTTCCCCCATCCCCCATTCCCTTTGTGTTTGTGTCCACTTACCATCCTGAGAACGTGGGCAGTGATAAATAAAGCATTCAGTAGAGCTCTCTCAACTCTTTGAAAGCAGCGTGATGCCAGCCCTCTAGTTATATTTCTTTAAGTGTTTACGTTTTTCTGTATTCTTTCTCTTGTGTAGCTGGAACCCTGGGGATGCAAAGCCATGAGAGAGGCCAAGAAGCTAACAAAGTAGCTGTCTCCCTGGTTAGCTTGTTCCTTTATTCTTTAAAAACAAGATAAAAACCATCTGGCTCAGGGCATTACATTTTCCTCCCCCATGCACCTCTATAGATGGAGACTTCACCTGCAGTGAGGGTTTACATTGATTAGGGAGGGAGCAGTAATTCAAGCTTCCATCCTCTTGGAGGATACTTTGCAGTCTTTAAAGGTGCTGACCCACTGAGTTAAACTGTCAAGGGAGGATAAAAAAGTATCTTCATCCCAGGAGGTAACAGCTGCCAGGTTTTCAACACCTTGCACGCTGCTGGAAAAATGTCACAATTGTCAGCTGAAAGAAAAATGACTCTGTTGTCATCTTCTGTTAATGACTGGGCCTTATAAAAGGAACTACATAAGCCTTTTAGAAGGAATAAGTAGCTGTTTTCCTTGCCTACCCCCACCCCAAATTCCTATGTTGTTCTAAACATTACCTTGGAGTAGATCCACAAAGAAACAGCAGTGAAGAACCTAAGGTTAAAACAGCCCAGTATAAGCATGGAAGTCTGATGGGCATAGCTCCTTTATACAGTTGGATGAGTAGGAGGAAAAAGCACATGGCGGACACAGAAAATGACATTATAGTGTGTATTAACAAAACAACAACAACAACAAAAAGTCATTCATAAGCCAGTGAACTGAGAGAAAACATACTGTATTTCTGCTCTTTGGAGGACAATTTGTTTTCAAGCAACATCCAGATGGGTAAATACCGCGACATTTCTTTTTGCAAGAGAGTTGCTTCTTTTCTTCTTTAAAAAAAAAATCAAACTCACTGAATTTACTTCCTTTAATAGTTCTGTAATGTTTGTATATGATGGCATTCCCTTCTTTCTGATTTGACTGATGAGGGGAAAAGGTTTAATGAAGTGCCTGATATCAGGCAGGCAGGATTTTTTTCTATTTGTTTTAGGTTAGTCATTTTAATTGTATTGAGTAATTAGAAGGTACACACAGCCAAGGGAGCTTTGTTCTGATAATTGCTCAAGAAAACCCATTCCCTGTCTGCCTTTGCTTTGTGTTAAGACATTTCTCCCTCTAGTGGCAATAGTAAGCACTTTGACTTGGCAGTAGGCAAGGTGTAATTGCAATATGACAAACTATGCTTAAGGGACTATCTTGTAAATACTTTAGTTTGGGGGTTGGCATTATTTCATTATATATGTGTGTTTTTCCCCCTATGAAACTTCCTACCTCTTTTTTTTTTTTCCTGAAGTGCTTTGGGCTTTAGATAGAAAAAAACTGCCTGAGATGTTTATTAAAAAAAAAAAAATCACAGTGCATCCTGGGTAATGTTTTGCAGCTTGACTTAATTTTAGTCATCTGTTTTAATTACCTATTTATAAAAATGCTTTTGCATTTGTAGACATTATTTAATACTTTGGAAGAAGCACCTCATTTGAAATAAATAAATAAATTGTACTTATTTTAAATAGTCCGTGTAACAGACCTTAAAGGTAATTAATGTAGGTCTCTTAAGTAAGACAAAAGTGATCTTTCCAAGTCTGATGAAGTGATTTGTTTATTTAACTTCCCACTTCGGCTGAATCCTTCAGAGTCTAATAACTTTTTTTAAAAACATAGTTTGGCAATTTCTGTCTAGCTACAAAAACCCTTCTTCAAAAAGAAGCAATTTAATAACCAGCTTTCTTAAAATTACTTTGAGGAAGGAAGACTGTATAGGGGGTCGGTGTTTTGTTTTTTTTTATTTCAGTGTAATCATTCTTTGATAAATTGTGTAATCACTGACTTAGTAGAAAAAATATTATTGAACTCCTGGGTTGCAATGACCATAAAAAGTGTATTTTCATATAGAGACTTGAGATATTGTGAATAAATTATAAAGGAAACAGTTTATATGCTGGTCGAAGTCCATATGGGCCCAATTCATTTTGTGTTCAGTGCATAATCTGGATGCACTATTAAAAAAAGAAAATGAAAAAAAAAAGCCTATTGTGCCCAGTTGTATGAGTCCTTAAAAAATCTGCCCTAAGAGCAACACAGAATTAGATCAGATACAGCTTGGCATCTATTGAACAAGATTCCATAGCATTAGTGTGGCATTTTTAAAGCCCAGTCTCAGCTTCCCTAGCTGTCTCTTTGTGGTTTGCTTTTTCTATCCCATATTCTTGCTGAGGACTTGATTTGATGTTACCATTTATCTGAAGGTTCCTGTCTTCCCCTTCTCGGCCCCCCAATCACTAGCCATTTTCATTATACTATATCTTGTTTTGCTATAGGGCTGCTGAACAGATTTCTTAAGCAGCTTTTGCAAGGTTAAAAGAATGCAGCCTGGTAACAAGTTTGTGTCATTTTAAATATATACCTTCTAGTAAATAAGGAGAAGTCTGGCAATCAATCCCTTTTAGTGTGTTATATGTTTCACCTGACAACTAAACCTTGTATTGATTAGCCATTACTTTGTTAGATAATCCTATGTCATTGAATCCATTGTAAAAAATTAAACTCTTTAAAATGTTTTACCCTAGCAGCAGTGTGAAAATTGAAAACTTGTTCAGAATTACAGCCTGCTTTCACAAAGAAGGTAGTTTTCAGCAAGACATCTTACTGGTTTATGCTTATGTGCTTTATATGCAATATAAAAACGTATTAAAGTACTCCAACGCAAAACTCGCTGCCTCTGGTTCAGCAATGAAGCTACCTTTCAAATGTTGCATGGGGACAGAACCTATCTTGCATTTACTCACAAGTTTGATTTTGGCCTGGAAGGAGTCTTATAACAATAAAATATTGAATGTAAAATATTTTTTAGCCCTTTTATTCCAGAGTGATCTAAGGACTGTGACAAATTTTAGTTTACTAATCTATGTGACTTCTTTGGGAGATAAACAAAATCATGTACCCATTTTACTGATGGAATGTCTAGAAAATAAAAACCTGTATATAGCCTTACTCTAGAAACTCCCACAGGCCTGGAACAGGTTTCCTGAATCTATCTAATGTTCCCCTGAGTGTGTTATACTTATTTCTGAAGGGAAAAGGAATTTTGGAGGAAAAACAAATTATTTTGCTACCTGCCATGACTATTTTTTTCCAGAAAAATAGCATAATATTTTTATTAATTAAGTGATCAAACCTCTAGTACTTTTTCCCCTAAAATGTTAACTGCATATTTATGTATTTTTATTGAATAACATTTTCATACAGTGAATTATATGTATATTAATTGTATAGGTCAATGAATTTTTGATGTCCGTCCGCCTGTGTAACCGCCACCCCAATCTAGCTATAGAACATTTTCATTACCCAAGAAAGTTCCCTTGTCTCCTTCCCAGCCAATTTCCCCACCCCCAATGAATCAGACATTGATCAGCTTACTGTCTTAGATTAGTTTTGCCTTTTCTAGAATTTCATTTAATGGAATTTTACATTTTTGGGATCTGGCTTTCAGCATAATGTTTATGAGACTCATCTGTCCTGCTGTGTATATCAATAGTTTATTCTCTCTTATTGTATTGTATATTCCATTGAATAAATACACTGAAGTTTGTTTTCCATTCTGCTTTTGATGGACACCTGAACTATTTCCATTTTTATAAATGAAGTTGCTATGATGTTCTTATATGAAGATTTTTTGATGAGCATGTGTTGAACACTTTTTCATGTGCTTATTGGCTATTCAGATATTTTCTTTTGTGAAGTATCTAAGATTTTTGCCATTTTAGAAAATTGTGTTGTCTGTTGTCTTCTTGTTGAGTTGTAGAACCCAACTGTATTGAGTTCTAGATACCGGTCCTTTGTCGGATACGTGTTCTGAACGTTTTCTCACAGTCTATGTCTTGCCTATTTATTCATGGTGTGTTTTCATGAGACGTTTCTAATGAGAAGACTAGACTGTTAATCCTTACCCTGTGATTATAAAGATATTCTTTTAGGTTTTCTTCTAGAAGCTTTATATGTTCTAGCTTTTACCTTTCAGTCTGTGATCCATCTCAAATTAATTCTTATGTGTGCTGTGAAATGGAGTTTGGGGTTCATTATTTTTCCCATACTTTTATTCAGTTGTTTTGGCACCATTGTTGAAAAAACTTTCCTTTCCCACATTGAATTACATGGGTGCCTTTGTCAAAAATCAATTGACTGTTCAAGTGTAGTCTTATTTTTGAACCTCCTGGAGAGGATGCTGCTGCTGGATGCAGAGCAAAGGATGACAACGGGTGAGGCACTGACCAACCCCTACTGCAAGTCCCTGCACAGCGCAGAGGATGAGCTCAAGGTCCTCTGTCTTTTTAGAGGTGTCTATCCTTGCACCAAATACTACACTGTCTTGATTATTGTGGCTTTATGAGTCTTGAAATCAGGTAGTGTGAGTCCTCCATGTTTTTATTTTTAATATTGTTTTGGCTATTCCAGATACTTTGCATTTCTATATAAATTTTAGAATCAACTTAGCAATTTCTATTAAAAAGAAGTCTGTGGGTTTTGATTTGGATTTTATCGAAACTATATATCCATTTGAGTAGAATTAACCTCTCAATAATATTGAATCTTTCAACTCGTAAACATGGTATATAGCTCCATTTATTTGTCCTTTTAAATTTTTCTGAGCAATGTTTTTTAGTTTTCAGTGTACGTTTCTTGCATAGTTTGTTAGATTTATTCCTATTTACTGTTTTTCAATGCTATTGTAAATTTTTTTATTCTCTAATTGTTTGTTGCTAGAATATACAAATACAATTGATTTTTTACTGTTGACTCTTTTTCCTGTCATTTGTGAATAAAGACAATTTTATTTCTTCTTTTCCAACTTATTTGCCTTTTGTTTCTTTTTCTTGCTTTATTTGAATGGCTATGGCCTCCAATATAATGTTGAATAGGTGTGGTAAGAGGACATCTTGGCCTTGTTCCCAATCTTAGAGGGACACTATTAAGTCTTTCACCATTAAGTATGATGTTAGTTGAAATTTTTTTAGGTTCCTTTGAAAGGATTGAGGAAGTTCCTTTTTATTCCTAGCTTGCTGAGGTTTTTCATCATGAATGAATGGGTGTTTAATTTTGTCAAATGCTTCCCCTCCCTTATTCTGTTAATGTGGTAAATTACATTAATTGACTTTATTAAGAATTTTTGTGTCTTTGTTCATGAAGGATATTGGTCTGTAGTATTCTTTTTAATGTCTTTGTCAGGTTTTGGTGTCAGGGTTATGCTAGCCTCATAAAATGAGTTGGGAAGTTTTCCCCTCCCCTCCCCCTTTCTAAAAGTGTTTGTGTATGATCCTGGTGTTATTTCTTCCTTAAAATTTAATAGAATTCACTAGTGAAACCATCTGGGACAGAAGTTTTCTTTGCGAATAGGTTTTTTTTTAATTATAAATTTATGTGGAATGATTTTTAATAACAGTTTCAATTTCTTTAATAGATATAGAACTATTCAAATTTTCTATTTTTTATTGTGTCAGTTTTGGTAATTTATGTCTAATATTCAAATTATTCTATATTGGGCTAATGAGAGAGCCACTTTAAGCTGGCATCTGTGGCCCTCTGGCATATCTCCATCATTCTCTGAGTATTTCCAGATTCATCTTGTATTTTGCCTGTCCAATCCTGGGATCAGCCATTTCTCCAGGGAGCTATGGATCCTTTTAGTGCAGAAGGGTATTTAGAAGCCAAGATTTAAACATTAACATTTATTTTACACCTATATTTCTATATTTTGAAAACCATGAGTTCACATTGATACCTCCAATTCCAATCCAACACCACAGGTTTTGTTCTAGATTTCTCCCTTTTCATATTTATAATTCTCTTTTTTAATAATAAGAAACCTGGTCTGATATTCTTTCATTTCAACACTTTAAAAATTCTGTTCCCTTGTCTTCAAGCTTTCATTGTTTATGTTGAAAGGTCTGCCGTTGTTTATATTGTTGCTCCCGTGTATATAGCATCCCTTTTTTCTTTACCTGCTTTCAAAGTTTCACCTTTGTTATTGGTTTTCAGCAGTTTGACTGTGTTGGGCCTACGTCCTGTGTTCTTTGTATTTAATCTCCTTGGGCTTTGCTGATCTTAGATCAGTAAGCCAATGGTTTTCACCAAATTTAAGAAATATTTGGTCACTATTTTTATAACCTCTTTTGTGCTCCATTCTCGCCTCTCTTCTGGGTCTCCAATTACACATATATTAGATCATTGAAAATTGTCCTACAGATGACTGAGATTCAGTTTGTTTCTTTCTTTTTCTCTCTCTATTCTTCACTTTAGATAATTTCAATTGATCTGTCTTTAAGTTCATCGACCTTACATTGACCTTTTCTTCTTCCATCTCCAATCTGCTTTTAAGCTCATCCAGTAAAATTTTAATTTCAGACAATGTACTTTTTGATTCTAAAATGAATAGAAATTTTAGGTCTTTATTTTTCTGGTAAAAATTTCCATCTGTTTACTCATTTTGACCATATCTTTCATTTAAGTTGTTGAACATATTTATTAAAGTTTCTTTGGAGCCTTTATGTGCTGATTCCCACAACTAGATCATCCCAGGGTCTTTTTCTATTGGTTCCTTTTTCTCTTGACTATAGGTCCCATTTATCTGCTTCTTATGTCTAGCAGTTTTTGATAGTGGACATTATAAGTGATGCATTGGGGAGACTCTGGATTCTTTTATCTTTCTCTGATTAAATTACTGGCTGATCAGGTGACTTCATGGAGTCTTGATTTTATATTTGTTAGGGCAGGTGTGTTTTGGTTTTGCCCCTAGTCCTAAGGCGGATCCCTTAGTCCTAAGACTTACTCTTTAGTGTCAATACAGGGTCTTTCCCAGTTTTCAGTGGAATGTTTGAGATGCTTATTAAGCCCCTCTAATTTAGTAGGAATCAAATTCTAAACTCTGTCTCCCCTCATGGGCAGCAGCTAGAATCTCTGCTCGGATCTTTCAGTCTTCTAACTGTTGCTTTCCATTGGAATCCCTGGCATCTTCCCTTCGTGTATGTAATTTGGGAGTTAGCCATGGATTTGAGGAGAATTTACATGTGTATTTTGATGCTTCCTCCCTCCCCCATGGCTCTTTCTATTTTCTGCGATTTCTCTTCTTTATTTTTGGCCACTATGGCAGCCCTGAACTCCATCCTCTGACATCTCAAGTCAATAGACTATGGCTTTCTAATTGAATTTTAGTCACCCTGCACCAAGTAGACTGGTGAGTACCCTCAGGGAAAAAGCACATAAACATGGATCTTACCCAGTTTGGTTCTCCTCTTTCAAGGTCAGTCCACTCCTCCCTCCAGTTTCTGCCTACCTTGGGTCAATCTCCAGTGCCTTTAAGTATTATTTTTAAATACTTTAATTTTTAGTAATTAATTTAGTAATTTTTAATTACTTTTAAATACTTTAAATACTTTTAAATACATGGTTTGTAACTGGCATCTGCAGGAGGGTTAATCCAATACAAACATCTCTGCTATTATTGGAAGCAGAACTCTTTTGCCTAAAGTTTTATTTTATTCAGTAAATACCAATTATTTCATAAATGTCTTTTAAAAACACAATAAGTTTCATTAAAAAAATGTTTTGTGTTGTCTGTACGTGAATAGTAAATGTTTGTGGAATTAGTAGTTGCAAAAGAACATACATGTACCAATAGTCCCTATACACTAATGTCAAATGATCCAGTTTATTCTTTTGAAATATGTTTTGAAATAATTTCAACTTAAATTATGTAAGAATAAAACAGTTAAGTGGGTAAATTTTTAAAAGTTTAACTTGTTTAAAAGGAAACTTAATTATATAATATTATTTTTCTCCATTTTCTTAAAGTGTATTTTTATCTACCTAGTCTCTTTCCAAAGAATGATAATTGACCAATAATGAATTATTTAAAATATCTATGTTTCCATTGCTGATGTAAATAAATAAATGAATAAATAAATAAATGGAGAGAGAAATCATAGCTTTTACTTACAGAAAAATTCCAATTAATAAATGTAGAAGGAAAGAAAGAAATTTAAAAATCACCATTAGAACATCACAGTAAAAATTACTATAGGTAAGATCCACCAATGGATGCCAAAATTAGCAGGCAAAAGTTGAAGCAGAGACAGAATATTTGCATAGTCTCACAATCTTTCCGTCAATATATTTAGTAATTCCTAAAAGAAAAATAATAAGTTTACAATGGAGAATCTTGGCAGACGCAACCTCAGGCAAGTGATCAAGGTTAACATCACCAGAAATCCTTGTCAGCACACCCCCTGACTTGATGCGTTGAGAAGGGCACATCACATCACCTCTGTGGTATCCTTTCCAATAATATATAGCCTCAATCTGATCATGAGAATTCATGAGACAAACCCAAATTGGAGGACGTTCTTTAGGTTAACTAATCAGTACTCTTCAGAAGTGTTAGTCATAAAAGCCAGGAGAAGACTAAGGAATTGTCACAGATTAGAGGAGACTAAGGAGATATGACAACTAAATGCAATGTGTGATCTTGGATTAGATCCTGAACAGAAAAAGGACATTAGTGGGAAAAGTGGTGAAACTCAAATTAAGGTCTTTACTTGGTATTGTACCAATTCCTTAGTTTCGATAAATTTTCTGTGGTTATGTAAGACATTAACGTAAGTTGGGGGAAAGGTATACAGGAACTCAGCTATTTTTGGAACTGTAATGTAAATCTAGAATTTTAAAAAATGGATTCTTTTCTATTGTTGGTTATAAGAGATCACCTGTGTCTTAAGATTTTTCTCTTTAATTTCAACACACATATTTATACTAGTAGTTCTCAAAGAGTGTTCCTAGACCAGCAGCATTAACATCAACTGGGGACTTGTTAAAAATGCAAATTCTCAGAAGCTCTGGGGATAAGACCTAGCAATCTGTGTTTTAACAAGCCCTTCAGATGATCCTGATACATGCTGAAGTTTGAGGACCATGATTCTTGAGACTAAAAGGAAACATTTTTGTTCACATATTGGCCAGTTATTGATAATGTTTGCTTATCATAAAGTATAACCAGTGTTTTTTAATTGTGGTAAAATACATTTAATATAACATTAATCATCTTAACCATTTTTAAATGTACAGTTCAATAGTATTCACATTTTTGTGTAACCATCACCACCATCCATCCCTGTAACTCCTTTCAGCTTATAAAACTGAAAATACGTACCCATTAAATAATAACTTCCCGTCCCCTCCTTCTCCCAGCCCCTGGCAACCACCATTCTACTTTCTGTCTCTGATTTTGACTACTCTAAGTAACTCATAGAAGTGGATTCCCTTTTGTGACTGGCTTATTTCACTTAGCATAATGTCCTCAAGGTGCATCCATGTTGTAGTATATGTCAGAATTTCCTTCCTTTTTAAGGCTGAAGTACTATTCCATTGTATGTATATACCACATTTTGTTTATCCATTCATCCATCAATGAACACTTGAGTTGCTTCCACATTTTAGCTGTTATGAATAATGCTGCTGTGAACAAGGATGTACAAATATCTCTTTAATACTCTGCTTTGAGTTCTTTTGGGTATATACCCAGAAGTGGAATTGTTGGATCATGTGGTAATTCTATTTTTAATTTTTTTAAGGAACCACCACCATACTGTTTTCCATAGCTGCTGTACCATTTTACATTCCCACTAACAGTGCACAAGGGTTCCAGGTTCTCCACATCATCACCAACACTTGTTAGTTGCTGGTTTTTTGATAGTAATCATCCTAATGGGTGTAAGGTGGTATCTCATTGTAGTTTTGATTTCCATTTCCATAAAGATTAGTGATGTTGAGCATTTTTTCCTGTGCTTGTTGGCTATTTGTATATCTTCTTTGGAGAAATGTCTATTGAAGTCCTTTGCCAACGTTTTTGAATAACTAACACTCCCACCTTCCATACATACAGTGAAGCCACTGCTGCTCACATACTTTGTTCATGGGCACATCAGTGGCTTTTATGGGCTCTCACTTTCTTTGCGTCCCCCTGTCTACCTTGTCCCTCAGCTCCCATAAATCTGAGATTTACACATAGGATCTATTTGTATGTTGATTTTGAGAAATAAGGCAGAATTTGAAAATTGTATCTGACAGTATTTCAATATTTAAACCTGTTTCCAAAAAATTCTCTTTATAGACTTACAATAGCTGTGCCAGACTCTGCTTAAACCAAGAAACAGTATGTCTAGCAAGCACTGCTATGAAGACTGAAAATTGTGTGGCCAAAGTAAGTAATATTACTCATCAATATTTATTATACCACATCATAAAAATGCTTTATCTATAGACACCTTCAACTCAGTATTACTATTAAAGACTATTATAGGATTATATATTTAAAAAAGAAGACAGCAGGCATCATTTTATCCAAAGCAGATTGCATGTTGGAGCCTCTATCTCTTCAATTGCAGCAGAATTTTTTTCTGGTCATGCTTTAGTCTAATTCAGATTTGTTGCTTGACACTAGTTATGGATTGTACGAAAATGTACACTTATTTTTGTAAGTTCATTTATGGTCTTTAAATGTAATCGAGTATAGTGTACACCATTGCAAGGATTGTGAAATATGCTGTAGAAAATTCAATTATTATATCACTATTATTATTTATTGAGTGGCTAATGATAGAAATATTGCTTTTCATGATCTTGATCTGAGTGGACAAATATATTTAATCATGCATATGAGCTACCTCTTTCTCATGTATAAATGTGTGCCATATCTATACCCTACATACAAAAATAACCTTATGTATTAGAGATCTTATGATCTAATAATCGTTATCAGCTATGACTCAGATTTTCTGAGTATCTCTAATTAGGAACTTTGACCTAGATTTAGATATCAGTCATTTTGATTATTCCAGGAATAGGTAAAATTCCAATATGGGCTCTGTTTCTAGACTTTTACTTTGTGAAATTACTGTCTTTATAACTATTCATAGATTTGTCATTGTTATAATATTCCCAACTTTAACTACTTTAGTTTAATCTATTGTGTTATACACTCAGGCTCTCAGTTACTTACTGTTATTATTAGAGCCAGGCCTGGTGTCATGTAGTCTCTATCCTTTGCTACAAAAATCAAAGGACAGCAATATTTTTAATTTTATTTCTTAAAACATGCAGTAGTCTCTGGACCTACTTTATCAACTCAAAATATATCATACAAAATAGAACCATTGGAAATGATCCATATAAGAAATGTCAGAATTTACTTAAAATTATAGTTTAAAAAGATAGAGTTAATCCATTGTCTTTCTTTAATTAGAATGTCTTAATTTGCTGCAAAATATGAATATTATAAATTATAAATACTTGTTTTTTTAGTCATTTAGTTACAACTAGCAAGTGCTTACTGACACTATTTTGTATCCAGTATTTGTACATTGAGATAGAAGACTAATTATTTAGGCCTTTAAAAATAATCTTTCTCCTTTTTGGCCACGCTGCTCTCAGTTTCACCACAAGTGGGTGACTTCTGGCTAAACAAGGTAAAATCTTAGCATGAGCACCGATCCAAGGACAGGGTGATGATTTTAATGAGTTTCATTGAGAGCTGGCCAAGTGAGCATCTGTTCCTTTTGTTTTCTCCATACTTTGTAAGCCAGGATCTGTAAGCTACATAGTTATGTTGGTGTGTATCTGTATAATATGGGGTTTTTTTGGTTTTGTTTTGTTTTACCCTCCTACCCTCTACTTCAGTGGTGCATGGTTAGAAATATTCTGGCATCTGGCACAATGGCATAATTTCTTCTATGCTCTTAGGTGAGGAAGTAAGTTTGCTCATTGCTGCTCATCAGTCTGTTTTCTTTGCTCCCAAATGGTGACCGTCTCATCCCGTTCTTGCTTATTTTAATATTATTCTGACACCTGTATCCTTTCATCCTCTCCTTAAATACCTTAATTTAATAATGATTTCTATCACTTCCTATTGGAACCCACCTAACTTTCTGGTTCCTTTTATTGGTCCATGTCATGTCTTCTGGTTCATTGCTTCAGATTTGAGCCAAGTAGTCAGTTGGTCAATGGCAAATAAAAACATATAGCTGAAAAATTTTCATACTTACAACAGTCTCCAGTGAGATGCCAATAACATGGGAATAGGGAAAGAGTTTTCTTTTTATTTACATATGTTATACGTATCTCATGATTCTATACTGTTTCTATTGGCCTCATTTATTGCTTCACCTTTGAAAGGTAACGACGAGATTACTTTTGTAGGTCTGCAGGCTTGTCCCTGTTTCCTGCTCCTCTTCACTTTAGCCCTTAACTGAATAGTTTCATCTACTACACTTGATATGGCTGCAGTGGTTTTTAACTTGGTACAAGTGTCTCTTGTTGTTGATTCAAATTGTGCTCCAAAGTGGCCTTGAATGTCCAACCATCTCCATATGAGAGCAACTATAATATAGATATAGCAACTATTTTTGTCTCTAGTTCAAAGCAACTAATTCTGATGAATGACTTTGGTTTGGGTGGAGATAGTAATTAAAGTCTAAAACTGTGTTACTGAATACTGCTTATATGAGTTTTAGAGAACACATTAATACCACTTATTCCCTTTTATTTATTTATTTATTTTTTTGGTGAGGAAGATCAGCTCTGAGCTAACATCCATGCCAATCCTCCTCTTTTTGCTGAGGAAGACTGACCCTGGGCTAACCTCCGTGCCCATCTTCCTCGACTTTATATGGGATGCTGCCACAGCATGGCCTGACAAGCGGTGCATCGGTGCGCGCCCGGGATCCAAACCCAGGCTGCCAGCAGTGGAGCACGCACACTTAACTGCTACGCCACGGTGCCAGCCCCCCACTTATTCCCTTTTAAAAACAGCAATGTTGGTATGTTCAGACCCGTATGGTACATTGTATGTGACCCTTCTTTTCCAAAAATATCTTACAGTACATGTTTTACAATAGGTCAGTGAAAAGGGACCCTTAGTTCTCTTTAGAATACAAGAAAACAAAGTTAAAAACAAACTACAACCACCCTAGATTAATAGTAATCTTTTGAATCTCTAACTTGAAGAATGAGACCTAAGAAAAGATTTAAAAATAAAAATGGAGGGTTCATTTTATTAGTATAGCTTAATCCAAGTAATATTTGGAGGCATTGAAATTGTCTTTTATTTTCTTCCAGAGCCTTTCTTCTTACTAATTATAGCCCTGTAGTTCATGAGATTTGTGTTTGGAACATGATGAGCTGTGTATTTATTGTAGCTTTAAATGAAGAGTCATTATTGACTGCCAACTTAGTCTTTAAAATCAATAATCACATTGTACCTAATTGTCAGTCCTCATGATGTTTTTTAATTGGTAAAGAAAACTAACTGGAAAAATGAGCATTAATTTTTTATGTTATCTTTTTACTGACTTTATTTAAATATTACTGAAAATTTTGGTTTCAGGCTTTCTCCTGATTTACCCTTACACACACACACACACACGGACACACACACACGGACACGCACACACACAAACACATACAGTTAAAATTGAGTTGTTTGAACACATCTGCCTAGATTCCTGTCCAGGTAGGCGAAGGTCTGCCTCTTTATGTTTAGAAAATAAACCCCTTCTGTCTGTAGTCCTTTGTAGATGTTGTGGATATAGTTGTTGTTGTTTGTTGTTATTGTTTTTTTACTTGAGACTAATAATCTGTTTGCAACTGACTGAGACAGAAAAATGTGATGTTCCTTTCCACTCACTCCAGATTTTGATAGAAGACTTGTTTTATTTATTTCCAAAATTATATCCGCAGGAAACAAGCTGTTTAAATTCAGATTATGCTGAAGCAAAATGGTCCTGGTATGAGAAGCAACGTGCTGTTTTACGAGCACAGAGTCCCTTTTCTCATAACTGATTGATAGTAAATATTTTCCTGAAGAATTATTGCCAGCCATGAACAGTGCAACTGTTTCACTTTTTTTCTGTGCTACTTGCTGTACCAGCCATTGTCGGTAATTAAGATCTACAATTCACAATGCAGACGTTTGCACTTCCTCTGGGTCTGCGCTATTTATAAGGCATTTCAGCTGTTCAGAGTTTCTTTTGAGTTTTAAACTACATGTTAACAGGCTTCTTTAATATACTGTTCTATAAGTAGCACGTCAGATGGTCTGTTCTTTGCACAGGCTCCACTATCAAATCTAAACATTAGCTTTGTGGAGAATATATTAAGATTTAACCATATCGTTGAGGCCGATGTGGTTGGAAAAACTGGAATGTAACATGTTACACATTAGGCTTATTGCTGTTTCAAAAGGGCAGGAATAAAGTTCAGCAGCAATATTTTTTCTTCCATCTTTAAATGTTCATATGAATTTAATGAGTGTTAGGGTTACAGAGAGGTTCTGAGAAATACTAGTAAAATGACTTTTCCAAGTTCACTTCGAAGTAATAACAGAATCAAAGACCCTTGTTATAGACAGGAGCTTGTGTGTTTGTCACACTAAGGATGCAAGAATACAGACATAGGGCACCAAAATGGATCAGCAGATTGACTGCACATTTGTTGTGTAATCAGCTTCAGGAACCCTAAGTAGCATATGCCACTGGAGAAGAAACTGTAAACAGGAATCCTGGTCCGTATTAAAATTGGTAAAATTCAAAGTCATTTTCAACCATTTCAAGAGAGTTGATTTAAAAAAAAAACAAGTCCAGACCCCGGTGAGAATCTTCATGAATTACATCCTAGAGTCAAAGTAACTGCTTGCACAGTCTCCTTGCTTCCTGGACTCATTGTTAAACATACAAGAAAAAGAAACTAGAAACTGAAAGCTGTCAACAAAGTCTGTTTACAACTTTGCTCTGAGTGGAGATCAGACTGTTTTTAAGCCTGAAGTCAGCTGCATTGATTCTGCACGTTGGCTGCCAGCATCTTCCAGCAGAGCAGATCTGCGGAGAAAAGCAGGACATGGGTTTCAGTGCTGATTTCTTGATGGCCCCTTGAATATAGACAGAGCTTATAAACAAAGCCTTTCCAAGGCAGTTTTATTTGCCAAAGCCTAAAACCTTCTGTAGTTCTTTTGAACTACAGTGTTTCTATAAACTTTTTCTCTTCAGTGAACTCTTTATGAACCTCTTTTTAGATAGCAGCAGTGGTTCAACTGTTGGGAACCACTGGTATATCTGACTGAGGCGCTTCAAGATGCTAGAACCTATTCACATTTCTTTCTAGTCAGGGAGCTAATAAGATTGAGTTTGTCTTGGTGGATTGATCTAGATTAGCATGAGATGGGCCCAGTCTGTGTCTTCCTCAGTGAAAAAGGAAAGGTTGGGAGAGAGAAGGATGAAGGAAGAAAGTTCTTCATCAAGAGTTGACTGCAGTATTGCCTGCTGATGCATGTCGGATCACCCACACCGAGAGATCACATGGCTTCTCCAAAAGTCAAACGATCAATTCGCCTCGTTTTGGCTCTGTACTTAATGCACAAACAGTGCGATCTGCAGGGCTGTAATTGCATTGTTAGGGCCAAGGAACAAGCCTGTGCCTTTTCAGCAGACAGCTGGCAGGGAGAGAGGCATGTTGTTAGGAAAGAGAGAGGCAAGGCAAATAAAATTACTGCTAACGCTCAGAGATCGGCAGGAGTCCTACTTGCCTAATCTTACCGGTGGGAGCAAGCGGCTGTTGTAATCCAATTATAGCAGCATAAGCAATTTGTTAGACACTCCGCATAATGTAACAATTTCCCAATAAACTCTGACTTGTAATAACGTCGGCAAGAGTCCGCATAAATCTGCCCGAATGGTGGGGGCTGGAGCGTTCGGCTGGGGGCTTGTAATTGGCGCCATCAGCACGTTTTGCAGAGTGCAGTATGGTGCAGTCTTTTAGTGCAGGAATTTTAAGGAGAAGAGCATGGCACACGTTTCTTAGAAAAAGAAAAGTGGCCATTAAAAGGGGAACAGCAAGAAGGGCATACTCTTGCCTTCACATTACCTATGAATCTCAGTGTAGAAAGAAAACAGGAGGAAGCCATGTTTCCTTCTAATACTAAAGGGGGGAGAAGGGGTAGAGTGTGTGGATTAAATTCCTTTATTTAAAAGGCATCAGTTTCTATTGTTATACCCTCCTCCAGCCCCCCAAAATGCTGTTCAGGCGGCGTTCAGTTAACATTTTCACCAAATGTTCATAGCTAGACAAGCCTAGAAATGCCAAGTTTAAATTTATTTTATTTTAGAGTTTAGCATTTTCTTTACAACAGGAAAATATATTTTCTTTGTGCCCAGGACAAATTTTTTAGAGATATCATCTCATTGAATATCAAACGTTTCTGCAGAGTTCTGCCTTCTGATTTAAGAAACCATCTCTTACTGAAGGGGTTTAAAACCCAGCTTGTTGTTTGCCGGGCTGGCTTTACTACACTGCTTATTTTCCAATTTTGAAATATACTGTGAATATCTATGGTACTAGGATTAGTAATCTTTCTTGTTGAATGCTTACATTGTACAAGAATACAGTTTTTCTTATTTAAAATTATACCTATATGATCATTATAGAAATAATTTTGATTCCTAAATCATAAAATTTCTGTTTTGGAAAAATATTTGTTGTGTGGAGCAAAATAGAATCTCCATTATTTATTGATTGATTAGCGTTTATAGTCATAGAACAGAGTTTCTTATTATACAAGGTATAGGAGATGAAGAATACGCATAGATTTAAGTTAACAGATAGATTTTCATGCTACTAAGTGTGTTTTAAATGTTATCTACTTTCTTAGACCAACCCGGCTCTTCATTGTTGTTAATTTGTGTCAAAACCAAGCTTCTGAAATGAGGACAGGATTCTTCAAAATATTATCTTGCTGTGGGTATTATTACAATAAATATTTACTTTCAGTATAAACGTTTCCTTCTACTGAAGCAAATGCTGCCTTGTTTGACTGGCGCTACATCAATAAACTGCAGTACCTCTAATAAAACCACTCAGTGTCTGGGTTTAACTAATGGCTGATTTTCATGGCTTTGACAGTGAGCTGTGTGCATTATTTTCTCCTGATATTGTAAAAATAATGAGAGCAAATTAGAACAATCAGTTTACACAGATAGCTCCTGATTGGAGGCGATGGGCAATATGGCAGCAGGTAATCCATCTTCAGGCTCCTGTCACATTAACTTCAGCAGTGTGAAAAGATCAGGTGGGATAAGCAGGGATCCTGCCCAATCGGAACACTGAAATTAATGAGAAGAGCATTGTTCTGTGATCAACCTTTTAATTAGCAAGACTGGAAATGGAGGGAGTGATAAAGGTAGCACCACGGCTGCACAATGCCAGGCACAATTCCGGAAAGGGGAAAGAAAAAAAATCTGTGGGTTTTACATCACACTTTTCTTGCAGTATACAGACACTGTGCTTCCACTCTAGAGTTGATTTACAGACTTTAAGAAATACTGCCTACTTTCTGAAGTAACGTCACAAATATGGTTGATGCGTTAGTGGTCTATAGACTATAATTCTCTCAGGGGTCATTTAGGATTTTGATTACCAGCGCACTTTCTTTGGCATTGCATGCTGAATTTAACTTCTGATTTTTTAAAAAATCAGGTAACTAGAGAAATTAAATCTTAAAAAGGTCTGTTTTGTCAGCCTTCCACCACCTCACTCCTCTAATTTAGAGTTTTCCTTGCAAGTAGCATGAGAATTTTCTGGTTTGGAGCACTTCTGTCACTTTGAGTTGTTTTAAAAGAAGAGCCAAAACAAGCTCTGGCATATTTAAATTGTGTTCCTTTTCTGATTCTGTTTATTAGGAGATTCACCTTTTTGTTTTTGTTTTCCCTGTGCCATTGACTTCTCAGTGTTGGGGGCTGTGTTATTTCAATTTATGTAATTGAGAATTGAATATCAATGAATGGTGATTATAGGAGGAATAGGGTTAAAAAAGTCTGTGCAGTAACTGAGACTGAAGGCTGATTTATCCATTTAAAGCCCAGTTATACTAAAATTGTAACCTTGTTAATCACCCTTGTAATATTGGAAAATATAATATAAGACTATGGAAGACGTTAATGAGCCGATTTTCTCTACCAAATCGGTGCCTGTTTTCTGGGCTTTCTTTGGCAGGGTTTAGCTTTGGGAAAGTATATGAGGCCATCAGGATTTGCAGTATTTTAGTCTTTATACCTTAAGCTTAGTGGCTTATTGTAAAAGCAAGTAATGTAATGTAGGCTATGTAAATTAATCCAGATAGCTTCCAAAGATATATAAAATAAATTTGTTTTCTTGATATTAACAGTTATTTGACTTAGGCATTTATTTAAAGTATTAATATGTAAAAGCCAGTTATCAGGTACCTATCTGAGTACAGAATTATCAGGAAAGAGCCTGAAGTTTAGTACGAAATATCAGGTTAAGTATAAGGCGATCTTTTCTCATCATAGTTAATAGGACTTTTTTCATAATATGTGTAACTAAATGAAGATTCTAGCCTTGCAGCCCTAAGATACTGTATTTACAAAATGTAAGTTCCTGACATTATAGTTCTATGCAAAACTCATAAAACAAATACACTTGACTTCCCCCTAGTACCCATCGCCCTACCCTCTTCCCCGCAAAAATCTTTAGTATAACTCTTGGAAGTCTGTCAGAAACCTGATTTTTATTTTATTTTTTTGACTGATAGTGAGCTTTCCCTGAAAGTATTCATTTAGACTTACTCAGTATTTTAGGATCAATGACTTAATACTAAATAGTATCTAGGACTGCCCCCCTACACTCTTTAAGAGAATGGGGCTACTGTGCATATTAATATTTTAGAGCACACTTGTTAGAATTTTGCATGATACTTTTCTGCATTCTTTAATCTGGAAGAGAGATCTTTATTCTTATAGCTTTTATGGATTTTTATGGCCTTTCTTTCTCCTCTTTCCTAGTTTGATAGTTTCAGAAGCCTGGGCTCATAAGCTCTCCATGAATAAATATGTTCTTAGTCATGTGGTGTAAATAGATCACTTACAAAGCTTGTGAAACCTGAACTCTGCTTTTGAACCTTTCAGTACCCATGAGCTCAGGATCCATACGTGTAAAATTTTATTCTTGTGTCGTGACTTCAGCTTGTAAGGCAAATGAGCTATGAATTTAAATGACTGTTCTACTCTATACCAAGTTTCTACAAAAATAAAATTGTATTTTTCCCTTTTTCCTACAGTTCTGGAATTCCATTTGACTTAATGATCTTGCCAATATTTGTTCTTGTTGTTAGAGTTCTTTTCCAGTAAGACTTGCTTCTTAAGATCAGTATTACAGTAGACTAAATGACCAAGAAACTCCCTTTTAATTTGCTAACAGAGCTAGAGTTACCAAGTCACCTTAAATTCTACTAATCTCAAATCTCATCAATAGGGTTTCCTTTGAGAAATATTCATTAGCCTAGTCCTTTGGAGCTCACCCAGTACACCCTTATTTAAAGTTCTTATGTCTGGAACCAGTTGAATCTGCGAAGCTAGTATAATCCTTTCTAAGTTGTCCATGCCCCCCGATTTTTAGTTTTGGGGTATGTTCCTATATAAGGAATTGAAGAATGTGCAATTTCTTTCTCGTCTATCTTCAGGATGGAAGACCTTTTATCTTTTTTTTTTTTTTTTTTTTTTCGCAATTTTGTACTACTCAAAAGTTTGAGGAGGACAGAGAATACATTAATATTTATTAAGCCCCTGTGTTTAGGCACTATTGTGCTAGCTACGTTGTCTCTTTCAATCCTCATGTGAACCTGATGAGATGGATGATGTTACCTCTATTTTACAGATAAGGAACCTGAAGCTTAGAAAAGTTAAACCTTTGAGTCAAGTTTTAAACTCAGATCTGACTGCAGAGTCCTTGCTCTACTACACCAGCTTACCTTTCAAGTGGTATTTGGAGACCCTGTGTGTTTCTCCTACCACTATACTTGGCCTAACGCCACAGCTTTTCTCCATTTGATTTCTATAGCACTTTTGATATCTAGCAGGTGTTATTTCTTCATCTCCCCCAACCACCCTCCCTCCCTTTACTGCTTTTAAAATATCTTGTTCTGACTGAACCGAGCCAAGTATGTGTATTCAGAAAACTCTATTCTGGGTCTACCTAGTCAGTAATTCTACTGTGTAACTTTAAATGCTTATTCAATACTAATCACCTACCTTATAAACATAGGTCTTTAAAGGATCTAAGATAACCTCATGGCTCCATGTTCCATTGTTCTACATATAAAATGAGCGGGACAGTATGCGTCCAGTATAGCTGGCTTAAGGTGATGACTCATGCCTTAGTAACTTTTTAGAAGTTGCTTTGGAGTACAGATCTCATCCTACTGTCTTTGTCAGGATTTATGGTGTAAGCATACATTGGCAGTCCTTTTATACCAAAAATTTATTTTTCCCCGTTAAGCTTGGTAATTAATTTTGTCAATTAAAAAAGTTGTCCCTTCAGGCTTCAAAGCCAGGCTCTGATTACACTTCAGTAAATATTTTTATATTTGTATGCATGCTTCTAGATAGGTTGGTGATTATGGGAAGACATGATGAGGATATCAGAATTAATAGTGGGACCTTGACATCCTCTGTCTGTTTCAGATAGGAGAGAGGAGGCTTTGGATAGGAGTGAGTGATTAAGAAGAAACAGGTTTATCAAAAGCAAATGAAAACAAAAAGCAAACAAACATGAATAATATTATGTGTGTGTATATATATAAAATCTCCCTGGATATGGAAAGAATAGAAGTTTTTAATAGTTAAGGTTGACATAAATTTCATTCTCAGACTTATAAAAATATGTAAGAAGCGCTTGCTCACATGGAGCACTAAGATTGTGACAAACAGGAATGTTGAAATATTTCTAGAAGAATGAAAATATTTAACTATGTTTTATACCTCAGACATCACTTCTTTAACATTATTCGCATTTTCTTGGAATATCTAACAGCATAAGAAATTTAATTGTAAAGATTTTTTTTTTTTTTTTAAACTCGAGAGCAGGCCGAAAGGGAAATACAGAGAGAAAGCTGTGTTTAAAAAGAGATGGTTCCTACAGTGTTAACTATGGAGTGTGCAGCGTGACTCTGTAATGGAATATCATGGTGGGGGGTATAATACTGTAAATAAGATGAATATGCCACTTGTGGATTAATGGGCAACCTAAAGAGTGGCTGTATTTAATCTGTGTGTGAGGTTCATTTTCATTTTGTGTATTTTGTCTTGTTGTGATTGGAGTACTTAGAAACCTGACGGTTTAATTAGGTAACTTGAAAAAAAAATCAGTTTCCTTGAAATTTGCTTTATATTTATTTAATTTTTTGTAGGATTAATATAGTGTCATTTTAGACTCTAAAATTGATAGATTGAAGGAGTTTTATTTGACTTTTTCTCTGGGTAATACTTAAAGAGAAGGGGTGGGTTCTGAAATTAAGTCCAAGAAATACAGCTATTTTTTATATTTTGTTATGAACAATAAAGAGTAGGTGTAGATACCACATGTATCCAGATTATAGTAGATTCCATTTGCAGTGATACAGTTTTATGGATATGGGATGCTTTTCAAAGGTTTGGGTACTAAGTAATGTAAATTTGAGTACATCTAGCCTGGGTCATTGTGGGAGCCACTGTCTCAACATTATAACCAGAATATGCAATAACTCTTAAATTCTAAGTGACAGCTTTATAGAACTAATTTTTTTAGTCAACTGTTTAGGTTGATAGTATTATTTAGCGTTCTTGAAACTTCAGAAATTTGAGATTCAGACTATTATTTACTCCTCGATTCCCCTCAATTGAAAATGTGTGGTAAAAGTTACTTGTAAAAGGCAAATTGTATGCAAAATAAATTGCCTTAATTGTAGAGTTTGAATAGGACTAATTTTCACTTGCAGAAGGTAGATTCTCAAATTATATTTGTTGAATCTCACTGACTTCTAAACAAACAAACAAAAAATGTGAAATATATTTTTTAAAGTAGTGAAATCCAGAGATTGTGCGATTGAATTTGACAGCCTTTTTGCACCATTATTTATTGAATGTTTACAATGTGCCAGATACTTGGGCTGAGGGTTTTATATACACTCTGACTTAAATCCTCACAACAGTCTCATTAAGCATATAACCCCATTTCACATACAAATAAACTGGAACTCAGAGAGACCAAGCAGCTTGCCCAAGGTAAGTTGCAGAACTGGCACTTGAACCCAGACTGTCTGCCCCATGGCCATGTGCTCTCATCCACTGTGTTTTATGAATTTTAGTACATAGAAATTAGGGTAGATGTAGCAAATGGGGTAGATGATCTAAAAAGTTCTTTATTAAACGTTGCCTATTAAATGTTAACAATTTATTAAAAAGTAGCCAGGAGTTGGAAGATACTGAAGTATGCACATTGGTTATAAAAAATCATGATACAGTAATACATTTTACGTTTGTGTTCTTCTCTTGCACTTATAGTATTTTCCTTTTCAGCATTCAATATGAGATGATAAAAATTAAAAATACCTCAATTAGCAACCACAAAAAAGTAAAACTATTAATCGAACCTTGTAGTCTCCTCTTGCTGTCTGTTAGGATTTTCTTTTCAGGCTTCGTGTGTAGTAAAACTGTTGCTTAATTAATGCCAGGGTTCTGAAGCCTTTGGATGCCACAAAAGAGAGTGAAGTGGAGAAACCAAGAGGCAGCATCAAATAGCTTTTCTGTTGTGTTAATTTAGATCTGTCATTCTTGTTCTAGTTCATGATATACGGCTCCCAACAGATACTAGGTGGATTGAAAGAGAAGTCGTAGTGAATCCTGTCTTAAGAAAAACACAACTCATGATTGAGGCTCTCAGTAGGTTAATGAATAACTATTTTCAGATGATATTTCACCGCTAGTTTGAGCTGCTATTGGAATGAAGTGGCCGTGTTAATGTGACCAGCGAACATGATGCAAAACCAAGCTAAGCAGTGATTTGGCATCTTGGCTTTGTGCAGGAAAGATCCAGGACTGATGTCCATAGTGTACTGTCTTTGGCAGAGAGGTGCTTGTGTGTAACCAGAGCATGAGAGAGGAAGTCGTGTTGATTTGTATTAATCTCCATTTAGAATACTAAAAAAAGAAATGGTAAAAATTTCCCTTGGAAATTGCTCAAGTTTCCTCTAGTTATGGACACACTTTTTGAGGCATCTATATACTAAGAAAAGGTTGATAGGAAATGTTTGTTTCATATTGTAACTCAAACAAAATTGTTTCTGAATTTTAGAATGCAAAATAATGAATAACATAATAGTCTTTGCTAAAATGAATTTACTTTTAAGGTGACTCTTTATATTCTCTTCTTTTTCATTCTCTTATTCTTCCTCCTTGACTCAAAGAACTTATTAATTAGCTGGTTTTATATTTGTATTAATTTTAATAAATGTTGAAAAGCAATGTTTCTTTCAGGGTGGGAAAGATTTGAAATCCAACAATGAAAAATGAAGCCCTTTTTATTTCTGACTGCATTCCCAGTTGGTTATGTGTATTATCATCATTGAACTTTTAGAAAAGCCTTCTCAAATTCTGTCTGGAGTGCGTAGGATTACAACATCATATCTAAGTTATACTTTCTGGCGATATCCAAATGTGAAGTAAACGTTGCTGAGTGGAAGCATTGATATCATAATTTCTAATGCTTAAGGTGTCAGTGGAGAAGGGAGTTTACAAGCATGGGAAAAGAATACAGGCTTCAATTTGAATAAGTCTCTGTTGTCCAGGGGGTTATTAAATGCTAATAAATACTTGTTTTAGAATGGATGGAACTAGGTTAAGTGTTTACAGCCAAACCTTTCTCTTCTCCTCCACCAAAGAGCAAGGTTCTCCTAACACTGACCTACTTTGCTTTTAAACTGTACTATAGGTACAATGGTTATGCAACTATGAAGAGAAAAATAGATGAAGCCAGGAGAAATTTTTAGTAGGAAGTACTTGGTAGCATGTTTCTTTGTTGGTGAGACATAATGTTGCCACAAATCACGAATAAATATTCTGAATTCTGTAATATTATAGCAGTTATAACCATTTTTAAGCCTCCTTTCTAAGTAGATATTTCTCTCCTGCCTTTCTGTATTGTGAACTTTACAAAACTGGCTTAGGCAGCCTATTAATTATTCATATCATAGCAACAATTAAAGCAAATTAAAAATAAATATCTCCATATTGCATTTTACCATGGGCAGCACCAAACTGTGTCAGCTCTGTACGGGCCTGTGGTGTTTCCTTAGTTAAAAGTGCTAGAGGGAGCTCTAACCTTGTTCAGCATAGTGGCATATGAGAACAATTGTCCATACATGGCCATAGGGTCACAAGTGAACATAGAGGCTAAGGCTGTTAACATGGCAAAAATTTAAATCTTTTTTATTGGAACTCCCTGTTTCCTTTATATCAGAAAATAAGGGTTAAAACTATCTATCTGTAACCAAACGGAACTTTATTCACCCTTATCTCTCTTTCTATGAATATAATCATCTCCTAATACAGTGTTCAGAAGACCCTGAATTTGGCTCAGTGAATTTTCACAAAGTGAACACATCTATATAACCACCACCAAGATTTTTTTAAAAAAGAAGGAAAGAAAAAGAACATTATCAGAAGCCCACTCCTGTCCTCTTTGTCACTCCCCTCCCAAGGGTAACCATCATCCTCACTTCTAACATCATACATTAGTTTTGCCAGTTTTTTTTCTTTTTTTTTTTTTTTTGTGAGGGAGATCAGCCTGAGCTAACATCCACGCTAATTCTCCTCTTTTTGCTGAGCAAGACCGGCTCTGAGCTAACATCTATTGCCAATCCTCCTCCTTTTTTTCTTCCCCAAAGCCCCGGTAGATAGTTGTATGTCATAGTTGCACATCTTTCTAGTTGCTGTATGTGGGATGCGGCCTCAGCATGGCCGGAGAAGCGGTGCGTCGGTGCGCGCCCGGGATCCGAACCCAGGCCGCCAGTAGCGGAGCGCCCGCACTTAACCGCTAAGCCACCAGGCCGGCCCTAGTTTTGCCTGTTTTTGAACCTCATATAAATGGAATCATACAGTACGTATGCTTTACTGTCTGATTTATTTCACTCAGCAGAATGTTTTTGCAACTCGTACTGTTGCATATGACTTGTCAGTCAGTCATATGAGTTGTAATTTGTTCATTCTCATTGATGTATAGTATTTCATTATATAAATATACCAAATTTATCCATTTTACTGTAGATGAACATTTGGATTGCTTTCAGATTTTGATAACTACAAAAAAATTTTGTAAGTATCTTTTGGTGAATATGTGCAATGAATACATGTATTCTATTGGGTATGTAGCTAGGAGGGGAATTGGAATTTCCAAACTGGTGGTACCAGTTTACCTCACCAGCAGTGAATGAGAGTTCCATTGTTCCTTTTCCTCCCTAATGAGCATGTGTTGTCTGGCTTGTTCATTGTAGCATTCTAGTGGTGTGTAGCAGTATCACATTGTGGGTTCTTTTTTTTTAATTGTGGTAAAAAATATATATATAAAATTTACCATCTTAGCCCGTTTTAAGTGTACAGTTCAGTAATGTTAAGTATATTCACTTTGTTTTCACGTTTTTTAATTTACATTTCCCTTAACGCTTAAAATTGAGCATCTTTTTATATGTTGATTGACCATTAAATGTGAAGTGCCTGTTCAGGTCTTTTGCTCATTTTTCTATTGGGTTTTATGTATTTTTTTTTAATGATTTGTAGGAGTCCTTTATAAACAAATTCTAGATACAAGTCCTTTGTCTGATATTTGAGTTGCAGATATTTTCTCTGTGACTTGCCTTTGCACTTTTTTAATGATGTCTATTGATAAACAGAGGTTCTTAATTTTAATGTAGTCCAGTTTATCAATTTTACCTTTATATACAGTCATGCACCGCATACTGACATTTGGATCAACAAGGGACTGCATATACAATGATGTCCCATAAGATTAGTGCCTAGGTGTGTAGCAGGCTGTACCATTTAGGTTTGTGTAAGTACACACTGTGATGTTCACACAATGACAAAATCGCCTAATGATGCGTTTCTCAGAACACATCCCCATCATTAAGCAGTGCATGACTATAGTTAGTATGTTTACATTCGACTTAAGAAATCTGTGCCTAGCCCAGTGTTATGAAGATATTCTCTTATGTTCTATAATTTTTTTTCTTGTTTTACTTTTCATGTTTAGATCTACAATCCATTTGCTTTTTGCGTGTAGTGTAAGGTAGAGGTGAAAATTCTCTTTTTTTTAATGTGATATTCAGTTGACCCAGCACCATTTATTAAAATGGGTATTTCCCACTCTACTGCATTGTTTCCTTTATCATAAATTACGTGATCATATATGTCTAGATCTTTGTCAAATCTTGAACTCTGATAGTAAGCTCTCCAGCTTTGTCATTACTCTTCAGTATTACCTTGGCTATTCTTGGCCATTTGCACTTCCATATAAATTTTAGAATCAACTTGTCAGTATTTACCATCTATGTAAACTTTCCATTGCCTAGTCTAGCATTTGTACATAGAAAGTCCTCATATATTTGTTTAAATGAGATAACTCCAGTACACACAAAAATTCCCTGAGTTACAGTTTCCTCTGATTTTGCCCAGAGCCTTTAAGCCTGGCCCAATTGAGCTGCTCTTACAATCTAATCACATCTTAAATTTTCTTTCTTTCTTCACAGTTCTATCCCCAGTCATATCAGTTAATGGTGGCCAGACAAGTTAGCATATTTTTAAATATTCCAATTCATAATTCTCCTTCCTAGGGAATTTGGTATGGAGTTTCAGTTAAAACTTCAAAGTTTGACGGGCAGGTCCTGATAATAGCCTGAATCGCTGAAATGATTTCTATGTACTAGCAAACAATAGCAGCTACCTTTATTGAGCGTTTATGTGCCAGACCCTGTGCTTAGCATTTTATACATAATCTCCTGTTATTTCTTTTAACAACCCTGGGAAATAGGTGGTGGTATGCCCCTTTGCAGGTGAAAAAAATAAGGCTTAAAGAGGCTAACTAGCTTGCTCAAGCTAGCTAGTTTGTACATTGTAGACCCAGGGCTTGAACCTAGGTTTGTCTGACACTGTGTAGTAACTACCTTTAAAATAATAATTTATTTTACTTACTCCATAAGTAATGCCCAGGCTCCTTGCTATTATCCCTAAGAATATATCCTCCAAAATGTCTTGATTCTGTCTTCTCTACCCCACCCCACATTGTCACTGCTACTCTCTTAGTCTATGTCCATTCTGATATCAGCCCACTCTTTTAGCTTTACTTACTTACAATGTAAGCCCATTAGATTGCTTACTATCAAAAAATATTATCACCATGGAAGATGATGCCACAAATTCTGTTTGTAACTTGCAGTGGAACTTAATCTTTCAAATGGAAATTGAGACTGAGTTCTTTTCCATATTCATTTATTTATTACAGTAGCTAATATGCCACCTTGAGGACACTTGATGGCCTTTGGAATCCGAAAGAAAAAGGTCTCTAAAATACCTCAAGCTGTGGGCTATAATGCTGAAAATTAAACTGGCAGAGAACAGCAGCCGTATGATCATGACCACTATAACCTTGATAAAGCATTAAGAGGATCCCAGTAGGTTTTTCATATCCTTGTGCAGATTCTTCATATAGCTCTACTACGTTGATTTGGCCCTAAATGAGACAAGTTGGTGTATTAAATTATATAATTTTTTGCCTCCATGTGAGGTAAAGGGATTTTTAATAGAGAGATACATTCATTTATTGACAGTTTTCTAGAAAACCTTTCCTTAAATAGTGGGAACTGTGGAGAGAGATGGATGGAGAAATAAGAGAGTAAATATGAAATAAATGAGACATATTGAGACACCGAAAACTTTAGGAAGACATTATTAGGTCTTCAGATCCTAGTGTCATCCCTGAGAGAGGCTAACACTTATAAAGTTTTAAATTTTTAATTATGGAATATTTTAGCCTGTAGAAAAGTCAGAGAATAAGGATGTTACGTGTGTACCTGTCACTCAGAATGATAGCATTTCTTTGCATTAAAAACTCAGTTGTTGCAGAAAAGTTTGACTAATTCTTAGGATTTTGGAATATATTGCTTGCCCAAATAATATTCTGAAAAATATTTCTCTCTCTCTTTTTTTTTTTGTGAGGAAGATCAGCTCTGAGCTAACATCCATGCCAATCCTCCTCTTTTTGCTGAGGAAGACTGGCCCTGGGCTAACATCCGTGCCCATCTTCCTCTACTTTATATGGGACACCGCCACAGCATGGCCTGACAAGTGGTGCATCGGTGCACGCCCAGGATCTGGACCCTGGGCTGCCAGCAGCGGAGCGCGCGCACTTAACTGCTATTTTCGGGTTCGGCCCCGAAAAATATTTCTCTTTTTATTCGAGGTGTATATTTAAACTCTAATATGTTAGTTTTTAGTAAGAAAATGTGAAGAATGAGTCTCTATTTTTAAATTTATTTTCTCAGCTCTATTTTAATTTACCATCGAACTGAATCATAGACTCAAAATATAAAAGCCAGACTGAGCCTCAGGTTATCCTGTCCACCCACTCATTTTACAGATGAGATCCCATGCAGTAAAGTCTTATGAAGGATCACATCGCTAATTAGTGATATGACTGGCCCATCATGATGGCTCACTTCTTCTGTGGGACTGTTTACATGTGTGTCAACTGTGAGAAAACTTTTCATAATGGTTTGTTTCCAAAGCATCAAATTTCAGTATGTATTCCTTAAACAGAAAATAGAAATAGAGTAACTTCAGAATATTCGACACAGAGAAAAATTGCATGGGAAGAAGTTGTTAGCTTTGAGTTTTATATATATAGTGCTCCATGTGACCTTAAGCCACACTCAAGTGAAGTAAAAAGGTTGCGTAGTAAACCAGGAAATGTCTTTATAGGAACCATTTCATACTTTAAAAAAAGCCAAGTTCTGCCAAGAAAGGATACAGTTCCTATTTCTAAATCAAGTGCGTAAACATTATGGAAGTAACTGTCTTCCTGATTTTCATTTTCTTTTTCTTTTTTTTTTTTTGTGAGGACGACTGGCCCTGAGCTAACATCCATGCCAATCCTCCTCTTTTTGAGGAGAAAGACTGGCCCTGAGCTAACATCTATTGCCAATCCTCCTCCTTTTTTTCCCCAAAGCCCCAGTAGATAGCTGTATGTCATAGTTGCACATCCTTCTAGTTGCTGTATGTGGGACACGGCCTCAGCATGGCCGGAGAAGCGGTGCATCGGTGCCCGCCCGGGGTCCGAACCCGGGCCACCAGTGGCGGAGCACGCGCACTTAACTGCTACGCCACGGGGCCGGCCCTGATTTTCATTTTCTTATCCTTCCTTCACCCCCAACAAATACACACATAAAATCCCTGGTGGGAGTTTGCCCTATTCTGAAAAAGAAAATTTTTTGTGACCCTCAAGATTCAGTCTTTCCTCAGAAATACCAAAATCTGCAGTCTCTGGCCCATGAAACCCCATAAAAATAGTGCCCATGTGGAAGAAATGTAAATAACCTTCAGACAAAATCACAAGGTCATAGTTTTTTGCCAATATTCGAGAGAAAGGAGGGTGGGTGCTGATGACGGCTGGAATTTTAATCTGGTTTCTGCCCTAGCTCTATCTTTGCTGATTACTAAAACACCATACAAAGTCTAAAGGAAGCCAAATGTAGTCTGTACAGAATGTTAGCTTTTTGGTAGAAACTAGTAAAGTTGATTTTCAAAATTAGAGTAATATATTAAGAGTCCTATTTACCGTTCTAATAATTTCCTTACTGTTCTTTCCTCACTAAATTTGAATGTTATGGAAATATGTTTTGGCAATTGCTCTGAAAGATTGAAAATGAAAAAAAAAATCAGTATTCAAATGTCTTTTATTCCATAGTGTAGAGCATATTTTGAGATCTTCCTTTTTCTCTTTTCTGTCTTCTCCAATTGTTAAATGTCAATCATCATTCCTTTTGGAAGTTTAGTTTTACTTTGATTCTTAAATTTTTGCATGATATTTTGCTACATAAAAATGTTAATACTAATCTTAGAAAGCAATGGATTAAAGTTGCCAAGTTAGAGTACTTATAGATAAAACGTCAACATAGTGATAGTAGCATCCTTGTTGGTGGGAGAAGGGGACTCCAAATATGTTTATACCACAAGGCAATTTACCACTGCACTCCCAAAAAGCAATATCCCCTCCTTACATTAGTTTGGGTTTAAAATTCAGTTTATTTTTGAGCTGCTGCTACATAGATATAAAGGGCTTATCTCATAACCTGTGTCCTTCAGAGTTTAAAATCTAGTTTGAAAGTGAAAGTTTCTGGACATAAAATTATTGTAAAAGTAAAGAAGATTGTATTTACTAAAGTATTAAGCTAATTATAATCAGCAACTATCTACATTACAGTCTTCTCTAGCTAAAAGCATGACAGCTAATGCCAGGTACTCTTACTATGTGCCAGGTACTCTTCTAAATGCCTTTACATGAATCATCTTATTTTTATCCTAACATTAACCCTTCCAGGTAGGTACTATAAGAATCACCATTTTACAGATGAGGAAATTGAGGCATAGAGAGGTTAAGTAACTTAGCCAAGATGACAAATGATAGAGCTGGGACAGAATCAGTGCCAAATTATGGTGTTATTTTTTTTTACCATATTCTGTTACATAAACATAAACTCCTTCAAAAGAACATTTGAACTGGCTTCAGTGTGGTGCTTGTGGTCTTGGTGCTCATGTAAACCACTTTTGGCTATAGAAAATGTATTTATCCATCTATGCAAAGCAGTCCTGGTCTTCTACGTTTAGTCTTAGTCGTTGACTTTGAGCTTCATTATCATTAAAAAGAGGAAGGGCCAGAATTTCATTTTAGAAGAACTGTACACTTTATGTAACAACTGCGTTTTGAAATTTAGTCTCAACTCTACTAACTTATGTGAATCTGAGCAAGTTATTTTGATCACCTCTGCTAAAAAAACAGATGCTGTATCCAAACTAAGTTTTTCCTGGATAAATTAAGAAAAGAATTACCCAAGTATTCCAGAGAGAAATGTCTTTAGTCCCTTGATGCTCCAAGGGTTATTAAAGTTTTACCTGCAGATAACCAAGATTTCCAGAAGTTACAAGTCATTTACTTCATTCACAGCAGCTAAGAGAGGCCTGTGCTGCTGCCTCATAGGATTATTTCTTGCTGCATTTAACATGCATTAACAAGCATTTGGAAAGAGGTGAATTTCTTCTAGAAAGCTGAGTTGGCTTCTTGAGATCCTATCCAAAAAAAACCTTGTATTTTCCTAATCCAGGTTTTAGATATACCTTCTCAAAGGCTTTCTTCAGGAGCAAGTTTTACCAAGTCATTGAGACCTTTTTATTAGACCAAAAATGTAAGGGTTACAGCACAAAGAGGAGGAGGGTAATATTTTCTTCTTTATTTAAGACTGACTACTGGGGCTGGCCCCATGGCCTAGTGTTTTAAGTTCAGCGTGCTCTGCTTCGGTGGCCTGGGTTTGCGGGTTCGGTTCCTGGGCACAGACATATACCACTCGTCAGCCATGCTGTGGTGACGACCCACATACAAAATAGAGGAAGACTGGCACAGATGTTAGCTCAGGGCAAATCTTCCTCAGCAAAAAAAAAAAAACAAAAAAACAACTGACTACGGTATTCCTCCCTTATCCATGAGGGATATGTTCCAAGACCCCCAGTGGATGCCCAAAACTGTGGATACTACCAAACCCTATATATACTGTTTTTCCTATACATACATACCTATGATAAAGTTTAATTTATAAATTAGGCACAGTAAGAGATTAACAACAACAATAGTAAAATAGAACAATTATAACAATATACTGTAATAAAAGTTATGTGGATGTTGTCTCACTCTCTCTTGAGCTTTGGGGCCATTATTAAGTAAAATAAGGGTTACTTGAACACAAGGACTACAGTACCTCCACAGTTGATCTGATACCTAGATAACTACTAAGTGACAAATGGGCAGGTAGCTCATACAGTATGGATATGCTGGACAAAGGGATGATTCACGCTAGGCAGGATGGAGGGGGATGCTGTGAGATGTCATCACGCTACTCAGGATGGCATGCAATTTGAAACTTATGAATTGTTTATTTCTTGGATTTTCCATTTAATATTTTCAGACCAAGGTTGACCAGGGTAGCTGGAACTGCGGAAAGTGAAACCATGGATAAGGGGGGACAACTGTATATTTTTCCCGTGTATTTTTTTATTGTATCTTAAGTGTATCTCTGTGTTTTCTTCTGGCAGCCAGTCCCCCCCATCATTCCCTATAATTTGTGGTAGAACTTAAGTTTCTAATGCTAAAATAAAGGGAGGATGTGAGGGGGAAGTTGGGGAGAAGACTCTTAGTTTAAATTTTCTCCATCACAGAAATTTTTTTTGGTAATGTTAACATTACTTAACATCCAGATAAGCAACCTCTGTCTGAGGAAGTTATACAGAAAGAGCAGCCAGATTCCAGACAATTAAACTTTATTACTCTGCCTGAAACATTAAGTAGTGGTTTAAGAAAATAGTTTTTCATCTCCTCTCCTTCTTGATGTTTATTATTTATTGTGTGGGAGAGGACCTGTTTATCCAACAAGGATATTGCTTTTCTGGGAGCAGGTGAACTTGGTAATGCTAGATCCCTTGTGCACTTGGTTATATTTATTCTTTTCCCCCTCGTCTCTCTCTACTTTACCTCTACTCCCCACATACCCCCCCTCCGTATCTCTCCCCCACTTCTCTTCCCTAGCCCCTCATCTCTCTCCTCTTTCTTGTCTCTCCCTACCCCTGCTTATCCTTCCCATCTCTTTCCAGTCTCTCACCTACTCTCACCCAGTCCCCACTCTCTCCTTTACCCCGTCCTCAGCCACTTGCGTCATTCCTCTCCCTTTTCTCCTCCTGCCTCTCCTCCTTCTCCCTGCGTCTCTTCCCTTTCTTCCTCCTCCCTCACTCCTCATCCCTTCTTCTTCTCCCCACCTCTCTCCTTCCTCCTTCTCTTCTTCTTTTCTACCCTCTTTTCCATAGTCAAAATCACATGTAACTCTGTATCCTCCAGGATCAGACCTTGACTTCTCTAAGTTGTTCAGCAGAGTAGAAAATTTTTCCTGCTCTGATTAGTTTGATGTTGCAGACAAAGAATCCTCTAGATGACTCAGAAACACCCTCCTCCCCATACATCAAATAATTAACTAATAATTTTTTTTAAAGATCAGAAAGTTATAAACCCATCAAAATGTGAACATTATTTGTTGATGGTGGAGATTATGGGCAATTTTTATATTCTTTTGCTTCTGTATTTTTCATATTTTCTAAAATGTGTCTAAGTGCTGTTTTTTAAAAATCAATTGATCTTTCTTTGCTTGACTTCAATAGATCTGTATTTAACAAAAGCAAAAACAAAACAAAATGAGGAATCAATCAGATTTGCTCCTCTAGTGAATATGAGTTTGGTTTGCCATTTTGATGTTCAGTTTTCCAAATCCTTTCAGCTTTCAAAATGGTGGCCCCTTGGACTGCAGCATGAAGCCATCAGCTATTGGCACAATCATAACATATAATGGATGTTAAATACAGTTATATACAAGTTAGGCTTAAACTCTGTCCTACAAGACCTTTTCTGCCTTTCTCTACCCTCCCCAAAATTTAGTTCATATTTTGCTTTTTGTAATATTTCTATACTGTGAGGGTGGTCAGTGTTACAGATTTGGCAATTTATATACAGATTTGTTTTCAGCCCTGTTATCAGTCTTGGGGGATAGAAGGGACTCACAATGGTGAGCAGCCATTCTATTATTGTTATACCTCATTGGTATACCTTGTCTGTTGTCCTTGGTACTGTTGGTTATAAAAGGCATAAAATTCATGCTGTACTAGGTTAAATGTTAAAATTCCAAGTTCATATTTAAGTTTGATCATAAGAAAAAGTTCCAGACTATTTCCTTCTCAGTTGGCTAGCTTAGGTGTGGAACGTGAATATAAGACTAGATGAAGTGTTCTAGACAAAGTTATGCATTTCCTAGCTATAGTGTACTGGTTTCAGAAAGGGTTAAATGGTGTAGTTAGTGAATGGTTGTCTAGCTGCAGGGATTTTTGAAAAGAGATCTGGGAATTCTACAGTTAATTGAATTCTTCAGGCATGGACTTATGGTCATTGATATTTGAGCAAAATTCTCTTCCTTTCCTCCTAGATGTAGTTCATACAGTGTCTTAGAAGTTCAGAATTCTTTTTTTTTTTTTTTTTTAAGATTTTATGCCTATTTATGCTGGTTGGGCATTTTATATGATAAGCATGACATTTTACAAGATTTTACACAATATATTTGTTCCCTTGCCTTGCCCTTCTCCCATTTTTTTCCTTCTTCCTTCACTTTCCCAGATCTGCATCACTGGTACTTTTTCCCATCTTCTGAGCAAAGTTTTAACAGTACGTAGAAAGTTAACTGCCTGGAGTCTTTTAAATATAAGTAACACGCAACCAGTAATAAGCTGTCGGTTGTGTTTTTGCTGCCTGCAAAGAAACATAAACACAGCGCTCATTTCTGGCAGGTTTTTACTGTCAGAGTTTCTCCTATTATATTTATCTTACAATTTGCCAGGGGGTGAAGTTATTAAGTTTTAGCAGCAGCCATCGATCAAGTTCACAAGTTAACACGATAAAGGCTCTGTGCCGTTCTGATCCGGGGAAATGATGATCCTCACTCGGTAATTAACTAAATGAGAAAGTTAAATCTTACTTGAGAGCTGGGAGAGATGAAAAAGAGGTGTTTGTCAGTTTCTCAGTGGAAATTAGAAGCAGTTTTCTGCAATTCCCTAAGCTGCTGCTCTGTCATATTTTACATAAGCACTGGGAAAACGTCTTGTAATTAGTGCTGTCATGGAGGATTTTTTTTTTTGCTGAAGGATGTTGGAATAATTCATTAGATTATCAAGAAAGGCTTGTGTCCTGAAATGATTAGCACAGTGAAATTTAAACCATTAACGATAACAAGTTTAGAGCTTGCTGCAGTGCAGAGGCACCCGGGGTATGTCTGTGCCTATTTCAATCATTTCTTATAATTAAACATTATGTCCTTTTTTTCCCCCCATCACTAAGACCCATCCAAAAATCCTTTTAAGGTGGCACTGTCTACATCAGTGGGTTTACCAGCCTTAGAGGTGTGTATAGTTAGTAGCTATAATAATGCAGCAGTAAATTAAACTGCTGTGAGTTTCTTGGTTTAGAACAAAAGAGCCTGTCACCTTGGAAGCTATCAAGTTGCATGAGGGAACTCACTGCAGAAACAGGAGCTCCAGTTTTGAAACCTAAAAATGTTGAGTGACTATCCTATCCCTTTAACTACCTCAGAAATGCAGAAATAATCAAAATGGCTTTCTTTTGATTTTGATGAATTTTTTATATGTCTTTTCCAATAATTAGTAAATAGAAAAAAAGATTGGCAAGTTTCCAGTCTTTAAATAATCATACATATTGGGACATTTGTGAGTTCATTTCCTAGTAAGTTTTATTTAAAAGGATTGAAGTGGTTGCAATCTTTTTCATGTTGGTTATTAGAAACCAGTCAGATTCATAGTGTGAACTTGCCTTCTGCTGACAAATCTGCCCCTATTCCTGTCTTCCACGTTCACTAATCAGATCTGACATATTTATGAGTTCACCTAATATGTAATCATATTTAGTAGAAGCTGTTAAAATATTAATACAATAATCCCACTGAGAAGTGTGATGTTTACTTCTGTTGAAATGTATGTCTCATTCTATACGTACAGCCACCGTTTTCTCTTCATTTGCACTCGCACTCCCTAAAAAAGATAATGGACTACTTCTTTGGTCACTGAAAGTTAAAAACGTTTTTTAAGAACTGAAAACTGGAATGTTAAAAGTTATGATCCCACTTTTGACCATTCATTACCTTTTACTCTGCATGTTCAATTTATGGCCTAATCCTTTCAGTTTCTCTTGAAATTCCCTTGTTAAAGGATGCCCAGGTGCCAATGGGCTCTGTCCCTTCTGGGTTCCTTTTTCTTTTCTACCCTAGCTCTTTGGGAGTTCTAGAGCTGTTCTGGATCTCCCTTCTATCACCATCTCCATCCCTAGGTGTGCTTAACTTATACCTTTCAGTCCTAATCAAAATGTAGACAATACCATTTCCTCTTAATTCAACCAAGACAGTGTTGACTTTTTTTAGAGATATTTTTACAAAGAAATCAAGGAAAAACAATAGGAAAAATAACTTTAAAATCAATGTTTTTGGGGGCCGGCCCCGTGGCTTACGACATACAACTATCTACTGGGGCTTTGGGGGGAAAATAAATAAATAAAATCTAAAAAAAAAATAAAATCAATGTTTTTGGATTCTTATTTAACTAAAACCTGGCAGCAGCCAATAGGGAATATATCGCAGACCTTTAAAAAAATCCCCCCTCTTCCCCTTCATAACTCTGGAATGTTTTACCTTATTTCTCCTGGCCACAGGAGCGAGAACCCTGGTTCTGTCCCCATCCAGGTTAATGTACCAGATTAAATATTTGAAGGATCAGCCCTACTGTGAAAGTAAGTCATTATACTGAAATAAATGTGTATTATAACCCAGGCTTATAATTCTCAACAGGCCCTTTGTCCTTCCTCTCTTGTGAGGGTAAAATACCTTTCTTCTAAGCACTTCTTAATCTGCCTCTTCTAATCTTAGCCATGATCACCTCTTGCCTGCGTTATTTTATCAGCCTTCTAATTGGTCTTCCTTCCTCTGCTCTTGCAACTTGCTCTCGTTATCCCGTCCCCGTCTCCTCAGCCTTGCCCCCCTCCACTCTCTATGTGGCAGCTCATGTAAATATTTCTGAAGCATAAATCAGATGATGTCATACTTTACTTCAAAACCTCCAGGGGCTCTCCTTTACGCTTAAGATAAAATCCAAACTCCTTACTGTGCCACAGAAGGCCTTAGATGATCTGGCCCCAGGCCACCTCACTAGCCTCATTTCCCACCACTTTTCCCCCTCATTCACTCTGCCCTAGTCATACTAGCCTTCTTTCACTTGAACACACCTTTTTTTTTTTTTAATTTTTTATTTATTTATTTTTTTCCCCCAAAGCCCCAGTAGATAGTTGTATGTCATAGCTGCACGTCCTTCTAGTTGCTGTATGTGGGACACAGCCTCAGCATGGCTGGAGAAGCAGTGTGTCGGTGCACGCCCGGGATCCGAACCCCGGCCGCCAGCAGTGGAGTGACCGCACTTAACCACTAAGCCATGGGGCCGGCCCGGTGAACACACCTTTGACTTGCTTTTCCTTCTATCTGGAAGGCTTTTCCCTCAGATCTTCACAAGACTGATGATTCTTTCTCATCATTCAGATCTCAGCTCAGATGTTACCCCCTTCAGCATCATTTCATGACCATTTCAGTTAAAGTCGGCTGTACTATTCAATTCCCTATTTTATGTTACCTTATTTTGTTTTCTTCACAATCCTTATTGGTTTCTGAAATTAACATATTTATTATATATTCTCTCTCTACTCCTCCCCAAAGAAGGTAAAGAAACTTTGTGTGCCTGTTCACCGCAGTTTGCCTAGCACCTAGAAAAGTGCCCAGCACAGGTAGTCACTCAATAAATGGTTGTTGGTTGATTGATAACTCTGAGTTCGGCCTTAATCAAAATTCTTGTCCTGTCCCTCCTAGGCTACAGCCTTATCCCCAGCACAACCCTTGCCCATTTTATTCTTACATTCATTTATCATCTTAATCATTATACCCTTTCCCCTACCATGGGTTTCAATGTGTCTATCCTCAAAGCCCTTCTGAAGGCGAAACAGAATCATTAAATATTTGCCTCTCTTGGGCCGGCCCCGTGGCTTAGCGGTTAAGTGTGCGCGCTCCGCTGCTGGCGGGCCGGGTTCGGACCCCGGGCGCGCCCCAATGCACCGCCTGTCCGGCCATGCTGAGGCCGCGTCCCACATGCAGCAACTAGAAGGATGTGCAGCTATGACATACAACTATCTACTGGGGCTTTGGGGGGAAAAAATAAATAAATAAATCTTAAAAAAAAAATATTTGCCTCTCTCTAGTTGTAAATATTACTCTCTTCATTTAGCCCTTGCACCCCTAATTCCAAATGGTGTTCTATGACCGGAACTTTTTTTTTCTCTGCCTACCACACCTTTCCTTGTGGTTAAAGCAGGGTTTGCATGCTAGCTAGAAACATCTGTCATTTCACCATCAAGTTCAGCAAGTCCATACTGTATTTTACAACCTATACACAATACAGTTAGCAAAGTCAGCACACTTAATATTGATTGCAGTGGTGGTGGTCAGGCTAGTTGCAAGTATATATTTTTCCCTCCTGGCCCCGGTGGCAGCTTTAGAGAAATTCATGGTAATTTTGAAAGTGGTGCATGTAATATGTTTTAAGAGGGGAAAATGTTAGCCCTTAGCCTTTGAGGACTAGGCCAAGGACAGTCGTATAAATACTTAAGTCCTTTGATTTTGTGTGTTGTCACCTGACAGCTTCTTTCTTTTTTTCGTTTCTGGAGATAACTGTTCATTGTAAACAGAAAAGCAGAAGAGGAGATGTGCAGGGGTGGTAGAAAGTTAGTGTTACCATTAAACTGAGGGTGTTAGTCAGCTTTCCTAGACATTTGAGTGGTAGTGGTTAAGTCATCAGGCTTTTGTTGGGAAAGCTAAATTAATTCTCTTGCCACCAGTAACAATTATCCTCTCTCCCATATACTCTAATATACAACCTTTTGATTTTTTAATAATTGAACTTTTTCACGGTACCCTTGTGGATTTTCTTTTTTTTTTTTTTTTTTTTTAATAATTTTATTTATTTTTTTTTTCCTCCAAAGCCCCAGTAGATAGTTGTATGTCATAGCTGCACATCCTTTTAGTTGCTGTATGTGGGACGCGGCCTCAAGCATGGCCGGAGAAGCGGTGCGTCGGTGCGCGCCCGGATCCGGGCCCAGGCCGCCAGCAGCGGAGCGCGTGCACTTAACCGCTGAGCCATGGGCCGGCCCACCCTTGTGGATTTTCAAAGGTTCTCAAATTGAAATTTTGCTGCATTTACTTTAAATTTTTTTTTTAAACTTTATTTATTTATTTTACCCCCCAAAGCCCCAGCAGATAGCTGTATGTCACAGTTCCACACCCTTCCAGTTGGCTGTACGCGGGACTCGGCCTCAGCGTGGCCGGAGAAGAGGTGCGTCGGTGCGCGCCCGGGATCTGAACCCTGGGCCACCAGCAGTGGAGCGTGCGCACTCAACCGCCAAGCCATGGGGCCGGCCCCGCTGCATTTACTTTAGACATTAGTCGAAAAATCTGTATGGGAGAATGATAGAGGGAAGAGACTTGATAACAAAGACCTTTATTTCCAGAGTTCTCTATAAATGTAATATCTTAGTTGCAAATGAAATTAGTATTACAGTGGCATTTATCCTTAGGAAGACTCTATCCTTAAAAGTTTTTAAAATCAATTTTATTAAGATATAATTTACATAAAATAAAATATACCCATTTTAAGTATACGGTTCACTGAATTTTGGCAAATATATACACCTGTGTAACAACCAAGGTATAGAACATTTTCATTGCCCAAAAAGACTTTGCTATGCACTTACTCAGTCAATCCCACCACCACATCCAACCCCAAGGAAGGACTGATCTGTTTTTATCATTATAAATTGGAGATGTTGTTCCTAGAGTTTCATATAAGTAGAATCATAAAGTATGTACTCTTTTGTGCCTAGCTTCTTTCGTTCAGCATATTTTTGAAATTCATCCTTGTCATTCTGTGTATCTGTAGTGCATTCCTTTTACTGCTGAGTACTATTCCATAGTACAGATATATCACAATTTGTTTATCAGTTCAACTCTTGATGGGCACTGAAGTGCTTTTGTGTGGAAATAAGTTTTCATTTTGGGAGGGTAAATACCTAGGAGTGGAGTTGTTGCGTCATATAGTAAGTTTATGTTTATCTTAATAAGAAACTGTCAACCTGTTTTCTAAAGTGGTTGTACCATTAAACATGATCACCAGCAGTGTGTGAGAGACCCAGCTGCTCCTCATTCTTGCCAATACTTGGTATAGTCAGTCTTTAATTTTAGCCATTCTAGTAAATGTGTAGTAGTATCTCATTGTAATTTTAATTTGCATTTTCCTAGTAACTAATGATGTTGAACATCTTTTCATGTGTTTATTGGCCGTCCATAGATCTTTTTTTGTGAAGTGTCTGTTTAAATCTCTTGCCCATTTATAAAAAAAGTTTTCTTATTATCAAGTTCTAAGAGTCCTTTATATGTTTTAGATAAAAGCCCTTTGTCAAATACATATATTGCAAATATTTTGTCCCAGCTCGTGGTTTGTATTTTTATTTTCTTAACTGTTTCTTTTGGAAACCAGAAGTTTAAATTTTTGCCACATGCTAATTTATCTATTTTTTTCTTTAAAAAAAGTTTGTACTTTTTTGTGCTTTTGTGCCCTGTCTATGAAATGTTTGCCTATCCCAAGAGCACCAAGATTTTCTCCTGTTTTCTTCTAGAAGTTCTGTTTTAGCTCCTACGTATAAATCCAGAATCTACTTATGTTAATTTTTGTATATAGTCTAAAGTAAAGAATAAAGTTCATTTTTTCTATATAAATATCCAGTTGTTTCAACATCATTTATTGAAAAGACTATCCTGGGCCGGCCCCGTGGCTTAGCGGTTAAGTGCGCGCGCTCCGCTGCCGGGGGCCTGGGTTCAGATCCCGGGCGCGCACCAACGCACCGCTTCTCTGGCCATGCTGAGGCCACGTCCCACATACAGCAACTAGAAGGATGTGCAGCTATGACATACAACTATCTACTGGGGCTTTGGGGGAAAAATAAATAAATAAATAAAATTATGAAAAGACTATCCTTTCCCTATTGAATTATTTTGGCACCTTTCTCAAAATTCAACCGGCCATATGTGAGTCTATTTGTGGACTCTCTGTTCTGTTGCATTGATCTATATGTTTGTCCTTACACCAAAGCCACACTATCTTGATTACTATTGCTTTTTTGTAAGTCTTGAAATTCAGTAGTGAGTCCTCCATCTTTGTTTTTATTTTTCAAAATTGTTTTGGCTAAAGCTTAGGGTCTTTGCATTTCCATACAAATTTTAGAATCAGCTTGTCAATACGCCTGCTGGGATTTTGATTGATATTGCATTGACTTTACAGAGCAATTGGAAAGAATGAACATCTTAACGATATTGAGTCCAGTTTCTGAACATAATATATCTCTCCATTTTTTAAAGTCTTTTTAAATTCACTCAACAGTGTTTTGTAGTTTTCAGTTTACAGGTATTACACATATGTTGTTAAATTTGTTCCTAAGTATTATGTGTTTTTTTTAATGCTATTGTAAATTGTATAGGCAGACAGTTTTTTAAAATATATTTCACTGTGGGGCAGGCCCGGTGGTGCAAGCAGTTAAGTGCACATGCTCCACTGCGGCGGCCCGGGGATCACTGCTTCGGATCCCGGGCGCGCACTGACGTACCGCTTGTTGAGCCATTGCTGTGGCGGCGTCCCATGTAAAGTAGAGGAAGATGGACATGGATGTTAGCCCAGGGCCAGTCTTCCTCAGCAAAAAAAGAGGATGATTGGCATATAAATAAATAAAATGAAATAAAATATATTTCAAAATAAATGAAATGAGGGAGCCGGCCTGGTGGCATAGTGCTTAAGTTCACACACACTCTGCTTCAGCGGGCCAGGGTTCACGGGTTTGGATCCCGGGCGTGGACCTACACACCATTCATCAAGCCATGCTGTGGCGGCATCCAAAATAGAGGAAGATTGGCACAGATGTTAGCTCAGGGACAATCTTCCTCAAGCAAAAAGAGGAAGATTGGCAACATATGTTAGCTCAGGGCCAATCTTCCTCACAAAAAAATATAGTACTTATAAATTTGGGGCTGGCCTGGTGGCATAGTGGTTGAGTTCCCGTGCTCCACTTGTGTGGCCCAGGTTTCGCGGGTTCAGATCCCGGGTGCAGACCTACACATTGCTCATCAAGGCATGCTGTGGCAGTGTCCCGCATAGAAAATAGAAGAAGATTGGCACAGATGTTAGCTCAGCAACAATCTTCCTCAATCAAAAAGAGGAAGATTGGCAACAGATGTTAGCTCAGGGCCAATCTTTCTCACCAAAAAAATATTTAAAAACTCAGAACAAAATGAAATGAGTATAGTGGTTACCCTTAGAGGGGGCTAGTGACCCAAAAAAAGGAGCACAAGGCAGGGCTTGTGAGGCTTGTGATAACCTGTTTCTTGATCTGGGTGCTGGTTACCTGGGTGTGTTTACCTTGTGAAAGTTCATCAAGCTGTAAACTTAAGATTATGCCATTTTATGTATATTATACTTCAATGAAAATTAAAATAGAAAACAGATATATATATTACATAGTGAGAAAGAAGGATGTATTTTCAAAAAGAGAGGGAAAGTCCAACCCCATCAGTGTCATAAGTTCATTAAGAGTGTTGATTTATTGAGCACTTTACTGTGTGCCAGGTGGTAAGCTAAGCATGCTTTTCATAGATTATTTTACTTGATCCTCACAAAAACCCAATGGAATACATCCTATGATTATCCCCATTTTACAGATGAGGGAAACAGAGACTCAGAAAATATCAAGTTATTTATTTCATGTCATAGAGCTAGTAAATTGAGGAGCTAGAATTTGAAACCAAATCTTTCTACTTTAGGGCCAGAGCTCTTAAAACAATACAGTATGGTGTAGTGGTTAAGAGTAACTCATTTGAAGTGATGATGGAGCTGAGGTATATGTCTTTCTACCTCACAAGGAAATATTCTGTTTTGAGGATTGGTGACTAAAATCTAGTACCAACTAGAATAGCCCAGACAGTTGGTAAATATGTGAACTCTCAGTTTATACTTCACTTCTAATAGCCAAATGTTTTAGGTCCCATTTATGATTTGATCATTGAAAGTATAAGAAAGTCTTAACTGAATTTTAGCTCCTGCAGGGAGATAACCAAACTTGTGAAATCCTTAGGCATTTTTATCTGTTAATAGTCTGATAGCCACTGATCAAAGCATGACTCCCCATGATGATAGAAACATCTGGTTTGTTTAAAGTATAAACAGAATAATTTCATTACCTTGCTGATTATTGTTCTCTGTTACTGGCATTCCTGGTCTTTAGCTAGAAAACAATACTTTGGGTAACATCCAACTCTGGTCCATTTCTACCTTTTAAGAGACAAAGGACATGTATATAAAGATGATGGAGTGGGAGGTTTTGGTTGTTGGGATGTGAAGTGGCATTTGGTCAAGCTTGTAAACCCACCTATTTGTTAGCTTTCTAAATCTTACTCCATATTTCATGAGTTTTCCTTTTCTGAGATGCAAACAAATAACCTACACAAAAAGCAACCCTGAAGTCCCTCAAGGCCTGTGTCTAACAGGTTCTTATTAATCATTTTTAGTCTATATCATAGACAACAGTGGCATTTATGCTAGAAAACATCCAACTCTGTACACCAGGGCTTGCTGTTTACAGGTGTCAACTCTTTCTGTGTAAGTAGAATGGCTAATGCCGTTCTTAAAAATATACATTCAGCTGTGTATCAGAAATCATTTGTAAAAAGGCCTGCGTGTAGGATTTAACATTTAGAAATTAAGGCAAGCCTGTGCCTTAAATAACAGAAGTTTATTATCCAAATTTGATACAGTTTTTTGGCACATTTCAATATGTTTAAGCAAGTATGAACTCCATAGTAACATGGTCTCCCTGCCAAATTGGGATTGCCTCAGGCAAATATGCCGAAGATCCATCAAATTACTTTGAAAAGTACCTGGTTGTACCACTTTGTGGTTATCCTCTAAAGAAAACCAGCTTTCTTCAGAGTAGCAAACGTTTCAGTTCATTTCTGAATATTCTCCTATTTCCCCAGCTTCAAACTTGGCTCCTTGTCTCCTTTTTTTTCTCATACCCCATATCCAGTCTATCAGCAATTTCAGTTGGATCTACTTTCAAAATATGCATTGAATCCCAATTATTTCTCACCATCTCTACAGCTACCACTCTAGTCCAAAAGACTGTTGTCTCTTCTGTGGACTACTGTGAAGTAGTCCCTCAATTAGTCTCCTTATTTCCATTCATGTCCCCTACAGTGTATGGTCCACACAGCAGTGATCCTTTTAAAAGTTGTCAGATCATGTCACTCTCAGGCTTTTAGGTGCTTCTGCATGTGACCTCTCTCTGCATAGCTTCTCATCCTTCAGACTTCCCTCTCCAGAAGGGTAGCCTGAATTTCTTACATGGTGGCTCAAGGCTTTAAGAAGGAGTAAGCAGAAGCTACTTAAGCTCAGAAGTCCCTGAATGTCACTTTCTCCACATTCTGGTAGTCAGAGCCCAGATTTAAAGGCTGGAACAAACTCCACCTCTTGAAGGGAGGAACAGCATTCATGTTCAGGGAGGGATGAAATTGTTTGGGGCCATCTTTGGAAATTAGCTGCCACCACCTAAATGACCTGGATGATCTGGCTTGGATATTTCTCCAATTTTATTTCTCCTTGCTCACTTGGTTCCAGCCACCCTGGGTCCTCTTGTTGTTCCTTGAACATGCCAGACAGACTGCTACCCAGGACCTTTGCTCTCAAAATTCCCATTGCCTAGACCATTCTTCCCTTATATAACAAAATGTCTAGTTCCCTCATTTCCTTTATGTCTCAGTTCAAATGTCATCTCCTTAGGGAAACTTTTTTTTTTTTTTTCTGTGAGGAAGATTAGCCCTGAGCTAACATCTGATGCCAATCCTCCTGGTTTTTTTGCTGAGGAAGATTAATCCTGGGCTAACATCCATGCCCATCTTCCTCTATTTTATATGGGATGCTGCCACAGCATGGCTTGACAAGCAGTGCGTCGGTGCATGCCCGGTGTCTGAACCCACGAACCCCGGGCCACTGAAGCGGAGTGTGCACTTAACCCCTGTGCCACTGGGCCGGCCCCAAGGGAAACTATCTTTGACACCTTAGACTTAAATAACTATATTAGTTTTTTTTTAATTGCTACATAAATTACCATGAATTTAGCAAGTTAAAGCAACACCCATTAATTAGGTCACAGTTCTGTAGGTTGGAAGTCTGGCACAGCATGGCTGGGTCCTCTGCTCAAAGTCTCACAAGGCTGAAATCAAGGTGTTGGCTGAGCTGAGTTGTCATCTCCAGGCTCTGGGGAAAAATCCTCTTCTCAGCTCATTGTTGTTGGCAGATTCAGTTCCTTGCGTTCGTAGGATTGAGGTCCCCATTTTCTTACTGGCTACCATCTGGGAGCTGCTCTCAGCTTTTAGAGGCTGACCTCTGCCCTTGCCACATGATCCCCTTCCTCGTCTGCAACCAATTGGAGAAAACTTTCTGCTTTTAAATGGCTCATTTGATTAGGTAACACCCACCGGAGTAATCTCCCTATCTTAAAGTCAACTGATTTGAGACCTTGATTAAATCATAGCAGTGCCTATGTCTTTGTTTGAATAACTGAGAGAAGATGTGTGTACACCGGAGGCCAAGAATCTTGGGGGAACCATCTTAGAATTTTGCCTACTACAATAACATACACTTTTTTTCTTTCTCCTATACTGCTTTATTTTTCTTCATAGCACTATCTACACTATATATTTTCTGTTTATTTGGTTATGTTTTTATCTTGCTATACACACTAGAATATAAATTCCTGATAATAGAGACTATGTTATTTTTGTTCAGTATTGTATTCCTAGCACCTATGACAGTGTTTGGCATGTTGTAGATGCTCAATTAGTATTTATTGAATGAACCAATTAATAAAAAAGATATTATGGCATATATATATATATATATATATTTTTTTTTTTTTTTTTTGCTGGGAAAGATTCGCCCTGAGCTAACATCTATTGCTAATCTTCCTTTTTTTTTTCCTCCCCTCCCCAAAGCCCCAGTACATAGCTGTATATACTTGTTGTAAGTCCTTCTAGTTCTGTGTGAGCTGCCGCCACAGCATGGCTATTGACAGAGGAGTGGTGTGGTTCCACGTGTGAGAACTGAACCTGGGCCACCAAAGCCGAGCACCCAGTACTTTAATCACTAGGCCATCAGGCCTGGTTCAGTGGCATGTAATTTTGATGACAGCAGAGATGGGATTTTTGGGAAGGAAAAGGGTAGATTGAGCATATAAATGTTATTTAAGCTTTATCTCCGAAGGTACCAGAGTCTCAAATTATTCAGTGGCCTTTTTTTGCATGGAGGATTTCTTATTTGACTATTAACAAGTAAGTTGTGAGGGGCCGGCCCAGTGGCGTAGTGGTTAAGTTCGCTTGCGCCACTTCGGCAGCCCGGGGTCCGCAGATTCAGATCCTGGGTGCGAACCTACACACCACTCATCAAGCCATGCAAAGTAGAGGAAGTGTCCCATATACAAAGTAGAGAAAGATGGGCACAGATGTTAGCTCAGGGCCAGTCTTCCTCACCAAAAGAAAAAAAAAAAAGTTGTGAGTAAGTAATTATATAAATGTCCAGTAACTGGTGTATATAAGAAAAAGAAAATTAGGTTTTTTGCTTGCTAGTAATAACTAGCTTTCGTCTTTATATCTCCAAATAATGTATTCCTGTGAAATTTTGGAAATGGATGCCTTGTCATCTGGCAGTACTCCTGATTTACCAACTTACTGAGATATTCCTGTGGCTTTCCATGTAATTGCTGTTCACAAACATCCAATTACTAATAGAGTAACAGAGTGAGCTCCATTATATGGACTTAACATAGCATACCAGACTAGAAAATTATATATTTCCCTCATTTTTAATACTTATTATTATATGTGTCTTTTAATGCACCCCTTCTACAGACAAAACTTACCAATGGCACTTCCAGTATGATTGTGCCCAAGCAACGGAAACTCTCGGCAAGCTATGAGAAGGAAAAGGAACTGTGTGTCAAATATTTTGAGCAGTGGTCAGAGTCCGATCAAGTGGAATTTGTGGAACATCTTATATCCCAAATGTGTCATTACCAACATGGGCACATAAACTCGTATCTTAAACCTATGTTGCAGAGGGACTTCATAACTGCTCTGCCAGGTATGTCTCTGGGTGTTTGTGAGCCATTAATTTGCCTGAAAGGTATGTTACAATGGTAATGGTAGTAGATCTTCAGGTATGCATTTCTATACATTTTAGGTATCCATTTTAAAAGTCTTTATTGGCTTGATTTTTACAAACTGAATCCTTGAATCGTACCTTCTTGGGGTATAAATACAAAAAATCAAACTCTGGAAAGAGACTCCTCTTTTCTCTACCTTCTCTCTATCTCATGCCCTTCTAATCACCCTGTTTTCACCCACACATAGGTCCAAATAAAATCTTTTCAGAGATGTTATCTGGTTTGAGGTGTGTCTTTTATAATGTGTCTTAGTTTCAAGAAATGTTAACTTACACACTTGGGTTTGGATTTCTATGGAAATTTATCAACAGAATATTTAAATTGTAGGAATCAATAAGAAATATTTTTAATTGAGTATTTTAGAAAGAAAAGTATCTCAGGAGCCTTGTTGTAACATTAAATATGTAAATTCCAGGCTTTACAATTTCACTGTGCTCAGTAACCAAATAGCTATTGTAAACTATGTATATAAAAGTATATATATTTCTTAAAATATATATTTAAATATATACATACACTTAACTACATATGTATATACACACACACATACTTAAAATACTTTTTTTGGAGGGTGCTGTGGTTGTTTTACTGAATGCTTGATGATGATCTAGGACACTACACAGGCATCAGTATTTGGGCAAAATGCTCTCTCAGGAAAGTATAAGGTTCTCATCTGTCGAAAGCTTATTTTAAAAGAAGAAAAATTGTACAAAGATGAGTGAGTCTGTAAATTTATCTTGGTTTTTGTTGTTGTTTCCTGATTATAGAAGTTATATTATAGGAAATTTAGAAAATTCACAGGAGTTTAAAATATAAAAATAAAATTTCGAGGGGGCCAGCCCAGTGGCATAGTGTTTAAGTTCACACACTCCGCTTTGGCGGCCTGGGGTTCACAGGTTTGGATCCTGGGGGTGGACCTACACACCACTCATCAAACCATGCTGTGGTGGCGTCCCGCATACAAAATGGAGGAAGATTGGCACAGATGTTAGCTCAGGGCCAATCTTCCTCACCAAAAAAAAAAAAGAAAAAAGAAGAATTTCCCGGAACCCTACCATTCAGAGAGAACTGCTAATGTGCATTAGTATTTTGGCATGTAGCCTTTCTATTTTTTCTAAATGTGTATATTTCCCTCTAAAGCTGGGATCATAAGTGTTTGTAACATATTTGTTCTTACTGTATTTTCTTAGTATTTTCCAAAATGTTTTTTAAAATATAATTTTTATAGTATTATGTATTCTTTGCGATGGTTGAAGCACATATTATTTAACTCCTTTATTGAACACTTAGGTAGTTTAAAATGTTTTTCCTGTTATAAACTATGCTGTGGTGGACATTCTTAATCATTAATCTTTTGGGCATCGTAGGAAAAAATGCCAGAAGTGGGATTCCTATATTAATGAATTATAAACATTTTTAAGGATTTTAATACATGTTCCAAACCAACCTTTAAGAAAAGTATACCAACTTATACCCTCCCCCAAACTGCATATTACCACTTTGCTTAATCTTTGCCACTTAATATCTTTTTCAAAAATGTGTTCTTCCAAAATTGGAATTTAACTTGCCCTTTAAACAAAAGAAATGCCTATTTATATCTTAGAAATAACATTTTAAAACTGAATTTGTACCTATATCTTTTGTTAAATACAATAGATTTCTGCCCCCTCTTCACTCATTGGATTTTGTTTTAGCCATAGGCAAACAGTTTTCTTTGTGCGAACAGTCTGTGTGTACCTCATTACTGTGCTCTCCCCAATCACTGAGACATGTTACTATCTCAAGCATATACCACTAAGAATTGAATAGTTGTTGATTAGACTTGTGTATCCTTTGCCTAATACTGATCCCTGGTGTGTATCTGCTGACCACTTTATAAGATATTGAATCATCAGTCTAATGCTTTACGACCATTTTAACTTATAAACCTACACCATCTGGCTGCATTTAGTAAACCAAACTACTTCAAAAAATGCCTGTAATCCATTAATGTAATGGGTTTGTTTGGAGTGTTAGGTGAAATTACTTCCAAAGACTTATTATAGGGACACAGTGAAAGATTAGGAGCAATTTGATGGCAGCCATTAAAAACACAGGAATGCATTTTGGAAACTTCTGATGGTGTAGAAAGTTTCAATATAAAGATGCAGGAATTGTACCATCACTATATTTTGCATGAAGAACTAATTATTATATCTTTAATTGGCTTATAGTCATGTTCCTTTAATAAGAATTAGGTGATGGATGCCTCCATCTGCTTATGCTTAAATATGAACATGTGATGCCAGCCAAACAAGATCCATTTAATGCTTTCTTTTCCAAATATGCTGAAAAATGTGACTGATGTCCATATAGTCTTTATAATTAGAATAATGTTTAAGAACATTTGTTGTTAATGACGTCCAAATGTGTCTTTGTATGATTCAGGAGAAAGGCACAAAATGAAATGCCGTATTCTCTTTCCTATTTGTTAAGTTTTTGCCTGAGGAAATCAGAGTATGAAGGAATCCTTCTGCACTGTCGTTAGCAAACCTCTGATATGTAACCTGTAAAGAGAAATAACTTTTAACGTTTTGTCTCACTTGTGAATTAGAACAGCAGCCAAAAGGTTTATTAGTGCAATCATCCTATTTTATAGGATCTATACCTCTGAGGCCTCAGTACAGGTATGGGTGGTAGAGAATTTTAATTGGGAAGCCTATCCAGTTTACACAGCCCAAGATCTACTTCCACTCTTCCTCTGTACATCCTACGAAATAGTCTCTGAAATTCCAACCAAGTTATCTATTGGTCTTGGATTTTTTCATTTTTGGCCAACTGTCATTTAGGTTTTATAGTAGCAACTATTCTCAAATATAGTTTTTTTTAAACATCTGAAATTAAACTCATCCTTGAACTTAAACATACTTCTCTGTCTTTCCTCTTGGGATGTTCCTATACCAATCTGTATTTCCTTCTTCTCTCCTTTCTGCATGCCCCAAATTCTATAACCCAGCACATTCTGACTTAGTGCCTCTCCCCCAGTACATTTAAAGGATATTTCTTTTACTGAACAGCTTTGAAACTGCAGTAGTAATAGAAACAGAATGAGAAATGGACCTAATATAGCGATTTGGGGGGGCCTGAACCACAGAGTTTGAGATGCCATCCATAGAACATCCCCTAGTGCTGAAATCCATATAGATAGATGTGAATTGTTTTCTGGAATCCTTTTTATTTTTAATGTCTTGGGGGGTTTGCTTGTTGTTAGCTTTAACTTCCGTATCTAAAGGAAGATGGAAAATACTGTTCATTTCTGCAACCTTATGGAAAAATCATTGACACTCATTTTACCCAAGTCTCTATTTGAAAAAGAAACTGGACAACACCAGGGACAGTGATGTGCCTTCATAGCAGAATAAATGCTGTTCTGTTTTAAAGGGCCTTTTGTAAAAAATCATTCACCACCACCTATGTTCTTTTTCTTTGCCCCCTCCCCCCACTGAAAGCTCGGGGTTTGGATCACATTGCTGAGAACATTCTGTCATACCTGGATGCCAAATCACTATGTGCTGCTGAACTTGTGTGCAAGGAATGGTACCGAGTGACATCTGATGGCATGTTATGGAAGAAGCTCATTGAGAGAATGGTCAGGACAGATTCTCTGTGGAGAGGCCTGGCAGAACGAAGAGGGTGGTGAGCCTTTTAACTTTCTTAGTATTATAGAACTTCAGGACCTGGCCATTCAGAGTTATTGGAATATTGCTGGGAACCAGTGAGACTGCTTATCATTTAATACAGTGATTTTGCTGGTTTATAGGAAAAAGTGTAAAATAGTGGTTCATGTACTCAGCAGTTTTTCTTCTGACCAGTCACTCATAAATGACATAATAATGTGTTAATACTACTTTGCAAAAAATAATGAAAAACTGACCAGCCCTCCCATTTAAAGCATTTGCATTCTCTGGCCAGAAATTGATATCCTGAAAAAGGTCTGATGGGCAATTTATAAGGCAAGTGGATGACTTGGAGTCACACAGAAGCCATCAGATCCAGCTTTCCCCCAAAAGCAATCCAGAACAAGTAATTATTTTCTCCTTCAGAAGATTTCTTGCCTTTACCCCATGCCTGTAGTGTTTTACCACCTTTGTAATCAAAATTATTTTTATGCCAAACTAAAATAAGAACTCTAGCCATCAGAGTGAAAAATGGAATTTAGTATAAATCATTATTTCTTCCTAAGACTCTTATCTTTTCAAGATTTTACTGCCTGAATTCCTTAAGGCATTATATAGTTAGCAGCCTAGGAGACTTCACCAATTTTGCTGCTGTTGTTCTGTTAATGTGTGGTACCATTTCATTAGAACTTCTGGAAGATGTCTTCTATATATAATTTTCTCTCAGAGAATGTCTCTAGAATGTCACTATAAGAAAGTCAGGTGTGAATATTTCAAAAATAAAATAAAGGTGACATATTAAGTATTTTAGTTGATAGATATGCACCAGCAGGCATATGTGTGCTCAAAGATACCCTGAGCAATTAATTTTATCGATTGTTTTTCTTGGATCATAAAGAGATGTAAAACAGTTAAGAATGATCAGCTTTTCTTAGCAATCTTCATAAAAATATAGTTGGCTCCCTTTTCTATTTTGCATCTTTGAAATTCATTAATATGTAATAAACATAATCACCTCTAAATATTATACCAAGTGCTTCAAGAGATTTCTGTCATTCTGGCTATTAGGAAGACTAAAATTTCTCTCAAATTAATTAAAGCAAGCAAATTCCAGGCAATTCTTTGGCTATATAAAAATTGCATAAATGAAAGCATATTCTTATTTCTCCTTCCCAAATATGTTTTTCTTATTTTCACTTATAGAAAAATAGAAACCTTATCTTTCATTACTAATTTCATACTTTGGAAATAAATTATTTATCGTATAAAAAAGCAAATAAGTTATACAGTTGTGTGGCATTCAACGTCTATCGTTCTGCTAAGCGTGCCAGAGCCAGCCTTAGAAATAGAGCAGGCAGTTGCTTACGTGTGAAAATTTTAGGGCAGCTAGAAATATTCCTCTACCCCTCAGGGACAAAAAAAAAAGAAGAGAAAAGAAAAAAAGAAAAGAAACTCTACTCCAAATAACTCTTGACCTGAAATTTCAGTTACAGAGATTCATTCCCGTGGCTATAAAGGTTTTGTTCCCTGTTAAAATATACTTTGTTCCCATTTAGACTGTATATGACAGGAAACCTTTATTAGATGTTGGGACTTGACAAAGTCTTCTTTTGAAGGCAGAGAGAACAAGAAGTAGATGGTCAGATCTTGGCAGATGCATGTGAAAATGCCATAGATAAACGTAGGCTCCACAATTTTCCTTAGGATAGGCACTAAACAGCAAGATCTGTTATGTTAGTTACAAAGAAAAAAACAAATAAAATTATTGAAAAGATGGCTTTTTGGTCTTTTAAAAGAGTATATGAAAGTATAGCTGAGAAATAATCCAGGATCTAGCACTGATTATCACTCTTTTCCCTATCTCTTCAACCAAGGAACCCGTTCTTGCTCTTTTGAGTATCCTTCAAAGTTCTGACTATATTCCTTTGTCTTTGGCCACCTTTATCATCTTAGCTTGATATAGACCCATGTAATTACAAGTATTTGTCCACCCCATCAAGACCTCCTCCAGTATCCCCTTAACTTTCTGTGGCTGCTTCTGTTTTTACATGTTGCGTGTCTTCCTGTGTTAGTTGTCCTCTTCCACTTTAAAAAAAAAAAAATTAATCTATCATCAGTTTCTCATTTTCGTCTTTCAAGTTGTCTTACCAAGCCTACTATGTCAATAAAGTCTTTCTGTTGTACTTTTCCCCAAATGCTGTTTTTGAAAATTTCTTGCATTTCCTCCAACCAAAAATAAACAGGTAAATACAGTTTTCTAACAAAGCTTTGGGTTTAACTCCCACTCTGCTATTGTATTTTATATCTAGATGAATTTGACAGTCTGCCCCTAGGACATGAACTCTGTCATTTTTGCTCTTGAATAATACTGAATATGCTCTCTCTGCTCAGTAATGGTAACTCTTAAAAGTATAATAAAAGACCACTTGGGAAAAGTCTAGTTTCTTAATCAGCAGATCATGTTATATGATAACATTCTGAATTTAATATTTAGCATTTATTATGTCCTCACACTCTCAGAGGTACTAGGCGTTTCACATTGAAGTGATCCCTGTTGTCAAAGAACTTCCATCATAAAAGGTTTTGACTTACAACATAAATATATACTGAGAAACCAGTTTTCAACACCTAGCCACCCTTTTTTATAGCACCTTTGATTTGAAGAAATTCAGATACTTTAGCAAAGCATGGTAAATGCAGTGAGATAGAAAATGAGATCAGAGGTTTCTGTGATTTCTCTCTCTCAGGATGTAGAGATAGTTGCATTGCATATGAAGAAAATCCTGGGGTGCCTGAATACGACTGCCAGAGATTAAAAGGAGGACAGGAATCTAAGGAATGGTGGGCATTGAAAGACAGTAAAGTAGTTAAGAGTGAGGGCTCTGAAGTCAGACTTAGATTCAAATCCCAGGTCTGCTCACTAACTGTGTGACCTTGGGCAAGTTGCTTAACCTCCCTGACATTTGATTTCTTTATCTGCAAAATCAGTATAGTGATTCCTACCTCTATTAAAGGATATTGAAGTTGAAATTATTAAATTATAATTATTAACCAGATTTAGAATCTCTTCATTCAAAATCTGTTGTTTACCTGCAATGTGTTTATAGAATAAGATTGTTCAAAGAAGTATATCTCTAAGCTAGAATTATTTCATAATGTGTCTTGTTTGCCGTTTTCTTTATGTTAGTGTATCATGTTTCTTGCTCCTATTAGTCCCTTTTTAAAAACTATTATTTTAGCTTCTCCATTGCAGATTTCCCTTTCTGTATCACAGAAGTCAGAGCCAGCTACCTTCCTGATAGGAAATTTTTTCAACTAATTTTCAAGGTGTATAATAGGAAGAGGGCAGGGGGGAAGCGCTCCTAGAGACATCGAACAATTAATTATATTGTAATGGAGCTATAGAGGGAGGAGCGGATGACTGGCCCAGAGAAAACATGATTTCTCTGGTGCCAGGATTACACTCAGAGGCATTTCTGCCTGTCTCCACTTTGCAAGGCACGGTGCCAGTGAGAACAGTAGTTAGTACACCCATAGTGGGGTTTACTAGCTTCCACACCGTGTTTGGTGGGTTCTTAACTTCAGGATGAGGAATTAAATTTTTTACCCAGCAGGAAGTGATTGCCATTTACTGATTTTTTTTTTTGTAGCAAAGATCTAGCTTGGGATATGAGTATTCCAGGGAAGTGCCGTCATAAGGAAGGAGATGCTAACAAATGTTGCTCACTGGAATCAAGGAAAGGCAGTAAAATGCATGTATGTATGTACGTAGCCAGGAACACATCTGTGAAAGTCAATTTCATGCCTTAGACTTGACAGCACAGTGCTCTTAGGCATTTCCTTTCATCTTCTTCCATACCTGCTGCTGGACACTCCTGTGATGCCTTTGTTTTCTGTCAAAATGAACTGAATTGCTCCTTTTAAAGCATAGCTACACTGATCACCAGCAGCCTGGGTGCCTGAGCTGCCAACACACCTTACTCCACAATAAATGAAGACTAGAAAAAGTGATCTCCATGACAGAGGCATTCCTGCTGCCCATGGTGCTAGGCTCCACTGACACTGGCACAGCTTTACTCAGTGAAAAAAGACTGTGGGGCATGTGCCTAGTTCAGAGGTAGTAGATACCATCACTAACAAGATTTTCAAAAGATAAGGCCAATGAATCTGTCTATACAGAAATCTGACAGACCAATAGATGAATTCTGATTATATGTATTCGTTTGGCTGTTGACGTTGTAATATTCCTGAAGGCCTGAGACTCTGATGTTCTACACGGAAATCATCAAGTTTTACACAAAAGCAAATCAATGTTGACTGAATTCCCTAGAGCCCAGAAAGTTACTCCTTGATGTGGGACTCCTGAAATCGGGCTTAACTTCACACCTCTTCAGGCTAGTTAGGGAGGTTATATGGAATGGTAACTGTGAAAACACTTTGAAGAAATATGAAGCTCCTTGTAAATGTATAATATTATGATTTTTATTGGGAAATATGTGTTATTTTTTTAGGGGACAGTATTTATTCAAAAACAAACCTCCTGATGGGAATGCTCCTCCCAACTCTTTTTATAGAGCACTTTATCCTAAAATTATACAAGACATTGAGGTAAGAATCTATGTATATTTGGATATTTGCCAAATACTAGAGAATCATCAGCATTCTTCAGTAATAGCATTGTTACAGCAAATGCATTAAGGTTTATTGATGTGGGTTAAAAATCAATTTCTTTACAAGTGAATAGGGTAGGTAAAATATAGTAAATTGCCAAGCAAAAATGTTAAAGCTTTTAAAAATTGTTTACTGATAGATGAGACAGAGAGAGGGAATATCATGTCGTCTTACAATATCTGTGAGACTGTTAAAGTTACACTTAGAAGCTGATATTCAAGTATCTCCTGAGTTGAGCCTCCATGGAAGTTCTCTGGTAGAAATGGCCACCACATTAAGAAGAGCACTGAGCACATAACCTCATGTGGTTCATAACTTGCCCTCTGTTGGTGAGCTATCTCTTTCCATTAGGTTTATTATTTAATTGTATGAGTTATATGCAGGAGAGTTCTAGGAAATAAATCTTTAATTACTTTGCAAATGGAAAAATGTTTTACAATTTTAAATAGTGGCCTTTTGAAAACTTTTTTTTCAGTTTGCCTTAAGTTCTGTATATTCAATAGAGGGAAGCATTGAGCATTTGTCATGGGTTGGCATGAAAGTCAAATAAGAGTTTAGTTCTGGTCTTTTCCTAATTACCGTCTCTTTACCATTCCTACTTCTCAGACAATAGAATCTAATTGGAGATGTGGAAGACACAGTTTACAGAGAATCCACTGCCGAAGTGAAACAAGCAAAGGAGTTTACTGTTTACAGTATGATGATCAGAAGATAGTAAGCGGCCTTCGAGACAACACAATCAAGGTGAGGTCTCTTCAGTTGTGGGAGGGTAGCTGAAGGAGCGAGGGTGACCACATTCATAAAGCAATCCAAAGCATAAACTCTAAGCATTATTTCCAGAAACTGAGAGTTTTAGATTGTTTCCAGTCCCAAAGCCAAAATCATTTCCTTAAAGGACAGGTACCTGCTCCCTGCCATCCCCCTGCCCAGAAGCACATACAAATGGATAGTGCTAGGGTTAAATTCTCTTCTTGAAGTGCACTGAATGGGATATTACTCATTTTGCCCTCAGATAATTATAGACTACCTCTGTTCCTTAATGAAAAGGATAAAGTCTGCATTAGTACTGAAGCCACATATATATAGGTGCTTAGCTATACCTGTCGAAAAGAATGCATTCCACACTACTATGGGCTTTGATTCTTGTGGGAAATAAAATGCATAATAGAGCCAGCAAGTCTCTGCAGTATCCCATTGTCACAGTGATCAAAAGGATCTTGTTTGTCATCCTAGATCTGGGATAAAAGCACATTGGAATGCAAGCGAATTCTCACAGGCCACACCGGTTCTGTCCTGTGTCTCCAGTATGATGAGAGGGTGATCATAACTGGATCATCGGATTCCACAGTCAGGTAGAGAATTTCAAATGGTCTTTTGAATTCTGAAATATCAGATCTGCTCTGTTGTTTGTCATAAATAGTAATTTTATATATATCCCCATGAACACAGCTCTGAAACTTCATAACTAAAAAAGAATAAACCTCCATCATTGTGTCAGTCTAGAACTAGACAACTTGATTTAGGCATGATTAAGGTAAGTTTACATTTCTGTGCATTTAAGAAACTACGTATTCTGTTTTAATTTGGGAGAATGGTCCATTATAGAAACTTGGTAAACCTTGCATTCCTTACAAAAACCACCTCACAGGGGAATGACAGGAATGGAATGAAGCCTTCCTTTCAGGTGGTTATAACTGTAGTGCAGGCATGCATTATCTCCTTGAAAATGTGTACAGGTGAGCAATGCTTTCTCTTTGCCAGCCCCTCCCCTGCTCTCCCTGCAGTTTTTAATTGCAAGCTTCACTCAGGGAGGGGCCTTCAATTTCCAGAGGCATTAGTGATTTGATGACACAGCCATTATGCTGCTGGAGTCCAGTGTAGCTTGAGTTCGGGGTACCAACAGCACTGCTAGAAATCTCTGTTAGGAATTTTGCCTTAAGCTAAAGGATTTAGCAAACATAATGCATCAAAAGTAACTTGAAAAAAAATAGAAAAAAAGGCAGTTAACTGCATTGTTAGATTCTCTGAAGTTAAATGTTTACCATTCCAGGTTATCCTTTGTGAGTAGAAAAGGCTGTTCCTGTTTCTTGTCTTTTGACTTAAAGGCATAGCAAACTCAGTTCTTATTATAGTTATCGACATTTAACATTTATTGGTGCTTGTGGTGTGCCTCAAGGAAGCTGAAACATTGTAGAGGCTATCATTTATAGGATAAGGGAAAAAATTATGTTCTAAAAGGGGGTTAAACTGGCAAAGGAAATAAAATATGTTATAAAAACTAAAGTAAATATACAAAAGTAGAGTAATCAAAGTAAAATATATCATCACACAAAATTCTCAAGCTATCTAAGGGTCCTGCACTCTGCTTTGCAGCCCATACTCACAGTGGGATGGCTATTCTTGATTCCTACAGCCATTCAAAGCACAGAAATAGGGCCTTAGACTTAGGGTCTAGGTAATCTTGGGCCTTGACCTGTGTGATGAAATCTGAGATCTAGGGTCATCAGGCTCAAATCCACAGTACTAAGTCAGTCTGTTACAGAGGCTTCTTGGCCTATATCAGCTCTAGTTCCTGAGGGCTATCCGTGGGACAGTAATGCTGCTGTTATTTTGTGTGTGTGTGTGTGTGTGTGTGTGTGAGGAAGATTAGCCCTAAGCTAACATCTGTTGCCAATCCTCCTCTTTTTGCTGAGGAAGACTGGCCCTGGGCTAACATCTGTGCCCATCTTCCTCTGCTTTATATGGGACGCTGCCACAGCAAGGCTTGACAAGCAGTGCGTCAGTGCGCGCCTGGGATCCAAACCTGCGAACCCCGAGCCGCCACAGCAGAGTGCGCACACTTAACCGCTAGGCCACTGGATCCGCCCCACTAATGCTGCTGTTATTAATCAGATTCCCAGTTTAAAATGTATCTCATTAATGGTATCAGATTGAATGTCAGAAGTTTTTATAATAGTGTTGAAGTCTGGGTGTAATTAGTAGGTGATGGTGACTGCATTCTTATACCCCACAACTTGCCCAAATTTCAAGTAGTGTATCTTCAGGATTTCACACTGGCAGCATCCCATCCCAGCCCTCTAACTACCACTTCCCCCATGTCCATCAGTACTGTTTACCTCAGCTTAACCTCAAAGCTGCAAAAGAAGAGTAGAGTGTAACATTAACTATGAAAATGGAGTGGGAGGGGAAGGGAGCACTGAGGTCAAATACCAGTAATAGATTGTAGCATGAGTACCATCAAAATGTCAGATAACCTTCTTTTTTTTTTTAAAGGTTTTATTTATTTATTTTTTTCCCCCCAAAGCCCCAGTAGATAGCTGCATGTCACAGCTGCACATCCTTCCAGTTGCTGTATGTGGGACGCGGCCCCAGCATAGCCGGAGAGGCGGTGCAGCGGTGCGCGCCCGGGATCCGAACTCGGGCCGCCAGCAGCGGAGCGCGAGCACTCAACCGCTAAGCCACGGGGCCGGCCCCTCAGATAACCTTCTTAATGTTGTTTGTTCCAGGGTGTGGGATGTAAATACAGGTGAAATGCTAAACACGTTGATTCACCATTGTGAAGCAGTTCTGCACTTGCGTTTCAATAATGGCATGATGGTGACCTGCTCCAAAGACCGTTCCATTGCTGTGTGGGATATGGCCTCCCCAACTGACATCACCCTCCGGAGGGTGTTAGTTGGACACCGAGCTGCCGTCAATGTTGTAGACTTTGATGACAAGTACATTGTTTCTGCATCTGGGGATAGGACTATAAAGGTAATAAGGCATTTTTCAGTATGTCCCCAACTTAGAATAAGGGAGTTCATGTGAAAATCTCATCAAGGGCAATTTCATATTTCAACGTCACTGTAGAATAACTTAATATTTAATTCAGATACTAGTCTATGTGTAAAAATGTAATGAGTGAGACAAGTTGTTTGACAATTTTGGTTACATATTTTATTCCTATAAAGAGTACTGAGTGTGAGAAGGGCAGGGGTAAATTTAGGGTCAAGAAAATGTGTCTACAAGACCAGACTAACTCCATAAGAGTAAATCAATTTGAGGAATTCTCATGCGATAGCAGCCAGCTACAAATTAGCCCTATATTACTGTGAATCAAACTTGTCATTTTTTTGGTTTGGTTTAGTTTGAGAAGTTGACTTCCCCCTATTGGTTCAGTGCTATGTTCTCTTTTAGGTATGGAACACAAGTACTTGTGAGTTTGTCAGGACCTTAAATGGACACAAACGCGGCATTGCCTGTTTGCAGTACAGAGACAGGCTGGTTGTGAGTGGCTCGTCTGACAACACTATCAGGTGAGCAGCAGGTGCCCTTTCCCAGAAGGGGTCGATATTATCCTGCCATTCATTGTTTGTGCACAGATCAAACAAATCTTCAACTGTGTTATGTGTATAATAAATATTTTTCCTTTCTGTAGCTTCTTACAGGTCAAAAGTTTGCCCCAAGCAGAGGCAGCACAGCAAAGCCTTTTGTTGATGTGTTGCCTTCCTGTAATAGTTTTATCACCAGATAGACCTATTTAAAAGGTACTGCTTGAATGAGGAAGTGGGCAAGAGAGATAAGTAGATGGAAGTTGAAGGCCCCTCTCTTTAAATTTCTCCTGTCTGCAGTTGAAAAGTGCTAATAAATAGCAAAAGGCCATTTCTCTCTGCCACTGTTCTAAAAAAAGGAAAAAAAGATTTATTTCCCTACTAGAAATTGTGCATTTTGTTTTCTTAGCATTACACAATTGGCCAGGGAGTTACTGGTCTCTGAAATTATGAAGAATCCACAAAGTACTTCAATTTGTGGTGTTTTCCCTTCACAAGGATGAATGACACAGATATGAATAGAATTTGGACGATTTATCAGTCTTTTCCCTTCCTTCAAAGAAGTACTAAGAGGATGAAAAGGCCATTAAAAACCCAACAGATAGAGCTATTGTTATATCTAAGGAAATGATCATTCCTAAAATCATTTGGATTGGTCTGAAAGCAGACAGTTTTTTAAATTAGTATATAAAAGTTTTTGAGAACTTAGTCTTTCTCATATAATGGAAACACAGACTGTTCTGGATAGTAGGTGAAAGCAGAGAGTGTCCTCAGTGAAAGAGGTGGACATGCCTTGTGAAGGCAGGGTGTCACTGACATACTGCATCTCATTCTTATTGGTGATTTCAGGAAGCATTACTTTTCTTGGCTTGGTCAATTATCCAAAGCTTTGTGCTTTGAAAATATATGCTTTGTTTGAACTTAAATCATACATTTTTCTGCCTGAGTTATATGGCAGAAAGGAAATAAATTACATTGAAAGCAATACATTTTTGTATGGGTATTGATTGATTTTATTGTTGTGGATTTTTAAAAGACATATGAAGTATATTATTATAACATTCCAAGCTTAGAAAAGAATACATGAAAATTCACTTGACTCAATTTTCTCTTCCAGATTATGGGACATAGAATGTGGTGCATGTTTACGAGTGTTAGAAGGGCATGAGGAGTTGGTGCGCTGTATTCGATTTGATAACAAGAGGATAGTCAGTGGGGCCTATGATGGGTAAGTTTGCTAAAAGGGTTAAAAAAAATCTACATCTTAATCTCTCCTCCCCTAGGATGTTAAATATAGCCTTTCCTTGTCTCTGTACGATTACAGATTTCACAGAAAGGATCCAATACAGTATTTCTTGTGTCTAATATACGTGTTCACCTCTCCTTTGTTTACTCTTTTCCAAAATATTCTTTGCAATCATTTAATTGCACTTGCTGGCTCATGTTTTTCATTAATATTTTGATTATTTGGTTATATAGTTGTCTGTTTTGCCCTAAAAAAAAGCAAAGAACTGGACAAACAGAATAACAGGATGTGCATATAAAATAGTGACTTATTAATAAAACTGAAACATTGGAGGGCAGTACTTTTGGGGCTTAGTGTGGTAGGGTCTTGCATTTTGATCTCTTTGAGTGATTCCTAAAAGTGCAGCTCTCTTGTTTTCACCTCCTAGAATTTCCATTATAATGAGTAACTTTATTTCAGTAATCTTTATTATCTTCCTCTGCTTTGAGTCAGCTACCACTGTCATACCCTTGGAAAATTTTTCAGAGTGTGATGACATGCTACAGCTAGGTCCAAGGTTATATTTTCTCATTGCCCTGGTTTTGATCTGTAGCCACCTTTCTTGAGTTTTGTCTGTTATTTACCCTGAGGAGACATGACCTATAATTGATTTTTAGAAGGGCTAAACTTTTCTTATTTAAATCAAAATATGAGAATTTGCTTATACAAACTGCAGAGCTCTTAAATGGACCCCAGTCCTCTGGTACATTTGACCTGGGCCATTCTTAGAATTGACCAGAAAGAAGATGCCTCAGAGTTGTAGGTTTCTAGGTCTAAGCGACCTCTTACATCATTAAGAGCTCTAATGTATAAGATCTCTTCTTGGCCCCAAAGTATGGTGTAACTTTACCATTTACTATCTTCAGTTTGCTTAAAGCTAACCTGTTTCTCATCTTTAGGTTAATCACGTACATTTTCCCCTTAAGACCAATAACCTCTACCCAAGAATGAATGCAAGAACCAAGTCTCCAAAACAAAAAAGTTTTTATATATTCCTGTGAGCCGCATTATTATATAAACTATGTTCACCATACATATTTAGTGGCAAGACTTTTTTTGCTATTCTTCCTTTGTTGCCTTAATTTTGCTTTTAACTAAGATTTTGCTCTTGATCTTTAGAAAAATTAAAGTGTGGGATCTTGTAGCTGCTTTGGACCCCCGTGCTCCTGCAGGGACTCTCTGTCTACGGACCCTTGTGGTAAGACCTTTGTTGTTTAGAGGGGGCTGAGGAGCAGGAAGGGGAAGAAATTAAACATAGATGTGCTATGGAATACAGATCTGGATTTGATAGATAGAACTTCACAAAACCTATTACTAAATGAAAAGACAACCAATACATGACAATAAAATATGTTTATATAGCACCTTTCATCCAAAAGTGCTTTAGAGACTATATATGGAGAGGAATGTGGCAGCTGTTTAACAGCTGCACAGCAACTCTACACAACACTTTAGTACAGGAAGTGAATAAGAATTCTGTATCCACCAGAAACAGTAGGGGGTACTTAGGGAGAGAGAACATAATTACTCAAATTGGAACCTGTCCAGAATCTGAGGACCTGCACACCTGTGCCTGCAAAAAGTGCCATGGGATTTTGAGTGAACCCCCTGGTCAGCCCCTTAGTTCTGCATCCTTTTCAAGGCATGCTGCCTCCAGCAACTTGAATCCCCTCTTTTTTATTCCTCATTTACCCTCTTGCCTGAACAGCTTGACATTTGGGGAAAGAAGTGACTCAAAAGGAGGAATGTCACCTTCGAAAGCTCTAAAGTCTTTATTTATCATGGTGTTCACCAAAGGCCTGGATTAGAAAAGCTGCTTCCATCAGAAAAAGAAGATTAGGTGGGGCACTAGGGAGGACAGAATCTTTGGCACAACTCAGGAAAAACATGAGAGCAAGCATTTGAAGCCACTGACTTGCAACATTTAGGCAGTCTCTGCTCTGGAGGAGAGAGAGAGACATTTCTTTGTCTTCCTTGTTGGATTTAAAGCTCCTTCTTTCAGCATCAGATGTTTTACCTGCACGGTTCACGCGTTTTTTAAAATGTGTACTTTCATTCATTTATAATTAATCTAAGTCTGGTTTTTGAAGTATAATTTACATACAGCAAAATTTGCCCCCTTTTTTGGACTTCTGTGAATTTTGCAATTGTGTAAATAGTGCAATCAAGATAGAGAACATTTCCATCCCCCCCAAAGTGACACCCCTTAGTATCAATCCCCTCTCCCAACCCCTAGCAATTACTCATCTGATTTCCGTCCTGTAGTTTTGCTATCTTATGAGTGTCATATAAATTAAATCATACAGTGTGTAGCTTTTTGCATTTGGCTTTTTGTTTGTTTGTTTGTTTTTAATTTTATTTATTTATTTTTCCCCCAAAGCCCCGGTAGATAGTTGTATGTCATAGTTGCACATCCTTCTAGTTGCGGTATGTGGGACACGGCCTCAGCATGGCCAGAGAAGCGGTGCGTCAGTGCATGCCCGGGATCCGAACCCGGGCCAGCAGCGGAGAGCGTGCACTTAACCGCTAAGCCACGGGGCCGGCCCTGGCTTTTTTCACTTCATTTCAGATTCATCCATGTTGTGGGATGTGTTAGTACATTGTTCCTTTTTTATTGCTGAGTAGTATTCCATTGGGTGGATGAACCAATTTGTTTATTCGTTTACCAGTTCAAGGACATTTGGAATGTTTCTAGTTTTGGTGATACTGAAAACATTCCATACAGGTTTTTGTATGTACATATTATTTTAATTTCTCTTGGGTAAATACCTAGGAGTGCAATTTCTGGGTCCTATGATTAAGTGTATGTTTAAATTTAAAAGAAACTACCAAGCTATTTCCCAAAGTGGCATTTTAGGAGTTTGCAAATGCAAACCACTTTACATTTCCACTAACAATGTATGAGAGTCTCATTTTCCACATTCATGACAGCACTTGATATTGTCAGTTTTTAAAAAAATTACAGCCATCTGAGTGGGTGTGTAGTGACCGTAGTTTCAATTTGCTTTTCTGTGATAACTAATGGTGTAGAACATCTTTTCATGTGTTTATAATCTTTTGTCAAGTGTCTGTTCAAATCTTGTCCTCATTTATTTATTGAATTGTCTTAAGTTTTTTAAAAACAGATTATTAAGATATAATTGACATATAATAAAGTGGACATATTTAAAGTGTATAACTTAATAAATTTTGACATATGTACATACCAGTGAAACCATCACTTCAACTAAGATAATGAACATATTGTCATGCCCCTTTTGTAATCCCTTCTTTCCATCCCACCCCGTTTCCCCCTGCTCCAGTCCCCAGGCACACTGATCTACTTTCTGTCAATATTGATTAGTTTGCATTTTCTAGGGTTTTATAAACAGAACATACAATATGTGCTTTTTTTTGCCTATCTCTTTTCACTAAGCATAATTATTTTGAGATTCACTCTTGTTGATGTATATCAGTAGTTCGTTCCTTTTTAGAAATTGCTGAGTAGTATTCCATTGTCTGGTTATACCACACTTTATTTACCCATTTGCCAGTTGATGAAGATTTGGGTTGTTTCCAATTTTTGACTTTTACAAATAAAGTTGTGTGAACATATGCTTTCATTTCTTTGTGGTAAATCCTAGCTGCAGAATGGCTAGGTCATATGGTAAGTGTATGTTTAAATATTTTTAGAAACTGCCAAACTGTTTTCCAAAGCAGTTGTACCAGTTAACATTATTGTACAACAGTGCATGAGAGTTCCAGTTACTTCACATCGTCTCCAATACTTAGTACAGTCTTTTTAATTTGAGTCATTCTAATAAGTGTATCGTGGTACCTCATTGTGATTTTAATTTCCATATCCCTAATATTAATAATGTTGAGAATCTTTTCCTATGTTTATTTGCCATCCATCTATCCACTTTGGTGAAGTGTCTGTTTGAATCTTTTGCCTGTTTTTTTAATTGAGTGGTTTTCTTATTATTGAGTTTTGAGATTTCTTTACATATGCAAGATACAAGTCCTTTATCAGATATGTGGTTTGCAAATATTTTCTCCCAGTCCATGGTTTGTTTTTTCATTCCCTTAAAAGTGTCTTTTGAAAAGCAGAAATTCTTAATTTTGATTAAGTCCAATGTATCAACTTTTTCTATTATGGATTGTGTCATTTGCTATTATATCTAAAAAAAAATCTTTGCCTAATCCAAAGTCACAAAGATTTTTCCCGTGTTTTCTTCTAAAAGTTTTATAGTTTTAGGTTTTACATTTTGGTTTGTGATTCATTTTTAGTTAATTTTTGTGGATGGTACAAGGTATGGATCAAAGTTCATATGGATACCCAGTTGTTCCAGCTCCATTTATTCAAAAGACTATCCTTTTTCCTCTTAATTACCTTGCAGCTTTGTCAAAAATCAATTGATGATGTATGTGTGGGTCTACTTTTGGACCTATTCAGTTCCATTGATCTTTTTGTCTATCTTGATGCCAATATCATACTGTCTTGGTTACTGTAGCTTTTTAATAACTCTTGAAGTCAAGTAGTGTAAGTCCTTCAACTTTGTTCTTTTTCAAAGTTTTTTGTGTCTTTTGAATTTTCATGTGAATTATAGAACCTGCCAATTTCAACAACAACAAAAAATCTGCTGAGATTTTCATTGGGATTGTGTCAAATCTAGATCAGTTTGGAGAGAATTGACTTCTTAACAATATTGAGTCTTCTGTCCATTTGTTTAGGTCTTTTTAAATTTCTCAGCAATGTTTTATAGCTTTCAGTGTTAAGATCTTACACATCTTTTGTCATATTTATCCCTAAGTATTTAATATTTTTAATGCTATTGTAAATGGTATTTAAAATTTTTAATTTCTGGATTATTCGTGGCACATATGTAGAATTACACTTTTACTTCTTTTCCAATCTGTGTGCCTTTCATTTCTCTTTCTTGTTTTATGTACTGACTAAAACCTTCAGTACAGTGTTCAAAAGAACTGGTAAGAGTGAATGGGGAAAAGGCATTTGGTCTTGCACCATTTTATATAGATATGTGTTAGCTATAAGTTTTTTGTAATTATCAGGGGATTAGGAAGTTCCTTTCTGTTCCTAGATTGCTGACAGTTTTTATTAGAAATGGGTGTTGGATTTTGTTAAATGCTTTTATCTGCATCCATTGAGATGATCATATGGCTTTTGCTTTTGTTCTTATTACATTGATTTTTTAACGTTAAACGCAACTCTGCATCACTACAGATCACATGGACATTAAAAGGATGATGATAAAGGAATACTGTGAACAACTCTATGCCCCAAAATTTTAAACCTAGATGAAATGGACCAATTCCTTGAAAGATACAATCTTCCACAGCTCACTTAGGAAGGAATAGACATTCTATAGGCCTATACCTATTAAAGAAATTGAATCAATAATTAATAACCTTCAAAAACAGAAAGTATCAGGCCCAGATGGGTTCACTGGTGAATTCTACCAAATGTTTAAAGAAGAAATTATACCAGTTCTCTACAGTCTCTTCTAGAAGGTAGAAACAGAGTGAATACTTTCTAACTCATTCTAAGAGGCCAGCATTACCCTAATACCAAAACCAAACAATGATATTACAAGAAGAGAAAACTACAGACCAATATGTTTCATGAACACAGATGCTCATCTGTGAGCTCATTTACGTCTTATAAAGAATGTAAAATGGTGCAGCCTCTATGGAAAACAGTATGGTAGTTCCTCGAAATATTAAAGATAGAATTACCATATGATCCAGCACTCCCGCTTCTGGGTATATATCCAAAAGAATTGAAAGCAGGATCTAAAAAAGATATTTGCATACCCATGTTCATAGCCATATTATTCACAATAGCCAAGAGGTGGAAGCAACCCAAGTGTCCATCAACAGGTGAATGGCTAAACAAAATCTAGTGTATATAAATATACAATAGAATATTATTCATCCTTAAAAAGAGAGGAAATACTGTCACATGCTACAACATGGGTGAAACTTGAGGACATTATTCTAAGTGAAACAAGCCAGTCACAAAAAGCTAAATACTGTATGAATCCACTTATATGAGGTATCTAACGTAGTTGAATACATATAAACAAAAAGTAGAATGATGGTTTCCACGGGTTGACGGGAGGGGGAAATGGGAAGTTGTTGTCTAATAAGAGTAGAGTTTCAGTTTTATGAGATGAAAAAGTTCTGGAGATTGATTGCACAACAGTGTGAACCTACTTAACACTACTGAACTACACACTTAAAAAAAGATAATATCGTAAATTTTATTATGTGGTTTTTACTATAATTCAAAATAAAATATTTTTTTAAATAGTAATAGGCAAACACACAATTGCAAGATTAATATGAGTTTATTAGGTACAATTTTTTGGTAATATTTTAAACTGTTTGCTTCATATTTAAGTATGGTTTTGTCACTGTTGTTATGTGTAGTGATATCACAATAAGGAAAATTTCTAAAATTTTTTAAAAGCTAATAATATGCCAATAAAACAAAGTAACTCTTAAATTAAAAAAAAAAATCCTCAACAAAATATTAGCAAATTGAATCCAACAATGTATAAAAAGAATTATACACCATGACCAAGTGGAATTTATTCCAAGTATGCAAAGCTGGTTTAATATTCAAAAATCGATTAATGTAATCCATCACATCAAAATCACATGATTCTATCAATAGATACAGAAAAGGCAATTGGCAAAATCCATTTATGATTAAAAACTCTCAGCAAACCAAGAATAGAGGAGAACTTCCTCAACTGCATAAAGTAAAATGCAAGCTAAAATTCCAATAAAATACCACTACAAACCTACCAAAATGGCTAAAATTTAAGAGTGACAATATCAATTTGTTAGTGAAGATGTGGAGCACTTGTAACTCTGATACATTCTGGTGGGAAGGTAAATAGACACAACTTTTAAAAAACTGTTTTGCCATATCTACTAGAGCTCAACATATACCTACTCTATGGCCCAGCAATTCTACTCCTAGGTGAAATGAGAGCATATATCCATGAAAAGACATATATGTAGATGTTCACAGTAGCTTTATTCATAATAGCCAAAACTACAATCAGCCTATATGTCCACCACAGGAGAAAAGATAAATAGAAGTGTGTTCATATAATGGAATATCAACCAATAATAATAAAAAGAATGAACCACTCTTACATGCAGAAACAGAGAGGAATCTTATACTGTTGAGTAAAAGAAACCTGGCACAAAAGAATACATACCGTATAAATGCATTTATATGAAATTCAAGAACAAGAAAAACAAATTGATGATAATGCATTGGGGTGAAAGTAGTATTGATTAGTAAGGGGTATGAGAGTACTTTCTGGGATGCTGGAAATATTCCACATCTTGATCAGGGTGGTGGTTACTGCCAGTAGTGTGCTAAGCTCTAGCAGGCTTATACCTGCTTATAAGAGCTAATTGTTAAATTTTCATGAATTTTGCAAGCTGGTTGACTTACATGGGTGGTTTGAAATTGGCCAGGGTAGGAATTTTTACACTATGAAAATGTCCAACTGCTTTTACAAATTAGGGAGAGTTAATTGATAGACATATACCAGCACACCACTCGTTATTGCTTATCAATCCTTTGCCTCTGATTGTAAAAGAATTCTAGAGACACAGAAGGAGGATAAGTTAAGGGAGTTACTGAGGAATGTTCTCATTCAGCCTAAGCCAAGGAGAGTTAGCAATGAGAAACTAGCGTACTATTTGACATGTCTCAGCTGTAGTGGATATTACTTTGATTGTGTATGAAATCAACTGCCTAATATTTGATTTTTCCATCTTGCCTTTAATCCAACTTAAATTTTTTCTCTGTATTCTTGAAATAGCTAAATGGTAGAGAAAATTATCAGTATACCATACCTTTCCATAGACTCCTTTTGACATGTTGCTGAATTTGTGTTCTTTTGATTTTGAGTAGTTCAGAAGTTTTTGTTTCTGCTTCTTTAGGAGCATTCTGGAAGAGTTTTCCGACTTCAGTTTGATGAATTCCAGATTGTCAGTAGTTCACATGATGACACAATCCTCATCTGGGACTTCCTAAATGATCCAGCTGCCCAAGCTGAACCCCCCCGCTCCCCTTCTCGAACATACACCTATATCTCGAGATAAATAATCATACACTGACCTCATACTTGCCCAGGTATGAAAAAGAATTGTGTACATAGCACTGTGGGTAGGAGATGGAATATTAGCTGTAAGGTATTGCTAGTTCATGGAGACTTCTCATGCCCTTTATCTTTCCAAGTCCTGTAAAGCAGGGGAAGCTGACAACGTGAGACAGGGCTGGGACTGCACATTGGATGCTGCCTTTCATCAAGGTAGCCAGCCTCAGTTCTAGATGATTCTTGACCTAGATCTAGATGATCCTTGTGTAGTAGAACTAATAATTTCTGCCCCAGTTATCTAATAGGATTGTTAAGAAAATAAAATGGAATTTGAATCAGTTTCAAAACTAAGAGTAATGACCCCAAATCCTGTGGCTTTGTAGTTCCCAGATCAAACCAGTACCTATAATTGAGACCCTTTAATCCAAGTAGATAAGCTAATGTGTGAATGGAAAAATCTCTTGGCGAAATATCACGCTGATATCTCACAGCTCTGCCTTGTCAGTGTCATTTGATTATAAAAGGTAGCTTTTTTACCCTTATCCTCACTCTCCAAAAAAGAAAAGAATTGTCTTTTGACCTTGGAAGTAGCTCTGTGAGAACTCTGTGTAGTCTCCCACTAAAGTCTCCATCCTCCCTCTGAGGCAGGAAAAGATCCTAAAATTCATCTTTCTCTATATTATGGTATATTCAGATCATACCTTGTGTCCTAACCAGTTCAAATACATTAATTAGGTTGTCGCTGGTTTGGGAAAACTATACCAGCTATTAGGGAGCGTTGCTGTCATTATGATTTCTCATTTCCCATGCTTGCCTCAGTTCTTGTGATAGAAGTACACATTTAGTACACTTTTCTGCACATATTTTTGCAGTGGTTCTTCTGAGTGGAGTGGTTCGTGCCCTGGTGGGCTCACTTCAGTGCTTGCTTCTCTCACAGAGGACAGCTGCTTCCTTATCCCTCAGCTTCCTTCACCAAGTCACACAGGCAGGCCTGGGTGAGAATCTTAGCTGTGTGCCCTTGGGCAAATAACCTCCCAGAGCCTTAGTTTCCTTATTAGTAGAATGAGTGTTGCAATACCTACTACACAGAGCTGTTGTGAGGATTGCATTGAAATCTTATATGTAAAATTCTTAGTGCTTAGCACCAACGCCTAGCACATAACAAGCCCTCAGTAAAAAGTGGTGATTAGTATTAATATTGTAATCGTCATGTATCTATCCCTTTCTTTTGCCAAAATTTTCTCCTCTTTAGATTTCTTTGGCATTTTGCCATTTTTAATATTCTTTCTGGCTCTCTGATTATGTCTCCCTCCTCCTCTCACCCCTAAAACATAGAGATCCCCTAAGAGTCTGTCTCAGACTTTTCTTCCTTACCTAAGTTCCCTTCTTTGGCTGCCTTATCTCTTCCCAAGGCTTCAGCTATCATCTCAATGTAGATGACTCTCAAATTTATATCTCTAGTCCCAACCTCTGCCTTAATCTCCAGGCCACATGTCCAGCCACCACCTACACATCTGTCCTTGAAGATACTAGGAGCGCATCTAGTGTACACATCTAACAATCAGACTTTCCCCTCATCTACACTGCCAGTGCCCTCCAGCCAAGCAGCCGGACGGCTTCACCCAACTCCCCCACTTCTGTTAGTGGCACAACTATGTTCCTGGCCACTTGGGGCCAGAACCTCAGAGCTGTCCTTGCCTGCTCTACCATTACATGCTATACCCGCCATAGTCACTCTTAATCTCAAGACATCAGAGTCACTCTGCATGAGTGCTACTGCCCTGAGCACGTCAGTGAGCCCAGCCAAGTCCCCAGACAGGCCACGTAGCCTTTGACAGAAGCTCCTGCGTGGCATGGGCAGAGAGCAGGTGTTAGGAAGGACCTCTGAGCCTTTCTTCCAATTGACAGCTAGGTTAATTTTGTTTTCCTCTCAGACCAAGTGAGAAATATAGGGAAAGGGACTAATGACTGTTTGCTCTGTTTTCACACAGGACTTGTTAAAGTTGCGGTATTTAACGTATCTGCCAATACCAGGATGAGCAACAACAGTAACAATCAAACAACTACCCACTTTCCCTGGACTAGCCAAGGAGTGGGGCTTTAAGACTCCTGTTGGGACACAGTTGGTCTGCAGTCGACCCAGGATGGTCTACTCAACACAGCTGACTGCTTCCGTGCTGCTATCAGAAGATGTCTTTTATCTTTCGTGAATGATTGGAACTTTTAAATCTCACCTCGCCTCCCTTTTCCTTTCCCCTCTGCACCTGTTTTTTCCTCATTTGGTCCCAGACAAAGACGACTTATAAATATATTTAGTGTTTTGCCAGAATCTCTCTTGCTTTGCTGTTAAGCAGAAGAACTAGTTTCTCTATATAGCCTACTGGGAGATACCCACTTCTAGGGGACAGGGGGATACAGCTTTAAGCCAGACAGCACCTGGTGTCTGCCTGTGAACTGCAGGAATGCCCGGCGGCTGGCAAGATCAGCCCAGCCCTGCTGTGCTTAGGAGGAAACAGCCGTCTATAGAGCCTCTGGGGCAAGAAACAGAAAAAAAGAATGCACACACTGGAAGGTTTGGGCCTCTTTCCTTCCAACTCTTTCTCTGTTTCTGTCCCTTTCCCCCCTTCCCCCCATTCTCCTTCAACCTGTTTCTCTGCTCCACCTGAGAAGAAAGAGTATGAAGAGAGAGTCCTCAGTTAGCATGAGGCAAATCAGCTAGAAAATGCAACACTTGGGAGAGTTAAATGTGTTCAGTCCAAGTTTCAAACCCAGGCTTTTGCTGCAAGTGACCCTATGTGGCAACAATGGATTCTCAGATCTGGTACTCTCATCATATTTACAACTCTTCTCTCTTCTCTTTCTAACACCTCCCCCAAAAAAGGAGGGGGCAGAAATTTCCTGGGCTCCATCAATGACCGCCTCTTCTCTGGACTCAGCAGTCTCCTCGATTCCACGTCGAGTGTGGAAAGGAGCTGCTGATTGCATTTCCTCTCATTAGCAATTAGATGTGTAATAAAAAGCATTGTACTTCATCTTAAATCACTGGTAAAGCTCAGCCTACAGAAAGGTTTGAGATGGCCAGAGCCAGTTGCTCGGTGCGTTCTGCATAATGGTTCACATCTCTGATTTCCTCGTCAGGGCTGTGAGCACCTAGGCACCTATATGCTTGCCAAGACCACTATCAGAATAGCTCAAGAAGTGGTCAGGAGTAAACGTTGATTTCTTTTTCATTTAGGCCAGTAAATATCATCTCTCAAAAATCAAGCTAATCATCTCAACCTTGCACTGCAGAACCTTCCTTCTGCTTTTCAGTATTTACAAAAGGCAAAGCTGCCAGAGAGAGAGGATCAGGGTGAAGTTTGGCATACAGGTTTATTAATGAGGCCGAAACTGCCTTCTCTTTTGTTTTCTTCCTCCTCTTGGCCTCATTTCACTCTCCACTCTCCCTAGCCAATAAAATTTCTCTGGCAGTTGAGCATCGTAAACAAATGGACCTCAACAAGGGCTGGGCTAACCTGGCCACTTGCAAGGCAGCTGTGTGGGCTTCAGGTGCAGGGCACGGGTGCCGCCCGAGCTGGGAGCACAGGGAATACTATGAGTGTGTGCCCAGCTTGTTTCCCAGAGCAGGAGTGGATGTGCACCAGCATGGGCACACCCATCAAAGGCCTCAAGGTCACAGTGCAGTCTCAAGTTTCCCTTGGAAGCTGACCAGTCACGCCCATTGTTTCCATTCCTAATCAAAGCAGTTGAGTAAAAGAAAGCCCCTTTTTAACCAGCTGCTGTAAAAGCATCAGAATGGGAGCCAGTTGCAGGTGACCTCAAAGCCAGGCCACCTGTAGTTCAGCAGAGGGAGAAGGGCAGAAAAATCATCTTCACTCTACCCTCTGATTTGCAAGAAGGTGTCCTCCTCCCAAATTGTGCCCAGACTGAATGCTGTTACTTCATATTGAGAGGCAGGTTATGCATATGCATTTTTCTTTCCTGCTTTGTGAGTGCTTTTTAGCTTTTACTTCCAGGTTATATTCAGAAAATATTTCCCAGTATAATGATATGTCATTGCCTGAGAAATATTTTCTGAGTATAATTCCCTTCCCAACTACCCGGATGCTACAGAGAAATATTTTCTATTTAGCCACTATCAAGGTTCCTTGTCTATTGTGTTGACTGTTAATGGCTTTTTGATTGGTTAAGGATTTTGCTACAGAAGAGGTAGAGGGCCGAATAACACACAAGTCAGGCATTAAAGAGGCATGGATTTCGAGCTGTTTCAAAATATTGTCCAATAGCCATAACTCTACTAGCCCTTCTGTTATATGCTGCTATTCAAAAATGGGAGCTGTTGAATATTCATTGGTGGCCAGGGTTTTGCTCTCCCATCTAGGTTCAGTTGCAGGTATATTGTTTCTAAGACTGTTTTGAAGCTTGTCCAGTACATCATAAATGAGATCCAGGGTGGACCCTGCAGTCTGGAGCCATTAGCTCGGTTGAGGATATTCTCCAAGTTGTCCTCTGCTGCTGATGGAAATGGGAATGAAGTTAAGTGGTCTGAAAAACTTGAGTCAGTCACATTTCTCAGCTCTGGGGGTCATTTACCAGTTCATTGTAGAAGAAATAATCAGGTAAGTAGAAGTTCATTTCCAGAGAAGGTAAACCCCACTTACATCTCTGCATGATTTCAGTGGGAATTGATTATCACTAATCCCCAACTGGGCTAGAATAAATGTAAAGTTTGACCTTTTTAAAGAGAAAAGAGAAACAAAGAAAGTCTCAACACATTTAAAGGAATGGTAGAAAAGGGGCTGAAGGTGTCTCTGGGTTCAGAAATGAAACGTCTCCATCATATATTAGTCTCTTCTCACTAAAATTCCAATGTGGGCCTGAAAGAAACGTTTCTTAAAGATGGGAGGAAGCTTTTTCAAAGGCGTGCAAGGACCATGTGCACGCACCTGCACCTGGAGTTCTGTGGGCACATGTGAGCTCTCTGTTCCCACTGGGGCTGCTTGGACAAAGCCAGCATGCCCTGCTGCACATGTGTGTGTTTCCACTGCTGAGAACATCCTTTTACTGTCTTATGTGCAATTTGAAAGTGGATGTGAATTGTCCACTTTCGTGGGACACCTTTTACACTTGTAAATTGTAATGGGAATGGGAGGCCTTTTACACTTGTCCCTTGGCAGAATTCTTTCTGGTGACTCTTCACCAGAAACTTCAGAGACAGGGACTTTCTGGAACTCTATTGACAAGTAATGAAGTCTGGCCCTCATAACTTGTTTCTGAACTGGAAAAGACCCTGGGACCCCTAAATCATTCTGTTTTCTGCTTGAATAAGAAAAATCCTTTTTATTTTTCTTTTGTAAAATCAGAAGCTGAAGAGAAGAAAATATGTGCTCTTCTTTGCCGTCTCCTGGTACCCATAGGTCTGAACAGCTGTGGTTGGTCTCCTCCTTAGCACTCAATTGCGTGTGGAAACAAAGGGCTTGGGGTGGAGGGCGTGGGGAATACTGGAAATAATTAGGGCAGTTTTTTCTTTCCTAGAATTAGATTGGATACCTTGGTATTGTTGACCTTCTTGGCATTTTCCATTTACCTTAGATGGTAATATCTTCCTGCCTAAAGTGGGAGCAGTCCAACCCAGAATACTGCAGGCCTGAGAGGCTAGGCTGCCAGCCCGATTCTGGAGGAATCCAAGGTACTCCCAGGTGGAAAAGGGGATGCTTAGATACCCCCCACCTGTCACCGTCACGCTCTTTGATGATCAGGTTTACCATATGACTTGAATTCACACTTCTGATCTCTCTCCCCATTTGGATGAGTTCAACAGACTTTCCAAGAGTTGGAGAACATGAAAAGGTGCCCTTGCTTCTCCTTGCCTTCCTCTCTTACCTCCTAGAATAACTCGCACTTCTAACAAGTGCACCCAAAGCCTACAGGCTGAGTAATCTCCCTGGGCTTAAACCACATGGCTGATCACTGACAGACCAGAGCCCCTTACTTTATCCACAGTCTCAACATAATCGGTGCCAGAAAGACAACCATCTCTTAGGGGTTTAAAGCTGAGTTTTGCTTCTTGTTATTTTTACCTGTAGTTCATTTGTAACTTTAGAATCCTTGGAACTGAGGAGAGAAACCAAAAGAGCATGATCACGGCTGCCTGATTTCAGTTGGAACTTTTTTTTTTTTTTTAATAATTTTATTTATTTATTTTCCCCCAAAGCCCCAGTAGATAGTTGTATGTCATAGCTGCACTTCCTTCTAGTTGCTGTATGTGGGACGCGGCCTCAGCATGGCCAGAGAAGCAGTGTGTCAGTGCACGCCCGGGATCCAAACCCGGGCCGCCAGCAGCGGAGCGCACACACTCAACCGCTAAGCCACGGGGCCAGCCCTCAGTTGGAACTTAATGCATTGATAACTGAGAAAACCTTTTCTGTTGTAAGTTGAGTACCTATGACCTAAAATTTCTTGGAGGCAGATGACATCTAAAATATGTGCTCTCAGGGCCGGCCCGGTGGCGCAGTGGTTAAGTGCGTGCACTCTGCTTCAGCGGCCCAGGGTTCGCAGGTTCAGATCCCAGGCGCGCACTGACGCACCGCTTGTCAAGCCATGCTGTGGCGGCGTCCCATATAAAGTAGAGGAAGATGGGCACGGATGTTAGCCCAGGGCCAATCTTCCTCAGCAAAAAAGGAGGATTGGCATCGGATGTTAGGTCAGGGCTGATCTTCCTCACAAAAAAAATAAATAAATAAAATATGTGCTCTCCAACCCAGCCAGCTGGCTCTTAGCTCCTGATTGGCTCTGTATGTGTGTAAGGGTCAGTGTAGTAAATGGCACTATAAATGTCACTGCCCCTCTATCCCTTTCCCTTTTTGGACACTGAAGGAAAAGACCAACAAGGAGGGTCAGACCTCTGGGTACCAAGGAAACTAACACATTCCCCAAATCAGTGATCACTCAAGCCCGACCCAGACTGTTCTGAGGGATGTTCACTGGACTCCAGCTATGGGGCAGGGTCAGCAACAGATGTGAGCTTCCCCGAGAGCTTTCTGTTGGTTCAGCCTTTGTTCTCTAGCCTCTTAAGTGCTGACTGCTTTGACTTTTGTGATTATGTTATGGTGATGTGTAGTCAGTGTACCAATATGTTCACAACCTAGGATCATGGTAATATAGTGTGTTTTGGTTTTTTTAACTGTTCAGAAAAAAGTAACTTAAATTACAAATATAAGATTAAAGTGAATTTTCTAAGTGTCTTGTCTCTTTGCCCCAACATCAAGAGGACAGTGAATATTTCAATATACAAATTGAGGGAGTGCACAGATACCTTTTAAGATAATCTGACCTGAGAAAACAACATTGAGAAAAGTCAGGGCCAAATGGTGTGAATAAATATAGGGCCCTTGGTATACACTTAGTATTCCATGTTGAATTAAACTGAAGCCAACATGATGTCTAATTTGGGAACTGGTCACCATAGCTGAGCCTACTACAACCCAGCCTGAGCCCAGAACTTAAATTTTCCTCTTCCTTAAATTTCCTTTCCTTAAATTTGCCTTCTCAGAGGGTGAGAAGACTTAGGTTTCCCCTGCATCCCATTTGGTCAGTTTCTAGACAAGTGAGCTCACGTTCAGGAGCAATTTCCAGAGAAACTCCAACAAGCTATAAAAATGAAGAAAGCACTGACTGTCTGGGGAAACTCACTCCCCTTACCTCCTTAAAGCAAACCCAGGGAGATGGGTGCAAGGTGGCAGGCATGGCAGACCCCCTCCTCTTCTCGCTTGTTTCTTCTCCTAGTGTCACAAGGAGGACCCTTGTCAAAATTAATCCACCTTTGTTTTCCATCTATGGGCTCTTGGTAGTAGTATTCCTCCCTGCTTGACTGGGCTTTGTCAGCCTTGTGGTCCCAGTGCCTGTGGTACCTGGACTGACCACTGTGGTCATTAGAGCATTCTCAGACTTAGACAACAGGGCCTAGTGTGAAACTACCCCTCCTAGAATGGAGACATGTCAGAGCATCAGGTGCCCCTGGCATTTTGCAGATGAGGAACCTGTGGAGCAGCAGAAGGGGCTCCCCCAACTGCCCAAGACACACTGGACAACTCTAACAACTAAGGACAGGGAGGGAGGAGTCAGCAAAGACTCCTCCAGCCACTGGCATCTACTCAGTTGTCACTTGCCAGCTGGGCTTCTGAGCCCACAATTGAGCAGAGGTTGGGCCTGGGGTTTACGAGTCTCTCACTTTCAACGCCAGTGTCAGATCGCTTCTCCCAGGAATGCTGGGGTTTAGGGCATCCCCTTGGAAGACTCAGCCCTAAAGTCGCTGTCTCCTAAAGCCAGGCTGGGCCTGGAATCCCTCTTCCCTTGAAACCTATATCTGCACCACCATCAGCAATGACTAAGGGGAGGAGACCTCTCTTCCTGATTGGCTCTTGCCAATTAAGAGCATTTTATTAGGTTGCTAATTAAAGGCACTTCGTTAGCAGCAGGAGAGGCCGGGTGGGTGCCTAGTGAGATGGAGCCGAAGCCAGGAGGAATCGTTTTCCTCCCCCCTATGGAAGCAGAGCCTCTCAGGGAACCCTCTCAGTTCCCCAACCTCTCCCGCTGTGTCTACCACACCCCTTGCTTTCAATTAGCAGCTCTGAGGGGAGTGAGGTCATTACCAAACCCAGGTGGAGAGCCCTCCCCTGCCTCAGGCCATAAGAGGCCCTCAGAGGCTGTCCTGGGCCCCGTGCACCTCATTTGGAGTCTGGGCCCAGGGAAGGAGAGGCTGGGCCACCCAAGAGGTTGTGATTGTTCTCCGCACTGAGGAATGGCCTGTGGGTCCCCATCACTGAGGCTATTGCTAGCAGTCACCTAGTGAACAGGATGACCAGTCGCTTGGTCACATGATATGAATCTCCATGCCCCCTCCCTCACTGTGTTACTAGGAAATGTGACTTGCCTACTGATCACTTTGCAAGAGCCCAGTCCACAGAGACCCAGATTAGGTCCAGGAGGAGGGGCTGCTGGTTTTACAATCCCTGCCACGTGGACCCTGAGACCCCACCTCTGGTCCTGATCTCATCACATTTGAGACACTTCTGCATGGTCCACGTAAGCCCCAGGGAAGTCCCCTTCCTCCAGCAAGGGAGGAGGGCCTAGCTGTAACTTAGCACATGGGAGCTGGCATGCAGGGTCAGAGATACCCCCCCCATCCCATCTTGCTGCCCTCTTCACCCCCTCACTTAACTGCAGAATTAGCACCAGCCCAGGCTGGGAGGGCAGATTTATGGCTGGGCCTCCCTCCCTCCATTTAACCCGAGGCCGGCTCGGGCTCCAGACACTAAATTAGATTTTTGACAATTAGAGAGACTAATGGGCACATAGCCATCCCCAGAGCCAGATATCCAGCAAGGCCGTCCTTTAATATCCACCACTGGCCGGCCAGCCCCCTCTCTCCCCGGGTGGGCATTTCTCTCCCAGGCCCTGTATCTCTCTGCCTGGGCTCTGCATGCACTCCTGAGGTTTCTCTGGTTCCCTTACCCTCTCCTTCCCACCCCTTGCCCAATGCCAGCTCGGCTCTGGGGCTCTGCCCTCTTCGCCCTCTGGTCACTTCTCGCTCATCTCCACCCTCCCCAGGGCCCATCCCTCTGTAATCTTTCCATCTGCCCCTAGCAGACTGCAAGCCCCTTGAGGGCAGGGGCCTGTGCCCTATCCCTAACCTACATGCTCAGCAACCAATAGGTGCTTAGTAAATTGTTGTTTCCTGAGTCTGCCTCTCTTCCTCCTCTCTCTGAGCCCCTGGATCTCCAAGGCCCACCTACCCTGCCCTCTTGGCCCCAGGCCCACTCCTGGATCTGGCCTGGCTCTGCTCCAGCATGGGCTGGGTCCCCCTTCCCTGCAGCCCCTCAGTCCTGGTGGCTCTTGGGCTGGGCAGGTAATGAGATTGCAGTAAGTGGTGTTGGGGGCGGGGAGCTGCTCACATTCACTCAGGCAGACTCATAGCTCTGTCAGGCTGATTGGTCCTGAGTGGAGGCACAAACGGCCCCCCACGGACACGCTGAGATTGGTTATAAAATTACAGGCATTTGTTCTGCTGTCAGTGGCCTTCCCTCCCTCCCCTCTGCCCGCTTGCCTGGGCTCCCCACCACCCCCCACCCAGCCCTCTCTCCCCTGGGATCAGCCCACACACTCTGAAGGACCCTGGCCAGGGGCCATCACGACATGGGGCCAAGAGGCTGAGGTCACCAAGCCCCCCATCCGGGCAGGCCTTCAAACCTGGGATGGCCCTGGGATGGTCACAGCTCAGGCTGGCCTCAGAGTGACCTGACCCTGTGCTCAGGGTTTCCTATTCCCTGAGGGTCAGTGGGCGTGGGGGCCTGGGGCAAACAGGCCTTGGAATCCAGATGCTCAGATGCCATGTAGAGGAAGAGGTCCTGCGCCCAGGCTCAGGGCAACCAGTCCCTAGGTCCCTAGAGCAACCAGTGCCCACAACCTTTCAGGGGGTCCTGGCCAGGGGAGGGGGAGTGAGGGGTGTCTGGGGGCCTTACCTGCTGAAGGAGGGAGTAGCAGCAGTCGGGTGGCTGGGAGGAGCCCACCTCTCTTCCCTTCATGTAGCCAGTCCCCTGCCCTGTACCCTGACCCCCAGGTAAGGACAAATCAGCCCTCAGGAGGGTCCTGCTGCCCACACCTAGTCCCTGAAGTCTGGGCCAGACCTAGAAGCCAATATGGCCCACGGGACTCCTGCTATGGTTACCCTCTACAGGCTAAGTCCCCTTGGCCTGGTCCCCGCACTCACCGTCTAGGGCCAAGGGTCAATGGCCATCAGTCCCTCTGGCTTTTGCAGGGGCCCAATGCCAGTGTGCCTTGAAATGCTGTTTTGTGCTCTGGTGATGCTTTCACAGAGGTACCCACTCCTTGCTGGCCCTGCTCCCCTGCCTGACAGACACACCAGCCTGGTCCTTCTTACTCTGGCCTCTCGGCCTCCTTCCCACCCTCATTTCTCCAACAAGGCCCAGGCCCGCAGCCTTGCCTGGCCCCTCAGCTCCAGACTCAGTCCTTCTCTGTCCATCACCACCCTGTCAGGAGCCAAGGCACCCTGTAACCAGCTGGGGGGCCATGTTGAGGGGAGGGTTCCCCAGCTCGGAGTCCTGGCTGCTGGATACAAGGTGCCTTCCTGCCATCCGTCATGCATTCTCAGCCCAGAATGTATTTGCCGTAATTACATCTTTAATTAGGGTGGTGACGGCTCATTGTTCACCAACAATGATGGATCAGATCCTCCTGTTTGCCATCCTCCCTCTGTCCACCACCCTCCAGGTCAGCTCTTCCCCAACTCCGGGGTTGGAAAGGATACACAAGAACCTGCTCCCTTCCCACTGAGTCCCAGGTACTGAGGCCTGGAGCAGCCATGAGCTCCACCCCAAGGGTGATTATGTCCTTTTAGACCACTGGGGGCTCCCAGGGGACTGGTTAGACCCAGATACCTTCACCCAGGGCTCCTACAAAAAGACTGCAAGTCTCCTAGTGGCCACTGGATGTCTCCTTGGTCCAAAGTGGCCAGATTGGGGGGAAGGGGTCCCTGATGTTGCCCCCATACACACACATGCCACCATCACCACTCCCAGGCGGGGCCCTGGACCACACACTCTTCATCTGCAGACATGTGCAGAAAGCCTCACATCTCTAAGCTGTAGGGTGCATCGGTGGGCAGCCCTATCTCTCAGCTCCTCTGTGCATTAAGCAAGTCTCTGACCAAGGCCTCCACTCCCATACGCTTATTCCCACTCAGGCTATACAGGCCCAGGCCCAAGTCTACGCGGGGTGGGTGTTCAATGACTCAGTGAATGAACAGATCAGTCAGTGAGGGGAGATCTGCTCCGGGAGGGTGGGGCTCAGAGCTCCTCTTTGGAGGCCATGGGCTGCTTGGAGCCCATGCTGAGCAGAGGGGCCAGGATGGGCAATGAAGGCCCAGGACCCTTGAGGAGGCCTTGTGGGCTTAAGAACCCTAATCTGGGTTAAAATCCCAGCCTGGGACCTACTGGCTGTACGACATTGGGTGAGTTCCGTAACCTAGGTCTCAGTGTCCTCATTTATCAAATGGAGATGAAAGCAGTGTCCTACCTCATAAGATAGCTGCAGATTCACTGAGACGCTGCACATGTGCAGTAAAGTGTGCAGGCTGGGGGGTGGCAGCTGTGGGGAAAGGTGGGCGCTGAGCAACTGTGGGGAACCCCTCTCTACCTGGCTGGCTAATGGCACCAGGAGCTGGGAGGTAGGCTCTACCTTGGTTTGAGGAAGACCTTGCTCACTCTAGGCACCATTGGGCTCAGTGGTGGGGTGGCAGGACCAGGCTGGTGTTAAGATTAGGTGCACAGGACACGCTTGCTGCTAGGAACTGGCTGACCTCCCTTCAGAGCTACAGGGCTCTTTCCCAGTGTGGTCAGAATCCAGTCAGAGCAGAGCCCTGGCCTGATATGGAAGGAAGAGCTGGGAGGGAGAGCCTGGAGGCCCAGCAGGGAGCTTAGCCCATACCTTATCTTTAAGGGGGCTGGGCTTCAGGAAGGGGGAAGGAGGAAGGGGGAAAGTGGAGAAAGATGAGGTACACCCTCTCTACCCCTTCTACCTTCCAGCTCTAAAATCCTATGACTCCCTTCTCTCCATGGGGCCCTGTTATCTCCCACAGAGCCTCCCCCCACCCAGGGGTAGCCCCCTCTGCATTCCCTCTTCCCCGGTGACCCTCTCCACCCTGCAGAGACTTTCCTTCCCAGGGTGACTCCAAGGCCCAGGCTGGAAGGATGAGCCATACCTAGCGGTAAGTATGCGCAACATTACATATGTATATTGGAGAGTAAATAACCCCAAAAAGCGCCTTGTAAATAGACTCCGAGTTTATCCTTTATTAATGAGGCACCGAGTGCCCCGCTGTTTTAGAGCAGCGAGACTTTCATAATATCAAAACCTAAATTACACTTGCGTCTCTCATCCCAGGGACGAGCATCTTTCGGCTGTTTGCAGAATGAGTAAGCAGGGATCCCTTCCTGCCGGCCTGGGATTTGTTGGCACCTTTCTTCTGACTGGAGGGAGGGTGGGAGGATGTACACATGCTCATGCACATGCACACACACAAACACACACCCCGAGCCCCCACAGGGCTCTGTGTTTAAGGCCTCAGGGTCCAGTGGGTGAGGGCTGCCTGGGATGCTGGCCTTCATTCCGTGCGCAGTTTACAGGATCAAGGGGTCGCCCCAGGCTCTCAGGTTTGGAGGTGTGGGGTGGGGCAGTGGATACATACTAAGCTCTGTGACCAAGTTACTCCCTGTCTCTCAGCTTCAGTTTCCCCATGTACAAAATGGGGATAATAATACCTTCCTCCTAGAATGGATGTGAGGACTCAGTTAACAGGTCAGAAGTGGGCATTGGGGCATAGCAGGTGCTTGGCAAATGTGAGTTGTGATGGTGATGATGACAAAGATTATGATTAGCTCCCCTCTTTGGAATGGGATACCAGTGTTTTCTCTTCAATTCCTGGAACAGACCATGTTTAGGGCCACAGAGCTCCAGCCCCAGGCTGGCACCGAGGTCCTGTGCCGAGAGGGAGACCCCAGGGCCCTTCTTACCCCCAGCACCTTCAAGACCTGACCTTCCAGTGCCTGCCAACCCTGAGCTCAGCCGGGGCGAGGAGCCTGGACCCTCTTGGCCCCCTTGATTCCCCAGGTCCAAGGCCACTCTCAGGCCCCTTGGGTATTGTGCCCACCCTAACCCAGGCCTGACCAAAGCCGGGCTAGGTGGGCAGGTGGGGAGGCAGGTGCCGTGTGGGCAGGATTTACAGCCTGGCCGGCCAGGCTCCTGGTGCTCCAGTGGGCGTCATGTAGAATCTGTCCCATTATATGGACAGTTGAGTTTAATAGTCATTGTGTGCTCGCTCAGAGCCCAGCAAACATCGCGGGGCGACACCCCCTCCACGCGAGCCGCCCGCTCCCCAGCCACACGGCCCATCCGTACAGTAAATTAAAAATATGAATCACTTCTCCCCACTGCCTCCCCAAACGCTCATCTTGTCAGCCTCTATGTTGCCTTCATTTGTATTACCTTAATTTAATGTTAATTATGGTCTTCATTTACAAGGAACAAGCGAGCCCTGCTCTGCCAAGGGAACTTCCCCCCACCCCTTCCCCCTCAGCCCAGGAGGGAGAGGCTAGGGGAGAAGGGGAATTTGGGGGGCTGCAAAGGAGTGAGGAAGGGAGTTAGGGGGAGGGTGGTAGATGAGATCTGTGACTGATGGCCATTCGAGGCGGGACTAGGAAGACCCTCTACCTCCTCCCCACACCCTGTCTTCAATCATTCAGTCATTCAACAGTTATTTATTGAGCACCTAAAACGTGATGCACAACCAGGGACCTGAGAGATGGAGGGGGGGGTCTCCCTCCCTAATAATGGCTAATGGAGGCCCCTCTGCCATCCTGAAGTGAATGTGTAGAAAGCAGCATGAGGAAGACATATCATCCATGCCCCAGGTGGGCTGGTACCTGACCCCACCCAGAGGGCATCAGACATAGGCAAGAGATCTCTTCCTTCCAAGCTCCTCCTTGGCTAATAGTGCCATCCCTAACCCAAACTGCCTTGCACCTTTCCAGGCAGGAAGTTCTTTCTGGAGTGTTTCCTGAGTCCCTCTTGCTACAGATCAGCCTAGGCTCAGAGCCTGAATGGGGCCAGGAGTGGAAGGGTGATTCCCAGGCTACACTGTCTCTGTAGGGTTGGGAGGAAGGCATTGTGGGGACCACCACCCATCATCCTACCATCCACCACCCCATCACCCATCACTCACCACTTCCATCACCCCATGACCCCACCACCCAGCCCCAGCGCTGCAGACTTGCCCACAGTCCTGGTGTCTGAGAGGCCTGGGAGGCCTAAGTGTGACTGTTTGGCTGTCCCTGTGCTACCACACTTTGCCAATGGGACACATAGTCACACATGCCTGTAGTGCCTGGGGGGGGGGTTCAATAAATGTTGGTGGCTGATGTCACACGTGTGCACACAAGGAGCTGGCAGAAGGCCACCTGCACTCAAGCTGCTATTAACCACGAACACCAGACCCTTCCCCCAGCACACGTCTCCTGACTTGGGAAGATGATCTCCAGCTGGGAATATCTGCTTGACAGATGAGGCTATTCTGAGTGTGTGTCTGCATGTGTGTCCGTCTCCAGGGAGCCTTGATCCACACACAGGGACGTGTGTTCCCCACCCCCCCCCCCCGGGTTCGGTGTGCTCCCTCAGGTTCCGTGTGCCTGTGTGTATGTGCATGAGCGTGTGTCCAGCAGGCCCACGTTCATGTGTGCGCGCCTGTGCTCATGAACGCAACCCCACCCCCACCCCACCCCCCCCGCGCGCCTGTCAGCGGCGCTGATGACATTGGCGCAGAGGAAAGTGATGACAAATGCCCGTTATCAGCGAACGAGGCCGATGACAAATGGGCGGGCGCCCGAGCAGCCCCATTACGCTGTAATAACAGAAGATGGATGGCTTGGCGCCCCCCCCCCCCACCCCTACCCCCCTGCGCCGGTAACAGGAGCCGATCTGGCTCCGCTCGCCCTGGAGGGAGCCGAGCGGCCCGCCCCGCCGCCAATCACCGCAGGGCCCAAGACGCCCAGGCCCCGGACCCGGGAGCCCACGCGGCCGCCTGCGGCGGAGGAACAAAGCGGCGCGCTCGGCGGGGAATCGGCGGCGCACTGGGCGTCGGGACTGCCGCGGCCAGGACACGCAGCTGTGCACACACATGGCCTGCACACGCGCCAGTCGGCTATGTCCTTGCACGGTGCACCTGCAGCTCCTGTCCACCTCACGGGACCACGCACACATACTTTTGTGCCATGCATGGGTATACATCTGCCACCCAGATCTGGGTACACATCCACCAACATAAATCCATGACACGGAGCCATGTATTCCCATGCACCTGCAATTTGTGCACACGCCCACAGAAACCACTTACGTCTGTGCACACGTATGTTCCCAACATCTGCACATGCATGGACATGGAAATATGTACACACATAAGCAGAAATGCTTGTGCATGGACACAAGCTCTTACACATAGCTCTGTGCACACAATTCAGGGCCTCCAAACACACCCACATGCAAAAGATGCCCACAACTGCATGAACAAATTATTAACTGAGCCCCCTACCACACGCACGGCAACCAGGTGTTATGGAGCTACAGTGATGAATATGACACCATCCCTGTCTTCTGGAATTTCAAGTCGACTAGAGGGGGCAGACAAATGGCTATGAGTGAAGGCAGAAGATGATCTCTGTTTTGTTCCAAGCACATAGTTTGTGATGTGAGATTTCCAACTGAAAAATCAGAAAAGTCTTCCTGGAGGAAGAGTAAATTTTCAAAAGGAATTGAATTTTGACAAAAAGGTATGGAAATAGGAAAGTGCAGGAGTGTTTGGGGCCAAGGAGTCTAAGGGGACAAGAGTCCAAGCGAATGGCTTGAGTGAGTATGGCGGGAATGAGACTTATCAGACAGACTGGGGCCAGGAGGCTAGAGCCAGGAAGAGGCTGAGGCTAGTGGGCAGCGAGGAGGCTGGGTAGGTCCACCTGAGAGACTCATGAGCCTGAGCCACACCGGACATGAAGAAGGAGAGGACCAAGAGGTCGATGAATGGGAAAGTAAGCATATGGGAGGTGCCGGGCAGGGCCAACTTCCCATGCATGTGACCCATGCAGTCCCATGGGGCCCTGCATTGAGATGAGCCTGTGCTTGGTTTAATGCTTTGTCTTGAACCTCTTTATAATTTTATAATAAGGAGCCTGCATTTTCATTTGGCACTGGGCCCCGAAAATTACATAGCCAGTCCTGGAGCTAGGGATCTCTCAGGTTTCCAGGTTAATAGAGTAAGACAGTAGAAGGAGCAGGTTTAGGGGAGAAGACGCGAGTTTGGTTTGAGCCAGGGGGTATGTGAGAGTCTGCATGTGAAGTGAAGGGTTGAGGTGATGGTGAAGATTTAGCGTCTCCATCCCCACAGTGGGAGTTGGTGCCTTGCACGTTCCTCTGCCCCTGCTCGTTTCCACTCCGCAGTGAGTCCACACACTGCCACATGCCACAGGGGTGCCTCCTAAAACATGCCTATCTATGTACTCCCCTTGCTAGAGTATAAGCTCCCCAGTGCTGACCCTGTGTCCCCAGGGCATGGCACATGATTGCCACTCAATACCTGTTTGTTGAAGGAATAAGTGAATGCATGAATTAATGAGCACACGTGAGTCCCCCACCCTGAGGGGTACATGCAGGCCTGAATATGTCCCCCCCTCCCATTGCCACTGACCTATACTCCCTCCAGGGTTGTTCTGTCACCCTGTGCCTACTTTGGGGAAACAATGCCCTTGCCTCAGTGGCCCTACTGGGTGTCTCCTTTGCAAACAGAGCTGGGCAGGAGTTAAGGATGAGCTGACTGAGGGAGGAGCCCAGGACCTCGGGGTGATGGGGCAGGCAGAGGCTATGATTTGGAGCCAGAGAATCTGAATTCCCATCTCAGCTCCTTCCTCGGCTGACTGCTCCTCTCTCTGAGCTTCAACTTCTTTGTCCACAAAATGGGACTAGAAGATGGAAAAACATTTACACCAGTGGCACCTTGATGCTGACAGAGATTACTGGGGAGATATATTCAATCAGGTCAGGTATTGAGAGAGCCGCTTCCTTCCCCCAGCTCTGGGTTCTCTGGGGTGTCAAAACTAGACTGAGGACTCAGGGGATGCCCCAGGTGACCTCAAACAGGGGAAGGGAGTTGGCAGACTGGGAGGAGGTGGCTTTGGTCTACTCTCAATAGGAGCCAGATGATCTAGGAGTTGAGACTCAGCCTCCACTTGCCACAACCCACCTGCAAGCAGGGACACAGGGCAAATATGAGGTGCCCCCACGACTAAAGTAAACACTCTGACTCTGGGTGGCTTGGGGTGGGGGGAAGCAGAGGAGACCTCCAGAGATATGGGCCAGGGGAACCAGGGAGAGGGGTCGAGGGGAGTGGAGGGCACCAGGGTGCCTCCCTGTTTCTCTCCCAGGGCGCCCTGCCTTCTGCTGACAGGAACTCCGCCTGCTAACTTTGGTTTCCCAACATGCCACTTTCTCCTGTCTACAGAATGGGGGAGCATTTCCAAGACCCCTCACCTGTCTCCCTCACCCCACGTGAGCCACTTTGGGTCTCTCCAGTATGTTCTGGTCCCTGCCTCCCCCTCCCCTTCTTCAGTTGTGTTAGCCATCACCTCTCACACCCGTCAAGAGGCCCTCGGGAAACTCGCAGCAAGGGGACTGCTGTGAGCGGCCAGGATTGGAAAGAAGATGCCGGAAGGAAAGGGATGGGCCGGCTAATGGGCCTGGTCCCTCCTCCCTTACCAGTACACTTTTTCTGTAGCGTTATTGACCCGTCATTAGTTATCCGTGCAAGGTCGCCGGCACTGGCCCAGCTATAAATCATGGCGGCTGGAGGGGGTATTGCGGGCAGAGCGATGGTTCCCAGGATACAGCGGAGAGCTCAGCCCCCAGCACCGCCCGGAGGAGGCGCAGATGGCCCCAGTCTCGGGAGAGCTGTCGCCGAGAGGGCTGGGCCCCTCTTCGTACCCATGCACCCCACTCTCCACCCCTTGTTCCTCCTCCACTCTCCTCTTCCATTTTCTTCTCCAGCGCCACCTCTTCCTCCATCACTCACTCTTTTCTCCTCTCCTCATCTTTTTCTACTCCCCCCCCCAAGCTCTGCGTACAAGGTTGGCGAGGGAAGGGGGATGGGGGCACTGGGGAGGTACTGGTTCCCTCTAATTGGGTCGTATCACTCCACCTGGTCTCCCAGTTTAAAGCTTCCAGGAGCAAGGATAGAACTCACCCAGGGGGAAACTGAGGCACAGAATCCCGACCAGAGGTGAGTCTGGGGAAGGAGTCCCACTCGATTCAGCATCAAGGTCACTAGTTCTGGATCCGCAGATTCTGTGCCCCTGCGGGGTGATGGGGAGGGTCTACCCCCCCATGGAGGGGCGCACCAGGCCACATCCCCATCGGCCGCCTCCTTCAGAGTAGCGAGGGGCCGCGTTGCGGCAGCGCAATTTGGATTCTTCCAGCCGCAGCCCCCTCGGACCCCCCGGGCACGAAGAGAAGCCCCCCTGGGCGGTTCCTCCCGGGCTCCTACCGCCCTCTCTACCACACCCCCATCCCCGGCACTCGCACGCGGCAGGGCCTCTTCGCTGGTCCTCGCGTGCCCTCTGCTGGCGTCTTCTGGGAAGCGCGCCCGTCGGCCTGAATACCCTCCCCATCCCCAGCACAACACACCTGTCGGCAGCGCCCAGCCCACCCCAAGGCCTCGCCGGCCGATACCCGTTTGTGGCGACGCCTCGGCCACCCAGGATGCCCCCTGGAGCACTCCTCTGTCTTGCCATCCCCCTGCTTCGGAGCAGCCGCTCCCATTCCAGAGCTCAGAGAGGCCTGTTTGTTTATCTGTTCCTATGGGGTGGAGGGAGTGAGGTCCAGAAAGACGGAACTTGCACGGAGTGGAGAAAGCGTGTGTCTTGCCTGAAGAGCCAGGCTCTGGAGGGGCATCTGCGATCTGAGCCTATGCTTCACAGGGCAGCAGGTGGGGTTCCTCAGGTCATCTCTCTGGAGCCCTCCTCCTTCACTTGGTCCTGCAGCTTCCACAGGCTCTTGGGTGGGGAAGGGTCAGGGAGGCCCTCACGGGGTGGGGGGGCCCTTGGTTTCTAGAAGCTCTGAAGTGGGGGCTGCAGTCCTTGGCCCCTGAGGTGGGAAGCTGGGGCTGCCCAGCGCTGCAGGACTGTTCTCTGGCAGGGAGAGGAAGGGCATGGCCTCTGGGGTCCTCTCTCCTGGGGCCAGACCCTAAGGGTCCTGGGCTTTCTCCCCATTAGGCAGCTTGGGAGGAAGAAGGGCAGGCCAGAGGGTGATTCCTTTCTAATGGGGTATCCTGCCTGGTAGGTAGGTAGGGTGGCTTGCCCAGAGGCCCTTGTCAAACTGGCCCCAAAGTGCTCCCATGCAGCAGTGAGTCCAAAGTCATGGTCATGAGACAGGATTCCTCAGGGGAAGCCTGGAGCTGGGGGGAGGGGAGGTCTCAGGTCAGGCTTGGCCCCCATCAGGCCCTGTGTGGAGTCCATGTGGGACAGGTCAGGCAAGTACAGGAATATATGTGACCTATAGAGCCAAGACCCCTGCCTCTAGCAGGGCTGGAGCTTAGGAGTCAGTGCCCCCCACACCATTAATTCCCTAATGGAGGTGGGAGGTCAGGGGGTCCCATCTCAGGGTAAGTGGGCACTTGCTGATTCAAAACTCCAGGTTTCAGGGCCAGAGACTATGTCCTTCAACATCAGCATTAGAAACCCTCCACAGACTCTGAAAAGCTCAGGGCTCTTTGCTTTGGATATGTGGGAGAAGGAGGGAGAGAGGTTAGGACAGAAAGCCCAGTTAGATCTGAGCTAGAGCCACTCCCAGAGGGGAGCCAGAGAAACCAGCTGGGCTTCCTGGGTCACAGAGATCTGAGTTGAAACCCAGCCTTCTTCTTCCTATGCTGTGTGACTTAGCACAAGTGAAGGAACCTCTCTGGGCCTCACTTTCCTCGTCTGCAAAATGAAGATAATACAACTACCCGTAGGGCTGTTGGGAAGGTTACATGACATAATCCATGTGCAGGGCTGGGTTAAGTAAGAGTGGACTGGCCAGGCTCAGAGTCAATCAATAAACACTGCTGAAACCTTACTGAAATAAACCAGAAATGTGGTGCAGCTAACCAAGGTCTCCTCACTGGAGACTCTTTTCATAACTTGCAAAATGTCAGTTGGTCTTCCCCAACCTCCAAAGCATCTGGTGCCTTCCAGTGGGAATCAAAGACAACTTCTGCCAGCACTCGCCCCCAGGCCCCATGAAAAAATACTTTTGAAAACTCTAGTTTGGGAGGGGGAGGGGAACTCTGGTTTGAAAGTACAATAAATTATCAGCCGGCCCCTAGCCGTGTGCTAGAAGGCTCTGCCTGAGCCAATTCCATAGAAGCTCCTCCTGTCAAGGACCTATTCCAGTGAGAGGTGAACTCGCTGCTCCTCATAACCCAGGGGTCCAGACTCCACCTGGCAGGAGCCACAAATTTAAATGCTTACAAGGGTTTGGTCCTAAGTAAAACAACAGGGAGTGATGAGGACTTTGGCATCTTCAGTCAATTGTTGTCATGGGGGAATATGGGGGGAGGAAGTGGCATTAGGATAGAGCCCAGACCTCTCCAACTTCATCTCCCTCCCCCATCATAGAAGCCTCCTAAGAGACCCTTCCCCTAAGTCCTGTGTGTTAGTTTTCTATTGCTGCATAAAAAATTATCACAAGCTTAGCCCCTAAGAATCAGACCCATCAATTATCTCTCAGTTCTGTAGGCCAGAAGTCCAGGCAAGCTCAGCTGAATTCTCTGCTTAGGGTCCCACAAACCTGAGATCAAGGTGTGGGCCAGGCTGGGCTCTTATCTGGAAGCTCTGGGGAAGATCCGCTTCCATGCTCATTCTCTTTGTTGGCAGAATTTAGTTCCTTGTGGTCCCCATTTCCTTGCTGGCTGTCAGCTGGGGGCTGCTCTAAGTTCCTCAAGGACTCTCCCTGGTCCTTGCACGTGGCCCCTCCATCTTCAAAGCCAGCAAAGGCATGTTGAATCCTCCTCCTGCTTCAGATCTCTCTGACTGTCCCTTCTGCTACTGACCACAGAAAACTCTGCTCTCAAAGGGCGCATGTGGTTAGACTAGGCCCACCCAGAAAATCTCCCTTTTGCTATATAAGGTAACATAACCACAGGTGTAACACTTCATCTTAGCTGAGGCCCCACCCACACTCAAAAGGGAGGAGGTTATGCAAAGGCAAAGGTCACTCGGGGGGTCTTAGAATCCTGCCTGCCACACCCAGCCTCCAAGGTGGGGTGGAAGCATCCCTCACTCCTAGTCCCAGCCCCCTGACTTCTGTGAGACCTTAGGCCAATCACCTCCCATCTCTGGTCCTCGGTTTCGTCATCTGTAAAATGGTGCAAGGGACTGGATAAAATCTAAATCCCTCCCAGGACTCACATACTAACTGTGATGCAAGACTACGAAGAATTCTGACCCTTTGGACTGCAGGGACCCCACTGCCCAGAGAAGAGCAGGACAGCATTACCCTTCCAGCAACAGCCCCTGCAGACTTTCAAAAGTGCCTTACCAAGGAAGAGCAGTAGCTGGGAAAGGTGCATGGCACAGCAAGGTGCCCAGTGTAAGAGGCTCAGCCACCCCGCTGGGCTGGGCCGTGGGGAAGTGCAGAGGCTGCTTCTGTTGGCCAGAGACCAGGGACACCTGTGAGGCCCCACAGACGAGGATGGGTGCCCCCTGGAGTCTGCACAGGGCAAAGTGGCCTGCACCTAACGGGGGGGAGTAGGGCAAAGACCAGGTCAGGTGGGCAACCAACCCCTCCCGCTCCCCCCGCCTCTCAACTGGAGCTGGCTTTCAAAATCCATCTCCCAAATCCATCCTATCTGCCCCTAGTCTTGGCCTCTGGGTCTCCAAAGGGGCCTTCTTGGGCTCTTCCTGTCCCTCCCACTCAGCCCTAGCCAGGCAAGGGTAATTGATCCCGGCATCCTGGACCCTCTGGGCCATTCCTGCCAAGGGAGGGGTGGGGGCCTCAGGAGCCTCTCATGTGGGAGCCCCAATCAATCACCCCGCATTCCCACCCCTTCACCCCCAACAGTAACAGAGCTGCCTCTTCTCTCAGGCTCCCCCCCAGCGCTCCCGGGGCTTCACTTTCTGTTCAGCATGCAAGCTCCCCTTCAGGGGTCCCCACAAAGGCCCGGCAGAGGGCCTGGAAGGAGACCCTCCCCGACTCCATCCAAGCGCGGGAGCTGTGTAAGAGGCGGGGAAATGAATATTAATTTATCATGATTAGGCAAATCCGGCAGGGAGAGCCGATTCCGGAGGAGGCTAAAAAGATGAATTTCAGCAATAAAATTAAATAAGGACGGACGGGCGGCCCCTCCTCCCTCCTGCTTTGCTGATCTCTCTCTTTCTTACAATTTATGAGGCCAATTATGAAGATGAGGTTGGAAGTTCCTGGAACTTCACTAAATGCAAACGGCGGTCCCTGCTGTTCCCATCAAATTAATTAACCGCGCGCTATTGATGGCCGCTCAAGGCTGACGCAGGCGGCCCGCCCTGCGGCCGCCTCCACCGACCACAAGGACCCAGAGTCCAGAGCCCGGCTGGGGCTCCGCCACCTTCTGTAGTCCCTGCCAGCACCACAGGGGACTCCAGGACCCCCCTTCCAACCCCAGGCCCCGCCCAAGCCCTTGATAACATAGGGGCATGCACACAGAGGTCAGACAGACGGACACACTGACACACACCCGGGATGCCCACACCTAGGCAGACACAAAATCATGAACACACAGCACGCAAACACAGGGCCCGGGAATGCACATGAGGCACACAGGCAAATGAACAGAGTCAAACAGACACAGGCATGGCGACAGGCGAGCCGAGGGAACCGGAGCTCCGTGGGTGAGGGCGGTAGGGCTGAGGGCGTCTCGCTGTGGGAGGCACACTATGTCTGGGGCCATGAGCCCGCTCCCTCAGGGCCAGGCCCAAGTCCAGCAGAGCTAGGGACCAAGCGGAGGTTCCACTCAAGCAGCAGCGAGCAGTGGCCCCTTGCCTGGAGCGTGTACTGTCCTCCTGTGACATCCTCAGAGCCCTCCCCACAGGCCTCAACCCCTGGGTCCTCTCCTTATCTCCGGGGCCTTCTTCAGGAATGCTCCTCTAGGTCTTTCACTGGGGCTCAGCTTCTACACTGACCTCTATTGTAGGGGACCAGGGCTTGCAGAGCCCCTGGTTCAGACAATGGAGATGAGGTCTGGCCCAGAGTCTCAGGCCAGCTTTAGGGCTTCAGCCCTGAGATCCCCCCCCAGTTCCAGAGCTCAGGGGTTCTGGAAAACTAGCTGGCTGGTGCCCAGACTGAAGGGCAGAGTGGACACAGGGTAAAGGTCTTGGGGCTGAGCCCATCCTAGGCCCAGGGCAGCTCCCGGTGTCTGCAGAGCCCGGGTAGCAGCAGGTACCCCAACAGCTGTAGCTTCCACGTGAAGTCAATCTCTGAGATGGTGGGGAGGGCCTGGAAAGGGCCTCTCCTGTTGAGGGGAGTGAAGAGAGGGAGAGAGGCCAATGTCTTCTCTAAGTTGTAGGCCGTAGTCCTGGCAAAAGGCAGCCCATTCCACTTAAAGGGACAGGAATTCCAGAATTCTGGAGAAGCAGGACAAAGGGCCTGGGTTTTCTATTCTGAGCCCTTGGATCTTGGAGGGCAGGACTGGGCTGGGCTTGCCCACCTTGCCATGCCCATTCCAGGCCTGGGAGGCCCCTGACCCTGTGCCCCCAGCTGCTCCCCCCTGAGCAGCCAGATCCCAGGAGAAAAGTTTGGCCTTATCTTGCTCCCCGTTCAGTGCAGGTCTAGGGCCAAGGCCAATGTCATCAGCCCAGGCCCTGGGAGATGAGGTTCCTGGCTTGGCAGAGCTGGGGTAAGCAGCCCAGAGAGCACTGTATTTTGGGCACAAAGTGTCAGAGGGAAACTGACATTAAGGGAGGCTCAGACTGAGCATGTGGCAGCCAGTCGGAGAGGGCTGGGGGCCAGGGCTTTGCCTAGCACCTGACCCTCCCCTTCCCACACCCCACTGCACTTCAGGGGACCTCTTCCACCTCACAGCAGGGCCTGCTCACACCCACGGTCCCTCTGCTCACTTTGTACAGAGAGAGATCAAGACATACCCCGTCTATTGGTTCTCTATTGTTGCAGGAATAAATTACCACACACTTAGTGGCTTAAAACAACACAAAGTTATTACTGCACAGTTCTATTGTTTCAAAGTCTGACAGGTCTCACTGGAATAAAACTGAGGTGTTGGCAGGGCTGGGTTCTGTTATGGAGGCTCTAGAGTAGAATCTGTTTCCTTGCCTTTTCCAGCTTCTAGAGGATGCCCACATTCCTTGGCTGGTGGGCCCCTCTCTCTCTTAAAGCCAGAAACATCGCATCTCTCTGACCTTCCTTCCATCTTTCACATCTCTCTCTCGGATTGTAACAGGGAAAGGTTCTCCACTTTTAAGGACTCATGATTAAATTCGCCACGCTGGAGAATCCAGGAAAATCTCATCTCAAAATCCTTAATCACATCTGCAAAGTCCCTTTTGCCAAGTAAGGAAACATATTCACAGGTTCTAGGAATTAGGATGTGGACATCTCTAGGAGAGCATTATTCTGCCTACCACACATGTGGCTGGCCAGGGACAGCTCTGGCTCAGGGACAGAGTGACGACAGCTGAGCTAAAGGCAGGAAGCAGGCTGTGGGGCTCCTCTCCTTCTCGTCAGGACCAGGTGGTGATTGGGTGGTGGTCTGGGGTGCTCAGTTGCCAGACAGGACGCCAGTTCCCACTAGCGCTCCAAAATTCAGTCTCCTCTTCCAGCAGGTTGGGGCACTGGGCTGAGAGCCTGCCCAAGAACCAGGGTCAGGCTCTGAAGTGGCTGGGGAGCCCCTACGCACACTCTTTGCTTACCACCCCTCCCCCAAACTGCACAGCCTTTTTCAAGGCACAGAAGTCCCTTGATCAGTTCTTCTCCCGGACTTCTTTGTCAGATTCAGCAGCCAAGAAGATCAGAGCGCCAGGAGGGGTCTCTCTGGAGGGTGTGGCACTCTTCCTTTTTATCCAGGACTTCCCGCTGCCCTGGTCAGGAGGTAAGACCAGGGTTTGTATGTTTGAAGGCAGACTCCGGATTTCTGAGTCTTCTGGGGGCAGGGGTTAAGGCAGATGCAGCGGGTGTGTGTGTGTCAGGAATGGGGACCAGGCTCCTGGTTTCAGACAAAGAAGTCAGCACTATCCCTCCCTGTAGTCTGGGAACTCCCTGTGTGCAGGAAGGGGTTAATTGGCCAAGTTACCACCGGGGACCTACGGATTCCCTCTTCTCCAAGCCCTGGAGGCCCCATTCCTCTGGGGCTGGAAAGGTTGCTGAGCAGGCTAGAGCGCTGAAGTGGAAAGCAAAAGGAGAGAAGCAACGTCTACATTTGGACCCAGACGCCCCAGGCTTTGGGCTGCTGCCAGCTCCGACCCTTGCTGGCGATGGTGGCAGGCACTGAGGGCCCAGTCCACAACAGAAGGAGCAGTAGGCGGGTCCAAAAGCAGCCCTAGCACCTGGAGGGCAGAGGGATTTCACAGCTCCTCTCATCCACTCCAGGCCTTGCACAGCCATGCCTCCCTGGGAGTAGAAGCTCTGAGGGAGAGGTTCCCCCCTCACAGCAGCTTCTGGGCCTTTGATGTGGCTGTCACTGTTGGTACTGAGCAGTGAAAGGGGCCCCCAGACTCCATGGCTTTTGACTCCTTTGTATGAGCCATGCCAGCAAGGCCCCACGGCTTGGACTTCAGGATTCTGAACCACAGTTGGGGGGCCCACTCTAAGGCTTCTGGGATCCCCCGACTGAGAACGGGCCAACAAAAGCCAGCTCTGGGACTCTGCAAGGTACTGACAGAGATGCAGTACTTGGCACTCGCCTCCCACCCTGCCTCACAGCTGGCACACTCAGGTTTGAGCCCATCTCTGCGGCCTGAGCTCCCCTCAAAATCCCCCACATCACGGAGCCTCCCCAGGCTCCTTGCTTCTCCTCCAACACAGCCTCCTTCTCCTGCCTGTGTCCGTTATTCTCCACACTTGGTATGCCCAAACTTTCTTCCATACTCCTCTCCTCCCCTCACCAAATTCTCCCTGTCCTACAAGGTCCAGCCTCCAAAAACCACCCTGATCCCACGAGCTGGACTTGCTGCTCTCCACTCTATCAAACTAAGCCCCTCAGCTGGACTTTACGTCCTCTAGCAGCCTGGCCTTCCCCTGACTCCCAGCATACAGCATCCTCTCTAAAGTGCATTCCTCAGCTGTTCCCAAACAGAGCCTGCTCACCTACCTCAAATAGGCTATTTCCCTGCCAGCCTGGCCCCTCTTCCTCCAGGCAGCCTTCCCCGACTGCCTCAGCCCTGTCAGTAGCACAGAAGTCACCATTTAGTTGCTCCTAATGAGCCTTGTCACCTTTGTTCATGTCCCCAGATAGCCTATGCTACAGCAGGGCCCACAGGAGATGGGCAGATACAAGTACCTAATGCCTGACTCCATGAATTCTCTCTTTTAACGTTCACTCTGCCCCCTTCTGAGTTCAGGAGCTGCCTCAGGCCAGGCATGTTTAGAGAGCAGTTAACTTGCCTTTCTTGGCTCTCATTCAGCTCCCATCTCTGTCTCTGCCCAGGGGTCAGAAGGCAGGCAGAGGCTGCAGGAGCTCAGACACCAGGCAGGTTGAATGTCAAAGGCACTTTACTGGGCCCCTGAGCCTTCAAATGCTGTCCTCACCGAGCCTGGGGTGCCCCCAGCCCACACCTCCAGCTGCACAGGAAGCGGGGTGGGAGGAGGGAGCACACGCGGAGTGGTTTGTTCTCCTGCTCCAAAGGGTCTTGGGTGATGCTGGGCCACAGCTGCTTGCTTCTCCCTCTGCAGCCCCCATCCCACCCCCAGCAGCTAGACCCTCCTTAGGGTAGGGAAGGGTGAATGCCTGGGCCTTCAGCACAGGAAGCTGGCTTCAGACCAGCCACCTGTTCCTGCTTAGAATGGAGCAAGGGGCCGTGTGCAAAACTCTACCAGGGGTAGTGGTGAGGTAGAAGGGACAGCAGCCTGCTCCTGCTGGGGAGAGGGCTGAGCACACCCTGGGAGCCAGGCTGGCCCTTTCCCTCAGGCCCAAGGAGCTGGTGGTTGAAGCAGTGAGGTTCGGCCAGCTGAGGACAGAAAGGAGTAGCAGATGGCCGGGGGAGTAGCTGGTCCAGCTTGCCGCCCCCTCCCCTGCAGCCATGGGTCACCAGTCCCGCTCAGCTGGTTCTCGGTAGGGTAGGCCTAAGAGCCTGAAGACATCCTTCTCAGTGGGGGTGGGCAGCACTCGGCCAGACCCCACCTTGAGGCCTTGGGCGTTCCGGACCACAGCTGTACTGAGGGCGTGCTCTGACAAGCTCATGCCCTTGGTCTTGGCCAGAGCCCGCATGGAGCGGTTGAAGTGGGCAGAGCCGGTGAAGTAGAGCAGGGCGCAGGCAAACTCGCTGTAGGGCACAACGATGATGTCCAGTCGTCGGTGCCGCCGCTCTGGCCCTGGGAGCTGGCATACACCCAGGTACTTCTGCTGCTGGCCGTTCTCCTCCTGGCTCACCAAGTCATCAGTCAGGAACCCTGGCCCAACACAGGAGGGCTGCTGAGAGGGCAGGGAGCCAGGCCCTGGGCCGTCCTGTCATCCCAGATCTTTCCTGATCATCCCTGGGTCCTCTATTCCCAGCTCGCCCACTTATTTGCTGGGTGACCTTGCCCTTTTCTGGGCCTGTCTCCTTATTTGTAAAACATGCACAGTAATTCCTCCCCATGCCCCCTAGTGTCACAGAAAGATTAGACGAGACATTCAACCTGCAGGTATTCTTGAGCACCTCTGTGCAGGTGTGGGGAGCTGTTTCATCTCTTCTCTGAAATGGCTCTGGCCACAGGGGAGAGCTGGGATTCTCACGGAGCAGCCTTCCCCTGCCTCCTGCCTAAAGACTGCAACTCTGAGGCTCTCCCACCTGGAGGCCGCCCAGCCCTGCCCTGCCACCTGCCAAGCTGCTCACCCAGAGATGGAGCTTATACCTCGCTGCCGAAGGCTGTCAAGGAGGCGACTGAGGATGCCCTGGTGAGATCGGCCATCCGGGTGAGTGAGCAGCACGTCCACATCACCACAGGTTGCCTTCCCCCGTCGGTACGAACCACATGCCACACACAGCAGCCCAGGGTTGAAGGCCTGAGCTGATTCCTGGACCTGGAAAAGAGCAGCGAGGGGTGAGGAGGAGAGAGGCTATGGGCCTCCAGCCCTGCAAGGAGTTCCTCTCTCATGGCAGCATGAGGCCTTTCCCTGACCCAGGAGCCCACATGCCCAGCTTATGCTCCAAGCCAATCCCTGGATGTGTGATACCAGCCTGAGAGAACGAGCCCCAAGGAACAGAGGCCAGAGATCTACCCTGGGGAGCAGCTGTTCTCTAGCTTCACTAGGACAGAGAAGAAAATGCACTCACACCACCGGAGGCAGCCTGAGGAGAGACAGAAGGTACGTACTCTGATTCTGAGAGAAGGCACTGATCTTTCCCTCTGGAGCTCTTTAAGAGCAGAGACACACCATCTCTTGGCCCCTGCCCCAATCCAGATGCCCAGGCCTGTGAAACTCCACTTAGGACACAGGGCCAGGTGCCTGGAAGCCCTCAGCCAGGTCTTGCCAGCCCCAGGTATCTATGGATTTAGAGCTAATGGCCGTGTGTGAGTTGGGGCTTGAGGACTGAGCAGCTGGCTGGCAGGGTGCCCTGGGCCTGGGTCTGAGGGAAAATGGAGCCACGAAATATAACTGCACCTGTAGGAAAGGAAAGGAAAGAAAGCAAAGAGGGAGGCAATTGTGAGCCAATGCCCATGTCCTTACTTAGAGGAAGGGGGCTCAGTGGGGAGGGGGCTGAGCCAGAGGGGACTGTCAGCTGAAGGTTCATCCCTCATTGAGGGGGATAAGCCCATTAGCCTCCACCCCAGAGACACTGAGGCCTTTCATATGCAGATGGCTCCCGACTCCACCCCAGGACACTGAGATTTCTGGGGCCTGGATACCCACAGCCAGGACACCTCAATTCTCCTGACAGGCTGGCTCTGCTAATCCCCTCACTCCCTTATTGAGCCTCCCAAGAGGATGGAAAGAGGCCTAGGATGAGTAATCCCATCAAAAACTCCTAAGGCTGGAGCCCTTAAGGCTGGAACCGGGCCAGGTGGGAAGCCATTTCTGTTCCAATGGGCTGGGGGGCTGGAGGCTCACTGGGGCATTCTCCGTGCCCAGGTACCGTGGCTGAGTGACGGTGTCATCATCAGCACCAAGGCCTGGTGTCGGATGGACAAAGGGGCCTGTCCATCCTGCACCAGCCTCACAGTCCCATGGCCTGGAGTAGAGCTGGAGGCTGATTTCAACTAAGCTGGGCCAAAGACTCCATGGAATCCTCCCTCTCAGAATCCTACACCAAAGGGAGAAAACTTTGCCCATAGCAACCAGCCCCTAATCCTAGTGGGATTTGAACAAATGATACAACTAACCCTAACTCTAAACCAAACCCTAATCTTGGCCAAACCTTATTTCTAGGATAACCACAAATCTTAATTTAGAGCATCCAACACTAAGAAAACCCTACTCCTAATTGAAGCCTAACCATAACTCAACTCTTGATCTAGCTTTCCTCTAACCCCAAACCTAATCATACTGGCACTGTGCTTCTACACCTACTCTAACCCAGACCCTGAACCAGCCTCAGGTGGGTTTCAGAAGGCCCCTTCATCTGGGAAGAGATATAAAACTTTGTACATTTATACAAATTTTGGAGAGAAAGAGTCCATAGTTTTCATCAGGTTCTCAAAGAACCTCTGCTCTGAGCCCCCTAACCTAGCCCAGTTCAAACCCCCATATCCTCAAGTAGTTCTGACCATAATTCCTCTCTAATCTAGCCCTAACATTAACCCAATCCTAACGCCATTCTAGCATCTAAGCCAATGCTCACTCTGCCTGACTACTGAGAATCCTTATGCAGAGAGCTGGTATTGCAGCCCTTCCCCACAAAAGCCACCCACCCCTCCTCTGGGCCTGCAGCTTCAGTTTCAACTTGCTCCTTCCCCTAGTCCCAACCTCTGGTGACCCACTGCTTCTTCTGCCTGCTGGGTTCCCCAGCCGAGGGATCAGGAGTTCATGGCTTTGAGCCAGGCCCTGCCCTTATAGCAGGGCCTGGCTCTCACTGCTCTGGGACACGTGCTTACTGTCTGCTCAATCTCTGTAGCCTCCTCCCTGGGGATGCGTTCCAGGAAGTCATGGTAATGCTTCAGGCCAATGGCCTGCTGGGGAGTCAGGGAGGCCTGGTTGCGGATGTCTTCTAGGCTCCGGAAACCCTAGAAAAAAGAAGCCAGATAGAGAAGCTATGAGGATCCAGGACCAATGAAGAGGCAGTGAATGAGCACACACACACAAAGGCTTCCATCACCCCCAAGGAAGGCCTGAGGCAGGACCAACCCCAGGAGCGGCTGGGTCTGTAATCAGTGGGACTTGGAAAAGGCAGGGGGCATGGAAGACACATCCCAATCCTAAAACACAGGTTCATGATTCCATCAGTCTGGGGGTGATTGTGGGCACGGACAGGTTTGGAAACCACTGATCAGGATACTCAGTTCCGAGGCTTGGTCTCCTCAGGGAGGCCTTTGCTGATCTGAGAGACAGAGAAACATACTTCTTGTCTCTGCCTACACTACAGATTAATGCCTCAAGGATACCAAGTGCTAGGAGCCAGGAGAGGGGTCTACGTAAGCCCCAGTCCCCTTGAAAAGTGGTCTCCCTATAATCTGGGTTCATTCTCATCAGAGCACGGGGTAAAAGAACTGTGGGACAGGGCCGGCCCCGTGGCTTAGTGGTTAGGTGTGCACGCTCCGCTGCTGGTGGCCCGGGTTCGGATCCCGGGCGCGCACGGACGCACCGCTTCTCCAGCCACGCTGAGGCCACGTCCCACGTACAGCAACTAGAAGGATGTGCAGCTATGACATACAACTATCTACTGGGGCTTTGGGGGGAAAAAAAAGAACTGTGGGACAGGAGCTCTGCGATACAGCAAAACTGAAGTAGGGGCTGTGAAAGGGTGTGACCTGGTGGTACCACATCTGGGCAGTCTTGGTTCCAGCTCCCCAGATGTTGGAGAAGAGCTCCAAGACAGGCACGCTCTCACTGATATGGTCCAGCTTCCGCAGATGCCCACTCTCCAAGATCTCTATGATCTTCTCAGCCATCCGCTTTCCAATCCCGCGAATACTGCAGGCCTCCTAGAGGAGGAGGAGGAGGCAGAGGCAGGAAAGAAGAGTGAAAAAGTGGGAGGGATAGAGCCAGCAGTGGGGAAGCTGACTCCTTTAGTAGATGTATGAATAAAAGCTGGCCTGGCCAGTTGGCAACTGATGGCTGTGTAAAGCTCGGGCACAGCTGAAGATGAGAAGTTTGGATGGAATGGCCCTGTCTTTTGGTTCCCAGAGGGATGGGGATCAGCACAGGAAGTAGAGAAAAGGCAATAATGACGATACTAATCACCAGCATCATCCCAACAGTGAGAGCTGACATTTACTGAGGGCTTACTGTGCATCAGGGCCTGCATTACAGGGATCAACTCATTCAGTCTTCACAGGAACACTGAATTTGTTACTATTGTTAGTCCCTTTTTACTGATGAGGAAACTGATGCTCAAAGGGTTTAAGTAACTTGCCTCAAGGCACAAAGTTAGTGAATAATGGGAACCAGAATTCAAACACTGGTCTGTTGGCCTCTAGATTCTAAACTTTTAAAAAACTTTTTATTATGGAAAAAATTCCAAAGTAGAGAGAACAGTATAATGAATCCCCAAGTACCCATCACCCAGCTTCTATAATTATTAAGATTTTGCCAATCTGCTCTCACAATCTCCCCATTTTTTTTCTTTTGTGCAAGTCCCAGACATCATAAAATCTTAACCACTCCACCTGATCCCCACTGTGACTGATGCCTCGACCAACCTCTGGCCAGTAAAGAGAAGACCTCCCCATCCCCCTCCCCGTACACCCTGCCCTGGCCCCCAGATACCTGGTAGGAGGTGACAGGCTTGTGGAAGCTCTTGAGTGCATTGATGGCCTTGGCATAGCCCAGGGCCCTCCACTTGTCTCCCTGAACACTGTAGGCTTTGGCCAGCACTTCCAGTTTCTCTGTGATGTGGAGGTTGTGGTTGGTCACCTTCTGGCTCGAAGGCTGTGCACAGACCCACTTATCCAGGCCCTCAGGAGCTGGGCAAGGCTCATCCTCTTCCTCAAGGAGGGTAGGGTAGCGGCCACTGATCAAAGCTTCCAGCTCAGCTGCGCTAACCTGGGTCTCTTCCCCATCACTGGTTTCATCATCAGAGACAGGCTTGAGGTAGGGAAGGAGAAGAGAGAATAAATTCCTGCCCCCATGAGGAGGGCTCCTTGTCGGTGGGGACGAATTTCCTGGTAAGATCCAAGAATGAGGCTGGGTCTTCTGCATCAGACTTGGGTCTCCTTAAGTGTGGGGCTGTCTTCCATGTGGCTTCCCCCAGAGCCCAGCCCTGGCATCCCCAGTGGTATGTGGTGGATATGGCCTGGGCAAATGCAGGAGTGATGAGTGCTGGGAAGAACTAAGTGGTTCATAATAAAGAGAACCCTCCTCTCGCAGGGGCCTGGGACTTTCTGAACAACTCTACCAGGCCCTCCCTGTTTCTGTGATCTAATTCCTAGGAGAAGGGAGCTGTCGGGGCTGGGAGGCTCCTGACCTGGGCTTGGATGCTTGGAGCCTCTTCTGCCCTCCGGGGAGGAGACACAAGTCTGGTAGGAGAAGGGGAAGGAGAGAGGGCTGTACGGAGCAGAGCCTCACAGGCTCTAGGAGGAGTAGAAGAGTCTTGGTCTGCCTTGCTGAGCTGTGTTTGGTCCAGGTACCTACAGGGATGGTGATGGGAGGTTAAGACACCAAAGATCTCACCCTATCTCTGCCCCCAATCCTTCTCTTTTCTTTTGTTTTTTTGAGGAAGATTGGCCCTGAGCTAACGTGTTGCCAATCTTCCTCTTTTTCTTTTTTCTCCCCAAAGCCCCAGTACATAGTTGTATATCCTAGTTGTAGGTCCTTCTAGTTCTTCCACATGGGATGCTGCCTCAGTATGGCTTGAAGAGCAGTGAGTAGGTCCGCACCCAGGATCCGAACCAGCGAACCCCAGGCCCCGGAAGTGGAACGTGCGAACTTAACCACTACGCCACCGGGCCGGCCCCTCCCAATCCTTCTCTACTATGAAATCTTGGTTTTCCACTGTGTCCACTTAAGACAATGAGAGTTATTTTTAATAAGCCAAGAAGAGTGCTCAAGATGCTGCCAGAAAACACTTGAAGAAAGACTGGGACCAGCCCACCTGTGGGGGATGAAGATGCTGAATCCTGCCGTGTCCACCAGCCTTCCCTCCTGCAGGCACAAGCTTAGCCAGGCTGACTTCACCAGCTGAGCACCGGCGGGCAGCCGGGGCAGTCTAAGGAGACGGAGGGCTCGCTCACAGTCCATGGCTTCATCCACCACAATGTGAGTGACCCCTGGGGCCTGGGCAGGGCATATCTGGCCACCATGCTGGATAATCTGCTTCTCAAAGAGTTCTGCCCGGGCTCGCCCAATGCCAGTGGGCACTACATGGGCCCGCAGGGAGCTCAGCCACTCTGTGGAGGGGACATCCAGATGCCTGTTGTCATAACTTTCACATATATCCTAAAGAACCCTTTGCAGTCCCCCGCCCCTAGACAATCATTTTCCTTCCATCCAGACAGCCTGCCTTCTGAAGGTTCCACCACAAGCATATAGCTAATTTACTCATGGGCCATCATTTGAATGTAAGGGGCAAGGATTTTGATATGTCCTGTTCCCTCGTGTAACCTAGGACAGTGTCTGGCACATCGTAGGTATCCTATAAATCACTTCATCTGATCATTTATTCTTTCAACAAATATTAATAGACACCTACTACTGTGTACCAGGCACAAGGCACACATGTTTTGCCATTACAGGCCTCACAGTCTCACAGATTCCCCCTCCCCACCCCCTTTTAGGTCTTTGCCATCTATTTGTCAATTTGGTTGCAAAATAACTTATAACTCTGGGGACCTGAGTGGGATTTCTTCCCCCCACCTCCTTGAGAGCAAAGGATTCTGCTGGTCATTTCCTTAGTGACCAGGGAGTATTTTCTGATTGATAGAGGTCTCGGGTGGGGTAGAAGATACCCAGCCAGCGGCCGGTCAAAGACTTGGGACCAAGCCTAGCACCAGGCAAGTACAAATAAACCTGCAGGCCCTGGGTGGGCAGAGTCAGCTCTAACATCTGATTCTGAACATGAACAATGTAGGAAGCCTGAGAGTTCAAGCACATGAGGGTTCTGAGGGTGGGTCTGCTCACCTCCTGCTGCTTCTCCGTGTTCTCTCTTGGGAATCTTTGCAAATGCTTTTGATGATGAATTGGCAGGAATTTTCTTCCGCTTGGGAAATGCCTTCAGGATGCCCCTGGGGTCCACTGAGGTATGGCTGGATCCTGACCTTTCTGTTTGAGAGCTGATCATAACAGCTGTCCTGTGGAAACCCAGAATTGCGGTTCCCCAACCCCTCTGCCTATAGAGGTGGGGTCTCTATTGATTAGGCCTTGGGGGCAGTAGCCCAGTTCCCAGGGGTCTCCCAAAACCAAATTGAACGCCAGTGGTTTAGCCTACCTCTACACTCACCAGCCTTTCCAAGCCAGAGTATTGGGGTATATGGGGGGAAGAGTGAGGCTATTTGGGGAACTTTTGAGAGTAAGGAAACGATATCATTCCTCAGAGAGGTCGCTCTCAAGATTCAGCGCAGTGTCTGCCCCTGCTGCATCCCACTTCCAAAGGGATTTACCGAAAGGGGACGCCAGGCTAGGAAACGAAGCTACAGCTTTAGTAAGCCCTTGAGCTCCCAAGAGCAGTGGAGGCTGCGGGGCACATAAACTCCACATAATCTTTCTCTAACCCCATCAGAGACCCACAGAGGAAAACCTGGGGGTGGTTAGGGGGGCAGTGGGAACGCCCTGCACCTGCCCTAGTCGCGGGTTCTTGGCATGCGGGTGCTCAGCCCCGCAGCTGCGTGGAGATGGGGCACGGCCGCAGCTGGTGTGGGGCGCCTTCCGGGACTGGGGAAGTTTCCGCCTCACAGCTGGGGGTAGAGAAGACTCCGGCAGGTGTGGGGCATCCGCCGCGTACGCAGCTGGCGCGCATGAGGGACTCACAGCTGGGGACCACAGAGGGACTGGGGTGTCGAGACCCCAACCTGAGGGGGCCCTGCCCCCTCCCCCTCCCGGGATTCGGTCCCGGGTGGGCTCCACTTCAGTCCCCGCGGGTCACCCGGGGGTGGCCAGGAATAAACCACTTACCAAGCGGCCACTAAGAGCGGACGAAGGCGTGGGCGGTGGGGCGGGGGTGGGGGGGGACGGGCAAATGCCCAGAAACCTTCCGGGTCAGCCGGAAGTGACCCTAGGCGGAAAGGTTGCCATGGCAGCGTCCGGGCGCGCGACTGGGCGGAGGGAAAATGGCGGTGACAGGCTGGTTGGAGAGTCTGCGGGCGGCTGAGAAGACGGCGCTACTGCAGGACGGTAACTCGAGGCCCCCCGCGAGTCCCCTCGTCCGTTCCCCCAGAGTCCTGCCTTCCGCGGTGGTGCCTCCAAGAAAGGGCCTCAGCCTGGGACGGCAGAGCTGGAAGGGTCGCGGCCGCCAGCCAGGCCAGGTCCTGCATTTGCAGATGAGGAAACTGAGGCCCAGAGAGATGATGTGACTGGAACACGCGTCTCTGGACACCCCCTGGTTTCCTCTACACCGCCCCACTCCGCTCTGAGTTCTGTTACTTAATAAATAAGAATTCCCTTCGTATTCAATATGTTATTTGCTCCTCATCGCTGTCCCGAGAGGCTGTTAATATCCACCCCATTTTATAGAAGAGGAAACGGAAATTCAAGAATATTTTAGACCAGCCTCAGCTGCTCCAACCAGTCAGTGGTACAACTGGATTTGTACCTGGGATCCCATGAACCTCCATCTAGGGGTTCTATTGCTGAAGGCAGCCTGGTGTCATGGAGGGGCGGGAAACCTGGGCTTTAGAATTGTGACAGAATTGTGACTCTGTCATTAATTCACCGTGGGCTCCCAGTCTGGCCCTTGACTTGTTTGGACTTCACTTTCCTCATCTGTAAAATGAGATGGATGGGCTACCTCTGTTATCTCTGAGGTCCTTTCCAGCTGTAGTGTTATGTTTGTAAGTGAACCTGTAAATGTTGCCTGGGTCTTTAGGGGAGACAGAGCAAGGGCCCAGGGCTGTGCCTGGAAGAGGTGGGCATGGGAGTATAGCGTCTTGACTTTCTCTCACCCTAGGATTGGACTGTATGAGGCTCCCTGTGCGTCAGGGTCGCTTCCTGGACCCACTTGGCAGCCAGAATGAATTAGGTCTGAATTCCTTTAGCTTTCAGGATACCAGCTAGGGATTCACATCCATACACAGAGGCCAATCAGGGAAGCGTGGAAATTGAAATCAGCTGCTCATTCACTTATTCATTTATGCAGTATTTAGGGAGGCTTTTACTATGTGCCAAGCTGTGTACTAGAGTAGACAGAAAAAGACATGTTGGGGCCGGCCCCGTGGCTTAGCAGTTAAGTGTGCACGCTCTGCTACTGGCGGCCCGGGATCAGATCCTGGGCGCGTACCGACACACCGCTTCTCCAGCCATGCTGAGGCCGCGTCCCACATATAGCAACTAGAAGGATGTGCAACTATGACATACAACTATCTACTGGGGCTTTGGGGGGAAAAAAAAAAAGGAGGAGGATCGGCAGTAGATGTTAGCTCAGAGCCAGTCTTCCTCAGCAAAAAGAGGAGGATTAGCATGAATGTTAGCTCAGGGCTGATCTTCCTCACAAAAAAAAAAAAAAAAAGACATGTTGTCCCGAGAGTTCACAGAGTGGTCAGGAAAAAGACATGTAAATAAATAATAGTATGTGTTAAATAGAGACTGGAATCTTCTATAAAATGCTATGAGAGCAGGAAGGTGGAAGTCATCTCTTTGAAGGAAGACCTGAGGGAAGAGGTGATGTTTATGGATCCTAAAGAATTAATAGGTGTTTGCTAAGTAGAGAAGAGGGCATGGCTGTTCCAGGAAGAATGGCTCACGTGTAAAGGCATGGAGGTGTGAAAATATATGCTGATTACTAGGGGAGTAACAAAATATTTAGTGAGGCTGAAGCATTCACCCCGTCAGTCATAACAATCCCTCACACCATGTCAAGTGCCAGGTGCTAGGATGCAAGGATGAATAACAGGTCTCTTTTCTCAAGGAGTAATGAGGGGAAATGGTGGAAAATGAAGAGAGATTGCAGATAAATTGGGGCATTTTGTGATAGCTCTCCTATGCCAAGCTAGATTTTGGATATTGTCTCAGGACAGTGGTTTTTGTTTTTATTGTAAAAAATACATAACATAGCACTAACCCCTTTAGCCATTTTTAAGTGTACATCTGTGGCATTAAGTACATTCACATTGTTGTGCAACCATCACCACCATCCATTTCCAGAACTTTTCATCTACTTCAATGTTAGTAAACACTAACTCCCCACTCCCCCTATCCCCAGCCCCTGGTAACCACCATTCTACTTTGTCTTTATGAATTTGATTACTGTAGGAGCCTCATATAAGTGGAGTCATACAATGTTTGTTCTTTTGTGACTGGCTTATTTCACTTAGCATAATCTCCTCCAGGCTCATCCATGTTGTCAAGTGTCAAAATTTCCTTCCTTTTTTAAGGCTGAATAATATTCCATTGTATGTATATACCGCATTTTGTTTATCCATTCATCTGTTGATGGACTCTTGGGTTGCTTTCACTTTTTTGGCTGTTGTGACTAATACTGCTATGGACGTGGGTGTACAAATATCTGTTCTAGTCTCTGCTTTCACTTCCGTTGGTCACAGGACAATGTTCAAACAAATATTTCATCAGCCAGGATTTTGTTAAATTTTTTTTGTTAATAGCATCACAAAACAATGTTGAGAACCTGATACGCTTTAAATTTTTTTCAGAAAAATTTGTATTCATTGTGGAAATATTAAAAATAAACAAGTCACCCATAATCCTGCTTTCCAGAGGTAATCATAATTTACATTTTCATACATAAACTTCTATATTTTTTTCCATGCATATGCACTCACACATATATATTTTTTCTTTTACCAAAATATCATACTAATATACTTAAAATTTTTTATATCTGCATACATATATACATATAGAATAAATATGTATAGAATAAAATATAAATAAATATTATATAATCTTTGGGTAAAGGAGGATATTGTAAGCATAACTTCTGGGTGGTAACCACAAAAGAAAAAGTAGTTGACTATATAAAAATTAAACACTTGTTTGGGAAAACCCACTTTAAACAAAGTTATAAGGCAATTGAAACTGAGAGTATTTGCAACATATATGACACATGGTTAATACATACAAAGCTCAATCAGATTAGTAAGAAAAAGATGAACACCCAAATAAAATAAGCTAAGGCCTAAATGGATAATTCACTAGAAACATGACCAATAAACCCTTGGAACAATATTCAACCTTACAAATATTTAAAGCCATACAAATTATCCTAGTGTGGTTATTAGAGCATGGACTTTGGCCTCAAGTGAGTTTAAGCCTGGGTCTGTCATTTCCTAGCTTTATGACTTTGGACAAGTTGCATGACCTTTAAGCCTCAATTTTTCTCATTTGTGAAATACAGGTAATGCGGGCACATAGGATTATTGTGAGAATTAAATGCCATAAAACATGTAAAGTGCCTGGCCAGTAGTAAGCACTGCATCCTTCCTAGACTCAAGACTGGACTGCAGGGGGAGAAGAGGGTCAGGCCATACACCCTCAGCTACTTGCAGGCAGCACCTTGTACCCCACTCCTGACAAGAAAACCCCTTCCAGCTCTATGAGCCATCCAAATGATTAAGGGTGGTGTGACCTAGGGGCGTACTGAGGGGCCCTGCAAATTTGGGGAAGTTTCCCTAGAATGCAAATTAGGAACTACTCAAGGGAAGTGTGTCCCAGGGAAGTGAATTGGACAGGAAAAAGGCTTGGTAGATCAGATACAGTTGCAGGTTTTAGCTAGTGGCACCTTCAGCTGGTTAGGGGCCTTGGGGCTCTTATTCGTCAAGCATACTTTGGGAAACCGTCTACTGGGCATTAGTCCTCTGTTATTAGTCTCACTCAGGAACTACCTATATCTACTTACCTATCTGTAAAAATAGGGGAAATTACATAGCCACTTTTAAGAAAATGCTTATGATTATACTAGATAGGTGAAAGAGTTGGGCTAGGAGACTCCCTTGGGTTATTCCATTTTTTTCAATGAAAGATGAATCAGTGTTCATCTATTCTTTCAATCAGTATTTAGTTGAGCACATAATATATGCCAGGTACTATGCTTGGTGTTAGGGAAACCATAGGCAGGGGGGATAAAACCTCTCCTGTCTAGTAGACGAGACAGGCAATAATCAAAGAATCACACAAATAGATGTAAAATCATAACCAAGGTAAATGCCATGAGGAAGACACATGGGGACTAACATCGTTTGGCTGTGTGATAGGAATGGCCTAGAGATGTGCAAAAGAAGGCAGAGCAATGGCATGGCTAAAGGGAGTGCTTGGTCAATATCCTTTTCAATATTCTGAGCACATAGGCTTGGTTTTAGGAACTGGGGAGAAAGATGCTTTTAAGAGTATTACACTATGTGGTAAATGCTCCATTATGAATATGAATAAAGCACTAGGGAGGCACAAACAGGGAAGAGATGAGTTTTGCTAATGTGGCTGGGAGTGATAGTTTAGGAAGATTTCCCAGTGGAAGTGACATTTGAGCTTGATTTTGAAGAGTGGGGATTTCTTCAAAAGATGGGAAGAAGTATGGAGCTATTGCTGGTAGAGGAAGCAGCAGAGCAAAGACATGTTCAGAGAAAGCTTCAGAAAGGAAGTGAGTCCCGGGACACATCTTAAAGTAATGGTGGGTGATGGTTGGCAAGGAGTTCATGGGAGGCTCTGGGAGGGTGTCTCAATACCCCCAAGGCTGTCGGTGTTTCCCAGGTAGACCCCTTGATCTGCAAGGGGCAAGGCAAGAGGAGGCGTGGGGGTAAGGCACTCTCTCTTTGTGCGTAGGGAGAAGGAAGGTGCACTATTTGTTCCCAGATGGGAAGGAAATGGCTGAAGAATATGATGAGAAGACGAGTGAACTACTTGGTAAGTGACAGGGGCTCTCAGTGGAGCCTTAGGAACACTTGGGATGACCTAAGCACAGGTGAACACTCCCAGCCTGAGGCTCGAGGGAGGAGCCCTGCACCAAATGGGGAGACGGAGGCCCTCAAGGCGAGATTGTTCCTGAGAATAATCTGAGATCAGGGCTGGACACCAGAGATGGAGTGGGAATCTTTTGACCAGTAAACCCCACGCCACCTCCAGACAAATGAGAGAGTGAGTAATTCTTCTAAGGTGGGAATGGGGATGTAGAGAAACCAGATGGGAATGGGGATGTAGAGAAACCACTGGGAAAACACTTTACAGAGAAAGTGGAATTGGAAGTGAGCCTTGTAGGCTGACTGGAGGTAAGAGCAGGCTTTCACTGCAAATTTTGCTTGTTTTTGTTTTGTTTTCTGAAGCCACACCAGGAGCAAGCATCAGAGGCAGCAGCTTCTGACCTGTCCTCAGAGGTGGCACTATTAAATATGACCTTTATCTTGGAGAATGTTTGAATCAAAGAGGGTAGGGGGTAGAAATGGTGATTTTGTAGCATTTGTCATTTTCATTCCTGCAGCTCTTTTCCTCTAAGAATAGGCTCATGAATAGGGGCTCAGATTTCTGAGATTTATTTGATTTGTCCATTCTCTGTTCCCAGGTATGCACATCAGCACTAACTGACTTCCTTGAGCTAGGTGGCTGGTTCTTTGACCCAGGGCCTGAGGCTGTCAGCGGTGGGAGTTCGTCTCTTTATTAAGTTCCACCTGAAATGCTAAGACCAATGATGAATGATGGGCTGGGTTATTTTCTTGTCATTATTCTTGACTTTAATTTCTTCCTGGGCCTGATCGACAGGTAGTATTGGTGAGGGAATTTCTTTTTCCTTTTTTCTGACAGCTCATAAATGTCTGGAGCCGACAACACGGATTACACTGGTTTGTATTCTCTTAGTCTCCAGTCTTAAAATGTGTGTCCTGCGCATGTTCAGTTGCAGAGTGAAGTGTTGATCCTTCCTTATTATGAGCTGCTTGGGCTCCAGTCCCAATTGGTTTAGTCTGGTGCTATTAAAAAATCTTGATGTGTTTAGCATATGACACTGATTTGGTGTAAACCAATACAGTAGTAATATCCTCACAATTCATTGTAATTTATAGCGCTACCAGGGGTTGACAGTCTTGGAATGCCTAACAGGGGCCAGCTTATGAAAGCAGAGGTCACGCGGGCTAACTACTACCATCACTAGGCCAGAGACTAGCCGCCGCAGCTCCTCTCCCCTGGCCCCCAGTGTCACCTCTCTTCTCCACACAGAGCAAATAAAACAGCTATAGCTGCTGTGGCTGTAAAAAAAAAAAAAAAAAACAACAAATAAAACCCAAGACTCTCAGTTGTGCTTGGACATGAAATTAAAATGAAAAACAAGTCCAGGTTCCTTCATTGGTAGCATCCTACATTAACCTGTCACTTCTCTTGGCAGATGGTGAATAGACAGTGGCCTCCAAACTCCTTTTTCTTAAAAGCAGAAATGGAGGTTCATAGGAGAACATTGTTTGGCTAAAGTTTACCTGATACAGTCATGTTTCGCTTAACAACTGGATACGTTCTGAGAAATGCGTCATTGGGCGATTTTGTCATTGTTCGAACATCATAGATGGTACTTACACAAACCTAGGTGGCATAGCCTACTACACACCTAGGCTATATGGTACTAATCTTATGGGACCACCGTTGTACCTGCGGTCCGTTGTTGACCGAAATGTTGATATGCAGTGCACAACGGTGTTAATATTATTACTGTAACTTTTATTGGGCACTATGCTAAGTGCTTTATGTGAATTATCTTATTGAACCATCCTCATTACAGCCTGATGAGGCAGGTACTGTTGTTCCCATTTTATAGTAGAAAAAAACTTTAGATCCAAGAGGTTAAGCACTTTGCTCAGAATCATGTAGCTGGTTAGTTTCTAAGCTAGGATTTAAGCCTAGGTCTGTCTGATTCAGAGCCCATGCTTTAGTCCACAACAACATACTGTTGGGAGTTGAGAATATTTAGTCCTGCTTTCTTTTCTTCTTACTAAATTTTGCTCTCCCCAGAATGACCTGAGTAGGGAGGGGCTGGTGGGAGCAGGACAGAGATGGACAGAGAGGAACACCCCACTTGAACCACGGAGCCCTTTGAATAGCTGATCCTTTTCTTACCCATCTCCAACCACCCCACCCGACCCCCGCCAGCTGCCCTTGCAAAATACTGTTCATTATTTTTTAAGTATAAATAATCCCAAGGCCTGAGCTGACTTTTGCTGGTACATTCTATGAAGTAAAATATGCAGGGTTTTTGTGGCTGTAAATGGGAATAGTTTCCATTTTTCCAGCTAATTATACAAATTTGATAATTGGCCAACCTGGTTTTCTGTTAGAAAAACCCAGAAAGTAATTTACAGAGGAAGAAAAACCCAGAAAGTAATTTACAGAGGAAGAATTGCCAATAGTACATCTGTCTAGGACAGAGTTCTTTCAGTAGGTGTTAATAAGCATAGTAGTGTCATATTTTTTTTCTCCCCCTCAATGCTATTCATTCCCACCCCCCACAATGAATGCTGTATGTATTCATAGAGGAAAAAACTGAAGGGCCCCATAACAATGATCGGAACATCAAACCAGCCCCAGAAGAACACAGCATGTCCAGCGGGGCAGAGGCTGAAGGGCAGGCCATCCCCCAGCGATTACATTCGGATTACCGGCTTAATCTGCTTTGGTATTTGACCGCCATCCTATCCACCCCAGGCTGCATTTGGAGGATATTGAGCACTTTCATCCCCAAGCACTTCACCGGCTTTATAAATGACCCACTCGATTCCCTTCAGCCTCCTCAGGGATGGGACATGGCAGCTGTTTAATAGCCACATAGCAATGTTGCAGTGTTTTAGGGCAGAAAAGAAGAATCCTGCATCCAGTTTAAGCTGCAGGGAGTATTTAGGAAAGGGGAATGTAATTATCCACGTTGGAATTGGGCCAGGGCTTGGAGCTTTGGGGAAAGAGGCCTTTAGGACCCCCACTTTCCAGCCCACCTGAAAGACGAGGCCTCTTTTCAGCAGTCTGCGACATCAGCCTGCTTCCTGCTGACTTAGGAAAAAGCCCCCAGGCACTGCCTCCTTCATATATTCCTCAGCAGACCCTTTACAGGGTCATTGAAAGTCTCCTTTCCAAGGACTGGCCCTGGCTCAGCTGGGAAGATATGACAGCATCCCAGGGAGCTGCCTTGCACACACCAGTTTGGGTTTAACATATAATCAAATCAGAGTGACAGCAGGTGGAAACAGTCTTCTGTTGCTGCAGGAGCTGTCCTTGAGTTCAGAAACAAAGACAAGACAAGAAAGATAAAGTGTGTATTTGCATGTGTGCATTCATGCCCAGGTACATGGGGAAAATAACAAGGACTTCACCAAAATCATTTATTGGATCTTATCTCATAAGGGAATGAGTAGGGAAACTTTCTTTTGCATTCTGACAGAGAATTTTATCCCAAGGTGTTAAAAACAAAAAAACAAAAACGGTGAAATAGCCAGGGGTGCCAAGTTCTTGTGACCTGAGTGGCTTTTAAGGTCAGCAGTAAGGAAACCAGTAGCTGACTTTCCTCCTCCTTAGCATGCTCTTTGGGAAGGTTTCTGTGCAAAACCCAACATCCCTTGGAGTAAAAGAGTGGACAGAAAATCATGGAGTTGGACTTGCCTCTCCTGGCCACACTAATATCGTGCTTTAGGACACACGATGTAACAAGGCCCATGATTACAGGAGCACCTCACTTATCCAGCCCAGATAGTTAGGTATTCCTCATAAATTACATTTTCAGATAATCAAAGCTTTGCCTCTAAAGGCTAAAATATAGCAAAGAAATAGAGCTACTTGAAAAAAAAAAAAGGAAAAGAAACCTCCCTAAATATCGTGTGTGCTTATTGAAGATTTATGGAATACAATTTAGCCTTTTATTAATGATTCAAATTCTGATCTTAAAGTTAGGAAAGCTGAATTTTAGTTGTGGCTTTTGCAAGTTAGTTTCTCTCTCTTAGCCTTGGTAATTCTTCATACCCTGTCCCCTGGAGAGTGGTGGCAAGAGTTGAAAGAGAGTAGGCAGGGGGCCGGTCCCGTGGCTTAGCGGTTAAGTGCGTGCGCTCCACTACTGGCGGCCCGGGTTCGGATCCCGGGCGCGCACCAACGCACCGCTTCTCTGGCCGTGCTGAGGCCGCGTCCCACATATAGCAACTAGAAGGATGTGCAACTATGACATACAACTATCTACTGGGGCTTTGGGGGAAAAACAAAGGAGGAGGACTGGCAATAGATGTTAGCTCAGAGCCGGTCTTCCTCAGCAAAAACAGCAGGATTAGCACGGATGTTAGCTCAGGGCTGATCTTCCTCAAAAAAAAAAAAAAATCAGGCAGGGAAGAATTGCTGTTTCTCATTTGAAAAATACGGGCACTAGACTAGACACTTTCTAAAGGAACCTCCACCTTTAAAATCTGTGATGACCATGATCTATTATATAGCGAGCCCGCAGGGTCTAAGGGTGCTTATTTGCCCTCACACTCAATGATCGCACGTGCTTTGTAGTTCTGATGCTGCCCTCCATTGTGAGCTTTCCCCTCATGCTGTTGTCAATATGCCGGGAAAAAAAATTAATTTCCTGCCTTATTCCACACCTAGCATTTTATATATAGTCTGAGTGAGAATCTGGGAGTAATCTTTCCTGTAGCATTAGAATGAGGTACATGGGTCTTGTCGCAATAAGCAGCTTCTTGGAGGCATTTGTCACTTCCAAGTTTGCGACTATGACAGAGGCCCCCAGAAGGCTGGCTTCCAGGTAAGCAAGGTATTACATGAATAGATTTGGATATACTCCCAGTCACAGTCCATTCACGTAAGAAAGTACAAGTATTTGTGGGGAAAAAAGTTGGCTGTAAAGCATATTTCCAAGTTTTACTCTTCCTTATTAATTTTCATTATAAACTTGGAAATGTGTTTCTAGGGAGAATTTTTGGCCCTAAAATGTAATAAAATCACACTGCAGAATGCAGCAGACCTTATAAAAGCACATATTCAAGGGAAAATTGTAATTTTACAGCACACTTTTGTGTGCAGCTTGTGTGCCTTACTTAGAGCAGTGAGGGTGTTTGGGTTTGGCACAACTGCTCAAAAAGTCTCACAGAAACCCATCTGAAACTCTGAAAATCAGGCTGCAGCTCTCTTCCCCCAGCCCAGAAAAAGGAGCACATGGGAACAACCACAGCTGAGAAGACCAGGCACTGTTTGAGTTGTTTAGCTCCTTACAGCAGCTTCAGGAAGGCTGCCGGCCTCTAGCAGCACCTGGCTGCCCAGGCTAGAGGACACCCAGTGCAGCAGGAAGGGAATGGAACAGAAAGGTTACTGCTCGGGAAGGCCCCCTGCAGTGACGGGATGCCACTCTGGTGGTAGCAGTCACTGTGATGTGGTTGATTGGGCTTCCTGAAAATCCCAGCCAGGGGTTTCCAGGTAATGTCCGTTGAACTAGTTTTTTCACTTATAATTTCCATAATGTATGTGCCTTACTTAAAAAAAAAGTCTTATGCAAATATCTGGGTTGTAAAATAAGGTAAAATAGAGATGATTATTTGCATTATAAAAGGATGATTCCACTACAAAAAATTCGCATTAGATCGTCTATAAATAAAGCATTTAGGGCTGGCCCCGTGGCTTGGCGGTTGGGTGCGCACGCTCCGCTGCTGGCGGCCCGGGTTTGGATCCCGGGCGCGCGCCGACGCACCGCTTCTCCAGCCGTGCTGAGGCCGTGTCCCACATACAGCAACTGGAAGGATGTGCGGCTATGACGTACAACTATCTACTGGGGCTTTGGGGGGAAAATAAATAAATAAATAAATAAATAAAATCTTTCAAAAAAAAAAGCATTTAAAATATGGTGTGTGGGCTGGCCCTGTGGCTTAGCGGTTAAGTGCGCGTGCTCTGCTACTGGCAGCCCGGGTTCAGCTCCCGGGCATGCACCGACGCACCGCTTCTCCGGCCATGCTGAGGCCGTGTCCCACATACAGCAACTAGAAGGATGTGCAACTGTGACATGCAACTATCTACTGGGGCTTTGGGGAACAAAAAAGGAGGAGGATTGGCAATAGATGTTAGCTCAGAGCCGGTCTTCCTTAGCAAAAAGAGGAGGATTAGCATGGATGTTAGCTCAGGGCTGATCTTCCTCACAAAAAAAATAATAAATAAATAAATAAATAAATAAATAAATAAAATATGGTGTGTGCCTAAAATTTTGTTTAAATACAACTCTGGGGCTGTTGTTTTAAGCCAGGTATACCTGAAATGAGTGAATTTTTATATTTGGACTTCCTGAATCTTGAGACAAATCTGCCTATCAGCTTTCACCCTCTTACTTCATTTTTCCTTTGCACATTTTTAGAGGGAAAAAATGCATGTCAACTCACACTTTTGGGGATCCAAATTTTCCCTGTTACCAGTAACTACCCTTTTCCTAACCCCTGCATCTTCCCCTTGCTTGAAGTCACACCTGGGGGTTTCTTACTTCTACTTGGCTCCTCTCAGAGTTTTATTCCAATTCTTTTTGTCTAGGCACCCATGATATGGGCTTTACAAGTTGTCTAATATTGAAATGCTCTGCTGAGATTTCCAAGGCTGTGAGGTCCCTGCTCAGATGGACAAAGCCAGTATGAAGGCCTGTAGCTCCCACTTTTATCCTGTTCCATTTACCTAATGTGATGTCAATGATTCAGCAGAAAAGAGAAGAGCCTCTTTCTTCCTCATAATCCCATTGCTTCCTTTCCTCCCCAGTGAGAAAGTGGCGTGTGAAAAGTGCCCTTGGAGCCTTGGGCCAGTGGCAGATTGAGGTGGGAGAGCCAGCACTCCCAGGAGCAGGGAGCCTGGGGCCTGAACTCATCAAGGAAAGCAATGCCAATGTATGTCTATCTGTGAGGTGTCTTGGGGAGGCTGGGGTGGGAGAGGGCTGCTGGCCCTCGCGGGCAGGCACTGTGTCATGTTCACCTCCTCATCTCCAGTGTGCCCACCGGACACAGTGCTCTAGAAATGTTTGCTTGAGTGAATACCCAAAGGGTTTTGGCTTGTTCATCCCAGGGCGAAGGCTCCAGGCCTGGAATGTCACAGCAATAGCAGCATCAGAGGGGAACTGTGGAGAGCTGCGAGTCTCCCACTGTGCCCTCCAGTAGAACTTTGCAGAGGGGGAAGCCATCTCTTCCTTCCTTCCTTCCTTTCTCCAAGAACAGTTCTTGAGTTGGATTTGCTTTCTGCAGCCCATCTTCATGCGCAAGGATACCAAGATGAGTTTCCAGTGGCGGATTCGAAATCTCCCCTACCCTAAGGATGTTTATAGTGTCTGTGTGGACCAGAAGGAGCGCTGTGTCATTGTCAGAACAACCAACAAAAAGTAAGTGTGTGATGGGCACCTGCCTGCCTGTGTAGGAGCAGGATCAGGGATGGTTTGACCTGGGGTTAGGGCTCAGACTGCTCTCTACCCCAGAGGGCAGAGAAGCCTCCCCCTCCAGCTCTGAGGAAGGGAGGAGGGCTGCGCTAAAGCCCCAGTTAGGCACTGAGAGCTGAAGGGCTTCCTCTCTGCAGGAGCAGCTTGAATAATGTAATCTGCTCCATCAGGGCAGGGAAATTGGAACAATGAGCGTTTAGTCCAGTACCGGGCACATACTGGGGTTCAGTAAATATTTGTTGAATGAATGAAGGGATGAGGGAATCACCTGGCCATTAACAGTTACAGGACTTTAAAGTACTGATCTAGGGGCAGCAAACCTGATCCCTCCCTGGACTGAGGGACAGTGGGCAGTTTGCTTCGGCCTCTTGCAAGTCTTTTGCACTATGTTTCAAAAGGAATACTCAACTTCCCTTTACTCCTCTCCTTGTGGTCTGCTAGAGGGAGGCAAAATATGGGGTTGAGGGGACAGAAGGTGGCTAGGGTAGAGATTTGATCTTCGTGGGGCTTCTGGGCTGACCTATCTTAGAAATGCATTGGTCCTATTTGGGTTTCTGGAGCTCTGATCACAGGAGAAGAGAAGAGCCCTGTAATGAACTGGACTTGACCTGGGCCACATTGCAATATAGGACCAACTCCCTTAAAATAGTTTTAGGGCATTGAGATGGAAGTTTTCTGAGTTACTGGTCCATAAACTGTGAAGCCACCCAACATGCCTCATGGGGTGCTAAGCTTAGGCCAGAAGTGACCCCACCCATCCACTGGTTTACATGCAGTAAGGGGGACCCAGCTCTTTGTCCATCTTCTCAGATGGTGTGGTGCCAGCCTCCCCTCCCATCTCCTTCAGGTTCAAGAGGCCCACAGGAAGCAGCGTGGCTCCTAGGCTTCCCCACTGCAGCCTTGGGTTCCACCCTCCTCTTATGAGCCCCACACCCTGTTACTTTGGCAGGGTTAAGGGGATGGGGAAGGGGTGGAGATAGATGAATTAATTTTGGGATTATTGCTGTACATGCAGCCAGTAGCCCCTGCAGTGGGCCTTGTCTATAAATATAAAGTCATAATAATAAGAGTTTGTGTTTATAAAGCACTTTGAAGCCCTCAGATAAAAAGCAGTTTATTTCCGTTACTGTTTTCATCATTAACAAGAGTCAGCACCTAAAGTGGAATTTAGCAATTTCAGACAACAGAGAAATTGCCTTTAGGAAAACAAACTCCATGCTTCAGCAAGCATTCCCTGGCGTAAGAGGCCCTGGGTCCAAACTGGGAACAAAAGTGCTTCTGATAGCACTTGAATCTGCAGCCCAGCAGTTTGTGGAGCTGGCTGCTGCCTCCCTTTTGTCCCCCAGAGGTCACTGTCGAATACAGATATCAGGCAGAAATGTGATTACCAGGGATTGAGAGAAGAGAGGCTAGCTAGCTCACCAAAATCATCTGCAGGCAGATCCTCTGGGTCCCATCTCCTGCACATATCCACCCGTAGGTGGCGCTGTTGGCCAGGAGCTCCATGGCTAGAGGCCCACTCCAGCACCCAAGGCAAGGTGGAGATATTTTTGAACTGATGGGTGAGGCCAGGTGGAATGGGAGTAGTGCCCCGGGACGGGGCAGGGGTTGGATTCGCACAGAAGGGAGAGGAGTATGTGAGTGCCCACTTTGGAGCCCACACTGAGCCTCTTGTTCAGGCCCAGCCAGGCTCAGCCCAGTCTTCCTCAGGTCCCTCTGCTGGGAGGTAGGTGAGAGAGGCCACTAACCCTTAACCCTTAACCGCCTCTTTCCTGAGCCTAGTGGCCTTTTCATCTTCTACCTGGAGTAGTAATGGGGCTTATACCTTTACTACCACTAATTAAACAGAACTCAATGGCTATTCCTTTGAGCAGTGTTTAACTTTTTCAGGATACTTTAAAAATCTGTTTTCTGATCTTCACACCATGCAGTGGTGGGTGAGGTACCTATTTTTATTCTTGTGTTGTATATTAAGGATTATGTAAGAGTATCTGTAAAGTCAGCATGATGAACTGACTTGCCAAAGGGAAAGTTAGTGACGGTCTAGACACCTGGGCATCTGCAGTTTCCACCACAGTGTGGCATTTCCCTCTCATTTGACCTCTTCCTTTACCTGGAGGTTCCATACCTGCCCTGGTTCTAATGTTCTGGAATGTGGTTATTAATAATAGTCACAGTTCTTTTGTCTATACCTGCCTTGTCCCTGAAGAACTGGGTTGGCTACTTTTCTTGAAGGAATTGACTCAGGTATTAGTAAGGGATGAAAAGGGAAGGAAGAAAGAGCTTTTCCAGGATCCCAGTGTGGCACCATCTGTTCCTGGTAAGAGCATAAGAAGGTTCTTAGCCTTAGCCTAGAAGCTGGCAGCTGTAAATGGAATGTGCCAGGGTGCTGGGTTGGGAAGATATCAGCTTAAATCTGGCCTCTGCCACACATTAACTGTAGTATTTTGCAAGGCTGAGCAAGGTTTCCTCATCTATCACAGGAGAATACTCATACCTACCTCACAGACTGATTGGGGAATTTGATTAAGTTGTATACGCCCAGCACAATAGCTGGCCTGAACCGGGTCCTCAGCAATTCTTTGGAAATTGGAACCTGAGAGATCTGGGCTGATTGGACATCGATGATAATAACACTGTGGGAGGTGTTAATAGGAACCACTAGAAAAAGGATTCTGTGGTCAAATAAGTTTAGGAAACTCTGTATTAAACAAATTTCTCCTTGGTAGGGCTTCTGAGAGCCTTTAGTATGTGAGTGTGCAGTGTAACTCTCTAGGAGGGGGCTACTGTAGGCGGGATGCCTTGATGTTTAAGAAAGAAGGAAGATTTGCCTACTGATTTTCTAAGCGCTGGGCTGGCTAGAGGCTTCTCTGGACCACTCTAGCTGAGCCTGTGTGCAGGTATGCAGGGCGCCTTCTGGAGGTGTGTGGGGCATGGTCCATATGACTGTCCACAGTGGCCCTGCTTGTACGTTCAGCCTCTCCTCCAGAGTCTCTGAAGTCCTGGCCTCTTGTGCCCTTTCTCAGTTCACTGCAAGGGAGAAGAGGTTGGGAAAGGACTGGGAATTGGGAAGGGGATACAATAGAGAGTGATGGGGTGCAGTAGGTCATTTCTGAAATAGCCAAAATGTAGGAGCTGTCCTTTTGGCACAAGCTGGAGAGAGGTACAGAGTTGGTCTGTTCCCGTCCCTTTGACAGTGACTTAAAGTTTATCTAGGGCAGCTCCTTTATTTGAGGAAGGAATTTGGAGGAACAAACTGAGGCCCAGAAGGAAGTGACCTGCGCAGGGTGCCAGGGCAGGTGCGGGAGTCCTCCTGAGAGCCTTTGCTTCCACGGATGTCTTTTGAACACTTTGGAAATTCAGAAAGGAAGACCACTATTTGTTAGAGAGAGTGCCCAGGGGAGGGACCTGCAGGGTCGCTGTATCCCAGGAGACTACTCCCCATATCTACCCCATCTTTGGACAGATGCAGGGAACCTAGACCAGGTAGTCCTTTGAGGTGAAAATGTGGAGAGATAGAGGGGTCAAGAGTTTTGGGGACTTATCACTTGTAATAAGGGCATCTCCCATTTACCAGTTTTGTGACTTGGGCAAGATACCCAACTTTTCTGTGCCTCAGTTTCCTTTTCTGTAAAAGAGGATAATAGAAGTAACCAACCTGAGAGGGTTGTTTTGAGGATTCGATGTGTATAGAATAGACGCTGGCACAGAATAATCATTAATAAATGTCACCTTTCATGTCTGGCTGAAACTGAGAACTGTGAAGGGGATGGGAATGGGGAGTGCTGTACATCTGCAAAAAGCCTGGAAACCACCCCGCTATGAGGGCTTAGCTTTTAATAGAAACACAACAAGGTCTCCTCAGGCAGGGATAGGGCCTTGTTTCTCCCTCATCCTTAAATTCCCAGCTCACAGCTCAAGGCCTGGGACACAGTTGATGCCTAAATGTTTGCTGCCTACCTAGGGCTGCCTGAAGCTGAGCATTCTGACTTTTCCAGAAGCACAGTGGGTCCCTCTCTGGTCCGGGTGCTGGTAAGAAAGTCAGGTGTGGTTCTTCTCAGGGAAAACCCAAGGCCAGGGAATGGAGGTGAGAAGGGAGTGGGCTGCTCCTGAGGAAAGAAAGCAGATGCCCCATATTCCCTTGAACACTGCCCGTCAGGAGCCTCTGAGGAAAACTGTTAAACCTCAACCAATAAACTAAATCCATTAGAATAGACTCAAAACAAAGCTGAGCCTGCAGACCCACTCTGCCTCCATTCCCCTAGCCTCATGAAAGGTGGTGGGAGTAGGACAGGGAAGGGGGGGCAAGCCATGCACCTCAAGTTCCTTTTGATCTTGTTGCTGTTGAGGCCAAGCCCTGGGATTCTTTTCCAGTCACATTGCCCCAGCCTGGGGAATGTAGCTTGACAGTGCCCACCTAAGGGTGTACAGGTATGTCTCTGTCCCCCCCCGGCACACAAGCCAGGTAGGCAGAAAGGGTGTCCCCATGCTCTGCATGGCAAGGCCTCACACAGGCCCCATCAGTTCTGCTGGGCTGCGTGTGCCTGAGCTGCTTCTCCGGGTTCTGCTTCTTGTGTATATTTGCAGGGAAGATGTTAACACTTCCTAACAAGCCTTTGTGTTCATCTAATCTCTGCTGTTTAACCTTTGACTCCCCCCTATTATCAGTGTCTGCCACCTTTGCTGGCCAGACCCAGGGCCCCAGGAAGAGCCCTCAGCTGGGCTGGCTAGGAAGAGGATGAGGCCGGCATTCCACCCCAGTTTGCAGGCAGATGGATCGCCTTTCCCTGGGGCAGAGCTTTGGAAAATAAAGCAAACTTGTGGTGCCATTAGGATCCCCCAGCCCCCACTCCTTTTGAACTGTCAGCCTTTAAGTAAACATTCTTTTCCGGCCATGGGTCCCAGCACCTTGGCGGGGAGTGAGGAACCTGGGAGGAGAGGGGCCCTGAGAGCCTCCACTAAACTGAGGGATTTGGGCAGGGAGAACGGGGTAGAAGTGCTGCATTGATGTCAACTCTCTGAGTCCCTGGGGCATCTGAGCTTTTGAAGTGGACTCGGGGTAGCTGTCACCACAAGGACCAGGCCCCTCTGAAGTATTAAAAGCCCCATTGTCTCCAGGCCCCTCACTTGAGTTTGTTTGTACCTGCAGCATTTCCCTCCCCAGCCCACACAAATTCTGCAGCAGCAGTGATGCCATGCCACTGGCCAGAGCCTAGGCTACACTTCCACCAAGGAAAATGCCAAACGGGCCTATTGCTAGAGATGAGGAGGCCATTCTTTGTGGTCTGGTGTAACAAGCACCACACCAGGGGCAAGGAGCTTTAATCCTGACTCCACTGAGAGACTGTGAAACCAGGCAAGGCATTTCACCTCGTTGAGCCCGAGTTTCCTCTTCAGTAAACGAGGTCAAATTTCCTGCAAAACAACATCTAGTTACACACCTTATGGGCTGGGTGTTGCTATCTGGGTTTTTTTGTTTTGTTTTGTTTTGTTTTCACTAAAAGGGATCATTAATCTCTGGACTGGCACCTGCAGATGATAGAGAGCGTGTGTGGTGTCTGAAAATGGAAGAGTGGGGCCAGCAAAGTAGTCCAGAGCCTGGGAGATCCAGCTTCCATGATGAGTCACATGGTCTGTCCTCTTAGGGAGATTTCTCCTTGTGGATGTACTTCCCTCTCTGGCCTGCAAGTAGAGTCAGGCCAACAAGGCCTTGAAAGATCCCAAAAGAGGAAAACGTATGTAGCTGAGGCCTTCAGTGGAAGTCCATGTAAATGGCAACTGTCACTCCCCGTTGGGGGACAGCCCTACATGTCCTTATTCTGTCCCTTATTAGCACGCATGTCCCATTTTCTTGGGCTTGCCTGAGCTGTGTATTCCAGGAGGCTTCTTCTCCATGTCTTCGGGAGTCCTGAAATTGAAGTGTGAGTCACTCTAATTCTCGTCTAATCAAGGAATCACGACTATTCCTGCTCTTCTACTGCTAGACTGGCTATAAGGCCTTTCACCTTTTCTTTCTAGAGCCACTAAGTTCTAAAATACTGGTGTTCGAAAATACTGGTGTTCTAACTGGCTTCTCTTCTTCCTCTTTCGCTGTGTGGAAGGTGTTGGAGAACTGTGTAGAAGCTTGGCAGCAGAGGGCCTGATGCCCAACTCTTGGGGTCACCGTGCTAGGTATCCCCATGGCCTCTTGTCCCCACAGGTACTACAAGAAGTTCTCCATTCCTGACCTAGACAGATACCAGCTACCTCTGGATGATTCCTCGCTGAGCTTTGCTCATGCCAACTGCACCCTGATCATCGCCGTAAGATTCACCCACACTTCTTGGCTGCTGCGTCAGGGAGAGGCTCCCTCTTTTCCTGCCCACTTCCCATCCCATAGGAGTCCCCAGTTCCAGCCTCTACCCCTAGGCTGTGCTTGCTAGAGAACAGGCTTCTCTACTTGAGCATGAGGAGAGCAGGGTAGGGGCTCAGGGAGGAGCCTGATCTTATAAATCACAGTTGGAAGAGGATAGAGGGTGATGGGGAGGGGTGGAAATCACAGGCCTGGAGTTTTGGTCCAGTGCCTGCTCCTACCCAGCCAAGTGACCTTGAGCAAATCATTCAGTCCTGTAGGCCTCAATTTCCTCATCTTCGAATAAAGGGATCAGAAGGGGCCCCAACTGGCCCCGTGGCTTGGCGGTTGAGTGCGCGCGCTCTGCTGCTGGCGGCCGGGGTTCAGATCCTGGGCGCGCACCGACGCACCGCTTCTCCGGCCATGCTGAGGCCGCGTCCCACATATAGCAACTAGAAGGATGTGCAACTATGACATACAACTATCTACTGGGGCTTTGGGGGAAAAAATAAATAAATAAAATTATAAAAAACAACAACAAAAAAAGAAGGGGCCCCAAGTGTGGTGTGTGCATGCACACGTGCATGTGTGTAGGGGGGATGTGACTGAATTATGTCCTCTTCTGGCTCCATCCACAGTACCAGAAGCCAAAGGAGGTCCTGGCGGCCGAGTCAGAACTGCAGAAGGAGCTGAAGAAGGTAAAGACGGCCCACAGCAGTGATGGGGACTGCAAGACCCAGTAGTGGACCCCTGAGCCTGCACCTCTGGTGTGGAGGGTGGGTGAGGCTCTTCCTGTCAGCCTGTGAGTCTTCGAGGCTTGGGCCTTCCTGGTGCAGGAGCAGCCTCTTCTCTTCTAGGAGCTATCCAGGCTCTGTAAGAACTGGCCCTTGGGGCACTCCTTGCCCCTGCATCTTATCTCCTAAGTAAAGTCATTCTGAGTCGCCGTCGGTGGACTGCCCTCTTGTTCACCTCTGTATGCTTCTGTCCCCAGGAAGGGTGCTGGTGACAACATTCCCTTCTCTATCCTCCAGACCTTCAACATAAAGCCTTCTGCATAAAGGGAGGCGTGGACTTTAGATGGAGCCCTGACCCCGTCTTCCCCAAACTGTTTGCATAAACTCAGAGGAAGACTAGGCTGGAAGGGACCCTGTGCTACCTTAGCTTGCAGAAGTGGCCCAGAGGAACTCCCTAAGATAGGGGTCGGTGAGGGAGAAGTTTTTAAAATGCAGAAACCTTGGAAACAACGCGGGATATTAAGACATTGTGGGTGAAAAGCCAGATTAAGGGTGGTAGCATTGCGAAGAGTGGGTGTGTGTTGGGGCAGGGTGAAGAAAGGTCACCACAGATGGATAGCAGCGTAGCTCCCCGACAACCCAGAGCCCTTCCATGGTCCCCTCTCCATACCCCAGAGGTGACACCCACCCCAACACTAGGGCCAAAGGGGTAGGTGGTAATGAGAAGTTTTCCTGAAGAAAAGAAACCTTTTTTCTTTGGGATACTGAGCCGTGAGGTTGGTCTTACCCTTTCCCCAGCATGCCCACCCCCAAGTATGAATCTGTTGTTCCCTCTCCCTGGGGCCTCCCAGGACTCCCCAGCTGGTGAAGAACCAGATTTGTGAACAATCAAGCTTTATTTTTACAAAAATGAACATTGTAGCATGTCTCAACAGCCGGCCTAAGATTGGGCTGGCTTAGAACTCACTCAAAACTGTGGGGTTCCCTTCGTCCTTTCGTCCTTTCTTGGTTTCAAAGTGAGACCAGGCTACAGTGCCCCAAGAATGCGTCCCCAGCCCCAAGAGCTTGGTCAAGGGTGAGGTCTGACTGAGGAGGTGGGGGCCGGTGCCAGCCAGGGGTATTGATTGACAGCCTCACCCCTCCTTCCAGGGAAGGGGCAGAAAGAGACCAATTGGGAAGGCTGTACCACCTCACCTCACTAAGCTGTCGCGGCTCTAAGAAGGGGTGGGGTGCAGGGCGGGTCTCTGCAGGCCAGATCCTTGCTCTGGCCAACAGGGAAGCAAGCCCTAGCTGGGTTCAACTGCGCTCTCCCAGGTCCCTTCTCTCCAACTGGTTCCTGCGCCTCTGGATAACCCCAAATCCCCAGGAGTCCAGCTTTTATCTTACAGTGCCTGAGCACTGTGGTCACAGGTCTAGCAGCACAGGCACAGTGGGGGTGGGGGAGGTGGAGAGGGAGGTATCACTGCACCCTCCAGGCAGGAGAGGTCCCTGAGTAGCTGGCTTCCCTGGCCCACAGGCTGGGGTGGCCCTGACTGTCACGGGTTTTGAAAGTCCAGGACGTGGAGGTTATAAGACAGTGCAGCATAGAGATGCCTGGTGGTGAAGCGTAGGCAGTACACAGGACTGCTGAGGGGCGTCGATGTCAGTGGGAAGGCCTGCAAGGGAGGGCACAAGAATGGCAAGAGCATCCCGAATGGGAGCTGGGGGAGCCCAAACCCAGGATTCCGCAGCCCAGTGCAATGAGACAGGCCATTGTAAGCTTCCTCCCACCCTCTCCAGGCATACCCACTCCCAGATGCAGCCCGTAATAACGAGTCCTGGCATCCTGGAGGCATGAGGTAAGCTGGACACTTACATGTAGGCAGGCCCTTTGGCGCCGGTCCCACAGTCGCACAACGCCATAGTAGGAGGAACCAGTGGCCAGTAGGTGGTTCCCATCTGTCTGCAAGCAGTACAGGGTGCTGTCGTGGGGCTCCTCCCACTCCATGACACACTTCCTGTCCAGGAAGAGGAGATGCAGGGACAGTTCAAGGGTGCCCTCCATCTCCACCCAAGCTTCCCCAGGGGCCTTAGGGAGCCATTCTATCTGGGAGAGAAGCTGAATCACCAAATTCTTTAAAAACCAGACTTAACGGGGGAAAGCCTCCTTGGTAAAGGTCTCTTTCTCACCAAGCCCCAGACCCCAGGGCATATTATGCCCTCATTTGTGCTTCACACGGCCAGCTACATGTCACAGGACTTATGAGGCAGAGACATAAGAAAGGCTGGGACAGAATGCTGAGGGTCAGCACCCTTTCGGATCCCGAGGCTCTTATCAGGGCCTGATGGCTATGGTCTCCCGGGCTACAGGACCAGGGCTGCTAGGGTGGGGGGGGGGGGGTCTACACTTGATCTGACCTTGCTGGCTGCTCCCTACCAGCCTCTAACATGGAGTCTCTGTGCCCTCTCCCATGGACCCACCAGGACTGGAGGGAAGGCTTCCCACCACCTGTCCTCTGCCAGCATACTCACCGGACACTGGCACGGAGGTCCCAATAGCGAACATAGGTGTCGTAGCCACAGGACAGGAGTGTGGAAGGGGACTCATACATGACATCCAGCACCCCAGCCCCTGGGGGAAAGTCACTGCCAAGGTGTGTCATCAGCTGCCCACTGGGGAGAAAGGAGGGGCAGAGGATGAGAGGCTGTCCCACCTTGGCTCACACACATTCTTTTAACCTTCAAATGGCAGCAGTCCCTGGGGAAATGCAGCTCTCCTTCCTGAGCTAGAATTAGACTCCCTTAGGAATAGGGCCGAAGGAGGAGATGCCCCCCCCCCCCCCCCCCCCCCGCTAAAGGCCTCAATCAGCAGCCAGCAGCCCCTCCATCACACCTGCATGCTGGCTGCCCGCCGCCCAGCCACTCCTCCTCAGGAGGATGAATGGGCCTTGCTGAAGGGGTCAGCCCCCCTCCCACACATACACTTGGTTACTTTATACTCCTTGATCCTGCAGGTCATGCAGTTCTGAGCTGCCTGAGTCCAATGCCTTAATTCCTGCCTGTAATCTGGGGCTCAAACCTCATTGGGGATAAAGACCACACAAAGGGAGAAGGGGAGTCCCAGGAGATGTTAAAACAAGTAAACACCTTTGTGTCTGGGGAGAGAAATTGCTGAGAAAGCAGCTTAGCGGGCTGGTCCCTGGTGTTCCTGGCCTGGCTGGCCCCCAGCCCAGGGCTAGCACGCCTCTGTGATCACAGCCCCCAGCCTGCTGGCCTCCAGCTTGCTCCCCCCATCCTCGCCCCTCCCGGTGGCCAAGAGCCGATTACTGAGAAGAACAATTTCTTTGTGACTGTGTAATTCCCTCCGTGACCGCGGCAGTGGGCAGACCCCTTACCCCGATGCCAGACCCCTAGCAACCACGTAGGGGGGCCTCCTGGCCCTAGCAACTACCCCTCAACATCAAGTGCACCTGCTAATCCCTGTGGCTAGGGATGGGTAGAAGCAGTGAGTTTCTGCAGAATGACTGGGGGGAATGAAGAAGAAGGGCACCCTCCAGGCCCCATCCCTCAGCTTTACCCAAGAGCTTCTGGGCTCTCCTCCATGGCAGACAAGAGAAAAAAGGCCATGGACACTTCACAGGGTCACCCAGGTAAAAGGCCCCCAGCACGGGGTGGGGAGGACTTCATGGTCTCACCAGCCCAGATTTGGCCCAAGCAGTGTTCACTTAAGGGCTTGAGGCAGACAAGGCTGCCAGCCACATGTCTGAATGTGGACCTCAGCCCCAGTCCTTCCACTTCACACAGACTGACCTTCAACCTCCCTTCTCCTCAGTGGAGCCACCATCTTCCCTGAAGACTAAAGGAATAAAGGAGCCACCATCTTCCCTGAAGACTAAAAGAATTCCTTTCTGCCCACTCTGCCTTTCCCCTTGAGCCCTGGGCAGTGAGGTGATCCCCAGCAAGGAGCACTGTTGCTGTCCAGTGGGGATTAGGCCCTAAGTCAGCACCCTTGCCCCCAGCCTCCTTCCCAGGGAAGTGCTCTTCTTCCCATCTAGCATAGAAGATTCTAAGCCTCTATATGTTGGGGGATCTGGAAAGGGATCAAGCAGTAAGCCTTCTTCACAGGTCAGCATTTCCTAGAGATCACTGACCTCAGCTCCCAGGAAGTCCTGCCTTCCCAGATGGGCCACCAGCCATGATTCACCCCATCTCCACCCCCACCCCAGGCAGGCCAGAGCCCCAAGAGGGGCTGGTCTCTCTCTCTCTCACACACAGGACACATGCATGTTTGTGCACACTGGGTAGGGGCTGTTTTGCTCCACAGTTCTCCCTCCTTCCAGATTTGGGGGCCCTGCCCCCTCCATTAGTGAGGACTTCAGGAATGACTGAGGAGGAGCTCTCCCCTTTAATCTACAGAAGTAATTTCATGTTTGTCTGTTTGAAATAGAAGATGAAAGGCAGTGGGGGTTGGAGGGGCGTGAAGCCCAGCATGGCTCTACCTGCCCACCCCTGGTCCCAGGGTTCAGAGGGAAGGAGAGCTGGGCACCCACAGGCTGGGCAGGGTCAGCAGTGTGAGGGCCACACCCAGACCGAGTTGCCAACCTGGGTCGCTGCACCGGCATCCGAGCCACCACTGGAAAGTGTCGTGCCACAGTGTCTGCAATAAGAAACAGAACCCTACCCTCTCAGGGATACCCAAGGGCCCGAGTGAGCACTAGCTCCTGGAGGCTGGGACAAGTCCCCAAAGCCCCTCGTCTGTCAGCCTAGCCTGGCCAGGGGCTGAGTAGTTTTTACACTGTTCTCTGATTCTCTGAAACGGCCACACACACTTTAAATGGGCCAATAAAAAGATACAATTTCTTTTGCCTCTGGGCCCGGGACCCTCGAGGCTCTGTTGTGCAGTGCCCGTGAGGTTAAGTTCAGAGCGTAAACTGACACACCAGGCTCTGGGAAATGGCTCGTCTCTTCAAATAGCGGCCCAGCGGTGCCATAGGAGCCCTGCTGGGGCTTTGATTTGGGAAAACAAACAGAAATGGCACCGTGGGCCCTCGTGGCCCCCACCCCAGGACCAATTTAACTAGAAAACTCTAGCTCAACCACTCTGGTGGAAGGAGTGACATCAGCCGACAATAGCCCCAAACTTTGGGGGGAAGGGGGACAAAACAAGCTGTCTCCTCAGCCCCTCCTCCCAGGCTCCTTTTCTTACTGCAAGTGTGTTCTTGTAAAAACGATTAGATTGCAATTTGTATAACATGGTGACCCCCAAATTCAGACGTTTCACCCCTTTTCTCTGGAAAGAATGTTAAGAATGCTTCTCGGCCTCTCACTGTGGGGGGCAGGAGGGGGGTACAGAGCCTTGGCTGTCGCACAACTTGTGTGGGAACAGCGCTGCTGCTCAGAGCCCCAGGCCAAGACAGGAGCAAGGGCCGGGTCTGTCACTATAGAGGGCCAGACAAAAAGTCCATTCCCTTCCAACTCCTGTGCACAAAGCCCAGGCCTCCAGGAGCCGCTGAGGCTGGGAGGCTGAGCCTGACTCCAGCAATTCTCTCTCAACCCAGGGAAAGATAAAGACAGATGGGGCCGCCCCTGTGAGCCTGATGAATGAGACCCAGGCCGGGAGGGCAGCCTGAAGGAGACCTGTTCCCGCAGCCTGGCTGTGTGCAGCCTCCCTTGGGAGCCCCCAGAGTACCTGGGCAGGAAAAGCAAGCAGAGAGCGGCCTCATCCCAGGGACCCTTGAGGAGGGGATCAGGTGAGGGAATCAGGTCTCCCTGGCCCAACCCACCCTGCTGCCCAGGCATAGGCAATTCCACTGATGCTGGAGGGAAGAGGGAGTTTAGAGAGGAACTTTCTGACAGGGAGGAGGAAATTTAAATAAGATACTGGCTAACTGGAGGTAGGTGCTGGCCCTGAAGACCCAGATGTCCCATCTGGGAGAGGCCCTGAGTGCCAGGCTAGAGTTAGGCACAGAGGAGTAGTCCCTGGCAAGCCCCCCACCCCCACTAGCCTGGGCCCTGCAGAGCCTGGAAGCCTGGTGCCCTGCTTCACTCCCTCCCTCCTTCCCCCGAGTCCTCTCCTTCCAGCCTCCACACGCCTCCCCTGCCTGGCCTTCCTGAGCTCCCAACACAAGCCACGGTCCATAGAAAGTCCTCCTGTGCTCAAGTGCCCTGAGATACGATACCCCTAGCTCTCACCTCCCAGCTCACATCTAAGAATGCCCATGGCTGCCACACCATTTTACAGCCACTGTTTACATACTGGGTTCATGATGATGCTCCCTGGAGAGCCTATGGGTGCTCACTCCTGCATCTGTTTGGGTGTGAGGACACCCCATCTGGCATGTGCAACCCCAAAATGCAACAGCTTTTTTAGGGGGGGAGGAAGGGTGACAAACAGTTCACCATCCTACATCTTCTCTGCTCCCAGGGGACAGATGGCCTGAAGGTATAAGCTAGGCACAACATTGGTCGCTAAGAGAATGGGAGGTTTTTTCCTCTCTTCTTTCTACCCCCTCCTTCCTGCTCTTCCTTTCTTTGATTAGCAACCATTTATTGAACACCTTCTGTATACAAGGCATTGTGCATAATAGAAACTGCAGGGAGATGTGAGGTGTGACTCTGAAGGAGACATTGTCCTCAAGAAGTTTTCAATCCAGTGAGGAAGAGAAGTCTGTCATGTATCCAACGAATAATACAAGGGGTGACTTGGTGGATACCAGGAGAGATGAAAGAAAATTTTATAAGAGGACAGGTAAGAGAACATTTCTGGCTGTGGGTATTAAGTGATTCTTCAGTGAATGACAGGATTGTAACAGGCAATGACAGGAGAGGGGGGATGGCCCAGGTGAAGGACCAGCAACAACAAAGGTGCAGAACTGGGGCACCTGGTTTGGCTGGAGGCTTGGGTATGTAAGGGGAATAAGCTGGTGGGATCTGGCTTCCAGACGGTGGTGGGCCTTCAGGTGTACACTACTCAGCTGGCATGAACTCCACGAGTGACAGACAGCCCATGAGGCTTTTGAGCAGGGAGTGGTTGTCCTAGTCCAACCCTGTGGTGGGGAGGCTGAGAGACTCAAGGAGGCAGATAGGTCTCAAATATAACCACATAGTGGTAGAGATGAGGTCAAGCCCATGGAAGCTTCAGCTGCCCCAGCCCCATCAGGTGAGAGGGAAGGACCCTTCCCAAGCACACAGCCTCTCACATGCATGTGTGTGCGCGTGCACAGCCCCCCCAGCACCCCCCCCCCAGCACCCGCCCACACACACGTGTTCAGACACAATGGCTCAAAGGCCAGGCAGCCGGGCAGCCCACTTTGTACTGCTAACAAGAGGACTGTAATTACAGGAAGGGGCAGCCCCGCAGATAAAAGGATACAAAATTTCAACATCTGTTGCCATAAAGGGATAAGGAGAAGTGAGACACAAAGTATCAGTTTGGTGTCAGCAGGCAGAGAGCCAATTTCAAAGAGTTCAGGGGAACAGAGGGGAAAAGAAAGAAAAAGGAAAGAGGAGGGGAGAAAGAAAGAAAAAGAAAGAAATTACAGGGTTCCTTAAAGAGGTAAAGAAAATGAAAAAAGCTGTCAGTAATACTTTCAAAGGAGAAGGCAAGTACTTTAAAGAGGGGCAATTCCCGTAATCACTCTGACCAAGGGCTAGGCCCCCTGCCCGGGGTGGAGGCGGAGGGCCGGGGGCAGAGACGAAGCCACACCTGGGCGGGATGGGCACTAATGATGCCCTCAGAGCAGGACAGCCTGCATTCAGGACACCAGTTCCTTCTGCAGATAGTTAGAAAGGGCTGTAGCCAGGCGCCCCTTGCCATTCCAGACGCGATTGGATGCCCTGATGTGCATCTCCTGTGCTCAATCCAGGGTCCCAAGATAAGTTCCCCACCTGAGGGGAAGCTATACCAAGCCACACAGTGGTTGACAAGGTGGTCCTAGGAGTGCTCTAAGAGTCACCAACTCCAGCCACAGCAGTCAGGATCAGGGAGGGCTTTCTGGTGGAGGTGCTATTTATGCTGAAGAGTGAGCAGGGTTTCAGTAGGCCAAGAGGGGGTATTCCAGGCACAGGGGTCAGCTGGAACAAAGGCTCAGAGGGGAACAATATAGCGTGCCTGTCAGAACGTGTGAGAAGCCTATCTGCCCCTGCCTTCACTGAGAAAGAGGAGACTTAGGGGCTGTTGGATGGAAATGGAGGAGTAATGGGAAACCAGGATGACCCTGCCTCCTGCCTGAAGGGGAAGGGGAGATGGGGTGTGTGTACAGGGGCCATGCATACGGTCACACACATACAGGGCAGCGCAGTGCCTAGTCAAGGACTTGAGCCCTCAATGCCCTAGGAGTAGCCAGGTTACCAAAGCCTACCCCTACCCGACAATCCCTAGGCTGGCTTAGGGATGTGGCTGGACCCACTGTGACACCTCCAGGTCTGGGATTACAGGCTTCTTCATCCTGGTGCCCACCTGCCCACTGTCACCAGGGCACCTGTTGTGCCTTGCTCTCAGGGCACCAATGCTAGATCCAGCTCAAATGCCCCTTGGCAGAAAAGGTAAAACCCACAGCAAGAGCAAGCCCAGGGGGAGGGTATGTGTGATGTCAGGCCAGTCAGACCCTTTGGCCTACCAGCAACTGGGAGGTGGGCCCCACACAGACAACACCTTCCCTGGGGCCTAGTTGAGGGCCCTGCCCAAATGCAGACAGAGAACACAAGATGGGCCTTGATTCCTCCAGACCCCAGGCTGAGGAACAGGATGGCTTTGGCACAGTTCCCTGGGGTCTGATGGGACCACAGGGCCTACCTAGGGATACTTCAGTGGTTGGCTGTCGGCACAGTCTGTCAAGATGGGAGCCCTTGGGACTGGGCCTGAAGACTATCTGCCCTTGGAAGCAGGAACACTCTGGCACCTCGAGGGTGGATGAAGGACTCCATCTTTCTCTCTACCTGGTTTAGACAGGTTAGAAATTTCCTGTCCTTAGGGCCAGCCCACAGTCCCCAGCTCCAGGATAAAGAAAGGCAGAAAAGAAGGAAGGGTAAGGGAGACAGCAAAGCTCCTTGCCATCTAGGCAATGGCTGTGTGCCCACAGCTGCCCTCTGACCTGTATGCTCCAGCCAGTACCTCCCCCTCCCTAGCCCATAGGCAGAACAGAGTGTCCAGGGGTCTTGATGGAACAAAGGGCTGAGGGAGCCATGGTGACCTTGAAAGAGGTCCCCAGGCATTGTGAGAAGTAGCCTAGGCTGCCTGAGGATGGCAGAGGGACAACAGAGGGAGGAGGGAGCGCTGGTGCCCAGCAGGGCGCCTGTACCCCCCGAGGTGTGTTCCAGCCCCCACCATCATCCTGAGGGCAGCCCCTGGAGGGGTGATGCTCAGAGCAAAACTGCCCCTCCAGTACTCCTCCCCCAAGTCAGAGCACACACATAAAAGAGAATCCTGGTGCTCCTCAGGTTTCAGCAGTGACAGGTTAAAAGCAAAGAATCCACCCAGCACTGCACACCACCCACCACCGAGTCCTGCCAGTGATGTTGCTCCACCTTCCAGATTGGCCTGTCAGTCAGGCTTTGGCATTATTGAAAGATCAAACTCAGTCCTGCCTGTTCATTACCTTAATCCTATTTTCTACAAGGCTTTATTATCTGCTTGTGCTTCTCTGGGAAAGACAGCTACAGACAGTCGTCCTGTCCATCCAAAAGCGGATGTCCACCCACCAAAAGCGATGTCTCCACCAGGGCATCTTTCCCTCAATCCCTGAACCACTCAGTCCTCCAAGCTTCCCCGGGGACAGGAGAGATGGTTAAACAAGGCGTGGTTCCTCTCAGTCGTGAGATGCGGAGTCTGGGGGCTATAGAGAAGGCAATGCCAAGTGATGCCCAGGGTAGCCCTGCCACAGGCTGACCAGAGGGTGCAGTGGCTGTTTCTTGTCTGGCTCCAATGAGAACTAAGGCCATAGCTGTCTTATGCCCATTTTCATTTGAGTTCTATACAGACCCAGTGTTTGGGGTTTCATAAGAGAATGCCATTCAAGGAGTTAGTGCCTTAGAACTCCATCCTGACCATAAATCTGTGCCTAGCAGCACCCCTACCAAGGCAGCCACAGGCAGAAGAGGGCCACTCAAAGATTACTCAACCTTTGAGACAAAGCTGGGCCATGGTAGTGCACCCATCCCACCCTTTGGCTTGTCTGCCATTCTGGGCCCAGGCCAGTGATGATGCCAAGCACAAGGTCAAGCTACATGACTAAATAAAACTGACTTACAGCAGAAATGCACATCTTTGTAACCTGCAGCCTTACTATCAAGAGCTTTCTCTGTGCCATGAAGTCAGCAGGTTCTCCTCCCCTGCTACTGGTCACAAGGCCACAGATATTTTGGAGGATTAAAAGGCTGAGCCTCCACAAACTCCAAGGTACTAATGTGGAAGACAGCTGTGGGTGGGGAGAAAGAAAGGGAAGGAAGACAGCTTACAGTGGTTGAATGCCCTCAAGGTGACAGGCACTGTGTGGACACTTTTTCAAAATATTTTTTTTCCTATTAGTTCTGTTAGGTAGGGATCATTAAATCCCATTTACAAATGTGCAAACTGAGGCCCAGAGAGCCCCCCACCCCAACCCCCGCTCATAGAGCTAATAAGCAGTAGAGTCAGATCTGGAACCCAGGTCTGTCTGACCACATGGTCTGTGCTCCCTCTGTAGCTCCTCACAGCCTCCAAGTCACATACTAGAGGAGGGGCCCCTTCTGCCCCGGCCCCATTCGGAAGAAAGAAGTTGCTGGTGGCAAGAGTCTGGCAGAGTGAGCCAAGGGGACAACTTTCACATACTGTAGGAACTCCAACATTCCAGGTGCTAAAGAACAAAGGAGCCCTTGGAAGTTTTAGCTGTGCTGGCAACTGTGATGTGACAATCAGCTACATTAACAAAAGCAGAAGATCTAGAATAACGGAGATGATAGCACCTGCCACTCACTCATCAGCCCACACCTGGTGTGTTCAGTACTCAGTTGTGAACATCACACTTCAAGAGGGATCAAACCAGATAAATCAGAGAAACTTTCAGGTGAGTATAGTCCCGAAACCAGTATGAGACCAACCCTGTAAGTCACCCATCCAACTATTCCTCACTTGCTTTCTTGCTGACCCAAACTGGATTTGGTGCCCGCCCCTCCCCTCCCCCACTGCCGCTGAGCATGGGGGGAAAGCTGCGCTCTTCCCCAGGCCCAGAAGGTGAATCTTGACTCGTCATTCCATTTCCCTTGCCAGAGTTTGGTTTAGGGTGAGTACTGGAGCACACTTTTGGCTCACTAAATATGAGGAGAAGTCTGCTTGGAGACTCCTATGACAGTCTTCCTCATCTTAAAAAGGGACCCTAGGCAGTGACATTCCTCATCCTTCCTTCTTCCCTTTGGATATTGCCTTTATGAGTTGGTAGAGCTTTTGTAACCAACCTGAGGACAAGGGCAAAAGCCACCTTGACTGGGGTGGCAAAGCAGAAAGCTGAGGAGCAGATGGACCCTCATGGTCTCATTGAGCTACTGAACCCATCAATTCTGGAACCAGCTAACAGTCCAATTTCTGGACTCCTTGTCATTTAAGACAATAATAATCCCTTTATTGTTTGAGCCACTTTGAATTAGGTCTTCATTACTTATAGCCAAAAGCACCCTAACTGATCTACTATGTTTATGAGCAACAATTGAAGGGCCTCAGACTTTTGGCCTGGAAAAGAGAAGACCCTGGAGGAGCAGGACCAAGTTTTCAGATATTTAAAGGCCTGTCCTTCAGAGGAGAGGTTCAACTTGCTTCTTGTCCAGGATCACAGCTCCAGGAAACAGATCAACCCTTGATGGAGGGTAGGCATTCTAACTCTCAGAGCTATCCAAAGATGTAATGTGGTGTTTGGGGAAGTTGCAAGTTTCCTATCCCTGTGATTGGATGACCATCAAGACAATGTCGTAGAGAAAACCATATTTAATTAAAACATCTCAAGTGTGATAAAAAAATCTTTTGGAAAGATTGACAGTACAATAGATTTTTCAGAAAAAAAGATACGGCCAATACTTTCCAGGGGAGATGGAGAGAAAAGGAGAAGACAAGCTAGAGCAACTGAGACAGGAGACAGGAGACAGGCAAGAAGAGCACATCCTCGGGGCCGGCCCAGTGGCACAAGAGGTTAAGTGCACGCACTCCGCTGCAGCGGCCTGGGGTTCACTGGTTCGGACCCTGGGCGCGCGACGCACTGCTTGTTGAGCCATGCTGCAGCAGCGTCCCATACAAAGTAGAGGAAGAGGGACATGGATGTTAGCCCAGGGCCAGTCTTCCTCAGCAAACAGAGGAGGATTGGCAGATGTTAGCTCAGGGCTGATCTTCCTCACAAAACAAAAAAGAAGAGCACATCCTCACCATCCCTGTAAATTATGTGAAAACCAGAATGTGGGGGCCTAGGGCCAGGTGAAGAGTTCTTAGACTTGGTGCCAAAAGCACGATTGATAAAAGATAAAGTCAATAATTTGGACTTCATCAAAATTTAAAGTTTTTGCTCTGTGGAAGACCCTGTTAAGAGGATAAAAAGACAAGCTATAGACTTAGAGAAGATATTTGCCAACCACATATCTGACAAAGGATTAATATCTAGAATATATAAAGAACTCTCAAAACTCAACAGTGAAAAAGCAAACAATCTAATTAGAAAATGGGCAAAAGATATAAGCAGACATTTCAGCAAAGAAAGTATAAAGAAGGCAACTAAGCACATGAAAAGATGTTCAATATCATTAGCTAGGAGGGAAATTCAAATTAAAACCATGATAAGATACCAGACCTATTAGAATAGCTAAAATAAAAAATAGTGACAGTACCAAATGCTGTGGAGGATGTGAAGAAACTAGATCTCTTGTACACTGGGGTCAGAATATAAAATGATAAAGATACTCAAATAATTTTCCAGGTAAAAAAATAAAAACTAAACTTACCAAATGACCTGGCAATTGTACTCCTGGGCATTTATCCCAGAGAAATTAAAACGTATGTCCACACAAAAGCCTATACACAAATGTTCATAACAGCTTTATTTGAAACAAGTCAAAAAATTGAAAACAACTCAAATGTCATTCAATGGGTGAATGCTGTTCAATGGGGAAAGAAACTTTGGTACATCCATCCCAGGGAATACTACTGGGCAATGAAAAAGAAAGCACGATTGATACATGCAGCAACTTCTACAGGTCTCAAGGGAATTATGCTGAGTTAAAGAAAAAAAGCAAATCTCAAAAGGTTACATAGTATATTATTTCATTTATATAATACTTTCAAAATGACAAAATTACAGAGATGGAAGACACATAAATGGTTGCCAGGGGTTAGGGACAAGAGGAAGGGGAGAAAGAGGGGAGGATGGGTAGGACAATAAAAGGGTACGTGAGGGATCTTTGTGCGAATGGAATGAACAGTTCTGTATCTTGATTGTGGTAGTGGTTACATGAATCTACACATGGGATAAAATTGCAAAGAACTACACACACACAAGTGCAATCTGAATAAAGGTCTGTGGATTGTACCAATGTCAATTTCCTGGGTTTTGGTATTATATTACATAAGATGTTACACAGGTAACTTGCTGTCCTATTTTTATAACTTCCTATGAATCTATAATTATTTCAAAATAAAAAGTTTAAAAAAACCACAACAGAATGGCAGATAATCAGATGGGAATGTGGTTAGCCTGCCAAGGAGCAGAATTGTGAATAAAACCTGGATATACTTCAACTCTTCTGTATAATTCTTTTTATGGATCTGTAGGCCACTTTCAAAATTTCTTTATTTTAGAAAAATTATCTCTGAAGATAGATAGGATTTTATGTAGCCACATAGGCACTCCTCAGAGAAAGAGTATGATAAATCCAAATTGTTATTGTTATCATAAATTCCACATGAAATTATTTACCTATTATAAATTACTTCAGCAGTTGGCTCAAGCTAACCCAAATGATTCCATGTGAGAAGGCACCACAGCAGAGGCTATTGGTGGGTTGCAGGCCGGGGTCCTTCCCAGCCTCCTCCTGGACCACTCAGCGGCCAGCTGAAGCACGAGCTGGCTCAGCCAGCTCTCTCCTTTGCTTCCCTGGCTGCTCCAGCCCCCTCCCCACTGGAAGCCATGGTGGGCTCAGGAATCTCTTACCTGTTGAGGTCCCAGATTCTTAGGGGTGAGAAGTGCCCACAACAAGCCGTCCCTGTCACGAAAGAGCTGCCAAAAAAGGAGAGGAGAGTCAGGTCTGGCTTGTCAGAACTTGTGGCAGAAATGGCTACAAAATTGCAAGTGCCATCCTCATTCTCCAGGGGATCATGGGGTTAAGCCAGGATGAAGGAAGCAGCCAAGACAGCTATCAGAGGAGCTGCGAGAAGACAACTAGAAGAAAGGTGAGGGCTGTAACCTCCCACCGCTGCTTGGCCAGAGGACCCATGGGTTCAACAATGGCTGAGCTTGCTCCTTCCTGCTCAGACCTGGTCGTGTGGTCTCTGCCCACCATAAAAACGGATCTCTAGATGCACAACTCTGAGGCCAAGGGACAGCAAGCCTGTTGGGCTGCAGTTGTATAAAGGACAAGTTCACGATGCCATGGCACAGATAAGGTCTCCTGGGAATCAGCTGTTGCGTGCTAGAAGGTGATGCCCTGATCAGAGGTGAGGGTGGGCATTATGGAAGGTTTTAAGAGTTGGGGGACTCTGGTAATATGGCAAAAGCACAGAACAGGTGTAAAGGCACCAAAATGAGGAAAGGAAAATGAGGAAAGGTGAGTCACCATATGAAAAGGTGAGATAGGTGACAATGCTCGTAAATGAGGGTGAGAGAGTAGGGAATGTGAGGGGCCAGGCAGCCAGGGCTGTTGCGGAATAGCATGGGGGTCAGGCAGAGTTTAGAGGACAATGACAGATACTCCCAAGAGGCAGGTAAGAAGAAACACTCTGACCATATTTCCCAGAGTGTCTCTTAAACCTCTAAAAAGTTCAACATATACAATCTGCAGAGTTTCATTTTAAGTGGAGGCATAAGCCCAGTGAGAAGGATCTGTGCAATGAGCTAGGTTGGCCAAAGTGCTAAGACTAGAACTTGAACCTCTACGCCAGACCGCTCCTTTGTTAAAGGATTTGGCAGGTGGGGGCGGGGGAAGCCTGCAGGAACCCCAGGCTTGAAAACCTAAACAGTGAGCAAGAGAGTTGAAAGCAGTTGTGTCACTCAGGAGCCCTGGGGCAGGGAAGGGCCATGTCCCTACATGTCTGGCATGGGGAGAAGGGGGACTGGACATACTAATGACATGTTTGCAATGTGGGGGCCGCAGCCCATCCGCCCTGGCCCTGCCCAGCACCTGTGGCTCTCTGATCCCAAGCATGTCAGTGGGGAGATGGATTTCCACAAAGAGGGCTCTGAAGAAGCCAGTGGCTTTGGCTGCAGGGGGAGGTGGCCTGCCAGTTGCTCATGGGGGAGATGTTAGGGCAGGCATTGGCCAAACCACTGATTTACAATCAAAATTGCAGGGCAGGTGTCTACTTTTCAACCCCAGGCTGACAAAAGGCCACATGAGCCACCCTGGGGCTCCCATGCCTCAAGCCAAGACTTCCTCTAGGGACATGCTCCATCATCCTAGCTTCCTCTTGACCCATAGGAGTGCCAGCAGCCACTAAACTAGAGTGGCATGCCAAAACAGCCACTCTGTCATGCCCCAAGTGACTCTCAGCCTGGGAAGCAGCCCCTGGACACTGAAGCCCCAAACTACAAAGCCAGGAGGTGTTGTCCTCACCTCCCTCCCTCCGACATTTTTCTCTTGAGGGTAATCCATTAATAACTGGTAAAGCCAATTACCTTGGGTTGGAAACATAATAGCCACTTAGAAATCATTCAAGCGGGCAATTGGGCTCTCCAGACTTTTGAGGAGTGGGGGCCAGGTGAGGGGCGCCAGCACAGACACACAGACATCTCTTAAGGAGGCCTGTGCCAGGCCTTTGACTGGCCACAGGCCTAGATTAGCGTCAAGGTAAGTCAATAGAGAGATGGGAGGCACCTGGAACCTGAATCCCTGCCACTCCCACAGCTCTGACCCCCGCCCCAGCAGGCTGGGGTGGGGATGGGAACACCTTCCCCTGGGACTCCTGTCTTTCTTTATTCCTGCCCACCCACGCCTGGCCCTGTCCATCTGCCACCAGGAGGAGTACCTCTCATCTTCATACCCCATGAAGGCCTTTCTTAATTGCCTGGACAAGGTACCATGAACATTTCTTTCCAAAGCTGCCCTTTTCTCTTGCTTAACCATGTGAAGCAGGGAGGAAGAAAAGGAGGGAAAGTAGAGAGTCCCCCCGGCACTTATGAGGACCTAAGAGTTTAATCAAATTTAACACTCAGTAAAAAACCACGTAAGCCACAGTCAAGCAGATTTGGAGCCAGGTCTTGCTGGGGACACTCACCAGGACTTATACCCAAACCATGGGGACTGCCCAGGACACTGGATGGTGAGGCTGGCTGCTGACATAGCCCTGCACACCTCAAACTACTGCCCTCTACTTTCGGTCATACTTGCTCCCCACCCTACCCCCCAATTCCCACAGACTTTAGGATGCATGAGGCAAAAGCCACAGACCAGCCACATTCAAAGTCAGAAGATTAAAAGGGGTACCGAAGTGCAGTGTTGCCAGAGTGTGGACAGACACATAGAGCAGAGAAGAGAAGAAATTCACTATTCTGGGACACTCAAAGGATGCTTCACATCCCACAGTGAGTCCATGAGATAGAAATTATTACTCCCATTGTATAGAAAGGGAAAATAAAGTGACAGCCAAGCCTCCACGAATTTACCTGAAATGCTGCAGCTGCACACAGGATCTGTTGCTCACATACTTGCACCCCTCCCTGGAGACTCGCCAGATCAAGTGATCTGAAAAAGGCCTAGTGGGGTGGGATCTGCACATCACAGGAGGCCTCACTAACCTCACAGGAGGCCTCATTCTCTCTAACCTCCACCAGGCAATTTAGCTGGAACATAATGCCATCCTGCTCCGTTTGCATCAGCCTGAGATCTTCAAACAGATTCTCTCCACATCCCTCACTGTGCTGGGTCCTATAAGCATGCCAAAGGTTCTCAATAAATACTTGGAGATGAACTAAAGGAACACATGTACCATTCCTTCTATGGCTCCTCCTAAGGGACTACTCAAAGAATCTTCCCCATTAAAAAGTCTTTGCTATAACCTCAACTTAGGGTTTGAAGTTCCTGAAAAAGCCAGCTCTCCTCAGAAAGGAATAAAGATTCACACGGCTTTTGCCCTCAGTCCTATCTCTTCCCTCAGGAGTATCCCAGGGACAGGGATAGCAAACCTGTGCCGAACAGGCAGAGGCAAGAGCTCCTGGCTCCCCAGGTGGCTTGACCATCCTTCCTCTGGGTCCCTACCACACTTTGGTCTCACCTTCATGGGACAAATAGTACTTTTTCGGTTGTCTTCTCATCTTCCCTTTGAGATCATGAACCGTCTGGTGGCTCCTGTGTACTCCAGTGCCAAGCACAGTGCCTGGTCCAAAAGAAGTACTCAGTACAAATCTGTAGACTTGAACTGAAAGGGCCTTCCAGAGCTCACAGCCAAAGGCTGGGTAAGATAGTCACATGGGCTGTGAAGGGGGTCCCTCTGCTTCTTAACAGAATAATTCCCAAACCACCAGACTCAGACTTGAATGACACATGACATAGTCATACATCGTTGGGGCAGTGAAGTCTCTCATAAGTACCACAACCAGATAATAGATGAAAAGTACCAACAGTATCTAAAAATTAATGTCCAAACACACACACACACACACACATACATGCTCTTAAACAATGTACGTACTCTCTCAGCTTGAGGGTCAAAAAGTCATTCTGACTCCATAAACTCTACTCTTTTTGGACCAGAAAGCCCTACCAGAAACCAGACTTCTATAATTTCTCATTCTGTCCCAGACCTTGCCCAGATCCCTAACCTACCTTATCGGCCCCCTGGCCCCAGTTCAGGCAAACTTGGCATCACAGAGATCATCCTCAGGCCCAAGAAGTAGAAATAGGAGCCCTCATATCAGAGAGAGACACCAGGACAATTAGGGTTCAGGTACTCAAGTTGAAGAATAGAAAATAACAAGGTACAGAAAAGAGGAGAGGAAGATAAGAAGGGAAATCAGTTGGGTGTGGGCAGTGTGAAAAGAAGGTGGAGTCTTGCTGCCTCTGCCTTAGGTTAGGCCCTCTTAATTACACTAGTAATTTACGGAGCACCTACTAAGTGCCAGGTTCTAAGCATGTGTTTCAAAAGCATTATCCCATCTAATCCTCGTAACTCTATGCAGTAGGTACCACCTTCCCTATTTTATAGACGAGGAAACCGAGGCACAGAGAGGTAATGGAACTTGCTCTAGCTCACACAGGAAGCAACTAGTAGGACTGGAATCTGATTTTACCACCCCCTGCCCTGAAGGTTCTCTCCCAGCACCTAGTATAATGCCTGACACATACTGAAAACTCAAATACTTGGTGAATGAATGAATGGACAAATGAACAAATAACTCCACCTGGAAGAAGAAAGGAGCGACTGAGTGGCTCTGAGGAGGGGCAGCAGAAGTGGCGTGCTCAGCAGCTGTGCACCATGACTGGCCTAGAGCCGCCCAGCTGGCCCAGGCCCCGGCCGCCTCTGAACCGGGGCTGACACACTTTGGCAAGGGAGGCCACCAGAGCTGTCACATCATTCACCAACATGCCCATCAAGTGTATTCAGTTCTCTTCAACCCGCATTGGCATTTTAATTACTGTTGGGTAAACTAATTTGTACAAATGAAGGCCGGGCTGCCTAATAGAATATGCAAGCTCTCTGACCTCTGACAGGCACTGACACGAGATACAAAGGCTGCCGAGGAAGGCTTTTTATCTGAGCCTTATTACTCTCTATTACTCCAATTAGTCAGGCTCCAGTGCTCCTAATTGGAGGAAAAATTGCAATTAAATCAATTTTTGATGGGCTGCAAGTGGGCTCCCGAACCGCCCTGCTTGTGAAACACTGATATTATAGCAGCAAAGGTCACAGGCCTCATCGGCACCTGGGGGCCCCCCAATTTCCCTCGTCCCCCTCCTAAAATACCTCAAGGAAATCCCTGCCCCTCCATCGGCTCGGCCTGCAAGGGTGGGAAGGAGGGAATCATTAGAACATGTCAGGTCTCATTGCTGCTGCCACCATCTGCTAACCCGCGCCACTGACATCATTACGGCAGCTAAGTCCCAAAGCATGAATGCAGTGCGAAGGTCACACAAACTCACTCTGTGAGGGGAAGCCAGGAGGAGTAGTGCAATGACAGCTCTGTGAGGGAGGGACCAGTAGAGTGGGAATAGGAGGTCAACAGAAGTCAGGAAGAAGAGAGACATAGGCTGGGGCAGGTGAAAGTATGAGGCAGCCAGTTCACAAGATCAGTCAACAGGGCCCCCCAGGCCCCCAAGGGGAAGGGAAATAGATGTGCTTGGGAAGGGAAAAAAAGAGAAGCAAAGATATCTTGTTCTCTCTCCAGCAAACATCCCACCTTGCAGCAGGGGAAACATCCACTGAATGCTGTACACAGACCAGAAGGCTGCAAGTCACATCAGTGAAGGGGCAGGAGCACACTTGTGGGGCTATCATCCACAGTAGCACCTGCCTATAAGGCTGGGGGGATGGGGTGGTGGTGCCCAGATTAAAGCTAAGTCCAGGAAGAGGAAGGTAAATATAACTCTGTTCATCAAACTAAAGGATAATAAGACCAAGAAGCCTACCTGAAACTGAACGAGTAAAGTTTAAAGCAAATAAAAAGAAGTTCCATTTCACATAGCAACTGGCATACCATTACCTTAAAGAGATGGTACAGACAAAAAATATAAATTCAAAAGAAGGTTAGCCAGCTTCATGGATGAATGAACCAAAATGGGTTAACAGGGAAAGGAGGATGTGCTTTCAAGGGGTCAAGATCAAAAACATGTTAAATAAACAATGGTCCATCTACTTGATGGAATATTACACAGTCAGGTAAAATGATGTTCCCAAAACCAGAAAGACACATGCAAAAGAATGAAAGTAGACCACTCTCTTACACCATACACAAAAATTAACTCAAAATGGATTAAAGACTTGAATGTAAGACCTGAAACCATGAAACTCCTAGAAGAAAACATAGGCAGTATGCTCTTTGACACCAATCTTAGCAGTATCTTTTTGAATAAGTCTCCTCGGGCAAGGGAAACAAAAGAAAAAATAAATAAATGGGACTACATTGAACTAAAAAGCTTCTGCATGGCAAAAGAAACCATCAACAAAACAAAAAGACAACCTGCCAATTGGGAGAAGATATTTGCAAATCATATATCCACTAAGAGGTTAATATCCAAAATATATAAAGAACTTATACAACTCAACAACAAAAAACCAAATAACCCAATTAAAAAATGGGTAGAGGATCTGAACAGACATTTTTCCAAAGAAGACATACAGATGGCCAATAGGCACATGAAAAGATGTCCAACATCACTAATTCCTAGGGAAATGCAAATCAAAACCCACAATGATATATCACCTTACACCCGTCAGAATGGCTATTATTAAAAAGACAAGAAATAACAAGTGTTGGAAAGGATGTGGAATAAAGGGAACCCTTGTACACTGCTGGTGGGAATGTAAACTATGTGTAGCCACTATGGAAAACAGTACAGAGATCCCTCAAAAAATTAAAAATAGAACTACCTTATGATCCAGCTAGTCCACTTCTGGGTATTAATCCAAAGAACACGAAAACATTAATTTGAAAAGATGTATGCAACTCCATGTTCACTGCAGCATTATTCACAACAGCCATGACTTGGAAACAACCTAAGTGCCCATCAACAGATGAATGAATAAAGAAGATGTGTGGTGTATATACATACAACAGAATACTGCTCAGCCATAAAAAAGATGAAATCTTGCCATTTGTAATGACAGAGAAAGACAAATACTGTATGATGTCACTCATGTGGAAGATAAAACAACAACAACAAACAAACACATAGACACAGAAAATAGACTGGTGGTTACCAGAGGGGAAGGGGAGTGGAGAAGGGGGGTAAAGGGGATAAAGGGGCACATTTGTATGGTGACAGAAGGCAACTAGACTCTTGGTGGTGAACATGATGTAGTCTATACAGAAGTTGAAATATAATGATGTCTGCCTGAAAATTATATAAAGTTATAAACCAATGTGACCTCAATAAAAAAAATAATAATAAAAAGTAAAGTGATGTTCCCAAAGAACACAGGCAAGATGCTTATGACTCTATTATAAGGAAAAAAAGTAGGGTATAAACAGGATTAATACAACTATTTGAAAAATAGCCTGTGAAGGAAAGTTAAACACAACTTTGTTCATCAAACTAAAGGATAATGAGACCTATCTTTTTACAACAAAGGAGGTAAGACTATACAGTGCAGAAAGGACAATGTTTTCAATAAATGGTGGTGGGAAAACTGGACAGCCACACACAAAAGAATGAAACTAAGCTACTATCTTACACTATACATAAAAACGAACTCCAAATGGATTAAAGACTTGAACGTAAGACCTGAAACCATAAAACTCCTTGAAGAAAACTTAGGTGGTAAGCTCCTTGACATTAGTCTTGGCAATGATTTTTTGGGAAAGGCAACAAAAGTAAAAATAAACAAATGGGACTACATCAAACTAAAAAGCTTCTGTACAGCAAAGGAAATCATCAACAACATGAAAAGGCAACCTACTGAATGGGAAAAAATATTTGCAAATAATGTATCTGATAAGGAATTAATACCCAAAATATATAAAGAACTCATACAACTCAACAACAAAAAACCAAACAACCCAATTAAAAAATGGGCAGAGGATCTGAACAGACATTTTTCCAAAGAAGACATAGAGATGGCCAACAGGCACATATAAAGATGCTTAACATCACTAATCATCAGGGAAATGCAAATCAAAACCACAATGAGGTATCATCTCACACCTATTAGAATGGCTATTATCAAAAAGACAAGAAATAACAAGTGTTGGTGAGGATGTGGAGAAAAGGGAATTATTAGTGGGAATGTAAATTGGTGCAGCCACTATGGAAAACAGCACAAAGTTCCCTCAAAAAATTAAAAATAAGGGCCAGCCCAGTGGCGCAGCAGGTAAGTTCACACATTCCGCTTCAGCGGCCTGGGGTTCGCCAGTTCAGATCCTGGGCGCGGACATACTCACCACTCATCAAGCCATGCTGAGGCGGCGTCCCACGTGGACAAGCTGGAAGGACCTACAACTAGGATATACAACTATGTACTGGGGCTTTGGGGAGAAAACAGAAAAAAGAGGAAGACTGGCAACAGATGTTAGCTCAGGGCCAATCTTCTGCAAAAAAAAATTAGAAATAGAACTACCATATGATCCAGCAATTCCACTTCTGGGTTTTTATCTGCAGAAAATGAAAACACTAATTCAAAAAGATATATGCACCTCCATGTTCACTGCAGCATTATTTACAATAGCCAAGATATGGAAACAATCTAAGAGTCCACTGATGGATGAATGGATAAAGAAGATGTGGTATATATAAATACAAGGGAATACTATTCAGCCATAAAAAAAGAATAGAGTCTTGCCATTTGTGACAACATGGACGGGCTTTGAGGCTATTATGCTAAGCAAAATAAGTCAGACAGAAAAAGACAGATACCATATGATTTCACTTATATGTGGAATCTAAAAAAACAAAACTCTGAACTAGAATGCAGCAGTAAAAAGAATGTGATAGAGCTATGTGTTCTGACAGCAAAGGACCTCAGAGCCACACAGGTAGAGAAAGAATTCAAGTTGTAGAACAAACATACAATGTGAGCCTAAAACAAAGCAAAACCACATATTCGTGTGTGTATACATACACACATACATATCCATGAAATGATATGATGTCTGATATTTGTTTGAAATGAAAAGATCTGGAGTGACACATCCCAGACTTCCTACAAAAAGGAGAAGGATAGTCGAAGGGGCCCAAGGAAACCGAAGGGGATTTTTACTTTATATTCTACGTATTTTAAACTGTTTGAACTTTTTACAATTGGAACATATTTATAGTATATTACTTACGTAAAAAATAAAGCAAGGGGCCGGCCCGGTGGCGCAAGCGGTTAAGTGCTCGTGTTCCGCTGCGGCGGCCCGGGGTTTGCCGGTTGGGATCCTGGGCGTGCACAAACACACCGCTTGTCAGACCATGCTGTGGCGGCGTCCCATATAAAGTAGAGGAAGATGGGCATGGATGTTAGCCCAGGGCCAGTCTTCCTCAGCAAAAAGAGGAGGATTGGCAGATATTAGCTCAGGGCCTATCTTCCTCACAAAATAAATAAATAAAAATAAAACAAAATAGAAAATGAGAAATTAAAAGGAGGATGGTAATAACAATATACATTTTGAAGTTGTCTGAAGGCAGGGCTGCATGTTGATGGCATACTGAATTCAATGCGATTCTGAATATCACACAAACCACATGGTCTCTTGGTTCTGTCCTGAATCTGGCTGACGCCCTTTGACAGAGACCCTTCACCTGGAGGGCTTCTGAATGGTTAAGGCCTGGAAACAATTGCCTATGAAAATTCCACAATTTCACCCCTGCTCTTAGAACTTTCCCCCTAAACTTCTGCTTCATAACCACTCTCTCTGTAAAGAGATAAACAACAAGCTTCTTCAAACAGGTGAGCTACTAACTCCACTGGGAGCCCATGAGAGGCCAAGGCCATGGCTTACCCCACAACAGTGCCCTGTACATACTGGGTACTCAAATGATTATTGCTGCTATGGCTAGCTAAGCCTGAAGCACAAAATATATTTGCAACTTCAAAACAAATCACTTTTTCCTTTTAGGCAGTCCATTTTTGCATCATGGTAATGGTCAGGCCCAAGGCCCGAGCATGGATGGCCCACATGGTCTGGTGATTACTGGGGAGACTGAGAGCAGACAAGCTCTGGTGTTTTTTCAGGTTTCCCGATGAACATAAGTGGCTGGCATTTGACCAGGGGCATGAGATGGAAGGATGACGAGAACCATTAGAATCAATCGTCGGGGCCGACCCCGTGGCTTAGCCGTTAAGTGCGCGTGCTCCGCTACTGGCGGCCTGGGTTCAGATCCTGGACGCGCACCGACGCACCGCTTCTCTGGCCATGCTGAGGCCGCATCCCACATACAGCAACTAGAAGGATGTGCAGCTATGACATACAACTATCTACTGGGGCTTTGGGGGAAAAATAAATAAATAAAATTATAAAAAAAAAAAAAAAAAAGAACCGTGGCTCTACAAACAAACCGAGAGGAAAGCAGAGCTCGACTGGAGAGCTGCACAGATAAGCTGGACACCAACTTAACAAGTTTATTTTAAAATCTGATTCTTTCTAAACATACCCACAGTAACAAACCACAGAAGGACGTTGAGCCTCAGATTTGATCCAGATTTAGGCAGGAGCATTAAGTGTTTATAACACCAATAGAGAAGAGAGGTGAGGACAGGTCAAAGAGAAATCCATGTGACCTATGATCCTGAGGCCCTACATCCCTGACCCACTGTCACATTTAGGCCCAGCAATGGAGTCCCCTAGAGATTGGCCTGGCTTTTATTTTCATTCTCAATGTTCCATAAGCAGCAGCATGGGGCAGTCATTTTCATGTGACAAGCATCAAAGTATAACCAAGACCTTCTAGAAAGAGGTTCCCTCTGTGGAATCAAAGGGCAGCAGAGACCATCCACACTACCCACCACACGACTGCATGGCCTTCCTCATCCAATGGCCTCATAACTCTTGCAGGGCTTAAAGTAAGAGAGGCTCTGATGACCCACCAATGAAAAAGAGTCCCATGGTGACATCCAGCAAAAAAGGTGACATCCCTGAAAAAAGCGAGGCTGAGGGTGTGAGTGTTGACCTATGGATTCACCAGCACCATCTGCATCTCTGGACCACTTCTCTTCTATTAAGACAGAGGGAGGAGAATGGGAGGTGAAGCTCTACACTCTTCAATCAGGTCTGATTGCAGCAGCATTTTCCACCATTACCCTGAAGGTATCAGCGGCAGGGAAGGGGTTGTCATAGAGGTTGATAGGCCAGTAGTGCCTGCTATGCATGATAAATTATACACAGCAGGTCTAGAGAAGTAGGATCCATGACAAGAAAAAAGGAGAGGACTGTGTGTCTATGTACACAGCAGGTAAAACCTATTCCTCAAAGAAGGGCTCCCTTGTGGAGGAGAGCCAGCAGCAAACCTTGGTGTACAAATCCAACCAGTAACTCTTGTGTTGACTCCTTCCCTGTGATGGGAGACAATGAGAGCCCCGCAGTCCTTGCATTGGCCATACAGATTGAGGCTTACATTACAAGAGAAAGTGAAAAAATTATAAGGCTGGAGACTGAAGAGTGAGGGTACTGAGGTCTTTTTCTGCAAGACTTCCATTACAGAGCTTTTCAGGAAGGTGAAGTTCCTCAGAACTTCCTTGCTTCCAGATTAGTTAGCAGCACCAGGAATCCTGACCTTGAACTTTGTTCCTCCCCAAGATTTCCCACCCTCTTGACATTGGCACCTAAGAGGGAAGAGGTAGGAGTCTGTCTTCTGAACAGACTCCTGTCTTCTGAACAGTTTACCTGTTCTGCGAGGTAAACTGTACTCCTGGAGTCTAATTCAAGGAGCCTGCTAGTCATTTTCCTTTGGAGGAGGTCCAGCCAGGTCAGGCCTGCACCATCCCAGGACTTGGCTCCAGTTTCTCTCTGCCCCACCGGGAGGGTGCTAGCCCACTGCTGATTTAGCCAACCTCACGTGTCTGCAGCCAGGTTCTTTCCCCTGTCCATGTCATGTTAGGAAAGTGGCAGGTTTTTCTAAGGACACCATCAACTGCTTACAATAGAGCAATCTCTAATCAGTGGACCAGTAATGAAGTGAGGAAAAGGAGGTTAAAGGCAGTTGTACCACAGTTCCCACCAGACTCTGACTTTGTTTGAGAGGTGGTGGCCAAGGCTGTGAGGTCAGTCATCATCCACATACTAGTGTCATCCACATAGACACTTTGGGACCAGATGTCATGAAGTAATACGGCCCTTATGAAAATGGTAGACACATATTGTTCTGTCTGCACTATACTCTCCCTCCATACATGTGATTCCTGAGAGACTTCCCATGTTCTTACACACTCTCCCTCCCTGGTCACAGGGAGGGCAGTTGCCCCAAGCTGGGCCAGTGAGTCTCTGCCCTGGGATTTTTGGAAGCCAGTCACTCTCCATGACTTAAGCTATGTCAAACTCAGGAGCTCTTGGCAGCCTCTGGAATAAGCTGGTCAGCTGGAAAAAAGGAAGGAGCTGAGACCCAGGAAGATCCAGAAGACGAGCAGCTGAGAAGGATAGGGTCCTGGCAGCACTGAGGTCTCTGGGTCCAGCTACTCCTGAGCCCAACTGTATTTGTGCTCTTCCTTTGGCTTGGTTGCTTAGCTTTACCCTTGGATTTCATGAGCCAAACATTTCCAGTTTTACTTAAGTTAATGTGAATTTGGTTTCTGTCACTTACAACCAATTTGTCCTGACCACTACAGAGCCTCTGTTCAGTAGGTGCTGAGCATCTCACCCATGTGAATATCCTCACTGACAGATGAGGAAAGGGCTTTGCCAGGCACCTACTGAACACCTTGAGGCCTAAGAATAGATACCTCAGATACAAAATTAATAGCTGGTGGGTCTGCTAGGAGAGCAAAAAAAAGGCAGCACAGGTGGGCCTGGAACTTCAGAAGAGGGATGAAGTGTTCTCTTACACCTAGGCCCAAGGAGAGTGCCAGGAAAAACATCTACTCTCCCATTCCCAGTAGGAGTGGAGAGATGGTGTGGACAATAGCAGATAACAAGGATGCTGCTTGAGGGACGGGATTACAGTTTATAAGGAAGAAAGCCCTGATCTTCAGAGATTCGGTCTCTTGGATCCCCTTTTATGAACTGATGGGAGTGAAAGTTCTGCTGGAAACCACAAGGCTCACTCGGATGGGATAGAGTTTGGTCCACTCTCAGATTCTTCCATTTTCAAGAACAGTAGTGCCAGGCATCTGAGAGATGGGTAAAGATACTTTCCAGGTATTTATCTGACTTGAATTAAAGACCCACACAAAGTAATTGTTAAGATAGTAATGAAAACATGGGGTTAATTTTACTATTTTCTCTTTGTGTATGTTTGAAATTTTTCAGAATTAAAAGTTTAAAAATAAACACACACAACATTAAAACTTTGTAACCCCAAGCAACTCTTTTGTTGCAACATCTTTTATCTCTTCCCCACCCTGACCCAGTACTAATGGCCCCAAAACCAAGGGAAAAATAAATCTGACCATATAAGCAAACTCAAATATTCCACTGCTGAATCCCTCTGAGTGACACACACAAAAAATGTAGGAGGAACCAAGCAGAAAACTCACACATAGCATGTAAAATTGTTTTTTGTAAAAAGCAAAAATAAAACAAAAAACCTCACATATTCCTAAAGCAGTCCCAAAAAACCTGCTCACTCCCTTTTTTTAATGAAACTGGCCCTAGGTCAGAAAGACATTTGAAGTCATAAATCAGAAATTAGGCATGAAGAAACCAAGGCCCATTCATGGAAAACCACATTATGGAGCATAAAATAATAAATGATATCACATGTCATATAAAAACTCTATAAATATATCACTACATATTACACAGACTCATATGTGTATGTATCTGTATATATACACATACAAAAAATTTGAAGCAAAACATGACAAGCATTTGAGCCTCAGGTTCCTCCAAAGACCCATCTCCTTATAGTAGCCACCATATGGAGCCTGCCACAGTGAGCAGCCCCTTCCTGCTCCTCTCTGAGCTACTCCACCCCCGACCCCCCACCGCAAGATTCCCAAATTCCAACCAGCCCTTGTTGCTCTCCATTAAACCTCACCTCCATGCTCCTTCTCAGGACTTTGTCAACAGCCCTCACCTCCCCACTGCCAGCCTGTAGGCACCAAATTCTACCTCCTAAGGCCCCTTGGTAGGCAAATAACTTGGCATATTTGTTTTCTGGGAAAAGTCAACCCCTCAATGTTTAATTTCACCTCTTTGGAACATTGGAATAAAGGCCAAACACATCCTAAGCCACAAGGAAGCACTGGGGCCAGCGCAGTGCCTGACTCATTGCCATGCCCACCATCAGCGCCACCAGGCCCTCCCCTAAGCTACCAAGATTTGGGGCAGGGTGGGGCGTGATACCTACACTACTTGTGATCTGTGGGTACACATGGGCATACACTCCTGTAAATTACCAAATTATTGACTTTTGATGCATAAGTCTACTTCCCTCCCTGCCACTCCTCCCAGATAGGATAAAATAAGATCACCTCATCTTTCCAATTCGTGCCTCTCCTCAGAAATTGAGGTTTTTAAGCCAAGTGAGATACCAAGAAAGCATGTGCCAGCCCAGGTCCCTGATTTCTTTCCTGCTGAGTCTCCAAACTCACTCCCACCCAAACAATATGGAGAACACTATGGAGATTAGCATGTCCATCCATCACTATCCCCAGACCATTCCTAGCCCAGGGCCAGTAGATGGCTGCTGGCCATTCAGCCCTCAGTTGCCGACTGTCTGAGGCGGAAAGCTATGCTGTGGTTCAACTCCCAGGTGCTGGTATTTGGCTCCTGGGAGGAGAGAGAACATGGGCCCAGTCACAGCCTTGGGAAGAGGTGCATGCCCAGCTGGGTTGTCTTGACCTTGCCATCCTTTGCTGAGAAGGCACACATAAGCACGCGCACACACACGCATACACACATGCATGAACACAGCCTGTGTTTGCTCCCTTTGGTAAGGGGGCACCCAGGATGCCACACACATACTCACACAGATGTACCCACTGCTTGGTGTTTCCACTCCTGAAGAGAAGAGAGCAGGTCCATGGGCACATGCATGTCCCACACATACATACCCCACACAACCTGTGGAAGCGCTGCGCCCCACAGCAGTCTCCCTCCCAGTCTTACTGGGCAGTTGTGACTTTCAGTCAGCCCAGGTGTTAAGCCCCTGCCATTTTCTCCCTGCTTTGGCCTGTCTCTGTCCTTCCCTCTGCCCTCCCACAGTAAGTGCTTTCAGGCCACACAATGAGTGGGAGGAGGAGAAACACTTGTATTGAGGAAGGCGTTTTGTTGTTTCATCCCCAAGCGGGGGCTGGGGTAGGGGAGGAGTGGGGACCCACAAAATTTCTAATAAGCAGTTTCTCTCCTCAAAGCTAAAATGATTTTCTTTAATTGCTTGGTGGGAACAGTTTATTGTGGGGGTCTCTGCCCTCCCCCCTAGCCTAATTGACTTACTGAAGTTTAACAGGGGCTTTCACCTGGAGAGACTGCAATTATTCCCCCCATCCCACATTCGTACCTGGGCTCTCGCCACAGGGGGCCTTTGTTCCCCCTAAATACAGCAGTGACACAAATGTCCTCAGCAGCAGGGGAACGCAGGGAAGTGGTAATTTTCAGCCCAACGCAATTAGCTGAGGGCTTTTCAGCCTTCCCAGTGAATGGTGGGGAAACTTCAGCATGTGGGAACGGTGAGCTGGGCTGCTCTGTGCAAGGCAAACAAAAGAGGCCTCTGAATTGGGCACCGCGGTGAGCAAGACCAGGGCTGGTGGGGGCAGCTGGGACTAGGGCCTGGACGAGGGACCTACATCATCACCCACCCAATCTATGTATTCCAGTCAGGGCCAGTGGCCCCAAATAGCTTTCCGGGAGGCAGTGGAGGCACTCAAGACCGTTGACTTGTATCTTGCACCACAGCTCTGCATTTATGAAGCAAAGAATAGGGAAAGGGTGGCAGACTGAGCAGGGGTGGGGCAAAGGAGGCCTGAGGGCCACAGTGCTATGTCTGTCTGGCTCTCTCCAGAGGGCCTGGGGCTGGAGCTCACATTTCGCTTTGGGCCTTCAAGGACACCCCTGAGTCAGGAAGCTTGAGAGAAAGAGACTCTCCCGGGAGACAGGGAGACCCAGGGCTCCTCTAACACTTATCTCTACTGTTGCCACCACAGCAGCCCCTACTGCCAGCCAAGCAGAGGAAAGAAGAGTCCTCTGCTTAGGGGTGGCTGCAAGGCTAGAGAGGCACAGGGTGAAAGCAGCACGTGACTTATCTGGGGTCAGTGCCGAGGTGTCAAAGGCCGGAATGTGGACTCCAACAGTGGAAGTAACCACAGAGCCAGCAGCAAGCAGGCTTGCCAGCCTCTCACAACCAGCCGTAGGAGAGCCCTGACCTCAGACCCAGGAGAGAGAAAAGCAGTTCTCCTCGAAAGAATGAAAAAATGAAACCCAGAAACAGAAGGGCTGGTTGACAAACAAGCTGTGCATGGGTGAGAGAGAGAATGAGGAGTCGAGCTCATTGCCAGGCGAGAACGCCCAGAACACTGGCCAGGGCAGGCAGCACTGCAGCGCCCTGGAAGGGGCCCGAGCTGGGACTCCGCAGGCTGGCATTCAGTGCCAACTCAGCTGTTCACAAGCTGTCTGACCTTGGGCAAGCCTGTAACCTCTTAGGGCCTCACATTTCTTGTCTGTAGAATGGGAAACAGTTATACTAGAACAATGTTTGTGAAATTTTAAAAAGCAACGGAAAACTTTTGTGAGCTGGCCTCTCTGATAGATTTATAAAACAGGAACCAAGGGGGCTGTTCCAGTTGAGCAGATGTGGGAGGTGGGGGTGAGCCCCACCCATGTGACCTCCGACCCTCCTGCGTTTGAGGCAGACCTTCAGAGCCCTGCCTGGAAACCCCAGAACCAGATACTCTCCAGGGCTACTCCACCACTAACACTCCACTAATAACGTTATGACCCAGCAAAATCCAGGACTGATGGAAAGGACAAAGCTGAGCATCCCGTAGCACAGGCCACTGCTCTACAGCCCTGCCTCCCAGCTGCCCTCCAGTCACACAACCAACAGAAGTGGGATCATGCCCCCACTTGCCATCAACAACCTCACCACACGCGACAGAGTCCCTGAGAGCCCCGGTGAACTACATTCAGGGGCAACTACGGCTGGGGGCAGGTGGAGAAGTGTGGCATATGGCTTGTAGGCGGTGGTCAGGTCCAACCTTTGCCTGTGCATCCAACTAGGAGATCCAGCCATGAAGACTACCGCAGGATGACACCTACTCCCACCCTGCTCCCTCACTGGCCTGGGCTAGTCGCTAAAACTACTGTTCCCACCCTCACCCCCACCTCAAGCTCTGCCAAAAAAGGTTGAAAGTGATTCTCTACACAAGAGTCTACAAAGTAAACGTGGCTAATCTGAACACCCACAGTTCAGAGACGTGAATACAGACCCTCCCCTCACCCGCCCACCACTCCTGGAACAGCCTGGTCCCTTTGGGAGCAGCCCAGACCAACAACCTACAGGGGACAAGAAGGCCTGTCACTCAGAACAAGTGGCTCGGCTCCAGTCACATCTGGCCTGGATTCTGTCTCCCCATCTTCTGCCGCCCCTGCATCAGCCTTGTGTCCCATCTGCACAGGCCACCCTCTCTCTCTCAGATGGAAGCTCCTGCTCTGGGACTGACCACCCCTCTCACAGAACAAGGCCTTGCCTGGGCAATTCCTGAGCAAAGACAGGCAGAGATAGGCGCTTCATTCCTTCAACAAGTACTTGAGGGCTATCCAAGCCAGCCCTGCGCTAGGTGCTAGGGTGTGCAGGAAAAACAAAACTCGCAGAGGCTTGCGCTTAGGCAGCTTAAGGTCCAGCCAGAGAGTCAACTCTTCAATTCATATTTTTTTTAAAAAAATGGAAGCAATTCAAGACAATCAACAAGTTCCAATCCCAAATGAGAGCATGATGACCATGGGCTGGGAAGGCAGACAGAGCACAGCAGTTAAAAAAGCATCAGCTCCGGAGTCAGATGCCAGGGCTTAAACCCTGGTGCATCAACTACCAGATGTGACTTTGGGCATGTTAACTAACTTCTCTTAGGCCTCAGTTTCCTCACTTGTAAATTGAGGATGGTGACAGTACCTGTCTGAGAGGAGTAAATGAGATATAAAGTGTTGAGCACAGTGCTTAGCACTTGGCTGGCACTCCAGGAGTCAGCCACCCTCATCCTCATCATTCTCTCCATCACTGGCTAGGCAACAGAGAGGCACTGAGGACTCCTGATCAGAGAAGTGGCCTAGTAAGGGGAACCTATATTGTTTCCCTCCTGAAGCAGCAAAAACTAGGTAAGAAGAGAGACCTCGGCTTCCCTGTCCCTATTCTGCAGACCACTTCAGAAAGCTACTGTCAGTGCTGATGACAGACAGGACAAATTTAACCTGGCCAAGGCCACAGGAGATCCTGAGCCAACTAGGGGCCTTAAAGCGGCAGACTGGAATTTGCGCCCCCTCAGACTGACCGCAGCCCCCTTAGTCCTCTCCTGCCCCTCACTCTCCATCATCAGCCTGCTGGCTGGAATGCAGGGGCCCCTGTGCCAGAAGGCCCAGGCTAGGCAGGAGGCCGGGAGGCACAGGTGGTTCTCAGAGGAGATCCCTGGATTCCAGAAAGCATATCCCCTACAGGCACAACAAAGCTGGGGCTTGTTGTTGGTCAAGGCGCCTTTGCTTGCTTGAGCTACAGCCCAGACGGTGAGGCGGCCGGGGCAGGCTAGGGGACGCAGAGCTGGCGGGGGGCAGTGGCCAGCCCTTTTGGCACCAGCTTCCTCCCTCCCTGGGTTTCTCACTTTGTTCAGCATGGTAACCCAGAGGAGGCTGGGGAAAGCACTTTTCACTACCCAGCAAATAAAGCCACGGGGAGAGGGAGAAGGATGAAAGGTTTGGGGGTTTTAAAATGTGGTTTTGGGGTATTTAGGTGGTTTGAAAAAATAATAAAAGGAAGTTGTTTCTGCAATCCAATTAATTTAAAACCCAGGATTTAGAACATAAACAGCCAGCAGTGATCCCACAGCCCCTAATACCTATTATCCCTCTTCTGAGACTTGAAGTCCCAGTGGAGCCAGAGGTGGTCCCAAGAGGCCTAGAGAGAAGTTTTCTACCTCCTGGTGGAGGTGGTTATGGATGGGGCACAAGCATGGCTTCAGTCAGCCCTACCACAAAACTCTGGGACCCCAAGCTCCCGAGGTCCACACATACCCATGCAGTCCTGCTAGTCATGGGTATGCACGGCTTTCCAAACAGAGGCTTGACATCAAGGGCTTCCAGAGCCCACTTATTCTCAAGCATCACGTCCTCCTGGCCCTGGGCCCGGGCAAGACCTCCTACAATGAGTGGAGGAGATTCCAATGGTGACCTTAACTTATCTGTTTCCTTCATTATTTCCAGGAAAGGAGCCCATACCCACAGGTCATTCTGCTCTGTTGGCTCCCTTCCACTAGACCCTAGAGTGCTGACTCCAGACCTTCCTTGGTCAAGGTTTTCACATAGGGGTTTAAGGAGATCCTGGGCCTGGGAATCCCTTCCCTAAGCAGCTGCCTGACCATCCCATCCAATTCCTCAAATTAAGCTCAACCCACTCACACCACACCCCCAACGCTTGCTTTGGAACAGATTTTTTCTGGTGGCATGTCTTGGTCATGCATTTTTGAAATCACAAACTATAAAAACTATGGGTTTTTCTCTTTGGAAAAACATTAGGATATCAAAAAGGTAATTTGATTGGAAGTTTCTTTTCTTTCCCACTAAGCTGCCTGGGATGGGATACAAACCTTTAGAAGAATGAAAAGAAACAATACAAATTTGCAAACACACTTGACAGTGGTGTCGGTTCCTGAATTACTGGCTGGGTGACCCAGCTCACTTCAGGCTTTCATTGCTACACGGTACCTGTGCCAAGAATTGGACACTCTTAGCTGCTGACTTGAGGCATCCACAAGTCAAAGGTTTCTAGAGAAAACCAACTTCCCATCCCCCTCCCAATATTCTGCTCCCTCTGTGGAAAGGCCAAGGAGCTTAGAACCTGATGATAAACCTGCTCAGAACCCTCAGGTCAGCTGCTACCAGCACAGGCCTGGGCCTTCTGCAAACTTGACAGTTCCTGCCCTCTTCTATGCTCAGGTTTTGTCTTCTCTCATACGACCACAACCACCCCCTATGAAGTGCTTGGGAAGCATACAGCTTATTCGAGAAAACAACATTTCCTTGCACTCCACCAGCAACAGGAGGAGAATTCACAGGGAAGGGGAGTCCCAAGGAGAAGACTGGGCAAAAGATAATCTAGAGGAGAATCAAAGAACTGAAGGAAACGCAGTGACTGCCAGAAACTCAATAACTAGGTTAATAGGAAACAATGGAACCCAGTGGCTTTAAGAATCCACATACATGCACACTCACTTATGTAGAGGTATCTTTTTGAGGTGACTCTGTCCCAGGAGAAGCAGTGACATCAACACAAAGTAATGAAGGTGAAAGGCAGAGGGTTCCGTGTGGATCACCTCAGGAGAGGTTGTTCTTGCTTGGAGGAGGGCACCCAGAGATCAAAGAACCTGCCTGCCACCCTGACACACACTTTCAGGTGCACAGGCTCAGAGACAGATGACAGATACACACACACACATACACACACACAGAGCCAGGAAGAGAAGGGCACAGGACCTGTGCCTGCAAATTAAAAAAACAGCATTTGCTATCTATCACTCAGTTAATTTTCATGAGGTGCTAACTGCTTCCTCAGATCATCTCTGCTCCTTTTCTTTGGGGAAGTAGAAAGTGCACAGAGGGATAATTTTCCCTCTTTGTGGGGAGGAATGGAGAAAAAGTGGGAGGAGAAGGAGATAGAAATAAGCTGTCTCCCACAGGTGCTCAGTGAGCTCATAAATCCCAGGTTCACCCAATCACGGGGGAGATCCCAGGCGGCTGAAGAATGACATTAGGCCTCCATTAGGGATTAGGTCCACCAACCACAGGAAGACATCCTGTGTATTTAAAGTCCCAGGTACTTCAGAGAGGTTGAGCTAAGTAGAGACTTGTGGTAAAAGCAAACGATAGTTTGCGTGGAAGAAAGCAAAAACTCTAGGCCTTTGATGAAGTCACAACAAGCATTAATTCTAAATGAGACTTTGTACCACTGCTCTTGGGACCCCAGCCATGGGAGGAAACTCTCCCATCGCAAAACGGTATCTTATCTCAGCTTCCCTGAGAACACTGAACACCAGAGAGTCTGATTGACTAGACAGAACCTAGACAAGTCGCTTCTTTGAGCAAGCACTTTGGATCCGAGTTTTCTTGGGGACTGATTGTACTTTGGACATGAGCTCTGGGGCAGCAGCAGCAGCAGCAGGAAAAGGAGTCAGAACTTAAAAGCTAAGCTCACCTGACTGACTCAGATAATCTTCCACGGAGAGGACCAGGCCACCCCTGCCTGGACAGAAGTTAACATGCATCCAAGGCTTAGTTAAGAGCCAGCCCCCCAGCCCTTCCTGGCCCCACAGGAGAAAGTCCTGGGCATGCTGGGAAACAACAGTTGTGTCAGACCATTGCACTGCTTCTGAATTCCACCATTTTGTACTTTTATTTATTTATTTATTTACTTACATACTTATTTATTTATTTTTTTGTGTGAGGAAGATCAGCCCTGAGCTAACATCCATGCTAATCCTCCTCTTTTTGCTGAGGAAGACCAGCTCTGAGCTAACATCTATTGCCAATCCTCCTCCTTTTTTTTTCCCCAAAGCCCCAGTAGATAGTTGTATGTCATAGTTGCACATCCTTCTAGTTGCTGTATGTGGGACGCCGCCTCAGCATGGCTGGACATGCGTCGGTGCGCGCCCAGGGTCCGATCCCGGGCCGCCAGTAGGGGAACGCGCGCACTTAACTGCTAAGCCATGGGGCCAGCCCCCACCATTTTGTACTTTTAATACAAAAGTTAAAATAGTCAAATATCAGGTCCCCCAGGAAGGCAGGATTTCTGATGAACACTTTTTCTCGTCATTCCAAATTTCTCAATCTTAGTTCCAGAAGTGAGGTCCCCACCCCCACCAGGGCTTTCCCGCCTCTTTTTTATCATCAAAGAATGAGAGAGGCCTCTAAGCAGCCTCCCACTGGTCCATCTCTCCCTCCCTCTACCTTGCTCCAAACTCTGCTTTAAATCCCTGGGCACTCCACAACGTTACCAAGAGCAATTCCTGCCTCTTCCTCCAATCTAAATACAATTATACTTTTAAAAGGGAAAAAACAGCCCAGGGAATCCCCAAAGAGGCCTGCTGCACTCTTCCCCTTGTAATGAAGCTTAATAATGAAATGCCCTGCACTCCAATTAGTAAGAAATGCTCATTTTCTTCAGCTGAACACCTCCTATAGATATATCTAATTTGTTTCCAGGCTTCCATCTCTCTCCTCCATCAAGTTTGCATTTAAAGGTTATGATCTCTTGGTGCCTCCTAGCCAGGCCCTGGCAGAACAGCCTGAGGGGAGCAACAGTGTTTTCTACTACCTTGGAGCCCCAGCCTGACCATCCCTGACAGGCCCCCACTCCTATATCACATCCATACACATAAGCTCTGTCTCTTTCACGCTCTTTATGAGCTGTCCACAAAAAGGAAGAGAAGAGAAGGGAGATACAGCATTTGGAAAAGTTAAGGGAAAACAACAGTAAAAGGAAAAAGAGAGGAAGTGGGTATTGCAAGGAGTGCCTATTTCTCAATGAAAGAAATGTTCTCTGCCACAGAGTGACCCAAAGCAGGAGCTGCTCCTTACTGGTGGGCCCCTGTGGGACTCAGGCCCCTCAAAGGCCTTGGAGCTCCAGCTTCTTCTTCTTTTTTTTTTGTGAGGAAGATTGGCCCTGAGCTAACATCTGCCAATCCTCTTCTTTTTGCTGAGGAAGACTGGCCGTGGGCTAACATCCATGCCCATCTTCCTCCACTTTATATGGGACGCCGCCACAGCATGGCTTGCCAAGCAGTGTGTCGGTGCGCGCCCGGGATCCGAACCGGCGAACCCCGGGCCACGGCAGTGGAGCCCGCGCACTTAACCACTTGCACCACGGGGCCGGCCCCTGAGCTCCAGCTTCTTTCCCCTCATCAGGCCTGGCAGTGTGACGGGCACCAATTCCAGAGACAGTCTGAAGGGTGCCAACAGCAGCACAGAGGAGCCGCTGTGCTAGGGGAACCTTGGCAGGATGCCTCTCCAGGGCCACCTCATCTCAGTAGCCAGCCTGCAGCTCTCCCTTCTGATCATATAGAAATTGAGGACACAGTCCCTTTCTAAAAACCTGATTCCTCAGATGAAGTCCCCCACCCCCAGCACCACACCAGATGCTGGGACCAGAGCCCGGCCATGGTGGGGTGGGTGGAATGGGCAGGTCCTCACTCACTGGCTCCCTGACTCAGAGGTACCCCTAGGTTTCCCTCTTCCCAGAAGTACAGCAGGCTACATTCAGAGTCTCCCCTTCCTCAAGCCATGCATATGCATCTTCTCTCTCAGCAAGATCGGGACTCAGAAAGGGTTAAGATCTTTTCCCCCAGCTCCCGGCACGAGACTACACTGCAGGCGAGGTGAATGGTAAAGACAGAAGACATCCTGTTGGACAGTCACTACCGTGTCGACCTGTGACAGGGCCCCAGTTCTCACTGGGGAAAATGCCTCCATTCTATCCCTAGTTTCTACGGACTCTCCCCTCAACTGCCAGAGATGAGCTTGAGATTTGCCGATGCTCCCCCAGACACTTTGCCTCTTTTCTATCTGGTCCTGTTCTCTCCTGACCCTTACCAATTGATGGATAACCATCTGCAGCAGACTTGTGCTCTTTCAGTACCCCTCCTGCCTGCCCCCACCTCCCCTGAACCCCGGCAGACAAGGCCCTGCCCTGGCTCCCTGAGGCCCACAATTTGTGCTTCTGCCGACCTCAGTCACAAGGAGGGTGTAACTCAATTCAAGCTGGCAGCCCTACGTGGTAGAACTAACCGCCCCCCTCAGGGGGTGAGGGGTGCCAAGCAAGCATGTGCCTGAGCATCCCAAGGTGCTCTTGTTTTCTAGGCACCCTGTGGTGGTCTGTGACAGACACATGGATGGGGGAATCCTCTGCCAGCCAGAGTTGGCATCTCACCCTACCTCTCAAATCTGCCACTAGCCTCTAGGGCCGAAGACCCTCCAAGAAGAAGAGGCCCTGCAAGACAAAGACCTGAGGCCCCCCAGCCTGGGCTCCCAGCCCAACACAGGCCCACATTAAAATCAACACTCCATGAACACACAAAACTGACAGGGCAGAGGGGGAGCACACATCGGATACAAAGATCGGGCTCTTGGGAGACGCGGCCTATTGGTCTCCCATGTTAGCTCCAAGTGACTAAGCGCAGGGTGGGAAAGAACGCCCTCACGGCGGCCAGAGCTCCCGCCTGGGCTCCTGGTTCAGCAGCCTTTTCACAGGGAAGATGCCTCTGCCTGGAAAAAAATGCAAGCATTGTATGGGGACCATTAATGCATGCGCCTCTGCACATTCCTTCGAGAAGCAGGAGCACACTAGTCCCTGAGCCCCCGGCCCTGTGCCCCAGCAATTGTACAGGCCTGGAACACACTGCACATGCCACCTGGTCCTTCCCCCCAGGCCCCCGGCTATGTGAGCGGTGGGAAGGGGCCCGCCAAACACCCTGGCTTCATTGTGCCCCAGAAAGAGGGGACTAATTACTCGCCTACACTCCGGAGCGCCCAGGGAGAAAACAGAGGCCAGTGGGGTAGAGAGGGTGGGAAATGGGGGTGGGGGGTTTGAAGAAGGGAGAGAGAAAGCCACAGGATACATTTCAAAGTTTCTCTAGCAATTTGGAGGTAGGGGAAAGAAAGCCTGGTCCTGATGTGAAATCACACAGAGGTCAGGGCTGGGTCTCCCACCCTTGTGAGAAAGTGGTGAATCAGGGACGGTTTATCAAACGATCATTTTTTTCTTTTGAAACCGGGAGGCAGTAGCTTGGACAATTCTGCAGATGTGCTTGATGAGTTAGGGACAAAAATGGCCCTTCTCTGCCCCCCTCCTTCCCTCCTTCTATAAGGGCTCCCATCGGGGGTTGCTTCTCCCTCCACTGCCTCTGGGGCCCTCCCCTCCCTTCTTCAGTGGTCAGCTGAGACCCCCACCCACTGCTTGCTTTTGTACTCTTGGCCTTTGGACATACTGACAGGGGCCTTTATGAGACCCCAATCAAGACCCCCATGTCACAGGTACCTAGTAGAGACACCAGACCTTTTCAAACAAGGGACAACAAGGAAAATCGGCTGGCCCATTGTCTCTCCTCTGTGCTAAGTGAGATGAAAGGGGCCCGCAGCCCCCTCCCTGCAGCCCGCCTGCCAATCACCTCTAGTTATTAAGGTCACAATGTGTAAATTCTTTTGACCTGCACCTAATCAAAGATTCACCGGCCCTTTCAAATCCGAATGGGGAGGAGGGGAGAGATTCCCTCCCATAAACCCAGCAAACTCTCCCTCAATAAAATTTCTCTCTTGATTCCTTCTCAGCTTCCCATCTCCACCCCCTCGCTTCTCCTCATCCGCCCTCCTCACCACTAGCTTCAAACACAAGTGACAAGCCCCATGGAAATACTACCCCAAAAAACCTGAGGAGGATTTGAAAGTTTCTATTTAATTCTCTTTAAAGAAGAAGTTTTCAGGCAGGCATAGTTGCCCAAGCAAGCCCATAACCTGGGCAGCCCCTGTGGCTCTGATGCCAAAGCTCTCCAAATGGCAAAGTGGCCGGGGGGCTTTTTTCTCTCTCCTAAATCAGCCTCTCTTGCTTTGCCCCAGATAACACTATACGTGGAGAAAACCACTTATTAATGATACTCCCTCACTTTGTCACTGAGCGTCTCTAGCTCAGTTGCTGACCCTCCAAAACCCAGCTTACACTTAGTGGTTTTGTGAGCTGAGGGGAAAAAACCACCAAGCCCAAAGTAGGCAACTCTCAATGAAAAAAAGAACCATAGGGCAGAACACAAGAGAACAGAACAAGAGCCAAGGGAAAGAACTTAAGAGAAAGCAAAACATAGGATTAACTGTAGTTTGAAAACAAAATGCTTAAATCAAGCAAGGAGAATAAAATGCTTGCAATCTCCATGCAGCAATATCAAGACTACGAGTTTTTACCTTCTCTCTCTATCTATCACTTAGAATAGGGAGGAGGCATGACAGTAAGGTGGTGACAGTTTACATAACTTGCCCACTGCCTTCTACTCTTGCTAGATGCCCTCCTCTCTCTCAGCTCCTAGTCTCCTCCTGCCTCTGATGGTACCTTTCACCTCTTCATTTCTCCTTGCCCGGTTGTCTTTATTTCTCTCTGAGCTTTCCTTTGCTGCTAATCCCTCGTGTTATTTCAACTGTTGTCTCCATGCTGATGCTTTCCACACCTCGCCCCCACGTCTGAGCTCCAGGCCACCATTCCTGGCTGGCTCTGGCCATAGCTACCTGACTGGCCCATCACCGCCTCACAACCAACATGTCTAAAACAGAATCCAGTCTTCTCACAGCCCGGGTCCCTTCAGTTATCAGGCTCATGAGGAACTCTCACAGGTCTCTTCTTGTCCCCACATGTGGTCATGACCGCCTACTGATTTTTTCCTCTCTGTTTCTCCTGAATCCAAGGTTGTCTTCTCACTATGCCTAGGAGTCCAGACCTTTACCACTAACAAAGTGTACTCTTGGAAAAGTACGCAAACAGCCTCAGTCTCTCCCCCTCCAAAGTATCCTATACACTGTGCCACCACATTAATCATTTAACTGCTTCAATCTGGCCAAAAATTTTCTGTGGTTCCCTATTACCCTCAGGTTAAAGTCAAACTCTGCTCTTCAAAGCCCTCCAAAACCAGGCCCCAACCTCCCCTCAGCCTCATTGCCCACCACTCCTTTACACAAACCCTCCACCCCAGCCAGCCAAACTTCTCTGCTCTGAACCCCCAAACTTAATTGAGCTTCCCTATCTCTTATCATGTCTTTGCTCATCCCAGTCCCCTTGCCTCAAGTTCTCTTCTTCAATTTAAATAGAGCCATCCTTTAAGTCCCACTTCAAATTCCATGTCACCCAGGAAGCTCCCCTGATTTAACAAAAAACCTACTGCCTTCCTCTGATTTCCTATTGATAACCCTGACAGTTGATGGCCCTCACACTGCATATTTACTGGAATAAATTGTTGTCTGAGCATATGCATTGTTTCCTCAACTGGCCTATAAGCCCCTGGATGGTAAAAACTGTCTCTCCTGCTTCACACTCCCCATGTGACATTGTGCATAGCAGCATTCTCCATACATCTGTAAGACAGGCACTCAGAGATATGCATTACATAGAAAAACGTTTCTGAGTTTACATTGCTTTTAAAAAAGATCCCAGTATTTTAACTTCTTTCTTTTCTCACAAAAAGTCCTAAGCATAAAAGCATGTTTAATGCTACAAAAGTAAATGTAAGGAAGGATCTTTTCAGGGTGATGGAAATATTCTAAACTGAATTGTGGTGATGGTTACCCAACTCTGTAAATTTGTTTAAAATCATGGAATTGTATACTTAAATTGTACATCTAAAATGAGTGAATTTTATGATATATAAATTATACTTCAATAAAACTGTTTAAAATAAAAAGTAAATGTAGGTCCATGTATCTTTAAATAACTGTGTAAAGAAAAAAGGAAGGATTCTCTCTACAGTTGTCTTATACTGAAATAGACATTTAAGTGTACTCTGTTTTTTCTAATCATAAAAATAGGCTCATTAGAAAAAATTTAAAATACAGAAAAGTGAAAGAAAGTAAATGACAGCAGAAATCTACCACATAAATAACTCTGAAGAAATAGTCAAATAACTATCATACTGTTTTGTTCCCTTTTTTCATTCAACAACATGTTATGACATCTTTTGGCGTCAATAAATAGACATCTATATCATCCTTTTAATAGCTATGTAGTATTCTATTGGGTAAATATACCATAAAATATTTAACCAGACCCCTATTAATGGATATTTGTGTGTTCTTAATATAAGTCTTTATACATACATCTGGCGTACTTGTCTGGTTATTGCCTTAGGATAAATTCCTAGAAGTGGAATTTATGTGTCAAAAGGTTTTCACATTTTTATTTTGATACCTACTGCCAAACTAATGGCAGTAGGTATCAAAATAAAACTCTAACTTTTCCTCTCCTTATTCCTGGACCCATCCTTACCAGCCTGCAAAGGATTTTCCTGGCCACAGACCTCTAACAAGCGGAAGAATCCTTTGAATAATCTGTATTTTTTTGTGCTAATTTTTTGTTTTTATTCTCAACCACAGCTCACCCTGGATACTAGAGAGATTCAAACTGGCCAGGAAAGTAGAATGCTTCAAACATATTAACCCATGTGCCCCTCTCTCTTTGCCAAATGTTACAAATCTCACCCTCATACCCAGCTGACCCTTCTCTTGGGTCATTTACCATAGGACCCCACTCCAGTCACTCACTTGGTCTCCTCCCATTCAGGCCCAGGAGGAAAGAGGCCCAGGCCTGGCCAGGACAGCTAATACTACAGCTGCAACAAGGCAGAAAGACAAGCATCCTGCAAGAGTAGAGTCCTCAGGAGAAAGAGAGAGTGGCTGACATGCTCTGAGCTGGACCCTCTCTGTCGCTCCTGAAGGCCATGGTGCAGCGAGTTCAGGGTGAGGAGCATGTGCTAAGCAATGGCTGATTAAGTCTGGACAGCATCCTATGGGGAGACTGTGCTCCTGAGACTCCAGGGTTTTGACCAGGCACCACAGGACTGACCTGGGGCAAGACTCGAGCTAATCTCCCTTTCAAAATTCCCCAATCAATGAAGAGGGAAGGGAGGGACACTGGTGGTGGCCACAGGCAGAAAGGAGTACGTTTCACTTTACCTTGTACATCTCACGTTTTCCTTCCCTAATCTGTTCAGCCAGTGCATGTCGCATGTGCAACACAGACACGCACGAAGGAGGAGAAGCAGCCCCAGGGTTGCACAGTGGCCTCTACCACTGGGGCATATCTATACTTGAAAAGCTCTTCCTCCAGACTGCCTTCTGGCCTCTCTTTGTGTGTTCCTGTCTAGCTCAGCTCCTAGAAAGAAGCCAGTATGAAGCTTTTCACTCGACCACTTGCTATGCCAGCATAATGAAAGTGGTGGCCATTCCTTGCCTATCCCCACTTGCAGCACCACCAGAGCATCCAGAAGCAACACAAACCTAAGTGTCTCCAGCCTGGAAACAGAAAGCCACACCTCTCTAGATGGGGCATGGGAAATCAAGAGAGGAAAAAGGCCCAGGGGCCCCGCATTCTGCTTCACCAAGCCTACCCATAGTGTAAGAGGATCAGAGAAAGCATAACATGAAAGCCTTGGCTTCAACACCTCAAAGGAGGCAAGCTCCTGCCTTCGAGATGCATCCTCTTCAGCCCTCAGGATCAGTGTGGGGGCTGAAGTGTTTTCTAAAGTGTATAGACTTTAGATGGGGCTGCTCTTTCCAGCCTGCTGTGAAAATCAAAATACTAGACCACGACCACCATGGCCATTGTTCTAGAAGCTGGATTACGGCTTTGCTATAGGAAGGAGCAGAGGAGGAGATAGCAGTGCAAGCTGAGCAGGGCTAGAGACAAGTCTGAACACAAGAACACGGAAAACATTTGGTGGGGAGAGGGATGTCACAATAAAATATGATTTATAATTATTTTAATCTCCTAAAAGGTTCTCTCTCATTGCTTGAAATTCTCTTTTGCAAATCAAGACCCTGCTGAAGATTTTGGATGTTATCACCTCCCAACGGGCCCCCACCTGCCCCTCCTATACTTTTTTGTGCCCCATTCATGTTTAAATTTGCATTGCAAACTATGAAAAAGGAAAGCTTCAGCAGAAAGCAATTTCCTGGGCCAGCAGCTCTTGGACTAATATTCCCTTTGCAATTACCATGGCTTCTACATGCACATACTCACCTCCCTCCTCCCACTAGCCCTCCCCCCACCTCCACTCCTCCCTCCCTTGCCAGCACCTTCTATCTGAGCCAAGCTTGTCTGACAGAGCACTACTGAGTGTGTTACAAACTATCCCCTATGAAAATGCCCTGGCCAGAGGGAGGAGCAAGAGTCAGCTGGGAAAAGAGGCAAGGATCTTGGGTAGTCAGCTTAACAGGGCACCCCAAAGGCACAGGGGTTTCGTCTGTAGCACACAGACACATAATACTTAGACAAGACAGAAGATAAAACCCCTGTCCCCAAAAGCTCACAATCTGAAACTTCAGAAGAGTCCTATTCAAAAAACTGCTAGAGAGGAACAGGATTAGCAGGTGTCCAATCCACGCCAGAGATCTTTTAGTATTGGTCTGAAGGAAGAGCTAAATACATTTTGCTGGTTTGCTGAGGCAGAAATGCCTCCTTTAATGTCATCAGATGTAAAAGCTCTAGTCAGCACAGCAAAATTCAGAATCAACACAGACCTTTATGATTCAGAGCATCTGTACAGCCAGTTTCCCCTATCAATGGTATCAACATATTCCACTGCTGGTGGTATACGTGGATGTCTATTCTCTTTCATGATAGTGTGAGGAAAATGTTCCAGCTCTTGGGTCCCAAGCTCCTAACCCCCAAAATGGAAATACTGTAACACTGAATCTTACCGAGATTCATTGATACAGGGAAACCATCGCAGGCAGCAGAATTTCTGTTCTTGGGTCTTAAGCCCACGATCAAGTGGAGCCATGTGTGAGTGTCCTGAACTCACAGAAGGGAAGAAATACAACTGATACTATGGACTGCCACCTAGAGATCCCTGGTCCAGGAGTCTGATAAGATGGAAAGCTGGAAGGGGGCACCTTTTAAAAAAATTAGTTTGAAATGAAAACAAGGAATTTAAGATTTGACTCCAAACTGAAATACTGAAATCTGCCCCAAATGGCCTGAGAGCCACCTAACTGCAGGAGGATAGGGTGATCCTTCCACCTCTGACATGACCCCTCAATACGCAAACACACATTATGCTACTGGTCCAGCCACGCCCTCACCATTGCCTTTTTCACTCCAGCCCAATACAAACCCCACCCCACCCCCCAGGCTACTTCCAAGAGTAAGCTCCATTGGCTCAAGAAACTAAAAGCACAGATATTTCATGAAGACCCCTCTTTTGAATGATCTGAGTGTTATAGCTAACAGGTGGGGAGATCTTCCTAAATATACGAGTATTATCATGACAGGGCTGCTGGAACGGATCGGTGCCATAAGTCAGACAGGGCTAGGAGTTTCCGCCCCACTGTCAGGTTCCTCTTTAGCCTTGACAGATCAAACTCAAGCCGCAACAGGCTACAGAGATCAGTTCAGTCTCCGAGCCAAAGGTCTTCACAGTGAGGGACCAAAGCTGCCCTGGCTGGGCCTCTGACGGCCCATGTCCCAGATTAATCACCGCCAGGCGGGGCCTGGACACCAGCCTGCAATCTGAGCCCAGCAGCACCTGCACAGGGGTCACCCCGGCACCTCCCTCACTCCCCTTGGGCAGGACTCCAGGGCATGAGGGTGTCCACCTGTTGACTAGGTTACCTGAACAGGCGGGCAGGACACTCTGCCATCTTCAGTCTCGCAGATAAGTCAGGGATAGTTTGAGTGGATTACTGAAGGATGGAGGCAAGATAAGGCGACTCAAGTAGTGAAGTCAAGGCTCCAAGAGAAAGCAAATTCTCAGCCTCTGAACATAAAGAGAGAAAGGCCCCAATGCCCCCATATCACCGTCTAGAGAGGAAATCAGGTTGAGACCAGCAGTGGATGAATAAGCCCTCAGAGGTTATGAACTAGTAAGATGCTCTGTGAATGTTTGGTACACATTCTCATCACCAACAGATCAACAAGATGCTGATGGGAAGGAGAGAAACCAGAGCAGGGATGTCTTTTCAAAACACCCCCAAATGCTGCCAGATACACCAGTATGGAAGGAAGCTGAGGAACAATTTCACTCTGAGTGTGTAGAAGAGCTTCCTCTGAATGCCAAGACCTCGGAGAACAGTTTCCTCAAGGGATCTCCTAAATCAGTAAGCTATTTCAAACACATGTACACCCAGAGCTAGCAACTAAGTATGGTGTGTGTACACATATCTGTCTAAGCTAGAATGTACTTTTTAGGACCAAAGGACCCTATTATATTACAAATTCTTCTCAGATGGTAATCTCTTTTATATTGTTGCTTCTCTAAGTTTAAGTAGAGTAGGAGGAAGTATTCTTGAGGCTCAAAAAAAAATAAAATCAAAAGGAGGAAGATAAACATGAAGATCTGTATCTTAGAATGATCAGTCCCAGGCCTTAACCTGTGATATAAGGAGAAACCGCTTGGATGGAAGCACCCTTTCCCACCTGACCCACGGAAGGAAGGGTGGGGAGGGGTCAGAGTCAGATTGAAATGTGTGTCCCTTGAAAGAGCAGAGAAAAGCACAGGTCAGATGAGAAGAGAAAGAGCTCCTACACAGCACCTTCATTTGAGGAGGAACACCCACATCCTGACTGTTACACCTTGTACCTCCAGAGCTCCATCTCCAGGAATTCCCTTTGAACTCTGGCTGCAACCCAGAGTTAGGATAGAGCAGTGGCTACAATTACACACTTGCGTGGAAGGGGGGGGGGGTGCTGCATGTGACAGGCCATGAAAAGTCCCTGCCTATAAAACAGACTGGAAAACAAACCCTTAATTTAAATGTTAATGAAAGTGCTGTGGAGACATCAGAGGCTTCCCGGCTGCTCAGAGAACAGCTACACCAGCCACAGAATTTATGGCTCCCCTTCACCCTCCCACCTCCCTCTCTGCCTCATCACCCACTGAAGTTTAAAGAGCAAAAAAAAAAAACCAACTAATTTTAACATTAACTCCATGCTTCCACTTTGGGATGTGATTGCTAAATTATCTGTTGGCACAACAGTGATCAAAGGTGGAAAAACAAAGGCACATTGCACACACAATTCAGAAAAGTCAGCCGCAGCTAAGGCAGGAAAATTACCTTCTCTCTTCCTGGTGCAGGAAGAGTAGAAGAAAGCGGTGCAGGCAGCGGGAAGAAGAGGAGGAAGACTCTGATCCCTCCAATGCACTCTGTTCCCCATCTGAGAACTTAGCACACCATATTACCCACTTGACTTGTCTGTCTCTCCATCAGACTATGCTGTCTAGTTCACTGTTGTTTCCCCATAAGCATAACATAGTAATGCTTAAGAAGTATCTGGAGAGAAAGAGATTGGGGTGTGGAGGGGAGAAAGAGAGAGACAGACAGAGACAGAGACAGAGATGGAGAAAGAATTTAAACACTGAGACTGAAAGATGGAAATGTATTCTTGTTAGCAGAGGCAGGGTCTTGATGTATGATCTCTGTATCCACGGTATCCTGCCTTCTGCAGCAGCCTCTGTTTCTATTTGTAGTGTTTTATTTAAGTCAGCTCTTGAAAACTGAGCCAACCTTGCTGGCCAGGGAAGGAGTTGCTCCCACAAATGGGTACTGGGCCAGCCAGGCCTAGTTGGGTTGCTGGTCTCAGGCCAACAGCTCAGCACAGGAGCCTCCCTGTGCCCAACATGCCCTGGGTAGTGGCAGAAATCCAGGGTCCTGAGGAAGTGAAACCTACCGCTGTGGCATTTCATCCTTGCTACTGGTAGATACGCCTGCCGGAGAGGCTTGTCTTAGCACAGGCTATGAACTCTAGGGTGGCGGGCACTGCCCTGAGATTCAGCAGGACCAGACTCCAATTCAATTGTATCCCTACACTGATCCCTTTCCAATTTTAGGTCATGTCAGGCTGGACCAGCGGCCCAAATAGCATTAACCAGAGCTTCCTTCTTTCTCCAGGTGTCATGCTTCCCCTTTGAGCCACGCCAGCCCCTGGCCCCTCCACAGTGTCTTTGTGCTTCTGACTCTCTCATCCAGGGACACCACACGCAGGAGGCTCCCTCCTGTGTGTTCTGCACTCTGACAAAGGGGGACACCGAGCCACTCCTTGCCTAGGGAAGGTCTCTTTTACTTAGACAGGCCCCTGATCCTGGGAAGGGAAAATAGACAGATCTTCATGGCCATGGGCCAAGCCATCAGGAGGACCAGCTACAATATGAAGCACAACAAAGTCATCCACCAGAGTCTTTCTTCAGGTTGTCAAGGTTAGGGATCCCCTTGAAGACGCAGCTCTCCATCGCCAACCAGGAAAAGCAAAACTCAGAGGTACAACCTTTACTTTTGACATGTCTTCCCCTAAAAGCACTGAGTGAGTTATGAAGCCCAGGGCCAAAGGATTGCTGAACCACTGGGAACCAAAAGAATCCAAACTGAAAGCTGGCTGCCTCTTTTTCCAATCTTTCAAACCTCTCTGTCAGAGAAAATTCCAGATGCAATTACCCTTCACTAAAGAAAGGTGTATTTCAACAGGCTGGTGAATATGCGTCTACCACACACACAACACACAGTAAACTCTGCAGCCACTGGGAACAAACACCCTGCTCTCCCCAGAAACCCACCCCCTTACCAAACAGTACACAGTGATTGCTTTCCTTCCAGACTCTGCCTCACCTCTAGGAGAAATGAAGCAAGAAGGGATAGCTCCTCCATCAAAAACCCCCAGAGGCCACGACTCACTTTACAAATTTGAATCGGTACATTTCATGCAGACTTGGACTAATCCCCCCAAAAACAAACAGGCCACCACAGTGAGCAAAGTTACACAAAATTATATTGTATATTTAATAACACAGCTAAGTCAAGTTTCTACACCTATACCACTCATATATTTCCCTAATGACAGAAACAAGACAGAAGGGATTAAAACCCAAGTGTCCTGGGAAGCCTTCCTGACCACACTCACTCACACGACAGCATGCATTGTTCGGAGATGGGGAAAGGATTCTGCTGAGTACCTCCTTTTTCTTGGAGGGTAATAAATATGGTGCCTGCAGAGGAAGGAGGAGCTGTGGGTCCCTCTCTCTTCCCCTTCCAGGTAAACAGGGCAAGTGGGTCTATAGATTCATTTCACCACCAAAGCCCCCACAGCTGGCTTGGAGGGGGCCCTGCAAACTGAAGACCTATGTGCATTCACACTCCTGGAATGGTGCAAGCATTCACAGCTACCTGAGTGAGCCTAGGTCTTGATTACATACTGCCTTCCCCCACCACTCTCTATCTCAACTCTGGCCTCCAAGAAGAGAGAACAGAGCCTTTCAAGGGCCACAGCTACTGTCCAAGATGGATGAAGGCATAGCAATGACCCAGAGGCCTGCCATCCCCACCACTGAATAAGATCCTCGGGGGAGCTTCCACACAGCAAGTGTTCACTGAATACACAGCGAGTGAGAAGGAAAGAAACTGAGAAAGGAAAAGATGTAAAGTAGAAGGGAATAGAATAGAGTCTTTAACAGTTCTGCCTTTCCTCACTCTTGAGTATTTACTAACTTTACTCAGCTGGAATTTTATTTTATTTTATTTTTTTGGTGAGGAAGATTAGCCCTGAGCTAACATCTGTTGCCAATCCTCCTCTTTTTGCTGAGGAAGATTGGCCCTGGGCTAACATCTGTGTCCATCTTCCTCTACTTTATATGTGGGACGCCTGCCACAGCATGGCTTGAGAAGCAGTGTGTAGGTCTGCACCCGAGATCTGAACCTGCAAAACCCAGGCCGCCGAAGTGGGGTGCATGAACTTAACCACTACGCCACCAGGCCGGCCCCTGGAAATAATTTTTAAATGGCAATAAAACATATTGCACATTTACAAAACTCTGCTTTTCTGTGTTACTCATGGAAAAGTGGTTAGAATTCAATGTGACCTTGGGAGGTTGTATCTCTGAGAGGAGTATTTCTGAATGTATTTTGGCCCCACAATTACACCCAGACGTGTCCCTTATACCCTAGGCATGCCTCCATCATCTCACTCCTGTTCCATCTCAACCCGTCCTTCTTTCACTCATCAAACAGCTCCAGGCTGGGGCTCCTCTACAGGAGGAAGGCTGCATCTCTAAGTCATGAATTTTAAAAACAGGATTATTGGAGTTGGGGCAAGAAGTTGGGTAGGAGGACCCACAGGAGGTAGAGGAAAAGGTCCTTCCCTGCCACCCTCCTGTGGTGACTACTGGTTTTCCTTCTGTGTTTTTTGAGTACCTAACACAGCTCTAAGCACATAACTGGTATTAAATATCATCCTCCATGACTGTTTACAAATCAAGAACTCAAAGTCACGGAAGGAAGGAAAGGCGACATTTGGACACAGGATAGGATACCTGCTTTCTCCCAGTCATGAGCACCTCAAATGAAGCCTCAGGCCTGAAGTTTCATATTTCATACTACGTGTCTCAGTACACACATAATAAGCCATCAAAGATAAATACAGTGAATAGTTCTAACAAATTATTTTAAATAGAAGAAAGGGGTTAATTGAGAAAAGGGATGTGCCAGATCTCCTAACTGTCCAGGTTCCTTCTAATGATAGAAGGGAGCAGTGAGGGGGTGAGAAGTTCTTGAGTGAACCAGGAGTACTTGCCCTAGAAGACAACCGCTGCCCACCTCCCCTCATGTTGTTCATGGGCACATCATATTAGTGACACCAACAACCATACTCAACAGGGAAGGTGGTAGGGAGGGGAACAGAAGGCAGCCATCAAGGGCAGGAACACTACAGGGAGAAAAAGAGAGGAAAGAGAGATTCCTGCTAACTCCCCACCTCAAAAAGACTGCAAAAGAGCATGTAACTCCATGAGGGCCAGGAGAAGCCCTGGGCAAGGGTGGCGACATGAGAGCAGCTAAAGCCATTAAACAAATGCTATACCAGAGCTCTAGGAGAAATTCTGGCTGACATATGTTATAGCCCTTCTAGCTTTGCAGAGTATTTTCTTATTCATTATTTCAGGTCATCTTCACAATAATCTAGTAAAGTCTATAAAGGAAATAGTATTTACATTTAATAGATGAGGAAACTTAGGCTCAGATAAGGGATGAACTACGTGAGGCCACTCTGCTGGTTGGTGGCAAAGCAGAACTCCAGCCTCCCAGAATAGACCCTAAGGCTGGAGGCAGTGTCTCCTCAGATTGGGAAAATGGATGAGTTTATTGAAAGGTTCAAATTCATGGACACAGTGAGAAGAAACAGATCTAATAATAAGATGAAAAGATTCTTATCCCAGTATATTCTTTGGTTCAGAGAAAAAGGGGCAGAGGTAACCCCAGCACATACCCTAGTCATCTGGTCATCTAGTGTAAAGACAGGATCCCAAATGCAAACTATTTGTTAAAAGAGTCCAAGACACCATCCGTGGAGTTGGGGAAAAGGTCATCTCAAATAACTGTGGGTCAGGAGCTGAACAGCCAGCCAACAGTGAGTGAAAGAATCATCCCAGGGCCAAGAAAGTACACCAAGAGGACAAGAAGACTCTGAAGGAGAACATGAAGAAAACAAGACCCAGGTCTTCACCAAAGATGAGGCACATCAAGGAGTTAGCAAAGGGAGGATTGGCATAGAGTAAATGACTAACAAATGTTAGCTGCTAGTAGTAGTAGCAGTCATAGAGTAGCACTAGTAATATTAGAAAGATAGATCCTCCCTCAAAGCCAGTTTCCAACTTGTGGCCAAAAAAAACCTTTTTATTGTGATCTAAAATGCTTCTTAATGATGAGGGCAGACTCTGTCCTCAATCTCTTTCACTGACACCATCTTCAACATTTGCCATGTTCCATTCTTTTAACAGGTTGCCTAACACGTTCCAGAGGAGGTGGCTGGAGTAGAGGAATATGGGGGTGGGGTGCTGGGAGAGCCTGTTTGTGTTCTTTGGGCTAAATCCACATGCAGGAAGCCCATTGACCATCTTCAGCCCTGAAAAGCTTCCCTCTACCACCAATCCCACCCCAGCCCACCCTAGTCTCCTAAAGCCAGTAGGAGTCCACAGGCAACCACCAAGACAAAGTCACCAGCCCACCTGTCACCTCCCACAGGCTGTCCTGCCTTCCTTCAAGCCTTAACACATGTCTAGCCCACAGACCCCCAAGCCTGTCTAACTGGCTTTAAAAGGGGCAGCATTAGGAAGAAACTGAGGAGGGGACAAAGCTCGATGCTCCATTTTCCACCCTCCGCTCCCACACACTTAGGCCTTTGTACTCCCTGCTGGTCTTTCCTTCCCTCTTTCCAAGGATTGCTAGAATGATTTGTTCCAAACAGCGACAGGTTTATAGGTTAGCCGACACCTCCGCTCTGTGGAATTTTAATTAACTTCTCCCATCGTCAATATGTTAAGGAATGGGGTCTCCATTCTCTGAGGTCAGCAATGTGTTTCAGGTCCTGCTATATCAGCCGTCAAATTGAAGAATTAATGACGTGGCTAATCGGCTCTAATTCTTTAGGAAGAAAAAAATTTGAAAGGGAGTTGTGGAAGGGGGCAGGAGGAGGGGTGCAGGCTCCATGGGGTGAGGAGAAGGAGGCTGAAGGGGGCTGAGTAAAGGGGGAGGATCAACTCACTCATAAAACAAGTGACTGACTTAAACCCAGTGTTGGAGGGTGGCAGCCCTACAGTTTTCTCATTGATCATTTAGGAGGGGAGTGAGGAGTGAAGGAAGTGGGGGAAGACCCTAGGTAAACACTTTGATAAAGCAGGTGCAGGAGAGGGTGTCTATGTACCCTCCTGGGTAGGAGAGACACTCTGCCTTGGTTCAAGAGAGCATAGAAAGCAGAAGTCAGGATGCAAAGCTCACTCGTTCATAGGTAAACTAGAGAAATACCAGTCAAGCCAAAGCGTAGGGTAAAGCCACCATCAAAAATTGGCACTTCTGCTACAAGTGTCAATGAATCTACTCCACGTACACATCTTTGGATGAGGGCCCAATTGGACATGGGCCCCAAGCCTCTGCTGATGACTCAACTCTGTATGGGACACTCCAGAAGACATTTTCCAAGGGGAACAGACCACAGATGTGAGTTGTGAGAGCAGGTTGGCTGATGCTGTCACCTCCCAGGGGTGCTATGAGGCCTCTGCTTTGGGAGCAACCCCAGAGGGCATCTGCTCCAGAAAGGACATTCTCATTACAGCTGGACTCAGTTAAATTCTAACATAATATCTTTTCCTTCACATTTCTGGGGTTAGATGCTTAGGAAGTTAGCCCCTAGAAGGTTATCTCAACCCAACACATGTATGAAGTGAGCTACAGACCTCAAGTCTTAGGAGGATTTCCAAAATCTCCAGGAGAGTGGCTCAAAACAATCTAGAATACACAGGTGGAAGATTTTCTAGCCCACCTAACCTCACAAAATAAAAGCATTATTATAAGAGACAAAACCATATCCAAAAACATCTCCCTTACCTGAGCAATGGGCTGATAGCAATTGACCAGACTCGGTCTTCAGTCTGGATGGTGTGTAAGCACTGCCCCAGCCGGCCTGAGGCCAAAGGCCATACCTGGAAACGGGAGAGGAGATGCTCTTGTTGGCATTGCCTGCGATTGGTATGGGGGGAGAAAGATGCACCTGGTGTGGTGATTGTCCCTAGGAGGGGTGGGGAAATGGAGAATCCTTTCTGTCTTGTATACACAGAGCTCAGGGTATCAGCAGAGGGGCCTCTCCAGCTTCCGGATCGCCTACCACCCAAATAGACCCTGGCTTCCAGTCCTAACCACCCTCTTTTATTTCTACCTGATAGCCCTTACTTACCAGCCAATTTTATACTAGCAAATCAGAAGTTCCACATTCCTCAGATGAGACTTGACTGAGATGAGTGGGTAGATGGGGCTTGCTTCTCTCAGCAACCTCCCCATGTTTGTGGATTTTCCTTTTTCCTACCTCTCACCAAGATTTTACTTGGTGGGGGTGGGGAGAGGAAGGAAAGATCAAGGTACAATGTGGGAGGACAGAGACAGAATTAGAGTAGAATTAGAGAAAGGAGTAAAAGGAAGATTCAAGGGAAAGAAAGAATGAAAGAAGAGAGACTTCAAAGTGGGAAGGTGGTGTGTTGTTGTTTGTTTGTTGAAAATGCCCAGAATCCAATGCTATTCATGTCAGCAGGGAATTTAGCACCTAGTGTCACCAAAAGTAGCAGAAAAGCTTAACTCTTTTAAGCTTCCATATCTCCTACAGGTTAAAAATATTGCTTGGAGCACATTATCTGGTCCCTATCAGTCAGGAATGTACATTAGCAGCCACTCTGGGCTTAACTCTAATCAACACTCACAGAGCCCTCTCAGCAGTCAGTGCATTTAGAAATCTCCCATTAAGCACAAGGCCCCCCTCACCTTACCCTACCCCAGATGACACGTACAGGGAATAAGCCTCTAACCAAACAGAAAGCAAATCTCAAATGTACAGGGCTGTACCCAGACAGCAGCCAAGGAGGAATCCTGAGGTGGCCAGATGTATCAGCGACCTCTCAAGGTCCCTGCAGTGCTATAAGGGGAACACAACAAAGTCAGTCAGGACCTTAGATGGAAGAACTTTCAGGAAACATTCCTTGAGTTTAAGGAGTAGGTGATGGAGTGGGGGTAGTCCTGCCTTCTTAGGGTCACATGATATCTTTTCCCTATAAAAGGAGAAAACGTTTCTTAGATTTTGTGTATGTATGATGAGGAGGAGGGTGTAAGTTGCTTTTCCCAACATAGAGAAAAGATAATAAATTTAACAAGAAGATCCTGAATGAAGAAGGGCAGAAAACAAAGGTAAATACCCCAACTTTCCTGGTGTGCCATGATTCTGGCTTACTCTTCTAGATCTACAGTCAGGCCACTTTGGTTGTAACTAGATGCACTTCTAACATTCTCTTTCAGATAGCCTCAGCTTGGAAGAGAGGTTTGCCTTTTCCCTGCTGCAAACTCCCTAGGAGGCAGGTTCTTGCTTAGGAGGTGGGGAGACACTGAGGACGCTGATTATAAAATCTATGGGGACAGCCCTAGGCCTGAATTCACTAGCAAATGTACTAGTGGCCTCCATGGAAACGGCTAGTGGATTCCTAGATTGTGCAAACTACAGAACAAGTAGTTCTGGTCTCCATGAGTGGCTCAGGAAGCATGCTGCCAATTCTGAGCATGATCTTGGAAAGTGGCCCTCTCGACTTGCCTCAGCAGCACACTACCCACTAGAAATATGAATATGCTGATCACATCTTCACCCTCAGTGGTGAAATCCAAAACAGACCCATCCGCTGAGAAGATATAACTCACTGGGAGTGGACATTTACACAGTCCTTTGAAAAAGTTGGCAATAGTTATCAAGACCCTTAAAATGACCAAGTCTTCAACTTGGTAATTCTATTGCTGAGACTCTATCCTAAGAAAATGATCCTAAAACAAAGACAAACCCAAATGCTAGAAATATTCCCTGCAGCCTGCGGTAGCAGAAAGAGCATGCATGGGCTTTGGAATCAGACAAATCTGGGTTTGAACCATAGTTGTTCACTTATCATCGCTGATCTTTGGCATGTTTCATAACTTCTTAGCCTCAGTTTCCTCATGTGTAAAATTGAAAAATAATACCTATCTTTCAAGGTTGCAGTGTGGAAAAGTGAAGATATATGTATAAAGCACCCAGCACAGTAGCCACAGTATTCGGCAGGTATTAGGCATTGATAATGGTGGTTCTCATTACCGTAGGAAAAAACTAGATACAAACATCCACCAATAGGAAAAATGGTAACTAAATTATGGTGAGTCCATTGTGAAGCCATTAAAGACGACACTTACAAATAATTTGTAATAATAATGGAAAACCTTATAAAATAAAGTAGATACAGCAGGATATATCGGGTATATAAAATATATTATGAGCACAATTATGTGAAGAAAGAATTACCCTAAAGGATAAAATGAGAAAACGAATAAATGTGAAGTGCTTAGCACAGTGCCTGGTTACACTCTATATTGTTATAAAATAAACAAGCAAACCTATGCATTGAAAAATTACTAAAAGAAGAAAAAAAAATTCAAATGTTTCCTCCTTCATAAGGTCTCCTCTTTCAAGCCAGATGTGATCTCTCCACCCTCTGAACTTTCTGGCTCTTTCCCTAGAGCCTTACACTTCACAGTCCTGGCCACTTCCAATCAGCTTCATAGCCAATACACGCGTCTCAGTCGCCTTAAGGAGAGAGGCTGTATCTTCTTCCCCATTGAAGAGCCCTGGTGTCTTGTGCACTAAGCCTCACATATAGTAGGTATTTATCAGAATGAATGAAAGAACAGAGAAAAAGGAAGAATTGAAAGAATGGTCAGTACCGGCCCAAGCCTACCAAGAATGTAAGCTACCATCCTATCACATCTCAGGATGGAGCTGGCCCTACTAAAACCCAGAGAGGCAGTCCAAGCTAAGTCACAGTAAGTTTGCAACTAGGGTTGGAGGAGGGGAAAGAAGAGGGCTGTCTGGTCAGCTCAGTCCCTAGCTCAGAAGTCTTGCAAAGAAAATGTTTTGGTTCCCTTCACTCCAATAAAATAAATCTCCTTCCTAAAACACAGTACATATTTGGGGAAAACCAAAAAAACAGGTTATAGATGTTTACAGGCAAACATGACTAAGTTCTTATGTGGGTTTAGGTATTAGAAGCATGTGGAAGCAGCTGTAGAGTTGCAGATGCTACCGAAAAGAAATGAAGAGTCAGTTATAAAAGACCAGCTGTGGCTAAGGTGGAAATGGGCCAGGAAGATGAAGGCAGCTAAATGCAAAGACAACAACAGAAAGGAGAGAACAGAAGCAGCATCCAGAAAGCCAGAAAAGATGAGCTGGCCTGGAGGTCACTAGGGAGTCCTAAAACAGCTGACTAGCTTTCTGGAGTTGAAGAACCAGGGGGGAGAATTCTGTCACTGACCTAAAGGAAATCCTCAAAAGGGATAGGATGTACTGCAGTGACAATTTTAGAATTAGAGTACCTATTTTAATGCTTAAAAAAATCTAAGCTGCTAAATAGGACTGAGTCGGTACTTAAAACACGAAACTAACCCAATATCCCAAGTAAAATTGCTATCATTCTTCAACTGTAAGCAGTCCATACCCCTGAACCGCTACCTGTAGTCATAAAGCTTAGTTGTATATTGCTCTGGGTGTGTGACTACGGAGAATAGGATAGAAGAAAGAGATGTCACTGAAAAGGAAGAGCCAGGGGAAGCTTGAAGCCATGACAAGAAGATGCTAGAATGAGATGGGAGTATCTAGGTCACACATGTCACAAAATGTTTCTATACAAATTAACTTCTGAGCAGTATAGCAACTTAAGGCCAGTCTCTTTGCAAGGAATGGTACAAAGACAGGGACCAATCAGAAACCTGAAGTAAGTATGGGGTACGGGAATGGGAAGTAGGTGACAGGAAATTCAGTTTCCATGTTGGTCCAAAACATTTTCTGGATTTTTCTCAGTCTCCCTATGCTGGTGCGCATGTCTCTCTGACAGACAGAGTGTAAAGAAGAAAATAGCAAAGGGAGAAGAAACTTCCATAAATAGAAGGGAACATAGTTAGCCCTTCTTTTTACATAAATCAGCAACATTTTTACATGAAGAAGTAATCACCAGAGGGTACGTGGAGTCAGAAAAGTCAGTGAGTCAAGATTGCAACTTCTCTTTCCCTATATGTCTTAGAGGCCCTTTTGCTGACACAGACAAGCATTTTGCTCCTATTAGCACTATGGAGTCTCCAGATACTGGGAAACAGACAAGCAAGACAACTATTGGGCTTCCTGTACCATCAACTGAATTGTCAGCAAAGTTCCCACAGCAGCCCCAAGGACCAGGCCCTGGCTGGTGGCTGCTGGACACAGGAATGGAGAAAGTTCTCTGTCTCATGGGTTGCAGCCTATTTGACCGAGACATGGATGAGCTGAGTCCATAAAGCAGGGGTCACACCACTTATCAGCCTCACTCTATCATGCCTTGGCAGATGTCTGATTGTAGACCAGGCAATTTGGCAGTGATGGAGCAAACAACACCCTTCTCTCGTCGTCTTTCTACTGCTTACTGACCACATGACTCTCCAGAGAAGCAATAAAAACACATTTTAATTATCAGCTTGATTGCTTATAAACAAGGTGGTGAAAAATTAACCTCCCTAAACAGAGAGCAAGCAAAAGAAGGGAGATTTTAAAATAAAATATTGGGGTCAGAACTCAACCCACAAACTTGAGGAAACTCAGCTCAGGGAGGAAAAGCTGGCTAGGCCCTCTGTTTTTGAGTTCACACCACATTTCAAGTGAGTGGCAAGCTTCCCAGCCACTGTCCACTCCTTTCGCAGGCCAGCTGGCAGTGACACAGCCTGGCATGGCAAGCTGCATGCCAGAGGCATATAAGTGAGTCCTTTATTGTGTTGTTTCCCCTCCTCCCCCAACCCAATGCTCTCAGCCAATCCCAAGACTCAAGGCCCTATCCACCCTCTCCCACCCCACTCCCTATAGACAGGAGGGAATAGCAGTATGTAAGGGGGAGACCACCTCACCTTGGCCGTCCTGTCCCTGGAGCCACTCACAATGATGCCCCCTTTGCAATCCACACAGTTCACCTCCTGTTCATGAGCCGAGTACTTGACAGTGAAGGTGCTATGAATTTTATGAACGCCAATCTTCCCATCTCTAGGAGAGAAATAAGGAGCCCACCCCCAATAGCCAATTATTCTTTCTGTAGAAAGAGAACAAGTCTACAGAAACAGCCCAAGTCTCCAGTGACGTCCAAATTTGCTAAGCATTAGGCAATTCAGCTCAATAAGGTGCTGAGCTTCTAGATGCTTTCACTTCTTCAGTACACTGGGGGCTGAACAGAGCTGAGAGACAAAACAAATTTCCCCCTTGAGATTATCGAAACCAGCTTCACTTTTCATTAAAGGCTCTTCCTGTTTTCCTTCTCCAGCTAACCCTATTAAGTGCCTTTGGTAAATCTCTCAGCTTTAAATAGAAAAAAAACCACTACCCCTTTTTCTAGTCTCCCTCCTCATCCCTTTGGAGTTGAGACAGAGAAGTCCCTGAAGAATACTACAGAAGAGGGTGGAAGGAGAAGCCTGCAGCACTTACCCTCCTGCACTGATAATATGTGAGTTGGCCAGCACGAAATGGCAAACGTCCTCATCATGCCCTGCAAAGACTCCCAGGGGCCTCCGGTTCAAGCTGGCACCATCTGGGCGGAACTGATAGGCCAGGATGAAATTAGCCTGGGATATGTACAAAGAATCACCCTCTAGCTGCATCCATGGCATCTGACTGCAGAGATGGAAAACAAAATTTTAGGATCATCAAGACACAGCATGAAATTCGACTCCAATCTTTGAGAGGCTGACCAATCCCCAACTTAGCAAGGATAACCTGCAAGGCTAAGTCGATACCCTACTCCTCTCCTTCAAAATTACCTACCCTTAGGCTACCCTCAGAAAACCAAAGTGACTGAGCTTTGTGGTGACCTAATCTTCTTTGGACACTCTAAAAGAAAGTCAGAATTAAAAGACCAATTAAATATCACTTTTTGGGCCAGCCCCGTGGTTTAGCAGTTTAAGTGCGTGCGCTCCGCTGCTGGCAGCCTGGGTTCGGATCCTGGGCGCACACCGACGCACTGCTTCTCTGGCCATGCTGAGGCCGCGTCCCATATACAGCAACTAGAAGGATGTGCAGCTATGACATACAACTATCTACTGGGGCTTTGGGGGGAAAATAAATAAATAAATAAAATCTTAAAAAAAATTTAAATAAATAAATATCACTTTTAATTGGGGAATGCTTAAGACTGGAATTACCACCAGCAACCTAGACTTCTTGTGGGTAGGTGGAGCTTAGAAAATGCAATGATTGATGGGTGGGGAAGCACAAAAAGAAACCTTCCATCCAGATGAAATAATTTTCTTTCATTCTGCATCCTCACTGATTTGAAGTATAAGTGATAAGTTTCAAGGTTCCAAGACTCCCATTCATACTCTTTCGCAATAGACCAGTTAGGGCGTGATAGAGACAAGAGAAGAGTGAGCCCAGGGAAACCCCAATCTCTTGTCCTACTGGAGCAAAGGGGCCATTTATAAGTGAAAGGAATAAGCCATTTAGGAAAGGATGCTAATGTCCTGATTAGATACCTGGATCCTTACAGGGGAAATCTATACTTCTATATTAGAGAGTAAGTGTGGCAACAGAAAAACACAGCCCCAGAGCCGTCTACTACAGTTCAGGGGCTACAGAGAAATAGTCAGCCCTCATAGGCAGCTGATAAGAGAAATCCACAAATGGTTAAAGATTCCCTCTACAATCTGGCAGGAAGAAGAAAGGTTAAAGCCACAGGCCAGTCCCGTGGCACTGAGTGAGCCTTAAGAAGAAAAAAGACTCTGCCAGAGACCAGGCTCTGTGGGGGGAACTAATCCCGTTTCCCAAGGTAGACATCCCAGCAGCCTGTCCTACTCTACATAGGGGTCCCGGAGCTACCAGGTCCCCAGCAAAGCACAGGGACAGCTGATTCATCCCCATTTACAGAGTCATCATCTCCCACTGCCAAGCCTGTCTGAGCAAACTGGGCTGTGTTTCTTCCCCAAACTCTTTAATAGAAGCGTCATGGGAATGTGGAAAAGTTCTGCAAATTGACTTGACGGGCCATTAAATGCAGCTTGGACTTTGTAGTAACTGAGTTTCTGCTCATGAGGTTTCACAAGTGTGTGCATATATTATACGGAACATGTGTAGAATGTGTATAGATGCCTACATTCTCACTCACTCTGCACGTTCCTCTTCAACATCCCCTTGCACGAGTTTGTGGCACACTCAAGTGGGCAGCAAGCAGAGGGGTTTGGAATTCACGTGTTTAGAGCCATCGGGTAAGCAGCCACTTGTCTAGGACAAGAAGCCAGGTTCATGCCAGGTGAACAGTGGAGAATCCCAGGGCAGCCTGGTAATAGTTTTGTGTGTTTATTTGCCAAACTGCTTGAAACCAGCCCAAAAAGACGCCAGGGACAAATTGATAGAGAAATAAACTCTATATTTTGGTATTAAAAGGCAAAAGGTGGAAGCCAAGGGTAAAGTCTTTCATCATAAAAATCCATCTTTCTCCCCTGTAGTTTCTTTACCATCACCACCACCACATAATTCGCAGCAACCAACGTCAGTGACCAGCAGACACTGGACACAAGCAAGAGAGAAAGAGTCATCAGATGAAGAAGCCTGCCTGTATCTATCAGCACTGGTACAGGTCAACCTGGAACGAGGAATCATGATGTTCCCTATCCATTCCAACCAATCAACAAAGTGCACTTTTTTGGTAGGGAGTCAAATAATAACTATGAAATAATTTAGCATTGATGAAGCATAAAATTTGTGGCGCTAACAGTACCAAAGCCATTATCTAAATTTCCTGGCACTTTTTCTAAGCTCTACCTCTAACATATATATCCAAACCTTTAGATCCTAATTTGCCTTTTAATAAAGTAGGGGAGAGGACTACAGGAAGCCAAGAGTGGGTTTAACTCCCTAGAATAGAATATTTAAAGAAAAATAATTGTAAAACTAAATGAGTTGAAATATTGGCTTCGTTTACTTCTTTTGATGAGATACACTAACAGTGGTTACTTCTGAGTGGTAGGATAATAGGTAAGTTTTATTTTCTTCTTTAAACTTTTCTATTTTTTTCAAATTTCTACAATAAACATTTATTATTTTTATAATCATAAAAAATACAGAATTCGTTAAAATAAAGTACATTTTTTGTAATCCTTTTTTTAAATGTGAAAAAAAGTTGTCCCTCTGATGTCCCCTTTGTGGTGTTTAAAGGATCACCAGTGCCACATCACCCAAGACAGGCACATTGACACTCTAGCTAGGACCATATTTTTCACTTCCCCAGTGCGCTTCTCTGTCGCAGGTAGTTTAAAAGAGTCAAGAGGCTACTTACCTGCATCTCCACTTCAGCAGAATCCCCTCTCGGCAGCGCCCCAACCTCCAGTTCTGAGACACCTTCACCCGTTCCTTCACTGGTACACTGGCCATCCTGTGTCCAGACACAACAGATAATCCACTCACTACAACTCATTGCCAACCAGAGAAAATTCCAGAGGTTTACAAGTCAGGACTCAGGAACATCCAGAATATATCTGGATATAAGTAAAGGGGTTAGGAGACAAGAAAGGAATAACTCTTCTCTCTCAGTACTAGGATAACCAAGAAAGCCAAAGACAACAGCCTGCCTTTAAAGTGTCTATAGCAATGCCAAAGCAATCTAATGGAGAAAAGATGACAACGGGTGCTGGAACCACTGGCTGGCTAGCCATAAGGAAAAAAAATGAACCCTGACCCCCACCTCACATCATACAGAAAAAATTCAAAATAGGGGCCGGCCCCGTGGCTTAGCGGTTGGGTGTGCGCGCTCCGCTGCTGGCGGCCCAGGTTCGGATCCCGGGCGCACACCGACACACTGCTTCTCCGGCCATGCTGAGGCCGCGTCCCACATACATCAACTAGAAGGATGTGCAGCTATGACATACAACTATCTACTGGGGCTTTGGCGGGGAAAAAATAAATAAATAAAATCTTTAAAAAAAAAAAAAATTCAAAATAGATCACAGACCTAAACATAAAATCTAGAACTATAAAGCTGTTAGAAGAAAATACGTAAAAATATCACTGTGACTTAGAGGGTAGGCAAAGGTTTCTTAAGACAAAGAAAGTGGGGCTGGCCCAGTGGCGTAGTGGTTAAGTTAGCGCGCTCTGCCTTGGCAGCCCAGGGCTCGCAGGTTCGAATCCTGGACGCAAACCAACGCACCGCTCATCAAGCCATGCTGTGACAGCATCCCACACACAAAATAGAAGAAGATGGGCACAGTTGTTAGCTCAGAGCCAATCTCAATAGATGTTAGCTCAGAGCCAATCTTCCTCACCAGAAAAAAAAAAATGACAAAGAAAGCAATAACATAAAAGAAAATTTCAATAAATTAGACTTTATCAAAATTAAAAACTTCTGCTCACCAAAATGAATACACAAGCCATGGTTTGGGAGAAAATATTCACAAAACGTATATTTGACAAAGGGCTTATATCCAGAAAATATGGGGAAATCCTCTCTGGATATGTATACACATTTTTTGAAGGTCAATAAGGAACTCTCCTACATTCTTGGTGGGAAGGCAAAATGGTAAAGCCATTTTGGGAAAAGGTCTGGCAGTTCATTATAAACCTAAACATATACCTACTCTATGACCTAGCAATTACCCAAGAGAAATGAAAGCATATGTTCACAAAAAGACTTACACAAGAATATTCATAGGAAGTTTAGTCATAATAGCCCAGGCATCCATCAACAGGAGAATGGATAAACACACCACAGTGTATAGTCATACAATGGAATACTACTCAGCAAAGAAAAGAAAGAACTATTGATATACACAGTAATGTGGGTGGATCTCAAAAATATTATGATGAATGAAAGAAATCTTACACAAAAGAGTTCATATTGTATGATCCCATTCATGTGAAGCTTGAGAAAGATAACTAATCTATGGTGAAAAAATCAGAATAGTGATTTCCACCAGGATGGGGAAAGGGATTGACTGGGAAGGAACATGTAGAAACTTTCTGGGTAACATTCCATATCTAACTCTTGAAGAGATTTGGGTTACACAGGTGTGTACGCATTTGTCAAAAACGAATCAAATGATACACCTAAAATTTGAGCATTTCACTGTGTATAAATTTGTCTTGAAACATAAAAAGAAACATAAACTAATATACTCTAGTCAATGATGTGCATGGATGCTGAAGTGTTTAGGGGTGAAGTGTACTGATATCTGCAACTCACTTTGAAATGCATAATAAAGCAAATATAGTAAAATGTTAACTGTAGAATCCAGGTGGTGGGTATATGAGTGTTCATTGCAAAATTCACTCAAGTTGTCTATGTTTTAAAATTTTCATTTAAAAAAATATTGGAGGGGGGTGTCAATAGTACTTTCTGGATGAGGAAAGTTAAAACAGTAAGAGATGAGGGAACACACCAGCAGTAGGAATGGCATAGTTTGGGGCTGGGTTGGAGTAGTAGGGGATAGAGAGAAGAGTTCAAAGCCCCTTTGAAACTGCCCCTTTGGAGAGAATTTTGGAACTGTGGGCAGGGACTTAAAAATTCCATTTCAGGCCTCCTCATCTCCCTTGTGTCTCCTTGGCTTACTCCACTGGACAATACAAGGTACACTGCTTGGGACACAGAGTGATCACTGCCACGTCTACTGAGAAAAGGAAAGAGACACATATTTCTTCTCCTTTACTATACCTTCACACTTACCACTCTTTACTAAAAGGCAGCAAGCAAGTCCTGCTTTCAAGATGCTAACAGATACAGGTTAGAAAGGATGGTTGTGGCAAGCAGAAAGAGAAGATACGTAATCCATTCCTAGATAAATGATAACTGCCTCCTGGCCTAGAATAATTATTTTTGGTTAATAAAGTAATAAATGCCCATAGTAAAAAAAAAATGCAGATAATATGAAAGGTTAACAATGCAAAAGTGAGTCATTCTCACTCCTGGCTGAGACCCTCCCTAGAGGCAACTATATTATACACTGTAGATTCATATATATTGGGGTGTGTATGTATTTATACATATATCCACTTTTTTGTTGTTGTTGTTGAGGAAGATTCTCCCTGAGCTAACATCTGTGCCAATCTTCCTCTATTTTGTTTGTGGGTTGCCACCACAGCATGGCTGACAAGTGGTGTGGATCCACACCTGGGATCCAAACCCTGGAATGTGGGCTGCCAAGAGCATGCCAAACTTAACCACTATGCCACGGGGCCGGCCCTATATACCCATTTTTTAATTTAAAAAATAGTAGTATACTATTCTACTCATTGCTTTCTTCACTTAACAATATGTCTTGGGGATCATTCTGTATCAATACATTTAGATTCATCTCATTCTCTTTAACAGCTGCACAGAATTCCATTGTGTGACTCAATTGTCATTTAACCAGTCACCTACTTGACACTTATAAGGTGTCCAGACTTTAGCTATTATAAACAACAAATATCTTTATACCTCAATTTACGTGTGAGAATATATCTAGAGAAAAAAATTATTAGCAATGATATTGAATGGGTCAAAGGAAATTGTGTATTTTTTCTTTTGATGGATACTGCCAAATTGTCATCCAAAAGAGGTTATACCAACTTATACTTCCAATATCATATTAGAGTTATTTATTTCTGAATATCCTTGATTTTCTTCTTTTTAATTTTGGAATAATTTTAGATTTCCAGAAAAGTTGCAAAGATTGTACAGAGAGTTCTCATGTACCCTTAACTGGGCTTCCCTAATGTTAACATCTTATATAACCGTAATATATTTGTCAAAACTGAGAAATGAACACTGGTACATTACTATTAACTAAACTCCAAATTTTACTCAGAGTTCACCAATTTCTCCACTGTCTTTTTCTGTCCCAGGATCCATCTAGCATCCACATTGTATTTAATTATCATGTCTCCTTAGTCTCCTCTGGTCTATAGCAGTTTCTCAGTCTCTCCTTATTTTTCATGATCTTGACATTTTTTAATTTTCTTTTTATCTTTGCCATTCTAAGAAGTAAAAAAAGATTCCTCCCATGTTGTTTAAACAGGTATTTTTTCCAATTATGGACAAAACTGAATATCTGGTCATGTGTTTGAAAGCCATTAGCATTTCTTCTGTGAAATGTTTTTCATGACCTTTGCCCCTCTTCCTATTAGGTTCATGGTCTTTTTCTTGTAAGTTCATAAAAGCTCTTTACATATTCTGTGTTGCCAATTTTTTTCCAATTTATTATTTTCTTTTTATTTAATTTTTAGCTTTTTATTCATGCATTTTTAATTTTTATATATCCATAATTTCATGTCTATCTTTTGAAACAATTTAAAGAGAGCCAACACTTAGGAAAGGTTTTCTTGTTACAATTTTCTGGCTAAAAGAAAGTTAACCCAGGGGCTGGCCCTGTGGCTTGGTGGTTAAGTGCGCGCGCTGCGATGCTGGTGGCCCGGGTTCGGATCCCGGGTGCGCATCGAGGCACCACTTCTCCGTTCATCCTGAGGCCAAGTCCCACATACAGCAACTAGAAGGATGTGCCGCTACGACACACAACTATCCAATGGGGCTTTGGGGGGAAAAAATAAAATAAATAAAATCTTTAAAAAAAAAAAAGAAAGTTAACCCAAAACATATTTTTATTTCAAATCTTACTACTGAGAATCTTTCAATATAGTAAGTAGAGTTTAGTTAACCCAACTGAATACTATTTAAAAATGATTTTAGAGTGCCACAATTTCTCTGGATCATGCTTCCAAAGATAATTTATTTAACAAACATTTAATATGGTGCTTATGATGCGCCAGGCACCATTTTCATTTACCCAATGCCTTATGCATAGTAAGTATCAATAAGTGTTTGTTGACAGAGCAATTATACTTCCTGCATTCTATCCAATTAGATGACATTGGAAATAAGCAAACTGTCTTTCATTTTTAAAAAAGAAAGCAGAAATTAACCAAACTGATGCGAACTTACTATATAATGGACAAAGTAAAATTTTACAGTAAAGAAAGAAATCACTACTTAATTAGTGCTGTTGGGGTTGTAGAGCATGTTCCCAACTTTATTAGAAAGGAGGGAGGGAGGGGCCGCCCGGTGGCACAAGCGGTTAGGTGCGTGTGCTCCACTGCAGCGGCCGGGAGTTCGCCAGTTTGGATCCCAGAAGCACACCGATGCACTGCTTGGCAAGCCGTGCTGTGGAGGCGTCGCATATAAAGTAGAAGAAGATGGGCATGGATGTTAGCCCAGGGCCAGTCTTCCTCAGCGAAAAAAGAGGAGGATTGGCAGATGTTAGCACAGGGCTGATCTCCTCACAAAAAATTAATTAATTAATTAATTAATTAAAATAAATATATAAATAAATACATAAATAACATAAAATTAAAGAAAGGAGGGAGGGAAAAGAATATATATGCCTAGAAAGAATACTGGAAGGATATAGTACTCTAAAATGGTTAACTGTGGATAGGCAACTTTGAGTGTTTTTATTTTCTTCTTTGTGTTTTTATGTATTTTCCAATTTTTCTACAACGTAATATTTTGGTAAAGAGAAAAATATTCATTAAAATAATAATGATGTTGATAAAACTGGATATCAATAGAGCAAAAAACCAATTTAAATTACCATCTCATATCACAATACAGTAAATTCCAAAAAAATGAAAGAGTGAATTTAAAAGAGTTTTTTAACTAGAAGATTTTAAAGTATTTAAATTTTAAATACTGCATAGAAGAAAAAAGAGATTAAAATGAAAGCAACAGAGTAGGGGAAAATTAACAATTAATACTATAGGTACAAGTCTTATCTCTAAAACTTTTAGGGGACTGGTAAAAATCTATGAGGATAATACCCTGTCTTCAATACCCTGTAAAAGAAGATAAGAACAGTCACACAGTGTTCACATGATAAAACGCCAGGGAAACACCCTGCAACAATAATCGTTTATAGACATACTCATTAACACAACTCTTAAAGTAATCTCACATCTATTAAGTGGAAAAAACCAGACATTAGCTTTGGTTTGAGAGAAGGGTTTGGGTTTGGTTATATATTGCTGGTAGCACGCTGGTTCAGCCTTTCAGAAAGGAATTCTGTCAAGAAAACTTGTTAAATGACAACTTCTGACCCAGCATTCCCACTTTGGGCACTATATCACAAAGAAATAATTCAAAAGAAAAAAAATATTTTTCACAAAGATATTTACAGTCGCAGCTATATATTAGAGCTAAAATCTGGAAATAGCCCAAATGTCTGTCTGTGGGGGAGAATGGTATACTAATACAATGGCATATATTGCCACTAGAAATTACAAATGTGAGGACCGCAAAATATTTTGGAAATGACTATAACAAGTAATGGTAATTTTAAAACTAAGTCAAATTTATAAAGGTAGAGGTGAGGAGACACTACATAAAATAATGTGTCCATAAATAACAGGTCAGAAGAGGTAAATAGACGGTACTTTAGGAAGTGAGCAATTTTTTTTAATATATCACATAATTGTTGATAGTTAGGTCTTTCAGTTTACCTTTAACTAAATAGTAGACTAAATGAAGTTGTTGAAAAAGCACAGAACACAGACTTAGGAGACTGGATCTGAATCCCAGTTCTGTCTCTTACTAATTATACAACTCCGGTTACCTAACTTCTCTAATTGTCCGTCTATGAAATAAGGATAATATTTCACACAATAGTGGTGTTTTAAAGATAACAACTAAAACAAAGCACAGTGTAAGTTATAAATCACTACAAAAAGTTAAATTATTTTTACATAAATATATGTAATAGTTAATATCCATTAATGGTGTCATCACTAGAGCTAATCTAATAATCATTTGTTTTTCTCCTAACTTAATTCTAACTATTAGAAATTGTTCTTCTGGGCCGGCCCATGGCTTAGTGGTTAAGCATGCGCACTCCTCTACTGGCGGCCCAGGGTTCGGATCCTGGGCGTGCACCCACGCACCGCTTCTCCAGCCATGCTGAGGCCGCGTCCCACATACAGCAACTAGAAGGATGTGCAACTATGACATACAACTATCTACTGGGGCTTTGGGGGGAAAAAAAAAAAAGGAGGAGGATTGGCAATAGATGTTAGCTCAGGGCCAGTCTTCCTCAGCAAAGAGAGGAAGATTAGCATGGATGTTAGCTCAGGGCTGATCTTCCTCACCAAAAAAAAAAAAAAAAAGAAAAGAAATTGTTCTTCTAATGTCAAATTTAGTCCTCTTTCAGGCTGAATAATTAGGATTTGGGTGTACACATGTAAAGTTAAAATACATTCCTGAATTCGTCCATTGGGTGGACGTGGTGCTTGGTTTCACATTGCTAGAGCGCAACCTACGCTACCAGCTGGATAAAGAACTGAGCACAGTAAAAGATAGCCACCAGGATGGACCAAAAGAACTGAACTAAGGAAAAAGATTAGACTCCCTGTCAAAGCTTATCTGCAAATCCCTCCCTGATATAAAAGAAGAGATCATTTGTAGTCAACTCCTCCTCTTGAGTTACATCTAAATTAATAGGTGGAGGTGAAACCAAAAATTGAATATTCTGGATCAGAGCAGGAAGGAAAAAAAGGGGGAAAGAATCAATATATTTCCTGAATTGGGATAAGGATAATGCTTCTCTCATCTCCGTGGTCACTTAACTGCTATTTGGTGACACTTTACTAAGGGTCAAAGCACTGCCCTGAGGGCCTGATCACAGCAACAAGAAACTTTCAAAGTTGAACTTTAGAAGCTGCTACCAAACAGCAGGTGCAGCTATCCTCTCTCACAGCGAACACCATCACCAAAATACTTGGCTCCACTTTTTCAAATCAAATTTCGACTTTTTAAAACCATTCCATTTGGCTTTCACTTGAGAAATAGCACCACTTTGTTAAAAGCAGCTTAACAACTCAGCTTTTTCTTTTCTTATATTCCTTCAATCATCTCTGGAGGTTAGTTTCCCTAGCTGGTGGCCAAATCCTATCTATATTCTTACTGGCTTCAACACCTGAAAGATCAGGAATAAAAAAATCTTCATTCTCTGAAAGCAGTCCAAAGGGGGTCGGTAGAACAAGGCAGCAGAAGTGCCGGAGAAGACAGGAGCAGGTGCCCCTGGGAATTCAGTAAGGACCCTTGTTCCCATCCTTGAAATGCTCTCTGGTTGGCTGTTTCTCCAACACAGTTACTAGTGTAAAGTGGGGGTTCTCCCCCCCAAAATGATTAGTGCCCTGTAAATAAACCTCTCGCATGACTGTTAATGCGCGGAGGAATCTCTAACCCAGCCTGTGGGCCTGGTGGAACTTCCATTTTCCCAGCCCTCCTTCTCTTGCCTCAGGCTCATTTTTCCACTTGGGCCCCCTCCTTCTTAGCTTTCCGGCACTTAGTCACCATTATAGTTTGACTGCATTCCTGGGTGCATGACCTATTTTAAACAAAAACAACACAACATGTACCCACAGTAAGCTATCGGGCTCCTTAAAATCTTGGCCACAAGTGAGTCCAAAGGGACAGAAATTAATCTAGGCAGTTATCTAGTGTCCTCTTTCATTTCACTTCTCCTAGCTCATACCCCAAACCAAAAGCAAATAAATAAACCTAGTCTGAAGAAAAATGGCTGGGGGGTGAAGGAGGGGGAAGTATGGGTATATTGCAGAAGTCTTAAACCTGCATGGTCTCTAAGATCAGCAAACTCCTGGATCACAAATCAGTTTCCCTTCCCGCCCCATCTTGAAGTGTGATTCCCCTTGATGCCACCAATGCTGCCTACCTGCAAGACTGGCATGATTTCCATAAGCATAATTTCCTGTTGACTTGGGAATTCAGGAGAGGGTATCTGTCCACAAAGGTAGAACAAGGCCATCTCAAGGGGGGAGACGGCTATGCAAAATGATGCTTGGGGGCTTGAAATTTTAACTTGACACTGTCTCTTGATTTCTTTGATCTTCTTGCTCTCCAGAAAGCAGATTATCCCCCATATTGTCTGTACCCACCAGCTCTTCCACCAAGACTAAGAATATGGCTTTAAAGTACAAGTTTTTAAACAGCTCAAGATAAGAAACATTTCAGTCTTAATTTATACTTGTGTTAGACTAAATCCTCCAATGGCCTCAGCAGCAAAGGTCTATAATTAAGGTTCAAAAAAGATCGTTATACTGTGTTAAATTGCTTACCCTTCTGGCCAGGGAATGTGGAATAGCCCCAACACCCATGGTGAAGTGAGATTGTAGGAAACATGCCAGCATGAGGTCAGGCCATGCACAAGGAGAGCATGGAGCAGACCCACATCTCCCTTGAAAGGCCTCCAAATGTCAACTTACCTTTCTCATTCAACCTCGCCTCCATGGTTCCACAATATGCAACTGAACTCCAGCCAAGCCCATTTCTTCTACATTCATTCCTATACCCATACCTTCTCCTATATTGCCAGCACCAACCTACCTTTGCCCCTGACAAATGCTTGCTTCCCTCCCTCTTCTGGGCACTAGTCAAATCCCCCCATTCTTCAACATCCAGCTTAAGCTTCTACTTCCCTGATTCCTCCGAACATTCCTCTTACTCTCATGTGAACCCTCACACTGAACCTACCATAAACCTAGGCATTGTTAGCTTTTCACAGCTGTATGTCTTGTTTGTCCAATACACTCATAAATCCCATAGGATCAAGTCTTAAACCTCTTAGTACTTCTAAAAGTGGATCTCAACCAGCATGCTGCAAAGCAGTGGTATACCAGGAACCCCAAATAAGTGTGCCATCAAATTTTAAACAATTTATAGATTTTATTTTCATTCAACTAAAGATCCACGCTTTTATGAAGATTTCTGTCAGACAAACCACTGAGCCACAATGTGGCTCATGACACAATTTGCTGCAAATAACAGGAAGACTGCATGTTCAGAGGAACATATATGAACTTTACCTCAAAGGATATAAGAGAACAAGGTCAGGGCAGTAAACAGTTCTACTCAGACAGTAACATACCAGACAGTGAACAATAGATAGGTTTTCAACTTTCTGAAACTTGCTTTATTAAAAAAAGACATTCGCAGAACTGACCCAGTGGCGCAAGCGGTTAAGTGCGTGTGCTCCGCTGTGGCGGCCTGGGGTTCGCCGGTTTGGATCCCAGGCGCGCACAGACGCACTGCTTGGCAAGCCATGCTGTGGTGGCATCCCATATAAAGTGGAGGAAGATGGGCACAGATGTTAGCCCAGGGCCAGTCTTCCTCAGCAAAAAAAGGAAGATTGGCAGATGTTAGCACAGGGCTGATCTCCTCACAAAAAAAAAAAAAAAAAGACATTTGCCTTTTAATTCTTCAATGTACTAACAAAAATTCTAACATCATACAAAAGTATGTCTTAGACAAAAGGTGAGAACTGTGATTCTAGCATAATAGGTATTTCAACAGACACTGCTTAGGGACTGCTTAAGCAAGTTCTCAAAAGTACAGTTCTCCCTTTGGCAAGTCACACTTTCAACAATACCCGCAGATTTTTAGAAACCTGGACACGCTACCTTCAAGCTCCAAAGGCCCTTCCTAAAAATGTGTAATATACCACATCTTCAGGAATTCAACCAAGGCCTCCAAATTCTTAGGTTAGAGAGGCTCGAGGGAAGGAATCTGAGCAGATAAAGTAACTTAATGTGGCACCCACTGTCAAAGCTGTCCAAAGAAGTTTCAGAAGCACTGGGCATAACCCTGATTCTTTACATGAGCTTAGGATTTAGGGCCATGTTCACATTCACATTCATTTCCTCCTGCTATTGGGCAAATTCTTTATTTGCGGGGTACTTGACCAGCGTGTCTGTTCTGCAAGATGTTAAGAGATATTAAGCAGGGAAAAAAAGAATTTTATGGTCAAAACATTTTGGACAGTGCTGGCTAAAATAAAATTAAACACGTCTCCCTATCACAGGACTTCTCAGTACCTTTAATTTACCAACAGGCATTGTGAATCCCCAAGAGAGAGGATGTGAAGCACAGTAGTTCCCACACTCACATGATCACAGAATCAGTTTTTCAAGAATTCCATAATAAAACTTTCAGAAAGGCTGATCTAGGGCCGGCCCTGTGGCTTAGCGGATGGGTGTGCGCGCTCCACTGCTGGCGGCCCGGGTTCGCATCCCGGGCGCACACCCATGCGCCGCTTCTCTGGCCATGCTGAGGCCGCGTCCCACGTACAGCAACTAGAAGGATGTGCATCTACGACATACAACTATCTACTGGGGCTTTGGGGGAAAAAAATTAAAAAAAAAAAAAAAATCGGCTGATCTAGCACTTTCTGAGAATAAACAGCAAGAAAGATGCCCCTATTTTTTGTGAACAGGCCATCCTCTAAGTGAGTCATGAATTAAGCACTAGCAGACTCAGAAGTGGACTTTGTTCTCATACCTTCAAAATGACTTTTCCCTGGGCTCCCCATCTGCAATGTGAGGAATAATTATACTGCTCTGCTTCTCAGGGTTGTTTTTTATTGTTTTTAATCTTGCAACTGTGTTCCATATTAATCACCAAAACAGGTTCTCAGTCCCAGTGGCCAGGCTTCAAATTCCCGGGTGACCTTCCAGCCTGGATGAAGGGATGGAGAGAACATGAACCAGATGCCACCCAGAAAGTTTTTACATCTCCAGTTTCTAGGCCATTATGATAAAGTCAAACTGCAGCCAAGATAAGGGATGAATGAGAGGTTCTTCTTTAGTAACTCACGTCTGGAGGGAGGCCCCTCTTAAGCACACATCACCTGTATCTGAATCTTGACTCACCTTTTCAGTATGGACTAAAGGGAAATTCAAAGAAACATGGGAAGTCAAAGCTGGAGCTACAGAGAAAAAGAAAAAGAAGTACTGGAAGGAGACTATTTCCCTTTCTCTACAGAGAAACAACCCATTATGGAGTTAGTGAGCAGGGGAAATACCATTCCTTTCAGTGAAACAGTTTTCCAGGAAAAGTATCTCAACATGTTTACTATAAAACAATTTAATTTCCCTGTCCCATCACCTGCCACCCCATCCCCAACCCCCCAAAAAAGCCCAGATTGTGGATTTCCTCTCATTCTTGGCAGAGTTACCAGAAGAAATATAATACCCCCTTCGGACTGCTCCCAACAGCTGCTGGAACAAGAGGGAAGCTGGGGGTAACCTTCCAAAGCTGCCTCTAAAAATGACCATTTCCCCTGCCAAACCATGCAGCCAGTGAGCATAAGACTTCTCTTTCTGTACTTTCTTAAAGCAAGAGGAGACCCCAAAAGCAACAGTGTCCCCTAGTCCAAAATACTTGCCTCCAGCCCATCTGTTCTCCTCAACTTGACTCTAAGCTGAAACTTCTGTACAGTAGGCTACCACTCTATTTCTTCCCTAACATGTATTTCTTGAAATAATCCTCCACTACTTCACACTAGTACTTTTTGTTTGTGTAACCCACTAATTTCCAAGTTAGGGTTCTTACCAAACTCCTGTTTAGTATAATTTCCTTGTCTCTGTCCACCTTCCCAGTACCACATTCCTTGTACACACACACACACACACACCTCCTTTCAGGTCAAGAGCCTTGAAAAACAAAAGTCTAGAAACAAATTCAGCAATGGCTACACTGTACCCCAGCCCTTTTCCCCTTCCCCAACATCGTCATACACTAAATGCACTTCATTTCTATCTAGAAAAGCCCCATCACCAGGCAGCAGAAAGACTTCCAGTTAGACTTCAGCCTCTCAGCTGAGACCACCAACAAAGAAGTTCACAAATGTCAACTGGGGGGAGAGGCAATATCTCTCTTTGCCAAGAAGAAACCGGACAGAGCCTCCATCATCATTCCCCAAAGGTGATAGCCGGGGTTGAGTGAAGACCGTGAAAACTGTACAAGAGCTGGGGGAGAAAATATAATGTAAGGAATGATTTGGAATTGGGCAAGAGAAGGCGGAGGGATGAACTGGCTGACCCCAAATGTCTTTTCCATCGCTAACTCCTATGATTCTTTGACCTCCAATTTTGTGCTGCGGACAAGGAATGGAAAGTCAACAGACGTGGTGATGTTTTGAAAGAGCCTGGCAGTCTGCTCTTGTCATTTAGTGGCCTTTGCATGTATTTTTTAAGGTGTCTCCAAGCCCTGTCTTCATTTCACAGTTGTCACCTTTCTCAGCAATTTGAGCTCATGTCAAATACCAAAAAAGAAGGAGAAGAAGAAAGAATGTACTGGCAATTAATTGTGGGCTAAAGAGGGGCAGGCACAGTGGCCCATTGGGTGGCCCAGACTTCCAGGGAGGGCAATGTAGATAGTTTGGATATAATGATGAACTGACTCAAAGTTGAGACAAGGCAGGCAAACCTCTAACAAGAGACAAATTCTTTCTCCAGGTAGTCTCATACTCAGTTTTAGATATAGTTCAAGCATTTACTGAGTCAGGATTCATAAACATATTCTTAATTAGCACAACCATTTTGCTTTTACTGTTTACAACTGGAGTTCTATCTGAATCCTTTTCAAATCCAAGCACGACTGCCGAATAGAAAGGACTTTCCTCAAGAATAAACCAAATCTGGGCCGGCCCCATGGCTTAGCAGTTAAGTGCGCGCGCTCCGCTGCTGGCGGCCTGGGTTCGGGGCCTGGGTTCGGATCCCGGGTGCACACCGACGGACTGCTTCTCCGGCCATGCTGAGGCCGCGTCCCACATACAGCAACTAGAAGGATGTGCAGCTATGACATACAACTATCTACTGGGGCTTTGGGGGAAAAAATAAATAAATAAATAAAAACTAAAAAAAAAAAAGAATAAACCAAATCTTTAGAGCCTCAACCTCGTCTGATGGCTGACACACCTGAGATAAATTCTGGCACTTAGCAAAAATCTGTTTCTGTAGATCAAAGTGAGGGGCATGCCACTTTTCACTGAAAATTCAAAACTCAACATTCTCCTCATTTTTTCAAACAGTTGATCCTACCTTAAATTTTCAAAATTTACTGGAGCCTGGCCTCAATAAGAATCTACTTGCATTTCTCCCTGTTCCATAGTTATGAGTCAGGACCAGAAACTAATCCAATGCCAGAGTCAACCCAGAGTTAAAATTAAGCTGTCACAGGAAGGTAATTCTTTCTATATGTCAAACACTCAAAAATAATGTTTTTAAAAAATCTGTATGCTGCCACAGTAACCTCGCTGTCAGTTTGATTTCCACAGCTCAAGCAAAATCTTTACCTAAGGTGAAGGTGCTAGACACAGAAAACTGAAAGTATGGAGTACTGAAATATTTTCAGAGATTTCACTCCAGTATGAACTGTTCATCTTGCAGACTGTGAGGACTTTGGATTTCTCCATGTTTCTGCCTTGAAAGCTAGGAAATTCATCCCCTACTATTCAAGTTTTACAAGACTGGAAAGGATATAAGCAGCTTCTACATTCTCACAGTCTTGGAGGAAAAGAACTCTTCCATTCTTCCAGTTTGCATTTGGAGGTACTGACTGCACTAGACTATTTCCTGCTTCCACAGGTGTATTGTTTTATTTATTTTAAGTATGTAAACTGAACTCAACTTTTATTAACTCACAAACTATTAAAAACAAAGACTTGCCAAAATGGCTGAAGATAAATACATCCATAGATAAAACCTTTCAATGAACTGGAGAACAGTGACTCTCCTTCCTAGGTAACACAGAAAGGTGAAGGAGAAAGCCGAAGTTACTTTAAGTTGCTAATTGTTTTCTGAAAATCACTGTTTAGGCCTTAAATGTAACCAGTCAGCAATGTCTTCTCCATTCAGAGTTAGGGAAGGAAACTTTATGCTTTCTGGGGACAAAAAAATGCTCTTAAGTACAATCATTTTAAAACAAACAAACACACTCTGCTTATCTGTGTCCATCTCACCACTCTGGACGTTAATCATCACTGAAATAGATACCCCAGCGCCCAGCCTCAAAGAGCTCCAAGCCTACAAGCCCCTGGCTGAGGAATGAATGTACATGCCAGGGCAAACACCTCAGAGCCTTACTCCCTAAACACCTATTGTTAATTCTAGGCAAATCCACCACAGGCAAACGCAAGAGAGCACCCAGGTATTGCTCAAAGGATATTTAAAATAAAATTCAAGTTTGAAGACATGTAGGACTTAATTTGGGAGGAAGAGGCTCGAGTAAGCTTTCTTTAACATAAGAGTGGCAAAAGTATTCAAAAACAAACAAACATAGATTTACATACACAGAGACACTTTTTTCTTTCCATTCTTTGCTCCTGTTAATTTCCAATATCAGAATTTGCAGATAGCACCTCTGTTCTTCCACCTGTCATACTGTCTAACCTCTTGCATTTAGCCTACTTTATAAACTGAGAGAGTTAAATTTCTCTGTTTTGTTCTTGAAGACTGAACTAGGTTAGTTTTCCCCCTACTCTGTAGGGAAAACATAAAAGATTGCTATATGAAACATTTCCTTGATTTTTATATTAAAGATATTTCTATTCCCCTAGGCTTCATAAAACCTTCAAATGAAACTGGTTTTAAACCAGATGACTGACCCAAACTGTCTTTGCGTGCACTTTAAAAAAAAAAAAAGCTCAGGATACCTACCAGTGTTCACTGTTTGGGCAAGAGGCCTAAAGGGAAGCAAATTATTTGTTTGTGGTTTTAAAGTGGCCAAAATGCCTTCAAGCACAAGTATAAGACCATTAACAAATCACAAGGAATCAAAGCAGTTCATCTTACTCAACAAAGCTATGATCAGTTAGGAACAGCCAAACTGAATGGGACTTGCCCTGGGCCAGAAGGTCAGTAAACCTTAGCAGTTTGTGTTTCTGAGAATCAAGAGGCTCTTTGGCAGGGAGTGCAGTCCTTAAGCCCACAGGTTCTGCTGTCAGGTTTCCAAAAACATTCAGGAGAGGTGAGAGAAACTAAGGGGGGGGTGTGTGTGTGTGTGCGTGTGCGTGTGTTCCAGCACCTCCTGTCTTAAGGCGGCATCTCCAAGTCAAACCATCTCCAATTTTGCTATATACAGACTGACTAGAGAAGCCAAGCAATTAAAAAGTTCCATTTTACAACAATTTACTGAGTGCCTACTACGTGCTGTACACTGTGCTAGCACTTACACATTACTACATTTAAGCCTCATTTTACTGGGTATGTTATTCTCATTCTTTATAGATGATAAAACTCCAGTGCAGTGAGGTTGTGGCTTCTGATAAAATGAAGTTTTGTGCTGTGCTTATAAAAATTATCCCACTGTCCAGTCTACAGTTAATTAGCCCAAAGCATGAACTACATACAGCCTTGCCACTATCCAAGCAGCCATACTCTCACTGAACTTTGGGCGTAGGCTCCCTGATGCCCTAAGAGGACTGGGGTGCATGCCGTCTCCCTCGAGGGATGACAACCACCTCTCTTGGTGGCTTATCATGTCCCTGCAGCTGTCCAGAAACAGACCACACTGGTAAACACTCTCTCCACCTGCTGTAACATGCATAACTTCTCCCTTCAACTCAGAAAACAAGAGCAGTGACCCTACTCTTTATCAAGTGCTGTGATAAAACTTCCCTAGAAGGTCTGAGATACCTCATCCTAAGACATAGCCAAGAAATCAAAACACACATGGCTAATAAATAATAAAGCCATATTACTTGGCAGTCTCAAGGCATTTTATACTATGAATTCATTTTAATTTTGTTGTTATTATTGCTTACAGAATACACACTCATTCCCATTCTCTCTTTTAGAGCATCTGAAAAGGAAAGAAAAATAAACATCAATTCTTTCATTCATTCATTCAATCTCTATAAGGAGAGACAGAAAGCCAAACTTTGCCTTGGCTGGTTTGGGTTCCAGTCACTTTAGCCAACTTTCTTATAGGTCAACTGATATGTTTTTTGAAAGAGTTTTTCTTATAAGAAATGAAGGTAACAAGACTGCATACCCCAAAAATCCCAAGGAATCATTATCATTGCCAACAAAATCATCCCAGAATTAATAAAAGTTAAGCAAAATGATCCAGTTCAAAATTTACAAAAGATTATAGTAATCTTGTACAGCATTAACAATACCCAGCTGGAAAACATACTGAAAGAGAGATTGTATTCACAATTAAAACGAAATGCATAACATATTTAGGAATACTTAGGAATAAGTCTAACAACAGATATTTGGGAACTTTATAGTGAAAATCACAGAAACTTTTGAAAAGGCACAGAATTTTTTTTTGCTGGGGGGTTGAGTGGGAGTGGAGATGTCACACACACACACAAATCCAACAACGATAATTTACCCCTAACAGATATTAGACTCTACCAAAAAGCAACAATATTTAAAACAGTATGGAAATGGAACAATATATCAGTAGAAAAAAATGGAGTGTTCAGATACAGATCCAATATATATACATATATATGTACGTGTGTATGTGTGTATATATGAATATATATAAACTTAATATTTGGCAAAGTAAGCTTTCTAAAACAAAGGGAAAGACAAGAATTATTTAACAAAAGGTGTAAAGATAACTAGGTAGCCATTTAGAAAAAAGATGAATTCACCCCTTGCACCAAAACAAAAGTGGTATTGATGAAAGTGTTAACTATTAAAAAAATCAAATTATAAGAAAACCAGCAGAGGGGCCGCCCCGTGGCTTAGCGGTTAAGTGAGTGCGCTCCGCTGCTGATGACCCAGGTTCAGATCCCAGGGGTGCACCGACCCACCGCTTCTCTGGCCATGCTGAGGCCGCGTCCCACATACAGCAACTAGAAGGATGTGCAACTATGACATATAACTATCTACTGGGGCTTTGGGAAAAAAACAAAAGGAGGAGGATCAACAATAGATGTTAGCTCAGAGCCAGTCTTCCTCAGCAAAAAGAGGAGGATTAGCACGGATGTTAGCTCAGGGCTGATCTTCCTCAAAAAAAAAAAAAAGAAAAGAAAACCAGCAGAATATCAAAGAGCAGATTTATCAGGTCTGTGGAGGAATTATAAATTTCTCAGCTTTGGAGGAAAAAAAGAAAAATCACAAAAGACTGGCAGATCCTGATACATTTAAGTGTAAAACCTCTACAGGTTAAAAACAGTCAAGTAAAAAGAACTAGGAAAAATACTTGCATCAGGGATGACAGACTAGAGCCTAATATCTGTGACCCACAAAGATTCCAACTTTATAAGAAAAACATCAAGACTCCAATAATAAATGGGCAAAGACTAGGAACAGACAATTTCACAGGTGAAACAAACACATGGGAAAATATTCATCCTGGTCAGCAGTAAAAGCAATGCAAAATAACAAAACTTTGAGATACCATTACATGCCCACTAAAATAGCAAAGATTTTTAAAATTCTCACAAGAAATTGATTTGGTTGCTGGTGCCACTATAACTTGGTATTAACACCTTTACAAACCATAACCTTTGATCCAATAATGCCAATCTTGATAATTTATCCTAAGGACCTAACTCAAAAAGATACATATATTATAGGGTATGTGACTTATATCTCAATAAAAATGTTACCAAAAATGCATTAAATTATTCATTTCATTGTTATCTATAAGAGCAAAAAGCTAGACACAACATGAAAGTTTAATATTAGAGGAATGTTTTTAATCTCCTTATGGTACAGGCCACAAACATTTATTATGTACCTATTCTGTTAGGATCAGTAAGATAGCAACTAAGATGGGGGAAGAAATGTGTAACTGAAAAGTAATTTTTAAAAATGAGTACTTGTCTAGAGGTGATGGTATTATAGCATTTTATGTTTTAAAACAACTTTAATGTTGTTACTCTGTATTAGAACTACCTTTTTTCTTAACCCAAATTGGATGAAGTTGGGTGCAATCTGAAAGCTTTTACTCCTTCAATTCCATACTTTTTTTCCCTTCCTATTTAACAGCTTAAGTGGTTCAGGAAAGTTTTTCATTCACAGGTCTCAGATCCTACCAAGAACAGGCCACATTACAATACCATGCCTTTGTCCATAGCCTAGACCTAATCCAGCCCCTTCCATAAGCAGGCACCCTTTTTGTGTCGTTCTGCCTGTATCAAGTCATAGACTATAGTTGACACTCGGACCAAGGGCCTTCTTTTCAGGTCTGAGCCCTTTTCTCCACATTCGATTTTACACGAGCCCTGAAGCCTAACAACCTTTAGAAGAGGGTGAGAGGATGAACGTCCACAAAAATGTTCTGATAGACCACACAGTGGACGTGGTCCTAGACCTAGACCAGAGGAAGCCTCCAAAGCCACAGACCAGCCGGGCTCCTCTGGGGCTGAGGAACCCAGGCCGTCAACGTCTGCGAAAAGACACAATTAAAAGCTGAAGGGAGTGCTTAAGATGGCTAATTGTGAGGAGCCGCCCACGGGGAGGGTGCTGACTGAGAGATGCTCTCTGAGGCTTCCTGGGATGGGGGCCTCCGAGAGGAGGAAGGTGCTCGGGGAGGGGTCTTGGCGGAGGCCGGGTGTGGGCCTCGGAATTCGGGGTGCGACACAGCCCCAGACCGACCAGGCCGCGGCGCCCCGCCCTTTCCCGGGACGCGGGCCGGCCTGGGGCGGGGAGCGGGCGGGCGAGCGGGCGCTTACAGGTCGGTGCCGAGCCGCGTGAAGCCGGAGTTGAGCGAGGCCCGGGCTATCCGGCGCCAGAGCAGGTCGCAGCTGGTGAAGCGCCGCAGCCAGCGGCACACCTGAGCCAGGCGGCCGAGGGCCTGCATGTCCAGGTAGGAACAGATGAGCAGCAGCAGCTCCTCCGGCAGGAGCCAGAGCGCGGGCCCCGCAGCGGGACGGCCGGCCGGCTCCCGAGCCGCCGCCGCCTCCTGGGCCGCCGCCGCCATGGCCGCCCCTGTCCCGGCGATGCGGCCCCAAGCCTGACTCCTTCGTCCCTGTGCTCTCCCCGGCCTTGCGTCCTCCCGCCGCCCAGTCCTGACCCTCCATGCCTCCTTCTTCCCATCATCTCTTCCTTTGGCCTCCTTCCCCGCCCCTGCGCTCTCCTCAGCTCCCCTTACGATCTTTCTCGCCCCTTCCTCCACGCTTCCGCCTCCCTCTCTTTCCTCCCCCGGGCCAGCCCTCGCTCCCGCCTCGGCCCCCTGCCCCGCTGCCTCCTTCGCCTTTTGCGGCTCCGGCTTTCCTTCCGCCCCGCTTCCTCTTCCGCCTTGCCCTGCTCCCGCTTTTCCCTTCCCCTTCCCCTTCCTTCGCTTCCCCCTCGCGACCCTCCCTTCCTGCAGTTTCCTCGCCTCCCCGCCCTCGCCCTCGCCCGGTCCGCTGTTCCCGGAGGGTCCCAAGCGGCCCAGGCTGCCCATGAGCGGCCGCGGGGCCGGCCCGACGCGCAGCAGAGCGCGAACCGCCGCCGCCGCCCCGGGAGGAGGCGACACCATGTCGGACCGGGTCACATGGGGCGGCGCGGGCCGAGGCTTGGGCCCGCCCCTCACACCCGCGGCCGTGGAGCGGCTTCGGGGTGCGGGCCTGGGCTGGAGAGTGGACCCCCCTCCCGCCCGGAGCGTTTGGTGGAAGCACATGCGTTCATATGTCTAGCGTGTGAGGCGCGCTAAGGGCCTGGCCAAAGGCCTCAAGCAGAGCTTCTGCCTTCAAGAAGCGGCTAGTTGGAGCCCCTGCCCTCAAGAAGCATCCACTTGGGTGGCGTTCCCGCTCTGAGAGCCATTCTCTTCCTCGGGTCATGCCTCCTTTCCACAGGCCACATACCAGGGCCCCAGGAACTGCAGCCCTAGAAATTGGCAGTTTCCTTAACCCAGGTTCTCACACAGGGTGTGAACCCCAGCCTTGCCGTTGAGCTGGTATTTTAGACGTTTGGGGAGTTGCAGTCCTCTAGATCCTGAATCCATAACTCCCCGGTCATGCATCAGTACATGGCAAAGCTAGGGCTTCTTCTTAGTCACCATCCAAGTGCAAGTGGATTCTCGAGGGTCACCCAGGAGCCCTTTCCCACACCACCCGTTCCATTCAAAGGGCGCCCATCTGAGGGGAGAGCTGAGAAAAACCTAGTGAAGTCTAGCCATGCTGTCCACCACGGTCCCCCCAAGTCACATGTTGGCTATTGGGCATTTGAAATGTGGCTAGTCCAAATTGAGGTGTGCTGTAACTGGGCAATAAACACCAGATTTTGAAGACCTGCATAAGGAAAAGAATGTGAACTATCTCATTAATAATTTTATGTTAATTGCATGTTGAAGTGATAAGGTTTGTGATACATTGGGCTAAATAAAATATATTTTAATGTAACTACTAGAAAACTTAAAATTATACATGTGACTTGCATTTGTGGCCCACGTTATCTTTCTATTGGATAGCACTGGGCTAGGCAGTAAGATGGGGGCGGGGGAGATGCCTATCCCTGTCTGTGTATCCTGTACCCCAAATACTGATAGGAAGAATTTGAGGGTTTCATTTTGTATTTAAATTTTAAGATCCATTTTCAGGGAGCAAGAATGAATCAGAAATCAACTCTGGAAATTATTCAACATCTAGCATAGCCCAGGAGAGACCTAGGGAAGCAACTACATTGCATTATGGTGCTGCAGAAGCATCATGTAACAAGGTCAGACCGAATCTGGCTTTGCCCTAGAATTACTTTTTGATCTTAGCAAAACAACAACAAAAAACCCCACCTATCTTGGCCTTTTAGTGTTCTCAGTCTGTAGTGGAGATAATGCCTCTGCCTTACTTTCGAGGGATAAATGAGATGATCCCTGTAAAATGCTTTGAACTTCTCTAAGAAAATTCTCAATAATAGTTACAGGTCAAATCCTGTTACAAAAAATACCCTTACCAAAAAAAAAAAATACAACAAAGGCTTTGTCTAGAAAAACATTTCTAAACTCCAGCTGGTGGTTTACTTATTAAAAGCATTATTAGATAGGACATTTCAATACAGCTAAAGAATTCAGACCATCTCTTAGAGATCATTATAAAGAAATTTACTTATTCATACTGTTAGAAGGCTATTGAGGTAAGAATGCTGCAAATTGAGGTAATGTCATCATCAACTTAACATTTATTTATTGATTTTGCTACATTTGTGTACTGTGAGCCACTCTGGAAAGAAGACAAAGATGAACATAGCATGTGGTTCCTACATTTTGTGTTCAGATTTGTGTTAGACACATTTGTAAATTCTTACTGTTTGACTATTTTTTAACTGTTCCTTTACACAGAGTAAAGCTGAGTAGTTCATCCACGTTGCACCTAGTTTTTAACGGAGGACTTGAAGGTATAGAAAATTATTTAATTAACCCAACATAAATCAAGTCAGTATTAAAATCCACAATTGCGCAAGTACAACTTACTCTTTACCCCATGTTGCCTTCATTGATGGAGCAATTAAACTATCATTTAAAAACATCAAATCACCTTCTTTCACACCCAAACTGGAAATCAAGTGAACTGTTTAAGCTAGAATTTATGGTTTAATGATTTCCAAAAAAAGCCAAAGTACTCACTATGCAGGAAGGCAAAGCCAAAATGGAAAATTGGCATATATTCTGTTATTTGGTGGTGATGTGTATCCCTAAATTCCTGAGCATTTAAAAAAAAAACCTACAGTTTAGTCTTAGAGAAGCAGCTAGAATCTTTCATCAACCTTCCCACCCCCTCCAAACAAAAAAATCCAATTTGGGGTTTAAATCAAACTTGAAAAAAACTACATCACAAAAAAGCACTTTTAAAATTCTTTTTTGGGACAGAGTATTTAAAAAAATCAACTGTGGCTGAAAAGATGAGTTTGTAACGAAAGTAAATGCATATCTTCATGGAGAACCTGAATAGCATTTTACTATCAAAGAAAATAAATATGTTAATAGACAGAAAAAAGGAAGATAGAAAGTGGACTTCAGAACATCTTTCAGAAAAATCATCAACTCCCTCGAAGTTCAAATCCAGGAATCAATCAAAGTGAAATAATATAGGGGGGTAAAATTTACCTTTGTTTTTATAAAGCTTTTTATTAAAAATTTTAAATTTGCATATTAATAAGTAAACTGAAAACATTAGACTACTTTAAACTTCGAATGCCAAAAATGTGGAATTCATAATATATTAAAACTTAAGACTCAAAATGAATTACATACCCAGTATTTAGAAACACTAATATTAGTTTACTTTTAAGGAGGATTTTTTTTAAGTATACAGATATAAAGTTTTTTGCGTATGTCCCTGTAAGTAACATGCCTAATAGTGATTATTACTGTTGTAGGTAGTATATAATGTATGTTTAGGATTTTAAAAAGGCTAGAATTGTGTGTTCAGTCTATTCTTATAAACATAGGTAACAATCTCAGACAGGAGTCCATTCCCACATCCAGTACTCCAGTGCCTACATGCCCATTTGCTTAAGCCCTCCATGCCCCAGCCTTTAACTTTAAAAGTAGGCATATTTAACAGGCGAATTATTCTGAGATGAATGAGAAAGAGATTATTTTGTGAATGACAAATTTCAATGTCATACATTGGCTCAGATGCTCACTATGATTCCTCTATAATAATTATAGATTATATTTATTGAGTGCTTACTATATATAATATCAGGTATATCATGAGAGCTTTCCATGTATTGTCTCACTTATACCTGTCAACAACAACATGAGGAAGATACTGTTAACCCATTTTTTGCAGAAGATGAAACCGGGGCCTGTGGTCACATGGTTCCTAAATGGCAGAGCAGATATCAAACGCAGACAGTCTAACCCCAAAGCTTGTCTCTGAACCATGCCTTCACTATACACAGCAGGAAATGGAATAAGGCATTGAATTCAGGGTCCTCTAAAGATCCCTTACAAACTAATAAAGACACACCCAATAATATTATACTTTACCTCTGGCCATCAAGCAGTTCTGGTGTCTAACTAAAAGCTGTTTCTAAGCAATGAAAGTAGCTCTTGTTCTTGTCTCAATTACTTTTTAAGAGTTAACCATGTAGACCTACAACTTCTTAATGCTTTTCATAATCTTTTTGCAAAACTTTAAAGGGATTTGTAGGAACTAATATATCTTGCAAAAAAACATTTAACCAAAGTTTAGTAATTCCTTCATTTTGCTTCGGCTTTATTTTCTTCTGTTAAGTTTAAGTAATAATATATGTATGGTATGTATTATATGAGCCTTTTTTGTAAATTTGTCCCTACCTGTATATATGCAAAGGGAGATTTTGTAGAATAATGTTAATAATGGTTATTTCTAGGTAAGAGAATTTTTGTATTTTACTTTGTGCTTTTCTGTATCGCTTGATTTTTTTTATAAGAATCATGTATCACCTTAATAAAATCAATAAATTCTCTCCCCAAAAAGGAAAATAGAGTTGTCATGAGTCCAAACACACCATGCAACAAGAAAGTTGGAGATCTGAAGCCCAGATCATTGCCAGAGCTTTTAACTAGCCACCTAAGTTTCTTCAAACTTTATTTATTCCATTTAAAATGTGTATTATGTAATAGTAAAATAAAGAACAAATTAGAGTATTAGAAAGAAGAAATAAGGGGCCGGCCCGGTGGCGCAAGCGGTTAAGTGCGCGTGCTCCGCTGCGGCCGCCCGGGGGTCGCTGGTTCGGATCCCGGGCGCGCACCGACGCACTGCTTGGCAAGCCATGCTGTGGCGGCGTCCCATATAAAGTGGAGGAAGATGGGCACAGATGTTAGCCCAGGGCCGTCTTCCTCAGCAAAAAAAGAGGAGGATTGGCGGATGTTAGCACAGGGCTGATCTCCTCACAAAAAAAAAAGAAAGAAGAAATAAGAGGCCCAGCAGTGAATGTTGTATCTACAAATATTTGAGCATCTCATAAGTAGAAGAATAGAATCTAAAGTGGTGTTTTCGGAAATTATCTATCAGGTTGGTAGTTTATATTCTGAAATCCTGTTAGAAACACCACTAAGATCTGCTCTGTTTTTCTATGAATCCACTGTCTTTGTCATATTCAAAGATAAAATATTTTTATTTCAAATGAAACTATTTAAAGTACTCTTTAAAAATAGTCACTTTATACAGAAAAGACTAGAAGGAAATATGACCAAATGCTAGACATGGATGCTTATGAGAAGTGGAATTATGGGTAGTTCTTTTTGCTGTTGCTTTACACGTTTCCGCATTTTCTAAGTTTTCTGCAGTGAGCATGTATTACATAGATAATTGGGTTTTTTTAAAAAAAGAAAAAAGCCTAAGAGGTGTTTACACCTAAATGTAAGAAATAATTTAATTTAATAAGGTAGTTCATTTTAATATTTTAAAAATTCATTTTACAAATCTCCCATGGAGAAGAATTCCAAATAATTTGTGTTACACTTTACCTTCAAGGAGATGGAGCATAACTCCCCCCACACACACTCCTAAGAGGGCTACATATAGTGACTTCCTTCCAAAGAGTACAATATGGGAAGGGGGGAGAAAAGAGTAACTTTACAGTGGAGAAGGCTGACAAACACTATTTCAGCCAGGTGATCAAGCTCAACATCAACAGTGGTAACTCATGCTGATAGTAGCTTCCCTTGCTATAATGGGATGAAAATGGTACTTTACCTGTGTGGTCTTCCTTCCCAAAATGCATAATCCCAGTCTAATAATGAGAAAAACATTGGACAAATCCCAACTGAGGGACGTTCTACAAAACTACCTGACCAGGACTCCTCAAAAATGTCAAGATCATCAAAAACAAGGAATGTCTGAGAAATTGTCACAGCTAAGATGAGCCAAAGGAGACAGGAGGCCTAAATGTAATGCGGTATCCTGGAACAGAAAAGAGAAAGGACATTAGCTAAAGACTAAGGAAATCTGATCAGTCCGTTAATCATTACAAATGCACGATACTAATGTAAGATGTTGATAATGGGAATATTTGGGAACTCTTTATACTGGCTTCACAATTTTTCTATAAATCTAAATCTGTTCTACAAAATAAAGTTTTTTTAAAAGGCTGTTTCTAGCCTTTTGTGACTTAGACAATCTTTGCAAAAATTGTAATGCCTATGAAGGCAGTGTGTTTCCTGAGTTTTAGAGATTCATGATATTATGAAACCCTATCCTGTCACCCCAAATGCAAAAGGAAAAAGTAAAAGTAATGTCCCATAAGTCACCTCCAACAAAAAGTAAACCACTACATAAGATTTCTAGATACCCAACTTAACAGCTGTACTAGAAAGATTCATTTTCCAAAGGGTCAGATATCATTCCAAGATATTGTCCTGACTTTATGACTGTGAGAAAACAGACATTTCCAAGCACCAATTTTTATATAAATTATATATATGTATTTAAATATATATTATGTAAATATACACATATGTATACAAAATTTAAGGACCATCTGTCTATGATGGGTAGAAGAGCAAGTAGGGGGTGAGCAGGATAGAAATATAAAATGTAACTTTGTAGGAAAATGAAAACAGATTTCCAGATTTTCTAATTAAGTAATTCTATCATTAGTTAGTCTGAGATAGCCTTTTTCATGTAAATAGGTAGTGTTTAAAGAGATTTTCAACAAAATATAGAGCACACCGTCAGCATTAGGATCTAAGATAAATTCCTGTATTGCCAAGTGCCATCAGAACTTGTGATTTTTCTGATCTCTGTCAATCAGAAGACTGAGTTATTTGGCAACAGATGATGGAAGATATAAAACTTGTAGATAAAGGGAACCACAAAATCTTGTGAAATTTTCATAGTTACCTGGTTATTTCTTTACATAAATAGATACACGTATACATAAAAATAAAGTCACCACTGAGATAGAATATATACAAATATAATCTTATGAGTTCTTTTCCAAAAAAAGAATGATAATTAAGTTCTAGAAAAAAATTTCTCTTGAGCATCTTCAGTTCTTCTGGAAAAAAGTGCCAGGTCAAGTATAAAATTATTATTTCTGATTCTCTAATTATTATTACTATTTAAGAATGCCTAACTTCAAGTAAATTTTTTCATTTAAGACATTCATTACACCAAATGAAACCACAGGATAAATTTATCTATCTTGTCCTAGGTTTTGGGTCCTGTTAAGAATGTGAAAAACACAAAAGGCAACTTTTCTGAAGTTTTATTCAGTGACATTATTTTCAATAGATGGTGGGTTGTGTTCAGTTGTTAAATATAAACAAAAGTTTGTGAATGGAATAAAGATAGGTCTGTTAATTTTTTTGGTTTTTACTTTAGTAAAAAAACTGTGTGTATACACACACACACACACACTCTCATATACTAAGAGCAATTACGGCCTTTGGACCAAAATTTAACTGTTGTCCTTTGAGAACCTGTGTCACTGTTTCTAAAAAATTATATATTCTATATAATGTGCCTTCCCTCTTTCTTATAGCAGCTGTTTCAAACACAAATGGAGAAATGAATGAGAAAAATCCCCTACATTTAAAGTCTACCATGGAGAGAAAAGCAGGAAGAAGTCCAAGCTAGCCCCTGGGGATCTTCCCAGGTTCAGTAGATTGACCCGAAACAAGGAGTATAGCTTGGGCTCTTCTTCCTTTAGCAGTGCAAGCGCTAGTCAGAGAAGTTTCCAAACACATGGAGCTTAGCGAGACCACCTGCTCCTAACACAGGACAATGGCCACTGGACCACCAACTCTGTTGCTTCAAGTCAACACCAGCTCCCCTTCACAACAGATGACAGGCTTTCTGCTAGAAGAGTTTCCCAGTAAGAGAGTGAGCAAAGAGAACTAAACTTCACATCTGTGATAGAAGCTCATAAATTTGGAGCAAAATGGACAGATTAAAAAGCTGAAACTGAAGTCAGTCTGATAGTAGAACCAAACAATAATCCCATAGATATTAGCACTGGCGAGACAGAGTTAAGAGTTCAGATCCTCACTTGGCAAGGGCATGGGCCTTCGAGTGCTATGGAGCCACCAAGAAATAGAAAGGAACTTTTGCCCACGTGCTCAGGCATTCCTTAAGCTTGACCAATCTCAGTGGTTGCTTGGCAGAACCCGGGAGATTTAATCTATAATCTCTCAAGATCTCCATCTCTTAGACCACTCAACAATAAGAGAGGAATCAACAATGGTCAGGCCCCACAGCTTGCCTAGCTCTTCCAAAAGAGTTCAGGTCAACTAGAGGTTTCAATTTCTCTGATTTGAGTCCTTAGTCATGTATGAAATAGCATGTTGAATCAGTGTTCAATTAAAGGTGTAAAGCAATATTTCATATTTTGTAGGTTAAGAGAAAGTTAATACCAGCTATTAGAAGGAAATTCTCGATTCAGTATCCTATGTTAACATACATAGGGAAATCAATGACCAACGGAATTTTAAATGTTTAAACAGTTAGGTCATGACACAATCTAGGTAGGATCCACGATGAGACTGAGAGGAAGTGACTGAAGGTCTTGACATCACATAACTTTCATAATGCTGGGTTTTTTTAAAGTATGGTTTAAAAAAAAAAATCCACATCCTTTTGGGTAATTTTTTAAAGTTGTAAAATGTTTAGAAAATTAAATTTTTAAATTTGTTCAAGAGCCTTCTGTGTTACAATTAAAATCACTATTCAACAGTACCCAAGATAGAGTAATGAAAACAACCTGAGAAGAAACAAGCCATTGATAGAGAATAGAAGTGTTTGAAACAAATGTATTCCAAACTGTTTAAATAAATCATGGAACATCCATAGAATAGAATAATAAGCAGCTGTGAAAAAGAGTGAGGAGGATCATATGCTTTGGTATAGAAGGATCTCTAATAAACATTAAGTGGAAAAAGCAAAATGCAGAACAGTGTATATAGTATATTGCCATCTGTTGGGGAGAAACTATACTTGTGTGCTTTGAATTTTATATGCCAAATATCTCCGGAGAAATACACAAAAATCTAGTACCAGTATTTGCTTCTAAGGAGAGGAATTGAGTGGATGACTGACAGGATTTCTTTTCACTATATACTATTTTACACCCTTTGAATTTTTAACTATTAACTATTTGTATATATTACCTATCAAATAATAAGCTTTATCTCTAAAACAGGCACTCTCTAAAAAGTAAAAGATCATTTTTTAGCATATTTTGGGTCATTGGAAGAAGCCATAATGAAAGAAACTGCCATTACTTTGCAAAGAAGAGCTACAGTGGAGAAGGAGGGTTAGGGGGAATATACAATATGTTAACTGGGATATCAGAAGGTAGATCAAAATTAATACCCAGATTGTGAAAATTTGATAATTCCTGACAGAAGGAAAAAGAATAAAGTCTGTCTCATTGCATTTAAGTAAGCAGTAAGCAGTGATATGTTAGGAAAAAGGACTAAACACGGAGAAAATAGTGGAACTCAAAAATTATAAAAAGAGAAAAAATATTCCGTGAAATAAAGTTTCAGAATGTTTTAACATCACAGTAAAATGTATAAATAAATTTTCAAATGAACTCCATCAGATCCAGAAATCAGTAAAACAATTTCACTTTCTTAAAACGCTTACACAAACACACCCCTAAAACACACACACATTCAGACACACACTGTAAGCAGCCTATAAGACCATTAAGACAATTGTGAACTTTTATGGCTATTTCTTTTGGGGGGTCATTCTTTGCATTTTTACTGCCCTAAATTTACCTCTTCAAGTCACAACAATGCAGATTGAGCTTGCTTTCTTTTTTCGGTTTGTTTCCAACCAAATCTTTTGTACATTTCTGGAATTTAAGCCACCTCAGTTACTCCTACTTATCTATAACACCATTGCTTTGAGGGATTAAAGCAGGTTTCTTGTAATACACTTAGATCAAGAGTTATCTGAGTTGAGAAGAATATCCTATTTGAGTTGGGGATGGGGAATCTTTATTTATTTATTTATTTATTTATTTATTTATTTGATCTTGAGTTGTTTTGATTTCCCCTGAGAGCAGTAATCTTCAGCAAGTGATATTTTTAAAAAGCCCCAAACACACCACAAAACATTCCAAGTGATTTTAACTCCTGAATGAGGTTGGGCTACCTGAGTGATTCTCTCTCTTCTCTTCTTTGGCAGAAAGGATTAGAAACCTCCACAGAACTTGCTCTCTATTAAAGTGGAGTGCTGTGCATTCATTGGCAAGAGGTGAATTGTTTTCAGATTACATGCGAAAGAGTGTGTGTGTGTTTCTTTCCCACATCAAAGACTTGGATGGAAGCAGTTCTGAGTATTGCCAGGGATGCAAGAATTGGTGCTAAAGTGATTAACAAAATTGCTTTCCTGCAAAAGAAGCACAAAACATTACCTAGGGATTAGAGGAGGAGAGGGCAAGATTAAAGGTGATGTTGAATTTTGGGTGGAATATCTTATCCATCTTTTTCAAATCATGCTTCAAGGATTCCGTGGCCCCTCCTTAAGGAAACTTGAACAAATCAGTCTTGCTTTCTCAAGTTTTGTACACGGGGGCACCAACAAGGTGAAATTAAAACTACTAACGTAAGCAGCACTCACTTGTGACCTCCGTATCTTTATCTCACACAACAAATACATTTTTAATGTATTTTATTCAGCACACACCAACGACTCCATTAACCAAAGATTTTTTCATTTGTAATTGGTTTGAGTGTCCACCATAGATAGTGTTTTATAGAATTTCTGGAGTTGTTTGGTTTTAGTAAATCTTGACTTAATTAGTGTATCATCCCTTTTTAAACACATCTTTCACAGTCAAAACCTTCATCTAGCCAAACTGTTGGAAAAAAAAAAAAAAAGCCATAGAACCTACATTCTAAATAGCGAAGGGAAGATCATACAACAAACCTCACAATTCCTAGTTTAGGAAATCATTTTAAGGAGTATCTCTGAAATGCCCCATGACATTCTTTGTCACTTAGCATTTTTTCATCTCTTTCAAAAACAGAATTTAGGTCTCCCTTCTTCCAAGAAATCCTCCTTACTTTAGTCTCCCAATCAGAGACAGGCAGAAACATATAGGTACATGCAACTGTTCTGGTATGAATAAACTTTTTCTTCCTCCTTGGTTTATTCCTTTAAAACATGAAGTCCAAAAAAAAGTAAAACATGTATCTGGATAAGTGGCAAAAACATAAAGTTGAGTGTAACAAGCAAAATAAATAAATTCAGAGCAATATATACAGTATGATACCATTTATAAAAAAAAATTAACACCCAAAACCATATAGTTCTTTAGGGACCATATACATGTATGTAAAAGTACAGACAATAGAACAGAATTATATACCTCAAACTCATAGTAGTGGCTGCCTCTGGGAAGGAAAGTGGGAAATGAGATTGGGGTAGTGGTGAAAGGGAGTTTTAGCTACATCTATAATGCTTATTTCTTTTAAAAGGGAAAAAAAATTAAGCTAAGATGATTCACTTAGGCATAGTTGGGGATGTGAAGTGCCATTGAAATTCTTGTCTAAAAAACACAGCAGAGGTTTGAGATCTCATCTTTGTCCCCAAATTCTCATACGTTGCATAACGTATAGATTTTTTTGGTCAGACACTAGTTATGTCTCACTTTCTTTATAACAATAACACCTGTTTCAAATTAGTTAAATAATTCAGAATAGCTGTGACATCTTTTCCCACAATAACATTATCCTCCTAAATTAATGTACTGTGGTGATGGAACTTTATCTTTATGTGGGTTCTGTAAGGAATAAGACACACCGTGAGTCCTCAGGAAAAAGAATAAATAGGTGAATAAACAAATAAGCACTGTTTGCTTGCCGCCTTGCCTGCCGTAGTTTGTGGGCGTTTTCATTTTGAAGTTGTTTCTCGAGGTTGCCTATGTGAGTTCTTCGCCTTCAGGAACTTGTTGAGAACAATCATTTTTTATCTTTCTTTCCCTTGGGGTCCCGTAAGGTCACTGGACATAAGATAGCTGTGAAATTTGACATTGTTCCAATTTAAATGCTTTACTCCAGCAAGTGCAAGACAGTGGACGCTTCGGTGTGGGGATTGCCACGGCCAGGCCGTTTCTGAGACTCGCCAGCCCTCCAGGCTTCAAAGCCTGCCATCCTTGATCTCACTAAAGAATGTTTTTGAATTCTATGTCCATCTAGTGGTTGCCTGCAAAGATCTACTTGGCTTTTTCTTTCTTCTTTTTCTTTCACACTTGATCAGTGAGATTCTGTTTGTGATGGGGGTTTTGCCCCCCTTGGGCTTTAATTCTTTCACAGGTGGTTTCAAAGTGTCTATCCTTAGCCACTGCTTTCTATAAACAAGCAGGAATTCATGAACCGCAGTTACTGATGGCTCTCCTCACGGAGCAATTCTCCCCTCACTTTGAAAATAGACTGTTTTGTGGACAGTAAAGTACAGTTCTTTTTCACAGACGAGATTAGAGGCTCGAGGGGAGGCTGGAGGGAGGGGAGTTTTTTCTTTTTCTTTTTTCTCTCTCTCTTTTTTTTTTTTTAACTGGAGAGCCTTTGTGTGATAACTCATTTTAGCAAATGCAAGAACTTTACTTATTTTACACTCAGTTGCCCCTTTGGTTAAAGATGACATGGCACTAAGTGAAGGTACTGGGAATTTGCGGATTTCTTCGTTACTTCCAACATCTCCAGCATCCCAGTATAAGGTTAGGAGTTGAAGATCTGGTAGTGACAGGAGCTAATGGGTTGTATATCCAAGGGATCAAATTGTATCCATTCTACCTGAGAATTTTGATGTGCCATGAGAGTTGAGATATCTATCTTATCACTTCCTCGCCTCTATGGGCTGAAAAATCTCTCCTCAGGTCTCAGTTCCTTTGATTTGAGGTCTTAGAAGGATTCGGATTCAATCTCTTATCTGTAGCAGCTGTTGGTCTTTTCAGTTTTCAAATGGATCCTGAAAGTTGGGGAGTTGACAGATTTGTACTACTCTGAATTCTGTGAGAAGAAAATAATGGAGGCCAAGTGTTATCACTTGGTTCCTAACACATCAACAGTGTTAGGGAATTTGTGTGTCTTGGGACACCGTGGCCTCTGGAAAAATGGGGGTACACACTGAATTAAAGTCAGTGCCTTTGTTCCAGTTCAAGTTAAAACAATACATATTTTTAATATTTTAAAATACTTTTCCTCTTTATAAATGTAACACGTTTTATTATTATCAATTTAAAAAACACAAATTATGTTCATGCAGCATTGTTTGTAATAGCAAAGAACCTGCAATTAAGTAACCTAAATGTCCATCAATGGGCAACTGGCTAAATAAACTATAGTGTATCCATCTATAGAATAACATGTAATAATTAAAACGAGTGAAACTGGAAAGAAGTGACATGAAAACATGTCTAAGAAATAGTGGGAGTGAAAAAAAAAGTTAAAAAATGATATGTATAAAACAATCACATAATTTTAGTGGGTTCAGGTATACATATATATGAGATTGAAGGAGGTGATCTAAGGGTATTTTAACCTTATCTGTAATGTTTTACTTTTTTTCTACAAGGAGAATGTATTTATATAATTCTCATATAATTAAAAATAATTTTAAGTGATTTAAAAAACCAAATAGAATATAGCTAAAAAAGAAAAAAATGAAACACCTGTAATCTCCTACCCAACCTTCCACATAGCCTTTGGTATATATACTTTTCTAAAAATTTTTTTATTGTGGTAAATATGCATAACATAAAATTTACCATTTTAACCATGTTTAAGTGCACAGTTCAGTAGCATTAAGTACATTCACATTGTTGTGCAACCATTACCACCATCCATCTCCAGAACTTTTTCATCTTCACAAACTGAAACTCTGTACCCATTAAACAGTAACTCTCCATTTCCCGCTCCCCCCCAGGCCCTGGTAACCACTGTTCTCCTTTCTGTCTCTATGTATTTGACTATTCTAGGTACCTCATATAAGTGGAATCATACAATATTTGTCCTTCTGTATCTAGTCTATTTCACTTAGCATAATGTCTTCAAGGTTCATAGCATGTATCAGAATTTTACTTCTTTTAAAGGTTGAATAATATTCCATGGTATGTATATACCACATTTTGTTTATCCGTTCATCCCTCAATGGACATTTGGGTTGTTTCCACATGTTGGCTATTGTGAAGAATGCTGCTAAGAACATTGGTGTACAAATACTAGCTATTTAAGTCCCTGCTTTCAGTTCTTTTATGTATATACCCAGATGTGAAATTGTTAGGTCAAATGGTAATTCTATGTTTAAATTTTTGAGAAACCACCATACTTTTTTCCACACTGGCTGCACCATTTTATTGGTGGTGCACCATTTATTTAGTGGTGCATTCCCACCAGCAATGCACAAGGGTTCCAATTTCTCCATATCCATACCACCACTTGTTTGGTTTTTGTTTTGGGGTTTTTTTTTTGGTGAGGAAGATTGGCCCTGAGCTAACATCTGTTACCAAACTTCCTCTTTTTGCTGACGAAGGTTGGCTCTGAGCTAACATCTGTGCCCATCTTCCTCTATTTTGAATGTGGGACACCATCACGATGGCTTGATGAGCAGTGCATGGGTCCGCGCCTGGGATTTGAACCTCCAAATCCCAGGCTGCTGAAGCAGAGTACGCAAACTTAACCACTATGCCACTGGGCTGTCCCCCTGTTTTTTTTTTTTTATAATAGCCATCCTCATTGGTGTGGTTATACACTTCTAAAAATTAAAACTTGTGGGGCCGGCCCGGTGGCATAGTGGTTAAGTTTACCTGCTCCACTTCAGTGGCCCGAGGTTCACAGGTTCAGATCCCCGGCACAGACCAACGTACCGCTCATCAAGCCATGCTGTGGCAGCATCCCATATACAAAACAGAGGAGGATGGGCACAGATGTTAGCTCAGGGCTAATCTTCCTCAGCAAAAAGAGGAAGATTGGCAATGGATATTAGATCAGGGCCGATCTTCCTCACAAAAAAAAAAAATTAAAAATTGGCCTCAACTATAGGTTAATATAACCTTGACATTTTTCTATGCTATTAAATATAATTCAACAATATCATTTTAATGGCTGCATAGCATTCCACTGAATAAGATGTACCATAATCTACTCAATCAATTCCCTATTATTGGAAACTTAGGTGTTTTCAATTTTTTGGCATTATAAAGAGTGTTCCATATTCACATTCTTGACTTTGCTTTAAATTTTCTTATAAATTCCTAACAATGATATTGCTGGTACATAGGGCATATACATTTTTTAAAGCTTTGAAGATCAACATCCATTTTAAAATTTAGTTAAAAAGAAGGATTGGAGGACAGAAAGAATTGCTACTGCAGCTACACACTTAAAATCCCAAGCAAACTACTACTTAATCAGTGGAGAAATTCCCACACACAGTGTAATGAGTGGGCATTGTCTGTTAGCCCGCCAGCAATTCATCTTTCACCATTGACCTACATCGAAACCTTGAGCTTAGGAAAAGAATGTAGAAGCCTCTTACTGGAAGGCTTGATTCGGTAGTACTCAGAGTGCTAAAATAGTCTGTATATGAGCACTTTCATCACTGTGGTTCACTACTGGATCCAAGACCAATCTGAATCTCTTTCACTTTCTCACTACTGAAATATGATGCTCTCTCTGGAGTGGAAAATACAGAAGTATTTAAGAGCACCCAGGAATAGCACAATGGAGAAAATTAATTCAAGAGGAATCATCCAGGAATAAATAACCAAGTGGTAGCTTTCTCCCTCCTGAACTGCCTAATTATTAGTCGGTACAGCCTATGCCCCCACAGAGCATTGGATCTGGACATCCTGGACAAATTTTAGTTATGTCAATCCCGTACTCAGAGACCTTTGCCACCCACAGGCTTCATGGTCAATACAAACCCCTTTGCCTAGCACTCAATATTCTGATTTCCTCTGAGCTCTCTCCCTCCTTACTGCCCCAGCATGAATTGGGGATGGAATTGCCTTCCATTCCATCCAAACTGACCTATTTGCTATATCCCACACAAGCAGCATGTGCTGTGGAAAGACCCTTGGACTTGGAGACAGATAATCTGGATTTGAACCCTGGCTCTGCCATTTCTTTATTAGATGACCTTGGGCAAAATGCTTAATCTTGCTGAGCCTCAGTTCCCTGTTCTGTAAAACAGGAATGACAACGCCTAATTCACTGTATTATTATGTGTATGTTAAACTAGACGACTGCATGTAAAAGAAGTTAGCACAATGCAGGGTGTGTAGTGAGTGTTTGATAGGTGACATGAATGTCCTGTTTATCCTGACCTTTACTTCCACCTGTTCTCTTTCTGGACAAGTCCTTTCTCATCTGAATCCCACCTATCCATCAAAGCAAACGCATGTTTTAGCCCCCTTGAAAGCCCTCCCATGAAAATCATTAGCACTCTCTGACTAGGCTACTCATTCAGCATTGGTCTATGCTGCCTGGTATTGGTCACTGTTTTTACTGTGTATTTGTCTTCTCCAGGTAGCCAGTCAAAGAACAGAAACCATGCCTGCTACCTCTTCCTCCCACCCCACCTTTCCCCCTCTGCATCAACAATGTTTTATACATAGTAGATGGTAAATAAATATTTGTTGACTGACCCTTTTCACTCTCCATGCACTTCAAGACCTGCCTGTATCAGTAGGTCCATGTCAGTCCTTCTAAATGGACTGTCTCCTGGGGCAATTTTCAGGGAGCGCTGATACCAATTTTGCCCCAACAATAGTCATAATTAATGTATAGCATTTCCTTGCTTACAATAATAGCCTGTGAGGTCAACACAACAGATATTATTGTTATTACATCCCTATTTCTCAGAGACTCAGACAGGTCAAGTGATTTGTCCAAGGCCACAAAGCTAGTGTATGGCAGAAGTGAAAATTGAACTCAGATCTACTGATTGCAAAGCCCGTTTTGGCCTAACATAATAAAACCTCCCTCGATATTTAACTGTTAATGGACATAAGTAATGTCTATTAATGTCTCTGAAGGAATATTGTTGTTGAATTTTATGTCCTTGCCTAAGAAGAAAATAGTGGTGTTCTTGGGTATGGTAACTACCTAAAGAAACTTTAATGTTTATGGAGGCATGAAAGAAAAGTACATGATATGCCAGTTCTCAGGGAAATGTTCCAGGTGAGAACCTTGTGTAAATTATTTCCTTGGGACCAAGAGTGAAAGCTGAGCCTTTGGTGGGAAGCTGTCTTTCCCTTATACCTTAATTAATTGTGACTCAGAGCAGCCCTCTTAGAAATGGTTCCCCTACTGCACTTGTTACTTCTCAGGTGACCTTCTGCCCCCACCCCTCGAGGCTCAGGGGCTTCTGCTCCAAGGCCTTGGCTCTGGCTCCCAGGAGTTCTTCCCCTGAAGTCACCGTCCATGAACTAGGGTCCCTCCAGCAAAGGGCACAACCCTTCAACCACAGCTCAAGGGACTCATAGGTGATCCTGGTTAGAAGAGCTTCTAAGGGTCATCCTATCACTACATGGTCCTCCAGCACACCAGCATATCCCCCCACCTACACATCTCATTCTCTGACAGCTCAGTAGACATTCTTCAGATTTAGGAAAGATATGAATCCACAGACAGTTCACCTGCCATCCAAAGCAGAGCCATGTCTCTCAGCTCCCTCGGTCACTGAGTCAGCAACAGCCTTTCTGTCCACAGTGTCAGTCTATCTGTTGTCCCAGTAAAAATCCCTGGAAGTCACATGAATCTTGACTTAGCTGTTACCTTCGATTCTGTTGATAACAATTGCTTAAACTCATCTCTGCCCTGGCCCTCTTGGACAGTTGGGCACTGAAGTTAATTTTGCTGAGTTGCTTCCAGATTCATTCAACAAATATTTATTAAGAACTACTTCCCAGGTACCTTGCTGGGCACTGGGGGATGAAAAGGTGGGGTATAGAATCTTCTCATTTTTTTCTCAACCCATTTTCCACTGAAAGCTCCACTGCCTCACAACCAACAAGCCTCCTGTCAGCAACTAACCCCAAGTTTCACAGAGACTGTTCACGTTTGTGAGCTTGTTGTTTTCTGAAACATGAACATAAACATTAACACAGCAATGATTTAATTACATCTAATTACTCTAGGCCAAAACCGGAGTTTGATCTCAATTCACATACTATTTTGGTAGATTGTTACGGGTAAGCCCAGGCATAATATGCCTTCGTCTTTACCCACGTCATTTGGTGAAGCTCTCTCTCCCTTTCTCATGACGCTGTTACTACTCATTTTCCCACACCCACCATTCTGTCTCAAACACTAAGAGTTCAAACATCTCTCCTCCAAAAGTTCTTAACCTTGAGACTTAGACATTTTCCCTTATTTCTCAACAGTACTCCCTCCTCCCCAGCTGTTCTTTAGCATAATATCAATTCAGTCAAATGAAATAAACAAACATTTACAGAGTGAGGAAGGAGGGAAAGATGGGGAGAGGGACACTGTGATTACTGACCCATCCTGCCCTAGCTTTCCCTCACTAATAGTGTCTTTTGGGTACAAGCTCAAAAATGGCAGTTAAGAAGATAAAAGTCTAGTTTCTTATGCTTTCCTAAAGACGAGCAATGAACAATTGGGATTTGAAATTTAAAAAATAATACCATTTACAATAGCACCAAAACCCCAAATACTTACGCATAAATCTAACAAAACAGGTACAGGATCTGTACGTAGAAAACTACACAACTCTGATGAAAGAAATAAAAGAAGATCTAAATAAATGGAGAGAGATTCTGTGTTAGTAGGTCAGTATACAAAAGTCAATTGCTTTCCTATATACCAAGAATGAACAACCGGAATCTTAAATTTAAAAAAAGATACCATTTAAAAGTGTTGTTTCTTAGAGTCATGGGTTCAGGTATCAGCACAGTAGCTTGGTGATTAGCAGTTTCAACTTGACTATGTCCTGTAGTCAGAAATCCTGGGGTTATTGAGGCCTTTCATGTAGTGGCCCAGATCTCATCTTTAATTTTGAGTCAAAGCTGTCCTTTGAGTGATTCTAACCACCCCTGGATTCCTCTGAGGTACTATTTGTGAAGTCTGTTTTTTCCTCCAAGCCTCTTTCATTTGGGCAGCTACATTTTCCCTGCAGGCTTCCATTCCTCATTTTCAAACCTTCCTGTCTCTCTTGCTTCCAGCTGGTTACTGAACTTTGGTCTGACACTTCCAAAGGCACCTCCAACCTCCAGCAAGTCATACTGCCTTGTCTCCTGTTTCCCAGCTATTGTCTGGCTGCTCTGTGCTTCACTCCTCTTCACCTCCAGCTCCTCCCTTGCTCTTCCCCAGGGTACAGGTTAGTCCTTCAAGAGTGTACTTATCATGTTTAAGTCATTTGTTCTGAAACAAATATTTGCATATGTGAACCCCACATTTGCCATATGGTTTTTCCTACTTCCCAGCCAGAGGAACTCTCAATTTCATATATATTTTGGGAAATGAAGTTTTCCCCAGATGGTCTCTCCAAAGCACCAAAGCAAGGTCAGGGTTTATGCATTCTTTCAAAAGTTCTGGGCAGAGGTTAGAATTACTCATGTTTTCTTGGTCCCATCAGCAGTTATTTCGTCAGTGCACCTGATAATGGGACACGACCTGACTCTTTCTTAGCTAAAAACACACCAGAGTTTGAGAGAGATGTTGAACCATAAACTGGTATCCCCAGGGAAGGGAGAGAAACCTGCCCAGTTGCTCAAATAATTTCAAACCCAATCCCCTAAGAATATTTCCACAGGGAGAGAAAAAGTTGAATATTAGAAAGATGATGAACCAGGTGTGCCGAAAAGGTTTCTTAGTCATTCTTAGCCCTAGAAGGGGATGCAGGCAGCTCCACATCTCTACTGGGAAACATATTTTCCCTTTTAAATCAGGAAAGAAAAAAAACAACAACATAGTCCCAAATAGAGAATGTTTTCTTTTGTAACTGGAAGCAAACATCGCTGATGGCTTTAACAGCTGCTTGCCAACATGGCCTGAGAAGCAGGCAAGCTCAAACTTTTTTTGAGATCAACACATGTACAGACATACAGTATATTAGGTCAAATTATAAATCCAGGAATAAAAGAACAAATAAACAAGTTTCAGCTTTCTCTAGGCTTCTGCATCCAAGGGCAGCTAAAGTAGACTCTGAAGCAGACAAATCTAGATTCCAAGAAGGCAGTTCTCCCAGGAGTTCAAGTCAAACCTCCCTCTGGTCGGAAAAGAAGGTGCCGTTGTAGATTAACTGGCTGACGGCTCACCAGGTCCAGGCTGACAGCCCTGCTTAGCTGAGGCTTCCTTGTGTCTTAGCCTAGCAGATTCTGAGAATGTGTGGCAGGTTAACTTTAGGCCTGCCATTGACTTGATCTTTGACCCCAGTAAATCATTTAATATGCCATGTGCCTTTGTCCATATGTTAATGTTTGGTGTAATTCAGATGAGAATTCCAGCAAGTCTGGGTGTGCCACCCATTAGGGCTAAATCTTTCCCTTTGGAGATTCTAGGAAGAATCTTCTGGACAGCTGCATTGCAGAGAGCTGAAGTATCTGGACAAACCATATTGAAATGCCTGCATATGGTGAGACTACCATTACCTTAATTGTGGCTGAAAAGTAGAAGAATAAATTTATTCTTTAGTTATCAAAACTGACACAAGACTTTTGTGATAGTTTTGCCTTAGGGCAAGAAACCCACCAGAGTATAGTAGGTGGGGGATACTGGATTATTCTCCTGATTCATCCACTATACTAGTTAGGTGACCTTGAGCAAGTTACTCAGGCCAAGGTTCTTCAGACATTAGTTGGTCATGAAATCAAAGAAATAGATTGGAACTAAGTGTTTTTCGATGAAGTTGAATAAAATAGAAAATATCAGTGCTTAGTCCACAACAAGTATAAGCACTCTCACACGTGTGGGTGGATGTGTGTTGCCTGGGGTCATGATGAACAATAAATTTCTTACTGTGGGTAACACACAGAGTTTTCCAGCCAGTGTCTTAGACCACAGTTTTGATTTCCCCATTTATTGAGTGGAAATAATTCATTTTATACATATATTTATATATACATATTCATATACACATACATATAATGAGCACCACAGTGTGCCAGGCACAACGGCATATGACATATAAGGCATGACAAGGCCTTGTCCTCTTGGAGCCTTGACTAGTGGGGGAGCCAGTCATAAAATAATTACACAATTATTTAACTACCATTGTGATAAGTGCTACAAGAGACTTACAAGTTGTGAAGAGAGTGTGTAACATGGGTTCCTAACCTGGGCTGCGGGATCAGGGCCAGCCTCCCTAAGGAAGTGACGCAAAGGAGGCAGAGAATGATGTAGGCAAAGAACTGGGGGGAAGTGTTCCAGGCAGAAGGACAAGCAAGCATGAGAAGAGCCTGAAGGAGTAACAGGGTCAGGCCCGCCTCAAAGATTTCTGTGAGGACTAATGAGATGACAGCGGAAACACTTTGTAAACTGTAGAGTGTTACTCAAATGTGGCATATTATTATTCAAAACAATGAATATAAACAGACCTTAAAGATGGGCTTAGTTTCCTTTTTGCATTCATTCACTGAGCACTGCTCAGCAACAGGTACCGTTCTAGGTTCTGGGGATACAAGGGTAAATTTGACAGGACCGCGGCCCTGCAAAGATTCCCTTTCAGAGAGAGACAGATAATAAACATATAATTGTATATATGTTATACATATAAATATATATTACATATATAATGTTACATATATAAATTATAAACATATGATTTCTCTGTAAATTCAGAGAGCAGTAAAGTAGGGCAGAGGAGAAGAGAATAATGGAGGTAGGGGAGGTGTTTTAGACAGGGAGGCAGGGATCTCTGAATAAAATGAGATCTGCCCCTCTCTGATGATGTGACCTTGGATACATCACCTGACTTTTCAAGACTCGATTTCCTCGTCGGTTACATGAGGATACTTCCATCCATCTTGCAGGACTGCTCTGAGGATTAAAGGAGCTCAGGAATGCGAGGCCTCCAGGACAGTGCTAGCGTCAACAGGCACACAATTGCTGAATAATCGAGTGTCTCCTGATCTGCGATTCAATATATTAGGAATATGTTTAGAAAGATATAGAATGACAAGAAGGAGAAAGTAGGCCTTCTATTTTCAGACCAGGCTGCACAAATCCCTCAAAATAGTCACTGCTGAGCTTCAACTCTGGTCAGTTGGGTCCTCCGGGAAGCAGATGCTGAGACAGAGCGAGGTGTGCAAGCAGTTTGGGGTGGAGGCCAGTAATGCCCATGAAAGATAAAAGAGGGAAGAAGCAGAATTGGGCAGGAAAAGGCTCTGGAGGAAAGACTACTGGTTAGAGGAGTCCTAAGCTGGGCAGAAATGGCCAGGGTCTGGTACCCTCACTATGCTAAGTTATTAGCAAGGGCCACCTGTGAGGAGCAGGGGCTCAGCTTGAAAGGGCAGCCACACGGCAAGTTCTTCCTTGAAGGGAGACCTCAGTGGTGCACCTCCACAGCTGCCACAAACTCCCAGCCTCACACTGGGATTCCTGCCAACTTTTAGCTGTCAAAGCAACAGTGCTTCCTTGGGAAAGGAAAATGAGATTTATTCTGACTTGGGGAAGGCTGCATAAAGGAAAAGCACTCAGAGGGCCATAGAATCGTAGCCCTGATTTTATGATATTCTGTATCTGTTAGGATGTCTTTGGCCACAAGTTACAGAAAACCCAACTCAAAATGGCTTGAACAATAAAGAACATCTATAATCTCATATAATTGTGTCGCCGTTTCGGATGAAGCATTTTTCAATTCTGACATCCTCAGCATGTCAACATTGTCCCCATTAGCACACTTCATGGTTCCAAGATTGCTGCTGCAGCTCTAGGCTTCTCATGTGGATGAGATGAGATCTAGCAGAAGACAGGCTCTATCTTCCTGTGCATCTCTTTTATCAGTGAGGAAACTTTTCTCCGAAGCCCCCAGCAGACTTACCTTCATGTCCCATTGGCCAGAATCTCATCACATACCCACCCGTATACAAATCACCAATAAGACCAATGGGATTGCCGTGACTAGTGGGTCTGCAGACCTGGGATGATGAGGTTAAGAAACTCCTTTTACTTTTATTTTTAATATGTGACTTTATATACATATGTATGTATATATACACATATATACCTCGGCTATCTTGTAATATAATTCCCATACTAATATGTGACTTTTTTTTGAGCTGAAAAGAATTTTGTTGATCATTAACTTTTTTAAAATTGTGGTAGAAAACAGCACATAACGAAATTTACCATCTTAACCATTTTCAAATGTACAGTTCAATGGCATTAAGTACATTCACGTTGTGGTAGCATCACCACCATCCATCCACAGAATTCTTTTCATCTTACAAAATTGAAACTCTGTATCTATTAATCAATAACTCCCTGTTCTTCTTTCTCCCAGCCCCTAGCAAGCACCATTCTACTTTCTGTCTCTATGTATTTGACTACTCTAGATACTGCATTCAAGCGGAATCATACAATATTTGTCCTTCTGCGTCTAGCTTATTTCATTTAGCATAATGTATTCAAGGTTTATCCATGTCGTAGTGTGTATCAGAATTTCCTTCCTTTTTAAGGCTAAATTATATTCCTTTGTGTATACCACATTATACTTATCCATTCACCCATGAATGGACACTTGGGTTGCTTCTACCTATTGGCTATTACAAATAATGCTGTCATGAACATGGTTGTACAAATATCTCTTTGAGACGGGGATTTCCATTCTTTTGGGTATATACCCAGAAGTGGAACTGCTGGATCAAATGGTAAGTCTATTTTTTATTTTTTGCAGAACTGCCATACGATTTTCCATAGTGGCCACACCATTTTACATTCCTACCAACAGTGCACAAGGGTTCCAGTTTCTCCACATTCATACCAACACTTGTTATTTTCTGGGTTTTGGTGGGGGTTTTTTGGTTTGTTTTTAAATAGTAGCCATCCTAATGGGTGTGCAGTAGTATCCCACTTTGGTTTTGCTTTTCCTTAACGATTAGTGACGTTGAGCATCTTTCCTGTGCTTATTGGCCATTTGTATATCTTCTTTGGAGAAATGTCTATTTAAGTCTTTTGCCCAGTTTTTAACTGGGTTGTTTGTCTTGTTGTTGAGTTGCAGAAGTTCTTTGTATATTTTGGATATTAACTCCTTTTCAGATATGTGATTTGCAAATATTTACCAATACGTGACTTTTTGAAAAGTTAAAAGCTCAGCCTGTGGAGCCTACTGCTGGATTCAAACCCCAGGTGTGCCACTTACTAGTGTGGGGAAGGGTGAACAATCACACAACCTCCAGGGTCTGACAACAAGGATAAAAGGGGCAATGGCAGCTAGGCAGGCAACCAACAGAATCCATTACTCAGGACTAGATGTCAAAGGCAGGTAGGTATAGATGGGGCTTACTTCCGTTTTCAAATCAAGAAGCGTAAATGTCAAATAATAATAGAAGATAGCATTTTGTTGAGTCTTGACCGTGCCAGGGCCACACCAAGTCCTTTACATGCATTATGTCATTTCATTTATTCATTCAACAAGTATTTACAAGTATTTAATGAAAGCCGAATATGAACCAGTCACTGGTGAGCTAAAAACAAAATAAAACAAGAAATCAGACTTTGTGCCTGCCCTCAAGGAGTGTACAGACTTTAGCCCAAGAATCAAACAACTTACAATGATGGGAAGTGTTATAAAGGATAGGTCCATGGTCCTACGGAAATTGACCTGGTCTGGCAGATCAGGGAAGACTTCTCTGGAAATGGAGCTGGAGCTGAGGTAAGAAAGGATAGGACTGAAGAGCTAGGGTGTTCCACACATGTCAGCCCCGTAGGCAGGTACAATTATCCCCACTGGAATGTGAGCTCTTGTCTGCCTCATTCACCAATTTATCTTTGTTGCCTAGAACAGTGCCTGACATGAAATAACTCTGAGTAAACATTTGTTGAATGAATGTACCCTCATTTTATAGATGAAGAACTCGAATCTTAGAGAGTAAGTAACTTGACCAAAGTCACAGACCTAGTTGATGCCAGGCAGTAAGCTCCCCAGCTTGAGCTTTTAACCTTTTAAAAAGTCACATATTAAAAAAAAAAAAAAAAAGTAAAAGGGTTTTCTTAATTCCATCATCCGAAGCCTATAGAAATAAGTGTTCTCTCTTTGGCCTCCAAAGCATTTATTTCAACATGCTAGTATGGCTCATAATACATTGTATTGCATTTGCTTTCACACATGATATCCATCTACCTTCTTCCAAGCTCCAACCCTCCTTCCTCCAGAGTAATAGTAAACCATGAGCTTTTTAAGAGACGATATCTAAATATACGCATAGTGCAGTGCTTAAAAACACAGACGCAGGGGCTGGCCTGGCGGCTCAAGCGGTTAAGTGCACGCGCTCCACTGCGGCGGCCCAGGGTTCGCCGGTTCGAATCCCGGGCGCCCACCGATGCACTGCTTGGCAAGCCACGCTGTGGCGGTGTTCCATATAAAGTGGAGGAAAATGGACATGGATGTTAGCCCAGGGCCAGTCTTCCTCAGCCAAAAAAAAAAAAAAAAAGGAGGAGGATTGGCAGATGTTAGCACAGGGCTGATCTCTTCACAAAAACAAAAACACAGACTCAGACTTCAGACAGACCTCTGCATGAAGCCTGGTTCTAGCCTGGTTCTGCCACTTGCTAGTTACGTGACCTAAGTTCTTTACTCAACCTTCCTAAGCCTCTGTTTCTTTATCTGTAAAATGGGGATAAGAATAGAACCCACACCTCACAAGGTTGTTGTAAGGACTAATTGAGATAATGCCTATAAAGCACTTAGGATAGTGCTTGACACAAAGTAAGAACTCAAAAAAAGTTTGAAAATACCCTACACTGGAAAAAAATAAAACCAACATCAACACCCACCCCACCCACAACTGGAAGAAAAACTATATGGTGTTTTTTTCTAGGGCAGAGATGGGCAGGCTTCAGCTACTTGGCTTTTCTTCATTCAAAGAGCACTACCAGCAGCATCACCCTGGGCCACAGTCTCTTGTGCAAGGAAGGGGTTGGCCAGTAAGGGGGTGACCTGAGAGGGTCCCAGAATCACCAAGTTACTTTCCCCTCCCCAACCCTGAGGGCCTGGAGCTGCTTCTGCTCAGGCCTTGCCAATCCTCCACCTCTCCCTTTCTTTTTTCCCATCCCTCCCGCCCCACTTCAAACCCTGGGGAAAAAAATGAAGAAAAGCACACCAACCAAGAAGCCTTTTCACTTCATTGTGTTTTCCAGCTAGACCTGAACAGACGGCGATCAATTCAGCCCTCTCTCACCCTCCCTCCTCTCTTCTTCTCTCATGTCCTCTTTGTTTTTTTTTCTCTCAGACTGTGTCTTCAGGCTTAGGAAAAAGCAGTTACCTCCCAGCAGCATAAGTTTAGAAGAAGCTTCAGTTGCCAGTAGCAAACGCAACATGATTGTAACAGGTCCTCATGGCCCTTGGCGCTTGGAAAGGCCGAGAAGAGGGGAACCCATCTGGATTCTCTGAGAAACTCCTCAGCTTGACCACTACTGCCCCAACCCAGACTCAGCTGCCACAAATCACACAGAAAACCTCCATCTCCTACTTTCTGGCCAAGAACCTTCTGCCCCATCCCCAGGCAAGGGATTTTCTTTCCAAATTTGGCCAGTTGGACTTGGAATCAACAAGGATGAAAAAGGAATACACCTTTTCCATTTTCAAAGCAGCCTAGTGGGATTTTGTTTTTTTCCAACAGGGTAACTCCAAATTGGCAGGACTTCCAAAGCTACAAATTTCCATGTCCCCAGCCCTCACTAAAGAAAAATTTCCTGGTTAGGTTGGCATGTGTGGAGGTTAGGGTGTGCAAGTGAGAAACATTTAACAAATAGTTAAACCTGAGCTATGAATCAACTTAGTCTGAACAAGATTCTCCCCTCTCCCCATGCTGTACTAGTTACCCTCCTTAATTCCTACCCCAGAAAGTTGTATTCAAAAATAACTACTATTTATCAACCACCCAGTAAGTACCAGGAACTGAACCAAGTGTTATATTTACTTATATTGACTCATTTTATCTGCAAAACTATGCAAGACAGGAATTATTTTTTGTTTCCACTCTGAAGAGCAGACAGCTTAAGTAATTTCTCCAAAGTCACGCAATTAATAGGTGGCAGAACTAGAGTTCAAATCTCATCCCCAACACAATAATATGGATGAATCTCAAACTATCACATGGAGTGAAAGAAGCCAGGCAAAAAAGTATTTACTGTATGAATCCATGTATGTAAAATTATAGAAAATGCAAACTAATCTATAGTGATAGGAAGCAGATCAGTAGTTGTCTGGGGATAGGGTAGAGGGAGGGAAGGATGAATTATAAAGGAGCGCAAAGAAACTTTTGGGGGTGATGGAAATGTTTGTGATCTTGATCGCGGTGATAGTTTCACAGGTGTATGCATATATCAAAACTGATCAAACTGTACATTTTATTTATTTTATTTTATTTTTTTGTGAGGAAGATCAGCCCTGTGCTAACATCTGCCAATCATCTTCTTTTTTTTTTTTTTGCTAAGGAAGACTGGCCCTGGGCTAACATCCGTGCCCGTCTTCCTCCACTTTATATGGGATGCCACCACAGCATGGCTTGCCAAGCGGTGCGTTGGTGTGTGCCCCGGATCCGAACCGGCGAACCCTGGGCTGCCGCAGAGGAGTGTGCGCACTTAACCGCTTGTGCCACCTGGCCAGCCCCAAACTGTACATTTTAAATATGTGCAAGTTAGTGTACTTCAATTATACTTCAATAAGGCTGAAAAAAAAGTACCCAATAAATCCCATCTCTTAAATCGTTTCCACAAATGCATTTACTCTTTGCTGTGATTTACATCATAGGGGCTAGCCCGACTCTGGTTCAGATTTTTATGCTGTTGTCTTTAGGTCCTGTTGGGGTGAAAGGACCTAGCTGTTACTGGCTGTTTTCACTGGAAACTCCAGTTAGTCAGGACTGTGATTCTAGAAATTCTTTTGCACCACTCACAACTAAACCTAATATAAGTCGATGTGACCCTAATGACGGTCTAAAGCAGCAGTTCTCAAATTTTTTGGTCGCAAGACCCTTTCACACTTCTGAAAAGTACTGAGGACCCCAAAGAGCTTTTGTTTATGTGGTTTATGTCTATCAATATTTACCATATTAGAAATTAAAACTGAGAACTTTTAAAGATAGTTAATTTATTTTTAAAAATAATAAACTCATTACATTTGACATAAATAACATTTTTATTAAAAATAACCATATTTTCCCCCCCAAATTAGTGAGAGGAGTAGGATTTTTTTGCATTTTTGCAAATCTATTTAATTTTTATTTAATTTTTTAAATTTAAATTTAAATTTAATTATTTAAATCTATTTAATTTCATAGAAGCCACGATTCTCATATTTGCTTTTCTATTCAGTCTCTTGCAATATCACATATTCTGTAGCTTCTGGAAAATGCCACTATATACTTGTGACAGAATGAGACTGAAAAAGGCAAATAACATCTTAATATTATTACAAACATAATTTTGACCTTGCAGACCCCTGAAAGAATCCTGGGGACCCACAGGGGTCCCCAGATCATACTCTAAGAATTGCTGATCTAAGGTGTTCAGAACCATAAACTATTTATTCCAGTTCTTATGGTACCACATCCATTATTTTACCTCTCCTGTCCAAGACCTTGTGAAATCCTGAGAGACAGAGGAAGAAACTGGGGCACAGAGAAGCATCAATGGAAAGTTATACTAGTAACTCTCCTTCAAAGTCCTTTCCACCCCTGTGAGTCTGTGGCATGGGGTATTTTTCTTTTAAAGAAAATCAAGAGAGCCAAAGGCTCAGCAGGACCTAGATGCACAGGATGGGAGGACTACAGCACAGCAAGGGAAACATCACAGAGTTTCCTTGTGACTTCCTCACAGAAAGAGGAACAGCAGCCTCCCCTCAGGGTCCTGCTCTGGTTCACCCTACAGAGGGTGTCAGAGGAAGAACCTGGGGTCCTGAAGAAATTTCAGACAGCTGAAGCCAGCTCTGGTCCAAACCCTCAATCCAGATCAAAACTTTGCCCCCTGGCCCAGGGCAGCGGGCAGGGCATGAGCGTAGGAGTCAATCAATCAGAGTGTGAGTATTGTTTCTCCTTCTTACAGGCTACACAATCTTGAGGAAGTTACTGAACTTCTCTGAAACTCAGCTTCTTCGTCTGTGAAAGGGAAATATCATATCTTTCTGAAGGGATTATTGTGCAGACTCAATGAGATGATAATGTATGTAAGAGTCCCAGCAGAGTACCTGGCACATAACAGAGGCTCACTCTTAGTGACTGTTACATTTTTACAGAAAAGCAAAAGGCAAGATGGAAATACCACAGCTTTCAGCATCAGGTAGGCCCGGGTTCGAATCCTAACAACACTGGCATTGGGCAAATCATTTCACCCACCTTCTGTAGTTATTATAAGGGCTAATTGAAATAATGTCTATAAATTGCCTGGCATCTAGCCCATGCCCTACAGATGGTCACTGTTATTATTAATGAGCATTTGCAGCTGTGGCTACAGGGTCACTAATTCCCAAGGGGAAGCCCTCATTCTCAGGGGCAGCCTCTGCAGTCCAGCCTTTGGTATCCCTGGAGACAGGTTAGGATGGCTGGCTCTCAGTCAGGCCTGATAGGCCTTTTCCAAAGGAATTAACCCAGTTCTGACTTATGCTTCCTGTCTTCTAAACATCCACCAACAGAGGATGTTACACAGAGGCCATAAAATGATAGGAGAGTTACCGTCTAGGGCAACAGTTCCCAAGGCAGAGGGACAATAGATGCTGCATGTAAAAACTGCCCTGTACAGGGCAGAGCCTGGACACCGGCTCTGAAGTCAGACTCGGATTCAAATCCTGGCTCTACCACTTATTTACTAAGTGCAAGATCTAGGACAATTACTTAGCCTTTGTAAGGCCCATTTCTCATCTGTAATTGGGCATAATGATAGCACCAGCGCTAAATGTAAAGAGCATTTAGCATAGTGCACATAGAAAATATGAATACATTTTACCTATTATTATCACTACTTCTATTATTGTTACAGCAGTATTCCAATATTTTACCAATAATATATATGTAGCTCACATTCCCACCTAGACTCTAAGATCAGGGAGAGGGGCATGGCTTTGGAAGAAATTGCCTGCTTTCACTTTTAAGTACTTTCAAAAGTTTCTTTAGCAGCACTAAGATAACATGGAAAACTTAACAACGAGGAGGAGGAGGAGAAATTTAAAAACTCAAGCTGGGCTCCCTCCCATCAGAGTTCGCTGGCTGTTTCCAGGCCTCAAAGCACTGGGCCATGAGACTCGGGAGCGCTTGCGCAGTAGGGGACAATGGAACTAGGAAATCATTGGCCGAGAGGACCAACCAATCAGAAGGCGCTCAGGTGAGGGCTGTCTTTCTGCTGCTGGGACGACCCTGGGCCCTGAGGAGCTAGGTGATTGAAAATGGTGCCGGACGCCGCTAGTGCCTGCACAGTAAGGCTCTTGCTTGAGGAGGGGCCTAGAGAAGAGTTGGGAAAGTGGGAGGAGAACGGGAGAGTAGCAGAGCTGCAGAAAGGGTGGAAGGAGAGCAAAGATGGGGAGACAGCGTAAGAAAGGCCTCCAGAAGTAGAGAGAAAGAATGCGTGTGGGGACCTGGGAGGGACCAAGATGAGGAGGTGTGAAGGAAAGATGGCAGAGGTGACTGGTGGTTCTGGGACCTGTGGGGAAGGGTCTCCTACTCTCTTCTTCAGTGCAGGCTTAAAAAAGATGAGGAGTGATTATTGAGAGCTCACTGTATGCCACTTGATATATACCTTTAATCCTATGAGGGAGGTTGAGTAATTGGCTCATAGTTCCACACCACAGCTATTACGTGATGGAGCCACGTTTCAGCCTCGGATCTGACTCCTAGATCCTTGGCTGTCTCCTGTGAGATGAGCCTAAGCTCACAGGAGCTTCCCAGCTCCACATCCTTACATGGGACCTTCTGAGAGAAAAGACAAGAGAAGAGGAAAAGTGATGGCAGTGGGGGGATATGAGGGAAGGAGGGAGCAACCAAGAAGTGGAAAAGAAGGGAAGAATTTGAGAAGAGGAGGGAGATAAAAGAAGAAGAGACTAAAAACAGGATGGAGAGTGAGGAGGAAAGGGAAGAGTTAAGGGGAGCAGTAGGAAAGGAGGAATCAGGAGAGGAGAAGAAAAGATAGAGCTGTTGCAGAACATGGGGTTGAGCCAGAGGAAGGGGGAGAGGAGATGGAGGTGGGGTTGGAGGAGTCAGAATCACCTGGAGCATAATCCTAGGAGCTGAAGGAACAAGGGTTGGAGTTTAGTAGGTGTTTGTGGTTTGTTTTTCTCTTGCTGTGAAAGTATGGAGTATCGGGATCATTGCCTGTGGAGCTGTCAGTAGACCAGTTGGCTCAGCCAGAGTATCTGACAGAGGGAAGTTGGAACTGAGGTCAGACTCCTTATGGCCTGTACTGTAGGGGTCTCTTAGCTGGGGCTGGGTTTCCATGTTCAGTTTATTGGTGCCTTGAATGGCAGTACGCTATTCTAGAGTCATCAGCAGTTTGATCTGAAGTTCTTCTCCCTTTGAACCATGTTTTGGTTTGTGGTTTTCTGGTTAAAAAAAAAAAAAAAAGGATGTATTTTGTTACTAATGTAATGATTTCACAAAGTCTTGATCTTCTTTTTTCTTCTAAAAATCTGAACAGATCCTGTATTTGATCTTAAACACTGTGGACTAAGAACGGCAGGTTTTTCTTTTCATTCTTGGGTTTTTGCTGAGGGCCTGGGGCTCAATCTCTCGAAGCAAAGTTATTAGAGGAAGAGAGCATACCAGAAAAGAAGGAGCAATGGAATATTATTCAGCAATAAAAAGGAAGGAAGACCTGTTACATGCTACAACGTGAGTGAACCTTGAAAACATTGTGCTGGTGAAAGAAGCCAGACAGAGAAGACCATATATTGTATGACTCCATTTATATGAAATGTCAAGCACAGACAAACTCATAGAGATGGAAATAGATTAGTGGTTGCCTAGGGCTGGAGGAAGATGTGGGGAATGAGGGTGACTGCCAAAGGGTATGGAGTTTCTTTTGGTGTGATGAAAATGTTCTAAAATTGATTGTGGTGATGGTGCATAACTCAGTATACTAAAAACCATTGACTTGTATACTTTAAATGGGTGGATTGTATGGAATGTGAATTATATCTGAATAAAACTGTTACCAAAAAAAAGAAAGAAAGAAAGGAGAGAGCAAAGAAGTAAAGGGGGAAAGTATTGTATCTAATTTAGGGGGCATAGAATGGATCAGTCTGGCTAGCATTTAAGGAAGCAGGTAGGAATCAAGTTGAGACCAAATTACAAAGGGCCTAGAACTTCATGTCAAAGAGTTTGGACTTGATTTATAACTCTGAGCTGTCAAGTATAGTAGCCATTGGCCTTATGTAGCTACTGAGCACTTAAAATATGGCTATTTCAAACTGAGATGTGCCGTAGGCACAAAATACACACCAGATTTTGAAGACTTAGTATGAACAAAAGAATGTAAAACCTCTGGAGCTGGCCCAGTGGTGTAGTGGTTAATTTCATGCGCTCTGCTTCAGCTGCCCAGGGTTTGTGGGTTTGGATCCTGGGTGTGGACCTATCCACCGCTCATCAAGCTATGCTGGGGCAGCGTCCCATATATAAAGTGGAGGAAGATTGGCACAGATTTTAGCTCAGCAACAATCTTCCTCAAGCAAAACAGAGAAGGATTGGCAACAGATGTTAGCTCAGGGCCAATCTTCCTCACCAAAAAAAAAAAAAAAAGACCGTAAAACCTCATTAATAAGTTTTATATTGATTACCTTTTGATAATATTTTTGATATATTGTGTTAAATAAAATGTATTATTAATCTTACTTTTTAGAATCATATTTATTTTACTTTTTCACATGGCTACTAGAAAATTTTAAATTACCTATGTGGCTCACATTATATTTCTATCGGACAGCGCTGTTATAGATAGTGGGAAGCCATTGAGTGTTCTTGAGTCAGAACAGGGGTTGGCAAATGTTTTCTATAAAGGGCCAGATGGTAAATATTTCAGGACTTGAGGGCCGTACAGTCTCTGTCACAACTACTCGGCTCTGCTGTTATAGAGCGGAGGCAGCCAGAGACAATGCGTAACAAATGAGCGTAGCTGTGTTCCAAGACAATTTTATTTATGGATGCTGAGGTCTGAATCTCACATAATTTTCACTTGTTATGAAATATTACTCTTCTTTTGATTTTTTCCCCAATCAATGTAAAAAAATGTAAATTTAAAATTTTTAACTGTTAAAATTAAAAATTTTTAAATTTTACAATTTAAAAATGTGAAAAAACATTCTTAGCTTGTGAGCCATACAAAAACAGGCAATGAGAGGGATTTGGCTCATGGGCCATAGTTTGCTAACCTTGGAGTTAGAGAGTTAAGTTGGAGTCTGAAAATCTCTTGCAACCAGCAACACCATTGGTGCTCTCCCACGCACAAGCACACAATGCTTGGAAAATTCCTTCTCCTTTGCAAGCAGCATGGATTCACATAACATTTGATCTGGAAGGGACAGTAGGGATCACGTACTCCTACCTTCTCATATTGCATTTGAGGAAACTGAGTCTCAGAGAGGTAAACTCACATAAACAAGGTCACATTGCAGTGAAGAGGTTTCAAATAATGAGAGTAATTGCAAGACTATCAGGCAGCAGCTGGCAAAAAAGGAAGGGTCTGAGGTCAGACTGAGTACTAGACCCCATTCAGGGACTCCAAATCCTAGTTCATCCATCCACCCATTCATCAGTTCTTTCATTAATCACTTATTTCTTGAGACGGCCTGGGTGCTAGGCCCTATCTGAGGCTTTGAGAAACCAGACATTAATTAATTTGGTCATTGACCTTGGGGAACTCATAGTATAGAAAAAAGAAATTTTACGACATATACTCTGGCAGTGCAGGAGGGGACAGATATCCTGGAAGTGTAAGAGAAAGGACCTCTGAGGAGGTATGGCCCAATCAATAATCAGAAGGACAAGTAGGAATCAGCTAAGTGAAGGAGAAGGTGGGAAGAGTGTTCTAGGAAGAAGGAACAGCATATGCAAAGGCCTGGATCTGAGCACGCCCAAAATGTAGATCACGGGAGTGGAACATTAAGTAGGAGACGAAAGTGGGAGAGGGGAACCTGGAGGTCAGTGGGACCTAGAACATGAAGATCCTGTTTGAAATTAAGAAACTTGGTCTTGATCACATAAGGTGGTGAGGAAACACAGAGAAGTTTTAAACAGTGAAGTAACACAGTCTGATTGAGTGTTAGGAAAATCACATTGGCAGTTTGCCAGGCAGAGAGGAGAGAAAAAGATTCCATGTGGAGGGAACAGCCTATGCAAAGGCCTGGAAGAAGGCAAGGACCAGGAACAGCAAGTGATCTGGTGTGACCCAAGCATGCGGTGCATGACAAGGAGAGAGGGGTGATAAGCCTAGGAAGGAAATTTGTTCAGATGGTGGAGGGCCTTCAAATCCAGGCTGAGGAGTTTGATTCGATTCTTCAGGTACCAGACAGAGGTAAGAGCCTCATGGGAGTAAGTGGGAAGGTAGAACACAGACTTAAGGTCAAGTTTTCCTAGCTCTGCCATTTATTAGTTAAGCCCCCATTTCCTCAGACATAGGACAGATATAATAAAGTGATGAGGATTAAGCAAAATAACCTAAAAAGTGCTTATTGCTTTTTAAGAACCTGACACACTATAAGCACTCAAAATATTAGCTCTAAAACCTATATGGGACGCGTCACCTCAAAGGGCTCTCCGTTCCTATCTGAAGATCCTTGGACATTGTGCTAGAAAAGACGACTCAGGTGGGAGACCCCTGACCTCTTGCCTTTTAACTCTGGCTAACTTTCCATTTTTTTTATGTGGAAAAATCATTGTGGGACCACAACTAGCCGTGTTTGGGGTCGTTCTCTTTAAGAAGCTCAGAGGAACTCACACACCCTGCCTCTGGCATTATGCGTAATTTTCTCCAAAGCTGAGCACAGAAAGAGAGCAGCTCGACTTGAGAGGGCAAGGCATTCTCTCCAGGACCTGGTGACAACCTTTGGGTTTTTATAGCCCTCCCAACCCTGAGTTCTGTTAATTTCAGATTCATTTTAACATGGTCTGTATGTGCAGAATAGTTTATTTATTATTTATTTACTTATTTATTTATTTATTTTCTGTGAAGAAGATCAGCCCTGAGCTAACATCTGATGCCAATCCTCCTCTTTTTTTGCTGAGGAAGATTGGCCCTGGGCTAATTTCTGTGCCCATCTTCCCCTACTTTATATGGGACACGGCGACAACATGGCTCAACAAGCAGTGCGTCGGTGCACGCCGGAATCTGAACCCTTGAACCCCGGCCGCCACAGCGGAGCGCGCGCACTTAGCTGCTTGCGCCACCGGGCCGGCCCCACAAATAGTTATATGTCATATGTGAGAAAGGAAAAATATTTTGTGTATATGGTTATAAATGCATAAAAGAACCTGGTAACTGGTCTTCTCCAGGTAGGAAATGGTGTGCATAGAGACAGAGGTTGTGGGGAGACTTGCTTTCTACTCTTTTGTACCTTTTGAAGAACCATGTATGTGTATTATCTATTTAAACAAATCAGTTAAATTTCTGCTTTTCTATAACAGATATAGAAACAGGTATACCAGATCCATTGTTGGTTTAATCTCTAGTTTTGCTTTCCAACGCCTTGCTCTTTAGTCCAAAGCCAGCACAGTGAATGAGAGGGTGATGGTCTTGGTTTCCATCCCCCACTGCAGGGCTTAGAAGCTTCTGTGACCCAGGCCTCCCAGCTGGGGAACAGGGATAGTGGCATTTGCCACGTTCCCCACAGGGGTAGCATTGAGAACTGGCTATCTATGGGTAAAGGATTTCAGGGTCTGAGAATGAAAGAGAATATATTAACACAAAATACTCCTGCTTTTTAACTCCACATAGTTCTAGGGAAATCTAATATAAAGGCTTCAGATCCATTTACAGTTGCTGCACCAAAGACGAATGTTAATTAGTGACATTGATAATTGTCATTTTCTTTGTAAACCTACTTGATGACTGGGAGCTGCAGGAATCTTGCTATATGAGCCTTCTCTCTTGGAACAACAAAGTCTCAGTCCAACCTACCCGAAACAGACAGGAAACCTGCCCACCTCAATTACAGGTCTCAGCTGAGAAGCAGGGTTTGGTGTCCGCACAGTCCATCTAGACCGCGTCTACCTAACGGGGTCCAGTGACTGCGGCTTATCTTTTAAAGAGGTTCTCCCTTCCTCCTCTCTCCAGTAACCTTATCCAGGGTAGGATGCACGGAAGGCATTTAACAAATGATGGCTGAACTAATGGCTGGCTGGCTGGCTTCAGGAGGGCCCTCACTTCACAGATAGGGGAACAGAGGTACACAGAAGTGCACTGCCTGGTCCCAGTTCAACTGCTAAAGCTCATCTCTTCTACTCTCTGAACAGAGAATGCTTGAGAAGCCCCTGCATTTCCATCTTCAAAGTCAGGGAAATAGGAGAAGTAGCTATAAAACAACCTGCAACTAGACAATCCGAGGAAATGACTAAGCCACCATCCCTCCCCAGGTCTCAGTTTCCTCATCCGTAAAATAATTGTATGGGTAGGATGATTGCTCAGGTCACTTTGCATTCCCTGGTCTGTGCACACAACCCTATGTGCACCAGCCACCTTGGGCCATCTCTTCCTCCAAGTTGTATTTATTTCCTTGAGTTTCTCAAGAGTTTCAAGGGGGCGCTGTGAAACTGGTTACCAGGCAGCCAGCAGGCCCTTTCTTGGAGCTGCCTGGCTGCTCAGTCTCCCTATTGGTAACCAAGCCCTTGTCCGCCTTTCGAGCAACCCAGCCCTTTCTTATTGTTGCTGTCTGTTTCCATTTGCTCCTTTTATTCTCCAGGTTTTCCTTGACTCTGATGTTTTTCCCCCTGCTGCACAACAAGCCCTTCTGATCTCTGTGAAAGGCAAACCCGTGTCATTCTTCCAAATCATCATTGTATGACATGTTTTTATATCAGCCGGACAAAGGAGCTATTTGATCAGGGGGTATGGTGTGTGATTGTAAGAAATTCAGCTAGTCGGTGGCAACCATTGTTCCCCAAGCGGCTCCCTGACCCCATTCTGTTCCAGGAAAAACTCCCTGAGAGTGGCCTTTATTCATGGAGTAACACCAGTCCCCAGCCGCGCTCCAGGAGCATGCTCAATTCCTAGTGGTGTCACCGATAGCTGCCCGCAGCCACCCTTTAACTCTTTCATCAGCATTAGGTTTCCAACCCCACAGCTGTTATCACGGCCGTGAGCTCAGGGGGTTAGAGATATAGGCATGCTCTCTGCTCTCCTTCTTATCTTGGAGAAATTTAACCTTCCTTTGAAATGGTCATTTGGAAATTACCCGTCTGCTGCTTTCAGCACAGCAGGCCTGGCTAGCATGCCCTGCCCTCCTCAGTTTTCCCCTGAGGACAGCCTCCCCAGTTCTGCCAACTCACAGGCCCTGCTGCTCGGTGGCCTGCCTCCTGATATGTAGTCTAGTGACACATCACGACTTTCTGATTGCCTGAGGTGGAGCTGTGGGACCCCTTACCCGGCCCCTGAGTCTTTGGCAGATTGTTAATCAAACTCCTAAAGATGAGGAAATACTTCCACAGACTGACAGCTCTTACTTGCTTAGCGTTCCCTTCCCTTCCTTCCAGGACACACCGGGCCCCCTATATGTGTAAGGCCTTGTGCTGGGTATTGTAGGAGAGACAGAACTGTATAAAAATTGGCCCTTGGCCTTGGTAACTCAACGCATTAGGGGAAATGAGACAAATAGATATGTATCTGCAGAAACATCCAGAACATTTCTCATCATTTTACAGAGATTAGAAAGGGAAGGACCCATTCAAGATCATGTAAAGCTAGTGGCTGAGCAAACGCTCAAATATGGAGCCTGTGGTTCATTTCTCCCCTGGTTCATCCTTTAACTCATTAAGTTCTGCTTTTTTTCCCAAGAAGCTGGCACTAGATTAGACTGTTGCCAGTTCTCTGTAACTACTCTCAGGGAGTCAAGGCCCTCAAAGCCAATAAAAATGCCAACTCAAGAGTCTAAAACCCTAAATGAGTCTCCTGCTCTGCGTCATCCTATCACTGTTTCTGTGCCTCAAGCCAACAGAATGGCCTCTCCAGTAAGAGGATCTTAGCCTGGCTCCTCCATCTCGATACCTCTTTGGCCCCAGGGGAACACCTGCATTTTAATGGCTACAATATTAATGGCTATATGTAGAGTGACCGAATAATTTATTGTCCAAAGTACTAATTCATGCTATGACATGGATGAACCTTGAAATCATTATGTCTAAGTAAAAGAAGCCCAACACAAAAGGCCACATATTGTATAAACCAAATATATGAAATGTCCAGAATAGGTAAATCCATAGAAACAGAAAGTAGATTAGTAGTTGCCAGGGGCTGGGAGGAGGGAGGGAATGGAGAGTGACTGCTAATGGGTATGAGGTTTCTTTATAGGGTGATGAAAATGTTCTGGAATTAGATAGTGGACAACTTTGTCAGTATACTAAAAAACACTGAATTATACACTTTAAAAGGGGTAGATTTTGTGGTATGTGAATTATATCCCAACAAAAAAGAAAAAAGAAAAGATGGAGGGAAAAGAATACCACCTAAAAAAGGAAGTTTGTCATTCAAACCAGGACCAAGACATTTTTGAAGTATTAATAATTACTCTGGGAAAATATATATAATCCAGGACATATGGTCACTCTAGCTAGAGACAATGAACCTGAGCTCTGTGTGACACCTGCCTTTACATTTTCTCCAAGGAGCCTAAGAATGGCCTAGAGTCTACCCAGTCAAGGGTTCTGTGGCCACTGGTGGCCCAGGGACCATGTGAATTGGTGTTCTCAGCACTTCTTACCTTTTCTGCTCCTGAAGCCCCCAAGCCATTTCAGATTCTATTTCTTCTTGAACGTGCCTTCCCTCTTTGTAATGAGCTTTAAAGCTTTGCTCTACTCTGTGACATTGGACCTCTTCCTACTCACCTGAAGTTGATTCATTCATCCACTTATCAGACAGTTATGTGGTACCTGCTGTGCCACGCAGTCAGTATAGGGGCTGAGGAACATGGATAAAGAAGCCAAGTTTCCTTCCCTCTAGGAGTTCACTTTCTACTGGGAAGGTTGACATTTAAGTACAGTCAAATGTCGCTTAATGACAGGGATACGTCGTTAGGTGATTTCGTTGTCGTGTGAACATCATAGAGTGTACTTACACAAACCTAGATGGTTAGCCCACTACGCACCTAGGCTAGAGGGTACTAATCTTATGGGTCTGCCGTCGTATATGGTCCATCATTGACAGAAACATTGATATGCAGGTGCATGACTGTGTAAGGAAGTGCAACCACTTTTCAGATAGAAAAATGTATTGGGTACACGGAGGCCCAAAGAAGGGGAAAAGTTGCTCTTCCTGAACCTGGGAGTTTCTAGATGACCACTGCTTGACTTTCCAGAGGAACCGTGACGGGGCCTTTTCGTCATGGGAACTGTGATAGGAACTTTGTCTTTGCTTTCCTCTCCTGTTCCCCATGTGCCTGCTCCTAAGGGGCCTCTCAGCCCCAGCAGCACACAGGGACACGACCACCAGCAGCTCTGGAGCCTCTTTCCCGGGCATGACCTATACTCCAACTCAGACTCCCACTCCCTGGAAGTCATCTGGATCTTTCCTTCCTAAGTGCATTGTGTTCTTGCCCATTTTTATGCCTACTCATGAAGGCTTATAAGGTTAAGCCACTTGACCAAGGTCACACAGCTGGTTAGTAACAAAAGCCAGGCTAGAACCCAGGTTCAGTCATAAAGTGAAGTCTTTCTGAGCCTCCAGTGAGGGATTTTATTTTCTAACAAAGTGCCTGTAACCTGAAGAGGGAAACTCCGGTCAATCCTAAGTCAATTTTTTGTTTTGTTTTGTTTTTTCTTCTATTTTTTTGCTTTAGCCGTCACCCTAGGCCATTCCAGGGATGGCAAGTAATCATAAGTAAGCAATTAGTGACCCCCCCCCCCCACCACCAAGGGTGCATGTCAATGTCTCAGCACAAACATCAAGCTGGAACTTCTGATCTCCCACAGCCTGCCTGTGCAACCCCAGTCCCTACGCCATACAGCTCAGAACCCAAATGCCAATGGTGTTTCTAACGAGGCAGAAGGAGCAATGGGATTTGGTTCCCCCTTAATACAGAAAAAAAAGTTCAGGGCCGGCCCCGTGGCTTAGTGGTTAAGTGAGCGCGCTCCACTGCTGGCGACCCGGGTTCGGATCCCGGGCTCGCACCGCCGCGCTGCTTCTCTGGCCATGCTGAGGCCGCGTCCCACATACAGCAACTAGAAGGATATGCAGCTATGACACACAACTATCTACTGGGGCTTTGGGGGGAAAAAATAAATAAATAAAATCTTTAAAAAAAAAAAAAAAGTTCACATTTGGAGGAGTCAGAGACAGAAAGTCTTGGAGGTTAAGACCTTGGGTTTTAAAGGCCGTCAGATCTGGATTTAAATCCCAGCTGCATAATTTGGAAGGAAGACATTCCTTCACTTTTCTGAACCTCAGTTTCTCCAGTTGTAAAATGGGGATAACAACTTATTTAGGGACTAAAACCCTCATGAGGATAACAATTACTGCAGAGTATTATCATGTGGATAAAATGAGATGAGGCATTTCAGGGGCTTAGCACAGTCCCTGGTAGATAGTGAGCACCTAATACAGGGTAGCTATTATTATTATTTTCTTTTCTAATACTACCTCTAATCTTCAAATGGTCCACAACTCCGGAAATTGTTGACCAAGTCTCCTCATATTATGTTTGCAGCCCTCTTATTTGCCCCAGAAGGCAAGACCAAGCACTAAGGCATCCAGATTGGACGTCATTCATTCACCAAAATTTATGAAGTACCTATATAGTCCGACTACTTGAAGAATTATAGTTATCAATAAGTAGTTATAACTCAGTGTTATAAGCAGAATAATGTATGAAACCACAGAGGATTGCCTGGGAGACACAATGGGGAGGAGACAATTCTAGGTTTTGAAAGGTACGTAGGGGTTCATCCAGGCAGAGGGAACAGCATGAGAAAAGACAAATGCATGGAACAGCATGGAGTATTTGTAAAATGGTAAAAAGATCTGTATCACTAGACTCTCCCACAAAAGTGGAAGGAGGTAAGTTTGGAAAGTTGTGGCCAGATTGTGAAGCGCCTCCTATTCCCGGCTGAGGAATTTGAATTTTATCCTGCAGGCAAGGGAAAATAGTGGAGATTTTTGAGCATGCAGGTGACTTGAAACTATCTTTGGCTTTGTTTATAGAAATTTTTGTTCTGGCTGCTTTGTAGCGGGAAGAGGCAGAATGAACCCTAACCTTTTGGTGCAGGGAAAGGGGTCCTGGCCTGCCGGAATGGCAGGGAAAGCGCTGCTCCTGCGATGGCGTCCAAGAGAGAGAAGTCGGCTTCCTCACCACCTTTTGTGTGGGCTTTTAGTTCATCCACATTTCACACAGGTTCTGAGGGACTTTCAAAGACTTCAGAATTTTCTCTTCAACAAAATACAGCTGAGGTGAATTCCTCTCAAAATTCTCATTGTCGGTAGTATTCGAAACTGGTATTGATCTTGGAGTCTAGACACCTGAATTTTACCTCTAACTCTTGCTTAATCAGCTGAATGACCATGGATAAGTGCATCTTCATTCCTTAGTCTTCTTCCCTTCAGCCAGGTGGGAACTCTTCCCTCTCAGAAATTCCCTAGCACCATGTTGGTACCTGTCTCAGGTCACTTTTTCCATTACATTCTGCTCAGAATTATTAAGCATTGGTGTGCTCTGCAGAGTGGAAAGACTAGAGTCCAGATCTGGCTTCAAATCCTGCCTCAGCCACTTACCAGCTGTGTGGCTTGGAGACATTATTTAACCCTGCTGAACTCTAATTTCCTCCTCTGTAAATTTGGAATATTGATACCTAACACAGTGAGTCGTTAGAAGGTCAATAGAAGGAATAATTGAAATAAAGTATGTAAACACAGTGCCTGAAACATAAGACACTCACTAAAGAATATTTATATGAACATACTACAGACATGCATACACAAGTACACACACACAAACACACACACACTGTAGTCTTGGTACCTAAGCACTTAGCTTAAAACATTTATGAGTATGGACTCAGTATCAATATTGTTGTTGCATTTATGCCTTTATTTTCTTCTCTTTCAAAAATAATGATACTATCTGACTCATCTGCACTGAATAGTCGGAATAAAATTGAAAAGCACACCAAAATTCTAATTGAAATATCTGACCATCATTTGTATACGTAGTTTATCTTACTAGACTGTAAACTCCCCAGGAACAGGAACAAAAGCATTGCTTTCCCTGTGTATGAGAAGTGGAGTGGAGCCTAGGGCTTGGTGCATGGCAGTGGGAAAGAATCATTTTTAAGCCCCACATTCCACATGGAGCCAGTCTCCAAGCTAGGAGGTGTCCTCCTGCCCAGCCCACTTCCCATTCTCCGTTGCCACCTTCTGCTGACTGCACAGGCTCAAGCATAGGCATCACAAAAGTTGCCTTCAAGTTTGTCCTTGAACATGGTATCCTTAGTTTCTTAGCCCAAGCCCCAGTCACTAATGGCAACCAGAAGCCAGGCCTTGAGATGCCCAGATGTTGAGGAATTGAGCAGGGACCAGCGGGGTCTCTCTCTACCTGCGGGGCAGAACCAGTCCTTGGTGCCCTTGGTGGGCCCTAGAGGATATGGGTCTGGGAGGCCTGAGCTAGGTAGGCTGTAGGTGAAAGGCTAGTCAGCAAGGCCACAGCCTCTGGCTAAGCTCCCGGCCTTTAGCACAACAAAATAACTCCTTTCCAGAGCCCAAAGCTGCCTGCCATTCAGCAGTACCACAGGGAGTCCCACACCCAAACAACAGCCCAGTCCCTGGGACCCAGCCCAACCACCTTACTTTTGCCCCTTTCCCAGGTCTGCTTAATTCCAAGGATTCTCTGAACTGGAGCATTCTGCTGGATTGGGATTCGCAGTCAGCCTTCAGAGCCACACCAGGGCAGACTAGCAGCTCAGCTAAACGCCTTACTTGTATGGAAGACTTGGTGGCTTGGCCACTGCAGGGCCTGGAGCTGCACTGGAGGTGGGAGTAGAAGGTTCCCTGTTGACTCCCAGAATCCCTCAAAGGCCTTAGCCCTCTGAGGTGCCTTTTAACCCACATCTGAATCCTTAGAGGCAGGCAGGGAGGGGGCTGAGTTCAGGATAATCCACTCATCCTGCTGAGGGCTTCTTCCTCAGGGCTCTGGGCTGCCTAGGCAAAGCGGAAAAGGAATTCCTCTAACAATAATAGCATTTATTGAGAGCATCCTCTGTGCCCAGCTGTTCTAAATACTTTATATGTGTGATCCTTTTACCCTCCACCTGTAAGTAGGCACTATTATGAATCCTATTTTACAAAAGATGAGACTGAGCCCCAGAGAAATGAAATCACTCCACAAGGTCGCAAGGTTGCAAGCGAGAGAAATGACCACTCATAGCATGTCTGTTGGCCCACACCAGGGCTTGAAGAGGAAGAAAGAGTTTATTTTGAAGTTAACTAGGATTCTTGGACTGTAGTACAGGGTTTTAAGACTGCAGAGTGTGGCAGGGCAGAAGGTGCTGCTTGGCCTTTAGCCAAGAGTCCAAAGCCCTGGGTTCAGATCCAAGGTCAACCACTAACCAGCTCCATCACTTTGGGCAAATTGCTGAACTTCTCTTAGCCTTAGTTTCCCTATGAGTAAAATGGGGCTAGTAGTACTGACCTGCCAGGGCTCTTGTGAGGATTAGAAATAACATATGCAGCATGCTTGGCACCTAATGGGTGCTCAACAAATGGTAACTATGGTTATTACTCTTCTGTCCCCTCCCTTGGGTGTGCTGGCAGGCCCCCGTTACTGACCAATCCAGCAGCCCAGTGGAGTAAGTGGAAGCAGCTGGGAGCGGGGTGGAGGGGAAGAGGGGAAGGGAGGGGGCAGCTTGAGCGACTGCAGGCCAGCCGTGAAGGCCTCACAGGGGATATTGGCCCTAGCCACAGGTGCACCAATTACTCTCCCCTTGAAAAGCCTGGGGGGTGCACTTCCCCCTCACGTTCCCGCTCCGCTCAGCCTGACCTTTGGTTCTGCAGAAGGCAATGGCAGCTCCGCAGCACCAGTCCACTGGCTGGTCATTTGTCTTCAGGTTTCCTGGCCTCCCAGAGGCTACCAGTGCTTTGCAAGTTTTCCCTCCCTTTCCCAGCCACTTCCCAGTTAGCCTGGGAGCCTCTCAGTGGCAGCTCGGGTTTCATTCCTGGGAGCTTTGTTCCGAATGGAAGTTTCTGGTTGGGATAATCCCTGGGTGTGAGTGGTCGGTGCAGGAAGAGACGGGAGCCTCTCTGAGAGGCTGTGGGAACAGCCCTGCTTGTCCAGGTGCTCTGAGGAGGCAGCGGGCTCGGCTGCTCATCCTGGAGGCACCTTCCCAGTGGCGCCGAGGTGGTGGCCCTGGACAGCAGGCTTGGAGCCCACCCAGCCCCTCCTCTCTCGAGGGTCCTTGCCCTCCTCTTCCCCTGGATGCCCGAGAGAACCCTGCAGGGCTCAGATGCTCCACCTCCTTCACCACCTGCCCCAGCTGAGATGTCAGGCACGAAGGATGAAACCGAGGGGACCCCAATCCCTGAGCCGACCAAAGCAAATACTGTTCACGTCCGTTTTATGAAATAGGCTTCTATGTAGGTTTTCCTCAGGAAATAAGGTTCTGCTGCTAAAAATTTTTTGAAAACAAATAATCTAGTTCAAACCTTTGTCCTTCTAGATGAGGAAATTAAGATTCAGGAAAGATGAATTCCCTGAGGATTCCACAGCTACTCATTCTCAACTCCTGTGTATTCTGTGGTCACTTTTATGATTCAGCCAAGTGGATGGAATACGTGGAGCTAACCCACTGATTGCCCCACCACGTGGTATGGCAACTACAGGTTTACTAGTCCATGATCCCCAAGACATGGGGCAGCCTGAAGGCAGGGACCTTGCCTTGTCTACCCCTTTATCTCCAGCAACTCGGTACTCGGTGTGCACCGAATCGAGTTGGGACTGAGCTGAGCTGAAGTCCATCAGAACCAGCCCGGGGTCCTTTCTCCCACCAGGCTGCCTCAGAGCCAGCACGGCCTCAACAACGAGCAATCTGCCCTCCTCCCCAGACCCCTCTTTCCTCGCACAACCCCTGCTCTTCCTCTGTCTTGGGAACAGACACACCTTTCCCACACCTCATCGGAATTGACTGTCTAACTGTTGCCATCTGCTGAAAGGGAAGCTTTGGGAGTCAGGGGTCTGTCTGACTTGCTCACCATTGCTTCCCAATGCTTGCTTTAATGCCTGGTGTAGAGGAAGCGCCCAATAACTTTGTCACGTATCCGTGCAAGGCCCAGGGGGAAGGAAGAGTTGGCACTCGCTGGAGGAGAGATAAGAAGCCTTGAATGTTGATTCTCTGTGTTCTCTGTGCTCCTCTCTCCTTCCATTCTTTCCAACTGCAGACAACTCAGCCTTGACTCTCTCCCCAGCTTGTGTGGGCTGCTTTCGAGGTTGGGAGAGGGGAGGCAAGGCCAGGTCTGAGGAGCAGGGTGGTAAGGACCTGCACAGCAGCCTCTGAGAGTAAGCAGGAAGACCATCCCCCTTGCAGGACACCACCGTATCTGCCCCTCAGTTCTCCCAGGCCTTCAGGGGCCCAGGCCTTTGGCTGGCACACTTGCCCGGATGAGTGGAAGGGAGAGGGCAAGGTCAGGCTTTATATGCATGAAGGACCTTGCCCTTTTCTCACCCAGCTTGCTGGCTACCTCCAGCCCTCGGGCTGCCAGAGCTGTTTCCCCAGGAAAACAACCTCTCTGGAGACGGCGCCCTCCTCCTGGCTCCTCATGGTGCCTCTTGGATGACATCACTTTGCAAACCTGGGCTCTGCGGGGACTTAGCTCTGCTGGTGCAACCTTCCCCCACATACCACCCCAGTAGCCCCCATTTGTGAGGGACCCCTGTTAAGGCACTTTGCTAGACATCTTACACCCTCCTGTAAACTCCAATCCTCGTGACAACTCTATGAGGTGGGGCATATTCCCCATTTTGCAGGTGAGGAAATTGAAGCTTAGAGAAGTGAAACGACTCATGCAGTTTACAGAGTCAGGGAGTGACAGAGCCAGGATTCAAGCTTAGCTCTGTCTGACTCCAAAGCCCTTACTCCTAACCATCACACCAAGCCAGATCTGATTTCTGGCTGCTCCTGTGGTCATTTCGCTGAATTCCTTCTCTGACTTTGCTTAGGCCTTGGTGGGGGCCACATCAGTGGCAGTGCAGATTCCAGGGGTGTTGGGAGAGTAAGAAAAGATTCCCTTTCCCTGCTCTTCCCTCTCGCTACCCACCCCACTGATTTGATGAAAGTGCCCCCACATGGAGGCCTGATTCCTGGGGCAGCCTCCTGAGGAGGGCTTGCGCCCAACACCAGACCCTCCCCTCCCTCACGCACCTGTGCACACTCCCATCTTACCAGGCTCCCTGGGGCAGAAATAACAATTCCAGACCCCGCATATTCAGGCTCTGACCCCTCCTCACTCTCAGCACAAACCTCTGGCTTTAGCCCTTTGGTCACGGCTCACCTTCTTCCAGCTTTTAGTCAGAGACCCAGCTGCCAATCATGCCTCACTTAGGAGCCCCCCTAGAAGCCGCCCCTCCCTCCCTGGGCTTGTAGCACCTCTTCTCAGGAATCTCGTCTTCTACTCTGCCTAGAACCCCCCACCCTCCACCCCACCGGGGAGCATCAGGCCTGGCCTAATGGAAGTGGCTGGAACTTGAGCCCAAGGTAGAGAAGTCAGCCCAAACCATCCAAAGCCTAAGACCTAGCATCCTACTGACCTGGCCTCTCCTATCGGAGCTGAGATCAGGCAGATCCTACATGGTGTATTACCCATGATGAATGTTTTATGAGTTCGCTCTTCATTACTGAGGGCCGCGGGACGCAGGGAGGGGGAGAGTGGACAAAGAAGCCGAGGGAGAGACTGGGCAGGGAGACGAGGTGAGGTGGGAGGGCAGGAAATGGCCAGGAGTAGGTTGTGACAGGACAGGGGGATTTGTCTGTGAGGAAAGATTTAGCAAGAGTTGATGATGTTTGTCTAATTGAAATGGTTAAATGTCGGAGGCTGGAAACAGCGAGGAGCCCAAGAAGGCAGAGGTTTTGAGTCTGGGAGTTTGGGAGCCGTGTGCCTGTGGGCAGACAGAGAAACAGCTGGAATTTGGCCTGGCAGCTCCCACCCTTGAAAGTCGCCGTCTGGTTCTCTAGGCAGTTGGCTTGGATCTCAGGGCCCCGTTGTTCTGGCTCCTCGACCGCTTGCCATACTGCCACTCTCAGGCCCCAGGCCCAGGCATTTTCTGATCCTCTGGGATCAAGGTTGCAGGAGGCTACAAACCATGCAGAGCTCTTCTTGCCCCCTCAAAGTGGTGTCCAGTCCTGGCCCCTTGTTCTGAGCACCTCCAGCCAGGCCCCAAGCTAGCGCCTATCAGATCCTTCATGATTAGGGGCCTTAATCTCCAAGTGTCAAAGCTAGGGACCTCATTTGGCATAGGATAATGCCCTGACCCCCCCCCACCATGACCTCTCCCCACCATCCACAGCCAAGGAAGGAAGGGAAAAGAAACACTGCTTCCCAAACCAATCCAGTGGCCCCAGCTTGTTTCACGATTGCTGAGAGAGGGGCTGAGGGAGGGGAGATGGGCTGCAGGACTGAGCCGGAGCCCTTCTCAGCATCTGCCAGCCTGCAGGAGCAGGGCGTGCATGAGGGTCAGCTCTGGGGCCTGCCCAGATGGACAGTTAGTTCTTGAGGGTCAGCAAGAGATCCAGATGGAGAAGGGGGGTGACCAAAGGGAGCTTATTGGCACAACCCTCCACAGTAACGTGGGACTTGGGGATCCCCCTGGAGTTCCTGCCACCTCCCCATCTGTCTTGCTACCACTTACTCCTCCTCTCTCCTCTGCTCTCTCTGGCTCTTAATTTCCCTTCACTCTCTCCTTTGAAGTCCCCTGGTTGCTATGGAAACCTAGTGGTGAGGAAGGAAACAGAATTTTGGGAGGTTTTGAGATGTCCATCCCAACAGGCCCTGCTTAGATGCTCATTTGTCCACGTTTTGGGAACACTTATTGCAGCTTGAGAAAACAGGGGTGAGCCTGTGTCAGACAGCCTGGGACCTTCTTTTCATAAGATGTGCATGTCTGGGTGGGCTCAGAGGGTCACCCATCTCAGGACCATCCTTGAGTCTCCCTGATCTTCTGGCATTTTCTAAAGCCTAACCCAAGTCCTGGATACAGAGAATTCCTAATCCACCTTCTCCAGTCAACAGCCTCCAAATATACTCTCATTTTATCAGTTGATTGCTTGAACCAATGTTTACTGAACACCTCCGAAGTGCCAGGCACTGGATATTCATCAGTGATCAAGTCAAAGTCCCTATTCTCTTGGGACAGATAGAGAGACCAAAAGCAAATAAACAAATAAGAAGATAATGTCAGCTAGTGATAAGTATAATAAACCAAATAAAGCAAGGAGTGACAGCAGAGATCTACATAGTGAGCAGTCAGCCATCCAATGATCTAGAGGGAAAGTATTCCAAGCAGAGAGAACACAAGTGCAAAGACCCTGAGGCAGATAGGAGCCTGGCTTGTTTGAGAAGCTGGAAGGAGGTATGACCAGACTGCAGCAGATGAGAGGGAGTGGGGTTAAGAGGTAGGTTGGCTAGGCAGACAGGGGACCCTGCAGGCCATAGAAAAAAGTTTGAATTCCATTCTAGAAGACACAGCCCTTCAGCCCCTCTAGATATAGTGATAACACATTCAGATTTGTGTTTGGAAAATTGTGGCTATTGAGTACAGAAAGGATTGTAGGGGGATAGGAGAGGACCCAGGGAGAGTAGCTAGGGGACTGTTGTCATTAGCCAGGCAAGAGCTGATGGTGGCTTGGAGCAGGGTGGTGGCAATAGATGAGTAGAAGAGCAGATGGATTGGATCTAAGATACGTTGTGAAGGTAAAGGCAGCCGGATGAGAGGCAGGGGGAGGCTGAGAGAAGAGTCAAGGAAACTCCCAAGTGAAACCAGGTTAAACCAACCCGGTTTGTTGGCCATTTCCTCTTGCCCTGGGGGTTAATGGGGGTAGAGGGAAGGGAGACAGTTGATGACAGTAAAACTTTTCTGGGACCCCACTTAAAGCTTCAGGCTCAGAAATTGTTCTGTCTTTTTCCTATATCACCAGGACACCGCACTCTCCTGGTTTTCCTCCCACCCTACCTCAAGGGCCACACTTTCTCCATCTTTGCTGGTTCCTCCTTCACCCTGACTTCTAAATGTTTGGAGTATACCAAGGCTCAGGCTTGGAGCTCTGCTCTTCTCTGTGCTCACTCTCTAGGGAAACCATTCCATCTCCTGGCTTTCGAAATCATCTGTGTGCTGAATACTCCCAAATTTATATCTTCACACTAGACCTCTCCCCGAATTCCAGACTCATACACAACTGCCTACTCAACATCTCCACTTGACTATTTCTTTAGTCAGTTCAGACTTAACATGTCCAGATTAAACTCCTACTCTTCCCTTCAAAATCTGCCCCTCCTGGAATCTTCTCCATCTCTGAGAATGGCCCCTCCATCCTTTTAGTTGCTCATACTAGAAACCTTGGAAAACCCTCGACTCCTCTCTTTCTCTCACAACCCAGATCCAAATCCATCAGCAAATCCCGTCATCTCTACTGGCAAAAAATGTCCAAAATTCCAATCTCTTCTCACCACCTCTAATCCACTATTATCTCTGACCTAGATTATTGCCATAATTTCATGACTGGGCTCCCTTGCCCCCCTACTGTCTATTCTCAACACAGCAGCCAAAGCAATCTTGTTAAAACTTAATTCAGATCACGTCACTCTACTGCTCAAAATCCCCTCATGGTCTGCTGTCTTATCAGGGTCAAAACTAAAGTCTTCTCAATGATATGATCTTCCCTCCACCACCACCCCTTCCATCTCTCTGACCTCACCTCAGCTTCTGTCACTCACCCGCCCCCCAAACCCCCCATAGATACCCATATCCTCCCTTTACTTTGCTCCGGCCACACTGGCCTCCTTCTTCTTCCTCTGCTGCAATGGGCCTTTGCACTCGCCATTCCCTCTACCTGGATGGCTCCTTCTCCAAATATCTGAATGCCTTAGGTCAGGTGTCTGCTCAAGCATTAAGTTTTCATGAGGCCTCCTTCAACCACCCTATTTAAAATTGCTACTGCTGTACCCCCCTTTCACACTCCTTCCTTCTCTGCATTTTTCTCTCTAGTGGTTGTCAGTGTCTGCTTTACTGTAAACTGTTTGTTCCACATCCCACTCCCCTCCCCACTAGAATATGAGCTCCATAATGACAAGGTTTTGTCTCTTATTTCCTGCTTTGTCCCCTCTACCCAGAACAGAGCCTGGCACATAATAGGCACTCAATAAATAGTGAAGGAGTGAATGGAATTAGGGAAAGATCTCTAGTCCTCAAGAGGCAGCCTGGGTCTGGGAATGAAGACCTGGTTTCTGGTACTAGCTTTGACACTAGCTGTGTGACTCTGGGCCTCAGGCTGTCTATCTGTAGATGGTGGAGAATTCCTGAGGTCCTTTGCTGCAGCAGCGTTCTAGAATGATGCTTGGCCATAGCCTCACCTGCTGCCATTTGGCTGAGAGTAGAAGGTAGGGATGGACAGGACCTGGTGGAGTGAGAGGAGAGAACTTGCTCATTCTTTCTAGTCAAGGCTTGAGTGGAGTCTTCCCTGGCTTTGAAATGAAGGGCAAGGTTCTGGCTTGGACTTGGCAGGGCTCTGGGAGCCCTGGGTGAGGGGGGTCCAGCCCCACCTGCTGAATGAGAACAAGTAGAGGCCTGGCTACTAGGCCTGGGCTTCTCCTCATGGGGAGTTGGTCCCTGTGAGGGCCTCATGGGGAGTGCTGCTCTAAGAAAAAGAGGAGGGAGGTGGGGAATCAGGACAAGCTAAACGCCGAGAAGGGAGGACTGGAGAGGGCCTTCTGCGTGGATCACCTGGGCCCGCATACAGGTCCTCAATGAGTTCTGTGAGGTCATGCCTCAATGCAGACCTCAGCCAGCCCCCGGGGCCCTCACAGCCAGCATCCGCTCCAAGACAGAGCGGCAGCCCTTTTGGCTGAGGAAAGCCCAGCCCTCTCCCCTTTTCTGAACCTTGCAACAGCTCTCTGCTTGTTTCCCCGAAATAAATGGGCTCAGCATATTGGGCCGGCAATAACCCCTTGAAATCAGTTGTTATCACAGTTAACAACCAGTTTGGCTTCAGTTCAGGCTGTTAACTATCAAACCACTAAGTGCCGGTAATGATTGATTCTTGGCCAGTTGCAGCTTGAGTGGGCTGTAAAACCCCATTAGCGAGGGCTCTGTGGAGGCAGCAACGCAAAGATAAACAAGGTGGTGGGTGCTCTAGCCCAGCCTGGCCCCACTGCTCTGGGCTCTGCCCCCATGGGTCCCTGGCCTGAGGTCCTGCTGGGAGTCAACCCCTTCCCAAAGCCTCAGGGCGCCTCAAGGACCAGATCTCCACCCTCCTGTCCACCTCTGCTCCCCCGCTCCATCTCTCTCCTATAAGGCAGGCATGGCTCTCTGGACGGCCCACCTCTTCTCCCTAAACACAACCATAGCACAGTTCCACCCCACCACCCTGGAGTACTCAGGCATCCCCAGCCTGGGAGCTGCAGGAGTAGCTTTGGCCTAGCCAGTGACCATCCTTGGCCCAGGCTGGCCCCACTTTGTGGCCAGGATCACAGGCAGGGAGAGCCTGACATTCCACCTCCCCAGACTCCCGCCTATCCTGTGGCTTCCCCTAGGAATTGCTCTCAAACAAATGAAATGTGGGTAATTACTGGGCTAGGGGCTGGACAGGCGGCCGTGCAGATGAAAGCGTTTCCTGGACGGTCTCTTCATTTGCATGGCATCAGAAGCTGCTCAGAAGGTGTGACTTTTCCCACAGTGAGACCCCAGCTCCTTGCACAATAAAGCCAGGCTGCTCACCCAGAATTAATTAAAGGGGGAGGGGAGGGGATGGAGCAGAGGAGGAGGCACTAAGAGCTGGGGGAGCTGGAAGAGAGATCTCTAGAGCCCCCTCCCCACATCCCCAGTGTCTATGCACCAGGAGAAACCCACTCTATCCAGAGCCCCTAACCCTCATAGCAGGCCAGAAGAGGTGGCATGGACAGACCCTAGGGTATCCCCAACCGCTCCACTCCAAGACTTCCCACTGAGCCCTGGAATTCCTGATCCACCTGGATGTCCTGAGCCCGGGACTTATGGCTGCAACTCTGGGAGGTCCATGTGATTAGAAGGCCTTGGGGTGCCCCCCACCCAAAGGGGTGCCAAAGAACAGAGGCCCAGAGGGAAGAGGTTTCTGGATTGGCCCAGGAACTGGGCTTTGGGACCAGCCCAGGGGCACCCTCAAAGAAGGCAGCAGAAGCAACCTGAATGGGAAGCCTCGGTTATGAAGACTGGGCCAGCTCTGCCCTCAGATCTGCTGCCTCGGGGCGTGGACTCTTCCTCAGCGTGGTATGACGCCAGTGTCACCAGTCCACATCCAAACACATACCCCTCCACCCACCATGGGCCAGTCCCCTGTCGCAACACCATGACCTGCTCTACATGGCCATAGCATGACCTGGTCTTCCTTCCTCCACAGCAGTCCTCCCTCACAGCCTAGTCCTTGTGACAAGACCTGCTGCTTCTCCTCCAGGCCAGAGTTTGAGGTCTGCTCTTGGCCCCTGAGCTACCCTTCCATCCCATGCCCAGTTCCTCTCCCTCTGGGCCCCATCTCTCTGAGGCCGGCAGTCTCTCCCTGGACCACAGTCCCCGGGGCTCTTTGCAGTACCTGAGCTCAGCACCTTCTGCTCACAGCTCTCTATCCAGATCTCCCAAAGTGAACACTTGTTTCATGTCACAATTGTCAACACCAGCCTTGGCAGTCTCCCCTCCAACATACCCCCACATTGGACCCTGGCAGCTGCTCTTTTCTTTCATTTTCTGGAGCTTGATACTCAAAGAACCAGCTCTGGCATCTCCACCTGTCTCCCACACAGACCTAGGCACACACAGAGAGGCACTGTTTTCAAGACTCATTGAATCCATGATTGCAGGTCTGGACCTAGCAGAGTCATCATTTCTGGCCCAGAGGTGGCCTGGGGAAGTGTTAGCAATGACTCTTGTGAATAGCAAGCAAGTTCATGTCTGAGAGCTCCCAGGACCAGCTAAGAGCCTCTTCTTGCCCCTTTCCCTGCTCCTGTCCTCCCACGAAAATCCCTCTAGGGATAATGATGGGGATAGCTGACAGGCCTGAGTCCTTCGGCTGAAGCGAGGCTGCAGTCAGAGCTGGTGCCGCATTTGCTGTATCTCCAAGCCGCCCCCCAGCTGGGGCAGGGCAGGGGGAGAGGGGCTGACCCGGCAAGACTCCCTCTCCAACATTTTTAATACGCACGTTAAATAAATATTTCAGTCATTTAATAGCAACTAATACACAACCACCTCTCACTGACACCCACCCTTAAAAGTCCGGACCCTTTCCTCCTTGCCCCTACCCGGGGGTGCAGTGGCGTCCCTGGCTGCCTGGCCACCTTGCCCTGCAGGGGCTGGGGTCTCAGGAGCACCTCTGCTGAACTAGAAAAAGCCTGCCGCCCCCAGGGAACCCCCTCCGGAATCCCAGTCTAGGCCACTAACCCGCCTTCCTGAGAATTAAGAAGACAGACACCACAGCCAAGTGGAATACAAAAATAGAGCCTCTCTTTTGTTAAAAAACAACAAACAAAAACAGAAAAACCCAACAGCAAACAATTATCAACAGCTAGAACCCGGGGCTCCCCCAGCTCCTCCCCAGCCTTCAGCAGCGCAGACCTCATCCTGCTTGAGTTTCTCTGTCTGTGCTCCCGCCAGATGGAGATCTCCGCGCCTGCCGCAGCCGCGGGGAGGGGCCGGGCAGGCGCCTATCGGGGCTCGGGGGCCCAAGTCCTCTGGCTGCCGCGCAGGCTGCGCGTGAAGGGCGGGTAGTTGAGGAACTCGAAGCGCAGGCTCTGCTCGGTGGTGTGGTGGCCGCGGGGCAGCCGCTTCATGAAGTGCACCTCGCGCTGGTGCTGCCGCGTCTTGGAGCCCTTGCGGGGCCGACCCTTGCGTGTGAAGGCCATGTACCAGCCCTCGTACTTGGCGTTCTGTAGGGCCGTGTAGTTGTTCTCCAGCACGATCTCCGTGAAGACACAATCCTTGCCCTTGCCGTTGCTCTGCAGGTAGGGGGGCCAGACACGGCGTTACTGGGCCCTGTCCGAGCCCCCCCATCAGAGGCAGAGGGCAGGTGGCCCCAGACAGCAGGTGGGCACCCCAGCAGATGGCAGAGTGGGCAGGAGCTGCGGCCCCACCCCCTGCCCGGGCACCCGCTCTCTAATCCCTCACAACCTGCAGCCCACCCGGCAACTTCCTGTCCTCCCGGGCAGCAGTGACACATGGCTGTCTACCCAGGCGCTGGGCCGCAACACAGAGAGGCAGAGAGGGGGCCCAGACCCTGCCTGCCCTGGCCTCCTGCCCACCAGTCTGGCCCAGGCTGCTAGGACCTGTTTCCCCACCTGCCTCCCTCAGCCCCTCAGGATTGGGCCCCCCTCAAGGGCAGCCACCCTATGGGGGAGGGGAGGCCTTCGACGAGATGCTGAGCCCCAAGCCCCTGAAGCCCAGGAAGCAGGGAGCTTGAGGCTGGAGAGGAGCCGTGACTAATGGGGCCATTTCAGAGCTCGGCCGAGGGGCTGGGCCTGCGGCTTACTGAACATTCCAATTGCTGGTACCATGTAATTGGACATAATAGCAAAGCAATTTGGCGATTTGTTAAAAAGATATATGGAATTTACCAACCCCCCCCCCCGGCCGGTCCCTTCCGTGGCCTTCCTTCTTCCTCCTTTGCCTTTATAGCTTTTCATCTCTCAAGCAGTTTCCTTCTCCCCCACCTCCCTGAACCCCCCACCCAATCATTAGGTTACCCCAAGGCGGTCCTGTGTCTCTCTGCCCACTGTGTTGGGATCCTGGAGGAGCTCAGCCAGCCGAGCCCACTCTCCAGATCCCAGGGCCCCCCCTTCCTTCTGGGCCCTCACCTTGGCAATCAGCTTTCCCTTCTTGTTCATGCAGATGTAGAGGCCCGTCTCAGCTCCTCGGACACGAACCCGGCTCCCAAAGGTATCTGTCTCCACAATGAGCTTTGCTGTTGAGGAAGGTGAGCGGACGGTTATTGGAAGCTCCCTGACCCCCACTCTCCCACGTCCTCATCCCAGCTGGCCCACAGACTTGTCACATCCCAGCAGCAACTGCTCCAAGGGCCAGATACCCAAGACGTGGGCTCCAGCCCCAGCCCAGCTACTCATATGCTGGACAACCTGGGGAAAGGTCCAGTCCCCTTTCTGGGCCTCAGGCCCCTCACCTGGGTTTACCGAGGGGGATGGACAAGATCATGGTGTACAAACTGGGTTCTGCAGAGGGATCTTGGGGCCATCAAATTGAAAAGATCCTCTTTTTAAACTAGACAGTAATGACTTTTATGTCAAAGCTTCGTGAGTAGAATTCTACTGCTAATCAAAAGATCTCTGAGGATCCTTCCAACTGAAAATATTATGTGCACATGCCTCACAGATCATTACAAATGTTGGGGCGCTGTGGTGCCCTCCAGTCCAAATGCAGAAGTGCTCTCTCCTGTTTCTGGCACCTCAGGTTCTAACTCACAGCCTTGGCCACTTCCCCACCCCTACCCCTGCTCTGCCGAGATGGTGGCAGGGATGGGACAGCTCTCCCTACACACACACAGCCTATAGCCTGCTGCTGTCCCAGAACCTCAGACACCAGCTGGGAGGTTCCTGCCTCTTCCTCATGCTTCCCAGTCACCACAGTCCCCAGCCCCAGTGTTCAGAAATCAACAACTCGAGTCTTTTCTCTTTCAGAATCCATCACAGCTGGGCTTCTCACCCCAATGACCAAACACTTTCTGTGGGTGAGGAGGGGAGAAAATTGGGCATACTGGCCTCTTATTCCGGAGAACCAGGCGACAGGAGGTAGGAGGGCTGCTCCCCTTAGACAGCCAACTTGCCAAGAAGCCCAGGTCCCTGTCCACTCTCTGCATAGCTCCACCCTTTGAGGCTGTCCCCAAGAAGGGAGTGAGGGCTGACATAGCTGTTTGGGATAGGACAGAAGGGGCTGGGGCTCTTGCCCTCCCTACTGAAGAACCCAGCCTTTCCCCTCCTTGAGACAGCGGTCTGGGACTCCCAGAGCTGCCTCCCAGCCTGCACTGACAAGGTGGCACCTTTTCTGTCCCTGAAACTAATGAGAGGTTGAGGTGGGCACCAAGGTCAGCAAGGCCACCCTTACTGCCCAGCCTGTGACTACCACTCCCCACCCCCTTCAGATAAGCACAGAGTTGGGACCCAGTGGCCAAGTCCCCAGTCTGGCTCCAAGTCAGCTAGGGAAAGGCAGCTGTCACCTCCCCTCCCACCCACCTCCTCTTGGACCCAGCCAGTCTGCTCATCCCTCTCCTGGTCTGCCTTCCAGAGCACGGAGCAGCTGCTGGTAAGGGTCAGGAAGGACACTGACTGGAGAAGGGACAAGAGGATCCCACTCTGAAGATTCTGACCAAATGGGGCAGATAGGGGTGGAGTAGGCCCCTCTGTTCCTTCCTGGGGCCCATAAGGAAGCAACTGGGACCTCTCTGCCATTCTCCCCCAGACTCTTCCTCTCCTGGCTGCATACTCTAGGCCTCTGCTCTTGGGCCCTCCAGCTCCTATTCCCACCCAGCAGGCAGGAACCTGGGAAGCCTCCTTTACTTGTAAGGAGAGAAGTGGGCATCAGACCTCTGATGTCTGAAGACGAGTTCCCCCATGGCCAGCTTAGCCTCTTCCTCCTCAAAACCCAAGGATGCTGACCCATGTGCTCCAATGGAGCAAACCTAGGAGGAGCTAGATTCATTCCCTTTCCTTGGAAGCTGAGAAGGGCAGCAACCAGCCAGTTTGGAGGGACAAAGGGATGGTAGGCTGGCCCTGCCAGCTCAGCGGGGGAGCTCGGCCACCAGGCAGGCCGCCCCCACCCCCACCACCAAGAGCCCCCACTCTCCTTCCTGGACGGATCTGGGGAGATGGGGCCGCAGTTTACAGCGGCTTTCCCGACCGGGCTTTTGGAAAGCTTAACATTTTCAAACCTCTTCTTCCACCCCAGTGACAGATTTATCCCAGGAAAATTATGTCTCCTTCTCCAGCTTTGAAGGGAAGTCAGCTACGTCGACGCAGAAAAAATGCAGCGAGACATACTCGATCCCCCAAACTGGCTCAAGAAGAGGAGAAAGTATTCAGGAAATGTTAAAAAAGGTGAAAGTAAGAAGAGTTTTAATCGCTCTGCCAGACGCGGGGGTCTCTCCAGAGATTCATAGAGAACAATCTTGAACCTCTTTTTTAACATTTACAGACTTGCAACTCCTTTCAAACTCCACATCTGAAAAAAAGGCTCGTTCTTTTCTGTTTTATATCATTCTTCATTTTTCTTCTTAGCTCTTAAAATGCCTCACCTTTTTATTACATTTTAATAGAGTCTTCCCCTCTCCTTTCATGCTTATTTAACTTGGTCATTATTTAAAGGTTTTTAAACTCACAATAATCGCTCTCTAAAAACAACACCAGCCGCCCAGAGGGCTTGCTTTTCTCCTGGTACATCCAGGACTCTGGAAATTGGCCTTGTTTCAAGGCAGGAATATTGAATGTTTTAGAAATCAATCAGTCCTCAGCCTCTCGCCCAGCAGTAGCTCCCTGTACTCACCACCCCGCCAGGAGCCAGGAGCCCCACTCTGACCGGCTGCCTGGGTTCCTGGGCAAGTGAAGCCAGGAGGGCCCCTTTCCAAGCCTAGTCCCCATGTGTAATTGACCCTTCTGATCAAAGTATTTAAAGGTTCGCAGCACCCCCCCCAAGCTGGAAGAGTTGGGGGGATTTCTCTCCCTTCTCTTTCCCACTCTCCTTTTGTGGGCCCTGGCGACATATCCTCTTTCAAGAGCTTCCCTTAAACCTGGGCCCCCTCCCCCTGAACCCTCTGCCTCCACCTGCAGCTGGGGAGAGGTGTACCAGAGGGGGAGGTGTAAAGGGAGATTCCTGGCTTCATTCATCTGCTGGGCAGGGAAGGGGCACCTGTGGGCCAAGTACTCTCCAAGGTCCCTTCCCCACCCCTCACTTCAGCTGACCCCCAAGAAGCTCATTTGCCTTAACTCCATCCCTTCTGAGCTGGGACGCCTGCAGGCCTCTGGCCAGCGAAGACGGGGCTGGCGAGTCCAGCTGGGGCAGGGAGTGTGTTCCACAAGCTACCTTTCCCCTGCCGCAGTGCAGCGCGCCTTACCGAAGGGGTCCCCGTCTTCCGCCATGGCGTTGATGCGCTTGTTGGCCAGGACCTGCACGTGCTTCCCGCTGGTGCGGCTGTAGAGCTGGTAGGTCCGGATGAGGCGGCGGCTGAGCTGATCCGTCACCAGGCTTTGCTCCCTCACATGCTGTGTAAAATTAGGTGAGGACTGAACAGTTACCTTTAGGAAATTGAAAAATACACAACACGCCATTATAATGCTACTCCGCCCAGGGGCCCAAGTGGCCCCCATCGCCTTGCACCCCCCTCCACTGCCCCAGGCAGCCGGCAGGGGCTGGGGATCCCACCAGCATACCAGCTCGGGCCGCCACCCCCCACCCGGGAAAGTCGAGCAGACCCAGCCTAGCACAGATGAGCCCGGGATGGGGAAGGATCAGGACCCACCTGTTGGGAAACACCCTGGGACTCCCGGCCAGCTCGGAACAGGGAAGCGAGCTCCCTGCCCAGCGCAGGCCCCCCGCCCGGGCCTTCCTAGAAGAGCAGGGCGCTTTTAAGTAGAGAGGCAGCGCTGCCCGACCCCTGACATTTATAAAGACAAATTTACGGAGCAAATGTTGAGAGCGTAGAGGGCCTAAGTACCTGATCTTTCCGCCAGACCCGCCACAAGTCTCCCCAGAGAGTCGCGGAGAAGGTCCCTGCGGCAGTCACCCGGACTTCTGACAACGAACGCCCCCTGGCCCCGGATGCCCCCTTCCTCGGCGGCCAGGTGTGGCTGCCCGCAGAGTTTCCCACCCACCCCAACCTGGCTAGGATGCGTGCGAGACAGCGCTGGACTCCAAGACCTTGGGTTCTATCCTCCATTCACTGGCTGTGTGACCTTAGGCAGGGCGCTACCTCTCTGTTCCTTAGCTCCTTCCTCGGGGTAGTTCGGGGCTGGACTTCTAAGGTTCCTTCCAGCCCTGCCGCGCTGGCCACAGGGTCCGTCCTCGTGCCCCTGCCCGACATTGCCAACAGGCGTCCGCCGCCCGGCCCCCGTCCCCCGCCTCCGCGCAGTGCGCCTTACCTGAGCTTGGAGGCAGAGAACCAGCAAGTGCAACAGCCTGTGGGAGACAAAAGCGGGCGAGAGAGAGAGGGGCCGGGGTGAGCAGAGAGGGCGCGGCGGCGCTGGCCGGCGGGGACGCGGGGGTGGCGGCGGTACTCACAGGCAGCTCAGCGCGGAGCGGGGGCTGCCCATGGCGCGCGGCCCGGGGAGCACGGAGAGCCCCGGCGGGATCACGCCGGGCCGCGGGCGGCCGCAGACGGACGAGCCGAGGGCGGCGGCGACCGAGGAAGGCTCGGGTGCGGGAGCCCAGCGGCGATCCCGACGCGGCTCCGCGGGTCCCGTGGAATGTCGAGCTCGCCGCGCCGCGCCGCGCCGCGCTGAGTGGCTCTGCGCCGCTGCCGGAGCCGGTGGCCGCTGGCTGCTCAGGAGCCGGAGCAGGCGGGAGGGTAACGGGCCGGCAGGGTGGGTGGGTGGGTAGGTGGGAAGGGAGGGGGAGGGGTGGGGGCGGGGGGCGCCGCACCGGGCGCGAGGGGGGAGCGCGGGGCGGACGGCCGGAGCCCGCAACCCCCGGCTGGGAGCTGGGGCCGGGACGCAGCCCGGGGCGGGGGCGGGGCGGACCGGGGCGGGGCGGCCGGCGGGTCTGGGATTGGGGGTCTGGACTAGGGGAGGGCTCTGGGGACCCGCGGGAGGGGCAGGGGCGACGGATGTGGGCGCCTCCCCCCATCCTGGGCCCGTCCCTTCGCGCGCTCTTGGGGTCTGGGCACGCGAGGATGGGGGGCGCCTCGAACTGCCCGCTCCGTGGGGTCCCGAGACACTGGGTTGGGGCTCCGGTGCGCCGGAGTCGGAAAGTGCCAGGTCTCCACCGTGGGGCCCGGTCCGCTTACGCCTTAGGCTATATGGCGGGTCTTTGAGCCACCTACTGTGTGCTTTGGCTGGGCCTGTCTGCTGGAAGTGGCTGCTAACTCGGGAATGAATGGCTGTGCGCTCGTCTCTCCGGCAGCGCGTGCCTGCGCGACGGGGACCCGACCCCCCCATCTTTCTATACTGAGTACCCCGCCTTACCGGTCTCTCCTGTCTCGCTCAGTCTCCAAGAAGGCCCTGAGAGGGAGAAATGTCTCCTTTTATCCCTCCCATCCCCATTATCACCATCACCCTTACCGCTGTCCCCACTCCAAGCCCATACACACACTAGCCTGAAGTTTGAGAGGAACCACGATCCATCTATGTGGGAGAGCCCAGAGGTCCCTGGCAGGACCCACAGTCACTGCCACCCCTCCAAAGCAGCAGGGAGAGGGAGCAAAAACAACTACTCTCCGCTGCGTTTCCTGTGGAAGAGACTTAGATCCAGGCATTTACCTCTGAGTCTCATTGTGCACTTAACAGGTATTTACACACCTACTGTATACTAGACATGGACTGGTGCTTTGCATCAGCTGGGCGGTGGGGAGTGCCAGAGGAGGTAGGGACTTGTCTAAGTCCTTCCAGCCCCTCATTGCTTTCCCCTGGGGACTCTGGAAACCCTGAGCCAGGATGCATCTTTGGGAGCAGCCCAGGGGGCAGAGGTGCCCTGGGATAGATACTTCTGAGGAGTAGGTGGAGCCACTGATGCCCTACCCAGCTGCTGCCTTCGCCCACCACCTCCCCTGCCCCACTGGCCCCCCATGTCCTTGGGGTTGGGCTGGAGAGGTTGAGGTGGTCTCAAGAAGGCATTAGGCCAGAGGCAGTAGTCAGACCCTTGCCCAGCAGCACAGTTAAGTTCTGCCTACCTCGGCTTTCCCTGTGCCCCACCTTCCCCACTCCCAGCTATAATGCTAACACTGACGAGCCCACCTGTCCTGTCCCCATGTGTCGTGTCCCCCCCCCCCCCCCGCCCCGAGTCTGTTCCCTCCGCTGGCTCTTGCCCACACAGACCTCCAGGCAAGGATCATGTCTTAGGAGCCTGGAACTTGCAGCTCATGGCACAGAACTGGGCAGGGTTGTTGTGCAGTTAGTATTCAATGAAAGAATAATGGGGACACTGGCTGAGTACTTAGACTTCAGCCCACGTGTGGCTTCCCCAGGGAGACTTGCCCTTGCCACCCCCCTCAACAGATAATAATCATAAGCACCACCATTTATTAAGAACTTGTACTTGCTGGGCCGGCCCCGTGGCTTAGCAGTTAAGTGCGTGCGCTCCGCTGCTGGCGACCCGGGTTCGGATCCTGGGCGCGCACCTACGCACAGCTTCTCCTGCCATGCTGAGGCTGCGTCCCACATGCAGCAACTAGAAGGAAGTGCAGCTATGACATACAACTATCTACTGGGGCTTTGGGGGAAAAAAAAAACTTGCACTTGCTAAAGGCTGGGCTTGCACTGTCTCCTCTCAACCCCACTGGGAGGTGGGCCCATTAGGGGGCAGAAAGAGGAGGTGGGCTCCAGTGCCCACAGCCAGACCAGCCCTTTTCCTTTATTGCACTCCCCTGTCTTGTTGAGTGTCTACCTCCCCAGCTGCACTGCTTCAACCAGGCAAGATGCTCACCATCTTAACCTCATGCCCTGCACATGGTAGGCCCTTGAAAATGTTTATTTCTGTGCATTAATGAACGAATGAGTGGAGAGATGGAGAGCAGAGGATGGGAAGGGCCTTCTCCCCACGAGGGACCCAGCCTTCTGAAAATAGTCTGATGAGAACAGCAAGGAGCAGGACCTAAGCAGGGGTCAGAGCATCCAGCCCATCCTTAGTGTACATAGACCTAGAGTCCCAACCAGAGTCACTCCCTGGAGTGGGGGTGGAGGCCAGAGCACCTGGCTCAGATCAGGGTCCAACCCTGGTTCTAGAGCCCCCAGAAGGTTCTGAAGGCCCTGGGCTGAACCTCAATATCTTAACCCAACCTCCACCCCTCTCTTCCAGAGGAGATGGGCATCTTGGGGCCTAAAAGCGTGGAGGTCAGGGTTTTAACCCTACACGTTAACCTCTACCAAGGGGCCTCTACAGGACCAGAATTCTTTTACATTTGGAAAACCTCCCCCAAACAGGATCCTCGTCAATTTTGGAGGATTCTTCTCATCTCCCCAAGGTGAGTGTCTCTAGAGGGGGCGCCTGGTACTTCCCAATCACGCCCTGTGAGTGACAGATGCAAATACTCCATCAGGGCCCCAGCAGGCCACTCTCCCTCCCTGGCTCGCTTGCTCGCCTCCCAGCCAGCTCGCTCCTTCTTTTATCTTATCAAAGCCCCGTAATTACAATTGCCATTTTGTTTCCTCGAATCTGCAATCAGAGCTCCCTGGCCCTGATGAGGGAGCGCCTGTCAACCTGATCGCTGAGTGACAGCCCGGCCACCTTTCCCGGCCGCGCCCACACTCCGAAAACACAAATACACACACACAAACACACACACACTCCCTCGCCTCCTGCAAACACAAACATACACTCCTCGCCAACACAAACAGCCCCTCTTCGCAAACACGCCCTGGCAGGAGCCAAACACACACCTTCAGCCTCTTTCCAAACGCATCCCTCGTCCCCCGGCTCACCCCGGCCCCTCAAATCCGCACCAGTGGGCCCCTCAAATCCACGCCCAGCCGGCGCGGGCCGCCGGGACTGCCGCTCGCTCCGACGCGCGCCTCCTGCGCCCGGCGTTCAAAGCGCCGCGGACTCTCAGCCAACCGTTCAAATGCAAATCCCCGAGACTTCGTTAAGCACTTCGGGCCCCCGTCTGGGAGTTGTCACCCCTTCGCCCCCAAATACACGACTGCCCCTCCTCCAGCGGTCTGCAAACCCTGGCGCACGCCTTCATCCCTCAGCGCTCTGAGGCCAAAGTGAACTGGCAGCGCTCCTACTGTGCGCTGAGGGGGCAGAAAGGGGATCGAGGAGAGGCGGGGATGGGTGGGAAGGGAGAAAAAACAATTTCAGCTCTGTCTGCGGGGCGCCCTATCGGGCCGGGAAACTCCTGGACGAAGGGGCAGATGTGGATTGGGCCCCCACTGCGGGCAGGAGCGCTCGGTGCCGGCAAGGGCCACGAGGAGACCCACCAAGAAAACAGTTAAGGCCTACAATGAGCGATCAGCGGCGTGCCGGGGGGTAAATATTGGGGCGGCGCCACGCGCAGGGGGGAGATGGGTCGGCCGGGGAGGCTTTCCCGGAGAGATGACTTTGCGCTGCACTCAGCCAGTCTCCTGCTCCTCCAACCAAGCACGCGCGGGGGACTTTGGAGGCAATATAGGCAAGAGGAAGAAGGGAAGGGCTCTAACAGGAGCACTTCTAGTGAGTGAATGATCGAACAAACGAATGAAGTCAGCCTTAGTGACTTATTCCCTCGCCTTCCGCCTAAACTTCTGCGGTGCAAACCACTCGCGGGGCACGTAGGACCCTGCACCGCGGCACACGCCTAGAGCCCTTAGGGAAGCGGCCGGGCGAGCGGCATGGCCGCAGGCGGTTTCAACCTCACCCACCAGAGGGCGCCAACTCCGCCTTCCCCCTTCCTCCCGACCCCGAGCCACCGGGAAGGTGAATGATTCCAAGCCTGGCTGCCCCCTCCACCCTGGTTCCCTATGGAAGCACTTCGGCAAAGTCCTGCTGGAGAGGAGAAAGGGGCCTGCGACCCTGATCAGTGCAACGCAAGATCACCTTTCTTTATCCTCAACTGGGGGAAAAGGGAGGTTAAAAATTGGACCTCTTTGCTCCTAACCACAGGGAGGGGGGAACCTCCTCTAGGGATGTATGTTGAAGGAGTGCTTTTCCGTGTTGTGGGGACACTCTTTCCAAAGTTTATCTCACCTGCCCCAATACCAGCCCCCTCGGGTTATCTAGGGACCCCTCCCACTTGTTCACTCATTTGCCCAACAGCCGTGTGGGAGGGAGTGGGCCTGGCCCCACCAGACACTGTTCTCTGTCCATCCTCAGCATGTCTGGCCCCAGGCTGTCTCAGGAGGTAACCTTTTGTTTGTTTGTTTGTTTGTGGGGCATTGAGACCCCCCCCCATCAACACAGCTGCTGAACTGCTGACCCCAGAGTTGGTCACATACACATTCATGCTCAAATCAGGTACATCCCTCTCTCTTCCTGGCACAGCAGCAGCCAAGCCCCAGAACCACCTGATTCCAGGCCCGGGAGACCCAGACCAGGCGGTGTGCTAGGGGGCAGCCCCTTAGCCCAGGAGGCTGAATCCCAGGGGCTCCTCTCTGCCCCCATATGCCAGGCCACCCGGATTCTGGTTTCCCTCTCACCCAATCTGGCCAGCCCCCTCCATCTGGCCCCCGGAATCAGATTTCTAAGGGCGCAGACCAGCTCAGAGACAGCCTGCAAGACCGGAAGGAGGAGCAAAGACTGGCCTCTGCCCTACCCCTCACAGGCCCTCTCAGGGCCTGAGCCCCCTCATGGGGCTAGGGATGCACATTCCTCAGGCTGCTTAAGCCCCCTTATCTGCCCCCCTGCCCATCAGCCTAAGTGCTGACAGAGGCTCAGACCCCTTGTTTGGATGCTGATAACCTCCTGGGATGGCCCTCCCCCACCTATAGGGACTGGGAATGGGCTTGGTGTTGGGAGGTCCTCTTCTAGAAGGCAGTTGGGGCCCAGGCCCAGCCTGGCCCCAGGGGATAGCAGGACCCGCATTTCCAGGCCTCCCCCAGGCCCAGGGCCACCCTCGGTGCTGCCACAGTGCCACCTGGTGGTCTCTTGGGGAATGCCACCCCAGCCAGGAAAGAAGCCACAGAAAAGAGTTGCAAAAAAAACTCCACACCACTTTATTTCAACCTTTATCCAAAATGTAAAAAGTGTTAAAAATGTGCAGTCCTGAGCTTCAGATGCTGACCTCCAACCTCATAGGCAAGTGGGGAGAGAGGGTCAGGGTAGAAGTTCAGAGGTCCTCCCACTCCTAGAGAAAAGCCCAGGCATGGTATAGGATTAAAAGAACACCAGGACCCTGTGGAGAATGGGACCCCCTGTCTCCTAGCACCAGCCCCAGACCCCTCATCCCCACCCCTTCTCTTCAACGGAGAAGACACAGTTAAAATTCTTGAAACTTGTACAGGAACATGGTGCATGGCGCATGTGGCAGGCAGCTAGCTGACCTGAGGAGAGCAAACAAGGGATCAGCACCTAGGCCCTCACCTGCTCCTCCTGCCCCCTCCCAGACCCTGCTGGGCACCTCTCCCCCCACTCACCAAGGAGGGCTAGGGCCTGCTCCTCTGCTTCTTGGCAGGCAGGATGGGACACAACTCAGCTTCCTCCTCCTCACTCCCCTCTTCTTCACTCTCTTCTTCCTCAGAAACGTCATTGCTTATCGTAACTGGTGGGCATACAAGCAGTAAAGGGAGGGGGAGAAAGTTAAAGCCAGACCTCTTCATACCACATGTCATTTATTCACACCCTGTGGTGCTAGGCTTGCAGGGACTGGGACTTCTCAGAGCTCATGGTCTAGGAGGGAAGAACCTAAGATACTAAACTGAGTGACAAAGAGCCAAATGAGTCCACATGACTGGAGCTGGAGAAGCTGGGACAGGTTCCATGAAGGAGGTAGGCTTGAGTAGGACAGAAAGTGGAGGGCACATCATGCAGGCCTATAAGGGGGCTGCACTGGGACATAAGGTTGGGATGGGGCAGGAGTGCAGAGTCGGGGGAGGCCTGATGGAGAGTCCCCTGGAGGCAAAGAAGACTCTCACCAATCTGGTGCCGTCCAGTGATCCGCACAGGGCCAGAACCTGACTTCAGGCGGAAGGTTACTGGTGGTTGGAGCTGGAAGTCATCCAAACTGAGCTGAGAGGAAGACAAGGATGAAGGCCTGGCCTACCCCATCTTGTGATGAGCCCTAAGTCCTCAATTCCTACCCTCCCCCACAAGGTATGGCCAGGGAACTCACCATGGGTTGGCAGGACAACTTGAGGTTGGCTACAGGGACTGCAATCTCCTGGTGGTCGTGGTTCCGGGCCACGACTTCTACCACATTACACTCATCTTTGGCCCCCTCGGTGAGGCAGAGCTGGGAAGGGTACACAGGACCTCAGGGTCTCCCCAAGGGAAGGCTGACACCACAAATGGAGGCATCTACCCTAGAACTTGCCCAGCTTCTGAGGTCCCTGAATCACATGGCCAGGGGAGCCGCCCAAGGTAGGCAGAGGAAGTGACTCCCAGTAAAGGGGTGTGGGAGGACAGGTAGACGCCCACCAGTTGCCTGCTCAGATCAAGTTATTCACCACCACCCCCCTTCCCCGCCCCTCACCATGGTTAAAGCCAGCACGTGCTCCGCATCATCCTCTTCCTCTACCTTGAAGGTGAAAGAGCGGGTGTGGACGGAGAGCTCACAGCCTGGAAGAGAGAACAGTGTGAGCGTGGGGGGGGGGCGGGGGGGCTTTTCACCAAACCTGTCACGTGCAACCATGGACTGACCGGCCATTTACACGCCCACTTCTCAGGAACACGTGGGGCGCTCGGCCCTGGGCCCCGCCCGGCACATCTGGGGCAAGGGTCTCGCCGCCCCCCTCCGCCCGCGCTGCCGCCTGCGAAGCCCCCTCCGCCCCCACCCACGTCGTGCACCCATCTGCATTCCTGTTCTTTAGCCCTGCCTCTCACCGCCCCCGCACCACCCTCATCCCCTCCTTTCCTCAATACCGAAAAAAAAACTGTCCATCGTAACTGGAGCTGGGACCCGCAGAGCCCCGACCGCCCCAGCCCGGGATCGGCTCTCCTGAGTCAAGAACGCTAAGGCGGCGGCGGCGCCGGCGGCCATGCTGCAAGATTTGTCTGGGAACTCCGCCCCCGACACGTACCGAGCGAGGGACTCTAGGCGGTTCCGACCCGCCTATTAAAGGAGACGCTCGCGACAGAGAAGAGGGACCGAGATGTGACCGGTCCAGGGCTTCTTCGCCCAGGAGCCTGCGGCCTCTGCTCAGACCTGTATGGAGACCGCAAAGGGAGGACGTCACATCACAAGCATGGATTTGGGATTTAACGTAAACGTCCTTGCTCATTTCCATGACCAAGGCTGAAAGCGGCTCCTGCCTCCATTTTCTCTCATTCCTCTCACCTTCCAGTGTCTCCCACACTCCCAACCCAGGGTAAGCTTTCATTAAGAGACTTAGATATAAAAATGGGAACTTTCCCAACTGACCCAGCAAAGGCGAGTTTCAGGGCAGCGTTTTTCTTATAAAAGCAAAGGAAATGTGCTCCGATTTGCCTTTGCTTCAAGAGAGCCAAGGAGCCTGAAGGAAGACTTTCACCTCAGGGTATTTTCTACCCAAACCACTCCCTTCTCTCTTAGATATGCTTCCTGCTGCAATGACCCTGCAGCTTACTGTCCTGATGTCATATCTTCATTGAGCTTCGGATGCTGGCTGCATGCTGGCACTTGCTAGCAGAGGACCGTAGCTTAGGTGTAGAAATAACTGCAGCTTCTGGCAGACACTTTTGGGCTTCTAATTCCAAATCACCCCAGAACATCCTCTTGCCTTGGACTCCACTCCTCCATCCCATAATTTGGGTTACTCCCCCCAATCTGTCACCTTTTGACCAAAGAATAGAGCAAACTGTGTTCCTTATCCTATTAGATGGTGGGAACTCACTCACACTAGCTGCCCTAATTCACACCCAGGTGATAACTGTGGCAAGAGGGTGGCTTGGCCAAGAACTAGTCTTATCTTTTGCCTTGCCTTGAAGAAAATCTGGAAGGAAGTCTTTCATTGGAAATAGGAGTGAGAAAGGGCTGCTTTCAAGATCCAGTCCCTAGGGCCAGCCCCACCACTTAGCGGTTAAGTGCACACGCTCCGCTACTGGCAGCCCGGGTACGCCCGGGTACGGATCGGACCCCCAGCGCGCACCGACGCACCACTTCTCTGGCCATGCTGAGGCCGCGTCCCACATACAGCAACTAGAAGGATGTGCAACTATGACATACAACTATCTACTGGGGCTTTGGGGAGAAAAACGAGGAGGAGGACTGGCAATAGATGTTAGCTCAGGGCCGGTCTTCCTCAGCAGAGAGAGGAGGACTGGCATGGATGTTAGCTTACGGCTGACCTTCCTCACACACAAAAAAGGAGGAATCCTTGCTTGTATGTGAGGCATGAAAGGCAGGAAAAAAGGTAGGAGGCAGAAACAGGAAGCAAGTTTACACAGTACACCACCACACACATTCACTTCAAGTTTTATTTTGCCTCTTGCATGGTCTTCAGATAGATTTACAGTTGTTTTCTACAGGAACTGAACTGTGATCTAAACAATCAATGAATGTCATTCCAACCTTAATAAATATTCATAACCAGAAGGTAGCATAGCACTTTACAATCCTAGAGTGATGAAGGTATAGCCTGGACATCAGTTAGTATCTGTGACCAGAAGACCAGCTAAAGTGATTATTAAAAGCCAAGATAAAGTCACAAGCAAACTTGCTAAAAATCCTGATTCCATGGGAGGTTGACCCTGAAATTCTCCAGATAAAAGGCTAGAATTGTCCACTAGTGTACAAAATGTAAAGAGAAAATCAAATGACATTAAGCTGTTTTAAACAATATCCTGCAGAGATCTTCCCTTCACCTCAGCCCTTGAAAACACAAATTTGATTCCAGCTTTCCAACATACCATATTCTTCTATCAGTTAAAGGTTTTTGTCCTGAAAATGATGAGGCCTCCTTCCTTCCCTCCATCTTACCCATTCAGTGCACACTCGTTAAGCCTTGGTTGAAAGTCACTAGGTACCACTAGGTACAATGCTTCAAGACTCTCTCAAAGCCCACACCGATGGAACTCTGTGAGAGAAAATGTTTTAAGTTTCCTTCTCCTTGCCCCACCCCCACCTCCAGCTCAAAGTTAAAACAGCTGATACAAAACTGCAAGGATCAAGGTAACAAAATACTATTATGATCTATGGAGAAGTCAGCCAGCCATGATGAACAAATGAATCCTGCAGAGATGACCGGCTAGCCTCATGTTCAGAACCCTTAAAAACACCAAATCTAAATTAAAATACATGAAGCTTTCAGCATCTGTGATTAAAGGAAAAAGGGTAACAGTAAGTCATTGGTTAAAGTGTACTCATTCTTTTCTTTTAAAAATTAGATACGAACATGCAAGAATTAAAGACTCTGATTTAATAAAATCAGCAGTAACAGGTCTTGAAATTCAAGGACAACTGATCTGAGGGCAAACAGGACCAATCAGTCCCTGAAGCCTACTTGACAGATGTCAAAACTAACATTTCACATGCTGACCTGCATTGAGGTTAATTTCCAGAAGTGACTGCACTTTGCAACAGATTGAGTCCTATGAAGTTAGGCTCTCGTACCCAAAGGGTCCTGGCCTAGTCCTAGGTGGGAGGCACGTTAAAAATAATAAAACTTCTAAAAAAAAAAAAGACCAAAGTAAAGAAAATCCACCTCCACTGATTTACATTATTCAAAGTGCCATCTTGAACCACAACCTTTCATTTTCAAAAGGAAAAAAAATTACAAAAACAGTAAACACAAAGGATAGTCAGGTTACAGCTAGTTTATATACAAAAAATTTACAACTTTGTCATTTTTAGGCTTTTAACACAAACAACTGCACATTTGTCCCTACAAAGCACAACATGCCTGAACCAATGGTCACTACAGGAGACAACTGGCCATGGCTTTACAAAAGGCAGAAAAACTGCCCCAAACTGAAGTCAATTATTCAGCTTAAACTATGCCACAACCATCCCACTTGGAATCTCTACCCTGAAGCCTCTAAAACTCACTACCTCTTTCTCATCTCTGCCATGTCCCCAAAGAATGAGAGACATTTCATTCAATAAGCCACGGAGGATGACAAATGATTTTGATTACTCTTAGGTGAGAAATGCAACCACACTGGATGCAGAAAACAGTGCTGACTACATTTATTGAAGACCCCCTCCCCATAAGCCCATGTAAGAGGTCTTGGCACCTAACCCAAGACCCAAAAAGGAGGCCCACATCTGTTTCATAAAGGATGTGCAGCAGTACTATCTTCTTCCAACCAGTGAGTAGTCTCAAAGTGTGATAGGTGAGTTGTACATAGTCTTCTTTGTTTCTAATCCCAATTGGCTGATTTGTTGCCGCTCCAGAGGGTGAACTGTATGAAGACCCCAACCACCACCCACCAGGTGCAGTTAAGATACTTTTGGACAGTTCACGGCACCAACAAATATCACAGGCTCCGACCAAGTATAACCACATCCTTTGGAAATCCTTCCATTTTTGCAATTTCAAAACAGCCTAACTTGCTGTAAAATTCCAGAATTCTTTTATCATCTGGTCTCACTTCACAGAAAGCCCCCCGGGAGCCTAGAAATAAAACAAATATTCAAAATGTAAATGTCACTTACTTAGTAGAATTATGGATATGAATTATGATTAATCTTTAATATACTTCAAACAGATCATAGAGTGAGCTTGTCTATACCAGCCCCTAAATTTCATACCACAATTTTAGAAATTCATATTCTATTCAATGAATATTAATATTCATCAATACTGAATAATGCAGTGGTAACTATCTTAAATGATGGATATGTTAACCAGTTTGAATATGGCGATTATTTCACAATGTATTTCAAATCATCAAATTGTATACCTTAAATATACACAGTTCTTAATTGTCAAATATACCTCAATTTAAAAAAATTCAACCATGAATAAAACTCTGCCCCAGAAAACAAATCTTTTGCGGAAGAGGTTGTAAGAAACCTCAAGGCAAAGGATACCTTTGTTTAATGTTTTAATATAAAGCACCTTTGAGGGGCCCACAGGGCACAGCCTATTTCAGCCTATGTCACAAGCCAATATAACACATGTATTGTATGTTCTAAGACATACCTCATACCCCTGCGTGATTCAGTTCCAAGCACAACACTGAAAATTATGCTTTTTTCAAAGTTGTTTAAATTATCCCACAAAGGGGACACCACTGACTCAAATGATATAAAGACGCAACAATAAGTGCATTCTCATGATCAACAACCCTCTAATGAGGGCTCAACAAGTTGCCCATTTTTGTATTGCCCAAGGGCTAAAAATAGTTTTTTACATTTGTAAAATATAGTTTAAAAAAAGAATATGAAACAGAAACTGTATGTGACCCTTAAAGCCTAGAATACTTTCTATCTGGCCTTTTACAAAAAAAGTTTTCATACCATTAATGTAAAAGCAAATTATTTCTGAAGATTGAGTTTAGATAACAAACTCAAAAAAATCAGTGACTCTGTATTCCTAAATGAAGTCTCTCCCCAACGTTCATTTGATTTTCAACTATCATTTATGAGTCTCCCGGCAAACTAAATATAACCTCATGTGTTCACTTCTCATTTAATTGAGGTTCAAAATAAACATTCACAGTGTAAAAGAGCAGCATTTTTCAATGATTAATATACATGCAATTCTTGCACCACTAATAATTCAGAAGCCAAACTATAAATGGTGGGGAAGGGAATGTAAATTCACCGTAATTCGCTTCTACTTTTTTATCCTAAAATCTAGTCCTGCCCCCCACCTAGCCTGAACACCAGCAACTCCACAAATATGTACTCACCATTAGCCTTCAGTGAAGACAGGAGGCAAGCCATCATGCTTTTGGCCACACTTGGGTCAGTTACTTTCTTGTGAATATCCATCTTTATCAGAGAAGGAAAGTTGGCAAGGAAAGTTTCTGGCAATACTTCCTGCTCTTCATGGAAACTCAACATTATTTTCTGTAAAAATTATAAAGAATCTCTTGACCACTCATTATATATCTATATCCCAACTACAGAACGCAGCAACAGGAAAAAGAAAGCAGTATTTAGTAACTCTTTCAGTCACTATATAATTATCACGTACAAAATTAATTAGCTTATAAATTCTAGCTGAAGTGTTTTCACTTTTAAAAACAGTTTCTCTAAATGTAATGTTGTATCCTGGATTGGATCCTGGAACAGAAAAAGGACATGAGTGAAGTGTGGAGTTTATAGTAATGTGCCAAACTTCATTTCTTAGACTTAGACAAATGTAGAAAATGGGTGAGGGGTATACAGGAACTCTGTATTGCCTTTGTAACTTCCGTAAATCTAAAATTATTCAAAACAAAATTTTTCTAAGTTTGTACTGCTTACACAAAAATGTGAATGTACTTAAAACTACTGAACCGTACACTTAAAAATGATAAGATGGTAAATTTTATGTTATGTATATTTTACCACAATTAAAAAAAAAGTTCGTAAAGACACTGGTCATTTTTTAAACAGTATGTTCCTATGCTGAAAACTTAACTGTCAGATACGGAACAGCAACACATCAACAGCTCAATCACCAGCATGCTGCACTCAGTGTCAATGTAATCCCAAGTAAGTGAGGCCACTCCAAACCAGCCTCTTATTACACAACCATCTGGCTAGGGGCAGAAGGTAAAAAAGAGTAATAAACTAGAGAGATAATGTGAGTACACTGGTGTGGGGAGAGGGGTAGAGAATTTCAGAAAAGGGGAAGAGGAGCAACATGGAAGAAGAAAGACAATGTCACAAATAAGAGTCCAAATACATATAGTCACGCATCACTTAACGACAGGGATACATTCTGAGAAACGCGTTGTTAGGTGATTTCGTCGTTGTGCAAACATCATACAATATACTTACACAAACCTAGACAGCATAGCCTACTACACACCTAGGCTATACGGTACCACTCTTATGAGATCATCATCATTGTATACGTTTTCTGTCATTGACCAAAACATCATTATGAGGTGCATGACTGTATCTCAAAGTATTTATTGAGCATAAAAATTACCCTCAAGAAGGAATTATTTTTAAAAATGCGTATGACGACGTATAAACCAAAATAATCATAAACTAACCAATGTGGAGCACGACACTTTTTTAGAGGAAAAATTCACTGAAGTCAGGACAGGACAGACATATAACAAGCAGTTCTCCTATCAGAAAGCAGACCCTCAGAGAGGCTCACCTCTATTATTTTTTAATTACAATGAGAAACGCATTACTGAGAAAGGAAGTTAGCCTCCTGACAACCAAGTAAATGAGAGATTTTAATTACCTAAAATTGCCTTGAGTACCCACAGAAAAGACCACAACACTCTTAAGTTCGGTGCTTCACAATAGGGAGGGGAAAAAAAAAGTTAATTGTCTCAATTGTGTTTTTACTTAAGGAGTATTAAAACAAGGCTTCCAAATCAAAAATTGTCCTAACACTGAGGGAACACTGGAAAATGTCATGCTAAGAATAAGCCCTAACTCATGCCCATCCAGGGACACCAAAAAAACCAGAACCCAAAAAACAAACAAACAAAAAAGAATAAGCCCTAAGAATTCTTTTCTGTAAGAAATTTAGAAAGCACTGAGGGGGGCCTGCCCTGTGGCTTAGCGGTTAAGCGCGCATGCACCGACGCACCGCTTGTCCAGCCATGCTGAGGCAGCGTCCTACATACAGCAACTAGAAGGATGTGCAACTATGACATACAACTATCTACTGGGGCTTTGGGGAGAAAAAGGGAAAAAAAAAAAGGAGGAGGATTGGCAATAGATGTTAGCTCAGGGCCAGTTTTCCTCAGCAAAAAGAGGAGGATTGGCATGGATGTGAGCTCAGGGCTGATCTTCCTCACAAAAAAAAAAGAAAAAAAAGAAGAAAGAAAGAAAGCAGTGAGATTTCATAATGTATCTGCTTACTTTTTTATTTTAATAAGTACTTTATTTAAAAAAATTCCATAGTATAATTCTAAACATATATATTACCTCAGCCTCAGAGAGTTCTTTGTCACCATTTGGCTTGGTATACTTCTCCTGCATGAAGGGAATCCAGGAAATTTTACATTTTTTAATGAAGGGGGTCACATCTACAGTGCCCAGGGCATATCCACATATGCCATCTTCATCTTCTAGCACAAAGCAGTAATCCAGGCTGAGGGAAAGCAGCCCTCCTACTAACCTGCTCAGAAGAAAAGAGGCCAGAATGAGTTTATAAGTGACTAACACAAAACTTCAGACTTCAGTGATGTAAGGACCAATGCACTTGAATGACAACCTATGAAAACTACATAGGTGTAATAAAAAACTAAAAATACACACACACATATTAATATTCAAGATTTTATTAAAACCAAAGTGGAGGGCTGGCCCTACGGCCTAGTGGTTAAGTTCAGTGCACTGCACTTTGGCGGCCCAGGTTCAGATCCCAGGCACGGAGCTACATCACTCATCAGCCATGCTGTGGTGGCGAACCACATACAAAATAGAGGAAGACTGGCACAGACCTTAGCTCAGGACTAGTCTTCCTCATGCAAAAAAAAGAGGAAGACTCGCAACAAATGTTAGCTCAAGGCAAATCTTCCTCAACAATAAAGATAAAGTGGGATTTCTAAAAAACTGTATTTCCAGTCATCACCTCCCCTCAACCTGATAAACCTGGCTATGAAATGTCTACTCCCAAATCCAACAAATCCAAATGCTTCATCACATACTTGTCTCCAATAAGGTCAGGCTGACTTTGAAAAGGTAAACCCACTCCATCGTCATACATTTCTCTGCAAATCTTGTACACGGAAGCCTGAAAATATAATCTAGTTAAACAGGACATCAAGAAAAATGGCAACAGAATTTAACAATAACATGACTCATAAGTCAGACTGGACTTCTAAGAGAGGGAGTAACAAAATGCCTGGCCTATCATAAATATCACCTCTGCTTTGTTAAATAAAGATTTATTCAGGGCCGGCCCCTGGCTTAGCGGTTAAGTGCGCGCGCTCCGCTACTGGCGGCCCGGGTTCGGATCCCGGGTGCGCACCAACGCACTGCTTCTCTGGCCATGCTGAGGCCGCGTCCCACATACAGCAACTAGAAGGATGTGTAGTTGTATGACATACAACTATCTACTGGGGCTTGGCTGGGGGGGGGGGGGGATTAAAAAAAAATGTCTTCCCCCTTAAAAAAAAAAAAAAAGATTTATTCATCGAGTCATATTTGTAAAACCAGGAGAAAACAGCATGGTTATAGTAAACACTGAGAATTGCTTTGCAGGGGATAGTTTTAGGCAGTGAGTAGCGGATTCAAAATCCAGCAAACTATGAGGTTGAGTCTCTATTTTCTATACATTCAAAATGTTTTAAACGTTATTGTCTTTAAACAGGGTTGCTTTTTTCTGTACCTGTCAACAGCCTATAGGCACTTCACAACTAAAAATTACAAAATATTAACATATTGGAGAAAATCAGTCAAGGACAATATATCATTTAGACACAATGACTAGTAATTCCAACTCTGAATACATTTCATCTGATTTTTTAAAGGGAGGAATTAAAGGACTTAGCACGAGATGAGTCTAAACCCCTTAGGTTTTTCTTTAAATATCCCCCGCTCTTGTGTTCAATGTTTTAGTTAATTTCCTCCATCTAAAGTTTTTATTTTAAGACATGGAACTGATTCTTTTAACTAAAGAGGTCAAAGGAAAGTGGTAAGTGTGCACCGTAACCATACACCAAGTTGGTAGGTAGACAGACAATTACCTCATCTTTAGGAAAATATGGTCTGATAGTATAAACTTTGGAGGTAGGAGTCAGTGGGGGTGGTTGAAAAAAGAGATCATTTGCCCCATCAATTGGCAGCAAACGCTGTGGGAAGAAAAAAAAAGGAAATGGATTAGTGTTGGGAAGATATCTATTTCTTTAAATGGTGTGCACTGCAGATTACCAACTTAACATTAACTGGCTACTGCAGGCAAACCTAAAGAAGAGGGGTGTACTATGCTTTACTAATATAAACACCTCTTTGCTGGGGGAGGGGAGTGCCTCTGAATAGAAATTACCCAAACTGACTTACATAGATTTAGTGGCATATTAATGGGGATTTAAATTTATAGTAAAAAAAAAAAAAAAAAAAAAAAAAATCTATTTCAATTATGACAAATCTACTTTTTTTAAACCAGTCTTATATAGACCATCTCTCTACTAAAAGATGGCAGAACAGAATGTCAGGAGGAGAGGTTTGGTCTGAAGAGGGTTATCTGTCCAGGAGAAGCTTTATCCCCAAAGCAATGCGCTTCAGTTTGCTGTGCGCAGCAGAGCACCTGTTGGGGGGAGAAAAGTAGAGCACCTGAAAAGTCCATGAACAAATTATAACACCAAAAAATGCTTCATATTTTGTTCAAATTTTCACTAATGGACTGTTTTTTCAAGTAGAAGTTTTATTTATAAAATAATTAGGAAAATACCCAAAAGCCCCTTCACCATTCACTTGCATAATTATTCATTCTTTTTGCTCATGGAGTTTCCACTGGCAGACAAGCATGCGCGCATTGTGCATTGCGGGCGCAGATTAAAATGCTGTGCGACCTGCAAAGAAACAATGTGAAGTGTATACCTAGAGCCGCTGCGCTTCGCAGGCGCGGGGGGAATTGGCAGCATCTCCTTCAGAAATTACTGTGAAAGAGGAGGAAAATTTGATTTAAAATCCAGCTATGTTAACTAAATTGAATTTGGGACTAGAAAGCCTTCGGCAGACCAATCCTTCCAGCCATCTGATGCGCAACATAAGGTTTCTCATAAAACAAAGAAAATGTCAATTCAGTTGTGAATTCATATTGATACCTGGAACTCTCCTGCTAGACCACCTCTAAAGGCCCAGGGTTCTTGGTCTCCAATTAAGAACTGTGCTGAAGAATGACTACGACACCCTGTTGAGATCAGATCCAAGCGGAGAACGTTACGAGAAAGGGGATTTCCTGGGGTCTCAAACGTCCAACAAACTAACAAACACTTTGTGGAAATAGCTCTCTAACAATAATAATCCAGGGTTTCAGGACAAGGCTGTGATAATAATCTTTTAAAATTCATAATGGAATTTCAATACTAATGTTCTTTCCTCTGATTAATGAATAATCACTGTTAAGAATTCTATCCTTTCTTTAATTATTGGAAGGAAAGTAAATCTCAAGTGTTCTGAGTCAGGTTTATATATTCCCTAGATAAAAATCAAGTCAGCTGCTTGTTCTGTAGTGAAATTACAGTAACTATAAAGTGAAATGAATGAGATAGAAAATGAGACATTTTATTATCACAGCCCATGAAGGGACTAAACCTGTCTGAAGTCACATTTTACATTTTGAGGAAGGGTAAAGGAAAGGGAAGGGGGGGGAGGGTTAATCTTGTCAGAAAACTAAGATCAGCAGAAGAAATAGAAATTGTTCAATAAGCTGACAACAAAAACACAATGAGAACTTTGTTTTTTTTTCTGACAAGGACAATCTAAATTCAGACTTGGCTATTAATAATACCAGTCTGACAGATTCTGAGAAATAAGGAGAGCCAATTGATGCTCTTGATTTGTCCAGAGCTAAGACATACTTTTCTTACAAGTATGACAGTATTTTGCTCCTCTGATTGACCATTATAATCTCAGCAGTACACTGAACACATGCATGGAGTGGCACGCTTTGAGGTCTAAAAGCCAGCATTAGTGTTACCACTAACCAACTTCATAAGCAATAAACGCAGTTAACAATAAGAGATAAAGGCAAATATTTGGAGGCCAAATCAAAATCATCTGCCTAGTCTTCTGACAAGATAAAGCAGCGCAATATAGTTCTTTTCCATTTGAAGACAGCATTCTACCTCCTGTTCAAGTTAACAGTCTCATCAGTACAAGATATATATAGTGTGCTAGTCAGACAGTCCCAAAGCAAACCAATTTTTTTTGTTGATAATTCAGGCCCATTAAGAGATTATATCCAGGTTTGTCATTTTTTAGGGGTAGGGGTACTTTGAAAAAAATATATAATGTAATATTCATAAAATAAACAGGAAATAGGGTCAAAATTTAGGCTACGAAGAGAACCTGCCCCATTCCACAGCTCAGTGTAAATTTACACTGCAGGAAAAAACCATACCTCTCAAATTTTAAGATCAGCCAATTTCCCCTACCCCCTACTTTGAGACTACAACGTAACTAGCACTTTCAACTACACAATAAAAAGCTGCATGTACGAAGAGCTGTGTAAATGAAAACATGGTTAATGCCTCAGTCGCTGCGCAAACGTGACTTCAGTTCATGCCTATTGCCCTTAAATCTACCTGAGCTACCTCACAGATAGAACCTTTCAATTTAAACTAATTAATCATGACGCGCTGTGAACATCTGCCGCTGTCCATCCAATAGTAGTAGACACTTGTGCTGAAGATTCTCCCATCTGTACACAATGGGGAAGAAGATAATAGAAGTCATTAGTAATCAAAAGTACTGCATAGCCACATTCTTTAAAGGACTGAATGCCAGCTGGACTGGAGAGCAGAGGAAAAAAAACAAGGGTTCTCATCAATAACTCCCTGAAATTACTATAGAACCATGAAAAGACTCTCCTTGTCGTGAGCTTTTTGTAAAGCTATGTGGATGCCAAGATGATTATTTAATACTTCTAAAATGCTCTGACCTTGAGATTGTATAACAGGTGTCTATACAATTTGGGAAAGCTGCCCCCCATAATTGCACAGTACAGAGAGGAAAAAGGAACAATACTGTATATAATCAAGAATTTAATTTTTAATAATTCTTGAATTAAAAGCTGAATATCAAATGTTTTAAGTGATACTTGATCAAGCTCAATAATCCAGACTTCAGCTTGGAAACTTAAGATTTAAATCCCTATAAGGATGAATTATAACCCCCTGGCCAGAAGCCTGGAAGGCAAATGCTGTCATCCAACAACAAATATAGATTTTATTCCCGAGCCTAAGGGCAGACCTCCATCAAACAAGAGTTATCTTGGAGCCTTTTAACAAGAGGTCAAAATTCTCTCTTCTACCTGTTGTTACTACATATACAAGAACCCAAAGTTCTACATTTTCAAATTAACAATCAGAAATTGTTTAACTGCTCATTAGTTGTATCACAGGAAAATGATTATTTTTTAGTATTTGAGTCTAAAAATATATAGGCAGAAAGTGAGAAATCTCATTGCTACAACTCCTCAGTTAATCTAAGCTCACAGTGTTTCTCACATCTATTTCACAACCAAGACCACATAACCCATCATAGTATTTGTGACTACTATGAAAACTATGACGTGTCAGTTAGCCTTGCTGCCTGCTGTGTGCTGTCAGTCAGTCCATTACATATTCCTTATAGCTGGATTGAAAACCTGAAAACAAAATGAGGTCCCTGAAGAAACTTGGCCATGCTGGTGCTTTTTACCAAGTTTGAGAATTTCCAAAAAATCGTTGTTTTGAAAGGAGACACACAGAAGTCCATCTAATGAAGCAGAGAGTTTTTAGGGGACTGCAATTTCCATCCCCTGCTAAAACCAATTACTTGGTAGAGGAATAAAGAAAAAGCCATGTGAAGTAATACCAAGTAGCACCAGAATAGCCTACCACTAAAGCTCGCATGCGCACAGGGCTGGGAGGATGGCTTCCTCTTGCCAGGCCCCTTAAGTCATTTCAGCAATTGTTCTGTTAAACATAGTATTAATGTTATCAAAACACAGCAAGCAGCAGAGAGCTTACTGAGTCACAATTCATAGTGTCTCATCTCCAAATCAGATAAAAGTGGTATACAGGGTTCCATCCAGGAAGCATTCAGTCAGAGCAAGTTAAAGTCAGTACTTTCTAATACATTTTCAAGATATTTATGCTGAATTAGCCCAAGGGAGAAAAATCAATATGCTCGATGTATTTACTGAGACTTGCAACTCAACTCTGCAACAATGGCTATACCTTTGAAAGAAATCTAGGCAAAGAATTTAAACAGAGTTGGAAATTCATCAATTCCCTAAATGTTTTTCTCCCTGTGGGATAATCTTTTTTTTTTTTTTTTGAAGGACAATATATCTGAGAAGAGATTATTCCTGGTACACCTACCTAACCACTGTACAAAAGACTTCACCATAGACATTATACTCTTGATATCCCAAACATAGGAGTACATGTCATAAAGGATTGTCCTGTTGGCACAATTGGAGAGCCGAGTGAACATTCCCATCACTAGTCCGCACATCTCTTCAAACTTGGCTGCTCGTGACCGCCATTCTTCAATCTGTTGAAGATTAATAAAAAGACTCAAAAAACTGCAAGCTTAACAAAATAATCTACAACAGTTATAAACTAAGTTGTTTATAAGGTACCTACAATTTATCCTAAACATTAACGAATCCCTGGGCTGAAACTCCGTAGACAAGCAATAAAAGTTTGTCTCTCCCTCAAACTGACAAACATTCCAAGTAATCAACCTGGACTTTCTTTCACTCCTATCTATAAGGCCAAAGCGTGGAACTGTATGTACCAGATTCAGGAGAGTCACATCCACTTTACAGAACATATTCTAACATATGGTCTATTGTCTGTCTGCCAGTTACCAGTGTACTCATTTAAGACCTCCTCTGTATCATCAGCATTGGGATCCATCCAGGCTAGAGAAGCAGGTAAATTAGGCATACTCACTTTCTCAGAGTCTTTTCCTTTGCAATTGACACTGACAACACTACTATTTGCTCGAAGCCACTGGAACTCCCGTAACATTTGTGCGCCTTTGGGTCCATGCTCATAAGGAAGGTAGAATAGGTCAGCAAGTAACTGCAAATCCTCCAGAGTCACTGGTTCTGCAGTATACAAAGGCTTTTCATTTGGACCTGGCACAAACTGCTCCTTGTTTGTCTGTTCATCAGTCTGCATAGGGGCAACATCACTAATACAATCTTCCTGCATAGACATCTCTGGGGATTTTGATTCAGCTATGCTCTCTTTATCAGTGTCCATTGGTTTCAATTCTTCTGCCATTTTAGCTTCGACAATTTCAGTTAGTATTTGATTGTCATTCTTGTGGTCTGTTTCTTCTTGTTTTTCCACTACCATGTCCATGGGTTCCTCATCTGGCTGTTTCTTTTCTTCTTCCTTGGTCAGAGCTGTAGGCTCACCACTCAAGGCTGCTCCCTGGCTCATAATGGGCTCCTGGTAAACTGTTGTAACCACAGTTGTAGCATTTAAAGAGGGTGCTGCAACTAAGGGTGTCCCATCAACTACGCTTGCTTTAGCTCCACTGTGTGCAACTTGCCTACCTACAAATTGCCACAAAGATAATCAGAATTAGAACAAATTAGAGAAATATTTTCTTCTTCTTATATCTGAAAGTAGAACCTCAATTTGAGATTCCAAATAATTTGAGCCCTGAGAAAAGTACAATTTCTCTAAACTACTGGGGAGGTGGGGAGACAAGAGGGAAGAAACAACTGATCAACGTCTGTAAACATGCCCAACGTCTATTATTATCATCTCTTTTGAAGGTTTGCATTTAAAAACACTTATGTCAAATAAGGTATTTTTTTTTTTGGTGGCATAATGGTTAAGTTTGCACACGCCATTTCAGTGGCCCGGGGCTTGCAGGTTCAGATCCCGGGCACGGACCTACACACCACTTATCAAACCGCGCTGCGGCAGCATCCCATATACAAAATAGAGGAATACTGGCACAGATGTTAGTTCAGGGCCAATCTTCCTCACCAAAAAAAAAAAAAAAAAGTATTTTTAGAACAAATTAGCATTCCATCAAGAAAAAACTATTTAAGACCAAAAGTAAGATTTTATTTTTATTTTATTTATTTATTTTCCCCCAAAGCCCCAGTAGACAGTTGTATGTCATAGCTGCACATCCTTCTAGTTGCTGTTATGTGGGACGCGGCCTCAGCATGGCCGGAGAAGCAGTGCGTCGGTGCCCGCCCGAGATCCGAACCCAGGCCGCCAGCAGCGGAGCATGCACACTTAACTGCTAAGCCACGGGGCCAGCCCCAAAAGTAAGATTCTAAAAACCCTATTCTTGGGGCTGGCCCCATGGCTTAATGATTAAGTGCTCGCACTCCGCTACTGGCGGCCCGGGGTTCAGAGCCTGGGCACGCACCGACGCACCGCTTGTCCAGCCATGCTGAGGCGGCGTCCCACATACAGCAACTAGAAGAATGTGTAACTATGACATACAACTATCTACCGGGGCTTTGGGGAGAACAGGGGAAAAAAAAGGAGGAGGATTGGCAATAGATGTTAGCTCAGGGCTGGTCTTCCTCAGCAAAAAGAGGAGGATTAGCATGGATGTTAGCTCAGAGCTGATCCTCCCCCGCCCCGGCCCCCCACCCCAAAAAAAACCCTATTCTCTGGATTCCTAAATTTCATTTTGCTTGGTGGGCCTATGGTAAGGCACATCACAAATGTTCTTTATGACTCAAGCATGTGATGCAATCCCCTTACAAAGAATGGCCAAACTCACTGCTGTACTGATGAGGCACGCCAAACTCCTGCAACCATTCTGTTAAAGCTAACTTTAGAGCCGTCTGTGGACTATAGAGTACATCAGTTTCAATATCTTCATCACTGCCTTCATTTTCTAACTTTATCTGGATAGATACAGTACTGTCTTCACTGTCAGCTGCAAAAGAGAAATAGCACAAAAAACAGTTTTGATTACAAAAGCCTCCTGACAAGTCACAGGGACAAATGCAAAACACTAGTTGTTACAGTACAACCAGAGAAGCAAAGTACCGGAACAAGAACAAACTTTAAACATAAAAACGCAACAAGACCAAGACCCTTCATTGCACCATTTCACCTAGAACGGTCATCTAAATGTGCTGCTAAATGTAAAATTCCCAATTGAAATAAAAAACACTAATTTTAGAATCACTGGAAAAGTCATTCATAAATGTCCACTGAGTACCAATTACTGGGAATGCAAGGTTAAATGCACGATGCTTTCCATAATGAACACATTCCCTACCCTTCAGGGGCTTATAACTTAATGAGCATAATTATGAAAAAATAATGGGCAAATTAATAAACGCATTGAGGGGGGAAGAGAAAATCAATATAGAGCCCACATATGAGCATAGATAACCACCATATAATGAAGCTCTGAACCAGGATACTGGTAGAGAAAATGAAGTCTGAACTCTCTGGCTTGGTATTCAAAACCCTCTATTCTTAGCTTTCCTTCTTACTTACCTGCACACGGCCCAGTTTGGCTATTGTCTATTACTCCTTAATGTGTTTCATGCTCTGCCTTAAAAGAGGTAGGAGCTAAGCACTATGTATACAGAGGGGATTGAGATTATAGCCTGAATTTTGTGTTTTTTATTGGGGAGAGGTGGGTGACAATGACTGAGCCTTAAAGGGAGGCAATAATTCAATAAACAGAATCTGAAGTAGGGATACAGAAGTGAAACAGAACACAATTATACAACTACATACCAGCAAGTGTCATAATGTGACATTTTAATATTCCCAAATGGGCCAAAATTCAGGTAACTTCAAATTGTCAGTGTCCACTGTTTTCACCTCCAGCCTACCAACTCTTTAATGCCCAGCAAACTTTATTCATACTTTGATCCAGTTAAGTATCCCCTCCTCTATCATTTCTCACTACCACTTTTGCTTAGCAGAAGTAACCACTCCTCCTCTGTTTTCCCACAGCACTTTGGAGATAACTATCTCAGCACTTATACTATAGTATAGTTGTCTATATCCTTTATCTAACACCAGACTATGTTCTTCAAAAGTAGGGTCTGCATTATTCTTTGCATCTTTAGTGCCCAGGAAGATGCATTTGCCACACAGTAGGTGTTTAAATGTTAATGAATGAACAACTAGCTAGCATTCTCTTACTTAGAACTAAATTAGTAATCTTTTGTAAATAAAAAATTAGTAAGCCAATGTCTAAAATGAGAATATGTTCCACAAATGTAAGCTGAATCTAAATGATATATGAAGTAACTGAGATAAGAATATTTAGTCATCTAAAATATCTCCCACTTAATAAAATCACCTGAAAACATAAATGAAATCAGAATAATTCTAGGGATAACGGGAACACTAAAAGACTACCTTGTCTACTACTTAGACTTCAAAGGCTAAATCACATTTTAAAAACAAAGAACCGAGGCCAAGAGGTTATTAAGTAACGTGTCCAAAGCCACTCAGCCCTTCTTCTATCATACACATATCTCATTCATAGGACTAAACAACACATCTTAAAAAAAACCTCTTCAATTGTGATGACAAAAGAATATGTACTTGCCAATGGCTCTAGTTAACCCCAGTTCCCCTGCAAGGGGAAGGATTAAGTAGTCTACTTACTCATCACTACATCTTTTCTCACTCCATTCATGTTTGATTTGTACCAGGTAGCAAGGGTGTGGATAGCAACATAGTTGGCTTCAAATTCACAATTTGGATTAGTCAGGACTCCTTTTAACCGTGGGATGAGTTCTGTGGATCTTCCTTTGTATGGGCCCAAAAACAGTCTCTTCTGATCATAATCATTAGCATGAATATTATCCCAGATTACTGGAGCTCTCTTAATAATCTTAGAAACCTCTTCAATGGACTCTACTGGAATTTCTTTAGAAACAACTTTGGGACCTAGAAATAATGATCACCATTTGTTAAAAGACCCTCACACGTGGTTCTTCAAAACATACTGCATACAATTTTTTATTGTATTTTCCTTGTTATATGTATACTTCCCAAAAATTTTTTTGTTTTTTCTTATGAGGAAGATTAGCCCTGAGCTAACATTTGTTGCCAATCCTCCTCTTTTTGCTGAGGAAGATTTGCCCTGGGCTAACATCCGCACCCATCTTCCTCCACTTTACATGTGGGACACCTGCCACAGTGTGGCTTGATAAGCGGTGCGTAGATCCGCGCCCGGGATCCAAACCTATGAACCCCGGGCCACTGAAACAGAGCGTGCGACCTTAACCACTAAGCCACCAGGCCGGCCCCACAATTTTATTTTTAAATAACACAGCAACATGTCTTTTCACTCAGTTTTATGTCACCCTCCCACAATATTTCCTCAGATCAGATTTCTAGAAACAGACTCAGTAAGCAAAAGGTATGAATATTTAAGGTTTGGACAAGCTTCCTCAAACTGATATGTTAATAAGAAACAAATTTTCATGTAAACAATTTCTTTTTCCATTATAATACAGTATATCCTCAATTAGACAAATGCCAATTAACCTAAACTCTGGGAAGGTTTATGCCCTTAATTCTTAGAATAAAAGCTAATACAGCTTGTTGATTATTAGCTGTTAATCTAGCACACAGCTTTCATTCTATAAAATAGAACGGTCTCCTAGGGCTGGGATCAATACTCTTTAGACCAGTTTCCTATAGCTTTATTATTTAGCAGTAACTAATATTCAGATTCACTGCAAAATCCTCAAAGATGTTTTTTATACTAAGTGAAGAATGTATACTTTGTAAAAGAAAGAGAATTTTAACAACAAAATTTTCTGGTTAATGCTCAGTTTTTAAAAAGTATCCAATTAACCAGAACAACCAATTTCTCTAGGTCCTAGTTAAAGTTTTACTGCATAAATCTTAAAGACTTACCTGTCCAAAGCACCTCAATTCCAGGTAGAAGCTTTTCACCCACAGTCCTTAAATAAGGAGACTGAGACACATTTGGATAACAGAAAGTGCCACAATATTCTGAATGTAGGGGGAAAAATTAAGTAAAATAATCAGAAGTGAAATGGTCATGAGTTTTTGAATGGGGATAAAAATGTCTACCAATTCTAAATTCTTTTTGTCCAAATGATAAAAAACCTTCCATGTCATGCCCCAAAGGAAGTAAACTCAAGTGGATAGTTCATTTAAGAATCAATTCATTAAAAAAAAGGAGAATCAATTCATAAAATTTGATAATTCTTCCTCCAATAGTAGTACATATCAATCCTTATGATCCTGCAGTCACTAGAAATGCAAGTTTACTAAAGAAATAATCATAATTTTTAGCGTTTCCTACATAATTCTGAACTGCCTACATTTACCAGTTACAATCAGAGGCAAAACAGAATGAACTGATAATATCCTAACAGAAAGAATGCAACATTATGCCCCTGGCTATTAGTACTCAACTGCAACTAAGTTATAATTTGCAGCGAATTAAGTAATTTCCAGTATAATCTTATTAAACATTATTTGAGTAATCATGTAGTAGCAGACAACTGAGATAAGGTTCATGACTCACAATACGCTTAAAGACAAATACACAAAGTTAAATAAATTCAGTAAAATTTCGTAGAACTAGCTTATTTATGTTTTCCTGAACAAGAAGTTAAGTCTGGGGAAAATTTCTTATAAGCTGAATTTTGAGAGGCAAGCAAAAGAGACTAAAACATTTTCAAGGAAGAAACCAGGAAAGGAAAAGGAAAAAGAAGGGGGCGGGGGGGGGGGAGGTGGTGAGGATTAAGCTGTCTATGCTGACTACCGGAATTAAGAGACCAGATGGGAGTGGGAGTAGGAAAAGAATACAGATATGCATGGGCAGAAAAAACGAACAAGTACGAGGAAATGAGAAGTGACTAAGTCAAAAGCAATGTAAATTTGCTTTTTTCTAGTTTTCATTTTGATAATACTATCCCTCTTTTAATCCTGAAAATATAATGTTCACATACTTCCAGTACTAAAAAATACATAAAATCTTTCGCCTATTCACTTGTCATTTATTAGTCCCTAAGATTTCTCCAATTTAAGATCTTGAGAAATGTCTTCTAGAAAAAGAATTCCTATCTTTATATACCAAAGGGAGAGGGGACAACATAATAAAGTCCATACATGGTCCTTTCAAAGTTATATATTTCAAGAAGAAAAGGTAAATATAAAGCCATTATATACAATACCTGTGGGACAGAAGAGGAAAGTTTCTGGCTCTCCTAGATACTGATAAATTTCATTTGTGATGGAGACCTGGGCATGAGCAAAAGAACTGAATACCTCTTTGTCTGCTGCACACATATTATGGTCAATATCATCAAAAAGCAAGGCAAATGACCTGCACCCAAACTGAGAAACCTAGAAAAAGAAAAAAAACAAGAGAAACATCTTGAAAACAAGTTTTATCAGTTTATTTTAAGAGTAAAAAATTCAGGATTCCAAATATTAAAGTATATACTTACTAGCTATACTTAAAAGCCAAATATTTTCCTTCGTAGAACATTCAAAGCTAAACCTATTGTTTTTACATTTTATATCTAGACAGTTTGGGACCCATTTTTCATTTGGGTTTGAATGCAAAATGCCAACATGTTCCAGCAAACCTTCCTCAATGTGGCCTAATCTTCTATCTCCTTGGCTGCTGATTATAGAAGACAAAACAGAAAAATACAAAAACAGGGCCAGCCCCAGTGGCCTAGCAGTTACATTCAGCACGTTTCACTTCAGCAGCCTGGGGTTTGGTTCCCAGGCATGGACCTATACCGCTGTCAGCTGCCATGCTGTGCTGGCAGCCCACATACTAAAAAACAGAGGAAGACCAGGATGTCAGCTCAGGGCAAATCTTCCTCAGCAAAAAAAATAAAAAATAAAATACAAAAACATGAACGATAAGTAAATTCAAGACATGTAAAACCCAGGCCTGTTCTAGGCCCAAAAGACCCATTGATCCTAATTAATCTATTTGCACATAAACCTAACTAGGGAATGAATCAGAGAGAACAACGTAGTAGAATTTAACCAAATTGAAAAATAACCTCTTAAAAGCTTATTCATGGAAATTTAACTACCTTAACTTTTTTACCAGCCATTCTCATGCCACCAATAATATAAACCTTTGCCTAAAGAAATATATGTATATAAAAATTAGCAAACTTGTTTTTTACCAAAAAAGATGTGCAGTGTTTGTGTTAAGTAGAATTCAGACTCCAATCAGGTGCACCAACAGCTTACATGTTTACCTAGTCTGTTTTTCTTCTCATCTGGGGAAACTATTTCCAGACTGAATTATACCTATTGTCCATGTAACTGACGAAATTGATGTCTAACAGGTAAAACCCTCTGTTTGTATAACCTCAGTCACAAATTCAGTCAAGCACCCAAAAGTATACAGAGTTTCTCAAAATGTGATTCTGAACCACTTATCTCAGAATCCGATTCTGAGATAAGTCCCCAACCCAAGTCAGTATAAGAATCTCTGGGAATGAAGCCTATTAGCATTCTTTTAAGCATCAAGTCCAGACATTCTTTTAAGGTAGTTCTTATGCAAACCGGTTTGAGAAGCACTAGTACCTCCACTAAAGCTCTTTCACTCACTTTAGAAAATATCCCTCTATCAAAACCATTAAAGTAAAAAATTTGTATATAAACAAAGAAGTATGAATTTGGTTTCCTTTTAACATCATAAAAGCCACACAGAAAACCTTTAGTTTCAAGGACTGATTCAGGAAAAAATAATAAAAACGTAAGGAAGTTACCTGGTCCAGTTTGCGTTTCAATGTAGATACTTCCTTGGGGTTAGAAAAGGTAATATCCAATCCAGGTGAGATAGCATAGATGAACTCTATCTCATATTCCCGTGCAGCAGAGATGAGAGTCATAAGTTGCTCTAAAGAACAGAGTCCACGTTTTTAGAAAGCAGCACAGAAAACTAAAAGAACCTTCACCACTCAACTGAAGATCAGACGTCATTTTCTCCAATTTACAATGAGTCAAGAAAGGAAAAGTCACTTAAATTTTACAAAATTGTCATGTACAATGTGACAATAGGCCATACAAAATGGCTCAAACCTGATGTGATTTAATGTCACCCTAAAATCAATACAGCATTCTCTTCCCTTCAGTCCCATTTCTCAAAAATATTGAATTAATCCTCAATTCTCTTACTGAACATAAACCATTTTTACTTCCTATATATAGGGAGGTATGTTTTTTGTTTTTGCTGTCTCCAAACAACTGAAATTCCTAAATAAAAAAATCTATGCATAAGTACTTTATGATCTGGAAGAAAAGAAAAACACCTTCTTAAGAAGCAGAGTTAAGGCCTGCCCCATGGTGTAGCGGTTAAGTGCGTGCACTCCACTGCTGGCGGCCCGGGTTCAGATCCCAGGTGTGCACCGACGCACCACTTGTCAGGCCATGCCGTGGCGGTGTCCCACATAAAGTGGAGGAAGATGGGCATGGATGTTAGCTCAGGGCCAGTCTTCCTCAGCAAAAAGAGGAGGATTGGCATGGATGTTAGCTCAGGGCTGATCTTCCTCACCAAATGAAAAAAAAAAAAAAACCAAGGTTAAGTGATGGTCTTAACAATCCCGACCCCTCATCTTTGTAACTAGAGGAAAAATATTCACTACAGATTTTAAGTGTTTAAAATGTCACAGATAATTTTCCTAAGTACTATTGCTACCACAGGATATATCTTTAAATAACTTTCGGTGGTATCTCAAGATAGTCATTTGACTATTTGATTATTGAGCACATTAAAGTTCATTACCAGAATCACCAGAAAATAATTAAGTTGAAGACATACTTAAATTATATAGAGTAGTAAACAACAACACTAAATGGAGATGGGCTAAGTTTTAATTGCTTCTTCATAGTATAAGAAAATTTTGTGTTCGGTGCCTTGGCTGGGCTCTCTAACCAAGCATCTTGTTAGCTACATGTGTATACTATTTAATTCCAAGTACCAAAATGTTTCCCCATTTCCTGAAGTCCCCAAAGAAAAGCACCACTTGTCTAATTTACAAAGAGGTTCTGTGATGTACTACCTTATTTACGAATTTTATGTAACTGACCCAACATAAGAACATACGTAGCAAGGATAGTTTCTGATGGCTTTTCACTTCAGTACAGGCCTGGACTAGTGAAGTCTTTTTTATTTTCAACAAAGACAGGACGACAAACAGTAATCAAGTGGTCAAGACCAAGCCATACTTGACCCTGAAGCAAAAGGATCAGTAGTACCAATCCTGTCCTGATTTAAAATTTTGGTGTTTTGTTCATGAATTTTTTGCATTAATTTTGGTTTAAAAAACTGCATAAAATATTATTTATCTTGATTATTGATTTTTTTGGAGTCCCTTAAAATTTGCATCCAGGAGCCAGCCCGGTGGCTAGTGGTTAAGTTCACACACTCCACTTTGGTGGCCCAGGGTTCCTGGGTTCGGATCCCAGGCATGGACCCACACACTGCTCGTCAGCCATGCTGTGGCAGTGGCCCATATACAAAATGGAGGAAGACTGGCACAGATGTTAGCTCAGGGATAATCTTTCTCACACATACAAAAAAGTTGCATCCAAGGCAGGTGCCTCACTTGTCTTTCCCTAAGCCTAGCCAGGCTTCAGCACTTCTTTGTCCAGTGGCCTACTATTCAGACCACTGCAGAAGTTAAAAAGTACAATTTATGACCACAGAACAGGTATAGTCAGACTAGCATACCCGTGAATCACACCATAACTGTGCATTGTTTGCACTTTCAATCTGCACTAATTCAGTTATCAGATATAAGAAAAAGAAACTATCTACAAAATGAAAACGAAATACTTAATAAAATTCTTATACAACTACATTCAAAATATAGCTGTTTTCTTCACATATTCTGAATTCATGGATGAAAAAGAAAAAGATTACCAGCTTCCTCCACTGAATACATCTCTCGCCAAAACATTCTATGTTTGTAGTCATCTTTGGGGGCATACAAGTATGTGTTTAATTCCCATTTCTGGAGCCTTAAGGGGAAAGAAAATTACATATGTATAAGCAGGCAACATGTACAGGCTGTAAATCTCAATTTCTTCTTTTTCTTGGAGCATCTCCATCTCTTAAAAAGCTAAATACATTCTGGGGCAGTAGCTTTTAATCTTTTTGTAATCCACTGGAATTGTAAAAAATCAGGGAGGTTGGCCCCACGGTTTAGTGGTTAAGTCCAGTGCGCTCCACTTTGGTGGCCCGGGTTCACAGGTTTGGATCCTTGGTGCAGACCTAGACCACTGGTCAAGCTATGTTGTTGTGGTAGCAACCCACATGAAAAAGAGAGGAAGACTGGCACAGAGGTTAGCTCAGGGCTAATCCTTCTCAAGCAAAAAGAGGAAGATTGGCAACAGATGTTAGCTCAGAGCAAACCTTCCTCACCAAAGGGGGAAAAAAATAAATATTACAAGCAATGTCAACATGTTAAACAGTCTTAAGTGAAAACACAACAGCTCTGGGTGAGGCAGGTGAAGCCCAAAACCTATTCAGCTTCTCCAGGAGAGTTTGAAAACCACTGGCCTAGGTGAAGAGGAGGTATCCAAAGGCCAAGGTAAAATAACTTCTGCAACTGAGAACTCATCAAACTGCAGCTGGCCTATTTAGTGTTAGTATTTCTTCAAAAAAAAGGAAATGTTAATAGTTTAAGATTCTCCTTCATATAATAAAAATTTACCTTCTAAAGAGTTCTTTTCTCTGTTCCATAACCCAAGGTCTTCCATAAAATCCTAGATTCAAAGTAAGAATGAAATTATTTTCAAGTTTCAAAACGTGGTAAACTGTTTATTGAGAAAAGGTTACAAAACATACAATCCGTTTTGTAAAGAAAATATGCACAAAACACCAAAATCTGAAAGATACTCAGCAAAACATTAAGGTGTCTTTCGGTACTGTTATTATAAGGTGATTTTTATTCCCTTTTTGCTTAGGTAAATTTTCAGATTTTCCTACCATGAACACTTATTACTTATGCAATAAAGTTATTTAAAAACAGCTAAACAGGGGGCGAGCCCAGTGGCTCAGTGGTTAAGTTCGCCCGCTCCACTTTGGTGGCCCGGGGTTTGCAGGTTCGGATCCCAGGTGCAGACCTACCCACCACTTACCAAGCCATGCTGTGGCAGGCATCCCACATATAAAGTAGAGGAAGATGGGTAAGGATGTTAGCCCACGGCCAATCTTCCTCAGCAAAAAGAGGAGGACTGGCAACAGATGTTAGCTCAGGGCTAATCTTCCTTACAAAAAAATAAATAAATAAAAATAAAAACAGCTAAACATCATCTCTTTTCACTGCCAAAAAAGACCAAATATATTTAAATCTAACTTTTTAAAAGATTATCTCAATCTTATAATGAGAGACGCGCAAAGTAATCCAAAACTGCTAATAACAATTACTACCTAGGAGGGGAGTTAAACTGCTTTTAGGAGGGAGGGGGGTAACAAGTAAGACAGGAAAAAAATCAGGAACAGAACAGAAAAGAATCTAATTGACCTACTTTTATGATCACTTTTTTTTAAGTTCCTGATATAATACAAAGAACCAAAAAAATGCCTTAAACACATTCATAACAAATTCAACAGTGGAACTGGCCAAACAGGAAACACTCAAGCAATCTCAATTCCAGAGTGAAGATATGACAACTGAAAATTCAAAATGTGACTTGCTCCAGAGTGTCCTAGATGGGGGCAAAGCACTAGTAATGCACATTCAGGAAACAAACCTGCAGACTGATGATTTAAGTAGTGGTATAAGTATCAAACTGGTATTTGGAGCTCCCTGACGTGCTAATCACACTTTACAGCTTGCCTAACCTTTATTTTCCACCTGTCTCAGTCTAATCACCTGCAAGAGATAAGGACAACCTCTCAGGACTACCATGAAGATGGTTAAAATTGCATTTTGAATACAAAATGCTCTTTACGCACACACAGAGTCTACCTAAGGGACGAACCTAAAACCGAAATTTCTGAAACGTATCAAGCTCCAAGCTCTATACATTACGGTTAATCCGAACCACAAAGACATTGACAGACCAAAGAAAAATTCATTACATACCAGTGTATGAAGCTGTAGCACTTTCAATCTTGACCATTCAATGTTACCCTCTCATAGATGATTTAAAATATTAAATCATATTAATAGCTTTATAGCTTTCTTACAACACTTGGCATTATCATTTTTCTCTTAAAGGAGTAAGCATTAAACCTCCCTTTAGAGCTGCTTCAATATAATAAAAGAAACATTTTTTAAGGGTCTAACTTCAACATTTTAATCTTCAGAAACCCTAACTTTGCTCTTTGAGAGTCAGGTCCATGGTTTTGGTTAATTGGCACCAGAAAGAAACAGCAGTGCTGTGACACGTAAGTTAAAACCAACAAAGGTTTGTGAGGAAAAGAAAACAAACAAAAAGGCATCCTGGCAACATCTACTGTATTTCCTTACCCTCGTTCATTTTAGGAATGGTGCCAACTTAGAAGTAAAAAAAAAAAAAAAAAAAAAAAAAAAATCTGCTGCTCAATCACCAAAAAAAAAATAATATAAGGGAATGGGAGGGAGGAGGGACAACAGATAAGAGACAACTTAGTTCTCTAAGAGCAGTTCCCTTTTAATACTATTCTGAAAAATAAACCAACTTATTTAAACCACAACCAGCTTTTCTCCATAATTATGAAAGGCATAATGGACAGGCAAGTTTCCTTAGACTCACTCTAGTCTAGCTCTAAAACTTCTATATCCCCAACACTCCTTCCCAACCTCCACCCCAGGATCTCTGATGACAAAATAGAGATTCTTTTTCTAGAATCTCCCTGCACTGATAAATACATCAACAGATAAATTACACAAAGCAATCACGTTTTCATAAACCCTGACTCCAAATACATAAGTAGTTTTCCATTCTGTCTTCCCCCCAATTCTGTAAGACAGTTAAGTTTGCTGAACTGTTTCAATCCTTACTGTAGCTGTAAATTAATCTCTTCTCACCTACAATTAAACTTTATCTAAGATACCATAACTACCACCCATCTCTCAAATGAATACTCTATACGCGCTGACAACACTGGAAAAGATGAAGCTCTCATCCAAGAGCGCAACCCTTCTTTCCTTTTCCATACCTTTTTGGTTTTTTATAAAAACTAATTTTTATGCAGTATTACTCCTATGCACATCATTACATATAAAAGGATAATTATGAAGTAGACAGCTAGAAAACCCTGGGTCGGCCAAAATATTCAGAAAATTCAAATATATGCTGTACCCGAGGAAAGAGTAATACTATAACTGATTCACGTTTCCATAGAATCCACAGACGAATATTTGTCCATTATATTCATAAACTGTGATATCTTCTGGTCATTTTCACCAACTACGAAAGAAGTCCATCATTCCTTTTAAATGGAAATGGGAAGGGAGAAGGTGAGAAGGGCATTTTTAAATCTCTTCTGCAGTCACTAAATTAAAATTCCGTATCGCAGATACTATTAAAGCCACAGCTTCACTCCTCAGAGGCAAAGCACAGTAGTTGGCAGAAGACAATTTTCTAGGCTGCCAATGAATCTTCAAAGGGTGGGGGGTGGGCCCTAGCCAGCAAAGAAACTCTAAGCAAAGAGCCCATTTGGAAAACTATAGACCAACTGTGCTTCTTTTTCACTCCAGGACTACAACGAGCACATCTGTGTGCGTTGATTTTTTTCCCAAAGGGTGGAGACAGCAGCACTATACACATTTTTCCATTTGAACACAGACCACCCTAGGGAATACGATCCCAAGGTACAAAGATGTATAACGCAGAGCCTAACACTGGCTCCTTACCACCGCCTCCGCAGGAGCATGTCTGGCTCAAAGCCCAAGGCGGGTGGGGTCAGGCTTGTTAATAGCCAGAAAGGAATTCGACACCGTTTAAGAACGTGAGGGGAGACTTGCCCACCGTCCCGCCTCTCTCCTCATTTTAGCAAGGTCAAATTTCAGACCCAAGGGAGTTCGCCACCCTTTTAGAACCCCCTAAAGCACCGCCGCCACCTCCCTCCCTTTCCCCCGCCACGAGCAAAGAATGTTAATACTGGGGCGAGAGGGAGGACGCTCTTCCTTAGCCCGCGCCAAAGCGCTCACCTTCCACCACGCCACATAGGAACCTCCGAGCCCCTCCTGCTGCCCCGGCCACCGCTGCTCCCCCGGCCCCGGTTGGGTTGTCTTCTCCGGGGGCCGGAGCTGCCGGAGGCTCCAAAGATGCCCCCGCGGAGGCGGCCGGGTTGGAGTTGAGCTCGCTCTCCCGCTCCTCCAGCGCCGCCTGGCTCTCCTTCTGCACCATCCTCCTGCTCCCGGCTGCCGCCACCTCTGTGGGTCCTTCTCCGCCTCCGTCCGTTGGGCTGCCGGCCCGGAGCCCTGGAGAGGACCTCGGCTCCAAGCGCGCACCCCTCCTGCTCCTTCCCCTCCCTCTCTGCCCTTCCCCCACCCTCTCCACAGGGACCCGAATGCCCGGATGAGAAGGGCGGCGGCACCGGCGAGAGCCCTTTGTCAGCCGCTGCCACAACCTAAGCGGGGGAGCCGGAAGCCTAAGCGGAAAGCGAGGCCTCTCGTTCCCTGGAGGCAGATGGCCAGGGCCCCTTTTCCTGTTCTCCGTTAGCCTCCCTGGCCCTTCCAATAATCAGTTTTTCCGCAGCTTCCTCCCAAAGCCCCTACGTCTCCTCTGCTGCTGCCTCTACCACCCGCTTCCTGTTTATCCGCACTGCGCCTGCGCCGGAGACCGGCTCAGACCGGTCCCCTCAGCCCTGCTCCCCCTCCTTCTTCTGGGCCAGCCTATTGAGCTTCATTCGGTAGGGGGAATTAGATCCGAGGAGACGCGAAAAGCGGAAGGTAATGAAGGCGATGGAATGTACCATTTACGCTCGCCACCCTCCAGAGCAAGCCGGGAGCCCTGGAACGGACCATTACTCCACCCGAAGAAGGGGAGTATGGGAGGAGGCTGCAGCCGGTTGGGGCAATAGGTATAAGGAGGGGGAGGGTGAAAAAGAGAGATGTTTACCCTCTCAGTGCGCAGGCGCGGGAAACGAAGCCTCTAGTTCTTAAAGAGATAGAAACAACCTGACCTACTTTCTGTTGAGGTTGGTTCATTACATCTGCTTGATTCAGGCTCGGTTCTGTGAAGGAGCCTGCTTCCTCCAAGGAGCTCCATTCCAGGGAGCTCAGCTCACCCCTCTGCTTTGAATCATTTTCCCCTACCCCCAGCTTGGTGCTAACCCCTTTTAAAAATTAAATCATTCGTTCATTTCTTCATTCAGTAGACATCTGTTGAGCTTGCCTTGTGCTCTTGGGCCACTATGAGCTCACAGTGTGGTGGTGGAGACAAGCAAGTACACAAACCATCCCTACACGGTGTACCCACGTGTTGCAGCAGCTCAGGGAAGGGACTGACTTAATCATCTTTTGGGGAGAGTCTGAGGCCACGGCTTCTCTTTTGAGCTTGATCATAAAGGATGAGTAGGAGTTAGCAAGACCGAGTAGGGGAGAAAAGAAGAGAGCCCTCCAGGCAAGTGGACCAGAATACAAATGTAGGGAGGGGTGAAAAGGCCTGGCTTGTTTGGGAATGGGGAGTGTCAAGTGTGTTTAAGAGAGAAGTGAGATCCCTTGGGCTCAGCATAAACATCATTTCCTTTGGGAAGCCTTCCCTGAGCCTTAGATGAGCTTGGGTTCCATTGTTCTCAGAGCTCCCTGTAGTCCTGTCATAATGCACTTTACATGTATGTTGGTTGAGAGATCTGTCTGAACTTGTGAGGTATAAATGTGAAATGAGCATCTCAATCTCATTCTGATTATTAAGATTTTCCATCTTATAACTCAAACTCCTCCAGTGGTAGCCCAACTCATGGCTCCAGGGACTCTTAGAGTCCCTCTTCTTTTTATTGTTCTTCTTAATGTTGAGATGGGGGTTAGGAGTAAGCATTTTCTTAGGGGACCTCCTGTGATGACAGTTGGGGGCCATAAACAGCTTCACTGGGTACTGTGGTCCCTTGGGGGATTTGGGGGCTATCATTCCAGCTGACCCCAGCCCTTAGTCTCATGACACTTTCTTCTTTGCCTAAGACCTCATACTGTGGCAACTGCTAGTAAGTTGGCAGCCACAATTTCATCTACTCTCCACAGTCCAGACTCTGGGGTCTGTGACCCAAGCAAGATCCACCTTCCCTATCTGTATCTCTCAAACTTGAAAGGCAGTTCTTGCCACACACTTTCTCTCCATACCACATCTCTACCCCTGAGCACTTACAACAGAAACCACAGCTTAGCAGGCTTATGATAATATTTGTGGAATGAATGAGATAGCGCGCTGCCCTCACAGAGTTTACATTCTGGTTGGAGAAACAGACAGTAACAAATTCAGTACATACACAGGAACTCAGTTTGTGATAAGTGCTATAAAGGGAGGAAATTAAGTGACATCATGAAGAATAACCACAGCAAGGAGAGGCTACTTCCAATGGAAGAATAAGTAGTAATCTAGGTGAGGGTGACAGTGGCTTGGACTAGGGAACATCAGTGGAGACAGAGAGAAGTTGTACCCCTTTGGTGGTAGAATCCGTGATTGATTAAAGGGGGGTAGAGGGAGAATGAGAGAAAGGAAGAAATGAAGACCTCTCAATTTGACCCTTGCAACTAGGTAGGTGGTGTCATTTATGGAGATGAGGAAGACTGAAAAGGCATGAATCAAAGCTCCATTTTGAACGTGTTCAAGTTGACCATTACAGGTCTAGGCAATTGGATATACGGGTCTTGGAACTCAGAGGAAAATTCTGGGGATATAAACTTAGGAGTCCTCTGCATATAGATGGTGTTTAAAGCCATGGGATTGGATATGATTTGGAGAAGAGACTCAGGTCTGAGCTGTGGGGCCCAGCATTTGGAATTCTGGTTGAAAAGGATGAGTCTGCAAGGGAAGCATGAGAAGGGATGGCCAGAAAGGTAAGAGGAAAACCAGGAGAGTATGAAATACCGGAGGGCAAGAAAGGAGAGTGTTTTGAGATGGAGCAGCTCTTAGCATTCAGAATCCAACTTACGGCCAGAAAAAATGATCAGAATGCCAACCTGCTGTTTTTCTTCTGCATCCCATTTGTGTGCCCTTGCTCTGGGGCACTTCTCACCTCACTAGAAATTCTCGGCTTCAGACTTCAATTTCTGTTAAACTTAGATCTACCCTAAAATACAGGGACTGTCTCCATACCTAACCCAGTTATATACGCACACTCACCATGCTCATTCATCCATTCATACAATTATTCACATAATTATTGACTGCCTATTATGTGCCAGGCCCTGAGGATAGGATGGTGAAGGAAAAAAATCTAGTCTAGGCACTCAAGCCCCACTCAGGAGCTTATAGTGTATTGGAGAAGACACATAATCACTCAAATAAATATATGGTTACAAACTGAGAAATGCCATGAAAGAAAAGTATAGGGTATCGTGAGAGCCTGTCACAGTGTCATTTTGTTTAGATTATGCATGACATGCAAAGCATCTCCATCTTTCACGCACAAATCTTTACTGTGCCCCAAGGCTACCCTGGACAGAGACCTGGGGGACAGGGTCTAGTCTTGATCCTCCTATAAACTCGCTGAGTGACCTTGAGCAGGTCCTCTCCTCTCTTTGGGCCTGTTTCCTCTTCTGTACAATGAAAGGCTGAGAGGTAGACTAGATCACAGATTCTTAACTTAGGGTCCATAGATGGGCTTCAGGGATACAAAAATATATGGAAAAGTGTGCATTTTTTTTCTTCTGGACAGTGGGCCCACAACTTGCATCAGATCCTTCAAAGGGGTTGTGACCCAAAGAAACCCAAGGACCTAAGGAGCAGATAGTTGTGTGATAATGTAAGCAGGGAACACAGGTGACAAAATGATGGACTTGGGAAGTAAGTTTTTGGGGGCTGGCCCGGTGGCGCAAGTGGTTAAGTGCCTGCGCTCTGCTGTGGCAGCCCGGGATTCGCTGGTTTGGATCCCGGGTGCGCACTGACACACTGCTTGTCAAGCCATGCTGTGGCGGCGTCCCATATAAAGTGGAGGAAGATGGGCATGGATGTTAGCCCAGGGCCAGTCTTCCTCAGCAAAAAGAGGAGGACTGGCAGATGTTAGCTCAGGGCCGATCTTCCTCACAAAAAAAATTAATTAATTAAATTAAATTAAAAAAAAAATTTGGAAGTAAATTTTTGTTTCTTGGACACCATACCCCTCCCTTGACCTTCTCAATGTGTACAGTGATGGAAGAGAAGGCCCGATCCCCCTTCTGTGGATGGTGAAGCTTAGTCACCACATAATGGTGCCCTAGAGAAAGGAAACTACCATTGGCACCCCCTTTCCAGGAGAAGAACGAAGAAAGGTTCCCACTCCACACACTTGCTCCATGGTGACCTGCCCTGGCTCCACTCCATCTGATCCCCTATCATTCTTGGCTGGAGTATAGACACAAATGGATGTCCATACTAGAGGCAAGGTTGGGGAATTCGCTCCTCAAAAGAAAGCACTTTGAGATTAACTAAGATGTCTATAAATTAGAAATTCTTGACTCAACTTGTAAGAATGTCTAGCCAAAAGACAGCTGGCTTGGCATAATCTTCAGGACATCAAGATCCTGTCTCTTTCTTGTCTCCTCTAAGGATGTGAGAGGGAGATTCACATGGGGGCCTCTCTGAGGTGAGGTAGGTTTCCAACCTTTCCAGAACCTGTGTCTCAGTCTCCTGCCAAGGGTTGGCCATGCTATGGAAAAAAGAGGCACTTTCTTTCCTAGCCAAAAGACTGCAGGACCATGAGTTAGGGGTTGTGAGGTGTGTGTGGGGTGGGAGGGACAAAAAGGCAGAGACAACAGCCTGTGCATAGCCATTGTGTTTTATTGGATCTGGTGTATTTCTTATTTTACAAAATATACAGAGGAGCCAAAAATGCAAAGCAGTCAACAGTGTTCTGATGAGAAATGAGGCTCTCCGGGGCCCTTTCCCTCAGATCCTGGCTGATTGGGAGGGTGAGCTAAATGGGACAAGCAAGTGTATTAAGGGTGGCAGCATGGCAGGGGTGCTGACAATGAGGTGGGACCTGGGTCCTATGGTCCCTGCCTTCTAGGTGTGCTCAGGGGCATCTCTGGGTAGATTGAATAGAGCAAGAGAAGACCCTAGGGAACTGAGGAGGCTATGTGGGAGTTGGAATAGAGCCTGGGTAGTTCAAAGATTCTAATGAATGCCCCCACACTGGGTTCAGATGCTATGCCTGCCTCCCTCCTTATAGGGCATCCACTGGATAGTCCCTGACTCACTCTATGTCTCTAGAGGAAATGGCAAATGAAAACTTAAATTGTAGCCATCAGAGAGGGTAGGCTGAAACTTTGGCAGGTATCAGCCAGGACATCTCCCACTCATACTTCCCCTGCTGCCACCATCACCATACAAACAGGAAGGAAGGAAGGAGAGGAAGGAATTCCAGCGATGAGCCAGACATTAGGATCCCAGGCTCTGCTGGGATACTGACAAGGGTATGGAAAATGTCTGTGGTGTTTCCAAGGAGACAAGGTCTTCTGGAAACTCATATCCTGATGGCTTGGGGCAGCAGACCTGTGGGGCTCCAAGCTCCACAGCCTGGCATGCCTGAGCTCTCACTGATAATCTCCAGACCTTTCTGCTCTCTACCCTAGCCACCTCCTAGGACCTAACCACTGGCTCAGGCCCAAGATTTCTCCCTTTACATTCTTGTCCCCCTCCTACAGGGCTCTCAAAGGCTCTGGTCTGAAAGGGCAGTCAGTGCCCAAAGACAGAGCAGCCTCTCTGAGAAGGGAGTCTTAAGGGAAATGTTTATAAGATCAGGAATGGGGGAAGCACCATAGCAGGAGACATTTTGTCTAGTGTTGTGATTTCTAGAGTGGGAGTGGAAGGTGGAGAACCACTCAATTTCTACAGCAGGTGCACCCTCAACACTGAGCGTCAGGCAGGAAGGGGCTGGGAGCAGTTGGGAACGTCCCACAGATACGCTCTGCCCACTCCCTGACCCCTTCAGCTCCAGAGATCTGGACCACTGAATTCCCAGGCTCTTGGATTCCTACAGCCTCCGGGGCAGGACTAGGATGAGGACAGACCTGGGAAGAAAAGGGTGAGGTCCACTTGGACTAGGGCTACAGTATGGTCCCCCCAGGACAACTGATCCCCTCTCCTGGGGAGCTAGATGACATTGTCAAAGAGCTGCATGGACCTCATGATGTTCTCGTCCTGTAGCCATGGTGTGAGAGAGGCAGATTGGAGAGAAAGAGAAAGAAAAAGAGCTTGTCAGAGACAGGGAGAGGGACACTGAGTCAGAAATGGGACATTCAGAGAGGCAGCGAGGAAGGACACCCAGAGCCTCCCCGACTTGTGAAGGAACAGGATTTGGGAGTGATGGTGAGTTAGGGAGATGATACTTTGCCCAAAGGAGCCTTCCTCTACATCACTGAATCAGGCCCTAAGTCCAGACCAGGGAAATACGAAGGGCAAGGACCTGTACCTTTTGACAAGACTCAATGAATTCCTCAATGGTCACCACGCCATCCTTGTTCCTGTCCATCTTCTGCAAAAAGGTGGTCACATAGGGAGAACAGGAGGGAGGGCAGGAGAGAGGCAGGCAGAACTAGGATAAGTTCCCTGCTGGGACCTTGCCTCCTTTCCTTCCCTCCAGCACCCTCCAGACTACCCAGTCCCAGGCACCTGGAAGAAACTCTCCACGTGTTCCCTTGGAGCCTCCTCCCGGAGTGCAGGATACGTATACTTGCCCATCATGTCATAGATGGACTTCATGATATCAAGCATTTCCTGTTAGGCCAAGAGAGAAGAAGATCCCTCCTCAGAGCCTCTAGCCTCCAAACCAGGAGGCCGAGGGCCTAGGACAGACTCACCCCTTGCTGGTGATGCATACATGGGTCATGTTTGCCTCCTATGGACCCTCTGCACCTCCTCACACACATACAGCCCCTCCAGCTCTTCAGTTGTCCCGCACCTCCTTGGTGATGCAGCCATCCTTGTTGAGGTCATACAGGTTGAAGGCCCAGTTCAGCCTGTCATCTATGGTTCCCCGAAGAATCACTGACAAGCCAGCCACAAAGTCCTGGGAAGGAGGCAGGGGGTAACTGTGTCTTCAGATACCCTTCACCCAACCCCCTCTGTGGGTTCGGCCTGTAGAATCTGGCCCTGAAGCCAGAATCCTGAACCCACAAAACAGGCCTCTCTGGCCCATCTCCTCCAGCTCACCTCAAAACTGACCGAGCCATCATGGTTGGTGTCAAAGGCATTGAAGAGAAAAGTGGCATATGTGCTGGAGTCTGTAGGACAAGTGTGGCTAAGTAAGCTTGGCTTCCAGACCAGAGAGGGCTTCCTACCTCTATGGGGCTCCCCAAATCCTTCTTATCACTTGGCATTCCCAATCCCTCCAGAACCCTCTCCCCAACTCAGCCTATAAAGCCCAGTTCCTCTCTGGCTTTGCCCTCTCACCTCCTTGAGGAAAGAACTGGGAGTAAATCTGCTTGAAGTTCTCCTCATTGACAATTCCACTGGGACATTCCTGGGAGGGGGGGACAAGACTGAGAGCAGAGACAAAATCCCCTTCCACTCACACCCCTACCCACCCTCCATGCCCAGAGACTCCCAGAGAGAGCGAAAATTTTCATGTCTTCAGGGGGCTCACCATGTAGCTCTTCTAATGGGAGGCAAGACTCCTCCCCAGTGCAGAAATGAAAAAAAACACAGAACTAACCGGCCAGTCTACAGGGTGGGCCCCTACTCAAACTGGCCAGAACCTCCTGCTAGAAGTTGGATCTGCATTTGCCGGTGAAGGGGCTTTCCCTCCCCCTCCTCTTCCCTCTATCTCCCCAGAGCATCCTGGATAGGCTCCGCCCCCCCTGCCCCAACCCTAGCCCAGTTTGGCCTCGCTTTGCACTCACATTCTTGAAGCCCCGGTACAGGACCTGCAACTCCTTGCGCGTGAACTTGGTTTGTTCTTGCAGCTGCTCCAGACCTTCAGGCCGGTGACACACGGTGGATAGTTCAAACTCATCTTCCACGCTGTCTGCGGGGTCGGTATGTGGGGGGGGGGGGACAGCCGCGCCTCAGGCCCGGCCCCCATGACCCCTCTTCAAAATCACCGACCCATCCATCCCCATCCCCCCAATCTCCGACGCCGGAGAGCAGCCTGACAGTTCCCTGGACGCCGAGCCGAGGACATCAAGGTAAGCAGAGAAGAGGCTGGTCAGCTTTGTGGCCTATCAGCGGGCCCCGCCCAAGGCCAGGCCTCGCCCTGGAGCCAGGGGTCCGACTCAGCGCTGGCCCTGGGCCTTGATCCCTGGTTGGAGGGGAAGGCCCCCAGCCCCATGTTCGTCCCAGAAAGGGAGGAGTAGGAAAAACGTGTTCGAGAGGCGGTGTCTGAGAGTTGGAGCTCCCGGCCTTCCCTGACAAACTCAGATCCACCCAGCCCCGGCCTTGCTCCGCCCAGATCCTTCCCTCCAGCCAAGCCCCACCTATCCCAGCCATGCCCCAGCCATGCCCTGCCCAGCTGCAGGCAAGCTCCATCCAGACCCAACCCCTGCCCCCACCCTTAAGCCTTAGTGAAGGCCCCACCCCTGACGCCATCTCAGTCCTGCCCCAGCCCCCAATATCCAGTCCGCAGGCAAGTGCCCCCACCCCGAAATCCCAAAGCCCCCCTAACCCCGCCCCCACCAGGAGAGTAAGTCACCTGGGTCCAGCAGGCGGGGTCTGTGGGGGCGGAGGGAGGCTTGGGCGGCTAATGCTGAAGGGAGCGAACTGTCACCGAGAAAGCGGAAGACCCGGCCAACTGCAGACACACACCTCGTCCCTCACACTCACCGCAGATCTCACAGACCTGCGTGTTACAATGCACACAGCCCAGGCCCGTGCGCAAAGGCACACGTAACGAATGAGCACAAACACACATGAAAGGGACCCCACGCACGCATGCCTGCGGGACTGACGCCTGTCCTTTTTCCGAAGCTACCCCCAAGTGGGACCCAGCGGAATCAAACACAACGATACCCTCAAAAATAACTACAAAACGGGCCTTTACAGCTCGCAAAATGCAATATGATCCTGTGAAGTGGGCAAGGCCCAACAGAGGCTTAGAGACAAAACGAAGTCACTCAACTGGGGACTAGGCTGGGACTAGAAAATCCAAGTATCCTGGCATCTGGAGGAAGGTGGGCTCCATCCTCTACACTCGCATCCACCCAGTCATGGCACGGGTGACATACATCTCGAGGCCCAAAACATGCCCAGGGGCAGGGCCGGCGACCAGAGTCGCAGATGCTAAGCCAGCTGAGCGAGCTAACCCAGCTGAGCCACTACGGACCCTCGCAGTCGCCTGGTCCCGCCCTCGCCACACCTACACAGGCTCGGGCCTCAGGTACCACGCTGGCCACGCCCAAACACCCGGGTCCCGCCCGTTTTGCCAACGGGTGGCGCCCACAGACACTCAAGCCCCGCCCCCCAAACTGATCCACATGCTCCACTTCCTCAGTGCAGCGTAGCTACGCCCCCTCACACTTGAGCCATCTAGTGCCTACCCCACCCTTGCCACATTGGTCACACACACACACCACACACACAGGCCCGCTCCGTCACACTGGTCACACACACACACATACGGCCCCGCCCCCGGAAGCACAGGAGAGGCACTTGCTTTCACTGACTGAGGGCAGGGCTTGGGGCCCGCAGCATGGCAGCAGCTTGAGGAACCGCTGCTTCAGTGCTTTTTTAGTGGGCCCTGGAGGGTGGCCTGAGAAGAAAGAAGACCCCAGGAAGGCACATTAACCCCCACTGTCCCTCGGTTCCCTGCCCCCTCCCCACCATCACAAATCAACCCCAACTCGGGGCGGGGGTTGGGGGAGGATGGGCGAGAGTAGCTGGGGCAGGGTTAGAGGAGCCCAGTGGGTTTCACAGGCATGGCAAGTCCAACGAGGCAGCTCCAGCACCTTGTATAATGGGACACAGCCCGGGGACAGCGAGGCGGCCAGGTGGGGGGCGGGGGAGGGGGGACTGCATTGGTCTTAGTGTCTGCTGACCCAGTGCCCTTGGCTCCAGCGCTATGGCTCAGCCTCTGAGAGTGCTGTCCAACCCAAGGATCGCCTGGTAGGAACACCTCTCTCACACACACACATACAGTGACAGGTGTGTATAGTGCACATAGAATGATAAATCACAGAGTAATGTGATTTAGTAGATACAGTAACAGCTTGATACCCAATAACTCACACCCCATGGCCTAATTACACATGCACACAGACACACACGCACACTTTGACCTAGTACTCCTTAATACAAACATATACAAGTGTGATCTAGGAAAAACATGACACCCACATATAAGGACCCATACAGGCCATCTTTCACACAGCATGATCAAACCACACAAGAACACACAACAACCCTGGGACATCATGACACAGTGTGTTAAGGGCACTATGACACTCTGTGACCTTATGACATTATGACATATATCAAGGTCACCATGACACATACCCATATCATATTGTGACTTAGGTGCCCAGGGCACCCAGATACCTAAGACTGCACCTCACCCATAGAACCCGTGTTTGTCTTTGGTACACCCACCTTTCCCTCCTATAACCCCTCATTCCAAGGCACCTAGAATCTTCCTGCCAGTGGAACAGAGTTCCTCATCAGCTAACTCATCCACCTAAAAGTATGTCCCTTCCAGTATGGCTTACCTTTGAAGGTGAAATGATAGCAAACTTTGAGGCAATAACAGACCTTGGAGATGAGTATTTGGTGTAATGTGAGGCTACCCAGAGCCCACTGACCAGATTTCCCCTCACGTCCCCTTATTTACACACATGTCCTACAGCTCTAATTGCATTCCAGGGAGACCCTCTGCGCTCGTGTGTCTGTCTCCCAGATGTACCCACCTCCAGACTCCAGGGCCAAAGCCCACCGGACCTGGCACAATGAAGTTGGCCTCAGTCCATCGCTGGAGGGGCCCAACTTCCTTTGGTCTTAGGTTACTCTGGCATCCTAGGTTACTCTGGCAGGCCCTGCCCTCCCAAGCCAGGCTCCACCCTCAGGACAAGGCCCTGCTCCCAGGAGGTAATTGCTTGAAGTCAATGCCTTCCTCTCCTCCAACAGGAGTTGTGTCTCCCCACCCCCCCACCCCCACCCCCGACACACACACCTCAGGAGCTATGGAGAGGTGGGAGGGAGGCAGTGGAGGATCGATGGTGGCCTGGCCCCTGGCCTACGGCTCCATTAGCCCAGACTTTGGTTTCCTGAAGCCGGATTGTGCCTGGGGCCTCCGGTGGTGTAGTCGCTGCAGAACTGGGGGATGGCTCCCCTGCCTCTCTCATCTTCCTCCTCTTTACACATCCCCCCTTACCTGGCCCCCTCCTGCTCCCAGGACTCAGTCTCCTCTAAGCTCCCTGGAAGGTGGGAAGCGAAAGGGGCTGCCTTCAGCCTACAGGACACCTGGGTTTCCTGGATGACTCTCTTCCCACCAAATAGTCTAAAGGGGATGGCAAGTTAGAGCCCAACTGACTTCATCTTTTCAGGACTAGATGAACCCCAGTTCATCTAGGACCAACCCCAGCTCCTCATCCCACCTCAATAAATGCAGCGGAGGATGAAGGGTGGGCTAGGAGTTTTCTGCTCTTACTGAGCCCTAGAGCAGGCAATTCAGGGACCTTCCTCTTGTTCCCAGCTCCCTTCACTTCTTTTCAGTTCTCCCAGGTGTCTACCCTGCAGCCCTCCTATCATGGTTCTTGCCTGTTTTCCTGTTTCTGATGAAACTGGGGAACAGCCATGCTATGGAGCTGCACAGTTCATATGAGAGAAGCCAAAACTCTCCGGGAGAGGCAGAACGAGCTCCACTCTCTACCTCCAATATCACTCTCCCCACTTGACTTTGGGGTGGGGTGGCGAATTGATTTCCCATTCCCAATGTCTAGGTCCTGGAGACCATTCTACCTTTGGATCCTGAGAGGAACTGAGAGAGGCAAGGGAGCTTGGGAAGCAGGATCCCTGATCTGATCCACCGCTCACCCTCATGCCAGAGCTGATCTATAAATGTCTCATTCACAGTGTTCCCACTACTGTCCCTCCAGAACCCACTCTCATTCCAAGCCTTGGGTATGGAGCTGGTATATCCTCAGGGAACTCTGGAAACAGCCACACACACAATCCAGTACCCACAGAGGCTCAGCCACACATCCTGTCCCTTCAGGCACAGTCATATCCACCATCTCACAAAGCCACACACCCTGTCACTCTGACACATTAAATCACATCTCTGTCACATAGAGCAGGCGCACATAGACACACACTTTGTCCTTTTTACACACATGAACACACAGTCACACCCCCTGAATCTCTCACATACTGAGTCCACACACACATACTCTGTAACCTACACCTGCAAGGATGGAGATGTGGAGAGTCATACGCATCTTCAGAGCTGCTGTGGGCCCCCTGGCCCCAAAAGGGAATTCCCAGAAGTCTGGTGTTATCTCAGAATCCCTGGAATCTCCTTTCTCTACTCCAGATACTGTTGCCTGTCTGCAGACCTCTCCTCATGTCTCCCAGATTCCCCTCATCTCCATACCCCAGTCCTCTTATGCTGTACCCCTCATCACCTCCCCAAACACCCTGTCCCCTGGCCCTTGCCCTTCACTCCCTCAGACACCCAGTCCCCCAGATTCCCTCCTCACCTCCCCCAGATCCACTCCTCGAGTCCTCCTCTTTACCTCTTCCAGATGTCCTATTCCTCAGGTACCCCTCCTCACCTCCAGATGCCCTATCCCATCACTAACTTACTCACCTCTGCCCTCAGTCATGAAGTCAGAGTAACCTCCTCCTCAATGCTACAGCCAGCTGTCCCTCCAGCCAGCAGCCCAGTCATGCCCAGATAGCTGAGTTACCTTCCAAGGAGACAGGCTCAAAGAGGCCAAACTGCTCCAGGACCTTGACAAACAGAGCGAGGACCACAAGCACAGCAACCATCTCCAGTCCTTCCAGGTTCATGGTGGGCCTGGGGCATGGCTCTACCAGCTGAGGCTCAGACACGCTGGCCCGCCCTCCTTACACCACCTCCCCCTCAGGCTCCCCAGCCTGAGTAGGACTGCCTGCAGCCTCCCTCCCCCTCTCCCTCCCTGGATCTCCTCCCTCTCCCCCCCTTACCCCGCCTATGCCCCACAGGCCTCCCAACCACAGCCTCCCAGCCACAGCCTCTTCCTCTTAACAGGGCCACCTCAGCCTATGGACTGGCATCTCCTCAGAAGGCTTTGGAGTGAAGGATATGGGCCAGAACAGGCCAGGACAGAGGAGGGAGGCAGCGACCTGCCTGTCTCTGAGGACAGTTTCCCCCAGACACCCTGTGGCTGCTCTGTGCCAAAGTGAGGGGGCAGAGGGAGGAGCTGTGCTTAGGGAAAAGGCAGGGAAGGGCAGTGCGTATGTATATGAGAAACAATGAGCTGCATATGGATAAGTAATAGATGTATGGGTCAGAATATGTTATGGGCATCTGGGTGTTTTCTCGTGTGTACATTCCTGTGTTTGTCTGTATGGAGAGTATATGTATCTCCTCTTATGTGTGCCTGTTTACACATGATTGTGCACCTATTAGGTGTGTGTCTTATATATCTGCATATGTGACCTGGGTGTCTACGGTATGTGTGTGTGAGTGTACTGGAGTATTTCTGAGTGTGTATAGGGTGTGAGGTGTCTGTGTTTTAGTAGGGTGTGGGACGTGGGTCTGAAGATTGGTAGTATGAATGTGTCCTATAATTAGGAGTATGGGTCTGCGGTGGTTGTGTAATTGTATCTGCATGGAACTGTATGAGAATATGGGGGGGAGAAGGCAATGACCTCTCTCAGTCAGGAGGACACCACTAATATTGATTGTGGTTGCCATGGAGACTGTGAAACGGAAAGCACTCTCTTCCCACCGGCCACAGACAGGGAAACTGAGGCCCAAGGGAGGAGGATTAGGTCCAATAGCTGGGGCAGGAAAAAGGCTGCTTAGCCTTATCACGACCCTCTGGGGAGGGGACTTACTAAGGCTGCCTTAGGGACCAAGAGACTCAAGATCCTTGGGAGTGGAGGGGGGACTGTGCTCTTCCCTTCCTCCTGGCTGGGTCCTCACCTAGGAGCTGCCAAAACCCTGCCTGCTCCTTGGGAACCATTATTGAGCTAATAGAGAAGTCCAGGGTAGGAGGGAAATCTGAACTTTCTAAGGGAGCCACCCCCTACCCCATGGTGTCCCCTGCTCCTGGAGCATTCCTGGAGCCCTCCCCCATCTTCCCTGCTCGTTCCTGGTGGTGGTGGTAGCGGTGGTGGTGGTGTGTGTGTGTGTGTGTGTGTGTGTGTGTAGGGGGTTGGGGAGAGCCCTGCAGAGCCAATGAGCCAGAAGACAAGAGCCTCTGAGTTATTGCCACAGCTGGCTAACGTTGACTGAGCACTCACTATGTGCTAGATAATGTGCTATGTGCTTACAGACATTATAACATTGAATTTTCACAATAAACCTATGAAAGAGGTACTATTATCTCCACATATAGGTGGTAAAACAGATAAAAGGAGGTTAAGCAAATCTTCAAGATCAATTAAGTGTCAGAGCTTCAATTTTAACCCAGTCTGACTCGGAGCCTGCACTCTAAACCACCACACTACACTGGCTCCCTTCTTAGATAGCCTGCCCATCCAGGAGGCCCAGTTTAAGAGGACTGACTCCAGAGGAAGCCCTCCCCCCTTGTCCAGCTCTGGGATGAATGTGTCTCAGCCGCAATTGTGCAGTGGTGGTCCAGGTGGTGGCTGGTCCCTAATGCTTCGAGGTTCATTGATCTGCAGTTCTACACGGCCACCACATGGGGTCAGGCATCTATCTCAAGCCATATCTTACCCCTTTCCTCTCCTCCCACCCCCCAACATCCCAGGAAGGAGTGGAAAAGAGGACTGGGAATGAGGGCTGGGAATGAGGGCATGCCTCAGGCAGGCTTAGTTCTCTGCTTGGCCCTCCCCCCCTCCCCCAGGAAGAAGTCAACTCAGGGATTGCTTTCAGTTTCTCACACTTTAGAGGTTACAGATTTACAGATGAAACCAGCAAATATCTCCCTATCACTATCCACATTCCACACCTGGCATTTAATACCCTTCTTTCTACCTTCATCAGCATATCCCTTTTTTTCAGCCAGTTTGGCCTCTTCACTGTCCCCTAAACACACCAAACTCGGTGCTATCTCTGTGTCTTTGCTCCTGCTATTCCCTCTGCCTGGGATACCCTCCCTTCTGCTCTCCTTCTATCCTACGGTTCTTACCTATCCTTTAGAGGCAGCTTAAATTCTCTTCCCTTCAGAGCCTCCAGCCATCAGCGGGCTCCCAGCTCCCTGAATTTCTCCTGAACTCATTGTTGGGCCCTCAAAACTCAGCACTTAATACTGTAATGTTATTAGCGGGAACAGTAAAAGGAGGCAGTGTAGCATGGTAGGTAACAGCGTGGGCCACGGTGCCAGACTCCCTGGCTTCAAATCCTAGCTTTGCCACTTACAATTAACTGGGCAAGTTTTTAATCTCTGTGTGCCTAGGTTTCCCACCTCATATGGTTGTTGGGAGGAATAAATGAATTAACATATGGAAAACTATTAGAATAACTCCTGGCACAGAGTAACAGCTGAAGTGTTTGCTACCATTATCAATAACATGACACTCCCCCCTTTACATTTCTATAGCTCTTAACAATTCATAAAGGATTTCCACAAACATTGTTATCTTGATGGCTTCTCATGACAACCCCATGAGGTAAACAGAGTGAATAGTATTGTGCTCATTTCACTGATGAAATGAGGCCCAGAGAGGTAAAGGGACTTGCTCAAGGTCACCTAGCTAAGAGGAGATGATGTGGATTTGAACCCAGATCTTTCTGAATCAGTCCTGTTTCCTCAACTAGATTCCAAGCTCCTCGAGGGAAAAGATATTAAAAAATTGGACCTATACAAATAGAGTTCCAGGCTCTGAGCTGGTGCCTATGGAACAAAGGTGAACCAAACACGGTTCTGGCTCCCACTGGACAGGGAGAGACAGCCCACTGAGAGAACTATCAAGCATCTATTCATTCAAAAAATATTTGTTGTGTGCCTACTATGTGGTAGAATCTGTTCTAGGCAGGCCACGAAATGAACTATAGTAAAAGCTTTCTAACTGGGAGGCCAGGAAAAACTCAGAGAGGGTATTTTTTTGAGCTGGTTCTTAAAGGATGGCTAAACTGTCAACAGCCCACCTTAACAAAGGGATCAACATTTATTGAGCACATTTTGTGTCCTGGATATTTTACATATATTATCTCACTTAGTCCTCATAATAAACCTGAGAGGTAGGGTCTATTATTCCTGTGTTTATAGGTGACGTGGTCAGAGTGAGTAGTAGTATATCCATTTTGTAGACGAAGGAATTGAGGCTCAGAGAAGTGATTTTCCCATGATAACACAGATGATAAAGGATGGATCAAGACTTGAATCAGAACCAATGATCTGCCAGCTCCCTCAGGCTGTCTCTCCAATGTGTGTGGGAGTATCAAGGAATCCTGGGTGACTATAGCTTATGTCATGTTGGAAGAGCTATGAGTGATAAGATCAACAAGGGTCAGATTCCATGGAGCCTTGAATGCCAAGCGAGACTATCTGGATTGAAAGAGGCAGCACAGCAGCATCTCCCTGCTCTCTGCTGGTGATTCCCAGAGGGACAGACTGACAACCTTGCAGCCTGTTGCCCTGTCTCTGGACCCTCCTCTTCCCTCTCTCACCTCTACCTTCAACCTTCAGAGACCTTGACTCAGCCTCACAGAGACTCAAGATTCTAAATCAACCAGGCATTTGATGGGAGGGCCTGTCAGAAGCAAAAGAGCAAGTTGTTTTTCAGGCTCTCCTTTCTCCCCACTCAGAGACCTCTCAAGTCTCAGGGCCCTGTGAGAAACTTGCCCAGATCTGTCCTCCCCAAGCATCACTGTGCCACTTAGCTCTTCACCCAAAGGAGTGAGGTCTTAATGGAAGCACTTCAGGTAGAGTGAGGGCTCAAGGAAAAACTATCTTGAAGCATTAAGTGGGCCCTCCCAGGTCCCTCAAATCTCACCACAGAGATACTTCTATCATTTAGTCATTTACCTCCCACAGTTCAAACCTGGAGTAATACTGCCGTATGGGGGGACCCATCCTAAGCAAGTGTCCCACTTTCCCATCTGCACTTGCTCCCCCAGTGAAGACCTCAGCCAGTGAAGACCGCAGAGCCCTTCTCTCAGTCCCTCAGCCCCACTACATTCCCAGCCAGGCCAGAAGACACAGCAGCCCCCAGCTGCATCAGGTGATTAATGACCTCCCTAGGCCTTGGGGCTATTTCGGGGCCTGGAAGTCATGCCTGCTATGATTGAGAGAAGGCCCTGCCTGGCTCCAGCCATCTGTCATTGGAGACAGGCCCAAGCAGGGGGCTTGGCGGATGCATGCTTCCCCAGAGACTTCCAAGCATGGCTCTGGCTCAGCCCCATCTACCCCGCTTCTGGGGAGCACACGGCAAGGAGAGCCTATACTCTAGGGGCTCAAGTGGATACCATGGAGAGAGCCAGAGAACTACACATCCCAGAATGCCACAGGGCTAGGTTGTTTTCATCTCCCCAGGTCAGGTGGGGAGGGGAAGCTGGGTTTTGTGGGACCTGCCCAGGCAGTCTTAAGAAAAGTCAAGTGGAGGTGTTTGCAAATCTCAGCAGTGCCATGATATGCTACCCACAATCCACATATCATAAATTCCACAAATCACACACCAAGGTACAACCTTGTGAAGGCTAGACAACTAACTTAGTGGGACTCAGGAACCCCTAACCCCACTCTAAAGCATAGAATTCCAGGTACATGCAGTTTCAGTCTCAAGGATATGCAACCCCAGGGATGCACAGCCCCAGTGAACACAACTCCAGTGATGCACCACCTCCTTACTACAGGGTCCCAGAGATAGAAAAAACGGTGGCATATAATCCTCATGCCACACAAATCTATCCATCCCGTCACACATGAACTCACTAGCTGAGTTCATGTTGGTCTAGTCCCACCTCAGGATTTTTTCCTTCTGGATACTGACCCCAGTCATCTTTAAATCCCATTAAATTAAGCAATTCAGTAAAGGACTGTGCCTTTTCCCTGCTCTGCTGCAAGTTTCCTCTTTTTATCCCTGTGAGGGGCCTTGCCGCTTACATCCCTCTGCTTGAGGCCCCCTCCTCTGCCCTCAATGAGAAGCCCTGCCCCCTCCTCCACCATTGTGAGGGACCATGATGCCTCTTCTCCTTTCCTCTTTGAAGACCCCCTATCTCCTCCACCTTCTCTGTAAGGGACCCTATCCCTAGCTCTACTTCTGTCAGGGGTCTTGCCCTTTAAACCCTTTTCTTTAAGGGATCCTGCTCCTTTCATCTCTGTGAGGGGCCCTTTCCCTCCCCACCTCTGTAAGTCTATCCCACTTCGCTCACTTTCTGAGGGGGCCAGACCCTTCCTCCCTTCCTCATACCTGGCGACAGTGACCCAGTCACCAGCTGATAGAGGGATCGCGCTGCCTGCCCCAATGGGCTCCGGCATCTGCGGGGGCATCGGTTCATGGTTCGGCAGAGAGCGCGGTAGCCAAGCTCCGCCCCCAAGGCTCTGTGCGGTCTGGTCTCCGCCCCCAGCCTAGTGGGCCCTGCACGGGCGGCGCCGGAGGGCCGGATCGGCAAGACTAAGATCTCAGACATCAGCGCCTCCTTCCGTTCCCTATCTTCTCTGGGACGCACGCGGAGAGCTCACCCTGGCCCCATCATCTGAAGCACCCGCCCTCAAAGTTCCTAGACAGGGGAAGGGACGGGGGAAGGGGAAAGCAGGCACGGACTCTACTCATAGCCTTCTCTGGAAATGTTTTCCGGATTTCTGATGGGGAAGCGGGCACCCATGGGTTTTTAAAAGAGAGCTAGAACGGGAATGAACCTTATCTCTTATTGCCCTTCTTCGGCTCCTCCTTTTCTGCCTGTCGCACCCCTCCTCTTCCCATTTTGGCACAGAGATGCGAAGGGGTAAAAGGACATAAGTTGTCATGGCAACTTCCCACATTTCCATACTTCCTAACCCAATGGGAGAGACAGCAGGAGCGAGGAGGAGGAACTGGCCAGTGTATTGGAGTGGCAAAGAAGAGGCAGCAGGGATGTGCCCCTACTGGTCTCTGTCTCCTGGCTCTGAATCCCTTTCTCTCATAACTGTTTGTTTTGTATCCCTCTGTCCTGGTCCAGCGGGTTCACAGACTCTCCTATCGTATGCTGACTGCCAGCCAAATGCATCAGGAGAGAAGGAAGGAGAAGCCCCCCTCAGTCCCAGCCCTGACCCCTTTCCCGGATTATACTCAAAGTAAACCCTTCCAGGACCCACTAACGCATTCAAACTGCTGGGAGAGCCTACAGGAGTCACATTCTGACTCCTCAGACTGGATCCCACATTTTTGGCTTAAAATCCTACATTTATGAGGCGAGAGTCATCTCCGAACTCGATGCAAATCTTGCCACTTGATCTGGCAACATCCCCATTTGGAATCAGCTCCGCAAGCATGGCCCCTCTAAGACCACACGGGGGCGCCCCAGTCCAGGGAACGATATTTATGGCCAGAGGGACGCGACTACGGAGATCCCAGGCCCAAGGACCCAAGCTCAGGCCTTGGTCAGCCAGGTCCCAACCCTCTCATCTTTTCCAGGCCTTTCTTCGCTTCCGGCTAGGACAGGACCGCCGCTGATCACTGCCTTTTTCCACCCTGCCGCACTAACAAGCGGCCCTACCGGGCTAGAAAGACCGAAAGGGTTAGATGAGTGGCAGGGTGGGGCTCGGATTTTTTTTCCCCTAAAAGTCTCCCCAGCTTTGAGCCTTGGGTGGGAGTGGGGAAGGAAACCGATCGAGGGCCCCCAGGATGTCCTGAGGTATGACTTTAGGGGCCCCTCCCTGTCAGCCTGATGGGCCAGGATGACGGGAGCCAAAGACTACCCCCATGTCTGATCCCAGGAATCCCGCCTGCACCGGAAAGGAACTTTGGGAACTCGGAAGGCCCGGCTGCACCTCCACCCTGCGCGATCTTCAGCACCGCGGACAACGACTAGCCTTCGGCTCAGGCGTCTCTGAGCATCCAGCGCCTTAAAGTGCAGCGTCCCACCCACATTTGTCACCCTCTATGAGGTAAGACCTCCTTCAAAAGGAGAGCTCCTGGCAGTCCTATTTCTACTTTCCAAGTCGTGTGTGGAGCTATCTACAGCAAGGATGCTGATGATGTGGAACACAATTCTTGACGCTTGTCAAGATTTGACCTATTTCCCTTGGGAGGCAGGCAGGCAGGAAGTATTATTCCCCATTTTACAGATGAGAAAAGTGAGCCCCAGAAAGCAAAAGTTATACATAGTTGGTACTTACACTTCCATTCCTGCACCTTCCAATACAAGTGCTTCCTCATCTTCACCCAATCTCTGATTCAAATAGCCAAGTGGGGAGGGGATGATTCCACTAAAGGGAAAATCAATTAAAGCAGGAAGCAAACACTAACTAATGTGGTGCTAATGAGCGCCCTGGGGCCCTTACTACTCTCAAGGATCCCGAGTTGGTGAGTGAAAGCAGAGCCAGACCGATGGACCTTTGGATTCCATCCAGTTCTGAGGCACATCTAGGTCCTGCCTGAGCAGAAGAGCTCCCCCTTCTGGGAGGCTCTGCAAGGGACCAGGACCTCCCTGGGGTCAATGAGTTGGGGAGACACCTTCTCAATGCATTACATCCTAATCCTCTCCCCCACCCCCAAGTCTTAACCTCACTCCCCTCAAGACAGACGAAGATCAAAGCCTCCCTCCACCTCCCCGGCTTGTTTCAAACACAGGGGAGACAGTCTTCCTCCTCCTATTCTCTGTTGAAGTTCTTGAGCATGCTGCAAAATGAAAGACAGAAACACACACGTACATGGAAATGTACACAAGGTGACACAGTCACCCACACAAACACATGGATCTGCCTACCAAACCCAGAAATATGCACAGGCACAGATGTACTGGTCTCACATACCTCCCCAATGTGGGAAAGAGAGGATGCCTGGGCAGCTTAGTGGTTTGGGGAGGCCACATGGCACCTCCCAGGCCTAGAGCTTCTATCTCTGGGTCTGGAGGGGAGGCAAGAGGGTATGTTTTCCTCTGAGTTTGGGTGAAGTTCTGGGAGGGTGGTTGGGGGTTGAAGGAGCTTCAATTGTAAGAATGATCTCCGAGGGGTCCTGCCCGGTGGTGCAAGCGGTTAAGTGTGCGCGTTCTGCTTTGGCAGCCCAGGGTTCGCCGGTTCGGATCCCAGGCGCACACTCACGCACCACTTGTCAGGCCATGCTGTGGCGGCATCCCATATAAAGCGGAGGAAGATGGGGCCAGCTCGGTGGCTTAGCGGTTAAGTGCGCGCGCTCTGCTACTGGCGGCCAGGGCCTGGATCCCGGGCACACACCAATGCACCGCCTCTCCGGCCATGCTGAGGCCGCGTCCCACATACAGCAACTAGAAGGATGTGCAACTATGACATACAACTACCTACTGGGGCTTTGGGGAAGAAAAAAGGGAGGAGGATTGGCAATAGACGTTAGCTCAGAGCCGGTCTTCCTCAGCAAAAAGAGGAGGATTAGCATGGATGTTAGCTCAGCGCTGATCTCCCTCACAAAAAAAATAAAAAATAAAAAAATAAATAAAGTGGAGGAAGATGGGCACAGATGTTAGCCCAGGGCCAGTCTTCTTCAGCAAAAAGAGGAGGATTGGCAGATGTTAGCTCAGGGCTGATCTTCCTCACACACACACAAAAAGAATGATCTGTGAGTACTTTTGGGGGGCTGACCCAGCACTAACCAAAGCTTCCCCACAGGGGCAAAGTGCTGCTCCTGGGAGCCAAGCTTGGCAGCTGGGCACTAGAGTACCTCCTTGGGTCCACCTGTGCTATTTGTAGAAAACATGGGGAAGCAGTGGTGTGCACTAATGACCCCCTTCTGCACCAGGAAGCCAGAGAGGCAGCAAGGGTAAGACATGTCATTAACACTCACAGAGCCCCACTGCAGACATCACCACAGGAAAGTACATAATCAGCATCAAATGCCAGTATAATCCACATAGTTTCACAATCATAAAACACAACACAACCCACTTTAACAAATGCTCGCCCTAGGAGGTTCACAGTCATAAAGTCTTACAAAGAGACATATCACCATAAAGTAAAGCCCTGACATGTTCTGGTAATCACATGCCACTTGATACAGAATCACACACTCAAAGCACAGAATTGCATATAGACGAGAGACACATGGTCAAAGCAACTTCATTAGTACAATCAGGGTCCTACACAACCTCACTCAAACATCTGACAAGATCATACAGTTGCACAGCCACACGCAATCACATTCACCCTGGCTGTCACCAAGCCCATGGCACATGGCAACCAGCTGTGGGAGGTGCACACACATATACACACAGAGACACACACAAAGAATGACAGGCGTTCACGTACGTAACACCTCCCACTTCAGACGACACTCTTCCAGCCTTGTGTCACACACGCCCACACCTGCTGCCTCTCCCACCTTCCCACCTGCTCTCCCCCAACCCCCGAGGGACCTAAGTCTGTGAACCCCAGCCTCCTGCCGCCTAGAACAGCGGGGAGGGTGCCTGGAAATGGGGCAGAGTGTGGGTAAGGGCTGGGCCCAGGGTCAGAGAGCGTTAAGGGGTGGGGGTGGGGGGTCTGCCCTCCCTGCTTTGACTCCGGAGCCACCGACTCACCCGTGAGCTGGTCATAGGATCCGTCCAGGTCTCGGGAATCGGACAAACTCTCGTTCCGGCCCTGGCCCCGCATGGCCCCCGGCGTCCCCCTCCCGTCCCACCTGGGCCGTGGGAGGGGGTGCCGGGTGGCCGGGATAGGGCGCTCACAAGGCGCCCCCTGGCGGCGTAACGCGCTGCTGGGGCTGGGGGCCGGGAGAGTCCGGGCTGGGGCTGAGCGTTTGGGGGCTGGGCTGGGCCGCGCAGGGGTCTAGGGCCCACCTGGGGGTCCTGGGGCAGGAGCGGGAGGCTTGGGCAGTAGGTGAGCGCAGAGCTGGAGGCAGAGCGGAGCTGAGAGCAGAGCCGGAGCGAGCTGCCTCTCTCCTCCCGCCCCCTCCCCGCGGCTGTCACCGCCGCCTCCCCCCTTTGGCGCTGCCGGGATTGGCTCCCCCTACCCCCGCCCCCTCCTCTATGCAGCTCGGGGGAGGCACCCGGTGAAAGGGTGAGCTGGGATGTGCAGGGAGACTGGCTGGGTGGCTCTCCAGCAACACTACTCCCTAAACCTGAAGCCAAGGATCTTGGGGGTGGAAGAGGGAGCCGAAGGCCCCCCTGTGAGGAAACCCCACCCCGCAATTCTCAGGCACTCCTTCCCCCACCGTCAGCACTGGTAGGGTATGTCTCTGAGTCCCCTGTCCCGAAAGTCTCCAGGTCAGCCCCTGTTTTCTCTGTTGTTCTCCTATGTATGGGTCTCTGTGGCCCCTGCCAGTGCCCACCCTGCTTGAAGGAGTCTGAGGATGCAGAGGAAAGGTCAATGCAGGCTCTAATACAGGCTCACCTCAGGCCAGTGGACTTTAATTTTCTCTTCTCTCAGAAGGATTCCAACCCTCACCCACTCCAGGGCCCTGTCTCTGGGCCCCATTCACTCTCAGGGTGCCTTCTTCCCTGATCTAACGACCCCCATGGGCCAACTGGGAAAAAAAGGAAAAGAAAGTGAACCAGGTCAGTGTCTTAAGACTTTCTTGCTCTTTTGTTCCTTTTTTTTTTGCTTTCAACTTTCCTGCCCTTCTCTCTTCTGTTACCTGCCCTGTCCTAGATTCCTTCTGTTTTCCAGAAGATTTGGGGATCCAGGTGAGGATACAGTGGGGAAGAAATATCCTTGTTATGAGGCCCCCTTCTCTTAGGTTAGCTCCTTTTCTGAAGCCAGGGGCTAGCATAAAGCTTGGCTACTTCCAGCTCCCAGGAATGACTACTGAATGACTGAGCCTACATGTCTGACCTTCCCCAGGATGCCTCCTGGGCTCCTAGCACAAAACCCCACCACCCACCATGAAGATGGGGGTGGGCAGTGTCTGGTGGGTCTAGATGGCATGGTGGCAGGTCCCAGGTAATCCTGCCTGCCCAGTGGCTCCTCTGAGACTGAAAGCTTCAGCTCAAGTGACCAGCATATTTAATCTCTTCAACTGCATTTTATTTCTAAGTACTTGACTGAATTAACCCAGCAGGAATTGTGGTGGGAGTTCAGGCATGAGAGGGGGACAAGCAGCTGAAGAAGGATTGTCTTTGGGAGCAATGCCCTATTCCTGGCTCCCCCCTGACTCTGGAGGGTCCTCCACAGACCTGGCAGAGACACTGGGACATGGACAGAGCATGGGCAGCTCCTTGTGGGGTTGAATTCTAGGAGAGGATGGGACTCCTGTTGGGAGTTCTTAGAATAGGTATATGTCAATGAGCCAAGACATGGGCCTTTACAATGGAGGGCAAGGAGTTCTTTGCTTATTGCCTCATGCCCCAGACCTGCCCTTGTTCATTTCATAGGAAAGGCTGGTATGAATTCAGAAACGGCCCAAATGGGCTGGCTGACCTCCTCAACACCAAGTCTGGAGATGAGGGAACTCTCTTCTTCCTCCTTTCACCCAGAAGAAAGGGAGGCTACAAATCTCTGAACTGAACTGGCTTCCAGCAGGCCCAGGAGACTCAGGAGGAGAGTCTATAAGGATAGGCATGGGTCCCCTAACCAGATGGGACCAGTACCTGGGGGATTACCTTAACTCTGTCTTTAAGAAATGAGTTTTGGGTAATAGAGATTGAGAGAGAGAAAAAAAGACACTAAAAAGACTGTCCCATACAAATCAATTTTTAATAACTTCAACTTGCCACCAGCTTCCAGCTCCAGCTCCTGTGGGGTTTCTCACTGTGGAAAACACTAAATGCCCCAGGCTGAGCTATCCATCTAGTGATCAGAGATGACCCAGCTCCTGGTTTCTTAAGAATCTACATCTATACATGGCAGCATGTTAGTGGATTCTCTGGAACTAGTGCATATCTGCTCAATGTTGGAGCCAGAATTCTGGTTCCCAGGGAGGGCAAGTATCCCAACGAGATTTGAAGCTAAGTGGAATAGCAGCCAGGGAGGTCCCAGACCTGCTCTCACTGCTGGATTCCTGCACTTACTCCCAGATTCTTCCTATGCTGCTTGCTCCCTGCCATCCTGAGGGCTTTAGAAAGTGCTTTAGAAAGAGAGGATATCAGAGCAGCAGCTACTTAGGAGGCAGCTGTTGGGTAGGGAACGTCTACAGTAGTCCCATGGAGGCTGTCCAGAGGAGGAACCACAGGCCAACTTCCCAAAGGTCAGGAGACTTGCCTGTGGCTCCACCCAGAATACAGGTAGACAGAATGGCTTCTCCATGATGCTCACCTGGCCTCTTTCAGATGGAGGGCACCCTGCCCCCAGCAGGTTCTCTCCCTCCCAGGCACCACACCACAGCAGGAACAGGTTCCTCCCCAGAGGAAATTCTCAGGCAGGCTGGATATAAACACCAGCCGGGTAAGGGGGCGGAACACGTGGAGGGGAACTCAGCAGAGGCAGGAGAGGCTTCCAGAGGAGGTGGTGGCTAGGGAGGTGGAGAAGCTGCTGGAAAGGGAACCAGCAAAGTAGGCACCTGAGGGCTCCAGAAAACCTGTCAATGTTTATTTCTCACATATACACACAGACACACACATGGACACACAGACACACACACACACACACACACACACACACACACACACACCCTAAAGACAATTTAAACCAGATTGAAAATGAAAAGCTAAGGTTGTGACCCTATAGTGCTGATGAGTCAATAGGTTGGAAGGCAGGATAAAGCTAACAGGTACTCCTGGTGCCAAGAATCAAATCCGGAAAGCGGTGACCGGACAGCAGAGCATTGGGCTCTGCTAATCTGCTAATCTGTCTAATCTTCAGTCTCCCAGAGGAGTCAGCTCTGAATTTAGAAAATAGATAAAAAGCATCCCATTTCTACCCTACCCTAAGTCTGAGCTAAGGGTACTAACCGACTGGACAGAATGCCAGTTGGGGCAGGGGACACAAACTTCAAGCCCAGCTCACCCCCAGGCCTAAAGGAAGCAGAATTGGCTCCACCTACATCTGAGAGTTAGTCTGTTTTCAGAAGCCTAGGACAGCCATTGACCCTCAGAGTGCAGGCATCATCCTAAGGCTTGCCCCAACAGCTCCTGAAAATGAGTCAGTAGCCACAACCTGTAATCTCAATTGGAAATATGAGGGGGTGTCCAGGGAGCCTACCCTGGAATTCCCCACATTCTTGAAGGCTTCCCCCTGTGCCCACCCATCCCTCCCCAAATAAGATTATCCCTGGCTTGCCCCTCCTGGCCCCTGCTGTCCAAGTGGGGGGGCCTTCACCAAGAGAACTTGGTATCTGTGTTTTTCTTCAACCTTGGGGACAGCCCCCTCTCCCCTCACGCCCCCCCTCCAGCCCAGGAGCCTCATGAGTAAGGGCAGTCAGCGGCTGCTCAGGTATGTGTGGCTTCAGGAGATAGTGGAAAACTCCTTGAGCAGGACTTCCTGGCTGAGTGTGTGGAAGGCCAGGTTTCTCCGGACATTGGTGCTAATGGATCGAACCTGGGAAAGGGTGGAGGGAGGTAGGAGGGCACAGGCAGAGAGAAAACAAGAGAGAGTCAGTTACAAACAGTAGAGGGTAGTGCCTGAGGCACAAGGCAAGATGTAGTGCTAGAAGTTTCTCTCTCAGAAAATGAACGCTTAATAGCTATCATCCCTGCAGGCAAATAAGCAAACAGTTCTGAAACAGTGGGAAAAAAAGAAGAGGGGCTGAGACAGAAACTCGAGTGGATGCGAGAAGAGCTATCCATCAAGTGATCAGAGATAACCTAGCCCCTGATTTCTTAAAAATCTACATCTGAGTACCTGAAGAGGTAGACGTCAACACAGACAAGGAAGGAGGGCTGAGGTAAGGTCTTTGTCCTTGCCTCAGCCTTGCAAAAGGGGGATTGCTCTGGTCAGTGGTGTGATGGAGGAGGAAGAAACTGAGGCCAGAGGACTCATGCTCTGGAGCTACCTCTCTTCAGATATGTTTCTAGTCTCCCACTCTCCCTTTGTATTTATTTACTTTTTTGGGTTGGAAAGAACGTTTAGAGATGCAGCCCTTGTCTGGCATAGATGACAAGAATACGATCCAAGGAGCCCAATGACCAGGAGCAGGTCATACAGCTAGTGTGTCCCAGGCAAAACTCAGGTTTCTTAACTCCTAGTCCAGTACTCTTTCCATAGCACAAACATGCCCCCCACACTTTAGAGGAAAGTCTGAGGTATATCTTGCGTGTCCCCACTGCTCACCTCACACGCCTACCCACAGACTGAGAACCTTGCAGGAAGACTTGCCTGTGTCAGCAGGGTAAAAGCCCCATGGAAAAGGGGTCAGAAGGCCAAACTCCCTACTCTGAATGAGTTCTAAGAGGAGTCCAGCAGACTCTGGAAGGAGATTCGTGCATGAGAAATAGATGTGAACGTTGTATGAGAGACAAAGAGGAGGAGGGATGAGAAAAAGAATGTGCATCTATCCTGGGTCCCAAAGTCCAGGGAGCTTTCCTTCAATTTCTGCTTTGCTATGGAAAACTTAATGAAGTTATCAGGCAGGAAGCAGAGAAAAGGGCAGTATGGCAAACAGCAGGCAGCTCAATCTCATTAGCTCCAAAACCAACCAGACCCTCTTACTCCCCTGTGCCCGAGGTACAAATAGAAAGAGAACTGAACAAAGCAGAGGCTAGTGCCAAAGAGCCTCGAGACAGAGCTGCTGGTGCCAAAGAGCCTCGAGACAGAGCTCCTCTAACTCTCTCCTCCACAACCCTCTTCATCTTCCAGTAACTTACTCTCTTCGTTAAGTCTTGGTCCCCAGTAATTGCCCCACATCAACTTAAAGACTTGATGACCACCCCATAAAAATACTCTACTCTGCTATCTCCTTACACTAATGGCTTCCCTGTTCCCAACTAACTCACTCTGGAGCATATCTTCCTCACCCTGGGGAAGTCCAAAATCCCAGGAATTTCATGTCAGGGGGTCAGAGTTGGGCTATGTTTAGCACAAGACAGATGATCTTAATCTAGCACCTTCATCATGGACTCTACATGGGAAGTAAGAGCTGGGCTGATGCAAGTTCTGTCCCACCAGTGGGAGGTCTGAGGACATGGGAAGTAGGTACAGAGGCCTGTCTGTGTCCTGGTCTTGGCCCCCAGCCAGGATGTTGGCATACAACGCGGCAGGGCGAGTGGCAGGACTACTGGGAAGCTGAGCTTTTCCTAATAGCAGCTCTGAGTATAGGGCAGGAAAGGAACCATCAACGGGGAGAGTCCAGTTCTGTGAAGATGTGGACCGGAGGTGGAGTAGGAGGCAGAGCAAATGCTCACTGGCTCCAGGTGGCCAAGGGTGAGGGCTGTAGGAAGCTGAGTGATTGGAAACTGGGAGCGGTGATAGGGAGTGAAGACTGGAGAACTAGATTGGGAGAGCACTCAGACCAGGAGCCAGTTAGGAATTTAGGAAGAAGCGACTTCATAAGGAGAAGAATCAATTACAGTCATGCACCAAATAACAACGCTTTGGTCAACGATGGACCGCATATACGACAGTGGTCCCATAAGATAAGCACCATATAGCCTAGGTGTGTAGTAGGCTATACCATCTAGGTTTGTGTAAGTATACTCTATGTTTGCACAACGATGAAATCGCCTAACAACACATTTCTCAGAATGTATCCCTGTTGTTAAGTGACGCATGACTGTACTCTCATTAGTTGCTCTGAGGACAGGATAAGGAGTAATGAGCCAGAGCTGACCTTGGGAACACACGTCAAACCCCAGGCCCAGCTGAAGCTGTGCAAGGGCTGTCTCCATGGCCACAGAAGAGAGGTGGGCAATGCTGCCTCAGGCTTCTCACCCTTCCCAGCCTGGCACCAGTACCGTGGGGAATATCTTCTTCTCTCACTGCCTGGTCCTGGACCACTTTGGGAGAGAAGTTACACACCCCCTCCCAGCAGACTCCTCAAGTCTTATTTCATTAGCCTTCGACAAACTGTAGTTGTTCCCTAGATGCCCACCTGCATAGCAGAACTGGTTGGGAAAGGGCTCCCAGGAGACATAGGCAGAGATGGAGGTGGGACAGACTTACCAGCTCTTTGAAGAAGGCAGCTTCCTTGTGCTGCTCCGAATAGCGCTCATATTGGTCCAGGCCATCCTGCAGCTTCAGTGTGAGCGTATCATAGTTGGCTCGCACTACCTCCAGCACCTGGGGGAGGTCAAGGGCCAGGCAGGGCTTAGGCCATGCAAACTCTAGGTCACTTGGTCCCCCCATCCCTGCTGCTGCCCTACTGGGTTGGATTCAGTGCAGGGCAACATCCCCCAGGAGACCTTGATCATTACTTATCACTCAGAAAAAAGCCTAGTCACAGGGAGCAATTCCTTAGGTTTCTGGGACCACTTTCTAATCTATTCCATTCCTCCCTTTTCCTGACCACTCCAGCCTGGCCACCAAGACTATTTACTCTGGGTATGGTAAAAGAGCATGAGAAGAGGTAACAGAACATGAGTGTATGAGCTCACCAGTATCCTGATACCATAAATGTGTTCTCAGCCATATCCTGCAGCTTTCTCTGGCCAGGTTGTCACAGTTGCTGAGTAAGACTTTGCCAATGTCTCCTTCCTTTTCCCTTTCTGGGAACCACATTTCTTTAGTCCCGGGATGTTCCTCAGCACCATCTGCCACTTGTTTTCATCTGTCAATGCCAACCTAGTCTTCCTATCTATTGCCTGGATCAAACTTTTTGGGCATCCCAGCCTTGGAGTGTTAAGGGACACTTTCCAAACTAAGCTAGAGCTAACCGCATCTTTTGTTCTGATGAGGGGTCTCTCCCCCACCACGCCTCTCTCTGACTTTCTGGGGGGCTGGGGGAGAGTGGGATTCAGACCTCCACTGACTCTAGGAACCTTGGATCTCTGTGGTTCCAAAAGGAAAGGACTACCATAGCCAGTCCTGATGTGACTTCAGTTTATAAGACCATGAATCAACAGCAAGGATAATTCGGGGAAGAGGCACTATATCAAGTTAGAAGCAGTCAGTTGGGCAGAAAGCAGAGATCAGGAGAGGGAAGGACTGTTCACTCTGGTAATCTGGGTAACAGCTTTTCTGCAACTTGATCTGACCTGGGAGGGAAGTCTATGATGTCATGGAGAGCTCCCAATTCAGTAGGAAGCTTGAAAGGAATGAGTGAGTGATGAGGGAGGCTTAACTTTAACAGGAGGTAGGGATGAAGGGAATAAATGACAGTCAGGACTGGTCAGACGGACTGAGGATGGACTCCTGAGGGGTGCAAAGGTGACTCTGGGCTGTTCTGACCAATTCAGAAACACTTCTGCCCACTAAAAATTCCTGAGCAGAGAGCATGGATCGAGAACACAGGCTTGTGTCCCTGAGTTTGGGGGGAAGGGACAGCTAGGGCAAAGGTCTAGCCCAAGCTCCAGGCTCAGACTCCTTCCCCCCAGACACCCTCAAGGTCACTTTCCCTGGCTGTGTCCCACAGACCCTAGTATGGGCTGGCTCCTTTGCTTCTAATTCCATTTGTCAGCTCTTTCAGCAGAAGGACCGTACTCAGCAATGGGAGTCACCCACAAAGTAATCCGGCTCTCTCATGCACATGGGCTGTGCTCCTGGCTAGAATATCTACAGCCAAGGTCTTGGCTCACAAGTTAATGGCTCAAGCCCAGAAAAAGGCAAAATTCATCCAAGATGGAACCAGCCCCCAGGAACCAGGCAGAATAGAATAATATATGCTTTCTCAAACCCTGAACTCTGGGCAGCCTCAGCAATGACTATGACCCAGCAACCTGGGCTCAGCCTTCCCTGAAGGATGTCAGGTGCCAAAAGACAAATACCATGTTGAAGCCAATTTCTGAGAAAAAAAAGTGCAGCATGTCAAGAGATACTACATCCTGAGAGCCTCAGACCAAGCTGCCTTGATCACCTACCTGGGCTTTCTCCTCTTGCCAGAGCAGAGAAGAAGTTCTAAGATCTTGCTGCGAGCAGGGATTTTTCCTTTCCCAGTAAAATTGGCTTTTGCCAGAAGAGCTTAGTTCAGTTTCTTGCAGGGAGGTGAAAGCAGAGAAGGCCCCTGAGCTATCAGCTCCTTGGAAGGAAACCAGAGGCCTGGCAGGACTTAGTGCATGATCTTGGCTCTCCTCTTATCCAGACCTTTCTTCCTCTTTTACCCAGAAGAAAGTTGCCCTTCAGTTCATCCAGACTCTGCCATCTCCTGCCCTCATCATTTCTCTTAAATCCCAAGAGAAGAAGATATTCTAAGCTCAGGTCTGGGCCCCAGCCCTTTTGAGATTTTGGAGCACCAGGGGTCCTGGCCTAGTCTGGAAAAGCTGCTTTCTGTAGCTTCAGACTTTAGGAACATGTCCCACTTGGGCCTCACACTCAACACTGACCTGGGAAGCCGCAAGGACAGCACTTAGGCAGAAGGCAATCTCCCAGAGCCCTTGTGCCTAAAGGCCTTAGGTTTCATCGTAATTTGCAACCTCAGTCTCTGGATTCCTGGCAACTCCAAACGCACCTCCTAGGCTGAGATCCTTCCCTAATACATCAGGTAACAGTCTATCTCCAAGCACAAGCCCACCTTCTTTCATCAGCTGTTGGGCTCGTGGGCTTTCTAGAACCATGCCCATCACTTCAGCTCAACGTAGCTCCAAAGTCAGTAAATCACCTACAAGCCACATGCTTTCTAAGGAGTCTTTACATCCCCACCTGTGACCCTCAGTAGACAGGAACCTGGGTCTTGGCAAGCGGCCTGATAGAAAGAGAACTGAACTGGGAGTCCCACTCTTACTAACCTAACCTCTTTGAACTTCAGCCCTTCTCTCTATAAAATGGAACTTGAATTCACCTTCCTAAAATGACATGGGAATAAAAGTTTTGAGTTCCTGAAAGTAACATACAATTGATGAAAACATTATCATCTCAATGGCTACATAGCTACCTAGACAGATCCTCAGACTCAAGAGTAACTATCTTCACAGCCCAGGAAGTACCTACCTATTTCAAACTATCCCAAATATCCTATGTACATAAATGATTCTTCACCACAAAGGAACATCTTCTGGATTTCAGTGGAAGACAAATGGCCTCAGTTTCAAAGGTCCTATGCCCTCTTCTGTGCCTTAATAAACCGTTGTCTCAGGTGAGGGGAGAACAAACTGTTGTGGGGGTGGGGGAGAGGACCTAAACTCCTCCTCTGAGGTCTCTGGAGAGGAATGGCCTGACATAGACTTTGAGGACAGAGAGAACCAAATTTTGGTCCCAGATCAACCACTAATTTACCTATGTAAACTTATACATATTACTTAATCTCTTTGAGCCTCAGTTTTCTTATCTGCAAAATGGGGATAACACTATCTACCTCATAAGGCTGATGTGAAGATGAAATGAGATGACTGTCCAATGTCTAGCACATAATGAATAGTCAATAAATGGTTACTAATTTTATGATAAAAGCTTCTTTCTAGTGACAAAGGGCATTTGCTAGTTATGCTTATCCTCAGATAGTTCTAATCATAAGTCAGGAGCTAGGGCCTTGCACATCTTCATTCAGCCTATGGTAGATTCTGGTGAAGAGGAAACGTAGTTTCTCTATGAAAGCTGGCTTCCCATAATGACCCCACTGTCCTGAGTATAACTGCAATGCATCACGCAGAAGTCAGAGAATGCCCAGTACCCACTGCCAACCTTAACAATCTTGGTAGTGCAAGAGAATTCAGGTTATACTAAAGAGAAACTGAGCAGAAATTCCCATAGAGGTTGGCCTTGCATGACACAGGTTGTGAGGCTCTTGCCCACATCAGGATCAGGAAGGTGAGAGATCCCAGTGCACAAAGTTAGTTCAAAACTGCTGATGAGGTTTCAGACACACACACACACACACACACACACACCCCCTTTCCTTAGCACACATGATAAGCATTCCCCACAGACTATTCAGTAGTCTGTACTCCATTTTTGCTTTTAGCAGAGCCTTCGAAACAGGAAATAACTTCTAGCCTGAAGATAGCAGCAGAGGAGAATCGCCAAGTTGGAAAAGTTCCTGCAATCTGGCTATCCAATTTTGATGTCAGAGGGCTTTGCCCTGTGCCTAAAAAATGGCTTAGTCACAAAACTCTGCTGGACTGAATTCTCAGAAGAATGAGAATTAGGGGACAACTAAGTAATAGAATGTGAACTGACAGCAAACTAGTGTTCATTACCTTCTTCTCAATTTGAACTGATGTTTACAGTATAACCTATTTGGGGGAAGTTATGTAAGGCTGCCACCAGCTCACTCCCAGCAAGGGCAACATGTACGGCCTTCCCTAGAGGTCAGGCTGCCAAATGAGGATGAAACCACAAGACACCAATAGAGAAACTTACTGAGACTTAAAAATAGGAAAATGGAATCGATCAAGATTGCAGTGGGAAGTAACGGAAAGAGACTATGGAATTATAGAAACCTGTGTTCAAATCACGGCACCATCATTTACTAGTTATATGACCTTGAACTGTCTGAGCTATAGTTTCTTTATCTGTATAAACAGTCATCATCATCATCATATTTTCTTATATTATGAAGATTAGAGATAATATATAAAACAAACATAAAAATGTAAATGATAGGATCTAGCAAATAGAAGGTGCCAAACGAATGAAGCTTATTGAGATGGAAACAAGGAGGAAAAATGGAAATAGAAAGTATTTGATGTATTCAAATAAGAGGAATCAGGTGGTTAAATGGTGGCCAGGAGAGTCTGGAGTCATCACTAATATCTGAGGATAGTGACGTGGAAGGCAACCATATCTCTTTTTGCCAAAGTGCTACCATAAGGACAGAACCATAGGAATAATAGTTCTTCCTTTAAAGAACACAGAAATAAAGTTTTTCAAACGAAGGAACCTTTGAAGTCACCTACCTAATCCATGGCTCTCCTTTCACAGATGAAGAAACAGATATCCAGAAAGACTGTAAAATGCCCGACGACACAAAGCTGGGATTAGACAACAGAGTTTTCTGACTCTCAATCCAGTGCTCTTCCCGTACTGGCAGACTAGTCTAACCTGGGGCACATTCGTGAGTTTATAGCCTAAACTTGATCTTTCAGATAACAAACATTCAAGGAATTCAAACTCACTCCTAAGAAGTGGGAAGCATGATTTGTGGCGAGCTGGGATGGTAACCTGGTGAAGGCCTGGTTTGATGTTTGAGCTTTAATGACTACCAGGTCCTCAGGGCTCCAGGGCTTGTCGATTTACACCAGTAGCAGCTGAAGACCCTGCTCAGCCCTGTTGTAGTTGGTGTAAACTTTAGAGACCACTGCAAACTCATCAGCAAAATCTGGTTTTTGTTGCTATGTAATTGCTCAGTACTCATTTAGAAGCTTGAAATTTGAAGGTCTTTAATCTTCAGTTGGGTTTCTTTGGCTGCAGCCACCAGGTGGTCTCTAGGCTTGGGGTGGGGTGTTAAAAGGATTTAATGAATCCCTTCTACAGTTCTGTGCATAACGACATTTCGGTCAATGATAGACCATGTATATGACAGTGGTCCCGTGAGATTAGTACCACATAGCCTAGGTGTGTAGTAAGCTATACCATCTATGTTTCTGTAAGTATACTCTATGATGTTCGAACAAGGATGAAATTGCCTAACAACACATTTCTCAGAAGGTATCCCTGTCGTTAAGCAACGCATGACTGTACAATGAATGCTCATACCTCAAGGCCAATTTTCCATTCTCCAAAAGAGACTGTAACCACTCTGTTCCCACTTCCATGCCATTCGGCTTTAACTCTGCCAAACCCCTAACCATAGAAAAATCAATCTCTGGATGATTTGAAACAGATATAGTAGTTAAAAGGAGGAAAGAAGATGAAGGCTTTTTAGAGGATTTTCATGATAATCTCCATCTATCTCTTCCACCAGACTCTGGTCATTTGCTATATTTCAGATGTTTATTCACTAGTTAGAGAATATAATTTTTTGGCCCAATTTCGTCTACAAAGTAGGAAAGAATAGCCTGAGGGAGCTCTGAAACCACAAACAAGAGCATCACCAGGCATAAGTCTGAACACTGCCTTTTCTTCTCTCTCTCATCAGTTAGAGGGAGCTGATTGGGTACTGCTTATTCTGCAAGATGATGATGGAGAAATAATGAGTTTGGTCCACAGCAAGTTGTTTGGAAATGAAGTTCATCTCTCACAATGGTTCCGGATTCGAGACAAACCTATCCTGGTGCCCATAGAACCAAGAATGTCTGAGTAATCAGGTTTCCTCTCCACGCCATCCCTCTAAACTGTTCACTGCTCTAGCATAATGTCTTCTCTCTAAAAGAAATAGTGCTGAGCACAGAGTAGGCCTTCAATAATGGTCAGTGGCAAATGGACTGCCAGAGAGGAGAAGAAGGGCCAAGTAGCTGCAGGCAGTTTTTATGGTAATACAGACTGAGGTCTCCCTCCCATTGTCCACGGAGGAACAACATAAGTCAAATATGCCATTTCTCAGCCAAGAAGGCTGAAACCTTTTTCCTTCTAATACCCAGTAAACTTCCTCAAACTCAAAGGAAGATACCCTTTCCTATAAAATGAGAATAACCTACGCAAAGCATTGCCTAACTCGCTTCTCTGGATTTGTTATAGGGCTGAAATGCTCTATAAACTTTCGCAAGAGACTGAAGAGAAACTGGAGGTCTGATCTTGCATTTTCTCTCAAAGGTCCCAAAGGACCTTATCTAGCCTCCCATCTTTCTTCTACTTTCCCAAAACCAGACCTTCCCCAGAAATGATTATGTATCTCCCAAAGAGGAACAACCCTCTTTTCTCCCAGAAGCAATAAAGGTTTGTCCTTAATCTTGCAATTTCACCAGTCTAAGGACAGCCTCTCAGTGGCATTCTCAATAATTAAGTGGTGGTCAGGTGTTGGACAGCTTGGAAGGGGAATTCTATGACAGAGAAGCAAAAACCCAATTCTTCTTCCTCCATAATCCATATTTATTCTTCCAAATTCAGGACTAGTGAACTAAACAAGAAGCACTACAAAGACGTTCTCCAAGTAAAGACCTGGTGGGTCACTACTGGGTCTCTTGTGCCTGGGCTCTGAAAAAGTTTCAACCAATAGCTAATAATTTTCAAGATAACATAGTTAAAAGTACAGCTCTAAAGTCAAACTGCCTGGACTCATGTCCTAGCTCCACCATTTACTAGCAGGGTGGAGCTGGGTGAGCCTCAGTTTCCTCATCTGTAAAATGGGAATAATAATAATGTTCATCATATAGAGCTGGTTGTGAGGATTAAATAAGGCAATATATATAGAGCGCCAAGCACACTGCTTGACACATAGAAAGTTCTTAATAACCATAGCTATTATTATTATTGTTCTCTTTCATTTTAATATGACTGCATGAATAATTGCTTTTTAGGACATGAAATTCCAACCCCTGCCATAAATAAACTCTCCCCTCCCCCACTTTCTGGAAGCGATTTGTCTTCTGCAGGCTTCCCAATGAGGGATTTCCTGTGGAGGAAAGAACACACTGCTTTAGGGTTTGTGCATTAGCAGGTGTAGACAGGCAGAGTGGCAGGCCCTCTCCTGGAGAAACAAACATGCTACTACTACTGATTTCCTTACTGAAATTGTGTCACAGCTAGATTCTCAGCACACTGTAGGAAGAGACCCAGTGTTACATTATAGATTTTCCACAATGCCTAAACGAGTCATAAGAAACAGTAAACATTCAACATGCTTATGTACTAATTTAGTAACACTCAGGCCCAACCAAAAAGGAAAGGAATTTCTCAATCAGAGCCACGTGATAAGATTAGAGTTAGACCATTACAGTATACCCATCACTGTTCTCAGCACTCTGATAGGCTCTAAAGCCCTCAGAGCCAATCCTGCCTTTAAGGAGCTAATAAGCAAAATGTAGAACCAAGATAAACCACCACGGAAGGGCACACCCACACCACATATAGGGTTGAGCCAGTAGTGCTAAGTGTGGTCGCAGTCAGCTGCAAAACTGACCAGTGAATCGGCAGCCCAGTTGAAATGGTGTCATACCTTTTTTTTTTTTGGTGAGGAAGATCAGCCCTGTGCTAACACCTGCCAATCCTCCTCTTTTGTTTTTGCTGAGGAAGACTGGCCATGGGCTAACATCCATGCCCATCTTCCTCCACTTTATTATTTTTTTTATTTTGTTTTATTTATTTTTACCCCAAAGCCCCAGTAGATAGTTATAGGTCATAGCTGCACATCCTTCTAGTTGCTGTATGTGGGACGTGGCCTCAGCAGGGCCGGAGAAGCAGTGCATCTGTGCGTGCCCGGGATCTGAACCCAGGCCGCCAGCAGCAGAGTGCGCGCACTTAACTGCTAAGCCACGGGGACGGCCCCTTCCTCCACTTTATGTGGGACGCCCCCACAGTGTGGCTTGCCAAGCGGTACGTTGGTGCGCACCCGGGATCTGAACCGGGGAACCCTAGGCCGCCACAGCGGAGCGTGCACACTTAACCGCTTGCGCCACTGGGCCAGCCCGTCCTACCTTTTAAAATGGAGAAAATTAAGAAATCCAAAGTCTCTTCTATGTTGTCTACCACCTCCTCCAATTTACACTACTGTGTCAGCTAATTCTGAGTGCAAAATTCTCACCAGCATAGCAGGGCCCCTGATACAGCAGCTGCGGGGAGGGCCATTAGCTCTGACAGGTCTGTGACTCTGGCACTGACAGCTTAGGCTCCATCAGGGCATATCACCTGAAGGGCAAATTGATCAGGCTCAGCCAGGACACTGAAAAAATAAGTCCTGCACAAAAGATCAGCAAAAGGTTGAAAGGGTGGGAAAAAATGTCACTTTACTCCCCAAACACACAACCTGTAGTTTCAATTTCTCAGAAATCAGGTTTGATCCATTCTGAAAGGCTATTCTGAGGTGTGTTCAATTTAGCAACGAATTTCAACTGCACAAATTCAGCTCAACTGTGCAGTGTACTCATTAGATAACTGTTCAAAACAATCTAAGCAAATATATACGGTGATCTTTGAATAGCCAGGTTCAAAGACTTGTTGAGCTATTTTTAGCACTTGTTTGCATACCAACCAGTAACCAACAGATTTGCATCTCAGGAGACAAGGAGAAGAAACAATTAGATTCATGAGCTCCAAGGTATCTAGTACCCGCAGAAGACTATTAGTTTCCTTCAAATGCTGTCTGTTTAACCTTCTATACAGGACAAAACTTTGTCCATGTTTAGATGGACATGGCCTAAAAGAGGTATAGTGACCAAGCAGACAGTTACAAGGACAAAATATCAGCTATTCAGAGCTTCATGTTTCAATTCTCCTTCCTGTCTTGAGAGATTTAAGGGTTGAGCCTTTGTAAACGATCAATTTAAAGCTAGGACCTGGCCCAAGAACAGAAGCAAAAACTGGAGAAAGGGAAGAGATACCTTTAGTGGGTTATCTTAAAAAGAATGTTAAAATGCTCACTATATACACTTTTTCCAATATTCATTCAAGACTCTCCCCTCTAGTGCCCTAAAAACAAGGAAGAAAGAAAAAGAATGAAGTTAAATGGGACAATATATATGAATAGTTAACGCATAGAAAGGTTCTATGAAAAGTGCATAAAATTAAAAAAAGTTCAGCTGGGTAACTCCGAGTATACTGTAATATTCTAAAGTAGTTCAGGACTTCCGCTTCCAGTCATGATGGAGTAACAGAGAACTGGTAAAGAAAGAACACTTTTAAGACACTAGATAACAAGCAGTGCAAGACAGGAATCCTGAGAGAAAGAAAACAAGGTGAGCATGAAGGTCTTGCTCGGCTAAGGAGACACACTGGAGTTTAGCGAGGCAAAGGTGGCTGGAACTTGTGAGACAGATTACCAGTGAGGAGAGAGTTAGGCAAAGACAAGACCTTCAGAAATTTGCATAGTGTTTCCATTGAATTTGTTGCTAATAAAGATTACACATGTAGGGTAAAACTCAACCAGGTTGGACTGAAAAAATGACTGAGGATTTGTAAGCTGAACAATTCTCAGGGCTCACGCAAGACTGGGAGGTGTTTGAATTTTGATCAACCAGAATGAAAAGTAGCTGTTGAATACCTAGGGCATTCAAAAGAGACACTAGAACAGTTGTACCTTAATAGTGGAACTAAACTAGCCCTAGAGTAAAAGCTACTCTACACCTACCCAAACAAAAATTTAAAAGAAGTTTCATGGATGAAGGTGGTCAAAAGGTATAAACTTCCAGTTATAAGATAAGTAAGTATTGGGGATGTAATGTACAACATGATGACTATAGTTAACACTGCTGTATGGTATATTTGCAAGTTGTTAAGAGAATAAATCCTAAGAGTTCTTACCAAAAACAAAGAAAAAAAATGTTTTTTTCCTTGTGATATCTATATGAGATGATGGATCTTAACTAAACTTACTGTGGTAATCATTTCACAATTTATATAAGTCAAGGCATTATGCTGTACACCTTAAACTTATGCAGTGCTGTATGTCAATTATAGGGAGGAAAAAAAGATCACCACACACACACACACACAAAGTTCCAAAAAGATCATGCTGCTCACAAATAATTTACCTGCTTTCCTAAATAAAGTCCAATACTATTTAATAAACACAACAAAATTGAGCATTCAACTACATAACATTCACAATGCCCAGTATCTGATAAAAAATTATCAGACGTGTCAAGAAGCAGGAAAATGCAACTTATAACCAAGAGAAACATCAGTCAATAGAAATAGACCCAGAAATAGATGATGGAATTAGCAACAAGGATATTTATTATAAATATGTTCAAGTATTTAAAGACAATCATGAACATAATAAGGAGCAGAATGGAAATATAACACACATCATAATACATTGCTAAAAATCAGTGTTAAAGAGAGAATATTAAAAGCAGCCAGATGGAAAAAAACTCACATTACACACAGAGAAAAAAAGGTAAGAATTTACACTTCTTGTCAGAAACTATGCAAGCCAGCAAACAATGGAATATCTCTGTGCCAATAGAAAAAAATACTGTTAACCTAGAATTCTATATCCAGCAAAAACATCCTTCAGAAATGAGGGTGAAATAAAGACCTTTTCAAACAAACAATCTGAGAGAATGTATTGCCAACAGTCCTGTAATACAAGAGATGTGAAAAGAATTTCTTCTGGCAGAAGGAAAGTTACATTATCTGAATCTATAATAGGAATAAAGAACACTGAAAATGGTAAATACATGGGTGAATATAAAATACTTTTACATAAATTTAAAAATGAGGAAAAAGATAATTGACTCTTTAAAGCAAAAAATAACAACAATGTATTGTGAAATTTATAACAAACCTAGAAGAAAAATGTTTGACAACACTGCTATAAAGGACAAGAGAAGGGGGCAAATGGAAATACACTATTGCAAGGTTATTACACGTTACACGAAGTTATATAACATTATTTTGAAGGTACATTGTGATAAGTTCAAGATGCATATTGTAAGCCCTAGAGCAATCAGTAAAAAAATAAAATGAAGAGGTATAGCTAAAAAGTCAATAGTGGACATAAAATGGAATACTAAAAAATACTAAGTTAATCCAAAAGAAGGCAGAAAAAGAAAAAAATGAATAAAAAAACAGATGAGAGAAATAGAAAAAAAAAGCAAGATGGCAGATTTTTAACTCAGCTGTATCAATAAGTAAATTAAAGGTAACACTCCAATTAAAAGGCAGAGCCTGTCAGACTGGATATAGAATCAAGACCCAATTAAAAGGAATCCACCTAAAATATAAAGACACAGATAGGTTGAAGGTAAAAAGATGGAAAAAGATATGCTATACAACAATACTAATAAAGTAGAATTGCTATTTTAATATCTGACAAAGGAGATTTCAAAACAAGGAATATTATCAAGAATAGTGAAATTTCATAATGATAAAGGGGTCAGTTCATTAAGAAGAAAATTCTAGGGGCCGGCCCAATGGCGTAGTGGTTAAGTTCGCACACTCCACTTCAGCAGCCCGGGGTTTGTGGGTTCGGATCCCAGGCGTGGAACTACACACTGCTCATCAAGCCATGCTGTCGCAGTGTCCCACATACAAAATAGAGGAAGACTGGCACAGATGTTAGCTCAGGGACAATCTTCTTCAAGCAAAAAGAGGAAGATTGGCAAGAGATGTTAGCACCTCTAGGCCAATATTCCTCACCAAAAAAAAAAAAAAAGACGACGACGAGACGATTCCATATCTATGTGCATCTAATAACAGAGGTTCAAAATTCTGAGTGAAGCAAAACTGACAGAACTGAAAGAAGAAATAGAAAAGTCTACTATTACAGTTGTAGGTTTCAATGCTCCTCTCAGTAACTGATAGAACAAGTAGACAGAAAATCAGTAAAGACAGAAGATTTAAACATTACCAACCAACTTGACCTAAAGGCATTCATAGAAAATTTTACTCAAAAACAGCACAATACATATTCTTTTAAAATGCACATAGAACATTCAACAAGACAGACTATATGCTGGACCATAAAACAAATCTCAGTAAATTTAAAAGGACTGAAATCATATGGATTATATTTTCTGTCTACCAAGGAATTAAATAAGAAATTAATAACAGAAATTTATCAGTAAAATCCCCAAATAACGGAAATGAAAAACACATTTCTAAATATCACAAAAGAAATGAGAAAATGTTTTGAACTGAGTGAAAATGAAAACAGAGCATACCAAAATTTGTGGGATGTTGCTAACAGAGGGGAAATTTATAGCACTAAATTGTTATATTAGAAAATAAGAATTAAAATCAATGATCTAAGTTTCCACCTTAAGAAATGAGAAAAAAAAGAGCAAATTAAACCAAAGCAAACAGAAGGCAATAACATAGATAATCATATAAATCAATGAAATAGAAAACAGGAAAAAACAGGGGCCAGCCCGGTGGCGCAGCAGTTAAGTGCGCACGCTCCGCTTCAGCGGCCCGGGGTTCCCAGGTTCGGATCCCAGGCGTGCACCGACACACCACTTGTCGAGCCATGCTGTGGCGGCGTCCCACATAAAGTAGAGGAAGACGGGCATGGATGTTAGCCTCAGCAAAAAAGAGGAGGATTGGCATTGGATGTTAGCTCAGGGCTGATCTTCCTCACAAAAAATAAAAAAGAAAAGAAAACAGAAAAAAACAAAATTAATGTAACCAAAAGCTGATTCTTTGAAAAGATTAATAAAATTGATAAACCTCTAGTCAGACTGATCAAGAACCAAAGAGAAAACACACACATTACCCATATCATGAATGATAAATCCTATAGGTATTTAAAGGAAAAAAGAAAGTATTGTGAACAACTTATGCCAATAAATTCAACAACCTATGTGAATGAATAACTTTCTTGAAGACAGAAATTACTAAAACTGGCCCAAGAACAAGTAGAAAACCTGACTATCCCTAAATCTATTAAAGAAATTGAATTAATAATTAAAATGCTTCCCACAGAAGTATAATGATATATGCAATTTACTTTGAAATGCATAAAAAAATAAGATGGATTGATGGAGATTCATCCTGTGGATCAGATATGTGATAAAGTATAGAAATTTGCAAATGACAGAATCTAAATGACAGAATCTAAGTAGTGGTTATATCAGTATTCACTGTACAATTTTTTCAACTTTACAGTATGTTTGAAATTTTTCATAATAAAATGTTGGATAAAAAATTCTTCGCACAGAAGACTCTAGGCCCAGATGCCTTCACTGGTGAATTCTATTAATTGTTAAGCAAGAACTAATATTAATCCTACATAAACTCTTTTTAAAAATGGAGGAAGATATACTCTCCAACTTATTTTATAGAGCAGCAGTACTCTAATACCAAAACCAGACAAAGACATCACAAGAAAACTAGGAACTAATATCCCTCATAAACACTGAGACAAAAATAATCAACAAAATATTAGCAACTCAAATTCTGTAATATATAAAATAAATACTGTGTCATGATCAAGAGGGGTTTATCTTGGGCCAGCCCCGTGGCTTAGCGGTTAAGTGTGCGCGCTCCGCTGCTGGCGGCCCGGGTTCGGATCCCGGGCGCACACCGACGCACCGCTTCTCTGGCCATCTGAGGCCGCGTCCCACATACAGCAACTAGAAGGATGTGCAACTATGACATACAACTATCTACTGGGGCTTTGGGGGGAAAAAAATAAATAAAAATCTTTAAAAAAAAAAAAGGGGGTTTATCTGACGAATGTAAGGTTGGATTAATATTAAAAAATCAGCTCCCCTCCCGTCCCCTCCCCCAGGAAGCAAGGGCCGCAGTGTGAATGCCCAACCAGGCTTCAAAGCCTCCTCTTTGCTCTTTCCAGCCACAATGAAGATTTGGAAGAGATTGCTTCCACCGACCTGAAATATCTGATGGTGCCAGCATTTCAAGGAGTGCTCACCATGAAACAAGTCAACCCCAGCAAGCGTCTAGATCATTTGCAGTGGGCTCGAGAACACTTCTTAAACTACTTAACTCAGTGCCAATACCACCATGTGGCAGAGTTTGAGCTGCCCAAAACCAAGAACAACCCAGCTGAAAATAACTGCTAGTTCCTCCATGGCCTATCCTAGCCTCGTTGCTATGGCATCTCAAAGACAGGCTAAAATAGAGAGATACAAGCAGAAGAAGGAGGTGGAGCATAGGTTGTCTGCACTGAAATCTGCTGTGGAAAGTGGTCACGCAGATGATGAGCGTGTTCGTGAATATTACCTTCTTCACCTTCAAAGGTGGATTGGTATCAGCTTAGAAGAGATTGAGAGCATTGATCAGGAGATAAAGATCCTGAAAGAAAAAGACTCTTCAAAAGAGGCATCAACTTCTCACTCATCTCGTCAGGACAGGCCTCCATGAAACCCTTCATTCTCACTCGGAATGTAGCCCAAACCAAAGTATTTGGAGCTGGTTATCCAAGTCTGGCAACTATGACGGTGAATGACTGGTATGAGCAGCATCAGAAATATGGAGCATTACCAGATCAGGGAATAGCCAAGACAACACCAGAGCTCATGAAAGCAGCTCAGCAACAGAAAGATGAGCAGCAAAAGGAGGAAGTGGAGGATGAGCAAACACTCCACAGAGCTCGGGAATGGGATGACTGGAAGGACACCCATTCTAGGGTCTATGGCAACCGACAGAACATGGGTTAGTCGTCCCACAAGACGGGACTGCAGGGGCGCACCATCTTTCCCACCAAGGAAAGCTGTGTGGTCTTCCCCTCCCTGGGTTCCTGCTTCAGCTGTGTACAACAAAAGCAAAGACGCTTAATCGTGCTTTGCATTCAATAAAGTGTCAAACAATTAAGTGTGTATTTGTATCCTAGATGATGAGCCAGCAGTCTTGTTTTGGCATTATTATCCTCATCATGGTGTATTCCATTTTCTTAAGTGGAAAGAAAAGTACTGAGAAATGGCTCTGTATAATCAATGACTGTATGAATTCTCTCTAAAAAATAATAAAAGTCCCTTCTATTACAAAAAAAAAAAAATCAGTCACCATATTAACAGCATAAAAGAAAAATCTATACGATCATCTCAATATATACAGAAAAAGCACTGACAAAATTAAACATCCATTCACAATAAAAACTCTCAGCAAACTCAGAATAGAAGGGAACTTCCTCAACCGAATAAAGGGAATCTACGAAAACTTACAGCTAACACATTAGTACTTAATGATGAAAGACCAAATGTTTTCTCCTGAAGATCTGGCAAGTAAGTCTATTCTTACCACTTCAATATTGTACTGGAGGTTCTAGTCAGTGTAACAAGGAAAGAAAAAGAAATCAAAGGCATACACATTTGAAAGAAAGAAGTAAAACTGAATTTATTTGTAGACAATATGATTGTGAGCACAGAAAATTCTAAAGACTCTAAAAAAAAAAAAAAAGAATTAATAAATAAGTTTATCAAAGTTGCAGGAAAAAAGGTCAATTTAAAAACACATATTTCTGAGCCGGCCCCGTGGGTTGGTGGTTAAGTGCACGCGCTCCGATGCTGGTGGCCCGGGTTCGGATCCCGGGCGCGCACCGAGGCACCACTTCTCTGTCCATCCTGAGGCCGAGTCCCACATACAGCAACTAGAAGGATGTGCAGCTATGACATACAACTATCTACTGGGGCTTTGGGGGGAAAAAATAAATAAATAAAATCTTTAAAAAAAAAAAACACATATTTCTGTACACTAGCAAAAATCAACTGGGAATCAAAATTAAAAATACCATTTATGTAACATTAAAAATGAAATATTTAGGGATAGATTGAACAAAATAGGTGCAAAACAATATGCTAAAAAACTACAAAACATTGATGAAAAAATTTAGAAGATATAAATAAATGGAGAGATATATTATGTTCATGGATTTGAAAACAATATTGTTAAAGTGTCAATTCTCCCCCAAGTTGATCTACAGAGTTAATGCAATTCCAATCAAAATTTTAGCAGACTTCTTTTGTAGAAATGGACAAGCTAATTTTACACTTTATATGGAAACGCAAGGGACCTAGAATATGCAAAACAATTGTTAAAAAGAACAAAATTAGAGGACTTACATTACCTGATTTCAAGATTAACTACAGACCTACAATAATCAAGACATTGTAGGGCATAAATTTAATCACACAGACCAATGGAAAAGAACTGATACTTCAGAAATAGACCCTGATATATATGGTCAATTGATTTTTTACAAATGTGCCAAGGTACCTCAATATGAGAAAGAATAGTCTTTTCAACAATGACACTGGAACAACTAAATATGTGGGGGGGAGTAGAGTGTATGGAATGAACATTTACTTTTACCACACACCATACAAAAAATAAACTTAAAAGAGATCATAGCACTAAATGTAAAAGTCAGAACTATAAAACCTATAGAAGAAAATATAGGAGAAAAATTTCACAACTAGGAGTAGGCAGAGATTTACTAAATAAAACAAAAAAGCACAAATCATTAAAAAGATTAATAAATTCATCTTCATGGATATTTAATTAAATTAAAACTGGTCTGCATTAAAATGTCTGGACTTGGAAAAACACCATTAAGAAGGGGCAAAGGCAAGCCACTTACTAGGAGAAAGTATTTGCAATACATATATATGACAAAGAAGTTGTATCCAGAATATACAAAAACTCATAACACACATACGAAAAGACAAACAACTAAATTTTTAAAATAGTCGAATGATATGGAAGAAAAGATACATAATGGCCAATAAGCAAATGAAAAGCTGCTCAATTTGTCATCATGCAAAATAAAATTAATGATAATTTTTAAAACTATAATCTATGCAGTGTAATGAAAGCACTGCATACCCACTAGAATGGCTAAATTAAAGACTCACAATTCCAAGTGTGACAAGGATATGGAATAGCTGAAACTCTTATTCGTGGTGGATTGGAATGAAAAATGGTATAACCACTTTTGAAAACAGTTTGGCAGTTTCTTTTTTTTTTAAACATCTTTATTGAGATATAATTTACATACCATAAAATTCATACATTTAAAGTGTACAATTCAATGGTTTTAGTATATGCCCCATAGTTGTGCAACTATCACCGTGATCTAAGTTTAGAAGATTTTCATCAACTCCAAAAAAAAACCTCATACCCATTAGCAGTCACTCCCCATCCTGCTACTCAACCCCAGCCCTAGGTAACCACTAATCTATTTTCTGACTCTACAGATTTGCCTATTCTGGACATTTCAAAATAAATGGAATCACACAATATGTGGTATTTTGTGACTGGCTTCTTTCACTTAGCATATGTTTTCAAGAGTCATCCATGTTGTAGCATATATCAGTAGTTCATTCCTTTTTATGGCTGAATAATATTCCATTGTATGGATGTATCACATTTTGTCTATCCATTCAGTTGTTGATGAACATTCAAGTTGTTTCTAGTTTTTGATTATCTTGAACAATGCCACTATGAACATTTGTGTACAAGTCTTTGGGTGGACATATATTTTCATTTCTCTTGGATAAATACCTATGAGTGTCACAACATGGAGGAATCTCAGACACAAAAGAGCACAAGTATGAATTTATGTGAAATTCTATAAAAGACAAATCTAATCTATAGTGACAGAAATCACATCAGTGGTTGCCTAGTGCCCAGACTCAAGGATAAGACTGACTGCAAAGGAGAACATTTTTGGGTGATGGAAATATTCTTTTCCTTATGGTAGTGGTGGTGGTGGTGGTGGTGGTGGTTACATAAATATATCTTATTGTATGTTAATTACATCTCAATAAAGTTAGATAAAAAATAAGTCCAGTAAATCATGACTAGTCAAAAAAATATACATGGCCATGGCAGTAAGCTTATATCTTTTTTGGTCTTACTATTTCATTTTTGGTTGGGGCAAGAATGATTCAGACTGATATATCTCTAACTCTAACCCAGGAATTCTTAGTATTTCAACAATGCCAAAGATTCCTTTCATTGTGCTCCTCCCCTCCACTCCTCCACTCCTGGCAATCCTCCCTGACAAATTAAATGGACTCCAGGTAGCAATCAACAGTGTTTGGAATAATCTTTAGCCAAGCACTAGCCACATGAGGTTTTTTTAAAGTGGGTGTACTTACCTGGACATTCTGACAACCTCAATCATTTGCCAAGCTCAGGGACTTATAGGGTCCTGTCTTTACCAAGGACACCTAACAAAGGTTCTGCTTTGGCCTTTTTTAGGAAACTGAGGCAGGGGTGAAAGATATGAGATGATCATGGCTCTTCTTGTGGAAACTCACTCCAAATAAGGTCATCAGCCAACCATTTATGGATTTATAATGAGGCAATATTTCACTAGGGAACAAGGAGAACAGGGTATCTGTCCCCTCCTAAGTTTATAAAGGGTCAGGAGGGGCTGCTGCAAGCATGCCAAATACATCAGCTGATAGACCCTTACCTTACACCATACACAAAAATTAACTCCAAATGGATTCAAGACTTGAATGTAAGACCTGAAACAGTGAAACTTCTAGAAGAAAACATAGGCAGTATGCTCTTCCACATCGGTCTTAGCAACATCTTTTCAAACACCACATCTGACCAGGCAAGAGAAACAATACAAAAAATAAACAAATGGGACTACATCAAACTAAAAAGCTTCTGCACAGCAAAGGAAACCATCAACAAAATGAAAAGACAACCTAACAATTGGGAGAAGATATTTGCAAACCATACATCTGATAAGGGCTTAATCTCCAAAATATATAAAGAACTCATGCATCTCAACAACAAAAAAACTACCAACCCAATTAAAAAATGGGCAAAAGACCTGAACAGACATTTCTCCAAAGAAGATATACAGATGGCCAACAGACACATGAAAAGATGTTCAAAATCACTAACTATCAGGGAAATGCAAATCAAAACTACAATGAGATATCACCTCATGCCCGTCAGAATGGCTACAATTAACAAGACAGAAAACAATATGTGTTGGAGAGGATGTGGAGAAAAGGGAACTCTCATACACTGCTGGTGGGAGTGCAAACTGGTGCAGCCACTATGGAAAACAGTATGGAGATTCCTCAAAAAAGCAAGGATAGAACTACCATATGATCCAGCTATTCCACTGTTGGGTATTTATCCAAAGAACTTGAAAACACCAATTTGCAAAGGTACATGCACCCCTGTGTTGATTGCAGCGTTATTCACAATAGCCAAGACTTGGAAGCAACCTAAGTGCCCATCAAGGGACGAATGGATAAAGAAGCTGTGGTATATATACACAATGGAATACTACTCAGCCATAAGAAACGATGAAATCCAGCCATTTGTGACAACATGGATGGACATTGAGGGTATAACGCAAAGTGAAATAAGTCAGAGGGAGAAGGTCAAATACCGTATGATTTCCTTCATTAAGTAGTAGATAACAACAACAATAAACAAACACATAGGGACAGAGATTGGATTGGTGGTTACCAGAGGGGAAGGGGGGAGGGAGGAGGGTGAAAGGGATAATTCGGTACATGTGTGTGGTGATGGGTTGTAATTAGTATTTTGGTGGTGAACATGATGTAGTCCATGCAGAAATAGAAGTACAATGATGTACACCTGAAATTTTTACAATGTTATAAACCAATGTTACTGCAATAAACAAAAAATTAAAAAAAAAAAAATACATCAGCTGAGTGAGGTCTACAAGAGAGCACACAGGCAAAGGTGCAAGCTAGAAAGTAGTGGTCCTGATTCTTATACTGTGACGTCTTCAAGGGCAGGTATGATTTTTGCATTTTTATAGCCCCTGGCTTGGCACACAGCACATATTTCTGTACTTTTGCACAGAAAAGAAATAATCTGGGGAACTTGAAGCTAGGACACCCATTCCTTGTCTTATTGCACTAACCAAGGACACTCAGAAGCAGAGAATTCTTAGACCAAAGCAGGTTCTGACAACTTCCTTGAAAGGCAAGAATTGGTTCTTTTTCAGAACACTTTAGCCCACAGTGGGCTGAAAAAAAGAAAACAAGCCAAGAGCACAGGAACTAGAACAAATAACAACCTGATAACAAAATCACAGACCCTATTGAGTGAGCATCCCTCCCTCCACTGGATGCTTACAGTGACTTTCTATCCAAGATAACCTGAGTTTATCTCTCCCAGGCACAATCATCCAACATAATTGTTTTAGGAAACAAGGATCCAAAAGGTGGACACAAACCGCTTAGGTTGAAAAAGGATGATGCCTTTTAAAAGGTTACTGTTTTTTCTATACAGCCTCCCTGCATATAATATGCAGAAGTTTTTTCCCTTTCTATTTTCATCTTGTATACTTCAGGACCAAACTCAATTTCAGAACCAATTTAGTTGGCCAGTTTTCCCAGTCCATCCATGTCTTTCAAGCCTGCTACCAAAGAGCTCTCCATTGTCCTGAGATTTATTGTTCTGACAGACAGGCTCTGCCCTTCAGCAAGGTGGACCAGATAACGAACCTCACAGTGGGTAATTAGTGAGAGGCCATCAGTTGGTTAAAGGAGTGGTGACAGTGACTTTCTTTAATTTCCCTGGGCAGTTGCCCCACCTCCCTGACTTTATTTGGTTAAAGCCCTAGACACCCCTTGTGAAGCTTTTCTTTGCACTAATTACAGATCCAACATGCCCAGGTCCTTACTGTGTACAAGTAAGGCGTGCAATCACACTAAGAGGTAGCCAAGGTAATGGGGGTGGGGGAAACATGATACACAAATATCACATCAGGCCTTTTCCTTCTCTTTGGCTTATTGCAGGTGGGACACTCCACCCAGCTCAAACCAACAGGCAGATGTCTCTGTCCTCCCCACCTGAGGTTTCTTTCCTTGCAAACATATCACATCTCAGGGAGGGAAACAGAAAACACCGTCTCTGCCCCTAACTCACTAGCATTTTTTTTTTTAATTTTTATTTATTTATTTTTTTCTCCCAAAGCCCCAGTAGACAGTTGTATGTCATAGCTGCACATCCTTCTAGTTGCTGTATGCGGGACGCGGCCTCAGCATGGCCGGAGAAGCGGTGCGTCGGTGTGTGCCAGGGATCCGAACCCGGGCCGCCAGCAGCGGAGCTCAAGTACTTAACCGCTAAGCCACGGGGCCGGCCCATAACTCACTAGCAATTTGACACGGGGTCTCTGCTTCCCTGCCAGGCCTCATTTATCTATCCCTCCCTAACAGGCACAATTCTTTAACAGAAATCCCATTTGTGGGCTATCCACAGTTTCCCTTCTAGCTGGGTGGGTCATCTTTAAGATTGCAACTTCCTTTGAGCATGATCACTGTGAAAGATCAAAGTGCTGTTATGGTACTTAGCAAGTACATAACATTTCCAGTTAACACAGTTTATAACAGAGAGAAAAGTTTGCATAGCAACACTTCTGGGCTTTGACGTTACCACAGTGGTAAAACATGCTCTTCCGAGCACACCTTATAGAGTTTTGAGCTACCTCCTGGGGAAGAGGTTGCAGTGAAAATAAAACAAAAGTTCCCAAAGATCTATTTGGAAGGAAAGAGGTGGGTGAAAAACAAACCAAAGAGGGAAGTCGTATCTGTACCTTCTCATCTAATAACTGGGAAAAAGGATGCTTTTTAGGTTAAACCAAGAAAGCAAGGGCTGCTGCCTGCTGTAACCTTGTGAAAAGCTGACATCTACTAGAATTCCTACAAGCTCCAACACTGTTCCTCCTATGCACTGCCAATGAAGCCTGACCTAGGATGACCAGAAGTTTATGTGCTGGGCATTTCAAAATTCCTAGTTAATTGGAGAAAATGCTGACAGTGGCAGAGATGAATAATAAGCCGAGCTCTTCACCAGTGACCTCTGCATTCATCCAGCTTGGCTGTTGGATATTAATTTTGAGAGTCTTCATTTGTTTTGTTTTTTGACAAAAATGGAACTAAAAAATGCTTAACAACAGGGATACGTTCTGAGAACTGTGTCGTTAGGTGATTTTGTCCTTGTGTGAACATCAGAGAGTGTACTTACAGAAACACAGATGGTACAGCCTACTACACACCTAGGTTTTTTGGTACTAATCTTATAAGACCACCATCGTGTAAGTGATCCGTCGTTGACCGATACGTCGTTATGTGGCGCATGACCATACTACTTTAAAAACAGTTAAAATTCAGTGTGCTACCTTTTAGATTTTGAACCACATAAATGTATTATCAATGGAAATAAATAAAAACATTTTTTAGGGCCAGCCCCAGTGGCCTAGTGGTTAAGTTTGGCGCGCTCCACTTGGGCTGCCCAGGTTCAGTTCCTGGGTGCAGACCTACACCACTCATGTGTCAGTGGCCATGCTGTGGTGGCGGCTCACACACACAAAAAAGAGGAAGACTGGCAGCGGATGTTAGTGCTCAGGGCGAATCTTCCTCAGGAAAAAAAAAAAACACAACAAACACATTTTTTAGAAAGTCACCACGTTCCTCTGGTGTGTGGAAAAGCTTTATTTCTCATAGTGATCTTCCTGACATGCTTGGAAAGAACAGGCTTCTCTCACTTATAAAGCTATCATACTGTACCAGGAGCCTCTACTTAGGCATTTCAGCCTGACTGGCAGGCAAACTCTCTAGGGCCCTGTTCACTACTTCCCTTCCTCAACTGAATGGGCCCTTCCCAAATCAGGACCCTTCCCCATCCCCCAGGAATGAGGCCTGTTATTTTCACTCTCCCTGCTTCTCTCTCAACTTCCTATCCCTGACTCGCCTCTTCCTTCAGAATACCTGAAAAGCTCAGGTTGTCCACGTGCCCCAGCCTGATAAAATGGAAAAAGCTCAAAACTTTGGAGTCAGACAAACTTAGGTTCATGTTGTGGCTCTACCACTAATAGCTGTCTGACTCTTGACAAATTACGTAGTCTCTTTACTGTCCTCTCTATAAATGAGGATAATTACACCTACCCCAAATAGCTAATGTAAGAATTATGTAAATAACCTAAGTAAAAGTGCCTAGCTCAAAAGCTACTGGTTGTTCTTTTCTTTTTATCTATTTATGTCCTTTTTAAATCCAACATACCTTCTGCTCTATCTAGGGGAGATAAAATCCACGATACTTTCTCCCCTGTCTCTGGTAGTGCAGCTTACCTCCTGGTCCAAGTAAGAGTGGCCATCCTAACAGCACATAATCAGCTGACCCTCTTATGTGGGCCTCCTCAGGATGCCCTATATAACATAAAGTTGATTTCTGAGGTTAAGCATCCTGTAGGGAAATCCCTCTGCCTCTGCCTCTGCGTCTTTCCTGATATAGTGAATCCAGTAAACAAACAACTCTTACCAAACCTTTTTTCTGCCAAACAGGTCAACTGAAATGCCAGAATCTAAACAAAGGCAACAAGGAAGGCAGGGTCAGACAGCCAACGTTGTGTCACATGCTCGCACTCAATAAGAGTTCTCACAGCAACCATCACTTAGGCTAGAGAGAGGCAGTGCAAAACTACAGGCTGTTGTAGAAAAACACATTGCCTAGTACAGGAAACTGAGTTAGGGCTATCGTGGGAGTTTGAAATCTCAGCTCTCCCGCATATGTCTCTGCCAAGGCTGCCCTGAATGGTGGTTAAGGCCCTGTTCTAAGATGAGGAAACATCACAGGGGCTCTCAGAGTGAGCTGCTCAGAGGCCTCAATTGCCCTGTTTGAGATTCAAAGCTGCCCTGGGGAGAACTTTATATAGGCGGATCCCATGGAGGGAAAGTGAACCACACTCACCTCCTGCTCACAAAGCCCTGCCTCACAGCTTTACAGCTCCCATCTCCCAGTGTTCCTCAACAATCAGTGGTGTGCTGGAGCTGGCTCACACATGCTTATCCTGTGAGAGCTGACTGTTAAATTTTCAAGCATTGTGAGAGCCACTTGGCTTCACATTACACGGGTAGCCATGGTGGGAGCATTCACACCCAACACTACAAATCAGCCCCCTTCCCACCACTCCCCCCATCTACCAGATGTTAAACATTTACTAGCACACCAAGGGCCAACAACTCTAAAGCTGAAGTATTAGGCTCTATTTTCCTCATAAGCCTTGAAGCTCTTAGGATATTTCCTCAAGATCTTTTTGCGCTTCCACCTAGATGTTCTCAAGTAATAGGTGCCACCCAGGGCCCCTAACAATGTTTGCCCCACAAACTAGGGCTCTCTTCTTATTAGCTTCTCACATCTCTCTGGGAAAATAAAGCTAGGTTTCACTAGGATTTCTAAACACCCAGCAGTTATTTCTAGTGCTTCTTATCTTAGGATTAGGACAAAATGAAAAAGGTTTAGGAAGATTATTAATAGACAGAAATAAATACCTAGCTTCTAATGTAATCGTCACTCATTCAGATGTGAAGCTTTTTTTTGTTGGTTTCCCTAATTTACTCTAACCTACTCCCACAAATGAATGATACCCTGCTTTGTCATAATATTTTTGAAGATACCTCTTTAATATACAACATTACGCAGGACTCTTCTGAATCCAAAATCCAAAGCCCTAGTGAGAGTGAAGACTTAAAGAAATAATGGGAGGTGAAATTCCATAAAATTCCTAATGTAGAAAACTTAGGAATCTGGTTACACTGTCCTATGGTCCTGTGACATATGAAGGATGCCAGCAGATCACCTTTCTGGTCTTCCCAGAAAATTCCTAAGTTTGAATGTAGAGAAATTTTTAGCAATCTCCTGGGCCACTTGGTTGAAAGGAACACCAACTTCAAGATAGGTATGGCCCACTCTTAGAAACAAAAGTAGAATGGTGGTTGCCAGGGGCGAGGGTGGAGGGGAAGGGAAGTTGTTCAATGGATAGAGTTTCAGTTTTGCAAGATGAAAAAGTTCTAGAGATCAGTTGTATAACGATGTGCATATATTAACACTATTGTACTGTACACTTAAAAATGGTTAAGATCATATATTTTCTGTGTTTTCTACCAAAAAAAAAACAAGATAGGTTTGCCCTTTAGGTCTCATCACATGCCTAGCATTGAGGCTGGGTCATATTAGGCCTTTGATGAAGGTCTCACAAATGTGAGCTGAATGTAAGAGAGTACAATTAGGACGGGGTGAGAGTCAGTACATTAGGGACTATGGTCGCTGTGATAATTTAAATGACTGAATTGTATTTCTAAGTCATCCAGCCTCTGGGTATCCTGTGACCCAAGGACATGACTTACAGAAACTCGGAGACTCTTCTCCCTTTTTTCTGTCCTTTTCAGGTTCTGGGTTTGAGTACATTTTGCAATCTATGCCTCTCCATTTATTCAATCCCTATTCTTCCTCTTTCAAGCTCCAACTTAATTCTTCTCTCCTCCATGTGGCCTTTGCTGACCACCACAACCTGCAGAGATCTTTCTCTAACTGGAACTCACAGATCCTATTACTAGTACTGGTTGGCCAGAGATAATAAGTTGCCTTAAGCCATCTCTTGCACTTATTCCATCCTTTGAGAACAAAGGCCCTTTATTACACTTCTGTATCCCTCAAATGCCTAGTATAGAGCAGGCACTAAATGCTAAAAAACCAATAGCTGATAAAGGCTGAAGAAAGCAAGAGCGGCCAATCATTTACTTGCTTTCCAATGGGATATTTCAAAGGCACAAAATTGGCCATGAATGTGACTGAAAGCTTAAGGAATCAGGTGCTCAGAGAAAGTTTTGCCTTGAATCCTAAATTGCCACTACGTACTCTAGATATTCAGGGATGCAGAGAATCTTCTGTAAAGGTCTGCTATGAAGCCCTCTCTTGCCTATATGGAATTTAGAGCTGATATAAATCAATATGTCATAGCATTTGTAAACCAAAACAAACAGTGAATAGCCTAAAAGAAGCTCAAGATCCTCAACAGGCATTTTCAAAGGTCTAACAGCTTTGGGGCAAGGAAAGTATGAGGTACTATTCAAGGCAGCTAAGCGAATGATTCTTAAAAAAAATTGGGGAGGTGTCAAAGATTGGTTAAGCATTTTGAGAAAGATGGACTCTCTTCAAGAAAAAAAAAAAAGGACATATACGTAATTTTACACACAATTTCAGAGTGTGCAATAATTCTCTAAAGCCTATTCTTGGACTTTAGGTTAAGAACCTGTGAGCTACTAATATTCCAAGAAACTTCATGACGTCTTAAGTGTAGACTCATTTCTAATATGATGTAGCCAATAATAATAGAAAATCTTTTTCCTAATTTGAAAAGCAAGAATAAAGGAGAGGGGTATATAAGAGTTTAGGATAGGATAGGGAGGAAAACTCCATAAAGATTTCTTTTCTTTCAACACAGTTCTCTGAAGGGAGCACCGCATCATCAAGACAGGATGTCCTCAAAGCCCCCAAACCCAAGACTTAGGCTGGGGTCAAAAGTTTCTCTTAAATACCTTCTATCCACATTTATTTAATACAGACAAAAGGGTCACTGGGATTTATCTATGAAACACAGGTTGTGTGACTCAGCTAGCCTCCTGGGAGAATGAAAATCAGAGTGGGGGGACGGGCATATCAATGATTCTACCAGCTAGGGATGGATACTTACCCGAAAAGCCATACTGGGGAGAGAAAAAAGCTAAATCTCAGCTGAGGGTGGGCAAGGGGCCTGAGGGAGAATTTTTATAAGATGTACTCGAGACAAGCCAAATGCAGTAGGGGATAAACTGGGAGTAGTTTCATAGTTCTTGGAAAACCAAGTTGTATCTTCTCCATAATCTTTATTCATAAAGATATGTAAAATACAAAAAGAGGTCAAAATGCCCTTCTCAAACACCATACATAAAAATTAACTCAAAATGGATCAAAAAACTAAACGTAAGAGCTAAAACTATAAAACTCTTAGAAGAAAACTTAGAGGAAAAGCTTCTGATAAGTAAATGAAAAGCAACAGGATATATTGGAATATATGCGGAAGCCATTTGGTGTAAAACTAATTCAGCCTGACCTTATTTTTCCAAAAGAGCCTGACGTGGCTCGTTGAGCATACATCGTACATCTGCTTTAAACATTTACTATGTCCCAAAGACAAGAATGACGCCCTTAAAGATAGGGATGTAGCTTCCCCCCCATATCAGCATTTCTTTAAGGAGAAGCATCTCTTCCTGGAAACTAAGGATTAATTACCGACTTGTGGTGCTCACCTTGTGACTACTGACCTGCTGACCACCAACATGCTGTGCTAGCTAAGCATCTCACGACAGTAGTAAAAAAGATACCCCTGTCATATGTGATGTATGCTCTTTGTTCCAAGAAGGTATATAACCACTCTGTACATCCCACTTCACTGGTGCCCTTCCTTCCTCAGGGAAGGAAGGCTTTGGGCTATAGTTCTCAGACCTGGCTCATAATCAACTCACCCCAATTTTGATTTATAGATTGATTATGGATTATTTGCGTTGACACTTCATAACATTGAATTTGGCAATGATTTCTTAGCTATGACACCAAAAGTATAGGCTACAAAAGAATAAATAGACAAGTAGGACTTCATCAAAATTAAAAACTTTTGTGCATCAAAGGACACTATCAACATAGTAAAAAGGCAACCCACAGAATAGGAGAAAATATTTGCAAATCACATATCTGATGAGGGATTAATACACACAATATAAAAAGAACTCCTAAAACTCAACAACAATAAAACTCAATTAAAAAAATGGGCAAAGGGCTTTTCTCCAAAAAAGATAAACCAAATGGCCAATACACACATGAAAAGATGCTCAACATCAATAATCACTAGGAAATGCAAACCAAAACCACAGTAAGATACCACTTCACATCCATTAGGACGGCTCTTTATCAAAAACACTCAGAGAAAACAAGCGTTGGCAAGGAGGTGGAGAAACTCGAATGTAAAATGCTGTAACCACCGTGGAAAACAGTACAGTGGTTTCTCAAAAAATTAAACGTAGAATAACCATTTAACCCAGCAATTCTACTTCTGGATATATACACTAAAGAACTGAAAGCAGGTGGCGGTTGAGTGCGCGTGCTCCACTACTGGTGGCCCGGGTTCCGATCCCGGGCGCGCACCGAAGCACCGCTTCTCCAGCCATGCTGAGGCTGCGTCCCACGTGCAGCAGCTAGCGGGATGTGCAGCTATGACATGCAGCTATCTGCTGGGGCTTTGGAGGAAAAATAAATAAATAAAAAATTATTTAAAAAAAAAAAAAGAACTGAAAGCAGGGACTCAAACAGCTATTTATACACCAGTGTTCATAGCAGCATTCTTCACAATAGCCAAAAGGTAGAAACAACCAAATGTCCATTGACAGATGAATGAATAAAAAAATGTGGTATCTACATACAATGGAATATTACTCAGCCTTGAAAAAGAATGAAATTCTGATTCATGCTACAACATGGATGAACCTTGAAGACATTATGCTAAGTGAAATAAACCAGATACAAAAAGACAAATATTGTATGATGTTACTTACATGAGGTACCTAGAATAGTCAAATACATAGAGATAGGAAGTAGAACAGTGGTTATCAGGGGCTAGGGGGAGGGTAATGGGGAATTACTGTTTAATAGATATAGGGTTTCAGTATGGAATGATGAAAAAGTTCTGGAGATGAATAGTGGTGATAGTTGCATAATGTTAATGTAGTTGTGAATGCCACTGAACTGTATACTTTGTTTTTTTTTTTTAAATCTGGTTTATTTTTTGTTCTGCTTTTTTGGTGAGAAAGATTATCCCTGAGCTAACATCTGTGCCAATCTTCCTCTATTTTTTATATGTGAGATGCCACCACAGCATGGCTTGATGAGCAGTGTGTAGGTCCACACCCGGGATCCAAACCCGCAAACCCTGGGCCGCCGAAGCAGAGCATGCAAACTTAACCACTATACCACCAGCTGGCCCCGTACTATATACTTAAAAATGGTTAAAATGGTAAATTTTATGTATATTTTACCACACACAAAAAAAGGATTCAAAATGAACAACCTTCACAGTCAACCTCAGAGAGACATGACACCCGCATATACAATATAAAAATGCATGCAGTTTATTACACTAGAAAATGCATGACCATTCAGTCATGCTGAGGGTGTTAACTCATTAAAAAGCTTTGCTCTCAAGGGGTGAAAGGAGACATATATATGGTGATGGACAAACAAAAATGTACAACCCAAAATTTCACAATGTTATAAACTATTAAAATATCAAAAAAAAAAAAAAAAAAAAAAAAAAAGCTTTGCCCTCCATGAAGCCAATGAGAAGCAACAGAGATGCTGGTCCGGTGGCGCAAGAGGTTAAGCGCTCACGCTCCACTGCGGTGGCCTGGGGTTCGCAGGTTCGGATCCCGGGCACACACTGACGCACTGCTTGTCGAGCCATGCTGTGGCGGCATCCCATATAAAGTAGAGGAAGACGGGCATGGATGTCAGCCCAGGGCCAATCTTCCTCAGCAAAAAAGAGGAGGATTAGCATCGGATATTAGCTCAGGGATGATCTTCCCCACAAAAGAAAAAAAAAAAGAAGTAACAGAAAAATGTCATCTATCTTCTGGACGTCTGAAAAGAAACCCCAGTGTGAGAGACTGGGCTTTGTTTAATAAGCAATAATGGGTTTATAAGCATCACCTTGAAAAGCCTCAAACAGAGGCTGGAATGTGTCTGGGCATTGTCAGAACTCAAAAATTTACTATCCTGCCAGAAGAAAATGGCAGGCTGAGCAGGCAGATCCAGCAAAGAGCCCTCTCTTGTCTGCTATCTTACTAAGCGCTATAAATTCCAGTTAACACCTATCCATGGTCTTCAGGTTTTATTTTAGGAGTATTTAGAATCTACTTGGGGGTTAAGTTCTTGATTTTTTCTTGCTACTTAGTTTGCTGCTAACAACTGCAAGGCCCTACTGCATCCCAAAGCCAGCTCTTTGGGAAGCTGTGACTACACTTAACATTAAGTGATATTAGCATTAATGTTCATAAGTGAAGGGAGAGAAGTGCTCTAAACATGTTGGAGATTAACAAGGCAGTCAAATACTTCTAACCTGATAGTGCTGAGAATAAAACCAAGTGCACCCTAATGCTGTCATTTAGCACCCTTCAAAGTCAGTTAGGGAAGAGAAGCAACAACTATTTTGAGGGCAGTTTTGAAAAGGATCCCAGAATAGTATCACTCTTCCCCCACTCTTCACGTGAAAAGGATTGTTAAGAGAGGTAATGAGTGTACAAAAACTCAGTGAGAGCAAGGACCACACTTAGATTATTCACCACTGATCCCCACTACCCAGCACCACATCTTGTATACAGCAGGCATGTAATTATTTATTGACTAAGTAAATAAATCTTGGAGAGCTGCTATCCCTTCCCCATTCTCAAATAGGGCTGTGTGCTCTCCCTCTCCATAGAAATAGCCTCATCTCTGGTGTGTGGACTCTTTTTGAGAAGCACTTTCATCACTTCATTTAACTTTGAAAGAAGTTGGAGGAGGGTGAGGACATGTGCTTGCTAATCATCCTTTTCCAGATTGCCTCATGCGCCAGAATGGATTTTTATATATTATTGGTCTGTGGCTGCTACTGCTGTAGAAAGATTTCAGCCTGACCTTCCCAAGCTGCTGGGGGATGAATACTGCACGTGGCTGACAGGGTATAGGTGTCTTCTATTTTTTTTTCTTTCTTGCTTTTAGACTAGCCAGAGCTCACTGTGGTAGGAAAGTCACCCCTTCTCTCACTGTACAAAACTCAAGATGTTGAATTCTTTTGCATAAAAATGCTAAAGCTAGTGGACCCGGTAGTGGATCAGTAAAACTGATCTGAACGGGTCCAACAGGAAAAAGTAGCATCTCAAAGCACCTCACAGACATCAAAGAAGAGGACTCAGGACTGCTCCAGAGGCAGAAGAGGAAAAATGAAAATGAAAGCCATTTATAAAAGCAGTTTAAATATGACGATGGATTCTCACAGCTGGCCTCACAAAAGAGAACAAATATGTCAAAGGGAAAAACTAATAGACTAATAGAGTTCTATCCATCTGGCTGAGGAAAGAGCCACTGGTGGGAATACTGAGAAGCTTGTCTGTTAGGAAAAAGGCTTGCTTGGTGCCTTACTAGGTGAGCTGAATAGCTTTTAGGAACATTAGAACACATGGCTGCACCAGGGTTGGCTGGCTGGCCCTGCCAGCAAGAGGCTCTGAGAAGGGTTACACTGATGCACTGGTAAAAAAGGGAGAGCAGAGCAGAGGTGTTTTTTTTTATTGGCTTGGAGCCTATACCTGGACTCTCATCTCATGAATACCCTGGCCCTCCAACTTGGGAGTAGGGTGGGAAGGAAGGGAGATTGTGTTGATGTCTCATTTTGCACTTTTAAAAACAGGACTCAAGGGTCTCATTCAAAAACAGCAAGTTCAATCATGCCATCCTAAAGCCCCATCTGTACTTTTATATAATGCAGAGCCAAGGGCAGGCACTTTGGAAGAAGGGGAAATCAGGCCAGACTCAAGGAAAACAAACACACAACGCTATCTGCATCTCCAACTCAGTCCATACCATAGAAAAACCTGCTGAGAAATAACCACTAAGCAAATAGAACTCACTTACTATGGAAAATTTGTCCCAATGAGGGCCCATGTTTTAACGAGCCCAACAACATTAAATTACGCTGAACTCAGGGTTTTTCTAATTGGCAGTTTCATCCATTTCTAAGTTCTCCTTTCTTATTTTCAAAAATCAAAATGACTCTCTGCCTAAAATTAAAAAAGAAATGCCTATCACCCAGTCTAAGATAATAATTCACCAAAATTTCACCTACGTATCTTCTATATAACTAAACGAATCCCTCATATGGCAAAAAAGCAGAAGCCATTACTCTAGTTAAAGTACTATCAACAAATTCCTTACTAATTCCTTTTAGCAGCCTGGCTCTTGCCACTCCCACTAGAAACTCAGTCACAGAACCCCTCTGCCATCAGAGAGAGGGCAACTGCTTGATCCTAGCCACCAACTAGGGTCAATCTGGGGAGAGTAGTGGCTTACCTGCTCCTCCGACAGTTGGGATATGTGATTCACAGCAGCATAGGATTCAATTTTGGGGTTAAAATGGTTGATGATGGCTCTGAAACAAAGAATTAACATTAATATAGCACCAGATAGAAGAAGAGGATAAACGAGTTAAAAATAAATATCAAGTACCCTCTGGTTTAGAGTATGAGAGCAGAGGAGTGATTGTCAGAGGGTTAACTGTCCTCTTACTGAACATAAGGCCATGTGGGGATGAACTGGTAACTCTGAAATGGGAAGGGTTTAATAATTTTTTAGACAGAGAAGAGACTCAAGCATCTCTGCTCCGCCAAAGAACTAGGGGAAAACCTCACAAGCAAACAAAAAACAAAACCAGGCATCCTTCAGACAAGAAACAGGACCCAGGGGGCTGTCCACTAGGGGGCCATGGTGTTTCAGTCAGAAAGAAAAGTCGTTTGCTCTGCTCTGACGGGAGAACAGGGCTCTCAGTAAAGCTGGGCCAACACATAGGCTAAATACAGTCTCTGAAGAAGCTCAGCTTTATCAAAGCCTAGAACCAATCTTCCTACTTGCTACTTAATATTTCAAACCAAAATTTTATTTCCAGCCATTCAAACCAAAATCTGAGTGTCATTTTCAAGCACTTCCTCTCCATCACTCCCTCCCATCCAAGGTCACCAAGTCTAATCAAATCTACCTCTTAAAAATCTCTGAAATCTGAAATAAACTTCCCTGAAACCAATGCCTTGGTATAGGTCCTCGTCATTTCTTGTCTAGTATAGCAGAAAAAGCACAGGTTTTAGATCAGAGTTTAAAATGAATCCATTTTGATATAAAAATGACTAAATAACTGGGGAGAAGAGACAAATATTTTTAACAGAACAGTTTCAAATAATATGTGTGGACACTCTCCACCCTAGGAGGTAGTGTTTAATTCCCATTGCACCGAGGGTGGGCTAGGCTCAGTGACTTTTTTCCAAAGAATAGAGTAGCAAAAGGGAAAAATACTAACTTTACAGTAAAGAATCCTGGTGAACACCACCTTAACCAAGTGATGAAGGTGAACATCGCCAGTGATGTCATGTAACCCCCAGTATGATCTCATGAGAAGGGTACTTCACCTCTGCTGAACACTTCCAAAAACTCATACCCTCAGTCTAATCATGAGACAAACCCAGACTGGGGGACATTCTACAGAATACCTGGCCAGTACTCTTAAGACTGTGAAGGTCATGAAAAATAAGACTGGAGAAATTGTCACAGACCAGAGGACATTGGGAAGACATGACAATCGAATGCAATGTGATACTCTGAATTGAATCCTGGAACAGAAAGAGGACACTATTGGATAAACTGGTGAAATCCAAATAAAATATAGAGTTTAGCTAAGAGTAATCTATCAATGCCAGTTTCTTACTGTTGTTGGGGCATATAGGAACTCTGTGTATCATCTTTGGACTTTTTATGCAATTCTAAAATTATTCCAAAATAAAAACTTTATTAAAGCATGTGTGTGTATGATAGCACAACAGAAATCAATATTTTCTTTTAATATAACTTATTGATAGTAAAGAATTATAGAACCATTTAATCTAATACAGGTAATAAAAGTATAAGCCAGAAACTTTAAAAACAAAAAATCATGGTTTAAAATCCTAGTTTGACCACTTCTTATTCTGAATGATTTTGGGGAAGCTATATGTCTCATCAAAGGAAAAAAGTGGGAATAATAATACCTATCTTAGTACTTACACAGTACCTAGGAGTAACACACTGTAGGCATACAATAAATGTTTGTTGAAAGAGTGACTAAATCTTAGAGAATTCTTACAATATTTATATAATAAAGCAATGTCAAACATCTAGCACAATGCCTGGCACACAGTTGGTGGTCAATAAATAGTCAATGAATGAATAAATCAAATAGGATAGAAATGGGTCAGGAGCAAGAGAAGAGTTCTGGTAACTTATTTTTCCCCGAGACTACCAAGAAGGGTGAAGATGTTAAGGTTGTGGCTTGGTCTAAATCCAAAGTGGGAAAGAATCTGTGACCAGGTAGGGGTCAAATATTTTCTCATTCAGAAGGCAAAGTTTGAGGGTATTGGCAGGGATGACAACAGTCCAGGAGCAGAAAGGTAAACCAGGAGCCCAAACCCAATGAGAAGATAGGGGGAGCAGGTTGAGAGAGAATTGAGAATCTCACCAAACCTAGCAGCAGTACCAACTTAAAGTTAATGCAGTGTAGAATCTGAGTCATAGGGTTTAGCACCCAAGAGCGATAGGATTGAAGGTAAGGAAGTACAGTAGCCAAATTAATCTACTATTAGACCTCAGCTGTTTTTTTTTTCTTTTTGTGAGGAAGATCAACCCCGAACTAACATCCATGCTAATCCTCCTCTTTTTGCTGAGGAAGACCAGCTCTGAGCTAACATCTATTGCCAATACTTCTCCTTTGTTTTTTTCCCCAAAGCCCCAGTAGATAGTTGTATGTCATAGTTGCACATCCTTCTAGCTGCTGTATGTGGTACGCGGCCTCAGCATGGCTGGAGAAGCAGTGCGTCGGTGCACGCCCGGGATCCGAACCCGGGCCGCCAGTAGCAGAGCGCGTGCACTTAACCGCTAAGCCACGGGGCCGGCCCAGACCTCAGTTGTTTTAGGAAAAAGAATCTGCACTCTGTAAATACATCCATTTCATGCTTTTATTTTTTTTCATGTTTTCCTTAAATTTCTTAGTAAAATTTTTTTGAAAGTGTTTGAAAAAAATCCTGACTTAACTGAACTAGGGTTGTTGTTTGTTGTTTTGCCTAGGTTTGGAGAATAAAGAACTCCAAAGTACCCTAGTGTTTGTCTGGGTGGTAGGGTAGTAGCCACTGGGGCCCAGCTGGCAACCCAGAGAAGCTGCTGAGGTTTGGACAATGAAATAATCTCTGGGAATGGAATAGGCAGGGATGCTGTAATTCTGTTCCTTTTCTACCCGAGGAATTCTCTCACCAGGAAAGAAAGCAAAGAAGAAAGAAGAGAAAGAAAGGAGAAAGGGAAAGAGGGAAGACACAAAGACAGGGGAGGAAGGAAGGGGGCTCAGAGGATGGAAGGGAGAAGAGAGGGAGTGAAGGAGAGAAAGGAAAAACCTGGAAGGTATTATCTTTCTTTTTTTTAATTTAATTTTTTTATTGATGTCATAATAGTTTATAACATTGTGAGATTTCAGTTGTACATTATTATTTGTCAGTCACCATATAAATGCACCACTTCACTCCTTGTGCCCATCCCTCAACCCTCTTCCCGGTGGTAACCACCAAACTGTTCTCTCTGTTGGTGTGTTAGTTTATATTCCACATATGAGTGAAGTCATACGGTGTTTGTCTTTCTCTGTCTGGCTTATTTCACTTAACATAATTGGAAGGTATTATCTTTTTAAAAAGTACACTTATTTCCTTCCCTTCTCACCATTATGTCATTATCATAAGATAAATGAGCAAAATATGAGTTCAATTCCCTCCCCATCCATTCCATCCAAATGCCCACCCTCCAAAAAGGACAGGTTCAGAGGTGAATTTCTGCAAGCAGGACACAAGTTCGTCGCCCCTCACTAGCCTGGTAGAAAATGAAACTCAGTAAGAAAAGAAGGTAACTGATGAGACCAGAGAGAGGACTCTTGCATGAGCAGGAGGCTAGGGCAGGCTATATGTATCAGGGCATCCCCACTGGGTTCATACTGGATTGTTATGAACTGAATATCTGCCTCCCCACCCTTGCATTCATATGTTGAAGCCCTAACCCCCAATGTGATTATATTTGGAGACAGGGCCTTTATGGAAGTAATTAAGGTTAAATGAGGTCATCAATATAGGGCACCAATCCAATAGGATTAATGTCCTTATAAGAAGAGACAACAGGGAGCTCCCTTAATCTCTCTCTCTCCATCACGTGAGGACACAGCCAGAAGGCAGCTGTCTGCAAGCCAAGAGGAAAGTACTTACCAAAACTGACCCTGCTAGACCTTGATCTGGGACTTCTAGCCTCTAGAACTGTGATAAAATAAATTTGTTTTTTAAGCCACCTAGTCTATGGTATTCTGGTATGGCAGCCGAGCAGACCAATACATGGATGTTCTACTCTCCACAGGGATCCTGGCATTTGAGCAAAGCCAACTCCAAGCCAGAGTCAGTCTTTATCAAAGTAGTAGAGCAGATAAAGTCTGCTTCTCATTCTGCAGACGACTTACTCTATTTGTACCCTTTACATTGTGGGTTACTGTTTCCTTCTCTTCCAGAAGAGAATCATTCTGAGTTTCCTATGCTATGAAGTTCCAATCACAAATGCCACCAATGTAGCCACATGGGTTACCAGCTTCTCAAGCAGAGTGGACCTGGCCCTTTAGCCTTTACTAAGTGAGAAACACAGACTTGAGTAAAGAAAGATCTTGCAGGGGGAGGTTTTGAGCGGCCTGTGCCACAGAGAAGAGACACACACACAAAACAGTATCTGAAAGGATAGCAGAGTGGGCAGCACTATATATGGCAAAGAAAGAGATGTGCATTTCCCCTTTTATTTGCATTTTGACATTAGTTTTCATCTAATCTCAGCTCTTCAGGGGTATTTAAACAAAACCTGCTTCAAGCCAGCCAAAAGCTTTCAGGCTAAAGAGTATGTTGGAAAAGGGGACTTGAAAAGGAAGGGAGAGGGCCGGCCCCGTGGCTTAGCGGTTAAGTGCGCGCTCTGCTGCTGGTGGCCCGGGTTCAGATCCCGGGCGCGCACCGACGCACCGCATCTCCGGCCATGCTGAGGCCGTGTCCCATGTACAGCAACTAGAAGGATGTGAAACTATGATGTACAGCTATCTACTGGGGCCTTGGGGGAAAATAAATAAATAAAATTAAAAAAAAAAAAGAAAAGGAGGGGAGAAGTAGAAGAGGAAGGTTTGAAGGGATAATGAATGAGAAAACATAGCTATTTTGAAAAGATTATGGCTTCCCTTTGACAAAGGTGGCAAGACAGTTAAATGAGAAAAGAACAGTCTTTTCAAGAAGTGGTGCTTAGATAGCTGAATATTTACATGCAAAAGAATGAAGTTGGACCCCTACCTCACACCATACACACAAATTAACTCAAAATGGATCACAGATCTAAAAGTAAGATCTAAGAACTATAAAATTCTTAGGAGAACACATGAGTAAATCTTCATGACCTTGGGTTAGGCAATAATTTCTTAGATAGGACACCAAAAGCACAAATGACAAAAGAAAAAGCAAGTCAAGTTTAAAAACTTTTGTGCTGCAAATGATTCCATCAAGAAAGTGAAAAGACAACCCACAGAATGGGAGAAAATATTTGCAAATCATATAACTCATAAAGAACCCCAATGAGATACTACGTCATACCCACTAGGATGGTGATAATCAAAAAGACAGTAACAAGTGTTTGGCAAATACATGAAGAAATTAGAACCCTCATACATTGCTGGTGGGATTTTAAAATGGTACAGCTACTTTGAAAAGTGGTTTGGCAGTTCCTCAAATGTTAAAACATATAGAGTTACCATATGATGCAGAAATGCCACTCCTAGGTATATACCCAAAAGAATGAAAACATATGTCTACACAAAAACTTGCACATGAATGTTCATAGCAGCATTATTCGTAATCGCAAAAAAGTAGAAACAACCCAAATGTCCATCAACTGAAGAATGGGTAAAGAAAATGTGGTATAGCTATAATAGAATATTATTCAGCCATAAAAAGGAATGAAGTACTGATAAATGCTACAACATGGATGAATTCTGAAAATATTATGTTAAGTGAAAGAAGTCAGACACAAAAGGCCACATATTGTATGATTCCATTTATAGGAAAGGTCCAGAATAGGCAAATTTACAGAGATAGAAAGTAGATTAGTGGTTGCTGGGGACTGAGGGGAAGGTTGGAGGAGGAGGAATGGAGATCAACTGCTAATGAGTACGGAGTACATTTTGGGAGGGACAAAACATTCTAAAATTAGACTGTGACGATGGTAGTACAACCTTGTGAATATAAAAACAATGAGTTGTACACGTTAAATGGGTGAATTCTAACATATATGAATAAAGTTGTTTTAAAAAAGATTAAGGCCTTCTTGACTCCAGCAGTTCTTAGTAAGCTGCTTTCCCCAGCAACCAATTTCACATAGAATTCACAGATCCCAGGGTGTTTCACTCATCAAGATAACTTTCCCAGAGCTTGCATATGCTAGCAATGCTGGTGGTAGGAGGAAAAGGAGCTTACTGGGCCACTGACTATTTTGTAAATTACAGCAGAGAGAGTGAGTTTAAGAGCTTCTAGAGAAGCCTCTGTGGTGCACTACCACAACAGGTAGCAGAAATGTGGGTGAGACTGGCACTGGAAGCCACGTGTGCAGGAAGGACCAACCATGCTTGGAGATAAGGAAAGTTCACCTCCTGGTAATATGCATGATATCTTTAGATTAAAAGGTCTGCATTTGGCAAATGATGTCGACTTTTGGCTGTTGAACAAAGAACTCCTTGGAATAAAACGTTGGGAGTAGATTGGTGGCAGAAAAGGAAGATTCTCTTATTCTCAACACTCTTGACCACTTTTTTGTTTGTTTGTTTGTTGTTGGAGAAATGGCTGGAACTGCCCATATTACTCAGAGAGAAGAGCGATCCATCTAGGACTAGGCAGAGGACTTAAAGAAATAAGGTCCAGGGAAAGGGAAAGGAGTCTGGAGGTAGAACTTAGTTGGGAAACAGAATATAATTTCTAACCAAACGCGTAGCTTTCCTCAAACTGGAACTAAATGTTGTATGAGAGCAGGGACTAAATTTATTTTGCTCACCAATATATTCCCAGGCCTTTACCAAATTGCCTGGCATACTGAGAGACTCAATTTTCAAAACTGAATAAATAAATAAATGAAAGTCTAAGAAGGTTTTCGTCCAGTCTCACCACACGTAAGGAAGTCCATGATCACCAGCTATTCTCCAAAAGTATGAAAATAACAATAAAAACGTTAGCCCCATTGCGGGAGAAAAGGTGGCTCAGACATGAACAACTGTCCTCCAAAGAAAGAACAAAAGTTGTCACTGAAGACAGTAACGCTTTCTCTTCCTCTTAAGTCACACCAGGAGACTTAGAGAAAAGCTTTCTGGCATTCCTTATTAAAGTAATCTAATATCTTCTAAAAGTAAGACTAAGTTTTTGTTTGTTTATTTGGGGGTGAGAGGTGGGAGAGGAGTGGGGGAGTGTGTTATACTCTGGTACTGGGTCTCCTAATGCTACTGAATTAGAAAGTCCCAAAGGGCAAAGGAAAAAGAAACAGACAATGTCATAGTAAGAGAGATTGTTAAAGCCAGCCACAGTGAGGGATGGCCCTGTACCCAAAGTACCTTTAAGGGCAAGAATCTGGGCCACCCTCCAATGCAACTGTCAAACTCTGACTGCTGAAGACAGGGGTCACTTATACAAACTGAAGCAAAATGAAGTGGACAGATGGAACAGCAAGGCTGAGCCACAACTGGCTGGGGATTTCGTGGTCCGTTTTTAACTTATTGTCTCTGACTCATGACTCTGCAAAGCAGCTTTCTTTTCCCTAGTGCTGGGTGGATGATGGCTGAGACACATAGTTAATGCCCATTTACCCAGGAAATGCACGGAAATGGGATCTTAACAATGTAGGCAATGTAGCTTAAGAGAAAATGTGGATTCTTCCTCATATTCTTCCACATATCCAACGCGAACCTAAAGCAAATCCTCCGAAGATGCAATTTCTCACAATCCCAGCTATCTCCCACAGACAGAAACATCTATGGGTCTTTATGAAACAATAAATAAATAATAGTTTCATCCAGAAGCCCAGAACATGGTGACTGTTTCCTTACTGAGATATCTGAAGGAAGCAGCCTGTCTCTAAAAGCTGCTATGTAAATCTTTCAGGCAGAAAGGAGAAAAACAGGCCAAGGTTGTTTACAGGAAAAGTGCCTGTAGCTCTCATTCCAAGGAAGAAGGAAACATAACTGGTATACTCAACATGGTACATACTGAGAAGATTCTTAAAAGTTTCACCCTAAAATTATTTCTATAAGGCTACCAGATATACATTCAAGAGTCTCATTACGGGTGAATATCTGAAGCCTGATAAAAATAAATTTGGATCTCAAGCCCCAACCTCGTAAGACCTATACAGCCCTGTATTTTCAAATGTGTGCTAAACATGTGTACTTGGATGTCATGTTTTTGTTTAAATAGTTTTCTTCACATGGAATACTATTTTTCTTCACCACCAAAAGCTGAAGTCTTATTTTTCCCTGAAGGCCCAAATAAAATACCATTGCTTCCATAAACAACATGGTATATATAATGTAAAATGCAAGGCTTTAGAGGCAGCAGACCTAAGTTAAAATCCTGATTCCTCCACTTCTAGGCTATGTGACCTTGGGCAAGAGACCTACCTCTCTGAGTACCAGTTTCTTCATCTGGTTGGATTTCCTTTCCAAAGCTTTCCTCTGTATTTTCCTATATACCATCTAACTTGCCCTAAAGGAACTTTTTTTTCCCAAGCAGCTTCCCCATTCCTAGACCCAAAAGAGTAGTCCAGTGATCTATACTATAGAGTATATTCTCAGATGTTTGGGATTAAAGACTAGAAGACCATCATATGCATAATTGCTTCTACCTGGGAAACCTTCAAACATACAGGTAAAAGACGGGCTTCTGAGAAGGGGTGAAGGTATGACTGAGTGGTACGTGGCAGTGGTTAAAATCGTTCATCTGAGGTTGAGTTATTTAATTTTAAACTAACATTTCTTTTCACCTTCAGAATTGCCTCACATACTCCCATTTCATGCAGTAATAAACTTCCTTCTTCATGGAGTCAACGAATCTTCAGCCCATCCAATTCAACAACAACAAAAAAAGCAATTTCCCTTGATGCCTGTTAACAGCAGTGCATTACAAGCCTGAGAGACTCTACTGATTAACATTCAACAAAATAAAACCTCAAATAAGAATACCTTCTAACCTTTTCACTCTGAAACCATCCAGCGAAAACTTCAGCGACTGACCTGTTACGATTGTTCGACGAACTTATCCCCTATGTACTAGGTTTTAACCCTTTCATGCCAATTATCCCCTTCCTTATAATGCTGTTCCTGCCGCCATTCTTTTCAGGCCCAGAAACACAAAAATGGAATCTTACTATAGAGGGCCTTTTGACAACCATCAGGAAGGATGAGCTACTGGCCAGTGCATCTAGTTGCTTGCTCCAACTACGTAAATTGGTCTAATTACTAAAGAGAACTTGATTTATTTGTGTACACAAATTTATTGGTTGAAAGGAGTGGAACAGAGAATGTGTATCATTGACTACACCATAGTAACCCTCATATCTTAACCTCGGGAATAGTTTTGAGTCAGCATTCCTCTTCATTTCTAGGTGAGAAACACATGTGTCATATCGGGTAGTTATTTGCCTACTGGACCACATTTTCATCCAGGCTCTGCATTGGACAAATGAAGGTTCAGAATTCATTAACTGGAGGGAAACAGGAAAGAGTTAATGTGTATGAAATATACATGCACACGGCCTGAGAGGCAGTTGCTTTATTTTCCGAAGCTGTGTGCATGACTACACATTTTGGCAGTCTGGGCATTCCACCTTGATGCATGACTTTGCCCAGTGTAGGTTCCCACCTCATCAACTGCTGGAAATTAAGCAATTGGTTGTTTATGGCTACTTTGCTTCAAAAATGAGCTAATTTCTAGTTACTGTGGCCCCAAACCATAGATTTAAGCCAAAAAAGATGCCACAGGCTTTACACTCTAGCTAAATTATCTCCTCTAGCCCTGCCATAAGAGGAATGGGATTCCTTCCTGCTTTAGATACCAGCCTGACATTTTTTCACTGTTTCCACAATCACAATGAATGTAAATAGAGAAGAATGAACTACAGGAGTTGAAGGAATCACAAAAGTCAGATGGATCATCTACATTTCCATAAAAGACATCACTTAATGCATTCCTCTTAGAAATGTCTACGTTTTATTAAACATTTCTCTCAATAAATGAACAGAGGCTCCAAAACTTTCCTAGGGATAAAACACCTATAAGACTGGCCTATCCCTGTTCAGATCCCATTACTCACTCGATGCTTCAGATTCCCTTACTCTGACTCTAGTAGCAGCCCAGGAGTTGCTGGCAGAGTTCCTGGGGCTATCGAATGCAAATCTTTCATAGCCTTTGCAATTAGTTTGGCCCTAGATTTCCTATTTCCAGAAGCAAGGCCATTCTACACTCTCAGAAACATCTAGTGAATATAAAGGAACAAAATAGGCCATGTGAAAATGTCTATTAGATGTTCTGTCCCACTTAGGACACAAGAAAATTCTAACAAATATCTAGGAGGACTTCTGAGGCAGTGCAGATCAGCTCAAAACCCCAAGAAGTGATCTAATTTTAATTAATTGTGAACCTTCTAATCCCTTGAATGTGACTCGAGAACTTTTAAAAAACTGGCATGAACCAAAAACCTGAAATATTTTAATTACACCTCATTTCCATCAGCCCAATTAATCAATTTATTCTAAGACATTTAAAAGCACAGGGGGTGGGGGGAGCCGGAGGGCAGAAAAATTAGCAATTGACTAAACTTAGGCTTCTTTTCCTATCACTTCAAAAATAGAGGGAAATTATTTTAGTGGATCACATGCTAGACTTGAGAGAAAAGGAAATTTTCTATGGATCCCATACTAGTTAGAGAAAAAAAGGCACATGGATCCCAAACTAAATCAGAAAAGCTGTGCATATACCTCAGCGGTGGATAGGGAGGAATGGGGATCTCATGCAGACAAAAGAGGAAGAAGGCTGTCAAGATTTCTGAATGGTCCAGTGTGGGCCATATGGACACCATACTAGAAAGGTGTAGTCCTGATGTTCATGCACAGGAAAGGGGGGTTGGTGGCCATGTAGATCACATACCGGTTTTCAAGGACTGAAAAGAATGAAATTAAAAGACATGGAAAGAGGTTTATGCTCCATCCTAGAGGGACCTTTTAGAACTCCTCAGGAAAGGCAATCAGCGAGTCTGCCAAAGTAATTAAGCAAGCGAACATTTACCATAAAGCCCACATCAGTTAAGTGCACAGAGATGAATCTTATTACAGTGCACTGTCAACTCTGAGCCTGCAGGTGCTAACCACTGAGAGGTGGCGTTACTCGGCCCTGTCTGCTTGCCTGCCCACTGTGACGGAGAGCTTCGCCCTTCTTGTCAGCTCTGAAAAAGTAGGATGCTTTCACCTGCTCTGGCAGTGACTTATGTTGCCTTCAGAGAGGCCCTAGCACAAGTGGTTTCCCAAAAGAAGCCTGGGTGTAAATAGTGAGCAGGGTGGTGGGGTTGGTTAGAGAAAAGGAGCCTTGAGAGGTAGTGAGGATGGGTGTGGGAGAAAGCAGGGGAGGTGGGTAGCAGTTTGGTTATTAAGATAAGGAGAATGGGATAGTTTAGTAATCAAGAAGTAAATGAAGAATAAACAAGCTGCTCAAAGTATTGAACCATTCTGCTTAAGTAAAGTTGATAGTATCTCTCTCACCGAAAAGGGAAAAGTTAAAACTTCATTGCAATATACTTTCTCCACAGAAAAAGAAATACTACGAAAGAATTTTGCTTTTCCAATGTTAATGGCAGCCTCAATATCAGCTTTATTAAGGAGTTAGCTCCAAAGCTGAAGGGTCAGATTCTCTCAACAACCTAATCAGTACCTATTATTGAACAAAATCCACTGTTTTCTAGAGGAAATGGGTATTTATCAATTATCCTAAGATTTACAAATGGCACCTGGCACACCTTTTGCCCTATTTTCTTTCTGCAAATAATTATGAGAGTCAAAATGAAAGCCCCAAACTGACTAAATGGCAGCCTACTAAGTCAGGGACCCAGAGAGCTTCCATTCAGCAGAAACCTTCACAAAAGGAAGGCTATAAGAGTACCTGCAGGGACAAATTCAAAAATCATATGACACACTTAAAAAACTCATCAAAGGCCATGTGTCTACCACTCAGAGGAGTAGACAAGAGTAGACAGGAAAGTAGATAAGGCCCCTGTGTTCAGAAACCAGTCAATCTCTAACTCATTATAGAGAGGAGATCCTGAAGACATTGCTGGGAGACAGACATGACCAGCTAAGGGAGGAAACGACATGGAATGGGCTTGTGACTGAAATTGATGGAGGTCTCACAGCCCATGCACATGCAGCCACTCATACATCTGAGCTTCCCTCTAGGCCCAGAACAAGAGCAAACAAAGAGCTGTGGTAGAAAATGATTTGCAACCTTATTTTCTACCACAGCTCTTTGTCGGCAACAGGGCCTGCAGTTTCCTTACATTCAAAGGCAGTGGGAGGTGGGAAAAGGAGGGGAGACTAGATGACTACTACTCAGAACCAAGCAGCACTGCCCAGGAGAGGACTTAATGGCAGGATAAATTTGGGGCCTGATTCTTTGACAGCACCTCCAGTAATAGCTAGTAAAGCCGGGGGTGCGAGCCAGCTCTAAACATTCATCATAATAGTGCAACAAGATGAAGGTCTTTGGGGGAAGAGTCTATGAAATTTGAGAGTAAGAAAATGAAGCCCGTGTGGAGGGTGAGGCAGTTGGCTCTGGCAGATTGTCTCTACGGGAGGGTGGGTATATTGTTTTATGCTCACAAAGAAAACATTAGCTGCTTTCTCTCCAATATACCAGAAATAGGGGTAAGTTTTTCCCCTCCTGAAAAGGTGATGCTAGCAAAAGGAGAAATTTAGTTTTAAAGTGATTACAGAACTTTGTTTATCCTATATGCACCATTTGAAAAAGAGAGAACTTCTATATTTTCTCCTCCACCCTTACTCTGCAAATTGACTACTTTCTCACATAGTGAAGGATCATTCTGTCCCTAGAAGAAAGTTCTATGGTTCTGAAGCTAAGGGTTTTCTAGCACAGCCTGTTTGACAAATATTTGAATACCTACTATGTGCAGGTACTATGCTAGGCAATGGGGAAGGGGAGTGAAATCTGATCCCAGATAGTAAGGAACTTACAGATTAGTGCAAGAGACATATACCACAGACAGATCACTTCATTATGATGCGTTAAGGGCTAGACAAAGAGTAGACAAAAGGTATCATGGGAGCACAGAGGAGGAGTATTTAGCCCAACCTGGGGGCTTAGGAAACACATCCTGAAGGAGATGGTGCTTGAATAGAGTCTTGAAATGTGAGTTAATCTAATCAGGCAAGGAAAAGTGAGCACGTCATAACACATTTTCTATAGGGATGGATACTAATACCCAATTTTCACTAAATCACATTAAAGAAACCTCACTAGATAAGTTAAATTAGGTTCATGCATTCAAAAAACAGCCAGCCAATTTTTTCCAGTAAACCAAAGACAAAAGTTATAGCTTCCTTTCCCAGGGTCTTGTTTTAAATCTTTTCCGACTAAGGGGTAGCAGGATACCTTTGTGAAAGCCACGAGACCTTCGCCTGCTGTGGTACTGTTTGCACCTTTTGCTCCGTGCTGACTCACAGATGCTCATGGAGATAGGCTATGGAAGGTTCTGTACCTCCTCTCCCCTAAACTAAATGTAAACACAAAGCCACTGTTTAAGCATGGAGATAGGCTATGGAAGGTTCTGTACCTCCTCTCCCCTAAACTAAATGTAAACACAAAGCCACTGTTTAAGTTGAAAGCAAGCCTTTCAGTCTCACATGGGAGTGAATGGATCTCAGCTGTGCTGTGCCCACCCTCTGCAGTGTGTCAGTCTCCAGCTGGCGATGCAGCTGCTTCACTTAAAGCCACACTGACGCTTCTAGTCTCTGATCTCCATCAAACCACACTGAAGAGACTACATGGCTCTGCTTTGCAGCTACCTGTTAATTATAACAGTTTCCTTGGTTCTCTCTTGGCTTATAAGACAATAATATACATTTGGGAAGGACTCAGTAAGAAACATATAAGAGAACCTTTAACCTCATGACAAGTCTGAAAAAACACCTTCCTGCCAAGAGCAGTAAGGCATCCAAACACCTATAACAGTAGCACGTGAAACAGCATCAGAACAGCAGGGCCATGAACCGATCCCATGGCGTAGCAGTTAAGTGCGCGCGCTCCGCTGCTGGCGGCCCGGGGTTCGGATCCTGGGCGCGCACCTACGCACCGCTTGTCAGGCCATGCTGTGGCGGCGTCCTATATGAAGTAGAGGAAGATGGGCATGAATGTTAGCCCAGGGCCAGTCTTCCTCAGCAAAAAGAGGAGGACTGCCATGGATGTTAGCTCAGGGGTGATCTTCATCACAAAAAAAAAAAGAACAGCAGGGCCTCTAGCTTATATAAATGACAGCAACCCAACAGTCAGTCAATGAAAGGATTTTTTAAGGCATCCTTAAAATCATTCTTAAAATTCAGCAAATCTGAAAGATAAAAATAACATTAATTGCCTTGACTTGTTACTTCAAAGAAAAAAACAATGCATAATGCTATCAATAATTTACTTCAAAGTGGCTTTAGTTGTCTCAAAGCCCCATTTCAGATAATTAAAATCTTTTGGCTGTCCTCTTGTTACTCTGGAAGGAATTAGAAGTCAGTAAATTCTACTGTGTTGGGATACACAATTCAGCTCATTCTCTGGTAACAACTACAAAGCATTACTTCCTAGCCATACTACGTTAACCCAGGAGCTGCCAAGACAGTATTTCCTGTTGTCTATTAAGATCTGAAGCAGACTTTTATAATGGGGCTCCACAGACATATTTGGGGAGCACAATCAGAGGGGGAGCCCTACAAGCACTTCTTAGGCATCTCAATATCTACTTCCCTAACTTAGGACCTCAGGTCAGCTGATGATTCTGGAAGACAATGGTGGCAATATAAGGCCTTGGAAGATGAAACCATTCCTTCCAGCCATCCATTCACTCACTCAACAAACATTTATTGTACCATACTGCACTGTGCTAGGGGCAGAGATTACAGAGGTTAAAAAAAACAAAAAAACATGGCCTCTATCCTTAGGAACTCACCATCCAGTGATGAACAGACATGTAAACAACCATACCACAGTGTGATAAGTGCTGTAAGAGAGAAATGTACAAAGTCCTGTGGCAATGCAGATATGAATTATTCCGCCTCAAAGAATCCAGGAGGCTTTCAAGAAAGGTAACATCTGAGCTAGATTTTGAAGCATATGCAGGATTTTGCCAGGTAAAAAGAGGAATGGGAAGACATTCTAGGTAAAAGCATGTGCAAGGGCACAGAGATATGAAATTTGAGACTCTGTGGTCAAGTCTAATTTGGCCAGATCTTAGGATAAACGGGAAAGTGATAGTAAATTAGGCTAGAAATGTAGGCTGGGGTCAAGATTTTATGTGAAAAAGTTTCGAGATTATCCTATACCTATCAATGACAGGGAATCACACAAGTTTTAAAATCTGGTGATTTTTCAAAAGAAATATTTCAGATGTAGAAAAAGGTTCAGAAAAGAATATACTGAATGTTTGTGTATCCAATATCCAACTTAAGAAAGCAAGTACAATTACCTTTCAAACCTTCCATGTACCTCTTCTTTTTTATTTTTAGCTTTTTACATTAGTTTTTTTTTTACTGAGGTCACATTGGTTTATAATATTATATAAATTTCAGGTGTACATCATTATATTTCAACTTCTGTATAGACTGCATAGTGTTCACCACCAAAAGTCTAGTTTGCCATCCATCACCGTACACACGTGCCCCTTTACCCCTTCTTCCCACCCCATGTACCTCTTCTTGATTGAGTATCTGTCTCTTTCTTCTCAGAAGTAAACACTCTTCTGATTTTGGTATTTATGATTCCTATACACAGCTTTATTCTTTTACTAAATATGAATGTGTCTCTAAATAACATATATAATTGTTTTTTGTGTTTTTAAACTTTATGTGCATTTTATCTCACATTCTGCAACTTATTTTTTATTCAATATTATATTTGTGAGATTTTTACTGCTTTGTGCAGTTCTAAGCCATTTTCAGTGTTGTATAATATTCCATTGTGTAACTATACCACAATCCATTCTGTTGATGGAAATGTAGGTGGTTTCCAATTTTCTTGGTATTAAAAACAATTAATTAATAAGTGTTATTATTTATATATTCTTGTGATCATTTGGGAAAGCTTCTCAAGGAAATATACCTAAGAATAAAATTACTGTGTCATCAGGTTTGGCCAACTTGGACTTCACTAGATATTGCCAAACTGCCTTCAAAGTGATGGTACTAAAGTACACTCCCACCAGCAGTGTAAAGTCCTGCACTTCTGAAATTCAACTCTAGTGACTGAATAAACTGAATAGTGGCTACTATAAGAGAAAGACCAAAAGCAGAAAGAACAGTTAGGAGGTGCCTGTAATGAGGCCTTGAACTAAAATGGTGGTTGTAGAAATGGTGAAGAAGAATTTACTTGAGAAATATTTAGGAGGTAAAGCTCAAAGAACCTACTGACTGACTGGGTGAAGGAGAGAGAAGACTCCAAAGGAACCCTGAGATTTCTACTTTAGGCAACTGAATAGAGGATGATACCATTAATTGGGATAGTAAGCACAGGAGGAGATGGCTCTTACATTGTAGGGGGAGGGCAATAAGATATAGTCTTCTGAATGTCAAGTTTGAAGTACTTGTGGGACCTCTAGGTAGGGTATGAAGTTCAAGAGGCAAGACCATACTGGCAGTAAAAACTCTGAAGCTTGTTCACCTAGGGAGCTACAAAGAAGCAGATACGCAGCCTCAAAACAGTTAAGAAAAAAAGTAAAGAGAACACCACTTTCTACTAGTTAACACTAGTTTCTCTATTCCAGGAAAAAAAGTCAGTTATATGCCCCATGATACAAAGTAGATACCCTCCCCTTAAACTAATTCTATATCTGACTTTCCACCTGTCTAGACTAAAACCTTCAGCCTAAAGTGGAACAAGCAGGGATGAAAGAAGACAGCTTCATAACACTAGACCTCAAAGAGCTACCAAGCTGTGCTTTAAATGTTATTACCAAAGGGGAGACGACCTGACATGCTGTTTGACAAAGGAAATAAGCCTTAGCTCCTTTGAGTATCCTACTCAGATAAACTTAAGCATTTCTATAATTTGCTGTCTTTTGAACCCCTTGCTCTTCATCTGCAGAAAGGTGCTTTTTAAACAAGAAGGAAGTATTTCCTCAGAAGTTATGATGAATACTTCTTCATTCTCTGCCTAATTTCCACGAAGTGTGAATAGAAGCTCAGGAAAGGGGATAATAGTTGTGATCCAGCAGATTCATCCTAGTGGGATACAGGAACAGTTAGGAATCTGTTGTACCACCACTGTCAGGCCTGTTTTTCAGCAGTAACTGACCTTAGAAAATGTAGGGTTAAAAACCTGGAGTTACATTCTTTTTTTTTTTTTTTTTTAAAGCTCCCTTTCACTTTATTTTTATTTGGCTGAGGAAGACTGGCCCTGAGCTAACAACTGTGTGGATCTTCCTCCACTTTATGTGGGATGCCGCCAAAGCATGGCTTGACAGGCAGTGCGTTGGTGTGAGCCGGGGATCCGAACCGAGGCCGCGAGCAGCGGAGCTCGTGTACTTAACCCCTATGCCATGGGGCCAGCCCCCTGGAGTTACATTCTAATAAAACAATGTGTTGGTCTCTCTATTTTTAGCAAGTAGAGATAGCCACTATATAAACCAGGCTAAAACGCCACACTTCAAACCCTAAGGTGAGTAAGAAGTCAACTGTCCCCATCTCCTGACCTACAGTGTGAGGACGGGTCAACTCATCATGTCTAATCTTCTAGACCTGTTCTGTAGCCACTAGCACATGTGGCTACTGAGCACTTGAAATGTGGTTAGTGCAACTGAGGAACTGAATTTTTATTTTAATTAATTTAAACTAAAAAATCTAAAGCAGTATAAAATATTATTCCATTAAATACAACTCGGTTTTGGAAGGACTACATTTTACTTTAATCACTGTATTGTGTAAGATATTATTGCTGTATTATAGTGCACGCCTGGCATGAGAGTCGTTTCTAGTACTACATATAAACACATCACCAATCTAGCTGACAGAAGCAATGGACTGATTCTTCTATGTACTATGTATTGATACTTTCTGTGTACAGATTTAACAATGTAATGTATTTATTTAACATTTTATGCAGAAAGCATGAGTTACAGCAGAGTTTCCTAACTTCAACACTATTGACATTTTGGGCTAGATAATTTGCTGTGGGGGACTGTCCTGGGCACTGTAGAATGTTTAGCAGTATCCCTGGTCTCTACCTATTAGATGCCAGTAACACTCTCTGCTTCCCCCAAGTTGCGACCACCAAAACATGCCAAAAAATGTCCCCCAGAGGGCAAATGCCATCAGCTGAGAACCACTGAGTTACCTTCATAACTACCTACATAAATACGTGATACCTACATAAATCAGAATAGGAAATTAAAGTAAAAGACATTATTTTTAAATTATAATTAAATTATGTTTCTAGTTTTAAAAAGTAAATATGAACAAATTTTTAAGTTTAAAATGAAGGCATACTACTGATGCTGAATTGAGTAGAGATGCAAATGGTAGTTCTACGTCAGAACAGTAAAGAAAAAAAGAGACTGGAAGAAAGTATGTTGCAAGTTTCAGGATGAATGGCAATTGCAATTTGCTTCAGCACAGCAAAACGAAAAAGCTGTTCACTGCATAAAAAAGTTTTCAAGATAATAAACGTTATTAAGAAATGTCAACAAATATAAAGTGAATAAGAAGTTTTTCTTAACACTAAAACATTAAAAATGAATCAACAAAGTATCCCTCAACTGATGATTGGATCAAGAAGATGTGGTATATATATATACAACGGAATACTACTCAGCCATAAAAAAGACAAAATCGTCCCATTTGCAACAACATGGATGGACCTGGAGGGTATCATGTTAAGTGAAATAAGCCAGAAAGAGAAAGACAAACACCATATGATCTCACTCATATGTGGAATACAAACCAACACACGGACAGAGAAAACTGTATTGTGGTTACCAGGGGCAATGGGGGTAGGGGGTGGGCACAAGGGGTGAAGGGAGACACGTATATGGTGATCGACAAACAAAAATGTACAAGCAAAATTTCACAATGTTATAAACTATTAAGACATCAATTTAAAAAAATGAATCAACAAAATAGGTTGTCTAAAGTCAGAAATAAATGTCCAACAAAAAAATTTTAATGATTTTTAACAGGATCTGAGCTTGTATCTTTCGCCACTACACAATTTTTTAGATGGAGATATGGTAAAAGAAACTATTACTTCAGTTAGGGACGTTTTGTCAGAAAATGATGAGGAAAAGACTGAAAAAAACACCTCATAAAAAGTAAAAGATCTTCAATTAAACCACCAAACAATTGCCTGTAGAATATAAGAGATTTCTAAAGATATCAAAGATAGCTGATTCAAAATATTTTAAATTACAGCTACTTTTCTTTAGATTTAGATGACATTGTTCAGTTAATACTTTGGGTACATTTTGTCTCAAAGGACTTTCAAATATACAAAGAAATTTTGTTAATTTGCTGCCAAAAAATCTGAACTCGTGGCATAAATATTCTTAAATCTTCCACATCTGTCAATGAAGAATTTGACTAGACTTTTTTAAAAATTCCATCACATGGATGGTGCTCCCACTATGTTAAATCAAAAGTTCAGATTTATTGGCATTTTAAAACATAACTGAAGTTTCCCTTCTGCTTCATTCTACTGTATGGTACATATTAAAAATATTTGTGCACAGTTAACTGAAGCAGACTCTGTAAGTGTCATGAACACAGTTGCTAAAATCATTTAGTATACACCTATAAAAGCTATGAACATAGCCAGTTTATGGAACAGTTGAGAGAATTAGAGGACAGTGAACTTAATTATCCTGAGTTCTCTGCCAATGTTTACTGGCTGAGTTGTGAAAACGTTTACAAAAGATTTACTATACCGTTAATTTCAACTCAAGATCTTCTTGAAACAAAAGGAATGCCTGCCAAATATTCAATAATCAAAAACATTTTTTTATCAGTGAGTTAAATTTGAAGCTCCAAGGAAAGGAAAAGCTTATTTTGTGACCTATCTGGACAGGTATTTATGTTGAAATTGAAACTTTTCATAATATCAATAATAACACATTTTTCTAATGTGAATCAGTATGTAGAATATTTTAGTTGTAATTGACAGCACTAACTAGCTGCAAAAAATAGAAGAAATTTTTGAAAAATGCTTTGTTGATATTGATAAATTTATAGTTGCCTTAACAATTTATACCATATCTCTTTGAATTTGGTATTAATACAAGAGTTAGTAAATTTCCTTAACCTGGACAGATGTAGCTTTGAATTCAAATGAACTCTAAAAAAAGATGAACCAGTTTTATCAATGTGGATGCAAATGTTAAAGAGAAATGATTTTCAGGTACTCAACTCAGTTACTGGAAAACTTTTAAGTATGTTTGGAACAACTTGGGTATACGATTCTACTTTTTCAACTGCAAATTTTATGAAATCTAAATATAGATCAGAGCCAGCCCTGATGGTCCAGTGGTTAAAGTTGCACACTCTCACCCCTGCAGCCCGGGTTTGTTACCCGGTCGCGGAACCACATCGCCCGTCTGCCAGTTGCCATGCTGTGGTGGTGGCTCACACAGAACTAGAAGGACTTACAACTAGGATATACAATCATGTACTAGAAGGAAAAAAAAAAAAGAGAGAGAGGGATCAAATATTTCCAATGAAAATATATCATGAATTGAGATGTGCTGTAAGTGTAAGCTATCCACCTGACTTCAAAGACTTAATAAAATAGACTAAGAATATAAAATATCTCATTAGTAATTTTTATATTGATTACATCTTGGAATGATAATATTCTGGGTACACTGGATAAATAACATTATTAAAATTAATTTCACTTGTTCAAAAATAAAGTTATATGTGGCTCACAATATATTTATATTGGACTCTGCTATCTAGAATCTTGTTGCAAATATTTCCCCTCTTACTGCTCTACTTGCTCTTCCTATGGTCTATACTTCAATGTAGGAAGTCATTACAATGATGGAGCCCTGGTAATTTCAACACTCAAGGTTGAAATTCTCTACAAAACATCTAGTCTTAGGTGAATAAATGCTGTATTTGACTGACTGTTGTGACACTAGCAGGAAGAATTAAAACTGAACTGAACTTCATCTCTGGAATTTACTACCAAAGGAAAACAACCTTGCTAAACTCACTTATTCTAGTAGCTTTTTGTAGAGTCCATCAGGTTTTCTACTTAGACAATCATGTTGTCTGCAAGTAAAGACAGTTTATATCTTCCTTTCCAATCTAGATGCCTTACATTTCTTTTTCTTGCCTGACTGCACTGTCTAGAACCTCCAGCACAATGCAGAATAGAGGTGGTAAGAGCAGACATCCCCACTTCATTCCTGATCTTAGGGGAAAAGCATTCAATCTTTCACCATAACTATGATAGCTGTAAGTTTTTCACAGATGCCCTTTATCAGGTTGAGGAAGCTCTCTTCTACTCCTAGTATGCTGAGAATTTTATCAGGAATAGATGTTGGATTTTTCATTTCCCAAATGACTGATAAACAAACAAACCCCCCAAAACAAAATACACTTCCACATGTACACATTATCTCTGGAAGGATACCCAAGATGGGGAGTGGGGAATTCTTGCCTAGGAGAAAGCCCTTGCTTGAAAGGTCACACAAAAAGAAGAACATCAGTCTTGACGAAAGGCCCCCAGACTCTAGTGGGTAAATGTCCTCTCAACAGACTTGTTTGGTTTAGTGCTTAAAGTGGCCTCCTCTTTCCTAGAGTGACTTCCATGACTGCACAGGAGGGAGGAAACACTTCAGAAACTCTGCAGGAGCAAATAATGGGTGGTAAGAAGTAGTCTGTCAGGCCGGCCCCGTGGCTTAGCGGTTGAGTACGCGCGCTCCGCTACTGGCGGCCTGGGTTCGGATCCCGGGCGCGCACCGAGGCACCGCTTCTCCGGCCATGCTGAGGCCGCGTCCCACATACAGCAACTAGAAGGATGTGCAACTATGACGTACAACTATCTACCAGGGCTTTTGGGGGCGGGGGGAGAAGAAGGATTGGCAATAGATGTTAGCTCAGAGCCGGTCTTCCTCAGCAAAAAGAGGAGGATTAGCACAGATGTTAGTTAGCTCAGGGCTGATCTTCCTCACAAAAAAAAAAAAAAAAAGAAGTAGTCTGTCATCTCCTGGAGCTTCTCAAAGGAGCTATAGTCAGAGCATAGCTATCCTGCTCATATTCTATCTTAGGTACAACATCATTGTACCCCGGCCTTCAGATGTCCTTCCAAAGTCTTAAATGCAATGGCATTCTACCCTATGAAGTCTTGCCATGTGGTACTATCAATGCAGGTCAGGAGCTAAGGGCACTGGGTTGGTACACAGGAAATACATAATAGGTAATTATTGACTAATTAAGAGTTAGCCAAGATGAACCTGCATTTCCCCGCTGGATGAAGTGTTGTGTGTCTACTAATGTATAGGCAGTAAATTGCACTTTAAATCCCTTTTGGGCGAAAGGGACATAAAAATACAGGATTAAGATATGATACACTGCTGACATAAGCCTTTACCTCACAGTGTTTCATTACCACCTATTTATCCAGTCAAAAATTTAAAATATCACTTTATAATTTCTTTCCCTACTAAAACATGTTATTTGTTACAAGGTTAATTACAGCTTTTTATTCACTATTTGCTAGACCCTGCAAATATTGGTGAACATGCTAATGAGAATAAGAAAACAATAAACCATTTGAAATATATGGCTATTTGGGAAAGTCCCATTTCTGATTAAATTACTTTAGTTCAATCTTGAGCAAAATGATTAGAGTTCTGCTCCAAGAGCAGACTTCATCTAGTGTGTATCTGCATTATGTATCACATTAGAGGGAGAAGGGACAGATTTTTATAAATAGGGATACAAATCAATATGAGGTTTTAACAGATGGGGTCTTGGTTGGGGGCCACAGCAGCCCCTTCAGGTCCTGTGCTGAAAATCATTCAGCTGAAAACAGTGAAAGATCCAGAGACATTTGCTTGGCAAGTCACTCAGGGCATCAGCATCTTGCTAAATGTAATCTTCCCAGTGTGGGCCAGAATGATGGCCACACATCTGCTCAGGGTAGTCAGCAGTTAGCACACTAAGCTGTAGCCATAGACCTATATTGAATATTATTGCCGCAAGTAGTGCAATAATACTACCATCATATAATGTCCCCCACGGGGGTATTTTTAGAGATATTGAATAGCTATTGAATAGTCTGGCATTCAGGGAGGTGATTCAAGCTGGATATGAGAAGCAAGCACTATACACACAGTTCAGATCACTGGAGACACAGGGGAGAGGGAGGAAAGAGGCACAGCTGCTATCACCAAAGGTTTAGCATTTGTGGTTCACCTATCCCCGGATCCATGACATTGTGTAAACCTGCCCTACAAACTCATAGTGTGATAAAGCTTTTTGGTCCAGTCCAAAGGCAAAGAGGTGTAGAAGTTGTCTCTGAGGTTAGCTGTGGGACAGAAACATCCCTGGGCACTATTCCGGGTCTTATAACAATTCAACTCAACGGTGGCTGGGCCCAGACAGAACAAACAAACAAAGCTTTAAAAGAAAAACTAAATCCACAGAAATCCCAAATAATTGGATTCAATCCATAAATTGGGGAAATGATCCACATGTCTATGTCTGATGGCTATCAACAAGGTCCAAGAGCTCCTCAACTGTGATTACCTTCTCAAAATAACCCTCTCATCAGCATACAGGTTTATATAATGCTGACATCTAAGGAAAACCACCGCAACCCACCCTCCCATCTCTGCTTTTACTCAAAAACAAAGAAATTTTAAAAACCTTGGAATTTGGAAGCAACATGAGGAAAATCCAAATCTTCTGATTCTAGCTCCTGTTACTCAAATTATTTTCAAAAAGTTGCCACATATAAAGTATGGTAGTGATAGTCAAAAGTTGAATGTCCTACCCTTCCTTGTGAAGATCTGTTTTTTCTAATTTTCAAATTAAGGTATAATTTGCATACAGTAAAATTTACCCCTTTTAGGGTACAGTCTAAAAGTTTTGAAACATGCATAAAGTCATGTAATCAACACCACAATCAAGATAAACAACAGTTCCATCACCCAAAAAGTTCCCCTGTGCCCCTCCTCCCAAATCCAGCCCCTGCCTGATCTGAATTCTGTCCCTACAATTTTCCCTTTTCCAGAATGTCATATACATGGAATTATACACTATGTAGCCTTTTGAGTCTGGTTTCTTTCATATCGAATAATGCAACTGAATTCTTCCATGCTGTTGCATGTGTCAGTTGTTCGTTCCTTTTTACTGCTGAGTAGTATTTCATTAAATGGGTGTACCACAGTTTGTTTATTCATTCTTCATTTGAAGGTCATTTGGGTTGTTTCCAGTTTTGAGAGAATGTATGGAAAAAGCCACTGTAAACATTTGTTCAACCCAAGTTTTCACTTCACTTGGCTAAATACCTAGGAGTGAATTGCTGGAAGATCTATTTTTGAAAATATCTGCCTGATTCTGTGTATGCTATTTCTATACAGCAGATATGCATTTTCCTAACGGAAAAGCTATGATGCTATTTCTGTGATGCTTCTCTTCCTGGTCCATCTATATAATTTCTCTGCCCTCCTGGGTGTAGGCAACATATCCAAATCAGTATCGCTTACAAACTTCATTAACACTTTGTTTACTTTCAGCTCTAGATCATCAATAAAAACCCTAAATAGGCCTGATTTCCTCATCAGCACCCTGCAGCATCCTGGTAAACCACACTTTCCCAACCCACACACACACTACCATTTAGCTTTACACTTGTTTTTACAGCACATGTTGCACCAGTAGCTTCTCCTCTATATTCTTTTTTTTCTCCTTTATATTCTGAATCAATTTTCAATTGAGCCAAGAATGTTCAGTGTACCACCTTTAATAACTATAGGAAAACCAAACAGCTTTGCCCAACTCATCCACAGTTAGTGTACTTTCTCTAAATCACAGATACAAACAAGGATCAATAGAGAGCACACTCAGACAATTTGAGGTGTTACTCCCTAACACCAGCCTGAAAGCAATGCTGGGCTTTGTTCCCCCTAAAACAGTGTCCCGTCCTAAAAACAGTCTTTCAAATAAACGCTGTACTAATTAAACTAGAGAAGAGGAAAAAAATGTTAGCATAATTAACATACAAAGCAACAGTATGGACTAATTAATCACCATGAAGAGCAATCGAATAAAATACTATGCATTTTTACGGAGCAATTTAATCTGGCAAGTAATTAATCACAGAAACACTAAGCAAAACAAATGGATTTCCCTTTAAGGAAGTCACATTTATCATCTGTAATGTATCCCAAATTCTAATTTGTTATCCCAACTCAAAATTGTCCAGGAGACAATGAATTGTCAGCCTTACTAGAACACTGATTTCTGGTGAAAAAGAGGACCACGGAGCTTTTCAAAGAAAGTTACTCCCTGAGCAACCAAAGAGCTAAGGGTTATGGGGCAGAAGTACGTGGCAATAGATGTGGCGGTCTTAACCTTACGAGTTCTAAATCTAGGTCAGTTTAGTCAAATCCATAGATAATTGCCAAACGACTCATGAAAAGAAAACACTTAGCATTAAGAGTGACAATTATAGGTCACAGATATTACCAAAACCCCAAAAGGAGGACCCTCAATTGCTGACAACAGAGGGAAACAAGAGCTTTTGATCTTCAGAACAAGAAAAAGGGAAGGGGAGGTGTAGCCACATATCAATACAGTGAAATTTAACTCAAAGAAATCTGTTACTCCTTCCTTCTCTCCTCTCCTTCCTTTTTTTTTTTTCCAGTGAGGAAGATTGGCTCTGAGCTAACACCTGTTGCCAAAATCTTCCTCTTTTTGCTTGAGGAAGATTGTCACTGAGCTAACATCTGTGCCAATCTGGCTCTGAGCTAACACCTGTTGCCAAAATCTTCCTCTTTTTGCTTGAGGAAGATTGTCACTGAGCTAACATCTGTGCCAATCTTCCTCTATTTTGTATGTGCGATGCCACCACAGCATGGCCTGATAAGCTACGTGTAGGTCCACGCCCGGGATCCGAACCTATGAACCCCAGGACACCGAAGCGGAGCGCACCAACTTAACCACTAGACCACCGGGCCAGCCCCTCTCCTTCTTCTTTAAACAATGACCCATTTTCCTTGAACCCCAATAGCTTTACCAGCTTGAAGAATACCAACAGTCTGATTTTTTTGAATGGTCTCAATTTTCAAAGACAGCGACACACATTAGCTAAGAAGGTACAACAGGCTATCTTCGTATCTCCTTCCCAGCTACCCTTTCTGCTTGGCTATATTCGAGACTAGATGAACTGTCCTGTTTTTGCCAATGAAGCTCATGGCATTTATAAGCCTTTCTTTTATAATTTTATTTATTTATTTTTCCCCCAAAGCCCCAGTAGATAGTTGTATGTCATAGTTGCACATCCTTCTAGTTGCTGTATGTGGGACGCAGCCTCAGCATGACCGGAGAAGTGGTGCATCGGTGCGGGCCCAGGATCCGAACCCGGGCCGCCAGCAGCGGAGTGCGCGCACTTAACCGCTAAGCCACGGGGCCGGCCCCTATAAGTCTTTCTTTTAATATTCCCAGCTCTTACTGACTTTTTTTTCTTTATGTACTGGTCTTGTAGGGCTATGCCTCTCTTTTTCTCTTTCTTTCTTTTTTTTTTTGTGAGGAAGATCGGCCCTGAGCTAACATCTGCCAATCCTCCTCTTTTTGCGGAGGAAGACTGGCCCTGGGCTAACATCCATGCCCATCTTCCTCCACTTTATATGGGACGCCACCACAGCATGGTTTTGATAAGCGGTGCGTGGGTGCACGCCCAGGATCCTAACCTGTGAACCCCGGGCCGCAGCAGCGGAACACGTTGCACACTTAACCGCTTGTGCCACCGGCCGGCCCCTCTTTCTTTCTTTTTTTTAAAATTATTTTATTGAGGTCATAATAGTTTATAACATTGTGAAATTTCAGTTGTACATTATTATTTGTCAGTCACTATATACATGCGCCCCTTCGCCCCTTATGCCCACCCCCCAACCCCCTTCCCCTCTGGTAATCACTAATCTCTCCTCTTTGTCCATGTGTTTGTTTATCTTCCACATGAGTGAAATCATGCCATGTTTGTTTTTGTCTTTGGCTTATTTCGCTTAACATAATACTCTTTTTTTTTTTTTTTTATTTTTCCCCCAAAGCCCCAGTAGACAGTTGTACGTCATAGCTGCACATCCTTCTAGTTGCTGTATGTGGGACGCGGCCCCAGCATGGCCAGAGAAGCGGTGCGTCGGTGCGCACCCGGGGTCCGAACCTCGGGCTGCCAGCAGCGGAGCGCGCGCACTTAACCGCTAAGCCACGGGGCCGGCCCGTTATTCAGTCTTAAAAGGGAAGGGAATTCTGTCACATGCTCCAACATAAATGAACCTTGAGGACACTGTATTAAGTGAAATAAACCAGTCACAAAAAGACAAATACTGTATGATTCCACTTATACGAGGTATCTAAAGTAGTCAAATTCACAGAGACAGAAAGTAGAATGGTGGTTGCCAGGGGCTGGGGGGAGCTGTTGTTTAATAGGTATAGAGCTTCAGTTCTGCAAGATGAAAAAGTTCTGGAGATCTGTTTAGAACAACGTGAATATACTTAACACTACTGAATTGTACACCTAAAAATAGTTAAGATGGTAAATTTTATATGTTTCTTACCACAATTAAAAACCACTTAAATTACTGTTTTAAAAAATGAACAAATATACACCAGAAAGTGGATGAATCTCAAAAACATTATATTGAGTGCAAGAAGCCAGACACAAAAGAGGACATACTACATGATTCTGTTTATATGAAGTTCAAGAACAGGCAAAACTAGTTTATGGTGAAAGAAGTCAGAAAAGTGTATAGTTCTGGGGAAAAGAAGGGTCATGAGGGAACTTTCTGGGGTGATGGAAAGGCTCTATGTCTTGATCCGGATGGTGACTACGTAGGTATATACATATGTAAAAAGTTGTTCCATTACACACAAGATTTTACACATTTTACCATGTATAATACCTCAATTAAAAAGAAACAAACATAGAGTTTCAGTGAGTTGGTAACATTCTATTTCTTAGGGTGAGTGGGTCACAGATGATCATTTTAGGATCAAGATTTATTACAAATATACATTAATATAATACTCTTTAGAAATTAACAAATAGTTCATATTTTTAAGTAGGAAATTAGTTCAGATTAAATGGGAAAAAGGAACAGATTCAATCCATCTCTATCTGAATCCCATCTAGAAAATTATCCCGTAAGAAAGGTACAGTCAAAACTCTGGTCAGAAATCTTCCACTCCCCAGGGCTGGCCTGGTGGCGCAAGCGGTTAAGTGAGCGTGTTCCTGTGCGGCGGCCTGGGGTTCACCAGTTCGGATCCCGGGCGCGCACCGATGCACTGCTTGGCAAGCCATGCTGTGGCGGCGTCCCATATAAAGTAGAGGAAGATGGGCACGGACGTTAGCCCAGGGCCAGTCTTCCTCAGCAAAAAAAAAAAAGGGGGGGGGGAAGACTGGCAGATGTCAGCACAGGGCTGATCTCCTCACAAAAAAAAAAAGAAAAGAAATCTTCCACTCCCTTCTACCCAGAATGAGCTCCAACTACAGATGGCTACTCCTGCTGCCTTTTCAGAGGTGTCACCAAGATGAATGCAGGAGAGGAGAGACCAATGAGAACCAACTGTCTGGAGCTTCCTTGAGATTGAGAACTTTCATCATATGAAAATAGTGTCAAATGAGAGAGAAATTAATGTTCTTTGGTGAACAGGGTAGTGAAAATGCATCAGCATACCCTGTGTTTGACATCCCACTCACATGTTACTGGTTTTAAAAGAAATTATATAGAAACCAATTGGAAGAAAAAAATCTCATTTAAACCTCTTACAACAGGAGCCTACTTTGCTAGAGCATGCACAATATCTGAGCTCCAGGGAAAAATGTATAATCGAGGTAACATTAATCAAAACCCACATAAAAAGAATAGCAAGAAACAGTTTAAGAAGAAAATCTTTCCTCATTGTTAGAAATTCATAAAGTCTGATCACTGAGTGTGTAATTCTGCTTATTATTATCTTCCACTATGTAACACTGTATTTATAACTAGGCTGATATTACAGTAAAATGACAGTAAAATGCAGACACAATTCAATTAACAATTAATCTACTGGTCCTAGAAATTCTTAACATGTCATTAATTGCCTGCTTAAAACGCTGTCCCAGTTTCAGTTTTAGATTATCACACACCTTCTTTAAGAACCCAGGGGAAATGCAATACACAAGGCAAGGCTTGTTTAGGGGAGAAACAGCAGGTAGCAGTGAGTTTCACACTTTTCTCCCCCCCCCCCCCCGCGACCTCAACTCAGAAGAGCCCTTATTGTGACCACCAAGCTTACTATCTTTCTCAGTAAAGCTCTCTCATCCACCCTCACACCAAACTGCCTTTTTTACTGTTCTTTACCTGCATCTTCTCTCTAATTTCTCACTATAAGAAGAACTAATGCTTGCTACAATCTTTTTTCTTTCTTCTTCTTTTCTTTTTTCTTTAATATTTCAATTGGTAAATCCCTCTGCTGGGATTTTGAGAGAGTAGGAGGGTAGAGGAAGATTTGAACCATTCTGTGAAGGTTGTTGTCCCTGATTTTTCTATAAAAGGATTTTATTTTTCTAGTCTGGCCCTGGCTGATGATTTCCCACTCACAGTTTTTTCTTCACAAATTTATTCTTTAAAAAGAGCTTTGCAGTCAAGTCCTAAGGAATTTTTCAGTCTTCCAGGCCATTTTACATAACAGCAGCAAGCCAAAACCCAGAAAGGGGAGAGATGATTCCTAAATCATCCACCAAATGAGTAGCAGAGTCAGGATTAGATCAAAGCATCTGGACAACAGATTTAGAGGGCACATTTACCAAATGTGCTGATGATAACAAAGCTGCAAAGGAAAACCAATACATAGAATGACATAATCAGGACTCAAAAAATACCTTGATAGGGGCCAGCCTGGTGGCATAGTAGTTAAGTTTGCGCACTCCGCTTTGGCGGCCCGGGGTTCACAGGTTCAGATCCCGGGCGTGGACCAATGCACCCCTCATCAAGCCATGCTGTGGTGGCATCCCATATACAAAACAGAGGCAGACTGGCACTGATGTTAGCTCAGGGACAATCTTCCTCAGCAAAAAGAGAAAGTTTGGCAACGGATAATAGCTCAGGGCCAGTCTTCCTCACACAAAAGAATAGTTAAATAAATAAAAAAGAAAATTTTAAAAAATACCCTGATAAACTAGAATGATGGGTTGCAATGAATAAGATACTTTTAATAAGGATAAAGAATTTCATTTAGGTTAGTTTAAAAAAAAATCAACTAGAGATGTTCAGGAGACACAACAAAACAGTAATATTAGCTACCTCTGAATGATGAGATTTCAGATGATTTTACTTTACTTTGTTCTTTGCACTTTTCTGCATTGTTTAAAATTTCTATAATGAGCAAGTGGCATTAAAACAAACAAACAGGGGCCAGCCCCATGGCTTAGTGGTTAAGTGTGCGTGCTCCACTACTGGCAGTCTGGGTTCGGATCCCGGGCACGCACCGACGAACTGCTTATCCGGCCATGCTGGGGCCACATCCCACATACAGCAACTAGAAGGATGTGCAACTATGAGGTACAATTATCTACTGGGGCTTTGGGGAAAAAAAAGGAAGAGGATTGGCAATAGATGTTAGCTCAGAGCCAGTCTTCCTCAGCAAAAAAAAAGAGGAGGATTAGCATGGATGTTAGCTCAGGGCTGATCTTCCTCACAAAAAAAAAAAAAAAAGAAAGTTCTTTGGTTAGATGAAACTCAGATTTTAGTCTAATGTTTTTCTTTTTCTTTTTTGACTAATTAGGATAATAGTCAGCAGACATCTTCCTAAAGTACAGGACCCACCTACTACTAGGGTAACCTGCTCAGTGGTGGCGGGAAATATTTAGCATAGAAGTCTCTAAGCAAAACTTCCCAAATGTCTTCCTTCCAGCCCTGCACATGGCCCTTCAAAGTATTTTTCCTTTGTAGACCACCAGTAGATCTGTGAAGGCAGCTGAAGTAACAAATATAGCAAGTGGAATTTTTTTGTGTGTGTGTGAGGAAGATCAGCCCTGAGCTAACATTCATGCCAATCCTCCTCTTTTTGCTGAGGAAGGCTGGCCCTAAGCTAACATCCGTGCCCATCTTCCTCCACTTTATGTGGGATGCCACCACAGCATGGCCTGACAAGCGGTGCGTCGGTGCAGACCCGGGATCTGAACCAGAGCCACCAGCAGTGGGGCGCGCGCACTTAACCGCTACGCCACGGGGCTGGCCCCCCCAAGTGGAATTTTAAAGGTAGACCAACAATATTTTATTTTTCTTGTGGCAAAGCAATGGAACAATCCTCCTATGAAAAGGAACAAACATAGGGCCCTGTACGTTAATGACATCAGGTGTTCTAATAAAAATAGTAGTTTCTAAGCAGCTGCATTTTAAGAATCTCTGAAGGATCAAACAGGAAGAGAGACAAATTGTTTAAACACAAATAGCTTTGACAATTAAAGAACTAGCATGACTAAGCCAAGAAAGCCTAGTGAAATGCAAACAGACTGACACTTGAGCAAATTTAGGCCTCTAAGCATGTGGAAGTACTTTTAATTTTCACTGTCAAATCTAAACTCCAAAGAACAGAAAGGTCTACAGTCTTTCTGCTGCCTTTTATCTGCTGGTGAGATACCATGTTAGGGTTGCCATTAGATGCATTGCATTCCAGAAGATCCCAAAGACTTGTAGCCATCATCAACTGGCAAATCAGTCTCAGAGGCCCTCCCAGCTGTTAGGTGTCTGAAAATTTCACATGCAACCCAATTCCTTCCCATGGCTATCAAAGAACATACTACAGGGGAGATGGCTAAGAGCTGTTCACTCTGCCTTAGAAATCCTTTCCAGGTGTGAGATCAGCACAAACAACCTTTAGTAACAACAGAAGTAAATGTTGAATACCATCACAATTTTGCTACTAAGCCTTTATATACTCTATCCTGATAATCAACCTGGTGGCCAAGAGTTAAATATCCCACAGTATCCCTGGGAGACCACAGGTCCAATTTTCGGACACCTGTTTTTCTAAATCACTCGAAGTTAATAGTGTCATGGATGTATAACATGAGCTCTCAGAAAAAAGCAAAGGAGCATAAGGCAGCACTCATTACCGCTGGCTCAGTGGAATGCACACTTCTCAGGCATACTGCTTTTTTGCACTCAGCTAAGAGAGTACTAACTCTCAGAAAAGAAAACTCCCCAGACCATCTTCACTCAAAGCATCAAAGTCTACCTACAAAGAAAAGCAAACCATCTTTTAAGGTTAAGGGTAACATCTTAACTGTTATAGAAGGATCGAATGAAGACATAACTTAGGAAATATTCTAAGGAAGGCTCAAAATGTAAAACCTGAAGGGGCCGGCCCGGTGGCGCAAGCGGTTAAGTGCGCGCGCTCCGCTGAGGCGGCCCGGGGTTTGCTGGTTCGGATCCCGGGCGCGCACCGACGCACTGCTTGGTAAGCCATGCTGTGGCGGCGTCCCATATAAAGTGGAGGAAGATGGGCACCGATGTTAGCCCAGGGCCGTCTTCCTCAGCAAAAAAAAAAAAGAGGAGGATTGGCGGATGTTAGCTCAGGGCTGATCTCCTCACAAAAAAAAAAAAAAAAAAAATGTAAAACCTGAAAAATGGTATGGCAATGCCTCAAAAAATAAAAAACACAGAATTACTAATGGATCCACCAATTCCACTTCTGGGTATATGCCCAAAAGAAACGAAAAAGAAGTGACTGAACAGATATTTGTACACTCATGTACAAATAACCAAAAACACAATAACCAAAAAGTAGAAAAAACCCACTTGGGGTTTCATCAAGGGATGAATGGATAAACAAAATGTGGCATATACCTACAACGGAATATTATTCAGCCTAAAAGGAAGTAAATTCTGACACATGCTGCAACAGAGATGAACCTTAAGGACATGCTAAGTGAAATGACCAGTATTTTATAGTTTGCTAAGGGCTTTCACATACATTGCATTATATAATTCTCACAACCACTTCCCTGTGAAACAGTTGATATTATCATGACCTCCATTTTATAGCTAGTGGAAAGAGGTCCAGAGAAGCTAAACAACTTGCTTAAGGTCACACATTAAGTAGTAGAGACAAAAATAAAAAATCCAGTTTCTCTAACTCAAATTTCCACTCTCCTTTCAACACATCACGCTGAGTTTTCTGTTTACCTCCATGGTAGCCTTTGATGCAACTCTATAGAAGGAGGCATTATGGTATAGAAGAAAGAGCTCTGGACTTAGGAGTTAGAAGACCTATGATTAATTCTCAGCTTTGCCACACAACAATTGTGTGACTTTCTGCAATTCACAATATCTTTAACACATCAGTTTCCTCATTGGTAAAAAGCGTATTTTTTTAAAGTTTATAATACACTCTACTTTATAGAGTTTGATGATTGAAAAAGACAGTATATGAAAAACTAATACAAAATTTAGGACTTAAGTGAAAATCAATGTCAGAAAGGAAAAAAAGTAAACTTCTGCAGATTTAGCATCACCAATATTTTCCCTTCATCTGCCATTAGTGTGATAAGTAACATTCAAACACATCTTTGCAGTAATCTCTTGAGAAAATTGACTGGATCTTTGATACTTCTGACATATACTCTGAGTGTAATTCATTAGCAACAGTGAAGATGATGTAATTATTCTCTGCCACAAGTTCATCAAAGAAGTTTGAGGAATGAAAATGAAGGTATAGGCCTGACAGAGACTTGCAAAGAGAAGGAAGAGGTCTTGGTTATGGGCATCTGCTCAAAGCTCAGCCCAGTCGTTTCTGGGCTATTCAGAAAAAGGATGGGCTAAGAGCTTAAATCAGCTATTTGATGGTTCTTGTGAAGAAAAAGGACAGCAGCCAAGCCAGAAGCTGCTAAAAGGAAAAGCAACCAAGTGGGAGGTAAAGCAAGCATAAAGGAATGTGATCAAGGAAACAGGCCCCAGATGAAAAGGAGCTGCCTAGAAAGCCTAAGTAAATACATGAATAAATAAACACAACATAAATTATACCCATATGCACTTCCTACTCTAGCCCAGAATCTGGTGCTTCTTTCAAACACCTACATTTGTCATACTGCCCTTGGGTCACAAACGGATATTTGGGAGAAGGTGGTTTGTAATTCCTGATTCTTACAGAAAATCACATTTATCATAAGGCTTCACCATAGTATCTGGTTTATTTGCTAGGTGCAGATATGCATTTATTTGTGAGATTTATAAAACTGTGTTTGCTGCAAAATGTCTCTGGGGTCAGGTAAGGCAGAACAACCTTCAATGCAATCTTGTTAGCACATCTCACTCCCTTGCTCCCTCATCTCAGCCCTCCCAACGCACACATTTCACACTTTTCCTTTTGTTCCCAGATGTGCCAAATACTGTAGTAAATTACTGCAGGAACAAAACATTTTACTTTAACAAAAAAAAAAAGAAAGAAAGATATAGAAACAAACACTGAATCTCAGCTATGTCACACTTTAGAATCTACACCAAGTTGTAAATGTGCATTACTATTACTGGGAATGTCTGGCAAGCCTTACATCTGGAGCTAAATCAAGTTCCCCTATCTGTTGGGTTTGCCTCTTCTACTCAATGTTAATTTTTCAATTGTTCGCAAGAACAATTTAATAAATGTTGAGAAAATGGAAAATGTGCCTACAAAGGGAGAAAGGAATGTAAAAAAAGTCAGCTTTAGGTTTCATAATATTGAAAGCACATTCTCTCCATTTATAAACAGCTCACTCCTGTGAGTGTGTGGTATTCCCTCAAGACCCTAAACCAACTCCATGTCTGACTCAATTTTATCCAATACATACAGCACTCTGTAACTGCCCTGTTGTTTCATAAGGAACCTAAAATGACTTAGCCCCATGAGCTCCATTTGCCCCTGTTTACCACAAATAGAAATAGCCACGAAAAGCAAAACGTCAAAGTTCCACATCCCCATGAGTCATTTATTGAACTCATGGAGAATGGCGAAAAAATTTTCAGAGAAAAGCTTTCAGATGGCCTATACACAGAAAATACTATGGCAACAAAGATGCCTGAAAAAGGCTTGCAACCATGTCTTGGTAAGAAAATTCATAGAACAGCACTGTGAGCTATTTCAATATGACAAAATGAAAGTCTCATGTACTCCTGCTTTTCTTGATCAAGTACCACAATTTCTTCTAACTCCTACAGACATCGGGGCTTAAAATAGTAGTGGTGTTCAACACACTCTACTTAGAAAGGTACAATAAACCTCAGGATGAGCCAAGAAACTCTGAAAGAGATAAATTCTCCTTCCTTACCTGATATTAACCAACGCATGGGTCACCTTGCTGGCTGCTTCTTTCCACTGGCCTGCATTGGTAGAAAGCCTCAGGACTGTAAAGAAGGAAAGCACAAAGATCTGTCAGACCCCTGATATAAAACACAAATATGAAGAATGAAGACACATCTCAGAATAACACTATTAGGATAACCACAGAGAGCGTGTGCCAATCTTCTGTTTACAACATTCTCATCCTAGAGAAAAATATAAGGGCTTATTCACAACTATTTTCACTGAGAATTTCTTTCTCTTTTTTTCACTTTCTATCAAAATACTCTACTCCTTCTCTGCCTTGGGTCCCCCTCCCTCCACTCCCTGCTAACAGGTTTCCATACTTAGTTTTTGCATTCATTTAAAATCTACACTGGGGTGGTGATGTGAGCGTAACCTGGCTGCCACATTTATCATTTCCCTAATGGCTAGAGCTGATTTAGTAGAATTGGCTAGCTGGGTAAGTGTCCCCTCCTGTTTCATATATATCTTTCTCCTAAAGGTCCAAGCTGAGTCAAACAGAACAAATAACCCTGCCAGACAGAGGACAGTCATGTTTCAATCAAGGAGTAACCTGTTTTAGCTCCTCTGACTGAAGTGTGTGACCCGCAACATGAATCAACAGGAATATTCTTCCTTTCTCTGACCAAATTCTATCTCTTTTCCACACTTACCCACAGGAGGAGAGATGATGGAAATACAGAGCATCTTCTATCAGCTATGAGCTTCAGGGCCACACATTACAGTACCTATACCATTTTAGAAAAGAGACAAACCAGCACAAGTGCTCCTTGAAAGCGTAAGCACATGGTGGGCACTCCAAGTATATGTTTTTAATGAACGAATAGCTACTAAGAACTAAATATGAACAGAGTTTACTATGTGCCAGGAACTAGACGAAGTTAGGTTATATGCAATATAGCATACAGATGAGGAAACTGAGACTCAGAGGAGACAAGTAATTGATCAAGGTCATTCATACAACTGTAAGTAATGGAGCTGGAATTTGAACCTGGAGGGAATGACTCTAGAGCTATACTTACATAGTGAGTGGTTAAGAGTACGAACTCGGAAGCCATCTGCCAGGGTCCAAATCCAGCCCCCGCTACTTACTAGAGAATAACAGTGATACTTACATGAAAAGATTATTGTGAAAATTAAGAAGTTAACTTATATAAAGCCTTAGATCAGTGCCTGGCACATAGTAAATGCTGTGTAAGTATTAGCTATTATTAATTTAAATAGACTGCCTCCCAAACAAATGAATGAATGTAACCGAGGCTTTCCCAAAGGAAGGAAAGCAGAACCTAACTAACATTAAGAAATGTGTAACCAATTGCATAGGAACTTTATATCTAAGTACCATCACGACCTACTCCTGACCAGTATTTTTCCAGCAAGAAGAGTCAGCAGCAGCTCTATCAGAAAGAGGGCCTATGGCTGTAATAAGGAAAGAAAACTCATCTGGTTGCTCTGCATATGTTCTAACAGTATCTCATTTTTATAAATTCGTGCAATTTTACGAAAGAAAAGATGGGAGCCTTAATAAGACATATTATCAGACTGCTGTTTTTCTAATTTACAAGATTTAGTACAGGGGAACTTGGTATAGTTCCAAGTTAGAGCTCTACAGTCAGAACTCAGGTGTTATCCAGTGTATGTATAAACTTATTCATGTAATGAACAAAATTGTTTCAGCAGGTCAGACATATGTTTTTCAACTCAATTGTGAAAACTATTTAGATAGGGGGCCAACCCAGTGGCATAGTGGTTAAGTTCATGCACTCTGCTTCGGTGGCCCAGGGTTCGCAGGTTCAGGTCCCAGGTGCAGACCTACACACTGCTCATCAAGCCATGCTGTGGCAGATGTCCCACATATAAAAAGTGGAGCAAGATGGGCATCGATGCTGGCCCAGGGCCAATCTTCCTCAGCAAAAAGAGGATTGGCAATAGATTAGCTCAAGGCTAATCTTCCTCACACACACACACACAAAAACTATTTAGATGAGTTTGTTTTTCACTAGATCATAAATTCTCTGATGGTGGAGACCTAAACACTTATGGAATTGAGCTGAATTTTCCCCTCCTTACCTCAGAGTGGTATTTAACTCTATCCATGAATTATTTCTCGGTAACATCCTGTCAGCTCTGTTCCTTAGTGAACAGGCACCCAGATGACCTCATCACTGCATTTTCTTTGGAAACACCACAGGCTTTTACGTTCTTTTCTAAGTTACCAAATCTGAACGCAAAATTGTTTCAAAGTGCCCTAAAAGCCTCAAGCTAAGGTAATTATTTGTGTAGTAAATTATGGTATACAAAAATAACATACTATGAAGCCATTAAAAAAAGAGACTTAAGTAATAGCAAAAACTGGAAACAACCATAATTTCCAAGAAAAGAAAGAATTGTTAAATAAACTATACCTATACTATGCAAAAAAAAGAGACTCAGGAAACAAAAAAATAGGAAAATGTTTTATGATATACAGTTTTAAAAAAACACAAAATAGAAGGACAGTATGATTACAGCTATGTAAAACTATGCATACAAGTAGGCTAATATACAACTATGAAAATACTGGTAGTACTAGAAAGGAGAGACTGTGAAATTTTTTATTTTTTTCACCTTGCTTTCTCTTTAGCACTGGTAATTATCTTTTTTTTAAATGAAAAACAATTCAAAATATGGTATCATTTATAGTTCAGAGCAGCTCTTATGGAGGTCCTTCCTTTGTTTTTGTTTCTGTTTTTTTTTTTTTTTTTTGGTGAGGAAGATTAGCCCTGAGCTAACATCTGTTGCCAATCTTCCTCTTTTTGCTGCGGAAGATTGGCCCTGGGCTAACACCCGTGCCCATCTTCCTCTACGTTATACGGGATGCCGCTGCAGCATGGCTTAACAAGCTGTGTGTCAGTCCACACCCAGGATCTGAACCTGCGAACTCCAGACCACACAAGCGGAGCTCGCAAACTTAACCACTACGCCACCAGGCCAGCCCCTGGAGGTCCTTCCTGTTCAGTGAACTTCACTGCAGTAAATTAATGCCATAGGAACGTTAAATGTGTGCCTTTATCAAAAATGTCTCAGTGAGTCTTCCACTTCTAGCCATGATGGAGTAAAAAGACATAATTTACCCCCCTACGTCAAACAAGAGAAAACTGGATAAAATATACGAAACAATAGTTATGAGACACTGGACAACAAGCATACAGAACTGTGATCCCTGAAGAAGGAAAATAAACAAAGTGAGCCCTGTGAGTACCCCAGCTTACTGAATGGAGAAGTTTCCAGCCTGCAGGGCAGGGAGGAGAAACCTACACAGAACTCAGAAAGTCTTGCCAAGCCAAAGACGTAGAGATCAGCACAGAAAGGCCAAGGCAACTAGAATTTGTAGTAGGAGAGTACTGTAGAGGAGGGAGTTTAACAGTGAACTGTGGAGGTTCGTAGAGGGGCCTCTTACAACTTTTGCTGAGAATTGATTTGCACATACAGAATGGAAAACTACCCAAGGCTGGGGGCAAAGAACCACTGGAAAGAAGAAGAAATTGTGGAGCTCATGAAGGACTCCACAAATAAAATAATTTGTGTTTCCACTAACAAGAGTGGAAAGACCTACCAATATATGGGTAATCAGGTAGAGTCTGCAGATGGGTATTGCATTAGTAATGGGGCCAAATGAGCCAATATTAAAGGTTGCTGTCAACCTGCTCTAACAACCCTTAAAAGCAAACCCTAAAAGGATGAAATTGATGCCAGATAACCAACATTATATACAGAAACATAACAGGGGGCTGGCCCAGTGGCGCAAGCGGTTAAGTGCGGGCAATCTGCTGCGGCGGCCCGGGGTTCGCCGGTTCGGATCCCAGGCACGCACCGACACACTGCTTGGCAAGCCATGCTGTGGCGGCGTCCCATATAAAGGCAGCGTCCCATATAAAGTGGAAGAAGATGGGCACGGATGTTAGCCCAGGGCCAGTCTTCCTCAGCAAAAAAAGAGGAGGATCGGCAGATGTTAGCACACGGCTGATCTTCTCACAAAAAAAAAAAAAAGGAAAGAAAGAAACATAACAAAATCCAGCACTCACAACACTAAAATTACAACGTCCAAAATCCAATTAAAAAATTAGCAGGCATTCAAAGAAGCAGAAAAACATGTCCCATAAGCAGGAAAAAAATAGAAAACAGATCTAGACATGAAGAGAGATGATGGAATTAGCAGACAAGGAAATTAAAACAACTATTGTAAATATGCTCCATATGTTCAGGAAGATTGAGGAAAACAGAAACATGATGAAGACAGAAATGGACATATTAAAAAAGACATCCAAATAGAACTTCTAGGGAAGAAAAAAACTTTCTGAAATGAAAAATACACTGGAAAAAATGAACTGAGATTAATGAGATAACAGCATATTAAAAAAGTACAGAAGAAAAGATCAGTGAATTTGAAGACCGAGGAATAGAAACTGTCTAAAATGAAACAGAGAGAAAAGACAAAAAAAAATGGAAAGAAAGAAAAAAGCCCAGAGATTTACTGACCTATGGGACACCGTCAAGAGGTCTAACACATATATAACTGGAGTTCTAAAACAAGAAAAGAAGAGAGGGAATGAAAAATATTTAAAGAAATTAACTGCTCCAAATTTTCCACATTTGATAAAAACTAGAAACCCACAGATTCAAGAAGCTCAAGGAACCCCAAGCCAAATAAACATAAAGGAAATCATGCTAAGGCACATGATAAGCAAACTGTGGAAAACCAATGATAAAAAGAAAATATTAAAAGCATCCAGAGGAAAAAAAACACGTTATATACACAGAAATAAAGATAAGAATGACAACAGACTTCTCATTAGGAACTATGCAAGTTAGAAAACAACGAAATGACATTTTTTAAGCATTGAAAGAAATTCTTTCTTTCAGCAAAGTCTTTAGCAAGACTTTAGCAAGTCTTTCTTTCAGCAAAAATGTCTTTAAAAAGTGAAGGTGAGGGGGCCGGGCCGGTGGCGCAAGCGGTTAAGTGCGCACGTTCCGCTGCGGCGGCCCGGGGTTCGCCGGTTCGGATCCTGGGTGCGCACCGGCGCACCGCTTGTTGGGCCATGCTGTGGCGGCCTCCCATATAAAGTAGAGGAGGATGGGCATGGATGTTAGCCCAGGGCCAGTCTTCCTCAGCAAAAAAGAGGAGGATTGGCATTGGATGTTAGCTCAGGGCTGGTCCTCCTCACAAAAAACAAAAAACAAAAAACAAACAAACAAAAAAAGTGAAGGTGAGGATCTACTTCCAGTATGGCAGAATAAGTCCACTACAGCCTCTCTCTCCTGCTGATTACAGCTAAAAATCCTGTACAAAATATAAAAAGTAACTTCTGAGGGCCCTGAAAATTAAACAAAAGCAGACAGATTATAGAGGGGAGTCCAAACTTGGATAAATACTCACAAAAGTGGGTTTCCAGGTTTTCTTTTTTCCTATTTTCTCTTACAGGTTTGCATCAAGGATCAGAGAGTCACAGAGATGCATGATGGAGAAGCTGGATGGATGACTAAAACTTCAATAGAGACCTCATCTTTCTGTAGACAGAAACCAGGACAAGGGGCTTCTGCTGGTCAGAGAACATAGAGGGAATCCTAGACAGACAGGACAGTGTTCCCCTAATTCTGCACATGAAAGTTGTGTAATTCTCAGACTCACCCTTGAGCTGAGCAAGCATGGAAAACACACAAAGCAGCAAAGCAAAAGCTTTAAGAACTAAACTGATATTTGAACCACAGTCTAAGTCTCCGACTAACCTGTGAGTGGTGCATGCATGGACCAGATCCAAAATAGCACAGAAAAGGCTTTGAAAATTGAACTGATATTGGAAGCACCAGCCACAGAAGTTGAGACAGAACTTGCAGTCTAAATCTAAATTGACTGCCTGCTCATACCAAAAAAAACCCTCTAGAGGATGATAACTGAACCCTGAGTCTACACAACATAACATTAAAAATATCCAGGATGTAATCCAAAATTACTCAACTTATAAAGAACCGGGACATACAAAGATCCAAGATATAAAATAAAACAGGAAAATGTGACGAATTCTCAAGAGAAAAGACAGACAAATGCCTGAGATGACACACATGTTAAAATAATCAAAGACTTGAAGGCAGCTATTATGACTATGCTCCATGAGAAAAAGATAAACACACTTGAATCAATGGAAAGACAGAACTTTTCAGCAGAGAAATTGAAACTATAAAAAAGAACCAATTAAAACATTTAGAAGTAAAATATATATCATCTAAAATAAAAAATTCACCAGATGGGTTTAATAGAATAGATTGACATAGGAGTCAGTGAACCTAAAGAGAGAGCAATAAAAATTATCAAATATGAAGAACAGAAAAAAATGGAGGAAAAAATCAAACAAGGCCTCAGGGACCTGTGGGACAATATCAAAAAGTCTAACACTTGTGTTATTGTAGTCCAAGAAGTGGAGAAAGAAATTAGGGCATAAAAAAATTTGCAAAAAAGAATGGCTGAGGGGCCAGCCCCGTGGCTTAGTGGTTAAGTGTGTGTGCTCCGCTGCTGGCGGCCCAGGTTTGGATCCCAGGTGTGCACTGACGTACCGCTTGTCAGGCCATGCTGTGGCAGAGTCCCACATACAGCAACTAGAAGGATGTGCAACTATGACATACAACTATCTACTGGGGCTTTGGGGAGAAAAAGGGAAAAAAAAGGAGGAAGACTAGCAACAGACGTTAGCTCAGGGCTGGTTTTCCTCAGCAAAAAGAGGAGGATTGGCATAGATGTTAGCTCAGGGCTGATGCTCCTCAAAACAAAAAAGCTAAAAAAAAAAAGAATAGCTGAAATCTCCCAAATATAGTGAGATTCAACAAGTTCAGCAAATCTCAAACAGGATAAACTCAAAGAAAAACCATGCCTAGACATATCATAATCAAACTGCTGAAAGCCAAAGAAGGAAAAATCCCTAAAAGGAGCTGAAGAAAAACAACATATTACAAGCAAGGGAACAATGATTCAAATGATTTATTTTTTCAGAAACCATGGAGGTCAGAAACCATAGAGGTCAGAAAAAGGGGAATAACATCCTCAGATTTCTTAAAGATAAGAACTATCAACTTAATATTCTATATCCAGCAAAAATATCCTTCAGGAATGAAGGAAAACAAAAAAACCCTCGTCATCAAGAGGGCTGCTCTAAAAAAAATGCTAAGGAGATGTCAGCCTCACGGCGGAGTGAGCTTTCCCATGAACTCTTCCCCCGATAAGATACAACAAAAGGAACAGTCACAGACCAAAAACGGAATCCCAGCCAGTGAAAAGCAAGACCAGAAAGATCCACACTGCCACACATCTGAGAGTGGAACATGCTGGGCACCAGGAGGAAGTGAGGAGAGGTAAGGAGAACCCCTCCCCCTCCCCATCAGATCCGCGATCCCGGTCTGCACGGCTCCCAGAGAGGGGGGAGGGGCGGCCCTCCGCGGGAAACCGTAGCTCTTGGGGCTCTCTCAGCCAGTGGGAAACTCCCACACATAGGACTCAGAACTGCTACAGAGTACCATCAACATCTGAGCACACTAGCGAGCAATAATGAGGGGTGAATGAGAAGCCCCCCACGCCAGGGACCCAGAGGGCAAAAGAGAGAGACCCCCGTCCCCCCCCACCTCGTCCCCGAAAACCAGACCCTGGGGCTCAGCTGACCAGACCAAACCAAGCGATCCGACCCACGGATCGCACTGAAAAACTGTGGCAGAGCACAGGGGGCTCAGATTACACAGCCCTTTACCACCACACAGTGGCAGCGGGTGGAAATTGCAACCAGAGATTTCCAGGAAGAGGAAAAACAAAGCCAACACAGGAACCACAATGCAAAGATACATGAAATCACCAGACCAGAAGGAAAATGACAAGCACCCAGAAACCAACCCTGAAGACACACAAATCCATAACCTAAACGACAGAGATTTCAAAATAGCTATCATAAAAACACTCAACGAAATATGAGACAACACAGACAAACAATTCAATGAGATTAGGAGTTCCTAGAGACTGAAATCATAAAGAAAAACCAATCAGTGCTGATGGAGATGAAGAACACAATGGAGGAGATAAAGGAGAATCTGGAATCTTTAAAGAATAGAGCTGACAATATGGAGGAAAGAATTAGCATTTTAGAGGATAGGAATACAGATATGCTCCAGGATGGAAGAGGAAAGAGAACTAAGACTAAAAAGAAATGAAGAAAGTCTCCAAGAAATATCTGAATCTATAAGGAAATGTAACATAAGAATAATAGGTATTCCTGAGGGAGAAGAGAGGGAAAGAGGAAAAGAGAGCCTATTCAAGGAAATAATAGCTGAGAATTTCCCAAATCTGGGGAAGGAGCAGGAAATACCAGTAAGCGAAGCCAACAGGTCACCTAAATATGTCAACAGGCAAAGGCCCTCTCCACGACACCTAGTGGTAAGGCTAGCCAGAGTCAATGACAAAGAAACAATATTAAGGGCAGCTAGACAAAAACAAAAAATAAAGTACAAAGGAACTCCCATCAGGCTTTCAGTGGATTTCCCAACAGAAACTTTACAGGCTAGGAGAGACTGGAATGATATATTCAAAATACTGAAAGACAAAAACTTTCAGCCAAGAATACTCTATCCAGCAAAAATATCCTTCAAATATGATGGAGAAATGGTAACTCTCCCAGATAAACAAAAGCTAAGGGAGTTCACGGCCACAAGACCCCCACTACAAGAAATACTCAAGAAGGCCCTCAGGCCTGAAAAAAAGAAGAGAAAGGGAATACAAAGCTTGGGGCAAGGAGAAAAATAGGTAGATAAACTCAGAAAAATAGTAGATCTTTACCAGAATAGGTTAGCAACCATTTAAATACCAAAATCAAAGCTCAAAGGAAGGAATTCACCAAAATAAATTTAACCTCATCAATGTAAACACACAGCCACAACACAAGATAGAATAAGGTATAACAAGAACGACTTAGAAGGGGAAGAGGAAAGTGATTGAATTGACTTAGTATAAGGAAATAGGAGGCCATCAGATAATGGACTATCTCATACACAAGATTTTTTACACAAACCTCAAGGTAACCACTAAACAAATAATCAAAACAAAATCAAATAATCAAAACAAAATCACATATGATAAAGAAAAAACTAGAAGAGTCATAAGACAGAACAACCAAACTGAATTGGCAGTCCAAAACAAATGGGACAAGAAACAAAGGAAACGCAAAAGAACCAGAAAATAAGTGACAAAACAGCAACATTAAGCCCTCATATATCAATAATTACCCTAAATGTAAATGGATTGAACTCTCCAATCAAAAGATACAGAGTGGCAGGATGGATTAAAAAGCAAGACCCAACAATATGCTGCCTCCAGGAAACACATCTCGGGACTAAAGACAAGCACAGGCTCAGAGTGAAAGGATGGAAGACAATACTCCAAGCTAATGGCAAACAAGAGAAAGCAGGTGTTGCCATACTCACATCAGACAAAGTAGACTTCAAGATAAAACAGGTTAAGAAAGACAAAGAAGGGAAATATACAGTGATAAAAGGGACACTCCACCAAGAAGACAGATCACTTATAAATATATATGCACCCAACATAGGAGCACCAATGTACATAAAGCAACTTTTAACAAACCTAAAAGGAGACATTAACAACAACACAATAATAGTAGGGGATCTTAATACCCGACTTACATCAATTGATAGATCATCCAGACAAAAAGTCAATAAAGAAATAGTAGACTTAGGGCCGGCCCGGTGGCTTAGCGGTTAAGTGCATGCGCTCCGCTGCTGGCGGCCCAGGTTCGGATCCCGGGCGTGCACCGATGCACCGCTTCTCCAGCCATGCTGAGGCCGCGTCCCACATACAGCAACTAGAAAGATGTGCAGCTATGACACACAACTATCTGCTGGGGCTTTGGGGGAAAAAATAAATAAATAAAATCTTTAAAAAAAAAAAAAAAGAAATAGTAGACTTAAATGAAAAACTGGATGAGATGGACCTAGTAGACATATAGAGAGCACTGCATCCAAAAACAGCTGACTACACATTCTTCTCAAGCGCGCGTGGAACGTTCTCAAGGATAGACCATATGTTGGGAAACAAAGCAAGCCTCAATAAATTTAAGAAGATTGAAATCATAACAAGCATCTTTTCAGGCCATAATGCTATGAAACTGGAAATAAACCATGAAAAAAAAACTGGGAAAGTGACAAAAATGTGGAGATTAAACAACATGCTACCGAACAACCAAGGGATCATTGATGAAATTAAAGGAGAAATCAAAAACTATCTGGAAACAAACGAAAATGAAAATATGCCATACCAAACCATATGGGATGCAACAAAAGCAGTCCTGAGAGGGAAACTCATAGTGATACAAGCCCACCTGAACAAACAAGAAAAAGCCCAAATAATCAACCTTAAATTACACCTAACAGAACTAGAAAAAGAAGAACAAACAAAGCCCAAAGTCAGCAGAAGGAGAGAAATAATAAAAATCAGAGCAGAAATAAATGAAATTGAGACCAAGAAAACAGTAGAAAGGATTAATGAAACAGAGTTGGTTCTTTGAAAAGATAAACAAAATCAACAAACCATTAGCCAGGCTTACTAAGAAAAAAAGAGAAAAGGCTCAAGTAAATAAAATTAGAAATGAAAGAGGAGAAATTACAATGGATACCATGGAAATACAAAGGATTATGAGAGAATACTATGAGAAATTATATGCCAACAAATTGGACAATCTAGAAGAAATGGATAAATTCTTAGACTCATATAACCTCCCAAAACTGAACCAAGAAGAAAGGGAGAATCTGAATAGACCAATCACAAGTAAAGAGATTGAAATAGTAATCAAAAACCTTCCAAAAAATAAAAATCCAGGACCAGATGGCTTCTCCAGCGAATTCTACCAAACATTCAAAGAAGATTTAATACCCATCCTTCTCAAACTATTCCAAAAAATAGAGGCAGATGGAACACTTCCTAAATCATTCTACAAGGCCAACATCACCCTGATACCAAAGCCAGACAAAGACAATACAAAGAAAGAAAATTAGAGACTAATATCACTGATGAACATAGATGCAAAAATCCTCAACAAAATATTGGCAAACCGAATACAGCAATACATTAAAAAGATCACACACCATGATCAAGTGGGATTTAAACCAGGGACGCAGGGATGGTTCAACATCTGCAAATCAATCAACGTGATACATCACATCAACAAAACAAAGAGTAAAAACCACATGGTCATCTCAATAGACACAGAGAAGGCATTTTACAAGATACAACATCCATTTATGATAAAAACTCTCAACAAAATGGGAATAGAAGGAAAGTATCTCAACATAATAAAGGCTATTTATGACAACATCACACTCAGCAGGGAAAGACTGAAAGTCATTCCTCTGAGAACAGGAACAAGGCAGGGCTGCCCACTCTCACCAATCCTGTTCAACATAGTACTGGAGGTTTTGGCCAGAGCAATTAGGCAAGAAAAGGAATAAAAGGAATCCAAATAGGTAACGAAGAAGTGAAACTCTCACTATTTGCAGATGACATGATTTTATATATAGAAAACCCTAAAGAATCCATTGGAAAACTATTAGAAATAATCAACAACTACAGCAAAGTTGCAGGGTACAAAATCAATCTACAAAAATCAGTTGCATTTCTGTATGCTAATAATGAACTAACAGAAAGAGAGCTCAAAAAAAAATGCTAAAGAAAATTCTTAATACTGACAGAAAGGATACCAGAAGGAAATCTGGATCTTCAGGAATAAAAAGAGCAACATAAATGGAAATAAAAATAACAGCAGAATCAATGAAATAGAAAACAGAAAAACAACAGAGGAAAAAAAAGAAAAAAAAAATCAATGAAACTAAAAGCTGGTTCTTTGAATAAACACCAATAAATTTGATAAACATGTAGCCAGACTGACCCAGAAAAAGAGAAGATACAAATTACCAATATCAAGAATAAAAGAAAGGAAATCAGTACTGACTACAGACACTAAAAGTTTAAAATATTACGAACAACTGTATGCCTATAAAACTCACAATTTAATGAAATAAAACAAATTCCTTGAAAGACACAAACTTCCAAAAGTCACTCAAGAAGAAATAGGTAACTTAAACAGTCCTATATCTATTAAGGAAATTGAATTCATAGTTAAAAACCTTCCAAGAAAGTAAATTCCAGGTCCACTTGGCTTCACTGACAAATTCTACCAAACATTTGAGGAAGAAATAATACTACTTCTAAACAAATTCTTCCAGAAAATAGAGGATGAGAGAATACTCTCCAACTCATTTTATGAGGTCAGTATCACCTGATACTAAAACCAAAATGACATCATAAGAAAATAAAATTACAGACCAACATCCCTCATGAATATTGCCAAATCAAATCCAGCAACACATAAAAATGATGTTACAATCAGGCGGGGTTGGTTCAACATTCAAAAATCAATCACTATATCAACAGTCTATAGTAGGAAAACCATGTGATTATCTCAATAAATGCTAAAACTTTTTAAACAGAATCCAACATTCATTAATGAGACACTCACAGGAAATTAGAAACAAAAGGGAATTTTTTCAAGCTGATACAGGGCATCTCTAAAAAATCTATAGCTAATGCCACACTTAATGGAGAATAACTGAATCCTTACACCTTAAGACTGGAAACAAGGCAAGTATACCCATTCTCACCATGCTAATTTAACATACTACTGGTGGTCCTAACCAATGAAATAGGGCAAGAAAAAGAAATAAAAGTTATACAGATTGGAATGGAAGGAATAAAACTATTTTATTCACAAACAACCTGATTGTCTACATAGAAAATCCCAAAAAGGTTATAAGAAGCTACTAAATCTAACAAGTGAGTTTAACAAGATGACAGGATACAAGGTCAAATTTAAAAAATCAATAGTGTTTTCATATATTAGCAACAAACAAATAAAAATTAAAATTCTAAAAAATACCATTTACAATAGCACTCAAATCCTTGAAATACTTTGAGATAAATTTAATAAAATATGTAGAAGATTTGCATGCTAAAAACTATAAAATACTGATGAGAAAAATCAAAGACAACTTCCAATAAATGGAGAAATATGGTCTGTTCATGGATTGTAAGACGTATTAGTAAGATGTCAATTTTCCTTAATAATTTTATTTATTTATTTATTTATTTATTTATTTTCCCCCAAAGCCCCAGTAGATAGTTGTATGTCATAGCTGCACATCCTTCTAGCTGCTGTATGTGGGACGCGGCCTCAGCATGGCCAGAGAAGCAGTGCGTCAGTGCGTGCCCGGGATCCGAAGCCGGGCTGCCAGCAGCGGAGCGTGTGCACTTAACCGCTAAGCCATGGGGCCGGCCCTCAATTTTCCTTAAAATGATCTATAGATTCATCATAATCTTTTTTTTTTCTTTTTATAATTTTATTAATTTATTTTTTCCCCCAAAGCCCCAGTAGATACTTGTATGTCATAGCTGCACGTCTTGCTGTATGTGGGACGCGGCCTCAGCATGGCCGGAGAAGCAGTGAGTCGGTACGCGCCCGGGATCCGAACCCGGGCCACCAGCAGCAGAGCGCGCGCACTTAACTGCTAAGCCATGGGGCCAGCCCTCATCATAATCTTAATCAAAATTCCAGTAGTGTTTTTTCTGTTGTTGTTGCTTGAGGAAGATTGTCCCTGAGCTAACATCTGTGCCAGTCTTCCTCTATCTCGTCTGTAGGACACAACCACAGCACGGCTTAATGAGCAGCATGTAGGTCCACGCCTGGGATCCAAACCTGCAAACCCAGGGCGGCCAAAGCAGAGCACGCAAACTTAACCACTAGCCACCATGCCGGCCCCTCCAGTAGGCTTTTGAAAAAAACATACACTAAAATTCATATGGAAAAGTAAAGGACCTAAGATAGCCAAAACAATTTTGAAATAGAACAAGGTTGAAGGATTCATACTACCTGATTTCATGACTTACTACAAAACTATAGTAATCAAGACCGTTTTTTTCTTTTTTTTTTTCTGAGGAAGATGCACCCTGACCTAACATCTGTGCCAATCTTCCTCTACTTTTTTGTATGTGGGTCGCCACCACAGCATGGCTGCCAACAAGTGGCGTATGTCTGTGCCCAGAAACTGAACCTGGGCCGCCGAAGCAGAGCCCACCAAACTTAACCACTAGGCCATGGGGCCAGCCCCAAAACAGTGTTATTTGTGAATGAACAGACACATACATCAAGGGAACAGAATATAAAATCCAGAAATAGATCTACATACATATGGTGAATTGATTTTTGACCAACGCGCCAAAGCAATTCAATGGAGAAAGACAGTCTTTTCAACAAATGGTGCTGAAACAAGTGAACATCCATATACAAAACATGAACCTCAAGCCAAACCTAGCAGTATAGAGAGAAATAATAACCCGAAATAAATCTTAGACCTAAATGTTAAGGTGGTAAAACTATAAAACTCTAGAAGAAAAGATAAGAAATAATCATTTTATCCTTGGATTAGACAAAGATTTGTTAGCTACTACACAAAAAACACAAACGATACAAGAAAAAAATTAATAAACTGTATTTACCAAAACTAAAAACTTCTTCAAAAGACATTGTTAAGGACATCAGCATCATGGCGGAGTGAGCTTACCCCACTGAACTCTTCGCCTCTAAGCCACAAGAAAAAGGACATTCATATTCCAACAGAAGCCATTCCCACAACACAGGGGACGTCTGACGCACCCAGGCAGCTGTACACCCAAGGACAGCAGTGCTGGAATCCCCCCAGTAAGTGGAAACAGGTAAGAGCAGCTCCCCTCCTTCCCCAAAGATTGCAACTGGGAGACTGAGACCACGCAGCTCTCGGGGAAGGGGGGGCGGTGGCTCTCTGCAGGAAAATCTGTGCTCTCCAAGACCCCTCACAGCTGGTGGGGAATCCCCCTACAGAGGGAGCAGAACTGTTGCAAGGGGACTTTTGACAAGCTAGCCTCTCAGGAGAACAGAGAGCAACAGCGAGGCAAGAGACCTCTGAGATCAGAGAAGCAAAAGTACGTGCCCTTCCTCCACCCAGCCTGCCCAGCACTTCAGCCCAGTGGCACTTCAGCTCTGCCTGGCCCCATAGGCAGCGGCCCCCAGGCACCCGAGCACCACCAGCAGGGCAGCCTGCCTGTGCCCTGCCCCCAGAGGCAGCAGCCCTTAGGCGCCTGGGCACCACCAGCAGCAGAGTGTGCCCGTGCCCCACACCCAGATGCAGCAGCCCCAAAGCGCCTGGGCACCAGGGGTGGCAACCCCCCAGTGCCACGGTCCCACCAGCAGTGGCAGCGTGACCGTGCCCCACCCCCAGAGGCAGCGGCCCCCAGGCACCTGAGCATCACCAGCAGCAGTAGTGCGACTGTGCCCTGCCCCCAGAGGCAGCAGCCCCTAGGCGCCCAGGCCCCATCAGCAGCGGCAGCGAGACTGTACCCCACCCACAGAGGCAGGGGCCCCCAAGCGCCCTGGCCCCACCAGCAGTGGTGGTCAGCAGAGGCGGCAGCAGCTCAGGCCCCACCTACCACAGCTGTAGCTGCTCTGGCTGGACCCGCCATGGCACCCGCTGCCCTGGCTCCACTGCGCCACAGCCCCAGTTGCATGAGCTTGACCGTGACCCGTTCCCAGTTCCTTAGGCTCAACCTCCAGCTGCTTCAGCTTGGCTGTGCTCAGGCTCCAGCTGACTTGGTGCCAGCAACTTCAGCCCAGCCGCACTCCAGTTTCAGCAACTTCGGCCCAGCCACACTCCAGTTCCACCTTCTTCAGCTCAGTGGTGCTCCAGCTTCTGATTCTTCAGCCCAGCCATGCTTCAGCTGCAGCTGCTTCAACCCACCAGCACCCAAGCCCCAGCTGCTTTGGTCTAGCTGTGCTCCAGTCCCAGCTGTTCCCACACTCCAGCTCCAGCTGTTCCCACACTTCACCCCCCAAGCTGCCTCCTCTCAGCCATGCTTCAGATCAGCGGCGCTTCAGCTCAACTATGCCCCAGCTCAGCTGGGGGCATACCAGAGCACCCACAGATCGAGGCAGGCCAAAATACACAGCCCTTGACTCCCAGCCAGCGGCAGCAAGAGGAAACTGGGACCATATATTTTCACTATGAGGAAAAATAAGCCAACATTGACAGGCACTATGCAAAAATATATTGAATCCACAGACCAAAAAGAAAATGACAAGCACCCAGAAGTCAACCCAGAAAGCACAGAAACGTAGAACCTTAATGACAGGGAATTCAAAATAACTATCATAAAAAAGTTTAATAAAATACAAGAAAACACAGATAGACAATTCAATGAAATCAGGAGTTTCTTCATAAAAGAGACTGAAACTATAAAGAAAAACCAAGCAGAAATCTTAGAGATGGAAAACACAATAGAGGAGATAAAGACAAATCTGGAAGCCTTAAGCGTTAGGGCTGACAATATGGAGGAAAGAATTAGCAATACTGAGGACAGCAATTCAGAAATGCTCCATATGGAGGAGGAAAGAGAACTAAGACTAAAAAGAAATGAAGAAACTCTCCGAGAAATATCTGACTCAATTAGGAAATCCAACACAAGGATTATAGGCATTCCAGAGGGAGAAGAGAGGGGAAAAAGGAGCAGAGAACTTGTTCAAAGAACTAATAGCTGAGAACTTTCCAAACCTGGGGAAGGAGCAGGAAATAGAGTGAATGAAATAAACAGATCTCCTAAATATATCAACACGAAAAGACCCTCTCCAAGGCATATAGTAGTAATGCTGGCAAAAGTCAATGAGCAAGAAAAGATATTAAGGGCAGCTAGACAAAAAGAAGTAACATACAAAGGATTTCCTTTCAGGCTCTTAGCCGATTTCTCGACAGAAACTTTACAAGCTAGGAGAGAGGGGAACTATATATTCAAAATTCTGAAGGACAAAAACTTTCATCCAAGAATACTCAATCCAGAGAAAATTCTCTTCAGATATGATGGAGAAATAATAACTATTCCAGATAAACAAAAGCTAAAGGAGTTCACTGCCATAAGACCCCCACTACAAGAAGTGTTCAAGAAGGCCCTCATGCTGGAGGAAAAAAAGAGACAGGGGATTCAAAGTTTTGAACAAGGAGGAAAATAGGCCAACAAAACCAGAAAAATTGCAGCTCTCTATCAGAATAGATTAGCAAACACTTAATTATAAAACCAAAGATCAAGGGAAGCTAAGCACCAAAAATAAATATAACCCCATCATGTGAAACACAAACTCGCAACACAAGAAGGAATAAAATGTGACAATAATAACTTAGAAGGGGAAGAAGAAAGGGATCAAATCGACTTAGTCTAAGGGAATAAGGGGCCATCAAAAAGTGGACTATCACATCCACGAGATTTTTTATACAAACCTCATGGTAACCACTAATCAAATGATCAGAACAGAGTCACAAAAGATAAAGAAAGAGAAAACTAAGAGAACCCCCATACAGAACTACCAAACTGAATTGGTAGTCTGAAACACATGGGACAAGAAACAAAAGAAACGCAAAAGAACCGGAAAAAGAGCGATAAAATAGCAACAATAAGCTCTCATATATCAATAATTACACTAAATGTAAATGGACTGAACTCTCCAATCATAAGACACAGAGTAGTGGGATGGATTAAAAAACAAGACCCAACAATATGCTGCCTCCGGGAAACACATCTCAGCTCTAAAGACAAACACAGGCTCAGAGTGAAAGGACGGAAGACAATACTCCAAGCTAATGGCAAACAAAAGAAAGCAGGTGTTGCCATACTTATATCAGACAAAGTAGACTTCAAGATAAAACAAGTAATGAGAGACAAAGAGGGGCAATATACAATGATAAAAGGGACACTCCATCAAGAAGACATATCACTTATAAATATATATGCACCCAACACAGGAGCACCAAAGTACATAAAGCAACTATTAACAAACCTAAAAAGAGATATTAACAACAACACAATAACAGTAGGGGATCTTAACACTCCACTTACATCAATGGATAGATCATCCAGACAGAAAGTCCATAAGGAAATAGTGGACTTAAACAAAAAACTTGACCAGATGGACTTAATACACACATAACAAGCATTCCATCCAAACACAGCAGATTACACATTCTTCTCAAGCACACGTAGAACATTCTCAAGGATAGACCATATGCTGGGAAACAACACAAGCCTCTATAAATTTAAGAAGATTGAAACCATAACAAGCATCTTGTCCAACCATAATGCTATGAAATTAGAAATAAACTACAAGGAAAAAAACGGGAAAGTGACAAAGATGTGGAGACTAAACAACATGCTACCAACCAATGGATCACTGAAGAAATTAAAGGAGAAATCAACAAATATCTGGAGACAAATGAAAATGAAAATACACCATACCAACTCATATGGGATGCAGCAATAGTGCTCCTGTGAAGGAAACTCATAGTAATACAGGCCCACCTTAACAAACAAGAAAAATCCCAAATAAGCAATCTTAAACTACACATAAGAGAATTAGAAAATGAAGAACAAACAAAGCCCAAAGTCAGCAGAAAGAGGAAAATAATAAAAATTAGAGCAGAAATAAATGAAATTGAAATTAAAAAAAACAGTAGAAAGGATCAATGAAACTAAGAGCTGGTTCTTTAAGAAGATAAACAAAATTGACAAACCCTTAGGCAGACTCACCAGGAAAAAAAGAGAGAAGGCTCAAATAAATAAAATTAGAAATGAAAAAGGAGAAATTATAACAGATACCACAGAAATACAAAAGACTATAAAAGAATACTATGAAAAACTATATGCCAACAAATTGGACAATCTAGAAGAAATGGATAAATTCTTAGCCTCATACAACCTCCCAAAACTGAATCAAGAAGAAATAGAGAACCTGAATAGACCAATCACAAGTAAAGAGATTGAAACAGTAATCAAAAACCTCCCAAAAAATAAAAGTCCAGGACCAGATGGCTTCTCTGGAGAATTTTACCAAACATTCAAAGATTTAACACCTATCCTTCTCAAACTGTTCCACAAATAGAGGAAGATGGAACACTTCCCAACACATTCTACGAACCCAGGCTTTTGGTATCACCCTGATACCAAAGCTAGACAAAGATAACACTAAGACGGAAAACTACAGACCAATATCCCTGATGAACATAGATGTAAAAATCCTCAACAAAATACTGGCAAACCGAATACAGCAATACATTAAAAAGATCATACACCATGATCAAGTGGGATTTATACCAGGGACACAGGGATGGTTCAACATCCGCACATCAATCAATGTGATACACCACATTAACAAAACCAGGAATAAAAACCATATGATCATCTCAATAGATACAGAGAAGGCATTTGACAAGATCCAACATCCACTTATGATAAAAACTCTCAACAAAATGGGTATAGAAGGAAAGCACCTCAACATAATTAAGGCCATATATGACAAACCCACAGCCAACACCATACTCAACAGGGAAAAACTGAAAGCCATCCCACTGAGAAGAGGAACAAGACAACGGTGCCCACTCTCACCACTCTTATTCAACATAGTACTGGAGGTTCTGGCCAGAGCAATTAGGCACAAAAAAGGAAGATTAGGAATCCAAATAGGCAACGAAGAAGTGAAACTCTCGCTGTTTGCAGATGACATGATCTTATGTAGAGAAAACTCTAAAGAATCCATTGGAAAACTATTAGAAATAATCAACAACTACAGCAAAGTTGCAGGATACAAAATCAACTTACAGAAATCAGTCGCATGTCTATATATCAATAACGAACTAACAGAAAGAGAACTCAAGAAGACAATCGCATTTACAATTGCAACAAAACGAATAAAATATCTAGGAATAAATTTAACTAAGAAAGTGAAAGACCTATATAATGAAAACTATAAGACATTATTGAGTGAAATCAATGATGACATAAAGAAATAGAAAAATATTCCATGCACTTGGATTGGAAGAATAAATATAGTTAAAATGTCCATACTACCTAAAGCAATCTACAGATTCAACGCAATCCCAAACAGAATCCCAAGGACATTCTTCATGGAAATTGAACAAAGAATACTAAAATTCATATGGGGAAACAAAAGACCCTGAATAGCTAAAGCAATCCTGAGAAAAAAGAACAAACCTGGAGGCATCACAATCCCTGACTTCAAAACATACTACAAAGCGATAGTAATTAAAACAACATGGTACTGGTACAAAAATAGACACACAGATCAACGGAACAGAACTGAAAGCCCAGAAATAAAACCTCACATCTACAGGCAGCTAATCTTTGACAAAAGAGCTAAGAACATACAATGGAGAAAGGAAAGTCTCTTCAATAAATGGTGCTGGGAAAACTGGACAGCCACTTGCAAAAGAATGAAAGTAGACTATCTTCTTTCGCCATACACAAAAATTAACTCAAAATGGATCAAAGACCTGAAGCTGAGACCTGAAACTATAAAACTCCTAGAGGAAAATATAGGTAGTACACTATTTGTCATCAGCCATAAAGGGATCTTTTCAAATTCCATGTCTACTCATACAAGGGAAACAAACAAAAAAATAAACAAGTGAGACTTCATCAGATTAAAGAGCTTCTACAACGCAAATGAAAGCAGGATCAAAATGAATAGGCAACCCACCAGCTGGGAAAAAATATTTGCAAACCACATATCCGACAACAGATTAATCTCCATAATATATAAAGAACTAACGCAATTGAACAACAAAAAACAAACAACCTGATCAAAAAATGGGCAGAGGAAATGAACAGACACTTCTCCAAAGAAGAGATACAGATAGCCAATAGGCACATGAAAAGATGCTCAACATCACTAATCATCAGGGAAATGCAAATCAAAACCACACTAAGATATCATCCGTCAGAATGGCTATAATCACCAAGACAAAAAAAGAACAAATGCTGGAGAGGCTGTGGAGAAATGGGAACCCTCCTTCACTGCTGGTGGGAATGCAAACTGGTGCAGCTTCTATGGAAAACAGTATGGAGAGTCCTCAAAAAATTAAAAATAGAAATATCTTATGATCCAGCTATCCCACTATTGGGTATCTACCCAATGAACCTGAAATCAACAATCCAAAGAGGCTTACGCACCCCTATGTTCATTGCAGCATTATTCACTATAGCCAAGACATGGAAGCAACCCAAGTGTCCCTCGACTGATGATTGGATAAAGATGTGGTAAACATACACAATGGAATACTACTCAGCCATAAAAAAAGACAAAATCGTCTCATTTGCAACAACATGGATGGATCTGGAGGGTATTATGTTAAGCGAAATAAGCCAGAAAGAGAAAGACAAATACTGCATGATTTCACTTATATGTGGAAGATAAACTAATACACAGACAGACAGAACTGTTTGGTGGTTACCAGGGGCAAGGGAGGTGGGGGGTGGGCACTAGGGGTGGAGGGATGCCTTTATATGGTGACTGACAAACAATAAAAAAAAAAAAATTTTTTTAAATTATAAAAAAAAAAGAACAACAAATCAAAAAACTATATATATACACACCCTTGGATCTAGCAATTCCATTTGTATTTATTCTGCAGATTTCCTTCCACATGGGTGTGATGATGCATACTCAGAGTTATTCACTGCAGCATTATTTATAATAGACTAGAAATAACCTAAATATTCATCAATAGGGATCTCGTTAAAAACAATGTTAAAGTTATTCAAAATACAAGTTTAAAAAAAAAAAAGCAAACAATAAACAGCATTATAAAATTTAAAAAAAGACATTGTTAAGAAAATAAAAACACAAGCTATAATCTGGGAGAAAATATTCACAAAACACATAAAGGGCTAGTGTATAAGATACACAAAAAAATCTCATATCTCAAAAATAAGAAAACAAACAACCCAGTTCTCCTTATAGAAGAATTCTAAATAATTTATGTAGACACTCTCCGCACAAGGAAGTGGAGCTCCCCACCTCCACCCCCACTACCAACTTCAGTGTTGGCTGCATTTAGTGACTTGCTTGCAAAGAACCAAGAATGGAAAGGGAGAGAAAAAACAACTCTGCAGAGAAGAAACTTTGCAAACACTACTTTAACCAAGTGATCAAGGTGAACATCACCAGTGATAAGTCATGTTGATAACATATATCCCTGAGGTGACGAAAAGGCCAAGCTGACTCTGTGGCATTCTTCCCCAAAATTCATAACCCCAGTCCAGCTGTGAGTAAATCATGAGACAAACTCAAATTGAAGAAAATTCCCTAAAATTGTCAAGGTCATGAAAAACAAGAAAACAGTAAGACACCATGAGACAAGAAGAGACTAGGGAGACATTATGACTAAATGTAATGTGGCAACATGGTTGGGATCCTGGAATTCAAAAGGGACATTAGAGGAAAAATTAGTAGAAGCCAAATAAAGTCCAGAGTTTGGTTTAGTTTTTTTTATTGTGGTAAAAAATACATATCATAAAATTTACCATCTTAACCATTTTTAAGTATAGAGTTCAATAGTGTTAAATATACTTACATTGTTGTGAAATGGATCTCTAGAACCTTTTTATCTTGTAGAAATGAAGCTCTATACCTCTTAAACAACTCCCTTTGCACCCTCCCCGCTATCCCCTGGTAACCACCATTCTACTTTCTATATCTACGAATTTGACTACTTTAGATACCTCACATAAGTGGAATCATACAGTATTGTCCTTTTGTGACTCACTTCTTTCACTTAACATAATGTTCTCAGTGTTCATCCACACTATAGCATGTAAAAAGATTTCCTTCTTTTTTAAGGCTGCAAAGTATCCCATTATATGTATATACTCTATTTTATTTTTCCACTCATCCATTGATGGACATTTGGGTTGCTTCCATCTCTTGGCTATTGTGAACAGTGCTGCCATGGACACGGGTATGCAATACAAATGGGCAAAAGATCTGAACAAACACTTCACCAAAGAAGATATATGGATGGTAAATAAGAACAGGACAAGATGTTCAACATCATTATTCATCAGGGAAATGTAAATTAAAACCATAATGAGATCTCCCTGCACACCTATAAAAAGCCAAAAAAAAAAGTGCTGGCTAGCATACGGAGCAACTACAACTCTTCCACACTGCTGAAGGGAATGTAAAACAGTACATCTACTTTGGAAAACAGTTTGGTGGCTTCTGATAAATTTAAATATATACTTACCACAATACCCCAAAATCCCATTCATAGATATATAACCAAGAGAAATGAAAACTTGTTTTCACATAAAACCTTGTAAAAGAAGGTTTAGGAGGGCTTTATTTATAATCGATAAAAACTGGAAACCTCTGGCGCCGGCCCCGTGGTGTAGCAGTTAAGTGCGAGCGCTCCGCTGCTGGCGGCCCAGATTCGGATGGCGGGCGCACACCCACGCACCACTTGTCAGGCCATGCTGTGGCGGCGTTCCACATGAAGTGGAGGAAGATGGGCACGGATGTTAGCCCAGGGCCAGTCTTTCTCAGCGAAAAGAGGAGGACTGGCATGGATGTTAGCTCAGGGCTGATCTTCCTCACCAAAAAACAACAACAAAAAAAAACTGGAAACCTCCCAAATGTCCTTCAACTGATAATGGATAAACTAAGCTGGCATATTCCTAAAATGGAATATTACTCCATAATAAAAAGGAATGAACTACTTATACACACATCAACATAGATGAATTTCAAATGAATTACTATGTAAAAGAAGCCAGACCCAAAAGACTATATGATCTCATCTATATATACATTTTTTTAGAAAAAGCAAAACTATGAGGACAGGGAACGGATCGGTGGTTGCTAGGGGTTGAAGCTAAGTGCAGGAGTTCACCTCCTAGGAGCACAAGAGAAATTTTTGAGATGATGAAACTCTTCTATATCTTGATTTTTTGTGATGCATTTGTCAAAACTCAAACTGTACATTAAAAAGGGTGAATTTTGGGGCTGGCCCCGTCACGTAGCGGTTAAGTGTGCGCGCTCTGCTGCTGGCAGCCTGGGTTCAGATCCCGGGCACACACCAATGCACCGCTTATCAAGCCATGCTGTGGCGGCATCCCACATAGAGTGGAGGAAGATGGGCCACAGATGTTAGCCTAGGGCCAGTCTTCCTCAGCAAAAAGAGGAGGATTGGCATGGATGTTAGCTCAGGGCTGATCTTCCTCACCAAAAAGAAAGGGGTGAATTTTACTATTTATATAAATTATATCTCAAAACAATTGACTTAAAAAAATGGTTTTCCACCAGAAGTTTCATCATACTTTATACAAAATGGAGAGCACTGCAACATGCCATCTCCTACTGTTTGTTGTGTTTCATTCGGTAAAATTTTTCACTTTCTTATTTGTGCTCTACTGGTTAACATTTTAATTCCCTTGGCGGGATTTTCAAAAATCCTCTCCTATCTCGTTGCTATAGCTACAAGGGCTTATCTCATTTGACTGTGTACATGGCCCAGAGGCTTGTATAGGCATGCACATCAGGCTTCTATAAAATATCTCCCCCACTCCAACTCTCTTTCCTTTTCTCATTGAAAGACATCTTTATTAATCTATTAATGGGTGCTAAAGCCTCTGGGGCAGCTCTTTACCCTCAGAAAATTCTACATACTCCCAAAACAAGGACGTTAGTAAAGCCAGATAGATGCAAACCACACCAGTGTACACGAAGCACATTTGGCCAACAGGAAGTCTGCTAGAGGACTCTCATGGAAGGCCTCCGAGCTCCTAAAAAGAGACCTGTGTCTTGATGTGACAACTGGAACTTGCTATCCTGAGGGGAGCTGATCTGATGCTAAAAAGCTATTACACTGAGAATGAGAGAGCAGAGAAACAGAAAAAAACGTGGGTCCTTGCAAACAGTGTTGCAACCAATTCTGGAACTGTCATTCCTTAGAATTCTTGTAAAGTGAAATAATTTTCCTATTGTTTAAGATAGTTTAAATTCAGAGTTTTTGATACTTGCAGTTGAAAACATCCTACTAATACAAGGCCCTACTCCCATCACCTAAGACATCATAGCAAAGCTATATATGGCTCTCTCAAAAAGTTTTCCTTTACTGCTCTAAAAAATAAAGTCTATTAGGAAAAAAAAAACTTTTCCCCCTAGGCAATCCTTCGTTTCCCCTGTTTGCCTCTACTCTTTCTCCTGGCCCTTGTTCTAAATCCCCTCTACTTTTCTCATGATACAGGAGTCCCAAGCAGAAAACGGAGTTTTCACAAATAGTCTCAACAAAAGGGATAAAGCAAGCTCATCTACAGTCACAGAAAGCAGATCAGTGATTGCTCAGGTTTGGGGGGCAAGGGATAGAGGTGTTAAGAGGGACATAAAGCGATACAAGTAAACTTTAGGGAGGTGATGGATATGTTCATTATCCTGATTGCAGTGATAGCTTCACATACATAAATGTATGTCAAAACTTATCAAAAACTGTATACTTCAAATGAGTATAGTTTATTATATATCAATTACTCCTCAATAAAGCTAATAAGTTGGAATTTTTTAGTAGACAGCTTTACTCAGTGGCTTTCTGTTTCTGTGCAATCTACAGAAATCTTTCCTGACCTTTCAAACTCCAAGTAGGTTGACTAAACTCTTCAATCAAACTTACAGGGACATATGACCTCTTATAAATAAGTTATAAGCACTACGGCCACAGAGTAAATTTTCAGTGAGCCCATCACCAAAAGGTTTGCAAGAAAGATTTTTATCTAATGCCCACTTCCTCTTTTAAGTTATGCTAAAAAGACATAGGTATATTAAAACTCCTTAAAATCCTGTACCTTCTCAAATCACAAAATATTCCTTTGGGATCCAAGCTCTTCTATTTGCTATTGTCAATTCCCACCCACTCTTTCACTCCCTTCTCACTGGCATTCACTAAATCCACAAGCCTCCCTATTCTCTCTCTTACAAACATCAAGAAAGGGCTAGAGGGCTGCTAACCAGCTTTCTACTGAGATGAATTCTGAGTTCCCGAAGGCAAAGAAGTCCACATATAACTTCCTATTGCCTGAGAAGAGAAGACTATTAAATTTCTACACTAAGCAAGAGCACCAAGCAACTAGAGGTAACCTTTTGTAGTCTTTTCCTCTTATATGCCAAAAATCACAGCTGATGGGGACAGAGGAGTAAAAAGAAAAGACAGCTTACCCATGGAGTAGAGGTTGTCAAAGCTCTGGTGCATGCGGATAATCTCATAGTAGAGTTCATCATAGCTGCTGGGAGTGGGCAGGAATGTGTCGCCATATGTGATAAACATATTAAATAGGTTCACAATCTAAAAGAGAAGCAAAAGCCCAGATATAGGCATCACACTATGAAGACCAGAAGGGTACTGTCAGTGGTGTGCTGTAGAGAGCTCTCATCAGCTTGTAAGAGCTGATCCTTAAATTTTCAGGAATTTTGTGAGCTGGTTGTCAAAGAAAGCCATTATTAAAAATTAACTTATATAAACTTAAAATTCAATAAATTATATTAAAATGAAAGTAATACTCAAAACTCATCACTTCCTAATTATTTTCTACCTTTTACTATTATCTGCGCTCTTGAGATTAATTTACACATCTTATATCTGTGTGGTGGGAATAGCATATAATGGTGCATTACTGCTCATCTCCTCCCAACTCTGCATTCAATGATGTCACACTGATAGCTTGAAATTTGCCACAGTAGGTATAGTTTTACCACAGAAATCAGCAAATGCTACAAATCAGGGCTTTTTTCACCCAAATGTTAAACACTTATGAACACATTGGGTAATATTCTGAGAAGACAGTCAAAAGGCACAACGCCCTCCTTCTACCTTAAATAATCAATCAGGTAAGCAGGCATCTGTAATGTCTCTCAGAAACCAATGTGCAGCCATGATGGAAACACTCATCTGGCTAGGACACCCCTAGTGGCTTTGCTACGTACCAACATAAAGACTATAGTAGTCTAACACAGTCTCTCTGCTGGGACCAAGGCTCACCATTCATACACAGAGATCTGACCTATACCTGCCCTTGCCACACAATATACTCTCATAAAAGAGAAAGAGTCCCAGGTTTACCAAAGACATAGCTGAGAGTGGGAAGCACCAGCCTAGAGATTCTGATACAAAAGAAAAATAAAGGCCCGGTTCCCCCTATGGCTTAGTCCCCAGAACACCAGCTCCTGTTTCAAACTGGACCATCTCTGCCTTAGTGCATTGCTTTAGAAAAAGAATTATTTTTTTTGTTACTCACCATAAGGGCTAACGTAAAAATGTTGTGTTTGGCCAAAAGTACGGTCTCATTTGACATAAGGAACTTCAGCAAATTTATCAAGGCTTAAAAAAAAAAAAAAAAGACATCAATAAGCTATTCAAAGTATAATCAATAAAGTTAAATGAAAATAGACTAGCTTTACAGAAATCCAAATAGGGCTAGAATGAGTAAATCACAGTTACTAAGGACTTTTTAAAAAAAGGTAAGGTAGGTATATTTGAAGAAAGCACTGACCCTTCCAAGCCTGTGTCTGCTTATCTGCCCATAGAAGGTTTTTAAAAATCCACTTCTTTTTGCCACTTCATAAATAGCAATTAAGCTCAGAAATCTGACTATGAAATGGACATCTTTGTGCTCCAAATTCACTACTGCAAATTTACCCCACCAAATTTGTTCAATTTACAAGTCAAAATGAGGGTCCCCCTCTCACCCTAGGCTGCAAGCATCTCATGTAACCAAGTTTTAGCTATGTATCTGTTTCAAATATCATTGCTAAGAGGGACATCTTTCAATTCTAACTGGTCACCAGATGTGCCAGCTATACTGTAGAACCTATAGGTAGGCTTCAGCTCTAGATAGGAAGAGAGCACATGAAGAGAAAAAAAACGTCCTTAACCGTTTTAACTACACAAACAAAAGCGCAGCTTGCTTTGTCCTCTCCCAACCATGACAACATTTACCAAAAAGGTGCCCGTTCTGCCTGGCAATCCTTAATGAGGGAAGAGATTGCTAAAACCAAAGCAATCTCAATAAAGAGACTTGACTGCCAAGTCCCTAGGTTAACAGCGCAGCTTTAAACACATTTTTGCAAATAAATATTAAGCATAAAAGAAATTATCAGTTGCCTTGAACTCTTTCACCCAAGACCATGAAATGAATCCTGCTCCTTTGCCCATCATGACGATTGCCCCTGTGCCTAGCTCCCCTACTTGATGGGAAACTATAAAGAAGGGGTTCAGCAGCTGCAAACAATCAGTAGTCCTTCTGCTTCCCCCCTTCAACCTTCTGCACTTCCACAGACACAAAAAAAGGCTTAACCTTACCTTTTCTAAGACCCTATCTGCTTCTTTGCCAGCAAAGAAGTCCACTCTCAAATGCTGTCTGAGCTTTGTGTGAAGTTCACTACTCTTAGAAAAGCTCTGATTTCAAACAGCAGGGAACGATGAGTAGGAGTAAAACTCTCCAGACACTTGCTGCTTGCCACACATCACCCCTCACTCTCAATCCTCTAAAAGCATAGGTACAGTAAAGAAACAGCAGGCAAGGAAAAGTACAAGAGCCTGTCTACATTCTGTTTCTAAAGCCTGAATCTTCCCCTCAAATAGCCAAAAAGCCTTGCTAGGGATGAAGGAGGTAGGCATCCTCACTTATGAACTCTTCACCCCTGCCCCGACTCAAGTTCTCTGAAGTTTCATAACGGAAAGGCAAATGATAGGCAGCTGGCCCTTTTGATGTTGTCTGTTAACATGCGATCTGTTGGACTGGACCAAAAAAAAACCTCCATGGGAGCCAATTCTGGATCACACAACCTACTTAGCTCCTACCAGGAGCTCAGAGAATGAAGGGGACTAGCTAAAATCCACATAAAAATCACTAACCCAGCCCAAACCTCCCTCCTTAATAAAGACCATCTTGCTGAGTTATTTAAGGGCTGCCCACTCCACCCCCTAATCCCAGAGCTTAGACAAGCCCTGCTAATGGATAAATCACCTGACAATCAGACTCTATAAACTCACAGGAGACAAGAGAAAAGGATGGGTAGCACACGTGGCACTCTGCAAAACATAATGGCTGGAGAGCGACAAAGCAGCTTTTGCACACATCCAATCAACAAGGACTTTTGTCTCCAGCACACACAGCACCAAGATGCAGCCTCAGCAGTGGTTATATGGTAATTAAGGGGCAGAAAACCTGGAGAAAAGGAAGTGGAAGCAATGATTTATTGCTCCTCTGCTGGACTACAGCTAATCTTGATCTCTGGGATTCAGCGTCAAGGACGACAAAGTGAAAAATATGAGGCGAGGAAGAGAGCAATTCCGGCACAGGACAAAAGGTGACCTGTGTCCCAACTGCCACAGACATCAGCAGAGCCAAACAGTATTGAGAAGGAGAGTCCAGCACTGCAATACTCTGAGAGTCAGTACCGGGGTTGGGGGGGATCCGCATTCTGCCCCTGATAATTCAAGTCAGATGCCCCTCCCCTCCAAAAAAACCTAGGGTTTTCTCACCTGAAGTAGTCACTCTCTAGAGAGAATTTAATAGGCAGCTAAAATGAACAAAGCAACCTTAAAATTGGCTCCCACAAGCCTCTGACATCAGGGACCACAATTCTTCAAGAGGGAATGCCCCCAATATCCCATGCAATACTGCTTTTTTCCTTCATCATTTCCCTGATTTTACACTCATTCTATCAACTGTCTGGTGTCCTATACGTCAGTACACACACATTGTCTTCTATTCTCTGACCTTAGATGATGGGAGTTCTAAGTCTGTGTGGCTTCAACATAGCTGATTATAGATTTCTAGAGCTATAAAGGACCTTCGAGGTCATTTAATCCAATTTCCTCATTTTGGGATTAGAAAACACCCACTTCCTCCACCACCCCAACTAGCTAGTGACTAAACTGGGATTAGAACTGGTCTCCTGTTTAGTGTTCTTTCCATTAAGATGAGATTAAACAAAGGTGCCAGATGGAGTTAAATGTTAAAGGGCAGGAAGCTTACATATAAATGGTGCGCCTAATTAGACTTGCTACCAACACTCATCTATAACTCTGGTTTATAACTCTCTCCACCTACTGGCTGCTCCAGGTTATTTTCATGTATTTGGTCCCCTTTTTCTCTTGATCTTCAGCTACTTATTAGAATGCAAGTGTTTATTACCTCACTATTACCTTTCCACTACTCACTCTCAACACTAAAAGACTCCCAAATAACTTTTCTCAGCATAAATCACCTCAGCAGGCCCTCTACATCTGCTCTCATATCTCTTCTTTACATCTCCTCTCTCACACCCCTCTCCCCTTCTGTTTCTGCTTCCTTCCTAGTATCTATAAAACAAACAAACAAACAAACAAAAACCAAACAGCACGTAACTGTCAACTAAAACTGCTATTTCCCTCATGTCAACTAAAACTGCTCCTATTTCCCTCACTCAGGGTTGCCTCCAAAATTATGCACTGATCATGGAATGTGATTGGATCTGGACTTCAAAGGGAGCCAAGATCCCCTTTTTTAGAACCATAAGCTATTATGGTACAGAGCTATGCACAGAGTTTAACTGCAGCCAAAGAAGAGAACAGCCTTGTGTCAGGGGTAGGTTCAAGGACAGTAGAGAACTGGCACTCCGGATCTCAATTCCAACACACAAGTAGCACAGAGTTCATGCTGGCTGGCTCCTGGTTCACCACTCTCCACACCAACACATTTTTTGAAAACTGTCCTTGATCCACTTGTCCAATTGGTGCCATCTGGGCACATGACCAGCCAAATTATTCCAAGGACAGTCACAGAAGTACACAGAGAGAAGGACATAGAGGGAAGAGCTAAGATAACTAAAAAGATAAGGGGTTGGTTGTATAAACATAGCATTGTTAATTAGTATATGTCTATAAGAGTTTCGTATCAAGTACAATACATGTTGTAGTCATTGTGAAGTTAAGAAGGGCAGGATGTACTTTTTTTTCTTTTTAATTTAACCCTTTGGTTTATCATCTTTCTAATTCTTCAATAATAGTTTTAAAAAGGAAACAGGGAAGAAGAGGCTTAACAAGCTCTTCCTCCCCAAAGACCTGACCCTTAGTCTGAGAGATTCCAAAGAAGAAGGGCCTATGGTATAGAAACTCAATACTATGTAAACAATGAGCAATGGCTGCTCGTCCTCACAGAACAGAAAGGCACAGCTTTTTGCAGAGACTATCCTTTCAGATGAGGACAAGCTTTGTGGCAGAGACCTTCTACGCCTTAAAAGACAATTCTCATCAGCCCCCATTCTCCAAAGCCCCAGGAGTGGGTTGCCCCAAAACACCAATGCCAGACAGACATATCATATAGAGGAATACATCATACCTTTCCGCTGAGTGACAACAACTACAAACTTAATAACTGTTGCCAGAAGCTCACACAAAGTATCTCAAACCTTCCTCTTTTCTACTGCCCTCTACCTGATACCTTAAAAAGAGACATTTAACTCCAGAAATCACCTCCTCCAAACTACATTCATCTTTTTTCAAAGGGAGAAACACCATGGCCATAAATGCCAAGGGAGGTAATATTTATTAGGTGCCTGCTAGATGCTAGGCATTATGTAAAGCACTTAAAGTACATTATTCTCACTGAATCCTACTATCCAAAGTAGTTATTATTTACAGATGGTCCCAACTTACAGATGACCAAATTGAAATTCAGAAAGGTTAAATAAGTTACCTAAGGCCACATAGCTAGTTGGAGCTCAACTGCATTAATGGCAACATACTGGGAAAAGGGCCCATGAACTCCCCCTCTGCTGAGGTCTACGAAACTGTACTGGTTCCTCCTAAACTTTAATTCAGAAAATATTTGTTGAGGGTGGGGGAGCTAGCTATCTAGTACCAATATCTATATTTGCTAGCTAAAACCATAACCTTACTCAGAACTCCACTAATCAGCCCCTCACATTTCAAAGGGATCAACGGAAAAATACTTTAAGTTCAAGTCCATCTCTCTTGTAAGCGTCTCAGGATTTCACTCCACTGACCTAGTCACTTTAACCTGCACACTCTCAAAAACAAGAGGTTGAAAGTAAAGACTTGAACAAGTATTTATACACCCAAGTTCATAACAGCATTATTCACAATAGCCAAAATGTGGAAGCAATACAAGTATCCACTGACAGATGAGTGGATAAACAAAATGTGGTATATACATACAATGAAATATTATTAAGCCTAGAAAAGGAAGGAAATTCTGACACATTTACAACATGGATGGACCATGAAGACATTATGCTAAGTGAAAAAAGTCAGTCACAATGGGCCGGCCCCATGGCTTAGCGGTTAAGTGCGCACCCTCCGCTGCTGGCGGCCCAGGTTCGGATCCCGGGCGGGCACTGATGCACTGCTTCTCTGGCCATGCTGAGGCTGCGTCCCACATGCAGCAACTAGAAGGATGTGCAGCTATGACATACAACTATCCGCTGGGGCTTTGGGGGAAAAATAAATAAATAAAATTATAAAAAAAAAAAAAAAAAGTCAGTCACAAAAGGACAAATACTGTATGATTCAACTTATATGAGGTATCCAGAGTAGTCAAATTCATAGACGTAGAAAGCAGAGGGCCCGTCCCGTGGCATAGAGGTTAAGTTCGTGAGCTCCACTTCCATGGCCTGGGATTCGCAGGTTCTAATCCCAGGTGCAGACCTACACACTGCTCATCAAGCCATGTTGTGGCAGGCGTCCCACATACAAAATAGAGGAAGATCGGCACAGATGTTAGCACAGCGACAATCTTCCTCAAGCAAAAAGAGGAAGATTAGCAATCGATGTTAGCTCAGGGCCAATCTTCCTCACACACACAAAAAAAGTAGAATGGTGGTTGCCAGGGGTGGGGGGACGGAGGAAATGCAGAGTTACTGTTTAACGGGTATGGAATTCCAATTTGGGAAGATCAAAAAGTTCTGGAGATGGAAGGTGCAGATGATTGCACAAAAATGTCAATGTATTTAATGCCACCAAACTGTACATTTAAAAATGGTAATTTTATGTTATTTATGTTTTACCAATAAAAAAAAAGAACAGGGGCTGGCCCTGTGGCGTAGCGGTTAAGTGCGCACGCTCCGCTGCTGGCGGCCCAGGTTCAGATCCCGGGTGCGCACCAACGCACTGCTTATCAGGCCTTGCTGTGGCGACGCCCCATATAAAGTAGAGGGAGATGGGCAAGGATGTTAGCTCAGGGCCAGTCTTCCTCAGCAAAAAGAGGAGGACTGGCATGGGTGTTAGGGCTGATCTTCCTCACAAAAAAAAAAAAAAAAAAAATAGGGCCGGCGCCATGGCTTAGTGGTTAAGTGCGTGCACTCTGCTGCTGGCGGCCCGGGTTCGGATCCCGGGCGCGCACCGATGCACCGCTTCTCTGGCCATGCTGAGGCCACGTTCCACATACAGCAACTAGAAGGATGCGCAGCTATGACATACAACTATCTACTGGGGCTTTGGGGAAAAAAATAAATAAAAAATAATAATAAAAATACATAAATGAAAAAAATAAAAAAAGGAACAAGAGGTCAGTGTTTTTCTTTCCACCAACACTAGCATGAGCCTTACAAACACTCCATCCCGACGTTCTGTAACCTCAGCATATGTGACTAGCTGAAATTTATATCATGGTACACAGAACTAAGTACAGGGTCAAACATACAAAGGCGTTTCCTCTTTGATGGGGAAAAGGAAAGGAGCCAAATATACTCAGTCAACAGAAAGCCATGGACTCTAGGGTAGGACTGCAAATTCAAAATGAATCCGGGTTCGGCCTGGTGGCATAGTGGTTAAGTTTGCGCACTCCGCTTTGGCGGCCCCAGGTTCGGATCCCAGGTGCTGACCTACATACCACTGATCAAGCCATGCTGTGGCAGCATCCCACATACAAAAGAAAAAAGATGAAGAGTGGCACAGGTGTTAGCTCAGTGACAATCTTCCTCAAGCAAAAAGAGGAAGATTGGCAACAGATGTTAGCTCAGGGTCACTCTTACACAAAAAAAAAAGGAATCCTGGGCAGCCTTCAAGACAACACTATGGCAGTCTTCAGAATAATAATCAAAGTTCACAATCAAAGCTACCAATGCACTGGAGTACCAATGATATCCTAGGAAATCCTTGGGGATCCTGGGTTTGGCTCCTAATCTTTGCAATCTCCACTAAATGGGAATCCAGGCACCCAGCTCCAAATATTTTTAATCTGCACTGAGTGAAAAATAGAGAAGTTATGTCAATGAAATATTTGAGGTATTATATCACACATTCAATATGTTTCAGTTGTAGGGAAGGGGGTGCTCCATACACACTTGTTTCTTCATTGGAAAGTCTTTTCCACCAGGCACTCTGAAAACTTAGTTTCTGGGCTCTTTTCCAGGAACTACAAATTGGCTGCAACTGCTGCCTCTTTTGACTCCATACTAGAAGCAACAGTCAGTCTCATACTTAGCTTTGGCCCAAACTCCTTTCCTTGGGGAGTCTTGTGCATCAAGTATGGCAGCATGTACAGTTCTGACTTTTCTGTATGCAGACATAGGTGGAATAAAAGATAGTGTGCAGGTTCTGGGAAGCTGAGCCAGGAACGGGTACCTTGATGGTCCCTGAATCCCAAGTGAATTCCCAGAGGCAGAGACAGCCAATCTATTTTCCAAATGAGGAGGGTTCAGTACTATCCACCTAAGAATCCTGCCACCTTACATAGGCCCCCCCTCACCCTAAAAGGAACTTTGTTTGCAGAGCTGTTCCTAGCATAAACGTACCCCACATAATGAGGACTTTCCCAGATTTTTTCTTATCCTGCTTTGAATTTAAGAGAAGGGAAAGAAGGTAGCAGCAAATTCTGTTGCCATGTAGGGAAGTAGAATGAATAATGGATATGGGAACTTCTCCAGGACTAAAACCTGTCCCCCACATTGAGGTAAACCAGGTGCTGAGAGGAACAAGCCAACCATGAGAAGACACAATTAAGTGACAGCTCAGAGCCTGCCTCAGAGAAGCAGAGGGGAGGTTTAATTACAAAACCAAATGAATGACATTTAAATAAGATTAAAAACAGGAAGGAGAAAGAGGGCCTCCAGCAGAGCACAAATAAATGTTTCCAAAGAATCAGGTCAGAGAGAGCTGTCTGTTTGAACAGCTTTTACATGCTATGAAGAGAAAGAGATACAAAGCAAAGACAAGACTCAGCCAGGCCCTATTTTGTGGCCTGGGATGGAGCTAGGATGAGATGCCACCGATCCCAAATCAAAACCTGCTCATTAAGGGAAACGGATAATTTCACAGTGACTGATAGAAGAGAAATATTAGCATCTCACTTGCTTAGGAGAAAAGTAGAGGAACTCAAAGGACAGGCTAGAAATAGCACTAGTGTAACAAGCCAACGCCTCCAAAACCCCAGAGGCATTATAAACTCTAGCCAATTCTAGCATCTCTGGACAAAATCACCAGTTACCCAGGGACATTGTCAGCAATCAGCAGGCTCATTGTCAATCAGCAAAGTGGCACAGGAAGGACTTAGAAGCCAACACTACCAGGAGAATAATTTTAAAATATACTGGGTGGCTTCTCAGAATACAGGCATCTGTCTGGCTGCAAACCCAAGCACCTCATTGAAAGAGAGGCCAATGAATCAAACAAGAAAATGAAATGGCTTCTGGTTGTGCGCTATGGGCCTCCCAGGTAAACAGATCACAAAAGTCAGTAAATTTGCTGGGAGAATTCTGGGAAGATGGCAGAGTAGGAAGCACCAGGAATCTCTCCCCCGACCTAGACAATAATTGCACTGTCTGAGTCTGTCCGATGTAACTATTTTGAAACTCAGCACTCTGATGAAGGTTTGAAACTTCCAGGGAAAGACGGATGGTAAATTTTGGTCAATTTCATCTCTTAGTACAGTAGCAGCTACCCATCCCCCACCCCCAGCCATGTGACAAACACTTGTTCCTGGAGCAGCTTGCACACAGCTTGTGGGAGCTAGGGTGGGCAAAAAGGACCCTGTCCTCCAAATACAGGGGATCTGTGCTCTGATTGCTGATTGCTCCTTCTAATCACAGAGGTGCAGACAAAGAGGCAGACAGCCATTGTTGTTGCCCCCCAACTATTGCAAGCCCTTCCCCCTCCCGACAAGTGACTTCCAGGAGATTTAAAGGACCAGTGTCCCTTTTCTCCCCACCTTCATTTTTTGTTTATCCCCTTTTGGAAGCCAGAGATTAAAGACTAGGACATTCAAAAACAACTGCATATACAGGGAAAATTAGAAAATGACTGCATATGCCCAGGAAAAAGCTCAGAGGAGACCTAAGAAGACATTAATTTTACACCTTGCACAGAGAGAGCCTACAAAACTCTTCAAAACAATCAAAAAAACAAAAACAACAAAAATAATAAAAAACAGCAAACTTGGAGGAAGGGGGAGAGTCTGATTTCTTGAACGTTGAGGACATTATGTTAAGTGAAATAAGCCATTCACAAAAAGACAAATACATACTGTATGATTCCACTTACAAGGGGTATTTAGAGTAGTCAAAATCATAAAGACAGAAAGTAGAATGGTGGTTGCCAGTGGCTGGGGGAAGAGGGGAATGGGGAGTTATTGTTTAATAGGTTTAGAGTTTCAGTTTTACAAGATGAAAAGAGTTACGGTGAAACATGGTGGTGATGGCTGCATAACAATGTGAATGTATTTAATACTACTGAACTGTACACCTAAAAATGGTTAAGATGGGAGGAGGGCAAAACGGGTAAAAGGGGTCAATTATATGGTGACAGACAGAAACAGATTTTGGTGATGAACACACTCTAGTCTATACAGATGTCAAATTATAATGCTGTACACCTGAAACCAATATATTATAAATCAATGTTACCTCAACTAAAAAATTCATTTAAAAAATGGTTAAGATGGTAAATTTTACGTTATGTGTATTTTACCACAGTAAAAACAAAAATGAGTACGTCAACAAGCTGCACTGTCTAAAGGTTCCACACCACTCTGGATGAATTGGAAAAAAGAACAAATCTTTTCTTTAAATGGAAGTTAGGTTCTGTCTTACCGTTTTCCTTGCTGTTGAAGTCTATTTGCTAAAAGGGAAAATAAGATTCTCAACCATCTCCAATTCTCCATTTACTTGGGGACACTGCAGTCCTCACAGCTACTGCCCACTCTCTTCTTGGTCATAAAAATGAGCTTTTATGTGCAAGTTCCCATATGGAACTTAAGAGTCTGGGAAATGCAGGATCCCATACACCTTATTCCTGTGTAGCTGCCTATAACTAAGCATGCTTAAAAGCCAGTGTAGTCTTCTAGGCCCCTATACCACCTGCTTATTTTTTCCAACATTGCCCAACTGAGAGAGAGCCAAAATTACCCTTTAAGAAATCTAACAGTCAATGAGACCATGTCTCAGCGGAACCATCTGATGTAGACCAAGAACTTTTACTTTCTGCCAAAAATGATGAAAAACCAATAACAGACCTGTCCCGCTTACTTGAGATGCAGGGAACGATGATAACTGATGAAACCAAATGATGTGTTCCTTTAGAACTAGTATAGGCTGAGCAACAAAAGCACAGCTACTCCTTCCTCTGCCTCTTTTAGTTGACAAGATGCTAATGGGCCTATGAGAGTTGATGTTTCTCTGGATAGGAAATGACTCCCTGTGCAGAGAAAAGAACAGAGATTCTCACTCTTTTAGGGGCTTTCAGGAGGGAATCTTTTTCTCGCTCTAACAGGCTAAACCTGTTAGAAATTCTTATCTTTTGCTTCTGCCAAGTTTCTGAGGGTAATGAGAAAAAGATTCAAAATAGGGTAAATTTTGGATTCAGCCAAATGTGGCAAATCTGAAGGAAAAAGGAGTTTCCTGGCATTCTTTTCCAGTCCTGGGGCTTTCTACAATGCTGTATAGATTCTTTCATAAAATTATTGAAACAGAGAAATACCTTCTAATGCCCCTATATTAGAATACCCTTACATTGAGAGGAATTATTATCCACAGAAGAAAGAAGCCTCCATTTTTTTGCACAGGGAAGCCAGAGCAGTCTTAATTAGGCATATCAAGCCTAGACTACATCTTGTAACATATTCCCCTAAATCAGAGAAAATTTAGTAGAAAGAGGAAGAAAATTTAAAAAGCAATTTTAAAAACAAAATAGCAATAACAGCTGCCAAAATTCCCCTTGCCATCTACTCTAGCTGTTTACTGCTATGTTCTTTCCCACCTGGATACCTTCTTCAAAACTAAAAGAAGCAATATTGTAGAGTTATATAAGATGTCACCACTGGAGGAAGCTGGTTGAAGGGTACAAAAACTCTCTGTACTATTTCTGCAACTTCCTGTGAGTCTATAATTATATCAAAATAAAAAGTGTGAAAAAAAGAAACTAAACTAAAAGAAGCAGACAATTAAAAGTTCAAAGGACAGTCTCCCAAAATCAGGAGGGGCTGCCAAAGCATCAAAGCTATACCTATACAAGAACTGCCAGATAAATCTATGGCTCAGGTCAGTCTTTCTCTTGAAAATTTTCAGTCCTGTATGACAACACCTACAGTAAAACAAGCTTCCAACAAAAGGCTCTCAATTCCCAGTCTCAAGGTGTACCTAACCATGAAGTCACAGGCTTCTGCCAGTGATGAGAGAGCCAGCTGGATCCAGAAAGCTGTAACACTCGGGGTTTTCCATTTTTCCTAGTAGGTATCTGAAAGGTCAGGCCATGTACAGTTTCTCTCTTTTTCACAAAGCTGTGAATGCTTTGGATGCTATTTAGCACAGTGAAGCTGAACAGACTGTTTTGGGGGCTTTAGGGGCCTTTCTTCCTGCAGGGAGGCAAATGTTGCCTTGTGATCTGTGTGGGGGAAGAGGGAAAATCCCCCTCTGCCCTTTCCCTTAAGGTTCTTATGGCTGGCCAAATAATTAACAAGACAGGTTAGCAGGAGAAAATAGTACCAAGTTGAATAAGAGGGAGAAACCAGGGATACTGCATTTCTCAACACAATAGAAGAAATTCTCGTCTTAAATACCATGTTAAATACCATGACACAGGAGGATGTTGGGGGTGGGGGGGGAGTCAGTTACAGGAGATTACCACTAAAGCACAGTAAACAAGAGTAAGGTTATTATGCAGATTTAAGGCCTCACCTTCCACATTGATAAGTTTTTAGAAATGAGGTCATCCCCCCTCTTCCCAATACAGAGAGGGAGATACCTTTACAAATGGAGATTTCCCTTATAAATGTAAATGTCTGTCTGGCAACTCCTCCCAAGCCCATCCAGAGAATGTGGCCAGAGACAGAACTTCATATAAAATGGGCTTGTTGGTGCCTTTTCTATTGTAACATCTATTTTACATTATATTACAGCCATCAGATAGAAGATCTGTTCCAGGAAGGAGTTACTATGTCAAATTCTTTAGGCAGTTAGTAGGGGAGGTCAAATGTCCGTCAGAGAAAACAATCAAGGTAAAGAGATACATTTCAGGGTGGCCAAATCTTTTTTTTTTTTTTTTTTTAAATGTTCTGCTCCACTTAATTTCTTTTTTGTTTCCCCCCTCAAAGCCCCAGTAGATAGTTGTACGTCATAGCTGCACATCCTTCTAGTTGCTATATGTGGGACACGACCTCAGCATGGCCGGAGAAGCGGTGTGTCGGTGCGCGCTCGAAATCCGAACCCAGGCTGCCAGTAGCAGAGCGCGCGCACTTAACTGCTAAGCCATGGGGCCGGCCCAGGGTGGCCAAATCTTGATCTCCCACAGTCCCGCCTTTGAAACTAAAAGTCTCACAGTCCTTTTGAAACTTAAAGAAGTTTCATAGTCCAGAAGCTGAGTTGGTAGATGTTCAACTCATTGAACACATTTCTTAGTCCTGATAATAGATCAGTTCAATTAAGTTCATTTTAGAAGGTGGTGATGCAAGTGGGCTCCCAAAGTTAGGTTTTATATATTGTGGAAGCAAGTAATATTATTTAATAAGAAGCATTTCTATGTAAACAAAAGAAAAACAAAGTTAATGGTTGGAGCAAATTGTAAACCAGTTTCTGAGTTTAGAGGACAGCCAGTTAAGAAGATTTTTAGATGTCAGCGTCAAAGTATCTTGTGCAGTTTAAAATGTCTCTGATGATGTCATCGGGTAATCTCTTAAGTTTATATCAAGTCCGTCAGCTTCAGTTTGTAAGGCTTCAGGATAAAGGGCGGGTTATTTTCAGTGATTTCAAATGAAAATGATGGAAAAAAATCAAAAACGTTAGTTAGGAGATCTGTAGTCAGATATTTTAGGAGACTAGAGGAAATCAGGATCCAGTCCAGTCAACAAAAAACAAAAACCTCAAAAGACAATTAACAAAACTAGGATCTAATATCCACAAATGTATACTATAGTTTTTACTGAAATATAATTTTTCTCTCTAAAATCACCCTCATTTTTATTAGATAGCCAAATTAAAACTAATTAGTTTATAAAATAAGTCTAGTTTTAATAAATTTGGCCCAATTATTTACATAAGTACGGCAAGAATAGCAATTGATCATATAGGCTCTTTTAAATCTGCTTTGCTGGAACTTTTTATAAGAAATCTCAGATTGAACTTCAAAGGCCTCTCGAGGCGAAAGTTAGGCTTTATATATATAAAATAAAGCCATAAGAACCTTAAGGGAAAGGGCAGAGGGGGATTCTCCCTCTTCCCCCCCAGTTTTGGCGTAGCTGGCAGGATCCCCACTGGCTGGCAAGTTGCCTTCTCTGGCTGGAAGAACTGCCTTCTCCTCGGGCTACTGCAGATGATGAGATACAGGAACGCCTGACGAAAGCCGGCAAAAGGTAAGACTTCTTACCACGTCAGGTTCCCGGAATCTCTATCTGCAGGGTCCAGTGGAAGCAAGCAGTGAGAATATTTTTTCTCTTTCTAAATTTAGATTGGCAGGAGAAAATATTTGGGAAACTAGTTTCTTGTGCTTTTAGTGACTCTGGTAAATTTGGTAGAGTACTCTTGGTTTTGATCTTGATCCCTTTTCCTCCCAGAGTAGTCCCTGTCTTGTTCTGTGTCCTGAGAACTTGGCTTTGTGACCAGTGAGAATATTCTCCTTGGTCTCCACCATACGGAAGGTGCATTTACCGGAGTGCACCTTGGTGGCCAGTCGAGTAGACTGGGGTTCCGAACTGTCTTTATCCGGCTGTGCCAAGCTCTCAAGGGAGTTTGTCATAAAGGGCCCAGTCCATAAGGGCTTTTGTCGTCTTAACCTTCGTTGCTTGTTAGTGCTGGAAAAATCCCATTCCAGTATCGCCTGCCTGGTGTCACAGATTAGCGGGTCTGTGACTGGAGGCGTCCCACACTAGTGTGGGAGACCCGAGACACCATTTTCACTACACCATCCTTACCGCCTATGCAACGAAGGTCTTTACTTTCTCTGAATATCTTTGGGAGTGAATTCTGTGGATCATGGGGGCTACATCATCTGCGCCCTCACCAGGGACGCCTCTTGCATCCATGGTAAAGATTTATTCTAAGCGTGGAAAGTTACCTCCGGGTCTTTCCTTAAAAAGGCTTATTGGATTGAGTCACTATTGGAATAAATATACAAATGAAGATCCTACTCATCAATGGCCAGACGACGGATCCTTTGAATTGGGAAAACTTCTAAATTGGGGGAAAAAAAATGTTTTGAGAGCTCTCACATAATTGTTTAATTGATATCTCAGAAAAGGCCAGAAAAAGGAAGGGAAAAATCAAACTAGCCTTAAGACCTTGATTCAGGTTACAATTGAATTGAGAACATGTAAAAGTGTAAGTGTTGATAAGATTATAAAGGTTGGAATGTTGGAGCTAATTTTATATAAAGAGGTTACATCAACTTTGCCTGAGTATGTTTTAAAATGTCTGACTGGGAATGCTTCCCTTGTCCAAAATTATAAGACCAAGACCTATTGATAAAAGTCTTAATGAAAACTATGTCTAGAGGTATAACAGGGGAATGAAATTTACATGAAATTTTGTAGAAAAACTGATGTTATTTCTATTACAGAACTGATTAACAAAAATAATAACTTAAATGATGGCTAATTTTACCTGAAGTCTTATGAAGTCTTGTAGGCAATCTAAATAATTACTGGGAACGAGTAACTAAATAGTTGTGAAAAAGATGAATGTTGGGTGAACTTTAAACAATAATTATGTGTTATGGTGGTTACAGCTTCCAAACTCTTTTTGGTGACTTAAAACTTTAGAGTTTTGCTAAATTTTATGATAAAAATTCATTGAGTATCTAGATCATTTCCAAATAAGATAAGATATTAGACATCGATTGCCAAATGTAGGTTTGTCTAGTTTTGGCTTCTTATTGCAGGAAAACTAAAAGATGTTTTGGGTCTATTAGTAAACATGTCTTGTGTTTTATTAAGAGACTGTACTATAAAGTAACATGTTTCCAGAAATTATGAAGTGTTTATAAATTTTCCAAGCCACAAGATACTAATGTAAAAGAAAGTTAATAATTGCTTACTTAGTTTTTACTTACAAATTAAGGTTTCCAAAGGTTAAAGTTTCTAATTAGTATACGTGCTTGAAGCTACTAAAAATTAAAAAAATATGTCTGTGTACAAGAAAAGTAAGATGTATAAAGAAGGTACAAAGAATGGAAATCTTTTATTTGGTTGATTAAGAAAGATAAATTTGTCCTCAAGTACTAGGAGGGAAAAGAAAGACATGGGACAATTTTGAATGTAAAAAGGAAGTTACAGAAAGTTTGTGGAAGAGGAATTCTGGAAAAGGAGTTTTATGCATGGTCAAGTTGGCTAAGATTAAAATGAATTTAATTAAGTAAATGAGTTTTAATATCAGAAGTGAGCTGGTACAAAATTAAAATTTGGTCTTCTTTCTCTTAAAAGAATAATTTTTCTTGAACTTTTCATCTGAGAGGTTATAAACAGTTTCTTTACCTTTGAGATGTCTTTGTTTTGTTAAAATAATTTCCTACGTTCAAAAGACTGAGGTCTCTACTAAGGCTTTTTGGACTGTTAATGCTCTGTTTGCTTTGACTTTTTATATTTTCGACAAGCTCCCCAAAATTCATATCTTAAAGTCTTTTTTTTACTTTTTTTTCTTTGAGAATTTTCAAAGGGCCCTGGAACTTCTCAAAGAAATTTGCTCTCTTCCTATAAGGAGGAAGATACTAAACTTATTAGGCTTATTCAGTATGTTAAACTACATGGGAAGCATTGTCAGACAAGTGATAATAAACCTGCTTAGGTGGTATTTTGTGGGTAAATGTTATTGATATAGGCGTTTTAAAATTTTATAACATTACTGAAATTCGGGTCTGTCCTGGTTATCAGTCATAATTCTGGTTGTTATTATTTAAAGTGCTGTATGTCACAAAATTAACCCAATTTCTTTGTCAATTGCCATTTTGAGGTCTTGTTACAGACTTATTTCTTTGCTCTAATGCTTTTGCAAAATGTTTCAACTTCAGAAAAATTCATGGAAAGGACTCTGACAGTTACACTGGAGTACAGGCTTCTGATAAACTTGCTGATCATAAAACTGAACTGGGTAAGAAATTACAGAAATCTGATGGAGAAACTGATAACTTCATGAAGTTGCTAACAAAAAGAGTGGGATCAAGAATGGATTACACAGGACTGAATGAACTGATAAGGATGATTATAATTTTTATGATTTTTCATTTGAAGTATTACTGAATTTTTAGGGCCGGCCCCGTGGCTTAGCGGTTAAGTGCGCGCGCTCCGCTGCTGGCGGCCCGGGGTTCGGATCCCGGGTGTGCAGCGACGCACCGCTTCTCCAGCCATGCTGAGGCTGCGTCCCACATACAGCAACTAGAAGGATGTGCAGCTACGACATACAACTATCTACTGGGGCTTTGGGGGAAAAATAAATAAATAAATTTATTTAAAAAAAAAAAACGAATTTTTAATGTTTTATTTTTTCAGATTTAAGAAAAACTTTTTCTCTTTTCTCCTGAGCTAGCTATGACTTATAACAATTTGGTAAAAGATAATTTTGCAAGCAAAATTGAAATATTTATCTTTTTCTCTCTACCTGATCCCTCCAGGATTTGGAAACTCTTAGTGAGTATTGTTGTTTTCATGGAAATATAGTTATAGGCATAAGTTCAATAAGAATCTGTTCTCCTTGTAACAGGACACAATTGGAAACACTGGTTATATTACCAAGGCTGTGACGGGAACATCATATTTGCGATATAACCATACAGCTTTTGAGGAATGAAGATTGGACTTTATGAAATAAAGCCATATGAAAACACTGGCCTGGTACCTTATGTTCAGTGTTCCAAGCAGCATTTACTGGATAAGTAAAGAATGTCACTTATCTAGCAGGTACAAGGAAACTCGAAATATTTTGGGGGAACCTCAGAAGAGAGGAATTCACCCAAATCTGTAGGTGTTGCAGGTGAAGTCTGATGACAAAGTCCTTGGCTCGGATTTCCTGGCCTCAAGAGGCCTTTAAAGTTCAATCTGAGATTCCTTATAAAAAGTTCCAACAAAGCAGATTTAAAAGAGCTTATATGATCAATTGCTACTTCTTCCTGTACTTATGTAAATAATTGGGCCAACTCTATTGGAACTAGACTTATTTTGCAAACTAGTTAGTTTTAATTTGGCTATCTTTGATAAAAATGAGGATGATTTTACAGAGAAAAATTATATTTCAGTAAAAACTATAGTATACATTTGCAGATATTAGATCCTAGTTTTGTTAATTGTCTTTTGAGGTTTCTATTTTTTGTTGACTGGACTGGATCCTGATTTCCTCTAGTCTCCTAAAATATCTGGCTACAGATCTCCTAACTAACGTTTTTGATTTTTTTCCATCATTTTCATTTGAAATCACTGAAAACAACCTGCCCTTTATCGTGAAGCCTTACAAACTGAAGCTGACAGACTTGATATAAACTTAAGAGATTACCCGATGACATCATCAGAGACATTTTAAACTGCACAAGATACTTTGACGCTGACATCTAAAAATCTTCTTAACTGGCTGTCCTCTAAACTCAGAAACTGGTTTACAATTTGCTCCAACCATTAACTTTGTTTTTCTTTTGTTTACATAGAAATGCTTCTTATTAAATACTTGATTGCTTGCTTCCACAATATATAAAGCCTAACTTTGGGAGCCCACCTGCATCACCACCTTCTAAAATGAACTTAATTGAACTGATCTATTATCAGGACTAAGAAATGTGTTCAGTGAGATGAACATCCACCAACTCAGCTTCTGGACTATGAAACTTCTTTAAGTTTCAAAAGGACTGTGAAACTTTTAGTTTCAAAGGCGGGACTGTGGGAGATCAAGATTTGGCCACCCTGAAATATATCTCTTTACCTTGATTGTTTTCTCTGACGGACATTTGACGTCCCCCACTAACTGCCTAAAGAATTTGACATAGTAACTCCTTTCTGGAACAGATCTTCTATCTGATGGCTGTAATATAACGTAAAATAGATGTTACAATAGGAAAGGCACCAACAAGCACATCTTATCAGAAGTTCTGTCTCTCTGGCCACATTTTCTGGATGGCCAGAGACATCTGGAGTTGCCAGACAAACATTTACATTTATAAGGGAAATCTCCATGTGTAAAGGTATCTCCCTCTCTGTATTGGGAAGAGGGGGGATGACCTCATTTCTAGAAACTTATCAATGTGGAAAGTGAGGCCTTAAATCTGCATAATAACCTTACTCTTGTTTACTGTGCTTTAGTGGTAATCTCCTGTAACTGACTCCGCCCCCACCCCCAACATCCTCCTGTGTCATTGGCTGAACATGGCATTTAAGATGAGAATTTCTGCTATTGTGTTGAGAAATGCAGTATCCCTGGTTTCTCACATGTATACATGTTATTAAACTTGGTACTATTTTCTCCTGCTAACCTGTCTTGTTAATTATTTGGCCAGCCATAAGAACCTTAAGGGAAAGGGCAGAGGGATTCTCCCTCTTCCCCCACATCTGCATCCGAACACAGGAGTCAGGAACTCTAAGTTCTAATCATGACTCTGTTTAGTGTCTGGTTCCATGATCCTTAGCAAGTCACTTACCCTTCTATACCTCCACTCCCTTCCCCAACAAATGGTGATAAAAATAATGACTTATCTATCATCCAGGGATGTGGCAGAGTGAAAGGGTAAGGACTGTGATCCATACATAAATGTCAAATAAAATGCCAGTATAAATCTGCCTTTAAATCGACCCATGTTTTCAGACTGTGGAAAGCCACACTATTTAAATTCAGGCTGCCTCCTCAATGCCCCTTCCGCCTGCAATGGAAGTAAAATAAGCTGACTCCATGAAGCTCTGCTCAAGTATTTCCCTCTCCAACAATTACATGCTTCTCTCTCAACATTCTGCTCATTCTTTGGTTAATGGCTTAGAAACCATCAAAGTTTCCATTTTTACTTGGTTAAAAGCAATCCATGTATCTGTAGGTAAGGAAGAGAGAGAAAAAGGAAAGAGAAATTACCCACCACTCCGTTTCACATCAACAACTCAAATAAAAAGGTGATGAAGTAAGCTCACAGAAACAGAACAACAAACATCCTACTGGGTTCTATCATTATTACTATTGTTGCTGCTTTGAGGCCCAAACACAACATCCTGCTGCTTTAAAAGAATGTTGGGTCATCGTTAATGGAAATTCTACATATCCATTCATCCATTTATTTATTCATTCAAATGTTTTCTGAGCCCCTGTTACAAGCTAAGCAGTGTGCTAGGGATAAAACAATGATTGAAACACAGGCCCTGCCCTCCAGGAACTTATTTTAAGAGGAAAGATAGATATTTAAACAAATCATTGTACTGACATATGCAAACATAGGAGAACAATGTGATATGCTGAAATAGAAGCTCTAAGTGCTGTAGGAAGACACAGAAAATAAAACATGGTGACCGACACGGTCTTTAGCCTCAAGAAGTTCAGAGAGGAGAATGCTAAGGTAAAATTACCAGGAGGAATGCAGTATGACTAGTAAATAAAGAAAAAATATTTAACCATATACTAAGATCTTCTGTGAAAACATAAGCCTAATTCGCAGGCTACGATACCGACTCAACACAAGGGTGACATAAGGGAAGCCATATTGTAGAAAAGAAACCCTATTATAACCTTGAATGACCTCTGACTAACTAACCCAGACAGGCTCTGTGGATTTTATGGCCCCTCCAGTGGCTGTAAGTTGATAACTTTATTCTTTTGAGTTCCTTAGGAATGTGATGACCCCCAAGCAGAGTCTATGCTGACAGCCATCATCAATGACAACCAAAAGATCAGGGTATAGGGCATTGCTGGGGTCTCTGATGCATACCTAGTAAAACAAAAGACTATCAGGAACTAAGACCAGATGGATGCCTCCACCTAGAGACCACCTGCCTCCCCCACCCAGAGACCAGCCCCGTATATAACTGCCTTGTAGTCTTTGTTCTGTAAGATGTTTTTTTTCGGATATTAGTCAGCCATCTTCCCTCTTACTAGCAAGCTGTAATAAAAAGTTCTTTCTCTCCTACCACCTTGCCTCTTGACCATTGGCATGTCTTGCAGTGGGCAGATGACTCCCACTTTGGGCAGTAACAGCCATGAAACCTAAAACTAAGACCAGGACTCTTAACATGGGATCATGAATGGGCTTCAGAGGGTCCATGAACTCTCTGAAATTATATACAAAATATGTATGTGTAAATGGACATTTTTCTGGACACAAAGATCATATCTTTCACTACATTCTCAAAGGTAAATAACTATTTCACTAGGATCTTATCTTAAAACCCAGTTTTCTATCTCTATCAGAGGAAAGTTTTAAGACCTAACCTTTTACTCAAAATATGAGATGTAGGTAGCCTAGAGGTCAGAGAAGAGCTTTTGAACTTTCCATAACTTGGTGAAAAATAGTGATTGCTCAAAAGAAGGCAAGGAGAGAGGCAGGACTTCTTCCTTTCCATATTATAGCTGAAGTTAACCTAAATATATTTCCCCATGTACTCGGATACCATGGTAACAGGCATCATAAATAGACAGTGGCAGCAGGGAGTAGGTCAGGGCTTGTATCTGTAAAACCAACAGGGAGGATTAAACCCCCAACTAATACAGCTGGCTCCTCCTCATCCATAAGACCAAGCCTGAGAATTCCATATGGCAATGTGGAGGGGACCTCTGGCTAACTCCCCAATATCAAAGAGCCACTGCAGTCAAATATCATAGGGATAAAAATCACCACTCAAAGTACAATGATACTAAACACCTACATTCCAAATGACAAAAGGCATTTGGACCTTAGCCGACTGCTTCCTAGACACCCAAGGTCTTCTGTGTGTCCAATCTAACAACATATGCCTTACCAGTCTTATTTATAAATAAAATTCAATTAAAGTTTGCAGCACATGTATGGGCAAGCATCTATACAAGTAAGCATATTTGCCATGATGAGTTTCACACAGCTCCCTCACGTCGGTAAGTCCAGAAGGCAAAGAAAGAGTGAAAACATGGGCATACCAAAATGAGGGGTAGTACCAGCCAAGGAATAGGTGGATCCACCATAGCCACATTTATATTCACTGATTGCAATATTATACATTATTATGGGCTGTGATGCACCAGATGCAGTGTAGCATTTTGCAACTTTCCTTAACACCTGCTGCTCTGCATCTCATTGTACACTTCATGTATGAACACATGGAGCCAGGGGTCCAGGAGGGCTCATCCAGTCAATATAGGAAAAGGAGCTCACCTCTCTTGGCAGAGAACTCTAGTACAAATGCCTAGACCTTAGGAACAAGCAGTCGTCCAGGCCTCACTAATGACAATCATATATACCTCCTCTCACCCTACCAAAGGCCTTAGAATGCCAATCAATCAGTCCTGAGACAGCATATAATTACAAACAGAGCTGAACATGACAGAAAGTACTCAAAGACATAAAGTCCAGTGACCAACACAGGATAAAGAATGGTTTGCCTCACAATTTCCTAGCCAGAATGGGGAAATGCTAAGATCCAGAAAAGACAAATATAAAAAACATTTTTTAATCTCTTACAAGATAGTTGCCTCTTTAAACAAAAATGATGGCAATGTATTTTGGGGTTTATAATGTATCTAAAAGTAAAATGTATGACAACAAAAGCACAAAGAACACACAAGGTAGAGGTAGGAGAGTAATGGGAAGCCCTGGGTTCCAGGGAGACAGACCAGGGTGAATGGTAGAAGGCAATGTGGAAAAGGCAATGGAACAGGGCAATGAGGAAGAGGACAACAGATGATGAGGATGGGAGAAAAGCCAGAGCGATCCCACGGGCCAGAGACAGGATGGCTAGGATAGAAAGGGAAGAAAATAGAATAAAAGAGAAAATAAAACCAGAAGAGAATCAAAAGCAGGCAGAAACAACTACTACCACCAACTCTTTAGTACTACAATATATAACTATCCCAGCTATAGACATAAACCATTTGTACTTGCATTAAGTTTTACAAATGTACCAGCATCCACAGATTTGCATCATTTTTGTGTTTTCTCTTTAATCCTAAATTTTTAGAGCCTAACAATCATACAACTATCCATAGGCAACCATAGTAAAAAGAATTGTTTGTTCCTACCTAAGAAATTCTAACTTTACTTATTTCAATCTCTTTTGATCTCTCTTTAGATCTTCTGACATTCCCTCAATCTCAAACTCTTACAAATCATACTCTTCTCTACTAAAATACCAAAATGCCATTATTGCCACTTAGTGTTATTTTCCTATTCCTTCTTCACCACCATAGGCAGGAACTGCAAAGAATTTGCTAATCTCATTAATTAAAGATCTCTACTTCCCATTATGGAGGACTAAATTTAGAAAGCCAAACTGGTTGGGAGGAAACCATGTGTCACAACAAGTGAGATAAATTCCATGGAAGGGGGAGGGGTTTCTTATAAAGCCTTTGACATTAACACACCCCCTTCTGCTGAGAATACAGAGAAGCTCTCCCATGGGTGGGGCTACATTTATCACTATAATCATCTGGAGAAGACTATTGTACCGTCAGGTCACAAAAGCCACAGGATCTATCAGAAAGTGAATGTCTCAGGGAACATGTCTCCTCTGCTTTCTTAAAACCTCCAATTTAATTGCACAAAAGAAAAGGATGGCAAGCCATCATTAATTGTACCCTTAGAGAAGAGCCACTTCCCCCCTGCAGGGATGGCAGTGACTTTACTGGGCTACCAAATGGATGCAAAGACAAAAGTAAACACTGTAATTTGCTGTTTTTGTCTCTGGCACAGGGGGAGTGGTATAATTGACACTGTCTGTAAACAGTAATAATGCCAGATGTAACACAAAGAACAGGATTTCCCCCATCACTCCACCTCCTTCCCACCCCCTCTCCCTATGACATTCCTCTTGAGATTACTCATCTTGAGGTAACACACAGAAGCCTCCCTATAGTCCATATGCTGCTACCAAATGGAAACGAGGGAGAATCCAAGTTTGTACTGACTCCTCCTCTACCTCACTCTTACTCAAAGGAAGAATCATTAGAACTCAAGAAATATTCAATTGTTTCTACCATCTGACAAAAAAATACAGGGAGGAGAAGGAACAAGAGAGAAAGTATTGAATACATATGTGACATGCCCAGGTCTGTATTAGAAGAAGGCTAAAATGATAAAAAGTATAAATGAAAATAGAAGCATCTTAAACAAACTAAAAAGTGGAAAAAAAACCTTTTCATCTTGTGCCCAGGCCTAGGGACTCATAAAAGATATAGAAAAAGAGGATGAATTCAAAAGAGAAAGTTACCTGACCAGAGTTCTCGCCAGGTGTAATGCAGGCGTACTCTACACTTCTTCTGGTAGCAAAGTAGTTTATGTACCACCTGAATGCAGCGTCTGTAACAGAGAAAGAGAAAAACTGGGGTAAGCCTAAGAATATGGTGCAACTCATCACACATACCCTTTCTTTAGTGAGGCAGCTTTAGCAAAGGCCACTAAAGACACTGAATATGTACATATACAAAAGACAGGGACTTCGGTTACCACCTAAGGGGGGTCATCTGCTCACTGCAGACAACACGCCAACAGTCAAGAGGCGAGGTAGTAGGAGAGAAAGAGTTTTATTACAGCTTGCTAGCAAGGGTGAAGATGGCTCACTAATATCCAAAAGAACCATCTTACAGAACAAGGACTATAGGCTAGTTATATTGGGGGCTGGTCTCCGGCTGGAGCAGACATCTGGTCTTAGTTTCCGATAATCTTTTGTTTTACTGGATATGCATCAGAGACCGGAGCAATGCCCTATACCTTGATTTAGTTTAAAGATAATAAGAACAGAGGGCTGGCCCCAGTGGCATAGTGGTTAAGTTTGGCGTGCTCTGCTTCGGCAGCCCAGGTTCACCGGTTTGGATCCCGGGCGCAGACCTAACACCACTTATCAGCCATGCTGTGGCAGTGACCCACATACAAAATATAGGAAAGAGTGCCATGGATGTTAGCTCAGGGTGAATCTTCCTGTTTATGTGAGTGGCGCCCAACACTTCTACCTGCAGCTTTCTGGTGGGTAAATCCACCACCCACCCACACACACACACTGCTTGTGCTAATTCCCCGTACCACTAGGAAAAGGAGGCTATAATCACATATAGGTCAACAGTCAATTAGGCACTATTGATACCATTCCCTTGAGTATCTTTCCTCAGAGGAAGGATGCACCACTGGACCAGAATTAGATGACTCCATTCAGAGTTGCAAACATAGGATGCAAAAATGTAAAATTAAAGATTTTAAGTCTTTAGATCTATTTAAGTTTGTTTTTAATTTAAATATAATTTAAATCTAATTTTTAATTAACTTAAATTTTATTTACATTAAAAGTTAAATTAAAAATTCAGTTCTTCAGTTGCACTAACCACATATACAATGCTCAATAGCCACATGCAGCTAGTGGCTACCATACTGGGCAGCAGATATATAAAACTTTTCTATCATCACAAAAAATTCTATTGGACAGTGCTGCTCTAGATCACTGGAATATTCAACATTATTCACATCCCAACAACATATTATGTTTTTGAGAGTATTTCCAAATAAACAGTTAAAAGGTTGAGGTTGAGATGAATGATATTTTTAAATATTATAAACCTAACAAAAAATATTTTTTCATCTCTGACTGGGGAGGGCTTTGAAAGCTTAAAAAGCCATGGATGAAAGTACAAAGGAAAATACTGATGAAATTTAATTCCTAAAAATGAAAATCTCGTTTGATAAAAAAATTTTAATGATTAAAAGCCAAATAATATGGGAAATTACATTTGCAGCAAATGATACAAAAGTGTTACTATGCTTAACATATATGTTTATATAAATTGATAAGAAAAAATAATACCCCTAATAAGAAAGATGTTCAAAGGAAATGGTCAACAAATCCCCCCATCCCCCAAAAGGGGGGAAATATAAAAAGTTAACATTTTTCTACAATGTTCAACTTCACTTTAAAAAGGCATATTAAAACAAGATTCTGGTTTCTGCATATCAAATTAATATAGATTTTAACACTGACAAAGGTACAGCAAAACAACCACTCATACATTATCAGAGAAAGTAAAATTGGTACAGAGCCCTTTTAGGAGGCAATTTGACCATCTCTATTGACAGTCTTAATAATGTTTATATCCTCCGACTTACTAACGCCACTCCAGAGAATTTAGTTTTAATCCAGAATGCAAAAAAAAATGCTTTATACAAAAAGATGTTCATCATAATCTTATTTATAGTAAAAGAAAATCGGAAACAACTGTGGAAAGAATTTCCAATGCTGAGAGCAAACCAAGTAAATCATTACACATATATTATGTCCCTCCAAAATGCCTATGTTGAAGCCCTAACCCCCAATGTGATTGTATTTGGAGATAAAGCCTTTAAGGAGGTAATTAAAGTTAAATGAGGTCAAAAGGGTGGGACCCTAACCTGATAGGACTGGCTTCCTTACAAGAAGAGGAAGAGACACCAGGAGCAATCTCACACAAAGAACGGCCATGTGAGGACACAGGGAGAAGGTGTCTATCTGTAAGCCAAGGAGAGAGGCCTCTGGAGAAACTACAGGTGCTGGCACCTTGACTTGGACGCCCAGCCTCCAAAACTGTGAGAAAATAAATTTCTATTGTTTAAGCCACCCAATCTGTTTTTTTTTTGTTATGGCAACCCAAGCCAACTAATACACATACATATAATATAACCCCATGAAGCTCTTAAAAAGTACATTCATGAAGAATTTTTCATAACACAAGAAGACATTTATGTTATAATGGTAAGTGAAAAAACAGCATGCAAAAGTGTATACAATTAAATATATGATAGTGGTCACAACTGTATTCAAATGCAAAGGAAAAAGATTTAATTTTGATGTTAACAGTGGTTGCCTTTTTGGGGTGGTAGGATTATAGGTGAATTCTGTTCTCTCTCTTTTCTCCAAATATAGTACAACTATATTTTACTTTTATAGCTAAAAAATCCACCACTTAGGGGCCAGACCAGTGGCATAGCGGTTGAGGGTGTTCCACTTCAGCGGCCCAGGGTTCTAAGGTTCGGATCCCAAGCGCAGACCTACTCACTGCTCATCAAGCCATGCTGAGGCAGCGTCCCACAAAGAAGAACTAGAAGGATATACAACTATGTACTGGGGCTTTGGGGAGAAAAAAGAAAAAGAGGAAGACTGGCAACAGATGTTAGCTCAGGGCCAATCTTTCTCAAAAAAAAAAGCAAAATCCACCGTTTAAAACAAATTCGGGGGCCGGCCCCGGGGCTTAGCGGTTAAGTGCTCATGCTCCGCTACTGGTGGCCCGGGTCCGGATCCTAGGCGCGCACCGACGCACCGCTTCTCTGGCCATGCTGAGGCCGCATCCCACGTACAGCAACTAGAAGGATGTGCAACTATGACATACAACTATCTATGGGACTTTGGGGAAAAAAAAAAGGAGGAGGATTGGTGATAGATGTTAGCTCAGAGCCAGTCTTCCTCAGCAAAAAGAGGAGGATTAGCAGGGACATTAGCTCAGGGCTGATCTTTCTCACAAAAAAAAAAATAAATAAATAAAACTGTTTTAAAAAAAAAATTTTTTTTTTTGGTGAGGAAGATCAGCCCTGAGCTAACATCCATGCCAATCCTCCTCTTTTTGCTGAGGAAGACCGGCTCTGAGCTAACATCTATCGCCAATCCTCCTCCTTTTCTCCCCCAAAGCCCCAGTAGATAGTTGTATGTCATAGTTGCACATCCTTCTAGTTGCTGTATGTGGGACGCGGCCTCAGCATGGCCGGAGAAGCGGTACATCACTGCACGCCCGGGATCCGAACCCGGGCCGCCAGTAGCAGAGCACGCGTACCCAACCACCAAGCCATGGGGCCGGCTCCATAAACAAATTCCTTTTTAAAAAAGAAACTTTTTGGTAAAATAGAAATGTCTTATGTCTTGTTACAAAGACGTATACATTTGTCAAAACTCATCAAACTGCTCATTCCGCTGCAATCCTGTTTACAAGTCCTTGGCAATGGGGGTCTAGAAACACAATGGGCAGATCACGAGAGAATAATATGGAGAGAACTAGTATGTTAATCTGTGAACCAAGAATATAAGTAATCAAGGTTTTACACTGTCATTTCTTAAATCATGTTAATGTCCCTTCTATTTTTGCCAAAGGGGAAAAAAACCCAAGCAAAAACAAAAACCTTGGCTGTGGTGAAGATGTAGAGAAATGGGAGCCTTCATACACTGCTGGTGGAAATGTAAAATGGTACAATCACTTTGGAAAACAGTTTAGAAGTTCCTCAAAATGTAAATACAGAGTTAGTATATAACCCACTAATATACACAAGAAAAATGAAATATACATCCACACAAAACCTTGAACATGAATGTTCATAGGAGCATTATTCATAATATCCAAAGGTATAAACAACACAATGTCTATCAATTGATGAATGGATAAAAAAAATGATGTTGTAGGGCCAGCCCGATGGCGTAGCGGTTAAGTTCACACACTCCGCTTTGGCGGCCCGGGGTTCGCAGGTTCGGATCCCGGGTGTGGACCTGTACACCGCTCGTCAGGCCATGCTGTGGTGGCGTCCCAGATACAAAATAGAGGAGGATTAGCACAGATGTTAGCTCAGGGACAATCTTCCTCAAGCAAAAAAAGGAGGATTGGCAAAAGATGTTAGCTCAGGGCCAATCTTCCTCACCAAAAAATAAAAAAAAATAAAAGGATGTTGTACATCCATACAATGGAATATAAACCAGCCATAAAAAGGAATAAAGTATTAATACATGCTACAACATGGATAAACCCTGAAAACATTATGCGAAGTAAAAGAAGTCAGTCACAAAAGGTCACATCCTATGTGACTTCATTTGTATAAAATGTCCAGAAGAGGCAAATATACAGAGACTGAAAATAGATGGGGTAGGGGTTGGGGGACACAAGCCCAAGGCTTGGACTGTATCCCTCTGAAGCTTCAGGCTCATCACACAAACCAAAAGATTCAGAAGAAACTGTCAGACCTGTGTTTTCATTCAACAAATATTGACTGCATACCAACTAAACATCTAGCACTTAAGTCTTATTTGAACTATGTTGTCGAGTTCCTGGAAACTGGACCCAGATAACCTGCTAGTTTCAGGCAAATGAAAGAGGCTCTTCCTCTTGAAACTGTTCTGACATGAAAGCACAAGGCAGAGAAAACAGAAATAGAACAGATAAAATAAGCAAGGCAAAAGGACATAGCAAAAAGTGGCTCCCCTTCGCCTAATATGCCCCAATTGCAATTCAGCTGAATGGCAGATTCAAGTAAATAATACTTCTGGAGATGCGATTGAGACTCTCTCAGGTTCTATGGCTTTAACCTGAGACAAAGAGTATCCTGAGATCCTACTAACTTCAGCAGACACCATACCAAGCTGTAGGGTATCAATTTGACAGTTCACAAAATCAAGCAAAAATGGGGATAGCTAATTTCTCAGGCCTCGTAGCAGAGGAGAAAAGAAGGCAAAAACAAACAAACAACACTGCAAACCTCCCTCTGTGGAGTGAGAGCCAAAGACACCAGCCAGAGGAATTAAAATGCCTGACAACATATCAAAGATACAAATGAAATGAACTACACTTGCTGCTACCTTGCAAGCCTATTCTACTTGCACCATTATTCACAGCTCTCTCTGTTCTTTCTACTCCTTATACCTCTAAGTGGTCCTGTAGGAGTCTTTCAGATAGGATTTTATAAGAGGACTACGTAACAGATCTCTCTTAAAAGACTTCAGTATCTTCAGGAGTGGTATTAAAAATATTTTGTAAACAAAACAGAAATATAAATTAATATATAAATCAATACATCAAAAACTTTAAATAATTCCCTTTTATTCACTAAATAAACTAAACTGTATCAAAACTGCTTACCAAGTGATATAAATTGTAGTGTAAATCATCCAAATAGTTTCCAAATCATTTGTTGATTTTTACAAATTGGGGTGTGACCTCCTGTTTGATGTAGTTGTCACTAGCTATAGGATGTCCTTGTTCAAGCCATGATTTAACTTAGGAATATACAATCTCTTCTACCAAATTCCTCACTAAATTGATAGTCATTAGGTCCCCGGTGCTGAAAGCTTTGTTGCAGTCAGCAAGGGTGGCTGGATGCTGCCCATGCATGACCATCCAGGCACAGCAAATTCCTGGATGCCAGCACTTCTCACATGGCCTGGATCTGGACAGCCTGCACCTTGGCTCTGTTGACAAGGCCATCCCAACACTGAGCCACTGCGGAACAGCAGTGACATACTATCTATGTCCCCGATCCCTGCTGTCACCACCTTAGGGTTCAAAAGCTATAGATATCCATCCAGTTCTGCTCTGTTCCTAGTGCAGCCTCTGCAGCCACCCAACAGGTGACATCATTAACCTTGTGGTCTCAATAACTTATATTTACCAAGCAGAATGAAAACTTTAACAACTGCTACCATCTTAACTATATATACTGGCTGAATGACTCCAAATTTACTCTTGGGGAGTTTCTCTTATACATGTAATACTTTTCTATTTCAACACAAGACAGTTCCACTTTAACTTGAAATCTTCTTGTGGAGTCCACTGAAGCCTCTACTTTCTTCTGGTGCCTACCCACAGGCTTGGGAATCTGTGATTTAGAAAGTCCAAGTTTTCCATGTAAGAGTAACTTTAAGGAGAGTTTACTCTCCTCAGAGACTATTTCTCCTCCCTCCCAAATCCTGCGGCGGCAGCAGCGGTGGCAGCAAGAATCAAGGAATTCAGCCAGAAGTGGAAATTAATTGGCTGAGTTTTCCCATCTCTTACTGCTCCAGGCAAGACTTTTCTTTCTTTTTTTCTTTCTTTCTTTTTTTTTGAAAGAAACACATTTCCTCATTATTACTTTACCTACGGCATTCATACACAGATGTGAAATTGTTTCGTTTCTGATCCAGATTCTGGCTTTGGTATTAAGTCTTTTCACACTCCGTATTTCTTCATATTTCACCAGGAGGATTATAAACTTATCTGAAATGGGAGAAATTCATTTTGCTTTCAATTTTTCATTCTGTTGTATGCTGCTGAAAAGCAGTACATAATAAGAAGTGAGAGCAGCAACCTGGCATGATGCTCAGTTGGGAACAGCTAAGTTCACCTAAAAAGGACTTGATGCTCCAAATGCCAAAAACTGGAAAGAGAGTTGGAAGGTGGGGGAGGAAGATCTGGAAATACGCGCCCATGGGTAGTAACGCAGAAAGTGAATTCAGCCTGAGGGTGGGACCTTCTGTCCAGCCTCTGTCAGCTCAATGCCTCATTATCTTCTCCATCTTCCCTAACCTCAGGATATTCAATTAGGGAGCAGGTGGAAAAACCAACTGAGAAAGCAAGGCAATACAAAAAAAGTTAGGAACTAGGGGGAGGAGGGAATTAAAATACTTAGTCACTGGCTGCGATGTGAGGGTTTGGGTGGAGAGATACATACCTGTAACTCTGTGTACTGAACACACAGTCTTATCATGTCATCCCTACCTTCAACTGTTCCCCATCATCCACTTAATCTCAGGCAACCTTTTTTCTACTCTCCTATCCCTCCTCCATGCACTCGACACTCTAATCATCTTGAATTACTTTCTATTCTCCAAACATGCCAAACATTCAACCCTCCAAGCCTTTGAACATGCTGGTCTCCCCTTTAGCGTGTCCTTCCCCTACTCCTCCACACAGAAAACTCCTACTATTTCTTCACGATTCAGGTCAAATGCAACCTTCTCTGATACCTTCTGTGATGCCCCAGTCAACATTAGCTACCCTGTACAAACCTCTCCTTTGTCACTTATTACAGTAGAAGTTATGAGTACAGCCTCTGGGGTCAGAGAGACTTGAGTTTGAATCTCAATGATGCCACTTACTAGGTGTGCAACTGTGGTAACCAGCCTGCAAGATGGCCCCCAGTGGTCCCTACCTCCTGGCATTCATTTCCTAGTGTAGTACCTTTCCACACTGCATCAGGGTTGGTCTGTGTGACCAGTAGAAATGGTACGCCATTTGAGATTAGGTTATAAAAGACACTATGGCTTCCATCCTGGGCTCTCACTCTCCTCTTCTTCTTTGCTTTGGGGGAAGCCAGCCGCATGCTGAGCAACCTTATGGAGAGGCTCATGTGGCAAGGTACTGAGGTTTGCCAACAACCATGTAAGTGAGCTTGCAAGCAAATTCTCCAGCCCCAGTAGAGCCTCAGATGCCTGTTAACATTTTGATTGCAGCCTCGTGAGAAACCTTATGCCAAAACTACCCAGCTAAGCTGTTCCTGGATTCCTGAACCACAGAAACTGTGAGATAATAAATGTTTGTTTTAAACCACTAAGTTTTGGGGTAGTTGATTACACAGCAATAGATAGGGATGGTAACAGCCTAGGATTTACAGTAAGAAGATTTGGGTTCAAGTCCAGGCAATAGTTCCTACTAACAGAATAACCCTCAGCAAAGCACTTAATCTCTGGAACCTCAGTTTCCTTACTTGGAAAACAAGAAAACTGAGACTATAATAATATACTACAAAGTAAAAAGCATCCTAAAACTATATCCTGAAACTAGAACATAAGATACTCAAGCTAGAAATAAAGTTTGTAGCAAAACAAATCTGATCCCTGTGGTACTGAGGTTCAGCTATCCCATCTAAAACAAGCAGAAAACTCATCTGATAAGTGATATAAAAAAGGAGATTTTCATGGTCTTTGAATTGAAACAAAATATCAGGCTTACTTCTAAACACTCAAAAGATATGGAAAAATGCAAACTGTAACCTACTTACCTAAAAGTAAAATTTGTATCATTATTTCAGATTTAGGAAACAAAGACTATATAGCCTATAAGTTTAAAAAGCTGAAGGTCTACTCTATTCAGAGTAAAATCCTTTATACCTCCCTATATCCCAGGCCTGGCATTGGAATGAGGTACACTGAGCTTGCTGTGCACCAAACTGCTCTCTTGCTCAAACCAGTGAAGGTGTGGGCCGGCCCGGTGGCGTAGTGGTTAAGTTCGCATGCTCTGCTTCAGCAGCCCAGGGTTCACAGGTTCGGATCCCAGCACGGACCTATATACCGCTCGTTAAGCCATGCTGCGGCAGTGTCCCACACACAAAATAGAGGAAGACTGGCACAGATGTTAGCTCAGGGCCAGTATTCCTCAAGCAAAAAGAGGAAGATTGGCAACAGATGTTAGCTCAGGGCTAATCTTCCTCATATACACACACAGAAAAATACATATGTGGGATCACACTAATGTGGCACAGCTGTTCCTGGGCATTAAAGATAAGAAGAATGCAGAAACAGCAAAGGAGAGAGAAAGTCTAAAGGCTTAACCATTATTAAAATATGCTGGTTTTCAGTTGCCTCTAGTTGTACTGGTTGTAAAGAATTGCGGCAGACAATCAGATCTCCGCAGGAGGCAGGAATCTCTCAGCCAGGCCACTATATACTATACATATAATAATCTGCCTAGCTAGCAGAGTTCTGACTAGGCTGCTAGGACAATGCAGTTTAAGAATGGACCAGAAGCGGGCCGGCCCCGTGGCTTAACGGTTAAGTGCGACTGCTTGCTACTGGCGGCCCGGGTTCGAATCCTGGGCGTGCACCGACACACCGCTTGTCAGGCCATGCTGAGGCTGCGTCCCACACACAGCAACCAGAAGGATGTGCAACTATGGCGTACAACTATCTACTGCGGCTTTGGGGAGAAAAAGGAGGAGGATTGGCAGTAGATGTTAGCTCAGGGCTGATCTTCCTCACAAAAAAAAAAAAAAAAAAAAAGAATGGATCAGAAGCTCTATCTCTCTGGCCTTTCCCTACCTTTTAACTACTGCTGGCTACTTTAATGCCAAAGCCCAGGAATGACTACGTGGTCTGCTGGTACTCCATATCTTTGGATTACAACAGCAGACATGATGCATACTTCAATGCATACTTCAGGCCTATTCTTCACACAGTGTTCCTAAAAGTGATAATGAAGATATGTGCAGAATCCAAATTGTGGTTTGTACTTTTTCCCCCTTCTGGAAAGATGTATAAATCCAGGCCATAAAATGCTCCCTGATACTTCTTCACATACAAATTTGTTTTTCCTGAAGTAAAGTATAACATAGAAATTTTGTGACTATAAATTTCCTATCACTCAATTCTATAAACTAGATTTCCACATATTAAATGAACCATGATACTTACACATAGAGATCCATAGGAAACTCCTTCATCATGTGTGTTACAATAAACTCTACCATCAGGTCTGAATGAGGAAAGAAGAAAAATTAGATCAGAATGAAATTCATTCTCTGCCTTTGAGTTGGAAAAAAAGCCTTCTGAGTACACCTTGCACTCACGCTGAATGGCATCCAATAACCACACCTTTATTCACACGCACTTAAATATATTTTATACAAGGTACTTTTTGCAACACCTTTCACCACCTGCCATTTGTAAATTAACAAGAAAATTAGTTCACTCTCCTACTTCCAGAAGGATACCTTGACCTGCCAATAAATTCAGATACAGGGAGATTTCATTGTACAGATATTTCATACCATGGCACTAATGCAAAATACCAGAGGGAAATCATATTGCTAAGAACCGAGAGATGAGGCAAGAGAGAAGAAATTATGGATCACGTCTGTGTAACCAGAGACTCAGCTCTAAAGCTATGTCAGTCTATCTCACCTCACTATCACGCTCAGTTTGTAGGATATTGACTGAAATAGTCTGTGGGGCTTTGGGTCAATAGAGGTTTATTATATAGTCTTAATTACTGTTTCAAAAATCAAGTAGATTTAGGAACTAGAGCTGAATATCCAAGTGAAATGGGATTAAGAGTTCAGATCATTCCCTTGAGGAAAACGCAGAATTCTGGGCAGACAAAATTACCTAAGATACAATCCTCTACCTGTCAGCTCTGTCAGACTTATCTCAGCTTAATTTACTCAGAGGAAGTTTCATACGTCTGAACCTTGAACTTCAAGCCTCCTGACTGGCTGACACAACGATGTGGACCAAGAAAGGGAGGAAAGAATTTGAAATCTTGATCAGGAGTAAAAGATATTTTACAAATATAAATCACGTACCAAGCTTAGACTTAGCCATTTGTCTCCCTGGAAAGATCTCTTCCTTTGAACAAGAGCACTCTTTAATTAAGCATTCTATTCACTGGGATTGCTTTATCAAACTCAACAATAAACATAGTTTTGCAGGCCAGAGAAGAAACATAACTAGTAACTTCTTCTCCGAGAAAGAAGCACATCGACCAGTGACCATCCCTTATCTTAATCATGAAAACTTGTCATTAGCTCAGAAAAATACCAATTTTGATGATACTCACCCAGCACCGCACATACTAAAGGACGGCAGGGAAGGTTCTTGTCTGCTGCCTTCTTCCTGTGTCTCATGGGCTTCACACAAAAAAGAAATGAAATTAGTAGACACCTGAACTGACATCCAATGGCTCATCATCATGTTTCTCATGCAAATAAAATCACTACTACAGAGAAGCTAACTTTTCTTTCTCTTTTGCTAGTGGTGGGGGTGGGATGGGGCAGGGAGAACTTGTAAATGCTTCTTAGTTATCAATGCAGGCCTGTGAGAAAAACACAATTCACAGCAAGACGACAGCCCCAAAGGGCACTGGAGCTTACTACAACGGGAAAGCTGTTGTTTTTACTTTGATTTTATCTATACAAATGACATTACTAACAACAAAAGAGGTATACTGGTATTTTTCTTTGATAAAATAATAAGAAAAAGAAGAGGAGAAGATGACAGTGTAGAGGCAGCAACAGCAGCAGTTGCAAAAAACAAAAGAAAGTTTCAAATATAAACCTCAATGTGATATTTTTTAACATACCTCCAGGTTTTAGGAAATTCCCTGATCCTTCACATGCTATTACTCCCACATTTCAGATGAATAAATCAAAGTAGTATCTAGTCTTAACTAATCAAAGATCATACTACATTTTGAAAACAAAAGGATTGGGCCCATCTCCTTGTTGAAATCTATGTTACTGATACATTCTAATATTACTGCCACAAGTATAGGCTATGGATCTTTCCATCCTCTCTTGAGTACGAGATAGCTCCATGACACGCAAAAAATCCCAACAGCCATGTGTCTCTTGAACAGCAGTCAAGCAAGAGCCCTTTAGCACAACATTCCACCCACATTTGTTCTAAGTAGGATCAATTTCATCCTCCCCGATCCTGCCAACACAAAAAAAATTTCCTCTAAGAAAAAACAAGAAGCAAAAGTCACACCTACCATTCTATGTAAGTTTACTCGAAAATTCATGTTGTCATCATGCAAAAATGCATTGGCATACTGATCCTAATAAAAATAAAAATATAGAGAAAAAGTAATGAATGAGAGCTACACTTAAGAAACTCAGTTTATAATCTTTCGCACTTCATACAAACCCTGGGACTTTAAGAACCACTTTCAAGGACCAGTTGGAGAGTTAATGTCATCAGCCTAGAGCCTTTATGTCAAACCCCACTTAAGCCATGAGATTTTACTTGTGTGTAATTTCCCAGTGTGTCTCTAACTGGTCAAAAATCTCTAAGCAAATTACAAACAATAAAAATTAAGGCACAGGGACTTGAGGCAAATGCTGAGAGGAATCTGTTTTCCTATTCTCTCTTCCTTCCCATCTGCCTAAGGAGCCTGCTCAGTTTGTGACAGCTTGAAGGTTTTCATAGGGGCTGCCTGATGCATGTGCAGCCTCCACATGAGGATCTACAATTAACAAGAAAGGTCTGCGCTCTGCCGGGAATGGGCTTGGCAGAACATGAGAAAACTGCTACACAGGCAGCATGGCAGCAGGCAAGACCCCGTCTATCTCTGGCTTTGCTGAAGACTGATGGAAAATCAAAAACCTCTCACCATGGATCAGTAAGAAACATCCCTCAGCCCTTTCCCAACGCCTTTTTGGAAGATCTGACATGCTTACAGACTCCAATTACTAGGAACTGTTACAATTTGTGAAAAACAACTCCTTTGAAGATTTTCTTAGAAGGATTTTTGAAAAGCAATTACACCAGGCCCACTTCTAATAAGCAGCTCTTCTATAATCAGCTGCCCCTCACCTGGTGAAAAGCAGGTCATCTTTTCACAGACAACATAGAAAGGGAAAGACTGAGAGAGAGCTCTACTCCATGTAGACCACCTTTACTATTTTTCTCTCTTTTTTTTTTTTTGTGAGGAAGACTAGCCCTGAGCTAACATCTGATGCCAATCCTCCTCCCCTTTTTTTTGCTGAGGAAGATTGGCCCTGGGTTAACATTGTCCCCATCTTCCTCTACCTTGTATGGGACACTGCCACAGCATGGCTTGACAAGCAGTGCGTCAGTGCATGCCCGGGATCCAAACCTGCGAACCCTGGGCCGCCAAAGCCCGAAGCGGAGCGCGCGCACTTAACCGCTGCGCCACCGGGCCGGCCCCTACCTTTACTATTTTCCTTAGGAAAGAAAAGATCAGGGCCGGCCCCGTGGCTTAGCGGTTAAGTGCACGCGCTCCGCTGCTGGCGGCCCAGGTTCGGATCCCGGGCGTGCACCGACGCACCGCTTCTCCGGCCATGCTGAGGCCGCGTCCCACATACAGCAACTAGAAGGATGTGCAGCTATGACATACAACCATCTACTGGGGCTTTGGGGGAAAAAAATAAATAAAATTAAAAAAAAAAAAAAAAAGAAAGAAAAGATCAGAATAAGGAATAGTGAAGGGGGAGACTGAAGCTACAAATTTAGCTCTAAATTGACTTAAGTTCTGCCATACCTGTGTTGCCACCAATATCCAGGGTGAGTTCAGGCCTAATTAACCCAACCTAAAGTGCCTCCTTACAAAGCCAAAGCACCTCTTCTTTCTCCCCTTGGGCTTCTGTTCTTCACCAAACTGCAATGAGCCCAACTTTACTCACTTTCCAATTCTTCTTTTTGGCTTTTCTCTCCATCTGCCCCAACAGGAAACCTGAGCTCCTTTTTACATTGAAGGGGCAGGATTATTTTTTCTAAAGAGGCTTAACTCTGTTGTTTAAAACTCTTAAGAACTAGAATCCTCCAGTTCTCAATTATAGTAGTTACCATATCACAATTCACTATTAATTCACGCAGTAAATACTAACTGAGCCTCTACTATGTGCCCGACACTGAGAATACACTGGTGAAGGAGACAAAGTACCTGCTATTAGAGCTTACATTCTAGCAGGATGAGACAGACAATACAAAGGGGGAAGATTTTCTCCCCCAGTCTTTAGGACCCCAAAAGTCAAGAACTTGAGAAGAAGGGCAGAAAAAGATAGCACTTTGTAAGAGATTAGCTAATACCAGAAGACTGGTAAGACCTACCTCTGCAATACATGTAAGGATAATCAGACAGAGTTTGCCGCTGTGAAGCCGGTGCTCATCTGTAGAGAAAAATAAACCTTTCTCTCTAAATTATCCAGACTATGTTTCTATAGAGAATGAAGATGTGTATTATCAAAAAGAACATTCACACTACACTTTCTCTCCCCACAAAATTCATGAATGAAAATCAAGCTTCTATTAAAGTACTTCTTGCTTTTCTTCTAGGCAAAAGAATTCTCCCAGAAGAGTTTTTTTTTTAAATATTCTGGTAGTCTGATGGACAGTCAACTACCTTCCTGAGAGCCATCTAATTATTGTTATGGTTCCTACTGTCATGGCTCAAATCAGGGCCATGACCTTTGCTTTCGTATCAGCCCTTTGCTTCTGAATAGTCAGGCCCATTCCCTTTCCCACCCGCCACCCACCACCCACCAGCTTACAAGCACCACCATCCATACCCATTTACCACAATATCCAGAAAATGTTTTTAACTGTTCATAATAAACTAGCAGTGGAATCAGAAAGAAATTAACTAGAGACCAGGGTCCAGCCCATGCTTCTCCTTGTACTGTGCACATTTCCTGTGACCAGGAAAGCTATGAACTCTTGATCATTCTTCTTCCTGCCAAAGTTATTCACTCTACAAATATTTACTTAGTACCTACTATGTGGCAGACACTGTGCTAAGCACGAGATATAGCACTGAACTAAACAAAGATCCCTGGTCTCCCACAACTCACCTTCCCGTTATTAAAAAAGATGAAGGCAACCTTGATAGCAGGGCTCTAAGCCCACATAAACGACTAAGAAAGAGCTCCTCCATCACTGCCAATTACCAGAACCATCAAAGCTTATTTACTTTTCAGAATCTTTGTGGGTGAGGGGGTGAAATGGAGGTAAGAAGAGGGTCATACCAGCATATCCAAAACAGACAAATGGCTTATGATATTTCAAATTAGCTTTGACAGGACCCACACTGAAGTTCATTCCGGAGAAAAGATCTATTAACAGATTATAGTGCTATAGAAGTGAGCTAACAGAACTCACCCTTACATTAACCTGCTACTTCCTCAAAGATGGAAACTATCAACTAAAATTTGACAATTAGAAGGCATAATGGGGGTTGTAGTCTAGAAATACATTCACTTCTCCTAAGAGATAGGCAGTGCAAAAAGAGTAATAATGATAATACCTACCTGACATTCTCCATAGCTTACATCAGAGCCCCTAGGCAGCCAGAAGAGAAATGCCCCTACCTATGCAAAACTAGATTCATGAGACTCTTCTACCTATCTCTAGCCACAGAGTTTCTCTGGCACTATCCTCCCTTTCCCCAAAAGCTGACAAGCAACTCCCATAGAAAAGCTGGCAGCTATCTCTCCACAAAAAAACAAAAAGTGTTTCTGAATACAAAAGTAAGACATATTCCATTAAAACATATTTTTTAATTCAGAAAAGCATAAAAAAGGACAATAAAAACCAAATTAATCATACCATCCAGATGTCAAAACTCTTAAGACTTTGGTGAATCAACTTGAAGTCTATGCATAGATATACATACATATTTTTAATATTTTTGCCTAATGTCTATTTTTAAAGGTTGAGCAGATACTCCTTTAAGGTGACAACACTCAAGTCAGAAGAACCTCAGGAATAAAAAGCTTTGAAAGCAGAGCCAAATCAAGGGAATGATAAACACAAAATTCTAGACAATGGAGAGAAAAGGAATGATTGAAAAGGAGGGGACACACAGGTAGCTTCAACAGCATTAATAATTTCTTAAGTTTGGTGGTAGATTTACATATGTTAATTTTATTGTTACACTTTATAACATGCTATTTATTATACTTATTATATGCTTTAGAACTTAATATTCATATATATTAAAAGTATATTTTTATAGGTATCAAATGATAGATATATAATAAAGAAGAAAGAGATAACACTGGGGTGGGGCGAGGAGCAGGGGAAGCAGAGCCAAGAAAAAGTTGCTTCTATTGCTTCTAAAAACATAACAAGACCCTGTTAGCCAGGGCACGCAGAAGGTCAGGGGCTTAATAGACAGGAAGAGAGCTGGGCCAACGAAGACACACAGGAGCCATTTTTCAAATTAATTCTTCATCATACCTAACTTTGCCCCTTGCCGTATTTAGGCTGCCTTTTGGCAAAAGACCTAACCCACTCTAAGTTTAGAGAGACAGCCTGAGACCATCTATATTGCAATTAATCTGCCCTCAATTTTGCCTTCCATTTTATGTATGGCAAAGTGACCAGGACAAAGAGGCTTATATAATCATTTAAGCGAAAATTGAGTTCCAAGGGCCTCAATTCACTGTGTTATATCAAGCAAAGCTAAAAGTACATTTTCAGGGTCACATCTACGCAGTTTTTCTCTTCTGTGGTTGCTGTGATATTTCTAGAGAAAGGAAGAAATTATCCCTTTCCATAAAGGAGAAGCAATGGCCTCAGGAAGCAGTGATACACAAGAGGCTTGTTATTCTTGCCTGCCAGATCTCACCTGCCAAGTCTCAGAGGTTCACCATTTCTGCAGCTCCCAATGGACTGCTCTGTGTTAGGAGTTTGTGACATGGACTACTTGCATCTGTCTCATCCCTTTATACAGCTTTCTCTCTTGAAAGAGCACACTCTTAAGGCATAACAGAAGAAAAAATTCTAAGTTTGCAAGGCAGAACTCTCCAAGAGCTAATGCAGTATGTCTGAGCATAACAGGGTTTAGATTCTGCCCAACCAGGCTGCTTTTAACTCTGACAATTCTTCATTTCCCGTATTTACCTTTTAGACCTCTATCTCTGTCTACCAATGTTTCCTTCTCACTCGAAAAGCCCCCAAATCCTGGTCTTACCCTCTTATGCAGCTCTTGCCTTTCAGCTCCATTCTGGAATTCCTGAAAACTCTCATACCAGAAACCTGCCCAGCTCACTTGGCATATCAGAGCCATCTAAAGTATACTTTATGCCTAAGGGAATCTTAAACCACCTCACAAACATGAACCATAATTTAAGAACCCAAACTTCAACTACTGAGCAGAGAGAACAGTTGGTTCCTAAAACAGGATTTAAAGATTCTTGAGTATACACCAGTTGTTAGGAGTGATTAACTCTGAAGAACTTAATTCCAAAGGACTTTCACTTTCTAAGTTAACCATTGCTAGAATGTTTTAATTGTTAACAAGTAATATTTCAGTTGCTTTTGTAATTAGGAAAAAAAAAACATTCTAAATGGGAAAAGCCCACTGAATCAACAACCTGCAAGTACCAAATAAAATGCTAATAAAAATGTTCATTGAAATGCTAGGTGTAGTTAAAAAACTATCAGTTATGAAAAACATTTTTGGGACAATTGGAAAAACTAAGTACTGACTGAATATTACATGACATTAGAGAATTATTGTTGATTTTCCTAGCTATAATAATGGATATCTAGGAAAATGTCTTTAATTTTGAGATACATGCCAAAGTACTTAAAATGTGAAGTAGAATGATGTCTGCAACCTACTTTAAAATGATTCAGCCAAAATAACAATAATACACAGAAACAAATTTAAAGACAAACAAAATATGGCAAAAGGTTAACGGGCATGAATGATCACTGTACGATCCTTTCAACTTCTCTGTAGAGGCGGCCCTCTGTATTCTCGGGTTTCACACCCAGGGATTCAACCAACCTCAGATCAAAATTTTGTGGATAGGAGGAACTGAACTGGATCCGCAGATGCCAAACCTGCGGATACACAGGGCCGACTATATTCATTGTACTATGCCATTTTATACAAGGGGTTTGAATTTTGGTATCCATGGGGGTTCCTGGAACCAATCCTCTGTGGATACGGAGGGATGACTGTATATTGGAGATTTTTTTCATTTAAAAAAATTGAAGGAAAAATGCTACCTCAGTGTCACCATGAAATAAAAGGTTTATTCCCAGAGAATCTTAAAACTGGGATATATTCCACTTTTATGAAGTACTTAGTCAATTCATAGAGACAGAAAGTAGAATCGTGGTTGCCAGGAGCTGAGGGAAGGAGAGAATGTGGAGAATGGGGACTTACTGTTTAATGGGCACAGAATTTCAGTTTCACAAGATGAAAAGAGTTTAGGAGATGGATGGTGATGATGGTTGCATAACAATGTGAATGTACTTAACGCCACTGAATTGGACACTTAAAACTGATTAAAATGGTAAATTTTATGTTATGTATATTTTACCACAATAAAAAAATAATAGAAATAAATAAAAATTGTGAACACACATATAAATCCAGTATTAAAAAAAACTGAGATATACGCTGGATAAAATTTGCTGGGTTTCCTCTTAATCCCTTCTCACTCCTAGTCCAACTATTCCATTACCTTATCACCAATTAAAAGATCATAGAAAAATCATAAATAGAGGAAGAACAAGAAACCAGACAGAATAAACTCAAACTTTTCCAACATCCATTTCTCTCCCACTTCCATTCTGCATTTCTGGGATGGGTACTGACACTTCTATTTTAAGTGTTAAGAAACACAGTCCCTCTGGATCTCACCTCTTCCTACTGTACTCTACACAACAGTCCTCTAATTCTCACCACAAGCTGATGCTTTCAGTTCTTGTCCTCAAAAGGGAATTCCCTGAAGCGTGCTAATCCCCCCACTTCCCACACAAAAGTTTGCATCCACTTACCAAAATCTGCTAAGAAGACTTGCTAGTTTTTGTAGAGACCAATTTTTTTTCTCCTGTTCTATTTTGAAGTACTCCCCCCGCAGCTTCAGGTTTTCACAACACCACCTATTTGCCATCTGGCAGTGAAAAATCACGGTTTTCCAGTAATCAGGAACATCACCCTGCCCAAGAGGCCTCAATCGTTCATTTTGTCAAAGCTTCCAAGTATTAACGTTGCTCCTTGATTCTAGCTAAGTAGCTGCCTGCCACACCTCCTGCTTCCTGAGCCCCCAAAGTAGTGTGCCTTACCTTTGGTATCCTGCATGACAATCGAGCTATACTTTAAGAAGGTTATCAGTAGATTACTGGTCTGTACATCTGCATCCAGTGGGAGTTCCACAGAACTTATAACTGGAATAGAACACATGAAATACATTTAGCCTCTAACATATTCCATCTAACACTTCTACCTACATAGCCAATTTGCCAGCAGGCAAGGAACACTAAGCTTTTTCCACAACAGAGAGGGGACCAGTGCTTATCATAAAGCCTTTATCTACTCTTCTTTTTTCTTTTTTTTGTGAGGAAGATCAACCCTGAGCTAACATCCATGCCAATCCTCCTCTTTTTGCTGAGGAAGACCGGCCCTGAGTTAATATCTACTGCCAATCCTCCTTTTTATTTTTTTCCCTTTTTCTCCCCAAAGCCCCAGTAGATAGTTGTATGTCATAGTTGCACATCCTTCTTAGTTGCTGTACGTGGGACGCCGTCACAGCATGGCCTGACAAGCGGTGCCTCGGTGCATGCCTGGGATCTGAACCCGGGCCGCCAGCAGTGGAGCGCGTGCACTTAACCGCTAAGCCACAGGGCCAGCCCCCTATCTACTCTTCTTAGGCCACTAGAGCCCTTCCTACTCCCAAGATTAAGCCCAATTCCCTTCTCTTATATCTAGAAGGGCCAGTCTCCAGCAACAGAGCCATTCTCCCAATATCCTAAGAAGGGTATTTTGATTCCATTTCTAGCCCCAGGTAACCCGAAAGGGTTCAGGGCCGTTCTTAAAGTCACTTTGATTTGTACCTAAGGGAAAGATCTGTATTGAATATAAATATGCCTTGCTTTGATGAGTCTCCTACTTAAAATAAATGACAATGCATTCCTAATAAGGAGAAATCTTGCTCAATTTTGAGAATAAGTCTTTATTTAGGCTGGAAATACCCAAGATGGAAGGGAAAAGAGTTAAGACAGAATTACATTCAAATTCTACTCCTAATCCCTTCCCTAGTGAATCAGAACCTGAAAAGGAATACCAGACTGAAAACAGGTGGACATTATTGATTGAGACAGCCTGGAAACTGAGTTTTATAGACCCAGCTGCTTCCTGTTTTCAAGAGAAACTACCCCTTGCCCCCAGTCTCTGAGATACAGTCCTCATGAACAATGAGGGACCAGACCAGGGCTGACGCACACAGAACAGTCTTAATGTAGATTTCTCAAGTTTCTAAGACTTTAAATTTCACTTAGCCATCTTGTTAACTGTTTTTACACTATCTAAAACATAATATATAAGCAAAGTGAGGCTCATGATGGCCCAGGCAAACTAGAGAATCTATAGCTTTCTGCTGTATTTTTACCCATGAAGACTCAGCTGAGTTTGAGATATTATTCATAATATGTATTCATAACCATAACGGATCCCTCCGGAGTTATTACGATATATGCCGAGAATGTTTATTAACAATGGGAAATATCTGCATATTATGGATCGATAATACACAGCAAGCACAGCAAAAAGCCTTATGAGAAGAAATTAGCATGCCCAACCCTTGGCTCTTTTCCCACAGTTCAGCCTCCAAGAACTAATAAAAGACAAATATGTTTTTTTATGTTGAAATACTAAAAGGTCTTAATTCATGTTACGGGTTAATGACTTGAAGACTGTCATTCAAACTACAGCCTATTTTGAAGCTCAGAACCTAGAATCATTCCCTTGTCCGATACAAAGAGGTATCTAACTGGTAAGTGGGAATTTTTTTCCCAGTCACAATGCAGCAATAACTGGAAAAATATCTTATATAAGATGTAGAAATATAGAAGTATATGTATTTTTAGTTTACCAGAAGGTCCTTTCATGCCAAGGCTGAGTTGTCAAATGTCAAGTCTGAGCTGAGAACAAATGTTAAATCTAAACTGCTATCTTTTAAAAATAATGGTTCCAGGGGGCCAGCCTAGTGGCACAGGCGGTTAAGTGCACATGCTCCGCTTCGGCGGCCCGGGGTTCGCAGGTTTGGATCCCGGGCGCGCACAGACGCACCGCTTGGTAAGCCATGCTGTGGCGGCGTCCCATATAAAGTAGAGGAAGACGGGCACAGATGTTAGCTCAGGGCCACTCTTCCTCAAGAAAAAAAGGGGAGGATTGGCATCAGACGTTAGCTCAGGGGTAGTCCTCCTCACAATAAATAAATAAATAAAAATAATGGTTCCAGTGACATACCTTTAAATATAAGTGGGCTACTGAGCACCACTATAATTAAAAAACAAAATCTGAAAACAAAGCTATAAAACTTAGGATCCCTACAGAAAGGAAATGAGTTAGGAGAGAGGAAAAAAGAACAAAATAGAAGAGACAGAATAAAATTCCTCACAAAATAAAATCTCCTTCCTAAGGAAGAGTTATTCCTTGATCTTCAGCTTCATAACTCTTCCCAGCATAATTCTTTGTCAAGAGAGAGAGTCATTTGAAAGTGGGCTGACTCCATCTTCCCACTAGAAAAAATAAAAGCTCACTAGTTGTAGGTAAGTAAGCACAAATCCTGCCATTGCATAATCAAGTGTGTGGGTGGAAGTGCTCACAATGAACAGTTTGAAAGGCAGTTCTCTGGAGCATCCAAACCCAACATCACATGGAATTCATGGAACACACACACACACACACATATATATATGGCTTTTGATATCCATGGTAACCAGGCAGGCTTCAACCTTAAAGAGAAAGAACAGTATTTCCACTGGATTATTCAGTGACTTGAATAAGCAGAGACAAGTAGGCAATTCTTACTACTTGCTCCTTGTCATTAAGATATTTTGGAATTTGGCTTTCAATTCTAACCCAATTTGCTACCATAGACTTGAACATCAATGACACCTCCCTATCACGCTTCTGTACCAGTATTGCTTGTATTACATTGAAATGCTACTGCCACGGGTACTATATGAAAATTTAAAGCAGAGAAAGCAGATCAAAGAAGGTCATTTCACATACAGACAGTAGGGAGGCACAAGAAAGGATCAAAGTTAGATATCCTGTACTTATTTACCCAAAATGTGGTCAACATTTTAGGCAAAACATCAAGTATTAACAAAGACTATTTTTAGGTTAACACACTCCATCAAACAATCAGCTTACAATAGGACCAACTCAGATGACACAAAGTTTATTGGGCAAAGTTCATAATTTCTTTTCTGTTACCTTTTCCTTAAGTTCCAGTCATAAGATCTATAAAGTGGACATTTTTTTTTATTTTTTAGGGAGAGAAGTCTTAAATACTCACCAAATTCCCAACTATAACGCACTCAAAGCTCATTGTTTTCTAACTGGGAGTGGCTGGCAGACACGTAACAGTGAGTAAATCCCAGGTTCACTTTCTCATTCATTTATTCAACAAATACTCACTAAGCAATGACCATGCCAGGCACTATGCTGGGCAGACAGTACTGAAACAAAATAAATGTGGTCCCTGCCTGATCCATGTCTTGGTTCTTAGTCTCAACTCTCTCTCTCCTTAGCAAACTACTTATTTCTCTGGCCTCAATTCCCTCATTTGTCAAATGGTAACTTGAAATAACACTACTATCTTACATTTATTTCAGTGAGATATTCGTAACAAAGATCTCATCTGAGCCTCACAAGTATCCTGTGAGTTTGGCAGGACAGGCATCACTGACCTCGGAGGTTCCTTTCAGATCTAGCATTCCATGATTCTACAACCATTCCCTGAGGAAGACAAGCTGGAGTTATGTAGCTTCTTACACAGAGAAAAGCAAATGACTATCTTTTCCAAAGTTTTCTTTGGAGCTTCAGGGGTCCTAAAGGACAGTACTTCAGACAATTTCTTAATTGAAAGAATTAACAACTGTATTCTTCACTCAACATAGCTACGCTCACCCTGAAAGATTTAAGATCATATTAATCAAGAAAACAAAAGAGGTGGTGGGCTTACCATCAGAGGAGGGCGGTGTGGTCCCAAGTGGTGTGGCTGGGGTTGCTGGAGCAGGACTGACAGGGGTTGTCACCAAGCCCATTTCTGGATGACTCTGAAAGAGAACACAGACGAGTAAGAAAAGAGATAAACCAGTTCTGAGTATTTTCTACTTAATATCCTTTCTAGTATTCTTGGCCTCATAATTAGACAGAAAACTCAACGAGGAGGGACTACTTCTACATTTAGTTCCCATGAGTACTTGGTTATTACTGACGCCTGCTAAACTATAAGAAGCAGCTCTGTGGGCTACTTTTCTTTAAGCAACTAAGTTTCTATTACATAAGTTTTTCTGTAGAACCACACAAATAAAAAACTGGGGTAAACAAATACACAGTATTACTCTACAAAAAAAAGGCATTTGCAGTCATATCTGAACCTCAGATGAACCTAAAACACATCTATAGACCATTCTGATGACTGTATAGTTGACTAATAAATACAGGTGAGCCAAGGGGATAACAGGTATTATTAAAAAAACTATGCAAACGGCAGCCTTCCTGCTCCACAACAAATAAGAATGTATAGGGTGAGGGGTCAGCCTCGTAGCATAGTGGTTAATTCAGTGTGCTCCGCTTAGGCGGCCTGGGTTCACGGGTTCCGATTCCAGGTGCAGAACTACACCACTCGTTAGCCATGCTGAGGCGGTGACCCATGTACAAAATGGAGGAAGACTGGCACAGATGTTAGCTCAGGGCTAATCTTCCTCAAGCAGAAAAAAAAAAAGAGTATATAGGGTGGGGAGGCAGAGACAAGGGGGAGACATCCGTTGGGTATGAGTGGCAGCCACTGCTTTCTCTTCCCCAACAGCTTCATCAGCCTTTTATCTTCCCCACCTCTTCCTTTAAAATCAGTTACAGAATTCAGAGAGCAGACAAGGAACATAGTGAGACTAGTGGATAAAGTCTTTTATATTGTTAGTCGTGAAAAATAAGTGTTCTTCCTCCTAGGGAGACCCCCAAACCAACACATTGCTTTTTAAGCATGACCTTATTTTTTTGTTAAAACTCAATCAGTGGATTCCATACACATCTGCTCTCGGAGGAAAAAGCATAAGCAAACTTTCCTTTAAAAGAAACCTACATACATATTTTAAACAGTCTGACTTTAAGATAAAAACATTATCAATTTTTTAAGACAGCTTTCATGGACAGCACTTGAGTTCTCAGTCTATTTTAGTCCCTTCGGTACCAACTATGGAGGTGATCCCTTGGGCAAATGACCCAGCACTCAGTACTCTATGACTTCCTGCTTCTAGTATTTGCAGCCATTTTTTTGTGTTAACAGCTAACCTGATGCTGGACAGGATATTTTTTACTTTTCTTCTCCAGAAATTAGTGGGATCATAAGATAAGTAACTTGGCCTATTTTACCTCTGGTTGTAACTCTACAGTGGTTTAGAAAGCAGAAAGCCTGACATAAAAATCCATATGATCCAAAAAAACCCATACGGGCAGATAATACCAAGGGATTTCCAGTAAGCAAAATAAAGTAATCTAAACTTATTTGGGTTAACAGAATCAGTAAACTGGTCAAAACCATTAACTTTATAAGGCCTACTTCAGCACCAGATGGAAACATATATATTTGAGGATAGCATGAAGCAAAGGTAACTGATGCAACTCTGTGTTACCAGTTACCAACACAAAGCAGGGTTGAAACAGGCACAGCCAGAGAGGCTTGTCAATGGAGTGAATCTGTATGAAATTCAGGGAGAAAAAGGATTGGAGTTTTTAATATAACCAACCTGGGCTAACACTGTGATGAAGTTGCGATTTAAATGAACAGCTTCATAAAGTGCCAGAAGGATGGCCTCATTGGTTCTAAAGAAAAAGAGAACAAATTAGAGAGGTTCTTATACAGTGGAAGAGTTAAAACAGGATAACCATCAAGATAAGATTTCACCCAAGCTACTCATTATCAATCCTTTTGAGTTTCTCATGTTCCCTTTATTTCCTTTTCGGGCTTACATAAAGGGTATATATAGGCAAGGAGTCAGGGTCTTAACTTTAATTCCCTAGGACTAGTTCTTATCGACTTCATTCACTATCTTCCCTCTCACTTGTCCACCCTAATCCAGTTAAGTCCTTAACTGGTTCAGATACCCAGCCTTCTTTCATTTCATTCCAGAGACAACCAGGAACAGTTTTTCAGCTTCTTGGGGCTCAATACATATGACCAAAGTAGAGGTTTCCAAGGGTCCATCATTCTTTAAAACCCAAGAAACATCTGATAAATCAAGAAAAAAGTCTGAATCTGTAAAAGGCTAGCAGGAGGTAACGTTTCACATTCTCATATCCAGCTGGAGAGCCCACACTAAAGTTCAAGCCACTGCACCAGAATGTCAGGCACTTACTGGACTGAGATTTTCTCATGGGCATCTGCTATGAACATGCTGCCGACCTGTGGAAGAAAAGGGGAATTGCAGACTTATAGCAGGGAAATGTTGAGAGGAGTTCTGTGCCATGAAGCCCTTAATTAGCGAAAAAACAAGCTGCTTGCAGCCCAAGAGAAGTTGGAACTCTGGCCCACCAGTCGCACACACCAAAACCAGCCCACTTTCAAGATCTTAAAAGAATCAGAAGTAATAAATGAAACAATGAGAACTCCACTAAATCATTTTTCCTTAAAGGGACTTAAAAAAAACAATCCCAGTACTTTTGTCCAGCTCTCCTTTTCAATGTGTAAGTTTAGTAACCACTGACAGCAAGTAAATGTTAACTTAGATTCCTCATCACTCCACTTCTTTCCCGGAAGTTGCTTATTTGAAGTCAGAAACTAACTCATGAAGAACACCACAGAAAGCAGGCTGATTTCATCCAACATAGAGCCATCTTCAGGGGACTATCTGGGTTTCAGACCAGAACTGTCTATGTGAGCCCCATTGTCCATCTTTCAGATCACAAAATCTTTAGTTTGTGTCCTAGGCAGGGCAGCTGAATAAGTAAATGGAGTAGGTTGCCTCCAATAGGTGTGATATCAGAGGCACTGAGAAAGACATCCATTCCTCCAAAAATACCTTTCCACCCGCTTACTGATGCCAAAAACTATGCAGCTGGAGCTTCGTTTGTTTGTTACAAAACTTCTTCTTCTTGGCTAAAAGGCAAAGACCTCTGGGAGCAATATAATTATATTTAATTCATTTAACCAAACACCAATACAGCACACATTCTGCTCTGACTTCTGAGGGACTTTACTCCTTTATGCTTCAGAGTTAATCAAGTCCTTTCCTGAGAGTAGGCTCTGAGAAACAAGGAAGGCGGCATAGAAACTGGAGGAAAAAATTGCCTTTTTGGGGGGTAGAGGGATGGCTGTTTCTTGTAATGAACTCAAAAACTGTCTTGCCCTAGGGCTGATTACTTGAACACTAATGCCCAAGAAAAAAGACTTTCTGAATCTGCCTAGATTCTAAGACCTGCAAGATTTACCTCTTAAAAATTAGTTCCATATTATCTGGCCCAAAATGCCTACAGTGCCAAGGTTGAGAAACCTTGCTCGGAAGTCTTGCAAACTTGACCAATAACTTTCCTAAACCATGGACCTCTCAGCCCATTAAGCCTTTAGAGAAGTGGCTCAGATCCACTGCACCAATCCCTTAACTCCAGGACCAGCTATGAGGGATCAAGTGGCCACAGCAGACAGTCAAGGAGCACTTGGGGTTGGACTCAGATCTAAACCCTCCTATTCTGTGTGCCATGGGGTCAGTCCTCAAACAGAGCCAACTCTTTAGGAAGCGAAAGTCTGGCTTAATATGTACTTTTTTTTTAGCCTTTAAAATCTGAATTAATTAATTTGAAAAAATCAGTCCCAGAGAATTCAAAGCTCTCCTTTTTCTACCTCACTTGGGTTTGGAAATCACTAAAAGAGATACAGCTCTCAAAAAAAAAATCTGCTCTGAGCAGCCTCTCTCCCCTCATCATGCCATCACCTCAAACATCTGAACTTCTCAGTCCAGATTTGTCCACCCCTATAGACCTCCTATATTTCTGAGCAGGAGAGAAAAAAAGTAGGACTTACCATATTTGTTAAAGCAGAGAAAAAACCACTCTGGTGTTCTTCTTCCTTGTCTTTATACTGCCTGAACAAAAATAACTAAATTCAACTTTAGTATTATTTATCAAGTATGTCTTTGCCCTTGGCATTCTAGGTAATTAGGGCAAGACACTCATAGAATTCACTGACTCCAGAAAAGAAAAGCATCGTAACAATCTATCCACTGCAGTTTCCCCTGCAAGCTAAGAGGCACGCATCTGCTCTTGAGGTAGTGTGTACCAAAATGCCTGGCTACTTTGGGAGAGACTTAGAAAGCAAGCTGCAAACGTGTGAAACCGCTTTAACATATGGCTGATCTAGTTATTTCCCAAACAGACTATTACTTGAAAAATGTGACAGTGAAATTACTTAAGCCTATAACAGTGAAAATCTTGTTTGTTTTTGAATGAAGACCAGGGAAATCTGTGAGCTAAACTATTTGTGGAGATGGAACAGATTTGAAATTCCAACACCCAATTGTGTGTGAGGAAAGTCTGAGGAGGAGCAAGAAAGATCCTGCCTGGCCCTTGCCAGGACTACGGACACTTCTAGCTTCCATTCACTGAGTAGCAGATCTTTCCTCATCCACTGCAAGAGGGAAAGCAAGCTTCAATAAAGAGTGCCCCCAGAACAGACAGGGACTCTGGGAAGTTGCAATTGATTCCTGATGAAAAAGAAGCATCTGTCAAAACTAGAACTATCAGTATGTTTTCTCCTCTTATTTATTTTTTTAAGTGTACAAAAATGCAGTGATTCACAACCTTTTTTTACATAGAAAATGATATTTGTATGACACACTGGGCTAAATGCAAGACATTGCTTTTTGGCTGGAAAACTAGTTAAAATGCTCTGCAATAAATACCAAAGTTTGTGGGGGCCAGCCCAGTGGCGTAGTGGTTAAGTTCGCACGCTCTACTTTAGCGGCCCAGGGTTCACAGGTTTGAATCCCAGGCACAGACCAACGCACCGCTCATCTAGCCATGTTGTGGAGGTGTCCCACATACAAAATAGAGGAAGATGGGTACAGACGTTAGCTCAGAGCCAGTCTTCCTCAGCAAAAAGAGGAAGATTGGCAACAGATGTTAGCACAGGACCAATCTTCCTCACCAAAAAAAAAAAAAAAAAACAAAGTTTGCAAAAGAATGTGCCTAAGGTGCCAGCCCCGTGGCATAATGGTTAAGTTCCACATGTTCCACTTTGGCAGCCCAGGTTTGCAGGTTTGGATCCTGGGTGCAAACCTACACCACTCGTCAGCCGTGCTGTGGTGGCAACCCACATATAAAAAAAAAAAAATAGTAGAGGAAGATTGGCAAGAGATGTTAGCTCAGGGCTAGTCTTCCTCAAGAAAGAAACAAGGAAGATTGGCAACAAATGTTAGCTCAGGGCTAATCTTCCTCAGCAAAAAAAAAAAGAAAAAGAAAAAAAAAGAACGTGCCTAAGAGCTTAAAGAAAAGATAGACACTAACCTGTCAGCTACTTTTCCCCTGGTGTTAGAAACAATCCCTGCTAAAGCCAATCAGCCCAGCTAGAGCAAATACATCTGCCAGCAACTATATCTCTGAATACTCTCCTGGGATAGATAAGAGAAGTTCACCCAAGAACTCTAAAAAATGTGTTTCCTACTCAGCCAATTCAAATGAAAATTAGACCCTTCTCAACCTGGTGAGGTGGACTTACCTATTGTACTCAGATAAAGCCTGAGCAATCACAAGCCCCATTCCCTAGAAAGAAAAAAGATAGCACAGGTGAAATAAGAGGCTGGTGGCTATGCTCTGACTAGGCCAGGGTAAACACTAGTTACCTCCCCATGGTCCAAGACCAAGAAGTTCTACCTGATAGTTGGCAACAAGGACAGAAATTCTGAGAGGCATTCTCAAAGCATCAAAAGGAACTTCTTTGGAAAGATTTTTCTGATCTAATTATCTTACTTAATGTTACTTAATAGAGTAACAAGGGGTGAAACACATCAGCCCAGATCACTGACAATTTCACTGAGGGATCATTTTCACCTCAAAAGAGAAGAGTGAGTTAGAATCTTCAAACAAAGAGGTCTCATACGTCTCTAAAACAGCCATAATAAAAATGACAATGAGTCTCATGCTAAATGAAGGTGCATACAGACAAACCACTCTCTTTCAGGCCACAGGAAAAACAGGAGAGCAACAGGAAGAAGCATCCAATAAATGCTAAAGTGACTTATCAACTTTCCCTCTAGAACCTGCTAAGTATAACACAAAGATCAATTAAGGCCACAAGGATGAATCATGTGTGCTTTTTTTTCATAAGGGAAATAAGAAGAATGAAAAGGGCAAGATAGAAAGAGAATAAAGCCAGATAACTGGTCATCTTCTCAGAGATCACATGTTATTTCCCAAACTTTCAAGGACTAAGGTAGCAGATATATATCATCCTTCATGTTTCAGCTTCACCAACTCAGACTATAAATACCATCTGGCTAGTTCTACAAGAGGGAATTTCCCATCATTTAGTCATCTAAGCCTATTTTTTTTTTTCAGCTTTATTGAAGTATAATTAACATATAAAATTGCAAGATATTTAAATCATCGTGGTGATTTAATATACTATCCAAGTCTTCTTATTCCTGAAAATGCAACTTATCAACTCCGTAGGCTAATGAACCTCAGCACACTATAACATGAAATATAACCAACCATTTCATCATGATTAGCAAGCAAATGTCCCCTCAAACCTTTCTTCCATGACAAGAAGATAGAAAACAGTAAGATAGTCACACTGATGCTTCTAAAAAGAAATAGGATTCCTTCTTCATAGCCAGATGAAATTAATGCAATAGTTCTCTGCTCTCTGTTCTAAATATCCACTGAAAGTTAGACCACTAAATGCAAGTAATTAAAACAATACACAAGGATCCAGATACTCACATTGAGCGTGGCCTCATCATCCACAATAGACAGCTTCACAATATAAGGATTCACAGACTGTTAAACAGAGAAGAGACTCAAGGTGAGTGTGACCTAGTTAAGAACCCATTAGCTATTTAACAAAGTGTTAAAAAAATGCTTCTATAAGGCCCTCTCTCTATAGCAATGCTCCTAATATTCAGGCCCAACCTATCTTGCCAGCTGACTCCTCCCATCTCTAGTAAACCTCTCTGTGTGCCCAGGCATTCACCAAGTGCATGTATGCATACACACACACACATGGTCTATTCTACCTGTCTTTTCCTCTAGGCTGAATCAGCTCAGGCCTGTCTGCCACCTCTCCCATACTTCCCTCTTCTTTGTTTCTAAGTAAGTGAACACTCCACAAAACTCACTTTGCCCTATTCTGCCAATAATTTACTAAGTCCATAGGGACAGCTGTCTTTTGGGGCCATAAAAGCTTCTTTGCCATAAGGCACAAATTTATAAGTTGCTTACTAACATTCTCATCCGAAAGGCTCCCTAACCATTCCACAGACTATACGCAAGGACTGATTCACCCACCCGTAAAACAAAGGCATCTTGGGGGTGGAAAGTGGCAGCTGCTTAATAGCCAGAGAGGCCGTTTATGGGTCCGATACTCAAATAACACTGCAGGGGAACTGAAAAAAAGGATGTAACTACCCAAACTACAATCTGGTCAGAACAGTAAGATTTAATGACTGTCCCATCACTTATAGCATTCGAAGATTTCTTGAGTTTTTCCAGATCTATTCTCAGCTGGGCAGCATATGGAAATGGACATGAATTTAAACTCATTAAGCAGTTGGGCCATTTCCTAAAAGTGGGATGAGAACCAATGACCTGCTCACCTTGAACACGTCCCACTCATGGGATATGAGGAAAGACCTCATATAGATCAGACACCAATTCTAACCCAAGGGAAGCAAGGAACAATAGTTCTCAGATTGGCAGTTTTTATAGCAACCAAGAAAAGTCATTACTGAAAACTTGGAAACCCAATTGAAATACTAACCCCCCACGTAGACCTTATTTAATCAAATTTCTGAAGGCATCTTTCAAATGTCAATTGGGAATAGAGAAGGAGTATTTGGTTTGCTTTCTTAACAGCCCAAACGTTTATAAGGTTTTCTACAACACAACTCAAGGAAGTAAAACTCACTCCATTTGTCAAGGCTCTCAACACTTCCTCCTACAACCAACAGTCAAATCCTGCTGATGTTATAGACTTCAGACAAGATCCAATGCCAGTGAATCCTTGGAAAAGAAAATCAGTAGGCTGACCTATAGATGCCACCATGATGAGAACAACACTAGAAGAAGCAGGTCACTGTTTCTTAGCATAATTTTTGCAAGTCCTAGTCACCCACCTTCCCAAAAGAACACTGTTTTAGGTAATAATAAGGATCATCTAATTACCAAGAACAGCCTATGCTTTAGCAGCAGTGGAGAAAAAGGTAAGGCGGCTAAAAGCAAGGGTTTGAGTTCTAGTTCTTCCACTTATTAATTGTGACAAGTCAGGCACATAAATTTACCTAAGCTCAACTTCCTCATCTGTAAAATGGGAATAATATTTTCTTCCTTGGGGTTGCTATGAGACTGAAATGAAGTAAGACATGTAAAATCCTTAGCATAGTATTTAGCACATGGTAAGGGCTCAATGATTCGTAGCTATATTTTTTCTCTTTTGACATTTTTATCACATTTGAAGGGAGCTCTTTAGGGGAAAAAAAGAGACAGAGATAAAGAAAAGGAACAACTTGCAACTGGACATAATAAACAACTTAGTAATTTCTGGGAAATGTCATATTCAGGGCAGCAGTTGGGGACTGAGTCACTTCATCTCAGGAGACTTGGCCACCTAGAAGGCCACGATCTTAATGCTGTGAAAACTTCTATCAGACACTGATTTTCCTTAACACTATACACCTGTTATGCTGGTCACATTTTAAAACTGGAGGCAAACTACTTTTCATGTACAAGACAGAAAAGCCTTCACAGGTTCACTCTAACAGGGTCCTGCTTTTATTTGATCTAAATCATATTCATCATTTTTCATAGCTCTTCCTGAGATCTTTTTTTTTTGGTCTCCTCTTTCTTTAGATGAAATGACTAAAATGGAACGCATTATTTGAAATGAGGAAGAATTATTTACATTTACTGCATGACATCTTTTCAATCACTTCCATTCCTTAGATCCAACACCTTATTTGCCTTCTCTGTGTTTTGCTGGGCACCCAGCCTCTCTGGTGACCTCTGCACTTTTCTAGAAAGGTTACAACTTAACCTGTTGGTCATGGGATCAATTATGGTGGTGGCTAGAATGCTGTTCGCCCCAGCACACAACCTCTCATACAAGTTTGCATAAAACTTCACCAGCTTTTGGTTTTGCTATGTTCCTCTGGAATTCCTCATGTTCCTGTCAAAAACCTTCCTGCTCCATGACCACGAGGCTTCCTTAATGGTTTCTAGTGAGTGACTTATATTGAAAGCTGCAAAGCCCAGATAAATTATGCCCACCAGCTTGCCCTTGCCTACTATATTAATTCTTCTGAGGCTTCTGACAGACTAGAGATGCATACCTCACTCCAGAAATGATTTTCTCCAGTTCCTTGGCCATGTCAAATTTTTCAGGCTGATATTTCAGACAGCCCTACTGGGCTGTGCCAGGGTTCAGTTCCCATTTAGAGAAGCTAAGCCATTGCCTCAGAGTGGCCTGCATCCAGCAGAATGTTCCAAAAATATTCATGACTGATGATGGCACTTTCCTATCATATATAACTCAATTCTCTCTAACTATCTTCAGCATTTTTCCTTTGCTATTTTTCTTGCTGTTGTAATAAGGCCCCAGAGGCTGTTACATATGACAGAGATCAAAATGGCTACTACACCAACTCCTCCAGATCACCAGTAAAACAGGTCTTGGTGATAAATTACATATTTATTAGTAGCTCTATACACCATTCATCAGTTCCTCCAAGACAATGAAAGCAATCAGTTCCCAGGATTTATAACACATTACTGTTGCACCACATATCCCAGTCACTCTTTTAAGTATTCTTTTCTCACAGCTTCCCCTTCTTCCATATTCCTCCCTATAAAAATAAGCTCCAGATTTTGTGTTACCTATCACTTTTGACCTGGCTAGGAATCATATCAAAAGTTACTAAGTGAAGATCCAGAAGCTCAGAAAGGAAAACCCTCCCTCCAGCTGACCTAGTTCTCATAGCACTGCTACTTACTAAGCGAAGCAAGTCAGGTTGCCTCGATGCACCTCCTAACTTCCGGGTTCAGTTAAAGCACTCCTAGTGTCCAGAACTTAGTGCCGAATGCTCCCTATTCCACTAAAGCAATCCTCAGTGAGGCCCTTGGTCTTTTCTAAGTGGCCTCCTTCCTTTTCTGTGTATTCTGCCTTTTGAAGGGAATCAAATAGACACACCAACCCAAGTATAAATCTCTGAGTTCTGCTCTTCATCTCAAAAACCTATAAATCTGTCCCTGATTAATTCAGGGGCAAAGAGAACTCCAGAATTAATGTGGATAAGGCTCTGTCTTCAATTCCCATTAAAATCAGAAAGAGTTCTCAGACCAACAGTGATACTTATACAAGTGGATTACATAAGGAAATCCAATACATAAAAATCCAGTCTTTCAAAACAGATGCATTAGGTCAGTGGTTCTCAATCCTGGCTAATCATCATAGTCAATAGGGGAATCTTTAAAAAAAAAAAAAAAAAGAAAGAAAGAAAAAACAGATTCCCAGGTCCCACCCCCAAGAGATTCTGATTCAGTGTGTCAAGAGCAAAGTCCAGAAATTTTTTTTTTTAAGTTCCTAGGTGATTCTAATGATAAGCTGGGTTTGGGAACCACTACATTAAGGGATATTTACTCACTCTATTACAAGGTGCACCACAGGATTCCTTTAAACAGCTCTATCCTCCGCCCCAGGCATTTAATACAGGATTTTTAGAATTTGATTTATCAAAACCAATCGATATACAATTTGCCAAGAACATATCTTCTACATTACACAAAATTCCCTAGGAGTGGCCACATTTAGGAAGATTATAGAAAGATAACAACTGTCCATTAAGGGGCCCATTTACCTCATATTTTCTGTAGTTCACCAGCAAAGCCAAGAGGACTACAGCATCATACCCATGCTCCCTACGACTTGGAGGGTGAGAGAGAATCTGTAACAAGAATCAGAAATGTGTGAGAGTACTACCTCAGAGTTCCTAGGAATGTAGACAGAGATTTGAGGAAGTGGTTTACCCAAAAGAGAAAGAGATGACAAGGGAACGACCTACCTGTAAAATTGCTTCAAATATGCTGTTGATCATTACATACTCCAGGATAGTGTTCTGGCTGATGTTATCTGTCACCTAAATGCAATAGAAGGCTTTTTAAAGTCTATACTAAGGCACTCTGATATCTCATGTATACTTACCTATCTAGCATCTAAGAGAAACAGAAATGTTAAAATTTTCTACTAGATACCTAGCAGACCTTTCATAAGCACCCTCAAAGCCACCAGATCCTAATAGGCACTAGAACAGTAGGAAATTAGCAAATTAAAACTTTCTAAATCTTTGAACCTCTCATTGCTTCTCTCATACCCTCACTTGCTTAATAGTTTCTTGGCTTTCATTTCTCAAATGCACAGCAAGAAGTTTATGATCCAGAAGTCTTCAAGTGGTAGCAGGGAAAGGGAACCTGAAGTAAATGAACAATACCCCACCCGCCTCCCACTAGACGGTACAAGCCAGCTTCAAACTATAAAATCAAAGTTAGAAGAAATAAAAATACTCAGAGCCAAATAAGCTGTTTCCAAATGAGACCTGGAGAGAAGGACAAATCTGACAATCCAGAAGAGAGTAGTTCTCCAGGAGAGGCACCTCTCAAGTGATAAATATCACATATCCTGTAGGTTAAAAAAGCAACTTCCAGGGGCTGGCCCCATGGCATAGTGGTTAAGTTCAGTGCATTCCGCTTTGGCGGCCCGGGTTTGTGGGTTCGGATCCCAGGCGTGGACCTACACTTCTCATCAGCCACACTGTGGCGGTGACCCACATATAAAGTAGAGGAAGACTGGCACAGATGTTAGCGCAGGGCTGGTTTTCCTCAAGCAAAAAAACCAGGAAGACTGGCAACAGACGTTAGCTCAGGGCTAAGATTCCTCAGCAAAAAAAAAAAAAAAAAAAAAAGTAACTTCCAGGAAGCAAAAGCCCATGCAACTAACTTCCTTCTACACATTCAAACACAACAGAGTGATGTAATGCTCCAACAGAGAATTTTTTTTCTCTTTTCCTTTCTAACTTTGGGCTCAAGTATTCAAATAAGCTTGCCCCTGCAGTCAAGTAATACCCTTAACAAAGAAACATATAGATGGGTCACTTACAGTCACTAAGCAAAGGAGAAGTTTCAGACATAAACTCTTCAGACTTTCAGAACCTTCTGCACAAAGCAATGAGTCCAAACTCTCCATCAAGTTCTGAAAAAGAGAACCATTAAGTATTAAACCATATCAAATAATATCTCCATTGTGTCTTCGTCCAACTCTTGGTTGTTATGCAGGGTTATGTGAATAACACACAATGGGGTCAGCCCCAGTGGCCTAGCGGTTAAGTTCAGCACACTCTGCTTCAGTGGCCCGGGTTCGGTTCCCAGGCGCAGATCGACACCACTCACCTGTCAGCAGCCATGCTGTGGCAGCAGTCCACATACCAAAAAAGAGGAAGATTGGCAGCAGATGTTAGCTCAGGGCTAATCTTCCTCAGCCAAAAAAGAAAAAAAAAAACCACACACACAATGAAGCAACCATATCAAAGCCTAGGCCTTGCAAGATTAAACAAAGAAAAGGAAGACTTTTTTTTTTTTTTTTTAATAATTTTATTTATTTATTTTTTTTCCCCCAAAGCCCCAGTAGATAGTTGTACGTCATAGCTGCACATCCCTCTAGTTGCTGTATGTGGGATGCGGCCTCAGCATGGCCAGAGAAGCGGTGCGTCAGTGCGCGCCCGGAATCCGAACCCGGGCCGCCAGCAGCAGAGCGCGCACACTTAACCGCTAAGCCACAGGGCCGGCCCTGAGGAAGTCCAGCTATTTTGGAAAAAATGCTTTAAAACCGCACGGAACAATAAAGAATTCACTACTCTACCAAATGAATGTTTGCAGCCCGCCACCCTCATATAAACCTTTTTTTTTTTTAAAGGTTAATAATGGGGCCAGCCTGGGGTCGGCCCCGTGGCTTAGCGGTTAAGTGCGCGTGCTCCGCTGCTAGAGGCCGGGGTTCGGATCCCAGGCGCGCACCAATGCACCGCTTCTCCGGCCATGCTGAGGCTGCGTCCCACATACAGCAACTAGAAGGATGTGCAGCTAAGACATACAACTATCACTGGGGCTTTGGGGGGAAAAAAATAAATAAAATCTTTAATGGGGCCAGCCTGGTGGCATAGCGGTTAAGCACGCATGCTCTGCTTCATCGGCCCGGGGTTCACTGGTTCGGATCCCGGGCGTGGACCAATGCACCACTTATCAAGCCATGCTGTGGTGGCGTCCCATATAAAGTGGAGGAAGACGTGCACAGATGTTAGCCCAGGGCCAATCTTCCTCAGCAAAAAGAGGAAGACTGGCATTGGATGTTAGCTCAGGGCTAATCTTGCTCACAAAAAAAAAAAAAAAGGTTAATAAAAATGGTTAAATTAAATAATAAATATATAAATTAAAAACAATAATTAAATTTAAATAAATTCAAAATAATAAATTAAATATGGTTAAGTTAAAGGCTAAAAATAATGGCTACATAACTAGATAATTTTCATTATTTGATAAAGAAAGCATATCACTTAATGCAGGCACACTGAACAAACAATAAAGAGGTAATATTACTACTGCCTATCACTGGTCATATGCACTATCCAACAAAGCTAGCTTGTGTCCATCCTGGTTGATTCTACTAGTCAATGTGATTCGAGTTTATCACTTGTGCTAATAACCAGCTGTTAGACCCAATGTAATCAAAAGATAAAATTCTTAGATACTACAATACAAGGAAGAAGAAAAGAAATATTTTACATTAAATGAAGGAGGAGAATGGATGGAGAATAAGGATTTAGCATGCTGGAAGGTCAAGCGAAGGTTTAAAATAAGCTACTTCAGGGCTGGCCCGGTGGCACAAGCAGTTAAGTGCACGCGCTCCTCTTCCGCGGCCCGGGATTCGCAGGTTCAGATCCCAGGAGCGCACCGACACACCACTTGTCAAGCCATGCGGTGGCGGCATCCCACATAGAGTGGAGGAAGATGGGCACGGATGTTAGCTCAGGGCCAATCTTCCTCAGCAAAAAAAAGAGGAAGACTGGCATCAGATATTAGCTCAGGGCTGATCTTCCTCACACACACAAAAAAATAAAATAAAATAAGCTACTTCAGTTGAATTCAACAAACGTGTAGTGAGGATCTACTATATGCTAAATATTGTGCTTTAAAAAAATACAAGAGGGGCCGGCCCTGTGGCGTAGCGGTTAAATGCGTGCACTCTGCTGCTGGCGGCCCAGGTTCAGCTCCCAGGCACGCACTGACGCACAGCTTGTCAGGCCATGTTGTGGCAGTGTCCCATATAAACTGGAGGAAGATGGGCACAGATGTTAGCCCAGGGCCAGTCTTCCTCAGCAAGAGGAGGAGGATGGGCATGGATGTTAGCTCAGGGCTGCTCTTCCTCACAAAAAAAAAAAAAAAGAAAAAGAAAAAAATAAGACAATGACCCTTGCTCTCAAAGTGTTTTTAGTCTAATGGGAGAGAAAAATAAGTAAACAGTTTTAATTTAATGGTTACTATGATAGAAATATACATGGAGGAAGGGAACTAGCTCAGAAGTCACTTACTGCAAGACTCCTCAGGAGTGGGTTATATTTTGAAAAATCAGTAGGAATTAATTAAAATTTGAGGGAGAAAGGAATTCTAGACAGGCATTATTAGCATGACCAAAGACACATGAGAAATGAAACAAACCTGGGTGGTGGAGTTGGAATACAAGTAGTTTGTTATTATGTAAGTATAAAGAGTGAGGCACAGTGGTGAGAGATGAGACTGGAGAAATAAATAGGGAGCAGATCATGAAAGTTTTATAAGGCTAACTTAGGAGTTTGGTCTTTATCCTGTTAGTGATAGGAAACTAATTGAGGGTTTTAAGCAGGAAAGATTTGAGTGTAAGATACATCACTGAGGTGTCAATCTGGAGGACAGATTTAAAGATCTGTCATCTTTAGGCTTCCACCTGAAGGGAGGGAGACAAATGAGAACTAATCTATCAATTTTCCGAGGATAGCTGCCATGTCTTATTTGCCTCTGTATCCCCAGTGCCTGGCACATAGGAGCCTAACAAATGTTTGTCAAAAGAATGAATGAAGGCATCACTGCAATAGTTCAGGTGACAGATAATGGGGACATAGGCAGCAGGGGAAAAAAAAAAGACAAGTATGAGAAATATGAGCTGAGGTAAAATTAGCCAAACTTGGTGATCATCTGGATGTGAAAGATGAGGGAGAGGAAAGAGTAAAGAATGACTCCCAGGTTTTTGCCTTGGGGGACTGAGAAGACAGGTGCCCCCATTCTGCTATCGAATGAATGAGGAAGAACAGATGTAGGGAAAACAATGAGTTGCATTTTGGATATGTCAAGCAAGAGGTACTCAGGGATGTGTGAGTGGGTATATTCAGCAAGTGCTTACAGAGTATCCAACATTAAAACTAACGAGGAGATGTTAAGGCTAAAGATAGAGACTGAGTAGTCAGCAGCATAAAGGAAGTAGTTAGAACTATGAAAATGAAAGAGAGATCTGGGATTTTTACCATGATATATATGTACATGGACTGTATAGGCTAGAATTAAAAACTGACTCCAGCTACTAAAACTTTGTGTAACTTTTTTTTTATTTTTTATTTTGTGTGTGTGTGTGTGTGTGTGTGAGGAAGATGAGCCCTGAACTAACATCTGATACCAATCCTCCTCTTTTTTGCTGAGGAAGATTGGCCCTGAGCTAACGTCTGTGCCCATCTTCCTCTATTTTATATGGGACGCCACCACAGCATGGCTTGACAAGCAGTGCGTCAGTGCATGCCCAGGATCTGAACCCGTGAACCCTGGGCCGCTGCAGCGGAGCACGCACACTTAACCGCTTGCGCCACCAGGCCAGCCCCCATAACTTTTTTTAATAATCTAATCACTATAAAGATTCTTTGGCACACAGATGTCTTTATTTTAAATTTAGTGAGTGACAGAAGACTACTTCTTCAAATTCATATTATGAACAACACTCATTCAAGATAGTGTCCAATAGTGCAAATCAGATATCTGATAAGGAACTTATATCCAAAATATGTAAAGAGCTCTTACAATTCAATAATAAAAAGACAACTAACTCAATCTAGAAAGGGCCAAAGGACTTGAACAGACATTTCTCAAAAAAAAAAAAAAAAATACAAAAGACATACAAAAACTATTTTGATGTGGATGCAGAGAAACTGGAACTCTCATACATCGCTAGTCAAAACGTAAAATGGTACAGAAACTTTGGAAAACAGTTTGGAAGTTCCCTAAAATGTTGAACATAGAGTTACCATATGACCCAGCAATTCTACTCCTAGGTATATACCCAAGAGAATTGAAAACATACGTCCACACAAAAACTTGTACATGAATTTCATAGCAGCATTATTAATAATAGCCAAAATGTTGAAACGTCCCAAATGTCTATCAACTCATGAATGAATAAATAAAATGATTTGGTACATTCATATAATGGAATACTAATCAGCCATAAAAAGGAATGAAGTACTGATACAGTGATACATGCTGTAAGATGGATGAACTTCGAAAACATTATGCTAAGCGAAAGAAGCTAGACACAAAAGACCACATGATTCCATTTATACGAGATGTCTAGAAAAGGTAAATCCATAGAGACATAAGGCAGATTAATGGTTGCCAGGGGCTGGAGAGGAGGAGGAATAGGGAATGACTACTAATGGAAACATGTTTTCTTTTTGGGGTGATGAAAATGTTCTGAAATTAACAGTGGTGATGGTTGTACAACTCCGTGAATATATTAAAAACCAGTCAATTATACACTTTAAAAGGGTGAATTGTAGGGGCCGGCCCCATGGCTTAGCGGTTAAGTGCACGCGCTCCGCTGCTGGCGGCCCAGGTTCGGATCCCAGGCACACACCGAAGCACCGCTTCTCTGGCCATGCTGAGGCCGCGTCCCATGTACAGCAACTAGAAGGATGTGCAACAATGACATACAACTATCTACTGGGGCTTTGGGGGACAAAAATAAATAAATAAAAAGATTTATTTATTTAAAAAGAAAGGGTGAATTATATAATATGTAAATTATGTATCAATAAAGCTGTTATTTTAAAAAAGTGTCAAAGAGTAGAAATAAAAATTCTGATAAAGTCATTGTGTTAAAACAGAAAGCTTAAAGTTTAGAACTAAAGTTACCCTTGTATATTAATTTGTTATATTTAAGTTTGTAAATGTTTTTAAGAATGTATGATCATATGATATAAATCATAAAATAAACTGCTCAGTCTTCATCCTGCAGGGAAAGGATGCCTCAATTCAAATTTGAATTTCAAATTCTCCTTTATTCAGACAAACCAAAGCTGTAAAATAAAAATATCCAAATTCAAGGCCAAATTCAATCATCTACAACTATCTGAGTCCAAATCTTCTAGTACATCTAACTATATGCAGATGGTATCCATGAACAGCTGTCAGAAGCAGCCATCCATAGGAACATCAGCAGCTTATGCCTCACCTTCATGCACAGCTCGGCCTTGTCAAAGCCCATCAGCATGTTGATAATGTCAAACCCCGAGGTAGACTTATTCTTTTGATGGACTCCTCGTATGAGTGCACACAAGGTCTGCAGAGATGAGAGAAAAAATTCTTTCTAGAGAGAAAGACTCAAAATACAAAGGGCATCAGATCTGTAGCCTCATATTGCAACCTCAAACCTCCTCCTTATACTGCTGACATTCAATTGTTCTATTATGCTGAGCTCCAAAACACAGTCTGAGTCTTAATATGTGCAAAATCCAGAAATTAAAAGAGGAACAGCAACTGAAACTGTTGTAATCCCCTTTTTTTGTTAATTTTTGGCCATTCTCTTTTTAAAAATTGCACTGCAGACAAAGACTGGAAGGTGATATTCAAAAATGAAAAATAGTTCTTGAGTTTTAGTCACGGGATTAGTGGAACTTTCCTTTATTTAAAATTAATTTTAGTATTTGCATTACAGTTTACATTTTAGTAATTATTTTTTAATAACTACAAAAGTTATTTAAGTCCCTATATGATAACAATCAATTGCTTCAAATCTTAAATTCATTACAATCCCATCCACTACTTACCAGCTGTGTGAGCCTGGACAAATTAGCTAACTTTTCAGTGCCTCAGTTTTCTCATCTATAAAATGGGAATGATAATAATAACACCCTTCTCATAGACATGTTATAAGGACTATGTGAATTAAGATCGTAAAGCACTTACAATAGCCCCTGGAACTTTGTTAAAACTCCAAAGTTCCAGTACCTGGAACCTTGTTAAAGCTCAATAAGTATCAGCTATTACAATAATGTAGTATATGTTTATGGGTCACCAAGTAGGTTAATATCAATTTATTTCCCCTGAACTAAGAACAGTTTATAATTCATGCCCCCACAGTGAGCCACTACAATTACAGCAAGTACAATTTCCAAATTTCATTTCAACTTTCAATGAGCCCCTAGAACTGTGATATGCAAAATGCAGAAATTTACTGTGCCAAAGGTTAACAAAGCTACAGGATAAATGTGGCCCTTTTTTCTGGGGCATCAGCTTAAGAGGTAATTTCTACATTCTACGGATGAGAAAACTGGGGCTCACAAAGTGATTTGCCCAACTAGTAAGTTAGAAACTTAAACCTAATCTACCAAAAGTTCCAATAAAATCCTTTATGCTGCTATGAACTATGAACTCTTCATATTCTAAGTTTGTCAATCACTGCCCTAGGTACTCAGCCCAATCTAGGCTACATTGGAGCTACTAGACTATAAACTTGAGAAACTTTGCCCATCATTCATTCAACAAAAATTTACTTCTAGAGTGCTGATGATTTGCCAAGCACTGTTCTACACACTAGGAACAAAGTACTGAATGAAACTATCAAAGTCTTTGCCCTCAAGAAGCCTAGACCATAGTCTAACGTACCAGCTCAATGCTTGGCATGTAACAATCATTCAAGAAATAATTGTTCAATGAATCTTCCTCATGATCATGTCACTTAGCATTAAGAACAATGATTCTTAATGTTTTTAGAGTTACAGACCCTTTTCAGAATGTGATGAAAGCCCTCTCTCCAGAAAAAATATACATATGTACAAAAAATATTATATATAACGTCAGGGAGTCGAGGACCCTCTGAAACCTCAGATTAAGAACTCCTGATCTAGGGGCCAGCCCGGTGACGCAAGCAGTTAAGTGTACGCACTCCGCTGCGGCGGCCCGGGGTTCGCCGGTTCGGATCCTGGGCGCACACCGACGCACCGCTTGTCGAGCCATGTTGTGGCGGTGTCCCATATAAAGTGGAAGAAGACGGGCATGGATGTTAGCCCAGGGCCAGTCTTCCTCGGCAAAAAAAGAGGAGGATTGGCAGATGTTAGCTCAGGGCCGATCTTCCTCACCAAAAAAAAAAAAAAAAAAAAAAAGAACTCCTGATCTAGAGAGAAAATACTGTATTAAGAATCTCTCCTAGGGCCGGCCCCATGGCTTGACGGTTAAGTGCTCGCGCTCCGCTGCTGGCGGCCCGGGTTCGCATCCCGGGCACGCACCAACGCGCCACTTCTCCAGCCATGCTGAGGCCACGTCCCACATACAGCAACTGGAAGGATGTGCAGCTATGACATACAACTATCTACTGGGGCTTTGAAGGGAAAAATAAATAAACAAAATCTTTAAAAAAAAAAAAAGAATCTCTCCTAGATTTTGCTGTAGATTAAGCATCCTTGCCTCAGTTTCCCCTCTATACCTTCCTTTCCTCAAGCAATAACAAGAACTCGGTCAAACAATCTGCCTTGGCCATGGATCAAACTACACAAATGAACAAGATTACTATTATAAGCGTCAATTTGTTTAACCAGGAAGACGGTTAAACAAACATGGCATAGATGTTTGATTACTTACAGAAATAAAAAAAAAATCTCATACCTAAGGGCAATTCTAGGTTTCTCAGGTCTCAACAGATGCGTTACAATTCCTTTTTCCTATTAAACAAGACTTCCCCAGTCTCCCAGCCGTGTACCTGCAATGCATTGACAACTCGAATTGGATGCTCCTCTCCCAGAGCCTGGATGCAGTGTTGAAATAAGCAATTAATATTGTCCTTGATCTTCATTAACTCCTCACCATCAAGAGACTCCAGCTTGCCTTCTAGGTACTCTAAATTCACCTACCAAGGAAACAATAAGGGCCTGAGTGCATTTTTAGTGTTGCACCTAGAACACATGAAAAGGCCATCTCAGGTTACCAGGAAATCGATAAATGTCACCAAATCTTACCTTCATGAGGAAGAGCTCCTCCCAGAATCGAGGACTGCACTTACTGGGGTCCTCTGTCTGAAACCAGAAGATAAGCAAGTTCAATATCCCCAGCTAACACAAACGCATTAAGAATACATTTGAGGGGTAGGCTAGGTAGTGGAGCGATTAAGCTCCTGCACTCCGCTTCGGCAGCCTGGGGTTCACAGGTTCGGATCCTGGGCACGGACCTGTGCATCACTTAGGCTGTGCTGTGACAGGCGTCCCACATTAAATGGAGGAAGACTGGCACAGATGTTAACTCAGGGCCAATCTTCCTCAGAAATAAGAGGAGGATCGGCAACAGATGTTAGCTCAGAGGTAATCTTCCTCACAAAAAAAAAAAAAAAAAAAGAATACATTTGAAAGGGTCACTACACATAATCAACCTTACCTTTTAAAATTAACTTTGAAAATGCTTGGTCATTCTAAACTGCTCTAATGGGGAATAACAGCTTTTTGGGGTTTTTTCCCAAATGGAAGACATTATGCATGGATATATATTCCCTTGCATCAAAAGTTAAATAGTGGCTCAAAGAATCTCCCTCAAATCTTTCTCTTCTAGCAAGAAGTGAACTTAACCATCTGAATAAGTTAGTCATATTATATGTCCCCATTGCATTTGTATGGGGCTCAGCATTCAAAGCCCATTCACATGCATGAAATACAATGGCCCAGTGAGCCACGTATGGTAGATATTATCATTATCCTTCTTTTAGGAAAGAGGGTCCACAAAATTAAGTGACTTACACAAGTGCAGGAACCAGAACCCAGATCATCTAAGGAATACTGCCATGGTTTTTACAACATGCTGTGTTGACTGCTTCTACGTGTCCTCCCGTATGCATTTAGTCCTCTGTACAGAGCTTTTAATATGCTATTTCCTTAATTCAAATTGGTCCCAAAGGTTAGCAAAATTATAGTGCTAAAATCCAAAATTTCGGGCCGGCCCCGTGGCTTAGCGGTTGAGTGCGCACGCTCCGCTACTGGCGGCCCGGGGTTCGGATCCTGGGCGCGCACCGACGCACCGCCCCTCTGGCCATGCTGAGGCCGCGTCCCACATACAGCAACTAGAAGGATGTGCAACTATGACATACAACTATCCACTGGGGCCTTGGGGAGAAAAAAAAAAAGGAGGAGGATTAGCAATAGATGTTAGCTCAGAGCCGGTCTTCCTCAGCAAACAGAGGAGGATTAGTATGGATGTTAGCTCAGGGCTGATCTTCCTCACAAAATAATTAATTAATTAATTAATTTAATTAAATCCAAAATTTCTTAGCAATAATTTTCAAACAGAAATTCTATGAAGTCAGAGGCTTCTGGTCAATGAGTGAAATAAGAAAAAGAGAACCCTTGGGCCGGCCCCGTGGCTTGGCGGGTGGGTGCACGCACTCCACTACTGGCGGCCTGTGTTCGGATCCCGGGTGCGCACCGACGCACCGCTTGTCCGGCCATGCTGAGGCCGCGTCCCACATACAGCAACTGAAAGGATGTTCAACTATGATATACAACTATCTACTGGGGCTTTGGGGGAAAAAAAAAAAGGAGGAGGATTGGCAAGAGATGTTAGCTCAGAGCCGGTCTTCCTCAGCAAAAAAAAGAGGAGGAGTAACATGGATGTTAGCTCAGGGCTGATCTTCCTCACAAAAAAAAAAAAAAAGAAAAAGAGAAACCCCACTTTACAGGAAAGCTAATAACATAACATCAGTAGGTCAAATGCCTGCTATCACCTTACCTTAAGTCGACCTTTTAAAATTATTACCAAGAACTAATGTCTTCATTAGTTAAGAATTCCTGATCTAATAAGAAAATATTATACTAGGAATCTCTTCTGGATTTTTAATTAAGGATGACATAGAGAAGCAACATTTTTGGCCTTCTTGTAATGTCCTCATTTAATGAATTCTTTCTATCCCTTACTCTCAAGTCCTGCTCCCTAGGAGGGGTCACACTTTGACCTTTATACTTCTGTAACGTCATTTTGCTCTCTATTTATAGACCTGACACTTCCCATCCTCAAAAGTCACTCAAGCAGGATTCATATGTATATCAAGCTTATTTAACATAGAGAGCCCTAATAGCATGCTAGTACCTACTCATTTTCTCTGTATAACCACCTGTACTGACCTGGGCAATTCTGTACTAATTTTCTGCATGTCAAAATCTGTCTCTAAGGCTCGCCAAGAGTGAGATGGTTTACTTGATCGAATTATTTACCCTGGGCCATGTGGCAAAGTTGAACAAGTAAGGGCTCTGGAGTCAGACACTAGGGTTCAAATCATGGCTCCATCACCTTCTAGCTGTGACCCCCAATTTTCTCATCTATACCATGGGTCTTTTACATGGCACATGGCCCTCTTGCAGCATTCTTATCAGAATTAGAGCTAACATATTTAGTGATGCATTTATAAAAATGCCAAGCACATAGTAGAAACTCATTATACGGCAATTCTTTTTATAAGTATTATTCTGTTTTATATGTACTACTTATGACCAGGATTTCAGAAGGCAAGTACCCCTGCAGGGTATCTAATTCCTCTAACTTTCCCTGATAGGGTATATTTTACAACACAGGCTTGGACCAGGGTCAATCAACAGTTATGAAGACCCAAAGAAATCTCCAATTCAATTGCAAATAATTCCTCAGTTATCTCATATAGTTGGAGAATGAGATAGTCTAACTACACAATTGTTCTGTCCACTAACAACTTGAAATGGAATATAACAGTGCATCTCTTAAAAATATCTGAATCATAGTATTCCAGGGCCAAAAGAACTTCAAGGGGTATCTAGGATAGAAGGGTCCTTAAGTCAGATCATAAGGAAGACAAGCCTTTCTTAAAGATATTCAGAAAAGAAGCTTCCCCAGCCTTCCTCCCTCCTTCCAGTTGTTTTACCCAGCTCACGGCAACAATCTATAAGAACAACGTAGTAACAATCTATATTAATTAATACACGATCATAATTTCTACCATGAGAGCTCACTCTCACCCCTCGCTCTCTCTCTTTCTCCCTCTGAAGAACTAACTGGAAGGTAGCAGGCAGAGGTCAGGTTATTTCTCATTTTGAAACAAGAAACTAAGGAATCAAGCTGTGCAGAATGTCAGGGCTCCAGGCCTTACCATGAAGATTTCATCATACATCAGCACCACTTTTTCCTTTAGTGGTTTTTTGGAGGCTGAAGATTTCCGGAGCAAACCCCCTCTTTTCTCTACTTGTGCCATGGTTAGAGAATCTGTGAAAAGAAAGCCACAGTCAGTACTAGAAATGCTCTCCAAGATGCTAGAGAATCTCTTGAAATACCTTGCAATGGGAAATTTTTTAGGAAGAAGAAATGATAAACAACCATGCTATAGATCTTGTGCACCAGTCCACACCCCCTCCCCAACCAGGTAATTTCAAGGTTTAAATCATTACTTGGCCTACAGCACAACACATTTTATATCCTTAAAACATGCCAGCGGACAAGGCTTAAAGCAGATCCAAACCAAGCAGGAAAGTGTAACTAGCTCCATCTATAATAAGTCTGGCCATATATTTGAGGCTGATGGAAGGAAGGCTGCAAAGCACACACTGCCCACAGACTGATGGTGAAGTTAAATTTCAAGTATTGATCGAGTGTAGGACCATTAAGGCAGGAAGTGTGCTGCAGATTAATGTGCTCCATTGATTTCCCCAAAGTAAGTAGGTCCTCGTCACTGCAAAGTACTTGGCCTTCACTGCCTCATAAATCACACTGCACTTGACTGTCTTCAGAAATTCCTCTGGAAAGAGACCTAAGGCAGAAAATAGCAGTTAAAAGGCCAAAAATTAAACTTGATTTCAAAGTAACCAAATACAACAATGCTCCTTTCAAATTAAATTATATATATTTGTAATACAATTGCAGATCAAACTTTAATGTATTTTTCAATTCTATATAAAAGCAGTTCCATGAATCAATTCTATATAAAAGTAGTTCCATTCATTTCCATGAATCGTGCCCAAATTTTCTCATCTTGCCTCAAGGAATTCTCAATTTTTTTCAAGTGAGAACTTGAAATCTACTATGAATTTACACATATTCCCTCACTTCCAAGATTCTTTCTATTATTAACAAAATTCCTGTCTCTCTCTTAAATACTAGGCTCTAGCTGTGAAACTTAATCTTACCCAATGGCAAGCATGCGGGTAGTGAGGAGCCTGATTTTCACTTCCAGACAAATCCAAAGCAGCAGAACAAAATTAATTTTGTTCAATGACTTTTGGAAAATATGCACTATCTTTCAAATCAAAATCAAAATTTTGTTTAAGGAAGAGATGCATCCAACAGCAAAAAGATTATATCTCAGACAATGTCTTTCTCTAATACATATAGACAAAAAAGGAGATTCACCTTTGAGCAGAAAAAGCACAAAGCACAGAAAATTTCCCTAACTAGATATTAACCATCTTTAGCAAAGGGACTACATTTCACACTTTTTCTATAAGCCCTTGACTCATGGTAAATGCTCAGTGTATGCTCATCACTGAGTGATTCTGAAATACGGGGAGAAAAACCTGAAAAGTCCTAGGTCTGACCTAAAATTTTAGTAACACCTACCTTTATCAAGGCCTCACTAAGCCCTCAAATTCCATTATGGTCCAGAGAAAACTGAAGGAAAAAATAAAAACAACAACAACAAAAGAGAAGATTCTTTTGTGCAATTTATACTAAATTGATCATGGCTTTCCCGTAAAGCATGAAATACAGTCTCCGTCCAAAACATGCCTGTGTCTTTTAAATAGGTTGTCAAGAGGAAGATGTCCTTATCGGGGGAAAATAAATTGGAAATCAAGAGGATCCTATTAAAATAAATCAAAAGCAATGCAATTCTAAGCTTAGTAGATATAGATCTTTTGTGTACTCAGCAAACCAGTTGATTAGCAAGAATAGTGGGAACCACGAACTCCTGGATGTGAAACACATGTTTGCAAACATCCCCCTCTGAGAATTTATAATTGGGTTACAGCTAATCAATGTTCACCCCAAATCTAATCAATTCACTTTCTCTATTTAAGAATCAATACTTTCTAATAAGCAAAAGGGAATAGGAGCAAAGAGAAAAATAATTTCAATCCAAAGTACCAAACTTTCTAAGAAACTAAATTCTTTTCATCCCTCTCCTTCCATTTGGAGCAGGAGGAATTTCAACTAAGGGCCTCAATACAACATCACAGGCAACTGGAATTTACCACCCAAGCTGTCTGAAATGTGACTGGAAACTGACAACATGAAGTCTCCTCCTCCTGCCAGTATTTCTATCCATGGAACACAGCAAAGAAGGGTGTTTCTCGAGTGGTGGACTGGGAGAAGCGTGGAACTCACAAAAGTTTGTTTGGGGTCTCAGAAATTAAGCCTGTGCTCCTAAATTTGAAAGTAAAATATCTGACTGGTAGAGCAGTAAACTGCAGCACATCAGTAACGTGAGTGTAATCTGTTTACATCCTCCCAGTGCTTTTTCCTCTTTCACAACCCTCTCCTGTTGTAGAGAGAACCAGTACTAGCTGAGGAGCAGCAAGGCATAACAGAACAAACAACCAGCAGACCTGAGACTAGAACACAGGTCTCCCAACAAACTAGATGACAGTGAGTAAGCCATTGTGCTTCTCAGTTTCCTTACAAGTGAAACAAGGGAACTGGACTAGACATATCATCTGATGATTCTCTCAGCATCACTGAAATACCACGAACACATAAGGAACACATAAGGAAATATTGTAAAACACTAGTTTAGGGTTACAAAGAGGAAACTCCAGACCTGATCCTCTGGGAACTCACAATCTATTGGCATAGACAGACACATAATAACCCATAGCACAACACAAATCACGAGAAATAAATAGAGTAAAAGTACAAACAAAACACTATGGGACCACGAGGAAAGGGAAAAAGCATTCTACGACCATGCTATGACCTCTATGAATCCAGGCTTTTAAACCTTTCTGGCAAAGAAGCAAATACAGCAAAGCCACGGTAATCCCACAGAAATGTCATCTTAGGTTTTAATACAGTTTCTCACAAAAAAGACATAATAGGCAAAGTATAAAAAAGAATCAGGCAACTTTTCAATATTATTTCATCTACCATCAAACTTAGGAATGGCTTCAAATCCCCCCAACTCAATGGTAAATCAATGAAGTCTTTTATTCCTAAACCTCAAGGACTGCTGGTCCCATGACCTGCAGCACAACTTCTCTCTGCAAGATCCAAGTCATACAACTTTTTAAGAACTGTATCATAAAGCAATCCAGCCACACGCTTCTTAAATGCACATCACTTCACATCCCTATAGGATGAAATAGCCAAATATCAAGATTTTAAAACCTAAGGCCGGGGCCAGCCCCGTGGCTTAGCGGTTAAGTGTGCACACTCCGCTACTGGCGGCCCGGGTTAGGATCCCAGGCACGCACCAACGCACCGCTTGCTGGGCCATGCTGAGGCGACGTCCCACATACAGCAACTAGAAGTATGTGCAACTATAACATACAACTATCTACTGGGACTTTGGGGAGAAAAAGGGAAAAAAAGGAGGAGGATTGGCAATAGATGTTAGCTCAGAGCCAGTCTTCCTTAGCAAAAAGAGGAGGATTGGCATGGATGTTAGCTCAGGGCTGATCCTCCTCACAAAAAAAAATACAAATAAAATAAATAAATAAAACCTAAGGCCAAACTCTTCCAATGTCTAACATGCATGGAATGCTTGTTACACTTAGCTAGTTATTCATTTGTTTTATTGTCTTCTTGAGCACGATACATGCCAACTCTAGTATCAGAAAATTAATTTAATAGAAATTCACTCTAATTTTCAGAGAGTTACCACAGTTGACCTATCAAAAGTCTTGAGTTTTAGTCCCAATCCTTATACACTCATTTATAACCTTAAGTTGCCTTTCATTCCCTGGGCTTCAATTTGCTAATGTGTAAAAAGGAGCCATGACAAGGATGTGCAGAAAAGGGAACGCTTGTGCAGTACTGCTGAGAATGTAAATTGGTACAGCCACTATGGAAAACAGTATGGAGGTTCCTCAAAATATTAAAAACAGAACTACTATATGCTCTAGCAAACCCACTTCTGCGTATATATCTGAAGAAAAAGAAATCACTAACGAGAAGAGATATCTGCACCCCCATGTTCACTGCAGCATTATTCACAACAGCCAAGACATGGAAACAACCTAAGTGTCCGTCGATGGATCAACAGATAAAGAAAATGGGATATAGGGCCAGCCCCGCGGCTTAGCAGTTAAGTGCATGCGCTCCGCTACTGGCGGCCTGGGTTCGGATCCCGGGCGCGCACTGACGCACCGCTTCTCCAGCCATGCTGAGGCCACGTCCCACATAGAGCAACTAGAAGGATGTGCAACTATGATATACAACTACCTACTGGGGCTTTGGGGGAAAAAAAAGCAGGATTGGCAATAGATGTTAGCTGAGAGCTGGTCTTCCTCAGCAAAAAGAGGAGGATTAGCATGGATGTTAGCTCAGGGCTGATCTTCCTCACAAAAAAAAAAATAAAAAAAAGAGAAAAAAGAAAATGTGATATATATACAATGGAACATTATTCAGCCATAAAAAAGAAGGAAATCCTGCCATCTGCAACAACATGGATGAATCCTGAGGGCATTATGCTAAGTGAAATAAGTCAGACAGAGAAAGACAAAATACCGTATGATCTTACTTATATATGGAATCTAAAAAAGCCAAACTCATAGAAACAAAGAGTAGATTGGTGGTTGCCAGGGGCTGGGGAGTGGGGGAAATGGAGAGATATTGGTAAAAAGGTACAAACTTCCAGCTATAAGATGAATAAGTTCTGGGAATCTAATGTAAAGCATGGTGATAACACTAGTTAAGAATATTGTACTGTATACTTGAAAGTTGCTACAAGAGTAGATCTTAAATGTTCTCAGCACAAAAAAAAAGGTAACTATCTGAGGTGACAGATGTGTTAACTAACCTTATCGTGGTAATCAATTCACAATACATATGTATATCAAATCATCCCGTTGTACACCTTAAAGTTACACAATGATATATATCAATTGTATCTCAGTAAAGCTGGAAAAAAAACCACACAGAACAGCTCTCCCTAGGCTTCCAAATTTAACGGTCTGGGGTTCTAGGTTCACACTTACAATGGACTGTTAGTAAGTATCACTCTCTCTTCACTGTTGAAGGAGGCTCCAAAACACTACTGTAGGTAGACGCTGAAGTAAACACCCTAAAACATTTCAACCAGTATATAAGAAAAGAAAATGGTGAGGGGACAGAAAAGAAAAAAAGTAAGGGGAAAGAACAAAAATAAATACAAATAAATGTGCCCATCATCTAGAAAGAAAAAAACATACACATAGAGCAGGCATTCATTCATTCATTCAACAAATATTTATTGAGCACCTTTTAGATGCCAAGCACCAGGGATAAAACAGTGAACAAGATGACAAGATCCCTGCTCTCACAGAGTTTTCATTCTAATAGCAGGGAGAAAGACAACAAACAAGTTAAGTTGAGATAGTGCTAAGTACCTTGATGACAAATTGTCTAGTGGGACTATATTAATTGGGAGATTAAAGTAGGCTTCTGTGAGAAGTGATACAAGGGCTGAGATCAGAATAACTGGAAGGAAACAGCCATGTGAAAATCCTGGGAAAGTGTTCCAGATAGAGGGAATGGCAAATGCAAAGCCTCCAAGATTTGAACACTTGGCATATTCAACAAACAGAAATGCGAGAGTGCCTACACTAAAGTATAAACATTCCCTTTTTGAAATGTTTTTGTAAAGTTTATCAAAGTGGGTGTTTTCTGTTTCTGAGAGTTTTTTTGTGTGTATGTGAGGAAGATCAGCCCTGAGCTAACATCCATGCCAATCTTCCTCTTTTTGCTGAGGAAGACCGGCCCTGAGCTAATATCTATCGCCAATCCTCCTCCTTTTTTCCCTTTTTCTCCCCAAAGCCCCAGCAGATAGCTGTATGTCATAGCTGCACATCCTTCTGGTTGTTGTATGTGGGACGCCGCCTCAGCATGGCCGACAAGCGGTGCGTCGGAGCGCGTCCGGATCCGAACCCGAGCCGCCAGTAGCCGAGCGCGCACACTTAACCGCCAAGCCACGGGGCTGGCCCCTGAGAGTTTTTTTTATACGTGAAGAGAATTCAAATGTCCATCAGCAGAATGGGAAAATTATAACATATTCATACAATAGAATGCTACACAGAAACTTAAAAGAACAAATTATTGAAACAATATTGAAAAATTTCACAAAGGTTGAATGAAAAACATTCAAAAGAAAAGAGTATAAACTAATGATTCCATTTATATGAAGTTCACAAAAGGCAAAACTATGGGGGGACTGGCCCCATGGCCTAGTGGTTAAGTTTGGTGTGCTCCACATCAGCGGCCTGCGTTGGTGGGTTCAGATCCTGGGTGCACACCTACATCACTTGTTCGCCATGCTGTGGCAGGGACCCATATATATATATATGAAAATTTAACAGCACCCAAGCAGAACACCAGAAAAGAGTCTGGTGGAGTCCCCAACTTGCATACTCAGGACACCAATCTAAAATAACAACCAAAGAGTTAACACTTATTTAGCACTTACTACGTACCAAGCACTGTTCTAATCACTTTATATACATTAATTCATTGTATCCTCACAACAAACCTATGATCCAGGAACTTTACAATAAGAAAACTAAAACACGAAATAGCTGAAAAAAAAAAACTTGCGGGGCTGGACCCGTGGCATAGCGGTTTAGTTCAGCATGCTCCACTTTGGCAGCCCAGGTTCACAGGTTCAGATCCCGGGCGCGGACCTACACCATTCATCAGCCATGCTGTGGGGGTGACCCAAATACAAAATAAAGGCAGACTGGCACAAATGTTAGCTCAGGACAAATCTTCCTCAACAACAACAACAAAAAACTTGGGGAGTGATATCAGCATCACAGCAAGTGAGCACTCCCCTCAGGCTCTCCCCACTAAGATACAAGAAAAAGGCCACTCATATACCAACAGAGGACATTCACACAACACAAAAGACGTCTGAGAGACCAACACAGCCTTACATCTGAAGGTGGAGGTGCTGGAACCCCCAGAGGAAGCGGAAGGAGGTAAGGAGAACTCCTCTCCATCCCCAATGGCAGTGACCCCAGGACCAGGACCATGTGGCTATCAGAGGGGGGAGGGAAAGGCAGCCCTCCACGGGAAAACTGTCACTCTTCAAGTTCCCTCACAACCCGTGGGAAACTCCCACATGGAGGGGACTGAACAGTTGCAGGGGTGTCTTCATCAAGCTACTACCCCCAGAAAGCAGATAACAAGAGAAGAGCGAGAAGCCCCGGGATCAGGCAGGTGGAAGAAAGTGCCCCTCCTCCTGCCTGGCGCTTCAGCTCTACCAGTTGGCCAGAGCGCCCACGGATGACGGACGGCTCAGAATACACAGCTCTTGACCCCCACCCAGTGGCGGCAGGTAGAAGCTATGACCAGATATTATCATTATGAGGAAAAGCAAACTGACGCCATCAAACAATACGCAAAAACATATTAAATCTCCAGACCAGAAGGAAAATGACAAGCACCTAGAAATCAATCCTGAAGGCACAGAAATTTATAATTTAAATGACAGAGAATTCAAAATAGCTATCACAAAAAAACTCAATGAGTTACAAGAAAATACAGATAGACAGTTCAATGAAATCAGGAACTTCTTCACAAAAGAGATTGAAACTATAAAGAAAAACCAATCAGAAATGTTGGGGATGAAAAACACAATGGAGGAGACAAAGAAAAATCTGGAATCTTTAAAGAATAGAGCTGACAATATGGAGGAAAGAATTAGCAATATAGAGGATAGGAATGCAGAAATGCTCCAGATTGAGGAGGGAGAGAACTAAAACTAAAAATAAGTGAAAAAATTCTCGGAGAAATATCCAACTCAATTAGGAAATGCAATATAAGGATTATACATATTCCAGAGGGGGAAGAGGGGGAAAAAGGAGCAGAGAGCTTGTTCAAAGAAATAATAGCTGAGAACTTCCCAAACCTGGGGAAGGAGCTGGAAATACAAGTGAATGAAGTCAACAGATCTCCTAAGTATATCAACATAAAAAGACCCTCTGCAAGGCATATAGTAGTAAAGCCAGCAAAAGGCAATGATAAAGAAAAAATATTAAGGGCAGCAAGACAAAAAAAAAAAAAAAACCTACAAAGGAATTCCTATCAGGCTCTCAGCAGATTTCTCAGCAGAAACCTTACAGGCTAGGAGAGACTGGAATGATATATTCAAAATTCTGAAAGACAAAAACTTTCAGCCAAGAATACTCTATCCAGCAAAAATATCCCTCAGATATGATGGAGAAATAATAACTTTCCCACATAAACAAAAGCTAAGGGAGTTGATTGCCACAAGACCCCCACTACAAGAAGTGCTCAAGATGGCTCTCGAGCCTGAAAATAAAAAGAGAAAGGGGATACAAGGCCTTGAGCAAGGAGAAAAGTAGGGAGATAAAATCAGAAAAACTGCAGCTCTCTATCAGAATAGGTTAGCAAACATTTAAATAGAATATCAAAGATAAACGGAAAGAAAACACCAAAAATAAATATAACCTCATCACTTTAACCACAAACTCACAACACAAGATGGAATAAGTTGTGAGTATAATAACTTAGAAGGGGAAAAGGAAACGGATGGAATCGACAAGGGCTAAGGAAACAGGAGGCCATAGGAAAAGGGACTATATCATCTACAAGATTTTTTTATACAAACCTCATCATTACCACTACACAAATAATCAGAACACAGACACATATGACAAATAAAGAGAAAACTAAGAAAACCATCATACAGAACTACCAAACTAAATTGGTAGTCCGAAACACACGGGACGAGGCATATAGTAGTAAAGCCAGCAAAAGTCAATGACAAAGGGACGAGAAACAAAGGAAATGCAAAACTGGAAAATGAGTGATAAAATACCAACATTAAGCCCTCAAATATCAATAATGACTCTAAATGTAAATGGATTGAGTTCTCCAATCAAAAGACACAGACTGGCGGGATGGATTCAAAAAAAAGACCCATACACAAAAGTTAACTCAAAATGGATCAAAGACCTGAAGGTGAGACCTGAAACTATAAAATTCCTGGAAGAAAATATAGGCAGTAAACTATTCGTCATCGGCCATAAAGGGATCTTTTCGCATTCCATGTCTACTCAGACAAGGGAAACCAAAGAAAAAATAAACAAATGGGACTTCATCAGATTAAAGAGTTTCTACAAGGCAAACGAAACCAGGATCAAAATGAATAGGCAACCCACGAGCTGGGAAAAAATATTTCCAAATCATATAGCCGGCAAGGGATTAATCTCCATAATGTATAAAGAATTCACACAACTGAAGGGAAAAAAACAAAGAATCTGATCAAAAAATGGCCAGAGGAAATGAATAGAGACTTCTCCAAAGAAAATATACAGACGGCCAATAGGCACATGAAAAGATGTTCAACATCACTAATTATCAGAGAAATGCAAATCAAAACCACACTAAGATATCACCTTACACCCATTAGAATGGCTATAATCACCAAGACAAAAAAAACAAATGCTAAAGAGGCTGTGGAGAAACGGGAACCCTCATTCACTGCTGATGGGAACGCAAACTGGTGCAGCCTCTATGGAAAACAGTACGGAGATTCCTCTAAAAATTAAATATAGGGCCGGCCCCGTGGCTTAGCAGTTAAGTGCGTGCGCTCCGATGCAGGCTGCCCGGGTTCGGATCCCGGGCGCGCACAGACGCACTGCTTCTCCGGCCATGCTGAGGCCGCATCCCACATACAGCAACTAGAAGAATGTGCGACTATGACTTACAACTATCGCCTGGGGCTTTAGGGGAAAAATAAATAAATAAAAAATTTAAAAAATAAAAATAAAAATTAAATATAGAAATACCTTATGATCAGCCATCCCACTGCTGGGTATTTACCCAACAAACCTGAAATCAACAATCCAAAGAGGCTTATGCACCCCTATGTTCATTGCAGCATTATTCACGATAGCCAAGACATGGAAGCAACCCAAGTGTCCCTCGACTGATGATTGGATAAAGAAGATATGGTATATATATACAATGGAATACTATTCAGCCATACAAAAAGACAAAATCTTCCCACTTGCAACAACATGGATGGACCTGGAGGGTATTATGTTAAGCGAAATAAGCCAGACAGAGAAAGACAAACACCATATGATTTCACTCATATGTGGAAGATAAACTAACATACGGACAGAGAAAACAGTTTGGTGGTTACTAGGGGAAGAGAGTTGGGGGGTGGGCACAAGGGGTGAAGGGATGCCTTTATATGGTGACTGACAAACAATAATGTACAACTATTATGACATTAAAAAAAAAAAAAACTTGCCAGTGTTAAGTGTGAGTAGGGACTCAAACCCAGACAACTGATGTTACAGTCCTTGCTCTTAATGACTATTCTATACGGTCTCTCAACAGGCAGAGCAATGAGCAGAAGTAGAGTAACCTACACATAAACAAAGCTGGGGATCTGCAGAGAAACTGTGAAGAGGATCCAGGTGAGTGAGGAGGAGGAGTATACACTCACCAACCTTAACGAACAAACTTTGGAATGTCCAGATACCTTGAGTTGCACCACTCTAGTTTGCCAGTGGGTAGAAGTGCTATGATAGAAAGCAAAAGATAACTATCTGATGCACGCTTATGTATATAAATATCGATAACAGTAAAGTGGAAAAGAGAGAGAGACAAGTGAATGGAACGGTAGAAAACTTGAAAGGAAAAACTGGAGAAGAATCCGAGTGTCTAGTCAAGTCATATGTATCCAATATGGTAAGTGGAAAAAAAAAATGCTGAAATACACTGATACCCACTACAGGATTTAATTGATACTATTTTAATTGAACTTAGTCAAAGCTCTGAGGATAAGTCTCCCCCGAAACTTGAAAATGAATGGAAAGATACAGTAAAACGGGGCCGGCCCCGTGGCTTAGCGGTTAAGTGCGCACGCTCCGCTGCTGGCGGCCCGGGCTCGGATCCCGGGATCGCACCGACGCGCCGCTTCTCCGGCCACGCTGAGGCCGCGTCCCACATACAGCAACTAGAAGGATGTGCAGCTATGACAGACAACTATCTACTGGGGCGTTGGGGGAAAAATAAATAAATAAAATCTTTAAAAAAAAAAAAAGATATAGTAAAACAAGACAGAAAGATGAAACGAAGCGCAAGTCAAGTATAAGTCTGTACAGCCTTCACCTTAGGAGTGAATATGCTTTACCACTGAAGAGCTGTGATCACCTGTTTCAGAATCTCCTGGGATGCCTCCTGAAAATGTAGATTCCTATGCCCCCTTCCCCACTACTGAAACAGACTTTTCAAGATAAGGACCAGGGGTCTACATTTTTAATAATCACCCAAGGTCAGAGGTTTTCAACTACGGCAATTTTGCCTCCCAGGGGACACCAATGCCTGGAGACATTTTTGGCTGTCACAACTGGGAGGGGAGATACTACTGGCATTTACTGGGATGCCACTAAACATCCTACAATGCACATGGAAGTCCTCACAACAAAGAACTATCCAGCCTAATATGTCAATAGCGCCAAGGCTGATAAACCCTGCCCCAAGTAATTCTGATGCTCACTAAAGTTTGAGAAGTACTCATCAAGGCCTTAAATAAGGCTTTGAAAGGAAAGGAGCATCTGGACAGGAGATGATTTTGAAAGGATGAATAAAACTTCTGCTATCTCTAAAAAAGGCACTGGAGCAACCCCCATCTACCTCCATCTCATTTTCCCCATTTTTTTTTTCTTTTTTTTTTGGTGAGGAAGATCAGCCCTGAGCTAACATCCGATGCCAATCCTCCTCTTCTTGCCGAGGAAGATTGACCCTGGGCTAATATCCATGCCCACCTTCCTCTACTTTATATGGGACACCGCCACAGCATGGCTTGACAAGCAGCGCGTCAGTGCGCGCCGGGCCTCAGAACCTGCGAACCCCCAGCGAAGCAGAGCGCGTGCACTTAAGCGCTACGCCACCGGGCCGGCCCCTCATTTTCCCCATGTTAACTCATCAACGGATCCCCTTCCCTTAGGATCTTAATCCCAGTTTGCCCACCTGTGAAAGATCAGTACAAGACACACTGACTATACTAATGCACAAAGCTTCGTGAAGGAGATGAAAATCCTACCTGCCCAGGAGTTGGCTGATTCAAATATCACCATTGTCTGACCATGAGCCATTTATCCAATACACAAGAAGAGGCAATATGTTTATAAAGCCAGAAACAGTCTCCTGCCCTGACTCACCTAAAAGTTCCCTACTTCCTCTAGATGTAAAGGTTTTGGGGTGATTTTTAATCTTTAGGCAGAAGTTATCTGCTCTTGCTAAGTTCTTCTGCAAGGCATACCACACTCCCTGGAGGTAAACACTAGCACTATAAGCATTTAAGAGAATGTAGGGTATTTCTACCTCCAAACCCTAACCCTGTATTTCTCAAACTAGTTCCTAACATGCCTCTTCCTTTCTGAAGGTCACAAGGATATAGTTCATTTGCTGGATTCTCATCCGACTGTTCCATGTGGTTCCTTGCCATAGCTTCTCTCATAGCATGGGACACAGGTTCCCCCAATTCCACCCTACAGACTGGCTATAAAACAAGCATATAACTCCTTTCCATTTTAATGGATTTTTAGTGCTAGTCACTCCAAGTCTTTTATATCTCCAAAATGAAAACAGAGGCCTGCATTCTTGAAGCCACTTCTCTGAATTCCCTTCATGGAGAGCTCCAGGACGGGCTACCATCCCCTTACTCTATCACTTTTCTTTTTTTAATTCCTGGGGATGGAATTCATCACTCATTCTTCCACATCCTAAACAAATAATAACAAATAATAAACAACACTACTGAGTACTCACTATATACTTAGCGCTGTTCTAAGTGCTTTAAATATGCTGTATTTAATCCTTACAACAACCAGATGAAGTAGGCACTATTACCATAATTTTACAATGAGGATTTTACTTTGCCAAAAGTAACACAGCTAGTAAGTAGTAAAGCCACTAAATCTTCCCCTCTGGTAGCCCTTCTATCAGAATATGCTGTTAGTGCAAAAAATCAGGTGTTGACTAGCAAAACATTCAAAATCCAGATTCAGTTAAAGTTCTATGGAAATTCCAAAGTGATATCCATAATATGAACATTCCCACTTTAACCAAGAAAAGTCAGTCAACTCAGGACATCGTCTGACAAGCATCATTCTTATTTTCTAGATACTAGGACAAAACCAGCCTGATTCAGCAAGCACATGAGCCACTATGGGGCAGCGTCCATATCTTGTGTGTGCTCTGGACAGTGCTCACCTCAGAATGGTTGTTTAGCCTACACTTAAAAGAAGAAGTCATTCAGGGACTTTCCCCAGACTAACCAGCAAGTGGCAAAACCAGGAATTTCCCGGCTCTCTACTCTAGGCATCAGCCATTGTCTATCTGGACTAGAGGTGAACCAGTTTCACAGAAGAGAATTCAATCTGCTCCCCTCAGAATCTCCTGAGTCTGCCTACTTTCACAAACTAATAATACAAATGAAGAGGTTTAAATAAACATGACTACCTCAGGTTCTCTTTCAAATTATTTTACACAAGAAGGAAAGCACTTGCACCTTCAGAAGGAGGAACCAACTCCAAACTGATAGGATTTCAGGAAACTGACTGAAAATCACATCTTTCTGACATCTCCCAGAATGAGAATTCATCGTAAGATCCTCTTCTCAATGAGCAGGAGCCTCTTGTAAATTAATACTGTCTATCTCCTGCTCAAGCCCTGAATTTCCTCAAGCAGCACATCACTCATATCTTCTTCATTTCCTTTCCTTTTGAACCATACAAGCCTCCTGAATACCAAGTAAGTATAAAATGAAAATTATAAGACAGACTCCCATAATCTTCTTAAAGAAAGTCCAAAAGGTAACTGCAACCTTGCAAAGTAAACTGATTTCCTGCTAGCTTAATAACTCACATTTATCGAGACCTTATAATAACACAGGCATAGTATAAGACAAAAAGGGGACCCAAAATTACTAAATTATGGTCTCTGCCTTGAGAAACTCAATATTAAATGGAAGAAGTGCATATTCTGATACTTCCTTATAAACAAACAAAATAAACATTATTTTTTCCCAGGATTTTTTTCATATATGCCCTCACTTACTCAGAGCTACTGCCAAGATATTAAGCTCACCAGGCCTCCTTACTTCCAGCTGCCTACTAACATCTCTACGCACACATCCCACAAGCAATGTGATCTCAGCATACCAGACTATCTCCTCTATAGCTCTTTCCTTAGCCACCCAACCCTTAAAAAACCTGCTCTACTTTTTCTAATCCATATCCTGATTAACAAAATTTCCATTCACTCAAGCTCTCAAATGAGAAACTTTAACCCACTCTCTCTCCCCAGTCACTAAATCCTGTTGCATCTATCTCAGAAATATTTCTAAAGTCCATTCCCTTCCTCTTCATTCCCACTCCCAGACTTTATTCAGACTCACAGTCAACTACAACTTTAATTAGTCTCACTATCTCATTTCTCATTACATTAATCTGTAATTCTGTCACTGCCTAACAAAAAGCTCCAATGATTCCCTACTCTCTTTCAGTCTCACCTCCTGGCAATTTCCCCACCACACATCCTGTTTGGGACAAATTTCTGACACTTAAACATCATATTATTTTCTTCCCCCTCACACTTTCACCATGCCTTTGCACATGCTGAAATGCCTTTCCTTACTTGTGCAAGCTCCTACTCATCCTTCAACACCCAACTCAAGTATCTCCTCCCTATGAAGATTTCTGACTCTCCCAGGCAGTGGCAATATTCCCTTCACTGTACAAATTCTTTCATAGGGATATGTAACACACAGCACTACAATTTTCATATGAATATGTCCCTCTGATGTCCTTGAGGAAAGATACTCATATTTCTAACCCCAGTTACACAGTTAGTGCTCAATAAATGTGTGCTGAATAAACAGTTCACCCTCATATATCCTAGATCAATCTGTTATTTGGCTATTTTCCCCAAATTTTATGGATTCTTGAACTTGGCTCTATGTGAAATTCCAACTTTCCCAACAACTGCTTTGAGTTTTTGTGGGTTATTTCATTATTATACAAATGTTGAACCAGTGAATGAATTATATAAAGCCTAAACATCCAATGAAAACGCCTTAAAGGCTCTCTTATTCACTAAGAATGGGAATTCCCCCTTTACAACCCTGGCAAGAAGGATCCACCGTTCTCTAGACTGATCCGGTATCCCAAAAGCCTTCACATAGGGAGTACTGTGCACACAAATCCAACTAAGGGCACAGCCAAAATAATTCCAATTAACTTGTGCTAAGTTAAGGGAAGGGACACAAACCATATTTGCCCTGGTTTACAAAGCCACTGAGAGCTCAGAATAGCAAAGAAACAGCTCTCACTAAGTTCAAAACTTTTTCTGGAGAGAAAGAACTGGGAAGGGTCTGATGACCCTACTTCCCCATTCTCCAGAGGCAGCACTCCTCCGCTTCTGATAGCTCTCCTTCCCCAGGTAACCAGTTTTTTCCTCCTCTTGTTTCTTCTCCACACCTGCCTGAGAACAGGTTCATTTCCCAGGCTCACATCAAGGAAGCCAGAGAAAACACGGTAGTTTCACTGATTCTGTGCGAAGGGTGGGCTGAAGTCCGCCGGTCAGAGACTGAAAAGAGGGACAGTATGGGGGCCATTCCGGACACCTGAACACTTCGGACAGGCCGGCCTTCCTCTAGCCCTTCTCAGAAGTCTTGCCCCACGGCCTCACCCCAAGGCCAGGCTGGGCTGAAGGCCACTCAGGGGCGGGAACAACCTCGGAGGAGAGAGGCTCTCGAGGCAGGGCAGCCTGAGAGGTCCGGGTCAGTTCTGTGCTGGGGTCAAAGGTCACCGCCTCGACTGCCAGGAGGGCCCAGCAGGAACCGGGAAGGACGTGACAGGCACCGGACGGTGCGAGGGACCGGCCGCTGGAGGAGCGAGCCGATTCTCGCTCCGCTCCGCCGCCCCGGGCCCAGCCTCCCCACCACGCACAGCCTCCACCCGCCTCAGCCGCCGTGTTCCCTCCCTCTCCTCCCCGTCACCCCCGTCATCCCCTAGGCGAGCGCAGGCCCCGCCCCCAGAGCCGCCTTGGGGCTAAGGCCTACTATGGCAAGACCCACAGGGGTTGGCCAGGTTCGGGGACAGGACCAGGCCGGCACCGCTTACCGAGCCCCGGGCTCCTCCTCCACCACCCGCGCCGCACCCGGGCCGCTCGCTCCCAACGCCACCGACGCCGCCGCCGCTCCGGGCTCACGGACGCGCTCCCGACCTCCCCCGACCCGTTCCCGGGCCGGCCGTGCCCCGCAGGGTCCTAAAGGCCGCTGCGTGATAGGTGTGTCCACGCCCGCTTCCTGACCACGCCCGCTGGCTCAGACTACGATTCCCAGCAAGCATCACGAAGACTACAATTCCCGAAATGCATTGCGAGAAAGAACTTAGAAAGAGAAACATCCATTGAGGGTTTTCTACATGCAAGTTGCAGTAGCACTCTTTTTAAATATGGCAGACTGAACTCCGCAGTTCCACTTCTAGGAATAAATATATCCTCTAGAAGCACTGGCAAAGCTTGGATAGATATGTTTCAAGCTGTTTATCGCAACTTTGTAAGTGAAAGATTGGAAACAAACTCATTCATTCAACAGATATGTGTTGTGTACCTACTATGTGCAAAGCACCGTGTAAGGCGGTGTTAACTTGGCACGTAACAAGCTCTTTGAGTTTCAGTTTTCTCATACGCAAAATGGAAAATTAAAAAAGATATGCTGGGCAGTGTGTGTCATTCAATTCTTATAATGACGTTATGAAGTATGTACTTCACAGAGGAGAAAACAAAGGTTATGAATGATTGGCTCACCTAATGTTCTCGAGTTAGTAAGAGGTGAAGAAGAATTTGAACCCAGATCTACCAGGAAAGAAATCTTTTTTTCTTTTTTTTTTTTTTGGTGAGCACGATTGGCTCTGAGCTAACATCTGTGCCAATCCTCTATTTTGTATGTGGGTCACTGCCACAGCATGGCTTGATGAGTGGTGTAGGTCTGCACTGGGTTTCTGGGCCCAGGAACCCCAGGCACTGAAGTGGAGAGCTTGGAACTTAACCACTACACCACCAGGCTGGCCCCCAGGAAAGAAATCTTAATGAGCCAAAAGCTCAGGTTCTTTCCTGGAAGATTTTTATTTTTCTTGTCTAGTCACACAGTAGCATAAGACATGATTAGTGGTAAAAAGTTGTACCTTAATAGAATATAAAAAAGAGTGAGAAGAGGCTAATGGAAAGCATCTTGTGATGAACTCCAATAGTTCCTAAACACCAGCTAGAAGCCTCCTGTCCAGCTAAAAGAACACTTTTCCATACTTGATTTCCTTTTAACAAAACTTTATTGAGTACCTACTGAATACTCAATTCTGGGAGTAAAAAATAATAATAATACAATTCTGAGATTATGTAACAAAGTGATAAGTAGATAGACAAATGTTTTAAATATCAGACAGTGAATTATCAAGGGCAGACTTAGAAAGGCTCAAGTTGTAAATGCCCTGAAAATTCAGAGAAGGGAAAATTCCATGTCAATCTCTGGAGGCTTCCTGGAGGAAGATGAAGATGGAGTCAAGTATTAGAGGAGAAGAGAAAAGGAAAGGAGAAGGTATGAGGGTGATGCAACACAATACACTACCCAAGCCTATGTCCAGCAAGTGAATTAAATACAGATTCAGACAAGGGTAAGTTTAGAAAGCCATACACTGAGTCAGTAAGAGTACAACCTCTGGAATACTGTGAATGAATCCCAGATTTGTTGCCTACTAGCTGTGTAACTTTGGACAATTACTTGAGCTCTCTGAGCCTTAGTTTCTTATCTGAAAAATGGGGATAATAAAAGGTCTATGTTCAATTGGTATAGTTATCTAACACTGAACCCATCCCCTCTTATTCTGGGGGCCTCTTCCTTTGGGTATAGTCTTGGTGGAAAACCAGGCCCTGAGCAACCAAGGTAAGTGACTTCATGTGACCTGGGCTTGGCCACTAGATACAGCTTCTAATGGCTTCGGCTCTTAATCAAAAGATGCAGAATGAAGGGATGGTCAGAATTCATGCATAACAGGTGTATGCTGGCCAGAAGACTCCTGCTGAAAAACAGTTGTGCTTCCTATTTCTTGATCTTCAGCGAGTATCTTGGTTCCTGCTCATTTTCCAAGCCTGTTCTTCCTCTCTCCTGCAGATTCTGTGAGCCTTTTTTGTTCTCCTAATAAATTTCACTTTTACTTAAGATAGCCTATTTCTGTAACTATTCTGTAACTCTTAGCCAAAAGGTTCCTAAGTTATATCACACACACAGACATGTGCCCACTCAAGCTTACTCATTCCTTCACCAAATATCTATTGAAGTCTTTCTTTGTGCCAGGCTCTACTCTAAAAGTGAGGATAGGGGCCGACCCGGTGGTGTAATGGTTGAGTTCGCGCGATCTGCTTCTTCAGCAGCCCAAGGTTCACCGGTTCGGATCCTGGGCACTGACCTACACGCAGCTTATCAAGCCATGCTGTGGTGGCGTCCCATATAAAGTGGAGGAAGATGGGCACGGATGTTAGCCTAGGGTGAATCTTCCTCAGGTGAATCTTCCTCAGCAAAAAGAGGAGGATTGGCAACAGATGTTAGCTCAGGGCTAATCTTTCTCACAAAAAAAAATAAAATAAATAAATAATAAAAGTGAGGATACAAAGATGAAAGAAATCCTATGACAACTAGGGAGAGGAGGAGCAAGTTTGGGCAGGAAGGTGATGTTTAGGACATGGTGAGATTGAAACATCTGTGAGACATCCAGGCAGAAATACATGCAGGTAAACATGTGGATACCCTTTACTGGAACTCAGCAGAGATATCCAGGCTGTAGATAATTATTTTGGGGCCATTGCTTAGAGGTTATGGGTCAAGCCATGAGAAGAGAGGAAATGGCCTAGAAAGATGGTAAAAGAAAAAAAAGGACCCAAGATAGAATTTAAACACCAACATTTAAAGGATGGTGGAGGAAGATGAACCAATGGCAAACAATTCTGAAGATAGTCTATGTAAAAAAGAGGAAAATGAGAGGAGAAAGATGCTGTGGAAACCACAGGAGGAACTTTCAATAAGGATGTTGTCAAATGTCCCAGAGAGAAAAGGAAATAAATATGTCCTTGAAGACCTCAGGAAAATCTACACCTGGTAAGTAGTGGTTTGAGGAATGAATAGAAGGAGGGAAAGTGGAGGCAGCAAATGCTGGAGAATCTTTGCAATAAACTTGACTGAAAGGAAAGAGAGAGGAAGTGAGGGGGGTAGAGGTGGGGAGATGAGGATGAAAGAGTGACTTATAACACAGGACAGACTGGAGAGTGTTTCTATGCTAAGAGCAAGAGGACAGAATGAGGCTGATGAAATAGAAATGAATGCAGGTTTTCAGGGGGAAGTTGTGGGGAGAGGGAGGGAGAAGCAGGGCTCATCAAGAGGGAGTGGACTTGAGGGGGAAGAGGAATACCACATCACCTGAGAAGGCAGTTAAGGGATAGAAAGAACCCTTGTGTATCAATTTGTAGGTGTTGCTGGAGAAATTACACACAGACTCAGTGCCCCTAAAGTATGTTTTAATTTTGATTTCTAGCAAACTGTTAGTTTGGTGATGAATTGTTGATATAGTAAAGTGGTTTGGTGCACCAATTCTGGACTCAGATTGCCTGTGATTGAAATCTCAGCTCTACCTCAACCGCTTAATAGCTGTGTGATCTTGGTCAATTTACTTAATCTCTCTGTGCTTCATTTTCCTCATCTGTAAAAGGGGCTTGTTGCGGCTGTCACACAGTAGGTACCATGGAAGTATTAGCTATTGTTATTATTTTCTACTAGATTCTCATCTCCATGAGGTTAAGGTTTTCTATTTTGTTCAGGACCGTCTACTCGGAGCCTGGCACTTAGTAGGCGCTCAATAAAAATTTCATGAATAAGTTGAGGCGAGAGAGCGAGTCTTGGAAGGAAAGCCTTGGGAGTAGGATGCTTTCAGTTCAGGACTCAGCGGGGCTGGAATGCTGATTCCTGAGTCAGACTGTGGGCGGCTTCCTGGGGCCTCCGAGCCTACATCCCAGCTCGGAGAGCGTCCCTAGGGTCAGAGAGGTGAGAGGCGCTGAGACCCTTGGGTGCTCGGGAGGCTCTTCCCCCGGCGAGGCTCCTGTGGCTCCTCCCCTGGCGAGCCGTGTCACGCCGGTGGGGCGTGAACAGGGGCCGGCCCTGAACTAGCCTGACGGGGCGGGGCGGGGCGGGGCGGAGCCGACTCTCAAGCCGGGCTTCGACGCACCTCATCGACGGAGGACGGAAGTCTCAGCCCCACTCTCCACCTCCCCCGGGAACCCGGGGCCGAGAGCTGGGCCTCGCCCCACAGGGCTGCCGGGTCTGGGCGTGCTTCGGCGCGGCCGGCACCATGAAGCGTGCGGGGACTCTGCGCCTGCTCTCGGACCTGAGCAACTTCAGCGGCGCGGCCCGGCTCCGGGAGGTGCTGGCCGGGGACCCGGCCGTCCGAGTCCGCTGCAGCCCGGACGGCCGCCAGCTGCTGCTGCTGCGACCCCCGGGGGCGCCGGCCCCGCAGCTGCTGGTCGCGGTGCGTGGACCCGGCGCGGAGCTGGAGCGTGCCTGGCCGGCTGGCCACTCCTCACCGCTAGACGCCTTCTTCCTGCCGTGGCCGGCGCGACCGGCGCTGGTCCTGGTGTGGGAGAGTGGCCTAGCCGAGGTGTGGGGCGCGGGCGTGGGGCCTGGCTGGAGGCTGCTGCAGAGCACTGAGCTGTGTCCGGGCGGTGGAGTCCGCGTGGTGGCCGTGGCGGCGCCCCGAGGCCGCCTGGTGTGGTGCGAGGAGCGTCAGGCTGGCGCTGAGGGCCGGATAGGGTCACCCGCAGCAGCTTTCAGCCACTGCGTGTGCGTCAGGACCTTGGAGCCCAGCGGGGAGGCCGGCACCAACCTGGGCCTCACACACATCCTGCTGCACCACTGCCCGCCTTTCGGGCTGCTAGCCTGCCGCAAGGACCTCTTCCTGGTGCCCACTGCCACCACCTGGCCTGGCGTGGGCCACATTCTGCTCATCTGGAGCCCAGGCAAGGGCAAGGTGATGGTGGCTGCCCCATGTCTTGGCCTCTCCCACAGTAAGAGCCTGAATCCAGGACGAGGGGACACGTGGGACTTCCGGACCCTGCTCCGATGCCTTCCTGGGCTGCTCACCCCCAGGCAGCCATTGACTGTACATACCTGGGCCCCAACTCCTCAGGGTCTGCTGTTGCTTGATTTCAGGGGCACTGTGAGCCTAGTGCAGCCCCATGGTGGCGCCCGGACTGTGGGCACCCTGCAGGAGGCACCTGTAGGCCTGGCAGGGTCTGCAGCACTAGGAACATTTCATGGCACTCTGGCCTGTGTGCTGGGCTCCACATTGGAACTGCTGGACATGGGCAGCGGGCAGCTGCTGGAAAGGAAGGTTCTAAGCACAGACAGAGTACATTTGCTGGAACCCCCAGCCCCTGGTGTGGAGAATGAGGAAGAGCTGGAGACCCGAGGGGGTCTTCGTTTGCTTTCAGCCTTGGGTTTGTTTCGTGTAGGCTGGGAAGTCCCACAGGGCCTTGAGCTGCCTTCAGCTGCAGACCTGGTGTTTGAAGAGGCCTGCAAGTACTACCAGCGGCGGAGCCTGCGGGGTGCACAGCTCACCCCAGAAGAACTGAGACACAACAGCACATTCCGGGCGCCACAGGCCTTGGCCTCCATCCTCCAGGGCCACGTGTCCCCGTCTACACTGTTGACCACACTGAGGACCGAGCTTCGAGATTACCGGGGCTTAGAGCAGCTCAAAGCCCAGCTGGTGGCTGGGGATGATGAGGAGGCTGGCTGGACTGAGCTGGCAGAGCACGAAGTGGCACGCCTTCTGAGGACCGAGTTGATGGGAGACCAGCTGGCCCAGCTCAACACCATTTTCCAAGCCCTTCCTACAGCAGCCTGGGGTGCCATCCTCAGGGCCCTGCAGCTCCAGCCAGATGGAAATGGCAAGCTGAGGTCCCAAGCTCCCCCTGATGTGTGGAAGAAGGTTCTAGGGGATACAGCAGCTGGAAAGGAACCCCCCAATGGGATACTGCCACTCTTTGAACTCCTGTGCCAGTGCCTCTGCCAGCTGGAGCCACGATGGCTACCACCTTTTGTAGAGCTGGCACAGCAGCAGGGCGGGCCTGGCTGGGGAGCAGGGGGCCCAGGGCTGCCCCTGTATCGCAGAGCCCTGGCAGTACTAGGTGAGGAGGGGACTAGACCTGAGGCACTGGAGCTAGAACTGCTCTTGGGCAGTGGGCGGCCCAAAGCTGTGCTCCAAGCTGTGGGGCAGCTGGTGCAAAAAGAGCAGTGGGAGCAGGCTCTAGAGGCGGGCCTGGCCCTTGGCCCCTCTAGCCCCCTGCTTCGAAGTGAGATCTTCAATCTGCTGTTGGCTGAATTTGCCCAGCACCGCCGGCTTGATGCTCACCTCCCCCTCCTTTGCCGCCTGTGCCCACCAGACCTAGCTCCAGCTGAACTCCTGCTTCTACTGCAGACATACCTCCCAGATGAGTTGGAGCCCCCTACCCCATTCCCTGAACCCGGGGCAGAGCCCCCTCTCACTGTGGGCTTGCTCAGAGCCCTGCTGGAGCAGACTGGTACTCAAGGACAGCCCTCTGGCCCAGTTCTAAGCCTATATGAGGACATCCTATGGGACCCAGGCACTCCGCCCCCTGCACCACCTCGGGGACCTATGACTACCCTCCAGGCATTGGATCATCCAGGCCTGGAGGCCTGGCCACTATCGGGCAGGGCCTCTGTGTGACTGATACAGGCTGAAAAATCTTTTCTAGGACACAGCGATCAGGGAAGTGTGCCCAGGAGTTGGAGGGGGCCAGGGTGGGACCTGTATGTGCAATACTCTTCTCTCTTCTGGAGCAATTTTAAAATATATATATGTTAAATATTGTAGTATAATATATTTGGTCTTTGTCCTCAGGTTTTTGTCCTGGCACAGAGCTCCTAAAACCCTTGGAATTTCCTGAGTGATAAGAGCATCTTTTGTGGGGCTGGCCCGGTGGCGCAGCGGTTAAGTATGCATGCTCTGCTGTGCCGGCCTGGGGTTTGCATGTTCCCATCCCGGGCGCGCACCAACACACCGCTTGTCAAGCCATGCTGTGGCGGCCTCCCATGTAAAGTGGAGGAAGATGGGCACGGATGTTAGCACAGGGCCAGTCTTCCTCAGTAAAAAAAGAGGAGGATAGGCATCAGGTGTTAGCTCAGGGCTGATCTTCCTCACACACACAAAAAAAGTGTCTTTTTTTGGAAAAATGTCTTTTTGTGTGTATGTGTGTGTGTGTGTGTGTGTGAGGAAGATCAGCCCTGAGCTAACATCTGCCAATGGTCCCCACACTAAATTACCTCATTAGCATAAATGCAAGTGTGATCTAAAGGGGCTCGTTATGAATAACAAAAGACACTCTTTTGGCGCTGGCCTGGTGGTGTAATGGTTAAGTGCACGCCCGGAGTTCGGATCCCGGGTGTGCGCTGACCCACTGCTTACCAAGCCATGCTGTGGCGGTGTCCCATGTAAAGTGGAGGACCTTGGGCACGGATGTTAGTCCAGGGCCAGTCTTCCTCAGCAAAAAGAGGAGGATTGGCATTGGTGTTAGCTCAGGGCTAATCTTCCTCACACCCACACAAGAAGAATGGAGTGAGGGCAGTCTTGTGGGACTGAGCCCTTAACCTGTAGGGTCTGCACTAACTCAAGGTAGTGTCAGAATTGAATTGACTTGTAGGACACCCAATTGGTGTCCGCAGAAAATTTGGTTGTTGGTGTTGGAAAACACTCCGGAAATATATAAACAGTTTGTGTGTTTTTGAGCAACTGAGGGTCTCAGAGGGTTGTGGGTTATAGAGGGAATGGTTGAATCTGAATCTGTTGGCTAAAGTGGCCTCTTCCAATAGTGAAAATAATTAATACTTGTGAGCATTTAATATGTGCCAGGCACTCTGCTGGTCTTTAAATAATTCCTCATTTAATGCTTCTAGTAACCCCATTGGGAAACTACTAAGATTATCACCATTTTACAGGTGAGGAAATCAAGATTTAGATAACTTGACAAAGGTAGTCAACTAGAAAGTAGCAGCTCTAAGATGTGAACCACCTCACTGTACAGCCCAGTAGCTGCTACCTGCTTGGGCTTGAATGCACTTCTCATTCCTGTCTCATTGCTAGCTTCTCCAGCCTGTTGTGAGGAGGGGGATCTGCAGAGCTGCACCGTTCCTTTGCCCAAGACTCCTGTTCCCGAGTAGGAACCGTAGGTAGGAACCACAGGCCCTGGGCCCGTGCCTGTGTCCCTCAGAATTCATGGAGCAGCCCCTGGTTCAGGGGAAGATTTACCACAGAGAGGAGAGCTACCTGCAGAGCCCTCTGGCTTAGTAATGAGTCACTAGAGCAGGGTTGTTTGGAGGGCCCCACATTCCTGCTGACTCCCTAAGCCAAGAAACAAGAGCATCTCTGGCACAGAGATTTGGATTTAGTCAGCAAGACCACCTCCAAAGAGGCCTTGGCCCTATGCCCACTTCTACCCAAGTGACCCCTCAGCCTGGTTCTGGGTTTAGGGTAGGACCCTGGATGCTGCTACTCAGCATCATCTTGGGGACCCAGCTATCCCTTGTCCAAGGCTTGGGACCAAGGTAAGGACTGCCACTCAGCTTTGTCCTCAGCTGGGACCTGCAGCTTGGATTCTGCTCAGCCTCATCCTGGGCTTAAGGTGGCCCTTTAGGCTCCTATGGGACTAGGGACAGTTCTTCAGTCTCTCAGAGAAGGGAGGCAGCCCCTCAGCCTTGTCTAGGGCTGGTATTACTCCTCAGCCTCATGGAGGCCCTGAAGTGGCTCATCTGCATGGCCAAGTCCTGGCATGGTTCCTCAGCCTCACTGAAGGCTAGGGACGGCACCTTGGCCTCATCCAGAATTTGGATGGCGCTTGTCCTGGCCCTGAAGCCAGAGTGTCTACCAACACCAGCAGTCAAGCTACTGGCCCTTAAGCTACTGCTCTTTACAGAGACCCAGAACTAGGGATAGGTCATCCTTGGCCTCTACCTCAGCCTCTTCCTGGTTTGGGAGGGGCTCCTTTCTTGGTCTTGAGGTTGGGCCCATTATGGCTTCTCAGTGGGAAGCTGGGGAAGGACAAAAGCAGGAATGTGCTTCCTGTTCATGCTGCTGCTGAATTGTGGTTGTTTCTTCTCAGCCTAAGACTTGGCTTGTACCTCCTTCTGTGCTTGGAGTACGAGGAATTGTACTCAGTGGGCCCCTGGGGGCATGGGCAAAAGAAGAGGGCCAGGTTTTTCCTCGGAGTTGTATGGCTCAAGGAAGTTCCTCAGGGCCACCCACTAGTAGGGCCTCCAAATGTAGAACCACCCAACCTGGCTGCTTTGAGAGGAGCAGGTGGGCTTAGACGAGAACTTTCACCTGCCCTTACAGACTGGCTGATTGACTGCTCTCGTTCTTGCTCATGCCCCGCTTCCAATGTAGGGGGTACAAGTGACCCCAAAGCACATCTCAGGACTTTGGAGAACAGCTCAGAGATGCAGATATCATCATGTGACTGGGTTCTGGTGGAGTATGTGAGAGAGCCATCAGAGAGATGGCCCAGTGTGGTCTTCTTGAGTCAGAGGGCTCTGAATAGGTGAGTGCAGATCCCAAGTCCAAGGTCTTTGGTTGGTAGGGAGTGTTCTAGGGCCAGAAGGTAGAGAGGGTCCCTGGACAGTATGTGAGAGGGTCCCTGGACAGTATGTTGGGAATCTGGGGAAATGGGACATCTAGGAGCTAAGCTCCTTGATCTTGGGTGCCTGGTAAAGGGGGAAGTTCTGGAGCTGAAGCTTTTTGTGTGTGTGTGAGGAAGATGTAACATCTTCCTCATCTGAGCTAACATCTGCCAATCCTCCTCTTTTTTTGCTGAGGAAGGCTTGCCCTGGGCTAACATCCAAGCCCATCTTCCTCTACTTTATATGGGACACTGCCACAGCATTGCTCAACAAGTGGCGTGTCGGTGCACGCCTGGGATCCGAACCGGCAAACCCCGGGCCGCCGCAGCGGAGTGTGCGCACTTAACCGCTTGCGCCACCAGTCCGGCCCCAAGGAGCTGAAGGTTTTGAACAATGGATAAGGTCTCAGGTCCAAGGCCACTGGGCAGGAGGAAGTAGGAGGGCCTGAGGTCCCTGGGTAGGTAAGGGAGAGGATCCTAGGCCAGTGGGTAGGAGCATTTCCACAGGTATGCCTCACCTGTGGAACTCTCTCAAGTTTATTGGCAGCAGCCTCTGGAAAGCTTGAAGGTGAAGCTAAAGCAAGGCCACACCAGAATGCAGTCTGGGCAAAGGAGAGGAAGCAAAGCCTAAGGCTCTTCTACCTGCCTATGTGGCCATGAGTCCCAGTCCTCCCTTTTTCATCTCCCTACTGCCCGCCCATATTCCCAGCTCCAGTGCTACACTTCCCTTCCCTCACCAGGGGATCCGCTGTTTGAACACAGACCACAATTTCCATGCCGCTCAATGACTGGACCACAGGACTACAGCAACCAAAGTCTTCTCCAACCTGCAAAGGCTGAAGATCAGAGCCCCACCCCTTCCTTTATATGTGGCCTGTAGGAAACTGGACATGGTGGCCAGGGTGGGCCAGTGTCCAAGCCACTCCTGCTTTCCTCCCATACCCTGACCCAGCCCTAGGCCTGGCCCTGGCCACCTGTCATTGAGACTACGACAGTAGGTTCCTAGTTGGTATCCCTGTCTCCTTAAATCTAACCTTGCTTACTCAGAGTATTCTAACAAGCAAATCTGATCAAGTTCAGCATCTACTTCAATATTTAGGGTAAAGGCCAAATTCTCAACAAACATCTCTTCCTTCATGACTGGCCCTTCCTCTCTTTCCAGTCTTCTCTCCAGTCACTCTTCCTTCTCCCACTCACTGAAGCATATATCACACTTTAAACTACTTGTGGGGGACCGGCCCAGTGGCGTAGTGGTTAAGTGCGCGGGCTCCGCTGAGGTGGCCCAAGGGTTTGCAGGTTCAGATCCTGGGCGCACACCGATGTACCATTTGTCAAGCCATGCTGTGGCGGCCCGTCCCATATAAAGTAAAGGAAGATGAGCACGGATGTTAGCCCAGGGCCAATCTTCCTCAGCAAAAACAATTAAAAAAAAATTTTTTTTTAATTAAACTACTTGTGGTTCCCTATCTCACTAGGTTCTCCACCCCACCCCACCCCGCCCCCCCCCCCCCCCCCCCCCCCCGTGCCTTATGCTTGGCATGCTTTTCATTGTCTTCTCTGCCTGGCCTAAATCCTTTAAGATATGCTTCAGATGTGACCTCCTCTCCTAAGATTTCCCTACTCACTCCCAGTAGATATAGTTGCACCTTCTCCTGTTCTCCCACAGTTCTTAGTACATACCTCTAAAAAAGTATTTATCAAATTATGTTGTGATTGTCTAGTTATTTGTTTGTCTCCCTGATTAGTATATAAGTTCCTTGAGGGCGAGACCATGGTTATTTGCATTTTTGTATCCTCAGCATGTATTACAGTACTAGGCTCGTAATAGGTTCAATTATTGTCGATGCAGGAACTCACTGGTCCCTATGGCCTGGGGTGAGAAGGGATTAGGCTCTGGGCTTTAGGGATTCTCTGGCTTTCTTCCCTACTTCCCATAGGCCAGATTCACTGGTTGATCCAGATCCAAAATTGATGGAAGTAGGTCAGCTGGATCTGACGGAAGAACCAGGCCACCTGGGGCGATGGTGGGGGTGGGGAAGCCACTGAGCCAGGCCTGTCTTGGGAGATGGGGTGGAGGTGGAAGGAATGGACATAATTGCTACTACCCAGGGCCCCCTGATCCCCAAACCAGGAGAGGAAGAGTGGTGGGAAAGCCTGAGTCAGTGAGGTTCTACGGGAGGGATGGGTGGCAGGGGCTAGTGGGAGTTGTGGGGTGAGGTCAAAGGACTGAGGATTGATCCCCACGTTGAATATGGCTGTCAGGGAATTTGTCTTTAGGAAGTGTTCCATATTGTGCAGATGCATCAGAATTTGGTTCTCCCTTTCCCAGGGTGGTCAGGGAAAGAGAGGGAGACAGAGAGTGGGTAGGGGGGCAGCTCCAGACCCCGAGCTCCATAAGGAGCCACCCCAGGCTGGAATGACTGGCACCCTTACTGCCCAGGAAAAAAAGGAAGAAAAATCCTCAGAGTGGCTCCCCTAAGCCCCCACTCAGTCTCTTCTTAGGCACAGGCTCCCCCTGGTGGTTACTCTTATCACCGCCAGCTCCACTCAATACCCTCAAACACGCGCCCACACTTCCCCATTTTTTGACTAAGGCCTGAGGAAGCCTCTGAGGTGGTAAATTAAGGTTCCCTGAGGGCAAGAGAGGAGGCGAATGTCAGAGTAGAATTCAGGGAGCAAAATCATGGGGAGGGGGAGGGACCCTGGACTTGTAGTAGGGCAGTATCACTCAGAAGAAAGGAGTCCTGAACTGACGGGATGCTTCTTCTCCAGGGCTGGAACTCTGCCCCAGCTACTAGCCTGACCTGGATAATTTGGTCCAACTGGAGAGGAAGTTGAGGGCACAAGAGAGTTTCCTGGGAAGAAACAGTGAGGTCATATTTTATATGAATTTGAAATATAGGAATAAGATCTCAGGCCTTATTCAAAATTATTAAAGTCTCACTTTATGCACAAAATGTGAAATGGAGGCGAATCTCCCCAAATAAAAAAATTTTCGAGAATCACAATTTCAAGGCTAACTGACAGTGTGAATTGTAAACTGTGCTTGCATTATTACATGGGTCCCCATTTCTGCTAGTAAACAAAAATTCAGGTGGGGAGAGAGACTGAATCAGGCTGTGAGGACAGGGCTGAGTGGCCAGGGTCACTCACCAGTTGTGGGTAGAAGTTTTGAAGCAGTTTCTCCTCTAATTCCCAGAGGGAGGGCCTGGGCCTGGCTCCAAAGGTCTCTGCAAAGAAGCAGAAACAAAGGTGAAGAGAGACAGAGTCAGAGAGATGAGTAAGAGGATGGGGTTGGACTAGGAGAAGAGAGAGAAGACAGATGGGAATGGGGAGAGGGGCCTAGAGGAGGCAGGGAAATGCACTCAGTCTGGGGAGCAGAGGAGGCTCTCAGGTGTGAATGCTGGGAGGATGGACGAAGGGGCAGAGAGGGAGTCCCTTGGGGACTCTCACTAGAGTTATAGCCAAAGCATACAGCCAGTGGGACAGCTGGTCTAGATCTGGTCTCCCAGAGGTTTCCATTATTTGGGAAATAAAGGAAAAGGGAAGGAGCTGTGAAGAACTGAGCAAGAGGGAGTGGGGGGCGGCTTTCACCAAGAATGAGGATGATCTACCTCATCTTGGGCCTCCCTGAGCTGGAAGTTCTAGTGGAGCAGACTGATCAGGTATTTCAAAGGTTTCAGGTCCTCAGGCTTTGGCAGCCACTCAGATTCCAAGGTGATACGCAGTCTTCTCAAAGACTCTATTACTCTTGTTTTATACTGGGAAGTGGGGAGAAGTGGGCATTGCCCCCACCCCTAACAGCCTTAGGCAGGCTCTAAGAGCAGCCTGGAGCCTCAGAATTGGAGGACAGGGCTTCCCTAGCAGAGGTGGACAGAGCCCTGATGCTGGGGGTGGGAAGGCTACAGTGAGGGAAGGAAAGGAAAGGCTGAGGGGAGATATAGGGGCAGAGGGGACGTAGACATAGCCAGGTCAGTGTCTTGGGCCAAGGCAGGGGGGATACTGACCTGAGTATCATTGAGATAGTTGTCCAGAGGGGAAATCAAGTGACCACTCATCACTGACTAGATTGGCTCGTTGTTCTCACAGCCCCTTTGGGGAGAATGGAGGGTCAGTGTGGGATAGGGGATTATTGGGGAGCCTTGGGGAGGGAGGAAGGACCCTCCCTCCCCAAGTGGGTCACACATCAGTGACCCACTCCCCCCTTTACCACATTGGTCAGGCCCTAGTGAGTTCCCCAGTGAGTAGATCTCCCCTGTAAATGTTGGGAAAGGGAAGGACATAAGGTGGCCTTTACCAGGTATAAGGGAAGAGCTGCTTCAGAAGAGGGAATGGGAATGGCTCCAGAGTAGAAAGCTTGGAAGTGGATGGCCAAGAGAGATCAGACCAGAGAAGGAGAATCAGACAGACAGAATGGCGTGGCTTAGTGGTTGAGTGCGCGCGCTCCGCTGCTGGCGGCCCAGGTTCGGATCCTGGGCGTGCACTGACGCACCACTTCTCAGGCCATGCTGAGGCCGCGTCCCACACACAACAACTAGAAGGATGTGCAACTATGACATACAACTATCTACTGGGGCTTTGAGACAAAAAGGAGGGGGATTGACAATAGATGTTAGCTCAGAGCTGGTCTTCCTCAGCAAAAAGAAGAGGATTAGCATGGATGTTATCTCAGGGCTGATCTTCCTCACAAAAAAAAAAAAAAAGAAAGAATGGGGACCCGAATCCTTTGTGGCTTCTCCAATAAAAGATACATGTAGTTTCTCCTTGTAGAATGCACCTTCCCAGGTGGCCCCAGATGATCTCTCTACTGCAACCTTGTGTGGTTTTTGTTTTAATGACAAGTTTAATTGGAGCTGGGAGTGGGCTCTTGACTCCACATTTGTCAATTTTGTTAGCCTTGTCTATCATCCCCTTAATTATCAGCAGTCAGATCTTTAACTCGAAGAGGCCTCATGTGCTTGGCATGAGGGAAAGCCAGTGAAAGAATCTGTGGTCAATCCATTTCTCCCCCCCGTGAGTAGTTTTTTGGAAGCAGAGCTCCAAGGAGTCATGTCATGTAGGTGGGGACAGCTGAGGAACCATCAAGAAAACAAGAAGGGGTCTAGCCCGGGTGGCGTAGCAGTTAGGTGGCGCATTCCACTTCGGTGGCCCGGGGTTCGCAGGTTCGGATCCTGGGCGTGCACCAATGCACCGCTTGTCAAGCCATGCTGTGGCAGCGTCCCATATAAAGTAGAGGAAGATGGGCACAAATGTTAGCCCAAGGCCAATCTTCCTCAGCAAAAAGAGGAGGATTGGCATCGGATGTTAGCTCAGGGCCGATCTTCCTGGGGGTGGGGGGGAGAGGGAGAGAGAGGGGGAGAGAGGAAGGAGAGAGGGGGGAGAGAGGGGGAAGAGAGGGGGGAGAGAGGGGGGAGAGAGGGGGAGAGAGGGGGAGAGAGGGGGAGAGAGGGGGAGAGAAAGAGAGAGAGGGGGAGAGAGGGGGAGAGAAAGAGAGAGAGGGGGGAGAGAGAGAAAGAAAGAAAGAAAGAAAAAGAAAACAAGAAGGGAGCAGTTCTCAGTCAGTTTCAAGTCTGCCCTGCCCCTCCCAGCTCTATGCCCCAGCTTCAATTCCCCATTACCACGCTGTCAAGCCTTGGTCTTCTCTTTGCATTTCTCACATCTCTCACACTCAGTCTCTCAAAGGAATGGATTTTAAGCTTGTGTGTATTGTTGGTCAAATCCACTGAGTTCAGCAGTACACTGAAATTCTTTTTTTTTTTTGAGGAAGATTAGAAGAGCTAACATCTGTTGCCAATCTTCCCCCCTCTTTTTCCCTTTTTCTCCCCAAAGCCCCAGTAGATAGTTGTATGTCATAGTTGTACATCCTTCTAGTTGCTCTATGTGGGACGCCACCTCAGCATGGCTTGATGAGCAGTACGTATGTCCATGCTCAGGATCCAAACCGGTGAACCCCGGGCCGCAGACGCGGAATGCATGAACTTAGCCGCTATGCCACCAGGCTGGCCCCAGCAGTACACTGAAATTCTTAAAAGCTGAATTCAGCAAGTCTTCTGTATTATAAACTCTGTTGACATCCCAACATCCTCCGGCTGGGTAGCCACATCTGGTGGCAGGTGGAAATAGGGTGTTAGTACAAGAGTAGGATCTGGAGCTGGGGGGATAGCCCACCCCATACTTGTCATAATGTCTGTGCCTTCTTGTCCACTATTTCTGGGGTACTATAGAGAGATTATGGGTCCCCTAATGGCATTCCAAGTTTCTCTAGCCCCAAATAATGGTATTCCAAGATTCTAGGAAAGGGTGATTAGGAGTTGACCCTACTAGGACCTCCCTGGAATGAGATCCTTTAGCCTTTGTGGCTCTCCTGAAAGTCTTTCCCTAAGGGGGCTGTTCCTGCATGAGGCTGAGGAAATACAGAGGTGATAATAATCAATTGAGAGATGCTCAGATGCAACCATATCAGAGGTAAGGAGGAACATGAATGGTTGCCCTGGTTGGTGTCTTCAGGCCAGGGCTAAGAGGAGAGCAGAAAGAGCCAGGATGCTGTCTGCCCTTTCATTCCACGGACCAGGGCTGGCAGAAGTTTCCCAGGTTTCTGTAATTTTCAAACCTTCCCTAGACTAGTAGCTTAGTAACATTGAGTCTTTTTCCCCATAATGATCAACTGTAAAATTTTTGAAAGAAAAAGATTCTATACAATTGGGAGATCTTAACAGAGGAGGCAAAGAGGTGTGAGGAGAGCTGGTGCTTCACTCAGCATTCAGTCTAGAGGTGTGAGGAGCCCCAGGGATTGAATGGGTAGACAGTAAGCAGGCTGAGGCTCTTAAAGCTCGTAGGAAGGAAGAAAGAGGGCGTGGGGTAATACCAACTGCAAGGCTTATGTGGCTCCCAGTTCAGGAAAAGAATCCTGAGTGGGAAAGAAAAGAACCCAGCCGAATGGCTGGGCTAGGCCCTTGCAAGAAGGGAGAAAACAGGGCTCAGAGAGGTGGTTTGGATTGGCAAAAGGACCCTCTGGGGGCTTAAACCTGATGGCTTCTCCAGCATATTAAGACACCTCCCATCCCTGGGAATACTCCCACTTTGTTGATGATCTTATGGGGATTCATTTTCAAAAAAGTGTTTACCAATGATATAAGCTCATTAAATATGGGAGCTAGAGGAAGAAAAAAAGGGAGCGGGCAAAGACTAGGACCCCGCACCTTGCTTGCCTCACTTGCCTCATGGAGGCAGAAACTTCCCTTCCCTCCTTCTCCAAATCCTGACATGAACTGGACACAATGCCCTCGCATTGTACAATAGAGAACAGTGGTGTGGATTCTGCCAATGCTGACCTTTCCCTGCCACCAACATTTGTGTCCTGTCTCAAAAAGGCTCTTGGGGACCAGGCTGGGAATCAAGATCTTCCCCAGCATAAAGAAGCTTCTTAAAGTAGGGACAGGGCCGTCCCCGTGGCTTAGTGGTTAAGTGCACACGCCCCGCTTCTGGCGGCCTGGGTTCGGATCCCGGGCGCGCACCAATGCACTGCTTGTCCGGCCATGCTGAGGCGGTGTCCCATATACAGCAACTAGAAGGATGTGTGACTACGACATACAACAATCTAGGCTTTGGGGAGAAACGGGGGAAAAAAAAAAAAGGAGGAGGATTGGCAATAGATGTTAGCTCAGGGCTGGTCTTCCTCAGCAAAAAGAGGAGGATTGGCATGGATGTTAGCTCACAGCTGATCTTCCTCACAAAAAAAAAAAAAAAAAGAGTGTCCTTATAAGATAGAAGAAAAGGAGAAAACACAGAGACACAGAAGAAGGCCATGTGAAGACAGAAGCAGAGATTGGAGTGATGGGTCTGCAAAGTCAAGTAACACCAAGGATTGCTGCCAGCCCCCAGAAGCTAGGAAAGACGCATGGGCTGGATTCTTCCTCGGAGTCTTCAGAACACACCAACTCTGTAGATACCTTGATTTTGAACTTCTGTCCTCCAGAACTGTGAGAGAATAAATGTCTGTTGTTATAAGCCATTAAGTTTGTGGTCATTTGTTACAGCAACCCTAGAAAGCTAATATACACCCCAAGAATGAAGTCAGGTCTCCTTCATTGGGTCTCCCTAAGGATAGGGTGTATATTTTTGGTGGAGGATATCTTTTCTGGACCAGACTCTGGATGGCAGTAAAGGGCTGAGGCTCTCAGGAGGCCCCTCACCAGGCTAAGGCTGAGGATGAGCCTTAGGCGGTAAACTGGCACTTGCTGGCAGAGTTCTCTGCACTTGCCCAGGGTAGTTTAATGCTGCTGCACAGGGTCTGAAGCTCTTGGTTCAGCTGGTCCCTCTTCCCAGTAAGCTGAGAGGCAAGGTCCCCATTGCTGTAAAGAACCTTCTTCGAAGCTTTGGTTGCTAGGACAGGAGCCAAGAAAAACAAACAGGACCTAGGCCCTGGTGTTGACAGTAGGAAGAGGACCTGGCTTTGACTTCAGCCCAGGGAGGCACTGCTCTGCTAGGCCAAACTGGGGCCACAATCCTGGGGGCTCCTTGGATAACTTCTGCCCTCCCCAACACACACACATACACACTGGAAGAGCATTTCACAAATCAAAGTACCTCCCTGTCAATCATTTCATCTGATCCTCCTACCCTCTAAAGCCCATAGGGCAGGGGTTATGATGCCCATATTACAGATGAGAGAGCTAAGCTGCACACAGGTAAGCTGGATCATTGGCTAACAGGTGAGAGAACTGGGACTAGAAGGGAGACCCGTCTGCAGGCTTTAGGCCAGCGCCCTTCCACTTCCCCTGTGAACCTGGGGAACCCCTCTCAGCTCCAGGATAGGACCCTCAGCCATGTGTGGACTGCCCTAGTAGCAGGATTTTAACTTTGGACTTGGGGAAGGCAGGTGTATGAACAAAGGACCAAGAGCACTGAAACTCATAAAGCAAAGGAGGTACATGTAAAATTACAACATCCTTCAGTTTTAATTAGCCCCAACCTGTCAAGACAGCCTGCCGGCCCACTCAGATCTGGAGCATTCCTCCATGCTTTCATGCATTCTGAACTGTTAGAAGTGTACCTGGAGACTCACTGGATAAGAACTCACATGAATTTAATCCTGCCTTTACTACCTATTGTCTGTGTAACCTTGAGTAACTTTCTTAACATCTCTGAGCCTCAATTTCCTTAGCCATAAAATAGGAAAAGTAATAGTATCTACCCTATAGGACAGTCTTTTTTTTTTTTTTTTTTTGAGGAAGATCAGCCCTGAGCTAACATCCATGCCAATCCTCCTTTTTTTTTTGCTGAGGGAGACTGGCCCTGAGCTAACATCTGTGCCGATCTTCCTCCACTTTATGTGGGACACCGCCACAGCATGGCCTGACAAGGAGTGTGTCAGTGCATGCCTGGGATCTGAACCCGGGCCGCCAGCAACGGAGTGTGTGCACTTAACTGCTATGCCACGGGGCCGGCCCTGATATAGGACAGTTTTGAGGACTAAAAGAGAGAATGAATGTGGAAAAAATTACTTGTAAGTTGTAAATTCTATACATATCACTTGGAGGGCACTATTAGTTAGGAACCTTAGGAATCTCTAAGGTCAGAGAGGTTAAATGACTGAGAAAAGGTCACAAACTACAGCAAAATTATATCATAACAAAGGGATTGAGTTCTAAAGTCAATGCACAGGTCAAAAATTGAATATAGTCAAAACATGAAAATTCCTTAAATCAGCCATAAAATAAAGCAGAGCCAAATTCTCAATAAGTCCGGCTCAGCCACTTTGGAACCAATTGCTGTTTCAATGGTTGAACACCAGATTTGGAAGTTGGCTTGCTTTTAGGGTCCATGTTGTGTGAAAAATGTCTGAATCATTGAACTCACACTTAGGGTAACTGAGATGCCGTTTCCCTTCTCACCCTGCCAGCTGTTCAAAATGGAATCTCTCTTAGCTTAGTGTGCATAGCTGTATTGGCCCTGAGTAAAATGTGCAGGTGATGTGGCTCCATTGTGGTTGAAGCAAGATTCAAACCTAATAGCTGTGACTCCCTTCCAAGCATTTGTTCTTCCAGCTAGGGGGTCCTAACTGTTATTAGGGTGGGCCTGCTTCTTCCTGAGCCTGCTTTGAGTCTCCTACCCATAGCCACTCCTCAAACCCATCCCTTTCATCCTCCATCAGCTCAGACAAGGATTCCAGCATGAGCTTTTGATGTTGTGATATTGTAAGTTATAATAAATACATAGCTGGTTTTCATCCCCATTTCTGGCACAGAGCTCCTAAAACCCTTGGAATTTCCTAAGTGATAAGAGCAATAAACGTGTCTTGATATTCATAACAAACCGTTTCAACCACACCTGAGTTTATGTTAATGAAGTGACTTTTGGAAAGCACCTAAGGTTGGCGGCTGGTTGCCAGGTGAACCAACCATGTGATTAGAGGTTGGAACTCTCAGTACCCGCCCCCCCCACCTCTGGGGAAGGGAGAGGGACTGGAGTTTGAATCAGTTGCCAATGGCCAATGATTTAATCAATCGTGCCTATTTAATGAAGTCTCCATAAAAACACAAAAAAGACAGGGTTCAGAGAACTTCCAGGCTGATGAACCAGAATGCATCCAGGCGCCCAGAGGGTGGCACACCCCAAACTCCACAGGGACAGAAGCTCCTGTGTTCAGGACCCTTCCGGACCTTGCCCTATGTATCTCTTCATCTGGCTGTTCATTCGTATCCTTTAATATCCTTTGTAATAAACTGGTAATCTAGTAAGTAAATGGGTTTCCTGAGTTCTGTGAGCTACTCTAGCAAATTAATCAAACAGAGGAGGGGGTCGTGGGAATGTCCAATTTATAACCAGTTGGTCAGAAGCACAGGTAACAACCTGAACTTGTGATTCGTGTCTGAAGTAGGGGGCAGTCTTATGGGACTGAACCCTTAACCTGTGGAATCTAATGCTGTTCTCCAGATAGATAGTGTCAGAATTGAGTTGAATTGTAGGACACCCAGCTGGTGTGGGAGAATCACTTGGCGGTGTTGAAAAAACACATGATAGAGATACCCACGGAGGGTGAGCCACATGTTGATCCCCAGCAAGGGCCTGAAGTCTGGGGGAGACAGGGTGATAATGAACCACCATAGCTCTCCACCCCTCCTAGTCCCACTGCAGGCTGTTTCCATCTCACCCAGCAGGTTAGATCGGATTTTTCTGATGGGCTCCCATTCATAGATGGTGTTTGTATCCATGTCCTGGGAGGTAGAGGGAGCAGTGTTAGGATACCAGGAGTACAGGAAAGTTTGAGGGAAGGATATTTCCTACCCAGAAATGATCCCTAGGGAGAAGGGACAGAGAAATTAGATTGGGTGGGCTGGGGTCTCATATCTGTGACTGTGATGCCTGGAATCTGACACTCCCATGGGTGTGACCCAGGCTTTCTGGGAGGCTGGGATTCGGGAGTGGGGATGGGATCTGAGTCTGGGGCATGGGAGGGAAATTCCCAGGGGTGGAGGGAAAGTTAAGTTCCTTCTGTGCCTGGAGGATAGACTTAAGGGAGGAGCAAAGGCTGTACGTGTTATTTATGAGGGAGTAGCCACTGTAGGAAATGACCTCATATAGTTGCTTATTGCTTATGAAGCTGCAAGATGCTCCAGGCCCTGGGGAGACAAGGCAGGAGGGGTGGGAGGGAACTCAAGGCCAGGTTGGAATGTGGAGAGAGATCGAAACAGTCAGGAGAGGAGAATGGGGCAGAGGACAGGTGGAGGTGTGGAAGTTAGGAGGGGATGGATGGAGGTGGGGGGTCAGGGATGAGAGACGAAAATGGAAGACGGGTCAGAGCAGATCAGAGGAGCCAGGGTTTGGGCAGGGGTTGGGTTTGGGGAGTTCTGGGTAATGAAAAGAGATGGTTCATAGAGGGATGGGGCCCAAAAAGTCAAGGTGGGGAGGAGTCACAGGTTAGGATGGGATCTCCCTGAGGAGACCAAAGGTGGCTTCCAGCCTGAGGAACCAGCTTTCAGACATGAGGGGTGGGCACTAGGTAGGGGAAAGGCAACATACAGGAGAAGCATGGTCATGGCCAGCAGGAAGCAGGCAGGCAGGTGGTGCTGGAAGCTGGACTGATGGAACTAATAGCCCCTGCAGAACTCACACAGGCAGCTGTACAGGCTGAGGCTGGACAGGAAGAGCACCAGACCGAAGATGAAGGCAAACACCAGCCACTGTTATGTAGCCAGCCTCAAATTTCAAGAGCTGGGAGGGGGCAGGAGGGAATGTGGTCTTAGGCTTCAGCCAGACATCCGGGTAGCTACTCACATGTCCTACCTCCTGCGTGTGCAGGGCAGGGAGCTGTGGCGGCAGGGGTGGCCTCTGGAGGCCAGACCTGCAAACAGAGCCCCTCTTATCTTCCTGTAGATGTCTCACTGGCCGTCCTTGTTTTTTATGCTCTCAGCAAGTCTAGATCTAGGTGGGGGAGGAGGCAGAATGGACCCAATTAGCTAGCACCTATTGGGCAAAGGGGTAACAGCCTCTTCTGTGCCCTCTCCTTACACCATCCAGAAAACATCCTGATACACTGACATGGGACAGGAGGGCTCTGATGGGGTGCTCCGGAGCCTCTTTGCTTTACTGCTAGACTGGCCTACTTAATTTGCAATTTCCTAGTTCCTGACTCTCCCATTCCTCCACTCCAATCCTCCCACACGTCCCACTTCAGAGTCCCATCCCTTGCCACTCCTGTGGGCTTCAGAGCATCCCCTGGGGTGACCTCCTGGGAGTGAGCTGGCTGGAAGAGGAGAGGTGGAGGGACTATTTCTAGTCTGACAGGTGGCTGGGGACAGAGAAGTCCTACCACCCAACCCCCCCACACCCCCAACCCCCTCCCTACCCCCCCACCCCCGATCTCCCAGGGCCTCTGGACATATCACAATAGCTAATCTTTACTGAAAGTTTGCTCTGTGCCGGGCAATTTCTAAACTCTTTATATCAATTCATCCTCCTAACAACCCTATAAGACAGGTGCTATTATTATCCTCATTTTAGAGATGAGGAAACAAGCTCAAAGAGGTTAAATAACTTGTTCAGGGTTACCCACCTATAAGTGGTTGGGCCAGAATTCAAAACAGGGGCGTCTATAGCAAGAGCTTGTGCTCTGAACCACGGTGCTGTGATTACTCCAGGGATCCCCATTTTAGTTCATAGCGCCATGTCCTCCTAGTTCCTTCAAACCTCAACATTGCCTTCTCTCCTTCCTACCCACTCACTCCCCACATTCAGTAAGCAGCCAAATTGTATCTGTTCTCCTCCTTCTCTCCCCAGTGCCACCACAAATGCCCTAATTCAGGTCTTTGTTACTTCCACCGGGATTCTGTCTCTTTTTTTGTGTGTGTGAAGATTAGCTCTGAGTTAACATCCATTGCCAATCCTCTTCTTTTTGCTGAGGAAGATTGGTCCTGGGCTAACATCAGTGCCCATCTTCCTCTACTTTATATGTGGGATGCCTGCCACAGCATGGCTTGATAAGCGGTGCATGGGTCTGTGCCCGGGATCCGAACCTGCGAATCCCAGGCTGCTGAAATGGAGTGCGCGAACTCAACCACTACTCCACTGGGCCGGCCCCATGAGTTTTAAGAGTTATTTACATATTATAGACACACATCTTTTATCAAATATATGATTTGCAAATATTTTCTCTCATTCTGTGGGTTGTCTTCACTTTTTTGAGGATGTCTTTTGAAGCACAAAAGTCTTAAACTTTGACAAAGTCCAAATTATGTATTTTTTCTTTGGTCACTTGTGCTTTTGCTGTGCTTGGTAAACTTTGAAGTATAACATATAGAAATGTACACATATCACAAATGTACAACTTGACAAATTTCCTCAAACTGAACACACTCTGTAACCAGTGCTGAGATCAAGAAGCAGAACATTATCAGCATCCCAGAAGTCTTCCTCATGACCCTTTCCAATCATTTTTCCCCTCCAAGGGTAACTACTGTCCTGATTTTTAGCGTCGTGATTGGTTTTGCCTGTTTTTGAAGTATATAAACAGAATCATACTAAAGAGGCGATGATTTTCAATGATCCTAGCCAATGCTCAGAAGGATGTGAAGAGACTAGAATCTCATATACTTTGAGTAAGCTAATCTCTCAGAAAAGCAACTTGTATTAATGTGTACAACATTTGACCCACTAATTCCATTTCTGGGAATCACAGCATTACTTATAATACAGAAAATTTGGAAACTCCAAAAAGTGATGGATAGGAAAATGGCTTGGTTAACTACGGGACATTCTAACAACGGAATGCTATACAGCCATCAAAATGATATTTACCAAGAGGTTAAAAGAATGTAAAAAAAACGCTTATGATAAATGTTAAGTGAAAAAGTAGGATAAAAAATTATCTTACAAAGTGGCTGCAATTATATAAAAGGGCCTATGCATAGGAAAAAATATATGGAAAGAAAGTACAATGGTGGTAATAAGATGACTGGATTCTAGGTAGATTCTTATTTTTCAAATTCCCTTTAAGGTGTTCCCGCTACCTTTAATTATAACAAATATTAACCATAAAAGAGACAGAATCCTGGATTCTGGATTGGCATCAGATGTTAGCTCAGGGCTAATCTTCCTCGCCAAAAAAAACCTCACAACTCAGTAATAAAAAGACAACTCAATTTAAAACTGGGCAGGGCCGGCCCCGTGGCTTAGCGGTTAAGTGCGCTTGCTCTGCTACTGGCGGCCTGGGTTCGGATCTCGGGCGCGTACCGACGTACCGCTTCTCCGGCCATGCTGAGGCCACGTCCCACATACAGCAACTAGAAGGATGTGCAACTATGACATACAACTATCTACTGGGGCTTTGGGGAAAAAAAAAAAAGAAAAAGGAGGAGGATTGGCAATAGATGTTAGCTCAGAGCCGGTCTTCCTCAGCAGAAAGAGGAGGATTGGCATGGATGTTAGCTCAGGGCTGATCTTCCTCACAAAATAAATAAATAAAAAAAACTGTTAAAAAAAAAAAAGGGCAAAGGCTCTCTGAATAGACATTTCTCCAAAGAAGATATACAAATGGCTAATAAATACATGAAAAGATGCTCAACATTATTAGTCATCAGGGAAATGCAAATCAAAACCACAATGAGATACCACTTCACATACTCCAGGATGGCTATAATAAAAAAGACAGACAACAACAAGTGTTGGGGAGAATATAGAGAAATTAGAGCCTTCATACATTGCTGATGGGAATGTAAAATGGTGCAGCCACTTTGGAAAACAGTCTGGCAGTTGCTCAAAAGGTTAAATATAGAATTGCCATATGACCGAGCAATTCCACTCCTAGATATATACCCAAGAGAAATCAAAACACGTCTACACAAATATGTGTACATTAATTGTTCACAGCAGCATTTTTCACAGCAGCCAAAAAGTGGAAACAATCCAAATGTCCATCAAATGATGAATAGATAAATAAAATGTAGTATATCCATACAATGAAATATTATTTGGCAATAAAAAGAAATGAAATACTGGTACAGGCTACAACATGGATGAATCTTGCAAACATTCTGCTAAGTGACAGAAGCTAGTCACAAGAAACCATATATTGTATGGCTCCATTTATAAAACATGTCCAGAACAGGCAAATTTATAAAGACATAAAGTAGATTACTGGTTGCCTGGAGTTGGGATAGCGGGAGAAAAATGTTGGGTGACTGCTAATGGATATGAGTTTTCTTTTTGGAGTGATGAAGAAAATGTTTTAAAATAGGTTGTGGTGATGGTTGCACAATACTATGAATATACTATCCAAAAAGTATATTGAGCAAATCAAAACCACACTAAGATATCACCTGATGCCCATTAGAATGGCTATAATCACCAAGACAAAAACCAACAAATGCTGGAGATGCTGTGGAGAAACGGGAACCCTAATTCACTGCTGGTGGGAATGCAAACTGGTGCAGCCTCTATGGAAAACAGTATGGAGAGTCCTCAAAAAATTAAAAATAGAAATACCTTATGATCCAGTTATCCCACTACTGGGTATCTACCCAATGAACCTGAAATCAACAATCCAAAGAGGCTTATGCACCCTATGTTCACTGCAGCATTATTCACTATAGCCAAGACATGGAAGCAACCCAAGTGTCCCTTGACTGATGATTGGATAAAGAAGATGTGGTATATATATATATACAATGGAATACTACTCAGCCATAAAAAAAAGACAAAATTGTCCCATTTACAACAACATGGATGGACCTGGAGGATATTATGTTAAGTGAAATAAGCCAGAAAGAGAAAGAGAAACACTGCATTATTTCACTCATTTGTGGAAGATAAACCAACAAATGGACAGATAGAACTGTTTGGTGGTTACCAGGAGCCGGGGGTTGGGGGTGGGCACAAGGGGTGAAGGGATGCATTTATATGGTGCCTGACAAACAATAATGTACAACAAAAATTTCACAATAAAAAAAAAAGTATATTGAGGGGCCGGCCTGGTGGCGTAAGTTCACGTGTTCTGCTTCTGCAGCCCGGGGTTCCCTGGTTCAGATCCTGGGTGCAGACCTACTCACTGCTCATCAAGCCATGCTGTGGCAGCGTCCCATATAAACTAGAGGAAAATGGGCACGGATGTTAGCCCAGGGCCAATCTACCTCAGCGAAAAGAAGAGGATTGGGGCCGGCCCTGTGGCTTGGCGGTTAAGTGCACTCGCTCCGCTGCCGACAGACCGGGGTTCGGATCCTGGGTGCGCACCGACGCACCGCTTCTCTGGCCACACTGAGGCTGCATCCCACATACAGCAACTAGAAGGATGTGCAGCTATGACATACAACTATCTACTGGGGCTTTGGGGGAAAAATAAATAAATAAAAATTTAAAAAAAAAAAGAAGAGGATTGGCATCGGATGTTAGCTCAGGGCTAATCTTCCTCACAAAAAGCAAAAAAAAAAGTATATTGAATTTTACACTTTAAATGGGTGAATTGTATGGTATGTAAATTATATCTCAGGAAAGTTGTTATACCTTTTTTTTTTGTTGTTAATTTTTATTTATTTATTTTTCCCCCAAAGCCCCAGTAGATAGTTGCACATCCTTCTAGTTGCTGTATGTGGGATGCGGCCTCAGCATGGCCGGAGAAGCAGTGCGTCGGTGCGCGCCCGGGATCTGAACCCTGGCCACCAGTAGCGGAGCACGCAGACTTAACCGCTAAGCCACGGGGCCGGCCCCGCTGTTATATCTATTTTTAAAATTTACTAGGAAAAATATCTTTGTTAGTTTGATAGACAAAAAAAGAGCCATATTATTTTAATATACATTCATTTGATTATTATATTTTGATGTGTTTTAGTCTTAGTACTTCCTCCTCTGAAATTGTCCTTTACCCATTTATCTATTGAGGAGCCTCTTTTTTTAACCTATTTTTCATGTATTAGTTATACAAAAATATTGTAAATCATCATATATACTGCAAATATATTTCCCAATGTATCTGCTTTTTTGGAGGGTTGGGGGAGCAGGAATCTAGGTTGTTTTTTATTTATATGCCCATATACCAAAGTTGTAAATTTAGTCTGTATGTAGTCAAATTGATCACTCTTTTCCTTTGTTGTTTCTTTTTTCTTGAGGTGAAATTAACTCTTTTCTTTTTTGATTTCTTCTACAGTATTTAAACTTGCAAGTTAATCCTCCTCACACATACTCCTAGAAGGTTGATGAATACTATTTCATCTTATCTTTTTCTAATTTTATTTGCTTACGTTTAATTCTTTAATCTTGTAAAATTTATTTTATGATGTTAGGATCTTTTTGTTTTGGTTTTCTTTTCTTTTTTTTCTTTTTGGTGACGAAGATTGGCCCTGAGCTAACATCTGTGCCCATTTTCCTCCATTTTTTATATGTAGGACGCCTGTCACAGCATGGCTTGACGAGTGGTGCATATGTCTGCACCCAGGATCTGAACTCAGAACCCTGCGCTGCCGAAGGGGAGTGCCCGAACTTAGCCACTACTGCTACCGGTCCGCCCCGTTTTGGTTTTCTAAGTTGCTAGCAACATGGACTTCAGGGTCTTCTAATTGGTCCTCCTTCTGTAGTCCTATATACCACACCAAACTAATCTTAATTAAACAGATCCGGGGCCGGCCCGTGGCTTAGCAGTTAAGTGCGGGAGCTCTGCTACCGGCGGCCCGGGGTTCGGACCCCGGGCGTGCACCGACACACCCCTTGTCAGGCCACTGTGAGGCGGCATCCCACATACAGCAACTAGCAGGATGTGCAACTACCACATACAACTATCTACTAGAGCTTTGGGGAGAAAAGAGGGAAAAAAGGAGGAGGATTGGCAATGGATGTTAGCTCAGGGCCGGTCCTCCTCAGCAAAAAGGGGAGGATTGCCATGGGTGTTAGCTCAGGGCTGATCTTCCTCACAAAGAAACAGATCTAACTAGGTTACTTCTCTGTTCAAAAACCGTTGGTGGGGGACCGGCCCGTGGCTTAGCCGTTAAGCGCGCGCGCACCGCTACTGGTGGCCCGGGTTCGGATCCTGGGCGCACACCGAGGCACCGCTTCTCCGGCCATGCTGAGGCGGCGTCCCACATACAGCAACTAGAAGGATGTGCAACTATGACATACAACTATCTACTGGGGCTTTGGGGGAAAAAAAAAAGGAAAAAGGATTGGCAATAGATGTTAGCTCAGAGTCGGTCTTCCTCAGCAAAAAGAGGAGGATTAGCATGGATGTTAGCTCAGGGCTGATCTTCCTCACACACACACACAAAAAACCGTTGGTGGCTTCCCATTCCCTATAAAATTAAGTCTAAACTTCTCAACCTGTCATTCAAAACTCTCTACAATTTAGGAAGACTGTGGAAGGCAGTTTTGCTGATTCCTTGTCTCCCATCTATCAAAGTATCCATCATTCCTTCCCTCAATACCCCAAACCCCCAGTGTGCCCTTTGCTGCAACAGCCTCACTTACTCGCTCAATTGTCTTCCCCCTGGACCCTCCTTCTTCAGTACCTTCCCTAAAGCTATGCCTTTACTTAGAATGTCAGTCTTGGGCCGGCCCCGTGGCTTAGTGGTTAAGTGCGTGCTCTGCGCTGCTGGCAGCCTGGGTTTGGATCCTGGGCGCGCACTGACGCACAGCTTCTCCAGCCATGCTGAGGCCGCATCCCACATAGAGCAACTAGAAGGATGCGGAGCTATGACATACAACTATCTACCGGGGCTTTGGAGGGAAAAAAAAAATAAGTAAAATCTTTAAAAAAAAAAAAAAAAAGAATGTCAGTCTTTGCCAAAATCACCTGCCACTAGTCCACCTCCCTTCAACAATCACAACCAATTTCACCTTCAGTAAGAAGCCTTCCCAGATCTCTTTGGTCAAAACACATTTCTTTCCCTATAGGTCTATAGCATTTTGCAGGTTTCTCTGATGTGTGCTCTTTACTCAAATTGTGGCCAGGTCTGATTTTCCCTGCTCTGGGAGTTTCTGGAGGGCAGATCTTATTCACGACCTGCCTTAGACCCTTCAGTGACATCCCCATTATGTCTGGATGAAATTCAAAATCCTTGCAAACCCTGTGACCTTGGTTAAGTTACTTGGCCTCTGTGGTCCTTAGTTTCCCCCTTATTTTCTGGCCTTTAGTGTTCTCCTGTTAATGGGAGATAATAACAGTACCTACAAAAGAGTTGTGGTCAGGTTTTTTTTTCTTGGTGAGGAAGATTGGCCCTGAGCTAACATCTGTTGCCAATTCTCCTCTTTTTGCTTGAGGAAGACTGGCTCTGAGCTAACAATTGTGCCAATCTTCCTCTATTTTGTATATGGGACGCCACCACAGCATGGCTTGATGAGCAGTGCGTAGGTCCATGCCCAGGATCCAAATCTGTGAACCCTGGGCCATGGAAGCAGAGCGTGTGATCTTAACCACTATGCCACCAGGCCACCCCTGTGGTCAGCTTTTTTTTTTTTTTTTTGAGGAAGATCAACCCTGAGCTAACATCCATGCCAATCCTCTTTTTTCATTTTTGCTAAGGAAGACCGGCCCTGAGCTGACATCCTTTGCCAATCCTCCTCCTTTTTTTTTTTTCCCCTTTTTCTCCCCAAAGCCCCAGTAGATAGTTGTATGTCATAGTTGCACATCCTTCTAGTTGCTGTACGTGGTATGCCGCCTCAGCACGGCTGGACAAGTGGTGTGTCGGTGTGCGCCCGGGATCCGAACCCGGGCCGCCAGTAGCAGAGCGCGCGCACTTAACCACTAAGCCACGGGGCCGGCCCCATGCAGTCAGCTTTTAATGAGATAATTGACATAAAGTATTTCTCACAATAGCTGGTGTAGAATGAACATTAACTGCTATCATCATCATGGATACCAGGACATTGTCCCATCTGGCCTCAGTCTCTCTCCTGCCACCATTTCTTTGCTTACTAGGCTCAGAACCCAATGGTGTTCTACTCTTCCACCCTGCCAAGCACTTCCCAGCATCAGGATCTGTTTCCTCTACCTGAAATCCTCTTCTCCATGCTCTTCACCTGGCTAAGTTCTCCTCATCCTTCAAGTCTCAGCTGATATAGATCACTGCCTTGGAAAGGACTTCCTTAACTTACCAGTTTAATTAGGTCTCCCTATTATATATTTATCCTGCACTATTCAGCTGTATCATAAATTGTAATTGCATATGTATGTGACTATTTGTTTACTATCTATTTCCCCCCCAACTGTTTGTGCCATGTTTTCTTTTTTTTTTTTAATTTTATTATTTTTTTTTCCCCCAAAGCCCCAGTAGATAGTTGTATGTCATAGCTGTACATCCTTCTAGTTGCTGTATGTGGGACGCAGCCTCAGCATGGCCGGAGAAGCGGTGCGTCGGTGCGCACCCGGGACCGAACCTGGGCCCGGGACCGAACCTGGGCCGCCAGCAGCGGAGCGCGCACACTTAACCGCTAAGCCACGGGGCTGGCCCTGTGCCATGTTTTCTTGTTCACCGTTCTACCTGCAGCTCCCGGCACGTTGTAGATGCTGACTAAATGTAGCCTGACTGGCTGAATGAATGACTGTAGAGTAGTTTATACAGCAGGTACTCAATAAATGTTTGAAATTAATTCAAGTTAACCCTAGATCCTCTGCCATAGTAAAAGCACTCAGAGCTGGGCTTCAGAAACGGGAACATGAGTTTGCAGAGTTCACACCTAACTGTATTAGCAAGAAAACCTCTGTACGTGTACAATAGGAGATAGGAATAAAAACGTTCATAGAAGTGCTCTTCATGATAGCAAAAACCTAGAAACAACCCAAATGTCCAGTGACAGAAGAATGAAGAACTGTGCTATAATCACACAATGGAGTATTACACAGCCTTCAAAATGAACGAACTACAGCAAGATGTAACAATACAAATCTTAGTAATACAACACTAGGTAAAAATAATAAGCTGCCAAAAATTAAATACAGCAGTATTTCTTTATAATAAGGTAAGAAAATAAATAACTAAAATTGTAAAAAATATGGGCCGGCCCGTGGCTTAGCAGTTAAGTGCGCGCACTCCGCTACTGGCGGCCCGGGTTCGGATCCCCGGCGCACACCGACGCACCGCTTCTCTGGCCGTGCTGAGGCCGCGTCCCACATACAGCAACTAGAAGAATGTGCAACTATGACATACAACTATCTACTGGGGCTTTGGGGAAAAAAAATAAAAATTGTAAAAAATAAATTTTTAGGAATACATATAACTAAGATAAATACATAAAAAGGAAAAAACAATGATCCTTGGGAGAGGGATGAGACGGGGATAGACCAGTTAGATTTCAGCTATTGCCAAGGTCCTAGCTTTCGTGTTGATAAGTTCTTATGACAGTATTATAAGTAAATAAATGTTTCCTGTGCATGGAGCAACAAAGAGTGTGTCATGAACCAAGGTTATGATTAATCTAAGTCTGCACATCTGACATCCATTAAAGGAAAGGGAGAGAAATTATGCCTACCTCCTCCAGGCAGCCTTACTTGTTTGGGGGCGATGGGGAAAAGATTTTTCTTCCCCAATCCTCTCTGGAACTTTTCTCCAGGGACTGTCTCTAGGTTCTCCTCCTGGAGAGGTGAGCTGGTGGCACAGAGGTGACGCAGGGAGAGGGGTAATCCAGGGTTTAGCTACTTCAGGAAAAGCATCCTGGAACTGGTGGGAAATGGCCCCTTCCCAAGGCTGGAGTAGGAACCTAGAGGTGTGGGTGAGCTTCCATTACCATTCAGCTTCTCCTACTCCCCAGGCTAAGAACTGCAGGATATGTTGTCTTCCACCCTTTTCCTGTTCAGCCTCATCAAAGACCTCAGGGTGGGGGTGGGGAGGAGCCTCAGAGGTGGGTCCTGAGAGAATGGGACTGTGGCCACAGGGCAGATACTTGTGGTAACCATTCTGAGTACCAGGGAGCAGGGACCAGCAGGGGCCAAAACCAGCATCTTTGAAATTCAGCTTGGAACTAGGGGCCCACAGACTCAAAACTTCTTTTTTCATGTACCCTTCCTTTCAGCCTGGCCCAGAACATGCCTGGGCCATCCTCAGCACCTCCTGCCCCTCATCTCCCTGACTTCCCTGCTCTTCTCTTCTTCATCCAGGCTGTAGCTCCTAATCCCATACTCTTACTTCTTCTACTACCAATCCCCAAGATAAGGCCCTACTTTGTGAAAGAAGGGATGTGAAGAGGCCTTGGGAGGGAAGCTTGCAACTCTTCACCTTACGGGATGGAGCTTGAAGTCAGATTGAACTGGGCTGGGCTGGCTGGGCTGGACTCTTACCTTTGGTGAAGGGGTTAGAGGTCAAGCTGGACTAGGCTAAGAGTATAAAAGAGGGGCTGGAGGTTGTGCTGCTCTAGACTAGCAGTCCTAAGAAAGGGGCTGGAGGTCAGACTGGATTGGGCTGGGATAGGAAACAGGGAAGGAGCTGGGCTCAGGCTGAGCTGGAGGTCTCGGGGTTCAGGGCCTATGCCTCTGCAGTGGGGCCTGGCTGGGGTACACAGTTGGGCTGAAACAAGTTTTTCAGCATCACGCTGGGCCCTGCAGCTGGGCCCTCACCTACAGCTGAAGGCATAAGGCCATGAGGGCCTTGAAGTGCTTCTCCCTTCCCCCATCCCAGCAATTTCTCCTGACCAAGGGCCTTCCCCAGAGGCACTGCTGGGGCAAACAGGGAGGAGCCAGATCTGGGGCTCCAGAGGAAGTTGCTGGCCGCTATGTTTCCTGAGCTCAAAAAGTGGGTTCCCCTGTCTCTCTGGCCCTCTCCCTTCCCCCAAGTGGGACAGAGTTGAAGCCCGGCAATCTATCTCTTCCCTTGACCCCCACCTCCTCCAAAACACACAGTATGTGAACCTGCAAACGACCAACCGAGAGTCCAAGCCTGGCAATCTATCCTTTCCCTTGACCCCCATCCTCCTCCAAAACACACACACACACACACACACACACACACACACACACATACAATGTGAACCTGCAAATGACCAAGCTAGTCACAGAACCGCTGCCCTGGCAGCCCCATAACCCAACAGAATTGTACTGCCAAGCCATGTAATCAACAACACATCCTCATTTATGTACTTATAGCCTCCCACTGACACCCAGAAGTCATGCCTTCTCTGCCTCGTTCAGTACCATATCCCTAGCACCCAGAGTTGGGCCTGGCACCTGGAGATGGCTCAATGAACAATAGCTGAATGAATAAATCCACTGAGACACATACCATAAACAACTGCAAATCCAAGCCGACATACATATTCACACATGTAGATGCTCCGTTACACACACAAATCCAAGCCCTTTCCCAACTCGGCAGTCACATACATACATACACCAGCACACATTCAGGCAAAAAGGCCAGATGTACACCTAATGCCAGACACAGATGCACTGCAGGTAGGTGTTACTTAGCACTCAGGGTGAATTGGTGGTAGCAGCTGGCTGGTAAACGTCCTTCAGTCAGGTCAGGCCTGCAGAGGAGGAGTGGGGCATGTGTGTTTAAGTGCAGGCTTGGGATCTTGAGGCACTGGGGCAATAAAGAGGAGCCGGGCTGGCAGGAGGGCAGGGCCAAGGTAACTGAGGGGACTGGAGAGGGGGTGGGGTGGACCATGTAGTCCTTTCCTCTGGTTTCTTCCTGCCAGCTGCGGAGGTGAGGACAGACAAAGGCCTTACTTCAGATCCAGAGAGACCTTAGTTAGGGAATAGTCTGAGGCCTCAGATTCCACTGCCTGGGATGAAAATGAGACTGCCTAGGAGGCTTCGTACATATTAAGACCCCATCCACAACCCACAGCAGGGTCACCCTATCTTGCCAATCTTCTTAAATGGTGGAGAAGGAGGGGACTTGGTGTTGAATAACTATCTGGAAGAGAGTCTAAAGTGCCCTATTCCTCTTTCCGTCTTCCTACGGAGCTTCAGGATGACGCCCTGTAGCAACAGCACTTAGGGCATCCTCCTCCCTCTATGCCCCCACCCAAAATCAGCAAGGAGACAAACAATCCTGCTCTCTCACTTGCCCACTGAAGGACCTAACACCAGGGAGACTAGTTCAGAGATGTCAGCTGGGCTGGTAGGCTGGAGGCTGGGGAGGGACAGGAATCTCACTGACTAAAACAGGAGACTCCCAGGCATTCTAATTGCCCAAAGCTCCTCCAACTGAAGCTCCCTCCTAGGCAAGGACCCCTTCCCCGCCCCTCCCCCAACAGCCTAATTCCGGGCTGCCTATCCCAGGAACCCTGCCTCAGGAGGGCTACCTACCTGGCAGCCATGACAGAGGTGAGGAACAACAGGGCCAGCCTGGGACACATGAGGAGCAACACCAGAAGAGTGAGGAGTGACGGGAAATGTGAGATGGGAGTGAAGAATTGACAAGTCCAATTCATACCTCCTCCCCAATGACTGGTCTTAGGGACTACAGGAAGGAGGGGAAAAAGATCATCTTGGACTGAGTCATCATTAGGCATCAATGACCAACCAAGACACTCTCAAACCGAAAAGTCTCTTTATTGATCAGTACCATACATGACTCAAATGGCCAAAAAAAAAAAAAAAAAAAAAAAAAAAAAAAAAAAACCGGCATTACAGTTACGGTGGGACATCCATCTTCTCTACCCCTTCCCTCAGCTCCTGACACAATACCCTTCCAACAGTGGCAGCTGGAATGGAGGAAACAGGGTGTGGGGGACCCCAGAATCCAGAAGGAAGAGTGGAGAAAGAGGTGGTGCTAACACTTCTGGAACCAGCCACAGGAAAAGGCAGCGAAGCCACAGAGCTGGGCCCAGACTTGTGGGACACCACTCTTGGCCTCACCCTGGGCCTGGAGCCTCCACACGTTCAACTGTGAAACAGAGCTGTGGATCCTGGCTGTCTCCGCCTCCCTTCTATGAGGAAGGCGAAGGAGGGGATGTTGGGAGATGAAGACGGTCTACTTCAGCTGGGGGACAGAGGCCTATGGCTCCCTGGTCAGCTTAGAGCTGGCACATCCTCAACGGCTCCTTCCCCTCTGTGGAGGGCAGGGGAGGACTAGATATGCAGTTTGAGGGGTTGGGGGAAGAGAGTACTGGTAAGAGCAGATGAATCCCGCTCCCATCCCAGGCCTGCCCAACTGAGACAAAACAAAAAACACAGCGACAAACAAGGCTGCTCCCTTCCCTCCACATACCCTAAAGGAGGGAGCCTCCACCTCCCCCATCCAAGACAGCTGCTCTAGTGGAGGACTCCTATAGAATATACACGCCACAGGGGGAGGGGGTTGGGGACTGGGACCGAGGGAATCACAAGCACTAGGAGGGCAGGCTAGAGTCCTGGGAGATGGGGAGACAGAGACAACAGCAGGGGGTTGTCACAAAGGTGAGACCATCAACGGCCCCCTACCCCATACCATGCCTTCCCAACTCCAGTCACCCCAGAGGAAAAGGGGAGAGAGATGGCAAAGTGTCTCCTTGGTCTGAAGCTCTCAAACTGTATAAAATGGTAATACATACCTCCCTACCCCCATGCTCACCTCCACCTGGGCCCTAAGTCCCCTATCTGACAGGAGTAGGGAGGTACCTGGACTTTTATTAATAAGGGGAAGAGGGGGGACATGAGTGAGTTTTTTTAAACTTACATTTTTAATAATATTATTTTTTAAAAAACTTGGAGTGGGATAGGCGGCAGAAAGGAGGAGAAGCCCAGAGCTTTACTCCTCTACTACTGGCCACCTAAGGGGAGGGCTTGAAGGAGGGGAACTCAACCAAGCCCCATAACTTTAGTCCCTAAGGGCTGTGGGTATAGACAACCCAGGCTTGAAAGGAGGGGAGTCAGAAGGATGGTGAACCCAAAACCTGGGGTGAGGATGGAGGCAAATGCCCTGGGGGATGGTCAGGACATTTCTCAAAGGCCCAGGGTCCAGATAGGCATCCACATGAGTACCCCCTTCCCCCAAAAGGCTCTGCAGAGGCCAGGCCCAGCCCAGGGCCACTGGCGGGCAAATCTTGGCACCTGCCCCCAGCGAGTCCAGTTCCTCCCTGAAGTGGGTGGATAGAGGCTGCCCATTTTAGATGCTCAGTCTCTTCATTCTGTCTTCTGCTCCCTGGGGCTGCGAAGGGTGGGGCAGGCAGAGTGCTGGGTGGCCATGGCGAGGCCTTTACTGGGAGGCCTGTGACGTGGGGTTCTCCGATTTGCTTTCTTGGCTGGATGGAGGCTTGCTGTTCCAGGGGCTGTTGGCGCCCAGGGCGGGGGAGTTGTTAAAGCTGTCCTCGTCGTCAATGCCGTTGGCAGCGTCAAACTGGGTGTTCTCCAGACGGGTGATGAGCCTCTCGTCCTCGTCCCCGAACTCCCCGCCCATCAGGGTGGGCTCCCCCACCACCATCACATCCTGAGAGTGGCGGAGGTCCCCAAACATAATCGGGGCAGGGGCTCGCCCAGCCCAGGGCGGCAGATACCCCCAGAGCCCCACTACCCACCCAGGAAACAACACCCCCACCCCTTTCTCACACCCAGATTTAAAACCCCAACTCCTCTGACACCCTCAGCCCCTGGAATCCTTCCCACTGAAGGACTGCAGAGCGTCAGAGCCTTTAACCCACATCCACTAGAGTCTGAGAGGACAAGTCAATCTACTCCCCTAGCTCCCTAGTCTATTTCCCCAAAATTTTAGGGGGCTCCTAAACTTCTGTCCACATGTTAAGAGAGAGGGGGCAGATCAAAAACACCAATGGGGGAAGTGTGTGCACATGTAGGTATTCTAGATTTGCACACATTTAATGTGTGTCCCTCTATCCGTGTGAGTGTGTGTCTCTCTGATGGTCTATGTGCCCCCAAGCTGTCTGTCCTGAATGTCCGTATGTTCTCATGGCTGTCTCTGTCCCTTTATGTCCTATGATGCTATGTCTGAGTCTGTGTGATCACAACCACGCATGTGACTGACAAGGTCTCTCATCAGTGACAGAAGTCAGCCCATGCTGACTGGCAGAGTACACTGGGAAAAACTGTCTTTGCTTCTATGCCTGCTAGTGAGCTCAGGCTGGGACAGGGTCAAGGGTCAAGGGTCAGTAGTGGGGCAGCCCAGAAGAGAGAAGAAAGCCGAGATGCTTACAGGTACCTGGCTGGAGAGGGCGAAGGTGCTGGCTGGGCTTTTCTTCTTGCTGTTGCTGTTGTTGGTGTTGCCGCCCCCCGAGCTCATGGTGCTACCCCCTGACATCTTCCGTTTCCGCCGTTTGCTGGGCTGCTGCCGTGCGGGCTCCGCTGTGCCAGGGAAAGCAGACTCAGGTGGGGCAGGGCCCTGGGCCCCTTGTTCCCCATTCTGGCTCCTAAGGAGGCTGAGCCTACCCTGATCCCAATCTTGCAGACCCAGGATCGAGGAAGGGGCTTCACAGAGATACAGCCTTGGGGAGCGGCATCAGATTCTGGTAAGAGGAGGTGCAGGTGCAAGGCACTCACCGGGGGGTGCTACCATGCGCTGCCACTTCTGGAAAAGGCAGGTCTTGAGGCAGTCGCGGGGGCTGAGGCTGTAGGTCTTGTGGCGGGACATGAGCTCCTGCATGGGCTCGAGTATCACACAGAGCTGGAGGAGACCAGGAGGTGGCTTATCAGGGGAGAGACATGGAGCTGAGACCAAATAGGATGGGGCAGAAACTAGTGATCAGAAACTCACTCGGAGGTAGTTGAGAGTGGAATTGGACAGCCCACACCGGGTGATGTTTTTGGAGAGCTGATCCAACATCTGGGGGTCCTGGGCCTACAGGGGGAGAGAGATAAGAATATTAGCACCTGGGTTGCATCTGAGCCTCATGACGCTCCTGAGAGAGAAGAGGGGATATTATTAAACCCATTTTTCAGATGGAGAAACTCTAACTCCCTGTCTAAGGTCACTGTCAGGAAATAGCAGACTTGGTTCCACCCTCCCCGCTGGCTGCCCTCCCCCTTGCGTCTTGGGTCCTGCCCACAACTCACGTGCATGGCAAGGATGCTGCGGGGGATGAGTTCTCGGTGCTGCCGGATACTGAAGTGCCACGTCTTTATCCGCATCATGTCGTCAAACATGAACTCCAGGTATAACCGGCCCTCCACACACACCTGGAGACAAGCTTGTCACAACTCTGCCCCCTCCCCACATACCTGAAAGTACACCTGTTCTCCCATTTGTTCACAGCTCTCCCACTGTCTGCACTTCCGGCACATGCATATAAATCTGGGTGCATAATCGACAGAGACCATCCCCTCATATACCCGTCATACCGCTAGCCCTTTCATATACATACATACACAGTAGAAATGCTTATCAGATCCTTGTCCTCTCCCCATGTAGCTAGTGATACACTCATCACTATAAGTTCTACAAGGGCAGGCTCTTGTTCACTGGTGTACCCCTGTCGCCCAGAAAACTGTCACAACCAAACTCAATAAATGTCTGCTAAATGTGCAGCATGCCTGCCCTCCCTTCTTATCTTGCCACTTCCCATTACGCCTCCATGGGGGATAGCTGAGTACATTTTGGGAGAGAGGACGGGAATCAAACCCAGGTGCTTCAGTGTGCCACATTCAGCTGGGTTGCTAACCTGGGTGAACATGGGTTTGCCATGTTGGGTCACCATGCTGCCCTGGTCACAGTCGAGGGACACAAAGTTGCTGTGGAATGCCTCCTTGGGGTGCTTAAGCACATAGTACAGCTCCGTAGCACCCCCCTCAAAGATGCTGCGGAAGTAGCGTGGGATCAGGGTCCGGCCAATGGCTGTAGAGATGGGACAAACTTTTCAGAAGAGAAGAACCTCAAAAGGGGTCAAGCAGACGCCACCCTTGCCAAGACAGATCCTCCTGGGACAAACACCCACTCCCAGACCTTAGAAGGACACAGGAGGTATACACTCTCGCAGCAGAACTGGCAGGACCCCCCAGAGGCCACTCACTATATCTCTTTGGTCCACTCACTATATCTCTTTGGTCCATCCTCCAGGCAGAAAGTGATGGTTAACATGGCATCATCCTCAAAGAACTCAGTTGTGAAAGCATCCCACCAGAGATTGTCACACTCCTAAGGAGCACAGGGAGGGGTGTTAAGTATGTGTGTCAGAAGACATCCCAAAGGAGTGCCCAGATGGCACGCCTCCTCCCAGCCCCTTTCCCCTGGCCATACCTCTGTCCAGTTTTGAAGCCGTTTGTTAAGCTCGAATATTCTGTAGTCAGTTTGGTTGCCATATGGGGTGTGCCTCCTGGGGAAGTGAAGAAGGGAGGTCAGTAGGAGCAGAGCCTCTTCACTCCCCCACCTCCACCTTCACCCATGTAATGGAAAGCACTTCCCTCTCCACTGGGCTCCACTTACCCAATCCCAGGCTCCAGGTATGTAGGCGGGTACATGGGAGTTGGGCTGTGTAAGGGAAGAGGCTATGAGAATGGGGGTGGAAGACAGGAATTATTGGGGGTGTCACTCCCTCCCCTTTTCAGGCAGGATCCCATCTGGAGAAAGGATGGGAAGTGGATAAGAGACTCACCCCACATCCCGATCTAGCATGGTGCCGGGATGGAAGGGGGGAAAGGCGTTGCCGTTCGGGGGCTCCTTTGGCGAGTACAGCTTGAATGACTTTGAGGAACAACCTGGAAGGGAAAGGAAGAAGGGGTCCCCTGAGTCCCTCTTGAGAGCTCTCCTGGAAGTCTGCTAGACTGTGTGGACAGGGACTGGTCTTCTGGAGCCCCCAGAGTGGACTAGGCAAGGGGGACTACTCTAGGGAGCACCTATCTCTGCTTCTAAATCTGGCTCCAATCTTGTTTTATTAGGAAACTAGAGGGGCCAGCCCGGTGGCGCAAGTGGTTGGGTGCGCGCACTCTGCTGTGGCAGCCCAGGGTTCGCCAGTTTGGATCCCGGGCGGGCACCGATGTGCCACTTGTCAAGCCATGCTGTGGTGGCATCCCATATGGATTGGAGGAGGATGGGCACAGATGTTAGCCCGGGGCCGGTCTTCCTCAGCAAAAAGAGGAGGATTGGCAGATGTTAGCTCAGGGCAGATCTTCCTCACAAAAAAAAAAAGAAAGAAAGAAAGAAAGAAACTAGAAGTACTCAGCCCTAATACCCTAGACCCCATTTCTTCATGTGGCTGAGCCCTGGATGATAGAATTGAAGCTGGGAAGAAATGTCAATACCATGGAATAAATAAATATCCAAACATTACAATCTCATTTTGATAACCCCTCTTTTCATCTACATTATTTTGTTCAATCATCACAACCTTGTGAGGTAGCAAGGTCAACTCTAACATTCCCATTTCAAGATGAAGAACTGAAAACTTAAGGAGACTTGCCAAGATCATAGCTAGTAACTGGCAGAACTAGGACTTGAGCCCAGATCTTCTGATTCCCATCTCCTGTAGTATTTCTACCCCTCTATTGCCCTCTGGAGATCAAAATGGGGGAGGGGGAACGGGAGTTTTGCCAACTCCCTGCCCCTCCTCCACCCTCAGTGTCTCAGGAGGGCAGGGAGGGGATAGAAAGATAAAGGGGGGTAGGTGCCTGCTGGGTGCCGCCCACCAGATAACCAGTTGGGCCTTCTGGTTAGGCCCACCAACGGCCACTCCCTTATCAGCCCAGCCCCCTTCCCCACACCCACCACCAGTCTAGTATTGTCTCCAAACCAGAAACCCAAAGCCTCAACCCCTTTTCTCTTCTGAGACTTGCAGTGGGGAAGAGAGGTAGATGGACCTCCACTGGATCTCACTCTACTTACAATGGAAAATAGGACCTCTGGGAAGGAGTCTAGGCTCCAGCGAGCTCAGTCTAGGAGGCAAGTGGTAACTAGACAAGGGTGTCTACTTGTGTGTATCTGTGCATGTGCACGTGTCCTCTCTCCACCTCACCCAGCAGCACACAGTTTCTGGTGTACTGTTTCCTGAGTGGAAGAAGTGTTACATTCATAGCTGAGTATGAGCCAGGTACCCCCACAAACTACTTTCTCCAACCCCACCAGACAGGAGGGGAAACTGAGGCACCGCTCCAAAGGTCCTGACCCCAGTCATAGTTGCTTCCTCCTGTTCCCAAAACTTGATTGCATTTGGAAGGGTAGCTGTACTGGCTGTATCTGAGCCCCCCCCCCCCCAACTTAAATACAAAATCTATTTTATTCCTTGGGGAGAAGAAACAAAGCAAGACCCTGTGCCAACATGTGTCATTTAATTCTCTCCCCAGGGCCCCCTCCTCATAATATGGGCAAAAGGAGGTCCCAGGGGGCCTACACCACACAGTCCCTGAAGGTGCCAAAAGTCAGAGCCTGTGTGTGCCTGCACACGTGTGTGCCTCATCCTGCCTAGCAGCCTTCCACCCTCAGCTCGCCCCAACATGCCTACCAAGGGCTGGAACCCAGCAGCCCCAGGCAGGATCAGGGTGCCCACAAGCGGCCCTCGCCCCATGCATGAGCTCTCACAGGCCACGTCCACATGCTCCCAGCACAGCACACACAGCCTTCACATGCCACTCTGGACTGAAATGAGGAACTGTGGCCTCAGGAAAGAGATAGTCCTTCCCAGCCCCAAGTCTCCCCACTCCACAGACAGATACACTAAGGCCATGTAGGAAGCAAGCTCACACAGCTCACCAGAGGCCAGGCCTGGGCAATGAGCCCAAGAGTCTAGATTATCAGACCTGGCCCTTGTCCCCTAATTAGGCCAACAGTTCCCCAAAAGCATCACTGCCCCTGCCTTCAGTTTCAGGGCCACTTGAAGAAGTGTGTCAGCTCAAGACCCTAAAGAGAAGGGAGGCAGGAGACCTGGGCTCCTCTCTAATTCTGAAAAAAGTTTCAGAGCTTCAATTTCTCTCACTAGAGAACTGACAGGCATTGCCTGGGGCTGGGTAACAGTTCTGAGGAGCTAAACCCCAAAGCTCTGGGGCCTCTATTTACACCTCCAGTGAATGGACACAAACAAATTCAGCATCTCTCCAGAGCCAGAGCAACTCCCAGCAGCCCCAGCACAAGAGCCTGGGAGTGAGAAGGGAAGGGGAGGGAACATCACCCAGACCATCTGTCCCTGTTGCTGCCTGTCCCCGGCAGCAGGGGTAAAGGGAGCAAGGTGGGGGTGGGGGTGAAGGGGATGTGTCATGCAGCCATGGAGTCAGACATAGCCCCAGGTCGCATCTCTAGCAATCTGGGAGCCCTTAAGAAGGGGGAGGAGAGAGGAAGAGCCAAAACCAGTAAAGTTTTTCAGGATGGAAGCTGCATCCTGGGGCTGAGGGGGCACCTCCAGCTGGGCATTTCCACGGTAATCAGCCTGACCTGAGGGCAGGTCCCCTCCCTTTGGGGGCTGGCCGTAGGCCAGCAGCCTGAGAGCCCTGGCTTCTGAGCTGGGGCACCTCAGCCAGCATACCAGGCCTGGGCCAGACCAAGGACCTGCCACCCACCCCCAACAGGCTTGCAGGGTGCCCAGACTTACCTGGGAGAACTGAGGGGACCAGGAGAGGTGCCGGGAGCGGCTGGAAGCCCAGAGGGGCCCTGGCAGGGGTGAGGACTGAGGGGGGGCCAACTTCAGCGGCTCATGTCCCGAGTGGGACAGGCAGGCCTGGCTGGGAGCTCCACTCCACGGGCCGCACAAAGACTCGCACGCACAGCCTCGGCCCGCCCCGCGGCAGCCACAGCCCCGGGGGAAAGTTACAATGGCCACTGCGCCAGGGGCCGGGGGCCAGGGGGCCGGCCTGGGGGGCGGGGGGCCGCGGGGAGTCCGGAGCCTTCTTTGTTTGCAAGGTTTCCCTCAACAATGGCTGCTCCGCTCTTTCCTCTCTCCTCCTCCTCCTCCTCGGCTCTCCCCGCCACCGCCTCTCGCTGCCTCTGCCTCCAAGCAGCCCGCCCGCCCTCCCCAAGCCACCAGGCCCCTCTGCTGGGGCGCTAGGAGAGGCAGGGCCCGGCACTCACACTCACTCACACTCGCACACACACGGACACACGCAGCTCCCGCCGGCTCCCTTGCTTTTCTCCCTTTCTCTCCCTCCCTCCCCGCTCGCTCTCTCGGAGCCTCTCTCAGAATGAGGCCCCAGGGCGGGCGGAGGGTGGAGCTGCCCCCACCGGCCCCGCCCCCTCCCTGGGAGGAAAGAGGAAGAGGGAGAGAGGGAGGGAGGGAGAGAGAGAGGCTGGCAGGGAGGACTGCTGAGAAAAACAAAAGAGAGACAGAGACTTGGAGAGACAGGGGACGGAGAGATGGAGACAGAACAGATTGGGCCTGGAGGGATCTGGATTGAGGGGAGGCCTGTGGGGGCCAGGAGCTGAAATGCTCCTCCAGCCCCAAGCCTGCTGCTCAGGGGTGAGCAGGGGAGCCAAAGCCACAGGCAGGGATGGAGGAGGGTGCTCTCCTCTTTGGAGACTTCCAGTATCTTCAAACTGCCTCCCAAACGTCCCCCAAATCTCTCTTCCTCTTCCCTGTGATCTCTCAGGTTGAAGGCTGGCCTGGGCTTCCACCCTGGGCTTCAGCCCCTGCTGAAATCCCAGAGCAGCTGGGGGGAGGCTCCAGGGGGTTATTTTTGACAGAGACACGCTCTGACTTCTGCCTGTAAACACTGACTGGAGGGAGAGGGGAACACTCCAGGCTCCCTGCCCCCAACTCAGCTAAGTTCCAAGCCCCAACTTGGATCTGCCTCAACAGGAAGCCCCCTTCCCCCCCCCCACCACCACCACAGACACATGGGTACAGGGCAAAGAGGCACTGTCAGAGGTAGGGAAGGCAAACTTGCCCATCCAAGGGTCCCCAGAACAGGGCCTACTCTGCTGCTGAGTCCCTCCCCCCACACCATAAAAAAAAGGTATGTGGTTACTGGGGTAGGGCCTGTTCCCCGATGCAAGGAGGAATCCCAAGAGAAGGGGTGTTTCTAAACCTTGGGTAGTGGTCCAAGCCCTACTACCTGGACAGATAGGAAAAAAGTCTCACTCACTCATTCACAAACACACAGACACACACAGACACACACAGACACACACACACGGGGGGGAGGGGCGGGAGGGTCGTATGGACCTCCTACTTCTTTGTAATTTGAGTCTCTGCTCCCTATTCCCTGTCCCCCCCAACCATATTCACACAGCCCCACAACAGGATTTCTCATGACTGTGCCACAGTTGACTGTGCAATAATAATATTGCACCTGGCTCTGTAAACATTCTCCACACAAAAATAACACATCTCACTTTTATATAAATCAGTACCTGATATACATTTTAATCTGTGATATACCTCAAATTAAATAAACCCAAACCCAGGGCACACATACATACACAGTCTATGTCAGACCCTGACTTCCATACACACTGCCCTCTGTGACACGGATGCCCCCTGACCCCAATACACACCCCAAAACTGCATTATATCCCCTGAACCTGTGACAGACTATTACATACACACCCTGACCATTTGTTACCCAGGAACTAACGCCATAAATCACCCTCCCTGAAACCTGCACACCATTCTCCATCATGTCGTGGCCATATGATACACCCCAGCTTTCACAAACGTCGAAATCTATGACATTCAGCCAGACCCTGCAACATATTGTATACCACCAGGACTTTAGACATTTCCACTGAATTCCAAATTTACAGCCCAACTCTGGGTTAACTACACCCTTCCCCCACTGACAGGACAATTCCTGTCATTTGTTTTATGCCTTTAAACTTTTCAAAGTGCATTCATAGGCAGCACCTCATGAGATCCTCACAGTATACAGGGCCAAATACTATCCTAACTAACAGTGAGATAGGAGGGCCTGAGGCTGGAACCCAGTACTTCTAACCCCACTCAAGCCCAGCCCTGGGGCATTGTAGCCATTTCTTCCCCCTCCAAGGAATGGCCACTCCTGCCTCCAAATGACTGTCTACATGGGGAGGGGGGATGGGCGTGTGCTCTGGCTTCTGCCCCTAGTTTAGAGCTCAGAACTCCCACCCAGTCTGTCTTCTCAAATTTCAGGGAGAAGGGCCCCTAAATACCAAGACGATCAAGATTCTGGCATATCATTCAAATCAAGCCCTCTCTTAGCTCCTCTTCCCTAGCAAGTCTGCTCCTCTCTCAGTTCTGACTTAATTCCCCCACTTGTACAACTGCAGAAGAGGTCTACCTAAAGAGACCTAGTCTGAGTTTGAAGGCCCTAAAATTGGTGGGTGGGGAGAAAGCAAGGAGCAGCAAAGAATGACAAAGGTGATGAGAGAGAGAAGAGGGAGAGCACCCCTCCTGGAGGTGGGAACTCAGAAGGGCAGTAGCCTGCCCAGGCCCACAGGATAAGGTTCCAGCACTGCCCCCTGCCCGGGCCCCTGGGGCTCCCTGACCCAGGCCTCCAGTGTGCCTGCCCCCCTTCCTTTGTCTGTGCCCGGCTTCCCCGTTGGCCTGGCCCTCTGCCATCCTCCTCTCCTGGCTCCCAGCCGCCAACACTACTGCCTCCTCCCCTCCCCCTACTCCTCCCTGCCTTAACCCTTCTGAGCCACATGCTGCCCCAGACAGGCCCTGGCTCCCTCAGCAACCTGCCTTGGCCAGGGTGAAGCCCCTTAGCAGAGCTTCTCCCTGCTCATGACCAAAGCCCCAGAAGCACTATGGGAGCTGGGTGTATGTGTATGTGTGTATCTTGTGGTGTTTCCCTCCCCGTGTGCATGCGTGTGGGTCTGCGTGTGCTCTGGCTTCCCTCAGTCACATGTGTGGGGCATGTGCTGTCTCTGCCGGGCTGGGGGAGGAGGAGGAGCCGGGAGACAGCAGAGCACAAAGGAGAGACTCAGGCAGGCAGGCAGGCAGCAGGCAGGCAGCCTGCCAGGGCGCCTTGGCCCCCACCCCAGGGCTGCTCAGGTGCTGGAGGGGGGGTGGTCTTTGGGCCTGGACTGTACATGCTGTCACAATGCCCTTGTGCTCAACCATGTGCTCCCACCCACCTATGTAAGCCTGGTCCCCTCCCTTATCCCAACTCCTACCATTCCCCACCCCCAGGCCACTCTCAAGCCCCTCCCCATGTGGTTCTCCTTGAAGTCTAACCTCCATCCATCCTCTGTGGCATCAATCTATGAGACTTCTTCACATTCAGGAAAAAGACTGCCCACTCTTAACCATCTTTTTCTCCCTCTTCCTCAACCAGCCCACCAGACACACAAAAGGAACATGCCTTTTGGGGCACTGACTGAAGTTGTTCCCCCTCACACGCCCCTCTGCATGGGTTCTCTTCCTGTCCCTATGCTGCTTCGAGAGAGACTGAGGGGAAACTCTCTCTCTCTTCCTACCGGACCCAGGCACCCTGCCCCAACTTCTGGGCCAACCTTCCTTACCTCCAGCCTGACAACCCTTCCATACCCACTTCCTATCCCCTGTAGGAACTAAGAATCAAATTTTAAGATTCAGCTCTCTAGCTTGTTCAGAGCCTTAGTTTCTGCTATGCTTATGTGTAGTGATGGAAGATCAAGGCCATGGGGTGGACTCAGACCATGGATGGATCTGAACAGGGTACCCAGCGTGGGGGCAATTATAAAGAAGAAAATACACAAATAAACCTGCACACCAAGCTGGTAGGAGGAGGAATGATGGGGCCAGGCAGGATTCCAGCTTGGCAAGCTCTTCCCTCTGCTCCTCTCCCCCACCCTCTGCAGCTGGAGCCAGGGGTTCCCACACCCAGATATTCCAGGACGCTCAGGCTCTACTAGCCCTCCCTCTGGGCCCCATGCCCCTTAAACGTCAGCCTCAGCAGGCACTTTAACTGTGTGCCCAGCCCAGCCTAGCTTGGCCTGGGTCACATGATTTTCAAGGAAGCTTCTGCACTGGCAGCTTCCCTTGGGGATTGTGTGTGGCGGGGGGAGGGTCCTGTTGTGGGGTATGGGTCTCCCAGAGAACAGGGCATCTGGAGGGGCAAAGGATCCAAACCAGGCTAGATTCAGGGATACACGATTTTCAGAAGGAAGCTAACTCCAGCCTGGGACAGGAGAGGGTCCTACAGATAATTCAAGAACCCAGAGTCCTAGGGATGGGGATAGACAGTGTTCTGACACCCTCTGAAGACTACCTCTCCAGTCACATAGCCTCTCTCTTTCCTCCTGGCACTAAGGTAGAGCCTTTTCCCTCCCCAGGAAAGAACTAAGACCCAGGCTGTCACTGGCAAGAGCTGATATGTGTTTTGGGGAGGCAGGGATCCGAGCCTAAGTCCTCTCTTGAGTTCTCACTTTGGGGTCAAGCATTGCTCCCCTCAACTCAACTCTCACAAATCACTCCATTTCCTAGCTTGCCTGGGGCTGCCACATTCCCCCTCCCCCTAGAGCGGAGAATGCCAGACCCGAGGGCCCAATTATCTGCCCCCGCCCCAGAGTACCTCCTGTCCCTCAGGAGGGCCAAGTTTCCCTGGCAACAGGCAGGAAAATTTGGAGGGGGGCAAGATGGGCCCCAATCAATCTCTACCCCCAAACACGGTCCTCAGCAACAGTCTAGAGGGGGTGTCACAAGATATGTAAGAGGGAATAAGCACCAGGGAAGTGGGGGCAACCCAAACCAGCCAATCACAACTCTATGATGACCCGAGGGGGGGGTCAAAAGTCCAGACTCACTTCTGATTGGCTAACACCCTGGAATTCTGGGAATTTCAGCCCCCCCAAACCTCTCCCCAATTAGCCTTCCCCTCCGCAAAAAACACACAAACAAGCTACCCCCAGCACCCCCTCCCCGTGCCTCTGGGCTGCTGCGTATTTACACAGTTAGGGGAAACCCTCCCGCGGACTGAGGCCCCGCATACCCCTCACAGCCCCCGACCACCGCCACGCCATCGACGACCCCCACACAAGTTCTCGCCAAACAAGGGGTGAGGGATCCGCAGGGAGGGTCAGGGAGGGAAGGGACGGGCAGCCGCGCGCCCCACTCACCAGGACAGGCACAGCCCACTGACATCTTCACATCGCCCGCCGCTGAGGGCTCAGCCGAGTCACGGTGCCCGCCCCGCGCGGGGACAGGCCGGGCATGAGCCGCCGCCGCCGCCCGCGGCCCCCGCTGCCCCCGCTGCCGGCCCGGCCCGGCCTCGGCCCGGTGCGGGCGGCCCCTGGCTGCAGCGAGGGGCCTGTCAGGCGCGGAGCAGACAGGAAGGAAGCCAGGCAGGAAGGCGAGCTGCCTCTGCGTGTGTGCGCGCGGGTGTGCGTCCGCGGAGTGTGTGTCCGTGTGTGCGCGTGTGCGTGTGCGTGTCTGTGTGCTCCTGCTGCCCTCCCCGCCGCCAACGCCGCCGCCGCTCGTCCCCCTCTCGCTCTCGTTCTCCCTCTCCCTTTCGCTCTCGTAGGCGCCTGCTCTCCAGCCCCAGCCGGGCTGGGCCGGGCTTTATTAATATGCTAATTGCCTGGTAGTGGGAGGGGAGAGCCGTGTCAAAGTGACCCGGGAGAGCGCGCAGCGAGCGACGACGTGCGTGCGACGCGCGGCGGGCGGGCGGCGAGGGGCCGGGAGCGTTCTGGGAACGGCATGCATGTGACGCAGCTTTTAAAAAAGGAGAAGGAGGCAGAGACCCCAGAGAGGGAGGGCGGGGAGAAGGGATAGGAGGGGAAGCCTCACACTCGGTGTCGCTCCTCGCGTGCAGCCGAGTAGGGATCGTAGATGAGCCGGAGCGGGAGTTGGGACTGGGGGAGGCGGAGCCAGGGTGGGCTGTGAGGTGTAGCTGTCTCTCCACCCCCGGCCGCGCTCAGGGAGGGAAAAGGTACTGCCAACACCCCGCCCATGCTCCCTGCTGAGACCCCAGTCTTACTCTGGACGCTTCCTTTTACGCGCCCCCACCCCAATGTGGGTGGGGAAAGAAGCATTATCTTAATTCTTGTAGTAACCCCTCAGCTCACCTCCTCCCAAAATGAACCACCTTCCCTTCCCTGCTAAACCAGTTGGGACTAGAGCTAAAAAGGTTAATTAGGTGGGGTCCGCGCCTTCCCCCGCCTAAGGGCCTGGGATCTGCGTTTTGCTGGGGGGTGGGGGGCAGCAGAATGACCGCCAGGTTGGACTGGGGAGGGGGGAAATCCGCTGGCCATCCTTCCCCCTTGCAGGCTCTGACTCATCAGTGAAGACACTCTCTTCCCTTCCCCCTTTCTCCATCCAGTCTCGGCCTTCCCCCACCGCCCCTCGCCTGGAAGCTGCTCTCCTTTGAGGGCCTCTGAGACTGGGGTGAACAGGAAGCGGACCCCTCCAGTGCCCCCTACCCGTAGAGGCTGAGGCCATGATGGGGGGGCGGGGTGGAAGGGAGGATGATCGGGATGGTCAATGTAAGGGACACTCTTTCCCCAGGGAGGAGCCTCCCAACCTTCAGGCATTCCTCAAGGACTCCCCAATCCAGCCCTCGAAAGGAGGAGGGAAGCTCCCTCTCCATCCCTTCCCCAAAGCGCAGCCTCAGCTGCCTCATAAACAGGAAATACCTATTAGCAGGGAGGAGGGAGGGGAGGGGGGAGGGGAGGGGAGCCGTCTGGAAGAGAGAGTTGGCCCCCTCCCTTCTGCGGGGGGGGCGGGCGGGAGGGTCCCCAGCTGCTAGCTTCTTTTCCTGAAGCTTCAGGGTGGGCTCAAGTAGACGCTGGAAACCTGGGCTGGTATCCCCTCCCTAGGGCATCTGGCCCAGACTGGATAGGGGGTCCTCCTCCTCTTTGTTACTTAGGGGGGGATTGATTGCTTGCGAAGGTTCCCTCACTCCTGCCCAGAGTCTGCACAGCTGGCTTGACTGGCTGGGGGCCGGTTACAGATGTGGAGGCTTAAGTCTTTGTACGACTCCTTCTCTCCACCTCAGCTTTTGCTGAGGGAGCACGAAATGATGGGTGAATGCAGAGTCTGGGGGTTGAAAAGAGGGCCTGTGAGGCATGAGGACCTCCTCCCATGTGCTTAGGAGAGGGTGGGGGAGGGGAGCTGTGAGCACAGCCACACACTAACTCCAGCATTCCCACCCACGTTGTCCCCTACCCCCACGGGGGCGGGGAGGTGGTGGCAGGGGGCTGCAGAGGGACACGACGGAAGCCATCCACACTTACACAAGTATTTCCTTGACAGCATCCCCTGCGTGTGTCCACCTCCTCCCCACATTCTCTCAGGCAGAAGTCAGCACTAGAGGGCAGAAGTCAGCACTTGGGAATTTTGGATACCCAAGTTTGAATTGCAGCTTTCCCCTCACTAGCAAATGACCTGGGACCTGGGACAACTGACTTCCCCGCCTTGGTGAGAATCAAACTAGACAATTTGCCCAGTCACCTAGCCCAATGTCAGCCGTGTAGTCAGTACTCAATATACATGAGCCCCTTTTTGCTTTCTTTGAGGTTATCTGTTTTTTTCAAGTGTCAGGAGCAGGCTGGATTGGCTGGAGGATTCGAGGTGGTGTGGAGGAGAGGGACTATCTGCCTTGACCCCTTTCACTCTCTACTGTCCCTGAATTTGCCTTCCCCCAATCCTGTGACCACTTACCCCTAAGGCCACTCATTCCAAACAGCTGGCTTGGCCAGATTCCATGGTGATCACCAATCACCTGGGTAGACAAAGGGGCTTACAACCCACCCTGTGGGGGACTTTGCCTCCTTTGAATCTGAGGCTCCCTTATCCCAGATTACATGTGTGGAAGGTAGAAGGCAAGGAATAACAAAACATAGCATTTGTTGCGCATACACCATGTGCCAAGCACTGTGCTAGGTGTTTCACATCTGAGACCTCATTCACTTTTCATGAGGACCTTTGGAAGAAGGTGCTCTTACCTCCATTGGACAAGCAAGAAGACTGAGGTTCAGAGAAATTAATAAATTTGAACTTGTCTGTAAAGCATTCTTTTCTTTCTTTTTTGCCTACCACTAGTTAATGCTTCCTTTAAACCTCAGTTCTAGCTTCACCTCCTCTGGGAACATGCTCCTCCCACTCCCACCCCAGCAGATCTAGTGGCCCTGTTTCCTTTAAGGAAATATCATCTCAATACTGTTGAATGGGTGATTAAGGTAAATGATTTCAGCTCCTTGAGGAGTTTAGGGATGGGGCTTAGGGAGGTTGAGTAACTTGCCCAAGGTCACACAGCTAACAAGTACTTGACCCAGTGCTCTTCTTCCTATCTTACTTCCAGTGTGGACCAGACCTGGGAAAGGAGAGGAGAACACATCCTTGGAGCAGCTCTGGAAATTGTGGTGCAGGCGAAAACGGGAAGAGAAGTCACAAATGCCTGGCAGATAGACCTGGGGTGTGGTGTGGAGGTGGTGAGCCTACTTGGAAGGTCTTTAATGACAGTGTCCTCCTGGAGGATGGCAGGCTCAGCTGATTTGCATGGATGAATACAAGCACCCAGTGTTCTTTTTCTTTTTCTTTTTTTTGAGATGAAATCATATGACATAAATTAACCATTTTAAAGTGAACAATTCAGTGGCATTCCAGTATTTTTTCATACTGGTCAGTAATGCAAGATGGACTCTAGACACTGGATGAAGCAAAGTGGGAGGTTCTGAGGAGAAGAGGTGAGGTAAGGAAACTGGGAGAGAAGAGGAGCCCCACAGAGAGGCAGACAGCAGAAGCAACTGGCTAGGCTTGCTCCAGGAGAGGTGGGCTTCCTGCTTCTCTCAGCTCCTAGAACCTGTCCCATCCAACTCCCTCTCCTGACCTTGACCTTGGCCTTTTCTATTTTCTCCCACATTTCTCTTACCCCTAAAACTTACTCAAATACTTATTGGCATTGCTCTTTCTTTCAAGGATGATTCTTCTTTTTCCATAGAGATAGTAGACAATATATGTCTTATTGATGGCTCTGCCCCTAACAGGGTGCCTAGAACCTAATATGTGTCCTATGACATTTGTTGAATGATTATAAGACTTCTGATAGGATTGATCTTCCCCTACCCCAACACATGACTCATTCCCCTCTTGTCCGTTTACCATCAGCATCACCATCACATTTACCACCACCATTCCTTTCTCTTTCAAAGCAGTGTCTCAAAGCATATAAGAAATTCCCAGGAAAGGGCAGGAAAGGACCTGCCCTGTGGCATAGCGGTTAAGTGCACGTGGTCTGCTGCTGGCGGCCTGGGTTTGGACCCCGAGCGTGCACCAACGCACCGCTTGTCAGGCCATGCTGTGGTGGAAGGAGGATGGGCATGGATGTTAGCTCAGGGCTGATCCTCCACCCCCCCAGAAAAAGAAATTCCCAGGAAATCTGTTAAGTATGTAGAAGGCCCCACCCTCAAATGGAGGAAATCTTATATCTGGAGAAAGAGAGGGATCTAGGAATCTGCATTTTAAAGAAGTTCCTCAGGTGATTCTTATGCATGCCAATAGTTGGGAATAGTTCTTTCTTCTGAAAGGATCCCAGCCCTTCAGAGCATTCCCCAAGTGGAAGAAACCTATTCATTCATCTCTCTTTCCATAAGCAATTGCACCATACAGTGGAGGATACACCGTGTAGGAACTAAAGAGCCAAGGAAAACAATAATCTACTTGCTGTGTGCCCCGGGCAAATGGTTTAATTGATCCTTAGCCTCAATTTCTTCCTCATTAGCATGGGGATAGTAATCTCTGCTTTTCTGATTCTTTCAGGGATACTGCAAAGATTTGATGGTATGTGACAGCAAGCTGAGGACTGTATACCGTTCCTCAAATGTGCCTTGTTTGGGGCTAAAAATAAAGCAATACAAGGGATATTGCCTGAAGGCTTGCAGCTCCCTGGTAGAATAACTGCAATCCAGGTATATTAGTTATCTATTGCTGGGGCTGGCCCTGTGGCTTAGTGGTTAAGTGCGGGCGCTCCGCTACTGGCAGCCAGAGTCAGATCCCAGGCGCACACCGATGCACCACTTGTCTGGCCATGCTGAGGCAACTTCCCACATACAGCAACTAGAAGGATATGCAACTATGACATACAACTATCTACTGGGGCTTTGGGGAGAAAAAGGGAAAAAAAGGAGGAGGATTGGCAATAGATGTTAGCTCAGGGCTGGTCTTCCTCAGCAAAAAAAAGAGGCGTATTGGCATGGATGTTAGCTCAGGGCTGATCTTCCTCACACACACACAAAAAATTATCTATTGCTGTGTAACAAGTTACCCTCAGATTTAGCATCTTTTTTTGTTTTTGGTGAGGAAGATCTGATGGCAATCCTCCTCTTTTTACTGAGGAAAATTGGCCCTGGGCTAACACCCATGTCCATCTTCCTCTACTTTATACGGGTCGCCGCCACATCATGGCTTGACAAGCAGTGCGTTGGTCCCCACCCGGCATCCGAACCTGCGAACCCTGGGCCACCTAATCAGAGCGAGCAAACTTAACCACTACGCCCCAGGGCCAGCCCCAAAATGGTAGCATCTTAATAATTTTTATTTATTTATTTATTTATTTTTCCCCCAAAGCCCCAGTAGGTAGTTGTATGTCATAGTTGCACAGCCTTCTAGTTGCTGTATGTGGGACGCGGCCTCAGCATGGCCAGAGAAGCAGTGCGTCGGTGCGCGCCCAGGATCTGAACCTGGGCCGCCAGCAGCAGAGCGCACGCACTTAACCGCTAAGCCACGGGGCCGGCCCCTTTTTATTTTTTTATTATTATTTTTTAAAAATAATTTTATTTATTTATTTATTTCCCCAAAGCCCCAGTAGATAGTTGCATGTCATAGCTGCACATCTTTCTAGTTGCTGTATGTGGGACGCAGCCTCAGCATGGCCAGAGAAGCGGTGCGTCGGTGTGCGCCTGGGATCCAAACCTGGGCCGTCAGCAGCGGAGCGCGCTCACTTAACCGCTAAGCCATGGGGCCAGCCCCCGTAGCATCTTAAAACAACAAACTTTTATTATCTTACTCAGTTTCTTTTCTTTTCTTTTTTTTTTTTGTGAGAAAGATCAGCCCTGAGCTAACATCCATGCTAATCCTCCTCTTTTTGCTGAGGAAGACCGGCTCTGAGCTAACATCTATTGCCAATCCTCCTTTTTTTTCCCCAAAGCCCCAGTAGATCATTATACGTCATAGTTGCACATCCTTCTAGTTGCTGTAAGTGGGAGGCAGTCTCAGCATGGCTGGAGAAGCGGCGAGTCGGTGCGCGCCCGGGGTCCAAACCCGGGCCGCCAGTAGCAGAGCGTGCACACTTAACCACTAAGCCACCGGGCTGGCCCTCACTCAGTTTCTGAGGGTCAGGAATCCAGGAGTGGCTTAGGTGGTGGTTCTGGTTGAGGGTCTCTTACAAGGTTGTAGTCAAGCTGTTGTGCAGGTCTGCAGTCATTTCAAGGTTTGACTGGGGCTGGAGAATCTCCTTCTAAGTTCATTCTCGTGGTTGGTGGTGGGTGGCAGGCCTCAGTTCTTCCATGCCTGTTGGACAGAGCCTTCAATTTTTTGCCACGTGGGGCTCTCCACCGGGCTGTTCACAACATGGCACATTGCTTTCACTAGAGTAAGTGATGTGCCAGAGAGTGATAGAGAGAGAGAGGGAACAAGAGCCCCTAGACTGAAAGCCTCAGTCTTTTTATAACCTAATCTTGGAAATGATGTATCATCACTTCTGCCTTATATTATTGGTCACACAGACCAACTCTGGCACATAAAAGTGTGAATAATAGGAGGCAGAGATTACCAGGGGCCATCTTAGGGGTGTCCAACCACACTAGATCTGGTCCTCAGTGTTGCAGATCTGGAGATTCAATTTAGGCAATGATCAGAATTCATCAAATTCACACAAGTTAAATACACATGACACATTATCTTGGTACTACTCTCCCTCTTTTCTAGAACTCTTTAGTTAAACCGGTCTTCCTTTTGAAGTCAACAAATGTGTTCCCAGAGCCTATGCACTGGCTATCATTCTTACCACAGAATGCTCTTTGAATGGCTAGATCTTTCTTGTGATTCAGGTCTTACCTCAAATATCTCCTCCTCAGAGGGCTTACCTGGTCACACCATATAAAATTAATCCCTCTTACCTTTTTTTTTTTTTAATTTTTTTTTTTAAAGATTTTATTTATTCATTTTTTCCCCCCAAAGCCCCAGTAGATAGCTGCATGTCATAGGTTCACATCCTTCTAGTTGCTGTACGTGGGACTCGGCCCCGGGTTGGACGGAGAAGTGGTGCCTCGGGGCACGCCTGGGATCCGAACCCGGGCCGCCGGCATCAGAGCGCGTGCACTTAACCGCCAAGCCACGGAGCCGGCCCATTCCCTCTTACCTTTTGCACTTTCTATCCCATATCCCATTTCTTTTCTTTCTTTTTTTTTTTTAAGATTTTTTGTTTATTTATTTTCCCCCCAAAGCACCAGTAGATAGTTGTATGTCATAGCTGCATATCTTTCTAGTTGCTGTATGTGGGACACGGCCTCAGCATGGCCAGAAAAGCAGTGTGTCGGTGTGCGCCCTGGATCCGAACCTGGGCCGCCAGCAGCGGAGTGCGCGCACTTAACTGCTAAGCCACGGGGCCGGCCCCTTTTTCCTTTCTTTCTTTCTTTCTTTTTTTTTTTTTTTTGGTGAGGAAGATTGGCCCTGAGCTAACATCTGTGCCAGTCTTCCTCTATTTTGTATGTGGGACACTGCCACAGCATGGCTTGATGAGCAGTGTGTAGGTCCACGCCTGGGATCTGAACCCACAAACCCCAGGCCGCCAAAGCAGAGTGCACGAACTTAACCACTACACCATGGGGCTGGCCCCCATCTATTTTCTGATAGCACTTATGGCACTCTGAAATTATTTTAACTCTTTGTCTACTTGGAGATTGTCTCCCCACGGGAATGTGAGCTGCATTAGGGAGGGTTTTTTGGTCTGTTTTGTCATTGCTGTATCTCCAGTGCCTGAAACAATGCCTGGCATGTAGTATTCACTCAGTAAATAAACCAGAATGCTGATTTGTTCATTCTCACTGAGAAATATGTATTATGTGAACTGGGGACTTTGTCTCACTTGGTCAACACACTTTCTCTCCATATAAAATGATGTGGGAAGTCAGTTATAATCAGATGAGTCTTTGATGAGCATGGAGTCAGGCAAGGACACATGGTTGGAGGTTCCCAGTGTTTGGTGGCCTATGTCTCTGAGGTTTTCCTTAATGGACCTTTGGAATGTACCTGCCAAGGAGACTAGTAGCCATGACACCCCTGTCTACGTGGCACTGGACACCCAGAGATATATTCTTATATTTTTGAGTAGATTCCATGCGAACACCATACTTAGGTGAACAGATTGTTTCGTCAGATGCTGACTAAAGCAAAAATGGCACAATTTTCACATGAAAAGATGCTCAACATCACTAATCATCAGGGAAATGCAAATCAAAACCACACTAAGATATCATCTTACACCTGTTAAGAATGGCTATAATCACCAAGACAAAAACTAACAAATGCTGGAGAGGCTGTGGAGAAATGGGAACCCTAATTCACTGCTGGTGGGAATGCAAACCAGTGCAGTCTCTGTGGAAAACAGTATGGAGATTCCTCAAAAAATTAAAAATAGAAATACCTGGGCCAGCCCCGTGGCTTAGTGGTTGAGTACGCGCGCTCTGCTGCTGGCAGCCCGGGTTCGATCCCAGGCGCGCACAGACGCACGGCTTCCCGGGCCATGCTGAGGCCGCGTCCCACATACAGCAACTAGAAGGATGTGCAGCTATGACATACAACTATCTACTGGGGCTTTGGGGGAAAAAAAATAAATAAAAAAATAAAAAAAAAAAAAAAAGAAATACCTTATGATCCAGCTATCCAAGTACTTGGTATCTACCCAACAAACCTGAAATCAACAATCCAAAGAGGCTTAGGCACCCCTGTGTTCATTGCAGCATTATTCACAATAGCCAAGACATGGAAGCAACTCAAATGTCCCTTAACTGATGATTGGATAAAGAAGAAGTATATCTGCACACAATGGAATACTACTCAGCCATAAAAAAAGACAAAATCGTCCCATTTGCAACAACATGGATGGACCTGGAGGGTATTATGTTAAGCAAAATAAGCTAGAAAGAGAAAGACAAATACTGCATGATTTCACTCATGTGTGGAAGATAAACCAATACATGGACAGATAGAACTGTTTGGTGGTTACCAGGGGCAAGGGGGTTGGGGGGTGGGCACAAGGGGTGAAGGGATGCATTTATATGGTGACTGACAAACAATAATGTACAACAAAAATTTCACAATAAAGAAATGGCACAGGGGCCGGCCCCGTGGCTTAGCGGTTAAGTGTGCGCGCTCTGCTGCTGGTGGCCCGGGTTCAGATCCCTGGCGCACACCGACGCACCACTTCTCTGGCCATGCTGAGGCCACATCCCACATACAGCAACTAGAAGGATGTGTAGCTATGACCTACAACTATCTACTGGGGCTTTGGGGGAAAAAATAAAATTATATATAAAAAAAAGGCACAATTTTCTGCTTTCTTTAACATTAATCTTCTTCCCCAAGGCTAATCACCATAATAATGACCATAATTAGTGCCCAAATCACCAGCATTTACAGAACATCTCTAAGAGTATGTTTCTTCCACAGAGAAAGAATTGTGTCATCCTGTATTGGTTCTTACTGATTTCTCATAGGCAATTATTTCCAAGTTTTTGAAACTTTATTTTTTTTATTTTTTATTTTTATTTTATTTTTTTCCCCCAAAGCCCCAGTAGACAGTTGTATGTCATAGTTGCACATCCTTCCACTTGCTGCATGTGGGACGCGGCCCCAGCATGGCCGGAGAAGCGGTGCGTCGGTGCGTGCCTGGGATCCGAACCCGGGCCACCAGTAGCGGAGCGCGTGCACCCAACCGCTAAGCCACGGGGCCAGCCCAATTTTTCCAAGTTTTTGGAAATAACTTTATTGTTGCCCCTCATATGACTATTTTATAGAGAAAATTGTGAACAGATTCAGTTTCTGAATTTGTAGCTTTTAAACCCTATTTGGGGAGACAAAACTAATTCACCTGAAAGATTAAGAAACTAAATAAAAGGAAGTTGTATTTGTCTGACCAGGCTGCCATAACAGAATACCACAGCCTAAGTGGCTTCAACAACAGAAATTTATTTTCTCAGAGCTCTAGAGGCTGGAAGTCCAAGATCAAGGTCCTGGCACGGCTGGTTTCTGGTGAGAGCTGTGCCTGGCTTGCAGGTGTTTCTTCCTCTTTTGACACCAGTCCTATGGGATTAGGCCCCCACCTTTATGATGTAATTTAACCTTAATTGTCTCCTTAAACTCTCTATCTCCAAATACAGTCATATTGGGTGTGAAGCCCTTCAACATATGAATTTTGCCATGGGGCGGGGGGGAACAATGACATAATTCAGTCCATAACAGAGGTCCTCTCCTCTCATGAGTTTTTTGTGGGAATGTATATTGATGCAACCACCTAAAGGGCAGTTTGGCATTATCCACCAAAATTTCAAATGTATACATCCTTGATCTCTTCAAGGAAACTACAGATGTACAAGAATGGTCACTGTAACTTAATTTGTAATAGTGAAAAGCTGGAAATAAACATAATTTAAATAATGATATATTCATATAGTGGAACTGGTACTCACTAAGATCTCAGTAAGTATTTGGTCAATGAATGGAATAACGTATTGTTACATGAAGAAAGCAAGTTGTGGAACCACACATATGAAATGGTTCCATTTTTGATTGAAGAAAAGATCAATGTGTCCCTATACCTTTTTTTTGTGGGGAAGATTAGCCCTGAGCTAACATCCAATGCCAATCCTCCTCTTTTTGCTGAGGAAGATTGACCCTGGGCTAACATCTGTGCCCATCTTCCTCTACTTTATATGGGATGCCGCCACAGCATGGTATGACAAGCGGTGTGCCGGTCTGTGCCCAGGATCCGAACCTGCGAACCCCGGGCCAAACCAGACTGTGTGAACTTAACTGCTGTGCCACAGGGCCAGCACCCTCCCCCCATATCTTTTTAAATGCATAGAAAAAGCGTGGATGAATGCACACCAAAAGTGACACGGGTTAAACCTGGGGAGTAGAACTGGAATTTGCAGGCCAAGTATATGTTTTACATTATAGTATTGTACTCTGAAATGACTTTTAAACTTTTGTAATAAAAAACTTAAAAAAATAAAAGGAAAACAATATGAAGTAGCCTCTAAATGGCAAATGAGTGAATGGTAGAGATAGTGATAGACTGGAGAAATACAGAGTGGGATCACGGCCAGCTGGGATGATCAAAAAGGTTTTCCTGGATAAAACAGGGCATGAAAGGTGTTTTGAGGCTCCAGTCTTCTGGACAGAAACACAAATGCAGAACACCGGGTGTCTTTGGAGGACAGCAAGGTGATCCGCAGCAGCAGGAAATAAATTTGGTAATGAGACGCCAACGTGGGTTTCTGAGCCCAAAGAAAAACCGGGAATGCGGGATTTTCAGATTAAACTCGCAGTAGTGCCGCAGTATAAGATTAGGTGACCGTTAGCTCCTGGAAGGAGGGTGCCCACTAGGGGGTGCTGTTTCAAAACATAGGCTCACTTGGATTAAGGTGAAAGGAAAGTACAGCAGGTAGAACGTCAGACAAAGAGGGCGTTCCGACAGTTGCACAAATTAGGAAAATAAAAAGATACACAAATGTTAAGTCTCCCTTTATTACCTCGCGCTCCCCAACTAGGTGCCCCGCGCAACACAAACTAAGCATTACAGTAAACCCACAGCACGCGCCACTTGGGCTCCCTTTAAAGCGACTACTATTCCCAGGCTCCCTCGCGAGGCCAAGGCTCTCTTCCCGGGTCAAGCAGGTCTCGCCGCGCGGCCTCCTGGGGTCCGTAGTTTTGTACTGTCTTTCGGGAGTTGTAGTTCCCTTCCCACAAGCGGCTGGGCGAGGCGGCGCCGGCGGTCAGAGCTGCGCTGGGTGTTCAGGGGCCAAGATGGCGGCGCGCCGGGGACGGAGGGACGGAGTCGGTCCGCCTCCGAGTGGGGGCCCCGGCCCCGACCCTGGCGGTGGAGTCCGCGGCAGCGGTTGGGGGAGTCGGAGCCAAGCGCCATATGGGACTGTGGGCGCTGTGAGCGGAGGGGAACAGGTGAGAGGCTGGCGGGAGGCCCGCGGCTGGCAGCAAAGCGGCGTGTGCCGGGCTGTGACACGTGGACGCCACAGGAAAGGAAGGAAGCGCTCTGGAGTCGATGCCGGGTGGCTGCAGGAGACAGATTGGGCCGAGTGGACCTGGGCCACTTGCTGTGGGGGACGCGAGCAGAGACAGGGTCTTTTCGGCCATTCCTCCGGAATGCTGGAGGGGCAGAGCCGGGTGTCGGAAACATGGCCCGTGGTGGGGGGATCAGGGATTCGGACTTGGAGTGGAGGGCTAAGACCTTCCTTTAAGGATGCCGAGTGGAGGTACCCCTAGCCCCGGGCCGCAGTGCCTTTTCGGAGCCATGTGGGGTGGGGGGAGCGATTTTCCCGGGAGAACTTGTCTGCTTCCCCTCCCCCTCTAGGCGGCCTCGGCACCCACGTGGGTTGGGCTCCCGGTAAGGTGGGGCCCGCGGGCCGCGGGTCCACGTGGGGGCGGGGAGGGGATGTCCACGTGGCTCCCGCCCCAGGCTGCCCGGCATCTCGTATCGGCGCTAGAGCCGCGCTGCCGGGAACTGGGTGTGTCTCAGCCGGTCCCGCCATCTCCGACCCGGGCTGGGGGCCCCGGCCGGGAAGGAAGGTAGGGGCTGCTAGAGTCAACTTTGCCTAGAACCTTGGAGAAGTTTTTTTCCTCCTGCTTTGGTCCGCGGCGCCTCTCGACAGCGGATGGTGAAGGACTTGCCAGATGTGCGGGGAGTCAGTTCCCTGCGGATGGCGGAGTGTGTTGGGGAGAGTAGAGGGCTTAGGTTGAAGGGCTGTGGAGTGAGCTTGTGGCGGGTTTCTGTCTGACCGGCTTGGGGTGGGTTGTGAGTCACGGGCAGTGGCGTTTTGGTTGCCTGCGGTCCTGCCTCATTCGTGCTTCAAGGGGTATGGGGAGTGTCAACATATACATGAGACAAGCTTAAGGGAGAGGGAATCCTCTCTCCTTCCCTCACTTTTTCCTCCAGCATCTCTTTTGAGGAGGCAGCTAAGGTCTGCTCTTGTGAACTGACACATACAAATTGACGTGGTCTGTGTTTAAGGCTCTCTGAACTTTTTGCTGGGGATGGGAAAAGTTGGAGGCCATTTGAGAACTACTCGACACTAGTTGAACATTTATTGGCCGGGGAAGTTCTTTCTGTCGGATTTTTTTTTTCCTTCGTCTTCAGTTCTCCATACTTAAAAACTGTTGTCGTCCCATTTCTCAGCAGAGGGCTTCTTAAAAGTTCCCACCCAGAGTGGAGGTGGGCAAGACTTAGTTTGAATTATCTCTCTTAAGAAATTAAGCTGAGTCCTTGAAAGTTTTTTTTCTTTTTTTTGGTCTCTAAGTAGGAGCTGGGCTGCAGGCTTCAGGTAGTGTCAGTTTCAGCAGGCAGTCCAGTCCCTTGCCCAGGGGAAAATGGTTTCTAGGGCTCTAACTTGGGAGCTGCCTACCCTCTCTTCTCTCCTTTTCTCAGAGTTAACATCTTGTGCACCTGGTGCTGCTCACCCTTTGGGGGAGAGGCAGGAAGGATCCATGATCCAGTTGTAATCCAAGTTAGGTGGTCATTTGGGATTGGAGAGGGTCTCATGGAAAGATTATAAACTCCCTTGCCCCCCAAAGATGGGTATGTGGAAGCTGGTCAGTCAACCAGCTATTTATTGAGATACCACTATGTTCAAACATGGAGGATACTGTGGTTAAACTACACATGGTCCCTGTCCTCTAGGATCTTGTGTTTTTATCAAGATAGACAATAAATAATGAGTGGGACAAAAAGAAACTGCAGCATATTTGGGATTATATAATCAGTAGTAGTAATCTACTTTGCAGGGTCTGGGAAGGGACATTTTAAGCTGAGACCCGAAAGCTGTGTGAGGGGGTGGGGTAGGGAAGCTTTCATCAGAGAAATAGTATGTGAAGGTCTTGAGGTGGGAGAGAACATGGCTTATTAGAGAAACTGAGAGACCTGTGTGGCTGGTGTGTAGAGAGACAGGCAACGTGGTGAGAGAGGACACAGTGGATCAGGAGAGTCTGGTGGGGAAGACCAGGACCCCTGTAAGCCATATCAAGGAGTTTAAACTGGATGCTAAGAGCAGTGAGATGCCATTGGAGGGGTTTAGTGAGGGTCTCAGGAAGTGATCAGATGTGTATTTTTAAAAGTTCATAGCTGGTTTTGAACGCTGCAGGGACATGACTGGATGTAGGAAAGCCAGTTGGGAGGTTGTTGAAGTTAGAGATGCTGGCAACTAGCTTACTTTTAGCCTGGCGTTAGCCCCTAGATGATCTTGGTACTCTTGGAGCTGTGCTGTTTGGGGATTGAGGGATGGGTGAGGTCAGGTGAAGGTGAGATTGTCTGCAGCTGGGGCTCCAGTACCTGCCCGATGGAGGTGGTGATGAGTGGTTTGTAGAGCTGGACATTGTCTTGAGATTCTGGCCTAGTGGCTGGGCCAGGAAGGTGGCAGGGCAAGTCGAGATGCAGCCTCCTTGCTCAACCCAGGAGTGTTTGCTGAGCCAGGTGCTATTCAGCTGTTGGTTGTAATTACAGGATTGTAAAGGCCTAGGAGGAGTTAGTGCCTAAAACCTGCCACCTTTCACTTCATCTCTGGGCCTGGCCTCCTAAAGTGTCTCTATCTAGTCTTTCCTTTCCTTGGGCATTGGAACTCCTCAGCTTGGTTAGGAGGGTGGGTGTGGGAGTATAATCACACCTGTTGCTTTTTCTTTTTCTTGGAAGAGGTGCAGAGTTTCCCTTTGCTACAGAAGGGGAGAGGGGGCTGACTTGTCCATGTTTGTTCCAGTTCTCCAGGCTTTGTATCATCTGTTTCCTATAGGGGAGATACCCATGGCTCTGGCCTCTGGCTTTGCCAGCCCCATTCCCGTCACTTCTGGCCCTGCCCACGCCCACACTCTTGACAGGCCTGGGCGGGTGGCTCCCTGTCTGACAAGGCTGAAGATGTTGCTAGTTCTCAGGGAAGTGGTGGGGTGAGGCTTTTCCATCTACAGAATCAAGCTTTCTCTTGCTCTTACCTGGTAGGGGTAGGGAAAGAGACTTTTCCCTTGGGACTACCATTGAGAGGTTGGGTGGCACACTGTAGGGCCTTCAAAATAAAAGTGTGAAGTACGTGTGAATATCAACTCTGAATAAGACACTGCCAGGCATCATGGATAACCAGGAACTATAAACAGAGTTTAAATTTTTCCAAGAGCCAAGAAGAATATAAGCTAATAGAATACAAAGGGTTATTTGCCCCCAAGGAACTTGGAATCTAGTTTGAGTAATGATGCAAGGAATGTCATGAGGTAAGGACGGGGTAGGATGTGATTGCCAGAAAAGTGAGTGGTACAGAAACTGTGAATTCAGGGTTGTGATTAGAAATCAGCATGGGTTGGGGAAGTCTGAGATGTCTTCTTGAAGAAGGTGGGATTTGAGCTAAGCAGAGAAGAGAGGCCTAAGTGGGATTTGAGGAAGGTAAGGTGGTTGTAGCTGAAATTGCCTCCTTGCTGACCTCCTCTTCTTCGGTGTGCCCCTTGGACTGTCTGCCTTCATCACCACCAGCAGCCGACTCCTCTGCTTGATCTTTTTGATGTTTCTACTCCCCAGTTTCATAATCTCCTGTGGCTCCAACTGTTTCTGGATGGAGTCCAAACTTTTTTTTGCCCAGAAGGTCCTTGAACACTGCTATCTTGGTTGGGGCTTTGGCTCATGGGTTGTACTTCTCTCTGCCCAGGAAATCCAGAGGTTTGGCTGTGGTGGGGCTCCTGCTGAGTCTGGTGCCATTGGTGGAGGGCTGGGTACCTGGTTTACTGAGCATATCAGTCGGCTGCCCCGAGGGCCCATGTCCTGCAGCCTTTACCATGCCCTTCTGACCTTCCCCCCTTTTGCCCCAGGTGCTGCTGCATGAGGAGGGGGATGATTCTGGCTTTGTCAGTCTGTCTCGGCTGGGCCCCTGTCTGAGGGACAAGGACCTGGAGATGGAGGAGCTCATGCTGCAGGATGAGACACTGCTGGGGACCATGCAGAGCTACATGGATGCCTCCCTCATCTCCCTCATTGAGGATTTTGGGAGCCTTGGAGAGGTGAGCTGGGACTGGGCTTGGAGGTCTTCAGGCAGGAGCTTTGCGTGGGAGGCTATGGCTCAGTGGCTCTGCTCTCCCAGAACCATGGCTCCTAGATACCCAACCCGAGTCCTTGAAGAGTGTTGTTTGTCTCTAGGTGAGTGCTGGGCTGCAGGCTGCCAGGTTATATCCCACATAACGATGCCCTGGCAGGCTTGGACTGTAGTCCAAGGCCTTTCCCCCTGCCTGAGCCCCTGACTTAACGTGTCCAGAGGGTTCTGATCTCTCTTTTGAGCCCAATTCCAGCCTAGCCAAGGGTTGTTGCTGAGTATCCCACATCTTACCTGAGAGTGGAGGGTGCATGTGAAATATAAGTTTAAGACTCACTTCCAACAGGTTTTTGTTGACACTAGAGAGGTGGGTGATGGTAGTAAATGAGATTGGAACACATGCCTCCTGGTACTCAAATCTGGCAGATTGAGCTGAACTGAGCCTGGGAAACTGAGTCTCTTGGCATCCAGTCCTTCTCAGTGGCCCAGTAGGTCATTAGGGATGTTAGTGGGACCTTCCTGTTGTCTTTCTGGAGCAGAGCAGGTTATCCCTGGAGGACCAGAATGAAGTGTCGCTGCTCACAGCTCTGACAGAGATCTTGGATAATGCAGACTCCGAGAACCTGTCTCCGTTTGACAGCATTCCTGACTCGGAGCTGCTTGTGTCACCTCGGGAGGGCTCCTCCGTGAGTGTGGGACCAGGGGAAGGGGATGTGTGGTTGGTGCAAAGGTTAGAACCACATCTGTGGGCCTACTCAATAGTTTTGAGGCACAAAATCATCTCAGTTCTTTTTCTCCCTCTTAGCTACACAAGCTGCTCACCCTCTCTCGGACACCCCCAGAACGTGACCTTATCACCCCAGTTGACCCATTGGGGCCCAGCACGGGCAGTAGTAGAGTGAGTGCGGTAAGCCTGACCTAGGGAGCCTTAGGGACTCCCAGGAGGGAGGAGTGTGTGGGGAGAGGTCTGGAAAAATATATTCCTGGAGAAAACTCCTTCTCCTGCTTCTGTTCTCTCCTGCAGGTTGAGATGTCTCTCGCAGATCCCCCTTGGGACTTCTCCCCACCCTCCTTCTTGGAGACCTCCTCCCCCAAGCTTCCTAGCTGGAGACCCCCAAGGTCGAGACCCCGCTGGGGCCAATCCCCTCCTCCCCAGCAGCGTAGTGATGGGGAAGAAGAGGAAGAGGTGGCCACCTTCAGTGGCCAGGTGCTTGCTGGGGAGCTTGACAACTCTGTAAGCAGCATCCCAGACTTTCCCATGCACCTGGCCTGCCCTGAGGAGGAAGATAAAACAGCAGCAGCAGAGATGGCAGTGCAGGCAGCTGGTGACGAGAGCATCTCCTCCCTGAGTGAGCTGGTGCGGGCCATGCACCCATACTGCTTGCCAAACCTCACCCACCTGACATCACTTGAGGATGAGCTTCAGGAGCAGCCAGATGATTTGACACTGCCTGAGGATTGTGTGGTGCTGGAGATTGTGGGTCAGGCGGCCGCAGCTGGCAATGACCTAGAGATCCCAGTTGTGGTACGGCAGATCCCTACTGGACCCCAGCCTGTGCTCTTGGGTGACTCACTAGAGGCTGGTCCGGCCTTGCAGCTGCTCTTGCCTACACTAGAGTCAGAGACGGAGGCTGCTGTGCCCAAGGAAGCCCTCTGCCCTGAAAAAGAGGGGTTGTCACTGGACTCAGAAGAGAAGCTGGAGTCAGCGTGCTTGTCGGAGCCCAGGGAGGTCGTGGAGCCAGTGGTGCCCAAGGGGCCTCAGAACCCATCAGCCAATACAATGCAGAGTTCCCAGAGAGCTCGAAAGGGCAGGAGGAAGAAGAGCAAGGAGCATCCAGGAGCCTATGCAGAAGGCTATGCCAGGAGGCTGAGGTCATCTTCTCGTGGGCAGTCTACCGTGACCTCTCAGGCAGGCAACTTGCCTCAGGAGGAACTTCAAAGAGAGGTTGCGCCTCCCTGTGGTAGAGGGAAGCCCCGGGCTTGGGCTCGGGCATGGGCAGCTGCCTTGGAGAAGCCTACCTCTGGGAACTTGGAGAGTAGTGCTGGACAAGCTAGTCCTGCTAAAGAAGGTCCTCTAGACCTCTACCCCAATGTGGTTGACACCATCCAAACCGACCCTGTTCCAACCCATCTCTCATTGGTTGACTCCGCTCAAGCTGACCGCATGCCACTTGACTCTGTTGAAGCTGATCCCACTGCAGTTGACCCTGCTCTAGCTGACCCTGTACCTGTTGACCCTGCACTGGTTGACCTTGCTTCAGTTAACTCAGAGCTGGTTGACCCTCTCCCAGATGACCCAGTGCTCACTGCCCCAGTCCTGGCTGACTCAGCAGCAGTTGACCCTGCAGTGGTTGTTCCCATCTCTGAGGACCTGCCACCAGTTGACCCTGTCTCGGCCAATCCAGCACCAGTTGACTCTGTTCCTGATGACCTGGCTCCAATTGACCCTGTGCTAGTTAAGTCTAGGCCAACTGATCCCAGACGTGGTGCAGTATTATCAGCCCAGGGGAGTCCAACCCCCCAGCTCCTCCTGGAGTCTGAGTCCTCGGACCCCCTAAAGGCCATCATCCCTGAAGTCAAGGAGGTTGTGGGTCCTCTGAAGGTGGAAAATGGTATCAATGCCACAACCCACGAAGCCAGACCTCGGCCTCTTAGCCTGTCTGAGTACCGGCGACGAAGGCAACAGCGCCAAGCAGAGGCAGAAGAGAGGAGTCTCCAGCCCCCAGCTGGGAAGTGGCCCAGTCTCCCAGAAACCCCCACAGGACTGGCAGACATCCCTTGTCTTGTCATTCCACCAGCCCCAGCCAAGAAGACAGCTCTACAGAGAAGCCCTGAGGCTCCTTCTGAGGCTTGCTTTGTGCTTTTGGGTCCCAGCTGTGCTTCTCCTAGTCTTGAGCCACCTGCAAACAAACCTATGGCCTCAACTCCCACTGAGCAGGTGCCATCCCAAGAGATGCCACTGCCAGCGAGACCTCCGCCTCCTGTTGTGCAATCTGTGTCCCCCACAATGCCCACGGCTCTACCTTTTACCCCGGGTGGGCTGGGCATGACCCCCATGCTGCCCCTTCCTGCAAGTGGGCAAGGGGTCCCCAGTCTGCCCCCACCACCCTTGCAGCCTCCTAGTCTTCCGATGTCTATGGGGCCAGTGCCACCTGATCCCTATACTCACTATGCCCCTGTGCCACCCTGGCCTTGTTATCCCCCTGTGTCCCCTTCTGGCTATCCTTGCCTGCCCCCCCCACCAACAGTGCCGATAGTGTCTGGTACTCCTGGCGTCTTTGCTGTGCCCCCCACTTGCAATGTGCCTTGGGTGCCCCCTTCTGCCCCAGTCCCACCTTACAGCTCCAGCTGTACCTATGGGCCCTTGGGATGGGGCCCAGGGCTGCAACACCCTTCATTCTGGCCTACTGTACCCCCGCCTCCTTTGCCACTAACTCCTGTTGGGAGGGGTGTTCCCTCACCCAAGGTGGAGCCCAGTGGCATCCCAGCTGGCCCCCCTGAAAGTGTACTTCCTTTACCGATGATGACTCCTCTCAGTCTTGGGTCTGCTGGCCAGGGTGCTCCACAGATAGAGCCCACCAAGGTGGAGGTCAAGCCAGTGCCTGTATCTCCCCATCTGAAACATAAGGTGTCCTCCCCGGTGCAAAGCCCCCGGATTAAGGCTCTACCATGTCTGTCTGCTGAGACTGTGGCTGTTGAGGAGCCTGCATCAGAGAGACTAAAGCCTGAGACCCAGGACACCAGGCCCAGGCAGAAGCCCCCCTCTCCTGTTGCCAAGGCTGTTCTTACACCAAGGCAGGGCACTGTTGCCAAGCTGCCTGCTGTCCACCCAGCCCGTCTAAGGAAACTGTCCTTCCTGCCTACCCCACATACCCAGGGTCCTGAGGATGTGGTGCAGGCTTTCATCAGTGAGATTGGTGAGTGCCACATGGTTCAGCAGGTGTGAAGAAGGGCACGGGGCTTGGGTGGGGAGTGTCCTCCATAGAACAGGATAAACCACCTTGGTGGGGCTGGCCTTTGTTGGATTTCTTTGGAGGGTTCTTGAGAGGCAGAACTCTGGGTTTGTTTTATTCCTTCCTGCTTTGTGTTGCTGCCTTGGTTTACTTAGTACATTGGGCAGGGGGAGCATAAAGGGAGAAGTGAGGTGATTTGGGACTTACTGGGACCTGTGTACTCAGTTGATAGGGGCTGGTTTCCAATCCTGTTTTGTGTGCTTTCATAGGAATTGAGGCATCCGACCTATCCAGTCTGCTGGAGCAGTTTGAGAAATCAGAAGGTAGGGGAACCTGGGTAGCTTTGCTTCAACCCCTTTTTGTTGCTTTTTCCTTTGGGCCCAGGCCTGTAGTTGCTTAATCTGGGGGTAAGGGGGAAGGAGCAGTCTCAGCCACTAGAGCAGCCCCCTAATTGGAATGAGGAGACCAGATTCACCTGTGACACAATCTAAGCTAGGGAGAGTGTGGTAATACAGCATGGCAAGAACTGTAAGAGTAGATGGTTGGGGAGATCCAAGTGGGGTGGTTTGTTTGGAGACATTTTCTAGAGGGAAGTAGCTCTCAAGCTGGGCCTTGAAAGACAGGATTTCATAGAGTGGGTGGGCAGTAAAGGCAGAGGTATAGGAAGGATTGCATGTGGTGTATTTGGAAGGTAATGGATAGCTCAGCCTTCTCAGTACAAGGCACGGATCTAGGTGTTGTGGAGGATACTGGGTCCTGTTCTCAAGGAGCTTGTGGTCTAATTGGGGAGAAAAATCTCCAGAAATGACTCTTGAATTGGTAACAGGTATCTATAGGACAAAGCAAAATATAAAATATAAGTATAGAATAAGAGTAGGCTACGAGACTAGGAAGTTAGTTAGGCAGGTCATGTAGAACCTTGAATGCTAGGTTTAGAAGTTTGGACTCTATCTCAGATTCAGTGGGGAGTGTGGATGTTTCTGAGCAGAGAAGAGACATGATTAAAAATAGTACCTGGGCACCCACTGGAGGAGAATGGATCTCTAGGGAGAACCCAGTGGAATCGGTAGGCAAAGTGGATTTTCCTCCTTTGGGTCTCAAAGCCAGCCGTTCTGTGCCTCCTCAATCTGGAACATCTGGTTGGGCTTTTAACTAGTATGGTTTCTTTGCAGCCAAAAAGGAGTGCCCTCCCCCGCCTCCTGCTGACAGCTTGGCTGTAGGAAACTCAGGGTAAGTATGGAGACCTGAGTGAGTTACCCTACAGCTGTTGGTCAGCAGCCGGCCGGCGCTCCAGGACTGTCAGCTGGATGTCTCTGTTGCAGGGACGTTTAGTCAGCTTTAGAGTCTTTCCCTGTTTCCCATCCCCTGTTCAGCTCATCACTACTGGGCACTGTCTCGGGTGGCGAGGTAGGAGGATGTGTACCATCCTCTGGCTGATTCCATTCTGGGATTCCAAATGTCCTGGAAGTGCCTTTTATCTTCTGGCAAGTTTGCCTTTGGGGATTTCTTTCCTTCATTTAACAAACTTTAAGCTTGCTCAGCACTGGTGATGGTGTAAGATAAAGTGGGAGAAGATGTTCATGGCTAGGGATCCCCTGACTCCTTGGAGGACACAGGCATCCTGGACCTCCTTGTCCCCAATCTTCCAGCACTGAGAGGCCTTTTTTCATTTTTCATGTTTATGATACTCTGTCCTGTTCTGCCAAGCATGTTCCCCCCATATTGATTTTGGGTTGGTTTGAGCCAGGCAGGCAAGGTTCCTGGCTTGAAGGAGGTGGGGGATATTCAAGGTCGTAGTTGGCCTGCCTCCTGGAATTGGGCAGAGCTGAGTTGAAACCCAACCTCCAGTTTCGTCACTAAGACCCCTTTTGTGCTGGAGGATAATGATAGGGGCAGTTTGTGCATCCCATTCCTCTGCACGCACCCCCTCTCCCATTGCTTTGTGAGGGAAGCAGATATACAAGATGTTGAGGAGGCAATGAACCAGGCTTTCCCTTTTCCCCCGCCAGCAGCGTTGACACTCCCCAGGAGAAGAGGCCCCTAGACCGGTTACAAGCCCCAGAACTGGCCAACGTGGCAGGTGGGTTCAGGGTGGGGAACTCTGCCTTTGATTAGTTTATCTAGCAAATGTTTGTAGGGCCCGCTCTGCACCAAGTGTGTGTAGGTGTTGGGGATACAGAGATCTGATCTTATCCTTGAGGTTCTTACAGTCCAGGGGGCAGATGTGTAAACAAATGAGCATGTTGACCTATCAGAGGTTGTATGTTAAAGAAGCCTGTGTGGTTTATAGTGGGGTCTGAAGGGGGACAATGAGGGAAGGGGTATATAGAAGGTAATCCCCAAAGCGGAGGCTTGGGAAAATCACTGATATGGATCAGGTAGATTTAGGGGATGGGTCATTCTAGGTAGACGGAGAAGCTTGAGTGAACTGAAGAAACAAAACCAGCCTGGTATGTTTTGGGGAATTGCAAGTGGTTCTGTTTGTCTAGAGTGTAGTGGCTGATCAGGATGCTGGGCAGAGCTAAAGCAAGAAATAAAGCTAGAGTGGTAAGTAGGAGGTCAGATTATGGGACCTTAGAAAGCCATGTTAAGCTGTTTGGACTTTATCCTGTGCATTGAAGAAGCAATTGAAAAAGCTTTACTAGATTGGTTTTTGGGTGCTCCCTCCAGCAGGAATGTAGAAGACAGGTGAACGGGTATGAAGCCCGAGGTCGGAGATCATTGAATGATTACAAGAGTCCAGGCAAGATGCAGCCCAGAAGTTGGGCAGTGCTGGGAGGAGGGGTGGGTCTAAAAATGGAGAGGTAGACCAGACAGGACGTGGTCACCAGCTAGGTTTGGGTAGTGAGAGGTTGAGGGGTTCAGGAGGATCCTAGCTGGCTGAGTTTCTATTGCTGGTCCCCAAGATGGGGAACTCAGGAGGAGTAGTAGTTGCAACAGTAGAAGAAGTTCGGCTGTTGACCATTGTTGGTGTACTTTGTGAGATGAGGTGGGGGTCTCTGGAGCCTATATACGCAGTGTTTAGAAGTGTAGAATGGGATCTCATCCTGCTATCTCCATCCTCCCTCCCCTCACAGGGCTCACCCCTCCAGCTACCCCTCCCCACCAGTTATGGAAGCCCCTGGCTGCTGTCTCACTGCTGGCCAAAGCCAAATCTCCTAAGTCCACCGCCCAGGAGGGAACCCTGAAGCCTGAAGGAGTTACAGAGGCCAAACATCCACCTGCAGCCCGTCTCCAAGAAGGGGTCCATGGCCCTAGTCCAGTCCATGTGGGCTCTGGGGACCATGACTATTGTGTTCGGAGCAGGACCCCCCCAAAAAAGACACCTGCCCTAGTCATTCCAGAGGTGGGCTCCCGATGGAACGTCAAACGCCACCAGGATATCACCATCAAACCTGTCTTGTCCCTGGGCCCAGCTGCCCCCCTGCCCCCACGCACAGCTGCTTCCCAGGAACCACTTGATCACAGGACTAGCAACGAGCAGGCAGATCCCCCAGCTCCTTGCCTTGCCCCATCTGCCTTGCTGTCCCCTGAGGCTTCGCCCTGCCGGAATGATATGAACACTAGGATTCCCCTTGAGCCCTCAGCCAAGCAGCGGTCAGTGCGCTGTTATCGAAAAGCCTGCAGGTCAGCCAGCCCCTCAAGCCGGGGCTGGCAGGGCCGCCGTGGCCGCAGCAGCCGTTCTGTCAGCTCTGGGTCCAACCGGACCAGCGAAGCATCTTCCTCCTCATCCTCATCGTCGTCTTCCTCATCCCGATCCCGGTCCAGGTCCCTCTCCCCCCCACACAAGAGGTGGCGAAGGTGAGCTCTGATGGCCTGTTAGGTCCTCTCCATTTAGGAAGTTCATGTACTCTCTTCTGGTTTACTTTAAAAGCTTTTGCACATTGAGTTTAATACTTTCAGGCACTAAGGCTTCTATTTCTCTCTTCTCCCCCTTTCCTGGATTGTTGGAGGAGGCAAGCGTCATCCAAGCTTGAGAAGATAGCTTCTATCCCCTGTTGGAGTTTAGGGTATCCCTGAGGTCTCCTGCTTCCTTGAGACCTGCCTTGGGGAGACCGCTAAGGTTTGATCTTGACCATGTTAATTTCTTCGCATACTGTATCAGTCCTCATTTCTGAGGTGGTATGTGGAAAGGTGGGATAGTGGATTGTTAATGGCAAACAGTCCTTCCTTTAATCATCTGTTGAGGAAAGAGTCTGAGACAGTTCCTTTGGGCGTCACTGTGGCCTCATCTGTTTTCCGGCAGTACCTTTTTCTCAGTAACAGACACAAATTTTCCTACTTAATCAGTGAAGAATTCTTGGCTTGTGACAGTGAAGTATATCTTCAGAAATGGCCTCTACTACAGGTCTAGCACAGTCTCCCCTTATGCCATGGTTACAGTACTCCTGTGAGACATATTAGGGGAGCAGGAATCCAGAGACTCAGGCCTGGCACCGCCAGCTAGTTGTAAGACCAAGGGCCCAGCCCTTTATCTCTCTGGGTCTCCATTTATTTTTCTTCTTTCTGATTTGTTAAATATTTTTCATTTTTAATTGCATAACTGAAAATAAGTATGGTCTGTGCCAAAACACTCTAAAACATTCCAGATACATCTAAAGTTCATGAGGACCTCAATTTGGTCAGCTGTGAAGAGTTCTTTTAGACCTCTTCTGCTCTGCTTTCCCTTTGGTCCTGAGCTTCCTGATAGGGAGACAGGGCTGGGGCCAAGGTGAGGTAAGTGGAATATACCTGCACCACTCCCAGCATTCCATTTATTCTTCAGGTCCAGTTGCAGTTCCTCTGGACGATCCCGAAGATGCTCTTCCTCTTCCTCCTCCTCATCTTCCTCGTCTTCCTCATCCTCATCATCCAGTTCCCGAAGCCGGTCCCGCTCCCCATCCCCGCGCCGGAGAAGTGACAGGAGGCGGCGGTGAGCATGTATTCAGGGAGTCAGTGCATCTGGGATGCAAGTGCCTGAGAATTCTGAGACTTGAGCTGTCTTATGTCTGGGGGGTTGATGGCACCTTCTTCTTTTGTCAGGTACAGCTCTTATCGTTCGCATGACCATTACCAAAGGCAGAGAGTGCTGCAGAAGGAGCGTGCAATAGTGAGTAGGGGAACAGGAGGAGGACGCTTGCCCCTGAGCCATGAACTTGGAGAGCCATCTGCAGCTGTGGCCCTGGCTCACAGTGTGTCATTTTTCCTTGACCCAACATAGGAAGAGAGAAGAGTGGTCTTCATTGGGAAGATACCTGGCCGCATGACTCGGTCAGAGCTGAAACAGAGGTTCTCTGTTTTCGGAGAGATTGAGGAGTGCACCATCCACTTCCGTGTCCAAGGGTAAGCTTGGGCCCTAAGATCAGGATGTCCTTTCTTGTCCCATTCATCTACCTTGATGATTCTTTGTCTTTCCCTCTTGCTCTGGTGTGCTGGGAAGTATAGGACACCTTCATTTCTACAGAGGGTTGGCCATTTGGGGAATGAGAAGAACCACCCCAGTCCCTCTCTGTACCCTGGGGAGCTGTTTCTTCTCCATGGTATGTGCCCAGATAGCCATCCCAGCCCCTGCCTCACCCTCCCCACCAGTGACAACTATGGCTTCGTCACTTACCGCTATGCTGAGGAGGCATTTGCAGCCATCGAGAGTGGCCACAAGCTGAGGCAGGCAGATGAGCAGCCCTTTGATCTCTGCTTTGGGGGCCGCAGGCAGTTCTGCAAGAGAAGCTACTCTGATCTTGGTGAGTAGAGGGAGGCCTTGAGGCTTTGATATATTTCATCGCCTCTCCAGAAGGATTCCCAACCTTTTGACAGTGGGGCTAGGCAGACTTGTCTTCATCTGACACACGAAGAACCTAAGGGGTGGGATGAGAGGAGAAATGGAGGCTCTTCTGTCTTTTTGACGTAAAATCAGGGTGATTTTAGCTCCATCCATTACTGGGATGGGAGGTGGCTGGCCATTTGAGGACCCTGTGGTTGGGAAGTATGGTCAAAGACCTTGATGTTTGTCTCTCTCTACCTCTATAGACTCCAACCGGGAAGACTTTGACCCTGCTCCTGTAAAGAGCAAATTTGATTCTCTTGACTTTGACACATTGTTGAAACAGGCCCAGAAGAACCTCAGGAGGTAACCCTGGGCCCTTCTCCCCCTCCCCCTTTTCTTTGGAGGTGCCCAGCCTCCTCCATCCCCCTCCCCCACTCTAGGGGAGAGAGCTGCTAGTGAGGAGATGACTGTTTTATAAAGAAATGGAAAAAAGTGAAATAAAAAATGTGTTAAATCAGATTTTTTAAAGGGGTATTTGTTTTTTATAGCAAGCATTGAAACAAGTTAACTTGCATTCCTATGTAAGATGGATGGGGTTGAGGGGTTCCCCCAAAGTTTGGAAGATCTAAGTCACTATTCAGACTAATAAACGTGGACTAGAGAGAACTCCCAAGTGCTGTTGTGCTTCTTTCTGTGGTGCTGGTGCCAGACATATTCACTTGTCCTCTATGAATACAATCAGGGACATGCTTACCTCCATTGAGTTCCTAGGACCCCTCTTTGGTCAAGTGCAAAATCCTATTGGACTTGAAACTTGGCTCCTCAAGTGTGTTGTCAGTGAAATCACTTATCTAGGGCAGTGCTTCTCAAACTTGAAAAGGGCGTTTGAATCATCTGGAGATCTTTTAGAATGCAGATGCTGATTTCAAGGGTGAGGCCTGAGATTCTGCATTTCAAACTAGGGGATGCTGATGCTACTGGTCCAGGAAGGGATTTTAATATCAAGGACCTAGAGGAAGCTCATACTTGTTCCCAGTAGAGGTTTTTAAATAAAAGGTTTTCTAAGGCTTGTGTGTCATGTACCATTTTAGCTTGAGCACAATGCTTGCTTGGCACACAGCAGGTGCTCAGATGTTTAAAGAATGCTTGTATGTGGATAGACCTCTGGGGAAGAGGGAGATGTAGAAGTTTTATCTAGGAGAGGGGAATGCCTGTTTTGAGAAAGGCAAAGGAGAGGTGTGTCCCCTGAGAAAGTGGATCCTTACTTAACCTTCCTGAGGGGCATTAAAGGGAAGTAGTGAAGGGGTAGTGGGTAGAATTGAAGGGATTGCTGTCTGCCAATGTGAACTGAAATATGATAGAACTTGGAATTAACTTGGCAGGCCCAGGCATTGATATTTCAGTACTCATAGCAAAGGGAGAGGCAGTTGGGGGGGTTTTCTGCATCTCCCACAGGGAGAGTTCACTGTGTGAACTGTGACCCAGGAGGTAGAAGGGTGATTTTCAGGACTATAGGTTTGAAGAAATTGCTGCTGTTGTCACTCAGGTTTGGTGCACAACCCCTTTTCCCTTCATGGAGCTGAAGTAAGGCTAAATAAGGAAGGAAAGGGTTGTCTCATGGGCAAGTCATGATTGAGGGAGGGGAGTTTTGGGGATCAACGCCCCACTACTACCACGGATAATCTGAAGGATCCTCTGCAGTGGAGGTGGGAGTCCAGAGGCTGAGGTGGTCTCTGAGAAAGGGCCTCCCTAGGTGTTGGAGGCAGTGAAGATGAAGGGTGGGAATCCACTGGCAGCGCGAATGGGGGCGGTTGGGAGATCTTGTGACCAAGTCTGAGAGTCCAAGAACAGTTCGAGCCCGCCGGTCCACTGATTGCTCTGGAATATGAATCACAGCTGGGGTGCTGGAAACCGCTGCTCTGAGAAGTGGTGCCTCCAGCGGAAAGACGGGGCGCGGGAAGTGCAGAGTTTTCCCGCCACGGCCGAGGACGTGACCTCTGACGTCAGGGCTCCGCCTTCACAAGGTGGTGGACGGCGGGCTCCGCCCTTACCAAGATGGCGACGCTCGTGGGACCGGAAAGAGCTTACAGATTTCGCCTTGACCCTGCCTCCGAGTTGGAGGCGGGACCGCCCTATGGAGTGCGCCCTCCTCTTGCGCTGTGCGCCCGCGCGGCGCGATGGCGTCACACGGGCCCGCCCCCAGCCTCAGGGTTCCCGAGTTCCTGAGTCGTGTGCGACGGAAACGGTAGTGACGCGTATTGCCCGGAGGATGGCGGACGCCGGCTTGCGCCGCGTGGTTCCCAGCGACCTATATCCCCTTGTGCTCGGCTTTTTGCGGGATAACCAGCTTTCGGAGGTGGCCAATAAGTTCGCCAAGGCAACAGGCGCTGTGAGTCCCGGGCGTGGGGCATGGGCTGGGGTGGGATGACCACAGGGCTCTGGGCCCTGACATGCTTAGGTTTGCGGGTAGGGAGATCTGTGGGGTGCGCCAGCCCAGTGTCTGCGGGACCTTTGTGCCGAGCTCTCGGCGGTGACCGGAGAACGCCGGCAGTCTCGGCACCTCCTCTTACACGTGGTCTGACTAGATAGTGCTGAGTTTTGTTGCTTTTTTCTGGTGAGCGGTTCAGCGGCTGCAGCGTGGGACCCTCGTGGCCCAGGTCACGTGGCCGGCAGAGTGCGGCGAGGAGGGATCTCGGTGTCCCACGGGAGCATTGGAGGCTCCAGGTTCCTTATTTGAGCTTTATGTTGGCTGATGTAAAGCGTGACTTGACCTTAACTCTCGAATTTACCCGGAACTCGAAGATAAATGAAATGCTTTAGAAATGAAGGCTGGGGTTTTCGTTAGTAAAGAAGAAAATGAACGAGAGTAGAGGCAGAGTTCTGCTTTTAATTGTACTGAAACGAAATTGAGCATCATAAGCAGGCGTAGCGGTGGGCTTGGATCTTTGACATCTGGAATCAAACAAATCTAGGTTTGAGACCAGGCTCTGCCACTTTTAAGATGTATGACCCGAGCATCTTGCTTAACCTCTAGGAGTCTGTTCCTATTTCTATGGGGATGTCATCCTCCACTTCATAGGATTTTTGTGAGTTTCAGTAACATGATACACGCAAAGTCGCAATCCCAGTGCCTGGTGCTCAGGAGGCATCAATGAGTGAAAGCTATTACCATACTTCAGGAAATTTAGGATGTTCCAAACACATGTAAAAGAAGACCAGGAATGTGAAAGATTTGGAAACTACATCTCAAGAAAAGCAGACATGATTGCATGGGAAGAAACCTTGAAAGAACTTAGAGTAGCAGAGGGGTAGTCTTTGGCGGTCTCAGCCTTTCAGTAAGAAGATAGGCTTGTTCTTTGTGGCAGAATCAGGCTGCAAAAGGAGAGAATTAGATCGGCCTCGGAAAGGACTTCCTTAAGCTGGGACAGCCTGCCGTGTGATCTGATAGAACTGCCTTTGTGTTGGAATTGTTTTGAATTGACTGTTAGGGAGGCTGCAAAGAGTGTTTCCACAATGGGCTAGATGGAATTGGGCCTTTCAGAATCAGGATTCTCTTTTTCTTTTTTGTGAGGAAGACCAGCCCTGAGCTGACATCCATGCCAATCCTCTTTTTGCCGAGGAAGACTGGCCCTGAGCTAACATCCGTGCCCATCTTCCTCTGCTTTATGTGGGATGCAGCCACAGCATGGCCTGACAAGTGGTGCATCGGTGTGCGCCTGGGATCCGAACCCTGGCCGCCAGCAGCGGAGCGCATGCACTTAACCACTACGCCACAGGGCCTGCCCCCAGGATTCTTTTTCTTTTTTTTTTTTTTTTTGTGAGGAAGATCAGCCCTGAGCTAACATCCATGCTAATCCTCCTTTTTTTTTTTTTGCTGAGGAAGACCGGCTCTGAGCTAACATCTATTGCCAATCCTCCTCCTTTTTTTTTTCCCCAAAGCCCCAGTAGATAGTTGTATGTCATAGTTGCACCTTCTTCTAGTTGCTGTATGTGGGACGCGGCCTCAGCATGGCCGGAGAAGCGGTGTGATGGTGCGCGCCCGGGATCTGAACCCGGGCCGCCAGTAGTGGAGTGCGCGCACTTAACCGCTAAGCCACAGGGCTGGCCCCCCAGGATTCTTTTTCATGTGACAAAAACTAGTCTTTGTGGAGGGCTTACTAAGGGGCCAGATGCTGTTTCCAGATAGTAAGCCCTTTATGTGCATTATTTCTTATTTTCTCAACCTAATAAGATGTATAGTATTATCTTCATTTTATAGAGAATAGTCTCAGAAAGATTAAATAATTTGCTTAGGATCACGCAGTAATTGGTGAAGGTGAGTTTTACATCTATACTCGTCTATCTCTGAGCCTGTGCTTTTACGTGTACTGTAATGCTTGGCCTTTTTTTTTTTTTTTTTTTTTTGAGGAAGATCAGCCCTGAGCTACCATCCATGTTAATCCTCCTCTTTTTGCTGAGGAAGACTGGCTCTGAGCTAACATGCATTGCCAATCCTCCTTCTTTTTTTTCCCCAAAGCCCCAGTAGATAGTTGTACGTCATAGTTGCACCTTCTTCTAGTTGCTGTATGTGGGACGCGGCCTCAGCATGGCCGGAGAAGCGGTGTGTCGGTGCGCGCCCGGGATCTGAACCCGGGCCGCCAGTAGTGGAGAGTGTGCACTTAACTGCTAAGCCACGGGGCCGGCCCGCTTTGCCATTTTTTTTGCATCAATTAATAATTTATGGAGCCGGCCCCGTGGCTTAGCAGTTAAGTGCGCGCGCTCCGCTGCTGGCGGCCCCGGTTCGGATCCCGGGCGCGCACCGACACACCGCTTCTCCGGCAATGCTGAGGCCGCGTCCCACATACAGCAACTAGAAGAAGGTGCAACTATGACGTACAACTATCTACTGGGGCTTTGGGGGAAAAAATAAATAAATAAATATAATTAAAAAAATAATAAAAAAAATAGTTTATGTTAGTGTAATTAATAGCTGAATGCGATTCTGTGCTGAATACATAATATAACTTTCTACCAGTCTTCTCTTGGAGGCTAGTTTCCAAAGGTTTGGTATTATAAACCACATTGCAGCAAACACACCCTCTTGGTATAAATGTTTGTGCCCTTGTTTTGTGAGTAAGGATAAATTCCTAGATAATACATTGCTAGAGTAAAGAGAATGCACATTTTTAAAGGCTTTGATAAATAGGATTGGTAGGCAGGGGATAGATGGTGCCAGAAACTACAGGAATAGCTCAAGTTTTTGATACCAAAAATTGGGAAATACGTAAAGAGAATGTTTTTCTCCTAATTTATGCAAGTAGGAGAACTCTTACAATGATGTAACATTTATACCAAATATAGCAGGTATAAAACAGGTCACTTTTAATGGGAGAATAACACAAAATCTAATCTCCCCTACAATAACCAGGATAAAATTTCTTTACTCAGCTCTTTCTCTTTTCTGCTACAGACCCAGCAGGACGCCAATGCCTCTTCCCTCTTGGACATCTATAGCTTCTGGCTCAAGTAAGCCTTCCCTGTACCACTATGGCTGTTTTCTCCCCCTAAATGGGCTGGGCTGTGTTCCTTGGTTTGGGAGGTCCTGATCTCCCAGAAGTTAGCCTAATCTGCCTCAGCAGGTCCACCAAGGCCCCAAAGCGGAAGTTACAGGCAAATGGACCAGTGACTAAGAAGGCTAAGAAAAAGACCTCATCCAGTGACAGCAGTGAGGACAGCAGTGAGGAGGAAGAAGCCCAAGGGCCTCCATCTAAGAAAGCTGGTAAGGCCAGGCAGGGAGTTGGGGGGGGCTAGTGGTTTCAGGAAAAGGATTTGTAGTCTGCTTGTACCATATGGCTGATTCTTACTGGGACGTGTTCTTTTGTTCAGCTGTACCTGCCAAGCAGATCAGTCTGCCTCAGCATCCCGGAAAGGCTGCATCCAAAGAGTCAGAGAGCAGCAGCAGTGAAGAATCCAGTGATGATGATAAGGAGGAAGACAAAAATAAAAAGCCTGTCCAGGTCTGCAGCTTTGGGAAGGAAAGGGGTTTGCTTAAGGCATTAGAAAGAAAAAACTTAAAATCTTGGCTTCTAGCTTCTGGCCAAGGGATGGTAGTGGGTATACAACAGGTGATTATGGGAAAGAAAATCTGGGGACTCTAAAAGAAGCAACAGAAGTATGAGGTCTGGAAAAGATATATGAGGTTGAAGTTGAACTTTGAATCCAGAGGAAATTCAACCCCTCCTGCTTCCCTGGTATTTCTCTGGGACACTGTCTAGGACTCCAAGAGTAAGACAGTATTTTGTAGATAGGTGTTGGGAGCTCTAGGCAGGGAATAGCAGGGACAGGGCCAATATATAAAGTGGCTGAACTTTTTCTTTCTTTCTTTTTTTTTTTTTTTTAATAATTTTGTTTATTTTTTTTCCCCCAAAGCCCCGGTAGATAGTTGTATGTCATAGCTGCACATCCTTCTAGTTGCTGTATGTGGGACGCGGCCTCAGCATGGCCGGAGAAGCGGTGCGTTGGTGCGCGCCCGGGATCCGAACCCCGGGCCGCCAGCAGCGGAGTGCGCGCACTTAACTGCTAAGCCACAGGTCCGGCCCCATGAACTTTTTATTTCTTATTAAGAGTTTGTTACCCTTTCCATATGCTGTCCTGTTTAGCTTTCCCTTGCTGTCACTGCTCCATTTTGTTGTTAGTACCATGGAGTTGATTCCGACTCCTAGCAACCCTGTGTACAGCAGAGCGGAACCCTGCCCAGTCTTTCTGCGCCATCTTCTTGCTTTCCGGAGCTGTATCAGACAATGGTCTGCTTCTATTCGTAGGATTTTCATGGCTAATTTTTTTGGAAGTGGGTGGCTAGGTCCTTCTTCTATTCTGGAATCTCCGCTGAAACCTGTTCACCATGGGTGACCCTGCAGGTATTTGAAATACCAGTGGGGGCAAAAAAAAAATGAAATACCAGTGGTATAGCTTCCAGCATCACAGTAACACACGGCTGCCACAGTATGACAACTGAGAGATACATGGTATGGTTCCGTGACTGACTGGGAAACGAACCTAGGCTGTGGTGGTGAGAGCTTCAAATCTTAACTGCTAGACCACCAGGGCAGGCTTACTACTCTGTTAGCCCCTAAAAAATAAAAGGAACCTAGGAAGCTTTCTGCCTTAGGATGCCCTTTGGATACCCAGAAGCTCTTGCTTATTCTCCTCGTTGTGTGTTTTCTCACAGAAGGGAGTTAAGCCCCAAGCGAAGGCAGTTAAAGCTCCTCCTAAGAAGGCCAAGAGCTCTGATTCTGATTCTGACTCTGACTCAAGCTCAGAGGATGAGGCACCAAAGAACCAGAAGCCAAAGACAACACCTGTGGCAGCTAAAACTCAGGCTAAAGCCCCAGCCAAACCAGGTACTGTTTCTGTTCGCAAGAGCCTGAGCTGGGGACTAGGTAGCTCTGGAGACTGGTAGTAAAATTGCTCATTCAGCACAGAGGTGAAATGGCACCCCTAGTTGAACTAGAGATGTTGATTAGTGTCATTTTTTTAAAAAGTTTTTAATTAATAAGTAAAATATTTCATAATTAGGGACTAGTAACTAGACAGTCTTCAGCAAGGGAAAATGTGTTTTAACAAATGGTATCGGTTTGGCATTTTTTAGTTTGGCATTTCATAGACATTTTGTATTCCCACAAATCCCATTCTTCTGTGACCGCTTATACCTCTATTCTTTGTCCTTTTCACTACCATTTTTTCTCCTGTACTTTCATTCCATGGGACAAATGAGAATTTTTATTTTCTTTTGTAATTTTCCTATGATGAAGATTAGGTTATGATTTATAGGAGCTTCTCTGAATAGAAGTTGGAGTAAAAGACTTCAGGGGGCATATATAAATTATTTGCATCATATCATTTTTGTGTGTGTGTGTGAGGAGATCAGCCCTGTGCTAACATCTGCCAATCCTCTTCTTCTTGTGCTGAGGAAGACTGGCCCTGGGCTAACATCTGTGCCCATCTTCCTCCACTTTATGTGGGACGCCACCACAGCATGGCTTGCCAAGCAGTGCGTCGGTGTGCATCCGGGATCTGAACCAGCGAACCCCAGGCCGCTGCAGCGGAGCGCAGGCACTTAACTGCTTGCGCCACCGGGCTGGCCCCCATCATATCATTTTTTTAAAGATAGTTTTCTTTCTGAAATTGGGCAGGAAAGTCATCCTTTGATACAGTAAACCATGGCAGTCTCCTTCAAACCTGCTCAACAGGCAAGAGAATTGATAGAGTCCTAAGTTCTGAGCTAATAGTAAGGAGGTTTTTATGATTCTTTAATGCCTTGATACCCCTTACACTATTTCTTTTGTCATCTTAGGCACACCAGCTCGGGCAGCACCGAAAGTAGCCAATGGCAAAGCAGTTAGTGGTAATAGCAGCAGCAGCAGCAGCAGTAGCAGCAGCAGTAGTAGTGATGACTCAGAGGAGGAGAAGGCAGCACCCATCTCCAAGAAGGTCTGGGCCATAACTGCTACCAGGGAAGAAGGGGCCAGGGGCATCGGGGGAGGGTCTCCATTTCCTGTAGGATTGGTTGGGTCAACATTTTCCTGTGGTGACTAATTTTCTCTGGATGATGCAGACTGTACCTAAAAAGCAAGTTGTGGCCAAGGCCCCAGTGAAAGCAGCTGCTGCCCCTACCCGAAAGAGTTCCAGCAGTGAGGACTCCTCCAGTGATGATGAGGAGGAGGAGCAGAAAAAACCCATGAAGAAAAAACCAGGTGACTGTACATGGGGAGTCAAGCTGCACAACTGTGACCAGGGCCTAGTTGCAGGAGGACCTCTGTAGTCACCACATAGAGCTCTCCACAGGGCCGCTTGACATGTCAACTAGCTTTTCCCAGAGAAAGGAGAAAGCCGCATTGCCTTTTATGACCTACTCAGAAATGGCATGCCATCATCTCTGCCATATTCTATTTATTAGAAATGAGTCACTAATTCTAGCCCACACTCAAGGGAAGGGGAATTAAGCTCCATTTCTAGAAGGGAGTGGTATCAAAGAATTTGTGTACATATTTTAAAACCACCACACTGTCCCTTTTAAACAGGTCCCTATAGTTCAGTCCCCCCGCCTTCTGCTCCCCCACCCAAGAAGTCCTTGGGAACCCAGGCTCCCAAGAAAGCTGCAGAGAAGAAACAGGCTGTGGAGAGCAGTGAGGAGAGCAGCGATGAGTCTGGTGAGTCATCACTGGTGCTGAGTGGGTCTAGGGAGTGTATGAGGAATAAGGAAGACAAAAACGTTCTCTCTCTCTTGGTTTTCACTGAAGCAAGACAAGGCTAAGGCTCTCTATAGGTCTTTGCATCCTTCTTTTTATTGCTGCTGGTTGGGTCGGGATTCTGGACCCAGCCTAATGCCATAGGTTCTCTCCAGATTCAAGTTCTGAGGAAGAAAAGAAACCCCCAGCTAAGGCAGTCATCTCTAAAGCAGCCACTAAACCAGCTCCAACAAAGAAGGCAGCAGAGAGCTCTTCAGACAGCTCGGGTAAGGCATATGGAGGCCCTCAGGGCAGTAGGAGCTCCAGGGTCTCCCCTTAGTCTGCTTTGGGGAGCTATTCATCCTATCCTCTCTGTCTAGACTCTGACAGTTCTGAGGATGAAGCTCCTGCAAAGCCAGCCAGTACCACCAAGAGTCCCTCAAGTAAGCCAGCTGCCACTCCCAAGCAGCCTGCAGCTAAACTAGCCACAACTCCCAAGCAGCCTGCAAGCAGTGGCCCAAAGCCTCTGACCAGAAAGGCTGATAGCAGCTCCAGTGAGGAGGAGAGCAGTTCTAGTGAGGAGGAGAAGACAAAGACGACTGTGGCCACCTCTAAGTCCAAGGTGACGACCAAAGCAGCTCCATCTTTGCCTGTCAAACAGGCCTCTCAGGGTGATGGGGACAGCAGCTCTGATTCAGACAGCTCCAGCAGTGAGGAGGAGGAACAGAAGACATCTAAATCTCCAGTTAAAAAGAAGCCACAGAAGGCATCAGGAGCTATAGCCCCTTCTAAGCCAGCCTCCACAAAGAAAGCAAAGGCTGAGAGCAACAGCAGTTCTTCCTCTGATGACTCCAGTGAGGAGGAGGAGGAGAAGCCCAAGGGCAAGGGCACTCCAAGACCACAAGCCCCCAAGACCAGTGGCAACTCTGCGCTGACTGCCCAGAATGGAAAAGCAGACGGCAACGAGGAGGAGGAGGAAAAGAAAAAGGTGGTAGTGGCAGTCTCTAAGCCAGGTCTGTATACAAAGAACCTGCCCCCAGGGTTTGTCCTCCCACATCAGGATGGGATATACTCTTGGGGGGATAGGGTGGTGGGGGGAGGAGTCCCATGGCTAGGCTTCTGGTTGCAGGCCCTGTGTGAAAACCTGGGAGGAGGAAGAGGAAACTGGTCTCCTGAGTCTGGCTTTTTGTTTGGTAGGTTCAGGAAAGAAGCGGAAGCAGAATGAAGCTTCCAAGGAGGTAGAGACTCCTCAAGCCAAGAAGATAAAGCTCCAGACCCCCAATACATTTCCAAAAAGGAAGAAAGTAAGTTGTCTGATTTTCTCAGGAGCTAGTCTTTAAAGAGTAGAAAGAAATATCTGGGATCATCCTGACAGCTCTCTGCCTGGCCTGGTACATGTGCACATGTGTATAGCTCAGGAGGGCTTTTCTGTTACATGACGATTCCATCTTTAATTTCCTACTTCATTCTTCTCCAGGGAGAAAAAAGGGCGTCGTCCCCATTCCGAAGGATCAGGGAGGAGGAAATTGAGGTGGATGCTCGAGTGGCTGACAACTCCTTTGATGCCAAGGTGAGGAGAGAGGGTGTTTACCAATCTTGAGGAGGGTGGGGTGGAAGAGAGGACAGCTTTTGGTTCATGTTGATGGGAAGCTTTCTGGGTTCAGGTTGCCTGAGCAGGGGAAAGGAAGTGACAAGGCCCTGGTGTTGTCCTTCTGTGTGTTAACCACTTCTCTCTTTTTACTAGCGAGGTGCAGCTGGAGACTGGGGGGAGCGAGCCAATCAGGTTCTGAAGTTCACCAAAGGCAAATCCTTCCGGCATGAGAAAACCAAGAAGAAGCGGGGCAGCTACCGGGGAGGCTCCATCTCTGTCCAGGTCAATTCCATTAAGTTTGACAGCGAGTGACCTGGGGCCATCTGTGGCGAAGCAGGGATGATGATCCGAGACCACTTACTTTCCCCAGTGAACCTGGGAACCCTCAGCTCTATTAGGGGAGGGTTTTGGTGAGGACAGCAATTTAGAATAGGTCCGAGGACTTTGCATTGTGACATCCTCTCTGGTCTTTTTCTGTGTTTGTGGTTTTGTATGGATTTGGTTTTGAGTGTTGAGTAGCAAGGACAAGGTAAGGGAGTGTTCTTTTTTAAGAAAAAAATTCATTTTAGTTATTGTCCCCCTTCTCCCTGTTCTGTGGAAGTCCTCATACTGAGAAATTTGTATATTTTATATTAAATAATTTCCTATTGATTTTTGTTGTGATTTTCAGAGGTGGGTTCCCACAGATAAAATCTTAACTATTGCCTAAGACATAGTTAAGGTCACATGTGTATGAATTTTTATAATTGAAGAATTCTGCATGTGTGAGTGCACATGTCCACATTTCATCCCTCCTACCCCTCAGAGCCCTGGTGAGGCGCAGTTAAGAATGGTTAATGTATATGTCTGTTAAGCATGCACTGTGTATGTAGTTCATCCTCATTCATGGGGTCTCAGACTGAAGTTTTCAGCCAGCATGGACTTACCTACTTTTTGGGATAAAATTTACTTTTTTGTTACAGACAAAATTTTGGTGTGGTGTGAATGCTGTGGGATCAGTGTGAATATTTGTTTTCTGTAATTTTATCATTATTACATAATATTTGTAATACATGTTTTGTTTTTTAATTTGAAAGCATAAACTTTTCTATTGTTCAAAGACTTTTTGATGACTTAACCCTTAATAGTGTTGAGTACTAAATTGAGGACTGCATCTTCTCATTTTTTACATTTTAGAGAACAAAGTAACGTTAATTTAATCTGAAAAGTACATATCACTTGGTATTTCTGTCTTGGTAGCAGTGGTGACACAAATTAGTTTCATTAACTCCTACATGGTTGGAAATCACTGATCAAGAAAGTGAAAGAAGAACAACTATAATGAAAAACCTCAATCCTCAGTAGGAATTAGGTTACATTAGTCAGGTGAATTTATAGCTAACCTATATGTGTGCTAATGGAGATGGGAAGAACCTTTGCAAAGCATTTTATCTGGTAAAACTTGAGTAGAGTGAGGTTGGGAGGCATCCTAACAGGATTACTGTGGCTTGTTGTTGGTAAATGGGAGCAATTGTTGTGCCCCCTCAGAACCTTACCTTTCGGTAACAGTGGAGGTAACAATAAAAACCAGCCAGCAGAGATAGGACTCCTGGGCCAAGCTGGCTGATTGTAAAGCTGTAGTAGATGACTGTTGGCGGTGCTCAGCCAGAGCAAGATGGGGAGGGAAGAGTCAACAAACTCTCTGGAGGCTGGGCCGTTCCTGTGGTGGGAAAGTAGGCCTTAGCTTCATGGATGAGATGTAGGTCTTAAGATTAGCCTCCCCTTTTTGGATTGCTTACTTACCAAGTAACCTGATAATAACCTGGTTTTCTGTGTAACTGCCTCTAGGAAGAAAATACACTGTTCATGCTGACATAGGTATTTCAGTCTGCATGGTAAAAGTTATACATCTTACTACAAAATAATAAACTGGCTGGTTTATAATGTGTCTTGGGAGTTTTATTGTGAGTCCACAGCGCTCCCACATCCTACTCATATCGGAACAATTTGGGTGCCAGTTAGAGGGATGGGGTCCAGACATGTGAGTTCACTGCAGAGCCTTCTTGGCCGTACCTTGTCTCTTGGTGCCTTTTCCAGGTAAGAGTCCAGCCTGAGCGTAGTCTAAATTGGGGGTTGGCAAAATGGCCAATGGGCCAGATTCTGCCCATGGCTTGTTTTTGTATTGCTTAGGAGCTAAGAATGGTTTTACATCTTTAGAGGGCTTTAAAAAAAAAGAATATGTGACAGACTTTGTGTGGCCCACAAAGCCTACCATATTTACTCTCTGGTCCTTTACAGAAAAAGTTCGCTAGCCGCTGGTCTAAATCAGTGATTTCATAACACTGACTGAACATTAAAATCATCTGGGGAACTTTTTTTTTTTTTGGGACGAAGATCAGCCCTGAGCTAACATCCACGCCAATCCTCTTTTTGCTGAGGAAGACTGGCCCTGAGCGAACATCCGGGCCGATGTTCCTCCACTTTATGTGGGAGGCCGCCACAGCATGGCCTGACAAGCGGTGCATCAGTGCGCGCCTGGCATCTGAACCCGGGCTGCCAGCAACAGAGTGCACGCACTTAACTGCTATGCCGCGGGGCGGGCCCCTGGGGAACTTTTAAAAACACTGATACCCAGGGGCGCATCCCCAGACCCGTTGAGTCAGACCCTGGTGCTCTCTGGTGGGGCCTGGGTGTTAGGATTTTTTTAAAGCTCCCAGATGATTCTGATGAGCAACCAGAGTTGAAAACCACTAATCTAAGAATATTTGAAAAGAAATTAATTGGTATTTTTTTCTTTCCTCCTCTCATGCTTCCATTTTCAAATGTGCTTGTTAAATCTAATAGTATAAATAGTATAAAGTGAAAATTAAGTTTTCATCTCAGCTTTGTTTCCTGGGACTTGATTCTTGTGTCTCCTTCCAAAGAGTTTCTTTGTGTGTACTGCTATGTGCATCCTCTCACCTTTTTCCTTACACAAATGGGGTAGCTTGCTGTATGTAGTGTTTCATAACTTTGGAGCTCATTTCATAACAGAACACAGCCGCTCATTTTTAATGGCTGTGTGGTACTCCATTATATGGAAGTAGCACCAGTTTTTTAAAATTGGTAGATGTTTAGGTTGTTTTAGTAGTTTGCTATTACGAATACTGTGCCACAGTGGATATTAGTGCCACTAATGCAAATAGTGCCACAGTGGATATTCTTATATATAAGACTTTGAGTATTTCTGGATATTTTTATAGGAAGTATTCTAAAAGTGATTGTGGAGTCAAAGTATATGTGCATGTAACATTTTGTTCGTTATTGCCCTCCAAAGCCATTGTAGTTCCAGCACCAACTTATGAAAGTGCTCCTTTGCTTGCCCTCTTGCCAACACTTACTAAATTGATCTTTGCCACTTGGATAATTGAAAATGCTCTTTCTCACTTTTTTTAAATTGTGGTAAAAAACACGTTACATTTACCATCTTAACTTTTTTTTTTTGTGAGGAAGATTGTCCCTGAGCTGACATGTGTGTCAGTCTTCCTCTACTTTGTATATGGGACGCCACCACAGCATGGCCTGATGAGCAGTGTGCAGGTCCATGCCCGGGATCTGACCCTGTGAACCCCGGTCTGCCACAACAGACTGCACAAACTTAACCACTATGCCATGGGACCTGCCCCTATCTTAACCATTTTTAAGTCTACAGTTCAGTAGTGTTAAGTGTATTGACATTATTGTACAACAGATCTCTAGAATTTATTCATCTTGCAAAACTGAAATTATCTCTTTTAAGCACTAATTTTTCCGCCCCGCAACCCTTGGCAACCATCGTTCTACTTTCTATGATTTGGGCTACTTTAGATAATTCATACGAGTAGAATCATGCAGTATTTGTCCTTTTGAGACTGGCTTATTCCACTTAGCACAATGTTCTCAAGATTTATCCATCTTGTAGCATGTGACAGGATTTTCTTTTTCACAGCTGCATAGTACTCCATTGTATGTATATACCACAATTTATTTATCCATTTCTTTGTTTTATTTTGCATTTCTCTTACACATTTAGTCATTTGTATTTTCTTTTCTATGAAGCATGACCAACCCTGTCCCCTATTTCAATTGGATTATTTATATTTTTCTTAATTTATAGGTGTTCTTGGTGTATTAAAGAAATTAGGCCTTAATCATAGATTGCAAATATTTGTTTCTCAGGTATTTTCATCTTTTTTTTTTTTTTGTGAGGAAGATCAGCCCTGAGCTAACATCCGTGCTAATCCTCCTCTTTTTGCTGAGGAAGACCCGCTCTGAGCTAACATCTATTGCCAATCCTCCTCCTTTTTTTTTTTCCCCCAAAGCCCCAGTAGATGTATGCCATAGTTGCCGGTCCTTCTAGTTGCTGTATGTGGGATGCGGCCTCAGCATGGCTGGAGAAGCGGTGCATCAGTGGGCCCCCGGGATCCAAACCAGGCCGCCAGTAGCGGAGTGGAGCGTGCACTTAACTGCTAAGCCAGGGGGCCGGCCCGCAGATATTTTCATCTTAAAATGGAATATCCATTAACATCCATTAACTCTTCTCCTTAAAACAGATGAATAATTTATAAGCTTAGTGTTTAAAGCTATGGCTTATTTGTTTTTTCTTTCGCATTTTATAAACATAACCCTTCCCAGTCTTGTTTGCTTTTTTAACTTAACAGACCTCCTTTCCCCTTAGGCCTTGCAGAGCTGAGCCTGCTACATATATGCAGCTAGTGTGTTACACGAATGAGGCAGTTTTGCAAGTTGTCTAACAGCATTTACTAGGAAGATTACTTAATCTCTCTGACTCTACTGTCTCATTTATTTATTTATTAAAAGATTTTATTTATTTATTTATTTTCCCCCCAAAGCCCCAGTAGATAGTTGTATGTCATAGCTGCACATCCTTCTAGTTGCTGTATGTGGGACATGGCCTCAGCATGGCAGGAGAAGCGGTGCGTTAGTGCGGCCCGGGATCCGGGCCCAGGCCGCCAGCAGTGGAGCGTGCGCACTTAACCGCTAAGCCACGGGGCTGGCCCTACTTTCTCATTTAAAATGAGAGAGTATTCTCTCATCTCATCTGGAAAATCTGACTACCCCAGAGGGCTGTTATAAGGACTGAGAATTTATCTAAAGCACTTAGCACAATCCCTGGGACATTGTAAGCACTCCATGACTGCCACTTGCACAATAAAAAGATTTTGGAAATGGCATTCCTTGGTGTCCTTGTGATGTGCAACATGCCATTTCAACAAAGACTTGACTCATATCTTAAAGTTAATGGTTATATCCAGGCAATGGTTTTTTGCTGTTTGATACTTGTCTGTTTAGCATCTTTGTTCATGATGCCAAACAGTGATATATGCAGAATTGATCCTCTTTCTTAGAAACGTTAGTTAGGTGAGGGATCTGGAATTCCCACCTATTATTGACGGGTTCTGGCACTGTTGTGGAAATCCACAAGTTCAGTGAAGTGCACACATGATGGGCTTCTGCCCCTCTGCAGTCTACCACATATGGACATGAGGCAGGAGACTCCAACATCCTTTTGCAGGTTTATGCTTCACAAGTTATATCCTAACTACAACCCAACCCTGTTAGGCAGGTATTAACTAGATCAGGGTTTCTCAATCTCGACACCATTGCCATTTTGGGGCAGATAATTCTTTCTTTGTGAAGGACTGTCCTGTGCGTTGTAGCATGTGTAGCAGCATCCCTGGCCTCTGCTCACTAGATGCCAGTAGCATCCCCTAGTTTGAACAACCAGAAATGCTCCAGATATTGCCAAATATCCCTTGAGAGGCAAATTTGCCCCTGGTTGAGAACCACTGGGGACACAGCTGAGTAGCAAATGATTTGCTTAGCGTTGATAAAACTGCCACTTAGTGGCACGTTGAGACAAGAGCTCGCATCTCTGTCTGTGTCTGAAAATTGATCCACCTGTATTTAACATTGTTTGAGTGCCTACAATGTACCAGCCATATAACTCCCTGAGAGCTCAGTGTAATGGGGGGGAAGTTGGACATAGGAGTGGTGCTGTACACTGTGCTGAGTCCTCTCTTCAAGGGCCAGAGTAGCACTCCAAAGGGGATAGGCCCGGGATTCTGAGGAGAGTAGCAGCTTCCCAGGTGTGAGGAAGGCACATACCACGCGAGGAAGAGGAAATTTTCCAGGAGGAGAAGAGGGCCTTTAGGATGGATCTGATGGAGGGTGAGGGGGAGGTAGGGGTAAGATAATGCTAAGTCTGACTGAGGGTTCAATGGCAATGGCCTTTTGTATCCATGTGAGGCGTTAGTACTTTATTTTGTCCACCTCAGTATGTCAGGCGATTGATAGTCCAATGCAATGCTCCTGGTGCTAATACAGCTGCCAGGAAAGCAAAACTCCTACTGACGATGAGTTATCCCCTGCTCCCTGCAGAACCTGCTTAAGCTGTCTGCAGTTACTCAAGAGGCCAGTTCTGCTTAAGCTGTCTGCAGTTACTCAAGAGGCCAGTAGGTGGAGCTCTTGCCCACCTCAGGGAGCTGGACTAGACTTCAGTTGAAGCTTGACGTTGTTCTTATTCCAATTACATTCAACAGACTCGGAGAACCTGCTGTGAGCCTTTGGATACAGAGATGAATAAGACATAGGCCCTTATTTGAGGACCCTTGGTTCTGGAGAGGAGAGAGGGGAGGCCCTTCTGGTCTCTAGTCTGTCCTGGTTATGAGAGGTCACTTGTTACCTGAAAGCCAGTGACAGGCAACATGGCTTGTAGAGGAGCCCTGATGTTCACCATGGAACTCCCAGCCTTCCCCTCAGGTCCTGCAGGGCACTGGAGTTCCCACAAGGGGGTCCAGCCACAGGTCCCCACTGCTTATGGAAACTTCCAACCTGTGTGCTTCCTAGGCCTGGGAGCTCAGAGGCCCTGGCGCTCTCCCCCATCTTCCCCTCTCCCTCCTCTTCCAGCATAATCACCTTATGGAGCTCAGGATTGAGGAGAACAAATGCCAAGCTTGCACCTTGAAAGTGGGTTGGAGGGTGGAGGGAGTACAGAGTATTTCGATAGATTAGCCTGTCAGACACAGAGATTCATCCATTCAGCAAATATGAGTGCTCACTGTGTGCCAGGCACATAATATGTGATTCTGTGTGAGAGAGATTGAGAACACAATCATGAATGAATGAAAAAAGAGACAGTGGCAGCAACCAAAGTTCATCTGAGCTAATAAGGAATAAAGATATTAATCTTGGCAAATAATGAATAAGTAATAAACTTCAGTGCAATGAAGGCAAGGTGGAAAGAGCTATGAGAACACATAACAGGGGCAGCTGACCCAGTGGTGGTGGCATTTCCTCACAGATAGAGTGACCATGTAATTTATCATCTAAACTGGGACGCTTTTGATTCGCCCCCCAAAAGCCCCAGTAGATAGTTGCATGTCATAGCTGCACATCCTTCTAGTTGCTGCATGTGGGACGCGGCCTCAGCATGGCCAGAGAAGTGGTGTGTCCGTGCGCGCCCGGGATCTGAACCCGGGCCGCCAGCATCGGAGCATGCGCACTTAACCGCTCAGCCACGGGGCCGGCCCTGGGATGCTTTTGAGAGCGAAAGGGAGAGCAATAATTAGGCTGAGAAAAACAGGTATAAACTGAGACTATCCTAGGCAAGTTGGGACATGTGGTCACTGTAGTAGTAGAAATGTTTACTGAGGAAGTGATATTTAGCTGAGACTTGAAGGTGAGAGTTAAATTAGGTGAAGGTAGTGGTGCGGGATGAGCAGGGCTGTGTGTTTTTTCCAGTTAGAGGGAATAGCATGTACAAAAGCCTTTTGGTGAGAGGCAGCATGATGGAGACCCCAAACTGAAAGGAGACCTATGCAGTTGAAAGGCAGAGTGACGAGGAGAGCAATGGAAGATGAGGCTAGAGACGTAGGTAGAGACCAGACCATGCAGAGCCTTTGTAAGGCATGTTTAAGATTTTGGTCTTTATTCTGAAGACAATGGGAAGTTTGTGTCTCTTAGTCAGCTTGGGCTGCTATAACAAAATACCATAGACTGGGTGGTTTAAACAACAGAAATTTATTTTATTTTATTATTATTTTTTTAAATAATTTTATTTATTTTTTTCCCCCCAAAGCCCCAGTAGATAGTTGTATGTCATAGCTGCACATCCTTCTAGTTGCTGTATGTGGGACGCAGCCTCAGCATGGCCGGAGAAGCGGTGCGGCGGTGCACGCCCGGGATCCCACCCCCGGCCGCCAGCAGCAGAGCACACGCACTTAACCGCTAAGCCACGGGGCCGGCCCCTAAACAACAGAAATTTATATTTCACAGTTCTGGAGGCTGAGAAGGCCAAGATCAAGATGCAGGCCTATTTGTTTCCTGGTGAGGGCTCTCTTCCTGGCTTGCATATGGCTTTTGGCTGTGTCTTCACGTGGCAGGGAGAGAGAGAGCAATTGCTCAGGTCTCTTTTTATAGGGACAGTAATCCCATCATGGGGGCTCCACCTTCATGACCTCATCTGAACCTAATTACCTCTCAAAGGCCCTGCCTCCTCATACCATCACATTGGGAATTAGGGCTTCAACATACGAATTCTGGGGGGACACAAACATTCAGTCCATAACAGAGAGTGTATATGTCTTAACAATTTTTTTATTAGGGAAAATTTCAAATATATACTAAAGTAGAGAGAATAGTATAATAAACCCCCGTCTTCGCATCCAGCTCTTATCGATCCGTGGTCTATCTTGTTTCATCTCTATCTTTTTCTTTTTTTCTTTTTTTTTTTTTGTGAGGAAGATCAGCCCTGAGCTAACATCCATGCTAATCCTCCTCTCTTTTTGCTGAGGAAGACCGGCTCTGAGCTAACATCCACTGTTAATCCTCCTCCTTTTTTTCCCCAAGCCCCAGTAGATAGTTGTATGTCATAGTTGCACATCCTTCTAGTTGCTGTATGTGGGACGCGGCCTCAGCATGACCGGAAAAGCGGTGCGTCAGTGCGCGCCCGGATCCGAACCGGGGCCGCCAGTAGCGGAGCATGCGCGCTTAACCACTAAGCCATGGGGCCGGCCCTTGTTTCATCTCTAATACCTCAACCCATACCTTTCACTACCCCCTTCCCACTGGATTGTTTTGAAGTAAAAACAAGATTTTATTTACATTCATAAATAACTTACATAGGTATCTCTAAAGGTTCAAGCCTTGAAAAGTATATAAGCACAATTCCATTATTGCATCTAAAAGAATTATCAGTACAGTAATCAGTTGATATTAAATATTCTGTCAGTATTGCTGAATGGTGTTAAAGGCTGGTGACATGATCAGATTTGCATGCTGAAAAGCCTAATCTTGCTGCTGTAAGAATAGACTGAAGGGGTCTGGATCTGATATTTTGAAACCAGTCAGGTTACTACAATAGGCCAGGTGAGGGGCCGGCCCGGTGGCGCAACGGTTAAGTGCGTGCGCTCCGCTGCGGTGACCCGGGGTTCGCTGGTTCGGATCCTGGGCGCGCACTGACGCACCGCTTGGCAAGCCATGCTGTGGCAGCATCCCATATAAAGTGGAGGAAGATGGGCACGGATGTTAGCCCAGGGCCAGTCTTCCTCAGCAAAAAGAGGATTGGCAGATGTTAGCACAGAGCTGATTTTCCTCACAAAAGAAAAAAAAAATAGGCCAGGTGAGAGATGATTTTGGTCACCTGAATTAAAGTGATGGAAGGGTAGAGAAGACAGAGAGAGGTGGATGGATTTGAGAAATATTTAGGAAATAAATTAGACAGAACTTGGTTGGTGGAGTAGTGGAGCAGTGAGGTATTGAGTGACTCTTAGATAATTTTTCCCAAGAACTGGGTGAATGGTGGTGCCATTGATTGGGATGGGGAACACTGGAAAAGTTTGGCTTGGGAAATGGTACTTTCAGGTGCTTTTGAGACATCTAATTGAAAATCTTGAGAAGTCAGTGGAGGTTTATGCTGCAGGAGCTTACTGGAGGGGTCAGGGCTGAGGATACAAAATAGGGACTCATCAGTGAATAGTTTTGAGACAGCAGTGTGGTAAGAAGGGCATTAGAGCAGGAGCATGGTGTCCTGGATTCCAGTTCCTGCCCTGCCTTGGACTCACAGGTAACTTTGGGCAACTCACTTCCTCTCTAGGACTGTCAAAATCCTAGTCTGGGGGGATACACACCACCTCTCCCAAACTGTGCCATAATCCAACAAATAAAGGGTTAATGTCTGGCACAGAGGGGCCCTTGAGACCTTGCTCTCAAGTTAATTTTTTTTTACCTCTGCCCCTTCCCAATCGTGTCTTTTCCTCTCCTTCCCATCTTCTGAAGTATCCTGAGCTTGGTTTTTATCATTGCACAGTTCTTTATAATTTTGGTATATATATCCCTAAGGAATATACAGTCTTGTTTTACATAATTTATTTATTTATTTATTTATTTATTTTTTCTCCCCCAAAGCCCCAGTAGATAGTTGTATGTCATAGCTGCACATCCTTCTAGTTGCTGTATGTGGGACTCGGCCTCAGCATGGCCGGAGAAGTGGTGCGTTGGTGCACGCCCGGGATCCGAACCCGGGCCGCCAGCAGCGGAGCGCTCACGCTTAACCGCTAAGCCACGGGACCGGCCCATGTTTTACATAATTTTTAAACTTTATGTAAATGGTACCATACTGTGTCTAGTCTCCTGTGACTTGCTTATTTCACTGATGTGTAGTAGTCCATTGTATACTTTCATTTCTTTATTAATTCAGTTGTTGACAGGCATTCAGTTTACGATGCTGCTCTGAACATTCTTGTGTCTACTGGTGTACATTTGCAAGAGTTCTCTGAGTTTAAATAGAGAAGGGAAAGTGCTGGTCATAGAGTAAGTGCATCTTCAATATTCCAGATACTGTCAGTTTTCCAAAGGTATTTACTAGTTTACACTCCCACCAGCAGTTCAAGAGAGTTCCCCTTGTTCTGCATTCTCCCCAACACAAGATAAATCATTAAATCAAATTTCCCCTCAGTCTTCTGGGTGTGGAATGGTATCTTATTGTGGTTTTAGTTTGGATTTTCCTGACTACTAATGAGGTTGAACACCTTTCACATATATTGATTGACTGGATTTCCTCTTCTGAAGGTGACTACTTAAGTCTTTTGCCCATTTTTCTTTTGAATTGTCTGTCTTTCTCTTATTGATTTGTAGGAGTTGTCTACATATTTTGGATATAATTCCTTTATTGGTTTTATGCTGTGTAAATATTTTCTCCGGTGGTGTCTTGCCTTACTTTCTTTATTGTATTTTTTGATGAATGGAAAGCTTACTTTTTATTTAGTCAGACATGCCAGGTATCTTCCATTTGCCCTTCCGTATACGCTTTCCACCTTTCTCCACTGGCTCTCTGCTTGGGGAGGTTGACCTCTAGGAACTATGTCATTAGGCTCTGTGCACTTTGGCTTCTGGTTGGGTTTTGGCCAATGGGGTGCCCCAGCAGGAAATCAGAAGAAAGTGGAGAGTGAGAGTAAGTATTTATTTTTCCTAGCGCCAACCTCCTGTGTCCTCAAATCAAAGATCACTTCTCCCCTCCAGGCAGTCTCCTCTACAGACTGTTTTCTTCATGGATCCTGAACCTGCTCCTTACTGTCATTGCTTTTGCCCAAGTGTAGTAACATCCTGCTGCTACTAGCTCCCAGTCATTGCACTGTCCTTATATCCCCCTTTACCCACAACACTGTAAATAATCTTCTAATGAAGGACCTTTTCTCAGACCATTTTATTTGAGTATGTCATATTTTTTTGTGTGTGTGTGAGGAAGATTGGCCCTGAGCTAGCATCTTTTGCCAATCTTCCTCTTTTTGCTTGAGGAAGATTGTCGCTGAGCTAACATCTGTGCCAACCTTCCTCTATTTTGTATGCTGGACGCTGCCACAGCATGGCTTGATGAGTGGTATGTAGGTCTGCGCCTGGGATCTGAACCCACAAACCCTCGGCTGCCAAAGTGGAGTGTGCAAACTTAACCACTACACCACTGGGCCAGCCCTCAGTGTGTCATCTGTTCCCTGTTGGATTTCTGACTGATAGATCATATTTATTAATCTTTTCTTTTAAAATTAGTGCTTCTTGCGTATTGTTTAAGAAATTTTTTCTTATCCTGAGGTAATGAAGGTATTCTATATTGTATTCTAAAAGCTTTATTGTTTGTTTTCCTTGTTTAGGTCTATAATTTACCTGATGTTGATTTTTCAATCTTTATATATTTATAGAGATTGTTTTATGGCCCAGCATGTGGTCTGTCTTTGTGATTGTTCCATGTGCATTTGAAAAGAATGTGTACTTTGCTGTTGTTATGTGGAATGTTCTATAAATGTCAACTAGGGCAATTTGGTCAATAGTGTTGTTCAAGTCTTCTACATCATTGCAGATTTTCTGTCTACTTGTTCAATTACTGAGAGAGGAGTATTAAAACAACTATGATTGTGGATTTGTCTGTTTCTCCTTTCTGTTCTCTTAGCTTTTTCTTCATGTATTTTGAAGCACTATTATTGGGTACTGACACATTTAAGATGGTTATGTCTTCTTGATATAACATTGTTGTTACATGCCATCAAGTTGGCTTTGACTCCTGGTGACCCTTTGAATGAGTGATGTCCACAATGTCCTGTCCTCAGTAGCCTTACTCAGCTTCTGCAGACTCATGCCTATGACTTCCTTTATGGAGTCAATCCATCTCATATTTGAACATACTGTTATAAAACATCCCCCTTTATCTTTGATAATATTCCTTGTTCTGAAGTCTGCTTTGTCTGATATTAACATAGCCATTCCAGCTTTCTTTGGATTGGTGTTTGAATAGTATTATCTCTTTCCATCCTTTTACTTTTCACCCATGTCTTTATATTTAAAGTATATTTCTTGAAAACAGCATAGTCTCACTTTTGTATCCAGTTTGCTAATGTCTGCCTTTTAACTGATGTGTTTAGACCATTTATATTTAATGTAATTACCAATATAGGTCAGTTAAAATCTATCCTTTTACTATGTATTTCCTGTTTTTCCCATCTGTTCCTTTTTTTCTGCCTTCTTTTTATTATTCCATTTTATCTCCATTATTGGCTTATTTGCTATGCCTCTTCATTTTACTTTTTAATGTTTGCTCTAGGGTATACAATATGCAACTTGAACTTATCACTGTCTACCTTTATATAATATAACACTTCATGTATAATATAAAAACCTTCCATTTCTCCCACTCCATTCTTTGTGTTATTGTTGTCATACATTTTACTTCAACATATGTTATAAAACCAGAGCCAGCCATGATGATCTAGTGGTTCAAGTTTGGTGCTCCTGCTTTGGCAGCCTGCATATGGTTCTCAGTTGTGGAACCGGTTGCCGTGCTGACAGAGGAGAACTAGAAGGACTTACAACTAGGATATACAACCCTGCGCTGTGGCTTTGAGGAGGGGGGTAAAAAAAAGGAACATATGTTATAAAACCAAAAATACATTGTTATTATATTTGCTGTAAGTAGTTATCTTTTCTCTATTCTTTTTCACAGCTTTATTGAGGTATAACTGACATACAATAAACTGCACATATTTTAAGTGTAAATTTTATGAGGTTTGACAAATGCATACACCTGTGAAACCATTACCACAATCAAGATAATGAACATTATAATTTTCTTGTAATTCTTTGTAATCCATCCAGTGATGAGCTAGAGCTAGATCAGATTGTTAAATTTTCGTTTATCTTGGTTACATACGTAGAAGTGGAATTGCTGGGTCATATGGTAACTCTCTGTTTAACATACCGTTTTATAGAATCACCAGCAAGGTATGAAGAACTACCTCACTTCTTACATCAAAATAAACATCTCAGATGGAGCTAAGATTTAAATGTAAAAACATGAAATATTTTGTAGTATTTGAATGGGAAAGGCTTTTCTAAGCATGATATCAAACCTGTAAGCCATGAGGAGAGAAAAGACCGAAAAGTTTGACTACAGAAAAATATAGGGCATCTTTCCAGGGAGAAGAAACAAAGTCAAAAGACGAAAGACATGGGAAGAATATGCACAAAACATGGCATAGGCAAAGGACCATTTCCCTATCATACAAAGAAATCTTAAAGAAAAGAAAAATAAAACAAAAAATCCTATTAAAAGTTGGGTAAAAGATATGAATACATTGCAGAAAATGAAATAAAAATAGCCAATATAAAAAGATGGTCGGGCCGGCCCCGTGGCTTAGCCGTTAAGTGCGCGCTCCGCTGCTGGCGGCCTGGGTTCGGATCCCGGGCGCGCACCGACGCACCGCTTCTCCGGCCATGCTGGGGCCGCGTCCCACACGCAGCAACTGGGAGGATGTGCAGCTATGACATGCAACTATCTACTGGGGCTTTGGGGGAAAAATATAAATAAATAAATAAAATTATAAAAAAAAAAATAAATAAAAAGATGGTCAACCACACTAATACTTAAATAAATGGAAATTGACATGTATAGCAGAGGTCATTTGTACCTACTAGTTTGGCATCCCAGTAAGGGAGTGAGGAAATAGGCATTTTTATATATTGTTGGTAAATCTGCAAATTGGTACACTTTTTAGGAAAGGTGATTTGGCAATATCTTCTTTTTTTAATTGATGTTTTAATAGTTTATAGCATTGTGAAATTTTGGGTTGTACATTTTTGTTTGTCCATCACCATATATATGTCTCCCTTCACCCCTTCTGCCCACCCCTCACCCGCATTGCCCCTGGTAACCACAATATAGTTTTCTCTGTCCATATGTTGGTTTATATTCCACATATGAGTGAGATCATACAGTGTTTGTCTTTCTCTTTCTGGCTTATTTCACTTAACATAATACCCTCCAGGCCCATCCATGTTGTTGCAAATGGGACGATTTTGTCTTTTTTTTATGGCTGAGTAGTATTCCATGGTATATATATACCACATCTTCTTGATCCAGTCATCAGTCAAGGGACACTTAGGTTGCTTCCACATCTTGGCTATAGTGAATAATGCTGCAGTGAACATAGGAGTACATAAGCCTCTTTGGATTGTTGATTTCAGGTTCGTTGGGTAGATTCCCAGTAGTGGGATAGCTGGATCATAGGGTATTTCTATTTTTAATTCTTTGAGGAATCTCCATACCGTTTTCCATAGAGGCCGCACCAGTTTGCATTCCCACCAGCTGTGTATGAGGATTCCTGTTTCTCCACATCCTCTCCAACATTTGTTGTTTTTTGTCTTGGTGATTATAGCCATTCTAATGGGCGTGAGGTGATATCTTAGTGTTGTTTTTGCATTTCCCTGATGATTAGTGATGTTGAACATCTTTTCATGTGCCTATTGGCCATCTGTATGTCTTCTTTGGAGAAGTGTCTGTTCATTTCCTCTGCCCATTTTTTGATTGGGTTGTTTGTTTTTTTGTTGTTCAGTTTTGGCAATATCTTTTGAAATTTTAAATTTCATGCCCTTTGTCCTAATAATTCCATTTCTAGGGAGAAGTGTTCTAGAGAATTACACAAGTGCAAAATTATATATTTATAAGAGTCAATGCTGTGACAGAAAGGGACACTAAGTATTTGCTTAGTGCACCAACAGAGCAAGAGTAGCAAAATAAGGAGAAAAAAACTTTTTTTGAAATAATTTGATATTTGATATTCTAAAACAGCATTGAGTAAATTATCTTGAGAAAAATCAACTTTGGTGGAATTTCTTACACTTGATTTAGCATTAGTAGTGTTTTTTTTTTTTTTTATAATTTTATTTATTTATTTATTTTTCCCCCAAAGCCCCAGTAGATAGTTGTATGTCATAGTTGCACATTCTTCTAGTTGCTGTATGTGGGACGCGGCCTCAGCATGGCCGGAGAAGCACTGCGTCTGTGCACGCCCGAATCCGAACCCGGGCCGCCTGCATCGGAGCGCACGCACTTAACCGCTAAGCCACGGGGCCGGCAGTACTGTGTTTTTATTTTTATTTTTTATATAGGGATAGGAAGGAGCATTGTAATCTTTCCAGTGTTATAACGCTTCTAAAGGGTTTTCAATCCAGCCTTAGAAACAGTGTTCATTGTTAATTGTTTTTGCTAACTTATGTGTGTAATAGTAAATTTACACACTAGCATTTTAGCTGGGTTAGAGATGAGACACTGTTAGGCTGGAGTGTAGTGGTACACTAGAGGTCCTGAGTGTGCTTACTCCAGACCAGCCTCTCAACTGTCAGAATACTGCAGCGCTTCTTAAAGGGTCATGTGATATTGGCAGACGCTGAAATGTGAGGTTTGCAGGAGGCCTAGGAGTCCTGTAAGGTGAGAACTGGAACCTGGCCCATGTTTAGAATTCAAATGTGAGCTGCCAGATGGCCTGAGGGTTTCTGAAAAAGTTGGAATCATTGAAAACCTTGAAAGATAAATCGTCTACTGGAATCTGCTGGAGTAGGCTAGACCATACAGCAGAGCTGGATTTCGTTAAGAGCAGTGGTTCCAGTCCGTATACGAGATGTCCACAAAGTCTGGAAACATAGATAGTAGTATTTATTATTTTACAGTTGAAGATGTCTTTGATGGTATGATGTCTCTTTGCTGGTGTTTCTAGATTTATGGACCTGTGGTGGTCAGGAATCCTCAGCACTTTCCGACAGAGCCTCTCAAGAGAGCCTGTATGTTCAGTAAAGGGGGGATCTGCGGTGTCAAGGAATGACCTGAATCTCAAGGAGCTCAACATCTCTGCTGTGGAAATTCCCTCTGGTTGTGATAGAGGAATTATCCCTTTGTCCAGCAGGTTTTCAACACTAAATGTTGGCAGTTCAAAGGAGGTTGGCAGCAACTGCAGCTGCTGAGGTAGTGGCCAGCCAGGGAGCCATGACACTGAAGAAAAGAAGACGTCAGCAGCAGCCTGAGCCCCATCATGATTAATTGGCAGCAGTGTGGGCATTGCCCTGTGGGGAGCAGGGGGACAGCAGTCAGCAGAGCAATAGCCAGCAGATCAACAACAGCAGTTGAAATGAAAGCTGATGGCTTGCAAAGCTGTTGGCAGCTGTTCTGATTGTATGAATAATAAATATCTCCACCCCCACCTCTAAGGATCTCCCTAGGGAAATAACTGTAGAGGGAGATCCTGGAATCAGACCTTGGAGATTTGGTTGTGGCTATAAACGTGACCCATCAGAGGATGGTGGGGGAAGCCTATGAATATATTAGTCTCTAATGAGGGAAATCTACCAGTCCCCTAATCAAAGGAACTCCGAGTCACATATTCAACAAGTTAAACACTGAATACAGTACTAAGACTCCCTTTCTTTTCAAATAAATATTTGTATCTCCTTTCAGATGTATAATTTATCTCATTTACTGTGACTCCACTTGTTTTCAAAATGTATATTTGGAGCATTTTTCAAATGTATATTTTATGTTAATTACTGTTAATAACTCCTGCTATTTTCAAAATATATACCACAATCCCTTTTCAATCTTTTGAAATTTATTTACTTGTGAGGACAAGGGATTTCTTTCTTTTTTTTTTTGTGAGGAGATCAGCCCTGTGCTAACATCTGCCAATCCTCCTTTTTTTTGCTGAGGAAGACTGGCCCTGGGCTAACATCCATGCCCATCTTCCTGCACTTTATATGGGACGCCGCCACAGCATGGCTTGAGAGGCGGTGCGTTGGTGCATGCCCGGGATCCGAACCGGCGAACTCCGGGCCGCCGCAGCAGAACACGCGCACTTAACCGCTTACACCACCGGGCCGGCCCCGACAAGGGCTTTCTTTACCTCTGTATTCCAAAATAATTTCTGGAAAGATTGGGGAGGCAGCAGGTCTTGATTTGACTTCTGTATAAGAAAACCCATAAAATCAATGTGTTAAGAGCTGTGGTGAAATAGTTGCCCAGCTTCTGACTGGTGGAAGCTCCTCTCACTTCTTCCTGCATGCAGATTTCTTAGTAAATGCCAAAAGTCATGTTTCAGAAATTCTGAATTGTGGTCCTATTTCAATAATATTACACATATAATGGAATATGATACAACTTTTAAAACAAATACAATAAGGAAAAAGATGTAGCAGGATACACATCAAGCTGCTAACACTGACTATCAAAGAGGGTTAACTGGAGACTGCTGGGAAGATGGTGGCTTAGGTGGACTCTGAACTCACCTCCTCCCATGGACAAAACAAATTTACAACTACCCTTGGAAAAATTACCCCTGAGAGAGAACTGGAAATTGGATAAAAAGGACCCCCACAACAAGGCACAGTGCTGACTGAGGTGGATGAGGCAGAAATTCCTTTCCAGAGAGGAAAAAGTCACATTCTAGCCATGGCACTTCATGGCCAGGAGCAATCTTAAGATAGGAAGCTTTCCTTGGAGGAGTGGGGGATCTGAGCAGGAGAGCTTTGCCATAATAAGCAGCTTTTGAACTCAGCACAACCAAGATGAGTGTCATAATATCTGGCTTTGCTGGCTATTAACAACAGGGAATACCCCCAGGAAAGCTATAGAACATAAGGAAAAGAAAAGCCTGCTCTTAAGGGTCCCACACACATACTCACCAGTTTTGGAAAGCAACATGAAATCACCAGAAAGAAAAGTGCACAGTCCTTTGGTGAAAAGGGACTCACTTGATAGGCTCTGGGTGCATCTCAGCAAGGCAGGAGGCAGCTGGGACCACCTCCCCAGGGACTGAGACATTGGCGGCAGCCATTATTGTGACCTACTACGGGCATGCTGACACAGACGCTGGCAGATGCCATTGGAGTTCTTCCCCTGGCCTCTTAGTACAGGGGTCTACCCCACTCACTACAGCACTGATTTAACCCATCTCAGCCAGGGCAGGCAGCCCACCCTAGGGATTGGCCCCACCCAACAGCAAGCCCTTGGGCAACTTGTGGGCCCACATAGATGGGGTGTGTGGGACCTCTGCAGCAGAGTGAGTGGGTCTGCCCCTGTGGGGCATGGTATGTGCACAGGGCAGGACTGCATTGACAGGGTATGTGGGCCTGCAGGTGGTGGGGCTTGTCAGCTGCAGCAGACTTGTGCTTCTCAAACAGCCACATAGTGGATCAGCCCCACCTTCCAACACCTAAAACAATTGTGTGCTGCCACACCTGGGGCCGGCCCTACTCAGCTTCACTACTGAGGGAGCTGACAACAACCTTGCAGGCCGGAGGCCTACAGCAATTGTAAGCCCCTGAGCCTAGCAACTAGCCACACTGGGGGCCTACTCAACAGAAAAACTACAGTGGGAATGTGCTATTAGACTTTGCAGCCAACAGTGCTGGGGCTTCCCCCGCCTGATAAAGTGACTGAAGGGACTGTAGCAGCCACACGCAGCTGAGCATTACAGCCAGCCAGAGGGACAGCCTAGCCCCCCTGTGTACCTGCAGCAAGAGCAACCCTGCTGCAACAGAAAGACACACATAGCCCACACAGGGGACACTCCTAGAACATTTGGAACTGGTGACGAGAGGGAAGCACACTGCTGGCATCATAAGGCATCTCTTACGTAAGCCCACTTCTCCAAGATTGGGAGGTGTAGCTGATCTACCTAGTACATAGATATAAGCACAGAGAATGAGGTAAAATGAGGAGATAAAGGAATACGTTTCAAATAAGGGAACAAGACAAATCCTCAGAAAAAGGACTAAATGAAACAGATTAACAATCTACCTGATAAAGAGTACAAACTAATAGTCATAAGGATGCTCACTGATCTTGAAAGAAGAGTGAATGAATACAGTGAAAACTTCAACAAAGAATTGGAAAATTTAAGAAAGAACCAATCAGAACTGAAGAATGCAATATTTTGCATTTTGCATTTGAAATGCATTTTTCAAATGAAAAATTCACTAGAAGGAATCAATAGCAGAGTAGATGATACAGAAGAATAGATCAGCAAGCTGGACAAAGGACTAGAGGAAATCACCCAAGCTGAACAGAAAAAAGGAAAAAGAATTAAAAAGAATGAGGACAGTCTAGGGGACCTCTGGGACAACATCAAGCATAGTAACATCCATATTATAGGTGTCCCAGAAGGAGAAGAGAGAGACAAAGGGGCAGAGAATCTATTTGAAGAAATAATAGCTGAAAACCTAAGGAAGGAAACAGACATCCAGGTACAGGAAGCATAGAGAGCACCAAACAAGATGAACCCAAAGAGGCCCACACCAAGACACATTATAATTAAAATGTCAAGAATTAAAGAGAGAATCCTAAAAGTTGCAAGAGGAAGGCAACAAAGTTACATACAAAGGAAACCCTATAAGGCTATCAGCTGACTTCTCAGCAGAAATCTTACAGGCTAGAAGGGAGTGGCACCATATATTTAAAGTGCTGAAAGGAAAAAACCTACAGCCAAGAATACTCTACCTGGCAAAGTTATCATTCAGAATGGAAGGAGAGATAAAGAGTTCTAGACAAGCAAAAACTAAAGGAGTTTATCAGCAATAAACCAGCCTTACAAGAAATGCTAAAGGGACTTATTTAAGTGGAAAAGAAAAGACCACAAATAGGAATAAGAAAATTATCAACAAAACAAAACAGGGGCCAGCTCAGTGGTGTAGTGGTTAAGTTCATGCTGTCCACGTCGGTGCCCAGGGTTTCCCCAGTTTGGATCCCAGGCACAGACCTACACACCAGTTATCAAGCAAAGCTGTGGCAGGTGTCCCACATATAAAATAGAGGAAGATGGGCACAGATGTTAGCTCAGAGTTAATCTTCCTCACCAAGCAAAAACAAAAACAAAACAATAAAATCACTGGTAAAGGTAAATATACAGTAAAGATAACAGATCAACCACCTATGAAGCTAATATGAAGGTCAAAAGACTGTCAACACAAAACAACCAATAACCATTCTATAGATAAGAGAGATAAGTTGCATTTACTTGAGCCAGAGTCAGGATTATAACCTGGAAAGGCCTTAGAAAGTATTCCGAAGAAGCGTGGTTTTCAGTATGGTCTTATATCTTTTTAGAACAAAGAACATACATTAAACACACCCAGGATATATTTTCATCAAAATTTCAAAGAGGTATTCAGTTGCAGATTAGCAGGTCAACATGACCGTGATGTCAGGAAAGGGACTAATCTGGGCGTTACCAGTAGGGCATCACCAATAGGGCATTACCAATAGGGTGTTGGAGGGGAAGTATGCATTCTTATTTTAAGAGAGTGCATTCTTTACTTTAACAGTTAAGCAGATGTACAATGTATGTTTGATAGGCCATAAGTCAGTCTTTTTAGGTCAAGCCAAATCAGTTTTGAACCGGAATAGTTACCCCATATACCTCAATATGTGAGAATCTCTTGTCATTTTCCCCTTTTGATCAATAACGTTTCAATAGAAAGCATTGCTGATCAAAATATTGTCTTTTGGTGCCAGGGTTGTTGCTGCCTGCCCTGGGTCCCTCCTGTCCCTCAGCGTTAGGCTTTTATTTCATTGAGTTGCCCAGTTATCCGCATTGGGGGGAAATAGTCATATATAGTGGACAAGCGTAGAGGTATATATTAACACAGGAAGTATTTCATAGGTTATGTAATTTGTCAATTATTTTTAGATTATTGCACAAACATTCCACATGTGCTTTTACATGACTTCCCATAGTTACATTGTTTATAACAATTATAGGGCTGGCCCGGTGGCATAGCGGTTAGGTTTGCGTGTTCCACTTCGCTGGCCCGGGGTTCGCCGGTTCGGATCCTGGGCGCAGACCTACTCACTGCTCATCACGCCATGCTGAGGCAGCGTCCCACATAGCAGAGCTACAACTCTACAACTATGATACACAATTGTGTACTGGGGCTTTAGGGAGAAAAAAGAGGAAAATTGGCAACAGATGTTAGCAAAGGGCCAATCTCCCTCAAAAAAAAAAAAAAACAATTATAGAACAGGTAATACAATACTTGAAGTGATTAGCTTAAAAATGAATTGTTAGGCATAGCCTTAACAAGAAAAGGAGATTCATCCAGGGTTGTAAGATTGATTAATCACCTCAAGTCACTGAGCAATCATTACTGTAGCTTGCATGCCAGTCTTACAACACCAAGTAAAGAAAACAGTAATTAGTTTGAATATTATGACTAATACAAGAATTCCAACGAGTAATAGAAATAGGGATTGTAATCTGGGTTGCAAATGGAAGTCAATACTGGAAGGGAGCCAACTAAACAAATCAAGACTGGGTGTAGGATCACTTAAGGCGTTCACCTGTTTTTCCCATGTGCTTTAGCAGAGATGATACATTGGAAGATTCATCAGGTATAAAAACACAGCATTCAGTTTGAATGATATATATGTACCACATTGGGATGCTGTAAGAATATCTAAGGCCATTCTATTTTGAAGGACAGCCTTTCTCATTAAAGACATTTCAGTATCTAATAAGGCTATTCCTGCTTGACTACTGTTAAGGGCTTCTGTATGTGTATGTGGTATGACATCCTCTAGCCCAAAAGAAGGAACAAATATAGCCAGCTGCTTGGTGGTCATACCAGTGGAACACTGAATGAGCCCCTCTGGCCTTAAAGAGAGGAAGATTGGCAACAGGTGTTAGTTCAGTGTGACTCCTTCCCTGCATCTAAAGGAAACTCAGGGTGCGGTGATTTAGCCATCCAGGCAGTAGCCAAGACCAGAGATTTGTTCACATAACCATTGAGTTCCATTAGCAGCCACTCAATAAATGCCTGGCCTTCAAGACCAGTCTGTTCCAAATCAATCGCTTTCTTTAAGGATGATAGTATTTCGCAACCTTAAATGGAATAATTATAAAATAGATATACAGTTTAAGCATAACAAAGGTTTAAATGAGGAGATATAAGGTTGAGAATACAGGCCTGGTCCAGAGTCTTGGGACAGCTGTCTACAACAGATGTCATCTTCTTCTCATCCTGGTTTGGAGATATTTGCATTGGTCAGTTGAAGTCGGGTATCAGAAATAGGAACTGAAACCCACTCAGGTGGAGAAGCCTTTTTCAAATGAGATCTATGCCTTTTGATTCTGCAGTGCATGAATTGATTAAAAGTACCTGGTATGGTCTTTTCGAACAGGGCTGCAAAGAATCTTTTATTTGATACCTCTTCTTCTTTCTTCTTCTTTTTTTTTTTTGAGGAAGATTGGCCCTGAGCTGACATCTGTGGCCAATCTTCCTCTTTTTTTTTCTCCCCAAAGCCCCCAGTACATAGTTGTATGTCCTAGTTGTAGGTCCTTCTAATTCTTCTATGTGGGACACCTCCTCAGCATGGTGTGATGAGCAGTGAGTAGGTCCATGCCCAGGATCTGAACCACAAACCCCAGGCTGCTGAAGTGGAGTGTGTGAACTTAACCACTACACCACCGGGCTGGCCCCCCAAGCATTTTTTCTGACCACAATGGTGTGAAACTAGAAATCAACTACAGGAAGAAAATTGGAAATGCCACAAATATGTGGAGATTAAACAAAATGCTACTATATAACTATTGGGTCAACAAAGAAATCAAAGGAGAAATCAAAAAATACCTGGAGACAGGGCCGGCCCGGTGGCTTAGCGGTTAAGTGCACGCGCTCCGCTGCTGGCGGCCCAGGTTCGGATCCCGGGCGTGCACCGACGCACCGCTTCTCCGGCCATGCTGAGGCCGCGTCCCACATACAGCAACTAGAGGGATGTGCAGCTATGACATACAACTATCTGCTGGGGCTTTGGGGGAAAAAAAAATACCTGGAGACAAATGAAAATGAAAATACAACATGCCAAAATTTATGGGATATAGCAAAAGCAGTTCTAAGAGGGAAGTGTATAGTAATATAGGCCTACCTCAACAAACAAGAAAAATCTCAAATAAACAATCTAATGGTGCACCTAAAGGAACTGAAAAAAGAAGAACAAAGTCCAAAATCAGTAGAAGGAAGGAAATAATAAAAATTGGAGCAGAAATAAATGAAATAGAGACTAAAAATAAAATGGAAAAAAATAAGGGAAACTAAGAACTGGTTCTTTGAAAAGATAAACAAAATTGACAAGCCTTTAGCCAGACTCACCAAGGAAAAAAGAGAGAAGTCCCAAATAAATAAAATTAGAAATTAAAGAAGAGAAGTTACAATGGACACCTCAGAAATATGAAAGATTATAAGAGAATACTACGAAAAGCTATTTGCCAACAACTTGGATAATCTAGAAGAAATGGACAAATTCTTAGAATCATATAACCTTCCAAAACTGAATCAAGAAGAAATAGAGAACTTGAATAGACCAATCATCAGTAAGGAGATCAAAACAGTAACCAAAAACCTCCCAAAAAATAAAAGTCCAGGACCAGATGGCTTCCCTGGTGAATTCTACCAAACATTCAAAGAAGACTTAATACCTATACTTCTCAAACTCTTCCAAAAAATTGAAGAGGAGGGGAAGATTCCTAACTCATTCTATGAGGCCAGCATTACCCTGATACAAAACCAGACAAGGACAGCACAAAAAAAAGAAAATTACAGGCCAATATCACTGATGAACATCGATGCAAAAATCCTCAACAAAACTAGCAAATCAAATACAACAATACATGAAAAAGATCATACACCATGATCAAGTGGGATTTATTCCACGGATGCAGGGATGGTTCAACATCCACAAATCAATCAACATGATACACCACAATAACAAGATGAAGAATAAAAATCACATAATCACCTCAATAGATGCAGAGAAAGCATTTGACAAGATATAGCATACATTTATGATAAAAACTCTCAATAAAATGGGTATAGAAGGAAAATACCTCAATATAATAAAGGCCATATATGACAAACGCATAGCTAATATCATCCTCAATGGAGAAAAACTGAAAGATATCCCTCTAAGAACAGGAACCAGACAAGGATGCCCACTTTCACCACTTTTTTTTTTTGTGAGGAGACCAGCCATGTGCTAGCATCTGCCAATCCTCCTCTTCTTTTGCTGAGGAAGACTAGCCCTGGGCTAACATCCGTGCCCATCTTCCTCCACTTTATATGGGACGCCACCACAGCGTGGCTTGCCAAGCAGTGTGTTGGTGCGCGCCCGGGATCCGAACTGGCGAACCCCGGGCCACCGCAGTGGAGTGCACGCACTTAACCGCTTGCGCCACTGGGCTGGCCCCCACTTCCACCACTCTTATTTAACATAGTATTGGAAGTCCTAGCCAGAGCAATCAGGCAAGAAAAAGAAATAAAAAGGATCCAAATTGGAAAGGAAGAAGTGAAAATGTCACGATTTGCAGGTTACATGATTTTGTCTTTAGAAAACCCTAAAGAATCCACCAAAAAACTTATAGAAATAATAAATGAATATGTTAAAGTTGCAGGATGCAAAATCAAAATACAAAAATCACTTGTGTTTCTATACACTAACAACAAAGTAGCAGAAATAGAAATTAAGAATACAATCCCATTTACAATTGCAACCAAAAGAATCAAAGAAGTAGAAATAAATTTAACCAAAGAGGTGAAAGACCTGTACACTGAAAACTACAAAACATTGTTGAAAGAAATTGAAGAAGACACAAAGAAATGGAAAGATATTCCATGCTCTTGGATTGGAATAATTAACGTAGTTAAAATGTCTGTACTTCCTAAAGCAATCTACAGATTCAATGCAGTCCCTATAAAAGTTCCAATGACATTTTTCACAGAAATAGAACAAAGAATCCTAAAATTTATATGGAACAAAGACATCCTGAGAAAAAAGAACAAAGCTGGAGGCATCACACTCTGTGATTTCAAAATTTACTACAAAGCTATAGTAATCAAAACAGCATGGTACTGACACAAAAACAGACACACAGATCATTGGAGCAGAATCGAGAGCCTGGAAATAAACCCACACATCTATGGGCAACTAATTTTCGACAAGGGAGCCAAGAACATACAATGGAGAAAGGAAAGTCTCTTCAATAAATGACGTTGGGAAAACTGGACAAAAGACTGCAAAAGAATGAAGTAGACCATTATCTTACACCATACACAAAAATGAACTCAAAACGGATTAAAGGCTTGAATATAAGATCTGAAACCATAAAACTTCTGGAAGAAAACAAAGGCAGTATGCTCTTTGACATCAGTCTTAGCAGCATATTTTCAAATCCATGTCTGACCAGGCAACTGAAACAATAGAAAAAATAAACAAATGGGACTACATCAAACTAAAAAGCTTCTGCACAGCAAAGGAAACCATCAATGAAACAAAAAGACAACCTAACAATTGAGAGAAGATATTTGCAAACCATACATCTGATAAGTGATTAATATCCAAAATATATAAAGAACTCATACATCTCAACAGCACAAAAACAAACAACCCAATTAAAAAATGGACAAAAGGTCTGAACAGACATTTTTCCAAAGGAGATATACAGAAGGCCAACAGGAACATGAAAAGATGTTCAATATCACTAATTATCAGGAAAATGCAAATGAAAACTACAATGAGGTATATCACCTCATGCCTGTCAGAATGGCTATAATTAACAAGACAAGAAATAACAGGTGTGGGAGAGGATGTGGAGAAAAGGGAATTCTCATACAGTGCTGGTAGGAGTGCAAACTGGTGAAGCCACTATGGAAAACAGTATAGAGATTCCTCAAAAAATTAAGAATAGAACCACCATACGATCCAGCTATTCTGCTGCTGGGTATTTATCCAAAGAACATGAAAACATGAATGAGTAAAGATATATGCACCCCTATGTTCATTCACAATAGCCAAGACTTGGAAACAGCTTAAGTGCCCATCAAGGGAGTAATGGGTAAAGAAGATGTGGTATGTATACACAATGGAATACTACTCAGCCATACAAAAAAGATGAAATTTTCCCATTTGCGACAACATGGGTGGACCTTGAGGGTATTATGCTAAGTGAAATAAGTCAGAGGGAGAAAGTCAAATACCTTATGATCTCACTCATGAATAGAAGATAAAAACAACAACAACAACAATAACAAACAAACACATAGATACAGAGATTAGATTGGTGGTTACCAGAAGGGAAGGAGGGAGTGAGGAGGCCCAAAGGGGTGACTGGGCACGTGTGTCTGGTGATGGATAGTAATTAGTCTTTGGGTGTCAAACATGATGCAGTCTACACAGAAATTGAAATATAATGATGTACACCTGAATTTTATATAATGTTATAAACCAATGTTACTTCAATAAAAAAAAGGTGGGGTAAATGGAGGTAAGTAAGCTCTTGTAATGATGCATATTAAAATCTTTGAAGTAATCGCTAGAAGCATAATAAAAGAAAACAAAATTAAAAAGCCAAACAGGATGGAAAAAATGGAGTGAAAATTACTTTATTAATCTAGAGCGAGCCCTGATGGCCTAGTGGTTAAAGTTTGGCGTGCTCCACTTTGGCGGCCCAGGGTTTGGTTCCCATGGGCGGAACCACACCACTGGTCTGTCAGTAGCCATGCTGTGGTGGCAGCTCACGCAGAAGAACTAGAAGGACTTACAACTAGAATATACAACTATGTACTGGGGCTTTGGAGAGGGAAAAAAAAGAAAGAGGAAGATTGGCAACAGATGTTAGCTCAGGGCGACTGTTTCCCAGCAGAAAAAAGAAAAGCTTTATTAATCCAAAAGGAGATGAGAAAGGAAGAATAAAGGCATGAAGAACAGATAGGAAAAACAGAAAATAGATAGTAAGATGGTAGTTTTAAGGCCATCTATATCAATAGTTACATTAAATGTGAACAGTCTAAGCACGCTAATAGAAATCGCTCCAATGAAAAAGAACGTCAGACTGTATATAAATAACAAAAAACAAACCCACTTACATGCTGCTTATAGGAAACACAAGTTGGTTTAACATTCAAAATCCATTTGATACAATCACCAATTAACAAATAAAGGAGAAAAACATGGTTTAGACCTTTCCAACATCCCACATCACAATGGTACATTAGTTACAGTTGATGAATCTGTATTAACATATCATTATCCCCTAAAGTCCATAGTTTACATTAGGGTTCACACTTGGTGTTGTATATTCTATGGGTTTTGAAAAATGTATAATGACATATATCCACCATTATAGTATCATACAGAATAGTTTGACTGCCCTAAAAATCCTCTGAGTTCCACCTATTCATCCCTCCCTCCTCCATAACCTCTGGCAACCGCTGATCTTTTATTATCTCCACAGTTTTGCCTTTTCCAGAGTGTCACATAATTTGAATCATACAGTATGTAGCCTTTTCAAATTGGCTTCTTTCACTTACTAATATGCATTTAAGTTTCCTCCATGTCTTTTCATGGCTTGATAGCTCATTTCTTTTTATCACTGAATAATATTCCATTGTATGGATGTACCACTCACTTATTGAAGGACATCTTGGTTGTTTCCAAGTTTTGGCAATTATGAATAAAGCTGCTATAAACATTTGTGTGCAGGTTTTTGTGTGGACATAAGTTTTCAACTCATTTGGGTAAATACCCGGGAGTGCAATTGCACTTGGATTGTATGGTAAGAGTAAGTTTAGTTTTGTAAGAAACTGCCAAACTGTCTTCCAAAGTGACTGTACCACTTATAAGCATTCAGTAGTATAAATTTCCCTCTAGGAAGTACTTTAGCTGCATCCCACACATTTTAATATGTTATATTTCCATTGTCACTTAGGTTTGAAATATTTTATAATTGCCCTTGAGACATCGTTGATCCATGGGTTTAGAAGTTTGTTATTTAATTTCCAAATATTTGAGGGATTTTTCTGATATATTCCTGTTATTAATTTCTAGTTTAATTTCATTCTGGTCGGAGAACATAATTTGCATGACTTGAATCCTTTTATATTTATTGAGATTTGTTTTATGGCTTAGAATATAGTCTATCTTGTTAGTGTTCCATGTGTACCTGACAAGAATGTGTATTCTGGAGTTTAGTGGAGTGTTTATAAATGTCAATTAGGTCAAATTGTTTGATAGTATTCTTCTAATCCATACCATTACTGATTTTTCTGTCTAGTTTTCCTATGAGTTACTTAGGGAAAAGTGCTAAAATCTCCAACTATAATTGTGGATTTGTCTATTTCTTATTTTCAATTTAGCCTCTTCAGCTTTCATTTGACTCTTATTTGTATAGTATAAATTTCCCCATCTCTTTACTTTTAACTGTTTCTTTATATTTAAGTGAGTTTCTTGTAGACAACGTACAGTTGGGTCTTAGTTTTTTACCCAATCTGACCATCCTTGCCTTTTAATTGGGGTGTTTACAATATCTACACTTAATGTAATTATCAACATGGTTGAGTTTGAAGCTGACATCTTGCTGTTTATTTCTTAGTTGTCCCATCTTCTCTGTTCCTTTGTTCTTGTTTCTTTGCTTTCCTTTGGATTGAATATTTTTCATAATTCCATTTTGTTGCCAAGATTGACAAATAAAGTTATTCCTTTATTTCTTTAGTTGTTGCTCTACAGTTTATAAAATATATTTTAAATATCATACTACCTTCAGATAATATATCACTTCATGTGTCGTATAAGAACATTACAGTAGTATGCTTTCATTTTTTCCCTCTCATCCATTATGCTATTGTGGTCATATATTTTGCTTTTTTTTTTAAGATTTTATTTTTTTTTATTTCCCCCCAAAGCCCCAGTACATAGTTGTATGTCATAGCTGCACATCCTTCTAGCCGCTGCATGTGGGACGCAGCCTCAGCATGGCCAGAGAAGTGGTGCGTCAGCGCGCGCCCAGGATCCGAACCCGGGCCGCCAGCAGCGGAGCGCATGCACTCAACCGCTAAGCCACGGGGCCGGCCCATACATTTTGCTTTTACAGGTACTATAAACCACATTGTTGTCATTTTTGCTTTAAAGAGCCCATTATATTTTGAAGAGATTAAAGATTAAAGAAATGTCTTTTACATATATCCATATATTTACTATTTCTTGCACTCTTCATTCTGTTGTGTAGATCCAAATTTCCACATGTATCATTTCCTTCTGCCTGGAGAACTTCCTTTAACATTTCTTGTAGAGCATGATTTTTCTCATTCATTAAAATTCTTGTGATGAATTTTCTCATCTTTTGTTTGTCTAAAACATAGGTCATTTTGCCTTCATTTTGTTATTGTGGTAAAATATACGTAGCATAAAATTTGCCATTTTAACAATTTTTAAGCGTGTAATTCAGTGGCATTAATTACATCCACAATGTTATACAACCATCATCACTATTTCCAAAACTTGTTTGTCACCCTAAACTCTACCCATTAAGCAGTAACTCCCCATTCCCCCCTCCTCTCAGCCCCTAGGAACCTCTAATCTATTTTCTGTCTCTATGAATTTGCCTATTTTAGATATTTCATCTAAGCGGAAACACAGTATTTATCCTTTTGTATCTAGCTTCTTTCACTTAGCATAATATTTACAAGGTTCATCCATGTCGTAGCAGGTATCAGAACTTCATTTCTTTGTATGGCTGAATAATATCCCATTGTTTGTATATACCACAATTTGGGTTGTTTCAACCTTTTGCCTATTGTGAATAATGCTGCAATGAACATTTGCCTACAAGTATCTGTTTGAGTTGCTATTTTCAATTATTTTGGGTTTGTACCTAGGAGTGGAATTGGTGAGTTATATGATAATTCTATGTTTAACTTTTTGAGGAACTGTCTTCATTTTTTTTTTTTTTTTTGCTGAAGAAGATTCACCCTGAGCTAACATCTGTTGCCAATCCTCCTCTTTTTGTATGTGAGCCACTGCCACAGCATGGCCACTGACAGATGAATGGTGTAGGTCCACAAGTGGGAATGGAACCTGGGCTGCTACAGTGGAGCACACCAAACTTAACCACTAGGCCACAGGGGCTGGCCTTGTGTCTTCATTTTTGAACGACAATTTTGCCAGGTAAAGAATTTTAGGTTGATGAGTTTTTGTCTTTCAGTACTCTAAAGATATTTTTCTTCTGTCTTCTAGTTCTTGTAGTTTCTGATTAGTCTATTGTCATTCGTATATTTATCCTTCTGTGAGTAATATATCTTTTTGCTCTGGCTGCTTTTAATATTTTCTCTTTTTCACTGGTTTCAGAAATTTCATTATGAAATAACTTGGTGTGGTTTTCTTTAGGTTTATTCTGCTTGGGATTCATTGAGTTTCTTGGATCTGTGGGTTTATAGCTTTCAGCAAATTTGGAAATTTTCTGACCAATTTGTCTTTAAATATTTTTTCTAAATATTCTATTTTCTAAATACCTATTCTTACCCATCTTCTTTCCTTATGGGATCCTTATGGTATATTATACATATGTCAGTCTTCTTAATATTATTCCATACATAAATGGTGCTGTGTTCATTTTTTTCATTCTTTTTTGTCTCTGTGCTTCATCTTGGTTAGTTCTCTTGCTATTTCTTCAGATCACTGATCTTTTCCTCAGCATCTGCTATTATCCCATCCAGTGTATTTTCCATTTCAGATATTGTATTTTTCATATCTAGAAGTTTCATTTGCTTCTTTCTTATATCTTCCATTTCTCTAGTTATCATGGTTGTGTTTTCCTCTACCTTTTTGAACATATAGAGCATATTCGTAATAGCTGCTTTTATGTCCTTGTTTGGTTGTTCCATCATCATTATAGTTTCTGGATATGTTTTTATTGATTGATGTTTTTCTATTTTTTAAAACAAAATTGTTCAGGTTTTATTTACCAATAGCTCCTCTGTCTTCTCCCTGTCTGATTCGGTGCCCCTTTCCACACTCCCAGATTCAGGAGAGGACTTCTTTGGCCTGCTCAGCCGTAAGGTCTGGGGAGTAGAGGTCAGTGATGAGAGCTGGCAGGGAATAATGTGCCTTCCCTACCTACAGGTCCAGCCATGCCAGCCATTTCTTCATCAGGTGTTGCAACACTTTCCGTACTCACTCTGTCTCTCATTTAAGATTAACTTTGATCTCACTGATGGCCATATAGTTATTTTTCCCTGCCAGCTGCAGCACCACAGGGTGACCCATATTTAGCTCAGCTGGAACAGACTGAATGAGGTAAGTGCCACCCACAGGGATGATGCCAAAGCCAGTGTCAGGTCCCTTTAGTTACTTGATGGCCTTGATCAGGTCATCCTGGCTAACAGCCTGGGCAAATTTTTCCCTTATTTTTAACACCTGTTCATGTAGTTCCTCCCAAGTTCTCAGACCTCTATTCTGGTGCTTCAGGAATAGTGAATAATCTGTATGTTTATTTGATATTAAACATACTTTGATAATCTTTGATAGTCGGTATGCCCAGCATCTCAGACCAAATCCTTTTCCAGAAGTCAGGGGATCCACCCCAGTGGTGGCACAGATGTCCTGGAACTGCACCTGGAACTTGGGATTCTTCTGGATCTCCGGATTGTGTTTGCTGGCAAATTGCCCCAGATTGGTCTTGAACAAGTCTAACTGCTTTGACATCTGGGCCAGGTGATCCTCAGTCAAGACAGTCCCTTGCTTCTTATGGCTGGCCTTGGCAAGCTTCTTCTGGGTGATAATGCTGGCTCCCACCCTGCACAGATATATCCCCGCCCTGGGCTGTGGGCCACCCTGCTGCTGGGACCCTGGTCTCTGTATCTGCAGATCTGCCGCTGGCCTCTATTGATTGATTTCCATGGAAATATTAGTTTTAAATCTATTAAAAGTTAGGGATTGATAAATCAAATAAGATCCAGTCCCAGTACTCAAGGAAATTATAATTTAATAGAAAGGTAAAAACCAAGTATTTACATAACTTTAAGTTAAATCAAGGGCCGCCCCGTGGCTTAGCGGTTAAGTGCGTGTGCTCTGCTGCTGGCGGCCCAGGTTCGGATCCCAGGCGCGCACCGACGCACTGTTTCTCTGGCCATGCTGTGGCCGCGTCCCACATACAGCAACTAGAAGGATGTGCAACTATGGTGTACAACTATCTACTGGGGCTTTGGGGGGAAAAATAAATAAATAAAATTAAAAAAAAACTTATTAAAAAAAAAGCTAAATCAAGAAAATAAAAGGAGCCCAATTTCTACACATTCTCACCAACATTTGTTATTACCTGTCTTTTTGATTATAGCCATCCTAGAGCAAGTGAAGCGGTATCTCATTGTGGTTTTGATTTGTATTTCCTCGATGGCTGATGATGTTGAGCCTCTCTTCATGTTCTTATTGGCTACTTGTATATCTTCTTTGAAGAACTACCTGTTCAGAACCTTTGCTCATTTTTTTTACTGGATTTTTTTTGTTTTTGAGGAAGATTGGCCCTGCACTAACATCTGTTTCCAATCTTCCTCTTTTTTTTTTTTTTCTCTCCCCAAAGCCCCAGTACATAGTTGTATCTCATAGTTGTAGAGTTGTAGCTCTTCTATGTGGAACGCCGCCTCAGCATGGCTTGATGAGCGGTGAGTAGGTCCGCGCCAGGATCCGAACCAGCGAACCCCCGGCCGCCGAAGTGGAGTGCGTGAACTTAACCGCTATGCCATTGGGCTGGCCCATACTGGATTGTTTTTTATTGTTGAGTGGTAAGAGTTCTTTATATATTCTTGTTACAAATCCCTTATCAAATATATGATTTGCAAATATTTTATTGTAGTCCGTGGATTGTCTTTTTACTTTCTTGATGGTGTTCTTCAAAGCACAAAAGTTTTTAATTTGATGAAGTCTGATTTATCTATTTTTTTCTTTGGTTGCTTGTGCTTTTTGTGTCATATCTAAGAAGGTTCACCTAACCCACAGTCACAAAGATTTACTCCTGTGTTTTCTTCTAAGAGTTTTATGCTTTTAGCTCTTACATTTAGGCCTACAATCCATTCTGAGTTAATTTTTTGTGTGCATAAGTGTAAGTAAGGGGTCAAATTTCATTCTTTTGAGTGTGAATATGCAGATGTTCCAGCACTACTTGTTGAAAAGACTATTCTTTTCCCATTGAATTGTCTTTGGACTCTTATCTGAAATAATTGCCCATAAATGTATGGGTTTATGTCTGCCTCTCAATTCTATTCCAGTGATCTATGTCTATCCTTAGGCCAGTACTACACTGTCTTGATTACTGTAACTTTATAATAAGTTTTGAAATTGGGAAGCATGACAGGGTTTTAAGGAAGGGAATGACATCATCAATTTATATTTTTAAAAGACCAGGGGCCGGCCCCGTGGCTTAGCGGTTAAGTGTGCGCGCTCTGCTACTGGCGGCCTGGGTTCGGATCCCGGGCGCGCACTGACGCACCGCTTCTCTGGCCATGCTGAGGCCGCGTCCCATGTACAGCAACTAGAAGGATGTGCAACTGTGATGTACAGCTATCTACTGGGGCTTTGGGGGAAAAAATAAATAAAGAAATAAAATTAAAAGACTACATTTGGGTTCCTGAAAAAGTTAAACAGAATTATTATGTGACCCAGAAATTTCACTCTTATGTATATACCCAAAAGAATTGAAAATAGGAATTCAAACAAATACTTGTATGATAATATTCGTTGCAGCATTATACACAATAGCCAAAAGGTGGAAACAACCAGTGTCCGTCAACAGATGAATGGATAAACAAAATGTGGTACATGCGTATAATGGAATATTAGCCATACAAAGGAATGAAGTTCTTTTTATTTATTTATTTATTTTTCCCCCCAAAGTCCCAGTAGATAGTTGTATGTCGTAGCTGCACATCCTTCTAGTTGCTGTATGTGGGATGCAGCCTCAGCATGGCCGGAGAAGCGGTGCGTCGGTGCGCACCTGGGATCCGACCCCGGGCCACCAGCAGCGGAGCATGCACACTTAACCGCTAAGCCGCGGGGCCGGCCCCGGGAATGAAGTTCTTTTTTTTTTAAGATTTTTTTATTTATTTATCCCCCCCCGCAAAGCCCCAGTAGATAGTTGTATGTCATAGCTGCACATCCTTCTAGTTGCTGTATGTGGGACGCGGCCTCAGCATAGCTGGAGAAGTGGTGAGTCGGTGCACGCCCGGGATCCGAACCCGGGCCGCCAGCAGCGGAGCGCGCGCACTCAACCGCTAAGCCACGGGGCCGGCCCAGGAATGAAGTTCTGATACATGCTGTAACATGGATAAATCTCATAAGCATTACACTAAGTGAAAAAAAAAAACAGATATAAACAGATAAATATTGCATGATTCCACTAATATGAAATATCTAGGATAAGCAAATTCACAGAGATGGAAAGTAGATTAGAGGTGGGAGGAATGGGAAATTGTTGCTTAATGGATACAGAGTTTCTGTTTGGAGTTATGAAAAAAGTTTTGGAAATCGATAGTGGTGATGGTTGCAGAACATTGTGAATGTAATTAATGCCACTGAATTGTACACTTAAAAATAGTTAAAATCCAAATTTTATGTGAGGTATATTTCATCACAGTTAAATAAAAGACTACTTTGGTAGCTGTAAAGAAATCAGACTATATTGGGCCGGCCCCGTGGCTTAGCGGTTAAGTACGTGCGCTCCACTACTGGCGGCCCGGGTTCGGATCCCGGGCATGCACCGATGCACCACTTCTCCAGCCATGCTGAGGCCACGTCCCACATACAGCAACTAGTAGGATGTGCAACTATGATGTACAACTATCTACTGGGGCTTTGGGGAAAAAATAAAGGAGGAGGATTGGCAATAGATGTTAGCTCAGAGCTGGTCTTGCTCAGGAAAAGGAGGAGGATTAGCATGGATGTTAGCTCAGGGCTGATCTTCCTCACACACAAAAAAAATAAATAAATCAGACTATAGGTTAAGGTTACTGCAGGAATCCAGGTTAAAGACGATGTTCCGTTTACCCTTCCAGGTCCACTCTTTCCTTCTCTATCCTGCTCTGTGCTTCAAGAAGCTGACCTGTGTGGACTGATTAACTAGCTCCTAGGCCCTCTGGCTTCTGGTTAAATTTGACCAATGTGGAGCACTGACCAATGCAGAGCACTGGCAAGAGATTAGAGGGTGCAAGGAGAGTGAGATCAAGGTATTCTCCCAGCTCCTAGTCTGGAGGGTTGCTTTGGGCATCTATGTTCCCTGGTGAAAGGTCACAGCTCCTATCAGGCAGCCCTCTCCACAAAGCTCTCTCTGTCTCTGTATTATAGTGATGGCTCCATTCCCTCATTCCTTCTGGGAGTATAGTGGCCACCACTAGTGCACTTGTATTTTCTTATACCAGTTTATTAATTTAACAATTCTTTTATTAAATTTCCCTAGAATTACCCAATTTGAGTGTGCTATCAGTTTCCTGTCTTAGATCAGGGTGGATGTAGTGTGGAGAGCAATAGATATATTTGGAGGTAGAGCCTTGAACCTTCGATAGATTGGATGGAGTGACAGACATGGCCCCTGGCTGTCAGAAAAGTTCTCATAACTTGGGGGAGACAGGACACACAGTCTAGAAAAAAACTCAAGATTCAGACTCATACCAACTAATTATAGTCTAGCTATAGACTCAGGTTCCAAAACGGTTGGAACCAGCTACTCAATGCACTGATCCATCTATCTCCCTGCCTTGGGGACAGAATTGACTCTTCTCCAAGCTTTCAGATCTGCAGGAGAGAAATTGGAGGGGGTTGGTTGTTTTCCACAGAGGAATCAGAAAAGTGGGATGTCCCAAGGAAGCAGTGGAAATAGAGGTTCTTGGAAATGATCCTGGGAAAAAGTCTAAACAATTGGGTGAAGTGTTAGGATCCAGACACTGGCTTGCAATGGCTCAGCCTCCCACCCAGGTGATCTGGAGATAAATGGGAACAGCAGATCGTGGAGATATTCAGGCCTCAGAGTTAATGAAGCAACACCCTGTTAGGTCCAGCAGCTGTCCTCCTGTGCCTGTTCTGTGCCTGAAGCCATATACAGGACAAAATGGGGGAGGTTTCTCATCACAGACCCTACATCATTTATACCTCCCAACTATTTCCTCACTTTCCCTGTTTTCCCTGAATGCCTTTCTCCGGCCCTTTCAAACCCACATCCCTGCTAGGTGGCAGAGCATCTGAGATGGAGGTGTTACCCACACACTTCAGGTCTTGCTGCGTCAGACTGGAAACCCTTAATGTCTGCCTGGCTTATTTCACTTTCATTCAACACAGAGAACTCTAGGGTGTAACTCCTACAACATGATCTTTAGGTCTTGGGCCCCTGGACCTGTCCTCTGGAACCTGCTAGGTGTTTCAGTTCAGCCTTTCAGACCAAGGCCCCTTGAGTGGGTGTGCCCAGTACAGTAAACTCTTTTTCTTGTCACACTTACTTTATTCCCACAAGAAGCACTTATCCACTTCATCTTACTCCCTTTCATGCTCCAAGGATCCAGGCATCCTTCAGACATTCACAGCTTCCAGCTAGATGTATGATTTCAGAGACATTGCTTAACTTCTGTATGCCTCAAGTTGTTCTTATTAAGTTCTTAGCCAATGCCTGGCACCTGGCAAAACTCAGTAAATTTTAGTTGTTGTTATTATTATATTAAAAAAACCCACTATGTTCATGTAACTTGTATGACCCACTTCACCAAATTTGAGTCTAAAACATGGTCACATTTCTCTCTTTAAAATTCTGAGTCTAAATTCAGTTTATTTTTATACTTGTTTTATTTTATTTTAGTTCTTTCTTTCTTTTTTTTTTTTTTTTATAATTTTATTTATTTATTTTTCCCCAAAGCCCCGGCAGAGAGTTGTATGTCATAGTCGCACATCCTTCTAGTTGCTGTATGTGGGACGCGGCCTCAGCATGGCCGGAGAAGTGGTGCGTCAGTGAGCGCCTGGGATCTGAACCCAGGCCACCAGCAGCGGAGCGCGCGCACTTAACCGCTAAGCCACGGGGCCAGCCCATATTTATTTCTTAATTAGGTATTATGTGCACCCAGAAAAAATTCCAAAAAAGTAAAAAGGCCCACTACTTCTCCCAGTCACCCATTTCACCTCCCCACAGACATCCATCTTACCAATTTCTTCCTTAGACTTCAACAGATACTCTATGCAATTATAGACACACACATTTTTTCCTTGTACAAATACTAGCCATAACAATATATCTTGGGGAGGTTTTCAAATCAGTTCTTACCGAGTTGCCTAATTCTTCCTTTATCTTTTCAGCTTCCCTCCAAATTTATTTGTAAATTTGGTATGATTTTCATAAAATAAGATTCATCCATTTTAACTGTACAGTTTAATAAATTTTGGCAATTGTATATAGTCATGTAACCATCACCACAATTAATATATAAAATGTTTCCATCATCCTAAAAAGTTCCCTCTTTCTCCACTGCAATCAGGCCCCTCACCTAACACTTAACTCTATGCAACCACTGACCTGCTTTCTGCCACTGTAGTTTTGCTTTTGCTAGAATTTCATATAAATGGCATCATACAATATGTGTTCTTTTGACTTCTTTCACTTAGCATAATGTTTTTGAGATTCATCCATGTTGTTGCACATATCAATATCTCATTTCGTTTTAGTGCAGAGTAGTATTGCATAGAAATTGTTTATTCAATTACCTGTCGATAAATATTTGGTTTGTTCCACTTTGTGCTTCTTATAAATAATGCTATTTGCGTATTGGTCTTTGTGTGGGCATATATTCACATCTGTTCTTAGGTAAATACTTAAGAGTAGAATTGATGGGTCATAAAGTAAAGTATGTTTATTTAACTGCCAAACTGTTTCCCAAGTGTCCATACCATTTTGCAATCTCATCTACAATGTATTGGAGTTCTAGTTTGCCTTATTCTTTTTAACAGCTGGAAGGTAAATGCTGGACAAAAAGAGCAATAAATCAAATGTAGAAAATGTTAACAATTGGTGAATCTGGATAAAGAGTATATGGATGTTCATTTTACTATTCTTTCCATTTTTCTTTAAATTAAAAACTTTTTTAAAATAATAAGCTGGGAGAAAAACTAAATTGCATATTATGTGGAATGGGACTGATTCTAAAGTTTATCTGGCAGGTAAAATTTGTAAGGAGAGCCAAGACAATTTTGCAAAGGAACAATAAAGGAGAATGGGTCCTACTAGATATCAAAACTACCTCTAAAGTGATAGTAATTTAAACATAGTTTAGAGGCCGGCCCCGTGGCTTAGTGGTTAAGTGTGCGTGCTCTGCTACTGGCGGCCAGGGTTCGGATCCTGGGCCCGCACCGACGCACTGCTTCTCCGGCCATGCTGAGGCGGCGTCCCACATACAGCAACTAGAAGGATGTGCAACTATGACGTACAACTATCTACTAGGGCTTTGGGGAGAAAAAGGGAAAAAAAAATAAACATAGTTTAGTGTCACACAAAAACATCCCAGATAAATCATACAGAGAGTCTAGAAAAAGGTTCATGTGGCTATGGATATTTAGTTTATGATAAAGGTGGCATTTTAAAATTAGAATGAGTTAATATATGATGATGGGACTTGACTATTTATTTAAAAAATTAATGGAGTCCTACTCCATTCCATTTACAAACATAAATTCAGTAAATACTAGAAGTATTAATATATTAGAAGAACTATACATGATTTTTAAGTAAATTTGGGATAGGCATGACATTCCTAAGCAAGAAGTAAAATCCAAAAGCAATAAAGAAAAGTACTGTTATATTTCACCACATAAAATTTAAAAATTCTCTAGGGTTAAAAATAACATAAACAATATATCTGTGCATGTGTAGGTATGTGCGTGTTCAGTCCTTTGTCTTGCTGAATTTCCCACAGTATAGATTTTGCTGATCACATGCCCATGGAATCATTTAACATGTTTCTCTTTCCCTTGTATTTGCTTTAACCTGATAGTTACATCTAAAGGCTTGATCAGATTCAGATTTGAGGGTTTTATTTTTTAAAGCAAGACTACTTTAGGGCCGGCCCTGTGGCTTAGCGGTTAAGTGTGCGTGCTCCGCTACTGGCGGCCTGGGTTCGGATCCTGGGCGCGCACCAACGCACCGCTTCTCCGGCCATGCTGAGGCCGCGTCCCACATACAGCAACTAGAAGGATGTGCAACTGTGACATACAACTATCTACTGGGGCTTTGGGTGGGGGGGGAAAGGAGGAGGATTGGCAATAGATGTTGGCTCAGAGCCGGTCTTCCTCAGCAAAAAGAGGAGGATTAGCATGGATGTTAGCTCAGGGCTGATCTTCCTCACTGAAAAAAAACAACAGACTACTTTATAAATGATGTTGCGTGGGCCGGCCCTGTGGCTTAGCGGTTAAGTGCTCGCACTCCGCTGCTGGTGGCCAGGGTTCGGATCCTGGGAGCGCACCGACGCACTGCTTCTCCGGCCATGCTGAGGCCGTGTCCCACCTACAGCAACTAGAAGGATGTGCAGCTATGACATACAACTATCTACTGGGGCTTTGGGGGGAAAATAAATAAATAAATAAATAAATGATGTTGCATGCTTCTATCGGAGGGAACATAATTTCCTTGTCTCTTTTTTTGCAATGTTATCAACTATTGATGAGCTTTTCCTAGATCCATTAATTAATTAGGGGTTGCCAATTGGTGATGTTTTAATTTCTACTGTTTTACTTTCTATCATTTCTACTGTGTTTGTTAGTTAGAATACCTCTATAAGGAGAAACTTCCTCTTAACACCTATTCAGATATTCAGTTTGTATAGGAAAAGCATAACAAATGTTGATTCTTTTTTCTTTACCAGTTTTCAAAATAATGAGTTGATTCCCTACCATCCTTCAAAAGTGACCAATAAAATGTGTTTTATAGTATCACTATGAATAAACAGATTTACTTTCAATCCGCTGCAGCTATTACTCCTATTGATGCTCAAATGATACAACTTTTGGCCAGTGTGAGTTTATTTAGATTGGCTCCTGAGTCCTTTTGATACACCAGTTATCTTTGTTAACTTTTCTGCTTCCTGATATGATAAGATATTTTAGGTTCATTTTCTACAATTCCTGCCCCAGACCTGCCCCAGAATCAGCCATCTCCAAGGAGTCCAGGTTACTTTTAACAGGAACTGATATTTAAAAACAACAATCTGGGTGCCAAGGATGCTCACTGGTATTGGATTGGTCTTTTCGGCTGACAGAGCTAGAAAATATAATTTTTTAAAAAAAGATAAAATACATCATGAGTTCATACTGACAATTCCAATTCAAAATTACTTTTGAATTTATTTAATGTGATCAATCTTACATCAGCATCTCCTTTCAACAATATCAAAAATCTTAGTTCTCAATAACAGCAACATAATTATTATTTGATATCTCCCACAGTACACAGTTTCAGAGCAACAATGACAATAATAACCAACAGTAAAATTATTAAAAACAACTTGAGATTTTTTTTAGTTTCTTTTTGTCCTTAGAGCATATTTGGCTATGGATGTATAGTCAAATTAACGTATTTCAGTTACTAAGATAGTCCTTCTTTGTATAGTTCTACCACTCATTCAATACATTTTAGATTGATTTAATTTCATTTTACTTTCAATTTGAGGATTGCTTTTATATTTTTATGTTTTGTCAGACTTATGTGGGTGTTCATATATAATAAAGTTCACCAGGGCTAGCCCAGTGGCGCAAGTGGTTAAGTGCACGCGCTCCACTTCGGTGGCCCGGGGTTCGCCGGTTCGGATCCCAGGCACGCACCGACGCATCGCTTGTCAAGCCATGCTGTGGCGGCGTTCCATATAAAGTGGAGGAAGATGGGCACAGATGTTAGCTCATGGCCCATCTTCCTCAGCCAACAAAAAAAGAGGGAGGAGGATTGGCATCAGGTGTTAGCTCAGGGCTGATCTTCCTCACATACACACAAAAATATAATAAAGTTCACCAGTTTTAAGTATACTATGCAGTGAGTTTGGACAAACATATACAGATGTGTAACCATCACTACAATCATGATATAGACATTTTTATCACCCCAAAAATTTCACTCATGACTCTTTGTAGTCGATTCCCTCCCCACATCCCTTGGCCCCTGCATACAATTGAATGTATTTTGGTATATTACGTTATTAAGTTTTAAAAATTGTGGTGAAATATATATGACATAAACTTTGCCATTTTAACCATTTTTAAGTGTACAATTCAGTGGCATTAATTATTCACAATGTTGTGCAACCATCATCACTATCTATTTCCAAAACTTTTTCATCACCCCAAACAGAAATTCTGTACTCATTAAGCAATAACTCCTCATTACCCCCTCTCCCCAGCCCCTTGTAACCTTTAGTCTACTTCTGTCTCCATGAATTTTCCTATTCTAAATATTTCATGTAAGTGGAATCATACAATGTTTGTCCTTTTGTGTCTGGTTCTTTCACTAAGCATAATATTTTCAAGGTTCATCCGTTTGTAGCATGTATCAGAACTTTATTCCTTTTTATGTTTGAATAATATTCCTTTGCATACATATACCACATTTTGCTTATCAGTTCATCTGTTGATAGACACTTCAGTTGTTTCCACCTTTTGGCTGTTGTGAACAATGCTGCTATGAACATGGATGTACAAATATCTCTTTGAGACCCTGCTTTCAATTCTTTTGGGTATGTACCTAGGAATGGAATTGCTGGGTCATAAAGGAATTCAAAGTTTAGCTCTTTAAGGAACTGCCAAACTGTTTTCCACAGCGGTAGTACCATTTACATTCTGCATTGTGAAAGGGTTCCAGTTTCTTCACATTCCCACCAACCGGGCATCTCACTGAAGTTTTGATTTGCATTTCCCTAATGACTAATGATGTTGAGCATCTTTTCATGTGCTTATTGGCCATTTGTATATCTTCTTTGGAGAAATGTCTATTCAAGTCATTTACCCATTTTTTAAGTTGGATTGTTTATTCATCCCTTTACTTTTAATCTATCTATGTTATATATTTAAAGTAGGTTTCTTATAGACAATATATAGGTGGGTCTTATTTGTTTTATCCACTCTGTCTTTTAATTGATATGTTTAAATGATTCACATTTAAAATGTGAATATATTTTGTGTATTAAATGTGAATTCACATGTAAATTTATTGATAAAGTTGGGTTAATATCTACCATATTTGTAACTGTTTTCTATTCATTGCAGTTATTTTTTTTACCTTCTTTTTTTCTGTCTTCTCTGGGTTTGTGTGTGTGTATGTGTGTGTGTGAGAGGAAGATAAGACCTGAGCTGGGCCGGCTCAGGGCTGATCTTCCTCACAAAAAAAAAAAAGAAGATAAGACCTGAGCTAACATCCATTGCCAATCCTCCCCTTTTTGCTGAGGAAGACTGGCCCTGGGCTAACATCTGTGCCCATCTTCTTCTACTTTTTATATGTGGGATGTCTGCCACAGCATGGCTTGATAAGCGGTGCATGGGTCCGCGCCTGGGATCCGAACCTGTGAACCCCGGGCCACCAAAGTGGAGTGTGTGAACTTAACCACTATGCCACTGGGCTGGCCCCTGTCTTCTCTGGTTTTAATTGAGCATTTTATATAGTTCCATTTTCTCTCCTCTGCTTCTGAAATTTTTAGTGGTTGCCCTAGAGTTTGCAATATATATTTACAACTAAACTAAGTCCATTTTCGAATACACTATACCACTTCATGTGTAGTACAGGTATCTTATAAGAGTATTATAAATTCCTCCTTCCTGTCCCATGTAATGTATTGTCATTCATTTCACTTATCTATAGTCTGTAATCTCCCAATAAATTTTTGCTATTATTACTTTGAACAGTTATCAGTTAGATCACTAGAATGAAAGATTTTATTTTATCTTCATTTATTCCTTCTCTAATGCTTTTCCTTTCTTTATGTAGATTCAAGTTTCTGACCTATATCATTTTCCTTCTCTCTGAAGAACATCTTTTAATGTTTCTTGCAAAACAGGTCTACTGACAACAAATTCCCTCAGTTTTGTCTGAGAAAGTCTTTATTTCTCCTTCACATTTTTTTTATAATTTTATTTATTTATTTTTCCCCCAAAGCCCCAGTAGATAGTTGTATGTCATAGTTGCATATCCTTCTAGTTGCTGTATGTGGGACGCGGCCTCAGCATGGCCGGACAAGCAGTGCATCGGTGCGCGCCCGGGATCTGAACCCGGGCCGCCAGCAGTGGAGCGCGAGCACTTAACCACTAAGCCACAGGGCCGGCCCCCTCCTTCACTTTTAAACGATAATTTTGCTGGATACAGAATTCTAGGTTGATGGGTTTTTCCTTTCAACACTTAAAATATTTCACTCCACTCTCTTCTTGCTTGCATGGTTTCTGAAGAGAAGTTCAATGTAACTCTTATCTTTGTTCCTTTGTATGTAATGTGGGTTTTTTCCTGTGGCTTCTCTCAAGATTTTCTTTATCTTTGGTTTTCTGTGGTTTGAACACGATAGGCCCAGGTGTTGAATTTTTGGTATTTATCCTGTGTGGTGTTCTCTGAGCTTCCTGGATCTGTGGTTTGGTTCTGTCACTAATTTTGGAAAATTCTCAGCCATTGTTACCTCAAATATTTCTTTTCCTTTCTCTCTTTTTTTTTCTTCCTAGTATTCTTGTTATGTGAATGTTACACCTTTTGCTATTTCCCCACAATTCTTGGATATTCTGTTTCTTTTGTTTTTCATTCTTTTTTTCTCTTTGAATTTCATTTTGGAAATATTGACATATCTTCAAGCTCACTGAATCTTTTCTTGGCCATGTCCAGTCAACTGATGAACCCATCAAAGGCACTTTTCATTTCTGTCACAGTGTTTTTTATTTCTAGCATTTCCTTTTTTTTTTTTAATTTTATTTATTTATTTATTTTTCCCCCAAAGCCCCAGTAGATAGTTGTATGTCATAGTTGCACATCCTTCTAGTTGCTGTATGTGGGACGTGGCCTCAGCATGGCCGGAGAAGCAGTGCATCGGTGCACGCCTGGGATCCGAACTCGGGCTGCCAGCAGCGGAGCGCACGCACTTAACCACTAAGCCACAGGCCCGGCCCTAGTATTTCCTTTTGATTATTTCTTAATATTTCCATCTCTCTCCTTACACTATCTGTCTTTTCTTACATGTTGTTCACTTTTTCCACTAGCACCTTTAGCATATTAATCCAAGATATTTTAAATTCCTAGTCTAATAATTCCCAAATCTGTCATATCTGAGTCTGGTTCTGAAGCTTGCTTTGTCTCTTTAGATGGTAGTTTTTCTTGGCTTTTAGCATGCCTTGTAATTTTTTGTTGAAAGCCAGATATGATGTATCAGGTAATAGGAACTGAGATAAGTAGGCCTTTACTGTGAGATATTTTGTTCATTTCTCTGGCTAGGAGTTAGACTGTTTTTAATGCTTGCTGTAGTTGTAGATGTCAGAAGCTTCAATTTCTTCTGCTGTTCTTGTTTTTGTCTTTCCTATTATCTTTGAGTTTCCCTAGAAATTCCTTCTAAAGAGAGTCTGTATCTTGCAGCTCCCAGTTGTAATCCACTATTACTATGTGGAGCCCTGTTGATGTGGTGGAAATGTACTGGGGGAAGGGAAGTGTTGCATAATCTTATTATTAAATCTCAACTTATTTAGTGGGCCTAAATTCCTGGGCTGTGACCTTCAGAAGAGTTTCTTATTTTTTTTCCTCCCCTAATGTGAGGCAGGAAGGCTAGAAGGGCCTGGAGTTGCTCAATTGCCCTTCCCTTAGGTCAGATAGGGCTCTGGTAAAGTAGTTGCCCTTTGTTACCAACAGACCTTTGTTATGTAAGACAGAAGGTTCTGGGCATATTTCAAAATGTTTGCTTTCCCTCTGAGTGTATTTCAAAACAGCTATTTTTTTCATTTCCCCTGCCAGAAGCACGGGATATTTTTCTCTGACCTTTACCATAAGAACCTGGTAGAGGTCCTGGAAGTAAACTCATGGAAGTGTGTGGGCTGCATTACAACTGGGCCCTCAAGAGTTTGTAACTCTCAAGCTAGTCCATAAACCCACACACCTATGGACAGCTAATCTTCGACAAAGGAGCCAAGAACATACAATGGAGAAAGGAAAGTCTCTTCAACAAATGGTGCTGGGAAAACTGGATAGCCACATGCAAAAAAAATGAAAGTAGACCATTACCTTACACTGTACATAAAAATTAACTCAAAATGGATTAAAGACTTGAATGTAAGACCTGAAACTATGAAACTTCTAGAAGAAAACATAGGCAGTATGCTCTTTGACATCGGTCTTAGCAACATATTTTCAAACACCACGTCTGATGGGGCAAGAGAAATAATAGAAAAAATAAACAAATGGGACTACATCAAACTAAAAAGCTTCTTCCCAGCAAAGGAAACCATCAACAAAACGAAAAGACAACCTAACAATTGGGAGAAGATATTTGCAAACCATACATCTGATAAGGGGTTAATCTCCAAACTATATAAAGAACTCATGCATCTCAACAACAAAAAAACTAACAACCCAATTAAAAAATGGGCAAAAGACCTGAACAGACATTTCTCCAAAGAATATATACAGATGGCCAACAGGCACATGAAAAGATGTTCAACACCATTAACTATCAGGGAAATGCAAATCAAAACTACAATGAGATATCACCTCACGCCCGTCAGAATGGCTATAATTAACAAGACAGGAAACAACAAGTGTTGGAGAGGATGTGGAGAGAAGGGAACTCTCATACGCTGCTGGTAGGAGTGCAAACTGGTGCAGCCACTGTGGAATACAGTATGGAGATTCCTCAAAAAATTAAGGATAGAACTACCATACGATCTAGCTATTCCACTGCTGGGTATTTATCCAAAGAACATGAAAACCAATGCATAAAGATACATGCACCCCTGTGTTCATTGCGATGTTATTCACATTGGCCAAGACTTGGAAGTAACCTAAGTGGCCATCAAGGGATGAATGGATAAAGAAGATGTGGTATATATACACAATGGAATACTACTCAGCCATAAGAAATGATGAAATCCAGCCATTTGTGAGAACATGGATGGAGATTGAGAGTATTATGCAAAGTGAAATAAGTCAGAGGGAGAAGGTCAAATACTATATGATCTCACTCATTAAGAAGTAGATAATAACAACAACAAACAAACACATAGAGACAGGGATTGGATTGGTGGTTAACAGAGGGGAAGTGGGGAGGAAAGAGGGCAAAAGATGATGGACTGTAATTAGTATTTGGGTGGTGAACATGAGAACGTGATGTAATCCATGCAGAAACAGAAGTATAATGATGTACACCTGAAATTTATACAATGTTATAAACCAATGTTACTGCAATAAAAAAAAGCTAGTCCAGATTCAGCCTCCAGGAATTTGTCAATTACTGTTTATGTGTTCCTACCAGTTCCTCACTGTAATGGATTCTTCTCCCTATAAGCTGTGATCCTCTGTATTTGCCTGTCTCCCCAGTTTTGGGGACAGTGGTTTGCCCTGAAAAAAAAAAAGTGTTTTATTTAAAAATGATTACTTACGGGGCTGGCCCCGTGGCTTAGTGGTTAAGTGTGCGTGCTCTGCTGCTAGCCGCCCGGGTTTGGATCCTGGGCGCGCACCAACGCACCACTTCTCCGGCCGTGCTGAGGTCGCGTCCCACATACAGCAACTAGAAGGATGTGCAACTATCTACTGGGGCTTTGGGGGGAAAAAAAATAAAGAAATAAATGAAAAAAAAAGAACAAGCCTTTAAAAAAAAGTGATTACATAGAAGTCTAAAAAGTAATATGTGAAAATGTAGTGGTAATTCTATTTGAGGTGATTTTTGGCTTTTTGTGTTTTCAAAAATTTCTACCTTTAGAGTCAGAAAGAAAAAAACCACAAGCTTTCCTTTTTTGTGTGTGTGTGAGAAAGATTAGCCCTGAGCTAACATCTGTTGCCAATCCTCCTCTCTTTGCTGAGGAAGATTGGCCCTGGGCTAACATCCATGCCTATCCTGCTCTACTTTATATGGGACGCTGCCACAGCTTGGCTTGATAAGCCATAAGTTGATCCATGCCTGGGATCTGGACCCCTGAACCCTGGGCCACTGAAGCGGCATGCACGAGCTTAACCACTACACAATCGGGCCAGCTCCCACAAGCTTTTCTTTTTGTTTTTGTTGAGTAATAGGAACATGGCACATCCACATAATAAAATAGTATACAGCTATCCAAAGATCTGAGGAAGCTCTAGATGTACTAATATGGTACACTTCCCAAGACATATTTAAAAAGCAATATATAAAATATTATATTTTATTATTTTTATATAATAAAAATATATTTTATATTATATTTATATATTTATATAATTTATATTATATTTTATTATTTTATATAATTTTAATATTATATAAGGTGCTACTCTTTAAGAAGATATATACAAACATATCTTTTTATGCGTAGATGATATTTGAAAGGATACATAAGAAACTGGTGATTGCAGTTGCCTCTGGGAAAGAGAACTGAGGGTAGGAGTGGGAGACAGTTAATGTTCTCATTTTACCTTTGCTTCTTTTTAATTTTTTTACCACTCACTTCAATTTCCTGTGTGCATGTGTGTGTGTGTGTGTGTGTGTGTGTGTGTATTTGTGATGGAAAAAATACCATTTGTCCTCTCTTCTGATTAATTTTAGAAGACTTTCTGAACATGGAAAGGAGAATTGTAAAGCTTGGTGTCAGCTGTGGGAATAGTGGCCCACATTTTAGTGTGACTTGCTGGTGACAGAGAGGACAATATAGACCTTATTCTTAAAGAATTATTGTGTGTTTTAACCTGCCTGGTGGCTCCCTCTGGGATTGGCTCAGGAGATTGCCTTTGTTTCAGAACTTTCTCAGAGCTGGAGTGGGTTCCCAGGTGATGTTTCTTGAAATAATTTAAAGGGAGATATACTAGGCACAATTGCCTGGGGAGAGGATAACAGATGGGGCAAGCAGCAGATAGACTGAAAAGCCTGGGAAGAAAGAGGCTAGGGAAGGAGATATATGGAGGAATAAGGACTTTGAAAAGCTTCTGTGCATATCAGGGAATGTAGAAGTCCCTGTGCATGCCCAGGGCTAGACACATGCTAGAAAAGACCAGAGAAGACCCTAAGTTTTCACCTCTGGCTGACCTTAAGGCTCTGCACAAAGAGGAAGAGAAGGCTAAAGTAGAATAATTGTAAATTGTCTGGCCAAGTGTTGGCACCAATACATAGCCAATCTATAAAGATTGGGAGAGTATTTTTCTCTTTTTTTCTTTTTTTTGCTCTAAAAAATAAGATTAACAATAAATTTCTCACAAGAAACCATGGAGGCCAGAAGTCAGTGGGATGACATATTTAAAATGTTAAAAGAAAAAATTGTCGAGCCAGCCCTGATGGCCCAGCAGTTAATGTCTGGCATGCTCTACTTCAGCAGCCTGGGTTCGGTTCCCAGGCACGGAACCACACCACTCATCTGTCAGTAGCCATGCTGTGGCAGTGGCTCACATAGAAGAACTAGAAGGACTTACAACTAGAATATACAAGTATATACTGGGGCTTTGGGGAGGGAAAAAAAAAAGAGAGAGGAAGATTGGCAACAGATGTTAGCTCAGGGCAACTCTTTCCCAGCAAAAGAAAAGAAAAGAAAAGAAAAAACTGTCAAACGAGAATTCTATATCTAGCAAAGATATCCTTCCAAAATGAAGGGTAATTCCACTCAAAAGAATTGAAATCAGGATCTCAAAGAGATGTTTGTAAATCCATGTTCATAGAAGCATTATTCACAATAGCTAAAACATGGAAGCAACCCAAGTATCCATCATCAGATGTATGGATAAGCAAAATGTGGTATATATATAGACACACAATGGAATATTATTCAGCCTTAAAGAAAGACACTGATATATGCTACAACGTGAATGAACCTTGAGGACATTATGCTAAGTGAAATAAGCTGGTCACAAAAAGACAAATACTGTGTGATTCCACTTATTTGAGGTACCTAGAGTAGTCAAAATCACAGAGAAAGAAAGTAGAATGGTGTCTGCCAGGGGCTAGAGGTGGCGGAGGGAATGAGGAGTTATTGTTTAATGGGTATAGAGTTTCAGTTTTCTGAGATGAAAAGAGTTCTGGAGATGGATGGTGGTGATGGTTGCATAACAAAATGAATGTGCTTAATACCATTGAACTGTACACTGAAAAATGGTTGGGATGGTAAATTTTATGTTATGTGTATTTTATCACAATAAAAAAATTGGAAAAAATATATAGAGTAATACACAGAACAGTTATTAACATTTTTAAAACACAAATACTTAGAACTTTTAGAGTAACAGAAAAAATGAAAATTAGTGGAAAAGAAATGAAGGAGAAATTAAGGCATTTCCAGATAAACAAATGCTGAAAGAGTTGATTGCTAGTAGTCCTGCCCTACAAGAAATGCTAAAGGGTGTCCTTCAGAGTGAAATGAAAGGACATTAGACAGTAACTAGAAGCCATACAAAGAAAGAAAGAACACCAGTGTTTGTACCTATATAGGTAAATATAAAATTCATTATTATTGTATTTTTGGTTTGTAACTCCTCTTTTTTTCCTATATTATTTAAAATAAGACAAATGCATAAGACAATAATTATAAATCTATATTAATGGGCACACAATGTATGCAGATGTAATTTGTGACAATAACAACATAAGAGGAGGGAAGACAGAGCTGCATAGGAGCAGAGTTTTGTATACTACTGAAGCTAAGTTGAGTCAATTCAAAGTAGATTATTATCAATCTAAGGCATTATTTGTAACACCCAGGGTAACCACTAAGAAAATAACTAAAAAATAAATAAATAAATACAGAAAAAGAAATGAGAAGAGAATCAAACAGTACACTAAAAAAAATTAATTAAAAACAAAACAAGGCAGGGGCTGGCCCTGTGGCATAGCAGTTAAGTGCACATGCTCTGCTGCTGGCGGCCGGGGTTCGGATCCCAGGTGCGCACCAATGCACCGCTTTTCAGGCCATGCTGTGGTGGCGTCCCACATAAAGTGGAGGAAGATGGGCACAGATGTTAGCCCAGGGCCAGCCTTCCTCAGCAAAAAGAGGAGGATTGGCGTGGATGTTAGCTCAGGGCTGATCTTCCTCACCAAAAAAAAAAAAAAAGGCAGTAATGGAGGAACTGAGGAATAAAAAAGACATGAGATATACAGAAAACAAATGGAAAAATGGCAGAAAAAAGTTCTTCCTTGTCAGTAATTACTTTAAATGTAAATAGGTTAAACTCTCTAATTAAAAGGTCAAAGGTCAATATTGGCAGAATGGATTTAATAAATGATCCAACTATATGCCATCTACAAGAGACTCACTTTAGATCCCAAGACATGAATAGGTTGAAAGTGAAAGGATGGAAAAAGATATTCCATGAAAATGGTAACCAAAAGAGAGCTGGGGTAGCTATACTAACATCAGACAAAATAGACTTTAAGTCCAAAAGCGTTATTAGAGAAGGACATTATATATAGATAAGGGTCAATCGATCAAAAAGAAATAACAATTATAAACATACACTCACATAACAACAGAGTCCCAAAATATATGAAGCAAAAATGTACAGAATTGAAGAGAGAAATAGACAGTTCTATAATAAGACAGTAGGAGACTTCAATACCTCACTTTCAAAAATGGCTACAACAACAATACAGAAGATCAATAACGAAAAAAAGGATTTGAACAATGAATTAGACCTAACAGACATATACAGAACACTCCACCCAACAACAACAGAATACATATTCTTCTCAATTGCATGTGGAACATTCTCCAAGATACACTATATGTTAGACCACAAAGCAAATCTCAATAAATTTAAAAAGATTGAAATCATACAAAATATCTTCTCTGACCACAACGGAATGAAACTAGAAATCAATAACACAGGGAAAACTGGAAAATTCACAAATATGTGGAAATTAAACAACACACTCTTAAATAACCAATGGGTCAAAGAAGAAATCATAAGGCAAATTAGAAAATACTTTGAGATGAATGAAAACAAAAACACAACATACCAAATGCAGAGTAAGTTCTGAGGTGAGAGGGGTTGTGAGGCAGAGGATGATGCTGGAGAAAAGACACAGCAGAGTCACTTTAGAATACTTGAGCAGGCTAGAGAAGAGGAGAAGGAGGAGACAGGGACATGGGGAAGTCCTGTGGTTTCTGTATAGTCTTGTCATTGCCCTCCAGCCGGAGCCCACCAGGAATACACCTACAGTTGAAGAAGTTGAGTTTATTACTCGTTGCAGCAAGGGAGAACATATACCATGAGAACCGTGGGAAGTCTCAGGGAGAGGGTGTTAGAAAGAAACCTGTTATAAGATTTGGGTGATTTGGAGGAGGGGGGCAAAGAAGCGGAGGTTCCCTGTAGATTGGGTGCTAACAGAAAAAAGGACAATTCTATGATTATCTCAATAAATCTTATCTATAAGGAGGACAGACTAGAGTGAGAATAAAGCTGTAACTGGTTAGGAGGCAGTTGCCACTCACATAAGCTGGGAGAGGGGGATGTTTAGTGTTTTGTGGTTGCACAGTGACCTTGTCTTTGTGCTTAGACACAATTATGAAGTAGCTTTGTTTTGTCTCACTCTGTCATGGCTTCAGAGTGACTTTATCTGACATTCATAGTCTGTGAGATTGTTTTTGTCTAGCAGAATAACATGGCCCAGCTGTGAGCACCAGGCCAACTCCTAACAACACTGAGGGCTAGCTATCAGTGTCAGACCAGTTCCTGGATGTCAGAGGCTCTTTTTTTCTTTCTTAGGCTCAAACAAGTTTCTTGGGCCCCTAATCAGAGAGGGTGATGATGTGGTCAGTGGCTGGTTGGGGGACAGGCCAGGGTCAAGGTGGCCTTTGAGAAGGAAGGCAGATGCCGTGCAGAAGACAAAGACAATCCTAGCAGGACTAGTGAGCATCTGGCAGAGCTAAAGCCAGGGCAGCTTCTCTCCAGCCACTTCCAGCGTCCCTTTTAGTGCCTACATCTAGTAGTGCTGCTCCATATTCCATTGCTTCCTGTGACCTCGGCTGGTGGCAGGGACAGCGGGGATCACTGTGGGCTCTTGGCAGAGCTGTGGCTTACATGAATTCATTCATCCAGTCACAGTTACTGCATGTGAAGCATTGAGAGTCCTTCGAAGACGACTCAGATGCAGGCTTGCTCTCAAAAGCTTTGAAATATGGTAGTTTAGACTCTGAAGAACCTGTGCAGAGTTTAGATTTATTTTTTCCTGTCCCCTAGCAACATCCTCTCCATCTGATAATTCCTTAATCAGAGTTTTTCAAATTACACGATGCAGCCTATTAGTGGGTCGTGATGGGCATTTTATTTTATTTTTTTAAATTTTATTTATTTATTTTTTTCCCCCAAAGCCCCAGTAGATAGTTGTACATCATAGTTGCACATCCTTCTAGTTGCTGTATGTGGGACGCGGCCTCAGCATGGCCGGAGAAACGGTGCGTCAGTGCGCGCCCGGGATCCGAACCCAGGCCGCCAGCAGCGGAGCGGGCACACTTAACCGCTAAGCCACGGGGCTGGCCCTGTAATGGGCATTTTAAAGATTATTTATTTATTTATTTTTTTCCCCCAAAGCCCCAGTAGATAGTCATATGTCATAGCTGCACATCCTTCTAGTTGCTGTATGTGGGACTCAGCCTCAGGATGGACGGAGAAGTGGTGCCTCGGTGCGCGCCCGGGATCCGAACCCGGGCCGCCAGCATCGGAGCGCGCGCACTTAACCACCAAGCCACGGGGCCGGCCCTGGGCATTTTAAAATAATGAAATATAACAGAGTAAAAATATCAGACACAACATGGTAAGGATATGTATGTTTTGAAAACTTTTGTTTCAAATACAACAAAAACTCTGTGTTTGTACAGAATTATAATGTAGCATGTATTTCTCTTTGTGTGTCTCAGTCAAAAAAGTTATGAAAGCCACTAACCAATACATTAATATTTCCCCTGGGGTTGTAGCCTCTTCAGTCTTCTCACTCACATCAATAGTTCTCAAACTCTAATGAGCATAAGAATCATCTAGGAAGCTTGTTAAAACTATAATTCCCAAGCCCTACCTACCTCTAGATATATTCAGTTTCAGAGGGCAGGGGTGGGCCCAGGAGACTTCATTTTTAACAAGCTGGAGATTACAGTGTAAATGGTTCATGGACCCCACTTTGAAAAGCCCTGCTTGACCTTCTCTCCCAGTTTCATCCACAGCCAGGAAGTTCAGTGACATACTCTACCCTGAATGTTGAAGCCAGACTGTCAGCCTGAGTTCTAGACAACTGGTTATTGGGTCCTGTGACCTGCTTGTTGCACTGGCACCTTGCATTCATTGGGCCCAAACTGAACTCATCTCCATTCTCAAACCACTATTCAAATGTATTCCTCTTTCCTTTGTTTCCCATCTTTGTGAGCGGATGCAGTATCTACCCTGTCAACCAAACCAGGTTAAAGGAAAGAGAGGAGTCAAAGATGACCCCCAGATTTAAGCCTAGGAGCAGGGCCCACTTCACGGGTGTGCAACCTGCGCAGCCACACAGGCGCCCATACTTGGAAGCGCCCTGTGCTTGGTTTGGTGTTCTGCTGTTGCCATCTTGAAATTCTTAATAATTTTTGAACAAGAGGCTTTACATTTTTATTTTGCACCGGGCCCCACAAATTATGTAACCAGTCCTGCCTAGGAGCCTAAGAGCCTGGTGGCGACTTTAATAGAAATAGAGAAGTGAGCAAAAAGAACAGGTCTGGGTAGAAGGTGAGCTGGGTCTCTATACCTGAGTGTGAGCTGTCTGTAACTCAAGTCAGCCAGGTGGAGAAGTCCAATGGGAAGTTGGAATTGTGAGCAAGAATAAAGAAGAGAGGTGAAGACAGAAGATAAGTAATTTGGAGTCATCCAAATAGAAGTAACAGGTAAAGTCATGAAAGGGAATTAGCCAGGAAAGAGAGTACAGAGAGAGAAAGAGTCAGGGACAGGGCCAGGACTTTAAGAAACAACAGCATCGGGCTGGCCCTGTGGCTTAGTGGTTAAGTGCACGCGCTCTGCTACTGGCAGCCCCGGGTTCCGATTCTGGGCGCGCACCAACGCACTGCTTGTCCGGCTATGCTGAGGCCACGTCCCACATACAGCAACTAGAAGGATGTGCAACTATGGCATACAACTATCTACTGGGGCTTAGGGGAAGAAAAAAAAAATAGGAGAGGATTGGCAATAGATGTTAGCCCAGAGCCAGTCTTCCTCAGCAAAAAGAGGAGGATTAGCACGGATGTTAGCCTAGGGCTAATCTTCCTCACAAAAAAATAAAAAAGAAAAAAAGAAACAACAGCATTAAAGAGGTGGGAAGTATGGGAATAAGAAGCAGCAAAGGCATAGGCAGAAATATAGAAGGAAACCAAAACAGTAAGCATACTGGGGAAAGGAGATGAATCTGATAGGGACATGCAGGATCTTAAGGTGGGAAGGTAGAAGCAGAGAAGCCAATCAGTGACAGAAAACATGGAAAAGAAAGACTTAAATCCAAGAAATTTCAATACATTTATTATTAGTTTTGAACATTTACTGATTATAAGAAATAATTTAAAAATCACCCATTATTCCACCATCCTGACAAACTCTATTAGCATTTTGGTGCATTTCCTTCCAATACTGGTTCTCAACATAGTTTTCTTCCCTATTTTTTCTCTATAAAAAGTTTACAATATTCTTTCCATCTACATTTCTTCCACATTTTTAGTCCACGAATTTGAGACCATACTATACATAAAGTCTCATATCCTACATTTTTTTTACTTAACATTATATACTGAGCATTTTCTATGTCATTAAAAAGCCATTCTAAGTCATTAAAATTATTCTCTGGATGCATAGCATTCCAAAGTGTTATAACATCAATTTTAAAATATTATGAAAGAATATTTAAAATACTTCTAATTTCTTCCTATAATCTTACCTACCCCATCAAATGATTCCACAATTTAGTGTTTCTTTTCAACTTCAATCTTTAGGGACATCATCACTTTTAGACAACCGAGGTAATAGGATAGACACCGTTTTAAATATTGTTTTTCTTTCACATTATTTTACAAACATGGTTTCATGTTTTTCCATGTTTTCATAGCTTCAAACTGTTTTGTAATGTTGGAATTTAATAATTTAATCATCCATTAGTGGGTTGTTTCCAGTTTTTTTTTCTTTTGGCCTATTTTATTGGGTTTTAAATTCCTAGATGAGGGACTGGGTCAAAGTATACCAGTTGGCTCTTGCTAAGTGTTACCTAAGTGTGCTTTTAGAAGGATTATGTCAACTTACCTAGCCACTATCCAGGTGTGAATGTATCTGTTTCCCAAAGCTGTGACCAGCATTGGATATTCAATTTTTACTCAGTTTAATGGCTGTTAATTGGGACCATACTATATATACAGTCTTTAATTTGCATTTCCCTAATTACTAAGGAGGTCGAGTTTATATATATATATATATGTATGTATATGTTTATTTGTATTTCCTCCTAGGTGCCTATTCAGTTCAAAGCAACAGAGATATTTTGAGTGCCCACTATGTGCCAAGTGCTGTGTGCTTCCCTCAAGGATTAGTGACTTAACAAAATGACCACTTGGGATTGGGTGGTGGAGCTAGGATAGTATAGAAAATACATGACTAGTTGTACTCCATTGTTAGAAGCACAGTACTGGCAGGCAGTTTGGGCAAAGCCCTGTGGGTGGAAGACAAGAATGAAGGGGTTGTCCCTGTCTGAAACAGATTAGGCTTTTGCAAGGCAAGTGACTTTAGAGCTAGGGCCAAGCAATGAGTAAGATTTGTCCAGGTGAGAAAAAGATGTCTGGGGAGAGGGAACAATATGGAGAGAGGTAAGGGGGTTGAAAAACCTAAAAATATCGTACTCATGTTGTGGAGTTGTGACTCTTCCATTATAGCTAAAATGTGGAATGCTGGGGCTGAGGGATGATGGGACATTGGCTGGAAAGGAAGAGCCAGGGCTAACCTCAGGAATTTGACCTTTGTCCTGCAGATTTTTTTGTTTTTAAAGAGGAATGACATGAGCTAATGTGTGTTTTAGAAAGACCTGTCTGGCAGCTAATGAGAGGTAGATTTGGGAACATTGGATTCTATAAGATGAGCCTACCTGTTTCCTTAGCCACTTACCAAGGGTCAGAGATAGGACTAAGGATAAGCTTTTTATGTAGTATGCACATTAACTCTTTATCTGTCCCACTTAAAACTATAGTCCCATTTCATGGCTTTCCTTTTAAAAAATTTTTAAATTGTGGTAAAATATACATAACATAAAATTTATCATCTTAACCATTTTTAAGTGTTCAATTCAGAAGTGTTAAGTACATTCACATTGTTGTGCAACCAATCACCAGATGGTTTTCCTTTCGAGTTAATTTAATTGAGTTTTATTAAAAAGAAGTTGAAATTTGTACAAATTCACTTTTTTTTGGTAATAATTACTGATGTTTGCTCAATCCTTACATTGTATAATGCTCTTTAACATATATGATCTCATTTGATCCTCATAAACATCCTTCTGAGGTGGATAATCCCCATTTTACAGATGAGAAAGCTAAGGCCAAGAGATAAAAAGACCCAACAAGATTGGTGTATTTATCCTGAAGACACAAAGAGTGTCACCCAGATTTATATGCTGAGGATTTCATCCCTTCAGTCACTCGTGCAACAAATATTACCTGACTACCTACTATGTGTTCGGTGTTAGGAGAATGATGTTGAGCAAAATAGACATATTCTCTGCATTTATGGAGCTCAAAGATTAGTGGGGGAAACAGGCATTTATCAAGAAATCATAAAAATAACAAAATAACTATAAACTCTCTCTTTTTTTTTTTTTTGTGAGGAGATCAGCCCTGTGCTAACATCTGCCAATCCTCCACTTTTTTTTTGCTGAGGAAGACCGGCCCTGGGCTAACATCCGTGCCCATCTTCCTCTACTTTATATGGGACGCCACCACAGCATGGCTTGCCAAGCAGTGCGTTGGTGCACACCCGGGATCCGAACCGGCAGCCACCGCAGCAAAGCACACACACTTAACCGCTTGCGTCACCGGGCTGGCCTCTATAGACTCTCATTGAAGGAAGGAAATACCATGCTATGAGAGCAATTCATATGTAATATGGGTATCAGACCAAGTCCAAGGGTCAGGGAAGGTTTCCCCTAGGAAGTAATTTCTCAAGATTTTTCTTTTCCGTTCCCTCTTCCACACACCCCTTCCCCAAGCCTCACCATTAAACTTCACAGGGAAGGACAACGTAGAATATCTTCATTTGAGAGAAACCAAGGACTGAGCATACATATTCTGTTTGCATTTGTTAACCTCCCAAAATGATTCACCCTGACATTTCCATGTCTCTAGTTAACAATATCCTTTCATTGACATTATCTGACTTTCATACTGATCACAGCCTTGTGAGGTAGGCAGGCAAATATGAGTACCTACATTTTAATGATGAAGAATGGGAGTCTCAGAGAGGTTAGGTAAGTTGCCTAAAATCACATGACTGCTTAATGGTGGAGCTGGGATTTGAATCCAGGTCTTGTAACACCTAGATGGTATTTTTCTTGTAATACTCATTCTTTTATTTATTCATTCATCCATCAAACGTGCTGATCTGGGGCCAGCCCAGTGGTGCAAGCGGTTAAGTGTGCGCCCTCCACTGCAGCGGCCCAGGGTTCGCCGGTTCAGATCCCGGGCACTCACCGACGCACCGCTTTTCAAGCCATGCTGTGGCGGTGTCCCATATAAAGTAGAGGAAGATGGGCACAGATGTTAGCTCAGGGCCAATCTTCCTCAGAAAAAAGAGGAGGATTGGCATCAGATGTTAGCTCAGGGCTGATCTTCCTCATAAAAAAAAAACAAAACAAAAAAAACCGTGCTGATCACCTTCTGAGTCATCAGGCTATGAATGGAGCAATCAAGAGCCACTGAAGGGTTTTAAGAAGGAAAGTAGCATGATCCAATTTAGGTTTTAGAACCTTCTTCTGGATGAGAGGACAGAAAGTGGTGGTTTTCAAAGTATGGTCTGGGGCCACCTACTGGGTCAAAATATCTGGGGTTGGGGTTCAGGAATCTTACAATCAACCACGTTTGGGAAGAATTATTTTCTGATTCTAGCAGTGTATTAGAGAAGGAGGTGGTGCAACCGGTTAACACGACTAAGGTAGTGGCTGTAGTGACCCGGTGAGAGGTGATGAGGTGCAGAGACAAAGGGATGCACTTTGAGAGTCATTTTGATAGCATGGACAGGACTTTCCACTCCACCCTTCCCTGGACAATGGCTCAGGAAGTGAAGTGAAGGAAGTGAAGTTGGGATTCCCACCTGGTTTCTCTGGCTCCAGAGCCTGTGGGCTTTACTGCACTTATAGCCACATCTTGATTTTAAATACTTTATATTTATTTCTCTTAGCACTTGTTTTGCAAATCTCCTTATCTCAAACTGCTTTCAAGCCTTATATTCCTCCCTCACTGTCATAAAGCCTAGGAGAGAAATAAGGGACAGACAAGTAAGGCCTTAAAAGTTTTAAACTATTTGTTTCTTTGGGGCTGGGTAAACAGACAAGGAAAAAGGAGATTTGATGAGACAAGCACAGCCTGGGGGAGAGAACAGCAGGGCTGGGAGATGCACCGCACCTCCCTTCCTACAAACCCTAGGAGGCCTGCAGGAAACCTGAAGACAGTAATCCCAGAAGCCCAGAGGGTGACCCCATTTTCTCCCCAAGCTTATTACTGGGTGTCAGGCTGAAGCAGTTCAGGAATTCAGGAAACTGTAAAGCAACCAAAGCAACCTCAACAACCATCTCCCCAAACATCAACATCAGCAACCTTAACATTAAAATTCATCTCCCTCCCACCCACGACCACAGACTTGAAGGAAGCAGATGAGATTATGGGAGAGGCTCTCTGCTGCCCGTTCCTCAGCCTGATTCATCCTCATCCCAGGGCCTCAGGATGGCGGGAAACTGACATCCCTATCTCTGGGTGGGGGCACCAGAGGTTGAGGACACCTCCACTCTTTCCTCACTGGATTAAAGGTCAGGACTAAAGCAAACCGAAGTAAAGGCTATAGCTGGCAGTGCCAGGGGAGACTGGCCTGTCCGGATACCTGGCAAGGCCAAAAGGGCTAAACCAACCAAGCAGGTGGGAGTGGAGGTGTTGAAGGAGAAAAGGATGGGAAAGTAGGCGTGGCGAGGCCCTGCGACGGGCGTTTGGGGGTGGGACGTGTGAGGCGCCCAGGGAGGCTCCCTTGATGATGACCAATCAGAGGGCGGGCTGCGGCCCAGGGGCGGGACAGGGGAGCATCTTGGTCGAGATTGGATAACCGCCGGGTGCAGGGGGCCGCGCGCCCCCTGGGCCCGCCGCTTTGCAATTCCGCGTTATATACTGCAGTAGCTGTGGCGGTGGTGGTGGAAGAGGGCTTGGCTGCAGCGCACGTGCCTGAATCTGACGCTCCTCGGCTTACCGCGGAGTTCCTTGATCCTAGGATCGTTCTGTCCTGCCCCAAGATTTGCTTCATCCTCGGTCCCATAACCTCTCTCACAGCTCCTCTCGCTCTCGACTTGCAGAACGTAATGGTCACAGCCATGAATGTCTCCGACGAAACAAAGCAGCTGTTACAGCCCTACAACTTTGAGCTGTTCCAGGACATGAGGCCCTTTTTGGAGGAGTACTGGTGAGACCTGCGGAAAGGCAAGGGCCGTGCCAGGGGCCCGACCCTGATGACTGCTATTTGGGGTGGTGGTGGGGAGGAGGCACTGAATGCCCGCAATGGTTTTCTTAAAGAGCAAAGGTATCGGGCTCCCCTGCGCTGGCTCCACATCCCCACTGTGCAAGGTGCAAGTAGTGTGGCACCTCAAAGAAATTAGATCTGGAAGAAAGAAAGAAAGGCAGAAATAGGAGGGTGGGGTGAGGAATGTGGGAGGAGACGGTAACCAAGGGGAAAGAGTGTAGTGAGAACTGGTCACTGAGTGGGGGTTGATCTGAACTCTTACTCCCACCCACCTTATAAACGACTCTCCTCCGTCCTTTGTGGCCGCGCCTGCATAGTGCTGGTGCCCAGGGACAGTCTGCCCTTCACAATTATCACGTTGTTCCCCAAATGCTCCATGGTCCCTGCTGTGGAGAAGGAGGCAAAGTCAAGGAGATTTTCCAAGGTTTCCCCAGGCTCTCTGGCTTTGCCCTAAAGCTCCTTGGAGGTGTTTGTGGGCTGTTTTTGTGCTCCAGCCAATTTGTCATGACCCAACCAGGCAGAGCTATTGCCACATTCTTCTTACTCCACAGGCCTGGCTTGGTTTTAGGCTGGGCCAACAGCTGTCACCCACTTCCAACCCCACTGAGAAAGCAGTAATCACAGAAACCTTGGACATAGCCCCTGCCCTGTGCTAGGTACTTTATATACTTAACATTGTCAGGAGAGGAGTGTTATTCCTCCTTTACAAATAAGGAAACTGAGGCTCAGAGAACTAAGTAGGTTTTCCAGTGTCACACAGCTAGTAAGTGGCAGAGCTGCGACTCTAACCCAGAGCACTCACCTGGAGAGATGAGGTGGGGATGGGGATTCTTCTAACCAGCACCCACCCATGAGCCCATACCCTCTGCCTTCTGCCTGCCAGGGCAACCTCATTCCTCATAGCTCTGATCTACCTGCTGCTCACCTTTGTGGGGCAGAACTACATGAAGGCACGGAACGGCTTCAACTTGCAGGGGCCTCTCATCTTTTGGTCCTTGTGCCTTGCAATCTTCAGGTAAGACACTCCTCCCCCCGACTTCCCACCTATCCTGTAGACCGGAGACCCTCATTTTATCCCTAAAAGCTTTCTGGAAACCTCAATTGCGTCAACTCCCCAAGTTGCCCCCTAATTCTTCCTATCACATTCTTTCAGCACCCCTCTCCAGCTTCCACCCTCCTCCCGTGTTACCCTGTTTTCCTTCTTCCCCAGGCCCCGAACTGGCAGTCTCTGCTCTCTCTCATGGGTCTTCTTGTGCTCATGGAGTCTGTGTACTTCCTACAAATTTCCCCAGCCTCTATACTCTCAGCATCTAACACTCTCTCCCAAGACCTTCCAATAACTTCCCCAGCCCCTCTTTTCCAAATTTCCTCCCCCAAACTCCTTCAATCTCCCCCATCCTGCCATCCATCTCCTCCTAGGCTTCTACCCATCCCAAGAACCCTGTTCCCTAGCTCAACTTTCAATCCTATCCTCCAGCATTCCCTGGTCCTTCCCCAGCCCTCATCTCCTCTAGATTACTGGTTGGATCTACCAGATTGACCCCAGGGTCTCAGAAGCTGTGACCTATCCCCCCAGAAGGGTGGGGAGGTGGTGGAGCTTGGGACAGTGACCTGACCAGGCCAAGGGGGGAGGGTTGATTGGTGCCTAGGGATGATCCTTACACCCTTTTCCTCTGTCCCATTTCAGTATCCTGGGGGCAGTGAGGACGTGGAGCCATATGGGGATCCTGCTACTTAGGGGGAACCTAAAGCAAACTGTGTGCTTCTCCATCTTTGCCAGCGATCCCATAATCAAATTCTGGTCCTGCCTCTTTCTTCTCAGCAAGATTGTTGAACTTGGTGAGTGGCAAGGCTTTGTCTCTCTGGTGCCCAGTCAACTGTATCCCTCCTTAGGAACCCCTCAGCCATAATATGGAGAGTCCCTTCCCCACCCCTGGGTCCTAACAACACCTCTCACCCAAGCCCCTCTTCAGATTCTCTGCCATAAAGACCCCTCTCCCCGCTCTGAGAATTTCCCCCATGTCCCCACATCCAATACTGAGGGTGGTCTCAACACTGGGTGGTATGCCAGCTTTGACTCCCCATCTCCCAGGAGACACGGCCTTCATCATCCTGCGTAAGCGGCCACTCGTCTTTGTGCACTGGTACCACCACAGCACAGTGCTAGTGTACACAAGCTTTGGATACAAGAACAAAGTGTCTGCAGGTGGCTGGTTCATGACTATGAACTATGGTGTGCATGCCATCATGTACACCTACTACACTCTGAAGGCTGCCAAAGTAACACCCCCCAGATGGCTTCCCATGCTCATCACCAGCCTGCAGATCCTGCAGATGTTTATGGGAGCCACTATTAGCATCCTGAATTACATCTGGAGACAGGATCAGGGATGCCACACCACATCGGAACATCTCTTCTGGTCCTGCATCTTGTATATGACCTATTTCATCCTCTTTGCCCGCTTCTTCCATCAAACCTACATAATGCCGAAGGTCAAAGCCAAGACCAAGAGCCAGTGAAGAATTGGAGAAAAAGAAGGCTCCCCACCTCTCTCCTCCCCAGGGCACTAAGGGGCTGAGCTTAGGTTTGGGAGGAGGATTAGGATGCCTTCCCTGCATGGTTTCTCCACAGGATGTATGCCCCAAGGTGGTAGAAAGTTATGACAGACAAGAAGCATAACCCCTGGGATGGGGGCGTGATCTAGTACTTTGATATTTCTGTTTTTAATGTGAAGGCCAAGCCAGCTCTGGGATGGGAATGGGACTGAGGTGGATCCCCATAGTTGAGTTATTTATATTTCTATCCATAAATCTTTCTTCTTCTTGCTTTATTTTTTTTAACTAAAAATTTCAACAAGATTTTTGGAGTTTTGGGATGTGAGGGAAGAAGAAGGGGACTGCTGTGATGAGAGAGGGGTGCTGGCAGTGGGATGAGCAGTAGGTGAGAAGCCTAAGAGGGTGTATGGCAGGATGGGAGGGACACACACAGACACTCAATAAAAATCCTAGGCCTGGTAGGCACTTAATAAATGTCTGTTACAGACCAGAATTTTATTGCTGTTAGAGGCCCAGGCTCCTCATAGGAACAGTGAGAAACAGGTGCAGAAAGGCAGAGTAACTTATCTAAGGTCATAGGCTTCCTAAGTTGCAGAATTGACACCTGCAAGTCAAGCATTCGAGACCAGACCTTCCAGTTATCCTCCATGGACCACGAGGTGGCGCCGCAGTACCAGCTTTGGCCAATGCCAGCCGAGTAGCTAATCTCCAAGCCATACATACATACATGCACGCACGCGTGCGCCCCTCTGCTCCAGGAATCCCCAGGCCTCCCCACCCTGGTGTTGGGGGCTGAGGGGGACTGAAACCCTAGAAGCCCGGACCTTTACCTCTTTCCTGTACACCCAGCTCTCCTTTAGATATGGGGGAGGGGGAGGCGGGGATGAGAGGAGAGAGCTCAACCGCAACTCTGAATCATCAGACCTTTGACAGTCCGCGCAAGTTTATTTCAGTTATCTTTGAAAACGGGGGAGGGAGAGTCTGGAGATGGCGGGATGGGCCAAGGATGAGTTGGCCCTCGGGGAACTGGTCCCTGTTCCTGGCCTTAGTCCCAGGGGCGCGGACTGTGTGTAGGGCCCAGTCCACCCCTCAGGTCTGGGAGGGGGAGGCTCTCTCCTGAGCCGGCCGCTCTCCCCAGCTGCACCAAGCACCCCTCTCAGACCCCGGGGCGGGGGCAAGCCAGTCAAGACGACCCCGGTCCGGGAGGCTATGAATTATTGCCCCCGCCCTCGAGGATGATCCACGGGCCGGGCCACTCATACGGGCCGTTCCACGGCGTACTGGCACGGACTGAGGTTGGGGGCCGGGGGCGGCCCGGGCACGGCGGGGTAGCTGAAAGAGGCGTGCTGTTTGGCCTTGAGCCTCAGGCTGGCCAGACTCGAGTTACACGGGTCCCGATACACGTAGGGGGAGGAGGCGGCTGCAGCTGCGGCTGCGGCGGCCGAGGCGTAAGGGCAGGACACTGCCCCGGAGGACACTGCGGCCGGAGCCAGACCGGGGGGCCCCCCGCCCAGGCCCTGAAGGGCCCCGGGCCCTGGCACGGTGCCCGGGGCGGCCGCGGCCGACGGCACCATGGAGGCGGCGATGGAGCTGGGTGGCGAGAAGACGGGCTGCGAAGCCAGAGGCCCCACGTTGACCGAGTTGAAGGCGAACGGGAAGGTCTTGGCGGCGAGCGGCGGGCCGAGCGCCTTGGGTGGCCAGTTGCCGTACGAGTAGCCGGGGTACACCTCCTCGTAGGGCGGCACCAGCCCCCCAAGCGGCGCTGCGAAGCCGCCCTTGCACAGCTCCGCCTGCTGGCTGCGCTCGCGCTTCCGCCACTTGGCGCGCCGGTTCTTGAACCATACCTGCGGCATGGGAGCAAGGCTGTCAGGGCCGGGAGCCGAGCCGGGCTCCCGGACCGGGTCAGCGCGGTTGGTGGGTGGGTCACCCAGACGGGGGTTCAAGCCAAGGCCGTGCTGAGGATAAACAAGATGAGGGGGCTAGAGACGGTAATGGGGGTCGTGGAGCAGCCCGACGGCGTGAAGGGAGGAGCACACGGAGTCAGGGAGCTGAGAACAGAAGCAGTGGGCGGCAGGACTGAGTCAGGGGCCACAAGGTCTAGGGAGGGGTCCAGTAGGATGGGGTCAAGGAGGGGGTGAAGAGGAAAACGAGAAACAGTGTCAGGGGAGAAGACACGCGCGGCCTGGAGTGATAGGGTGGGGAAGAAGGGAGTGTGCGGCAGTGCACCGGGGCCGGGCGACTTGGGGTGTTGGGTCCGTGGATGGGGCAGGCAGAACAGAACCACAGGCCGCTGGTTCCGAAGCTACTCGCCGAGCAGCCCGCGAGAGGGAGGCCCGGGGTGGGGTGAGGATTGCAGGTCTGGGAGGGCCGTACCCGCACGCGGGCCTCGGTGAGATTGGTCCACACGGCGATCTCTTCACGCGTACTCATGTCGGGGTAGCGGTTCCTCTGGAAGGTCGCCTCCAGCTCCTGCAACTGCTGGCTGGTGAAGTGCGTGCGTTGCCGCCGCTGTTTCTTCTTCAGCGAGCCATCTTCCGGGGAGCCGCCGGGCAGCGAAGCTGAGGCCTTCTCCGAGTCTGGGGGCCGGGTTGGGGGCAGGTCACAGGGCGCCCAGGCTTGTGCGGATTCTCCGGCTCGGGGACCTCCTCCACCGCCCGCTCACTCGCTTCCACTCCCGGGTCCCACCCGCAATAAGGATTGAGCTGTTATCTTCCCCACGACCAGAAGGGGGAGCGCTCACCGCTGTGCTCTTGGCCCTTGCAGCCGTGTTCTGGGAGTGGGGGGTGGGGAGTGCCCGCATCTGACAGCGAGAGGGCCGGGCTCCGGACCTCCGCCTCGCTGAGCAGGCCAAACTCCATGGAGGGAGGACTCTGGAGGGAAGAGAAGATACAGACCAGGTTAGTGGGGATGAAATCTTCGGGTTAACCAGGTTATCTGATTCCCTGTAGTTTCCTCACAAGTTCACTGTCCCCTTTCTTAGCCATTGATGTAAAGCTACCTGTGTGTGGGGGTACCCTAGGATAGAATAGGGAAACAGCAGCCTAAGGGGAAGAAGGTGTACACTCACAGGTTTTATGCACAGATATACACACTAGACTTAGTTTTCTTCACTGCGGGGCACCTAGAACTGTGCTTGATGCACAGTTGATGTTCAACAGATATTTATTGAATTAATGAAAACTACACTATTGCACACCACATACCATATACCACATCCTCAAAAAGTTCAATTCCCTCTCACCGGAATGCCCAATATCCCTATAAACTCATACATACCCCTTGGCCAATCACACCTGAGATGCTGCCGGAACGAGTTATTCACTCTCCAGTGGGACAGATTTAATTTTAAACCAGGCCTGATATTTCTCCCATAAGGATAACCACTGCTATTATTTATGAGTACTTCCTATGAACCTTCACCTCATTCTCTCTCCCCTCACAAGAATGCATTAATCTTACGTATTATCACCCTTTTTCAGGTGAGGAAACTGAGACTTGAAGTAACGATTAAGGTCACAGAGCTTGTAAGTAGTGGAACTGGGATCTGAACCAGGTCTGGGAGACTCCTAAGTGAATGCTTTTTCTTTGTTTGCTTTTTCAAAGTGAGTTCTTTGGGGACCTACCAGAAACCCCCTCAGGGACCGGAACTCGGGGCTAGCCTCAGGGAAGAACTCTAGCCTGGCCTTGCGTGGGTCTGCTTCAACTTGGGCAGCCCTGCCTTTGTCTGTCTTGTTTATGCTTTCTGGAGAGATTTCATTTGAAGAAAGGGTTCCAGAATCAAAAACAAGTTTGAAAATCACGTGGCGTTCCCATCCTGTCTGCTTCTATGCCTCCAGGCACACATCGCATCCCACCAGTCACTGTTCCGCTCTCATGCACAGCCTCTACCAGGCCCACCCCAGGCAGCAGATGTGGGCTTCTTAAAACCACCTTCTGGGCCGGCCCCGTGGCTTAGCGGTTAAGTGCGCGCGCTCTGCTGCTGGCAGTCCGGGTTCGGATCCCGGGCGCGCACAGACGCACCGCTTCTCCGGCCATGCTGAGGCTGCGTCCCACATACAGCAACTAGAAGGATGTGCAACTATGACATACAACTATCTACCGGGGCTTTGGGGGAATAAATAAATAAATTCTAAAAATACCACCTTCCTACACTTACTCCCTCTCCCAAACCTCGCCTGACATTGCCCAGGCACCTGCCCGGGTCCCTCTCCAACTCTTCCCTGCAGGGTTCCCTTTCCTGCTGACTCTCCCAGACCTCCTCTTGTGGGAGGAAGGGAAAGCAGCACTAGTGGGGCTCAAGAACTCTGGATGCTTCTTGGTCAGAGGAGTATCAAAGGAGGCCAGGAACAGAACGAGGGTGAAGAGCTGGGTGGGAGGGGTTCATCTGCCTCCCCATTAACAGGGACTTAATGCCACAGGCTGTGCAAGGCAGCATTAATGTGGTGGATTAGCCTAGATTGAGATGTATGTCATTTGGCTGCTCTGAATTTATTAGGAGACTTTCTCAGGGAGGCGCAGATGGGCAGCAGCCTATATTTGCACATGGTAATGCCCCCTCAACCAGCTCAGAGATGACAGCTGCCCCCCCACCCAAGTGAGATTGGGGGTGGGACAGAGGTCAAGGCAGCAGGTTGAGAAACAGTCCCTGCTCTTTCCACAGGCAGAGGGGACTAGACCTTGGACCTTTTCCTAGGGTTGGAGAGGCAGAGCTGAAGTGAACCCACGAAGGAAGGAAAGAAGTCAGGCCAGCAGTGGGGGTGCTCAGCTTACCTTCCCTTCCAGGTCTGAGGTCAGGAGCCAGAAGCTTGGGGCTGGCCCAGTGATGCTCTGATAAAAGGGAGATGCCCTTGGGAGAGACCTGTGGCAGCCTTGACTAGTAGCTGTTCCCAAATAGCTGGGAAGACTCAGAACTGAGAGCCTGAAAAAGGGGTGCTCTAAAATCTCCTCTTACTTCATACCCAAGATACCACCAAAATGCCAAACATGCCCCTGACTTCTCCAGAGGCCACGAGAGCAATACAGAGCAGGGAAAAGAGGGACAGTTCAGTTCGCCTGTAGGGAAAGCTAAATCCACCATTGCCATTCATCCTTCCCGTCTGCTTGGCTCCAGACTTCCAATTTTCCAAACTCCCCTTCCCCCAGCATTCCATACCTGTGTGTCTTGGTTTCACCCTTTATTTCAGCAGAGGGAGGCAGGGTGAGGAGAGATAAGGGCCAGAGTAAAAGATGAGGCCGAGAAAGCAGAGTTCAGGCTGTGTATTCCCAGAGACAGACAGACACACATGCAGACACACATGGGCCCCCACTCAGACAAAATAAGCACTTGGACTTGGAGCTGGAGGCATACAAACACACACTCTCCCACACATGCGCTCCCACATTCAGGCAGACAGACACACACCATCACACAGTCTCCTCTCTCTGTGACAGGGACAGCTGCCTTGGCTGTTTTGGATCTAGCCAGTACCCTCCCTCCTCCCCTTCCTGGCCCCTCTGAACCTCAGCTATCAGTCCCAGGAACTAAGGACTCTGTGGGGGAGGAGGAGGCCAAAGGGGCCAGGGGAGTGGGCTACACTCAGTGGCTGCTGGGGAGAGCCTGTTTGGCTGAGTGGCGAGAAGTCATGAGAATGCTGGAGGAAGAGGATGGGGGGAGTGGGGGCAGAAACTTCCCAGGCCCCTCTTAGGAAAGTAATCTGGTATAGCCCAAAGAAATTAGGTTTGGAGTCAAAAGATCTGGGTTCATGTCCTGGTTCCCCAGCTTACTAGCTGTGTGTCCTTGGCAAATTACTTTACCTCTCTGGGCATATTTTTTCATCTCTAAAAGGGAGATCATAATCCCTTCCCTACCTACCTTCAGTATTCTTATAAGGTTAAAATAAAATGTAACATGTAAAAATGAATAAGGGTAAAACTCTATCCAAGTATTTTTTTTTCCTCATTCATTGAACAGATGTTTATTTGGCACCTTCTATGAGCTGGGCATTGAGTAAGGCACTGAGGATAGAGTGGTAAATAAGACCTCATCCTCGCCTCTGCCCTTGCTTGAGTGGTTCTCGTCCCTAGACCCTTTATTTCCCAGTGAAGAATTTCTCTGGTGAATAAAGGTGAGTATGCTGCATTTTAGAGACAGATGCAATGTGTGCTGTGAGTGCTCTGTCCTAAACATAAGGGAGGGCCCAGTCAATAAGGTGACAGCCAAACGGGCAGAGTGATCCAAGCTGGGAGCCAGTTTGGGGACCAGGGACTGGTAAAGGAAAGAATGAAGCCTTTGGGCTCTTGAATGGGTTAGTAATAGCAGAGAGAGGGGATGAGGCTGAGAGGGGCCCTGACTGTGATACTGAAAAGGCAAGAACACTATAGCCAGGCAGGCAATAGAGATAGAGGGTGGGGGCATAGGCCTCTAGCAGACTCGTGTCTGGGTGGGCTGGCCAGGCAGAGGCTGGGGGCACCAAGCTGTTGTCTGAGCTGGAGACTGGCTGGCAGAGGATTAAGCTCCCCCCAAACTGCTGGAGGTCAGGAAGCTGGGGAATTGGGACTGAGGCCAGGGACTTTGCCTCACTCAGTGGACAGAGACAAGCAATAGGTCTAGAAGCCTCAGGTTTGGTTGATGCTGGTAGTTAATACCAGGCAGGGCCAAAGAGAGTCAAGAGATAACAGTAATGCTGAGTCCAGCTCTAGGACAGGCTGCCTGCCCCACCTCCAGCCTTTCTGACACACCCTGCGGGGCCCAGGCACTACTGGTGTCAGGATGGCAATCCCAGCCCTAGGGAGACTAGAGGGCCTACAGGTGTGCTCTGATTCTGAAGTATAGGCTGGAATTACAGGAAGCTGTCATAAACTGCAGCAAGAACAAAACAGCCAAGTTATAGTAAGGTGGAGAGCAGAGACTATCATAGGCCAGAGAGGCCTTAGTGGGGAGGCCATGGTTTCCAAGGGACAAAAATTCATGGCAAGAAGGCAACTGCCATGTGTGATCACTTTTGTCTTGAAGCCAAAGGGGTAAACCAGGGCCACAGCCAGAGAACCCCCAAGTAGTTGCAATAATAATGTCCAAGGCAGGAGGCACACTCTGGAAATGAAATGGGAGAAAACTTTCTCTTTCAGGGACTGAATGAAGAGGAAGGTAAGAGGGATGGAGTTGTGATGCTGTGGCTCAGCTCAGCAAGCAGAAAGTTGGCGAACAGGTGTAAACCAGGGCCCTAAACTAGTACAGAACCATCATATAAACCTGAAACTGAAGTGAGGCCCTTAGGTGCACACAGCCTCATGTTCCTTAGGGATGCTGAGCACCCACACTGTGTGGTCTACTGAACTGCAGTGAGTGAATGGGAGCAAACGAAGACAGTGGTAGACAAGGCTCACAGTCCCAAGAGGAAACTCTAAGACTCAGGTGGAGGCAGCAATGATTCAATGCACTTAATTTATCAAGGGGTAAATCAGGGATCAGAGAAATGGGCCTCCACACCTTTCCCTCACTTCCTTCTTTCTTTCCTTCAGCAAGTGTTAGGCACTTAAACAGATCCCCAAGAATGGTAAAGCACAGACCCTAACTTCTAGGAGCCTATAGTCTGGGAAGGCAAACAGAGCACAGGATGGAATGAATGATGGGCTGCATGGGCCTGATTCTCAGATTGTGGGAGATCAGAGAGATGGAAGCCCATGTAAGGTGGTATCAAGTTTGGGGGCTCAGAGAAGGTAGCACATGGCTGAGCCGGGAACTGGGGGGGCAGAGAAGGGGCATAGGCTTCTAAGTAATAGAGTAGTATTGGGAATGAGCTGGCAGGTTCAGAGGGCAACAGGGAGCCTAGCTTGGCCAGGGTCTCAGGGTAGGCAATGCAAGAGCACCAGAGAGAAAAATGGATCAGGCTGAGGGAGTCTCCAATGAGGGATAAGGGGTGGTAGTTCAGGTTTGATACAGCCTAGGCTACAGCATCTCCAGCTTTTCCATCAAAACTCCCCAAAGACTAGTAAGAGAGACTATCACCCTGGGAAACCAGGGGTACAACCTGAAACAGCTGCCACCAGTATGAAATTTCTTTGAAATCTCCAGCCTTATGTTAAAAACTGAAGCAAAATTTGCATTCTATTCCATACTTAAGTTTATTTTAACAACAAAAAAAAAGTAGTTTTTTCTCCAAATCTCCAAGTGACATCTTCCAGTGACATCACCACACCAGGAAGATGGGCCATGTTTAGCCTGCAGCATCATGGGAGTCCCTCCCGCTCCTGTATGCCCTCTCCCACCCCACCTCCCTACTGAGAAACATTGCTCCAAGCAGTGGGAGTCACTGGAGGCTTGTAGGCAGGGGAGTGACATAAAAGCAGCATCTTGGGACCTCTATTGGGCAATGGTGACCAGAATGGATTGGGCAGGGGAGAGATAGGAAAGGAGAAACAATATTAACTGAGAGGTGTAAAGTAAAGAAGGCCCCGGGGGAGGACAATGGAAAAGGAGTGGAGAGAATTTTGAAAGCAGCTCTTTCTCATTCCACTGCCTATCTTCTTTTCCTTTCTCTCACCATCAGTCTTATCATAGGTCCCTGTCGGTGACCACGGGCTAGACACTCTAGATAATCCCAAAGCTCAGGACCTAATGGATCCTTCAGGTTAGCTGCTGTCTCCCTCCCCCACACTCTAGAAAGCATCATTTAGAGTGAAGGGAGAAGAAAAGATTTGGGTGGCTCCATCCTTTTTTCATGCCCACCCCCAACTCAGCTCCAGCCTGTCTCCCCTGTCCTTCCTTCCTGGACCTGGGTCCTGGCCCCATATTCACATCCTTGAGCAGGACATAGGCAGGGATCAGATCAGGATATTTGGCCTGGTAGAGGAGCTAAGCATTTTGGGAGCTCCCTAAAACTCTTCTTGGAGAGGAGCAGTGGTAGTAGCTGGCATCCGAAGCCTGGGATGGGGTGTTCCATCTGTCATTGAGAATCTTCCTGTGGCTGGATCAGGGATGCTATTAGGCTGATCTAAAACTTGAGACTCCACTTTTCCAAACAAAGATTCTGTAGTTACAGGGGACTTACAGTTTGGGCAAAATAATAGCAATAATGCTTCTTATTTCTGTAGTACTTCTCCATTTACGAAGGGCTTTCATATAGTTGATTTCATTGAACTCTTACAATCACCTTGAGTGGCAGGAATGACCATCCCCATTTCACCACTAAGAAGCTGAATTTGTCCAAGGTTACATAGATTGAAGAGATTCAAATCCAGTTCTCCTAAGACCGGGGACTGAGCTCTTTCCACTCCTCGCCCCCTCCACCCCAGCAGCCATTTGTGGCTCTGACATGCACTGATCCTCCCAAGCCCTGAAGGATTCCATTTCTACTTCCTGCCTCTACCACCTCTCTGGAAATGAGCTCTGGAAGTTTGCTGCCCACTGTGTACCACGGAACATTTTCTTATTCATCTTGAGCTTGCATCACTCCAGTTCTAAGAGGCCCCCTCATCTCTGGTTTCAGGAATTGGGGAGAAAACAAGTCTTCTGCTTATCTAGACCTTTAATTATTTTGTGGATTTCCATCCTATCTCACCGTCTAGGGGCCTAAACTTTGAAGTCTGTGCTCTCCAGCAGACCCTGGGTCCCTATTATGTTGACCATTCTCTGACACTTTCTAGGCCCATGACATTCTCCCTAAAAGCCAGTGACCACACATGCACTCAGTTACATGGCTTTGTGCAAGGATGGGAGAAGGTTCTGTCTTGTGTTTCCAGTCATCTTCATTATAATGCTATTGCTTTTTGGCCTTTTTGGCAAAAGCAGATCTTTGGATTAAGGTCTTCAGGGAAGCATCTGTAATGCCTTCTCTATTCCTTTCCTGACTCAGAGCCTTTCATTTCACCCATAATTTCAGTGATTTTCAAAAGTGATGGCAGCAAAAGCCCCTGAGAAGGGTATCAGAACGTGGTGGGATGGGCCGCCCGTGGCTTAGTGGTTAAGTGTGCGCGCTCCGCTGCCGGCGGCCCGGGTTCAGATTCCGGGCGCGCATCAACGCACCGCTTCTCCAGCCATGCTGAGGCCGCGTCCCACATATAGCAACTAGAAGGATGTGCAACTATGACATACAACTATCTACTGGGGCTTTGGGGGGGAAAAAAAAAAAGAATGTGGTGGGAGTATTGGAGTGTGACTCTATATTTATCAAAAGGGGGCAAGGGACAAAAAAGGTTGAGAAACAATGTCCTATCCAGGGATAAGCAAACTTTAAAATTGAGGCATGGAGGTGGGAGTGTGGGGAATATGTACTGTATGCCACTCATAGGTGGAGGGTAAGAAAGGTTGAGACCCACTTGTTTAGATTACTCATTGTTAAACACATCACCTTGCACTTGTCCCCATGAAAACTCAGCCCCCAGCTGGGTTGTTTTGCTCACTTACATAGACTGGGAATGTTCCCTCTACTCTGTTCCCCTCAGCTTAACTGGGCTCTGGTTAAAGAGTTGGGGTCAGGGTGGGTGGTCACTGTATGGGTCCAAAGGGGCTTTCCCCAGCTACAGGGAAAGCAAATGGGGCAGTTGGGTAGGGCTGAGACATCCTTCCCAAACAGCCTTGGAGGGCCATATAGGCCCCATGTTGACCTCAGAGTTTGGATTCCATGTGTCTTCTTCCTACCTCTTCTCAGCCACCAGGGTGGTGTTGGGAGTGGTAGAGCTGAGGAAGCAAAAAGGGAAACAAGACCACAGGGTTCGCTTTGCTAAACGGCTGCAGTTTTCTCTTGGTCTGTGCTCTTGCCCCCTGCAGGGAAGGATCCTTCAGCCTGATGACACCCAGGCAATGAGTCTAGGGGTGTCTGGTCAGCTGTGCTGGTATTAGGGGTTGCCTGAGTTTGTGAAGGAACTGAGGCTGTCAGGGGCTTGTGCTGGGCTCCTCCTTGCCCTCCCATTGCCCTTTGTAGTTCATTCCTTCCTTCCCTGGTCTTGATTCCCACTGGCAGTCCCACCACTGGCTTTCTCTCCTCAAATTTGGATTCTAGAAGTCTGGGGGTGATGCTTGGGTCTAGTCTGGGATGGAGAGGGCATGTCTCCCAGTGCCACTCCACCCCAAGGCCAGGCTGCAGCCTTCACTCTCACTCCCTGCTCGCGGCGTCACAGCCCCTAGGAGCAGAACAAGTTAGCAAAGTGTGAGCTGGGATTCGAGAGAAACCACCACAGCGAACCCCACTGCATACACAGGAGCTGGGCAGGAGCTGCACAGTAGATGAATATGCCGCTCGGCCAGGGACATTCTGTCCGCCGCTGCCGGACACACGCAGTGCCTGCTCCGGAGAGACCCACCTCGCCGCCCCGGACATTCTGTCCGCTCTGAGCCCCACGCGCTGCCGACATTCCGTCCGATTCGGTGGCGGCCCCAGGCCGGGACCCATCCGGGCCCTGACACCCCAAGCCAGACACGGCAGACCCGCCGCCTGGTCACTCGGGCTGCCCAGCCTCAGCCCTGTCGCCCGCACATCGGCCATATGACTCGGTAGCGGCCGGGCTCTCACAACACGGCTCCTATCCCAACTGCGAAGCAGCTGGGAAGAGAGGAGTGTGCGGTCAGACGCACTCCTGCTACCAGCCCCGGGAGTCTGAACCCCGGCCGAGGGGTGTAGGGTGCTGCCAACTGTCCCTATGCTGGGCAGCCGCCACCAGCTCCCCCAGCCGGCCTGGGCCTCGGCAATCCCTTTCACTCCCTAGCTGCCTGCCCCGCGCCCTCGGATTCCAGGGCGCTTTCTGGTAATGGTTTCCCGACTCTCTACTCCCTGCTTTGCGGAGCCCCTGTCCTGGCTTCATGTCTTCGGTTTCCCTCCGGATCCCCTGAGTCTCCTGTCCCCTGAGTCCTTACGCTGAGTTTCCCTTTTCCTAAGTCCTGGCCCTGGGTCTCCAGTCCTCCCTCCCAGTCTCGACCCGTTCCCCAGGCACCGTTCCCCAGTTCAGGCGACCCAGGTCCCGTTTTAGGATCCCGAAGTCCAGCCATGGCCCCTCGGCCCCGTGAGTCCCTGTCCCCCGCGTGGTCAAGCACTCACAGTGAGTCCCGCAGCAGGCAGACTCCTGGCAGCGGCGGCGGCGGCCGCAGTCTGGACGGCAGGCGGGGGCCAGGGGCCGGGCACCCAGCCGGGGTGGGGGCCGCCCCCCTGCGCCCGGGCCGCCGCTCCGCTTGGCGCTCCTGGACACGCTGAGGGAGGGAGTGAGCCTCGCCGCGGACTGCCACACAACTCCCGCGCCCATTCACTTTATGGCAACCCAGGGCGCCCCCAACCCGCAGCGGTGAGCCTCCTGCGTCGAGCCCCACCCCCTTCCAGCTGCGCTGCCCGGGCTCCACCCTTTCCAGCTGTGAATCTTCAGGCCCCGCCTTAGGGGGCGTGTCCTAGTCGACGCGCCGCCAAGAACCCCGCCCCCTGGCCAATCGGAGGCTCTCCTCTTCAACCGGGCCACGCCCATCCCCACGTGGCTGAAACCGCGCTCCGGCAAGAACGCTTTGGCAGAGGGAAGCTGACCAGCGCGGAGTGGGCAGTGTAGCCCCACGGAGCTGGGGCCCGCCGGCGGCGAGGTGGGGCCAGGCCGCCACCTCGAGCGAAGTGGAGCGGTGCCGGGGGATAGGGCTGTCGGCGTACCGGGTGGGAGGGCGCACGGGCCAGGAGAGGCAGCCGGGTTTCAGCGCTCAGACTCGGTTGCTGCTCAAGTTTCCGCGATTTTCTCCACTTGTCGCAGTCTGTCTCCGCCCTTTTGTCTCTGCTCCAATCCTCCCACGTCTCGCCTTTCTTTCCTCTTCTTTCTCGTCCACGGCTTTGCTCCTGCTGTTTGTCCCTCTCCTACCTCCTCTGCCACTTTGAAAGACTAATTTCTCTTTCTCTCTCCTCCTCTTTTTCCTCACATCTTTCTCTCTTCCTCTTCTCGACTGTCTCCCGCCCCCTCCCTCTTTTTTCCTCTCCTCCAAGGAAGGTGGCTTCGTGGAGAAAGCAGAGTTTGGAATGAGACGAACCAAAGCAGCATTCTGATTCTGCCACCAACCCCACCATCACTGAGTGACCTTGGACAAGTAGCTTAACTATCATTCCCCTACCATCCCCACCCCCACCCCCTCACCCTAAATTAAAGGAGACTCTTGCTAGATCTCAGGGCTTGGGCTGGGAACTCCTCAGAGGCTTGGGAAATTTGCCTGTCAGTTTGCACTCTTGGCGTGCCCAGGTTGTACTTTCCCAGCCTTAACAGGGCTAGCTTCTCAGTGACACCAGGTTCAGTCCTGTGGGCAAGGTGTGGACTTGGTGCTTGCTAGTTAGGAAGTTGCAAGGGATAGGACAGATGTCCCAAGGAGCATATGGAGTCAGGCTGGGTTGCTTGGGTGCCCCTGAGGACCCTAAGCCCTATCACACAATATGCTCCTAAGGGAAATCTGACCAGTCATGTCTCTGCTTAAAACCCTTGAATAACTCTTGATTGCCCTCAGGATAAAAGCCAAGCTCCCTTGCCTGGCCTACAAGATTTCCAGGACCTGACCCTGTCTTAATCTCCAATTTCCTAGTGGTTTCCTGCACATCTCTGGCCTTTCTTCTGACGGTAACATATTTCCAGTCTTCACCTTGCCAACTCCTCCTCATCCTCCTAAGCTCCATTCATTTTCTCTGGAAAGCCTTTCCTGGACTCCCAGGTTAGTCAGATGTCTAGCCTCTTGCTCCGACAACCCTTCTGTGCAAACCGTCTATTACCCACCCACCATATTGAAGAGATCAGCTTATGTATTGTCCTCTAGGATGCTAAGATCAGGAGGGCAAGAACTATGTCTTCCTCATCTTTCTATTCCTAGGCGTAATGTAGAAACTCAATACTGAAATCTAAAAGGGAGATGTTCTGCCTGGTAAGATGATGGAGGTTAGGGCATTGTCATCTCTCTCCTCCTCATCTCTAACACACAATCCCTTTCCTGCTTTTAGGTTGATTAATTTCTGGAGGTGTGTGGGAGTGGAGATGGGGGAATAGGGAGTTTTGGCCCACTTAGAGGATTTTCCAATTAGCTATCCAGGACCTCAGATAGGTCCAGGAGACCAAATCCCAGTTTTCAAATGAAGGTGGAAAATGGCTCAGAGGTAGTGTGGAAAGAGGTGCTATCGTGGTTGTAGCCTCTTCCCCTGACTCTCTTTGGGTGAAAGAGGCAAAATCTTCAGCTGGACCCAGAGACCAGGAGCCCAATGTGCAGGTGCAGGGAGCTGTTGAGGAGTTCTTGAGGTCTCATGTCAAGTCTGATGGGTTCTTCAAACTAGAGGATCTGCACACATGGATAGTCTTTGGATGTCTGGTTTTGAGACCACATTCCTATGGAGGTTTGGAGCTTCCCTGGACTTGGTTCATCCATAAATGGGAGGAAATGGGGAGAGAGTTTGTATCTTTTTTCACTGCCTCCCAGCAGTCTCTCCAGGTATGCAGGAACACCTGGGCTCTATTCCAGCAGGCAGGCTGGGAATTCCACTATTCAATCTGCAAGGAGAAAAGCCATCCTCCTGTCTTCTTCCTACATACTCTCACTTCTAGGTAATTCTAAATATCCTAGCAACCTCTATCATCTCTTGCAAGGGGAGAGGCACCTGGGGGCAGGAGTGAAGACTGAGATGGGCATCTAGCCCTCAGGCCTCTTAGCATTTCTAAGGCGAACAGGAAAGGCTTCAGTTTCCTGTCACTGGTGATGTGGGCTAACCCATGTGATTATCTTTCTTCCAGGTAAAAAGAGTATCTAAGGCTTAGTATGAGGGCCAGAGCTGGGAGTCGCAGCCTGATAGACTAAAGCATAAGAGGTATCGAGGGGCAGTGGCAAAGAGAGCTGGACTGGGGGTGAAGATACCTGGGTTTGTCTCTCTGCTCTGACATTAACTAGCTATGCGAACATGGGGGCTATCTTTCCACTCTGGGGCTCAGTTTCCTGCTCTGTAAAATGAGGAGACCTGAATTAGGTATCCAAGGTTTCTGCCAACTCTCATTTTCTCTATCTCTGGATGTTGGAATGGGGCACAAGACACAGAAACAGTTTGGATGGGACAGACAAATCCATGAGAAGCCAAACAGCGCAGGCAGACCGGAGGGTGGGGAAGGGGAAGTTGGAATAGATAGCAGGAATCGTCCTAGGATGGAGGGAACCCAGAGCTGCCTCGAAAAGAAGTGATCTCTCAAGGAACATGGTATTGCCCCACCTGACTTTGATAGGAGTGACCTGGGGAATTACGGGGTCGCCCGCTCAGGCTCTCAAAACGGACGCCGCCCCCTTTCCAGCAAATCGTAGCTTTCCTCCCCATAATGCCCAGCAGCCACTGCCAAGCCGCGCACTGCAACCGAACTCTACCTAACTCCACCTCTCCAACCGCCCAGCATATTTTCTCATTTTTGATTGGCTTTCTTAACTGTCACTCAGAGAGTTCTCATATCTGTTGGTTGTCCCCTACCTACCCTTTTCTTTCCCTTGTAATCTCGCCTCTTTAGGCACTGCCCGCCTCCCGAAGCCAATATCCTTTCTTCGATTGGATAACTGGAATGCCACTTTTCACGGTGCAAAGCTATGATTTGCTGTGCGTGCAGGGCTCGCGCAGTTACCAGGCAGCGGGCTAGACTGAGGCTAGTTACCACGTCAGTGAGCTGACAGGGAAGGTAGCCGGCTCCACCGCCCGTTCCGGCCGACTCTTCCCGGCCGACTGTGCGGTGCTTGACTTCGGCCTCAACTTCCAGGAAACGGGCTCCTTCCCTTCTCCCATCTGCCACCAGAGCCGGGAGAGCCGCTCGGAGGCGCCTTCGGGGCCCGGGCTGGACATGAGCTGCGGCTGCCGGTCCTGGGACTAGGCCCCGCCATTTTGGATCCGCTGACAGGTCAGCGAAGTCTCTTAGAGTGCCAGTGTCGTGAAGGCTGCCCTGACATCGCGATAGGGAATAAGGGGAGGAGGGCCCTTAAGTTGGACGAGCCGGGGTGGGTTAAGCACGCAGGGGCAGGAATAAGACGAGGGAGAGGGTGTTGTGGGAGGAAACCGGGAGCGTGCAGGGGGTAAAGGTCAGGCCACTGCCGCAGGAGGGGCGACTTCAGCTCTGACTTCAAATCCCTTACGAGTGCCCGAATCCTTCTTCCTGTGTTCCCAGGCTTAACCTAGCCTGCAGCTCCTCTGTTCCGGAGCTTTCTGCGTCCTAACGAGCCCAGTCCTCAAAATCTGAAAGCAAGCCTAAAGAGCATTGTATCTACTGTTCAGGGTTGATTTTTAGACCTTACACATGAGACTCTGCAGATTCTGTACAGCATCCGCTTTTGTATGACTGCCTCATTAATACAACTGAACTGCTTCATTAATACTGGATGATGAGTTAGTGCAACCTAGACTCAGATAGTGAGGAGAGGTGTGGAAGGATTGAGGCGAGCAGTGTGGGGACCTGGGCTATGAGAAAGCTTTCCTCTTATAGGGCGGTTCATTTACCAGTCTGGGTCTGTATGTAAACACTGGATTTATGTTCTGAGCCTGTTTCTTCCTTTACACAATATTACAGATATTCTCTTTTGGTGTATGTTTTCAGTTGGTATCTTCCCCCTAGGTCTTGTCTTCACTTGGCCTAAGAAGATGAGGTTCAATCACAAGGAAGCCACTTTATTATGACGTATTTGGCCAAGAGCAGAGAGGGATTTGAATACCGGGGAAGTTTGGTACTGTTGGCCTATTATTTTTAGTGGGTAAAAAGAGTGATGAGAGATGTTCAGCCAATTTAGAACTGATGGGGTCAGGACAGCAGAAAGAATGATGGTACATAACCTCAAAGAGTGTAGTTTATGGCACTGTGATGACCTTTGATAAATGGCTGTATTGTAAAGCTATACAAGTCCCCCAAAGGTAAAGAGTGCCTTTAGAAATGAGGACTAGGGGCCGGCCCTGTGGCTTAGCGGTTAAGTGCGTGCGCTCTGCTACTGGCGGCCTGGGTTCAGATCCCGGGCGCCCACCGACGCACCGCTTCTCCGGCCATGCTGAGGCCGTGTCCCATGTACAGCAACTAGAAGGATGTGCAACCATGACATACAACTATCTATTGGGGCTTTGGGGGGGAAAAAAATAAAAGGAGGATTGGCAATAGATGTTGGCTCAGAGCCGGTCTTCCTCAGCAAAAAGAGGAGGATTAGCATGGATGTTAGCTCAGGGCTGATCTTCCTCACAAAAATAAAAAAAGAAATGAGGAATAGGGTAGATAGTGTTTTTAAATGCATAAGATAAAAATTTGTATACCTTTAATTCAGGTACACAAGGCACTCCTCTGGGCCCTGTGGCGGTTACAAAAGGAAAGGTCTGTTTTGAGATTGCTCAGTTTATGCACTCCTTAAGAGCAGTAGCATGTATGTGCACTGGCCTCATTAGAGCATATAGTAGGGATAAAGCAGCATCAACCTAATGCCTTTCAGCATGTAGTGGACACTCAGTAAATGTTATCTGTGCCTAGGATTAGCTTTAGTATGTGATTCTGACTTGTGGCCTAGTTCTGGCCCTGGCAATGAGGACCTTTGCACGATGAGGTAGTAACAAGGAGGATCAGAACCTCATTGTGTTAGAAGGGAAAACTACCTAGGATCTAGAGTGACTAAACTCAGTTTCTTCCTGTCTAATGCCCTCTGCCCTCCTGAAATTCTGTGTATGTGTGTGTTGGTGAATATAGTATTTATTGTTTGTATTTATTGATTTAAAATAAGTGGGAGAGAAATGGTACAGGAAACTATTTGCATTTTAATTTGCTGATCTAAGTTGCATAATTTCCAAAAAAGTAGTTGGAAGTGGCTAATGAAATGACATAGTCAGCCCAGGAAGTATCCATGTTGGGCCTGCCTTGCTCATCTGGGTGGATAAGCCCTGTTCAGTTGATATGCTTTGCATGATAGGCAATCTAGTCTTTGGATAGATAGTGTGACCAATCCAGCATCTTTTCAGTTGGACCTGGAGGTGACTCAGGCATCAAAGATTTTCCCTTTCTTTACTAAAAAGTCATTTTCTAAATAGGAATAGTTCCTCACCCCCACCTACCACCCCAAATCAGAAAATTTGTTCAAGAATTGTATTTGAGCTTCTTTTGAAAGGTGGCTGTAGACAGACAGTACATTCCACTCTTGACAGTGATGTTCCTTGGCACAGTGGGAACTCAGGTAGACGCATCTCCTCATGAGTAGCTGGGCACCAATCCCAGTTGAACTCGCAGTTCTCAGAGTTCCACTACTATTTCACTTCCCTGTGTTCCAGAAGGCAGGATGATTGCCACTTTTAGATAATAACTGCATTGATAGGGTACTTATATTGGCTAGTTTGGGCAGCTAGAGAGGAAAAAGACACAGCTTTTGCTTTTGAGGAAACCCACTGTATTTATACAGTACTCACTGGAAGGATCACCTTAGCCTCTGTATGCCACTTCTGTTGATTGATCACAGTCTGTCCCTATGGTTCAGTGTGACTAGTTAGAATGATTCTGCTTTTGGGGTAATGGTGAAATTAAGTAGAAGGGAGAAGGAGAGGTTCAGTTTACCCGCAGGCTGGAAGAGTTGTGTAAATGTAATTGGTAGCTGTTTAGCTTTTATTGTTCCTCTTTTTCTATATTTCAGTATGTTCAACAACAGTTGTTTAATTAAATGAAAATATAATAGAGAGTTGTGGTGATTTGCAGCCCCAACTATAGTGGAAGTGATCATGGAAGTAATGATTTGTTGCCATCATATAAACCAGGATTAACAAGCTCAAATTGCCTGAGTATCGTGCAGGTAATGTAAATGAGTGAAGTGAGCCAGGTGGGAATGTATTAGGATGCATTGGGGCTCTAATGTACTGGAATGTGGGCATGGTATGATTAGTCTTTTTTTTTTTTTTTAAAGATTTAATTTATTTATTTATTTTCCCCCAAAGCCCCAGTAGATAGTTGTATGTCATAGCTGCACATCCTTCTAGTTGCTGCATGTGGGACGCGGCCTCAGCATGGCCGGAGAAGCGGTGCCTAGGTGCTCACCCGGGATCCGAACCCGGGCCACCAGCAGCAGAGCGGGCGCACTCAACCGCTAAGCCACGGGGCGGCCCTGATTAGTCTTATTTTTCAGGAGAAACTGGAAATTCAGATCACTGTGTTGTTGTTGTTTACATTTTGACGCTCTTCATCCATTTCTTTCCTCATCTCTGGGAACTACCAATCTGTTCTCTGTATCTATGAGCTTGTTGAGTTGTTTTGTTTTTTTTTTGGATTCCACGTATAAGAGAGATCATATGCTGTTTGTCTTTCTGTGTCTGATTTATTTCACTTAGTATAATATCCTCAAAGTCCATCCAGGGCCGGCCCCGTGGCTTAGTGGTTAAGTGCGTGCGCTCCGCTGCTGGCGGCCCCGGGTTCCGATCCCGGGCGTGCACCAACGCACTGCTTCTCCCGCCATGCTGAGGCCGCGTCCCACATACAGCAGCTAGAAGGATGTGCAGCTATAACATACAACTATCTACTGGGGCTTTGGGGGAAAAATAAATAAATAAATAAAATTAAAAAGAAAAAAGTCCATCCATGTTGTTGCAAATGGCAAGATTTCATTCTTTTTTATTGCTGAATAATATTTCATTGTATACATATACCATGATTTCTTCATCCATTCATCTATTGATGGACACTTAGGTTGTTTCCATATCTTGGCTATTATAAATAATGCTGTAATGAACATGGGGGTGCATATGTCATTTCGAGTTAATGTTTTCATGTTCTTCAGATAAATACCTAAAAGTAGAATTGCTGGATCATATGGTGGTTCTATTCTTAATTTTTTGAGGAACCTCTATACTGTTTTCCATAGTGGCTGCACCAATCTACATTCCTTCCAACAGTGCACAAGGGTTCCCTTTTCTCTACATCCTATCCAACATTTGTTATTTCTTGTCTTTCTGATAATACCCATTCTAACAGGTGTGAGGTGATATGTCATTGTGGTTTTAATTTACATTTCCCTAGTGATTAATGATGTTGAGTATCTTTTCATGTACCTGTTGGCCATCTGTATGTTTTTTTTGGAAAAATGTCTATTCAGATCTTCTGCCCATTTTTTAATTGGATTATTGTAGGTTTTTTTGCTGTTGAGTTGTATGAGTTCTTTATATATGTTGGATATATTAGCCTCTTATCAAATATATGATTTGCAGATATTTTCTTGATACAGTAGGTTGCCTTTTCATTTTGTTGATGGTTTCCTTTGTTGTGCAGAAGCTTGTTAGTGTGATGTAGTCCCACTTATTATTTTTGCTTTCGTTGAGATCATTGTGTTTTAAACTGTTGGCAACTAGTTACATTTTTTTTTTTAAAACCTTTTACAGGTGGAACAAAATATGTCTGTGGACTGGATTTTGCCCCATGACAGTAGATGATGATGCCTAATATACACGATGGGCAGGCCTTATGAGACTTAATCACTGTAGTTCTCTATGTATAATCACACAGACTAACTTTTTATCTTTGTCCTACTCTGCCAGCTGTCACCCTTATACCTTAGGTGCCCTGAGTGGTTAAAAGATGAGTGAGAGAGGGAAGCCTTATTTTGTTTTTCATCTCCAAGCTGGCAGAAAGGACATCTTTGGACACATCTCAGTGGACACACCTTACCTTGCATATAGTTCTTAGGATAGACTCAGAGTCTCTACAGAGGGAGGAGGTGCCACAGCATAGCTGAGGTACACTGGTCACCTGATTATCGGGTTTGGGAGGATTTTCCAGTCGTGCCCTCTCAGGGCACCAACTTTTTTCCTGGTTTGACTTTCTCTTACCTCCACCCTTTGCGTAAATTTCTTGAGTCCAGTAAGTTGTTTATTTTTTCAGTAATTCTTGTCAGTTCTTTCAATAAAGCTCAGAACTGTGCTGTGGTCCTTGGTCAGCTCTGGAAATCTTGTAAGCTTTCCATCTTTAGTGCTTCTGTGTTCCAGAGATTGAGTGAAGATAAACCTTAGAAGGGCCCGTTGAGGGTCATTCAGCTCCCTGGTACCTTCTACCCTCTCAGAAAGCCCATCAGAGTTTTCTTGGTTTGCACAGCTCTGTACTAGACACCAAAGCACCAAGAAAAAGAAAAAAATAAACTGAGTCTTTACCTTTGGAGAATCTAATTTCTAATTGGATAAGGACAACTTTTAAAAGCAATTAGAAAAAATAACTTAAACAGTGGTGTACTAATAACAGCTATTTAGAACCAAAGAAAATAAGACATATATCCTACACATATATGAAGAATTGACATTTACATAAAGAATTATATATTTCACAGAAGAAATGTGAACATGCAAATAGCACATGAGATTTCAGGAAGATAGATGTGAGAACATCTGTGTGTTTTGGCTTGTGGGTAAATATGGGTTCTTTTTGTCTGTAGGGTGGCCTGTATGGAAGGTTTGTAACTTCTGGTAGAGAAACAAATATGGGATGCGCAAAGAAGGTTTGCCTGCATGGCTTAGAGTCCTTGTCTTCTATGAAGTCATTTTTCTTACAAGAGGTGGATGTGAACTGCCCTGCTGTTGAAGGGTCAGTCTTGATGTTAGTTCATTCATTTATTCATTTGTTCATTCAGTATTTATTTATCATTTTTCTTAGTATGTGTCAGACACTGGGGATAAAAAGGTGAATAAATCATAGTCTATACCTGAGATTCTCATAGACTCATGGGAGAGACAGACTAAATGTGTTTTTTGTTTTTTTTTTTGCGAGGAAGATCAGCATTGAGCTAACATCTGATGCCAAGCCTTCTCTTTTTTTGCTGAGGAAAACTGGCCCTGAGCTAACATCCGTGCCCATCTTCCTCTACTTTATATGGGACGCCGCCACAGCATGGCTCTACCAGCAGTGCATCGGTGCACGCCCGGGATCCGAGCTGGTGAACCCTGAGCCGCCGCAGCAGAGCGCAAGCACTTAACTGCTTGCGCCACTGGGCCGGCCCCAGACTAAATGTGTTTAAATAGAGCTACGTACAGTGTTATGGGGTGACAAAAAAGGAGTACTAATACTCTCTGGGGGAGTGGGTTAGCGAGGGAAGACTTCATAGAGTAGGCATTATAATAACAGCTAACATATTTTGGGTTTTACTATCCCTGCTACTGTGGTAGGTGCTGTATAGGCTTTTTATTTAGACCTCAACAAACGGATGAGGAGATATTATCTCCATTTTGCAATGGAGGACTGTAAATTGGGGCTTGGAGATGCTAAGAAACTTGGCTAAGATATATAGGTAGTAACAGTCAGGACTAGAGCTGAGGTCTGTCTTGACTCTGAAGCTTGTTCTTATAATTGCTGTGGTATTCTGACTCTCTCATTGACTTTTGGATAGAATGAAGGTTTACCAGATGGACGCGAGTGGGAACAAATATTCAAAACAGAAAGGGAACAGCACGTGCAAAGGCAAAGAGACAGCAAAGCCCATGACTTTAAAAAGAGAGAAATTTAAAAAATTAGACTATTGGTGGAGAGCATGATGCAATCTATACAGAAACTGATAAATAATAATATACACCTGATATTACACAATGTTATAAACCATTATGACCTCAATAAAATCACTGAAACAAAAAGAAACTAAAAAAAAAAAAAAGGAACTTTTGATAGTCTATTTTATACATACAAAGAATAAAGATACATATATGGGGCATCATTGTCTCCCACCCAGTTTAAAAACAGAATATCACCAAAACTGAGGGCACATATATGCCTTTCCTTGTTAGTCATCTCCCCTTCCTCCTGCCTCTATTCTAAATTTTTTGTGAGTTTCCCTGAGGTATAGTTTTAGCAGTGGAATTGCTGAGATATAGGATATGAAGTTCTTCAACTTTGCAAGGTAATGCCAAACAAATGTCTTTAATTTTAACATTGTTTAATTTACCTTTTTTTTTTAATGGATTGTGCTTTTTGTTTCCTGTTTAGGTGCTTCTTCCCTATGCTGAGATTATAAAAATATTTCATATATTCTAAACGTTTTCAAGTTTTGCTTTTTCACATTTAAGTCTTTACTTCATTTGAAATAGAATTTTTGGTATTTCATGAAGTAAGGATCCAATTTATTATTTCTGTTTTTCTCCTGCTTTTGTTTAGATCTGGAGGGAGTTGCCAGTTGATATAGTGACTCCTTCTCTTTGGATCCTCTTGGGGTGAGTAACTGGGATGCTGCAAAGCGCCAGGGGAATACTATAGACCTAGTTTTAAACAGACAGACAGTGCTTTCAAAGGATATACATTGCTCAGAGTCTCTGGGCCAGTGGCTTATCTGGCTGGGGATGTTAGTTGGTGTGTATTTGGTTATTCCTTCTCATGTTGTTTCTGATACAAGATAAACCTTAAGTTCTTTTCTGCCATACTTATATGAGGTCTCTGCAGGCTTTTGTGACCTTGTGACAAGAGGTTCTAGGCCATTGGCTACCAAGCAGCAAGTAGTTCATCAGAGCTTCCTATTTGAAGATGAATGACAGATTTCCCTAGGTGAGGAGACAAAATGCTCAGAGGCCTAGAGGGAGATTAGGCAACTCTGCATAGTCCTTGAAAATAATTCCTCTTCATTCCCTAGGTGTTTCTTTTTTACTAAGAAAAGAAGCTTAAGACAATGATTTTTTACCTATATCGTTGCTATCTTAGCAATTTGTTAGCTTTTGATGCCTAATGAATTTTGATCAAATTGATTACTTCAAGTGGAATCCCAGTTCAGAATTTATCTCCTCTAAGAAGCCTTCCAAATAGCGTGTAGATCCTGTTAGATCTCAGTCCCATTGGCACTCTTCTTTGCAATTTGTAATATAGTGTTGTTGTTTACTTGTTTCTATGTTGTTTTTGGTATGGGTGTTTTCTCTTATTCTCTTCATTCTTTGAAAGAGAAGTTAAGTATTCTTAATTTTATAGTGTCCCTTTTCAGGCCCCCAAAACATTTTTTACAATGATAGGTATTCAGTATATGTACCGAATAATAACTATATGTTGAAGACCCTCCATGATATGCCCCCTAGTTGCTTTTCTAGCTTGACCTCCTATTATTCCCCTAGCAATATTGTTCCAGCCAGTCTGGAATAATCATGATCCCCTAAATGCATACTGAGTTTTCCCACCTATAAGGCTTTTCTCTTGCCATTCTCTCCTTATATTTTTGACTTTACTGTAAAAAATCCTGTCTTTCAGTTGCCTTTCTATGGCCTTCTGCCAGAAGTAATTTTCTTTGTTTCACTACTATGACACTGTGTCACTCATGTATTGGAGGTATATATGGGTTTGTGTGTATATTTTTATGTGTTTTATCTAATCTAGATTATAAATTCCTTGTGGGTGGATAGGAACAATTCTGTTTGACTGTGCCTAGCATTTTGCTTAGCATGTGCTGAGTTATGTCTAATTGACTGAAGTAAATGTTAATTAACTTTGATTGCTGCTCTTAATCATTTACACATGGAATAATACAACTACTTTTCTAAGAACCTATTCATTTTTTTAAAATTAATTAAATTTAGAAAAAAAGGAATGGATAATATATGTATGTGACCCAAAATTCAAAAGGCGCAAAAGAATATATAGAGAAAAGTAAGTCTTCCTCTCACCCCTGTTTCCCAGTTCCCCATCCCTTTCCCTGGAGGCAACCTCTGTTAGCAGTTTCTTAAAAGTCCTTCCAGAGATCTGGAGCATATCCATCTTGCTCAAATAATTTAAGGAAGGAGGGATACTAGAGATTTTATCTTTTCTCTTCTGATACTTTAAATTGTTTTCAAATTTGTTTATCTTTCTTCTATTTCTTAGTTCTCCTCCTCCTCAGAAGAGAACACTGTTGTATATTCTCATCTTTGAATCATCTCAAGAGAGAACATTGTTGTGTGCACCTAGAGCATTTGGAAAGCAGATAGTCTTCTGAGACTAACCTAGTTGTTTCTTTAAATTGTCATTAAAATAAGTGTTGTCATATGTTGGATTCCCTTGTGGACTGGGGGAGGTGTTATGGGTCTGGACAAAATTTGTACCATGTTTTTTTCCTTTGTCATAGTGGTTTTCATACCTTTCATTTTCTGGGGCCCTGTCTTGTGCAAAATATGCAAATGGAGCTACTTGCAGGGTGCACTTTTTTTCTCTATATCTCTGGCTCAGTGTATTTTTAGACCCCACTAAATTCTATAAATGCCTCAAGGGGAGAAATTATATTCCATCTCTTTCATCATTAATGTTTAATTACTATATTGATAGTATAGTAATACATTTTCCTTGTAAAAAATTAAAACATTATAGATAAGGCTAAAGTATCCTCTGATTTCACAGTACCTTCTCTGGAGTTAACTATGGTTATTAAGTTTGGGGTACATCTGCCCAGACCTTTTATTCTGTGTTTACGTATCTATATATATACCTGTACAAAATATGTTAAGTACACTTAACAACATGGGATGACTCACAAACGTAATGTTTCAAAGGAAAAGGGCAAATTGCAGATGAATACATACAATATGATATTAGTTATATAACATATAAAAATATGCAAAATAATACTATATACTGTTTAAAGATACATATCAATGAAGTAAAAGTATAAAGCAACGTGAAAGTTTAATAAACATCAGGTTTAGAATATTGGGACCTATAGCTGAAAAGAGGAGGATAGGATTGGAGGGGCACACAGAGACTTCAGTTGTACTATTCTTTTTTTTTTTTTTAATTTTTTTTCCCCCTTTTCTCCCCAAAGCCTAGATTGTTGTATGTCATAGTTGCACATCCTTCTAGTTTCTGTATGTGGAACGCCACCTCAGCATGGCCCGACAAGCCGTGCATTGGTGCGCGCCCGGATCCGAACCCGGGCCTCCAGTAGTGGAGCGTGTGCACTTAACCACTAAGCCACGGGGCCGGCCCCCTCAGTTGTACTATTCTTAATCTAGATACTGGCTGTTGTATTACTCTATATCTTACTATATGTTAAATATTGCATAATTTGAAAAACAGTCTAATATTTTGTGTAGGGTAGGTTTATTGGTTGGTTTTTTAATATTTATTTATTTATTTTGTGTGTGTGTGTGTGTGTGTGTGTGCGTGCGAGGAAGATCAGTCCTGAGCTAACATCCATGCCAATCCTCCTCTTTTTGCTGAGGAAGACTGGCCCTGAGCTAACATCCGTGCCAATCCTCCTCTTTTTGCTGAGGAAGACTGGCCCTGAGCTAACATCCGTGCCAATCTTCCTCCACTTTATATGGGACGCCGCCACAGCATGGCCTGACAAGCAGTGCATGGGTGCGCACCCGGGATCTGAACCCGGGCCGCCAGCAGCAGAGCGCACACACTTAACCGCTACACCACGGGGCCAGCCCCTGTTGGTTGGTTTTTACATAAATGGTAACATATAGTATACTACATATTTTTTCATTCCACAATATGTCTGAGAGCTCTTTCCGTATCTTATTTGCTTTGAATCCTTAGCACTCTGAAAGATGCATTATGCATAGTAGGTGCTTAATAAGTAAATATTTCTGGAATTCCTTCTTCCCTTACTCTGATAGCCTTACTGTTTTAACTTTCCTTGAACCTGATCTAAATGTTTATGTAACTGTATGTATGCCCCCCTTTCCTTTTCTGTTTTTTAAAATTTTGTCTTTCTGGGAAGGGTTTCTAAGTAATGGAAAGGGTTAAGTTTGGTTTTACATCCTCCTAGGGTTTTCTCTCTGCCAAGAAGAAATTCTGTTTTTTTCATATTTTTACCTGGGGAGAGAATTAAATATCCTTTCGAAGTGCTGTTTGAGGCAGCAAAGAAAATCCTGTGGTAGTTCAGTTGGGAGCACTTAAAATACTAAAGTAGTTTTTCAGCTTCACTTCAGATATTCATATAGAAATAGCTTTAAAAAGAGTGTACCTTTCAGTCTGCTTATTAGAGATTTCCTGTGATAAGCAAGTGAACTTGACTTTTCAGAACTTTTCAAAGGTTGTATCACTGTGCCGCTGTGCAGTATTTTGGAGCTGACTTGGCAAAATGGATGCAGTCTACAAGTTGACATTTTAACTGTGGTTCCAAACCAAGGCTGTTTTTCTAACAGTCTTCCTTCTTTTCTTTTAACTTGAACCTTCATTATTACTTTATTGAGTGGATAAAAAAGAACAAAAGAAAGTTCTGAAATATTTCTTTTTGTGTATGTGTGTGAGGAAGATCACCCCTGAGCTAACATCCATGCCAATCCTCCTCTTTTTGCTGAGGAAGATTGGTCCTGGGCTAACATCTGTGCCTATCTTCCTCCACTTTATATGGGACGCCGCCACAACATGGCCTGACAAGCGGTGCATCGGTGCACGCCCGGGATCCGAACCTGGGCCACCAGCAGTGGAGCGCAGGCACTTAATCACTACCCCACGGGGCCAGCCCTGAAATATTTCTTTAACAAACTAGCAACACAGATGTATCTGCATATCTGAAGGCTTCATAGGAGAGATTTTGAGGATAATTGACTTGGAAGAATTTGACATGCTTGCTAGAGATTGTTGAGGTGCTTTTGAGAAATTTTCTGGACTGATGCTTTTTGAATTGTCTCTTGAACTTCCGGAGACCTCTAGGAGAGCCAGGTAGTTGGATTCATAATATAAGATGGACTTCATCCCATCTTAGTATTACAGGTGGGAAATCTTGGTACTGAAAATTTACATCATAATTCTAACCTTACCCGGTACTGATTTAAGCATGGCTATGTTCTGGGTAACCAAATATTAACTAGACTTTTCTTGTAACTTTTTTGGTAGATTTGCCAGGATGGTGGATAAGAGTATTTACATCATTCAAGGGGAGATTAACATTGTGGTTGGGGCCATCAAACGAAATGCCCGATGGAGCACCCATACTCCACTGGTAAGTGGGGAATGGCGGATAACTTGGTCACTGAATTGTTGTAGGGGATCTGATGCATGGTTAAAGAGTAATCAATTTCCTAGTAATAATGAAAATAGTAGGAATTCAGAGTTGTTCTTGTTATCAAGGACCCTTCTGTTTTATTCCAACTAGCATCAAATTTACAGGCTGCCTTTTTTTTTCTGGGACCCAAAAGATACTGTTCTTCCTCTAGCTACTTTTTTTTTTTTTTTTGTGAGGAAGATCAGCCCTGAGCTAACATCCATGCTAATCCTCCTCTTTTTGCTGAGGAAGACCGGCTCTGAGCTAACATCTATTGCCAATCTTCCTTTTTTTCCCCCAAAGCCCCAGTAGATAGTTGTATGTCATAGTTGCACATCCTTCTGGTTACTTTATGTGGGACGCGGCCTCAGCATGGCCGGAGAAGCAGTGCGTCGGTGCGTGCCCGGGATCCGAACCCAGGCCGACAGTAGCGGAGCGCGCACACTTAACTGCTAAGCCATGGGGCCGGCCCTCTCTAGCTACTTTTTTAAACAACTTAAGCTAGTACTTGGGACCTCTTTAATATACCTAAAAATGTCAGAAATATTCCTTATTTTCTAATTCCCTAGAGCAGTAATTAGCTATAAAATTAAATTAGTTTAGTTATTGATACGTGGAGTATGACTTGGTGATGTTACTCCTTGGGAGTTCAGCAAAGGTCCATATATAGAGCAAGCCACATCTTGCCAATCAGATGAGTAAGAAACTTACCTGTTGTAAAGCTGGCTTTCTTTGTTGCATATGTATGTTCAAGGATAATTTTTGTATAGTTGTATAAAACAATTTTTGGCACAATTGTAAAAACAAGTTTAGAAATTTCCAATTTGGTGTTTGGGAATTTCTCATGTTTATTTATAAAAATGGATTGTTTTAGAAGTGAAAGTGGAGTCAGGAATGTTTTTGAAATGAATATGTGTGATTATATAATGAGTGTGAAGAAGGAGAAGAGATAGAATAATACACGTCTTAGTCTGTTTGGGATGCTGTAGCAAAATACCACAGGCTGGGTGGCTTATAAACAACAGAAATTTATTTCTCACAGTTCCAGAGGTTGGAAGTCCGAGATCAGGATGCCAGCATGGTCGAGTGAGGGCCCTCTTCTGGGTCTCAGACTTCTCATTGTATCCTCACATGGCTGAAGGGGCAAGGGAGCTCTCTTGGGCCTCTTTTATAAGGGCATTAATTCCATTCGTTAGGGTTCTGCCCTCATGACCTAATCGCCCACCTTCTAAAGGCCCCACCTCCTAGTACCATCACATTGGGCGTTAAGATTTCAACATATAAGTTTTGAGGGGACAAAAACATTCAGACTATAGCATATATAAAGGACCTGGCAATCTGTGGTAGCTTGAGTGCTGTGGTCATGGTGTAGATTAGTACTTCAGGATTTACTATTTTAGTAAGCCCAGAGGACCTCTGTGAATTAAGAGATTAAGGAATTGGAAAAACAAACCATGGCTAACTTTCTTTTCCTCAGAAGGAAAATCTACTGGATTTCCTGGTTGGATTCAGAGAGAGAGCTCTTGATCTGTTCTTTACTTTCTTTTTCCTCTTTGTCCCAGTAATGACTTTTTTTAAACTTACGTGTTACAGGATGAAGAACGGGATCCTCTGCTGCATAGTTTCAGTCATCTAAAGGAGGTTTTAAACAATATAACAGGTAAGTCCCTACCTCTAGGTAGGATTACTTATCCTGGTAAAACAACATGTGTTTGATTTTTGCAGGGATGGACAAACTTTTTCTGTAAACGACTGTATAGTAAATATTTTAGGCTTTGCAGGCCGTAGCAACTGTGCAACTACTCAACTTTGCCATTGTAGCTCAAAAGCAGACATAGCTAATACTTAGATGAATGAGCGATAAATAGAATTTTCTTTAAAAAAACAGACTGCAAGCCACCTTTGGCCCATGAGTATAGTTTGCCCCTGGTATACTGTATTGCTGATCCTTTCCCTAGAGTTCCCAGTAGGGTGTCCCACTTTAGTGGGGAATCAGCATTCATGCAATTATAAGCTTCCTTCATTGTTTATTTTTTATTATTATTTTTTTTTTATAATTTTATTTATTTATTTTTTTCCCCCAAAGCCCCAGTAGATAGTTGTATGTCATAGCTGCACATCCTTCTAGTTGCTGTATGTGGGACGCAGCCTCAGCATGGCCGGAGAAGCGGTGCGTTGGTGCGCGCCCGGGATCCGAACCCGGGCCGCCAGCAGCGGAGCGCGCGCACTTAACCGCTAAGCCACGGGGCTGGCCCTGGTTTTGTTTTAACTACTTTCTTTGTCTACCTCATGCTTGCCATGAGGTAGGAAGTTGGTGGCACAAGTGAAGCTTTTAGTACTTGCAATAAAACCCTTCTCTTACAGAAAGTCATTGTCGCCTTTAGGGCCTTAGCCCTCTGGAATGAAGATCTATCAATCTTCATGCGTTCCCAGAATCTTTTGTCCCTTTTTTCTGCCCGTTTTTCTAATCGTAATAACTTGATGTAATATTCATATGTTTAGAATTTTCAAAGCTGCTTTCGTGTATATTACCTTATTGAACTTTTATACAACCCTGTGACGGAGGCATGGCAGGTATTGTTTCCTTTTTATGAATAAAGTTGAAGCCCAGAGACATTTTAAGTGATTTAGCTGAGGTCACACTGATCCTAGGAGGTGGAGTCAAAACTAGAATTCTGGCCCCTGACACCTGGTTTAATGCTCTGTTCTTCATTGCTTCTCTTCATACAATTAGAAGAGAATTTACACAGGAAGTGCCTTATATTATGTATAGATATGTGTCAGGGGAGAAGGCAAGTCTCAGCACCTTTGGGTTTTTCAAGGGGGAGATACAGACTGAAAGGGAAAGCCTCAGAGCTGTGTTCCTCTGTTGACTGTAAAGAGTTTTTGCAGTGTATATCCTGGAATGCTTTTAGCTAGTAACATTTAAGACCACAATTGAAATAGTTTTTAGGCTTCTGCAAATTAAATAAACAATAAACAAATAAATTTCCTTCTTTCCTGAGAAATGTAAGAGAATATCTGGAGAAAAGTTCCTTTTTACTTTTCTAATCATGGGCTGAAGTTATCTAAAGGTTCCCTACATATTTTCTTTAAAGGAGCAAATTTCACTTAATTGAAGTGTTGGAAATGTTAGCCAAGAGGGATCAAGTATAGAGGAGGTGTTTGTGATTGTTAGCTAGTTAGCAAGGCTAATGCTGCAACTAGGTGGGATGTTCTTGTTTTATGGCCTGCACTGGAAGTGACTTGGCTGCTTTAGAGAGTTGGCAGCTTGCACAGATTTTTTTTTCTTTTTACTTTACAGATAAAGCTTACATATCTCAATTAGAAAGAAAATGTAGTGAGTAGATATTTACAATTCTTTTTGGTGGGCCGGAGTTCAGAGTACTATCTTTCTAAGAGATGTTAAAAGGATTAAACAAGTGAATATATTTGGAAAGATTTGGCAAACATTTTATACACAGTGAGGGATTGTTGTTATAAGTGATTGGGAATACCCTAAAATGGCTGAGATCAGACTGGAGTAGCCTTGTAGGCCTTTTGGGCACTCTCTAGACCTTGAGGAGCTGAGGTGGTATTGCTATCCTCACAGAGCCACATTTCCTGCTTGCTGTCCAGTCCATATCCCACACTTGTTTTCTCCATCCTGATATCTCCTGAAACTTCAGCTCAGAGACCATATATGTGCTAAGTGGTGCAGTCCAAGACTTGGGGTCTCTAGACCATCCAAGAGCTACCAAAGTTGAGTCTGCTGCCTAATTTTCTTATATCCTTGGGTTAGGACTCCAGATTATCTGCTGCTTAAAACTAATAAAACCAGAATGTTCTGAGGAGCCAGTTCTGTCAGTGGTACTAGGAACATAGCTAGGCGTTGCTGAGCTTTCACCTGAGGCGAGGAAGAATGTGGTAGTATTTTCCAGGGGCCAACAGCTATGGCAGATGTTGAAATAGTATCTGCCAAGGTTGCCCCATAGTTCTTGGGTTTTACCATATTATCTTCATGAGAAAATGATAGAGTAGACCCAAAATAGAGCATTTCATGGTCTTTTGATTGGTTCTGACCCCCCACACAGTGCTGGCTTCCAGGAGCAGGTTTATGGGTCAGCTGCCCCTGTGGTCCTGGACTCTGCAATCCATGACCAATTTCTTGTTTCTTTTACTGAAATAAACAGATTTTTCTGATTGGCAGTGTCAGGAGGACTGCTTTCTTAGAAGCCTGTTAATGGTAGGAGGCTGGGAAGGGGTTTTGAACTTGGAGAGAGAAACTGAAGGGACTGCCCATGCTATATGACTGGGAATGGTGTACCACTTAGATTGGAGGAGGCATGGCAGGAATTCTAGGACTTCCACTCAGTTTAACTCATGAAACTGGCTTGGGCTTGGTCTCTTTTTACAAAGGCTTTCTATTTGCATTTTTCTAAATTATCTGCTGGCTTGGTTGGTTATGAATATCACTGTTGGAAATGGGTGGTTCGTTGGACATTGTCAGTAAACCAAAATGATTTTTTTTGTTTTCTTGTGAACAATCAGAGGATCTTTAAAGCACTACATACTCCTCCAGGAATATTATCTGAGCATTGCGAAGGGAATAAGTCTATTGTCTCTAGTGAGGTTGGCCAAGTTTATACCAGTTATTCTCATAGGTATGTGTCTTGGACCACGTTTGCAGTCAGTATTTACCCAGACTGCATAATGCCTGCATGTTCTATAGCATTTAAAGTAATAGAATATTCTAATACCAAATCTTAAGAGAGGGTTGCACTTAGAAGATATGGGGTGCCTAAGAGCAAAGTTTGCATATTGCTACTTTGGATAAAGCCTTAGCTCACCACCGCTGAGACTTGAGTGCTGCTCCTCATTTGGTCTTTAAGTTCTCTTAGGAATCATTTTAGGAGGTTATTCTGAATGAGTTAAAGCAGATATTTGGTTGCCAGAGGCTGGGAGGGGGCATGGGGAGTGACTGCTAATAGGCACAGGGTTTCTTTTTGGAGTGATGAAGATATTCTGGAATTAGATAGTAATGATAGTTGTACAACTTTGTGAATATACTAAAAACATTGAATTTTACACTTTAAAAGGGTGAATTTTATGGCTTGTGAATTATATCTTAATTTTTAAAAATGGAATGTAGGCTCGAAAAGTGATGGAATTTGCCAGTTATTTCTCTGGGCTCAGAGCTCTGGAGGGAAGCCTCTGACTGTAGCTGCTGCTGTGCTTTGAACCCATTGCCCAGCAAAGGCAGCATAAGACTCTGTTCAGCCTCCTGGCCCAGTTTGTCCTTTTATGTCTCTCTCATTAACTCAAGGAAGCACATGGCTTTTATATTTAAATTTATTCAAGCTGTAATCTTTGACATTTGAGTTAGCTTTTAGTACAGTTTTGCATTTATAGTAATATATATTATGTATTTTCTCTATCCCCAAAGAATCCGTTTTAATCTTTTCCGGATGCAAATTTCAGGCTGTCTTGTCCCATCTCCCCTCTCTTGCTCTGTTTCCCCTCCCCCCATGGAGTGTGTTTGATCAGGTGTGGCAGGAATATCCACTGTCAAGCTGCGCCCTTTATATTAGTCAATATTATCCTTCTCCCCCCTCCCTGTCTGTCTGCCCCTTTGGGCTTTCCCAGTTGATTTATAATTTTGGAATTCTCATCGGAGTCTGTAATACAGTTTGTTCATTATTTAACCAAAACCTGTTTAATGAGCAGAGAGAGGCAATGTAAATGTTAGGCATGTTGCAGTGATGTACCTTTGTGCTTCTCAAAGCGGGTGGGTAGTTAACTCTGTGCTGCCTGCAGGGCTGGGGTGTCCTGGCCTTAGGGGCAGAAGGACCACTGCCTCTTCCTTACATCTGCCTAAGCCTTGCCATGTATTTAGATTCCAAAGATGCATTTCCTTTTATCCTTCTAGTGATCTTATGAGGGCTTTTGCATACTGGAGTTATCTTCAGTCTCACAGCTAGATCGTGTGGTAAGATCTGTGGCGTTGGATAGGGGGATGGAAGGCAAAGTGAAATATCAGGATACTTGATACTGCTCTTGCTTTTAGGTCTGAAGAGAGTAGACAGTTGAGAAGAGTCCTTCTAGTTGACATGATCTGTGGTCTTCAATCTCTTTGTTTCCAGACTAGACAAGTTCTTGCAAGCCTTAATACCCTGTATGCAGTATAGCTTCATGGAAAGGGCTGTAGTTAGTTGTGATTTGTGATGTTTGGCTGTGGTCATTTGCCTCCAGATTTAGGTTGCCTTTGTCCTTGGTCTTTAACCTTAGATCATTATAAAGAGATTCTTTTCCAGAAAATTTTTAGTTTAAAGCAGAGAGAGAGGAACAGGCTAAAAGTATCATAACCCAAATCTTCTCTTAAGGGATCACCTCTTAATGACTTTTCAAGCCTTCCTGGCCAGAGCTTGAGGAAGACTTCTTAGTGCTATGTGTGTCAGGGGTGATGGTGGTGGGGTAGTAAGTTTGCCTTTAGAGATTTAACCCCAGCATCTTTTAATTCTGAGGACCTATGAGGATTGGGGGTATTCAGCATAGACTAAGGTGGTCTTGAGGCCCAGTGTAAGCACCTGTATTAACTATGGAACTATTCTAGTTTCTTGGACCTTTTCTTTTGGGATTCCCCGAAATTTGGATTCCTTCTGGGCCTGGCTTATTGAATTGCTTCTAACCAATATTTCTTGAATATTTGCTATGTGCTAGGCATTTTGTTTAGGCACTTAGGCATTGGGTCTATAATCATTAACAAACACTCAGACTTCCTGTCCTCGTAGCCACTGGTTTTATAAGACTGGTGGCTCTAGCTGACTATTCCAAGGCTAACCTTTGTGGCCTCTACTCTATGCCGTAGGGTTCCCCATCAGGCATGGAATGGATGATGGTGAATGGGAGCAATCTGTTGTCATCTTTTCTTATTCCCGCTCTTTCCCCTGCTAACAAACAAGCAAAGAAATAAACAAAAATTATAGCTTATACACTTGCTTATTTGGCTTTTTCATGTAAAGCTGTTCTGGCCAGAGTTCACATATTCCCAAAGACATTGGTGGGTTGCATAGAGTAACTCTGAGGGATAGGATATTTCTTTACTGAGCTTACCTGGACAGCAGGATATGGTGGGCTTGAGTTTAAGAAGGAGAAGCAGGTGCCTGGAGAAAGTGGATATATCAGAAGTTTATTTAAATATAGTTTATCCTGGACAAACACACCTGTAGGGTACTGTCTGTCTTAAGCTTTGTGAATTCAGAGTCTGAGTTAGGAGGCTTGAATCTATGTAACCTCCAGAGGTTTGTAGAGAATGTTTAAACAGAGTCTGGAAGCCAACCTGGGAGGAACTATGACTTAACACCTATCTGGCCTAGGCCCCTTAGAAACAGCCTTCTAGGTAGAAGCAAAACTGTTCAAGGATGCCTCATACCTCAGGTTTAATCTGTTTCAGATGGAAGATAGGGAGGTGTAGGGAAAAGAAATTTTAGTGGTCACTGTCAGGAAAAATATTGAGTAAGTATACGTTATTTGAAAAAAAATTTTGCTAGATATGGCTTCTCCCATACTGATTAAATGCATACTTCCATTTTTTCTGTAGGGGCCTGTAGTTTGGGGAGTAGAAGAGTAAGCAATATATCACTATTAATCAGCATGAGAAGAAGGTTGAGTGAGTCATTAGCTTTGTCCCACTTGGAATTGAACTTGTGAATTGTTCAAGGCCTGACTAAGTAGACACTAAAAGAACCAAGTATGATAAAATTTGGCAGACAAATTCATGTAATGGGCTGAGTGTTAGAAGCAGCAAAGTTGGGCACACTTATATAAGTATCTATTTCCTGTGCCCTTTTTGATTTTTTTGTTCCATAATAGAATATAAGACTATATTAGTTTGGAGATTATTGAGCAACACATTAGGATGTGGCTTGAATTTGAGTCAGACTGACTTTGGCATCTTAGAATTGTGGTAACTTGAGTGGCCTCAGACTTGTGGGCATTTCAGCACAGTTAGAGAAAATAAAGGTACTGTGATATTTTTTTCCCTGGGGAATATTCATATAATAAAGTGGCTCCAAGAGGCCTATATTTTGATGACTTTACTTTGTCGTTTCTTTTTAGTGGGGTCTTCCCCAAATGATCCGAGCCCTCTTCACTTGACACTTCTAAACCAAGAAGTTCTTCCAAACATTTGTTTGTCCTCAAGATTAGAAAATGAAGACTTTCTTGAGAAGAAGCATCTCTGCAAGTCTGGCTTCTTATGTGTCCAGCTCTCACTTTTTCTCTTGCTAATATTCAAACACACTTACCCATCAGAACTAGTCTGCTGGCACATTTTCAACTACATGTATCTGAAAGGGAGTTTTGAAAAAACGGGCATTGTTTTTTTTTGTGTGTGTGTGTGTGTGTGTGTGTAAGATCAGCCCTGAGCTAACATCCATGCTAATCCTCCTCTTTTTGCTGAGGAAGACTGGCTCTGAGCTAACATCTATTGCCAATCCTCTTCCTTTTTTTCCCCCAAAGCCCCAGTAGATAGTTGTGTGTCATAGTTGCACATCCTTCCAGTTGCTGTATGTGGGACGCAGCCTCAGCATGGCCGGAGAAGAGGTGCGTCGGTGCGTGCCTGGGATCCGAACCCGGGCCGCTAGTAGCGGAGCTCGCGCACTTAACCGCTAAGCCATGGGGCCAACCCAAAAGGGGTATTCTCAATAGCTTGGCTCTCAAAAGCAAAGGCAAAGAAACTTACTTTCTAGTGTAGGTTAGGGGACAGTGTGGTCTGGGAAGGGTGTCAAAGTTTCTGATATTGTTCTCATTGCCATTGTCCTCTTTAGCACAGCCATCTCTTGAGGCCTGAAATTACTCTCTGGGTATGTGCCCAATTTGCCGTGACAGCAGTCAGATGAGTAAAAAGAGAGAAAGCCAGCTGCTGCTTTGTTTTTAACAAGGAGGAAGGCAAAGTCTCTTTCTTCTTTTCCACCCACTCAAACTCAGGGAAAGTGCCAAGAAGGTTTCAGAAGAAGCCAAATGTTTGAAATTCAATGTGCAGTTTTGATTAAAGGAGATAGTAAAGAGTTATTTGTCTCAGCATTGCCCCTTCTAACCTCCTCTCTATGCTCATAGATGCTTAATTGGTCATCCGAATTTCTAAAGTGATATTGGATATGTTTATGGAAAGGGTGAGTGCATTTGTCTTTCTCCTGGCACCCATTAGAAGATAGAGCTGGGTATAGAGCAAAATGGAGATTAGATCATTTCAACTCAGATCACCTCACTAAGAAACGATGGTAGATGGAGAACAGTGACCACCTTAAGCACTCAGTTTTGCTTCTGGAAACCAGGAGATAAGATGTTCCTTACCAGTTTTGAGGCCTTTGTTTCTTTATTTTGGTCTGTGGAAATCCTGAAGGACTTAGATGGACAAGCACTCCTGGTTGCCTGTTGGCTGGCTTCTCATTTCATGCCTCTTCTATAACACCAGCCTTCTGTTGCCACTGTAGGTTGAGTTGTGAAGGGCTGACACATGTGCACACATCACAACTGACCTTTCCTTGTTCCACGCTTGTTGAGCGATTACTTGCCCACTTGTGGAACTCACATTGTTGCCTTGGGTTTCTGGCCCAGTGTGAAGTTGGGCCATCCAGGAAGTGGCCTGATAGACTGTACATCAGAGGGCAATAAATTGGCATTTGATTTGGTGGAAAGGCAGGGCCAGATGTAGTGTGGGAGCAAGGGTTTTTCTGCAATCAGGCATGCAGCTTGCTTCCAGGTGTCCTGGAAAGCAGCTTGGGAACTGGAGGCTGAGGGTAGCTGGGGACATTAATTGGGGAGGAAAAGAATCAAAAGAACTTCAGTGTTATCTGTGATGGGCCCTGAATTGGGAAAAATCCTCTAAAAAGTAGAGGGACAAATGAAATTTCCCTGACACTGGTAGGAATTTTCCCACTGATTATTTTTCCTTTTCAAGTAAAGTGAGTTATTAATTGGCAGAAAAAATAGAAAACTTGGGAGACTCTTGACAAGGGGTTGCACGGGCTGGCCCGGTGGCGCAGTGGTTAAGTGCATGCGTTCCACTGCAGCGGCCCGGGGTTCGCAGGTTCGGAACATGTACCAATGCACCGCTGTCAAGCCATGCTGTGGCAACCTCCCATTTAAAGTGGAGGAAGATGGGCACGAATGTTAGCCCAGGGCCAATCCTCAGCAAAAAGGAGGAGGATTGGCATTGGATGTTAGCTCATGGCTGATCTTCCTCACTAAAAAAAAAAAAAAACCCAAAAAAACAAGGGGTTGCGGAATAAGAAAGTCTCATTCCACATGAGCTTTTTCATGAAGGTTCATTCTTCTCTTTGGACAAACAACAGTTTTAAGAAAACTGGCTCCAAATTGATAATAAAGTGAGAGCTAAGATATTATTATGACTGCCCTACCATGGGCTAGAGTGGTATCTTTCAGACTGCAGTTTGCATTCCATTAGTGGATTGTCATATCATTTTAAAGGGTCACGTAGCATCTTTTCCTCAATTTTTTATTATGAAAAATTTCGAGCATACCAAAAATTGAAATAATACCACAGTGACCACCCACATCCCACACTCAAGGGTCAGAATTATTAACATTTAGCCTTGTTTGTTTTATCCATGTATATTTCTATTATTTTTTTCATAAGCTGTTTGAAAATAAGTTGCAGACATGTTGACATTTCACCCTTGAATACTTCAGCAAGCGTCCTAAATAAGGACATTCTCCTACATAATCACAGTACCATTATCACATCTAAGAAACGTAACAATAATTTACCAATACTAGCTAATATCCAGTCCATATTAAAATTTTCTCATTTGTCCCCAGACTACCTTTCATAACTGTAGCTGGTTTTACATACCAAAATTCAAGCAAAATTCTCATTTCATTAGGTAGTTACATTTCTTTAGACTTTTAAAGTCTAGTACAGTTTACCCTTGTTTTTCCTCTTGGCATTGACTTTTGAAGAGATCAGGCCATTTATCTTTAGAATGTTTTACATTCTGGGCTTGTCTGTGTCCTTGTGGTGTTATTTAATTTGTTTCTCTATCCCATATATTTCTTGTATTCTAGAAGTTAGGATTAAAGGCTTACTTCGATTCAGGTTGAACATTTTTGGCAAGAATACTCTGAAGGTGATACTGTGTACTTCATATTATATCACCACAGCAGGCACATACTGTCAGGTTGTCCCACTATTGGTGGTGTTAAGATTACTAGCTTCTGGTGGATACTGCCATATCTCCTCATTTAAAAATCAATTTATTTTTCTCTTTGCAATTAGTAAGTAATCTGCGAAGTAATAATTTGGCACTTTGTGAATATCCTATTCTCTAATATCCTTTTACCTAGTGATCATCCACTGACGATTTTTTGCCAGAATCATTTATTTCACTGGAGGTTACAGAATGATGATTTTCTAATTCTGTCATTCTTTCCACATTTATTAGCTGGCATTCTCTGTAAAGAGTAGCTTTCCTTCGTAAACTCTAGGATGGACCATAGTTTCTCCTAGGAAGGCAAGGAAAATGCTTAATTCTTTCCCTTTAATTGCCAATTTTCAAAGTAAAGAGTTAGTGTTAATAAAGACCGCAAATGGTGGCAAATGAGGGGTTTTCTCCCTTTTTCTGGGCCTGTGAGTTTTTATTTATTCAATGTTTTACAATTAATTACATTTATGATTATTTTTGGTATTCAAATCATTCCAAGTTTGGCCAGTGAGAGCTCCTTCAAACTAGTTCCTTTGTTCCTTTGATATGATCCCTTTGAACACTTCCTTGCTTTCTGGTACAAGCTATAGGCACTAAGGGAGAAAAAAAAAGGAATATAATAGAAGGTATCAGTGCATCACACATAATAAGGATAAGTATTGTTTCGGGAAACTTTTGTTTCAGTTAGAAACATGTATATGTTCTGGGTTGTAGTGTAAACTATATTTCTTTGTATAAGTCATGGTCAAAAAAGTTTGAAAGCCTTGTGATCTACTTCTGTTCTAGCAGTTGTTTGAATTTATCTCTCTGCAGTATTATTTCTTGGGCAAGGAGTCAAGAGGGTGTTGAGTCAGAGTGCCTTTTCCACCATATTCTTGGCATTCTGTAAAGGTCTCTGAAGTGCCTTAGGCCCCTTGACCTTTGGGAACTAGTGTATTATTACATATGGGTTTCATCTCTATCAACTTTGGTTTCAGTAAAGCAGTCCTTCCTTCCTTCCTTTCCTCCTTCCCTCCATCCTGACTTCCTCAATTCCTCCCTTCCTCTCTTCTTCCCTTCCTTTCTCTACGTTACATATGATTTTCTTTTTTTCCCCAGTTTTATTGTCATAATTGATGTATAACATTGCTTAAGTCTAAGGTGTACAATGTGATGATTTGATACATGTATATATTGTGAAATGATTACCACAATAAGGTTAGTTAACACAGCCAGTCACCTCACATAATTACAATTTGTGTGTCTGTGTGTGTTTGTGATGAGAACATTTAAGATCTACTTTCTTAGTAATTTTCAAGTATATAAAACATTATCGATGGGCCGACCCCGTGGCTTAACGGTTAAGCGCGCGCGCTCCAATGCTGGCAGCCTGGGTTCGGATCCCGGGCGCGCACTGACGCGCCGCTTCTCTGGCCATGCTGAGGCCGTGTCCCACATACAGCAACTAGAAGGATGTGCAGCTATGACATACAACTATCTACTGGGGCTTTGGGGGGAATAATAAATAAATAAAATCTTAAAAAAAAAAAAAAGAAAACATTATCGTTAACTATAGTCACCACGCTATATATTAGATCTCTAGAACTTATTCATCTTAAAACTGGAAGTTTATAGCCTTTGACTGACATCTCCCCATTTCCCCACCACCCAGCCCCTTGGCAACCACTATTCTATTCTCTGTTTCTATGAATTCGGCTTTTTTCAGATTCCACATGTAAGTCAGATCATTATTATTTATCTTTCTCTGTCTGACTTATTCAATTAGCATAATGTCGTCAAGTTCCATCCATGTTGTTGCAAATGGTAGGATTTCCTTCTTTTTTATGTCTGAAGCAGTTCTGTTTATCTGGTTGTTTTTCTCTGGATGAATCAGCTTTTGCAAGGCAGAGATTGAGACCATTTGAGTCATAATAATCCTGGAGAATGTTAGAATAAATATTCTTCCCCAAGGAAATAAGGATTGTGGATGTAATTGTGACTGACTAGACACTTTGTACGTTGTACCTTATCTCTTTTGTGTGATGTTAAGCTGATGTTCAAGGAAAGGGGGATAGCAATTCGTGTTAGACATGGCCTGGCCATCCTTTTTAGTCCTTTTGGTGGGTCAAGGAGGGAGTCATTTGTACTGGAAAGACTCTAAAACAGCATCTTCTCCAGGAACATTGCTCTTGGCAGAAACAATTTATATATTCAGTCAACAAATATTTCTTGAGCACTTAATGTGCACCAGACACTGAACTAGGTATTAGGGACCTAGTTTTTAAGGAGACTGACACAGTTCCTGTCCTCATAAGTTTATGGTCTAGTGGGCTGGTGATTTGAGAAGCTCTGGAATTTGAGTGGACAGCTGGGCCCTGGTTTGCAGTTTGCCCAGCTTCTACATGTGACCTCAGGAAATTGCTGTATGCCCTGATGTGCTGAAAGAAGTTATAGGATGGTCAGAAGAATAGCAGTGGTGTTCATCTGCATTGTCTATCCCACCCCCACCCTCTACCCTAGCCCTGGCTGCCTGGCAGTAACCAAATGCATGGCAGCTTCATTAGCTGCTTTAGAGCCTTGGATGTCTTAGGGCTCGAGTAGTCCATTTATATTCATCTTTGATTAATCAGTCTGTGCATCTCAGAACTGAACTGACTAAAGTCGTACCGTAGGATAAGATATTAATGGCTGATTGCCTTTCTAATAAAATTCAGCTTCTAATAAAATTTTCTAATAAAATTCAGCTCTCAGGCTTGGGTTCTGATACAGTTGTTAGGATTTTGAAGTCTAGGGGCACAAAACAAAGAATTTAATAGCTGTTTAGCTAAGGTGCTAAAAGAATGAAGGAAGTCCTTTTCTATAGCTCAGGTCTAATAGTCCCAGTTCAAAAATAACATAAGCATTTTTAGTAGCAACCCATCAGCCCAAAGGGTTCATGTGAGGAAAGAAGTGTTAAAACCCATGTAAGTTTGGCTAGGATTTGCCTTCAAATTAGTTGGAACATCCCCTCATATTTATCTTTTGAATCCCAGAGAAAGCACCTTTGTTTAGAAGTAGGCCTTGGGAATCTTGGGTCCTCAGAGAGAATGCCCTTTAGAAAAAGGCATTTTTCCTTAGGAAGAGTATTCGTAGGATTTTCAAGAGTAGAAAGAGATAGTGAGGCAGTGAAGCAATTAAACAGTGGTTAAGATCTTTCTAAAAGAGAAAGTTGGAGTGGATGTTGGAGTACAAATGTATCCCACAAAAAGACCTGTGACCTCTCATTTGCTTGATAACTTATTGTGTTCTGAATTTAAAATGCAGTTCTTTCTCCTTTGCCTCTTTTTTCTGGGATGAGTCTACATCCAAGGTACATCATTAATATCTACTATAGCCAAACACTTTTTGTGCCCAGGCCTGGTGACTCTGGCAGAGGATCCTTGTTCCCTCTGGCCCAAGAAGAGAAGTTCTTGGTTCAGCCCACCTGGACAGAAGCATTGTGAGGAAAATAGTCAAGAGAAAATGCATTTCTGTTTCCAGAATCCAAGTATGGCTCGTTAATCCTCCCAGGTCAGCCCAAGTTTAGTGTCTTAGTCTCATTTCAGAGGTTTTAGAGACTCATTCTGTTCTCTAAGTTCTCTATAAGGAAGGGAGTGAGCAGTGGCTGCATTTGGTAGAACTCTTTGGTGTTTAGAGAATGGGAGATGTTGCCAGACTCTTGAGTGGTCCTAGGTATGCTACAGGCTCAAGAGTCAACAAAACTGGGTTGTGTGCATGCAGTAACAGAAGGCAGAGAGTGAGAAATATTTATGTTGGTGATAGTCTTCCTCTAAAAGCTCCAAAAGCAGGGAAAAAGTTGGCTTGCTTCCCTACCAGAGGTTGTTTTAGTGCTATCTAGACTGTGAGTTCATCTCCATTTCCTCTTTACCTAATTTGTGTCAGGACATTTAAGCAGGTCAATTGATGGTGAATTTTTTTGAATTTTTATTTTGAAATAATTTTAAAGTTACAGAAATGTTGTAAGAATAATACAGAGGTCTCCCGTATACCCTTTTGCTACTTGTTTTTATTATTCTCCTTCTCTCTATACATACACATATACATATGTTTATAAAATTTTTTCTAAACCATTTACGAGTAGGTTATATACATCATAACTTTTTATCCCTCAATACTTGAGTGTATATTTCCTAAGAACAAGGATATTCTCTTACATAATCTTTAGTACAGTTATCAAATTCAAGAAATTTAACATTGATACAATACTTTACTAGTTGTATTCTAATTTGTCAATTGTCCCAATAATAAACTTTTTAATGTTTTCTTTTTTTTCTCCTTCAGTCAAGGATCACATATTGTAGTTAGTTGTCATGTTTCTTTAGTCTCTTTCAGTCTGGAGCAGTTCTTCAGCCTTTCTTTTTCCTTCATGGCATTGACATTTTTTATGAATACAGGCCAATTTTTTCTTTCTTTCCCCCCTTCCTTCCCCCTTTCCTTCCTTCCTTCCTTCCTTCCTTCCTTCCTTCCTTCCTTCCTCCCTTCCTCCCTCCCTCCCTCCCTCCCTCCTTTCTCTCTCTCCCTCTTTTTCTCTCTCTCTCTCCCTCTCTTTCTCTCTCTCTCTCTGTTTCTTTCTGAGAATGGTCCACATTTTGGAGTTTGTCTGACGTTTCCTCATGGTTAGATTCAGGTTATATGTGTCTGGCATGACTTTATATGCCACTACTGATAATAGTGTCTTTCTTAGGATATCATACGTGGAGGTACCCCTCATTAGTGATAATTAATTTTGATCACCTTGTCAAGGTGTAACTTTGATTCTCTACTGGATAGATACTATTTTCCCCTTGGACTTATAATCAATCTGTGGGGAGACACTTTAAAAGACCAAATTTTGCTCCTCATTAAACTTTCCCCCCCAAAATTTATCATACGTTGATGATTTTTGCCTGAACCATTTTCCGGTTGCAGTGATGGTAAATTTTGAGTAATTGCTTAAAATACCTGTTCTTAAAGGACTTGTTCTTAGGTGTGGACGTGAACTGTCTTCCTAGCTTGTTTGTGTTAAGAGTTTCTCTTCTTTTTAAGAAACACAATTGCATGCCCTAAAGGTCTGTATTTCTTTGTGGCTTTGGTGATGCTGTTTTTTAAAAATATCTAGTGACTAAAAAGAGTTTTGAAAATTGGGAAAAGGTTTATCTCAGTGAGGGTTGACTAGGGGCTTGGGAATTTCCTAGAATATGGCAACATCACCCAGTGGAATTTGTTCTCCACTCAACCAACAGCATAAATGCTTCCTCCTCTAAGCCGGACTGGGAACAGCCATGTGAAGCTGATTCTCTTCTCTTTTTTTTCTTTCCCTCTCCCTTTAATAAGTGGGATAGCAATATGAATTCATCATCATATTTCAACTTTTATTCTCAAATCTGTTTTAAAAGCCTGATTGGGCTCATTAAGAACTTCTACTTCAACTTTTAAAAATCTGTGAAGTTTGGAAATTCCCATTGTCCAGAGCTTTAAGAGAGAAAGGGTTGGAAAAGCCTTTCCCCATTCTTATTTACTATCACTCTTTCTCTCCTTCCCTCTTTTTTCTTTGCATTTTTCCTTTTGCCTCTACTTTCTTTTCATTCCTTTGAAGGATCTGATCAATATGCATGACTGAGCCTCCTTAAGAAAAGAAAAGGCAGAGAGAGAAAGGTTTTGCTCTTGAGTCTCAGGTTCTTTGCTGTTACTATTGTGGAGAGTGGGCTAATGATATGACATTAGTAATGAAAGCCTTATCAGCCATCAGTTATGTTTTGTTGAGGAAACTTTGCCCATGGTAAATTAAAAAAGAGAGATAAGTTAGGAAAAATAGATAGGTAACTAACAAAAGAGGCAGAAAGTAAGGAGGAATGAACACAAATGAGCAGAGGAAAAGGGCTTGTGATGGGGCTACAGGAGTAGGAGGGAAGGACCAAGAATACCAAGCTGTTAAAATAGGAAAATGGGTGTCAGCTCTAACATTTACCCTTACCCAGTCCAGTGTTTGGGCTTTCCCGTTTCAGTAGAGTTTGCTGCGAGGTAGGGAGAGGTGGGTGAATGAAGTGGTCCCATCCTTGACTCCTTGGATCCATCCACCCAGAACTGAAGGGTTTTAAGCTGTGTAATAAGTTGACTTGATAGCCTGATTCTAGTAGGTTGGAGTGGAAGAGGCTATTAAGTGATGCATTTTGGGCAGCTATCATTAATAGTTATTTTTAACCTCCCATTTCAGTCCCTTCCTTGTTCAGGCTCCTCTGGCTACCATGAGAGCAGTCAAAATTAGCAACTATATAAAATGAAGTACCTCTTGTCTCTCCAGTCACTTCCAAAATAAACAAGGAGTAATACTGTCCGTATTTTGTCTCACTTTACTGTGAAGGCTACCAATAGAGGAAGCATGGATTAGTGTGTAGTGATTTCTAGGCTCTGCCCTCTGGACAGATTCCCCTCTGAGTGCTGCAGCTGAGTGACAGGACCATGTGGCAGGAGTGCAGCTGGAAGTATATCATCGGCAGATTTGGGTTGGGTAAATATAGCAGGAGCAGGATGTCAGTGTGGGAGATGGATTGTTCTGGGAAAGGAAGTGTTGTCTTTCGTCTGAGAAACAATTTCCTGTACTTCTGGGACTCTTGCTTTCTTTTTTTTTTTCTTCAGGGCAGAACAGGAGTTGGCAGGGGTTGGGTACACTTGCTGTATTCTATCTCTGGGTGTCTGTCTGTTCCTACATTTAAAGTTGGGAGTAGAAATCAGATCTATTTCAGCCAGTTAGGAAATGGACCCAATAAATAGCTATACCCATGACTTAAAGTTCACTTTTTACAGTCTTAAAGCACATACCTGCATAGAGCCTCCTTTTAAAAAGTAACCATTCTTTTAGTAAAACAGGTTGAGAGACAAAAATAATTATACAAAGAAAATCAGCTCTATTGAAAGTCAGACATGAGGCACCAGCTGGCAGGAAACAGCTGGGATGTTTCTGGAGGCTAGACTCTTCCACACCAGAACTTAACTCTTCAAGCTATCTCTGTTATCTAAGCTACTTAAAATGACTGCCTACCTACCAACAATCTGTGTAAGAGACTAAATCCACTAAATTATGTGATATTTTACAATTGAGTAGAACTTTACAATTTATAAAGTGATTTTGCAAATATTTTTTACTTTTTAAAAATACCCTTTTTATTTTAGAATAGATTTAGATTTATAGAGAAGTTATAAAGAGGTTCTCATGTACCGCACACCAAGTTTCCCCTCTTATTGACATCTTACATTAGTATGGTACATTTGTCGCAATTAACGAACCAGTATTGATATGTTATATTAACTAAAGTCCATACTTTATTCAAATTTCCTTGGTTTTTACCCAGTGGCTTTTTGTGTCCCAGAATCCCATCCAGGATACCACATTACATTGAGTTGTCATGTCTCCTTAGGCTCTTCTCGGCTGTGACAGTTTGTGTATATTTTTTTCATTTGAGTTTCATAACAACCCGCAAAATAGACTGGGTCTTTATTTGTATCCCTGTTTTACAGATAAAACTCAGGCTCCAGAAAGGTTATCTAATATGTTCAAAGTTACACAGTTAGTAAATCTACTATTAAAATGTGATTATGATTTGGAAAAAGGCAGTGCGGTAACTATTTATTTTGTTTTTTATGTGGATGAAGGCAGAACTATAGCTAAACTTCAGGTGGACCATTTGCAGAAGAACAAGAGACAGAGGTGAATGTAGCTTACTTGTTTCTGGACCTTCGTATCTAACCTGGATACAAATTAACATTATTATTTTAATCACAATTCCATGGAGAACACCTTTTCTCTTTGTGATTCTGCTATGTCTACCAAAGGAGCTGATCCCAGGGAATCTTGGGCTGCCTGTCCAGTCAACCTTGTTCTCTAGCAGCAGACTTCAGGCTGCTCACTGGTCCCTGTTGTTAGACACCCGGGTTCAATAGGAAGGCCCACTGAAAACATGGCAAACGCACTAACAGAAGCAGGCTGTTTCCGGTGTGTATGGAGGTAACCATCTGGGAATAAAGCACATGGGTTTTTTATAGTTCTAGTGTCTAGTTGGGCAGGCTGAAGTTCTGGCTTGGGGTTAGGAGAGTCACAGAACTGTAGTGCTGTGAGGTAGTAGAAAAATTAAAAATCCAACAAGAACATGGCAATTACTGGCTCTGAATGCTCTACCCAGAGGGATAAGTGATGGGAAGGGGTAAGAGGAGCTCAAGTAGTATGTTACTGATGATTCTAGATACTATTAAAAGATCATCTCAGGGTGATGGAAACTATGGGGCTACAAACCATCAGATCTTAAGGGAAGGAATAGCACTTCTTGCCTAGAGAAGTAGTCATAAGGATTGTACCTGGATCCTAAAGGGCAACTTTTAAAGTGCTCCAACTTAAGCTGACAGGGTAAGCAGTTTATTGATACCATTAACGGCAACTTTTATTAGAGCAGTTTGTTTCTTTTAAGTTATGGGAAGGGGATACTTCTCAGTTTATGCTTTTATGACAAATAGCTGTGAGCATAGAGGCTGGTTTGGAACCCCTTGGTAGTGACTGACTTGCCCTCTTTGGTTAATTCTGAGGCTGAGAAAAGCCTGATTTTTTTTCTCCAAAAGGAAGCTATGGAAACAGCAATGAGTAAAACAATGAAGAAGAGCTTCAAGAAGTTCTTGTATATTGTGTATCTTCATGGCATCATGGCGTGGGTTGGAGACAGGGTAGCTATTATAAACCACCAATTATAGGAGTCTTTTTATTTTTTTTTATCTTTTTTTTTGTGTGTGTGAGGAAGATCAGCCTTGAGCTAACATCTATGCCAATCCGCCTCTTTTTGCTGAGGAAGACTGGCCCTGAGCTAACATCCATGCCCATCTTCCTCTACTTTTATGTGGGACGCCACCACAGCATGGCCTGACAAGTGGTGTGTCGGTATGTGCCTGGGATCTGAAACCCGGGCCGCCAGCAGCAGAGCACGCGCACTTAACCGCTTTGCCATGGGGCCGGCCCCAATAGGAGTCTTTAAATTAAGGGCGCGGATAACTGAGGCCTTCTCCCAGGAGAGTAGGAGGTTATTGATGAGAGCAAAAATGACAACAGGTATTAAACATCATAGGATGAACCCCGTACTCTGAAAATGCTTTTGCTTCAACAGTTTGAAAGAGAAAATGTGAAAGACAAAGTAACAATATGAAGAAAGGGGGCCAGCCAGGTGGCACAAGCGGTTAGGTGCGCACACTCTGCTGCGGCGGCCCGGGGTTCGCTGGTTCGGATCCCGGGCACGCACTGACCCACTGCTTAGCGGGCCGTGCTGTGTCGGTGTCCCACATAAAGTGGAGGAAGATGGGCACGGATGTTGGCCCAGGGCTGGTCTTCCTCAGCAAAAAAAGAGGAGGATTGGCAGATGTTAGCTCAGTGGCTGATCTTCCTCACAAAAAAAAAACAAAAAACAATATGAAGAATGACTATTCAAAGTGCTTCTACCAGAAAATCCCATCCATTGGTGAGATTTAAGCTGTCCTTAGGCAGGGGAAAAGACTGGGAGAGGATCTCTTGTTCAAAATGCAAGAGAGGAGAATGTGTTTCCAGAGAACTCGGCATTGAGCTTTGATGGAGAAGGGAGAAATTTCTTATTGTTGTCTTGCGTAATGTGAAATCTTCATGAAGTCTCAACAGATGTAGAGTTTCCAAGGAGGAGTTTGTGGCCAGCTGAAGAAGCTCCAGTTCAGTGAGCCTCAGTGGCAGTAGAAAACAGAGATGGCTAACTGACATTTCTGCTTCAGGGAAACCAGTTTTAGTGAGTGGAAAGCTACCAGGTGTACTTGACTTTTGCTAGAATCCAAAGTGATCCCTTTACACCATGGCCTGAGGTGACTGCTTGTCTCTACAAAAGCTACAGAGGAGACACCACAGGCTTTAAGTGGAACTTGTTTATGGTTTCCCAGAAGGGAAGCCCATATCCTGTTAAAGCACTTTAGAAAAATAAAGTAGAATTAGAGATAAGAGAATCTTTAGTTTTCAAGAGCTTTTTAAAAAAATTGTGGTAAAATTCATATAACATAAAATAAACCATTTTAAAGTGAACAATTCAGGGCCGGCCCCGTGGCTTAGCGGTTAAGTGCCTGCGCTCCGCTGCTGGCGGCCCGGGTTCGGATGTGGCACACCGACACACCGCTTCTCCGGCCATGCTGAGGCTGCGTCCCAGATACAGCAACTAGAAGGATGTGCAACTGTGACATACAACTATCTACTGGGGCTTTGGGGAAAAGAAAATAAATAAATAAAATTATTTAAAAAAAAAATAAAGTGAATAATTCAGTGGCGTTTAGCACATTCATAATGTTTTACAACCACCACCTCTATCTAGTTCTAAAACATTTTCATCACCCCAAAAGGAAACCCTGTACCCATTAAGCAGTTGCTTCGCCTTCTCCCTTCCCTCCAACTCCTGGCAACGACTGGTCTATATTCTGTTTCTATGGATTTACCTATTCTGGATATTTAATATAAATAGAATCATATAATATGTGACTTTTTGTATCTGGCTTCTTTCACTTAGTATAGTGTTTTGAAGATTCATCCATGTTGTAGCATAAATCAGTACTTTATTCCTTATTATGGCTGAATAATATTCCATTGTGTGTATATACCACAATTTGTCCATTCATCCATTGATGGAAATTTGGACTGTTTCCGCCTTTTGGTTGTTGTGAATAGGGCTGCTAGGAATATGTGTGTACATGTATTTGAGTACCTGTTTTCCTTTTTTTTTTTTTGGAGGAAGATCAGCCCTGAGCTAACATCCATGCCAATCCTCCTCTTTTTGCTGAGGAAGACAGGCCCTGAGCTAACATCTATTGCCAGTCCTCCTCCTTTTTTTCCCTTTTTCTCCCCAAAGCCCCAGTAGATAGTTGTATGTCATAGTTGCACATCCTTCTACTTGCCGTATGTGGGACCCCGCCTCAGCATGGCCAGAAAAGCGGTGCGTCGGTGCGCGCCGGGGGTCAGAACCTGGGCCGCCGGTAGTGGAGCGCGCACACTTAACCGCTAAGCCATGGGGCTGGCCCCGAGTACCTGTTTTCAATTCTTTTGGATATATACCTAGGAGTGGAATTACTGGGTCATTTGGTAACTCTATGTTTAACTTTTTGAGGAACTGCCAAACTATTTTCCACAGTGGTTGAACCATTTTACAGTCCCAGCAGCAATGTGTGAGGGTTCCAGTTTCTCCGTGTCGTTACCAACACTTGGATTTGCCTTTTTTTTCTTGTTTTTTTATTATAGCTTCAAAATCTTTTGAGACTGGATAGCACTTTGATGATAAAACTCCTTCCAGTCCTTATGGATCTCCTGGCATGCTTCTCTTGAAGTAACTGGATGGCTCTTCTAGGCCAAATAAGGTATTGAGGTTCTAGCTTTTGTGCTAAAGAATGACTTTCTTCCAAAGTCTGAAGCAGTGATCACAGCTGATACGGATTGCCTAGACAAAGTTGAAATCTGACTTGCCAAAAAAAAGAGTGTTGGTTACACTTTGGGTCTCTAGAGTAGATGGCCATAATTCTGGTCCTTTGTCATTAGAATCTTGGACCAGGCAATGGGCTGGGTCTTGCTGACTATACTAGAGGCTCAGTTTGCTTGCAGATTACCAGCTTATTCTCCTGCTTGCTCAATAACCTTCTAGAGAGGGGGTTAACTCTAATTCCTGATGAGTAACTAGTTTTTTTAAGGTGCTGTATAACCTGATTTCAGTTGTTACTCCATTACTACTTATATGAGATTACATACAGATATTAAAACTCTAATGTTCCCATTTCTTTGCTGTCTGGTAGAATGGTTTCTTTTCGTGTCTTCTGCATCACATTATTGACTTCCTAAATGCTTTTTTCCTACGTTCTCTTTTTTAGTCCATCAATTTCTACTTCTTGTGTCTATATATTTTGTGATTTATCTAATATTAGTCACTGTGGTTAATGTTTTAGTATGTCTTATCTAAATTTGTTTTTCTTTTGTGAAAATTACTTTCTTTTTTTTTTTTTTTTTTTTTGTGAGGAAAGTTTGCCCTAAGCTAACATCCATTACCAATCTTCCTCTTTTTTTTGCTTGCAAAAGATTAGCCCTGGGCTAATATCTGTGCCAGTCTTCCTATTTGTATGTGGGAAGCCTTCACAACATGGCTGATGAGTGGAGTAGGTCTGCGCCCAGGATCCAAACCTGCACTGCTGAAGGGGAGCACTCGGGACTTTAACCACTCGGCCACAGGGCCAGCCCCTACTTTGTTCTTGTGGAAGGAGAAAATTGATGCTTGGATCTAGGATGCTTGAATTTCTAGTTCTCTCAGTTTTCTCTATAAATCTAGCTTTGTTTTTTTTTCCTTAAAACTGCTTTTTTCAGTTTATGTGTTGGCTGGTAGAGTTTTCTAACTTTTAGAAAAATTATTTTTTTTGCTACCGTAATGTGTTTGCTGTGTTTTTTCCTTGTAATATTTAAAAATTTTTTTTCTAATTTTTATTTATTTATTTATTTATTTTTTCCCCCAAAGCCCCAGTAGATAGTTGTATGTCATAGTTGCACATCCTTCTAGTTGCTGTATGTGGGACATGGCCTCAGAATGGCCAGAGAAGCAGTACGTCGGTGCGCACCTGGGGTCCGAACCCGGGCCGCCAGCAGCGGAGCGCGCGCACTTGACCGCTAAGCCACGGGGCTGGCCCCCTTGTAATATTTTAAACCAGAGTACGTTTCGGTGTTGATTGCTTCCCTTGGTTGCTTTTTCTTTTAATGAGTTTGGACCAGTTTTCAAAGTAAACAGAAAATTGTAGCCTCTACTATACCCACCCCCTCTACACCCCCTCCAACACACACTGGTGTTGTGTTTGCAAATGCATCCTAACCATTTGATCAAAGTCAGGCTTTGAATAAGGCTTTATAGTCAGGTGTAGTTGAATGACAGGTATGTCTGGATTTGATCTTGAGAGATTTGGGGATGTAAAAGTATGAGGGTTTTTTTCTCTCTCTCTTCCAGTAATGTACTGTGGTCTATAATAGGTTGAGTTGTAACATTCATTAAACCACTCCTCACATTCCTGTTTTCAAAGCTTATCAGGATGACTTTGATTTAGTTATTTGGAACCAAAAAGGCAGTTTGTGGAGTTTGGTCTGGAGCTGTGGAGCAGTAATATATCAGAGATCAGACTTAGGTCCCAGTGGGATTATTCCTTGGGATTTATTTGCCTGGAAGTACACACAGGAGCCAAATAGTATGTATGGAAAGATTTGCTGGAATGCAAATTGGACACATTTTGTTGGGACCTGTAGGGGATTTTCACTGCTTCATAATTTTTCAAAGGTTTGTTATACATCAGACAGTCACTGCCTCTTCTTTAAATCTTTAAATCCCCCCTCTTTTTCCTGTTGTAAAGGTCAGATTTTTTTTGACAACTGTGTGCAGGAACAAGATTTGCTAAATCCCTTCATTTCTATTCATACAAATATCGGCATTCAGTGAACATCAGTTATCCCAGCATTTAGAGGTAAGGAAAACTCAGGGAGAATCTTGTGAATCTTGGCTTAGTGCCAGGCGTATATCTTTGGGGATAAGTTTGCTGCCTCAACTTTAACCCTTGTCTGCTCTGATATAGGACAATACCCTCACAGTGGCTTTCATGTGAAACGTACCCTTAACTAACCCTGTGTCTATGGCTGTAGTATAGATAATATAATTAGTGCGAGGGAACTGTGTTGGACTCTTCTGATGGGGCCTCTTTGACTGTGACAATCCTTAGATTAGTGTTGGAAGAGAAGGACAATTCATTCCCTCCAATGGAGCCTCTTCTTTAGCCTTATTTAGCTTTTAATGGTACCTTGGGCAGCAGACCACTTTTCATTTGAAGATGATTCTTTTCCTCACCCAGTAGATGAAATCATGATGTTACCATATAGTACAGTTCCCCATCCAACTTGTTTAGTTTGATGTTATGTTATCATGTTATTTATTGCTATGTAACAAATTACCCTAAAACTTAGCAACTTAAAACTTTTTTTTATTATTTCACACAGTTTCTGAGTGTCAGGAATCTGGGAGCTGCTTAGCTAGTGGTTCTGGCTTAGGTTATCTCATGATGGTTAGCCAGGGCAGCAGTTATTTAAAGTCTTGGCTGGGCTGGAGGATCCATATCCAAGCTCACTAATGTGGTTATTGGTAAGAAGCCTCAGTTTCTCACAGGCTGTTGTCCAGAGGCCTCAGTTCCTCACAATGTTGGCCTCTTCACAGGGTTGCTAACAACATGGCAGCTGGCTTCCCCTAGGTGAATGACACGAGAGCAGAAGCCACACTACCTTTTCTGACCTAGTCTCAGAAGTACGTATCATCACTAATGACATATTGTATTGGTCACCCGGACCAACCCTGATACAATCTGGGAGAAGATTACACAACAGTGTCTAGTCATTGTCACTGGGCGTCATCTTGGAGGCTGGCTACACAGGAAGTTAAATGGAAAATTTCAGATGTTCACTTGGACTTAAAGATTAATTTTTTTCCCCATGAAAAATTGTGTTCTCCTCACACACCGCCTCTCTCTGCCTTTTCTCAAACTCGCATATCTCTGAAATTATCCAGGGTGCGTATGGCAAATGTATATGTGAATATTGCTTCAACATGTGAATCTTTCTCTCTATTGCCACCTCAGCCTTAAGTGCTAATAAAAACCCTCTCTTTTTCTAAAGCAAGCCAATAAGCACGATCTCTCCCCCCTTTTTTTTTTTTGTGAGAAAGATCGGCCCTGAGCTAACATCTGCCAATCCTCCTCTTTTTTTGCTGAGGAAGACCGGTCCCTGGGCTAACATCCATGCCCATCTTCCTCCACTTTATATGGGACGCCGCCACAGCATGGCTTGCCAAGAAGTGCGTCGGTGCGCGCCTGGGATCCGAACCGGCGAACCCCGGACCGACGCAGCGGAGCGCGCGCACTTAACCACTTGTGCCACCTGGCTGGCCCCCTCATCTCTCCCTTTTCTTCTGCTTCCCTTTCCCTTCCTCCCTCTCCCTCTCTTCTCTCTCTGTCTCTTTCTTTTGAGAGGACATCTGTGGCAGCTAGTCTAAGGAACCCTCTCCTCATCAGAACCCCTCAGTTGGATTCAGGTAATCCTTTGTGCTTCCTTAACTCGTTTACCATTGATCCTCTAAAATTTGGTGCAGATAGACTAGAGTGACCAGATTTATGGGGCCATCATGGATCTTCCAGACTGAGATGTGTAATGATGTGAGCTCTTCTTCAGTTCTATCCAGGAGCTCTGAAATGGAGATAAAGGCCTTGTGCATGGAAGATGTTTAAAAACTAAATTACTTGTCTGTTACTTGATGGATTTATCTGGTCCTTTGTATACCAGTCAGAAAAGAGCCTGAAGAGTTATTTGCTTTTCTTCACCTTTCTAGGACAAGCAGGTCTGTAGTCACAGTGATGAAGAATGCACAGGTTGGGCCGGCCCCGTGGCTTAGCGGTTAAGTGCGCACGCCCTGCTACCGGCGGCCCAGGTTCAGATCCCGGGCGCGCACTGACGCACTGCTTCTCCGGCCGTGCTGAGGCTGCCTCCCACATACAGCAACTAGAAGGATGTGCAGCTATGACATACAACTATCTACTGGGGCTTTGGGGAAAAAAAGGAGGAGGATTGGCAATAGATGTTAGCTCAGAGCTGGTCTTCCTCAGCAAAAAGAGGAGGATTAGCATGGATGTTAGCTCAGGGCTGATCTTCCTCACACACAAAAAATAAATAAATAAAATAAAATAAAATAAAAAAAACCAAAACTCTTAAAAAAAAATGCACAGGTTGATCGTGAAGCTAACCAGGGACACTGTCCTGCCTGCTTAGTGACTATGCGAGCCATGCTGTTACATTGATATCTTTCCCCTACCTTGGTATATACCAAACCCAAACCTGATAGCAAAAATATCTGTTGTGAAATTGAACTTGTTCAGCTCTTGGGGGGTTAAAATAGAGAATTAGTTTACTTGCTCAAAAATTCCAGAGCATCTGTCGCTTCCTAGGAAACAAGCTGAAGCTGTGAATGAATTCTGGCCTTGTATTCCTGTTGCCATTTATTGGCCTAGTAGAAAATTCATACCTGGGAAAATCCATTGGATGCTTTTTTTTAGCTTAGGCTGTACAGAACCAGAGAGGATCCAAAATTGCGTTTAACTCTATAGAAGACTATAAACAAAAGTAACAAAGCAGGCAAACGAAAAAAAAAACTTTTCACCATAAAATCACTATTTACCTAACTTTCTGACCTCCTCTAATCCTTATCATTATAGACACGTAATTTAAGTAGTTTAATCAATATGCCATATTATTTTTGTTTTATTCATTTAGCATAATTTAATACAGAATTTTCTACGCATTCACCTATATATTTATCATCTTTAATGGCACTATAAAAATACATCAAATTAGAATGCCATAGGTTAACTATTCTTTTTAAATTTTTAATTTGTTATGTATCATGCAACTTTAATCATCTTCGTGCTGATAACATTGTTTTTCTTTCCAATTAGTTTCATGAAATAATAGTCCCATTAGTAGAATGACTAAGTTTTATAGTTTACCGTATCCTGTATTGAGTTTTCTAACTTCTTTTTATTTTTGCTAATTTAGTTGACAAAGTGATACCTTTATAATTTGTTTTACATTTCTTTAATTACTAGCATTTTCTCAAGTGTTTTTCTGTTTGGATTTTTTCCTATGTGAATTATCTGTTCTTAACTCTTGGCCATTTATTTGACAGAAACTGGATAATATCCTTTCAGATTTGTATCGGTTCCTTTCATATCTGGATAATGCTTTTTTATCTCGTCATATGTATTGCCAGTGTCTTTTTTTTTTTCCTGTTACTGTGGGCTATTTGAAACTTAGGTAGGTAGTGGTATTTTTAATCCTTACAGAAAGGTGCTTAGGCATCAACTAGTTTATTTGCATTTGAAGTATAGACATGAGAGGTCCTATGAGAGTCTTTGGCTCATGAGTGTGCACAGGAGCCTCCCTGTGTGGAGAGCGGGCAATCCAAGGTATAAGGAGGGGAGATGAGGACAAGGCTGACACCAGACCTATAAATAACCTAAGGGTTAGCTTTGTACTTTGAAATAGGAATTAGGTCACTTTTATTGTCTTCCCCAAGTTATTTACTGGTTGGCCACGAAGAGGAGGCGTTCGGATTTTTGGAGAAAACGTTACGGTTTTTAGCTCTCAGAACAGTGAAAAGTGCTGATATTGGTCAGCTCTGCCTCTTGTTTTCTTATTTCTCTTAGAATGAGATGACTGAGTGAAAAATCTGGGTTTGGAAATTTGTTTAATTAGACATGATGTCCAGCTTCGTAAGTAAGAAAGTGGAAATCTAAACCGTGAAAGGCCTTGTATCCCTTTGCCATTGGCACCGTGCCTAGGACAGACTGACTGCGTGAAAGGGGAGCTGGTAACCCAGCATGTGTCATTCTCCTCATCATTGAGCAAGGTCCCTTTTCACCTCTGTTATAGGCTGCCATGCTCAATCATTCTCATTGGTCTCCCTGCAGAGAATTAGAGGCCCAGACTCCTAGAACTTTTTCTAAGGTCTTAGTTTCTTGTGTTCTCTTTGGGCTCTCAGTTTCTTCTCTAAAATGAGAGAAGTGGACCAGATGATCTCTAAGGTCCCTAAAGTCCTAAGATTCTTTGGGTTGATTGTCTTCTCATGCAAGTTTGGAAATACTTTCAGAGGGATTCTATTCTACATGAAAGTCATCACATTTTATATGTAATGAAAATTTTGATGTTAAAATATTACAGAATGTAATTTAAAGAAGAAAATATACATAATCTTTTGATGTAGTTTTGAGGTAGTCTAACTTTACAATTTCCCTTTGTCTTTCTATTATCCAGTTAGGTCAGTTTTCAGATGAACTGTGCCTCAAACTTGTTATATAATTTCCAAGTGAATGATTCTAAGATCTTTGTATCTCTTAAAATTTTCAATAATTCTTGAAAATGGATTCATATTGCATGAATATCGAGCAAATATGTCCTATTTTGATTTTAAAGTTTTTACTCATATTAAAATATCTTACATTTTATATATTAATATATATGCAGAAGTTAACCCTCACAACAATCCGGTGAGGTAGGCATGAGGATGTGGAATAGTCCCCAGTACCTATTCTTTCCGTTACTTGCTAGTCCCCAGAGGCAACTCCTTTGATTTCTTTTAGTGGATTCTTTTGAATTTTACTTTTACATTTCTGAGTAACAAACTTATATTGCAACTTCTCGGTTTTTCAGTTTTGAGCATGAAGTTCCACTTATTTGTTTTATCGCTCTGTTAATGTTTACAAGAGTCAAGTTATCTTAGAACTAGAAGAGACTTTAAATGCTCCAGAGACCCAAACTCAAAAAACTTCAACGGCGTAGCAGGTAGCTTAAATGAGCACAAGAATAGGGAGCAATGTGGACTATGGCAAACTGGAAGGCTACCCCCTTCTGAAGACATTCAGTTCTGTTTTCAACTCCATGTATCAAACAGTTGCAGTATATGGACCTTATTTGGATCCTGATTCATACAAACAACATAAAACAAAAGTTTATGATAATTATAGAAATTGAGTAGTTGCAAATTGAGCACTAACTAAAACTTTGATACTAAAGCAATATTACTCTTTTAGGTGTGATGTTAATGATATTATGGTTATGTTCAAGATGGATGAAATGATACCATGTACAGAATTTGCTTCAAAATAAAATGGGAGTGGGAGGGGATAATGAAAAAACAAGGTTAGCCCTGAGTTGCTAATTATTGAGGTTGGGTTTGGGGTACATGGGAGTTCATTATACTAGTCTGTTTACTTTTACATAATTTTGAAAATTTTCATAGTAAATGTTAAAAAAAATTATATGGTTCACAACCTTGTCCCCTTAGCAGAGGAGTATGAAAATGAGGAGGAAAGGAATCCAGAATAGGCTAAAATAAAGGCAATTCTATTAGCCATATTGTTTAAAGGTTGTCACCAGACACTTAATAATACGTTCACTTAAATAACTATTTGTTATTATATTCATTTGTCTAGTATATTCTGTTAAATATTTATTTATTTATTTTTGGTGAGGAAGATTGGCCCTGAGCTAACATCTGCCAATCCTCCTCTTTTTTTGCTGAGGAAGACTGGCCCTGGGCTAACATCCATGCCCCTCTCCCTCTACTTTATATGGGATGCCACCACAGCATGGCTTGACAAGCAATGCGTGGGTGCGTGCCTGGGATCTGAACCGGCGAACCCCAGGCTGCCGCAGCGAGTGCACACACTTAACCACTTGCACCACCAGGCCAGCCCCTAAATATTTATTTGTATACACAGTTAAATAAATATTTGTATTTTAAGTAGTGGGTATTCTTAACATGTCATTCCAAAATGTGGTTTCAATTATACTTGATAAATTCATTCATTGTTACAAAAAAATAAAACTCACAGTGTGCACCAAACAAAATACATCTATGAACCAGCCCAAATTTTTACCTGGCCTTCAATTTGTGTTTCCTAAGTCTGTTCCATCCTTCTCATTTTAGAGAAGAAGAAACTAAAGCACAGAGTGATTATGATTTGACCAGGTCACACAGCTTATTAGTGGGGAAAGCTAGAACTCAGGTCTCCTGATTCCATATCCATTGCTGCTTATGAGAAAATTTCCCAGCTCACTTAAATAAGAAAAAAGGTTATGGTTTTACCTGGCGTTTTCTTCTGTTTCCTAACCTTAGCTGTTTGTTTTTAGAATATTGGCTAGAGATTTGGCTTCTCTCTTTTTGTAAAGTGATAGGCATAAGAGATTCAGCAGTGAAGTCTGGTGGAAATCCAGCCTAGGGATGGTGATATTTCTTAGGATGATAAGGAATTGCAGAGCTTAGGTAAGTTATAAGCATAAAACTTTAGCTGAGGCAAGACTGGAAAAATGAACCCCTTGGTTCTGTTTGATCCCCAAGTGAGATTTCACTACCACTAAAAACTATTTCTGTGTGGACTTTAACTTTAAAAAAATTTTTTTTTTCTGAGGAAGATTAGCCCTGAGCTAACATCCATTGCCAATCCTCCTCTTTTTGCTGAGGAGGATTGGCCCTGGGCTAACATCCACGCCCATCTTCCTCTACTTTATATGGGACGCCGCCACAGCATGGCTTGACAAGTGGTGTGTCAGTTCACGCCCGGGATCCGAACCTGCGAACCCCGGGGCGCCGAAGCAGAGTGCGTGAGCTTAACTGCCACGCTACCAGGCTGGCCCCCTTAAAAAATTTTTTTTTAGCTGTTTTCTTCAAGTCCAAAGCACAAGCCAGCAGCATAGGTGTATAGACTTGTCAACTATGTCTGTGCTTTGCTATCGAGTTATTACTATGTTTTGCTCCCAGGTCAAATTGGAAAATAAGGCTTTGGGCAGTCTTATTTTGTATATGTTTTATTTTACATGCTTAATTTAAAAGCCTAATAAACCTGAGCTGACAAAGAGTTATTGCTGTACTGGAAAGATTCACGTAGTAAACATCAGTTATAGAAAGCACCAAAAGAAAGTAAAATGACTCTTGTAGGGAGATAATAGTCTTTCCACCATTCCAGCTTATTCTCCTCTTTTTACCTTCCTACCCTACACCTGTTTATTTATATATTTTCCCACCAAGACCAGACAGAGGCAGGAGGGAAGGAAATGATCTTACAAAATTCCTTTGGGCAGAGATTTTTAGTTCTTTTAGACTTTAGTTCAATAACCCTTGTGAAGCATACACTGTTTTCGTAAAGAACCCGAAAGTGTTATTAAACCAGTCACTCATCAAGTGTCACAGAACTCGGGCCGTTATGATTTTTCTTCCTCTCAAGTTTCAAAAATTATTAGGACAAATATTTACCATTTTGAAATTGATGCAGAAACCAGGAATGAGAGTTGGAACCAATAGTTTTTAGAATACGTTCTAGATGTTGACTAGTAAAGACTTGGTTCTTATCTATACCTTGGGCATGTTCTAGACTAGAAGTCAGATAGATTCCACACCTGAATCTTTTTTTTTTTTAATACTACATTTTTTAAAAAATTTTATTTATTTATTTTTCCCCCAAAGCCCCGGTAGATAGTTGTATGTCATAGCTGCACATCCTCCTAGTTGCTGTATGTGGGACGCGGCCTCAGCATGGCTGGAGAAGCGGTGCATCGGTGTGCACCTGGGATCCGAACCCGGGCCGCCAGTAGTGGAGCACACGCACCTAACCGCTAAGCCACGGGGCCGACCTCACACCTGAATCTTAATTCTGATTTTTAAAAAAATTAAATAGAACGTTAAAGCTATTGACTAAAATTAAGTTGAGTTTATCTCTATATTTTATTTATAGATCCAGCCACACAATTTAGCATCATATATAATGGCATGGATTCTATTTTTAGGAAAGTGGTTGTTTCCTTAGCTAGAATATATGCTCCTTGTAGTCAGGGACCATGCCTTCTATGTCTTTCAGAGCTTAATAAATACTGACTTATGTATTTAGTAGGGATTTTGTTTAGCATGACATTATTGGTTCTATTCAATGTAGGTAGCAATAATATTGTGTGTCAGGAACTTTCTGCATATCATCTTATTTAAACCTTCCGAGAATATTTCAACATAATATTATCCCCATTTTATAGAAGAGGAAATTGAGGTTCTAAAAAGTGAGGAACTTGTGTAAAGTTACATACTTAGTAAGTGGCAGAACTGGGATTCTAAACCTAGGTCTGCTTCACTGATAATAGCTCCTTCTTTTACCTCCATGTCATGCTCCCTTAAGAGCTTTGGAGTCATTGCCAGAAGTCTTGGGAAACAATTCTCAGCCTCCTTTCTGGTAAATATGAAACTCATTTATTCTGTTGTTCCAGAAGAGCCCTTCATATTAAAATCAGGATCATGGACTGCTCTTCTGAGAGCCTAGGCTAAGGGGGGGCAGTATAGCATAATGGTTAAGAGTATGGGTTTTAGAACCACACAGACCTGAGTTTGAATACTGGCCTCACCTTTGTGACCTTCAACAAGTTACTTAATCTTTCTGAGCCTCAGCTGCCTTATCTATAAAACAAGGACAGTATGGAATACTAGGCAGCAATAAGAAGGAATAAGCTATTGATACACACACGAACTTGGATGGATCTTGAAACCATTATGCTGAGTGAATGATTCTAGTTATATGACATTCTGAAAAAGGCAAAACTATGGAGACAAGGAACAGATTATAATTGCCAGGGGTTAGAGGTGGGGAGAGGGTATGACTACTAAGAAGGGCAATAGAGGGAATGTTTGAGGTAATGGAACTGTTCTATATCCTCATTGTGGTGGTGGTTATATGACTCTGTTTATATGTTAAAACTCATAGAACAGTACACCGAAAAAAAAGTCAATTTATTTATGTTAATTTTAGAAAATAAATGTAAAAAGTGGAGATAGTAATAAAACCTTTCTCATAAAGTTATTGTGAAAATTAAAAATAAGATAATATAACTAAAGTGTTTATCACAGTACCTAGTATATAGTACACAATGACTAAATGGTTGTAGTTTTTATTGTTATTTTTATCACTAAAAGTATGATATTAAATATAGTGACATTCATTGAAAGGAAGATGGAATAAACTTTCACACCATCTGCCTGGGTACAGTCAGTAAACAGTGAGAAAAATGAGTAACTGTGAGTCAGATAGAGTATGTGTTTTCACATGACTTGGCAAGGGGCTTGAGGTCTTCTGGAAGGCAGGGGAAGATTAGGCCTAGTATTTCTGGAGTATCTTGCAGCTGGCTTCTTTTCTGGCTGCATGTACAGTTCCCTTGATATTATTCTTCAACAAAATAGCTTTGGTCTCAGAAGTCGCAACTCCTTTCACTGGCTTCGGATTAGATCCAAAATTTTGATTGAGCAAACTGATCAAAGAAGGAGCTGGAAGTGGTTCTCATACTTGGAAGATGGTAGCTGGTGCATATAACAACTGTGGCTTCCAGAGCCATTTCCTCCTGCCAGGCAGAGTTTCTGGATTAGACAGTGACAGAGCAGGGCAAGCATTATTCAAGAGCTAAAAAAAAAGTTAAGATCAAAGTGGCATTGTAGTTGTACTAGCATTGAAAAAGAGGCTCTCAAGTGAAACCTTGACCTTTCCATCATGTAGGTTGGTTGTCTTGTACAGTAGCTCAGAACCTGAATCAAAACAAGTTGAATTGATAGTAAAAAGTATTCTGACCATAGAATACCTGCTTTACTAGTTACTTACTAGTGTTACTAGCACTTACTGATCTGTGAATTACATTCATTTTAGATAATGACACTGGAATTCAGGAGGCAGAAAAAAAAAGGAATGTTTGGGGTTCTTGGAATAGAGGTTTGGTTTAGGAATGACTTATTTTTTCCTGATTTCTTTACAGCAATGATACTAAATTTCAAGCTAAGGTCTGTCATTCGATTTGCTTCTCTCATAGCTTGTCTTGTTGTATATATGTTGCTAAGTCATTGATTGGTGTGAGGAACATTAGTCTTTTCTAGATTGTGAGTAGACAGTGCCAAGGTAACTAGCTTCTTGTTTTGCTTTTGGTTTTTAGTTCCTTGGTAGTTATGCTGAGTAATTGGTTTCCCTGGTAGTTATGCGGAGTAGTTGGTTAGGACAATGGTTTAAAATATAAGAGGATCGGTATTTTCAAAAATCGTTGTGCTTGGTTGCACAACTCTGAATATACTAAAAAACATTGAATTGTGCACTTTATTTTTTTTTTAAATCTTTGTGATAGTAATTCTTTTTTTTTTTTTTAATTTTTATTCATTTATTTTTTCCCCCAAAGCCCCAGTAGATAGTTGTATGTCATAGTTGCACAGCCTTCTAGTTGCTGTATGTGGGACGCGGCCTCAGCATGACCAGAGAAGCAGTGCGTCCGTGCGCGCAGGGGATCCGAACCCGGGCCGCCAGCAGTGGAGCACGCGCACTTAACCGCTAAGCCACGGGGCCGGCCCTGAATTGTACACTTTAAAGGAGGGAATTATATGTCATGGGAATTATATCTCAATAAAGCTGTTACCCAAAACCAAAACCAAAAGTGTCATACCAAAAAAAAATCATACTCGTCTGTGACTTTTTTGTGTGTGTGTGAGGAAGATCGGCCCTGAGCTAACATCTGCCAATCCTCCTCTTTTTGCTGAGAAAGGCTGGCTCTGGGCTAACATCCATTTCCATCTTCCTCCACTTTATATGGGATGCCGCCACAGCATGGCCTGACAAGCGGTGCGTTGGTGCGCATGCGGGATCCGAACTGGCGAACCCTGGGCTGCCGCAGCAGAGTGCGTGCACTTAACCGCTTGTGCCGCCGGGCGGGCCCCATCATGTGTGACCTTTTAATGGAAGGAGTTAGACTAAGAACTTTTCAAAATGGGTCTTTTGGCACTTAGACAGGGTCCTGAGACCATCCCAAAATGATGGATTATGGAGTATTAATTCACTTTCCTAAAGAGTTCTTAAGAGTTCATCTACTAAGCAAATAACCATAACCATTCAGGTAGTCATGACATAGACATTGGTAATTTTGCGAGGGAGGAGGATAAGGAGCATCATTTAATCTAAAATAGTGATTGTCAACTGGGCGATTTTGCCTCCCAGGGGAAATCTGACAATATCTTGAGGCATTTTTGGTCGTCAGCACTGGGGAAGGAGGTGTGCTGCTGGTATCTAGTGGGCAGAGGCCAGGATGGATGCTGCTAAACATCCTACAATGCACAGAATAGCCTTCCACAACAAAGAATTAATCTGGCTCAAACAATTATTAGTGGCAAGGTTGAGAACCCCTGGTGTAAAATTTACACCTGTGTTTTCTTCTAAGAGTTTTATAGTTTTAGCTCTTACATTTTGGTCTTTGAGTCATTTTGAGTTAATTTTTGTATATGGTGTGAGGAAGGGATCCAACTTCATTCTTTTCACATGGATAGCTGGTTGTCCCAGCGTCATTTGTTAAATAGACTATTCTTTCCCCGTTGAATCGTCTTGGCACCCTTGTCAAAATCAGTTGACCATAAATGACCCTGGTTTAAAATGACTTTGGTATGTGTACAGATTTCTCCTAGAAAACTCGTACATAGCCTCCCTGAGGTCTTAGATAATCTTGGTGACTCTGTATTGCTTCAGCTATCTAAGGAATAACTCAGGGTGTTTCCATATGGATGCTGCTACACCTTATTGAGAACAGGTTAAGAATTAGGGTATCTCTAAGCCTCCTCCTGTCATGTATTTAGGCAGTCATGTAGCCTTAGGGTTCCCCAGGCTAAAGTATGGCATTAAAATTGTGAAAGACCTTAATGATCATTTAATCCAACTCTCTACCAAGTACTCTGAATTCTGTGTAACATTATTGTTGTTTATGATACATTTTAATATGCAAAGCGAGTACCCTCTTAGTACCTAGCTTTTTAAAAAATTTTCTTAGCCATTCTTTATCTGAATGTATTGTATACTGTATTTAATTCTCAAACAGGCCTATGAGGTAGGGTTTTTAAACCTCTATTTTACAGATGCAGCAATTGAGGCTTAGAGAAGTTTATTTGCCATGGTTGCACCAGAACTGGAATTTGAATCTAGGTCTTTTTGACTCCAAAAGCTACTGCCTTTAAAAAGCATATAATGAGGTCTCCATCTTCATGTAAAATTGAGTTCTTCTAATAAGAATAAAATAACTACAAAAATGGATGCAAACAAAAAAATGGTACATGAGATTTAAGTTTAAGCCAATATATACTTGGGGGGGAATTTAAACTATATTTAAGATTCATTGACCTTTTGTAGTCTATTTTCTGACCCAGAAAGGGAATGTAGACTGTTCTCTGAATACATTGGCTTCTTATTTGCCATGTAGCTAAAGAGGTCCTTACAATGGTGGGCCTCATCCTACAGGATTTTGAAAACAAACTTATAGCATGCCAACGCCTTGAATACCAAATGTGGTTCTGGTTACAGCATCTGAGAGAGAGATACGTGTGTATGTGTATATATATAAAAATTGAAAAAATTCAGAGAAGGGTAAAATAAAATGAAGGGAGTTCTAAGTCTTGGAATATTAGAATTCAGGAACATAATCTTCAAATTGGAATTAGGTATGAGAAAAATTTCTTCCTTTTTTTTTTTTTTTAATAATTTTTATTTATTTATTTTTTTCCCCCAAAGCCCCAGTAGATAGTTGTATGTCATAGCCGCACATCCTTCTAGTTGCTGTATGTGGGACACGGCCTCAGTATGGCCGGACAAGCGGTGCGTCAGTGCGCCCCCGGGATCCGAACCCAGGCCGCCAGCAACAGAGCACACGCACTTAAACGCTAAGCCACGGGGCCGGCCCTGAAAAAGTTCTTTGTGTGGTTGTAAATTTATAAAATTTTATATGAGAGATTGATTAGAGAAGGATTGAGATCAGACATTCTGATCTGGCGTCTAGGAATGGGTCTCAGGAGACTAATATACCCCCTGAAATTATATGCAGAATTGTGTGTGTGTGTGCGTTTGCGCGCGCGTATGCACATATATGAGAAAATCCATATCTCATCAGAATCTCAGTGGAAGCTATTAGGTTCTAAATCTCCATGAAGTTGGGCAAGTAACTTTACCTTTCTGTGGTTTATTTTCTTTCACCTATAAAATGATGGAGCTATCCTGTGATCCCTAGTTTCCTTCCAACTCTGGTGTTAAGACTTCCTTTTCTCTATGAGTTGGCATTCTTGGTTCCACATGCCAGAGGAAGTGTTAGCTTTAAACTTGGTTACCTCAGTGAAATAGTATTTATTAGTGTCAGGTACTATTCTGGACAGGTAAAGGGTAAAAAGAGAGCATTCCTGCCAAAACGATGAAGATAGGACAATCTAGGGTTTGGGGAAGAGCAAGGAATCCAGCGGAAGAGAAGGGTGATAGGTAGATTGGATTCATGTTATGGAGGGTCTTAACTGCCAACTGAGGAAGGCCACTAGGTATAGTGAAAAGAGACCTAACCGGAAATCTGAAGACTTGAGATATAAACTGGGCTTTGTCTTTTTTTTTTTTTTTTTGTGAGGAAGATCAGCCCTGAGCTAACATCCATGCTAATTCTCCTGTTTTTGCTGAGGAAGACCGGCTCTGAGCTAATATCTATTGCCAATCTTCCTCATTTTTTTTTTTTCCCTAAAGCCCCAGTAGATAGTTGTATGTCATAGTTGCACATCCTTCTAGTTGCTGTATGTGGGACGCGGCCTCAGCATGGCTGGAGAAGCAGTGCGTCTGTGCACGCCCGGGATCCGAACCCGGGCTGCCAGTAGCAGAGCGCGTGCACCCAACCGCTAAGCCATGGGGTTGGCCCTGGGCTTTGTCTTAATTATGTGTGTGATCTTGGGTAAGTGACTTAACTTCTCTTGATTTCAGTTTCGTTCCATACACGCACGCACACACACACACACACACCCACCCACCCACCCCACAAATGGGATAGGAAATGGGCTAGATGAGTGCTTGTTTCTTAACAGCTCTAAAATTCTATTATTCTCCTTAATTCAGTTAGAAGTGGGAAGTCATTGAAAGTTTCTGAGCATGGGAGTTTTCTTCAGCAGTGTTACTGCTGTTTTGCTGCTTGGATGCTCCTATTTATTAATGCTGCTTCTTCCACCCTTATATGATTGCCCTGGAGGAGCTGTCACTTTTTTTTTTCTCTCCAAAGCCCCAAGGCATGATTGTATATCCTAGTTTTAAGTCCTTCTGGTTCTTCTCTGTGAGCCACCACCACTGCATGACAACTGAACAGATGGGTGGTGTGGTTCCGCTACCAGGAAACGAACCCAGGCCACCAAAGTGGTGAGAGCACCAAACTTTAACCACTAGACCATCAGTGCTGGCTTGGAACTGTCACTTTAGCTAGTTCTTGATGTGGTTAAGGAATTGGCCATCATTATCATTATTAGGTTATATTATCAAGAACAGAGGAACTATCAGGTGTCTGTTCTTGCATCAGATCTAAAGCTAGTCTTGTTTCTTCGTGTTATCAGTCACTGACCTGAGAGCTCGACCCTGTGTCCAGAATGTGGGCAGCAGGTAAGTGCTGACACTTTGATGGCCACATCATATTTCAGGGATCTATGAGAAGGCCTATAATGACCATGGAAAGCCAGCCAAGAATCTCCTTGCCATGGACAAATGGGAGAAGTTACTAAGTTTAGCTGACATTAAGCTGTAAATTATTTGAAAGGTGGAAAAGGATTCTATTCAGAGGCTATCTGGAATTTCTATTTACTAATCAGGCCTGTGTGCTATAGGGCCTTTCATCCCAGGAAAAGTATTGCTTTCTCTCTTCTTTTTTCCCCACATTTTGTCCCTGTTATATTGGGAAGATGATTTCCAGCTCTTATTGGGACCTGGCACTTTAGTGCTTCCTGCTATTCTTAGATGCCAAGGGCCTCATGATGACACAATCAGAGGTTGGAACTGCTGGTTAAAAATTGGAATACGAGCTTAGTTGGAGTTGAGTTTTATCCAGAGAATGATAGAGACGTATGAAATACAGTTAACTCCTGATTTTTGAGAGGAATATCAGGGATATTTACAAATCACCAAACTTGGCAAATAAAAAAGTCTCTATAAGAACTTGTATAATCAATAAGAAAAAGGCAGATTTTTCCAACAGAAAAGTAGGCAAAACACCTGAAGAGACACTTCACAAGAGGATATCTGAATAGTCAGTAAACATAAGAAGAGGTGCTCAACTTCATTAGTCAGTAGAAAAATTCAGAGCCACAATGGAATACTACTACAACATAGAGCAGAATGACTAAAATGAACTGAATATGCCCATACCCTATGAGCCAGCAATTCTATATCTAGGGATATACCCAATAGGAATTCATACATATGTTCACCAAAAGAAGTGTATAAGAATGTTTATAGCAGTGCTGTTCATAGAAGACAAAAAAGGAGAAACTACCCAAATGTGCATCAGAAATAAAATGGATAAGTAAACTGTGGTATATTCTCACAATGGAGTATTATACCAGAAGGAGAATTAGTGAACTACAACATACATAGTAGAACACAGATGAATTTTTTCAATGTAATATTAAGCAAAAGAAATCAAACACAAAGGAGTCCATATCTTTGATGATACCATGATGATACATGATATCATTTATATATTAAATGCTTTGTATTGATTATGCAAAGCAAATCAGTGGTATTAGAAGTTAAGATAATGGTTACCCTTTGGAGAGATTGTGACTGGAAAAAGTCATGACTGGGACTTCTGGGTCTTGGTAATGTTCTGTGTCTTGATATGGGTGCTAGTTAGATGGGTGGTTAAGTTTGTAAAAATTCATTGAGCTGTACACTTAATGATGTTATGTACTTTGAAAGTTTCCTAAAAAGGAGAGGGAGGGCTTAAATTTGCAGATGCTGAGCGATCAGCCAGTCTTACTCACTGGCTAAATAACTTACTGCTACAAGTTAGCCTTAGAGCAGGATTCAAATTTTTGTCTCAGAAAAGTTATTAATTACGATTTGTCTTGGATCTTCAGAGTCACTCTTAAACAGTTGAAATAGTAAATGTTAAATCTTTGGACACAAGGGTATATATTATTTTGGTCATCAATACTAGTAAGATGGATTTTGGGGAAATGAGTATAAGATCACTAAAATGAAATGGCAAGAGAAGGTCTACTATTTCCCCTGATAATACTAATTTTTCCCCGTCAGAGTCAGGCTCCAGGGGTTGTAACTGTGAAGCTTGCTCTTTCTCTTTAGGCAGCTCAGTGTGTGGTTTTTCTTAGTTTTGCCTCACTGTCCTTATTTGTAAGTAAGATATTGCTTGCCCACCTTCCATGGCTGATAAGCAGCTCTTGTGCACTGTATTTGTTCAGATTAGGCTGTCTTTTTTTTTTTTTTCTTTTTGGTCTTTCTAGTTATGATTTTTATGTGTCCATGTTTGTGGATCTGGAACTTGATTCATTATTAATTGTGGACTGAAAGGCAAGATATATTTTGTTCTCCTGAATTTTATCCCTATTGTAGATATGCTGTCATAAAGCTTTAATTAGAAGCTAATTTATTGATGTTGAGTTAGTGCTAGAAATTGCTTTCAATTCTAGTTTAATTTACTCTTTGTTTCAGGGTTATAGAAAAATATCATTTTGTGATTCTTGGTTTACATTTGTATAATATAGGAAATGTGTAGGCCTTGTCTTTTCTGTTGGACTTAAAGAGCTGTATTGGATATTGTGGAACTGGAAAGAGGCCATGTGGATAGTTATGGGATTTAGGTGGATTTGTGGTTCGTAGAAGTGGTGAATTGGAAAAGTGGTAGGGTACACGTGTTTCTCATTCAAGTCTAGTCTATTCTTACTGTTTGATGTCAGAGTAAAAAGTGTCAGTAGCTTGAAAAGGCAAAAGCATCTTGACAGAGTGGAAAAAGTCGTGCCTCATGTTCTGTTGACCTAGAGGAGCTTATATTTTCAAACTAGCTTCCTGAGATGAAACTGAAGTGGTACATCTGCCCTGCTTATTCTTCTTAGCTCTGAGTTTGGTTTTTGAAATCTTTCCTATTAAAGATGATACGTTATATTAGCATTGAATATTTCAGAGTCTGCTATGCCTGTATTGGTTGAGATTCTGATTAATCTGTGTTAGATTTCTGGTCTCTGTTAGGTCATTTCTACTGCTGGCATCCCCTAAAATAGAGGCATGCATGCATGCATGCTTGTATTCTGATGAGTACAAAGACTAGGGGTTTTTCCTAGGACTGTTAGAAAACCTTGCAGCAGCAGTAACCTAGGAGAGATTTGGGGTTTGCAGGTAACTGTGGGGGGTTGGTCAGTTTGTGACCTCTATACCACGACTGTTCTTATCAGCCCCAAGCCATAGGGGTTTGAGGAGGGTTTGAGGAAGGGGTTGATTTTCTATTTATTAGAGGTGACATGAGCAGTGGGGCAGTGGCAAAGAGGCTGTGTTGCTCTTGCTAAATATACATCCCTGACAGTTGGATAATAGGTTCCAGGAAGTTCAGTGGAAAATTAAAACAAAGCAACATTTATAGCTGATTGAACTTGAAAAGCCATTTTGGTGTTGAATGGCAAATATGTAGACTTCAGCATTCCTGGAGCCTGATGCATCCTGCTGGATGGCTCTGTTCCTGTGTACATGATGGCCTGGGGACTCAGCAGTGTGCAGAGTGCTCTCCTTTAGAGAGTGCTTTGAGGAAAAAAAGTTTGCTGCTGCTTACAGAAGTCTCCTTCCCATAGACTTATGTAACACGGGGTCCTTATGTCTGTGGAGCATCTTTCCTCTGATGGTTTGAGGACTTACTTGTTAGAAGGACAGCAATGTCTGGCAAGAGACAGAGGAGCTCTTAAGTACTATAAATTCTCCTAGTCACTCTGTGTTGGGGCTGAAGCTCTAAGCTGATTGCTGTGGTGTATACACATGATCTTAGCATGGTAACACTTCTGATTAATGTCCTTAGCTGTCCTGAGGCCACTGGCTTGAGCTTTAAGTTGGGCTGACTTGGCTATGAAGAGAGGGGTTTGGACTCTATGTGTGGAGTGGTTAATTTTCTTAGAACCAGGAGAGAGGCTGCAAGGGATGGGAAGGTGGAGAAATGGTACAGGGAATGAAGGTGGAGAGAGAGAATTGAGCCTTTTGCAACCATCAAGGAAGGTTGCTTCATGTACCCATCTTTTTCTCCAGGAGGATCTCATGCTGCAATTCCTATGTATCTGTCTTGTGGAGAATGAGGCTTGGATGTCTGATAGGAGCTTAAGAGCTTTAGTTTGGTAAGGGTAATAAGAAGGCCCCTGTCACTTAACTCCATCAATCCCTTGAGAACTTCATGCTAACCAGCCTGACTGTCAGGAAAATATGAATCGTGGATATGGGCCTAATTTTCTTCTTTTCTCACTTAAGTGAGCTGCCTTTGTTGGCTGTAGAACCAACCATTCCTGTGCCCTGTGAATTTCCTCAAGTTGAACTACTCCAGTAGAACTGAGAGTTTGCAGGTTCCCTAGCTTATCAGAGCATTTTCCCAGCAAATGCGAGTTTTCTTCCCTTGCAGGAAGAAACTGGAGAACAGAGATCCAGCCTTAACAATTCCCTCAGATCCTCCTTTACTTAATGAAGAGCTTGAGTGGGCCCCATTTTCAGACATCCCTCCTACAAGTATGATGGAATGTTTACAAGCTTAGAAAATGTTAAATCTGTTCTCTGCCCTCACTCTACTGTGGAGTTGAGGTATAATGCGCTTAATGAGTCCCTTCCCTTCTGCTCAGCTGCAGCCATGGCAGCTCGGTGCTTAGGTTGCTTAGCAAGCATTTATAAACTTCAGATAACCTGGCACCAGGCCCTCGGTTCACTTATATTTTAATGCTATTGAAGTTTAGCTTTTAGTTCATTAACCTTTGTTGGTAGGGGCCTAACTATTCTAGTTGGCAGTCTCATCCATTGCAAGGGGATTTTGGCACCTGATCCACTGTTGTCTATGCAGTTTAAGGGTCTTTAGTTGGAGTAAACGCATACTTTTGGTGTTCCCAAACTGAAACTGTGATGCTGCAAGGTAGAAACAGCTGTTTCAATTTGGTTTCTCCAGCAGAAACAACTCTGCTAATGAAACTTTGCTCTAGGTGTTTTCTTCAAGTGCCTCTGGAGTCACTAAGGAAGAAACAGGTTTCCAGTGAATTGAGTTTAATCGTGGCCTATTGCTTTCTTTGTCTGCATTTCAACTGGCACCATTAGTTTGCTTTCTAAGCCAGTTAAAGCAAAGATATGCCTTGTCCCATGGAGATGTGAGGCTTGGCTAGGCTCATCTTGGTGGTCTCCTAATGGAGAAATTAGGGCCAAAGCACAAGGAAATGCTGTCTCCTATGGTATCTTGTGGATATACAGTCATGTGTCACTTAATGATGGGGATACATTCTGAGGAATGTGTCGTTAGGCAATTCTGTCATTGTTTGAACATCATAGAGTGTACTTACACAAACCTAGATGGCATAGTCTACTACACACCTAGGCTATATGGTACTAATCTTATGGGACCACCATTGTATATGTGGTCCGTCATTGACCGAAACGTCGTTATGCAGTGCATGACTGTAGTCCTTCCTAGTGAGTGCTCACTTTACTAGGACCAGAAAGTAGTTCTGAATGTGCGCTCCAGAGGCCTACACAAGAGTAACATACTGTGGGTGCTAATGAAGAGGAATTGTGCTGCAGGGCAAAGGAAAAATTTTGTGACTTGAAAACAGGTTCCTTGTATTGTGGAGGCCAGGTTATTTTTCCAAATTCAGGGAAGTGACACTATAATAAAAAACTTCATATTTTTCTGAGTACACACCAGTCCAAACTGCAGTTAGTACTCTTCTTTTCCTGAAATAAGAAAGTGATTTATGAGGTGTGGGCCATTACATGAAAGAAAACAAAACCGGCTGCCGTGTGGACCTGTAAAATTCTTGTGCCATCTCAGTGGTGTGGGTTACAGGAGGAGAAGATGGAGAGGGCTAATTGGCCCTCCCTTGCTGGGGCTCAGCTGCCCCAAATACTTGTGATATTGTGGATTATTTATGAGCTAGTCTGGGCTGGGATTCACTACTGCACACCCTGGTAGGTGAAGATTTGCAGGCAGAATGTAGAAGCCCTCATTAATCTTCCTGGTCTTGTTGCGGATTTCTTGCCGGCCGGAGCTCCTGTTGGAGAATGGACTGGCCTTTCCCACTGAACTGCAACGGCTCAGATTAATATTAATCTCTTTAATACTGCAGTTCATGATATAGTCATTAGGTGACTTGGAACTAATCCTGTCCACCTAACTAGTGTGATTTATTAAATACACATGGAGATTGAGTCTGAATACAGCCAGGCAGAATCAGCAGCAAATAAATACCTCTGTGTATCTGTATTAATGCTGGTTGATTGGGACACAATTGCAGGCTGGGCTGGGGAGAAACAAGGGCAAAAGGAGGCTGAGCTCTCTAATCAACAGCATTAGCCCACTCGTAGCCTTTAATTTAGGTGGCACAAACTATAAAAACTCTAAAGAGATAGGCCCAAATGAAAGAGGAAGACATCCCTTAAACATATCAATTATTTGAATGACTTCTCCTCTACTTTTTCTTCCTTTAAGTTTTAAGAGTAACTATTCAAATAGAACTTTCTCTGTGACTTAACTTGCTTAGATTCTTTGAGTTCTTAATCAGTAGATACCCTAGGCAGGGCACTGAGTGCACTGATCTATCTCCCCTCCTGGCTTCAGGGCTTAAATTTTTCTTCTTAAAAGGAGCGAGGAGGTAGAGCAGCCAAGCCTGCCAGATAACAGTTCTCTTCTTTGATATCCTTGCCCAAGCTAGGAGAAGCATAATTTCTTTTGTAAATAATTGAAGTTTATCATTTTCCTTTCTCAAACCTCCTTTTCTTCCCCCTCTTTGCTCTTTAGCAGAGATGGCATTAATATGAAAAACATCTACCTAGCTGGCTTCGTTTAATCAGGCAAGTCTGACATTTGTGAAACCTCTGATTAACATTTTCCCCAAAGAGCACAAAATGGCCTCTCCTCCATCTCCCCTCCCAATACAGCCACCTCAAAGTTTAGGCTGCTTTCCATCACTATTGGCAGGCTATTCTCAGAGATGTTACTTTTCTAAACTCGCACTCTTGGCCAACGGCCATCGGTCACATATGGGGGGACCTTCTGTTCAGATGCTGCCCTATTCCTTGTAAACATTACTTTTTACCCATTTTTCATGGAAATGACAAGAAATCTTTGATAGGAATATTGGAGTATGAATTTCTTTAGTACTTCCCTGTGACCTTTTTCAGCTAATTCAGAAACATTGGTTGAGCACTACTATGTTCATGGCCGTCTACTAGACACTGTAGTTAACACATAAGCAAAGAAGCCTTGTCCCTCTCTGCCTTCCAGGGGTTACAGACTACAATTAGCCATTCCATAAACCAGAATATGCTATACTAAAGCAATAGCACTCTAGAAGTACCAAGAAGGAAGAGATCAATTCTGGTAGCAGGAAATCAAGGATAGTTATCTTTGCTGAAATTGAGAAAGTGAGTAGTGAGAGAGCTAGGCCTAGACTCTTGGAAAGATCTTGGTTTTGTTACTGTCATCAAAGCAGAGACCTTGTGTACCCCGAACCAATGGATAAGAACTAACCCAGAATAGGGATGTTGACACTTCATGGTGGCAATAAGTACTTCCTACTTTTATTGCAAGGTGGGCAGTGGTAATCCTCTTCATCACTTGTACTCCCCAGTTTTCTTTGCCATTCCCTTTATCTGCTTTATTTCAAAGTGGCATACCAATTCATGTTAGATGAGAATAGTTTCTTGTCAGTTACCTCTGTGTTAAGATCATACTCTTGAGAGTCTTTACTTGTCTAGTTTTTGACTGAGTATAGTTTAGGTGGCCAGTCCTGGTGGTCTAATGGTTAAGATTTGGCACTCTCTCACCGCTGCAGCCTGAGTTTGTTTCCTGGTCAGGGAACCACACCACCTGTCTGTCGGTTGGCATTGCTGTGATGTTGAAAGCTATGCCACTGGTATTTCGAATATCAGCAGGGTCCTTCATGGTGGATAGGTTTCAGCAAAGCTTCCAGACTAAGACTAGGAAGAAGGTCCTGGCCACCCACTTCCAAAAAAATTGACCATGAAAACCCTATGAATAGCGGCAGAGCGTTGTCTGATACAGCACTGGAAGGTGAGAGGATGGCACAAAAAGACCAGGCAGAGTTCTGCTGTGCTGTACACAGGGTTGCTAGGAATCAGAATTGACTTGATGGCACTAACAATGAATAGTTTAAGTGAGGACATGGCCTGCTTATATTTCTTCGTAATTTCAGTTGTCCTCTTCCCCTTCCCCTTTCTCCATACTCTGTCTCCTCCTAGTATTAGTGACTATTCAACAAGCGTTAGAAACAGAACCACCATTTAGGTCCTGTGTGAGCTACAGAGTTAAACAATTTAACATTTAACAAGTTTAATTCCCGTTTAACAAGTAGGAACACTTGGCATGCCTGACAATTAGAAATCATAGTCATTAATTTTAGAGCTGTATAATCATTTCCAGTTCCCATCCTTTTAGATTAAAGACAGACAGACACACAGACAGAAAAACTGATAATTAAGACCCAGAAAATTTGAAGTTTGGCTATGGTAGTACACACTAGTGTAGTCTGTAGTCTGCAAGCAAGGACTGTGGGTTATTCATCTTTGTATCTCCAAAGTCTAGCATAGGGCCAGGCCCACAGGAGGTGTACTTGTTGAAGGAGAGGATGAGGGATTTGAATACAGAAAGGCCAGTATTATTTCAGTGATCTTATAAGTGCCACGTTTTTATGATTTTTAAAAATTTTCTAAAAATGGAGAGATTATAGTAAAAACTCATTCTTAGCTATTCATGAATAACAAAATCAGTATTCATATTAAGTGACAGTTTTACTAAAATTTAGTGATAATGTTATATCAGACTCTGTGATTTAGGCTGCCAAGTTCTCTCTTTTTTCTAACTAGCTTTTTAAAAAATGTTTAAAATAATATTCAATAATTATATAATAATATTCTATGTAAAAAAATTTTGGAAAATACAGTGGAGTATAAAGAGATGGAAATAAATACCATCCATAGTCCAATCACCTAGAAATAACTATTATTTTATCTTTTTTATGCACTCACGTACATGTACACAATAACACCCTTTAGCAAAATTGGGATCATATTCTATATATTTTTGCCTCTTTCTTTTTTCTTTTATCATATATTTTGGGCATTTTCCCACATCATTACACATTCTTAGACAACAAGATCTAATGATATTCATTATATGAATGTTTCAAAATTTATTTAAACAGTTTCCTGTCATTGGTTATTTAGATTATTTCTAGTTTTTCAATATTATAAGCAATGTAGTATAAATATCTTTGTACAAAATTTTTTGCCTAACACTCTTATTTCCTTCTGATAGATTCTTTTTATTATTTTTATTTCTATTTAGGTAATACATAGTTTGAAAAGTCAGATAGTGCTACAAGGCATATAACCAATACTGCCCCTCCTCAACGTTTTAAAGTCCCCTCCCTAAACTTTTAGCTGTTTGTTCAGATATTTACTTTTATATTTTTAGATAATATGCTGATACCACCTTTTTTAAAATAGAATTTTTACATTTGAAGCAATATCTATTGACTTTTTTTAATTTTAATTTTTTATTTATTTATTTTTTTCCCCCAAAGCCCCAGTAGATAGTTGTATGTCATAGCTGCACAGCCTTCTGGTTGCTGTATGTGGGACACGGCCTCAGCATGGCTGGAGAAGCGGTGCGTCGGTGTGCGCCTGAGATCCGAACCCGGGCCGCCAGCAGCGGAGCACACGCACTAAACCGCTAAGCCACGGGGCCAGCCCTGACTTCTTACTCCTACATGCAGAGATAGCACTTTTGCAGTACTCAGTATTCCCATTTTCCTTCCCTCCAGCCTCCCCAAATAGTTATCTCTGCAATTGGGTAAACCAATACTCGTCTTTTTTACCCTATTAAAATCTTAGGTATTATTCACTACCAAGTCAAGTATTCCTCCCTTTTTAAAAAATATGCTTAGTTTCTATGTTACTATCACTCTCTCTTCTCAAGCTCTAGAATACAGTTTTTAAAACTCTCTGAATACTATTTTCCTACATGATCAAACATTCAGCTCTTCTATTCCATTTTTATCTCTTCCTAGAGACATCCTTCTCAGAGCCTGCTAACCTCTTCCACTTTGCTTTAGTTGTTCTCTAGGCATCAGGCACAACGGTCATTCTGGACTCCTTTTTCCTGAATCCCATGTCTGTTTGTTTCTTGGTTTACTCTCTCATTTTGGTTTTTTAAAAAACATTCTCCAAAGGCCCCTAGGAAAGAACACCTAGGATATAAATTTTTTTAGACTCTGAATATCTGAAACAATTTTTATTCTGTACTGATACTTGATTGAAGATTAACAGGATAAGGAATTCTAGTTTGGAAATTATTTTCATTCAGAATGTGGTGGCTTTGCTTCTTTGTCTTCTCATTTCCAGTGTTGATCTTGAGTCATCTGGTGCCATATTGATTCTCAATCCTTTGTATTAGAACTAGAAGTTTTTTACAGTCTCTTTGTTCCCAGTATTCTAAAACACTTGTTGTGGGTCTCTTTTTATTCATTGAGCTAGGTTCTTAGTGAGGGTCCTTTTGATCTAGAAAATCGTGTCATTTGATTTTGGGAGATGATCTTATATTAGTTCTTCAATTATTTCCCCTTCTTCCGTTTTTTCCTGTTCTCTGAACTGGTCCTCCTATTTTCTCACCCTCCACCTGGTGCTTCCATTTCAGAGCTTGTTTCTCATTGGTGCTTATCTCTCAAGACACTTGGTATCCAGCCTTTTCAGCTCTGTTTCCATTTCCTTTTCTTCTGCTAAGAATATGTTGATGAATCTCATTTACCACTTTCTCTTCACCTCAGGTCACTTTATTCTACCTATTATATGTTTCAGTTTTTATATTTAACTCTTGAACACTCTTAGCACCTTGCACTTCTTCTTCACTTGTGTGAACCCTTACCTGATGGCTGTCTCTTCCACTGCACAGGAAACCCCATGAGGGCAAAGATTGCATTGCGTTGTTCACCACTATATTTCTATTATCTAGCCCAGTGAGTGGCACAAAGTTGATGCTCATAAATATTTGTTGAGTGAATTAATTGCTATCTTCTTTAGTCAAATAGAATTTATTTTTTCAAGTGGAATGAAATAGGAATTAAACTTTTACCCTCTAATAATTTACCATGTGTTACAGGACCATTTATTGAATATTCTTTTATCATATGTCATATACCACATATTGTCCTACCTATTCTTTTGCTAGTAATTTACTTATTTATTTGTTATAGCTTTATAGTACATTTTAAAACTGCAGTACTGCAAACTTTCTTTCATTAGTTGTTTTAAAAATATTCGGGCTATCCTCATCTGGTTATTCTTTCACATGAAATACAGAGTCACTTACTCAAGTTCTTTTTATAATTCCCATTGGGATTTTGATTCAAAAACATAAGTTAACATGGGGAGAGTTGACATCTTTATAAATATATTTGGCGTCCCTATCCAGGAACATGCTATAGCCTCTTCATTTATTCAAGACTTCTTTTGTGACTCTAGTAAAATTTTTAGGTTCTTCTTTCCCCCATTTATGTGCCATAAATTTCTTAAGTTTATTCTTAGGTACAGTAGTCCCCAGTTATCCTCAGGGAATATGTTCCAAGACCTCCAGTGGATGCCCAAAACTGTAGATACCAAATCCTATATATACTATGTTTTTTCCTATACCTACATACCTATGATAAAGTTTAATTTATAAATTAGGCACAGTAAGAGATTAACAACAGTAACTAATAATAGAACAATTATAACAAGTTACCATATAAAAGTTACCATAGATCTTAGCAACGTCAAGATATGATTTTTTTCCTTTCCTTATTAAGTCGAGAACTCTCACCTTTTCACTGAAAGGAAGCACTTTACGGCTCCTCTTAGGCTTGTCTGAATTGCCAGCATCACTACTCTTGCACTTTGGGGCCATTATTAAGTAAAATAAGGGTTACTTGAACACAAGCACGGCGATACTAGGACAGTGGATCTGATAACCGAGATGGCTACTAAGTGATTAATGGGCAGATAGCCTATACAGTGTGGATACACTGGACAAAGGGATGATTCACGTCCTGGGTGGGATGGCACAAGATTTCACCAAGCTACTTAGAATGGCACACAATTTAAAACTTATGAATTGTTTATTTCTGGAATTTTCCATTTAATATTTTTGGATTGCAGTTGACTGCAGGTAACAAACTGCAGAAAACAAAACTGGGGATAAAGGGAGACTACTGTATTTTTTATTTTTAATTGCTAATAGGAATGGATTTCCTCCCATTATAAATTCCTTTTTTTTTTTTTTTTAACTAAAACCTGGTAGCTTTTCCTGTATTCCTGCAATACAGTTTATGTTATATGCCCAGGACAAAAGAACTACTAGCTTCATTTTCAACAAAAGCCAGCTGTTTCAGTTATCTATTGCTACATAACAAACCACTCCAAAACTTTGTGGCTTAAAACAACTACCATTTTATTATATCTCACAGTTCCATGGGTTGACTAGGGCTCAGCTGGGCAGTTCTTCTAATGGTCTCACTTGGGGTCTCCTGCAGTTGCAGTCAGCTATGGCTGTGGCTTGGATGTCTGGTGCCATGTGGCTTCTTTTGATGTGATGCCTCAGTCTCCAGGGCTTTTCCTCATGATCTCTCTCTCCCACAGGATAGCTTAGACTTTGTACGTGGCAGTACAGATCTCCAAAATGGAAGAACTAGAAGCTTCAAAGCCTTTTTACTGCCTGGGCGTGGAAGTCCCAGATTGTCACTTCCTCTACTTTCTATCTGTCAAAGCAGTCACAGACCATATTCAAGGGGAGCACGCATAAGCTCCACCTCTTGATTGGAGCAGGGGCAGGTGAAGGGTGGCATTGTATGGGACTGTCTTTGGAGACTAATTATCATAATGGCATTTGTTCATTTGTCCTTACCTTCTTCTTTTTCTTCCTTCTTTTATACCAAGTAGCTACCCTAGATTCTTAGGCTCCCATAAGCATCTTTTATCCAGTCAACTGCCAGTACCAAGTAACTGTATTCATTGTTATAAATAGGAATCTGGTTGAAGGGGGTAGCAGAGGAAAAAAAAAAAATAATGTTTCCACCTTCTCATTTGCTCTCCTAGGTGAGGCATAGCTCTCATGGACAGAAATACAGATTTCACTTGAGCATGAAATACCAGACAAGGGGACAGGTGTAAATTGGCCTTGTTCTTTTGAGTTCGGCCTACTCTCAAGGAAGGACAGCCTTCCCCTTTCCTCCCCAGCAGAAGTCCAGCCCCTTTCCTTATTATGGCTTGTCATAAGAACTCCCTCCTATGCTGGTCCAAGTAGAAATGAGAAAGTGTTATCCCTTTTTTTTTTTCCACATAGTACTTCTTCCTACCCTGGGTTTATTAACCTCTGGCTTAAATATGTACCAAGCGAAGATGTAAAGTCTTCCTCCCTTCCTCCCCCTCAGCTTAGTCTGAAGGAAGGCAGCAGGTGATGGAATGCATAAAGGATGGGGGCGCTGGGGGTAGGGGGGAGGAATCTTTTTCTCACACACTATGGATGTTGCTCAACAGAACAAGTGTGAAATTTAGTCAGAGCCACAGCATGTGTTTCAATTTTCCAGAGAATTTCCTCTTCCTAACTGTAGATTTAACCCTTTCTTCTATGTCGTGCCAAGGGCTACCCGAGATGTGTGAAATGGGTTATTTGCAAGAAGAGAAAATGCTAGGATTTCACAGGGCCCCTTTGAGATCTAGGATCTCCAACTTATTTCCTGCCAAATGGTTGTGGAAAAAAGCATAAACTTTGGAGTTAGATAGACCTGGGTTCAAATCCCATCTCTCCCATTGGGTGGTCTTGAACATTTACTTGACCTATTTGAACCTCCATTTTTCATCTGTAAAATGAAGATTAAAAACTTGTCTTACAGGGTTCTTGGGAGGATTAAATGAGATAATGTGTGCAAGGTACCTAGTACAATGCATACCTTGCACATAGTAGACACTCGATACATGTTTGTTTCCTTCCCAATCTTCCCACTGGATTTTGAGGATATCTACTTTTCTTTTATCCTGTGCCACCTTGGGTTTGCCATGTAAGCAGCTTCTCACATCTTAGATTTGTTGCTTTTCTCCCTGAATCTAACTCTGTAAGTGTGTTAGAGGGGAGAAATCATTTCTCATGATATACATAATCCCTCTGGGAATCCTCATTAAGCTAAAGGATAAGTCTCTGTAACAATGCTAAGAAGGATTACAAGACTTGCCTTCCCCATCTGATCCTGGAGGCCACATGAACTTTTAAGAGTTAAAATCATACAGTGGTAGACCTAAAATGAAACATAGAGGTCATCTAGTCTATTTTATTTTATTTTATTTTATTTTATTATTTATTTATTTATTTATTTTTCCCCCAAAGCCCCAGTAGATAGTTGTATGTCATAGTTACACAACCTTCTAGTTGCTGTATGTGGGACGCGGCCTCAGCATGGCCGGAGAAGCGGTGCGTCGGTGCGCGCCCGGGATCCGAACCCGGGCCGCCAGCAGCGGAGCGTGTGCCCTTAACCGTTAAACCACGGGGCCAGCGCTCATCTAGTCTATTTTATAGAGCAAGAACTGGCTTAGAGAAAGTCATGTCTTGTGCAAGGCCTCGTGACAGAGTAGTGGCAATTCTGGAACTAAAGCTATGACTTAACTTGTCTATTATTATGGTTATAGTTTAATTTTTGAAGACCATATGAGTTGTAAATACTGAGGGCCTAGTTTTTGTTATATCTGAACTTCTTCTAAGTTGGAACCCCGATTATACTTTTAGTAGTGGGGAAGTAAACACTGTTGAAGACATTTCAGTGACACTCCTTTGGGGAACAACAGGGCCCCATTGAGGGTATATCAGTTACCACCTGAAAATCTCTTCTTTCTCCAAAGATTATCCGAGGGACACTGAGGTGGCAGCTCAGCTGGCTGTTGAGCCTCTGCTCCCAGAATGGTGAGTTGGGAAGCAATTTGTCTCTTCTGTTCTATATCTTCATTCTCCCAAATAATGCCAAGTAGAGAAGGCTCACTCCAAACCCCCAGCTGTCTTTTCTTTTTTCTTTTAATTGAGATATAATTAACATGCAATAAAATGCACAGACCTTAGGTGTTCAGTTGGTAAATTTTGATAATTGTATAGACTCATGTAACAACTGTAAAAAAAAAAGATACAGAACATTTCGTCACCCCAGAAAATTTCCTCATGACCCCTTTAAGTTACCCCCCACACACTTACACAAAACCACTTTCTGTGTTCTATTACCATAGATTAGTTTTGTTTTTGGATTTCATATAAATGGAATCATATAGGATATACTCTTTTGTATCTATCTTCTTTTAACTTAGCATGTTTTTGGAATTCATCCATGTTGTTGCCTGTATCACTAGTTTTGTTTTGTTTTGATTCATTTTGTTTTACTGAGTAGTATTCAATTTTATGGATAAACTGTAAGAGAATTTACTCATTCTCTTTTTGAAGAACATTTGCATTGTTTCCAGTTTTTGTCTATTGTGAATAGGCTGCTATAAACATTCCTATACAAGTCTTTTTGTGAACGTATGTTTTGGTTTCTCTTGGATAAAAACTTGAGTGAAATTGTTGGATCATAGAGTAGATGTGTGTTTAACTTTAAAGGAAACAGTTCTTCAAAATGGCTGTAGCCCCCCAGTCTATCTTTTCCTTCTCTGAGGGGCTAGGCTCTTTAAGTTGAGGATTTGGCAGGAGAAGAGAACCCACATCATCAGGGTCCCTGCTGCCAGAGCACAGTGGCCTGAATTGGACACTTAAAAAGCTGAAACAGGTGTTTGAAACCCTATTCCAGCCTCCCTATTTGATGCCAGCCCCCTGAGAGGCTGGGACTTGGCCAGCAGAATTTAGACCTAATCTAATGGATGCTGAATTAGAGGCTTTTTCAGGATGTGGCTACCTAATAGTGTATATACTGTGGCTTGGTACATTTAAAGCAGGTAAATGAACATCTTCATGAAGGAGAGGGGCCTTTGGTGGCCCAAGTGCTTCTTGAGCATGGAGTAGTCTGTGTGCCAGATGAAAGCCCCTCCTCACCCTTGCTTCTTACCCCCCACCAATTCCCCTTGAAGCTGTGTGCAGTAGAAGTCAGCACTTCCCTTAGTGACGTTAACATTGCCAAGGGCCTTTAGCCAGGTAGGATTTGGTATCCTGTGTGTCAAATATTATGGGAGATAAATTATGCCCTGGTAAATTCTTTCTCTGTATTTTTAATGCCTCTATCTTACCTAGGCCTTGGGGAACTCATTCTCATGGGCGAAAGGTTAAAGCAAGAAACTGAAGGTTAGGATGTGGGCTCCCAAAGCCAAGTGACTTGATGTACCAAAGCAGTAGTTTCTCTAACCATGCTCGGTGGGTTGAAATTGATAGAAGGGTGATCTGTCTTTACAGGGCTACTTCAACTAAAGATTTCGAAAAAATAGGTTCCTGTTCCAAATCTTTTCTAATATTGGTTAGAAGAGCCCAGGGAGAGAAGAAATAGGCTCTGCCTGCCAGTCTAGCCTTTCCACAAACCCTTGAGGGGAAAGGGCATTTCTGGATTCAGGTCCACCTTTACAGGTGGCCATTCCCTTAAACCTAATCTGTATATCTTCAGTCAGTCTTGGAAGGCAAGGCCTTGTATTGAGCTGCATCATGTGGATGCCATTCTTGGTATAAACTAGGTTGAGATTCTTAGACTAAGATTCTTTCAATACCTTTTTTTCTTTAATTATATACAGTCACGTGTTGCTTAACAATGCGGATAAGTTCTGAGAAATGTATCATTAGGCCATTTTGTCCTTGTGCGAACATCATAGAGTGTACTTACACAAACCTAGATGGCATAGCCTACTACTCACCAAGGCTGTATGGTACTAATCTTAAGGGACCACCATCATATATGCAGTCTATCGTAGACTGAAATGTCATTATGCCACACATGACTGTAGTAAAATTGACTTTTTTTAGTGTACGGTTCTATGAATTTTAACACATATGTAGATTCCTGTAAGCACTGTGGCAATCAGGATACAGAACAGTTTCATCGCTCCAGAAAACTTCCTCTGTTATCCCTTTGTAGTCACACCCTCTCTCCACCCCTAACTCCTGTCAACCACTAATCTGTTCTCCACCAACACAGTTTTATCAAAAAGGTCATATAAATGGAGTCATACAGTATGTGACCTTTTGAGACCGGCTTCTTTTACTTAGCATGAATCCTTTGAGATTCATCTAAACTATTGCATAGATCATAGTCCGTTTCCATTTTATTGCTGAGTAGTATTCCATTGCATGTCTGTACCATAGTTTATCCATTCACTGGTTGAAGGATATTTGGCTTCTCCAGCTTGGGGAAATTATGACTAGAGCTGCTGTAAACATTTGTGTACAGGCTTTTGTGTGAAGAACATTGGTTTTCATTTCTCTAGGATAAACACCCAGGAGAGGGATTTCCAGGTCAAAGGGTAAGTATATGTTAGGCTTTATAAGAAACTGCCAAACTGTTTTCCAGAGTCTCTTTGCCACTTTGCCTTCCCACGAGCAATGAGAATTCTAGTTTATCCACATCCTTTCCAATACTTGGTATTTTCAGTATTTTTATTTAAGCCATTCTAGTGGATAGATAGTGGTATCTCTATGTAGTTCAAATTTGCATTTCCCTAATGGCTAGTGACATCAGACATCTTTTTTGTGTGCTTATTTGCCATCCATGTATCCTTTTTTACTGATGTATCTGTTCAAGTCTTTTGCTTTTTTTCTTTTTCTGATGAGGAAGACTAGCCCTGAGCTAACATCCGTTGCCAGTCCTCCTCTTTTTGCTGAGGAAGATTGGCCCTGGGCTAACATCCATGCCCATCTTCCTCTACTTTATATGGGACACCGCCACAGCATGGCTTGACAAGTGGTGCATCGGTGCGTGCCCGGGATCCGACCTTGCGAACCCCAGGCCGCTGAAGTAGAGCACACAAACTTAACTGCTACACCATTGGGCCAACCCCATCTTTTGCCCATTTTTTAATTGAATTGTTTGTTTTCTTGCTGTTGAGTTTAGGGACTTCTTTATCTATTCTGGATTCAAGTCCTTTATTGGCAATAAAATTATTTACAAATGTTTTCTCTCAGTCTGTAGCTTGTCTTTTCAGTCTCTTACCAGTATCTCTCATAGAGCAGACATTTTTACTTTTGATGAAGTCCAGTGTATCAATTTTTTTCTTTTGTGCATTGAGCTTTTGGTGTCATATCTAAGTACTCTTTGCCTAATCCCTCGTCACAAAGATTTTTCCTATGTTTTCTTCTAAAAGGTGTACAGATTTATGCTTTTCATTTACATGTATGATCTATTTTGAGTTAATTTTTGTGTAACGTGTGAGGTTTATACCAGGCTCTTTTTTTCTACATATGGACGTCCAATTGTTCTAACACTATTTGTTGAAATCAGTGCCTTTTTAGATACCAAATTCTCCCTAGGACTCATTCTTCCTTTAGGAATGAAGGATTTAGGATTCTCTCTTGGGTTCCTCCTCTCTTTTCAGGAGTCACCCTTGTTTCTTTCTGGGTCTTTCTGAATTTGGGTTTGTTTTTAAAGCCATGTAATGGAACACGCACTATTTATAAGTTGATTGAGCATAAAGTATTTCATTATAAAGTGGTCATCCATCACAAGGAGGCATGTGGGCTGTAAAAAACATTAGCTGTGCACTCTGGGCTGGAATGCAACTTTACCAGAATAATGCAGCTTTTGTATTGTGTGCAGTTGGGATAAAATGAGAGACAGAGAGAGAGAGACAGATAGATACTGTTGGAGGAACAGGTGTTGGCTGAACTCGGGTTCTGTCCCATGTTTTCTCAGGTTTTTCCCCAACCATTTCAGGATTGCTCTTCCAGATTCAGCTGTCTTAAAGGTTCTCTGGGTACCTTTCAGAGCAAATAATGTGTGACTTCTCAGAGTACTGCTGCTCCCATAGACTTTATTTGTTCATTCTCCAGCTCAAAGACATGTCTTTAGTGGCAGCAATGGTAAGTGGTTAGAGTACTTGTCCTGGCCCTTATGGGCTACATTTTTGATGCCTTTGTTTTCCCCATCAGTAAAATGGGAAATGTCCCTCATCGTAAATTTCTTGAGCCCATTAGCACAAAGGGTGCTGAGGCAGAATAAGATTCCTCTGTCTTAGTGTCACTAAGAATTTATGATATGCTGCTGTAGAAACTATATCCAGCTATTGGAAAAAGGTGAATAAGTAGGATTCTGTGCACTTAAGGGACAGGGAGAGGTTGCTTACCAGTCCCATAATTGATATTCTTTGGGGATTCTCTGGTTCTTCTTCAAAAGCTTTGGCTGTTGACCCTTCAGTCTTTTCCATCATCTGTAGACTTTGATAATGTCAATTCAGAATTTAGTTCTTTTTTATTTCCTTTTACTTCTCTTCAGGCCCCTAGAGGAGTCCTGACAGGGTGATAATTGGTAATAAACCTATAATTGTCTTTTCTTCTTGCTGCCATTGAACAACGAAATTTTTTAGTAGACTACAAGAGGAATTTGGATTGAAAAAGTAGCTCCAAGTGTAATGACTGCATAAAGCTGGGGTGAATTGTTCTCTTTTAAAGTATAGCCACAGAATATTTTAATTTCTCCTGGGCTTTCAAATTGCCTGCTTAAAGTTTGGGCTTGGTCTTGTACAATGCATGCAGAAAACGGCAAGGCAGAGTAAAGGACCATAGCAGCTCTGGTTTGCCTGTGTGTTACAACCTAATTGCTTTCCTTTCAATATGTGCCAATTTCCTCTAGAAGGAAGACAACTAATGTTTAGAGTTGATACGCGTCAGACTTGTGCTCTCACTAAGACAGATGGATCAGTCTATCCTCCGGCCTCTGTGATATTTTTGAGGCCAGTCCCTGTGGGCCTCATTTAGCCCTGCTGACCTTGTTAAAGGGGCCTCATTCTTCCTATTGGATTAGGAGGGAACCTGGGCAAACCTGATGCTTAATTTGTATGGTTGTACTAAAATCAATAACTAACAGTCTTTAGTCATTGGTTAGGAGGAGGAAAGGTACAGAAGAAACTTCAATTCTAGGATAGTTGAGTTTTAAATTTTTATTTGCCATCCAAGTCATGTAGTTAGTATATCTAGTAGTAAACCTGTAGCAATAGCATGGTATAATATTTAAGAACATAATGCAGTGTTTAAGAGCATCAACTCAGAGTCCAGAACACACCTGGGTTTAAATTCTACCTCTTCCACTTATTGTGTGACCTTGGACACTTAACCTCTTAGAGCCTTGGTTTCCTTATGTATAAAATAGGGACAGTAATACTATTTCTCAAGGTTATTGGGAGGATAAAATAAATAATCTATGTATAATAATTGTGCTTAATAATCTCTACAGCTGTTGTCGATGTCTGAGGCAAATTAAGGTCGTTGTCCTGGGCAATGGGATGGGATTCTTGTGAGTGTGGTAGACAGCAGCTCCTAGCAGCAAACTAAACTGGCTATTTAGCAGGAATGCACATTTCTCTTGCAATCAAGATTCATGCATCATATTGGAGAAAGTCATGCAGTATACTATTTTCCCCTGTGTATGCTGCCTTTAAGTGCCTGTATTATCTTCTGAAAGTGAAGGCTACATCTGACCTCAGGCAGACCAGGGTGGCCCTATTCAATAAGGAGGAGATGGAAAACGTGAAGATTTCAGGAGCAGAGATTTACTGAAAGCAGCCTGCTATTGGCTCTGTATGCTCTCAGGGTTTTCAATCCTGAAAAAAATACATCTTCTTCCTGTCCTGTCCTTAAGGAGAGGTGGACCTGCTGTAGGGACAGAGAGGTGGCCAAAGTCCTGACAAAGTGCTTGAGCCAGAGAGCATATGTAAATGCCAAAAACCATTTTCTTTCCACGCCATCTTGAACATTTTGGGGCCAGATATCTAGGGAGGAGGAGGTTCTTATGTCATCTCTGGCTTAGGTTGCGAGAAATGACTTATGAAAGACAGCTCAGGGGAAACTATAAAATTGTGATTTCTAATCCTTAAGGTTTTCAGACTTTCAGTAAAACCCCAAGATGGCTAAGTTCAGAAATTGCTCATGTTTAATCAGAGAGAGTTAAGATTTGGTTTTTTGAGTCATAAAAACAGGTTGGTTGGCCTTTCAGGGATAGATCAGCCTGAAAAATGAATACTTCCCAAAGAGTTTTTAAAGGATCAAGTGTTAGAAATAATTTGCCTTTCTTAGTGTAAGGCGGTTGGTACTGTTATCCAATACTGCTGGCCCCAGGTGGACCCATGGACCCACTTTGTACCTGGATGCAGTAGTGATTAAGCCATCACCATACTTTGTCTCTTAAAGGGTCATGATATCAAAGATGATTTCTCTCCTCCCCGCCTACCACCCCACCAGGCTAAAGGCACCTTGAGAAACTAAGCATTGTTTGAGAAAAGGAAACAGATCTGAGAAACTGTTGGGTGATAGCCGAAAAAAGAGGATCCACTGTCAGGAGTTTAAACTAGGCTTACTTTCCCCCAGGGCTACCTTTGTAACAGACTGTCTGTATTCATGTGCATTTACTTCCAAATTGTTCTTTGCATTTAGAATAAGTTTTAGGGATCTAAAGGAGCCTTAAAGAATTTAGTTAAACTATTACCACCACTACCTTCCCCAGGAAAACCCTCTAGATGAGGAAACTATGGCCCAGAGAAGTGAAGTATTTTGCCCAAGGTCACATAGTGACAGACCAAGACTGGGCCTAGTGCATTTCTTTATTCCGTTTCTCCTGTTGTAGAGGACAGAGTTGCAAAGGCTTGTCTAGGTTTGACCCTTAAGTGCAGACTAGGTAATACATTCTCTGAGAGCGACCCTTTGGAAGTCTTCTCTCAAGTCAGTTCCTGAAATCAAGCCTAAATCCCCACCTGACCATTCAAGGTCTAGAAATAAAGGCATTGCAGGTGTGGCAGGTATTCCAGGGGCTTCTGGCTTCACCAAAGTTTAGTTTTTTCATTCTTTGGACCACTACTCTTTATGTCCCCTAGTGACCAAAAAGAGCACAGCTGCTTCCTCTTGAACTTCAAGTATCTCAAAAATTCCATTTGCAGAGCGTTCTCAATCTCTTACTTTGACTTTTACAATAAATATTCCTAGGTATAGCTTAGTCAGAAAAGTAAAATATGAGGACCTAACACTTTCTCCTAAAATGGAATGTGCAGGCATAGACAGAAAAGCCAAAAACCAAAAAGCTTTTTATGCTCAAATAATTTTGTCCTGTGTCTCTGGATACAGAAATGTCAAGAGGGATAAATGAACTAGACTTCTGCTTTTATCATGCTCTAATTTATTAGTCTGTTATACATGATCCACCTTGTGAATGCCGATATTCTCTCTCCAGGAACATGAGCCAATATTTGCAGGATGAAGAGGTAGGATGGGAGCAGGCTGGTGACCCTCTAGAAAGCAAGAAGGGGGAAGTAGGCTCTGAGGGCAAAAGAGTCGAGAGAGGCATTTCTGAGGCCAAATGGTGTTGAAATAATATACCACAGGCCTTTTTCCTTGTCAGCGTAATCCAATTGAGAATGCCCAACGGCCCCTGATAAGAGTCACTCAGGAGTGAAGAGCTCCGCTACCAGGGAAAGCAGCTTATGTGTGCATTTTGGCTCAGGAATGTGCCAACCCAATGCTGGCCAAATGAGAAAAGGCTGTTGCAGGCTGGAGAACACAAGGCTCGTGGGAGGATGGTGACTGCTCTCCTGTAGGCTAGGAAGAGAGCATTCCCTTTTTAATAAGGGCAGTGCTTGATGCCACATGTTGAGGCCTTTGACATTGATTATTGGAGAGAGTGGCAGCTCTGACATGAAAAGAGAAAACAGTGTGAGGATTCATCCCCTTTTGGACACATCACCTTGTCATCTGAGAAGACAGGAGACTTGGGGGATGTCTGCAGATTCTCAAACTGACATTGGGCCAAACTGAGACTTCTCTGTTTTAATGTCATAATATAGGGAGTTGAGTTCCCTGCTAACTGGTGTTGAGTAGAGTATGAGCAGAACACCACTAAGACATCTCCAAAGGGCTTCACTTTGCTTTATATTGAAGTGGCCTATGAGCTTCTCCAGAAATGGTTTAATAATTCTTGTTGTAATTGTTCTTATTCAGCACTGATTAGCCAGAAGTTGGACCTGCATTTCATTTTAGAAGTGGGTGGCTTAGTCCTAGAAGGATCCCAAGTATTCTTTCTCCAATGGGGAGTAGAATTTCCCCTCCTTTTTGTACCCATTCCTTTTTTTTCTTCCCATCTTAGAACATGAACCAGTCTCCTTTAGAGCACCCCTCTACCTGATCTGTACTCTCTGTTTACTGGACTGTTTGTGCCTTGAAGTTGACAGCCTGCCAGGGTGGGAATTTTGGCTGCTTGGGAGGGGTATCAGATATCTCCTTGGTTGTGAAATTACTCAGCCTGCTTACTATGAGCAGCGTCATGGCCCCTTTCCCCTGAAGGACTCAGGCAACTCTTACTCTTCTGAAGAAGATCTAGACAATTGGATCTTAGTCTCCACACAGGCTGAGCCAGTAGGTGGAACACTAGAAACTTTTCTGTTCTGGCTTCGTAGGAAGTATAGAGTTCAATGGCCAGGAGCACAGATTTTGGAGTCAGGTGAACCTGGATTTGATTCCCATTTCCACCACATGCTAATTGTATGATCTTAGCTGGTGGGTGGATCTACTTATCCTTTCTAAGTCTCGTTTTCATCTTCAAAATGAGGATAATTATGAATAGAGAAGGTATATAAAGTGCTTAGCACACGACATGGTTCAAGGTAATAAATGGTAGCTGCTATTATTGTTATTTTTATCTCTTCTAAAAGGAGGATAAATATTTCAATCATTCGTTAAAAAAAGGAAGTCTATTCCTTTCTCTAATAACTATGTATACCTTGGAGAAAGCTGAAACTCTGAGAAATTAAAAGAGCTATCCAAGTTGCACCGTACATAAATAACAACCACCAGTTATCTTGGTATTTATCCTTAACTTGTATCGTTTTTAAGGTTTAGTAATCAAAGGTAGAAGGCTTATCTTTGAAGTTTTTGAATTTACTTAAATCTTAAGAAATAAACTTATAGTATTAAGAACATTGGACTGGGACTCTAGAGCCAAAAAACTCAAATAAGGGGCCGGCCCGGTGGCGTAGTAGTTAAGTTCGCGGTCTCCGCTTTGGCGGCCCAGGGTTCATGGGTTCTGATCCCTGGCATGGACCTACGCACTGCTCATCCAGCCATGCTGTGGTGGTGTCCAGTATATAAGGTAGAGGAAGATTGGCACAGGTGTTGGCTCAGCGACAGTCTTCCTCCAGCAAAAGAGGAAGATTGGCACCAGATGTTAGCTCAGGGCCAATCTTCCCTCACCAAAAAAAAAAAGTTGAATAATAATATCTTAGTTATATTTATTGCACATTTACTTTATGCATTGTACCATGTTGTACATGTATTAAATGAGATAATGTATGTAAATTGCTGAGCACAGTGCCTGGCACATAGTATATGCTCAATAAATGTTAGCCGTTGTTATTTATTTATTTATTTATTTTTTGCTGAGGAAGATTCACCCTGAGCTAACATCTGTTGCCAGTCTTCCTCTTTTTTTGCTTGAGGAAGATTAGCCCTGAGCTAACATCTGTGCCTGTCTTCCTCTGTTTTGTATGTGGGTCGCCCCCTCAGCATGGCTGACAAGTGATGTAGGTCTATGCTTGGGATCTGAACCCATGAACCTTGGGCTGCTGAAGTGGAGCACACCGAACCCAACCACTATGCCATGGGGCTGGCCCCTGCTGTTATTTATTTTTAAATGTAATTTATTTTAATTAACACCCATTTTATAGGTGATAAAATCAGACTTAGAAAAGTTAAGTATCTATCACATAGCCATTAAGTTGCAGAACTGGGATTTGAACCCTACTCTAAAGCCCATGTTTTTACCTAGTGCTGTCAACTTCTAGTCCTGGTTCTAACACTAACTGGCTTTGTGTAGAAATTATTTAACTTCCCTAAATCTTAATTACTGCCTCATTTGTAAATTATTTTTAGGGCCTGTTTTAGCTATAATATCCTAGGATTTGGAGGATTTTCTGAAATGACTAGTTGAAAATTAGGGCTTATTTATGTAGAGCACTATCACTCAAAGTATAATCTGTAAACCGTTTTAGGTTCACAAACTGCTGCTTGGTTGGTACACACTGGGTGTATATAGAAACTGAGAGAGAGCATTTAGAAATTTTTATAACATCTTGACAAAGTAATTTTTTGTATGTTGATTCTAATAATAAAAAAGTGGAGTTTGTATTATATCTTTTTTAAATTTCATTTTCTGGTAATTAGTTTTATTGTAGTTTATAAAACTATGGGTCTGCAATGGATTGACATTAAAAAAACAAACAAACAAACAGGGGCCAGCCTAGTGCTGTAGTGGTTAAGTTTGCACGCTCTGCTTCTGCACAGGGTTCACGGGTTCAGCTCCCGGGCACAGACCTACATGCTGCTTATGAAGCCGTGCTGTGGCAGGTATCCCACATATAAAGTTAGAGGAAGATGGGCACGGTTGTTAGCCCAGGGCCAATCTTCCTCAGCAAAAAGAGGAGGATTGGCAACGGATGTTAGCTTAGGGCTACTCTTCCTCACGTACACACACAAAAAAACCCTGGCCCTTCACCCCGGATAGTTTGAGAAGCACTATTCTAGAGGACTACATCTGAACATCTTACCAGAATTATGAATCAAAATTCTAGTTTTTTTTTTTTAATTATGTGTTTACAAAGAGGTACTGCTTAAATTAGAAATGTCCTTACTAGTGGTGCCCTGCTAGGAGCACAACCTCCCCTGCCGTGTCCCCTCCCCACCACCAAAAGCTGCAGGAGTTGTTCCTGTTAGTTTCTCTGATGCTCCCAGCAATCAGCAGTGGAACTTAGAGAGCAAAACTCCAATTCTGCCTAGACCAAACTCCTTTGGGCAAGTTACTTTTATATACCATAATTCTCTTTTTTTAGAGGAGTGAGGGAATGAGGGTGATTAGTGAAGATTCCTGGTGGACTCATTAAAAAGTCCTGCCCTTCTAGTTTTCCATCACTAAGTTTCTATAAAGCATTGACTCACAGAATGGAAGTGCTAGAATGAATGTATTTTAGCAATCATAGATTCCAACTACCTAATTTGACAGATGAGCTTGAGTATCATATGCCTGGCTATTGGTAGGAGTGAGACTGATGATCCCTTGTCCATTGACTGGATTGTATGCTGTATGTGCCTCCAGAGAGTTCTCCATGGGACGTTGTCTAAGCCTCTGTATAGTATCACTCCTGCCCCCTCCAAGCCTCTCAATGCCATATTGAACTCTTTTATCTTAAGAAGCAGAAGATTAGCAAATCAAGTCTAGCAATATATAAAAAGAATAATATACCAAGATTAAGTGAGGTTTACCCTGGGAATGCAAGGCTGATTCAATATCTGAAAACCAATTAACCTACCATATTAACATTCTAAAGAAGAAAAGCCACATGATTATATCAATTGATGAAGAAAAGGCACTTGACAAAGTATTCGTTCATGATAATGAGCATCTACAAAAAATTTATGACTAACATCACACTTTACAGTGAAACACTGAATGCGTTTACCCTAAAATTGGGAATAAGGCAAGATGTCTACTTTCATAGTACTGAAAGTCCTAGCCAGTGCAATGAGACAAGAAAAGGAAACAAAAGGCATGTAAATTGGAAAGAAAGAAATAAAACTGTCACTATTTGCAGATAACATAATTGTCTATGTAGAAAACCCCAAGAAATCTACAAAAAAAATCCTAGAACTAATAAGTGAGTTTAGTAAGGTCAAAGGATACAAAGTAAACACACAAATCAATCACATTTCTATATACTAACAATGAAGGTCTGGAAACTGAAATTGAAATACAATGCCATTTACAAACATGCCAAATAAAATTAAATACGTAGGTATAAATCTAACAAAACATATACGGAACTTGTATGCTGAAAACTACAGTACACTGATGAAAGAAATCAAGAAGATCTAAATAAATGGAGAGACATACCATGTGCATGGATTGGTAGGCACAACATAGTAAAGATGTTATTTCTCCCCAAACAGATCTATAGAATCAGTGTAATTCCTATCAAACTCCCAACAAGATTTTTTGTAAATAGAGACAAGTTTATCTTAAAATTGAAATGGAAAGGCAAAGGAACTAGAATATGGAAAACAGTATTGAAAAAAGAAGAATGAAGTTGGAGGAATCACACTACCTGATTTTAAGACTTAGAATATAGCTATAGGAATCAAGATGGTGCAGAGCTGTCAGAGATTTAGACCACAGATCAATGGAACAAAATAGGGGCTGGCCCGTGGCTTTGCAGTTAAGTGCACATGCTCCGCTACTGGCGGCCCGGGTTGGGAACCCCGGGCGCGCACTGAGGTACCGCTTCTCCAGCCATGCTGAGGCCGCATTCCACATACAGCAAAGAAGGATGTGCAACTATGACATACAACTATCTACTGGGGCTTTGGGGGAAAAGAAAGGAGGAGGATTGACAATAGATGTTAGCTCAGAGCCGGTTTTCCTCAGCAAAAAGAGGAGGATTAGCATGGATGTTAGCTCAGGGCTGATCTTCCTCCCCAAAAAAAAGGAACAAAATAGAGAACCTAGAATAGACTCACACAAATAAAGCCAATTGACTTTTGACAAAGATGCAAAGACAACTCAATGGAGAAAGGATCGTTTTCTTCAATAAATGGTGTTGGAACAATTAGACATCCATATGCGAAAAAAAATCCTCAATCTAAACCTTACATGTTATACAAAAATTAACTCAAAATAGATCATAGGTGTAAATGAAAAGCATAAATCTGTATACCTTTTAGGAGAAAACAGGAAAAATCTTTGTGACTTGGGATTAGGCAAGGAGTACTTAGACATGACACCAAAAACACAATGCACAAAAGAAAAAAATTGATACTCTGGACTTCATCCAAAGTAAAAATGTCTTTTTTCTTTTTTTTTTTTAAAGATTTTATTTATTTTTTTCTCCCCAAAGCCCCAGTAGATAGTCGTATGTCATAGCTGCACATCCTTTTAGTTGCTGTATGTGGGACTCGGCCTCAGGATGGACGGAGAAGTGGTGCCTCGGTGCGCGCCCGGGATCCGAACCCGGGCCACCAGCATCGGAGCGCGCGCACTTAACCACCAAGCCACGGGGCCGGCCCAAAAATGTCTTTTTTCTAAAAAAAGATATACAGATGGCCAACATGCACATGAAAAGATGTTCAACATCACTAATTACTAGGGAAATGCAAATTAAAACTACAATGAGATATCACCTTACACCTGTCAGAATGGCCATAATTACCAAGACAAAAAATAACAAATGTTGGAGAGGATGTAGAGAAAAGGGAACCCTCATACACTGCTGGTGGGAATGCAAACTGGTGCAGCCACTGTGGAAAATAGTATGTGGAAAATAGGATTTCTCAAAAAATTAAAAATAGAAATACCATACGACCCAGCTGTCCCACTACTGGGTATTTATCCAAAGAACGTGAAATCAACAATTCAAAGAGACTTATACACCCCTATGTTCATTGAAGCATTATTCACAATAGCCAAGATGTGGCAGCAACCCAAGTGCCCATCAACTGATGAATGGATAAAGAAGATGTGGTACATATATATAATGGAATACTACGCAGCTATAAAAAAAGACAAAATCATCCTATTTGCAACAACATGGATGGACCTTGAGGGTATTCTGTTAAGCGAAATAAGCCAGAGAAAGACCAACACCATATGATTTCACTCATATGTGGAAAATAAACAAACATGTGGATAAAGAGAACAGATTAGTGGTTACCAGAAGGGAAGGCGAAAGGGATAAAGGGGCACATATATATGGTGATGGATAAAAATTAGACTATTGGTGCTATTCGCTATAAACTATTGGTAGTGATCACTATAATGGTGATCATTATAAACCAATATGACCTCAATAAAATAATTGAAAAATAAAAAATAAAATGCAACTAAAATAAAAAAGTAAAAATGTCTGCTATATGAGAGATACTAGGAAAGGATTGAAAAGACAAGCTACAGACTGGGAGAAAACATTTGTAAATAATTTTATTGCCAATAAAGGACTTGAGTCCAGAATAGATAAAGAAGTCCCTAAACTCAACAGTAAGAAAACAACAATTCAATTAAAAAATAGGCAAAAGACTTGAACAGATATGTCACTAAAAAAGGATACATGGATGGCAAATAAGCACACAAAAAAGATGTCTGATGTCACTAGCCATTAGGGAAACACAAATTTGAACCACATAGAGATACCACTCCCTATCTACTAGAATGGCTTAAATAAAAATACTGAAAATACCATGTGTTGGAAAGGATGTGGATAAACTAGAATTCTCATTGCTCGTGGGAAGGCAAAGTGGCAAAGAGATTCTGGAAAACAGTTGGCAGTTTCTTATAAAGCCTAACATACACTTACCCTTTGACCCAGAAATCCCTCTCCTGGGTGTTTATCCTAGAGAAATGAAAACCAATGTTCTTCACACGAAAGCCTGTACACAAATATTTATAGCAGCTCTATTCATAATTTCCCCAAGCTGGAGAAGCCAAATATCCTTCAACTAGTGAATGGATAAACTATGGTACAGACGTGCAATGGAATACTACTCAGCAATAAAAAGGAAGCAAACTATTGATCTATGTAATAGTTTAGACAAATCTCAAAGGCTTCATGCTGAGTAAAAGAAGCCAGTCTCAAAAGGTCACATACTGTATGACTCCATTTATATGACCTTTTTGATAAAACTGTGTTGGTGGAGAACAGATTAGTGGTTGACAGGGGTTAGGGATGGAGAGAGGGTGTGACTACAAAGCGATAACAGAGGGAGTTTTCTGGAGCGATGAAACTGTTCTGTATCCTGATTGCCACAGTGATTACAGGGATCTACATGTGTGTTAAAATTTTTATAGGACTCTATACCAGAAAAGAGTCAGTTTTACTAAATTAAAAAATTTAACAAAAGAGGCAGAATGCACATGGCCTTGGTAGTGTCAAACCATGGCTGTAAAATTGCCCTAGTCTTTCACCGTGAAGGAAGACATGAAGCAAGTGTAGTTATTGCAACTGGATAAAGCTCAGAAAATCTGTCCCCTGTCCTGCCTCTCGATTAAATATTTTTTTCCATCTAGTCTTTTATATTTCAAATATACCAAACATGACCATTTTTTATTATTTATTTATTTTGTGAGGAAGATCAGCCCTGAGTTAACATCCATGCTAATCCTCCTCTTTTTGCTGAGGAAGACTGGCTCTGAGCTAACATCTATTGGCAATCCTCCTCCTTTTTTTTTTTCCCCCAAAGCCCCAGTAGATAGTTGTATGTCATAGCTGCACATCCTTCTAGTTGCTGTATGTGGGACACGGCCTCAGCATGGCCGGAGAAGCGGTGTGTCGGTGCGCGCCCAGGATCCGAACCGGGCCGCCAGTAGCGGAGCGCGCGCACTTAACCGCTAAGCCATGGGGCCGGCCCTAAACATGACCATTTTTTAAATGACAGACCAAAATGTGTATGATACAGTTGTGTTGCTAAAGCAGCAAGACTAGATGACTTTAAATTTTTTAATATGCTTTTAAAAATTATTTTATATATTTCAGTTTTTCCAAATATTTCTGTTCCTTACTTCTCAACCCTCTACCACATTGTACACGCAAAGGTGTTTCTCTAGATTTTTTCTGCAAATTGTACATCTCTAGGTGGGGGTATGAGGGATGAGAAGCAGGTTTTATACAGCTGATGTAATCGCTGTACAGACAAGCTTGGAAAATGCTACCCAATCTGCCAATTAATTAAAGCATTAATCTGAGGAGCAGCCGGGCCCAGGGAATGTTTACCCAGAGAAGGAGGTGGTAGGAATTGAGTGGGAAGCTTCCTGTATTTGCATGAAAATGAAAGTGCTTAGGAAACGCAGCTTCCTTTTGTGTCCAAAGGTGCGCAGCCTTGATCATGTCCCTAAATCTTTCTGGCCTATTTAAGAAGCCTTTTAGGGAGCTGGTCTCTGAAAGATGGAAGCACAGCAGACTCTAGAAAAACAAATTAAACCTTGGGCAGAGTCGGGTAGGAAGCAAGTCCAGTGTAGTGTAGCTTCTTAGACCTGGAATGAAACCTTCTATATTCAGGAGTATGTGCTAGTAATTAGGTAGAATATATCTAATGGTTTTACAAGTTTTGGCACCATCTATAAGAATGGGTTCAAATCCCAGCTCTGCCTCTTATTAGCTGTGTGATTGGGGGCCAATCATGTATCTTATCTGAGCCTTATTTTTCTCATCTGTAAAATAAAGATTATAAATTGCCCCTTCATCTCAGGACAGTTAGCCCTCTGCTTGCTCTCTGCGGAATGGAGGCTGGAAAATGCTTAGGACCTTCCAAGATTGCAGACTACCTCCTTGAGTAGGGACTGCGCAGTCTTTTGTTCCTTTTAGGCTTATTTTTCAGCAAAGGACTATAATCCTCAAGTTTTCCCCTCACCTTCCTGGAATGTGCTACATTCTTTAGCTCTAAGAGAAGTGACCTTGACCATAACAGCAAAAGACAAAGACAGCAGCACCTCATCCTAGGATCTCTTTGGCCATGTTGGCTGTACTCAAGATGAGGTTTACCTGTTATCACTAGGGAGGGTGGTGAAATGGACATGGAAAATTGACCCAGCAATATTTGATGATATTAAAGAATTACTGTTAATTTTTTTTAATTGTGGTAAAATATATATAACATAAAATTTACCATCTTAACCATTTTATAGTTAATTTTTTAAACATAATAGTGTGGTTTTTAAAGCTTGATCTTTTTAGAGCTACATACTAAAAATTTTACAGATAAAATGATATAGTGTCTGGAATTTGATTCAAGGTAATCCAGAGGGAAGAAGATGGACCCAGCTACTAAGAACTCTAGCCCCGTGGCATAGATAGGAAGGGCCTTTTTCTAGGGTTTAGCTTTTTGTTAGATGGCATCTCTTCATTCTTGTTTCTTTTCTTGCAGAACTCGCAGAAATTGAGCCCAATGTATTCCTTCGTCCATTTCTGGAGGTGATTCGCTCTGAAGATACCACTGGCCCTATCACTGGACTGGCACTCACCTCTGTCAACAAGTTCCTGTCCTATGCGCTCATAGGTGAGAGCTCAGGCTTTGTTGGATGACCACAGCACTTCATTTACTCCCTCTCCTGGTGTGATCAGGCTTTAGGCAGTGAGCTGGTGATACTGAAAAGTTTTTCTCCCCAGCATCTGTTTCCTTGTAGAAGAGAAATAGGATTGTTATTGGTTACTCATCATGCTAATTGACTCAGGTTGTGCAGAATGGAGAGGGAGAGGAGGTGTCCTTGGGACTCTGGTTTTTTGTTGCTTTGGAGGGAGTTAAGGGTATGGTGCCCTTGGAAGTTTGGTTTGGTTTGGTTTATTTTTAGTTATTTTTCAAATATAATGCATGCTTATTTTAAGAAGATAAACAATAAAGAGTTGCCTAAAAGAAAAGTTAATGTTCTCGCCTCTATCTTTCTGAATGCTTCTCCTCCTCCTTTAAGTAAATAATGTTAACAGCATGGTTTGAATCTTTCTGTACCTTTCTCTACGTGTATATAAATATATACAAAGCACCACTTTTTTAAAAAAGAAATAAAAATAGGATTATGTGCTACATATTTTCATTTTTCACTTAGTAATATTAACTTAGAAAGATGTATATGATATAATTATCCGATTTATTTTTCCCCTAATTTTATTGAGATATAATTGACTTATAATATTGTATTAGTTTAAGGTGTACAACATAGTGATTTGATATATGTATATGTTGTGAAATGATTACCACAATAAGTTTAGTTAACATTCATCACCTCACATAGTCACAAATTTGTTTTTCTTATAAGAACTTTTAAGATCTACTCTCTTAGCAACTTTCAGATATACAATACAGTATTGTTAAATATAGGTCATGCTGCACATTACATCCCCAGAACTAATTAATCTTATAAGTGGAAGTTTGTGTATTCTTTTTTTATTGTGGTAAAAAACATAAAATTTGCCTTTTTAGTCATTTTTAAGTATATAATTCAGAGGCATTAATTACATTCACAAAGTTATGCAACCATCACCACTATCTATTTCCCAAACTTTTTCATCACATCAAAAAGAAACTCTAACCATTAAGCAATAATATACCATTTCCCCCTCTCCTCAGCCCCTGGTATGATTTTTTTGTCTTTGTAGTAACCATATAATTTCCATAGTATAGATATAACACAATTCATTCAGTCATTCTCTTATTGATTAATATTTAGGCTGTTTCCTATTTTGAGCCTTTATAAATAATACTCAAATAAGCATCCTTGTTCATATGTCCTTATTTATTAAGTTTCCTTTTGTATGATAGATTCCTGTACTTGGAATTTCTAGATTAAAGGCTATGTGCACATTACATTTTCATAGGTACTACCAGCTTGCTTTCCCAAAAGATTACAGCATTTGCACTTCAACAGTAATGTTTGAGAGTTTCCATTTCCCCACCCTGTCACTGGCACTGAATATTATCAGTATTCTTTATTTGTGCTAATTTGGTGGATGAATACTGATATTTTGTTGTTTTTATTTCCTTGAGGTTGAACATTTGAATTTCTTCTCCTTTGCCTATTTTATGGAGTTTTTTGTTTGTTTCTCTTATCAATTTGTAGGAGTTGTTTGTATAATGGAAATATTAACCCATCATCTATCATAGTATTACAAATATTTTCTCTGAATCTAGCCCTAATATTTTATCCAGTCTATTATTTATCTCTGAATTTGTTTATGGTGTCTTTTTTGGATTCCTTTTTAGTTGGTCTTGTCACTCAGGATCCTGAATTCCTTTCCCCCTATTGCCAGCCCATGTACAAGGGTGAGGAACATAGAAAACAGGCAGCTGTCTTTGTTTCTAAGTAGGGACACAAGAAAAGAGGCAGCTCAGACTGTTGCTAGCCAGAAAGGAAAATGGCCTTCAGTTCAGGGCAAGAAAACCGTTTCTAGCAAGTTGGATTTGCTTAGCTGAAGCATTCAGGATCCTGAGCAGGAGTCTTGGGTGCCAGCTAGGTTCTGAATAGGTACATCAGCCTCTCCAGGTACCCTAGTCCTAGCGTCATAGTTTTTCTAAGCAAAATTCAGGCCCAGCTGCTTCCAGCCATGCCCTGAGCACCACCTGCAGGTCATCTCTCTTCACAGCCTCCAGCAGCTGCCCCCTGTGCCTTTTCCCTCTGCTCTCTTGCCAGTGTTACTCTCTCCCCTTCCTGGGCTTGGCAGACCAGCTGGTCATTGGAGACTTCAGACCAGCTGGTCATTGCAGTTTCCTGTGGTGGGAAAAGAGAATGCTGGAGGTGGTGATTGCAGTGGGCATGAGAAAAGAAGCAGGAAGGAGTGTATGAAAGCCAGAAAGCAAAGGAGATGAGACTGGCAAATTTCCCTGTAGGGTGCTCCAGAGTGGCCAGGAAAGGAAGACACTCTAAGGAAGGGGTCCTGGGAAAGACAAAGTCTGCTAAGTGAGCCCAAGCTAAACAATATTTTGTTTAGGCTGCCCTTCTAGAAGAAATTACCCCCCATCTCTCAAGCCTGTGACCCAAGGCTTCTAGGATTATTTTAGGTCCTACTCCAAGGACCAGCCTTTTGTTTGGCCCCACACAGCTGCCAGACCAGGATTTGTGCCACTGATTGCCTGGCTTGCTGGCAGGCCCTGCCTGTGGTTCTGAAGACCTGTCACTCTTACCTGCCTTTTTAGAAAATTAACTTTGGCTACTTCATTCAAGCTCAGAGGATAAGAGCTACAAAAAGATCAGTAGAGCTTAAACTAACAAGGGAGATTACTGAAAGAGAGGAAGAAATGGACCTCTGGGAGCCTTGTGACGTGAAAGCAAGGCTGCCATTCACTGAGCTCTGAAACACTACACAACACTGAGAAGGACTTGGATTTCCTGTGCAAAGAAAGGTCCTGCTATGGACCCTGGAGAGCTGAATAAGGACCATCAGGCAGGGCTATGAAAGAGGACTCAGGCAAGGGCTTTGAGAGTATAGGATTTTCTGTGTTGATTGGGAGAAACACGGAGAGTCATGATAGAAGGAGCTGCGTCACCCCATGTACTATATATCATCATGAAATTGGCTTCCTTCTGCGTGACTTCTAAAATAGCCACTCCTGGTGCTGAGTAGAGGCATGCTGTAAATAGGACAAAGAGAGTCTTTGACTAGGTGTCAGAGACTAAGCAGGACAGAAGAGAAAGAAGAAAACAAATGAAAACCACTCACAATTAATGAAAGTCTTCTGGCTCATTGTTGCAAGAGAAATGTTCTGATTTCTTAGCCATCCCATGAGCTTTAGGCTCAGGAACTCCATTAATTTCAGGTACTAGGAAAGAGAAAATGGTAAGAATTTTTTCTAATTCCCACCACTTAAAACTAGGTGCTCCTACATTACACTGTGCTACCTCTGGAGCAACTTTGTCACTCGCAAAGCTTTGTCACGTCACTGCCTTTTTTTCCTACGTATGTTCCCCTTTCAAGGACAATGCAGGCAGTTCTGCAGAACCTTTGCAGGCCTTGATGAAGGCCTCTTTGGCTACTCCTTGTGGATATTTAACACATGAATGGGAGCAGAGTTTCCCCCTTGGCAGCATTTGTGTTAGCTTCCAGCATGGTTCTGGTTGTCTGAGCTACCTTTTCCCCTCTTCTTATTCACAGCTGAATTCTCCCTCCTTCAGTTAGCCAGCCTCCAGTCCTGTTTAGTTAAGCTTGGTAACAGGATTCTTGCTCTGTGTCATATTGTTTTAAATAAGAATGAAACCAAAGCAGGAAGAGGTCTCTGATTTGCTGTAATGTGGCACCCAGATATGAGTATTGGCAGCAGTGACTTTCTTCCACCTACTCCTCTACCTCAGTTGCATCTGAACACAAAATTCCAGAAGCAACCAGAGAGAGATGTGTGTTAAAAGAGAGCACCCGAGGGGCTGGCCCGGTGGCGCAAGCAGTTAAGCGCGCGCGCTCCGCTGCAGCGGCCTGGGGTTCGCCGGTTCGGATCCCGGGCACACACTGATGCACCGCTTGTCAAGCCATGCTGTGGTGGCCTCCCATGTAAAGTGGAGGAAGATGGGCATGGATGTTAGCCCAGGGCCAGTCTTCCTCAGCAAAAAAAAAAAAAAAAAGAAAACAAAAAAAGGAGGAGGCTTGGCAGATGTTAGCACAGGGCTGATCTCCTCACAAAAAAAAAAAAAAAGGACACACGAAAAGAGAAAGGCAGCAACCTTGGCATTCCAAGCTCTGGCCCTATTCGGCCCTTGCTTGGGCCAAAATCTTATATTTTCAGGTCCTTCCTCTATGAAATGAATAGCTTTACACCAGTGATTCCCAAAGTGTGGTCCCCTGACTAGCAGTGTTAACTTCATTTGGAATCTTGTTAGAAATGCAGATTCTCAGGCCCCGCTCTAGACCTACTAAATCAAAAATTTGGGGAGTGAGCCCAGCAATTTGTATTTTTAACAAGCCCGCCAAGTGATTCTGATGTATGTTTAAGTTTGAGAACCACTGTTTTACACAGTGAAGTTTGTGTTAAGGAGCTCATTAAACCTGGTTATGGGCAAAGATTCTCAGGTAGCTCAAGGAGCAACTGGTTAGGGAATAGAGAGGAGAAAACCAAAGTCTCTTAAAGCAGTCCCTAGACAGGATGTCTTGTCTTTTCTCTCCACATCATTTAGTCTTTCCTTTTTCACTGGAGCAGATCCCACTCATGAGGGCACAGCAGAGGGCATGGAAAACATGGCAGATGCTGTCACACACGCCCGTTTTGTGGGCACGGATCCTGCCAGCGATGAGGTTGTCCTGATGAAAATCCTTCAGGTAAATGGAGGGGAAGAGCAATTAGGCTAATGGCCAGGAGCTGGTGCTGCCAGCTCTACTTACCAGCACCCGGGTCTGTCGGCAGCATGAAGCTGTGTTTTGACTCCACTGGGGCTTAGGGAGCTACTTTGTTTCCAAACAAGCAGCTCAGGTACCCAAAGTAAAAGCTTTTTCTAAGGAAAATAATTAAAAGCTTTAATGAATTGATATCAAATATCGGAAGTTCTTAATACATTTGTACCTCTGGCAGACTGTATCTGTGCCATCATCTATTGGGCTTGTGGGCTAGGGCTGGAATGAGTGCTGAACTATGTCAGGGTCACGCAGAGTAAAGACAGTTCCCAAGACAAGCTCCTGGGAGATCCCCCTACCAACTGAAACGAGGTCAACATTCTGGCTAACCTCTCCTTCTCACCCCTGAGTGCTTCCGTAGGAGACTAGAGGAACAGGAGGCAGCTTCTCTCCCCTCAGGTACCCTCTTCACCCAGCCTGCCTTGTTTATTACAGTATCTCCTCTTTCTTCGTGCTAGGTGCTGCGGACTCTGTTGCTGACCCCAGTGGGTGCCCACCTAACCAATGAATCTGTGTGTGAGATTATGCAGTCTTGTTTCCGGATCTGCTTTGAAATGAGGCTCAGTGGTAGGTACTTAAATATTGGGCCCTTCACCATTCCTGGGAACGGTGTCTGTAAGTATGTGTACAGGATGCTGTCCCTGAACCCCAGAAGGATGGAAAACTCAGGACTACTCTATCACCTACCTTGAGGAGCCATAGGGTTCTAGAAGTCTCTGTACTTAATTGTTTGTTGTACAGCTAGAATAGAGACCTTAGCTCATTGTGCCAGGGCAGGAATTGGGATAAATCCCAGACTGACTCAGCCCAGGCACTAAATCTCCCTTCCTTGGGGTTTCTGGGATTGACACCAGCCTGCAACCCCTGAGAAGACATCTTTGCGCCCCTTTTTCTCCTGACTCAGTAGTGCCACCTAGTGGGTCAGTGAAGTCATGGCTGCCGGGTTGAGCTCGAGCTGGTTTTAATAAGTTTGGCATAATCCTTAGTAAACAAGGTTTGGAGGGGAGTCTGTTCTGAGAAGCCTCCTGATAATAGCACAGCAAGTAATGACACCTGTGTTATTTGTTTTTGCCTGGGCAGAGTTATTGAGAAAATCCGCAGAGCACACTCTCGTAGACATGGTGCAGCTGCTCTTCACAAGGTAAACCTGCTGCTGTTTGCTTCAGCCTGGCTGCCCAGGCCTCCTGAGCCTGGCTGCTTCCACACAGCCACTTCAGGGACCTGGCCAACCCCACAGCCACATCAGAGGCCACTGGGATTATGGATGGGGGTAGTTCTCTGGGCCCAGGGTTGCCGAGCAAGGGAGGAGGAGGAGGGAGCTGGCTTGGCCTCAGGGGGAGACAGAGGGTTATTTGATCTAGGCTGACAGACCTCGTTCTGCTTGCCAAACTTGTGTCTGTTTCTGTACAGGTAGCAGCTGGGAAAGGGAACCCAGAGAGGAAGCGAAACTCAAGGGACCCTGGATAGGTTGCTGAGCTCCCAGAGCTCAGCTAAATTTCTGTGAAGAAGGACCAAGGCTAGGGTGACTAACAGTCCTGGTTTGCCCAGACTGTCCCAGTTTTGGCACTGAAAGTCTCGGGCAAACCAAGACTGTCGGTAACCCTCATCAAGGCCCTCAACTTAGGGCCTAGGAGGCCTTTCTATACTATGCCTAACTGTCTGTTTCCTGCACCTCCTTTCAATAGGCTAATTTTGAGAAGAGCTGAGGTAAAGGCTTTATTAAAGCCTCCTCTAGGGGATATTGATAATGGGGGAGGTTATACATGTCTGGGTTATATGGGGAATCAATGTACCTTCTGCTCAGTTTTGCTGTGAACCTAAAATTTCTCTAAAAAATAGTCTATTAAAGAAAAAAAGCTCCCCCTGGGATTTCTTTTTGCTTTCAGATCTGTAAATAATAATCCTTATTATCTACAAACTAGACCTGCCCCTGGACCCTGCTGCAAAGACTTTCTTACTCCTCAGGCTCAAATTTACTAGTTTCAAAATTTCAACCTGCCTTTTACTTCTCACCCTGTCCCCAGTCTCCTGGGGTTTTGATAGACTGCACTCTCCCCATCTCGTGGCTTTCAGCAATACTTGCCAAGTGAACACAAGTAGGAAGGAGTTGTTTAAGGATGAAGAGCCCTCACAATCCGGTAGCTCTTAGTCACCTTGTCCTGATGACTACCTTCTTTTTTAGAAAGTGTCTATGTCATACATCCCCCAGTTCCTGTGGCTCTTTGATGAAGCCCTGAATATGGTGAAATTAGCCTGCTTCTCTTCCTAGCTTTTCCTGAGAGACAGGGTATGCTCTGGCCCAGAGCATCTTTGGGCTGTGGCTGGTGTGGAGGGGGAGGTTTGTTATTATCCCTAATGACATCCATGGGTCTCTCTATTCTATAGGTTACCTCAGTTTAAAGAAGAACCCAAGAACTATGTGGGGACCAACATGAAGAAGGTATGACTTGCTGTCCCTCATCCAAACCTTAATCTCCCAACTTCAGTGCTATGGGGATTTTCCTGGATACCCTTGCTTAGCAAATACGTGCCTTTGCCTAAACAGGTCTGCTTGGTATCTAGATATGGCTATCACTCTTTTAGTGAGAAATTTATTCTTTCCCAGATACCTCTCCTTCCCCATCCTTTCCTTTCCAGCCTATCTTTGTTGACCCCACATAAGCTGGTGACCCAGTCCTTCACAGAAACTGGGTGAGGCCCAATAGGCTAGGCTAAAAATGTATGTTGACAAAAGTCAAAGTCCTGCCATGTCCTCAGGGCCCAGCTTTGTCAGCAGGTAGGAGGCCTAGAGAAGCTATGCCCCAAATCCCACCCTAGTGCTGGATTAGGCTGGGCTCGCTTGGGCTAGTCTCTGTTGACAAGACAAATCAAGCCTGACTCCAGATCAGAAGGTTCTCAAACTGCTAGGAGAAGAGTGGTGGTCAGAAGAACGGCCTCTTTCTATCTTGAACTGAAGCCCCGGACTTCACAGCCCTCTGATGAGGATTCTGCTTGTAGCCCTAAGAGGTTCTGCCCATGGAGATGACCCTTGGCTGTTTGGTGCATGCACCTGACCTTCTCCTCTCCCCTGCCATCCATCCCCATTCCTGCTTTGTGCCCTGTTGGCGTGTGTCTAAGTTTATTTCACTCTGTTTAAATCGTTCGTTTGACTGTCTTTCACAGATTTCTCCATGTCTCCTCAACAAACTGGAGCTAAGTAGTGGGGAGCAGACCAAAGCCCTGAACCAGTTAGAGAGGGTACTACTCTTTAAGAACCTCAAGGTCTCTCTCCCTCTCCCTCTCCTTTCCCCCTTTTTATTTACTTATTTAAATGTTTATTTTTTATATGTAACATCTGGGTCACATTTCCATTGTGTAGAGCACAACTTACCCCTCCCTAGTAACACAGCACGGCTTTGGAAGAGTTGCATGTGTTTATAGCTTTGCGATGTTGGGAATCCTCCTGGGGAGTCTGTTTGCCTGGATCCAGAAGGAAGCCTTGAACTGGTGATACATCATGTAGTGAGCCTAGATGGAGAGCTTGGGTCCTGCTGACATTTTGTGGGGACGCTTAGTATCTACCATTTCTAGGGGAACCATGAAGGACCTCCAAGCAAGACCCTTCCCTTCTCTACGCTCTCCCTGTCTCAGAGCTCACAGAGAGAGCTTCAGCAAAGTCCTTGACTCTATTTGGATACCTAACGGGGTTTGGAAGGAAAGGGTAGTCCATCTAGTTGGGGTCTTTTTTTTCTCGGTTACCATTAAAGGGGTCATTTCAAGGTTTAGGACTCTGGATGGATGGAAAGCTAGGTACCAGGATAGCTCAGGACACTGGGAATTCTTTGGGATCTACAAAGATGCCTTCTGTCCTTTAAAAGCCAAGATGTAGGGGAGCTTAGGAGAGGGATCCAAACTAAAGATTACTCTAATCCCCATATCCCTGCCTTAGGGAAAGGAGGAAGAAAAGGAGGTATGGGTTGTCTAGGTTATCTGTCACAAGACTGTGCATGCTAGAGGTTTGGTTGTAGGTATCCAGGTCATTGAAGATAAAGAGAACTCTGTGTGTGTCTAGACCTAGCTAGACAGTCCATAGGCCTGTGTTCTCTTTGCATGCATTGTCTCAAGTTTCATTTGTGTGCTTGCCTAATCTCAAGTTGCTGCTCTCTTCACTGGCTATCCAGCATTTTGCCATTAGGTCTTAACCTAAGACCTGCCCTTTCTCTGCAAAGTTTATACTGTCCTTTGGAAATATACGGATAATGTGGTATAGGGTTCCATGAACACCTACTGCCCCTCCACCTTAGGACCTTAGGACAGGGAGCACAGCTTTACTTTTTAAGGGCTGAGAGTTTTGTGAGAAATGGCAGCCTCTCAGCCCCTGCTTCAGCCAGGAGGCAGAGAACACTCATTGAAAAGATCAGGTTGGACTAGCTTTGCAGAGGATATAGAAGGAAACAGTTAGGAAGGATTGATACTAGTGTAGCAAGAATCTCAATGAGTGACTGGCTTCTCAGTGGAAGTAGGACTGCCTGGACTCCCTGAAATTGAGGGGCTGCCTGGAGAGAAGAGATATCTCACAAAAGTGGATCCAGATATTAGTACTTTTTGGAGCTCAGTGACAATTGCCAATAAGCCAGGGGGTTCTTATTTTTCCTCATTGGTCTCTTGGGCTTCTTGCCTGTCTGCATGTTTGGCTAACTCTTACCCCCAGAACATTTTTTACCACGAACTTGACCCAGATGAGCTTCAATGGTTCCTGGAGAGAGCATCTTGGTTCCTGCTCAGCCACAGTGCTCAGAGCACTTGAAGCTCCATTCTAGGCATATGACTGCAGGCATTTTGGAGATGGAGGGACAAGAAGTGTAAATCCAATGCAGGCTGTTGCTGTGTTACTAAGAGCTGGGGGCGAGGCTCAGCTGTTGGGCCTCTCTCCTTTATGGGTGGAGCTATGGGTAGGGAAGGAAGAATTATGTGGTTTCTAAGCAAGGGATCAAAGGTTACCCAGGTTCTGGAGGGCTTGGGGGAGGTTGAGGAAGGGGACCTGTCCCCCAAATATCAGAAGGAATTGAGCAGGCCAAGGATAATATGGGTATATTCAGCCTTTAGACAGAGGCAGGGAGGAAAAGTGCTTCTACTCTCTTTAGAGTCATTCTAATGGTTCCTGGAAGAGAATTGCTGTTGCCCAATCCAGGAATGGTCCATCAGCCTAGGAATAGTTTACTTTAGCTCTGTAGAGGGACTGGGTTCAAATGCTAACTGAGAAGGCAGCAGGACAAGGAAAAGGAAATGGGCCTAACTAAACAAAGCAGCTGTGAACCTAGGGTGGAGAAAATGCATAAAGACTTACATCCTAGAGTAGTCAACAGATGATAGAGATTTTCCTCTGTGACTAAAAGGAAGCTATAGGAGAAATAGAAATACAGCAAGAGAGAGGGAAATGGAATAGAGCAAAAGTCCAAAAAATCAGTAGCCTTACCATCTGAAAACATAAAATTGCATTTAGAAAGACCAACAGTGAGTACAGGAGGTGTCATTGATATACCAAAATTGAGAGCAGTAGAGAGCAGAACAGTAGCGTGACATCACTCTCCAGCCTCAACTCCACAAATCAGCTGGGATACCACTCCTTCCTTAACTCCAAGGAATGAGCCTTTGACCAATTTGATGCAGAAATTTCAGAGAGTAAGGCTCTCATAGTTGGATAAGAACTAGGAGTAGGAGGCTGCTCTGCAGGTAGTTGAGGAGGAAAGCCCAGGAGTCCAGGACCTATAGGTCTGAAGCTTCGGGCAAAGGAGCCCCTGCCCTTACCCTTTCTGCAGGAGAGTCAGGCACCATTTACAGGACTCAGGATTGCCACCCAGGACTCAGGGAAGCAGAGTGATGTGTGAGGGCTGGCCTTATCAATGACCAGCCTAAAAGCAGAATGTCACCTTCCACGTGGAGGCTGCCAGGCTGACCTGTAACGTGGCAAGAGTAGAAGCCAGGTTAGAGGGGTAGCAATGTGTTCTGATGGTCTAGATTCTTCCTTTGGCACAGATGTGGGGTGTAGGCTGTTTTCTAGGGACTAGTAGGACTAAGAGAAGGGAGATTTCTAGGAATAGAGTAGTAATTTGAATACCAGTGCTAATGAGGTGTGATATTTGCAGCTGAAAATGAGAGCAGGAGGCATGAGTGATTCATCCAAGTGGAAGAAACAGAAGAGATCCCCCCGGCCCCCACGCCATATGACCAAAGTCACACCAGGTTCAGAGCTACCCACCCCCAATGGAACCACCTTATCCTCTAACCTCACTGGTGAGTGCCCTGGGCTGCTTCCTCTGATTAGAATAGATAGAAGAAAAGCTCCTTCCTTTCTTAGGGATTTTGACATTGAAGACCAACCGACTGATGGGTTTTGGTCTTTCTGCTGAGAGCAAAAAGAGAAAACTCCAGATCAGATCAGACTTTAACCATTTGGCAATTCTGCTTTGACTTAAGGTTGTTATCCTTCCAGAGGGACTCTGACTACTTTAGAGACCAGTGTGTGTGGAGATTAGTATGCAGTCTAGGAAACAGAGCCCTGGTATCATAGAGTGTATGTGTTTCCCACAGAATCTGTCTTCTTCAGGCCTCACTTACTTTGCTTGGCAGGTGGCATGCCCTTCATTGATGTGCCCACTCCCATCTCCTCTGCAAGTTCAGAAGCTGCTTCAGCAGTGGTCAGCCCCTCTACAGACAGCGGCCTGGAGTTTTCCTCCCAGACCACTTCCAAGGAGGACCTCACTGACCTAGAGCAACCTGGCTCTCCAGGATACAGCACAGCTGCAGAGCCTGGCAGCAGCGAGCTAGGGGTTCCTGAGCAGCCTGAACTCCAGGTATGGGTTTGCTTTCTAAAGGCCCCTCTCTAGTCTACTACTGTGGGAATTGGCTTGATCCTTTGGATCCGTTATCCAGGCCTTGGCTCAAAAGAAGTTTAGGGTAGGGGGGTTCTTCTCTGTTTCCTAGAATTAGCTGTGCTGCCTAGAAAACCCACAGCATGACTCATGTGAAAGGTAGCTCATGGGATTTATCAAGTTATGCATACAGGTGTGCTTGGCAAAGGTGAGAGAGTGGCCATGGCTTTTTCTGGAAGGTAGTAATCTAAATCCCAAGCCTATGAGAGCCTCTGTTGCCTCTAGGGTTCTGGTCACTGTAGGTCAGTGATGCCTTAGGAGATGTTTTCTGAGTCCTTTATCATACTCCTGTCCTGAGCCATCTTGCATTGATTCATAGCCCACTGAGCTGGCCCTACACCTGAGACACTTAGAGGACAGATTCTTCAGGGTAGTAAGTTCCAAGTTGTTCGTGCCTCATCCCTATTCCTATATCCCCTTTTTTGTTCATAGCAGGAAGGGGCCCATGTGGAAAAGGGCCAATCAGCATCCGTGGAATCCATCCCTGAAGTATTAGAGGAGTGCACATCCCCTGCTGACCACTCTGACTCTGCCTCTGTCCATGACATGGATTACGTCAATCCCCGGGGTGTGCGCTTCACACAGTCCTCCCAGAAAGAAGGTGAGTACTCTCTAGCAGGCTCTGCCCATTCACCTTCTGTATCCTACCCACTAAGCTGCTTGAGCCTAGACCATCTTGGACCCAAGGTGTCTGCTGGTCCAAGTTGTAGGCCATTTTCTAGTCAGGAAATGGAAATCAAGCCAGAGGACTGTTGGAATGGATGGAGTCCTTCCCTAACTTATAAAGAGAGGGAGTTTGGTGGACAATAGGAAGTGAGAGGGAAGAATAGAAAGCTCGAGACTTTTAACAAAAAGATAAGATCATCAATTCTGATTCCCTTCAATAAGTGAGACTAGTCTCCTTACTGCCCCAGAAAAAACTTTTTTTTACTTGAAGAGAATCACTTATCTGAAATTGTCTTGTATAATGCAGGGCAGGCTAGGTCAGGGTGTCAAGCCAGTTGTTTCTTAGAAGTCTCACTTCTCTCTTGGCCTTCCCCAGGTACAGCTTTGGTCCCCTATGGTCTTCCCTGCATTCGCGAGCTCTTCCGCTTCCTCATCTCCCTCACCAATCCACACGACCGCCACAACTCAGAGGTTATGATCCACATGGGACTGCATTTGCTGACAGTGGCTCTTGAATCAGCTCCTGTAGCCCACTGCCAAACCCTTTTGGGCCTCATCAAGGATGAGATGTGCCGCCACTTATTCCAGGTAAGATTGGATTTCTAGAGGGGCTCCAAACCCCTAGCTGTTTTTCAGAGTCTCTCAAGGGCCAGGGGAGCACAGGGAGGTTTGGCTGATTTGTACGAAGAGTATAGGACCGAGGAAAGAACCTCCCTCCCCAGTTGGCCAGTGGCCGTAGTCGAGAGGACTCCAGTAGTTCTCCAGGGACTCTGGCAGCCAAAGAGATATATAGGAATGGCTAAGTATAGAGTTCCCGCAGAGCACAGGACCTTAGTGGCAACTTCACACGGTTTATTCTCCTGCTTTTCTCTTGGTTGAGCCATAGTCCGATTCGGAAACGTAATAGCCTACCCTACTCTGATCTCCAGCTACTCAGTGTAGAGCGATTGAACCTTTATGCTGCTTCCCTGCGAGTATGCTTCCTACTGTTTGAGAGCATGAGGGAGCACCTCAAGTTCCAACTGGAGGTGAGTTTCTTGAACTTGGAAGAAGAAGAAAAAAGAATAGGAAGATGTATGGCATCTTCAGTGGGCCCAGCTCTGTCATGCTTCAGGGGGTGGATTTAGGGGCTTCTGTAGGAGAGTACTTTTAACATGCATAGTTTGGTTCATTGGCTGGCTTCTTTAGTGAAGAAGTTAAAAGGAGCCCAGAGAGGGGGCTGGCCCAGTGGTGTAGTGGTTAAGTTCAGCATGCTCTGCTTTGGCAGCCTGAGTTCACGGGTTTGGAACCCCAGGCGCAGACCTACAGCCATCCTGTGGTGGCACCCCACACTCAAAATAGTGGCAGATTGGCCACAGATGTTAGCTCAGGGCGAATCTTCCTCAGCAAAAAAAAAAAAAAAAAGAAAAAGACCCCAGAGAAAACTGGCTGGCTATTAAATGGGAGAACCCAAATATGAGGACTGGCAGGTAACCTCACCATGAGTGGGTACAGCTCTTCTACCTAGCAGTTCCTCTGCAAGACAGGCAGGCAAGCCAAGCTGGCTTTGTCACTAAATTGCAAAAAGGACCTCTGAGTAGGGTCAGGCCATGCTCACATAGAGAGCACAAAAAGGGCAACAGGCAACTTGTTTTGGGTCAGATGTGAGGTAGAGAGCCAGGCCTCCCCTAACATGGAGGCAAAAGAGGGGGATGTATTTAGGGGATAGAATACCTTTAAGTGTGTCTTACTGCATGCCTCCTGGCTGGGCTTCTTCCTGATTAATGTTTTTCCTATCCAATTTGTCTCTTCCTTGAATCCTTTCCCCACCCAAATGGCAATTACTGGGTTATTGCCAGATGTACATCAAAAAGCTCATGGAGATCATCACTGTGGAGAATCCCAAGATGCCTTATGAGATGAAGGAGATGGCACTGGAGGCTATTGTGCAGCTCTGGCACATCCCCAGCTTTGTCACCGAGCTCTATATCAACTATGATTGTGACTACTACTGTTCCAACCTCTTTGAAGACCTCACCAAGCTGCTGTCCAAGGTGCTGAGCGTTATTTCCAGCCTCTAGAATGAAGGGGCTATTAAGGAAGTCTCTCTGGTGGTAGTGAGGATGCTACATACAAGGAGGGAAACACTTAAGAGTTGGTGAACAGGAAGAAGAAAGGCATTTTCTCAGGGCAATGTAGAAATTATAGGAAGTTTCAGGATTTTTGGAAAAGGATCAGGTCAAGTGTAAAGTATTCTAACCTCTGGATCTGTTTACTTTCCAGAATGCCTTCCCTGTGTCTGGTCAGCTGTATACAACACACCTACTGTCTCTTGATGCCTTGTTGACAGTGATTGACAGCACTGAGGCCCACTGCCAGGCCAAAGTCCTTAACAATCTTACCCAGCAAGAGAAGAAAGAGGCACCCAGACCTGGCTACGAGGCAGTAGATGGCATCCAAGAAACCAGCAATAGTGAGAGGCATTTCTTTCTTTGAGGATCCCCGGGTTCTATGCTTATCCCTTCTCTACTCACTGAATCCTTTCTCTTGCTCTTATATCACTTCCTCTGGGGCACTCCCAATTCTGTGTTTCTGAGGTTTGGTGGACTGAATCATAGGCCAGGCAGGCAGGTTAGCAGGACTCATAGATTTTTTCCCTTTCTCCTCCTCCACAGTTGGGCTTTTTTACAGAATTATTATTTCTTTATGGAGAGAAAAGAGAACATAGATTAAAGGATATAGGAGGGCCGGCCCGGTAGCGTAGTGGTTAAGTTCACGTGCTCTGCTTAGGTGGCCCAGAGTTCACAGGTTCAAATCCTGGGCATGGACCGAGGCACTGCTCATCAAGCCATGCTGTGGCAGTGACCCACATACAAAATAGAGGAAGATGGGCAGAGATGTTAGCTCAGGGCCAATCTGCCTCACAGAAAAATTAAATAAAATAATCAAAAGGCTATAGGACTTCTGTCCCTAAAAGCTCCAGGCCCTACTTTCCCTCACCCCCAGTATCTGCCTCCACTCTAATCTTCTCTGACTTCCCCTTGAGATTGAGGTTGCAGAAGATCAAGGAAAGTGACTGGGTAATCTCTTTATTAAATTATAAAATCTAATGCTTGGCTGACCTGGAACAGTGACTACTTATTTGGGCTTGGGTTTGTCCTGTTCAAGTCTGGTGACCTATGTGGAAGCATGCAGGTCTCTTTGGCCTGGGACTCAACTTCTCCTGCAGCTCTGCCTTGGCTTCCTACCCCATAAGTCTTCATTTATCTTCTTCTCTCTTACCAGCTGAGAGAGCAGCCAGTGATGGGAAAGCTGTGGGCATGGCCCCAGACATCCCAGGCCTGCATCTGCCAGGTGGAGGGCGGCTGCCAGCAGAACATGGGAAGCCAGGATGCAGTGATCTGGAGGAAACTGGTGACTCTGGGGGTGGGTACTGGGTGTCCTTTATCCTAAGTCTCTTCAACTGGAGGGCCTGGTGGAAAGCAGAGGGGAGGGGAGCAGAGACACTTGGGGCAGTACCTCAGTGAACCTTGGCTGCTCATCATGCCTTCAAACCCAGAGAGAGGAAAGAAAACATTTGGATCCCCAGAAGATAGGACTTCTAGGGAAGTGGAAGACTGAGGATATACTTCACTAGAGAGTATATCGGCAACCTTCCAAAAGTCATTATCCTGGTAAAAAAGGTCTTATGGGTTTTCCCCTCTCTTCCTCCCATTCCTAGCTGACAAAAAGTTTACCCGGAAGCCACTTCGATTTTCCTGTCTCCTGCCAGATCCACGGGAATTGATTGAAATTAAAAACAAAAAGAAGGTATATACAGATATCCCCAAAGCTCAGCCTCTGCCCACGTCTGTCTGGGCATTCTTTGTAGGGTTTCTGTCCCAGAGGATGAGGGAGAGTCTAGCAGCTCATTGAACAGCTTCCTAAGGCTAGTCTTTGGGTTTATTGAGACTTCAGCAACCCCCCAGTCTCCTTTGAAGCCCTTCCCTTACTCCTAAGCCATGTAATAGTTAGGCGTACCCTGTTGTGTGCCCCTGGGCAAGTGCTTCCCTAGTGGAGAGCCAGGTGTTACTGGTGGTGACAGGAGCCCTGGAAGCTGGTATCATGTAGGTCACTGAAGGTTATTGGTCATCTCAAGCTGTGGCGTGATGATTGGCAATAAAAGGGAATTGACATTTATTCTGGTGCTTTAGTAAAGTTCAAATAACTGCTTTTTGGTTTTCTTAGCACAAAGAAAACCTTCTATTTAACCCTTTCGTCCTCTTAGGGCCAGCTGAATGACTTTGGTTTATGTGTGCCCTTGATTTCAGGGCTGTGACTAGACAGACAAAAAGCTGAGTTATCATCACAGTTAGCTCACCTTGTCCTTCAAACCCCAGGGCCTAAAGAGCTAGGAAACCAAAGAAAAAAGGAGAATCCAAGCTAGGCTGTCAACAGATGCCAGGGGTGGCTGTAAAACTGGAGAAAAGAAAACCTTCTCTAGTCCCTTTCCTCTACTTTTTTTCTTGATCTTGAGGTTGGAGGAGAGGGGACTGTCCTATGTATCTTGAGAACTCAGAAAAGGAATGGAAAGGAGCTTCTCAGCCAGTTCTAATTAGACATGAAGACTGGGGAAAGCTAGGGCCAGTATGATCCAGCCTTAGTTCTGGAGTCACTTAGAACCATGTCCTAGGAGCCTGTTAGGTGACCAGCTGCAGACTATGGAGTCCAGCCTGGCCTTGTCTGGTTTAGGAGCAGAGCAGCTTGTGACACCTCTAGTATTTCTTCTCCAGCTGCTGATCACTGGCACAGAGCAGTTCAACCAGAAACCAAAGAAAGGGATCCAGTTTCTGCAGGAGAAGGGCCTCCTCACCATCCCAATGGACAGCACAGAGGTAGCCCAGTGGCTCCGAGAGAACCCTCGGCTGGACAAGAAAATGATTGGAGAGTTTGTGAGTGACCGCAAAAACATTGACCTGTTGGAGAGCTTTGTGAGGTGAGGAAGCTGCAGGGAATGTGGGACATAGTTGGTGATCAGTCTGAGAGGACGGCATCCCTCCCTCAAAGCAGTCTCAGTCAGTTCCTGCTGGTGACCCAGGTCACACACTCTTCCTCTTCCCATGATTTATATCTGTTGGACCTGAAACAGTCTCCAGCAAGATAGCTTTAAGAGCCATTCCATTCTGCATAGAGAGCGTTGGCAAGGGTTGGATCAGGGTTCCTGAGCACAGGGTAGGTTCTGGGTTCCGAGGGATGAAGTTTCTAGGCAAGAATGCACTGATGTGAAAAGTACTAAGGTCAGGAGTTGTAAATTCTGGTCTGTGTTAGAGATGACCAGGAGACACCTCCCTTTACCAGAGCCTTAAGCCTCCTCTATTCCAGTAGGAGAAGGTTAGAGGGACTGTAACTAATAGAGAGCCCACCATTTGCAGCTTATACATCTTCAGCCTCTTCATTCTTCTTCCTTTCCATGTAGTACCTTCAGCTTTCAGGGTCTACGACTGGATGAAGCTCTCCGTCTCTATCTGGAAGCCTTCCGCTTGCCTGGGGAAGCACCAGTCATCCAGAGGTTGCTGGAGGCATTCACAGAGCATTGGAGGGTGAGTTTGAGTGGCAGAGGCTGAGCCCAGCATCTCAAGTTAATTTGACTGAGGGTTTCTATGGCTCCAACTGAAGGACCCAGCTGCTGTCTCCTAAGAAGGCTGAGATCAACATCAGTGAACTTTCCATAGAGAAGCCAGCTTCTGTTAAGGAGTTGGCAAGAGGTTGGCCGCTTTCTGGCTGGCACCTCCCTTCTGTACCAGCATTGACCAGTGGGTTGGTAGTGAGGGTTTGATTGGCCAGAGCAGGGCATTGACACAGGTGGGGTCTTTGCTTTTTCAGAATTGTAATGGCTCCCCATTTGCCAATAGCGATGCCTGCTTTGCTCTGGCCTATGCTGTCATCATGCTTAATACTGACCAGCACAACCACAATGTTCGCAAACAGAATGCACCCATGACCCTGGAGGTAAGCTTGGCTTCCCAGCCAACGCAGAGAAGATTCAGCACAGCTTTGGAGGTAGCAGGAAGGACATGGGATTTCCAGTGGGCACAGTGGACAGAGTTCTGTCCAACGGAATCAGGGAGAGCTGACCAATCCAGAAGGGAAACTGGGGTAGGGAGGTGGGTCCTTTCACTTACTGTTTCCTAAGTCCTATTTACCACAGACCCGGGAGTTCCTTGGGTGGGGCTTCAGCGTTGACACATGGGGGGAAAAGCTTATTGGCCTGTCTCTAGGAGTTTCGCAAAAACCTAAAAGGTGTGAATGGAGGCAAGGACTTTGAGCAAGACATCCTGGAAGACATGTACCATGCCATCAAGTGAGTATGTGTGGAGCATGTAGCATCTCTGTTAAGGAGAAGCACACTGCTTCCTTTTCCAGATTTTAGAGTCACATCAGACTGCAATGACTCACATATCTGGGATTTAGCCTTGGGACTTAACTGAGCAGCCCTCTCTCTCCTAACTCATTTTTCTTCCTTAAAGAAGCCTGAACAATACAGGAACTCTAGTATTCTGAGCCAATCTTCAAACTGTCCCTGTGAAGTAGAGTGTCATTTTTCAAACCCAAAGCCTTCTGGGGCTGGTAGAGAACCCAAGATGGCTGCTGGAGGGTGAGGTTTGGGTCAGAGTTTAGAGATGGGACACTTAGTTTTCTACTGTAAATCAGAAAAGGTAGAGACAATTGTTCATCCTCTCATACCCAGAAAGAATGTGAGATCTTACTATAGTACTAAAGGCCCCACTTAGAGACAGGGCTTTGAGATTATTGGGGATTATGGAACGCTTCCTTTCTTTCTCCCTGGTCCCACTATTGGGTGGGAAGCTGACCACTGAACTGCAGTTTTGATGACCTCTCATTGATGGAAAGTGCCAGTATGGGTGAAGCCCCTTGTCCTAGTTTGGAACCAGTCAGGTTCACAGCAGTGCACCTCCTCCTTCCCTTACCTCCTTACAGGAATGAGGAAATTGTGATGCCTGAGGAGCAGACAGGCTTGGTTCGGGAAAACTATGTGTGGAATGTGCTACTTCATCGAGGTGCCACCCCAGAGGGCATATTCTTGCGTGTGCCTGCTGGCAGCTACGATCTTGACCTCTTCACCATGACCTGGGGCCCCACTATTGCTGCTCTCTCTTATGTCTTTGACAAAAGCCTTGAGGAGACAATCATCCAGAAAGCCATCTCAGGCTTCAGGTAACCTGGCTTTGGCCTTAGTCTTGACCTCCTCCCACCTCTCTGAGCTAACATGGTTGCCTCCATGCCTCTCTGACTCCTACTCTTATTTTCTGTAGAATGGGGTTCCTCCTGAGTTTTTGGAGGGAGGCTAAAGCTTAGGACAGACTCAAGAGTAAAAGGTTTCATCCTGGGACTGATTGGGGAAGAATCCCAAGCAAGCCTCCTCAGGGACTTGGAAGGGCTGCCCAGCCTTCCAGTGACTGTTTCTGGGATGTGACATTACAGGAAATGCGCCATGATCTCCGCCCACTATGGCCTCAGCGATGTGTTTGACAATCTCATCATCTCTCTGTGCAAATTCACAGCTCTCAGCAGTGAGGTGAGCAGGGGCAGGAACTATGCATTTGGAGTTCCAAAGGAGGACCTCTCTTTTAGCCATGGATCTACCCTTATCTGTGGAGCTGGTTTCCCTCAGCATATTCCCTCACTCCCCCTAGACTACAGTAGAGCTTAGGCCATTTCTGTCTCGCACAGAAATGGAGACATCCCAGTGTGATGGAGATGGGAGAGAAGATGCAATAGTGGGGAAGGCCTTAACCAGGTTAGCCCTTCCCACTAGTATTAAGGGGAATTGAAGTGGAGCCAGCATAACGACCCTCAGGGAAACATAGGTAAGGGCCTAAGAGAATCTCTTTTCCAGACATTTGCCAGGCCCTAAGCTTCTTCGTTTCTTCTTTTCCAGTCTATTGAGAACCTGCCCAGTGTTTTTGGAAGCAACCCTAAAGCCCACATTGCAGCCAAGACAGTATTCCATTTGGCCCATCGTCATGGTGACATCCTACGGGAGGGCTGGAAGAATATCATGGAGGCCATGCTACAGCTCTTCCGAGCCCAACTGCTGCCCAAAGCTATGGTGGAGGTAATTCTTGGTAGGAGACTAATCAACCATAACAAGGCAAGAGCTCCAAGATTATGTGCTGTCTGTAAATAGAACTGGTTGAGAGTAGCACTGGGTCTGATGCCTGCTGAAGCTTACCAGGAACACCTCAAGTGTAAGACCACAGATCTTGGGTTGGGGGGATAGCTGTAAAGGAAGGCTGGTAGAAGCCATTGCCAGTCACCAGTTGGAAGGGGCCTAGTCAATAGTGTAGGGCAGAGAGCTACAGGAAGAAAGCCAGAGAACTTTGCATGGAGGAGCAGGAAATGCAAAGGACCTATGGAAAGAAATTATTTTTAACCTGATTTTCCAGGTAGAAGACTTCGTGGATCCCAATGGCAAAATCTCTCTACAGCGGGAGGAGACACCATCAAACCGGTGAGGGCAGATCAGAGGCTGAAGGCCTTGGGGGAAGGGAAGGTCAAAACTCTGGAGCTCACTGGGGGTTGTACTTTTTTTCTACAGAGGAGAGTTGACAGTGCTGAGCTTCGTGAGCTGGCTGACACTAAGTGGTACTGAGCAGTCTAGTGTGCGGGGCCCGTCCACTGAGAACCAAGAGGCCAAGAGAGTGGCCTTGGACTGTATCAAGGTAACTACCCCTGCCTACCCTTGGTGAACAAGCCTAGACCCCTCCCTACTGGACAGACGCTACCCTATGAACCAAAGAATAGAATCATCCAGGGCTTGTGACCAGAGCTGAGTCCTTCTGCCCTCTCTCCCTCGCTCTTGGGAACATTCTGTTCCCTCCAGCCCTTGTCACTCACCCCCCTCTCTCTTGTGCCCCCTCTAGCAATGTGACCCAGAAAAGATGATCACAGAAAGCAAGTTCCTCCAGCTAGAGTCACTGCAGGAACTCATGAAGGTACAGAATGAAGAGGAAAGAGGGATGAAAGGACTGGTTGGGTCTGGGAGGGGAGTCAGGGACAGTGGTATATGCCTCAATTTCTGTCAGGGCAGGGCCAGTGGCTAGCTTCTCCTCCATGACTACTTTCCTGCTGTTGTTCTCCAGGCTCTGGTCTCAGTGACACCAGATGAAGAGACATATGATGAGGAGGATGCTGCTTTCTGCCTGGAGATGCTGCTGAGGATTGTGCTAGAGAACAGGTAGAAGGCAGTCTCTAGGCAGGCCTCATACTGGCTTGTGCCAAAGGGATGGAAGCCTGGGGCCATCTTGCAGAGTGAGCTCTAGGGGCAAGAAGCACATGAAGCTGTGAGCAGTGGAGGACAAGCTTGCTCATTACACCTGCCTACTTAGGGTATAATACCAATAAGCCCTGAAAGGCCTAGCCTGCATCAGAAAGAGAGGGTTATTGCCCAGTGGCCTCTCCAGCTGAGACTATCCTCAACCCTTATGTTCCTCAGGGACCGTGTGGGCTGTGTGTGGCAGACTGTTCGAGACCATCTATACCACCTGTGTGTCCAGGCACAGGATTTCTGCTTCCTTGTGGAGCGGGCAGTAGTGGGGTTGCTGCGCCTGGCCATTCGGCTACTCCGGAGAGAAGAGATCAGTGGCCAGGTAAGGAGAGTGCAGCTGGGAAGGCAGGAAGGTATGCAGGGGACCAAAGCGACAGTGTCCAAAGCTATGGTAGAGGTAATTCTTGGTAGGAGACTAGTCGACCATAACAAGACAAGAGCTCCAGTGTATACTCTGAGACAGAGTATACATTTAGTGCCCCATAGGATGAACCCAGTAACCTACCACAGGGCTGAGGGAGTCTAACAGGTGGCGTTGGGGGTAGTGTGGCCTCAGGCATGAAGCTGGTACTCAACACCTCTGCAGGCTCCTCTGAATCTGCTCTGTAGGGCTGGACAGCTGTTACCTTATGGCAGTCCCAGCCCTATACCTGATTTCCTGGCTCTCATGCTTAGGACCCTCCTGAGATCTCTTGGTCCAACTATAAAAGACAGCCAGCATAGAACTAATAAGTGAGTTCAGCAAGGTCATAGGATATAAGATCAACACACAAAAACTAATCACATTTCTATATACTAATAATAAATATATGGAAAATAAAACCGAAAACACAATACCATTTACAAGTGCTCCAAAGGAAATGAAATACTTAGATATACACCTAACAAAACATATATAGGATCTATATGCTGACAATTACAAAATGCTAATGAAAGGTATCAAAGAAGACCAAAATAAATGAAAGAGGTATACCATGTTTATGGATTGGGAGACTCAACATACTAAAGATGTCAGTTCTTCCCAAATTGTTGTACAAGTTTAATGCAACGCCTATGAAAATCCCAGCAAGGTTTTTTTGTAGACATAGACAAGCTTATTCTAAAATTTAGATGGAAAAGCAAAGGCCTTAGAATAGCCAAAAATCTTGAGAAAGAAGAAAGTGGCAGGAATCACTCATCTGATATTAAGGCTTACTATATAGCTACAGTAATGAAGACTGTGTGGTATTTGTGGAGGGATAGACACACAGATCAGTGGAACAGAAGAGAGAACCCAGAAATAGACCCACACAAAGATGCTCCACTAATCTTTTGACAAAGGTGCAAAAACAATTCAATGGAGGAAAGATAGCCCTTTTCAATTGCCAGAGAAATTGAAATTCATGGGGAGAATGGGGGAGAAATAAACCTTGACCTAAGCCTCATACCTTATAGAACAATTAACTCAAAATGAATCATAGATTTAAATGTAAAATGTAAAACTATGCAACTTTTAGGAAGAAACATAGGAGGAGACCTTTGGGAGCTAGGCAGAGTTCTTAGACTTGACACCAAAAGCACAATCCATAAAAAGAAAAATTGATAAATTGGATTTCATCAGTATTAAAAACTTTGACTTTATGAGAGCACATGTGAAAAGGATGAAAAGACAAGGAGCATATGTTTGCAAATCACATATCTGAAAAAATACTAATATCTGAACTATAAAAGAATTCAAAACACAACAGTAAAAGAAAATCCAATTAGAAAATGGGCAAAAGATATGAACAGACATATTACTGAAGAAGACATACAGATGGCAAATAAGCACATGAAGACATTAAATGACATTTAGCATCATTAGCCAGCAGGGAAATGCAAATTGAAACCATGATGAGATATCACTACCCACCTACCAGAATGGCTAAAGTAAAAGATAGTGATAGGGGCCGGCCCGGTGGCGCAGGCAGTTAAGTGTGTGCGCTCTGCTGTTGCGGCCTGGGATTCGCCAGTTCGGATCCCAGGTGCGCACCGACGCACCACTTGTCAAGCCATGCTGTGGTGGCGTCCCACATAAAGTGGAGGAAGATGGGCATGGATGTTAGCCCAGGGCCAGTCTTCCTCAGCAAAAAGAGGAGGATTGGCAGATGTTAGCTCAGGGCCAATCTTCCTAAAAAAAAAAAAAATATAGTGATAATACCAAATGCTAGCAAGGATGTGGGTCCCTCATACATTGCTGGTGGGAATGTAAAATGGTACAGCTACTCTGTTGGTAGTTTCTTTTAAAACGAAACATGCAATTACCACACAATCCAACAATTGCACTCTTGAGCATTTATTCCAGAGAAACGAAAGCTTACTTTCTCATAAAAACCTATACATGAATGTTACAGAAGCTTTATTTGTAATAGCCAAAAAGTGGAATCAGCCCAGATGATTTTCAACAGGTGAGTAGTTAGACTGTTACATATGTACAGTGGAATACTATTCAGCAATTAAAAGTAACAAACTTGATACATGCAACAACTTAGATGAATCTCTAAGGAATAATGCTGAGTGAAAAAAAACAATCCCAAAAGGTTATATACTATATAATTCCATTCACAGAACATTTTTGAAATGACTAAATTTTAGAAGTTGTGGACAGATTGCCAGGGGTTAGGGATGGGGGCAGGAAAAAGGCAGACATGGTTATAGAAGGGATCCTGTGGTGTGGGAACTATTTAGAATCATGACTAGTGGTGGATACACAAACCTACACAGGTGATTCAGTTGTGTAGAACTTAACACAGACGCATACACATATGACTACAAGTAAAACTGGGGAAATCGGAATAAGATCAGTGGATTATATCACTGGTGATGATATTATACTATATAGTTTTATGTAATGTTACCATTGGGGTAAACTGGGCAAAGTGTATAATGGATCTCTTTGTATTAGTTCTTACAACTGCATGTGAATCTATACTTATCTCCGTAAAAATTTCAATTAAAAAAAAATCGGAAAAAAAAAAGAAAACCAGCAGCAGTACCCTAAGTTGGGTCCTAGCCAAACTGTCCTCACTGGCCTAAGGAGACTGATGGGGAAGGAGATGAGACAAGGATCTGTGTGCCCACTTCCTACTTCCTGCTCCCCACCTCCACCCCAGGTACTGCTCTCGCTGCGAATTTTGCTACTAATGAAGCCCAGCGTGCTGTCCCGAGTCAGTCACCAGGTAGCCTATGGGCTCCATGAACTCCTTAAGACCAACGCAGCCAACATCCACTCAAGTGATGACTGGGCCACTCTATTCACACTGCTGGAGTGCATTGGCTCGGGCGTAAAGCCTCCAGCTGCCCTGCAGGCCACAGCCCGGGCCGATGCACCTGATGCCGGTAAGCCCTTTCCCAGGGAGATCCACGCTGGCAGATAAACAGTTATGGCCCCAGGGGTTGAGACAAAAAACAAAACAGTTTATTGCATTCAGCAGATTAAACACCCCTGGCTTCTGCCATCTGCTTCCAGAGCTTCCTGTGGCCGCTGGACTCTCCCCAGCACCCACAGGTTAAACAGCAGGAAGGCAAGTAGGCAACAGAGAAGGCCATGAAGCCAGGCTTCCTACTGTCCTGAGGACTGTTTTCTCAGAAACTGTGTCCTCACTGCCACCTCCTCCCCTGACAGCTGCTACTAGATGCCATCAGGAGCCCAAATTAGTCTGCTGCCCCATTTGGTCAAGAGAGAAGCTGTCCAGGCCATCCTTCAGCCCTCTGGTGACAGGGCTGAAACTAAGCCAGATCAAGAGAGAGGAGGCCAGGCTTCAGCACCTTTCTTCTGAGAGCTGAAATTATCCCTCATCCCAATGTCCCCATCCCCACCCTGACCCTTGCCCTTCTACCTGCCGGCTCAGGGGCCCAATCAGACAGTGAACTCCCATCCTACCATCAAAATGATGTAAGCCTGGACCGAGGGTACACTTCTGACTCAGAGGTCTACACTGACCATGGCAGGCCTGGCAAGATCCACCGATCAGCCACAGATGCTGACGTCGTCAACAGCGGTTGGTTAGTGGTAAGTGAGCATATGGGCAGCCAGTGAGTCTTCCCTCCTTGGCCTATAGGAAAGAATACTGGTCTTCTGAGAGGGCATCTAGGGGAAGATGGGGGTGAAGCCTGGGTTCCCAGATCCTCTGTGTACTTTACAGGTGGGGAAGGATGACATCGATAACTCCAAGCCAGGGCCGGCACCCAGCCGGCCAGGCCCTTCACCCCTGGTCAATCAGTACAGCCTAACAGTGGGGTTGGACCTTGGGCCACATGACACTAAGTCCCTGCTTAAGTGTGTGGAATCACTGTCCTTCATCGTGCGTGACGCTGCCCACATCACACCTGACAACTTTGAGCTCTGCGTCAAGACTCTCCGCATCTTTGTGGAGGCCAGTCTGAATGGCGGTGGGTCACCTGATGAAGGGGCAGTTGGGGAGTAGCCATGTGAATATATGGGGAAAAGGGAGGAAAAAGCAGGTCATTTGTGCCCATGGATGTGGAAATGTGACCTCGGTCTGGCTCTGCTCAGGGTGCAAGTCTCAGGAGAAACGTGGCAAGATTCACAAATATGACAGCAAAGGGAACCGCTTCAAGAAGAAATCCAAGGACAGCTCAGTGCTTCGGCGGCCTAGGACCTCCAGCCAACATGCTGCTCGGGGCGGGCACAGTGACGACGATGAGGATGAAGGCGTGCCTGCCAGCTACCATACGGTGTCTTTACAGGTCAGTCAGGACGTAAGTATGGCACCCTTTACTTCCTCTCCTCTCCCCGCGCCTGACATTGGGAGCCTGGGCAGTGCCAGGGACAGCCAGGGCTGAGAGGAAGGGCCTATATTTTCTAGCCCAGGCCCTTGGCCACCACCTCCACAGTGTTCCTCTATGCAAGACCATTTGCAAGTCTTTGTTTAATTTTTAAATTCAGGTTTATTTTTTGAATAGGTAAGACATGCACATGGTACAAAGTTCAAAAGGTACAAAAGGGTAAATAGATAAAAGTTAAGTCCCATTCCATTCCTGTTTCCAGCCACTAAGTTCCCCTCACCAGAGGCAACCACTGCCACCAGTTTTCTATCCTTCCAGAGTTATTCTGTGTCTATTCAAGGCATATAAAATTTATTTTATGAGCAGACTTTATATCACTAAATAAATGGAGAACTAATTGCCTTAAATAGAATGACTTTAGAAAAATGATGAAAAGAAAAAATTATTAAATCTGGCCAGACACTATTGCCCATCAAAGCCTCTGAGCCTGAGGTTTGCTTTCTGTTTTTAAAATGAGAGTAACAAGATGAGGCTTTATCTGTCATCAGAAGGTGTCAAAAAGAATTGAAAAGAAAGTACCTTTCTCACTGTGTACTCAGCGTCATTAAATACTTAGTCCACATGTCTCCTCAAGTCTCCTCTACTAGAAGTAATATCCAACTTTGAGAAACACTGGCTAGGACTGGGGCAACCAGCTCATAAAGTTCGAGGAGAACAGAGTGGTGAGGGGGTGGAGTATGGTGTGATTGGTACCAGGAGCTCCCTTGAGAACTCAGTCAGGGACAGTGAGGGGGACGGGGGGGGGTGGTTCCACCACACCTAACCCCACTCATGTCCTGCCCCTCCTGTGACCCCAGTTGCTAGACCTGATGCACACCCTGCACACGCGGGCAGCCTCTATCTACAGCTCATGGGCAGAGGAGCAGCGCCACCTGGAGACAGGTGGCCGGAAGATTGAAGCGGATTCACGCACCCTCTGGGCCCGCTGCTGGTGCCCTTTACTGCAGGGTAAACCTCGAGGGAGCAGGCAGGGCAGGGGCAGAGGTGGAGCTGAAACTTGGGAAGTACCAGGATCAGGATGCCTGAAGGATCCTGAGCCTGTTCTCGCTCTCAGGCATTGCCTGCCTGTGCTGTGACGCCCGGCGCCAGGTGCGGATGCAGGCGCTGACCTATCTGCAGCGAGCACTACTGGTACATGATCTGCAAAAGCTAGATGCCCTGGAATGGGAGTCCTGTTTTAACAAGGTAGGACTTCCCTCTGGTATTAAGGTACAGTTCAAATCCTTAAGACAAGGAGAGCCAGGCAGCCTGAAGAGCCTCTAACGTCAGTCCTCAGCCTGCATCATACCTTCCTTTCTGCTCTTGATTCATTCACCCCAGCCCCTGGCTTGGGGCAAGGCTGCCAACGGACTCTACTAGGGAGACATTGGCTCTTTACCCACCAGGTGCTGTTTCCTCTACTGACCAAGCTCTTGGAGAACATCAGCCCTGCAGATGTGGGCGGGATGGAAGAGACCCGGATGAGGGCTTCCACACTGCTCTCTAAGGTACTGCTTACCACCCGGCACCTACCCACTCTCCCTACACCTGCCTCTTCACAAGGAGGGAAGCCACAGCTTCTGGCAGGACCTAGAGATGCAGTATAGATGCTCAGGACCCCCACCTATGGAGACTCAGCAGGACCCAGGGACTTGGGAGGATTCTGAAATTCAGAGGAATCTCTGATCTAAGATTTCCCTGCAAGATAGGGTAGGCTTGCCTCCCAGCCTTGGAGAGGGGTGCAGAAGGCTCCCACCCTACCCTCAGCTGAAAGGGGCTGGTGGGCCATAGGTCTTCCTGCAGCACCTGTCTCCACTGCTGTCACTCTCTACCTTTGCGGCCCTCTGGCTGACCATCCTGGACTTCATGGACAAGTACATGCACGCAGGCTCCAGCGACTTACTAGTACGTTCTACGTCAGCCCAACTCCCGCTGCCTGCTTCCTCTCCCACTTGTTGGGAAGACTTGCTGTTTTCCCCTTGGTGGCTACCTCCTCCTTACCATATTCCACCATGCCCTCTTTCCTATTCTCATGGTCCCACTGCTGGCTGCAGTCAGAGGCCATCCCTGAGTCTCTGAAGAACATGCTTCTGGTGATGGACACAGCGGAGATTTTCCACAGTGCAGATGCCCGAGGAGGCAAACCCTCAGCCCTCTGGGAGATCACCTGGGAGCGCATTGACTGTTTTCTGCCCCACCTACGAGATGAGCTCTTCAAGCAGACTGTCATCCAGGGTAAGGGGCTCAGCCCAACTTCATCAAAAAGAGTCCGGAGCTAATTAGTTCTCTGTGCCCTAGCAGCGTGGGAAGACTGCTGGGGAGCTAGGGTTCTGCTTGACAGAAAGCACTAAGAGCTGCCATCTGGATTCTCTACCCTCCCCAGACCCCATACCTATGGAGCCTCATGCCCAAAAACCTCTGGCCTCAGCCCACTTGACTCCTGCTGCTGGTGACACCAGGACACCTGGCCACCCACCTCTTCCAGAGATGCCCTCTGAGCTGGGGGCCTGTGGTGAGTCCCTTTGGGCTAGCCTGCTCAGTTTTAAGCAGGAAGTAGGAAGCCTAAGAGGAGGCCCAGGGCAGCTTGGGATTGCTGCTGAACATGGGCTGTGAGCCAGGGGGAAGGAGGGAACCAGAGAATCCTGTTCGCCTGCTCTTCTGTGGGAAATGGCAGTATCAAATAAGCTATGATGAGCTGCAGCTTGAGATTTTCAGGCTTAGGAGGAGAAGGCTGGATCGGGGACTTGGAATGAATATGCAGAGATTCTAGTAAAGACCAGACCAAAATTAACCTGACTGGAGGTACAGCAAAGGAAGTAGAGGGTAAATATAAGGTAGCTGGACATTGGAATGGGTTTTGAGGGGAGACTCCCAACTATTTAGCCTGAGAGGGGTCATTTTGCTCACAGGAATGGGGAGGAGGAACGGCTGGGGAATGGGAGGCAAGGAGTCTTATGCAGCCACCTTGCTCTCCCTATAGACTTTGAGAAGCCCGAGGGCCCCCGACCTGCGAACAGCAGCTCCCCTGGATCATCTGTGGCGTCTAGCCCCAGAAGGCTGAGCCCTACCCCAGATGGGCCTCCACCCCTGGCTCAGCCCCCACTGATCCTGCAGCCCTTGGCCTCCCCACTGCAGGTGGGCGTGCCACCCATGACTCTGCCCATCATCCTCAACCCTGCTCTCATCGAGGCCACCTCACCAGTGCCCCTCCTGGCCACACCCCGCCCCACAGACCCCATGCCCACCTCCGAGGTCAACTAAGGCAAGCCCCTCAGAGATCAGGACCAGTACTTCCTAGCAGCTGTCCCAGGGGCCACAAACTCTTCAGGCCCAGCCCAAGCTGCTGTCACTGCTACTTGGATGGGGACCTGAAACAGAGAACTTTTATAGCCCCTCCTGGGACCCACAATCAGACTGCAGGACCTTCATCCTCCTCTGCTTTCCATTCCTGGGGATCCAACCTGAGAGTGCACTCAGGTATCATCTGCAGTCTGGCAGCTCTGGGGAGGCATCACTGTGCCAGCCCTGCAGTGCCCACCCTCACCCCCTCCTGCCTGTGGTCAGGCATTGAGAGCCAAGCCAACCACTCTGCACTTTGTTTCCCTCTCCCATTCCCACTCATATCAGCCCTGGGCCACCTCCTCCAGTTCTTCCTTTTATTAATTAGTTGGTCAGTTTGGAAAGTTGATTGGCACCATAGAGGGTGGGCAGGTGGGCCTGGATGGGGGGACTGCCCACAGGAGCATGTACATATGGAAAAACAGGACAACAATGGACTTTTTATGATGTAATAAATGTCTTAGTACCAACGTCACTGCCTTTCCTTCTGTTTTCCTTCTGGAGCTTGAGGGCGCCATGTTATAGGGATACTCAGGACTTGAGCCTTGCATCAACAGAAGTGAGGCCGAGCCTACCAACATTCTGGCCATGTGGCCCCCGGCTACCAGCCAGCCAGATACCAGGACTGGGGTCAGGATTCCTTCACCACTGCTGCCACCCCACCACCACCACTACAGCTGTGCGCCCTTGTCACTCAAGATGTGTCAGGGGCTTGGGCAGTTGTCCGCTTCCCTAACTGCTCCAAGGGAGACACCTGAGACAGCCTAGGCTGGGGTCAAAAGGAAGGTGAACCAGAGCTGAGCTGTAGTTATTCAGAAGTCTTTCTTCAAATGTGCCTCGTGGTCCAGGAGCACAAAGGAGCCCATGGGGCTTAGGAGTGGGGGACCATCTTGTCCACAGCTGTGATCATGTGTTTCTGGGCACAGGGCATTCATTTTGGCCCAAAACTGAGGAGGGACGATTTCTTCCTGCCCCACAGCCTCCATCCATCCCAGTCACTGAAGCATGATTGGAGGACGCCTCCCCTTCTTTCCCTTTGTGTCAGGGTAAGACAAGTGGGAGTGTGCATGGGGCAGGCAGTGTGGCTCCTGCAGAGCCGAGGTACTGTGGGTGGGATGCAGAATGCTATATATTAAGCTTTGCCAAGTAAAGCATCTACACCATCTTGGCTTCCTTCTCCACAATGGTCCCTTCCCGCTCTGGGGAAAGGGGAAGGCAGGGAGTGGTACCCTGTTGTACTACCAGCTGGCCTCCCCCATGGAGAGTTAAGGGCACTCACCCTCTTCATTTGGGCCCAGCTGGCTATGTGATCATTCAGCACCTCAGGCTTCCCTTTGCTTAGCACAAGCTCATGGATGTTGCTGGGAGTTTGGACCTCTGTAAGTGCCTCCCTTGGGTGTGGAAAAGAGCGCCTTGGAAATGGGGACAGCCTGATGTGGAAAAATACTGACATGAGACCTGGAGCTCCTACAGTAATTTCTCTCTCTTCTCTTCCTTCTCCCCCAAGTAGTCCAGACCATGACTGATTTCCACACTCACCAGAAGCCTCACCTGACCCTACCCCTCAGAAAATTAGGAGTATGACTGCACTCTGGGTCTGCACTTTTCTGAATGGGTACAGAAAAGCCTGGGTCTATAGTCAGGTAGACACTAGGGCCCTTGGCTTCAGCTATGATGTCTCTGTTTTCCCATCTGAACCCCACAGGCTCTGCCTTTAGAAGCTTCCACATATTTTCCTGTGGGGGAAATAATGTTGGCTGCTGCAGAGAACTCTGAAGGCCATCCTATGAACAAAGGAATATGACAAGCCTTTGTCCCACAGTCTGCAAATATTGGGAAAGAAGCTGGAGTTATTGCAAATTGACCCTCTCCTGGCTTCTTAGCAAAGAAAAACATTTGTCAGAAGTCTCATTCTGTTACAGAAAGATCATCTGACACATACATGACTTGTGTTGTTGACAATGTCTCTGAGAAGGGAAAGGAAGCTACAAGAGAAACTAATATAAAGGCCTTAATTCTGACCAACAAGGAAGAATGGCTTGGTGATGTGGAAGTGACAAAAAACTTTGTGGGAAAGTAATAGTGTAATCTGGAGGGATATGCTGGTCTTAATGGTATCTCCTGTAAGAACTCTAGGATAGCAGATTTCAAAAAGGCCAGAGGAAAGCTAGAGACCTAAGACCCTAACATGGAGAAGTGATATTGTGGGAGCACCTATATGTCTAAATATTAAGTGCACTGCTCACACAACCTTGTATTTACTCCTCTTACAAGGGAGGCAACAGGTTCAGAGAGGCCCAGTCCCTGGGAAGTTAGAGAGTTGGGACTCAAACCCAGGTCTGTCTCACTCTAAACCTCATGGTCTTTCCTATGACACTTCCTCAATTCAAAAGTAGTGGTGGTGGTAGTGTGGAAACCCTCCAGAGCTACACACGTTTTCTGTAGCTTCTCATGAAGAATAAAAGGTTGAGCATCTGAAGAAATAGGCTGTTACCTAGTGAGCTAAGAGTTCACTAGAAAACTGGAAAGAGAAGCACACAACCAAGAATTAATGAATTTTCCAAGCACATAAGAATGATATCAGGAAGGATGAACTACAGAATTAGCTACAATGGACACACACCTTCCCCACCCCCCACCAAAAAAAAAATGCTAGGAACAACAAAAATGTGGCTACTTGAGCCCTTAGGTACTTACCTTTGTTGAGGGCTCACTGCTTGGGAGATAGTGGCTGTGAGAAAACAGGAACCACTCAGAGGCCCCTGGGCTTCAGCTGAGGAGAAGGAACTTTAGTTCAAGTAAACATTTCATCACCCCCTCTTTGAAATAGCCTTCATTCGGCTTCTGAGACACTAGTTTTTCTTAGTTCTCCCCTCCTTCACTGGCCATGCCTTTTCAATTTCCTTTGTTGGCTCCTCCTCATCTCTACAGCCTCTGAACATTAGAATGCCACAGAGCTTAGCCTTTCTCCTCAAATCCTTTCTATACACTCAATTGCTGGGTGATGTTGTCCACTGTCAAGACTTTAAATGCCATCGCGTCCCACATACAGAAACTAGAAGATGTGCAACTATGACGTACAGCTATCTACTGGGGCTTTGGGGAAAAAAAGGGAGGAGGGTTGGCAATAGATGTTAGCTCAGAGCCGGTCTTCCTCAGCAAAAAGAGGAGGATTGGCATGGATGTTAGCTCAGGGCTGATCTCACAAAAAAATAAAAATAAAAAATAAATACCATCCATTACACTGACTTTATGCCCAACTACCCCTCATCATCTCTTGCATGCTGTGTAGGCTCTCAAATATAACAAACTTAAGAAGGGCCGGCCCTATGGCTTAGCGGTTAAGTGCATGCGCTCCGCTGCTGGCGGCCCGGGTTCGGATCCCGGGCGCGCAGCAACACACGGCTTCTCAGGCCATGCTGAGGCCGTGTCCCACATACAGCAACTAGGAGGATGTGCAGCTATGACATACAACTATCTACTGGGGCTTTGGGGAGAAAAAGGGAGAAGAAAAAGGAGGAGGATTGGCAATAGATTTTAGCTCAGGGCTGGTCTTCCTCAGCAAAAAGAGGAGGATTGGCATGGATGTTAGCTCAGGGCTGATCTTCCTCACAAAAATAAAAAAATTAAAAAATCCAGGCCAGCGCTGGGAATTGGTGGAGCTGACTGATGGGTAAATAGGGGTTCATTATACTATTTCTCCACTCTTTATATGTTTGAAATTTTCTATAATAAAGGTTTTGCTTTTTAAAAATCTTCAGGTAAATTACATCTCAGAATCTTATAACTAAAATAGCTCAACCTCTTTGGGTACTTTTAGAGACATTGTGGAGACTGGAAGAAGTCATGCCAATTTCAACTGGTGGTTTATGAGCACTTTGAAAGGACAGTCGTGATCAGTGGCAATCAGCACAGGTTCACAAAGTTGGAGTATACCAAACTAACCTCATTCCAGGTTAAGAGTTAAGGATCTGATTTACCAGGGGCCTATAGTGGACAATATCCCTGGATTTCAGCAAATTGTTTGATAGTATCTTATATTTACTTGAGAGGCCCACAGTGGGGTGGAAAGGCCTGCTTTGTTTTATATAGATTTGGGGAAAAGAGCTTCGTCCTAGAGTTAACAGACTGGTTTGAATTCTCACTTTTTCCTTTTCTAGCTGTGTATTTGGTTGTGTTACTTCACCTCTCTGAGCATTAATTAATTTATTCATCAGTAAAGTAAAGGTAACATTTACCTTCTAGGGTTGTTGGGAGGAAGAATAAGAACTTATACTAAAGTACCTTAACACAGTACCTAGCACATTTCATTTTCCAGCAAGATGAAGAGGAGGGGGAAGTAACAGGAAATAGAGAGTCCAAATTAAGGGCCATAATGATCTCCCTTTATGCAGAGCTAGTGCGGGCCTGTAATACCATTAGGAAGAAGGGCAGGGATAAATTGCGGGAAAGATCTGAAGCAACAGCCTGTGTTCCACCGTGAGCCTAAGGGAGGATGACTCCAGGAATGGAGATTACTCACGGAATCGCCTAAAGAGAAACTCTACCAACCAGAGATGTCCAGCCTAGGAGTCAGTACTTTGTGAAATCCTATACTGACCTTGCTGCCACTAGTGTTCAAGAGGACGTTGAGAAATATATAAAACGCAATTTCCTACATCGGAAGAATTTTGACCTATTGAGATTTTGCACGCGTTTTCAATTCTGATATGAGCTCCTGAGCTCAAGCGGGTCTGAAAGTCTGGCTCGCTATGAACCTGCCATTTATATAAGAGGTTTTAGGTCGGGATTGTCCCTTCCAGGGGAGGATTACGGAGATTCCGTGAGGCTCCAGAAAGGCCGCCAGATGGCGCCCTGCGACCGACTGAAAAATCAACTTCCTTCCTCTTCCCCTAACTCTTCCTGGCAGCAGGGTCCCGCTCCGAGCGGGGGACCGCAGGGCTGGGGCCCGCCAGCTTCCCCCTGGGGTTCCCCAGCTTCAGAGGTGGCCAAGCGTTAGGCACAGCATAAGCCAAGTAGCAGACTGGGCTGCCAGCCGTCTGGGGCAGGCCTGGGTGGGTGAGAAGACCGGAGCCGGGGCCCTCGGCCCGGGAATGACAGTCAGTCAGCGGATCCCGCCTCAGGCTGATCCCCCAGCCAGAGCTCACGGCTGGGTGACAGGCATCCCCACTCCCGGCTCCCCGCGCTGCGCGAATCTTTTCCCCTCTAAGAGGCGCACCTGAGTCGCTCCCGATTGGCTGCGCGAGTCCGGGAGTTAAACTTTCAGCCAATGAAAAAGGGCATGGGGCGTGACGCACGCACACGTCACGGGAATTCCCCCCTCCCGGGGGCGGAAAAGGGGCTTTCCCGGCTGGAGCCCTGGTGGCTGGAGAGGTGTCGCGACCCGTCCGAGGTGGGTCGGGCCGGGAGAGAAGCCGGAACCGGAGCCGCCGCCGCGGTGAGTGGCCAGGTCCAGACCTCCCGGGTGCCCGGGACACGGGGAAGGGCGGGAAGAGGGCCCTTACCTGACTCTGAGCCCGGGGCTGGAGAGCGGCTTATGCACGCGCGCGCGCGCGCGAACACACACGCACAGATCACACACACGAACAAGACACACAGATACACATCGACATCCTTGTACAAAGACATGCCGACCCGTACGTACACCTACACGTATGCCAGCGTGTGTATAGCATTGCCCATGCACTCGACTCGCACACACATGCACACGCAAACATGCTCCCACAGATGTCTGGACCCATACTATTCACGCACAAACTCAAAGACAGGTTCACCTGTGCCCTTACATATCAAGACATGCTCAGGCATGTGTCCACACTGAGAAGTTTAAGGACGCTCACCTGTACACAGACATGCTCACTGGCACACGCGTGTTGACGCCATGCACACACAACACGCACGCAAGCACATGGGCCGAAACACACTTGTATACCTGTGATGGAGAGACACACATGTATTACACACGGCTCGGACTGGGGCGGGGGTCGTGGGCACGCAGAGCAGGTGCAGTGGGAGAAGCAACAGCTGTTAAGATGTTTCGGGGAGAGGTAATAGAGGAGCCCATCCCAAGGAAGAGACACCTTTCCTCCCCCCGCCCCGCGGCCCCAGAGTCCGGTTCTCGGGGCAGAACCCCGGGGCCCCCCACTGGGAAGAGCCCCCGCCTACAGGCCTTCGGGGAGGAGGCCTTCCTACAGCAGGAATGTCCCCCCAAAAGCCCCCAGGGTGAATCAGCCGTGGCCTCCCTCGGGGTAGAAAATCCCAAGGTTGCTCCAGGACGGGGGAGGGGATGGAGGCAGACGTGGACGCGGACTGGAAGCCTCCCCCGGCCATGAAAGACCCTCTGGTCCCCGGCGCCTGCCTGGAGGGAGGAGGGGGCCCAACCCACACGGGGGCTTCCCTGGGGTCTGGTTGCCCCTCTGCCCACTGAGAGGCTACGGGCGCCCGCAGGCCAGAGAAGACCGCGCGCCCCTCCCGCCGCGGGGGCGTGGCCAGTGGCGTCATTTCCAGGCCCGCCCCCTCCGGCCCCGCCTCCCCGCTGGTATTTTCGGGACTTTCCTAAGCTGTTCTAACTTTCCTGCCCCTTCCCCGGCCCAGCCCAGCCCAGCTCCGGATCTCGCCCTCCACCGGATCTCGCCCGCCACACCCGGACGGGTGGCTGGAGGAGATCGGACCCTCCCCCAAATCTGGGCCCCCCTTTCTCCCCCCACTCTCGTCCTGATCTCTCTCTCTCCCCGCCACTCCCCCCCACCTAAGGCGGGCGCCTGAAACTCTGGGAAACAGAACCCGGCCGGAGCCACCAGATAGAGCCGGGCCTAGCCCAGAGACATGGAGAGTTGCTACGACCCAGTGAGTCACGCCACCTGACCTGAAGCCGGCGGCTGCCCCCCTGTGTTTGTCTGCTTGTCTGCCTGTCTGTCCGAGTCCCCTCTGCTCCCCTACGCCTGTAATGCCCTCGGATTACCTCAGCCTGCTTATCAGTCTGTCTGCAAAGTTTCCAATAGGAGCTTTCTTATGGGCCTGGGAAGGAGAGGGAGTGATTAGTAAGGGCTTCGAGAGCTGGGAAGTGGAGGGCTCTGGAGGTGGCTCAGAATCAGCTGCCACCTGTCTCTCTCCAAAGCAGGGTCTGGATGGTATCATTGAATATGATGATTTCAAATTCAACCCATCCATTGTAGAGCCCAAGGAGCCGGCCCCAGAGACAGGTTAGTAAGTCCCCTAACATCCCCTTGTCTTAGAGGGAGGGGGAGGGAGGAGCATGTGCCCTCTGCCTTGGGGATGGGCTCAGAGATCCTGGCTTAGCAAGGCCCCTCTGTCCCCAGCTGATGGTCCCTACCTGGTGATCGTGGAACAGCCTAAGCAGGTGAGTGAGTGGAAGGGATGGTGTAGGATGGCTTCAGCTTTGGGAGCAAGTGGGGTAGTTGTAGCTGGGTGGCCATGGGGAGGGTCACTGACCACAGAGGCCACTTTGGGTTGGGATGATTGGCTGCTGCTGATCACAGTGGTGTGGTTGTGGTTCAAGACCAACACTACCAGTCATTATGGTCACTGCTGGCTGGGGGTATGGCTGGCTTGGGGGGAGTCTCTCCTGGTCACAATGTCACTCTGCCCTGGGACCTTCAGCGAGGCTTCCGATTTCGATATGGCTGTGAAGGCCCCTCCCACGGGGGACTGCCAGGTGCCTCCAGCGAGAAGGGCCGGAAGACTTATCCCACTGTCAAGGTGAGCCAGGATGGTGCTGGAGGGTGGGCTAGTGGATAGTGTGTCCAGGGGCGTTACTGACAGCCCTCACCCCTCTCAGATCTGTAACTACGAGGGACCAGCCAAGATCGAGGTGGACCTGGTAACACACAGTGACCCGCCTCGTGCTCACGCCCACAGCCTGGTGGGCAAGCAGTGCTCGGAGCTGGGGGTCTGTGCCGTGTCTGTGGGGCCCAAGGACATGACTGCCCAGTAGGTGCCCTCTGCCCCTGGCCCCCACTGGCTTGCCCCCTCATTGCCTGCCAGTCCGAGGCCCCAGCCCACCTCTATGAGCTTAGCATCTGACCAAGGGGAGAGACTTAGGCTGGCCCCAAAACCCAAGGCCCCAACTGAAAACCAGAAAAACTTCCTAGAGGAAGTGGGGCTGAGCTGAGCCCTGGTGGTGGGGAGGGTGCCTTAGGAGGAAAGAACTGCCTGTAAAGCCTCTGACTCCCCTGCCCCCACCAGATTTAACAACCTGGGCGTCCTGCATGTGACGAAGAAGAACATGATGGAGATTATGATACAAAAACTTCAGAGGCAGCGACTCCGCTCCAGGCCCCAGGGCCTTACGGGTATGGAGGAGAGGGAGGGAGTCATGAGAGGTGGTCATGGAAGGAGTAGAGGAGGAGTCCAGGGGTCACGTCTGTGCCCATTGCCCAGAGACTGAGCGGCGGGAGCTGGAGCAGGAGGCCAAGGAGCTGAAGAAGGTGATGGATCTGAGCATTGTGCGACTGCGCTTCTCCGCCTTCCTTCGAGCCAGCGACGGCTCCTTTTCCCTGCCCCTGAAGCCAGTTATCTCCCAGCCCATCCACGACAGCAGTGAGTATCCTGACCACCTGGCGTGCCACAGGGAAATGGGGGCAACCTCAAGCTGTGGAGTCAGATTGGTCTGGGTTTGAACTTGGCCCTGCCACGTATGAGCTGAGTGATCTTGAGCAAGTCATTTCCCCTGAGTGTGGCTTCTGGCTTGAGTAAATGAAGATCCTAGCAGTTCCTATACCTCTTGGGGTTGCTCAGACAATAATACAAAGCACCTGGCTCCATAAATGGGGCTATGGCTATTATATCATCTCAAGTAATTGATATCCCACCCCCACAGAGTCTCCTGGGGCCTCGAACCTGAAGATTTCTCGAATGGACAAGACAGCTGGCTCTGTGCGGGGTGGAGATGAAGTTTATCTGCTTTGTGACAAGGTGCAGAAAGGTGAGGCTGGAGCCCAGGCTGGGAGCTATGGATGCTGGGTGTCAAGATTGGGGGCCAGGGCAGCCCCAGGACAAATGGCCCTGGAGATTCCAAGAGGAGTTGTGGCAAAGCTTCAATTTTCCCTGTAGATGACATTGAAGTTCGATTCTACGAGGATGATGAGAATGGATGGCAGGCCTTTGGGGACTTCTCTCCCACAGATGTTCATAAACAGGTACCCTAGGGCCAGGGCTGGGGGCCTAAGGCTAGGTCGAGGCCTCAATGACACCTTTTGTTCTCCTTCCCGCAGTATGCCATCGTGTTCAGGACACCTCCGTATCACAAGATGAAGATTGAGCGTCCTGTAACCGTGTTCCTGCAACTGAAACGCAAGCGTGGGGGGGATGTCTCTGACTCCAAACAGTTCACCTATTACCCTCTGGTAGAAGGTGGAGCTGGGCTGAAGATCCCAGGGGGGGCTGGAGGGTGGGAGCTGGGCTGGAGGGTCCCAAGAACTAGATCAGGGGACCCATGAGTCAAGTCAGGAGTGGGGAAGGTCCCAGGAAGAGGTCGTCTTAGGAGCCGGCCTGGGGGCTTTTGGGGGAAGAGCCATTACCAAACTTGGGACAGGTCTCTAGAGGCCCATGAGTTGGGATTTTAACATCTCATTTCCCTCTGCCCCCAGACAAGGAGGAGGTGCAGCGGAAGCGGAGGAAAGCCTTGCCCACCTTCTCCCAGCACTTCGGGGGTGGCTCCCACATGGGTGGAGGCTCCGGGGGCTCAGCTGGGGGTTACGGAGGAGCCGGAGGAGGAGGTGAGGGGGTGCTGGTGGCGGGAAGCGGGATGGAGGAGGGAGGGGTAAAGGAGAGAGAGGTTGTGGGGGAAGAAATCTTGGGCGAGTCCTGGCTGGTGCCCCCTCCCCACAGCCCTGCCTGTCTCTACAGGTGGCAGCCTCGGCTTTTTCCCCTCCTCCTTGGCCTACAACCCCTATCAGTCCGGTGCGGCCCCAATGGGCTGCTACCCGGGAGGCGGGGGCGGGGCGCAGATGGCCGCCGGGGCGCCTAACGTGGATGCTGGGGAGGAAGCAGCAGAGCCGAGCGCGTCCCCCGTGATGCCCCAGCAGGAACCGCAGGCCCCGGAGCTGCTGCAGCGAGGTATGGCCTCCAGAATCAGGGCGGACGGGACGCTGGGGGTGGGAACCTAGCCCTCGCCCACGCCGCCTGTCGCCCCCAGCCCGGGAGTACAACGCGCGTCTGTTCGGCCTGGCGCAGCGCAGCGCCCGAGCCTTGCTCGACTACGGCGTCACGGCGGACGCGCGCGCGCTGCTGGCGGGACAGCGCCACCTGCTGACGGCGCAGGATGAGAACGGAGACACGTAGGTGGGCGGGAGGGTGGACAACGGGGGCTCCCAGGGTGGATGGAAGATCGTGGGGTGCGGGGCAGGAAAGGGACCTGCAAAGAGCCAGGGCTCTGAAGTTGGACAGACCCAGTTTTAAGTCCGGCTTCGCTATATACTAGTTCTGTTCACGTACTTAATCTTTCCACACTTCAGTTTTGTCGACTTTAAAGGGGCACAATAATAGTATTTATCTACCGCAAAAGGTGCTCGGAAGGATTAAGTTTACGTGCTGCGATGCCCTTGGAGACGTCTGGGCTCGACAGGCCCCCGCGAGGAAGATTATGGAGGCAGTGGGGTTTTGAGGGTAGAGGATGCTCTGAGTGGCTGGGCTTGCTAGGCTAGAGTCTCACTCCCCAACCCCCAGGCCGCTACACCTGGCCATCATCCACGGGCAGACCAGTGTCATCGAGCAGATAGCCCACGTTATCTACCATGCCCAGCACCTGGGCATTGTCAATCTCACCAACCACCTGCACCAGGTGAGGGGCACCTGTTGGTGAGGGGGTAGAGGGTGGAAGGCAGGTGGGTCTCCACCAGGGGCAGGCCTGGCTCACTTTGCCTGCGTCCACAGACACCCCTGCACCTGGCAGTGATCACCGGGCAGACGAGGGTGGTGAGCTTCCTGCTGCAGGTAGGCGCAGACCCAGCACTGTTGGATCGGCACGGAGACTCAGCGGTGCACCTGGCGCTGCGGGTGGGTGCTGGTGCCCCTGACCTGCTGCGTGCCCTGCTGCAGAGTGGGGTTCCCGCCATGCCCCAACTGTTGCACGTGCCGGACTTCGAGGGTGAGTTCATCAATTCATCTGGACCAGGGGGCAAGGGTGGGGACCAGGGGGGTAACTGGTCAGTGCCTAGAGTGGACATGAGGTGTCGAGGTCAGCTGGTCAGGGGCCACGTTGGGGTCACAGCTGTAGGCTGAGTATCTTGTGTCCCTAGGGCTGTACCCAGTACACCTGGCGGTCCGTGCACGGAGCCCTGAGTGCCTAGATCTGCTGGTGGACAATGGGGCTGAAGTGGAGGCTGCAGAGCGGCAGGGGGGCCGAACAGCCCTGCATCTGGCCACAGAGATGGAGGAGCTGGGGTTGGTCACCCATCTGGTCACCAAGGTGGGAATGAAGATTGTGGAAGGGGCGGGGCCAGGGGTTGTGGAGGGACCAAGGATGGTGAAGATACAGAGGAGGGGCAGCCAATCAGTGGTGCTGTGATCAACCACTCCCTTGCACCCCACAGCTCCGTGCCAATGTGAATGCCCGCACCTTTGCGGGAAACACACCCCTACACCTGGCAGCTGGACTGGGATCCCCAACCCTTACCCGCCTCCTTCTAAAAGTTGGTCAGTCTCACCCTCTGGGGGGCATATGAATAGGGCTGGGAGAGGAAAAGGGGTGCCTCCCAGTCCCCACACTTTGCAGTCTTTAATGTGGGCTCCCATTTTGCCTCCCCATGACTTCCTCCCTCCCCCAGGTGCCGACATCCACGCAGAGAACGAGGAGCCCTTGTGCCCACTACCTTCACCCCCCACCTCTGATAGCGACTCAGACTCCGAGGGGTCTGAGAGGGACACCCGAAGCAGCTTCCGGGGCCACACACCTCTTGACCTCACTCGCAGCACCAAGGTGAGGCCAACCCCGGACTGGAAGTACCAGGGAATGGGCAGCTGAGCTTACAGATGGGGTCCAGAGTATCTGGTACCTGGGCTTAAAGACTGGGATGGGAGATAGTCAAGGCTGAGGCTGTCTCCCCAGGTGAAGACCTTGCTGCTAAATGCTGCTCAGGACACCATGGCGCCCCCCCTGACTCCGCCCAGCCCTGCAGGTGAGATCTCTTCACCCATTGCCAGACCCCAGACCCCTGCTCACAGAGGTCTCTTCTCCCTCAGGACCTCTGAAGGAGGCCTCTCTTTCTCCATCCTTGTTCTCCATCCGTTGCCCCAATAGCCCTGTCTGCCTTGTCTGTCAGATTACCACGGGAGAAAGGTGGTATCCAAGTATCTGTGCCTGTGCCCATCTCTGGGGGTAACTAATGTGTCTGTTTGTGTTGCCCTCAGGGCCAGAGCTGCCCCTTGAGGATACAGTCCTGCAGAACCTGGAGCATCTGCTAGATGGGCCAGAAGCCCAGGGCAGCTGGGCAGAGCTGGCTGAACGGCTGGGGCTGCGCAGTCTGGTGGACACGTATCGAAAGACGGCCTCGCCCAGTGGCAGCCTCCTGCGCAGCTACAAGGTCAGTTGGTCCCCATCCCCTGCTCCACACTTCAGCTTCCTTTCCCCAGTCTAGATCCCAGGTGCTTCCTTGGCCTCTGGGCTCCTGACCCCACACCCTAACCATCACTCAGGTCTCACGCCTCTTCCTTCTCCTCAGCTGGCTGGTGGGGACTTGGCAGGCCTGCTGGACGCCCTGTCTGACATGGGCCTAGACGAGGGAGTGAGGCTGCTGAGGGGTCCTGAGGCCCGAGACAAGCTGCCTAGCACAGGTAAAGGGTCCTATCTGGAAGGTGGATCTGGGCCTGGAGGGTGGGAGGCCTAAGTAAGGCCTTGACTCTTCCCTGTCCCCGTTCCTGTGTCCACTCCCCCAGCAGAGGCGAAGGAGGACAGTGCGTACGGGAGCCAGTCAGTGGAACAGGAGGCAGAGAAGCTGGGCCCACCCCCTGAGCCACCAGGAGGGCTCTGCCACGGACACCCGCAGCCTCAGGTGCACTGAACTGCCACCACCCACCAGCCCCCTTCCTGGGCCCCTCTGTACAGCATCCCTGCCTATTCCAGTTCTTATTTAACACCCCATGCCCACCCCTCAGTTGGGGCAAATAAAGGATTCTCATGGGAAAGGATTCTTATTCCCAACTTATGGCAGCCCCAATGTGACTCTTGTCCCCGGAACCAGCTGCCTATCCTGGCCCCAGCCAGACACGGTGAGAGAAGGAGGCCCAGCCGGCAAGTCCAGAGCAGTTTTAATGGGAGTGGAGGCTGTACAAGGGCAGGGCCCACTGACGGAGGGAGAGCAAGGCCATGCTGCCCCTAGTCTGTGTATGGGGCTTCGGCATGGACGCCCTTCCTCCACCTCTGGAAAGAGAGAGGGTGAGCCCTCAGGGAGGAAGGAGGGAAAACCAGCTCAGCCCCAACTCCTGGCCTCTGTCTGAGCTGGGCCCCAGGATGGAGGGGGATTGCTGGTGTCAGGGGTGGGAGTGGTCTCAGCAGAAAGCAGAAAGGTCAGGCCTCCCCCACAAAAAAAAAAAAGCATCAAAAGTCCAGGAGCCCTGGCCCCTCCCACCCCAGCCCCCCATACGAAAAAGTGCAAAACATTATCACAAAAAGGAGATCTCGGAGGGACTCTCAGCCTAGGCTCCCAAGGCCCATGCCCTAGCCCTGCCCTGCCCCGGACACCGCGTCCGGCGCGGTCGGGCCCTGGGCTGAGGGGCCCTCGTAGGTGGCCCGAGGCCGGCCCGGGCTTAGGCAGGGCCATGTCATGCAGGTACCCAGTGGGCACCACCCCCCTACACTCCCATCTCCAACTCAGGGCTTCCACCGCCCGCTGCCTGCGCCTGCCCGAGCCTCTGAGCCATGACCCTGAGTCCGGGGCTGGCTGGAGGTGTTGGGCTGCAGGGAAGGACTGGAATGAGGTGGGGGGAGTCCATCCTCCATGCTCGCGGCCTGGGCCAGTGCTGCCTCTACTGCATCCAGCTCTTCACTGCCTGCCTTCAGCTTGACCCGAAGCAGCGTTGCGTATGTGCCATAGCGGGATTTCTGAGGCAGAGGGTCAGGGCTGGGAGCCTGCTCTCCACCCTCCGCCCATCCCACCCCCATCCAGACCGGGGAGAGATGCCCAAGGCTAGGAGATAGCAGGTTCTTGCCTACCTCTGAAGCCCCAAAAGCACCCAAGGACATGATCCCCTGGTAGGTTGGTGACCCTCTCTGGGTGCTATGAAGACTGCCAATTGTAACAGCTAATGTTTCTGAGCCTTTACCAGAGTTGGGAAAACCAAACACTTAACAGACAGCATCTCACTTCATTACCCTGGGGGGTGTAGAATGTTGCCCCTGTCCCAAAGAAGAGGAAACTGAGGCTCAGAGGGATTAAGCAGCCTGCCCAAGGCCACCCAGCTAATCCCACTCTTAGAAGCCGTGCCCTTAACCACTAGTCTGAGCCTGTGTGTGGGGACACAGAGGTCCTGCTGATGGAAAAAGGAGCCACAGAGATGCCGGGCAGGGAGGCTCACCTCAAACTCCAGGTAGGCCTCCTTCTGCCGCTGTTCCTCAGCCTCCTTGCCCCGGGCCTTCTTACCCAGTTGGGCAGCCCGGTGCTCCCGCAACTCACTTGCCATGGCCTTCAACTTGGCCTCGTGGGTCCGCACCTGCTCCTCCTGGAGGCCAGGGGGAGCGGGTCAGGGTCACTAGCAAATATGGTGCCTTTGTGTAAGTTTTTTAAAAAGGTGCCCCTTCCTTTGGACGAACAAAGCACCACGTCTGGGTTAACAGTTTGGCAAGTGAAGTGGAGACTGGATTACAGCCTCCATTCACCCACCATGGCCAGTGTCCTGGGGCAGTGGGCATAAATGTAATCGTACACCACAGCCTTGAGTGCAGTCGGCCTGGACCTGCCCCCTCCATCCCACTGGCACCAGGTTGACGGAGCTAGGGGGTACCTGGGAGAGGCGGGTGGCAGCGCTGGGCAGCAGAGGACGGCTGAACTTCTTCTGGGAACTAACAGCAGCTGGGAAGGGGGGTGCAGAGAACATGGCAGCTACCACATTGATGCGAGTGATCCAGGACTGCATCTGCTCCAGGCTCCTGGGGAGACAGCACAGCCATTTGAGACCTGGGCCCAGGGTTCCTATCCAGGGATGCCAGTCCTGGCTCAGGGTGTGGCCTGAGAAGGAACGAGGCAATCCAGGGACAAGGGAGGGGAGCAAGTTGGGAGTGGGGTGAAGGGGTCTGGGATGGGCAGGAGGAGGGCACTCACGGGGCCTGGAAGAGGAAGACCCGCCAGTCAGCTGTGCGCAGGTAGAAGACATGGGGCCTCTTGCTGTAGTCGCTGGCACGCGTCGCCAGCGCATGGTGGATGCTGATGGCATTCTTAAGCTCTGCCTCTGAAAGGGCCTTCCCGGGCTGGTACTCCTCCTAGGGGGGTGCCCATCTTGTCCTGGCCACAGTCCCAGCCTAGCCCAGCCCAGCCCAGCCCACCTGCACTCCCCTGAGCCAGCTCAGCCCCAACCCCTTGGGCTGGCCCCGCACCTTCTGCAGGTAGAGGATCATGCCCTTGAGGATCCCGTGGAAGCTCTTCCAGCCCCGCTTGCCCCGAGGTGCTGGGGGAAGGAAGACAGGTCAGGGAGGCCTGAGACAGGCCCACTCCCATCCATCCCCCAGACCCCCACGCCCGGCCACATACTCTTCCTGCAGTCAGGGTCTGCGTGCACCTTTCGCACCAGGGCCCCGTGCTTGTAGACTGCGGCCCCAGGCTCAGGAGTCAGGTCCAGGAAAGGGCTGGAGCCGCTGCCACTGCCCCCGCTGACCCTCTTGATGACCTTGGGGTTGGGGTCGGCCAACTCAGACAGAGAGCGTCTCAGCTCCTCCTCGTCTCTGCAGGTGTGATCACCTCAGAGGGGGCTGGCTGTGGAGCCACAACCCCCTCTACAGTCCTGGCCTCTGCCCACCCAGGAAGGCTCCTCCAGTGTTGGTGGAGATGGGGGTGGGGGAACTGCTCCTCTCATAGGGTGTGGCTCCCGTCAACCTGAGGCTCCTGGAGCCTCATCTACTGCCTCAGACCAGGTCTCCCTAGGGTATAGCTTTGTCTCCCTGCTCAGATCAGGGGTCTCTCAGATTGGAGCTCCCAAGGGTAAGGCCAGGCCTGTCCCTTCCTCCCCTTACATGTAACCAGCCCCATCCTCTCCATTTCTGCACGCACATCCCCAACCCTCACACCCTTCTCTACTAGGGCAGACCCATGTCTCACTCAGCTGTCTCAACCACACCTAGCACCAAGCTTTGCTCATGGCTTGCTGGCTAAATGGTGGCAGAAGTACCTTCCTAGTGGTCCCCTAGTACATCCTAATCTGCAGGCTCTGTCAGATATCATCTAAAGATACCATCTATCTTGTCACTCCCTAGCTCAGAAACCTGCAGTAGCTCCCTATTGCCTCCCACATGGAGCCTATACCACATCCCTGCCAACAGTGTCTCTTTCTCCTTCCACTCGCCCTTCCAGCCAGGCCTGCCTCCTCTTGGTCTCCCCGCCCTACACTCATTTCAGCCACCACACATTTGTCTCCCAAATATCAACTTCCCTCTTTCTCTCTCCAAACGAATACTTGCCCCCTCCTTCAAGGCTTGCCCCAAGTCTCAATCCTCCAAGAAGCCTTCCCTGATCTCCTCTTGTACTCCAAGCCTGAGCTCTGCCTCCTCTGAGGTCTTCTCTCTTGCAGACAGGGAGCTCCTAGCTAAACTGAGCAGTGACTGGACTCTCAGCAGATACAGCAAATATGAGTGATCTACTGACTGTTTAGATGAGGCTCTACCCTCAAACTGGAGGACCCAAGGCTAAAACTGGACCTCCTCCCTCAGACTGGACTCTTCCAAGACTTACACTGAGTCTCTCTTTCCACTGAGGCTGCCAAGAGTAGACAATGTGGTCCTTTGTTCTGTGACACTCGAGAGGGGGCTCTCACACTATTGGTTAGGCCCTACCTCCAGAGACTTCTGCTTTCCCACTTGGGTTGCCAAGGGACCTCCTCTTTGTGTTTCCACACCCTCCTCCCAGGCCAGCTGACAGTGGCCACCCACCCCAACCCAGCTTGTCATAACAACCCAGCTAGAGACAAGACAGAACCCCAAGTCCAGGCAGGCATCTCCAAAGAAGGAAGTGAGGCAGCCTCACTGCCTCTCACGGCCTTGCCCGCCTCCCCTGCCCCACGGCCCCAGGATGCACAGGGCCCACCCCTCACACTCTTGGCCTCTCCAGGCAGCCCCTTCCCCACACCCCATCCCCACCCCCGCCTCACAGCCCCAAGACTCACATGGCCCACTGCAGCTTTTCATTCTTGATGGAGCTGTACAAGGCCTGGGAAGGGAGGAACAAATCAGGGAGGTCTGGGTCAATCCTGGGGAGGAGGTGCACCATGCACCCCAGTGCCGGAGTTCAGAGCCCTCCCTCCCAACTTGGGGGAGAAGACAGAACAGGGCTGGGGAGGGGGAGGCAGCAGGGTGTAATGACCAAGAACACAGGCTCTGGAACAGAGTAGAGGACCCAGCCCCAGCTCCGCCACTTTTGCTGCATGACTTTGGGCAAGTATCCACGGGGAGAGCAAATGTGGTAACAGGTGTTTAACAACCAGCAAGCAATTAGCACAGGGCATCCTGGTATATGGTTGATGCACAATAAATGGCAGCTGCTATTATTATCTTTACTGTTGTTGTTATTGTTAAGGGTCATCCTGCTCAGATCCTGGGTGGGAGAAGCACAACCCTAGAGGGAATGGAAAAGAGCAGCCCAAGAAACCCTCCTTTCCCCAACTATGTGCTCTGGCCTGTTTCCACAGGATAAACCCACACAGAGCATATGGGGAAACTGAGGCCTAGGAACAGGAACTCACCCTGTCACCCCCTTCCTTAGCTAATGGAGAACACACTCTCATGACTCCCAACCCCAGAACAAGCTGAGAGCTTCCCCCAACCCAGACAGCCCCATCAAGCCAAATGCCAGGGTGGTCCAGCCCCCATGCCCACTCCCATACTTCATGTTACTAGGGAGTGAACACTAGTCTAAAAGGCAGTAGTTTTAGCTTCCAAACCCTGCACACTCCAAACTCGCTGTGTGCTCCTAAACCAGTCACTTCCCCTCTGTACATGTGGCCTGAGGGACCTGTGAGGGCCTTGGGGTGGTCAGAAGAGAGAATGGGCTCCAGGAGTGGCATAGGGGACTCCACTTCTTGGGAGTGGCCCGCAACATGGGTCTTACACCAGTGCCTCCCACTGTGGGGGCACTTCTGCCAGCCTGTCTGTGAGTGGGTGTGTCCCCAGCATGTGCGTGTTGGGCTAAGCGTGTGGCGTGTGATGCTGCCTGCGTGTGAGCTGGGTGCAGTGGTGACGTCGGCACCTTCTCCGTGATGGGACACAGCACCCCCCACAACACACCACAGTCTCTGACTCTCTCACTGCCCACGGCCATGCCCAGCCTCCAGGCTAGCCAGGCATCCCCCATGTGCACACTCTGTCCAGAGGTGGGTATACCCCACAACCTCCATCTCCCACACAGCACAACTCATGCTTATACACACATAGCCCTCCCAGCACACACCCAGCCCAAACCCAGCAGAGCTCAGACCCTAAACCCTCAGTCTCCAACTCTCTGGCCAGGAGGCTGAAGTGACCACTGAGATCCAACCTGCAATCCTCGCCTCCGGCCTTCCAGTTCATCCTCTGCCCTCTCTCAGGACCCCATTTGGCCCACAACCACATCTTCGTTCGAAAGTCCTAAACCCCGCTGGTGAGCCCTACGTCACGCTCCTATCTAGAAGACCCGAAAGACCCTTTGGTTTGAGATGCCCACCTTGATCCGAGGGTCTGTGCCCTTCCCCCTCCAGTCCATGCCCACCCCTGGCTACCCATGGGCTCTGTCGCTGCTGGGCTCCCCCCTCAGACCCACTGATGTCCCCCTCGGCTCGTGCCGCCTTCCGTGCCTCCCTCAAGCCACCCCCCCCATTGAGCCGCCCTCGGCAACCCACTCGGTCTCCCCCCAGCCTGGCGTGGGCCGCGGCCCCAACGCCCTCACCGCCTTTTTCTTCTTGCGGCTCTGCAGGCGGCTGACCACCAGGTCTGTGTAGAGCACGGGCTTGAGACTGCGCGAGCGCTGCGGCCAGCCGTAGCATAGAGTCTCCGCGCCGCGGTGGGTGCGCCCGTAGCGCACGGAACACAGCGAGCGCGAGCGCAGCCGCCCGGCGCTGCTGTGGATGCTGTTGACGCCGATCATACTGGCCCGGCCGGCGCGCCGCGGCCCCCGGCCATGCCCCCGCCCGCCCTCGGCCCCGGACGGCCCGCGGACGGCTCCCCCGACAGCCGGCGCGAGCGGCCCGGCCCGAGCCCGGCCCGGCTCCCACCGACGCACGGAGCGCGCGCGGCGGCGGCGGCGGCGGCGCTGTCTGCTCTGCAGCTCGGCGAGAGCGGGAGGGGGGGCGCCGACGGGGAGGGGAGGGCGAGGGCTGGGGGCGGGGACGGCGCAAATTGGAGGCATCCGACCAAGACGGGGGCCTGCAGCGCCGCCACCAGGAGGGAGGGGCCTGAGGAGGCCAGTGGGGGGGCACTTGCGTGGGGGTGGGCTGCTTTGGGGATGCTAGGAGGTTGGGCTGGGAGCCCCTAGGCCTGGGGCTGTGGAGGTGGGCTGACCCTGTAAGGTCTGGAACTCCCTCCTGGCTCGTCAGGGTTGGGGGAGAGTGAGGGTCAGAACGCCTCTCTGCGGCCCTTTTTTACCAAGCCAGGAGGGGCCACGAGGCGTGAAGGCGGCGCAGGATGGAGGCAGCCATGGAATCACAGTGGCCTCATCCAACTTAACGACCCTCAGCTACCTCAAATGCCCGTGTATATACCCCACCTTACGTACTCAAACCCCAGTTTACAGACACACACCCCAGCTAACCAGATGCACCAATTCACATTCACCCCAACTCACAGACACTACAAATTCAGATGTACACCTCAAAACTTACAGTCTTTACCTAATGAACATACACCCCCTAATCACGGACACGTCATAAATCAGATAGCTAATTTGTAGATGTACACCCCAACATACATAGACACCGACCCTACACCCCAACTCAGACACACTCTAAATCATAAGCCCTAAAGCACAAACACACCCCAAATCAGACAAACCCCCTTGACTCACCAACACCCTAAATCATACATACGCAACTCAACTCCAGCATACACCTCAACTCATTGACCCCCTTCAACTCACAATGGACACCCCCCACTCAGAGACATTCCCAAACCCCAAGCTCACAGACACACCCAAGGACACTCCTGTGCAGTCACATGTATGTGGTGGCCCAGAGACCCTGCCAACCCCGGGGGTTTCAAGTGAGTTCAAGCCTCCCTGGATAAAACACCACCGTATCAGGGAAAGGAGTGAACCCATGTGACTGGGGCACTCCCTCCTCCTCCCAGCCCCTGTATAGCTAACCCCTCAAGTGCTGATGCCAGGGCGCGCGCGGGGGCCTGCCCACAAGGGAGCCAAAAGCGCAGTATCTAATCCCAGCTTGGCGCTAACTCGCTGGGAGACCTTGAAAAAGCCTTCGTCCCTCTCAGGCCCCTCTACCTCCCAGTTCCTCCAGCGCAGCGGTACCAGGGAGGCCTTTGTGGCTTTATAACCTGGGGCAGGGGGTGGAGGGGAGGAGAGAAGCGATGTACCTGTGTGCCCCCCGCCCCCTGCAAGGTCCCCCTCCTATCCTCAGTGAACACAGGAGGAGGGGCCCTGATGGAGGCAAAAGCAGGGTCCAGGGCCGCCTGATCACGTGTTTCCCACAGCCGTCTCCCCTCCCCCGCTGCGCGTGGCCGCGACTGCACACGCGAGTGCGCATGTTCCGGGAGAGGAGCTGCTACGTGTGGGTGCTGGGGGGAGGGGGCGGTCGCCAGGCTGAGTCAGAGACCAGGCTCTGGCGGCAGGAGCTGGGGGCTGGTAGGTCCCTCACCTCACCTCCCTCCGATGCCGCCGCCGAGGGGTCCCCTAGCCCTCTCCTCTAGCAACCTCTACCCTGCCTCGCCGCCCACCTTGAGCAGCTCCCTGGGGAAGTCGCCGCCTTCATTGAGGCCCTCCAGGTTCCCGATGAAGTCTCCGCAGGTCATGCGCTTCCCGATGTTCTAAGGGAGGGCACAGAGGCCTGTGAGTCTGGGGAGGCCCTTGGCCTCCCAGGCCTTGAAGTCTCCGGACTGGGTCTGTTTTCCGGGCTCCCTCCCGCCAGGCCCCCACTCACGTGGCCGTGGAGATCGGTGTTGAGTAGCATGAGGGCGCAGGTCAGCGTGTGCGCACCATCTAGGGGAGAATTGACGTTCAGCCTTGCCTACCTCCCAAGGGCTCTTTCCACAGCTGTCTTCCCCAACTTCTAGTTCATCCCTTGCCAACTTTCAGGACCCCCTTTGGCCCACAATTGCATTAAGTCCTGAACCCCATTAGTGACACCCCAATCCCAAGCAAAGACCTCTCTTTTCCAGCAGATCCCTCAGAAGGAACCTCTCTTCTCTGGTCACCCTCCCTAGCTCCCTAAGGTGCTGGGGGCTGCCCACTGCTTGCCCCCAGCACCCACATGCCTCTGTGTCTGTGTGCCAAATATAAGCAGGTGGGCCCCACACAGTTATGCAGACCAGTGCAGCCAAACAGAATCTCCACTCGAGCCAAGCACTGTCTTGCACACGTATGTGAACAACGGTATGCAAACATACCTGCTACCTGCCTCTTACAGCACACACTGGACTCTAGCAATATGCCTGCTGGCATGCACATTTCCACAGCGATGTCAGCACTATCTGCACACACAAACGCTCACATGCCTGCAAGCTCGTGCATTCATTCACTCCTCCACACACACTCGTGCTCCTATGCACACACGCAGTGCCGTCTGCCTCAGTGACGAGCTGGGAAAACCCTGCCCCCCGCCTCCTCACCCTCTGAGGACAGGGCTCCAGGATTGCACTGGAAGTATCTCTGGGAGAAGTGGGCCAGCACACGCTCCCGTTCCTGGGTCTCACCCATTAAGGCCAGCTCCTTCAGAAACACCCTGGGGAGAAGGGGAAAGGGAGCATGTCACTCCCACCCAAGGTCCGCTTACCAGGCAGCCCCAGCTCTTGACCATGCCCAGCCAGCTTGGGAAGGGTGACGTTGGGGCAGCTTAGGGGAGGCACAGGGGCTCAGAGGAGGCATAGCTGAGGCCCTGCACACATCAGGCTCAACACCCACCTGAGAGCTTGGTCCAGAGTCATGCCCGTGAAGACAAAGAACTTGAGGTACTCGCCAGCCACAAGTTTGCTGAAGTCATTGCTGTGGGCAGGGCAGAGAGACAGGTGGAGTCTCAAGGGGAACTGTCAGGGGGCCAGGTGGGGGTTACCTAGAGACCTGGGGGCATCAGATAGAGGGGATGTGGAGGTGCTGCCCACAAGATGCATCCCCTCTCCCCCCATTCTCAATCCCAGCCCAGTGGCTTTACTTCTTGCCGAGGTGCCTGGCCACATCAGCCTTCCTGAAGCCGTCTAGTCGGTACAGCCTCTTAGCTAGGCGCTGCGCGGCCTCCAGGTCTGCTTTTTGCCCATTGGACAAGGTGTCTGTGCTTCCCAGGGCCAGCCGCTCTGTGCTGTCCAGCTCTGAGTCCGAATCGGACACCAGCTGGCTCAGGGGTGGTTCGCTGCCAGGGTAGAATACCAGCTCTGAGGTGGGGCAGGCCCTCTGGGGGTCATCCAGATTCTTCCTCTGCCTCCAGACCGGAAGACAGAGAAGGGGAGATTGCGACATGGGGAAGGCAGTTTTCTTTTCTCCAGAGAAGGAGATTGTACAGGTTCCCTCCATCAGCCTACTCCATCATTACCACCTCTCTGTGGAAATCCTGCCTCAAATCTAACCCACATCCATCTTGCTGCTATGGGAGTTCTGGCTGCTTCCCTAAAGATCCCTAAGTTTGCTATTAGACATAGATTCCCCATCCCCACACTGGCCCTACTCAGAACCTAGTCCTGTATCTCTGAGAATATGGGCAAAGGTGGGATAGATAGGCTCCCAGGGAGGAACAGTGGAGGGTCAAAGATTTGAGGGCAGCAGGGACACCTTCCCATTCCTATGTCTTTCCTCCTCCCGCCTTCTAGGGAGAGGAGCTTCCTCTTTGGTCCTTCTCTTCCAGCCACAAAGAAGTAGGCTCTAGGGTAGAGGGGATTGGGGGTCAGAGTACACCCCCTCATCCCCTGTCTCCTCCTCCCCTTCCCTTCCCACCCCAGCTGCACTACTCGCAAAGCCACCTGTCACCCCAGAGACAGAGGCCGGAAACTCCTGGTTGCTAAGCAACCCTGTCTCCTTGGCCACCCGCTTCTGTTGCCATGGCTTCCATGACTAGAGGGTAGCTGGCAGAGGGGAGAGCAGAAAGGTTAGACTGGTGAAAGGACTTCCTGGAGAAGGGTGAGAGACTCTTGCTTGGAGTGGGGAGGTGACATGGGAGGGAGGCAATGGGAGAGCTGGCAGCTGCGTCTTTGGGAGAAGCCTCCAGGCGGGGGGGTGGGATAAGGTCACAAGAATTCTAAGCAGGTTAGAGGCTCCGCCTGGGGAGGGAAGGGCCCTCCAGGAGAGAAAGGAGGGTGCTCTCTGGGGACCCTTCAATCCTGAATCATGGTTTCTCAAGTCACTGGATCTGAGACCAAGGGGGCGGGCTGTGAGGGGCTCCCCCTCACAGCCAATGGAAGCAGTCCTCCAAATGGGAAACCAGGCACCTGCATCCGCTAACCACCCTAACAGGGGTCAGCCTACATCTTCGCACTTAGGCTCTGGCCCTCGGAGCAAATGTTCCTGGGGCCCCGAGGGCCTCAGCTCTAAGGAACCAAAGGAATCACTCACCTGCCCAGGGGTGCCGCCCCCAGCCCAAAGCTGTCCTCTGAGCGGCAGGGACTAGGGGGCTCCCTCCCGGTGCCCTGCTTGGCTCCGGCCTCTGCCTCCTCTTCCTCCCTTCTCTGGGTCCAAGGCCCATCAGCAGCAGAACTGGTACCAGAATCCAGCTCAAGAGGGGCAAGTGGGGCAGGAGCAGGTGGGTCAGGCCGGGGGGCAGGGGGTTGAGGAGGCAGCTCAAAGGTGAAGAAGGGGCTCTGGGTTGGGCCAGGTGAGGCCAGGGCTTCCAGGGAGGCAAGGCTGGTGTAGGAGGTGCCCTTGGCCCGGTGTGACTCCAAGATGGCTTCAAACACACAACTGAAAGAGTCAGGCCCATCAGCCGAGGGGCTGGTCCCGGGAAGAAAGGGCACAGGCGACTTGAGAGGCCCAGGATGAGGCATCCGGGTGCCTGACCTGCAGGGCAGGGAGAATCTCTGATCAGGGGCCCAGAGGACAACTCTTGGGTAGCATTTCATTGAACTTTCATACCGACTCTGTGAAAGGGATTATCATCTCCTTTTCACAGGCCCCCACCCCCGTAAAAAATGCCACCTGGGTAAGGGGTCCCCACCACAGGTTTGCCAAGCTTTTCAGTGCCTACCTGGCCCTAGCACCCAATCCCCTTCCTCTCTCCTTCCCTGCTAATCTCCCTTCTCCTCCTTCTCTCTGATCCTCTCCCCTCCTGCCATCCCATTTCTATTTCTGGTAACATCTGAGGAGAAGGAGATGAGGCTCCAAGCTGCAATGGGGTGTGAGACAGAGAGGAAAGCCCCTACACTCCCCACTCTCCCACCAGGATCCAGGACCCAGATTGATGTTCCCTCCCCTCCTCAGTTTGATTCTAGCCTCTGGCCTCTCATTTTGCTCCCTCTTCTTCACTAGCACCCCTTTCCTCCTCGGTCCAGGTTGCCCCCTACCCTCCTGGGTTTTTGCTGATGCCCCCCACATCCCCAGTATTCTCCCAGGCCTCAGGCCTCTGTCCAGATTCTCCTGCTCCACCACCCAGGGCACCACCAGCTTGGCCCTGACCCTCCCACCCCACTCTCGTCTCTATTCCAGTCCCTTTGACCCCAGCTCTGCCTCTGAGCCAGTGGGAAGGAGCAAGTCACTTTCCTCTCCCACTCCCCCACTCACCGGGCCCCCTCTGAGGCCTCAAACACCTCGTCGTCCACATCCTCTTCCCCACCTGCCTCATCCTCGTCCTCATTACCACTGCCCAGGCTGGAATGAAGGCCAAGGCATGGGCCGGGACGTGGGGCAGGTGGACGGGCAGTGCCAGGCGGGCCCTCAGAGCTGGGCTGACTCTCGATGGCCGAGTCAGCCTCCTCCCGCTCAGCCAGCACCTCATCGATGTCGGTCTCGTGGTAGCACCTCAGGGGCACCGTGTCCAGGTCCGTCTCGGAGTACTTGGCTGCTCGCCCCACAGCCACCCCAGAGCCCTGCCCTGAGCCCACCCCAGGTGGAGATGGGGGGGCCTGCTCTGGGGGCTTAGCACCTGCAGTATGCATAGCATCCCAGTCAGGAGGTTATCCAGGTCAGCTCCCTGTCCTGATTCTGTTCTAGGAAGGAACTCTCCCCCACTGCCTCATATTGGCAGGAAGTTCATTCACTGTCTAGCCACCATTCCTCCTGCTACAAATTCAGCTTGTGCCTGGTGCCAGTAGAGCTCATTTCAAATCAAGTTCTTGTCAAACAAGTTTGAGGGGCCTGAGGGAGACCAGTCTCTTTTCTACTCCAAGGAATGGCCCTTGATTTCCTGCCACCCCCTCCCTCCACTACCGGGCTTCTTCCAGGTCCAACCCAGCCACCATCCCGCAACACCCATCATAACACAGATGGAAAGACTGAGGCCTGGAGAGGCATGAGCCGACTCATGAGCCCAGGAAAGGATTGGGGGAGGTTTAAAGGAAGGCTCCCTACCACGCCTCAGCTGCTGTGGAGAAGGCCCTGCCCTGTTACCCTTGCCTCAGTTCTGGACCTCACCTGAGCTGGGGGGGTCCAAGGAGCCATAGAAGAATTCCCATTTGGCTCGAGCGATTCTCTGGGCATGAGAGGAAACTTCTCGGGGGGAGAACCAGGTGTCCCCCTAAGCCAAGGAGGGAGAGATAGACACAGGCACCCAAAGATAAAGCCAGACATACAAAGACACAAGAATGGGACAGAAAACAGAACCACAGAAATAAAAACACACAGGGACCGAGATGGAGGTGCAGAGACACAGGGACAAACAGAGTGCAAGAAAGAGATTTAGGACAGACTGAAGGATTCAGAGTGAATAGCCAACAGGCCCAGTATCACCAAGGGGCCAAGCCTTACCCCATTGCTGGGACTCTGGGGTTCCAGAGAGCCCAAGGGAGGTCATGACATACCTGGTTCAGGAGTCCGGTGTCAGCAGGTCCTCGGAATAGTGTGGCCAGGTGCTCACAGGGTCCCCCCAGCCCATTGGGGAGAGAGGAGCAAAGGCCATCTGCCCCAACCTGAGGCTGGGCTGGTGGACCATGTGAAAGGCCCTGGCTGCCAGGCAGGCGTGAGTCTCCTCCGGCTGGGAGTGGGTCTGATGTGGATGCCTCCAGCCGCAACTTCCGGTTGCAGCCAGGCCCCAGGGCTGGGGTGGGCCTGGGAGGAGAGATCCCACCCAGGTCCCAGCTCCGACTCAAGCCTCCAGGAGAAGGTAGCCCATTCAGTGGCCTCACACTGGCCTTCTCCACAAAGCGGAATATGACTACGGAGCTCTGGGCGCCTGGTGGGGGCTGCCCAGTGGGTGAAGAGGGTGCCCAGGGTGAAGGAGCAACACGGGGTGAGGGGGGGCCACGCAGGGGTGTACAGGGTGCTGTCACACGTCCCAGTTCCCGGCCTCGAGGACTTGGACCAGCCACCCGCCGTAGCAGGGAGCCTGTGCTGCCATACATGCTGGCTGGGGGGCTCTGGGGCACCGGGCCTTCGGGGAGCCAGCGGCGTGGGCATCGTGGCGGGGAGATGGCACAGTCGCCTTCCGAGCAGAAGCGCATGGCACCCTGGGCCATGCTGGTGCCGGGGGTCAGGCTGGGGGGGCAGGGATGGCGAGGCCAGGCGGGGAGTGAGGGGGCAGCATGCTCTTCAGACAGGCCTGCAAAAGAGGAAGGAGAGCAGGGGGTGAACTGCCAGGGACTTGGATGGGCAGGAGAGCAGAGACGGTGAGGGGAAAGCTGGCTGGGGCAGCTGAGCACCAGGGGCCTAGCCCACCCTGGGTATATGGCATCATTGATCCCACCCCTGGGGGTGATCAGGCCTCCTGCTTGGGCTACTTCCATGGAGGCCTGAGGAGAAAAGAATTGTACCCTCAATGGGCCCCTGGCTCCTCTCCTTCTGCCTGGGGGCTCTGAGCATCACCCTGGGAAGAGAGAGGAAGCTATTTCAAAAGTTGAGGGAGCCCAGAGTCACTGTGGCATTTTGGAACTACTTCTGGTGGGGGAAGGGGAAGGCTGGTACTCCACCCTCCGAACCAGGAGTGTCAGCTAGCCATCACCATCATACAGCCAGGGATCCCCCACAGTCCCTCTTATGAAGGCCCCTCACTCAGGGAGATAGAAGTCAGGCTCCCTGGAAGGAGAGGGAGGAAGAATGGGGGGAGGGGTGTTATATAGGGACCATGAGGGGCTGAGAGGCATAGAGTGAAGGGGAGGAGAAAGGCCTGAACAGAGGCCCCTACCCCTAATACATCCATGCTGAATGGGAAAGCAACATTCTTCTTCTCCATCCAGGTACACACACTCATGCACACACATGTACATAAGGACAAACAATGTCAGTACACAGTTAAACACATTCATAGAAACCACCCTCCAGCACACACAGACACAGGCACACACACACATTGCTCAAAGACACACCCTCATACACTCTCACAGTCATAACAAATATGTGTGTAACAGAAAGACACATGCTTGTTTTACACACACACTGTCATCAAACAGGAACACACAAAGAGATACCCAAATATACACACAGGCCCTCATTCTCCAATGCACACAAAGACACAGGCATATCAGACATTCACAGAGACCTATTGGTCACAACCACACACAAAAAACAGATGCACACTTACACACATACTCGAGGAGCACACACTCTCTCCCCCAACCCCCACTAGTCACTGGTCTCTGGAAGGGAAGGCTGCACCAGACCCCTCTCCCCCCTACCCCCCAAGGGTATGATAGATCTCATCCAGCCCAGGAGGGACCATAAAGGGGTAAAAGGGGCCTCTGGTGGCAACACAGGGTAGGGGCAGAGGTCAGGAGCAGCAACCCTGCCAGGCGGGTTCCTGAAGCTCAATCGGGGCCCACCTCCTCCCCAGTGCAGCCCGGACTCAAGCCGCCTCAGTACTCACCGCTGCTCGCCCGGAGCTGGGGCCGAGGAGAGGCAGGGGAGAGGCTGGGCCCAGCTTAGCTGTGAAGGCAGCGCGGCTCCCGCTTGCTCCTGCTTGCTCCCGGCCCTCCCACCTCTCAGTCCCTCCTCCTCCCCCCTACGTGCGGCTCAGGCAGAGCTAATCCCCCCAGCCACCCCCTCGCCCTCTCTTGGGGCCCTGAGCCCCGGAGGCTGCCCCCCTTCTCGACGCTAGGTCCCTGCTGGGCTCTCCCGCCAACCTGAGACCCGCCCCTGACGAGGGGGAGGACGTATGGAACCCCTGATTCTGTTCCCCAGACCCTCACTTGCCCCACCCCAATCGTGTCCACGTGCCTCTCGTCCACCGCCCCCTGAGCCACAGGCAGGACCCAGCTGCACACGCGTGTCCCGCTCCAGACCCCACGCGTGTCCCGCTCCAGACCCCACGCGTGTCCCTAGGAGGTTGCCACATGACCTGTTACATGCCACACGCGCTCCCGCCCCCACGAGCACGCGGCCGCGCCAAGCACACGGTATGGGTGTAGACTGGACCCGCCCCCTAAATCCAGGAGACTAACTTATGGAGGAGAGATCTAGGGAACACCGCCTCGAACCCTCCGGGGTTCTCAGTCTCGGACCCAGGAGACCCAACCCTGACCATTCGCCCAGGATGCAGCAGGAGGGATGTTAGTCAGACTTCAGAAAGAACTTCCTTGTTGCCTGACTTAGGTCTCTTGTCCGACTTGGGGTAAGAGGTTGGATGGGATGAAGCGGGACTGGAGGAAGTGGGGGACAGGCAACCCTTATGCCCTTGGCCAACGTAGAAGAGGGCCCTGCTATTTTAAGAAAGCGCCGCTAGAGGAGTTATGGCGACTGCTTTCCTTGGGAATGCCAGGGCAGGCAAGCGGCGACCTCGGAAGAAAGGGGTCTGTTCGGGCGGCCAGGGGGCGCGAGGACTTGCGAGGCGGGGGCGCGCGGGGCTCACCGCGGGGAGGGGCGGCGCGGGCTCGGCGTGGTGCTGAAGGGGACAGCGCCAGATTTGTCGCACTGCGCAGGCGCAGAGGCTCGAACAAAGCGGAGAGGGGGAGGAGGCGCGCGGCCCGAAGTGGTGCGCGCCCTTGTGGCTCTATCTTAGCAGAGGTAGGTCTACCCAGCTACCCCCTCCCCAAGCTGGCTGGCGAAGAGGGAGCAAGTCCATCGCCCAAGTTGACCCTCTTTGGTCCTTCCCGGCTAATGGCTTCTCCCTTCTTGCTGCCTTGGGGGGGAGGGGCGGAGTATGGAAGGGATTCTGGGAAAACCAGGATGCCTGAGTTCTCTATCCCGACTCGCTTGACCCTGGACAAGGCGCTTCCTCTCCAGGGCCTCAGTTTCATCTTTAAAGTGAAGTGACAGACCTGCCCACCTTGCAGAAGTGCCCGAAGCCCTGATGAGATAATGGATGGGAAGCAGTTTTCTTTATGAAGAGGCAGGTGAAGCGGTTGCACCAAAGAGAGTGCAACCCTGCTGGGGGGGTGGGGATTGGGGCAGCTCCCAGCGACAGGGTTAGCCCTCGGTGTTCTTCACACCCTCCCCACCAATGGATGATGGGGAAAAAAAGCACTGCTCCGGGGGTTTCCCGGAGCGGACCCTGGAACTAGGACCTGGGGACGCGGTGAGAGCGGCCCCTAGTCTGAGCCCAGAGCTCTGGGGCGTCACTGCCCCAGGAAGGGCTAGCCGCATACCCCACAACTAAACCCCCAGGCCAACCGAGAAACAGAACTCCTGGCGGGCTAAGCTGAGCACTCATTCTTCTCAGGACTCTAGACCTCCTGGGGAAAGGAAAGGGACCAGGCTGGAGATATAGTCTTTCTTAGCGCCCTCTATGTATCTCTCCCCAAGGTGTAAACCCATTCCAAATCGTCCGGGAATGGAAGGGACTGGATAGCCCTGTAGTTCACAGTTAACCAGGAATGGGAGATTTGGGCAAGTTTGCTTGATGAAGGAAGAAAAACGCTAGTTTCGCCCATTCAATTCATTCACCAATTATTGGGCACTTACTACGTGCCAGACAGTAAGAGCCTCAATAGTTTCTCCCCATTTTTCAAAGTCGCTAAACGCGACCGGAGGGCAGAGGGTAGGACCCGAACCTTGGAGTCCTGGCTCCGCCCCTTCCGCGTTTGGCTTTGCCTGCTCCTCCCATCACCACTTCACTCAGAGGCGGCCACTGGCCCAAGACGAAAAAAGAAGCCAGTCTCTGCTGCACCATCGCGTTCTCCAGCCTCGGGTCTCGGGCCATGTAGCAGCTGAGAAGGAGAGGTCTAACGTTACACCACCGGTCTGTTCCGCCCTCAGTTTCGGGATCCATCCCGAACGCTTTCAGATAGGATCCTCAGTGAGACGGCACTCGATTGAATCGGTCTGTCTCTACCGCCCAAGGAGGCGGGTTCGCTGCGGCTGCTTCAAGGCCGAAGCGAGAAGACCTTACTGCGCACGCGCAGTAGACAGCCGATGGAGCCACCGATGGAGCTGTCCGGAGGGGAGCAAGAGCCAGGAGCCGTCAGGTACCGAGCACCGGAGGGGCCGAGAGAAAGAAGGATTTGGGGGAGGGGAGCTAAACCGGGGCCGGGTCTGGGGGCCGCTTTTAGGAGGCGGGGCGCAGGAGCATAACGGAGGTGGACTCGCCGGTAACAGCGGCCCGGGGACGCCGCCGCCAACGCCCTTTTACCCGCAGGCTCCTGGACCTGCCCTGGGAAGACGTGCTGCTCCCACACATCCTGAGCCGGGTGCCGCTGCGCCAGCTGCTCCGGCTGCAGCGCGTCAGCCGGGCTTTCCGGGCGCTAGTGCAGCTGCACTTGGCGGGGCTGCGCCGATTCGACGCCGCTCAGGTGAGCCGGAGCCCCGCCCCCGTCAGGGTACCGCCCCCACCCCGCCTCCAGCCCAGCCCCCAGCCCCCAGCCCCCAGCCCCGCTGTCTAAGCTTCCGAACCCCCTTGGGCCTCCAGGAATGCCCGGGAAGCATCCACCCAGCGAGAAGTACTCTCAAAGGGCGAGTACCGGGTATCAACTCAGAGGGCGCGCGGGTTCTCTCCTGGGGGGGGCAGGTGGCGAGTCCCGAGGGCGGACAGCTGCCAGGAAAGACCTCAGGGGCGGATAGGCAGCGCCTGCCCGGCCCTCGGGGCCAGCTGAGGGTCGAGGTGCCTCCCCGCCCGCAGGTGGGTCCGCAGATCTCGCGGGCTGCATTGGCCTGGCTGCTGCGGGACGCCGAGGGGCTGCAGGAGCTGGCGCTGGCGCCGTGTCACGAATGGCTGTCGGACGAGGATCTGGTGCCGGTGCTGGCGCGGAATCCGCAGCTGCGGACTGTGTCGCTGGCGGGCTGCGGGCAGCTGAGCCGCCGCGCGCTGGGGGCGCTGGCCGAGGGCTGCCCTCGCCTGCAGCGCCTGTCGCTCGCACACTGTGAGTGGGTAGACGGGCTGGCGCTGCGCGGCCTCGCCGACCGCTGTCCGGCCCTTGGGGAGCTGGACCTCACCGCCTGCCGTCAGCTCAAGGATGAGGCCATCGTGTACCTGGTGCAGAGGCGCGGCGCGGGCCTCCGCAGCCTCTCGCTGGCAGTCAACGCCAATGTGGGGGACGCCGCCGTCCAGGAGTTGGCTCGGAACTGCCCGGAACTCGAGCACCTCGACCTAACCGGCTGCCTCCGCGTTGGAAGCGACGGCGTCAGGTGCCTGGGCTTGGAGTCGGTGGGATGGGAGGAGGGCAATCACTTGCTTAGCCTCTGAGGGTAGGGGCGGGCTGTAGTCGTCAAAAGGCAGAACTGGGGTTTCTGGATTTTTCTGCTACCAAGGCACCCCCATTCTGAACAGGAAAGGCCTCTAGGATTGCGTAGGCCAGAGCGCCAGCAGTTTAAAAACTTTTTGAACCACTATTTACACATTTGGAAATTTCACATGCAAAGTCCGATTTCTGGCTTTTCTTCAACAAGGGGAGAACCTTGCAATCCTGGGCGGAGCGGAGCAGCAGGTTCCCCCTTTAAAAGACAGGAAGTCTCCGGTTCACTGGAGGCAGAGTGTATGACCCCAATCCAGGCCCCTCCCTCGTGCGTGGAGGGAAAACATATGCCCGGAGCTGAAGGGAGACAGGAGCTTTACTGGCGACTACGTGCCCCTAGCCTCACCGCGCTCCTCCCGCAGGACACTGGCCGAGTACTGCCCGGCGCTGCGGTCGCTGCGGGTGCGGCACTGCCACCATGTGGCCGAGCCCAGCCTGAGCCGCTTGCGGAAGCGCGGCGTGGACATCGACGTGGAGCCGCCGCTGCATCAGGCCTTGGTGCTGCTGCAGGACATGGCGGGCTTTGCACCCTTTGTCAACCTGCAGGTCTGACCCGCCCGCCAGTGGGGCACAGCTGGACTGTGTGGCGGTGCCTGGCTATGAACTGTAGGGAAACTGGACTGTGGGGGCCTCTGGTGAGAGGGCAATGCCCTGCCCCACCCTGAGCTTCAAATAAAGAGCTTTTTACCTCTTCTTGCCTGGCGCTGCTGCCCTGTTGGAGACAGGGGACGTGAGGTTGGGAGAGAAAGTAAGACAGACACACTACCCCAGCACCCCAGCTCTGAGGCAGAAATGACCAGAATGCACTCAAACCTTCTTGGGGCCACCTTTACTGTGTCCATGGGCAGCTCCAAGAGGAGGTTAACAGTGTGGAGCAAGGAAATAGAGAAGGGGGTGGAGAAGGGGGACAGGATTAGGACTGGCCCTGTGTGGGGGTGTAGGGCTCCTGCATCCCTCTGGGATCTGAGCCTAGAAGGCTCGGACAGAGTCTGGTGAATGCCTCAGTGGAAGCGGTACTTTCTGGCCGGCTTGAGGTTGATGTATGTGGCCTTCATCTCCTCAGCCTCAGGGTTCCGCACATCTTTGAATCGCTCTCCTTTAGTGCTCACTACCTGGTTGTCGATGTATCGGATAAGCTTCTTGGGGGCCTGTCAGGCAATCAGGCAGTGAGTCACAGAAGCCAGGAGACAGTCCCACCCACTCCACACCCCTAGCAGCCCCAACCCTCTCACCTCCCTGGGAGCCATGGGCCGGTGAATCTTCTGATCCTCTGCACTATCCACCATCATGTACCTGCCAAAAACTGGCTGGGTGAAGCTTCTGCCACCCTGGGAAGACCCTCTAAGGCCCGGCCCAGCCCAGACTTACTTCTGCAGGATGAAGGACTTCAGCTCATCCTTTTGGGGGCCTCTAAGGCGCCTGGGCAGGTCCTGCAGAGAGGGGAAGCCTGGTCTAGGCTGCAGGGCACCAGCAGGAGGAGCAGATGGGGATAGGCTCAGGATGGGGGCTTAACACTTTAAGGTAGAATGTAGCTGAGGCTACATGGGTTGGGGGGCGTCTGGCAGAGGATACCTGGTTGGGGCAATCCCAGGCTGGAGGCCCCTCCTCCTTCCCCTCTACCAGCATCTGCACAGCTTCTTCCAAGTCCCCCCGAGCTTTGGCCAGCACCCACTGGGCCTGCTCCACCGAACAGGTAGGGAATACCTCCAGGAGGACATCCACCCCTGGCAGCAGCTCCTCCTCAGTGCCGGCTGCCTGTGGGCATAAATGATGGCAAAAGGCAGTACTTCCTCCTTTCCTGCCCCCGAGCTCCCCCATCAGTACCCTCCTCTACCACTACCTCATCTTGGGTGTCCCCAGCAGCAGGAGAAGACCTAGTCTCTTCTTTGAGCTTTTCAGGTCGCTGCAGGGGCTCTGGGGAGATGGGCATCTGACCTTGGACCTCAGAGCTCTGCAGTTGCAGGTTCTCTTGAAGAGGCAGAGAGAGCATCAGGTTTGCCAGGGCTTTGGGGAATGGGAGTTACAAGTCACCCAAGTGCCCGATCTCCAGACGCACCTTTGTTCCTGGCACCACTCAACTGCCCTGAGAGCTTCTGCATCATGTCCCCTATTGTACCCCTAAAAAGACAAGAAAGGTGGTAAGAGGACTACTCTGCCCACCCTCCACAATCAGCTAGCCCCCTCCTCCTCTTGGCCCCAGCCAGGCCCCACCTTGGGATGTGGGCGAAACCAGGCACATAGGCCTCCATCATTTCAGTGAAGGCCTCCATGTCAAAGTTCTCCTCTGATGGGCCTGAGGGGCCCAGGTCCTCCAGGACCCCGAGCACATAGGAGAAGATGACCTCATCCAAGCCGCTGCAGGAAGGAGATAGGACAAGCCCTGGGTAGGACACTGGATACCTCCAGCACCCCCACCCACCCTGAGACTCCAGTCCTCTGCTTCATGGGTCCCATGAGCCAGACCTCAAGCCTTGAGGCCAGAGAGTATCCCACCCTCCCTCAGAGCTTTGGTTTCTCATCTGTCCAACAAAAGTGACAGGGACAGGATAAGAGGAAAGGCCATACCAGCAAATCATAATCAGCCCTCCCCCACCTCAGGAATGAGGCAGAGTGCTTCCCATCCCGCTCTTTCCATTGGCCAGAGATCAGAGTACTGCCCAGCAGCTCCAACCCTGGCCCTAGCAGGATCCTTCTAGGAGAGCTGCTTCTACCTGAGGTCAGCCTCTGGGAGGTGTGTCTGGACAAAGGCAAGGAGGGCTGCACTGACAATCCTCTCCAGCTCCATGCTCTCTCCTCTTCTGAATGGACACAAGATGTAGGTTCGTCAAGCCGTCTTCTGCCTGCCCCTACCCACTAGGCCCAGGGGTGGCCAGCTCCTCCCTCCGCCCTGCTATGGAAACCATTTGTTGATCCTGCCCACAGCTTCCAGCCTTCCCCCACTCCCTCAAGCAGAGCCACAGCCCCCTGCCCATCTCTCCACCTCCTCCAGCCTGAGACAGGGCAGGGCACTGTCTCAGGAGAAGGCCTCCAGAGTGGAGGTTCCCCTCGCCCCTCCCCCTGACCTCTCCCCAGCTCCCCACCCCATTCCCCAGCAGCAGGCCCAGACCCTCTGGCAAGAAGGCAAGGTCTTGGGGTCACATGCCTCCTGACTGAGGAATCCCATCATTGAGAGGGCCACTTAGCCCCCAAGTCCAACCACAAGTGGCCCATTGTCCAGCCCCGCAAGGAGCAGGCCTCAGGACCGAGCACAGCCCTTCCCCACCCAGAATGGGCCACCCACCCTCTGCACAAAGGGTCTTTTCTGGCTCTGGGGCCCAGCTAGAAGGGGAAGTCTCTCATGAATTCTCTCTTCCTGCCCAATCCTTGCCCTTCCAGCAGGTTGGGCCTATCTACAAAGGACTTTCCATCCTCCTTCCCAAGGTCTACAGAGCTCTACAAGATCTGGCCTTTGCCTACCTCTCCAACCTCACCACTCTCTCCTCACTCACTCCACTCCTGCCCCACCAGGCTCCTTGCGGTTCCTCAAACTTGTCCAGCTTCTTCCTACCTATTCCCCAGATATCTACATGTTCACCCCCTCACCTCCTCCAGGGCTCTTCTCAAATGCTGCCTCCTCAGAGAGACATTCCCTGACTAACCTACCAAAAATAGGTATTCCTCACACTCCCTAATCCCTAACCCTGCTTTATTTTCTTTCTTTTTTTTTTTTTGCTGAGGAAGATTGGCCTTGAGCTAACATCTGTGCCCATCTTCCTCTACTTTATATGGGACGCTGCCATAGCATGGCTTGACAAGCAGTGCGTCAGTGCGTGCCCGGGATCCGAACCTGCAAACCCCGGGCCGCCAAAGCAGAGCGTGTGCACTTAATCGCTTGTGCCAGCGGGCTGGTCCCCAGCTTTATTTTCTATTTAGCATTTACTGCAGCTTAATGTTATTTGATGTTTATTTGCCTATTGTCTGTCCTCCCCCATAGAACGTAAGCTCCAAGAAGAGAGAGGTAGTGGGACTTTGTCTTATTCATCAGTATAGCCTTTGCACCTAGAAAAATGCCTGCACATAGCAGGTGCTCAATAAATATTTATTGACTTATTTCATTCCCACCTACATGCTTTTGACTCCCAAAAGTCTGTATTTAGGAGTCAGGAACATGTAAGTGGTAATGAATGGCTCCAGAACCATAGGTCCAAATGTCTGCTCATCAACCCACTCAGAAGACTCAGAAGCACCTCAAATTCCACCTACTCCAAACTCATGATATCCTCCCCATCTGTGTACATCCCCCCTCCAAATATGCACCTCTTGCTGTTTCACCGGCTGACACAACCATTTACTCACTCAGCTGCCAAACCTGAAATTTGGGGATTACCCTTGATTGTGCCCTATCTCAACCCCACCAAGTCCTAGATTCTAGTCCCTTATTAGTCTCCATTCTAGCCACTTCTCTCCAACTCCAGTCTGGCTTCTGCTCCAAAAGCTCTCCCAAAATTTCTCAGGCTAAGGTCAAGAGTTACTTTCTCAGGTTTTGGTCTAATGAGGTTAAACCAAATGAGCTTGCCAATACTGCCTGCTTTTGAGAAGAAAGGAAGGAAGGGAGGGAGGGAGGGAGGGAGGGAGGAAGGAAGGAAGAAAGGAGGGGAAGGAAGGAAGGAGAGGAAGGAGGGGAGGGAAGGAAGGAAGAAAGGAGGGGAAGGAAAGAGGAAAGGAGGGAGGGAGGAAGGAAGAAAGGGGCAATTTCCTATGGTTTCACAATATCTGCCCTCTCAAGCAGCATCAATGTTGGTTTCTGAGGCATAACACTCTCCTGCTTCTCTTCTACTTCTCTGGCCATTTCTTCCCAGGTTCCCTTCTCTTTCCCCCTCTCCTCTACTGCCCTCTAAATGTGGCGGCAAAGTTCAGGCTCAAAGCTGCTCCTCCTCTCTCCTCACTCTGCACCCTCTCTCTCTAGAAGATCTCATCTGGGCCCACATCTTTATGTACCAACTCCATGTCATCAATTCCCAAATGTCCAATCCTCTAGTCCAGTCTCCTTCTCTGAGCTACACATTTGTACATCGACCTCTCTAACACCTCCATGTGGATGACTTAACATGTCCCAAACTGACCCTCCCCAAATCTTTTACTCTTCCAAGGCCGTCTTCAGTAAATTCATGCCCACGCACCCAGCTGTTCCTGCCACAGTCTGGGAATTATCCTTGACGTCATCCTACCCCTTGCCTTCCCAAATGCAATTAGTCACCAAGCCCTGACCATTCTCTCTCAGCACATCTACTTCTCTCCATCTCTACTCCCACTCTGCTCCATCTCTTGCCTTAACTGCAAGAGCTTCCTAACCCTTCTCCCCACTACCATCTTGCCCCCCAAAACCTATTCTCCACAAAGATCATAATTGTGTGATCTTTACCAAAAATCATGTTTTTCCTGTTTAAAATCTTCCCCCTTCCCTTCAGATAAGTCCAGATTCTTTTTGTGGCCTTTGATTCGAGTCCTTACCCCTGCCTACATCTCTCCAGCCTCACCACGCACCACACCCTCCCCGGATCACTCCCCTCCACCCTTTCTTTCAGTTTGCCAACACTCAAGCTCTCTCATGGTAAAGGCCTTTGTGCAAACTGTTTCCTCGGCCTGGCCAACCTTCCACCTCCACCCCTTCACTTGTCTGACTCCTCACCTTTCAGGTCTCAGTTTAAAATTTCTTTCCTCTAAGGATGCTGCCCCTGACTCTCTAGAACTGGTTTGGTCCCTTCCATCTTACACCCTCATTGCAGACTGCACTCTTCCTTACTTAGAAGGACCTTTCACAGTTACAATTAAATAATTGTTTGGGCAATGTTCATGTTTCCTCTAGTTGTTTCCCGAGGGCAGGGACTACACCCCAGGCTTATTCATCAAAGTACACTCCGTATCTCCCGTAAAGTAGACAATCAATAAACAGTTACTCCCCACCTTACAGATGAAAAAACTGAAGCTCAGTGGGTGTACTGACTTGCCCAAAGTCACCTGGCTTGACCGTGGTAGTCAAGATTTAAATCCAAGTCGCCTAGTTGAGTGTATATTCTAGGGGCTACTCTGGGGATGGGGGGATAGCAAGACTTCCAAGTGGGTTGAGACAGGGCTACCATCTATGATCACAGTTCCTTGGTCCCCAGTGGTAACACAGAGTTGCTGTGACAGCACAGGGATCACTTTGGACTGCAGGACTGAGAAGCCCTAGCCTACCAGGGGAATGCCTGCCTCTTGCTCCAGATTCCAGCATGGGCCCTGGGGAGGAGCAGAACTGTTCAGATCAGGCATACTAGATCCCATCATGCAGCTCTCCCAAGAGATCAGCCCCCTACGGAGACCTACATCCACCCTGGGTTACATCAAATCCTGGTTGCTGTCAGTTGCCTAGCAACCTCTGCTGGGACAAAGGCCATGGATGCTGCAAGAAAGCCAGGTTTCTAGGGAAGAAGCTCTCAGGAATGTGTCTGACACCTCTAGGTTTCTAATCAAGGTCTAGGACCAGGGAGTTGTTACTGGGACACTCCTCACTGTGCCCAAAGAAAAAGTCTTCCTCCCCTGAGCTTTTGCTCTAGCTTGTCTCCTAAAGGAACATCCTCCTTCCTCCTGTTCTTGGGCTGCCCAAACTGTACCCACCCTTCAAAGCTTGCCACTTCTTACTTTCACCCTTCTCCATCCCCCTAGCCTTCCTCAGCATTTCTTTCCTGCCCAGAGGCTTCTCCTCCACAGTTCCTAAGTCGGGGAATCTGCGGCCTGAGCAGCCAGCCTTCTGCAGGGTTAAAACATGATTTCCAAGAGACTTTTCAAATTCTGGATGTAGCCCACAGAACTCCATTACTTCCTGGGGAATCCAAGTCAGGGCTCACTGGTTAGTGGCACCCATAAAATGTGACTGTTGTCCCGTCATGAGTCCTGTTTAAACACCTCTGATGATGGTAATAATAGTTAGCATTTACCGACTGCTTACAACGTGCCAGAGATTGTTCCATACACTTTACATGTATTAACTTACCTAATCCTCACAATAACCCTAAAATATAGATACTAATATTATCATATTATCCCGTTTTTACCTAAAAGGAAATGGAGGCACTGAGAGGTTAACTAACTTGCCCAAGGTCACAAAGCAGGTTAATGGCAGATTTACACTCAGGCAGTCTGGCTCCAGAACCCTTACTGTTAACCACTACACTACACCACCTCTCATGATGCAAACGGTGTGGCTCCAGCTTATATTCTGATCCTCCTCTCTTGCACGGCTGGCCCTTTTGCCTAACTGAGAATCTTTGCTCACACCATTCTCCCTACTCAGAACGTCTTTCCTTTTGCCTCTCATTCTGCAGGACTCACTTCTTTCCTGCAGCCAACTCTGACTGTCCCATCCTCACTGCCCCCAGCGGGACTGAGAGCGTCCTCAGGATCAAGCACAGGCCTGGACTCTCCAGATGCTTGATACAGATTCTCTGGACCAATTTAAGGGAGACTCGGGTTAAGAGTACCATGCTGTTCCCTTGGAGTGGGGAGGTGCTCAAGGTGGAGGGAGGGCAGAAGGCCATGTGGGAGGAGTCCTGGGGCACTCAGAGGATCTAGCACGGAGGTCTTCACTGCTTCTCCTAGCCCCTGTGAAGCCCGGCTCCTGGGGCCCTAGTCCCATAACGCAGGTTCCAGAGGACATCATTGTCCCCTGACCCCCAAGTCAGGTCTTAGAAGCGCCAAGGACACTGAGGAGTACAAGGGATTCAGGCATCCAAAGTCAGGCGTGAGCACAAACTGCGGGGGGAGGGAACACAGGAAGTGGCACCGCGATGATGGCGGACCCCTGAAGCAGAAGCTCCCTAAACAAGCTAGCGGGGTACCCGTAAGGGGCCAGAACAGGGGACCCGAGGGCACGGGGATGCGGCTGCGGCCCTAGGGGACACATGACGAGGGAGGCCTCAGCAAGCTGGGATGTGCCTTGATACAGGCCACGGCGAGAATCAGAGATGGGGGTCCGGCGGGCCCCGGGGGGTACCGTGGGGGAACACACAGGACGGGTACCCTGGGTCAGCGCTCTCCGCGACTCTCCTAGCCCTGGGTCGGGGGCTGGAGGGGGAATCACCTGCTCCGTCGGGCGCCACCGGCGACTTGTCCCGCGCGGTGCAGCTCTCATCCCCCAGCCCCACCAACGAGATCAAAGGCGGAGCCCAGAGCGGTTGCCTTCCAGAAGCGCAGCGGTAGCCATTTTTGAGAAGGGCAGTTGCCCACAACTGGGCGGGGCTCCTGCTCCCACTCTCGTTTGTCTCCGGGTTTTGGACGGGCTCTCGCGGCGGCCATTTTTGTTGCGTATAGGGAGGCGTTAGGCGTGGAGGTCCTGCAAGTGGGGGGAGTCGCAGTGGCTGAGTGCATCCCCGCCTAGTTCCTTGTCATCTGCGCGGGACTGAGAACCTTTCAACCGCAGTGTCTTCCCGTCCGCCTTATTTCCTCACCCCAGAATCTCCGCCCTCAAATCCTGTAGCTTTCTCCCCGTCTCCTTGTGTCTCCAGTCGTTCCACAGACCCATGGCTCCCTGGTTGGATCTGGTGGACCCAGGCCTGGTGTTCTCCAAATCCCAGTGTGTTTTCCCCTTCGTTTCCAGTCCAGGTTCAAGCCCAGTCACCCAATCAACTCTTAGGTGCTGACTTTCCCACCCTGTCTGTCCCCTTTGCATTCCCTTAACAGTGATATCTCAAGATCAGGGTGCGTTACAGGGTCTGGGTCTTGGGACCATGGAGCCTGGTTTGATTGGGGGAAGGGCAGCAGGTGATCTGGGTGAGGCTTGACTTGAGCCCAGATCCAGGATGGCCTGCAGGTCGTGCCTACCCCAGTGCCTTGACGCCCATGTTGGCAGGGCTTCTCATTTAAAACAGGACAGCTGAACTCCAGGACCTAGCAGGCCTCAGCTTCCTCTTTTCTGTTCCTGCTACCTCAGCTTCCTGGTGCTACCCTGTGGGGAAACCCACAGCTATCCCTTCCCAGGAACCCCACAATGGGTCATGAGGGAAAGAGTTCCCTTAAAGGATGAGCTAGCTCATCCCCAATCAGCAGGGATGAATCTCTTTTCAGGGCTAGTCCTTTTGTAGGGTGCTGGGGACCCAGAGACTGTCCCTGCCCCCAGGAGCTCACAGTCCGAGGTAGAAAGTCCCATCCTCTCCCCTAAGGACTGAGGCAGTGCCAACATATGGAGAAAAGGGGATCCCTGCTCCCTCCTCCAGCCCTGTCCCTCACTGCAGGCTCCCATATCCCCACTAGGGTTCTCTGGCCTCTAAAAGAGAAAGACGTTGGCTGCTGGGGAGAGGGGGCAGGAAAGGGGAGGGAGGAAGTAAGGAGTACATTTGGCGTCGCTTCTCCCATAAAAACACTGCTGCTGCCAGCCTGGCGCTGCTGGGGTTAATGAGGGGTGGGGTGACAGCCACTTTGAACTCTGGCCAGGCAGGCCCCTGGGAAGGGGGTGATGGGTAGGTCAGTCAGCCCCAGGCCTCTGCCAGCCCTCTAAAGATGTGGCCACCGTCCCTACCCTCTCCGACCCCCCACCCCCCAACCCCTGCCCCAAGTCCCCCATCCTCCTCCCCCTCCATTGCACAATACTGATGACTCTTCTCTCCCTACCACCCTCATATGGGAACTTTCAGGTTTCCTCACTAGAGCTGTCCCTAGTCCTGGCCCAAGACCCCTGCAGCCATCCCTGTCGCTGTGCCTTTCCCCCCTCCCCCACTGCCTGTTTCTTGGATGGCAGTTGGATGTAGCTATCTAGATAACATTATCGGAACGAACTTCCTGAGTTTTTGGGGAGGGATGATGGGAAAGAACTCTTAGGGGGAGCCCCTCAACTCCTAGCTCAAACTCCGGAGGGTCCCAACTCTGTGCAGCAGGGGTCAGGTTCTGGGGTCAGAGGACAGAGGGTGGGCTAAGGAGAGGGACCACCACAGACACAAGGACACACGCAGACTGTAAGGCAGGGGCTCCAGGGAACACTTGTCCTGCTCGGCATTCCGCAGCTGGCTGGACCTTAAGCCCTTGATTTTCTGTCCCCTTGGGTCTCAGTCTCTCCCTCCCCAAGACAGGAGCAGACTCCACCTGCCCTTTGGGTGCTGCTTGAAGCCACACCTTGAAGCCACACGGGGTGAAAGGAAGTGAGTGGTGTCCCCTCTCCATCCCCTCAAATGAAGTTTGCAGCCGGTGTTTGGGAGGTGGGGTCTCCTCACCTGATGTGAAAAGCTAGAAGCCTGTGCTGTGGCTTCCCCTCCCACACCAGTGCCCCATCATCCAACCTCAGAGTGAAAAATTAGGCTTGAATTAGGCCTAAAGGGCAAGTTTCCCAGATATTAAGAGCAGAGAAACAACCCAGCTGGCTGATTTCAAGGGGTGGGAGGGACTCAGTCAAAGACTGAGGTGAGGAAGGGGACACTTCGAAGGATGGGGGCGGCTAGAAGGGGGTCCCTGCTCTTGCTTGAGGTCAGAAAGGGCTCTCTGGGCAGGGTGCCCGGCCCTCCCACACCTTCCTCCTTTCTCAGAATAACCAGGATGGGGCGGGGGTGGGAGTTGGATGGGGCGGAGTGGGGGCCCTATTTAAGGAGCACTCTCGGAGAGCATCACTGCAGATCCAGCCCAGGAGAGAGAGAGGAGGCTTCATGGGTAAGTGCAGGCCCCTTTCTCTCAACTCGAGCAGGGTGGGGTTAGGGTGGCTCCTGAGCCTGCCAGCTTGCCTTTCCCTCTCCAGGGGTAGGCTGCAGCTCTGCCTTGTGAGTGGGAATAGCACCCCAGCCCTCAGTTTAACTCTCCAGAAAGTGAAAGTGCGTTTCAGGAAATCTTTCTCTTCCACTGCCTTGCCTATCCCAGGTACTTCAGCTCTTCCCTTCAGGTGTGGAGATTTTCAGGGAGCTGGGATTCCTGGGCTCCTATGTTGGGGATCCACATTTTGGGGGTCCCCTTTGGTTCAGGAAGCCCCTCAGTCTCTAGAGAGATGCCCTTCTCAGTGCATATGTTCTGGCTCTTCCTCCAGTCCTTTTCCCCTCCAGCTCCACATCTAGCCCCACCAGGAGCACATCTGGGCAGGAGGTGATGGGACTGACTCTGAAGTACCCATGGAATTCCTACCACAGCCCTGAGCCTACTCCCCTCATATCCTACATCAGTTCCTCTTGGAATTTAGAGAACCTTTGCCCCTTTCTCTAGCTATGGGGCCCTATTTTCAGCTTCAGGCTCAGGCCCTGCCTGGGATAGGAGGAATCTTGAAATCCCAGGGTCCTCATCTGACTCGTCCTGGGAATGGAGGAAATTCACAGAAGAGAGCATGAGAGGGCAGCATCAAGGCTGAGAGAACTTCAGCCACTTGGCTCTGAGAACTGAATTCCATAGGCTGTGAGCTCTAGCAAATGCCCTAGGGACTCAGTTCTGGTGCCCGGCTGTGCTACACCGTCCATACCAAGGCCACGGGGAAGCTGCTGGCTCAGGTTCATAGCATCCCAGTGAGGTGCTCCTCCAGGCACCCATCCTGCCACTGGCCAGATCTTTTAATAACTTCAATTTGGGCTACTCTTCTGCTGAAAGACTTCAGTGGCTCCCCAGAACTCCTTACCTTGCCATTAAAGTCTTTCATAGTATGGCCTCCACTTAGCTTTCAAGCCTGATCTTCCATTGCTCCCTGGTCATAACCTGCCCTCCATGCTTTTACTCATGCTGATCTCTCCTCAGTTCCTCTGGGGACACCTCTTTCCCTCTCTGTGGAATCCTATACATCCTTCAAAGCCTCTCTCAGATGCCTCTTCCAAGAAGCCTCTCTCAACTCCCCAGTGGTGCATACAATCTTCTGCAAATCCTCCACACTCCTCTCCAATGGGGCTCGACTCATGAGCCCCATGGTGTCTACTCCAGTGTTCTGCACCTAGTAGCTGTTCAATAAATGTTCCTTGCATTTTGTTGAGTGTGTCTCATGTATGATGAGGCACTTTGGCCTACAGGTTAAAGCTACAGCTATTATTATTATTATTATTAATTATATCGACATACAGTGAGTTGATAGTTTCTGTACAGAGCTTTAGCACAGTGCCTGCACCTAGTAAGTTCTCAGTTAAGTGTGTGAGGTTGTTATAATTCTTATTATCCTCCCTTAAGTAGAATGTGAGCTACCCAGTTGGGAGGTAGGATAGGGCTTAAAATTGGTCAGTCAGGGTTTATTGAGTGAAGGGCTTCAGATCAGATGCCAGGGTTGGGTAAGGCTGGGGTGAGGCCAGGAGGAGGAGGCCATCAGGATCGTGGCCCAAGCCTTGGGTGTGGTGGCCCAAGCCTTGCTGGGATCTAGGAGCTCTGGATTGCCACCTACTGCATGACCTTGGGTGAGTCACTCCTTCTTGCTGGCCCTGGTTTCCCAGCATAATGTAAATTGAGGGGGTTGGGCCAAGTGAACAGCAAGATCCCCGGCATCCTAGATGTTTTATGAGTTCTAAGCTTCTAAGGGTTAAGTTCAAAGGAAAGATCAAAGAAGGAAGCATCTAGGCTCCCTGCAGGGTTCCCTTACATCCACAGGGCCTGGAGAGCAAGCTCTGGGGTTGGAAGTACCCCTGTGGCATGCTGGACTGAGCTGAGTGACAGCACCTCCTTCAAAAAACCTGTAATCAGGGGCCCTCCTCCCTCATGGGGGCTGGGGAATAGGGGTAAACTTGTATGCAGCCTATGAACATTTCCAGGGCATAAGTGGAAGCCTCAGGGAAGAATGTCTGTGAGCAATGCAGAAGTTGCTCAGAGATGGGGGAAGGTGAGAGACTTCAAGGGTCTGGACTCAGAGGATAGAGAGGGAAGGGTATTTGGTATGAGACTCATGATTTACTTGAGACCGGCCTTGTTTCCAAAAAGGATTTGAGGAGGCTTACCAGCATGCAGACAATTCTCTAAGATGAAAACATAAAATCTGTGACATAGATATGTAGTACATTTAAAATGTGTATCCTTTTTGACCCAGAGATTCAGTTTACTTATTGTTACTATTTTTATTTTTAGTTAGAAATTATTTCAAAATTGCAGAAAAGTTGCCAGAATAGTACAAAGAATTCTTGCTTACCCTTCTACCAGATTCACCAACTGTTACCCTTTTGCCATGTTGCTTTCTCTAATCTATAGCCCTTATTCAAATCTTGCTAACTGTCCCAATAATGTAATTCATAATGATTTTCATTCTGGTCCAGGATCCAAAACAGGATCTTGCATTGCATTTAGTTTTCATGTCTCTTTAGTCTCCTTTGACCTGAAACATCTTCTCAGCCGTCCTTTGTCTTTTATGACATTGACATTTTGAACAATAAAGACCAGTGCGGGGGCCAGCCCTGTGGTGCAAGTGGTTAAGTGCGCATGCTCCACTGCTGCGGCCCGGGGTTCGCCGGTTCCGATCCCTGGTGTGCACCGACGCACCTCTTGGCAAGCCATGCCGTCGCGGCGTCCCATATAAAGTTGAGGAAGATGGGCATGAATGTTAGCCCAGGGCTAGTCTTCCTTGGCAAAATAGAGGAGGATTAGCAGATGTTAGCTCAGGGCTGATCTTCCTCACAAAAAAAAAAAACACCAGTGGGGTTGTCTCTCAATTTAGGTTTGTCTGATGTTTCCTCACAATTATACATTACTGCTGAATTGATGTTGTGTTTTCTCAGTTTAACATATCAGAAAGTACATGATGTCAATCTGTCTCTGTTAAAGAAAAAATTTTCAAGACACTTGATAAATATGGTAAGAAAGACTCTATTCAAGAAAGACTGCTGCTGGCCGGCCCGTGGCTTAGCGGTTAAGTACGTGCGCTCCGCTACTGGTGGCCCGGGGTTCGGAGCCCGGGCGCGCACCGACGCACCGCTTCTCCGGCCATGCCGGGGCCGTGTCCCACATACAGCAACTAGAAGGATGTGCAACTATGCCATACAACTATCTACTGGGGCTTTGGGAGGAAAAAAAAGGAGGAGGATTGGCAATGGATGTTAGCTCAGAGCCGGTCTTCCTCAGCAAAAAGAGGAGGATTAGCATGGATGTTAGCTCAGGGCTGATCTTCCTCACAAAAAAATAGATAAATACATAAAACTGTTTAAAAAAAAAAAAAAAGAAAGACTGCTGCAATAGGGTTAAAGTGTCATCCACCAGTTTTCCCTACTACACTACTAGGTTACTATTTTTCACTTTGTAATTAGTAAATATTTTATTGGAACATACTTTGAAACTATATATAAATATCCTGTTTCTCATCAAACTTTCACTCATTAATTTTAGTATCCATGAACGATTCTCACCTGAATCAATTATTACTATGATGGTTGAGAATGGTGATTTTTCCAATTTCATTACTCCTTTTACTGTAAGGAAGAGCTTTCCTTTCATATTTATTTCCTTAGTTAACATGAGTATGGACTTATGGTTCCTTATTCTATTCAGTAGGTTATAATCTGTTACTGTGATCATTTGTTTTGATGCTTAAATTGTTCTTGATTTGGCCTGTGAAAGTCCCTTCAAAGCTGGCTCTTTCGTTCTTTTGACATTTTTGAGCAGTCCTTTATTTTCTGGCACAAGTTGTTCCAGGCTCATCTTGTATCTTCCCTGCTGCAGCTGTGGAATCAGCCATTTTCCCAAGGGGCCTGGTTTCTCTTAGTGGAGAATGGAATTAGAACCAGAGATCTGGGTGCTGGCTGTGCTTGTTGCTACTAGGGTGTCATTGTTCAATGATTCCATTTCTAGTTCTAAGACTTTAGATTCTACAATGTAACTCTTATACATGTGAACAAAGATGCACATTCAAGGACATTTATTTTCTCATCACCCTCACTATTTCCAAATAAGCCCAAGCCATCATCTTCTTTTGCCTTTTTTACTTCAAAAGCCTCCTAACTGGTCTCCCTTTTTCCACAATGGCCCCTCTGCAGTCTCTTTTCTACACAGCATCCAGAATAATAATTTTTTAAAAATCTGATCACATTCTCCCCTGCTCACAACCCTCCACTCCCTAAGAATAAAATCCAAAACTCTCAACATGGCTTCAAGCACCACAGGATCTGGCTTCATCTCTAACCTCATTAACTACCACTTTCCTACTTGCTCGCAAGACAAGGACATTCTAGCCACAGGATTGTTGTACCTGCTTTTCTCCCCGAGGTATTCAAATGGGTTGTAAAGGTCTTTATTAGGTCTCCACTCAAGTCACCTTTTCAGAGAAGCCTTCCCTATCTATCCTATTGAAAACAGCACCCTATCATGCATCACTATCTGCATTACATCATATATTCACCCATTTTCCTGTTGTCAGTCTCTATTTCTCTACATTATACCTCTAAAGTAAGCTCCCTGAGGGAAGGGACTGGTTTGGTTTTCTCCCATAGCCCCAATGCCTAGAATACTGCATATCGCGGACTTACAAATGCCTGTTGAGTGATTGAAGATAACTTTCACTCCTTGGGGCTTTTGCACCCATCATGCCCTCTGCCTGGCTTCCTCCTCACCCTTCTCTTTGCATGGCTAGCTTCTTCTCATTCTTTAGATCTCAGTTTAAATGTCACCTCCTCAGAGAAGCCTTCCTTGATTACCTTATTCTAAGTTAAGTTCCACTACCTCACTTGCATTTTCTATTTCAGCCTCTTATTCTGGCTGTCGTACTGATAACAATTTCCCTTTATCTGTTTGCCTGTTGCCCCATCCCCCTGTCTCCCCACTAAAATGCAAGCTCCATAAAGGTAGAGACTGCCATGGCTATCTCATTCACTACTGTATCCCCAGGGCCTAGAACAGTTCCTGGCAAATAATAGGCACTCAAGAAATTTGTTGGATGGACTTTTAATAGCTAAAAACTGGAAAGAATCCAAATTCTATAGATTATTGGGTGGCTGTTCAAGAATGAGGTATGTGCACTGGCATGGAATGATGTCCAAGATACACTTAATGTAAAATGCAACAGGCAAAACAGTCCAATTCCTTTTATGTAATTAATACTAGTGCACAGCAAAAAAAAAAAAAAGGAAAAATAATGGATTGGAGCCCAGTGATCATGTGGGGGTGAGGGATATTAGAAAAGATTTTAACTTCCTATATTATACATTTCTGTATTGCAAACTATTTTTTTTTTAAACAAACACTAACATTTGAGCACTTAGTACATGCCAGGCACTGTGGTAAACATTTTGTGTGCAGGATTTCATGGATCTTCTCAATAATCTTATGAGATATATCCTAATACCATCATCCCTATTTTTGATGAGGAAATTGGTTCAGGGACATCAAGTAATTCACCTAAGGTCACATAGCAGACCCATCACACTATACCACCTCCCTGTGTTTTTATTTTTATTTATTTATTTATTTTGTGAGGAAGACTAGCCCTGAGCTAACATCCGATGCCAATCCTCCACTTTTTTGCTGAGGAAGATTGGCCCTGGGCTAACATCCGTGCCCATCTTCCTCTACTTTATATGAGACACCGCCACAGCATGGCTTGACAAGCGGTGTGTCTGTGCGCGCCTGGGATCAGAACCCTGGACTGCAGAAGCTGAGCGTGCGCACTTAACCGCTGCGCCACTGGGCCAGCCTCCTCCCTGTGTTTTTATAACTTAAAAAAAAAGGAAGGAGAATAAGATCAAACTAGGGGTAACAGTTCGGGATCGAGGCTTTACACAAAAGATCCTAAGCAAATTTGTCTCTGAGCTCTCTAGATACCAGGGCCAAGAGAAAAAATATGATCAGTTATAAGATCCTTGGTGCTTCAAAGATAAAAGCAAACCATTCATCAGGAGAAACACCTTTCCCAAGTGCTGAGGTTTGAGAGGACTTTCCCATGAGGCACTGTTCAATCAAGTGGTCTACAGCTTCAGTAACATACCTGTATACCCAGATAGCTGATGGCCAGCTACAAATGGAAGTTCAGGAAGAGCAATTCCATAAAGAGCCAAATTTACACAGCCTGGGCATCAGATCTGGTGGTCTGGCTAGACCCATAGCTAAAACCGGATATGTGGCCTAACCCTCCAGCAAACTCATAGAATATTGCAAATTCAGCCTATTAAAGACTGTTAGCAAGAATCAGGAGACAAGAAGTGACATTCATCTTAAATTTCCACCCTCGTGAATTTTTCAGGTAGGCTGGGTAGGTTTTATGCTTCTTTTACAGATGAAGAAACTCAGGCTCAGAGAGCCTAGTTACATGACTAGCAAATATCAGAGCCAGCCCTAAATCTATGACGTAGGCATCCCTTCCTCAGCCATGCTTATCCCACATGCTCCAACAAAAGTTTATGTCCTCATAATCTCTCTGTGGGTGGTGGGCTGCAGTACCTAGGAGGGTGTTGTCCTACACACTGGAGGAGAGCTGGTGAAGAGGGGAGCTGGGCCTAGCCAGTGAGGAGGCACACTTTTCCCCCAGGCCCATTCTAATCCCACTCCACACCCCCCCAACTCCTTGTACCCTAGGCTGGGAAGTAAGGCTAACATTACACAAATGGGGAAACACTTCCACCCCCAAACATAAAAGTGATCTCGCAGCATATATTTGACTTCACTCATTTATTCACTTTTCATTGCAAGCTGGGAATAGGTGGGCCCTCAGGTTGGGGAGTCCTGGGAGCTTTGCTAGAGGGAGGAGAGGATAAAGGGAACATGGGGCCTTATTGCAGGGCAGGCTTCTAAGGGGAAGACGATGCGGAGGAGGAGAGAGGAAACAAGGGTCTAGACCCTTCTTTCATCCCACACCCAGGCTTCCCAAGCCTAAGTAGAAGGGAAGAGTAACAGGACACCCACTCAGCGATGTCCTTGATCCCTTCTCGCCCTTCCCCCACCATCCAGCAATAACGTGAGAGAAATCAAGGAAGTGCAGGAGGTGGGCGACGGGCAGTCTTCATTAAAAAAAAAAAAAAAAAAAAAAGACACAAAAAAACCCCACAGGTGACAGGCGCACTAGCCTGCAGCGCACAGCTCAGATCTCCCTCCTCGCAGGCTGGCGGCGGCGGGCGCAGGGGATGAGAGCCGCGCGTGCGCAGCCGGGCTGGCCGCCGGGCCCTGCAGCGCCCTCAGCTCCGGCCTTTCCTCTTCTTCCCTCGGCCGCGCTCCGCCGCTTTCCGCGCTGGGCTGCTGTCCCCGCTGCCGCTGCTGGCAGGCGGACGCAGCACACTCCTCTGCACGCGGTACTCGGGCTCGCGCACGCGCGGCGCCGCCTGCAGCAGGAACTCGCCCCCGCGGTAGGTGACGCGCACGTCGGTGCGCGGGTACGTGCCGTACACGCGCCGCAGCTCCCGGCGCACGAAGTCCGGCAGCTCCAGGCGCGGGCCCAGCGCGCGTTCCACGCGTCCCCAGCGCAGCTCCGCCTGCAGGCTGCCGCCCTCTGGCCACGGCGCCCAGCTTTCTGCCGCCACCGTCCCCGCCGCCACGGGCGCATGCAGCGACGGCCCCAGGTAGCCGGGCGCGGCATAGGCCTGCGGAAAGACCCACAAGGGCGGCACGGCCCCCAGGGGCGCGCCCGGGCCGTGGAAGCAGTGGTATTCCCGCGGGGCGCCCCACTCGCCCGCGCTCAGGCTCCGGGGCCGGCTGCAGAAGTTGTGGGCCTGGATGGGGGGCAGCAGCAGAGGGGCGGGCAGGTAGGTGTAGGTGAGGGGCTGCAGCGAAGGCCAGACGCCATCTCCGGGAGCCAGGCTGCTGTATGAGTACATGGTCTGAAGCTCAGGCAGCGGGCATTTTTACTGGGGCCGGGGCCTGGGCCTGGGCCTGGTCCACACCTGTGGTGGGGGGGGTGTGTGGATACACTTGGTTCTTACCCAAGGCTCCGGGTCATCCCAGGAGCCCATGCGCGTGCCTAGTGCCTTTGGGGAACGCGTCCTAAGGTGTTCAGCTCCTACCTCATGTCCCAGGGCTGGGCCCGAACCCCAGGCTCCCAGCAGGCAATAAGGACCCCAGGCTTTTTCAAGCTCTCAGCCCTGAAATGCTCTTCCTAGATAGTTGCACACTCACCTGTCTCCTTTAGCCCCGGGGAGCTGGTCCCCAGAATTTGGGGGAGCCAGAGAGGTCCAGAGCGGGGTTCTCCACCACTTTTTAGTTGAACTGCCCTCCATGCTCTGTCTTAGCCACACCTCCCGGTTTCCAGGCAAAGGGAAACACCTGGAGCTGGCCAAGAGCCAGGCAGCCTGTGTCTACACTGGATGAGCCTGCCGGCCCCAAGCTAGACGCTGAGGCCTTTACTCAGAGTTGCCCTCACCACAACTTGCCCAAATTCACACAGCCAGTGATGGTAAGGGCAGAATTCAACCCCATGTAGCCTTATCACCAATCCATGCTTCTTTCAGACTGTCTCACAGTCCTTCTGCTTTAGGATGTTACATTAAGAACTTCTAATTCTTAACTGTGAAGAACATGGTGATATTATTCTCATTTAATAGATAAAGAACCAGAGACTCAGAGATGGTGAGCCACTTTCCCAGGGTCACACAGTCTTAAGTAGCACAGTGGTATTTGAACGCAGTCCAACTGATTCCAAAGCCCAGAAGCTGGAAAGATTGCTTCATCCAGAAAGAGCTCCAGTCCCCTCTTGCTGCAGGTCACAACCCTCCACCTCTCTCTTTCCCAGTGGGGTGGGTGGTAGTTGCTGGATGATTAAAACTGGTACTCTCTCCCAGCTGCTGGGCTGCCTTTGCTGGGGGAGGCCTCCAGTGGTAGGCAGAAAAATGTGTGCCCTCCCACTCCTAAAATGTCTGCGACCTAATCCCTGGGAACCTGTGAATATGTTATGTTACATGGCAAGGGAGAATTAAGGTTACAGATGGTATTAAGATTGTTAATTAGCTGACCTTTTTTTTTCTGGTGAGGAAGATTAGCCCTAAGCTAAGGTCCGATGCCAATCTTCCTCTTTTTGCTGAGGAAGATTGGCCCTGGGCTATCATCCGTGCCCATGTTCTTCTACTTTATATGGGATGCTGCCACAGTATGGCTTGACAAGCAGTGTGTCAGGGTGCACCGGGATCCCAACTTACAAACCCCGGGCCGCCGAAGTGGAGCACACGCACTTAACCCCTATGCCACTGGGCCAGCCCCAATTAGGTGACCTTAAAATAAGATTATTCTGGATTATCTGGGTGGACCCAATATAATTATAAGGGTCTTTAAATGTAGAAGAGGGAGGCAGAAGAGTCAGAGTGATGTAATATGAGAGTCGACCAGCCATTGCTGGCTTTGAAGATGGAAGGGGGTCATGAGCCAAGGAATGGAGGCAGCCTCTGGAAGCTGGAAAAGGCAAGAAAATGGATTCTCCCCTAAAGCCTCCAGAAAGGAACACGGTCCTGCCAACACTGATTTTAATCAATGAGACCCATTTCAGACTCCTGACCTCCAAAACTGTAAGATAATAAATTTGTATTGTTTTAAACCACTAAGTTTTGACAGCACCAATAGGAAATTACTACACCTCTCACTCCTATTTATCACTTTGCCCTTCCTCCAAATCCCAGCACCTGAGGAATGTCCAAGGCTACCTATAGACTGACCTCACCCCAGCCTGGATCTCAATGATGGGCTCTGTGGGACTGGCCCGTTTCTCCACCTGCTCCTGCTCCCCCAGGTGGATCTGGTCACACCTGTGGGGGAGGTGAGGAGAGTGTGAGACCAAGATCAAGTTGGAGCCTAGGATATTGAGAAGCCTGTATTTTTTGTGTGTGTGTGTGAGGAAGATCAGTGCTGAGCTAACATCCGATGTCAATCCTCCTCTTTTTTTTTTCTGAGGAAGATTGGCCCTGAGCTAACATCCGTGCCTATCTTCCTCTATTTTATATGGGATGCTGCCACAGCGTGGCTGGACAAGCGGTGCATCGGTGCGCACCTGGGATCTGAACCTGCAAACCCCAGACCGTCGAAGCTGAGCGCGCGCACTTAACCACTGCGCCACCAGGCTGGCCCCAAGAAGCCTGTATTTTAATATTGGTTCCCACATGCTTGCTGAAGACCTTTGCTGGTCTGGGGAGGAAGTTTTCAGGCAAAATGAGAAAAACAAGGCCTAAGCTGTGAGTCTCTCCACATTCATGCACCCTGATTCCAGTTACAGCCCACCCGCCCTGCTGATTTTTTTAGGTGCCACATCTTATTTACTCTCAGTAAAGCAGTTCTGGAAGAGTTGGTTCTATTCCACCCTTAAGTTGCCAGTGATTTAGGGCTAAACCAATCAGCACTGCCATCCCTCTGGCCATGGTGATTGGTTTGGGGTAGCCATGTGACTCAACTTGGGCCAATGGGAGCCAATCCCAGGACTTTGTTCTCTTGTTGGGTGGAAAGAAGTGCTCTTTTTCCCCAGGACAGAAATTTGAAAGAATGCAGTCTGGGTTGAGAGGTGAAGGCATGACTGAGATGGAGCCACAGGAGAAGTGGAGCCAAGGGACAGAGAGAAATTGAGTCCTGATGACATCATTTGAGTTCTGGACTTTAAAGTTACATGAGCCAATAAATTCCTTTTTTGCTTAATCTAGTTTGAGTGGAGTCATCTGTTGCTTGCATCAACAATACACCCCTGAGTATTTTTCTCCCAGCATTTTATTATGCAAAATTTCCAAATTCAGCAACCTGAGTTGGTCAGAAGCTCACTTGTGGGCGAAGTAGAGAATAGATTGGCGAGAGAGAGAGGCTGGAAGCCAGTCTTAGAGGAAGTTCTCCATTAGCCCAGGAACACTGACAATCAAAACAGGCGCAAGGGAGGGGAAAGAGGTGGGAGCGGATTCGCCTGGACTTGATCCAGTATAACTGCCTGGATGGAGAGGGTAGGATAGAGGTGGATGCACATCCTTTTGGCTTGGCCACCTGGCAATCCTGGTGATAAAAACCATTAGTGTGTGATTGGAAGTTGAAGGAATGGTAGGTTCAAATCGGGCGTTTGGGGAGCTGTCCAGCAAGCAGTTTTATATTCAGGCTGGAGATGGGGGGAGTAGTCATGAAGGGAAAAGTAGCAGGTGAAGTTACCAGAATAGCTGCTACCCTGGCCCGAATCACACTGTGTCATCACGGCTGCCAGTTTGTTGGGTGCCACGCCTTTTGAGGGCAGCAATCTTGTTTTTGAAGTCTCTTTTACCCCATACAGTCTATGGCCTGCCAATTTTGAGTGAATAAATCAAGAGTCTTGAAAATGGAAACCTGGGGGACCCTCCCTCAAGGGCTTTAGAAGGCCCTGGGAAAAAGTGCCCCAGTGAAGGAGACTGAAGAGGAGTTGTTAGGAGGAGAACACGGTGGAACCTAAATCAGAGAGGTCAGAAGCCAAGGGAGGAGAGAATTTCAAGGAGAGAGAGTGCTTGTGTATCTATCTGTCCCATGATCCAGGGACTCGGATACACCTCAAGAAGGCAGGCGATATGACCCCAGTTGCACCCCATGTCCCCTCCCAGTTAGGTCTGTGCTTGGCAGCTGGGAAGGGAAATCAGAGATAATCACAAGGTCTAGCCCTGGTGCTGACATAAAAGGGTAACTGGTTACATTGTCTGTAAAATCAGAGGGCTGAGGGACCTCAGAGTGTAACCACGGGGTATTAAGTGCAACACAGGAGACAAAATCTTTCCTATTAGGTCACATCCAGTTCTGGCCCTTGGCAGCCCTCCCCATTCCCCCATTCCCCAACTGGACACCCAGCAAGGACTAAGTAAAGACTCAGGGTTTTCTCTGAAATAAAGGCACACACTGGCCAGAGATGGAGAGGCAGGAGGACTCCTTTAGTCAATTTACAGAGGCCCTAGTGCGCCAGACTCCATGCTGATTGCTGGGTTTCTTGCCCTCTATTCTCAGAGCCGAGGAAGCACAGAGATGAGGGTGAGGGGTAGGGTTGGGGGAGAAATGGTCACCTTCCTTCTAGTCATGAGAGCTTTCTGGAGCAAGAAGGGTTTCTGCAATTGCTTGAAGTCTAGAAGAGAGATGATGTGTGTGTGCAGCTTGAGGGGACATAGGAGGTAAGAAGAGGGTCTGAAGGGGCAGGATTGGGGAGAAAGGAAATGAGATAGACTGGTGGGAGATGGGTGCTGGGGGTACGGTTCATGGGCTCCTTGGGTGTCCCCAGGAACCGGTTCAACAGACTCTAGCTTCTGGGCTCTTGAGTGGGCGATTTGCTGTGAGTGGGCCGTTTATTAGATTGTCAGGAAGGAGGACGAGAACAATATTCCTGTTGACAACAATCAACAAAGGTGTAAGGGCCAAAAGTTCACAAAACTCTTATGCCCCTGTTTCTTATTTGATGCCCACAAAACTATAAGGCATAAAACAGAGGCTCACAAAAGGAGAGTCCCTTAACCAAAGAAGCAGTGGAGCTAGGGGACTGAGTCCCAGGTCCCCCAGTAGCCCAAGGCTATGCTTGTTGCCCTATCTCCCAGGGGAGGGAAAGAGCAGGTCTGGAGTGTGTCCTATTTGATTGTTTGAAAATCTAACCAGGCTTACAGACCTGTTGGGAGAACACGTGGGACATCCTTAACAGACTAGACTGAGCAAAACAAAACTTCGAGGGCCTGGGCAGGGGCAGGAAGAGGAAAGACTCCTGTTCTGGGAGTCAGGAGAGCTGGGTTCTAGCTGTCTGGACCTCTTGCTCGTTGTGTGAAAGTCACTGAATCTCTCTGAACCTTAGTTTCCTCATCTATAAAATGGGGATAATAGCACCTACCTCCCAGGGATGATGTGAGGACTCAACAAGATAATGCATGTAGAGGGCAGGCCCCGTGGCTTAGCGGTTAAGTGCGCGCGCTCCACTGCTGGTGGCCAGGGTTCAGATCCTGGGCGCACACTGATGCACCGCTTCTCCGGCCATGCTGAGGCCGCGTCCCACATACAGCAACTAGAAGGATGTGCAACTATGACATACAACTATCTACTGGGGCTTTGGGGGGAAAAAATAAATAAAATCTTTAAAAAAAAAAAAAGATAATGCATGTAGAGAGCTTAACACAGTACTGGGCACATAGTAAGAGCTTAGTACTCCTTATATTTTATTATTACTATTACTAATACGACGAGGTTGGGCTGCATGGTTGCTGTTTCAGGGTCTGGCACCTGTGGCCTGAGCCCTGGTGCCCACAGCTCAAGCTGGGCCTGTCCAATCTTGTGGGGCTCACAATGCAGCATCAGCGAGTCCCAGGTTGTGCCACTGCCATCTCCTTATGGGCTCAGCTGTGCATCCAGTCAGACCACAAGGCTTGAAGGAAGGTGCCGAACTCTCTTCATTCTCTGAATTAATGAGGCACGGGAGAGTGGAAGGGGGGCGCTTAGAAAAACCTTGTGGTTTGAACTGAAATGACATTAAGCCTTCGTGGAGGTCAAAGGGAGGGGATGATTCGGTCAGGAATCCAGGCAACTTGCCCGCTTCTTCCTATTACCCACTTTCTCTTTTTGGTCCCTAACGGCAAGCGCCCATGACAAACATGGCGGCGGCAGCCTCGGGTGCCGGCACCTGCCCGGGCGGCGGTCCTGGGAGGCGCGCGGGGCCAATCGCCGGGCGGGGGCGGAGGGAGAGGCTGGGAAGCGGCCGGCGGCGTGCGCGCAGGCGCACCGGCTCGCACCTGGCTCCGGGCAGCCGTGGGATTAGGCATCGCGTGCCAGGATTGCGGTGAGGGGCTGGTCCGCTGCCGGGGCTGAGGGGCAGGAGCGGGCCGGACCGGGGGCCTGTCAGACGCAAAGGACAGACCCGAGGGGGACGGGAATGCTGTCCTCTCTGGGAGTCCTGGGGGCTGTCTGCGGGGGGTCCCTGAGGTGATCAGGTTGTGGGTTGAGAGAGTCTTTGGGTGGGAGAAGCTTGGGCTCAAGGGGCGAGGGTGGAATCCTTGCAGAAGGGCTCCCTGGGGCTGGGGTCGTGGGATGCTTCAGGCCGGGATCCAGTTCATTAAGATATTGGCTCTTAACCCTAGTGGCGTAGTAGAACCACTTGAGGAGCTTTAAAGATTTTATTTATTTATTCCCCCCCCCTCAAAGCCCCAGTAGATAGTTGTATGTCATAGCTGCACATCCTTCTAGCTGCACATCCTTCTAGTTGCTGTATGTGGGATGCAGCCATGAGGCCGGAGAAGCGGTGCATCAGTGCGTGCCGGGATCCGAACCCCCGCTGCCAGCAGCGGAGCTGAGCGCACTTAACCGCTAAGCCACTGGGCAGCCGCTGGAGGAGCTTTAAAAGAACAGGGATGTGTTGGGTCCTACCCCTAGAAATTCTGATTTAATTGGTCAGGGGTGAGGCCTGGGCCTCGGTATAATAATACCAGCAGCTCCTCAAGTGATTTTAATGTGCAGATCGGCTGGAGGACCAACACATGTTTCAGCGCCAGCTACTGAGTAAAGAGCTCCTGGGTTGATCCCAGACTCCTCAGTGGCGTGGGAGGAACGGCTGGTCCTAGGGTGAAGTTGCGGAGCCCCCAGTGCTGTTGTAGTAACCTACCGAGGAGGGAGAGGGAAAAGGTCCCTCCTCCAATAAGGTGAAAGTTCATTTCTTGCCTGAGGAGGAGGATGGGCCCATTAGTATTGGGGATGGAGGGTGGGCTGGACCCTGCTGTAGGGAGGCTGGGCAGGAAGACAAGGCTCTGGGGTGTGAGACAGGAAACAGCACACAATTCAGAGGTCAGCTGCTTGTTGAGAAAAGGACACACCTAATGTTTGTGTAGGAAAGTATACCTTTCAGGTGCATTTGATACCCCTGAGGACAGGCAGGGAGAGGAATTTTCTCCTGCTTCACAGATGTAGGAACAAACTCACATGGCTACTTAGTGATAACTTTCAGACCTGACCCAGGGTTCCCAGCTCCAAATTATGCTTATTAGTAGCCTTTTCCCTCTGTACTAACTGCTTCTCATATAGTCTTTAGTTCTTCTGAAGGGACTTGGAAGCAAACACCCACCCTCCTTCTGATGCCTCCTCACTCTAGGGGGCCGGGTCTGGCATTCTTGGTTTCCTCCACCAAATCCATCAGCCCTGCGCCCACCATAGGTTGGCTTAGAAATCAGAGAGATGCTACTATTTCCACCCCTTCCTAGTTCTTCATCTCCCAGTAACCTGATGAGGTGAAGAGGGGAGAGTTTTTACATGATGCCAGGAGACCCCTTCCAAACAGATCTGATTCTATCACCTCAGCACCCCCAGGGCCCCCATCTCATTGTCTTCAGGATGGAATCTTGTGTGTGGTTTACAAAACCCTTCCTGATCTGCTGTCTTTCTACCTCCCTGCTCTGAGCTCTCTTCCCATACTGTTTCTGTTTTTCTTAGCACAGTGCTGGGCAGTGGTAAAAGGTTAATAAATGTTACTTTTTGTTATTATCACTATTCCTCTTTGTACACCTGTTGCCTTGCTGGACATGTTTTACTCGGCAGGGCACCTCAAGCTTCCCCAGGTTACCTCTCTGTGACTCCCACGGCCAAGCAGAACGCAGTGCTGAGGGGCACAGTGGGATCTGGGGGTGACATTCCTCTTGTGGCTGCTGCTCTTCCCTAGGGCTGGGGATGTCCATATTGGCCTTTTAGGGGCAAATCGACCCAGCAGGTATTAATTGAGCACCTACTGTGGGGTGAAGGAGCCTGCCCCTGCCCTTCTGGAGCTTGGGGGCTGGAGAAGGGTAGGGGGGCATTTGGATGCTGATATAGGAGCCAAGGGACCCGAAAAGGGGCAAGAACACCTGACTAGGTATACTGGGGAAGGCTTGTGCCACTGAACTGGGCCTTGGATCAGCAGGATTTGATAAGATGGTGGTGGAGGGTGGGCATGGTGACGTGAGAAATGCCGAGTTTTTTAGTCAAAAACACCTGTTTTGAATCTTGGCTCCAGTACCTAATAGCTCTGTGATTTGGGGCCAGTTATTTAACCTTCAGAGCCTTGGTTTCTTCATTTATAAAATGAGGACGTAAATAGTAACGTAAATAGTTGTAAAGATTCATGATGATAGATGAAAAAGCCAGGTATGTCCTATATGCGTGAGAAATGGTATGTATAGTCACGCGCCTCATAATGACATTTTGGTCAATGAAGGACTGCGTATAAGATGGTGGTCCCATAAGATTAGTACCATATAGCCCAGGTGTGTAGTAAGCTCTACCATCTAGGTTTGTGTAAGTGCACTCTATGTAGTTCACACAACAACAAAATCACCTAACAACACATTTCTCAGAACGTACCCCTCTGCTTAAGTGACGCGTGACTGTAGTTACATCTAGAGTATTTTAGGTGGAAGAAACAGCATGAGCAAAGGTGTGGAGGTGGCATTTAAAAAAGAACTCAAGGGATGGCGGGATATACCAGGCAGCGAGAAGCATCAGCGTTGGGTCCTGGAAAGACAACTTCAATCATGGATTTGGCAGAAGGAGACACTGACTAAAACCCTTTAAAGATCATGACACCAGACTTCAGAGACATGAAAAGGAATAATAATAATAGCTACTGTTTATTGGAAGTCTTCTATGTGCCAAGTACTATGCTTGGTGCTTTATATACCTTTTGTATTTTAACCTCACAGCAATCTGAGAGGTTGGTATTATCATCCCCACATTATAGATGAGGAGACTGAGGCCCAGGGAGAGGGAGTGGCTGGCTCAAGGCCACGCAACTGGGACCATACCAGCAGTGGGGAGCGATAGGCTGTGCTGGCCTCCAGCAGGCTCTCCTGTAAGGTACCAGGTGGGGGTGGAGCTGGTTGCAGGTTACAGGATATCTCACCCAGATTATACAACTAGGCTGGTGTGGGCTCCAAGCTCTTCCTCCCCGGAAGAGGCAGGGCTGTTCTCTGCTGAGGCAGATTGAGGGTGGAGAGGGCTAGTAGGAGAAGGTGTTTCCTGATAGAGAAGCAGAATCTGGAAGAGAAACCGCTGGAGTGACCCTGCACACTCCTCCCCCAGCTCCCTTTCCAGGGCAGAGGCCTACCTGGACAGGTTGCTTTGCCTCCAGCTCTGGTCTGTATTGGGGGTTGGTCTCTGGCACTCCCGAACATCGTATGTGTTCCTGCTCCTTGCAGGCCCTCCTCTTCTGACTTTCCCTTTTGTGCCCTGTCATTTCTCTTGAACTCCCTTACCACAAGCAGGGGTATGATTACCAGGATATTCTCCTGCTCTTACCTTAATCTGTTATAAGTGAGCCCAAGAAAAAGGCAGTTTCTGAGCATCTTCCATGTGATGGGCACAGTGCTCTGGGCTTCCTGGACATTAGTTTAATCCTTCCTGCACTTCTATAAAGATAGGCATTATTACCCCCATTTTACAGGTGAGGAAACTGAAGCTCAGACGCATTAAGGGACTTGCCTGAGGTTACATTTGTAGTAGAAAGTGCAGTTGGGATTTAAACCCAGGCCCTTCTGATGGCAAAAGTTGTACCCTTTCCATCTCACCACTCTTTGAGGTTTTCTTCTACCGTTGCCCTAGCGTAGGTGCAGGGAGCCGGCTGGTGGAGGCTGAGGACTTTGCCTGCAGGGTTCACCTTCTCCAGCAACCAGGGCAGGTCACTGGACATCTGGGTAGGGGCAGGGGACGGATGGGGAGGTGGGGCTTCACTTCCTTGGCCAAAGGCTTTGGAGATGAGGTAGGGGAGTTCTGAAAGGCCCTGGGGAATCAGAGAAAGTGACGAGTTAAGGACAGTAACAGAGGTTGGTATTATCATCCCCACACACAATTATGTTGTGTACATAATTAATCCCCGCCCCATCCCTGTGTGGTGGATATGGAAGGCCTGAGAGGTCAATAGTAATAATCTTTAAAGTGCTCATTGCACTTACCATGCTAAGAGCTTTAAAGTATCTTCTCATTGACTGCTAACAGTAGCCTTAGGAAGATTGGCCCCATACTGCAGATCAAAAAATAGACATAGAGAGGTTAAGCAAATTGCTCCAGGTCACACAGGTAGTAAATGGTAGAGTCAGGACTTCAGGGGACCTCCAGTGTGTCTTCTTTCCTCTATGTTACTTAGAAAGTGCCGAGGAAGCTTTAGGGTAATGGATATGTTCATGGTCTCAATTGTGGTGATGGTTTCCCAGGTGCATACATATGTTAAAACTGATGAGACTGTACAATTTGAATATGTGCAGATTATTGTATGTCAATTATACCTCAATAAAGCTGTGAAAAACAAAGAGAAGCATTTCCCACCCAGTGTTCCTTCAGGGGCTCAAGGGCCCCAGGGAGAGGCCACCTGGCCATCCTCCTGCTTTGGGACAATGTAGGATCACTGTGGCCCGGGGAGTATTCTCACAGACTTTAACAGCTGGTTTCAGGTAGTTTTGTCCACTTCTTCTCTCATTCCCCCACCACTAGGCATAGACTGGCACAAGGTTGGCAGAGGGGTGGGGGTGGGGCTGCATAGATATCTCTTGAGTGATTGCTACTCAGCTTCCAATGAGCCTGAGACAGACCCCAGTGAAATTCTCTCCTTATTCTCCCCTCAGAGCCTCTTTCTCTACCAGCCGGTCCCTTCTACAGCAAGAGTGGTCAAGTCCAGCCCATTCTCCCTGAGAGGGAGATAGAAGGCGAAGACCTAGGCCCTGCCCTTGAAAACCCCCCAGTCAGGTTGGAGTGGGGGCAGGCAGGAGCATCTGCTGTGCAGGGGCAGGAGGCATCAGTGAGCGCCCAAGGAGTGGGAGAAGGTCTCCTAAATACAGTGCTGGCTCCTGAAGGATGAGTGAGATGGAGATGAGGAGATGGGGAAGGTGCTTCTGGTGGGAGGCACCAGCAAGAATAAAGGCCTGGCCAGAGGAGAGGGTGGCTGAAAATCCAAGGGAGGCTGGGCTAGACAGGCTGGGAGAGGCCAGATTGCAGAGGCCCTCGAAGGCTGGGCAGGGAGGGGGAGCCATGGGACAAGGACAGGTCCTGTGGATCATTACTCTTGGACTGGGGCTGAAGTCAGCTCTCCAGGGCCTGACCCTGATGGGAAACAGGAGTTTTGGCTTTGTGTGTGAGTGTGTGGCACAGACATGTAGATGAGGCCCATAGGCAGGCGTGGGCCACAAAGACTCGCAGAGGCACAGCCCCTGAAGGTGTGTATAAGTTTCCTAGGGCTGCTGTAACAAGTTACCACAAACCAGGTGGCTTAAAACTGCCAATTATTCTCTCATAGTTCTGGAGGGTAGAAGTCCAAAATCAAGACGTCAGCAGGGTCATGCTCCCTCTGGAGGCTCTAGGGAAGAATGCTTCCTTGCCTCTTAGCTTCTAGTGGTTGCCTGCAATCCTTGGCGTTCCTTGGCTTGTAGCTGCATCACTCCAGTTTCTGCCCCGTCTTCACATGGCTGTCTTCTCTCCTCTCTGTGTATGTCTGTCTCTGTTCAGATTTCCTTCTCCTTATAAGGATACCAGTCATTGGATTAGGGCCCATCCTAATTCAGTATGACCTCATCTTAACTTGGGTACATCTGCAAAGATCCTACTTCCAAATAAGGTCACACTTATAGGTACTAGCGGTTAGGACTTGCACATACTTTTTTGGGGACACAGTTCAACTCACAACAGGGAGTTTGAGAGAAGGAAGCCCCCATAGCTTCCCTCTGCGGGGAGGACAAGCACACATGGGATTATTTTTCTGCAAAGAGAACAGCAGCTTTGAGTCTAAAAAAAGAGACAGATAGACTTAATGCCTCACTGCTCAGAGTGTGGTCATGGACCAGCAACATTGGCATCACCTGGGAGCCTGTTAGAAATGCAGAATCTCAGATTACTCCCCAGACCTACTGAGTCAAAATCTACATTTTGACAAAGTCCCCAGGTGACTTGAAAGCATATTATGGTTTGAGAAGCGCTGCTCTAATAAAAATCTGACTTTTTATTTCCTTCCCCACCCGTGGTCAGTCTAGCCTACCAGTCTGTGCATGAGTCTGCCTGGTTGGAAGCCAGGCACCCTTGCTGGCCTTCGTTCTCTCTTTTCATGTAACGTGTTCTTGAGTTTCTCTCCCATATGTGGAGGTCACCCAAGTGCTTGCCCTTTCTGGAGAGCATCAGGCTTGTTGAGCCAATCCCTTTGTTGCGTGCTTGGGCTGTGTCCAAATTTTTGCTGTTTATAAATGTTGCTGCCACAAAATCTCTCTACACGTTCCTTTGGGGTTAGTTCCTTCAGGTGGAATTTCCAGAATCAAAGTGTGTGAACAGTTGTGGACTCTGATCACATATTATCATTCTTATAAACTTCTGGAACCTGACATCATAGCAGCTTTCTCCATTTCACCCAGCAGTTCACAGGAACCTGATTAGAGCCAGACAGGCCGGGGTTTAGTCTGATACTCTTGCTGTATGACATTGGGCAAATTACTTAACATCTCTGAGCTTGAGGTTGCTCTCCTATAACATTGTAATAGTGCTATAAACTTTGTAGGGATTTTATAAAGATAATAATCACACCACCAACATCCATTTATTGAGCGCTTTCCATGAGTTACCTCATTTAATCCTTACGTTCCTCTGCAGAGAAGCCTTGATCCTCCCTTTTTCCGTTTACAGAAGAGGAAACTGAGGCTTGAGTTAAGTGGCTTGCCTGAGGTTATACCGTAGGTACATCGTGTGCCCAACCTCAGGGTTGTCACGTCTGGACCGTTAAGGTCAGATAGTGTGGATAAAAGAAGATACTGAGCACACCGCCCAGCAGACGACCTGGCTCAGCACTTGTTGGATGCCTACCTTCTCTTCCCACGCCTTTATCAGCTTCCTTGGGTTACTCCCGGGTAGTGGTATCTAGCCCAGCATTGTTTCAGCTCTATGTCATTAATGATTCCCCAGCTTTGTTTTACGCACAAACTTTCTCCCAGTGGAAATGAGTTTTTAAATGACTCAGAGATCTGGGGTTAGGAGCAGAGCTGGCTTTGATCCCTGCAGCTAACTGGCTTTTTCTTCCCCAGGGACAAGGATGGCCAGACTGCTTGTGGCCATGAGCGCTCCTCGGTGCTCCTGGGGCTGAGGTTGGGCTGGCAGCCATGGGGCTGGGCAGGCCCCAGGCCTGGTTGTTGGGCCTGCCCACAGCCGTGGTCTATGGCTCCCTGGCCCTCTTCATCTCTGTCCTGCACAACGTGTTCCTTCTTTACTACGTGGACACCTTTCTCTCAGTGTACAAGATCAACAAAGCTGCCTTCTGGGTTGGAGAGGTAGGCCAGTGCTGGGGTGGCCAGCCCAGGGGAGCTGGACAGATGGCAGTGCTGGATCCCGCCCTGTCGGGAGCATGGAGCAGGCCAGGTTGCCTGCAGAGACTCAGCAAGAAAAGCTGGAGCTGGAAGCTTTGATGACTCCTCCTCAATGGGGATTACACCAGCTCTCCTGGCCACTGTCCTGTGAGCCAGGCACTGTTCCATGTATTCACATATATAATATAGTATATTCACATATATTAATTTATCAGCTGGTTGCATTTACCAGTTGGGCCCTGGAAGGGTGGGACTTTGATGGGGGCAGTGACTGGTAGAGTGGGTTTTAGCAGAGGGACTGACCTGAGCAAAGGTTTGCAGGCAAGAAAGCTGGAGTCATCTTTGAGGGGTGGCGAGCAGGCTGGAGTAGGGAAAGGCCTGGAAAGGACACCTGCCCTGTCTCCCCTCTGCCTACAGACGGTGTTTCTTCTCTGGAACAGCCTCAACGACCCCCTCTTCGGCTGGCTGAGTGACCGTCAGTTCCTCAGCTCCCAGCCTCGGTTTGTGTGCCCTGGGGATGGCTCATAACTGGTCCTGTCCCACCTGACCCCACCCCAGTGCTGGAGGACCCCTGCCTGTGTTTGGGGTGGGGAAAGAAAGGGAGACTATTTTCAGGTATTATCTAGGCTTCCTCCCTTCCCCAGGGTCAGGGCAGGCTCTGTCCAGGATGGAGAAGTAGCCTTGACTAACTGTTGCTTTGCTACCCCAGCCTGGCTCGTTGGGCCCTCAGGACTGGGTGCTGTGCTGCTTCTGGCAGATTCCTTTAACCCATCACTGCCCCTAACACTGAGAAATGGGTATCCCCCCACCCTTTGGCCATCAACCCTGGCAGGCTGGCAAGGGAGCAGAGAGTGTAGCCACTGGTGACTTATGCTTCCTAAATTGGAGGCTGAGGATTTGGGGCTCAGTGGCACCACCCTGTGTGAGTCCCACTATCTGGGCCTCTGTCCCCACTCTGGGGCAGGGGGAGCTGGGGCCTGCCAAGGCTGCAAGGGCGTCTCCCAATAGCCCTCCTCTCCCTGGCAGGTCTGGCACCGGGCTCTCCTCGAGAGCCGTGGTGCTGGCACGGGTGCACGCACTGGGCTGGCATGGGCCGCTGCTGGCACTCTCATTTCTGGCATTCTGGGTGCCCTGGGCCCCAGCAGGCCTGCAGTTCTTGCTGTGCCTGTGCCTCTATGATGGCTTCCTGACGCTCGTGGACCTGCACCATCACGCATTGCTGGCTGACCTGGCCCTCTCAGCCCACGACCGCACCCACCTCAACTTCTACTGCTCCCTCTTCAGTGCGGCTGGCTCCCTTTCTGTCTTTGCCTCCTATGCCTTCTGGAACAAAGAGGACTTCTCTTCCTTCCGTGCCTTCTGCGTGGCCCTGGCCGCTGGCTCTGGGCTGGGCTTTGTGGGGGCCACACGGCTGCTGAGGCAGCGGGTTGAGGCGGCTGGCAGGGAGCCAGGGTGCCCAGCCCTGGCTGTGGATGGCGGGTGAGTGGCCAGCCCCAGCTCTCCAGGATCCCACTAGTACTCTACTGAGTGTGATTTCAACGCTGGGTTCCCTGGCTGATGGGTGGCTGCCCCAGGGTGGGGGGTGGCCATGGCCCAGCTCTAGGCCCTTCTTGACTCCCCTCTGCCCCATAGCCTGTGTGGAGAGGAGCTGCTCGTAGGCGGTGAAGAGGCAGGCAACATCACCTTAGGCCAGTACCTCTGGCAGCTGGCACACCACCGGAACTTCCTGTGGTTCGTGGGCATGGACCTGGTGCAGGTATGGGAGCAGTCCCCTCACCCCCCACTCCCACCTGGGATGGCTAGGGTATGTCTCACTCAAGGGAACAGGCTCCTTGAAAGCTGAGAAGTCAGTTCTGGGCCTTGAGTGAGGCCTGCTGGGTGATTTGATGGCAGGAACACAGGTTGGGTCGTTAGAAGACCTGGATTCTAGCACCGTCTGAGCTCCTAACTCTCTGTGTGATCTTAGGCAGGTCTCAGTCTCTCCGGGCAGCTGCGTCTTCATCAGCAAAGTGAGGATATAAGAAAGAGGTGCCCCTTTGGGGACTCTGTGACAATCTTTTTAAAACAGCAAGTGCCACACCTAAAACACATGTAGTATGTAAGCTAGCCAAATTTAGAAATAGATTGTTTTTATGTCATTAAGCTTGGTTTACTAAGGTGTTTTCAATAAAAATAAAAAACTTTTACTTGTTCTAATGACAATTTTATCATTCCTTCTAACTTTTAGCAAAATTAGATAAGCAATAGGAATTTGGTTTTAGGCTTTCTGGCACATTCCATGTTGAGGGACATGGGGATAAAGGCTGCTCTTGCTCCTGCTGCTTCCCCGTTGGCTTGCACCCTGTTCTTGGCACGCCCTTTCCCGGCAGCCTCCTCACTGCCCCTGTTGGGTTGCAGGTCTTTCACTGCCACTTCAACAGCAACTTCTTCCCCCTCTTCCTGGAGCATCTGTTGTCAGACCACATCTCCCTCTCCACGGGCTCCTTCCTGTTGGGTGAGTACTGGAAGGACAGAGGCTTGCACCCCAGAACCCCTAGCCCAGCTGCAGGCACAGCCATGTCTCCAGCTGGGGCCTGGGTGGCAGAGGGCACAATCTGCTGTGGGGGTGCACCTCCAGCCCCCAGCTCTGTTTTCTGGAGGAAGAATGGGGAGACTCTTGTGGGTGTTAGGGGGTAGGGCTGCTCTTATGGTGATCCTCTTGGCGATGGTGCCACCCGGAGGTGATGTGCTGGAGTGGCTGGTTAACAGTGAAGATTACAGTCTGACAGGCCCGAGTGTGTGTCTTGACTGCTTATTCACTGTATGGCCTTGGGTGTTTTTATTTAATCTCTTTGGGCCTCCATTTCTCATCTGTAAAGTAGGGATAATAATAGTACTTACCTTAAAGGGTTATGAGGATTGAATAAAAAGATATGAAATTCTTAGCACAGAGCCTGGCATGTTGTTAGTGTTCAATCAATGCAAACTCTGATTCTGATTGTTAAAATGCAGATAATTGTGGAAGCTGTGTCGGTGTCCCCTGACAAGGCTGCACCCCTTCTCCCCAGGCATCTCGTATGTCGCTCCCCATCTCAACAACCTCTACTTCCTGCCCCTGTGCCGGCGCTGGGGGGCCTACGCCGTGGTGCGGGGGCTCTTCCTGCTCAAGCTGAGCCTGAGCCTGCTCATGCTGTTGGCTGGCCCCGATCGCCCTGGCCTGCTCTGCCTCTTCATTGCCAGGTAGGCCCTGCCCTCTCTCACCCTCACACCTCTGTCCCACCCCTTCATTCTTGCCCGCTCTCTCTCTGCTCACAGCAACCGTGTCTTCACTGAGGGCACCTGTAAGCTGTTGACCTTGGTGGTCACTGACCTGGTGGACGAGGACCTGGTGCTGAACCACCGCAAGCAGGCAGCCTCAGCGCTTCTCTTTGGCATGGTGGCCCTGGTGACCAAGCCAGGCCAGACCTTCGCCCCACTTCTGGGCACCTGGCTGCTGTGCTTCTACACAGGTGAGGGCACAGGGGCTGGCATGGGGCTCTCAAGGCTCAGGGGGCACGGCTTACGTGGCGCACCAGCTGATAAGCCTGGGCTCTAGGTCCAGTGAAAGAGAGTGAATGGCAATCGGCCGACAGAGGCTGGGCCTGGGCTGCTCCAGGCTGCCACCCCTTCTTTGCCTCTCCCCACGAGGATAGAGGAACTGGGTCTCAGGTTCTTTGGTTCTTTCAATAGTTCCTTTGTTCATTCAACAAATATGTCTAGAATATCTTCCCTGCCAGGTGCTGCTCTAGGTGCCTCTAGGGAGGTAACAATGAATAAGACAGACAAGGTCTTTGCCATCATGGAGCTCAAATTCTAGTCGGGGGAGGGGCAGGGTTGGCAATAAACAGCCAAACAAGAAAATAGTAGATAGTGGTAAGTGCCATGGAAAAAATAGACCGTGTGACTGAGAAGCTACTTAGTGTGGTCTGGGAAGGTCTCTCCAAGGAGGTGACACCAGGATGTGAACTGAATGGCAAGGATTTGGTCTAGAAAGATCTCAGTGAATCCTAGACAAAGGGAGAGGCAAGTGCAAAGGCCTGAGGTATCAGGAGTGGTTAGGAGAGGAGGCCTCTGTAGATCAGGGCAGGGTTTGGATTTTTCTCTGTGCAAAGAGAAGCTATTGGGAGGGTTTTACACAGGGGAGTGACATAGTCTGATTTACATTTTTTAAAGTTTGCTCTGACTGCCCTATGGAGACTGGATTGCAGGGAGGCTGTAGCAGAGGCAGTGGAGGCTTGGAGCAGGTGGTACCAAGGGTTAGGAAGAAGTGTTTGGGTTTGGGTGTATTTTGAAGTTGGGGGGAGGTGAAGGATTGGCTGTTGGGAAGGGTGAAGTTGACTGAGGAATCTAGGAAGACTTTGAGGTCTTGGGTGGATGGTGGTGCCATTCACCAAGAAGGAAGAACAGGGAGAAGCAAGTTTGGGGGAGGAATGAAGAGGTGTGGTTTGGACATGTACATTGATGTTTGAGATGTGGCTCTGTGGACTTGGGAGGAGACCAGGGCTGACCCTATTCTTCGTGCTCTCACCCTAGGTCATGATCTCTTCCAGCAGCCCCCACTGACCCCTGTGGGGAGTGCCCAGCCCTGGCCAGAGCCCCCGGCCCCACCTCCGGCACAGGCCCCGACGCTCCGCCAGGGCTGCTTCTACCTGCTGGTGCTGGTGCCCATCACCTGTGCTCTGCTGCAGCTGTTCACCTGGTCTCAGTTCACGCTGCATGGGAGACGCCTGCGCATGGTCAAAGCCCAGCGCCAGAACCTGTCACAGGCTCAGACCCTGGATGTTAAGACGGTGTGAGAGGTGTGGCAAGGCCACCCTGCTGAGGACACTGCCTGCAGCCCTGGGCAGGAGCCGCTTTTGCCAGCCCAGCGTCCTGCTCCTCTGCCTTGTTGGTGTGCTGCCTGGATGACAGATGGCAGAGTGGGAGCTCCTGGGACTGAGCCAGGAGCGTCACTGAGGTCTAAGTTCCTGCTTGGCTGTCTGGCCCAGCTTGGGCAAGGGCTGGGCCGTATGTGCTCAGGAACCTGCTTCTTCCTATGGGGCAGGAAGAAGAGGCCCAAGAAGGGGTGGGGCTGCCCTGTGGTCACATGGGGTAGCTGTGGGGTGTGGAGGCTTATCCCACTACATGGCTGGGGCTGGCCCTCTGTGGGTTCAGGAACCATTTCCACCTAGTCAGGGGAAGCTGACTATAAGTCCCGCCCACCCCCTTCTGCCACCCTTACAGTGGTTTCTCTCAGAGTTCTCTGCTTCAGTTGTGCCTGAAGTAGCATGCCCCACTGCTGCAGGGCTCCCCCACCCCGACCTGGTTGATTAAAGTCAGTCATTTCTATTCCCATTCCTGAGGTCTGTGCTGTGTGTGGAAGTGGTGGGTTGGTGGTGGCCTGGGGAACAGGATTCTTCACTTAATAGGAAAAGCACCCTGAGAGCATTTTTCCAAAGATGAGTGGGGGCCACCCGCATGAGATTCACTGAGGTAGCAGGGAGCGCATGCAGACCTGTAGCTGTGTGGACGTTTGGTAGCAAAAACCTGGGCCGCAGCCCCAGTGCATTTCCCATGTACCACCACTGAATGTGGTGGGCAAGGAAGAGCAGCCGCTTCCAGGCCAGAGGTCCTCAACCTTGGAGTCACTGGGGAGCTTTCAAAATGGCTGATGTCTGAGTCCTGTTCCCCAAGATTCTGATTTCTTAGGTCTGGGGTACGGCCTTGGCACTGGGGTTTTGGAAAGCTCTGTGGGGACTTTACCCTGCAGCTGGGACTGAGAACTTCTGCTCTAGGATGCGTTTCTCAGCCTTGGCACTGAGACATTTGGAGCCAGATGGTTCTTTGTTGTGGGTATTTAGCAGCATCCCTGGCCTCTGCCTACTGGATGCCAGTAGCATCTCCCCCCAAGTTGTGACAATCAAACATCTCCAGACATTGCCAAATGTGTCCTGGCAGGCAAAATTGACCTTGTTTGGGAACCACTGCTCTAGGCCAGTGGTTTTTTTGGGGTCTGCATAATGGCTAAAAATGTAGGCTCTAGGGCTATATTGCCTGGGTTCAAATTCTAGCTAATAAAGGGCAGAGCTTTGGGAAATGACATAATCTTTCTGTGGCTCTATTTCCTTATCTGTAAAGTGGATAATAAAAACACACTTCATAGGGTTGTTGGGAGGCTCAAATAGGTTAACATTTGTAAAGTGCCTGGCAATCCACCCCCCCATATGGGTTTAAAATGGAGAACTGACTAATCACAATATCGGAACTACGTTTTAATAAGCTCTCAAGCTTCTTAGCCACATGGAAGTTTTAAGAGCCTCTAACTTCAGGGATGTCAAGAGTGGCTCCCCTCATTTGGGGTGGAATCTCACCCATGGGCTTGAGTGTGTGCACAGGCCTGGGACCCTCAGTACCTGAACCTGGGCTTTGGCGTGAACACCATCTTTTTGGTGTCCACATGACAGGCTGGGACTTAGGCTAAGGTCTAAGTCTGGCTGGTGCAACAGTGCCCTCTAGAGGACAGACCAGGTCCAGCCGCTGCCTCAGATTCACGGCTCACAGCTCCCTCTTCCCACCCAGCACTGTGTACAGACAGAGGACCTGCTGATGTGTCTATTGGAACGACTTTATTTAAGTAGACTGGGCCCCACCAGGCAACGTGGTTTGTGCGAGGCTGTGCAAGGGACAGGCTTGGGCTAAGAGAAGGGAGGTGAGCTGGTTAAGCACACTGCAGTCCGCGGGTCGCCACATAGCTTTCACACACACCTGCTGCTGCGGCCCACACCTGGCAGGGCCTTTGGTCGTTGTACGGCATGGGGGAGAATACTGCCTGGACTCTGGAACTGGGGCAGGTCTTGGTGTTACAGATGAGGGTGCCAGCGAAGATTTGCTAGCCCCAGCTTTGCACCATCTGGGCTGAGGAGCCTTTGGACCACTGCTAGGCGAGCCCAGTCCAGGGTAGGCACCTGGCCCCACTGGACCAGAGGAGATGAGCCTGGGCCCATCAGCTCCTGGCACTCTGGTTTTGCCCCCCTCCCTCCCTAACCAAACAAGTCCAAAGTCAAGAATGGCACAGGTCAGCCCAGAGGGGGCCTTTTAGCCTCTACAATCTAGCCCCCCGGGTCAGCTAGAGTGGGAAAAGGCAACTTGGTTAATTGCGGCTCTTTCTCCAGTCCTAAGGGGGCTGGATCCCCAATACCCATCTTTTGCTAGGGGCCTCTGCCAAAGAGTGATTCTACCTCCTGTTTCAGAAAATCCAACCAGCAACCAGCCTGTTGATTCCAGGCAGTGAGCAAGTAGAAGAGGGAGAAAGAAACAGGCTGTGGGAGTGCCTTTGAATGTAGCCTCCGATCCCAAATGGTCCTGAGGCCTATGGATACTGTCCATTAGCAAGGAGTGGCGGGGCCCTGGATGCTATGCTAAGCTTAGGTGCTGTAAACATTAGTGTGAACATGGTGACCGGTAGGCAGGAGGCGATGAGCTCCCTCTCTCCAGTCCTCATACTGAACAAACACTTCAATAAATAAAACTGTTTGAAGATGGCATTGCCCAAAGATGGATGAAAGCAAGTAAGAGGGCGTGGGGCCAACAGGCTTCTCAAACTTTCCTGCGACCCCCTGGATGGGGCTGGGGGTTGGAGCACTGACTCTACCGCCATCAGAAGTAGCACTACTCCTGCCCTTCTCAAATGCCCTGTGTTGTCCTGGTCCCCAGGTAAAGTGGAGGGCATCCTGCCTTCTCCCGACTCTGGAGTCTTAGTAACTCCTGGAGTGCTTTTCCAGCCTCCCAAACCCAAACTGCAACAAAACCAGACAGAACTCAACCCCGGCCCCAGTCCTTAGTCCATGATCAAGAAGCATTGAGAACAGAATGATGAGCAAGGGAGGAAGCAGCTGCCTTGGGCCTCAGGGCACCCTGAGGGTGCAGTGGGGGTGGGGCTAGCCCAGCCTAGGATGGGCAGCAGCAAGGTCTCTTGGGGGTTGGGTTTCCCTCCCTCTCTGTCTTTCTATGGTAGTAAACATAGTCCCACACAACCAGACAAAGGCCCAGCTGACGGAGTGGGGCTCTCTGCCGGCGCTCTTCCCTGTCAGGGGCCAGTTAGTGGTCAACCCCAGGCCTCAGGCCATCGCCATCGTGGGTAGTTCATCGTCCTTTCTGGGCCCTGGGCTCCCTGGGCCACACGGCACTCGCGTATGTACACACACTCGTACCCACACACACACTCATACACACAGGCAGTTCCTCGCAAACACTCCGACTCAAGAAAGCGAGTTTTAAAGTGGAGTTAACTTCAGAGAGAGGTGAAGATGACGTCTCAACATTAGAAGGTTTTCCTGTGGATAGATCGGGCACCATCTTCCTCGTACTCCTTCTTTGAGACCCACATCTTCTTAAAGGTGTCCAGGGAGGCGAGGATAGAGCCCCTGGAGTGGAGGGAATCCAAAGGAACATTGTGTGTGAGACAGAGAGAGAGAGAGAGAGCACGCGCGAGAGAACTCCGGTGTTGGTGGAGCCAGCCAGTCCCCATGGGGCCAAACTAGATCAGGCTTTTCTTTAAAGGGGTGGGGTAGTGAGGGGTAATCAATGCCTTCACTTCCTGTTCCGCTCTTATTCCCAGAAAAGCTACTCACCCAATCCATGTGGAATACAGTCTCTCCTGAGGTGCAGATATCTGCAAGGGTGAGTAGAAAGAGAAACCTGAGACTTGCATCCTCCCTTCTCCCTTTCCCTTCCAAGGCTTGTTGTCTTTATGGCCAATTCTCACTGCCCAAGGCAATGGATATATTTCACAGGATAGGCTTTAAGTTGTGCCCCTGCTGGACCCTGTGGCCTCTCTGGAGGTACTGTGACCAGCCTGACACTCATTGGGAGAAGCAGGCTTCCAGCAACCGTAAGTATCCATAGCTCCCAGGGAAGCTGGGGTTCTGTGGGAGCAAGATTTGGCTCTGTGAGGGGACAGGGGAAACAGACTCCATGGCAGGAGCCATACTCCTTCATTTAGGATCCCTCTGTCCTCAGCCAGGCTAGCTCCCTTCAGCTGTGACTAAGATGTTGGACTGTATCACAGGGGAGCAGCGAAAGCCAATCTCATGTCAATGTTACAGTTTCCCTGAAAGACCACACGAGGGGCCCTCTGCCTAGCACCTTGCCACAGCTGGGTATCAGACTTGCCATCCTTCTGTGAAGAGGGAGAGTGAGCATGGGTGCTCCCCTCTGGCAGACCTCAGGGTCAGCATAGAAGCAGGGAGCCATCTGGCAGTGCCTGTATGGCCTTGGCTGCCCGAAAAGCTTGGGCAAAGCTGGCGGGGAGGCCATACCACGTGGCACTCTAGACCCTTGGAGGCCCAGTTCCACCCAGCCCTGCCCCCGCCATGCTCCTACCCTGATCTTCACATCTTTCGGAGCCAGTTTCTTCACTTCACTCAGTAGCCGGTCACCAAAACCTGAATGGGCAAGGAAGGAGAATCTCGAGTCAATTCTCTGGGTGTCTGGGTCCAGCAAGATCTGGAAGCTTCCTCAGGAAGGGACCCGAGAGCAAAGACCAACCTTTGAACAGGGTGGAGCCTCCTGAGAGGACAATGTTAGAGAAAAGTGTGCGCCGCAGGTCCATGTCAGACTTCTGGATGGCAAACACCAGTACCTCATGGATGCCCTCACTCTCTTCGCCAATCAGGTCTGGCCTGAACAGCAGCTCAGGTGCCCGGAATCGGGAAGGACCAATCTGCAGGGTGGAGGGCAAGCTTCAGAGGCTGGGACTGGGGCCGAGGTCCCTTTCGGGGTGGGAACGGAAGAGGTCCCATCTCTTAGTAATCAGGTGGCTATGAAGGCTCGGCTCAGGCAAGACCCTGTACGTCAAGGACCTCAAAGTACAAAGATAGGGCTCCTGGGAAACTAGAGAGAGGAAGCTCCTACGTTTAATCTTAGCTCTGGCATTTTCCAGCCAAGAGACCTTTGGCATTAATATATGGATTCATTCATTCGTGGAAATTTCTTCCTATAAATGGAGGTACAGGGAGAGGCAACTTGCCCTATACTGTGCCCAAGTGGTTTAGGACAGCACTAACCATCCCCCTTCCTAATCCTTTCCTGACCTAAGAAAACGCCTCTGGTGCCTCCTGCACCCCACACAGGAAAAGCAAAGTCCCTGGTGCCTTGCTCTGTAGGAGACGGTGCTGCTCAAGAGCTACACTGCTCCAGGAAGAGGGGTAAAATGACTGGTATATCTGACTCCAGCCTCCCCTTGTGGAGTTCTGTTTGGGCCCAGAGCTTTTGGGGGCCCGAGGGGACTGAGGGGTGAGGTCCAGCTGCCTACCTCAATGGTGCTACCGTCGGGCAGGTAGTACTGAGCCTTCTCCGTCTCTAGTGTCTCATCCTTCTGGGGGTTTATGGACAGGTAGCAGGCTCTCTGTGGAACCAAGCACAAGTCAGGCAGATAGGAAACCTGGCACCTACCTGGTCAGAATCCTAGGGGAATGATGTGCTGCTGCAGAAATCTGCACAACTACAGTGATTGCCTTAAAGGTCATTAGAGCTACTGCCCCAGGGGAGGAGCAGAGAGGTTTCTGTCAGCCTTCACCGGGTAGCATTTAGGATATGAGTTCCTACTTGTTCCATCTTCCTGGTGGGCAAGCATGGAAACTTGGCTCTTTGGATCTGGGTCTGAGACCATAACCTCACTTTAGTTCAGACTTAGGCCATTTTTCTCCTCTACTACTCATATGGTTCTGGGTCCTGCCTGCCGAGCTCAGAGGTTTCCCTAGAGTCACAGGTGGCAGGAGGATTCAGTTTACTTAAAAAGAAAAATGTATTCTGACTTCTTCAAGGATGTAAAAGAACGTATGTACACAAGGTATAAAAAAAACATAATGGGGGCCGGCCCCGTGGTGTAGCAGTTAAGTGTGCGTGCTCCGCTGCTGGCGGCCCAGGTTCGGATCCTGGGTGCACACGGACGCACCACTTGTCAGGCCATACTGTGGCGGCATCCCATATAAAGTGGAGGAAGATCGGCACAGATGTTAGCCCAGGGCCAGTCTTCCTCAGCAAAAAAAGAAGAGGATTAGCACGGATGTTAGCTCAGGGCTGATCTTCCTCACACACACACACACAAAAAAAACCCATAATGAACACTGGTGTACCTATCACCCACGTTAAGAAATAGAAACAGCTCCCTTTCCCCCACAAGATGGCAGCACATCAGGAAGGTGAATCTGTCAATGTGAGGGGCGCAGCTGGAGGATCACACAGCTGCCAGGAGGCCTGGCTGGGAAGAACAGAGCCTGACCCAAGACCCCCAGGACAGGAGCTTCGCCTTTCTTCACTCTAGGTCATGGACACCCTGGCTGCTCTGTTCCCATTCCCTATCTCATCTCTGGGCCCATGGGGCAGCACCCACCTCTTTTATGGCCTTGACAATCTCAAACTCGGAGGATGAGTGGAAATCATAGCCCTCCTTACGCAGGTAGAGGCGAAGGAAGCGAGAGACGTCTCGGCCAGCGATGTCGATGCGCATGATTGAGTGGGGCATGGCAAAGCCCTCATAAATGGGCACGGCATGGGTAACGCCATCCCCAGAATCCAGCACTACACCCGTGGTCCTGCCTGTGGCATAACTGAAGCAAAGGGGGCAAACCATCACTACCCCTGCCGCCTCACTCTGGGAAGAAATTCACCTCTTTTTAGAGTCCAATGTCAGCTACACTAAAGCCGCCTTTCTCCAGGGGCCTTACACTGGACTGAGTACTAAGGAAGCCTGAGCATTGAAGCCAGCCTTGAAATACCTGAATGAAAGGAACTAAACCTCTCCAAGCTCCCTCCCCCACTTCCAGAAGAGCAGGCCTTCCAATCTCAAGAGATGCCCTGGCCTTCAAACTGCTTCAGGGACCCAGCCCGAGGGGCAGTTTTTACTCTCTAAACAAAAGGAAAAAACCCAAATGCCTACAGGGGCCAGGCAGGAAAAGTAAATGAGTAAAGGAAAATAAGAATATTTTCACTTTCACAAAAAACTAGCTTTTTTCCCACACGGCCCTCTAGGTCTGTCCATAGTTTTTTTCTCTTTTGGTAGAGACAAGGGTACAGACATGTACTTCTGTGATATGAGAGGAAAAACCCACCATGTTAGACAAATAGCAGCTGATACTCTGCCTTCGTGTTGGGAGGACAACAGGGAAAGGAGTGGACTGTGGGGAAGTCAAGCTTGCAAACTCTATCTCAAATGGCGGCTGCTATTTCAGCTCTTGCCAATTTTTGCCCTATAGGAATGCAGGCCCAGCATTACCACATCTTACCATTTTCTCAGAGAAGCCAGAAATTTGGATTTTGACAGGAAAGCTACCAATTTTTAAATGCTAGCTCACAATTTTTAATGGCGTCAAACAAATCCCATCTGCAGGTCACCAGTGTATAATCTCGGCAGTAGACCTAACCCTGGCGTGAGGCAGGCTGGGAGCATGACAGGAATGACAGGGGTGTGAGACCAGAGACCATGGTGGTGTCTTCACCCTATCTCCAGCCTCGCAGAGCACCTGGCACAAGCGGGCACTGAATAAATGTCTGAACATTTACAGGGGCCTTCCCAGCAGGCCGAGCAGAGAGCCTTGGGCACCAAACCTGCTGAGAGTACCAGACTGGGAGACAGTCTCAATACTCCCCTTCCCACCACCTTTAACCCTTCCCTAGCAGGGGTACTCAAGTTGCTCTGAACCAACCCAAAGGAGAGGCAGTCTAGAACCTGCTTTCCCTCCCAAGAGGCCAGGCTAGCCAGCCAGGCTGCTACTCACAGGCTGAGCACAGCTTGCATGGAGATGAAAAGGGCTGGCACATTGAAGGTCTCGAAGAAAACTTCAGCAGCTCGTTCTCGGTTTTTCCGCGGGTTTAAAGGCGCCTCCGTCAAAAGCACTGGATGCTGTGAAAGATGCCCAGATGGTAATCAGGGCGAGGCCACATTCCCACCCCTCATTTGTACTGGAGGAGAAGTCCCTGCGTGGCTGGCTAGAGCCCAGGGAGGGGACCTTTGTCAGCCTCCCCCCAAAAAAGAGGCAAGCTGGGTCTGTCACCTACCCCTGCCCAAGTCAGTTTCTCAACTTTCCAAATTCATGCCCCCTTTAAAGTCTCATTCTGTCCTCCCCTCTACCCCTTACACCCCACTCCTTGTTCGCCAAGATTCTTGTATTGGCCCTGTATCTACTGTATAGCTCCAATTGTCAAGAATATTTTGCTAAACTCTAAATTTGGTTTTATTATGATAAAAAAATAGTTAAAAAATTTTCAAAATAGAAAATTAAATTTCAATATTGAATGTACTTTTAAAAAACGGAACATACCCCTCCCATGGAAATTCTGAAATGCCTAGTATGCACCTTCTTTTGTGTTTCTGAGTTGAGAGTTACTTCTTTACAAGTTAAAGAGCATAGGCTCTGAAGTCTGAAAGACATGGGTGTGAATCCCAGCTCTACCACTTTATTCACTGGGTGATCTTGGAAACACTACTGGCTTCTCTGAACCTCTGTTTCCTTGTTTGTGAAACGGAGATAATACTACCTACACCTCATAGGAATGGTGTGAAGATTAACTGCGAACATGTCTGAGAAGCACATGGCCCGGTGCCTGGCACGTAGTGAGACTCAAATACTCTTGGCAGTTATCATCGTCATCCTCCTTATCTCTGGGGTAGGGGTTCTGCACAGCTCTGCACACCCCAGAGGGGTGCCCTGTACACAGGGCCCTCACCTCCTCTGAGAAAGTCTGCAGCTGGTCCTTAGAATAGACATATTGCCAGATGCGCTCCATGTCGTTCCAGTCCTTGACAATGCCGTGCTCCATGGGGTAGCGGATGGAGAGCAGCCCTCGGTGTTCCTGGGGGCAGAGAGCAGGACTTACAGCAGCAGCCAGCCTTTCAGCCGGGCTGCCCAGTGGACCCTGCTCTTCCAGGACTGGGAATTCCCACCTAGCAGTCCTCACCCAGGGCTAAGGGGGGACACCCACTCTCCAAGTCTCTAAACTGTATGCTGCAAACTGCTCTCACTGTCCAATTAGCTGGCAAAGCTGAGGGCTTCTGCCTTTCCATGGACCTTCGGGTGCCCCTAGGGAAAGTGACAGGAGGCACCCTCCTCATTGCCTCATCCTAGGACACAATCTCCTGGCTCCCACCTCTGGGCCTCAGCACTTGAAGCCAAGGTCGGCAACAATGATTCTGTTGTTCTGCTTCTAGAGGCTGCCGGAGGGCTCTGCCAAACTGTACTAATTAACTCATCCCCAGGGTACCCCAGCGACGATCTCTTTCCAAATCCCTTTTGCCAAAAAAATAACCAAACCAGTCAATTTGATCATTGGCAAGGTAGCGACAGAATACAGAAGGAAGGCATCAGCCCTGTTTTCTAGACTGGTCTCTGTTTCCCAAAGTGGGATTTCATATATTTCCTCTCCAAAACCACAGGCTGCTCCTGGGAGAAATCAACTGATTAGGCCTAGGATGAGAGAACCAAAGGGGAGACTTGAAGAAGAAAGTGCTCCTTTTACTCATATCTATGTCCCACTGCTGGGACACTGCCCATGTGGGGAATAATGAAGGTCTTCTGCTGGCTTGAGGCTTCTTCAATAGAACTGGGAATTACCTCAGCTTTGGGGCCGATGAAAATGTCGCCTTCGAGGGCTCCTGCCATGACTCGAACATGCTTGGGTCTGCCCACACTACAAGAAAGTCAGGAGGACCATCACTTTTCATTTCACCACAGAACACACAACAGAACACAGGAAGGAAGTGTAGACACACATACTTAGACGGGAAGAAATACACTCAATTCTACTGTGATTATCTTTGAGGAGTGAGATTACAGTTGACTTTGATTGTCTTCTTTCTACTTTTCTGCATTTCCCACAATTTCTACAATGGACATGTGTTATTTTAAGCTATTTGTATATTAGTTCACATTTTTATTATATTTATATTTTTTATAAGTTATTTAAAAAATATTTAGATGATTCAATATTTCTAGTTCTTCTCTTTCCCCAGTGTATGTGTGGACCAAGAGAGACAAGGAAACAAGAATTTCTAAATGAATGGTTAACTCAAAAAATTTTAGTCTCCTTAGCTCCCCGTCCAGGACTTCCACTAAGCAAAACTGTGATGTTGTAACTGGGATAGATAGCTTTCTTCCTTTTTCTCCCCCTTTAAGCCCCCTCCCCAGGCGCCTGTGCCCTTCTCCTGCCGGCAGTCTCTCTGCCTTAGGAGGCAAGCACTGAGAAACTCATTCTCATGAAGATGGTAGGTATGGTTCAATGTTAAACCCCATCCCAGGTGATAGGAGAATTTTAAAAAGAGGGCTTCAGGAAGAGGCAGTCACCCAAACCAATGAGTCACCAATGACAACATTTTTGGCATCAGATAAAATCAAACTTAAAAAGAGGTCTCTTGCCTGTGCCTCTTAAATTGTACCATGTAGGCAATTGTTTCCTTTGTTTACTCCAAAAGCCAGCTGCTGTCCCTTGCTCATGGTTGTTTTGAGTATCAAGGCTGACCCTAATGAGAGCTCTCTTCTCCCTAAAAGATGGAAGTCTGACTCCGTAACAAAGCTGACAAGCCTCCCAAGCTCTGACTAAGCTACAGAATGACTTACTAGTTTGGAAAGCAGTATTTGGGGATCTGGTCACCAGCAAAACCAGCTTTAATCACACCGGATCCCTGAGGAGAGAGGAGAAAGAGAAGTCAGAAGTATCACAAAAACAAGAGGAGATATATATCATACAATACATATAATAAGGTTCCATTTTTATTTAAAAAAGAGAGAGACGAGCCAGCCCTCATGGCCTAGCGGTTAAAGTTTGGCATGCTCTGCTTCGGCAGCACGGTCAGCCCGGGTTTGGTTCCTGGGTGCAGAACCACACTACTCGTCTGTCAGTAGCCATACTGTGGTGGCGCCTCACACAGAAAGAAGGACTTACAACTAGAATATAGAACTATGGACTGGGGCTTTGGGGAGAAAAAAAAAAAGAGAGGAAGATTGGCAACAGATGTTAGCTCAGAGCAACTCTTTCTCAGCAAAAAAAAAAAAAGATGCATAAAAAAAAGAGAGAGGGGCCGGCCCGGTGGCGCAAGCGGTTGGGTGCGCGCGCTCCGCTGCGGCGGCCCGGGGTTCACTGGTTCGGATCCCGGGCGCGCACCGGCGCACTGCTTGGTAAGCCATGCTGTGGCGGCGTCCCATATAAAGTGGAGGAAGATGGGCACCGATGTTGGCCCAGGGCCGTCTTCCTCAGCAAAAAAGGAGGAGGATTGGCGGATGTTAGCTCAGGGCTGATCTCCTCACAAAAAAAAAAAAAAAAAAAAAAAAGAGAGAGACCTTATATTTGTGTATAATGTATCCATTTCTCTGAACATTTGTATAGCGCAAGCACCGTACAGTGCATGCCAAAGGGAGGGACGTGGGACTGGGCATAGTGAGGAGACCTTTCACCGTACACTTAAAGTATTATTTGATTTTTCTTTATTCTTTGACTTTTCTACATTGAACATGTTTTGCTTTTGGAATTAAAAATGATATTAAAAAGGGAAGAAAAAGAGGAAAGCTGAGGAGAGAAGAGGAAAGTACCTAAAATCACCAAAGCAGCCAAGTTCAGGAACATAACCAAGGTGGGAAGGGCGCGTGATTCTTTCTGTTACACCACCATGGGATGCTTTCAACCTCCTTTCCCAGCTCAGGCCTGAACTCTCCCGGCCCTCCAGGGCCTCGATGACAGACACCACCATGAGCATTGTCATGCTTGAAGCTGACGCTGATGGAACACACGTTGTCTGCTTCTTACTGCAGGGGTACAGCACTATGCTTTGCAGGGTGTTTGTGGTAGTTGTTTTGTTTTGTTTTTACCATGCTTTGTTTTACTCGTTGGTCTCCTGATGGTAAAGAGCAGGTAAGCCCTAAAGCATTGTCTGGGAAGAGACCCAAGATTATAATCCTGCTACTCCAATCTTTGGTATGCTGGGTGAGGTGCCCAGCAAAGTATCTGACTTCTTCCTCCAGCAGCTCTGGTACCACCCAGGGCCCAACCAAAGTAAACACTGACTCGAGACACAGATACCAACTTTGTGCAGGACAGATGTCAAGGCTTGATACTGCTTGCAGATACACCCTGTTCTCCTCCTTAACCGTCCTTCTACCACCACACCTGATACTTTCACCCTTCTACCCCAACATGGTTTACAGCTGCACATGTAATTGGGGCAAGCCTTTTCCTGCTGCCTGTCAACCACTTCTCCTGGGGTGGAGTGTGATATTTCCAGAACCCACACAGCAAGCAGTAAACATATCAGGAGATGCTCAACAGCCAAGGTTCTTTTGCACCAAAGGCTTCCCAGCAACTCCCCTGGTTCCCTCTCTGTCTCTCATTCCTGTTCTTCTATAGGAGAAGTGGGGTGCCTGACTCTGGCAAGACAGAGGGAGGACGTAAGAAATGGTGGAAGAACAGGGAGAGTGGTTTGTGGGGAGAGCAGGGCAAGCCAGTTCTCTAAGACAGCAGGAAGCTCTGCCAACAGAAAAGAGAGAATACAAGAGACAATGTGCAAACTCATCGGCCTGGGCAGAACAGCAAGGAGCCTGGAAAAGGTGCAGCTGTAAACTGAGCTGAAAGACTGGGAAGGAGGGAGGACCATCCTACTGCAAACCTGTGGGCTCAGGGACATGGATAGTGAGAACAGCACTGTACAAGAGAACTGGGAGAACTTGGTAGCTCAAGCTTCCAGTAATTGCTCACTGCCTTCACCTGGGTGTGGTGATGCTGCCAGACTAATTGGATCTCCAGGTAGAGGTTGCAAACAAGAAAAGTAAAGATGAGACCTGTACTTCAGACTCTGGATATCTTTAAGAGATGATTTTCCTGGCTATTTCATTTTGAGTTTACTAGCAAAAGGACTAGAGTCTGAGTAACAAGGCAGATTAAGATGTCAGGTTCATTTCTTCCTCTCTCTCCTTCCCAGGAAGAGTCTAACAAGCTCCATTCAAATATCACTGCCTTCCTCCTGAAGAATAATCCCCAGCTGGAATTAGTTATCCTCTTCCTATCATCTCACAAAATCACCATTACCTGTACCACTAGGTAGCATGCATTTCATTCTGCTATTTGAATTTGTGGTTTCCATTTTTGTCTCTTTTCAGCCCAAGTTCCTTGAGGTCAGACTTTGCAGATCAGCAGACTTTGCAGATCAGCATCTGGCATTTGCAGTGTCCTCAAATAGATACTGACTGACTAAAATTAAAATCAAGCTCAAACGATTGGCAGATGAAGCCTAAAGTATGGAACCTGAATGAGCAGCTGAATTCCAGAAGCCCCAGGCAGAGGTGGTGCCAGAAAGGTGAAGGCAGCATTGAGAATGATGCACAAGGTAGAACCAGACCCAGCTTGTCCCTGCAGCCCCACAAGCTGGCCTGCCAGGGCAGTAGTTGGGTGAAGAATGGGTGGGGATGGGAGAGGCGGCTGAGCTGCCTCTGTTGTGCTCCACCATATCACGAGAGCATATAAAAGGGTCATGTCAATTTTTTGAACTGTATTTGTAACTAGGAACTGTGTACTTGACAAATGAGCTGCCACTCTCTTCGCTATTCACTCTGGCAAAGCCAAGTAAACAAATGCCTTGTAGAGGCTTCTTGAAAAAGTAGTCTCATTACACATTTAATTTTTGAGGACTCAAGTCTGCTGCCAGCCACCAATGACCATTCTCTTCCTGATGCAGGCAAACAAATAGCAAATCTCTCCGTAAGACTCTCCCAGTACCTGCTGGCTATCGGCCTTGTGGCTTAGGAAACCTTTATCCTAAGCACTCTTGATTGTTCTTTACATTCTGGGAAGGAGGCTAGTTATCTCCCATTTTACAAGTGGGAAAAGGAAGCTGAGAGGTGGAGCCTCAGAGTCTAGGACACTGGTGGCCCATTTTGGCCCAAAGACATATTTTGTTTGGCCCACAAAGTACTTTTTAAAAAACAGCTTTATTGAGATAAAATTCATATGCCATACAATTTACTCATTTAATAATTCTGATTCCTCTTGAAAAATCAGAAGATCTGGCAACACTGGGTCTGCATTCTTGTATGGGGACAGCTGGCTGGAAATGAAAAGCAGTTGGCCCTTTGGTCAGGCATGCTTAATGCAGCTTCCAGATTCCTCACACTGTCTTTAAGGCTACCCTCTTCCTCCCTCTAATTCCCAGCAACTAATTCAAGATGTTTCTCCTTCCACATGACATCTGGTTTCTTTCTTACCCTCAGGGCACCTAGCTTGGTGTGATGCACATCCTTGGCTCTCAAAATACACATAATTGAATAGTGAGCTCTCTCTACAAGTCACCTCCTCTTCACCCTTTCCATCAAGCTAGGAATGGATTCTTGCTGAAGTTGTACAAATAGCCTGAACATCACATTGCAAGTGACAGTGTTAAATATATTGACTTCATCTCCTCGGTTAATTCTAGTGTCCCTTAAACTTAAGTGAATCAGCAGATTATAAGAGCTGCAAACTGTGAAAAAAAAATTGAGACAATTAATAAAATTGGAATATTGACTGGATATTTGATGATATTAAAGAATTACTGGGGGCCGACCTGGTGGCACAAGCGGTTAAGTGCGTGCGCTCTTGCACCGACGCACTGCTTGTCAGGCCATGCTGTGGCGGCGACGCATATAAAGCGGAAGAAGATGGGAGTGGATGTTAGCCCAGGGCCAGTCTTCCTCAGCAAAAAGAGGAGGATTGGCAGATGTTAGCTCAGGGCTAATCTTCCTCACACACACACAAAAAAAATTATTGTTAATTATATTAGGTTTTGATAATAGTATGTTGATTATGTTTTTAAAAGAGTGTGGCAGCAGGAAGTGGGTGGGAATGTGGTTAAAAAGATTGGACAGGAGCTGATAACTGCTACAGGTAGGTGACGGATATGTGGATGTTTGTTATACTATTCCCTCTCCTGTTATTTATATTTGAAATTTTCTCTAATAAAAAGAATAAGAGCTAGTGAATAAGATGATAGCACTTAAGTAAAAATTCGAAACACCAATACTGCGCGCGCGGGCGCCCGCGCGTGCGCGCACACACACACACACTAAAATATGTATGTCCATAAAATCATGGATGGAAAGGAGCACATCAATTTCATGATGATGGTTTGCTTCTGGGATTACTTCCGGAACAGAATGAAAGGACGAGATTGTAGAGAGGTACAAAGAGGCTTCGTTTATATCTGTAATGCTTTATTCCCCCCGGCAAAAAATCTGAAGCAAATATGGCAAATGTCAACATTTATTAAATCTGGGTGGGGGCTGGCCTCGTGGTGTAGCTGTTAAGTGCGCGCACTCCGCTGCTGGCAGCCCGGGTTTGGATCCCTGGCGCGCTGAAGCACTGCTTGTCAGGCCATGCTGTGGCGGCGTCCCACATAAAGTGGAGGAAGATGGGCAGGGATGTTAGCTCAGGGCCAGTCTTCCTCAGCAAAAAGAGGAGGATTGGCATGGATGTTAGCTCAGGGCTGATCTTTCTCACAAAAACAAAACAAATAAATCTGGGTGGTAGACACGTGCTACGTGGGTGCTTATTATATAGTTTTCTGAACTTTTCTGTATATTTAAAGTATCTCGTTTTTTAAAAAGGGGGCTAAAGCAGCATAACATCCCCCCAAAAGAGTGAAACTCTTAGCTTATTGATGAACTTGTAAAGATCTAATACTGTTTCTGTATTTAGGCCCACATAGTCACAAAGACAGTTTTAAGATTGACCAGAATATTGATCCATTTTAGGACAGAACTTAGGCTTTGGGATCTTAGCAAAGATTTGAGCTTCAGAATAAACACAGTATTCTGATCAAAGTGTTATAGTCTGCAAAATGTGGCTTAGGAGCTGCCCTCTTCTTGTATTACTATCTATGATATGCCTTTGGGAAGAATGACTTATGTTTAGTTTTTAAAAATACCTATCACTTTATTGTTGTCATTAAAGCGCGCACAGACACCCCTCCATTTTCCTCATTAAATTCTGAGAATTGGTTTGGTGCCAGAACAGGATGAAAGGAATGGTCAACAACTGTCTGAAGATTGGGAAAGGCAGTGGACTGATATTGGGGCTCTTCCCTCTTTTCTTTGCTTTCTTTGTTCTCCTTTCTTTTAATTACAGTCTCCTTAGCCCAGAAAATAAAATTGTAGCAACATGTTAAGCTATGGAGCTGTTAAATCTGGTAGAGACATATTATTCTTATAATATAAAGTTGGCTCAAATATTTCAAATGATTTTTCCTATCCCTTTTTCACTTTGAAACAAAACAAAACTTTATAAATGTCAAACAGCAAGAACTACTTGAGGCCTGAAATCTAAAAATGTGGCAGATGCTCAGTAAATCCTAATGGGAAAATTACTTAAGTTTCTCCTACTTTACCTTTTGGCAGAATTATTGGCATAATAAAGAAAATGTTGTCCCAGGGGCCGGCCCCCGTGGCTTAGCAGTTAAGTGTGCGAGCTCTGCTACTGGCAGCCCGGGTTTGGATCCCGGGCGCGCACCGTCGCACCGCTTGTCCGGCCATGCTGAGGTGGCGTCCCACATACAGCAACTAGAGGGATGTGCAACTATGACATACAACTATCTACTGGGGCTTTGGGGAAAAAAAGGAGGAGGACTGGCAATAGATGGTAGTTCAGAGCCGGTCTTCCTCAGCAAAAAGAGGAGGATTGGCATGGATGTTAGCTCAAGGCTGATCTTCCTCACAAAAAAAAAAAGAAAATGTTGTCCCAGAGAAAAAACAAGTCAATTCTTTAAATTTTAAAACTGAAAATTCACCACTGATTTGATGCATTTCAAAATACACTACCAAGAGAGAGGAAGGAGAGACTAAGAAGCATTTGCTTAAGTGACATTAAAGAAAATGGCTGGAGATGGAACTACTCCTTCCAAACAATTCAAGAAGCAGAGGATCTGGTGGGATGGACAGACCGTTCCTTCTGCACTGCTGATGAAAACAGGAAATGGCTAATTTCTATTTGTATTTTCTTTTTAAAACAAAAAAGGCAGATGAAGCACACACAAACTGGTTGAAGACAGAGATAGTGGTGTTCTCTGAAATTCAACATCAAGATCCAGCAGTTATACCTAACCCTCTGCCATAACAAACTAGGGTCCTCCGCCCCACCCCCAACCTCTCTTTATTTAGGGACTTCTTTGTTAATGTGATAAAGCTATTCAATCATTCATCCACTCACCCATCAATCCAATGAAAAAACATTTATTGAGCACATAGTGGTGCCAGGACCTAGGTAGTGTGTGTGTAGAGTGAGGTGAAGACGAGAGTAATGAAAAACGAAGGAATACTATCTTTTCCCACAAAGATTTAATAGTCTAGTGAGAGAGACAAAAAAAGTCCTCCCCAAAATGAGGTGTGTCACTGAGCTCAACCTCATACCCCTGGAGAGAAGGAAAGCTAACAACAAAAAAAGCACCTTTCCTTGGAAAAAGTGAGGACCTTGGAACTCAATCTCAATTTAAGTCTTGGCTCTTCAACTCATAAACCAGGTAGTTTGAATACTGTTATTTAAACCTCTCCAAGCTTCACTTTCCTGCATAAACTGGGGGTAGTAATTCCTATCTACCTACCGGACGCTTAAATGAGGTGATGCAAATGAAACAACCTTGTAACATGCCTAAGATGTCCCAAGGGCTGGGTCAACAGAGGGCATCTGACAGTCAGCTCCGGACAGGGAATAGGCAGTTTTGCCTCCATGGAGCCATTTAGAAGAGGCACAGAAAAGGTATCAACCAATCTCGGTGGGACCAAACATTTGAGTGGAAGACAGAAACGTAAAACAGTTGTTTTACAATTGTCCCCCTCCGCCCCAAATAAGAGCAGTATTTAGATTCTTTCCATTTGTCACTATTGATGCTAACGGATAAAGCACTGGATTTAGGGCACCTCTACTGTGCGACCCTGGGCTCACTAGACTTCTTCGCGCTTCAGTTTTGTCATTTGTAAAACGAGGATGAAACGTCCTGCCTTAACCATTCACCCAGTTTTTGTGAGGATCCACTCGAATGGATGTGCACTCCCCCCACCCACGTCAGCGCTAGAGCGCCTGGCAAATGTTATGTTTGGTAATTTTTTTCCCCAGCAATTAGGCGTTCCGAAGACGAAGGTATCACCCTGCTTGCTTTGTCACTCTCCTTTCTTCTCGACCTTTATTCACGTTATAATTTATAATCACAGAAATAACTGAAATCTTATGGCTATTTTTCGCACCAGATTCTCGGGCCCCACCCAGATACACCGCCAAGCCTCCGGCCAGCTGCAGACAGAGGGAAACTTACCCCTTCTCTACCCGCGGGCAGGCCCTAGCCCGTCAGGCCCCTACACCGGGCGATCCCGAAACCAATCCTCACAACCCTCGTGCATCGCCCCGCCCCTTAGAGAGGGGACACACTATGGCGGCCCGGAAAAATGGCAGGGGCGCGAGCCAATCACTGCAGAGGGCTGCCCTTATCCGGCAAGGCCCAGAGGCGGGGTCATCAGTCAAGATGGACAGCCAGAGCAGCCAATAGAGTTATCGGAAACCGGGGAGGGGATGGGCGCCGGGCGCTCACATCGGTTAAGGCCCCTCAAGCCAACGGCCCAAGAACCCGGCCCGCACTACAGCTCTTCCCTCTATCCATCCCCAAGTTCTCCATCCCACGGTTGCTGGCCGGCCGCCCTGCCTGCGGACTGGGGGGTGGGGGTGGGGTGGATGGAGGCGGCGGCGGCTGAACCCGCCTGACAGGCCGGGCCAGTGACAAAGAGCCGGCGGCCCGGGCTGAAACCCGGGAAGCAATCCCTTCGGGAAGGAGAGCATACGTCCCTTTAGAGATAGGAAAGACGCAACTCACGTTGTCGATCACGACGGGTTGGTTGGCGATCACATCGTAGGACTCCATGGCAGAGGAATCTTTCCTTCCGAGGAAGGAACTGCCAGCCGGGTCCGCTGCTAACGCCACTGACACGCATGCGCAGTCTAGCCGGTGGTAGAGGGCGGCAGGGAGCGGCCCGACCTCGCCTCCGAAGAACTACAAGCCCAGCATGCCTTGCACCAGGGTTAGCGAGCCAGGCAACTTCGGAGCCCCGCCTGCTTTAAGAGACGGGGCGTCGCGTTTCTGACGCACAGTACCCTGGGCTTTGTAGTCTCCATTGATAATAGACAGGGATGCCGATTGATGGGGGTATTGCTTGCTTGGATCTGTAATCCGCTTGAAGGGATTAGCAGTGCATGCTGAAATATGTAAAGTTGTATGAAAGTAGTCTTCTTGAGTACTTGTCTGTAGTTCGGTTTGGATTGGTCAGTAATTCGTGCATATTTGGATTTTACAGATCCCTCCTGCCACTCCCCACCACTTCCCCTGGACGATATAAGATTGCCATGTTTTTATTTGGGTCTATAAGACATTAATAAAAATCTATCGCCATCACACTCGACTAAAGGAAATTTTAATACACACACACGGGAAAGGACATATTGCCAGAACAAAAGAAAATAATTTAAATTGCATAAAATTTGCTTTTTAGAAAAAACGGTACATTTTTGTTGCTTTTCGCGTTTTTCCTGGGTAGGTGTGAACTTTGCAACAGGCTAACATTGGTCCGAAGACTGGCATTTGAAGCTACTGGTATAGATGATTTTTTGGCTATTAAAACATCGTTCATCTAATAACTTCAGAAACTGCTCTATCTCTTTAATTTTCGTGGGGAGCTAGAATTTACATTGATGAGCGAGAAAATGGAGGTGAAGAGAGGTTATGTGTCACTGCTTTCAAATGAGCCCAGTGCATTCTTCTCTAGATTATTTCCTCCCCGCCTTCAAGCTGCAGGGATCTTTTAGTTAATAGTACTGGTAAGCAGGACTCCCTTCTATCCCTTTCTCTTGGAATTTCCAGATCATTGAGTGGAAGACATTACTATATGAAAAGTTATTGTAAACAGGAAAGTAATTCCCAACTCAGTGCCTTCGAAATTAACTTTTTTTCCAGTTACAGAGAGCCAAGGTAATGGGGAAGGGCAGGCCACAGTAGATAATGATGTTCCTCAAAGTAATCTGCAGACATCTGCCTAAAACAGAAGAAAAAAGAGATTGTCATCTTCACTAAAAGCATTTTTTAAATAATTACCAAGTCTTTTTAATCGATCCTAGTTTACCTAACTCTTGTTACTTTCTGACAGAATTCCAAAATAGGTATTTCAAAATATGACCCCTGAATTTGGCGGTGTTAGTGTCAGTCGATATAGTCAATGGACATTCAAAGACGGTAGGTAACGTTCAGATTTGTTATCTATTAAAACTAATGCCAGGGGCTGGCCCCGTGGCTTAGCGGTTAAGTGTGCATGCTCCGCTACTGGCGGCCCCGGTTCGGATCCCGGGCGCGCAGGGACGCACCGCTTCTCCGGCCATGCTGAGGCGGCGTCCCACATACAGCAACTAGAAGGATGTGCAACTATGACATACAACTATCTACTGGGGCTTTGGGGGGGGGGGAAAGAGGAGGATTGGCAATAGATGTTAGCTCAGAGCTGGTATTCCTCAGCAAAAAGAGAAGGATTAGCATGGATGTTAGCTCAGGGCTGATCTTCCTCACAAAAAAAAATAATAATAATAAAATAAAACTAATGCCACACGGACGAATGAATCAATCTATTGTCAGATTTATATTTAAATCCTTGTTAGCAGCGTGTCAGCAAAACAGTGAGAAGCCTTTCGTCGGTGCACTTTCCACGGCTTTCGTGAGACCCTAGCACCTCAGAAGCATGCCGCAACATCTCTATTTAAGTCTAGGTTCCTCCTAACACTAGGGGGAGGCCAAGAGCCTTGGGACACCCCAAACGCAGGCAGAGGGAGGCGGGACCTATGGTCAAGTCACGCCTTCCCTACCTGTGACTGGCACAGACACTAGCCAATGGATGCTGGGATAGGGCGCGCCGGCGCCCCGCCCCCTTGAGCGCCCCGCGGCCGCCGAGGCACCCTCTGGCGGTCTCTGCGGCGGCGACTGCCAGGGCGGACGGTGCGCCGTGCGCAGGCGCGAAGCCTACACCTCGCTGCAGCCCCCGTCGCCTCGGGGAGTCGCACCCACGGAGTCCGCCGCTGGCGCGTCAGTGCTCTCGCCTCGTCCGCCTTCCCTGGCTTCCCCAGCGTCCTACACGCCCCGATGGCGGAGCTGCGGCCTAGTGGCGCCCCCGGCCCCACCGCGCCCCCGGCCCCTGGCCCTACTGCCCCCCCGGCCTTCGCCTCGCTCTTCCCCCCGGGACTGCACGCCATCTACGGAGAGTGCCGCCGCCTTTACCCTGACCAGCCAAACCCGCTCCAGGTTACCGCTATCGTCAAGTACTGGTATGCCCTGGGCCGCGGGGAGACGGACAGGGGCGGGCTGGGCAGGGTTAAAGCGCCGGGGGCGAAGTAATTTGCAAGGTTGGAGGAGGAGACAGAGAATGGTTAAAGCACTGGAAGGAGGGCTTCCTGCTGCGAGGGAAGGAGTTAAGGCTCAAATTGCGAATGGGGACAAAGGGGTTAACGGAGCCTGTGGGTAGCGAAGGGTTAACGAAGGAGGGAAGGCTGAAGGGTTAACTGAGATTAGGAGAATAAAGTGAATTGGGGGTGTGTGTAGGAGCTGAGAGGGGAACGGTAGGAGAGAGGGAACTGTAAACGTGGTGAAAGGAGGGGGCGCCTGTAGGGGGTCATTAGTGGGCGAGGGGAAGCCAAGGAGGGGCGGCCGAAGCGGGATGAGGGAGGCGAGGCGGGGCCTGGGGAGCATATGAGAGAGCTTTGGAGGAGCCGGGCTGGAGGAGCTCAAAGGGCACGAGACAGCATAGGGTTGGGGCCGGTCTGGGGACCCGGGCTCTCCTGTGGGTTAGGAGGGGAGCAAGCTGTGAGCGTCGTGCTTGTGAAGAGATGAGGAGGAGGTCTCGTTTTGATACTTCCCAGTGAGCTCAGACATCATATCAGTGCAATGCTTTTGCGTTTGAAGTTTCACCGGGCAACTTTTCCTGATAAACTTTCTGCTTACTCTGCACAGTTCTCTTTCTCCATGCAGAGCTTCCTCTGGCTCTGCAGCTGCTTTGCTTTAGGTCATTGGCTAGAACAGAGGCAGGCAGGGTCAGGGAGATCCATGATTTGGGTCAGGATTGAAGGAGACCTCGGTAAATGATGAAGACCTGGGAGTTAGACAAAGAGGAAAGAAGTGCAGTGTGATGTTAAGAGGAACTTCCTGGCCACGAACTTTAGGATTTAGGCAGCAGTGTCTCAGGGAAGCTGAGAGTAACCCTCAAGTAGCTCTGTTAAGGATTAGACCTGTTTACAGATGGGCTGCCCTTGGGGTAGGAATGGTCTTTTCTAGTTTCTCATTCCTGTTTGCAACCTGTCTCTTCCTGCAGCCTCTGGGCAAAACAGGTGTTGTGGGGACTCTGGAAAAGAGCCTGTCTTCATGGTCTTTCTGGACCAAAAGTTGACAAGAATTGGTTGAATCTGTCCAGAACCACATTCATGCAAGCATTGTATTAGATGGTCCCTTTGTTGAATCCTGGAAGACTTTTCAGGTATCTGCTTGGCCTGTGGCAGAGGGGGTAGGTAGACTCAAGGTAGAAGTGAATGAAGGGGATGTCTTTGCTGATTACCTTTCCCTTTAAGACTGAGTCTTTCTCCTACATGACAACCTCTTACTTCCTCCAGAGATGGCAGAAGCTAGGCTGGATAGGGCTGAGGCCAGCTCCCTGTGTCGATGGGAGGATGTGAAGAGGCTGACAGTGTGGAGGGCCTGAGGACCAGCCACCTGCTGCTTAGGGAGGGCCACGAGGAGCAGCCTGTCTCTGTCTGGTAGCCGGAGGAGGTGTGGCCAGTGGTACAGTTCTTTCTGGCAAGCACACTGTTCTTTGGTTGAGAGGAGTTTTTGAAGAGAGCTTCTGAGTGAAAAGCAGCTCTTGATAACTTAATCACCCATTCTAATTGCACCTCTATATTTAAATATGTATTGTGATGAACTCTGTTGGATTGTGTCATGAGAAAAGTGGGCCTGCCTCTGCCATACTGTTTTTTCAGGCCGCATTTGAGTGTAGGGAGAAATCCCTACACGGACTTGGGCAACTGTTTTTATGTCACCCAACTGGCCATGAAGGATAGAGTTGTGTGTAAAAGGTATTGAAGCATGTGCAAAGGACTAAGACTGGTTTGGGCAACTTTTTTTCTTCTTCTTGCTGCAAACTTGTTAATGGTCTAGACTCGGTGAATGATGAAGGCCAGAGATGGGCCAGCATGTAATGATGACTAAAAAGGATTGTGAAATTAGAAATGCTGCCTAGATGAAGAAAAACGTAAGAGGGGACAGCTCAGCAAATGATTCTTTCTAAGATTCAAAGGGGGTTGCGTAATTAAGATCCTGAAATTAATTCATTGATATCCCTCACATTTGGAGTCCCACAAGGCCTCTTCAGTTCTCATGGCAGGATGACAGACTGAGGCTGCCTGGGTCTGGCTGTGGGCCAGGTTACCTTGGGATTCCTTTTCTTGCAACAGAAGGGTGGCTCTTTGGCTAGTGGTCCTTGGCCAGCAGGGACATCCTGGCTGAAAGCGGAGACTTTAGTGAGCAGGGAGCAGAAGCAGAGAGGCAGAGCCTGTGCTCTGGGGCCACTCCAGTCCTGTACCTGCCCTGCAGAGTTAAGTGTTGTAGGAATTAAGTTGAGGGATGCTCTGGGTCCTTGAATAACATCTTTCTCTAAGTGCAAAATATGATTATTTTCTGTATACTCGTCTGCTTCCCGTCAGGTCTCTGAGTAAGTAGAATATTACAGTCTGTGCTTGGGGACTAGCTTAATTTTGTCTGACTCTTGGTCATTCTTTGCAGTGGGGTTTTAAGGTAAAGCCTCTCTCCTTGATGCAATACCTCCTGGGAGACTTGGCCAGAAAGAGAGCTGCAGTGAGGTCACAGATGGAGCATGGAAGAGTGGACATAGTTTTGCCACTTGTTGCTGGATGGACCTCAGCTGAGGGAGGGGCAAGACTGAGAATATGCAGCAGGAAGCTGGAGCGGATATGAAGCCTGCAGTCACTCCCATCTTTTCCAGAGTTCTGCAGTTTCATGGGGTCCTTCCTGGGAGAGCTTCCCTTTTCTTGCCTCTTTCCCCTGACAAACTTTTCTAAATCTAACTGGTTGTGGAATTAGTCAAATGATTTGGCAAAATCAGAGTTAAGGAAAGACATGGAGATTTGCCCCTTTTCCTAATCCACTCTGTTGAGATTCTAAGCTATTTGTAGTGACTTTCTTACAAGTTCTATAAATAACTTAGCGTTTCCTAGCAGAGAATAAGGATTTCTACAAAGGCAAATAATATTCTGGCAAAAGAGGATGAAACCAGACCTACTGGTTTTAAATAGTGTTTAAATTGCATGGTACTGTCATGCTTGCTGGGATCACATGTAACATGTCTTTTATTTGATTGTTAACGTCTTTTCAGCATACGATCCCAATTGCAAAGCACACTCCATCAATGTCCCAGTGGCAGGCAAAGTTTTTACAGTCTGTGGAACAGTCATGTGGCCAAGGCATCTCAAATGCAGAGTGTTTGTGGGCTAAATGCAGACTTCCCTCCACTGATGGTTTCCATTTAGTCTGTTTCTCAAATCTACCAAGTTTCCCTATCCATTCTGAAGAAAAGCAGGATATTTTTTAAAGAGCGCTAATTACTCTACTAAAGGGAACCCTTATTGAATTAAATCCTCAGAGTGAAATAATGACTGAATCTCTTCCTCAGCTGCCTCTCTGTTGGAATTATGGGGGAAGTTTAACATGGTCCACAGAGGCCCCAAATCATTTAATGTTTCAGCTCTACCTTTGAGGCGGCAGTCTCCTGGGATCATCTTCCGGATGCAGGCGCTCGCAGGGTTCAGCCTGGCTCCTGCTGCAGTTCTCTGTGCAGAGCTGAGCTAGCCTAAGTTTGGCCTTTGTCACTCGCGTGATAAAAGACTAGCTTTAGTCCATGGGGCGTGGGCTGGGGTCTGGAGGCATTGGGTTTGTTTAGAACAAACTGTATTTAACATAGGGCACAATCTAGTCTTTCAGGAATTAGCTGGAACAATGCCCATTGGGGATGCTCAGGATGGTGTTTCAACAGAGGCCAATTGGTTGATGCACCTCTTGCCTCGATGCTTGGTGTGTTTACAGGAACCATGGAGGAGAGATAATCCCTGCCAGTCCCATTTGGGATTGGTAATTTGAAACAGAAAGAAGCAAAAGGGGCAACCACTTGGTCTGTTTTATTTCTAAAAGAAGCCTGCCTGTTGGGGATAGAAGGGAGCCTCTTGTGCTTGTGGAATTGGGCAGACTCCAGCTGCCCATCCCTTGGTCTTATCCCAGAGAGGTGTGGCCTCCCTTTAGTTATCTTTTGCCCCAGGTTCCTCCAGGATGGGGCCTTTAGCTTTGTAAGGCAGAGCCCCTTAGCTTCACATTGTCTGCTTTCAGGCTCACCCTTTTGTTTTGTCTTTTGCAGGTTGGGTGGCCCAGACCCCTTGGACTACGTCAGCATGTACAGGAACATGGGGAGCCCTTCTGCCAACATCCCCGAGCACTGGCACTACATCAGCTTCGGCCTAAGTGATCTTTATGGCGACAGCAGGGTCCATGAGTGAGTGTGTGCCACTTGCCCACCCTCCACCTCCCCGTTCCTTCACCTTGAACCTTATTTCTGAGGTTTTCCTGAGCAGGGGTGTTAATGTCGTAGTCCTGTGAGGTTGGCACTTCTCAGGTGGAACTTCTGGGTTTCTGCCCTCTGCTTCTGTCTGTCCAGGTCAGCACCTGAGTTCTGCTTATCTGGTGCAGGAAAATGTCAATGATGAGCAAGAGTTCCAAAACCATCAGGTTTTTCCAAGCTTGCTCTGGTGTTTGAGCTCAGAGGACAGGCAGCATAGCTATGACCCAGAACTTGGGTTGATGCCTCTAAGTCTACTCCTTTTTTTCCCTCTAGCTTATTATGAAAAATTTTAAATATGAAGCAAAGTTGAGAGAATTTTACAGTGAACACGCGTATACCCACTACCTAGATTCTATCATTAACATTTTACTGTATTTGCTTTATTATGAATATATGCATATCTATCCCTGTGTTGATGTTACCTACTTCCTTTTAACCTGCAGTTATCTGTGCTCAGATTACCCACAGTACATTTTTTTTTTTTTTGTGAGGAAGACCAGTCCTGAGCCAACATCCGATGCCAATCCTCCTCTTTTTGCTGAGGAGGATTGGCCCTGGGCTAACATCCATGCCCATCTTCCTCTACTTTGTGTGGGATGCCGCCACAGCATGGCTTGACAAACAGTGCGTTGGTGCGCATCCGGGATCCGAACCTGCGAATCTCAGGCCACCAAAGCGGAACATGCACACTTAATCGCTGCACCACCAGGCCAGCCCAACAGTACATTTTTTTTACCCTAGTCTGTCTTCCATTTGCTGCCCTGGACACTTCTAAAACCTACTACCTGCCTCCCTTACTTCCCTCTATAATTACTGAATTTAAACAAATTTTAATATTAAGTTAAACATAATCAACTTAGTATTAAATCAGCTAAAACAATAACAGCAACAGTAATAATAATAAAAGCTAACATTTATTAAGAATTGATTATGAAACAGGTATTCTTCTAATCACTTTATATGTATATGTATTAACTAGTTTTATTTTCATCACAACTGTCTAATACTGGTAGGTACTAATATTTGCCCCATTTTACAGATGAGGAAACTGAGACACAAAGAGATTCTATAACTTGCTTAGGGTCACACAGCTTGGAAGTCGTGGAGCCAGGATTCTAATGCAGGCAGTCTGGCTCCAGAGTCCATACTCTTCATGACTCTGCTCTGTTGTCTCTCAAACAATTATATCACGTACTCCAATAAGCTACTATCAATAATTTAAAAAAAAACATTTTGTTTCCATCTATACTCTGTTGAGGAAGGGGTTCTTTTCTTCAATTTAAATGTAGTCTTCCCTCCTCTTCATTAGCATGGTTAATCAAGAACTGATTCTATTTCTATTATCATATCCTCTTCTGTGTTTTGCTTTTGTCCTATCATTTTTGCCCCTTATACCATCTTTTTGGTATCTGGGTGGTGGCTGCTTAGCATGTGTAGGTTGAGTAGCAGGGCTCTTCCTGGCCTGCCCCAGCATAAGAGGCTGATTCTGGAGATGATGATTTGAAGATGAAGAAGATGATAATAGTCTCCCTACCCCACTGTGTTTTAGTTCTTACTGTCTTCCATATCATTGTGTCAGATGCTTTACAATCTTATCAGGTTCTTTTGTTGTCTCTGTGTTATAGATGAGGAAACCTAGTCCCTTACGGAGTTAAATAAATTGCTTAAAGTCACACATCTAGGGGCCCGCCTGGTGGCGCAAGCGGTTAAGTGCACACACTCCGCTGCAGCGGCCCAGGGTTCGCCGGTTCGGATCCCGGGCGAACACTGACGCACTGCTTGTAGAGCCATGCTGTGGCGGCGTCCCATATAAAGTAGAGGAAGATGGGTACGGATATTAGCTCAGGGCCAATCTTCCCCAGCAAAAAGAGGAGGATTGGCATCAGATCTTAGCTCAGTGCTGATCTTCCTCACAAAAAAAAAAAAAAAGAAAAGTCACACATCTAGGCTGTAAAAGAGCTAGGATTGAATTGAGCTGTCTGAGTCCAAAGTCTGAGCTCTTAACCACTGAGCTATACCACCTCTCTGATCACAGGCCCAACCCAACTTCCTCTTCTCTTTTGTTAAGCTCAGAGGCCCAGGCCTCATCTCCTTACTGATCACGTGTGGGGAGCAATACCTGGGCCTGCCTTTACAGGCTTCCAGACGTATCCATTGCAGTGTCACAGAAGGCTTTGGGAACAGGGAATTAATCTTGCCTGAATGGGGACCCTGCATGACAGTGTTAATAATGGAGACAGAATAGCAAACAGATGCAGAGAGTAAAAGGACTGTGCTGGACTTTAATTTATATTTTTAATAAGAACCTGCAGAGGGTATTTAGTGCAGCTAGTCTGTACCTTCTTGATGACAAATTTATTCCAGTTAAAAGAATACCATTTCCTACGTGGCTTAAAGATTCTTACAGTCTACCTGCTTATCAGGTATGGGTCCAAGGCCCAAAATGACATAAAGAACATAATTGAGAAAGCCTTCTATTTCAGAAGGAACAACCTCTGAATTTGAAAGGGGGCCTTCCTTTGTTTAACATACCCCATATATGTGTATCATTTCTATATGATTAAGCTCTTTGATATTCATATGTCATTTATGACAACAGTGAGACCTCTATTTGGGCTTTCACTTCACCACTCAAGCCTAGTGTTTCTGGTATTAAATCCTGTCACTAGAAGGACATGGAAGAAATGTTCTTGGATATTTACCCAGTTCTGGTCTATATTGCAGAAGTCAAAAGTACCTTTGTAATTGGCCTTGTGCTGGTGTGAATGGTCTCTTCTCAATCCTGGTAAGTTTCTTGAAGAAAAGTTTGCTTTTCCAAACATTTCATGTGGCGAGGCCTCTTTGAAACAGATTCATGGATTCTCATTTAATTTAGTGCTTGAAGCTGAGGTCAGAAGGGTGAGTGGTCTACCATCCAGCTTAAGTACTAGGAGATGTTGAATTGGAATTATGACGAGTGAATCTCTGGCACTGTTCTTCTGCTGTCTTTTGTCTTCTCAGTTAGTGAGAAAAGGGCAGAAGCATTGGTTCATTTATTCAGCATACATTCATCAAGCACCTATTTTGTACCAGACACAGAAGGTTGTAATAGATGTAAAATGCCATAAAATGCCAAGACATAATTTTTACCTCAAGGAGCTCATATTCTAGAGGGGAGATAAATGTAAGGAGACGGTCACAGTACTGCATAATAAATGCTACAATCCATGGATGTGGAACATGTTCTGGGGGTAGAGTGGAACGAGTGACTTTTAGTCAGGCTGCTGGATCAGAAGAAGCTCCAGGGAGGAGGTGAAGTTCGAGGGGACCCTTGAAGGAAGGAGGCTGGGGTGAGATCTGCAGCCTGCCACTCTAGGGCACCAACATTCACTTTGAGGACTGAGAGGGGCTTCAAAATCTTCTAGCCCAGTGTTTCCAAAACTTCTGGTGCCACCTGCATAATTTTTGCCACCTGTAGTATATTATCTACTTTGTGTTCTCTCCCTTTTTAAAAGCTGGTATAAATATATTTTTAAAAGTTAAGTCACTACCATATATGAAAACCAGTAATTTAAAGGTAATTATGGAAATAAACACAGTGATAACAAAGCAATGTTATTAAATTCTAGATTAATACTGTGGCTTGTCGCAGAAGATTCTAAGAGTGAGGGCAGCTTTCTCTTTGTTCGAGAGATTAGCTAGTATGAGAGAGGTGTTAAAAAGATATCCTGGGGCCAGCCCAGTGGTGCAGCAGTTAAGTGCAGGGGCTCTGCTTCGGAGGCCGGGGGGTTTGCAGGTTAGGATCTCGGCACACAACAACACACTGCTTGTCAAGCCATGCTGTGGCGGCGTCCCATATAAAATAGAGGAAGATGGGCACGAATGTTGGCCCAGGGCCAATCTTCCTCAGCAAAAAAGAGGAGGATTGGCATCGGATGTTAGCTCAGGGCTGATCTTCCTCACACACACACAAAAAGATTTGTTAAGACCAATAGAACCTGACCCTAGGCATGATTAGAAAAATTGAAAGAGAATTGAAAAGAGGAGCTTTTTTTTTAAAATATGATTCAGTATTTTTTATTGTCACAGACAAATAGGAAGCACTGAGCTAGTCCATCTCCCTCAGTTGTACAGTTGAGGAAAGTACGGCTGCTGAAGGGCATTCAGCAAGTTCATGAGAGCGGCAGGGTCTCCTGACATCCCCACTATTCTGTGCTTTCTCTCATGATTGGGAAAAAGGAATGTATGGGGCATTGTCTGTCTTTAAGATAATAATATAAGCAACCTTTTTTTTTAGTTTTTACTATATTCCAGGTTAGTGCTAAGTTCTTTATGTAAAATTACCATTTTATATTATCCTCATAGTAATTCTGTGACATAAGGAATTCTTATTACCTCTTGCTTATAGATAAAGAAATTTAGGCTTAGAGAACTTACCACACTAACTGGTAAATTAGAAGCCAAGCCCGTATTCTTAGCCACTATGCTGTATTGCCTTTCCATTTTAATCAGTCAACAGCATTTATTAAATGCCTCCTGTGTACCTTCTCCCATTAAGATCTTTCCTTCTCCTCACAGCTTGTTGAGGATAGGGACAACCAGAAGCCCAGGGGTCCCCTGCATTTCTTCTTGCTCTTGGCAGGCTTGCTTTGGAGGCAGGAGGGGAGCCCCACCCTGGTAGCCCCAAGATGGGTGAAGAGCAAGCTGAGTGGATGAGCCCTGGGATGGCCGGTTCCACCAAGTTCTTTCCCTGTTCACGTTCACTAAAGGAAACAGGACAAGAGAGCACTTATTTGGATTAAAATGTTCTTAAGAGGCTGTTTCTGAAGTTGGAGAGATGGAACAACTTGCAGCTTGGAGCAGCCACAGGGGAGAATGGAGTGCTTTTCTAGGAACCCCAAGGCTACCCCCAACTGACTTCAATGGCAGAGGCTGTCCTGTTGCTCTTCCCCTGGACTTGGGAGGTGTGAGACAGCTGAGCTTCAGCTGCCGAGTGCTTGTCGGAAGCCTGCGGCTCTGGCCCCTCCCTTTATGGCCAGGCAGCTGTGGACTGGAATGTGGGGATTTGTAGGGCTGTGGAAGAGGTGGCTTCAGCACTGCTCTTCATGAGGATTTCTGGCCGCCCGCAGTACTGCCAGCAGCCCTGGCTGGACCCAAACTACAGGGGGCCTAACCAAGGTGTGAGAGGCCGGCTAGTTTCAGAGTGTGTTTGTGATCTCAGGCAACCTTCCCTGGTGGGATTCCACAGGGCAGGTCATCTGCTGTACACATCAGGCTGGTTCCAAAGACAGTCTTTGTGTGGCGTTGGCCCGAAGGCTGGCAGTTCCACAGGGTAGGGCCCACACCTCACCTCTACCGCCACGGTCGATCTGGGCTCTGCCGCACAAACGCTGGCTTCTTGGTGGGTATGTCCACGGAGTGTGGAGTTGTTCGTGCCCCCCTTAGGGCTGGAACTGCTATGGACTGGTTTTCTGTGGCTGCCTCTCCTGGATTGGCAGAGACCCTCCTTTTCCCTTCAGGTTCCTCTCAGCTGGGCTCTGCACGAATGAGTTATTTATTAGAACACTGGATACAGATTAACTTTTCCACTTCTTGTTTTGTGTGGCCTTGGTCCCTTGCAGTTGGGAAATGCTGATTTTCCCTCCTCAAAGCTTGGTTTGCAGGAACTTTTTAATGTGCCATTTCATCTCCTGGGGTTTCCAGTGGAAATCCTGCCTTTGCCATAACACCTGTCTTGGGAGTATGGTCCCTCCTCTGGTTGGCCCTTTGCTTTCTTCCCAAAGCTCCCCTGAATCTGACAACTGGAATGCTTCTCTAAGCCACCCACAGATGGCAGGTCCTGACCCTGCCCTCAGCGGGCACAGCAGGCTGAAGAAGTGCTCTGTAGGCTCATTGGAGGCAGGCCTCCCTGAAGCTTTGGTCCCTCCCTTTCATCTCAGAGTGTTTAGTTTCAGGATTGCTGTTTGTGTGAAATGGTAGTGCTCTCTGCTAAGGGCAGGGGATGTGGGCCACCTAGAAAGAGTGGGGCGCCCTTGGTCTTGGCCCAGGTTGGGAATAAGGTCCAGCAGCAGGGCTAGAGCTCTCTCTGAAGCTGAAACCACCATTCTGGGTTGGATTTCAGGCCCCAGATCTCTGAATTTTGAAAGGTTGAGAATTCCTTTTCTTTTGTAACCACAGGAGGACCTAAGGCATTGTGGGGTTCCCAGCAGATCTCTGGGTACATGGCTTCATCCTTTTTAAAACATTTCATTTGCAGCATGGGTTATCTCTTCCTCATGGGGTAGGGATTCCAAATTCTCCAATTCAAAGAGTCTCCCAGCAGCAAGGGGAGAGTTGGGAAGAGATTCGTTGAGCTGACCCAGTCAAACTCACTTTAGAACGTCTGAGAGGCTTGATCATTGGGGAGGGACTGCCAGGCCAGAGTGGCACTGGTTAACACTGAGAGATTTCCTTTTCTTCCTGCAGAGACTCGGAAGGCTTTATGGGTTTGACATGATCGGATCTCTCATCCCAAGATTCTTCCCTGTTCTGCCCACACTTCTAGGCTCCCATCTTCCACATTGCGGCCTCTTCCATATTGAGTGCTCGTCCGCATGCCTGCCATGTTCTGGGTCTGGGTTTGCCAGCATCTCCCTTGCCCAGTGTTCTGACTCAGAGGTTCTGACTCTGGACTTTGGCCTTTGACTCCTAAGTTCATTCCTCCATCCTGCCTCTAGGGTATCCCAGTCAGCTACGTTTCCTGTTTCAGTAGCTCAGTCCTGATGTCCGGTCCTAAGATATGTGTGGAGTGATCTGTCCTCCTGATCTGGGCCCCGTAGGAATGCTCTCCTCACCGCTGCACATACCTTTGCAGCTCGCTGACCTGCCTGCCGAGCTCTCTGCCACAGAGCATTGGGCTGTGCAACACACTGCACTATCAGAGCTCTGTTGAGTCCCTGGTACAGGGGAACACTGGAGAAGATGATGCGTTCTGATGAGCGGGGACAGGGACAATGAGAAGTCATACCTACCCCTGTCCTTGAAAAACCCAACATCTGCTTGGTAAGAGATGGCAAAGTCCCTGGGAAAGAAGGAGACAACGAGGATTGGGGCTGGGAGCAGCTTTTGGCTTTGCCTGACTTCTGTGGCTTTGAGGCTGTCTGCCCTCACCCTGTGATCTTCCATGCTTCAAGAAACTTAAAACATGTAATAATAATTGCAAACACTTAAAGCTCTTACTGTGTGCAAGGCACTATTCTAAGTGCTTTATATAAATTCATTTAATCCTCACAACAGCTCTGTGGGATAGGTATTATTAATCTTATTTTACAAGGAAACTGAGGCACAGGGTTGTTAAGGGACTTATCCTCCCAGCCCAGCCAGCTGGAGCTGGGCTATAAACCCAGGCAGTCTGGCTACAGCAGTCCTCACCTTTCCCTTCACCTGTGCAGAGAGAGAAGGGGGCGGGGCCTGGAGACCTCCATTACAATTATGCACCTCAGTTCAAAGGTATCTTGGATTAATGGAGTGTGAATAGTTAAGCAAGAAGTGCTTTGTAGGGGAAATGTTGAGCTGGATGTTGAAGGAGTTTTGCAGAGAAGATACCTGCTAGATAACGGCAAGAGGGTGAAACAGGAGAGTAGGTGACAGGATCCTGGGTCATCTCTCAAGTCAGGGCTTCTGCAGCTTGGACATCCAGTTCACATGGTCATGCTTCTTGTGTGGCCAGGGATGTGTGCAGCATTCCAACAGCTCAGAGCATGTCTTGACCAGGATGTATGGACTATCTGATCATTCTCTCAGAGGGAAGAGGGGGTGGAAATGAGGAACACTTCAAAGCTGGGAGTACCCTCACCATCTAGCTGGGGTGTCTACAGTGCCAATCTGGGAAGGATTTCTGTTCTGATATAAAGATGTATTGTCACCCTGCAGAGGATATTTTTCCCTCTGTCCATGTATCAATGCAGATTGTCATTTTTTTTAACAGTTTAAGTTCTATAATGATTTTTTTGAATTAATAAACTTTTTTTTTTTTCCTGAGGAAGATTTGCCCTGAGCTAACATCTGTTGCCAATATTCCTCTTTTTTTTTCCTGAGGAAAATTAGCCCTGAGCTAAAATCTGTGCCCATCTTCCTCTATTTTCTATATGGGTCGCTGCCACATCCATGGCTGACAAGTGGTGCAGGTTCCCGCCCGGGATCCCAGCCCATGAACTTGGGCCACCGAAGCGGAGTGCCCCAAACTTAACTACTATGCCATGGGGCTGGCCCCTAGACTTTATATTTTAGAGAAGCTTTAGGTTTACAGAAAATTAAACAGATAGTACAAAGAAGTCCCATATACCCTTTCTCTCCTCTGCTTATAGTTTCTCTTATTATTCATATCTTGCATTAGTGTGGTGTATTTGTTACCATTGATGAACCAGTACTGATACATTATTATTAATTAATGTTCCTAGTTTACATTTAGGTTCCCTTTTTGTGTTATACAATTCTATGGGTCTTGACAAACACCTGTCCTGTACCCACCATTAGAGTATTATACAGAACAGTTTCCTGCCCAAGAATGCCCTGTGCTTGGCCACTGTATCTTTTCTTGCCTCCTCCCAAACCCCTGGCAATTGCTGATTGTTTCACTGTCTCTTTAGTTTTGCCTTTTCCAAAATGTCATACAGTTGGAATCATACAGTATGTAGCCTTTTCAGACTGACTCCTTTCACTAAGCAGTGTGCGTTTAAGGTTCCTTCATGTCTTTTTATGGCTTGGTAGCTCATTTCCTTTTATCACTGAGTAATATTCCATTGTATGTATGTACCATAGTTTATCTATTCACTTATTGAAGGACATCTTGATTGCTTCTAGTTTTTGGCTATTTGGAATAAAGCTGCCATAAACATTCATATGTGGGTTTTTGTGCAGACATAAGTTTTCAACTCATTTGAGTAAAATTGCTGGATCGTATGGTGAGACTATGTTTAGCTTTGTAAGAAACTGCCAACTGTCTTCCAAAGCGGGCTGTACCATTTTGCATTCTCACCAGCAGTGAATTAGAGTTCCTCTTGTTCTGTGTTCTCACCAGCATTTGGTATTGTCAGTTTTTTGTTTTTTTTTTAGCCATTCTAATAGCCGTAGAGTGGTATCTCATTGTTGTATTAATTTGCAGTTCCCATCTTTTTATATGCTCATCTGCCATCTGTATCTCTTCTTTGGGTGACATATCTTCGTTTTTGTTCCTCACCTCCTCCCACTCCCTACTTCACCCCTGACCACATATACCCTTTTTCTCACATCATGGGTTCATACAGTGGGGCTGATTATGTTTTCTGGCATATTTTCCTTTTGGTCACTTCTCCAACCATTATGTGAGTTAGTTCCTGTGAGTGGATGCTGGGTCCACATCTGAATTCCTCCGTCTCTGTTGGTTCTAACTGGGGCTGGCTCACGAGTTCTATATCTTCTTTTCCCCAGTGGTGATGTCTTCCATAAAGTCTATAGCTGGTACTGGGGCCTACAGCCTCAATCCCAAGGTTCAAGATTGATTGTACCCTCCAGTAGAGACTGTAGGAAGGCCAGTGTACAAACTTGTCCACTCCAGACCCTAGCGAGCTTAACCTTGACTTAGATGAGAATTGAGTACACCAGGCTTTTGAGGCCCCAGCCAGACCGCAAACTGTCTTAGTTGAACCGGCATCAAGAAGACTTTCCAAAATCCAAAACTTTCCTGGCCTGTGCTTTTCCTTTCCATCCATTATTATTGTCACTTTTTAGTTATAAATGTGCTTTTTTCTTTTATAAAGACAGTTGAACCATTTTACCAAAAATGTTGGAAATTAGAGAAGGGAAGAAAAAATCATTCCTAATGCTATCACCTTTTGTTTGCGATCCTGTATGTGTTCTCACGATGATTTCTGTAAACAATCCATCATGAGTGATGCCGTCCCTGGTGTGCCTAGGGCTTCTGTCTCGTGTGAGTCCCCTTAGTTTGGGACTTAACGTCTTCCAGGGCTTCCCCACTACCTGGCTGTTGCTATTTTCTAAATTCAGCTGGCCCATGGCTGCTAGGGTTTCCAAATTGTGAAAACAGCCCATTTGCTTGGGAAGAGGGCGCCTCGCCATTGCCATGTTGCATTCACTACATCCGTTTTTTTGCTACTTGACTTCTCATAGACGTGAAGAGCAGTTTAGGTAGTAAATGTACCGACTGTGCTGGCCTCCTACCTCTCAGTTAATACCTCGATCCTTTAAATACAAATCACCATGCATGGTGGCGGTAGTCCCAAGAGTGTGTTGTTCCTGTTGTTGTTTTCCCTTTAGAAAGGTGATCAGTGATTAGATTTGGTGATCAGTGTCACCTGGAAATAAACACCATATGCTTCCTTATTTCTCCCTTTCTTGGCTGTGTGGATACAGAAGATTGAGACTGGGTTTACAGAGTGCCCCAGGCTCCTTGTTCCCAAGGTATACAGAAGATTCACAAGTATAGACAAGCACAAAGACCAAGAAATGGGTGAGAGCCTTTTCAGGTAATTGCCTGAAATAAATGGGCCACCATTTAGGGCTTGTGAGGCTTTCTGCCATACATAGGAATCAAATGATATAATGATACTGTATGTTTGAAGCAGGATCTCATCAATGGATCTAAGAGAAAGGGTGGCCCACTGTCCTCTCCTAGCACTGGGTCTACCAGGTGATGGGTGGGCACACTTGGTTCCCATCCAACATCAGTCACTGGCCTCTCTGCCTCGTTTGGAGAGCCAGCCATTCATTCATTACAGAGATAGTCATTGTTGGAACAGTTCTGAGCATAAGGTATATCGTAGTAAACAGCAGACTCCTAGTCCTGGTCTTCATGGAGCCTCCAGTCTTTTTGACTGAAGGGTCTTTGAACTGGAAAACACTGTGGGGAGGTGGGCCTGATACAGCCTTGGAGCCTAAGGTCATGAAGCCTCCTTTTCTGCGTCCATGCCTTGAGGCCTAGTGGAGGGCTCTTTGCTAACAGGCGTCCTGAGGCTCAGAAACATGGCCAGGCCTATGTTTGGGGCTGGGCCAGTTGCCCATTTGCCAGTGAGAATGTGGGTTATATAGCAGCTTCTCAAAGAGATATGGTTCACTGGACCTCAGGCCCTTTATTAACATGTTAGTCGGAGATAGTGGCCTTCGAAGATCCCTTTCCTTCCTACTCCCTTCATGTTATTCAGGCTTCTTGAGTCCCCAGTCATAGAACCAGCTTTGCCACAAGAAGGCCAATCCAGGAGATGTTTTTGTTTTTCCAGTGCTGACCCTCACAGAATACCTGGGGGCACTTGGAGCCCTGCCTCTGACCACCAGTTTCCCTTATTCTGATCTCAAGCTGTTCAACATGAGGTTGGGAGCTCAGGAGCCACGCCGGTGGGGAGGGGTGACTACTAGAGAATGGGGCCTGGCGCAGGCTCCCAGTCCCAGAGGGTCAAGCTGGCTGGCTGTGCTTTCTGCCTGTGATGGATTTGACTCCTAAATGCTTCTGAAAAGCTTGGTTGGTTAGGGGAAAAAAATGTAGTGAAAACCGACAGACGACACCATGGCTTGCCCTAACCCCTTCTCCTTCCTGCTTCAGCTTTTCCAGTATATCAGGTTGCAGACATGCTGGATTCCCACCCTCCTGGAGCCAGTCTGGCCATTTTTCATTCCTGTAGCCAGGGTTTTGCACAGAGAAAGGGCCCAGAAGGAAGGCAGTAGCCGAGCAGGGAGCCTTTGGGGTTGGAGCTTTGCAGGAGCATTGCTCATATGGCTCTCTTAGTTCTGTGCTAGCTCTGTGGCCAGGGGCAGTGCCCACAGAATCTCACTCCTCTGCTCAGAACCATACAGTGGCTTCCGATCTCACTTGAGTCAAAACCAATGGCCAGAGCCTCCAAGGTCCTTGAATCCACCTCATCCTGTGCTGCTCTCCTCCTTCCTTACTCTGCGGCCCCCACTGCAGTCCCGTTGCTGTTCCTCCAAAGTGCTGGGTACTCTCCTGCCTCAGGGCCTTTGCACTTGCTCTCCCCATGCCTAGAAAGCCCTATGCTCAGATAGCTCTGTGCCTTACTCCCTCACCTCCTTAGGTATTTCCTTAAATATCACCTCTCAGTGAGGCCTTACTTGACTTCCTTGTTTAAAATGGGAACCCTGCACCCTCTCCATGAAGCGCTGTCCCCCTTTCCTGCCTGATTCTTCTTTAAAGCACTTATCACCATCTAACTTATTTTACTTTTTCGCCTTGTTTATTGTCACTCTCCCCTCATTCCCCCTGGAATGTCAGCTCCCGGAGGGTAAGGATGTGTATCTGTTTTATGCATTGATGTTTCCTCAGTGCATTGACAAATATGTATTAAATAAATAAATAAGGGGGAGGCAGCCCTTGCTTTGAGGTTTCTCCACGTGTTGGGAAAGCGTTCTCACACCAGAGGCGAAGAATTCTCCTGGCCAGCACCAAGTCTGAGCATTTAGCTCATTTAGGGGGCTTTCTTCAGCCTGGACCCCTATTCCCATAGGAGGATTGACATACCACAGGCATTTTCATAGGAACAAGAGCCTTTCTCTGGGAGGAGGGGTGTGATTTTGTTAACAGTGTCTGAACCTTGCTTTATCGGGGTGGGGAGTACCCCCAGCTCCTGACACAGCGCTTGGTACATGGTCAGCCCTTAACTGATTTTGTAAAGAGTTGAGTGCATGTTGCCTGAATGTCTGGTGCTCTGTTAAAGGCTGGGGGTATCATGGGGGTGAGACAGGCAAGGTTTCTGCTCTTATGGATCTTACATTTTAATAGAAGAACCATGTAAAAGTATATATAGTTTTAGATAATGCAGGTGCCATGTTGAAAATAAAGCAGGGATGATGTGCTGGAGAGAACCCAGGTAGAAGCAGGGGTTGAGGTGGATGGAGAGGGTTCATTTAGCAGGTAATCAGTCATGGCTTCCTTGAAGATATAACATTTGAACTGAGACCTCAGTGACAAAGTGGCTGCCTGGGCCATCCCATTGTAGAGCTCTAGGGGCACTCTTCATATTATTCTATGCAATTGGTGCTCCCTAGAGTTGTACACAGTGCTCTGGTTACTCAACCATGTGAAGATTGTAGGCAGTGAAAATAGCTAGTGCAAAGGTCCTGAGGTAGGAAGGACCTTGAGGTTTTCAGGGAACAAAAAGAAGGCCAGTATGTTTGGGGCTTGGTAAGAGAGGAGGACAGTGAAGCAAGATGAGGTTGGAGAGTTTGAAGGCAATGTAAAGAATGTGACATTCAACAAATTATCTGTTGACTGATGAGGGAAGCAAAGGGATGATGTGATGGGGGCAGGAGTGGGGTTTTAGGAAACTTCCAGTAATGTGGGACCTCAGACCTGGTATGAAGGCAAGAGAACAGAGTTGAGTGAGGGTTTTATTTTCCTAAAAAGGAAACAGCTTCAAAAGTGGCTCAAAGGAAATGCCGTTAAGATAGTTGAGTCTGACTTTCATAGTGACTGAGAGGAAGGCTCAGTGCTTTTTAATACTGTCTTATCTTGCTTGTCGTTGACTGTCTCAGCCTGATCATCTCTTTGGATGGCAATGGGAATATTATTACCATTTGGCATTTGCTCAACTGTGACATGATGTGCCCATGTACAGAACACACAAAAAGTATAATCCTCACTCTTGGGGAACTGAGATGCTGAAAAGATTTGTTTCTTTCCTTTACCCTCTTTCAAGTGTCTCGATCTTCTTCTGGGGCAGCTGGCTTCTCAGAGTCCTGGAGGATTGTGGGTGGGCAAAAGGCCTTTGGGCAGAATGCCCTGGCTCTAGAGTCTGCAGGAAGCCCCCAAGCTGTACACCTGTGTGCAGTTGGCACCTCGCTTCCCAAATTAGACTGTGATCTTGCCACCATTGGCTTAGCCTGTCTTGTTTTATTTTTAAAAAGATATTTGTATAGATGTTGCTTTAAGCCAAAGCCAAGAGTGGGAGCTTTCTTAATGATGCCGAGAAACCCAAGTACCAGGCTCTTCCTCGGCCCAGAATTCCTGTAGAGTGCTTGGCTGGCTTGGAATCCCCCTGGGGACTGACCTTTTGGTTCTTTGGTGGTGGTTGGGAGTAGAGAATGAAGAAGGTGCAGTCAGTCTCCGCTAGGAGAGGGTGAACTGTGAGCTTTCACCACCCTGCAGAGGAAGGGTCTACTGTTCTTGGCTTGGTGCTTTTCTTAGATTCAGTGTCTCCATCTGGGAAGCTCTTTGCTCACTGAAAGCCCGAGATAGAGTTAAGTCACACTAAGTGTTGGGAGCCAGGTGAGTTTGGCTGGATTTTCAGCCGAATCAGTCCTGGGAGCTACTATTTTTAAACTTGAGGGATGCTGTGGGAACGTGGTCCTTGGCTCCCCGCAAGGGATCTCAGGCAGCATCTACTTGAGTGAGGCAAATGCAGTCCATGAGTCTGGCTGGTTGGTGTGTAGTGGAAAGAGCATCTACTACTCAGAATTAAACTCAAAGGTAGCTGCCCTGTGCTGTAGCCCACCAGACTCCCAGTTCGGTGTGAGGGAGCAGAGTCTCAGCTGATGTAGTTTTGCTCTTTCTTTCTTTCTTTTTTTAAGATTATACAAAATTAATATAAGATAGCTGGAAGATTTTTTAAAAAATCTTAGTTATATCAGAATATTACCATATAAACATATTTCCAAAGAATTTAGAAAGTTTTACTACCCAGTAAACTACTTGTGTAGTCACCAAACACCATTTCAAAACAGCTAATGGAGTATCAGCAATTGTGAATTGTTCAAAATAAAAACATCATCTTTGCAAATGTTTATATAGTAGTTGTTTATTGAATTCTATTTTAATGGCTGTCTGTCAAAGTGTGGTATCAGTCAGGAAGAATCTGGGGCCTGGATTGAGGCTTCTGGGAGGGATCCAAGGTCAGGAACTTGGGCAAAGCTGGAAGACCGGGCAGCTCTTGAAGGATGGGGCTGATTAACCTTCAGAGTCCAGAAGTTAGGGAAGCGAGAGGCATCTGCTAATATTAGGGAGAAATGATGAGGCAGAAACTGCTTCTAGTGAGCACTAAGCAAAGGAAGGATGAATACTAGCCTCCATGTGTGGGAGTTTCCTGCACGCTAGACCCTGTGCCACACCATTACAAGCCTCCCAATTGCCCTGTGAAGCAGGTATTCTTGTCCCAGTTTAACAGATGAGGAAACCGGGGCATGTGGAAGCTAACTTGCCCAAGGATCAGCTGGAGAGTGGTGGAGCTGGGGTTTGTCAGCTCAGGCAACCTCCACTGCCTATGTTCTTGCCCATGTCACTGCATTCCTCTCTAGCATCTCATTGGGATCCTAGGGTGGTATAATTTTATGCAGTTTCTACCCTAAGTACCACCCGGGACCTCCAAAGAGTTCTGGGAACCCAAGACTAATATTGTCTAATATCTACCTTCCTCACTTCCCAGCCTCTCTGCACTGCTGGCAGGCTCACCACTCTGCCTGAGACCTTCAGTCCATAACCTTGGGCTGGCATTTACCATCTTACCCCTCACCCACTGTTCTAAATCTTGTAAAACTTTGCCTTTTCTCAGATTCAGTCTAGTTACTAAACATGCATTTAAGTCTCAGCATGTGCATGTCACCAGTAGTCAGTCACTCAATATCTATTGTGCACCTACTAAGTGCCCAGCGTCGTTCTGTGTTCAGTGTTTGTCACTTTGGGGGACTACAAAGAAGTAGAAGAATGGCAAGAGTCCACACTATGCTGTGAGAGATCCCTGTTAAAATGTAAGGGAGACCACGTGAGGTACTATATTAGCGAGAAAACTGTACTTTGAGAGAACATGGTGTGGGAAAAGAAAATGATTTCACTTAAAGACATGGTAATGTGATTTGAGAAGGGCTTTGACAAGAGGACTTCAGAAAGTAAGGCTGGACTAGAAGGGCCTTCCAGGCTGAAGGGTCAGCAGAGCCATGGCGTGGGGTTGGGGATGTGTTTGGGGAATGAGGGTCGGCTGGGGGTCACAGCACAGGCCTGCCTCATTTCTCTGACCCGCCAATTCGGTGACCCTACCCAAAAAGGGGGATGAAGGTAGCCACAGATGATACCGTGATACAGTCTTGGTTACACACACACACACACACACACACACACACACACACACACACACAGCTGGATCCTAGTGATACCACCTCCTTTCTTAAGTACTCACAAACCAACTTTTAAAATCTCTTATTCTGGGACTCTTAAACCCAAAGAGATAATCCTTTGTGGGGAAAAAGCCACATGCATAAAGATGTTTGTCAAAGCACAAAAGAGTGCAGCTTTGGAAGCAACCTCATGTCCAACAAGAAAGAAATGGTTGAGTAAAGGACCATATATGATTTCCTGTTTTTGTAATAGATGATAGTTATACTGCTTTCATAATGGGGTAAACAAATCACAATATGAAAATTTACCCTCATTTGTGAACCAAGAAAATAGTAATTTCTTTGTTGTGTAAACTGATAGATCAATACATTTAAAAATATTTGTTTGAGAGTCTTGACCAAGGTGTCAGACTCTAAGTCAGTGTCAGAAGTTCTAAGTTGTGGCACTGGTTCGGATTCCTTACTCCCCCCCGCCTGGCCTTCATAGTCCCAGCTGGCTTTGCCGAGCAGGTTACTTATCTCACTGGGCTGATGCCTGTTCCCGTGTTCAGCAAGCCTTCACTGAGCCCTCCTGTGCTGGGCACTGTGCTGGGCACTGTGCTGGGCACTAGGGGTGCAAAAAGGGGCAAATCCAGTTTTAACAGAGGAGCTAGGAAGACCTTTATAATGCAGCAAGTTGGTTTCTGTGATGGAGGTTTGCACAGGAGTGAGGAAGAGATGGTAGGTGCCCTGTATTTGTCAGGGTACCAACAAGAAAGAGTTTGGCACCTCCAAAATAGGATAACTGGAGGAGAGTTTCTTTATGAAAGAATGGTACCGTAGAGGATAGTGCAGTGACACGGGGCTCATGGTTGGCTTGGCTGGCACTGAAGGGACCACAGTGGGGAGTGAGATTCGAAAACCTAGAAGGAAAGAGTTGTGTAGAGTGTCCGTCTTCAGAGTGACCTTCAGCAGTAACCTTTGGTGAGGGGCACCACCAGCCCCAGGCAATGCTGCAGGGAGGGAGCCCTCGCTTCTCTCTCCTCCCTCCCTCTGATTTCCTGTCAGAGCTTCCGCTGGCTAAACCCATTTGGAAGCCAGAGGGCTCAGGTGCCCCACACAGGTCAGCGTTTCAGGGCAGAGAGCAAGGTGAGTGTGTTGGTTTTCTATTGCTGCATAACAAATTACCACAAATTTAGCAGCTTAAAACAACATACATAATTTCACGTCTCCTTTGGGTCAGGAGTCCAGGTGTACTCAGCTGAGCGTTCTGCTTTGGGTCTCACCGTGCCATAATCATAGTGTCAGCTGGGCTGCATTCTCATCTGATGCTCCACTGGGGAAGTATCTGCTTCCAACTCCCTCAGATTGTTGGCAGAATTCTTTTCCTTGCAGGAGTCATGGACGCTTCTTCAAAGCCAGGAATGGAGATGGTAGCTGCTAGCAAGATGTGGTCTTATATAATGTAACATAATTGTGGGAGTGGTGGTGGGATATCCCATCACCCAGCTGGATTCTGTTGGTAGAAGCAAGTTGCAGGTCCTGCCCTCACTCAAGGAGAGGGGATTCTACCAAGTATGAACATCAGGAGGCAGAGATTGTGGGGGCTGCCTCAGGATCTGCCTGCCACGGGTGGGGGGGGGGGGCGGTGCTGAAGGGCAAACAGAAGATATTCAGCACGGGCACTCAGCTCAGAGAAGGTAACACCTGAGCCTTCCTGAAGATTAGCAAAGGGCAAAGAAAAAGGGAACAACCTGTGCAGAGTCTCAGAGGTGAGGAAGTTGTTAGTGTGTCCAGAGATCTGCCAGTCTGTTCATTGGGCCTGGTGCTTAGAGTGTGAGGCAGAGCAGGTGAATGGGACCCAGTTCATGGTGGTCTTGTGAGACTTGCTGAGAAGTCTGGACTTGATCCTAAAGGTTTATGGGGAGTGGGCTTTGGAGAATTTTTTACAGGGGAGAGGTATATCACATTCCATTTGGGGAATGTCAGAGTGAAGAACTAAATAGGGCAGGAGGCAGGAGATCAGTGACGAAGAACGTTGTTGGCCGTCCAAGTGAAGGATGAAGAAGACTAACCATGGTGTGGCAGTTAGGATGGCAAGAGGAGGACACATTTGAGAGCTGCTGAGGAGGGAGGAGGAAGAGTCAACAGAACTCGGTGACTGCCTGCCTGGCTGCACAGGGGGACGAGGCAGGACTGGAGGATGACTCCTGGGATTCTGGCTTGATGGCCATATTAGTTTCCTATTGCTGCCATAACAAATTACCACACATTTAGTGGCTTAAAACAACACATATTTATTATCTTAATAGTTCTGGAGGTTAGAAGTCTGACGTGGGTCTCACTAGGCTAAAATCAAGGTGTCAGGCGGGCTGCTTTCCATTCTAGAGGCTCTAAGGGAGAATCTATTTCCTTTTCCAGCTTCTAAAGGCCATGCGCCTTCCTTGGCTTATGCTCCTTTCTCCATCTTCAAAGCCAGCAATGGCAGGCCAAGTCCTCACGTCACATCTCTCTGACCTACTCATCAACCTCTCTCTTCCGCTTTTAAGGACTTGTGTGGTTAGATTGAGCTCACCTAGATAATCCAGTATAATCTCCCCATCTCAAGATCCTTAACTTACTCACATCTGCAAAGTCAAGTCCCTTTTCCCATGTAGGGTAACACATACAGGTTCCAGGGATTAGAATGTGGACATCTTTGGGGAGCCATTGTACAGGCTACCATAGTGGTACTCTTCTTCAATTAGGGAAAGATGGAAAAGGATCATATTTGGGAAGATACTGAGTTCAGATTTGCATATACTGAGTTTGAGGTGTCTGGGTTTGGTCATTTGCTTGGGGATAGATTTGGGAATCCTCAACAGAGGCGTGGTGCCTGAAGCCATTTTAAAGAAGTTACCCGGGGAGAGTGTGTGTGGTAAGGAGGTGGCAGGAACCAAGCCCTGGAGAAAGCAAGGTTCTGGCTTTTGTCCCTCTTTCTTCACCTAGGAAGTCCTTTAGGGGACAGGTGGAGGCCATGCATGGGGAAATGCTCACATTCTGTTTTCCCTAGTGAAGTGGTTTCCAGTGGTGCACTCTCTTTGCCAGGCAGCTGTTTATTTTCTGCATACGTGTAAGGGGCAGAGCAGTGTCTAATTCCAGGGCATCATGGGGCTTGGGGCAGCACTGAGGGCTTTGGAGCAGACTGACCTTCTCGAGAAACTTGGTGCAAATAGCAAAGGCAGCTGGCAATCCAAGCATGTGCTGGTGTTTGGATGAGTGCTCCTTGGGCTTACTTGGCATTGCCCTGGGAGACAGAGAGCTTGTATAGAAGAGGTGGGCAGCCTCCTGTGTAGAGCCCCAGAGCTACTGGCGGTCTTTGGTTTAGGACTTGCTGTAATCTCTGGCTCCAGCTGGGGCTAAGGCTAGGCTTCGCTCTATGCCTGTTAGAGACGTGCATGGAGGATGTGTGTGTGCACTTAGACGGAGGTTTTGGAAGGAAAAGGTATGCTTTATGTTCCCCTGGGACAGGACCTACAGGCTCCATTCTTCTAGGCGTGAACATCCAACCCAGTAAAGCAGGGAACTAGCCAGCCCTGGTGGTCTAGTGGTTAAGATTCAGCCCTCTCACTGCCGCAGCCCAGGTTCATTTCCTGGTCAGAGAACCACACCACCCGCCTGGTGGTTGTCATACCGTGGCAGCTGCATGTTGCTGTGATGGTGAAAGCTATGCCACTGGTATTTCAAATGCCAGCAAGGTCACCCATGATGGACAGGTTTCAGCAGTGCTTCCAGACTAGACACACTAGGGAGAAGAACCTGACCACCCACTTCTGAAAAAAATTGGCCATGAAAACTGTATGAATAGTAGTGGAGCATTGTCTGATATAGCGCCAGAAGGTGAGACAATGGCACAAAAAGACTGGGCAGGCTTCCGCTCTAATGTACACAGGGTTGCTAGGAGTTGGATCATCTGGAAAGGCACTAACAACAACAAGACAGGGAACTAAGGCTAATTCCCAAGGAGGAGGGCTGGTTGGAAGGGAAGACCAACCCTAGGATGAAGGACCGGTCTGCCCATTTCTACAGCCCGCCTGGGACCAGGGAGTAGGGAAGGAGGGACAACAGGACCCTTTGTAAGGAATGACGTGACATTACCCCCCTGGTTCTGGAACTGGCCTGGGCTGGCCTTCTGTGCAATATGTTTCCTGAAGCAAATGGTTCCCTTGTCTTTTTCTTCTGACACCAGGATTGGGCTTGAGACTGAGCCACAGTCCCTAGACCTGACTTTAGAGGTACCACCTTCACAAGGTCAGTGGAAGCCTTAGCTGGCCCAGCATTCCTTGCTCCAGATACCAATGGAAGTGTCTAGGCCACCCCCAGAGAAAGGAGGCATGACCAGTTTCTCCTGTCATACCCTTGGTGCACCAATATGAACACTTAGCCAACAGATTCTATGAGAACCCTGGCAGGCAAGACCTGCAGATATAGTAGTGAACAAGACACAGTCCTGCCCTTGTGAGGTTTACAATCTAGACTGGAGATTATAAATGGTAGAAAATTTAGAAAATACAAATAAATTTGAAAAAGAAAAATTGCACGTGATAGCCACTGTAATATTATTGCATTTTCTGCGTATTTTTTTCTCATATATATTTTTTCTCATGTATTTTTACTTTGTGTGTGTATACACACATATTTTGAATCACACTTTATATTAAATTTTGTTTCATGCTTTTTCATGACCGTTTGTTTGTAGTAAAATGTGTGTAACATGAAATTTACCATTTTAACCATTTTTAGATGTACAGTTCAGTGAAATTTAGTACTTTCACATTACTGTGCTTGTTACCACCATCCATCTCCAGAACTTTTTCATCTTCCCAAACTGAAGCTCTGCACCCATTAAACAATGACTCCCCAATCCTCCTTCCCCCTGCCTCTGGCAGCCGCCATTCTATTTCATGTGTCTGTAAATTTGGCTACGGTAGGTACCTCATATGAGTGGAATCATACAATGTTTGTCCTTTTGTGTCTTGCTTATTTCCTTTAGCATAATATCTTCAAGGTTCATCCATGTTGTAGCATGTGTCAGAGTTTCCTTTCTTCTTAAGGCTGAACAATTTCCATTGTGTGGACATATCACATTTTGCTTATCCATTCCTCCATCTATAGACACTTGGGTTGTTTTCACCTTTTGGCTATTGTGAATAATGCTGCTGTGAACATTGGTGTACAAATATCTGTTTAAGTCCATTTTCACTTCTTTCGGGCATATATCCAAAAGTGGAATTGCTGAATTGTATAATAAATCTATGTTTAATATTTTGAGGAATTGCCATACTGTTTTCCACAGCAGCTGCACCATTTTACATTCCCACCAGCAATGCACAAGTGTTCCAATTTCGTGACCATTTTAGAAAGAGTTATTTATGTTTTTATCCTATAGTTAACAATAGGTGAACAGCAAACAATAGAGGCTGTAGAGTGGGATTCTAACGTCAACTTCCTGTTTCTCCTCCCCAGAGGTGGAAAGCCCTTTGACTCTCAAGGCTCAGAGATTAGTCCTCCTGCTTTCAGAACTCTCATTTTTAAAGACTGTAATGTCCCACCACACAGTGCTCCAGAACTTATAATACCTTTACTTGTAGAACATTTAGATTGTTTCTAAATTTTATGCTCTTATAAATATGAATGAATATATTTACGCAAAAGACTTTTTCCAAATACAAGGTTATTCTTTTAGGATAAATTCTTAGAACTGGGAACCACTGCTATAGATAATAGCTGACACTTAGATAGTGCCTGCTGTGTTCCAGGCGCTGTTCTAAGTGTTTTATGTATATTAACTCATTTAAGTAGTTATCACATGATAGCTACTCATATCTACATTTTTTAAAATAGACCTTACTTTTCAGAGCAGTTTATGTTCACAGCAAAATTGAGTGGAAGGTACAGAGTTCCCATATACCCCCTGCCCCCACACATGCACTGCCTTCCCCACTAACAACATCTGGCACCAGAGTGGTACATTTCTTACAGTTAATGAACCTACACTGACACATCATCATCACTCAGAGTCCATAGTTTACCCTAGGATTCACTCTTCATATCTCCATTTTTACAGATGAAGAAATTGAGACACAGAGAGGATAAGTGATTTGCCTAAGGTCACACAGCCAGGAAGCAGTGGAACCAGGACTTGAGCATAGGCAGCCTGGCTCCAGAGACTCTGCTCCTGCACTGCTGACATTTTCCTGGCTCTTGATGCATATTTGGGGCTTTTTAGATGTGGTAACATTTTCCTTTGTTTGGGTCAGATAGTGATACTTCAGTGTTGGGTAACTAACTGTCCCAATTTGTCTGAGGCTAATGGCTTTCTTGGGACATGCGGCTTGTAATTCTAAATCCAGGAAAGTCCTTGTCAAACAAGGACAAGTTGGTCACCCTACTTCAGGAACACCAGTCCTGGGGCCCACGATGAAGTCTTTTTAGTAACTAGGTCAAGAGCTGGAGCCTCCCCAGATCATGGAGTCTGGATGACCCGGAGAAGGATGAGGGGAAGGGCCGGATCCACTTCTTGTTTCCTAGCCTCTCCACATTTGTTTCTGGGCAGACTGACCAGGGGTCCTACTTGGTGTTCTGGAATTTAAGCTGCCCAGACAGAGCAGTGGGTCAGATTATGTATTTTTGGAGAGAGAAGTAAAAGAACCGTGGACATTTGGGCTGGCTGTCACCTCAGCCTTCCCCTGCAGCACACCTCCTCAGCCCAGAGCCCAGTTGGGTGTAATTATACAATGCTAAGAATGTTTGCCTTGCAGCTCAAGTATGTTGCAACATCCCAGGCTGTGGCTTACAGTGGGCAAACACATCTTGAAAAGATAGTTGGGTGGTCACATTTGTGACGTGACATGGGTAAGACTTGTTGCTAGCTACACTCTAGGATTGCCAGAGCACTTCTACTGGGTATCAGAGGAACTGGAGGCCAGCAGGGGCCACTTCCTCTGGGGTCAGGCTGGATCTTCATGGAAAGGGCTGCTGCCTGAGCCTCTTAACTCATTCGTTAAGTCTTTACTGAGCACCTATCATGCACTAGGATATATATTCAGAGAAATGTCACCCCCTGCCCCGCAGTCCTTTCCATCTCATTCTCACCTACCACCTGTAGGGAACCAATCTTATTAGTTTCTGATTTATCCTTCCTCTGTTGCTTTTTGCACAAATGAGCAGATATATGTATATTTTCTTATCTGCCCTTCTTTCTTCCTCAAAAGGTAGCATATTATACTACTTTTTCCTTTTTTTACTTAACAGTATCCATATCAGTGTGTAGAGCTCTTCCTCATTCTTTCTTATAGCTGCATAGTACTCTTTGAACCACTCTCCTACGAATGGGCATTTAGGTTGTTTCCAATATTTTGCAATTACAAATTCTCAGAAGTGGGATTGCTGGGTCAAAAGGTAAATACATATGTAATTTTGTTAGGTCTTGCTAACTTCCCCTCCAAAAACGATTGTACTACTTTGCATCCCTACCAGCAACGTATGAGAATGCCTCTTTCTCCATATCCTCACCAACAGAATGTGATATCATCCTTTTTAATTTTTGCCCGTCTGATAGGTGAGAATGGTATCTCACTGTTGTCTTAATTTGTATTTAAGTTGCATTTCTCTTATCATGATTGAGGTTAAACATCTTATTGTATGCCTAAGGCAGATACATCTGTAACTACAGTTTGAATTTTTTTTACTATTGAGTCTTTGGTTTTTTTCCCTCCGTTTTTTTTTTTGAGGAAGATCAGCCCTGAGCTAACATCCATGCCAATCCTCCTCTTTTTGCTGAGGAAGACCGGCCCTGTGTTAACATCTGTTGCCAGTCCTCCTCCTTTTTTTTTTCCCTTTTTCTCCCCAAAGCCCCAGTAGATAGTTGTATGTCATAGTTGCACATCCTTCTAATTGCTGTATGTGGGACGCTGCCTCAGCATGGACAGAGAAGTGGTGCGTCGTGCGTGCTTGGGATCCGAACCGGGGCCACCAGTAGCAGGGCGCGCGCACTTAACCGCTAAGCCAGGGGGCCAGCTCCTTCCGTCAGTTTTTAAAAAAAGCTCTATTGAGATATAATTCACATACCATACAGTTCATCTACTTAAAGTGTACAATTTAGTGGTTTGGGGTATATTCACAGAGTTGTGTAACCATCATCATAATCTAATTTTGGAACTTTTTCATCACACTAAAAAGAAGTCCCACCCGCATTAGCAGTCACTCCACATTTGTCCTCAGTTTCCCAGCCTTAGGCAATCCCTAGTCTACTTTCTGTCTCTATAGATTTACCTATTCTAGTTCCAGGCAGTTTCTAAATATTTAATCCTCATAACAACTCTGAAATAGTTACTGTTGCAGTTATTATCCCCATTTTATAGATGAGGAAACTGAGGCACCAAGAGGTTAAATATTTTGCCTGAGGTCACACAGCAATAAGCAGATGGGCTTTGGAGTCAGACAGACCTCAAGTCCGAGCTCTATTGCTTGCTTGCTGTGTGACTTATGGAATATTACTTAAACTCTCTCAAGTGTCATTTTCAGATATGTTTAGTTAAATGAGAATGACAATGGCTGAGTCATAGAGTTGTTGGAGAATTAAATGCTATGACATAAGAAAAGTGCTTAGTCCAGGGCCTCAAATTCAGTAGGTATTCAGTTAATCATAATGGTTCTTAATAGGTAGGGCCAGGTAAGGACCTGGCTTACTTGGTGTGGTTGGCCCTGCATCCCCTAGCATTTAGGTGGACCCTGAGATGCCAGCTTTTTTTTTTTTTGTAAGATATAATTCATATACCATGAAATTCACCCATTTAAAGTGTACACTTCAGTGGTTTTTAGTATGTTCACGAGGTTGTGTAACCATCATCACTATTTAATTCCAGAACATTTCCATCACTCCAAAAAGAAACTGTACCCATTAGCAGTCACTCCCCATTCGCTCCTCCCCATATCCTCTGGCAACCACTAATCTACTTTCTGTCTCTATGGATTTGTTTATTCTAGACTTTTCATATAAATGAAATCATACAATATGTGGCCTTTTGTATCTGGCTTCATTCACTTAGCATAATGTTTTCAGGGTTCATCTATGTTGTAGCAAGTATCAGTACATCATTCCTTTTTATTCTGTTGTGTGAATATACTACATTTTGTTTAGCCATTCATCCATTGATGACATTGGGTTGCTTCCACTTTTTGGCTATTATGAATAATGCTGCTATGAACATGTGTACAAGTTTTTGTGTGAACATATGTTTTCATTTCTCTTGGGTACATACCTAGGAGTGGAACTATTTGGTCATATGGTAACTCTATGTTTAACTTTTTGAGGAACTGCCAAACTGTTTTACAAAGCAGGTCCACTATTTTACATTCTCACCAGCAGTGTATGAGTGTTCCAGTTTCTCCACATCCTCGCCAACACTTGTTATTGTCTATCTTTAATTTTAGTCATCCTAGAGTGTGTGAAGTGGTACCTCATTGAGGTTTTGATTTGAATTTCCCTAATAACTAATGATGTTGAGCATGAGATGCCAACTTTTAGGTCAGCTCTTTCTGCCCACTTCAGCTGTTGTGTTTCCTCCAGAAAGTCTCTTCTGGGTTCCTAGTCATCTGCCTGTAGTTAGTGGTCATTTTGGCATCTTCGAGGCTGATTGGTACTTTCTTAGGTGCTTTGGGGCAGACCTTTGGGCAGCTTCCAGCGGTCGGGCAACTGTGTCTAAGATTCAAGGCACGTGCTCTTCCTGTCGGCAGGTTTGATGTTACTCTTGAGGCTGGCACAGCCATCCCTAGGCTCACCAAACTGCTGAGACAAAGCCAGCCTCTCCCCTGGGCACCTCAGTGAACAGGATCGGAAGTTCTTGAGCTGGAAACAATCTTGAGAGGCTATCTCATCCATCCATCTGCAACAAGACAGTTAGGACCCCTACCCTCTCCCTACCAGACTAGGGAGAATCTGTAATGTATTCCTTTAAAAATCCCTCTAGGAAGAAATTCCACTGGCCCCCTTTACCACCAGCCAATATCTTAGCAGCCTTGTGTGTTAGAAAAATTCTTTGCTCTGACCCAGATCCCACCTTCTGCAACACATGCCAGTTTCCTCTCATGCTTTCCTTTCTTGGAGGATGTGAGAGACAGCCGCTTCCTAGGAGGGGCTTCGTCCTCTGGTCAGACAAAACTGCTTTGGCTGGAGAAGCCCTCACGTGAGGAAGTCCAGACCAAGCCAGGCCCCTCTAGGGGACTTTAAAGACTAAATGACCTTGTCACTTGGCTATTGCCTGGGCAGTCTGCTTTGAAAAAGAGACCTTCTGACAGGCTCCAGGTTGTGTGTTTATCCTGAAGCTGGGCCTTTCCAAACTCGTGTTTCAGAGTTTAGATGTTGCATCCAGCCAGCCTGGTGGGTGGTAATCAAACGCAGGTGGAGACCATCTGGCCAGGCCTGTCCCTCCCAGCTAGCCAAGTGAGGGCTGGCCTGCCCACCGCAGAGCTGGCCCAGAAAACACCCCGTGTGGAGGCAGATGGGGTACACGTGCATGTGTGCGCATGCACACCCATACGTGCGTGTGCCTGTGTACACAGCCCTCTTAGAGAGGTGGTGCTGCTTGGATGTGTATGATTTCTCTCTCTGCATCTGAGGGTTCTCCCCATTGTGCAGCCTGAGGAACGTGTTTTTTTTAGTCTGTTTCTCAAGTTTTTTGCGGTTAGAAATCGTGTATTTTTCTTGGCCCAAGATGAAAGCCCTGGGGTAAGGGGCTAATACATTTTACAAAGCTGCCTCTAATTGGTGGCTGCTGAAGTCTTCCCTTTGCCCTAGTGACCCATCTCCTCTTGTAGCGTTTTAACTCGGAGGCAGTCTTGCATTTCCCCAGGTTTTCACACCCCTCTCAAGCCTGCAGCCCCAGGGAAGCAGCTCCTCCAGCCTCAGTTTGCTTAGCTATTCTACCTCAGCCTCCCTGCACAGAATTGCCCCAAACAGGGCAGGTCAACAAGAAAAGAAAATAGCTTACACTTTGTGCTGCCAAGCTCTTCTTCTAGCCTGGCTAGTCCTTCTTCAAGCATCTTCTCCCAGAATTCTAGGTGTATACCCTCAAAATGGATTCTGCTTCCCACATTGCCAGATACCCAGAGGAAATGCAAACTATGGACATCTCCTTTAAATATAATTGGGTATGACCATGATGATTTTAAGGATTCCTTTTCAGTCCTTTAGAGAACTTAGCTTATCAGAGGTGACCTCCCCCTGCAGCAAGTGCTGAGGGCTGAGCTCCCCCAGGCACACAAGCAAGGCTAGGACTGGTGTCAGAGCTTCTGACAATCTGGAATCTCCTTCTATCCAGTCTCCTGGCCTGCCTTCTTGGGAGTGACGATGAGGATGACGGAAAAATTCCATGTGGAACTCCAGGGTTGGGCACTGACTGCATCATCATCCGTTTAGTATTCTCCCCTCTGACCGCCTGTTCTGGTAGCTTGGCTAGCAAGGAGGTATTGGCTGTCATCTTAGTTTATGGTTTGTATTTGTATGCTGAAGAGTTTACATGTGTATAATCATTGTGGCTCATGTTTTTACAAGATATAATTACTGAAAATGATATCATAAACATATTTAACTTTTAACCCTTCCCAGGCTGATAAGCCTCCTGTAGCTCTCAGGAACTCCTCCCTGGATGCTTCCCTCACCCGAGAAGGTGTCACCTCCCAAATCAGGCCTTGTTCTCTAACCTGCACCATTTTCCTCCCTGGCAGAAGTCCATTTTAGGGACTTCCCTGGAGACTCAGGGCTCCTAAGTGTTTCCTAGCAGTCAGGGAGGCAGGCATTCCTCTGCTGCCTCATCGTCACCATGATGAGTATGGCCACAGAGGCAGTAACCCTCATCGTTCTGGGCCGCTTGGGGATGGGGAGGGAGGGCAAACTGTGCTTCCTCAAGGTTCCAGTGACTGAAAGTGCACATTGGGTGCCAGATTTCAGGAAGAGCGTGTACTGATTGATGGGTGCATGTGGGGTGCTAGGTTTCAGGAAGAACGTGGTCTCTCCCAGTATTTGGGATCTGCCTTGGGACCCATCCACAAATGCCGAGTTTGGGGGCCAGCCAGCTCAGCCCCAGGATTATACCTTTGTGGGGCAGAGTGGAGCTGGGAGTGGAGAAACGGTCTTGTCCTCACAGATCATACACCAGGACGTGTATCCTTAGCAAACTAAATAAGTGCTTATTAGTAGCTTGAAGGAATAAGGAGCATGAATAAGGAAGATTTTCAGTAATGGAGCCTCAATCACACAGAAAAGAATGTTCCAGAGCCACAAAATGTGGAACTTATAATTCAGAGTGCCAGCAGGGCAATTTGATTGGCTGGCCAAAGGTCATACATGTATACTGTGGCTGGCAGGAGGGCGAGGCTGGAGTTCTGGTTCCCTACAGGCTATCGAGATCCTTCCTCCCCTCAAGGCTCATACCCTGAGAGATTCCTCTAATGAGGGGTTTGGATGCTGGGCCATCAAAAATAGGGGAGAACTTTAATTAGACTTTCAAAACCGTGTTTTTCCTAAGGTAGTTGAACTAAAAACATTTGCTTTTTATTCCTTTCAGATTTACAGGAACAGACGGACCTAGTGGCTTTGGCTTTGAGTTAACATTTCGTCTGAAGAGAGAAACAGGGGAGTCTGCCCCTCCAACATGGCCAGCAGAGCTAATGCAGGGCTTGGCCAGATACGTGTTCCAGTCAGGTAAGAGCCCCAGGAGCTGGCTGGTGTGGTGGTCCTTCTGCTATGAGCCTGACTGGCTTTGGGAACTCGCAGTATATTTTGATGTCTGCACAGTGACCTTTCCTGAGAGTACTGTACCCCATTTGTATCATGATGGTGGCTTGTTTTGCCTGGTGTTTCCTGGGTGGGAAGGTACCTGGGCCATGGAAGAGAAGGATATGTCACTGTGACCTCCAGCAGCAAGTGGGAGTCCCTGCTACTGTTCTGACACCCTGAGCCCTTGTTGCAGTCTGCCAGCCATACTTCTGATTCCCAATGAGCCAAAGGCCAACTCAGCATGGAGCGGACAAGCTCTTTCTCTGTCTGCCCTACTTCCCATAATTAGCATGGTCCTTGCTCCCTGCTCCCGGTGGCCAAGCCATCTCTGTTTCTGGGGCCACAAGCACATGTGTTAATCTTGGCTAAGCCTTGGATTAACAGTAGAGAGTGGGGTAGAGAGAGAGAGAAAGGATTGCCAGGAGCTTGCTCCCTCACAGTGTCAAGGGGAAGCTGGAATCAGGCAGGACCTTAACAGTCAGAAATATTGTTTGATTCAGATGATTCAAGTGCCCACCAGGGGATGGCCCTGTGCTCCTGGTGCCCCTCTAGAGACTGCTAATATGGAACCTGAAGTTGGGGCTTTGTGCTGGGAGCCTTGGTCTGTCACTCTTGGCTCAGCCTGCCTATAGTCCTCCAGTGGGATGAAATGTTGGAGCAACTTTTAGTACCTTTTATGGAAGGTTTCATATCATCTGAATGTTTATGTGGCTAATTAATTGCTCAGAAACATTTCCCATATGACCTCAGATTTTATTTCTTTGGTGTGGTAAGTAGCCTTCAAATGAAGGCCAAGACACTTTTATCCAACTCTTTTGCTCTTTGACTGCTATAAACAAGGGCAAAGGGACATCTAGGTGGGTCCCTCAAAGTGTGATCCTCGGACCCCCTGCATCAGAAGCACCTAGAGAGCTTTTTTTTTTTTTTTATAATTTTATTTATTTATTTTTTCCCCCAAAGCCCCAGTAGATAGTTGTATGTCATAGTTGCACATCCTTCTAGTTGCTGTATGTGGGACGCGGCCTCAGCATGGCCGGAGAAGCGGTGCGTCGGTGCGTGCCCGGGATCCGAACCCGGGCCACCAGCAGCGGAGTGCGCGCACTTAACCGCTAAGCCACGGGGCTGGCCCTAGAGAGCTTTGCAAACACATATTCCTGGGCCCCACAGGAGATCTCTGACTTTGAGTCTTTGGGGTGATCTTCCCAGATGCTTCTTGTAGAGACTCAATTTGGGGAACCATAGATCTGGCAGCTTTTCTAAATACAGTGACTTTTTTTTCAGCCCTGAGTAGGTTATAAATTGGGAATGCAATAGATCCTCTAAGTTGAACCCTTCTGCCCTCATTCGAGACCCCTGAGAATCAGATGTTGGCAGGGTGGCTGTCATGTAATGAGACTGTTCCTTAGCTACCATCTACCATTATGTGTCTGTGGGATAGTCCCCTTTTGGAGGCTACAATGGGTCTTCTCTAAGCAAGGGTTCCCAAACCTAGCTGCTCATGAGATCCCCTGGGAAGCTTGTCAACACACTGATTCCCAATACCCTCTGCAGGGCTCTGATTCAGTTGGCCAGAGGTGGGACCAGGGCATGTTTCTTAACTAGCTTCCCAGGGGATTCTAATGCAGCTGATCTGGGATGGTATTTGGGCTCTAACAGACTGCTGACCAGGAAGAAGTAACATTCACAGGGGCAGGGGAAGCAGGCTGCCTGAAGCAGCTGGCCCATGTGATTTGGTATTTTCCTAGTGTGGTTTGCACAATCTTTTAAAATTGTTCCAGGAGTCTACTGCCTGAACCCTTTGTGTCCCCCTCTCTCCCTTCTTGGGATGCCTGAAGCTGGCTCCAATATAGAACTGTCTTTGGGAAAATAAACTTTTCTCAGTGTGGAATTTGATCTGTTATAGGAAAGGAGGCTCTAAAGACTAGGAAGCCTCTTGCTTGTATAGATAGGTAACTTCTTGCCCACTGCTTAAGCCAATGCATTTATATGCTTGTTTCTACTTAATGTACCTGCTCAGGTGGATAGAGATCAGAGGAATGTAAAAGAGGTGTTATGAGTCACTGTCAGATGGAGTCAAGCAGATGAACTTCTGAAATAGTTCTGATATTATAGTTCTGAAATAATAATGCAAGTGACTGGAAAAATAGGATTTGATTTGCAAGGGTTCATTTCACCCATACTGTAAGCATCACTAGTGACTGTTTTGCAACACTAATGTGCCCATTGATTCAGGCAGATTATCAACAGATGCTAAAACCATTGGATAAAAAGATTGTTGGGGAATAAGATATTCACGAAGACTCTCAAAGAATCCCCCACAGGTTACTTTTATTACAAAGAGAAAAGAATACCTTTACAAATGCAAAGATTTGAGTGGACATCACCTTAACCAAATGATCAAAAATAGCAACACCAATAATGGAACAAATTATTATTATGTACTTCCTCAGGTATTGCAGTGTGAAGTATAAAACATCAACTATGTAGCACTTTTCCAAAAATGTTTCACCTGAATTAAATCATGAGCAAACAGTCAGACAAGTCCAGATTGTGGGACATTTCACAAGACGGCTGCCTGGACTCTTCAAAAATGTCAGTGCTGTGAAAGATATAAAAAGGAAGGGGGCGGGGGCTGTCCTAGATTAAAGGAAACATGACAGTTTAAATGCACTTATGATCCTTGATTGGATCCTGAAGTGAAAAAAAAGTCATTTTTAGGGCAATTGGAAAAATATAAATATAGACTGTATTTTAGATAATAGTGAAACTGAAATTCCTTGGGTGTGATATGGTATTATGGTTATGTAGGATAATGTCCTTGTTCTTAGGAGATGAAAGCTGAAGAATTTATGAATAAAATGACATGATGTCTGTGACTTAATTTTTGAATGATTCAGCAAAAAAATTAAGTGTCTGTGAGAGAGAGAGAAAGAAGAGAAAGCAAATGTGGCAAAATGTCACCAACTGGTGAATCGAGGTGAAGGGTATATGGGTATTCATCGTGCTGTCCTTCTAACTTTTCTATGGGATCGAGAATTCTCAAAATAAAAAGTTATGGCTGTTTCCTGAGTGTACATTGCCTGGCGTGTGCTCCATAATCCCTTCTGCACCAGTGGCCCCTTTTGTGGTGCCTCTAATGTGATGGCTACAGTTTGTGCCTGCCGACCACTTCAGGCATTTCACAGTAGCGGCAGGATGACTATACTTCTAAAAGTATAATACTTGATTTTCTGTTTGCCAGAATTCCTGTAATATGATTGTACTACTTAAATAATAGCTAAAACAAATTTACCTGAAATTCTTTTTGGAACATGGCAGGGAATAAATAATGGGAAAATGATAATGGGTAACTGATGTAAGATAGGCAACCATAGCTATGGGCCTAAATGGTGCGGATAAGAGCTAATATTTAGTAGTGTGTTCTCTCTGCCAGGCATGATTGTAGTGCTGATTTAATATGCAGTAAAGCTCTGTGAGTTAGGCAGTATGTTATACCAGCTTTACAGTTGCAGAAAGCAAGACAATACGGAGAGGTGAAGTAGCATGTTCAAGATCACACATCTAGTAGCTGCAAAGGCCACATCTGAACCCAGGCGTTGTAGCTCTTAATGCCGCTCTCTTAACCGTGGTGCCATGTTGCCTGTAGCTCAGTTGACATCTGGGCTGCTGATGGCTCAGGCTGGACAGTGAGATTTGAGAATCATCTGCATGGATGGCTACATTTGTGCACATGGCCTCCAGGCTCCATGATGCCTTGCTTGGGCGTTCTGGAACATTTGGAAAATAAAGGAGGGCAAAAGCCATTCATATTGCCCAAATCCTCTTAAATCCATCCTTTCATCTTTTAACTTTTTATTTATGAAAATATGTATATAAAAAGTACAGCTCGATGAGAATTCACAAACCAAACACATCCACATAACCAGCAGCCAAATCAAGAAACAGACTAGTTCTCCAGAAACCTCCCTTGTGCCTCCTTTTAGTCATCATCCCTTCTTTTTTTTTTTTTTTTTTTTTCCTATTTCACTGCATAGTACAGGTCCTCAGAAGCATGTGCCGGAACTTGTTGGTAATAGGCTAAGGAGCCCGCATTTCCACTCCTTTCCCCGTACTGTTTGCCATCCTGCACGTGACTGTCAGATCAAGGGGACAGCATAGTATGATGGTTAAGAGCATGGCCCCTGGGCCCAGACTGCCTGTATTCTTATCTTAGCCCTCCCAGTTACCTCCTCCTGATCTTGGACAACACAACACATTTGCTCATCTATAAAGCAGGGATAATAATAGTAACTATGCATGAAGTTATTGAGAGGATGAAATGACTTAATACCTACAGAGCACTTAGAACAGTGCCTGATACTTAGTAAGTACTATATAAGTATTACCTGCAATTATTATTATTACTCAGTCTTTAAAAACTTTATATGGATCGAGAAGTTGGGTACCTTGGTCTTTTTTTGCAGTGACAATAAAGATCCCATTTAACAGCAAAACCCTGTTAGGAAGGAAATGCCTTGCTTGTTCCTGAATCAAATACCTGCCTCAGCTGATATGATGACATTTGGTGCCATTATCTTTCTCCCACACAGAAAATCAATAATAGTGACACAAATAAAATTACCTTGTTTTCTACATCATAGTGTATAACCAAAAAACAAATTTAGTTCAAACATGGTTCTTTGATTTATGTGGTTGATAGTGCCTGTAAAGTCTTATACAAATCAAGTCCTATTCTAAATGCAATAGAGCCCATACAGTTTAGTGGGACCTTGTGGTAAATCCTTTTATAAAGTGAAGAAACTTTTTACAGTGTGAATAATTGCCCCTTATTGTAACTGTTTTGTAAGACTGGGTTTAGGCCTTTCAGGTTTTCTCAGAGCAGGACACACTCTCCTGATGCTGCAGAGAACCTCCGTTGTGACGTGTAGGCATTGCCCTGCCCCCGAGTGGTTACACTCTACAAGGGTTACGCATATGCTGTTGTACAGCACACGTATTTTATGTCTGATGTGTACATAGATATATCTACATGTGTAACTAGCAGCGTAATTCTGTTTGATGATCTTGCCTCACCTGTGCTGTCCACTTTAAACTCAGTGCCTTTATGTGGAGCACCCCGCCCATTTGCATGTGAGAACATGCCGAGCAGTGTCATCAAGTAAGTAGAATGCTTAGACCTGCTTTTCCAGGTCTAAACAGCATCCACAGCTTTACCATCCAGGCTTGGAAGTAGCATCAGGGCAGTGGTAGGCAAGGGAAAGGGGAACGACGAGACTCAGTGGGGGTGTGGTGGTGGGGGTGATGCCCATGTCCAGCTGTGGGGCTGTGTGAGACTGCCTCTGAAGAATGACTCGGATGGGTCCTGTAACTTAGTCCGGACCTGCCAGAGGATGATTACCTTTCGGTTGGTGCTCAGAAGTGGGGAGCTGAGCTGTAGAGAGAAGGAAGTAGAAATGAGAGAGGCCTGGGAAAGCAGAGTATCCAGAGAAGGTGAAGGATTCGAGATCTGGAGATGGGGCAGGTTAGTGTTTATTTTAATTGAGATGCTTTTAGTTATATGAAGATGACAATGATGTACACCTGAAATTTATATAATGTCATAAACCAATGTTACCTCAATAAACAAAAAAAAAGAAAATGACAGAAACCCAACTCAAACTACCTTAAACAATAACAGGCTATTAGCTCAGGTAACTGGGACATCCAGGGTTTCAGGTATGGCTTGATCTGTATGTTGAAACAGTGTCCTCATGGCTCTGACTCCTGTGTTGGTCTTGTACTGCAGACTGACTCTCTCCATGTGCCAGGAAAGATGAACACCACCAGTCAGAGTTTCCGGTTCTCTCCATTTGTAGTCCCAGCACGCAGACGGCTTTTTTCTTCCAACATTCCTATATCAGTCCTAGGGAAGGACTCAGATTAGTTCTGCCTGGGTCATGTGACCACCCCGGTTGGTGGCAATGGTCCAGATGGAGCACCAGGATTTCTGTTTAAAGGTCTCCCCCCTCCTCACTTCCAACCACATGGAGTGGGAGAGAAGTCCCCTAAAGCAAAGGGTGCCTATTGGCAGAAAAAGAATAGGTATAGGTCTTGGTACGCAGAATCGGTTGCTCTCACAGGACCGTAGGGGCATCTATTACCTCAGTAATTGTGGTGTGCAGTTATGTCTGGAAGTCGAACCACTGGAGAATGCATAGATGGAGCGGGTAACTTTTGTTCTGTCTTGTATCTGTTGGGATGGTTTTGACTACAAGTAATAGAACACCCTGACTGAAATGGCCTAAGAGTAAGGGCTCTTGTCTTACATAGTAAGTCACCTGGAGGTGGGCAGTTCCAGGATTGGTTGTCATCTGTTCAATGATGTTAAGGACCTGAGTTCTTTCTAACTTCCTGCTGTGCCTGCCTCACAAGAAGGCCTGTCTTTTCAAATGGGTTCCCTCATGTTCCAAAGATGGCTGCCATAATCCCTAGCATCCTGGAATCACACTTGACAGAGTCTACAAGCAGTACAAGAGACATTTCTGTCCTGTGTCTCTTTTAAAGACCAATCAAAACCTCCACAAGACTGCTCTTATTGATCTCTCCTTGCATCTCATTGGCTAGAGTTATGTCAGGAAAGTGAGACAGTCACGTTGTTTTACTAGTCAATATCCACTTCCTAGGGCTGGGGATGGGCCCTGGTTTCTTGAAGGTCATGGCCAAGGAACAGCAGAGGAAAAAAATTGGGGCTCTGTTAGTAAGGAGGGGAATGGCCACCAGGTGGGCAAAACAGTATGTGTACTCGCAAGAAGCCCCAGCCCTGCCTGGGGTCAGAGGAACCTTTCATTATTGATCAGGATGCTGGGCCAGTACAGAAGTGTCATGTGGAAAGAGAATGTTCCAGTCACGAGGACAGGGTGGCTGTCATTTCACCTGCTACAGCAGACTTAGAACCAAATCCCGCCTCCAGCATGAATCATTTGGAAAGTTCTGCAGTAAATACATCAATAACTTCACCAGTAGACACTTCAACTTCTTCCTTCCTACTTTGCAGCCAGTTTCTCCTACTTCCCCATTCCCTTTTAATTTTATGATCAGCTTATTCTTTCTTCTCCGATTGCCAGTGACTGCTCCCCTGCCCCCCACCCTCTGGGTTTCATTAGAAAGAAACCATTCCCCAACTCAGCAGGGCTTGATTTCTGAGCTGCGCTTTAGAATTCTGCTGGAGAGGCTGTCTGCTCTTAGTTCTGCCGTTGGTAGGCCTTAACCACAAATTCCAAGGCAATTTCACTTGAGTTTTAGGAGAAACATGGCCCCCCAACCTGGTAACTGACACTGTGGAAATTCAAGTGCTTTCCCTTGCTGCTGTTTAATGGCAACCTCATGACATGTGCTGAGTCAGCTCAATTTGTGATTCGGGCCCAAGCAGGGAGATGGGCGCACTGCATGAGCATCCTGAGCCATCAGAGCTCACGGCTGATTGAACTCAGTGGTATTGACAGACTAACGCTAACAGAGATTTTTTTTTTTTTACATTTTCTTTCTGTTTCACGTTTATAAAAGAAATACTTGCTCATTATAAAAACTGAAAAATAGAAATATATGACACAGAAAGTGAAAATCCTTCATAATTCATTGCCCCACTGGGAAAATGTTGGTGTTCCTATTTCCACATTTTCTTTTCAATGCGTATATCTATATAGAATTATCATTATTTTATAGAAATGAGCCATACTTTTCATACTGTTTTTTAACTTGCTTTTTTTACTTAATATCTTTTGAACATCTTGCCATGTTAGTATGTTCTTTCTAACTGTACACTTATTTATTATCTAGATATACTGTATTTTATTTATTTAATCAGTCTCCTGTTGTTGGGCATTTGGGTGATTTCCACTTTTTCCCTCCCACAAACCTGCAGTGAGCAACCTTGTATATGTCTGGGTTTGCACTCTTGCCTAAGTATTTCTGTGGGATAAATTCTTAGAAGTAGGATTGCTAGGTTAAGGGAAATGAACATTTTGCATGTTAATAGCCATTGCAGATGAATGATTATATTATTATAATACTGTTGTGATCATCCGGTAAATGTTGTAATTGTTTTCAACAAACAACAGAATGGTTATTATATAAAATGATTTTTATAGCAACAGAGTACTCTTCTGAGTCCCTGAAAATTGGTCCCCTTTCTTAAGTTACTTGGCCTGAGAGAGATCATTAATACATGTTAAATGGCATACATTGGGGGGTTAGGAAAGAGAGCAAGCCCTTGTACAGTATCTCATGCAGTTTAGATTTAGCACAAGAACCCATCCATCATGCTTCCAGTCTCTGAAGTTGGAAGCGGTGAGGGACCCAGCCTGCTGCCTGAAGCCAGAGACTTTTCCAGATACTGACAGCAGATCGAGTTTTATATAAAGAATCTCAATGAATTGTGGAGTTTTCTTGAGTTTTGCCTCCTCCTACCTTTCCTAAAGTTAAAATTACCCATGCAGTTCAGTCTTTTCCTCTTGAGGCCTTTTTTTTTTTTTAACATGCTTTTTTATACAGTTGGCCCTCCATATCCACAGGGTCTGCATCCCCAGATTCAACCAACCACGAATCAAAAGGCCTACAGTGGTTGCATCTGTACTGAACGTGCACAGTTTTTTTTTTTTTTGTCATTATCCCCTAAACAATACAGTATAACAACTATTTACATAGCATCTACATTGTATTAGGTATTATAAGTAATCTAGGGGTGATTTAAAGTGTACCGGAGGATATGCATAGGTTATATGCAAATACAACACCATTTTATATGAGGGACTTGAGCATCCAGAGATTTTGGTATCTGCAGGGGTATTGAAACCAATCCCCCACAGATTACCAAGGGATGACTTTAATTAAAAGTAAGATGACAGTAGATATTGAACACCAGGCTATCCTAGACACTTACATTCTCTTATCTAACCTTTGCGGTAGGTAGCCTGATGAGGAAGATACTGATATTGCCACTTTTCAGATGAGGAAATGAGCTCAGAGAGGTGGTGGGCCTTGCAGAATTTCCTGCAGCTGGTGAGTGGCAGGAGCAAGCCTGGGACACCCTAACCAGCGCTGGTTTGCATCCTATAGCCTCCAAGCCTCTAAGGATCTATTTAAATGGAGAGAGAGGACTTGGAGGAAAGGAGCTCTTTTTCATTGGTTGTGTTTTTTATTTAAGTACTTGCTACATGCCAGGGACTCTGTCAGATTCTGGGTAAACAGTATGGAAAAACAGATAGGATCCCTGCCCTCAGGGAGAAAGACACTGAAAACACAGGCGAATAAATATTTGATTCCATGATTGTTGATAGGGAGAGATGGGGTGCTCCAAAAGAATAAAGTGGTGGACTCGTTTTAGATTGTAGAGTCGAGCAAGGATAGGACTAAAGGCAAAGAGTGAGGAGAAGAATTTTTCTGGCAGAGGGAATGGCTCTGTAAGGCCCCTGAGGAGGGAAAGAGCTTGAGAAATATGAGGAACCGGAAGAAGGCTCCTGTGGCTGGAGGGAGGTGAGGGAGAGGAAAGGGCTCAGGGACAGCTGGAGGCTTAGCAGGTATGGGAAAGTGCTGGGCTTCACGCTTGCCCTCAAAGTCGGGATGAAGAGTCGGGATGTAACTCTAAGGGCAGTGGAAAGCTATGAAAGCATTTTAAGGAGGAAGGTGAAATGACCAGTTTGGGGAGTGAAAAACCTGTTTTTTTTTTTTTAATTAAGACATGCTTGAATTTTGAAGTATTTGAGATTTTCCGCCTGCATTTTGAGAATGGCTCTTCCCCCAGAAGGTGCTGGGGCTGCTGCAGCACCTGGAGCTCATGCTTCTCAGCTCTGCCATTCTAATCCTCAGGACCTAACCTCAGTAGAAATCTGCCCCCAACCTGCCTCTTCCAAGGCTCTCCAGCCCAGGAAGGGGACCCCTCTTCTCTCTTGGGCATGTTAGCAGCCTCTGCATACCTATGCCCAACAGCACAACACAGGGCTGTCTTTCCAGATGCTTCCTCATCCCTGCTCTGCAGGTGAGTGAAGAAGTCAGGAAGATTGAGTGAGGAGCTTAGAGCATGTCCCCAGGTGTGAGATATTGCTGGGCTGCAGTTCAGCTTTTCATCAACAGCTTACCTGGCTTTCTTCTCTCTGCATGTCCCAAGTGTACGTGATCTTAATATCTTTGCCTCAAGTCAAGTTTTCTGAAAGGAGATGCTCCATCATTACCAATGAGAGCTGTCGAGTTCTCTGGTTTCCTGGTTTGGATAAGCTGCCCACTGCCCCAGTCAGCTAACTGAAGCCAAATGGAGCTGCCTGGTTATATTAATATCATTTTTCTTCCTCAGACACTTTTTTATTTTCCTGACATTTTCTTTCCCTCAGCCTGATTTATCCTCTTTTCTGGTTGCTATGGGTCTGTAAAATATTTTCTCTTTCATCTGTTAGTAATACTGACCAACTATAAAGCAAAACAATCCTTGATTTCTCTGCACTTTCCCAAGATTTTAGATTAATAGTTGAAAGATTGTGTTCCCACTCCACTGAAGAAAAACAGGTCAACCCCTCAGAAATGAGCTTATGCCCTAAAATTTAAGTGGTTTGCATGTAAATTAAAATCTAGCCAATATCTAAATCTGGGTGTTTTGGGGGAAGATTTAAACCCTAAGAGCAGAAGTTGGCAAAGTACAGCTTGTGGGCCAAATCCTAATGGCCACTTGTTTTTGTAAATAAAATTTTATTGGACCACAGCCATGCCCATCATGTATTATCTATCGTTTCTTTTGTGCTACAGCAACAGAGTTGAGCAGTTGTGACAGAGACTCGTGTCCCTCAAAGCCTAAAATATTTGGTATCTGGCTTTTGACTGAAAAAGTCTGCTGACCTCTGACTTGGAGAGTGTTTTCCATTCTGAATAATGACCCAAGTGGAGAGGTGACCATCTTTAAATCTCTGCGAGATATCCAGAGGCCCTGTGAAATGAATCGCCCTAGCTGGGGCGGGAATGCATCTCTTGCTGATCTGCTACATGATTTGAGACAAATTCCTTTAGCTTGCATGGGTCTGTATCTTACTTGGAGAACTGCATGAAATGCTTTGAGTTTCTCAGTAGAAAGGGGGTATTGGATACAGCCATTAAGCTGGGATAATGCACCCTCAGACTAGTTCTCTCATTGCTGGTCCCCTGTGGGGTCTTAATTGGTTGGCTCTTTCAGCAGAATGTGGCTCCTTTGTCTCTAGAACCTGCATTTCAGGGATGCTCCCTGCAGGGGGCAGTAAAGGCCTCTGGCAAGTAGAGCAGGGCAGCTGGAGAGTTAGGAATAGACCCAGCACCTCTGCAGGTGGTAAAGCCCTTTGGTAACCTGAAATGGCTCATATAGAATGTTCAGTGAAGAGGGCTAGAGAACAACAGCGCAGGAATGCAAGAGGCAGGTTGCCAGTTTGGCCATGTGGGACCTGGGGTTAAAACTGAACATCTCCAAGATTTGGTTACTTCATCTATGAAATGGGGTAATAGTAATATCCACTTCATAATATATTTAATTACCCTAGTACAGTATTTGGCATAATATATGGAAACAATTAATATTATTTATGTTGTCATTTAAGAAACATGTTGCAGAAAAAACGGAAACAGGCTTAAAAGAAAAAAAATAAGCATATTACAATATCCTATAGAGTTGGGTCCTAATTCTGTTAACAGTATGTACACATCCACATAGATGGCTAGAAGAGATTCAAGAAGGTACTCAGAGGCCATCTTAGGGTTATGAGTCATTGACATTTTCCTTTTGGTACCTTCCTGCCATTTTAGAATTTTCTGCATAAAGTATGGGTTTTATTATCAGAAAAGAAAAACCAAAAGGATAACCATGACTGAATTTTTCAAAGAACTTCCCAGAGGACAGGACAGTGAGCCCTGAGAAGCAGCCTCAGACCAATACCACCTCAGGGTGTGCTCTCTGGTGCGGTTACTGGAGCACCTTTGAATACCATGCAGTGATCTGCCAGTGCAAGGGGTTCTACTTTCTTGCTCACTTTCTTCATTGCTCTCTCAGTGGGAAGTAAGTGGCTCCCCTAAGCCAGACAGAGCTCTGCTGCAGCTCCCCTGGCAATGGGTCTCCGCAGGCAAGCCTGTCTTCTTGCCTTGCAGGGCAGGCACGGTGATGGGCTGGTTGTTTGGTTTCTCTACAGAACTCAGGGGCCGGGAGGCCAGCCTGCCCCTCCCTGCAGAGTTCTGATGAGGTTCCAGCAGCATTTCTGATCCCTCACAGTGCCCCTTCTCCAAGAATATGACAATTGAAACTAGAACCAGGGGAGGAAAAGAAAAGAACTGGAGTGCTTTTCAGGAGAGATTGCAGCAAGCCTAGGCGATGGGTTGTTTTGCTGGCATGTGGCAGGGGGCATCTAAAACAGCAGTGGGGTGGTCTTCCTTTGCCTTGTGCTGCTTGGTCCAGTGGAAGCTGCAGCCTGGGGCATTGCACTGGGGCGGGGAGGCATCTCTGGGACAGGCTGCAGCCCAGTGGCCGGGCCTTCCTGAGCCCTGGGCCTTGCTCTGGCAGTCCCTCTTTGGGTTTGAAGATTTAGGGAGAAGAGGACACTTATCAACTTCTTGGGCCAGCTGGGCTTCTCTGGGTCCCCACCCATATTGGCCAGTCTGGTGACCTGAAGACAGGAAGCCTTCGTCCTGTGCCTCTCTTCACTGGGCCTCTCAGGTTACACATACATTGTGTTCTGTCCTGACTGGATACACTTTTATTTCCCAAATAAAAATAACCTTATTGTTTTTCCAGTTAAAAAAATGATGTTTAAAAAAAATCCATGCAATGTTGAAAATGTGAAAAAAGTAAGTCACAGAACAATGGGTAGAGTGGGGTTGTATTTTTACTTTAAAAAACATGAATTTGGTTATATATGCTTTTAAGAAAATCTTGAAGAATGCATGTCAAACATTAACAGTGGTTATATCTGAGAAATGGGACTGACGGGAAAAAAGTTTCATATTTTATTTTATACACTTGTCTGTTTGAATTTCTTATGATAATCCTGTATTACTTTGTACTTTAAATAAATATATAATTGAAAATGAAAAATAAGCATTATCTAAATCCCAGCCCCTGAGACAGCCACTCTTAACATTTGGTTGCCATCTTTCTAGACATGTCTCTACGCATAAAATAACTAGACAAGTTTACTAACTTAATATTGTACGTATATGCTTTCTTCACCCAGCATCATGTCCTGGAAGTCTTTCTAGCTAAGTAAATAGAGATCAATAGCAATGTCTGTAATGGTTGTACGATGTTGCATTGTATGATTGCAAAAGGAAAATGCGCTGTTTTTCTCTGCTGCTCTACTCACTTATGTGACCAGTGTGTGAGTTTTTCCACACCAAGCAATGCTCCAGTTCTCTGCGGATACCAACTGGGTGTCCAATTCAATTCAATTCTGATACTGTTTACCTGGAGTTAGCGTCAGATCCCACAAGTAAGGGCTCAGTCCCACAAGACTGCCCCCACTTCAGACGTGCCAGTCACAAGTCCCAGGTTGTCACCTGCACTTCTGACCGACCAGCTATAAATCAGGGTTCCCATGACTCCCTCCTTGGGTTTGATAATTTGCTAGAACAGCTCACAGAACTAGGGAAAACAGTTTCCTTACTAGATTACTGGTTTGTTATAAAAGGATACAACTCAGGAACAACCAGATGGAAGAGATGTGTAGGGCAAGGTATGTGGGAAGGGGTGCGGAACTTCCATGCCTTCTCTAGGTGTGCCATCCTCCCAGCACTCCACATATTCACCAACCCGGAAGCTCTCTGAACCCCATACTTTAGGGATCCTTACAAAGGCTTTATCACATAGGCGTGATTATTACCTGCATCTCCAGCCCCTCTCCTCTCCCTGGAAGATGAGGAGTGAGGCTGAATGTTCCAAGCTTCTAATCATGGCTTGGTCTTTCTGGTGTCCAGCACCCATCCTGAAGCTGTCTAGGATCCTGCTAAGAGTTGCCTCAGAACAAAAGATGCCCCCAGCGTCCAGGAAATTCCAAAGGATTTAGGAGCTCTATGTCAGGAACCGAGGTCAAAGACCAAGAACAAAAGATGCTTCCAGCACTTTTATTGCTTAGGAAATTACAGAGGTTTTTGGAGCTCTGGCCAGGAGCCAGAGACAAAGACCAAAATATATATTTCTTATATCACAGATAGTAAGATAACAGACCCCTCCAGTATAAACAGACCCTTCTTGATGAACTTTCAGATAGTTTCCAGTTTTCCTCATTTTAAACAACACTCGAAGGACCATCCATGTATGTACATTTTGGCAACCATGTTCAATTATCTCAGAGGAAAATTTTAAAGTGGGGTTGCTGGGTCACAAGGTCTGCACATTTTGCAGTTTGTTACTTATGCCCAGCTGTCCTCCCTGAAAGTGATTCCATGAGGCTGGGTGGCCCCTAGCCATGACTGCCACTGTGCCCTCACCTGCAGTCATGGCCAATTGGCAGCCCAGGCGCCAAGGAAGCACTGTGTAGCCTTTCAAGTCGACAAAATGAGTCACAGGAATCTTCCAGCTTTTGATAACTTCAAGGCTGGCTTCATTCCAACGTCAAGGAATTCTTTGAGACTTGGAGGCCCATAGGCTGAGCAGGCTCCATGGCTCTCAGAAGCTCCAGCTAAATGCACTTTCCAAGCTCACCCTCACCATTCAGTCCCTCCTCCGTTCCTCCAAGCAGGAGTAAACATCCTGGCAAGGAGTCTGGCCTAAACACGAAAATGTTATCACTCACAATTTATTGCTGCTTCTTCCTATAACCAGATCACCCAAAACTGGTTATCCCCAACCCCCTTCCTGTATCTGGGTGGTAGGGAGCCTTGGAAGCACATGGGCAGACACGCAGACAGTAGGGGTCTGGTCTTTACACATACATTCAGAAGTTAAGTGCCTGCTTCATGTTCCATCTCCAACCCAACAGCCCCTCTTGGGTGCCACATTCTACCAGGGAAATTGACAACTCAGAGCATACCCAGAGAAGAGTGGCTTTCAGACTGGCATAAAGCTTTCTAAACTGTGGTCTGTGAGGAATGGCTTTAAAAGTGAGGAAACTGAAACGTTTTGGTCTGAAGAAGTAAAGACTTTGGGATGAGGTGTGGGGAGTGGTGAACTATGACCCACAACAGGTGTTTTAAAAATTTTTGAGGTCTTGCCGTATGGAAGAGGGATTTGACTTTTTCTGTGTTACCCAGAGGAGATAACTAGAAAGCTGTTAACTGTTCTTTGGGATGTGAAAGCATTTCCTCACATGGACAGGCCTTGGGAGGCAGTAAACTCGCCATCTCTGAAGTGGTCCTAGTGAAGTCTGAGCATCTGCTGGCCCAGGCCTTTGTAGGTGGGCATTAAGTGCTGGGGGTGGGGTTGGTGATCTGGGAGCTCAGACCACTGAACCCAGAGGCAACTTGGTACATGCTTGTTTTTCTTCTAATCCAGCCACACTTCTCCTGAGCTCCAATGTGGCTTCCTGCAAACAGCCTGCCTCCTTCCCCTTCCTGGTGCTTTCTGTTCCAGGCTCCTCTGGGTCTGACCCAGCTGGGTGATCTCTGAGAACACTCATAAATACTGTAGCTGTGTTTCTTGATGTAGACTAAGGAAGGAGGGGGGTTAGTTTCCTGAGCCAAAAACGAGAATCCTGGCTCCCTGAGGAAGTTGTCTACTTTGCCCCAGTGGATGGACTCTATGTCTCACTTCCCACTGCGCCCTTCTGCCTTCAGTCTTTTTCTTGTAAATGGTAGCCATGTTTTCCAGTGGTAGAATCTTTCAAATACATAACAGTTGCTTAATTTGTAGGGTACTTTCATCACACAAGGCAATATTTGATTCTAAAAACTACCCTGCAAGGTAGACAGTATCATCATGTTTTGATACATAAAGAAAGATTACAGAAAAGTTAAGTGACTCATTTAAAGTTACACAATAAAGAAAAATCTGAGAATAAAGCAAAGAGAAGTGCCATTGCATGGAGACTCTTCACTTGAGGATCTGTTTTTGCCTTGGACTTGAGGGTAAACATAATACATTTGGGGTGACTGTTTGCCCCCATGATCTGGTAGAAGAAAACTAATCACTGGTAAGTGCTGCTCTCGCATTACACTATGGTGGCCAGTGACAGAGCTAAGAGAAGTCAGAGGTTTATTAATTTAGCTTTTTTTTGGGTTGTTGGAGATGAGGTCAACTAAAAAGCTCTCTGGGTTAAAAGTTGATGTTTCAAGCAAATGGCCCATAAACACATGAAAAGAAAGATGTTTGTCTCACTCATAATAAGAGAAACGCAAGTTAAACTGCCCTGAGATACAACTTCTCACTTGTCAGATTGGCAGAAATCCAAGTTTGATAGCATACCCTGTTGTCAAGCTCTGAGGAACAGGCACTTTCATCCATTCTGGGAGGGATGCAAAATGGTGCTCTGTAGAAGAGAACATATCAGTATCTAGAAAAATGAATATCTGTTTACCCTTTGACACAGCAACCCCACTTCTAGGAATCTGAGAGATATGAGCAAAAATATGAAAAGACATTCACAAATGGCCGTTAATTGAAGCACTGTTTGTAACGACCAGCACAGGCATCTTCTCACAGCAGCGATGGGTGCATGGGAAGAAGTGGAAATGTATGCCCGCTTTGTCAAGCCTCTGCCTGTGTTTGCTACTGTCCCATTGGCCAAAGTAAGTCCCTTGGCCAAGCCTAGGGTCAGAGAAGGAGGAGACTACAAAGATATGGGTAAAATGCATGAATTCAGAGAGGATGTTAACTGGGGCTACTAATGCAATCAGTTTATCACAGGGAACTTACAGTCTTTCTTGTAATTCATACAGCACGGTTTATAGATCTCTGATCTTGGTCATATTATAAATAGACTACAGTCTTGGTTAATGAGATGTCTCTTAAAATGTATACACCCAACTATTGTATTTCAGATATTTCAGTATACATTAGGCAGTATGTTTGGGAATATGAATACTCATCATTCTATCTGTGCCATAAAGGACTTGATGGTAATAATGATAATGTTGGTGAGGATAACTGGAAAACTGCCTCATCAAGAAGGTCTGTGCAGTGTCCTCAGAATTGTTGTTTAAAATGGCAAGCAAATGAATCAATGCAAAACATTTTCTTTTTCATACAGCCTTAAAAGTTGTTGAATATTCAGTGATATAGAATCAAATACAAGGCGGTGCCATGACTAGAATAAAACTATAGCCATTGTAATCTTAAGGAAGAAATAAAAAGCAATGTGGAGAAAAGTATGTGTGGTGAGTTATCATTTACATAAGAAAACATGTTTTTCTTTATATTTTTAAATGGAAGGATAAACCATAATATTTTTTTAAATGGTGATCTATGGGAGAAGGAGGGAACAGAATGGGGAGGACAGGAAACCAGATTTCTCTGAATATACTTTGTTTTTTAGATTTATGACTTTGGGACCATGTAAAATTTTATATAATTATAAGACAAAATTAAGTCAAAATGAACATGAACATTTTTCCTGTGCTATAAAACAAATTATCACAAAATTAGTGGCTTAAAAACAACACATATTTAGTATTACCTCACAGTTTCTTTGGGTCGGTAGTCTGGGCACAGCTTTGCTTGGTCCTCTGCTCAGGGTCTCACAAGGCTGAAATCAAAGTGTTTGCTGGGCTGTGTTCTTATTCGGAGGCTCTACTGGGGAGGGATCTGCTTCCAAGTTCCCTCAGGTTGTTGGCAGAATTCCTTTCCTTGCAGCTGTAGGATTCAAGGCAGTTTGCTTCTTCAAAATCAACAATGGAGAAAGAGTCTCTGACGTGTGTGTGTATGTGTGTGTGTACAGTCCTTTTTTAAAGGATTTTCACCTGATTCAGTCAAGTCCCCCAAAGATAATCTCCCTTTTAATTATCTCAAAATCATTTGATTTGGCCTCACACCCATTAGGATGGCTACTATAAAAAAAAAACATGGGGCGAGCCCGGTGGTGTAGTGGTTAAGTTCACGTGCTCTGCTTCTGCGGCCTGAGGTTCACGGGTTCGGATCCCAGGTGCAGACCTACGTACTGCTTATCAAGCCATGCTGGGGCGGCGTCCCACGTATAAAGTAGAGGAAGACGGGCACAGATGTTAGCCCAGGGCCAATCTTCCTCAGCAGAAAGAAGAGGCTTGGCAACGGATGTTAACTCAGGGCTAATCTTCCTCACCAAAAAAAAAAAATGGTAAGTGCTGGCAAGGATGTAGAGAAATTGGAACCCTTGTGCATTGCTGATGGGAATGTAAAATAGTGCAGCTGCTATGGAAAACAGTACAGCAGTTCCTCAAAAAGTTAAACATAGAATTACCATATGATCTAACAATTCTACTTCTGGGTATATATCCGAAAGAATTGAAAGCAGGGTCTCAAAGAGATATTTGTATACCCATGCTTATAGCAGCGTTATTCACAATAGCCAAAAGGTGGAAGCAACCCAAGTGTCCATCAACAGATGAATGGATAGACAAAATATAGTATACACATATGGAAAATTATTCAGCCTTAAAAAGGAAGGAAATTTTGACAGATGCTACAATATGGATGAACCTTGAGGACATCATGGTAAATGAAATAAGCCAGTCACAAAAAGACAAATATTGGAATATTCCACTTATATGTGGTACCTGGAGTAGTCGAATTCATAGAGACAAAAAGTAGAGAGGTGGTTGCCAGGGGCTGGGGTGGGGGTGGCGGCAGGAATGAGGAATTGTTTAATGGGTACAGAGTTTCAGTTTTGCAAGAAAAGAATTCTGAAGATTGGCCGCACAACAATGTGGATGTACTTAACACTATTGAACTGTGCACTTAAAGATGGTTAAGATGGTAAATTTCATGTTATGTGTATTTTACTACAACTAAAAATTAAAAATAAAAAAAATTAAAAATCAACTGATTTGGGATCTTAATTACATCTGTAAAATCTCTTTACTTTTGTCATATTCTATTGGCAAGAAGCAAATTATAAGGCTCGCCCACACTCAAGGGGAGAGAATTACACAAGGTGTGAACACCGGGGGGGTGGGGATAAGGAGGGCCACCTTAAAGTTGGCCTGCCACATTTCCTAAATATTGAAAGCAAAATGAAACAAATGAAATTCACAGCATATGAATGTGATGTCATAATAATACACATAGATTTTAAAACACAGTAATTTATTTAACTGTATATCCCTAATAGACATATCACAAAGACCAAAAAAAGCCTGTTTTCAGTAATCATATTGTTAATAATAATATTCATATTATTATTCTGAAACTAGTATATGTATATAATAGGATAGAGCAAATAAGAAATTATGTTAGAAACCAAGATTTTTCAGCATAAGAGAAAAAAGTACAAATATAAAAATCAAATAAATAAAAATGCTGTATTCTTTTTTTTTTAATGCTTTTTTTTTTTTTTTTATGTGAGGAAGATCAGCCCTGAGCTAACATCCATGCTAATCCTCCTCTTTTTGCTGAGGAAGACCAGCTCTGAGCTAATATCTATTGCCAATCCTCCTCCTTTTTTTTCCCCAAAGCCCCAGTAGATAGTTGTATGTCATAGGTGCACATCCTTCTAGTTGCTGTATGTGGGATGCGGCCTCAGCACGGCGGGAGAAGTGGTGCGTCGGTGCGCGCCGGGATCCGAACCGGGCCGCCAGCAGCGGAGCACGCGCACTTAACCGCTAAGCCACTTGGCCGGCCCAAAATGCTGTATTCTTAAATTTTAATTGGAAACATCAGGATGAATTCAAGATGTGTTTTCTCTTTTTTAAAAAAAAAGTATTTAATCTCTGTTCACCAAAAAAGTCTTGAAACAATAATCAATCCAGTAGCAGTAGGCAATTCTGGGTCCAGATCATGGTTGCTATTTACCATTTCTCATTAAGAGAAACCAGGTCTTTTTGGAGAAATGGCTGATTCCAGATCTGGGACAGAAAATATACAAGATGAGCCTACACCATCTTTTTATACCAGAAAACAAGGAAGCCACCAAAGATTACTAGGGTCATATCAACAGACCCAGGAGTCTATTGTAGAGACTTCCACCAGCCAAAGATGGGACAATGTAAGTAAATACAATCACAACTGCAGTGGATTGAAACACATCATATATATTAAAATCTATGTTCATAATAATACTTAAAGAGGCAAACAACAAAAAAACCTCACTGATCATCTTTAGAAGATATAACAATTTATTATTCTGAAACTGGTGAATAAAGGAAAAGGACCACACATTTAATCTGCCTTTCCTATATAAATTACCTCAGGGTAACTTTAGAGAAGATTTCCAGCTAAAAAATTGTAAAGAATGATAGAATCGGTTTTGGAACCTCTTAACGAAATACTGGATCTAGGCAGTTGTCATCACTGGCTGCTAACATCACAACCTCTAGTTTGAAAACCTTTGGTATTTACGGGAAATACCAAGGGACAGAGGAACATGCTAAATGACACCATGGGGATGCAGTCAGCAAAATTCAGGCTGTGAGAAATTCCACTGGACAAACAACCTCATTCCTTCAACAAGAAAAAAAAAAAAGAGGAAAAGGGAAAAACTTGTAGAGTAAAAAGGCTTAAAAAATAAACCAGCCAATACACTGTGATCCTTGTTTGGGTAGTAATTTGAACAAACCAACAGTAAAAGACATTTATGGAAAGTCAATTTGAACAATAACTTTGATATTGGATAATATTCAGAAACTAGTGTCAAATTTTTTAGGTATGCTGCTTGTAATGGTGGTTATGTTTTTTAAAAGTCCTTATCATTTAGAGATTCATACTAAAATATTTATGGCTGAAATGATACGATGTCTGAGATTTGCTTCAAAATAATCCTGTGGGCATAGGGTGGGAAGTTGGTGGGCGTGGTATAGATGATTCAGGATTGTCCATGAGTTGATAATTATTGAAGCCAAGTGCTGGGTATATGGGAGTTCATTGTATTATTTTCTCTACTTTGGTTGAAAATTCACCTTAACAAGTTATTTGTTTATTTGCTTGTTTCTAATACCTAAGTTTCAGACCAGGAGTGAAAAAATTTTTTTCCAACGTGCTTTGGAGAGGTTTGAAGTACAAAGCTGTATGGTGAGCTGGCCAAGCCCTAGTGGATTAAGTGACAAAGAATTCCTTAGAAACCATGTTCTCCTGTTCTCAGGTCACCTCCACGAGGTGCTTTCCTTTCTCCTCAGACTGTTTCAGTATGGTTGGTGGCTGGGAAGAAGGATTGAAGTTTGTTGGTTTGGTTTGATTAATTCATCCAGTTTTCTCTGCTGCCAGACTAAATTGGTGACTCCTCCCTGAGAGTGTTGGGGTAGAAACCCTGAGCTCCACCAGGCCTGCCCTTGAACGGTTCCACTGTGGATTACATTTGAACTCGTAGTCTGGATGAGGGTAGACTTGTTTTCTGTGATCAGGACAGCACTTGAGAGAAGAATTTCTTTTTTGATCTACTTAACTTCTTACCTGGCTCCAGAAGGTTTCTCTCTTCATATTAATTGGAAACTGAGTGCTTTATGTACATACGGACAGGGCAGAACCATGGTCTTCTCCTGAAATGTGCCAGAGCCACATTCTGTCCTCGTTATCCTCTCTCCTGAAGGAAAAACAGAGGTGCGTATTTAGTCTGCACCTCCCTAGCTTTTAAATGTCAAGAACACAACTCTCTCCACTCCCAAAGCAAACACAAAGCAACAGCAAAACAAGCAAGTTTATCCTAGAGTAGTGTATCCCTCCAGATTTCCAGACTTCTGCACAGGGGCAAAATGCCCTCTCACTTTGGAATTTAGGCAAAATGAGAGCAGTGCTAAAGTTCTTTGACTCAGGAATGCTTATAGATAGAAATGCAGCTTTGCTTGAGAGCAGAAGGGCATCAGCTCTGTCCACCTCTAACAAATGGGGCTAGCAGGTGTGTGCAGTCCTCTTCACCAGGCTATCCGACTGTTGGTCTATAGATGTTTACCATTTTGATCTTAGATTTTAGATGTTTTAAGGGCAGTGTTAACCCTGAGCTGCAAAGCAGTAAGAATGCTGAAAGTACTAATAAGTAACAACGTACAGCATACAGAAATAGGACTAAGAACAAAAATTGCAAGGGAGAGAAAGGGGATTGTTTTTAGGGAACTGACCATAACCACTAAGAGAAGAAGAAAAATAAAGAAATGGGAAAAGTTTGAAGTCTGTAGCAAGAGGACCAGCATCGTTCATTTGGTTAATTTAGGAGAAGCTGGGGCGTTTGTTTAAGAACCTAAAAGCTTAGCTGGTGAAAGCGCCACTGGTGACTTTAGATATGAGCTAAGGATGGTGCGGTAGATTCCAGGCACATCCAGATCTGTACGACTGCACTCAGAGTGAGTGGCGTGGTAGCCAGTATGTCGGCTGCTGGAGCTGCTAGAGGAGTTCCTGCTGCATGTCAGAGGTATCAAGGAGGAGTTCTTCTTTGTAATTTTATTTTTTTGTGTGAGGAAGATCAGCCCTGAGCTAACATCCATGCTAATCCTCCTCGTTTTGCTGAGGAAGACTGGCTCTGAGCTAACATCTATTGCCAATCCTCCTCCTTTTTTCCCCCAAAGCCTCAGTAGATAGTTGTATGTCATAGTTGCACATCCTTCTAGTTGCTGTATGTGGGACGCAGCCTCAGCATGGCCGGAGAAGCGTGCGTCAGTGCGCGCCCAGGATCCAAACCCGGGCCGCCAGTAGCGGAGCGTGCACACTTAAGCGCTAAGCCACGGGGCCGGCCCTTTCTTTGTAATTTTATTTTTTTAAGCATACCAATAATACATAAATACATTTTGGAGGTGGAAAATTCAGACTCTACAGATAGTCAGAGTCCTCCTTGATCACATGACCCAATCTTAGGCCCTTCCCTAAAGGGAACTGCTTTATCTGTTTGGTGTGGGTCCTTGCAACTGCTAGACTTTTTTCTTTGTATTCACCTCCTACTAGGTACCTATAGAAGTGGTTTGGGTTTGTATATTTTTTTTCCTTCTTTAATGTAAGTGCAACTGTACTGTCCTTCACAATTGGGTTTTTCAATTAACAGTATATCTTAAAGATCTTTCCGTGTCAATATATAAAGATTGATCTAATTCTTTTTTACTGCTGCCTGTGGTTTTGTAGTATGGATAAGCCATAATTTAACTGTTCTCTTAGTGATGCACATTTAGGTTGTTTCCATTTTTCCACTATCGCCAACAGTGCACAGGTGCTGTGAGCATCCTTGTTCATTCCTCCTGGTGAACATGTTTTGCTCTAGTGTAGATACTAAGAAGTAGAATGATTAGGTTTTATCTTAATAGATTCTACCGTGTGGCCCTCCAAAGTGACTGTACTGGTTTATATGTGCCTAGCAACTAAACAGATTTTCATTGTAGATTTAACTAGTTTCTTCAGGAAAAAGATGGAAGGAGTGGAATCATATGCTTGATTTTAAAGCTTCACAGGATCTCCTGGCATTTTGGGGGGTTGAAATGTGTGTATGGACTGCAAGTTTAAAACCCCCTTAGTCACTTTGGCTTTAAGGACAAAGGAGCTTGGAATCTGACCTGCATGTAGATGGTGGGCCCTCTGTGCCAGTTAAGGAGAGTGAGAGGAGCAAGGGCAAGTTTTCCCCTGTTACAAGCCTCTGGGCAGAAGACTCTTCCTTCCCATAATGACAGGTGTCTAAACAGATGGAGCTGCTTTAGAAGAAAAGAGAAAGAACCTGCTAGCTTAGGACTCAAGGCTCCCTTGAAATGGTGAGCGAGGACCTGTATGCCTTACAGGAGGGCATGGCACATAGTGGATGAATGAATAGGATTTGACTAGTGACAGCACAGGCTGTGGCGGGTAAACCCCTACCAAGCTGTTTGCGGTCGAGGTACTCACCGTCACCGTGGGGAGAAGAGGTTGTCCTGCTGTGGCCCTGTGTGTGCAGACACAAGGTGAGTGTCAGGCATCCGCAGACTGCCTCTGGGAGAACTACACCTTTGCTGGGTGGTGAGCCGGTCCTAAAAGGTCTGCAGCCTCCTGGAGACTCGTTTTTGGGTGAGAGCCCCAGGGCCTCAGCGGCCCACCAGCCTCCTACCTCCCCTGCTGCAACCCCTATTCCAGTTTGCTGAGCTTCTCTGCTTGTGAAAGAGATTTTCCTTATACTTCAGTATTTGCCTTTGTGATTGTGGCTTTGAGGGAGAGAGAGGAAGCTGGAGAGCAAGAGGTTTTTAAGAAAATACATAGGGAAACAATTTTGAGTCTCCTTGGACTGGCTTTCTAATCCTTGGTGATTTCTTTGATTGTGGGCAAAACCTAGAAGGAGTATCCTTTATGGTTCCTTTCAGTTTTGTAAGAACAAACATGTCTTCTCATGCTCTTTATTTAATCAAGCGGTACTGCACGTCTACTTCCCGCACAGTGTCTTGCAACCACATTTAGCCAAATTAATATCAGACAGAACTAGTTGAGGGACGCTCTCTAACCAAACACTCAAATTAACTTTCAGGTCATGAAACTGCTTTCAGAACTTTAAAATGGTGGGAGAGGGCTTTAATTCTTGCTTCCACTACTTGACCAGGTTGGAACAACAACTGGCTACCATCCATGCCACCCACCCAGCTATGAAGATCTTCGCCTGCTACCCACAAAGCCTCCTTAACACACATGCAGAGAATGTCTCCCTCCCCCACACACTGTTTATTTGTTTTATTGTTATTTTGTCTTTCTTAAAGAAAGGCTTCTGTCTTGGCCTTTCTTGGGAGGAGTTTGATTTGAAACCCTGCAGTGGGGCTATTGTGCCATCATGCTCCCAGAATCTCCTTCTCTATAAGCATCTTGTTTGCTGTGCATGTATGTGGAAAAGGGCAAGGGTGCCAAATTCTGTTGTTTTCTACCAATTGAAGCCCCTAAGCTGCAGAGTAGCCCACTCTTATCCTCTCTTCGCGGCGCTCAAGTGTTAAAGGGGAATTACCTGGGACATCTGTTTTTTTTTTATTATTTTTTTTTTATTTTTTTTTCCCCCCAAAGCCCCAGTAGATAGTTGTATGTCATAGCTGCACATCCTTCTAGTTGCTGTATGTGGGACGCGGCCTCAGCATGGCCGGAGAAGCAGTGCGTTGGTGTGCGCCCGGGATCCGAACCCAGGCCGCCAGCAGCGGAGCGCTCGCACTTAACCGCTAAGCCATGGGGCCGGCCCTACCTACCCGGGACATCTTTATTTTTTGCTCCTGTGTAATGTGCATACATCATTGCTCTCAACTGCTATCCAGAGTTCCTGGAGGGGGCCTTGCCTCACCACTGCTGCAAGGCTCTGAACTGAACTCTTAGCTTTGGCTTGGGGGATGGGGAGTAGGGGCAGGCAGGCAGGGCAGTGCTCATTCACAGCTTTCTGTGGATCCCTGGAGGAAGGCGAGTTGCTGTTACTGGGAAGAGGGGAGTGCTGATCTTCCCCAGTGGGAAGAGGGCCTGTGCCCTTCCTTCGGGGGTTGCTGTTAGCTGGAGGTGGTGGAGGCTCTGGGATCTAGGGTGCTAGGATAGTGAGGGCAGTGCCCTCTATGCAATGCCTGGGGTCACCCCTTCCCCAGAATGAGTGTAGCATCCCATGGGTGTGTTAAAGGCTCCAGAAATGTAATCTGTGGCAGTGACATCAGATTACAGGACATCAGTCCTACACCCTATGACCTCCTAAAATTTTGTAGGCTCTTCATTTCTGGAAATATACCGAGAAACAAATAGACTAAGCACACACATCCCCACTCGCTTCCCCCCAGCTTGGCTTAGAGCAAGGAAAAAGCACCTGGGCTTCAGAAATTAGGATACGATTATGTGAGGGGTCCAGCAGGGGCAGTGGGCACACTAAGTGGCCCCAGTTAGGAGCATCTGAGCTGGGCAAAGGCCAACAGGACTGACTTTGAACTTTACCTCCTCCACTGCCTCACCCGGGCTGGTTCGTTCAGCCAACCTCCAGGTTGTCTTCTCTCACTGGGGAGTCGTGAGGCTGCCTGGGCCTCTGCAGACTTGTGTTTCTGCCCTCATGAATATATTTCAGTTCTTGGGCCTTCAGTTGACTTTAAAGGGCTCTCACCAATTTCAGAGGACACCTTCTCTGGGCCCATCTCTGCCGACCAGCCCTCAGTGGCTGCAGCAGCAGCTTGGCCCTTCTGAGGAAGGAGGGTGAGGCTAGGCAGTTGCCAGATTCTCCCCATGTGTGTTGGCTTCATCCTCGGACTTTCTGGAGGCAGGAGGATAGGCTACCTGACCCTTCCCTGTCAGCAGTCTGTGTTGCTGGGAGCATCTGGGAGCATATCAGGCACATCTGGCATTTTAGGAAAGAACTGCTAAGCCCTCCTAAACCAGCTCTGTGTCTTCATATAGGACACTTAGGTCCTGGTTGTTAAAGTGATTTGTGAATACCGAGAAGGCAAGAAGGATGGAGACTGTTTCTTGAGAGGCTCTGATGGCTATCCCATTGTTCAGAAGTTTGACCTTAAAGTTGACAAACTCAAGCCTGCTTTGGGGCACCTCCCATCTTCCTGCTCTCTCTAAAACACCTCTTGCAGACCACCCACTCATTTGACACCTGGCACAGTTCAGCTGGGTTTCCTGCCCTTGCCCTCCATCCCCGGAACGTGTAACCATCTCAGAGCACTCAAAAGGGCGTTTAACTTCGGGACTCCAAGCTTCAGCCATGAGAAACCTACTCTCTTGGGCTCCAAAAGACGACATTAACCTGTTCTCCTTGGACTGAGCGTATTAATTCTGACCCCTGAGATGGGGCATGGGGCATTGCTTTCTGAGCTATTGTATAAAACATCGCTAGGCCTGTACTTTCACACAGAATGGAGACAGTCATTCTCCAGAGTTGGGATGAATTAAGAACTCTTGAAGAATGTATTTGGTTCTCAGTGTTTCAAAGGCAGCACTAATTATTTTGCAAACAATAGCTGTTTTTTTCTGCAACCCATTTTCCTAGATTTTACTAACTTTTTATATCTGGCACAGTCCAACTTCAAACCACCATGCCTAAAGCTGGATGTTTGGGAGCTGGGGGTAGAGTGACGGCCAGTTTGAGGGCCCAGTTAGAATCTGCACACCCATACAGCCTCCCCAACTTTTAAGAGTTCTTACCAGGGAGTTGTTTGTTAATGGGGAAGGAGACATAGAGTAATGAAACCTTTCTCTCAACTAAGCAGGGGGCAGAACTGTACCTGGCAGTGTTTGGACTCTTTTTGCTCCCTGGAGAGGTCTTTCCCCTCCAATGAATTTACCAGACAGGCAGCAGCTGAGGGAGGTTTCTCATGGTACCTGGAGGCAGAGCCCAGAGGAAGAGGGAAGGGAATGGAAAGTGAGCATTCAGGCCTCACCTGGAATGGCCTGCCTTCAGACCCCAGGTGGCCCCTCTGCTGTGTGGTTTGGGTGGGTGTCCCAGGGATTAGCATCCTAATATCCTGGTAGGGACACGTCAGGGATCCAGAGAGAGGAAGGGACAGGGAGCCAGCTCCTCTAACCTCTCGACTGAACAGCTGGGCCTCTGACCGAGGCATTAGCATTTGAAAACCCCTCTGAAGGGGCTGAGAGCTTCCTGGGATGGGCGCTGGGGCCTGAGTGCTGAGACCTGCGGTGGCTCCACACAGAATGGGGCCGAGCATCCAGGGCATAAAGACCAGACCAGACTTGAGAATGAGCCCATTGTGGCTTTGTCCTAGGCTTGAAAACTGTGACCAAGGCTCTTTCTTTGTTAAGAAAGACTGATTCTCGGCCACAGCAGAGCTAATAAGTCCGGTTCCCCCACCAGGCAGGGCTGGGGAAGAAAGACCCTGCCGCAGGCTGGAAGATTGTTAGCATCGTGCTCTCAAAACCTTTCTGTGGGTGGTTATGCCTTCTCCTCCCCCTCCCCTCTTTAACTCCCTCTTGATCACGCACGCTTGGGATGGAGTATGTTGGTCCTGGAGCAGCGACTGGATCTGTCTCCCTTGCCTGCCCTAGAGTCTCCCCTCCCAGCTGCCTAAATTAAGCCCCTTCCCAAATTAAATCTACAAAATACCTTTAGTTCATTCTTATTTAAACAGTTTGGGTTTGCACAAGATTATTTTTAAATCATTGTCAATTCTGGTTAATAAAAGATCATGACTCCAAACCTTTCCAGCCTAAATCCCTGTCAGGTTTGAGGTATATATTTCTACAGACTGGACATCAGCTAGACAGGGGCACTGGAGGGAACTGGCCCAGCTCTTTCTTAAACCATGAGCAATGGTGCCACCTACTGCCACTTACTATTAACTACAGGCTCTGTGGCCGATTCTCTTTTCTGGTAAAGGGACTAGAGTAGCTGTACTGTATTCCAGTACAGGAATAATAACGTGCAGCAGTGGAAAGCACGCTGAGTAGGCACACTGTTTCCTGCTTACAGATGAGGAAGCAAGCTTAGAAATTGTGATTGGGCAAGTTACCCAGGGTCACAACTAGTAAGGGGCAGAGGCAGATAGGAGCGGGGCCTTCCCAACTGCAAAGTTAACCAGCCTGTCAGTGTTTACCAAAGCCAGAGGAGATTTTAGGTGGTAACTGGACAAGACATTAAATAAAATGATTAGTGATGACTCTCTTCCCCTTTCAGTTCTCTAATTCAATCCTGCTGGTTTTGTCAATTTGATATGACTTTTTAAACCTCTAACAGTTCTTTATCCCTTGTTCATTTCAGTTTTTAACAAAGGTAGGTAGGCAACAGTATCAGTTATAAATTAATAATATTTTGTTTTCATTGAATTATTTCGAAGTTATAAAGTTATCTTTCTCTTTATGGTAAGCAACACTGATTTTTTCCCTTTATTTTCCTTATTTAGTATGGTGATATTAAGTTTCCTTTTAAAATAAGTTTAGGTTAAAAAAGTGAGTCAATTTTAGGGGGAAAAATACAGGTGGGTGATGATACAGGTGGCACACAGATATGTCGAAAATCCTGACAGGTATTATGGATGACTCAAAAGTTTGGGAAATGTTGCACTGTGCATTTCTTTTCACTTTCTTGATGGTACTATTTGTAGCACAACAGGTTTTTATTTTAATGAAGTCCAGTTTATCTATCCTTTGTTGCTTGTGCTTTTGGTGTTTGTCTAAAAACTTGCCTAATCCAAGGTCAGAAGATTTACTCTTATGTTTCTTCTAAGAGTTTTAGAGTTTTGACTATTACAGTTAAGTTTGTGATCCATTTTGAATTAATTTTTGCTTACGGTGTAAGGAAGAGATCCAACTTGATTCTTTTGTATGTGACTATCCAGTTCCAGCACCATTTGCTAAAAAGACTATTCTTGCCTATATTGAATTGTCTTGGCACTCTTGTTGAAAATTAATTGGCCATAAATATGAGGGTTTATTTGTGGACTCTAAATTCTGTTAACATTGATCAAAAGTCTATCCTTGTGCCAGTACCACACTGTCTTGGTAACTGTAGCTTTGCAGGAAGTTTTGAAATCGGAAAATTAAGTCTTTCAACTTTGTTGGTCTTTTTCAATATTGTGTTGGCTCTTCTGGGTCCCGTGCATTTTCATATGAATTCTAAGATCAGCTTGTGGATTTCTGCAAAAAAGGCATCTGACATTTTGATAGGGATTGCATTGAATCTGTAGATCAATTTGGGGAATATTGCCACCTTGACAATATTAAGTCTTTTGATCCATGATCATTGGATATCTTTCCATTTATGTAGGTCTTCTCTAATTTCTTTCAACAATGTTTATAGTCTTCAGAGTACAAGTTTTACATTTCTTTTGTTAAATTTATTCCTAAGTATTGTATTCTTTTTTATTCTATTATAAATGGAATTGTTTTCTTAATATCATTTTCAGATTGTTCACTGCTAGTGTATAGAAATACAAGTGGTTTTTGTATATTACAAAACTTGCTAAACTTGTTTATTCGGATAGTTTTTTTAGTGGATTCCTTAGAGTTTCTATGTACAAAATCATGTCATCTGCAAATAGGGATAATTTTATTTACTTTCCAATCTATCTAGATTTGTATTTCTTGCCTAATTGCCCGGGTTAGAACCTCTAATACAATGTTGAATAGAAGTGGTGAGAGTGGGCACCTCTCTCTTGTTCCTGATCTTAGGGGGAATTAATCCTTTCTTTTACCATCAAGTATGATGTTAGCTGTAGGGTTTTTGTAGATGCCCTCTAACAGGTTGAAGACTTTCCCATCTATTCCTAGTTTGAATATTTTTATCATGAAAGAGTACTGGATTTTGCCAAATGATTTTTCTGTGTCTGTTGAGATGATCATGTGTTTTTTTTTTTACATGTATTCTATTGATATATTATATTACATTGATTTTTTTTTAATGTTAAACCAACCTTACATTTCGGGGGTAAATCCCACTTGGTCATTGTGTAAACCCTTTTTATATGTTGCTTTGTTGGTTTGCTAGTATTTTGTTGAGGATTTTTGTGTCTGTACAAATAAGCGATATTGGTCTATGGCTTTATTTTCTTGTAAGGCCTTTGTCTGATTTTGGTATCAGGGTAATATTGACTTCATAAAATGAATTGGGAAGTGGTACCTCTTCTTTTATTTTTTGGAAGAGTTTGTGAAGAATTGGTATTAATTCTTTTCTAAATGTTTGATAGAATTTACCATTGAAGCCATCTGGGCCTGGACTTTTATGTGTGGGAGGGGCTTTTAATTACTAACTCAATCTTTTTACTTGTTGCATTGTTTCTTACTTGTATATCATGCAAGCTGCTTGTAGACACACATTTCTGTAAAAGAAGAGGGAATCTGAGATGAGTGGGCCCAGCAGGAATTGGGAAATTTGGGGGTTTCTGGTTGGCTCTGCCTGGAGCTATGCCTTCTCTCCCCTTTACTAGCCCATATCTCTTAGCGGAAGCAGTCTTCCTTCTCCCTCCTGAGTGAATGCTTTTGAGGTTAGCCTGTCTCTTGGATGTAAAAGTTGGCTGTATAACTTCACCTGACACAGGAAGGAGTTAGGAGTTAGTATTCAAACCAAGACAAGTAAGAGCAGAAGCTTTCTCAGGCCTCCCTGGGAGCCTTCAGGCTGGTGTGTGTGTGTGTGTGTGTGTGTGTGTGTGTGTGTGTGTGTGTGTTCATGTTCTGCCTTGCCTTAAACATTGATAAAAAGGGAAGGGACCTCAGCTGTTGAGATTCTCAGATTGTAAGTGCTAGACCACAATGAACTACCATATAGCCATTTAAAGAATGAGGTAGTTTTCTATGTGCTGATATGAAATGATCTCCAGGATATATAATTAAGTGAAATGTGCAAAACAGTGTGTTGCCATTTATATTAGAAGGAAGAAAATGGAGAGAACCTATAAATGCATATAGGCTGGTACATGCAGAGCACCCAAGATCAGAGTCGGGTCATGGGAGACTTCATGTCATGGGAGTGTTTTTTTCCTTGTGGTTACGCTACCTTAAACACATTTGTTTTTTAAGTAAGAAGCCTGTGTGAAGTACAATGGTGAGGCTGTGAGGTGGCTGTGTTTGCACATTTCTCTTGGGCAGCCTGAGCACAACATCTGTGTCCTCATGGAAACAGCTGCCCCTGCAGACTATCCATCTCTGCTGAGGTGTGTGAGGCACGATCCAGACCTCCATTTACTTGAAGCCTCCAGCATTCCTCAGAAATCCCTGTATTTATCTACCAGTGGGAAACCGGTGACAAATCTCAAAGGCCTTCCAGGGTTAGCAGTTCCCTTTCGAACACTGTTTCAGCAGCACAGAAATCCTGGTCTGTGTTTCCAAGGTGAAGGGCTTTCACTGCCCTCCAGCCTCCCCGAGGACTTCTGACCAGGTGGCCCCTCAGTAAAGCACTTCATTCTTTCTTGGCAGACCTGATCATGGCTGCCTGCCCCCCTCCAAAGAAGGGAAGGTACCAGAAGTCTTTGGACTTACAGGCCAAGTGAGCATCCACACTAGCAGCCTGTCCCTTTCTACTGAAGGCTGGCAGAACTGGCAAGCAGGAACAGTGGGGAAATATCCACACTCTTTGCTACCATTCAAGTGAATGCTTCCCCTCCTTCACAGGGGCTACCTTGGAAGGCTGGTGAGCCTCTCAACCTGGGCTTCTCAGATCTCAGGTCAGGTTCTAGGCCTGGATGCAGGGCCTCAAACGCTGAGGGCCCTCATGTCTCTCCCACAGAGAACACCTTCTGCAGCGGGGACCACGTGTCTTGGCACAGCCCTTTGGATAACAGTGAGTCAAGAATTCAGCACATGCTGCTGACAGAGGATCCGCAGATGCAACCCGTGCAGACACCGTTTGGGGTAGTTAGCTTCCTCCAGGTGAGGCACAGGTTGGACGTGGGCTCGAGCCTTCCCTGTGGAAAAAGTCCTGGGAGACAGGAGGCTTGGGTAGAGGGAGTGAAGGGAATAGGAGATTTCCTTTGATCTTCTTCCATTTTCCCTTCCCTCTGATGGTTTTTCAGGTAGATTCAGATGGTCTGATTTAACCTGCTGAGATGGGAGAAGGGGGAAGGGGAAGGGGAAAAGGGAGGGGAAGGAGAAAGGGCCATTTGGGTAGGAGAGAACAGCTGTAGCTGAGAGGGACAACAGGGAGAGTACTTCTGTGAACCAGTGAAGACGGAGACAGCCACAGGCATAGGAGCTCCCAGCAGGAGGGCAGCTTGGGGCTGGACTTGCCCTTACCAGGAGGGGTGTGCGTCTACCCTGGCTGCAGCTGGGCTTGGAGTGGTCATGATGGGGTCTGTGCAGGTTCAGTTGTTTCTCTTGAGAGTTACTCAAAGGCTCAGCCCCTGATAAGGAAGGGAGCTTCTCTGCAAGCTGCTGGGGCCCTTTGGTCGTTGTTCTGAGCTTGAAGGGTCTTGAAATCTCTTGTTTACATTCCCTGTGGTCCTAGACTGGGCAGGAACATCCCCCTGCACCTCCCCTGCTTCCAGAGACAGGGGCTGGGGCCCCACCCTGAGTTGGCAGGGCCCTGATTTTTCTCCTCTGCAGTCTAGAGCTCAACTTTGTGTCACCCAGACACCTGACCCGTCACAGCAGAGCAAGAGTCAGGCCTCAGTGCCCCATCTGTGGACTCATCCATCTCCTTGCCAGGCAGCTATTCCCTCCTAAGGGAACCATCCCATTTGGGACACACCAGCCTTTGAGAATAGATCCTGCCTGTGGTCCCGCCACTTAAGTGACACTGAGAGAGCCTGGGTGGCTGACCTTCTGGATGGGTGGGAGGAATGGCCATTAATGCACAATGGCATCTTGTCTCCGGGTCTCAGATTGTTGGTGTCTGCACCGAGGAGCTCCATGCAGCTCAGCAGTGGAATGGGCAGGGCATCCTGGAGCTGCTGCGGACAGTGCCCGTGTGAGTATACCCCTGCCCTACGAGGTGGGGGCCTGGCTCCCTAGGACTGGGGGTGAGAGTCCCTCCTTCCCCTCACATGTGGGATCCCCCTTACACTGGTGTTCAGGCGCTGGTTTTTTCACATCAGGGCTTCCTGATGACTCTCGGTGGTGGTTCCTGACTGCTGACCACTCCCCTGTGTTCTAGGCCTGGGACAACAAACAGGGCAGGCTATACGCCCAGCCCTCAGCCCCAGACCCTCAGTTACCATCCTGTCCCCTTTCCTTGTCCACAGCGCTGGCGGCCCCTGGCTGATAACTGACATGAGGAGGGGAGAGACCATATTTGAGATCGATCCACACCTGCAAGTATGTCTTGAGTGAGGAAAACCTTTCTAGCCCACTGTGCCTAGGCCTCTTCCAAATAACACTGGCTTTCATCCTGGGAAAACGGAGGAGCTTTATTTGTGAGTGAGTAGAAATATGGCATGATTTGGAACTTGTCCCCTGAATTCTGCAGAGCACATAAGAGAGCAGAGATTTCAGGCCAGGAAAGCTTGTCTCAGACATATTTATTTTTGCATTTAAAAAGGATTAATTTTATTGTATGCAAATTATACATCAATAAACCTGATTTTAAAAAATCAGATCACCAACAACAAAAGAAAATCAAGATAGTGGATATTGCTTGCCCAGTATTCATCCTCCCACATTCCTTTTCTTAGAAGAACACAGACTTTCTTTCAGGGAGCCACCTCACCGCCACCACCATCCTGTAACAGATAGGAGAATAGATGATATTGACCCCACAGCCCGGCTACAGGGGTGACGCTGATTGGTCTAACGATCCCATCCCCCTTTTAGGTACATTTTTTCATCTTGGGCAGTCAAACACTGGGCTCCTCCCCTGGGTAGGTTGACATTCTTGATATGTAAAAGGAAGTCTTTATATACACATGCCTGCAGTTGCCCACTCACTGTGGCCCACCTGTACAGGATTTCAGTGTCATCTTTGGGTTTTTTTAGAAGCAGCACTCTTTTTGTGTGCAGGTGAATTTTGAAAGCCACGTAGAGCATAACATTCTTTCTTCCAGCTGCTCACAAAGCAGGAACAGCAGACAGCTAATAATGTGGCTGGCATGTGTCTGCCTCCTTCTACTTTCCCCCTGCCAACTGCAGGTCATTGCCATCTCTGAACCTTTTATGCCTCTGTAGAAATCTGGTGGGCTACAGGCAGCTCCCAGGAGTTACGTGTCCTTTAGGAGGAATAAGAGATGGCAGGGGAGAGGTAGCAGGTGGACATGGAGCCAGCAGTCCTTGGGTTCTTGACTGCAGACCTGTGAGTTCTTGGACAGAAACTGTACTCATTCACAGATGATGCTCCTCTATTTTCCTAGTGCATTTAACACTGAAGTTTTCAAATTGCTGCCAGGATCCTGTTACCTCTACTTTAAACTTGGTTTCCTTGTAGCTTCTGCTTATGCAAGAACCAGGAACCACGAAGGCTATGTTTCCATAGCCCTTGTTCTGCAGCCACACTGGGATCCAGCATGGGGCACTGTGGGCTGCTGTTTCGCCCCTGTTGTAAGTGCCAAGTACTAAGAAAGAACCCGATCCTTTGAGCTGATAGGGTAAGAAGCCTGTCCTTTCCCTGCATGCCGAGAACAGTTTCCTCCCTCGTCATCAGCCTCCCCTGAGACCAGCCAGTAGAACCCAGAGCACCTAGTGGTCTTTAAAAGCAAGCAAGGGGCCTTGGTGAGAAAGTTCAGCTTTCTTTCCTGGTGGCTCTGTGCACCAAGTGGGAACTCCTCTACTCTCTCTTGTGCCTTTCTGGGGCCTGCTTGCAGGCTGTTCGTTTTAGAGCAGGCTCCTGTTCCTTTGCTCCCAGTTCCACCACTAGCCAGCTGTATGCCTAAACAAGTCTCTCAACTTCCCTGGATCTTAACTCTTTCTTTTTCACTTATAAAGTAAGTGAGCTGAACTAGTTGAGCCAAGAGTGTCCTTAGCTCTTTGCTTAGGTGAGGGGCCTCAGGGTAGCAGTGGAGAGGGAGAAGCTCAGACTCCACCCCAAGCAAACCAGAGCCCACATGCTCCTGCCTAGAGCACTGCTCCCTGTCATCAGCCTCTCCCTGACTCTGCTCAGAATCCCCAGCTTTGCCCAGGCTGGTGGTAGCACTAGAAAGGAGGGGAGCGTGATTGATGGGAAGGAGGCATCAGGGCAGGGCCACTTGCTGACGGGTCTCAAGAAATAAGGACCTTACGTAAGCTTACCCTATGTTTCCCCAGATAGGCTCCCTAGCCGAGTAGCAGGCTGGTTTGGACCTGTGGAGCCATGGGGAGAAGGTCAGGCAGACAGGGAGGTGCAGACTCTTATGGAGGTGCCCACTCAGGAGCTTTATTTGGCCCACATGGCTGTTTATGAGCAAGGTTGCAAGAGCCTTCCAGATGACCTTTAATCCAGAGCCCATCACAGAAGTAAGTTTTACCAGAAATCCCAGGGATGTTTGGGTACAACTCTTCCTTGAGGCCATTTGGGGAGTGTTTGGACTCAACAGTGCCAAGACCTGCATGAAGGCAGGGCCTCTGGTGGGGTCTGCAGATGGTTACTGCCCTCGAGGCCATTTCAGTCTAAGAAGTAGAAAAGAACCTCCGTCCAAAGTCCTTTGCCAAACAAGTTAGCCATGCAGCTAGCGGAAAGCCTGCCCTTCTGCTCTCTGGTGGCGCTTCACCGCGTGACCACACCCTCTGCTGTTAGAAGAGAGAACTGCAGATGTAGAGTCGGGGGCGGGGTGGGGGGGGGCGGGAATTGGGCTGAGTCCTGCCTTCTCCCGCCTGTGGCAGGCTTCTAGCCTGGCCTCTGTAGCATCGCCTGGCGGGTTCTACCTAGATGATCAGTGAGGAGAGGAAGGCCTGTGACTTTCCTCAGGGAAGTCGTTCCCAGCTCTGCCACATCAGCTCCACGGGCCAGCCTGGGGTGGGCAGAGTCAGGGCTCTGAAACAAGGGTGAAGGTCATTTTACTGGAAAGTTGATGCTAGAGGAGAAGCTTCCTTGGGATTTTCTTTCTTCCCAGCTTACCCTAATTCCTGGTTCCCCTGGAGGAGTCCAGTGGTGGCCGAGACGGTCACTCTAACCAGGTAGAGTAAGATCAGAGATCCTGCTCTTCCAGCACCTGTCCCATGCTCAGCGCTTAACAAGGGCTCAGTAAATACTGGAAGGTGGTGGTGACCTTGGGCCACCGGTTTGCTGAAGGAACTCTGGCTCTTTGGTTCTTTCCAAGCAGGAGAGAGTAGACAAAGGCATCGAGATGGACGGCTCCAATCTGAGCGGTGTCAGTGCCAAGTGTGCCTGGGATGACCTGAGTCGGCCCCCTGAGGATGACGAGGACAGCCGGAGCATCTGCATTGGCACGCAGCCCCGGCGGCTTTCTGGCAAAGGTAGGAGCTGTCCCCTTCCCTTTCCCTAGGCCTGGTTTTCGGGTTCTCTAGGATGGGTCACTAACAAAAACAGCCCATTCAATAGGTTATTTCCTGGCAGGATTTAAACAGCAAGTGAAGTCTCCCAGCAGGGTGGAATTAAGGGAGCTCTATTGACCCATTTCTCCCGTGTTTCCTCTGTGTATTTCAAATGCACCACCAGGAGAGGCATTGTGTTTTAGGTTTGCCCCTTGCAATCTGAGGTCACAGAGGTGAGTGGAAGCCATAAAACAGTTACAGGAAAAGGCCATAGTCCACCCAAGTGCAAGAGAACAAGCGTCGGCCACCCACGGAATTGACACAGGGCCCAGCTCTAGCCTGAAAGCCATGCCAGACCCGAGGATCACTCTGGCCTCAGGCCTTTCCAGGCCTTAGACAAGAGAGGCCTGAGCGTAAGGCCAGTTTGCAAACTTCCCCACCCCACTGTCCGGCAGATACAGTGTAAGGGGCCATAGGCAGGGTACCTTATCCTCTGCATTCTGGGTGGGGCCTTGGGGAAGGAGGGTATGGCTCTCTTGTTGGAAGCTCACCATGCTGGTCTTGGCCAAAGAAAAACAAAGGGCATCCCTAACTAACTCCAACAGAAAAGCATCCATTTACATATACATGTGTTTACAGCTTCTTTTTGTACTTCCTTTCTTTATTTCTCTACCTTCTCTTATTTTTTGAAGAATAAGATACCTACAGTCCTGAATAAAATACCTCACATGTGATAGCATTTATAAAAGCTTTTCTTTTTCCGTAAAGAACAACTTAAACCCCTAGTGCAAATATCTGACCCCTTTCTTTCCTTCATGCTTGTTTTAATGGTGTGCCAAACCCATGGGAGGTTCTGAGAGAAAGTATACAGTTAATAGAATCATTCAGTTGCTTTTGACAAAAGAGGTAATTTAAGGAGGGATTCATAGTTTCGTCCAAAATTTGAACCATTATTGGCTATTTTTTAAAAATTATAAAGGTAATCCATGCCACTGTAACAAGTCAAACAGTTAGAAAAGTTAATAATCACCTCCATCATCTACCCTAAGCCCACCCTTTGAGCAACCACCGTTAGTTTGCTTTTTTGTATGTGTTTGTGGTTTATGGAAGTAAATCTTAGACCAAAATCTCAATATAGGGGACCAGACTAGTAAGCTTCACCCCAAAGACCAGCAAAGCACCTCACAAAGAAATAATCCCTCCAAGGGACTCCTCTCTCACCTCCTGGCCCCTGGCAGACCCATGGAGAGGCAGGGTTCCCTGGGATAGGACCAAGGTGGGGAGACGACCTCAGCATCTCACTGACCCAGCCCAAGGGGAAGAGTTGACAGAGACAGATACCAGCTGACCACTTGTGTAAGAGGCATCTGCGCATTCCTGGCAGGGCACGTGCAGCCCCTAATGGCATCCATAAGAATCCCCGGGTGGTCTTGGGCAGTGGCAAAGGCCTTGTCACTCACTGTCTGGAGCTATGTTAAGGGTAAATCTAGGACCTGTGATGAGGAAGGGAAAGGACAGTGGAGAAGAGCCCTGCTTTGGAGGGTGCCCTTCTGAAGTCTGGAGGCCACGCTTTGTGTTCTACAAGAATGGCACTCTTCAGACCAAAAATTTCTTGAGAGCGAAGTGTCTCATCTGCCCTGTGTCCTCCCTCTGCGTTCACTCAGATCGCACAGCTGATGCCTTAAGCGGCCTCAGGACCAGCCTTCATGGGGGCCTTGCCCCAGCACATCTGCAGAGCCAGGGTCCAAGGGCAGAGTTGGGGGATGCTGGGAGCCCCAAGGGCCATCATGCAACTTAGTGGTGTTGTTTCAGACACAGAGCAGATCCGGGAGACCCTGAGGAGAGGACTCGAGATCAACAGCAAACCTGTCCTTCCGCCAATCAACCCTCAGCGGCAGAATGGCCTCACCCACGACCGGGCCCCGTAAGTTTCCCGCCCGTAGAGGGGGTTAGTACTGCTTCCTGACAGCGGTGTCCCGGATCCGGGACGAGGGGGCAGTTTTGTTCTAAAGGGCTTGCATGAGAGAGAACAATGCCCCTAGCCCTTGCTGGATGGGCCCAGGGTCTCTGGAGCACACAGATCTGTGGGTCATAGGAAGAGGCCTCAGAGGGGACCCAGCGGACCAGGAATATAAACATCAGTAAATATTTACATGGGCTGTGTGAGCAGACAGGAGGCCAGGTTGGGGCAAAATCTGACTTGGGGCCTCCCAGCCTTGTGGGAGCCCATTGTGCTGAGCACAGTTCCCCTCCTTATCTCGGCCTCGGCCAGAGTTGCCCTTCCTTCCTTCCTGGAGCCTGGTCTCCGGCTGATAGCTGCAACCCCAGGGGCCTCCCTGTCTGGCCAGCCTCATACTGGACGCCTGCTGCTAAGGCCCTTCTTCCTGCCTCCCTTCCATGGGGCCTAGGGAAGGGAAGGGAAGTCCTTTGCAGGCCTCTGCTGCCTGTGCAGGGGCCCTTATAGCCCTTGGGAGAGACTGTGGCCACCCCAGAGGTCAGATCCGCTTCCTGCTGACCTCTCTTCCTCTCTGATAGGGGACAAATGGTGGGCAGGGCTGGAGCTGGGCACCCCTTCTGCCTTTAGTCCCTGGGCAGCTCTAGGGAGTAGCTGCTGGCAGAGGATGCCTGGGAGCTGGCAGCCCAGAGCAGGAACCTTGCCTGCCAGGGAGGAAGTTGCTGTGCCCTCGGCTAAAAGGGAGGCAGACCACTCCTGCAAGACCAGGGTGATCCATCCTTCTTCTAAGAAGTCTTTATTACACACTTGCTCTGTGGCAAGCTTAGGGCCAGGCGGCCACCTGTGGTGTACGCTCTTTTAGGGGTTCGTGAGCTGAAACAGTGAATGAATTAATTAATTGGCATGAGTCTGGCTGTAGATACAATTTGTTAGAAATAGCTTCTTCTTTGAATTCTAGCTCCAATTGCTCACCCATGATCCCCAGAAGTGGTAGTGATTTAATGCACTCCAGAAAAGACAAGACAGCATGATCTGGAGTAGTTAGGGAGGGCTTCTTGGAGGAGGAAGAACCTGAGATGGACCTTGAAGGCACCCTAGAATATTAACAAGCAAGGGAAGGAGCTGACCGGGATGAAACAGGGGCGTCCTGGTTGGGTAAAGTTGAGGCTGCAACCTGGGAGCAGATTGTGGAGAAGGGAGAATTATTCCGGCTGCCCAAGATGGCTCCCTAGAGAATCTGCTATCAGAAGCCATGAGAGTTGAGCTCTTTGGCAAGAGCCTAGAGAAACCTCCATGGCCATCTTCGAGCAGCTTTCAACTCAAACAATGGGGTTTCTCCAGCCAGCTGCCTTGAAGTAGATGGCTTAAGGCACCATGATCTTGCCCTGGCAGCAGCAGATGGCCAGGCTGGGTCATGGGGCGTCTGGAAACTCTCCACCTGTGACTCTGGACCCTGTCCCAAGGCCACACTCCTTCCCATGCCCTGAGCTTGGCTTCTTCTTCTGGGCCCCATTGGTACTGGTAGAAGGCCGGGAGGTACTTGAAGGCTTAAAGGCTCAAGCAGATTGCCCTATAACTTATAGACAGTTTCAGTCCAGATGGTCCTCCCACCTCTGGAAGCTCCAGGTTTCTGGGCAGAAGGGCAGGGGCTCCTGCGGAGACACACCTCACTTGCCAGCACTCTTGTATATCTGGGAAGGGCCTGAGGTCTCACCCACTGTCTTGGGCATACTTCTAGCTGCTACACCTCCCAGACATTGTAAGGGTGCACAAGGCTCTGGGTTCCTGGATGCACACATACAGCCCAGACTCAGCCTACCCTCTAACTGGGCAGTGGGGCATCAGATCTGGTCCACGAGCTATCTTTAGTCACAAGGCAGAGGCTGCAGCCTCCACCCTTTGGCCTGAGTTGGCTGAGCTACAGATAGATAGGTGGGAATAGATCAGAGCTGCCAGCCCTCCCGGGTCGTCTCCCCTCCCTGCAGCTCAAGTACCCAGTCACGTCTCCAAGGTGCCAGAATCTGCAGTCTAGGGGGAATCAGAATGTCTCCTCTGAGGTGCTCGGTGCTGGTTAGCAATTGGTTGAGAAATGGTTCCTCCCCCTTTGCCCAGAACATTTTCCAACACACCCCTCAAGTCTCAAGACTCCAGCTCCCTGTTATCTCAGGATCGATGACGATGGACTCAGTTCAGATTAGCAAGCACAATTGTAATATCTGTGCTGCCCACTCTGGGACCTGACCCCATTTCAGATAAACCACATGGATTGCGACTAAGAAAGCCGACCCAAAATGTGCTGTCATCTGTGTTTGCTCTCTCCCTATCAGGGAGCATCCAGCGCGGGCCTTATTATGTCTTTGTGTCTGATTTTCCTTTAGTCAGGCTTTCTGGGCTGGGGCGCTCTGATGCATGGGTCTTCTTGGGTCCAAACGTGGTCTGAGGAGGCTATGGAGATAGACCAGAGGTTCAGAAGGGCTGATGGAACCTGGGCATTAGAACTGGGCTCTGGCCTAGTTGGGAGAGTCAGGCACTTGCTCTTTTCACAACTCAACAGCAACTAACACTTATATGGTGCTTAACATGTGCCAGGGAATGTTCCAGGTACTTTATTCCATATTAATTTAATTCATCCTCATGGTCGCTCTGTGAATGAATAGATAATCTTATTATCCCCCTTTTATAGATGAGGAAACTGAGGTGCAGAGAGGCTAGAAAGTAACTTGGCCAAGGTTAGAAAAGGGTAGAGCTTAGGGCAGTCCGTCAGCCATTAACCTGGTGTGGTGTTCTTACCCCATTCTCAGGGACCCCATGAGGGACACACTGGACTGTGTGTCTATGTGACTGTGTGTCTCTGAGGTAGTAATAGGCCTCACTGATGGGCCTCATCTAACTAGTTGGAGCATGAATGGAGACCTCTGACATGACACCGAGGACAAGGCTAAAGTCCTATGTTAGAAGCTCACTATGCGTATTTAACTCTAGGGAAGGACATACTGTCAGCCTCAGTGCTTCCAAATCCCAGAGAAAACAAGCTGTTTCATAATTGGCTCATTTATACCAGAATTACTTTTTGACACAAAGCCTTGTTTTCCTCATGTTCAGAAACAAAACGAACCCTATCTCCGGCCCCTCCACCACCTCAGGGCTAGGGGATTTCTTTCTATCTTTCTTGAGGCCTTACTTCCTGCTTCCCAGAAAGGCAGGCCCCGCTGGGTAACCTGCTTCTCTCCCACTCGCCCTTACCAGCCCTCCTCCCACTGCCTTCCTGGAAGGAGAGTCTTTGGCCCTCTTTGGGGCTTCTTCCAGCATTTCACAACCCTTGCATTCCAGCCGTGAAATTTGTATCTGGCTTTTCCCAAGATGATCAGTTGAGAAAAGCCTCCTTCGGCTTGCTGGCGCCTCCCTTCCCACTGCCTGCCTGGGTGAGTTTGGGAAGCATGGGAAGCAATTCCTTTGTGCCACTGGGAGCCTGGCTTAAGGACTGCGCCTGCCAACATTTGTAAGGACCTGGGGTTGGGGGTGGCGGTCACTGGGCATCCTCTCTATCTGAGGTTGCCTGATTAGACATGGACTGTTCTACAGAGGCTGGCCTTTGCTCCCCAGCCTCTCCACAGTGACTTGGAGGCCATGTGTGGTCAGGTGCATCACATGCAAATGTTTGCATTTCTATAAACTATTGCTCTGATGCTGGGAACCTGCATCGGTGTACCAGGACCTCCTCCTCCCTCTGCCAGTGACTCATGGACTCAGCTTGGGGGACCTTGGGGAGCTCTCTGGGTCGCATACCCTCCCAAAGAGGAGCAGGGCTCATGCATGTATGTACACATGTTTGCGGGGAAGGTTCGTGACTGTGGGAGAAGCACTTTTTAGTTGAGGCGCCTTTAAAAAGCAAACTAACCATCATTGCTGAGCCAAGTTTCTCGGTCTTCTGGAATTGCACCAGCACCTATAAGGCTTTTTTTTTTTCTTTTTGCCTTAATTTTCTGGAGAATTAAAGTGTTGTAGCGTGAATTTTCCTATTGTGACATTCTCAGCTGCACCCTCCCCACAACACACACACAAGTAGACACATACATTTCTCTCCACTTTTAGGAATGTCTCTGTTCCCCTCTGTTTGGCCTTTTGGATGAGATGACTTTGCTGCCTCTGTTCCCATCTTGAATAGCTTGTGACCTGGCCAGGGAGTCATCCTTTAGAGAAAATTGTGTTTTGTTTTGCTCAACCTATGAGGCCCATGAAGATTAATTAGAAGAAGAATATTTCTAGTTTGCATCCAGTGAAATGAGTGAAGGAAGGTGAGTTTCCATCTGGGAAAACAGCTGGGCTGTTGCTATGGCTGCTTGCTCCCAGGGCAGTCTTGGGTAACCCTGCTCTAAGGGATCTAGTGCATCAGGGCAGCAGCCAGCCTGGAGCCTGCGTCTGTCACATTGGCTTCCCTCACCACTCCCACGCTGGGGAAGTACGGCTGTTTTCACTGGAGAGAGAACCCAGAGAGAAACAGCTCTGCTCTCAGGGCCCCAGCCAGGCCCCGCAGGGCTGAAGGGAGGAAGGGCCCAGGCCTCTGTAATCCACGTTTGTCTTGCTAAGTGCCTGCCTTTATGTGCGTTTCTCAGAAATACACATTTGAAAGGGCAGGACAAGGGGCTCCACAGCAAGTCCAGCACGGGTGAATTCCTGTTTAAACTCCATTCTCTGCTCCACTTCCCCAAAGAGATGAAGCCGTGGCCATTGTTAACACCCCAGCCTCAGAGTTCATGGCCCACACGTTGAATTCTCAGTCCAAACTGCATCCCCCTTCCTCGAGTTGCACAATCAGGAGTATTTTTATTGCCCATCCTTGATCCTCAGTGTCACCCAACACTTTAGCAGTGAGTCACTTCTCCAGAGAAGGGAAAAGGAAGGCTCAAAGGTGAGAGCTGGAGAGAGGAAATGACTCAACGTCTCAGAAAACAGAAAGCCAAGGGCTCTGGCTAGAGCAGGCTCATTCAGGAAAGCAGGGGTCCTAATCTCCCACCCAAGTCAGAGTGCAGGGCTGGGGATGGAGGGCACTGTTGCCCAGAGGAGTTAAGAGTTGATTAAGGAGTCCACAACCTTAAGGCAAGTTTTCCTCACCCTGTCTTCTTCAGCCACAGTCTGTCCCACTGTTCCATTATTACATTCCATCCTTGGGATGTTCACAGTGAAATGATTGCATTTTATCATTTGGTTATTGGTGTTTACTAATAACCTTTGAGACCTTTTACTCCTTGTATCTTCCCTATGAGAGAATTTGTCAGAATGACCGGGTGATACAGCCTTGTGCTTAACAGTAACTGTGGACTTGAGCCAGTACTCTCACCCCCACCCACACCTTGTTCCAGTCCTGCCCTGAGGGGAGACCTGCAAGTGGTTCTTTCTCTAGAAAGTTCAGAGCTTTCGTCAGCAATCTGAAAGCAAAAGGAATGATCTCCTAGGCTAGGAGCAGAAGCCAGAGGTTGGGCTGGGCTCAGCAGGCCAGACCCACTTCACATCTGAATAGTTGCCAATCCTGATGCCCTGGTTCTCGCTCCCGGGCGTCCCCAAGGAGAAGGCCCCAAGTCATGTGGCCAGTGCAGACGTCACCACTGTCACAGGACTGGGATTGTGGCTAAAAGGAGTCTCAGTGGTTCAGCTCCTCTCCTTTCCACGCCTGCTGCCGTTGATAGAATATGACCAGTTCCTTTGGGCTAAAATGGAAAAATTAAGACTTTTAAATCTGAAGAGACCAGAGTGGAGAGGAAACATGGATAAGGTTCTGTTAGTCTGTAAAGTGTGGGCAGCATGAACAGGGCATGTACTATAAACTGTACAGCACTAGAAATCAGGAGTCTATCTTGACACTGGAAGGAGAAGGTGTTTTTGGATGCTTAAAAAGTCACCTTTTGCAGTGGGAAGTGTAAATAGAGAATGTGTTATAGAGACATGGTAAAGAAGAAATAAACAGAAAAATTTAATCCCTGAATTACCGAGGTGTGCCTCTAAACCATCCCATAAACCACCCCTCAGCGCTCCCAATACAGAAAGAATCCTGGGCTAGACAGGTTCTTGTGGCCGAGCAGGCAGTTTTTATTGAGTATCACCATGTGCCAGGCCCTGTGTTGAGGGCTGCTGTTGTCCCCATTTTACAAATTATAACACGGAGGCTTAGATAAGATTATACAATTTACCTAGGGTCAATAAGCTGGAATAAGTGTCCAAGCCAAGATTTGAACCTTGGGTTATTTGACTCCAGATCCGGCATCTTCACCACTGGGTACTGCCTGTAAAAGAGGATAAAAGTGGAGGAGTTGCCTGCCAATTCACAGGAAAGAATAACTGGAAAGAGGGCCTTGGAAGTCTACATACCAATGCACAGAGTGAAGCTGGTATTTTAGTTTGCCTGGAAACCCAGGAGGGTGGCAGGTCAGAGGGGGCCATTTGGCTGAGAGAAGCATCCTTTTTACAAAATAAAGTGAAATCTGCTAGAGGATATGCTCCATCAAAATGAGTGAGGAAGACATATGGGGCACAGGAAATGGGGTCCAACATGAGAAAGAGGCAAGAGGAATCATCAGGGTTAGAGGGACGAGTGATCCCATGAAGACAGATGTGCACCAATTGGGACTGAAGTAGTTTGGGAGGATCCTCTGAAGAAATGTCTTTAGAAGATAAAATTGATAAATACTTGATGTATTTGTATGTCTTAGGAGAATCTGTAGACCATTGGTAGTTAGTTTAGGGTTGAATTGGTGATAAACACATAGAAAACCAAGACAGTTATTAAATCCAAGGAAAATAGAAAATTACACCAGAAAGGAAAAGTAATCCTAGTATATACTATGTGGCTCAGTTGTAAATAGAATTGGTGTAGGATAAAAATGTAAACACTTAGTACTGATCCAAACAAACTTACGACACAGTTATCCTGGGAAGATGGGAAGGTGGCAGTGTGAGATGGAAGGGAACTGAAAGCTCATCTTCCGTAGTGATAAGTCAATAGGTAAAGCTGAAAAAGGAATACCGGGAAGTAGAAATAAAGTATGTTAGAAATAGTGAGGAAAATACCAAAAGAATCAGCTAACAGAGATGAAAGTGTTGTCTCTAAGGAGTGGGGAGTGGGAAGACTGCTGGCTATTATAATGAACCTTATAGAACTATTTGACTCTTTAAACTTTAAAAAAGAATAGTAAAAAAAGTCAAAGATGGGGCCGGCCCGGTGGCGCAAGCGGTTAAGTGCGCGCGCTCCGCTGCGGCGGCCCGGGGTTCGCTGGTTCGGATCCCGGGCGCGCACCGACGCACTGCTTGGTAGGCCATGCTGTGGCGGCGTCCCATATAAAGTGGAGGAAGATAGGCACCGATGTTAGCCCAGGGCCGTCTTCCTCGGCAAAAAAAGGAGGAGGATTGGCGGATGTTAGCTCAGGGCTGATCTCCTCACAAAAAAAAAAAAAAAAAAAAAAAAAAAAAAAAAAAAAAAAAGTCAAAGAAGTGATATTGTAGGAGCTGTTACAGCTTGCCCTGCCCAGTAAAAAGAAAGGTACACACTCTAGGTAAAAATCACAAAATTGGCACCATGGCAAGCCCTGGTCAGTGCAGAGAAACTGCAGCTACCCCAGCATCAGGCTAAGAGCTGAAGGTGAGCAGGGTGTAACCATCCGACAGGCCTCCTGAGCTCATCTGTCTTGGGGTGAATGAAATGAGGAGGGGCACTCAGCTGTGCACCTAATTCTGAGCAGCAAGGAGGTTGATGGAGTAGGATGAGTAGGAGTAGGGTTGACTGGGCCTTGGGAGAAAGCAGCTTGGACAGAGCAGGGTTCAGGAGGGAAAACCCTGGGCCCTGTCAGAGCAATGCCTCAGCCTTCTGGGAGTTCTGTTGGGTATTAAGTGAAAAGCGGTTCCTGTGGCTAAGGTTTGGAAGATACTGGCTTACACAAAATGAAACTGGTTTGTTTGGCCTCTGTAGTCCTCCTCAGAGTCTTCAAAATGCCAACATTTTGTGAATCTCTAATCTGAGATACAGCGTATTGCATCCAGCCCTTGCCACATCTGCTTTTTTAGAAGCTTCTCTTAAATTAAAATTCCATCAAATACCCTTTGGGAAGCCCTGCCCTGGCTTCTAGGAAGCAGTTCTTTTAAGAGTTCAGGGAAAAAATAGATGTCTTCATGGGCTCAAAACCCCAGAAGGAAGGATCACTCAAAGGGATGGGTGGTTCTTGAGGAGTAATATTGTGGTTACATTTTAGCTAGCATGAGGAAGACCTGGAGGTTTTGTCTCAGCCCTTTATTTGCTCATTGTGTGAATTTGGGCTAGTTATTTAAGTCTGAGTTTCAGTTTCTTCGTCTGTAAAATGGGAAAAATAATATCTATTTATAGGGTTGTTATGGAAATGAAAGGAAGCAAAGTATATAAAGAGTTTAGCATGGGACCTGGCTGGCACCATAATCTGCACTCAATAAAAGGTACCTCTTAATATTGTTATTGTGAATAGTCCCCTGAAAACTAAAAGGAGTGTCATACCTCCACAGACTGGTATAGGCATGTAGAAAATCCTTTATATAACTCAGATTTTTATTTTGAAGAATTTGAACAAAAGCTGGAAGGAGAAGTATGATGTACCAGCACAGACTTTAAGGAACAGGATCAAGAAAAGCTGAAACTCAAGAAGAACTTAGTCTTGCAAAAAAGTGCTATGATCAGCAAAAAGGACTTTATTTTTTGTACTTCTGTTTGGAACAAGAAGAAAACCTATGCCTAATTGTTTGGACAGAGTAGTGTTAATCAGTAGTGAAGAGAAAGTAAAATTTACTTGAGTTCTGTTATGCTTCCATCTCAAAAAGAATGGTTATCAAACTAGGAAGGGTTGCACAGGCATTGATAAGAGGATTGAAGCCATGATTTCAGATCTCCTGGTCCACATGTATTGTTCCCCCAGAATACCAGGAGAATTGGCAGATGAAACTCATGAAGCTGATGTTGGAAATCTTTAAGGGAATGGGAGAGAGGTGTTGGCAGACTGAAAGCACTCAAAAGTTTCAAGATGCAAAGAGCATCTTGTACTTTCTATACTAGTGAGCCTTGTGTCAACTCTAGGGAAAATTCTGGACTAGATTATTCAGCAAGTAGGCCGTGAACACCCTTTAAGGGAAAGAGTGAGCCCTGAGAGTCAACATAGATTTACGAAGAGTCCTCACTGCCTTTTTAGAAATAGTTATGTATTTTTACCTGGTAGACAAAGGAAATGCTGTAGACCTTATATAGGTGGGGTTTAACAGCACGTTTTGAGAATGTTTTCTGACATCATTGTTGGCAAGACAGGGAAATGTCCACAGAGCATCCAGGAGGGTGAGGGGCTTGGTGATGGGATGGTTGGGTTTATTTATAATTGGTTGGATGAGCATACCCAAAGAGTAATGATGTCAGTCTGTCAGCCTGTCTGCCTGGCCCTGTCCTGTTCACTGTTTATTTATTTATTTTTTTGTGAGGAAGATCAGCCCTGTGCTAAAACATCTGTCAATCTTCCTCTTTTTTTGCTGAGGAAGACTGGCCCTGGGCTAACATCCGTGCCCATCTTCCTCCACTTTATGTGGGACGCTGCCACAGCATGGCCTGCCAAGCAGTGCGTCGGTGCACGCCCAGGATCCGAACTGGCGAACCCCAGGCTGCCGCAGCAGAGCCCACGCACTTAAGTGCTTGCGCCACCAGGCCGGCTCCCTTGCTGTTTAATCAAAGCCTGGGATGAGAACATCCATGGCGGGTTTATCAGTTTTGTCAGTCACGTGTAGTCAGGAGGGAATGCCAATATGATGGATGCCAGAGTCAGGTTTCAGAAATATCCAGACTGGTTGAAACACTAGCCAGATAATGCAGAGTTTTGCTCTTAGCTCCAAATAATCCATAGTACATATAAGATGGGGGAGAAGAGGTCTAAACTCAGCCCATGAGAGAAAGCCTGAAGGAGATTTCGTTGACAGAAGGAGGGCAGTATGAGTTGGTAGTGTGAGAGGTTACAAAGAATAGGCAATTTGAAGACAGTTTTAATGGAAATAAAGTATCCCAAACAAGAAAGCTCATAGTCCCTCTGTGATCTGCACTGGTTAGACCACATACCGTATTTATTTCCGCACACAGCACTTTATGACTCTCTGGCTTTGACGAGCTAGAGTGAATCCAAGGGAGAGTGACTTGAATGGGTGGAAGACTTCAGAACCTTGTCTTAAGAATATGGTTGAAAGTTGGGGCCACAAACGTAGTGGTTAAGTGCGCGCGCTCTGTTGCGGTGGCCCAGGGTTCACAGGTTCGGATCCCAGGCACACACTGATGCACCACTTGTCAAGCCATGCTGTGGTGGCGTCCCATATAAAGTGGAGGAAGATGGGCACAGATGTTAGCCCAGGGCCAGTCTTCCTCAGCAAAAAGAGGAGGATTGGCGTGGATGTTAGCTCAGGGCTGATCTTCCTCACAAAAAAAAAAAAGTTGGGGCCACAAATACTGGAGAAGAGAAACTTGCTGGACTGTGAGAGCAGCCTCAGGGATTTGAAAGGCTGTCTTGGAGCCTGGCTTAAACGACTTCTGGGGGACTTGAGGACTAGCAGATGAGAATTGCAGGAAGGCTGATTGTGCTCTGTAGAAGGAAGATGGCCTTGCCAGTGCCTCTCTCAGCAGAACAGAAGCCTCAAGGGTTTTTGTTGGCCTCTGCTCAGGCCTTCCCAGAGCACCACCAATTGACCACGGCCCACAGTGTCTGCTCAGGGAGTCAGGAGCCCTTTCAAGCCCCGTCTCAGAAGTCCTCTCTCCCAAGCTCAGTGTAAGGACCGTTGCTCCGTTGCTCGGAAGGGGAACTGACCTGGCCAGAGGCAGTTGGATTCTGGGCCCATGGTAAAGGCAAATAAGTCTCTGTTAAGCTATGGACATTCTTGCAGGAGGAGCAGATAGACTTCTGGAGGCAGCCAGCTGACATCCTGTTAGTGCATTCCAGATATATTTTGAGCACCTACTACATCCCAGGCACTGTTAGGTGCTTCACATGAGTCATCTCATTTAATTCTTATAATGAAAGGGTATTGTTATTTATTCCCATCAAGAGGATGGTGAAGCTTAGAGAGAGATTAAGTCGTTTGCCCAAGGTCATCAGGACTTTGAACCCAGAACTTATGCTGTTAGCCATTCTGCCTCCTGGAACAATAGCTCGTCCTTCATCCCCTAGCCCCGTATCCCTAGCAGTCCCTAGCGGATGTGGGCCCTTCTCCCTTCCAGCCCCCCGAAGCTCTGCCTTCCCTTCCACTGGGAACTCAGGGAGAAAACAGCCCAGCTGAAAAATTAGGCCACGCTGGCGAGCACACTACTTATTTTTTTATGACTAAGATTAAGCTGACAACCATGCAAAACATTGCAAACCTGTGTCGGCTGCAGATTTAATACCTCACCCAGCCCACACAAATAATTCATGCTTCTGCATCGATGTCCAGAAAAAACAAATCAGCAAAAAGCTGGGCTCCTGCGTGTGTGTGGAGCAGCCGCGTTTCCATTGAAGCAGCATGCCGGAAATACCCAGGCTCCGGGACTGCAGATCTAGCATTTTGCAGTTTTTTTTTCTTAAAAGATTAAAGTACGTTTTCAAATGATTGAAGGTTGGTGGGAGGTGTAAATGTGGGCACTTGTCACATTAACTCTTCAGATGATTAAGTTCTTTTCCATTTCTTTAAAGCTGTTTGCAGTGGGGTTTGATGTCCCCGTTCCGGGTGAGTGTGCTGTAGCAGTTACCAAGGTGACTTTAGCTGACTTTCAACAATTTATTTTTCCCTCCAGCTTGAGACGTCTCTAGCCCTGTGTGCTGTTGATTCTTCTCTCCCAGCCTCCACCCCCACCCCCAGTTGCTATTCATCAGCGTTTTCTCCTGTGCCAGAGAGGCGGGGATCCTCTAGCAGGCCCCGCAGGCTCAGCAGCCCCGCCTGGCAGCCAGGCCTCAGGCGGTTCGGAACGTGGTGGGCTGTCTCCCTGAGGACCCCTTGTCAGAAGTGATTGTAAGAGTTACACCCTGGCTCTTCCACTTAAACTCACTCTGTAACCTTAGGCTTGTCACCTCACCTCTGAGCCTCAGTTTCCTCATCTGTAAAAGAATGTTTAACCATAGATGCTGCCTGGGGTGCTTGCTGTGAGTACTCAGCGAGTGCATCTATGGACTCTATACTGGGGAGCAAAGTCAGGGCCTGCCACAGGAGGGTTCTGCTCCTGTCTGGGCCCCGGGCACCCGCCAAGAGGTGGTGCTTGGTGTTGTCCTCCCCCTCGAAAGGGAGGCGTAGCAGCCGAGGTGTAAGAGAAAGAGAGCTGGTCCGAGGTCCTAGGCTTCCACACTGGCCTGCCACAGACCAGCTCTGTGGCCTCAGACGCATTACTGGCTCTCTTTTGTAAAGGAAAGAGGTAGATTAAACAATCTCAGAGTTTCCTTCCAGTCCTGAAATTCCATGACCCTCTTGGCCATAGCGTTTGTCTCCTTCACAGGTCTTGTGAAAGGGTTTGTCAAAGGAGAAGCTAGGGCAAAGGGCGGTTTCAGAATTGGCTTTGAGAAACCAGAGGAAGGGACTGCTTTGTGAGAGAGCAGTTGCATCTGGGTGGATCCACCCAGCTGGTGGGAATGGTCCCCATTACCTCAAGGGCTTTTATAAACCACTGCCTCAGTGGAGCCCTGTGCTGCCTGATGTCACCTTCCATCCTTTTGCCTGCTGACCTCACACCTTCCCTCTGGGGAGGGGCTCTGCCTGTCGAGGTGCCTCATTGGCCACAGGCCCCAGTGCTCAGTCCCCCAGTATGTGAGGAGGTTGTGCCCCCACCGGCTGTCTGTCAAGCCCAGACATCCTAGGTGGCTCCTGCCCCTTGAATGATAAATAACTAGAGCCTCTCACCCAGTATTTTGATGGACACTTGGGGAATTATTCTGAGATTCACAGCCCAAACCAGGATCCGGCCTTTTGAATAGGATCAGTGGGTAACCCTCATTTCCGGCTGAGGCAGATTTGAGAGGTTGTCAGTGGGGGCAGCTGAATTTGAAAGAGCAAATCTTAGATCGCAAAGGGACCCTGTGGCCCAGCTGTGGAACAAGCTGTGAGTGGGAAGCAGGACAGGAGGGAAATGGGAGGCAGCAGTGACAACTCACTGTGGCCGGGGCACAGTCGAGAGGAATCTGGCACAGGGCTCCTAGGGCCTTGAAGCCCAGCAGGGTGGTGGCCTGGTTCTCCTGCCCAGCCAAGCCCACTGGTCTGAGTCCTGAGAGTCTGGTTTCCACTCCTTCAGTGAGGATTGTGTCATTTCCTGGTTAGATGAAGGATGTGTATGTCACTGCAGCTCCTGGCCGTTAGTAGGGGTGTGCGTGCTGAGAGCCTGCTCTGATGTCACAGCCTTTTCAGGGTCAGCTGGAAGGAAGCTCTTGGAGCCGCATCTCCTGGTACTCTTGGAGTACTAGCCTTGGAGGACTTGGAGTCTGAGGCTTCAGGGCAGGGGAAGAAGGGCTTCTAGAAGCTCCCGCCGCTCTCATAGGGAAGAACAAGCCACTGTGACATAAACTTCTATATGTTGGCCAAAGATGAGGCTTTAGAACCAGACCTACCTGCAACCAAATCCCAGCTCCACATGCCCCGCCTATGCGACCTGGACAAGTTGCTCAACCTCCGTGATCCCCAGTCTTTATGTGTAAAAGGGATATAAGAATAGTGCCCACCTCAGAGGATATGAACAGATACTTTCCCAAGAAAGATATACAGATGGCCAATAGGCGCATGAAAAGATGTTCAACATCACTAATCATCAGGAAATGCAAATCAAAACTACACTAAGATAGGGCCGGCCCCGTGGCTTAGCGGTTAAGTGCACGCACTCTGCTGCTGGTGGCCCGGGTTTGGATCCCGGGCGCGCACCAATGCGCCGCTTCTCCCGCCATGCTGAGGCCGTGTCCCACATACAGCAACTAGAAGGATGTGCAGCTATGACATACAACTATCTACTGGGGCTTTGAGGGGGAAAAAATAAATAAATTAAATCTTAAAAAAAAAACTACACTACGATAGCACCTTATACCTGTTAGAATGGCTATAATCACCAAGAGAAAAAACAACAAATGTTGGAGAGGCTGTGGAGAAATGGGAACCCTCATTCACTGCTGGTGGGAATGCCAACTGCTGCAGCCTCTATGAAAAAACAGTATGGAGATTCCTTAAAAAATTAAAAATAGAAATACCCTATGATCCAGCTATCCCACTACTGGGAATCTATCCAACGAACCTGAAACCAACAATCCAAAGAGGCTTATGCACCCCTATGTTCATTGCAGCATTATTCACTATAGCCAAGACATGGAAGCAACCCAAATGTCCCTCGTGATGATTGGATAAAGAAGATGTGATATATATATACAATGCAATACTACTCAGCTATAAAAAAAGACAAAATCGTCCCATTTGCAACAACATGGATGGACCTGGAGGGTATTATGTTAAGTGAAATAAGCCAGAGAGAGAAAGACAAACACCGCATGATTTCACTCATATGTAGAAGATAAACCAACACACGGACAGAGAGAACTGTATGGTGGTTACCAGGGGCAAGGGGGCTGGGGGGTGGGCACAAGGGGTGAAGGGATACATTTATATGGTGACTGACAAACAATAATGTACAACCAAAATTTCACAGTTATGAACTATTAAGACATCAATAAAAAAAAAAAAAGAATAGTGCCCACCTCATGGCGGCATTGTGAGGAGTAGTGTCAGTGAAGAGAGCTTTGCACAGTGGCTGGCACTTGGCAGACACAGAGTGAATGGTGGCTGTTGTTATTATTACCATCAGTCACCGTCATTGTCATTATTCAGGAACCCAGCCTGAGAAACTCTTACCTTGCTCCTCCCTGCGGTCTTTACCTTGTGCTGAACCTGTTCCTGTGCTTGCTTCGCAGGAGCCGCAAAGACAGCCTAGAAAGCGACAGCTCCACGGCCATTATTCCCCATGAGCTGATCCGCACCCGGCAACTCGAGAGTGTCCATCTGAAATTCAACCAAGAGTCAGGAGCCCTTATTCCTCTCTGCCTAAGGTGAGCCCCACGTCACACATCTTGGCCTCAAGGAGCCCCCAGGCCTATACTTGCCATCTCCCCCACACCTAGTGGAGTCTGGGGCCTAGTCAGGCAGCTCCATCTTGGGTCTGTGGGGGAGCCTCTTCTTTGTCCAGAGAAGTGTCCCTCAGTCCTGCTCCCTTAGGAAGGTTCAATGACCTAGGAGTCTTGGATGCCCCTGCCATCCCATGAGCCCAGAGTCAGGGGTAGCAGGGTCCCCAGTAGCACTGGGGTAGCAGGGCAGGGGTTCTGGTGGGCTGGGTTCTATTTTCTCCTGCTTGCTGCTTTTCCCATGCAAAACACTCAGTTCTCGAAATCCAGTGGCCAGGCCAGCAGACTCCTTAAGGGACCTGGAAGCCCAGCCGTGTCCCTTCAGCTGCTGTCCACAGTGCCAGAAACCCAGCCCTGTGGCCAGGATTCAGCCCTCTGCTTGGGGATGCTGCAAAGGGCTGAATCTGTTGCAGCTGGCTTCCTCCACGGCCCTCAGGGTTTCCACCAGCACTTTTATAGTAGGAAAGGCAACAAGAAGAACTCAACTCAGACATCAGTGACAAGGAAGAAAGGAGTTACCCTGGTTTGGACCCTCCCCACAGTCCCCAGAGCCTGGGGAAGGAGCTTGAATGCTAACCAGCCTTGGCCAGCCACCCTGGGCAACAGGGCAAAGACAACAAGTGGTCAGAATGAATAGGGGCTGGCAGGGACCCCCAACAGGACCCCAGCCATTTCCTCCCAGCTCCCTCTCTGGCCCAGGCTCAGGGCCTTTAGTCTGGTGAAGGGTTAATCTGAGGCAGCCTGAGAAAGCAGAGAACAGGTTTCGCTTCCTTTGCTGACTGGCATCTCTGCCCCACTGGTTGCCCCTGCCTGCCCTTCTCCCAGGTGTATTTCCAGACTGGGGATTAACAGTAACTTCTTGTGGCTGCCTCAGAGTGACCCCACTTGGCTTCAGCCTTTTTTTTTTTTTTTTTTTTTTAAGGTGTGCTCGGGGCCTTGGAGCCAGCCATTTAAATCTTGTGGGAGGGCCCAGGAGCAGGTGGAAGATTCTGCCCTGGACACGGGTTGTGCTGTGAAGGCACTACGCTATCATCCAGGGGAAGGGAAATTTGTTTAGGTACAACTTCACGCCCACCCTCCAGACAAAGCGGGACATGACCTCCCTTTTAGTTCTGGGCATGACCTTGGGGCACATTGCTAACTGCCTCTCTGGCCTCAGTTTCCTCACCAGGACATGAAGGAGGTGGATTCACTACCCCTGCAGGCCCTTTGAATGCTGATCTAGTGTCTCTGCTAGCTTTGAGCACTTCAGGCGAATGACAGTAGAGAACTTGGAAGGTGTTGAAGCGAACATGCTTGGTTATGGTCGCCTGTGAGTGGGCATGTGGTTAGGTGGTTAGTGGTTAGGAGGGCATTTGCCAGGCACCTTGTCCCAGGGAGCATAGCCCCCACACACCCTGAGCCTTGGCTAGGCCTGCTGTTCACTGTCTCCATGTTCCCATCCCCAGGGGCAGGCTCCTGCATGGACGGCACTTTACATATAAAAGTATCACAGGTGACATGGCCATCACATTCGTCTCCACGGGAGTGGAAGGTGCCTTTGCCACTGAGGAGCACCCTTACGCAGCTCATGGACCCTGGTTACAAGTGAGAAGGCTTTTTTTCTTCTCCCTACCTCCCTTCCTTGGGCTCGTCCCGTGCTTGCCCCCTCCATCTCCTTTGGCAGCTCCCTTCCTGAGGGGCTGGTTGTGAGATGCCATGTGGAGTATGGATGCTGCTGCCTATCCCACCAGCTCAGGAGCATTTTCTGGCCTCTCCGCCTATCACCTGAGACACAAGTGATTACTCCCAGGCCCTGACCATTGGTAGATCTGTTTGCCGTGGAAATCCAGATTTGAGAGAGCTGAGACTTTTCTGCACTCTGAGTACCCTGGATAAACCAAGGTACAGGAAACCGAGGGTGAAACGGGATGGGAGGAAGTGTGGATGCCTCTCTCTAGTGGCTATGTGGAAATCTCACCAGAATTCCTAGAAAGTGGGCATCTGGACCTGGACCTGGGGCTGGGATGGGCAGGCCTCAGCAGACAGAGCCTCCCCTTCTCCCCTTGTCTAACGGCTCTTCTGTTCCTCCTGATGGAAGCCCAGCTTCTCTGCGCAGAAACCTGCTGGCTTGTCCAGAACACTTTGTCCCTTCTTTGCTCTTCTGGCTGGAGCACAGCTTCCGAGCCACTGCCAAGCAGGGTGCTGGGGGTGCTGAAAGCCATAGGCCTCCTTCCAGCCCTCACCCTGTCCCAGGTCTCTAATGGGTGCTCGACGTGGTCCAGCATACTCCCAGATGTATTAGAGGAACAACATCCTTTCTTGTTTCTTGGGGTGTGGGAGGAGGAACTCTCCACCTTACCTCTCTCAGGAGTATCAAGAAACGGAATCTGACCCTAGTCCAAAAGGTGACCCTGCCTTGTTTGTGGTGTATGGGAGCAGGGGGGATTATAGTAGAGGGGAAGAGAATTATGCTGGTTTTGTGGGCTTAACCCGGTCTGGGGGGTCTGTGAAGCACGTATACTGTTAACATGGGCATGCTTTTTGTGTGTGTGTGCCGGCTTGCAGCCGAATTTTTCCTCCTTCAGGCCAGCTCCCTCCTACCCCCCCACCAAAATACTAACCTTTAATTAAAACAAACAGCAAACAAAGGACACCAACCACACTCCCCAGAATAAGCCAAGGTCAAAATGGAAGCTGGTGCTTTAGGGATATTGTGTTCCATAAATTATCTTGCCTTTTCCACTGTTGGTATTACATTGTTTCATAACAAAATTACTTTGAACCATAAAGTTATAAATACATTTTAAAAGTCCTACTTGGTAACATTAGATTTCTGTCCATGTGGTGTTGGTAGTTACTGTAGCAAAAGCGCTGAAGTGTAACATTTGAAATTAGCCCAGCAGAAGTGGAAAGGGCCTTTCCCCACCCCTAGCCGTACCCCAGGCCGCCAGGCTGCCTCTGTGGAGAGAGGGAAGGGAGTAGGCCTCTTGCCTGGGCAGAGCTGGTAAGGAGCAGGGAGGTGGGGATAGTACAGGAGACCCCAGCCCCTAAGAGGTCACAGGTCATCATTCCAAGTAGGCAACAGTGTGCCAGCAGGTCTCGGCAGAAGTGTCCTCAGATAGCTATTTGTGTGTATTGAAGGTTCAAGCACATTTTCTTGAGCAAGTTGGGATTGGGGTCGCCCCAAACTCAAGAAGAAATTCCACCCAGTTACCTTTCACGTGCTCAACTCTGAACCTGTCCTTGGAGTCCTGCCATCTCCATCTTCCTGCCCTGAGGAGGGGTTGGTTAGCATCTCCAATTCTCAGCAGCCAGGGGACCTTGGCCCCCAGAGGATTCAGCAGATGTCGTCTTGCCCCTTAGGCCCCCCAGAGTTCTGGACTCAACCCCAGTTCCCAAGCCCCTTATACCCTGCTGATGTTCCGCTCCTGCTCCACTCCCCCTCGCCTCCCTGGCAGCCCCTCAGTGAGCTTGAGCACTGGGCAGCACTGCTGACGCCCAGCACATGGTCCCCTCCCGTGCGCTGTTGCCCTGGGAACCGGGAGCGGTGGGAACCAGCTGCTGGCCTCGGCATGTTTCAGTAAAGTTGCTGTGCTGGGAGCTGCTTAATCAAAGGCCTGTGTTATGGGCTCATTAGTGTGGTCCACCACAGGGGCCAGCTCACAGGGTAGCTCCCAGGAAGGTTGGCTGGGGCCGCACTCCCCAAGCACGCACCCTCACTCACTAAGGGGTTTCTCAGGCCCTTTCCAAGGAGCCCTGGGAAACCCTCTGCCCCTGCCCCCAGCCCAGCCAGTCCTCAGCTGTGGAGCCAATACCCACACCAGCCCTCCTCCCCGCCCCCAAAGCAGTCAGTGTTTTCTGCATCTGACTGCCAGCCTGCCTTCCCCTTTAGGGTCTTGCCACTGTGGTCACAGGCAGCTCCCTAGCTTGTGGGAACCTGGGCTTGTAATTACTTGTGGATCTCTGTGTCTCCCTCTGGGGCTGGCTGTCTCTCTGGGAGTCTGCAGGACCTCCTGGAGGCCTAGGGTTAGGCTCATAGTTACCAGTGAGCCCCAGGCCCCTCTGGAGGGAGATCCCAACACAGAGAGGCCTGCCTTCACCCCTGTAGGACTCTCTTGCTCTTACTCCCAGGATCGGAGATGTCTCCTTGGCCCCTGTGTGCCCAGGCCTGTTGGGGGCAGAGGAACAGGAAGTTGCTGAAGGCAGCAGACCTAGGACTTGAAGACACCCAGACGTCTGTTCTCTTAGCTACTGATTGAGCATTCCCCATTGGTCCCAGCTGAATTGGGAGGAACTGGGATGACTTTCTTGCGTGAGCCTTCAACAGCCTTGGAAGCCCTCACTCCCAGCCTTGGCACCTTGTTCTGGCTACCAGCACAGGCCTGTTACCTCTTGGGGAAAAGGCATGGCAAAGACACCCCACATGGATGAAGAGTGACAAAGGAGAGGCTGAGAGAAAAAGGCAGGTGAGGGAATCGGCCCTTTCCGGAGCCTGTGGGGTGGCCCCAGACAGGCCTCCACACCTACCTACTCCTGGGCCTGTACCTGCCCTCCAAGCACCCCGTCCTCATCTCTCCAGCTCGAGGAACATCAAGGCCCCAGCATACAGAAAAGCAGGGCCATCTGCAACCCCAGGGTGAGTGCAGTGGCCACTTCCTGCTTCCTGGAGGAGCAGGAGAAGCAGGAATCCTGCTCCAATTCCACAGGCTTTTCAGTTTCCAGAGGTCGACACCTTGACTCCATCTGCCCTACCATTTGTTGTTTTCATCCTGGTTGAGATGGTAAAGCCTGTCAGCCAACTTCAGAGCTTTGCAGGAGCATCTTTAGACCCTGAGGGAGGCCTGCCAGCATCCTCTCCTGCGCACCTTCCCCCAGCATTCCTCATCCCAGTGGCTTCAGCAAGCCTCTCTCTCTTCAGTTTGTCAACACCGGGCTGTTAGTCCTCTGAGCGGGAGCCCAGCCCAGAGATGAGTCGTTCATCCGTCCCCAGCCAGGGTTGATCTGAAGGGGGAGAATTCGGCCCCAGAGGTCACATAGGGGTCACGTCACCAAATATGAGAATATTTTTTTAAGCCCTGCAGTGCTTTCTCAGCTGTGTGGTGTCTGACAGCTCACCCAGGTGGCGCCCCCATTCCTGGCCATTCCCCACCAGCCCTGATGGGAGGCCCCCGGCTTGGGAGAAGACACCCAGCAGCTGTTCCGAGTGGGCTCCACTGCTCCAGGCCAGGCTTGGGGAATAACTGCTGGGCTCTCCTCCTAGCCCAGTGGCTGACTCACCACTATCCTCTGGACAAGCCCCCGCCATCTCCTGTCCCCAACCACCCATTTGGACATTGTGTGGAAGATGCTTGGCGATCCCTGGCCCAGGCCCTGGGTGGCTCCTCTTTGATGCCTCTACTTTTTCTCCTTCCACTGGTGAACCTGGCCACAGCCTGTTCTCCCTGGAGACCTTTGCTTGGGCTGTCACGGGGACCTCATTGTCCAGGGATACACCCATTAGGGTTTAAATCCCAGCACTGTACCCAGGGAAGTACAGCACCCTGCCTTTCAGGAGAGGACTGTGATGGCCTGCTGTGCCCTCACCAGCCAACAGCCAGAGCAGGAGGAGTCTGAGCCTGCTCCTGGCCACCAAGGCCAACTTCTCAACACTCACCGAGAACAGGAATGAGTGAGGCCTCACTCTGCCATCACTGCAGCCATACCTGCCACACACGCCTCTGCCCCCAAGCCTGGCGGGTCTCTGGGCTGTTTTCTGGCTTTTGTCGGGGTGGGACGCAGACTGGACTGCTTCCTCGTCCCTGCCTCCTCCGCTGTCATTGTGGGTGCCAGAGCAGCTCCTTGGCAGGCCCTACCCTGTAAACAACACATTTCCTTCCCTGAGAGAAGGAAAGGGAGGGAAAAAGAAAGCCAAACTTGTTGGGAAGCAAGAACACCGTGTCAACAGGAAGAGCAAACAAGGTCCCAGACAAAGTGTGGATTGTCACACCAAGGGGAAGGGGTGGGCATTGTCAGCGCTGTTTGCAGACTCAGAAATATCGTTGACCACAGACATTTGAATCCGATCTGCAGCAGCTGCACTCCTGCCTGCAGCACAGCCGGGCCTGCCCAGGGCAGGCACTGACAAAACATCACTTTTTGGGTTCCTTCTGGAACTTGCTGGGGCCTGGGGAATTGGGAGATTGTTGACAATCCTCCCTTGTCACCAACTAGCCAGGCTGTCCTAAGGTACCAGTTGTGAGCACCTTGGAGTAAGCTGCTGGCCTAGATTCCTAGCCCCCTCCCTGACCCAAGGTGGGGGTTGGGGGTGGGGGCAGGGAGCCACTGTTCCCCTCACAGCTTGGCCAATTAGATGGCAGGAGAGCTGCAGCCATCTTGGTTCAGCTTATGTGCAAAACCCCTTCCCCTGTGAGCCTCAGTATTTCCCAGCACTCCCCCCACCATGATTTCTTGGGGTGCCTTTTAAAAATGCAGATGCCTTGGCTTTGCCTGGGATGTTGTGCCTCAGAAGGTCTAGATTCAGAAGATCTGGATAGGTCCTAGCATCTTCATATTTTCAAAAGCTTCCCAGGGGAGTTTGCTGCTCAGATTGGTTGGGGGGCTTTCCCCTCTCACTAGAGAGTCTCCTCTCTCCAAGGACTGTTTGTGCACAAATGTAAGCGTTTTATGCCCGGCTCTTGGTGAGTGCAACGTCAGTGAGTGCTATTATCATTTTTATTGTTATTATTATTTCCACAACTGTTTTCAGGGCTAGAGTAACTGTTGCCTTATGTATGCATTCATCAAGCTGGCCTGGAAATTTGCCCCACTATTCCCCCTTGAAAACCATCTTTGGGCATGGTTTGCCTTCCTTTCCAGGTGGCCAACCTGGTTTTTGAGCAGTTGTGTGTCTCTGACACTCAGGGTTCCAGCGCTCTTGAGTGGAGCAGGTGGCCGAGAGATGTGTGGCTGGTTGGGGTTGGCACTGCTGGTTTTCTAGGCCATTGGTCAAAGGCAAAGTCACCTTCACCTACCCCATCAGAGGAGAGAGAGGACTCAGCACTGAGTACACAAGGCTTCTAGAATCAGAGTACTTTCCTCAGACAGGAAAAGAGCATCCTCTACCACCATGAGGTCAGATCACTGCTCTTCTAAAGTTGAGGAGACTTGCCTCCTCTTGACACCTTCTTCTCTGCAAAATGGAGATGATAGTTAACTCCCTCTCAGGACCACCATAAGGATTCAGTGAAATGATACTGTCAAGCACTTATGCCTGGCACATGGACACGGCATTGCTCCTACTATTGGTGGTGTTATCATTACTGCTGTCATTGTCATAACCATTTCTGTTATTATTTGTGGCAGAGCCAGGCAGCTCCATAGGGACTCAGCGAGCTTCAAGAGCCTCAAGCCCCAGAATTGCACAGGCTTTTCCCACACTTGCATCACAACGGCGAGTCTGTTACTTGTGAGAGCACCCAGGAGCCGCTCCATCATAGCTGTCTATCTCCAGTGTCCTGTTGATAAGATCTGTTAACATTCTCAGTTCCAGGTCTGAAATATACAAAGAACAGGGCCTGTTTGTTCAGTCCAAGCTTCTAAGGTTTAACTCTCAAAGGAAATTAAATTAGGTGCCTGGAGCTATGACAGTCTGTCGTGTTTCTTTGCAGGATACGTCACCCTTAATATCATGCAGATCTCATGTATAATTTTCCCTGTTTAATTCTTTTAAAATAATGTGAAGTTTCCAGCAGGAACCAGGAAATCACCAAAAGTGAAAATTGAGGGGCGACTAGGGTTTGTCCCCTTTTGTGATCTTGCCATCCCCTCCCCTAGCTGAGTATAAAATGAGTCCATACACAGATGGTACACACTTGGTAATTACTCTACTAAAAGCCGCCATAACTCACCCTCTCTCTACCACTAATTCCAGACCTTTGTCAGAGGAACTGGCTTAGGACTGAATTCTGTGTTGGTGGGGTTACCTTTCCCATTGTTGAGACACAGCTCTCTCAAGTCTCACTGGGTGGCCACAGCTCCTGTGAACCCTCCCCCCACCCCAGCACTAGTTACAGCCCCAGACCTATTTACCTTTCTGGCAGAAAATCCCTCCTTCAAATTATTTGTGGGTTAGAAATCAGCCTGGCCTGGCCCGGACTGGAGCCATTGTAATATAATTGGGTTTTAGGTATGCTCTTGTTTGTGCTAGCATTTGCAGAGATGGCAACAAGCCCTAGAAATGCCAAAAATATGAATGTGACTTTTATACTACTCAAGCAGACTGGTGATAACTGCTAGAGAAACTCTGGACTTTTGGGGGGGGAAAACCCCTGGGATAAGAGGAAGAGGAGCAAGGGCTCAGGCTGTGGGAGGATCGGGGTGACTGGGAAAGGGCCCCAGCCCCTCCTGGGGGAACGTGGAGGAAGAACGGGGCTGGGAAGCGGTACCTTAGGTGGCATCTCCGTGTACCGACTTTGCCTGTCTAAACCTTGTCTCTGTCCTCACTTGAGGCCTGAGCTCCTCAAACAGAAACTTTGGTGTGGAGATCCGGGCCAGTGGTCAGAGCTGTTTTGTTCCTGATGTGGGGTTGCAGCCTGGGAAGGAGACGTCCTTGGCTCCCTGTCAAGCAAGGGAGGGTGCATGTCCAGGTGGAAATGGACTGCCTTCCTGCCTGTGCCTGGGCTCCACCCAGGGCCTGGCCTAGCAGAGGCTCCCAGGGAATGCTGTGGAAGTGAATAGATTGATGGGCAGATGAATGGAAGAATGAATAAATGAGTAAATGTCATGTGAGTAAGAATTCAGGGTTTGGAAGCAATGCTTCAGGCACTAACTAAATTTAGAGTCCAGACATGACCAGGAGTATGATCTTGTCTCAGCCACTCACAAGCTTTGTGACATTGAGCAAATTACATAACCTCTCTGTGCCTCAGTTTCCTCATCTGTAAGGAGACTGAAGGAGATAAGACATAAGAGCAGTTAGCACAGTGCCTGGCATGGTGGTGGTTTGTCGGCTCACCTGGGTAGTTTTCTCATTCCTTGCCCCCACCTCCACCCCATCAACTTCCTTCCTTTGGAGTCTTCCATCCTGTGAGGTCCCTAGTAACCCTGCTTGCTCTTCTCTGCCATTTCACTTCATCTCACAAGCTGATTATTTCCAAATGTTGAAACTTTTGGACAACATTTGGGATATAGTCAGCTTGTGAGATGAACAGATAGAGTGGACAACTCCCAGGGGAAACCTGCTGGGTATTTTCTCAAGTTCTTGATCCCCATCCTTCTCATAGGGGGGTCTTCCTCAGAGGAGCCCCTCACCTTGGTCTTCACCCCATTGTCTTTCTTCCTCTGTGCCCCACCCAGGGCATTCAAAGTCTGCTGGAGGAGGCAAAGCAGAGGCAGGTAGAGCCAGGGGTTCAGAAGGCTCTAGTGCAAAGGGCAGAAGGCCCCATGGACCAGCACAGGGAGAAGAGGGGTAGAGGAAGGGGTCAGACTGGGAAAAGGAAAGACATCCTCAGCCTGGGCCCAGCATGGTACAGGCCTGGGGTGAGCTTGGCCTGGCTCTGCAGAGCCAGCCTGAGCAGAGGAGCCTGTTGGGAAACCAGGCCATCAGATTGAGGAAGGCTTGAGTGCCCTTGGACATTCCCATTAGCTGTGAAAACTTCTTTAGGGGCTAAGGGCGGTGGTTGTGCCAGCCGAATAGCGGAGCCAGGCTGTCCCAGACATCAAAGCATAAAGTGACAAGGCATCGGACTAGAGCAGCAAAGTGGGACAGCTGGGAGGTGACCTGGAGAAGAGTTTTCTCAAAGGAAGTTTTGAAGAACTCAGTGGCTGAATGGGGCCTACAGGGCAGGGGTTTGGGAGCTTCCGGCCTGAGAGAATGTGGATGCCTTGATGGAAATGGGAGTCGAGATTCCCTTTCCCATCTGTAAAATGAGAGAGCTTGGTGCACGGTCTCCAAATTCTCCAACTCAGACATTCTTGGATGTACCTTCTAGGGCATTTCCAGATTCCAGACAAGGCTTGTGTTCCAAATCCAAACAGATTCCTTTTGTCCTATCAAGTTGGGTGGGGGGGGGCGACATATGAGCCTGGTTGGGCACGGAGGATGTTGGCAATTGCTCTTCTCTGCCCCTCGGTTTTTCTGTTTCCCCTCTGCCGCACTGCAACATGCAGGAGGCCCGAACAGCCAAAATAGGGTAAATTCCCACCCATTTCCATGTCCCTTCTGTGACCCACACTTCCATCCCACCAGATGTCCCCAGGCTTCCCCATTGTCCTCTGATGCCCTTCCTTAGTCCCTCTGATAGAATTGCAGGCAGGGGGTGGGGGGTGACCATCGGGGATAGGCCTCAGGCACTTCCCTCTGTCCCTAGAACAGATCACTGTGGCTCCTATCTCCTCCATGGCCAGAAGAAAGGTCCATAGCTTGGCAGTTGGCAAAAAGACCATATATTAAAAAAAATAAAATCTTGTCTTGTGTCTTCTTCCCAGATTCTGTTGACCGGAGAGTTTGTAGAGAAAATGTTGGAGGACTTAGAAGATTTGACTTCTCCAGAGGAAGTAAGCCTGTTTGATTCTCTCTGATAGTGGGTTCCAGTTTCCAGGAGCGTGTGTGTGTGCGTGTGTGTGTGCGTGTGAGCCTGTGTGTGTGTGTGTGTGGTGTGGGGATAGGCTGGAAAGGAGACCCTGGAGATGTTAAATATCTTTATTTCTGTCTTCCCACCACCCCCTGCCCCACCCCCAGCCCTCGTAAGGACACCCAGCAAATTGTCTGAATTGCCGGCTCCTGAGAACCTCATTGAAGAGGCAGCCAGGGCCTTCAGGCTAGTACGAGTTCTCCCCAGCCCCTGCTGTTCCCTGGCAGGTTCTGAACAGAAAGCCCACGCCTGCTGCCAGAGAACATTCCACTGGGGAGTTCTGGTGGGCAGTGAGGGACTCCTGCTCTCGCCTCAGGCCACCCAGGAGCCACTCTCCTTCCTCCCTTCCCCAACCATAAGCTCTCCTCTCTTGGTCTGCCTCTTCCAGCCCTAGCCCAGAGCCCAAGGAGCTGGCAGGCCAGGTGGGGGCTTGTGCCTTCCCTGGCTACTCCTCTGGGGTACAGGAATGGAGCCCATAATCCCCTTTGTTTTTCTTCCTTGTTCCCGGCATCCTCATTTGTGGGGACTTACCTCATCCTGGAAAGTCCCTTCCCCTCCCCCGGCCTCCTACTAAGCAGCACCCCAGCAGGATCTGAGCCTTCCTGGCCCCAATGCCTGATAGGTTAGTGGAACATTAGCAAGCTGGCCTGGCCTCTAGAAAGCTCTTCTGGGCCCTCCTCTGCCTATGGCAGAGACAGACCCTTCTCTCGCCCTGTCTGCCGGGAAGTGTGTTTGTGGGAGAGCTCCTTCACCTCCCAGGGGCCAGGCTTTCGAGCCACAGGGAGGCCAGGCAGCAGCTAGCTTTCAGCCAGCACTGGAACTTCCAGCTGCAAGGGTTCCCAAGGCCGAGTCAGCCAGGGCACGGTGGCCTCTGACATCCACAGGGTAGAGGAGAGTGCAGAGGGTGGGACTGTCCTGTCCAGGTCTCCAGGAACTCCTCAGAGCCTGAAGTCACCCCTAATAGGATAGTGTTTTCTCTGTCCTCTGGGATGCAGCTTGGTAAATTAACTCATTTATACATTCAGAATCACCAAGCACCCAATCTGTGCCAGCCAATCAACCGCCACAGATCACTGGTCCCTGAGGCCTGGCTCCCATTCAGTTAGACCGGAGCCAGCTGCCCAGAAGCACTTCCAGAGAGGCCATGTTGCACTGGAATGGCACTGTGCCAGACTGCTGCTTTGAGCTTGGGTGTTGAGGGGATGGGAGGGGGACAGTCCAGGCAGGAGGGACAAGAGCCAGGGGCCGCTTAGGAAAGTAGGTCACTAAAAATGAGGGGTTTTTTTTTGCTTTCCTGTCCAGAGGCTGTCCCCACACCCTGCCCCATTCTCTACTTTGGTCCTGGCTTGGACACTCCCCCATCAGAGGGAGAGAGACAGAGCCAGCCAGGAAGTGTCAGGCCTATCCACTTCCAGCCCCAGTTCTAGGCAGGCGGAGGGCTCTGTTCTTCCTCCTTTCCAGCCTGGCCTGACTTCTCTTTGAGCCCCGGGACAGTGAGAGTCATAAAAGGCAGACCCTGTTTCCAAGTCAGTGAGCATCTATTGAGCACCAGCTGTGTGCCAGACCACATGCAAGGTCCTAGAATACAGAGGGAATAAGATATCTTCCCCTATCCCCACGAGAAGCTTGAGAAACAAAACTGTAAGCAAGTCAGTGATTCCCCTGGTGGGGCAGGAAGGCCTTGGGGTCTCCTTGGCCACCACTGGGACTACTAACCCTGGGAAGCAGATGAGAATGAACAAGGGGGAGCAGCATGGGAGTTTGTGCCTCCCAAGGATGCACCAAGCCCAAGAAATCACCTCCAGCCACACTCTGTGCTCCTCCACCCCCCACTGAGGCCGAGCCTTTGCAAAGGCTACAGAGGGCAGGTTCCAGGGTCCTTCCTCACCAGCCTCTGAAAGAGAAGCCATGGTGGGGACAGGACTGCAGAGTTCCAGACCTCTAGCCACTTCCCTGTAGCATCTGCACCCTCCCCCTGCCCCCCATCCTCCAGCCCCAGGGCCTCAGGGAGCAGATTCCTGACATGCTTGTGGCTGGAGGCAGAACCAAGGAAGTGAGCTGGAGGGAGGTCAGCACAGTCAAGAAAGAGTTAGAAAACAGGCCTCTTCCAACCCTGGTTAATTATTGGCAGGGCAAGGGGACAAAAGGGGTCATCAAACTCCAGCCACTTGACCCCAGCCATCCACCTGGGTCTAGCATTTGAGATTGAAGCCAGGCAACCAGGGGCCTGTCTTGCCCCCAGTACCCAGGGGATAGGGCCTGGGTGAGGATCCTGACCTCTCTCTAGGCAATCCGGGAAGAAGGCGGTGGGTCCTGTTAACTGCCCTCTGGCTCTGTGCTTGCTCTCTCCACAGTTCAAACTTCCCAAAGAGTACAGCTGGCCCGAAAAGAAGCTGAAAGTCTCCATCCTACCCGACGTAGTGTTCGACAGTCCTCTGCACTAGCCTGGGTGGGCCCTGCAGGGGCCAAGGGAGAGCCCAGCTGCTCCCCGGTGACTTCCAATGAAACAACTGCGTGCGAGAGATTCCCACAAATGAAAGGACAGTGTGAGGATGACTGCGCAGCCACCGCACCCACAGCCGGTGGGACGCCGTGCACAGGCCACAGGCCACACCTCACCTGCAGCTCAGGGGCCTCACCTCTCAGCCGGCCAAGCCCATGTGACTAGGCCCTGGCCCCACGAGGCCGTGAGCCGGCAAAGACAAACCTTCCCCTCCTGCTGCTGCCACAGGTTCTGGTTTGAGATTTGCCTCTGGAACTTTGCTGTGCCCTTAGGTGGACAAAGGCCTCATTCCCTGCTACGCCCCACCACACAGCACAGCCGAAGGGAGATGGAGTGGCCGTGTGGGGGCACTGCCCAGCTCAACTCTGGGAAGCCTTTGGTATTCAAGCTTCTCTGGCCTCAGAACAATTTCTCTGATCGTGTTTGGTTTTCTTCCTCCTCATTTTATTTTGTAGAAACCGATGGTATTTTATTGTTCTTCAAAGATGTCCAGAAGCCGTGTATATAATGTTTTTTAAACAACTTTATTCCCATATGAACTCTCTCATTGTCTCAGACAGGGGCCGGGGGCCATCTCCCCCTGAGCCGCCACGAGAGAAGGTGCCGGTGTTCGCCCGCCAGCCCTGGCACAAGGAGCCAGCTGCACAGAGAGGCTTTTCTTGCTGGCTGGGCCTGGGCAGGGTGAAAGCTGAGACACTCCCCCAGGCAGCCTTGAGCCCAGTTTAGCTGGGACCAGGAAAGGGTGCTGCTGGTTCCCAAGTGGACTGGGCCCTCACAAAGTTCAGGGACCATCAGGCTCTCAGAGACTTGAGGCCCCAGCCTCATCTTCCAGGCCTTTTCCACCCAACCAGCCCTGCCTGGGAGAGGGTGAGGCCCGGCACCTCACAGACCATCCCCACCTGCCACTCAGGGCCTGGGGCTCCAGCTCTATGACCAGTCCTGGCCCATGTCGTCATCCCCTGGGCCTCCCAGCCTCCAGGCTGCAGGACTCTGGCTTATTAAAAACGGAAAAATCAACCTCTCAACATGTCTTTCACTTTGATTTTGCAGACACGGCACTCTGCCACCCCCCCATCCTCCCTGCATCCATTCGTTTCTCATCTTTCATTCCCCATTCCTTGACCTGTCTCCTTTCCTGCATCCTGGCTTCTCGTGATCCTTGATCCCTCGCCCCAATACTGCAGATCTCATGGTCTTCCTTCCAGAAGCCAACCTATTGCTGGCCTATGGTTTGGGGGTCCTCTTGGGTTATCTCCCCCTTCTGACCTGGAACCCACAAGCCCCTTCCATGCCCTTTTACCCCAGATTCTAGGGACCACTATTTCAAGTTCACCATTCAGGCCTTTCCAAAGCAAAGTCCTTTTGTCTGTCAGGGACCACACAAGACCATGCACTGCCCCTGCCTGCACCCACCACACACGGCCACCACAAGGAGTGCCACATAAGATCCGGATCTGATGAGAGATCCAGCCAAAGAGCTGCCTCCAGAGGCCATGAGGGCAGTGGCTGGGCTCTCCAGGGAGCAGGATTTGAATTTTCAAGGGGCTACCAGGGCCTGGTTCCTTCTCTGCACACACTTCAGGGCTACCTGGTTAACTCCATCAAACTCAGAGCTTCAAGGCAGATCAGTCTGCAGTATTGGAAGAGATGGGCTCCAGACCCCCACCAGTGAAGACGGAAGCCCCTCTGGACCTGATGTTGGCAGCAGCTGTGCCTTCTGCTCCGAGGACTTTTCCAAAAGGACATTTCCTGGCCTTTGCCCACCACGGCATCCCTGCCTTTAAAGCTCTTGGCTTCTGACATTTCATGGCCAGAGAGGTGCCACCAGCTTGCCTCCTTTCCTTGGCACCCTGACTTGCCTTTCCACAAATGCTCTTTCTGGGGACCTGCCTCCACCTGCCTGGTTTGGCTGGTGGGAAGGAGGGTATTTTCTGAGCTAAGCTTTGTCATCAGTATGGGAGGCAGGAGGGAAGCAGGTGAGCTCTGAGATGATGAGCCCGTGAAGGCTGTGGCCCCTTCCTGCCCCACCATGTCAGGAACCTCCAAGGTCCGGCTAGGGCCAGGCCTCCATTTCCTTTCCCTACAGTGCATTGGCTCTGGGGGAGTGGCAGCACATCCGCCATCTCTGACCAGACCTCCTTTCCCTTGGGCAGAGGTGCCTTCTGGAGGTTTCTTGGGGAGAGGACTCTCCATTGAGCTTCTGGCTGGTGAGAGGGAACCCTCACTGAGGCTCAAGCGAGACTGATCGTGTAGCAGGCCCAGCACAGCACCTGGCATATGGGAGTGCTCACTAAATGTACCCCTCCCTTCCCTCCCTGAAGCTTTTTGGGAGCCCTGACCTCATAGTGATCTGGGGAGGTAAGAGGCCTCCCTCTCTAAATCTGCCTCTTCCATAGGCTTCTTTGAGGCTTGCTCAGTCCTACCCTCTCCCTCCAGGTCCCCATGGCTAAAGCTTCTGAGAGGAAGGGGCTTCCCCGTGCTGTTTGCCTGCTACATAAGGCAGACTCCTGTGGCTCCTCACATTCAGTGTGGGCTGCAAGAGGACCACAGACCCAGCTGTCATTCAGAGGGGAAGAGGCTCATGTAAGGTCTCAGGTCTGGCCGGGAGCTGGTGCCTCTTCCTGCCCTTCTCTTCCTCTTCCAAAGGCAAGGCTTCAGGGCAGGGACTTGGAAGCCTTAGGGAGAGTCTAAAGGGCTAGGGCATTTTTAAAAATAAACACAGGATCTTGGGACTGGGTTTTGAGACTGAGTTGAGAGCAGGGAAAAAACCTGAAGGTCAGTGCCCCTATGGGGCAGACCAGTAGAGAATTCCCTTGACTCTATTTTTTTATCTGGTTGTCTTTCCTCTCTGGCTTCCAGGTCCTCCATGCCAGGTGAGGTACCTGGGTCCCTGTTACAAGTTAGGAGCCCTGTGGAGAGAGGCCTCCTTTTGTACAAGTACCTGAATGCTGCAATGAGCAGACTTTTGTAAAATTTTATATTAGTTTCTAATGTCAATGGCGACTCAGTTCCTGGGGGCTGCAGCCAGCCTGGGACTTTTGTAAGAATTTTTGGGTGACTCACTTAGATGTCGTTTCCTTCTTGCTCCCTTTTCCTCTGTGTAATCTAAGTGCATTAAACATATTTGCAGAAGTGCCTGTGTCTTGTGCTCCTTTCTGGCTGCCTGGAGTAAAGGAGTGGAAAGCCTGGGGCCCTGGCAGAGGGGGTGGGTTGGACTCGGCCGCTTAGAAGAAGCCAGCATGGGGAAAGGCCCCAAGACTGTGTAGGAGTGGAGGGGGTGTCAAGGAGCAGGATCACACAGCTGGTGACTCTTCAGTCATGCAGAAATGACTTTGCAGGGACGGGCTCTCTCTCACTGGTCTTGAATTCTTCTAAGGTCAAGGGTGTAGGAGTGTGGAACACAGTCTAGGGAGAGGAACGGGTGGGTAAGATCCTCTCTGCCACTTCACTCCTCTTCTACCCTCCTCTAACCAAAACTTGGGAAAGTGGGCCTTCCTCACCTCCAGTTTGGAGTCCTTGTATCCCCTTCCAGCTAGGGCCAAGAGACAGCCACTCCCTTCACCAGGCATCTAAATTCAACCTCCTAATCCAGGGCCAGGGGGCAGGGTGGAGGGGCAGCCACAGAACCCTCACACCCACTGGGTGACACAGAAGACAGCCCACCCTTCCTGTCAACTCTTCTGGTCCTAGTCTGGTGAGGAGGCAGGTGGATTTTCTTCCCTGGATTGCCCAGCTACTGACTCTCCAGGGCCTGATGGGGCAAAACAGAGCCTAATACCTGTGGGGAGAGGAGGCAACAACCTGGGCCTTAGAGGCAGGCAGGAGAGATTTACACCCAGACAGGGTTCCCAGAACCTGCAGGACTGCTCTCAGCCCTCATGCATTCTTTCCCTTCCTGCTAGGCCTGGTTGTCTGTCCTGGAGAGTAGCAGGGCCTTTTCTCCTGGTCCTCAGGATGGAGCTGTAGCACCCAAGGTGTTCTGCTAGGGCTGATGGCAGAGGTCTTGGAGTCATCACCGGGGGGCGGGGGGCGGCGGTGTCAGCTCCTGTGAAGGGACTCTTGTTCCCCTCCCTGTCCTCTATGAGAACCAGCGTATCTGGAGGACCTTCCCCTGGAGGAGGTCAGCACTCCTTCCCCTGTGACCTCCTACTGACCTGTGGCTGGCCCTGGAGAAAGTCCCCTGGGGCAAGTCCTGTCTGGGGCCCTCAGTCCCTCTGGCAGTCAGAGCAAGGGAGCTGGGAGAGTCTGAAGCCAGGCTGACAACCCCAGCGTGGCCCAGGCCACACCCCTTTCTCCTTGGAGCTTGGAGACCAGGGATCTAATCTTCCTCATCTGACTAGCCTAGAAGGACCCAGGGTCAGGGTGAAGTTCTTGCCCCACAAAGTACAGAATAGCGAGATCCTGTGCTTAGGTGGTTCCGGGAGACAGGACTAGGCTGGGGTTTTTTCTGGAAAGAGAAGGGCTCCTGGGCCTAGAGCAGAGACCCCATCCCTAGATTTAGGGAGGGGAGAAATCTGCCATGTGATCTTTAATGTCGCCTCCAAAAGGCCTGTACATTCCTCCAGGTGTCTGCTCTGCCCCATCTGCGGGGAGGGGTTGTCAGGGGCCCTGGAGAGGGGTGCCCATTGGCTCCAGAGCCATGGGGCTGAGGATCCTGAGAGATTTACCAAACTGGCCTGACAAGAAGGAGAATGCAAGCTGGAAGTGACTCAACCCAGCCTGCCAGGCACTAGAGGGGGAGGAGGTGGGGAGGCCAGGGTAGGGGAGAGAAGAGTGATTTGCTGGGCAGGAGAAGGGAGGGATGTGTCCCAAGACCGCATGGGCAGGTCAGGATGTGGTCTGGGAGGGGCAACCATCTCCAGGCCCCTTCCATGAGGGCATGGTGACACTGACCCAGTCCCCTCTTCTTCTTAGTGCCAGGAAGTCCTTGGGAGAGAACTAACGGCAGGATGGGGGAAGGAGCAAGAAAAGTGCTGGTGGGTGTCCATGGTTTGTGTGAGCATAGCTCTCTAAGGAACTTGAGGGGCAAGGGAGACTTGGAGGGGGTTGTGATGAGAGTAGTGGCCTTATTGGGGCCAGAGAACTGGGGGTAGTCCCCCTTATTTCTTTGTTTTTCCAATTTCACCCCTGCCACCCCACACCCCATCTCAGTCCAGAGAGCACTGAAAGAAAGGAGGATGGGGCTTCTGGGTCACAACGTTTACCAGACAGAGCAAGGCCACCTGCATCGTTGAGCCTCTACAATAACACTGTGGGAACGGTAAGAACTAGAAAATATGTTCATTCATTTATTCTTTCAACAAACGTGCCAGGCACTCTGCTATGTGCTAAGAGACTGGACACAGGCCTGGCCTTCAGGAGCTCATAGCGCAGTGGGGGAAAACAGACAAGGAAACAATTACAAGAGAGGGCAATTTAAAAAGGAAGCCAGGGGGCCAGCCTGGTGGTGCAGCGGTTAAGTGCGCACGCTCCTCTTCGGTGGCCCGGGGTTCGCAGGTTCGGATCCCGAGCGCGCACGGGTCAGGCCATGCTGTGGTGGCGTCCCATATAAAGTAGAGGAAGATGGGCACAGATGTGAGCTCAGGGCCAATCTCACAGATGTGAGCTCAGGGACAATCTTCCTCAGTAAAAAAAGAGGAGGATTGGCATTGGATGTTAGCTCAGGGCTGATCTTCCTCACCAAAAAATAAAAATAAAAAAACAAAAAGGAAGCCAGTAAGCTGCTTTCTGTCCTACCCCAGCTCCACCACTTATTACCAGTGTGATTTAGACAGGTTGACTAACCTGTGCCTCCTTTTCTTCATCTGAAAAGGGATACTCGCTTCACAGAGTTTTTGCAAGTCTTATATGAGATAATACACCTAAGATGCCTAGCACATAGAAATTGCTCAATTAGCATTTACCCTTTATAGGTAAACACAGAAAAGGTGCCCAGCCCAGTCTGGGGAGATTAAAAAAGGCTTCTTGAAAGAAGTGACATCTAAGTCAAAGCCTGAAGGATGCTTAAGGACGAACTGGACAAAAGAAGAGGGGGCTTTACTTTCAAAAGCTCTCCAAGCAGACAGAACAACAAGGGCAAAAGCCCCAAAACTCCTGTTGGGAACTGGAGAGTTCAAATTGCCCAAAGTATATGGTTTAAGGCATCGAGCTTTCATTTTAGGACTGTGCCCCTGCCTGCTAGACAGAGAGCATTTTGAAAGAGAGCAAGACGAGAGGCAAGGGGACCAGTCAAGACTGGACCAGCGTAGAAGCCATACAGATGGAGAGAATGGGACTCACTCATTGATTCAACACATCCTTATTGAGCCCCTCCTATGTGCTAGGTCCTATTCTAGACACTGGAGATACAGCATTAAAGAAAATCCTTCCTTTCACAGATCATATATATATTTGGTGAGGAAGATTGGCCCTGAGCTAACACCCGTGCCCATCTTCCTCTGTTTTGTATGTGGGATGCCGCCACAGCACGGCTTGATGAGCAGTGTGTAGGTCCATGCCCGGGATCTGAACCTGCGAACCCTGGGCCACAGAAGCGGAGCGCACGAACTTAACCATTATGCCACCAGGCCGGCCTCCACAGATCCTATGTTTTAATGATGGAGGATACATAATATTTTTTAAAACTAGAATACATAGTACATGGAGATATGTGCTATGGAGAAAAAATAATGCAGAGGAAGAGAGATAGTGAGGGCTGGGGGAGTGGTGCGTTTTTAAATACGGAGGCCAGGAAAGCCCTCACTATATAGGTGACATCTGAACAAAGGATCTCAATGACAGGAAGAAATGTGCAATAGCGACATCTGGGGAAAGAAGGCAAAGAGAAGACCAACCGCCAAGACCCTGGGGTGTTGGGGAGACACACCAAGTGTATTTAAGGGACAACAGGGGAAGCCAATGTGGCTGGAGTAGAATGTGACAAGGGGAATAACAGATTACTTACCCAGAGGCCAGATTGTGGAGGACCTTGCAGGCAATTACAGTCGTGCATCACTTAATCACAGCGATATGTTCTGAGAAATGCGTTGTTAGGTGATTTCGTCGTTGTGCAAAAATCATAGAGTGTACTTACACAAACCTAGATGGTATAGCCTATTGCTCCTAGGCTACAAACCGGTATGGCATGTTACTGTACTGAATACTGTGGGCAATTGTAACACAATGGCAAGTATTCGTGTATCTAAACATATCTAAATATAGAAAAGGTATGGTAAAAATCCAGTATCAAAGATAAAAAATGGTACACCCATAGAGGGCACTTACCATGCATGGAGTTTGCAGGACTAGAAGTTGCTCTGAGTGAGTCAGTGAGTGAGTGGTGGGTGAATGGGGAGGCCTAGGACATTACTGTACGATACTGTGGACTTACAAACACTGGACACTTAGACTACACTAAATTTATAAAAAATATTTTTAACTTTATATTTTTTAACCTTAGCTTACTGTATCTTTTTTACTTTATAAACGTTTTTTTTTTTAAGATTTTATTTATTTATTTTCTTTCCCCTCAAAGCCCCAGTAGATAGTTGTATGTCATAGCTGCACATCCTTTTAGTTGCTGTATGTGGGACGCCGCCTCAGCATGGCCGGAGAAGTGGTGCGTCGGTGCGCACCCAGGATCCGAACCCTGGCCTCCAGCAGCGGAGCATGTGCACTTAACCGCTAAGCCACGGGGCCGGCCCATAAACTTTTTAATGTTTTCAAACTTTTTGACTCTTTTGTAATAACACTTAGCTTAAAACACAAACACATTGTACAGCTGTACAAAAGTATTTTCTTTATATCCTTATTCTATAAGCTTTTTCCATTTTTAAAACTTTTAACTTTTTAACTTTTTAAAGTTTTTTGTTAAAAGCTAAGACACAAACACACGCATTAGCCTAGGCCTACACAGGGTCAAGATCATGAATATCACGGTCTTCCACCTCCACATTTTGTCCTAGTGGAAGGTCTTCAGGGGCAGTAACACTCATGCAGCTGTCATCTCCTATGATAACAATGCCTTCTTTTGGAATACCTCCTGAAGGAACTGAAGATTTGTTTACACCAGCATCACCACAAACACGTGAGTAACGTGTTGTGCTATGATGTTACGACAGCTACTACATCACTAGGTGACAGGAATTTTTCAGCTCCATTATAATCTTATGGGACCACCATTGTATATGCAGTCTGTTGTTGACCGAAAAAAGGTCGCTATGAGGTACATGACTGTATAAAGCTTTGATTTTTATTCTGGTTGAAGTGGGAAGCCATTGGAAGATTCTGAGCAGAGAACTGACATAATCTAATTTATATTTTAAAAGGGTTGTTCTGGGGGGCCAGCCAAGTGGCGCAAGCTGTTAAGTGGACGCGCTCCGCTGCGGCGGCCCAGGGTTCGCCAGGTCAGATCCCGGGTGCGCACTGATGCACCGCTTGTCAGGCCATGCTGTGGCGGCGTCCCATATAAAGTGGAGGAAGATGGGCACGGATGTTAGCCCAGGGCCAGTCTTCCTCAGCAAAAAAAGGAGGATTGGCAGATGTTAGCTGAGGGCCCATCTTCCTCACAAAAAAAAAAAAAAAAAAAAGGATTATTCTGGGGGCCAGCCCGGTGGCATAGTGATTAAGTTCCTGTGCTCTGCTTCAGCGGCTCGGCGTTCACAGTTCGGATCCTGGGCGTGGACCTACACACCACTCATCAAGCCATGCTGTGGCAGCATCCCATATAAAGTAGAGGAACACAGGCACAGATGTTAGCCCAGGGCCAATCTTCCTCAGCAAAAAAGAGGAGGATTGGCAACAAATGTTAGCTCAGGGCTAAACTTCCTCACAAAATAAAATAAATAATAAAAGGATTATTTTGGCTACTCTGTTGAGAATTGACTTCAGGAGGTAAGGGCAGAAGCAGAGAAACCAGTTGGGACCTATTGAGATAATCCAGGCTAGAGATTCTGGTGAAGCAATGGAGATGTTAAGAAGTAGTCAAGATCTGCTGAAGAGTCAGCTATAGGATGCTCACCGAGAAGCAGAAGACTGCAGCAGTTTAGGGGAGGAGCAGAAATCACAACTGTTTTGGGCATGTTGAGTTTTGAAATGTTCATTGTATCTCCAAGTGAAGATGTCAAGTGAGCAACTAGTCTACAAGTGGATGATCTGAGAGCTATCGAAGAGAACGATCTATAGGACCTGATGACTCATTGAACGGATAACGGAAGTGAGAGACAGGAAGATGTCAATGTTGCCTCCCTGATCCTTGGCTTGGTAACTAAGTGGGTGACAGGTTTACTGACTGAGATAGGGAACACAGTGGAGGGGGAACAGGCCGGAAATTGAAGAGGATGAAGAGTTTAGTTTTCAATATATTGAATTCAAGGTGCTGGTGGGACATCTGGGTGGAAAACATAGTTGGCTACATGGATCTGCAATCAGAAGGGTGAGGATTGGGGCTGGAGATACTAACTGGGGAGTCATCAGTATACAGACTGTAATAAAGCTTTAGGAGTAAATGAGATGCCCCAGGGAGCAGGGGTAGATTAGTAAGAGAAGAGGATGGAGAGCAGGACTCTGAGGACCGCCAACATTTTTGACGTGGAAATTGGAGAAGTCTGTGGCTATAAAGATAAGAAGAAAACCAGAAGAGTATGATGTCTTACAAGTCAAAGGGAGTGGTCTAGAAAGGTGAGAAATGAAATGAATTCTTTAGATTTATTATCCTGGATGTCATTGGCAAGGAGGCCACAGACGTTACTTTCAAGTGTTCCAAGCTAGACCATGTTGTTTCTTTGCACCATCTTTAGAGCACGGAAATGAGGATTAGGACTTGAACACCATTTTCTCATTTGTTCATTCAGACATGCATGCATTTATTTATTCATTTGTTCAGCATAAGACCTCCCAGGTGAGGAGATGCAAAGTGCTAAAAGACACAGGCTCTGTCCTTGAAGGACCCATATTAACCCCCACATCAGGAAAGGAGATCGAGGTCCTGGAGCAGAGAGAGCCTCTGGTTTTATGGAAGGTTCAGGGACCCATGGGTTATATTGAACTTGATTTGAATCTCAGTTCTACCATTTAGAACATAATCAATGATGACTCCGAAATCCATAATCTCCAGTACAAACCTCTCCCCGCCCCGAAGTCAGTATACACAATTGTCCCCTCAAGATTTCCACTGGGATATCTGGGCCAACTCAAACTTAACTTAGACAGAACTACTGAAAATCTCCCCACCCAAATCTAATCCTCTCCTTCTTGGTAAATGGCACCACTATCCAGCTTCTTGTTGAGACCCAAATCCTAGGAAACATTTTAAAACATTGGGGGGGGGGTGTAAAAATATATATATATATACCTGGTAAGAATGTGTTTAAAGTTCAGAAGGATAGGCTATACTGTGATAAGCACATCTTGATCCCATTCCTACCCTATTACTATTATGTATTGATTCCTCTCCACCGGTATCTAATCCATATCTAGTCCTCTTGGCTCTAATTTGAAAATATATCCCAAATCTGACAGCTTCTTACAACCAGCTTCAAGTCCAAACTCCCCACCATGACAGCCAAGGCCCTGTGTGTTCTGGCTCCTACTGTCTTCTCCCTCCCCACAAGGCCTTCCTTCTGCCCTGGAACATGCCTAATCGATTGCTTTCACATTTGTTTTCCCTTCTGACTGCAGCACTCTTCCCCCAGATTGTCACTTGCCTGACTCCCCCTGAACATTCAGGTCTCAGCTCAAATGTCACTTTTTCAGAGAGCCCTGTGTGTGCCGCTTATTCTTTATCACAGAAATTATCCTACATATTTAATTTTTAAAAAACTCTTTGTACATGTTCTCCAGGGAATTCCCAGGGACTAGAAAAATTCCTGGCATATAAAGGCTTTTGTTAAATATTTGTTAACTGACCGATTGACCTCCAGCAGATTACTTCAGTTCTTTAAGCCTCCGTTTCCTTATTAACAGAAGAGGGATAATAGTGCCTCTCTTGCTTGGTAATTTTAAGCGTCAGAAATGTGGAGGAAAGTATTAAGGACATGGGGAAATTGTTCCCCCAACAACGAACCTTTCCAATTCCCTGCTCAGTTCCATCAGACAGATGAGCAGACTGACAAACCCTTCTTTACCGTAACCTCAGGTAAAAACTACGGGTGTAGAAGCCCAGGAGGAGGTGGTCCCACTACGCAGGGGCATCATCGCCCTTTTAAGAAGCGCGGAACTCCACCGCCCCCAGCCCAATGTTTAATATACCGAAGTTAGTGCGAGTCACGTGAGGCTCTCGGGCTTGCCCCGCCTTAAATAGGCGGAGCCTCAGCTTGGGGACCAATAGCAGGAGCAGCCTTCGGAACAGCCCCCAACTCCAGACAGGGAAAAGGGGAGGAGCCGGGCGCCTCAGGGCCGCTGTGCCAGCACTTCCGGACAATACGCCCCGCCCCCGCCTCCTCCCCTCCCCCGTCGGTTTGTTTCTTCAGTGCCGGTGGGCCGAACCAGCGGGTGCTGATTAAAGGTGCCGCCGCTGCGCTGCTGTTTTCTCCTCGCCTCCCCCTCCCCGACTCCCCGCCCCCTTCCCGAGTAGCGGGACCGGCCTTGATGTAGGGACACCACCCTCCTCCTCTCTCCGCCCTATCTTGGGAGTCCGGCTCACCGCAGCCCCCTGCCCGCCCGCGTCCCCGCCCTGCCGGCGGCCCTCTGCCCCGAGCCCATTGTATCGCCCCCTCCCCGGCTGCAGACTCTGAGGCCCGGCCGTGGCGGGAAGATCGGGGACCCCTGTGCGCCCCTCCAGCCGGTCCTGCGAGCCGGAGCCCCTCCCTCACTCGCCCTCCTCGCAACGGCGCGGTAGCGGCGGTGGCGCCCTTCCCTCCCTGAAGAGGCGGAGGGGGCCGACTGGCGGGCAGCAGGGACGCACCCCCCCCCGCGCCCCCTTCCTGGGGGAAGGAGAGCCGGAGCCCGAGCGAGCCAAGGCAGGAAAAGGCAGCCGCGGACTGCCCGGCCCGCAGATCATTTTTATTATCGAGATTATTATTAAAAGGGGGCGGGGAGCCCAGGATGCGGGGGAGGGGGCTAGAGACGCAGCTATTTTTATTAAACAGATTATTCCTGAAATAATAATAATACGCGCAAGATGGCTGAAGGTGGCTGTGATGAGAGTGTTGGGGTTGGGGGTTTTTTTCTTCCTCTTTTTTTTTTTTTTTTGATCTGAGGATAAAGCTCTGAGGCGACAGCCGCTGCGGAGACCCTGCCCGGAGTGCCCTCCCCTCAGTTGAGAAGCTGCGGGCGGACAAACGGACCCACGGACGGAGCGACTGGCGCGGGCCCGCCCCGGACGCGTCGCCTGGGCAGCAGCCGGGGGACGCGGGCGCTCGCCTTTCTGCCGACTTCTTCCAATTCTAATCTTTTTTTATTTTTTGGAAAGAACCGGGGTGGGTGGAGCAGAGGTGGAGAGAAATCGGGACTTGGCATTTTCTCCCCTTTCTCCTAATTTGAGGGAGGCCGCCAGCCCTCCCCTGAAAAAAAAATCCCACCAAAAAAAGAGAGAGGGAGAGATAGAAAGAACACTGCAGGACCCTCGAGCGAGCGCGCCCGGACCCCCGGCCGCCGCCGCCACCGCGGCCGCCGCCAGGAGCCCAAGATGGCTGGGCGCTGAGGGAGGAAGCCCGGCCCGGCCGGCTCGGCCCGGCTCCGCCGCCGCAGGCTGGCTCCGACCGCAGCCCCGAGCCTTCCAGGCCGGAGCAGAGGCCGAGAAGAAAAGAAAGTGGGGGGGAGGGAGTCCGGGGTGGCGAAGGGGGAGGGCCGGGGCGGGGGGGAGGGGAGGGCCGGGAGCCGAGCCTCCTGTTCATTAGCAGTTGAGAAAAATTCCTTTCTAGTTTGATCAATCCTTGTTTTCCTCGGCAGAGCCGAGGCGCCCGCCCAGCGCGGAGACGGAGAGCGGGGTCTCTCTGCGGCGGGGGCGCCGGGCCTCGGGGGAGCGCAGAAGTAGCGACGAGGGGGTCAGGCCGGAGCACCACCGAGGCTTCTCCTCCCTCCCTTTCTGGTTGGCTTTTTTTTTTCCACTTCTCTCCCTCCCCCTTCCGTTTCTATTTGTGAAGGGAGGAGGAAGGCAGAGGCGGGCTGGTGTCTCTGGCCGGGGACTGGAATTTCATCTGAATGACTGCCCCTGCGCGCACGCAGCGCCCCGGAGTCGGCCCGCCTGCGCCCCGCAGCCCGCACCCGCAGACGGCCAGTCAGTCGGGGGACGCCCGCGCCACGGCCCGGGGACAGCCGGGTCGCCTCGCCCGCCGGGTCCGGATTTAGCAACCCTCGGCGCGGCCGCACTCGCCTCCCCGGCTCTCGGACCCCGGTCCAGGCGAGGGAGGCGCGGCGCCGGCGAGCCAGGAGGGAGCCACCATTGCCTCCGCCGTCGCTAGAGGAAGTGTGCGGCTCCCGGGCTCTGTCCGCCGTGGGGCGCGCCCCAATGTCAGCCGCGGGGCCAAGCGCAGGCCGCGGGCCGCCGTTGCCCTAGCCGCACCGACGGGGAGGCGGCCTCTTATATGGAATTTGGACCCCGGCGCTCCCCACCAGGGCTGGTGCCCCGGCCTCGGCCCTGGCGCAGTCCGCCGCCTCCCGCTAGGCGCTCGGGAGGAGGAGGAGACGCAGCCGGCTGCGCGCGCGGCGTGAGGACCGAGGCTCCCTCCTCTGGGGGCCGGCGCGCGGAAGGCGCTGGTGACTGAGTGACTGTCAGGGCCGCCTGGGGTCCCGTGGGCCTACAGCTGCACCGGACGGGCCCTCAGGGTTGGGGAGTTGGGGAGGCTTCCCCGGGCCCCCTGCCCGCAGCCGCCATGGCAGAGAATTGGAAGAACTGCTTCGAGGAGGAGCTCATCTGCCCCATCTGCCTGCATGTCTTCGTGGAGCCGGTGCAATTGCCGTGCAAACACAACTTCTGCCGGGGCTGCATTGGCGAGGCGTGGGCCAAGGACAGCGGCCTGGTGCGCTGCCCGGAGTGCAACCAGGCCTACAACCAGAAGCCGGGCCTGGAGAAGAACCTGAAGCTCACCAACATCGTGGAGAAGTTCAACGCCCTGCACGTGGAGAAGCCGCCGGCGGCGCTGCACTGCGTGTTCTGCCGCCGCGGCCCCCCGCTGCCCGCGCAGAAGGTCTGCCTGCGCTGCGAGGCGCCCTGCTGCCAGTCCCACGTGCAGACGCACCTGCAGCAGCCCTCCACCGCCCGCGGGCACCTCCTGGTGGAGGCGGACGACGTGCGGGCCTGGAGCTGCCCGCAGCACAACGCCTACCGCCTCTACCACTGCGAGGCCGAGCAGGTGGCCGTGTGCCAGTACTGCTGCTACTACAGCGGTGCGCATCAGGGACACTCGGTGTGCGACGTGGAGATCCGGAGGAATGAGATCCGGGCAAGTACCCTACCCACACATACACATACACACTCCTTACCGCCTGGGGACCACCCATCCGGACAGGCTGACTTGTGACATCAGGCCAGAGGCCCCATTCCAAACTCTAATACTCTGAAAGTTTGGGGGCAAGGTCCTGGGAAGAAGGGTCCCCCATCGCTACTTGATGCATTCCTGCACCTGTGCTCATAGGGTCCATCTTGTGAGTCATTTATAGAATTGAGGTGTGGGGCTGACAGAGGTAGACTACGTTTGGGTGTTGCTTTTCTGTTTTGTGCACAGCTCCCTGCCCCAGACTTGTTTCTGTAGGCCCTACGGGAAGTCACCAAGGCAGTGACCCAGGTCCTGCTTCTCCAGCTGCTGTTTATGTAATGAGTGTCCTGGTGCTGCTGCTGTGGCTGACATGATCCATGATGCTGGCATACCAATGAGGAAGTAAACAAAAGCAGCCATGTTAGTTTCAAGCCCTATTGGAAACACATTGGGGGGTGGAGGGGAGCTTCCGGAGGGAGAGCAGAACTCGGGTATCTATCTGGACAAGGCCTGGACAGCCAGTGGCGTCATGGACAGTGTCTCAGCCATTTGGATTATTCCCGATAGCCCACTCTCCATGAGAATCACTGCCCTCTGTGTGCCTGTGTGTGTTGCTCGCATCTGCATGAACAAACCTTAAAGTATGTGTCTTCATCACCCTGAGCCCTTTTCTCCCAGCCCAGCCCTCTATCACAGCCCTCCCACATTTGGGGAGGGGAAGTGGAAGACGGAAAAAGAATCCTGTGGGTTAAGGTTGAGCCGCCTTGCAATCTGGTTTCAGGCAGCTGGCTCCCCTGGGCTGCCGGCTGGGTGATTACGGAACTGCGTCCCCTCCCATTGTATACACCCTGCAGCAGCGGCCAATGTCAAAACCGCCTCCCCCCTCAGGCCTCTGGGCCTGGCTTTGGAGCTGACTGAGGCAATACTTCTGTCCCCTTCAGTGGAGGGGGGGCTCCTCCTAGGTCCCTCCCTTGTCCCCTGGCTTTCAGGGTTGAGTCATACCAGAAGGAAGGGCTTGGCCTGAGACTGTCTGAGCCCGCGCAGAAGCCCCAGCTTGGAGCCTGGGTGTGATATCACGGGGGTGAGGCTGGGCTTTGGTAGGACTGGGAGTGTTTGTGGGTGGGGGCCCCTGGAGGCTAGTTGAGGCCAGTGGGGAGTTTGGGTATGAGGAAGCTCTGAGCAGGGGATGGTTGTAGATGGGGGTTGTTTCCTGTGGGGAGGGGGAACCAGTCAGAATGAGTCACTGTTTAGCAATTAAAAAACCTACACATACAACTAACAAAAGGCAGGAGGGGCACCACAGGCTGAGGGCAGGAATAACAAATAAAATTTGCTGTATAATTAGTTTCCAATCGGATGGGCTAGCTCTGGATTTTTGTGCCAGGACAAGGCCTCTGGTTTCTTGAAGTGTGGGGGATGGAGAAAGGAGCTGGTTCCCCCTCCCCCCTCTAGGGTTGGAAAAGGCAGAGGCCTTGGGGAAGTAGACGAGCCCCTGTTGTCCTCCACCCCCGACTCAGGGCGGGTAGGGCCCAGACTTTCCCCAGTATTGGGAAGCTGCTGCTATTAATAAAGATGGAAGGGCTGGGGGAGGAGGCTGGGAAAAGTGCAGAGGCAGGAGAAAGACGGGCTGTCCAGTTCTCTGTCCTGGGATTGGCAGTGGAAAGCGAGAGGAGGGGAAAGACAGAGATTTGGCTGAAAGGAACAGAGGAGGGGGCAGCAGTTGGGGTGATGAGTGAATGTGTGCCCACACCCTCGATTTTGCCCTTAGCTGTGTCTGAGTGCTGGCAGTGTCTTTCATTTGGGTGGGGGAGAGAATGTAATTGTACCTGACTGGTTAGTAGGAGGGTGTCTTTAGATGTGTGTCTGTGTTTGCGAGTGTCTTGGACGCTTTCTGCTTCGCCCTCAAATGCACCTGTCTCCCGTCTGTATAGTTGGGGGATGGGGGGTGGCCCATGCATGCAGAGTAAACCCTGGGGTTCCCACCAGCAGGTCCTTGATCTCCCCACATGTGGAAGGGACTGGGTGGAAGCAGGCGCTGAACTTTGTCATCAGCTCCGTGTGTGTGTGTGTGTGTGTGTGTGTGCGCGCGCGCGCGCGCGCGTTCATGTTTGTTCCTGTACCCAGTGTGGGCAGGCTCAGAAGTAGTGGGTTGCATCAGGGCCAGATGTACAATTCTGTGCGCTCAGCATCTGTGTTCCACAGCCTGAGCCTTGTCCCTCTCCAGGCTCCCCTACCCCAGGCCCTCTGAATTCTCCTGGTGCCCCACGGCACTGGAGTTGGAAACCCTTCAATAGCCCAGCGCCACTCAGTATGAGTTGGACTTATTGAATATGGAGGAAGAGGGGCCCCAACTTGGGGGAGGGGGCGAGCAATGGGGAACCTGCATGGAAGAACCCATTGCGCTCTCCATCCTCTCTGGGCCAGCCAGAAAGAGGGGCCGTTTCCTGGGCTTCTTCCTTGCTAGAGAAAGTCTTTCTTAAAGAGTGCTGGTGCTGCAGATGAGGGCAACAGCATTCTCCCGGATGTAGGAGCAGAAGCATGGAGACCTGGCACATGCCTTAGAATATAGCTCCGCTTCTTGTGCTTCCTCTTCTGTCCTCCAGGGGGAGGGGCGGGGGCTGCTGAAATGCCCGGTTGGCTGGAAATAGGAAACCCTGATCAGCTCTCCCTTGTGACCCCCACTTGCATACTCACAAGCACCCACATGTGCCTGGGCCAGCAGCCTAGCGCAGGGACCCAGCAGGAAGGCAAGCAGGGCAGCCCCGGGGAGTAGCAGGGGGTCTGAGAGTCAGGCCTGCGAAGTCTGTTGCCCTACTCTGCCCTTGGGAAGCCAGTGTGTAGGCCGCATTGCTCTGAGGCCTGGGTGCTCACTGGGTGGGCCCCAGGGACTACTCTCTGGGACATGCCTAGACCCCAAATATGTTCTCCTTTGGGCCTGTGGGAGGCTAAGGGCTCAAGATTGGGATATCCAGGTGGGCTCAGGTCTAGCAGCCCTAGGTGGTCAAACATCCTTCCAGCCCCCATATTTAGGGGTTCATTTGATCAATGGGGGACTGGTGTGAGCTGGGAGCACCCCTGTCTCATGACCTCCCTCAACATGGAAAGAAGACCCAACAAAAGTCCTAGTTATGTGTATGAGGGGCTCTGTGGAAAGGGTGTGTGTGTGTGTGTGTGTGTGTGTGTGTGTGTGTGTGTGTTCAGGTCCTAGTTGTACCTCTGTGCCATTCCTAGGACCCCAGATCAAGGCTGGAAATGTTGCCAGGACCCTGTTCCTTACATTCTCTGAGGTTTAGAGGTACGAAAAGATGTTCTCTGGGGAGGGGATCCCACTGCTTGGGCCACTTTGGGGCCTGCAGCTGCTGGGGGTGAGGTTACCCTGCTCACATTGCCCCTGGCTGGAGGGGTTGCATGGGGACCCTGGAGGAGATCCTATGTCTCTGCCCCATGTGTCTGTCTCAGGCTGTGGCAGTGAGGGTTGCCTTGGCCCAGCCCTCTCAGGACTCAGACGACTCAGGGCGGGCAGACCCCACTGCTCTCCCCTCCCTCACCCCATACTCCTGAGGTCTTAGATGGGCTGGGAGCTGGGGTGAGGAGACTGTGTGTAAGTGAGGTGTGAGGGTCATGTAGCTGCCCCTTCCTTGGCCATCCTGAGTCTGCACAGAAGGGCGGCCTGGCTTGGCCCTCCTCCCTGGGCCCCAGGCAGAGGCCCAGCCCCCCGCCTCCACCCCAGGATCCTGCTGACACAGCCAGGGGCCCGTCATGCTTGCCCTATTGATTACTCTGCCTCCTGCAGCTCTGGGTGGCTGTGCATCCATGTCTGCAGGTGTGTGTGTGTAACCAGCATGTCTGGTTGTGTATCTCACATGTGACTAATTTTTTGTATCTCGCGTGTGTCTCGCTGAGAAGGTACAACGTGAGTGACTGACTATTATGTAGTTGTCTTGCGTGTGGCTGCAGGGTCAGGAAGACGTGCGCGTGCGTGTTTGTGAGAGGGAAGAGGGTGTCTGTGTGCCCTGCTTGCTGTACACCTGCGAGTTGAAGTTGAGGTGCCTGCAGGACTGTCAGTGTGACGGTGCTGGTGTGTGACTGCCCGCTCGGGCGGTGGTTGGTTGGTGGTTGTGAGTCTTGTGTGACTTTCTCAGCTGGTGGGGGTGTTGGGGAGGGGAAGGGAAGATAGGATTCACCTTAGGGTGAGCTCTTTGCCTGTGGCAAGTATTGGAGGTAGAAGCCTGGATGGATGGCAGGATGCTGTGTTGGGGGCAGTCTTGGTGGGCATAGGAGGAAGGGGAGCCCGGCTTGGGCCCCTGCCCTGGACTGAGCAGCCAGGCCTGGCTGGCCTCTTCCCTGGCTCTGGGAAAGCCTTCTTTCCCGGCTGGCCTGGCATTCAAACCCAGACAAAGGGGGGCTTTCTCTCTCGCCTCTTTGTTCTGCTGCCCCAGAGCGCTGCTCTCTGCATGGCAAAAGCTAATTCCACTCTGCAGCTGGGAAACCCTCTCTGGGGTCTGCTGGGGTTGCCTCCGAGATGCTGCCTCTCTCCTTGCCCTGGTTCCTGTCCTATAGCCTCTTCTCTCTGGGTCTGTGGTTGCCCCAGCCTGGGGGTCCTCACGGTAGCACAAGACAGGGGCTGAGGCACAGTTAGGGGGGTTTAGGGCAGGCAGAAGCTGCTCTGAGACAAGGGGAGAGTGCTTTTGGCCAAGGGAGAGAGGAGACTAAAGTACTCTTGGGACATGGGCTTATGTGGGAGAGTGGGGGGCGGGTTTGGCAGCTTGGGTAGAGGTTAGGACGTGGGAGCTCTGAGCAGGGGCTGCAGCCAGAGCTGGAGCTGGCATGAGAGTCAGCTGGGCAGGGGTCTGAGCAGGAAGAGGTGCTCCAGCAGCCCAGCTCCCTCTTCCTGCCCCCACCACAGGTGCTGCTGGACCCAGCCCTGGCCTTGCCTGAAACCTCAGGCCTGCCTCTGGCTCGGCCCCTGGAGCCCTGTTCCCTCCTAACCTTGCATCTCTTCAAGGTTGACTTGTGGGTTTTATTATTATTATTTATTAATTTTTATACAGCCTAGAGTCCCCACGGCCTCCCCTGTCTGCCCAGTCCAGTCTGGCATCAAAAATGCCAGCTGGGCCTGACCAGTCAGGCTCCAAAGGAGTATGAGGCTTTCCTGGGGCAGGAATGTAAGAGGCTTACAATTGTCCCCTCTCCAATTTGGGGGGCACATAGAGGAGCAGCTCAAGGCAGAGTCTAGCACATTGGGCGACAGGTATGAGGAGCAGGATGTTTGGGGACCCTGGAGGGATGGGAGTGGAATGCCACCAAGTCTTCTTGATGCTTTTGCCCTCACAGGCCCAGGAGCAGACCCTGGGACCCTTAGGTCCTAAGGGACGAGGACAGGGACAGGAGTGAGCAGGTTCCACCTGGGCCAGGGGCTGCTAAGTGGAGCTGGCCCTAACATTGTCCCTCCTCCTTCTGGAGGCCTAGTCCCTCAAGTGCTTCTGGTCTAGACCATGGTTCCCTGCTCCTGCACACTTGAGGTGTGCCACAGTCCAGGTGACTCACTGTGGGCTGGGAGCAGTTTGTAAAGTCATTTGTGTCCCCCTGCCCTCCTCCCCCCACACACACACATTGAGAGCTCTTGTTCTGAATCAAGCTGAGAAATCTGGTCCTGTCTCTCAGCTGTGAGTTTTTCCCAGGTGGGAAAAGGGGCCTCAGCTCTTAGCAGTTCCCTGGGGGGTTGGGATGGGAAGGATGCTGATGGTAGTGGGGAGGTATCCAGGCATTGCTTCCTCTGCTCTCCATCTTCCAGCTTCTCAACATCCTGATTCAGACATTTGGTGGAATTGAGGTGCGGGGTAATGAAAGAGCAGCAAGTGGATATTTTCCTCCTTCCCCCCAATTTCCCGGTGTCTGAGGTACCAGTGATCCCCCCAACCCCCTGCTTCCCCCAGGTGTTGTCTGTGCTAGGATTAAGATCACGTGCCTCCAAGGGAGAGCAGTCCCTGCAGAGTGAGCTGGCTGGTGTGGGCCCCCCCTCCCAGCCTTCCCTGGAGGCAACCTCTGGTCGGTTCCTCCCATTCCTGCCCCCTCTCTTCCGCCTGCAGCAGAGACAGGAGTCCGATGGCATCTGAGCTGGGGGAGGGGAAATGAAACCCAGCCACCTGCTAGGGAGGGTGGCCCCTGCCTTTGCTAGGCCTGGACTGGGTTCCCACCCCAGAGGGCTCTGGGCAGACAGGGACCAAGACCTGGGACTGTGAAGCTAAGGGAAGACACCGCAGGGTCCCAGGGTAGATGTGCTGCCAGGAAAGGCTCTGAGAAAAGCCTAGAAGAAGAGGGAAGGAGCTGAGCCCCACCCCCAGTACTAGACAGGAAGTGCCTCCTTTGGCTCTACCCTGAGAAGTCAGCCATGAACTCCCTGACAGAGCTGGGGGTGGGGAGCTCCCACTGGAGGGTGGGAGTGGAACAGCCCCATTCCTCTCCTCTGAGGGCAATAGAGGTGAGACCCCACCTGGGGCTGCTTCTCTCCTGCCCTGTCTCTGGGACTCAGCTCCTAATCTGACACTGATGGGTTTGGTCATGAGAAGTAGTCGGGCAGGGAGACCATGGTGCACAGATTGTGTGTGGGTGCCTCCTTGCTAAGAAGGCAAGAGTGACCTGGAGTCTGAGATGCGCCTGGCAGGGCCTGTTCTCCTGAGTGTGGGTACGAGGCAGCCAGCAGGCAAAAATTTGAGGGCCAGTTGTTACAGAGGAGGTAAAGAGGCCTAATGTTCCTAGAGGGACGTCCTGGCCACCTTGCCTGTATGGCAGGTCTCCTTCAATTGTCTTGGGCCTTCTGGAGGCCCAGCCATCATTGTGCACGGGGCTGGGTACAAGTATATGTGCAGCCGTGTGCAACAGTGTGCACAAGGTGGTCTCAGGGCCCAGGTGGTGATGTGTGCTTGTGTGTGTGCAGTTGTACGCATGTATCTGGGCGATACTGCGGGGTGCTGCCTGCCCTCTTCACACAGCCGTGGGCAGTTTCACAGGCAGGGAGGATGCACAACTACCTCTATTCCTGCCCCCGACCCAGCTATGTTTCTTTACAGGCTGGCAGCAGATCCCTGTGCATGTTGGGCTGGGGTGGGGGCCTGCTGGAAGGGCGAGGTGCTGGTGGCAGGGCAAAGTCTCCTGGCGCTGGTTCTTAGAGGTCCTGTCCTGGGTCCTGGAAAGGTCAAGTTGTTGGGGCGAGCCCCAGCTTCCTCAGCTTAGAATCTGAGAACCTCACCCCCCCACCTGCTCTTGTCCCCGGGGTCCTGGTTTTTTGTTTCCAGGCTAGCCACCAACACGAAATGGGGTCACTGAACTTTCTTGTGGGCTTTGGTTTCCATATGTGTAAGATGGATTGGAGGAGCGAGGAAGGGATTGGTGGTAGCTCATCTTTGGGAAGCCAGCTGGGTGTGGCTGGGAGTGGGAGTCATGGGGTCAAGCTTGAGGGTCACTCTGAGGCCCACAGAGAGAAGGAAAAAGAACCACTCCTTGTTGATTGGACACTTACTGTGAGCTAGGCTCTGTAGAGTCTGCTTTGCAAACCTTAGTTCATGTACAAAACCCCTGGGTTTATTCAGTAAACACGTTATACATCTATAGGGTGCTGGGGCCTTTGTGTGGCTGGCTGGGAAAGGAGGTGGGAAAAGACAGCAGCAAAGCCCTATTTTCAAGAGGCCTTGGGTTTTGTAGGGAGATCAGACCACAGTTTGTGAGATAGATTGTAGGTCTTTCTGTGATGATGGTAATGTTTTGTATCTGTAGCGTCGAGTATGTTAGCCACTTGTTACATGTAGCTATTGAGCATGTAAACTGAGGCTGGTGTAACTGAAGAACTGATTTATTTTTAATTTATTTTTAAATTAAAATTAATTAATTAAAACTTAATTTATTTTTAATTAAGTTAAATTTAAATAGCCACATGTGACTAGTGGCTACCATATTGGACAGCACAGCTGTAGAGGGAGGGCAGAATGTGAAAGCCCCACTGCGTGGCCAGGACAGGAACGGGCCTGCACAAACTCCGAGCAGGGCCCATAGAACATTTCCCTGAGGAGTGGGGCCTTAAGTTGGGCCTTCGACAAGGGAAGGGAGGAGGCTCACAGCGCCTCCTCCCTCCCCTGCAGGATGTTTTCCTGCAGGAAAACATCAGCACGGTGTAGGGAGTTCAAATGTGCACAGAGTGTTGAGGACAGGATCCCAGCTGACCTGGCTGGGAGAGTCAGGTCATAAGAGAGCCTTCATTGCCATGCCAGAGTGTTTAGAAGGAGGGAGTCATTGAGAGTTCTTGAGCAGGGGAGAGACCCTGTTTGAAGAGGTATGTCTGGCAAGGGAGGATGACAGGATGGATGGAGCAGCTGGGATGGCCAGAGCTGGAAGGAGAGGGGTTGTGGAGACAGGAGATTCGGGGCTGAGAAGAGCAGCTTGGTCCAGCACCTTCCAGCAGACTGGCCTTAGATTGTAGGGAGAGCCAGAGTCTCCTTTCCACCTGAGTCCAAGTGAGGGGCTGAGGGAGCTAGCAAGGACTTCAGAAGCCTAGGCCTCAGCGTCAAGAACAAGGGAGGGCATGGCTGGCTTGATGCCCCTGAGTGTGAGGCAAGTATAGGGTGGGATCTCTGGTCTGAGCCAGAGGGCATGTGTGTCTTGGAAGGTTGTTTGACCCTCTGCATCTTAGGGTACTCATCCCTGAGATGGGGCTCCCCAGAGAGAGGTATCACGACTTGGATAAGAACAGACCCTACTGCCAGATCGCCTAGGTTTGTATCCCAGCTCTGACACTTACTAGCTGTGTGACTTGGGGCGAATTACTTAACCTCTCTGGTTTCCTCTTCTCAGAAATGAGGTAATAATAGTGCTTATCTCATAGCATTACTGGGATGATTGGATAAGTCTATACAGGAAAAGTGCTTAGAACAGAGGCTGGCCTGACCCTGCCCTCAGAAAGCTCATGTTTAGATATGTGTGGGAAGCTATTCCAGGCTTTCTGTCCCTGGGAACAGGCTGGCCAGACAGCTGTCATCAGGCCTCTGGGATTGCATGGGGGCCACAAGGGGTTGGATGGCAGAAATTTTAGGTCATCTGGGTCAAAGGATGTATAGGGCGAGTCTGGTCTATGGAGGGAAGGGTGGTGCTCACCCATCCTTGGTGAGGGGTGGAGCTGCAGCCCCCACTGATGCCCCCACCCCAACTGTCCCTGCAGAAGATGCTGATGAAGCAGCAGGACCGGCTGGAGGAGCGAGAGCAGGACATTGAGGACCAGCTATACAAACTCGAGTCAGACAAGCGCCTGGTGGAGGTAGCTAAGCCCAAGCCCGTGGTCTGGGGTGGGGGCGGCTTGGGTTCAGGGCCTTGGGCTGGTTCCTTACCTGTGCTAGAGTCTATTGTGTGGTGGGCTCTGTGCTGGAATCTCTTGGTCATTCCGTGGTCAGTGGATGAGCCCCCACTGGTGCCAGGGGTAGCTGGCACAGAGCCCTATGCTATCAGCGGGGAATTGGCAGGTCAGACCTAGCCCTCGGGAGCCCTGGGCAGCCTGGGGGTTTTGGGTCCCCGACTCCACCATCCAGAACGTAGACAGACAGTTGTGGTAGCCAGAGATCTCCAGTGCTCAGCTGCCCACCCACTCTTGCTCCCTGTGCCCGCAGGAGAAGGTGAGCCAGCTGAAGGAGGAGGTGCGGCTGCAGTACGAGAAGCTGCACCAGCTGCTGGATGAGGACCTGCGGCAGACGGTGGAGGTCCTGGACAAGGCCCAGGCCAAGTTCTGCAGCGAGAACGCAGCGCAGGCGCTGCACCTCGGGGAGCGCATGCAGGAGGCCAAGAAACTCCTGGGCTCCCTGCAGCTGCTGTTCGACAAGACGGAGGATGTCAGCTTCATGAAGGTGGGCTGGGCCTGGGACTAGCTGGTGGGACCCAGGGGACATTCCTAAATTGAAGTCTGCAGTCCTTTGCTCCCCGACCAGTCTCTTCCACCAGTGTGCTCACGGCTTTGGAGCCAGCCTGCACGGATTCAAAACCCTCCCACCCTGCTGTTTGTAGCTTTGTGACCTTGGGCAAGTCATGTATGTTCCCTCTGCCTTAGTTCCCTCCCCTATAAAATAGGGCTGATAATATAGATCTACTATCCTTCATCCACAATTCCAAATTCTAAAAATCTCTGAAAGAAAAAAATTCTGGCAGCTCATTTAACAGCAAAAATTGACCTGAACTGATGTTGGCAATTTATGGTCTTTATTTATCTTGGTACGAGTATTGAAACATTTTGCTGCAGAAACTCTGATGTATTAGATTGTGGTGTCCTACCGTAATATACGGTATAGGCACCATATTTCCCTTCTAAAATCAAAAAAATTCCCAATTCCAGGACACATCTGGCCCCAAAGATTTCAGATAAAGAGTTGAGTGCTTAACAGAACGTTCCTCCTAGGGTAGTTGTGTGGATAAAATGATGGATGTATAGAAAGCACTTACAATGTTGTCTGTCACATAGAAAGTGCTCAATAAATGTTAGCTATTCTTATTTTCTAAAAACGGAGACAATCCTCCCCCCACCGCCCCCCCGACTCGCCACACTCTGGCCAGAATCAGAGGGTCAGCCCCGCCTGGGGAGAGGGAGGATGGGGCAGCTTCTGTCTTTCCCTTTCCCATGCTGCCTTTCCCACTGACTAACCATTTTCTCTCCCCCTAGAACACCAAGTCTGTGAAAATCCTAATGGACAGGTGAGCAGATGGCAGCTAGCCCTCAGGGGAACATGTCTGGGGGAGGGCAGGAGGGCCAGGCCTGTGGCGGGGAGGTAGGGCGGGCTCACCGGTGATACCTCCTCACAGCAGACGCCCCGTCCACTGCCCCCAGGACACAGACCTGCACGGGCAGCAGCCTTTCTCCCCCTAAGATCGGCCATCTGAACTCCAAGCTCTTCCTGAACGAGGTGGCCAAGAAGGAGAAGCAGCTGCGGAAGATGCTAGAAGGTGAGGGTGGGGTCCTCAATCGGAGGAAGAGAGCCTTTTGAGCAGGGTTAAATGCCAGCACCTTCCCTCTGAGAGGCAGCATGGTCTAGTCAGATAGACCTTTGTGGCTTTGCCACTTCTAGCTATGGGACCTGGGACAGGCCATATTACTTCCCTGAGCCTCAGTTTCTTCAGCTGTAAAGTGGGCATAATAATAGTACCTACTTGCTAATGGAGTAGTGAGCATGGACCAAGATGGTGCATGATGTAATGTGCTTGGTCCTAGAGATGGAAAAGTCCCCAAGGGAGAGGAGGCTTGGGTTGCTTGGGGCGGGAGCTTCGGCGACTTTTGCCCCAAACTCTCCACAGGCCCCTTCAGCACACCGGTGCCCTTCCTGCAAAGCGTCCCCCTGTACCCTTGTGGCGTGAGCAGCTCTGGGGCGGAAAAGCGCAAGCACTCAACGGCCTTCCCTGAGGCCAGTTTCCTAGAGACGTCGTCGGGCCCTGTGGGCGGCCAGTATGGGGCAGCGGGCACAGCCAGCGGCGAGGGCCAGTCAGGGCAGCCCCTGGGGCCCTGCAGCTCCACGCAGCACTTGGTGGCCCTGCCGGGCGGCGCCCAACCAGTACACTCAAGTCCTGTGTTCCCCCCATCGCAGTATCCCAATGGCTCCGCCGCCCAGCAGCCCATGCTCCCCCAGTATGGCGGCCGCAAGATTCTCGTCTGTTCTGTGGACAACTGTTACTGTTCTTCCGTGGCCAACCATGGCGGCCATCAGCCCTACCCCCGCTCCGGCCACTTCCCCTGGACAGTACCCTCGCAAGAGTACTCACACCCACTCCCGCCCACACCCTCCGTCCCCCAGTCCCTTCCTGGCCTGGCGGTCAGAGACTGGCTCGACGCCTCCCAGCAGCCTGGCCACCAGGATTTCTACAGGGTGTATGGGCAGCCGTCCACCAAACACTACGTGACGAGCTAACGCCACGCGGGCAGTGGGGCACTGGGGAGTCTTCCCCCCCAGCCCCCAGGCTTGGGAATTATGCATCCAGAGACCTGCCCTTCTACCTTCCTGTCCTCCCTCCCTTCCTCATTCATTCCCCCAAGTCTGCTCCTTTTGGATTTTGTTTTGTTTTGGGCTTTGTTTTTGATTTTTTTTTTTTTATTATGAATCTCCTGGACACAGAGGTGACAGTGGGAGCTGGCCTGGGCTGGGGCCGCAGGTGGCCCTGGAGTTGGGAAAGCGTCTACCTCAAGGCGCTGAGCTCTCTCTCTCTCTGTCTCTCCTTTTTTCTTCCACTCCTTCCCCTTCCCACCCCTGTGGCTGGAAGGAGCCTCAGCTGCCCCTACAGCCTTGGCAGGAGGGTCCAACCCTCCTCACCCAGCCGTGGGAGGAAGGACCAGTGCCCACCAGCCTGCAGCTCCTCTTGTTTTTCTTTTGGGCGGTTTGATCACGGACTGAGTAAGGAATGACATGTAGATTGTGGGGCTTTTGTTTTTGTTTTTTTTAATTTTTTTAAAACCAAGAATGATTTCTCCTGCTTCCTGCTTCTCACCATCCTCCCAGACGGAGTTCAAAGGCCACTTCTCAAGCAGCTTTTGGCACCTTCAGCCTCAGAGTGGAATCTTAAAGACAGGAACCCCATGTCCAGGAAAGGGGAAAAGGAACTTTGCCAATGATAGTGACCACAGCAAAAGCGAATAATAATAATATTAATAATAATAAAGAGAAATAAAAGAAATAATAAAATAAAAAACCATAGCACAGCCCTTGTGGAGGTCAGTGGGGGAGGAGGGGCTGCCCTGAGTTGGGTTCTTGCCTAGAGTTTGACACAGCAACTTCCTGTAGTGAGCACTTTGTATGAATCGTGGACTTCCTGTTCTCAAGGCGCAGGTATTTATTCTGTAATCTGTCTAGAGCACACACCGAAATCCAACCTTCTAATAAACATAATGGCGCAGTCCCGCTCCCTGCCTCGCCTCTTACCCCCAACTCTCCCAGGCCTGGGGTCTTCAGGCATGGTTGGGGGGCCCTCCAGGTACGGAAGCTCCTGCCTCTTTGCCTTGAGTCTCCCGGGTCTAGCCTGTTCCAGGCCTGTGAGTGTCAATTCGTCAGGCACTATCTACATCTACTCTCGGCCTTGGGTTCATTTGACAAATATTTGCTGAGGGCCTCCAAGACCCAGCCCCCTGCTACATGGGCCTTGGCATCTCTTTGAGGTTCTGCCAACATGCTCTTAGCTAGGGCAGACACAGGAAGAAATACCTTTCTATGAGTCTTGCAAAGCTTACCTCCTTCAGTCCACAAATATTTATTAAGCACATGCTAAGCACCAGGCACTGTGCAGGGCCCTGGGCATGAAAGCAGAGCAGACCCTGCCTTGGAATTAGTCTAACTGGGCCTTGGCCCCTGTTGGGGGTGGGTGTGTGTGGGGGTCACTCAGCCCCATACTTCCTTTGTTGACTTGGGCTCTGGCCCCTGCCCCTGAGCATGGAGGAAGACCAGGCAGGAAAATCTTTGGCTCTGGGAGGTGTGGAGAGACGGTAGCAAAGTGAAAAGGACATCCTACCCCCATCCCTTTTTGCAGAGCTTCTCAAAGTCTCTAGCGTGTCTTGGGAGCTTGTTAAAAGGGCTGATAACTGGGGCCCCACTTAGACTCAGTGGGAATTGTGGAGGGCCTAAGAATCTGTTTTTAACCCCCTGGTAATTCTGACACATCCTGGGATTTGAGAAGTGCTGCCACGAGGGACTGGCCAGGGTCCTGCTTGTTACAAGGACCCCTGGGGTGGAAGGAGGGGTTGGGGCACACTAAGGCCCTCCTCTGTTGTGGTGGGCCTGATGTTTAAAAAGGATCTCTCGTTTGTTGCCGAACACTTTGCATGGATCTCTTATGTCGTAAAGCAGCCTGTGCCCTTCCATACTAGTAGGAGCAGCGCGCATTGCCGGGTGCCTAGTTCTCTTTCCCCTTGTCTGGCTAGAATCAGGGCCTAAAAACCTCCCAGCCCAGGAAGCCCAGAGCAAAGGAGCCATGGGTAAGGCCTATGCCAGGTGTCCCAGCCTCACCGACCCCTGCTCACCCCTCTTCTCAGAAAAATAAGGACCCAGATTGGAGGACCTGGTCAAGCCATGTCCCCTGGACAGTTGGGCTGGCCAGGCCAAACCAGAGTCTTGGTCCTGCTAAATGCCTCTGTCCTCCCATCCTGTGGGAGTGGAAAATGACTCAATGTGAGGTGGGTGGACCCTTGCTTCTTTGCTCCCCCTTCCCCACTTTGGCAGGGAGCCAGAGACAGGAGCAGGATGACAACAGCTGGCCTTCCCCCTTCTCTTCCCCTGCACCTGTTCAGGGCTAAAGAGAGGGGGCAGATGGCTGGAGCTCAGTGCCCCTCCAGCCCATGGTGGAGGGACACTTGGGGGCAGGTGCTGGTGGACAGATAAGACACTGAACTCCACTCACATCTGCTCCTGTCTCGCTGTCCCTTTTTCTAGTTATCAGGAACCCTGGGACATCTTCTCTGCCAAGAGTTGAGAGCCAAGATAGAAAGCTGCCCAATTTCTTTCCCACTTGGCCTAGTTTTGTTTTCGCTGATGGGAGGGGTCCTTTCTCCAGGTACATCAAGCAGACCAGGATATGGAGGGAGACTCTGGTGGGGGTGAGATCGGCTTGAGCCCCACCGGGTCCCAGATTTGAAAGGCCACTTCAGACACTTAGACACTCAACCACACAGGCTGTAGGCAAAGCAGCCAGCTGCCTGTAGTGTGGCCTGGGGGTGCCTGGGCAGCCAGAGAAGCAGGGAGACGTTAACTCCATCCAGCTGTCCCCAGCAACCCAGCTGTCCCTGGCTTTGTAGAAGCAGCTGTCATCCACTTCCCAAAAGGGTCAGGGGCAGAGGAGGCCTAGAAAGAGCTGGAGCTGCCTGCCCCAGGACACAGGGCCGGCCCGAGGAGGCGCGGGGCGCCCCAACCCCCGCACTAGTGAGCACACTCAGACACCTCTGGGCACCCACAGGCGCACCCTGTGCCTCACTCCGGTAACGACTCAGCGATACCGGCTCTCACACCCCAGGCGGTGCCCTCTCGCTTTCCGCGAGAGGCCATCACTCCTCCCCTTTCCGGGAAGGGCTGGGTGTCGGAGCGCATCCCCCACCCCACCGACGGGGGGCGGCGGCTCCTGCGGCCCAGATGTGCGGAGCCCGCGGGGAGGCGACCGCCGGGGGGTTTCCTCCTCCCGCTACCCCCGCCGGCCCGAGCTCTTTCATGTTGCTGCCCTCCCGGGTCCCAGCCCCGGAGCCGAGCAGCTGCGCCCCGCTCCCCGCCCCCAGCCTCTCTCCCAGCTGTCTTTGGGGTGGGGCCGGGCAGCTGGGGAACAGCTGCAAGGCGTTGGGGGAGGAGGCTCGGGTGCCCCCTACAACAGCCGGAAACAGTCTCGGTGCCCAGGAGGGGGTGCAGGGCCGGGGGAGGGCGAGGCCCTCCCGGGCGAGATGGCCGGCTCCTCTGCCCCTCCCCCAGCGCATCTGGCCACGCCAGCTGAGAGCGGGCAGACTGCGGATCAAAGCCCCCTCCCGGCTTCAAAGGGCACCCTGGGGGCGGGGGAGGAGGGTGGGGCAGCTGGAACACCCTGAACAGCGACGCCGCTGAGTCAGCGCCCCGGGCCCCTCTCGCAGCCAAGACCCTATGTCTAATCTCACTTCTGGGTTCTTCCAAGCCCTGTTCACACCCACCCACTCAGACCCTGTCCTTGTTACCATGCCCTTTCCTCAGACGCCTTCATTTTCTCCCACCTGAGGGTGGGGGAGAACCGATGAACACTTTCAGGACCAGACCTGGCCCCCTGGGGGATTCCCTACCCCACCTCTGAGTTCTGTCAATTTGGGGATGGGGGGTGGGGGTTGGGTCTAGGACATGTCCTTCCCAACCCAGCGCTCTAGACCTACAAAGAGGGGGGATGTTGACCTTACTGGGACTGTGGGGTAAAAGGACGTGGAAAAATGATTCCTGATATCCCTGGATGACGCCACTACATTGTAGCTCCTTTTCTTAAGTGAGGGTCTCCCTGTATGGTTTTGGAAAACCCTTTCTTGTAGGTGCTTTAGAAACAGTGGTCCCTAGAACCTGGGATCCTGGTCTGGTTCTAAAACCCTCTGAGACCTGTTTCTTCGAATTAAAGTAGCAGGGAATGAAACCGAGGGCGCTCTGGGATTGCCCCTTCCCTATACTCTATGCAAAAGGGCTGGGGGGCCTGGGATTCAGGGCTCAGATCCCAGAAACTTCCTTAGAGGCTGAGGGGAATGGGAAGCAGATCAGAGTGTGGGGCAGAGGTAGCCAGGATTGGGGAGCTCACGGTGAGAGGTTATAGTCCTGGCCCTTGAGGGGGACTGGCCTTAAGAACATCAGCTTCTTCCTTCACCTTCTCTCTTTCTTCCCCCAACACTCTACCCTTTTCACCTGCACCCCAAAGGTTTTCTTCTCTTCCAGGGCAGGATGTATTCCCTCTCTGCTTGAATTCCTTCAGTGACAAAGAGCTTACAACCTGATTCCACAGTGAAAGCCCTTACACATAACACATAGAAATCAGGGTGGAGGTGGAGCTTTGGCCTCTCCCATATTCTCCATGGTGTATGGGAATCACACCCCTGAGTGAGGGAAGCCTTCAAGAGCCTGAGGCTTCTTCCCTAAAATCTCCTGCCCCTGGCATTTATGACTCAGGGACTTGGCAGTGGACTTACCCCAGAGTTCTGCACTGGGAGTCTGAATGTTTGCTCCACGAGCGACCAGTTTTCTTTAACTGCTGTGTGGTTAATTCCTCTCAACTGCAGCAAACTGGGATATTTATGACTTCTGCTTGCACTAGATCTTCAATAATTGGGTCTTTCTTGAGAGACAGCCCATCTGCTCAGGGCCACAGGTTATTTTTCATTCTTTACATTAAGGCAAGAAGAGGGTGATGCGTGGGGTGGTGTGCAGCACAGCTGTCAACAGCTTGTAGAATGGGGGGTTAGAGGTGGCATAGGCCAACATCTCAAAATGGCAGGTAAGAAGGTGTGAGGGCTGGGCCAGCCTTGTGGCTTAGTGGTTAAGTGCGCGCACTCTGCTATTGGTGGCTCGGGTTGGGATCCCGGGCGCGCACTGACACACCGCTTCTCCGGCCATGCTGAGACCACGTCCCACATACAGCAACTAGAAGGATGTGCAACCGTGACATACAACTATCTACTGGGGCTTTGGGGGAAAAAAAAGGAGGAGGATTGGCAATAGATGTTAGCTCAGAGCCGGTCTTCCTCAGCAAAAAGAGGAGGATTAGCACGGATGTTAGCTCAGGGCTGATCTTCCTCACAAAAAAAAAAAAAAAGAAGAAGAAGAAGGAGTGAGGGAGCCGGCTTCCAAGAACTGAGTGTTAAGGGTGGTGTGGACTTCTGGTCCACCCTGAAAAAATGGCAGTGAGTCATTGGACATATAGATGTCCAGGCTGCCTGGTTGTGAACTGGATGTTGTCATCAGAGACTCTCCATGTCTATGCCTACTATGGGGCACTGAGCAGGGAGGGGGCGCAGATGCAAATGGGCAGCTCATGGCCCTACAGATAGGAACTCTCCAGCCACACCAAATGCCATCCCACCAGCTGCAGCTCCCCGGGCTCCACCCATCAAATCCTATGCTTAGAGTCAGTCCTCCAACAGCACATGTGGTCCCATGTGGCTCTGCTGATCCCTCTGCCTGGACTGTCTACCCAGTCTCAGAGTCTCGCCTCCTCTGTGCACTCCTCCCCACCCTCTCCAGAGGGGGTGTGAGGAGTAATGAAATGATGTGTGTGAAGTGCCAGGTCTGGTGTTGGCATAGTCCCCCTTCGCGCCTTGATAACTATCACAGTGTTTATCTTCCTTTGGGCCAACCACACTCCCATGCACTTAGCGCTCTCATGTTTTTTACTAATTGTGGTTTACATGTCAGGGTACGAGCTGCATAGCTCACATGTCCAACTAGCCTGTGTGTCCCTGGAGAACATGAAATATTAGTCATTTTTGATTTTTCAGAGCCTGGCACAGTGCCTCTTTCATTCATTCACTCAACAAATAATTATTGAGGACCTTCGAATGCTGCACACTGTTTCAATGTTGGGGACACATTGGTGAAAAAACAAACAAACTCTCTGCCCTCTTGGAGCTGATAAGTTAGCGGGGAAGAGACGGATGACAAACAACAAATCCACAAATGTGAGTTGGGGAGAAGTACGGGGGCATGTCCGTACGGGGGATAAGTACAGAGAGGTGAGGGGGCATGGCAGTTTTTATATAGGGAGGTGATCGGGCACAGGTTTACTGAGAAGGTGACATGGAACAGAGACTCAAGAATGTGCGGAGTCAAGGTCTGGGGACATCTGGAGCAAGAGTGTTCAGGCAGAGGAACAAGCGCAAAGGCCAAGGCAGATGATGCTGGTTTCAGGAACAGCAAGGGGGCGAGTGTGGCTGGAAAGAGTGAGTGAAGACAGAGCAGGGAGTGATGAGGTCAGAAAGGCATGCGGGAACAGGGCCAGGACCCAGGCATTCTAAGTGCTTTGCCTCAGCTCAAGAGATATTTGCTGAATGAATGAATGAATGAATGCCAAATGCCTAGGCTGTCAGGGCTCTAGGATTTTTACAGAGGAGGCCTGTGGGCTAGAGAGGACCAGGCCATCTTCCTGGGGAGGCGGAACTTGACTCATGCCCTAAGGAGGGATAAGAAAAGCACAAAAGGGAGGGCAGACACCCCAGGGAGGAGGTGGCTATGAGCACAGGGGGTGAAATAAAATTGTGGGGTTGGGTTGGGTGACAGTGAGGAGAGCTCATCTGAAGCTTAGGGGATGTGTGACAGTCCGTGATTGACAGGTCTACAAAAAAGGTTTGGGGTCAGATCAGAGGGGCCTTGAATGACAGATAAACAATTTGGCCTTGAGTGTCCCATAGCAGCAGGGCCTCTGAAGTCATCTGAGCAGGAGAACTGCGGTTTAGACCAATGGCTCTGAGCCCTAAGGGAATGAGCAGCCAGGCAGGGGAGACAAGGTGGCCAGTTAGGCAGCAGGAGGTCCAAGTGAGCCAGGAAGTAGGGTGTGGGTGCAGGCTGGCCCCAGCCCAAAGAGCAGGAAGGACTGTGGCTAGGCCTCCAGGCCCCGCTGCTCAGGCCAAGGGATGGAAGCCCAGATCCTTCCCTGCCGGCCAGCCGTGGGCCTGGGAGTCAGCAGAAAACCCCAGCCCCGAGGAGGAGGAGGCGGCGCAGAGCCAGAAGCTGCTGAGGGAGCACTGGCAGCAAGATGCCATTGTACGTCCGCAATCAAGATACTTCAGAGGAAATCAAAAGCCCCAACTGGGGAAATGCTGTGTGCACTCTCTCTCTTTCTCTCTCGCAAACACGCTCACAAACTTCAGCCTCCAAAATGGGTCGAGTGAAGGCTGTGGGCGTGGGCTGGGGAGGGAGTGCTGGAAGGAGAGGAAGCCCCGGGGCCCGGGAGCAGCCTGGGCGCTTGTGCCCACTGACCCTCCTGGCATAGGGGATGGCAGCAGCTGCAGGGTGGGGTGGGACGCGAGGATAAATAGACACTTCCCCATGCAGATGGATAATGCACACAGCTGCCCTGCCTGCTTTGCGTTCATTAGGACCAACTGTTTCGGGAGTGGTGGCAGGGGGGCAGGAGGGGGCAATGTGCCCATTCAGAGACTGTGGGTGGGGGTGCTGCCTGCAGCTGTGCAGACACCTCCCGCCTGCCTGGATCAGCATCCCAGTCCCTGAATGCCCCTTCCTCCCTATTTTTTTTCCTCCCAACCTGCTGCTCTGGCAGATCTGGAGGTCTCAGGGTGGGAAAGGGGCCTCGGGAGAGAGACAGGGTGAAATCCAGGCTGAATCCCCCTCAGAGCTGGGGGAATTGAGGGGAGAATTGGGCTGGATTGTGTCCCCTGGATCAGAATGGGCTGTTGCTTACAAACCATAGTTCCTTATCCCTTTCTCTCCAAAAGCCCTCTGTAGCATCCAGGCAGGAAAAGTGCTTTGGCCCTGTCATCTGGAGGCCCCAGGGAAGCCCCATTCATACCCGAAATCCTCAGATCAGGCTTGCTCTGTGCCCCCAGACAGAATCCAAGGGGCATGGGGGTGGTGTGCCAGCATGATTTCACATGATTCTGACCTCTTGGCAGGAAGGCAGGCTGAGAAAGGGAGGCTGGTGGGCTCCAACTCCCCAAAGCAGGTCATCCAGGTGGGACCGGGGACTAGGTTGAGGGAGTGAGCGTTGAGAGCCAGGCCCAGGGAGGGGTCTGGCTGGTGTAATAGGCAGGGCCACCAAGTATGGCTGAGCAGCTTGTGCCCTACACAAGGCCACTCGGCTGAGGGGCCCTCAGCTAGTGCCAAGCCTTGTACCTTGGTGTGGGGCATCCTCTCCCATAGGGGTCAGCGGTGGCCCAGGTGACAGGCTTGTCTAGTCTCAGGAACATGCATTCCGTTAACAAGGCAAAGAAAGACTGTGGGCGGGCCCTTTCTTCTTCCCCTCCAGCGGTCTAGTGGGTTCTAGGGGCTGCTGGCCCTTTCACTGCAGCACTTCCTCTCCTCCATTTTGAGCCAGGGCAGTGGAGGGGGCCTGCTGAACCCCAGCTGAGAATGGAGGCAGCGGATGCCAGGCCAGGGCCCAAAGGGCAACAGTCTCCCTAGCCTCTTTCCTTTGTTGTCGGGGGTGGGGGTGGTGGTGGGGGTGGGGGGAGGCCGGGACCCCCTGTCCCCTCTGCTGGTGGCCTCCAGAGCAGCAGCCACCTCTGGGACTCTGGGGAAGGGTCTTGTGGATCCTGAAGAGGTGGGTGGCAAAGAGAGAGGTAGTGCTCTGGCCCACCTCCCTGTTTCCTGGAGCCCTACTCTCCCACTGTTCACAGCAGTTCAGGGCCTTGCGTTTAGTCAAGATGGCGTCCTGGAGAAAAATGGGCTTTCCCGTCGGCAGGAATCCGTCAAGCCATTTCCTAGTTGTATGAGTCAAGGCAAGTGACTTAACCTTTGAGAGCCTTGGTCTCCTCAACTGGGGAATGTGGCTAGGAATGGTTATCTTGTGGGGCTAATCAAAGGATCAGATCAGCGAATGACTCACAGAAAGGACCAGTTTGCTTAGCTGCATGGTAGTTCTGCCTCCAACCCTTGTAGCTTTCAGCTTCAGGTATCCAAGCAAGTTTTCCCATAAACCCTGCCCCTCCTTGACTCGGCTTGCACTCTGCAATTCTGTCATTAATATTTCATTTCTTTCGCAAAGGCTTTTTGTCCCTGAGGCACTGCTGTACACTCTGGGAAAAGAAACCTCTCCATGTTCCTTTGTACAGGAGGATTCCTTAGCTCCTTTTCTGAGCTTAGAAGCCAAAAGGGAAAAAGGTAGCATGGTATGAACTTGGGAGCCAGCAGTCAAACAGACCTGGGTTCAAATCCTGGCTCTGCCCTGTTCTTCCTGTGTGATCTTGAGCAAGTGATTCAAATTCTGGGAGCCCAATGCCAAAACTGAGTGATAATACCTACAGTTAAGAACATTGTTGCAAGGATTAAATAACTGTGAAGTACCCGCTACAAGTGGGCTCCCCGTTAACAGTTTGCCCTGGTCTGACCCTGTGGGGGCCTCTTTGTTGGCCATATCTCTGCATGCCCATGTATGTGGCTGGTTCTGGACACACACCCACACACCCACACACACAGACACACCCCGACACAGTGCTGGACCAGCAGATTCACTGCAGGGAGCAGGAGCTCTGTTCCCTCCTCCCTGCCCGGCTCCTGGTGCTACAGCTTCTCTGTGTTGTGCAGTGTTGGAAAAGGAAATTACTGAACAGATTGCAACTAAGGGGGGAGAAGGGGGAGAGAGAGACAGAGGCCCTAAAATGCAGCTTGACTGAGCGCTAAACTGTGTTTTTGCCTGGAGCCAATCAGGAGCCTCTGACAAGAGCCTGTTCCCACTTACAAATCTAATTGCCGGAGGTGTGGCTGGGGTGGCCCTGGGAGCCCTGGAGAGGAGGGGGCTGCCAGCACCTCCGGGAAGGCTGCTGGCCACTTGCTTGTAGCCTTGAAAGTTACAGAGCCAGGCTGGGGGGTGGGGGGGGTGGGGAGGGCTGAGGTCTTGGGGACCTGGGAAGGCTTGGACTCCAGAATTTCTGCCAGTTATTATAAAAGCTACCGATGAATTAGCACCTATTATGCCCCAGACATCCATAATTTCATCTAATCCTCTGGAGAACTCCAGGAGGTAGATGATTATTACCTCATTTTACAGATAAGAAAGTGAGGCACATTGGGGCCGGCCCCGTGGCATAGCGGTTAAGTCCATGCGCTCTGCTGCTGGTGGCCCGGGTTTGGATCCTGGGCGCGCACCGACGCACCGCTTGTCAGGCCATGCTGTGGTGGCATCCCACATAAAGTAGAGGAAGATAGGCATGGATGTTAGCTCAGGGCCAGTCTTCCTCAGCAAAAAAAAACGGGGAGGATTGGTATGGATGTCAGCTCAGGGCTGATCTTCCTCACACACACACACACAAAAAAAGAAACTGAGGCACAGGGCATCCATACTATCTGCTAGGTATCGCCCTAGGTCCAGGTACTTTCTTTATATTTTGTTTGTTTTTTGTGAAGATTAGCCCTGAGCTAAACTCTGTTGGCCAATCCTCCTCTTTTTTTTTGCTGAGGAAGATAGGCCCTGAGCTAACATCTGTGCCCATCTTCCTCTACTTTATATGTGGGATGCTGCCACAGCATGGCTTGATAAGTGATGTGTATGTCCACACCCAGGATCCGAATCTGCGAACCCCGAGCCGACTGCCAAAGCGGAGCACGTGAACTTCACCACCACACCACCAGGCTGGCCCCTCTTTACATTTGATCTCTTTGAAGTCTCCCTACCACTTGACTCCCATTTCACAGATGAAGAGGCAGGACTCCAAGAGAGTAAGCAACTTGCCCAAGAACACAGAGCCGATTTTTAGATGGGCAAGGATTGCACCCTGGGTCTCTTTGACTCCAGAGAACATGCTTTTTAATTGTACACACTGTCCCTTTATTGAGCAGGGCATTCTGGATGGAGTTCCCAAATTTACCAAAACTACAAAAACAAAAAACAGGGATGGCCAGTTAAATTTGAATTTCAGATAAATAATGACTTTTTATTTTTAGTATTATAAGTATGTCTGAAATATTTTATGGGATGTACTTGTATTAAAAACGATTCTTTATTTGAAATTCAAGTTTAACTAAATGTCCTGTCGTTTATTTGGCAATGCTAGACCTTCTCTTTCCTCCTGCATGGAGCTCCCCTCTATTCTGCCAACAGCTTGCCTTTAAAGGTGGACCCTTGGGACCAGCCATGCTGGTACGTCTCTAGACTTCTCAAGGGAGGCTGCTGAACGGGAAGACAAGCTCCTCTGCTCCAGAGGGCAGAGCCCTGGACCAGTGTCCACTCTGCCACCTACTGTGTGACTTTGGGCAAGTCTGTTCCCCTCTCTGAACCCTCTCTAAAAGGAAGACCCGGTATCAGGGACTAGGTAATTGCAAGGACCCTTGCCAAGCCTAACATTCCTAATGTCTTCTCCCTCCTTCTGTCTGTGCAAAGGATGGTACAAAATCCACATTTGTGCTGCTGTGAGGACGGAGAACACCCAGCCCCTGGGAGAGGGAACCCCAGGGGAGCAGTGCTGCTCAGAGGAGACCCATGGTGTGGGCTTGGAAGGGTAGGGGCTGAGACTGCTGGGAAACGGGCTGTTATTCTCTTTGTCCTCCAGAGGTGGCAGCTGCAGGGTTCAGACCCAGGGGCCTGGACCCAGCCACACTAATGGCTCTGTGATCTTGGGCAAATTCCTTAACCCAGGCAGGGGCCTCAGTCTCCTCAACTGTGAAGTGGGACTAATGCTGCCCCATAATGTATGTAAAGTGCCTGAGATGTAGGAGGGGCTGAATAAAGGGTTATTTTTATTGTTGTTTTTGTTGGTGTTAATATTACCTCCTTCTGAAAAAAGCCCCTTCAGGAATGCTAACCTCTGAAAGGACAAACACATTTCAGGCCCTCACCGGGCTTCAGCAAAGAACACAACGCATTCTAGGCTGCCTTCATTTCAGCTAAATTTTATTTGTTGGATTTTTGACAGACATCTAAATTATACATTGAATTTTCCACATGACCAAATACCACGTCCCTTCTTTTGATTATCATTTTCAAAAGGGACTATAAAAAAAGAACCTTTTGATGGATCAGACTGAACCCTGAAACCACATGGAGCGCAGGGCTAAAAATAAAAGGAAGTAAGAACTGGCCCCCGAGAAGGAAAGAGAAATCAAAGCAAACTCTGATGGGAATCAAGGGACGAGTCCTGGCAAGGGTGACATGGTGTCACCCTCCAGGCCAGGCCGGATAAGGAGCGGCCAACAGTGAGGGTGGGGTACAGAGTGGCACAAAAATAGCCACCGGTTTAGCCCAGAGGGGAATAAAGAAATTTGTCAAAAGCCAGGAGAAAGCGAAGTAGAGATGGAGGGAGGAAGGGGCAGGACTGTGTCCTTCCAGCAGTTTTGGTAGCTGCAGACTTCTCTAACCCCGGCACACTTCTACCCGCCGGCATAATCGCTGACTTTCAGCTGTGCGCCGACATGTTCCCCTGCTCAGCCCACATCAATGACACCCTTGTTTCCATAGTAACCAAGGGAGAGTGAAGGGGAAAGGGTGTGCTGCACTGGGCTCGGGGAATCCAGCCAGAAGGAGCCACAAGGGGGAGGTCAGGAGGAGGGGAGGGATGGAGTTTTTCCCACAGCTGGTTTGAGCACACATCCTGGGCCCCCTGTCCGGGCCTTGCCTGCCCTCTGGCGCCCAGCCCTCCCCCGGAACATTCAGATGCACTCGTGCACAGAGCAAGTCTTCCTAAGACTCAGGGCGGGTGAGAGGATGGGAAAATGCGTATCCCTTTCCTGGCTTCAAATTCTGTCTTCTGGCCCTGGCCACAGGGGCCGGGGGTGGGGGTGGGGAGAGGAAAGGGGCCTTAGAAGAATTTTGTTTTTACAAATGGGCACTTTCAAACTCTGCATTTTTCAGGTTTCACTCACATACTCCATAAGCCCTGGGAGGGTTCAGTAGGGCTCAAAGGGAAGATAAAAGCTTGTGACAACCACAACGTCTGTCTCTGTGTCTTTAGCTGAAAAGCTGAGCGTACTCTCTGAATATTCACAGAGGCTGTTATCCAGAGGAGGGCAAGAGGCTCCTGCCCACTGGCCGAGGCCTTGGTGGGCTCTTTCCCTAAGTTAGTAGTAAAGGAACAAAAACATTTTACAGACCATCCACTGCCAGAGTTAAAGTTCCATATCACAGTGTTCCAAAATTATGGACCTCAGAGCAGGAATTTTGCCCCTCAGATAGCATCCCTGGTGCACTATTTGGAGGGAAAAACTATTTTCAAGTGCTAGAGCCACATTTCCAGCCTGACAGAAGGGGAATTTCTGGTTCCCTATAATTCTGTTTTGCCTCTGTTCAAAGCGAGAGAGGCGCTTGGGTGAGACAGAGAAGCCAGAGAAGGTTGCAGGGAGCAGCTAGCTCAGTGGTTTAAAAATTTCACCTTCTTTTGTTTTGCAAGTCCTTACAGGTCTGTCCACAGCAGCCCCAGGGCACCTTTTCATGTCTAGCATTGTTAATGATTTTCACCCCAGACTGCCTTTGAAGCTGGCCATGCTCCAGCCCCACCTGCACAACTTTGTCCTGAATAGCTGGATGCTGAAGGCCAGGGGCTAGAGTGGCCCCTTCACAATGCTCACATGCCTTGGTGGGTTTGGGAAGGACCATCTCCCTGGATGAGAAGGCAGCTGGCCTCCTGGGTCCCACCAGCCACTGGACAGTCTCTTATTCACTCTCTGCAAACCCCTGAGCTCAGGCACCAGAACAGAGTTCAACTCAGGAGCTGGGTGATGCTCTGGCCTGCTTTCCCATGTTTGAAGCTGGGGATTTCTCAAGGCTCAGGGAAACAAGCTCTTTTTGCAACATCTCCTGCCATTCCTCTCCAATCAATCCACAGAGGACACATTTTGCTGGAGAGAGGCAGAGGACACAGCAGCTGGGGGGACTTTGGCTTCCCTGGGCCTGGCCCCTGCAATCACACACACCCATGTTCTTCCCAGCAGCAAACTCTCTCCACCCTTGAGCATCCCACACCACTGAGACGCCAGCACTATAAAAATTGATCTCTTCTCCAAATCGATCTGCCTGCCTTTTCTCAGTGGAGCAGGTTCAGGGTAAAGCTGCATTTATTTTTAAAATCTGATAGCAGCGGCCTATTGTGATCATTTAAACACAGAATTCTTTGAGCTTTAGAAATCCCTTCTATAGGAGGGCCGTAGAGAAGCCAGCTAATCTTGGAGTCGGCTGCTCGCTGCTCCACTGAACTGGAGAAAGCCTGTTTAAGCTAGCCTGAGCCCTTGATGTGAGGGCTTTTTAAGGACCTTGTAATTTTTCTGGAATTAAACCTCCCACCTCTCCTTACATTCCAGATGTCATTACAGTCAAAAGTCATAAGAATTTGCTTCCCCATGTGGCTGGCTGGGGGGTTGGGGACGGAGCAGGTTTCTGTGGTGACTTGTTTGCGAGAAAGGATTTTTTTTTCCTCTCCAAAGGGTGAGGATTACATATACAGTCTCCTACCTGCCTGACAAGATGGTTTAATCATCTGCTATTCCTCCCCTCCCCGCAGCAGCTTCTGGCCGGACAGACTGCAGCCCTGGTTCAGTGGTGATGGCAAAAAGCACTGCTCGGCACCAGCAAACACTGTCTGTGGTCTCAAAACCATGGCGGGAATGTAAGGGACAGGTCAGGAAATACATGAATGCAGCATAAGCTGCTTCTTCCTCTTTTCCTTTCTTTTTTTTTTGAAAGAAAAAAGCCCACTGGAATTGTCTATACTGCAACGCAATCTCTTGCTCATTTAAAAGATCTCCTTTTCTAATCATGTGCTTTGAGACATTTAATACTATTTCAATTATGCAGAGGAAATAATATAATTCCTTTATTTGAAAAATGATACTGAACCTCAGAGATCAGTTAAATCTACTGCTGGAATGGACATTCTTTTAAAACTGTGTTGTTCCCTCTCTTCAAACAGCTGTAGCTGTACACAGATGGAAAAACATTTGGTCAGAAAGAAGCAAATTAGTGTTTTTCAGGACGGAATTCAGCTCCTGCAGCTCCCGCAGTCTCCATTTGTCTAGATTTTATTTCTTCTTTGCATTGACATTTTTGCAGACCCAGTTCATGCCATCCTTTGAGACAAATGGGGCAGAGAAAGGCAGTGTTAGTTGTAAGAAAGCCACCACACACTCAAGTCCAGGAAGGGAGGGAGTGGGGGTCCCAGGTTCTCCCTTCCTGACCACCAGACCACCAGTGCCAAGAGTTTGCTAGCCCCAGGGCCCACTTGGGTGACCAGGGACAGTGACTTCCTGGGGAGGAGGAGGGAGGCCTCTGAGAGCACAGAAGAGAGGGGAGGGGGAGTGCCCAGGGTCTGAACTTGAGAAGGGTCCTCAGGAACTCCCTCTGAAAAAATAAACACATCTGCCTAGATCCAAGGCCTGACTGAAGAGCTATCAGGAAAGATTCCAGCCATTTTTGGCTTTTTCAAAAAGCTGACCTTTGCTAGGGCATTAAATTCAATCAGCCACCCTTCTGGTGCCGTGGTGTGTTTACAATGTGACAGTGTACACTTGGGTTAAATTAAATTTCTTTTTGGAAAAACAAACCAACTGCAGTGTGTGTTACTGGACACACACTGGGGCAATGTGCATTTATTTCTCTTCATGCAGCACTACAGACAGGTTTAAAGGGCCTGGCCTGATTCTTGTAGCTTTAAGCACTACCAGGCAGAGGGACTGGGGAGAAGCTTCCCTTAAAGGCACAGTGACCTTGAAACTGTCCTCTCTTAGAAGGCTGGAGAGGGACAGAGGTAAAAACCACACAACGCCTACAGCCACCTGGCAGGCGGCATGATTTCTCGTGGATGCCAGGCCTGCCAGAGATGACCTCCTTTTCAACCCCCTTTGGAGCCATTCCAGAATGCTCTCCCTTTCCCCAGAGTCTCTCCAACCTTCTGGGCTGTGCAGAGTCCCCTCAGAAGCCCAGAACAAAATCAAAGGCGGCTCCTGCAATGAATCCCTTTCCCCTGTATCTCGAACACATACATGCTCACTGAGGTCCCAGTCACATTTGCACATCTCAGGGCATACATGACATGCAGAGCCCTGCACTTCCTGTGACCATGGAGCTAGCTGTTGAACCTGAACAGCTGAGACAGCTTAAAGTAATAAATATCAGCTGACACCCTTGGCTATTCGGAGCATTAATCCCATAAACAATATATCACTGCAAAATAACCAGCAGGCATCCTATCTTCCGGCTAATCTGACCATAACCTGAATTTACAGTGAGTACAACTCCGCCAGTTGCCATCAGAGCACCTGGGCAGGAGACCCAGATAAGCTGATGGCTGTCCCAGGGCAGACCTGTGGGCACTGGCCAAGATGAGGCCAGCCATAGCCGACAGCCTAAGGGGGACAGCACCTGGCAGCAGTGGGGACAAGGGGGAGGAAGGCCGAGATGAGAGAAAAGTGGACTCCAAATGTATCTCCAATTACAACTGGGTCAGCAACTTACTCGGAAAAGCTAAGGCCAATTTTAAGACTATTTTGTGAAAAGGATTAATTTAAAGAGAAGCATGTTTAATTTTAGTAGCTAATTGGTTTCCAGGAAAAAAAAAATGATCACCTGCCAGGAGACAAAAAAGATTTTACAAATAAAAGAGGGATGAATAAGATAACCATCTTCTCTTTGCCTTCAAAGCTGAATAGCTCAGCACTTACGTAGCACTTTCCATCTTCAGGAACCCGCACAAACACCACCAAAGGTGCGCACTTCAATATTTTCTCCTCTATAGAGACCTGCAATATTTTATCAAATCATCTTCTTCGAGAAATCAACAACAGTGTTCCCACACTATATGAATACAGTTTTTTCCTCTTGTTTTATAGCTGATTATGGGGGTGGGTTCTTTTATTATATGTAACTGAACATGAATGCAGTCAAAGAGATAGGAAAAATATTTACTCAGCTGCAGGAACCCAAAGCAGTCTGTGGAGGGTCAGGGGCTGCTTTTTCCTGGGTATCTGTTATGGAGGCAGAGGGGATTTAACCACAGGAGCCCTGCTGAGGGGCAGTCCTTCTCCAGATGTCCGTGATGGCCAGCAGTGGCAAAGCCCTTCCAGCCACAGTCCTGCCAACAGAGGGCGCTCGGAGGTCAGTAGCCACCAGCTGACCTGCTGGCCCCTGGGCCTCTGCAGCTGCCGCCTGCAACCTGGACTGTGGGAGCAGAGGGAGAATTCCTAGGGGCAGAGCTCTGTGGCTGCTCCAGCTCGGGGAGGCCGCCCTGATCTGAAGTGTTCGGAGTTGGGGAGCTGTACCTTTCCTGTTATTACCCAGAGGAGAACCTGAGCTGGAGGTGGGAGGTGTCGGGGAAGCAACAGACAACGGGGATAATACCTCTCCAATCAAATCAGGGACAAGCTGTGCCAAGTTGCCCACTGGAAGGGAAAGATAATGGTGTCGTCCAAGATCCCTGAGGGGAAAGTCCATGTCAGACTGGCTTGAGGTTGTGTTTACAGAACCTAGCATGGTGTCTGGCCTATAGTAGACACTTAATTTATATCTTTTAAATTAATCCTTGTAACAACCTGTGAAGTGGGTACTATTGTAATTTCCACATTACAGATGAGGAAATGGGGGCATGGAGGTGGGCTGTGAACCCAGTCAATCTCGCTCCAGCACCTTTTACCATTCCTCAATGGATGAGCAAATGCCGGAGGAAGGCGCTCAGCCTCGAGCTTACAGAGAAGTTGGGACTCACCCTGAAGTTGGGAATGGGAGCAATTCGAGTGTTTGCTTCCTTAGAACTTCCAGCTGAACAGAGGGGCATGAGACTGACCAGCCCCCAGCCAAGTACCCTGCATGGCTTTGCTGTAGCTCTGATGGTGCCACAGGCTGGTTTCGGCCACTCATCTTGCAAGAGTCCAGGCTGCCAGGTCTCTCTGTGTGTGGAAGCCTGCATGTCTACCTCACAGCACCATCCTAGGATATTAACTATCCGCCAAGACCACCTCCTCCAATAGAAACTCTACATTTAGAGACAACATCACTGCCAGAGGAGAAACCTTCTGCTTCTCGTGTTTAAATCAGTGCGCCACCACACTCTTGCCTTAATTTGACAAGGCTTTGTTTTTCTAAAATAGTCAACCAAGAAAAGGTGATCGTTTGCTTGAAGTAGGTTACTGCTCTGCCTCCAACGAAGGAAATGAATTCATAGGTTTGTTTAATGGTTGATCCTTTATTGTTAAAAACTGGTTTGACCAAATTTCTGCACATTTGATCTTCATCATAGGAATGACAATCTTATGGCACGAGTCGTCTCCCTTTCTTCCTCCACCGCACCTCCCTGACCAACCTCGCTAAAAGTTAATTTGAATTGATTAGCTTCAATTCAATAAGAGAGTAAAGAGAGACATCGAACCTCAAATACTGAGCTTTGTTTGGCCTCACGGAGAGGAAATAAATTTTACTATGTCATGATATTATTCCCTACTAGACCCATTGGGAAAAATATCAGGCTGCCCCTGACCACACGGGTGGAAACCCACTAATAACAGATCTCTATGTTCCAGGATTACAGGCACGACGCCCCTTTCTATGGGCAGAGTGGTCTCTGACTGCACAGCTCCTTTTAATTCGATCTCTCTGCAATGCATCCATCACTGCTCGATGGCGGAAGGAAGCAGTGACAGCCATGGTTGGATGGGCCTGGGTTTTAATGCCATGAGGACTACACGGTCACAGCAGTAATTGCTTTAAGACCACACGGAGCTTAGACCCTCGCTGAGCAACGCAGCCTATCTCACTGTGCCACTGGGCCCCAGAGTCAAGCAGCAGCTGGATGCAGCATACACAAAATATTGCTTGCTATTAATATTTTTTCTGGTGACAAAGGGCACTGCACCAGAGAGGTAGCAGAATCGTATGCTCCGAGCTTGCTTTGTTAGTCTACAGAGAGGTCTGAAAATTTAAAAATAAACCTGAGGTCTGACTTGCAGATAAGTGGTTCCATATATACTAAGACTCAAAAATAACTGATGCCAGGCCTAGAAAAAGGTGGGAAATGTCATTTTTTTAAACATTGAAATTCTGTTGGCATATGAAGGGAAAAGTCCCCTAGACCAAGGAGGAAAAAACAAAACAAGAAACGGGGCTGGTGAACGTGTAGTGTCCAGCTGCAAGGCGCTCTGAAGCACAGCCCACACATCAGGGCTCAGACTGCTAGCGGGCCTCTCCATGCAGGTGGGACTACTGTGAGCTGACCATCGCTCCTGTTTGGAGAAGGAGGTCAGGGGATGAGGAGTAGATGTGAAAAGAAAAGGTGAGCATGAGGATGGGGCATGGAGAGCAATACCAGGGAGAACTTTCTGCTAGCTCAAAGCTATCGGTGTCGGCAGGTCTCTGTAGAACTAAGGCTAGAGACCAGGTTGAAGCTGCTGATCTCTGCTTTGAAAGGAAATTCTAATCCAGTATAATTTTAATTACACACACACACACACACACACACACACACACACAGAATGTTTTAGAGAGAAAACGTCTTCAAACACCTGAAACTACAACAGCAAAGGACAGCTGTGGTTCGGGGTTCACATTCAGGTCTGCAGGTGGGAGAGGGACTGCTTCTCTAGGCCCTTCTCTGGCTCTAAGCCAGATCCTTTGTGCACTGTTTTCTAGATACCAGGGGAAAAGAGGAGAATGCGAGTCCCTGGGCCAGATGTGGGACACAAGGAGAGGCCCTAGCACCCGTGGCCTGGCCCAGGGCGAGGAGGGAGGCTACCTCTGTGTCTGTAATGAGGTCTGGCTGAGGGGCTTCAGGTTTTCCCTTCCAGATATTTTTCAGTTTCTCCTCTTTCTGCCTTCATCGACTTGACATAACTGGGTCTCTTCGGATCGCTCCTCTGGACTATGGGCCTTTCAGCAGGACAGAGTTTCCAAGATTGATGCTCTCCTTCAGCTTCTAGTGCCCTTTACCTGAGCTCTGCTCTTGACAGTTTCCTGTGAAAATCTGCTTTAATTACATGATGGGCCGGCCTCCTCATCACCATCAATCAGGCAAAGAAAGACCTGTTCCGAACTCTCTTGAAGCCCTCAAAAGTCAATTTCCACATCCAGAGCAGGGGCTATTGGTATTGCCTGTCCATGTAAAGACTGCACATATTTGCCTTCAGAATATCAGGTAGAACAAGAATCTGAAATCCACCCCAGGAATCACTAATTTCCATAATCTCCAATCATGTGTTTAAGCTATGCAGCTAAGGAGAAGTGACATACCTGTCCTGTTAGTCCAGAGGGTGTAGCTCACCATCTAGTGGGTCTGTGGCTGTTCCCCCAGGTCACCCACTTGAGGGTGGTATTTATAAGATAGTCTCTCAAATGCATTTGATTAAACACATACACACAAACACAATGTAAATAGAGACACTGTATTTAAACACCTGACACTGTAACAGAAATTCCAGGTCTTTTTTTTTAACCTTTGTACATTTTCTTTCAGGGTCACTAGAGCTGTGGTGCCAGATGTTACCTGACCCATTTCATGTCTGATCATTTTGGTAGCTTTGCCCATTACCGACCAGCTTTTAGGGGGTGGGGCTGGGGTGGGGAGGGTGGAGTGGGAGGATGAAATAGGAATTTAGGGAATTTTAGTAATGACTGCACAGGATCCACGTCTGAAAGTGATCTTAGCAGACATTTTTCTAGTGAAGTCTTTCATTTTTAGGAATACTTAAGCCTTAATTAATAAGAATCATTAAAGGCCTGCACTTGAACTAAGCAATGCAGGAAAAGAATTCCACCTAAGTGACTCTTTTTAAAGTGAAAACCAAGAAACAGGCTGAGTGAGCAACAGCGTGGGTCAGAGGCATTACGTGAGGGAGGGATGTGGTCAATCAACGTCTCACAAAGAAAAGCATTTCCACAGAAAACTCCATGACCTTTCTCCAGTCCCCAAAGGTTACCATCAAAGGACAATAGACAGCAGATTCCCTTCTTAATTAACATTTTTATTAAATAACTCATTTCAAATAATGGTTAAATTCTCTAAATTTATATCATTCTATTAACCATAATCTAATCTCATTAACCTTGAAATCCCAGTCTTAACTACCCAATTCTATCCACCATGGTACTATCTACTAAACTAATTAAGTGACCTTCAAACTATTTCTCCTCCATATAAAATCATTTTTTTTTTTGCTCACAGTTCTTTGTCGGATCTCTCTTGATATCATTTCCTGTGAACCTAGTTGCTAAAGGTCCCTGATCTGAGAAGAATTCTCTTAACAAAATGAAACCATGCATGACTGTCTCACTTGATTCAAACTGGTTGATTTTAAAGCCCTTCCTGGCCTCTCCCACCCTCTGTCTGATAGTTCACTGCCTCTTTTTTGGCCTAAAGATCCTGTGACTTAGAGGCAACTCCACTTCTGTGGTGGTGACAGCCAGAAACACACAGCTTAGTCCTTGTAATCTCCGCCTGACAGGAGCAGTGGGGTGAAGGCTGGGAGGACGATGACAGGAGCTCCCTCCCAACCTCCAGGCTCCTCTAAAGAAGTTCCCTCGACTCAAATGCCACTACTCTGAATCCTGAGTCTAGAGAACCCCAGCCCTCCTCTTTACATCCCTAAGGCTGGCTGAAGAAACAAGAGCCTCACTGTTCATTCCAGCTTTGCTCTTTCTTCCTTTCAACACTCTGGTCAAGTGAAAAAAGATGACAGAGCTGTCAATTCCCACTTTCTTAGGAGTATGCACACAAAATATTTATTTTCTTTAGTCTCACCTATAGAGCTCCCAACCTCAAGACGTTTTCTAGTTTGTATATTTGTGTTCTAAACCATTTAGAGAGGCAGGGTCCTCTTGCTAAAGTGGTTTGTACAAACATGAGAAAGCTACTATCTTCTCCTGGGCCGCCTCCTCACCAAAATAACCTTAGGCCTCATGAATACCATCCTATGCACAATCGAGGGAAGTTCCTTAGGCAAAACTTGATCTTTTGTGTGTGTGTGTGTGTGTGAGGAGATCAGCCCTGTGCTAACATCTGCCAATCCTCCTTTTTTTTTTTTCTTTTTACTGAGGAAGACTTGCCCTGGCCAAACATCCGTGCTCATCTTCCTCCACTTTATATGGGACACCGCCACAGCATGGCTCGCCAAGCAGTGTGTCGGTGCGCGCCCGGGATCCGAACCGGCGAACCCCGGGCCGCGGCAGCAGAGCGCGCACACTCAACCGCCTGCGCCACCAGGCCGGCCTCAAAACTTAATTTTTTTTTTTTTTAAAGTTAGAAGCTAAATAAAATGATCAGAGTTTACCTATTCAAAAACATCCTGGGTTGTAAGTGTACTTGTTGGACCTGCTTGTAAATTAAGCTGAAAAATGCAGTTAATTTGAAACCTGATAGATACATAATCACATATGTGACTGCAATTTTATAGAGGAGACTCAAGAAGAATAAAACTATTAATGGTAGTTAGTTCCTTTGTTGAGTGGGATTAGGGGAGAGAAAAGAACTCAGTTTTTAATTTTATATACTTGTATATAAAGAGAATATATTACTTTTATTAAAGAGAATATATTACTTATATAAGCAGAATCTGGGAAGGATGGAAGGAAATAAATAAGACTTAACACCTGCCTCCTCCCCAAACCTAAATCACAGAGCTCCAGCATCCCTTTTGGGGATGTCGCCAAGGTAATCTTGAGAGGCCCCCACAATACGCGCACATGCACAAAGAGCTTCTGAGGGTGCAGTTATTGAGGAGTTTGGAGGAGTGGGCACTCGTCTTGTGCCAACTGGTCTGCCCTCAGATCTAGAGGCCAAGCACAGAGGCAGGCCCTGGTTGTTTGTGTAACAAAAAGAAAAAAAACAAGGGGCCGGCCCCATGGTGTAGTGGTTAAAGTTCGGTGCCCTCTGCTTTGGCGGCCCGGGTTCGGATCCCAGCCACGGACCTACACTACTCGTCAGCCATGCTGTGGCAATGACCCACATATAAAGTGGAGGAAGACTGGCATGGATGTTAGCTCAGGGCTAATCTTCCTCAAGTGAAAAAAGAGGAAGATTGGCAACAGATGTTAGCTCAGGGCTAGTCTTCCTCAGCAAAAAAAAAAAGAAAAGAAAAGAAAAGAAAAAACCAAGCAGCAAACAGATGGAACAACTAAGATAATTCTGAGAGGTGAGTATTTGCTTGCGATAAAAGTAGTCAGGCAATTTTAAGACAAATAAGTGTCAAATGTCTTAGAAGACAGGGAAGAAGAGTATTAGAAGGTAAATGGAAAGAGGCTGCAGGACAACGATCGAGAATCAGATCGCATGCTTGTACCCCAACACACCAAGTTCAGAGAAAAGCAAACTGGTCATGCCAAGAGACACACGCCATATGGCAATGAGGGAGGATAACGTTTCTTTAGATGTTGTTCATCCTCCACAGCATCCTAGAGCAGTACTGTCCGTTTCTCACAGCACTGTGTCACTTCCCTGGCAGGTACGCCAGATGTTTAAAATGAGGCATGTGGAGCATGCTGAGGCTTCAGAATAAAGAAGCAGTCCTGGAGGGCTGACTCCAGTGTCAACTGGTTTGAGCTGCTTGGTAGGAAGCATCAGAGCTGAAACTGTTTATCTTTGAGGATACAGCCTCTCAGGTGTCTGGGATACAAACGTTTTCTGCCCTAAATTAACAGCAAAGGTGGGGGAGCCTGCTCTTCTGGTATACAGTTCCTCAGTATAAAGCATGGGGCTTTCTGTCAGCAGAAACCTCCCAGTGGGAAACCAACCTGAAGTAGCAGGAAACAGATACCAACCCTGAGGGCAGTGGAGACAGCCAACAGGAAAAAACAAAACACTTCTGGGATAAGTAGTATGCGTGACTGTTGACAGCTCTGTTACCTTGGGAGTACAAGCATGTAGCATTCATAATATTAGACATAACACAAAACCCCAACCCAATCATCAAAGAATCCTAGAGTTAGAAAGTTTCCTCAAAATCTTCTGTTTTGGGAACCCTCATACACAGCTGGTGGGAATGCAAATTGGTGCAGCCTCTATGGAAAACGGTATGGAGATTCCTCAAAGAATTAAAAATAGAGATGCCCTATGATCCAGCCATCCCACTACTGGGAATCTATCCAACGAACCTGAAATCAACAATCCAAAGAGGCTTATGTACTCCTATGTTCATTGCAGCATTATTCACCATAGCCAAGAAGTGGAAGCAACCTAAGTGTCCCTCGACTGACGACTGGATTAAGAAATTGTGGTATATATATATACAATGGAATACTACTCAGCCATAAAAAAAGACAAAATCGTCCCATTTGCAACAACACGGATGGGCCTGGAGTGTATTATGTTAAGTGAAATAAGCCAGAAAGAGAAAGACAAACACTGTATGATCTCACTCATATGTGGAATATAAATCAACACATGGACAGAGAAAACTGGACTGTGGTTACCAGGGGCAGTGGGGGTGGGGGGTGGGCACAAGGGGTGAAGGGAGTCATATATATGGTGATGGACAAACAAAAATGTACAACCCAAAATTTCACAATGTTAGAAACCATTAAAACATCAATTAAAAAAAAAAAAAAATCTTCTGTTTTGACCTCCTACCCAATGCAGTAGTTTGCCGCTTGTGTGGGGTAGTGTATCTGTGGCTTTCCTGGAACAGCTAAAGATATCAGATTGGTTGCTAAGTAGAGAAGACCCTAACTCCTCCACGCCCTTCACATCCTGGAATGGTTCATCTGCTAATCAAAGGTATTTGTTTCATATCTTTTTCTATCTAAATCAGCGCAACCAATCAGACAGACTACCTTGGTTGGCTGCCATGTTGCCAGGTGACCAAGCCTTCCGGTAATCTCACCTGAATGCCCTCTCCTGTGAGAGCTGAGCAAGACTGGATCTGCCAGACTCGGTCACGTATGGTGTGCAAGTTCAGTCCTTCTGCAATTTCAGAAGCAGGGGCTGCTGTGAGCAAATCCTGCTTATTAGCAAAGATGAGCACTGGCACACAACTTAGTTTTTCTTCCTCCAGTAATTCGGCTAGCTCCTGGATCATTTTGGGAACAAATGGGGAGGGGAGGATGAAATCTATGATACTTAACCAGGCACTTGTAGTCAGAAAGAAACAAAACACTTAAGCTGACCAACTAGCAACTTCCAAGGGCAGTGGTTCTATGAGTCTTGAGTCTGTGGAAGAATCCTGACAGACTCCTGGGCCCACCTCAGAGATGCTGACTTTGGAAAGTCTGAACCAGACCCAGGAATTTGCATTTTTAACGAGCTCCTCAGCTGGGTCTGTTATAGGGGATTCATAGTATATGTGCTGCCAAAGCGAGCACTATAGAGGATTCACAGATCGTACTTTGAGAAACACTGTTCAAGGGAGAACACGAGTTGTAGTCAGACATTTAAAACTTACCTAAGGTTATTATCTGCAAATAACTTTCAATGCATATATACACACACATACACACATGTATATATTTATGTAGATGTATATATACACACATATACATATGAATATATGTATATGTACTTTTTAAAATTTAAACTTAAAATGACAGTTGCTTTAGAGACTATAATTATGGTTCATCAATCTCTATTCTCCAAAACATGCATGCATGTGCGTTTCACTTCATCAAATCCACATCCTAAATAACTGTATTAGTCCATCTGGTAAGGCCTCTGATTTTTAGGTTATTGGTTGGGGTCTAAACTGTATGTTGATTCTGTCTGCAACAAGTACAGGACAGGGTGTATACTTACCTAAATGCCAGGACCCACCTCTTCCCCATTAAACCCACATTTTAGCTACTTAAGACACTTTGGCGGTCAAAGAGAGCTGGAGGGTTCAAGAGGCAGATCATTATATGCCACCCTTCACCTCCAAGCTCATGTTGAGCATTGGTTCACGTGAGTGATGATCCAGAAATCATCAAGGTATGGAAGGGAGACAGGCTGTCTCCAGGAGTCTGGAGAGTTCTCAGACTAATTTCCAGGAAAAAGAACATAAACATGGGGACTGCTACCTTTGGAACCCCACCTGTGGTAGTTTAGGACACAGGCCAAGGACTCGGCTATGAGATGTAAGCATGATTCTCTGAAGAGTCCACTCTACTCCTTGCTTCTTATCAGTGTACTCAGTCTGAGTAAAATGGTCCATGCCCACTGCTTCCCTATTTAAAATAGTGTACACAAATCACATAGTGTAATCATGTTGACATGTACTCTGTATTTGAAGCCATATTTGGGTTCAAAGTATACCTATTTCTCGGCTTGGAAACCAGAGCAGCTTAGTCTTAGCAGCTTGCACATTTCTTCCCAGCTGTTAGAATTTGTTAAAGCTACCCTTGGATCAATTAAGTTGGTATTGAAAAACATACATAGAAATGATAAGCGAATTGTTTCCCTTGGTTCATTTCTACCCGGCCTGGGAAGAAACCTGAAGAGCTTTTGGGCACGGTGGTAAGTTCCATTTGCTTGTATCTTATTTAATTTGATTAAAACTAAAAGGCTTTAATCAAAAAATTGTTTAAAGGATTTTCACCTAATTTCTTTTTAGGCAACTGATATTTCTGCCTGCTTGCCAGAATGACTGTCTTGTTTAAACTGCAAAGGTTAAATGAAAAATACCTCCCTTCCTCTCATACATTTACAAGGTAGATTAATGAATACCAGTTATCTGGGAAATATCTCAACAGAAGAATTATTTACCTGACCCGTCTCTTCAAATCTTTTTCTGTCTGCGCTGTCAATTACATATATCTGTAAAGCAAAAGAAGAATGTTACTTCAATAAGCAGATATGGAAAAATGACAACTGAAGGAGCAGATGATCCCCCATCAGCAGATTTCACATTAGCACAAAGAAATTGAGCTGGTAGCTCTTACATCATCTATGGATGCAAAATAAACACATTAATTAATTAAATGGGGGCTGCCTAGAAAATACCTTCAGCAAAGCTCCAAAGTAGAAAGTCAGGGGAGCCAAGCAGAATAAAAATAGCTACATTTGGGGGCCAGCCCCATGGCCGAGTGGTTAGAGTTCTGTGCGCTCTGCTTCGGTGGCCTGGGTTTGCGGCTTCGGATCCTGGGCGCAGACCTACTCTACTCATCAGCCATGCTGTGGAGGCATCCCACGTACAAAATAGAGGAAGACTGGCACAGATGTGAGCTCAGGGCTAATCTTCCTCAAGCAAAAAAAAATAAATAGCTATATTTAGGAAAAAAAATAGCCACATTTAAGGGGCACTCACTAAACATTCTTACTAGATTTACCCTATAAATCCTCGTGACTCTATGGGATAGACTTCGTTATTTTCCCATTTAAACATAAATAAACATAAGCCCAAAGAAGTTAAGTAACTTGCCTAAGTTAAATCTGGTACTTGACAAAACTGGGATTCAAGCTCAGGCATGCCTGACAGTCAAGTCCACCGTTGCTCTGAAGCACTCTGCAGTACTGTGTCCCAACTGTCAGGACAGGATGGTGTTTTGAGGCAGTTACAAATCCTACAGTCCTCAGACATCATCACTCTGAAGCACATCTGCAGTATTAACTACATGCTGACTTCAGGTGCTGATGAGGCAGGAGACCCAGTGATCTCCATCCCACATCCACCTCCATAGGCTGCTAGGAGTTGAAGATCAAACACTGGCAACAGCAAGGGCAGAGGCCAGAGTGAGAGAAGTCTTGAGATTCACCATGAATCAATCACAAATCCCAAGCTTTCTCTCCCATCACTGAATTTTATTTACTGCATAAATGACATCCTATAACAACCATAAGGGACATAAGGTAAGACCAAAAAGGAAAGAAAAATCACCTATAGTTACAAAACCCAAATACATTAATTATTTTAATTTCCTATGAAAGTTCCCTTCTAATTCTTCTTCATATGAAAATCAAAAAAAGAAAACTAGAGATATAATTTTGTAGTCCTTTTTTTTTCATTAAATAGTGTATTAAATGTCTTCCCACTTGCTAATCTTAAAAATTAACAAATTTTCAATTTTTTTTAAAGAATTTAGAATTGTTTAGGGGCCTGCTCCATGGTGTAGTGGTTAAGTGCGTGCGCTCCCCTGCTGGCGGCCCGGGTTCGGATCCCAGGAGCGCACCGACACACCACTTGTCAGGCCATGCTGTGGCGGCGTCCCACATAAAGTGGAGGAAGATGGGCACGGATGTTAGCCCAGGGCCAGTCCTCCTCAGCAAAAAGAGGAGGATTGGCATGGATGTTAGCTCAGGGCTGCTCTTCCTCACCAAAAAAAAAAAAAAAAAAAAGAGATTAGAATTGTTTAGAATTAAACGAATGGAATAACGGAAACACTCTTTTGAAAGAGCATATTCATTTAAAAACAATAACAAAAAGCGATCTTCAACTCTCACTTTTACATGCCTGAAATTATATAAACTGATATACTATAATGCACATAGGCATTTCTGTATGCAAGTCAAATTCTGTGCTACTCTGAAAACTCACTCTCTTTTGAAAGGAAAAAAACAATTAAAGTTCCTTTGCTTAATGCTCTCTCCTTTAGAGTCCCTAAATATTATACCAGAAACCAAGTTCAGCCTTTTCTCTGAAGAATACCTTGTTTATATCCGTGTTTCTTTCATGGAGCATCATAGGAGGAGGAAGGATGGATGTGTTTGGTCTCAGTGTTGTTTTTTTTTTTTTTGTGGCCATATTATTGTTGTTGTTAAAATTACTCCAACTCAATGTCAATACTTGCGTTAATGGGCTCTGCACACCACAGAGACCCCAAATCCAATACTGTCTGATAAGTCACTATGCAGAAACAGATGTTTGATATGATGAAAAACAGACAGTTGGGAGAGAATAAGGAGGAACGGAGGGCTGGCCCCGTGCCTTAGCGGTTAAGTGCTCGCGCTCCGCTACTGGCGGCCCGGGTTCGGAGCCCGGGCGCGCACCGACGCACCGCTTCTCCAGCCATGCTGAGGCCGCGTCCCACATGCAGCAACTAGAGGGATGTGCAACTATGACATGCAACTATCTACTGGAGCTTTGGGGGAAAAAAAAAAAAGGAGGAGGATTGGCAATAGATGTTAGCTCAGAGCCGGTCTTCCTCAGCAAAAAGAGGAGGATTAGCACAGATGTTAGCTCAGGGCTGATCTTGCTCACACACACACAAAAAAAGGAGGAACAGAAAGATAGTTTTAACAGTAGACAAGAAAGATGACCAGTTAAAGACCAGAGAATCCAGAGGCTGAAGGTCAATGAGAAGAAAGTTTTAACTTGCACATACAATTACTTGCTAAATTGCTTGCTATGTACCGCTTTGACATGAAATTTCACAGGAAACATTTTCATTACAAGATTCAAAAGGAGGTTTTTCCTTAACTATACATAAATTCTTCCCATCATTTAGCATTTTTCTCACATAACTTTTATAAAATTTGAAGATGACTGCACACTAATTCCAGGAGGAAGTCTATCAAACAACTGCCCCGTTTATTAAAAGGGCCAAGTGAAACAGTCACAAGCACAAGCTGCTGGTGATCCCAAAGGTTTGTATTTCCGCAGCGGCAGGCTCTTCTCCTGGGTGCCCCCTCCGCAGCGCTGCCCGTTTCTTCATGCAAGTATCTGTTTTCTTCTGGGCAATAGCTAAGGATAAGGATAGCTGTCTTTTTTTTTCTTCTTTTTTTTTTTAATATCATAGCTGTTAATCGAGTCATGTAAAAAAGATTTTTAAAAATTTTACTCAAAAAATAATCAATAAAAAGTACGCAGAAAGTATCAGAGAAAATTAAACATTTATAGTGCTTTTAACTGATCTTAAAATATTATGGACTTTCACAACTCAAGTTTTATAAACCTATTCTAACATAAAGTTATAATCCATGGCACCCAGAATGAGAATGATGCTTTAAGCAAAGCCAATTCACATCTTCCTTGGCAACCGCTTTGAAATTCTTATTTGGTTGTGGGAGAAAGACCTAGAGAAAAAGACTTGTTCTTTTTTTTTTGGTGAGGAAGATTAGCCCTGAGCTAACGTCTGTTGCCAATCCTCCTCTTCCTGCTGAGGAAGATTGGCCCTGGGCTAACATCCATGCCCATCTTCCCCTACTTTTTATATGGGATGCTGCCACAGCATAGCTTGATAGGCAGTGCACACGTCCGTGCCCGGGATCCAAAACTGTGAATCCCGGGCCGCCAAAGTGGAGCGTGCAAACTTAACTGCTAGGCCACGGGGCCGGCCCCAAGACTTTTTCTTGATAGAAGTTCAACCAATGCTGGATTATCCACAGACTGATTATCCAGCGTGTGAACGGAGGGCTCTTTGTTTCTCCTCTTGCTTCTGGTCCTCCTCCCTCCTGCTGCCACCTTTTGGCCATTTTATGGCTCCTAAGTATTTCTCCACCAGAGGGGTAGGAGAGACAAGAAGAGATGACACTAAAAAGTGTGGCTTTTTATTGATAGCTTGAGCAAAAGTCTAAGAGGAGGCTGAAACTGACAAATAAGGTTTCTGGATAACTTGTGGTTTTCAATTATTTGTGCTCTAGTAGTATTGATGCTCAAGTGTGAGTGACCTTATGGAAATAATACAAGAGACAGTTGTTTGAGATCTATCTCACTTGATGTTCTACACTTTCAATATGGAAATGATGACAAAGTTACTTTGTTTAAATTACATTACATTTAAACACAAAACTGATAATCATAAGTAAATGGAGTTTAGTAGTAATATGAATATACCTTGAAAAAAATTATGCATTTTTATCTATCAAAAGGCTGTTATTGCCTGGCCTATGAGAAACGGAAGACATCCTATCCCCTCCCTTCTATCACACCTCAGGTTTTATTTCTTAGTCACGTCTCCCAAATTAATAAAGCTGAAGTCAGATGTTCTAAGTGTCATCTTTCCTGAGAATAACTTTGGCACTTTTAGGAGTTGCCCTGACTCTTTTCAAACTTCTAGGGAACCATTTAATGCTCTCAAGTGGGGATGGACAATCTTTTTCTGTTAAGGGGTCAGATGGTAAATACTTTAGGCTTTGCGGCCCATACAATCTCCTTCACAACTAGTGAACTTTGCTGTTATAGTGCGAAAGCAACCATAAAAAATATGTAAAGAAATGGATGTGGCTGTGTTCCAACAGAACTTTATGGACACTGAAATTAGAATTTCATATCATTTTCATGTGTCATGAAATCTTACTCTTCTTTTGATTTTTTTCCAACTATTTAAAAATGTAAAAACTATTATTAGCTCACAGTCTATACAATAACAGGAGGCAGGCTGGATCAGTTTGTTGACACCTGCCCTAAAGCAAGAATTCATTATGGCACTCTCGAGATAACTGAAGAGTTAACCAGGCAACTCAATGTGTCAAGCCCTAGCCCTGCTCTTCTGGGCAGTGTGAAGTCTAGTGTAATAGGCCTTTTCAACTCACAATGGAAGACTATTAAATACAGACAGACAAACTAATATAACCCATCAACCACTGCCACTCTTAAGCTGCAACAAACTGGCAGACAGGGCTAAGAGTCACAAGGCCTTAGACTCTAATCCTGGGGACTCACCTGCCCCCCAAGACTTGTTCAGCCTAAATGGCTCTGGAAAATAATGAAAGGTTGACTCTGAATCCAAAATACTGTCTTGTACTGGCAGTGTAACGTAGCTGGAGAAAGCTCCTCTGGATTTGCTCTGGATTCATTTTTGCTGGATTGTACTAATTCCTAGGCGCTCTCAGCTAAAGAGAAGTGTGGAATTCAGAGTCATATTGCAACTACCTTGCAGTCTACCCTCAAGGTGTGAGAGCTTATGATTTAAAATTATCCTGACCTGTAGACCAGCAAGTTTCTGAGACCTCCTTATGGAGCCTCAGAGTCATTAATGTCCTTATAAACTGCTCTTATTTGGGTATTTCTTTCAAAGTACCTTAATCCTGCAGATGAACAGATAGAACTGTTATTTCTCTCAGTCATCTGCTTTTTCCCAACTCTTGACTCAAAAAGCAAAAGAGAATCTATAGCTTTTTTTACCCCCAGTTTTATTGAGATATAACTGGCATACAGCACTGTAGAAGTTTAAGGTGTACAGCATAATGATTTAACTTGAATCTATAGCTTTTTAACAATTAATTCACTTAAATTTTTTAGCAGCTTTAGATTTACAGAATAATTGAATAGATAGCACAGAGAGTTCCATGTACCTACCCCTCTTCCACTCTCAACCCCAGTTTCCCCTAGTAACACTTTGCATTAGTGTGGTACATTTATTACAATTAATCAACAAACATTGATACATTAGCTTCACTCTTTTTTTTTTTTGTGAGGAAGATCAGCCCTGAGCTAACATCCGTGCTAATCCTCCTCTTTTTGCTGAGGAAGATCGGCTCTGAGCTAACATCTATTGCCAATCCTCCTCCTTTTTTTTTTTTCCCCCAAAGCCTCAGTAGGTAGTTGTATGTCATAGTTGCACATCCTTCTAGTTGCTGTATGTGGGACGTGGCCTCAGCATGGCCAGAGAAGTGGGGCATCAGTGCACGCCTAGGATCCAAACCTGGGCCGCCAGTAGCGGAGCGTGCACGCTTAACCGCTAAGCCACGGGGCCGGCCCTAGGTTCATTCTTTGTGTTCTAAAGTTCTCTGGGTTTTGACAAACCCATAATGACATGTATCCACCATTAAAGTTTCATAAGAATAGTTTCATCACTCTAAACATTCTCTGTATGTCACCTATTCATCCCTTCCCTCCCTACTCCCAGAACTCCGGCAACTACTAACCTTTTACTTACAGAGATTTTTATAATTTCTATAGTTTTGCCTTCAAAAAATGTCATATAGTTGGAAACACAGAGTATGTATCATTTTCAGCTTGGCTTTTACTTAGCAACATGCATTTAAGGTTCCTACAGGGCCGGCCCCGTGGCTTAGCGGTTAAGCGCGCGCGCTCCGCTGCTGGTGGCCCGGGTTCGGATCCCAGGTGCGCACTGACACATCGCTTGTCTGGCCATGCTGAGGCCGCATCCCACATACAGCAACTAGAAGGGTGTGCAGCTATGACATACAACTATCTACTGGGGCTTTGGGGGAAAAAATAAATAAAAAAAATAATAAAATAAAAGTTAAAAAAAAAATAATAAGGTTCCTACATGTCTTTCTGTGGCTTGATAGCTCATTTCTTTTTATCATTGAACCATACCCCACTATATGGGTATACCACAGTTTGTTTATTCATTTACCTATTGAAGGACATCTTAGTTGCTTCTAGTTTTTGGCAATTAGGAATAAAGCTGCTATGAACATTCACGTGCAGGATTTTGTGTGGACATAAGTTTTCAACTAATTGGGTAGGTAGCTTGAAGAGTGATTGACAGATCACTGGATCACATAGTATGGTAAGACTATGTTTAGCTTTGTAAAAAACTGCAAACACTCTTCCAAAGTGGTTGGACCATTTTGCGTTCCCACCAGCAGTGAATAGGAGTTCCTGTTGTTCTACATCCTTGTCAGCATTTGGTATTGTCAGTTTTTTGGATTTTAGCCATTCTAGTAAGTATGTAGTGGTATTTCATTGTTATCATAATTTGCAATTCCCTAACGACATATGATATGGAGCATTTTTTCATATGCTCCTGTGTATCTTCATTGGTGAGTTGTCTGTTCAAATCTTTTGCCCATTTTTAATTGGGTTGTTTGTTTTCTTATTGTTGAGTTTTAGGAGTTCTTTGTATATTTTGGATACAAGTACTTCATCAGATACTTGTTTTGCAAATACCTGTCTGTGGCTTACTTCTTCATTCTTTTAACAGTGTCTTTCTCAGAGCAGAAGTTTGAAATTCTAATAAAGCCCAATTTATAATTTTTTCTTTCATGGATTGTGCTTTTGGTTTTGTATCTAAAACCTCATTGCCAGAGCCGGCCTGGTGGTGTAGCAGTTAAGTGCGTGCACTCCACCTTGGCGGCCCGGGGTTTGCAGGTTTGGATCCTGGGCATGCACTGATCTACCACTTGTAAAGCCATGCTGTGGCAGGGTCCCATATAAAGTAGAGGAAGATGGGCAGGGATGTTAGCCCAGGGCCAATCTTCTTCAGCAAAAGAGGAGGACTGGCATCAGATGTTAGCTCAGAGGCTAATCTTCCTCACAAAAAAAAAAAAATTAGAAAAAAAAAAAATAATAAAACCTCACTGCCAAACCCAAGGTCACCTAGATTTTTCTCCTATATTATCTTCTAGAAATTTTATAGTTTTAGGTTTTACATTTGGGTCTGAGATCCATTTTGAGTTAATGTTTGTGAAAGGGGTAAGACTGTGTCTACATTCTTTTATTTATTTATTTATTTTTTGCATATGGTTGCATATGGATGTTCCATTGTTCTAGTACCATTTGCTGAAAAGATTACCCTTCCTCTGTTGAACTGTCTTGCTCTTTTGTCAAAGATCAGTTGACAATATTCACGTGGGTCTATTTCTGGGCTCTCCATCCTGTTCCATTGATCAGTTTGTCTATTCTTTCTCCGACACAGGCTGTCTTGATTACCGTGGCTTTATAAAAAGTCCTGAAGTCAGGTAGTGTCACTCCTCTGACTTTGTTCTTCAGTATTGTGTTGGCTATTCTGGATCTTTTGCCTTTCCATATAAACTTTAGAATCAGTTTGTCAATATCCATAAAATAACTCACTGGGATTTTGATTAGAATTACGTTGAAGTTACAGTTGATCTATATATATAATCTATAGATCAAGTTTGGTAGAACTGACATCTTAACAATATTAAGTCTTCCAATCCATCAATATGGAGTATCTCCCCATTTGTTTAGATCTTCTTTGATTTCTTTTATTAGTTTAGTAGTTTTCCTCATATAGATCCTATACATATTTTGTTAGATTTATGCCTAAGTACTTCTTTTTTTTTTGGGGGTGCTAATGAAAATGGTATTTTGCTTTTCATTTCAAATTCCAATTGTTCATTGCCGGTATATAGAACAACTGACTTTGGTATACTAACCTTGTATTCTGCAAACTTGCTATAATCACTTATTAGTTCCAAGAGTTTCCCTGTTGATTTTTGGGATTTGAAAGACTTTTAATGGTCAGTTTTTATAATATGTAGTTTCATATCACAATTTAGAGACTGCTCTTTCAAATTTATATTTCAAATATTCGTGAATGAAACAATATGATAGCTTGGATTTGCTTTAAAATACTTAAAAAAAAAAAAGTGGTGTTAGAGGAGATTAAAACACATTGCCAAAATTGAAATTAAGGAAGTTGGGTGCTGGGTAGGTATCTAGAGTTTCATTATACTTCTTGACCCTTTTCTTTTTTTCTTTTTTTTTTTTTTAAGATTTTATTTATCCCCCCCCCCCAAAGCCCCAGTAGATAGTTGTATGTCATAGCTGCACATCCTTCCAGTTGCTGTACGTGGGACGCGGCCTCAGCATGGCCAGAGAAGCGGTGCGTCGGTGCGCGCCCGGGATCCGAACCCGGGCCGCCAGCAGCGGAGCGCGCGCACTCAACCACTAAGCCACGGGGCCGGCCCGACCCTTTTCTTTTTCTTGCTCTATTTTCTTGACCTTCGCATAAATTTGAAAATTTCTAAAATTATACAATTATATTTCAAGAATGGACACATCATTTGAGATTACAGAAAGAACTTTCTTTTTGTCTTAAAGGGAAAATTTTTCTTTTCCCCCAACATTTCTCTTCTATTCTCCTAGAAGGTATATAATACATTTTGGAAGAATAACTGGTTGAATAGATGGATAGATAGATAGATGCATCTTTTTCTTTTCATCCATTTTAACTTTTAACCTGGCACTGGGAACATACTGGAACTTAGCTTCACCAAGGGCCAGAAATATGATGAGCCTGTGTGATGCTCCTCTAAGTACCTCAAATGTGTGTATTGATTTGATGATAGTACAATTTTATATTTTGGTATTATTCTCCATTTAAGAATCATGGCGAGTGAATGAATTCACTACTTCTCATAAACGCCCCGTGAAGTAGATGCTCTACCTTACAGAAGGAATTAACAAGCCCCTGGACTTGACCACAATGATACAGAATCATAGAACCTCAGCTGGAAGGGAATTTAGAAGTTACAGAACTCCACGTTCTATCTAATGTCAGAATACATCTATAACAACTATCCATTTCATTTATTCAGTACTTTACTGAGCACTGGGTATACATCAGTCGGAAAAAAAAAAGCAAAATTCCTGTCTTCATGGAGCTTACATTCCAATGGGGGAGAGAGGTAATAAATAAAAATACGCCTGAGATGATAGGTACTGATAGGTCTGATGGAGGGAAAAAAAAAAAGCAAGAAAAATCATAGTGCCAGAAGGGTGGGGTTGGGGGTCACAATTTTAAGTACAGCAACCAGGGAAGGTCTCACTGATAAGGCGACATGTGGGCAAAGAGTTGAGGGAGATGAAGGAATAAGCCATGAGGATATCTAAGGAAAAAGAATTCTAGCATTGGAAACAGCAATGACAAAGGCCCCGAGGTGGGAGCATGCGTGTTCCAGGAACAGCAAGAAGGCCAGTGTGGCTGGCACCGCCTTAGAGAAGGGAAGGTAAGTCAGACAGGTAAGAGAAGCCAGAAGGCAGCCACTGTAAGGACCTTGGCTTTGATTCTGACATGGGAAGCTTATGTTTTAACAGGATCCCTACAGCTACAGTGTTGAGAAGGGTCTTCAGAGGGCAAGGCAGAAGTAAGGAGACTAGTTAAAATGATGTTGCAATAATTAATGCACAGTAGCAGTGGAGGTGGAAAGAAGTGGTCAGATTCTAGAAATATTTTGAGGGTAGAATTGACAGGATTGGCTGATGAATCAGACGAGGGGAATGAGAGGAAAAGGAGCCAAGAAGGACTCCAGCACTTTTGGATGAATGGAACTGTCATTTACTGAGAAGACTGTAGGAGGAACAGGTTTGGGCAGGGGTGGATGAAGACAGGAATCTGGTTTGGGACACGCTGAGGAGAGGGGACTTACTAGCCACCAAAGTGGAGATGTCGAATACATGCAACTGGCTTCATATGAAACTGAGTTCCAGGTTGGAGAGAACAGCATGGGATTCACCAGCCTGCAGGTGGTGATTAACACCTTGAAATTGGAAGAAGTCACCTGAGTAGCTACTTAGAGAAGAAAAGCACAGGCCTGAACTCTGGGGCACTCCAACACTTGGAGTTTGGGAGTCAAGGAAAAATACAGCAATGGAGATTAAGGAGGAGTAGCCAGCGAGACAGGAGGAAAACCAAGACAGAACGATATTCCTGAAGCCAAGGAAAGACTATGTTTCAAGAACAGCATGACCAACTTTCGCTAAATGTGCTGAGAGGTCGGGTAAGATGAGTACTGAAAACCAAACACTGGACTCGGCAATGTGGAACTCTGAGGGTTCTGAGTGACTGGGAGGAGAGGAAGTGGAGAAAGAGAGCAGAGGAAACTCTTTTAAGTAGTTTCGTTGTAAAGAGAGGCTGAGGAATGGGACAGTATCTAGAGAAGGATGTACGGTCAGGACAAGAGTTTTTTGTTTTTAAACAAGAGAAACTACGGGATGTGTGCATTGCTGATAGGAGTGATCCAGTAGAAAGAGACGTAGAGGAAGCAGCGGCAGAGAGGAAGCTATTCGAGGTACAAGATGATCTCTACTGGTAACGAAGACATCGACATGGCTGATATTATTGCAGTTAAATGTCTATGGTCATAATTGGAGTAAATGCGAACTTTCAGTTAGAGGTTAATGAAAATAATATGCAATTTTTTTTCCTATCCAAGCTCAGGAGACCCCCCAGTTTTAGGGTATGATCATGAGAGTGAGTGGCTGAGGCAGGGTGGATGACAAGATCACTGGTGGGGAGAGGGAGGAATTGAGAGGCTGAGGTATTAGAGAAATCACGTACGTGGACAGTGAAATCTCCAAGAACTCTGAAACAGTGGTCCTAGAGAACATGACAGTGAGCTGGGAGCTAAAATCTTGGCCTCTGCCTGAATGAATGCCACCTGAGCCAGGGAGTCCCCAGTGCATGAGGCAGCTTCTCCTACCGCTAGACAGTTACAATTATAGCAAACTTCTTCCTTATTCTGAATTAAACTCTAACACCTAATACTCTCCAAACTGCTCCTCACCCAGTCCTCTAGAACAATTCATGATGAGGCTAATCTCTCTGACTTAAGATAGTTCTTGAAGCAACTGACAACAGTTCCAAGCGTTTTCTTTTCCAGGAAAGGGATTGTCAGATCTTTCAACCACTCCTTATTGATCCTTGTTTCCAAGACTTTCACTATCTTGGTTGCTCTCTTTGGTTGCTCTCTTTGGGATACACTTGATTTGTTGATTTCCTTGGGATGAGGGAGTCAGTGGCATGATCTTCTGACTTCCTTTTTGCTGTTCAAATCACTATGGTAATTAATAAATACCTTATTTGCCAAGGTGGGTGTGTTATACGAAGTTATACAAAGATGTTTCTCCCTCACAATCTGCAGCCTCTGCTAGCCATAAGTTCACAGTGGTCAATGTTATGGCAATGGAATTACTGACAAGAAAGAACATTACAGTGTTAACGTTCCTAACAGATGGCAGAAAAGATTATGAATTAAATTAGTGCATCAGAAGGAGTACTTACGAGAATATCAGTATTTTCAAAATAATTCCTCCAGTATGGTCTGATTTTCCGCTGTCCACCAATGTCCCAGACATTCAGTTTAAAACCTTGTGATTGTACACTTTTGATGTTAAAACCCTGAAACAGACAGAGGCAAAAACACCAAGTTTTATTAAGCTTTGAGATCATAATTCTGACAGTTATATTTAACAGCTATGTTATTTATTAATTATGAAGTACACTTCCAGAGGCGAGACTACTCATACTGAAAACAGTTTGCTATGATAGGGAGGAAAGAAATATATTTATACATGCTTACTTCATTCAGGTTGCGGAGTCAGTGTTAGTAATGCCATGGCTAACATGACACTTTCTACAATGAGCACGTGTGCGCGCGCACACACATACGCACACACACAAACTGCTGAAGACAACATGGTATAAGAATAGCTCTGATAATGAACACAGACCACAGCCTCTGATGAGTTCTCAGGATGGTAAAATTTAACAGGACATTACACGTAACTAACAAAAAACTGAAGCTAAATCTGAAGACTCAACAGAACAGAACAAATGTTAAGTTTAAAAAGAGGAAAGAGCTACAACCTGGAAGCCTGGATTCTTGAAGAGCAGCTCAAAATTAAAGAAATCTCCTCATGTGGAATAATCAAGAAAAGGAAGTAGCTGAACTCAGGACCCTATGGGGGAGGTTGGTCTGTAACTGGAGTATTGTCTAGTGAGGAAGGTAGGGCCTGCTGGAACAGCACGTTCAAGCTGTGAAGTGGAGCCCTCGATCACAGGCAGTGATGAAAACAAACAAGCGGGCATCTGAAACTGTTCTTTCAAATGCATCTCTGATGAACTTGAAAAGAAAGTACTCATTTTCAGTACAGTTACTCAAGGTGGAACTTTGAGGACGGTAAGCAAATCAGGGGAGGCGGAATTGTGACCTGGGAGTTGGTGTGCAGAGAAACAAAATAACAAGACCTTTGGGGTTTCGAGAGAAGGCATTTCATGAGCAAGAATAAAAAAAAAAAAAAAACTTCTTCCAAGAATGACATAGTGAAATCAGGATTTGAAAAATCTAATCAACAGCTTGCTACCACAGAAGTGACATTTCATCCAGAATAATTGGAGTTAAGTGGGTCTGGGGACACTTCCATAAACATCTGCCTCATCTGGCAGCTTGCCAACACTACTGCCTGGCACAGGAGGACAAGCACAGTGCAATGGTACAGGAACACTGCCACCCAATTTCCACCGAGGATAAAGAGTCACTAGAGGATAACTGGGGGTGATGCTGACTACGGCTCCTCTAAAATGCCAACGACTGAATAAATGAGAAGTTTCAGAACTCTAAAGGGAAATGGCCTAAGCTTATTGCAAAAGGCAGCTTCATTCAGACTCATTGACAAACCACTTTTGTGTGCTTAAAAATTCTACACTTAACTACAATATTAAATACCAAATCCAGTAATGTCAAATCCCTCTGGAATGAAGCAGGAAATAAATAAGAGTAAATCCTGGAATTTGACCATATGTACCAACTGCCTTAAAACCCTATAGGTCATGAGACTCAAAAAATCTACTAAGAAATTTATTCTAAGAAAATAATAATGAATGGGTACAAACATTTAGAGATGTGTTTTGCATAAGTATTTACATATATAAGAATGTAGAAAGATGTTCAAAATACATTAGTAAGTGAAAAAGATGATATAAAACAGCATATTCTCTATGAGCCATTTTTATTTTTTATTTTAAATATAGCTATCACATATATGCATAGAAAAAAAATGAATAGCTACATTCCTAAATATTAACAGTGGCTATGTACAACTGGACATTATAGATGATTTCTAGTTTCTCAATTTTATTTATTTATACTGTCTAAATTTACTACAATGAGCATCTATTACTTTTTCTAATATATAACAAAACCACAATAAAAGTTTGTTTTTAAAGAATAAATATGAAACCTTGACATAATTTAATGATAGAGTCACCTATAACACATCAAACAAAGCCTGAAAGTCAGAATTGGAACTTTAGGTCCATAACTTTGCGCTCATTTCCATGTTCACCATGTAGAAGTCCTCATTTTAGTGGTGCTCTTGAGAGAGACAGCCAATTGCTAATACTAAAAAAACCCTAACCCTTCTTTTTCTCGCAGAAATCCTGACACACTAATACATGTTTTCAGCTCTTCCAGGCTAGACTACTGTAATTTGCTCCTCCTCAGGCTATACATTAAATTTGTTCAGAAGCTGTAAAATTGCTCATTTGGTAGCAGCTGAAATGACTTTTCTGCAAAGAGTTGCAAATCAGTAAGACTCATGGGCTGTGAAGTACACACACCAGCACAGCCGTTCAAATCTGACACCAAGCTCTTATCCCACTACAGTGACAGAAAATGCTCAATAACCCTGGTTTTGCTAAAATCTCTCATGCTCACATACTTTAAAGTGACTAAGACCCACAGAGCCCCTAGTTGGCCAAAGGTCAAGCTTTCTCAGGATTTCCTACGGGGAAGGAAGTCTCAAGAAGCCGACTAGAGTTCTTCTAACCAGGACTTGTCTTTCAGCTTCCACGTGGCGAGCATCACCAACGCCTTAGCCTTAGGAAGGAGGAGGGTTGATGAGGCTGGATTGAAAAATATAGGTAATTGGTTTTTTATTTTAAAAGCAGATATATATTTGTATTTATTAAGTCTGAAAAACACACACTAAAATATTAACAGTGGTTTTTCTCACAGCACTCTTTGTTTTTTCCCTTTATACATTCTCTGTATTTTCTACATGTATTAATTTAATAATCAGAAAAGATAAAACTATTTTTTAAAGTAATCATTTAGATCTGAGGGAACTGTTTGTGTCTTGACATATTTACACATATATATTTATTTAAATTATTTATTTACAAAAATTGTTGTAAAAAACACATAACATAAAATTTACCACTTTAACCATTTTTAAGTGTACAGTCAGTGGCATTAAGTACATTCTCACCGTTGTGCAACCATCACCACCATTCATCCATAGAACGTTTTTCATCTTGCAACACTGACTCTCTATGCCTGTTAAACAAAAACTCCCCATTCCCCACTCTCTCCAGCCCCTGGAATCTACTATTCTACTTCCTGTCTCTATGAACTCAACTACTCTATGTATCTTATATGAAAGGAATCTCTTGATATATTTTTGAAATCTTAGATTGTTTTTCAATTGTATAGACTTTTCTCAGTAACAAAACTTAGAAGTGGACAAAACTCTATTTTTCATTTTGTCTTTCGTATTGCTATTATCATCTTCCATAGGTCACACAAACACCTGAGGCCAAGGCAGCGCTCACCTGTGTAGGTGTGATGTGGCTGATGTCTTCAGACGCAAGCTGCTTCAGAAGAGTAGTCTTGCCGGCATTATCCAAGCCCAGGAGAAGGATTCTCACCTCCTGGTCTGGTGCACTTTTCAATTTACGCAAAATTGAGAGTAAGCCCTTAAACAACCATGAAGAAGACAGATTACTTTTGGGGTACTGACTTTGATATTATTGGACATCAAAATATCTTCTCCTTGAAAAAAGTTCTTGGGTGTGGAGAGCTTAACTATTATTATTTTCTACTTTAATGTCATTTATTCCATTTGCTTCCCCTTTCTAAGTTTTGGCAGAAGTAGGTTAGTAAATTCAGCAGCTTAATAAATAGCATGGCTTATTCCTGCTCCTCCTATTAATCCAGCTTAGCAGTCACCTCAAATCTCCTGGGAGTATGAACTACTACTCAACTCGTGTTCCTAAAGCCCTTTACATAAACCTAGAGCATACCACTCATTATATTGGACAATAGGTTAATTGATTTTTGTATTTTTCTCCTTTACTAGAGTGAAGTTGCTTGCAGGTAAGGACTATAGCTTCTGTCTCCCACAATGCCTGGCACTTATTAGACAAACACTAGACAACAGTTGTTGAATTAAATAGAATTATCCACCCAAGTTAATGCAAGATTTAAAGGTGCTATAGGAAAAACAAAACAAAACAATGTTGTATAACATTGTATCTGGGCTCTCTTGTTTAAGATTTGTTCTTAGGGCCGGCCCCGTGGCTTAGCGGTTAACTGCGCATGCTCCGATACTTGCAGCCCCGGTTTGGATCCCGGGTGCGCACCCACACTGACACACCACTTCTCCGGCCATGCTGAGGCCGCATCCCACATACAGCAACTGGAAGGATGTGCAACTATGACATACAACTATCTACTGGGGCTTTGGGGGGGGGCGGAAGGAGGAGGATTGGCAACAGATGTTAGCTCAGAGCCGGTCTTAGCAAAAAGAGGAGGATTAGCATGGATGTTAGCTCAGGGCTGATCTTCCTCACAAAAAAAAAAAAAAAGACTTGATCTTAAGTTCACATTTAAGACTTCATTGTTCAAATTACTCCACCATCATCTAACTTTCACAAAACCCTTACAGGATAGGTGCACGATATAGATTATGTATGTTTTTTAGATTAAGAATCTGATACAACAGAGAAGTTAGGGAATTGTAAAAGTCACTCATGAAGCAAAAAACATCAAAATTTAACCAGGGTATTTTTGACTAGTAATCTAATATTTCCGTTTCTTGTTTTTATTATTTTTTATGGATGGAAGTAAACCAGGATGCTTTTTACCCAAGAACATAAAAAAAACTTATAAGATAGTTATTTGTTCTGTCCTACAGCTGACAATCTTGTTCCAATGAGGCATGGTTACAACAAGAATCAAAGAATCCCAGAGTTTAAAGGACATACAATCTACTCTACTAGCCCAAGCAGAAATTCCTTCAAACTGTCTTACAATTATATAAAATGATTATATTTTTTATCTGCATTGCACCAGGCAATAATTCAAACCAGTCTGTTCACTAAGATCAAATAATTCTGTTAAATAATTCTCAACAGTTGAGTCTTTGAATAATGATATGCAAATATGCATAATTATTAAGAATTTCTTTGTTTACCACTTCTAGTACTGTATTTGCACTGACTTGCTAAGAACCACATTAACCTCTCTATGCCTCACTTTTTCCAGCAATAAAATGGAAGGTTTAGTTTAAGACAGAAAGGCAAATTCTATACCAAAAGACTTGGGGAAGAGAGACTGAACAGATTTAAAACAAACAAAAAAAGGTAGGCAGGTCTTTTTTTTTAAAGGCATGACATTTTTTTCTTTTGTTTTTATCTTATCTAGCCTTGAATACTTTGACACTGCTCTTTTTTAAAACTATATTTATGAGAAGTCTCCCTGGCTTCTATCACCTACCTTGCACTCGCTCATTTATAATACCACCTTTCAGAACAGTTAAAATTAGAATTCTGAGATCCTCAGGGGACTGGTGATATAAAAAGGCTAAGAACAGGGAAAACACATTGTGCTACTCCTCCTGAGTTCTGGATTGGATGTCCTCATTATCTCTTCCAATAAAATTCTAAAATAACCGGAATTTACCACATTAGTACTTTAAATGACAGTACAGGTAAAGTTCTTACCCTGCATTATCTACTGGCGTAGAAATCGTGAAAGAAGGTCTGTTTTCTATAAAATATTCAAGGTTCAAAATGCAATGTTTTAGGCTTTTCCTCATGAGCCTCTTCTTTTAAAAAAGTCAGTAAATAAAAATACTGCATTCTGCACGCTGAGACTTTTTATATTTGAAATTGAATAATTAAAAGAAAAACATAATATCTATTCATCTTAAAATGAGAGAAGCAAAGCACAGATGAGAAAGAAACCATTCTAACTATAGCTAAACTTTATTCACCTAATGGGATAAAAAATAATACTTCCACATTTCTAATGAGTAATTTTCTTCATCAGGAAACAATAACTTCATATGCTTCCCCATTAAGTGAAATTACAGAGAAATGGAAAGTTCAGTTAATATTTTCTTCCAGCAAAACGATAAATGGCATCTCAAGCATGGTCTAGGGAAGACACATGCGAATACAACACAGCATCATATTAACCCAACTACTGAGGACAGGGGATCACAGGATTATCAGGGTTTGCTAAATAGGGAAGAGGACATTTATAGATATCAGGGTTCTGCCTGAAAGGTACAAAGTAAGCTGATTTAAGAGGCTGGACATAAGAGAGCAGAATAAACCTATTCTATGCTTCTATCCATGTATATCCATACTTTATTTTAAATGTCAAATGAAGGAAGATAGCCATTAAAGTTACTTTTATCATGGGGCTGAATTTTGCAGTATAAATACAAGGAAATGAATTTTTAAAGTGTATTTTTGGTCAAAATATACATCCATTCGTTCATTCATTCATTTATCTTTAAACACTCATAAGGTACTCCAACTACAATAGTGAGCAAAGCAGACACGATCTCTATGTAGGATCTGTACTCTGGTGACATTAAATAAAGGCAACTTCACAAACAAGAACTTTAGTTAATTGTATATTGTATGTTATCAGCATGAGTGTATACAAGTTGTCTGCACCCTGGTGAACAGAAATGGTCTGATCAGCCACAGAACATTTAAACAAACTTTTCTACAGACAAATCATGAATAGATGTGCTATTGACTATAGACATTTTATCTGCCTCAAAATCAGCTTAACTACTAGCAGAGGCATGGCGCACTGACCTAAAATGATACAAACTAGGTCGTTCAAAGAAACTAGGGTGGCAGAGGAGGAGAGAGGAATGTGTTGGTATAGGGTAAATATATGTGGCTGTGAGGAGCAGCTAAAATGTAAATATTAAAATTAGTAAGCATGGGCCAGCCCCGTGGCTTAGCAGTTAAGTGCGCGCACTCCGCTACTGGCAGCCCTGGTTCGGATCCCAGGCGTGCACCGACGCACCGCTTCTCCGGCCATGCTGGGGCTGCGTCCCACATACAGCAACTAGAAGGATGTGCAACTATAATTTTATTTATTTATTTATTTTTCCCCCAAAGCCCCAGTAGATAGTTATATGTCATAGCTGCCGCCAGCAGCGGAGCGCGCGCACTCAACCACTAAGCCACGGGGCCGGCCCAGGATGTGCAACTATGACATGCAACTATCTACTGGGGCTTTGGGGAAAAAAAGGAGGAAGGCTGGGAATAGATGTTAGCTCAGAGCCGGTCTTCCTCAGCCAAAAGAGGAGGATTGGCATGGATGTTAGCTCAGGGCTGATCTTCCTCACATACATACATACATAAATAAATAAATAAATAAATAAAATTAGTAAGCAAACTGTCAAGTACATGCACTCCCCATAACTAGCTTAAATGGAAATGACTTCAATTTATTTTTACCTCTTTAAACTAATGAAAAAATTGGTGCTGTCCAGTGAGAACTTATTAATTTCCAGGAACTCCTATAGCTTTGATAGAGAGAACCTCACCCAAACTTTGTATTCTTTCTCCTCATCTCTCTACTAAATAAATACAATGTTTCCTGAGGAACAAAATATGGGCATCTCCTCAGGAAGAGTAGGTTGCTACTTCACCAGAGTCCTAATGAAAAGAACATATGGGTTTTAGAGTTTCATAGACTTGTATTCAACTTCCCTATATGTGTAACCCTGGGCACAGATTCATCAAGAAAATGGGAACAATACTTATATCTCAAGAAAAATGCTATGAAGATTAAATGAGGTATGTAAAGCATGGTGCATAATATGCATTCAAAACAGTAGTTGTGTTTATTTTTTTTTTACTTTTCACTGACCATTTTCTGACCAGAAAACATAATCTTGGGAACAATCTTCAAATGTTTAATATGCTCAATAACGACCACTAGGTTCACATATGTGTTAAAAGTACTCTATAAATAATTCCTGAATGAGTCACCTATTAAATAACAAGTATTAGTTACGCACTAAAATTACTGTCATCTTAGTATTTCACCAAGGACTTGGTATCATAAGGCAGGGGTAAAATAGCTGACCCTAAATTTCAGAGAAACCAATAATGGGTTTTTGTTGCAGTACCCCAAATTAAAAAAAATAAATTATGTATTAGTCATAGCTGAAGGTATTTAAAAAAAAAAAAACTGAGACTCACTATTCAGCTGTACAGTTACCATGGGGGCTCATGAGATACCAGATGTGACACACTTAATCACACCCCTGACCGTTTAAATTCTGTGTTCCACTTTCACTTCTAAGAATAGCTCACACTTTTGGAGATAGAAAAAAAAATGTATTTGGGATACCAGATAAAGAATCCAGAGGAATCTGTCCTAATTTCTTATTCTTCCTTTTAGGAAAAAAGAAAAAGAAAAACAAAATCTGTCTTGATCATTGAATACAACAGTTGTATACAACAGTGTTGTATACACTGTCAATTTGTTGTATACAGTGTCAATCTGCACCCGGAAACAGGTGAAGTGGTTAATTTATTGTGGCCTGTAATTACAAAGTAAACAATCATGAAATTACATAGTCCTCTTAATTGATAAACTGGGAAAAGTTAGCCAACTCTCATTTATGATGACATTCTCTGCTGGCTTGGCATGCCTTTTTCATTTCAATTCTCGTTCTTTTCTGTGTAAATATTTACATTTGTACTCATTTGTTGAGAAAAACTTAGCCTTTAAATGGACAGCTCATGTATAAACGATTAATAAAAAGAAAACATGTAAAAATCTGTTTAGCCTGAGGTTAATAAAACTGCAATGTAGCAAGTGTGAAATGTGATTGACAACTTCAGATCAAATAATTCTACTCTTTAACAATCTGACAATGTAAAATCAATCGAGATTTTTTTCCCTATCAAAATTTACTCTTTGCATAATCTGACCAAGGGTACGTGTATTTTTTTCCCGTGTGGACATCTAGCTTTTCTTACCTCATAAATCAATAGAAGTGGTTCAACCACTTCTAAAAGTCAAAAAAGGACTGGGGTTGGTGCAGGGAAGTAACTCTAAGTTTGGGTGCTGGCTCTTTACAGCTGGGAAGCCAACCAACCTGCTCTGAATACTTCAAAATCATTTTTTCTTTGACTAGTTCTAAAACTACTCAATTCCATTTTAACATCCTCCAACTAACTGCACAGAAATCAACAAGTAACAGTGTCAACGGTCAAATCTACCGCACATCATAATTTACAAGTTGGGAAAGCTTTAATTAGGTCTGTCAGAGAAAAGTCTTGCCCCAACTTGACGGCCACTCTCCAGTTTTAATTTCTCATTCTTTTTAGTTTGCAGACCCCAAGCTGAGATGAAGACCTTTGGTTCTGGTGCGGTCACATATGCAAAAGATGGTTGCAACAGGTTCCGAAGGAAATACTAGAGAGCAGGCAGCAAATCTGGCTCCATCAACATGGATTAAGTATTGAACGGAAAATTGGTCATCACCAACAACCAGACTTTGCAGAACTCTCAGCAAATAAATAAATAACTCGGGATTGCAGAAGCGCGCAAGCCACGCAGTCACCGAGGCGGCGTAAAATCCACCAGGCATCCCTTCCGAACGGCACCTCTTTCGTGTTCTGGGATTTATACCCCTCCCCCAGAGGCCCGCACTCCGCGAGGAAAGGGAGAGCTAGGCTACTATCTCCCCTGGTACCGCCAGGGCGACCTCAAAGACAGTAGGGCTGGCCCTTCTCCCCGCTTCTGGCCCGGCCCTGGGGACCCCACTTTCCTGCAGCGTGGGGAGGCCGATTCCCTGGGAAGATCTAAGCCTGCGTGCGGAGGCTGCTCTCCGCGCTCCTCAGATCCGCCCTCATTCCAGTCTCCAGAGCAATGATGGAGCCCGGGCTCCGTACGCGGACAGCCAGGCACCCTTCCAGCCCCTTCCTCCAGCTTCGGACCCTTTGTAAGCCCCGCCTTCCTCCCCAGGCCCCGGTCTCCCTCGGGGTTCCCCGCCGCCCCCCGAAACCAATCCAGGACCCAGACAGCAGGCTGAGCGCCGTCCCCTTCCCTCCTTGGCTGTAAGCACAGTGCCCCGCCCTGGGCCTGGGGACGGGAGGGGAATGACCGGCCGCCTCCAGAGGGGCCCAGGCCCCCACACTCACCATCCTCCCGCCGAGTCCCTCCTCCTCCTCCTCCTCCTCCTGCTGCCTCCCCCGTTACCAGGGGCAACTGCTGCGGCACCGCCCCCGACGTCCCTCGCACGCACAGCGGAGGAGCACAGCAGCAGGGCGGGGCGGGGTCCAGCTCCGCTTTCCCCAAAGTGCGCAAGCGCGCCAAGGTGCCCTCCCACTGCGCGGGCGGGCTGCTGGAGCTGCGGGAGGCGGCGGCTGGTTTATAGAGACCCCGCCATCAGAGAAGTCTCGCCCACGTGGCTGGCGGGGGCCGCCCGGCCTGTGATTGGTCGGGAAGGAGGCGCGTGGGGGCGGGGCAAGGGGCGGTTCCTGGGCGGTGGCCTGAAGTGCATCCTCGCCTGACTTCCAACGCGGGGTGCGTCTGGTGGCAGTTGCTTGAGTGCATTCCTGCCCGGACCAGGTAAGGGGCTTTGGGACAAGGCCACCCGCCGCATCTACCTCCAGTTCCCTCATCCTGGGAGGGAGCTTGGATTTCTATCCTGACTCTCCCTAGGCGGGGCTGTAGCGCGGGCCAGGCTTCCACCTGCCGAAGCCACGTGGCACAAGGAGTGGTTTAGGGCTGCCCATGGATCTCTCCCTTATGGCCTCCAGCGCTTTCATGTGCCAGGCTGAGGGGCGGGGGCGTTATGGGTTGCGCACCCGTCTCCACACACACCGTGTTAGAGTCGTGATGGAGGAGTCCCGGTGGTGGGAGGATGTCTGTTGGAGGGCAAGAAGCAGCTTGAGGACTGGCCCTGAGCGCTGAGGTGAGCTGACAGAGGGGGTGAAAGGCGTTTTGGGATGACCAGGTTTTGCTAAGCTACGTTGGAGCAGGCGGTGCGCCCTCTGCAGTCCCGAAGGAAGCAAAAATGGGCTTGCACTTCCAGGCAAGGAAGAACGAGAGGGATTCTGGGTGAGTTGGGAGGTGCTACCTCCCACTCCTTCCCAGTGCGGAGGACTCGAAGAAGAGTTATCATGTATGTGCCAGGTCCTATTCTAGGCTAGGAGACGTAGCAGGGGACAAAATCTGCCCTCACGGAAATTACATCCTTTCTAGTGAAATGCTTTTCATACAGGATTTCATTTCATTCTCACAACCCTAGAAATTGGTTATTTTAAGGGATACATTGGTTATTTTAAGCAATGAGTCGGGACTTGAACTTAGTTCTTTCTGACTCTTGAGAAAGTGCTTTTAAACACTATTGTATTGTCCAGGTAGGAGGAACGGAGTAGTTTATGTTTGAGATGTAAACTCAGAAGTTTTAAGAGCTGATAAAGTGTGGGCATGGATTATACACCTGGAGGTTTGCAGATGTGTGTGGCTCTTACCTACCTCATTGGGTTCTTGTGAGGATTATTATATGTCAAGTACTTAGAACATTGCCTGGCACATAGGAAGTGCTGTATAGGGCTAAGCTATTATTAATACTTTCATCTAGGTTTTTGGGCTTTGCCCCTCTTCCTACCAGCAGGCTCTCTAGCTTAATTAAGATCATTGGAATGAAGGCAGATTTTCCCTGAATGGTCCTTAGCTATTTATGCATTCAACTAAAGTAATTTTTAAACATCTGCTACCTGCATACCTGCTTCAGATCCTTGGAGAGAAAATGCAGTTCAGAACCTTGACTAAGGAGGTACAAGATGAATGGTTAATTCAGAGCATGCACTTCTACAGTCTACCCATCTCTAGCCTGTTGGTTATTTTGTGAAAAAGGCAAGGCAGCCTTCTCTTTCTAAGTTGTCCAGTGTCTAAGGTTGTGGTTGCCTTGGAGTCACATGAGTGTATAGAGGCATATGCCTGGACCTACTCCTTTAATAGTCTCATTCTCCAACTTTCTTTAGGCAGCCTTGACACCAGCCTTCACCCATCAGCAGTCTTTGGGTCTGACTTGCTTGAGTCTTTGGCTGCCTTGATCTTCCTCTGATGTGAGTACCAGCGATGATGTTTTTTTTTTCTCCCGACCTGGGACTACAAACAGAGAAATCTTGGGTACTCCCCTCCTCCCCACACCCTTGCAAGAGGATACCCCAGAGGAAGTTTGGAAGCCTGTTCTCCGAGCTCTTATGCTGTTTGCCAGAGAAAATCAGCTCTCTCTGGGAGGATGAGCATTACTTCAGGAGAGGTAGTAGGTTATTTCATTTTTTCCCTCTTTTCTCTTCTCTCTCTCTCTTTATTTCCTTCTTAAAACAAGCACCCTGTAGTGGATAGAGGACCTATCTAGGTGACCCTGAGCATTGTGACCTTGGGAAAATAAGGCCCTAGCTATTGTCAGATCTTTGGATGGATAAACAGGATTGGCTCTGTTTGTTGTTCAGCTGTTATGTCTGCCACAGTGCTTAGTGCAGGAACATGTGTGCCACAAATGCTCACCATGCTGCCTCAATCAATGTGAACCTTTCTAGGTGTTAGTTTCCTCTTCTGTAAACTGAGATCTTGGATCCCTGATGTCTTTGAGCTGTGACATTCTCTAATCCCAGAAGGAAAGGGAGGTATCGGTCAATCATCTGATTGATTTCCACTTCCTCTCTTGTTCCCAGGAGTGGAACCATACTCCTTCAGAAGTTGAGCCACCTGGACATGAGAGTGACCTTTTTAGGGAGTACTAGTTGTGGCTTCTGTGGGAAGAGGGAGAGTTACTGTGGAAGAAAACTTGGAGACCAGATAGGACTCAGTATAGGTGGGGTAGACAATTTGTAGCTTCGTGAAAGAAAGCCAGCTCTTACTTCTGTAACCAAGGGGGGTTCTGAGTTTGACTTACCAGAGGTGACATACTGATGCCAAGGGAACCCAGGAATAAGTTGGAATGCATTTCAGGCAGGCAATGAGTATTTTTAGAGGGCAGATGAGAGCTACAGCATGAACCTTACAGTCTGTCAGGGGAGGCAGACTTTCCACAAATAACTGTAAATAACAAGAAAGTGACAGTAACAAAAGCCCAACATGTTGCAAAGGAGGACAGGATGCTATGGGATTATGTAACTGAAGGGCTTGAGTTTGCCCTGAAGGAGTCACAAGACTGTCCCCACTGGGGCCAGTGCTGTGGGGGGAAATGTTCTGGACATAGATTTTAGATGTTTTCTTGGCCTTATGCTTTACATAACACAGGGACTGGGCAGTTCATCTCCTGACCTCAGTAATGAAGGCAAAGGTTCTTGCATAATTTAGCAAATGATTACCCCTTTGTGGTGGAAGTGCTTCCACTATGAAAGGCAGAGGACTTTCCAATGTTGGGTTGTTGGGTTGAGGGTGGAGAGAGATGTCCGAGAAGTGTGTGTGTGTGTGTGTGTGTGTGTGTTTTGAGGGGGGAAGCGTAGCATTTTGCTTCATCGGGCTGTCTCCCTCTGTTGTGAGCTTGGGGCTCTGTAAGCCAAGGCAGTGTGTGATCTGCCGACCAGGCTGACTCCTTTTAGCTTCATGCAGAGTCAGGAAAGTGAACTCTTTCCCTCCTCCCACTCTTGGGTTCATTTGGGACTGGGTGAAATGCCTTTGGTCTTTGAACCAGCCTGCGGGAGGCCAAGTCAGCCTGTCCCTGGAGGGCAGAGCCAGAGCTTTCTCGTCGGCTCCGTGGTGGAGCAGGAGAGGCCGAAGTCAGAGTTCTGGCAGTGGACACTTGCTGTCTGGTTCTGACTTCCCCAGATGGTGCCACTCAGTAGTGGAGTCAGGGCCAGGCAGGGGTGCTGTGGAGATGCCACGCTGGGCTTCTTCCTGCCAGGGAAATGACTTACTCCCAGCTTATCAACTTGTGGACATCTCTCCCACTCTAACAAAAAATCTAAAAACTGACCACCACTCTCCCTTTGCCCCATTTGTTGGCTACTCTCGCCTCCTACCTCTCTGGTTGTTCTTTCTCATCTTTTGGGGCTTCCTTTTTTCTGCTTGCCTCTTAAATGTAGTGGTTTGTCAGGGTATGTCCTCAGCTCTATTCTTCCCATTTTGTGTATTCTTACTCAAAAACTTGATCTTAAACTACCTCAATGCTGCTGACTCACTGTTTTACTTCTAAGCCAGACCTCTGTGCTTTTTTTTAAGCCTAAATATCTGATTGCTGACAAACTGGACCTCTTGGTCAGCAAATACTTGAATTCTCATGCTAGGCACTGGGGTCACCGTGGTGAGCAAAATGGATGCAACCTTTGGCTTCAAGGAGCTTATGGCCTAGTGGGGAAGGTAGGCAATTAGTTAGGATAAAACCACAGAGTAATGGCAAACTGGTATAGCTCTGAAGAAAAAGTATGGAGCCAAGAGCTCTTATAGCAGAGTACCTGATCTAGTTGCATAGGAGGGAGGAAGGGGAGTCCTTCAAAGGATTCTCTGAGGAAAGGAGGTTTAAGCTGAGATCTGAAGGACGAGTGGTGCTTCCTTGCAGATAACTCTAGACTGTCCCTGAAGAGCAAAGGGCTACTTTTTTTGGAGAGAGTTGGAGGGGAGCCCTTGAAATTATTTGCCAGTGTATCTGCTTTTAAGAGTGCCATTTAGGGGCCGGCCCTGTGGCTTAGCGGTTAAGTGCACGCACTCCGCTACTGGTGGCCTGGGTTCGGATCCTGGGCACGCACTGATGCACCGCTTGTCCGGCCATGCTGAGGCGGCGTCTCACATACAGCAACTAGCAGGATGTGCAGCTATGACATACAACTATCTACTGGGGCTTTGGGGAGAAAAAGGGAAAAAAAGGAGAAGGATTGGCAATAGGTGTTAGCTCAGGGCCAGTCTTCCTCAGCAAAAGAAGAGGATTGGCATGGATGTTAGCTCACGGCTGACTCCCCCCCCCCCAAAAAAAAGACTGCCATTTATTCTGAGGTAGCTTTGCTGTAACTTCCCTTGCAGCTGCAATAACCCAAGGGTCTTTATTGAGGTAGTGGTCTTTGGTAGAATTCTTTCATTTACCGCTTAATATAAAACATTTTTGACTAGGCCTGTGGCTTCTATCAGCAAATATTTCCTCTCCCTAATATGCAAATACTGGCTTTGTTTGCTCAATTCTGTGAGTGGTTTTGGATTTAGATGATCATATAACTCAAGAAGATAGCTTTTTAAATCTTGCTCAAACTGTGCCTGTGAACTCGTAATTTAACATATATGGAAAATCCTCAGTTAAGGTGATAATTTTCAAGAAAAAAGACAAATGACTTAGTCATGGAAGATACAGAGTTAAATCTGAAAGTTATTCCTAAAAAACAAGGATGAGTAGGTGTTATTTAGTGAAGAGAGGAAGGAATAGCATTCTGGACAGGGCATAGCGTTTGTCAAGGACCTGATAGAGGTGGCTGCCTATTGCATTTAAGAAAGTCCCATGGTACCGCATGGTGACTATAGTTAATAATACTATATTGCATATTTGAAAGTTGCTAAGAGAGTACATCTTACAAGTTCTTATCACAAGAAAAAAACATTTTGTAACTATGTGTGGTGACAGATGTTAACTAGACTTATTGTGGTGATCATTTCACGATATATGCAAATATTGAATCATTCTGTTGTACAAATATAATGTTATGTGTCAATTATATCTCAATTTAAAAAAAAGTCCCACGGGCCGGCGCCATGGCTTAGCGGTTCAGTGCCCGCGCTCCGCTGCTGGTGGCCCGGGTTCGGACCGGGTGCGCACCGACGCACCGCTCCTCTGGCCATGCTGAGGCCGCGTCCCACATACAGCAACTAGAAGGATGTGCAGCTATGACATACAACTATCTACTGAGGCTTTGGGGGAAAAAAAAAATAAATAAATAAAATTATAAAAAAAAAGAAAAAAAGTCCCATGGCACTTGGAACTCAACATGTGGAAAATCAAATTTACTGTTTTCTCCCTTAAAGCTTATTTTTTCTGCATTCTCTCTCTCAGCACATTATTGCCCAAGTCAGAAACCCTAGGTATCACTCTAGATACTTGTGATGTGTCACCTTGGCGACGCCAAACGAAATCCCCCAGGATCCCCTCTCTGGCATGTTTCCCGTTGGAATGGGCTGTGGGAGAAGCAGCCATTTTGTAGCAGACACAGGCCTTCTCCCAGATATTGGATCAAACACTAATTTAGGTTCTGTGGTCAAGGGATTTTGCAAATATAATTAAAGTCTCTAATTGGTTGGCTTTGACTTAATCTAAGGGAGATTATCCTGGGTGGCCTGGCTTAATCAGATGGAATCCCTTTAAAAGAGGGCTAGGCCCCCCTGGGGTCAGAGACTTCAGCCACAGCTGGGCCTGCATTGCTCTCCTTCCCCTAGGATCGTCTCTTCCCAACTGCCTGCCCTGCGGGCTTCAGGCTTACTTAGCCAACTCCCACAATTATGTCAGCCAATTAGCTAATTCCTTGTACTAAATCAATTTTTATATATTTATCAATATCCTGTATATAATATATATATACACAAAGGGCAAACTGATTCTACTTCTCTGGTTGAGCTCTGAGTGAGAATATTCCTCCTCTACCCAATCACTTAGCAAATCCTCAGATTCTGCTGCTTCAAAAGGTTCTCTCCTTTTGTTCCCTCCTCTCTGTTCTGGTGCATCTGGGTTCATTTGAGCAGCACTTCTTCTTGCCTGGATTATTGGGGTTCCCTTCCAGCTGGTCTCTGTGCCTCCTATGAGTTCCTGCCACCCTATGTTTATTCTCAAATGATTGCCCAGAGTGTTCTTTCTAAACTATATATCTGATCTTGTCTCTCTTCTTAAAATCTTTTAATGGCTTCCTGAAACTTCAGGCAAAAGTTCAAAAGCTGTAGCTTTTTTATATGATTGCATTTTCTCTTCTCTTAGCATATCGATTATACTTCTTTTGAAAATTTTTTTAGTGGGTGCTCTAGAGTTTGCAATATATATTTGCAACTAATCCAAGTCTACTTTCAAATAACACTATACCACTTCACTGGTAGTGCAAGTACCTTGTAATAGAGTATTCCTAATTCCTCCATCCCATTCATAATAGCATTGATATACTGCATATATATATGCATATATAGCATATATATATATACTGTCATTCATTTCTCTTATTTGTAAGCTATAATCACCAAATACGTTGTTGCTATTATTTTGAATAAACTGTTAATCTGTTTGTTAACTGTTAGCAATTAAGAATACGATTTTATTTTACCTTCATTTATTCCTTCTCTGACACTCTTTCTTTATGTAGATCTGAGTTTATGACCTATTTCTTTCTCTCTGAAGAACTTCATTTAACATCTTGCAAGTCAGGTCTATTGGTGACAAATTCCCTCAATTTTGTTTGTCTGAGAAAGTCTGTATTTCTCCTTCACGTTTAAAGGATAATTATGCTGGATACAGAATAATAGGTTGATGAATCTTTTTCTTTCAACACTTTAAATATTTCATTCACTCCGCTCTCTTCTTGCTTGCATGGTTTCTGAAGAGAAGTCCAATGTAATTCTTATCTTTGCTCTTCTACAGATAAGGTGTTTTTTTTCCCTCTATTTGCCTTCTTTGTTGATTTTCTTGGTCTTGATTTTCTGTAGTTTGAATAAAATATGCCTAGGTGTAGATGTTTTGGTAGTTATCCTGCTTGGTATTCTGTGAGCCTCCTGGATCTGTGGTTTGATTCTGTCATTAATTTTGGAAAATTCTGTCATTATTACTTCAAATATTTCTTCTGTTTCTCTCTCTCTTCTCCTTCTGGTATTCCCATTACATGTATGTTACACCTTTTGTAATTGTCCCAAGGTTCTTAGATATTCTATCCTGTTTTTTTAATTCTTTTTTCTCTTTACTTTTCAGTTTGGGAATTTTTTATTGACACATATTCAAGCTCACTGATTCTTTCCTTGGCCATGTCCAGTCTACTGATGAGCCCACCAAAGGCATTCTTCATTTCTGTTACAGTATTTTTGGTTTCTAGCATTTCCTCTTGATTGTTTCTTAGAGTTTCCATCTCTCTGTTTACATTATTCATCTGCGCTTCCATGTTGTCCATGTTCCTGTTGGAGTCCTTAGCATGTTAATCATAGTTATTTAAAATTCCTGGTCTAGAGGCCGGCCTGGTCACGTAGTCGTTAAGTTCGCACGCTCCACTTTGACGGCCTGGGGTTCGCAGGTTCAGATCCTGGGCATGGACCTACACACTGCTCATCAAGCCATGCTGTGGCAGCGTCCCACGTATAAAATACAGGAAGACTGGCACAGATGTTAGCTCAGGGCCAATCTTCCTCACCAAAAAATAAAATAAAATAAAATAAAATTCCTGGTCTGATAATTCCAAAATCTCTATCATCTGGTTCTGATGCTTGCTTTGTCTCTTCAAACTGTTTTTTGCCTTTTAGTATGCCTTGTAATTTTTTGTTGAAAGCCAGATGTGTGTGAGGTTTTATGTTTATCTGGCGAGGAGTTAGGCTGTCTATTGTTTGTGGAAGCTATAAGTGTCAAAGGGTAACATTTCCTTTGGTGTCCTTGTTTTTGTTTCCCTTGTTGTCTTTGAGTTTCTAGAGACTTCTTAAGTTCTAAGATTTGCAGTTCTTTCTTTTGTTATTCAGTTCTCCCTGTTATTGTACAGGAACCTGTTGTTGGAGGGGTAAAGTGTGAGGGGAAGGAGAGCGTTCTATATCCGGTGATTAGGTCTGAGTCTTTGAGGGAGCCTGCCCCCCTGGATCTTCATAAGTGCTTTTCAGGCTCTCCTCACCCCTTTAAGTGAGACAAGAAGGGTAGAAGGGGCTGGAGTTGGGTATTTCCCTTCTCCCAAGCCAGTTAGGTTTTGGGAAAACCCAAGCCAGTTAGGTTTGGGTAGAATAGTTCCCTTTGAGGGCAGACTTTGTTAAGAACAGAGGGCTCGGGGCCGGCCCGGTGGCTTAGCGGTTAAGTGTGCGCGCTCTGCTATTGGCGGCCCGGGTTCGGATCCCGGGCGTGCACCGACGCACTGCTTCTCCAGCCATGCTGAGGCCGCGTCCCACGTACAGCAACTAGAAGGATGTGCAACTATGACATACAACTATCTACTGGGACTTTGGGGGGAAAAGAAAAGGAGGAGAATTGGCAGTAGATGTAGCTCAGAGCCCGTCTTCCTCAGCAAAAAAGAGGAGGATTAGCACGGATGTTAGCTCAGGGCTGATCTTCCTCACAAAAAAAAAAAAAAATCAGAGGGCTCTCACTACACTTAAGAATGGCTACTTCTCCCATCTCTCTGCCAAAAGCACTAGGGGATTTTTCTCTGATCTGCACCCTGAGACCCTGATGGGGCTCCTGGAGGTAAAACTCACAAAAATGTGGGGGTCCCCTCTAAGACCGAATCCTCCTGGAACTTTTAGCAGTCAAGCTGGTCCACACTGAGCTTCCAGCAATTTGTTGATTAGTTTAAATTTTCCAGTGGTCCTTGCCCCAAGAGTGGGCTTCTGCTTCTGGTAAGCTGTGATTCTCTGTACCTGCCTGTCTCTCAGGTTGGGGGTGGTAGTTTGCCTGTGACCCTAATTCTCTGATGGGTCTAAGAAGAGTTGTTGATTTTCAGTTTGTTCAGCTTTTGTCTTGTTGTGAAGACAGGAGTGACAGCTTCCAAGCTCTTTACATATCAGACCTGCCTTAGCTTTTCAAGTCATGGATTCCAGAACCCAGTTACAGGCAAGAATTCTGAAGTAAATCTGAAGTAAATTCTGAGTTAAAATCCTGGCTCTGCCACTGGGTAGTGCTTGTGTGACTTGGTAAAGTTGCTTATCTGTGCCTCAGTTTTCTCATCCATAAAATGGGATTAAATTAAAGAGTATGTGTCTTATAGGGTTATTGTGAAGATGAATTCAGAAAATGCATGTCAAGCACCAAGCAAAGTGTCCAGCACAGAGTAGAGCTCAGTAAGTGTTAGCTGTTTTCATCCTCGTCAGGTCCCCATATGCGCTGTGTACTTTCAACACTGGCTCTTTTTTCTGCCTGGGATACCTCTCCTCCATCTATCTAGCTTTTACATGTCCTTCAAAACATTGTTTATTTCTTGTTCTCAGAAAGCGTGTTCTAAATCCCTCATCCATTTTAGATAAGGTGACCATATAATTTATTACCAAATTTGGACACTTTTGAGAGTAAAAAGGGGTGCTATTAATAATTACCCACGACAATAGTCCCAGGCAAACTGAGAGGTATGGTCATCTCCGTTTTAGATACCTCTTCTCTGGCTTTCCACTGGTCCCAATGTCTGCCAACAGCATTGTTCACACTACTGTCCTGGTTGATTTACTTGTTTGCTTGCCTCCCATTCTGCAACTTCTCCAGGGCAGGCACAGTGCCTTACTCACAACCGTGGCCAGGATCTTTCACAGGGCTGGCATGTACCATGTGTGCACGCATGCACACACACACAAGCACACTGAAATGATGAAAGTGATTATGCCATGTTCATTTCCACCTTTATCTGTGATTGTTTTACCTTTAATGTGATCTCATGCCTTCTACCTCCTTCAGATAAATCTATTTTATCTTCTGGGGCCTCACTTGCATTCCACCTCTTCTGGGAAGCCCCCTTTGATTACTGTGCCCCCCATTTCTACTTCCTCTCATCTCCTATACTTATTGTTGCTGTACATATTATATACTGTTCCATGGATGGACTCTTGTTCCCCAGTCAGACTCAGCTCCCCAAGGACAGGCACCGTGTTGTCCCTGTTTCCAGTCTCCCTGACAGCATGATCAAGCACAGGGCTGGCCACCAGCAGGCACTCAGGAAACACTTGTTGGTGCCCAGTTGCTCAGTCTGGTGACCATTCACTGGGGCCTTCCCAAGCTGAGTCAGATGATGCTAGTGGCTGGTGAAAGGAGGCAGTCTGTAACAGTGGGAGGTGCTCAGGGCTTCTGGGGTAAGCTCTGATTTTGGAGACAATCCTTACTTTTCCTCTGTTCCTTAAGTCCACAGTTTTGTGTGTGAGCAAGATGGAGACTGACCTGTCTGGCTTTGACATCGATGCCCCCCGTTGGGACCAGTGCACTTTCCTGGGGCGGGTGAAGCACTTCTTCAATATCACAGACCCCCGCACTGTCCTGCTACCAGAGCGGGAGCTGGACTGGGCCAAGGTGATGGTGGAGAAGAGCAGGTGAGCGGTTAGGAGAAGGGGCTGGAGGCACTGGGGTGACATTGATGGGTCCCCTAGGGAGGAGGTGGAGACTGAAGATGAGGGAATAGGCAGAAATCATCAGGAAGGAGGGAGAAGTGAGAGCAGGATGACTCGGGACAGGGCGACTGGGAGGTAACTCTGCCTGTTGTCCTTTGGTGGCAGGATGGGAGTCGTGCCCCCAGGCACTCAAGTGGAACAGCTGCTGTATGCCAAGAAGCTCTATGACTCGGCCTTCCACCCTGACACCGGGGAGAAGATGAACGTCATTGGGCGGATGTCCTTCCAGGTCCCTGGTGGCATGATCATCACAGGCTTCATGCTCCAGTTCTACAGGTGGGATCCGGGAGCAAGGCAGTGAGAGGCGCAGCTGCCTGGATTCTGTGGGTTGGAGGACGGAACCATGCTGACATATCCAACCTGACCTGGTTTCTAAGTGTGTATACTGTAATTACCTGCTCTTAGAATGGGCCGTGAGGCTGGAGCTCTTTAGCCCAGACAGGTGTTCATAACCTTTAATTGGAAGGCGTGAAAAAAGATATTGAAAAAAAAGGAGCCATATTATGATAAAATAATAATCTTTATTGATACCTTACCAGATACCAATGATCATCATCTTTATTGATCTCTTACCAGATACCAGGCACTGTGCTAAATTCTTTGCATATATTACTTCATTTAATCTTCTTAACAACCCTTCAGAGGGGTACTATTATTGTCTCCATTTTATAGATGAAGAACTGAGGTTCTAGAGAAGTTATATAACTTGTCCAAGTTCACACAGCCAGGAGACATTGGTGTCTGGATTTTTTTTGTGTGTGTGAGGAAGATCAGCCCTGAGCTAACATCCATGCCAATCCTCCTCTTTTTGCTGAGGAAGACTGGCCCTGGGCTAACATCTGTGCCCATCTTCCTCCACTTGATGTGGGATGCCGCCACAGCGTGGCCTGACAGGCGATGCGTCGGTGCGCTCCCAGGATCTGAACCTGGACCGCCAGCAGCGGAGCACGTGCACTTAACCGCTACACCCCGGGGCCGGCCCCAGGTGTCTGAATTTTAACTGAGGCAATCCTCTCTGGAACACTCAATGAATAAGCTATCCTAATTCCTTCTTCAAAAAGTAGCTATTCAACAGTGAATTTAATGTATTTTTATCCTGTAGTATCCCAGGAAAAAAATAGGAAGACCCTTTCAGCCCAGTTGGGGAGAGAATAGATTTTCTCTGGAGCTTCTGGATGTGTGACTCCTCCCCTTTCCTCTCTTCCTCCTCGTCCCACACGCATTCATTTGTCCAGTTATTGAGCCAGGCCTTGGCTCAATAAAGACTTGAGACCCTCCCCTCCAGGGCTACCCCCAGGAGCCCCCAGTTTTGTTGAGGAGACCAGGAAGTAAACAGCTACCGTCCAGCTTGCTAAGTGGTAGGTTGTGGGGAGAATACGAGGTTGTAGGAACAGGGAGCATGGAATGGCTATGTCTTGGCAGCGGAAGAGTCGAGAAGCTTCCAAGGAAGAAGTGATCTCTCGACAGAGCAGGATTTAGCCATGTCTGGAAGCGGGGATTGTGGATATTCCAGGCAGGGGGCCAGCCTGTGCAAAAGCTCAGGTGCATAAAACAGCATGGGAACAGTTTGGGAACAGCAGGTAACGTGGTTGGACTGGTGTATACCAAGCCCTCTTTCCATCCTACTCTCTGGGCCTTTACTGGTAGGACGATGCCGGCGGTGATCTTCTGGCAGTGGGTGAACCAGTCCTTCAATGCCTTAGTCAACTATACCAACAGGAATGCAGCTTCCCCCACGTCAGTCAGGTAGGAGACCTGAATCCCAGGCTGTCCACGTGGGTCTGGAGCACATGGCTGTCCTCTTGTCTCTGGGGGTACAGCCCTTCTAAAGGGTTCCTGGGCTGTCAGTCCTCCCTGGGTGGGACTTACAATGGGCAGGTGACCAAGTCTCCCTTTTCAGGGTTTGTAAGTATTTTCTTAGGCTGACTAGGAGAGTATCTTTTTCCTAGACCAATTCAAAATGCGTTTGTTCATTTATTCTGCAAATATTTCTTGAGTGTGTATTATATGCCAGGCATGGTTCTAGGTGCTGGGGATACACTTGAGTAAGATGTGTGGTCCCTGTTCTCATGGAGTTTAAGGCCTTTTAAGAAAACAAGCACAGGGCCGGCCCCGTGGCTTAGCGGTTGAGTGTGCGCTCTACTACTGGCGGCTTGGGTTCGGATCCCGGGCGCGCACCGACGCACTGCTTCTCCAGCCATGCTGAGGCCGCATCCCACATACAGCAACTAGAAGGATGTGCAACTATGACATACAACTATCTACTGGGGCTTTGGGGAAAAAAAAGGAGGAGGATTGGCAATAGATGTTAGCTCAGAGCCGGTCTTCCTCAGCAAAAAAAGGAGGATTAGCGCGGATGTTAGCTCAAGGCTGATCTTCCTCACAAAAAAAAACAAACAAACAAAAAAGAAAACAAGCACAATAATTTCAGACTGTGATTGCTCCCATTAAGGAAATAAACAGGGTGACAAAATAGAGAACAGCAGAAGGCGTCTGTGTAGATCGGCTGGTCAGGGAAGTCCTTTCTGCAGAGCTGACATTTCAGCTGAGTTCTGAAGGATAAGGAGTTAGCCAGCAAGAGCCCAGGGAAGAATTCTCCAGATAGGGACCAGCAGTGTGCAGAGGTTCTGAGGCAGGAAAGAACTTGGCATGGTTCAAGTACTGAAAGGAGACCAGGGGGCTGGAGCATCATGAGTAGGGGAGGAGGTCACAAGTTGAGGCTGGGGACAGATCACATGAGCTGCTCAGGCAGGAAGCCCAGTTTCTAGACTTTCTCACTCAAGCCATAGTCTTGCCCTCAGCCAGCAGGGCTCCCCACTCCCAAGCATCTCTCTCCTCCACTAGGCAGATGGCCATTTCCTACATCACAGCTACAACCACTGCGGTGGCCACTGCTGTGGGCATGAACATGTTGACAAAGGTACGGTCTGGGCCGCTGTGGGCATGGTGGCCACTAGGGGGCAGCAAAGTCCTAGGGAAAACTACTTTCTCGAGGCAGGAGACAGTTCTCCAGTCTGCGTTAGTTGGGTATGGCCAGAGCCCAGCCAAGTAGTGGGAACTACAGCAGAGCTGTCCCCAGGTTGGTCTTTCTCAGGCCTTTGAGGGTGTTTGGGTTCCCAGACTGGGTGTCTGGATGTGTGGCAGTAGCGAGGTCTGATTTCTTGTTTGATAGTCCTTAATCCCCCTCCTTTCCCATCTTCAGTGAGCCTGACCATATTCCCTTCCCCCAACAGAGAGCTCCACCCCTGGTGGGCCGCTGGGTGCCCTTTGCTGCTGTGGCTGCAGCTAACTGTGTCAACATCCCAATGATGCGACAGCAGTGAGTACAAGGATCCCTTTTCCTCCCTACAAACCACGAGGTTAGCAGGGAAGGGGCAAGAAACCAAGGCAGTGGGTGGCTTCTTGGGGCAGAGGTGGGTGTGAGGAGGCCTGCTGGGCTGCACCTCTGAAAGGTCCCTGAGGATTGGCTGCTCCAAAGGTGATGGCTCGGGAGTGGCGGGTGACTTAGGTCTAATCTGTGATGAGTGCTATGGGAGTCATTTTGTGGATGATGTGGGATGGGGGGATAGCGTGGACCTGTGGAGTTTTATACTAGATCATGTCCTTTCAACTGCAACTGTGTTTAAGTTGTGAACTCTGCCTATTTCCAAAGCCCGGGGGATGGCTTACAGAATGAAATGTAGCAGAGTGAGGTGTCCAGAGATAGAACAGGACCAAGAAACTTTGAAAGAAGCCAGAGGTGGGCCGGCCCCGTGCCTTAGCGGTTAAGTGCGCATGCTCCGCTGCTGGCGGCCCCGGTTCGGATCCCAGGCGCACACCGACGCACCGCTTCTCCGGCCATGCTGAGGCCGTGTCCCACATACAGCAACTAGAAGGATGTGCAGCTATGACATACAACTATCTACTGGGGCTTTAGGGGAAAAAACCAAATAAATAAAATTATATATAAAAAAAGAAGCCAGAGGAGTAGATAGATGTTTTCCAGGCACCCGGCTCTAAGCTTCGCAGAGGAAAGGTAAAAGGAGAAACCCTTTGCGTCTCATGTTCTTGTTTCTTGACTAGAGAAAGCATAGACATTCCTCTGTTATAAAATTTAATGATGTAATACGTGTAAAGCACTCAAAACAGTGCCTGGAATGTAACAAATGCTACATAAGTGTTAGCTGTTATTGCTGCTGTTATCATCATTGCCTCCATCGTCATCACCAATATCTACAAGCCACATTTTCTTGGGACTACCAGCAAATGGAAATTTATCACAATAGCCCTTGCAGAAAGAGCACACTCCCTGACTAGTCATGCGTACACATTGCTCCTCTCCTCTTTCCCTCCCCCACCCAGTTGCTCCTTCCCAACATATGAATGAGTCCCAGCCACCTACCTGGTCGTGGGTTGAGTGCTGGCAAGAACTGGCCTGAGAATAATGGCCAGAGCAGCTACTGTTTGTGGAGCAGTCACTCTGTGTCAGGCGTTGGGCCAAGCACTTTGCAGGCATTATCCCATTTAATCCTCTCCAAGTCCTGTGAAATGGGTGCCACGATTATCCCCATTTTGTAGATGAGGATAATTGAGTCTTTAGAAGGATTAGGGAACTTGCTCAAGATCATACACTTACTCTGCACTTTTAGGGTTCAACCTAGGCAGTCTGGGCCCACAGCTAGATCACTCCCTGAAGTACAGATGGAAGGCCAAAGGGCCAGGCTGCAGGAAGGGGCTTCCTAGAGCTTGAGTGCCCTGGCCTTGGTCCCCTGGTGTGTCACATCGCTGGCAGTCCTCCTGCACCGCTTTCTCAAGTCCAGCAACTCCTGTCTATGTTTAGGGAACTCATCGAGGGCATCTGCGTGAAGGACAAGAATGACAATGAGATTGGTCAGTCCCGGGTGAGTGGAGGCCTCCCTTTGGGGTGGGAGGATGGAATTCCCTCTCCTACCCTGTCCTGTCCTTGGTGGTCACAGTAGGCCTGGGTTCCATTATAAGATTGAGAAGCCTTCTCCCTGACTCCATCCTCATTCCCCATGGATTTTCTCTACATGTCTTTGTTCAGAATAGGCCTCTCATGTCCTTTCTCCATCATTTCTGATCCTGAAGCCATAAAAGTCTGACTGGGTAGGAGAGGGTTGGGTGAGGTCACTCCACCCCTTCCCCTTTACCAGCTCAGACTTGGCTGTGACCCTGACCCTGACCCAGCCCTCTGGTACAGCCCATGTATACTGGATAAGGTCATTCCTGACAACTTACTCTTTGTTGCCCTCAGAGAGCTGCAGCCATAGGCATCACCCAAGTGGTTATTTCTCGGATCACCATGGCAGCCCCTGGCATGAGTAAGATGGGGAAGCCCTCCCTTCCTGGGGGACCTTGGAACACATGGTGGAGACCTCAGCCACACTCAGCTTTCCTGTGGGAGGCGGGACCTCAGCCTCTACAACCATGCTTCTCAGACTGGTTTGCTTGAGTGCTGAAAGCCACAGGAGAACCACACCGTAGTTCCTGAAACATCAATTAATCAGAGATTTGGGGGAGAAAGTTATATTCATTCAACAAATATTCCTTAAGTGCCTTCATTGTTCTGGATGCAGTGCAGGTGCTGGGGAGACAGTGGTAGAGAAAATAAATTCCCTGCCATGGTTTTGCTTCCAGCAGGGGCACATGACAAAGTAGGAAACAAAACTTATTTGCAGGAGCCTTCAAGGACAGTTTTAGTGGTGAGAAGGACGCTTTTGGCCTGTGGTACTTGTCCTCCTGTTACTACAGGTGTGCAGGTTGAGAAGTTTGAGAAGCACCCTTCTGCTGGGACCTGGGGGAGAGGTCGGGGGTAGCCATGCCTAGGTAGTCTTCTGTTCTTCTCCCAAATGAAAAGTATTTTCTGGAACTTCTGGGGAAGGAGGAGGAACCACTCCTCCCTGATCTGACTTTGGAAAGGAGTCTTGGCAGAGTCTTAGAGCCCTCCCCCCAGCTTCTCCCTGGTCTCTTCCAGTCTTGCTGCCAGTCATCATGGAAAGGCTGGAGAAACTGCGTTTCATGAAGGTAAGTGGGATTCTCATTGTCATCTTCCCTGCCCAGAGTCCCCCAACCACACCTGTGCCTGGGGGCTCCTGACCCTCTTATCCTTCGCTCTAGCTCCCACCCTTCATCTCACTCAGGTAGGGCCCACCCCAGTCCCTGCTGGCTGCCTGTTTTAGACACCACGGCCAGTTTCTTGGCCTTGCCTGCAGAGACAAGGACTTTCTCCCCTTCTCCCCTTCAGAGGCAGGATTTTCATGCCTGTGGGTTTCTGTCTGGCTGATCGGTGGCAGGGCAGGTGTGGGGTTCACCTTAAGGTATGTAAGTCCCATATGGGTCTCTCTTTTGTTTGTTTTTGTGCAGAAAGTCAAGGTTCTGCATGCCCCATTGCAGGTTTTGCTGTCTGGGTGCTTGTGAGTAACATATTTTCTTGGTTTGGGTTCTATGGTGGCTGGGGCACCCAAGATCTGTCTTCTTGTGTCACCCATGTTGGAGAACACATACTCCTTTACGTGACTTCAAAAGTGCCTGAGCTCAGAACACCTGTGGTCCATCTGGAGAGCTCTTGCCCCATCTTTTTTGAGGGCACCTGGCTGGCTAGGCTCTATGTACACATCTGTGTGGAAAGCCAAGTGCTTGGGTGTCCTCCTGTCCCAGGGTCTCCCCTCTGACCTTAGATCTGGAGCAGTTTTAGAGAAGTCACAAAAATGATGAGACAACCCCAGCACAAACAAGAAATGATAATTCTGTGATGCAGTAGAGCTAATGCTGTGGTCATTATCGTGTTGCGTGTGTGAAATCAACCTGTTGTACACCTTAAACTTATACAATGTTACATGTCAATTACATCTCTAAATAAATAAGTAAGTAAGTAAATAAGATTAGACAAAAATGATGAGATGGCCTGGGGCTATCAGGTGTCCAGCCTCGCCCAGGAGGAAAGCACTACAAGTCGTGGTGGGTGCCTGCCATTGACTGGACGTGTCCTGTCAAGTGCTTTGCAAGGCTAATGACAACAACAACTAACATGTGCTGAGTGTTTTCTGTGTGTCCCCACTGTGCCCATGCTTCACATCTATAATTTCACTTAATTCCCTCAGCTGTAGAGGTATATATACTGATATACTGTCATCATCTCCTTTTACAAATGGAGAAACTGAGGCTTAGAGAGATGAAGAAACTTGGCCAAGGGTAATTGCAGAATCTGAGACCAGACCCTCGGCTGTCTAACATCCTGCTATCCTATCTTCTGCTAAATGAGTTGCTACTGAGGGAGCGCTTACCATGGGCTGGGTGCTGTACGTATGTTATCTCATTTAATCCTCACAGTAACCCTGCAGTGTAGGCACTCTTGTCCTCCCTCTGCTGGTTCTGAGGTAACTTGCCCCCGATTGCACAGCTAGTAAGTGGCAAAGCTGGGATACAAACCCAGGTCTGTTAGACTCTCAGATCCTCTAAGACATGGTCCTGGACCTGGATCATCAGAGAATTTGTTAGAAATAAATAGTCTCAAGCCCTTCCCAGACCTACTGAATCAGTGTTGCATTTTAGCAAGCTCCTCAGGTTATTTGCGTGCACAGTGAAGTTGGAGAAACTCTGCCCTTTACTGCTCTCCGACAGTCCAGGTGTTCAGTGAATACGGGAGCAGGACGTTGGGTTCATCCCCCTCACTGCTTTCCCTACATGTCAGCGGGGCCTTGTGGTCTTTAGGGCTGCTGCTCGCACTCCCTAGTGACCCCCTTATCTTCTTCGTCTCCTTGAATGCCGGGGCTGGATGTGGGGTTAGGGTTGGGAGGGGGAGGGGGAGCTGATTTTATTCCGTGCCAGAATGAATATCCTGGCACTGAGAGACCAGGAGGAGGGTTGGAGGGAGAGGAGCTATGGGGCCAGCTGGAAGGCAGGCCAGGGGAATGGGCATCTCCCCCTTCCTTTTGGGGGCTCGGGGAAGGGGTGTGGGTGGGCCTGTGGGCAGATGCTGCCTAACACTTTGGTTTCTCCTTTCTTCCAGCCTCATCTTCATGGTGCCAGTGGCCTGTGGGCTCTTCCCTCAGAAATGGTATCAGCTCTTCATTCCTCACTTTGTTTTACTGAACACCCTGTCTCTGCTCTTCCTGACCTGCCTGCTGTCCTGAAAGAGAGAGGAGGGGGCAGGAAGGGCAGCATTTGTCCAAGGACAAGTGCCTGTCAGCCCAAACTCTGGGCTTCTTAACCCCAGGTGAATTGGTAAACCAAAACAGATCTCCAAGGGGCAGAGAGATGAGTTGCTCCCTCCCAGTGGAGCAAGGGCTGCCTTGGAGAGGAGCTGGGGGAACAACCCTGCTCTTTGGGTTATTAGATACATATCCCCTGGCTGGATCTGGTCTTTGAAACAGAACAAGGGGATAGCTACCTATTCTGGTTCATGTTTGCCAGAGGGTGGATGACTTGGACCTTTCTACTTTCCTGGCATGACCTGGAAGGGGAGGAGGGGTTGAGAAAGGATGATGGAAAAAGGAAGGGAAGCATCAGACTGGGATGGTGGGCTGGGGGGTGGGGGGGGGGCAGGACTAGCTCCAGGAGGCCAGGGGTAGCTTGAATATAGACTGAGAAGATGCCAGTCTCCCCTTCCTTAGTACTCTCGGTACTTCTTAGTCATGTGCTAGACATCTCCTGTGTTCTGAGCACTGTGCTTGTAATCTGGTAGAGAAGATGGAAGTTGAGCACCAGGGAGAATGAAGTCAGGCCTGAATAGAAGTAAAAGCAACATACTGTGGTATACAAAGGCTGTTAATATTTCTGATGGGAAAATCGGGAAGGGCTTCTTAGAGATGGCATTTGAGATGGACTTTATCTGAGGGTAATTTGCTGCTTGTCCAGGTGTGTGCTCATAATTCTCTTCTGTTCTCTTCTCAGTGAATTGCCAGTTTCCTATCTGGAACCGGAGCTCCAAGACACCATCAGGGCCAAGTATGGAGAACTCGTGCCTTCTGTCTACTTCAATAAGGGTCTCTAAATGCCCCACTCCAGCAAGGACCAGTCTATACCCATATTCACCAGCTCTTCCTTAGCTGTTGTGTATACCTGTGCCCTCACTCCCCTTTGCCAACAGGGCCTGAAGGCCAATGTGGGTTGGGGGGTGGTGGGTGAGGGGGAGGATGCCTCATGCTTCCACCAGGCACCTGGTTTACTGAACTCCAGGGGATAAAGGTGAACAAGGGGAGCAAAGACCAAATCTATCTGCTCCCCCTTCACCCCCATCCCCTGGAGACCAGGAGCTGAGACCCCCTTCGGGGAGAAGTTGCTGGGACCTGGGGGAGACACTCAAGCAAACCATTTGGAGAAATTAGGAAGCCTTTGGGATTCTGGTTCCAGCCAGGATTGGGGAAGAGCCCCTGGGACAAAGAGACGTTCCTACTCCTCTTTCCTCTTCACTCCTCCTCCTCTTCTCACGCTGTGCAACCTCCTACCCATGCAATTCTAACTAACTCAGGAAGGGGGAGGGAAGAGGTCTGTGTCACCTTGGGGCTCTTCACTCTTCCCCATTCTTCTCCCCAATACCCCCTAGTCGGAAAGCTTCTTTGGGAGTGCTGCTGAACGTGAGTTTCTCAGGCACCCAGGAGTTCTTCATGCTGAAAAAGGTCACTGTGTGAGGCAGCAGAGTTTCAGGTGCTTCAAACCCTGTTTGTTGACACTGATTTTGTTCTCCTGCCCTAAAATCATGTCTGACTTTACTTCTTTGTGTTTAAAAGATAAATCCATTAACTGTGAGTATAAAGGATGTATGTAGGCATTAACTACACATTTTAATGGGTATGATTTCCTGGCTGCCTCCCTTCCTCAGCCCATTGGGTTAAACACCAAAGAAAGACTGGTATGTACTGAATAGGAAAGGGAAGTTTTATTTGGACACTGCTAAGAAGAAATCAACCAAGACCAAAGAGCCTTAAAGGGCACACAGCAAAGCACAGCCACTTGTCCTTCCCAGCTTGGCTGCTGTAGGCGATTTCTCAAGCTCTGGGGTCAGGGGCTGTTGTGGCTTACCTGGGATCAATGTCTGTATGAGTTTTGTCTAGTAGAATTTACTGACTGTTCAAAAGACATCACTGTGAATTGAATAAATTTCTTGAAAGAACACAATGAACTCAGGATCTGGTCTGACTGGCCTTGGTATGGAGGTGGGTATCACAACTATAAGGGGAACCTGTCTGATGCCCGGAGGCCATTGTTCATTTCCCTTATTATGGAAGAGAAATCCGCCTGTCTTTGCTGGAAGGTCCAGAGGACTACCAGCATAGCAGCTGTATTGCTCCAGAGCAGGAATTGGTAAACAATGGCCTAAGGGCCCAAATCCCCTGCTACCTGTTTTTGTGTGCCTGGGAACTAAGAATGGTTTTTACATTTTTAAAGAAAAAAATGAAAAAAGTAAAAAAGCAAAATACGTAACAGAAGAATATGTATCAGAGACCCTATGTATGTGGCATGCAAAGCCTAAAATATTTACTCTGGCCTTTTACACAAAAAGTTTCCCCTGGAGTAACGGTTCTTAAGAACATACATCAGGATCACCTGGGGTTTGTTAAAACACAGATTGTCGGGGCTCGCCCAGTGGCGTAGTGGTTCACACGCTCTGCTTTGGCAGCCCTGGGTTCATGGATTCGGATCCCAGGTGCAGCCCTAGGCACCGCTTATCAAGCCATGCTGTGGCAGGCATCCCACGTATAAAAAGTAGAGGAAGATGGGCATGGATGTTAGCTCAGGGCCAATCTTCCTTAGCAAAAAGAGGAGGATTGGCAACAGATGTTAGCTGAGGGCTAATCATCCTCCCCCCCCCAAAAAAAAACCCACACACAGATTGTAGGGCCCATCCCCAGAATTTCTAATTGTGTAGGTCTGGATGGAGCTTGAGAATTTGCATTTCTGGTAATTTCCCAGTGATGCTGATTCTGTTGGTCTGGGGGCTGCACTAGAAGGACCACTGCTCTAAAGAGAAAAGGCCTCTTCCCTGAGGCTAAGGTACTGGCTGCAGTTTGATTTTTCCCCCTATTTTTAAAAAATATAATTATATAATTATAATAAATATATAAAAAATAAAATATAATTGATATAAATTCATCCTTTTAAAGAGTATAATTTAATGAGTTTTAGTATACTCACAAAATTGTGCAACCAACATCACTAATTCTAGAACATTCTCATCCCCAAAAGAAACCATACTCATTAGCAATCATTCCCCATTTTCTTCATGCCCCTGCCCCAGTCCCTTGCCCTCAGTCCCCCCTAATCTACTTTCTGTCTCTATAGATTTGCCTATTCTGGACATTTTCTATAAATTGAATCACACAGTATGTGGCCTTCTGTGTCCAGTTTCTTTTACTTAGCACAGTGTTCTCAAAAGTTCATCTGTGCCGTAACGTGCAATTTGATTTTAGCCGATGTCTGAACAGAAAAGTCAGTGTCTTTGAGCTAGCTTTCTTAGGCTAGGGGATCTAGCTTCAGCTTTGCCTATTTCCAAAGGCAAATAGGAAAAACATTACCAGAGCTCAGAAGCAATTCCGCACTGATGTTCTTTCAAGAATGGACAACCTTCCCCTTTCCTTCCCAGCTCCGTAAGCCTCCTGGCATTCCTCCTTCTTCCATAGACAATTACTCTTTTGGAAAAGTATGTATTGGCTACAGTTCAGAGGCACTATTTAAAAGTGTTCACTCAAACTGCATCTCAGCTCCATTTTGTAAGGCCTCTCTGCTTTCTTTGAGTGGGCTCCTGTGGGATGTGGAAAGAGAGGTGGTTAGGGTGACAAAAACGCCTTGGTGTGGGCAGTGTGAATCCAGACTGTGCAGGGTTTAGTGTTTGTCCTGTTCAGTAGCTTGGTTTGAGCTCTCAGGTAAAGGGAGAAAGTCCTCCTTTATATGGAGGATTTGTAACTCCTTGAGGCCAAGATTGAGACCCTCTGCTATGAAAATAATTGGTCCCTTGCTTAGTACTCAATCTTTACTTCTCCCATAGGGAGCTTGATTTGTGGGATGGATGAATTTCTAAGAAACTCGAGATTGGGAAAAATACTTGTCACCTTTTGCAGCACTTGGGAAAACAGGATCAAGGTAGAGGCAGAACTATGGACATTCTTAAGCTAGGGCAAAACCGATTTCTTCACTCTTACCTGTTTCGCACTTTGCCACCATTTAAGCCAAGAACAAACTCCCTCTGGACTCAGCTATGGGCTAGGCTGGGCCAGCCTGTACAATGCTTTGGCAGGTTTTTGCCAGGAAATCGGCAGCTACAGGCAGCTGGCTTCTCTGCCATGGGTCTTCATTTGATTGTTCATTTTGCCAACATCAATTGAGCTCATGGTTGGGCCCTATACAGGATGTTGTAGGGATTTCTTAAAAAATGAATAAGACTTGGTGTGCCATACAAAAAGCAAATTGAGTAAGAGGGGTCAGCCAGGCAGATATCATAGATTAGATACACTGTGTGGCAAGTGTTACGTGAATCCAGAAGAAGAAACAAGGGATTGGGAACTAGGAGTTTGTAAACAAGGAACAGTATGTGTAATGTGTAAATGAAATTAAGTGTATTACAGCACAGTGCATTGGGGATCTCTTAAGTGTTCAGTGTGAGCGGAATATGTGGGGAAATGTAGTGGCAGAAGGTGAGATAAAGAGAAGTATGCAGGGACCAGGACACAGCAAGGATCATATTGAGAAGTTTGGACTATAGATCCTGTAGGTAGTTGAAGTATTTAAGGAGGGAAAGTTGTGAGGCAATAATGTTTGGTTTTATGTGGTAGAGCACCCTTGCTGTGGTGTGTGAAAGGAATTGGAAAGGGAAGAATTGGCAACTGGAAGGGCAGCAGGGAGACCATTTGTGTTCAGCCAGAAGATGAGCACACGGATTGAAGCAATGGGGGAGGAATTCAGAGCTATTTCTGAAGTAGAGTCGATAGAATTTTGTCCCTGGAACTATTGGGTGACAAAACATTGTGCCTCAGGTAAACGTACTACCTCATAGGTAATTCAAATTGGCCTAAGCTACTGCTTGGGCAGTTCGAGACCACGAGAGGGACCTTGGTACTACCGCTGTGCTTCAAGACAAAAAAATCAAAAGACTGTTAGACTGCAGTTGTTTTCTTCTTAAGGAGAGCCAGGTTAGCTTCGAAAAATAACTTATTTGCTAACATCCTTTAGAATCACCATACCCCTTCCCTTTCCTAAACTGTGGAAATTTAGTACTTCCGCCACATTCAAGATGGCTGCATCCGAATTAGACTTTTCAATACCGTACACGTTCTAGATGGCCCCGCCCCCCGATCGGGGCTACTTCCGCCACTCTCTGAACAGTGGGACGCATTTACACGGCCGCACCGCTCAAGATGGCCCGGCTTCCTCCTACTTTTCATTGGCTGGATCCCTCTGATCTTCCGTCTTCATGAGGGGGCGGGACTTCGATTTGATCGACAGCTATTTTGATCAATGGACGAAGGGCAGGACCAATGAAGCGCTGGAACTGGAGAACCTCCCCGGTGTCTGGGAGGGTGTTTGGGCTGGGGCGGGGTGGAGCAGAGCCGGAAGCGGGAGGGGAGAGTGAAACAGGAAAAGAAGGAAAGGAGGAAGAAGAGGGAAGAGGAGGAGAGGGAGGAGGAGGGAGGTGGCGGCGCCGTGGCGGAGGAGCAGGAGCAGGAGGGGGATGGAGAGGAGAAGGCTCCTGGGTGGCATGGCGCTCCTGCTCCTCCAGGCGCTGCCCGGCCCCCTGTCAGCCAGGGCTGAACCCCCGCAGGTAAGGGGGAGGGGGCGTCCGGGCCAGACTGGGGTCCTGGGGGTCGTCGAGGCCTGGCTGGAGGGACCTGGAGGCGGCTTTGCTGCCTGGCTGGAGGGGTTGAGGGAGTGTTGTTGCCAACAGTTGAGGGGTCCCGAGAGGGACACCCACGCGTGGAGTGGACAGGATCTAAGGGGGCGTCGGTGGTTAGCTGAGGGACACCTGTGACGGTTTTGGCGTCAGGGAGGTGGCAGGGAGAGGCATGGTGCTAAGCGAGTGAAGGGCCTTTGAGACGGCAGTAAGGTGGGCTGGGATGACGGTGACTGGATAGTGGTGCCCAGCTGGGGCGTGTGGGGCGCATTCGTGTGCCCCCGTGGAGCAGGTCTTCAAGGCAGCCATGCCGGCTGTACGTCTGTGCGGGTAGGGGTACTTGGGCTGTTGAGCTGGCCTGAGAGGGCGGAAGGGATGAGAAGATATTTATTTCAGGCTGGACAGGGGAGGGTCTGAGGGCGTCTTGGCCCCATTTTTAGTGGTGTTGGAGGCAGGACTCTTGGAGGCCAGGTGGGAAGTAGACCGGGACCCCTCAGGAGGAGGGCACACTGGAGCTATAACAAGCTCTTGCTGTTAGGCTGGCTGGCCTGGAAGAGCAAGTCACTGATGCTGATCTGGGCCAGCTCAGGGCTTTTGAGCAAAGGGTAGTGCTGATGCCAAAACGGGCAGCGAATGGAGCACCCCAGCTTTTCTTGCTGGGTGGCTTGCTTTTTATCCAAGCAGAGGAGCCTGCTTATGCTGATTCCAGCTGCAGCTGGCATTTCGAAACCCTAATGGGAGCGTTACTCCTGGTGCCAAGTTGGGTGGGGTGCAGTAGGGGGAATCACCCCTCCTTCCCTTGCATTTGGCAAGGCTTTCCCATTCTGTTTTCTTCACTTTCTGTTCCCTTCCCTGTGTTTTTAGAAACACACACACACACAACTCCCCCCGCCCCAATGGCAGAGTCTATACAGCTTAGCACCTGAACTTTGTGTTGTGATCAAGAATAGAAACAGAGTGCCAGCATACTTACCTTTTCCCTAGGAGCTTATGGGCTGCCTTTTCACATATGCATCTGGTTTTGCCCATTAATATCCTCTATTTTAAAAATTAACTTTTTAAATGAGATGAAATGCATATAACATAAACCATTTTAAAGTGAGCAATTCAGTGGCATTTAGTACATTCACAGTGTTGTGCAACCACCACCTCTGTCTACTTCCAAAACATTTTCATCACCCCAAAAGAAAACCCCTACCCATTAAGCAGTTCCTCCCTGTTCTCCTCTTCCCCCAGCCCCTGGCAAACACCAATCTGCTTTCTGTCTCTATGGATTTACCTCTTCAGGATATTTCATATAAATGGAATCCTGCAATGTGTGACCTATTGTGTCTGGCTTCTTTTCCTTAGCATAATGTTTTTAAGGTTCATCCACATTATAGCATGTACCAGTACTTCATTCCTTTTTATGGCTGAATAATATTCCATTGTATGGCTATACCCCAACTTGTTTATTCATTTATCTGTTGAAGTATCCTCTGTTGAAGTATCCTCTGTTTTTTCACCAGAATATATTTTGTATATTAGAAATAACATGAAAGGAAGAGCGCTCATTTTCTGGTGTGATGTATTCTCTTTTCTGGGGCTGGATCCTTCGGTTTTAGGCTTTTGTTGGGGTTCTTTGTCTTCCCAGTTAGAATCATAAACTGGCAGGAGAAACACATTTTCTTTGTGTATTAGAAAAGTTATGTCTCAGGACTGGTGAAGTTAAGAAGTATAGATGTTGACAGAACAATATATAGGGCAAACTGTTGCTTTTCCTTTGCACCTATTTCTGTAAGTATCTCTAAAGGCTGTTCCCAATAACCAGTAAATAACATCGTTAGAGGGTTGGTTTAGGAACGTTGGAGCCTTCGGAGGTGGGTGCTTTACCCCGGTGGAGAGCAATGGTGGGCCTCCGAGTCAACGGTGGGAACCAGATCCATTTCTTTAGCAGGAGGAAGGGTGGAAAGTGGAGGTTTGTTACTAGGTCACGGAAGCCTGGGAGGTGGCGAGAAGATGTGGGAGGGGATCTTCAATGTCATGCCCTGATTGCAGTTTGTCCATCTCAGGCCACTTTCTTATCATTTCTCTGGCACTTCCAATACTTATTTTGGGGACAGGGTTGCTTTTGTATTTTGTTGCGTTTGGATAGATGCTAGTACTAACCAGCAGCTATTATGTGGTTACAGTTCCTGCAGAGAAGGGAAAGTTTTTATAATGAGTAGTCTCCCTCTTCGTGACCCTTCCCTCGTATGCTCCCACTCCCACCTCATTACCCTTGTCTCTTTCTGTCGGGGAGGACTAGATACCTATAGTGAGATTTGTGTTTTGAATTTTAACCTTTGGAATGAAAGTTACTATTAATTATTAACTCTGAATCTACCCCAATTGAGTCAATTTGGGTTTTGTTTTGTTTTGTTTTTTGCTGATTTTTGGCTGGTAGAAATCAGTAAAAAAGAAAAGATCAGAGACCATTTTGGCATAGGATGACCTTCAGATGCCCATTGTCGTTTCAGCAAGTGGCTTCTAGCTACCTCTGAAGTGAGGAGGACTCCTGTACTCATTCCACATTGAAAATGCTGTGGACACCACATTGCATCTTTTTCCCTTGAAATGCCTCTATCACCTACAATCTTTTTTTACATATGCATTTAATATCAGAAACTTTAATATTAGGTGGCTTGCTTTCCCTCTTACCAGCTCTGCTCTGAAACAGTCATTTCTTGCCATGTTGGCCCAGGAAAGTTCATCTGCTTAGCTCACTTCTGTGATCAGAAACTTAGATTTAACTCTCCTATGGGTCACTGCGACTCAGATGTGAGTCCTTGAATCCTTAAGGAATAAAAAAGCAGTAAGGCCTTGGCATTTGTCTCTTCAAGTTAAATTATGTTTGGGACACATAGAGTTTCTTTCTTTCGATTGTTGGTTAGATTGACCAGAAAAATCTGACTATATTATTTAAAATAAAGTTTTAGTAGAAATGTCTTTTTTCCATAAAGTGACTCAGCCCGTGGTCTGGGCATAAATCTCCTTACCTTTCCTCTGCCATGCTTAAAACTTTGAGTTGGATGGGGGCCCTAGTTCCTGCTGTTTTTTCTCACCACACCCCTCGATGGTATACCCCTTGCCCCTCCACCCCACCTTTCCTCACCTCCCTTGCCCCAGGTGTAGTCCAGAAGCCCTACTCCACTCTTTCTTAAATACGGCATTTAAGTGCAATCATGCGATCACCATCGTTCCTTCCTGTGGGATAGTGAGATATGAGACTTCCAGATTCTAATCCCCGTTCCCTCATTTTCTTAGTCTGTTTTATACACCAAAGTGAGCCATTGTCTAAAATCAACACCGTGAGTTTGTGTAAGTCCTTTCAGGAGAATTCAGCAAACATTTCCTGAAATGGCCACTCTTTGCAGCACGCTATTGTTATTGCTAGGCACTGGGAACCCTCAAATGAGTAACAGAATTCCTGTCCTCAAGGACCTGGTAATTTTGTGGGAAAGACGGATAACACACACAATGATTTGTAATCCAGAGGGATCAACGCTGTAATGGAAGCGCAAACAGAGGGCACTGGGAGCAATTGATTCTCCTAGGGCCAGGGGAAGGTGGGGATTTAGGGAAAGCTTCATAGAGGAAGAGACATTTGGATGGGGCTTTAAAGGTGGATAAGGATAAGTAGAGTGGATGTCTATGGACCAGGAAGGGGGACAGTCTATTCCAGTATGAAGCAGTGAAAATGGAGCATGCGTTTGGAGGTGACACATAGTCTGTAGCAGAAGCTTCATATGTGGGTGTATAGAGAGAGTGTGAAAGCAGGTGAGACTTGAAAGGCGGACTGTGGTCAGATGGTGAGGAGGCCTTTTTATCCATTCATCGAAGTAGTGCTGTCCAGTAGAACTTTCTGATGTTGGAAATGATCTGTATCTGTGCTATCCATTTTGGTAGCCACTTAGCCGCATGTGGCTATTGAACACTTGAATTGTCGCTAGGATAACTGAGGAACTGAATTTTTAATGACATTTGATTTTTTTTTTTTTTTTTTTTTGGTGAGGAAGATTAGCCCTGAGCTAACATCTGTCGCCAATCCTCCTCTTTTTTTTGGCTGAAGAAGACTGGCTCTGGGCTAACATCCTTGCCTATCTTCCTCCACTTTATATGGGACGCCGCCACAGCATGGCTTGACAAGCGGTGCATCAGTGCGTGCCCTGGATCCAAACCCCAGGTCGCCACAGTGGAGTGCGTGCACTTAACCGCTACGCCACCAGGCCTCACTGACATTTGATTTTTTATATCAGCTTTATTGAGATGTAATTAACATGCCAAAAGATTCACCCTTTTTTTTTTTTATAATTTTATTTATTTATTTATTTTCCCCCCAAAGCCCCAGTAGATAGTTGTATGTCATAGTTGCACATCCTTCTAGTTGCTGTATGTGGGATGCAGCCTCAGCATGGCCGGACAAGTGGTGCGTCGGTGCGCGCCTGGGATCCAAACCTGGGCCGCCAGCAGTGGAGTGCGCGCACTTAACCGCTAAGCCACGGGGCCAGCCCAAGATTCACCCTTTTAAAGTGTACATAAAATGGCTTTTTAGTAAGTCACAGAATTGTGTGACCATCACCACTATCTAATTTCAGAACATTTTCATCACCCCAGAAAGAAACCCCATAGCCGTTAGCAGTACCTCCCCATTCCACCCCTTCTTCCCCCAGCCCCTGGCAACCGCTAATCTACTTTCTGTCTCTATGGATTTGCCTGTTCTGAGCATTCCACATAAATGCAATCATACGCTACATGGTCCTTTGTGACAGGCCTTCTTTCACTTAGCATAATGTTTTCAAGATTCATCCATGTTGATATATCAGTATATCATTGCATGTATCAGTATTTTATTCCTTTTTATGGCCAATTAATATTCAGTTCTATAAATCTTCCCCATTTTATTTATCCATTCATCAATTGATGGACATTTCCACTTTGGGGCTATTGTGAATAATGCTGCTGTGAACATGTGTGTACAAGTTTTTGTGTAGACATATGTTTTCGTTTCTATTAGGTATATACCTGGCAGTGGAATTGCTGGGTCATATGGTAACTCTATGTGTAACCTTTTGAGGAACTGCCAGACTATTTTTCAAAGGGGTACCATATTTAATTTTAATTAATTTAAATTAAGTAGCTACATTTACTTAATTATGTACATACTTAATTCCATACTTCCGCAGTCATGTGGCTACTGACTACATTTTTTTTTTTTTTTTTTTTAGTTTTTTTAATTTATTTATTTTTCCCCCCAAAGCCCCAGTAGATAGTTGTATGTCATAGCTGCACATCCTTCTAGTTGCTGTATGTGGGACGCGGCCTCAGCATGGCCGGAGAAGCAGTGTGTCAGTGCGTGCCCAGGATGCGAACCCGGGCCGCCGGCAGCGGAGCAGGCGCACTTAACCGCTAAGCCACAGGGCCGGCCCCTCACTACATTTTAAATGATCAGATCTAACAGCTTTCCAGCGTGGGAGCGAGCTATAGTCTAACATAGTGGTGAGGTCATGGGCTTTGGGCACAGACCACCTGAGTTCCAAACCTGACTCCTCCACTTATTGTCCTTGAACAAGTTACTTAACCTCTTTGTGCCTCAGTTTCCTCGTCTATAAAGTGGGAATAATAATAGTACATGCCTTATAGGTTTGTCATGAGATTAAGGCATATGTAAAGCTCTTGGAATATACTTAATGGTTATTAAATATAATAATAATTATCACTACTGTTATTATTGGTGGTCCTCAGAGTGCGTTGTGGTTGGTAAGTTAGTGTCAACTCCTAAACTAAGTTCAGAAACTGAGATTAGGGGAGTTAACAGGACTTGCTTGATTCTGTTCTATATCTGAGTTTAGGTTTGTCCTTGTGATCTTTTCGCTATGTAGGTAACTTTTTATGGTGAACCTGTGTGTTTAGAATAATGGCTCTCAATTGGGGACAGTTTTGCACCTTCCAGAGGACATTTGTCAGTGTCTGGAAACATTTTTGGTTGTCACAACTCAGGAGTGCTGCTGGCATCCGGTGGGTGAAGGCCAGGGATGCTGCTAAACATCCTACAATGCTCGGGACAGCCCCTCACAACAAAGAATTGTCCAGCCCAAATGTCAGTGGAGCTGAGGGGTAGAAACCCTGGCTTAGTGGTGCCTGCTCTCCCCTCACCAGCTCCTGCTCATTATCACAGGGTTTGAGGTCAGCCTTCCTAGGAAGAGAGAACATAGCAAAGTGAAGTGTATGAAATAACCCCCGACAACAAATTTTAGGTGTGGTAATTTAAAGCTTTAATATCCTGAATCTCGATTACTCTCAGGTTCGTGGAGGTATGTCACCAGTCAGTGCTGCTATGTCAGCCAACATCAAACATTTTGGGAAAAGCACATTTTTTTAGTCTGTGGTTCAGTAAGCAGGTGAGCCCCCCTCATTCACCCAGTCTTGAACTTTCGTTCCTCCTGCTTTGCTCTGCCCTTGTGGTTTCATTTTAAGAACTTGTTTGTTTTCACCCAGTGAAAGCCTGATGGCCGGTTCCTTTCTTTTCTCAGAGCCCTCCATGGTCCCATAACCAATCTGAACTGAGTCATGTTCTTAAAACTTTTTCCTTTCCTCATTCCAGGTCTTGGCTCCGCTCTCATTTTCAGCCTCATGAACATTAGTTTATTCTCACACATGCTCAGCCTGCAGAAACCATTAGGGGGTTCTCAGGGTCACCACGAGGGAAGCTGACTGTCCTGGACCTCAGGGGGCTGTGTCTAGAGGAGAGCCCTCTCTTTCAGGCCCCAAGATGCAGCTCATCTGTGGGTGTTGGGCACTAGCCAGCAACTCTTTATGGATGCTGTAGGTATCTTAGATGGCTTTGGATTCAACATTCCAACTGCCTTTTGAATGCCTGGCATACGCCTGAGAGGGCCTGTTTCTTTCCTGCTTTAAGTTGTTGGACTAATGCTTGAGGGATCATCAGGATCCAGGTGGTGCAATGACGTGGGTTCATTCCTTGCCCTACAACTCCGGTCATGGGCACCACTGGGGCCACCAGTCCCACTATGACTGCATAGACAGTAAGAGCAGACACTGAGTGACAGGGAGCAGTGACAGCAGGTCTTGGTGACCTGTCTACTGAGTGGCATACAACAGACAGACTGAGATCTGGCTGCAGGCACCTCCATTTTGGACCATCCTTTGCAGTTCCACTAGGTGGGGCAAAATTTGGCCAAAAAACCACGTGCAATGTGGAGACCGCAAACAAAGAAATATAAATGAATCCAGTACATTACAACCTGGGAGGTAAGGAAGGGGAAACAACTCTCATCCTATTGAATTCTGCAGCTTGTTGATACAATTGTGGGCTTTCCTAGTGTGGGAAGTAAAGTAGGTCATCCTCTCCGACTTGCGGATCGCCAGTCTTGCATGGCCTGGGTTTTTGGGACACTTTTGCTTACTCAGCTACATTCCCGTAGCTTTGATTTATTTACTTTTGGTTTTCTTCTTTCCGTACTTTCTTCTATGGGAAAACAGATGAGCTGTGTATCTTCTGTTCCTGGTGCCATCATCGCCCTTATAGTGCCATAGCTAAGTTTTGATTCACCATTTTAGGTGTTTTAAAAAATTTAATTTAAACTTGTTTTGGAAGAGGTAAAAGTGAATGTAAGACGTTGCAAGCATATTTGTGGCTTGGAAGGATGGGTCCTAGAGTGAAGTTATAAAAACACGTCTGTTTTGATTTTTAAATATAGAGCAAGACAGATCTTATGTTGTAAAACAGTCTTATTACATATTCTTGCAGATCAGAGGCATGTGTTCATGGAGAAAAGAGTTGTTTTTCAAAATTCTACATGCTGCTTTTTTGTTCCCCATTTCCTAAATTATCTTCCTCATCTAAAATTCCATCTGCAGTTTCACTCCAGTTGTGTTAAAAACCAACCAAACACAGAAACAACCAGAAAAATTCAGCTTAGTTTATCGATCAGATCTAAATATTTTTCCCCCTTAGTGGTTTATTTGGGAGAGAGAGTTAATATTTGGCTTTCTACGTTGGGATGTTGGAGCGTTGTAGCTCTTTGGGACTTGAATATAGAGTTGAGTAGTGTGAGAAGTTTATCCTGTGTACTTCTTTCTTTTTTTCTTGAGTCCTTTGTCTTTAAATATGCAAATCCCCTTGCTGCATTTGCAGGGGGTTGGGGGGAGCAGAAACCCTGCACCAGTATGATTTGGCACAAGGTCCACTACGGCTCTCTTTCCATTTTCCTTCCTTAGACCTGATTGCTGCTTTTTTTTGAGCTTTAAGGTACCTTTTACCTTTTCTTTTCACATCAGTTTTTAATTATACAAAAATAACACATGCACGTAACAGTGGGAAATAATGCAGAAATACAAAAGCTCTTAGAGTAAAAAGTGAAAGTTTGTGGTTTGGTGTATATTTTTGGTGGCTTTTCTGCTTGTGCTGCATATTTATAGATTTAGTAATATAATTCGTATATATATATAAACTATATATAAACGTAAAATTGTTGGTATAGGTAGGGTTCTTTGTTTTCTTTCATTTGTTTTTATAACAAAAACGGGATAATTTATATTTGGTACTTTACAACATGCACTTTTTTTAACCTTGGTGAATTGTAGATTTCTTTCCATATTGCATATGTACCTCTGATTTTTTAAATGCCTGTGTGTTATTGCTTTAGACCATGATTTATTTAGACACACCTCCATAAATGAACATATGTTGTGTCCAAGTTTTTGCCCTTTCACACTGTGCTACAGTGAACATTGTTGTACTTACTTCTTTCTGCAGTTTGTGCTAGATTTTTAGAAGTGGAATTGGGGATTGTGGGCTTTTAGGGCAGGTACATTTGAAATTTGGGGTCAGTAGTGCCAAGTTGCTCTCCAGAGTAGTTGTATCAGTTTACATTCCCATCAGTAGGGTATGCCAGGGCTCATGTCCCCACATACGTGTCAGCAACATTTCTTCACCTATACCCTCTGCTTACCCTTGAAGATGACCTTTTGACTCTTAACACAGGCACCTGGGGAACGTTTCAGTTTTCTTCTTCAAAAGCCTATAGGTCTCTAATTTGCTTAGCTTCTATTTTTCTCCCTGTCTGGGGAGCAGCAAAGTGGCTGCTCCCTTTGCTGTGGAGCAGGATTCACCGAAGTGAGCTTGTAGCTGGAGAGAGGAGAAATACCTGCCCAGGTGCTGAAGTTAGTGGTTTGTGGTTCCCGGGAAGATGTCAGGCAGGTGGCCTGGAGCTGTTGGCCAATTTCTGTGTGGCACAAAAGTCTAATTGCATGCCTGACCAACCCCCCTTCCATAGTGGTCATCCCAGAAGAAGGGACACTTGGAAGGAGCGCTGTTGAGAGTACAGACTCTGTAGCCAGACTGCCTTCATATATCCTTGGGCTAGTTGGTTAGCTCAGTTTCCTCAGCTGTAAATTGGGGATAATAGCACTTGGCTTATATGGTCAGTGTGAGGGTTAACTGAGTTAATAGTTATAAAGCATTTAGAACAGTGCCTGCCACATAGTAATTGTTTGGTAAATGTTAGCCTTCGTTATTTTCTTCTTCCTTTTTTTTTAGCTTTGGGGAACCTTTAAAGCTTCCCTATTCCCCAACTGACCCAAGATCTGTTTCCAGTAGAGGAATTTAAGAATATATTTTGATTAACTCCTAGTCCAAAAGGCATGTGAATCACTTTCTGTATTATCAGCCTTGGCAATCAGATGAGCGGTGTTTTTCCGGCAATCGTTTTCTAGTAATAAAGTATGAAATTATTTATTCTTAGAGCAGGTAAGGTAGAGTATATATTGTTATTGTGATTTGGACATCATTGTGCCCTCTTGAGTGAGAAAGAGTCGGAGGGGTTACCACCAGCAAGAAAGTATGCTCTTGTCTCGGGTGTGGGAGTTGTGGTTCGTCATCCATTCTGACCACAGTGCTAGACCACACGCAGATCTGTCAGTTCTCGGCACACAGTGTACTGTACTGAGGTGAGGGGCTCCCTGGGGCTTCTTGATGCCTGTCCCCAACCTCCATTTGGTACTTTCTGTTCTGAGGTGAGGATGGTTTCTGGGGCTTACTTTTTGTTTCTTTGTAATAACAGCTTTATTGAGATATAATTCACATACCATAAAATTCACCCTTTTAGAGTGTACAATTCGGTAGTTTTTAGTATATTCACCAGGTTGGGCCACCATAACCACTATCTAATTTCAGAATATTTTCATAACCCCTGCCCGCAGCCCCTGGTAACCACTAATCTACTTTCTGTCTCTATTGATTTTCCCATTCTGGACATTTCATGTAAATGTAATCATATACCATGTGGTATCTTGTGACTGGCTTCTTTCACTTAACATGATGTTTTCAAGATTCATCCACATTGTAGCATGTGTCAGTACTTCATTCCTTTTTGTGACTGATTAATATTCCATTGTATGGATATAACACATTTTATTTTTCTATTCCTCAGTTGATGGACATTTGGGCTGTTTCCACTTTTGGGCTATTATGAATAATGCTGCTATGAACACTGGTATACAAGTTTTTGTGTAGACATGTATTTTCATTCTCTTGGGTATATACTTAGAAGTGGAATTGCTAGGTCATATGGTCACTCTGTGTTTAACTTTTGAGGAACTGCCAGACTGTTTTCCATAGTGGCTGCACCATTTTACATCCCCACTAGGAGTGTATGAGAGTTTCAATTTCTCCTCATCCTCTCCAACACTTGTTATTGTCTGTCATTTTTATCATAACTACCCTAATGGGTGTGAAGTAGTATCTCATTGTGCTTTTGATTTGCATTTTCCTTTAGATAACTAGTGATGTTGAACATCTTTTCGTGATCTTATTGGCCATTTGTATATCTTCTTTGGAGAAAGGCCTATTCAGTTCTTTGCCTGTTTTAAAGTCCCTTATCTGACTGAAGGGACAGAGGTCCTCCCATGGAACCCCAGTGAGTGGCAGTGAGTGACTGCTTAGGGGGAGATTTTCCTTTAAACTAGTCTGTCAGGGCTCTGGCACTCTAGACCTGCCCACGCTACCACCTCTTCTCATGACCCTGGGCCGATTACTTTACCTCTCTGAGCCTTCATTACTTCTATTAGCATTGCCCAGAGACGCTCTGAGGCAGCCATTTCTGTAATAAGAGACCCACGTGATCAAAGAAGTCTACCGTCTCTTTTGGAGATTCATGACTCGTGTGCTTTACGGTTAAGCCTCTGAAGAGTCCCACAGCTAAGAAGCCTGTATGAGTCCCTAATCAGATACATGATTTGCAAATATTTTCTCCCATTCTATGGGTTTCTTTTCTTTTTTTCTTTCTTTCTTTTTTTTTTTTTTAACCTTCTTGATGGTGTCCTTTGAAGCACAACTGATTTTAATTTTGATAAAGTCCAGTTTATCTATTTTTTTCTTTTGTCGCTTGAGCTTTTGGTGTTCCTTAGTTCTTTTGAGGGCTCTGAAAGCTTAATATTATTTTGGGTCAAGAATGGACATTATTTAGAATAGAATCCTTTAATTTTTTTTTTTATTATTTTGTAAAGTTTTAAACATATCCAAAGAGAATGATATAATGAATCCCCATGTACCCATCACTGAGCTGCGGCAATTTGTCATCATGTTCAGTCTTGTTTTATCTGTATCCTCTTTCACTTCCATTCATTCCCCGCTAAAATTATTTTGAAGCAAACTGCAGATTTCATATCATTTCTACCATAAATAGTTCTGTTTGAATAGCTAAAAGATGAAAGGATTCTGTTCCTCAACATAACCACCTTACCACATCACACCCTAAAAAATTGACAATAATTCCTTAATGTTATAGGATAGTATCTCGCATTTGAGAATTTAAGTTAGATCCAGGGGTAAAAATACTATTAGAAAATTCATCTAATTATAGCAGTTCTTTAGTTTTCATAAGTAATTAACCCTCACTTTTTAAAGTGTTTGACTACTTTAAAAAACATTACTCCCCAACACCACCCTTCAATCCTATGAGTATCAAAAGTGCTCTTCCAACCTCTGCCCAGTGTATAAAGTGAAAGATTAACTTATGGCTTTTGCCCTCAATTTCTAGCATAGAGAGAATTTTCGGAAAAATCTACACTTATCTGAGATTGCACAAATGTTCAGAGAAGCCTGGGAAAATGAAGAGACCCCATCAGCGTATTTTCTCCACTTTCAGCTCGCCAGGGGCGTAAGCTGTGTGTCACCATCCTGTGCCTAGCTGACTGTGCCCGCCCTCAAGGTACAGTATCGGGAGGTTTCATGGCAGATAAGCAATGCTGCTCAGGGAGAAATGGAACAGAATTTGGAAGCTGAAAGACACTGTAGAGATAATGAGGCTATGAGTGGTTGTTCAGTAAGAAAGAGAGGCTGTGCTATTTGAAATGTAGGAGATTTAGGTTGAACAGGCTTCTTAGCTGTGGGACTCTTCAGAGGCTTAACCGTAAAGCACACGAGTCATGAATCTCCGAAAGAGACGGTAGACTTCTTTGACCACATGGGCCTCTTATCACAGAAATGGCCTCAGAGCACCTCTGGGCAATGCTGATAGAAGTAATGAAGGCTCAGAGAGGTAAAGTAATTGGCCCAGGGTCATGAGAAGAGGTGGTAGCGTGGGCAGGTCTAGAGTGCCAGAGCCCTGACAGACTCCAGTTTAAAGGAGAATCTCCCCCTGGGCAGTCAGTCACTGGGTTTCCATGGGAAGACCTCTGTCCCTTCAGTCAGAAACCCTAGGTCTAGTCCTAGGTCGCTTCATATTTGCAGAGCTTCAGTAAACTGTCTGGCAAGTGGGGACAGTAATAGCTGCCTAGCCCATCATCAGCTGGTATAAGGAACAAAAAAAATGGATGTGAAAGTGGTTTATAAACCTTGAGTTCTCTACAAGGATGATGATTTATTATGTCTCACTAGTTAGCACCACCTTTTCTGCAATATTGAGCCCACCTTGCCCAGAATGTGTATCTTGAGCAAACTGAAAGACTTGGAAACAGTGAATATCAGCGCAAAGATACTGGCACTTGCTGATTTTTTTCAGGGAGGGACAGTGGCTTGCGCTGACTTTCCTTTTTGCTGTGATGGGGGATTCTTTCTCAAAGGCACTTCCAGCTTTCCCCTCCTAAGGTTTAGGCCTATATAGTAGTGTCTCTCTGCCCACTTCTTCTGCTTTGCTCTAGTGCTTTCTTCATGATTTGGACCCCGGGTCAGGGTATTTTTGAAGTAGGTTTACTTGCTGCTGTCATCCTGTGTTGCCTCCCTCTCTGTGGCCTGGGAGTACAGAGTTCAGGGGTGGCCTGTGGTTGGGCATTATGAGACAAAAGGACCAGCATCGCCTGCGTCTGCTGTGATACCCTCTCCAGTTTCACCACCTTTAGTCATCATTTTACTTGGGATGTGGACGTGTGTGTTCCAGAAGTTTTGCCACTCTCTACAACTTATGGGAGAGATAAATTGTCTTAATATTTCCTTCTGGTGTTTTTGACCATGAAATCTTAGACCTGCAGTAGATTTGGTTACTAAATAGCCTAAGGAGGGAGGAGGTAATATTTGATTTACATAAGACTCAGGAAATGAGGGAAAGCATGGTGCCAGGAACTGTCTTTCCAGCTAGATCTTATTAAGTTTCACAATCATTTATGCAAAAAAGGCAACTTTTAGGTATTGCTAATGGAATTACATGGTAAATGGGAGACAAAATCAGTAGCAGCTTCATCCCATTCCCCATAATCAAAATCTGTTGGGGGGTTAGACCATGTCCCCGTTCTACCTTGAGCAAGGGACTTTTGCTTTAAATTGCTCAGATGAGAATTGCTTAAGTGCTTTAAATTCCTCAGATGAGAAATTATAGACATAGAGATAGTGAGACACACAGAGGGTTTCCCAATCCCTGCGTCAAACCTCATGTGCCCGAAGTAGTATCCAGGTGGTCTCCCGACCTCTTAGCTGTGTGTCAAGTTTCTGTGGCCAGGAAAATGTCACCTCCACTGGTGTTTAGGGAGTCAGCTATATTGGCTTCATTTTTACCATCTTGTTAGCCATTAAGTCTCTTCATCCATGTAACAATCTTTTCTTGAGGGCTTACTTGGTGCTGGGCATTGCTTGGTATTGTGAGGGACACAGAAGTGAAAGTTATGCATCTTGCCCTTAAGTTGCTTGTACTTTAGAAGAGGAGATAGGCCTGAGAGTAAATAATTTTGCTGAGTTTATGAGCACATAAAAGAGTGAGTGGATTTTCCTATAAAAGCACAACCAAGATGGTCTCTCTCTGGACAATGGGAATGACTGCTCTTATGACCTTGCACCCAGAGAGCCCAGAGCTGCTTCTAGGGACTCAGAGTTGAGGTGCCTTTAATAAAATGACCTAGATGTTAGCCCTTTCCGTAGGCCTGCCACCGTTACACCTGAGTTCCCACCTAAAGTGGACCATATCTTTCTTTGTCTTGCCCAAAGCTTAAATAAAAGTGAAAGGTGAAATCAGATTTAGTGGAGACCTTGAAGACTAATTTTCCTAATGGAGTTCTCTTCCCAAGTTACATTTGAGTGTGTATCATGTAGTTGGTATGACCTATATCCTACTGTTTGTTCTTATTCCGGTTTTTGGTTTAGAGAGCCATTTGTGAGGAGACATGGGATGTGTCTGGGGACAGCCCTGAGCTGTAGCTTGTTGATTTTCATGTAATTCTTGGCTACTTGCCAGTTTGGTTGAGGTTAAACTGTTTCCAGGGCAGGAAAAATGAACCTAGCATTTTGGTAGAAAAACAAACAAGGCTGCTGTTGTACTTGATAAAGTGATTGTTGCAGATCCAGTGATAGCCCATTAACCATCAGTGACAGCCCACTGTCGGTGCATTTCAGAGACCCCTGGGCTCTCTGGAGAGGGCAGTAAATGCTGGTCCATGAAGGTAATAAGTATTTGTGCAGTGATTGTCCTCCAAAGGACAATTCTCCATAGGGGGCGGAGAAGCAAGAGGCAGAAACCTTAGAAAACTGTTGCAAACTGGTTTCAGCTTCTGCTACTTTTAGTTCTCTCTCTCTTTGAAAGACTGAGGCTGTACCATTGTGTATCTTCCCTCCACCCCCAACCCTCCCGGGAGTGGAACAAAATCAACTCCAAGATTCATCATATTTTAGTAGTAAAGATAATTAAACAAGCAAAAAAGAAGCTAAGATACTTAGGAAAATAGAAATTCCTGTCCTTGATATTCGTGGTGCTACTGTAGGCATCAGAAAGAAAAAGTGTGCTGGTCAAAGGTGCTCAGAAAATACACACGTGTGTAGGGCCTCTACGTTCTACCTGCAGCTGGTCTTTGCCTCATCTCCTGCCTTTCTCGGATGCTCCATGTGTCCTTGTTTCCATGCTTTTGGCCATGCTGGGCCCTGCCTAAACCCTACATGTTATTTTAGTACCTCTTTTTTTTCCTTCTTTTTTAAATTGATTTATAACATTATATAAATTTCAGGTGTACATTGTTATATTTCAGCTGCTGTATAGACCACATCGTGTTCACCACCAAAAGTCTGGTTGCCATCCATCATCATACAAATGTCCCCCTTTATCTCTTTTGCCTTCCCCCACCCTCCCTTCCTCTCTGGTAACCACCAGTCTGTTCTCTGTAGCTATGTGTGTGTTTGTTTATCTTCCACATGTGAGTGAAGTCACATGGCATCTATCTTCCCTGTCTGTCTTATTTCGCCTAGCACAATACCTTCAAGGTCCATCCATGTTCTCGCAAATGGCAAGATTTCATCTTTATTTTTATGACTGAGTAGTATTCCAGTGTGTGTATATATATATACGTGTATATATATATATGTATGTATGTATATATCACATCTTCTTTATCCATTTATCCGTCAGTGGGCACTTAGATTGTTTCCAAGTCTTGGCTATGGTAAATAATGCTGTCATGAACATAGGGGTGAATATATCTTTTCAAATTAGTGTTTTCGTGTCCTTTGGATAAATACCCAGAAGTAGAATAGCTGGATCATGGGGTATTTCTATTTTTAATTTTTTGGGGTACTGTTTTATAATGGCTGCACCAGTTTGCATTCCCACCAGCAGTGTCTGAGGGTTTCCTTTTCTCCACATCCTGTCCAGCGTTTGTTATTTCTTGTCTTTTTAATAATAGCCATTCTAACATGTGTGAGGTGATATCTCATTGTGATTTTGATTTGCATTTCCCTAATAATTAGCCCTGTTAAACATCTTTTCATGTGCTTGTTGGCCGTCTGTTTATCTTCTTTGGAAAAATGTCTGTTCAGATCCTCTTCCCACTTTTTAATTGGGTCGTTTGTTGTTGTTGGGTTGTATGAGTTCTTTATATATTTTGGATATTAATCCCTTATTGGATATATGATTTGCAAATATCTTCTCCCAGTCGGTAGGTTGTCCCTTCATTTTTTTGATGATTTCCTTTGCTATGCAGAAGCTTTTTAGTCTGATGTAGTCCCATTTGTTTATTTTTTCTTTTGTTTCCCTTGCCTGAGGAGACATGGTATTTAAAAAGATACTGCTAAGGGCCGGCCCCGTGGCTTAGTGGTTAAGTGCGCACGCTCCGCTACTAGTGGCCCTGGGTTCGGATCCCAGGCGCGCACCGACGCACCGGTTCTCCAGCCAGCTGAGGCCGCATCCCACATACAGCAACTAGAAGGATGTGCAACTATGACATACAACTATCTACTGGGGCTTTGGGGAAAAAAAAGGAGGAGGATTGGCAATAGATGTTAGCTCAGAGCTGGTCTTCCTCAGCAAAAAGAAGAGGATTAGCACAGATGTTAGCTCAGGGCTGATCTTCCTCACAAAAAAAAAAAAAAAGATACTGCTAAGACCAGTGCCAAAGAGCATACTGCCTATGTTTTCTTCTAGGAGTTTCATAGTTTCAGGTCTTACATTGAAGTCTTTAATCCATTTTGAGTTAATTTTTGTGTATGGTATGAGATAATGGTCTACTTTCATTCTTTTGCATGTGGCTGTCCAGTTTTCCCAACACCAATTTATTGAAGAGACTTTCTTTTCTCCATTGTATGTTCTTGGCTCCTTTGTCAAAAATTAGCTGTCCATAAATGTGTGGGTTTATTTCTAAGCTCTCAGTTCTGTTCCATTGGTCTGTGTGTCTTTTTCTACCAGTACCATGCTGTTTTGATTACTATAGCTTTGTAGTATACTTTGAAGTCAGGGAGTTTGATACCTGCAGCTTTGTTCTTTTTCCTCAGGATTCCTCTGGCTATTCGGGGTCTTTTGTTGTTCTATATAAATTTTAGAATTCTTTGTTCTGTTTTTGTGAAAAATGTCACTGGGATTTTGATATGGATTGCATTGAATCTGTAGATTGCTTTAGGTAATATGGACATTTTAACTATGTTAATTCTTCCAATCCAAGAGCACGGAATATCTTTCCATTTCTTTGTGTTAACAATGTCTTATAGTTTTCAGTAGTATCCATCTCTTGATAAAACTTTCTTTGGCCATTCTGTCCCTGAACAGCCTCCCTTCTTAAAACCCTTCCTGCCCTTACTGTCTCTACTCTTCCCTTCACATTTATTTATTTATTTATTTTTTGTGAGGAAGGTTGGCCCTGTGCTAACATCTGCTAATCCTCCTCTTTTTTTTACTGAAGAAGACTGGCCCTGGGCTAATATCCATGCCCATCTTCCTCCACTTTATATGTGATGCCGCCACAGCATGGCCTGACAAACGGTGCGTCAGTGCGCGCCCAGGATCCGAGCCGGCGAACCCCAGGCCGCCGCAGCGGAGTGCGTGCACTTAACCGCTTGTGCCACCGGGCCGGCCCCCCCGCTCACGTTTATTATAGGGTGCCCATGTTTGTTTCTGTGTCTGCTGTCTTTTCTCCCTAACTGGGTAATTAAATAAATAAATCCTCCAGGGCAAGACTAATTCATCCAATAGTTCATCCTTCTCATCCCCATAGTAGATCCTGGGTGGCTGGATGTGACTGTGACTATCAGGTCACAAAACAGGGGGAAGTGACAATTATAATATGAAAATACCATCTCCATATGTGTTCTAGCCATTTTGGAGCGACACGGGCCAGGATGAAATGCTGGCTCCACTGCCTGCTAGGTGTGTGTCCTTGAATGATACCTAACCTCACTGGAGCTCACGCTTTTCATCTGTAAAATATGAGATATCAACGTGTGTTAGAGTCCTTCCTCTCTGAAATAATACCATTTGATGTTAAGCAAGTGATCATGTAGTGCACTTAAGGGCTGTTTGCCCAGCCATCTTTCTTGAGACTCAATAGTAGGAAAGCATCCACAGGTTTTTATGGATTCCTTGTAGAATAAATAAGCCCTGTGACTTGTAAAACTCCCGTCCTGCTCAGAAACCAGGAGAGGTATGTTTTCTTGCCTTGGCAGGCTTGCTACAACTCTGCCTTTGTCCAGCCCCAGGACACAGATAAGCTAATATTCTTGGTTTTCTGGCAGCTGTGCAGTCCTTAGCATTTCTACTTGGCAAAGCTCTGCAAATCTTTGTTCTGGGTTTGGAATTCTTCCCATGGCATTCCCCAAAATAATTACTTCAGGATCCTTTTATTGATGGCAGCTTCACATTCATGACATGAAAATGTCTCAGTTTGACTTTTGTTGTAGCACTCATGTTGGTTTGGGATTTGAGTTAGTATTCACTTCTGGTTTTTTGAGTCCAAACTCTAGGGCATTTATTTTTATTTTTTAATTTTTTGACGAGAAAGATGAGCTAACATCTTTTGCCAATCTTCCTCTTTTTGCTTGAGGAAGACTGTTGCTGAGCTAACATCTGTGCCAGTCTTCCTCCATTTGTATGTGGGATGCTGCCACAGCATGGCTTGATGAGCGGTGTGTAGGTCCGTGCCCAGGATCCAAACCCCGGGCCATCAAAGGGGAGAGTGCAAACTTAACTGCTACACCACCAGGCTAGCCCCATGAACTCTAGGGCATTTAAATGCACCTGTGCCCAACCTGAGAACGATAAGAAAATTCTCTTATCTTAGATGTTCTGTGTCTGCCTACCAGCCTCTACTCAAAGCTCCTGGAAGTAAAATGGCCTTAGGTCTGGAGATTGTCTCCTACCCTGGAAGCCTGGCCATTGCTATTCTGTTCTGACAAAATCCTCTTTCTTCAGATTCCTTGATTGGGAAATTAGAAACCCCTGGCCCTCTGCCCTAGCCTCCTTCTGCCTCAGCCAGCCAGATGACGTGGCTCTGGAAGCAGTTTACCAGGTTACCTGAGATCCAAGGCATGGGAAGATCTTCCGCTCCAGCTTGCTCCTTGTATGGGGACAAGTTGTGTGCTGGGAACAGATGAGAACTTTAGGCCTCACGGAACTCTGGCTCCAAAGTGGGTCGGAATGAGAGTCCTGGGGCCCAAGGGCCCTGACTCTACACTCTGGAACACCACTGTCAGATCCAGTATAAGTGGCAGTTTTATAAACAGGGTTCTGGGCCACTGACCGGGGACGTGCATGTCTGCTCAATGATCAGCTGACTCTCGATTCTGGTTTTTGTCTTATTAGTAACTTCTGGTCTAATATCATGACTCCTGTGTTATTGTAAAGCAAAGAGTCTTCAGAGCTAGAGACTTTTTTCAAATCCTTGCTCTCCCACTGCCATCTGAGTGACCTTGGGCTGGGTGTCCATATGCCTCAGTTTCTGCAAATGCACAATAGGGATAATAGTACCTACACCATGGGGGTGTTGTGAGATGCTGGGTAAATGGAATTTCTTCCTAGCACAGGGTCTGGCTCATTTTCAGTGCTGAACAAATAGCTGTCTCTCCCCACCTCCATCCCAGAATTTAAAGATTATAAATAGGCTGCCTGAAAAAATGTTACCAAAAGATTCTTAAATCGGCTATAGTGAAAGAATGAATTCCACTAGCCATGAACATATATGCTGTTGCAGGATATCTTCTTAAATAATAAGGTAATCCGAATCCAAAGGATTTCAGCATTACTTTCTCTGGGAGTTCTCTGAACTGGGGAGGAGGGGGCTGGGTCAGTAGAAGGATGTCTCAGACACTGCGTGGGGCTGTACGCACTTGTTAAACTACAGCATTTTGACAACGTAATCCTGCTTAATTCTGGTTTAGTGTGACTCTTCCTTTTTTTTTTTTTTCCTTAAATTGGTGAATTCAGCATTGAATTTAATTCTGAATTGTTAGGCAGATGACTAAAATTATTTGAAGACGGATTTGACTCCACTATTGTATGAGCCTGGATCACTTACGTAAAAGATACTTTTTTTCAGACTTGCAGAAATTGCTGATGATTATCTTGCCTCTTAAATCCCAAAGCTGACTACTTTGTCCCTGGGTTGTGGTAATATTTGTAGGGCATGGCAAAAAGTGAATCTGCCTTCCTGGGAATGCCTGCATTTGTCTATTCAGCCTCCCCTCCCCCCATCTCAATGCTCAATGAGGATTGGTCAGCAAAGGGCTGGGGGCAAGGAGAAGTAGATTAGTGAAAAGAAGCCGGTATCAGCAATCACTGTGTTAGAGTAGATGATATTGTGCTAGGCGTGATGCTTTGGGTTTAATGCTGCCTTGCACACAGGAATTTATAATCTTGTAAGAAGATAAAAGTAGATAAATGCTGATTAGAAACACTGTCTTAAATAGCATCCCTAAAAGGATGATTCATTAGGGGAAAATCTGTAAGCTTATGATGCAATTTTGATCATTTAGATTGAACTTTTGCAGAACTAATTTTGGATTTCTAGTAATTTTGTTGCAATTCCACTTATTCCGAGATCACCGCTGATGAGAGTTATTTAGAAATGTGGAATGTTTCCATAGTCCATCAGGGCAAGCGCTTTTGAGTGTTTTGCTCATGGCGGTATCTCCAGCGCCTAGAACAGTGCCTCGCACACTTTGGGTGTTCAGTAGGCATGGAACGAATGAATAAGTACATGTGCACCATGGTACTCTTTCTGGAGAACTGCAGGTGCCGCTCTGTCTTGTTAGGTGGTTTCAGACCCAAGTGCCCATGAGGGGCTGAGGCTGTCCTTTTCCTTCAGTTTCATCGTCCAAGTTAATAATGCTGGACATGTTTTGTGGTGGTCGGCCATTGCCAGGGAACTGAGGAAGTGAAAGGAGGGCGTTGAAACAGCTTCTTTGCTTTTCCCTGAGTGGCTGCACCTCGATGTCCAGGCCTGCCTGTCTGGCAGTTTGACCTGTATGTGCAGGGGATAGTAAGGCGTGGGATAGACCGGATGATCGTGTCTTGAGAATACCTTTTTGTTAAAGAATGGCTCCCTAGTCCCCAAACAGCTGCAGCAGCAGAAGCCACTTCTCTCTACACATCACCTCTCTTCTCTTCTCCGTAGCAGTGAAGCTGCGTTCTTTTTGTAAGTCTCGAGGAAATAGCTCAGCTGGCTTGGCTCATTCATTTCCTTGTCAGGAAAGGGGATGTGACCTTGACCGTCAGTGGGAGACCTGCAGCAAGCACATTGTGTGTCTGGCTGGATTCACTAATGATTGAAAAGTACTTTTGGCAACTCACCGTGCTATACGTGTGGAGTACTGCTAATTTATTGTCCTAGGTGGATAGATACTAGTTTGCAAGAATCATTTCTGATTTACCTGGGTCATGCCCAGCACAGTGCCACTCCCATGGAGGCCTTCGATAAATATCACTGAAAGAAAATTGTTGCAGAAAATAAAAAGAAAGATGAGATATACTTGCTTTGAGTCATGGAAAGTATAATTAATTTGCAGCCTAAGAAGTTAGTAGAAAGTAACTTTGGATTTATCAAGTTCCTCTGAAGATTGTTCTCCTTAAGAAGAGTCATCTCTGCCAGTCCAAATCCAAACATGGGCCTTTTGTCCTTTGCAGTGTCGTTTTTGGTAGAGGATTTAGGGCCGAAGAGAGCCACTGTGACTGCTGTTTAGGGAAGGGTGGCCAGATGAGAGCTGGCTTACGCCACTGACGAGGAAAAGTCAGATGAGGACACCACTCCCAGGGCCTTTGCTTCTTGTGCAAAGCTTGCTGTTAGAGAAACATTTTCTCCATAAACTGAGCTGCTTAGAGAGGAAAGCACAACAAACCTAAAGTGGTGAACTTTTCAGAAGCAAGAGTTGGTTTAAATATAGATGATCTGCTTTACTGGCAACTTGGAGGCTGCGGTGGGACTTGTTGTACCTTTTGTAAGACAAGTGAGGAAAGATGTTGGCACCTGTACATGTGCAGTTTGTTTATGAAATATAAACTCTCCTCTAGAAGTGAGGGCTCGAAAGGTCAGCATCCAAGGTAGCATGTCCTACCTTAGCTGGGGAAAAGGTGCCACTCCAGGCCCTCTCTGTGCAAATTGACGGAATCCCTAGAGAAGTTGGGACAGCCAGGCTTAATGCACTATTATTTATTGAGCCCCGACTCTGGCAGGGGTGGGGGCGGAAAAGTGTCTGTGAAACTGACAGGCACTGGGCTTGGTTTTCTTTCCCAAGAAGGAGAAACAATACCTCGGGAGCTATAGAGTCCACTCTTTATACAGAGAAACATAGCTCTTTTCATCTTTAGAGACTAGATTTATGTCCACCCGAACCAAGGGGAGCTGATGGGAGTGGGCGGCAGCCCCCCTTCCTCCGGTTGCGGGCTCCAGCTCTAGGTGGGTCCAGGGCTGGCCATTGTGAGTTTGCAGCACATCCTCCTCAGTATTCCACAGCAGCTGTCTGGAGTTTTTTCTGCTGTGCCTGAACTGATGTCATTTCCCCCTTGGCACACAGCTTCGGCTTTGCTTCGTCTGAGATATGTCACGAGAAGGTGGGGGTGGGTTGGAGCCAGGCGGGGGGAGTAGCGAGGAGAGCAGGAGGGAGAGTGCCTGCTTGGTCCCAGGACTCTGTTTACTTTCTCTTCTTTGCTCAGAAAGGCTGGTTAGCTGGGACCGCGAGCACGCAGGCCCACCAGGGGAAATGCTCATTCCAAGACCTTAACTTTTAAAAGCCCTTTGTTCCAAACGTTAGTGTGGACGATGCTCTTGCAGGATGCCTTTTCTTTTGGGTCTTAGACAGGTAATTGAATGGGTTGTACGGGGCTCGCGTTCGGGAAGGGAAGAAGGGAGGGAGCTTGTTTATCGGACTGCTGCTTTGGGTAGAGGGAACGTTTTAGAAAATGTCTCACAGTTACAACAGGCCAGCTCCCATAGAGAAATTTCCAGTCTTCCCTTCTTGTTTGCCAGTTGCTCCTTACTTCCAGAGCCACTGTCTTCTTAACCCCCTACATCCCTGAGGTCTCTCTGGGGCCGTGCATTCTGATTTTCCATTAGACACCACAAAACCGTTTCTGAAGCTTTGTGGAGGAAACAATTGAGGGGTGAGGCTGGGGAGGGGAGAGGCAGGGTGAGACTCTTGATCAAAACCCCTTTTATTCCTTCTCCGTTTTGATTTGGCTAGTTAGCAGAGATTTCTTCACAGTTCTCTGGTTCTAAAGAGATTCTGAGGCGGGGAGGGGGGTCTTCTTTTAAAGGGAAGGGCTCCCAAAGGCTTTCTCCTTTTAAGCATGTGGTGAGGGCTGTGTGGCTGAGGGACGTCCTGGATACCTCAGAGGGATGGGGGTGAGATTGGCCACATTTTGGCCTTCCTGACTGATTTTTTCAAAGCCCATGGACCCCTGTGGCAGAGACTTGATTGCTTTTCGAGCCACTGTATGAAGTAGGGACGCTAAATTATCATGGTAACCTAGTGTGGAATGAGAAAACAGTAGCTAGCGACCAACTGCTTGCTGTCTGCTGAGAACACAGCTGTTGCCAAATATTTGTTCCAGGGCTCCTGAGAGTTGGCCATCCCCCACCCCCTCTTTGGTGTGAGAGGCATGTCTGTATTGGAATGTGTAACTGTAACCAGCAGCGGCTGTAGGAGGGGGTGAGGACGGACACATACCCTCTGCTGCCTGTTCCTGGGTGAGGAAAAGCCACAGATGAGATCAAACCAGAAGCCTTAGAGAGTTGCTGCTAGGGACTGCTGGTTTAATCTCACTCTTAGAAAAGTGCTACATGAGCAAATCTCTCTTGGGTTGCCTGAAATCCTTTTAAAAGTAAGCTTCTCTGAAAAGCTCTGCACATTCCATTACTGCCCTTGTTGATCGTCAGTGTTTCTTTGATGGCAGAGAATAGGGACCCCATTTGAGCACCTCCTCTGTCCCCCAAGGAAGGCTGTCCTTTTAACCTATGGGCAGAGTGAACCCTGGCGAGGCTTTTGAGCAGTGCTTGAAATGGGATAGATGAAGCCTTCCGTGCTATGTCAGCTGGCAGGGGAGAGAGCTTGGAAACTGCCTGATACAGTGGAAAGAGCAGGGCTGGGGAGCCAGAAAGATCTGCATCCGTATCTGGGCTCCCACACGGTCTTGGGCAGGCTGCTTAACTGTTCTGAACCTCATCTTTGAAATGGAAATAAGAAAACCTAGTTGAAGAGTTATTGGGAGGATTTCCCAAAAGAATGTATTTAAAACATTAGCACCTTGGCTGGCTTGAGAGTAGGCATTTAGTAAAAACGTAACTATTATTTTTATCTATGCATTCCTAAAGGATGCAAAACCATAGGGGTCCAGGAAAACTAGAAGCTAGAGGACTGATTGCTTTACAGAAGTGGAGGGTGTAGTGGGCAGGACCTCTGGCACCTGTCATTTGGTGGCTACCATTGTGCATTGACTGAGAGTTGGGAGGCTGTCGTTTCCTGTACCAATATACTATTACTCTTATATATTGAGGTGTCAAGAAGGGGAGGGCCTGTGTCCAGTAACCTCCACTCGGTTAAGTGAGAGGATGCAGTGGTGAGTGGAGTGAAGTGCTGTGTTTGTTGTCATGGGGAGCATCTCAGGATCAAGCAGGTGAATCTTTAGCTCTTGTTTCTGAAAGGGTTCCTGGTAGAAGGCTGAACTAGAGGACCTCTTGAAAGCCCTTTCTGCCCTAGGATTCTGCGATTCAAACCTTGGCTATAAAAACCATGAGTATTTTTGGTTACATAATTTTGTATATTTCCAGCATTTCTGTGTCTGACAGTATAACTACGTTTTTTATTGGAGCTATGTAAAAGCCAGCCTTCCAAGATTATTTGGTGATAATTCTATTTTTTTAAAATTATGCAAAAATATATATACTATTAGTTTTCATCATACATAATATGTATGTACTTTCATATATTTTTTCCCCCTTATTCCACATAATAACCCTGTCTTACCTGGTAGTGGGATTCTGTTGCTGCAGAAGTGCACACTGATGCTTACAGAAGTTAAGCCACTTGCCCAAAGTTGCTCAGCTAGCTAGGGAAATCGTAATTGAAATTTGTTTTTTTTAAACTCAAGTCTTTTGATTCCAAAGCTCGGAGTTTTTCTCACTACCTAGACTGCATTGCCCAATGTCTGTGAGAGTGGAGTAGGATTAATGCGCTGTTCTAGTGGGGGCATATTTTCTGAAGGTTGTTTCTAGGCGGCCCAGGTACCGGATAAGACAGTGTGTGTGCACCTTTGCATTTTACTCTGTGGAAGAGTCTCATGAGTGCAGCATCTACTGAATAATGCCACTGCATGGAGATTTTGAACACTTAATGAATGCGGACCTGGCACAAAGGATGCAAAGACAAATAAAGCACACTCCTGACTTCCAAGGAGCTCACACTCTAACGCAATAGTTCTCAAAATGCATAGAAATCACCTGGGAGTGGGGCTTATTGAAAGGTAGATTCTGTAGGCCTGTAGCCAGGGCCCAGGAATATGCATTTCTATTAAGTTCCCCAGGTGGTTCTGACCCAGGTGGTTTCTGGCCACTCTTTGGGAGATTACCCCTCACCCCCACCCGCCACCCCAGGTTTAGTAGCATGGAAATAATTACATGACAGTGTGCTGAGACTCTAACAGAGGAAGGCCGAGGGAGGCGGTGGTGGGGGCTGGAATGGCAGATGGTGGGAAAGCATCTAAATCAGGCTGGGGGAGGGGAGTGGGCATGGAAAGCTTTTCTGAGAAGGTGATAGCTGATCTGAGTCTTGAAGGATGAGTAGGAGTTTATCAGACATATGAGCTGAGGAAAGAACATTCCAGACAGATCAGGTTGGGAGTGTTGTTTTTGTTTTCTCCTGTGGTTGACAAGGGAAACTGTCACCTGTGAGTCTTCGTATTAACTAGCCTGAGGCAAGACAAGGACCTTGGCTCACCAAGTTTTGGTGCTCTTTATGACACAGAGAAGGGGGAAAGCATTAGGGCCCTTCAGAGTCTGGCCTGCATTCGGTCTCTGTAAAGGCCAGATAGGCTGTAGGCTGTATTAGTTCTTCCATGCAAGGGACAGTTAAGACAGCTCTGGAAGCTCGCTGGAAGCTACAGTGTTGACTGAAGAACAGTCTTTTGTGCTTAGAGAAGCTAAAGTTCAGAAGAGAGTCACCTGCTGAACTTTCTGGGTATGGCACCATGTACCAAATATTAGATACAACACACAATTAAGCATGCTATCCTTTTATTATCTGGTGAGATCAGAAAATGAGTTTCCTGGTTACAAGAGAATCCATCATGTATACCTAACAGATGGATTACTGATTTCCAGAGGACAAGATTGCAACAGAATGTTCTTAGTCTGCTGATTTGAATGAATTCTATTTCATGTTTGATTCAGAAGGTATTGCTGGAGGATTCTTATGACCAACATTCTATATCTGAAAAGTATTTTGCACCTTCAAAGCATGTTGTGGATACAAAAGGGTATAAACTCTATCCCTGCACTCAAGGGGTTTATAGTCAGGGGAAGTAGAACAAGTGCGCAGGTAATTGGAACATTCGGCAGGTGGTGGTGAGCAACATTAGAGAGGCACAGAGTTCTGTGGGGGTTCAGAGGTGTGAAGAGATGGCTTTGTGCAAGTAGCCCCTCCCACAGTCCAGTAGTTTCAGTTGTTGCACTGTAGGTGTGTTGAAGGACCTGTTAATGGTAAGTTCTAGTCGATGGAATGTAGGCTAGCCTCCATCAAGGCAATAATTTATATCTTGCACCGCGGAATGTTGCCTTTCTCTGTGGGAGGGGCCCACTGTCCTCACCGGGCAAGTGAGGTGATCCCTGATACTGGAAATGAGTAGTCTCCAAGAAAACTGGGGTGGATCTGGGACCCTTTCAAGCAATATGCCCTTGCCCATGTTGGAATTTGTCATGGTAGAGTCACAGAGGACCACCTCCTGGCCCAAGGGGCTATTTGTATTCTTGAAAGGAGGAGCTGGTACCTACAGGCCCTTGATTGGCCTCATGCTGAATGTGACAAAGCAGCCAGAATATTGAACCCCAGTTACTTCCTGGATATAATAATAGATCTTATGGTCTCCCAAGGAGTGCGCTGAAAATGCTCTGGTGATAGCCAGCCTAAAGCTGCAGGTGGGGGCCGTGACCAGGGAGAGGGAAGAGGGAATTTGCTAACTTCTAATTTAACCCCTAATAGCTGGATATTAGCCAACATTTATGTGATACTTTTATTATTTCATCACGACAGCCACCCGAGAGGTAGGACGTCTTATCTCCATTCTACTGTGAGGAAACTGAAACTCAAGGAGTTATCTATTCAAGATCGCACGCTAATATATGGCAATGATGGCTCTGGAGGCCAGGTCTTCTCAGTCTTGTCCTGCTCTTGCATATTGCTTTCATGTGGTGCCTGCTCCAAAATCTGCTGCCAGAGCTTCTCCCTGCACGCGCTGTGCTCTGCAAAGGGCCCAGTGTTGATTCCCATTACTCTCCTTGTGTGCTTAGCCTCTCTGTACCTGGTTCAGGACGAATTAAGCAAGACTTAACTTAGAAGGGAACTGGCTGTATATAATGCAGCAAACACCAAGGTGACACTTGTTGTTTGTACTACCAGAGATTGAAGCCAAAATTCTTATCGAAACTGATTTGTAAAAATCTTGTAAGTGACAGCTCCATAGAACACCTCAGTTCCCTAGGGTCACCTAAAGGTGAAAAAGGGTGGTTCTTAGCCCTTTCAGGGGAATTTTTAAACCCCCAACCATCTCTGTTGCAAGAAGCTGCTTTTTCAGAGGAATGTAGCATGTTTTTCATCACATTCCTGTTATCAGAGCAAAGAGAAATCAGTGGACTGGAACAGTAACTTAGTGGAAAAGACTGGATCTGCTGATTTTGAAACTTTTATCCAGGATGGAGCCAAAGAAAACATTCACTTCCCCCAGTGATATCCCATGAGCTTGATCCACCCCCTCCCACCCCTTTTCCTTGCAGAGGTAAGTTTTAGTCCAGAAAAATAGAATAATTTGGGGCTACTTAAAAAACTGTGCTATAAAATTCTTTGTCCTGACCTAATTCCCTAGCAGCCAAATTCTAGTGTCTTAACTCTCCATCCCTGCACTTCTTTACTCTATTTGTTGCTAATTTGTAGCAACAGTGAGTTGAAACAGCCCTGGATGTTGACCTGCTTTAGCCATTTCTGTGCCCCTCTGTAGCCATTGCTTCTCTGGGAAGGGCTCAATTGGACTTGAACCTGGACCTTACTAGAACATCTGTTGTTGGTTGCTGGAAATGGTGATTCAATCCTGGGAGGTGAGTTGCTTGATCTATCTTGTTCTTTTAACTGAAAGAGAGAGGAGGGGCAGTGGCAGAAAGCCATATGCATGTCAGGAGAGAGGGAGGCATGCTTTGAGAATGGCTGGAGTATGACACAGTGACTTCTTCTCCTGAAAGTGGCTTAGGGTTTGCTTGGACTGTGTTGTACATAAGACATTGGTTCTCTTGGGCATTGCATCAAGGGGGCCAGAATATTTATTATTGTTTGGTTCTCTTGCTTAACACACATGCTCCCAGGAGCTTCCACTGAACTGTGACACATGGTCTCATTCTTGGTTTCAAATACTGCCCAACTGATCATGTGGTTTTCATCAAGGGTTTGGAATCCCTGGTTAACCACCAGAGAGTGGTGTGAATACCTGTGACCTCCCACTCTTCTAGGTGTGGCTCTGGAGTGTGGTGGGGAGGCCCAGGATAGGCTGGGGCAGTCTGCCAACGAAAGTAGAATGTGCAGTCACTCCTCTGTCTCTGGGTGAGGTTCTGGATTTATGGGTCAGGCTCAGATTGTGCTGGGTTACTGTAAACCCATCATGGCCAGAGAGCCGTGGGTAGGTCTCTCAGCGGTCATGTGAGATCACATCACATCACCATAGCCTTGGAGGATCCCTTCATGCTACTGCTTGTACTGCATAGCTGAGGCACAGGGAGCATGGGGGAGGACTAGCCCCTGTTGTTACCTGACCGTTCAGTCACCTGGATCAGTACTTCCTGAAGGTTTTTGCATGTCTGATCCTTTGTTAGGGTAGGTGCACTTGTGAGATTGACATCAGTCCTGCTCTCAGGGAATTTACAGAGTGATTGGGGAGCCCATGAAGCAATTAGACAACAAGACTAGATGGAACACAATTCTGCACTAAATTGTGTGGTACAGTTTGGCTGGAACAGTGGTTCTAAACTAGGGACAATTTTGCCCCACTCCCCAGAGGACATTTGGCGATGTTTGGATATTGTTGATTGTCACAACTAGAGGGATGGGATGTTGCTACTGGCATCTAGTGAGTAGAGGCCAGGGTTGCTGCTAAATATCCTACAATGCACAGGACAGTCCCCACAGCAAAGAGTTATCTGGCTCTAAATGTCAATAGTGCCGAGGTGGAGAAACTCTGGGCTAGAAACTCCTGATGCCTAATGTGGTCCACTCTGCTTAGGAAGCAGTCACCGGCCTCAGGGAAGATGGACTGAGATGTTTTAATAAAGGAGAAATAGGTATACTTGTTCTTGCTGCATTCTAAGCAATATGTATTAATCATCCGCCCAGAGATTTAGAATCTTGACATCTTGGTTGCCCCTAATCAGTAGGTACTATGTCTTGTCAAGGACAGGTATAGAGTTAATTTTTTATGGCCAGTAGATAAGGTCAAGCCCTTTGGGAACTGACATTTTATTTCTTTCTCTGAAGAATCTGGATAACCAACCCCTGAGAAGGATAGGATCTCAGTTCTGCCCAAATAACTTTATACAGTTTAAAGAACAATTAGGCTACAGTTATTTTAATAACAGGCCATACTTCAAGCTAGGTGCCTATTGCTGTGGCTTGGGTCTATTGTAATCTCTCTCTGTGTAATAAATTCCCCCTTCTCTAAATCATCTGACATCTCTTTTAATCTTTAAGTGTAAGGTCTTAGAGTTCGGAAATTTCTTTAAAATTATTTAGAGTCTTTTGGAGACATAGCCTCTGGATTCTGAGGACTTTTGTTTTTTATCTTGTGTCTGCAGGGAGACCTTTTTTTTTTTTTTTTTTTTGAGGAAGATCAGCCCTGTGCTAACATCTCCCAATCTTCCTCTTTTTGCTGAGGAAGACTGGCCCTGGGCTAACATCCGTGCCTGTCTTCCTCCACTTTATATGGGACGCCGCTACAGCATGGCCTGACAAGCAATGCGTCAGTGCGCGCCCGGGATCTGAACCAGCGAACCCCGGGCCACCGCAGCAGCAGAACACGCACACTTAACCGCTTGCGCCACCGGGTCGGCCCCAGGGAGACTATTTTTAATGTGACCCTTTGTCTGAGGTAGAAAGTTTCCTTGAACTGTGTTGAACTTTTTACTGGCAATAAATCTCTGGTACTGGTCTCTAGACAGACAGGCACACAAGACGAGTCCCATTATTATTTCTTTTGCTCCCAATAAAAGCCTACTGCAGTGGGATGGAACTGCTGAGAAAAAATGGGGTTACATTTAGAATTTTGCTTAAAGTGAGGAATGTCTCTGAGAGCCGCATGTGCTTTTCATTGTCAAATGAAACTGGTGAATCTCTTAAAGCACATTAGCAACAAGTTAATTTGTACCTTCGACATTTCAGATCCCTGAAAACTATACCTCTTTTGGGCCAAGAAGTGAGTATTTTATTTGATCAAGAGCCATTTTCAAGATACAGCAAAAACTTTGATGAGCTAGAAACCAGTCATAGAAAGAATACTGAACCAAACGTCAGAAGACCACAGTTTTGACAGTTTCGATGTTGTCATCTACAGCGTTAGGCTAAGTGCCGGTTTCTTATCCATAAGAGGAGGATGGCAGCACTTCTGACCTCTTACAGGGTGCTGGCTGGCAGGCTCAAATGCAAGGCTGGCTGTTAAAGAAGTTTGAAGAGCTTGCGAGTCCTATATAAATGTGTATTATATATTTGTTAATTATGTATGTGTGTGTTGTGTATATTTCACCATTGCTCCAAATTATGACCCTGAGGCTTTGCCACATTATAAATCTTTAAAAAAAGAAAGAATTTTATTGATTAGACTATACTTAATTAAGGCACAAATGAACCTGAATATTTCGGGAAGGTTTTCAGCAACAAGAACTGAACCATAAACTTTTTTTTTAAAACCTAACAGTTTAGTTATTACCAAGTTCCTCAAAGGCAAAGTCCATATCTTATCTGTCTTTTTTGTGCCTGTCAGCATCTAGCATGAAAGTTTAGGATAACCCCTAAGCATTACATTGTTTCCACTAAAATTTGGGCTTTAGATTCAGAAAACTTGTTCTAGCTGTGAACCTCAAGTTTCCTATAAAAAGGGGAACACATGTCATAGGTAAAAAGGCCCAGCACATGCTTGATAAACACAGTCATAGGGCAGAACTTGGTTCTGTCACATCTCTTGAGTCAACGTTGTGGCAGGAGGTTTTCCTGATTCTCCAGTGGTATTCCCCTCATGCGGCAAAGCAGGGCCCTCCTCTCTGTCCAGGTACCTATGTTATGTGTCATATGTACGGTATTGCTTAAGCTTCAGTCAGTATAGAGAATTCAAATGTCTGCTATTTATATCTGAGCTCTGCAGCATGCCTTAACCTCAAGGTGAGGGGATGAACGATCTATTACTGAACTTGAGAGCAGGAGGAGCTAATCTGATGCCCACAAGGGCCAGGCAGTGACATGCTTGAGTCAAACAGATAGAGTTATTGGACAGTAGGGATTGCAGAGGAGGCTGTGGTGTAGCCAGAGCCCATGTACATCTGTGACCAGCCTAATATGACCCTGGGGAATGTGGGCTCTCAGTTTTCAAGAGAAGGTGGAAAGCTGAATTTCTGTATGAGTCCTTCTCATTTTAAAATGTTGACGGTTAATTCCATTTTTTAAAAAGTTGAAAAACAAAGGTACCGCTTCGGCACAAAACTCATTTGTGGGCCCATTGTGGCCTGAGGGCCACCAGTTTGCAATCCCTGCTTTCAAGCAGGAGAGGCTGTAATACAACGTGGGAAGGAAAGGACCTGCTCTCATGGGACCAACTGCGGACACACGATAGTTGGCTGAATTGCCCTCCTTCCCAGCCTGAGTGCCACCTTCTCTGTCCTGTGCTACCTGCTGTTTTGTCACTCAGCTCTCTGTACCAGCCCTTGCTGAAGATACTATACGTCTCAGTGCTTATTCTGTGGCAGAAGAGGTCAGGGTTGAGAGATTGCTGGGGATACCTCGAGGCATGACTGCTTTTCTTTCTAAGTGTCCAGGGGTGAAAGAGTGGCACGTTAACCCCACGTCTTGAGCCACTGCAACCAGCCAGACCCCACAGGCCTGCATGCACCAGGACATCGACAAGTAGCCTTTAATAAAACCATGGGATATGTTGCAACTTCCGATCTTTGCTCTGGGATTTTCCTACCGGGGTCAAGTGGCTTTTTCTGAGTTTGTTATTTAGATTCCTAATAAGGACACAGGAAATGGATTTTAATTTCTTTGCTGGCTGCTCTGTTTGGGGGCTATTTAATGAGGATCCAGTTGTAATGCAGCTTTGGCAGTAGCAGTACTGGTGTGAATAGAAGTGTACCTAAGTAATGTTACTTTAAAAAAATTTATGTTTATGATTTATTGTATGTATTTTTTTTATGGAGTGAGGCAGAGAGAGTATAAATAATTTTATGTGCCTTGATTCTAAGTGGCTACTCTTGGGGGTAACTGTTGGGATGTGTTTGGGATTCTAGAAAAAGAATATTAAACTATTCCATTTTTAGAGGGCAAGAACTGTGTATATTTATATTATACATTTATTATAAATCTATCGCAGTGGTTCTCAACCTTGAATATTCGTGAGCATAATCAGGGGAGTGTGTTTTAAAAGGCAAAGCTTCAGTCTCTGCCCCCAGAGGTTCTTAATCTACATTCTTAACAAATACCCCAGGTGATCTTGGGCCCATGGGCCCACGGACCACACTTTGGGAAACACATTTCTATTTTGTTGCATTTGTTGTCTAAGTGGGTTCATTTACTACTTTGGGGCAAATTCACTTATTTGTGAGACGCCCTGATTCTGATTCGCTGTGTTGCCCTTCCTCAGATTCTTGGAAAGTGTCAGCCTTTGGGAGTTCTCAGACAGAATTGTGCAGGAGACCCTCACAGGTCGAAGTAAATGAGCCCTTGTCTCTGCTATGGCAGGGGTCCCTGGGACCCCCCTTCAGCAGTACACACTACAGCCAAATATTGAAGCAGCAGCTGCCCCCGTTGGTTCTAGGCTTTTCTCATGTGTCACGAGCTCCAGTCTTTGGCTTTACCCTGTAAGGTACTTTACAGCTAGAGGACGGGACCCTGGGTGCTCCTGAGCCCAGGGAGCTGGAGTCTAGAGCCCTTAGGGGTAAAATACGCTATCAAGTCTGAGAGATGAGGCTGAATCTTGGCAGATTTATTGGCTTGGTTAGGGGAACCTGCCCAGGCTATTTGTCCTTTTGGAAAATTACTGACTCAACCAAACAGCATAAAAATTCATTCCTAATATCCTAGTGCATACAAAGCAGAGTCTTGGTTAACTTCTTAGCAGTGGCTTGCCCTTTATCAGAAAGGATGAAAATGAGCTCCTTTAGCTAGTAAAGCTTAAAGGAGTGATTGTCATGTATAGTATATATGGTGAAGGATGCAAAAGTAGTGTGTGACAGTCCCTACCATCAAAGAAAGGGAGATTAAACTAACACATAGGAAACAATAGGCCAGGACTCCTGCCGAATCCTTTCTCTGCTTGAGCTTGCTTTCCTCCATCCCCAACTCTTCTGTAACCTCCTTCTACCCAATTCAAGATGCGTGCCTGTGAACAATTCTACTTATTTCCCTCAGCTCTTCAAACAGCCTTAAAACCATTAGTATTAGGGAAAAGTGATCTTAACTTTCTTATTGTAAAAATATAGGTAAATCCACAATACTTGAAAGAGTATTTTTTATGACCACCTACAAATCTTTTTCTAAGGATCTGGACCTGAAAGTGCTGCATTTTCAGAATGTGAAGATTCTATCTGGGATAGAACAAAAATAGCTGATTCTAAGTTGAAGTTGCTTGCTGTCTTTTCTCATTTAGCCATTTCAAATCTGTCTTGTTTATGAAGGCTTCGTTATCCTTTGGTTACAGAGTGTTACCAAAATCAGAGAGAACTTCACTCCAGTAGACGTGCAATGCTAGAATGTGGTCTATTTTCTGGAAAGCCATTCCTGGTTCAAGAATAGAAGGAAAGTTGATTTTGTTACTCACTCTGCTGCAGCAGCTACAACCTGGGGTGGGTGGGGTGGGAGAAAGGGGGATGTCGAAGTTGAAAAGTAAATATGAGAGTTGCAAAAATATTGTTATATTATTCAAATCTCCATCAGCTAGGGAGAAATTAGCTATTATAGCCAACAATGAATTTATAAGCTGTGGTACTTTGGATATTATTTTAACTGTTGCATAAGGCATATAAGATCTGGCCTCTTTCTGAATTCTCAGCTCTTCCTTTCACACTGCGCTTCCTGAGATTCACTGTACTCAGCCACACTAGCCTTCTTTCTTTTCCTTGAGCACACCAACCTCATTTCTGTATTGATGTCTTTGCAGGCACTTAACATTCCCTCTGCCTGGAATACTGTTCCTGTAGGTCTGCCTAAGCTGGTTCTTTCTCGTCATTCAGGGTTCAACTCAGATGTCACCTTCTCAGGGAGACCTTTCCTGACTGCCCCGTCTAAAGCCTTTTGTCCTGTTATCCTGTTTTATTATCCTTATGGAGCTTATTACTATTTTAAATTCTAATTTCACTTGTTAATTTTCTAAATGTATTTAAGATCTTTTGTATCTAGATCTTTCTAGGCTTCTTGTTTATGAAGCCTTCGTAAACAAGACAGATTTGAAATGGCTAAATGAGAAAAGACAGCAAGCAACTTTAACTTAGAATCAACAAGTGAAATGTATTTAAGATCTTAGATACATTTTGATACATTTAAGATCTAGAATGTATTTAAGATCTTTTCATCTTTGTTGTTGTCTAGTTTCAAACAATGTGTCCAGGTATGAGTTTATTATTGTCTGAAAATTCCATATCTTTAATCAGTTCTGGAAATTTTTCAGTTATCTCTTTATTTATTTATTTAGTTTTTTCCCCCCAAAGCCCCAGTAGATAGTTGTATGTCATAGCTGCACATCCCTCTAGTTGCTGTATGTGGGACGTGGCCTCAGCATGGCCGGAGAAGCGGTGCGTCGGTGCACGCCCGGGATCTGAACCCAGGCCGCCAGCAGCGGAGAGCGCGCACTTAACCACTAAGCCACTGGGCCAGCCCCCAGTTATCTCTTTAAACATAGCCTCTCCTCCATTCTCTTCCTTCTGTCTCGAGCTTCTTATTTCTCATTTCCATTTCCTTGTTTTCTCTTAGTTAGTGTAAGTGGTTTGCTGGGTAAATTTTCTCAGATGTGTGTTCCAGTTCACTAATTCTCTCTTTAACTTGGTCTAATCTCTATGTAACACATCTGTTGAGTTTTTAATTTCAATAACTATTTTTCTACAAGTTTTATTTTATTTTTTCCCCAAATCTGCTTGGCCACTGTCTCTTTTTCAGTATGTTCTTTTCACATATTTTTCATTCATCCTTTTTGGCTTTAATTATTTGAAATATGCTTATGTATTTTAGTTTATCTGATCATTCTATTATTTTAATTTTGGGGGGGTGTCTTATCCTGCTATTTGTTGAATTTCCCAAGTCTTGTTTGTGATGGATTATTTCTGCATAAATTTTTGTATTATATATTGTGAGCTCATCTTCAACAGAGCTTTATTTGTGGGAATCCTTCATACCCTGATTGAGGGTAGGTCTCTTCAGAGTTTACATTTCTTCTGCCAGATGTCACAAGATTATTCCCAGCCTGGGACCACTCTTTGTGTTAAATTTTTGGTTTGAGGATTCCTAGACCATGTAATAGTACAATTCAAACTCAAATTAGCTTGTGGAAAGGCCGGTGATTACAGATTATTAGAGGAGCTACTTTTTTGCTCTCAATTCAGAGCTTTCTTATTGTTACTGTATGCCAACGAGCTAAATTTTTCCTAGTCTGCTCTCTCTCTTTGAGGGTCCTCACTTTATACTGGGGCTCAGTTCCAATTCCCTGTTTCAGGTGGGCCCAAGAGAACAGCCCCTTTTTCCAGGGCAACTGGAAAGGCCTGACCTCACTTACTGCTGTAGTTTCTAGTTCCCCTCAACATTTTTGGCCCATGAGGATCTTCCTTGCTTTCTTGTGAGCTCAGCTATATAATTAAAAGGATATTGTTATATAGCCAGTATTTCCAGGGGTTTTAACATAGAAGAATTTTTTTTATTGATGTCTTAATAGTTTATAACATTGTGAAATTTTTGTTGTACATTTTTGTTTGTCAGTCAGCATATACATGTCTCCCTTGACCCTTCATGCCTACCCCCCACCCCCTTTGCCCCTGGTAACCACAATACAGTTTTCTCTGTCCATGTGTTGGTTTATATTCCACATGTGAGTGAGATCATACAGTGTTTGTCTTTCTCTTTCTGGCTTATTTCACTTAACATAATACCCTCCAGGTCCGTCAATCTTGTTGCAAATGGGACAATTTTGTCTTTTTTTATGGCTAAGTAGTGTTCCATTGTATATATACCACATCTTCTTGATCCACTCATCAGTTGGGGGACACTTGTGTTGCTTCCACTTCTTGGCTATAGTGAATAATGCTGCAATGAACATAGGGGTGCATAAGCCTCTTTGGATTGTTGATTTCAGGTTCGTTGGCTAGATTCCCAGTAGTGGGATAGCTGGATCATAGGGTATTTCTATTTTTAATTTTTTGAGGAATCTCCATACCATTTTCCATAGAGGCTGCACCAGTTTGCATTCCCACCAGCCGTGTATGAGGGTTCCCGTTTCTTCACATCCTCTCCAACATTTGTTGTTTTTTGTCTTGGTGATTATAGCCATTCTGATGGGCGTGAGGTGATATGTTAGTGTTGCTTTGATTTGCATTTCCCTGATGATTAGTGATGTTGGACATCTTTTCATATGCCTATTGGCCATCTGTATATCTTCTTTGGAGAAGTGTCTGTTCATTTCCTCTGCCCATTTTTTGATCATGTTGTTTGTTTTTTTGTTGTTCAGTTGTGTGAGTTCTTTATATATTATGGAGATTAACCCCTTGTCAGATATATGTTTTGCAAATATCTTCTCCCAGCTCGTGGGTTGTCTGTTCATTTTGATCCTGCTTTCATTTGCCTAGTAGAAACTCTTTAATCTGAAGTCCCACTTGCTTATTTTTTCTTGAGTTTCCCTAGTCTGCGTTGGCGTGGCATCCGAAAAGATTCCTTTATGACCAATCTCAAATAATGTGTTGCCTATATTTTCTTCTATGAGTTTTATAGTTTCAGGTCTCACCTTCAGGTCTTTGATCCATTATGAGTTAATTTTTGTGAATGGCAATAGCAGATGGTCCACTTTCATTCTTTCACATGTGGCTGTCCAGTTTTCCCAACACCATTTATTGAACAGACTTTCCTTTCTCCATTGTATGTTCTTAGCTCCTTTGCTGAAAATTAGCTGTCTGTATATGTGTGGTTTTATTTCTGGGCTTTCAATTCTGTTCCATTGATCTGTGTGTCTGTTTTTGTACCAGTACCATGCTGTTTTGACTACTATTGCTTTGTAGTATGTTTTGAATTTTTCAGGGACTGTGACGCCTCCAGCTTTGTTCTTTTTTCTTAGGGTTGCTTTAGCTATTCGGGGTCTTTTGTTGCCCCATATGAATTTTAGTATTCTTTTGTCTATTTCCGTGAAGAATGTCATTGGGATTCTGATTGGGATTGTGTCGAATCTGTAGATAGCTTTAGGTAACATAGAAGAATTTTTAAAGTTAGTTACGTGGGTATATTGCCAGAAGCAGGCTCTCTTCCCCTAGAATCTCTTGCTCATTGCTGTAGCTGTAGCATCCAGCACAGTGCCTGGCACATGCGGAGGGGTATCAATACATATTTCTTATTTGATTTGTGGAATTGGACGTTTCCATTAAAAACTCTTGCGTTTCCCTGTGGGGAAAGCCAGAGGTGATGTGCCAGATTCATTCGTATCCGGCAGCCAAGATAGTTAGCGTCCCGAGCTTTAGCATCCTGTGAAGGGATTTCAATTTTCCTATTTTTTACTCTTAAACTTTAAAACTTGAGTGCTGTCCTAAGGACATGAAGATGCTGTTGCCAGTTGCTAGCAGGGTTTTCCAGCCCCATAAATTGGCAAATTAAAACCATCCCTGGGGAACCATTACTGCCCAGTGTTTCTTTTTATGCTGGCACTTAGAAACTTCTTATGCTGATTAAATTGACCTTTACAGTGGCTCAGCTAAGAATAGCAACTATAAGACATGGAAACTGTTAAGGAAAATGCTGTTAGTCCCGCAGTTTACGCTGCCACCAAAGAGATGAAATGATTTTTTGCATATGTGCAAAAGGCACACTGTTCATCCTTTTCCATTGTAAAAATGTTCTTTCCCGTTCAGTGTTGGTCTTGCTTGCTTCTTCTTTGTGCCTGTGCTTTTTGTTTGGTGACCATGTGTGCCCTGTATGTTGGAGCCAGTCACCGTGGTACCAGGGCGGAAGGCACATACCTATGACAAACAAGGATCCTATTAGTCATCACTACAGTCATTCCTGAGGTGAAAGGCCTTGGCATAAGAGCACATGTTTATTCACACAAAGTTCCTTTATGACAGGTTCTACTCTTCTAGCATTTTTTGGCTGTGGAGTTTTGTGCAAATGAAAACATTGCCAGAAGGGAGATATCTTTAAAATGCAAATCTGATCTTGTCACCTCCCTGCACAGTCTGGTCCCTGCTTACCTAACTTCCCTACCTACTTCAGCCATCTCCTTCTAGCTAATGGGCTTTGCTTGTACCATCTCCTTTGCCTGGAGTGTTCTTCCCATCTTTCTTCCCTAGTTACTAAATTTCTAACCATCCTGCCGATCTCAGTTCAAGCTTACCTTCCTCACAGAAGCCGGCTGGACCTTCTTGACTAACTCCAGTTCTTTTCTACTGTAGGCTGGCACCGAATCATGTGTTTTGCCTGACTAGTTGCAATTTTATCTGTGTGATTACATTACCGTCTTTCATTAGACTGCAGGCTCCACGAGGACAGAGATCATGACTGTTGGGCCATCTGTCTATTGTGTCCCCACCGCTAGTTCAGGGCTGGTACTTGATAGATGCTCAGGAGAGGAATGAAGGCCCCACGTTCCACATGGGGATGAAACGCCACTCTGCTTGTCAGAAAATCAGTGTGTGAGAATGTGACCTTTTGAGCAAAGAAGGGAGGAGACCTAAGTTGTGTTGCCCCTCCTCGCTGCCGAGTGGAAGACAAAGGACCCTGTTCCCAAAGTCAGAGAGCTCTGGGAGGGTAGGGTCCTTATCTTTTCCATCAAAGATGAAATGTTGATTTTGTTTCCTTTGGGGCTTTTAGTGGATTTATTTAAGCAACTGCAGTGTAAAAAGCAATGGAAGAAGTATAACTTCAACCAAGGAGGCTGTAGCTTAATAGTTAAAAGCTCAGGTCGAGTCAGACAAGCGAGATTGGACTGCTTCCTAGCTGTGTGACCTTAGGCAAGTGACTTAGCCTCAATTCCCTGATACTGCCCACTTCGCAGGGGTGCTTTAAAGCTTAGATGAAGGACTACGTGTCAGGCCCCTAGAGCAGTGCCTGACTCACAGCAGGTGCTCGGTACACATGAGCCATGTTCTTCACCCAGCTTGTCCTGCCTTGGTGGAGGTTGCATAGCCATTGTTTCATTAACAAACCTTTATGTGCTGAGCACTGTGTTCATACTGGAGGTGGGGAGGGGGACAAGGAGACAGAGCTCCTGCTGCGAGGAGAGCACAATTCTTTCCCTGGTTCACTCTCTGGAGAATGGGGGGTGGGAGGGATATTTCCTGCCCACTCTTCAAGACTGGGCCTGAACAACGTAATATGTGTAAGTGCTTGAAGATGCTTGGAGGAAAAGCAGAGAATAATCATAAAAGGTGCTGAGAGGGCCGGCCCTGTGGCTTAGCTGTTAAGTGCGCGCGCTCCGCTACTGGCGGCCCGGGTTCGGATCCCAGGCGCGCACCAATGCACTGCTTCTCCGGCCATGCTGAGGCTGCGTCCCACATACAGCAACTAGAAGGATGTGCAACTATGACATACAACTATCTACTGGGGCTTTGGGGAAAAAAAAAGGAGGAGGATTGGCAATAGATGTTAGCTCAGAGCCGGTCTTCCTCAGCAAAAAGAGGAGGATTAGCACAGATGTTAGCTCAGGGCTGATCTTCCTCACAAAAAAAAAAAAAAGGTGCTGAGAATTTTTCATGTTTGAACTTTTCATTGCATTCTCTTCAGTTCCTATTCCTCTTGGATCTGGAGCAGCCCACATGGCCTGTGAACTTCATTGTACTGAAATAGTTCTCAGTGAATGCTAAGTGCTCTTTGAATGGTCTTTCATGCCCAGCAATAATGATTCACAGAATAACGTTGATATTAAGAGCTCAGAGAAGTTAAGTAAATTATCCAAGGTCACACAGTTAATAAAGGCTTATAAGTAAGAGCTGGGCTTTGAACCCAGATCTGACTGACTCTTAACCACTTGGATCTTGAGCCGCCTGGAGGTCTTTGAGAGTTCTCCAGTTAATCCATGATTAGGCTCCTCATACAGGGAAGGGTGGGAGAGCACCAAGCAGCATTTGCACACCGCTGTTCTTTATTGTTGCTTTGAATGAGAAGAGACATAGATTTCAGGAGCTCTTGCCTTGGCTCCAGGCTGCTATGTCAGAAAGGATGGGAGGTGGGTAGGATAATAAAGCCTTAGGGTTGAAGGATACATCTTAACTAGCCCTAAGCCCATTGAGTAACGCGCCCAAAGTTCCTTTCCTCTGTAGTGGCAGAGCTGGGACCAAGCCCAAGGCTTCTGGATTTTCCTCTCATACTAGCAGGTCTCTCTGTCTGAAGAAGTTCACCTCGACACTTACACCTCCCTACCCTCCTTCATTTCTTCCTTGCTAAAAGTCCATGAATTCTTGTCTTCCTTAACTGCCCACCTGCTTTCCTTCCTCCTGCAGCAGAAAATGACAGTTCCCATAACCAAGATCATCCCAGGCAGCCTGAGGACTCTATCTGGGGGCAGGGGGTGGAGAACAGGGGACGAGATATACCGGGTAAAAAGTGTTTGAGGAACACTGGATTAAATGATACTACTATAGTTCTGCTCTCCCTGGGAAAGTGGAGACAGAGTGGGAAAAAGAGTGGGGTCCTCAGGCTTCCTGCCTCGGGGGCTGGAAGAGAAAAGCTGACACCAGCATGTCATGAGGATGCCCCTTGTTTAGATTTCAAACACGTTCTGTTCCACGCCTCACTTAGGAGCAGTGGGCCGCCCTGCGTTCAGAGCTTGGACCTCATCTGGTGAATTTTCCCAAGGCAGAAGTGTCGCTGGATTCTTTCATGTGTCGGTCTGTAGGCAGCACGCCTCTTTTAGAAACTATGTGACACTTTGATCTGTGCTCTTGTGAGCCAGTAGCAGCAGAATGGCATTTCAGGGCCTGGTAGACTTGGGAGAAACTTTTTGATGTCTTTATTAAAGCAGTGTTTTACTCTTAACTCAGAGAGCATGTATTCTAGCAAAAGCATCGAAGACAGATCTGCTTTCTCCACGTGCACCAGGCCTAGAGGAGACATCTGACTGGACAGCCACCCACTAGGTGTTCCATTTTGATTATGGTGGACACAGGAAGGCAGAGATAGAAAGAACTCTGTTTACAATATTGTAAAGCTCTCATTGTCAAGAGTTTACAAATGCCTTTCCCACGCTTCCTTTTTCCTAAACCACTTTACCCCAGGGGGTCAGACTCTTCAAGACCAGGAAACACCTGAGGATGTGTGGTGGAGACCTGCGCTGAGCCCGGGATCTGGTTATCAGCCGTGCCCTTTCTCTTGTCCTCTCCCTGTGGCTTCTGGTGCCTGAACTGTAGCTGCCCGGTCTCTAGCCCTGTAGACAGTCGCTGGAGTGCTTTGTTTATACCCTTGGCCAAGCAGACTGTGTAGTAAAGCAAGGCCTGAAGAGGAGAAACTGACCATGTGACTTCAGTTTCCACTGGCAGGCATCTGCCCGAATGTGTGCTGTGGGCAGGGTCAGCCTGAGTAGCAGCAAATACAATACTGTGGTTTTAGTTTCTTTGCTGAGCAGGGGTTTTTTCTTTCTTAACTCTGAGCTATTTGAGGATAGAGACAATGTCTTGTTCATCTTTATATCCCTTGTACCCAACACGGTGCTTGGCACAAAGACAGTGTCCAGTAAATGCACGTGTTACTTCTATAGAATAAAGAAATGTTGAAAGCCAGGTAGAGGAGATGACTTACAAGTCTCATCGTATGCACTGCGGTCCAGAGTACATTGGGGCTGAAGTTCAGGTTGGTTGGTGGGGTATTTCATATCTTAAATGTGAAATAGGAAAAATCTTTTTCACCTCCGTCCCCATCCACCAGTGCTGTGAATAGAATTTGGCAAACTCTGCTAGATGGTTACTCAGCAGTACCCTTTCTGTAGCTGTCCCTGACAAGGGACAGTATGAATCCCAGATCTAGTCAAGATTATTAGGAGATCATTTGATAAGCAAAAAATGATCTAGCAAATTGAAATTGGACTAGGTCATCTGAGCAGGTCCCCCTTTTTCTTAAGAGTGAAAATTTTAGTAGCAAGTTTTTTTAGCCCTTGTTTGAATCACACTGTAATTAACCTTGGAGATAATGTGTTTTGAAGGGAGAATGGAAATGACTGACTAGTTGCTAATCCTAGGATACTGCATTAATTATTCCAGGAACTTGCACAGAAAAGCCGGTTTTATTTAAAACATACTGCTAATTACAGGAGAATCATCACCTTCTTACTTGCTGAGTGTAACACCGGAACATGAAGTATTTCTGCTTGGACGTAAAGAAAGCAAGGCAGCCTTTTCCTGTCTGAGGAGAACTCCCCTGTTTACCAGTCGGTTTTGTGTGCCGAATCCTCTTCCCCCATTTAATAAACTTTTTTTTTCTTTAAATCTGTTATCATTGTGTGGTTCTTTTTGATTCTTTTCCTTAATGGAATAAACATTGGTACAAACCGTTTTTGGTGGAGGGTGGGCAGATGGCCAGGAGGAGGGGGATGAGAAGAAAAGTGGTGTTTAAAAGCTATAATTTAATATGCTAAAATGCTTTTTGATTTTTTTTAGGATAAGGAGACCTGTGTGGGTACCAACAATCAAAGCTACATCTGTGATACAGGACACTGCTGTGGACAGTCTCAGTGCTGCAACTACTACTATGAACTCTGGTGTAAGTCCCTGCCTAGGGGTTTCTTAGTACCTGAGGTCCTGGTTACTGCCTCTGCTCGTTGGGAAACCTTGGGCTGGTCAGCCCTCTTCTCATTCTCTCGGGGGCAGTGTTGGCAAGTAGAATCTGGTTCCAGGTTCCAGAGGTGATTCCTTTTTAGAGGTGGAGAGCTCTGGTGCTCTTTGGACACCATGGGCTGAAGACTGGAGAATATGGTCTGAGCTTTAAGAGGCCGTGGTTACCAGGTCTGCTGCAGAAAGTCCTGACTGAGCTCCTCTTTGATGCTCTCTCCAGTGTGTGCTGTGCAGTGACAACAACTTGGATCCCTCCTTGGGCTAGCCCAGATGCCCAGGCATGCCATCTTGGCAAAGAGAGGTTGCAGCAGACAAGCTGCTGTGAATGCTGGGCTGGGCTCTGTGGATGGCTGTAATGCCATTTTTCTTGTAAGAACCACAAGGGCTTCCAGAATTTCCATAGAGCATCAAGGACCTGCCTCTGTTTCTGAGGGGCTGTCTCAAAGGGATAAACTTTCCCTAGGTCCCTGCCTATGGAGCCCTCCTGGAGAGACAGAGTCTGGAGGTTTGGGGCCCTTTATTTCTTCTCCAGTTCTCAAACTGAAGTGTCTGGAAGCTTTTCCAGTGTACCTAACCTGTTACTGTTAGCTAAATGCCCTGTGGAGACAGTCCTTGTCTTGCCACTGATTTGGTTGAGGCTGGGACCACTTGTACCTTCCAGAGTTGCACAGGGGTGGTGACATTGCCCTGGTCTTCAGGGAGTGACCCAGGCTTGAAGAGTTTACTAACACACTTTGTACTGTGATCTTCGTGGAGCTCAGATGAGACTAGGATGCTGGACAAAGAAAGGGATGATGGGAGAGTCCTTAGGGCAGAGAGTCCCCAGGTGACCAGTATTGCAGTGGTTCTCACAGCTGTCTGTTGAGAGAGGAAATGATAGACTGTTTCCTTAGATAATTCTAAGTCCCCATCACTCCCTCCATTTGGAAACAAACTTTGGGCTTTTTCATCAAACCACGCCCTTACTGCCGCTATCTCCCCTGACCTTTTTCCTCTTCTCCTTTCTGATCTGCTCATTCCCCCCACAGCCTTTTCTGATATGGTCAGAAAGCAGCTAGAAAGGCTATTGTTTGCTATGGAAAGGAAATTAGACTCTTGGCTGGGAAATCTCTCTCTCTAAATGCAAACGTATCTTGTAGCCAGTGGGAGTGGTTCCTACAAACAGGACCTCTCCTCCCCCTCATCCTTCCCTTTCGAGGACTGAGGACCGACTCATCTGCCTTTCTGAGAAATCTCAGGGGCTGTCAAGTGCAGACTCCTCCCCCAAGGAGAAGACAGGGCTCAGGATATCCCCACCAGGGCTCCATGTATATAAGCAGCAGCAAAGGCAGGCCCAGAATTGTTGCTGCTATTTTAGAAGGGGTGGGGCTGAGGGACTTACTGGAGGACCCAGAGTGCCAAGCAGGTGGACAGACTGTGTCTAAATGTTTTAAAATGCAGATAACCACAGGGTTCAAATTCTCCTTCCCACCCCTTGTTAAAACAAAAGTCAAAGCTGGGCTGCCAAAAAGCCACAGAGCTACAGTTTGTTTTTCTGGGCCCCAGCCCAGGCGGCGTCGGTTGCGGAAAGGAATGGAATTGCGATGGCCCCATCTTAGATTGACAGAGCCTCCTGGGTCACTGGCAGAGCAGACTCAGTAGCCACCAGAATTGGGTCACCAAAGCCGGGGCAGGGGGGTGGGGACAGGAAGACTCAGATGGCAGGATGGCAGTCTGGGAACCAGGCACTTCATCCCAAGGGCTTAAAGAAAGCCAGAGGAAGAGCTGCACGAGTGGCTAATTATCTCTCCAGTTATGGTCAGTTGGGGAAGGAGGAGGCCAGACAGAGACCATTGTCTGGACGGGGAGAAAAGACTCGCCGTTATACCAGTTGGCCCATGCTTTCCAAGTTCTGGAGGGATGGAGACTAAAAGCAGAACTTTCCTCTCATCTGTGCCCAGAAATGGCTTCTTGGTTGGGAGATGCCCAACGAGTGTCCTGCCCCCGCAGAATTCTTTGGTTTTCCTACTTATTAGGGTCCTGGCCTCTGCCTGATGTGTAGAGGAGGGAGGTTGAGTGTTGGAATGAGCCTCTTCATTTCTCATCAAAACTGCTCTCTTTGTTGCTTTGAACCCTTTTCCTCCTAATTGCCTCTAAACTTTGCCTGAAATGTGAAAGTAATGGGCTTGGGATTATTCTTTTTGTCTCTTTCTTTTGGAAGGAAAAAATCTCAGTCAGGAAATCCTTGGCGAGTTTTCATCAGACAGCGTACCTCTTTAACCATAGTTGCCTACAAGGAAGGTCTCAGGAGGGAGAAATGCCATTTCCACCAGCCTTTTTACCTCTGCTAAGCTGAATTTTCCTGTGTGCTGAGGACTGTCTCACACACACACACACACACACACACACACACACAGCCCACTTTACACAGACACTCAAGCACACACAGACCTTGAGCTTCGGCCAGCACCCTTGCCCCCATGTCTTTTCAGTCTGTTGTAACCTGAGCCAGTCATCATTCCTGGGCCTGCATCAGATGGGAAGCGAAGGCCCTGTTTTACCAGTGCAGTGGTTGAGGCTATAAGGAAGAGTCATCATTATTATCATCCCCTGCATTTTTATGGCACTTGTATTTTATGGCACTCATCATTCAATCATTTATTCACTCAGCAAACTCTTATTCCAGTGGTTCTTGAACTTTGGCAAGCATCCGAATTTCCTGGAGGGCTCATTAAAACACAGATTTCTGGGCCCTACTCCCAGTTTTTGGTTCAATAGGTCTGAGATGGACCGAGAATTTGTAATTCTAACAAGTTCCTACTGGTTGCTGTAGCCTCTTTTGTGTTAGAAACTGTGGGAGACATAATCCTTGCCATCAAGAAGGGAATTTCCGGGGCCAGCCCCATGGCCTAATGGTTAAGTTCAGCATGCTCTGCTTTGGAGGCCTGGGTTCGGTTCCTGAGGGCAGACTTATACCACTTGTCAGCAGCCATGCTGTGGCAGTGACTCACATACAAAATAGAAGATTGGCAGCAGGTGTTACTCAGGGCGAATCTTCCTCAGCAAAAAAAGAAACAAGAAGGGAATTTCCTAGCAGAGAGAAGAGATAAGACAAGGTGCCCCACTAGTAATGCAAAGTATGCAAAGTAGAGAGTGGAATGTATGTGCCAGAACTGCTTGTGAATGTTCAAAAGGAGTCTGCTTTGGCTGGACAGGATTCAGGCAGGCTGCATGGAAGATAGCATTTGAAATGGGCCTTAAAGGGTGGATAGGATTTAAACAAATGGAGAAGGGTAGAAAGACTTGTTGGGCAGAGGGATACCATAGGCCTAGACCCCATGGGAAAGAACAGAGTGCATCACGTTGCTAACCTTTCCCCTGGGGCCGTGGGGCTTGCTTGGGAAGAAACGGGAGATGAGGGTACTAATGTGCTTGGAACTGTCCTACATGCACAGGCACTAAGTAAGGTCTTCATGCAAATCATCTCATTTCACTCCAGGAACGACCCTGCTGGGTATGTCTGCCATCCCTGTTTCTTGGGACCAGGGGCATTAAGTGACTGTTCAGTTGGTTGCAGCTGAGTAGGAGGGTCGGTGCGCCTCTCTTCAAAGCCACCTTGTGAGAACCCAGATCTCCCAGTTCTCCTCCCAGGGTTCTTTCCACCACTCACCAACCTGCGTTTTCCAGGGAGAGGTCTAAGTTGGGGATTTCTGCTCCTGAGATAATTTGGGAGAACTTCACTCAGGCATCAGTTTTCCCTTGTTTGGGCTGTAGTCGGGGGAGAGGGGAGTGTTTCTGGGCAGTGGAATTTCCCTGAGGCGACATGAAATAGACTATTAACAAATCCAGTTAATGCTGCCCAGCTTTTCACCTGCTAACTTTTTTTCTTTTTAGTTTGTCTTAAAATATCCATTGTTGGAGATGGCCTGATGGAGTAGCGGCTAAGTTCCCGTGCTCTGCTTCAGCGGCCCAGGATTCGCAGGTTGGGATCCTGGGCATGGACCTGAGCACCGCTTATCGAGCCATGCTGTGGCAGCGTCCCATATACAGTAGAGGAAGGTGGGCACAGATGTTAGCCCAGGGCCAATCTTTCTCAGCAAAAAAGAGGAGGATTGGCAATGGATGTTAGCTCAGGGCTAAACTTCCTCAAAACAAAACACATCCATTGTTGAGCTGCCCATGGCATTTGCCACCCTGAGCAGAGAGTGGACAGGGAAGCTGAGGCCTGCTTCCAAGCCCTGATGGAACCCTAGCTTCTAGTGTTCTGGGCTTTTGGATGAAGGCAGGTTGGTCAGTAGCAAGTGGGCTGGTTTTCCAATGAATTTAGCCAAGAATAGAACCTAGAAGTAGACGTCGGACTTGTTCTTCCTCTTGCTTTTTTATGGAATACTTTTTGGGGTTTAAAGGGAAATTTAAAGGAAACCCTTCCCATCTGTAGTCATGGCTACAACAACACCACTAGTAATAATAAGCTAGAGAACTTACTGTATGTACACCAGGTGTGGTTCTGAGTACTCTATGTATATTAACTCATTTAGTCCTCACAATGACCGAGTAAGGTGGAGACCATTATTCTCCCCATTTTACAGGTAAAGGAAGTAAAAACAAAATGACCAAGGTCACAAAGCTAGCAAATGGTTTTGTGAGCTGGAATTTGAACCCAGATCATCTGCCTCTTCTCTTCTATATCTGCAGTCATGCTTATAGGAAACCAGTCTTTCAGATGAAGTTGTAAGTCCTCTAAAATCTTCGTTTCCCAAATTCAGGCCTTTTCCACAGTGACAATGTTAGGAGCTCCTGTTGAGAGCTATAAGGGGCCAGGAAGGTCACCCACCATCCTGTGGGGTAGAAGAGAGCTAATTTACAGTATGCTTTGGCTTCCTAATGAGGAATTTCCTGCAAGTTGGGGAGTGGTGTTTTCCCAAGTTTCTAGTGAACTCTGGGGCACATGACTCAGTTCCTACATTGGACTGTGATTGTTTTTAAAAACATGTTTTCCATTTTGCTTAGCATGACAAACGCTCCTCGCCATGAGATCACAATTTTCAAAATTGTCATTGGGAAATAGAATCTGTGGGCAGGTGTGTGTTTGGGGAGGAGGACATGCTCCTGTCTTTCTCTGTGTCTCTCTTTCATTCAGTGTACCTTTTTTTTTTAGCTTTCTTCCTTGTTTGTGAAATCTAGCAAGAAGATCAAAAGTTTTCACAACTCCATAGGAACTAGTCTGGATATTCCCCCTTTTAAAGTTGATGGGGGCCGGCCCTGTGGCTTAGCGGTTAAGTGTGCGCGCTCCGCTGCTGGCGGCCCGGGTTCGGATCCTGGGCGCGCACCGACGCACCGCTTGTCTGGCCATGCTGAGGCCGCGTCCCACATGCAGCAGCTGGAGAGATGTGTAGCTATGACATGCAACTATCTACTGGGGCTTTGGGGGAAAAATAAATAAAAAAATAAAATTTAAAGTTGATGGGACACTGCTTTGACTAGAATGGCTCCCAAGAGAATCTGTTTTGTGAGGGTCAGACAAGAATGCCTTCTGCCTTCCCACATTAACTCCATTAAGTGGGACCAGCTCTTTGGGGATCTTTTCTGGACTTATACTAACACCTCATCATGCCTCTAGGCCCATTCTGTTCCGAAGTCAGTTTTCCCCCAGTTTTGATCCACACAAATAATCCTTTGTGGTACTAGATTAGAAATGAAGAAATGAGAACTCAGTTTGAGACTTATAACACCATACAGCTGGTACATGGTAGGGAGAGTTTTTCTACCCGTGATGCCATGTGAATAGAAGTAGGCTGGTGGAATTGCAATAAACATGAGAGTTTTCTGATGCTATGTTAGATATGACTAAGGCAGTTTTGTCAAGGATATGTGTTGCAGTTGTCTCGTTTCTTGCCCTAGTCTCCTTCTGCCCTGCCTAATTTTTCCTTAAAAAAAAAAAGCCCTCTTTTTCTGTTATACTTCTAGTTCAGTGGATCTTAGCCTTTTTCTGGATCAAGGATTCCCTTAAGAATCTGGTGGATGCTTTTAAGTCCTCTCCCCTGGAAAAGCTTATAAACACACTGCATCAGTAAGGATAGGCTAGGTTATGCTGCAGTAACAAACAAATCCAAAATCCTAGTGGCCGAAAACAACAGGTTTTTTTGTCACTCACACTGTACGTCCATTGTAAGTTGGATGGGAGCTGTGTTCCCACTTCATCCTCTGGGGCCAGACTAACCCTGAAGTCACTATCTGGAATGTTGCCAATGGTAAAAGGACGACTAATAGAGGCTTCTCATGTTAGCAAGAAATGTTCTGGCCTCTAAGTGACATATGTTACTTCCAATCCCAATTCGTTAGTTAGAACCAGTCCCAAAACTGCACCCAGTCATAAGGGGGCCAGGAACTTCAAGCTTACCTGCATGCCCAGAGGCGAGAAGGAGAACCAGAAATATTTGGCCGACATGAAAACCAATGCGTGAGATTTTTGCTATTAAAAGCATGGGTTTAAAAAAAAAAAAAGCATGTTGGGGCCGGCCCGATCGCATAATGGTTAAGTTCGTGCACTCCACTTCGGCAGTGCAGAGTTTGCAGGTTCGGATCCTGGGCACAGACTTATGCACTGCTCATCAAGCCATGCTGTGGCAGTGTCCCACATACAAAATAGAGGAAGATTGGCACAGATCTTAGCTCAGCTCAAGCAAAAAGAGGAAGATTGGCAATGGATGTTAGCTCAGGGCCAATCTTCCTCACCAAAAAAAAAAAAATGTTATAAAAGCTGAGAAATATTGCCTTAGATCATATATATTGCGGCATAAAAGTTAAAAGTTGGTTTACCTTTAGGTAAAAAAACTACTGAAAAAATGACTCAGAAAATAAAAAATAGTAGAGTTAGACGCTGATTATCTAATGGGAGAATGTACTTTTAAAATTATAAAGTAACACAGAAGTATAAAGGATTGTGAGATTATGCTGGGCAAGTAAGAGAAATGCTGGTAATATAAAAGAGTGGTTAGCCCAGAACTCTTAGACGTGACTCTAAAATGAGTTTGGAGCCAGGCTCTGCAGCAGAACGCACTGTACTTATTTTTGCTGCCTCCCTCGGGCGCAGCCCCACCCCAGGAGCCTGGGAGCTGACCAGATCGTAGAGGCTGGAGGAGATGTTACAAGATGGCATGAGGTGGCCACTTTACTCCCAGAGCTCCTTTCTGGCCTCAGCACCATTCCCCAAGGCTCCTCTATCAGTGTTTAGTCTTCAGTCAGCCAGTAGCAGGAGAGAAACGTAAGTTAAATTAAGCAAATGTCAGTAGTGAATCTGGGAAGGACCACAAGGGAGACTTCTGACTTCAACTTACATTTATGTCCTCTGGTTAGGAATAGGATTTTTCTGTCTGCTGATGGGAAAAAGGGAAAAAACCCTCCACCCATTGTCCTCTGCCTGTTCTCTTGTTGCCAGACCTCAGCAGAAGGTTCTGTTGAACGTTGACACATGCTGAAAGCAATTAGGTGTTTCCAGACTGCCAGGGCTGGGCGGCTGTACTGCCATCCCCGTCTCACCGTGTAGGGGCAACTTTGTGGGGAGATTCAGTGGAGACACCCTGGGGGACAGAAAGAGCCACTGCCAGAGGCCACACCCTAAATGTCAGTGGGATCTTTCAGAATATTGTGTTCTGGTACAAACAGGAAAAAAAATCAGGGGTTTATTCATTTACAAGTCTGTTTGCTGGGAGAGAGAGGCTTTTTTTTTTAAAACGATGTTAACTCATCCTGACAAGAGATACATGTGGAAATACTTAGCAAATTCTAAACACAAATTTATAATTCCAAAGCAGACGATAAAAAATACATAGCATTTGTAATGGAAAAACATTGAAGTTATTCAAGAATAGAGAACAAATAAACAATAATATAATCTATTCTCATTTAATAACAACTCACCTTGAAATTATTCCTCAGATAAATTTTTTATTGAGAAAAAATACTCTATTTCAGAGAAGTACATGTTTATCTTAGAAAAATTAGGAAATGAAGATAGGCAAAAAATGAGGGAGCTGGTATCAAAAAATCTTCTGTCCTGTCATCCAGGAATAACCTCATGGTTAGCTTCCTGATCATCCTTCTAGACTTATACGTATACTTTTTTTTTTTCTTTTTTGGTGAGGGAGTTCACTCTGGGCTAACATCTGTGCCAGTCCTCCTCCATTTTTTGTATGTGGGATGCCTCCACAGCATGGCTGATGAGGAGTAGGTCCGTGCCCAGGATCCAAAGCTGCGAACCAGGACTGCCAAAGTGGAGCACGTGGAATTTTAACCACTCGGCCACAGGGCTGGCCCCCATACTTTTTTTTTTTAAGCAAAAATTAGGATCATATTTTATACTGTTTTGTAATCTGCTTTTTTCATTTAATATAAGAAACATCTTTATATGTCAAAAATGGTATTCTGTGAATAATTTTTTTTTTTTGTGAGGAGATCAGCCCTGTGCTAACATCTGCCAATCCTCCTCTTTTTTTGCTGAGGAAGACTGGCCTGGCCCTGGGCTAACATCCGTGCCCATCTTCCTCCATTTTATATGGGACACCACCACAGCATGGCTCACCAAGCAGTGCGTCGGTGCGCGCCCGGGATCCAAACCGGCGAACCCTGGGCTGCCACAGCGGAGCACGCGTACTTAACCGCTTGTGCCACTGGGCCAGCCCTTCTATGAATAATTTTTTAATGATTCATATCATTTCATTGCATGAATACATTTCCAGAGGAATTTAAAGACCTATCCAGAAATATATTAATTTTTTTAATAAAAGCCAGCAAAAATAAAATTAGTCACAGATATTTAAGTTTTAATTTACTGTGTTTCTAGCTTTATAATTTTTTTTTTTTTAAGATTTTATTTATTTATTTTTTTCCCCCCAAAGCCCCAGTAGATAGTTGTATGTCATAGCTGCACATCCTTCTAGTTGCTGTATGTGGGACTTGGCCTCAGCATGGCCGGAGAAGTGGTGCGTGCCCGGGATCCGAACCCGGGCTGCCAGCAGCGGAGTGCGCGCGCTTAACCACTAAGCCACAGGGCCGGCCCTCCAGCTTTATAATTTGAAAGGAGAAAATAATTGGGAGAAGAAAATTAAAATTTCTTATAATCCCACTACTTACAGATAAATCACTATTTTTGTGGTTTTCCTCCCAGTTTTTCCCCCTCTATATGTATACATATATTTTTAACGCAAAATTGCTCATTAATTTGAAAAAAAAAATTTAGAAGCCTTTTCTGCACATCTTTGAAGATTGGGAAGGGGTCTTTTATTGGGGTTTGCCGAGATTCTCTGAGTGTGATCCAAGAGAACACAGTGGGAAATGAGAAGAAATAATCCACCTGGAGAAGAGAGAGCTGGGGGTCTTCTTCCTGTTCCTCTATCCCTCTCTAGAGCAGGGAGGAAGAAGGGGAGGCTGCCAAGGGCTCTGAGACTAATGCACCTGCAGGCCAAAGCGAGGTGGGAGTGGATTGTTTGTGACACTGGGAGATGGAATTGTACCGGATTATATCTAGAGCAGAGGAAGTCATTTACACTCTCTAGGGAAGAGATGAACCTGAGGCAATTAGAATTTTTCCACCTCTAACTTCAGTGACTCTTGTATTATGGAGGCATACATGGTAGAGAAAAGCCCCTGATCTTTTTGGTGATATCAGGAGAACTCTATAAGAATTCCTTTGTCAGGCAGCCCCTCCGAGGCCCCTTGCAGTTGCGAATCTGCTGAGTTGTGGGGATTTTGAGGGGCTCTTTGCTGTTGGTGAAGAGCCTGGTGTGAGCATCAGGAAGCTCCTCTGGGCTAGAACAGGGCTGGGGGAGCGATGGGCACCAAGGGAGGCTGAAGCATTTTCTCAGAGATCTCTTAAGAGAGGAAAAGTACACTGTCCTAAAAGGTGAGTGTATGTCATGCCCACCAAACCTAAAATATGGGAGGACCGATGGTGCTGGAGAGATGCCTTGGCCCTTTTCCCTTCTCCCGAGATCCCTGGAGGCGCCCCGCAGAGAGTGACCTCCTTTACTGTCATCATTCTTACCTTCCTGCACTCTTCCATCCCATGTGTCTTTTCCTTTGGCACAAATATTGATGAAAATTGAACACAGGTTCTAAACGTCAGTTCACTGGGTGAGGCCTGACAGTGCCAGCTTCGACCAGGCGGGCGCTGTCCGAAGACCTCCCTGTTCTGAGAGCTGCACCTCTGGCTGGTGTTCACTGTGTGCATGTGCCTCTCTGTCTCGCCTCCCCACCCCCAGGGTTCTGGCTGGTGTGGACCATCATCATCATCCTGAGCTGCTGCTGCGTCTGCCACCACCGCCGAGCCAAGCACCGCCTTCAGGCCCAGCAGCGGCAGCATGAGATCAACCTGATCGCCTACCGGGAAGCCCACAATTACTCAGCGCTGCCATTTTATTTCAGTACGTACACCAAAAGCCACCCAACCCCACCCTCAGGAGCCCAGGACGCACAGACTGTGCATCAGTGGCCAGGGCCCCTTTGGGCGTAGGGGGTCTGTCCCCTTGCCCAGTGCAGAGATGGGTCTCGAAAGTACAGGAACAAGGGGCAGTCACCATTAATACAGAGGAGCCAAGTACTGTTGATACCGCTTCCTGAAGCCACCGGGCCATTCCACATCCATCCTGGCGGGGTTCTGACCAGGTGTCTGCTCCTTTAGCAGATTTTTTTAGGCAGGTTGGATGGTGTATGATGTGAGTGAATTGAGATTCAGAGTTCAGTGGCCTAAAATCCTCCCATTTTGCTTACTGTCATGTGATATGCTGGAGCAGAGGCTGCCATGAAAGGGACAGGTGTGGGGGGTGACATTGGGACTTCCTGAGAACCACGAAGCTCGGTGACTTACTGAAGGGCACTCACCTGAATTCCTTGGGGTTCCTTACACATGACCTCTCAAATAGTCAGTGGAGCCCCTGCTGTACAGCTTGTCCAAAGCCATTCTGCCGTGTGCTCTACAGAATAAAGGGGTCACAAGTGTGGAATTCCACTTCTAGAAGTGTAAAGTGCTTAGCACAGTGCCTGGCACGTAGTAAGTACTCAATAAATGCTAGCAATTATTGTTATATCGTAATTAGCTCATCTGTGCCTCAAGGCCTTCAGCACAATCAAAGGATAACTCACCTGGCATGATCGTAATAAGCCTCAGATGACAGGCCCCTCACCCTTCACGGGTACCCACCGCTCTTGATCTGAATCAGGATGAGGTTTGGTTTGTCTTTCCAGACTACCTCCAGCCACACTAGCATGAGAGACAACACAGATTCCTAACCTCATGGGGCTGGCCCAGTGGTGTAGCGGTTAAGTGCATGTGCTCCACTGCGGCAGCCCAGGGTTCGGATCCCAGGCACTCACCGACGCACTGCTTGTCAAACCATGCTGTGGCGGCGTCACATATAAAGTAGAGGAAGATGGGCACAGATGTTAGCCCAGGGCCAGTCTTCCTCAGCAAAAAGAGGAGGATTGGCATTGGATGTTAGCTCAGGGCTGATCTTTCTCTCTCTCACACACACACACACACACACACACACACGATTCCTAACCTCCCAGAAAAAGGCCCTCTTCATGGTACACATTTGGAAGGGTTGTGGGGAGAAAAAGTGATCAGGAAGTCTTAAGTTAGGGTCCCTGACCCTGAGGCCCATGGGACGTAGATGGAGGACACAGTCTGAGCCAGAAACATGAGACTTGCATGCATGTGAAAGCAGGTCCATTCCAGGCAAAAATGATCTCTTGGCCATCCACCACGTTTGCCTAACCCTCTGCCTTGACTCCAGACAGGCGAGAAGTCTTTGCCTATGAAGCAGCTTCAAGGGCTCTCAGATTTCAGGAAGCTAGATTAGGTCACTCCCAGTCTGTCCCTGTATGTCTCTGCAAAATTGCTCACAGCTCCCTGCCCTGCCGGAAACCAAGAGCTGTAGCCATCACTTGGTGGGTGTGCTCCGGGTGGGAAGAGACGTGTTTAGTGTGAGCTTTGCAGTCTGTCCTAGAACAATTGCCAGTGCAGTAATTTCTCCTCCCTGCCTCCCCATTTTAGGGTTTTTGCCAAACTATTTACTACCTCCTTATGAGGAAGTGGTGAACCGACCTCCAACTCCTCCCCCACCATACAGTGCCTTCCAGCTACAGCAGCAGCAGCTGCCTGCGCAGTGTGGCCCTGCAGGCTGCAGCCCCCCAGGCGCCGATTCCACCAGGGGCTCCCAGGGGGCGCAGAGCAGCCCCTTGTCTGGGCCCAGCAGAAGCAGCACGAGACCCCCGAGTGTCGCAGACCCTGAGCCCTCCGACGTGCCAGCTGACCCAGCAGCCACCAAAGCCCCCGGAATGGAGCCCAGCAGCTCTGTGGCCGGCCTGGGGGAGCTGGACCCTGGGGCCTTCCTGGACAAGGATTCAGAATGTAAGGAGGAGCTGCTGAAAGATTATAGCTCCGAGCAGGGCAGCGCTCTCCCCGACAGCAAGGACAAGACGCCTGGTAGACATCGCCGCTTCACGGGCGACTCGGGCATCGAGGTGTGTGTGTGCAACCGGGGCCACCATGACGACGACCTCAAAGAGTTCAGCGCGCTCATTGACGATGCTCTGGATGGGCCCCTGGACTTCTGCGACAGCTGCCACGTGCGGCCCCCTGGCGACGAGGAGGAAGGGCTCTGCCAGCCCTCCGAGGAGCAGGCCCGAGAACCCGGGCACCCCCACCTGCCACGGCCGCCTACGTGCCTGCTGCTGAACACCATCAATGAGCAGGACTCCCCAAACTCCCAGAGCAGCAGCTCCCCCAGCTAGAGCAGGCCCCGCTGCGCCTGAGAACTTGGCAAAGCAACCAGGGTAGGGGAGAACCACGAGAGAAGCATTAAATGACTTTCAGAGAAAGTGGGACAGCCACTTCGTTCTTTTTTTTTTCCCTCCACTCCTGCATTTTCCTATATCTCCAGGTACAGTGTGGGGCATGGATGCCTCTCTCCCTACAGAAGCACAGTGTTGTGGAGGTCTGAGAAGTTGGTTCTGAGACTCATTCCTCATACCCTACCCCATCCCCTCTGTTCCCTTTTCAAATCATGTCTCACTGCCTGCTGGGGTCAGAGAGATGTGGGTTTTAGAAGCCCCGAAGGAAGGGGTCTGAGACTGTGCCCTGAGGTGACTCTTGGTGATGGAGTAGACTTATGCTCTGGCGTTAGTGTAAGAGAACCTTGCTCTGTCTCAGCCCTGGGTGACAAAGGAAGCCTACAGAGGCCCGGAGATTGTCACCCCTCGCTGCCAGTGTCTACAGAGGTGGAATTGGGCTAATCCTGTGGGAGGATGAGAGCTGACGGGCAGTTGTGGGGTAAATTGTTTGGGGGGCTTGTTGCTCTCTCAAATTCCAGGTGACAAGATTGATGCCCCACTGTGCATCCTTGAGGGGCCCTTCCCAGCAGGTTCTGGTTGGCCACAGACTGGTTCAGGTGTGGAAGATTATACCACCTTCTCTTTGTTTTTTCTTTTTTAAAAAAACCAGCAAAAGCGAGCTGAAAACAAGAACTTTACCAGTGGGCAGACAAGAATTCTGTTCTGGAAAAGGGAACTTTGTGGCTCTTTCCCAAGTCGGCCTCCAAAGAGCCTGGCTGCAGTAGAGCCAGAAGGAGATGTCTTGTGTGCAGGCTTGGGTGGGGTACCTGGAACTTCTGGGGGTGCGCAGGAAGCCCTAAGCCATGGCGGTGGACAGAGGTGCAGCTTTCTGCATCTCTGCCCTTTGGTCTGTGCCCACAGGTGACCAGGGCCCTCTCCATCCCAAGCATAGTCTGCCGTCCTTCATGTCTCACTGTTGTATGTGAACAAATGAGGAGGCCATGGGTCCTGAGAAAGGGTGGCCCCATAGGCTGGCTCTCACACAGTATTTTCTCTTGATTCTGAATAAGTTGTTTGTTGTTGTTTTTTTTTTTTTAAACTGACCACTTGGAAAAAATGCCTTTGTTATCTGTGATTTTTATGCCCTTTCCCTGCCCCCGCTTCTGAGTCGGGTAACTAATTTTTGTAGCCCATGTAAAGAGCCTAAGTGGCCCAGGTGGGAGGATGAAGGCAGCCGTCCAGAAGGACCACAGGATCCTATTACTGTGGTTTGGCTTCAGATAACTAGTCGAACTTTGATAGGAATAATCTGAATGGAGAAAGCAAATAGCCGAAACTAACATTCCCTGTCCAGCCCTGTTCATATGAAGAGTTTGGTTCTTCCCCCTCTCTTGAACAATGACATTCAGACTAGGCATTGATGTTACAAGAAAGGAAAAAAAAAAATAAATAAAATATATATATATATATATATATATATATGTACACAAAAATAACAAATCCAAGGCTGTGAGGTGAACGAGTGTCTGCGTTTGGAGTCCACAACACCAAAATCCATGTTGAACAAAGTGAAGTCCGTATACAGTGACTTTTTGGATAACCTGTGTATGTCTGTCTGTTGTGTGTGAGCCTCCAGCCCTGTTTTCCTGTGAATATACTTTGAATGGCAGCCATTCTGCTCACGTTAACCACACGTTTGGAGCAGATATGGCCCTCTCAAGGTAATTGATTTTACGCATTTACTGTTTACTGAACAAATGTCTGACTGTGTGCTCGGGTGTATTTAGCAGCATTGTCGACGGCAGTCCCCTGTGTTTGCCAGAGATACTGTGCTCGAAGTAGAGGTTTTACTCTACCTGTCACTGCAATTTGCACATTGCTCCGTGGACGCTCAGAGGCCTGTGTTCTGTTCCCTGTAAATGGAGACGTGCTCTGAACCCGTCTGCCCCCCTTGGCTGCTCCTGGCCTTCGATGTCAACCCCCAGTGGGTGTCCACAAGCACTCGGGACAGAAGGCGAAGGTGGAACTTCAGACAGAAGCTTGATTGGATCTTCAGTGACAAGCTTGGACTAGCTGTGGCCCAGACGTCCACAGGGTTTGGCGGACACCACAGTTGCCATAGGGCTTATCTCCCTCTGCTGAGGTCCAATGCATGCAAGCAAGCCAGTGTGTGGCGAGTGGGCGGGAGTGCATCAGCAGCCCTCAGATGCCTTTCCTTCCACCTGTTTTTTTTAAAAAAATCCCAAACAACTCACTGAAGTGTCTCAAAGGAGATCAAGTTTTACCAAAATGAATCCTTCTTCAGTTAACTGATCAAATGGGTGAATTCTGGCCCTTTCAAGTTTCCTTCCCCAGTTAGAGTGGGGAACTGGTCTGAGCGTTCACTGTTGGGTTTACTGCAGCGTCCTACCCTAAAGGCATGGGAAGAAAAAATGCAGCCTGTGGAGCTGGGCCTGATTCCAGCGGTCACAGTCTGGCCCCTGCTATAGGAGGCTACCCTGCACAGTGAGCGATGGAAATAGGGAGCTGGGACTAGTTAGGAGGCTGGGGAGATTTGATCAAGTCTAGTTTTCCAGGCGAATGAGAAGGAAGGGGTCGGTCGAGGGTTTGGTGCTACAGTCAGAAGATTTGCAAATGCTAACACATTCCTGTGTGAGGCACATCACCATTTGTCAGTTATTGTGAATATGTGTATTTTAAGCAATAAGATTCAGCTGGTCAGACTTTTCTGGGCAGTCTCGGTGACGCATTTCCTGTGCTGTGATTGTTCTGAAGACAGAGTGGCTCTAACCACTGTGAGAAGCCCAAATAAAATTGATCCCCAAAATTCTACTGCTCTTTTTTCTTGCAGCACTGTGTTCCTTGTTCCTCTTCTTCAGACTTTGAGGGGTCGCGCCTCGAGATTCCTAATCACAAGCACTTTTCCCTTCTCCACACAGAGGCTGAGAGAAGTCACACAGCAGTTGGGGATAGGCTCCTGGGCCAAGCAGAAACTGCAGGGCCGAGAGCAAGCTGGGCAATGCTGCTGCTGAGGCCACACTTTGTCCTGAGGAATTTCCCCCAAACCCTCTCTCTGCCAAGGGTATATTTCTGATGTTTGGAATACTTTGTAAAAATCCCACAAACCAGGTTAAAATCAGGCCCCAAAAAGCAGAAACAAGTTTTGTCCAATAGCCCAAAGCTAAAACATGACATTTAAAAGGAAGCAAGGACTCAGTGAGATCTTTTAATGATATGGAAATGTGGACGGGTGCTTGGCCTTGGACTTTAATACACAAAATATGTATTATTGAGTCTCCCACTTTGTGCCAGCACTGTGCTGGATGCTAAGGAGAATAGGGGAGAAATATATAAGACAAAGCCCCTGCCCTCTAGAAGTTAAATTATAGTGAAATAGTCAATATGAGGTCAGTTGAGAGGAAGTGAGCGATACAGATTCAAAGAATCTTGAGGAGTCGTGGGATGTAGTTCAAGGTCTTGCGCAGCAGGCAGGGACCTCAGAACTGATTTTTAGGCCATGGGGAAGCGACTGGTGTGCCAACATCTGCCTCATGGGCCAGTGATTCTTTCCTAAGATTTATTGTCATTTTACCCTCTTGTTTAAGACCATCCATCCTCTTAGAAATTTGAGTCAGGTGTAAGTGCCTGCTCGAAGGGAAAGAACAGCCCTCTCTGCCTCTGCCCAGGAAGGGGAACACCCGCACCCAGCAAGACTTCTTTTTCGGCAAAGCAAGATGATACGCATCCTTGGAACCCTCCCAAAAGGGCCTCCTGCCTCCCCAAGTGGAGCGTGTGTGCCAGCGGGGAATAAGGGGATGCAGGCAGAGAGCGTAGTCTTCCCTAGCCCCTGGGTTTACCCTGCAGTCGGCTCTATTGTTTGAGTCCAATGTAAGCCAGACACGTCCCTGCCCCCATCTTTGACTTTGGGCCAGAGGACACTGTCCTTCAGTGACTCCAGTGGGATGGTTGCTGCCTAGTTCTTTCTAAACTGTTGGTCTCTTCCAGGTAACCCCAGGGGAGCCATATTAGCATCTAGAGACAGTTCTGTTCTAAAACCACAGGCAAGAACTGGAGGAGCACATCATTCTTGCCTTTTTTACTAACCTCTGAGTGGTACAGAAACAAACTGGTAGAACTCTTGGGGGCCATGTGCCAGAGGCTGTGCATGAACCCTTGATGCTCAGGGTTCTTCTAGGGCCCCCTCACTGAACCGCAGACGCCTGGGTCACTGAGCTACTCATTTCTCTCGTGAGGTAGAGCATTGGCTGACTATTGCCCAGGTGACCAAGTTCAGGTGGAGACAGTACCAATACCTGGAAGCACAAAACAGAGTAGCTTTGATGAATAAGAATTTCAAAAAACTCCCTGGTCTCCAGTTTCCTCTATTTTCAGCCAGGGGGCGAAAACCAGAGTTTGACTCAGGGGAAGGAGCAGGAAGTGGGTTTGGCTGACTGTTGGCCGAACCTGCCCAGAAGGGCAGTGGGTCCTGGGAGGTGTTTGGGATGTGAGTTTCCAGCCTGGGGGCAAGTGACTGGCTTCACTTAAGAGCTGAGCATTTTTCGGGCGGGCCCGGTGGCTTAGCAGTTAGGTGCGCGCGCTCCGCTGCTGGTGGCCTGGGTTCGGATCCCGGGCGCGCTCCGACGCACCACTTCTGCGGCCATGCGGAGGCCGTGTCCCACGTACAGCAACTGGAAGTATGTGCATCTATGAGATGCAGCTATCTACTGGGGCTTTGGGGGAAAAAATTAAAAAAAAAAAAGCTGAGCCTTTTTCTAGCGCCTGCCATGTGGTAGGCATTGGGAACACAAATATGCCTTAGATCTGGCTCCTCTGGGGAAGACTAATGGTCTAGAGAGGAAGGCAGGCCTGGAAGCTGTTTGAGTAACACATGGTAAGATGCATGAAGCACATGTGCACAGGATGCGGTGGAAGAGAATGTAGCCCACCTGGGGGTTCAGGGCAGCCCTCCGGGGGCAGGGACCTCGATCTAAACTGAACTTGCCAGGTGAAGAGAGGTGTAAAGAGAATTCTAGGCAAATGTTTGTTCTGCAGATTATTGAGTGCCTACTATGTGCCAGGTGCTGAAAAGTACAGAAAAGCATGGGAGGCCTAAAACGAGAGTGTGAGTGTCATTTCTAAAGCTGCGAACAATTTAATCTTTCTACATAATTGCTTTCTGGGAAATGACAGGAGATGAAGCTGACGAGGTAAACTGGTAATAAAAATATTTTGTCTTTATTGTTTTATTTATTGACTGCTCACAAAATGCAGGGTTTTGTGTAAGCATCTTACCTACGTTTTTTCATTTTAGCTTCAAAACAGCCCTCTGAGGTATGGACTGTAATTATTTCTGCTTTATTAATGGAGTTGAGGCATTCAGAGGAGTTGACTAACCTGTACAAGGTCACACAGCTAATAAGTGGTAGAGCCAGGATTTGAACCCACATCGGTTGGCTCCAAAGCCCATGCAATTAACTAGTTGGCTGGACAGTGAAGAGTCATAATGTTGGCGCTCACAAGCCACATGAAATACTTGCGGTTTCTTTTCAGAGGTGAAAGGGAACCAGAGAAAGGTGTATTGAGCAGGAGAGTAGCATGGTGAAAGGTGAACCAGATGCCTTTCCTCAGGAGCTACTTTATCTCCTCTTCCTCTTGCCCCTGCCTCCTCATAAGCCCCCAGAGGTCCCCACACCCAGCCAGGCTCCACCTGCCAGAGCCCCTCAGTGCCAAAATGGCCTCACGCCTGGCATATGTGGTCTGTGCTGCAGATCAGTGTTAACTTCCACAGGGAGGATGTAACCCCCTTGGAAACACTGTAAAATTCTCAGGAGTTAAGCTCTTTGGGTCTGCTTTGTATCTTTTCCTTGCAAGAGTATTTTGCTCTTCCTCTGAGGAGATCAAAAGAGAGCTTTTGGGTGGCTTGTGAGGGGGAGAAGAGGATTTGTGTTTGATCCGAAGTTTCTGCTCACCCTGTATAAGCCTGCTCCTCACCAGTGTAACCTTCCATTGCACATCTTCTCACCGAGAAGTCTCAAGAAACCTAATGCCACTGGAAAATGTTAGAAACACCCTCTGTGCTGGAGCCATGAAAAGTTTCTCTCTGGGCTCTCTACCCATCTCCCAGCTGCCAGCCTGCCCTGGCTGCGGAGGGAAGCAGGCGGGGCCATCTGGAGCTGCAAGGGTGGGTTCCTGGAGGGCCTGTCGGATGGAGCCATCTGGACATCCCTGCTCCTCCTCCTGACCAAGCTGGTGGCCTTTGGGAAGTGCATGTAAAACCCTTAGAGAAGGACTTATTTTGTGGATCTGGATACAGGCGATGATAATAAAGCCAGTATTTATTGAGGCACTGAACACGTTATGGAGGTCCATGTTTGATCCTCGGTAATACTCTGAGGTTGGTGGTACTGTTTCTATGCACACCTCAGCAGCCCATATTATAGATGAGAAAACTGAGGTTTAAGAAGGCCAAGTAAGTTGCCCATGGTCACTAGGTCTGTACATGACAACACTGGGAGACTTTGCCTCCACAGCCTGACCACTTATCTTCTGTGACTCCCACTGGTGTGGAACCCTCCGATTCACACAGCCCTTTCTGCTTTTCATCCTCACCAGAGCCTCAGATGATGGGCAGCACGGATGTAAGTTACTCCACTTTACAAATGAGGAAACTGAGATTCAGGAAGCTAACAATGGGCCTAAGATCCAGGGCTAGGAAACTGAGCAGGCTGAGGACCAGATCCTGGGTCCTCCTCATCCATTCCTCTCCCCACCCCACTCTCCAACCTCTGGGATTGGCTTCCTGTCCTCCAGAGATGGGTGTTTATACCTGTGAGCGTGACTGGAGAGAGGCCTTCTCATTTGCTTCAGGTGTTGTGGCCAGTAGAGGCCACCAGAGCATTCACGCACTCTCCCCCACCCACACTCCACACCACGGTTAACAGGAAAGGGGTCCCCTCGTCTCAGAATGGGGACCCTGGGGAACCAGTCTTCTGAAGGGCAAGGGCAGCCTGTTTTTCCTGGGAGGGCCAGCTCTTACGGCACACAAGAGCTGATTATTAAATTTTCAGGAGTTTTATGAGCTGTTTATTAAGCAACCGTTAAAAAAACTATATAAACCTACAATTGAATAAATTATGTTAAAAACAAAGGTAATAAATACTCAAAACTGACCATTTCCTAATTATTTGACTACATGTTACTATTATCTATGCCCTTGAGGTTATTTACATTTATATATGGTAGGAATACCACATCATGGTATTTACTATATAATATGGTAAATAACATATAATGCTACTGTGCATCTCTTCCCAACTCTGTGTTTAGTGACATCACATTAGTGGCTTGAAATTGGTCACGATGGGAGTTTTTACATCACAGTAATTGGCAAACAGTACAAATCAGGGCTGTTACCCCCCATCAGAGAACTGGTTGTTCAACGTTTATTTGCCATCACACCACTAGATAAGGGCAGTATGAGGCTTGAAAGGTGACTGTGGGGTCTTGGCAAAGACCTTCCAGCTTCGCCAAAGATCTGGGCTTCCTTCTGCATAAGGAGATAGAGTCTATTTATCGCTGGACTGATTAGCCAAGTGATTTAGAGCATTTGATTCAGCCTTCTTGTGTGTCTAACCTTCCACTTGTCAGGTGCTGATGTGCAGGATAAAGAACGTGAGAAGGCTCAGTATTGAACTCCAGAGATATAGAGGTGGACAGAGTCCCTGGGGGATACCACACCCATTTTAAGCCCGGGTATATGCTCAGATGCACATGGGATTCAGTACCAAGGAACAAGCTGACTGCTAAAAGGGGACAACCATGGTGGACTGGGAGCTGTGAGATATGTCCTGGAGGAGGGCGTTCACTCTGAGCCTCAGGGTGGGACGATTTAGGCCAGTAGGAAGAGGCCTTCCAGGCAGAGGAAGGGCAGTTTGGGCAGGAGTCAGAGTTCATGAGGTCATTTCCTGAAAGGACACTCAGCTTTGTACTCTCCCTGGCCAGACACCTGAGAGCCCTTCCGCACAGACAGAGGAGACAGGTGGGAGAGCATGGCTGGCTCCTCATCCTGCATCATTGAAACCTTGGGTTCTAGTCCCAGCCCTGCTGCTAAGTAGCTGTGTGACTTAACGGTAAGTCACCATCACTCCCCCACCCCACCCCCCCACCGCCCCACTGACCCTCAGTTTCCTCATCTTCAAAATGAAGGGTTAGTCTCTCATTTCCCTGCCATTCAATGATCTGATTCAGTAGTTAGAGAATGGATGTTTCCATCCCAGTTAGACTCACCTACTGCTTCTGCAGGAGATGCAGGCCTTCCGCTAGTTGTTTATCTGTTCATCACTAGCCTGCAAAATGCCTTTCAAATTCTGAGCAAATTTGGAATACTTAACTCTCCTCCAGCCAATCTGCTCCTCTCCACTCTGAGCTGAGAGTAGCTTGGCTCGAGTCTAGCAGCTAGCTGCTGGGGGTAGAGGAACCTGGGAGAGGGAGGGGGCCACCTCCAGTTTAACCCTTCCCCATCAGCTCACTGTCCTGTCACCATCTCTCCAGGCTGCTTGTGATGGGGGCTGGGGTCAGCCATAGCTGCCCCACAAACTCTCCTATGGGCTCCTTAGCAAGACCCTGGGATCACTGGCCAGTGAAAGACTGATTTGGGGGGACAGTAGGGAATGGTCTACTGTCACTGGATTAACAAAGCTTTTTGAAGGAAGAAGGTGCTGCTGTAATGGAAAACCTTGTCCCTCCCTCCTTGCAGGGCCTCCCTTGATTTCTTCTTTCTGAAAACTTGGCCAGGCAGGGCTTCAGCCTTGCCCTGCTGACCTTTCCAGAGCCCTCCTCCAGTCAGAGGGGAAGGACTGGGTTGTTGATGATCTGACCCTGGTCTAGCTGGTGCCAGGGAGCTGGGGTCGGGGCCTCCCTCTAGGCTAGAGGACAAGGATCAGTTTCTCCCAGGGTGTCTCGGGACAAGTCTGGCCTCCGTTTTCTAGTGAGGCATTTACAGACTTCTGGGGTTTTGGAGTGGGGAGCAGGGGCAGGGCCCAGGGGCTTCAGCAGAAGGCCGCTGTGGATGCTCTTTCCTGGCAGTGTTTACCCCGGACAGCGCGAGGAAAAGGAGACCTCTCAGTCTTTGGGGACCAAGACCAGAAGGACGGGCAGTGGTAGATTGAGTTTGTGGATTACACACTTTTCCAAAGTCAGACCTTTGAGGTACATGTAGTGATGCCTGTTTGAATGAAAGCAAACAAGATCTGTTGCTCTCCTCTCAGAATATAAACTCGGTCCTATACTTCTCGCCATCTCCACTGCTGTCGCCAGCATGTAGGCCGCCATCATCTTGCTCTCCTAGACCAGCCCAACAGCCTCCTAACTGTTCTCCCTGCCTCCACTCTCATCCCTCTACAGACCAGTCTCCACTCAGCAACTAGGGTGATCTTTTAAAAATATAAAGCACACCTTTCTACTTACGTGTTGAAAATCCTCCAGTGACTTCCTCTCATACTTGGAATAAAAACCTAAACTCCATCCTGATACTTACAAAGGCCCCATGGGACCTGGCCCCTGTCTCCCGCTCTGACCTCATCAGGGACCACTCTCCCCTTCATTCGCTCTGCTTCAGCCACACTGGCCTCTCCTCGCTTGAGCCCTTCTCGCCTGCCGCTCCCTCAGCCTGGGACGCTTTTCCCCAGGTCTCTTCACACCTTCCCTGACTGCCGTGTACACCTCTGCTGTTCTCTTCTCACATTGCCATCACCCAAAGGAACTGACTTCAAAGCACGTAAGAGTCTCTAAAATCATTATTTGTTTGTCAGCCCTCACTAGAATGTAAGCTTCATGAGACCAGGGAGCTCGAGTGTCCAGGCACAGTGAGTAGCACATAGTAGATGCTCAATAAAATGTTGAAATAATGAAAGAACAAATGAATAAATGAGTGAACTGCTCAGGGGCCTTCTGAAGAAAAACAATTTAGTTTATGTTACTGCCAGGGCTGCAGGCTGGGAAAGAAGGCAGAGTGGGCTGGGGGAAGGGAGGAGTGGTGGGGGAGGGTGGAGTAGCACCTCTGATTCTGTGCTGTGGGCCACACAGGGTGGAGTTGGGGCGGGGCTAGGTACAACCTCTAGGTGCTACTCTCAGCCTGGGCTTCCCTCCAGGCCTGGCGCACGGTGATCTTCACCTTGAAAGATTCAATCAGAAAGACCACCGTGGGGTTGCCCTCCAGGGAGGGCAGCTGCCCATCATCCGGGAGCTCCAGGTCGAACCTCTGCAGCAACCAGGCCGTGAAGAGGAAGAGCTCCTGGCGGGCCAGGATCTCACCTATGCAGGAGCGGGGTCCCGCTCCAAAGGGCAAGTAGCTTAAGGACGGCGAGATGAGCTGGCTCCCTGTTGGGTCCAAGAAACGTTCTGTGGACATGGGGAGACGTCAGCCAGTGGCCAGGGCAGGAGAAAGTCGAGGAGTGCTGCCTTCCTGATAGGGGGAGACACGGCCCTGCCTGGGGAGCCCCAGTCTGAGGAGGTGGACAGCCTTACTTGCGGGAACCCCAGCCCGAGGAGAGATACAGCCCTGCTCTCAGGTAGCCCGTGATCACACAGAGGAAATGGAATATTCAGGAAGGATGACAAGGAGGTGGTATTAACAGATGAAAATGCCACCATCTGTGGGGAGAGGGGACCAACTGAATGAGAGACATATGCCTAGAGGGCTTCTTGGAGGAGGAGATTTGCAGTTGGTGGGAGGAGAAAGTGAGAAACCCAGCTGTGAAGAGTTTGGGTGAGTCTAGGGTAGGTTGGGGGTGTCAGCAGGTCCAGGAGTTTTCTAGTAGCAAATGTGGCAGAGGGGAAGTGGTGCTGGAGTCCTGGAGCGCAGAGCCCAGGCTAGCTGGGCGGCTTGGGAGCAGGACAGAACAGGGACTCACCGGGCATGAACTGGTCAGGCTGGTGCCACTCCTTCTCGTTGTGATGCAGTGCCCACAAATTGATGATGACATTTGTGCCCTTGTCAACAGCAAACTCGCCGATGCTGCCCCAGAGAGGGAGAGATAAAGGGGGTCTGGAATAGTGTCCTACCCTACCTGCTCAGCCCCAAGCTCCACAGTTCCCCACCCTGGGGAAAAAGAGCTTTTTATTCCCTCATACCCACTCCCTCATCTTTTTCTCAGCTTCTGCCAGATGGAATATGAACCCAGCCCTCCTGCGGCCCTCTCTTCATGACAAGCACTTATGTATCAACACTCGTGTGTGTGGACGTCTGTGTCTGTCAGGGCTCATGGGTATGCGTTTTGAGCTGGTGCATATGTGTGTATGTTGTGGCTATTGGACTGAGGAGGAGCAGAGAGCACCTGGTTTTTCAGCCCAGACCACGTGTTTCCAAGCAGCAGGCAGCTTCTGAGGGAGGTCAGGTAGATCTGTGGATTAGTCAATGGCTGTCAGTGGGTGGTGGATACATTGATCAGTAGGGTTATGGGTAGGATGATTGGTAGTCAATGGTTGACTATAGGTTGACTAGCAAGCTGGGAAGGCAGGGTGGTGGAGGAGGCACCAGGTGGGCTGGCAAGCAGTGTTGAATGCATCATGGATGTTATGGGGAGGGAAGGCACACCTGGAGTCAACGATAGCCTTATGGGTGATGAGCATAGGGGCCACAGGCCGGATGCGAAGCACCTCTCGGATGGTGGCCTCCAGCAGAAGGAGGCGGTTCCGGTCACTGATAGTTGGTGTGCGGCTGAAACCCAAATTCTGGTCAATCTCCTCCTGGATCTTCTTCTTCAGCTGAGGGCCAGAGCAGGGTGGATGTGACCAGCATGCTTAAGCTGGGGAGAAGCATGGGCTTGGAAGAATCCCATTGTCATACCCAAAAGAGCTGGCCAAGACCCTTCTCCCTGAAGGCTCTGCAGCCCAGGCCCTGCTTCCAGAAGATGGGGCAGCTCCACCCTAGGGCCAGAGCCAATCACTGCTTGGGTAAGGGGCAAGGCAGCCCAGTCTTCCTGCATAGAAAGCCTGAAGATATTACCTGTCCCTGTTGCTGGGGCCAGAGGCGGGGCTGGCTGGGGTTGAGGGTGTTTGGGAAGACTGGAGGAGGAAGAAGCCCACCTGAGGATGGTGCAGCAGGAAGGCCACAATCCACTTCAGCACAGAGGTGGTGGTCTCCACACCAGCCCCAAAGACGTCCCCTACGGTGGTGAGAATGTGTTTATCCGAAAGCAGGTTTGAATCCTGGTCTGGGCCAGCATTGTTATTGTCTGAGTTCTTCTTGGCTTGGATCAGTACGTCCAGCATGGTAGTGATAGAGTCACTGTTGAAGTTCTCCTGGTTGGGTAAGGTTGGAAGACTGTGATAAGGAAGGAGCCCCGTCTGCAGCACCCTGCCATCCTTCCCTCCCAGACTGGAGATACAAAGTCTTCTTCCACTTGGAAGTGAGGAAGTGGAGTGGGGCTAGGCAGGACCTATGAGCTTGTGGAGGTAGGAGGCAGCACTGGGCTCTCTTTAAATTTAGGGGACAGGTGGGTCCCTTCTAGGATCTTCTTCAATTCCTCACTTTCCCACTTCCATTCATGTTAAGTCAGTTTTTATTGAGCACCTACTGTGTGCCAGGCTCTCTGCTAGGTGCTGGAGATCCTACAGTGTCCAAAATGGGCCCTAGCCTTGCTCTCACGACACTTTCAACCTAACTTGTAATCTCTTCTGCTCCATCACCTACCTTATGTTTTTCAAGGATTTGACTCAGCATTTCATTTCGTATTTTAACGCAATGCCTCATCTTTTCCAGGGTTTTGTTGGGGAAAATCTGGAAAGTAGAAGGAAATGTCAAATCCATTCCTTTTCCATTTTGTTCTCCAATTACCAGAATTGCTCCTGGAGGCAGATACTAGCTTTCTGTCTCTGGAGAGTTCCCACTCCAAACCCAACCTTCAGCCAAAATGGAAGGCAGGATGGGGGCACAGAATGGGACCATCAATGACAACTAGGACAATTCCAAAGAAGGGAGAAGGGAGTGTCTCCACCTCCCCTTCCCCATTCAATCAAACATCAAGCACTGATTGAGGGTCTACTTAATGGACTATGCCATGTGCCCAGCCCTTAGGAGTAAGATAGACTTGAGTCTGAAGCCTTGGGCAAGTTGCTTAACTTCTCAAAGCCTGTATTCTCATCTGTATGGGGGTAATAAAACCTACCTCCAAGGGGAATGCCATGATTAATGCATGTGAGGTGCTTAATACTAGGACATGGCAATTGTGAATATGTAAAGAAATGAGAGCCTTTACCATGAGTATTAAAATGCATGATTAAAAAGATAAACCTATTTATGTAGAGAAGCTGCAAGGTTTTAAGAGTCAGAAGAGGCAGAGGTCACCGTGGCAGAGGTGGTCAGGAAAAAGGTGGGTCTGGAGCTGGGCGGTAAGAAGAAAGAAGAATTGGGGACACTGTCAGGGCCTGCTGGGATCTGAAGGTGGGGCCTGGCCTTCTCCTCACCTTCAACACAGGGAATATGTCTACCATACAGTCCTGTTTCAGACTGTGCAGGATGCCTTCATTGTAGTTCTGCATGGTCTTCAGCTCGGGATCCCCATTCTTGTAGGAGGAGTTGAAGCAGAACAAGCAGATGACGTTGGTCACCGCCAGGGAGAGAGGCAAGGTCAAGTCTATGCTCTGTCCATTCTGGGTGGCCAGGAAGTCACACAATAAACTGACTTCCTTACATACTGAGGGGAGACAGGGGCATGAAGGTGGAGAGTTAAGCAACACCCTCACCCCCTCTCTACCAGTTCCCTAGTAGCCAGGGACAGTTAGCAGATGGCCACTAGATGGCAGCAATAGCCAAGAAAACACTAGGTTGAGCCACCCATCACCCTTTCCCCTCCGCAGCCCTTGTCTCTCTCCAGCAGCCCCAGGGGCCAGCCAGGCACTCACTAATCTTCTCCAGCTTCTGGTTGCCGTCCTTGAACAGGGCAAAGGTGGCCAGCACCAGCTTCCGATGCAGCTGCCAGGGGGCACCGTGGTCGGCGAAGGCGATACCCTTTTGGTTGTCTGACAAGATGTTTAGAGTTTCCTTTGGAGAGGAGGAAAGGCTGTAGAAATTAGACACCACCCACTCACACTTGCCCTGGGCCTCCTACAACCGGTTCCCCTTCCCGAGGGAGAAGGCAGGTACCTGCCATGCTGACTCCCCCGGGGGCATCTCTGCTCCACTCCGTGTGACTTTAAGGCCTTGGTAGGGCAGGGCCTAAGGCCCCTCTACTCCCAATTCCATGGGAGAGACAGAGTGAGGAGAAAGAAAGAACCCTGAATTAGAATGCAGGGGTCCTGGGGTTCAGTTCAATGATAGGGTGATCTCTGGGCCTCTCTTTCCTCGTCAGTTTCTGTCCAGGTGAAGGCAGCTGTGGCTACGAATGCGCTCTGAATTGTGCCTGTCCTGGGGGAAGGAGCAGGTGGGCTTATGGAGACTGAGGACCGCCCAGCCCTCTGCCTTTCCCTGGCCCCTCTGGGGAGTGCAGAAGGCATAGCAGCTCATCTCCTTCGTGTTGACCCTTCCCTTGCCAGGCTGTGTGCCCACCACAAGGCCACATCTGGAGAGTGTGAATGTCTTGCCCACCCAGTCTGGACTTGGGCCAAGCTGCCTCTTCCCAAAAAGCATGAAGGTTCACAGCCTCACCTCTTCTATCCCCTGACCCGCATCTGACTAGCCTTCTCCTTCCTCTTTGCCCTGGAGAGAAGAGCTCAGTAGAGTTGGAAGTAAGATAGTTGGCCAGGAGACCTGGCTGACTGGTTCAAGAAAAAATGAATCAACCCTTGGCTTGATCCAAGATGAGTGGCTGGGGGAACTTCCTGAGGTGTTCAGGGGAGAACTCAGCAGCACGGCGCTGGGATGGGGCGTTGGCAATGTTTCTGGATGGTTAGCCCCCTATTTCTCCCCCAGGAGCACCACAGAAAGCTCTGTAGGGTGGATCATCAGCATCCCTAAAATGCTACTGTGGATCAGCTGAAGCAGCTGTGGACAGCCCCAGGACAACAGCAATCCCAGCCCTCCAAGAGCCGGCTTACTTCTCTCTTGCACCTTCCCACAGGGGGCAGCAATTACTACCCCCGTTTCCCACCTGAAGAGTAACTTCATAAAGGCTATTTATTGAGCACTTACTGCTCTGGGCTCTGAGCTAAGGCCTTTATATGCACTATCTCAGTTAATTATGGAAGTCTGGGCTCAGAGAGATCATTACCCAGTTTAGGGGTGAGATGACTGGAGTGAGGGCTCCCTGAACCCCTCAGACTCCCACCCCACTCCACTCCTGAACAGCTCAGAGAATTAGGTCTTCTTTTAATTCTTCCTGCCTGGTTAGAAGCTGGGTAGGGTCTGAGGAGTCGCTGCCCACCCATAGCCCTGCTAGTCTGTTTTTGGAAGAATTATAGGTTGTTGGAGCTGGAAGGGTCCTTCCAGGCATGGTCTTGGCTGAAGAACTGAACAACTGCAGGGGGTGGTGAGAGAGGAGGGATGATAGGCACTGCTTACCACTTGGGGCCGCCCGGAGAACTCCTTGCCCTTCTTGATAAGCACCTCCTTGGCTAGCTGGTGGTGGCCGACAATCACTGTAGTCTTGGCACCCATACGTAAGGAAAAGATGGGGCCGTATTTTTTCTGAAGCTTGAAGAATTTCACGTGCAGATGGCCGTGTCTGGGAAGGAACGGCAGGCTGCCCACCAAGGGCAGGCACGGGAGGCTCTTGGGGTACTTGGCGCCAGGGCACTTAACCTTGGGCCAAAAGAAATAGGCTATGGCAAACAGCAAGAAAGCCAAGAACTCCCACATGGTGGCCGGTCTTGGCAGGCAGGACAGACAGCTGTGGAGTGGAAGAACTGTAGCCACACTCAGGCACGAGGAGGCCTTTATAAGGGCTGCCCTAATCTTCACCTTGACTTTGTATTATCTCTTGCCTTGTGGACGTTTATCCTGGAGTACAGCCAGGCCTGAGCCCTCTCCCACGATGGAGAGAGGAATGAGAAGTGGAGGCCTTTTCAAGGACTGGTTCAACTCCAGGGCAAATGTCTAGAGGAGGGCCTAGGTAAGGGGAGGACAGCTTCCTCCTCCCTGGTGTTCCCCATCAGGCAATGTCCCCAGGGTGCACCTGAAGCAAACGGTATCTGGGTCAGGAATCAAGGCTTGGGAATTTCCATGTTGTAAATCAAAATCAGTGGGCAGACAACATCGTCAGGAGGATTACAACCAGCGGGGACTGTCAAAGATATTTTATCCAGTCTTATCATTTAACAGCTAAGGAAAGTGAGGCCTTGAAAAGTCAGGCTTGTATAAGGTCACACAAGACAGTGACGGCAAGAACTCAGATGTCCTGACTCCTGGTTTGCTGCTCTTTCCAGAGGCCGTGAAGCCCTAGGCTTGAGAGCATGGGCCCTAGAGTCAGATAGGATTGGGTTCAAATTCTAGCTTGGCCACTTTCTAGCTATATGACTTGGGCAAGTTACTTAACTTTTCTTAAAAAATTGTTTTTATTATGTTAAAATATACATAACATAAAAGTTATAATTTTAACCATTTTTAAGTATACAATTCAGTAGAATTAAATATACTCACAATATTTTACAACCATTGCTGTTATCTACTTCCAAAACTTTTTCATCACCCCAAAAAGAAACTGTTGCCCACTAAGCAATAACTCCCCATTTCCCCCTCTCCCAACCCCTGGTAACTTCTAATCTACTTTTTCCCTATGAATATGCCTATTTCATATAAGTGGAATCATATAATACTTGGTTTTGTGTGTCTGGCTTATTTCACTTAGCATAATGTCTTTGAGATACATATCAGAACTCACATATCAGAACTTCATTCCTTTTTATGACTGAATAATAAAGTATGCACATTGGCAGATCACCCCCAGAGATGAATCTGTTCATCTATTATATGGATATACCACATATTGTTTATGTGTTCATTCATTGATGGATACTTAGGTTGTTTCTACCTTTTGGCTATTATAAATAATGCTGCTATGAACATGGGTGTACAAGTATCTGTTTGAATTCCTGTTTTCACTTCTTTTGGGTGTATACCTAGGAGTGAAATTGCTGGATCATATGGTAATTTTATGTTTACTTCTTTAAGTTTCAGTTTCCTCTTCTATGAATGAGAATAATAATAGAATATACTTCTCAGGGTTGTTGTGATTCAATGAGATAATGCATACCTGGCATGAAATAAATGCTCATTCAATATTTCCTTTTATCATTATTAGATCAAAATGAGCTTCCTAGTTTTCCAGAGCTCTTATTAGTAGATATTCTTGACAGACAAAATCCTCATCTTCTGTTGCAAACCTTCAGTGGCTCAATCAGTATCTATCAATGATTTGATATTACCAGATGAAGTCACAGCCCCAAGGGAGTGGACATTCTTGGTGTCAATTATCATAGAAGAGGTAGGTCCTCAGACAGGCAACCAGGATTCATGGAGTGAGACTCGCAAAGTTGGGAGATGGAATTTCTGCTGCTCTCTGGGGTGATCTGCCAGTGTCTGTACTTTGAGAAGTACAGAATGGTGTGAGGGCTGTGGGAATTAGGCAGGAAGGCAGCAGGTAGGTGAGCTCATGATGAAGATGAGCCAGCAAGGTCTTGTAAGCCAGACTGTCTGGTTGCCCTTTAATCCAAATGTTCAAATGTGGTTCAGACTTTTAAGGCCATTTGTGGTCAGAGGTCTGGGTTGTGGTAGTCAGAGAAACCTTCTTGAAAGAAAGGAGATTTGAGCTAGGCCTCGAAGGAGAGTTAGGACTTTGAGGCAGAGGTGTGGGGACTGGGTGAGGAAGGGCTCTGCTGGAAGGGAGAGCAGCAGAGTCAAATAGGCGGAGGCTGGAAGGGGCATGATGTGTGTGGGATGGTGGTGGTCCTGACTGCAGATGCAAAGGAGGGGTGCTGTGGGGATCCCTCAGAAATAAGATCTGATGGGTGCATTGAATCAGGCTCTGAGCCCTGAAATGGAAGGCTAGGGAGGATGGAGGAGCTATGGAAAGTTCTGCAGCAAGGGAGTGAAAAGGAGACAGTGGTGTTTTAGGAGGTGAATCTGGTATCAGTGCCAAGGTAGACTGGATGAGGAGATCTTGTGTAAAATTGACAGCTGGGCGAGAAGTAGGGAGGCCTGAGTCCCATGATCTAGACAGGGACCTAAGTGGTGTCAACCAGCTGGTAGAGAAATATGTATGAGAACTTTCTATTCCTAAAGTGAATGCCAAGGTGATTCTCTGATATTTCACCTCATACCACAAACAAGAAATGGGAATTTTATTATTATTATTTTATTGAGTCATATTGGCTTATAATATTTTGTAAAAAAATGAGAATTTTTTTAAAAAAACTGTTTCACATCCTCATCACTATCTTATAAAAACTATACATGATAACTGCAGAAAATTTGGAAAATGTGGATAGCTAAAGATAAATGAAAAATTTGAAATGTATTTTTTAACCTAAATGAGGCCATATTGCATTTTTTTTGGACATTGATATTTTTCTGTTATTAAAGACATTTCTACAACATTATTATTATTATTTTTTTAAAGATTTATTTATTTATTTTCCCCCCAAAGCCCCAGTAGGTAGTTGTATGTCACAGCTGCACATTCTTCTAGTTGCTGTATGTGGGATGCGGCCTCAGCATGGCCGGAGAAGCGGTGCGTCGGTGCGCGCCCGGGATCCGAACTCGGGCCGCCAGCAGCGGAGCGCGCGCACTTAACCGCTAAGCCACGGGCCAGCCCAACAACATTATTTTTAATCGCTCCGTATTATTCCATTGTATGTATATCATATGTATAGCGTAGCTTATTTAACTGATACTATATTGTATTATTGGACAGTTAGGTTGTTTCTGTTTTTGTCTTTGTTGATGATATAAACAACACTAAGAAATAGCCTTGTAGTGAAACCTTTGTGCATAACCATTAATATTTTCTTAGGATAGAATCCTAAAAGTGGAATTGTGGTCAAAGGCTATGTATACATATTTTAAAGACTTGTGACAAATACTGACATTTCTGAGATGTATTATATTAATAGATTTCTTGGTATCCAACCATTCCTAGAATAATAGTAACTTATCCAGAGTGTCTTCTTTTAATATAGAATTGGAGGGGCCGGCCCTGTGGCTTAGCAGTTAAGTGTGCGCACTCCGCTACTGGCGGCCCAGGTTCGGATCCCGGGCGCGCACCGACTCACCACTTCTCTGGCCATGCTGAGGCCGAGTCCCATATACAGCAACTAGAAGGATGTGCAACTATGACATACAACTATCTACTGGGGCTTTGGGGAAAAAAAAATGGAGGCGGATTGGCAATAGATGTTAGCTCAGAGCCGGTCTTCCTCAGCAAAAACAGGAGGATTAGCACGGATGTTAGATCAGGGCTGATCTTCCTCACAAAAAATAAATAAATAAATAAATAAATAAACATAGAATTGGATTCTCTTTGTAATTTACTTAGGATTTTCTTTCTTTTATATCTCTAGCCATATGAAAAATTAGGCTGTAATTTTCCTATTTATGCATTGTCAGGTTTTGGTATTATGATTTTCTAGGTTTATAAAGTTATTGGAGAAACTTTCAATCTTCTTCTATATCCTAAAGCAGATTAAATAGCATGGGAATTATCTATTCTTTGAGACTTGAAAGAAGTTTTCAGGTCCTAGGGCCTTTTTTGGAGAGAGAATTCTCTAACATAATTTTCCAGTTTCTTCAATAGTTATTGGTCTCCTCAACTCTTCTCAGTCTTCTTGAGTCAATTATGGCAATTAATGTTTCTTAAAATTTTGTTTTCTATTTTTTTCTTGACTTGGCTTGTCAGAAGTTTTATTAATATTTTCAAAGAATTTCCCTTTGGTTTTATTCAAGTCTTTGATTGTTGTGATTTTAATTTGGTCTCAATGTTGATAAATGATTAATGCAAAATATCCTGTGTAACTTTATACTAGAATTCAGACAGAAAGCTTGTATGAATTTCACTTCCCTTGCATCCCTGTTTTCCTCATTTCTTGTCTAAACCATAAGCCCCATTATTTACTAGAGCTGAACCTATGACTCGGGAACTCTATTCTTAGGTATATAACCAACAGAATGTGTACATATGTTCACCAAAAGTCATGTTCAAGAGCATTCATAGCAGCACTATTTGTAATCATCCAAACTAGGAAAAAACCAAATAGTTTTTGATTTGTAGAATGGATAAATTGTCATACATCATACTTTACAGAGGTGAGAATACTATACAGAGATGAGAATGAATGAACTGCAACTACATGCACCAGCGTGGATGAACCTCACGAACATAACATTGCATGAGGAAACTAGACTCATAAGAATGCATAATGTATGGTTTTAAGTCAAAAACAGATAAAACTAATCTATAGTTACAGAAGTCAGGTTAGTGGTTACCTTGGGGTTGGTTAGTGGCTGAAATTGGTCTCAATGGGGAGCTTCTGGGGAGCAGGTAATGTTCTGCTTCTTGATCTAGTTGCTGGTTACACAGGTATGTTCACTTTGAGCTGGACACCAATTATTTGTATGTATGTTATACTTCAATAAAAAGTTTACTTTAAAAAGTTGGGTGTCTATAGAGTTTGTGATCTTCCTGAGATTGTATGCAAATTATGTGTGTATTTATAAATATATATTTTTCTGGAGAGAAGATCATAGCTTTCATCAGCTTCTCAAAACAGTGACTTCACCATTGGCTCAAGGTTCCCTGTGTCCTCAGCTATTCCCATCCCCATCTTGCTTAATGATGCTTCTACTCCACCCATCCTCCAATTGCTTTTCTCCTTCTCTCCAAAACCTTTTCTCTGAGCCCTCTGGTATTCTCTCTTTCTAGAATAAGCATACTTCCTTCTTTTCCTTATCTAGCTGTAGAATATTCTCTCTATCTCCTGCCTTATCTAAACTGGACTCTTCTCTGAGGACAGCCCTTTCTCCGCTGTCGTTTTGAATGAAGACACCTAATGCTCAGGTTAGGCAATGGAATTGATATTCTCTTCACTCCCCACAGCCTCCAGACCACCACTCCTTCACCTTCGTGTATGAATTCTTGCTCCTTTGCAGTTTCAAACCTCTGTTATTACAATTACTTACTGTCCTCCTGTTGCTCATTTTCATTTAAGATTCATTTTAAGATTTGGGCACCAGGCTCACATCTTTCCTTTCCATCCTTCCATCATCCTGCATGGCTTTATAGTCCATGGGGGATGATCCGCCAACATCCCAACCTCACAGTTCCTTCTTTCATCAAATCCCTACTTCCCTTCATCCTTGCTTCCGCTTCAATTACTCCTCCAAACTTCAAGCCCCATTCTCAACCCCATTCCTTTCATGCTCAGCAGATATTCTTACCTCTTACTTAAGGAAACTGAGGCCATTAAATTCAATTTCCCTTAATTTCCACTTTCTAACATCCTTTCCTTCAATCTTAAAGATAAAGAATTGCTACTCCTGTTTCTAATCAACTCCTCTAACAATTTGGCAAAATAATAGTGACTTTATTGAGCGTTTGTCATGTATTACATGTACTATCTCATGTAATCCTTATAAAAACTCTATAAGGTAGGTGCTATTATTATCACCATCTCCATTTTACAAATGAGGAAACAGACACAAGGACTTGTCCAAGGCCATACAACTAGTCAATGATGAAGTAGGGATTTAAGCAGTCTAAAGCTCTCAGTTCTTAACTGCAATACTATTCTGCTTCTCATAATATAGACTGAAATTTTTTGTATAAATATCTTGAACCAATTATTCCAATTCTAACAATTTATCCTGCAGATGTCTCACAGTTTGATGTACAAAACAAATCATTTCAGCAATGTTTATAATTGCCAGTAACACGTCCCCCATCAACAGGAGACTGGACTACAACGCAGTCAGAAAAAGGAGGAAACGCTTTGTGTGCTTGTTATGGAAAGATTTCTAAAATATATTGTTAGATTTAAAAAAAGCAAAAGTAAGAATGGTGTGTATTGAATGCTCCCATTTGTGTAAAAAGAAGGGAGAATACTAAATGTACCTTTTTGCTTGTATATGCATAAAATATCTCTGGAAGGATACACAAGAAGCTCATGTATTTGGTTGTCTATGGGAAGAAAAATGAGGAAGCTAGGGGGTGGTGGGAGGAAGACTTTTCAGTGTATACTCTTTTGTAACTTTAAAAAAATTTGAATTGTGAATGTATTACCCATTTCAAAGTTGAGTTAAAACTTAAAAAAAGAAAAAAGAAGAGAGGAACAGAGATAGAAAATATTTTAACTGTCTGTATTAAACAATATATTTTTAAGAGATTGACCCTTCCACCTATATCCTTGACCCTGTTCCCTTTTACCTCCCACGGATTCTTGTTTCTCTCATCATTTTCCTCCTGCGTCTTCAACTCAACCTGTCTATTGGCTTCTTCTCCTCAGCTGACAAATATGCTGAAGACTTTTATCCCAAATAAAATTTTAAAATCCTCCACTGATGCCACATTCCTGTCTAATTTTCCTTTAATTTCTCTTCTTCTCTTTTCAATCAGACTTCTTGGTAGAATAATATAATGGACACTTGTGTCTCTATCTTATTCCCTATTCATTGTACACTTATTCCAGTTTGGCCTCTGGTCCCACAACACTATTGGAATTGCTATTAATAAGGTCAACAGTGACCTTCATGTTGCCAAATCCATTAGATGTCTTTCAGACCTTCTCGTATAAAAACTATCCATTAGCATTATTGATTATTTTCATCTTCTTTAAATCCTCTAATATGAAATACCACATAGCTCTGGATTCTTTGTAAATCTTTTGTTCCTCCTCGTTCCCACTGTCATCTCATGTATGTCAAGGGTCCCTAGTAGTCTGTCCTTGGCCCTTCTCTATCTGCATTCTCCCTGGCTGATCTCACCCCTCTCATGGTTTTAACTATCAACAATATCCAGCTTTTAACAAATAGGCACTGCTCTTTACCCTCACAGAATTCAGAAATGGATGACTCCTATCCTAGAGATATCAATCATTGCCTCCTATACTCATCTGACTTCATGCAGTTTGTGCATTTCTCTTGTGACCTTGATTGGACTAGATTATGACGGAAATGTATGACTCCTATCCTAGAGATATCAATCATTGCCTCCTTCACTCATCTGGCTTCACCCACAGTTTGTGCATTTGTGTCTTGTGACCTTGATTGGACTGGATTATGGCCAAAGGGGAATCAGTTCTCAGACTGGGTTAAGCTAATCAAATTCCTGTCTTGAGAACTTGACCCTGCACCATCATGAACAATGATGGCAGTGATCTCACGTGCTGATTTAACAGTCCTAGTCACAGTGCAGTCTGACTGTACATTTCACTTTTCATCCTTGGATGTCACTGATACATCTTTCATCTGATTGTTGAAAAATATTAGTTTATTAAAAAATTTACATTTTAATTAACTTGTAAAAAAAGATACCATTTCAAAATAAAAACAAAAATCCCAAATATATATGATTGCATTTTATCGTCTTTGTTGGTTTGATCATTTGGGTCTTGTTTTTGACTTGTTGGAAGAGACCAGAGCAGTAGTATTTAGTCTAGAGCTAATTTTGCCTCATGACTAAGGCAAAACCTTTCTGAGCACTCTGTGCAATGCCCCGTGAATTACTAAGGTTTCCACTCCGGCTAATGGGAATAGGAGCTATCGCCAGCCCTGTGGGAGCAACAAACGTTGTTTCCTCTAATCCTTTCGGATGGTTCTTTCACTGGCCTTGAGTAGTTCTCTCACACGAATGCCCTTACTGGGACTCTGTTAAAGATTCAAGGGCACCACTCTGCAGACGTCTAGAGTTTCTCTCTGTAAAGCTCTCTCCTCTGCCCTGTGACCTCTAGTCTCTTTGACCTCCCCAGATTCACAGCTTTGTCTCCTCCTCTCACAGCTTTGTCTCCTCCACCAGGCTCGGCTTAGATTTCCCTTCCATGTGCCATAGCCTGTAAACTTTGTCTAGGCAGTAAGCTGGAGAAATCACTGGACTCATCTCATTCATTTCCCATCTCTCAGCGATGGCTAGCCTTCGTTGTATGATGTCCAATGTCTTAAAAACTGTTGTTTTGTATATTTTATCTGCTTTTTAAAATATATTTGTTTCAGGTGAAGAGGAGGAAGACTATCCTCTACCCACTCTGGGTCCTTTCTCGCTGGGTTACAAATTAAATTGACATGAGACTGAATAGCAGGAGAAAATCAAACAAAGCTTTATAACATGTATATATGGGAGAGATCCAGGGAAACTGAGTATCTCAACAAAATCGCAGAGATTCTCTTCTTAAATAGATTCAGGTAGAGACAAAGGAGGATGTTGGGGATGGGGGGAGTCAGTTATGGGAGATTACCAGAAAAGCACAGTAAACAAGAGTAAGGTTATTATGCAGATTTAAGGCCTTGCCTTCAGCATTGACAAGTTTCTGGAGATGAGGTCATTCCCCCCCTTCCCAGTACAGAAAGGGAGATACCTTTGCAAATGGAGATTTCCCTTACAAATGTAAATGTTTGGTAAACAGAACTTTGATAAGAATGGGCTTAGTAAAGACCCTCACAATCTATCGATACCTAGAGTTATCTATGGTGATGGCCTATCCTGGGCACAGGCCTCTTATCTTAAATTCTTTTAGGCAGTTTGGGGGAAGGTCAAATGTCCTTCATGATTCTTCTGAGCCTTTATTGTCTTCAGCTCAAAATAATCAGCATACCAGAGTGGCACATCTTGGGGCAGCCTGCCCTGAGCCCCATCACAGGTACAAGAGTAAATCTAATTCTTGTTACTCTATCTTAGCCAAAAGCAGGAATCTTCTCAGAACATATAGATATTTTTAGATATTGTATTTATCCAAGCAAATTTCATACATGCTGTCTCTGATCCCATTTCCAGCCAAAATTAGGCAGTGTTGTAGTTGCTCTGACCCAGATGATTAGTGTTCATTAGCTACAAATCAACTGGATCTAATTGACATGTATAGGCAACTTCAATCCACAACAGCAGAATACTCATTCTTCTTAAGCTCATATGGAACATTCACCAAGATAGACCACATTCTGGTCCATGCAATACACCTAAACAAATTTAAAGAACAGAAATCATACAAAGTATGCTCTCAGAACACAAAATAACAGAAACCAATAATAGAAAGATAGCTGGAAAATCTCAAAATACTTGGAAATTAAATAACACGCTTCTAAATAACACATGAATCAAAGAAGAAATCTCAACTGAAATTAAAAAACATATTTTGTTTTTTTTTTTTTATAATTTTATTTATTTATTTTTTCCCCCAAAGCCCCAGTAGATAGTTGTATGTCATAGCTGCACGTCTTGTTGTATGTGGGACGCGGCCTCAGCATGGCCGGAGAAGCAGTGAGTGGGTACGCGCCCGGGATCCGAACCTGGGCCACCAGCAGCGGAGCGCGCCCACTTAACCGCTAAGCCATGGGGCCGGCCCAAAAAATATATTTTGAACTAAATAAAATTGAAAATGCAACTTATCAAAATTTGTGGGATGCAGTGAAAGCAGTGCTTAGAGGGAAATTTATAGCGTTGAATACCTATGTTAGAAAAGAAGAAATATCTAAAATCAATCATCTAAATTTCCACTTAAGAAAACTAGAGAAAGAAAAACAATATAAACCTAAAGTAAGCAAAGGAAGATAAATAATAAAAATTAAAGTAGAAATCAATGACATTTAAAACAGGAAAGCAATAGAGAAAATCAATAACACCAAAAGTTGGTTCTTTAAAAGATCAGTAAAGTTGATAAACCTCAAGCCATGCTAATCTGATTTTTTTTCTAAGACAGAAGACACAAATTGCTAATACCAGAAATGAAAGAGGGGCCATCACTACAAATCCAATGGATCACTATGGGATTAATGATACTGATACAGTATGGGATTAATGATTCCATGTTAACTAATGTTAATAAAAACATTAAAAGAATAATAAAGAAATACTATGAACAACTCTAAACCCACAAATTTGATATCCTAGGTGAAATGGACCAATTCCTTGAAAACACGATCTACCAAAACTGACATAAGGAGAAACAGATAATCTGAATAGGTCTATATCTATTAAAGTAGTTGAGTCAATAATTAATAATGCTCCAAAACAGAAAGCATCAGGCCCAGATGGTTTCGTTGGTGAATTCTACCAAACATGTAAGGAAAGACAAAATGATACCAATTCTCTACAATCTCTTCCAGAAAATAGAAGCAGAGGGACCACTTCCTAACTCATTCTATGAGGCCAGAATTACCTTAATACCAAAACCAGATAAAGACATTACAAGAAAGGAAAATTACATATCAACATATTTCATGAACAAGCATGCAAAATCCTCAAAAAAATTAGCAAATTGAATCCAACAATGTATAAAAAGAATTATACACCATGACCAAGTGGGATTTATTTCAGGTATGCAGCCTGGTTCAATATTAGAAAAGTTAGTCAATGTAATCCATCACATCAACAGGCTAAAAAAGAAAAATCACAAGATTATATCATGTAGAAAAGCGTTTGACAAAATCCAACATCCATTCATGATAAAAACTGAGCAAGCTAGGAATAGAAGGGAACTTCTCCAACTTTATAAACAACTAAAATAACCCTACAGCTAACATCAGATTTAATGGTTAGAAGCTAGATGCTTTCCCCCTAAAACTGGGAACAAGGCAAGGATGTCCCCTCTCACCAACTTCTATCCAACTTAGTACTGGAAGTCCTACCTATGCAATAAGACAAAAAAGGAAAATAAAAGGTATACAGATTGGGAAGGAAGAAATAAAACTGTCTTTGTTAGCAGATGACATGATTGTCTACATAGAAAATCCCAAAAAATCAACAAACAAACAAACAAACAAAAAACTCCTGCAACTAATAAAGGCTTTTAGCAAGGTTTCAAGGTACAAGGTGAATACACAAAAGTCAATTGCTTTCCTATATACCAGCAATGAACAATTGGAATTTGACATTTAAAACACAATACCATTTTTCTTAGCCAAAAAAATTAAGTACTAAGGAATACAATGTGGTATGTTCATATAACAAAATATGTACAAGAAGTAAAAGAAATTTTTTAAATGAGGAAAGAAATAAATAAAGATCTAAATAAATGGAGAGATGTTCCATGTTCATGGGTAGGAAAACTCATGTCAGATGTCTCATGTTAAGATGTCAGTTCATCCTGGGCTGGCCCCTGGCTTAGCGGTTAAGTGCGCGCGCTCCGCTGCTGGCGGCCCAGGTTCGGATCCTGGGCGCGCACCGAGGCACCGCTTCTCTGGCCACGCTGAGGCCATGTCCCACATACAGCAACTAGAAGGATGTGCAACTATGACATACAACTATCTACTGGGGCTTTGGGGGAAAAATAAATTAAAAAAAAAAAAAAAAGATGTCAGTTCATCCCAACTTGATCTATAGATTGAATACAATCCCAATCAAAATCCCAGCAGGTTATTTTGTGGATATCAACAAACTAATTCTAAAGTTTATATGGAAAGGCAAAAGACCAAGAATTGCCAACACAATACTGAAGAAGAACAAAGTCAGAGGATTGACACTATGTGACTTCAAGGCTTACTGTAAAGCTACAATAATCAAGATAGTGTATAACTGGTGAAAGAATAGACAAAAAAAATCAATGGAACAAAATAGAGAACCCAGAAATAGACACACATAAAAATAGTTAACTGATCTTTGACAAAGGAGCAAAGGCAATTGAATGGAGAAAGGCTAGTCTTTTCAACAAATGGTGCTGGAACAATGACATCCTCATGCAAAAAAAAAAAAAATCTAGACAACAGATCTTACACTTTTCACAAAAGTTAACTAAAAATGGGTTGGAAACCTAGATGTAAAACACAAAACTATAAAACTCTTAGAAGATAACATAGGAGAAAACCTAGGGACCTTGGGTTTGGTGATGACTTTTTAGATACATAACCCATAGCATGATCCATGAGAGAAAAAAATCGATAAGTTGGACTCCATTAAAATTTAAAAATGCACTGCAAAAATCACTGTTAAGAAAATAGAGTATCGTGGTGGAGTAAGCTTCCCCCATTGAACTCTCCCCCTCTAAGACACAACAAAAAGGACATTCATATTCCAACAGAAGCTATTCACAGAACACAGGGGACATCTGAGGCACCCAGGCAGCCATACACCTGAGGACCAAGGTGCCGGAATCTCCAGAGTAAGTGGAAGGAGGTGAGAGGCTCTCCCTTCCTTCCCTAAGGACTGCGACCCAGAGACTGAGACCATGTGGCTCTCAGAGGAGGGGGAGGGGAGGCTCGCTGCATGAAAACCGGCACTCTCCAAGACCCTTCACTGCCTGAGGGAATCCCCCTACAGAGGGAACAGAACTGTTGCAAGAGTAGTTTCAACAAGCTAGCTCCTCAAGAGAGCAGAGAGCGACAGCAAGGCGAGAAACCTCTGAGATTGGGGAGGTGAAAGCAAGCACCTCTCCCCCACCTGGCCTACCCGACTGGTGCTTCAGCACAGTGACGCTTCAGCTCAGCCCCGTCCCCAGAGGCAGCGGCCCCCAGGCGCCTGGCCTGACCAGCAGCAGGGTGAGCCTGTGCCCCCACACCAGAGGCAGCGGCAGCTTAGTCCCCACCACACCACAGCCCCAGCTGCTCCAGCTGGACCAAGCCATGGCCCCAGCTTCCCCTGTTCCACCATGCCACGGCCCCAGCTCTTTTGGCGGGAACGTGCCCCGCCCCCAGCTCCTTCAGCTTGACCGCCCCCACTCCCCCCTGCTCCAGCTGCCTCAGCTTGGCCTGTGCGCAGGCTCCAGCTGACTTGGCACCAGCAACTTCAGCCCACCACACTCCAGTTCCAGCTTCTTTGGCCCAGCACACGCCAGTTCCAGTTTCTTTGGCCCATCAGCGCTCCAGCTCCTCCTTCTTCCGCCCAGCGCACTCCAGTTCCAGCTTCTTTGGCCCAGCGCACTCCAGTTCGAGCTTCTTCAACCCAGTGCCACTCCAGCTCCTCTTTCTTTGGCCCAGCGCACTCCAGTTCCAGCTTCTTTGGCCCAGTGGCACTTCAGCTGCAGCTGCTTCAACCCACCTGCACCTGAGCCTCAGCTGCTTCGGCCTAGCTGTGCTCCAGCTCCAGCTGTTTCCATGCTTCCCCTCCAGCAGCTTCCACTCAGCCAAACCACAGATCATCCAGGGGCCGACGAGTGCCCACGGATTGAGGTGGGCGAGAATACACAGCCCTTGACCTCCACCCAGCAGCAGCAAGAGGAAGCTATGACCATATATTTTCACTATGAGGAAAGGTAAGCCAACACCAACAGGCACCATGCAAAAATATATTAAATCTCCAGACCAAAAGGAAAATGACAAGCACCCAGAAGTCAACCCCAAAAGCACAGAAATGTATAACCTTAACGACAGAGAATTCAAAATAGCCATCATAAAAAAGCTTAATGAAATACAAGAAAGCACAGACAGACAATTCAGTGAAGTCAGGAGTTTCTTCACAAAAGAGATTGAAACTTTAAAAAAAAACCAATCAGAAATCTTAGAGATGAAAAACACAATAAAGGAGATAAAGACAAATCTGGAAGCCTTAAGCACCAGAGCTGACGATATGGAGGAAAGAATTAGCAATATTGAGGACAGCAATGCAGAAGTGCTCCAGATGGAGGAGGAAAGAGAACTAAGACTAAAAAGAAATGAAGAAACCCTCCGAGAAATGTCCGACTCAATTAGGAAATCCAACATAAGGCTTATAGGTATTCCAGAGGGAGAAGAGAGGGAAAAAGGAGCAGAGAACTTGTTCAAAGAAATAATATCTGAGAACTTCCCAAACCTGGGGAAGGAGCTGGAAATACCAGTGAATGAGATAAATAGATCTCCTAAATATATCAACACGAAAAGACCCTCTCCAAGGCATATAGTAGTAAAGCTGGCAAAAGTCAACAACAAAGAAAAAATATTAAAGGCAGCTAGACCAAAAAAAAAAAAACATACAAAGGATTTCCTATCAGGCTTTCAGCCGATTTCTCAACAGAAACTTTACAGGCTAGGAGAGAGTGGAACAATATATTCAAAATTCTGAAGGACAAAAACTTTCAGCCAAGAATACTCTATCCAGCGAAAATATCCTTCAGATATGATGGAGAAATAATAACTATCCCAGATAAAAAAAAACTAAGGGAGTTCATTGCCACAAGACCCCCACTACAAGAAGTGCTCAAGAAGGCCCTCATTCCTGAGGAAAAAAGAGAAAGGGGATTCAAAGTTTTGAACAAGGAGGAAAATAGGTCGACAAAACCAGAAAAATTGCAGTCCTCTATCAAAACAGATTAGCAAACACTTAATTATAAAACCAAAGATCAAGGCAAGGTAAGCACCAAGCATAAATATAACCTCATCATGTTAAACACGAACTCACAACACAAGAAGGAAAAGGTGTGACAACAATAACATAGAAAGGGAAGAGGAAAGGGATCGAATCGACTTAGTCTAAGGGAATAAGAGGCCATCAAAAAATGGACTATCACATCCACGAGATTTTTTATACCAACCTCATGGTAACCACTAACCAAATAATCAGAACAGAATCATACACGATAAAGAAAGAGAAAACTAAGAGAACCCCCATACAGAACTACCAAACTGCATTGGTAGTCTGAAATACATGGGATGAGAAACAAAAGAAATGCAAAACAACTGGAAAAAGAGTGATAAAATAACAACAAGCCCCCATATATCAATAATTACCCTAAATGTAAATGGACTGAACTCTCCAATCAAAAGACACAGAGTGGTGGGATGGATTAAAAAACAAGACCCAACAGGGGCCGGCCCAGTGGTGCAAGCGGTTGAGTGCATGCGCTCCGCTGCAGCGGCCCAGGGTTCACCGGTTCGGATCCCAAGCGTGCACCGACCCGCTGCTTGTCAAGCCATGCTGTGGTGGTGTCCCATATAAAGTGGCGGAAGATGGGCATGGATGTTGGCCCAGGGCCAGTCTTCCTCAGCAAAAAAAAAAACAGAGGAGGATTTGCAGATGTCAGCTCAGGGCCGACCTTCCTCACAAAAAAAAAAAAAAAAACCAAGACCCAACTATATGCTGCCTCCAGGAAACACATCTCATCTCTAAAGACAAACACAGGCTCAGAGTGAAAGGATGGAAGACAATACTCCAAGCTAATGGCAAACAAAAGAAAGCAGGTGTTGCCGTACTTATATCAGACAAAGTTGACTTCAAGATAAAACAGGTAATGAGAGACAAAGCGGGGCATTATATAGTGATAAAAGGGATACTCTACCAAGAAGACATATCACTTTTAAATATATATGCACCCAATACAGGAGCACCAATGTACATAAAGCAACTGTTAACAAACCTAAAAGGAGATATTAACAACAACACAATAATAGTAGGGGATCTTAACACCACACTCTCATCAATGGACAGATCATCCAGACAGAAAATAAATAAGGAAATAATGGACCTAAATGAAAAACTAGATGAGATGGATTTAATAGACATATACAGAGCACTCCATCCAAACACAGCAGATTACACATTCTTCTCAAGTGCGCATGGAACATTGTCAAGAATAGACCATATGTTGGGAAACAAGGCATGCTTATATAAATTTAAGAAGATTGGAATCATAACAAGCATCTTTTCAGACCATAATGCCATGAAGTTAGAAATCAACTACAAGGAAAAAACCGGGAAAGTGACAAAGCTGTGGAGACTCAACAACATGCTACTAAACCACAAATGGATCATTGATGAAATTAAAGGAGAAATCAAAGCATATCTGGAGACAAATGAAAATGAAAATACACCATACCAACTCGTATGGGATGCAGCAAAAGCGGTCCTGAGAGGGAAACTCATAGCAATACAGGCCCACCTTAACAAACAAGAAAAAGCCCAAATAAGCAACCTCAAACTACACCTAACAGAATTAGAAAAAGAAGAACAAACAAAGCATAAAGTGGGCAGAAGGGGGGAAATAATAAAAATCAGAGCAGAAATAAATGAAATTGAAATTAAAAAAACAGTAGAAAGGATCAATGAAACAAAGAGCTGCTTCTTTGAGAAGATAAACAAAATTGACAAACCCTTAGCCAGACTCACCAAGAAAAAAAGAGAGAAGCCTCAAATAAATAAAATTAGAAATGAAAAAGGAGAAATTACAACAAATACCACAGAAATACAAAATATTACAAGAGAATACTATGAAAAACTATATGCCAACAAATTGGACAATCTAGAAGAAATGGATAAATTTCTAGACTCATACAACCTCCCAAAACTGAATCAAGAAGAAATAGAGAACCTGAATAGACTAATCACAAGTAAAGAGATTGAAACAGTAATCAAAAACCTCCCAAAAAATAAAAGCCCAGGACCAGATGGCTTCTCTGGAGAATTTTACCAAACATTCAAAGAAGACTTAATACCTATCCTTCTCAAACTATTCCAAAAAATAGAGGAAGATGGAACACTTCCCAACACATTCTATGAGGCCAACATCACCCTGATACCAAAGCCAGGCAAAGACAATACTAAGAAGGAAAACCCAGACCACTATTGCTGATGAACATAGGTGCAAAAATCCTCAACAAAACATTGGCAAACCGAATACAGCAATACATTAAAAAGATCATACACCATGATCAAGTGGGATTTATACCAGGGACACAGGGATGGTTCAACATCTGCAAATCAATCAATGTGATACACCACATTAACAAAACGAGGAATAAAAACCATATGATCATCTCAATAGATGCAGAGAAGGCTTTTGACAAGATCAAACATCGATTTATGATAAAAACTCTCAACAAGGCCGGCCCCATGGCTTAGCGGTTAAGTGCTTGCGCTCCGCTGCTGGCAGCCCGGGGTTCGGATCCCGGGCGCGCACCAACGCACCGCTTCTCCGGCCACGCTGAGGCCGCGTCCCACATACAGCAACTAGAAGGAAGTGCAGCTATGACACACAGCTATCTACTGGGGCTTTGGGGGAAAAAATAAAATTAAAAAAAAAAAAAAAACTCTCAACAAAATGGATATAGAAGGAAAGTACCTTAACGTAATAAAGGCCATATATGACAAACCCACAGCCAACATCATACTCAATGAGGAAAAACTGAAAGCCATTCCTCCGAAAACAGGGACAAGACAAGGGTGCCCACTCTCACCACTCTTGTTCAACACAGCACTGGAGGTTCTGGCCAGAGCAATTAGGCAAGAAAAAGGAATAAAAGGAATCCAAATGGGCAACGAAGAAGTGAAACTCTCGCTGTTTGCAGATGACCTGATTTTATATATAGAAAACCCTAAAGAATCCATTGGAAAACTATTAGAAATAATCAACAACTACAGCCAAGTGGCAGGGTACAAAATCAACTTACAGAAATCAGTTGAATTTCTGTACACCAACAACAAACTAACAGAAAGAGAACTCAAGAAGACAATCCCATTTACAGTTGCAACAAAAAGAATAAAATATCTAGGAGTAAATTTAACCAAGGAAGTGAAAGACCTATACAATGAAAACTATAAGACATTATTGAGCAAAATCCATGATGACATAAAGAAATGGAAAAATATTCCATGCACTTGGATTGGAAGAGTAAACATAGTTAAAATGTCCATACTACCTAAAGCAATCTACAGATTCAATGCAATCCCAATCAGAATCCCAAGGACATTCTTCACATAAATAGAACAAAGAATACTAACATTAACATGGGGCAACAAAAGACCCTGTATAGCTAAAGCAATCCTGAAAAAGAAGAACAAGGCTGGAGGCATAACAATCCCTGACTTCAAAACATACTACAAAGTGATAGTAATTAAAACAGCATAGTACTGGTACAAAAACAGACACACAGATCAATGGAACAGAATTGAAAGTCCAGAAATAAAACCTCATATCTAGGGGCAGCTAATCTTTGACAAAGGAGCCAAGGACATACAGCGGGGAAAGGAAAGTCTCTTCAATAAATGGTGCTGGGAAAACTGGACAGCCACTTGCAAAAGAATGAAAGTAGACCACCTTCTTTCACCATACACAAAAATTAACTCAAAATGGATCAAAGACCTGAAGCTGAGATCTGAAACTATAAAACTCCTGGAGGAAAATATAGGTGGTACACTACTTGCCATCAGCCATAAAGGGATCTTCTTGAATTCCATGTCGACTCAGACAAGGGAAACAAAAGAGAAAATAAACAAGTGGGATTTCATCAGATTAAAGAGCTTCTACAGGGGAAATTAAACCAGGATCAAAATGAATAGGGAATCCACCAGCTGGGAAAAAATATTTGCAAACTGTATATCTGACAGGAGATTAATCTCCATAATACATAAAGAACTCACACAACTCAATAACAAAAAAACAAACAACCCAATCAAAAAATGGGCAGAGGAAATGAACAGACACTTCTCCAAACAAGATATACAGATGGCCAATAGGCACATGAAAAGATGCTCAACATCACTAGTCATCAGGGAAATGCAAATCAAAACCACACTAAGATATCACCTTACACCCGTTAGAATGGCTGTAATCACTAAGACAAAAAGCAACAAATGCTGGAGAGGCTGGGGAGAAATGAGAACCCTAATCCACTGCTGGTGGGAATGCAAATTGGTGCAGCCTCTATGGAAAACAATATGGAGATTCCTCAAAAAATTAAAAATAGAAATACCTTATGATCCAGATATCCCACTACTGGGAATCTACCCAACGAGCCTGAAATCAACAATCCAAAGAGGCTTATGCATCCCTATGTTCATCGCAGCATTATTCACCATAGCCAAGACATGGAAGCCACCTAACTGTCCCTCGACTGATGAATGGATAAAGAAGATGTGGTATATATATACCATGGAATACTACTCAGCCATAAAGAAAGACAAAATCATCCCATTTGCAACAACATGGATGGGCCTGGAGGGTATTATGTTAAGTGAAATAAGCCAGAAAGAGAAAGACAAACAGGGCATGATTTCACTCATATGTGGAAGATAAACCAGCTCACGCACAGATAGAACTGTTTGGTGGTTACCAGGGGCTAGGGGGGTGGGGGGTGGGCACAAGGGGTGGAGGGATGCACTTATATGGTGACTGATAAACAATAATGTACAACAAAAATTTCACAATTAAAAAAAACCAATGGAAAAAAAAAGGAAAGAGACAGGCCACAGACTGGGGGAAAATATTTGCAAAACACATATTTGATAAAAGACTTGTATCCAAAATATACAAAGAATTTTTAAAACCCAACAGTAAGAAAACAAACAACTCAATTAAAAAATGAGCAAAAGATCTGAACTGACACCTCACCATAGAAGATGCACCAATGGCAAATAAGCGCAGGAGAATATGCTCAATGTCATGTGTCATTAGGGAATTGCAAATTAAAACAATGAGATACCACTACACACCTATTAGAATGGCTAAAATTCAGAGAACTGACAATACCAAATGCTGACAAGGATGTGGAGCAACAGGTACTCTTATTCATCACCAATGGGAAAGCAAAATGGTGCAACTACTTTGGAAGACAATTTGGCAGTTTCTTACAAAACTAAACATGTTCTTACCACTTAACGCCCAGTAGGATGGCTATTATACATATAAAAAGAAAAGAAAACAACAAAAGTTGGCAAGGATGTAGAGAAACTTTAACCCTTGTACATTGCTAGTAGGAATGTAAAATGTTGTAGCCGCTGTGGAAAATAGTTGGGTTGTTCCTTAAAATGCTAAGCATAGAATTACCAGATGACCTAGCAATTCCACACCTAGGTATATACCCAAAAGAATTGACAACAGGAACTCGAATAGATACTTGTATGCCAATTTTCATAGCAGCGTTATTCATAATAGCCAAGAAGTGGAAATAATCCAAGTATCCAACAGATGAATAGATGAAAAAAAATGTGGTATATATACACAATGGATTATTACTCAGCCATAAAAAAGAATGAAGTTCTGGTACCTGCTGCAACATGGATGGACCTTGAAAACATTATGCCAAGTGAAATAAGCCAGACAAAAAAGAGCAAATATTGTATGATTACACTTAGATGAGGTATGTAGAATAGGCAAATTCATAGAGACATAAAAGTAGAATAGAGGTTACCAGAGGCTGAGGGGAGGATAAAATGGGAAGTTATTGTTTAATAGGTCTAGAGTTTCTGTTTGGGACAATGAAAAAGTTCTGGAAATAGATAATGGTGATGGTTACACAACGTTGTTAATGTACCTAATGCTACTGAATTGTACACTAAAAAAATGGTTAAAATGGTAACTTTTATGCTATTTATATTTTAGCAAACAAAAAAATATGACCCAGCAATTGTGCTCCTAGGTATTTAAGAAAATCAGTTGAAAACTTATGTCCATATGAAAACCTACACATGAATGTTTATAGCAACTTTATTTGTAATTGCAAAAAGCTGGAAGCAACCATTGATTAATAGGTGAATGGATAAACAAACTATGGTACATCCGTACATCCGTACAATGGAATAATGTTCAGCAATAAAAATAAATGAACTATCAAACCACAAAAAGACATAGAGGAACCTTAAATGCATATTTTTTAGTGAAAGAAGCCAGTCTGAAAAGGCTATATACTGTGTAATTCCAACTATATGACATTTAGGAAAAAGGCAACTAGAGAGACAGTAAAAAGCATTTGAGCCAGGGGCTGAAGGGGCGGGGAGGAAGGATGAATAGGTGGAGCACAAGGGATCTTTAGGGCAGCAAAACTATTCTGTATGATACTGTAAATGGTGGATACAAGACATTTTGCATTTATCAAAATGCATATAACCTAAACTACACAAAGAGTGAATCTTAACGTAAACTATGGACTTTAGTTAATAGTAATGTACCAATATTGGTTCATCAGTTGTAACAAATATACCACAGGAATTCAAAATGTTATTAACAGAGGAAATTGTGAGCAAGGGAGAAAGAAGAGCCTCTTCCCAGAAATGGCTTTATTCTTTTTGGACTTTGTAGAGAGATATAGTCCATAGAGGGTGTTAGGGAGTCATATCCTTGGAATAGCTGTACAGAATAATTAACCTTGTTTATGGATTGGCATTGAAGAGTCTAATTCCAACATACAAAATAGAACCCAGATGCTGCACGAGAGGTGTATCAACCTTGATGGAGCTGAGGTATATTGTCTCTCGGCATTGTTGTGACAAATATTTATTATTGTATCTTGCACTTCTTCTAGCGTAAGGACTTTATAAAGAGTACCATTATTGGTATGTTGTTTTCCAAATTGACTCTACTAGCAATAGCTGGGGAGAACTAAATTTGAAAGCTTGTGTGATGATTGTTTCTAGTAAAGCCTAGGCTTAGGCAAGTTATTATTACTGATAAGGGGAACAAGATAAGTCATAAATATAGAATCTTACATCAGTTAAAAAAAAAAAAAGTATGAGTAAACCAGAGGATGAAGAGTGTGACATATGGAAGAGTCTTGTTCCAATGGTTTCGGGCAGTAGCTGTTTAGTTCATGTGCTTATCAGCTTGTTCTGACGTTCTTGGGTTAGCATCAACTTCCTTGGACTAACTGCTTCAAAAGTTATCTGGAGACCTCAATTTAGGATCTCTAGCAGGTATCAACTTTCCAGTTCTATTAAAATCTCTTTCATTTTTCCAGAGGATTTGGGAATGATGATGACAATTGCTTTTTTTTTTTAATCATTTTTTGTGAGGAAGATCAGCCCTGAGCTAACATCCATGCTAATCCTCCTCTTTTTGCTGAGGAAGACCGGCTCTGAGCTAACATCTATTGCCAATCCTCCTCCTTTCCGCCCCCCCCCAAAGCCCCAGTAGATAGTTGTATGTCATAGTTGCACTTCCTTCTAGTTGCTGTATGTGGGATGCGGCCTCAGCATGGCCGGAGAAGTGGTGCGTCAGTGAGTGCCCAGGATCCGAGCCCGGGATCTGAACCCCGGGCCGCCAGTAGTGGAGTGCACGCACTTAACCGCTAAGCCACGGGGCCGGCCCCGACAACTGCTTTTGAGTAAAGGCAAAGTCTTGCACAATTTAAATTTATGAATAACTGTTTCAGTTAAATGTGTCACCTTATCACTGGATCAATAAATTGGAATGTAGAAAACATATGTAGAAACTAAATAGGTGCAAAAGACTAAATATAATAGTATTTTAGCCATTGTACTTGTTGTGGCTTTCCAATATGGAAATGCTTCATCTCACCCTGGAAGTAAATGCATTCTTACTAGTACATATATATATATTTATATATATAAAATAGAAGTTGTTAATTTATAAAATCCATTTGGAGATGTTCAAAATGGCCTTTAGGCATGATTTCAGTCTTTGACAACTTTTCAGTCCTTTACAATTCCTCACCTTTACAAATTTTTTTTGATCAAGATTTTATTTTTTTTGGAGCAGTTTGAAATACACAGCAAAATTAAGGGGAATGTATAGAGTTCCTGTATATTCCCTGCCCCCACACACGCATAGCCTCCTCCCTTATCAACATGCCCCACCAGAGTGGTATATTTGTTATAATTGATGAGCCTACATTGACACATCATTTTCCCTGAAAGTCCATAGTTTACATTATGGTTCACTCTCAGTGAGGTACATTCTATGGGTTTGGACAAACGTATAATGACATGTATTCATCATTATAGTATCATAGAGTATTTTCACTTCCCTAAAAATCCTCTATGTTCTGCCTATTCATCCCCCTCCGTCTGACCCCTGGCAACCACTAATCTTTTCAGTCTCTATAGTTTTGCCTTTTCCAGAATGTCATATAGTTGGAATCATACCTTCATAAATTTTTGCAGATTAATTTAGTTATAGATGAGGCATGAACTGGCCACATCCTCTGTTATCCTAGAAAAATTTTCCCAAACCATGTTTTATATTGTGGCCAACTTGTACCTCCTGAAAGGAGATATTTCATGGAGAACTTCATCTAGTGTCAGTTTGAGGTTTTATCTGGTGGTACCAGGTGATGATGCTGATTTTTAAAGATCTTGTCTTCATGAGTCTTAAATTCACTGTTCCTAGCATTTCTTTTTTCAGAATTTGGTGGGTCAGATTTTGCATATTTATGACTGAATCCTTTAACTTCTCCATGAATTTGTTATTATTTTTGTTGTTTTATATGAGGTTCTTGTATATAAACTTCTAATCACAGCAGCCTGTTTAGCATGATGAACTTCAAAGTATGTTTGTAGTATTATACTAGCTTCTATAGTACAATACTGTGACTCTCTACCCTTCAGGACCAGCAATTATTTTAGGTAGTAGTGAAGCATCAGGTAATTCACATTTGTTGTTTATTTATTTATTTATTTATTAAATATTTTTGTTTTATTTGGTGGTGGACTTTAGGTCAGAGGTTTTAGTCAATGATATTTCTAGTTTGTGGCTTTTTTGTTTCTTTGATTTTTGGGGGTGAGGAAGAATGGCCCCGAGCCAATATCTGTTGCAAATCTTCCCCTTTTTGCTTGAGGAAGATTGTCCCTGAGCTAACATCTGTGTTGGTATTCCTCTATTTTGTATGTGGGACGCCACCACAGCATGGCTTGATGAGCAGTGCATAGGTCCGTGCCTGGGATCCAAACCCGTGAACCCTGGGGCCGCCAAAGTGGAGCACACGAACTTAACCACTACGCCATGGGGCCAGCCCCTTATTTTTAAAGAGTTTCTGAGGAAGTTAAAAAAAATCTTTTAAAATAGCACTTTAAAGAAGTTAATGTTTTTAAAAGTATACCAGCTATTAGATTACGTACTTGTCTACTCTTTTATTTGAGTGATTTGATATGCCTTTGAAAGGGCCACAGTTAAGTCATTTGAACAATTTGACTTCTGGTGAGGAGTAGGATTTTACAAGCATGACTTGATATAGGACTACCTGTATCAAGCCTTGTACTGTCACTTTTTATATTTACTAAGAAGTCAATCAACAAACAATATTGCATCAAGATTTAGTACTGGCATGTCCAAAAATTCTGTTCTGGTCATGGAAACTTCTTGAACTCAAGAAACACAATCTAGGGATTCTCTTTTTTTTTTTTTTTTTTTTTTTTGTGAGGAGATCAGCCCTGAGCTAACATCTGCCAATCCTCCTCTTTTTTTTTTTTGCTGAGGAAGACGGCCCTGGGCTAACATCAGTGCCTATCTTCCTCCACTTTATACGGGACGCCGCCACAGCATGGCTTACCAAGCAGTGCGTCGGTGCGCGCCCGGGATCCGAACCAGCGAACCCCGGGCCGCCGCAGCGGAGCGCGCGCACTTAACCGCTTGCGCCACCCGGCCGGCCCCTAAGGATTCTCTTTTATTGGTAAAGATTATAGAGTTTCTGGACTAAGAAAGTTACACCAGTAAATGATAATATGAGATGGAGAAAGTAACAATAATTCATAATTAGTTAATCAGCTAGTAGAAAAATGTTCAGTGGTTTTAATTAGCAAAACAGATTTACCATGTCATAACATTAGCCAGTCTCTTTTCTAACAGGCCTCAACCATCAACCCTCAAGGGCCAGCTTGGATAGGGCTGGAGACTATCGGGCCTATGACTCCATCCATTCTCTACAGAACACTTCTTTATACATTCGAAAGAAACAAGATGATCCTGGAAAAAGCAAAAGCCCTTGAAACTTAACTTTGTACACAGAGACTAACAACAGCAAAAGCAAGGCAAGCAGCAGGAGAATAATCATGTTAATGGCAAAAATATTTATCAAACAATATGCGTCCAAACAAAAGGTCTAATAACCTTATACAAAGACTTAGGTTTACTAACTAAATGGTGCATCACCAAACCCAAAGGTGTGATTACTTAATATAAAGATCCAGGCCTGGGGCCGGCCCCATGGCTTAGCGGTTAAGTGCGTGCACTCCGCTACTGGCGGCCCGGGTTCAGATCCTGGGCGCGCACCGACGCACCGCTTCTCCAGCCATGCTGAGGCCGCGTCCCACATACTGCAACTAGAAGCATGTGCAACTATGACATACAACTATCTCCTGGGGCTTTGGGGGAACAAAAAAAAAAAGGAAGAGGACTGGAATAGATGTTAGCTCAGAGCCGGTCTTCCTCAGCAAAAAGAGGAGGATTGGCGTGGATGTTAGCTCAGGGCTGATCTTCCTCGAGGAAAAAAAAAAAAAGTTGATATTGGAAATAAAGAGAGAAAACATTAAAAAAAAAAAATAAGATCCAGGCCCAATTACCTTATACAAGGACCTGAGTCTAATAACCTTATACAAAGACCTATTTAGTTACATATCATTGGATAACAAAATTAATTTAGCAACAAAAGCTGAATAAAACTAGTCAAAATTCAAATTCTTATTGAGACTGACTCATATGGCAGGTGATCTGAAGGATAGAATACAAGAGGTCCAGTGAGTGTACCTTTTGATCTGAGGGTTCCTGGAATGGTGCCCAGTGAGGGTCTTCAAAATGATCTTGGTGGAACTTCTATAATTGTCAAAAGATAAGACTATAGTTCAATATATGAAATAAAAAGACAAAACTGAATTTATTGTTTACTATAATAAAGGAGGGCAGGCAGTCTCTCCACGCAGAGTAGACTGCTGATCATAACAGTTTTTGGGAAGCATGGACTTGAGGGATTGATGGACATAAAATGTTGATATCATCTGTAGAAGCGTGGTTACTTGAGGAAGGCTATTGTTGATTAATTGGCACTCTGAGGGGTGATTATTGGCATTAATCTGTCCCTGAATGACTGACTTTCAGAAGTGAGGAGCAGACTCTGATTGTTTGGTTTGAAAAAGGGATTCACTGAGGTGAGTTGTCCTTGACTGATTGAACAGATTTCAAACAAGTTCTAGTGGAATATTGGTTTTCTATTGCTATATAACAATATTATCACAAACTTAGTGGTTTAAAACAACACACATTTATTATCTTATAGTTTCTGTGGGTCAGGAATCCAAGTACAGCTTATCTGGGCCATGTACTTAGGGTTTCACAAGGCTGAAATCAAGGTGTGGGCCAGGGCCAGGTTCTTATTTGGAGGCTCAACTGGGGAAGGACCTGCTTCTCCACTTGCCTGGTTGTTAGCAGCACTCAGTTCCTTTTGGTTGTTTGACTGACAGCCTCATTTTTTTGCTGGCTGTCAGCTGGAAGCTAAGCCCTCAGTGAGTAGATGCTGCTTGCAGTTCTTTGCCATTTGGAGTTCTCCAACATGGCCACTTGCTTCCTCACAGCCAGCAAGGGAGAGAGACTCTAGCCAAGTTGGGTCTTACAATCTTATGTAACATAATCATGTATCTGTAATCACATATCTCCCGTCACTGATGCATATACTATTGGTTAGCAGCAAGTCACAGGTCCTGCCCCCATGTAAGAGAAGGGGATCACATAAGGGCATGAACCCAGTAGGTGGGGATCATGGAAACCACTTGTCAGTGGCTAATCTGTCTACCACAGGTGGCTAATTGTTACCATGGCTACAGAACAATCAATCTTTTCCTAAGTTTGTGGGTATGGAGCAACTGGAGTCCCCTACACTACTGTTGGGAATGTAAAATGATAATTAACTTTGGAAAATGATTTGGCAGTTTCTTGAAAAGTTAAACACTTACCATATGACCCATTCATTCCATTCCTAGATATTACCCATGCTAAATGAAAATAACCCACATAAAGACTTGTATATGAATATTCGTAGCAGCTTTATTCATACTGGACCCAAAATGGAAACAACCCAAATGTCCATCAACAGGTGAGTGGATAAACAATGTGAGATACTACATATCCATACAATGGAATATTTCTCAGCAATAAAAAGGAACGTCTCTAGTGATACACCCAACAATGTGGTGATACATCCACTCAATGTGGATGACTCTCGAAATCATTATGCTGAGAGAAAGAAGCCAGACCAAAAAAAGGTGCTTCCTGTATGATTCCATTTATATAACATTATAGAAATGCAAATTAATCTGCAGTGCTAGAAAGCAGATCAGTTGTTGCCTGGAGTGAGAGACACACGGACTGTAAAGGGGCACCTGGAAACTTCTGGGCATGATGAAAATGTTCTGTGTCTTAGGGGTGGTTCACAGGTATACACATCTGTCACATTCATCAAACTGTACACTTTAAAAGAATGTAGTTATTGCAAATAAATTATACCTCAATAAAATTGATTAAGAACAAGAATTAAATGAATCAACAGACATATGAATCTAGACACTTGGAAGAGAAAGTAATGTTGACATTGAGTACCGGTGAGTTTGAACAAAATTTGCAACATAACACCAATCTCATCTCTCTTATGCATTAGCTAAAAAAGAAATAGAGCTATATGAAACATTTCATATAGTAATTCTTTTCCAAGGTGATAATCAGTTTGATTGTAATAGAACAAAGAGGTCATTTATCATTAAAAATTACTAGTGACAATGAGCATTTTTCACATTTATTGGCCATTTGATTTTTTTAAATTGCCTATTTGTGTCCTTTGCCAGTTTTTCTATTGAATTTTTCTTCCTAGTTCCTCGCTTTACACACGTTGATTCCAGCTCAACACAAGGTTGACATAAAGGAAGTCATATTGCAGAAAACAAACCCTACTGTAACTTTGAATGACTTCTGGTTAACTCACCCAGATGTGCTCTGTAGATTTTATGGCCCCTCCTAGCTTCTATAAGTTGATAACTTTGTTCTTTTGAGTTCCTTAAGAATGTGATGACCCCCAGGCAGAGAGTCTATGCTGATAGCCATTATCAATGACAACCCAAAGATCAGGGTATAGGGCGTTGCTGCGGTTTCTGAGGCATAGCCAGTAAAACAAAAGACCATCAGGAACTAAGACCAGATGTCTGCCAACACTCGGAGATCAGATGGATGTCCCCACCCAGAGACCAGATGCCTCCCCAACCTGGAGATCAGCCCCCTATATAACTGGCCTATAGTCTTTGTTCTGGAAGATGGTTCTTTCAGACATTAGTTGGCCATCTTCCCCCTTGCTAGCAAGCTGTAATAAAAATTCCTTTCTCTCCTATCACCTTGCCTCTTGACTATTGGCATGTCTTGCCACCGGCAGATGAGGCCCCTTTGGGCAGTAACAACCTCATTATCCTGGGAGCTCCCTGGAGACAAGGACTGTATCTCATTTCTATCTCTACCCTCAGCCTAGCACAGTTTGGTATTTAGTTCATGAAATGATCATTAAAATTGAACTGAATGATCTTAATTCATTCTCATAACCCTTTGGAGACTTTAACATTATTACTTCAATCTCACAGATGAGGAACACAAGACACAGAGTTTGAGTAATTTTGCAGTCACACAAGTAAACGGCAGAAGTGGGACTATAATCCAGCCCTTCTGATTCTAAACCACGGATTTACTCAAACTGTCCTCCACTCCCTCCAAGATGTTTGCCTGGGCCCTCTCCTCCTCAGGATATCAGCTGAATATTTTAAATGAATTTAAAGTTACCAAAGGTCAACAGCTGCTGGGCACATGCATCCTTTTCCCCTGGTAGGAAAAGAGATGTTACCGGCACATTGGTTCCTTGCTGTTCCCCAGGATGGAAATCAAGAGAGATAACAAATGGGAGTAGAAAAGTAAAAGTTTATTAGCTTGTGCACAAGAGAGGCACAAGGGAGCCAGTGCGGAAAGGAAAGGGGCAGGTGACTGGCTCGTTAGGGAGGGGGACTGTGGGGCTTTTTATTAGGCAAAGACTAGGGAGGAGTGCTTTGTCATGGCATGTAGAGGCGGGGTTGTGCTTGTGCCTGCGCTGTTGTTCAACATGCCACCATGTGCGATGCATGTGTCATTAGCATGCTAGCTCTCCACCCCTGGGTGTGATTTTTACTATGGTAATGGGGCTAGGGTCACATTCAGTGGACTCCTGGGTGCTAGAGCACATGCGTAAGCCCAGGAGAGTCTGGATGCTGCAGAATGTGGATCTTGGTGGCCTCTATCTGATTCTCTTGGCTTGCCGATTGGTTAAGGGCCTTATCCTGTTAGGCCAGGCGCTTTGCAGATGGCCCTGTCTCATTAGACTGGTTTCTGTCTCCTTCACCCCCGAGAGATTTTATCCTCCTTAATCTTAAGGATCATGAGCGAAGGTCTCTTCTTTTGAAGCTACTTCCTGCTGACAGGGGGCACTGAGAAGGGGACCTTACATCCAGGAGAAGTAAAAATCTTTTTCGGCTTGTTGCAGGGTCCGGTAGGAATGAGAATGAGGACCAGGTGGGTCGGCCGTTGGAAGTGGCTAGAATCCTTGCATGGCCATCAGTTTAACGTGGAATTGTTGGAGCCTAGTGGACATACACTTGACAAGAAGGTTAAAAAGACAGGGACTAAAAATTAATAGGAGTAGGATGATTACCAGGGGTCCCAAGAAGGGAAGGAACCAGGTGAGGGATGGGAGGGTACCCTCGATCAGTGACCACGCCTGATTGGGGTCTGCTCCTTGGTTATATCGGTAAAGCCAGGACACTTGTTCATAGATTTCCCAGTTCTTAAGTTAATAACTCAACCTTCCCTGAGTTACTAACATACTTCATTTCTAGTGAAACAAAAAGGAAAAACAAGGTTATTGGTGTGAGCAAATTATAAAGCAGTTTCTGAGCTCAGGGAGCAGCCAGCCAAAAAGAATTCTAGATGTCAGGGTTCAAGCTTCTTCTGTAGCTTGAAATGCCTCTGATGATGTCAATGGGTGTTCAGGTATCTTTTGAGTGGCTTACACAGCAACAGACATGAATCTCCCTTAGGTTTATATCAAGTTGTCCAACTTTAGTCTGCAGCACTTCAGGAAAAAGGCAGGTTCAGTTCTCAATAATTCCAAATGAAAACAATGGGGAAAAAATATGAAAACATTAGTTTGGAGATTTGTAGCTAGATATTTCAGGAGACTAGAAGAATTCAGGGTCCAGTCCAGTTTATAGGTAGAAAATAAAAACCTCAAAAACAATTAACAGAACTAGGATCTAATATCCACAAATGTGTATTATAGTTTTTATTGAAACATAATTTTTCTGAAATCACCCTAATTTTTGCCAAGGATAGCCAAATTAAGACTAAGTGGTTTGCAAAATACCTATTTTCAATAAATTTGGCCCAATTATTTACATAAGTACAGCAAGAATAGCAATTGATCATGTAGGCTCTTTTAAACCTGCTTTGCTGGAACTTTTTATAAGGAATCTCAGATTGAACTTTAAAGGGCTCTTGAGGCCAGGAAAGCCAAGCCAAGGACTTTGTCATCAGACTTTGCCTGCAATACCTACAGATTTGGGTGAATTCCTCTCTTCTTTTGAGGTTCCCCAAAATATTGAGGTTCCAGGCACCTGCTAGAAAGTGACTTTCCTTACTTACCCAGTAAGGTTTCTGGGAATGCTGTAAATAAGGTACCAGGCCAATATTTCCAAGTGGCTTTATTCCATAAAGTCCAATTTTTGTTCCTCAAAAGCTTTCTGGTCATATCTGAGTTTATGTGTTTCTCTCAAGTATGATATTCCAGTCCAAGCTTTGGTAATATAACCAGTGTTTCCCATTGTGTCCTGTTATAAGGAGAACAGATTCTTATTGAACTTATGCAAATAACTATATTGTCATGAAATAACAATACTCACTTACTAAAAGTTTTCAACTTCTGGAGGGATCAGGTAGAAAGAAAAAAATAAATGTTTCAATTCTGTTTACAAACGTATAATTTACCAAATTGCTGTGAGTCATAGTTAGCTTAAGAGAGAAGAGAAAAAGTTTTCCTTAAATCTGAAAGAAAAAAAGAAATCAGAAATATCTCAAACAAAAAGTCATATAAATTATAATCATCCTCATCAGTTCATTCAGTCCTGTGTAACAATTCTTGATCTTAATCTTCTCTTAGCACTTTCAGGAAGTCAGCAGTTTCTCTGTTACAGTTCTGTAATTTCTTACCCAGTTCAGTTTTATAATCTGAAAGTTTGTCGGAAACCTGTATTTTAGAATAAGTGTCAGAGTCCTTTCCATGAATCTGTCTGAAGATGAAAACATTTGCAAAAGCATCAGAGTAAAACAATAACTGACTGTAAATGCCAAAAGACTTAAAAATGACAATTGACAAACTTGGTTATTTCTGTGACGTACAACACTTCAAGATAATAACTAGAATTATGGCTGACAACCAGGACAGATCAGAATTCTAGTATTGTGATATAATTTTTAGAACACTTACATCAATAACATTTACCCACACAATATCATAGGTCCCTATGAAACAATACTTAGTTACTCATTTAACCATGGTGACAATTAATGATTGTCAGGCAAACGCAGAAAATTAAATGGCAATATGAAAAACCTTAGCACCTGTTATTAAAGACCTGATAAAAACAATATAGAAAATTTATTTTGATAAAACACAAAATCCCTACCCTTCTGGTAAACTACTCAAAGGAAAGACCTTTTATAATCTCTTTACCAAAAGCAAACTAAAAGTTCAAGAAAATTATCCCTTTAAGAGAGGGGAAAAAAACAAATTCTAATTTTGCATCAGTTTACTTTTGATATTAAAACTCATTTACTTAATTAAATTTATTTTAATTTTAGCCAACTTGATGATGTGCAAAACTCTTTTCAGAATTTCTCTTTCATAAACCTTCTATAACTTTCTTTTTACATTCAGAATTTGTTCTATGCCTCCTTTTTTTCCTCCTAGTACTTTAGGACAAATTTATCTTTCTTAACCAAACAAAAATTTCCATTCTTTATACCTTCTTTACTGAAAACACATCTTTCCTTGCATGCAAACATATTTTCCTTAATTTTTAGTAGCTTTAATCACATATACTAATTAGAATTTTTAACCCTTAATTTTTAGTGAAAACTAAGAAGTAAGCAATTATAAACTGTCTTTTACATTAGCTTTCTGTGGCTCGGCATGTTATAAATACCTTTTATAATCTCTAAAAAACATGTTACTTCATGGTACAACATTTTAATAAAATACAAGACATGTTTTTAATAGACCCAAACACCTTTTAGTTTCTCTGTAATAAGAAGCCAAAAGTAGATAAACTTAGACATGTTTAGCAATAATGTTTCAGTGACCTAGATACACAGTGAATTTTTATCACTTAATTTCTCCTAGCAAAATTTCAAAGTTTCAAGTTACCAGAAAAATTTTGGAAGTTATTTTAAATACACATGCCATAACACATAATTATTGTTAAAAAAAAGTTTACGCAACACTCATCTTTTTTACATCTACATAGTTACTTGTTCCCAATAATTATTTAGATTTTTAAAAAATTTTTATTTATTTATTTTTGTGAGGAAGATCAGCCCTGAGCTAACATCCATGCCAACCCTCCTCTTTTTGCTGAGGAAGACTGGCCCTGAGCTAACATCTATTGCCAATCTTCCTCCTTTTTTTCTCCAAAGCCCCAGTAGATAGTTGTATGTCATAGTTGCACATCCTTCTGGTTGCTGTATGTGGGACGCGGCCTCAGCATGGCCAGACAAGTGGTGCGTCGGTGCACGCCCGGGATCCAAACCCGAGCCGCCAGTAGCGGACTTGGGCACTTAACTGCTAAGCCACAAGGCCAGCCCCAATAATTATTTAGATTGCCTACAAGACTTCATGAGAGATTAGACAAAATTAGCCATCATTTTAAGTTATTTTTGTTAACCAGTTTTGTAGTAGAGATAAAATCAGCTTATTTGACCAATAAATGTAGAATAAAGCCTGCATGTCTGCATCATATCCGATGCTGATAACTAAGGACATGCCTATTTTAATCAAACCAACAAACTTAAGCTTGGAGATACCAAAGATTAATTTATATCATGTTAACTTGAAAGACATTAGGGTTAATTTCTATTACATTTAGAATTTATGTAAGCACTTACTTTAAGCCAATTGAATAGAGTTCTCTAGAAATTATACCATCCGGAGGTAAAATACCACATATATATAACATACATATAGACACACACATACAGAATCTCCACAGCTATTGTTTTAAAATTATTGCCATCAATCAGATACAGTAATATACTCGTTATGAATCCAAATTTTGTTTTAACACTTTTTACTAATATTTGTGGAGAAGACACTCAATATGCTAGATTTTTGGCAAAGGTGCACTTATGGTCATTTTTCTTGCTTTTTCCTTTTTTTTTTCCTTCAGTCCTAGGAATTAGTGATGGGCTAGATAACAGTTCCTGGAGAGACAAGATGATAATCCTTTTCGAGATAAAGGAACTGGGTGGAATTTGAACTGCCTCTACAGCTGCGTTTCCAGTCTTACAAGGACTTTTTAAAGGACAATTACTCTCGCTTTCTCAGAAATTGGGTTGTAACTTAAATGACATTATAGGTTGATCTACGTGTCCAACTACATCATAAAGACATAGAGAAACCACTCAAGTTTCCTCCAAGATGGAGTTTCTGGGGCATAGCCCATCCAAGTGAAAGTGTTTCCAATCAGTAAAAATGCACCTGAGGGGTGAGTCTCCAGGGATGCTTGGGGTGTTCCTCGTGGTGGTAAAGCTGGTGTCCGACTGACAGGGGGCCTGGAGAAGGGTGCAGAGCCCGACTGTGGGCGTCAACATAGTTATAAGATTTAGTCAAGTCCCACTCAGCCCAAGCATTTAATCCCTGAGCTGGCCCAAAGCAAGTCAGGGAGGCAAGAGGCAAAGGCCTGGAGCGGGCCAGAGGCCGGGCCTCCCAAAGCCGGGGTTGAGAGTTAAATCCCTGGCAGAAAGTTTTTCAAGTTTTTGATTTTTACAGAAGGTCCAGGTTCTGCTCAGGTCCAGCCTGAACTTAACCTTGACTTGGTGATAACAGAGGAGGTGATGAACGAGACAGACAATGAAGGGAAAGAGGTGATCAGGCCTCATCCTTACAGCCTCTTCCCAAGGATTATCAAGATGACAGTCACAGAGACAACAGTTACTGGGCAGGAGAGTTTACAGAATAAATTATAGATCTCCTGTCCCCATAACTGACTGATTAGGTGCCTAAAATACTCAACAGGTTCTTGACAGGAGACAAACCAAGGTTCCAGATGTCAGTCAAATAACTGAGCAAGGGGCCAAACTGGAATCACTCCAGGTGCCCAAAAACCAAAGGAGAGCTCCCAGAGGTAGAATGCGGACTCTCTGAAAACAGAGACTGCAGCCTGGTCAGTCAAAGGACTGACACACAGGTCAATCTGCAATCACTCCAGGTGCCCAAACAGATTAACAGAAACCAGGACTGCCAAGAGAGGGCACCTCACTTGAGGTCTCCCGGGTGATCAGGCCCAGAACCAGAGCAGAGCTCTCAGAGGTGGAACACAGACTCTCCGAGACTAGAAAAACCAGATTGTCAGGCTAATGACTGATCCAGGGGCTCATGGTGCCCCTGAAACCAGAGGAGAGAAGATTCTCCTAAAGAGGATAAAAGGGAAAAAGAGAGAGAGAGAAGGAAAAGAGGGAGACTTTAAGAAAGTTAGTCGGACTGGAGGGCACTGGCTCCCAGGCCTCAACCTGACTTACTGAACGCTGGAGCCTGAAACAAAGGTTCGGCTGTGGCCACTTATGTCCATATCCGGGCAGCCAGGCCAGTCCAGTGCTGGCCTGTCCAATCTTTGACTGGGACTCAAGAAGGTCTCATCTGGGTTGCCAAGATGTTACTGGCACATTGGGTCCTTGTTGTTCCCCAGGATGGAAATCAAGAGAGACAACAAATGGGAGTAGAAAAGTAAAAGTTTATTAGCTTGTGCACAGGAGAGGCACAAGGGAGCCAGTGCGGAAAGGAAAGGGGCAGGTGACTGGCTCGTTAGGGAGGGGGACTGTGGGGCTTTTTATTAGGCAATGGCTGGGGAGGAGTGCTTTGTCATGGCATTTAGAGGCGGGGTTGTGCTTGCACTTGTGCTGTTGTTCAATATGCCACCACATGCGATGCATGTGTCATTAGCATGCTAGCTCTCCACCCCTGGGTGTGATTTTTACTATGGTAATGGGGCTAGGGTCACCTTCAGTGGACTCCTGGGTGCTAGGGTGCATGCATAAGCCCAGGAGAGTCTGGAGGCTTCGGAATGTGGATCTTGGTGGCCTCTATCTGATTCTCTTAGCTTGCCGATTAGTTAGGGGCCTTATCTTGTTAGGCCAGGGGTTTTGCAGATGGCCCTGTCTTGTTAGGCTGGTTCCTGTCTCAGAGATACCTCCTCTTTCCCTTCTGCTTTGCTGCTCTTTTGGTCCTGGTGACTCACCATCGCCAGTGTGAAGGCGTTCACTAGTTGAGGTGATGGTGACTGGGATGCCAGATTCGCAAGCGTGATTTGGTCAGTCCATGGAGGGCCTTTGCCTCTTGCCTCCCTGGCTTGCCTTGTGTGGCTCAGGGACTAAGTGCCCAGGCTGGGTGGGCATTGACTAAATCTTATAACTATATTGATGCCTGCAGTCGGGTTCCATACCCTTCTCCAGGGCCCCTGTCAGTTGGACACTGGCTTTACTGCCGTGGGAACACCCCAAGCATCCCTAGAGACTCATCCCTTGGGTGCATTTTAACTAATTGGAAACAATTTCAATTGGATGGGTTATGCCCCAGAAACTCCATCTTGGAGGAAACCCGAGTGGTTTCTCTGTGTCTTTGTGATGTAGTTGGACAGGTAGACCACTCTATAATGTCATTTAAGTTACAACCCAATTTCTGAGAAATCAAGAGTAATTGTCCTTAAAAAAACCTGGGGCCGGCTCGGTGGTGCAGTGGTTAAGTGCTCATGCTCTGCTGCGGCGGCCCGGGTTTCACATGTTCAGATCCTGGGCGCGCACCAGCACACCGCTTATCAAGCCATGCTGTGGCAGCGTCCCATATAAAGTGGAGGAAGATGGGCACGGATGTTAGCTCAGGGTCAATCTTCCTCAGCAAAAAGAGGAGGATTGGCATAGATGGTAGCTCAGGGCTGATCTTTCTCACACACACACACACACAAAAATCCTTGTAAGACTGGAAATGCAGCTGTAGAGGCAGTTCAGATTCCACTCAGTTCCTTTATCTCAGAAAGGATTATTGCCTCTCCTTGCTGGGAAGTGTTATCTAGCCCATCGCCAATTCCTACGACTGAAGAAAAAAAAAGGAAAAAGGCCAAAAAACGGCCATAAAAGCACCCTCACCAAAAGTCTAGCATCTTTTTTTGTGAGGAAGATCAGTCCTGAGCTAACAGCCATGCCAATCCTCCTCTTTTTGCTGAGGAAGACTGGTCCTGGGCTAACATCTGTGCCCATCTTCCTCCACTTTATATGGGACACCACCACAGCATGGCCTGACAAGTGGTGCATTGGTGCACGCCTGGGATCCGAACCCAGGCTGACAGCAGCGGAGCACGAGAACTTAACCACTACACCATGGAGCTGGCCCCAAGTCTAGCATCTTGAGTGTCTTTTAGTAAAAAAAGGCTTACAACAAAATTTGGATTCATAACTAGGGAGATTTATATTACTGTACCTGATTCATGGCAGTAATTTTAAAACAATAGCTGTGGAGACTCTGTGTATGTGTTTCTATGTGTATGCTATATATGTGTGATATTTTACCTCTGGATGGTATGGCCAAAATTAAGAGCTCTGTTTAATTGTCTTAAAGTAAGCACTTACATAAATTCTAAATGTAATAGAATTTAACCTGAATGTCTTTCAAGTTAACATGATATAAATTAATCTTTGGTAACTGAAAGCTTATTTAAGTGTTGCTTTGATTAAAATAAGCATGTTCTCAGAGTTGTATTTGGATATGATGCAGACACACAGCCTAGGTTTACGAGTCAAATAAGCTCATGTTATCTGTTACAAATTTGTCAGCAAAAATAGCTTTAAATGATAGCTAATTTTGTCTAACGTCTCATGAAATTTTCAAGGGTAATCTAAATATATTGTTGGAAACAAATGATTTAGATAGAAGAAAATGGGTAAGAGTTTTTGGGTACAATAATTATGTTTTATGGCCTGTATACTTGGAAAAGACAGCTTCCAAATTCTTTTTGGTAACTTAAAACTTTGAAGTTTCTTGGGTAAAATTAAATGATAAAAAAACTCACTGACTATCTGGGTCATTCTCAAATAACATAAAATCCTGAATCATTATTGCTAAACATATCTAAGTGTATCTACTTTTGGCTTCTTATTACAGAGAAACTAAAAAGTGTTTGAGTCTATTAGTAAACATGTCTTGTTTTTTAATTAAAAAATTGTACTATGAAGTAGCATAGTTTCTAGAAATTATGAAAAATGTTTAGAAGGCTGATATAAAAGACAGTTCATAGGGCCGGCCCGGTGGCGCAAGCGGTTAAGTGCGTGCGCTCCGCTGCGGCGGCCCGGGGTTTGCTGGTTCGGATCCCGGGCGCGCACCAACGCACTGCTTGGTAAGCCATGCTGTGGCGGCGTCCCATATAAAGTGGAGGAAGATAGGCACCGATGTTAGCCCAGGGCCGTCTTCCTCAGCAAAAAAGGAGGAGGATTGGCGGATGTTAGCTCAGGGCTGATCTCCTCACAAAAAAAAAAAAAAAAAAAAAAGACAGTTCATAATTGCTTTTTAGTTTTTACTAAAGATATGTAAGGGTTAAAAATTATAATTAATGTATGTAATTAAAGTCTGTCTTTTGACTTAAAAAAAAAGAAACTTAGAGAATTTCCAATTAGCCCAGTTAGACTACTCAAAGAAATTTGTTCTCTCTCTTCCTATAAAGAAGAAGATACTAAACTAATTAGGCTTATTTGGTCTGTTAAATTACATGGGAAGCATTGTCAAATAAGTGATGATAAATCTTCTTAGGTGGGATTATGTGGGTAAATGTTATTGATATAAGTGTTTTAAAAATTATATAACATTCCTAAAATTCTAATCTGTTCTGGTTATCAGTCATAATTCTGGTTATTATTTTAAAGTGTTGTATGTCACAAAATTAACCAAATATCTTTGTCAATTGCCATTTTGGGGTCTTGTTGTTTACAGACAGTTATTGTTTTACTCTGATGATTTGCAAAATATGTTTCATCTTCAGAGGAATTTATGGAAAGGCCTCTGGTGCTTAACTCTAGAATATAGGTTTCTGATAAAATTTCAGATCATAAAACTGAACTGGGTAAGAAATTACAGAACTGTAACAGAGAAAAAGTTGACCTCATAAAACTGCTTACAGAAGATGAAGATCAAGAATTGATTACACAGGAGGAGGACTGGCATGGATGTTGGCTCAGGGCCAACCTTCCTCAGCAAAAAGAGGAGGACTGGCATGGATGTTAGCTCAGGGCTGATCTCCCTCACACACACACAAAAAGAATTGATTACACAGAACTCAATGAACTGATGAGTCAAGTTTTACGACTTTCGTTTGAAATATTGCTGAGAGCCAGCCCAGTGGCGTAGTGGTTAAGTTCATGTGCTCTGCTTTGGCGGCCCAGGGTTCACAGGTTTGGATCCCGGGCACGGACCTACACACTGTTCATCAAGCCATGCTGTGGTGGCATCCCACATACAAAATAGAGGAAGATTGGCATGATGTTAGCTCAGTGACAATCTTCCTCAAGCAAAAAGAGGAAGATTGGCAACAAATGTTAGCTCAGGGCCAATCTTCCTCACCATCCTCCCCCCCCAAAAAAAACCAAAAAGAAATATTGCTGATTTTTAAAAAATTTTTTGGATTTTTGTTTAGATTTAAGGAAATCTTTTTCTCTTTTCTCTCAAGCTAACTATGACTTATAGCAATTTGGCAAATTATACCTTTGTAAGCAGAATTGAAACATTTATCTTTTTCTCCCTACCAGATCCCTCCAAAATTTGGAAACTTTTTGTGAGTGAATATTGTTTTCATGGCAATACAGTTATTTGCATAAGTTCAATAAGAATCTGTTCTCCTTATAATAGGACACAATTGGAAACACTGGTTATATTGCCAAAGCTTTGACTTGAATGTCATATTTCAGAGAAACAGGCTTAGACTTAGATATTACCAGACAGATTTTGAGGAACAAAGACTGGACTTTATGGAATAAAGCCACTTGGAAATATTGGCCTGGTACCTTGTTTACAGAGTTCCCAGCAACCTTATAGGTGATTAAGGAAGGTCACTTTTCTGACAGTTGCAAGGAACCTCAAAGCATTTGGGGGGACCTCAAACAGAGAGGAAGTCACCCAAATCTGTAGGTATTGCAGGTGAAATCTGATGATAAGTCCCTGGCTTGGCTTTCCTGGCCTTGAGAGGCCTTTGAAGTTCAATCTGAGATTCCTTATAAAAAGTTCCAGCATTTGGTGACATCAGCATCATGGTGGACTGAGCTCTCCCCTTAGAATCTCCCTGCTAAGATACAACAAAAAGAACATTCACATACCAACAGAGGACATTCACACAACACAAAAGATGTCTGAGAGACCCACACAGCCATACATCTGAAGGTGGAGGTGCTGTACCCCCCAGAGGAAGTGGAAGGACGTAAGGAGAACTCCTCTCCATGCCCAATGGCAGCAACCCTGGGACTGGGACTGCAGGGGTCTCAGAGAGAGAGAGGAGAGGGGCAGCCCTCCGTGGGAAAACTGTGACTCTCCAAGTTCCCTCACAGCCTGTGGGAAACTCCCACACGGAGGTGACTGAACTGTTGCAGGGGCGTCTTCATCAAGCTAGCACCCCAGAAGAGCAGATAGTGAGGGAAGAGCGAGAAGCCCCTGGGATCAGGCAGGCGAAAGAAAGCGCCTCTCCCCCCGCCCGGCATTTCAGCTCAGCCAGTCGGCCAGAGCGCCCGCAGATGGCAGCAGGCTCAGAATACACAGCTCTTGACCACCACCAGTGGCAGCAGGTGGAAGCTGAGACCAGATATTATCATTATGAGGAAAAACAAATCTACACCATCAAACAGTATGCAAAAATATATTAAATCTCCAGACCAGAAGGAAAATGACAAGTGCACAGAAATCAATCCTGAAGGCACAGAAGTTTATAACCTAAATGACAGAGAATTCAAAATAGCTATCATAAAAAAGCTCAATGAGTTATAAGAAAATACAGATAGTTCAATGAAATCAGGAACTTCTTCACAAAAGAGATTAGAACTATAAACAAAAGCCAATCAGAAATGTTGGAGATGAAAAACACAATGGAGGAGATTTACAAAATCTGGAATCTTTAAAGAATAAAGCTGACAATATGGAGGAAAGAATTAGCAATATAGAAGATAGGAATGCAGAAATGCTCCAGATGGAGGAGGAGAGAGAGCTAAGACTAAAAATAAACGAAGAAATTCTCCGAGAAATATCCAACTCAATTAGGAAATGCAACATAAGGATTATAGGTATTCCAGAAGGAGAAGAGAGAGGAAAAGGAGCAGAGAGCTTGTTCAAAGAAATAATAGCTCAGAACTTCCCAAACCTGGGGAAGGAGCTGGAAATACAATTGAGTGAAGTCAATAGATCTCCTAACTATATCAACATAAAAAGACCCTCTCCAAGGCATATAGTAGTAATGCTGGCAAAAGTCAATGACAAAGAAAAAATATTAAGGGCAGCAAGACACAAAAAAGAAAAAAAAGTACAAAGGAACTCCTATCAGGCTCTCAGCAGGTTTCTCAGCAGAAACCTTACAGGCTAGGAGAGAGTGGAATGATATATTCAATGTTCTGAAAGACAAAAACTTTCAGCCAAGAATATTCTATCCAGTGAAAATATCCTTCAGACATGATAGAGAAATAAAAACTTTCCCAGATAAACAGAGGCTAAGGGAGTTCATTGCCACAAGACCCCCACTACAAGAAATGTTCAAGAAGGCCCTTATGACTGAAAAAAAAAAAAAAAGGGAAAGGGGATACAAAGTCTTGAGCAAGGATAAAAATAGGTAGACAAAATCAGAAAAATTGCAGCTCTCTATCAGAACAGGTTAGCAAAGACTTAATTATAACATCAAAGATAAAGGGAAGGAAAACACCAAAAATAAATACAACCTCATCACTTTAACCACAAACTCACAACACAAGATGGAATAAGTTGTGACTATAATGTCTTAGAAGAGGAAGAGGAAAGGGGATGGAATTGACATAGGCTAGGGAAATAAGAGGCCATTAGAAAAGGGACTATCTCATCTATGAGATTTTTTTATACAAAGCTCATGATAACCACCAAAAAATAATCAGAACAGAGACACATATGATAAATAAAGAGAAAACTAAGAAAACCATCATACAGAACTACCAAATTGAATTGGTAGGCTGAAACACATGAGACAAGAAACAAAGGAAATGCAGAAGAACCAGAAAATGAGTGATAAAATAGCAACATTAAGCCCTTGTATATCAATAACCACTCTAAATGTAAATACATTGAACTCTCCAATCAAAAGACACAGAGTGGTGGGATGGATTAAAAAACAAGACCCAACAATATGCAGCCTCCATGAAACACGTCTCAGCTCTAAAGACAAACACAGGCTCAGAGTAAAAGGATGGAAGGCAATACTCCAAGCTAATGGCAAACAAAAGAAAGCAGGTGTTGCCATACTTATATCAGACAAAGTAGACTTCAAGATAAAATAGGTAGTGAGAGACAAAGAGGGGCAATATATAATGATAAAAGGGACACTCCACCAAGAAGACATATCACTTATAAATATATATGCACCCAACACAGGAGCACCAAAGTACATAAAGCAACAATTAACAAACCTAAAAGGAGATATTAACAACAACACAATAATAGTAGGGGATCTTAAGACCCCACTTACATCAATGGATAGATCATCCAGACAGAAAGTCAACAAGGAAATAGTGGACTTAAACAAAAAACTGGACAAGATGGACTTAATAGATATACAGAGAGCACTCCATCCAAACAGAGCAGATTACACATTCTTCTCAAGTGCACATGGAACATTCTCAAGGATAGACCATATGTTGGGAAACAAGGCAAGCCTCTATAAATTTAAGAAGATTGAAATCATAACAAGCATCTTTTCTGACCATAATGCCATGAAACTAGAAATCAACTACAAGCAAAAAAACTGGGAAAGTGACAAAGATGTGGAGATTAAACAACATGCTACTGAACAACAAATGGATCACTGAAGAAATTAAAAGAGAAATCAAAAAATATCTGGAGACAAATGAAAATGAAAATACACCATAGCAGCTCATATGGGATGCAGCAAAAGCATTCCTGAGAGGGAAATTCACAGCAATACAGGCCCACTTTAACAAATAAGAAAATTCACATATAAGTAATCTTAAACAACACCTAACAGAATTAGAAAAAGAAGAACAAACAAAGCCCAAAGTCAGCAGAAGGAGGGAAATAATAAAAATCAGAGCAGAAATAAATGAAATTGAAATTAAAAAAAAACAGTAGAAAGGATCAATGACACAAAGAGTTGGTTCTTTGAAAAGGTAAACAAAACTGACAAACTCTTAGCCAGACTCACTAAGAAAAAAAAAGAGAAGCCTCAAATAAATAAAATTAAAAATGAAAGAGGAGAAATTGCAATGGATACCACAGAAATACAAAGGATTATAAGAGAATACTATGCAAAACTATATGCCAACAAATTGGACAATCTAGAAGAAATGGATAAATTCTTAGACTCATACAACCTCCCAAAACTGAATCAAGAAGAAATAGAGAATCTGAATAGACCAATCACAAGTAAAGAGATTGAAACAGTAATCAAAATCTCCCCAAAAATAAAAGTCCAGGACCAGATGGCTTCTCCGGAGAATTTTACCAAACATTCAAAGAATACTTATCCTTCTCAAACTATTCCACAAATTAGAGGAAGATGGAACACTTCCTAACACATTCTATGAGGTCAACATCACCCTGATACCAAAGCCAGACAAAGACAATACAAAGAAGGAAAATTACAGGCCAATATTGCTGATGAACATAGATGCAAAAATCCTCAACAAAATATTGGCAAATATAACAAATGTTACTATCTTAGTAACCCAAGCATTAACTGTGACAACATAAAACATTATTTTTAATATTTACTATGGGAAAAAGCAAAGGAAGTTGAAACTTCAGGAACACAACTTTTCTTCTTTACCCGCTTTAGCTATGGCTATGACCATGTGGCAAGAAATTAAGAAAACTGAAGAATGCCCGTATGCACACTGTGGTAATGTTTATGCAAGATGTTCATGAGCCACTTGCTTTTTGTATTTCAGAGTGCCCATATTTTTCAAATGGTATTTCAAATTCCAACATAAAAAAATCTCTATTTTATCTTTCATTTGGGGATATAGAAAATACCAATGAATTAATTGTATATGGTCAGATAAACTAAACATATTCACTATTATGAATACATTCACTCTCCTTACTTGAGGAAGACAATTATTTAATAATCTACATTTCCAAATGCTCAATGAGGTTTTTCACTCAGGTGACAAGATTTTTCATCTTTGTTCTCCAAAAAATATCAGGCTTAAAAGAAAGGGCAAACATATGTCAACATATCCTGAAACCTATTCCTTTCCCCTGGACCTCCTCTGGCATCAGGAAACCTGGATTTTCCTTGGTAATAACAGGCTACTGAGGGAACATGGTGCAATGTCCCTGGAGTGAAGGATCAGATCCACGGCCAGGAACAGTTGGTTCCTAACAGGACTCGTTAGCATACTCTGCTCCCTCTGACCTGTGAACCTATTGCTACTGCAGCCCTCCCAGTCACTTCCTCCACAACCTTTCTTACCAAATCCTCAACCTCACTTCTTTCTTTCTCTTCTCTATCCCTAGCCCTCAAATCTGCTTACTGCTGGCCCAAATGGATACTTTGATCATTCTGTTTGTTTATACTTTACTACCTGTTGTTTCATAAGTGGGCTCTAGAACTAGAAAATACTCCTCAGGAACAAGGACTCACCTGGAGGTATCATCAAGATGTAAATGTTTCAATACTAAGACAAAAGTGTTATTTTTCACACAGTTATGCTAGAAATCCAGCACTGTGCTGTTAACGGCTGATACGGAGTCCAATTCCCTGCCCCTTGGGTCTGGGCTGACCCTACTGACTCACCAGTAACTATAGAATGAAGCAGAAATGATGTAATTTCTGAGACTAGGTCAGAAAAACCATAGCAGTTTCCTCTTGCTCTCCTGGGATGCTTGACCTCTGGACACTGCATCTCCAAGGCTCCCTGTCCAGATTCCCTCTCTCAGAATACAGCCACTACACTGTGAGGATTCAAGTTACATAACAGGCCATGTGTAGGTGCTCTGGTCCACAGTCTCAGGTGAGCCCAGCCTTCAAATCATCCCAAACCTGTCACCAGACTTGTAAGTGAAGAAGTCTCCAGATGATTCCAGCCCCAGCTGTCTGAGTCATCACCAGCCTTTCAAGTCTCCTCTTATTTAAAATAGCCCCCTCCTGCCCCAGTCAGTATGTCTTCTTTCTGTGCTATGTGTAGCACTTATCAGTACCTGATATTATATTTCATATTTATTTATCTGCTTACTCTGCTCCTCACTTAAATACAGAACACACAAAGCCAGGGACGTTATCTTAGTGACACTGTATCCTCCATGCCTAGAACACTGTCCGGCACGTAGTGCACCTAGTAAATCTTTTTTGAGTAATACTGACTGAACATCCTCAGTCTTATCACGCATTCATCGATTAAAAGCTAATGAACCATCTTTTCCTACCCCTCCAAAATCGAGAGTCATCAGAGAGGAACAATGTTAAATATGTTATTACAAAATATTTCAGACATAAAAAACAGTATAAAATGAAACAAACATCCATGTACCTATCACCCAGTTTAAGGGATAAAATATTATGAATATAGTTGAGCCCCATGAATATCCACTCCACTGAGGCAACTTAATATCAGGTTTGAAGAAAACCTAAAGGAGAGACAAGTGTTTGATTCAACTGCTATTTTTTTTTTTTACACAGAAAAAACTATTTGACAAAGCAGTAAAGAAAAACAAAAAAGGCCCGGGTTGCAGTGAGACCGGGGTTTTTGGATGGAGAAAACAAAAGAAAGGGAAGAAACAAACACTATGAAGTGGGCAGGAAGCTTCAGAGACCTAGCGGGGTATTCCCAGAGACGCCAAGAGGTGGCGACTGCAGCCAAGAGCAAGGTAACATCAGAGACTGGGGGCTGATCCGAAAGTCTGCCCTACTGAACATATGATTCCAGAACGATTACAAACGAAGCCTGGCTGAGGGATCAGGATCTAATTAGGTACATCCAATTCCATCACAGAAAGTTTAGACAATACTAATGTAATCACATAGTTTGGCATATACATCAAAGTTGGTAAGCAAATGTTGTATGTGACAGAGCGGAAACAAGCTGGTGTCTCAAAACATATGTGAGAAAAAGATGGAAAATCTTCAATGAGAATAATACTTGAAGGATTTAACAAAGTTAGAGTTAAACTGGAAACACCATGACTCATTATAAATAGATCTTTTAGAGCTTTGCCACTAAAGAGCAGTATCAGTAATCCAGCAGAACAATTTGATATGTAATCGAATCTCTGATACATCTAATAGAATCTAATACTATTCTGCCACAAAAGCTACTGGCTCCATGGAGAATGGCTGATTCTAGTCTGGTCTAGGAAAAGAATCAAGATGGGGCTGGAATATCTTGTTTTTGCCAGAAAGTCTAGAAAGGAGCCAGTTTAAAGGGTCAAATGGCAATCTGGCCATTAATTCTGTGAAACTTCATGAGTCTTAATGGTACTTAAAAGGGGAGAAATCTTATGAGCTATAGGGTTCCTGTGGTGAAAAGGACAAGTAGAGGTTAAAATCCAGCCAGGCTTAGCTAGCTGAACCTGGAGTCTTGACCTGGGGCCTTTTTGTAATTCATCTACCTAGAGGGGCAGCTTTCTCTTAATTCACAGAAACTGCTTGTGCCAGAGATGGTTCTGGGTATAGATTTATGTTGTATATGAGTTTCTGATAATATTTATAAAAAATGTTACATATCAATCAACCCAAATTACTTCATATGATTACTGGACCAAGGTCTATCAATGTAAATCAGGCAGTAAAGATGCAAGTCGGGGTAGGGTCTGCAGAATCCTGTCAGCTCTAAAGTAGGTAAGAGACTCTGGTCAAAAATTGAATGAGTACAACATACAAAAAGAGGTACAGGTTTAGGGAGTCCCATCGCTGAAAAGGGGTTTAGGCCAATAAAACAAGCCTGGGCAGTTACTGACCGCATCCTATATCTCCAACCCATAACCCTACAGTAGGTTTGAAATGGTAATTCTGTCCATCTTCATTGGGTAAGTAAATGTGTAACTCCTGAATGACGATAATATGCTCCTCAGTGTACGCTTTTTAAAAAATGTTTAAAGTTCTTAAGAGACTATCCGACCTATTAAAGTCCTACCTTAAAGACTTATTTATTTATTGAGAGAAGGTTGAAGTACTTGAGGAAATCATACATTAAATTCGTAAGTATGGTTTAAAATGTTTAAGGAACTCCTATCAAGTTTATAAATGGTATTAATAAGGGAATTTCATCTGTCAAATTTAAAAGCATTTGAGCATCAATAAAAGAAGAAGATATGTTTTGAATATTAACACACAAATAACCAAATTTTAGATTTATTATATTTTAAGTTGTGTTTTAAGGTTTAAAGAAAAATTGTCTTTTAAAATCATAATTTTTGGGCCGGCCCCGCGGCTTAGCGGTTAAGTGCGTGCGCTCTGCTGCTGGTGGCCCGGGGTTCGGATCCCGGGCGCGCACCAATGCACCGCTTCTCTGGCCATGCTGAGGCCGCGTCCCACATACATCAACTAGAAGGATGTGCAGCTATGACATACAACTATCTACTGGGGCTTTGGGGGGAGAAAAAATAAAATAAAATAAAATCATAATTTTAATAAGCCAAACTCTGATCAAAGTATAAGTAACTCAGGGGCTGTCTGGCATAGTGGAACCAGAAGCTGCCATTCAAATTCCAGCCCTGCTATCCTACCTTAGGCAAGTTACTTGAATTTTTGTGACTCAGAGGCTTCATCCATAAAGTGAAATCATAATAGTACCTGCAACAAAGCCATTGTAAGGATTGAGGTAATATACACAAAGCACTGAAACAGTTACAGAGCAAACTGTAAGTGCTCTATAGATGTTAGCTATGATTATTACCATCGAGTGATTATCACCTGACAAGACTATGAATGCCCTGAGGACGAGAATACTGTCTTATTTGTCTTTCTATTCCTAGCATTTAGCACATTGCCTGTACCCAACGGGGACACAATAAATATTGTCTGAATTTAACTGACTAGTCTAAAATTCTAGCTATTAGGTTGTGGGCTGCAAGCTGTAAAACATAAAGGGAATCAACATGATAAATGGCAGGAGCAAAGATAAAAGGGCCAATAAAAACAAGACTCCCAAATTTTATACAGTCAAAAAATACTGTTTCTTGGAATGGTTTTTACTTACTCTCTAAGTTTCTCAAGGTCCAAATTGTACTAAGGGAATTTCTATCAGGACTGGATACTAACAGTTGATCAAAATCTAGACCTGGATCTAGAATTACAGATTCAGTATAGAATTTGAGATTTTGCACACACTCCCCACCCCCGCCAATAAATTTAACCTAACACAGTTTACTGTAGAGTGAATTACTTTAACTTTTTCCAATCACCAAAACTTGTTTCTGAATTAAAGTATAATACAGTCTTAACCCATTCAATACAGGGTGCCCTTTTTATTTTCCATTGCTCTTGGATTTTCCAGCAGTTTAGTCTCATTTGGGTTAATTACCAGTACTCTAGATGGAAAATTTCCCTGGTAGGTTGTTCCATTCACAGCCATTTAGAAAGCACTGCTTGCGTCAGACTCCACTTTCTGCTTGGCTAAAGGGGGCTGTTACTTCAAACCCTAATTTTTTTTGGCATCCCGCAGTCACACTTCACTGAGTGCACCCTGTGCTTGCCTTCTACTAATGACCTTTCAAAGCAAAATGCTTTATCTAACTGCCCAAGTTAGCATTACCTTTCCTTAGAGAACAGATCAAGTCCACACAGGCTATAATTCCATCAACAGACATCACGTGACTGCAGTAATAGTAACAATAATTCAGAATTATTGAGGGCCTGTCTATGCCAGGCACTGTGTTCATATATCTCATTTAATTATCCAAGAACGCCCTGAAGAAGAGATTACTAATTCCATTTTATAAATCACCAAACTAAGACTTAAAAAGGCTAACTAACCTTCCCTGAGTTTCTGTTCTCCCTTCAAAGGACTTTAGTAGATTACTCAAAACAGTTTTCTCTTGGGGCCGGCCCAGCGGTGTAGTGGTTAAGTGCGCGCGCTCCGCTTCCTCGACCCAAGGTTCCCTAGGGTTCCCAGGTTCCGATCCCGGGTGCCCACCAACGCACTGCCCCTCAAGCCATGCTATGGTGGTGTACCACGTAATGTAGAGGAAGATGGGCACGGATGTTAGCCCAGGGCCAATCTTCCTCAGCAAAGAGAGGAGGATCGGCATCAGATGTTAGCTCAGGGCTGATCTTCCTCACAAAAAAAACCCCCACAAAAAACAGTTTTCTCTTAGACTAGGGCCCTATAAACTATTGTCCTCATTTCACAAATTAAGAAATTGAAGATCAAAGATTATATAGCTAAGAAGTATACAGAACTAGAATTCAGGTTGGTCTGATTCCAAAATCCATATTGTTGATTATTTTGCTTTGTTATCTACACAATTTAATAAGGCCTTTCATAGAATTTCCTTCCATTCTCAGCTAAAGAATGAAAAAAATCTGCCTGAAAAGGCTCTATTTATTTTGTATTGTACTTCTCTTTTTATGTTTGAAGAAAGATGGGGAAAGGAAAAAGAAGAAAGGAAAGGCTATGGTAACTTTTCTCTCCTAAGAGTCTGAAACTGTTATCTACAACAGCAGACTACACCAAACTGGCTTGAGTCAGTGAAATGTCATTAAGTACTGAACCCTCTAGAATATTCTCCAATGTTTTCAGAACTTCAGTAAACTGCTTGGCTTGCAGGTAAATAAATTTGACCATTTTTTGCAATTCAACTCAAGATTTCTTTTTCAATAGATGTATCAAGTCATCTGTCTTTTCTCTCAAAACCCAATTATAACAGGTTATTCTATAACATGTATCATACAATGCTCTGCTCAGCTCAGTTTGATTGATGAACTTGCACTCACTTATTTTTAAAGGCTCTCATTCTATAATTCCTACTGGTAGAAAATATTTTCAGAATTCAACCTAGTATTCAATGCTCAGTTTAACTCACTTTAAATAAATTCAGCTATACCAGATTATTTCTTAACAATAGTTATCTCTAGCAAGGTTTTGTTGTGTTTTGGTTTTGTTTTGTTGGGGTGTTTTTGTTTTTTTAAATGAGCCTAGAATTTAAAGTGAGAACTTCAAGGAACATTCATGTGTTTAGAAATTATCAAACTTCCATTGAGTTCAATAATTTAATGTCTCCAACAACTACAAAATTATTAAATAATCCTGACCTGAAATCTACAGCTATATATTGTAATCTAATCTTACACAAAAAAAGTACAAAAGCATCTTCAAGATTACAGCTTAAAAATATTTATAAAATTGAGCCCAAATAATATCCTAATCATATAAATGAATACCTCCCTAATTCAGGAATGGACTGAGATGAAATTTACTAAGAAAATAGTTTTAGGTATTATATTTTAATGGTATTAATAAATCTACTACAAGTCTATTAACGAACATTTAAAATAGACAAAAGAAGGTTTATTTTAGAGTTTGATACATATTGCACCAAAATGCTTGTGAGAAAGAATATGTTAACCTAAAAATAAAGAGCCAAAACAAGAGGCAAAGAGGCGTTTATTTTAATCAAAGAATTGCAATTCCAGGAGCACAGAAACCCAGGTCGTGTCCTGATTACGGGAGAGGGGCTCAGGGTTTTCATGGGAAAAGGGGAGGAAGATGAGGTACGTTGTATTAAAGAAGAGTTCGTGGGTGCTAGATGGGGTAAGGCTGGGTTTGTGCTTCATTGATTGGGGAGTGATTCAGTCATCAGCAAAGTCCAGCTCCCTTAGTCCTTACAGACAGGATATTCTTGTCCTTACTGACTTCCTGGAATGTTGTTGGCACTTTGGTCCAGTTTGGAAGATAAAGAGACAAGACGTGCAGGGCAATTCCTCTGAAATGGCTGCTCTGGCTCTATTTTAATATGGTTCCACTCATGTCATCTCTCACAAGTGCAAGACAAAGTCTATTTTTCCATACCTCGACATTGGATTTTGCCCATCTTTGCATTTAATGAAATGTATAAAATATGATGTCTTGTTTTATTTGATTACTAGGGAAATTTAACATAGTTTTTTATGTTTATTGACTACTGGTATTTCTTTTGTTCATATCCTCTATTTTTCTACTGGTGTGTCTATTCTTTAAAATTTTTTATGCAAAAACTCTTTGTAAATTAAATATCTTGTGCTGTCATTTGTTTTGCAAACATTTATCCCGATCTGTGGTTGCCTTTTAACATAGTTTATGGGTTGTCGCCAAATCTGTCAATCTTTTTCTTCATGATGTGGGAGATCAAGATTTGGCCACCCTGGAATCTATCTCTTTACCTTGGTTGTTTTCTCTAAGGACATTTGACCTCCCCCGCTAACTGCCTGAAGAATTTGACATGGTGGCTCCTTCCTGGAACAGATCTATCATGATGGCTATAAAGATAATGTAGGATGGAGATTACAATAGGAAAGGCACCAACAAGCCCCTCTCATCAGAAGTTCTGTCTCTCTGGCCACATTCTCTGGATGACCCTGGATGACCCTGCGGAGGAGTTGCCAGACAATCATTTACATTTATAAGGGAAATCTCCATTTGTAAAGGTATCTCCCTCTCTGTTTTGAGAAGAGAAGGGGATGGCCTCATTTCTAGAGGCTTATCAATGTGGGAGTTGAGGCCTTAAAGCTGCATAATAACCTTACTCTTGTTTAGTGTGCTTTAGTGGTAATCTCCTGTAACTGACACCCCCACCCCCAACATCCTCATTGTCTTTGGTTGGACATGGTATTTAAGACGAGAATTTCTACTATTGTGTTGAGAAACGCAGTGTCCCTGCTTTCTCCCATGTATACATGTTATTAAACTTGGTATTATTTTCTCCTCCTAACCTGTCTTGTTAATTATTTGGCCAGCCATAAGAACCTTAAGGGAAAGGGCAGAGGGAGATTCTCCCTCTTCCCCCGACAATGAATTCTGGATTTTATATAATCTTAGAAATGCCTTCCCCAATCGAGAGTATGAAAATAATGTATTCTCCTACAGCTGATCCATCTGGATTTTGTTCTGGCACAAGAAGTGGCCACCTGCTTCTTTTGAATGTCCCATATACTCCTAAATTCTAAAATTCTTAAGACATGTTGATCAAAAAGTTAGTGTGTGACACGCATATGTTTCATGATTATATAAAATTTAGTTTTCATATTCCACCCTCATTAGTTGTCATTTGTTTTTCCAAACAGGAATACTTATATCTTAGCCAAGTCATCCTCCTAACTATTTTAGTTACCCTGTTCCAGCTCAATCATGTTTTTCTTGTATTATTGCATTCAAAACTTAAACCAAGCCTTCAGATGTAACAATATGAGATTTTAATACACGACTAGGATGGTGTCTCTGTTAGGTGTCACATTCCTTCTTAACAATGCCCAGTACTTTATCCACCAAACTATACTGAACCACTGTTTTTACAATATGGTCTACAATAAATCTTAGCTCCTATTCCTCTGACAAAAAGTATATACTTTATCCTTGTCCACACTGAATCTCTTTTGTCAAGAGTTTGATCACTCACGTAGGGACATAAAAAATTCTTAAACATTATCAATGATACCTAGGAAGTTATAACATATGCAATTTTTCATACATTGCTGGTGAAAGTGTTAACTACTTTAACTTCATCGGAAGGCAGTTTGACCAAATCCACCAAAATTGCAAACACATATATCCCTTGATTTAACAATTATATTTCTGGGAATCTATCCTACAGGTAAACTTATACAATGTAAAATGACATATGAATAGGAAATTCTTTGTTGCACTGTTAATAGTAGTAAAAAGTTTGGAAACAAATATCCATTAACAGGAGACTGGTTGAATCAATTGTGATATATTCACAGAATAAATACTGTGCAGCCATAAAAAAAAGAATGAGGATGTTCATTTATGTACCAATATGAAACTATTTCTAAGATATATTTTTTAAAAAGCATAGAAATATGCATACAATATGCGTATTGCACGGCTTGACAAGCAGTGCGTCGGTGTGCACCGGGATCCGAACTGGCGAACCCCGGGCCGCTGCAGCGTACCGCGTGCACTTAACCGCTTGTGCCACCGGGCTGACCCCTATCCTATCCCTTTTTAAGGGCTATATATTATTCATTCTCTTATAATCACATTGATGTTTTAAAGACTATCCTGCCTAGAGGCAAGGCAGTATTTTTCAAGTTCTTTGAATTTGTTCACTTTGATTTAACATATATACATGAGGAATACATGTTATTTTCTGTATAACAATATACATGTTATTTTCTGTAACAAAATAGTAGCCTGAGAATAATACACTATAGTATAATACTTACATGGAGTTACATTTGATAGCCAAAGAAAAGAGTGGAAAGTACTTATCTTTAAAAGTATTGAGTAGCTTGTCAATTATGCATATTGATATGGTTAGCCAGGCCATTCTAATGTCCTTTGCTACTGCACAAAATAAAGCTCTGAGGCGCTTCCTTGTTCTAGATGCAGGTAATACTTTGCAAACAAAAGAAGTATGCATTCACTGAGCATCCACCCCATTGCTTGAAGTCACATTTGCATTATAAGTAAGAAAGCCACAAGGGTGGCTTCAGTATAAATAGGGGACTAATCCTGCTTTTACAAAGCACGATACAAGTACCCATGAAAAGAGCCACCTATCCATTATAAGAGCCACCTAAGTGGGTACAATTTAACGTAGCATCAAAATAGATTTTACAAACTCTCTCTAACTTAATCAGATATCCAGGACCAGGGAAAAAAATAAAATAAAAATAAATTTAAAAACTCTGGAATGCTGACATAAGGCTATAAATATGATATGTCCTGTCTAGTGCAAGCCATGCTAAACATGATTTTTTATTCTCAAGGAGGTATGTGCTCTAAACCTTCATGAAGTCTAGAGGTAACATCACTTTATTCTTTTATTCTTTCAATGTTTCATTCTTTTAGTTGCTACATATTATGATATGCTCAAAGTTATTTTAAAGGAGGAGGAAATGAACTATAAAATCATGTTAGAAATCTAACGGGACTCCCAAGAAAATAAAAGTAAATGTATCCTTTCTGCTTAATATTGTAGCTTTCTTTATCTCTGGACAAAACACATTACACTGATTTAACTTTGTTTCTAACTGCAGAGAAACTTCATATAGAACCCCACAATGGTACCTTTAATCTATACTATTTGGGTCTTTTTCCTGAAGTGCCTTTTCATGGAAATTATACTTTACAAATATTTCATAGACTTCATTTAAATATAGGTGCCCTATAGCACATGAAATTCACATTTTAGACAGATGCTGCTGTGGGAGATCAAGATTTGGCCACTCTGAAATCTATCTCTTCACCTTGGTTGTTTTCTCTGAGGACATTTGACCTCCCCCACTAACTGCCTAAAGAATTTGACATGGTGGCTCCTTCCTGGAACAGATCTTCTATCATGATGGCTATAAAGATAATGTAGGATAAATGTTACAATAGAAAAGGCACCAAGCCTCTTTTATCAAAAAACTCTGTCTCTCCCTGATCACATTAGCTATAGATGACCCCAAAAAGAATTGTCCTCCTGCCCTCTGAAGTCCCAGGCCACTACCCACCCCCAACACGCTCCTCGCCTTTAGCTGCAATACTTAAGCAAGCAGCTTAGACAGAGGGACAAGTTGCTCATTTCTGAGTTTCTCCCATGTATACATGTTATTAAACTTGGTATTATTTTCTCCTGCTAACCTGTCTTGTTGATTATTTGGCCAGCCATAAGAACCTTAAAGAAAGGGCAGAGGGGGATTCTCCCTCTTCCCCCGACACTAGAAAGCATGTCATTGTGTAATCTAGTCCAGTCTGTTTTCCCATTATTTAAATTATTCATCAGAATTTGAAACAAACTTTTACATACACTCAATATCTAGATTATAAGCCAGTTGTATTCCTAAAAATGTTTCTAAATCAATCAGAAAAAAATTTCCCACAGGAATGATAAGTTGTAATAAGATTTTTCATAAAAAGCTATTTATTAGAGTTGCTAAAATGTATTATTTAAAATACAGTATTGACTCAGCAATAAATATAGTCAATAAACTTTTCTGTGCTGTCCTAGTAATCCAAGCATTAACTATTATAACATAAAACATTATTTTTAATATTTGCTATGGGAAAAAGCAAAGGAAGTTGAAACTTCAGGAACACAACTTTTCTTCTTTACCCCCTTTAGCTATGGCTATGACCATGTGGCAAGAAATTAAGAAAACTGAAGAATGCCCGTATACACACTGTGGTAATGTTCATGCCAGATGTTCACGAGCCACGTGCCTTTTGTATTTCAGAGTGCCCATATTCTTTCAAATGGTATTTCAAATTCCAACAGAAAAAACATCTCTATTTTATGTCATTTGAAGATATAGAAAATACCAATGAATTAATTGTATATGGTCAGATAAACTAAATATATTCACTATCATGAATATACTCACCCTCTTTACTTGAGGAAGACAATTATTTAATAATCTACATTTCCAAATGCTCAATGAGGTTTTTCACTCAGGTGACAAGACTTTTCATTTTTGTTCTCCAAAAAATATCAGGCTTAAAGAGAAGGGCAAACATATGTCAACATAACCTGAAACCTAGTCATTCCTTTCCCCTGGACCTCCTCTGGCATTAGGGAACCTGGATTTGCCTTGGTAATAACGGGCTATTGAGGGACCTGGTGCAATGTTCCTGGAGTGAAGGATCAGATCCCCAGGCCAGGAACAGTTGGTTCCTAACAGGGCTCATTAGCACACTCTGTTCCCTCTGACCTGTGAACCTATTGCTACTGCAGCCCTCCCAGTCACTTCCTCCACAACCTTTCTTACCAAATCCTCAACCTCACTTCTTTCTTTCTCTCTCTTCTCTATCCCTAGCCCTCAAATCTACTTACTGCTTGCCCTAAATGGATACTTTGATCATTCTGTTTGTTTATACTTTACTACCTGTTGTTTCATAAGTGAGCTCTAGAACTAGAAAATACTCCTCAGGAACAAGGACTCACCTGGAGGTATCATCAAAATGTAAATGTTTCAATACTAAGACAAAAGTGTTATTTTTCACACAGTTATGCTAGAAATCCAGCACTGTGCTGTTAATGGGTGATATGGAGTCCAATTCCCTGCCCCTTGGGTCTGGGCTGACCCTACTGACTCACCAGTAACTACAGAATGAAGCAGAAATGATGCAATTTCTGAGACTAGGTCAGAAAAACCATAGCAGTTTCCTCTTGCTCTCCTGGGATGCTTGACCTCTGGACACTGCATCTCCAAGGCTCCCTGTCCGGACTCCCTCTCTCAGAATACAGCCACTACATTGTGAGGATTCAAGTTACATAACAGGCCATGTGTAGGTGCTCTGGTCCACAGTCTCAGCTGAGCCCAGCCTTCAAATCATCCCAACCCTGTCACCAGACATGTAAGTGAAGAGGTCTCCAGATGATTCCAGCCCCAGCTGTCTGGGTCATTACCAGCCTTTCAAGTCTCCTCCACTGAAGTGCTAGACTTCGGAGTACAGAGCAACCCATCCCCATACAGGGCATACAGAGTATGCCCTGTTTGAAATCCACAGACTCTGTGGTTGTGATAAATGGATGTTTTTAAACCAGTAACTTTTGGGGTAGTTTGTTACACAGCAATCAATAACCATAACAGAGTTCCCATAGTTAATCATGAATTCCAGAAAGAGAAAACAGAAAGGAGAAAACTATCAAAGCTGTATTTGGGAAAAACATGCATCTTCAAACTAAAATGGCCCGCCAATGGGCCAATTCAACGAGTTTTAAAAGGTCTATGTCAAGACATATCATTGCAGTCTTTCAAAACATTGAATATAAAATCAGTTCTCTACAATGGAACAAGAATAGGATAAGACTGGCCTCCTCATCATTAAGACTGGATGCTAGAAGACAATAAAGCAATCCATAAAAATTCTCACAAAAAATTCTTTTCAACCTAAAATTCCATGCCCAACCCAACTAGTCATCATATTTACACACTGAACAAAAAGACTCAAAGTGTACTTTCTTCATATCCTTCCACAGGATGCTCCTTAAGGATATGTTACATCAAGATCAGGGAGTATGTCAAGAAAGGACAGATATGGGATTCAGGAAACAATCTCATCTAGGAAAGCAATAATGGGAATTCACAGAATGACAGCTACGAAAAAGGCCTAGAGAGGAATCAGTCCAGTTTGGAGCAACCATGGGCTCCTGAAAGTTTCAGGGAGGGGAGGGAGCATAGAACTCAGTAGAATATGTTATGTAATGGAGAATCTGAAAATAATTGAGGATATAATAAAGCAAACACCTCAAAGAAGAAAAGCAATTAGAAAACAATAAACGGTATAGTACAAGAAAGAAAATGTAATCAAAGTACAGTACTAGGGCATGAAGTGAACAGTATTTCTATAGTCATAATATTGTAAATGACTTTCAACTTTTAGATTCAACCTATACACAAATCAAAGAAGTCTTTTTTTTTTGGCGAGGAAGATCAGCCCTGAGCTAACATCCTGTGCTAATCCTCCTCTTTTTGCTGAGGAAGACCGGCTCTGAGCTAACATCTATTGCCAATCCTCTTCGTTTTTTTTTTTCCCCCAAAGCCCCAGTAGATAGTTGTATGTCATCGTTGCACATCCTTCTAGTTGCTGTATGTGGAACGTGGCCTCAGCATGGCCGGAGAAGCGGTGCGGCGGTGCACGCCTGGGATCGGAACCTGGGCCGCCAGCAGCAGAGCGTGTGCACTTAACCACTAAGCCACGGGGCCGGCCCCAAAGAAGTCTTAATTGCAGTTACATTACGTGATGAAATTGCTTCAGCTCTGATAATATAAAAGTCCTTTACTCTTTATAATAAGAAGTAAAAAGAAAGATGTCAGAAGTTGAGATTATGAGAGGGGAGATGAAAAAAAGATAGAGGCATGACTGTTTTAACTATTGAAAACAGAAAAACAACAGAGAAAATCAGTAAAACCAAACTTTGGTTCTTTGAAAAGGTCAATAAAATTGATAAATCTCTAACAAGATTAACAGAGAAAAAAAGACATAACACCAATTACAATATCAGTAATAAAAGGAAAAAGGAGACTTCATTCCAGACCTTAAAAGGATAATAAGACATTAAAAGGATAAGAGAATTCTATAACCAATTCTACATACATAAATTCAACAACTTAGATGAAATGGACCAATTCCTTAAGAATTCAAAACTATCAAAACTCATCCACGATGAAATAGATAACCTGAACATTTAATGAAATTTAGTTGTAGATAAAAACCTTCTGGGGGAAAAGAAAATCTCCACGCCCAAATGATTTCACTGTTGAATTCCACCAAATGTTTAAAAAAGAAATAATACCAATTATATACAATCTACAGAAAATAGAAAAGGTACACTTCCCAACTCACTTTATGAGACCAGCATTAACCTGATACCAAAGCCAAACAAAAACATTATAAGAAAGCTATAGACCAGTATCTCTTGTAAACCTATGTGCAAAATTCCTCAACAAAATATTAATAAATATCCAGCCAAACCAGATCAACAATCCACTCTGACCATTGGAAATGGATAAGGCACACCATCCTCATAGCAAACTTTGCACCACATGAGTTTATCAATGCACATAGGAAGTAAACATAATTACCAGAAATCCAAATACTATGGTAGGCTCAAAAAGGAGTATGCATCATCTCTTCATTCAGTTAACATTTCTTGAATATCAAGTTCTTTTTTTGTTTTTTGTTTTGTGAGGAAGATCAGCCTTGAGCTAATATCCATGCCAATCCTCCTCTTTTTTTTTGCTGAGGAAGACTGGCCCTGGGCTAACATCCGTGGCCATCTTCCTCCATTTTATATGAGACACCGCCACAGCATGGCTTGACAAGTGGTACATCCGTGTGTGCCCGGAATCCGGGCCTGGGCTGCCAGCAGCAGAGTGCCGCACTTAACCACTACGCCACGGGGCGACGCCTAAATATCAAGTTCTATAAGCCAGTTACAAAAACAAGTAAGACAAGGACTATGTCCTAGAGAAGCTACCACCTAGAGAGAAGATACAGATATGTATGATAATACTTTTAGTCAAATGGCCATTTTGAGGAAGACTAATTGTGCAAGGTAGACGATAAACTGATCTACCCAGTAATAGGGCAGAAATCACCTGTTTGCCACTATCAAAAATGTCTCCTAGAGCATCTATACCTGGTGAGGCTGTAATTATGATCTCCATTTTCCAGATCAGGAAATGGAAGCTTGGAGAGATTAACTTGATTTGTTCAAGATAGATCCCACAGCTGGAAAATGATAGCATGGGGGTTCAAACCCAGGGCTGACACCAAAGCCATTGCTTTTAACTACAGCAGTAATGGTGTGGCAGGCGCGAGACTCAGGGACAGGCAAGGAATCACACTCCACTCACAAGGAGGTAGACAGCGCACAGCTCCACCTCCCAGCCCTCCCCTGGGCACATACTCCCCTTCCCATTCATTAGCATCCCAAATATAAAGGAGTTGGAGCTGCTCTCAAACAATGCTGCCCGTCATTAAGGTGGATACTTGAGCAAAGTCTTTGAGCAAAAAAAAATATGTTTACTTTGGGAGTAAGAAGAACGCCTGGGTATGTATGTGATTCCTGCCCTCAGAAAGCTTAGTGTAGTTTATACCCAAAGATTATTTGCTCCAAGTGTCCACAAATATGTGGTATGCTCAGGGACTGTAACACATATGCACATACATATCTACGTGTGTGTAGCAGATATAATAGTCACGTAAATGCACATATATATGGAGAGAAAAGCTGCAGATTTTCTCAAAAAAATCCTAGTAGCTCCACTCTACTTAATAATGTAATAGTTCATATAGCTGAGCTAAATGTATCTTTACCCTGTCTATGAGGAAAAAAATTAAGGTTCTCTTTTACTCTTTTTCTCTTTTACTCTTATTTAAGGGTATAACCAAGGGTATAACCAAAAGTTATTGGTTAGACTTAAAGACTCTTTCAAAGTAGCCTCAAACACTTAGAAGTATCATTTATGTGCAAAACCAAGGCTCAGGTAATTGCAAATTCCTTAAGGATCATACTAGGTAACATACTGTGGTTCCAGTTTTTAATGTACGTATATGCAAATGGAAATGTAACATTCCTTGAAAAATGCTCTGTATTTAGGATTTTAAGCTAGTTTAGACTCACCTTCCCTCTACTCCCTCAAATATTACAAGGTAGCGTGGCTTTACTACACGTGATAGAATTTAAGAAATAAAGCAACCAAATTATAAGTTAAGCAAACTAAATATGAAAAAGTGGGAGATCAGCATAACAGAGAAAATTAGATGTCACAATTCAAATCCTGAGAATATAAACCACAATTTTATTTTATTTATTTATTTATTTATTTTTAAAGATTTTATTTATTTATTTTTTTCCCCCCCAAAGCCCCAGTAGATAGTTGTACGTCATAGCTGCACATCCCTTTAGTTGCTGTGTGTGGGACGCGGCCTCAGCATGGCCGGAGGAGCGGTGGGTCGGTGCGCGCCCGGGATCTGAACCCGGACCGCCAGCAGCGGTGCGCGTGCACTTAACCGCTAAGCCACGGGGCCGGCCCTAAACCACAATTTTAAAAAGTAAGTAATCCAAAAGAAATAAAAATAAATACCCATTTTAATCAATGTCTTATTTTTGTCCATTAATTATTTCCATCCTGTTTTAGTTAGGAAGGATTTCATGAGGGGGGCAAAGTAAAGAAAGGGGACACACTCTTTCAAAATTAAAAATTTCCTGGAATCACAATGGAAAATATAAAAATTGGACCTCAATCTTGAAGATATCTCATCTTACTCGCCAACAATAATGCAATTTCTCCATTTAGTTGGCGGATGGGGTGCAAGAAATGAGAAGGTAAATTGCCACAAAGATCTTTCAAGTTCCACACCCTCGAATAATCATTCAAGGCACTGCACAGTAAGGAAGGGACAAACACACGGCCCTCACACCTCGCACATCAAAAAGGGGAAAGGAGGGGCCAGCCCTGGTGGCTTAGTGGTTAAGTTTGGCATGCTCTGCCTCATCAGCCAGGGTTCAGTTCCCAGGCGCGGACCTACACCATTCATCTGTCAGTGGCTATGCTGTGGTGGTGGCTCACATACAAAACGGAGTAAGGTTGGCAACAAGTGTTAGCTTAGGGCAAATCTTCCTCAGCGAAAAAAAGAGGGGGGAGGAGAAGGAGATAAAGAGTATCAAAATTACACTAAAGATCGCTTTGCTGCATTACAAAAATCTGTATAAAGGGCCAGTGAGGAGTGTTCTAGATCAGGAATTAGGCTTGTTCTGTCCTCACCCCTCTCCTTTGCCCTGTCTACTTGAAAGCTTAATGAACATGAAATATAAGGGGCTGTTACAGTGTTGTTATTCAACAATACTGTTCATACAATCACTAATGACCTTTAATGAGCCAGGAGCTCTATAGTTTAAGAAATGAGTGAAGAGGACATTAAAAAAAACTCCCAAGTATCTTTAAGTGTTTCATTTTCTTAGTGCAGTTATTCATGACTCATTTCAATTAAGAATGCACATAAAGGGGCCGGCCCAGTAGCCCCGTGGTTAAGTTTGGCGAGCCCTGCTTCAGCGGCCTGGGATTCACAGGTTCGTACCCCGGGCACAGACCTACACCACTCATCAAGCCACGTTGTGGCGGCGTCCACATACAAAATAGAGGAAGATGGGCACAAGATGTTGGCTCAGGCCCCCTCTTCCTCAAGCAAAAAGGGGAAGTTTGGCAACAGGTGTTAGCTCAGGGCCAATCTTCCTCTCCAAAAAAAAATAAAAAAATGCACATAAAGCAAATATTTTTTCTTCCTTAACATACAAGGCAAGCCTAAATAAAAATAAAACTTTATTTGCTGAAGTAGCTTCAAATAAAATGGGGGATGAAAAGAAAAAAGAAGAATATAGCTAAGTTTTTAGAAAAGACAAAAGTTAGTGAATGATGTGTAATTTTCTTCAGGAACAGTTCAAGACAGCTGAGAAGATAATGGAAAGTTCCCCTGCTCATCCTGACATCTTGCCAGGGCTTTAGCAACGGTAGTTTGCTTATCTATATTGACAGAAGTTATTCAGTGAAGGGGGACTGTTAAAATTACTCCTATCTACCTGGAACTCAATATTCACAATTAAAATTGGATCTGTCTAGTATGTAAAAAACCCAAGAGAACAAGAAAAACCTTGAACTACATAAAATTAACAGTACATTATTATAAAAGTCAACGTAATTTCACAACTAGGGTGACTATAGGCCATTTCTTATTCTAAATCCTATACCCAGGACCCCTAATTTGCTAAAGTTTTTAGGAGTCAAAAACAGCCCCCTTTGAAAGGACTCATTCACAGGTGACAAAGTTGATCACAAAAGTCATTACAGCCTTGCTTCTTGGAGAACAATCTCACTGATCAAAGAACCATCATGGTTTCGATGCTGGACTCAAGAATCTTGTCTCTAATTATGGATGGAATGCTTACTTTTTTAATGCTACTTTTAGGTATAGTTAACAACTGCCAAAAAAAAATGAGAATTTTATGATGGAAGAGAATTTCAACTCATTCAAGCAACCTTGGTGAAGTTAGTAACTAATGAGCTGAATTCACTTGATGCTCTAGGTAGGCTGCAGAATCTAGATATTCCCTAAAATTGTGTGCCAAATTGTATGTATGCGTATGTGCATTCTTCTGGGGGAAAATGTCCATACATTTTGTAGAATTCTCAGAAGGATATGTAAACAAAACTTTTTAAAGAACTACAGACCTAGAAGATTCCTTGGGGTCGAATGAAAGTGCTTTCACGGTATGTGTCACTAACTTTCAGGCAGACCTCTGAGCATCCACAGGTTTCAGTCCAAAAAGTAATAATACTACTGGTTACAGTTAAGGTTTGGGGCCCTGTCTTTGTCCTACACATTTTCAGTTTTCTAAATCAATTAAGTAATCTGGTGCATACAGTGGGTTCCGAACAATAGGTCTCCAGATTTATCTACTGCCTAGTTCAGGCCTTCACATTGAGGCCTCATAGAGAAGCCGGTGGACTCTGACCTTTGGCTCCTGTCTTATTCTCTCTGGAGCTTCCCTGTCCTCTAATTTAAGAAACAAAGTAATGATAATACTGGCCCCAAACATCTCATATAATTGTTGGGAGTGACAATGTTGAACTAAAGAAGCCAATGTTCACAATACACTGGGCCATCTTGATGCCAGTTTCAGCACAGTGATATAATAACATGGCAACAACAATAACACGTCCCCACAAAACAAAAAACTTAAAACAAAAACAAAAACCTAGCACCTCCTTATAGGAGGCTTCTTATAGAAGCATAACACAACTCAGGGCACTGTACCTAGAAATGCTCTTCATACATCAAAATCTCATGGAGTCCCACCTCTCAAGGATACAGCCATGGATTTCTTCTTACCCCAACTAATCTGCCTCAACCTTTCTCTCTGCCAGCCTTTTTTCCCTAGAGAAAAATGCTCATCTCACTACTTTATCCACCCTCCTTTTCTGATTCATTCACCACAAACTGGGGCTAATATCACTTCCCTGGGTGGAAGGAGGGAGAAAAGGAAGATACTACTATATACTAATAATTTTCTATTTTTGCTTTTCACTGGGTCACACATATATAGCAATGATCTTTGTAAACTTCTAAAGAATGATAGAACTACAGTAATGTGAATAATCACCATTAATTAACTCATGAATCTTAATAACAAATGGTCTTCCACTGAGACTCTCCTTATCAATGATATAAAAAAAATTTGTACCAAATACCCAGAAACTCTCTCAAATCCAATTTCACATTACTCACATGTTTAAGGACTTAGAGGAGGAGAGCCTTATCATTTATCTGATAAGTAAATCCTACGGCTTACTATTTTCAAGACTCCAACTTTCTCATTCACACACACACACACACACACAAACACACCCCATACCCATTTTTTCTAGCAGTATCTTCAGCTCAGCCTTTCCCTTCAGTCCCACTTGCCTTACTCAGGCCCATCTGTGCATGCTCATGCTGAAGCCTTCCACTGTCACCCCAAGAAGAATCCTCTCTTTTGTATATTCTAGCACATGTTATACGCTGAGATGCTGGGATCCCCTGCTTCACGGGAAGGACTCTTATTTTGAAGCTCCAGTATCTGGCAAAGGCAGGCACTCAACATTTGTTGAGCAGTGAATAAATGTTGTCTACCTACCTCTGAGACTCTGATTCATATTTATCACTCTTTTTCAAGCCTTGGCTTCAGATTCATGTTTGTCTCTGAAGCCTTCCCCAATTAACCGACTCTACACCAATCCTTCCACTACTACCAACACCATCTCAGCAGTCCTTCCTTCAGCAGATATTCACTGAGCCTCCATCACAAGCCACGCACTGCTCTTGGGCCTGGGAATAAAGCAATGAACTAAACAGATAAAAATCCCCGCCCTCATGAGGAATACATTCTAATAGGGGAGAAGCAGAGTACACTGGACATCTCATATTCAGTTTGAACTTCATTATAATTCACTTATTTTGATTCTTTATTGATTGAAGTGACTGTCTATACTCCTATGGTAGACTATCTGTAAAGATAGCTACCAACAATTCCTCCTATCCCTGTAGGCATATGACTGCTCCTCTCATCAAGAAGTAGGGTCTACTTCCTCTCTATTTGAACCTGAGCCAGCCTTGTGACTTGTTTTGATCAATGGAATCTGCAGAAGAGACTGCTGTGCCAATCCTAGGCCTAAGCCCTAAGAGGCCTGACAGCTTCTATTCTCTGGGAAACCAGACATCATGTAAAGAAGTCCAGGCTACTCTGCTAGAGATAGGCCATGTGGAGAAAAGGCCCTAAGGATGAGTGACCATGTGGCAAGAGAGGACTCATGGAGGAGAACCATGGCACTCCAGCTGACAGCCAGCCTCTGACATTTAAGTGAGGCCACCTCAGGCCTTGCAGCCCTATCCAGCCACCAGGTGAATGCAGCCACAGGAGTGAGCCCAACAAATGCCACCTGGAGCAGAAATAAGCCATCCTTGATAAGTTCCTTAACTACAGCATCATGACCAATAAAATGGGTGTTGCCTTAAGCCACTAAATTTGGGAGTAGTTTGTTAGGCAGTAATAGATAACTAAGACATTACGTTAATGAAACTATGCTCTTAACCAAAGTCAGAGAAGGTATCTTCTACATTTTTATAACCCTTTGTTATGTCCATTATGGTTAGGCAAAAAGTAAACACCTAGTCGACATTTGATGAGTGAATATTTATAAAACTAAATGGGAGAGAGGATTCTGGGAAGACGGCAGAGTAGGAAGCACCAGGAATCTACGTCCCTACCTAGACAACAGTTGCACTGGCAGAGTCTATCTGATGTAACTATTTGGGAACTCTGAGGTCTGCTGAAGGCTTGCAACATCCAGGGGAAGATTTGGATGTAAATCATGGTTAATTTCAGTCAATTTTAGCTCCTAGCACAGTAGCAACTACCCATCCCCCATCCTCACCCCATTGGCAGGCAACTGTACATGTGTTCCTGGAACAGCTACACACAGGTTGTGGGAGTTAGGGTGGGCAAAAAGGACCCTGTCCTCCAAATATTGGGGATTTCTAGTCATAGTGCAGACAAAGAGGTGAGCAGCCATTATTGTTTTACGTCTCCGCATGTCACAAGCCCCTCCTCTTCTGGCTAAAGTGACTTCCAGGGGGTTTAAAGGGCCAGAGCCCTTTTTGTCCTCATCCATTTTTCACTTTTTTCTCTTTCAGGAACCAGACATTAAAAACTAGGACCTTCAAAAACAACTGCACATATGGAGAAAATTAGAAAGTGACTGTGCATGCCCAGGAAAAGGCTCAGAAAAGACCTGAGAAGACCTCACATTTACACCTCAGGCTAATCCTTAGCACAGAGAAAACCTACAACAATTAAAAACAAAAACAAAAAATAAGATAATAACCAAAAAATGCAAACCCTGGGGAAGGGGGAAATCTGATTTCCAGAGTTACCATATCATTAGATCCAAATGTCCAATGTTCATCAAAAAATCACAAGGCATACAAAAGAACAGGAAACTATGGCCCATTCAAAGGAAAAAAATAAACCAACAGAAACTGTCCCTGAAAAAGACCTAATGGCAGATATACTAGACAAAGACTTTAAAACAACTGTCTTCTGTCAATAAAGAGAGAGAAAACCCGAAAAGAAATTCTGGAGCTGAAAAGTACAATAACTAAAATGAAAAATTCACTAGAGAGATTCAAAGGCAGATTTGAGCAAATAGAAGAAAGACTCAACAAACCTGAAGATGAGACAATGGAAATTTAGTCTAAGGAAAAGAGAAAGGATGGAAGAAAAGCAAACAGAGCCTAACGGATTGTGAGACACCATAAAGTGGACCAACATACACATCGCGGAAGTCCCAGAAGGAGAAGAGAGAGAGAAAGGGGCAGAGGGAATATCTGAAGAAACAGTGGTTGAAAACTTCCCAAATTTAATGAGATACATGAATATAGACACCCAAGAAGTGCAATGAATTCTAAATAAGAAGAAATCAAAGTGACCCATATCAAGACACATTATAAGCAAACTTTCAAAAGTTAAAAAGACAAAGAATCTTGAAAGCAGGAAGAGAGAAGTGAATCATCACATACAAGGGACCCTCAATAAGATTATCAGCGGAATTCTCATCAGAAACTTTGGAGGCCATAAGACAGTGGGCTGATATAGTCAAAGTACCAAAAGAAAATAATCTGAATAGTCCTATAACTAATAAGGAGATTTAATCAGTAATCAAAAATTTCCCAATAAAGAAAAGCCCTAGAGCTGATGGCTTCACTGGTGAATTCTACCAAACTTTTTAAAACCTACTACCGATCCTTCTCAAACTTTTCCAAAAAATTAAGGAGGGAGCACATCCTAACTCATTCTGTGAGGACAGCATTACCCTAATACCAAAGCCAGATAAAGACACCAGAAGAAAACTACAGACCAATATTCCTTATGAACATTGATGCAAAAATCCTCAACAAAATGCTAGCAAACAGAATTCAGCAGCATATTAAAAGGATTACACTCAAGACCAAAATGTATTTATTCCTGAAATGTAAGGATGATTCAACATACAACAATCAACATAGTATGCCACATCAACAGAATGAAGAAAAATAGAAAAAGATCACCACATGATCATTTCTACTGATGCAGAAAAAGTATTTGACAAAATTCAACACTCTTTCATGAGAAGAACACCGAACAAGCTAGGAATTGAAGGAAACTCCCTTAACATAATAAAAGCCATATGTGAAAAACCCACAGCTAACATCATAATCAATGGTGCAAGACAAAGCGTTTCCTCTAAGATCAGGAACAAGGCAAAGATATCCACTTTGATCAGCACAAAGATCAACACTTCTATTCAACACAGTACTGGAAGTTCTACCCAGAGCAATTAGGCTAGAAAAAGAAATAAAGGCATCCAAAGTGGAAAGGAAGAAGTAAAATTATCTTTGTTTGCAAATGATATGATCTTATATGCAGAAAACCCTAAAGATTCCACAAAAAAACTATTAGAACAAATAAATTAAGTAGCAGGATACAAAGCCAACACACAAAAATCAGTTGCATTTCTACACACAAAGAAAAATTTGAAAAGGAAAATTACAAAACTGAAAAGGAAATTACAAAATTACAAAACACTTCCATTCACAATAGCATCAAAAAGAATACTTAGGAATTAACTCAACCAAGGAGGAGAAAGTCTTGTACAATGAAAACTAAAAAAACATTGCTTAAAGAACTTAAGACATAAATAGAAACACATCCCATGTTCATGAATTGGGAGACAATATTGTTAAAATGTCCAGACTACCCAAAGCAATCTACAGATTCAATGCAATCCCCATTAGAAACCCAATGACATTCTTCACGGAAATAGAACAAAGGATACTAAAATTCATATGGGGCAACAAAAGACCTTGAATAGCTAAGCGAGTCCTAAGAAAAAACAACAAAGCTGGAGGCATCACAATCCATGACTTCAAAATATACTACAAAGCTATAATAATTAAAACAGCATGGTACTGGTAGAAAAACAGACACAGATCAATGGAACAGAATTGAAGCCCAGAACTAAAACCACATATCTACAGACAGTTAATCTTCAACAAAGGAGCTAAGAACATACAATGGAGAAAGGAAATCTCTTCAATAAATGGTGCTGGGAAAACTGGACAGCCACATGCAAAAGAATGAAAGTAGATTATTTTCTTTTGCCATACAAAAGTTAACTCAAAATGGATCAAAGACTTGAAGATAAGACCTGAAACTATAAAACTCCTAGAAGAAAATATAGGCAGTACACTCTTTGACATTGGTCATAGAGGGATCTTTTCGAATTCCATGTCTACTCAGATAAGGGAAACAAACGAAAAAATAAACAAGTGGGATTTCATCAGACTAAAGAGCTTCTGCAAGGCAAATGAAACAAGGATCAAAATGAAAAGACAACCCTCCAGCTGGGAGAAAATATTTGCAAATCATATATCCAACAAGGAGTTAATCTCCGTAATATATAAAGAACTCACACAACTGAACAACAAAAGGGGGGAATTGATACCAGTGAAACTGGCAAACAGTTAGCCAATGATGATTAAGTAACTAGGAACTAAAGGGTTTTTTTTCCTTTTTGCAATTACTGATTGTAGTTTTTAGTTGTTCCCCTGCCCATTGTTAACTGTGCTGTTTGGGCAATATGCTATCTGACTCCCACTAGGTTCCTATAGATAACATCTCCTTGAAGCCTGGGTCACCATGGTAATGGATGTTTGAGCTGATTTTCAGGAATTAGAACTCCTTGTCCACTTCAGGCCTGTTGAGACCACCAACTCATCAACTGGGCCCACACAGATGTCCGATAAGCAACCTTTTGACGTCAAGAGGCTAAAAACTCCACCCTCAGGTCATGCCAACGCTGCCCTTTTGTGAACATGCATCCTACGAAGAGGCATGAAGTCTGACTACGCTTGTGCAGATCATCAATTACCTCACTCTCCTCACCTCCAATCATCTATTTCCACATTTCAGACCGCCTTGCCCCCTACCCCCTAAATATCCCTGAGTCCCTATTTCTGGGGAGGTGGATTTGAGACTTGTTCTCCCATTTTCCTCACTTGGTTGCCTTGTGATTAAACCCTCTCTCTGTGCAACCTTGTCATCTCGGTGATTGGCTTTCTGGGCGGTGGGCAAAAACAAACCTGGTTTGGCAACAATTTTGCAAGCCAGCCAGGAGCAAAGTCCAGGTGGACCTTTTTGCCCGAGACTCATCAGCCCTTTGCCAGTGTGGAGAACCTGTGGATGAGTCCAGTGGCCACCAGGAGCATTTCTCTTGGGACAGTTCAGGGATTCTTTTCCTGGCTTGGTGCTGCCGACTCCTTGACTCATATTTTCACTTTGCAGTAGAGAGACGGTTTCTGGGTTTGGAAGATGTCTTTTGGTGAGTAACTTCGGTACAAGTGACCAGATCCTTATTTCTTCTTCCTTCTGGTTTTACTTTGGAAAAGGAAGCCTTGATTTGGGAGGGGATGCCCTCCGTGACTTCCAAAAAGGTAACTTTGGTTTGGCCTTCATTGTGAGGGTCTTGGTTTTGGGGACACCCAATATTAAGGGAGAATTAGGGGATCTGCTCACAGAAGTTCTCTTGACTGTGTTTGGGAGGGGACGCCCTCCGTGACTTCCAAAAAGGGAGCTTTGGTTTGGCCTTCATTGTGAAGGTCTTGGTTTTTGGGGATGCTCAAAATTCTCGAGATCTGGTTCTATCCAGCTCCAGCATAAGTATAGTTTGACCAGCAGTATCTAAATTCTGAAACAATAGGAAATGCTAATTTGACTCCCACATGCAGCCCTCTAGGCTGCATTCTTCAAAACTGGGTAACTTTCAGCTACGAGTCCATGGAAAAGGAAAAGATGGTATTTTTTTGTAACACCACATGGCCACAGTTAGAGAGCTCTTGCAATGACTAGTTTTAAGAACCTAGTCAAATTTGGAGTCTCAGCCTCCTCTTGTGGTCTTACAGATGGCAATGAAAGCTCCACACCCCACCCCTACCCCTGGGAGCTCTCCTCTGGGTTCTGGTTTCAGAGAGTCCGTGCTCCACCTCTGGGAGCTCTCCTCTGGTTTTTGGGCACCTGGAGTGATTCCACGTTGGCACCTGGATCAGTCATTTGACTGACAATCTGGAACCCTGTTTTGTCTCCTGTCAAGAACCTGTTGAGTATTTTAGGCACCTACTGAGTCAGTTATGGGGACAGGAGATCTGTAATTTATTCTGTAAACTCTCCTGCCCAGGAACTGTTGTCTGTGTGACCTTTATCTTGATAATCCCTGGGATGAGGCCATGAGGGCAAGGCCTGATCACCTCTTTCCCTTCTGTGTCTGTCTTGTTCATCACCTCCTCTGTTGTCACTAAGTCAAGGTTAAGTTCAGGCTGGACCTGAGCAGAACCTGGACCTTCTGTAAAAATTGAAAACTCAAAAACCTTTTGCCAAGGACCTAACTCTCAACCCCGGCCTTGGGAGCCCTGGCCCCAAGCCTGCTCTAGGCTTTTGCCTCTTGCCTCCCTGGCTTGCCTTGTGCTGGCTTAGGGACTAAGTGACCAGGCTGAGTGGGACTTGACTAAATCTTATAGCTATATTGATGCCTGCAGTGGGCTCTGCACCCTTCTCTGTTCTGCTGTCAGTGGGACACCTGCTTTACCACCATGGGGAACGCCCCAAACATCTCTGGAGACTCACCCCTCTGGTGCATTTTAACTAATTGGAAACACTTTCTATTGGATGGGTTATGCCCCAGAAACTCCATCTCGGGAAAAACTTGAGTGGTTTCTCTGTGCCTTTATGCTGTAGCTGGACAGAGAGCTCAACCTATAATGTCATTTAAGTTACGACCCAATTTCTGAGAAATTAAGAGCAATTGTCCTCAAAAAAAATCCTTGCAAGACTGGAAATGCAGCTCTAGAGGCACTTCAGATTCCACCCAGTTCCTTTATCTCGAAAAGGATTATCATCTCACCTCTCTGGGAACTATTATCTGGCCCATGACTAATTCATACGACTGAAGAAAAGTAAAAAGGCCAGAAAACGGCCATAGGAGTGCGCCTGGCCAAAAATCCAGCATCTCCAGTGTCTTCTCCATAAATATGAGTAAAAAGGCTTAAAACAAAAATTTGGATTCATAACTAGGGAGGCTTGTACTTGATCCATGGCAGTAACAGCTGTTCAGTCTCTGTGTATGTGTGTCTATCTGTATGTTATATATGTGTGATATTTTACCTCCGGATGGTATGGCCAAAATTAAAAGCCCTATTTAATTGGCTTAAAGCAAGCACTTATAGGGCTGGCCCCATGGCTTAGTGGTTAAATGCACACGCTCCGTTGCTGGCGGCCCAGGTTCGGATCCCAGGCGCGCACTGACGCACCGCTTTTCCGGCCATGCTGAGGCCGTGTCCCACATACAGCAACTAGAAGGATGTGCAGCTATGACATACAACTATCTACTGGGGCTTTGGGGGGAAAATAAATAAATAAATAAAATCATAAAAAAAAAAAAAGCAAGCACTTACATAAATTCTAAATGTAATGGAAATTAACCCAAATGTCTTTCAAGTTAACATGATATAAATTAATCTTTGGTAAATGAAAGCTGATTTAAGTTTGTTGGTTTGATTGACAATTGTTGGAAACAAACGATTTAGATAGATGAAAATAAGTAAGAGTTTTTGGGTACAATAATTATGTTTTATCATCTGTATACTTGAAAAAAATAGCTTCAAATTCCTTTTGGTAACTCAAAACTTTAGAGTTTTGTGAAATTCAGTTAATGATAAAAGTTCATTAAGTATCTGGGTCATTTTCAAATAAGATAAAATACTGAAACATTATTGCTAAACATATGTAAGTTTATCTACTTTTGGCTTCTTATTACAGAGAAACTAAAAAGTGTTTGAGTCTATTAGTAAACAAGTCTTGTTTTTTAATTAAAAATTGTACTATGAAGTAGCATAGTTTCTAGAAATTATGAAAAGTGTTTAGAATGCTGATATAAAAGACAGTTCATAATTGCTTTTTACTAAGGTCTGTAAGGGTTAAAAAAATTCTAATTAATATATGTAATTAAAGCTACTAAAAATAAGGAAAACAGCTCTGTATACAAGAAAAGTAAGATGTATATAGTAAAGAAGGTACAAAGAATGGAAATATTTTGTTTGGTTGGTTAATAAAGATAAATTTGTCCCAAAGTACTAGGAGGAAAAAGAAAGGCATAGGACAAATTCTGAATGTAAAAAGAAAGTTATAAAAGGTTTATGGAAGAGGAATTCTGGAAAAAGAGTTTTATGCATGGTCAAGTTGGCTAAGATTAAAATGAATTTAATTAAGTGAATAGGTTTTAATATCAGAAGCAAGCTGGTACAAAATTAGTTTGGTCTTCTTTCTCTTACAAGGATAATTTTCTTGAACTTGATAAAGAGGTAATAAAAGGTTTTTCTTTACCTTTGAGTAAGTCTACCTAAAAGACAGAAAAACTGTTAAAATAATTTCCTATGTTCAAAAGACTGAGGTCTCTCTATTAAGATTTTTTTGACTGTTTTAACTCGCTGTTTGGCCTTGACTGTTTCTGATGTCAATTTAATTGAATGGATAGCTAAGCATTGTTTCATGGGGATCTATGATAATGTGTGGGTGAATGTTATTGATATAGGTGTTTTGAAATTGTATAACATTACTGAAATTCTGATCTGTCCTGGTTATCAGACTGGTTCTGGTTATTATTTTAAAGTGTTGTATGTCACAAAATTAACCAAATTTCCTTGTCAATTGCCATTTTGGGGTCTTGTTGTTTACAGATAGTTATTGCTTTACTCTGATGCTTTTTGCAGAATACGTTTCATCTTCAGAGAAATTCATGGAAAGGACTCTGGCTCTTACTCTAGAACACAGGTTTCTGATAAACTTTCAGATCATAAACTGAACTGGGTAAGAAATTACAGAATTCTTTTTGTTGTTGTTGTTGTTTTTGGTGAGGAAGATCAGCCCTGAGCTAACATCCATGCCAATCCTCCTCTTTTTGCTGAGGAAGACTGGCCCTGAGCTAACATCCATGCCGATCTTCCTTCACTTTATATGGGACGCCGCCACAGCATGGCCTGACAAGTGGTGCGTTGGTGCGTGCCCGGGATGCGAACCCTGGTCGCCAGCAGAGGAGCACGCGCACTTAACCACTATGCCATGGGGCTGACCCCAGAAATTACAGAATTCTAACCGAGAAACTGATAACTTTGTGAAACTGCTAACAAGATTAAGGTCAAGAATCAATTACACAGGACTGTATGAACTGATGAGGATGATTATAATTTTCGTGACTTTTGTTTGAAATATTGCTGATTTTTTTTAATGTTTTATTTTTTCAGATATAAGGAAAACTTTTTCTTTTTTCTCCTGAGCTAGCTATGACTTATGGCAATTTGGTAAATTATATCTTTGTAAGCAGAATTGAAACATTTATCTTTTTCTCCCTACCTGATCTCTCCAGGATTTAGAAACTCTTACCAAGTGAGTATTGTTTTCATGGCAATATAGTTACTTGTATAAGTTCAATAAGAATCTGTTCTCCTTATAAGAAGACACAATTGGTTATATTACCAAAGCTTTGACTGGAATATTATATTTGAGAAAAACATACAGACTCAGATATGACAAAGCAGCTTTTGAGAGACAAAGATTGGACTTTATGGAATAAAGCCACGTGGAAATATTGGCCTGGTACCTTATGTTCAGTGTTCCAAGCAGCACTTACTGGAGAAGTAAAGAATGTCACTTATCTGGCAGGTGCAAGGAACCTCAAAATATTTTGAGGAACCTCAAAAAGAGAGGAATTCACCCAAATCTGTAGGTATTGCAGGCGAAGTCTCATGACAAAATCCTCGGCTTGGATTTCCTGGCCTCGAGAGGCCTTTAAAGTTCAATCTGAGATGCCTTATAAAGAGTTCCAGCAAAGCAGATTTAAAAGACCCCATATGATCAGTTGCTATTCTTGCTGCACTTATGTAAGTAATTGAATCAATTTTTATTGAAACTAGACTTATTTTGCAAACCAGTTAGTCCTAATTTGGCTACCTTTGGTAAAAAGGAGGGTGATTTTAGAGAGAAAAATCATGTTTCAATAGAAACTATAGTACACATTCATGGATATTAGAATCTAGTTCTGATAATTGTCTTTGAAGTTTTTGTTTCATATCTGTTAACTGGAACAGATCTTGAATTCTTCTAGTCTCCTGAACTATCTGGCTACAAATCTCCAAACTAACGTTTTCAATTGTTTTCTATCATTTTTATTTGGAGTCATTGAGAACTGAACCTGCTCTTTTTCCTGAAGCCTTGCAAACTGAAGCTGGACAACTTGATATAAGCTTAAGAGACATTCATGTTTGTTGCTGTGTAAGCCACTCAGAAAGATATCTGAACACTTGACGACATCATCAGAGATATTTCAAACTGCAAAAGATGCTTTGACCTTGACATCCAGAAATCTTCTTGACTGGCTGCCCCCTGGGCTCAGGAATTGGTTTATAATTTGCTCCAACCATTAACCTTGTTTTTCTTCTTGTTTCTCTAGAAATGCTTCTTATTAAATACCTGGTTACTTGCTTATATAATATAGGCCTAACTTTGGGAGCCCACCTGCATCACTGTCTTACTAAGAGACTGGTTCAATGAGATAGAATGACCTATGCCCCTCATCAGCAGATATCCCCAGAGGTACCGGGTCCAAACTGGTTTTCAAGACTGTTTTCTTGGATTCCCCAAGGGCTAGGTCTATTTTTCAGAGACTATTAACATTTGGGTTATCTATACTTCTTATCCTTCTGGTTGGATACTTGATTATAAAACGCACCTTTAGATGTTGTTCTAAAACTGTTGAGCAAAGTACAAAAATTCTAGTAATGCAAAATGTCAACCTGAAGCTGGCAACAAGGGAGTATCTCCAAATCAGTGCTAAACAGTTTCATTCCTCTAACCCCTATCTACACCCCAGTTCAGCAGGAAGTAGCTAGATCGGTCGTCACCCCAAATCCCTCAAGAATGAGGAATGACCAAAGAACGGGGAGATTGAAACCGGCAAACAGTTAGCTGTTGATGATTAAGTAGCTAGGAACTAAAGTTTTCTGTTCCTTTTTGCAATTACTGATTGTAGTTTTCAGTTGTTCCCCTGCCCATTGTTAACTGTGCTGTTTAGGCAATATGCTGACTCCCACTAGGTTCCTATAGATAACATCTCCTTGAAGCCTGGGTCACCATGGTAATGGATGTTTGAGCTGATTTTCAGGAATTAGAACTCCTTGTCCACTTCAGGCCTGTTGAGACCACCAACTCATCAACTGGGCCCACACAGATGTCCGATAAGCAACCTTTTGATGTCAAGAGGCTAAAAACTCCGCCCTCAGATCATGCCAACGCTGCCATTTTGTGAACATGCATCCTATGAAGAGGCATGAAGTCTGACTACGCTTGTGCAGATCATCAATTACCTCACCTCTCCTCACCTCCAATCATCTACTTCCACATTTCAGACCACCTTGCCCCCTACCCCCTAAATATCCCTGAGTCCCTATTTCTGGGGAGGTGGATTTGAGACTTGTTCTCCCATTTTCCTCACTTGACTGCCTTGTGATTAAACCCTCTCTCTCTCTGCAACTTCATCATCTTGGTGATTGGCTTTTCGGGCTGCAAGCAAATACAGACCTGGTGCAGTAACACCAGCTCTACACAAGGTTGACATAAGAGAAGCCATACTGTAGAAAACAAACCCTATTGTAACTTTGAATACTTCTGATTAACTAACTCAGACATGCTCTGTAGATTTTATGGCTCCTCCTAGCTGCTATAAGTTGATAATTTTGTTCTTTTGAGTTCCTTATGAATGTGATGACCCCTGGGGTAGAGAGTCTATGCTGATAGCCATTATCAATGACAACCCAAAGATCAGGGTATAGGGCATTGCTGTGGTCTCTGACCCATATCCAGTAAAACAAAAGACTATCAGGAACTAAGACCAGATGTCTGCCACTACCCGGAGATCAGATGGATGCCCCCACCCACAGACCAGATGCTTCCCCTACCCAGAGACCAGCCCCTTATATAACTGGCCTACAGTCTTTGTTCTGGAAGATGGTTCTTTCAGACATTAGTTGGCCATCTTCCCCCTTGCTAGCAAGCTGTAATAAAAATTCCTTTCTCTCCTATCACCTTGCCTCTTGACTATTGGCATGTCTTGCCACTGGCAGATGAGGCCCCTTTGGGCAGTAACAACCTCATTATCCTGGGAGCTCCCTGGAGACAAGGACTGTATCTCATTTCTATCTCTACCCTCAGCCTAGCACAGTTTGATATTTAGTTCTTGAAATGATTATTAAAATTGATCTGAATGATCTTAATTCATTCTCATAACCCTTTGGAGACTTTAACATTATTACTTCAATCTTACAGACGACATGCACAGTTTGAGTACTTTGCAGTCACACAAGTAAACGGCAGAAGTGGGACTATAATCCAGCCCTTCTGATTCTAAACCACGGATTTACTGATATTGTCCTCCATTCCCTCCAAGATGTTTGCCTGGGCCCTCTCCTCCTCAGGATATCAGCTGAATATTTCAAACGACTTTAAAGGTAGCAAAGGTCAACGGCCGCTGGGCACATGCGTCTCTCCCTTTTCCCACGGTAGGAAAAGAGAGACCTCCTCTTTCCCTTCCGCTTTGCCGGTCTTTTGGCCCCAGCGACTCGCCATCGCCTGTGCGGAGGCGTTCACTAGTTGGGGTGATGGCTACTGGAACGCCGGATTCGCAGGCGCGATTCGGCCAGTCTGTGAAGGGGCTTCTCACAGAGAAGGTGAACACCTGTGGTACTGACGTGATCGCGCTCACCAAGCAAGTGCTGAAGGGCTCCCGGAGCTCCGAGGTGAGCTGGGAGTGGACTCTCCAGGCCTAATGCTCCAGGGACTCCCCACTTTTCATAGCTGTGGGAGGAGGGTCGCGTTGCAGCGTGGGAATTGTAGGCTGCGAACTGGTGCGGGAGACTAGAAGTCGTTCGTGGAGGGCGCGTGTTGCATTCTGGGATCTGTAGTTCTTTGGGTCGGACTAGCGGTGTATGGGAGTAAAGAAACGAGATCATGGGAGTCTGTGCTTTAAAGCGGAGATTGCCGCCCGACGGTGAATGAGATAGAAGTCCTAACCAGTTCCTCATTTGTTTCTCGGGGTTGTCGCTAGTGAAGATCTGTCCCTTTCGGCCCTCAAATTCCGCATGATTTTGCCCTCAACAACCCAGATTCTTTCCACACTTTTGTGCATCATCTGTCTATAGATTTATTCTTTTCTAACTTCTTTCTGCCCACATTCTTGTTTCTCTTTTTTAGATTAGCTATCTCCTTTGCCCTGATTTCCCCCTCATCATCCTCTGGCTGGTTCCGTGAATGGAATTATTTGATGGCTGTTCACACCAGAAAGCTTGATATGTGTACACTCTGTCTCTCTCCAAAAAAAGACCTATCCATTGTACTCCTAGATATTCACCTAAAAGAAATGAAAATATATGCCCACACAAAGACTTGTACATGTTCATAGCATGTACTATGATACATGATGCTATCCGTGATAGCACCAAACTGGAAACAACCTAGATGCCCATCCACAAACAAAATGGGTCTAATGATCCAGCCATTCCCCTCCTAGATTTTTACCCAAGAGAAGTGAAAACATGACCATTATTTTATTACACAAACCAACCATGCACAATACATACCATCTAAGATTTCCAGTTTTGGTTTGTTTAAATGGAACAACATCTTGAATACCCCTGTAAAAAAATCTGAGTACACGTCTTTTTAGACTTCTTTGAATTTCTCCTGCAGGCCTTTACTATTGTCTTGCTCATAATTAACTCAATAGCAGCGTGTCTTAGCTACTTATCTTCAACAGGTGTTTCTGATTTCAATTTAGTTTTCATAACCATAGCAACTTTCTCTTTTTAAACTCGTATTTCATCAGTTTCTATATTATTTCATCAAGTTACATAGTTGTAGTAGCAAGAATAATATGTGCACGAGTCTTTGGACTTGTATATGAATGTTCATAGCAGCTTTATTCATCTTAGTTTAGGGTCTGGTAGAATTGTCTTTGTAGAATTAGCTTTCGTGTTATGTCCTTAGCTTTTATTGATAGTGGCTACAAGAAAGTCTTTGCATTTACCATAAGGCTATTGTTGAAGTCATTGATCTGGTGATCCCAAATATGCTTTGTGTGAGGTCCCCACATGATATGCTTTTTTTAGGATTCAGTATCAGAGGAAAGTATCTTTTTTGAAGAATAGTTATAGTCCCTTTTACCAAATAAGAATTATGCAACTCATTGTGTTTCACTTTTTGCCTTGGTTGCACAGAAGTTCCTATGTCAGTTTTAGTGGTAGACATATTTACTTCCTTCTCCTTTTCATGGCTTTTAGATTCTGTTTAAAAAACATGTATATATATAATGTGTGTGTGTAAATATGTGTGTGTGTATATATATGTATATACATATACATATATACACACAGACACACGTGTATTTGGTTTGGTATAAGTTGCCTTGAATCTTTTTTCAAAGAAATAGTATAAATATATAAATGTAAAAAAATAGATGGTGTTTACAGTTAACCACCAGTATGTATTGAACATCCATATTCATCATAATAAACTTACGTTTATTGAGTATCTACTGTGTGCTAGGCACTGCTGTGTTTTCTGTAGTTTAATTCATGAAGTCCTTTACAAATACTAATAAGAAGGTAATTTTCTTACAAAGAGGATATAGAGAGGAATTTAACTTGTCTAAGGTAACACAGTAGCTAGGAAGGGGTAGAGCTAGGATTCAGACCTAGGTGACCGGTTCTAGGCCCATACTCCTGGGCACCGCCTTTCCTGTGGTACTAGCTGGATTAAGTGGCCAAAAAGCCGCTGTACCATTATTGATTGCCCTAATATGCTTACTCCTTCCCCTCCCTTGTGTATTTTCCACATGGGCTTCTTCTGTAGTAGATTTAGAGTGGGTGCTCAGTAAGGGGGTGGATTGAGTTAAACTGAAATCAGTCCAGCTTTCTGGGACAGGGTTGACATGTCATCTCTCAATTCTCTGAACTTTATCTTTTTACTAGATCTCTTACATGCCGCTTGTCACATACCATATTGCCTTTTTTAATAGTTACTTGTATATTTTTGCCATTTCCTTTACTAGACTATGAGGTTATTGGAGTGTCTTATTGATTTTCAATCCTTCTTAGCCCACAGAGCATTTCTTCTCTCTAGCAGTCTCCACATAGCTATTTTGTTTGATTAGCTGACAGTTTCCAAGTGTAAAACACTCGTTCCACAGCATTCACTTAACAAATATTTATTGAGTGTCTGCCATGTGCCAGGAACTGTTCTAGGTACAAGTGAGAGGGCAGTAAACAAAACTAGGTCCCTGTACTTAGAAGCTTACATTTTAGTGAAGAGACAGACAAACAAATGAAACAAAAAAATCAGGTGGTAATAAATGCTATGAACAAAAAGAAAGCTGGGAATAGAGGGATGAAAGGGTTTACCTTAAATAGAGTGGTCAGGGAAGGGTTCTCTAAGGAGGTGACAGTTGAGCAGACACTTGAATGAAGTGAGGGAACAAGCCATATGGACATCTGGAGGCAGAGAGTTCCAAGTAGAGGAGGTGGCGAATGCAAAGATCTTGAAATGGGAATGTGTGCAGGAATACAAGAAAGCCAGTATGGCTGGAGCACAAAGTGAGGGAAAACATACCAGCTTTTGCCCACAGCACCGTGAATGCTTGTGACACCTGCACATCTGCTCTGCCAGTTGAGTTGTGTGCTTAGTAAGAGTCCATTGTGTTTTTCTAAACTGATGTAAGGCACTTATACTTGCTATTGCAATACATTAGTTAATGAAATAATGTGGAAAATGATGAAATATGAGTGCAAAAAGAGGGTTGCTATTGCTATGAAAATTAAGTTAAAAATCAGAAATACTTGTTGAAAATGAGTAGTAAGCCAAACTGCTATTGAGTTAATTATGAGCAAGACAATGGTAAAAGCCTGGGGGGAAAATATGTAGAAATCTAAAAAGTTCTGTACTCAGACAGTTTTACAGGTGTATTCAAGATGTTGTTCCACTTTAAAGAAACCAAAACTGGAAATCTTAGATGATATGTTATGTGCGTGGTTGGTTTATGTAACAAAATGATGGAGAATGCCAATGAATACATCTGTCATCAAAGAAAAGGCCTTGGCCTTACAACAGCCCCTGCATTCCAGGCAGTCACATGTCCCCCGAGTCTATCTTCTAAATGTCTCTCAACGCCCCCCCCACCCGCTTTTTTTTTTACTGCCACTTCTGTGGCTCAGGCCACTCTCATTGCTTGCCTAGAATACTGCAAGGTTCTCCTAACCAATCTCTCTGCCTTCATTCCCCCCTCTAGTCCATTCTGCTTACTACACTGTAAATCTGATCATGCTACTTTTCTGTAAAATTACACTTAAGAGGTATTCTAAACCCCAGCCTTCAGATCTCAGCTTAGAAGTCACTTCTTTTAGGAAGTCCTCCCTAAACACCTACTCCTATAATGGGTTAGACAACCCCACCCCCACCCCCAGCACCCCCCACTCCCAGCACCCCCCACTCCCAGGGCATCGAGTGCTTCCCCATCAGCATTTACCACAAAGTAGTCATTCTAGTGCCTGTGTCCTCTTTGTTACCCCAGATTATGAGCCTCTCAGGACAGGGGCTATGTCTCTTACTGGCATATCATAAGCACTTAATATTTATTGGATGACTAAGTGAATGAATGAGGTAGATTCTGTTAGAACTCTTTCTTTCTGCCATCAGTTTGTCAGTCACCATCCCTCAACTATAGGAGTTTGGAGTTTGCCACTTAGAAGTGGCCACAAGGGGGAATAGGCACTCTCATTCTTTGCGGATGGGAATGTAAAATGGTATAACATTAATGGAGGGGAATTTGGCAATATGTAGCAAAATTAAAACCCTCTGATCCAGCAATCACAATCACGATTCTATGAGTCTATCCCAAAGATATGCTGGCAAAAATATATCAGGTATTTTTTGTAGCACTACGTATAATAGCAAAAGACTGGAAACAGCACCAAAGTCCACAGTGGAGGACTGGTTGAATAATCTTATGGGACATCTTTGCAGTGGAGTACTCTGCAGCTATAAAAGAGCAATGAGGAGATTCAATATATATTGCTGCAGATCCATCTTAGGATGTATTGTCAAGTGAAAATAGCAGGGTGTGGAAGAGGGCGAATAGTATGTTATATTTTAAGTAAGGGAGGGGGAGAATATTTACATATGTCCATTGTTTTCAAAAGAAACAATGGGGGCTGGTCCAGTGGCGTAGTGGTTCACCAGTTCGGATCCTGGGCGCGGACCTACTCACCGCTCATCAAGCCATGCTGAGACAGTGTCCCACATAGAAGAACTAGAAGGACCTACAACTAGGATGTACAACTATGTCCTGGGGCTTTGGGGAGAAAAAAGAAAAAAAGGAAGATTGGCAACAGATGTTAGCTCAGGGCCAATCTTCCTCAAAACAAAACAAAAAAATCCCGAACTTCATATGATTAAAAAAAAAAAAGCAGCAACGGAAAGATAAACCAAAAACTAATAAAAATATTTATGCATAGGAGAGAGGAAAAAAAGAGAGGGAAAGGCATAGAGTTAGAAGGTCTTATTTTATTATTTTGACTTTACAAGCATGTAAGTGTTTATTAATTTTAAAACTTACATTAAAAAGAGAAATAAATTGAGGCGGGCCCCATGGCGTAGTGGTTAAGTTGGTGCACTCTGCTTTGGTGGCCCAGGTTCACAAGTTTGGATCCCAGGCACAGACCTTCACCACTCATCAGCCATGCTGTGGCAGCGACCCACATACAAAATAGAGGAAGATTGGCACAGATGTTAGCTCAGGGCGAATCTTCCTCAAACAAAAAAAAAAAAGAGGAAGATTGGCAATGGATGTTAGTTCAGGGCGAATCTCCTTCAGCAAAAAAAAAAAAGAGAGAGACGGGTCGGTCCGGTGGTGCAAGCGGTTAAGCGCGTGTGCTCTCCTGCGGCGACCGGGGTTTGCGGGTTTGGATCCCAGGCACGCACTGACGCACCGCTTGTTGAGCCATGCTGTGGCGGTATCCCATATAAAGTAAAGGAAGAAGGGCATGGATGTTAGCCCAAGGCCAGTCTTCCTGAGCAAAAAAAGAGGAGGATTGGCAGATGTTAGCTCAGGGCCGATCTTCCGCACAAAAAAAAAAAAGAGAGAGAAAGAGAGAAATAAATAAATAAAAGTTGCTGTGGGGGAAGGAATCTGGGGCCTGTAACAGTGTCCCCTTTCACGAGAATCTCTTTGACCCAAGGAACAGAGAAGGATACACGTAACAGTAGCTCTCTTTACATGGCTGGACTTCATGTCCGCCATGAACAGGGTGCAACAGTAGGCCAGAAACCTCTGCTGATCTCTTCTTGCCTCTCAGTGCTCATTGAGTCAGGTCTCCTTTAACATGGGCCACTCTGCTGAGTCAGACCCCAGCTTTCCTCTCTTGGTCTCGGGGCCCCACTATCAGTGAACTCACGAAAATCTGCTTCCACATTCTCCTTTCTTTTCTCTTCCCCAGCCCGATCTGGCCATCCTTCATGTAGTGGTTTCCCACTTGAAACCCCAAGCTTCTTCCCATGCCACTTTTTTCTCTCTCTCTCTCATTCCATTTCTTTATTTTATTTTATTTTTTTCCCCCCAAAGCCCCAGTAGATAGTTGTATGTCATAGCTGCACATCCTTCTAGTTGCTGTATGTGGGACGCGGCCTCAGCATGGCCAGAGAAGCGGTGCGTTGGTGCACGCCCGGGATCCGAACCCAGGCCGCCAGCAGCAGAGCGCGCGCACTTAACCGCTAAGCCACGGGGCCGGCCCTCTCATTCCATTTCTAAACAGCTACATTCCTTTTGTCCTTTTCAATCCTACCCTAAGTCTTGCTCCCTCACTCCCGTCAAACCATCCCAAATCTCAAATTGGTCTTAAAGAATCAGAAGTTCGGTTCTCCCCGGGCTTGTGGAGCCAAAGTTTTTTTGCAGACGTCTCCTCTCGGCGCTTGAGTAACAAGCTGTGCAGAGAGCTCAGCAGTTATGGGGCTCTTGATTTCTCAGGCAGTGGCCTTTGGAACAGATGTCGACCCCATGCCAGAACTGCCATAGTGACGAGATGAATTTTCAACATGAACAAATGGAAAATTATCCTCTGTTACATGTGGAGTGTTTGTAGTTGTATGGGGTGGGGTGGTGGGGCAGGGGAGAGGGCAGTGGTATAACAGCTGTAGAGCGAAGATTACAGGAAGTTTGGAAATTTTGATTATTACCATTTTATTTTTGTCTTCCAGCTGCTGGGTCAGGCAGCTCGAAACATGGTACTACAGGAAGATGCCATCTTGCACTCAGAAGATGTAAGAAACAATTTCTTTTATGAATTGGGTTTTATATACATCATTTATGTGGCTACAAGAGAATTGGAATGTTCTATTTCTCTCTTTTTTTTTAAATGCAGAGTTTAAGGAAAATGGCAATAATAACAACACATCTTCAATACCAGTGAGTATGCTCTCTCCAGTGACTACTTGCTACAAAGTCATTATCCTCAGGCTGCTGCTCGTTGCCTTTGTGCTTTGGCACATTTTCTTCTGGAGGCAAGAGTTGGGAGTAAAGGTAGGGTTAGTCAAGGATGAGTTCCCTCTGGAAAAGATGCCTGAGACTGCAGAAGTTGGGGTAGGAGGTGAGATCTGGAGCAGGGACCACCTTTTGTGAACCTCTCTGTGTTCATTTGAGGGCTCCTCAGCGGGAGAAACTGTACACCCCATAAGGGCAGGGCCCATGCCAGGACCGTGTTAGCACAATGCTTGACACCTAGTGGGCACTTAATCAGTATTTGTTGACTGTGCCCGAGAGGTTTCTCCTGGGGCATTTGTTCCTTCACGAGGGAATCAAGTGTAATTGTGACCTGAAACCTACATCCTCACATGTAACCCAGCCCTAGCTACATGTAAATCATCCAGGAGATTTGGAAATACAGAGATGACTTCTTTATTGTAATTTTGGATAAAATTATAATTTAATTAGCTTTTCATGTTACTTCATTTTGTTTCATATTTTATGTAGTTAATATTATATTTATGTACCTATTGGAAATGTATGATTGGGAATTTAACTCTTGATATTTAAATAGCTAGATGTTCATTCTTTGGATGTGTACATATCAGATATTTGACCGTTTGACTCCACATATCCAAGCTGAATTTGAGCCATGCATGTAGTTTGTTGGACACATTCCTCACTCTGATAGAGTATTATTACCTCTTGAAGTTTAGAATCCATCCTTTCAGCATGGAATCCATCCACTCAAATCTTGAACAGGGGTTCAATAGCACAATCTTCAGATAGGATGGACAGAAATATAGGATATGACATAAGCTGGAAATTGTTTTGCCTATATATGTCTGGCCACAAATAATTTCTGCTAGTTCACTGAGTTTTCTTATATTTATTTTCCTCTTTCCTTTTCTGATTTAGGCAAGAAGCTATTCAGAAGAAGTAAGTAACCCCAAAGGTAGGGGAGTGGGGGACCAACTGAAGCAGGCTAGGGGGAATTATACTGCTGGGCCTAGGATCAGTGAAAAACTCTGCTTGACATATGCCCTTAAATTGACATATGCTCTGGGATACCTCATTTGGGACAGTATATTTCAAAGACGTGCAGTAAGTCAATTCACTGCTAGTAAAGGCTTTCTAAAAGTTACAGGGTGTAGAAACCAACCTTAAGGAGTAGAAATCCTTTTACCTTGGTAATATTCATTAAGTAGAGTAAATGTGCTAAAGTCATTAAACAGCCTTTTTTTTTTTAAGTGGATTAAATCTGACCCTTGCAATATTGTTTACACTACTAATTGGCTTTACAAAACTTTTCTTCCTAGTTTAAACACTTCTGGAACCTTAGTGGGCCAATATAAATTTCATTTAGCTTTAGCAGTACTTACGCATTAAAGTACAAATGGTTTGTACAAAGAGATGTCTTTACTGTTCATTCCAGATAAACCTGTTTCTCTATTCTAATTTCTAGTGTTGAGCAGTCATCAGATCTACAGGACCAGTTGAATCATCTGTTGAAATAGAACGGCTTATAAGAGGGCTAAAGCACTGATGCTGAGGAGGCAATATCTTACACAGCCATTGTGCTGTGGGTTTGGTTTTCCATCTTCTCCTCCAAAAGTTAAATGAGAAACGATTTGTGGTGATGTCTAGTTTCTCCTGCAAAGAAGCTAGGTGCTTGAATTCTGGAAGCACTTCTTGAATTGGACTAACTCATGCCCTTATTGAGTTTTTAAGTTGTTCTGTTTAGTTTGATATTAAAGCAAAATTAAAAGATGTCTTAGAACTTTAATATGTCAAAAGCCATATTGTCTGAATGTGATCCTTAAGCAAATACTGAGTAATGTTTTAAATTCACAAATAGAGCTTCTTTTGTGAACACATAAGAATGATTAATTTGCTTTTTAGACTTTTTTTCTTTTAATCATACATTCAGAAAATATTTTAATTTCATGGTCACAGAATGGTGATAGGTAATACCTTTTGTTTTCTTTTCTAGTAGTTCAGAAGAGATACTTGTTTTATTCATTGTAGCAAATTCCCAAGTGAAAATTAGGCAAATGGTATCATATCCGGGCAGCTGCAACCTCCTGCCTTGACCTGCATTCCCTCCTGCCTTGACCTGCATTCCTAGTGTTTCTTTGTTGTTGTGACTCTTGATTAAGTGGCCTTGAGTTCATTTTGTAATTTTGCTAATCATCAGCAAATTCACTTGTATGACGTTGTTGCCAAATGCAAAGGCAGCTGAATTCCTGTAATTGCAGTGTAGGGTTGTGCCATAGTGGAAACCGTATGTTTGTAGACATTTACCTCTGTTCATTGAATGCATCTTGTTAAATGGCATTACCATTGTCTCCTGTGAAGTCTGAATATCTTTAACTTTGTTTGAATTTAAAACTGTTCTAGTTCAGTTCTTAATTTTCTAAGGGATTGGGAGAAATCTGACATAAGAAAATGGTGTTTTCACTGAAGGAAAAAAAAGCAAACAAGAGTCCATCTTAATTCATATTGTATATCGTCAGGTTGACCAAGCATATCAAATTGCATTTATCCCTCTTTATACATATGCATATTAACGTGTGGTAAAAAAAACCCCAAAAACCTAGGTATGAAGGAATTCACTTATGCATTCATTCTGTAAACATTTATTACAACTATTAGATGTAAATGGTCTCAATTTACCTTTAAAAAGAAGGGTTGCCAATTTAGAAAACAAAACAAAGTCTAATCATCCAAGTACACAAGAAGCAAAGAAATACTTAAGATGAAAAGAAAATTAAAATAAAGCTATGATCTAAGTTTTCTTCATCATGCTAGAAAAATATTAAAGAAGCAATGATTGCTTACATTGTATCTGATAAAATAAATTTCACAATCAAAATATTAGTGGTAAATAAAGATAAAATTTACGTTAAATAGTGAAAACCTAGTAGTACTGAATTTAGTAATTTTAAAGAACATAATGCCAAATACATGAAAGAAAAGTCGCCAGAAATGTGAGAACAGGCAGAAATATATACATAATTTGATAGTTTGTTTTTTATAGAAATGAACAGCTTATGTAGAGTTAACTGGTGATCAAATATATGGAAATAAATTCTTCTTTAAATAACATCTGGGTTATAGAAGACATACTAGAGGATATTATTATTATTTTTTTTGTGAGTGTAAATGCATTTTTATTTTTTTTATTTTTTTTTGTACATCATTATACTTCTATTTCTGCATAGATTACATCATGTTCACCACCAAAATACTAATTACAACCCATCACCACACACATGTACCGAATTATCCCTTTCACCCTCCTCCCTCCCCCCTTCCCTAGAGGATATTATTTTTAAGATAATGAAAATTCAGATTCCATGCAAGAAAATTTATGTGATGATACCAAAGCAGTGCTATAAAGAAAAAAAATCATGCTTTAAATCTCTATATTAGGGATAAGGGTGGAAATAAACATTTTCATTTTTTAAGGGGTATATGGTTAGAATTTAGAAAGAGAACAAAAGAAATCAAAATGGAAATAAGAAAATCAATAATGAATGACAAAAATTAGAAAAATATATGAAACCATTAATTGGTTCTTATACATTAAATTGGTAAAGTGACAGCTCAATCATAAAAGTACAAATTAGTAAATTTATAATTGAGTGGGAGATACATAAAATAAATCAATTAGATTTGAAAAGAGTTATCTGTCAGCTTGATGCTAAAAATTTGATTACCAGTATCGAAATGTCTGGCTCCCTATAAAGATATAATATTACAAAACTGACATTTAAAAGAGAATATGTCCAGACTCATTATGAGAAATAATCCATAAATTGTCAAAGAATAACAAATTAAAATACTGTTTGCTTGTGATGGTTTTCCTGAGACTTTTCCAAACTGTCAACGAACAAATCATTTCCATATACTTCCAAAGTATTGGGGCCGGCCCCGTGGCTTAGCGGCTAAGTGCGCGTGCTCCGCTACTGGCGGCCCGGGTTTGGATCCCCGCCCGCACCGACGCACCACTTGTCCAGCCATGCTGAGGCGGCGTCCCACATACAGCAACTACAAAGGATGTGCAACTATGACATATAACTATCTACTGGGGCCTTGGGGAGAAAGAGGGAAAAAAAGGAGGAGGATTGGCATGGATGTTAGCTCAGGGCTGATCTTCCTCTCACACACGCACAAGCACAAAAATAAAGTATAGAAAATGGTAGTAAGATACTCAATTCATTTGCTGAAGTAAATGTAATTTTCCTTTTAAAAAATAAAAAGCAAGACGACACAAGGAAATTTAGGAGAGTCTTATTAACAGCAAAAATCCTAATAAAATCTCAAAAAATTGAATAGAGAAATATTTTGAAGAATTACATAATTCCAGAATCACAAAGGTGATATAACAGCTGCAAAAACAATTAATAAAAAACAATAAAATCTTATCTCGCTGTAACGTACACCAAAAAGGCATTTGAAAAAAATTCAATTTCTATTTTTACTTAAAACTAAAAAAAAGGGAATTTCTTTCTAAAAGAGTATGTTTTAAAAACCAAGAACCAACATAATATTTGCTGAAGAAGAAAGAATCATAGAACCCCAGAATATTAGAGCTGTATTGGGGCCTCAAAAGTTATTAAATTCTGGCCCCATGTTTTACAGGTGAAAAAACATAGCCAGGAAGATGAAATGACTTAGCCGAGGTCAGTGAGCTTGATGGTAGATCTTTTAACTACTAATCTAGCTCTCTATTATCTGTTACTTCCCTTATGAATAGACAGACGTGCTACCTGTCATTTCTAGTATTTAACATAATACAAAAGAAAGGATCTTGGCAGTAATTGAATCCAATCCATTTACTCCTGCTGCTGCACCTCTGGCAAGTAAACTTTGAGCTGGTCAACTAGATTCTGCTTGAATGCTTCCAGTGTTTGGAGAATCCTTTACTTAGGGATGCTGGCCATTTTGGAAAGCTCTACTTCTTGAAAGATGGTTCTGTGTGCTGAACCAAAATCTGCTTTCTGGACCATCCTAGAATTGTCAGACCAGTAGCTTCCAAGGTGGGATATGTGGAGGCATGCACAAGGCCATCCTTGGAGGTAAGGGAAGAAAATATGAAAATTTCTATGTATGTTTATTTTTTATCTTAAAAGAAAATTAGCTTTTGCTAATATTTAAAATATGGCTTGATATGAGAGCACTAATTTGGTCTATGTAGCATACGGATCCACATAGCATACGTATCATTTAACAGGGGTGATATTAAACAAGAAACTGTGGTTGAGGCACTGACCAATCAGTATGGATGATGGTCACAAGCCATCAGGTCCAAAATCAGCCCTGAGGGAAAACGGAATAACTCGATTTTGGTTGATGGTGGTTTGCCTTATTGCAGTTTATTTGTGTGTGGTTAAGTGGATTTAAGGCTTATCAAATGGTTCTTGTGAGTAACTACAAATTGAAGATAATATAATAAAGCAAGTATGAGTGAACAAGTAGGAAATGATCGAGCCCTTTCCTCAACCTCCCTCTAATCTGTCGTTTCAAGATAAAGATAGCATTTTAACAATGAGTGAGAAAGAGCTTTTCTAGAGGAACTAATTTCATGGAGAGAGTATCTTGAAAACTGATATTTAGGAGTGTTTTCACTGTTATATGATTGTCAAAAAACTGATACCTATAAAAACACTTATTTTTACACACTTAGTAGTTGGAAATATTCTAACATAAAAATATTCCAAGAAAGATTGTTTCCATGGGTTTAATTTATTAAAAATATAAATATATAACACCTTCCTATTAACATTTAACAAGAACTAATTGACATCAGGGAAGATCATTATTGGCAGATGAGATTGAAAAATGAGTATAATTTAGTAAATCTTCCATTTAGATATCCTTTCACTTGGAACCCCATATCTCCTTACCGTCCTAATGAATAGAAATGCATATTACAACCACAGAAGGAAACACGATATACAAATATAGCGGTGGAAGGAAAAATAAATTAAAAAAAAACTTTCTGAAGATGAAATGACGATACCTAGAAGACACAATTGAATTGACCAAAAATTACTAGAGGTTAAAAATTGTTAGCAAAGTTGCTTTCCTAAATGTAATTCAAAATAGACGGAGAATGGCTACATACTGTATGTTTCCATCTCTGTGACATTCTAGAAAAGGAGGGAGAACAGATCTATAGTTCTTTAGGAGCTGGGGGTGGGAGGAAGCGATTTACTACAAGGGGGCACAAAGAAACTTTTTTGGGTGAGAGTCTTGATTGTGGTGAAGTATACGTTTGTCAGAATTCACAGAACTGTACACTAAAGAAAGGTGAATTTTACTGAATGTAAATTATGTATCAATAAACCTGACCTTAAAAAATAGATTGAGGAAAGGTGATTTCATTTCCAAAAGGGGCAAAAATCATATACGGGTGTTTGTTTAAGTCAGAATAGGAGATTTATAAAATGAAAATCAGAGCGAGCAGTAAAGGAAGATGCTAATTAATAGTAATATCCTCTTCCTGGTTGGAAAGATTAAAGACAGCTAAGATGACTTTGGGCCCAGCAGGGCCAGAAGCGCAGCAAGAGAACAGGTGGTGAGACTGCGCTCGGCTGAGCGTCGGGCTGGAAGTGGCCGTGGGCTCCTGCACCCCCGGGCGGGCCGGCTCAGAGCCCGCCCGGCCGGGGATCGGGCCTGCCTGCCCCGGGGCGGGGCCTCCGGCGCGCTCGGCCTGCGGAGCGGGCTGCAAGGGACCAAAGTCCTGGAGTCCGCAGACCGAGGGGACAGTGAGTGTGCCGCCCCGGCCCCCAGGGCAGGACCCCGGCCTTCTGTCTCCCCCTCCACCACCACCACCGCTAGCGCTCCGGGCCTGCCGCCCGCCTCTTAACCCCGCTCTGTCCCGGCGCACCCCTTACCCCATGCCCTTGCTCAGCACCCTCGCCTTTCAGCTACCTTTTCCCCTTCCCGGCAGTGGCCGCCCCCCGCGACGCTGAGATCTGGAAGGACGTGCAGGTGAGAGCAGTAGGGCCTGGAAAGGCCGAGGTGGATCCTGGGCTGGGTGGGAGTCCTAGGCTCATGGAGGCCCCGCCAGCGCCCCTGCGCCCCCAGGAACCCTGGGTTGGGGGCAGGGCAGAGTCTGGACTCAGAGCTTTGCAGCGAGCAAAGGCCGGCCAGGCCTGGATTGGTGGGGATGGGGCCGGTGGCGCGCATGGGAACCTTCGCATCGTGGACACCAGCTCTAGCTCTTCTCTCACGCCTCATCCCGCCCTTGGCCCTGGGTCAGACCTACTATGGGCAGGTGCTGAAGAAAGGAGCCGACCTCCAGACCAATGCCTGTGTCACCGCAGCCGGGCCGCTCCCCAAGCACATCCGGGAAGCCCTGCAGAATGTACATGAGGAAGTGGCCTTGAGGTAGCTTGCCCTGTGCTGCCCCCATGAAGACCCCAGAGAGCATCTTTCTCAAAACATGGTGATGCCAGTCACTAGGGAATTAACTGGTCTCCTCCAATCCATCCCTCTGGCCTTGTCTATCATAAAACTCCTAAATCACAGCACTGGTCACCTTACTGCTCTGTTTAAGAATTCCCAGTGACCTTCCCCACCTCCCTTTACTCCCAGGATACATTCACACTCCTTGGACCTGACATTCAAGACCGTCCAGTAGTTTGACCCTCACTTCCTGAACAACCTTGGCTCCCTCTGATGCACTATATACTACGCTGGCCAGACCCCCTCCTGCCGTCAGCACTGCCAAGATGATTTCTGCTTGCCTAGCATGCAGTTATCAATCTGGAATGCCTTCCCTCTCCTTTCTACCTTCCAAATCCTGCCCACCCAACACCTCATTGGTGTCCTACCTACTTTATGAAGGTTCCTCCAATCCTTGAGCAACCCCTTCTCCAAACCACTACAGCGCTTACTGCCTGTGCCACTCAGTTTATCAGTAAATCGTGGAAAATGTTTTCTTTGCTCATGTGTGCCACCCCAGTTAAATACATCTAGGGGAGAGGACTCTTGTCTGACATTTCTTTGTCAATAACTAGCACAATCTTGGACCTGCATTAGATGCTCAGCTAATGCGTAAATGTATTTATTCAACAAATATTTTAGATGGCTTATGTGTCTTAGCACAATGCCCAACAATACAATGGTAAACAAAGCAGATAGAGTCTCAGCCTTCATGGAGCTTCCAATTTAGTGGAGGAGACTAAACGCCGAAATAGAAATGGAATAAATGATGGAAGGAAGGAAGGAAAGGAGAGAGGGAGGAAGGATTTATAAGATTTAGTGATTCTACATCTTCTAGTCTCCAGAGGGAAAAAATACGTATATATGTATTTTCTGTTTCCCAGGTATTATGGCTGTGGTCTGGTCATCCCTGAGAGCCTGGAAAACTGCTGGATTTTGGACCTGGGTAGTGGAAGTGGCAGAGATTGCTATGCACTTAGTCAGTTGGTTGGCGAGAAGGGACATGTCACTGGAATAGACATGACAGAAGGTCAGGTAAGGCAATGGTTGGAGGACAAAGAGGAAAAAATTCTTGGAAGCGTTCCTTTAGAGATAAAGTTGTTTCCTTTGTGACTCTTCAAGGATAACTTAAGAAGGCTGCTACATGCAATGCTCATGTGTGCCACTAATGCTTCCTGCCCTGCAAGCTGAGAACTTTGACAGTTAGGGGCTCTTCTGGGAGAACACAGAGTCAGAGGTTTGATCTGATATATGAATATCATGATGACCCAATGGAGTTAGATCTTTTCCTTCCTTCTGCCATCTTTCCTACAAGATTTTGTTGTTGAATGAAGAGTTTATTCAAGCAAAACTCATGTATCAAGCAGGGAGTTTGTGCCCCACTGAGTTGTTCTCGGGTGTAGTATATCCTACATGCCCAGAGGAACCTTGTATACTCACCCAAAATAGTCTGGGGGAAATATATTCCATTAGTAATGGGAAGATTTTAGGAAAAAACTAGTGTATTTTACAAAATGATGATTATCAAATCTATATTTTTCTTCCTTTAGGTGGAAGTGGCTAAAAAGTATATTGACTATCACATGGAAAAATATGGCTTCCGGGCACCCAATGTGACTTTTGTTCATGGCTACATAGAGAAGTTGGGAGAGGCTGGAATCAAGAATGAGAGTTACGATATTGTTATGTAGGTCTATATCCTTACTGGTATGAATATAGCCCATTTCCTATTGAACACACAGATGTCGTCACTTTTTACACTCTCAGTTAGACTTAGCATGAGTTAAGAAACGGAGGGAGCTGGTCTGAGCTTCTTGTAGCCCATCAGCTGCAGAACATACTAGCCCAAGAGAGAACTTATTTAAACTTAATCATAAACCAGTGAGCCCAGAAGACCACCAAGACCACAGAGTCTGCTCATACAATACACAGTGACCTGTTATCTTTAATATTATTAAATTATAGCATATTTGCAAATTATAGGATTCTGCGTTTCTCTTTTTCCTTTGAGTTGTTGTTGTCAAATAATGCCCAAATCAGCCTTAATAAAGCTGCCTTGAAGAACTTAGCCTGTTTACATGTGGCAGAAGAAATGCCTTGTGCAGTAGGCACCTGGTCCCGGGTCATTTTGTTGCATGGTGAACACCAGGGCATAAACAAGTAAAAAGTAAGCCTGATTTCTTTTTCTTTTCTTTTTTTTTTTTTGAGGAAGATTCCCCCTGAGCTAACATCTGTGCCAGTCTTCCTCTATTTTGTATGTGGGTCACTGTCAGAACATGGCTGACAAGTGGTGTAGGTCTGAACCCAGGATCTGAACCTGCGAACCCAGTCCGCCAAAGCAGAGCACACTGGACTTAACCACTACACCACGGGGCCAGCCCCCTGATATTTTTTTCTGTGCACTCAAACTTGCTACCAATTTACTGAGATTTTAAACACTCTGTCCGTCTCCCTTACTGTGGGAAGAAGCTGAGTGTGGTGAAGAGAGGAGGGAGGCAGGAAGAATGGTGTAGCTTTGAGGAGATGGTGGGAGCCATGTGGAGGGACTAAAAGGATTTAGAGATCTCTGACCAGTGTGCAGATTTGCTTGACGTTCCATCTGTTCTTTTTCAGATCAAATTGTGTCATTAACCTTGTGCCTGATAAACAACAAGTGCTGCAGGAGGTACATCGAGTGTTAAAGGTGAGGGGACGAGGGGGACAAGGTGGGACCTGTCCTGTTCTTGCCCCCTTGAGCTCAGAGCTCAAACTCTCTTAATTTATCCACTAAATTAAAAAGAGGTGGCACAACAGAGGAGTGGCAGAAATACCCTAGATATGGATTCTTTATCCTCTTAGGTTGCAGAAGGTAATAAATCTGAGAGTCTGATTGTCATTGGATGTGTTAAAATATTTGTTTTATTGGCTGTCTCTCCTCCTGTTTGCTGCTCTACCTGATCCTAGGACCGCACCTGCAGAGCTGCAGGGACCTTTGGACTGACTACTAAAGGTTGCTATGAATATACTCTTCTAGCTCAAACAATGTTTCTCAGGGCTACTTATTTCATACCTATCAAGATTCCAGATCTTTGGGAAGTCAAAGAAGATGGAACTTTTACGTCTAAAAGGAAAACTTGCAGGAGCTCCACACTCTCCATGTGTATAATGAGATGGGTATCTTCATGATAGAAGATATTCTGAGATTTTTTGTTTACAGGGCTGACGTAGATATCAAATAAGAATATCTATGTAGAAATGATTTAATAATGTCTTAATTAGCATGTCATTTTGTAGACCAGCTCACTGTCTTCACCAAGATATACTTGTAAAGGGTAGAGACATTATTGTAGAATCTAGACCTCCATACTCTTGAAATGAGCTAAATAAATCTTAAAATTCCTGATCACTCATATGCCTGAGATTTTAAGGCATATGAAAAAATGTGTTAAAATTATTTTAAAAATATTAAAAAATATATGTTGTCATAAAAGTAAACAGCAGCATTACAAAAAGTTATATAATTTTTAAGGGAGAAGAGTTTATGAATACTATTTTCTACTTCTGTTAATTACAACCTGGGGCTGCATTTGGTTCAGATTGGCTAAAAATTTAGGTAACCTGAGTATCTTTATTTAGGAGAGAGACACTCTTGGCAAGCTATCTTATTACCTGTTGGGGAGGTCACTGAAAACTACCTTGGCCCTTGGCTCTTGATCATAACCAGGGAGGCAGCTGTTCAGGTCGAGCACTTCCGTTGGTTTTTTAAATTGATTTTATCCCCTCATTCCTTTCTTTGCTATCTGGGACTAATGTGATCTTTAACCTTGTTTGGACTAATTCTGCTGTTTCAGCATGGTGGGGAGCTATATTTCAGTGACGTCTATGCTAGCCTTGAATTGCCAGAAGAAATCAGGACGCACAAAGTTTTATGGGGTAAGTGTTTTTTTATTTTGTTTTAAGGCAGATTCTTCTCGTTCAGGTACAGAGCTCCATTCTACCAAAACCCAGGATGAGACTTTGTGATGTGGGAGTATGTGGGATTAGGTCAGGGGGCTTAGGTTCCAGTCTTCCTCTGCCACTCAAAAGTGTATGACCTTGGATAATTTAATTAATCTCTTTGAGTCGGTTTCCAAATTGTAAGATGTAGATAATAATGCAATCTGCCTTATCGGGCTGTTATGAAGATTAAATGGGGTAATAAATGTGAAAAATACTTTGAGAACTGTAGTGTGGATATAAGGGCAACTGGTCCAGAACTGATGCCCTCTAACCGCCTAATGTTCTCATCATCATTTTGTTGTTTATTCCTTTATTTTCATTTTAAGGGAGTCTTTGGAAGTTGAGGAGATAAATGCATGCATGTGATCGGTCTGACTAGGGAATCAAAACTTCTTACTTTTATTTTATTTATTTATTTATTTATTTTTGAAGAAGAAGATCAGCCCTGAGCTAACATCCATGCCAATCCTCCTCTTTTTGCTGAGGAAGACTGGCCCTGAGCTAACATCCATGCCAATCTTCCTCCACTTTATGTGGGACGCCGCCACAGCATGGCCTGACAAGTGGTGCATCCATGCGTGCCCGAGATCCGAACCTGGGCCACCAGCAGCGGAGCGTGCACACTTAACCACTACGCCATGGGGCCAGCCCCAAAACTTCTTACTTTTAAAATAAGTCATGTTAACTTTTTTCTTATTATACAATAATCAATGGATATTGTTAAAAAGTTGGAAAATACAAAAAGAAAAAGAAAAAATTACTACTAATCACATAACCCAGCAATAACCTCTTTAACATTTTAATATATATCCTTTTAGCTTTTTCTTCTGTGTGTGTATCATAAAATTGGTAGCATGCTATATATAGAATTTAGTATTCTAATTTTATTTAGCATATTTCCTATGCCTAAAATTTTTTAAAACATTTTTTAAATATTTATATTACACAACTGTACTATACTTTATTTGACCATTTCTCTATTGGTGATAATTTAGGTTGTTCCTGAAGAATGGGCCTGAAGAATGGTCCCCAGAGACCATTAGCTGGCAAAGTTAGTTTTGACCCTGGCTTTCTAGATCTTGGGGGACACTCAAGTGGTTCTTCTATTTCTAGGACCTATGTTTTAACTAATACCATATCCTAATCAATTATATAGAAGAGTAATTCCCTTAATACCTAGTTATATTGGTTGGTCTGTGATTTTTCTTTTTTTAGGTGAGTGCCTGGGTGGTGCTTTGTACTGGAAGGACCTTGCCATCCTTGCCCAGAAAATTGGGTTCTGCCCTCCACGTTTGGTCACTGCCAATCTCATTACAGTTCAAAACAAGGACCTAGAAAGAGTGATCGGTAAGAAACAATGGCAGGGAATATTATAACTGCACGCCTAATGGTTCAAACTTGGTGATTAGCAAGTGTTTCATTGAGGCAGACTTTGTATCATCTGGAAATCTCCATCTTGTCTCCTGTTTAATGGCAACCAAAGTTTGATATTTAATAAAGCACTTTGAAGTTACTCAGTAAATAGAGTGAAGTGCCCAGAAAGATAATTGATGGCATGCGAAGAAGAAAATCATCTTTATAATATGTACACTCTTCATCTGCTGAGCAAACCAATAGCTAGCTGTTCGAGCGCTGGAGGTGAAGCTTGAGTAAGTTCTGTTTTTAGGTAACTGTCGTTTCGTTTCTGCAACATTTCGCCTCTTCAAACTCCCTAAGACAGAACCAGCCAAAAGATGCCAAGTTATTTACAATGGAGGAATCACTGGACACGAAAAAGAACTAATATTTGATGCAAATTTCACATTTAAGGTACATTGAAATTTCCATGCCTTCTCACATTCCTTCTACTCTTTTTTTTTTTTTTTCCTTTTGGTGAGGAAGATCAGCTCTGAGCTAACATGCATGCCAATCCTCCTCTTTTTGCTGAGGAAGACTGGCCCTGGGCTAACATCCGTGCCCATCGTCCTCTACTTTATATGGGATGCCGCCACAGCGTGGCCTGACAAGCAGTGCATTGATGCACGCCCGGGATCCGAACCTGGGCTGCCAGCAGCGGAGCGCGCGCACTTAACGGCTATGCCACAGGGCCAGCTCCCATTCTTTCTACTCTTACCTTTGGTCTAGGTACCTTTTCTTCATGTTGTATTGCTTCTCACTTTTCTGATGTTGGGGTTTATGTGTATGTGTGTGTGTGTGTATATATACTTTTGCTGAATCATTAAAAGTAAGTTGCAGACCTCATGAAATTTTACCCTTAAGTATGTTAGCATGCATCTCCTAAGAACAGAATATTCTCCTATGTAGCCACAATACCATTATCACACCTACGAAAATTTTTCATGGCATCATTCAGATGTCAGATTAATGGAATTATAGACAAGCAGGATGGAAAAGAATAGGAGTACTGCATAATGGTATCGTGGAATTAAGGAATTGTTAGTGTTTAATGATGACACATTGAATTTCTACTACTCTTTGAAGAATAGGCTTTGTTTTCTCAAAGAGAAAAGTAGAGGCTTTGGAATCAGATACCTGGGTTCAAATTCTGGCTTTATATTTATTACTTGGGTAAACTTGAATGAGTCACCAAAATTCTTTGAGATACAGTTTGCTCCACTGTAAAAATAGGGATAATAATATCTACTTAGCAGAATTTCTATAAAGATTAGCAATAATATAGCACAACATTGGTACATACTGGGAACTTAGTAAATAGAAGATACAGTTGTTATTTGTCCCAAAGGTGGAAGGACCTACTGTTTTGCTCCTCTGATTTTTTGGTCCAAATAGCATCTTCAGATTTCCTAAATACTCCCTGGTGCAGTGGAGCCATGAGTGCTTTTTCACTGATATACTGGCCCTTGATGTACTGCCTGCTCCAGCAGATTCACAGAATCACAGTGGGAAGGGTCTTTGAAACCATTTCTCTGCTCTAGTGGCTTTCCAAAAAACATTTTTAATAGCAGAATTATTTTTTTAAGCAAAATCTTTTTAAAACACCAATACTTACTATGTGTCAGGCATTCCTTTACATAACCCCAATATCTGAAGGGATAAAAGCACAGTATACCTGATGCGAGCAGAGGTGATAGCCCAGAATCTCCTGTGCTGACTCCTGCTTCCCAAGTTGTGGGCCCTTTACACAGCTCCCAGGCACCCTGGTATTCATGGAAATACATTCTAAAAACCACTAGTCCAAAGCTCTCATTTTAGTGATGAATAAGGTGAAGCCCAGAGAACAGTGGTTTTCTACATCTCTTTCTGAGTAGAAACTAAATACTGGAGCAATAAATGTCCTTTTTTTGACATTGCCACCAAAGAAAAACTGATTATGACACCGGTCAATTCTATCTTGAAATGAGCATGAAGTAGCAGCAGGGTCTGAACATGAGAGAATACCATGTCAGAAGTATAGTCTTTTATCCCAAAATGCCACTCATTAGTAAAACTTCTGGGCATTTTCTTCTATTGAGACTAAAGTGGCATTTCTTAATATGTGTTTTTCATGCTACCATTCAGGAAGGTGAAATTGTTGAAGTGGATGAAGAAACAGCGGCTATCTTGAAGAACTCACGATTTGCCCAAGATTTTCTGATCAAATCAATTGGAGAGAAGTTGCCAACCGGAGGAGGCTGTTCTGCTTTAGAATCGAAGGTTTGGTTGGCTTTCAATTCCCTACCCTCAAAGAGTACCATTTCAAAAATCATTATGCTTGCCACAGACGACTAAAGCAAGAAACAAATCATTCTTCTTTTAGTTGGCCACCATAAATTGTTTCTAGCATATTTGTATCTATAAAATGATTTGAATTAATTTCATAACTTCATTTTTTTCAATCCTAACTTGGTGCGCCCATAAATGGACTTCAGGACATCCAGGAAATTACATGTGTATTTTCTCAGGAAAGGGTTTATTTATTACTTTCATCAGATTCTCAAAGGGGTCCAGATACAAAAAAGGTTAAGAGCTACCTTGGAAAAAAGTTATTCAAATTATACATACATATTCTTAAGTCTTTTAATAGAGATAGTCAAATTGCCCTCCAGAAAGATTGTGCCAGTTTACATGCCTACCTGCAACATATGAGGATACTTTTTCCCTGTGGTCTTACTAATACTGGGTATTATTTTTTAAAATCTTTGCTTGTCCAATAGACAGAAAATAATGTTGTTTTATTTTGCATATATTGAACTTTTTGGTATATTTATTGACAATTTATAGTTCATCCATTGTGAACTTCCTATATAATTCCTTTAACCATTTTCTATTAGAATGGTATTTGCCTTTTATTGCTCTATAAGAGATTGTCTATTATATATTGCAAATATTTTTTCTCAGCATGTCATTTATCTTTTTATTTGCTTTTTTCCCCCCCAAATAGACATTTTCAATTTTTATGTACAGGTAGTCATTTCCCTTATGGTTTCTGCCTCTGACGTTATGATTAGAAAGACCTGCTTAATATGAACATTATAAATTTACCTGTATTTTCTTTTTGTACTTTTTAAAAATTGAGGTAACATTCACATAACATAAAATTCACTATTTTAACCATTTAACATGTACAACTTAGTACATTTTAGTGGTAGTAGCCATTTATTAAATGGCTTTTAGTACATTTACAAGGTTGTGCAACTGTCATCACTCTCTAGTTCCAGAAAACTTTCATCACCCCAAAAAGAAATCCCATACCCATTAAGCAGTCACCTGCCCTCTCCCCAGCCCCTGGCAATAACTAATTTGCTTTCTGTCTCTGGATTTGCCTATTCTGGACATTTCATGTAAGTGAAATCATACACTATGTGGCCTTTTGTGTCTGGCTTCTTTTACTTAACATAATGTTTTCAAGGTTTATCCATATATCAGTACTTCATTCCTTTTTAGGCTGAATAATATTCCATTATATAGATATATCACATTTTGTTTATCCATTCATCAGTTGATAGACATTTAGGTTGTTTCCCCTTTTTGACTATTGTAAGTAGTGTTGCTGTGAACATGCATGCACATATGCATCGTGTACTTGTTTGAGTACTTGTTTTCAATTCGTATGGGTCTCTACCTAGGACTGGAATCATTGGGTCACATGGTAATTCTACGTTTAACTTTTTGAAGAACCACCAAACTGTTTTCCACAGTGGCTGCACCATTTTACGTTCCTTCCAGCAATATACAAGGGTTCGAATTTCTCTACGTCCTTGCTAACACTTGTTATTTTCTCTTTTGTTTTGTTTGTAGCCATTCTAGTCGGTGTAAAGTGGTACCTCATTGTGGTTTTGATTTGCATTTCCCTAATGACTAATGATGCTAAGCGTCTTCTCATGTGCTTGCTGATCATTTGTATGTTTTCTTTGGAGAAGTGTCTATTCAAGTCTTTTGCCCATTATTTAATTGGGTTGTTTGTCTTTTTATTGTAGAGTTGTTAAGAGTTCTTTATATATTCTGGATCCTAGACCCTTATCAGATATATAATTTGCAAAAATTTCTCCCATTCTGTATACTGTCTTTTCACTCTCTTGATAGTGTCCTTTGATGCACAAAAGGTTTTGATTTTGATGAAGTCCAATTTATCTATTGTTTCTTTGATTACTTGTGCTTTGGGTGTCATAGCTAAGAATCCATTGCTTAATCCAAGATCATGAAGATTCTTCTAGTATTTCATGGCTTTGTTTTTCACATTGAAATTTTTAATCCATCTGGAATTTATTTTAGCATAGATATTGAAGTAGAGTGTGACTATTTTTCCAAATACTAACTAGTTCAAATTTTCCTATTCATTTATTAAATCATTTCTCCACAGTTTTGAAATGCTAATTTCTCTCAATCCTAATTTCTTAAATGTATATTTGAGCCAGTATTCCACTATAATCTAAAATGACTATTTTCTAAAATATTTTAGATTCATATTTATAATTATTCTAGCATCTGAAATATTGGTATAGCATTTTCTAAAGCATTTTCTCACAATTTATTGCAGGTCATCTCTCACAACTACCCTATGAAGAAGGCAGATAGGTAGTTGTAACAGATATTAGCATCCCTCTTTGCCTTTCTCTCTTTATATATTTGTACCTTTTCCACTATTCATGCTATCATAATTATTTTATTAATCCATTTATTAATTGATAATATTTTATTATTTAGAACAGGCTTAGTGATGGATTTCAAGTTTCTTTTGGCTGACAGAACTTCTAACACTCACCAAAGTCGTAACAGTGATGCATCTCAAGGCATGGAATTTTGGGAGGCCAGGGAAATGAGATACCAATGTTGCTGTGGCAAGATGGGGGTTTAAGTACATGGGCTTGGAGTCAGATAGACTAGGTTCAGATCTTGGCTCTGCCACTTAACGTGTGACCTTGGGTATGTTACCCAACCTCCCTAAACCCTTTTTCCCTCAGGTTGTCAGGATCAAATGGAGCAATAAACATATGTAAAATGTTAGCCCAATCCTGGCACATAATACGTACTCAAGAAATAGAAGCAGTTATAGTTATGGATGTGTACTTATTAAGATTCTTGGTCGCTTGGAACTGGGTTCTAAGTATTTGAGTTCTAACCACCTTTACAGGACTCTTTTATCATTCTCCCATATACCCTTTCTCCTGAGCTCAGAAATTCTGTAACCTTTCTCCATGAATGTTTGCTTTCTGTTGCTTGTATTTTGTAGTAATTTTGGATACAGTTGATATACAAGTAACTGTTGTGCCTTTCTCTCTTCCTTTTGTTATTTTGTCAGCAATCTTTAAGAGTAAAGCTTATTTAGAGATCACTCTCCAAAAGGTAAATTTGCAGTTGGGAAAGTTTAATTGAATACAAGAGGAGAGAATCCTAGAGTCAAAAAACCTAACATGTTCTTGTTTGGCCACTATTATCAGCATGAATCCAGCCCAAGCTCAATATAGAGCTGGAGAGTGATTTACTTTCTTTGCTTTATTAAATTCTTGAGCACTCTGCGATTGTTACTCTTCTGTTTTTCTAAGAAGGTGATTTTTGGAAAGTAGAGAAATTTGACTTCTGATTTTTCAGTATATTAAACATGTCACAAACGTGTTACTGGTATTTTGAAACTCTTGGGAGTTTATTGATAACAAAACCTTGCTGGCTGGAATCAATGTTTATTTTGAAATATTTTCGTCACTCTAATTCTCCTGTAACCTGGTCTCCTGAGTACTAACTATAAAAGCTGTCAGAAGATTATAGTTACACGTAAAGGGAGTCTTTCCTCCAGCTACAGCATTTCCAGGGTACTGTGGCTGTAAAAAATATAGTCAAATGAGTTTGCTTCTGCAGAAGACCATTTTCTCCCAGCATCGCTCTTCTCGTTCCCCCCTGGTGTGCATGCACGGCTTGTGCAGGAGGGTTCTTGACCTCAGATACCAATGGTAACATTCTATGTATTTGAACTGGTTTATCCCAACAGTCTCCTTTCTATTCTGCTTCATTTCTGTCAGCCTACAGATGTGCCAATGCCTTTAGATTAGCTCCAAGATTTTGAAATGAGAATAATGGACACTGAAGGAAGATTTAAAGAATGAAACAGCTGTGTGTCCTAGAAATATAACCTTGGGCTCTTGGGGAGGACATTCCTATCTGTTTTATAGAAGACCTTTATGATAAACCCTAGAGTGCAGTACAGGCTGACGGCAGGCAGGGAATGCTCCTCCTTACGTCTTCCTACCAGTTGCTGCAATGGGGAATGAAAAGTGCTGCTTCTTACTGCGGGCTGACTCAATAGTGACTGTTTTTGAGAGTCTTTCTTCTTCTTCTTTTTTCTTCTTCTCCTCCTCCTCCTTTCTTATCCTGACAAGCAAAGTATATTTTGCTATTAAAAGAATTACATTATTAAAACACTGCAGCATCTGAAACGATGCAAATAGGATTTGTGCTATGTGCTGTCTTGCTTCGGTAAATAGTAGTGGTAGTGATAACACGAACAACCATAGTAATAATATAGAGGACCTAGCCTTTATTGAATAGTTAATATGTTCTGGGCACCATGTCATTTAGTCCTCACAACAACCCTTAATATCCTCATTTTACAGATGAAGAAACTGAGGCTCAGAGAGATTAATTTACTAATCCAATTTTACATAGCTAGAAAGTGGTGAATTTGAACGCACGTCTGCTTCTAGAGCTGACATTCTTACTCAACATGCTGTACTACCTCTCATATTTATACTTTTCATAGAATCACAGGATGTTGATGCTGGGAAGGACTGCTTATCAAGCTATCCCACCTTTTATTTCCTTCCAGTCTTGAGATCTTTTAGGGCTGGGAGCATGCACTTGGAAGTGATATTGATATCACTATCTCCTAGTGGTAGAGAGGACATGGAGTGAGAAGAAGAGTGTGGAAAATCAGTTTCCTGGGTGAAAAAGAGGAGAAGCTAACTCTTCTGACCAGCAATTCCAATGCTCTGAGTGGAGGAAATACAATGGCTGTGAAGGCCTGGCAGCAGCAACCAGCATAGCCAGCCCTCTCCCAGGCTTTACGATCCCCTGGCAGATGCTAGTCTGCCTGTTAGGGAGCCCATATCCAGGCAGACCTCTTCATTTAGAGAGGCGGAAATGGAGGGCCAGAGAGGCCAAGGCTGCTAGTAAGTTACTTCAGTAAAGGCAGTGGTCCATAAGACTGTCATTCATGAATGTAGAGTCTGCGCCTGTCTTGTTCACCCTTCTATTTTCAGTGCCAGCAATAAATAGTAAGAGTGTAAATTTATGTTTCATGAATTCATTATCATTATTTAAGGGGGCTTGTTCATGCTCTTGATTTCCTGTCTTTGTTCCTGGTTTTTCTCTGGCCCCACTGGTGCTGCTGCTATTGGAGGTATCTCACATGGAGGTGAAAGGAGGAAAAATAAAGACAGCCGTCTTATCTTTTGAAAATTCCACTTCCTCTGCCCTGAGATCTTACTGGCCATTGTTGGCAAGCTCAACATCTGGACATCAGCAATTGCTAACGATGCCCTGGTATCTGGGACTTACCTTCTTGTCTTGCATATGTTTCTAGAGATTAGAGTAAGGAAAGGGAAGTAGTTCCAGTATTTCAGTATCTCAGTTCCAAAAGGGTAAAAGGCACATACAAATGGGACTCCCACAAAACAAAACAATGCAAAATCAACTCTCCTGGATCAATAGGGACTACCTTTAAGAAGCTTAAATGAAGTTTACCTTGAAAGTAAGAACTTGATGAGAAGCTTTAGGAAGAAGATGGCTACCTTTATAGCTGAATGACTGATGCTACTCCCAGGACCCCAAGGAATTGCAAAGTTTTATCTCCCTTCTGGGTAAATCAACCTAAATCAAACTGAAATATTATGTTTGGGTCCATCAAAACACCTTTAACTCGTCCTTTCATTTTGGTTTGCCTTTTGACAGGATGTAATCACAGATCCGTTCAAACTTGCAGAAGTGTCTGACAACATGAGCTCCAGATGTGCCCCTGATGTTGCTAGCGGCTGCTGTGGCACAAAGAAAAGCTGCTAAAACTACTGCTGACCAGAAGACAGTGGGCAGGAGGCGAAGGAATGAGTTACATATATCTCTTATCCTGCTCTTCCCCATAGCACAACCACAAGAAAGAATAAACGGCAAAAAGCACCATATTCTAGATCACTGATAAAAATAAATGAATCATTTTTAGAAGGTTTTAATTAAAAATTCACAGCAAATCACCTAAAGACTAGTTAAGCTGAGATTTCTCTATCTCAACAAATTCAAAGTTCTGGTGCCACTTACTGGTCAGAAATGGAACTGAGACTCAGTCAAGGCCAGTGGGCAAGAAGCCTTTAGAAATAATGGTTGGCAGAGGGTCTCAGGAAGAACATCTTCCCTTGGACCTGCATAGCACCTTTTGGACTTTTCACCATGTTTGCTCATTAAACCAGGCTCCTACTGAAATCATGCTAATCATTCCAAAAGACTGCCAAATCACATTTGGTAGGAGTGCTCTTGAGGTAACTGGTCTTTTAAATCAAATAGTTTTTTTTTTTTTTTAATTTTATTTATTTATTTTTTTCCCCAAAGCCCCGGTAGATAGTTGTATGTCATAGTTGCACATCCTTCTAGTTGCTGTATTTGGGACTCGGCCTCAGCATGGCCAGAGAAGCGGTGCGTCAGTGCGCGCCCGGGATCTGAACCCGGGCTGCCAGCATCGCAGTGCGCGCACTTAACTGCTAAGCCACGGGGCCGGCCCCAAATAGATTTTCTTTTTTGTAAATTTGCAATTGAATGAAGAAAACAAATGAATAATCTTTAACCTCAATTCACCCTAATGTATGACAACATAGTGACTATCTGTAGTAAATCCGAACTGGATCAGGAAAAGAGTTTGATAATTTTTAAAAGAAGAGTTGGAAGGGGCTGGCCTGCTGGCATAGTGGTTAAGTTCACGTGTTCCACTTCAGCAGCCTGGGGTTCGCTGCTTCAGATCCCGGGCACAGACCTACACACCGCTCATCAAGCCATGCTGAGGCAGTGTCCCACATAGAAGAGCTACAACTCTACAACTATGATGTACAATGCAGCCCCTATTCACTGGGGCTTTGGGGAGAAAAAAGAAAAAAGAGGAAGATTGGCAACAGATGTTAGCACAGGGCCAATCTTCCTCTAACAAACAAACAAAACCTATACTTAAAAAAAAGAAAAAGAAGAGCTAGGAGATATTTACATTTTTAAATGGTGGATTTCTTTTCCTTTACAAGGTGCCCTGGTTAAACTTTCAGGAAAGTATTAGATTTATTTATTTTTTATTTTATTTTATTTTATTTTTTTGTGAGGAAGACCAGCCCTGAGCTAACATCCGATGCCAATCCTCCTCTTTTTTGCTGAGGAAGACTGGCCCTGGGCTAACATCTGTGCCCATCTTCCTCTACTTTATATGGGATGCCGCCACAGCATGGCTTAACAAGCGGTGCGTCAGTGTGCACCTGGGATCCCAACTGGCGAACCCCGGGCCACCACAGCGGAGCATGCACACTTAACCACTTGTGCCACCAGGCTGGCCCCTAGATTTAGTTCTAGTTTCCATAAAGAAGAAGATTGAGGAATATTTCAAGGATGATTACATCATTAGAAATGAAGAACGTTAAGGAAAGTTTCAAGGATGATTAAATAAATTGAAGACTTTGTCAGGGGACACAGAAAGGTATGTGTCATATATAAGTCATGGTCCTTGTCATTAGGAGCTGATAGTTCAGTTTTGTAATAACAACCTTTAAGCAATGAAGACTTTTAATATGAAAATCTCAGCCAGTTGCTCTGAGCTCAATGCAAAAAGAACCAGGGGGGTGCTGGCATGGCCCAAGAAATTTTTTATTCAGGGGTATGAGAATTTTTAGGCCTTGTAAAACATTGGAATGGATTCTACAGGCCAGACTCCTCTTTTAAAAAAGCTGTAAAAAAATGGAGAAATTCTCAGATTTCTGAGTGGGTTCAGCTATAGACGCTGACTTACTGCTACAGACTGAGGCGAGGACTGGGTGGTATCTTTTTTTTTTTTTGCTGAGGAAGATTTTCCCTGAGCTAACATCTGTGCCAGTCTTCCTCTATTTTGTATGTGAGGTGCCGCCACAGCATGGCCACCAACGGGTGGTGTAGGTCCATGCCCAGGATCCGAACCCTGGGCCACCAAAGCAGAGCACACCAAACTTAACCACTAGGCCACAGCGCCAGCCCTGGGTGGTATCTTTTAAGCCCTATTCAACTCAGTGACCTTGATTCTAAACAGTGCTTTCTTGGTTCTAGAGTTCAGTATCTACCCAGTCTTTACCTACTTTAGTGACAGCATTTGTTAGAATGGTACAGCTGGGATTAAGCATACTTCAGTATCCATGAGCATAAGATGGTCCCGCTAGAGGGGAAATGATGAAAAGAAAGGATGTTCTGGTTACTTGGTTTATCGGGCTTTTCTGAATTTAGAGAGAGGAGATATTAGTCTTTCATTTGTCATTCTGAACTCTCAGTTCTCCCAAAAAGATGTTGAGTGGAGATTGAGCTGGAATATGGAAATTCATGGTATTCTTTTCCTAAGAGTAACATACTTTATACATTATTTTCCAACAAAAATATACATTTTAAGAATTGTATTTGACCTGGAATCTAGAAAAAATATATATTAGACAACGTAAAATTAAAGTAGACGTTTTGTCCAGAAAAATGCTATAAGCAGTTATTTAAATATTCAAAATAGGTGAAATAGACAACTAGGAACGTACAACCCTTATAAGTGAGGATATCTCTCCTTTAAGAGTGAGAGGTGGTATGAATGATGATAAGGAGCAAAAACCTGATGCCAAACTTGATAGTTTTTTTTTCCTCTTAACTCTGCCACTTAGCATTTTGGGCTTGAGAAAATTATTTAACATCTCTGTGCCTTTGTTTCCTCATTTGTTCGAAGTTCTTTGAAAGAGTGCGTGGCACACGGTTTAGATTATTACTGGTTTAGATCTCTGTGGTTGCTACCAGCATGCGATGTCAGGACCACCTAAAGACCAATGCTGCTTTTGCTGCCAGAGCGTGGTTTAGGAAGCTGCCTGTAGTTCTTTTGACAGCAGGTGACTTTTCCCCCAATATTTTATTGAGACAGCTTTCAAATATGCAGAAAAGTGTATTGAATTATAGTGACTACCCATTTACCCACCACCTAGATTATAGCCTTGTTAACCTTCTGCCATCATTTAATACAGAGCCACAGAAACAGGGGCCTAATTCTTCCCTAGCCACAAACCCTTTTCAAAAGATGTTTAAGGAGCAGATTTTCTCTTCATTGATCACTGTATCAAATACAGTATTTTCAGTCCTTCATTATCACAGGGGGAGATTTATTTAAAAATCATGGAAGCCTGCAGAGGCTTTTCAGTTTACCTACTGGGGGAGCCCCAGCAGTGGCCTAAATAGAACCTTCACCCCCACCCTCACTTCCAGCCATGCATAGCTGAAAAGGTCATGGCTTTGTGCCAAGAAGACAGCAGAACCTGCTCCTCATTGATTCTCGGCCTTTCCTTGGATGGCTCCAAGGAAGTAGCCAAGGCAGTGACTAATTCTGCCCTATTATGTTGGGAGGTCTACTAAGTGAGCCTAGCAAGGACTGTCAACCTATCCAACCATACTTTCATTTATTCACTAAATATTAATTAAGTACCTCCTGTGTACCAGGCACTGTCCTAGGCATGGATAGCCAGCAATGGAATATTATGAACTGCATGGTCAACAAGACAAAAACAGCTAAGCATATTTTCTAAGCTTTGTTGGCACCTGTCCTAACTTCTGTGATTTGCCAAGTTTCTTCAGTTGCACACACACCACAATTTGGGTCTCAACAAGGGTTCTTTTATAGACCGTGCCCTAAGACTCAGTGGAGGGAGATCTCACTAGATCATAAAAATGAACTCTTTTGCAAATATGAAGCTGCAATTATACAATGACTTGAGCTTTACTGGTTCATTCCAGTCTCTATTCAACTGCTGATCCTGCAGTTCCTGTAAGCACAGCTCCCACTGAGGTTAATGGGAGTGTTATGTGAATGTAAGTTTTGTATTTAATTCTCTCCTGCTGAGGGAGCCTTGCTTGTCTTGGACTGACGACCGTACCAATCCCCTTCCCCAAGGGGGACAGGCTAGACCCTCCTTTCATGGAGCAGAGCCTTGCAGTGGTGATGTGCTCCAGGTGAGGGGGAAATCAATTTGGGACAAAACTGTTCTGCCCTAATGCTACTCCATTGCCTCATATAATAGCAGAATGCCTCAATACATTGTCCAGAAGCCAGAGAGAGTAAAAAAGTAGAATGGTAAATTGATGATGTTCTGTGTGCACTGTAAGCCAGACTTGGGTCTGCTAACTTTTAACACTAGGCCTAAAGCCATTAACCTTCTCATTCATGGAGTGAAACATGATACAGGTGACAAAAAGCAGGTATTCTTTCTAGATCTGGCTCTGCTGATGAACCAGTTACTTGCCCATAGGAAAATCCTTTGTCTGCTTTGGGGTTCTCTTTTCCCATCTGTAAAATGAGAGTGCGGAACTCGACATAATCTAAGTTCCCTTCCAGGCTTAGAGACAGATTTATAGGTCTAGATTCTGGGGAGGTCACATTAAATTGTTTGAGTTAGTTGCCTTCATGTATAAATCAGAAGATTTTACATAAAATATGAATTTCTGGCTTCTCTGGAAAAATTGGAAATGCCGGCAACATTAGCCCTGCATTTCTGCACAGCTGCCATGGCCAGAGTAAGTAATGGCTTCCCCTTCAGATGGGGCATGTCCCTTTAGACAGTTTGCCACCATCCCTACCAATCAACTTTACTGCCCCTGTAGGCTTTTGAATTGATGGCCCTGTTTTAGGACTAGAATAGCACAGTTTCATCAAAGTTACAAGTGAGGTTTTTTTTTCCCATTATAGTTCAAATGATGGCAGGTCTATCGCTTAATCTACGACTCTGACTTATATATTTAATTCATTACAAGCAGAAGCCAAGCAGGGCACGTGGAGCTCTGCGGGGATGCTTGCAGAAGGGGACCAAAGGGTGCCGGAGCTGCTTATGGTAATCTGACATATAACTCAGAGGCTAATTGTGTCAGGTGAGGTGGCCTGGACAGTCTATTCTCTGTTCCCAGAGTTAACAAGCTTCCCTCACAGACTTTTCTTTGTGAATATTAAATGAGCATCCTCCGGAAAGGAAAGCCTCAAAACGTCAAGTTGCTGGGGAGGAAAGGTTTGCACAGCAAGTGCAGAAGGACTTGTGTGGCGTCTAGGCTCAGTGGTTAATCTTTCTATTAACTGTCCTTATTTTCTTTTTCTTACTAACCTTATTATTCTTTTCAACTGGATCTAACTAGGGAAATGTTGTGAAGGAGGTATTATTATTTTTGCTTTTAAATAATCTAACAGGAGCCCATAAAGCCTACCAAACCCTTTAAAACTGGTGATCTCTCATGGTAATGAGGAAGATTCATTGCTTTGTGTGGATATAAAGCGTGCCAAATATCCCAAGTTGTTTCTCTACTGAAAATAACTCCCTTACACCTCCCTCATGATGCTGATTTTTCTAATTTTACAGAAGAGACAGCCAAGGCTGAGGATATTTAAATCTTGCACGGTGGGAGTACAGTCTGAGAAGTATTAGAATGAAGACTAGAAGTAGGTCTTCTGACTCCTCTACCATTGCATCATGGGGTTTGTCCTTGCTCTCTCCTTTATGGAATTCTCAAATTTAAAAATACAGCAATTACAAAGGGAAATGATTACTATAAAGGTAAGGATCCTGGTTACATCTAGGGTAGAGAAGAGGAGTGTGATCGAGAAGGCATATATAGAGGTTTTCTCAACTAGGGGGTGGTTCCCTTTACCAGTATAAATTATTATAAAGTGAACATAATCTTTGCCTGGGACTGTCCCAGTTTAAGCCTTAAACTAGGTTAATTATTAATAGTACCCTTTTTCACTCTCAAATGGGTCGTTTTGGACGACAAATTATATGGCCACCTATTACACATTTATGTTTTATGCATTTTTATGTATGTCTATTATATGTCAAAAATTTTTTAAAGTTTAAAAAAATATATCGGAAAGTCTGACTCATGACCAGCAGGCCAGGCCAACCTGGGAAACCTTATGTTTGCTTGAAGATTCATGATTACTGCACAGACCACAGTGGCAGTAGCTATGATTCAGGTATGGACTTCCAGAACAGAGGGTGTGGTGTCCCATCTTGGTGTTCTGGGGGCTCCTGTGGCAGGAGATAGTTATCTCTGTTTCTTTGTCCTACACGTGGCTGGAGAGTGGTGTAGCCCTGAGTCCTAATTGTCAAGGTCAGTCCAAGGTAGTATTTGAGAAAGTGCTTTGTGAACTGTGAAGCTTTTTTCTACTTTGAGTGGCAGGAGTTCCCTAAATCCCTAAATGGCAGGGGCCAGCATCACTGCAGTGGGACCTGTCAGTGAATCTGCCTATAATACAGCTCTTCTACTCAGAACTTTATATAGCTCCTGAGTGCCTACACAACGAAATCTAAACTCCTAAACCTGGCATTCAACCCACCACAAACCAACCCTGACCAACTTTCCAATGTTATTCCTGCTGTTCCTCTTCCAGGGCTGTGGAATCAAACTCAGCCACATGGTATTCCAGAACTGCTGCTCCCTTTCCAACCTCACCTCACACTCCCCCCCTTAGAATGTCTTTTTCCTCTTTCTTCTCTCTCAGTCCCTTTGTCATGGACTGCATGTTTGTGTCCCATCCCCCCCTCCCCGTGTGGCTGTATTTGGAGATGGCCCTCTAAGGCAGTAATTAAGGTGAAATGAGGTCATAGCTTGGGGCCCTGATCCAACAGCATTAGTGTCCTTATAGGAAGAGACCAGAGAGCTTGCACCCTCTCTCTTTGCGTGCTCAGAGGAAAGGCCATGTGAGGACAAAAGCCAGGAAGACAGCTGTCACCAGAGACTGACCCCGCAGGACCTTGATCTACAGAACTGTGAGAAAATAAATTTCTGTTGTTTAAGCCACTCAGTCTGTGGTATTTTGTTGGCAGCCCAAGCTGACTAAGACACCCTTCTTGGAATAGCTCTTACATCGGCAGATCTAAAACCTATCTAGTTTTCAAGGACCGACTAAGGGACCATGAAGCTTTCCTCAATTCCTCCACTTTATTTGTACTTCTTTTTAAGATATTTGATGTTCTATCCTGTATTATGTAGTTATTTATATACACATTTCCTAGCCTCCATACTAGTAAGTTTTTTTGGGTAACTTCTGATTCAGCATTACAGCTCCACAATGCCTATTAGATATAAAATATATTTTATTGAATGAGTGAAAGAAAGAGGAAAAAATGGGGTGAGAAATAAGACAAACTTTAAAATTTAAAGAGGAAGCAGAGAATTGAGACATGGTATTAACAAATGAGGAGAAATAAGTTAAATCTTTAGTTCAATCATGTTTAAAATAAAACAACTAGGTATCTCAGAGGAACTAAAAATCGGCACAGAATTTTTTTCCACTGAGATCTGACATATTGTTTGTCTATACATGGGGGGTTGGACTTATTACTGGAGTAGAATTTTTGCTCCAGCTTTGGAGGTTGTGGAAAAAAGACCATGAGAATGAACTTAGCTGCTATGAGAAAACTGACATTTTATGCTAGAGTCATGATCATAAATTAAAGCTCTGTATCAGACCCATGCAGGTCTGAATCTTATGGGAGGGGTCAGAATTGGATGTCCAGGATCTGTTCTTTCCCCTGCGGTCCCATTTCTAGCTACCATTCTCCTGTCAGAGTCTCCCTTATCTCCCTCCTCTTCCTCACTCCCCACATGTGGTTTTTAAATTTAGATTTTTGAACAGGCAATACTCACATGGGTCAACACTTTAAAACTATGTAAGTGAAGAACTTCCCTACAATCTCAACCTGGGTTGAGTGTTTCAGTCAGGGTGATAACGATAATCAAGCTCAGAACCTTTCCTTGTCCAAGATTGAGCTGGAGGCTGGAACTAGATGGAACAGCAGTCAGAAAGAACAACCTAAAAGAGTCTAGAAAGTGCTGAAGTTGCAGGGCCTGGCAGTCAGGAGGACAGGGGTCATGGCACAGGGCAAACAGTGGGCTTCTAGCAGCAGAAAGCCCAGAAGCGGGGGCCTGGCCCAGTTGCATAGTGATTAAGTTTGTGCGCTCTGCTTCGGCGGCCCGGGATTCATGGGTTCGGATCCCGGGCGCGGACTTACGCATGGCTTATCAAGCCACGCTGTGGCAGGCATCCCACATAAAATAGAGGAAGATGGGCACAGATCTTAGCTCAGGGCCAATCTTCCTCAGCAAAAAGAGGAGGACTGGCAACAGATGTTAGCTCAGGGCTAATCTTCCTCACCAAAAAAAGAGAGAAAGCCCCGAAGGTCAAGGAAGAGAGCAGTGGAGGAAGGAAGTGGGTGACAGCACAGAGCGCAGGAGACTTCTTGGGGCTGCCCCACTGGGAGGGTCAGGAGAGGCAGGCTGCCTGGGAGAACGGCAGTATCCAGTGCACCTCGGAGGGACCGGGAGCCCAGGGAGTGCAGGGAGGGTGGAAGGAGACGGCAGAGTGGAAGTGGCAAGGGGTGACCCGCCATCGGCAGGGTGGCTCCCTCGCACCCACCTGAGCACCCTGGAGACTTGGGATTCCCGGGAAGGGCTGCACCTGAGGAGCTTGGGCCCTCCTCAAGGGAGGAAGCTTTTCTCACAACTCCGTCAAAAAGCCACATTTTTCTTTCTCTTCCTACCCCAGTGACTACGTCCAGAAAATATCTAAAAAAGGAAGAAATAGGAAAGCCCCAAACAAAAAGCCTGAAAAGTCCTCTAGAGAGGGTAAACGGCATTGCTGATTTGATTTGATTTGGGGTTTTTTGCCCACCGTTGTGGCAAGTTTTCATCTGAGCTAAAAGAGCTCTATGTATTTAAACAAGTGGACAATGTTGCTTCTGAGAAATCTCTCTCAGGGGGACTATTTGGTTTTAGGGAAAGTTGGGAAACTCCAGCATTTGCCCAGTTCCTGTTTTTCCTCAGAAGACCTGGTGCTTTGGAGCAATTAAAATGTCACTGTTGAAGGAATAACTTTGAATACTTTTCTACAGGTAGGCAATTTTGGGTGGGGGTGGGGAGGGGACGCTTCTTTATAAAATTAGAGCTTTCTGTTGAGAAACAAAATGTATAGAGAACCATTTGGTGTTTTACTTGCAATCTTTAAGAAAATCAAACTCTAAAAGACTTTTAGGTCTGGATGCAGTGCCCGCCCAAATCCCGGAACCTGCAGACGTGGGAGCTTCTCCTTTGCAGATGAGAGAACTGAATGGTCCCTCGTCCCCTGTAGTATCCAGTGAAGGATTCTGGCAAGAGACAGTGAGTTAGGGAAGGTATTTGCTAGGACACTGCGGCTTTACCTAAATGACTTCCTGAAGGTCGGAGTCAGAACCTACCTAGGATTAGACGTCTGCAGCAACCATTTAGCAGTCTTGGACCTTTTGTAACCCTTTTTGGAGGTGAAATATGATCAGAATTCAGAGTTTTGTCATATTTTTTTTTCTTCCAGATTTAAAAAGAGATCCCCAGAAGATGAATGCCCTTGCCCTGCATTCATCCAGATGGACAGACTGGGAAGTCCCTGGAAGTCAGGATAAGCCTGCACCAGCAGCCCCTCGCTAAAGAGAGGATAAATCCTTGAGCTAAGAATCCTCCAGACTTGAAGGAAGATCCCTCTTGCTAAGGAAAAATGACTTGGCTTAGGTGTCTAGATTGCTCTGTGTCTGGGGTGTACATGATGAATATGACCCACCCCCACCACCCAGGATAAACATCACTCAACAATCCCCTGTGTAAATTAGAGCTTGGCTTATTTTATATTGTAAATTGTCTTGGTCAGTCCTTTCTGACCTTTTTGCTATAAAGTCCTGAATTTCTCTTTTTTCCTCTTGTTTTGGTAAGGAAGATTAGCCCTGAGCGAACATCTGTTGCCAATCTTGCTGTTTTTGCTGAGGAAGATTGGCCCTGGGCTAACATCCGTGGCCATCTTCCTCTACTTTATATGTGGGATGGCTGCCACAGCATGGCTTGATAAGTGCTGCATAGGTCCACACCTGGGATCCAAATCTGCAAACCCCAGGGCACTGAAGTCAAGTGTGCGAACTTGACCACTATGCCACTGGGCCAGCCCCCTGAATTTCTAACTTGCTTCTAAATTGCTGAATGCCACACTTTCCTGACTGTTCTAGCTTTCTCTGAGCTCCACAGGATATGTCTGCAGGTTTGGCAGACTTTCCCCCACCCCTTTGTCCATACTCCTATCCCACAGTGTACATTCAGCATTTGAGAGCCTTTAATCATCTTCCCTCTTAGCTCCCTTAAACACACTGGTACTCAAACTTTTTATGAAGTTAAAACAGTTTCATTATCAATCAGCTGACTTAGAAGGACCATATCTATCCTTAACTTCTGTCAGATATCCCTAAAAATCTCAGTTTTTCTTCTCAACTTCGATAACGCTATTTTTATAAATGCATGCCAAGTCTGTGAATTGGGTTTTTTTCTTCTGAACTTATTTTCCAAATATAGCAGTATGAGAATTGGGGGTGGGAGAAGCAGCAGCAGAAACTGAAGGGCTGGAAACTAGAGTTGGGACATTATTTGAAATAATCGGAATAAAAATTCTTTCATTTCTTTAACATTCTACAAATACTTTTTTGAACAACTACAGTTGTTCTAAGAGGTCCTGGTGATACAGCAGTGAACAAAACTTGACCTTAGGAAGGTCAAGTTCTAGCAGAAGGAGACAGATAAACTAAATTAGGGAAAATAAAGCAGAGATGGAGTATAGGGAGTATTTGTTTACAAGTTAAAAAAAGTGGCCGTTGAGCAGTTTTGAAGGAGGTGTACTAAGGGGCTATGTCGACACCTGGAGGAAGAGAGTCCCGGGCACAGGAAACAACAGCGAGTGTACAAGCTCCCAGGGGAGCACTCCTGGAGAGGAGGAACAGCTGGGAGAATCTGGCTGGAGCAGCAGGTGATGATGTCAGAGAAGTAAGGGGAGGTAGGAGACTGTTGAGAGCCTCCTCGGATATTGTTGGGTGCTGTGGCTTTTACTGTGATGAGATGGGGAAGCCAGTGGAGGTTTTCAAACAAGGGAGCTACAGGGTCTGATTTAACAAAACCACTCTGGTTGCTGGGTTGAGAAGGGAAGGAGGCAGGTGTAGAAGAGAGGCCAGTTAGGAGGTCACTGCAATCATCTCTACAAGATATTGATCAGAAACGTCCGATTGGTTTACAAAAACGGATGAAAATGTGCTTGCAGAATAAAAAGAAAAAAAAAGCAATTATCTCTTGGATGTTTAACTTGCGAGAAAAAGACAAATTTGGCAGCCACTCTGCTACCACGTCTCCTCCAGACAGTGGGCTTGGGAGTCCTGGGGAGCTAGGTCTTCAAGATTTTTTTCTCCTGAGCGACCTATGAACCAGCAGGGTTTGGTCAACGTGATTAATAATGCGCCTTTATGGGTCTACTTAGGATGTCTGCCCTCTCCCATTTCCTAAACTTTCCTGGGTTCTACCCCTTCAGCACGTATGGAAGGGGGTCCAGGGAATACATATTTTCAGCAAGAATACGAGGGCATTCTTATGACTTGGAGGTTTGGGAAACTGCTGCACTCTAACCTCCCCACCTCGAGCACACATTTTGGAGTTTGCCGCGGACCTGGAAAGCGTTGCAGGGCTCCCAAGAGGCCGGCAGGTGGCGCCACCTGATCGCCAGGTGCAGAGTGCGCGCCTCTTGTAAGAAGTGAGAGGATCCAGAAGAGCTGGTCGGTGGGTGCTGGGGTCACCCGGCCGCCGCTTATCCCGGGCGGAGCGGCGCGCACGATACAGGAGGGTGGCGTGGTCAAGCACCCCGGATTCTTTTTAGGCTAATGTGCATCTTAAGCCGTGCCGAGTGGGCTTCTCCTGGGGCAGGAAGGCGCAGCCCTCTCTTCACGGGTATTGAGCACTGGGGAGCCGGCAGAGCAGTACAGGCAGAACCGGTCGACTCGCCCCGCGGGACATTAGTCCAACCACGCCGACCCAGGCGCGGGGATCTGCTAGCGAGGCCCCTCAAGGAGCAGCGGAGCTGTGCACGGCCTCATTTCATTGGCAGCCGGACTGGAGGCCCCACCCCCTTTCGTACAGCTCTCGTCTGTGACTGGCTCTCGGGCCCGGCTGGCCACACCTCCTCCCCTCGCACATACACAAGAGTCACGCGCCTTTCAGTTGGAAACTTGGCGTGCTGGGGAGGACGCCCCCCTCATCGCCCCACCCACCTCCCTTGCCATTGGTCCGCGGCGCCGCTCGAGACCACGCCCCCATCCCAGTCCCCTGGCTGGGAGGTCGGGCGCCCGCTCGTGATTGGCTGGTTGGCCTGCCTCTCGCGGGAGGGGCTGGCGCTCCCCCCTCCTTCTCCCCCCTCCCGCGAGCTCGAGGGTCCTTGGCTTGCGGAGGGCGAGTCAGTGTCAGTCAAGGAGGCGGGCTGCTGAGCGCTGGGTGCGGACGCTCTGTTGCAGTCTCGCTCAGGGGCCGGTGCCTGCGCTCGCGCCGTCGGGTGGGAAGGATGAAGCCGCAGCTGGAGCAGCCACCGTATGATTGGCTGTGGCGCTTGTGAACCCGAAGTAAAGATGGCGGGCGGGCAGGCAGTCGCCGCACTGCCCACTTGGAAGATGGCCGCGCGCCGCAGCCTCAGCGCCCGCGGCCGGTGGGTTCTGCAGGCGGCGGGGCGGCTACTGCCGCTGCTACTGCTGAGCTGCTGCTGCGGCGCGGGCGGCTGCGCAGCGGCGGGCGAGAACGAGGAGACGGTGATCATCGGGTTGCGGCTGGAGGACACGAACGACGTGTCGTTCATGGAAGGGGGGGCGCTGCGGGTGAGCGAGCGGACCCGGGTCAAGCTGCGGGTGTACGGGCAGAACATCAACAACGAGACGTGGTCCCGCATCGCCTTCACCGAGCACGAGCGGCAGCGCCACAGCCCCGGCGAGCGCGGGCTGGGGGGCCCGGCGCCGCCAGAGCCGGACAGCGGCCCCCAGCGCTGCGGCATCCGTACCTCAGATATCATCATCTTGCCCCATATCGTTCTCAACCGCCGTACATCGGGCATCATTGAGATCGAGATCAAACCGCTGCGCAAGATGGAGAAGAGCAAGTCCTATTACCTGTGCACGTCGCTCTCCACGCCCGCCCTGGGCGCCGGCGGCCCGGCGTCCGCGGGTGGCACTGTCGGAGGCAAGGGCGGCTCCGGGGTGGCCGGGCTCCCGCCGCCCCCGTGGGCTGAGACCACCTGGATTTACCACGACGGCGAGGACACCAAGATGATCGTGGGCGAGGAGAAGAAGTTCCTGCTGCCCTTCTGGCTGCAGGTGATCTTCATTTCGCTGCTCCTGTGCCTGTCCGGCATGTTCAGCGGCCTCAACCTGGGGCTCATGGCCCTGGACCCGATGGAGCTGCGCATCGTGCAGAACTGCGGCACGGAGAAGGAGAAAAATTACGCCAAGCGCATCGAGCCCGTGCGCAGGCAGGGCAACTACCTGCTGTGCTCGCTGCTGCTGGGCAACGTGCTGGTCAACACCACGCTCACCATCCTGCTCGACGACATCGCCGGTTCAGGCCTCGTGGCCGTGGTGGTCTCCACCATCGGCATCGTCATCTTCGGGGAGATCGTGCCCCAGGCCATCTGCTCCCGACACGGCCTGGCTGTAGGGGCCAACACCATCTTCCTCACCAAGTTTTTCATGATGATGACCTTCCCCGCTTCTTACCCGGTCAGCAAGCTGCTGGACTGCGTCCTGGGCCAGGAGATAGGCACCGTCTATAACCGGGAAAAACTGCTGGAGATGCTCCGGGTCACCGACCCCTACAACGACCTCGTAAAGGAGGAGCTGAACATCATCCAAGGGGCGCTGGAGCTCCGCACCAAGACAGTGGAGGACGTGATGACTCCCCTCCGGGATTGCTTCATGATCACCGGCGAAGCCATTCTGGACTTCAACACCATGTCGGAGATCATGGAGAGCGGCTACACTCGCATTCCAGTGTTTGAGGGGGAGCGCTCCAACATCGTGGACCTCCTCTTTGTCAAAGACTTGGCCTTCGTGGATCCAGATGACTGTACTCCCCTGAAAACCATCACTAAATTTTATAACCACCCCTTGCACTTTGTTTTCAATGACACCAAGTTGGATGCTATGCTGGAAGAATTTAAGAAAGGTGGGAAATTTTGGTATCTTTCGTTGCCTTGCTCTTTCTCTCTCGATCCTCCTCCCTCCTTGAGCCCTCTACCCTCAGAGCAACCCTCTAAGGCGAGCTGACCGGAATTTCTCCTCTCTCTTAATTGCAGAGTTGAAAGGGTGGTGTGGATTTGGGGATGGATTAAACTAGTAAGAGCTTCTAGGTTCTATAAAAGCACAAGACTGGCTTCTCTTGCTTTTTCCCATATCAAAAAGCAGGCTTCCTGTTTTCTGTGCATGATGCTCTGCCCAGCCTTCTGGTCTTGAGGGGTCTGCTGCATTCATTGCCCGGGTTCTGAGTGGGTAGATGCAAGTAGGGGCCGGCTGATGTCATGCTTTGCCATTTGGTGGATATGTACTAACCGCAGGCATTTGGAAAACATTTAAATAGCTTTTCTAAACCAAATACAATCCTTTTCCTCCTCCTTAAACATTCACTGATGTTTCAGAGATTGGAAGTGCATTTTCAATAGCTCTGTTCCTGGTTGTCTGGTGACCTATGGGGAAGATTGAGGTCTGCCTTTGAGGATAGGGGATGGAGCGAGCCATATATCACCAAAAGAATTCACTCATTTGGATGTGACTTGCCTTAGCTAGAAACGAGTTTTTTTTTTTTTTTTTTAACTAAAGTTAGTTATTAATATATAACTTGGAAAGGCTAGAGGTAAGTTAACCTTTTACGAGGCTTTATCTTGTCTAGCTTTCTTCACTATTTGTTTATATTCTGACAACAAGTAAAATTTCCCAAATCAAGTGTGGTTTTGGCAGAAAGCCTGAACCTTTAACGATGGGATGAATCCCCTTATTATGGTTATTTATTTCTTGAGTCTTTCGGATTTAAAAGTGTTCTTTTTAACCTTAATCACCTGGTACATGAAATTGAAGTATGTCTCCAAGTCAGCGCTCACTGTTCCAGGGAGTTATAACAGGGAAGAGAAGTGCAGAGTCTGGTGTTCTCACCTCTGTTTGCATCGTGGTGGTTTTTGTTTGTTTGTTTTACCATGTACTGAACAGGTAAATAGCAACTCATATTATTGTTACTGATATTCTACCTTTAAAAATGTTTCCAGTAAATAGCTAGTGTTGTTATTTGAAAACAAGGGATGCTGAGTGTTTGAATTGCTATGATGCTCGTCCTTGCACACATATTAAAATGTGTATGTAACCTTTAACGACCTGATAGTCCTCAAAACTAAGTTTTCCTTCTTCAAATAGAATTTTGGGCACCAGTAGTGGTTTCTTCACTGAAAATGGCGATGTGTGAGTGGTGACAGCTCACTGGATGTGATGATCTGAACATACTCACAGGGTATGTGGTTGTCCTAATTCCATTTTCCTGCCTGAATGGTGTCCTCTCTGGAACAGGATCACATTGCAGTAATTTTCAGATAAAGGAATAGAGCAGAATGTGCTTTGAAGATTGGTAATTTGCATTTAAAAGCAGAAGGACATTCTTCCGGATTCTTAAACAGGAAAAAGAAAATGTCCATTATCTCTAGGTGACAGAACTTCATTTGGGGTGTCATTGTTCTTTCACTACTAAATTGTTAATTAGAGTATCTAACGAGTCTCTTCTTTCATTTTGCAGTAATATCTGAAATACAGAAAGTTATCTTGAAATGTTTGAAAATGCCTCTGAAATAGTACTTTTATTTTCATTCTGTTGCTAAATTGCCCAATATTGATACAGATAACTTATTCTATGTTTTTTTTTATTATTCAGAATTTTTGCACGTCTGCTGATGGATCGATAGCACTGGTGTGTACTCCCTGCTGACGTCTTTTCTTCACTTCTGCATCTTTTTTCTTTGAGAATTTAGCTCTGCACCTCACAACTCATTAATCTTGCCCCAACCCAAAATTTCAAAATTTGCATTATTTTGAAACTTGTTTTTGGTTGACCTTGAACAATTTTCCTAGGACTAATTTATTTTAATGAGGAACTTTTTTTCTCCCCAAAATTCTCTCTAGTATTTTCTTTGACATGTATTCTTTAAATGATTGGATTACTAATATTTTCCCATGAATTCCAGAAGAATAATAATACACAGGATTTTATTTTTGTCCTTAATCAGAATGATGTAGTTGGTTAAGAACATAGTACAAGTTAAAGGTACATTCAAGCTAGTGGCATATTCGGAAGAGCAGGCAAAGACGGTTGCAAACGGAAAATTTGAGCCATGATCTTAAAGGGATAGAGTGGACATTGTTACTAAACTATAGGAATAATTGCTATTTCACCTTCCCTTTCTTGATTTCTTGATGAGTTTGGTCCCTTTAACCTTACTAACAGCTGTGTTAGTTCGTTGTTCTGTATGAGGTAAAATATTTCACTTAATTTTTTTCTTCATTTTCTAATTCAATTATGAAATAATGTGAACAGTCAACTGTCTGTTATTTTTCTCTATTGAATAGTGGTGTGTGTGATGGTTTGAAGGCTTTTTCTTCCTCTCTTTCCCTCTTTCTCCTAACAATACCAACTGTAGTCCCCAAAACTGGTTAGATCATTAATCCGGATCTCATTGAAAATTACCCTTCCTAATTAAGAATGTCTGCATGCAGCCCTTCCTGTATATGGCTGTACATCATTAGTCTCAGTTATTCTTTACTAAGGAGGGGAAAGTTTCTGTAATGTGGAAAGAAATGAAAAACTACCTTTATATAAGCATATGTGAATGTTGTCTTTCTGACAATTAGAACTTTTTGGTTGGTTTCCAGGAAACTCTTAGCTTTACTTGAGGTTGGAAGACAGTAATTATGCTAATTTTACAGTTAGCTTATTATTATTATTTCTTAGTTATTTGCTCTGTGCCAGGTACAGGGCTGGATGCTTTACATGAATCACCTTGTTTAAATCTGATAATGGCTGAGTGAAGCATTATCTCAATTTTGCACATGAGGAAATTGAGCCTTCAGTTAAATGATTTGTTCAAGGTCACACAGCAATTTGTTGACCTGGGGTTTTAACTAAGGTGTGTGTGACAGCGCTCTTCACATTCTAGTATTCTGGTCCTCTGGATCCTGATTTTCACATTTCTATTTTAAGTGAGTGTGAGGTTTGGTCTTTTGTCAAAACATTGCCTCAGAGCTTGTTGGGCAACAGATACAGAAATGCCTCTAAACATATATATGGCTTTAAATTCAGTGGTTCTGTGATGTACATAACAATTGGTGTCCCCACTTTTGCCATTAAAATAAATTAATTTTTTGGCCTGTGTGATCGTAAATCTAAAGAATTCTCTTTACCACATTTCCACATCAAGCATCAAGATTTATTTTGAAACATTTAATCCTAAAGTTATAGTATACTAGTGTGCTACTTTAGTGGACTACCTGGCAACTGTTTTTCTAACAGCTAAAGTGGTATGTAGTAATGTTTCACTCTTAGTTTCTTATCTGTTTCTGTTGCAAAGGTGACTCAAACTCAGTTTTGTGTTTTAATCTTGATTTTATTTACATTTTTTGTAGCCACCTATATAATAATTGGTTGCTAATGACCATCCTTACAGCTCTGCCCCTGTGCATCATGCAATCAGTCTTTCTCTTTTGTTAGTTTTGTAGTTACTTATAAATCTAAAAGAATAAAAGTAAATCCCCCTAGAGGATTATGAGAATTTTAGAAAAACTGTCTAAAAGAGTGTAGAGGAAAGAAACACAAAATTAAAGATTGCTACCTTGTGTGCAGAAGCTCTCCATTTACCTGATAAAACCTTCCTAACAAACGTTGTGGACTCTTAGCCACCCAGCTGTCTACACTGGGGTTGAATTTGAAGAATTAGTAACCAGTTATTGTTGTTTTGTTTTGTTTTCTTTTAGTGTTGTAACAATTGCATTCCAGTATTACAGAGGATGCTTGTTTTATAGCTGCTAGGGACTTAGGCAGGCTTTTCCTGGCTTTTTCTTAGCTAGGAGCAGGTAGGATCACCAGATAATGTCCTTTAAGGGAAGAATGCAATGTATAGTTTTTACTTAAAACATTAGGTGTACAATTGTCTCTTCCTATAACACAACAAATCTTTTCACATTAATGTGTTGAGAGTTTAACATTAAAAACTTTTTTCGGGCCGGCCCCATGGCTTGGCGGTTAAGTGCGCGCGCTCCACTGCTGGCAGCCCAGGTTCGGATCCCAGGCGCGCACCGATGCACTGCTTCTCCGGCCGTGCTGAGGCCGCGTCCCACATACAGCAACTAGAAGGCTATGCAACTATGACATACAACTATCTACTGGGGCTTTGGGGGGAAAAATAAATAAATAAAATTTAAAAATAAATAAAAATAAATAAATAAATAAAAACTTTTTTCTCACTGAATAAAATGTTCCACTCTCCTAGAATCTAGGAGGATGTTTTTATTGGTGTTTAAAGGTATGAGTGATGTTGGGTATGGGGGGAGATGTATTTGTTTCTATGATCTTGTACGTTTGTTATTTTTGTGCAGTAACACACTTCAGGCTATTCTAATTTTGTGTGATTTTAGAACACAATTACGAAATATCCAGAGTATAGAATCAGAGCTGGAAGGCAGGCGACTCGAGGATCATCTATCCACTGTTTGCGAAACTTAGCAGATGATAAGAATTACTTGGATCACTTATTAAGAATAGGTCCCAGGCCTCACTCAGAGGGACCTCTTGAAGCAGAATCTCCAGGGAAGGGGCCTTGGAATCCATATTGTTAACAGTTAACCTGAGGTTAGGTGAGTTTAGGAAACACTGGTCTACTTAACCTCTTAAATAAGAAAAGTAAACCCTGAGAAGGTGAGAAAGTTAAGTGACTTGCTTAAGGCTACTCACCTAGCTGGTAGCATCAACAGAACTAGAACCCGTGTCCCTGACTCTAGACTAGAATTCTTTCCACTCCAACAAGCTGGCTTTCTGGTCCCAACTTAAAGGTACCTTAACTCTGACCAGAGTTGAAGGTAGCTGCATCATTGAGAAAGCAAATATTCAGGTTTGCCATTGGTTTTTATTTGTCTCGTGATTTTGATGTCAATATTTTTGATATGCTGGATTCAAGCCATCTTTGACAGGCATTTTGTTTCTTAGAAAATAAGTCTGAATGTGTGAGTTCGTTTTATTTTAGCCTACTTTAGTTGAGTTTTTTACTCTGCTAAGGTCAGACTAGGAGGGTATTTTAGGAAATGGGTATTGATATCTATTTTGCTTGAAGCCTCAGGTAGTTAAGTAAGGTGTTTCTTTTCAGTTAACTTGTTTTGGATGTCACTGAGTGATGTATTTTCTTTTTGGTTGTTTCTTCTATGAGAGGAATGAAGATTGGATTTGGGACTGTGAGGTAAAACTTCTTTGGCTCTTTTAATTTTGTGTGTGTGTGTGTGTGTGTGTGTGTGTGTGAGGAAGATCAGCCCTGAGCTAACATCCAATGCCAATCCTCCTCTTTTTGCTGAGGAAGGTTGGCCCTGGGCTAACATCTGTGCCCATTTTCCTCCACTTCATATGGGACGCTGCCACAGCATGGCTTGACAACCAGTGCATCAGTGTGCGCCTGGGATCCGAACCCGCAAACCCAGGGCCGCCGAAGCAGAGCATGCGCACTTAACCGCTGCACCACTGGGCGGCCCCTGGCTCTTTTAATTTTTGTTTGCGGTACAGGTCTGTAAATTTTCCATTGAGATATTCATCAAAACATTTGAAGCCTGTGTCCCATTCATGCATCTATGTGTCCTTTTTCAGTTTTTAAAAAAAATTTTTTTTGTATAATGCAAGTTAAATTCTTACAGAGAATTGTGTCTGGTTTTTGGAGGTTATTTGTGTTAATAGGATCACCGAAGCCTGAGCATAGCCTCTTAGGTCAGGAGACACCATAGTTGAATACCAGCTCTGACTTGGTATGATGTGGATGAAACAGGAAAGGACCTTGTTCTGCTTTTTCTCTTGGTTTTTATGGGGATTACACAGCACCTGTCCCCTCCCCACAAAAGGCCTCAGACTTATTTAAATTCTGAAACATTCCGAATTACTGTAAGAGACTGGTTAATTTTAATTATTAGCAAATCTAAGCACACTTTAAAATATTATTAACCAGGAAAACCCACAAAATAGACTGAACCAACATAATATTGTATGGTTTTATTTGCTTTTGGGTTACTTAAACTTTTAAGAATAAACCTCTGGACTCTAATTAGATGTTTACTTTAGTTGCATATAAAGTAGTATATGTCTTTCTAAGGGGCCCTTCCTTCTAAATGCATGTATTTTATTGGTAGTCTATTTCAATTCCAGTAAGGTTTGCTTGGCATATAAAGAATATTTATTAAATTTAAATACATGGAAATGGATGACTAGGATTGAATATAATTTTAGTATTATCTTTTCATCTTCTTTTTCTCAGAACACACAAACAAGAAACTTCAAGTCCTCCAACATTGAAAAGCAGAGACAAGAAGAAGCATTCTTTCCTTCAGCATCACATACACTGGCAACTCCAGAATGTCTACATAGAGGGATTTTAGGGGTGGCACGCTCTGGAAGGGGGAGCTAGGGGACTAATAACAAGAACCCTCTGTAGGTAATATGTTTATTAGGCTGACTTAGGAGTTGATGGAGATAATGGGCATGCTAACACTCCCCGTTTTACATTCCTGCTACCATTGATCATAAACACTGCTGGAATGATGGTGATATCCTCATTTCTTCATCCTTAACCCCTCCTTGCTCTCAGATCTAGGTAGGAATGTTTCTCTTTGAATTCACACCCTGTGGGGAGGATACCACCTGCCAACGCAAAGGTTAGGAAAAATGTGCTCTTTCTGGATCTACCTTGGACAAGTAATTTACCTCTTTAGCCCTCAGTTTTTTCCACAGTAAAATGGGATATTTTCTAATTCAGAGAGTATTTAGTTCGAATTAATGTGATAATGAATGTAAAAATGCTTCTAATAGTATCTGGCACTTAGTGCTCAGTTAACCATTATTTTTATCATGATGATTCTATAGGCTCTTCATTGTTCTTGGTCTCTCTCTAGGCTAGAGATTGCTAGTCAAGAATACACCTTAGGCCATTGTGCTTATAGTTGTTAGGGATGTTGAAATCTTGAAAGTGCTTAAATATTGTAGGTTTTTTCTTTTCCTTTCTATTGTGATTGAATTCTAGGCTTTGTTACTTTTCTAGCAGTTGCTGTTACTTGATGACATGGCCACATGCGTATATATTTTTAAGGAAAACAGAACAATTGATTACATGTTCTATTCTCCTTCGAGTTAGAATACTGAGTTTAAAAAAATTCTTCATTCTCCTTAACTATAAGTGAAAAAGACAATGAAGTTTAAAAGAAATAGAGCAAGTAGTCATGAATTTTGGAAGCCCTTTAAATAACGAGAGATTGAAGACTAAAGGAAGATCTCAAATTACTCTGATAAAATCTTTTAACATTGATTATATCAAAAGTATAAAAAATGGTAATGTCTAATATAGCAAGTTTTTGTCATGTATAACAAGGTAGATTTGTAATTCTTTTGGAAGGCAACCAGGAGTCATAAAAATGTCCTGCTCTTTGGTTTAATAATTTTTTCCCCTGGAAATCTTAATTCAATGATATAATTCAAGAGAAGAAAAGAGCTATGTTGGCTTTTCATGTTGCATGTATATTGCAACATTACCTATAAATAGTAGAAAACTGGAAATAACTTAAATATCTAACACTTCAAGGCAGGGCATGGAGGGAAAGGAGTTAAGAAAATTGTAGATGTCAACCAGTTGCAACCGTTTAATGATAATTTTGAAGGCCGTATAGCAATATGAGAAAATTTATACTGATTATTTTGCACAGATTATAGACATGTAAAAATATACATGTCTACAGACTAGAAGAGAACGTGGAAAAAGTGAAAATACTTGATGTGGTAGGTTAGAAAGATCATAGCCAGTCTTTGCAGAAACCTCTTTGTTAACTTTGTACAATAATATACCTGGAAAAAATTAAAATCTGCTGAGAACATTATGAGTCCTGATCTTGGGAAAACTAACCTTTGCTCATATTAGGGAACTCATTCCATTTCTCCTTAGGAACATTTTACTGCTGAAACAAATGGTTCTTTTTAAGTTTTTAAAAATTGAGATATAATTCATAAAATTCACTTTTTCCAAGTGTACAATTTGGTGGTTTTTAGTGTATTCACAAGATTGTGCAACTATTACTGCTGCCTACTTCCGTAACATTTTTATTACTCTGAAAAGAAGTCCTGTACCCATTAGCAAGCACTCTCCATTCACTTCTTCCCACAGTCCCTGGCAACCGTTAATCTACTTTCTGTCTCTATGGATTTGCCTATTCTGGACATTTCATATAAATGAAATCATACACAATGTGGCCTTTTGTGTCTGGCTTCTTTCACTTAGCATAATGTTTTTAAGGTTCATCCATGTTGTAGCATGCATCAGTATTTCATTCCTTTTTATGGTCAAAAAATATTCCATTTTATGGATATACCACACTTTGTTTATCCGTTCATCAGTTGATGGACATTTGGACTGTTTCTACTTTTTGGCCATTGTAACTAATGCTGTTATGAACGTTGGTATACAAGTTTTGTGTGGACATGTTTTTAATTCTCTTGGGTATATACCTAGGGGTAGAATTACCGGGTTATATGTAACTTTTTAGCCATGAGAAACTGACATACTGTTTGCCAAAGTGGCTGCTTTTGGAAACCGTTTTACATTCCCACCAATAATGTATGAGGGTTCCAATTTCTCCATATCCTCACCAACTCTTGTTATTGTCCTTTATTTTTTTTTAATTATAGCCATCCTGGTGGGTGTGAAGTAGTATCTCATTGTGGTTTTCATTTGCATTTTCCTAATGGCTAATGATGTTGAGCATGTCTTCGTGTGCTTATCGGTCATTTGTATATCTTCTTTGGAGAAATGTCTATTTAGATCCTTTGCCCATTTTTAAATTGGGTTGTCTTTTTATTGTTGAATTGTAATTGTCATTGTTCTTTATGTATTCTGGTTACTAGTCCCTTATCAGATATATGATTTGCAAATATTTTCTCCCACTCTGTGAGTTGTCTTTTCACTTTCTTGGTAGTGACCATTGAAGCAGAAAAATTTTTAATTTTGATGAGGTCCAGTTTATCTCTTTTGTGTCTTTTGTTGCTTGTGCTTTTATTGTCATATCTAAGAAACCATTGCCTAATCCAAAGTCACAAAGATTTGTGCCTATATTTTCTTCTAAAACTTTCATAGTTTTAGCTCTTATATTTAGGCCTTTAATTCATTTTGGGTTAATTTTTGTATGCAGTGTGAGATAGGAGTCTAACTTCATCCTTTTGCATGTGCCTATCAAGTTGTTCCGGCACTGTTTGTTGAAAAGACTGCTTTCCTCATTGAATTGGCTTGGCATCCTTGTCGAAAGTCAGTTGACCATAAACATGAGGGTTTATTTCTGGACTCTAAATTCTGTTCCACTGGTCTATATCTGTCTTTATGCCAGTACCACACTGCTTTGGTTCTTGTAGCTTCGTAGTAAGTTTTCAAATTGGGAAGTATGAATTCTCCAACTTTGTGCTCCTTTTTCCTTATTGTCAGGATCTCTTGCATTTCCATATGAATTTTTCATGGATCTTCTTGTCTATTTCTGCAGAAAAGGCACTTGGAATTTTGACAGAGATTGCATTGAATCTGTAGATCAGTTTGGGGAGTATTGCAGTGTTAACAATATTAAATCTTTCATCCCTGAACATGGGATATCTTTCCATTTGTTCAGGTCTTTAATTTCCTTCAACAATGTTTTGTAGTTTTCAGTGTACTTGCAATCTTTTTGTTAAGTAAAATACTTAGGAATAAATTTATTTTTTGATGCTATTGTAAATGGAATTATTAATTTCATTTTCAGATTGTTCATTGCTAGTATATAGAAATATAATTGATTGTTGTATATTGATCTTGTGTCCTGCAACCTTGCTGAACTTGTTTATTGGGTAACAAATACTTCTCAAAATATAAAAGTGCTTTTAAAAAACGTGAGTTTTTTTTTGCAGTTATCTTTTTTTATGTGATTTTTTTATGTGAGTGTGGTAGATTTTATTTTTTCTTTAAAAAAATGTAGGCATTTTACTTGCCAGTTTCATATATATAGAGTGAAGCACCTGCTGTTCATTGTTGACAATGTCATTCTTTAGGAAATTTGATAGGAAAGAGTAAATTTTCTATCTCAGATTAGATATAGGAAAAAAAGAAATAGGCTGTTTGAAATATTTCAGTCAAAGAGACCAAAGTTATAACTAGCTGGAGTTTGGGAGTTTCAAAGTTGATCTGTTTCTATCTGCTATTTAAAGTGGCATTGTATCAGATTTGGGATTTGGCTTAGGAGATGAGCACAGAAAAGGCTGTGTTTGCTTAATATCTAAACGGTTTTGTAGTGCCTTTCTTCTCCAGGCCATTTTATCAAGGGTCTTCTTTGGGTCATTTTTACAGAGACTAGAAAAAACCCTGACTTTTAGTTACTCTGCATTTCATACTGCCATCATCAGTATGATCCTTGAGGTTTTTGGGTACCAGGTAACTAGAAGAGAGGAAATAAAACTCGGCTTGTTTTTTGTTTGTTCTTTCTTTCTTTTTTTGTGCAAGGGAGTGGGGGCTTGGTAATCTGAGAGGGAGAATGTTTTCCCAAGCTAGCAAAGAGAGACTGAGGGCATCATCTGATCTTTATGCGAGTGTGCAAAGCCTCAGTTTTTCCATTTGCCCATCTGCAATCATAAAAACAATGTGCTGACTCAACTCGGAGCCTCTGCAGAATGGCATTTGGGGCTTAGGCAGTCCTGAGAATCATGCAAGAGATGGAAATATCTGAGCAGGTTTTAAGAGGTAACATTAAAAACAGCTAGAACAAGACAACATACTCTCTTGTTTCCTTCAAGATTTATTTCCTTTAGTCACTAGTGTACCTCCTTGATTTAAGGTGTGGCAGGACTAATTTGGTCTCTGTAGTGTTGATTACTGAGCAGAGATATTTTTCTTGCTCCAGTGCTTATACTTTAGGGGCATGGGATTGATTGGGGTCAGGGGGTGAGATTCTGCTGGAAGCAAGTCAATTAGATAAAGTACTATTATAATCATATCGTGTGGACCATCTGCTTAGGTTTTTTCTTTAAAATTTTTATTTCCTTGTTCCTGTATACATACATTTACCTGCAAAGACTAAAAGAATATTAACCATAATGTTAACTAACAATGACTACCTCTTGATGGTGGGTTTTAGGGGAGGAGGTATGTTTTTCTATGTTGCTTCAAGTTTTTTTTTTTTAAGCATGTATTTTGTAATGTTTAGGGGGAAACAAAATCCATTAAAATGTTAATTGAAAGTATAAATTTTGTAACCTGAACCACTGATTTAGGTATTTAAGTGAAATTCAGTGTATTTAGGTGAAATTCATCCTTTTTTTTCCTTAGGAAATATGGAATATTTTGTTATGGTACAGGCATGCTATCATTTGTGCCATTTTATCCCTCTCATTAGAATGTTTAGTGTTTGAGGTGAAAGATGAATAGCATTTTATTTATTTATTTATTTTTTTGTGAGGAAGATCAGCCCTGAGCTGACATCTGATGCCAATCCTCCACTTTTTTTTGCTGAGGAAGACTGGCCCTGAGCTACATCTGTGCTGGTCTTCTTCCACTTTATGTGGGACGCCGCCACAGCATGGCCTGATAAGCAGTGCGTCAGTGCATGCCCAGGACCTGAACCCGGGCCGCCAGCAGCAGAGCGCGTGTACTTAACCGCTATGCCACGGGGCCAGCCCCGATGAATAGGATTTTAAAGCCCATAAGATATGTGTGCATGTGTGGTTGTGTGTGTGCGTGCACAACAGTTTAGTAAAATAATAATTTTGCATGTGAAAAAAAGGAATTTAGGTTTTTGAGTTGCATTTGTTTTCAAAACGTGTTATTAGGTGACAAAATCCAGTTTGTTTAGATTTGTATCTGGGCTGCCTGGAATGAAGCTGTTTGATACTTAATTGATTGTCCTTATTAAATAAAGATTGGTGAAGTAGTTGAGTTTCAACTAGATTTGTACTTTTTGCATAAAGTTGTAATCCCAAGATATCTCTCATTTGGGCACATTGAGATTCTGGAAACTGATGTTTTCTTTTATCTGTAGAAAACGTCACTGTAAATCCAGTGATGATTGTTAAATGGAGACAATAAAAGGAATGTTCTGGAACCACACATGCTTGAAGCTCAATAATTTCCAGACTATCTTATACATTTTGCTAAAATAAAGACATTTTAACTTTGGTGAGGATCAGGTATTTATTTGATTTGATTATATTCCTATAAAATTATGCATGTGTTATACATCATTTATGTCAGACAGATAAAAAGGTATGATTTTCTTTTTTTTTCCTGAATGTATACAGAAACTTTATATTTATTTGTAGGATGTTAGCTGTCATTTAGACATCTTTCCTAAAGTCCTGCTTTAAATGACATAAAATTATGACAATGGATTTTGCCTCTACTCCTTTATCTAACCTCCCAAGGAAACTAAGCATTTTAGGAAGAGAATTTGATATTTTCTTTACTTAAAAACATTATTGCTCTTAAATAGTCCCATACATATTAGACAGTCAATTTTATTATTTATTCAGTTCCTTGATATTTAAAAATATATAAAAGTTTGTTACTCTACAGTGAAGCTCATCAGTTGACACAGAACTTCCAGGCAGCATTTAAGTGTAAGCCTCTTAAATATGAGTGGACAGCCAAACATCTCTGGATGTTTGAGGAGAGCCTTTAATAGTCTCCTAGTGAGACTAAAACAAACAGAAAAAAGAACCTTAATTGACTTAAGCTGGTTTAGCACGAATTAGCTAAAATCCAGCAAACCAGCAGTTATTACTACAGGTATTACTTTCTCTGTGACCTCTTAAGGCCACTTACCAAACCAGCTATTAGTAACAAATGTGAAGATTTGCTGTCTCTTCATACATGGTATAAAGATAGAATCTTGCATGTATTCATTCAACTCACCTGTTGTGTGAGGCTCCCAACTAGGTCAGATGTTGTAAATACTTCCTTAAGGCTTGCTTAGCCTCACTGCACATTCAGAGGCTGATGTAGGCATTTGTGGCAGAGTTCTATGTCTTAGGGAATCATCACCTGTCTATTTTTCCTTTCTTCTTTTACTGCAAGATTTCTTAAGGAATAGATAGTTGCTTCCTTTTCCTTGCCCCTGGCTTCACCTTTAATCCTGTAGAAACTGGCTTCAGCCTGTCACAACCAATGACTTCCTTTATTGCCAAATCCACATCTTGGTTGTCATCCTTCCTAGCGTCTTTGACTCCTTTGCTGCTTTTGGCACTAAGGCGAGGATGCCTCTTCTGTAACCAGCCTGGCTCTTGCGGCACAGCACAGCACAGTCTTGGTTCTCCTGTTTTGCTGACTCCCGTCTTTCTCCTGTTAGGTTCCTGATTTCCTCCTTCTATTTCTTTTTTTTTTTTAAATCTTCCTTCTATTTCTAATTGAGCATTCTCCAAGATTTTGTCCTTATCTCTCCCTTCCGTGGTCTTTTCCTATCTTTAGAAAACTTTCTTTGCTCATCTTTGATCCATAATCATTTATTGAGCATCATAAAAAGAACTGTGTGGGATGTAAAAATGAATTCGATATATTTCCTGCTCTCAAGTAACTTGCAATACATGTGAATTTATACTCTTTTTCCTCCCCTATATCTTATTACCAAATTTAATTGACTTATTTTGAAAATGCCTCTTACCTTTTTTGTTTTCTCTCCATTCCCACTGCTACTACTCCAGCCCTTAGTCCCTTTTGTTTGTGCCTTGTTCAGTGCCTACTATGTTTTATGTGCTCTATAAATGCATTTTGAATGAATGAATCAATCTATCTATCTTGGTTATTGTAAAACTTGTAATATGGCTTCCCTTATTTTGTCTATTTCATCAAGTATACCTCTGCCAGTCTGCTCTTCCTTAAACATGTCTTTCATCTTACCAGTTTATCAAAAGCCTATAATTAATAAGGTACTATCTGCTATGTGTACCCCTCTAAATTCATATATTGAAGCCTTAATCCCCCAACGTGATGGTATTTGGAGATTGTGCCTTTGGGTTGTACTTAGGGTTAGATGAGGTCATGAGGTCAGGGACTTCATGATGGGGTTAGTGGCTTTATCAGAAGAGGAGGAGGGAGAGATCACCCTCTCTCTACCATGTGAGGACAGAGTGAGAAAGCAGCCATCTTCAAGCCAGGAAGAGGGCTCTTACCAGCAACTGAATTGGCCAGCACCTTGATCCTGGGCTTCCCGGCCTCCAGAACTGTGAGAAACAAGCGTCTGTTGTTTATGCCATCCATCTGTGGTATTTTGTTATAGCAGCCCAAGCAGACAAATACATGATCTTTTTACGTGTCAAAATAGCCAAGATAGAAAAAATGATAAAAGCAAGATGAATAAGTTCTACACGTCTGCTGTACAATGTTGTACCTGTAGTTAACAATACTGTATTGTACACTTAAAAATTTGTTGAGGGTAGATCTTATGTTAAGAATTCTTACCATAATAAAATACAATTAAAAAGAAGAGAAAAGAAAAAAATGATAATGTGCAGCCATCAAGGGCCCGTGAGATGAGGACCCCTTCTCTGATTGCATCTCCTACTCCTTTTCTCCTGACTCTGCTTCAACCACACTGGCCTGGCTCTTTCTTGAACACTGCAGGCACTCGAGGCGTCCTCTTGCCTTAGGGCGCTTGTAGTTGCTGTTCCCGCTCTCTGAAGCATCCTTTCCCAAGACAGCTTTATGGTTCCCTTCTTCCTTCAGATCACTTCAGTGAGGCTCCCTATGGCCTTCCTATCTACAATTTCAGCCCTTCCACTGCAACCCTTACCTGCTTTCCTTTAATCTAGAATAGTTCCCTTTCCTTTTCTTCTTTCTTGACATTGACATTTTTGGAGTCTAGGCTAATTGTTTTGCAAAATGTTCCACAATCTGGGTTTGTCTGATTTTTCCCTTATAATTAGAATCAAGGTTAAATCGTTTTTTTTGGCAAGAATAATACATTGTAAAGTACCCTGCTCCCTTAATAATTAATCAGTAATCTGTGGGGTGATATTTTGAGATTGTATACATATCCTGGACCCCCACAAACTTTCATCTAATGGGTTTGGCATCTCTCTCCTTTTAAAAAGTGTCATTCTGCCAAGTCTCCCTTGTCCGTCTTTGTCTGTAGTAATCTGTCCCTTCTTCCATTCTAGTGTGAAGATAGATGTTTGAGAGAGGAAGAGATAGTAGTGGATCTAGTTCAAACATCTTATTTTCTAGATGAGCATTGAATGTTTTGCCCAAGAGCAATTGTGTAGTTAGTGACAAAGTTAGGACTAGAATCTGGGTTTCCTGGTTCTTAATATAGTGCTGTTTCCAGCTGCCTCTTAACCAATAATTCAAAACACAAAACGAATATGTATTACCTCAAATAGAGTATAAATTTTTTGCAAGTAGAAAGAAAGCATGTATTAGTTTTTCTTTTGCATGCATTCCTTTATTCGTTTATTCAAAAGAGGCAGACAGCCTCCTCTCCCCACCCCACCCCTCCTATATCCTTTAAGCTCCAGCCAGCCTAAAGTAGAGCTCTGTGCTCTCTCACCTCTGTCTTCCTATGTGCTGTTCCTTTGGCCTCTTGCCTTCTTCTTTCCCTTCTGTTTTAAATTTATTTTTATTTTTTTAGATAAAAAGAATTATTTTTCACAAATAAAAATTATATGTTTTTAAGGTATACAACATGATGTTTTGATATATGTATACATTGTGAAATGATAACCACAATCAGGTTAATGAACATATCCATCACCTCCCATAGTTATCTTTTTTGTGTATGTGTGGTGAGAATACTTGAGATTTACTCTTAGCAAATTTCAGTATACAATATATTATTAACTCTAGTCACCATGCTGTACATTAGGTCCCCAGAACTTATCTTACAACTGAAAGTTTGTACCCTTTGATCAACATCTCCCCTTTTCTTGCCACAGCCTCTGGTAACCACCATTTTACTTTTTGTTACTATGAGTTCCAATCTTTTTTTTTTTTTTAGATTCCACGTATAAGTGAGATGCAGTATTTTTCTTTCTGTTTCTGGCTTATTTCACTTAGCATAATATCCTCTAGGTTCATCCATGTTGTTGCAAATGGCGGGATTTTCTTCTTTTTTAAGGCTGAATGATATTCCTCTGTGTGTGTATGTGTGTTTGTGTGTATGTGTGTATAACATTTTCTTTATCTCTTCATCTGTTGATGGACACCTGGGTTGTTTCCATATCTTGGCTATTGTGAAAAATGGTGCAATGAACGTGGGAGTGCAGATATTTCTTTAAGATAGTGATTTTATTTTTTCTTGTTATATACCCAGAAGAGAGATGGCTGGATCATATGGTAGTTCTGTTTTTAATTTTTTGAGGAACTTCCATACTGTTTTCCATAATGGCTGTGCCAATTTACATTCCCACCAGTGATGCACAAGGGTTCCCTTTTCTCCACATCCTCACCAACACTTATCTTTTGACTTTTTGATAACAGCCATCTTAATGGGTGTGAGGTGATAGCTCATTGTCATTTTGATTTGCATTTCCCTGATGATTAGTGATGTTGAGCTGTTGGCCATTTGTATGTCTTCTTTGCCCATTTTTAAAATCCAGTTATTTGATTTTTTGCTGAGTTGTATGAGTTCCTTATATATTTTGGATATTAACCCCTTATCAGATATATGGTTTGCAAATACTTTTTTCCCATGCCCTAGGTTGCCTTTTCATTTTGTTGATTGTTTGCTGTGCAGAAACTTTTTAGTTTGCTATAGTCCTGCTTGTTTATTTTTGCTTTTGTTGCCTGTGCTTTTGGTGTCAATTCCAAAAAATCACTGCCAAGACCAATGTCAAGGAGGCTTTCCCCTCTTTCCCTTCTCTTTTTATTACATGAGCTAAGTTCTGCAGAGGAGGCCTTTAACTACCCACCAGCAGGCTGAGTTAGGTGCCCTCTTTTGTTATTATAGGACCCTGTTCACACCTCATATATCACCGTATGGATCTTTTTTTTTCTTTTGGTAATTGTTGTTTACAGTTATTCTCTTTTATTGGACTGTGAGCTCACTGAGGGCAGGAATTTTGTTTAGTTCATCTCTGGGCTTGCCACCTAGAGTGCTCAATCGAAGTTTGCTTTATCAGTGAAGCCATTTTGGCTCTGTCATCATTGATTGCTTTACCATAAAGACATGGTTGAGACTCAGACCTCCAAGTCCCTCCAGTTCTGACAGCTTCCATAAATACTTGACCTATAATGTGCAAGACAGTGCAGAAAGTGAAAAGCTATTTTATATGTTATGCCAGTCTTCAAGGAACATAGAGGGTAAAGTCCTGACTGTAGTTATAAAAAAGACAGAATGTGGGACTGGCCCAGTGGTGTAGTGGTTAAGTTTGTACACTCTGCTTCAGCAGCCCGGGGTTCGCAGTTCAGATCCTGGGCACGAACCTACACGCCACTTATCAAGCCATGCTGTGGCAGGCGTCCCACATATAAAATAGAGGAAGATGGGCACAGATGTTAGCTCAAGGCCAATCTTCCTCAACAAAAAAGAGGAGGATTGGCAACAGAGGTTAGCTCAGGGCTAATCTTCCTCACATACCAAAAAAATAAATAAAAATTTAGAAAGACAGGATGAGTTAATTGGTGCTATAGGGAATATTATGAAGTGCTTTAGTAATGAGGGGATGGAGGTGTTCTTAGGGCTGTCTCGAAGGAGGCCAAAGGCTGAGATAAGGGTCAGAGCATTTCAGTTGGAGGGAACAATACTGGGAAAGACATAGAATCAGAAAAGTTGTGTTTGGGGCAATTTGAGCAGTTGATTTGACTGGCTTTTCAGATTCTTTGCCCTCTGTATAGTGTACACTAGATGCTGTCCTGAGTCTTTTCCATTTTGCTTTTTAGGGATACCTAGGGTCCATTTACTGATCCTAATTGAACACTTGTATTGCCAGAAAAGTCTCTTGTTGGAGCAGTTTCTACCATGAGGACTTTTTAAAGCACTTGTGGTAGTCGTTGTTCCAGCTAAAGTATTCTCCACTACTCATGTAACTCTTTAGCCCAAAGTCTTCACTCTCAGTTTAGGTAGGTTAAGCCTCAGGGGAAGTACATTAATAATTGAAAACCTGTGAGGCATTGTTCCTTCAATTCTGAATTTGCAGTGTTTTCTGTAGTCTGCAAGAGTTACTTAACTACTTTGATTTATATCCAGGATAGGGCTTTAAGCACTATTGAGAAACGACTGGGGACTTCAACATGGTACTTATTTTCCAGCTTTTTACTTTTCAAATAAGGAGAAAACCCTGCAACATGCTAATCAGAGGTAGCAATTTGGAGAAAACAATATTGTGTTCTGAGAAGGAACAAAACACATGCATTTTAAATATATCAGTGTCCATTTTTTTTCTTTAAAATATACTTCTTCTTATATTTTGAATAACTCTTTGCCAAATACCAGAACTTTTTGCTAACAGTAAATGTTGGTAAGGCAGGAAGTGTGAACCATGAAAGAACTGGGTTTTTTTCTTATAAATACTGGCTTTTCTGGACAAGTTTATAGTTACTAACCTCATTGCCATAAATTCCCTAGTCATATGTTTTGTAATCCCTTCTCTGGCATACATTTTAATCGTTTTCTTACTACTTCATAGGTGCTATAATCCTTTTATAGTCTCCTGGGTTTTAAAATAAACCTATAAAAGGTTCAGTTTTATATTTAATAGCCATGTTTCACAGTGTTATAAAGCTATAAATAAGTTCAGGCAGGCAAAAGCTTTTGATGTGGAATGCCTTTGTTTCTATGTTTTAGAAAAATGTGTTAGTCTTCGAGTGTTTCACATTGTGATGATTTTAGATACCGGCCAGGATTTTTAAAATATTTGGAAATACTTACAAAGAAGAAATGTAGAAAAACACTGAAAACACACAAGTAAAAACACTTGTCTCATAATTTTCTATTATCAAGTTTCGAAAAATCATTTCTTTTTTGAAACATATTCTGTATTTCTTATTGATGAGTAGGACTGTTGCTGTCTCTTGGAGCTTACAGTTTAGTGGGGGAGATAGACATGAATCAAATAATCATACACATAAACTTGCTATCATGGGATGTGCTCTGGAGGAAAAGTGCTTGGTGTTGTGAGAGAATATTGGCAGGTGGGAGGTGAGGAAAGGAAGTGACTTTTGAGTGACTTGAGATCTGACAGATAAGTAGGAGCCAACTAGGGGAAATTTGGGTGTGGAAAAGAGAATATTATGATATGATAAGGTGGGAGGTGACATTGTATATTCAAGGAACTGAAAAAAGATTAGTGTGGCTGGAACACAGAGAATTTGTGTGTGTTGGCGGGTAGTGCGTGACAGAAAATGCAGCTGGAGAAGTAAGCATAGACTATACCAGTCAAGCCATTGCAGGCCATACTAAGGGTTCTAGCATTTCTTCTAAGAGCAGTAATGTACCTTTGAAGTATTGGGGGTATATGATGACCTGATTAGAGTTGCATTTTGAAAAAATTACTGTCTTCTGTGTGGAAAACCAATTGGAGAGGAGTGAGAAGGGATGTGGAGAGGCTGGCAGTTGGGGGCTATTGCCAAAGTCCAGTGAGAGATGATGACAGCTGGGCTTAAGGAGATGGTGGTTGGGATGGGAGAGGCGGACTGATTCTCAAGATGCTGAAAAAGACAGGACTTAACCAAACCTCTTTTCACTGGTACTGAGAGAGGGGCAAATATGGGTATTATCTCTGAAATTGAGGGCCAAAGAGCCAAAAATCATCTGATCAGTAAGTAGAAGTAGACCTGGGACTTGAAGTTAGGTGTTTGACCTCAAACCCGCTTGTTCTCTCTTTTATGGCACTCCGCCTTTTTTAGGAGCAGAACCTTCAGTTTGGAGAACTTAGGTATCCTCTGACTGACACCACACAGACTGAAATGTTCAGCTCCTGTGCATTAAACCTAAATTTAGGCAGCAAACTCCTATCTGACAATGAGCATTGCTTTATCAGGCTCACTGGATATTGTTTTAATCACTACTACCTTCTAATGAGGAAACACACTCCATCCCAACTATTTGGTTGAGAAAAGGCCTATTAATAAAGGCACAGTTTGCCAATCTGCTTGATAATATTTATTTATTGAGCTCATACTGTTCCTGGCACTGTTTTAGTTATAGAAAGATGCCTAAAACATGCCCACTGTAGAACTCACTGTCTAGTAGGGGAGAAGACTCAAACCTATGATTATAGATTATAGTGTAACTCCCATTGTGGAGCCATACGCAGGATGCTGGGGGAGCCCAGAGGAAGGACTTTGGGCCGAGAGTTAGTCCCAAGTAAATACTGCTCATTTCATTTGTTTTGTGGTGATACTTCCTTAACAAGAAGAGAGTATAAGTGTTGTCAGGCAAGATGTCCAGAAAGTAGTTGATTGATTAATTTCGTAGGGGAAAGTACATTTAAGGTAAAAATGAAAAGTTTTTAAGTTATAGGCGTTAAAGTTTCAGGTTGGTAAAGAACTTAGCTAAATTGCTTTAAGCATTACCTTGTGGAAATAATATGAAAAACAATTTTTTTTTTTTTTTTGCTGAGGAAGGTTGGCCCTGAGCTAACATCTGTGCCCATCTTCCTCCACTTTATGTGGGACGCTGCCACAGCATGGCTTGACAAGCGGTGCGTCGGTGCACCCCTGGGATCTGAACCTGTGAAGCCCGGGCTGCTGAAGTGGAGCTCGCACACTTAACCGCTTGCGCCACCAAGCTGGCTCCCATGAAAAACAATTTTACCGTATTTTTTACTGTGCACTTTTTTAAAAGTTAATACCATATGATTATTTTGTATGGTATTAATATTTTATCGGGAAGCGATTATTTTTCTTTGAAACTGATGGGGAAAACTGTGATTTTAAGGGGACACTTTTTTCAATAAAATGATGAGAAAGCAAGAGTTACAAGATAAAAGTCACTTAGTATTTGTTTTACAGAAACTTTATTAGAATATCTCTTTATTTTTTTTTAGTGAGGAAAATTGGCCCTGAGCTAACATCTGTTGCCAATCTTCCTCTTTTTGCTTGAGGAAGACTGTCCCTGAGCTAACACCTGTGCCAGTCTTCCTCTACTTTGTATATGGGATGCCACCACAACAGGGCCAGACGAGCAGTGTATAGGTCCGCACCTGGGATCACAACCCCGGCCCGCGAAGTGGAGCACTCAAACCCAACCACTACGCCACCAGGCTGGCCCCTAGAATATCTCTCTTTCTTTAAGCAAGATATACTCGTATTTTTTTCCCCCTTCTGTAATCTTAGTTCCTCCTGAGGACAATGGGAAATTATTTCTTTTAAGTACTTATCATTCTGTGGGCTTTGAGCATGCCTGCATGCTTTTAACGAGAACTTGCCAAACTGAATCTTCCTCTATTTTGATATGTGTTTTGTGGTTATTTGTCTAAACTTTTTGGGTGCTGATCTTAATACTCTTTTTGTAAAAATGTTAAATAAGTACTGTTTCAGATAAGCCTGTTGGGATTTATTAGCATAGCACTGGGGAACACTGGGATTAGTCTCCTGAGGAACCTTGGTGTTAGGGCAGCGCAGTATTCCATGCCCCTCTGGTAGAAGCCCTGTGGGGCATGTTATATGCCTCTTAAATATATCAGTGCAACTGTACCTAAAAAGTAATTCTGCTTCAATACTTAAACAGAAGGCCTTCCTGGTTCTGTGCTGGAAACACATAGGGTGTGCTCATAGGGTCAGCGAGAGACCCATGTGTTGATGATGTCATCGTAGGGTCAATTGGTATATTATAAGGAAACTTGGAATTATTTCCTACTGATGAGTGTAAAGGAGAAGAAAATTTGACTTTGATATGTGTTAAACTAACTAATTATTCTCTTGAGTCAGTCTGCTGAACTTTGAAATGTCAGTATCCCACCGGTTATGTTATGGAACTTCATGGATAGTGATGTGTGACTTCTCGGGGAAGATCTATGGGAAATAAAGTTCTGAAAAATAAAAAATGCTGGTTTCAGGTTTTATTTAGATTGTTACTTAAAACTTGTCTAGAAAAAGGAAGAGTTTTCATGTAATAGTAACCGTAGCTCCATGTATTGAGTATTTACTATGTGCCAGGTGCTGTGGTATTTAATTTTACCTGACAGCAGCCTAGTGAAATAGAGATTGTTATTCCTAATCTACAAGGCAGGAAACTGAAGCTCAGAAGGGCCAAGTAACTGCTCAAGGTTACTCTGTAAGTAAGTGGCAGAGTGGGAATTGAATCTCAAACTGCTCAAAGACACTTAACCACGGTGCATTCTGTTTGTAAAATTGTTTATTTTTTAACAGTTCAGTTTTTGGAAGTTCATAAATCAATTAATAAATATTTGTAAGACAGCGAGGGACCTGATATAGATCAACCTTTAATATCTCCTATTAAAAAGTATTTATTGAGCTGACTGTGCAGTGCACGAAGCTGCGAGGCTTATGTGGATGGTGCAGAGCTGAGGAATCTTGGCCCCCTGTTCGGTCCAGGGATTAGCAGCAGTCTCTTAGCTGAGGAGAAAGATGTTACCAATAGTTATTGGATAACTTGGTGCTTTGAGATAGATAAAAGAACGTTGTTAAGAACCACTTGGGGAAGGACAGAACTTCAAGGAGAAGTCCTCTTCGGGGGGGGGACCTTGAAAGATGAGTAGGATTTCCGATGGTAGAGATATAGGGGTGGGAGAGGGCATTTCCTCTTGAGAGATGAGTGGGAAAGAAAGGCAAGGAAGAGAGAGCAGTGGGGGATGGGGCCTGAAAGGTAAACTGGTCTAGAAGCGAAAGTTTTTGAGTGCTTGGATGAGTGATTTGAACTTTATGCATTAGGTAATTATATTTTCACTAAAATTTATCAAGCATCTGTTATGCTTAGTCACTTAATATATTAAGAAATTAACAAACTATTGTTTTTAGGGTTGTACGGCTTTTTTTGTCACTAAAGATGGCTCTTTTGATAGCCTTTCTTTAGGTCAGGATTTCTTACAGGTCTGAGGTGTCTTGACTTTTGTCCTAGCACTGACAGAGGAAAACCATCTTTTTAAGACATTGACTAATTTCTCTGTTTAATTTTGATATGGTTTGAGGTGCCATATAGTAATTAATCTGGCATTTTGAACTATGTTAGACTGGTAGACTGCTCACTTTGGCGTTACTTTTTCCTTCTCTGTAATAAATCCCTACACCTACCACAGTCTAGAATACAACACTAAATAGCAGTTGCTCTGGGAGAGAAAGTTGGAAGTAATGAATTGTGTGCTATTTTAGAAGGTCTGCTTTTCATGTTTTCTTCCTATGTTGAATAATTTGGGATTCTTCTCTACACTTAGTTTCAAAAAGCAATATTGTGTGGAAAGCAAAAGAATTAAAGTGAATATAATTTGAAGTCAATGGTTTTTGGCATGGCTTCATCTTAAAACGATTCCCTTTTCCTGTGTAGACTGTTGAGTCTGAATTGACTTGTTCTGAATTCCAGCAACCTGTGTTCAGTTTTGCAGCTTGGACATTGTGCTTTGGTTTGTGAAGCAATTTCAGATTGGTGCTTTTACAAACCCTTTTTAGATGATAGCCAGAATGCAACGTGTGCTGTCAGGTTGTGAGGCAGAAGTGATTATCCTTGTTTTGGAAGTTTTGAGTGAGATCATTTTATTGTAGAACAATAAAATACCACATTTACCAATAAACTACACAAGAAAAGTGAACTAAATATGTTATTCTGTTTAGGAGGGATTCTCAAGCTTTTTGTGGAAGAGTAAATGGTGGTGTGTTTGTAACCCAGGAAGTTACAATCTGTATCTGGAATCTCAGTCTGGAATATTTGATGTGGCTTACACTCTCAGTCTAGTTAGTGAAGAAATGCCAACCTCTCATTCTCTATAAAAGCCTGAGAGTCAGCATCAGACATCTGACTTCGAACCCCGTCTCCTCTGCTTCATAGTTGTATGACATTGGGCAGGTTACTTTAGCTTTTCTGTAAGCCTCAGTGTTCTCATATTTAAAATGAGAATAGTAGGGGGCTGGCCCAATGGCCTAGCAGTTAAGTTCAGCATGCTCCGCTTCGGCGGCCTGGTTTTGGTTCCTGGGCACAGACCTATGTGAGTCATCAGTGGCCATGCTGTGGCGGTGACCCACATACAAAATAGAGGAAGACTGGCACAGATGTTAGCTCAGGGCGAATCTTCCCCAAAGAAAAAAAAGAGGGGGAAGACTGGCAACAGATGTTAGCTCAGGGCGAATCTTCCTCAGCAAAAAAGAAATAAAATAAAGAGAGAGAAGAGTAGTAATGTATTCTAGGGTTGTGAGAGGGTTAAATGAACTAATCCATGTGAAGAGCTCAGCACAGTGCCTGACACATAAATGCTCAGAAAAAGTGGTTTTAAAAAACACTATCTTTGCTTGCATTTCATTTAAAACATGGTGGATGCTTTGTATATTGAGCGTTTCGGTACCACTTTCCAGTTTAATGTGCGTACTGTTGTACATCGCTATTGCTATTGCAAGCAATGCCATTTGTTTTTCTTCGTTTGTGTTTTTACCACAGAGATTAAACTACTGTTAACATTTTGACGTATCTTTTTTCCTCCAGTGCATATTTATCTTTATTTATTTTTAACATAATTGAGATTATAGTGCTGTATCTTTTTTTACCTCTATTTAATGTCATGTCTTAAACTCAACATAATTTTAAATGGCTACACAGAAACATCCTACCAGATCCATCAGACCATTTTTACCTCTGTATTGTCCTTTCTGCATCAAATAATGTAACCTAAAACAGGCAACACCAAGCTCTGGTAATATATCATTGAATAATTTGATTCTGCTGTTTTAACTGATATTTAAGTGTTCATGATGAGCCAGGAAATCTCTCATTTATAATGTAAGATGCTGGGAATATGAAAAGAAAAAGCATTTACTTATACTCAAGGATTAACTATGTTTTTTGCAATGCTGAGGCTATTTCTCTGGTAACTCACTTTGAGCATATCTTATAAAAAGAAATATTTGCATTTTGCAGGGGAAACATTAATGAAATGTTTTTCTTCCTGTGAAATGGGGAATTTTACATTGTTTTTAGCTCCTGGATTTAATGCAGTGTAACTAGCTTAGCATTTTAATAGTAAAATTCAACGGTAAGATTTAAAAATTAAGTTAACTTAGATTATATGAAACTTCTGTTTTAAAGATGTTACTCTTTCTTTGCAGTGGTTAATCTGTCTAAGAATAGCTAAATCTGTTGTGGTATAGAATAAAGTCTTTTAGAGCCAGTTGAAATATTACAAAGTTTGAAAGAAGGCTGTCTAATCATACTAATGAAAAACAGACTTCTGATTTGAAATAAGCTACTTAAAATTTAAAAAGTGAAGAAAAATTCCACTTGGTAATAAAAGAAGTGCAAATTAAAACAGCAAGATACCAGTGTTTGCCTAATTAGCAAAAAAAAATTTTTTTTAATGGTAAAATTCAGTGTTGACCCCGGTATGAGGGGATGGGCACTCACTGCTCGTGGGAATTGACACACCCTTTCTGGTAAACATTTGTGTTTGGGATTCTTGCAATTATTCTTCTAGTCGTCTTTCCTGAGGACATCTTTCCTGTCAGACATAGAACTATGCACAGAGATGGTTATCAAAGTATTATTCATACCAGAAAAATATTGGAAACAGTTCAAATGTCCAACAATATATATCCAAATGATGAAATATTATACAGCTATTAAAATGTGCTTTAAAAGCATAATTAATAACATGGGAAAATTTTCCAATATGATATACATTATATATTACAATATTATACCAGTTTTGTAATAATCAATATATTTGCATAGAAAAATTTTTTAAAGATTAGAGAGAAACAAAATAAAATGCTTTTTCAAAGTTTCCCCAAATTTCATGAGCATTTATTCTGTAATCAGAAAGAAGTGAATAAACATTAGTATAGAATAATGATTTTGAACAAATGGCCCTAAGTGGTTCACTTTATATGGCCAGAGTTTTACTCTATGGATCACACTACATTATACTTAATGGAAAAATTATTTGGTAGCGTTTAATATTTAATGTTTACCTTTATGTTGGAGCCATTCATAAAAAAATGAAATACTTCATGTAGGTAAATTTCCACATTTAGATGGGCAAAACAAAGTCCTGAGAGCTTGCATCAGAAATCAAGTGGCAAATCAGTGTAAGTGAATGCTAAACTCCTTTGATGAGAACTTTGGCACCATTTCGTCAGTTCTATGAAAATACTTCTATATTGATATAAGCAAGTAAAATGGGAAGAGGATTAAGTAAGTAGTTCCAAAAGGGGAAACTTTTTTAATAGGGGGATTTTTTTTTTTTCCCCATTACCACCACCCACTTTGCTTGGCCTAGCTGAAATGCACAGTAACATTAAGTGATCCCTTTCCCTTTGACTGACTCTCTTGGTTAAAGCTCAGATAGCCATCTAGTGGAAAGAAGACTCTTTAAGAATGACTTTCCTCCAGACATCCAATATCATGTTTGTTCAGTTGGCTTGTCCAAACAATTTTTCTGTGTTTTCACCAGAGTAGGATCAACTTAGCATGAAGATTAAAGCTGTTCTCCATCTGCTTTATCTGCCGTTCTTAATTAGAACCTGATGACAGAAATCAACTTTGATTCAGGGCTGATTGTTCCCTGAGAATCTCATTATTATTGTAGAAATCTTTTCTTTTTTTTATTAACCACATTGATTCTGAGCATCTATATGATGGAAATGTAGGAAAAAAGAGAAAGAATTTTCTTCATTTAAACATTTATTCAGCATCTGCTATGCTATATGCTGTGCACCATATTAAATTTGTTTCAAGTCTGGTAGAGAAGATAAAGCATGCATAGAAATAATTTTAATATACATGTGAGATGATAAGGGCTTAAAGAGACAGACACAAAGTGTGTGGAAATTCAAAGGAGGCAATTTTTTCTGGTCATGGAATCATATTTTTTTAGTTCTTTTTTAGATTAGATTTTAGTTCTTTTTTTATGTGTGTGAGGAAGATCAGCCCTGAGCTAACATCCATGCCAATCCTCCTCTTTTTGCTGAGAAAGACTGGCCCAGAGCTAACAACTATTGCCAATCCTCTTTCTCTTTTTTTTCCCCCGTTTTTCTCCCCAAAATCCCAGTAGATAGTTATGTGTCATATTTGCACATCCTTCTAGTTGCTGTATGTGGGATGCTGCCTCAGCATGGCCAGACAAGCAGTATGTCGGTGCGCGCCAGGGATCCGAACCCAGGCCACCAGCAGCGGAGTGCGTGCAACTAACTGCTAAGCCACGGGCCCGGTGCCCTTAGTTCTTTTTTTAAATTAAACAAATGGACTGTTGTTTGTATGCTTTATTTTATTTTAGGATAAATGAAGGAAAGAGGCAGATGTTTCAATACAAATCCTTTAGGTAACGAACTTCAGAGTAGCTTAATGGTTTTTTAAAAGTATTCTACAAATATTTATTGAGCCTATCCTCAGGGAGTTTGTAGTCTACCAATTGTAATGAAATGTAATTTTACACATAAAGTAAAGTAATATTAAAAGTTACTTATAGGGCCAGCCCCATGGCTTAGCGGTTAAGTGCGCGCGCTCCGCTGCTGGTGGCCCGGGTTCGGATCCCAGGCGCGCACCGACGCACCGCTTTTCCGGCCATGCTGAGGCTGCGTCCCACATACAGCAACCAGAAGGATGTGCAACTATGACATACAACTATCTACTGAGGCTTTGGGGGAAAAATAAATAAATAAAATTTAAAAAAAATAAATAAAAAATAAAAGTTACTTATAGAAATAATCAATTGGGAAAATTAGATATTCTTTTTTTTTTTTTTTTTCTGAGTAAGATTCTCCCTGAGCTAACATCTGTGCCAGTCTTCCTCTATTTTGTATGTGAGTTGCCACCACAGCATGGCTGCTGACAAGTGGTGAAGGTCTGCTCTTGGGAACCAAACCTGGGCTGCAGAAGCAGAGCACACTGGACTCAACCACTAGGCCGCCAGGCTGGCCCCAAATTAGATGTTCTTAATGGAGAAATCAAGAGAGTAGTATTGGTATCAAGTGTCCTGTAATTAACTAACTGGCAGTTAGAGCTAGTTAACTGGACAAACTGCTCAGCCTAGGGAGGTGGTGTGATATAGTAGGAAGAGTGTAAACTTTGGCTCTGCTACTTGCCAGCTCTGGGCGTTAAGTTTTCCTTCTCCTTTCTGCTTCTCAGTCTTCTCATCTTTAAAACACGTCATGGGATTCAGGTGAGGATTCAATGAGATATTGTAAATGAGGCATAGCTTGCAATAAATGAAGTTCCTCCCCACCATGTCTGGGCTTGTTTGGAGGATCAGCCATTAAAGGATGAAAAATTAAAAATACTCTCAATATTCTTTCTTTTCCCTCTTGAAGATGAACCTGTTACTCTCAAATTGGGATGGTTTATACAGTATTTATTTCATAAAAACACAGATGTTTAATAATAGAGAGTTTATACTTAATAAAATCACAACTGTTGAATATAGATGTCTAATTATTTGCAGAGATGAGTGAAAAGACAAGTGGCAAATCCATTTTTCCGTAGCTGCAGTAGTATGCCTCCAATCCAGGGTAGTGTAGTCACTTCAGACTGTTTTCTTAGTTAATACTGGCTGTTTCACTGAAAACTGAACTTCTTAAAATCTCAGTGATTTCTTCATTGAAGATTACCAGTGGATAGCTTTTAATCCCCCATAGCGTCTGGGTCACTCTTTTAAAGCTTGTTTTTCTAGTCTTGAGTCAGCTTTTTTATCCTTATCAGTGTTTGGCCTTTATATACTCTATCTCTGTGAATCATTTTTGGGAGAATTAAATTCCATCTGACGCAAATTGTGATTTCAAAAAGAAATTGCGTTGTCTTACCCTCTTTGAAAGTAAGAGCAAATAATTTTCAGAAGTCCCTTATATAAGAAGTAAAAAAACTGAGGTCCAGCATTTGAGAAGTCGTGTAGTTGCTAGAACGTTTCTGAGCTTCAAGGTGTCTGTGTTGTCTGTTTTCTCTGTTTTAGGCGAGAGTGACCAGCACTAACAACTTCTTAAGATAAAAGGTAGCCTTTATCATTGAGGATCTAAGGAGAAGCTGAGAATCTTCATCTTAACCAGGATTTTACCATCATTTTAGAGATGATATTCTTTCTAGTTTGGGAATTTTATGCTGGTGGAAATTTGGCTTTGGTTGAGGTATATGGAGCCGTATTTTCTTGTCTCTCAAGTTCTTTTCGACTTGTAGATTTCATACTCAGTTGTCAACAGTTTGCTCGTGCTCAGCATTGAAATGTGGTTTGTGATTTTTGTCTTTGCTTGATTAAATTGAAAAAATCTGGAATGAATAAACTAGAAATGTTTTCTGAAAAATTGGGAGCAATTTAGATAATGGTTTTTTGGAGGGAGTACGAGGTAGGGTGGTAGTTTTAAAGGTTTAGATTTTTGCTGCTCTTCATGCTAACATAGAGGAGGGTTTTGTTTAGAAACTGCCTAATCCCGTAGATTTTGTAACTCAATATTACAAATATTCATTGAGTGCCTGCTCTTTGTGGGGTATAAAAAAGAATAGATAGATGAATGACTCACAGTTCTTTCCTCAAAGAATTGATCGCAGAATTAAGAGGTTATGCATAAGGGAGACTAAGATAAAAAGTGCTGAGCACAAAGTGCTGGGAAGGTTCAAAGGAAGAAGCAGTCTCCTTGGGAGTGAGGTGGGATGGAGAAGTTTCCAGAAGGAGGTACTTGGTTAAGGAGGCCCTCTAGGAGTACCCAGAACAAAGGCACAGAATCAGGAAATGCCTGGGAGCATGCAGAGAGCTGCGAGCCGACTGGTAGGTCCACTGGGCTATGTAGGGTCTCCCTTCTCCCCCCCACCTTTTTTTTTTTTTTTTTTTTTGCTGAGGAAGATTAGCCCTGAGCTAACATCTGTGCCAGTCTTCCTCTGCTTTATACATGGGTCTCAGCCACAGCATGGCTGATGAGTGGTGTAGGTCCACACCTGGGATCTGAACCCACAAACCCCGGCCACTGAAGCAGACCGCGCCAAACTTATCCACTATGCCATGGGGCTGGCCCCTCCTTCCCCTTTTAAAAACAGTTTATTGAGGTATAGTTTACATACCATAAAATCTACCCATTGTAAGTGTACAAGTCAATGATTTTTAAAGTAAATTTATAGAGTTGTGCAACCACCCTCCCATCTAGTTTTAGAACATTTGCCTTCTTCCCCCAAAGTTCCCTCCTGCTGATTTATGGTCAATCCCTGCTTTCACTTCCAGCCCCAGGCAACCACTGATCTGCTTTCTGTCTCTATAGATTTGCCTTTTCTAGAAATTTTATATAAATGGAATCATATAATGTGACACTGTGATGTACGATAAGAAATACATATTTGGTCTTTGTCCTGTTTCTGGCCCAGAGCTCCTAAAACCCTTGGAATTTCCTTAGTGATAAGAGTGATGAAGTTGTCTTGATATTCATAACAAATTGAAGCTGTGTTTATGTTAATGAGGTGACTTCTGAAAAGCACTTAAGGATAAAGGCTGATGCCCAAGGGGACCAACCATGTGATTGGAGGGTTGGAACTTTCAGCCCCACCCCCTGACCTCCTTTGGGAAGGGAGAGCAACTGGAGACTGAGTCACCAGCTGCCAATGATTTAATCAATCATACCTGTGTAATGAAACCTCCATAAAAACCCAAAAGACAGGGTTTGGAGAGCTTCCAGGTTGGTGAACCAGAACACATCCATGTGCCGCTGTGCCAGGCCCCAAACTCCACCAGGACAGAAGCTCCTTTGTTTGGGACCTCACCCTATGTATCTCTCCATCTGGCTATTGGTTCATATCCTTTAATATCCTTTGTAATAAACTAGTAATCTAGTGAGTAAACTGCTTTCCTGTGTTCTGTGAGCTGCTCTAGCAAATTAATTGAACCCGAGGAGGGGGTGGTGGAAACCTCTGATGTATAACCAGTTGGTCAGAAGCACAGATAACAGCGTGGACTAGTAATTGGCATCTGAAGTGGGGCAGTCTTGTGGGACTAAGCCCTTAACCTGTGGAATATCTTGCTATCTCCGGATAGATAATGTCAGAATTGAATTGAATTGAATTGTGGGACACCTAGCTAGTGTTGGAGAATTGCTTGGTGTGGGGGAAAAAAACCCCAGACATTGGAATTGGGTGAAGAATATTATAATATATAGTCTTTTGTGTCTGGCTTCTTTCACTTGGCATAATGTTTTTGAGGCTAAGCCTTGTTGTTGCATGTATCAGTAGTTTGTTCCTTTTTATTGATTAATTGTATTCTATGAATAAACCACATTTTTATTCATTTGCTAGTTGATGAACATTTGTATTGTGTCCAGGTTTGGGGCTATTATGAATAATACTCCTTTGGACATTTGCATAAATGTTTTTGTGTGGGCATATGTTTTCATTTCTCTTGGGTAGATACCTAGCAGTGAAATTGCTGGATCATATAGTACGTACATATTTAACTTTTTAGAAACTACCAAGCTGTTCTCCGAAGTGCTTGTACCGTTTTACAAACCAGCAATGTTTGAGGGTTCTGGTTTTTCCACATCTTCAACACTTGGTACCGCCAGTCTTTTGCATTATAACCGTTCTAGTGGGAGTGTAGTGATATCTTATTGTGATTTTAATTTGCATTTTTCTAATGACTAGGGATCCCTTTTAATGTAAATTCTGTCAGCTATTTGAGAGAAAGCTCCTCTTAAAATAGTGACATTGGTTCTGTGGTTCACCAGCTATATATTTTACCCTGGAGAGAATTTTTGTATGTAAAGAATCCAGACAGTATTTTACTAGAGACTGTTGTTTGCTTGTTTTCACTCTCTTTGAGATTTGTACAATCATCTTCTGATGCAAACTACTGCCTATGGCCTGCCGCCTGCTTTTGTATGCCTGTAGAGTAAAGAATTTTTTTTTCATTTTTAAATGGTAGAAAATCAAAAGAATAGTGTTTTGTGACACATGAAAAGTATATGAAATTCAAATTTCAGTGTCAGATTTTGATTGGAACAGAGCCAAGCCTATTCATTTACTTATCTATGGCTGCTTTGATACTATAATGGCAAGACTTGAGTAGTGTTGACAGAGAGACTGTATGGCCTATAAAACCTAAAATATTTGCTAGCTGCTCCTTTACAGAAAATGTTTGCCGACTTCTGCTCTAATTTCTCTCACCTGTTCCAGATGTTGCCTAGTCAAAGAAAAGATTTTACTACTGACATGTTGTTTTGGTTCAGTTCTTGCATTGGTTTCCAGTTTGCTACAGAAAAACCCAAGGACATTTGCAGACTATTGCCTGCCTGGGAAGGAAAGAGACTGAAATGTTGAAATACTTGTTTGCTAATGAGCTCTTTCCTGGCTGATGGCTCTAGTTAGAAGAGTTAAGTTAGTCTCTGGGACCTTTTAGGAAAGTCTCCCAGAAAATGAAGGGTGAAGGGAATGGAACTTTTATAGATGAAGGTATCATGTTAACTATTTGTACTAAGTTTGGAAAGTGATGATGTGCAACCAATACTTTTTAATGAATTGAGAAATTTTTTAAAAAATTGCTCATTGTAAAATAAACATACAAAAATCAGTAGCATTTCTATACACTAAATAAGGAACTAGCAGAAAGAGAAATCAAGAATACAATCCCATTTACAATCACAACAAAAGGAATAAAATACCTAGGAATAAATTTAACCAAGGAGGTGAAAGATCTATACACTGCAAACTACAAGACATTATTGAAAGAAATTGAAGACGTAAAGAAATGGAAAGACATTCCATGCTTATGGATTGGAAGAATAGACATAGTTAAAATGTCCGTATTACCTAAAGCAATCTACAGATTCACTGCAATCCCAATCAGAATCACAATGACATTTTTCACAGAAATAGAACAAAGAATCCTAAAATTTATATGGAACAACAAAAGACCCTGAATAGCCAAAGCAATCCTGAGAAAAAAAACAAATTTGGAGGTATCACACTCCCTGTCATGAAAATATACTACAAAGCTATAGTAATCAAAACAACATGATACTGGCAGAAAAACAGACACACAGATCAGTGGAACAGAATTGAGAGCCGAGAAATAAAACCACATGTCTGTGGACAGCTAATCTTCAACAAAGGAGCCAAGAACATACAATGAGAAAGGAAAGTTGTCCATAAATGGTGTTGGGAAAACTGGACAGCATGTGTGGAAGAATGAAAGCAGACCATTATCTCACACCAGACACAAAAATTAACTCAAAATAAATTGAAGACTTGAATGTAAAACCTGAAACCATAAAACCTTCTAGAAGAAAATAAAGGCAGTACACTCTTTGACGTCCATCTTAGCAGTATCTTTTTGAATACCATGTCTACTCAGGCAAGGGAAACAAAAGAAAAAATAAACAAATGGGACTATATCAGACTAAACGCTTCTGTATGGCAAAGGAAACCATCACCAACAAAAAGACAACCCACCAACTGAGAGAAAATATTTGCAAATCATGTATCCGACAAGGAGTTAATTTCCAAAATATATAAATAACTCATACAGCTCAACAATAAAAAGACAAACAACCCAATCAAAAGATGGGCAGAGGATATGAACAGACTTTTTTCCAAAGAAGATATACAGGTGGCCAAAAGGCACATGAAAAGATGTTCAACATCACTAATTATTAGGGAAATGCAAATCAAAACTACAATGAGATACCACCTCACACTTGTCAGAATGGCTATAATTAACGAGATAAGAAATAACAAGTGTTGGAGAGGATGTGGAGAAAAGGGAACCCTGGTACACTGCTGGTGGGAATGCAAACTGGTACTGCCACTGTGGAAAACAGTATGGAGATTTCTCAAAAAATTAAAAATAGAAATACTGTATGATCCAGCTATTCCACTACTGGGTATTTATCCAAAGAGCATGAAATCAGTAATTCAAAAAGATTTATGCACCCCTACATTCATTGTGGAAGCAACCCAAGTGCCTGTCAACAGATGAATGGATAAAGAAGATGTGGTATGTGGTATATATATATACACACACATATACACACACAATGGAATACTACTCAGCCATAAAAAAAGACAAAATCGTGCCATTTGTGACAACATGGATAGACGTTGAGGGTATTACGCTAAGTGAAATAAGTCAGACAGAGAAAGACAAATGCCATATGATTTCACTCATATGTGGAAGATAAACACGTAGATCAGGAGAGCAGATTAGTGTTACCAGAGGGAAAGGGGGTGAGGGGAGGGTGAAAGGGGTTTAGGGGCATGTATATATGGTGACGGATAAAAACTAGACTATTGGTGGGGAACACGATGCATTCTATAAGAAACTTATATATAATAATGTACACCTGAAATTACACAATGTTATAAGCCAATATGACCTCAATAAAATAATTTTTAAAAATTACTCATTGTAAAAATTAAAACAATAGAGAAAGTATATAAAGTAAGAGTTAAGTCTCTCCATCATCCACATCACCCACCCCCTCACCAAAACTCTTAGTGGTCATCACTGTTAAGAATTTGGTCTGTTTACTTTTAGACTTTTTTCTGTACAACTATAAACATACCCAGTTGAGTTTTGTGGCTTTTACAAAAATGAAATTATAGGATACATATTGTTCTAAAATCAAAGTTTTTTTTTAACTTGGCACAGCATATGGTGGACATTTTTCCATGTGCATACATATAGATTTGCCTTATTTATTTTAGCAACTGCATAGCATTCCTTTGTATGATTCTGCCATAATTTACTTAACTATTGATGAATTTTAAGGTTCTTGCTTGTACAAATGATGCTCATATGCATCACTTAGCCTTACTAACACTGGTTATTATTCATCTTTAACATTTTTGCCTATTTGATAAATGAAAAATAGCACATTGTTATAATTTGCACTTCTTTAGTGAAACTGAACATTTTTCATATATTAGCTGTTTGTACCTTTATGAATTGACTATTTATTGCTTTGCTTATTTTTCTTTTGGGTTGTTAGTATCTTCTAACTAATTGATCAGAGGTCTTTATATATTATAGACATTAACTCATAATCTGCAAGTATTTTCTCACAATTTATCATTTTTCTTGTTAACTTATGGTGGAATTTTTCCTTACAGAAGTTTTTTTTTTTTTTTAATTATTCTATTTTATTTTTTTTGGCGAGGAAGATTAGCCCTGAGCTAACATCTGTGCCAGTCTTTCCTCTGCTCTGCATGTTGGTCGCCGGCACAGCATGGCTTGATGAGTGGCGTAGGTCTGCGCCCGGAATCCAAACTTGCAAACAGGGGCCACCGAAGCGGAGCACGCCAAACCCAACCACCATGCCACTTCTGGCTGGCCCACATAAGTTTTATATTTTTATGTTGTCAAATCTGCCAAGCAGTTATAGCTTTTGGTTTTGGAGTTATGCTTAGAAAGGGTTTCTGTGCCTTAATATTTTCAGTGTAACTATCTTTTAACTCAGTGATTCCTAATCAGAGGTGCATCATAGTACCTTAGAAGAGTGTTTCAGTACATATGCTGTGGTTTCCAACCAAGATATTCTTACTTGGTGGATCAGGTGTGGAGTCCAATTCTGTGTTTTGTTTTGTTTTGAAGGGAGAGGAAGAAGCTCCCCTCATGATTCTCATGTGAAACCCTGGTTAAAAATCACAGTATGGAAAGCAGATTTCTTTTTCTTTAAGAGAATGAAGGGAGTGGTGCTAGTTGGTTACTTTCACCTGCATTCATTGAATTCCTATGACAGGTCTGAAGAACTAGTAAGGAGAGATTTCATGCACTTGGTAAGAAGAAAAACTGTTGTGTATTGTACCCTAAAAATAATCAAGTTTCTTGATTTTGAGCCAATTATATTAAACAAATGCAAAACTATAGGGTATATTTTATTGATTATAAAATGCATTTTTCCCCATATTTTAACATCTGTGAAATTGGGATGATAGTATATCATAGTTTATTTGCCAACATTTTTTATTTCATAGTTGTGCATAAGGTAGTGGTGCATCTTAAAATCATCTTAGATTCAATGAAATATGGATACTTTTCTGTTTTCACTTTTGTATCTATAGCACATCAGTACAATTTTTTTCAACGTTGGTCTTCATGTTCTGAGTGGTCTCTTCTCCTCTAGTGTTTCGTCCTCTCTAATTAGTTTTATACATTGCGGTCAGATTAATCTTCTCCAACTATGATTCTGATTCAATTACTACTTTATGCAGTAACTTTTAATAACAAACAACTGTAACAAAGTCCAGACCTTTTAGCCTGACATTTCAGACCTTTTGAATGAAATACTAGTTTACCTCCCTAACCTTTTACTTCCTCTTGTACACCTTTTTAGTCACTAAGCTAACGGTATCTTTCATGCATCCCATTTTTTCATCCTCTGTGTATTTGCTTAATGAATCCTTACCTGGAATTGTTCCCTACCGTTTCCCCAAATCTCTGCCCATTTAAATCCTACCAATCCTTTACAGCTCAGCTTCTGTGTCATCCGTGTCCTTCATGCAGTTGCTGCTGCTAATTACTGCAGGTGAGATAACTATTGAAAAAGAATAGGGAAACTTTTTAGGAACTCGGGAGTTTTAAGAAAGATATTGAAGGAATCAGGTAATATCGTTTCCTCACCTTTTCCTCTTGCTGACCGTGGTTTTGGAGAAGAGCTGAATTCCAGGTGAAGATGTGTTTGAAATGATTCTTTTTGGCTTGAGATGGAGGGGTTGGAAATGATGTGTGGGTTAGTGTGTGTGAGCCTGAAGCTAGGTAACCTGATCAGGCTTTTCCTTTGAATGAAGGAGAGAAAAGAGCACAAAAAATACAATAGGTCTAGGATAAAGAGGACACGTACATGTCCAAACTGGAATTCAATCATGTTTTTGTCAAACTAAGATGATGAAGTGGTTGTAAGATGAAGTTTAACTATTTTGGTCCATAAAACCAATTGCATAAGTAAACACAGGATGATGTTGAGAGGGATATATGGCTTAGAGTAGCACTTTGGGTCATTGGTCAACAGCCGAGTGTGAGTCAGTAGTGAGATGTGGCAACAAAAAAGTCAAATCTCAGGTGTATTATTAAAAAAAGAATATCTAGAATTAAGGGAGATGATAGTTCTATTTTATTCTGTACTAGGGTGGATACAACCGTAGAATCCAGGACAGTTCTGGGATACAGATTCTGGAGTATATTCAGAGGTAATATACAGGATGGTGAAGGGACTCAAAGCCATATATGGAAGAATGATTGAAAGAATATTCGGTTTGGAGATGAGACAACTTGGGGCGTAGGGGGACCACAATCAAATATTTGTAAAGGAAGAGGATTTGTACGTTGTGGTACCAGGGAATAGAACTAAGGCCAATGGATGGAAGCCACAGGAGAAAGCTCAGTTTAAGCAATAATTTACAGTGAAAGCTGTCTAACGATTGAGTGGAAGATAGTAAACTTCTTGTCGCTAGAGGTGTACGGGCATTGGTTGACCAATCATTTGGCAGCCATGTTTCTGGGGATTTAAGTTGAATCACTAACAACTGCTCACTTTTCCTCATTATAAATTGAAAAGGCAATAAACATCTGTTTATTTTGGCACTCAAATTTTAATATACTATCATAACCTAACATGTTATCAAGTTCATTTCTTATTTTGCAACCGACACTAATGCCTTTAGAGAGCATGAGCCAGCAGATGCGCTTCAGCCTTTCATGACGTTGAACTGAGCAGAGTGGTGACAACGAACTGGATAGTGAAGCTACTTGAGCAGGTTTACCTGAGTGGATTGTGTGGGGTGGAAACTTTTTTTTTATTTTACAAAAGGTCCCCCACAGAGTTACAGCCTTTTCTCATCATTGCCACAATTATAAGAACTTGCAAGTATACATGCACTGAGAAGGCAGGGAGGAGCTTTATGCCAGAGTCTTCATAAAGCCGAATTAATGAATTCTTTAGTATGTTAAAATTTGAGTGTCTATGTTGGCAGGGCCTGTGAAGTACTTCTCTGGAATGGTCTGCAAACCATTGTGCTAAATGATCTCTAAGGACTCCTTCCAATTGTAAAATTCTTTGGTATACGATCTTGTAATAAATGCTAGGCAGTAATTTAGGGTTATGGAGTAATAGAAGCGTAGCCAATTAAAATTATGAGAAAATTTAGCTGGATTATAATTGGCCCCTCTGGAATTTGGCCACAGCTTTGGGGATCATAGTTACAATGAAGTCAGCGGTTTGAAATATGTTCTTACCGCAGGGGAGAAGAGAATCTCCTTGTGGTAAATCCCTCTAGTGGCACTATGGGCCACTTTCAGTCTGAGGTGAAATTCTGCTCCTTTCTCTTGAAAGAAACTCACTAGGTCCTTTCAGTTGAGCAACCTTGACATTCTTAAGAGTAGAATAGAGAGAAATTCAGAAAAGAGTGGTTAATGAAAATAATATTTGATGAGTATAAGGTCATTGAGCAGACTGAGAGGTTTAGAAGCTGAGAGAAGATCTTAAAGCAATCTGAGCCCCGTATAGACTAAAACATGCATGCTTGTGCTAATTTTCTTTGAAGTTTGCAAAATCTTTGGAGGGATAGTGGATTTAAAAAGAGAAAAAGCACCATGGGTAGAGTCCTGTGATTAGTGAAAGAAGAGTGTAGTAAAGAGGAGGGCAGAATTGTGGCCCTTGGCATACTCCTACTCATCCTTCATGTTTTAACCTTCCTCCAGCCTTCAAATCTGGGTTAGGTGCCTACCTAGTACTTTACTTTGGCTGTTATATCATGTATCAAACTGCTTTGTAATTGGTTGGGTGTTTTCAAACCCCCTAGACTGTAAGCTTCAAGAAGACAGGGACCATGTTTGTGTTTTTGGACTTTCAGAGTTGGTTGGATATATGGTAAGGGTTTAATAAATGTTGTTGGTGAATAAATAGGAGCCCCTTTACCTTCTCTTTCATTGTCTTGGCACTTCTCTGAGGTGTTGCTGGTAACCTTACTATGCAACTTGTCTTGGCTATTAAAACTTAACCTTTGCAGGCTGGTAATTGGTTAATTGGGTATTGGGTATGGGGAGGCTACTTATGTTATTCTGTCCCTAATGCAAAGATTAAAAAAATAAAGACATTAACCTCTGTGAAAGTAGTTTTGTGAGGAGCTGTTCTCATCTGACTGCAGGGTGGAAAGCGTCTGATAGCTGGATTATGACAAGCTCTTGTTAGTTACTCTTCCATGGATGTTTGTATTTCAGCTGGGAATAGTTTGTTTCTCAAACTGGAGTTCTCGGTTTGAGACCTTACTCTCAGGATCATTGAGTTCCTTGTGAAAAAATTTAAAAAAATTATTTATTTCAATAATAATCTTTCAAAATTAATGTATGTGTACTCTGGATCTTCTGGCTGATTACATTATCGCTGAGCCCTGGCACTTCATTTTTGGGTCAGTACTAAATTATGCTCTCATAATTGTTGTGTGCTAATGAGAAAGGGACTTAATAGAATGCTGTCTTCCTACCTAATGGCTGTAAAGACACACTGTACAAATGAAGATTTTACAATTGTTTGAATAGGGGAAAGTGGTAGCAGTATGTGCTGTATGAGTTGGTACCGTATTCACATTGTGAATAGTGGTTTAGTTTTGGCAGGATGACATTCATTGCCATCTCACTAAGTTGATATCATTAATTTGAATATTATTTTCATATTTTGTATTTAATTTGAAAGAGTTTTTGTTTGTTTTTTTGGTGAGAAAGATTGGCCCTGAGCTAACATCTGTGCCAGTCTTCCTCTATTTTGTATGTGGGACGCTGCCACAGCGTGGCCTGATGAGCGGTGTGTAGGTCGGTGCCCGGGATCCAAACCCGCGAATCCCGGGCCGCTGACCCAGAGCACGTAAACTTAACTACTATGCCACTGAGCCAGCCCCTGAAAGAATTTTTAATATCTGGTTTTATAATTAACACTGGGAATCTTTTTCTTTTTCCTGCAAAAAAAATTCACATTTGAGAAACACTCTCCTTAAATTCATAGGAATCAATCTCTATTAGTGACCTTTGAGGCCTGAGTTACAGGCAGATTAGTGAGGGAAATCATTTGGACCATGTGGCTTCTGTCCTTTTCCATTCATACTGTGTAGATGTAGAAAGATAGGAACCAAGACTAAGTGAAATCTGGCTTCAGACATTGTTTAAAGATATTCTAGAGCTAAGATAATCAAGTATGGAGAGTCAGAGGTATCATGGCTGGTTATAGGGTCAGGAAAAGAAAGGATTAAATAAGAGACCCTGAACTCTAGAGCTGTACTGTCCAAATGATAACCAGTAGCCATATGTGGCTATTTAAATTTAAATTAATTAAAATTACTTAAAGTTAAAAATTCAGTTCCTCAATCACATTAGACATGTTGTCAGTGCTCGGTAGCTACATGTGCCTAGTGCCTACTGTATTAGACAGCCCAGATATAGCCCATGTCTTTCCATCATCATATGACTTTCTGTTGGACAGTGCTGTCCAACAGAGAGAGAAACAGAGTGGAGGCAAGGTCACTCTGAGCTGAAAGGCAGTGTGAAGGCAAGAAGGAAAGAGAAGTGAGAAAAATAGGTGAACAGGAGGAATGATGCTTATAGACAGAATCTCCAGTCCTCAGTGTCTCAGACTTTCCTTGTTTCTGATGGTCTTGACAATTTTAAGGAGTACTGGTCAGGTATTTTGTAGAATGATTTGTCAGGAGTTAAGAGTTTTGGGAGGAAGACCACAAAGTAAAGTGCCATTCTCATCACCTCACATCAAGGGTATGTACTGTCAACACGACTTAATCACTGTTGATGTTAACCTTGATCACTTGGCTGAGGTAGTCAGTCCCTTGGTTTTAAAACTGACTATATGCTTTTGCTGACAACTCCCAAATTTATTTTCCAGCCCAGATTTTCTTGAACTCCAGATTCATATATCCAACTATATGTTCAACAGCTCTGCTTGGAGCCATCGCAAACATAAAATGTTCAAAACTAGACTCTTGATTTTTCCCACACTCTCCACATCTACACTTGCTGCAGTCTTCTCCATTTCAGTTAAGGCACTTCTGTTTTTCTGGTTGTCAGGGTAAAAATCGTGGTGTTATCCTTTAGTTCTATTTTATCACCCTTATGTATAATCTGTCAGGAAATCATACTGACTCTAGCTTCAAAATGTTTCCAAAATATGGCCACTTGACACCATCTGTACCTCCACCACCTGAGCCACCATCATCTTATACTGGATAATTAGATTAGCTTCCTAACTGGTCTCCCTGCTATTCATCCTCACCTCCTTAGAATCCATTTTCCACACAGCAATCAGGTTTATCTTTAAAAAAGAACTTTACTGACATTTATAAACACACATAAAAGTGCACATATTATGAGTTTGCAGTGAATTTTCACAAACTGATCACACCTGTATTACCAGCAACTCCTTATGTTCCCTTCCAGTCACTATTCCCCCAAAGATGACCACTGTCTTGACTTCTGAGAGCGTAGGTTATTGTCTGTTTTGTACTTTATGTAAAAGGAATCATACAATATGTGATTTTTGCATCTGGCTTCTTTTATACAACATTATGTGTGTGAGATTCATCCATGATATTGCATGAAATTGATTTCTTCTCATTGCTGCATACTATTCCATTGTGTTACTGTTCCACAATTTATTTATCCATTCTACTATTGATGGGCGTTCATATAGTTCCCAGTTTTTGGCTATTACGAATCATGCTGCTATGAACGTTCTAGTACATGTCTTTTCGCAAATATATGTGTGCATTTATGTTGGGTATATACCTAGGAGTGGGATTTCTGGTTTGTAGACTATGTATAGGTTCAGCCTTATATTTTACTAAACAGTTTTCCAAAGTGGTTGTACCCTAGCAAGTGATCTTTTTAAAAATTTACTCCTATTACTCCTCATTTGAAAACCTGTCAATAGTTTATCAGCTCACTCAGAAGAATAGCTGGAGTTCTTATAATGGCATATAAGGTCCTATATAACCTGGTCTCCCTACTTTTCTTCGAACATGCTAAGCACACATATCTTAGGGCCTTTGCACTAGCTGCTCCCTCCACCTCCTTTGTTCTTCTGCCACATATCTACAGATGCCTGCTCCCTTATTCAATTCAAGCGCTTGCTTAAATGTCACCAGCGTATGTAAATAACCCTTCCTATCCGTCTCTGTTCCTTTATTTTGCATTATTTGTCCTCTTCTCACTTACTACCTGGCATATATATCTGTAATATATGTTCAATATATCTAAAATAAATATTATGTATATGTTATGTATGTGATATATTTGTCTCCCCCACCCCACCCAACTAGAGACTGTTTTTTGTTAATTGCTATATCCCTATCATCAAAAACAGTGACATTAGTAGCTACTGCTCAATAAGTAGTTGAATGAATAAATTAATGCATAAAATGAGTAGTTGTAATAGACATAAAGTGTGAAAATAGGAATTTGAAGAGAATGGAAGATATGAGGTTAAAAATTGATACAAATTAATTTTTATAAAATAAATGCATAGCTTCAAAAGACGCAGGGCTTATGATTAAAAGTAACAACCTTCTGTCACCTCCCAGTTCCCACTCTCCAAAGTTAAATACTTTCAACTCTTTTAGCTGTTTCTTATGCTATTAAACTTGAAATTTCTAAAATTTGTTGTTAAATTACTACTTCCTTTATTTCAGTTTTAGATCTTATTTAATGGCTTCTTACACTAGAAGATAAGGATCTTCTTTGCCCTTACTTCCTCCCTCCCTCCAGCACACACACATACTTCTTTTCCCCTGTCTTCCCAGTATAATTATCAAAAATTTAAAGAGATGCTTTCAGGTGTCTTAAGATGTGACTTTCTCAGGGAAGTGTTCCCTAACTTCTCATATCAAACTAATGTGTTGTGTTCACATTATTAGGAGAATGTAAAGATTGTTCACTGGGAGCAAGTAATATATTATGATCACATGTCTTTTCTTATACAACAACTTTTTTTTTCCTCTGGAATTTTCCATAATTCTTATTTTCTTGTTTGCATACTCTTCTTCACATCACTAGCTTATTATCTCCGTACTCTGCTAGAATTCTGAAACAAACACATCAGCTTATATATCAGTTCTTTAGGTTGTTTTCGAGGTATTTCTCCTAGAACTGTCGACTAGAACTGTAGAACCATACTGGCCTGTTGCCCTGAATCTTACCTTCACAAATTAACCAAAGAATTCTCTTCATCTTTTCTCCTGTGTTAAATCCTTCACTTCTGGATCCCAAATTGGAGTCTTGCTTGGTTTATTCATTTATCTTGGGAGAACTTATCCTTCAGTACTTTCCAGAGAAAAGATGCGGGAATGGTAAATTTTTTTAGATCTTGTGTATCAGTTGTCTACTGCCATAATAATGCTGCAAGGCAGGTAACTGAGAAACGTCAGTTGTACTCAATAAGTATTTATTGGTCACATGTCTGGGGTGGTTGGCTAGGGGGCTCTGCTGACCTTGGTTGGGAGTTGGCTGGCTATTGGCTGATCTAGGATGGTCTTTGCTGGCATGACTGGGGTGACCTCGCTCTGCTTGAGGTGTCTCATCCTCCTTGGGGGACCAGCAATCTGGCCAAGGTGTGATTTTCACATGGTGATGGCAGAGGGCAAACAGAAATGCATAAGTGCTTTTCTTATATTTTAAGTATACCAGCTGCATACTAAAAAAAAAAAAAAAAATTCTGTTTTGGAATTAGAGTCAACCTTTTTATTGACCAAAAAAAAAAATTATCTGTGGAAATGTGCAGAGAAAAAATTTAAGATATTTAACCTCCTTCAGATATCTGTTTAGATATCACTTTCTCAAGGAGGTATTCTTTGCCTTCCTTGGTTAGATTCTCCTCTGAGTCTCTCTATTAGCACTCTGTTATTGTTCTTGCAGTGTTTATCACACTGGTTGTTTCATATTGGTCTATCCACTAGACCTTAACCTTCATTGAAGACAGGGACCATGTCTATCAGAGGATTAGCCTAGAGCTGGCAGTAGTAAGTACACAATGAATATTTATCAGATAAATATGATTAAATCTCAGGAATATGAGGTATTTTTAGGTTCTTTTTATTGAGCCTTTGCATGTGAAGTGTGTTCCTTCTTCAAAGATTTGGCAGGGGCTGGCCCGGTGGGGTAGTGGTTAAGTTCATGTATTCCACTTTGGTGGCCCGGGATTCGTGGGTTTGGATCCTGGGTGCGGACCTACACACCGCTCATCAAGCCATGCTGTGGTGGCATCCCACGTACAAAATAGAGGAAGATGGGCACAGACGTTAGCTCAGCGACAATCTTCCTCAAGCAAAAAGGGGAAGATGGGCAACAGATGTTATCTCAGGGCCGATCTTCCTTATTAAAAAAAGAAAAAAAAGAATTTGGCAGAAAAGAGAGGGAAAACATTACCAATTTGCAGGAGAGAGAAGCTGGCTCCGCTTTGGGTTTTTTTTTGGGCCAAGCCGCGTTCTGCTGTGCAATCAAGACTGTCAAGCTTTGATTAGTAGTTAGTTCTTTGTGGCTTTAGGACTTTCAGATATAAGTAATTATTTTCATCAGTGTATTAATTATGACTCTGGAACTTGCAAGCAGCTGGAAACCAGAGTATTCCTACTGATATATATGAGTGTTTATTGTTGACTTCTGAATTAGATGACAATACAGTACTTTCATTGTTATTTCAGACGAGTGAGTAAAGACATGTTTCTAAGTTCATCAGTGACTGAGTTGCAGTAGAGTTTTGTGGTTGGTATTGCATTCAGTAAACTTATACTATAGTATGAACTTCTGAATGTATGAAAAATTAACATTAATTAAACTAACCTAAGTGATAGAAAGCCTTCTACAAATAAACTCAGTAACTAACTATTAAAAAACTGTTCCTCAAACATGAGCTTACTTAGATTTAAATAACCATTCAATCTATGATGTTTAGTTCTATTTAATCATTCCAGCCTTTTCATAATTTGGAAAGAGTCGTATTTTTGTGACCCACTGTTTGTTCAACACAGATATTGACTTTAATCATTAGGACTGGAACTTGTGAGAGAGCTAGAAATTTGCTCCCGGGATTGGAACAGACCTTGCTCAGATGTGGTCTAAATATTGATATTTCTTATTAAGGACAAGTGTTTTTTTTTTTGGATCCTTCAATTAAGTAGCAAATATACAAGTTATATATATAATTATGGACTTTTAGATCTTAAAGGGACAATAACATCTTAGTTTAGCCTTTTCATTTTTTTGTAGCACTTGGACTATAGGTCTTATGAGGCTGCCATTGGCTGACAGTAGTTAGTTGCTCAGTAAATATTTGTTGAATGAGTGAATAAATGAATGTACATTATGGATAAAGAGTGAAGACCAGAGAGTTACAGACTTCTGTGATTATACAATTAGTGGAATAGCCAAGGCTAAATTGGCCAGTTTAAGAAAGCTGAAGAGTGGGACGACTTCAGAAAGTTTTATATATTAATAGAATTAGAGAAACACTAATAACAGTAATTTCTATTATTATAGTTCCCAATAGCCATTAAGTAAGGGAATGCTAGTTATAGCAATGGCTCAATGGCTCCAAGTCTCTATGTGTACCAGGTTTTTTCAGGAAACAAATTTTGATGTTATCAGTAATTTTAAAGAAGTATGTATAAAGGCTTAGGAAATACTCTGTCTAGAACAAGAGATTACTTTGACAATCCAAGCCCAAAATATAACTTAAATATGTTTGTGTGATAATCTTATTATTCTTTTTTGAATTACAGTCTCTGTTAAGGACAGAAAAAGACTGAATTTTGTTAATCTTTTCTAACATGAAAGGGAAATATGAAAGGGAAAATCTTTTCTTTCTGTAGCAATTGGACAAAATGCCTGCTTTGTGTAGGAAACCTTGGCAGACCTTGAGAATTCTAAATTGCTCTAGATTGTTTTGTCTATTTCCCAAAAGAATTTGAATAGTTGATGTCTTTCTTTCTTTCTATCTGAAACATGTTTTTCCTCTTCTCACCCTCATGTTTAACTTAATTAGGAATCCTCCTCTGTATCTTCGTATTTTGTCTGATACAGCCAAGTGGTTTTTTTTTTGTTTTTTTTATAATTTTATTTATTTATTTATTTTTTCCCCCAAAGCCCCAGTACATAGTTGTATATCATAGCTGCACATCCTTCTAGTTGCTGTATGTGGGACGCGGCCTCAGCATGGCCGGAGAAGTGGTGTGTTGGTGCACGTCCGGGATCCGAACCCAGGCCGCCAGCAGCGGAGCGCGCGCACTTAACCGCTAAGCCACGGGGCCGGCCCAAGCCAAGTGTTCTTAAAACATCACTGAGAACTCTCAAGTCTTCTTTACCTACCAAGTTTCCATCATCAGAACTAAATCTCAGAAGTCTTGATGGTCCCTTGATTCCAAATGAATAGCCCTAAACAGGCCAGAAGACTACAGTCTTATTTGTCTTCCCTTTGGTAGTCTGTGGCTATATATATTCTTGGCTGACATGTCACCCTACAGTACTTCAAATTCTTCCTTGGGGTCTTACTGGCTGTTCTTAGTCACATTCCTTCTAGCCATCAACCGCTCCAACATCATGACCAAGTGGTGAGTACCCCAAAGCTCCTGGTGGTTAGGTAAGCACTTTATGGTTTATTCTACAGTATAATGTGTTTTTGTTTTGTTTTTAAATTACCAGACCGGGTTGATGGGCTAGCTCTTTAATCTACAGTGTCATCAGTTCACAACAGCTCATCAAGGGACAGTAGTAAAAGCAGAATTAGGAGTGTGGAGGACTTTCCTAGTTCTATAAACAGAGAACAAATATGCCCTGCCAACTGAGGAGAGACCTCCCAAATGATAATCGTTAGCATGCTCAGACTTTGGTATATTATCCATCAGCTTGGGGACCCATAGTTTTTTTATACCTGTGTTACCATCTCTTTACCTAAACTGTGCCTTACCCCCTAGACATTGTTCTATACTTGCCCTGATTCCCCTGTAGTGTTCAGTGCCTGTTTTGGTTTACAGGGCATGAACTAGTTCACCTGCCCTGTTTTTACTTAGAGGAAGTCATCATGCCTTGCCACTGAATCTCAGAGATTTCCAAGATAGTGCATTTGATTTAAATTTGAGTGTAGGTGGTGGTGGGGCATTTTGTGAGACCTCCGAAGCCAAAACTAGAACCAGTATGGAAGTTACAGGGAAGTCAATTTCAGCCTAATATAAGTAGAATTTCCAATAAGTAGAGCGGTTTGAAACTGTATTGCCCCTAGATGTGTAGAGTTGTATTGAGGGTGATTCAGCAGAAGCTAGATAAGCAATTGTAGGGATTTTGTGTGGGCATTGAAGTGTGGGTAGGGTGGGCTAGACCATATACTAGTGGTGAGACTTTTGATTCAGGTGTAAATGTTTGGTTCAGGTGTAAATGTTCAGTGGTTGTAGACTAATACAGAGAAAAAGAACAGGCTGAGAAGACTTCTGCTGTTGGTTAGTCAGTGAGCAAGATGAAATTGCCAAGGGTGGGTGTACCCAGAAGAGCAGACCGTCACATATGAAAACCTGTATTTTAAAGGTGAAAGGAGGAAGTAGAACTGCTGAAGGAAAAGAAAACCAGAATAGTTTAGGGTACAAAGGCGAAGGGGAGAGAGTTTGAAGGAGGAAGAAAGAATTAGAGAATGACAGAGAAATTTATATACTCTGAAGCGGTAGTCCCCAAGGTAAGTTGCATGCACAAACACTGGGATGCAGTAGGACTTACATGTATATTTAAACATAAGTATATATTATATAAATAGTTTTACTTATATATTCTTAAATTTATTTTTGCGGGCATTTCATGATATATTAATTTAGTAATATTTGTGTATAACATATAAATATATTGCGGGAGGTGTGCTTAATAATTAACTGATAGAATACACAGGCAAAATATGGTTTGAGGCCTCTGCTCTAGAAAATAAAATACTGTACGTCTTCCATGCTTATGTATTTCCCATTTAGTTTTTATTTTAAGATACACATAACATAAAACTTACCATCATAATCATTTTTAAGTGCACAGTTCAGTGGTATTAAGTACATTCACATTGTTATGCAACCATGATCATCATCCGTCTCCATAACTCTTTTTCATCTTATAAAACAAACTCTATACCCATTAAACAATAACTCTCCATTTCCCCTCCTCCCAGCCCCTGGCAACCACCATTCTACTTTCTGTCTTCATTATTTTTGACTACTATAAGTACCTCATATAAGTGGAATCATACAGTGTTTGTCTTTTTGTGACTGGTTTATTTCACTTAGCTTAATGACCTCAAGGTTTATCCATGTTGCAGCATATTGCAGAGTTTCCTTCCTTTTTTAGAGTGAATAATAATATACATAAAATTGTACATATTTTGCTTATCCATTTATCAGTTGATGGACACTTGAGTTGCTTCCACATTTTAGCTATTATGGATAATGCTGCTATGAACATGGGTATACAAATATCTCTTCAAGACCCTGCTTTCATTTCTTTTGGGTATATACGCAGAAGTGGAATTCCTGGATGCTATGGTTATGCTATTTTTAATTTTTTGAGGAGCTACCATACTGTTTTCCACAATTGCTGAACCATTTTACATTCCCACCAACAGTGCCCAAGGGTTCTAGTTTCTCTCCATCCTCATCAACACTTACTGTTTTTGACTTTTTTGATAGTAGCCATCTGCATGATATGAGGTGGTATCTCATGGTTTTGATTTGCATTTCCCTAATGGTTAGTGATGTTGAGCATCTTTTCATGTGCTTATTGGTCATTTGTATATCTTCTTTGGAAAAATGTCTGTTGAAGTCCTTTGCCCATTTTTAAATTGGGTTGTTTTATTGCTTGAATTTTAGGAGTTCTTTATGTATTCTGGATGTTAATCCTTTATTAGATATATGATTTGCAAATATTTTCTCCCATTCTTTGGATTGCATTTTTACTCTGTTGATAGTGTCTTTTCATGCAGAAAATTTTTAATTTTCATGAAGTCCAGTTTGTCTAATTTTTCTTTTGTTTCCTGTGCCTTTGATGTCATATCCAAGAAATCATTGCCAAATCCAATATGTGAAGCCTTTGTCCTATATTTTCTTCTAAGAGTTTTATTCTTTTAGGTCTTACATTTAGATACTTGATTCATTTTGAGTTAATTTTTGTATATGATGTTAGGTAAGGGTCCAGATTCATTCTTTTGCATGTGGATATCCAGTTCCCAGCACCATTTGTTGAAAAGACTGTCCTTTCCCCATTGAATGGTCTTGGCACCCTTGTCAAAAATCATTTGTCTGTATACGCGAGGGTTTATTTCTGGGCTCCCTAGTATATTCCATTGGGCTGTATGTCTGTCTTTATGCCAGTACCACACTATTTTGATCACGGTAGCCTTGTACTAAGTTTTGAAATTAGGAAATGTGAGTCCTCCAGTTTTGTCTTCTTTTTTTAAGATTGTTTTGGCTATTTGGAGTCCCTTGAGATTCCATATGGATTTTAGGATGGATTTTTCTATTTCTGCCAAAAACAGCGTTGGGATTTTGATAGGGATTGCATTGCATCTATAGATTGCTTTGGGTGGTACAGACATTTTAACAATATTGTCTCCCAATTCATGAACATGGAGTGTGTTTCTATTTATGTCTTAATTTCTTTAGGCAATGTTTTGTAGTTTTCATTGTACAAGTCTTTCTCCTCCTCGGTTAAGTTAATTCCTAGGTATTCTTTTTGATGCTATTGTCAATGGAAGTGTTTTGTAATTTCCTTTTCAAAGGAAATTCAAAGGAAATTTCAAAGTTTTGTAATTTTCCTTTTCAAATTTTTCTTTGTGTATAGAATGCAACTGATTTTTCTGTGTTGGCTTTGTATCCTGCTACTTAATTTATTTGTTCTAATAGTTTTTTTGCGAAGTCTTTAGGGTTTTCTACATATAAGATCATATCATTTGCAATCAAAGATAATTTTACTTCTTCCTTTCCACTTTGGATGCCTTGATTTCTTTTTCTAGCCTAATTGCTCTGGGTAGAACTTCCAGTACTGTGTTGAATAGAAGTGCTGAATGTGAGTATCCTTGCTTGTTCCTGATCTTAGAGGAAACGCTTTGTCTTGCACCATTGAGTATGATGTTAGCTGTGGGTTTTTCACACGTGGCTTTTATTATGTTGAGGTAGTTTCCTTCAATTCCTAGTTTGTTTGGTGTTCTTCTCATGAAAGAGTGTTGAATTTTATCAAATACTTTTTCTGCATCAATTGAGATGATCATGTGGTGATTTTTTCTTTTTTTTCTTCTTTCTGTTGATGTGGCATATATTACATTGATTTTTGTATGGTGAATCATCCTTACATTTCAGGAATAAATCTCATTTGGTCATGGTGTATAATCCTTTTAATATGCTGCTGAATTCTGTTTGCTAGCATTTTGTTGAGGACTTTTGCATCAATGTTCATAAAGGATGTTGGTCTGTAATTTTCTTGTGGTGTCCTTATCTGGCTTTGGTATCAGGGTAAGCTGTCCTCATAGAATGAGTTAGGAAGTGTTCCCTCCTTAATTTTTTGGAAAGATTTGAGAAGGATTGGTATTAGTTTTTTAAGTGTTTGGTAGAATTCACCAGGGAAGGCATCAGCTCCAGGGCTTTTCTTGGTTGGGAAATTTTTGATTACTGATTAAATTTCCTTATTAGTTGTAAGACTATTCAGATTATTTTCTTTTGGTACTTTGACTATATCAGCCCACTGTCTTATGGCCTCCAAAGTTTCTGATGAGAATTCCACTGATAATCTTATTGAGGGTCCCTTGTATGTGATGATTCACTTCTCTCTTCCTATTTTCAAGATTCTTTGTCTTTTTAGCTTTTGAAAGTTTGCTTTTAAAGTGTCTGGTGTGAGTCATTTTGATTTCTTCTTATTTGGAATTCATTGAGCCTCTTGAATGTTTGTATTCATGTATCTCATTAAATTTGGGAAGTTTTTAATCATTGTTTCTTCATATATTCCCTCTGCCCCTTTCTCTCTCTCTTCTCCTTCTGGGACTTCCACGATGTGTATGTTGGTCCACTTTATGGTGTCTCACAGATCCGTTAGGCTCTGTTTGCTTTTCTTCCATTCTTTTTCTTTTCCTTAGACTCAATTTCCATTGTCTCATCTTCAGGTTTGTTGGGTCTTTCTTCTATTTGCTCAAATCTGACTTTGAATCCCTCTAGTGAATTTTTCATTTTAGTTATTGTACTTTTCAGCTCCAGAATTTCTTTTTGGTTCTTTTTGGGTTTTCTGTCTCTTTATTAATATTTCCATTTTTTTCATATGCTGTTTTCTGGACTTGCTTGGCATCTCCCTTTAGTTCTTTGGGCATGTTTAAGACAGTTGTTTTAAAGTTTTTGTCTATTATATCTGCCTTTAGGTGTTTTTGAGGGACAGTTTCTGTTGGTTTATATTTTTCCTTTGAATGGGCTATTCTTTCCTCTTTGTGTCTATGCCTTGTGATTTTTTGATGAACATTGGACCTTTGAATTTAATGATATGGTAACTCTGGTAGTCAGATTTGCCCCTGCCCCAAGATTTGCATTTTTTTCTTATTATCTTATTTTTTGTTTTGGTTTTTCATTGTTGTAGGCTGTCTCTGTGCTAAGGATTAGCCTGAGGTGTAAATGTGAGGTCTTCTCAGGTCTTTTCTGAGCCTTTTCCTGGGCATGCACAGCCACTTTCTAATTGTCTCCATATATGCAGTTGTTTTTGAATGTTCTAGTTTTTAATATCCGGTTCCTGAAAGAGAAAAAAGTGAAAAATGAACGAGGGAAAAAGGGCTCTGGCCCTTAAATTCCCTGGAAGTCACTTCAGCAAGAAGAGGAGGGGCTTGCAATGTGGGGGGAGGTACAACAATAATGGCTGCTCACCTCTTTGTCTGCACTGTGACTAGAAATCCCCAATATTTGGAGGACAGGGTCCTTTTTGCCCACCCTAGCTCCCAGAACCTGTGTGTAGCTGTTCCAGGAACACATGTACGGTTGCCTGCCAATGGGGTGGGGATGGGGGATGGGTAGTTGCTACTGTGCTAGGAGCTAAAATTGACTGAAATTAACCATGATTTACATCCAAATCTTCCCCTGGAAGTTGCAAGCCTTCAGCAGACCTCAGAGTTCCCAAATAGTTACATCAGATAGACTCTGCCAGTGCAACTGTTGTCTAGGTAGGGAGGTAGATTCCTGCTGCTTCCTACTCTGCTGTCTTCCCAGAATCCTCTCTCTCATTTAGTTTTATAAATATTCACTCGTCAAATGTCGACTAGGTGTTTACTTTTTGCCTAACCATAATGGACATAACGAAGGGTTATAAAAATGTAGAAGATACCTTCTGTGACTTTGGTTAGGAGCATAGTTTCATTAAGGTAATGTCTCAGTTATCTATTGCTGCCTAACAAACCACTCCCAAATTTAGTGGCTTAAAGCAACACCCATTTTATTGGTCATGATGCTGTAGTTAAGGAACTTATCAAGGATGGCTTATTTCTGCTCCAGGTGGCATTTGTTGGGCTCACTCCTGTGGCTGCATTCACCTGGTGGCGGGACAGGGCTGCAAGGCCTGAGGTGGCCTCACTTAAATGTCAGAGGCTGACAGCTGGAGTGCCATGGTTCTCCTCCAGGAGTCCTCTCTTGCCACATGGTTGCTCATCCTCAGGGCCTTTTCTCCACATGGCCTATCTCTAGCAGAATAGCCTGGACTTCTTTACATGATGTCTGGTTTCCCAGAGAGTAGAAGCTGTCAGGCCTCTTAGGCCTTAGGCCCAGGACTGCCACAGCAGTCTCTTTTGCAGATTCCATTGATCAAAACAAGTCACAAGGCTGGCTCAGGTTCAAGTAGAGAGGAAGTAGACCCTACCTCTTGATGAGAGGAGCAGTCATATGCCTACAGGGATAGGAGGAATTGTTGGTAGCTATCTTTACAGATAGTCTACCATAGGAGTCTAGACAGTCACTTCAATCAATAAAGAATCAAAACAAGTGAATTATAATGAAGTTCAAACTGAATATGAGATGTTTCTCCCCTATTAGAATGTATTCCTCATGAGGGCGGGGATTTTTGCCTGTTTAGTTCATTGCTTTATTCCCAGGCCCAAGAGCAATGCGTGGCTTGTGATAGAGGCTCAGTGAATATCTGCTGAAGGAAGTATTGCTGAGATGGTGTTGGTAGTAGTGGAAGGATTGGTGTAGAGTCGGTTAATTGGGGAAGGCTTCAGAGACAAACATGAATCTGAAGCCAAGGCTTGAAAAAGAGTGATAAATATGAATCAGAGTCTCAGAGGTAGGTAGACAACATTTATTCACTGCTCAACAAATGTTGAGTGCCTGCCTTTGCCAGATACTGGAGCTTCAAAATAAGAGTCCTTCCCGTGAAGAAGGGGATCCCAGCATCTCAGTGTATAACATGTGCTAGAATATAGAAAAGAGAGGATTCTTCTTGGGGTGACAGTGGAAGGCTTCAGCATGAGCATGCACAGATGGGCCTGAGTAAGGCAAGTAGGACTGAAGGGAAAGGCTGAGCTGAAGATACTGCTAGAAAAAGATGGGTATGGGGTGTGTGTGTGTGTGTGTGTGTGTGTGTGAATGAGAAAGTTGGAGTCTTGAAAATAGTAAGCTGTAGGGTTTAGTTATCAGATAAATGATAAGGCTCTCCTCCTTTAAGTCCTTAAACATGTGAGTAATGTGAAATTGGATTTGAGAGAGTTTCTGGGTATTTGGTACAAATTTTTTTATATAATTGATAAAGAGAGTCTCAACGGAAGGCCATTCGTTATTACGATTCATGAGTTAATTGATGGTGATTATTTACCTTACTATAGTTCTATAAGGCTTTAGAAGTTTACAGAGATCATTGCTATATACGTGTGACCCAGTGAAAAGCAAAAATAGAAAATTATTAGTATATAGTAGTATTTTCCTTTTCTCCCTCCTTCCACCCAGGGAAGTGATATTAGCCCCAGTTTGTGGTGAATGAATCAGAAAAGGAGGGTGGATAAAGTAGTGAGATGAGCATTTTTCTCTAGGGAAAAAAGGCTGGCAGAGAGAAAGGTTGAGGCAGATTAGTTGGGGTGAGAAGGAATCCATGGCTGTATCCTTGAGAGGTGGGACTCCATGAGATTTTGATGTATGAAGAGCATTTCTAGGTACAGTGCCCTGAGTTGTGTTATGCTTCTATAAGAAGCCTCCTATAAGGAGGTGCTAGGTTTTTGTTTTTGTTTTAAGTTTTTGTTTTGTGGGGACGTGTTATTGTTGTTGCTGTGTTATTATATCACTGTGCTGAAACTGGCATCAAGATGGCCCAGTGTATTGTGAACATTGGCTTCTTTAGTTCAACGTTGTCCCTCCCAACAATTGTATGAGATGTTTCGGGCCAGTATTATCCTTATTTTGTTTCTTAAATTAGAGGACAGGGAAGCTCCAGAGAGAATAAGACAGGAGCCAAAGGTCAGAGTCCACCGGCTTCTCTATGAGGCCTCAATGTGAAGGCCTGAACTAGGCAGTAGATAAATCTGGAGACCTATTGTTCGGAACCCACTGTATGCACCAGATTACTTAATTGATTTAGAAAACTGAAAATGTGTGGGACAAAGACAGGGCCCCAAACCTTAACTGTAACCAGTAGTATTATTACTTTTTGGACTGAAACCTGTGGAAGCTCAGAGGTCTGCCTGAAAGTTAGTGACACCCATACTGTGAAAGCACTTGCATTCGACGCCGAAGGAATCTTCTAGGTCTGTAGTTCTTTAAAAAGTTTTGTTTACATATCCTTCTGAGAATTCTACAAAAAGTATGGACCTTTTCCCCAGAAGAATGCACATATGCATGCACACCATTTGGCACACAGTTTTCGGGGCTATCTAGATCCTGCAGCCTACCTAGAGCATCAAGTGAATTCAGCTTCTCTTCCATCATAAAATTCTCATTTTTTTTTTTTTTGGCAGTTGTTAACTATACCTAAAAGTAGCATTAAAAAAGTAAGCATTCCATCCATAATTAGAGACGAGATTCTTGAGTCCAGCATCGAAGCCATGATGGTGCTTTGGTCAATGAGGTTGTTCTCCAGGAAGCGAGGCTGTAATGACTTCTGTGACCGATTTTCTCAATTGCTCCAGGAGTTACCTGTGAATGAGTCCTTTCAAGGGGGGTAGTTTTTGACTCCTAAAAACTTAAGCAGATTAGGAGTCCTGGGTATAGGATTTAGAATAAGTAATAGCCTATAGTCACCCTAGTTGTCAGATTCCATTGGCTTTTATAATAATGTACTGTTCATTTTGTGTAGTTCAGAGTTTTTCTTGTTCTCTTGGGTTTTTTATATACTAGACAGAGCCAATTTTAATTGTGAATATTGAGTTCCGTTAGGTAGATAAGAGTAATTTTAACAGTCCCCCTTCACTGAGTAACTTCTGTCTATATAGATAAGCAAACTACCGTTGCTAAAGCCCTGGCAAGATGTCAGGATGAGCAGGGGAACCTTCCATTATCTTCTCAGCCGTCTTGAACAGTTCCTGAAGAAAATTACACATCATTCACTGAGTAACTTTTGTCTTTTCTAAAAACTTAGGTATAGTCTTGTTTTTTCTTTTAATCTCCCCCATTTTTTTTTTTTTTGAAGCTACTTCAGCAAATAAATTTTTATTTTTATTTAGGCTTGGCCTGTATGTTAAGGAAGAAAAAATATTTGCTTTATGTGCATTCTTTTATTTTATTTTATTTTATTTTTTTTGTGAGGAAGATTGGCCTGAGCTAACATCTGTTGCCAATCTTACTCTTTTTCCTTGAGGAAGAGTGGCCCTGAGCTAGCATTTGTGCCAATCTTCCTCTGTTTTGTATGTGGGATGCCGCCACAGCATGGCTTGATGAGTGTTGTAGGTCCGCCCCTAGGATCCGAACCTGTGAACCCCAGGCCACCCAAGCTGGGCACACCAAACTTAACCACTGTGCCACTGGGCCGGCCCCTTTATGTGCATTCTTAATTGAAGTGAGTCATGACTAACTGCACTAAGAAAATGAAGCACTTAAAGATACTTGGGAGTTTTTTTAATGTCCTCTTCACTCATTTGCTAAACTATAGCGCTACTGGCTCATTTAAGGTCATTAGTGATTGTATGAACAGTATTGTTGAATAACAACACTGTAACATGTTCATTAAGCTTTCAAGTAGACAGGGCAAAGGCCAATGAAAGGGGTGAGGACAGAACAAGCCTAATTCCTGATCTAGAATACCCCTCACTGACCTTTATCCAGATTTTCGTAATGTGGCAAAGTGATCTCTAGTGTAATTTTGATACTCTTTATCTTCCTCCCCCCTTTTATTTTTTGCTGAGGAAGATTTTCCCTGAGCTAACATCTGTTGCCAGTCTTCCTCTGTTTTGTATGTGAGCTGCCACCACAGCACGGCCACTGACAGATGAGTGGTGTATGTCCGTGCCTGGGAACCGAACCCTGGCTGATGAGGCAGAGCATGCCAAACTTAACCACTAAGCCACCAGGGCTGGCCCCTCCTTTCCCCTTTTTGATGTGCGAGGTGTGAGGGCAGCGTGTTTGTCCCTTCTTTATTGTGCAGTGCCTTGAATGATTATTTGAGGGTGTGGAACTTGAAAGATCTTTGTGGAAATTTACCTTCCTGTTTCTTTTACCCCATCCCCAAACTAAAAGGAGAATTTGCATTATTCTTGGAGAGTAAGATGAGATATCTCCAAGATTGAGACCCAATTTTTATATTTTTCATTGTGGTTCTAGGAAATTTTTGATTTTGAAAGAGTGTGTCCCCTTTCTTTACTTTGCCTGCCTCATGAAATCCTTCCTAACTAAAATGGGATGGAAATAATTAATGGACAAAAATAAGACATTGATTAAAATGGGTATTTATTTTTATTTCTTTTTGATTACTTAGTTTTTAAAATTGTGGTTTATAATCTCTGGATTTGAATTGTGCCATTTAATTTTCTCTATTATGGTGATCTCCCACTTTTTCATGTTTGGTTTGCTTAATTATAATTTGGTTGTTTTATTTCTCAAATTCCACCATGTATAGTAAAGCCATGCTAACTTGTAATATTTGAGGGAGTAGAGGGAAGGGGAGTCTAAACTTGCTTAAAATCCTAAATACAGAGTATTTTTCAAGGCATGTTACATTTCCATTTGCATATATGTGCGTTAAAAACTTGAACCACAGTATGTTACCTAGTATGATCCTTAAGGAATTTGCAATTACCTGAGCCTTAGTTTTGCATGTAAATGATACTTCTAAGTGCTTGAGGCTATTCTGAAAGAGTTCTTAAGTTTAACCAGTAACCTTTAGAGTCTTGGTTATACCCTTAAATAAGAGTAAAAGAGTAAAAGAGAACCTTGGTTTTTTTCCTCATAGGGTAAAGGTACATTTAGCTCATCTATATGAACTATTACATTATTAAGTAGAGTGGAAATACTAGGATTTTTTTTTGAGAAAATCTACAGCTTTTCTCTCCGTATATATGTGCATTTATGTGACTATTATATCTGCTACACACACACACATAGATATGTATGTGCATATGTGTTACAGTCCCTGAGCATACCACATATTTATGGACACTTGGAGCAAATAATCTTTGGGTATAAACTAGACTAAGCCCTCTGAGGGCAGGAATCACATACATACCCAGGCATTCTTCTTACTCCCAAAGTAAACATATTTTTTTGCTCAAAGACTTTGCTCAAGTACTCACCTTAATGGGGGATGGCGTTGTTTGAGAGCAGCTCCAACTCCTTTGTATATGGGATGCTAATGAATGGGAGGGGGAGTATGCACCCAGGGGAGGGCTGGGAGGTGGAGCTGTACGCTGTCTACCTCCTTGTGAGTGGAGTGTGATTCCTTGCCTGTCCCTGAGTCTCGGGCCTGCCACACCGTTACCACCGTAGTTAAAAGCAATGGAGTATGATACCTCCAGCTTTGTTCTTTTTTCTCAGGATTCCTTTAGCTATTCGGGGTCTTTTGTTGTTCCATATAAATTTTAGGATTCTTTGTTCTATTTCTGTGAAAAATGTTGTTGGAACTTTGATAGGGATTGCATTGAATCTATAGATTGCTTTAGGAAGTATGGACATCTTAACTATGTTAATTCTTCTAATCCAAGAGCACGGAATATCTTTCCATTTCTTTGTGTCTTCTTCAATTTCTTTCAGAAATGTTTTATAGTTTTCGGTGTACAGATCTTTCACCTCTTTGGTTAAGTTTATTCCTAGGTATTTTATTCTTTTTGTTGCAATTATAAGTGGGATGGTATTCTTAATTTCTCTTTCTGCTACTTTGTTGTTAGTGTACAGAAATGCAACTGATTTTTGTATGTTGATTTTGTATCCTGCAACTTTACCATTTTCATTTATTACTTCTAAAAGTTTTCTGGTGGATTCTTTAGGGTTTTCTATATATAAAATCATGTCATCTGCAAATAGTGACAGTTTCACTTCTTCCTTTCCAAGTATGATCCAGCTATTCCACTGTTGGATATTTATCCAAAGAACTTAAAAACACCAATTTGTAAAGGTACATGCACCCCTGTGTTCATTGCAGCGTTAGTCACAATAGCCAAGACTTGGAAGCAACCTAAGTGCTCATCAGGGGACGAATGGATAAAGAAGATGTGGTATATATACACAATGGAATACTACTCAGCCATAAGAAACGATGAAATCCAGCCATTTGTGACAACATGGATGGACATTGAGGGTATAATGCAAAGTGAAATAAGTCAGAGGGAGATGGTCAAATACCGTATGATTTCCTTCATTAAGTAGTAGATAATAACAACAATAAACAAACACATAGGGACAGAGATTGGATTGGTGGTTACCAGAGGGGAGGGGGGGGGATTGAGGAGGGTGAAAGTGATAATTCGGTACATGTGTGTGGTGATGGGTTGTAATTAGTATTTGGGTGGTGAACATGATGTAATCTATGCAGAAATAGAAGTATAATGATGTACACCTGAAATTTATACAATGTTATAAACCAATGTTACTGCAATAAACAAAAAAATAAAATAAATAAATAAATAAAATAAAAGCAATGGGTTTGGTGTCAGCCCTGGGTTTGAACCCCAGCGCTATCATTTTCCAGCTGTGGGATCTGTCTTGAACAAATCAAGTTAATCTCTCCAAGCTTCCATTTCCTGATCTGGAAAATGGGGATCATAATTACAGCCTCCCCAGGTATAGATGCTCTAGGAGAGATTTTTGATAGTGGCAAACAGGTGATTTCTGCCCTATTAATGGGTAGATCAGTTTATCCTCTACCTTGCACAATCAGCCTTCCTGAAAGAGGCCATTTCACTAAAAGTATTATCATACATATCTGTATCTTCTCTCTAGAGGGTAGGTTCTTTTAGGACATAGTCCTTGTCTTACTTGTTTTTGTAACTGGCTTACAGAACTTGATATTCAGGAAATGTTAATTGAATAAATGGATGATGCATACTCCCCTTTGAGGCTACCATAGTAGTTGGATTTCTGATAATTATGTTTACTTCCTGTGTGCATTGATAAACTCATGTGGTGTAAAGTTTGCTATGAGGATGGTGTGCCTTATCCATTTCCAATGGCCAGAGTGGATTGTTGTTTAGGTTTGACTGGGTATTTGTTAATATTTTGTTGAGGAATTTTGCATATAAGTTTACAAGGGATACTGGTCTGTAGTTTTTTCTTATAGTGTTTTTGTCTGGCTTTGGTGTCAGGTTAATGCTGATCTCATAAAGTGAGTTGGGAAGTGTACCTTTTCTATTTTCTGTAGTTGTATATAGTTGGTGTTATTTCTTTTTCAAACATTCGGTAGAATTTGCCAGTGAAATCATCTGAGTCTGAAGATTTTTTTTTTCCCCAGAAGGTTTTTATCTACAACTAAATTTCATTAAATGTTCGGGTTATCTATGTCATCTTGGATGAGTTTTAATAGTTTTGAATTCTTAGGGAATTGGTCCATTCATCTAAGTTGTTGAATTTATGTATGTAGAATTGTTTATAAAATTCTCTTGTCCTTTTGCTGTCTTCTTATCCTTTTAAGCTCTAGTGAAATCCCCTTTTTTCCTTTCATTCCTGATATTATAATTGGTGTTATGTCTTTTTTTCTTTATTAGTCTTGCTAGAGACTTATCAATTTTATTGATCTTTTCAAAGAACCAAAGTTTGGTTTTACTGATTTTCTCTGTTGTTTTTCTGTTTTCAATAGTTAGAACAGTAAAGTGCCTCTACCTTTTTTTCATCTCTCGTCTTATAATCCCAACTTCTGACATCTTTCTTTTTACTTATTATTATAAAGAGTGAAGGACTTTTATATTATCAAAGCTGATGTAATTTCATCATGTAATGTAACTGTAATTCAGACTTCTTTGATTTGTGTATAGGTTGAATCTAAAAGTTGAAAATCATGTACATTATTATGACTATAGAAATACTGTTCACTTTATGCCCTAGTACTGTACCTTGATTATATTTTTTTTCTTGTAGTGTGGCATTATTGTTTTTTTTTTTCTAATTGCCTTTCTTGTTTGAGGTGTTTGCCTTTACTACATCCTCAATTATTTTCAGACTCTCCATTATATAACATATTCTACTGAGTGCTGTGCTCCTTCCCTTCCCTGAAACCTTCATGGAACCCATGGTTGCTCCAAACTGGACTGATTCCTCTCTAGGCTTTTTTCATAGCTGTCATTCTGTGAATTCCCATTACTGCTTTCCTAGATGAGGTTGTTTCCTGAATCCCATATCCTCTCCTTTCTTGACACTCTCCCTGGTGTTGATGGAACATATCCTTAAGGAGCATCCTGTGGAAGGATGTGAAGAAAGTACACTTTGAATTCCTTTGTTCAGTGTGTCAATATGATGGCTAGTTGGGTTGGGCATGGAATTTTAGGTTGAAAAGAATTTCTGGGCCAGCCCCGTGGCGTAGTGGTTAAGTGCGCGCGCTCTGCTGCTGGCGGGCCAGGTTTGTATCCCAGGTGTGCACCGGCGCACTGCTTGTCAGGCCGTGCTGTGGCAGCGTCCCATATAAAGTGAAGGAAGATGGGCACGGATGTTAGCTCAGGGCCAGTCTTCCTCAGCAAAAATAGGAGGATTGGCATGGATGTTAGCTCAGGGCTGATCTTCCTCACAAAAAAAAAAAAAAGAATTTTCTGTGAGAATTTTTATGGATTGCTTTATTGTCTTCTAGCATCCAGTCTTAATGATGAGGGGCCAGTCTTATCCTATTCTTGTTCCGTTGTAGGTTACTGATTTTATATTCAATGTTTTGAAAGACTGCAATGATATGTCTTGACATAGACCTTTTAAAACTCGTTGAATTGGCCATTGGTAGGCAATTTTAGTTTGAAGTTGCGTGTTTTTTCCAAATACTGCTTTGATAGTTTTCTCCTTTCTGTTTTCTCTTTCTAGAATTCATGATTAACTATGGGAACTCTGTTATGGTTATTGATTGCTGTGTAACCAACTATCCAAATAGTTACTGGTTTAAAAACATCCATTTATCACACCCACAGATTCTGTGGATTTCAAACAGGGCATACTGGGGATGGGTTGCTCTGTACTCCAAAGTCTAGGGCCTCAGCAGAGGAGACTTGAAAGGCTGGTGATGACTCAGACAGCTGGGGCTGGAATCATCTGGAGACTTCTTCACTTACATGTCTGGTGACAGGGTTGGGATGATTTAAAGGCTGGGCTCAGCTGAGACTGTGGACCAGAGCACCTACACATGGCTTCTTATGTAACTTGAATCCTCACAGTGTAGTGGCTGTATTCTGAGAGAGGGAGTCCGGACAGGGAGCCTTGGAGATGCAGTGTCCAGAGGTCAAGCATCCCAGGAGAGCAAGAGGAAACTGCTATGGTTTTTCTGACCTAGTCTCAGAAATTACATCATTTCTGCTTCATTCTGTAGTTACTGGTGAGTCAGTAGGGTCAGCCCAGACCCAAGGGGCAGGGAATTGGACTCCATATCACCCATTAACAGCACAGTGCTGGGTTTCTAGGATAACTGTGTGAAAAATAACACTTTTGTCTTAGTATTGAAACATTTACATTTTGATGATACCTCCAGGTGAGTCCTTGTTCCTGAGGAGTATTTTCTAGTTCTAGAGCCCACTTATGAAACAACAGGTAGTAAAGTATAAACAAACAGAATAATCAAAAGTATCCATTTAGGGCAAGCAGTAAGTAGATTTGAGGGCTAGGGATAGAGAAGAGAGAGAAAGAAAGAAGTGAGGTTGAGGATTTGGTAAGAAAGGTTGTGGAGGAAGTGACTGGGAGGGCTGCAGTAGCAATAGGTTCACAGGTCAGAGGGAACAGAGTGTGCTAATGAGCCCTGTTAGGAACCAACTGTTCCTGGCCTGGGGATCTGATCCTTCACTCCAGGAACATTGCACCAGGTCCCTCAATAGCCTGTTATTACCAAGGCAAATCCAGGTTCCCTAATGCCAGAGGAGGTCCAGGGGAAAGGAATGACTAGGTTTCAGGTTATGTTGACATATGTTTGCCCTTCTCTTTAAGCCTGATATTTTTTGGAGAACAAAAATGAAAAGTCTTGTCACCTGAGTGAAAAACCTCATTGAGCATTTGGAAATGTAGATTATTAAATAATTGTCTTCCTCAAGTAAAGAAGGTGAGTATATTCATGATAGTGAATATATTTAGTTTATCTGACCATATACAATTAATTCATTGGTATTTTCTATATCATCAAATGACAGATAAAATAGAGATGTTTTTTCTGTTGGAATTTGAAATACCATTTGAAAGAATACGGGCACTCTGAAGTACAAAAGGCACGTGGCTCATGAACATCTTGCATGAACATTACCACAGTGTGCATACGGGCATTCTTCAGTTTTCTTAATTTCTTGCCACATGGTCATAGCCATAGCTAAAGGGGGTAAAGAAGAAAAGTTGTGTTCCTGAAGTTTCAACTTCCTTTGCTTTTTCCCATAGCAAATATTAAAAATAATGTTTTATGTTATCATAGTTAATGCTTGGATTACTAGGACAGCACAGAAAAGTTTATTGACTATATTTATTGCTGAGTCAATACTGTATTTTAAATAATACATTTTAGCAACTCTAATAAATAGCTTTTTATGAAAAATCTTATTACAACTTATCATTCCTGTGGGAAATTTTTTTCTGATTGATTTAGAAACATTTTTAGGAATACAGCTGGCTTATAATCTAGATATTGAGTGTATGTAAAAGTTTGTTTCAAATTCTGATGAATAATTCAAATAATGGGAAAACAGACTGGACTAGATTACACAATGACATGCTTTCTAGCTTTGAAGTGAAGTCTAGCTTTTTGATTTTAATATTTATGTATGCAGCATCTGTCTAAAATGTGAATTTCATGTGCTATAGGGCACCTAGATTTAAATGAAGTCTATGAAATATTTGTAAAGTATAATTTCCATGAAAAGGCACTTCAGGAAAAAGACCCAAATAGTATAGATTAAAGGTACCATTGTGGGGTTCTATGTGAAGTTTCTCTGCAGTTAGAAACAAAGTTAAATCAGTGTAATGTGTTTTGTCCAGAGATAAAGAAAGCTACAATATTAAGCAGGAAGGATACATTTACTTTTATTTTCTTGGGAGTCCCATTAGATTTCTAACATGATTTTATAGTTCATTTCCTCCCCCTTTAAAATAACTTTGAGCATATCATAATATGTAGCAACTAAAAGAATGAAACATTGAAAGAATAAAAGAATAAAGTGATGTTACCTCTAGACTTCATGAAGGTTTAGAGCACATACCTCCTTGAGAATAAAAAATCATGTTTAGCATGGCTTGCACTAGACAGGACATATCATATTTATAGCCTTATGTCGGCATTCCAGGGTTTTTACATTTTTTTTTTTTCCCCTGGTCCTGGATATCTGATTAAGTTAGAGAGAGTTTGTAAAATCTATTTTGATGCTACGTTAAATTGTACCCACTTAGGTGGCTCTTATAACGGATAGGTGGCTCTTTTCATGGGTACTTGTATCGTGCTTTGTAAAAGCAGGATTAGTCCCCTATTTATACTGAAGCCACCCTTGTGGCTTTCTTACTTATAATGCAAATGTGACTTCAAGCAATGGGGTGGATGCTCAGTGAATGCATACTTCTTTTGTTTGCAAAGTATTACCTGCATCTAGAACAAGGAAGCGCCTCAGAGCTTTATTTTGTGCAGTAGCAAAGGAAATTAGAATGGCCTGGCTAACCATATCAATATGCATAATTGACAAGCTACTCAATACTTTTAAAGATAAGTACTTTCCACTCTTTTCTTTGGCTATCAAATGTAACTCCATGTAAGTATTATACTATAGTGTATTATTCTCAGGCTACTATTTTGTTACAGAAAATAACATGTATATTGTTATACAGAAAATAACATGTATTCCTCATGTATATATGCTAAATCAAAGTGAACAAATTCAAAGAACTTGAAAAATACTGCCTTGCCTCTAGGCAGGTTAGTCTTTAAAACATCAATGTGATTATAACCGAATGAATAATATATAGCCCTTAAAAAGGGATAATATAGGGGCCGGCCCTGTGGCACAAGCAGTTAAGTGCGCGTGCTCCGCTGCAGCGGCCCGGGGTTCGCCGGTTCGGATCCCGGTGCGCACTGACGCACTGCTTGTCAAGCCATGCTGTGGCGGCGTCCCATATAAAGTAGAGGAAGATGGGCATGGATGTTAGCCCAGGGCCAGTCTTTCTCAGCAAAAGAGAGGAGAATTGGCAGATGTTAGCTCAGGGCCGATCTTCCTCACAAAAAAAAAAAGGGATAAGATAGGCACCCATATTGGAAAGGAAGAAGTAAAACTATCTCGATTTGCAGATGACACGATCTTGTTTATAGAAAATCCTAATGAATCCACTACAAAACTATTAGAATTAATAAATGAGTTCAGCAGAGTGGCAGGGAGGATACAAAGGCAGTATACGAAAGTTACTTGTATTGCTATGCACCTTTGCAATGGAAAATCCAACAATGAAATTAAGAAAACAATTTCATTTACAATAGAACAATATACTTATGAATAAACTTAACAAAGGAATTGTAAAGCTTGTACTCTGCAAAGTACAAAAAACTGTTGAATGTCCAGAATAGGCAAATCTAGAAAGACAAAGTATATTAATTAGTACTTGCCTAATGGTGGGAGTCAGGAGTTGGGAGATGGGAGTGACTGCTGATTGGTACAAGTGTTTTTTGGTATGGGGGCTAATGAAAAAGTTCTGGAATTAGATAGTGGTGATGGTTGCACAACTCTGTGAATATACTAAAAACCATTAAATTGTATACTTTATTTTTTTTTTTTTGAGGAGGTTCTTTTTTTTTTTAATAATTTTATTTATTTATTTATTTATTCCCCCAAAGCCCCAGTGGATAGCTGTATGTCATAGCTGCACATCCTTCTAGTTGCTGTATGTGGGACGCAGCCTCAGCATGGCCAGAGAAGTGGTGCATCGGTGTGCGCCTGGGATCCGAACCTGGGTTGCCAGCAGCGGAGCGCATGCACTTAACCGCTAAGCCATGGGGCAGGCCCTGAATTGTATACTTTAAATGGGTGAAATATACAGAATGTGAATTATATGTCAAAGCTGTTTGAAAAGGGGGAGGGATAAGGTTTAAAAAGATTGACGTGAAAAGATACTATAGCTTAACAAGATAAAAGTCATATATATTCCTGGTTAAGATTTTTTTCAAACACTGCAGAACTCAACTTGAGGCATTGAAATTTTGTTTGTATTTTCTCTACCTGAGCTAGCTGGGTTCATATTCTCTTTAGGAACTTTTCAAAAACTGGAAAAGATTATGGTAATTCATAGAATAAATTTGTTTTAGTTTGCCTTGTATATAGGTGCCATAAATAAGCTTTTAGAATTAACATGTTTTTGTTCAGTTATAATAAGAATTTACTTAGTTTTTGAATGGTTCCCCAGTGTCATTGAGAAGTGACTTGGATACCGTTGGGAGGTTACCACTAGGGATAATCTCCCAGTTTTTCTCTACAAAACTTTGTAAAATAATTTATTAAATTAGTGTCCTTAGTGGAAGGAAATAAGAAATGAGAAACTCAGAAGAGCAAACAAAAGAAAATGAGCATTATAAATCTCATTTTTCAGAGGTAACTATTTTTAGGATTTTGGTATACTTCCTTCCAGAACTTTTTTTAAAATAACAGATTGAAGTATAATTCATATACTATATAGCTGACCCATTTAACCTTCCAGTACTTTTTAATGCACTTTTTTTTTTTTGGTGAGGAAAATTTGCCTTGAGCTAGCATCTGTTGCCAGTCTTCCTCTTTTTTTGCTTGAGGAAGATTAGCCCTGAGCTAACATCTGTGCCAGTCTTCCTCTATTTTGTATGTGGGTTGCCACCTCAGCATGGCTGACGAGTGGCATAGGTCTGCGCCCGGGATCCAAACCCTCAAACCTGGGCCGCTGCAGTGGAGCACACCGAACTTAACCACAACACCATGGGCCGGCCCCTTTAATGAACTTCACAAAATGCAAGTATACAGCTTGATGGATTTTCCCTTACATGTAAAACTATGCATATCAAGAAACAGTAACTGTAGGAAGGAGTACTGTTTGTCCCCTAAAGGTAATAACTACTGCCCTGGCTTCAACACTGATAGTTTTTCCTGTTTTTGTTCTTTATGTAAATGAAAACATACAAGATGTGTTCTTTTGGTCTGCTGCTTCTACACAGCATTATATTTGTGCCTTGTAGTTATAGAGTATTCCTTCTCGTTGCTGAGTAGTATTCCATTTTGTGATTATACCACAATTTATTCTTTTGTTCAGCATTTGGGTAGTTTCCTGTTTTTTTGGCTATTAATAGTGTTACTATGAATATTCTTGTACATGTCTTTTGGGAGACATCTGTGTGCATTTCCAGTGGCTGTATACCAGTGAGTGAAATTGCTGGGTCATAGGACAGTGCTTCTCAAACTGTGATGTGACCTCCCCTGGAGGTCTTGTTAAAAAGCAGATTCTACTTCAGTAGATCTGGGATGGGGCCTGAGAGTCTGCATTTCTAACAGCCCAAGGGGATGCCAGTTGTATTGACCACACTGAGTAGCAAGGTCATAGGATGTACTTATGTTCAGTTTTAGTAAATGAGGCCAAACAGTTTTCAAAGTAGTTGTGTCAGTTTACATTCCTACCAGCAGTGTATGAGATTCCTTTGTTTATGTATATGTGAGTCTGTTTCTGGACTCCCTATTCTGTTGCATCGATCATTTTCTATTTGTTTCAGGACCACACTCTTAATTACCTTAGTTTTATATAAGACTTGATATCTGCTAATAAAGTCCTCAAACTTTGTATTTCTTTTCAAGATTGTCTCAGCTTTTCTTGGACCTTTGCATTTTCATCTAAATTTTATAATTAGTATCAGTTTCCACACACAAAAACTTGCTAGAATTTTGATTGGGACTGTGTTGACTCTATAGATCAATTTGAGGAAGAATTGGTATCTCTACAATATCCAAATCTCTAAACATGGGTTATTGCCCGCTGTTATTGATGTGGTCTTTAATTTTTTTCAGTAACACTTACAGTCTTCTGTCTAGAGGTCTTATTATACTAGTTAAAGTATTTCATTTGTTAATGCTATTGTAAATGGTTTTATTTTTAGATTTCTATTTAAGAATTGTTGGTGGCTGATATGTAGAAGTACAATTGATTTTTGTATATTGACCTTTAATCAAGCATATTGATAAATTCACTTAGTAATTTTTATTGTTTGTATATAGAATCTTGTGGATTTGTTGTTGTTATTGTTGTTGAGGAAGATTGTCCCTGAGCTTACATCTGTGCCAGTCTTCCTATATTTTGTATGTGGGTCGCCACCACAGCATGGCTGGTGAGCGGTGTAGGTCTGTTCCCAGGAACCGAACCCATGAACCTGGGCAGCTGAAGTGGAGTGTGCCGAAATTAACCACTAGGCCACAGGGCCAGCCCTGTGGATTTTTTTTTTGTGAACACCATCATGTCATATGCAAATGACAGTTTTGTTTCTTTCCTTTCCAAACCTTATACTCTATTTCTTTTTCTTGCCTAAGTATACCGCTTAGGATCTCCAGTATAATGTTGAATAAAAGTGATAGTGAGTTTCCTTGTCTTATTTCCCATTTCACCATTAAGTATGATGTTTGCTTTTGTGTAGATACCCTTCATCAGATTAAAAAATTCTTTATATTCCTAAATTTGCTAAGAGGTGATTTTTTGTTGTTGTTGTTTTTTTGGTGAGGAAGAACAGCCCTGAGCTAACATCCGTTGCCAATCCTCCTCTTTTTGCTGAGGAAGACTGGCCCTGGGCTAACATCCGTGGCCATCTTCCTCTACTTTATATGGGACGCCACCACAGCATGGCCTGACAAGCAGTGCATCGGTGCGCAACTGGGATTCAAACCTGCGAACCTCGGGCTACCGAAGCAGAGTGTGCGCACTTAACCACTTGTGCCACCGCGCTGGCCCTAAGGTGATGTTTTTTTTAAATCATGGCTAGGTGTTGGATTTTGTCAAATGCTCTTTTTCCTTTTATTGAAGTGATTGTATGTGAGTTTTCTCCTTTATTCTGTTAATATGATGAATTATATGTTAAACTGATCTATTCTTGGAATTTGGGATGTATTATCCCTTTTATATATATCTTTGGATTGGTTGGCTGTTTTTTATTAAGAATTATTACATGTATGTTAATGAGGGAGATTGGTATGTGATATTCCTTGTTATATCTTTGTCAGATTTTATGCTGGGCTCATAAAATGAATTGGGAACTATTCCCCTTTTTCTGTCGCTGGAAGAGTTTATATAAGATCATTATTTGTGTCTTCTCTAAATGTTTGGAAGAGTTTATTGGTGAAGCACCCAAGCCTGGAGATGTCTTTGAGGGAAGGTTTTTAGTTATGAATTTAATGTATTTCATAGATACAGGACTATACTATTTCTTAATCAGTTTTTGTGTTTTACTAAGAATTTCTGTTTCATTTAAATTTTCAAATGTATTTGTGAAAATATTCAGAAATGTGTACTTGAAAATTTTTCAAAACATGTTCGTAAGAACCTTTTTAATATCTGCAAGACCTGTAGTTATTAATGCCCCTTTTCTTTCCTAACATTGGTAATTTGTGTTTTCTCTCTTTTTTTTTCTTGATTTGTCTTACCAAGTGCTTATTGATTGTCTTTTCCAAGAACCAACTTTTGTTTTATTGACTCTTTCTATTGCATGTTTTCTATTTCATTATTTTTTGCTCTTATCTATTTTCTTTCTTCTAGTCTCTCTGGGTTTCATTTGCTGTTCTTTTTCTAATTTTTTGAGATGGGTACTTAAATTATTGATTTTTCAGCCTTCTTTTTTATAGGGCTATACATTTCCCTTAAAACACAGCTTTAGCTGCATTCTACAAGTTTTTATATGTCTTATTTTTAATATTAGCTTAAAATATTTTCTAATTTCCTTGTGGTTTCTTCTTTTACTTATAGTTAATTCAGAACTGTATTTGGGATTTTCTACTTATCTTTTTGTTACTGCTTCGTAGGTTCACGGCACTGTGATTAGAGAAAATACTCTAAGATTTTAATCCTTTGAAACTTGTCTTATGGCATATTTTTTTACTTAAATGGATATTTATGTGATTTTTATTCTTGAGGCCTTAATCTCTGATAACCCAATGAATCCTTAATGATAGCAATATATGAGTGGTGGGGGCATTCTTGCTCATGAGCAGTTCATGGCTGGATATGCATAACTTACCCTCTTTGTTTTTTCTCTCTCATTCTTTTTTAAGGGATTGCCCTTCCAGCTATGTTCATAAAGCTGGATATAGTAAGTTTCTCTTCACTAAAATAATAATCACATTATTGCTCTATTTCTCTGAGATTGCTCCTAAATCCCACTGAGTGGAGTGTTGTGTGTTCCAGATCTTTTCAGTTACATATTTACAATCTCCTGTGTTAGAGAACTGCTGGGTTTGTTTTGTTTTTGCTAGTTTCTGTTTTAAATTCTAGAGAGAAACCTTATTTATCTTAGCTTTAAGTTATTGGGGGGGCTTACTGTCATCCAGGAACAGCTGTATAATTTTTGAGGTCCAGGGCAGAAAGAAAATGTGGGGTATCTTGCTCAAAAATTAAGAATTTTGTGACAGCAAAAGAAGAGCATTAAACCAAGCATGGGGCCCTTCAGATCATGGGGCCCTGTGCAACTGCCTAGGTCGCATGCCCATGAAGCCACTTCTGCTGTCACACTGTGTATAGATTAGCTTTAAATTAGAAATATTAAGTCAGAAATTAAAACGGAAATAAATTCTTAAAAGAATTTTTCAGATGCTCACATTGTACTTTCACAAATGTGGACTCTGAAATGCATATTCCTAAGCATTTGAAAAATCACATTTTTCAAACTTCCATTTATAGTTATAATACAGTTTATAATATTAGCTAAATGCCTGTCAGTTTAGACAACTGACACTTCAGTTTAGACAACTGATACACTCAGCTATGGGAAGATTTTGAGAATTATTAAAAATATGACCACTTATAAAAATAATTCTTAAGAAAAATTTCATATTGGTTTATGACATTTGAGTAGACTTTTAAAAATTAAGATTCAACCAGAGAAGTATTGCTCAGTAATTAGATTTTAGAGACAATATTTAAAAGAAAGATATCCTCAGGAGAAAATGTGTGTATTCTTAAGCTCAAAAAAGGTACATGGTCTCATTAAGGGTGTGTGTGTGTGTGTGTGTGTGTGTGTGTATGTATGTTTTAATTAGTTGATTGATCAATTTTGAAATTTTGAGAAGTATGTGATTCATTTAGAAGTTTTCTACTGAGACTAATTTTAGGCATTAATAATCATATAATACCTTAGATCAGAAATAAAATTGTGATTTATGTTTGAAAAAAGAGTTATATGGCTTTTTCATATAAACTGTCAAAAGCGCCACTTTAAGAATATGTAAATATAACCAAACATTTTAATTTCTGTGATTTTTTTTGAGAATATAATAGAGGAATTATTCAAATGCACATATATGTAAATAAATAATACATTTTGCTATGTGACATTTAATGAGAACCAGACCTTTCAATAAAATTCAATTTTGGGAAAAAGAAGTATGAAAGAAGATATGAAAGTTCAGGGATGATTATTTTCTAATCAATTTCTTTTTTGTTTTTTGGTGAGGAAGATTGGCTCTGAGCTAACATCTGTTGCCAATCTTCCTCTTTTTGCTGAGGAGGTTGGCCCTGAGCTAACATCTGTGCCAGTCTTTCTCTATTTTGTATATGGGATGTTGCCACAACATGGCTTGATGAGTGGTGTGTAGGTCTGCCCCTGGGAGCCGAACCTGCAAACCCCGGGCCGCCAAAGTGGAGCTTGTGAACTTAGCCACTACATCACTGGGCTGGCCCCGTCTAATCAATTTTTAAAGCTAGTCTTTAAAAGTAATCCACATATTCTCATTCTGTAAATCTTTCTTCAAGATAGTTTGGCCTTGACAAGGTGCCTTTCACCCAGAAAGTTCTACTTCTAAGAGTTTGTCTTCAAGAAAAAACTGGACATGTTTACAAGATGTATATAAGAATGTTTATTGCAGCATTGCTTTTAAGAGTAAAAAATTGGGCACAACTTATATCCGTTCAGTAGAGGTGTTTAATCAGGTAAATTATGGTGTATCCATACAAGAGAAAGTGGTGCAACCATTAGACATGATGTTGTTAACTCTATTGTATAAATGAATAGATTTAGATTATAGAAGTTGAGAGGGGAGAGGAGGGGAAGAGAGGTAAATAGAAAAGGAGTGCCAGTATCGTTATCTTAAAAGGGGTAAGTCAAAGGATATTGTCTATAAATGATAGAAAAGAAAATAAAGGTATAATTATATTACTTTAAGTTATGAAGGTAACCAGTAAAAGAATGTACACCTACTGATTAAAACCATATTGGGAGAGGGGAGGACTAGAGATGGGAGGTGATGAAAATGATCTGTATTGAGTTGAAGTCCATAGACCGTGTCTAAAAGGGATAAATCAAGAAATAGTTAATACAGCTGTTCTCTATTTTGGATGTTTACACTGTTTACAGCCATTCGTCTTAAGGCATTTGTTTCATCAATGCAGCATACCGATATCAGTCTGGGTTTGTAGTTGTCGCATGCAAATAGAGGAGAGTTAAGACTTTTTACAATTAGTAGAGACATGAAATGCAAAGATCTCATTGAACTTCACTAATAAAGGTTATTTCATTAAAATCTTACAAAATTTCATAAAAGAAATAATGGTAGAAACATTAGAGATATGGAAATAATTCCAAAGGAAACTGGTTAAAAGAAGTTGGAACATTTTGGAAGAAATAAGCAGGAGATGTTTAATCATATATATATTACTTTGATTTAAAACAATTTAGAACATATTTCAATATTGTATTTAATAATATAGGAAAGTTTTTATATATTTTCTTCAAATGTAAAATAAACATTGCCAAATAGTATATATACTATGTATGTATAATATGACCGCCATTTTTGTTTTTTAAAAGATATATGTGAAATAAAAAACCTTTGGAAAGATAAACGTGAAATATTCATAATCATTGTCTCTTGATAGCTTAAACATGATTTTCATTTTCTTATGTTTTCCATTATTCTTTGTTGTTGTTGTTTTTAAGCAATGAGCCTATATTATGTTTTTGTAATCAGGGAAAACTATTTTCATTTTTAAAAAAAGGGTAATAATAGTGACATAACTTTAAGTAGAGACTCTATGTCTTTTTAAGTCTAACATCCAGCACAGTGCTTGGCACATAGGAGATATCTAGTTAATATCTGCACATACTTAGGAAAGGTGTTTTGTCGATAGGAATCTCATCTTTGCTTAATAAAAGCATTCTGTGACCATTGGCAATGTAAAAAAGCTATTTTAAGCAAAGGATATGTAATGAAAAATAGTGTGAGAATGAATTGAAAAGCCTACAAGTTGTGATTGTCAGGTAAAAATAAGTTTAAAAAGAACATTCAAAAAGCAATGGTGAACATTTTATTGTTTTAATTTTTTTCTTTTGCATGGGTAATCCATTCACAGTATATAAACAATTATTTATTTATTTATTTATTTATTTATTTATTTTTTGTGAGGAAGATCAGCCCTGAGCTAACATCCATGCTAATCCTCCTCTTTTTGCTGAGGAAGACCAGCTCTGAGCTAACATCCATTGCCAATCCTCCTGCTTTTTTTTTTTTTCCCCCAAAGCCCTAGTAGATAGTTGTATGTCATAGTTGCACATCCTTCCAGTTGCTGTATGTGGGACGTGGCCTCAGCATGGCCGGAGAAGCAGTGCGTCGGTGTGCGCCCAGGATCCAAACCAGGGCCACCAGCAGCGGAGCGCGCGCACCCAACCGCCAAGCCATGGGGCCAGCCCTATAAAAATGTTTAAAGTACAAATAGATATATTGTGAAATTTCTTCCCCCTATTACCAGTACTCTTTCCCTGAAGTCAACCAATGTTATTAATTCTTGTTTATCCTTCCAGAAATACACAAATAAAATGTGTATTCTCCTTTTTATTACGTATGATAGCATATTGTATGTGTATTGCTATGCTTTTTAAAAAATATATCTTAGAAATAGTTTCATATTGGTACATAAATGAACATCCTCATTCTTTTTTTTATGGCTGCACAGTATTTATTCTATGAATGTATCGCAATTGATTCAACCAGTCTCCTATTAATGGATATTTGTTTCCAAACTTTTTACTACTATTAACGGTGCAACAAAGAATTTTCTGTTCATATGTCATTTTACATTGTATAAGTTTACCTGTGGGATAGATTCCCAGAAATATAATTGCTAAATCAAGGGATATGTGTGTTTGCAATTTTGGTAGATTTGGTCAAACTGCCTTCCGATGAAGTTAAAGTAGTTAACACTTCCACCAGCAATGTATGAAAGATTGCATATGTTATAACTTCCTAGGTATCATTGATAATGTTTAAGAATTTTTTATGTCCCTACGTGAGTGATCAAACTCTTGACAAATGAGATTCAGTGTGGACAAGGATAAAGTATATACTTTTTGTCAGAGGAATAGGAGCTAAGATTTATTGTAGACCATATTGTAAAAACAGTGGTTCAGTATAGTTTGGTGGATAAAGTACTGGGCATTGTTAAGAAGGAATGTGACACCTAACAGAGACACCATCCTAGTCGTGTATTAAAATCTCATGTTGTTACATCTGAAGGCTTGGTTTAAGTTTTGAATGCAACAATACAAGAAAAACATGATTGAGCTGGAACAGGGTAACTAAAATAGTTAGGAGGATGCCTTGGCTAAGATATAAGTATTCCTGTTTTGAAAAACAAATGACAACTAATGAGGGTGGAATATGAAAACTAAATTTTATAAAATCATGAAAAATATGCGTGTCACACACTAACTTTTTGATCAACATGTATTAAGAATTTTAGAATTTAGGAGTATATGGGACATTCAAAAGAAGCAGGTGGCCACTTCTTGTGCCAGAACAAAATCCAGATGGATCAGCTGTAGGAGAATACATTATTTTCATACTCTCGATTGGGGAAGGCGTTTCTAAGATTATACAAAATCCAGAATTCATGAAGAAAAAGATTGACAGATTTGGCGACAACCCATAAACTATGTTAAAAGGCAACCACAGATCGGGATAAATGTTTGCAAAACAAATGACAGCACAAAATATTTAATTTACAAAGAGTTTTTGCATAAAAAATTTTAAAGGATAAACACACCAATAGAAAAATAGAGGATATGAACAAAAGAAATACCAGTAGTCAATAAACATAAAAAACTATGTTAAATTTCCCTAGTAATCAAATAAAACAAGACATCATATTTTATACATTTCATTAAATGCAAAGATGGGCAAAATCCAATGTTGAGGTATGGAAAAATAGACTTTGTCTTGCACTTGTGAAAGATGACATGAGTGGAACCATGTTAAAATAGAGCCAGAGCAGCCATTTCAGAGGAATTGCCCTGCACGTCTTGTCTCTTTATCTTCCAAACTGGACCAAAGTGCCAACAACATTCCAGGAAGTCAGTAAGGACAAGAATATCCTGTCTGTAAGGACTAAGGGAGCTGGACTTTGCTGATGACTGAATCACTCCCCAATCAATGAAGCACAAACCCAGCCTTACCCCATCTAGCACCCACGAACTCTTCTTTAATACAACGTACCTCATCTTCCTCCCCTTTTCCCATGAAAACCCTGAGCCCCTCTCCTGTAATCAGGACACGACCTGGGTTTCTGTGCTCCCGGAATTGCAATTCTTTGATTAAAATAAACGCCTCTTTGCCTCTCGTTTTGGCTCTTTATTTTTAGGTTAACATATTCTTTCTCACAAGCATTTTGGTGCAATATGTATCAAACTCTAAAATAAACCTTCTTTTGTCTATTTTAAATGTTCTTTAATAGACTTGTAGTAGATTTATTAATACTATTAAAATATAATACCTAAAACTATTTTCTTAGTAAATTTCATCTCAGTCCATTCCTGAATTAGGGAGGTATTCATTTATATGATTAGGATATTATTTGGGCTCAATTTTATAAATATTTTTAAGCTGTAATCATGAAGATGCTTTTGTACTTTTTTTGTGTAAGATTAGATTACAATATATAGCTGTAGATTTCAGGTCAGGGTTATTTAATAATTTTGTAGTTGTTGGAGACATTAAATTATTGAACTCAATGGAAGTTTGATAATTTCTAAACACATGAATGTTCCTTGAAGTTCTCACTTTAAATTCTAGGCTCATTTAAAAAAACAAAAACACTCCAACAAAACAAAACCAAAAAACAACAAAACGTTGCTAGAGATAACTATTGTTAAGAAATAATCTGGTATAGCTGAATTTATTTAAAGTGAGTTAAACTGAGCATTGAATACTAGGTTGAATTCTGAAAATATTTTCTACCAGTAGAAATTATAGAATGAGAGCCTTTAAAAATAAGTGAGTGCAAGTACATCAATCAAACTGAGCTGAGCAGAGCATTGTATGATACATGTTATAGAATAACCTGTTATAATTGGGTTTTGAGAGAAAAGACAGATGACTTGATACATCTATTGAAAAAGAAATCTTGAGTTGAATAGCAAAAAATGGTCAAATTTATTTAGCTGCAAGCCGAGCAGTTTACTGATGTTCTGAAAACATTGGAGAATGTTCTAGAGGGTTCAGTACTTAATGACATTTCACTGACTCAAGCCAGTTTGGTGTAGTCTGCTGTTGTAGATAACAGTTTCAGACTCTTTGGAGAGAAAAGTTACCATAGCCTTTCCTTTCTTCTTTTCCTTTCCCCATCTTTCTTCAAACATATAAAGAGAAGTACAATACAAAATAAATAGAGCCTTTTCAGGCAGATTTTTTCATTCTTTAGCTGAGAATGGAAGGAAATTCTATGAAAGGCCTTATTAAATTGTGTAGATAACAAAGCAAAATATCAACAATATGGATTTTGGAATCAGACCAACCTGAATTCTAGTTCTGTATACTTCTTAGCTATATAATCTTTGATCTTCAATTTCTTAATTTGTGAAATGAGGACAATAGTTTATAGGGCCCTAGTCTAAGAGAAAACTGTTGTTGTGGGGGTTTTTTTTGTGAGGAAGATCAGCCTTGAGCTAACATCCGATGCCAATCCTCCTCTCTTTGATGAGGAAGATTGGCCCTGGGCTAACATCCGTGCCCATCTTCCTCTGCATTACGTGGTACACCACCATAGCATGGCTTGACGGGCAATGCATTGGTGCGCACCCGGGATCGGAACCTGCGAACCCTAAGGAACCTTGGGTCGAGGAAGTGGAGTGGGCGCACTTAACCACTACACCGCTGGGCCGGCCCCAAGAGAAAACTGTTTTGAGTAATCTACTAAAGTCCTTTGAAGGGAGAACAGAAACTCTGGGAAGGTTAGTTAGCCTTTTTAAGTCTTAGTTTGGTGATTTATAAAATGGAATTAGTAATCTCTTCTTCAGGGCGTTCTTGGATAATTAAATGAGATATATGAACACAGTGCCTGGCATAGACAGGCCCTCAATAATTCTGAATTATTGTTACTACTACTGCAGTCACGTGATGTCTGTTCATTGGAATTATAGCCTGTGTGGACTTGATCTGTTCTCTAAGGAAAGGTAATGCTAACTTGGGCAGTTAGATAAAGCATTTTGCTTTGAAAGGTCATTAGTAGAAGGCAAGCACAGGGTGCACTCAGTGAAGTGTGACTGCGGGATGCCAAAAAAAATTAGGGTTTGAAGTAACAGCCCCCTTTAGCCAAGCAGAAAGTGGAGTCTGACGCAAGCAGTGCTTTCTAAATGGCTGTGAATGGAACAACCTACCAGGGAAATTTTCCATCTAGAGTACTGGTAATTAACCCAAATGAGACTAAACTGCTGGAAAATCCAAGAGCAATGGAAAATAAAAAGGGCACCCTGTATTGAATGGGTTAAGACTGTATTATACTTTAATTCAGAAACAAGTTTTGGTGATTGGAAAAAGTTAAAGTAATTCATTCTACGGTAAACTGTGTTAGGTTAAATTTATTGGCGGGGGTGGGGAGTGTGTGCAAAATCTCAAATTCTATACTGAATCTGTAATTCTAGATCCAGGTCTAGATTTTGATCAACTGTTAGTATCCAGTCCTGATAGAAATTCCCTTAGTACAATTTGGACCTTGAGAAACTTAGAGAGTAAGTAAAAACCATTCCAAGAAACAGTATTTTTTGACTGTATAAAATTTGGGAGTCTTGTTTTTATTGGCCCTTTTATCTTTGCTCCTGCCATTTATCATGTTGATTCCCTTTAAGTTTTACAGCTTGCAGCCCACAACCTAATAGCTAGAATTTTAGACTAGTCAGTTAAATTCAGACAATATTTATTGTGTCCCCGTTGGGTACAGGCAATGTGCTAAATGCTAGGAATAGAAAGACAAATAAGACAGTATTCTCGTCCTCAGGGCATTCATAGTCTTGTCAGGTGATAATCACTCGATGGTAATAATCATAGCTAACATCTATAGAACACTTACAGTTTGCTCTGTAACTGTTTCAGTGCTTTGTGTATATTACCTCAATCCTTACAATGGCTTTGTTGCAGGTACTATTATGATTTCACTTTATGGATGAAGCCTCTGAGTCACAAAAATTCAAGTAACTTGCCTAAGGTAGGATAGCAGGGCTGGAATTTGAATGGCAGCTTCTGGTTCCACTATGCCAGACAGCCCCTGAGTTACTTATACTTTGATCAGAGTTTGGCTTATTAAAATTATGATTTTATTTTATTTTATTTTTTCTCCCCCCAAAGCCCCAGTAGATAGTTGTATGTCATAGCTGCACATCCTTCTAGTTGCTCTGTGTGGGACACGGCCTCAGCATGGCCGGAGAAGCGGTGCATCGGTGCGCGCCCGGGATCCGAACCCCGGGCCACCAGCAGCAGAGCGCACGCACTTAACCGCTAAGCCGCAGGGCCGGCCCAAAAATTATGATTTTAAAAGACAATTTTTCTTTAAACCTTAAAACACAACTTAAAATATAATAAATCTAAAATTTGGTTATTTGTGTGTTAATATTCAAAACATATCTTCTTCTTTTATTGATGCTCAAATGCTTTTAAATTTGACAGATGAAATTCCCTTATTAATACCATTTATAAACTTGATAGGAGTTCCTTAAACATTTTAAACCATACTTACGAATTTAATGTATGATTTCCTCAAGTACTTCAACCTTCTCTCAATAAATAAATAAGTCTTTAAGGTAGGACTTTAATAGGTCGGATAGTCTCTTAAGAACTTTAAACATTTTTTAAAAAGCGTACACTGAGGAGCATATTATCGTCATTCAGGAGTTACACATTTACTTACCCAATGAAGATGGACAGAATTACCATTTCAAACCTACTGTAGGGTTATGGGTTGGAGATATAGGATGCGGTCAGTAACTGCCCAGGCTTGTTTTATTGGCCTAAACCCCTTTTCAGCGATGGGACTCCCTAAACCTGTACCTCTTTTTGTATGTTGTACTCATTCAATTTTTGACCAGAGTCTCTTACCTACTTTAGAGCTGACAGGATTCTGCAGACCCTACCCCGACTTGCATCTTTACTGTCTGATTTACATTGATAGACCTTGGTCCAGTAATCATATGAAGTAATTTGGGTTGATTGATATGTAACATTTTTTATAAATATTATCAGAAACTCATATACAACATAAATCTATACCCAGAACCATCTCTGGCACAAGCAGTTTCTGTGAATTAAGAGAAAGCTGCCCCTCTAGGTAGATGAATTACAAAAAGGCCCCAGGTCAAGACTCCAGGTTCAGCTAGCTAAGCCTGGCTGGATTTTAACCTCTACTTGTCCTTTTCACCACAGGAACCCTGTAGCTCATAAGATTTCTCCCCTTTTAAGTACCATTAAGACTCATGAAGTTTCACAGAATTAATGGCCAGATTGCCATTTGACCCTTTAAACTGGCTCCTTTCTAGACTTTCTGGCAAAAACAAGATATTCCAGCCCCATCTTGATTCTTTTCCTAGACCAGACTAGAATCAGCCATTCTCCATGGAGCCAGTAGCTTTTGTGGCAGAATAGTATTAGATTCTATTAGATGTATCAGAGATTCGATTACATATCAAATTGTTCTGCTGGATTACTGATACTGCTCTTTAGTGGCAAAGCTCTAAAAGATCTATTTATAATGAGTCATGGTGTTTCCAGTTTAACTCTAACTTTGTTAAATCCTTCAAGTATTATTCTCATTGAAGATTTTCCATCTTTTTCTCACATATGTTTTGAGACACCAGCTTGTTTCCGCTCTGTCACATACAACATTTGCTTACCAACTTTGATGTATATGCCAAACTATGTGATTACATTAGTATTGTCTAAACTTTCTGTGATGGAATTGGATGTACCTAATTAGATCCTGATCCCTCAGCCAGGCTTCGTTTGTAATCGTTCTGGAATCATATGTTCAGTAGGGCAGACTTTCGGATCAGCCCCCAGTCTCTGATGTTACCTTGCTCTTGGCTGCAGTCGCCACCTCTTGGCGTCTCTGGGAATACCCCGCTAGGTCTCTGAAGCTTCCTGCCCACTTCATAGTGTTTGTTTCTTCCCTTTCTTTTGTTTTCTCCATCCAAAAACCCCGGTCTCACTGCAACCCGGGCCTTTTTTGTTTTTCTTTACTGCTTTGTCAAATAGTTTTTTCTGTGTAAAAAAAAAAATAGCAGTTGAATCAACCGCTTGTCTCTCCTTTAGGTTTTCTTCAAACCTGATATTAAGTTGCCTCAGTGGAGTGGATATTCATGGGGCTCAACTATATTTATAATATTTTATCCCTTAAACTGGGTGATAGGTACATGGATGTTTGTTTCATTTTATACTGTTTTTTATGTCTGAAATATTTTGTAATAACATATTTAACATTGTTCCTCTCTGATGACTCTCGATTTTGGAGGGGTAGGAAAAGATGGTTCATTAGCTTTTAATAGATGAATGCGTGATAAGACTGAGGATGCTCAGTCAGTATTACTCAAAAAAGATTTACTAGGTGCACTACATGCCGGACAGTGTTCTAGGCATGGAGGATACAGTGTCACTAAGATAACGTCCCTGGCTTTGTGTGTTCTGTATTTAAGTGAGGAGCAGAGTAAGCAAATAAATAAATATGAAATATAATATCAGGTACTGATAAGTGCTACACGTAGCACAGAAAGAAGACATACTGACTGGGGCAGGAGGGGGCTATTTTAGATAAGAGGGTCAGGGAAGGCCTCATGAGGACATGACATTTGGGCAGAGACCTGAATGAAGTGGGGGTGTAAATAACATGAAAATCCAGGGAAGAGTGGTCCACAGTGTGAACAGGGAGAGCAAAGACCCTAGACAGGAATGTGTTTGGCATATTAAAGGTACAGCAAGAAGCGTTTGGAGAGGAGGAAGCCAGGCCCGGAGCAGTGGAACTTGAAGTCACAAAGATTGGCGGGGATCAGTAAGGCCCTGTAGGTCATGATAAGGGGTTTGTTTTTGCTCTAGGTGTTGGGAAGTTTTTGAGCAGGAGAGTGACAGAATCTTAGTGACCTCTGAAAAAGATTACTTTGGCTTATTCTGCAAAGAATTTATTGTGAAGAGCAAGAGTAAGGCAGAGAGACCAGTTAGTAAGCTGTTGTTGCAATTCAGATGAGAGATAATGGTGGCTTAGACCAAGAAGGTAGAAGTGGAGATAGTGAGAAAAGACCAAATTCTGGATATTTTTCAGAGGTTTAGAAGTAAGAGAAAGAGAAAAGCTAAGGATGAAGCCTAGATTTTTGGCCTGAGCACCAGGGTGAATGTTGATTCATCCCTCCCCCACCAAAGGAGGAACAGATTTAGAAAAATAAAGTTTGATCTACTTGATAGACAGCCTAGTGGGGGATGTTAAGTAGACAATTGGATATATAAATCTGGAATTCTGAGGAGTGATCTGGATGGAGATATAAATAGGGGTTATCAGCATATAGATAATATTTGAAACTTTGAGACTAAATGAGATCTTTACTCAAATGAGCAGCTGCAAATAGAGAAGAGAAGAGATCCAAGAATGACGTTCAAGAGTACTCTGACTTTTAGAGGTCAGGGGAATGAGTGGACCAGCAAAGGAGATTGAGATGGAGTTGCCATTAAGGAGACAAACCAGGGAAGTGTGGTGGAAGCAAAGTAAAGAGAGTGTTTCAAGAAAGGAGTAATCAAAAATTGAATAAGTTGAGGGTTTAAGAACTGATCATTGGATTTAGCCAAAGGAAAGATCATTGGAGATCTTCACAAGAGTGGTTTCATTGGACAAGACTGATTTGGAACATGTTAAGAGAAAATGCAAGGTGAAGAAATGGAGACAAGTGAATAGAGACAGTTCTTTCGAGGGTTTTGCTATAAAGAGAAGTAGAGAAATGGAGTGATAGCAGGAAGGAGAGAGGGGTTCTGGAGAAGTTTTTTGGTTTCAAAGATGGGAAATGTTTCAGGCTTTTAATGTGGTAATGAGATTTCTCCAGTAGAGAAGGAGAGCCCGGTGATGGAGGGGGGGCAGTCTTACCACATGGAATTCTGTGGGCCTCCTCCAAATCCTACAGAGGTGCAGGTGGCACTCAGCGAAGAAAAGTTTTACCAGGAGCAAGTATCAAACATTATGTGAAAGAAGGAAACATTGGAAACGTCTAACCTAGAGGAATTACATACATTGTTTTATAGGCATAATTGTTATATCCATAGATGGAACTACTGTTTAGCCACTAAAAATCATTATAAGGTTCTATGTTAATAGATGTGGAAAGATTTTTCAAGACTTAAGTGCAGAAAGAGGGTATTTTTTGTGAAAAATATACATATTTTTATATGTATAAACATATATGTATGCACATATACACACTTTAGCAGAGAAAAATGTCTGAAAGGTGGGATTATGGGTGATTTTTAATTTCTTCATTAGACTAATTGTTTTCCAAATTACTTTCTCATGTTTTCTCTATAGTGAGCGTATATTACTTATACCTTTTTTAAAAAGTCGTTTTGAATAATGTCAGTGAGCTCAATCCGTTTATATCAATGATAAAATATTTCTGTGTTGTGACTTTTTTAGCCATTTTATTTCAGGTTTTCTGTTTGTTTCTTTTTGCTTTCCTCTTTTCCTACCTCCTGTTGGATAGATCAAATATTCCCCTAGTTTGAAAGTTATACATTCTGTTTTTATTCTTTTGGTAGTTGTCCTTAACCCTTAACTTGATAATATACATACTTATGTTTGTTTTTCCCATTGACTTTTTTTAAACCTTTAAATGTATGTATCCCCTCCCACCACACTTAAAAAAGGATGAGTATCTTAGATGCTCTCACCTTCCTTTCCACCTGCCCCCTGAAAAAGTGCTTTGATTTTTTTTTTTTTAAAGAAAAAAAAGTTCTGGAATTGCTGTGGATTTACTTTTTTGTTTTGTACGTTGTTTAGACAATAATAAACTTAATAAGTTATTTGCTTGCCCTTACTTCCCATTTTTATAGCGTATTCCAGAATATGTATTTATCCTTGCTAGAATACTTCTAAGAAGGCCTTTGTGAGACAAAACTTCTGAGGCCGTGTATGCCTGAGATATATTTATTTTACCTTTGTATTTAAATGATAATTTAACTGGGTATACATTTTAAGTTTGAAGTCTTTTTCTTCATACCTTTGAAAATATCACTCTATTGACTTAGAACCAATGTTGCTTTTGAGAATCCTGGAGTAATCTGATTCTTGTTTCTCCTTTATAAATCACTTACTTTTTCTGTAGACTTCTGGAATTTTCTTTTTTTGTTATTCTTTCATTTCATTATACTGTGACTAGTTGTCAATTTTTTTCCCTTTTCTATTCCCTTTTTGTGAGTCCTTTCAATTTGAGGTCTTACATCTTTTTAATTTCTTTTAATTGTTTTTAATTTTTTTTTCTTTTTGGTGAGGAAGATTGGCTCTGAGCTAACATCTGTTGCCAATCTTCCTCTTTTTGCTTGAGGAAGATGGTCCCTGAGCTAACATCTGTGCCACTTGTCCTCTATTTTGTATGTGGGATGCCACTACAGCATGGCTTGATGAGTGGTGTGTAGGTCTGAGCCTGGGATCTGAACCCACAAACCCTGGGCCACTGAAGCGGAGTACGCGAACTTAACCACTACACCATTGGGCCGGCCCCTACATCTTTTTTGTGTGTGTGAGGAAGACGAGCCCTGAGCTAACATCCGATGCCAGTCCTCCTCTTTTTTGTTGAGGAAGACTGGCCCTGGGCTAACATCTGTGCCCATCTTCCTGTACTTTATATGGGACGCCGCCACAGCATGGCTTAACAAGCGGTACATCGGTGTGCGCCCGGGATCTGAACCGGGGAACCCCGGGCCACTGCAGCAGAGCACGAGCACTTAACCACTTGCGCCCCCAGGCTGGCCCCCCTACACCTTTTTTAAATCTGGAAAATCTCAGTTATTATTTCTTCAAATATTTTCTCCTTCTGCCCCCCCGGCCTTTCCTCTGGGCCTCTTATTACATAAATATATTGACACTTCCACTTCGGTCCTTTATCTCTTAATGTTTCTTCATGTTTTCCATCTTTTTATCCCTTCCTAATGTCTTTTAGGAGAGTCATTAACCTGCTCTTTGGCTATTCAGCCCAGCTGTTGGGTTCTTTATTTCAGCTCTTAGAATTTTTGTACCATTAACTCTAGTTGGTTCTTATTTTAAAACTTCTTGTTCTTGCTTTGTATTTCATGTTATCGTCCGTTATCTCTTTGAAGATATTTACTACTTTATTGTTTTCCATACTGATCCATTAACTTGAGTTTGGCTGATACAGTTTGATTTTGTTGTTGTTCTCTATATAAAGTTGTGCTATAGACAAGTTCATCTATTTCTCTGTGAGTTCATTTTCTCTGGAGCATTAGCCATCTCATCTGCTGATGGATTCCTGGACTCCTGAGCAAAGCCTAGGCACTGGCTTGTGTCTCTAAGAGTCTTCTCTGACAATTGTCATCACCTTACTTTGGCTGTGAAGGTGAGCAGGGAGAGGAAGGTACACTTAGTGCTTTGCGGTGGCTTGCACCTGTGTTTAACTGCTCGCCAGCCCACTTGAGCGTACCACCCTACGAGTGCTGTTACTGCCAACTGTGCAAAGAGTGCTGTGTGCGGTGGGGGCAAAGAAAGCATGAGCAATATGAAGAAAGAAAAAGACACACCTAAAGAAACTTCTTCCCTACCTAGTCTTCTCCATGACATCTGCTCTGGGCTAGCATGGGCCTCTCTTTCCAGCTGAAACCTGGCTGCCTTCTGTTGCCTGAGGTTTTTCTCACAGCTTTTATGTTAGTGTGACAGTTTCATTAACCTGTCTCTGGAATCTCCAAGATTGTGTTGGGAGCCCACTCTAGTTTACCGTCTTGTCAGAACCATGTATAACTTTTCTTTTGTTAAATCAGTAAAGGGCAGGTTGAAAAAAACAGAGATGAAAATTATATATACATTTCCTGTCTCTCTTTTTTTTTAATGATGACTTCTTTTACAGCAAGAAATGGTCAGTTTGATGTTCTAGATATGATACATTTTACTTTTAGTATTTTCATTTGAATACTTATTTTGAGTGTTGGATTTTATTGTTTAAACCAATCAACAAATATTTAATGAGTATCTTGCCTGTGTTGGAGACTGTTTTGAGCTTTGGGAATACAACAATAAACAAAGTGAATGAGAATCCCTGCCTTCATGTAGCTTTCCTTCTAGTGGGATAGAAGACAACAAATAAGATGAAAATATAAAATATGTATTATTTCTTGGATAGTGAGTTGGATTTAACCTGGGTTGTGGTTTAGCCAAGCAAATAAGATGAGGTGAGAAGGGCCAAGTTGTTGAGAGTCCAATTAAAATGATTGACAGTGGAATGAATTAGAACTAGATTGGGAGGGGAAAGATGATGTGAAGGTGATAGGAACAATGGAAGTGAGGCAAAGGATTGTTGGAATTGGGGTATAGAAGGAGTGATATAAAAAGATAGGAGGTGGTGGTTGGAGACTAGATCTTTGGAATTGAGATCCTGGAGAGGTTGCAGTAATTTTGAATGACAAGGTCAAAGGAGTAGCCGTGGAAGAAAGTGATTAAGTTAGGAAGGAAAATTGGAACATTAGAAGACAGACTTGCATTTGTGCCTATGATGCAGTAACAGGGACCAGATTTACCTTTCTTCCTTAAACAGGTAGAAAACCATATAAAGTGTATTGAAACAACGCTTCTCAGACATTGGACCATGGGCACTGCAGGAAAATGATCCTTGAGAGAAGGTGAGCCTTCTGATTGCCACAGCTTACTACCTGGAGGTTGTAGTACAAGGAGGGGTAACCTGAACAGAGCCTGGAAGTCTCCCTGAGTTGAAGAGACAGAGTTGAGAATTCTGGGAGGTCAGAGAGACTGGAATTCAGAGAATATCAGAGAGGAGAGAGCTCCAGAGATCTGCACGGCGTTCTCCTGAGTCCTTAGCAGAGGGGTATTAAATGCGTGTGTGTGAGGAAACCACTCAAGACTGGCAAAAAATAAGGGATGGCCTTGGAGTCCTGGGCTTCTTGTGATGACCACCATAAAGGGCCTGATGACATTAGTCCTGATGGTTCCAAGGCAGGCAGTGGTGAAGAGCCTGTGAGTATTGAGGGGGGAGAGGGGAGTGGTCTTGCCAGAAACACAAAGAGTTCTGGGGCTCCCACTTGACCTTAGTGATGGAGGAGACCTGCAGGGGGATTGTCTTACTCCAAGTGTTGCAATTTCCTCTTGATTTCTGCTGCTTCACTTGACTCCTGCGTGGAGCCATGGAGTCCTGTGGAGTTGGACTTACCACTGCTAATTATCTAAGAATCATTTTATGGACTTTTTCCCCTAGAAGAATACACCCCTAATTTATGGTTTCAAAACAGGATTCATTTAACAAAATGTGTTTTCCAGCAAACTTAGGAGAAAATATTGATTCATTTAAGTAAGAATTGCTTCTACTGTTAATATAGTGTATATTTTAGTAGTAATTTCAGCCTGAAGATATTTGGCTAAGATAAGATAAATCCTGGTAAAGGAGACTTTCTCAGGCCAAGTTAGAACTCCTTAAGGTTGGAGAGAGTGTTCTACTCATTTCTGTGTTCCTAGGCCCAAAATCATAGGAGATGCTCAGTAAAGATTTGTTGAATGAATGTATTTTTGAGTGAAATGTGGCATTCTGAGTGATTGAAGACTTCACGTGAATTTTATTATGGGTCCTGAGGCAGCAAAGATTCTGACTTCTCCATATATAAATAGACTTGTGAAACTCCAGCTTCTACCATGTCAGCTGGGCATACTGATCTGGAACTTTTCTTATTGGTTTGCCTTTGTTGATTTTAAATTCTTATATGAGGAATGATAGGGAAGAATGCACAACTGCCTACATGTCAGGTTAGTGGCTTAAGGTAAGAGAAGAGCAGAGCTTTTTCAAGAGACTTATATCCTAAGATTTATAGCTTTGAATTTAATTTGTAGTTTGATTAAGTAATACATTCATATTTTTCAAAATTTAAAAGGCTCAAAACTGTGAAGTGTCTCCCTCCCACCCCTGTCTGCAAGTTGCCGGGTCATTCAGTTCCCCTCCATAGAGGCAGCCACCGTATGACTTCTTCAAAAGATGAGATGACCTTTTAGATTATGGATCAGGTTAGGAAATAATAGTAGTAGGAAGTGCTTAGTTAAGTTCGTTATTATTGTATACTAAGCGTTGTGCTGAATATTTTATATATAATTTATTTAATTTTCATAATAGCCCTTTGAGGAAGATACTATCATACTTTGTCTTCTGTGCTTAAACCTCTTTCTCCCCCATCCCACCTTGTCAGCTGATGCCCTTGCTTCTTGCTTTGTTTTCTGCAAACCATCTTCTCTTTCTCTCCTGGTATAGCTGAAGTGTCTCTGTTATGATCTGGATCCAGTGGTGTGTTGAAACTCCTATCTGCTTGAAAGACCAGTTGTTACTCATCATCTCTTCCCAACTCTGTGTTCAGTGACCTCATGTTAGTAACTTGGAGTTGGTCATGGTAGGGATATTTACACCATGGAAATTGGCAAATGCTGCAAACCAGCGCTGTTTTTGCAGAGAGCTGGTTGTTAAACATTTATCAGTGCCCCACTGTCTGGAACCTCTCCCCTCTGACCTTTAGTTGGTTCATTAAACAACAAAGTTAACTGAAGTATAGAATTTTAAAAATTATATATACATACCTTGAATATATTATTTTGAAAAAAAATTTGCCATCATTTGACAAAATGTTTAAAACTTTTATGAAAATGTTCAAAAATGCAGAAGAGTTGAAAGACTAGTATAATGAATATTCCTGTGTAATGAACATTCCTATACCTATCTCCTAGATTTGATAATTCTTAATTTTTTTTCTGAACCATTTCAAAGTAGATTGTAGACGCCATGACATTTCACCCTGAATGTTCAGCATACTTCTACATAATCCTAATTTCATCGTCACTAAGAAATTTATAGTTCCCTCAGATCATTTGTTACCCAGTCCATATTCAGATTTTTCTACTTGTAAGTTTCCCAAAATGTCATTTATAGTTTTTTTTAACAAGGATTCAGTCGAGGTCTGTACATTGCATTTGTTTATGTCTCTTTTGTCTCTTTTAAGCTAGAATAATCCCCCCTCAGTTTTTTCATGACATTGAATGTTTTCTATTTTTTGTAAATTTCAAACGTATACAAAAGTAGAAAAATAGGCAATGGACCACAATATATCCATCACTGATTCAGTAAATTCAACATTTTGCCATAGTTGCTTCATTTATCTTTTTTCTTTTCTAGAATATTTTAAAAACAAATTCAAGACATCATGTCATTTCACCCCCTTGTAACTCTAAAAAAAAAAGAGAGATTTTGTGTAACCAAATTGATGTTATAATAACACCAACCAAATTAATAATGACATTAACTTTTTAAAGAATCCAGGCTAGTTCTTTGGTAGAGTGTCCTACATTTTGGGTTTCTATGATTGTTTTCTCATGATTATCATTTAACTAATTTCTCTATCTCCTGTATTTCCTGTGCACTGCAGGTTAGATCCAAATTCTTGATTAAACAAGAGTAATTTGTAGAGGATGAAATGTAGTACTTCAGAGTTCATCACATCAGGTGGCACATAAAATCTGGTTGTCCACTATTAAGGATATTAAATTTGATCACTCGATTAAGGTGGTGACTGCCAGCAGTCTCCATTGTAAAGATATGTCTTCCCCTTTCCAAGTATTATCGCAGTAATCCATGGTAATCCGTGGAGCGACACTTTGGCACCACATGAATATTCTTTTCTCCATCAACCTTTCCCCTAATGGTTTTAGCAGCCATTACTGTTCTTTGCCTGTATTAATTTATTTCAACAGGCATTGGAAAATAGTATTCTTCTGATATAGGACCAAGGCATTTTCTTTGAGTGTGGGTTCACTGATTGGCGTTACCTATAATGGTGTGTGACCCACATCCATGATGTATCTTCTCTAAATTCTCTAAATCTTCTCTAAATTTCTTTTCTTTTCTTTTTAAGTGGAATGAGCATTGCAGAGCATTTTTGAAGCAATGCTACTGCCAAATCTTTCTAGATTTTTCCTTACTTTTCATAATTCTCTTGCCCACTGCTAATTCAATATGTTTCTGCCTTTTTTGTTTTAAAGCAACTTGCTTTTACTGATTCTTTCTAGAGGATTCATCATAGTTTCCATGGAATCAACAACTCTTTTTATTCTCATCAGTTTCTATAATATTTAAATTACATAATTGCAGCATCAAGTACAGATGTCACAAATAGGTTTGGGAACAAAAATAACCAACTTTTAGTAAACATTCTACTTAATCTATGGAAGTAGAGTATGCAGAGTACTAGATAGTAGCCTACTAGCTAAAAGCATGTAGTGTGCTCTGGGCATCAGTGTGTTTTATAGAGAGAATGGAGTGTGTCAGTGGATTAGCAAATTGTTCCATGGAGATCACTTAAGAGAGAGTGAAATCATTTTGTGATTTTACTTACCTTCTCTTCCCCACTAGACTCCCAGTTCCTCGGCAGTAAAGACTAGTCTTATTCGTATGTTTTTGTTTTAATCCCTAGTGCTTAACATAGTGCCTTGCATATAGTGAGTGCTCAATAAAAATGTTTGTTGAGTGAATCTATGATGAGCACCAGAGGAGACAGTATTGACCTCAAGTGAATTCTGATCTTAAACACTAATCTTTGCAATATCTTTGCAAACGTCAGAGTTGGTATGGTCATTGTATATCATTTATTCTTCCATTGGTTTTTTTCTCTTCTCATTCCCTCAGTCTTTGAGTCTTTCTCTGCTCTGTGCCAATTTCCTTCAATTTATTTGTGTATTGCTAGCCACCTGTGTTTATTATCATTCCAGTTTCCTGACAAAGATGCAAAGAATGTCTAACAGTTTTGTTGCAATGGCACTATGCACAAAGAGAGATGAGATTCCTAGGAGAATACAAAGTAGTTCCTTAGTTCTCTGTTCTAGAGCTTAACCAATCCCAGGAACTGAAGTGTTCTGTTTCTTCACAGAGGAAATATGACAAAGGCAGTGGCTGTACAAGCTTCCTTCATGGGCCGCCCGCCCCACTGCCTCATCCAGTAAGCAGGAGCAACTACTTCTAGAGGTGAGAGGGGAGGGAGGACAATCTGCATAACCCATTTGATCCTCCTAGCTGCAGAGTTTTGGTTTTGAGAAACAGAGCGAACAATTTGCGGAGTTGCTGTACTGAAGAACAAAACAAGCCTACGTAGGGTTGAATGCTCAGATGATATAAATTATGCTCTTCAATAGAAACTAATAACCTATATTTTAAAAGAAGCTACTTGTAGCTAAATAATCCCAGTGATTCCAAGATCCTGTTTCTATAGATATGAAAAGGTATTATACATGTACATTTGAGATGATTTTTAGCTTCCAAAACCAGGAGAACCTCAATAATATAATCATATTAAGTACTTGCTGCGTGCCAGGTACTGTGTTAAATTCTAAACTTCTTCATTCGATTTTCATAGTAAACTTAGGGTTTATCCTATTTTACAGATGATTAAAGTGAGAGGCCAGGAGAGAGTAAATGACTTGTCCTTGGTTACACAGCTAGTATGTAGCAGAACCAAAGGATCCAAACCCAGATCTGTCTAATTTTAGTTCAAGCTAAACCACTTACCACTGACAATATTCTCTAGGGTCCTTAACCGCTGACAGTATTCTCTAGGGTCCCATCACACATATTTGAGCTCTACAAACTGTGACTTTTTAGTGAGGGGTCAGTGACCAAGGGTGACGTAGTTCTTCTGAATGTCATGTCAGGAACTAAAATAATGTTCTTATCAGGTAGTTGTAGTTGTAGTAACTATTTCCAGAAAGCTTGAAACTTGTCATTTTTACCAAGGGGCAGATCCATCAAAAGGATGGTCTATTTTTAAAGATCTTTACATAAGCAAATGAACATTGAGTTCTTTTGAGAATTCATTCATTCAGTAAGCTAAAAGCAAATCTTTTTTTACTTGCAAGCCGTCATATTTGTGTATCTTAGTTTCAGTTTCCAGGCTAAATTCCTATTGTATGTTTAAGAAGACAATGGAAATTCTTTGAAGATATTCTCGAGCTCAAGAGAAAGAAGCACAGGGTTTGATTTCTACTTGTTTTTTCAAGGTGGCTTCATCTGGGGACACACCCTATTGCAACTTTTCTAGAATTTGCCTCCAATTATGAGTTAAATAGTAAAATCAGTATAATTAAATTAAATAAGAAATGAGAGTCTTTTATGTACAAGGCCTTAGATTGGCTAACAACAATTGGTCAGTATTCTTGGAAATGGTTGCTAAAATTATCATCAACCAGCAGTTACTGATTAGCCTCATGTACTACGTTGTGTCCCAGGAAGAAAAACAATCTCTAATTATGATGGGAGCTTGCAAAGATAATACCATTTTTTCCCTAATCTTCATCCCCTTTCTCATTTTCTTCTGATTAATTTGAGCTATTTATTCAGCATTTATTGAGAGTATTGTATACCAAGCACTGTGCTACCTTCTGAGGCTTTAGATATGAAAGAGAACTCTTGCCTTGAAGAATCTCATGGTATAGTAGAGGAGAGAGAAAATTATAATACACGATAATATGTGCTCTGATGGAGCTAGTGAAGGCTCTATGGGAACACACAGAGAGGACACCAAACCCAGCTGGCATAGGTGAGGTTAGGAGGCCTTCCAGGAGGAGAGGTTATTGAATTGCGTCTTTGAGGAAGAGGAAGGGTAAAGGAGCTAAGGGGAGGAAGGTGTTCTTGGCAGAGGGAACCATGAAGTAGGGTATCTAGTTTGGAGAATGGCAAACAGTGTGCTCTGACGTGGAATGAGCAAAGGTGTAGGAGAATGAGGCTCATCAAGAGCTAAGGATCAGGTCATCGTGGGCATTGTAGGCCATACTGAAGCGTTTAAACTATCCTAAAGGGAATTGGAAGCCATTAAAGAATTTTAAGCAGGACAATAACATGTTCAGATTTACTTTTTAAGAAGATTACTATGGCATCAGTGAAATGGCTTTAGGAGATTACATTAAAGTTAGAAAGAAAAGTTAGAGGGCCGGCCCCGTGGCTTGGTGGTTAAGTGCGCGCGCTCCGATGCTGGTGGCCCGGGTTCGGATCCTGGGTGCGCACCGAGGCACCACTTCTCTGTCCATCCTGAGGCCGAGTCCCACATACAGCAACTAGAAGGATGTGCAGCTATGACATACGGCTATCTACTGGGGCTTTGGGGAGAAAAAAATAAATAAAATCTTTAAAAAAAAAAAAAAAAGAAAAGTTAGAAGGTTGTTGCAGTTCAGAAGAGAAATAATGAGGACCTGTGACTAGGGTGAGCTGGTAACCAGGACGGAGAATATGGGAGAGATTCAATGGATACTTAGGAAGTAGTCTTAAATTTAGAACTTATCACAATGTTTGGTAACCAATTTGTCAAGCAGGGTGAAACCAGAGGAAAAGGAGGCCTCTGAGGTGACTTCCACGATTTCACATTTGCTAAATACTGGGGCCGTTGGTCAGCAAGAGGAATGGAAGTGGAGGAACCGCTTGGTAAAGAAGGTGGTAGATTTAGTTCTGGATGTGTGGAACTTGAGATGCTTGCAGGACAAGTGAAGAGGACCAAGTAGGCAATTGGGATATTTTTGTATCTGAAGTTTAGGAGAGAAGATTAGCCGGGGTGGTGCAAGTAAATAGATCTCAGAGTTTTTAGTTTATGTGTTATGTCTGCTTTTGTTATCGTTTCTTGATTAGTACATAGTGAAAAGCAGATTTACCATAAAGTTAATTAGCAAATGTGTTTACATGGTCATATATTTTTGTAAAATTGGCAAAATCCAGATATTTTAGGTACACTTGGTCAAACTTGCTCTCTTGCCCCTTTGAATTACCCTCTCACTCTCCTTGTGTCTGGTGATGTTGCAATGTCCCAGGCAGTTTTGGGAATCCAGCTGTGGGGAAGTTGAGCTGGGGATACATTTAGTTTGGGTTTGGAGTCACTTCAGTTACTGCTAGCCATTCCAGTGTCGGAATGACATTGAGACACATCATTGCCCACTGTGCCACCTTATCCAGTATTGTGACACAGAAGTGCAGGAGCAGCGTGGTATCAAGATATGATGTGTCCTAACACATTTGGCACTGGAATCCTGGAAATAGAAGAGGATGACAGGTATGAAGCCAGAAACTGGTTAGTAGAAGAACTTTCCATTCATCTGATGATGTCTTAGCCTGAACGTCAGCCTGATACAAAAGCTTACATGCAGGGAAGTTTATTTGAAATGGGATCCCAAGGAGCAGAGTTCAGCACAAGGAAAGTGAAATGGGAAGGAGGGAGAGAAAATTCAAGGATGTGGTAGTGCATTGGCAATGGCTATAGGCAATAGGTATTCTATCCTACCTAGGACCTTTTGAGGAGCCTTATGAAATGCTCTCAGAACTGTGCTCAAGTACAAAAGTTGGGGAAGTATCCTCCTATGGGCATTAATTCCTCCCCGATTCTGGATTGCATATGCATAACTGCAGAGTGGGTTTCAGGAGAAGAATGAAGGCAGAAGTGAGAGGCACATTGAGCTGTACATGAGCTGTGTCATGAGGTGATGTCGCTTGCACTGATTGCACGAGCATGAAGCCACTGCAAAGCTGTGTGGAACTGGTGCTGTGGCAGTGGAAGGAGTAAGCAGTGGGGCCTAGAGGATTTTGAAGTGAGCGCTTAACAGGTGTCTGATGTTGACAGGATTCTGTTCTCATAGGTTCTTAGTCAAACATTCTCTCTTATTAGGATTATATACAGTCATGCAGTATATGCAATTATAAATCTACATTCTTTTTTCCTTTTTGATGAGAGTCACACCAAGGAGACCTACCGGAATTACTCTGTTTGCAGGACACACACGTGTAACATTACTACAAATTTCAGTCAACATGTTAATGTTAACTACTACTTGTCAGAATTTTTCTATGTATATACAATTTATACAAATGGGATCATACTAGGTATAGTATTCCAGTTCTTTTCCTTAATAATGTATTTTTGGTAACTTTTCACAACAGTTTATGTAGGTCTACTTTCATTCTTTCTAATAAGCTGCATAGTGTTCCATTGTATGCATATACTAGAATTTATTTAACCAGGCTTCTATTGATGGATATTTAGGGGGTGATTTTTTCCTCATAGAAATAGAAAAACTTCTTTCTTATATCTCCAACACATTTTTAAGAGATACTGAGGGGAAAGAGAGATAATGGAGATGGTGAGAAGGAATTGTGAAGGAATTTATAATAGAAAATGTCTGGTTTTTAACGTCATCTGATTACATCGTTTTTCTCCTCCATAATGACAATGAAGTGCTTGAGGTTTCTAAGGACAAGAAACAGATGAGTAAAATGCTAGGACTTCTTTTATCTCAGGACAATAAGGAAAACCGCAAAATACTTTTAACCCTTTCGTTTTTTTTCAAGATTATTATTTGCACAAAATTCACAGAAGGGGTTAATGCATTGGATAAGAATTTGAACTAGATGACTTTTTCTCTCCAACTCCAGGACTCAGTGACTTCTGATAATTTTGAAAGCCCTGTTGCCTCATCACATGATTATTAACTATATAATAATATATAATTATTATTAACTTATATTCACTGTATAATGGCAATCTCACATCCTCATTCCACCTTGAGGTCATCAGGCAGGACTCTGTGAAAACAGGAGACTTGAGTGAGAAAAGGGGATAATGTCTTTCTTCTTTTAACAAAATTAGCCCTTAGTTTCCCCTTGAAGCAGGTTTAAAAAGAACTGATGACCTCACTCCTGTCCTTAAATTTCCTGCTCCTAAAGCAAATGTATGGTGTGGTTTGCTCTGCAGGAGTTTTTAGCACATTGTCTTAGGTAGTTTTTGTTCACTGTGACTATCACAAGAGGATCGTGTTTTTATGTATGACTTTGTGTAATTACCGATCTTGTCTACTAGTGTTGTAGAAATCATCCAAGAAATCAGTTTAGTTGAAATCAAGAGGTTTGGACTGTAAAACAAAGTTCTAAATGATTATTGGTCCAAAAACTAAGACACAAGGAGGTACTGGAAGAGCAAATCATAAAATTAAAACATTGATATTTGGCCTCAGCAGCAGAAGTATACTTCTCTTTTTAAAATCTCTTATTATTGGATATGTTGGACTGTTGCTAGTCTGTTGGTCTGTTACCTCACTAGTATGGGCAGTCCTCATTTGTCCTTCTGAAGACTCCAAGTCTGAGGAAAGACAGAAATAGACTCATTGGTACTAAAATAAACCCACAGTTCTATAGAAGAACTACCTATCTCTTGGGAAAGATAGGAAGGTTCCCATCATCTCAGTCTGAAAGCCATCTTTTTGTTTTAGCCATGTTTTCCATTGCTAATCGTTTACTAGGAAAACATTCCAGTGAGTGTACAGTGAGTGTTACAGACCACCAAAAAAGATGAAGTGGAGTGCCCGGCATGCCTCACTATTTATAAGAAAATATTTCCCCAAAAGATGGGAAAATCCAAGTCTTTAAATACTCTGGGAGAGAGAATAATGGAAAAAACTCTTCAGTTTCTGTTCTCTTGGTTCACAAGATTTTCTCACAAATCATTTGGATGGGCCATTAAGCAAGTCACATAATGACTGGAATCTTACATTAATTGCCTCACTTGGGTTTCTGGCTAAAGTATCTGGCAGCAAGACTGACAAACAAACGGAAGAGAGAGAATAATCTGGTGGTGGTGTGGGAATGTGAGCCCATCCATTGTTTGGGGCCTGGAATCCTAACCTAGGTGGGAGGACCAAAGGGCTGTCTTTGGATGGATTGAAGTAAATGATTTGGCTTCTTGTCTTTTAAATACAGCCAAAGTTTAGGTTAATTTTTTTGTTCCAAAAGATTACTTGCTATTTACTTGCTATTTCTACCAGGAAGTTCCTTGAACAGGTCTCTCTAGCACAGCACACAAGTATTAGTTTGTTTTCATAGACAATCAATCTTCCATTGACTTGGGTTTGGGAAATGAAAACTTAGTATAATGCTAATTTTCTTTTGGTATCAGCTTTCTGAATCCCTTTGTGGTGTGGATCCTGAGTCTGTCAGTCATGGTTCAACAAGCAGAACCAGTGGCACACACACACACAACATTCATTAAGGGATTTATTATAAGGAACAGGCTTATGTAATTGTGGGGGCTGTTGAGGAAAGTCCACAGTTGGTAAGACAGGTCATCAGGAAGGGAAGATCATGAGTAGGCTGGAAGCCCACGGGCATGTCTACAGCCGTTTTTGACGGGTGGAATTTCTTCTCTCCCTCAGAAAGCCTTCACTCTGCTTTTAAGGCCTTCCACTAATTAAGTCAGGCCCACCCAGGATAATCACCCTTACTTAAAGTTAACCCATTAGGGACTTAAATTAGGTCCGCAAAATCCCTTCCCAGCAGTACCTAGATAAGTCTTTAATTGAATTACTGGGAACTGTTACCTATCCAAGTTGACACATCAAAAAATCCATCACGTTGAGAGAAGCTAAAGAGGAGCTGCCTAGAAAATAATACTGTTGCAGAGGTGCCTCTGCAGACATTTACTAAATCAAGGCTGGTGTCTCTACTCCTCTCTAAAGACAGTCCTACCTGAGCGTTCACAGTTCTATAACTACCCGCTGTGTGCCTCACCAGGGAAGCCTGGTCAGCTAATCTTGTTAGGCTTGGACCCACTCTTGAGTTTTCAGAAGTTGCAAGTAAAATAAGTTTTTGTTGACTGAAATGTTTTCCTATTGATTGCCATTTTGTGAGCACTTACTTCACCAGAGCAACTATTAAAATGATCTGCTTTGGGGGGTGGGAGGGGAAGTGTGTGTGGCTATAAAAGGGTGACATGGGAGATCCTTGTGGGGATGGAAATGTTCTTTACCACAGCTGTATCGATGTCAATATCCTCGTTGTGGTATTGTGCTATAGTTATGCAAGATGTTACCTTTGGGGAAAACTGGGTAAAAATACACAGCATCTTTCTATTATTTCTTACAACTGCATATGAATGCACAATTATCTCAAAATAAAAATTCTAATTTAAAAATGATCCATTTTATAAAGCAAAGAATCCTTTCATAATGTGAATAATCATTTTCTAATCTTTTTAAAAATAATCATGTTTTCTTAAGGAGGTAGACATCTGTATATTCTTAGCCCTGTGCTGGGAATAAAGTACATACTCAGTATATATTGAGTGGAAGAAGATATGCCTAATAAGAAAATAGTAGGTGATAGTTGAGTGTAGTGTTTAATATAAAAATGTTTTGTAAAAATCAAGGTTAAATTCTTAGATGAAATATTGGGCATATTGTAAAATGATGGAGTCTTCATTCTATAATGATGATGACTGAGAGATGATATGGTTATAATCTCAAAAATAATGCCAAACAAAAATCTAAAATATAAACCTGGAGGAAAGCCGTAAAAATGTGCAGGAGGTAGTTTTAGGACAAATAAAATATTTTAGGTTAGAAAGTTGTATAGATTGAAAATAAAAATATAAAGGATTTAGATAAATTTGTGGATTCACTCATTCAATAAATATTTGTATGCCTACAATGTGCCCGGCAGGTATCTATAGTTTTAATATATTTCAGGAACTTTCCTAACATGTAAGTAGTGATGTTCTCAAAGGCGGCCATGCCTTCCCCACATCTCCCCTGATGTAGCTATCAAAAGCTGAGAACCACATGCATTGGATTTTCTCAGTGTATACTATTTCTGATCTTACTGCATGAGAGATTTTTATGGAGAAGTGAAATTCAACCAGTCAACAATAAATAAATAATAACATTTAAAGATATCTACAAACATAATTCTTTTAAACTTAATTGTCTTCAAAAGTATTTTCAACTTAATTTTTTTCTCCTTTTCAGGTATTTCTATTTTGGGGATATAGAATAAGGAACTACAGTTAAGAATGGGAAGGTGGGACCAAACTCGGTTTAAATGTTAAGAAATATTTATAGCAAATAGAAGGAAGCCTGGGACAATGAGAGGTCAGCTCCAGGTGCAGCATTGGGGCTGGGCCCTGGGAAACCTGGCCTGTGTGCTCTGACTCCTGTGGGCTCGTGCACTGTGCCCAGGTCTTTGCAGTTACCATCAGGGAAGGGATCTGCTTTGTTCTCCTTAAAAAAACAAAAAGTCCTTTAGAGGCTGAGGATCTCAGTGAGTGGCTACCTCCTTACTCTGAGTTTGAGTGACCAAAAAATAGCAGGCCTGTTCCCTGAGAGCTATTATAATCTACGAAATTAGTAGATTAATTCAGAGTTCTATCCAGGAAATGGTCCTATTAGGAAATATTATCTGTGTCAAATAAACCCCTACCCCTGCCAAAAAAATTAGATTTTTAGGAAACCATGATTCTGTATTCGACCCCAGTAAACCTCCTTGTGGACATGACCTAACTGGGAGTGAGACTGTTGATGACTGAGATGACCCCCACATGTCTGGAGTAGAGGACCTGTCCTGCCGGGGAGGTTTGGGCCAGTCACTTACTGGTCAGCCATTGGAATTTTTGGAAGTAGTAAAACTTTTGGTAAAAGGGGGCTTTTGTCTCCCAGAATAGCAACAGTTATGATCACTTAAAACCAGTGACTTCTATATAAAGCAAGTACTTCTATATATATACTCGTGTATTGTTTATATAGGACTATTTTAAGATCTGTGTCACATTTTTTTGGTGTATTTTATGGTGGGAAAATTCAATTGGAAAAAATGCACTTAGCCCTGGTGGGGGTGGTAAGGTAAAATAAGTACTTAAAAAAAAACACATGAAGTTTGTTGTTTTCGTTTTAGCTTTAAATATTGCGGATATAGCTAGGTGATAGCACCCTAAATGAAATGGTATTGCTTCTCCTTAAGCAAGTTTAACCATTGTCTCATATTTTAATACTAGATCTAGTACCATATTAGTTGAAGACCTGCAAGGCACGTATAAGAATTCATTCGTGTATTAATTTACAAAAATCTGTGAGAAAATGGCTTTGTGTGTTTGTGTACTGTGGCTTGTAATTCAGGGTTTGTTTTTCTTTTGATTTTGCAGCTGTGGAATTGAGAGGGAAATGCATAGGGAAAGGACCTATCTGCCATTAAGAGTAACATGGGTATAGAGACCTAGGCACAACTAGAGGCCAGATGTGGCTAAGGCATGGCTCAGGTGTGGCCAGGGCAGAGCCCAGGTGTGGTTGTGGCAGGGCAGGCCCAGTGGGTTGTGTTAGGGCAGTGAGTGCAAGAGTTGGCATGCTGTGATTGCTGAACCCTTCCTCCGGGGAGAGGCTCCTTCCTGCATGTTCTGTGGAGGTGGAGTGGGCATCAAGCTAGGTGCTATGGGAGATAGGCAAGGAGCTTCCAGTCTAGCAGGAGAGATCACAAACCTAACATAAGGCAGAAAGTGCCAACTGCCTTAAGAGAAATTCAGATAATGCTATAGGAGTTCAGAAATGGAAAAGACAATTTCTACCTTTGGGCACACAGAAAGGCTTCCTGGGGAAGGTGATGTTTTGAGTGGAGTTCTAAATTAAGGGCAACATTAAAAAGGATTAAAGGATTAAAAAGGATCAGAATAGTGAGGAGAGCAGAGGAAGGGATGAGTAGAACCATGGAGGTTATGACTGGAGAAAGTCAGGTCATTCGATTGGCTGGATGATGGGAGCATAAGAAGAGGAAGGTGGAGACCCAAGATGGAAGGATGGGGCAGTTGGGGTCCAGGCTCTGATGGTCTTTGAACCCTACTGTAAGAAGTTTTCTCCTTAATTTGATTGTTGTTGGGAAATGAGCACTTTTGAGTAATGGAATGATGTGATTATGTTGTGGTTTAATAAGTTTTACCTTTGTGTATATAGGAGTAGGGAAGGGTCTGGAGTGTTGGGTGTTGTGTAGACTTGGCAGGGGCTGGGGGCTGGGGGCTGGGGCTGAGGAATAATCTAAGGATGAATAAAACCAAGGCCCCTGTCATCAAGGAGTTTATGATCTAATCAAGGAGACGATTAACCTTGTGGTGAATTGAGGTACAAGTGTGGGGAACAAGTTGTTGGGTGAGTAGGCACAAGAACCAAATGATTGCTTTTCATTTCAGAGATGTGAAGGCTACTGTCATGTCTCATCCCTGCTCTGGTTTCTCTTCTAGCTAAATGTCTCCGGCTTCTTTATTTGTTCCTCATGTGACATAGTTTTTACATCTTACAGGATCTTGGTAGCTCTCTCCTCTATTTGCCTCTTGTAAAATACAAGACCCAGACCCGAATACAATATTCTAGATAAGGCTAAGTATGGTAGGAGAATCACCTTGTTCTGAGATTGTATTGCCACTTCATCAGCATCAGATAATATGTTGCTCGACCACCGTGTGCTCTCCCTTTCCTTTAGGGACCTGGCCTCAACAAAGAGAAGGGGTTGGGCAGAGGAGGTCCTACTGGAGAGGCCACAGGTAGGCCTGTTTCCGCCTTGGAATGTGAAGTCTGCTTACCCTGCTTACCACTCGTCCTGTCACTCTCTGTTCCCTCTTCCCTGGTCCCGGCCCCCCTCCCCAGGCTCCTGCTTCACTCACCCCTGAGTCCATTGTTTTGCCCTGACTCCTGTTAGCCCCTCCTGGGTGGTAGCTCCACAAGTGCACACATCTGTAAAGATCCACTGAACTGTGCATTTTATGCACTTTACTGTATGTAGGTATTCATTCATTCATTCTTCATTAAAAAGGAAGAAAAGAAGGGTGGGGAGAAATGAGGGAGAGAAGAGGCAAAGATGACTTCAGAGTTTTAAGCCTGAGTGATTGGGAATCTAATGGGATCATTTCCAGAAGTAGGTACTCAAGGAGGAGGTGTTACTTTAGAGAGGACAAGCCGACCTCAGGCCGGTTCATGTCTCTCTGTCAGCAACAGGAAGGGCTGTAGTGGAAATCACTGGACAGGAACTTGGGCGTGGCTCTTAAATGATAATCCTTAGATTCTTCATCTGTGACCTTTCTTGTCTTGAGCATCTTTTGTCACCAAAATCATCTTTCACAACCTTTGGGCTGCGTTTGATACTTTTGACTCCTCTCTGCTTCTTGAAATTGTTTTCTTAGTTTGGCTTCCAAAACACCATTCTCTTTATCTCTGCTTCCCCACTGGCCTCTCCTTCTCAGTCTCCTTTTTGGTTATATCTTAACTTCCTAACCTACAGACAGTTGGCCTGCCCCAGGCTCAGTGCTGGGATCTTGTCTCTGTCCACTCCCACTCCTTCAGTGATGTCATCCGGTTTCCGGCTTTACCGCCATCTAAGCTCTGATGATCCCCAACTTTCGTCTCTAGCCCACGTCTCTCTCAGTCTCTTGAATTCTGGACTTAGGTATGTAACTGCCTAGTTGACATTTCCACTAGGATGTCTGTCTCACACTTAACCTGTCTAAAACTGAACTGATTTCCCTTCCAAACGTGCACCTCCCACAGTCCTCCCTCAGTAAATGGCAACTCTATTTCTCCTGTTGCTCAGGCCAAAAAGCCTTACAGTCAGCCTTGACTCTTCTTTCTCTTCTGCCCACATTCAGTCGATCAACAAAACCTGTTGGCTCTCTCTCAAATACATATTCAGAATCTACGTCCTTCTTGTCACCTCCGCTCTTACCCCCTGGTCCAAGCCACCATCGCCTCTTGCTTGGATTGCTGAAATAGCTTCCCAACTGGGTTTCCCTCTTCACTGCGGCTGCCCTTCCCCACTGCCCTCCTCCTCCCACCAGCTGCCAAGCCTTTTCTCACCCCAGCAGCCAGAGTGATCCTTCTAAAACAATACAGATCATGTCACTCTTCTGCTCAGAATCTTCCAGTGACTTCCCACCTCAGAGTAAAAGCTAAAGTCTGTGTGATGGTTACATGATCTGCACACCGCCCTCGCCTGCCTCTTTCCCTCTTGCTCACTCTGTTCCAGCCGCACTGGCCTCCTTTTCCTCAAGCACGTCAAGCCTCTCCGTCTTCAGGGCCTCTGTTGTTCCCTCCACCTGAACTAACCTACCCAGTCCCGTATCTGCTTCACTTGGCTACTTAAAGCCCCTCAGCTTTGCTCAAATGTCACCTTATTAGAGAGACCTTTCCCTGACCATCCTATATTATTTATTTATTTTTTTTTTTTTCACTGAGGAACATTCACCCTGAGCTAACATCTGTTACCAATCTTCCTCTTTTTTGCTTGAGGAAGATTGTCCCTGAGCTAACATCTGTGCCAATCTTCCTCTGTTTTGTATGTGGGTTGCTGCCACAGCATGGCTGCCAACAGGTGGTGTAGGTCCGCGCCCAGGATCCAAACCTGCGACCCAGGCTGCTGACACAGAGCGTGCCGAACTTAACTTAACCTGACTATCCTATATTAAATAATTATGGGGGCCAGCCTGGTGGCGTAGTGGTTAAGTTCATGTACTTCGCTTTGGCGGCCCAGGGTTCACAGGTTCAGATCCCAGGTGCAGACCTATGCACCACTTAATCAAGCCATGCTGTGGCAGGTGTCCCACATATAAAGTAGAGGAAGATGGGCACGGATGTTAGCCCAGGGCCAATCTTCCTCAGCAAAAAGAAGAAGATTGGCAACAGATGTTAGCTCGGGGCTAATCTTCCTCACCAAAAAAAAAAATTCTGCCCATGCTTTTTTGTTCTCCGCAGCACATTTTACACAGTCTGACATGCTTTTTTATTGTCTGTTTCCTTTAGTGTCTGTCTCCTCCTCTAGAATGTTCCTTGAGAGCCGGTACTTTGTTTTGTTTTGTTTTCTTTTCTTTTCTTTTTGTCACAACAGTTTATTTTTTTTGTTTGTTTTTTAAATTTTTTGTTTATTGCAGTAACATTGGTTTATAACATTGTAAAAATTTCAGGTGTACATCGGTACTTTGTTTTGTTTTCTGAGATATGAGCCTGGCACGTGGTAGGCATTTAGTAAATATTTATTGAGTGAATGAATGAATTTGCGTGACTATAGGTCACTGGTACTTGCATAGCATTGTATTTTGTGGATTATAAATTATGTTCATATATATTAGCTCACTTGATCAGTTTGTTCATTTTTTGTAAATCAGACTAAATTTAATTCTAATTATAAGTAAAGTGTATTGACTTTCTTGACGCATTCAAATACATCCCCCATCCCATTTTGTTTTGGTTATGTGGGACCTAAATTCTGGCTTATAGAGTATTTTTTTCTTTTATCACTAGTCCCATAGAACTTACTCTTAGAAACTTTATTGATTCCTACTTACTGAATTATTATAATTTTTATATTAGATAGACTGGGAATCCTTTAAAAACAAAGGCATATCAAATGCTTCATTTGCCCTGCCCTTGGTTAATGAGGGGCCACAGTGTTGCACAACTTCAGAGGAACCGTTAGGCCTTGCGTTCTGTGCTAATGGTGCCCCCTGGAGTTGTGCAACACAGCAGTAATGGAGAGTGTAAAATGTTTGGCTTTAGTTTCTCATTATTGAATCTTCTGTTTATTTTCTTCCTGCTGTTTGAGTGGCATTTTAGGACCCCATGGACTCTGTTTGCCTTGTACTGGCATTATTAGGTCTTTTTGACTACTGTCTTTCACTTTTTATTAGCACAGCTGTGTCAAATTGTTCCTAATTCCATTCTATTTCATCTACCCTCTTGGCTTTCTTCCTTAGCTATTTCAATTAGTCTGTCTACTGTTCCATTTCACTTTATTGACATCAAACTTGTGTTATAGCAAATGAGTCCATATTTTCATCAGGCAGTTACAGGTACCCTTTGTTAGTCTAATCACTATCTAGTTAATTATTCCTGTCAAAATATAAATGGTGTCTGTCATTCAAACTTTGAGCCTAGCATTGTAGTAAGGTTAAAAGATACAAATGAGGCAACTTGCTACCCTTCTGGGCTGGTTCTCCAGAGAGAATATACCAGTAATAAACTTTGATTTGGGGAGCAGTGGAAGCAGGCAGAGGCAGAAATTTGATCCCATTTTTACCATGTATAGATTACTTTCATTACTTAGTCCATCTCACAATGAAGACATGTTCTTGTAATTTCATCTGCACAAGTGCCCTGCCTTGAGCACGTAGCAGTTAAGGAAAGATGAACAGTCTAGGTTACGTTTCATAATAACTTGCTTATGATTCTGAATTTGAATAGAGCTATATTAATAGATCCCTATACTCTGAAGATCCCTGCTTAGATTCTCTTAGGCCTGACTTAGTGATCCCTTTGTCCTCCATTTCTAGGACCAGATAGGGGGAGAGAGGCTAGGGGTTTAAATTTCAGAAGAGTTTGAAGTGACTGGAATACTGCAAGACCTCTTACAACTAGCCAAAAAGGGCCGTCTCCAAGCCGTAACTGTGACAGCAATTATGCTTTATTTGTTCTACATACAGTTTATCAAGTTTATTTAATCTGTATATATTTAAAAGTTTTAGTGTTATTTAGTGCCTATAATTGCATATTGTATTGATTGCTATATTTTCATTCTACTCTTTGGAAGTTAAGAATCTATCAATTCATAATCTTTTTCAGTTTTTGGCTTAGTTTTCTATTAGTTTCCCAAAGTTGCTTTTCTGCTTTCAGTCCTGACTTAATCCCTCCAATACTCAGGTTAAGGAGGATGGTATTTGAGTTCAATTTTTTGAATTTCTGTATGGACAAGTTGTTTACATTTTCCTTTTGATTGCTCCATTGACGAGGCTGAAAACTGAACTCCCTGCAGTCAGTGTTGAAGTGGGGGATAGGTGCATTGTACCCCTGTTCTCCAAAAGCTTGATTAGAGAAGAGGGGTGTCATTTTATTTTGTACTGCTTACTAGGAAGAAGGTTCAAAAAACAGGACTTCTCACCAGGAATTCCAAGCTCAAAGAATGTAACTCTGCAGATGCAGAAGCTTTAACACTGGAGGTTGGGGTGTAGAAGGCTACATGTGAGCTTGGAAGAAAACTTAAGAATTTTCAATCTAAGAAGCCTAACTCACATAATTTCTCCTAGAGTAAGGCCCTTTCCAGTCAGATCCGTTGGTGCTATCGAGCTGGTATTTCAAGTATGTCCATCTGCATTTAAACGAATAGCTCCAAGACAATCTGATTATGCGGTAGTTACTTTGGTGAGAATAGCGCCTCAGTGGAATGGAAACTTCATTTTGAGTCTAATATTAGACCTTGCTTTGGAAAATTCCTTTTAAATGATCACAAGCTGGGAATAGCAAAAGAATTTAACTTTCGACAGACAGCATTCACCAAGAATTTTTAACTGCTTATGTTTGGGTCCTTGGGAAAGCAGATGTGAGAAACTGACTGGGGTGAATTGACTCAACTAGAATTGACTTGACCTGATGCGATGTTTATATCTATTGCTGATAAGTTTCCCTCCTACTCTCATTTACTCAAAATATTTTCATTCTTTGAGCGTGAGCATGCTAAGGATGAAAATTGTTAGGATGCCTAATTGTTTAATAATCTAAACTTCTAGGCTTCCAGACGTTGTTGCCTATAAAGGGGCCTGAGGCAGAGCGGAAAGGGGCTGACAAACCCACAGAACCAAAGCCAGTTTCTGAGTAAGTGCTGGGAACCTGATCAGACCTGGCCTGCAGCATATTTTTAGTTTGTCTGGCTGGTTGTGTCTGAGTGAACTCCCTCAATTTGAGGTTTTAAGTAAACTTTATTTAAAGGACTTCCCCCAGCCCTTTCCCCCCAAAAACCGCACCCTGTCATTTAAAAAAACAATATACATGTTAACTGATTATGAAATTTCCAGATCATGTCTGCTTGGCTTAACTTAAGGGTATGTTTCAGATGTCTCGCATGCCTTGGATTGGGAAAACCAGTATTGGTATTTGAGAGAAGCATTTGATATTTTAAAAGATCTTTCTGAAATTGAGATGCATCTTTTAATCAAGGTGTACATTTAATATAGTGTTTTTTCCCTCTAAGTTGGTAATAAGTTGATGGTGCCTTAGAATTGGGAAAGAATATTAATAAATTAATGTGTTACCATTTATTGATCACCCAGTGGATCCCAGGCACTGTCTTTGCCAGTTACCAACATTATCTCTGATATTCATAACAGCCCTGTGTGGCAGCATTATTATGAGCCTGGTTTAGAGATGAGGAGACTGAGGCTTAGAAAAGTTGTGTAGTTGCTCATGATCACACTGCTAGTGATGGCTAATAAGTGGCAATGCTGAAGTTCAAATCCGGGACTGTTCGACTTCAGAGCACGTGTTCTTCCCTGTGGGTTATATCTTTTGATATTTACTGTATTTGAAATTAAACCTGAGAAATTTAAAACATTTACTTGTTTACTTATTAATTCATTTTCAAAAGACAGTAATAAATCCATTACAGGTTAACATAAATTACATTTTCATTAAAAAAACCTATTTTCCAAAATAAAAATAGTAAGAAGAGTGGCATTGTGTACCTTTTCGCATATCTCTTTTTTAGATATCTAGCTAAATGGAAGAAGAAGTATGTGAAGAAAATCTTGCCTCACACTGATATGTATTTGGAAAAGGGAAGGGTATTTTAATAGCCTTTTTGGACAATCGTGGATATTCTCTTTTGATACTATACCAGTGGACTTTTGATGCACTGCTACATTAAAATCCTTGGGTCTGAAATCTTCCTTACAGAAGAATTCTGAATAATATATGTAGATAATCCCCCACTCCAAGAAGTAAGAGCTTAATTCTTACCCCTCACCCCTCCCTGGGGTTGGGCTAGGCTTAGTGACTTGCTTCCAAAGAATAGAATTAGGGAAAGGAAAAAATTAGTAACTTTACAGTGGATAAACCTGGGAAACACTGCCTTAATCAAGTGGTGAAGGTGAACATCGCCTGTGACGTCATGTGGGTGTCATGTAGACCCTGATATGAGGTAACTAGAAAACCCGTAACCCCACTCTAATCATGAGAAAAACATGACAAATCCAAATCAGAGGACATTCTATAGGATACCTGACCAGTACTCCTTGATTGTCAATGTCATAAAAAACCAGGAAAGACTGAGAAACTCTCACAGACCGGATGAGACCGGGGAGACGTGATAGCTGAATGCAGTGTGGTGCTCTGGATTGGATACTTGAGCAGAAAGAGGACATTAGTGGAAAAACTGGTGAAATCCAAATAAAGTCTAGAATTTACTTACTGTATCAATGTCAATTTCTTAGTTTTGATAAATGTATCATGGTAATGTAAGATGTTAACAATGGGGAAAACTGAGTGACGAGTATATAGGAACTCTCCATACTATCTTTGCCACTTTTCTGTAAATCTAAAATTACTGCAAAATAAAAAGTTTACTTTAAAAAATCCATTGTTATGTCTCGCACTCTGCTAGATCGCTTACCCCTGCGTGATTTGGTAACGTCATTACCATGGTCATTTGGAAAATATTGGTTCACAGATCTTTGAAATGTTAACACATTTCATTATTCAATGTTTTAAAAAATCACATTTGTTAATATCACTACCTGTTGCACCAGAAAAGTCTTCATTGAGAAGCTCTCAAGCTCATGATGGTAGATACAAGTTTCCCAAAATTCTGATTTTCCCTTGAAAGCTCAAATTTTATCATTGGCAGCAGATGCTGCTGTTGTTTCCTTAACGTAACAGGCTCGTTTGTTCATTTTCAAGAAAATATCTGCCAAATATCCAAATCTAAATAACCATAGTTTGTTTGGAAGCCGTTCTTTTAGGTAAAAATCATGTCAGTGAAAACAGTGGCTGGTCACTTGCACCTCAAACAATGGCCCACGTGCTTTTCCTCAGGACAGCTGTCAGACTTCAGAATGCAACACAAGTGTTTCATGACACTTCCCATTTTGTCACATAGAATATTAGAAGACAGGTATTCGGGGTCAAGATTTAATGGAATTAACAATTTTTACTGCTTGATCAAGGATATTCTTAAGAGAAACTAACATTTTTCCCTCTTTCCGTGCGTGGTCGTGGAGAATACAGTGACCACTGGTAGAGTTTGCTACCACTGCCTTGATATGTGCTCGGCACCTCTGCACCATTGGTTCAATATCAACACGGTGAAAAAGGCCGGGAACGTTTTAGTATTCTAATGAAAATAATTTGACCTTGCCAACCTCCTAAAAGGGTCTTGGACATCCCTATGGGTCCACGGACCACACTTTGGGAACTGCTCTCCTAAAGTAAAGTAGCAGTTTCTAAAAGATCACAAAGGAAGAGCTGCCATTACTGAAGACCAAATCCATTAGGAAGCAAATGTAATGTGGTGCAGGACAGTGTGTGTAGAAGGTGACACTCTTCTGGCTTAACTGGTCTTGTTTTGATGGCTCATGAAATTTTTCCATTTGTTTGTGGTATTTCCACATTCCATACATTTTTTAAATGCTGAAATGCAAACTTTGGTAATAGGGTATCTGTTTGCTGCTATTTTTACCATAATCATCTATAAGGCTTCATTCAGGAAATTCAGAAAATTACGTCTTAAACTTTGTTTTCTTTTCTTTGCAGGTAAATCTCACCTGGCTATTGTGCAGCGAGTAAACAATGAGGGAGAGGGGGATCCGTTTTATGAAGTTCTGGGAATTGTCACATTAGAAGATGTGATTGAAGAAATCATCAAATCTGAGATTCTAGATGAAACAGATTTATACAGTGAGTAGCATTGTCTCAGTGTAATTTCCCAAAACCTTTGCTTTTTTGGTCACGTTGTTTGTGGGTCATCTGACATCTCTCCAGTTGTTTGCCTCTGTTTCTAATTACGTGCCATGTGTGTAGGCTGTATACAACCTGTCAGTGTATTCTAGCCCCTTCATCGGGGGGAGAAGGAAGAGGCAGATCTTGTAATGTTAAGTGGCATGTTTGTTTGAAAAGCCAGCTGCTTCTGACCATTGAGCTGGGCATTACTTGCCCTGAACAGAAAACTCCACTCTTGGTTTTTACATTTATTTTACATGTGGAAGAAGAATTGTTCATTACTAAATTTTCATTTTACACAACTAGGTAAATTGTTTTTGGATAAATTTCTTTTTCTACTTAAGGTCGTAATTCAAGTACTTAAAAAGTGAGGAGGATTTGTTAAATTGATGGATAGCAACTGTTTCAATTCCCTTGTTTCAGAAGCCATGGGCGAGGGTAGAGGTGAGGTTACAAGCGTAGTTTTGTTGGGGCAGTGGTGGCGAGGTAGGGGTATAGGAGGCAGGACAGGGTAGGGTACACAATAAGAATATTTTTTTCCCTTTCCTGCTTCTCTGCCTTCTTTTTTGGGGGGATGGGTGGGGGGCTGGGGACTACCCGTACCTGTTTGCCCAAGGGTAGGCTTGATCCTGGGCTGGGTGTTGAACCTGAATCCTGTCTCATGAAAGTACACAGCTGGATTGTTGGACTGTGGAGCCTAAACCTTCTTCCTCAGCCTCACCCTTAGCAAAGTCAGACTCTTTCCAGAGTTTAAAAATGCCAAAGATGGCCCAAGGCCTGAGATGTTTGGGGCTCTCAAAGATGGGATAGAGAAAGAGCATCTGGGCTCTATTTGTCCCGTTTGGCTTTTAAAACATGACTTGGAGGAGGAAATAGACCATTAAAATGGCCTGGGGCACCTGGGACAAAGCCGGCCTTGCCCAAAGCAGAGTGATTTTAGTCAGTCCCACCAGAAGGGAATGTCTCTCATTTTAAATTTGAGTCTTCCGTGCACCCTTAAAAGAATGAATTTCATATTTAGCTAATGACCTGCTTCTGAAAATGTGTCTTATTTTTTCCTCACATCTGTATAGTGTTCTTAAAAAACACCAGTGCCTATGCGTTTTATCCTTTGACACTTGGGGAGGAGGTCGAGGTCTCATGATAGAGAATATTATTTGTGTGTTTACATTCTTTTCGTCTGTCTGTTTAACTGGTGACTGTTTAACACCAAGTGTGTCTCTCTGTGTTGATGTGCTTCCCCAGGGGTAGTCCTCAGCATAGGAGACAGAATCTAGACATTGATGAGGTCTTACGTTTGCACTCCAGTTAGCTTTTAAACCTCCATTAGACTGATTTCCTACTGAAGTGTTGCGTGCCATGACTTACTGATAACGAAATGCTAACTTGTGGTTTCACATATATTCTTTTTTTTTTTTTTTAATTTTATTTATTTATTTTTCCCCCAAAGCCCCAGTAGATAGTTGTGTGTCATAGCTGCACATCCTTCTAGTTGCTGTATGTGGGACGTGGCCTCAGCATGGCCGGAGAAGCAGTGCGTCAGTGCGCGCCCGGGATCCGAACCCGGGCCCCCAACAGCGGAGCGCGCGCACTTAACCACTAAGCCACGGGGCCGGCCCACATGTATTCTTGATCTAGATAGGAGATCAGGGATGATGACTGCCTTTGCCATTAGAAAATTATTGTAAAATTTTGTGTTGATTTATACTGTCTGATTCTCAAAAGAATTTGAGACAAGAAAATTATACGTTGTAATTGCCTTCTCCCCAGAACAAGCCTAGTAATCCATCCATTTTGACCTAGGCATGAAATGGTAATGCAAACACCTGTGGTTCTTGGGAAAGGAGCAAGCGATTGGGGTCTTGTCTTTAACCTAGTGTTTTGTTTTGTTGACCACTTCTTTGTCATGGAAAGAGGAAGGGAGAGAGAGAATCCTCATCACATCAGTGCAGCAGCCATGACATAGTCCAAAGTAAGAAATAACAGGCAACCTGGTTAGAGGTTTTGCATTAGACACCTTCCAGATCAGGGATTTGCAAACTACAGCCCACAAGTGCCTGCCACCACTTTTTGTATGACCCACAAGCTAAGAATGTTTTTCTTTTACATTTTTTAATTGTTGGAAAAAAACAAAAGAATAATTATTTTGTGACAAGCGAAAATGACATGAAATTCAAATTTCATGTCCATAGTAAAGTTTTATTGGAACACAGCCATGCTAATCTGTTTACATATGGCTGCTTTTGCTGATCAGCAGAGTTGAGTAGTTGCAGCAGAGACCGTATGGCCCGCAGACCCTAAAATATTTACTGTCTAGCCTCTTACAGAGGAAATTCGCTGACCTTTATCCCTTTCTTCATATTTGCTTGACCTTGAGGGTCTCATGGTCTGGGGTAGAAATGAAGCTCACAGATATTATTATTAAAATATTGTTCTTTGAAAGAGTTCTTGATGTGTTTTGTTTTGGTAGAGGCTAGGAGCCTCTCAAAGGCAGGGACACAGTTCCCTGGGTCTTCTGTGGCACAAAGATTGTTCTTCACTGCGGTGTGGTGACATTGAATAGCAGGAGACTGTGTGTGCTCCAGGCTACACACTCTGCTGCTATGTGGTTGTATAGAATCAATGAGGGTTTCTGTCCAAGGCTGCCCAATAATGTACTTCCAAGGGCTCTAAAGGTCTTCATGAGGTATGTTTATAGTTGCTACTAATCAGGTTGCCTGTTATTTCTTACTTTGGATTGTCTCATGACTGCTGCACTGATGTGATCAGGATTCTCTCTCTCCCTTCCTCTTTCCATGTGGTATTTGTACACAGAGTGCCCACCATCTGGAGAGAGAGTCTAGCCTTTCCGATATATTTTGTCATTTTCATTTAAAAAGAGCCATGATTTAATGGAATGCATTTCCTTACTTTTTTCTTTTCTCATTCTTCCCTCAGCTGATAACAGAACGAAAAAGAAAGTGGCCCATCGTGAAAGAAAGCAAGATTTTTCCGCCTTTAAGCAGACAGACAGCGAGATGAAGGTTAAAATATCACCACAGCTTCTCTTGGCCATGCACCGTTTCCTAGCAACAGGCAAGTGCAGCTTATCACAGTTTGAAATCTCTACCAACCCTGGAGCCTGTTTCTCACCCACCGCTGAGGGGTGGGCTGGGGGTGGAGACTGGGAAATGGGGTGATAAGTAATGCCACTTTTGTGTTTTGTTTTTTGTTTTTTTTTGTTTTGTTTGTTTTGTTTTGTTTTTTTCTTTTTAAATTCTCTCCTCTCCTATGTTCAGTGTCGGCATGAACCCTCTGAGACATTTACCAGGGGTGGACCAGTAACTTAAAATTGGTCTGAAAGGTAAGGATGAATGTTAGTGCCACACTGCATGTGAACAGTAGGCCAGGTCATCTGCTTCCAGCTAAGCCCAGGGGAAAGCCAGCTGGTGGAGCAGGCTGACAGTGTGAACCAGACACCACCTCGTTGCTTGTTGGACAGCTGAGTAATTCTCTCTTCAGCTTGCCTTGGAAGAACAGTTGGACATCAGTGGTAACACAGGTGCTATGATTTGTGAAGAAGAAAAATAGATTTTAAAAATTAAATCTATCTTTTACGGTTTTAACGAAATCAGAAATTCTAAGAACTCTAACATGGATTTCTTGACGGCCTCTTCAAATCAGATTGTTAACTTGGGCCCATTCGAGGAGGCAAGTGTTCACATTATTAAAACCACCAACCCGGCCAGCACTGACTGCTCCAGAGAGGTCAAGGTTGAATGGACTTAAGAGACTGACTAATCCTTCTCACATCCCCGAGTGCCTCTCTAGGTGAAGGGTAAGCTCTGTTGGCCAGGGGACGTGTGAGAAAATCTGAAAGTACCCAGTGGCCTGTAGAAGACGTCTGTGTCCACGATGGGCAGCCAGTACCTTTCAACTGCATGCAGTGTACTTAAGATATTTTGAAAAGAAGGCTAACAGCAGCCACATGATGGAATGTTATACACTCTTTAAGATCATGTTTTCAGATATATGGAAATGCTCACAGTATAATATTTCTGATATGGGAAAATACTCATGATTTAATAGCGAGAAAAAAGAAATATACAACTTTGTGTACAGTAAGATTATAGTTGTTATTTTGTGTGTACACACACGTATACACAGGCACAGATACCTAGGCAAGATGCCTACTGGAAAGAAATGCTCACCAATTCCTCAGAAGGGTTATGAGTGGTTGGTTTATAGGTAATTTTTATTTTCCTCTTTTTGTGTATTTTCCAAAATGTCTGCAATGTACTATCTTATTTTGTTATTACAAAAAAGTCACAGAAGCTAATACAGAATTTATAATTTTCACATATAGCATAATTTAAAAAATTTTAAAACCTATAAACAATATCTTTAACTTACTTATTATTCTTTTTCAATTCTGCTATGATAATAGTCTTCATCATTTAAGAACCACACTTTAAAACTAAATGTTATCCTACTCTGCCTCTGAGATTCCATGAAGTCCAGTGTCAGGATAGCACCCTTAAATCAGTAATTTTGGGTTCTTTATTTTAAATAAAATTGATATCTTTATAAATACAGATCAACATTACTTTTTTTTTTAATTGGCAAGTTGGAGTGCATGTTGACGTGTGCACGCGCCTTGTGTTTATTCCGAATCTCTGCCTTCCGTTGCTCCCAGACTTCCTCAGGGCAGCTGGGTGGGAGAGTGAGATGTGGAGCGCTGCATCTGTGCACCTGGTACTAACCCACACCTGATGCTTCCTGACCTGCGCTTCTTCCTCTGGCTGTCGTCGGACAGTCAGACTAGTATGGCCTGTTGAAGGGCGTCCTGGCAGTGAAGGAGCCTGCTTCTGGTTGATTTTCATTTGTTATCAGTCAGAAAATTAGGGTATTTTTATGAGAACTGAAACAAATGACAGGTTGAAAAGGAAGAATTTAAAAGAAACAAATATGAGAATTCAGCATTTTCTAATTTTTCCCAGGTAACCTGCCCCCAGTGGATCACCAAACGGAAGTCTCGTTATCCATATTGTATCACTTTGATTCTAAGTATTCTTGTTATCTAAACACCTTAATCACTAGTAAAATTTTTTCCATCCATTTGAAGTGTAATATCAAGTTGTGTTTATATCTATAGAAGTAGAAGCATTTAGCCCATCCCAGATGTCAGAGAAGATTCTGCTAAGGCTGCTAAAGCACCCCAATGTCATCCAGGAGCTGAAGCATGATGAGAAGAACAAGAAAGCACCAGAACACTACCTCTACCAGCGAAACAAACCTGTAGACTACTTCGTTCTCATTCTGCAGGTCAGAAGAGTTATTCATTAGTTGTTTGATCTCATTGAGTACCGATCGTTCCAGTTCTGGGGAGACTTGGTGTCAGTGAATGGGTGTCAAGGTTTACGTACTTAACTTCTGGGGTAGCTTTATAAGTGGGAGAATTTAATCTCTCTGTTTTTATATCTGTAAAATAGTTCCAGTATAAAGCAGTGTCATTAGTTACTTTAATTTCCACTACTGAAGGGCACTTTAGTGGTTGCCGAGGCATTGAGTCAAATGAAGAATGGTGAATTCAATTGTTAGCATTTTTTGAAGAGTTTGGGGAATTACCTGTACATGGCCAGATCTTGGCTGGGCATTTGAAATTTGTGTCTTGAGTTCCTTGGGTCTTCTTTTTATCATCTTGTCTTTTTTCTACCCCTCATTAGGACTTGGTCTTATACAGCTTCCTAGAGATATCTTACTATCTCTTCCCTTAACACTATCAAAATAATCGATTGATTATTGTTTTTATTACTTTACTAACTAGACTCTATTTTGCAGAGGAACTGATGTGATAATCACAGCCTCTCCTGGCCATGGTAATTGAATTCCTTCTCAGTATAACATCATCCACTGTGTTAGGTTGGAAGGTCAGTTCATTCCAAACCCTCTTTGAGGGGCTTTGGTGCTTGAGTTGACAGGAGGCCCTTGTTATATCACAGTTTCACTTAATAGGACACTGTCCTTGGCATGAGACTAAGATGAACATTACAGTGAATAAAGTGCTAGTTTTATTGACTTCTTGTACCTCTTTATTGAAGAATTAGGTTTATTGGAAATCTGAGTTTATTTCAATACAAGAATACTAGCCCCTTAAGCGTTCTCATATTTCTTGGTTACTTCCTAGATGTGAGTTGGAGCTATCATTATAAGAAAGAGTATAATTAGTACTTAGCAGGCTCACATAATTTACATGAGTCCAGCAAGTTCCCATTATCTAAATGAATTAAGAAGTTTCTTTTAATTTGAAAGTAACTTTTTTGTGTGTGTGTGAGGAAGATCAGCACTGAGCTAACATCCATGCCAGTCCTCCTCTTTTTGCTGAGGAAGACCAGCCCTGAGCTAACATCTATTGCCAATCCTCCTCCTTTTTTTCCCCCTTTTCTCCCCAAAGCCCCAGTAGATAGCTGTACGTCGTAGTTGCGCATCCCTCTAGTTGCTGTACGTGGGACGCGCCTCAGCATGGCCAGACAAGTGATGCGTTGGTGTGCGCCCGGGATCCGAACCCCGGCCGCCATTAGCGGAGCGCACGCACTTAACTGCTAAGCCACTGGGCTGGCCCCTGAAACTAACTCTTATAAGATGCCTAGATGTCAGAAACTCTGGAAAGTGCTGTGTTCACGCCCCATGTTTGGGCAGTATTGTGGCGTCTGGAAGCAAAAATGAGGAACTGTAGAAAAATCCGTGGATTAACTGGTTACATGCTGCTTTCATACCGTCATTCCTGGAAACTTCTGTTGGCAGGTTTTCTAATTCAGTATCCTGATTCTTCTACTAATCTTAGCCTCATTCAATCCTGAAGTGTGTTTTTCTTTTTCTCTGGAGGTAGACAAGCTTGAAACTTGGAGGGGGCTTATTTACTGCACTGAGGAGATAAAACATTCATGTTTCTCATAAAAGCTAGATGTGAATATATTCCTTAAACCTAGACAAACTTTGAATTACATTAAGGATGGTTATTTAGAAGAACTTCGAGGATTGACATTGTTAATTTCAGTAGTAATATTAGAAACTATGTGGCTTTTAATTGTCAGTTTTTTATGTAGTTCGCATATATGAAGTTGTGATTCAGTAGTGCTCTATTGGTATATAAAGCCATTTCTATCTGGTGGACCTAAAAATAGATTTTATGGAAGAGGGACTTGATAATCCCTGTCCATTTACAAGTAAGCCTTTAAAATAAAGATATTCTGGATAAGGCATTTATGTATATGTACCTGTATTTGAATACCTATGTCATGTTAATATTTATATAAACGTGACAGGTTTTTTGAATTGTTGAACTGACGATGTCATGGGGTTTTTTATAAACAGTGTACGTGCTAGATTAAAAGGGCTTTTTGGAGGTGTTTAAACTATAGAGTTGGGTGAAAATCATGTTCTTGCAGGCCAGCCAGTTACCTGAAGTATCCAGAGTATAACAAAATGAAATACCATAATACCCTGTCAACCCAGCATAGCTCTCATCACTCACAAAGCATATTCCACCCTAAAATGTCACTAATCCAACACTGGAAATTCATGCCAGGTTATTGAGCATGTTCCACTGCATTTCAAGAGCATTAAATCAGGAGAAAGCAGCAAGATCTGCCTTTCCTTCCTGGCCCCAGTGCCTGGGAGCTGCCCTCTTCTGCAGACGCTAGAAAAACCTCTTTTATTAAGTCATTGATGTTTGGAATATAATTATAAATAGAAACACATCACTTTGAGTTTAAACCCGAGTTGAAATAAAGTTTATTTTGTTCAAAGCAAAGCATTTAAGTAAGATTAATTAAAAGAGTATTCTAGGGCCGCCCCGGTAGCTTAGCGGTTAAGTGCACATGCTCCGCTACTGGCGACCCGGGTTCGGATCCCGGGCGCGCACCGACACACCGCTTCTCCGGCCATGCTGAGGCCGCGTCCCACATACAGCAACTAGAAGGATGTGCAACTATGACATACAACTATCCACTGGGGCTTTGGGGAAGGAAAAAAAGGAGGAGGATTGGCAGTAGATGTTAGCTCAGAGCCGGTCTTCCTCAGCAAAAAAAGAAGGATTAGCACGGATGTTAGCTCAGGACTGATCTCCCTCACAAAAAAAAAAAAAAAAAAAGAGTATTCTATAAGTTACCAGGCGTGTACCTCCCACTACATATGTATAAAAAGGCTACAATTTCAAGTTGTATCTGAAAAAGTAGATTTTTAAACTAAAATGTACTGAGGGATCAATAAAAGCAGTGATACAAGTACAATAAATAGTCAAAGAAAATGTCATTGGCTCTACGTGCCTTAAATAACTTAACAAAATACATAAAAGTAGAAATAGATAGGAATGTAATTGTGGTGGAAATTTTTTTCCACCATCATAAAGGAGCAAGCATACCAAGAAAAAATGTTAGAGTTTTAAATTGCATAACTAATAAACTCAACAGAAATTTGGAGAAAATTAAGTATAAAGCCAGGGTAATATACTTTTTAAAAAGTTTTGTGTGACTCTTCCATAAAAATTGATCATTTACTATGTCACATGTAAATTCTAGTAAATTTAGAAAGAAGGAAATTTCATAAAACCACCTGCCTAGATCATAATGAAATAAAATTAGACATAAAATGCATAATTCAAATGTACTAAGCCATTTAAAAATTGTGATCAGTTCTCTTACAAAGGTTTATATGGAAGGCAAAGAACAGAGTGTATAATGGGCTCTCATTTGTATAAAGGAAAAAGCTGTGTTTTACACACACACACATATATATGAAGTATCTCTGGAAAGTTACTCAAGAAACTGGTAACAGTGGTTGCCTCTAAGGAGGAGACTTGGAGGACTGGGAATAGGATGGAAGGGAGACTTATTTCTCCCTCTGAATTTGAATTTCTTACCATGTGCGTGTACTACCTATTTAAATAGATAAATAATTGTTAAAAATATTATTAGTGGGGAGCCAGCCCTGGGGCCTAGTGGTTAAGTTTGGTGTGCTCTGCTTCAGTGGCCTGGGTTCAGTTCCCGGGTGTGGACCTACACCAGTCATCAGCAGCCATGTGTGGTGGTGACCCACATACAAACTAGAGGAAGATTGGCACAGATGTTAGCTCAGGGTGAATCTTCCTCAGCCAAAAAAAATGTTATTAGTGGCAAACTAAAAACCCTAAATAGCAACTAAATTAAAGAGAAAATATATAGAGTATCATAAAAGACTATTGTTAAATAATATGAACACCATATATGCAGTATGTCAAAATTTTAAGAAATTTTATTCATCTAACTACTTAAGAAAAAAATCTATAATTATCTAGGAAAAGAGCAAAGCAGCAAACTATAAAGAAGAACAAATTAAATCGTAAAGATTGTCATGAAAATAAATTTTAACGTGAAAAAGCCTTACAACCCATAAATAAAATCAAGATTTGGTTCTTTTAAAAAATTAACCAAATCGGTATTCAATTGGCATAATGAATGTGATAAAAGAGAAAACAACAAAATGGGAAGTTCTCCCCTCTCTTCACAAAAGTACCTAGAATCAAAGGAATTGCTTGAAAAAAATTGAAACTTTAAAGAACTCAATTTCTGTATTATACAAATAGAGCAAGATGGTATGACAGTCAAAAGCGTTCTTTAAGACTGATGGGCTTAATCTGAAGTCTGATAATGTTATGGGCCAGTCTGTGGGAGAATCCCTAAATAAAAAGGTAACAGGTAACAGACAACAGCATACCCAGAGACTTATTCACTGTGACTGAGACTGAATTAGGTTTATCTTAGGAATGCAGGGTTGGTTTAAAATAAGGACAACAAAACCAAAATATGCCACATTAATTAGGAGAGCAGTAAAGAAAAATATCCTTATGCTCATATCAGTAGGTATCAGAAAGGCAGCTGACAAAATTAAGCAACCCATTCTTGACTTTAGAAGACACACAAACAAAATCTTTGTAAAAATCCACAATCAAGAACAAAAAAGAAAAAGTGCTGTAAAAGCCCTCAGGTCCTTAAACCGGCAGCCTCCTTTTGGGAATATGTACGTACAATGCCTCCCACCTGTGCATCTAAAGAAATCATTGTGTTATTACGCTATCTGTGCAAGTATATTTATAGCAAATCTATTGATTATGAAATAGTAGAAATAGTCTATACGTCTAAGCTAATCAAATTGAGATGGTCCTTCGAGGGATCATTATGTAATAATGAAAGACGTGGAAAGCATATGCAAAAATATGTCAAGTAAATAAGGTAGTGTGTGCGCAGTAATTATAACTATTATAAACCATTTTCTAAATAAAAATAGAGTAATAGATCTCTATACAATCTATACAGTTGGTGTTTAATAGTGAAGGATTTGTTGGTCCTTTGGGGAGGAAAGTGTCTAAATAAGCAAATAAAAACTAATGGGATTGCTGTTCCACATCAAATCACCAGATTATGATTTTAGTAAAATAAAGAATAATAAGAAAACAAAAGGAATGGTTTTTTTTCTTTGCCAATTATAATCAATAGAAAGGAATACATTTTTTTTCTGGTGTTAATTTTTCTTGTTGATTTCATGCCTCAGATTTTTGTTGTTGTTAACGGCCCCATCCACACTCTCTTTTTAGGACTTCTGACCTGGGTTTGAAAGGGATTTTTCCCTACAGAGTAAAATCATCCGTTCTTTTCTGAGAGCATCCGTAGCATCTGAGAACTTACACAGCCCTTGACAGTACTGAATACCGTATCACCTGCTGTTAGGAGAGGAATTTAAACCTTCAATACCAAACCTTCTCGCAGATTTTTGAGTTGCAGGGTCTGTGTGTCCCAGTGAAGAATGGATCCTTAATCTTGAGTCAAGTACAGATAACACATCCATTTTAAAGAAAAAAATTACTTGGACACCCACGGTTGACCCTACTTTTTTTTATGCTACTTAAATATGTATAAATATAAAACTAGGCATAAGCTCCTTTTTCTTACAACTCTTATATACAACCATAAACCAAAATAAATTTGCAGTTACCATTAAATTCTAAATGTATGAGTGACATTGTTTGGCTGATGGGAAAGCGCCACTGGCCCCAGCACTGTGGCAGGGAGCTCTAGCACATTCAGCACACCTGGGTCTCCAGGTGCCCAGCAATGACTGAACCCTCCAGCCTTTGCTCAGTTTGAGCTACTTTGAATATTTGTACAGTGTCTTGTGCTGTTATTTGGCCTCCACTGATTGTGACTGAATTATTTATGTGTTTGGTCCTCCTCTGTTGTTTTCTCTTTGGCTCAGTGCTTCTCCCACTTGGATGTGCATGGGAATCACTTGGGGATCTTGTTAAAATGCAGACTGTGATTTAGTAGGTCTGGGGTGGAGTCTGAGATGCTGCATTTCTAACAGGCTCCCAGGTGATTCAGTAGCAAGTCTTACCATGGTGATTCGGGTGGCAACTTCTTGGCAGTGTGATGGTGAACACCAGGGCAGATGCTGGCACTGACATCTGGTGGCAGCACTTGGTTAGAAGATGGTCAACTAGATGGTCCAAAATATGTGTAAATTAGATTTTGACCATCAAAAATTTTTTTTCAAACTTTAAACATTTATGACACAAACTTGCAGAGTCCCAGGACTACATTTGCAGACTCCAGACTGAAAAATAGTGCTAGAGGATGTTTGAGCGCCAGGGTCACCCAAGGTCATGCACAGACATCTTTGGATCACGCTTCCTCTCTTACTGGGACTGCTGGGCAGTGCTGGTGAACACAACCTGGCGTTCACACCACTGGCATTTCATTACCTCCTTTCAGGCGTCAAGCCCCACTGAATACTTTGTGATGGTGATTTAAAAAATGAAAGCAAAACAAAAAACTCAAGAGTGAGCGGGAGACCAAGTAGATGCTCAGTGTATGGTGTCTGAGGAAGTCTCCATGAGTCCGTGGCATCCGTTGGTCACGTGATCTGGTTTGCGCTGCCTAGGATAGTGTAGGCTTCCGTCTTGAGGTCAGGTACAGCGCGAGACTGTTGAGTACTTTGTGGACACTGAGAAACTTTGAGAAGAGTTATCTAATGCCTTCTTCCCATGACAGGTAGGATTCTGTGATGATAACTTTACTCGGGAAGCCGATTTCACTCAGAACAGTGAGGCCTTCTTCCTCTTTGGTCAGTTTAACAGCATGAGGCTCTAGCCCACTTTGGGAGTCCATCATGTCCTGTCCTCATTTTTTGGTGATATGCTAGAGTAAATTTATGAATGTTGCAAAAGTAAAATTGATACGTAGCACCTTCCTTATGTGGGAAAACTCATTATCTAAGAAGATACCTGATTGATTTTGAGCCAGGCAAGCCATTTCTTCATGTGGATGCCCTAATTTTGCAGGTAGGTTTATTTGAAAATGGTCACTTTTTGGAGCCGTTGACACACACAAATTAATAAAAGTTGTGTTTCCTCAATGTTTCTAAAACTTCCCTGCCAGAGAAGCTTCACTCCCGTAGAGAGGGGTTGAGGGATGGGCAGTTTAAACTGTTAGAATTGTAGAATCATAGAATGTTAGAACTAAAAGAACCACAGGCATCCTTTAATCTATTGCAATTTTGTAAATGAAGTAAAGTTAGTCTAGTGCAGTGGTTCCTGAATGCCAATACTTGACAAAATTTTCACCAGTTTGAGGCAAAGTGAGAAAAATACAGTTGCAGTGAGTTCTTCATAAAAAATTATATGTATTCAGTTTAAAGACCTGTCTGTTGTTCTGAAATTGTATATTTTCTATATTTGGGGGGTTAAAATGTCTGGTCTTTCATGAAATGGTAACAGTAGATAGCTGTGTTTCTAAAAATGTCTCTATTTTAAGAAATAAAAATTTGGCAGCCTTCTCTCCGTCCCCAGTATTGAGGATGGAGGTGCATTTTATTAGTTCTTGGAGCCCAAGCATCTAGGAACCCATGACCTAGTGTATCTGCCTTGTAGCCTGATGGAGCTGGACGAGGGAGAATGCAGAAGGAAGATAGCCGCTCATCCCCTGCCTGGGGCCTGTCTTGTCCAGAAGAGAGATCAGGGAAAGGGCCAGTCTAGAGCTTTGGATCTTCAGACAGGTGTCCTTGTTTAAGTAGCAGACTCACAGCCGTTGTGACTTTGGGGGAGTCTCTTGACAGGCCAGGGTACACAGAGTTTCCAGAGCTAGGGCCATTGTTCACCAACAGAGCCTTAAAGCAATGATTCCCAAACTTTGCTGCATGCTAGAATTATCGGAGAGCTTTTTTTTTTTTTTTTTGGTGAGGAAGATTAGCCCTGAGCTAACATCTGTTGTCAATCCTCCTCTTTTTGCTGAGGAAGAGTGGCCCTGAGCTAACATCTGTGCCCATCTTCCTCTACTTTATATCTGGGACACCTGCCACAGCATGGCTTGATAAGTGGTGCATAGGTCTGTGCTCGGGATCCAAACCTGCGAACCCCAGGCCGCCGAAGTAGAGCACATGAACTTAACTACTATGCCACTGGGCCAGCACCCAGAGAGCTTTTTAAAATCTTAACGCCGAGGTTGCACCCCATACTAGTTAAATCATACTAGTTAAATCAGAATGCCTGGGAGCGAGCGCCAGACGTCTTTTTTTTTTTTTTTTTTTTGCTAAGGAAGATTCACCCTGAGCTGCTAATATCTGCAAATCTTCCTCTCTTTTTTAGTGTGTGGGCCACCAGCACAGCATAGCTGCTAACAAAGCGTTGTAGGTCTGCGCCTGGGAACTGAACCCAAGCCGCTGAAGTGGAGCATGCTGAACTTAACCACTAGGCCACCAGGGCTGGCCCAGTATTTTTTTTTTTTTTTTTTTTGATCCCCAGCTGTTTCCAGTGCACAGCAAGGGTTGGGGATCACTTCCTTTGAGTTGACTGGGCAGAGGTTCCGAGCCCGAGTCATGAGTACTGCCCAGGAACAGTCCTTTCCAAGAGGTAGACGGGGTGTTGTTTGTTATTCACAGCCTTTATTTGGGACTGATGGTTGCCCTGCTGGTTCTGACAGTTGATCACAAAAGAACTGTGAACTGACACCTATTTGCAGGGACACAGAACACAGAAGGCCCTGTAACTCGTAAAACAAATGATCCAGGTCAACTGGATATCCATAAAGATGAAAGTTATTATGAGGCTTTATTGCATTTGATTCCTCCTCCTGATTTTCTGCATAGAAATTCAAGTTGCGAGATGGTCTTGCAGCCACTTTTGAGCTTACAGCTACAGAGGCAGACATTTTCAAATAACATATACATACGTATTAACTATCTGATACAAAATCAGGTACTAGTCCATGAAGAAATGGATAAGTAATTGAGAAGATATTCACCATCAGGCACTTCCGTGTTTATTGCTCACCATTTCTGGATTATCTATCCCTACTCATGCTCTTCTTCTCTCCTCTCCTATGGGACCCTGCCTCCTCTGAGGTCAGTCACTGCCCTGCATCCATTCTCTCCTGCCAGCTTTTGGCTTTGCTCCCTCAGTTACCACCTCTTCTCCCGCCATACTGACTTTCCTGCCTCGCAGCTTTCACGTGTGCCCTGGATTCCCTGATGCAAATCAGCCTTCATCTGACCCCAAGGCTGCCCTCCTCACCCTGATGCTGTTTCTCCCCTTGTGGACCTGATGGCTGCGCTTTCTCCTGTCTGTTCTGCCTTTCCCTCTGCTGTCAATTTCTTCAGGAAAATACTCCTGAAGGCCACCGCCTCCTCAGTCATGTTGCTCTCTGACCCTCCCTCTGTTCATGAGGTTCTCCCCTCCCTGGTTTCTCTGCTGTTGCAGGGGTCTAGTTCTGCTTTGGTCTGTCTCTTCCTTTGGTTCCACACTGGTTTCTGGTCTTCCCCCTGCTCTCCATCATGGGCTGTAGTTTGGTCCTTTTCTCTTTCCACTTATTCCCTCTCATCCACTCCCAGATCTCCATCTCCAGTTCTGGTCTTTCTCTTGACCTTCGTTCTTCCATTTCAGCCTTTTTGATGGACTCTTCAAAAGGCCTTGTTCTTGAAGGAAATCTGTCTTTTGCTTCCAGCCCCACCACTGATGCAGCCCCTTCCCAACTTTTCCATCTCCATGCCTGGTGTCCCTTCTTCAGGTCACTGAGCAAACTTTTGTTGTGATTATTGACTCCCCCTCCCTCCCTTACACTTCTTTCTCCCTAATGGTTTCACCAAATCATGATGATTCCTTGTCCATAGCTTCTCTCATAGCAATCTTTTTCCAATCCTATGGTTACCACCCTAGTGTAAGTCTAGACTTGATCTTTCTGAAACCATATTCCTCTGCTCAAGACCCTGACCTCATTAGCCTGTCATCATCATTCAAGGAGCTCCGTAGTCTAACCTGCTCACCACACTGCTTTTCCAAACCCATCTCCCCCTTCTTCCCTGTGCAAACCCAGTGAACCTGCAGTCTGCTCTCACCGACCTCAGACCTTCCTTCACACCATTCCCTTCTCTTGGCTCAATCAGATCCTACTCCTCGTCAGATTTTCCTTCCTGTATAAAATTTGTCTTTACACAAGAACAGGAGGTAATTTTTCTCTGAATTCCATATATTCTTATTGTCCTTTTCCTCACATAGAATTTTGGTTTACTGCCTTGTATTATTGACTGTCATGTCCTCTCCTCTACCTGTTGGATTGTAAGCTCTCGGAGGGCAAGGACTGTCTTCTCACAAGGCTCCACAGCATCCCTGTGGGACTCTGCCTGGTCAGGATTTTCAGCACCTATTTGTCTGCAGATTGATTTTTATATTATGAGTGGAGTTTTCACTTCCTTTCTTATAGCAAGAGAATTGGTTGGGGGTTGGTAAAACCAATCTTTCCATTGAGTGAAGGAAAACCAAAAAGAGAAACAACAGATAGTTTTCTGAAGAAATGATTTGAGAAGTCTTCCATAATTGGGAATTTAGTGTAGAATCGTATAGAGAGTGATCAAAATAATAGAGTTTCCATTAGTGGGTGGCATAGTGTAGCATATTGATTAAGAGCTTTTTCTTCAGTTACTTAATCTTTCTGTACCCCACTTGCCTGATTCATAGGAGGCCGATAATTGTGTCTGCTTCATAGAGTTATGAGCATTGAATGAATTAGTAAAGCACTGTGAATTGTTAGCACAGTTCCTCTTCAATAAGTGGTAGCTTAATTTTTGTTTACCCATTATAAAGGATGTGCCATGGAGGTACCCTCTCACTGGAGAGGCAATTATAGGTAATATGAACAAGAGCCATTCTGACTCTTGGCTTGGAAATCTAGAAGAGCAACTCACTTATCCGAGTATTTCAAATAGCCCAGAAAATGCAGATTGAGCACCTACCATGAAGGGATTATGGTGGATTCTAAGGCTATAGGGATAAATAAGGCGTAGTTAGTCCATCCCAGAGGAACTGATAAAAGAGTGAAGGAAAAAATTGTATACAAGTTAGAAAAAGGAAAGAAAAGGGAAAACTTTAGGAGAGGTTTTGTCCTGGTGGAAGGAGACTTTCTTAAGGTGCTTTTCCAAGACAGTGAGGAGAGAGTACCATGGTGTGGCAGCACCTGTGGGGAGTCTGGACAACCAGGGATTGACCTGCAAGGTATCTGCTCAGTGGGTCAGGACACCATGAGACAAGAGTGAGTTCTGTCCCTGGGAACCAGTTTGGTCATCTCTGCTCTATGGCCACAGACCATATTGACCTTTGACTCTGACTCTGCTCCAACTCGGGCTCCTGCAGGACAGCTTGGGTGACCTTCACTGAGCGTCTTCTCAGTGTTTGTCCCACTGATGGAATAAGAACACCATCTTTTTATTACTGGGAAGGCTTTTTATTATTAATGGGAAGAATCCATGAACTAAGGATGTTGGGAAAATATTAAGTGGACTCACAGAAATGAAACATCACGCTTTTATTGTCATCTCTGTGTCTCTGGCCAAATCCAATTTTCATATTTAAGATGAATTAACCCTTTCCTCTATCTACCATTCTAAGTGGGAAAGATTATCTGAGGCCTTATTTCCTTGGGACTGTTGGAAAAGGAATTTAGACAAAAATGTGAGGAAGGACCAAATCTTGCATAGAGTGTGCAAATAGGTTCATGTAATTGGACTGAAAATGCTCCCCTTTTCTTTTGACAGGGGAAAGTGGAAGTAGAAGCTGGGAAAGAAGGTATGAAGTTTGAAGCCAGTGCTTTTTCATACTATGGTGTAATGGCCCTTACATCCTCTCCAGGTGAGTTTCCTTCTCAGCCTCTTAGGGCAGGGCTGTGTTTTAGGAAATAATGCCCTTCTACTGTCATCTTTCTCTCTCTACCTGCCAGCTAACCTTATTTATTTACTCTTTGAACTTTTATTGAAGTATATCCTGTATACAAAAAAACTGCACAAATCATAAGTATATACCTCCATGAATTTTCACAAACTGAACACTCCTGTAAACGAGCACCCAGACAAGAGACAAAACATCATCAACCCCACAGAATCCCCACCATCTCGCTCTCTTTTTAGTCACTATCCCCCAAAAGTAACCAATTTCTTGACTTCTAAGCATTGCCTAGTCTTGCCTAGTTTTGAACTTTATATAAATGGAATGATACAGGATGTATTATATTGAGCCTGGCTTCTTTCACGTTCATCTGTATTGTTGTGTGTGCTTATACTTTTTGTCTTCTCGTTGCTGTACATATACAACAATGTGTGCATATGCAACAATGCATTTATTCTTTTCATTGCTGTTGGACACTGGGGTCATTTGCTGTTTCGGGCTACTCTGCACTGTGTGGCTGTGAACAACACGCTTGTACATGTCTTTTGGTGAACATGTGTGCGTTTCCATTGGGAATTGCGGGGTCACAGGACGTGGTATCTTCAGCTTTAATAGCTACTGCGCAGCAGTTTTTGAAAGTGGCTGTAAGAGTTTGCACTCTTACCTGTGCTAACGAGGGTTCCATTTGCTCTACATCCACCACTTGATGTTGAGTCTTTTAAGTGTTTACTATCCTGGAGGTTTTTTAATTTGCATTTTCCTCACGATGAATGAGGTTGTTAAAATATATATTTATTGCCCATAGCCAGCTCTTATCTAGAGAGCTGGCCAGTTGAGTCATCCAGCTAAGGGTGGGTGTGCTGTGGGGTACTGGCGAAGTGCTCTGAGCATAAAATGACAGCAAGCGGTGTCTGTCCTAGTAGGAACATGGACACAGATACCTGGTTCTCCTCTGGGATGGGACTTGACAGTCATTGCTTGCTTTACAGCGTGTGTGCGCATGTGCTTGCTACCTTACCCAGGCTGGAACAGGGCAGGCAGGTATACAGAGGTGCTGGAGTGCCACCTTGTGGCCAAAATGCCAGATGACATGCTGTGCTAGGAAACAACTTCTACAAACCTCAAACTTAAAAATAACCCATCCTAAAAGAAAGCTGTCGCTTCTGAAAACCAGTCTCAAAAGGGGAGGGGATGGTTCTCATCTACTGCGCCACGCATTGTCTCAGATACCCAAGGATGTTACAGTTAGAAAGGCAGGGAAATGTCAAGAATTCTCTCCCATTTCTAAACCTCCCCTGCCCCAGATGCATCTTCTCACTATCCTGGTGCAGGTTTTTGAGGCACATGGGCCAGTGTCCCCATCGTCAATTGCTGACTAACACCCAGTGTGAACATGGATCTGCCTAACCCCACTCTGCTGTAAACTTGAAGGCATCTTGTTTTCACTGCTAATGAGGAGACAGTGAGATTCTTAACCAGGCCAAGAAGAGCTGGCTTACAGCCTCAGTTCCATCATATGTGGGTTGCCTGACTTTGAGAAAGGCTTTTGGCTTCCTCATTATTAAAGGATATAATAAGGTTACCGCTTGTGATTCTTAGAAGAATAGAATGTGATGACACTTACCACAAGTGCTTTGTGACCTTTAAAGCACAAGAGGAAATGTTGGTATAACAGTTAGGTATTGAGACTGTGATAGTTGTTTGACAACCAGCCTAAAATTAGCCCCAGGTTAGCGGAACCAGATTTATAAAGTGGCTTTGAAAAGAAAGCTGGAGGAGTAAGTTGTACATTTTTATTGATTACTGGTTCTTGAAACCTAAATATTAACCCAGTTCACATTGAACTATGGATTTGTGTAAGCATAAATCCCACTCAGAAAAGGAATTCAAGAGCCGGCCTTCTGTATGGAAAGCCTGTAGGGCTGCAGTGGCCTTACCTAATTTGGAAATGCTAGGAAGGAAGGGAATTTCATTAATAGCGTCTTACTTATTACAACGCCCAATAGTTTACTTGACTTTACAATTAGGATTGAGATTTCGTTATATTCATTGAGAGATGCAATTAGTACAGTAATCTCAAGATAATGTTTCTATTTATTAATGCAGATTGCCTAGAAAAATCCTACAGCAATCATTTATCAAGACCTGCCCAGAAAATATGACTTCTGCCCAGTAGGGCAGTGTCCATGAGACTTTTCAATCACATGGAGCTACAGCTCTCTCTCTGAGTCAGGGGTGATGAGGGTGACTTTGGTCTGCCATTCCCAGGAAATCTGTGTATGACATTCTTTTTACTTTCCTCTATTTTGAAATTTCAATGTATTCCAAAGCAATTCCAAGCATCAGGTCAGAATTACAATCAGACTAATTAAGAATGTAAATGAATTGAATAACTAAGTGCTTGCCACAGGTAGAGATGCTGTAGGCTGTGCAGTGAATGAGTATTGGGGTGCTGGCACAGGCGGCTTGGGCATGCTCTTGGGGGCGGTTGATTAATTGAGCTACGCTTTTGTGTGGCTAGTTGTGATTTAAGTCCTTAAGAAGAGCGTGTTTTGAGCTACAAACCCCAATTGGGTATTAACGGATTAAGAGATTTCTAGGTTAGTAAAGAAGCATATGAATAGGATTTCTCCTGATTTCAGCCTCCCTGTAGTCCTCTTTCTGGAAAGCAGTGTGTGTTCTTTTTGTTTACATGATATCATAGAGGCTTTTTGCATTTCCGGCATTGAATGCTCATATTGGTAGAATAGGTATCCACTCCTCTTCCCTGTTGCAGAGATCTCCTTTCTTGCCTTTTGATATGGTCTCACCCTGTTTTTCTCCATTTTTCAGTTCCTTTGTCCCTGTCTCGTACCTTTGTTGTCAGCAGAACAGAGTTGTTAGCAGCAGGTTCTCCAGGTAATTCTGCATGCTTCCTTTTCATCGTTCTCCTGATTGCCTCCCTTCATCCCACAAAAGCCTGGCTGCTGGGTCTGCTCCCTTTATTTGGTCAAGGCCATTTTCAGTTTTTCTTTGAGCTCTAAAACTCCACGTTTCTATGACTTAATAGCGAGCTATCGAGGGAAGTATCAGCCCACGACAGATGCAGAAAGGGTTTGGGAGACTGGAAGGGAATCTTGGAACGTGACGGGATGAAAGATGGGCAGGGGGAATGATTCTGACGTAGATCATCAGTGACCCCTAGCTGTTGTTGTCCCCCACCCCCCGAAACACACTGCTGACCTTCGATTTTCAGGGCAGCAAAGGCGGCTGCTTTTGGTTCTTTCTCTGACGTCAGCAAAGTCATGGTGTGTGGAGTTTGCAGAGGCCCCAAGGGCCTCAAAACCTGAGGATGCTTCTACAGAACACGTTCAGCCAAAAGCCTGAAGGACTATGAACTTTTCTTGGTAAATAAGAAGAGAACTGCATCTGCAGAGGCCCACACATCCCTGTCTCTTTGGTCCTTTTTCCAGCATCCATGTGAACGGGCTGCATGTATTTCTGCTTTCTGTCAGGCAGGTGGCCCCACTTCTCCTGTCTCCCTCTCTTTGTTTTGAAATTAGTACCATGTACATTCCTAACCAGCTGCTGGTTACTGCCCTGCAGGAGAGTTTGGTCATGCCTGGCTGATATGTCCAGCTGCTAAAAAGAAAGGCGAAGATTTAATCTTTCTTTAATTAAAGTTGCTGGGCTTTCATGTTTGGTAGTACAACTTTTCTGTGTTTATTTTGTTCCATATAGCTTATATTTTAAAAATATGACTGATGAAATTTGTTTCATAATCCAATTTCAGCAAAACTCTAAAATGCTGATATTTGGTAAAGGAGGTGATACTTGTCTTAGAAGGAAGCTAATGTTCCCTCAAATCTTTGATCTTAAAAAGTTTGGGGTATTTGGGGGTAAGATATGATTCATAGGGCTATTTGAATCAAACCAGCTGGCAGAATATACATATATACACACAGACACGTATGTACACACATATTTATACACATAAATATGTATTTATGTATATGTATATATGTTTGTGTTTTTTTCTCCCCATTTTATTTGCTGGCATCTGCTGTCCATTTAAAATATCACAGATGCTGTAGTCGAGTGACTTTTGGATGAAGCTCATGGAAATATCATTTGCATTTTATTTTTTCCACAGAACTTAGAGATTTTTTAGCTCTTCCCAGTGATCCAGTAATAGAAAAATCCATTTTCTGGGACCAGGCCTTCAGGGATAGCATTACAATAATATGATACCTGATAAATGGGAGTTGATCTAAACCAATGATTTCTCCTGTTCCAAAAGGTGACTTGTGGTTCCAAGGAGGAGGCTGGGAATGTTTCTTTATAGTATCTTTCTAGCGTACTAGCAAAAAGAAGGGACTCCTAGGTGGGATGAATAAAACGACAAAAAGCAGAAAGAAAACAATTCTGAGAAGGCAGAGAAGAATTAAATTGAACGCTTTTCTCATAATTATTGTCATAAAATTTTGGCACATATATTTGGCAACAAAACATGACCTGAGCTGAGGGGTGGCCACTTAAACTTTATAAACTTTATTCTCCCTGGTGTGGTTACTCAGACACCTCACTGCATGGTGATCATGCTGGGTGCGCCTCAAGCTGCAGAAGGAGACGTCCTGGAAAACAGGGTCCGCTTCCCCAGACGTGGCTGTGACGCTAGGCAGTGGGCTCCTGGCAAAGGAGAGGGCCCATCTCACAAAAATGGAGGGCAGCAGGTTGAGAGGAAGGAAGCTGTCTGAAGAAGTTGTCTAGATACCTTGGGAGACCAGAGAAATTGCCCTGTAATCTTTCTTGGGAGAAAGTAACAGGAGACTCAGAAGTACTATGTCAGGCCTGAAACATCTACCTGCTAATGCACAGGGTCTGATCAGTAAACAAAGTGCTCTTTAAATGTTCTGTTTTTATAACCTTTAAATTTTAACACACAGAAGTAAACACCATTTCAAAGGTATCTGTACAAATGGTGATGGGATGTGGGGCTGAAGCCCAGGGATACAGTGGGATCCCTTGTTTCAAAGAACTCTTCGCTCTGTCAGCCTGGGTAAAGTTATCACAAGTACGGAAAGGCTTGATCGTGAGGGCAGGGGTGTGGTGGAGAGGGCTGGGATGAAGCCAACAGGAAAGAATATCATGTTAACAAGGCTCATTTATCAAGTACTTATTGGGTGTCAGATGCTGTGCTAAGCACTGTGTACATTATTTTTTTAATCGTCATCAGATCTTATGAGGTAGGTATGACTATTATCTGCCTTTTATGGATAAGGAATCTGAAGCTTAGCAAGGGTGGGTCATCTGATCAAAGTTCTGTTCTGCTAAATAGAAAATAACTGATAAATTATTAATTTGCCTTGTTCTCTTAGAAGATAAGTGGAAGCAACAAGAGGAACTGCTACTGTGAGTTCAGTTTTGACTGGCAGTGGAAACCATCGGTTCATGACATGAAAATTGTAGAGAAAGTTGTGACATGAAAAATTTAGGAGAAAGTGAACTTGTCATCTGAGGTTCCTTGAATACCTACCGTGTTTTGATTCTGGGTGTCATATTTTAAGAGGGACATTTACTGAATGGAATCTCAGACGGTGGTCAGGATGGAGTGAGGGGTGGGAAAACACGTCAGGTGAGGAACAGTTGAAGTATTTATCCTGGAGACAGAGACTGAAGGAGAACATAACTATCTCCAGACTTTAAAGGGCTATTTCGAGTAGCACAGGAATGAAAGTTACTCAGAGCTCCATAGAGTGGAGGGGAGACGGTCATTTGAAGTTGAGAGTAAGATTTTGGTGGGCATGATGACAGACTTTCCAATAATTGAAGGTTGGGACCAGCCAAAGGCCAGCTCCTCTGTGGGAGCCTGTGTTAGGGACACATTGCAAAGAGGAGCCAACCATCAGATGGGAGAATTGGTCCCCTCCAATCCTGTGACATTTTGCAATTCAGGACCTATCCAGCATGGGCACCCCGTTAATATTTGTGCATTAGATTTGATTAGAAAAGCAAAAATGGAATTTTTAAAATAAAAAATTATTTTTAATGAAATTTATGTTAGAAACTACAGTGAACTTGCCTTTAAGAGCAACACTGCTTCGACTCACCTGAATTTCCTTTGACTTTGTTTTAATGAAAGACTACTGTCAGTCTTACTGAAGAATCCCGCAGCACCTAAGGGAACTTAATCAAACCCTTTAAGGGTTTGGTGTCTTCTAGTGATCTTGAAGTCCTGAGACATCCTCGGGCTGCTGACAGGGAGATTTTATCAGGGTCAGAGACAAAGATAATAGGTTTGGCTGGGTGTATAGCCTGAGCAGACAGAACTATTCTGATCCCTTTAAGACATATACTGACTTATAAAGGACTCTCAAGAGTCCTTTGCTTTTGCTTCTGGCAAGATAACGCAGTGCCGCCTTCCCATAGCCCATGTTCTGTATCAAGTAGCTTCTGTGTCCTGGGCCTCGCCTCCCCTGGTCTGTGCGTTTCACAGCACTCCATGATGCTCCTGACACAGGGGTGCAGCCCCAGGGTTTTGCTATCGGAGACTCGGGGAGGGTTGTGTCTGTTCATATGAACAGGGCCAAGCAGCTGAACTAAACGGACCCCGTCGCTGACAGGAGGCCAGTGAGAGGGCCGGAGGAGGCCCTGCGTGGTGAGCCCTGTGGCTGAGACGTCTGGTACAAGTTGATTGAGCTTGTCTATTAATTATTACTTTTTTATTATTTGGAAAATAAAGAGCTGACTTTATTGCTTGTATCTACCTCACATAAAAGGTTGTTGGGTTTTTCTCCTCCTTTTCCAGGTGAAAACAAGTCACCTCCTCGCCCATGTGGCTTGAATCACTCAGACTCTCTCAGTCGAAGTGACCGGATTGACGCAGTAACACCGACGCTGGGGAGCAGCAATAACCAGCTCAATTCTTCATTCCTTCAAGTCTACATCCCTGATTACTCAGTGCGAGCCCTGTCTGATCTCCAGTTTGTTAAGGTAAGAGGAGAGAGGGGCTTGGCTGGACCTGGCTGGTGGAGGTCAACTTCCACAGCAAGTTGTTCGGCTCCGCAGCCCCTCCACTGAGCTTTCCCTTTGCCATTTTGCAGGTGCCCTGCCCCTGGCTCCTGTGCCCAAGGTTTGGGTTGGGAAAAACATTTATCTCCTTGGCTCTATCAAACGAGCTGCCAAGTCAGATGTGGCTTTTTCAGGGTGCGAGAACTGGAGATGGTGAGGAAAAGAGTAAACCTATTTCAGTGAGTTTTCATGAGCTCACGACGCTAGTGGCTCTGGCTCCTAAGCGGCTGAGGTCGGAGACTCAGGAGACTTGCCCAGATGGGGTGGAAGAACCCTTCGCTTATCTTCTGCCCTGGAGACAGGGTTCTTTTCTTAATCTGAAATAAAGACGTCTTTTGGAGAACGAACCAGCTTTAGCTGATAGAAGCCTATCTCCATTTTCCAGTCTCTGAAATTTTGAGACAAAATTTGGAAATGGCTTGTATCAGTAAAAACAGACTTGTTCACCAGAGTCAACTTGAACTTTCAAAATTGGCTCAGTTTGTACTCAAGGATTTTTCTCCTAGAGATACTACTAGGGGCCTCTCAAAGGATTTAATGTGTAATATGATGTTGAGACAAGAGAACCTAAAAATAAGCATTATCTTGGTTTGTTTTCTGTGCCATCTTCTGGCCCCAGATCTCGAGACAGCAATACCAAAATGCCTTGATGGCATCCCGGATGGACAAAACTCCTCAGTCTTCAGACAGTGAAAACACTAAAATTGAATTGACTCTTACGGAGCTGCACGATGGGTTGCCAGATGAGACGGCCAACCTTCTCAATGAACAGAACTGTGTGACGCACAACAAGGCCAATCACAGCCTGCACAACGAAGGTGCCATCTAGGGGCGCCCCCACCAGCCCTCACCCTTCCCACCCCGAGGCCCCAGGCCAGGCCGCTCAGCCTCATCCTTCATCTGACCATGAATCCCGTTAGTGTGAGCTTGTGTGCCATGCTGCATCCTGCAACATCCTGAGACCAAAGACTTTGTCCCCTTCCTGGAAGCAGCAAAGGAGGATGGAAAGGGGAAGAATGGAAATCAGAGATGTGAAATCGACAGCGAGGGCGTGGCATTCGAGATTTTGGAGATGAACTTCTTCCACCCGAATAGAATCATGTTTATTTTTTCAGCTGTACCTTTTATCATAACTCACTCTCCTCCTTCCTCGATTTGCATGAAGTTGAGAATTGTTGCAATTTATTTTTTTCAAGAGATCATGTTTTTTAAAATTGTCTTTTGCAGAGTTTTAAGTTGTTCTGTCTGAACTCTGCTGTGACCCCATGATGTGACCCTAATAGGATGGACCTGCCCCTCAGGGGCCTTCCTTGGCCCTCCCAGGGTGGGACACCCTTCCCCTGTGCCCTAGTGGGTGTCGCTGTTGAACTTGAAGGATGAATGAAGAAAACTGTGTTGCTGCGGACCTGCCGAGTCTGTCGGCTCTGTGGGGTGGAGCCTCTACAGGGACCTGCGGTTGCCTCTGAGCTCAGTGTTGTTTTAAGTTACTGTTTAACTGTGCCCCTTTCCCTTAGAAAGGTTTAACATTTGCTTGGAATGTGATTTTTGCTCCCACTCTAAGGAATTTTTATCACCAAAATGAATGTTAATGAATTTTAAACCCATGGTTTATCACTGGCAAGAGGCAAGTTGACTTCATCCTGACATTCCTACAGCCTGGGATCTCTGGCTCAGCCAGGCCTCCTCCCCAGCCTTGTGCCCCAGCTTACAGAGTGTCATCACCCACCTCCCCATCCTTGCTCTTATTAACCCAAGATGCTGCTACACAGATGCCAAATGGAAATCTTCCACAGGGCTTTTGAGTAAACATGTGGTGTGGAGGTCAAGCTCCTCCTCTTCCCACCAGGATGTGTGTCATTGTCAGAAAAGGATTTGGACCTTCCAGCTGTGCTCTGTGCTCCATGCCGAGAAGGCATTTCTAGACCCATGTATTTAAAGGAGGGAACTTTGGGGACTGTCAGCCCCTGCCCCTCCTTCCAGGGAGCCAACTGTCCCTCTTCCCCTCTGTCCCTGGGCCCGTGGGGCCCAGCAGTGGCTGTGTCCCCTGCCCGAGGACCTCCGTGCCTCCCGCCTCAGATGCGGCCCACGCCAGAGAGGCTGCCTGTACAGCCAGGGTCAGTTTGGCCCCAAACAGGGATTCAGAAACCAAATGTGTGTTGTGGCCATTTCATGTGTGTCTCTATCTTATTTTAATACCAAATTCATCACATGTAGTGGAATTAATGTCAGGAGATATTTCTTGAGTGACTGAATTCTTAACTATCTTATCTGTGTTTTAAGTGTTAGCCCAAGGGATGTGTACATTTTGTTGGCAACGTTCGTACACTGAAATGAATTGATACCGACCACAGTGTTCATATAGAATTGTCGGTCCACGCTGCATCCAGTCACTAGCCAAGAAGACAGCATCGTCTCCACTGGGTCTCAGTGAACAAAGGGAAGCCCCTCCTCAAGGTAGAAAGGTGCACCCCAGGCTGCGGGAGCTATGGTTGGAGAATAACCAGCCACGTGCTGGGCTTGCCTCCTGGTAAGCAGTTTGGTGGCTCCAGTGTCATATGCATGCTTGGCGCAGTATTTCCTCTAGGATGTCAGTCCTGGAGTGTCTTCCTCAGAAGGGGCCAAGCCCCTTAGTGAGGGAAGTGCTGGCCTCACCTGGTAGAGAGGCAGGGAGGTGCCTTCTAAGGGGACTAAGTGGCCTGCTGCTGGCATCCAACCTGCTGCCATGGGATGGATCCCCCACCGTGTAGCTTGACATTAGTGGGACCCTGCACCGTGAGTATCCCCTTTTATAAACAGATCCATCCAAGTTAAAAGGTCTCTGTTTCTTAAGATGCATCTAGCTGAGCACAACCCCAGTGTGACACAGGAACTGGGACTATCTGTAGGGTGTGCAGAAGTGAATTTCCACTAATGAGGTGAAACCCGGGCCTGGGGACGGGAGGGGGCTCACAACAACCCCAACAACAATGCCACACTCTTGGCCCGGACAGCACTTGCCTTTCTTGTGGTCTGGTGGAGCCTGGCCTGCCAAGCCGTGGTTCCTCTGGCCTTCAGGAGCATCACCCCATCAGCCTCTCCTGGTTGCTTCTCCACACACAGTTTGTCTTGGGGTGCCTTGCTCCTGGAAGGAGCCTCTGGAATCCGAGTTAGTTAATGTGTCAGATCTTTCTCAGAGCCCCACTATTCCTTCAGGAATCCTAAAGCTCTGTAAGAGTCCGGGGAGTGGAGAGAGGATTCCAGCTGCTGCCTCCTTGACTTCAGGGAGGAACAGATAACTTCTCAGTACTGTCTTATCTGCTCAGTGTGGTGGCTTTTTGAAAAGTCCTCTCTATAAAGGAGATGGCAGGGATGGCTTTGCAGTGGGGCTCCCAAAGGATGAAATTTTAGCCTCCCAAGTTTGTACTTATTTTCTATAAACCACTCTTTACCTTTGATTATGCACACTTTTTTATAACAGGGAATCCAAAATAATTCCTGTCTGGTCCCTGAAGGAATGAAGGCTAACATTTGGCTATAGTTTCATCTGCTTTGGGGAGAGCTCAAGACCCTTCAAATAACATTCGACGTCTGAGTGACCACATTCCTCTTCCAGGCCCCACTTTCCCTGGAAACTAACTTCGGGCTGTCAAAGGAGAAATGCTGGCCCATGGCTTCCCTGGGGCAGCAGCAGAATGATTTTGGCTTTGAAGGTTTATGCAGTTCATGTCTATAAAGTAAATGGGAATCAGGCAGAGAAAGACCGTCAAATAGTTGAGATCTCAATGTGCAGTCCTTAGCACCACTGGTGGGTCGTCCTCTTCTGGGGCTGCTGGCTTTGTAAGCATGGAGGGGAGTGGGCTGTGGAGCAGACACAGGTCCCGGGGTCCTGAATTCTGATGGAGCCCTTGGTGTCAGACCAGGGCCTCACACCTCTACGGTGGCCTCTGTCGCCCCAGCTCTGTGGGACCAGACCAGGAGCCTCCTCCGGCTCCTAAGCAGCCACTCGCATCCCGAAGTTTCCATCTGTAACTGGATCCTTAGTATCCAGATGTTCCCAGGATAGTCTGCTTTCTCTTTATAAATGAAGGGGGCTTTTTTCCTACTGCCTTGGAGGTTCCCTCTCTTTATTTCTCTCTGCTCTGTATTCAGCAGGCAAGTCATATATTTAAACTCTTAGAAAAACAGAACTTTAAGATTTGTATATGGATTTGGGGTGCTAATTAACTAGCTTAAGCCTTGGTTCTTACATAATTTGAATTTGAAAGGGCACCCCATTTAACTCTGTTCTTCCCTCCCTCTTCACCTCACTCCCAGAAGAGAGCTCCGTGCCCTTGCTGATATGGTTGGCTTCCTCAAGTGGGAGGGAGTAGGGCATCTTGCCATTTTCTAATGTTATTTCAAGGAACTTTTGTGCAAACATTTTATGCAAAACTTCACACTAATATGGAACATTAACTGTGAATATATTTACCTGTGCTAGCCTCAGTGCTGTATGACTAAAGGACCAGCTTTTACAAGTCTAGAAAAATAGTGGTAGATACAAGTAGAATTGCATTCCCTAGGAAATAAAGCAACAGGAATTTAGGCTAAGCAGGGACCATGAACTTCTGCCCTCAAATTCTCTCATGTTGAGGAACAGACCCAAGTAGGCCCTGGCTGGTCAAAAACAAAAACAAAACCCCATCATCTGAAAACCAACCAGGGGTCTGTGGCCATCTTTGCCTTTCCTGGGCCCAGGAGACCAGGATTCCTCCAGTGTTTCCCAGGGGTGATCCCAGGCAGAGGACTCATCTGGGCTGGCGCAGGAAGGTGCTCACCTTGTTCCCTGGGATTCCAAGCAAGAGGCTTCCAGGGAGGGTTGGCTGGTACCATCACACGACCCATGCTTCCTGGTGGCATGGGCAGCGGCAACAACTCCCCTCTCAGCTCTGATCCCAGAGACAGGTTTTTCTTCCAGGTGTTTGACGAGAACTCCAAGGCTGAGCTGGCAGTTCAGGGTGTGGAGGTTTCTGAGGCACCAGTGCTCACTTTCTTACTGAGGATACAGGCTCTTGTGCTGGATCAGGTTTGGTTCTATTCTGAGCACTGGCCTAGTCAGTGGTGCTTCTGTCCAGCAAGGGTATCTGGGTGAGTTGTAGGTTAACCCAGAATTAGAAGAGATTTAGAGAGTTCAATATGAAGGTGATTTGGGGATTCAGAAATGTTTCCGATGTAAATTTATCAATGAGCAACCTACTCAGTGGATTTTTATACCTCAGGGCCATTTGCAAATCTTTATCTTTTCATTTTTCTTTTGCATTCAAGTGGGCTGATAGGAGAGATGAGTTCAGAGAATTCTGAGGTTCATTTACCTCCATTTGAGGGTGAGTGGTGCACCCATGCCAAGCTTGCTGACTTTCCTGTCCCTCAAGGCAGCAACAGAGGCCCTTCCTCCTCTACCACGTGCAGGCATTTTTCCCACAGCAAATGCTTACGTGCTGGTTTTCCTTCTGCTTCCTTCTGTCCTGTCTGAGGATTCCAGAGTCCCTGGTCAGCCCTAAGGACCGGAGGAGGAGACGGCAGTTCATAGCAGCCGCAGAGCTTGGAGCAGCTTTCCTCCCACCATCTTGGGCTGGGGACCTGCTTTGCTTCTTAGATCTTTGTGGTTGCCTCAGCTCAAGTAAGCTTTCTCTCTGTATATGCTAGAGCCACTGACATCATCTCACTAGAATTGTTTTAAATATCTTTTGATGGGAAATACCAGGCTGTACTTGAAGCAACATGGAAACAAAGATTCTAGTGGCAAGAGAATAAAGTTCTAGGAGTTTGTGTGCCAAGGTTTATATGTACACAGATCCAACATAAGAAAGACTTGAGTACACAATGTTCTTGAGTTTTAATACCCACTGGGTATTAAACATGAACAAAGTGGAAGAATGACCAGGGGTATTGTTTTGCGTCATTTGGCAGAGTATCTTCTGGCATTTGCCCACATCAGACCAACATGGATTCACTCGGGAAGTGATTCTTTTGGGGCTAGAGTCCTCTTCAGATTAACCCTGGAGAGAACTATCCAGTGGACCTGGTGGGGCTTGGGTGCCTGCCCTTTTTGTTGGAGGCCCAAGCCCCTTGGGTGTAGGCAGCTGGTCTCAGGCTCCTGGAACAGAAAGGAGTGGGGAAGAATAAGGCCTCAGGACTCTCATTCCCCAGAGAGCCCCAGTCCAGCTTCTGATTTGTTATTCCCTGTCTGAAGTCTACTGTGTAGGTGGAGTGTATCAGTTCATTGACTTTTCTTGTTTCTGGAGTCCTTTAAATCCACAAATGTATATGCTTTATTTTATATTATTATTTATTATGTACATATGCCTCTACTGTTAGTACATCATCTGTGACGAAGACAAGATCTGTTCTGGAGCCCCTCATCCATGGATCCTAGGGTTCTGTTGTCTCAAAGTGGGTGAGAGGGCAGCAGTTTTGTTCTTGTTTCTGTTTTAAGCAGGTTGCTGCTCTTATGTTGGTCCTAGCGTCCCCTGACAACCAGTGTCCGGGATGAGAATGGAGTCAGGTCTCCTACCTTGTGGCAGGGCCTCTCAGGTACCTCCGCGAAATACTTTAGAGGTGGTTTCCTGGTGACTGGGTTGATTCTCTATGTAGTGGTACAGCATGGCTGAGAGACCAGAGCCTCCTTCCTCACTCCTACCCTCTCAAGCCAGGTCAGTGGCCTGGCCCTACAACAGTGATGGCCTCTAATTCCCACCTTGGATTGCAGAATCCATCTCTCTGGGCCATGGAGGCTGCCTGCCCATCTGGGCTTCTGATATGCCTTTTCTTGGTTTTGAGGCCCAATGCCAACATTGCCGTGGCCTTCAAGTAATACCCTGCTTTGTGTCTGATTGTCATCTTCCTCAGCCTTTACTCACTGTATCATAGTGTACATTTCATGCTTTTCTGCAGTGAAGTTTTCTGAACACAGTATTCAGAGCTGTGTACATAAACCTAAATAAGCACAATTGACATGTATAGGTTTCATGAGCTGATTGTCATGATGAATGAGTTTTATAATTCAAATGATGTTGTAGATTTACAATCTCTCCTATTTATTTTGTACCAATTTATTTGTAAATTTTGATTGTTTTAAAAGATTTTTGTTCATTTCTATTATTCTATTTAGATAAATGATGATTTTCTGTTTACCCTTCTAGCGGATGTGTGTTCCGTCTTTCCCCTTTCATCTCTGCAACACCAACTTCAGTCCCCTGCCCAATTGTATGGCTTTACTGATCGAAAAGCTGAGATTGGTTGTCGGCATGGCAACACATCAGGGCATTTCCTTTGGATGTACACCACAAAGTCTTATGTCAGAAGAGAAGTGGGTGCTAGAACTGTGCCTCCAGCTCACAGCCCGATACAGCCACTTCCAGGGGGCTGTTCTGTTTTGCAAGGATTGTAGTCTGTCCCGTATGAGTTCATTTTCGATAAGGACACTGAGGATATCCACTCAAATTACCCCAGACATTTGCTGCTCCGTCAGTAATACAACACAGTTCAGCTGGGCACATGTCTAAGCTCTTTTTTGCCTAGGCAAGACCAAAGGCCTCATTCAAGCCTTTCAGTTGGCTCTTGGAGATGAAAAGGGCTCTGTAGGTCCTCCTCTGCTATGTGAAGCCCAGAAGAAAGGCTGCAGCAGGCAGAGATGGTTCACCCTCAAGTCAAAACACCAAGTGTGAGTGAGCTGAGTCATGTTCAGATGCTCTTCAGGATTCAGCGGGCATCTCACGTCCCCTATAATCCAGTGTGTGTGGCCCACATCCTCTCCCGTCACTTCTTTTCAAGTCTTCTGTTCCTTTTTACCCTCCTCACTCACGTGCCCAGACCCTGAGGCTCTTCCGGTCAAGGTTCATGACCCCTCTGGGATCCATTCCTAGACCACATCTTTTTTCCTCTACTCTTAGTCTCTATTTTACATTCCAAAGAGGATCATGCTGAGAATTGAGCCTCTTGATGACTGGTCCGTTATTTTCCCCACTGTACTGTTTAACCATGGTGTTTGTGGTCTATTTTACTTACCCTTGTCCTGTGAATGGAGACGTTTCAGTGACGAACTGCTGACAAGATTGGCTTTGAGCCACTGTCTGACCTAACCACCACTCCCACCTCCCCAGTCATTACCCCCGATTTCTTGAAAAGTAGAAAGAGGCAGCTCTGTGTTCCCGTGAAGTGTTAGCTTTTGGGGAACCTGTTTGCTTTCCTTAGAAGCAGAGCAGAAAGCAGAGCAGAACCAGAGGAGGAAGTCTTTCTTTCTGCAGCACATCCACTCCCAGCTGGCTGCTCTGCTTAGTTTTCCTACTTAACTCACTTTGTCCAGATGAGTCCTGAGCTCAAATTGGGACAAATTCTCCAAGGAAAATAGAGGTGATTTTTCCTACGGTGAGGATGAGATTTGCCTCAACTTGCCCTCTGCATCCATGGGGTCCCCAACTGTCGGTTCATTTCTAAGCTGTATTGTGAAAAAAGCTCTGGGGTTTCTATTTCATATAACAAATTTTACTCCCCAGTACCTCTTCTCAACTCAGCACTTCTGAGGACAGAGTGTGATCAGAGGGTCTTGTAGAGAAAGTGACTGGTACAAACTGACCTGGAGTTGATTTCTGAAAACTTATTTTATGCTTTTTGAACGTAATTGAATTTAATAAAGAGATGATTCCTTATTAAAGCCAAAAAGTTGAATTATATAGATGGCTAATAAAGTCTTTTGCCTTCTTTGTATGATTGTTTCATCATTTTCCCTCCAAGATCCTCACATCTGTGCTCTTACTTTGAGCAAGTCCCAGAACAAAGGAATAGCTATAGGGCCCTTTGTGACATTTTGGTGTCAATGCCATCTCCCCTGGTGGATGATTGAGGAATCAGCTGCCAGAATTCTTGGTCAAAGTGCTTTTCCTGCAAGGGAATTAGTGATTGGGAAGTGCTCAAACGGGCCAACACATGAGAGGAATTTTTAGATTGAGCCAGCTTCCCTACCACAATTCTGCTACATCATTGACTTGAGGGCAGTGGGTCCAAAAATGAAGTTACTTGCTTCAGAATACCCACACCCACAAGTCAAAGATGACCTCTGGTGAGAACCTTCTCTCAAACAAGACTGGACATTTAATAAACATTTTTCAGTGTTGGGAAGGTTTGCTTGGCAAATCCTCTTTTCAAGTATCTCAGGAACTTGTGAGACTTGGAAGGACTACTGCTGTCTTTCATGGGAAGAACGTGCACCCAGCTGCTTGCACTCCAGTGTGTGTGGTGAAGTTTATGTTGGCGCAGACTCTTCAGGCCTCCTGTACAGCCCTGGCCAGACAAGGCTTTAGGAAGAGCTCAATGGGAGAGCAGAGCATTTGGGACATATTTGTACCTAATTTGATTCATGAAGCAATCTGTCTAATCCACCTTTTTTCTAGTAATAAAATAGAGCAAAGGTATCCAAAGAAACATAAAGGGACCAGACCAAAAACTGGTCATTTTGTTTTAAATTGGAAAACATAGAGTAGACTTGCAGTAACAGCAAGCTTGAGACGAAATGCTCTGTGTTCAATTGGGAGTGCCTTTTTGTGTTAAAGCTCTTCAGAGGGACTTAAACTACTGTATATATTTTTATTTTTGAAAATTACATACCTTTGGTGGGACAAGTCAGATTGTTGTGGCCTTGGGATGAAGACACTGAGTCTGAGGACAGGTAAAGATAGTTGAGATTGTCAGGTTAAACAGAAAAGCTGCCTTGTTCATTCTGCAAGCAAATGAATTCTCTTTAGACGACTTGCTTTCCGCTATTTCTACATACTCAGCAGTGAGAACAGTGTGAAATGCCACTTCACTGTTAGCAGAGGTGTAGGATGGGACAGTGTGGGTTCCTGGAAGTCCCCTGGCTCTGCTTCCTGGCTGCTGTGCATGTGCATTGTCCTCCTGTTCTTGGGTGTAGTGCACCCTTTTTCTTCTATCTTCAAGGCTGCTCAGGTAGCTCCATGGTAGAGATTTCATTCTCAGGGCCTCCCAAAGCTGTGTATTATTTGACATTGTTCCATTTGAGGAAAAACTTTAAGAACAACTCAATGCTCTGGTCAGCAAGAAAGAATGTCATGAGAAACCTAAGTATTGAGACGTAAACCACTAAACCAAGTGAGGAACTGGGCCATTAACTGTATAGCAATAGCTAGATCATAGTTACCATTTTTCCCACCATCAAAGAAAGGTTAAATAGTTTCCATAACATGGAATGTGGACAAGGCTCCTACCCTTAATGCAGACTTAAATATGCAGCTGTTTGTCTCAGGCTATTTGTGGTGAATAAGCAGAGTATTTTTAAATGCTCTGGCAGCCTTGGAAAAATTGCAGGGCTTTAAAGTTGTTGACAAAATATTTCTTAAATAAATCTGCTTTAGAAATAGCTAAACATGGACAAAGTACTTTTAAATCTGACATGTAACTGCAAGTAGCTTTTTAAAGTGGTTGCTTAAAAACAATACATGACTGAAGGATTTGCAGCTCTAAGTTATTCTATTTGGAAGGGGTAGGTTGAAGGGCTTGCTTTCTTATTTTAGCTCTCAGCAGACCTATGCTTATGGTAGGAGAAAACCAAAAGTCTAAAGGGAACATTACACTGTCTTGGCTTTAAGCAGCTTTGCTGAAACACACTACCTGAGCTTTAACTGACTATCCCTGTAGAGATGAATGTGTGGGGCAAGTCCTCTTGCAGAGGGAACCCAGCAGGGCTGGGGTCTGCTGTGCCTCTGATCACCTGCTCGGTGTGGCAGGGTCCCTGTTAGCCTGTACATGCCCTAACACTGGGAGTTCAGTCTACCACCCAAGAAGGAGTGCCTGGTGCTCCTTCTTGGAGCCTAACACAGCCTAAAAATAAGTGGTGTTTTCCAAGTACCTAGGAAAGAAATTCTGAAGAGTTGGGAGTCTGTCTTCTCAGTCTAAGACGCCTCAGGTTTAAAAAAAAAAAAAGGAAAAGTATACATTTTGAGTTTGGCTTCCTTAAACTATTGGCAACAGAGAGAAACTCACATTCATGTTTTAACAAGCTCAATTACAGCTGCCCTGAGTGCCTGCCCATGGCCCACTTACTCCCCAGCACACTCTTCTAACAGGAATAGTATACAGAGAAGCAACACTCTGCTCTGGGTCTTAGACTCTTTTGGAATCCTACCTCTTTAAAATATATTTTGGTAGTTCTGAAAAAGCTGTGACCAGCAGTGAAATTCTTACTTAGTCCAAATGTGTGCTTTTATGTCTCAATCTTTGGACCCACTGCCAGAGAGACATCTGGCTAAAAAGAAACTCTTACACAGATAAGATCTTACGTAGATAACAATAAAAAACTTGTTGTAAATTAAAGCAAAGTGATCATGTTGGTCCTTGCTCTAAAAGGGAAAATATGTAAATGTACTAGTATAAGTTAGCTCTGTAGTTGTAATAAGTCACTTAGAAATTATTTGGCTTTGAGAAAATTTAAGTGTCAAACGGGAACATCTCCATCTTGAATGTAGTCACCCCAGCTATTAATTATTCTTAAACACATTCTCTAAAATTTAAAACAGGGACAGCATCTAAATGCTATTTGCAATAGTATTTCTTACCTGATACTTTTAAAGTAGCATATGTTCCTAATAGATACAAGTTAGAAAGTATGTTTCTTGACTTAATGTAAAGCCATATATATTGAAAGTGATGAGGTACTGTGGCCTTGGCGAACTTACTAAGTTGTGTTCCCTACTATAAAGTGATTTTTAAAAAAGAAAAAAAAAGCCTTACCTCCCAGTCCTCTACCAAAACTTTCCATAAAAAATTGAGGCCTATTTAAGTGCTATAAATTTAACCATTGATTAATCATGCTGGACTATATTTCCTTTAAGAGAATGTCAAATTGATATCACTAAGCCAAACCTCATCCCACTTGAAGAACAATAGTTATTACAGTTGTATTACAGGAAGGAGTCAAAATCAGTATTATAAATATTATACTTTATTGAATTCTAGAGCAGCTAATCTACCCTCCCACGCTGACCAATGACAATAAGAACAGAAAAAATATAAGAAGTTTAAAGCAAGAGTATACACCACGTTAAAAATGTTTTAACAACTTTCACTGTACTGGTGAGCAGTTAAAATACCCTAAAGTATACAGCAATGATCCTTTCTTGTTCAAAACAACAAGAAGTCATTTCACTTGGGATTCTGAAGTGAATTTATTCACACGGATTGTGCCCTTTGCTTTATAGTAAGGTTCTGGCTTACAGAGCCCTCTTCCCATCCTCTAATGCTCACTCTGAAATACAGCAATCAACCCTACAAGATAGAGGAGGCTGGAATGGGGTAGCATGAGCCACACTACGTAGTCCACACTAATGAATTTTAGTCACTTCTGCTGTAATTTAAGAAGGTTCCTCCTTTTCTTTTCAGGGGGCTTGCTTCCTTGTCTTCTTTCAGCTACATTCTTCTATAGATTTATCCCAGACGAAAAAATGTTTTTGGATAACATAAGCATTTTTGCTATCCATCAAAAAAATGTAGAAATGGATGAAGACTTTTGCCTCAAAATGAAATCGTTGCAGTCCGTTTCAGACCAGCCCTATAGCAAGCAGAGAACAGTTCTGCAAAGCCAATGACAGACAGCAGCCTTACCAGAGTTACTGAGGACACTTAAAGGCTTGTAAAAGGAACCTTGACCTTAACAGAAAACTACATATGATAATGGAAACAATATATTTCACCACAGATATACAATACTGTGTAATGCACTGAAAAAGATGAATTTTGGAGTAAAAGCACAATTTGTAACATAACAGTATTTTTGGATCACCTCTTCCCATCCTCCTTGCTTTTCTCTGAGACCCTGCACCACCCTTAGTGTATCCAGATACACTACAACATAATGATGATGAAACAAGACAAGGAAACAGTGTCACAAGCCACAATGGAGCCATCTGCATGCAATTCAGCCTGGGTTTACCCTTACTTTCTTCCAATACATTCTCCATTACTATTTTGAACCATCTGCAAAGAGTACAGACACACAAACTAAAACAAAAGTATCTCCCTATGATTAGAATATTTTCAAGTCTTCAGAAATTTTCCAGATCTACCTTTGAGGGAGCTCCCCTCCCCCAACCAGAACCCAAATAGGAACATCCTTTTCTCCTGTGAGTCCTCTAAACTTGTTTAATGGGTGCTCAGAGTTTTGGTTTTCCTCCTTATTCTTCTTCTTCCTCCTCCTCATCATCATCTTCATCATGGCAGTGTGTAATTTCTTGGGGGGCCAGTGGGAAGAGGTTGGGAGGTTTAATCTCGCTAATTGACCGTGTCAACTGATGCCGCTTATAGTCAGTATCTTTGAAATCCACTGACGTGCGGTTCCGGGTGGCAAGTGGGGACTCCATCTCATTGATGTCTACATGTGTGTGCTCCACTGTTGATTCATGAGGCATCTAGAACAAAATCAGAAGCTCAGAAAGCAGGTGGAGCAAAATAGCTGTTTCCCAAATCGTAACCCCTCTCACTCTGTTAGGTGGCCATCCAGAGGAAGGTGTATAATGGACCAGAGGCCAAGCCAATTTAGATACTGAAGTATCTTCCTGGAACTACCTAGAACTGCCTATCTTCTCTCTTCCCAACCCTCAAAACTCCGCCCAGATTGTTTACTATAGCCTGAAACTGGTAAGATGGGAAAGAAGAGATTCTTACTTTCTATTTCACAGCAAAAAACAGTCCTGAAACATAGATCAGTATCAGAACACGGAAATATAAAATCCTCATTTCTCTCAATTAGTACTAACAGAAAAGGAAGTTCTTTGCCATTCAAATAACTTTATTAATAAGTAGATTTCAGAGAGTAAAGTTATACTCTATAACATTCTATCTTGATCATACTTTCTCTTTTTTGTGCAACCACGTTTTGCACATTAGAAAGAAATGATCTAAGGGCCAGCCCAGTGGCACAAGTGGTTAAGTGCGTGCACTCTGCTGCAGTGGCCCAGGGTTCACCAGTTCAGATCCCGGGTGCGCAGTGACGCACCGCTTGGCAAGCCATGCTGTGGCGGTGTCCCATATAACGTAGAGGAAGATGGGCATGGATGTTAGCCCAGGGCCAGTCTTCCTCAGCAAAAAAAGAGGAGGATTGGTAGATGTCAGCTCAGAACCAATCTTCCTCAAAAATAAATAAATAAATAGTTACATGGCACCTTTAAAAAAAAAAAAAGGGGGGGGGCCAGCCTGGTGGCACAAGTGGTTAAGGGCGCGCTCCGCTGCGGTGGCCCAGGGTTCGCCGGTTTGGATCCCGGGCGCGCACTGACGCACTGCTTGGCAGGCCATGCTGTGGCGGCGTCCCATATAAAGTGGAGGAAGATGGGCATGGATGTTAGCCCAGGGCCAGTCTTCCTCAGCAAAAAAAAAAAAAAAAGAAAGAAAGAAAGAAAAGAAAAGAGGAGGATTGGCGGATGTTAGCACAGGGCTGATCCCCTCACCAAAAAAAAAAAAATCACACACACACACAAAAAAACAAAGAAATGAGCTAAAACCTCCTGTGCCATCCCACAAAGCTGGTTGCAGATCTCAGCCTTAAGAGTGTATCTTAACTGTAAATAGTAGCTTAAGGTTGGATTAACTCACCAAGACGTGGGCAGCTCTGAAGAGGTAGCTGAATGGGTAATATAGCAAATTGATGAAGGATGCTGCATAGAGATCAGCATAGCGCATCACCTGACTAGCAAAGAGGGTCTGCCGGGAGCCACTGCGAAACAGGCTTCCCATCATCCCATAGCACATGTCCATGTCGTGAGTTACTTTCTAAAACAAAGAATGAGATTGAGTCTCAGCTCATTCAACAAATACTTATTGAGCACTGGCTATGGGCCAGTCCCCAAATAAAATCAAAACTATGAAAATCACTTAAACTTATTTTCCAAGTTTTCTCCCAAATCCCATTTGGATACCTTAATACGTCTCTGGATGGAGCTAATGTCTGGGCGCTCATTGCTGCTGCTGTCAAGGTGCCTGAAGACAAAAGAAAAATCCAATGAATCTCTAGAAAGGACATCTCTTACACCTAGATTGACTCCCAAAAAGGTAGATGGTTTTTAGGGAAGAAATTTTTAGAATTAGGAAACTTACTTGTAGAGTTCAGCCAAGAAAACATCCAAGCTCTGAAGTTCTTCGAAAAGTGCTAGTTAAGGTTTGGAAGGAAAAGAAAATGTTTTAAATAAATCAAATAAAAAGCATCCAGTTTTTAATTGCTGCTGAAACTAAATTAAAAGGTTACAAACATGACTGAAAAGTAAAGTTATAAGTGTATAAAATGACTTCCTCTTCCCTCTTCAGAAAACCCACTGATGACCTGCTTTGAGTCTGGCAGCAGGTGAACGCAATTTCCTCTTTAACTGCCTTTCCTCCTACTTAAACACCACTGATTAAAACTCTCTCTTCCAACTGGATGCTGATTCTGAGCTTTTGTTACAAAGTGCCAATTCACACCCCAACTTAGGTGTATCAGCAAAGCAAGTGTTAATTCTATTTTCAGATGAAAGAATGAGAATTAGGTTGACTTGTCCAGAGTCACAAGTCCAAGAATTAGAGCCAAATCACCTAGATTTCTAAAATTTCATAGGTGGAAAGTTGAAAATGTGGATGAAAGGCTAGCCAGAAAATCCCACTGATAAGTACAAACAATAGCAACAGCCAACATCTGTTGTATGCTTTCTATGTGTTCCAGTCCTTCTCAACCTGGGTTCCCCAAAGAGAATTAAGCCCTAACATATCCATTGTATATAACAAATTTTATTGTCTACCATTTTTGGGAGAACTGAGAGTCATTCCAATCATGTTCTGTGTTCTGTGGTTCAGACGAGGAGCCTTGGTTGACAAGGGTTGTTACTTCTAGCTTCTTTATACACACATTACCTCAGGTAAGTCTCATCAGATTTATGAAGCAGGTATTATCCTCCTCATTTCTACATTTGAGGAAACTACGGCACAGGATGTCTCAGTAACTTGCCTAAGGACATGAAGATACTAAGAGGTGGAGCCAGGCTAACTACCTGAGGCAGGCTGAGTTTCTGGAGGCAGTACCTTTCACCACACTACAGGTGATGCTAGCTAGGAAAGGACTGGTTGGAGAACTTATGTGTCAAACGTCTTTACATGACTAGATGCACAGCTCAATTCAGTGTACGCAGTGCAGCTCAGTGCAGAGAATGCAATTTGGCCTCATTCTGTACTTCTCAGAAGAGCAAATAAAAAACAGCAGGAGGTGATTAACACTCAGAGCCATCAATGCCCCAGAATCACAGATATGGGGGGTAGCAGAGGGACTGGAACTAGCAGGCATGGTTGGACAAATGTGGGACTACAGACAAAAGTGGAATTCACAGTTTAGTTGCTGCTGTAATATAACTCAGGACAGTAACCTTCTATACTTATCCTTGATGGGGTTCAAGAATAAGGCTGAACAAGATAACCTCCATATTTCTTCAAATTCTGGAGTTCCAGCTACATGGTAAGGAGGTATCCAAATATCAGGTGCCATTCTTTTGACTACCTCTGCCCCCCTGCATACAAAGTGATGGTTCTTCAAAGAGGATTGATTCACAGCTGGCCATTTAGATACAAACTAGCTATGTCAAAGATTTATAAAATAAGAGTAATGGCTCCTTACAACTCTTATCAGTCCAGACATGCAGCTCTTGTGCAAGTTCAGGAATCACCAAGAAAGTTCGCCACCCTTGTCGTTTCTTTGATTTTAAAATGTCCCCAAAAATGTGATCTCCAATATACAGAATGTCCTTGCCCTTGGCTCCCAACAGATCACAGATTGTATCAGATGAACCTGAAACAGTGGAATGAACAATGAGAAAACAAAAATGTCTCCATATTAAAAACCAGTCTTCCAAGTACCATAACACCATTAAATACTGTGCTGATTAATTTTATTCCTATAATTATGCGAGGAACAGACTAGAAAAAGGGCTCAACTTTCTTAAAGACAGAGACCCACTATTGTCGTTTTTTCATCATTCCTTTTATTGCCTTTAAGCCAAGGCCTTCAGCTCCATTGTCCTGATCAGAGTTCCTGATCACCAAATCCAAGAACAACAAAACTACATCTCAACTTAGCGAATATAACCCTCAAAAGTACCACCACCATTTCTTATCAAAGATCTTCCTTTAAGTTGGCTTTGTTCAACTGTTTCTCACTCCAACAAAGTATGTGTCTGTGTCCATAGGGGCTCCTTGAAAACCCCTTTGAACCACCCCAAATGATTCCAGGACACTGAGAAAAGGCCTCAAATAGGTAAAAGAAGGATGGGGAAAAACTGATCCTTTCAGTGAAAATCAAATATTCATTAGGACATACTAACAACTCAAACTTATTCTCCGTGACTCCTATAACATTAGTAGGTGACTCAAGTATTTACCTTCAGTAGATGATATCTAGAGAATACTAAAAAATATATGTGGCATTATGCCAGGAGGACACCAAAGCTTTCATAGTGAGGTCTGAGCAAAGACACTAAATAGGGAAGTCTGTGACTCACCTCCTGAGTAGACAATGCCATGCTGTAAGGGGCCTGTGTAGGTACCAATTTTCAGCTTGCCAGTTTTCTGTGAGAAGAGAATATGGACTTTGTAATACTTTATCATTCTATCACAATCTCCACCCAAAATGCTACTGGGCTAGGTAGCCAAATGAGCGGCACTTTTGAATTATATTCTTCTGAATTATCTGACTATCTCAATTAAGACCAAAACTCTTAATTTCAAAAGAGAGATATGGCTAATAAGTTAAAAAATACCTGTGTCCTTAGGGAAAGTAGGAGTGGGGCAAGGGGAAACATGAAGGACAATGTGCTAGCAGATAGATCATCCTCTCAACTTACAGTATCCACCTGACGCAGTACAGTGCCTTCTCCAAAAAAGAGTGGTTTCCGTGCATCCACCAAGATCAGGTCAAAGTAGGACTGCCATGGTCGATGGGAGCTCCCAGGCTGATGAAGCAGAAACAGCAAAAGCCAAAACATCACTCCTAACCTTAAGGCACTAATTATTTAATCTCACTCAAGGTATGTAGAAATATGAAGCACAATCAGAAGATCCTACCATTTTATTAAAAACATACTGTCTTATTAAAAATGTAAATAATGATTCAATCTACATTTTTAAATCATTTCATCTACTACTTATTAACTTATTTCACAGCTTTAATATATGAAAGAAAGTCTGCTCCCACTCAAAAGGGCTAAGGAGAGATACAAATCAATACTCAAGAGATAGATTAAGAAAGAGGCAGATCAGCATAAGTGAAGTATACAAACTAACATGAAACTACTATTAGGAAATTTTACTGTTTATATTCTCAGAATGATGGCTCTACGTACACAATGGCCTTTGGCTCATATTGCAGGCTCATCACAGCACTAATGTAGAAGTTATGCCTATTAAAAGTATTTCCATCCTGAAATGGAACCATGGCATTCACCTTCTAAGGTCAAGCTAAAGAGCACTGCATACTGTGCTTTCAGGTGATTTCAAAACAGGGACATTTACCGACATTTATTCAAAGAAGCCTAGGACTAAAATTCCACAAGTATGTGACTAAGTTCAGTGAGTATTCCTTAAACCTAAGAGTAGCCATACTGCAGGAATGAAGACCTCTCTGCTAAATATCAAGGTTAACTGTTCTCTTGGCACAAAACTCAGCAGTAAGTTAACAGCAGATTCTAGAAGTTGTCAAGGATATACACATTTTCTCTGTTTCTTTTAATCAGATATGTTCCTCAACCTGAAAATTCCTTTCATTGCCACACAAACTTAACAATGCTGCATAGAACTTGTTGGGCATAAAATATTCTGATCCCATCCTACTAAATACCACGTGAAATCTCTTATTTCTGTCTACTAAGTTTTCAAATTGCTAGTGACTTTAAATTATACTAGCTCCTGCATTACTTCTAATGTTAATGAAGATTTCTGGATGAGTCCTGACCAATTCCTTACCCTCAATATTCCAAGACGGTTAAACGCATTCATTATTACTAAAACAATGGTCTATTAAGTTTCATATAGTACCTTGGGGCCATGTGGGAAATCAAACAGGTAAGTCATAATTTTCTGGAAAAAAAACATCCAACATAAGGTCCATATACTACTACTGCAAAAGAGATATATAACACCTAAAAAAATCACACGCAAGTTTTTTATAAGACATATCTTTTTCAATATAGGATTCATCACATTCTTGTTTCCTCTAAAGTTTATGAAATCATGACAGTGGAAGCCAGAAATTAATGCTTCATTATAACAAACAAACAAAAGTTTCTGACATTCTCAGCAGGGCACAGGCTTCTTCCAGGCAATGTTTTTGTACAGATTCATCCATATATCCCTATCCAATTTTCCTAGTGGACTGGAACACATATTTGGAGGTAAGGGGCATCGATTTCTAAATCAACATTTTACATAAAGAGGATTGGGGAGCACTGAGAAACTTGTAACCATCTTAGCAAAAGGAAGATGAGGTTAAGGAGTTAAATCGGCTTTTCTACATGGTTTAATCATGGCAAGAAAAATCTAAGTTAAGAGGTAGTAAATTCTGATGGCAAGAGTCAAAACATCTTTGTACCATCTACTGCTGTCTGATTCTCAACAGCAGGGAGGGCAGGTACACATGTGCAGTAAAGGGTGTGACTGCTCAAGTTTATATAAATGATGCACTAAAGAGACACAGAAGCCATTTGAATCAGCGCAAATGTTTTAACTCCAAAATTAAAACTTTCAAGTAGCCAATTATAAGCAGGGACAATAGTCAAAAGAAATGTTTAGAAAAATTTCAGAACCACTCTGATATAGCCCTTATCCTACATATTTTTGTTTTTTTTCACTCTGCTTTCAAAAGGAAATCAAGAAAATCTACCCTCACTTAATGAACTACTATCCTCCTCATTATCTTCACAGTTATTTAGGCCAAAATAATTCCTCTGTATAAATAAACCAATATGAATATTAAGCACTTACATCTGTATATTTATAGTCGCTGTTGGTGGCAAGAAATACTTTCCCTACTTCCTTCATCCGGCTCAGAAGCAAAGGCAGTTTTCCCTGAAATGTAATATGATTATGAGCAAAACACTAAAACACAAATATATTTTCATTTACACTGTGGAATAGTCATATACTAGACTTTTGTCCACTGAAGTAGGAATAGGAGATGCCCTTTAAGGGTTAGTTGGTTTGTTTCAGAATTTTCCATTTAAAAGACCACACTATCACTATGCATGAATTATGTAATAACACATGTAGTATACATGGTATATTTAACATATAGATTTATATACAAAATGATACATATAAATGATTATATGCTTATTAAAAAAAAATCTCTACCTTCCTATGTCTGCCTCAGGAAAGAGTTTAAATTATCTTGTAATCTCTTAAAGTATGTGAATTAGATATGTTAAAGACCAGGAGAAGCTGATTTTAAACATCACCCACAAAATACTCTACATGGAGAGTATTAGATATTGCTTCATTGTGTATACTTTTGTTCTATAAAACACCTTGTAGAATGAAATGACGTGTGTGGGATGAAACCTAGAAATGCCCAGACACACCTGCAGATACTTGAGGAAATTCTAATTCCTGATGTGACCAGAAAAAAAAACAGCTTTTCCTTCTCCCACAGTAAACTGATTCCTTCACTCAAATTCTCCTGGACCACTCCTGAACTCCTCAGTGCTCTTTCTTGAAACAACAAGGATGGAGGTGGGAGTGGAGGGGAAACAGGAGGCACAACGACTAAAAACAATAAGAAATCTTTACCAAAGTACTTTGAGAAAATATGGCATTCTGCTACTTTTACTCTGTATGAAAAGGAAGAATTATCTCATCTTAGGGCTGTGTGTGTATGTGTGTGTGTTTACTTTTTATTTTCAAATAATTTCAGACTTCAGAAATGTTCTGAAAATAGTACAGAGGGTTCCCATATATTCTTCATCCAGCTTCCGTTAATATTAACATCTTAATCTCACATAACCACAGTACAATTATAAAAATTAAAAAATTAACATTGGCACAATGCTATTAACTAAACTACAGATTTAAAAAAAAATTTTTTTTTAATTTTATTTATTTATTTTTTCCTCCAAAGCCCCAGCAGATAGTTGTAGGTCATAGCTGCACATCCTTCTAGTTGCTGCATGTGGGACGCGGCCTCAGCATGGCCGGAGAAGCAGTGCGTCGGTGTACGCCCGGGATCGAACCCGGGCCGCCAGCAGCGGAGCGCGCGCACTTAACCGCTAAGCCATGGGGCCGGCCCTCAGATTTTTAAAAATTTTATGTTTTCCACTGATGTCTTTTAAGGTATTTTAAAGCTTTCCTCATCATTCCCTGTTGATAGGTTAAAGACAGTTTAAATAACAGTCGTATGTATGTTCATTTTTTAGATGATCTAGTGTTGTGATTATGATTTGGGTTACATTTAGCTGTGACTCCTGGCTTTACTACTTACTAACTGTATGAACTTAGGCAAGTTATTTAATCTCTCTATTCTTCAGTTTCTTCATCTATAAAGCAGAGGTAATAATACCTAACTCAGGGTTATATGGGAGATTAAATAGGATAATGCATATAATTACTTAGCACAGTGATGTGTGCACATAGTATCCACTCTAGCTGCTATTATTATAATTGGAGCTAAAAGGACAAATGAAATACTGGGTCTTCTTGCCTATCAACAAACAGGAAAAACTGTACTAAAACCTATGCTCTGGCTGAAACTCTTGGTGATTATACTCAGCACATATTACGCTAAAACAAAGAAATATCTTCCCTTGTCCATTTCATTATAAATATGCTTGTTATTCATTTCCCTAATAGGTAAAATAAGCTACCATGCAGGTCCATTTTCCCCTTATTACTTACATCTTTGACTACATACTTCTCAAGATTTTCAACTGTCTTTTCCTTAAGGGAGCCCTAGGGGAAGAAAGAAAAGAACAAAATCAGTTTTTAACAGTTGATAAGAAAAATTGTGTCTACTATCAATCCAAATGCATTTCTTAAGTATTTACCAATATGGAAAAGTAGATAAACTAGAGAAGGCCAGAATAAAGCAGCAGGTATGATTTGCTACAACTCTACCTTCAAAATGTATTCAAAACATAAAACTATTTTTATTTTAAACTAGAAATCAAAAGGCATTTCATATTTTATTCAGTAAAATTTATAGTAAATGTAATATTAGTTAATGTTATTAGTCAAGTGAGAGGTATTTGGAAAAAACAAATGGACCATAATCATCCTCAAAAGATGTGGTAAATATAATCTTAACACTAAATCTCATCTAAGTGACCTTGGGAAATGCAAACTGAAATAAGAGCTACAAGTCAAGCACCACCACTGAGGAAAGATCAGCATTACCTCTGAAAGCAGGACAGCCAAGGACAAGAACAAAAGTATTCTAGAGAGCTAGCACTAGGGGGGGCGAATCCTTTTTTTTTTAAAATCTGTTTTTTAAACAGATTTTTAAAAAATCTGCTCTATTTGCACTTGGAAAGTTAATGCCAGACCATGAAACACATGCCAGAGAATGAGCAGGTGAAGAAGCAGCTCCTAGGTACCTTGTAATGAACCCAGTCAACAGCATCTCTTACATCCTGAAACATACTCCGGTAAGACATGAAGAGGTCCCCATCTTTAAATCCTGTTTCACAGCTACAGAAAGATGAAAAGAACATGACAGAGAATCCAAAAGAGGGTAAATAAAATGATATCAGAATTTCCCAGGGGACCCAAAGTTTCCATTATCACATGGATAAAGGCTGTGTCTAATTAGGAAAATAATTACTCCCTAATGAAAATCCATTTTGACGACCAGAAATGACTAGTATTCAATGAAATACAATAATTGTGAACAAATACAAAGTGATAGAAGAACATACTGAATGGAAGCTAAAAGGCCAGTTCCAAAAATATCAAGTTCTTTTATTCGTCACTTTTAAGAAACCAATTCCCATCAAAGAATCATTTAAAACTTAAAATTGGTAATTTAGGTCCTCTCCACTCTGACTTTTCTGATGTTGTCTGTAGGTACAAAGGTATTGCCTATCTTCTATTTAGCTCAGTGACTTAATACTCTGCCAAATTTAGTGCCTTGAAGTGGATAATGCCTACAGAGGATAAGAAGTTAGCAAACTGGCATATATGGCTAAACCTTCAGCATACAATTTCCCCTAAAAAGGAGAGGATAACTTGTTGAAGACTTAAGCAAAATTTTACTTCAGGGAGATAAACAGTATTTATTCCACAACCAAATCTTGCTGGGCCTGGTAATGAAACTAAATTATCATCCCTGAATGGCTCCTGGGTAGCTGCTGTGAAATGAGTTGGGGGGTTTTAGTGTAATTCTGCTTGGACAGATAATCATCACACAAACCTCCCACTCAGTTGTCACAATTAGCACCTCTGCTGGCCGTCTTCATTCCCAGGAGAAGCCAATCAGAAGTGGTCCCTTCCAAACATGGCTGCAGCACACTGGCAAGGAGAGGGGCCGTGTGGGAGGTGAGAGCCTGCATGGAGCTGCTGGTGCTGTCCCATCTCTCAGGCTGGCAATGTTGCATCTCTCACTAGCACTAAATTCACTTCAGAAAAGCAGAAAAGACCTACAATGGCCAGTTCTCTAAAACCCTGCACATTAATTTTAAAAAATCAATTGGAAAAAGAAAATTATAGCATATACATACCTGGTGTATCTGGGACAATTAGTAAAAAAATCTACTAGGCAGGCCAACAGGTAGGTCTCTGAAAAAATGAAGAATAGATATTCATAAGCTATAAATGAGATAATTCAAACTTATTTCATTATCTCCCTTGAGCAAAGACAAATGATCATGGAAAGAAGGAAAAGCATCAGTATATGTAAGCATAGAATGAGTCTACCTGGTAGGTTGAACAGTGTGTTCAGAATGTAAAATCTTTCAGTGTCATCTCGTTGGATAAACTTATTTGGATACTGCTCTCTAGTTTCTGGTCTGAAAGAAAAATTTTAAAATGAACTGACATTCAAAAAATTTACATTATAATAACTGTGAGAAATATTCGTCATTGAAAAATTCATTCAAATATTTTGGATTGGTGGTTACCAGAGGGGAAGGGGGGAGGGAGGAGGGTGAAAGGGATAATTTTGCACATGTGTGTGGTGATGGGTTGTAATTAGTATTTTGGTGGTGAACATGATGTAGTCCATGCAGAAAGTACAATGATGTACACCTGAAATTTTTACAATGTTATAAACCAATGTTACTGCAATAAACAAAAAATTAAAAAAATTAAAAAAAAAAAAAAGAATAAATTAGTTGCTGCAAAAAAAAAAAAAATATTTTGGTGGCTACATGCAAGGCAGGGTTCAAAATATTACACGTGAGTAGCTATGAAGATGAATAAGGTTTGGGTTCCAGCCCTTAAAAAGTTCTCAGTCTGGTAAAGGAGGTGAGTCACATAGACAATTATAACAAGGAAAAATAATCACTACCACAAGAAAGGTGGAAAGAGCTATGAGAAAACCGAGGAAGGGGAGACTATCTCAATTCACAGGGCAGAGAGAAGTACATGTGGAAGTGAGGAGAGGAAAATCTAGGAAGGATTCACGAAAGTGGTGGCATATGATCCGGTCCTTAAAGGCTAAGTCAACAAATTCAGAAATGAGTCCAATTTGGGTAGACATAGGGGAGCAGAGAAAAATAAAAGCTAGAAAGATGAATTGAGGCAGATCATGCTATTGTTCTCTTACTTCATTCAGGGACAATACAGTGCCACTGACAGTTTTTTTTTTTTTTTTTAATTGATGTTTTAATAGTTTTTAACATTGTGAAATTTTGGGTTGTACATTTTTGTTTGTCCATCGCCATATATATGACTCCCTTCACCCCTTGTGCCCACCCCGCACCCTCACTGCCCCTGGTAACCGCAATACAGTTTTCGCTGTCCATGTGTTAGTTTATATTCCACATGAGTGAGATCATACAGTGTTTGTCTTTCTCTTTCTAGCTTATTTCACTTAACATAATATGCTCCAGGCCCATCCATGTTGTTGCAAATGGGACGATTTTGTCTTTTTTTTTATGGCTGAGTAGTATTCCATTGTATATATATACCACATTTCCTTAATCCAGTCGTCAGTTGAGGGACACTTAGGTTGCTTCCACTTCTTGGCTATGGTGAATAATGCTGCAATGAACATAGGGGTGCATAAGCCTCTTTGGATTGTCGATTTCAGGTTCATTGGATAGATTCCCAGTAGTGGGATGGCTGGGTCATAGGGCATCTCTATTTTTAATTCTTTGAGGAATCTCCATACCGTTTTCCATAGAGCCTGCACCAGTTTGCATTCCCACCAGCTGTGTATGAGGGTTCCTGTTTCTCCACATCCTCTCCAACACTTGTTTTTTGTCTTGGTGATTATAGCCATCCTAACGGGCGTGAGGTGATATCTTAGTGTTGTTTTGATTTGCATTTCCCTGATGATTAGTGATGTTGAACATCTTTTCACATGCCTATTGGCCATCTGTATATCTTCTTTGGAGAAATGTCTGTTCATTTCCTCTGCCCATTTTTTGATCAGGTTGTTTTTTTGTTGTTCAGTTGTGTGAGTTCTTTATATATTATGGAGATCAACCCCTTGTCAGATGTATGTTTTGCAAATATTCTCTCCCAGCTGGTGGGTTGTCTGTTCATCTTGATTCTGGTTTCATTTGTCTTACAGAAGCTCTTTAATTTGATAAAATCCCACTTGTTTACTTTTTCTTTAGTTTCCCTAGTCTGGGTAGGCATGTCATCTGAAAAGATTCCTTTATGACCAATGTCAAACAGTGTGTTGCCTATATTTTCTTCTATGAGTTTTATAGTTTCAGGTCTCACCTTCACGTCTTTGATCCATTTTGAGTTAATTTTTGTGAATGGCGATAGCAGATGGTCCACTTTCATTCTTTTGCATGTGGCTGTCCAGTTTTCCCAACATCATTTACTGAAGAGACTTTCCTTTCTCCATTGTATGTTCTTAGCACCTTTGTCGAAAATTAGCTGTCCGTATATGTGTGGTTTTATTTCTGGGCTTTCAATTCTGTTCCACTGATTGATCTGTGTGTCTGTTTTTGTACCAGTACCATGCTGTTTTGATTACTATTGCTCTGTAGTATGTTTTGAAGTCAGGGATTGTGATGCCTCCTGCTTTGTTCTTTTTTCTTAGGATTGCTTTAGCCATTCGGGGTCTTTTGTTGCCCCATATAAATTTTAGTATTCTTTTTTCTATTTCTGTGAAGAATGTCGTTGGGATTCTGATTGGGATTGCATTGAATCTATAGATTGCTTTAGGTAATATAGACATTTTAACTATGTTTATTCTTCCAATCCACATGCATGGGATATCTTTCCATTTCTTCATGTCATCATCGATTTCTTTCAATAATGTCTTGTAGTTCTCACTGTATAGATCATTCACCTCTTTGGTAAGATTTATTCCTAGGCATTTTATTCTTTTTGATGCAATTGTAAATGGTATTATCTTTTTGTGCTCTCTTTCTGTTAGTTCATTATTAGCATACAGAAATGCAACTGATTTTTGTAGATTGATTTTGTACCCTGCAACTTTGCTGTAGTTGTTGATTATTTCTAATAGTTTTCCAACGGATTCCTTAGGCTTTTCTATATATAAAATCATGTCATCTGCAAATAGTGAGAGTTTCACTTCTTTTTTTTTTTTAATTTTTTTTCCCCCCAAAGCCCCAGTAGATAGTTGTATGTCATAGCTGCACACCCTTCTAGTTGCTGTATGTGGGACGTGGCCTCAGCATGGCCGGAGAAGCGGTGTGTCGGTGCATGCCCAGGATCCGAACCCGGGCCGCCAGTAGCGGAGCGTACGCACTTAACCGCTAAGCCATGGGGCCAGCCCAAGAGAGTTTCACTTATTTGTTACCTATTTGGATTCCTTTTATTGCTTTTTCTTGCCTAATTGCTCCAGCCAAAACCTCTAGTACTAGGTTGAACAGCAGTGGTGAGAGTGGGCAGCCCTGCCTCGTTCCTGTTCTCAGAGTAATGGCTGTCAGTCTTTCCCCATTGAGTATGATGTTGGCTGTGGGTTTGTCATAAACAGCCTTTATTATGATGAGGTACTTTCCTTCTATTCCCATTTTGTTGAGAGTTTTTATCATAAATGGATGTTGTATCTTGTCAAATGCCTTCTCTGCATCTATTGAGATGACCATGTGGTTTTTATTCTTTGTTTTGTTGATGTGATGTATCACGTTGATTGATTTGCGGATGTTGAACCATCCCTGCATCCCTGGTATGAATCCTACTTGATCATGATGTATGATCTTTTTAATGTATTGCTGTATTCGGTTTGCCAATATTTTGTTGAGGATTTTTGCATCTATGCTCATCAGCAATATTGGCCTGTAATTTTCTTTCTTTGTATTGTCTTTGTCTGGCTTTGGTATCAGGGTGATGTTGGCCTCGTAGAATGATTCAGGAAGTGTTCCATCTTCCTCTATTTTTTGGAATAGTTTGAGAAGGATGGGTATTAAATCTTCTTTGAATGTTTGGTAAAATTCACTGGAGAAGCCATCTGGTCCTGGACTTTTATTTTTTGGGAGGTTTTTGATTACTATTTCAATCTCTTTACTTGTGATTGGTCTATTCAGATTCTCCATTTCTTCTTGGTTCAGTTTTGGGAGGTTGTATGAGTCTAAGAATTTATCCATTTCTTCTAGATTGTCCAATTTGTTGGCATATAATTTCTCATAGTATTCTCTTATAATCCTCGTATTTCCATGGTATCCGTTGTAATTTCTCCTCTTTCATTTCTAATTTTATTTACTTGAGCCTTTTCTCTTTTTTTCTTAGTAAGCCTGGCTAAGGGTTTGTCGATTTTGTTTATCTTCTCAAAGAACCAACTCTGTTTCATTAATCCTTTCTACTGTTTTTTTGGTCTCAATTTCATTTATTTCTGCTCTGATTTTTATTATTTTTCTCCTTCTGCTGACTTTGGGCTTTGTTTGTTCTTCTTTTTCTAGTTCTGTTAGGTGTAATTTAAGGTTGCTTATTTGGGCTTTTTCTTGTTTGTTAAGGTGGGCTTGTATCGCTATGAGTTTCCCTCCCAGGACCGCTTTTGCTGCATCCCATATGGTTTGGTATGGCATATTTTCATTTTCGTTTGTTTCCAGATAGTTTTTGATTTCTCCTTTAATTTCATCAATGATCCATTGGTTGTTCAGTAGCATGTTGTTTAATCTGCACATTTTTGTCACTTTCCCAGTTTTTTTTTCATGGTTCATTTCCAGTTTTATAGCATTATGCTCTGAAAAGATGCCTGTTATGATTTCAATCTTCTTAAATTTATTGAGGCTTGCTTTGTTTCCCAACGTATGGTCTATCCTTAAGAATGTTCCATGTGCGCTTGAGAAGAATGTGTAGTCAGCTGTTTTTGGATGGAGTGCTCTGTATATGTCTACTAGGTCCATCTTGTCCAGTTTTTCATTTAAGTCTACTATTTCTTTATTGACTTTTTGTCTGGATGATCTATCCATTGATGTAAGTGGGGTACTAAGATCCCCTACTATTATTGTGTTGCTGATAATGTCTCCTTTTAGGTTTGTTAATAGTTGCTTTATGTACATTGGTGCTCCTATGTTAGGTGCATATATATTTATAAGTGATATGTCGTCTTGGTGGAGTGTCCCTTTTATCATTATATATTACCCTTCTTTGTCTTTCTTAACCTATTTTATCTTGAAGTCTACTTTGTCTGATGTGAGTATGGCAACACCTGCTTTCTTTTGTTTGCCATTAGCTTGGAGTATTGTCTTCCATCCTTTCACTCTGAGCCTGTGCTTGTCTTTAGTGCTGAGATGTGTTTCCTGGAGGCAGCATATTGTTGGGTCTTGCTTTTTAATCCATCCTGCAACTCTGTATCTTTTGATTGGAGAGTTCAATCCATTTACATTTAGGGTAATTATTGATATATGAGGGCTTAATGTTGCTGTTTCGTCACTTTTGTGTTTCCTTTGTTTCTTGTCCCATTTGTTTCGGACTGCCAATTCAGTTTGGTTGTTCTGTCTTATGACTCTTCTAGTTTTCTTTTTGTTTATCATATGTGGTTTTGTTTTGATTATTTGTTTAGTGGTTACCTTGAGGTTTGTGTAAAAAATCTTGTGTATGAGATATTCCATTATTTGATGGCCTCCTATTTCCTTATACTAAGTCAATTCAATCACTTTCCTCTTCCCCTTCCTAAGTCGTTCTTGTTATACCTTATTCTATCTTGTGTTGTGGCTGTGTGTTTACAGTGATGAGGTTAAATTTATTTTTGGTGAATTCCTTCCTTTGATCTTTGATTTTAGTATTTAAGTGGTTGCTAACCTATTCCAGTAAAGATCTACTATTTTTCTGAGTTTATCTACCTATTTTTCTCCTTGCTCCAAGCTTTGTATTCCCTTTCTCTTTTTTTCAGGCCTGAGGGCCTTCTTGAGTATTTCTTGTAGACAGGGTCTTGCCACTGACAGTTTTTAAGCAGAGGCTAAAACCATCAGAGCTGAAGTGTAAAAATATTAAATTAGTAGCAGTTTTAGATAAAATGGAGAAAGAAATGTAATGTGTTACAAATTCTTCCTATCCCTTTGTAATGTGACTTTGCAGTTCCTCTGATTAAGAGGCTCAGTCTGTTTGTCCATCCTTGAGTATAGACTTGATCAGCTGCAAATGGGATCCAAGCAGAAACTGAGAAAACACTGTATTGTGGCTTGCCTACTCTTGCTGCACTTGGAACTCTGAGACTACTATGTATGTGAATGAGAGAGAAGTAACCTGCTGGAGAATAAAAGGCTATATGCCGCAGTGAGGCACCCCAGCCAACAGGCTGCCAACTGCCAGACATGTGAGCAAGGCCATTCTAGATCAGCTGAGCAACCCCAGAACTGCCCAGCTGACTCGCAGAATTTTGAGCTCAATAAAATGTTCATTGTTTTAAGCCACTAAGTTTTGAAGTAATTTATTATGCAGCAAAAGCTAACTGACACAGAGACAAAAGACTAGGAAATCAGTTAGGTGGTTACTGCAGTAGTCCAGATGAGATCAGTAGGGGCCTGTCCTAGAGTGGTGGCAAAGGAAATTATTATAGGGAAGAATGTATTCACGAGAGATTGCCGAAGTAAAATGAACAAGATCAGGCAATGATTGGACGTGGCAGACAGAAGACATAATTGTCCAAGATGATGATGCTCACACTAAGTTGTCTCTGAGAGGGTAGTGGTACCATTAACGGAAATATGAAAACGAGATAAGAAGTAGAGGTAAAGGAGGTTTATGTTGGATACATTAAGCTCAAAATTAACAGATTTTTATAGGCAATTAGAAACAAAAGTCAAGAACTTCAAACAGAGATTCAGACTTGAGAGATAACTGGGATCATCTATGCCCAGGTAATAGAAGAAGTCAAGAAGACTATTAGAGTAGATGAGGCCACTTAAGAGTGCAGAGAAGGAAGAGAAGACTGAGACTAGAACCACAGAGAACATTTAAGGTTTAAAAGAAAAAAAAACAGTGAAATGGATAGAAGTTGTTAGAGATGCATGAGAAGCTTGGAGAGTGAAATGAAGCACTGCAAGAGGAAGAAGGGGATAGTATTAATAAAAGTATTATAGAGAAATCAAAAAGGAGAAAGACTAAAATATAAAAATACACAATTTTCATGGTGAATATATTGAGATTAACTAATCTAAATAGAGGACATCCAATTTAAAGTTCATACTCAGAGTAACTTGGGTAAATTCCTGCTTGAGTTTGTTAACTACAAACGGCATAAACTCCAGTAAAATCACATTAGCTCCCTGTCTTAAGTCACTCATCTGAAATAAGAGTTCCCAATAAAGAATAACTTTGTAGAATATCTCATCTGCTAGCCTTGCAAGGTTCTCTGTAATGAAAATTAAGGTGGAAGGAAATAGTAATGATATGCTTTCCTCAGTCAGGTTAGTAAGATGACATTGTCCCCTTAGATATAATATGCTTTCCTATTCCCTTCTTCATTAAAGAGTAATTCCTTTACATAAGGATGGTTAACAGCTATTTTTTAGGCAATTAGAACCCAAACTGACTTATAAATACAGTTAGCAATTACGCTTTGTTTAAATTAAGTGTCAAATCATATTAGTATATATTTAAGATAAAAATTTGGTCATTACCTAGGCTTTTAGAATGCAGTTTCTCATTTGCCATGGACATGACCAGAAAAGAAATTTCGCATTACGTTTTTTTCCTGCTACCTTGCTAGCATTCAGCCTATTGGGAACATTTTAAAAATAAATAAATAAAATTTAAAAATTTAAAAATTAATTCGGGGGAGGTAATGTATCATCAAAGAAGGAATGCTAGATTTGGAGTTGGGAGGAAAAGTTATAGTACAGACTACTGCTAACTTTCTGCGATGCAGAGGATAAAGATTTGAACTCAATGTTATCCTATTCTAAAACTTGAAAAGACTTTCCCATTGTCCAAAAAAGAGGTCCCAAATCATTAGCAAGGCATGTAAGGTGATGCCTGATAGAGCCCTGACTTCCCTCCAGCCTTGACCACCACTACACTTCAGTAACTCTCTCTTTCCCTCCCTCCTCAGTCTCCTTTCTCCATGGGCTTTTCCTTTTGACTCAAAAGACTGTACAGTGCTAAGTGCTGTTTGAATGATTCTGCATTAACTCATAAATGACTTATTTTTGAAACACTATTAAATGTATTTCCAAAGGAGCTATTTGGAAACTTCATTGGCTTACTTGGGGGAAGAAAGGAGATCTGTAGATCTTGAGTTAGTAAATCTAATTATAGTACTAATTTATAGAAGTGATTCTCTTCCTTTTCTTCTCTGACTACCCCTCCCTCCATAACATAAAAACTCCTTTTCTGACAGTAATAAATTGAATCTTGGTTCATCATCATTGGGATTCTGAATTATAGTGACAATATCCATATATGAAATAGCTTAGGTTGCTAGTACTATCTGCAATCACTTCACGTTCTAAATCCTGCCTCCTGATATTTGTGGATCTTGAACAAACCCCTCACGAGATGAACAGTGAAAGAAAGGCAGATATAACCATGGCCTGCCCAGACGTGTCAAGGTGAGGTGTTTACTTCACACTGTTCTCACTATGTATATTTGGGCATCTTTGAGCCTGCGTGATGACAGCTGAAGAGTTTTGGATCAGATACTTCAGTTCCAAGTAGGGCACTGCTGTGACCTCAGATTTAAAGAAAATTGGTACAGTTTCAGTTAATCTGTGCCTCTTATCACAAAAGGTATTTACCAAAATGACACTGTCTCTAACAATTTAAATGTAGACAGTGGTTTTTACTACTTTGCCATTGAGAATAAATAATATATGGAAAAGTTACACAAGAGACTGACATGTATCCTATTTTGGTTTTAAGAGTTTCTCTGACCCTAATAGAGTGCTGGTAGTAAATTAGGTAGTATAATAGTAGAGAAAATGTATAATCATAAAGCCACAATTACAGAAATCGTCAAATTGTGGCATTGTGATTTTTAAAGAAAAAATTAGAATGTTTTACCAAAAAATAGTACATACTAAATTTTATCTGCTGTTTACTAGGGTGGAAAGTCCAAATTAGTGAGAAAAGTGGAAATATTCTGATTATGAAAATAAAGCCTATCCTTATTTGTTTTACATATTATCATCCTGTATTCATTTTTAACCCCATGTTTTAAAAAATTTTAACCACGTGATCAAAGATCTGAAGCTACTCATTAGAATATAAAAAATAATGTATTAGCTTTTAAAAATCTTAGTCATTTACACTGCTATAGTTTTAAATTTTTCAAAACACTTTTATGTACATACCTCTTCTGAGCAGCTACCTGAGAACTGTATTAAAAAGGAGAAAATAAAAATCTTAGAATTTCAAATAAGTCAAGGCCACTATAGTTCTTTTTGGGCAAGTTTCAAGATTAGTTTTTTGGATGCTGTATAATTAGAAGGCACTTAATTTAAACAAAATGTAACTGCTAACTATAAGTCCATTTGGGTCCTAACTGCCTAATAAATAACTATTAAGCAGCCTTATATAAAGGAATTGCTCTTTAATGATGAGGGAATAGGAAAGGATATTACATTTTAGGGAGATGATGTCATTTTCATATTGTTTGACTATGAAAACACTAGAAAGAGGCTAAAGGTTCTTTGTACTCACCCCCTTATGAAGTTAAATCCATGTGCACAGACCAAGAGATTTCCATAGGCATCAACCTTCAAAAGATTTCCATATAGCGTGTCAAAGACAAGTCCCCTATGTGAAAGTGAAGACATTATCAATAATGCAAATTAACACAGGCAATAGATAATCTTAGGTAGTATCACTCAATCACCATGAACCAACCTCATCTTATTCAAGCTTTATGGCAACTCAAGTACGTCCGCAAACAATATAACCCTAGAGGCTAAAGTTAGTGAATAAAATCTTAAAAACTAATCACAGAGCAACTAAAAATTATTTACTGTCCAGATAAATAATCACAACTGTTTTCTATAATCAAAGTATAAACTATAATTCCTCTTAATACAGCTGGTTCCATTCTAAAACAGAGTCTTTTAATTTCCTTGGACAACTGAGCAGGCTTGTATTTCCCTCTACTAGATGTATATGGTACATATACAATGGCATCTCAAATAAACATCATCTTTCCTAATCTTAAATCTTTCTTATCAAATCCAGAAATGCAAACTGCCAAGAAGGCTCCTGATTACCAAGGTAAGTGTATTAGCAAAACATGTAACTGCTCTCCAATAGCTAAAGGTAGGAGCATCTGTGATTACTGCCCATCAGTTTTAATAATCCCTTTTCTTTCCTATAAATAGATCTTCTTCAATAACAATAAACTAAGTTCAATTCAAGAACACAAAAGATATGGTGTACATGAAAAGTCTATGGTAATTTTAGAATCATCAGCAACCAAAAAAAAAACAAAAAACAAACAAACAGAGAAACCCCAAAGAACCTTTTGATGTATTTTTTTTTCTTTTTTGGTCAGGGATGCATTTGGAATTACTAATTTTGAGCATAGAGGGAGGGGTCTTAATCCAAAAAAATTTTGAAAAATTACCTGGTAGGGAATGTAGAATCATAAGCAAAGCTGAGCAGCTCCTGAGGATAGCCAATAGAAACTAACCTCTCCACAGTAAGCTCAAAGCCAAGGGACTCATACTCCGGGGACTTGTACACTGCACAAAGAGGAGGTTTTCATTAAAAGAATAGCCAGTTAAAATAGAAGACAAATGAGCAAATTTCTACTTTCCCAATTCCTCCTTCTTCCTAAATCTGCCATTTTTCTTCTTTTCCCTCAAACTCCATGTTTTGTACTGCCCCAAGTAATCACAGAACTCAACTGTTAGTCTGTGGAAATAGGTCATATTATAGTAGGAGCAGCAGCAACAAGATGAACTATCAGACATTTCAGAATAGTTCCTTCATTCTTAGGAAACCTTATCCAAACACTTTTTTCTCTTTATCTATTATTTCATTCCCACAACCTAAAGGCAGAAAAAAAAAAAAAACCCTAATATGCATGGCTGGGATATTATCCATGAGAATATAAGTAAATAGAAAATAAGGTAGAGAGGTCCTTATATGTTGAAGGCTTCACTGATGTGCTTAATTGGTGTAGGAATCCTTCAAAATGAGCTTTTTTAAAAAACCACTCTATTTTTGGAATTCCTGCTTGGCTTGGTAGTTAGTTGCTTTACACTACTTCTCCGATCAGCATAATTCTGTTTATCAGGATTCACTTGTTTTCTTATCAGCCCTAACAATATTACAGCCATCAAAATCGCATTTTACAAGTTATTACTGCAATATCAACCATAAAAAGACAGTCTGAGACAATTAGGGAAATCGGGATGTGAACTGGGAATTAGACATTAAAGAATTGTGACTAATTTTATTATATGTGATTATGGAAGGAGGGGAATATGCAAGTGTATGTATAATATTATCTGCTAAAGAAGCATACTGAGTTTGTTATAGGTGAAATAAAATGGATTTTAGAATATGGGAGTTTCTCTCTACTATTGTAATGTCTGAAATTTTCTCTGATGAAAAAACTTTGTAGAATCATCACTGCAGTTCAGCATAAAGAAAATGTTGTTCCTTTAAATAGGTTTCTTCTAAATGAAATGTTTAGGTAAGCATCCTTCCATCAGTCTCTAGGAGCAGGTAAGCCATATTAAAAATAGAAATAAAAAATAACAAGACCTGCAATCTTGCTAGATACCAAATGAGGCAAAAAAAATCCATTCTTTTGTTACAATCTCACAATAATGCAACTATTATTATTATAATATTATAGTTCTGCTATCTACAATTAATATATACCCTATGGCTCAAATGGATTTTTCATTGCAATTAGTCTGCCTATCCAAGTTACTGCTAAATTTTAATGAGTACAATTCAACTTTCCCTTTCCAAAAGCAATCCTTTAGAATATATCTGGAAATACCAGATTCAAAAAACCAGTAATACTGGCTGCCTCCACAGAAGGGAACTGAGTGGCTAAGAGACCGGGGAAGGAAGGAGATTTTCATGTACCTCTTCTGTACCTTTAAAACTTGTAACATACTAATGTATTTATCTATTCTCTTTAATTAAATTGAAATTTTTAAAAGCAATGTAAGCTTTCAAAATTCTTTAATAAACATTTGTCATATTTAAAAAGCCTAAAACTTTTAAGGTCCTTTCAGGAGATGCTTGAGTCTCATCTCATCAGAACAATGCCAAAAGCAGCTGTCATTTCTTTCATTGTCTCAGGGGTAACAATAATTTAATGCTAATGCTAACCCCAGCTAATATTTTCAAAACTGGCTATATTTTTTTCCTCCCCTCAATTCCAGCCCCATCCTCACCCCTCCCCCTGCCAAAATAACCTTTTGAAGGCTTAAGTGTGGAATTCTTAAATCTAGATGATGTACACTGTGGTAAAGAAGTGCTATATATTCATATACACTAACAGAGTAAGAACTGGTATATTATCACACAACCAGGAGAGCATGGTATTCACTGATGTCAATTTGAACTATTTTAAGAATATAAAATGACATTTCTCACCCCATCTCATGCTTTCACCCCAACCGAAAGCGAATCTCATTTTAACAAAATTTCCATGAAACAAAAATTATTTCTCAATCTTAACAAAGCCCCACTTATTTCAAACAATATTTAATGAAACAAAATTCCAATATAGTTAAGTAATTTGAATAATTCATTGACATTCATTCTTATAAGATTTGGCCCATATAAAACATTTTCAATTATTAACTTTTCGGAAGGATAATTTGCTGGATATACCTTAACAATAGGAGACAAAAAACAAACCTTAATCACTCCCACCCAGGCTCACTCCTACATGAGTAATTTTCCCTAGTTAGAGAATTGGGTAATTACAGAGTGATGGAGTAATGGTGATTAAAATCTATGTCTATGAGACAATTTGGATTAAACCTAAATCAATTTATTCAGAATTTTTCGTGGAAAAAAAGAATACGGGGGCGGGGGAGGGGGGAATCCCAAATCCCCATTTTGCCAGCACAAACCCTAGAATAACAGAAAATACAACACTATACACTTGCCACATTGTCTTTACTCCACGGCAGAACTTTCCAAGTGTTCAACTGAGGTGACTTTCTAGAAATTCCACCTTCAGAAAGAAATACTTTCAATTTCCTTTCTCTCATTAAGTTTAGGGTACTTCCCAAAAATACGATGTATTTTCCCCATTTGCTGACCTGAAGTTACATAGCAAGTACAAACATCAGCTGAAGCCATAATTTGGGTCTCCCTGAGTCTCACCCCAAGTTCTTTGTGGGGTACCCCAGTGGAGGGTATACCACCACTGTTAACATGAATTTCTGGATTACAGAGGCCATCAAAACTTAAACCTTGAGTGTTAAAACACACTACTCTCTCTGCAATTTCTTTCATCTAATCCAAAATAAACTGCTCTAGTCACAGGTGGGAATGGATTTGGCAGAGAGTCCAAGTTCCACTTTGACAACACTATCTATTTCACTAAGCTCTATATTAATCAGTAAGACCTAGAAGCTATTGACATTTTCTCATAAGCTTCCAGGATAATCATTTCAGTAATATGAACTCCCAGGTCACTAAATCATCTGCTAGACAACTAGGTATATAATACAACCAGGGCTGGTAAAGCAGAACTGCAGCTGCACAAAGCATGAGTTTAGATGTTTTGTTCTAAGTGTCCCTTCGGAATATCACAATTTGTTCTGAGCTGGTGGCAAAAATCACTATTCCTGAAGCCTTCAAAGTACCACAATTCCTTGAAAAACAAATAAATAAAAAGCAAAATTCCTTCTTTAATCAATGAGGCCCTTCAAAACTAGCCTCAACATCTGTGAGGAACCATATATAACACCTCAGACTGTAGAACTCTATGCCTCTCCACAGCTGCAAAGGCTCCAATTTCAATTTCTCTCTCAAAATTGGCAAGTAAATGATGCATAGCTTCAAGCTCAATTCTTACAACTGACTTTCCAAAACACAGGCAATAGCTTCAGAATAAACACAACCTGACACATTCACTGCTTATTTCTTCTTCGAGAGAGTCCTCAGGCCAATCCTAATTTACCCAATATCCAAAGACAAAGGAAGAAGTTATTTTAAGGGCCAGAGTCCAAAAAAGAGGACTACTTCAGCCACTAGGGCAGCACACAGTGTTCTCAGGTTACGTAACTAGACTATAAAGAGAACAACCAAGGCTTTGAAAGCTGAAGCTACTGACAGCATTTAAAGATATTCTTTACTTCACAATCTGCAAGGAAAAAACAGCTCTTCAAAAAATATCAACTGCATGTTGTGGGGATGAAAGTTGAGGGCTCTGTTTTGAATAGATATTATACAGACAAGATAGAACCTATGTTAGAGGAGACTGATAGTCCCTTTGGAATGAGCTGAAAATTTTCTGCAAGGAAGTCTGGAATTCTCATACACTTTCTACCTTTGCCACCAAGACACACTGTGTATAGTAGTTTATAGATTTTAGAAAAAGAAAGGGCAAACCTCTACAGAGGTTCCAGCCTAGCAGAGTGCTGCTGCCAAAATGAGAACTCACATGAGGCAGACGCAGATGCAGAGTGTCACTCCAGTCTTGAAGGAGTTACACTGGCTCTCCTGTTAAAAAACAAAACAAAGCAACAAAACAAAACAAAAACAAAAACAAAAACTGGTTTTAAAACTGTTGTGATGGGCTGGAACACAGAGACACCATTTGGAAATTGGTATTTAAAGGAGTTACCTTCCTCCTATTTAGAAGCCTCTGACCATCACTAAAATTCATCTAATTGGCCATAGCAAAACAACAGTACTGAAGATAAGCCTACGTATTGTGCATTATTTACTTTTCTGGCACCCTGAGCCTGGAATACAAGCCAAGTCTGATCCTGAAATGTTAAGTCAAAACACAAAAAGGAAAATGAATTTATTTTGTCTTAGTTAATTTTCTCTAGCACATTTCAGGTTTATATGACTGAATGCAGCTGGTAAAGTGTTTAAAATTGAACTATAGTAAGTGAAACAGACTAAATAAAGGATAAACCAGAGCAGTCTCATCTGCCTTTTAAGTACCCATTTAAACTAAGTCTACCTGCATGTATCTAACTATCTACCTATTTTTCTACCCTTCCAACACCTAAATTTGTCATCTTGATATAGACAAGAACCAACTTCATGCTGCTAAAAATCTAACCAGATGTGTAAATGTGGAATAGAAGGAAAATTTTTTATTTTGATTCTGTCAGTGGATATTTGCCTGCCATAAGCAGAATTATATTATTCTACTTTCATAAAGTACATACATCCTTTACAGATATTGACTTTTTAGATGTGCATTATGTTTAACTTTATAGGGAGTCATTTTCCCTAGAGACATTTAGTTTTTGAAAACATATGGTTAGATTCCTCTAACTTTCGAGTTTTTTGTGAAAGGGAGATGGTACTGAACAGAAGAGCAGAAATGACCAAGTATAATATCTACAAGTCCAAAAAACCTTACAACTAGGAGAAACCACCGCCACCAATCACTATGAAAACTAAAAATCCAACCCAACCACCCAAGAATAGTTATTTGCTTTTATGCTGTCAATGTGATCAACATCAACATTCTCTAGTTGTTTAGGCTACGTGATGTTGGTTCTCTGAGACTGTAACTAGGGAAGGTAATAATTCACATTTTCGTTAAGGAAATTTTAAATAAAATCTTTCCAATTCTCATATAAACAGATACTAGAGGACTTTTCCCACTTTTCAAAACTATTTGAGAACCCTAACACAATAACAGACATAGTCGAAAATTTTATCTCTAACCCAAGAGACCACAAATGATCTAAGAAATACTGAAAATTTCTAAACACTATCTCAATTTTAATTTACTTAAAATATAAAAGCTAGGTACTACGCAACACTTTTAGCAATATGAACGAAAACCAACTCCCAAATGGCTAGATATGTAAATAAGTAAACAGAGTTTGAAATTCAACTACCAACTTCAATTCATTGCAAAAGCAAAATTAAATAGTAATTATGAAATTTATTTAAGATTACTAAGAGTATTAGAAGAATGTTTATTTTAAAATAAAATGAAAAAAAATTACCTAACAAATTTTTTCCCTCTGAGAATCTGTATATTTACTAGGAACTTGTCTTTAGTGTATTTTTTCAATCTAAAACAAGAAAACTAAAAATTATTGAGATAATAACTTCAAAAAATCCTCTTTAACGAAAGGAGCTGCTTGTAATAAAAAAAAATTGAAGTAGCTAATATGTAATTTTTTTTTTCCAAAAATAAGAACAGGTCATCAAATGCCTGTACTAAAGTTAGAGGAACGTAACAAACATTTGGATTCCTACTGTGTACCAGGTACTAGATGCTGAGAACAAAAACCAAAATAACTCATGGTCCTTGGCCTGAAGGAGCTCATAGTACACTACAAGGATATACAATTAGATATTTATAATAAATTTTAGAAGATCAATAATATAATGTGACTAAGGAGGCATAGATGAACAGAAAAGGGGCCAAGTACTCCAGCCTAGCAAGTTTTCTTAAAACTATGTATGATTTATACAGGCTTATACAAATAATTATACAAATAATTCATTTTTATAACCAATATCTCAAGGTACTATAAAGTTGACCAAACTTTCTGAGCCTCAGATTCAGGTAATATATTCCCAAACCTATGTCAGGGTCAGGCAAGTCAATTACTGTGCGAAATGGCCTCAAGTCTTTGAGCAAGTCTTGCCTAACGGGGGAAGTAGCTATTCAGCTGTAGCTGACTTCCCTGAGAGAATGACAACCAACTGTTGCCAACTGTGTGAAAATAGCCAAGCTAGATTTTTACTTGTAATCTCTCAATTTTTAACTTCTGACTCAATTAAAAAACCCAACAAACTCTATTTGAGCCAAACTATGGTGTTCTGAGTTGGGTCCATGGACCACCAGTGTGCAACCTCTAGTGTATACTTGAGGTCAGATACTTCCACATAAGTTCTCCCATCTAAATGAAATGTTATAACTCTCTTCTTCAAAGAGTCTTCAAGAAGTAAACAGAATTTAGTGCTTAATGATCTGGAAATCCAGGTGGAAATAAATTCATTCTTCAATAACCACAGAGTGTCCTAGATAATGCTGTTAGTTATTCTATTCATCTCAAGGAAAAATTGAAGGGGTGGATAAAAAACTTAGGAAATAAAGGAACCTTTATGTAGTCACTTACTTTGGTCCCCTACCACAGTGCCATGACAATTATGTCACAACAATAGTAATTATCTGAATCTGATTCCTCTGCATGACTGTCAAACAAAACAAATGTTCCCAATGATCGAAAGAATCACAATCACCTCACGATCTGCCTAGGTAACCAGCTGTTAGAGTTCCCTGACACGGCAGGTTTTACCCATAAGGTTTAACCCAAATCTGCGCTACACAGCTTGACTTCATTATCATTTGTCCTTTTCTCAGTGGCCATTATCCCCATGATAAAGCAAACATTCAGAGAATGTGTAAGCAGAAAAGAGATAATGAATCAAAGGTAGCTATTATGTTAGGACTACTTTGAAAACAAATTTATCCATGTTGAAAATAACCTGGGATGTTAGAAAGAAAAAAAAGGATTCATTTTAGTAATTTTACTGATGCAACTAATAATAATATATGACATTTATTCACAAAAAAATCTGGCTTAGGGACCGGCCGGTTGGCGTAGTGATTAAATGCGCACGCTCCGCTTCGGCAGCCCAGGGTTCACAGGTTCGGAACCCCAGGCACGCACCAATGCACTGCTTTTCAAGCCATGCTGTGGCGGCGTCTCATGTAAAGTGGAGGAAGATGGGCACGGATGTTAGCCCAGGGCTAATCTTCCTCAGCAAAAAAAGAGGAGGATTGGCATTGGATGTTAGCTCAGGGCTAATCTTCCTCACAAAAAAAAAAAATCTGGCTTACATTTGAATGCTTTTATGACTGGCAATGGAAAGTAAAGATCATAAACACTGCTAATTGATTATTTCTATCACTCACCATGTAATGCAGCAGATGGAACTGGGTTTTGTTAAGCAATCTTTTAAATTTCCTAATAATCTAAGAACAAACCTCATATTATTGCAATTCAGACAGATGAATTTAAAATTAGTGAAAACTCTAACTGGGATACAGAAATGACATGAAGTGAATCAAAGCTTGGAAACTAAGTGTAGACCTGTATATGTATAATACAGCTTCCAGAAAGTAATATATATACCTAAAATAGGAAATATATATGAAATATAAATATATATCTAAAAATGATAGTCTTGAAGGTATTTATCTCAACTAATACAAGAACTTATATCCACACGTAAGATAATGCACTGGAGTATTATTTCTTTTTAAATTATTTCCTAACATAGAGAGACGACCTCAAAAGTATGCTTGGTTGTAGAAACAGTACTTCATTTCCTGAGGGAGCTAGTGTAAGAAAATCCTTAAGTTTAAGAAAAAGCAGAAGAGCTAAAATAAAGATTGTATCTCAAATAGAAATGAAAAGACTAAAGACCTTTAAATTTAAATGCCTTTAAAAAAAAAATCACTTCATTGGCATTTTGTCCATTTCCTCCACCTGACTTTTTAATTTAACTTCACTAGGGATATTTTTTAATTATACACAAAAGTCAAGAGAATATTAAATGAGCTGCTTTAAACTCAGCACCAAAGCTTTTAACAATTATCACTATTTTGGATTCTTGTTTCATCTAGCCTCCCTAATTTATTCTCCCTCAATTTAATAACTTTTATCAGATCAAAAAGTTTTAAAACATCTTTCACAGAATATTTAAATAACACAAGTGTATACAAGTATCATATATAGGCACATACAGAATTATTTCATTAACTAGTTCAGGTGATCCTTTAATTACTGCTTAAATATCATTCCCATTTAGAGGACAACGCAATAGTAGGGCTTTTATCAGCAATAAGTTAAAATAAGAGCCTTCCAAATTAAGGCTCAGAAATATTTTAACTACACTAAGGCTGTAAATTTTATAGTCTTGATAAAACTAATTCTACTAAAAGCACTGATCTTTTGGTATGATAGAACTTGTTTAGTATTATCATGTATTAATACTCTTATGAATTCAGAGTTAACACATAAGATGATGTGTTGGGCCAAAGAAAATTAAACTGTAAACATGTGAGAAAATTTTTAAATTAGGGATGCCATCAACAATAGCTTAGTTTAAAAAAAAATAGGGCCGGCCTGGTGGCTCAGCGCTTAAGTGCGTGCGCTCCACTACTGGCAGCCCGGGTTCGATTCCGGGTGCGCACTGACGCACCGCTTGCCATGCTGAGGCCGCGTCCCACACACAGCAACTAGAAGGATGTGCAGCTATGACATACAACCATCTACTGGGGCTTTGGGGGAAAAATAAATAAATAAAATTAAATAAAAAAAAATAGCTTACTTAGTTCAGTTAAAAAAGCAAACTAAAAAAGAAGACAAGTATTTTTATCTAAGGATCACTGGATTTATTCCAAATAAGTTCTCTGTCTCTAAAAGACAACTACCCCAAAACAACAGGAAAAAAAAAACCAATTCTGAAATGAAAACAATCAAACTATATTATGAGACGTAACATAAAATAATGCCTTTTATTTTTCCCACCTCTTCCCCAAATAATGCCTTTTAAAAACAAACAGAACTTACTCATCCAAGTGAGCCTTTCTCCCATTCAAAATAATCACTCCTGAGGAAACATATACTTATTCCAATAATGCAATCGTTACTCAAAACATATTTGAAATTCTTCTTTCAAAACGATTTTCAGAGTCTACAAAACATTGTTCTAGATATCCTCCCTGATGGCACACTTTCTCAACAGATAAATTTAATTTAGGGGAGAAAAATGTTATTCAGAGCAACCAGTGAATAAGAGGGGATATCAAGCTGGGTTAAAAAACAGGTGTGACTACTTAAAGCAATGAAGCCGGTTTTATTGTGGGTTTATAAACTGGCTATGAAAACAATTCCAAAAGAATTCCTAAAATGTCTAAGAAATGACAGCGATATTGGAATAAGTTTTCTCTAATAAGGTGACTATATATGAAGGATAACAGCTGTTTGGAATCATATTTTCTCATGGGCTTTCTTTTATAAAAATTAGTGTTTTGACCCATTTTATGTGTGTTCAATTTTGCACGTCACCTCAAATCTCTTAAGGGGATTTACATAAAAGTAAATTTTATGGCTTTATAGTTAAAACTATAAGTAATGAACCTTCCAGCTACACAAAAACCCATTCAACCATAGGCCCTGTCAAATTCAGCTTATTCTAATAAGCTTGGATCCTTGATACAAATCACTGATCGGACTCTAGAACTAAATTATCACTTTTCATCGTCACAATTCTCCTTTGTGGATTTAGTCCTCATTATATATTCTGATTAGATGTTTATTTTGTTTGGTTTTATGAGGGTGTTTTCCAATTAATTTTTATTAATAATTTTATCAACCACAATCCTAGTTTTTTTCTTTTTGGAAAGGGATCATCGCTTTTTGGAGAGACTTTTTTTTCTTCTTTTTATGTTACTCTAGCTTCTCTGTTCAAACACTCATCTTATCCCCTTATTCTACTGTTTCAGAAAAAAGAGAAACAAAAAATCTAGTTCAAAAGTTCTTTTAAGAAAAAAAGATCACTAAGGGGGATAACAAATGCATTTTACTTATCAAACTACATCTATTTTTATATTCCTTTAATCTTCAATTGTACACATTTGATCCATTCACAAACTGATAAATCCCTCTAGAATAAGAAAGAGGATATATATAGGTTAATAACTTGCACTGATGTGGAGGTGCTCATTCCCTAAAACTAAAAATTCTTGCATACAGACAATCTGTGTAGAGGACCGTGAAGTAAGGTAATGTGCAAGTTCTACATTTTCCAAGTTGTGAGAAGGATGCCCTGAGTACTGTCTCATGACTTGGGACAATGAGAATTTCTCTGACCTTTCTGATGAAAGTTATCTTCTTCCTTGGTTTGTACCAAAAACTTTTCAAGAAATATGCTCCTTTAAGAGACCCTGTTGTCACACTAAGAACTTCAAATAGATGCATCCAGTTAATGCATCCAGTTACACTTTCCACGATAAGTTCAACTCAGCTGATGTTCCATATTAATTTAATTCATCACTATGGCAAAGAGCCTCATCTTCCTTTAAGAAGAAACATCGAAACAGACACAAAAGTTTACATTATTATATGTTTCATTAAAAAAAAAAAGCGCTCTCAGGACCAGCCCGGTGGCACAAGCAGTTAAGTGGACGCGCCCTGCTGCGGCGGCGCAGGGTTCGCGGGTTCGGATCCTGGGTGTGCACTGACGCACCGCTTGTCAAGCCATGCTGTGGCGGTGGCCCATATAAAGTGGAGGAAGATGGGCATGAGTGTTAGCCCAAGGCCAGTCTTTCTCAGCAAAAAAAGGAGGATTGGCAGATGTTAGCTCAGGGCTGATCTTCCTAACAACAACAACAAAAAAGTGCTCTCCTCACATATATGGTCAAATGATTTTGACAAGGATGCCAAGACCATTCAGTGAGGAAAGGGCAGTCTTTTCAATGATGTTGAGAAGACTGGATATCCACACGCAAAAGAATGAAACTGGACCCTTACCTTACACAACATACAAAAATTAACTCAAAACAGATCAAAGACCTAAACATAAGAGCTAAAACTATAAAACTCTTAGAAGAAAACATAAGGGAAAATCTTCATTATACTAAATTTGGCAATGATTTCTTGGATGTGACAGCAAAAGCACAGGCAACAAAAGAAACAATAGATAAATTGGACTTCAACAAAATTAAAAACTTTTCTGCTTCAAAAGACACTATCAAGAGAGTGAAAAGACAACCCACAGAACAAGAGACAACATTTGCAAATCATATACCTGATAAGGGATTAACATCCAGAATATTTAAAGAGCTCCTACAACTCAACAACAACAAACCAAACAACCCAATTAAAAAATGGACAAAGAACTTAAATAGACATTTCTCCAAATAAGATATATGAATGGCTAATAAGCACATGAAAGATGCTCAACATCACCAGCCTTTAGGGAAATGTAAATCAAAACCACAATGAGGGCCGGCCCCGTGGCTTAGTGGTTAAGTGCACATGCTCCACTGCTGGCGGCCCAGGTTCGGATCCCGGGCGCACACCGACGCACCGCTTCTCCGGCCATGCTGAGGCCACGTCCCACATACAGCAACTAGAAGGATGTGCAACTATGACATACAACTATCTACTGGGGCTTTAGGGGAAAAATAAATAAAACTTATAAAAAAAAAAAAACCACAATGAGATACCAACTCACACCCATTAGGATGACTATTATCAAAACAACAACAACAAAAACCTAAAAATAACAAATGGTGTCAAGGATGTGGAGAAACTGGAACCCTCATGCATTGCTGGTGGGAATGTAAAATGGTGCAGCCACTGTGGAAAACAGTTTGGCAGTTCCTCCAAAAGTTAAACACAGAATTACCATATGATCCAGCAATTCTATTCCAATGAGGATATACCCAGAAGAACCGAAAGCAAAGACTCAGATATTTGTACAACATTCACAGCAGCATTATTCACAATAGCGAAAAGATGGAAACAACCCAAGTGTCCATTGACAGATGATGGATAAACAAAATGTGGTATATACATATAATGGAATATTATTCAGCCTTAAAAAGGAATGAAATTCTAATACATGCTACAACATGTATGAGACTTGAAAACATTATGCTAAGAGATATAAGCCAGACACAAAAGGACAAATATTTTATGATTCCACTTACATGAAATATCTAGAATAGGTAAATTCACAGAGACAAAAAGTAGATTAGATGTTATAGGGGCTGAGGGGAGGAAGGAATGAGAAGTTATCACTTAATGGGTACAGAGTTTCTGTTTGGAATGATGAAAAAGTTCTGGAAATGGATAGTGGTGAGGGTTGCACAACATGGTGGATGTACTTAATGCCACTCAATTATACACTTAAAAATGGATAAAATAGTAAATTTTACATTAGGTATATTTTACCACAATTTAAAAAAAGGAGGAAAAAAGGTGTTTTACCTTGTTTGAGATGTCTTCAGTGACAGTACACCAATACTGTACAATACTTTTTACTTAAGTTGTTTTTCCTCACCCCTTTAAATACTTCTAATGCCAATCAGTTGGTGAGGATATACAATAGCTGACAGAAACATGATCTGAGTGCCCAGAACTTCAGTCCAAGTAAATACCATGCAAAAAATGTTCATTTACGTCAAGTGAGTTGTGTCAATTCCAGTAACAATAAAACAAGATCAGAGTGCATCTACTATGCATGAGAGGATAGGATGAGATATCAAAGGTCCTGATATGCCTCTGCTAGTAGCAGGACAACCCTCTGATTTATCAACACCAAGAACTAGTTTCTCTTAATTTCTTCCCTGGTACTCTTAATAGCTTTATTCTATCTTCTCTTCCTACTTTAGGCTTGTTAATGCAAAGTGCTTAGATCTGGGATAATTGGATTTCATCCCTGGTGGCTAATGATATGGCCTAGAAAGGAGAGGAGGGAAGAAAAATTCAAAAGGGAGGAGAGCAAAATATATTTTCAATCCCTCCCAAGATTTTTTCATTAAAAAAAAAAAAGCACAATTTTAGAATTCTAACAACACTTGGAATAGAGCATTTATACAGTACTCTTTAGGCTTGATTCTCTTGATTATTTCTAAAAATTAAACAAAAAAAAATTGTGTAAAACTATCTATGTTCCAAGGATAAGGACTACATTCAAAAGCAAGAGAAAAATGCATTTTGCCCTACGGAGGATTTCTATTTTTGGAAAAAAATGAAGGATGATCTTTTTTGTTTGAGCTTTTTTCTCTTATTGATTTTCCATTTAGAAGTTAGTAAATAATTTCTGTTCCTCCGATAGCTGGGAGCAGCATGAGAAATGGAGACTGACCTGGGTTTAAATTCTAGCTATGAGTCTTAAGTCAATTGCTAGCTACATACAAGTCATTTTACCTCTTGACTTGGTAGGCTTATTTGTAAAATGGAGCTAGTATACCCTACCTCAGTGGGCTGTTGTGAGGATTAAAAGGCACACTGTGCACAAAGTACATTTTCTAGCACATAATGGTATATGCTAAATAAATGTTTGCTCTCTTCCTCCTGACAGTTTCTCAGAAAAATGGGAGGGACTGGACACTCGTTCTGAAATGGTAACAGAAATAAGGAACTTACTGCTGTACTTATCAAAATGGCTCAGGTGTTGGAGCTGGAAAAAAGTCAGGATGTCTCTTTTCGGATCTTTGAGTCCAAGAGGGCCAAAAAAAAAGCAGCCTTCTTAATTGAAAAATCAAGATAATTTCCTAAATGAATCAAGTTAGAAATAATACATTTTCATATCTTAAACCAAGAGTCACTCTATATTTGTGAAGTACATGAAGTAAATATTAATAAACCCACCCCCCCACCCAAAAATGTTGCCCTACTCTCCTTTGGGGTAAAGACTTCTGACAATTTAATTATTCTACATATATAATTTCAACGTTAATGCCACAGAACTTACTGCACATTTCAGTCTTTCATGCAACCCAAAGGTCAACTACTGCCTTCCACTTAAAAGAGTTCTTATTGTTTCAAAAAACAAATAACTCCCCTAACACTTATTAGAAGCATAGCAGTGATATTTTTGTCATAAAGAAAAATTTTTTAATTTAAGTAAGGACCTTTTCTCAGAAACCTACTCCTTCACAATGATCCTGCTAAGAAATAACTCTTCATGGGAAAAACTGATTAATTTCTATGGAAACATAATCTGATGTCAAATACCTTGTCATTAAAAATCTACTCAGAAAAGAACTTTATCTGTTAAGTTCATGACCATTTGCAATATTTAAAAAGAAAATTCAAAAACAAAAGTGATTAAATATTTCACTGCCATCTGTCTAGCATTCCAGATTTTTCCACAATATATTGAAGTGTAAATGAATTTAATATTGATATTTTTCTCCTCATTCCTTAGATTTTTCCCTTACAGCTCAAGTTCAGTATACTAATACTTTGGTATCATCAGTAAGAGCAACAGAACTACTTTCATTGCATTAATCATGTTATATACATTATTTCATTTAAACTTATACCAATAGTCGATCCCCACCACAACCCCCCTTTTTGGATTAAATGAAGAAACTGAGACTCAGGGAGGTTAAGTAACATGCTGGTGGCCCAGAGCTAGTATAAGGTAGAGCTGGGATCCAAACCTAGCTCTAACACACTCTGAGGTTTCTGCCTTTTTCTCCAACCACACAGTCTCTAGTAAAGATAAAAATAAGACTGGGCCTAACCTCAGAGTATATAGGACTTGATCTCTGAAACAGAAAGAGGATTATTCTGGCTTTTTTTTAAAATCAGTTTTTACGCCCAAATTACTCTCACTAAACAGCTACTGGCTAACATTCTGCTTGTTAAAGAAAGCACGTTTTGTAGATTAGCAGTCTATCAGATAGTGATCTATAACCATGAGGAAGTGATATAAGTACTTTATATCTTCATTTAATCAGAAAAGAATTTCTCATTTAAAACCTCAGCAGGGGGCCACCCCCTTGGGTAGTGGTTAAGTTCGGTGTGCTCCACTTGGAAGGCCCGGGTTCACAGGTTCGGATCCCAGGTGCAGACATACACCACTCATCAGCCACGATGTGGCAGTGACCCACATTTAAGTAAAGGAAGATCCACACAGATGTTAGCTCACGGCTAATCTTCCTCAGCAGAAAACAAAAAAAATCTTAGCAATAAATTTCTGGGTATGATACAAAACTAACAAAATATTAAGAGTAATGGAAAACACAGGTCTGTTTATGCCTATGTGCCACTTGAAAAATGAAAAAGCACTAAACAACCTAAAAATACCAATTCTCCCTTTGTTTTCTACTTTCACTCTACTGTCCACTGTTGGTAACAATACATTCAGCAATATAACATTTCTAGCAGTCTTCTATGCAAACAAAACAAACAAAATTCACAAATAGTATAGATTGGTCCCTTCATCGTGTGGAGAGAAAGTATAGTCATGCATCACTCAATGATGGTGATATGTTCCAAGAAACGTGTAATTAGGTGATTTCATCATTGTGCAAACATCATAGAGTGTACTTACACAAACCTAGATGTTATAGCCTACTATACACCTAGGCTATATGGTACTAATCTTATGGCACCACCCTCATATATGCAGTCTGTCATTGACTGAAACATCGTTATACAGTACGTGACTATAGCTGCGTTAAAAACAACTTGCTTGCTCTCTTACAAATCCGAAGACCTAATCTTAAGTTGACTTGCAAGATCTTTTTTGGCTTGTTTTGTGTTGGAGAATGCACTTATCTGTTTGACCCATCTGTCTGTCCCACATAAGTATAAAAAGGCTAAAGACAGAAGGCCTCCCAGTGGCACAGCGGTTAAGTCGCAGCTTCTGCTTTGGCGGCCAGGGTTCACCAGTTCGGATCCTGGGTGCAGACCTACTCACCACTCATCAAGCCATGCTGAGGTGGCGTCCCACATAGAAGAACTAGAAGGACCTACAACTAGGATACACAACTATGTAAAAAAAAAAAGCAAAATTATGAACATGATAAAAAAAAAAAAAAAGGATCTCAGATAAAGATCATAAACAAAACTGGGGTCTAGAAAGGACCCCCAGTAGGGTAACTTAATAAAATAGGAAACCAGAGCACCTAACAGGTCTAATTAAAGGAAAAAGAAGCCTCACAAAAAAGGAAGAGAAAAACACATATCAGCAGGGGAAGCCAAAAATGCAAAGGACCAATTTCTGATATACATCATGTGCAAGGAACATTGCTAAGGTAATTTGGGATAAGAGAGGAATTATAAATAGGCCTGACAGGTACTTTTTATATAAAACATAGTCCACTGTTGGTCAGTGGCAAAGCTAATATACAAGACTCAGTATTACCTAGATTCTAAACACTTATTTTCATATACAAACTCATTTGTACTTAGTAGAAAAACTGGTTAAAGCATAAGTAATGCACATAATTTCATTAGAGAAATAAAGTGTTAATCTACAGCATTACAGAGATAAGGAGCTAAATACCAATACTGGCATTAATTCTACAGGCAGATTTCACAATTAAAACTGATTTGGGGGGCCAGCCCCGTGGCTTGGCGGTTAAGTGCGCACGCTCCACTGCTGGCGACCCGGGTTCGGATCCCGGGCGCGCACCAAAGCACCGCTTCTCCGGCCATGCTGAGGCTGTGTCCCACATACCACAACTAGAAGGATGTGCAACTATGACATACAACTATCTACTGGGGTTTTGGGGGAAAAAAAAGGAGGAGGATTGGCAATAGATGTTAGCTCAGAGCCGGTCTTCCTCGGCAAAAAGAGGAAGATTAGCACGGATGTTAGCTCAGGGCTGACCTTCCCCACCAAAAAAAAAAAAAAAAAAAAAACTGATTTGGGACTGAGACAATCAGGAAAAATTAGTTTATGTCAATAGACAAGTTTTCTGTTGTGGGGTTTTTCTTTTTATTTTCCATAAAAATGTCAATCTTACATAGAAACCCTGTAAATATACTAAAAAAACATAAAAATGTTTGGCTCACTTTATTTCAGAGACAGCGGATGATAAAGGGATCTTCTCTGAAAAATTGACTGAGATATGAGGCTGGCATTGAGATGAGATTAAGATAATGAGGTTCCCATCAGAATGGATCACGTTACTGAACACTGTGACACACTTCATTCAGGGGAAGAAATGTACCAAATGGTATGCAAAATCACAAAATTTTTAAAAATTAATACGAGTAAAGCCATCAATTTCTCTTTTAACAAACTAAAAAAAAAAACAACTCCCCTCCCCTGCAAATTAACTTCATTCTGCCAAAGGTCTAGATAGCTTACTTTTGGAAAATTACAAGTTTAAAATTATTATATATACAGCTTAACATTCTTAGAGTCCACATATGTATTCTTGCCTCAATTATCCTCTTCCTTACGCATCAGTGACAAATCGAAGTTTTAAATGATTATTCACCACTAATTCTATCAACCCCAACATGTGATATGAAGAACTGCATTCTCACAACATTGGGATTATTCAAAGCAAATTTTCTTATTTATCAATAAATATAAACTATAAAAAAGGTGAAAAATCAAAACCAAACCAAACCATGACACCCCACCCCTTAAAGAAGGTCTTCTGTGGCCATTTTCTAGATGAACAAACACAGAGCTGTTCCCTTATGAAAATAGCTTAAATCTCCAAAATTAGATCCTATCGCCTACACTTTCCATGAAAAAGTCATATACATTTTCCACATTTGAAAACAAGGGAAAAAAAACTGCAAGGAAACCTATGTAGCTGTTTTCTCAGAACAAATTTAGGCAAAGTTTACAATGTGGTAAGGCCCTGAGCCAATAACCACCTTCTCTCAATGAATGTACAATTCCAAAACATGATGCCATTTGAGATGTGATGTCCTACCCAGACACTTCAGAAGCATCAATCCTAGCCTCACTATCCATTTCACTACATTCTAACTCTGAAAACTAGTAATCCATCTATGCTGTAAATGGTTAACTCCGTATCACTCAAAATATTGTTTGCCAGAGTATCCAATTCACAGATTATGCTAGGTATCAGTTGTATAGCATATCTAATCATTTCATTTCAAATAAAAGTAACATTTACTGATTTATTCCTCCTCCCCCCAAAATCAAATGCTTATTGAATGTCTTCTTTATATTAGGAATAGTAGTACTATACAAAAAAGGTTGCTATTTATTATAACAGCTACAATTTATTAAGCACTTAATATATACTGAGCTAATACCGAAAAAAATTAAGAAACCAATTCTTCTCTGAATCCTCCAAATTCTAAAGTCAAAATATACAAGAGAAAAAAATGAAAGAAAATACATTGTGCCACATTTCATTCTGCACAGAAAATTGGCATTTTCCATAAACACTGGAAGTAGGTCAATAACATAAAAAATAATGTTAATGGTGCTAAGAGTTAGAACCCAGAAGCAAAACAAACTTAAAAATTATAATTAGAAATAAAAGTGCTTACTGCCCTAGGTCCTAATACAAAATATAAACCAAATAAAGATAATGGTGCCTGGAGTATTTGGATAGTACTTTACTATATTAATTTTATAAGTAATTACTTTTTTTATAGTCAGCAATTATCATAAAAGCAGGTTATAACTTCATACTTAGAAATAACTACTTTAAAATCACCTTTAAATTTAAAGCTCCCTTATTCTCATGCATTCACTGAAACCCAAAGCTGGTTTTTTGGGGTCCAGGAATCAATAAAACTGATAAACCTGTAGCTAGACTGAGGAAGGAAAAAAAAAAAAAAGAAACAAATTACCAATATCAGGAATGAAAAAGAGAACATTACCACAGATCTTACAGATATAAAAAGAATAATAAAAGAATATTATGAACAACTTTATGCCAATAAGTTTAAAACTTAGATGAAATGGACACAAATTATCAAAACAAATACAAGAAGGAATAAAAACTCTGACTAGCCCTATATCTATGTTTAAAAGTTGAATATAGAATTTAAAACCTTCCCACAAAGATAACTCCTGGTTCAGATGGGTTCACTAGTTAATTCTATCAAATATTTAAGGAAAAAATAATACCAATCCTACCCAAACTTTCAGAAAATAGGAAAAAGCTATGGTTCCCAACTCATTATATGAGGCCAGAATTACCCTAATACCAAAATTAGACAGACATTACAAGAAAAGAAAACTACAGACCAATACCCCTCATAAACATAATGCAAAACCCTCAATAAAATATCAGCAAATCAAATTCGCCAATACTGTGTAAAAAGAATAGTACATGACCAAGTGAGATTTACTCCTGGAATGCAAAGTTGGTTTAACATTCAGAAATCAATGTAATTCACCCTTACACTAAAAAAGAGAAGCCATACAATCATCTCAATAGATGCAGAAAAACATTTGATGAAATTTAGCATACACTCAAGTTAAAAATAAAACTCCTAGAAAATTAAGAATAAAAGGGAATTTCCTGAACCTGGTGAAAAGCATTTACAACAAGCTACAATTAACATCATACTTAAAGGTGAAAAACTGAACATTTTCTCCCTAAGATCAAAAATACGGCAAGTAGATCCATTCTCAACACCTCTAATTCAACATGGTACTAAAGTTTCAGTCGGTGCAATAGGCAAAAAAATTTTTAATAAAATAACATAAGATATAAATATATGCAGATTGGAAAGGAAAAAGTAAATAATTTGCAGACAATATGATCATACATGTAGATAATTCTAAGGAATCTACAAAAGAGCTACTAGAACTAATAAGCGAACTTAGTAAGTCACAGGATATAATGCCAATATACAAAAATGAGCTGTATTTCTAAATGCTAGCAACAAAAAAATAGAAAATGAAATTAAAAATACCATTTAAAACTACATAAAAAACATGAAATATTTAACAGATAAATGTAACAAAATATATGGAAGACCTTTACACCAAAAATCATAAAACATTGCTAAGAGATACTAAAGAAGATTAGATAAATGGAACAATGTATCATGTTCATGGACTGGAAGACGCAATGTAGTTAGGATGTCAATTCTCCACAAATTGATATAATTCTAATCAATATCTCAGCAGGCCTTTTTAAAAATTGATAAGCTGATTCTAAAGTTTATATAGAGATGTATATAAGGATCTAGAATATCAAAACAACTCCAAAAAAGAATAAAGATAGAGGACTTAACACTACTTAACTTCAAGACTATTACCCTACAATAATCAATCAAGATCATGTGATATTCACTTACATCAGTGGAAAAGAATGTCAATAGACAGACTAACACATATTGGCCAATATATTCACAACACATATATCTGACAAAGGACCAGTGTTCAGAATATATAAAGAACTTCTACACTCAACAATAAAAAGACAAACAACCCTATTAAAACATGGGCATTTGAACAGGCACTTCACAAAAGAAATACAAATAGCCAATAAGCACATGAAGATTTTCATCACTAGTTATCAGGGAAATACAAAGTAAAATCATAATAAGATAACACCACACATTCACTAGAATGGCTAAAATTCAAAGGACTGACAATATCAAGTGTAGGTGAGGAGTGGAGCAACTAGAATTCTCATGTTTGCTGGGTGAGAATTTAAAATGGTATCACTACTTTGAAAAACCATTTCTCAGTTTCCTATAAGGTAAACATACAATCTGGCAATTTCCACTCCCAGGTATTTACCCAGAAGAAATAAAACTATGCATCCACAAAAAGACTTGTACATCACAGTAGTTTTATTCATAATAGCCTCAAACTAGAAACAACCCAAATGTCCATCAACAGATAAATGGATAAACAAATTGTGGTATACCCATACAATGGACTATTACTTGGTCTTTCCTTCCAAAAAAAGAAAAGTTTAAAGAGAAACAGGAAAATTTCATAATATTGACTGGTTAACATCACTAGTAATAAGACTTATGAACATTATGTACCCTGGTATTATGCTCTGAAAAGGGCACATCACTTCTGTGGTATTTTTCCCAAATATTCATAATACATGCATCCATTCACGAAAATATATCAGACAAACCCAAATTGTGGAACATTCTACAAAAATACATAACCAGTACTCTTCAAAAGCATCAAAGCAATGGAAGACAGGAAAGACTTAGGAACTGTTAACAGAAGAGACAAAGGAAATATGACAACTAAATGCAATGTGGGATTCTGGATTGGATCCTGGATTGGAATAAAGGACTTTAGTGGGAAAACCAGTAAAAACTAAATAAAGTCTAAAGTTCAATTAACAGTACTATACTAAATGTTAATTTCTTAGTTTTTGTAATTGTACTATGGTCAACTATGGTCAAGTAAGATGTTACCATTAAGAGAGAATAAAGGCAAACTATTATTTTTGCACCTCTTCCATAGGTCTAAAATTATTTCAAAATAAGAAGTTAAAAAAAAATGTTAGGTGGGGGGTGGCCCAGTGGCGTAGTGGTTAAGTTCGCACACTCCACTTTGGTGGCCCAGGGTTTGCAGGTTTGGATCCCGGGTGCAGACCTACACACTGCTTATCAAGCCATTCTGTGGCAGCGTCCTATACAAATAGAGGAAGATTGGCACAGGTGTTAGCTCAGGGACAATCTTCCTTAAGCAAAACAAGGAAGATTGGCACAGATGTTAGCTCAGGGACAATCTTCCTCACCAAAAATTAATTAATTAATTAATTAATTAAATAAATTGCTCTGAGAGAATGATGTACCAAGGTGTCAGGATTGCGCAGAAAGACAATGTCTCAGAGAAGGCTTCAGAAAGAATACAGACCCTTTTCAAGAACTTACCCTGTGAGGCTATTACACTTATTCCAGGAATATTTATCCCAAATACTCAAAGCTTTCATAAAACACTTCTTTTAGTCTTGTCTCTGTACTTCATGGCACGTTCTTCTGATGAAAAGTCCTTAGCACTTAAGGGTGTGGTTGGTTTTTAAAAAACCAAAAGTTATTCATAGATAAATTTAATGAATATGATTTTGGAAAACAGGTGAGAGTATAAAGTATAGTTTTCCTATGTGCTTTACAAAGTGAAGGCAACGCCACAAGAAGAGTTACCATGTTTTTCATCCAACATAGAATTGTTGGGATAATGCATAGTCTCTCAAGGGGACTACTTTAAAGGGCTTTGCCCTTTCGAGTGCTTAAGTTCTGGTTTGTTTGTTTAAGGGGGGAAGCTTATTACTTTGAAATTATACCTCAGTATAAATTGTCATTATTCAAAATGAGAACTGAAACTTATTATGTACATATATATACAGGTATGCTTAGGTTTGAATCTTAGTTCAGCTATATCATAGCTAAATGTCCTTGGACAAAGTCCTTAATGTCTTAGTGTCATCTGTAGAATGAAGACAATAATAGTAGTATCTGCCTCATAGAGTTTTTGTAAATATTAAATAAGTGGTGTGAATGAGATAATCCATGTATCACATGTAATCCATGAATGTAAAACTCTTAGAACAGGGCTTGGCATATAATAAGCACTTAATAAATGTTAATAGTCACTATTATATTTACATATAAGCAAAGTATATTAGTGTCTAGACTAAGAGTAAGTATAAAATATGAAGTGAGATTACAAAAAAACAAAAAAGCAAATAAAAAGAAGAAACCATAAGGTATCTTTACAGTGTAGAGACTAAGACCCAGTGGCTTTTTCACTAAACAAGAGAATTCATTTTTTCTTTATTCTGTGAGAATATATAGTTATCTCAACGCTCAGTGACAAAATGTGCCAGGCACATTACAGGTTTTCAATAAACACTTATTGAATTGAAGTATTTCAATACAAGGAGATTGTCTTAATAACCAAGGGGAAAAAGTTTGTCACTTTTTGATCCTATTAACTTCTATTTCTGCTTTAGATAATATCTCTTCCAGCTACTGAACTGCCTCACCATTCCTTTCCCTAGAGAACTAGAATTCTAGAAAGGAGAAAGATTGTAGGATTTTCTCCCAATTTGGACAGCAAGATCTACACTGAGAAAGTACAGTGCTTCCACCTGCTTTCTGACAAGTGCTCCTAAAAGTGTCTGTGTCCAATTAGGGAAATATAAAAGAATCAAAATGCAGGAAAAACAACTTTAAGGCAATAGAAAACCAAATAAATAACAGTATGGGGGGAAGAAAGAGAAATTCAAATCAAGTCAGTTTATATTTTTAATATATAACTTGTTTGGTAAATATCATGGCCACATCGATGTGGCAAGTAACCATAAACTGCATGTGTTCATTTTTGTACATCTATATTATTCATTTATATTTGTAGCCTAAATTGAACATCAAATTGAGATTTGTCTAATTTGAGACAGAAGTCAGTTTTCTAATACTGTTATAAAAAAGGTTTCTGAAGATAAGTGAATTTATACATTTGAAAGTTTTTATGTACTTACAGTATTTTTTACAGAAAATTTCTGAAAGATTCTTTTCTGAGTGTCATAGCTGTACACACGTGCATGCACATACATATATGCACACATGTTCAACTCAGTCCTTCATCCCTACTACTTCTTAAATTAAATGACATTTTCACCAGACTGCAAATATTTTAATAAAAACTTCATAAGTTCTGAAAATGTTGCAGCTATTGACTAATACATTGAATATTTCAAATGTATCTCAGAGATAGGAAGGGAAAAACAGCACAGTGATGATGTTTAAGGTCTATTTTACAATGAACAAAGCTAATACCTCTAGTTTTTAAAAAGTCTTTACATAGGATGTGTGCAATCATTTTGATGCAAAACGAACACATTTTCCATTTGTGTTAACAACATCATCAAAATTTTTAACTGATAAAAGTATACCTTGTGGTAGAGGAAGCGATACAAAATTCCACCCCTGAAGAACAGCTTAAGACAGTAAAAGGGCCCAAATATATACAGTAATATATAACTTCACCGTTATCATTTCTTTTTTGTGTGTGTGTGAGGAAGATCAGCCCTGAGCTAACATCTGATGCCAACCCTCCTTTTTTTTTTTTTTTTTTTGTTGCTGAGGAAGATTAGCCCTGGGCTAACATCCGTGCCCATCTTCCTCTACTTTTATATGGGACGCCGCCACAGCATAGCTTGACAAGCAGTGCATCAGTGCGCGCCTGGGATCCAAACCTGCAAACCCCAGGCCACCAAAGCGGAGCACATGCACTTAACTGCTGCACCACCAGGCTGGCCCCTACCATATCATTTCTTACCAGGGTCTCTAAAATAATTTAGCACTGTTCTGCCAATCTAAATCTCAAGGATATCTGGTAATTTCAGTAAACACAAATCTCAATGGAAGCAGCTTGATAACAAGAGCTTCTGGCGGCTCTTGATTAAATCAAGAAGTGTTTATTAATTGCCTTCTATGGACCCCTGGTGTTACATCCAAAGCAGTAATTCTTAAGCAATTGGAAAGTGCTACTCACCAGCAAGTGTATAATCCATATCAAAACCAAAACACTTTATTTTTTCCATGGCTAAACTTCGGTTCACAAACACCCTAAAGAAAAGAGTAAGAAATGATATCTCAATTAACAATGAAACAGAACAAAATTCTTGTGTTTAATGTAATTATATGGCTATCTTTCTAGATCTTCTCATTTAAATACCAATATTAAGATTCACAACAAAAATTATTCAAGTCCTTCTTATACCATAAGTGAAATCAGACATTATACGAAAATAAGTGGATTTTTTTATCATGTCTTGGTATTAACAATGCCATGTACTCAAGATTTCAAAGAATCACTCTCCTTTTCTATGTCTGACCCCATAAAAGAAGTTTATTTCTGAGATTTTACAATTCATTCACTCATTCATTTGTAATTTATTTAATAAACAGAGGTTCACTTAAATCCTACCATATGCCAGATACGAAAGACATAAATATAAATAGATTCATTCAACAAACGCTTACTGAGTGTCTACTATATGCCAGGTACTGCCATATGGCAGGGAACAAAAGAGTACCTGCCCTCATGGAACTTTTTGTTTTTTTTTTTAAAGATTTTATTTATTTATTTATTTTCCCCCCAAAGCCCCAGTAAATAGTTGTATGTCATAGCTGCATATCCTTCTAGTTGCTGCATGTGGGACGCGGCCTCAGCATGGCCGGAGAAGCGGTGCGTCGGTTCCCGCCCGGGATCCAAACCGGGGCCGCCAGCAGCAGAGCGCGCACACTTAACCGCTAAGCCATGGGGCCAGCCCATGGAACTTTTATTTTAACTCACAATCTCTATTCTTGAGGAATTCAGCCTAGCAGGAGAGAGATTTATAAGCAAATAATTACAGCAATTCAGTAAATGCTATCAACTAACACGGAGGAGAGAGCACCAGTTGTCTAGAGACCAGTAAGATGTTTGAGCTGAATCTTAAACCATCAGAAGTTTTTCAGGACAAAGCAAGAAAGGCAATCCAGGCAGAATAACCAAGCAAGGACAAGGTTTATAGTGAACTATAAAACATTTACTGTGGTTGGACCTGAGGAGTTTTCTTTGGTTTTGCTTTTCTGTGTGTTTTTGCAAAAGGAGGTTTGGGGGCGGGGGGGCAATAAAAGCTATGAAGCTAAAATGGTTAGCAGGGACCAAAATCATGAAGACTTTGTATGCCATATTAGAGAGTCTGGACTTTATCTTGCAGGCAAGAACAAATTATCAGATTTTTTTTTTTTTCCCTGAGGAAGATTCACCCTGAGCTAACATCCGCACCAATCTTCCTCTTTTTGTATGCGAGCTCTTGCCACAGCATGGCCACTGACAGACAAGTGGTATAGGTCTGTGCCCAGGAACTGAACCCAGGCCGCCAAAGCGGAACGCACCAAACTTAACCACTAGGCCACTGGGGCTGGCCCTATCACATTTGAGGAAATGAAATAATCAGATTCAAATTTCAGAAAGACCACTATGAAGACACAGGAAAAACTAAACATGTAATAGTATGGTAGATCATCACATGATGGTGTTTTGGGGTAAGTTTTAATCATCTCTAAAAATAAGGATACCCTTTCTATCTGATCCCCAGCTTGGTGGCCAAAATTACTAAATGGTTTAGCTTCTTATTAGCAAATCTTTTCTTTGCCTTCATTTTATAAGTAACTACGAGAAATAAGAATGCTACAAATCACCTAGGAAACTTGTTAAAAATAAGGATGCCTGAGCTAGGCTCCCCCACTAATGATCTAGTTCAATGAGTCTCCAAAGAGGAGTAACTGCACCAGGGGATGCAGAAGACTCCACTGAGATACAAGAAGAAAACATTAAATCTTCTTATATTTATTTCATTATTTAAAAATGTCTAATTTTTGTATGTTTTCTACTATATATAAATAAGCCCAGTAGTATAATTTATAAATAAGCACATACAGGGACGAATGTTCCATATTTTAACTGATGGAATACTCAAGAGTTTGGAAACCACTGATGTAGGTAATGACTTTTTTTTTTTTTTTTTTTTTTATTATTGCCTTATATATTTTTTTTTTATTGATATTTTAATGGTTTCTAACATTGTGAAATTTTGGGTTGTACATTTTCGTTTGTCCATCACCCCATATATGACTCCCTTCACCCCTTGTGCCCACCCCCCACCCCCACTTCCCAGGTAACCACAGTCCAGTTTTCTCTGTCCATGTGTTGGTTTATATTCCACATATGAGTGAGATCATACAGTGTTTGTCTTTCTCTTTCTGGCTTATTTCACTTAACATAATACGCTCCAGGCCCATCCATGTTGTTGCAAATGGGACGATTTTGTCTTTTTTTATGGCTGAGTAGTATTCCATTGTATATATATACCACATTTTCTTAATCCAATCGTCAGTCGAGGGACACTTAGGTTGCTTCCACTTCTTGGCTATGGTGAATAATGCTGCAATGAACATAGGGGTGCATAAGCCTCTTTGGATTGTTGATTTCAGGTGCGTTGGATAGATTCCCAGTAGTGGGATGGCTGGATCATAGGGCATCTCTATTTTTAATTCTTTGAGGAATCTCCATACTGTTTTCCATAGAGGCTGCACCAATTTGCATTCCCACCAGCTGTGTATGAGGGTTCCTGTTTCTCCACATCCTCTCCAACATTTGTTGTTTTTTGTCTTGGTGATTATAGCCATTCTAACGGGCGTGAGGTGGTATCTTAGTGTTGTTTTGATTTGCATTTCCCTGATGATTAGTGATGTTGAGCATCTTTTCATGTGCCTATTGGCCATCTGTATATCTTCCTTGGAGAAGTGTCTGTTCATTTCCTCTGCCCATTTTTTGATCGGGTTGTTTGTTTTTTTGTTGTTCAATTGTGTGAGTTCTTTATATATTATGGAGATCAACCCCTTGTCAGATGTATGTTTTGCAAATATTCTCTCCCAGCTGGTTGGTTGTTTGTTCATCTTGATTCTGGTTTCATTTGTCTTATAAAAGCTCTTTAGTCTGATAAAGTCCCACTTGTTTATTTTTTCTTTAGTTTCCCTAGTCTGGGTAGGCATGTCATCCGAAAAGATTCCTTTAAACCCAATGTCAAATAGTGTGTTGCCTATATTTTCTTCTATGAGTTTTATAGTTTCAGGTCTCACCTTCAGGTCTTTGATCCATTTTGAGTTAATTTTTGTGAATGGCGATAGCACATGGTCCACTTTCATTCTTTTGCATGTGGCTGTCCAGTTTTCCCAACACCATTTATTGAAGAGACTTTCCTTTCTCCATTGCATGTTCTTAGCACCTTTGTCGAAAATTAGCTGTCCGTATATGTGTGGTTTTATTTCTGGGCTTTCAATTCTGTTCCATTGATCTGTGTGTCTGTTTTTGTACCAGTACCATGCTGTTTTGATTACTATTGCTTTGTAGTATGTTTTGAAGTCAGGAATTGTGATGCCTCCTGCTTTGTTCTTTTTCTTTAGGATTTCTTTAGCTATTCGGGGTCTTTTGTTGCCCCATATAAATTTTAGTATTCTTTTTTCTATTTCTGTGAAGAATGTCATTGGGATTCTGATTGGGATTGCATTGAATCTGTAGATTGCTTTAGGTAATATAGACATTTTAACTATGTTTATTCTTCCAATCCACGTGCATGGGATCTCTTTCCATTTCTTTATGTCATCGTAGATTTCCCTCAATAATGTCTTGTAGTTCTCATTGTATAGGTCCTTCACCTCCTTGGTAAGATTTATTCCTAGGTATTTTATTCTTTTTGATGCAATTGTAAATGGTATTATCTTTTTGAGCTCTCTTTCTGTTAGTTCATTATTAGCATATAGAAATGCAACTGATTTTTGTAGATTGATTTTGTACCCTGCAACTTTGCTGTAGTTGTTGATTGTTTCTAACAGTTTTCCAACAGATTCTTTAGGGTTTTCTATATATACAATCATGTCATCTGCAAATAGTGAGAGTTTCACTTCTTCGTTACCTATTTGGATTCCTTTTATTCCTTTTTCTTGCCTAATTGCTCTGGCCAAAACCTCCAGTACTATGTTGAACAGGAGTGGTGAGAATGGGCAGCCCTGCCTCGTTCCTGTTCTCAGAGGAATGGCTTTCAGTCTTTCCCCGTTGAGTATGATGTTAGCTGTGGGTTTGTCATATATGGCCTTTATTATGTTGAGGTACTTTCCTTCTATTCCCATTTTATTGAGAGTTTTTATCATAAATGGATGTTGTATCTTGTCAAATGCCTTCTCTGCGTCTATTGAGACGATCATGTGGTTTTTATTCTTTGTTTTGTTGATGTGATGTATCACGTTGATTGATTTGCGGATGTTGAACCATCCCTGCGTCTCTGGTATAAATCCCACTTGATCATGGTGTATGATCTTTTTAATATATTGTTGTATTCGGTTTGCCAATATTTTGTTGAGGATTTTTGCATCAATGTTCATCAGCGATATTGGCCTGTAATTTTCTTTCTTTGTATTGTCTTTGTCTGGTTTTGGTATCAGGGTGATGTTGGCCTCATAGAATGATTCAGGAAGTGTTCCATCTTCCTCTATTTTTTGGAATAGTTTGAGGAGGATGGGTATTAAATCTTCTTTGAATGTTTGGTAAAATTCACTGGAGAAGCCATCTGGTCCTGGACTTTCATTTTTTGGGAGGTTTTTGATTACTATTTCAATCTCTTTACTTGTGATTGGTCTATTCAGATTCTCCATTTCTTCTTGGTTCAATTTTGGGAGGTTGTATAAGTCTAAGAATTTATCCATTTCTTCTAGATTGTCCAATTTATTGGCATATAATTTCTCATAGTATTCTCTTATAATCCTCTGTATTTCCATGGTATCCGTTGTAATTTCTCCTCTTTCATTTCTAATTTTATTTACTTGAGCCTTTTCTCTTTTTTTCTTAGTTAGCCTGGCTAAGGGTTTGTCTATTTTGTTTATCTTCTCGAAGAACCAACTCTTTGTTTCATTAATCCTTTCTACTGTTTTTTTGGTCTCAATATCATTTATTTCTGCTCTTAAACTCTTCACCAACTCATATATTACTATTTTAAATTTTAATAGAAAACTTTCCCTCTCATCTCAGAATGTATGCACCAATTTTAAATGCAGACAAATAATCAAATATTTTCTTAAAAATACTTTAATCCAAGACTTAAAATCAATACACCCTTGAATCCGGAACTGTTATCTTCTGAAAAATAGGAAAATCATTACATATCTCATAGTGTGCTATGCACACTAGACTAGCTCTGTAAAACTTTTAGTCCCTGAGAGATATGTTATATAAAATATTTATAGGGGCCAGCCCTGTGGCTTAGCGGTTAAGTGCACGCACTCTGCTGCTGGCGGCCCGGGGTTCGGATCCCGGGCGCGCACCGACACACCGCTTCTCCGGCCATGCTGAGGACCCGTCCCACATACAGCAACTAGAAGGATGTGCAACTATGACATACAACTATCTCCTGGGGCTTTGGGGGAGAAAAAAAAAGAGGAGGATTGGCAATAGATGTTAGCTCAGAGCCGGTCTTCCTCAGCAAAAAGAGGAGGATTAGCGTGGATGTTAGCTCAGGGCTGATCTTCCTCACAAAAAAAAGTAAAATAAAATAAAATATTTATACTTTCTTTCCCTAAGAAAACCTGGTCTTCTGGAATATCAATATTTACTTTGTCTTGGGTTAATAACGGATGAGAGACAGAAAAAGAGTAGTGGATAGCTGAAAGACACAAGGAATTAGAGGATAATGACACCCACCCAAATCTTTCTCAAAACATCCTACAACACCAAATATATCACCACAACCCTTCTACCACTTCAGCAAACTTAACATTGCTTTTACTGATAAGAGCATCTACTTTATCATCACCTTTTCCCAGTTACATAAATCCTTTTGAAGGCACAAGAGGGCGAAAAGACACAATGTAATGGTTCTAACTCTGGAAACTGTTACCACTGAAGCTTAGGCTTTTCAAACACATTCGCAATTCAAGCTAGGGGGCCAACTGGATCAAATCCTTAATCAGAGCCCAAACAGCTGACATGCCTAAAATATTCTACAGGAATTCAGGCAGGAATGGCCTGGGAAGATTTTTCTTCCTTGTGATACAATCCAGGAGAGATATATAAGGAACCACATAATAAAAGAAACAGCTTTGATTCTGACAGAAGAATGATGCGAGCTGGTTGATTTCAAGCACAGCTAAAATCAGAGGAAAAAAGAGACTGTGCTAATATCATTCAATCAGTGCTAAAGGTAGAAAGAAACTATCAACAGACCCAGCAAGATAGGTTACCCGTTTCTCTCTTGGCCAGAAGAGAGATTAAGCCTGTACTCCTTATCATATATTTTTTAAGGATATAAAGATCATAATGCACCTCAGGTATTATTCATACAAACTCTAGGGATGACATCAGAAATATGAAATCTATTGTTTTTGTCAAAATAATCACTGCTAAGTATCCATCAAATCGCACCCTTCTATAATTAGTCACTTTATCCAATCAACACATTTGTTGAATGCCTACTACAAAGCATGTACCATTTTGTGACATATATTCCAGAAGCTGTCCTTCAGGCAGTAGCCAGAGCTAGGAAAGACTTTCTAGATACCTAAAATTAGGAAATAAGATGTTTTCCTATGAAGATTTTCTACCAAATGTCCTTTATCTTTTCATTTTCATTCAAAACTAAACACCCTCATCCACAGAAGCAAATCCTGAACTTAAAAAAGAGACAATCACTCCTGCCTCCCCTTCTAATTCATTCCTATTACGAAACAAAAAGAAAAATCTCACATATATTCTCATCTCTCTTTTTCTTTCTCTAATTTATGCTATAAAACATGGGAGGAGGGGGCAATAGGGAATAAAATCTAATTCGTGTGCAAATATCTAAAGTACATAAGCAAAGCTATAATGACAAAACAGAACAGCTGCATTATGGAGAACTGTAATAATATATATGCTAAGATTTACAAAGATAATAAACATCCAAATGCTGACAGTATGCACTGACTTCAGCAGAGAGGCAGCCTTGAGCCAGAAATACCATGTCTCCAGGATACAGTCTTCAAGAGAAACTAATCTCTTGGCCTCAAACTAATGACCACTCTTTACTGTTGTAACAAAATAAAGTGTTAGGTACTATATCAATTAAAAGACTGGCTTCCTGTCCCACCATACATTTAAAACAAAAAGATCTTATCTGCTTGGGGAATCCAAAAATTTCTATTGGTCCCAGGACCTTGACTCTATTTTTGTCAATTCTGGTTTACTTATGTCACTTTTCTAAATTATTAACCAATGGAACATACTCCACCTCTATCTGCAAGAGCTTGTATACATATGTGCAACTTTCCAAAGCCTGCTTTAAATAAAGCACAAAGTTGCCACCCTAGAAAGCAGGACCGAACTAAGCATCCAACCTTAAAATGCAATTATCAGCCAGAAATTCCTATACACTAAGTTATTTGCAAGATACAGATTTGAGCATTAATAAGAGAAACAATCGTTAGGAGACAGACACAGGAACACTATAAAACCAGGCACAGACTGCAACACAAAGACAAATGTAACAGCTTTTACTATCATATTCCACTGCAGTAAGGCATGAAATTTGAAGAATTCTATCCAAATAAATACAGATATTAACCATAAGAAATAAGACTATCAATATGATGTGCTTTAAGAATAGGGATCTAATATTCTAACGAACATGAACATGCAATTTACTAAATTTGGAATTTCATAAATAGCAAACTCTTAATGATTTTGAGATTTAACTCATAAATCAAAGCAGCATTACCTCATCTGTCACTGGTTGCGGTTCTGCAAAGTGAGAAACTATGAGTCAACTAATTCTTGAAGTCACATAACAAAATTCTTCTTCAACTCTCTAGTATAATTTTTCGTGTGTGACTTTAACCTAACTTTAAAAAGACTGTTTTAGTCTGAACCAGGCTCCTCAGCAGCATGTATCTTCTGAGACAGTGTTGGAGAAAACCCCTCTGTGTCTAATTTAACTCGTCATTGGATATCACTGTTGCTCCGCACAAATCCATTTGGAATAGAATTTCTTTGGCAATGGTGAACTTTATCCCGAGCTCCTCCTCTTGCCTAGGAGTCACAATTTCCTGGCCAAGTGCCCAACAATAGTTACTGCAACAACAAATGAGACTAAGGATATAAGTATAAAATCTTCTTGAGCATGTTTTGGTTATGGGTTTGTGTAATTCTATACTCAAATTTTGTTATAAAAAAGAGAAGAAAAAGTGCTTTTGTGAAACTGCAAATTTATATTATGAACCAAATGATGTTTCTCTGTGTCTATGTGTGTTTTTATTTAATAGAAAAATTCTATAATGTTGATTTTTGTTGAAAGCCTAATTTAGTTATCTTTCTCCCCAAACTAGTTTGCATTTCTGCTATTGGCACTCTCCTTTTCCCACTCAAGTCTAAAATCTAGTTAATATCTTTTGATTATTTCCTTTCCCTCAAATCCACATCATCTCACAATCATCTAATTTGCCTTCATTTAAATCTCCACATGTCTCTGAAATCCAGATCTTCCATTAGGTTCACACTGCCAACAACTTGTCCAGGTCCTCATGAATTCTTTGGCAATCATTTCCCAATTGCTCTGCTTGCACACTAATGCCAAACTAATTGCTTTGAAGTAGTGCTACTCAAAATATGGCCCACAGGGGGCCTACCCGGTGGGGTGGTGGTGAAGTTCATGCACTCCACTTAGGCACCCCTGTGGTTCAGAGGTTCGGATCCTGGGGTGTGGACCTATGCACCACTCATCAAGCCATGCTGTGGCAGCGTCCCACATACAAAATAGAGGAAGACAGGCAGAGATGTTAGCTCAGGACCAATCTTCCTCAGCAAAAAGAGGAAGACTGGCAACAAATGTCAGCTCAGGGCCAATCTTCCTCACCAAAAAAAAAAAAGTAATCTACAGACCAATGCTGGTCTGTGAACACTGGAAACAGTTGTTACTAACCCATTACATGACACATACAGAAATCACAAGTATTTAGCAACTTTTTAGCAATTTCACAGAGAAATTTTATGTCTGTTGAATGTAATAATAAAAAATAGACTTACATTTTATGTCACTTCATTTTTCTAGTAATTCATTTTTATTATGCAAGTGTATCAATTTGAAACAGATTGGAATTTTTTTTAAAAACTGGTCCTCCATCATAGATAATTTGAGAAGCACTGTCCTAAAGCCCAGGTCCAATCACATTGCTCGCCTGCTTTACTAATCCTTAGACATTCCTCTTTACCTACCCAAACTAATAAATTACAAATTTTTGTATCTTCAAGGAGTTCAAAGCCTTTCATCATCTTTCCACAGTTTTATCTCACATTGCTCCACATCATGCATCTTTTGCTCTAATAATCAAAATGAACTACTTGCTATTTCCTAAAAGTATCCTGAGGCTTTGTTTATGCTGTTCCCTATACCTGAAATGTCCTCCTCAGTTATCTCTTATCTTTCAAGACCCAGCAATCTCAAGTGATTTCTTCAAGAAACTATTCTGGCTGTGCCACAGAACTATGTGACAGTGATGCCTCTGAGTCTCAGATTCCTTTTCTACTTAATGAAGAGGTTTCACCAACAACTAAAATTCTATAAAGTTGTGATCCATGTGAGAGGTCTGAATATTTAAAATCCTTTATTTTGGGACTTACTATATTTTGTCATATACATAAAAGATGCGGGTAGTTCTCTTATTCTTTACTGGATTATAAACTTTGAGACCAGGATTTACTGCCTTCCCAGCATCTAGCACAGGGCCTTGTAAAGAGCAGACACAATATTTAACTGAACTAAAAATTAAACTAAAAACTTAACAGAAGTTAGTGGTTGCCAGAGCCAGTGGGAGGAGGGAATGGGGAGTCCTTCTGCTAATAAGTACAGGGTTTCTTTTGAGGATAATGAAAATGTTCTAAAATTAGATAGTGATGATGGTTGTACAACTCTGTGAATATACTAAAACCACTGAACTGTATACTTTAAAAGGGTGAATTGAATGGTATGTGAACTATATCTCAATAAAGCTATTATTTTTAAAATGTAATGGTAAGACCTCAGTCTGCTGTTATTTCCCCATCCTTCAGTGAAAAGTATGCTTAGTGATCTAAAAAAATACAGGTAAGAGCCTTCTAATTTATGAAATGGATTCTTAAAAATAGAAAGTGCAAATACCATGGACATACAGAGACGATAAGAAATTCTCGACTAGATTATAAAAGCAAAAGTCATTTAGCAGCATTAGTTTTTTTTTTCATAAATTCTAGCCAGCAACTTCTTACTAATTTGTCTGAATATTTTCTCTGAGGAACATTCTCAGGAGGGATACATTCTGTTTATCAGATTGTGCCAGGAGAACAGCAGCCTATGCTTTAAAAGTCTGAATAACAAGCATATTAGTATTTCTAAAATAAAACACGAATTAATTATAATACTCATTTTCTCGCTCAAATACTCAATATAAAAAAGTTCCAGTGACAAGCAGTGAATAGGCAGGCATGCATAAAAACAAAATTAAAGATGATTAAAATTGAAGATGCCATCAATTGTAAAACTCACCCATATTATATGCCACTAACAAAGGGAAGAAAAATGCCCGAGAAAAGTCAGAGCCTCATAAAGCTAGGATATCAAAGGGCTATACCTGAAATACAAGGAAAAAGGAGAAATAAATGTGCAACAGAGAAGGAGCACACAAACAAATTTCCACATCTCAGCCCTGCCACTGAGTACAGGGAGGGGGAACCTCCTAGAGAATTTGAACTAGTAAGTCATGTAGGCTTGTGGTCTAAATTTACACTACTAGGATGGTTAATATTGCCCCTAGGTGACTGAAAGAAATGAAATCCTTTGGAAGAACTAATTCTAGGTGATATACTGCTAGATGCAGCCCAACTTCAGAGATGTCTACATATGAAAAAATGTGTATCTTACAAGTGATAAAATACTAAGAGTATTGATCATACTATCTTTCCACCAAAGATTTCAAAGCATATTTAAGGAGAATCTTCTCAAGGAAGAGACATTAAAATGCCCTTCACCTTCACTCTCAAATGAATAAACTGCAGTAATGAGGGCAGGATGGTGGGGAATAAAAGAGAGGGCTAACAAATGAACAATGCACAAATTAAGGAGAAACCAGAGACAGTATCAGTACTTCTGAAAATAAATGTACTGTTCTAAAACATCAGTCTAATTAAACACAGCCTTTTCCAATGACTTTTTCCTATTTTTCTCTAAATTCTTTTCTCACTTTTTCTCTCCAATTTTTTAAAGACCAACGTATAAAAAATAAGTTTATAAAATGCAGCAAAATATTAAGGTTGAATCCTGTGGGGTAAGTATTAGAGAAGAAAATACGATTATCCACATTATCATTAAGCCAAATTAACAAGTATACTGACTGTGCCTATAATGGAAAAGAGAAGTCAAAATACAGAATTTAAAATAAAAGCAAATGGTAAAACTCACTTTGGCCTATTACCTAAAAGACAGCAACTCTAGTAATAAAAGGCATACTAACAACTCAAGAGGACTAGGGTTCAATCACGACACTGAAAGGAGAGTGCAATTTTTCCTACATTACACATCCTAGCGTACCTGTACTTCCCCAAATATATTCGCTTGAAAATGAATAAAAAAATAACCTTTTTATTGAAAAGAATTTTAAGTAAGCAAGTTGAGGAGTTTCTGAAGTCTCATTCCCCCACCAACTTTATTGAGGTATAATTTACTTAAAATAAAATTCACCCATTTTAAATGTCAAGTATGGTGAGTTTTGGTAATTGTATACACTAATATAACAACTACCACAACCAATCCAAAATATTCCTTCACGTCTTTTTCCCAACCCTCCCCAACCCCTGACCCTAGCTACCAGTGAGCTATGCTTTCTGTCACTATAGTTTTCAAATCAAACATCATGTAGTTTGTGTCTGGCTTCTTAGCATAATACTTCTGAGATTCATTCATGTTGTTACATGTATCACAACTAGTTCTTTTATTTCTGAGTACTATTCCATTGTATAGATGTACCACAATTTATTTATCCATTCAGTTAATGGACATTTTGGGTTGTTCCAGTTTTTGACTACTATAAATAATGCTGCTATGAACAGTCACATACAAATCCATGTGGACATATGCTTTCATTTCTCTTAGGCAAATACCTAAAAGTAGAATTACTAGGACATTTGGTAAGTGTATGTTTAGTTTTTTTATTTTGCATTCTCATCAGCAACACATGTGAGTTCTACATTGCTCCACATTGTCAGTGTGTTTAATTTCAGTCATTCTAGTGGGTGGGCAGTGGTATCTCACTGTGGTTTTAATTTGTATTTCCCTAATGACTAATGATGTTGAGCATATTTTCAAGTGCTTATTGGCCATATCTTTTCTGTGTCTTAAATATCTATTCAAATCTTTTGCCCATTTTTTTTTGTGTGTGTATGTGTGTGTGTGGAAGATCAGCCCTGAGCTAACATCCATGCCAATCCTCCTCTTTTCGCCGAGGAAGACCAGCTCTAAGCCAACATCTATCGCCAAACTCCTTTTTTTTTGCCCCCAAAGCCGCAGTAGATAGTTGTATGTCATAGCTGCACATCCTTCTAGTTGCTGTATGTGGGATGCGGCCTCAGCATGGCCGGAGAAGCGGTGCGTTGGTGCGCGCCAGGATCCGAACCCGGGCCGTCAGTAGCGGAGCGCACGCACCCAACCGCTAAGCCATGGGGCTGGCCCTCTTTTGCCCATTTTTAAACTGGGTTGTTTGTCTTATTATTGTGTTGTAAGAATTCTTCATATATTTTGGATATAAGTTCTTTATCAGATACATATGTATTGAGAACATTTTCTCCCAGTCTGTGGTTTGCCTTTTCATTTTTTTTTTGGTGTCTTTCAAAAAGCAAAGGTTTTTGTTTTCTTTTGCCAGGAAGATTAGCCCTGAGCTAACATCTGTTGCCAAGACTCCTCTTTTTTTGTGTGTGCTGAGGAAGACTGGCCCTGGGCTAACATCCATGCCCATCTTCCTCTACTTTAGATGGGACGCCACCACAGCATGGCTTGATGAGCAGTGCATAGGTCCGCACCCGGGATCTGAACCTACAAACCATGGGCCATGGAAGCGGAGCACATGAACTTAACCACTGCACCACCAGGCCGCCCCTCCCCCCCCTTTTTTAAATTTTGATGAAGCCCAATTTATCAATTTTGTCTTTCATGTTTTTATGTGTTTTATCTAAGAAATCTTTACCTAATTCAAGGTCATAAAGATTTTCACCCACACTTTAACTTTTATACTCAGGTCTATGATCCATTCTCTGTTATCTTTTATATACGGTTTGAGGTAAAGGCCGAGGTTCATTTTTTTCAAATGAATGCTCAGTTGTTCCAGCACATCTGTTAAAAAGACTAACCTTTTGCCATTGAATTACCTTGGCCTAACTGCTGCAAAGCAATTGACTATACCTGTGTGGGTCTACGAACTCCCTACTAGGCTTCATACTTTATATATGTCTTTCCTTATACCACACCGTCTCGATTACCATAGGTCTACATAGGGCTTAAGTATAATTTTTGATGATTTAACTCTAATAACAATCCCTTCCTATTACTACTAGGGAAATATTTCATAGATATCAAATGATAGACTGTACTACGTGCATGTCAAAATATCACACATACGAAAATTATGAATATAAGTATTCTTTTCACCCCAAAGTACAAAATTTATCCACTTATTTCTAAAGATAGCAAAGGAGAATAAAAGCTAAGTGATTTCATTTATATGATCCATGCATTTCAAACTCACTTGCTCATTACTTATTCATACAGTACAAGAACTGCCCCAGGGGCCCCCAGAAATAAAGCTAAAAGATATCTCAGCCCTTATAATGTCCTTTGGTTTATGCAGATCTCTTTTTAGGTAACATATGCTTTACCATAGATGAAAAATTAGTACTAATTACTTCCCAAGAATTCTAATTGCATCTAGAAATATAGTTCTTAAATCTACAAACTAGTTTTATAAAAAACTATGTGTACAAGACTGACAAATATTATCAGCATCTTTGATAATCTTTATCATAAAAATTGTTTAAAAACTGCAGATTTGTAGCTAGTGCTGGAAGGAAAGAAAACATACAATCCTAAAGAGGCAGTCCTTTCATAATTTTCACATTTAAAGAAACATCAAAATGCTAGTGATGTCATAAGAGGTCTAAAAATAATACAGAATTATTTATACACATGGCTGTTCTCTTCATTCAAGAATGATATTTAAAAATAGCCGTAAAGTGGGCCAATTTTATTTTGCTCATAATCAATATATGATTAGATTAAAATAAATGATAAACTTGAGGCTCTGAAACTACTTCAAAATTTCTAATAGAACAAAGAACTAGAAAAAGAGCTTCCAGAAAAATCAAAATTAAAATTTTACTGTATTTTTGAAGATTTTTTTGAGAGATCTATGTCCTATTTAATCACAGGGAATGTCTCTCTGAAATTAACCAGGTCTAGTTATGCTTGAAGGCTAGAAATGAGATAATTAACAGTATACAGTCATTAACTTATATGTCACTTCTTATAGTGGTCACAGAAAGAATATCAGTAACAATTCAGACTCTGAAGCATAAAAGAAAATAATATAAAAACAATAAAAAAACCTAACACAGAACTATTTTATATTGCAAAGTAAAGAGAAATAGTGGGTTCTACCTGAAATTATTTTTTGCCTACACTACCCAGAAAGAAACAAAATCCCAAGCTGCTTTTTGCTCAGTCTTACACACCATTTTCTAAAGGCACAAATTATTAAAAAATGGCTTTGAATTTTTCAACTTCACTCATTTCTATGTAAAATTCTTTGGTAAGGAACCACTGTTTGCTTCCAATCTTCATAAACACTTTCTACCAAACAACAAAACATATACCACAGGGTAAACAGAGTGCTATTTATCACTAAATTCCTATTAAGATTATCCATCCTCAATGCTGTCTTTCACAATAGCAACAGTAACTTTACAGTAGATTACACATGAAACATTTGTTAATAACGTACGCTTTCAGCTGAATTTCTTTCAATCTCTCCTTCTATCTCCACTCTCGGTCTAGTAGCACTGCTTATTAATCTTTCCAATTCACTCAGATGACTAGAACATCTCTTTGCTGAGAAAAATGAGAGAAAAAGCATAATAAACTCACTTACCCCTCCTTAGACATTCTCAAAGATCTACTTCCTGTGGATGAGAATACAGGATCAACAAACAAGCTTCACTGATCTCTTGAGAACTGTAGCTCATTTGTTTAAGGACAGAGAACTCAAGGCCCTGAGAGGCCCAACACATTCGGGCACAATGCCGAACCCTAACCAGGCAATATCTCAGTGACCAATATCCTCAGCTTTAAATACTTGAAAACCTAAGAATAATATAAAAAAACTGGAGAACAGGAAAAATAACTAATAGTCTGAACTGTTTAAGACTAGCCAGTTTAGGAAGGAGGCAATCCAAATGGCAAGTTCCCATAAGAGACAGGACTCGTTACTGGCAAACAAACACAAAAACCAAGTTTACCCCCTAATGAGGTCCGCCAACAGTACGCAAACAATGTGTGTTTCACAGAATGCAGCAGCCCTAGTCAGTCCAAATCATTTTTAGTTTACTCTGGGAGAGGAAAGAGAAATCAACAAAATAAATAATAATATGTTTTAAGTATCAGTTTAGTTATTTCCTTCCCTTAGAAAATGAACAATGTGAACTACAAGAGAAGGAAGTATTTATGTGCCGATCATATTATAGGAGGAACCTAAAGCATTTCCACACTGAGGTCTTTTTTTCTTATCATTAACTGCCTTTAAGGAAAACATCTGTGTTCACAAATATTTTACTCAATCACCTGAAAATTTCAGCTCATGTGAAAAGAAATTTACAGATCTTTGGCATATGGGGGATGAATCCAGAACATTCTAAAGGTTAATTCCAAATCTCAGAGAAAGCTGAAGTTTGAAAGAAAAACATCTGTCACATTCCTGCCTCCTGGCCAATATAATGCATAGGGATTACGCAACAGGAGAAGAAATAAACAAGTGTGCTAAAATCTAAGAACACTGATATGACAAATAAATCCTCCTACTAGTGATTTACTAAAAATAAAATATATACGCACCTTAAAGAAATACTACTTGAATTAAAACTTCAATTTTAAAAAAACTTTCTCTCTTTAAATACTACCAAAATATCTTACCATAAAGTTCTCTATTAGTTATTAAAATGTTTAAATAGTTACCAAATAAATAAAAGCACTATTAAATACTATAAATTCAAACTAAAATTATTTTTGGTTTATTTATGTATTTTAACAGAAAGAGAATGAGCACCAGAGCAACTAGGTTTAAATCCCAGCTTCTCCACTTTCTGGCTTTGAAACCTTGAATAAGTTACTTAACCTATGCCTGATATTTTTTATCCATAGAAGACGGATAACATCTGGTAAGGTTACTGTCTATCATTTGTAAGCACTCAAAGAACTATTGTAACATGGCGGGTGGGGGTATGGGGAAGCAACTGGATTGTCGAGCATTACCTCACCAAAATATCTCTTGGGAAATATTTTACAAAATCCAATTCTCAGACTGTACATGAATATGAAGGACTTTCACTGACTAGCCTCAAACCAAATTCCATAAATATAAGAATACAAACTGAACATGGAAAAATGATCTAATCCTTATGAGTGCCAATGTCCCATGGCTTCCCTGGATTTTCAGCTTGTGGCATCACAGCTCAGTGTGGTGGAAATAAACGTAATTACTATTTTAAGACTTTACTATTTGCAAAGAGAAAGGAAAACAAAATTTCTCTCTTGAACAGAGGGTATACACACTTACATGAGCTTCCTACGCAAAAAATACTGCATTGTCTGAAGACGATTAGCTCTTTTAAACTCCTTCATATATTCAAAAAATACTTACTGAATCTCTAGGTGCCTGGTACCAGTAATACAAACACAGCAGTCCTTGATTTTAAGAAGTTCAAAGTCTAATGGAGGAGGTCCAGTTAAAAGTCAAAAAGTAGTGTGTAACTGTGCTAGAGATATGCACAACAGAGAAGTGCATCTATATTCTCTTGGCTGAGTCTTACTGAAAGACAGGATGACCAAGTTGTTGTTTTTAAACTAACTCTGTGCTAGTAAGCACTTTATTTATCTATCATCTCATTTAATCTTTGAATAACTCTATGAGGTAGAAATTATATGAATTTCGTAGATGACAAAAGTTACAGAAGTTAAATACTGTAATTCTAAAGAAATTAAATGGAATAATTCAAAATGCTAACTCAAGGCCCAAGCTCTAATCAGGCGAGGAAGAAAGGAGGGGGTGAAGAACGTTTCAACAGAAGAGGAACTATGAATGAAAGGCAGAGTGACACAGAAATTATGATGTGTGAAAAAAAAACTAGACACAGTTCAGAACTGACAGAATACAGTTTGAAGAAGGGAGCTGCTCAAGATGAAAGTGGAAAGGATCAGTCTCACAGGGCCTTGAATGCTGAGTTAAGGAGCTTAGAATTCATCCTATAGCATGCTGGATGTGATGCCACTGACAGTTTTAAGCAGAGTAATAATATGATTTAAAGACACATTTGAAGAGGACAAGGATGAAGGCAGACAGACCTAATGTGGGTTACTATAGTAATCCAGGACAGCGACGACCAGAGCCTGGACTAGTGATATCAGGAATGGAAAGAACAGGCTAGAACCTAGAAATGATCAGGAGGTTCGTATTAAAGCATGCACATCCATGCGAGTATGTGTGTGCACATATGCTTAAATGTATTGAAAAGGGACCTGAAGAATGACCTCCAAACTACCGATGGTGTTCATCAACAAGAACGGGGCGGGGGGAGGGGGGGGCAGTAATAAGAATTTACTCATGTATTACCTAAATAATTTTAAACACTTTAAAAAAATAATTAAGAGATTACAATTTGGGATTGATGATTGTATTACTCTCTACTTCTTGGATCTATGGTAGTCATATTCAGAGACAGTTTAACTTCCTAATGCTAATGGATGTAGTAACAAAGTTCTCTTTTAAAAAGCTTTGAAAAGGAGGTAGGTAGAAATAGAGCCAGGAAAGTACTTCAGATCTTCTGACTCAAATCAAAGTTCTTATGGTTTAAATAAATGTTTAATATGTAACTGGAAACTATAAAAAGTAACATAGCATTTTGGAAAAAAGATTCCAAAATGAAATTCTGAAATAAAAAATTATAAAAACCAAAATTAAAAATGTGATGATTAGATTCAGCTCAGACCCAACTAAAAAGAGAATTAGTAAACTGGAAGGTAGGTCAGAAAAAACCTTCCAGAATATAACATGGAGAGAAAAAAGGATGGAAAATATAAAAGGATAAGAGAAGAGAGAACACAGGGCTCAAGTCTAACATATGTTTATTAGATTTCAGAAGGAGAGGAGAAAGAGAATAGAGCAGAGACAATATATGAAAAAATAATGACTGAGAATTTACAAGACTCATTAAAGACAAGCATAGAATCAAGAACGACAATGAATCCCAAACAAGATAAATAAAAAGAAATCCAAAGTTTATCACCTACCAATTTGGGGAGGAATATGAGTGAGAGTGACTCTTCTGATACGTCTTTTGCATAGTTTTGACTTTTGAAAGCACGTTACTATTATATATAATAATATATATAATAATAGTGTTATGAAACAGGATGTATTACTATGTAATAACATTATATGTTATGTTAAACAATAACAAATAATACAATTAAATCAGTAAGAATGGAAAAAAGAAAAAAACCACTTAACTGAAAGCAAACAAACAAATGAACTTAATTACACTGTATACAACTATTCCAACCACACTGTGTGGAAAAAATAGCAAGAAAGAACTAATAAAAAATAACTAAAAAAAACAGTATTTGACTATCTACCTTTAGCCACTGGCAGGGTAGGGTAAGAGAGTAGAAGTATTGCAAACAAATCCTGAACTTTTTTTAGGTTTGTTTGTTATACTATGGGTGAATCAATTCTGAAACTATTTTAGATGTATTATTAGAGTGAGCAAATGAGTAAATATGTGATGTTGTTGGGAGCCAGGGTTCTCACTGTAGAACAAGAGATACACAAACACAGAATGGGAGTAAACAAGAAAGAACCTTTTTGGGATACACTGGAATTGGAATGATCGTATGAACTCATGATTTCTAAAATATGTATAAGAATGTGCACCCAGTGAAAATAAACTTCACAAACAAAGGTAAAGATATCTCTAGATCACTCCACCCAAAATAAGCAGCATACACCTATAATACTGTCAAGTACATATAGAAGATTATACAACATAGACTATTAGCCCATAAACCAAATCTCAATAAATTTAAAAGGACTGAATCATACAAAATATGTTCCCCAACCACAATGAAATGAGGTACAAATCAACAGCAGAAGACAACTCAGGACATTCACAAATATGTGGAAATTCAACAACACATTCCTAAATAACCAATGGGTCAAAAAGAAATCACAAGGGAAATTAGAAAATACTTAGAGATAATTGAAAACAAAAACACAACATACCAAAATTTATGGGATGCAGTTAAAGCTGTACTCAGAGGTAAATTTATAGCTTTATCTTTCCTTCCCACCCCCCAAAAGCCCCAGTAGATAGTTGTATGTCATAGCTGCACATCCTTCTAGTTGCTGTATGTGGGACACGGCCTCAGCATGGCCGGAGAAGCGGTGTGTCCGTATGCGCCCGGGATCCGAACCTGGGCTGCCAGAAGTGGAGCACGCACACCTAACCACCAAGCCGTGGGGCCGGCCCAAATTTATAGCTTTAAATGCATATACTAAAAAAGAAGAAACATCTCAAATCAATGACCTAGCCTTCACCGTAAGAAATTAGAAAAGGAAGAGCAGGGGCCGGCCTGGTGGCGCAGGCGGTTAAGTGCGTGCACTCCACTGCAGCAGCCTGGGGTTTGCTGGTTGAGATCCCGGGAACGCACCGACGCACTGCTTGTCAAGCCATGCTGTGGTGGCGTCCCATATAAAGTAGAGGAAGATGGGCACGGATGTTAGCTCAGGGCCAAGCTTCCTCAGAAAAAAGAGGAGGACTGGCATCAGATGTTAGCTCAGGGCTGATCTTGCTCACAAAAAAAAAAAAAAAAGGAAGAGCAAATTAAACTCAAAGCAAGCAGAAGGAAGGAAACAATAAAGATTAGAGCAGAGATAAACAAAACAGAAAAACACTAGAGAAAAATCAATGAAACCAAAAGTTGGTTTCAACAAAATAGCCTTTTAGCTAGATTCATGAAGAAAAAAGAGAGAAGATTCAAATTACTAAAACCAGGAATGAAAGCAGAGACATTACTATAGATTTTACAAAAATAAAATGAAATATAAGGGAATACTATAAGCAATTGTATGCCAACATATTAACATATTAACAATATATTAACTGAGATGAAATGAACAAATACCTAGAAACACACAAACTACCAACACTAACTCAAGAAATATAGAAAGTCCGAATATACCTATTTATTATAAGTAAAGAAATTAAGTCAGTAATCAAAAAACTTCCAAAAAGAAAAGCTGAGAACTGATAGCTTCACTGGTGAGTTCTATCAAATGTTTAAAGAAGAATTAGCACCAACCCTTCTCAAACTCTTTCAAAAAATAGAAGAGGAAAACACTTCTCAGATCATTCTATGAATCCAGTCATTACATCTTGATACTAAAACCAGATAAGTCATTAAAAGAAAAGAAAAATATAGAACAGCATTGCTTATGAATACAGATACAAAAATCCTCAACAAAATACTAGCAAACCAAATCCAACAGCCCAATAAAAGGATTATACACCATGACCAAATGGGATTTATCCCAGGAATGAAAGGTTGGTTCAACATACAAAGATAATAAACCACATTAAAAGGTCAAAACCCACATGATCGCTTCAATACTCATAGAAAAAGTATTTGACAAAATCCAACACCCTTTCATGATAAAAACATTCAGCAAACTAGGAACAGAAAGGAACCTCAAACTAGTAATAGAACGGAACTTCCTCAACCTGATAAAGGGCAGCTATGAAAAACCTGCTCAGAGCCAAGCTTCCTCAGAAAAAAGAGGATTGGCATCAGATGTTAGCTCAGGGCTGATCATAGGTAATGAGGAAATCATATGTAATGAGGATAGACAACAAGCTTTCTTCCTAAGGTCAGGCACAAGAAAAGGATGTCCACTCCCACTAATTCTATTCAGCACTGTACTGGATGTTCTAGCCAAGGCAATTAGGCAAGAAAAAAGGCCTCCCAATTGGAAAAGAAGTAAAACTATATTTGCAGAAGACATGATCTTATAGAAATCCCTATAGAATCCACAAAAAACAAACAAAAAAACTATTAGAGCTAATAAACGAATTCTTAAGTTGCAGAATACAAGATCAACGTACAAAACCACTTGTATTTCCATAAACCAGCAGTGAACAATCCAAAAATGAAATTAAGAAAACAATTCCATTTACTTTAGCATCAGAAATCATAAAATACTTAAGAATAAATTTAACAACAGAAGTGTAAGACTTATATGCTGAAAACTACAAAATACTATTGAAAGTAATTAAAGAAGATCTAAATAAACGAAAAGACATCCCATATTCATCAATCAGAAGACTTAATATTGTTGACATGGCAATACTCCTCAAATTGATATACAGATTCAATGCAGCTCCATCAAAATTCTACCTGGCTTTTTTATAGAAATTGAAAAGCTGATCCTAAAGTTCTTATGTATATAAAAGGGCTCCAGAATAGTCAAAAGAATCTTAAAAAGGAAGAACAAAACTGGAGGACTCACATCATGATTTCAAAACTTAATACAAAGCTGCAGCGATCAAGATTGTGTAGTATGGACATAAGGATAGACAAACAGATCAACTGGATGCAATTGAGATTCCAGAAATAAACACACACATCTATGGCCAACCGATTTTTGACAAGGTTATCAAAATCATTTAATGTGTCAAGAATAGTCTTTTCAACAAATAGTGCTAGGACAACTGGATATTCACATGCAAAAAAATGAATTTGGACCCTTATCTTGCACCATATGCAAAAATTAACTCAAAACAGATCAAAAACCTAAATATAAAACTCTCAGAAAAAAACAGGTATAAATCTTTGTGATCTTAGATTAAGCAGTGGTTTTTTAAATACGACACCAAAAGCACAAGCAACAAAAGAACACAGATAATTTGGACTTCATCAATATTAAAAAACATTTGTGCTTCAGATGACACTACCATGAAGGTGAAAAGACAGCCCACAGAATGGGAGAAAATATTTGAAAATCATATATCTGACAAAGGTTTAGTATCTAGAATATATAAAGAACTTATACAACTCAACAATAAAAAGACAACCCAATTAAGTAATGGGCAAAGGATGTGACCAGATATCTCTCAAAAGAAGGTATACAAACGGCCAATAAGAATATAAAAAGATGTTCAACAACATTAACCATAAGGGAAATGCAAATCAAAAACCACAATGAGATGCCACTTCACACACACTAGGATGGCTATTAAAAAATAATAACAACAACACGTGCTATTATGAGGATGTGGAGAAACTGGAACCCTCACACATTGCTGGAGGGAATGTAAAATGATGCATCTGCATTGGGAAACAGTTTGACAATTCTTCAGTAAGTTAAACAGAAAGGTACCATATGACCCAGCAAATTCCACTGCTAGATATATAGCCCCCAAAATTGAAAACACGTCAACACAAAACTTGTACAAAAATGTTCGTAGAAGCATTATGCATAACAGCCAAAAAGTGGAAACAATCCAAATATTAATCAACAGATGAATATATAAATGAAATGTGGTATATCCATACAATGGAATATTATTCAGTCATTGAAAGGAATTAAGTATTGACTCATGCTACAACACGGATAATCTTGAAAACATATGTTAAGTGAAAGAGCTAGACATAAAATGATCAAATATTATATGATTCTATTTATATGAAATGTCCAGAATTGGCAATTTCATGTAGACAGAAAGTAGATTAGAGGTTCCTAAGGGCTGGAAGTAGGAGGAAATGGAGAATTATTCCTAGCGTGTAAGGGATTCCTTTTTGGGTTGATGAAATGTTCTGGAATTAGTGATGATGACTGCACAATCCTGTAAATATACCAAAACCACTGAGTTGTACATTTTACAAGGGTGAATTATATGGTATGTGAATTTTATCTCAATAAAAAATAATTAAATTTTTAAAATTAAGAACATCTGTTCATCAAAAGATTACTGAGAGTAAAAGGCATTCAAAGACTGGGATAATGATAAATATATCTGACAAATAACTCATGTCCACAATGTATATAAATACGTACACACAAAAACTCATATACAAATGTTCACAGCAGCATTAATCATAACAGCCCCAAAATGGAAACAACCCAAATGTCCATCAGTGGAAACAAAATGTGATATATATATGCAATGGAGTATTATTTCAATAAAAAGGAATGAACTACTGATAGATACTACAACATAGATGAACCTTGAAAACATTATGCTAAGTGAGAGAAGTCAGACACAGAAGACCATATATTGTACGACTCCATTTACATGAAATGTTCAGAACAGGCAATTCCATAGAGACAGAAAATAAATGAGTGGTTGCCAGGGGTTGGGGAGAGAAGGGAATGGAGAGTGACTACTAATGGGTACTCTATTTCTCTTTGGGGTGATGAAAATGTTCTGGAATTAGTGGTGATGGTTCCACAACTCCATCGATATACTAAAAACCACTAAACTGTATACTACTATTTTACGTTATGTGAATTATATCTCAATAACGCTTTTTTTTAAAAGCATATACATAAAGACAAATCAATAAGAAAAAAAGACAACCCAATTAGCAAATGACTAGAATAGGCAAGTCACAAGAGGATATCCAAATAGCTAGTGAATATATGAAGAGGCATGCAACCTAATTATTCATCAGAAAAATACAAATTAAAACCAAAATGAAATGCCACTACATATCCACTAGAATAACTTTTAAATTAAACATACAATTTAAAAGATTAATATTAAAGTGCTGGTGACACTGCTCTCATATATTGTAGGTAGAACGGTAAATCAGAGCAACCGCTTGGGAAAACTGTTTTGCAGTATCTACTAAAGCTAAACTTATGTTTACTGCATGGCACAGCAATTCCATTCCTGAGTAGAAACCAAAAGAAATGAGGGCATATACCCACCAAAAGACTTGTTCAAGAATAGTTATAGCAGTATTAGTCTTATTTTTTCAAAGTTAAAATACAGTAAAATTGAACTTTTTGGGTGTACATGTCAAAGAATTTTAACACACTTATAGATTTGTGTAATAATCACAACCTGGAATCAAAACAATTCCATCACCCCAAAAAACTCTCTTGCTATCCTTTTGTAGTCACACTTCCCCTCCTCTGACAACTCCTAGAACCCAATCAGTTCTCCATCACTACAGTTTTGTCTTTGAGAATGTCACATAAACAAAATCATACAGTATGTAACCTTATGAGACTGGCTTCTTTGACTCAGCATTATGTCTTTGAAAGTCATCCCAGTTGCTCTGTGTATCAATAGTTTGTTCCTTTTTCCTGAGCTATATTTCATTATGTGTATGTATTGCATTTTGTTTATGCATTCACCCCATTGAAGGATATCTGAGTTATTTCTAATTTGAGGCAATTATAAAGAGAGATACTATAAACATTATTCACGTACAGTTTTTTTGTGTGTGTGTGAGGAAGATCAGCCCTAAGCTAACATCCATGCCAATCTTTCTCTTTTTGCTGAGGAAGACTGGCCCTGTGCTAACATCTATTACCAATGCTCCTCCTTTTTTTTTTTTTCCCTTTTTCTCCCCGAAGCCCCAGTAGACAGTTGTATATCACAGTTGCACATCCTTCTAGTTGCTGTACGTGGGACGCCCCCTCAGCATAGCCCAACCAGCGGTGCACCAGTGCGCACCCGGGATCCTAACCCCGGGCCGCCAGTAGTGGAGCACGCACACCCAACCACCAAGCCACGGGGCCAGCCCCCATGTACAGTTTTTTGTGTGAATATAAGTTTTCATTTCTCTAGGGTAAATATCTAGGAATAAGATTTCTGAGTCATATGCTAAGTGTCACTAACTTTATAAGAAACTACAGAACTGTTTTGCAGGGTGTCTGTACCACTTTGTCTTTCTACCAGCAATGTATGAGAGTTCCAGCTGCTCCACATCCTTGACAACAATTGGTGTTGTATTTTTTATTTTAGGTATTGTAATAGGCATGTACATCATGGTTTTTTTTTTCATTATTTATTTATTTATTTTTTTCCCCCAAAGTCCCAGTAGATAGTTGCACATCATAGTTGCACATCCTTCTAGTTGCTGTATGTGGGACGCGGCCTCAGCATGGCTGGAGAAGCGGTGCGTTGGTGCGTGCCCGGGATCCAAACCTGGGCCGCCAGCAGCAGAGCGCGCACACTTAACCGCTAAGCCACGGGGCCAGCCCTACATCATGGTTTTAATCTGCATTTCCCTAATGGCTACTGATGTTACACATATGCTGTTATGCCATCCATATATCCTCTGTAGTGACATGTCCATCTTTTGCCCCATCTTCATTGTGTTGTTTTCATATTGTTGGATTTTAAAAGTTCTTTATACATTCTGGATACAAGTACTTTATCAGATGTGTGATTTACAAATATTTTCTCAGTCTGTAGCAGGTTTATACTTAAAAGCTAAAAACTGAAAAAAATCCAAAGGTCCATCAACAGAAAATGAATAAACCATGGTACACTGACACAAGGGAAATGCCACATACTAATCAAAAAGGAAAAAATTACTGATACACACAACAACATGGATGAATCTACCTCTCAGACATTACGTGGAATAAAAGAAGCCATACACAAAAGAGTCCTTAAAGGTGAAATATGCTACCTAAATATAAACAACAGTTCTTCAACCTGAGATTCGCATTACAGGACTTCATTAAGTCAAAGATCTGCTATCTTTTATTCTTTCTCTTCCTTGCCACGATGGCTTTTCTTTTTTCTTTTACTTTTAGCTATATATTGTTTTTAGAGTAAGTATAAAGGGAATGATGGCAGAGAAACAAACTGAGAATGTTTCAGGATCCAGTATAATCTTTTGAAAAATAAAGTTTAGAGAATCTGTATTTCATAACGTAGTATCACTGCATATTATAAAAAGCACTTCCATCTAGAACAAACAAGGAATACCTACTATGATTAAGAAAAGGTATGTCACTGAGATAATTTTTAAATTAAACTTATGTTGAGATAATTGGAGATTCACATGCAGTAGTAAGAAATAATACAGAGATCCCCTGTACTCTTCACCCAGTTTCCCCCAATCTTGCATAAATTAGTACAATATCACAACCAGGAAATTGAGATTGATACAATTCACCAACCTTATGGAGATTTCACCAGTTTTATACGTACTCATTTGTGGTCGTGTGTGTGTGTGTATTCATGTAATCTCCACTAGAGTCAAGATACAAAACAGTTCCATCACAAGGATTCCTTGTGCTACTGTTTTATAGCTACACCCACCTCCCTCCATCTACCCCAGTCTCTACCCACTGGTAACCACTACTCTGTTCTCAATCCCCATAATTTTGTCATTTCAAAAATGTTATACAGACATGGAATCATACAGTATGTAACCTTTTGAGATTAGCTTTAACTCAGCATAATTTTCTTGAGCTATATGAAGTTGTGTGAATCAACAGTTCATTCCTTTTTATTGCTGAATAGTATTCTATAGAACAAATGTTTTGGGCGAAATAAATAGGCTAAAAACACCTTACCAGTCCCTGAATCCTCATCTGTCATTCCTTAGGAACGTGAAACACTAATCAAAGCATTAGAATGATATACTAACAAACAAATTTTAACACAGTTCTGGGGCCGGCCCCGTGGCTTGGCGGTTAAGTGCGCGCACTCCGCTGCTGGCGGCCCGGGTTTGGATCCCGGGCGCACACCGACACACCACTTCTCCGGCCATGCTGAGGCCGCATCCCACATACAGCAACTAGAAGGATGTGCAGCTATGACATACAACTATCTCTACTGGGGCTTTGGGAGAGAAAAATAAATAAATAAATAAAATTTAACACAGTTCTGATGCTCAACCTCACTCTTCTTATTCTGACAAGATATATGCCATCTGTATATTATTTAAGGAACATGGCTCCTTGGCACACCTATATTTTCTATGTGATTTTCAACTTATAAAATGGCTATTGAAATTTTAACAACTTACCCATTTGAATATTTGAACCCACACTAAAATGACAATTCAGCTTGATTGATGACAAAACTAAACAGCTAAATGACATTCATGTGATATCCATAAGCAGTTAAGTGAGAAAAAAATTAAAACATCAACCTAGCAGTCTCTGCTTAAAACTTGATACCTGGTTTTAATTTGAGGTTAAAAAAAATCATAAACATTTCTAATTCTACTAGTGTGCCAAGCTACAGGTACTACAAAATGATTTTATGTATGTAAACAAATTTTTTTATTCTTTAAACATATGTAATAAATTTTATTTTGACTGGAAAAGAAATTGTTATTCAACAGGTTTAAATAAAGACTGGTGTGGCTTGGGAGGCCTAAATTTCAATTAAAAAAAACAATTTCAGATAAATATACAAAGAACTTCAATGACAAAATGATTGCAATGTCTTTAAAAATAAGGTAAACAACTGGTTGACCAAAAATTCACAATCCCAATTTCTTATCAAATTTCAGTTCAACATGATAAAAACCACTGCTGAATTCATAAGCTATGTTCATAAAGAAAGAGCCAATTCACTTACAGAAATTCTTCTGTACTGTAACCATTGAAACTTTAAAAGTGTAAAACCAAATACCTGACTTCAGCATCCTGGGTACAGTCAACATCGAGAGCAGATGAAAAATCTAGTTGTTCCATTCTTGGATTTGACAGATACAAATTCTGAGCTGTACTGATCTCTATGATATTCTAGGTGTTAAACAAGGAACTATTTAAGAGGTACACAATTGTCTAATCTGCCTCCTTCAAGCCACTATAACGTCTGAGCAGCTCAGTCTATCTTCTGATCATATAGCAAAACATACACCAATGAAGGGTGTGGCCTGATGATTATCCCCAGCCTAGAAGACTCAACAACCATAATAAGGAAATGGGAGAACAACAGTCATCATACGTTCTGAAGTCGTCATACATTTCTTAATAATGATACATGACCATCATTTCCTTATTGAAATTTAGAAGACTAATATTAAGCAAGAAAAAAGCTGAAAGTTAGATGTTTATTTACTTAACTAAAAATATTTAGCTTCTTCTAAAAAGGAATTCTAAAGCATCAAAGTACAGTTTATGATAAATGATCACAGTCTGCATAATTTAACTGATAAATTACCAAGTCTAATAAATGTCTTTAATAAAAAGCCCTGGAAACAGAATACTCTACAAATTGAACAGAAAGCTAAAATAAGTTTCTTCTAAATGGTTTCTATTGAAAATTTTTAATTAACAAAAGCAAATATTTGCAAGAGTTCGAGAACCCAATTTTTTATAATAAAAGGAAATTCTGCAATATGCTACAACGTGGATGAACCTTGAGGACATTATGCTAAGTGAAATGAGCCAGTCACAAAAAGACAAATACTGTATGATTCCACTTATATGAGGTAGGTAGAGTAGTCAAAATCATAAAGGCAGAAAAGTATAACTGTGGTTGGTTACCAGGGGCTGGGGGGAGGAGAGAATGGGGAGTTATTGTTTAATAAGTATAGAGTTTCAGTTTTACAAGATGAAGAGAGTTATGGGGATGGACAGTGGTGATGACTGCACAACAATGTGAATGTATTTAATATCACTGAACTGTACACTTAAAACCAGTTAAGATGGTAAATTTTATGTTACGTGTACTTTACCACAATAAAAAAAAGAAAAAAGGAAAAAAAGTTTTAAAGGATCTAAAATTTCAAACCCTTGAAGATGCTTTTTCTATTGTTTCTATTATTTCAGACTGCACTCTACTACATGAAGAACGTAGGTAGGGTGCAGGGCCTGTCTAAAATCTTGCAGGAAACATCATTCCAAATGAGTCAGAAGTACACTCAGGCTATGACATATTAAAGAGAATTAGGCGCCTTTATGTTTACTAGATGATCTCTCTTCATTGCATAATTCTAGTGCTTGTTTCCACTGATAAGTATGTATATCATAATCAGATATATACTTTATAGCATAAACACTAAGCAAATAATTGAAAAGTATAAAACACCTCTATATAATCTCTTCCAAATGCATATGTTACGTGTTTTATTAATACAGATACACATAAACACTCTGTTTTACACTTTAATTCCTATGCATACCTAGCAACATGTCCCACATACTGCAGAGGATCATTCGTACCCACTAACTGACGTTGATGGGGACCTGAAACGTTTTTACTTTTTCAGAGGTTAAGGAACAGCAGCAGCCTAAACATCTAGAAAAGTTACATAGTCAGCAGATGTTTCTGCTTACTAGAGTTAAATCAATTTGTAATGAAATACCTTGTTTCCTTTGAATAAACACACACCAGAGAATTGCTATCAGGGTTCAAATCATGACCTGCTGGGCCAGTGACTGGGAGTTGGCTCAGTAAATGCTCAGCCTGTTTTCATTTGTGCATCAATTGATTGAAGACTCTCACATGCAATGTGGATCATAAGCTCCCAAGTAAGCAATTATTAATTAGAAATTAAGTTCAAAGCAACAAACATTTATTGAGCATAGAGTTTTTAAAGGTGGAAGAAGCCTTAGAGATCTTCCTATTTAATCCCATCATTTTACAGATGAAGAAACCATCACCCAGAGAGGCTAACTGGCCTCTCCAGCATCACAATATCACAAAACCTGAACCCAGCTCTTCTGACTCTGACTCCAACTGTTTACTCCTTTTTCACTGCTTAGAACTGATTTCAGAGACAGCATTATAATCTTGTATTTTGTCATCTTCACTAATGTCCCTAGGCTGAGCATATCATAAATATACTCTGTATCTGACTCTTAGACTTTTATACTTTTTAAAGCAGACAAAATCAGTTGTGTGTATTTCTTGTAGATCTTGATTATTAAAATTATGAACAAAAACTCAATATAATTCTTTTGGTTCCTTGAAGTACACCACTAGTAAAAATATGGCCTATTTTCCTTTGTCTGCTAGATTTGTACCACCAAGTGATCAAAATAGAAAACCTGTAAAGGCCATAAAACAAGGTAAATGGGTATACTGCCTACAGTGGGATGGACTGGAGATTCCACCTTCCCAAGACAGAGATTTGTTGCTAGCACATGTGCTTAATTTAAGTCATATTCTTGAGCTCCAGGAGTATGTGAAATATAAATACTCACTGGATGAAGGTGATAGAAAAGGATGGGTTCCATTGCATGAAGCTGTTGTTCAATCCATTCAACAAATACTGGAAATTGTTCTGGACGGTAAGAGAACACAAAACCCCTTTGATCAAACCGAATCAAGAATGTAGAAGGTACGAGTGTTCCCAATGAACATAACAAGCAAAAAGAAAAAGCTAAATAAAAGATTATTTGGAATTTGGAAAAGGCAGTATCCATGTTTTAAACACAGCGTATAAAAACTAGCACATTTTGTGAGGTTCAGGGTTCACCCTTTGCATACTTCTAGGAATGTGACACAGGTTGGCAGGAAGGTGTCGTTTTCACCTAAAAGTGATAACAGTTTGTATATATCATGAATTGATTTGAATACAAAGCTTTTTGCTTTTGAAAATCAGTTTTTAATTTTTCATCTTGAACTAGCTCTTGATATGTTTCCAAATGATTATTACATAGACAAGTAGTATTTACAACATTCATCCTTATATTAATTTTTCATAATGAAATCATTAAAAATTATTGCTGTAAATCAAAAATAAAAGCTACATAGTGAGTTGACCATCAGGCAAATATCACCAGCCTACTTTAAAAACCAACTATTGATACACTAATTTACTTTCAAAACATTATATCAAGTAACTGTTTTCTTCAAAATATTAATGCTTACTGAAACACTAAAATGTTACCTAATTCTGACCTAGCTTTCCTACAAAGAGAATAATGGAATCAGAATTACTTTTTGTCTGCTTACAAAAACTTATCTGCATAAACTAGTTTCGGGCCCGCCCCATGGCTTAGCGGTTAAGTGCGCGAGCTCCGCTGCTTGCAGCCCGGGTTCAGAACCTGGGCATGCACTGAAGCACTGCTTCTCCAGCCATGCTGAGGCCATGTCCCACGTACAGCAACTAGAAGGATGTGCAGCTATGACATACAACTATCTACTGGGGCTTTGGGGGAAAATAAATAAATAAAATTATAAAAAAATAAAAATAAAAAATAAACTAGTTTCACCATCTTTCAATAAGATTTTAAAAGTAATATTTCCTCCTTCCTCTAGCCCAGAAACAGATGAGTAATTATGAGTTGTTGTAGACTTCCTGGAGTTCCCATGTAACTTTTTAGCACTCCTAGTACACCAGCATTTCTACTTATTCCTGGCTTTCCCAGGATGGGAGGCAGAGAGAGATCTAGTAGGGCCCAGATCTTTCTACTATAAAATCACTAAAAGCATAAGCTTCTAATTTCTGTCTAAAAACAAATCATTCCTAAATGCAGTATCTAGTTCCAAGTATCTTAGCTACTTAAGATTTAGGTAGAAGCAGCCATTTAATTGAATTTATTAAAAGTGGCAAATAAATTGAAAATACTTACATTTTAAACTTTTAAAGGAAAAGCAATTTAGAGAAAATTTTAAAGTCTTACATCAATATAAGAAAACGTTGCTAATACCCAGAGTTACCCACATTCAATCTAACACACAGTAGCCAGTAGACACAATTTTAAAAATCTCTTTAAAAATTATAATCAGTTTGTGGTAAATGTCAATTAAGAATTTAATTCTTATTAACTAAGATGCAATTTTCTAGCAGCTGAAGACTTTCTGCTCTTAAGAACTTTTATTAGTAAAGTAAAAAAATTTTTCTAAAAAGCACCAGCAGCAGTATGGTGTACTAGCAGGTAAAAGTCTAGACTTCTGACTGAGTTTGAACCATGAACTAGCTATATAATCTAGGTTAAATTAACTTCTCTATACATTAATTTCATCATCTGTAAAATGAATGATAATATGTGCCCACTTTATAGAGCTGTTTTAAGCATTAAATAGACAAAATACTTACCGATGAAAGGCTTCTCGCCGATACTTTTTCAAGGCATGCTTATCCATGTTGGCAGGCATATCTGCTGCATTCTGTAATCGATCACTCCAGGAAGTCATTTTATTTTAATTGTATGCTGAATTCTAGAAAAGAAAATGAGTAATTTAGTAGCTTAATACTGATATCTGTATACTGATATCTGATTTTTTTTAAAACTTAGAAAAACTCTAGCTTGCAATTGCCTACTATAATTATCTACTTAAACATATTGAAGGCTGGCCTGTGGCTTAGCGGTTAAGTGCCTGTGCTCCGCTACTGGCGGCCCGGGTTCGGATCCTGGGCGCGCACCGATGCACCGCTTCTCCGGCCATGCTGAGGCCGCATCCCACATACAGCAACTAGAAGGATGTGCAACTATGACATACAACTATCTACTGGGGCTTTGGGGGAAAAAAAAAAGGAGGAGGATTGGCAATAGATGTTAGCTCAGAGCCGGTCTTCCTCAGCAAAAAGAGGAGGATTAGCATGGATGTTAGCTCAGGGCTGATCTTCCTCACACACACACAAAGAAAACCATACTGAATATGGTAAATATAAAAATATACCAACACTTCTAAACTATGTAAATTTAGGAAAGTAATTTCATATGATAATTTCTATCCATAAAGATCACATATATCCCTTTCAAATAATTAAGCATGACTGCCAATAATAACTAACTTTAATCACAGATTCTAGAAAAGGGACTAAGACCACAGATTTGTGAAAATATATAATTTCCAGTATATATATGTTTCAAAATGTGTGAAGTAAGCAACTTTTTAATTCTGATCAACATACTAAGCTCAATAAATGGTGGTACAAATATAAGTAATGAATGTTTTATTTCTAATTACATCATGCTTTTATATTTTTCTATAAACTTTCAGCTAGTATTAAAGGCTAGGGACCAGAAGATTATGAAATAAACTAAAACATTTCATCTCATTAGAATAAACATCTAGGGCCGGCCTGTGGCTTAGTGGTTAAGTGCACGCGCTCTGCTACTGGCGGCCCGGGGTTTGCATCCCAGGCGCACACCGACGCACCGCTTCTCCGGCCATGCTGAGGCCGCGTCCCACAGACAGCAACTAGAAGGATGTGCAACTATGACATACAACTATCTACTGGGGCTTTGGGGGAAAAAAAAAACCGAGGAGGATTGGCAATAGATGTTAGCTGAAGAGCCGGTCTTCCTCAGCAAAAAGAGGAGGATTAGCATGGATGTTAGCTCAGGGCTGATCTTCCTCACAAAAAAAAAAAAAAAAAACATCTAAAATGAGGCAAGCAGCTAAGTGTCTTTAAGTACTTTAACACTAGGTACTATTCTAGGTTTCACTTCTGTTTTTGAAATTTTCATCTGTAAATAGTTTTAAATAAGGATGAAAAATATCCCTTTAGAGTTAACAAGCTTATGAACATTTTATTAAAATACCAATGTTTGTGAAAACATCTGCAGTCTAACTTATTTCCAATTTTGAAAATACTAACATCATTTATGACATTAAGTCAATTTTTAAATAAACCATCTCTGTAGCTTTTTAAAATAATTTATTGAGGTGAAATTCATATAAGAAAATGAACAATTTTAAAGTGATTAAGTCAACGGCATTTAGTACATTCATAACGTTATGCAATCACCACCTCTATCTAGTTCCAAAATATTTCCATCACTCCAAAGTTAAACCCCTACCCATTAAGCAGTTTCTTCCCATTACCACCAACCCCCAGCCCCTGACATCCACCAATCTGGGTTCTGTCTATGGATTTATCTATTCTGGGTATTTCATATAAATAGAATCATACAATATGTGACCTGTTGCGTCTTGCTTCTTTCACTTAGCATAATGTTTTCGAGTTTCATCCACGTTGTATCATGTTTCAGATACTTCATTCCTTTTTATGGCTGAATAATACATATTCCACTGTATGTGCAGACCATAATTTGTTTATCCATTCATCCGTTGATGGACATCTGGACTATTTCCACCTTTTGGCTATTGTGAATAGTGCTTCTATGAACAAGTATGTATAACGCATTTGCTTGAGTACTAGTTTTTAATTCTTTTGGACATATGCTTAGGTCTGTAATGTTTTTGAAGTAATCAAGATTTCCAGACATTGTTTACAGAACAAAAGCACTGGTATTTGCAAAAGATTCTAGTTAAAATCTTATTAAAATACAAAATTAACTTGAGAGAAGTTATTTGCTAGATTATATAACTGAATCTAGATATACTATGAGGGGTTTTTTTATTTTAAAAAATCCTGTAGCGAATCCAGACTATTTTGTGAACCAAAAAAGGGAGAAATTTTGAAAGCAAAGAATTATAATGGAACTTCAATGATTGTTTTTTGGTGGGGGTTGGGAGAAGAACCATAACTATATCTTACATAAGTTTAAATAAGACTTGGAAGTGAAATTTGTGTTCTGTGATGAATTAAGAGAAATCAGAATAGTCACACCATTAAAGAAAGACTTCAACTTGAGTTCTACTGCAATTATAGTTCATATGGTAAAGCATAGGAAATAAAACTCATGTATTTATCGTTACGACCTTAGGTACATTCCAACTTTTAAAAGTCTCAAACAGTATTCATATGAGTCTACCTCTTACTTTTTATTTTTTAAAAATTAATGAGATCTGCAAAGGGTGAACCCTCTAATCTTCATTAGCATATTGATTAGCACACATGTGGGTGAGAAAACCATCTGAGGCCTGAAAAAAAGCCAGCCAAAGAGTTAGAGGGAACAATCTCTGAAGCTCACATAGGCTAGGAAAAGTTCCTGGCCCCAATCAGCCAAGGTGGAAAACCTCATCATTTATACCATATTAAGTAGAGTAGTTGGAAGGGGTTTGTGTCTGTAGTTGGGCAAAATTATCTAGACTAAAAACTGCTCTGGTCCTGCCTAGCAAAGCAAGACCTGAAAGGATCGAACTGCTTCCAAGTAACTTAAACATGTCAAAAACCAAAGCTCAAGAATATCCATAGGAATAAAAATATCCAGCACCCAACAAGGTAAAATTTATAATCAAAAATGAGCAGCATTCAAAGACACAGGAAAATCTAACACATAATGAGGAGAAAAATCAATTGAAACAAACCCATAAATCAGACAGATGATTGAATTAGTACTCAAAAATGTCATTACAATGTAACAAAATTCAATATATAATACATAATTCAATTCATATAATACATAATTCAAATAATATATCATTCAATATGTAATTTATAATTGAACATATTTCATATATTCAAAAAACTAGAAGACTGAAAATGTTAAGTGCAGGAATGAAAGATAAAAAAAGAGACCCAAATCAAACATTTAGAAATGACAACTACAATATATGAAATGAAAAATACGCTGAATAGGCTCAAAGGCAGATTAGACATTAGAGAAAACATTAGTGAATTGAAGACATAGCAACAGAAACTATCCAAAGTAAAACAGACAAAAGACTAAAAAGATTAACAAGGGCATCAGAGAGCTGTGCAACAGTTTCAAGCAGCTTAATATATGTGTAATTGGAGTCCACAAATGAAAAGAGAAAGGGAGAAGACAGAAAAAAATATTTAAAGAAATAGTGGGTGAAAATTTTCCAAATTTAATGGAAACTATAAATCCACAGATCCAAGAAAATTTAGCAAACCCTAAGCACAAGAAAACTACACCAAGGGACATCAAAATTAAATTCCTTAAAAAGAATGATAAAAAGAAAATATGAAAAAGCAGCTAGAGAGAAAAGACATTATATATAAGAAAAAAGCAGATTTCTCATCTGAAGCAGAAAAGCCAGAGGAAAGTGGAGAAACATCTTTCAAGTAATGAAAGAAAAGAATTGTCAACCTAGAATTCTTAATCTCACAAAAATATCTTTCAGAAATAAAGATGAAATAAAGACTTTTCAGACATACCAAAAGCTGAAAGAATTCATCACCAGCAAACTAAAAGAAATTTTAAAGGAAGTCTTCAGGCACGAGGAAAACAATACTGGATGGAAATCAATCTACATAAAGGAATGGATAAATATAAAAGGTTTTTTTTCCTATTAGTAAATCTTTTTAAAAGATAACCATTTGAAGCAAAAGTAATAACAACGTATTGTGAGGTTTATAACATATGTAGAAGATGTATGCGGGCCGGGCCAGCAGTGCAGCCATTAAGCGCGCGCACCCTGCTTTGGCGGCACGGGGTTCACAGGTTCGGATCCTGGGTGCGCACTGACACACTGCTTGTCAAGCCATGCTGTGGTGGCGTCCAATATAAAGTAGAGGAAGATGGGCACAGATGTTAGCCCAGGGCCAATGTTCCTCAGCAAAAAAAGAGGTGGATTGGTATCAGATGTTAGCTCAGGGCTGATCTTCGTCACAAAAATTTTTAAAAAGAGGAAGTAAAATGTATAACAGCAATAGCCTAACATGTAGGTAGTATCCCTACCTACCTATTGGGCTATACTATTGGAAGTATACTATTGGAAGATTCTTATAGTATAGATGAAGTAGTGTAGGATCACTTGAAAGTAGACTGTGATAAAGTATAGATGCATACTCTTTGCCCTAAAGCAATTACCAAAATAACACAGAAAAGTGAGAGGTAATAAGGTAACAAAAGAGATAAAATGGAAACAAAAAATAATCAACCCAAAATAAGAGATAAAAAGAGAAAAAGAAAAAAAAAGAATAATGAAATAAACAGGAAAATATAGCAAGGTGGTAGAATTTTACTAACCACATAAAAAATAACATTAAATTTAAAATATCTAAACACTCCAATCAAAAAGAAGCTGGAGTGGTTATATTAATATTAGACAAAGTATATTTCACATCAAAGAATATTATCAGGGATAAGGAGGCACATTTCTTAATGATAAACAGGTCAATTTATCAAGAGAACATAATCATAAATGCTTATGCACATCTAATAAAAGAGTTTCAAAACACATGAACCAAAAACTGACAGAACTGCAAGGAGAAAGTGACAATCCACAATTATAGCTGGAGATTTCAATACTCTCTCAATAACTGATAGAGAACAAGTGGACAGAGTATCAGTTAAAGACAGAAAAGAACTAACACTATCATCCAACTTGACCTAATTGGCATTTATAAAACAGTCCACCCAACAACTGCAAAATACACATTCTTCTCAAGTACACATGGAACATTCACCAAAATAGATCATATTCTGGGCCATGAAACAAGTCTCAACAAATTTAAAAGGAATCAAGTCTTAAAAAGTATCTTCAGGGGGCCGGCCCCGTGGCTTAGCGGTTAAGTGCGCGCACTCCGCTGCTGAGGCCCGGGTTCAGATCCCGGGCGCGCACCGACGCACCGCTTCTCTGGCCATGCTGAGGCTGGGTCCCACATACAGCAACTAGAAGGATGTGCAGCTATAACATACAACTATCTATTGGGGCTTTGGGGGAAAAAATAAATAAATAAAATTATAAAAAAAAAAAAGTATCTTCATGGGCCAGAATGGAATTAAATTAGAAATAACTAACAGAAAAGATATCTGGAAAATCTCCAAAATATCTGAAAACTAAATAACACACTACTATATAACCCATGGGTCAAAGAAGAAATCAAAGGAGAAATTAGATATTACTTTGAACTTAAAATAAAAATACAACATTATTAAAATTTGTGGATGAGAAGGGTATAAAAACAGTTCACTAAAAACATCAACTATTAAAAAAAGGTGGAAGTAATGGAGAAGATAAGGGACAAAAAAAATATAAGTCATACAGAAAACAAACAGCAAAATGACAAAAATCAGTCCTTCCTTACCATTAATTACTTTAAAGGCAGAGGTTGACAGAACAGATTTAAAAGATAGATCCAACTATATGCTGTCTACAAGAGCCTCACGTTACATCCAAAGACACAAACAGGTTGGAAATGGAAGGACAGGAAAAGATACTCTGTGCAAACAGTAACCAAATAGAGCTGGAGTAGCTACACTACCATTGGACAAAATAGACTTTTAAGTCAAAAACTGTTAAACAGACAAAGGAACGCATTATATATTGACAAAGGGTCAATTTGCCAAGAAGATATAGCAATTATAAACATATATACACCCAAGAACAGAGCCACAAAATATATGAAGCAAACACTGACAAAATTGAAGGAAGAAATAGACAGTTCTACAATAATAGCTGGAGACTTCAATACCTCGCTATATTGGACAGAACATCTAAGACTGAAGATTGATAAGGATATAGAGGGCTTCAACAACACTATAAACTAGACCTAACAGACATATAGACCACTCCACCCAGCAAAATGATACACAATTCCTCTCAAGTGCACATGGAACATTATTCAGGATAACCATACGTTCAACCACAAAACAAGTCTCAATAAATGTTTATAAAATTGAAATCATACACAGTATCTTCTCCTACCACAATGTAATGAAGGTAGAAATCAACAACATAAGAAAAACTATAAATTTCACAAATATGTGGAAATTAAACAGCACATTCTTAAATAACCAATGGGTCAAAGAAGAAATCACGAGGAAAACTATAAAATAGAGACAAATGAAAACAAAAACACAACGTACCAAAACTTATGGGAGGCAGTGAAGGCAGTGCTCAGAGGAAAATTTATAGCTGTAAATGCCTTCATTAAAAAAGAACAGACATCTCAAATCAATAATCTAAATTTACACCTTGAGGAACTAGAACAGCAAAAAAAGATGAGCAAACTAAACCCAAGCCTAGCAGAAGGAAGGTAATAACAAAGATCAGAGCAGAAATACATAAAATAGAGAATTAAAAAAACAGAGAGAATCAATGAGGCTACAAGTTCATTCTTTGAAATGACCAACAAAATTGACAAACCTTTAGCTAGAATGACTAGGAAATAAAGAGATAAGACGTAAATAATTAGAATCAGATGAAAGCAAGGACATTATCAATGACCACCCAGAAATCAAAATCAAATCCAACAATACATTAAAAGAATAATACATCATGACCAAGTGGAGTTGATTCCAGGAATGCTGAGATGATTTAACACTCTAAAATCAGTCAATGTAGGGGCCGGCCCAGTGGCGCAAGCGGTTGGGTGCGCGCGCTCCGCTGCGGCGGCCCGGGGTTCGCTGGTTCGGATCCCGGGCGCGCACCGATGCACTGCTTTGGCAGGCCACGCTGTGGCGGTGTCCCATATAAAGTGGAGGAGGATGGGCACGGATGTTAGCCCAGGGCCATCTTCCTCGGCAAAAAAAGAGGAGGATTGGCGAATGTTAGCACAGGGCTGATCCCCTCACAAAAAAAATAAATAAATAAATAAATAAAATAAAATCAGTCAATGTGATTCACCATATCAGCAATCTAAAAAAGAAAAACTATACGATCATCTCAATAGATACAGAAAAAGTTTAAGACAAAATCCAATATGCTTTCCTGATAAAAACTCTCAGCAAACTGGAATAAAAGGGAACTTCCCTAGTATGATAAAACACATCTACCAAAAACCTACAGCTAACATCATACTAAAGGTGAAAGACTGAATGTTTTCTCCCTAAGATTAGGAAAAAAATATGTACACTCTCACCACTTCTACTCAACACTGTACTGATGGTTCTGTTCTAGCCAGTACAATCAGGCATCTCTCAGTACATAGAAAAATTAATTCAAAATGGACTATAGACCAGAATGTAAAATCTAAAATTATAAAACTTCTAAAAGAAAACATAGGAGAAAGGCTTTGTGAGCTTTGGGTTAATGAAAACTTCCTAGTTCTGGGGCCGGCCCCGTGGCCTAGCAGTTGGGTTCAGCGTGCTCTGCTTCGGCAGCCCGGGGTTCAGTTCCCACGCACGAACTAAGCCCCTCATTGGCAGCCATGTTGTGGCAGCAACCCACATACAAAATAGAGGAAGACTGGTACAGATATTAGCTCAGGGCAAATCTTCCTCAAGCAAAAAAGACGAAGACCAGCAGCACATGTTGGCTCAGGGTGAACCGTCCTCAGCAAAGAAAAAAAATGTCCTAGTTCCAACACCTAAAGCACAATCGATAAAAGAAAAAAAGTTGATAAATTAGATTCTATCAAAATTTAAAATTTCTGTTCTTCAAAAGACACCGTTAGAAGGAAAAGACAAGCTACCAACAAAAGAGACAAATTCCTGGCCTCATGGAACTTATATTTTAGTGGAGGAGTCAGAGAGTAACCAAAAATATAATACTGTGTCAGGCAGTGAAATGTGCTACATGGTGTAAGTCAAATAAATAAAGTGAAGAAATAAAGGATGACAACAGTCATATTGTAGGTAAGAAAACCTTGGAAGGCCTCTACGAGGAGGTAATATTTGTTCAGACACCTCAGTCAAGTGAGGGGTTGATACATAAAATAAAACAAACAAATCAATTTACCACAAGGTTGGCATTACAAGCCATGTTAATCTGTTTTGCACATTATGATTTATATGTATCTGAGTGATGCAAAATATTTAAAATATTTTATTCCCTTAGGAAATTAAATATTATGTCTGCAATCTTGTTTGTATACTGAACTTGTTATAGGTCCCTTTTCACGCTAACAGAGGTCTAAAAGCGAAACAAAACAAAACTATTTTCACACTGTTTCCATTAAAATGTTTTCTCTTCTCCTGTGTGGGAGAAGGGGGAGATAAGCTACAGTCTGGGGGAAAATATTTGCAAATCACACATCTGATAAAGGAACTTGTATCCAAAATATATAAAGAGCTCTCAAAATGCAATAAAACAAATAATCCCATTATTAAAACAGAGATAAAAGATCTGAACAGATGCTTCATCAAAAAAGATATATAGATGGCAAATAAGCACATGAAATGATGCTCAACATCATTTACCATCAGGGAAATGCAAATTACAACTACAATGAGATTCCACTACATGACTATCAGAACGTTTAAAACTAAAAAGACTGGCCATGCCAAATTTGGTGAGGATATACAGCAACTAGAACTCTTAACACACTGCTGGTAAGAATATAAAAATGGTACAAGCACTCTGGAAAATTCTGCCATTTCTTTACAAGTTAAACATATGTCTACTCTATGTTCCAAGCTTTCTACTCCTAAGTAATTATCCAAGAGAAATGAAAGCATATATTCATATACTAAAGATTTGTACATGAATATTCACAGCAGCTTTGTTTGTTATAGCTAGAAACTGAAAACAACCGAAATGTCTATGCACAGATGAATGGACAAATTGTGGTACATCCATGCAATGGAATTCTGCTATGCAATAAAAGGAATGAACCTTGATACAGAACATGAATCAATTTCAAAATTATGCTGAGTGAAAGCAGACAAAAAAATGAATATATACTATGTGATTCCATTTATATAAAATTCTCAAAAATGCAAACCCATCTACAGTGACAGAAAGCAAATCAGTGATTGCCTGCAGTGGAGGGGTGAGGCAGGGAGAGATCCAAGGAAACTTTTGGAGGCAATATCTTCATTACCTTGTTTATGGTAACTGCTTAAACATGTACAATTTATTGTACGTATTTATACCTCAATAAAACTGTTTTCATAAAGTCAGACTTCTTTTTCTCTTTCCTTACAATTTAGAGGTAGTAATTATCCCATATATTTTTATTTTTTTATTACCTTCTTCAAATTATTTGTGGGAAAAATTCAAAGCACTTTCTTGGTTCACTCACGGACTAAACAAAATATATTTTATTTTAAAAATTCAAGTCATAGAGTTTCAGAAAAGGTCACACAAAACTTTATTCAACTAAAAATGTAAACATATGGGCCGGCCCCGTGGCTTAGCGGTTAAATGCGTGTGCTCCGCTGCTGGCGGCCCGGGTTCGGATCCCGGGTTCGGATCCCGGGTGCGCACTGACACATCGCTTCTCCGGCCATGCTGAGGCCGTGTCCCACATACAGCAACTAGAAGGATGTGCAGCTATGACCTACAACTATCTACTGGGGCTTTGGGGGAAAAAAATAAATAAATAAAAATTTTTAAAAAATGTAAACATAAATTATTAAATAACCATATTATCACTAATATGGGATAGAATCTGCCACGAAGTCTATACAGTTATGTGAAGGTAAAGGGGTGAGATTTTCATATCATCATCTACAAACAACTCTTCATATGACAGTTTTCCTATGATTTTATCTAACACAGCATTACTATGACAGACTTTTTTTTTTTTTTGGTGAGGAAGACTGACCATTAGCTAACACCTGTTGCCAATCTTCCTCTTTCTGCTTGAGGAAGATGCTCCCTGAGCTAATCTCTGCGCCAATCTTCCTCTACTTTGTATTTGGGATACCTCCACAGCACGGCTTGATGAGCGGTGTGTAGGTCCGCGCCCATGATCCAAACCCACCAACCCCAGCCTGCTGAAGCAGAGCACACCAACTCAACCACCACGCCACCAAGCTGGCCCCATGACAGACTTTTGAACTCTACCCAGAGTCAGTCTATCTAACGCTTAACTATATTTCACGTGACAATAAAATTAAAGATGATGATTCTTTATCATCTGTCAAAAAAAAGAGAGTTCCAATAAGTAGGTAAACATTTCATTTGTCACCTGTTTCCAGTGTCAAGCTTAAGAGTAGTTTTTTTCCAGTAACGTACAGCAGTTGTAACAGTGGGCTCTCCAGGACCAGTTCAACTGACCCTATCTCTTATCAACAGAGTGATTAAAAATTGCCTTTCAGAAAATCTGCAAAGACATGTAGCCAGGGAATGCACAGAAGAAGAAACTGTGACCTGAAACAACCGTGGAACCAAAGAGCCTCCTTCCCACAGAACCCAGGGACAGGGACATGACCGGAACTTCAAAGTCGGACTCCTATGAGAAGTGAGGGGTCCCTCATTCAGGAAGATCCAGTGTTAAAATTCCTTAACCCATCTCATCACAAATGTTTAGAACCCCATCACAAATGTTTAGAACCCTGTCATAAATGTTTAAAACCTTACCATAAATGCTTGAAGCCCACCAGTCAAAACCTGTCCTGCCAGTGTTTCTGTGTGCCAGCCTGTTCTCCCTAACTTCTTAAATTTTGCCCCAAATCCTGATTCAGGGAGACAGATCTGAGGGCACATGCCCCCCCCACCCCGTCTCCTTGCAGATTGATCTCACAGAATAAAGCTGATCTCTTTTCCCAAAGGCTGATGCCATGATTAATTGGCTTGTTTATGTGCATCAGGCAGAGAACCCCAATTTTGTGTGGTAACACCGGGCGACTATGAAGGGACAAGGTCCTGTGATCGCCTGCCCGAGGCTCTGGAATCCCCGGTGAGGGGTGGAGTCTCTTCATCGACTCTAAGCAGCCACCTAGACCATTTCATCTAGAGGTTCAACTGACTGGATTCCCATCTCCCTGCCGCAGCGCTTCAGGCCTCAAGGTGTTGTTTTTTTTTTTTTTTTACCTTTGAGAGAAGAAAACTGCTGCAGGATCAGATGTCTTTTGGGTGAGTGACCTCGTTAAAACACAGCTGTACCTAACATTGTCTAATATCTCCTCAGGATTGTGGGTTAGAGGCCCCACTGGTGAGATTTTTTGCTGGGGTAAAGTCCCTAGGCTGGGATTCTGGGTTTAAAGGAAACAACGTAAAAGGGTTACAGCCAGAGGGACACTAAAAAGGATGGGGTTAGAGTCCCGAGCTCTGGAGTAGGGTCTCAGAGTACCCTGGGTTAGAGTCCCAGGGTACTGGATTTCGGTGTCTGTTTGTATTTGTCTACGTCTGATTTTTTATTTGTTAAAATTGGCTGTTTTGGGGACTGAGTTCCTTGGTAGTTATAACAAACTCTCTTTAAAAGTTATCTTGTTTGTCAAGTGGGACTTTATCAGACTAAAGAGCTTTTATAAGACAAATGAAACCAGAATCAAGATGAACAAACAACCAACCAGCTGGGAGAGAATATTTGCAAAACATACATCTGACAAGGGGTTGATCTTCATAATATATAAAGAACTCACACAATTGAACAACAAAAAAACAAACAACCCGATCAAAAAATGGGCAGAGGAAATGAACAGACACTTCTCCAAGGAAGATATACAGATGGCCAATAGGCACATGAAAAGATGCTCAACATCACTAATCATCAGGGAAATGCAAATCAAAACAACACTAAGATACCACCTCACGCCCGTTAGAATGGCTATAATCACCAAGACAAAAAACAACAAATGTTGGAGAGGATGTGGAGAAACAGGAACCCTCATACACAGCTGGTGGGAATGCAAATTGGTGCAGCCTCTATGGAAAACAGTATGGAGATTCCTCAAAGAATTAAAAATAGAGATGCCCTATGATCCAGCCATCCCACTACTGGGAATCTATCCAACGCACCTGAAATCAACAATCCAAAGAGGCTTATGCACCCCTATGTTCATTGCAGCATTATTCACCATAGCCAAGAAGTGGAAGCAACCTAAGTGTCCCTCGACTGACGACTGGATTAAGAAAATGTGGTATATATATACAATGGAATACTACTCAGCCATAAAAAAAGACAAAATCGTCCCATTTGCAACAACATGGATGGGCCTGGAGCGTATTATGTTAAGTGAAATAAGCCAGAAAGAGAAAGACAAACACTGTATGATCTCACTCATATGTGGAATATAAACCAACACATGGACAGAGAAAACTGGACTGTGGTTACCCGGGAAGTGGGGGTGGGGGGTGGGCACAAGGGGTGAAGGGAGTCATATATGGGGTGATGGACAAACGAAAATGTACAACCCAAAATTTCACAATGTTAGAAACCATTAAAATATCAATTAAAAAAAAAAAAAAAGTTATCTTGTTTGTGGCGGTGGCCCAGTGGTGTAGTGGTTAAGTTCACATGCTCCACTTCAGCAGCCCAGGGTTTGCAGGTTCAAGCTCCTGGGTGTGGACCTACACACCACTCATAACGCCATACTGTGGTGGCATCCTACATACAGAAAATAGAGGAAGATAGGCACAGATGTTAGCCCAGGGACAATCTTCCTCAAGCAAAAAGAGGAAGACTGGCAACAGATGTTAGCTCAGGGCCAATCTTCCTCACCAAAAGAAAAAGCAAAAAGAAATTACCTTGTTTGCTGTAGCCACTTTAGGAAAAGCCCCCTGAAATGGGGATAAATGTAAACAGCTGGCAAGATAACCCAGGACAATTTAAAATTACAGTTGCCACTCTGGGCTCCTTCTGAGCTTTCGAACCAAGAAACAAAGAAATATTTAAAGAGTCAAGGGGGCCGGCCCCGTGGCTTAGCGGTTAAGTGCACGCGCTCCGCTGCTGGCGGCCCGCGTTCGGATCCCGGGCGCACACCGATGCACCGCTTCTCCGGCCACGATGAGGCCGCGTCCCATATACAGCAACTAGAAGGATGTGCAACTATCTACTGGGGCTTTGGGGGAAAAAAATTAAAAAATAAAAAAAAATTTAAAGAGTCAAGGGCTCCACCTTTCAACCTAAAGCTTTCAGCAACTGTAAATGTTTACAAAGAACTGCAGAATCTCACCAAGCCCTTGTGTCCTGAGGGCTTAGCTTGATAATCGTCAGGTTGTGGGGGTGGGGGGGGTCCCAAAACTATGGTGGGACAAAAACACAGTTGCACTCCATTCTGCAGTCAGAGATGGTCAAACAGAAATGCAGACTGCACTCCTGTTTGTGGCTAAGGGTCCTACCAAACTGCTGTCAGCCTGAGGGAAATTACATGGGCCATCAGAAGGAAGGCTTGGCTTGGCCTTCATTGTGAGGGTTTTGATTTCGAGGACGCTCAAAATTTTCATGATCCAGTTCTAGCTGCAGCATATACTCTTGACCAGCCATGTCTAAATTCTGAAACAATAGGAAACGCAAATTCAATCCCCACCTGGAGCCCCTTAGGCTGCATTTTCCCAAATTGGGCGACTTTTAGCTATGAGTACGTAGGACGAGCTACTGAGTATTCATTGGTTTATTGATCTTCTCCTCCCAGAGATAGTCACTATTTTTCCTTGTCTGTTTTTTTGTGTCATTTATCACAAAACGAAAAAACCACAGGGCAAGACGCAGGCATCTCCACAAGCCTGTTGTCCAGGCGCGCCACAGTAAACTTTACTGTAGGGCCCACCTATGGACATACACATAAGGTGGAAGCTGTTGCTAAGGGACACCTTGGAAGCCAAAAAAGGCTGCAAAATTGGTGGGTATAGGTCAAGCAGCTAAGAGCCATTAGGGCACTTGCCACTTCAAGAAGACTCCTGTGATAGGATAAGTTGGTCATAGAACGGGATAGATGACGACAGGTTCCCCATCAACCTCAAATAAATATCCGTGCAATGAGATACTGTGTAAAGCATACACAATCCCCAAACCCACAGTGCCTCCCTCCTAGGTATTAACTTGTCTCTGAGAGACCCAAAGCATAGATAAGCTATTAATGTGCATATAAGATGAGGGTTTTTTTTTCTTTTGTCTTATTCTATGTCTTGAGAGCTTGGCTTTGTGATCTCTTTGGTCTCCACCATCCGGAGGATGCACATATCAGCAAGCATCTCGGCAGCTAGTGGAGTAGACTGGGGTTCCGAGATGCATTCTCTTTGTCTGGCTGTATCAGCTCTCGGGGGGTTTGTCATGAGGGGTCTCAGTCCATCGGGGCCCTTTTGTCATCTCAACCTTTGTTGCTTGTTAGTGCACTAGAAACCTGTGCAGCAGAAATCTTTGCTTTCTTGGACTATTTTTGGGAGTCAACTTTCTGTATCTTGTGAGGGCTGCTTCTTTTGCACTCTCTTTTAGGAACACCTCTTGCGTCCAAAGTTAAGCCATAAACGCTTATTGGTTTGAGTCACTATTAAGATCCTACTCGCCAATGGTTAGAGGATGGATCTTTAAACTGGAAAAACTTCTAAACTGAAAAAATGTAGCTGAAAGTGTGGGTCAATCTCTTTTATCCTTGCAAGACTGGAAGTGCAGCTCCAGAGGCAGTTGAGATTCCACCCATTTCCCTCATCTCAAAGAGCTTGCAAACCCTCCAGGGACTACCTAGCCCATCACTAATTCCTAGGACTGAAGAAAAAGAAAATAAAAATGGCCATAAGAGCACCCTCGCCCAAAATCTAGCATCTTGAGTGTCTTCTCCACAAATATTAGTAAAAAGGCTTAAAACAAAATTTGGATTAATAACTAGGGAGCCTTGTATTACTGTACTTGATTCATGGAAGTAATTTTAAAACAATAGCTGTGGTATCTCTGTGTGTGTGTGTGTGTGTGTGTGTGTTGCGTGTGTGTGAGATATCTTACCTCCAGATAGTATAATTTCTAAAGAGTTCTATTCAATTGGCTTAAAGTAAGCACTTATACAGATTATTTCTAAATGTAATAGCAACTAACCCAAACGTTTTTCAAGTTAACACGATATAAATTAATCTTTGGTAAATGAAAGCTTACTTAAGATTGTTGGTTTGATTAAAATGGACATGTCCTCAAAGCTGCTAGCACTGGATATGATGCAGACATGCAGCCTTCATTCTACATTTATTGGTCAAATAAGCTGATGTTATCTTTATTACAAAACTGGTTAGCAAAAATAATCACTTAAAATGATAGTCAATTTTGTCTAATGTCTCATGAAGTTTTATAAGCAATCTAAATAATTATTGGGAATGAGTAAACTAAATAGATGTGAAAAAAGATAAAAGTGTTGGGTGAACTTTTTAACAATAATTATGTGTTATGGCATGTATATTTAAAATAACTTCCAAAATCTCTCCAGTAGCTTGAAACTTTGATGTTTTGCTAGGTGAAATTAAATGATAAATAAAAAAACTCATTGAGCATCTAGGTCATTTTCAAATAAGGTAATATACTGAAACATTATCACTAAACATGTCTAAGTTTATCTACTTTTGGCTTCTTATTACAAAGAAACTAAAAGATGTTTCAGTCTATTAGTAAATATGTCTTGTATTTTATTGGAAATTGTACTATGAAGTAGCATGTGTTTATAAACTTGCCAAACCATAGAACGTGAATGTAAAAGACAGTTCGTAATTGCTTACTTTTCACTAAAAAGTAAGGCCTATAAGAGTTAAAAATTCTAATTAAAATGGGCCAGCCTGGTGGCATAGCAGTTAAATGCATGCGTTCTGCTGCAGCGGCCAGGGGTTCAGATCCCGGGTGCGCACCGATGCACTGCTTGTCAAGCCATGCTGTGGTAGCATCCCATATAACGTGGAGGAAGATGGGCACGGATGATAGCCCAGGGCCAGTCTTCCTCAGCAAGAAGAGAAGGATTGGTATCAGATGTTAGCCCAGGGCTAATCTTCCTCAAAAAAAACAAAAAACAAAAAACAGGCCGACCCAGTGGTGTAGTGGTTAAGTTCACGTGCTCTGCTTTGGCAGCCCAGGGTTCACAGGTTTGGATCCCAGGCACAGACCTACACACCACCTAACAAGCCATGCTATGGCAGGCATACCACATATAAAGTAGAGGAAGATGGGCACGGATGTTAGCCCAGGGCTAATCTTCCAGAGCAAAGAGAGGAAGATTGGCAACAGATGTTAGCTCAGGGCTAATCTTTCTCACCAAAAAAAAAAATCTAAATAATATAAGTAATTAAAGCTACTAAAAAATTAATAATGAAAACATCTTTGTATTCAAGGAAAGATGTATGTTTTCAGTAAAGAAGGTAAAGAATGGAAATATTTTTGTTTGTTAAGAAAGATAAATTTGTTAAAGTACTAGGAGGGAAAAGAAAGAAGGCATGGGACAAATTCTGAATGTAAAAAAAAAGTTACAGAAGGTTTGTGGAAGAGGAACCCTTAAAAACAGTTTTATGCATGATCAAGTTGGCTAAGATTGAAGTAAATCTAATTAAGTAAATGAGTTTCAACGTCAAAAGCTGGTACAAAATTAGAATTTGGTTTTCTCTCTCTTAAAAGGATAATTTTCTTCAACTTTGAGTCTACTCTTGATAAAGAGATTATGACAGGGTTTTTCTTTGAGTAGCCTACCAGAAGGGTTGGGATTTTGTTTTATCAAAATAAATTTCCTGTATTTTTTTTTTAATAATTTTATTTATTTATTTATTTTCCCCCAAAGCCCCAGTAGATAGTTGTATGTCATAGCTGCCCATCCTTCTAGTTGCTGTATGTGGGACGCGGCCTCAGCATGGCCAGAGAAGCAGTGCATCAGTGCGCACCCGGGATCCGAACCCAGGCCGCCAGCAGCGGAGCACGCACACTTAACCGCTAAGCCACGGGGCCGGCCCTCCTGTATTGTTTTTATCAGGTCTGTAATCATAGGTGCTAAGGTTTTTCTTATAGCTATTTAATTTTCTGCATTGGCCCGAAAATCTTTGTCACCATGGTTAAATGGATAACTAAACTTTGTTTCATAGGGACCTATGATATTATGTGGGTAAATGTTATTGATTTAAGTGTTTTAAAAATTATATAATATTCCTAAAATTCTGATCTGTCCTGCTTGTCAGCCATAATTCTAGTTATTATCTTGAAGTGTTGTATGTCACAGAAATAGCCAAGTGTCTTTGTCAATTGCCATTTTTGAGTGTTTTGTTATTTGCAGTTGTTTCACTCTGATGTTTTTGCAAATATGTTTTATCTTCAGAGAGATTCATGGAAAAGACTCTGACACTTACTCTAGAAATCAGGTTTATGATAAACTTTCAGGTCATAAAACTGAAGTGAGTAAGAAATTACAGAACTCTAACGGAGAAACTGATGACTTCACGAAACTGCTAACAGAAGATTACGATAAAGAATCAATTACACAGGACTGAATGAACTTTGAGGATAATTATAATTTTTATGACTTTTCGTTTGAGATACTGCTGATTTTTTTAACATTTTGTTTTTTGCAGATTTAAGGAAATCTTTTTTTCCTTAGCTAACTATGACTTACAGCAACTTGGTAAATTATATCTTTGCAAGCAGAATTGACCCATTTATCTTTTTTTCTCCCTCCCACTTTTTTCCATCATTTTCATTTGGAATCACTGAGCACTGAACCTGCCCTTTTTCCTGAAGCCCTGCAAACTGAAGCTGGACAACTTGATATAAACTTAAGAGAGATTCACGTCTGTTGCTATGCAAGCCACTGAGAAAAATACCTAAACACTCCGTGACATCATCAGAGACATTTCAAACTGCAAAAGACCCTTCGACTCTGACTCTAGAAATCCTTTGACTGGCTGGTCCCTGGGCTCAAAAACTGGTTTATAATTTGCTCCAACCATTAATCTTGTTTTTCTTTTTGTTTCTCTAGAAATACTTCTTATTAAATATCTAGTTACTTACTTATATAACATATGCCTAACTTTGGGAGCCCACCTGCATCACCATCTTACTAAGAGACTGGTTTAATGAGATGGAATAACCTACACCCCTTATCAGCAGGAAGAACCTACAGCAGTGGTCGCCCTACCTCAAGACTGAGGTACGAACAACAAAAAGGGGGGATTTGTAACCATGGGCCCTCCAGGACCAGTTCAACTGACCTCATCTCTTACCAACAGAGTGATTAAGAATTGCCTTTCAGAAAATCTGCAAAGTCACGTAACCAGGGAATGCACAGAAGAAGAAATCATGACCTGAAACAACCGCGGAACCAAAGATCCTCCTTCCCATGGAACCCAAGGATGGGGACAGGACCGGAACTTGCAAGTCGGACTCTTATCAGAAACAAGGAGTCCCTCATTCAGGAAGATCCAGTGTTAAAATTCCTTCCCCATCTCACCAAAAATGTTTAGAACCCTGTCATAAATGTTTAAAACCTTACCATAAATGCTTGAAGCCCATCAGTCAAAACCTGTCCCGCCAGTGTTTCTGTGTGCCAGCCTGTTCTCCTTAACCTCTTAAATTTTGCCCTAAATCCTGAATCGGGGAGAGAGATCTGAGGGCACATGCCCCCTGTGCTCCCTGCAGATTGATCTCGCAGAATAAAGCTGATCTCTTTTCCCAAAGGCTGATGCCATGATTAACTGGCTTCTTTATGCACATTGGGCAGAGAACCCCAATTCTGTGTGGTAACACAGTGACTAATACTGAATAAAAAGCTCAAATTTTAATTCTCTTCAAACAATAGTGGTACAATTAGATAATTCTGCTTCAATATAAAATATCCAGCCTGCAAAGTAGCTGTACCTGAAGAGTTACAACTGAAATGAACTCTCAAGCACTTAAAATACTGTAGTTTCACACTTTAAAAATATTTCATAGGCAAAATGTACGCAATTCCCTTCACCACTAACATCACCCTCCCCCAAAGAAAGGGAAACCAGCTGCCCCAACAGCTCTAGGCAACTGCTAAAAACAGGAAGCAAAGAGTAACTGAAACTGTAGGAGAAGCCTGGTTAGCAATCTGTAGCCCAGTTAGCAAAATCATTTTACGTGTCTGTTTCAGGTCATGTCAGTAATTCACTTGGAAAAACATGAGTGGCACTTAAACACAATGGCACAGGTCTATCAGGCAAAGAGTTTAATATACACGGCAGTTTTAATCAAATATTCATTTTTCAATGAAATAAGTGTGTCAATATAGATAATAGGGCAATGATAACAGTAAGTAAATATGTACATTCAGTGTTTTACTAAAATTCATTGCAATCTGTGTTCGAAATACAAAAGTTGGAATTTTAAGTTTTATAATCAACCATTCTCATTCTAAGAACACTGAACACTGCCCTGAAACGTGAATGGAAAGGATAATTTTGAACAGTTTCTTCAGATTTTCTCACCTGACTGAAATTTATTTTAATCTTCATAAATACAACTTTAATTGCATATTACACATATTAAACTAGTGTACTTTATGGAAAAAGAAAAGTTAAAGCTATATCCTCTCTCTGTATGCCTGGTATCATACAAAGCAGGCACATTTTACACACAGCCCTTGATAACCCTAATCCTTGGCAAATGAGCAAAGTAAAACCAGTGAAGTACATGGTAAGTCGGTTGGTTTTATCATTATGTTGCGGTCAAGAGTCCCCTCTGTAATACGACCACAAACCAACTTACTTACAAATTACATTCCCTGGAAAACAAGGGAAGTCAGATCCAAGTTTAGATTAATTCCTCTAACAATACTGCTGAAAATCTAAATCACAATATCTGTAGTTAACAGGGTCACCTCTAACTCAAAAAACCACAGCATTCTGAAATAAACTACAGCTTTGAAAGTATTTTTGTAAATTTTGCTCCTTCTAATTATAAAAGTAATACATGGAAGGACATAATCACATAAAATATTTTAAGATGAAGGAATGTCAATTTTTCCCAAAAAGGAAGACTTCTTAAAACTATGTTGTGTGTAAACTGTGCTAAATGTTTCATTACCTCTTCTCTTTTAACGAGTTCATGACAAACAGTTTTTTGTTCATTTTTCATTTCATTATTTTCATTCAGAGTTCTTTATATCATTTGCCCCAAGCTGTACTATACATTCCCGTAAAAGGCACACATTCATAGTTTGTAGATGACTAACAAACTCCAACTAATAAAATCGCACTTACCTACCCACACGTATCACTTGCTATGCTGTTACCCTGCTTTACTTTTCTTTTTTGCACATTAACACTCCCAGACATAACATATTTGACAGTTTGCGTACTGTCAGTTCCTTTCTCTAAAATGTAAGCTCCATGAGGATGAAACTTGTTTTGTTTGCTGCTGTATTCCCAGTTCCTTAAGCAGTAGACTTGATACATACAGGCAGAAATAGATGAATGCCTAAACCTCTGCACTTCTATACTTTTCAGAAGCTAATTCTTGCATAAACCTGAAAATGCAAGAATATTTCACAAGTTCCTTTTAACACTCTAAATGAATCTTTGTGAAATCTTACTCTTGGTTCAGAAACGTTTAAGATTCTTGGTTTGATTAATGTACTATTTTGCTAACATTCTGACATCAGGTCTTGGAACAAAAGGTTCCTTGTTCTCTGATGGGAAATAACAAAACTAAGAGATCTTGTGAAGTGAGAAATGCAGTACCTGTTGCCTTGACAATATGATTTTCTTCTTCAAGCAACAACATGCTCCAATCTCTAGTCTGAAACTCTAACTGGAAAATATAAATTTATTTCATATGCTCCTAATGTTTCAAAAACATACAAAAAAGACCTGAATTTTGTTATGTTCTCCTGAACATTATACTCCTGCTACTCCTAGAATTCCATTACCTCTGCCATATCACACAGAATGCTACATATTTGTTCTACATCAGCATATAAAGGGTGCTTCTAACTGAATGTTTTGAGTAATACCAGACCTTCAACAACAACATGGTTATTGACACAAACAAGAAAGCATGCAAAAAAAAAAATTTTTAACGGTTGAACTTGAGGATACGTAGTATGCCATTTATTTCTTCAAAACATTGCTATAATTAACCAAGGTCTTTCAAAAGCATAAAGTAACAAAGCTGAACAGTTTTTACATTCAGTCAATACATAATACTTTGCACCTTTAGGAATGATTCTTGAATATTCTTTAAAAAGCAGGTTAAAAATTCTGATTTATTTCAAAAAGAACTCATTCTCTTACCAATGAGCTCCTTCTGGCTCACCATCCAACTTTGTTTTAGCAGCCATCTTTGCTCTTACAAAATAATAAAGAAATAAAAATCAGAAACACAAATAATCACCACAGTTATTTCTACCTTTCCGTATATAAATTCACATTTATGGCTTAGTCCATTTATTTGGTAAAAATTCAGAGATATGCATAAGTTCAATGCCTTAATAATGCTAACATAGTAATAGCTAACATTTATTGAGTGCTCACTTTTTTTCCATGTATTTTTCTAAGCACTATACATACTTTTTCTAATTGACTTCTCACAGCAACCATATGAGTTAGATACCATTATCTTCATTATACAAAGAAAACTGCATAGAGAAGTTAAATAATTTGATCAAGGTCACAGAATTATACTTGTGGTGAAGAGTGCAGATTTTGGAGCCACAATGAGTTCAAAACCTGGCTCCAACAACAACTAGCTCTAGGACAGCAAATTATACAATAACTTCAGTTTCTTCCATTCCAAATGGTCAGAGTTGGAACAAGGATTCAACGCATTAATAAGTGCTAGGTGCTAAGAACAGTGACTGACACATAGTGCTTAATAAATTATTTATAACGCTAGAGCCCATAACATTTAATACTTGCAGCCTCTACACAATGTAGTACTTTACGTTTGGAGGAACATTATAATAGGTTTCTAATTCCAGAGTCAAAACTTCAGAGTGCCCATTATGTGCCAAAGGCTATACAATTTCACAGATTTTTTTATGTCAATCTAAGTATCCTAAATCTAATTACTATCTACAGGTTTGTTTCTTTTTTCCTGAAAGCTCTTAGTTCCCCATAGAATTATCTCATCAAACCCACTGCAAAAGTAAATAATTCAGGCTGGAAATACCACATTTCTGACTTCAGATATGTGAAAGATTCCAAAGTTTCCAAGTTATATCTTGGTCTTATTTATGTCATGGCACCAGTTAAATTCTTATAGATATATCTTAAAATTCTTACAATTCTGATACAGAATATTTGAGCTATTTTAACCTATATACTTTTAGCTTGTTTACTCAGCAGCTCTAAAACTTAACCTAGAAATACACAAATGCGTAACTAGATTCTAATATAACTAGTTTTTTAAAAAGTTCGCAAAATGCTTTTCAAGGATAACTAGTCAAATACATGCAATACACTTTACAGGCAAATTACTTCAGACAAAATACTGTAGAGTAATGGAAATCTTTAGTGTAAAACATTTAGACTATAATGGATAACTCAAAATTTTCACTTTCCACAATGTCCTCACCCAAATTTAGAGCATAACAAAAGCTGTCCTGTCCTTAGGAATTTACAGAGAGTAATTTCATGACAAACACAATAGTAGAAAAACAATGTGTAACACAAATGCTAAAATTGAACACCATATTAAAGGTAGACTAAGCAGAAAAAATTAACAGCATCTATAAACATAAATATGAAAAGCAAAACTATATATCTTTTAGAAGAAAATAGAGATGAAGAGGCTTATGACATGAAGCTAGGGAAAGCTTTCTTAGAAAAAAAGATAAATCATAAAGGAAAAGATGGACAAATTTGACTATGTTAAAATTTGAAGCTTATTCCTTATTTACTCTGAATCTAAACACGAGGAAATGATCAGACAAATCCAAACTGAGGAACATTCTACAAAACAACTGACCTGGACTCTTTGAATGTATCAATATTACGAAAACAAACAAAAAGCTGGGGACCTGTTGTGGATTAAAAGTAATTAAAGGGACATGGCAAGTAAATGCAATTCATGATCTTTGACTAGATACTGGACCAGGGGTGGGGCTGAAGAATAGCTCTAAAGGTCATTATTGGGACAGTTGAGAAATTTTTAATATGCATTGGATATTAGATAATGTTGCATCAGTGTTAAATGTGATAATTGTATTGTAATTTTGTAGGACATCCTTGCTCTTAGGAGGATATTCAAGTAGATCTTTTGAGGCATGGACTGTCATGATGTCTGCAACTAACTTTTAAATGGTTCAGGAAAAAAAATGTACAAATGAAAGACAAAGTAAATGTGGCAAAATGTTAACAAGTGGTGAATCCAGGTGAAAGGTGTAAGTGTATTCACTGAACTATTATTGCACTTTTCTGTAGAACTGAAATTTTCAAATAAAAAATTGGAACAAAAATGTAAAACTTCTGCATAACAAAAAGAGAAACCAAACACTGAGAAGATATTTGCAACATCATAACTGAAGGAAGATTAGTATAAAGTATACATAGAGAGCTACAAACTAATGACGGAAAAGCAAACAAGCCAACAGAAAAAAGAATTAAAGATATAAATAGCAATTTACAGAAAAGGAAAACTTACAAAAATGGATGTAAAGAAGCTCAACCTCACAATCAGAGAAGAGCAAATTAAAATGAAATTTACTTTCATTTTAAAATTTAAAAGTCTGATAATACCAATGTTTGTAAGGATATGGCAAAATGGAAACTCTCACAACCTGCTGATGGGTATTTAGTACTTTGGAAATAATAATATGCTTTGATATGCTAAATAATTTAGCATTATCTAATAAAGTTGAAGATCCTCACACCCTATGACCTAAGAATTCCCTAGGCTTAGAATTCTCTCTCACACGTGTAAACAAGATGACACACCCAAGAATGTTTATTACAGTATTGTTAATAACAGCAAAAAAGTTAGAAACACCTAAATATCCATTAACAAACTGGTTTCTTCATATAATGCAATACTATAGAGCAATTAAAATGAATGAAATAAGGATACATCTATCAACATGAATACATATCAAAAACAACTGTTGAACAAAAACCCAAGTTGCAGAATCATATGTATATTAAACAAGAGTATATGTACTTTTATGGATATATATATTACTAAAAGTATAAAAATATAATGGAAATGATAATTACTGAATTCATGACTCTATCTCTAGAAGAGGGGAACAGGATCAGCAAGGATTCATACAGGCCTCAACTACATCCGTAAGTTTATCCCTTTGAAAAATATATATTGAAAAGGGAGAGCAGACAATTAGAAAATGGAAAAAAAAACCCAAAGTAAATATGATGGTCTACGATTAAATGATCATTACATTATTTTCTGTATGTTTGAAATATTTCATCTTTTAAAATAAATTTAAATTAAAACACTAAAGAAACCCCATTAAACTGAACCAAGAAGCTTTCCCACCATCCCCCCTGTCCCCAAAGCCCCAGTAGATAGTTGTACGTCATAGCTGCGCTTCCTTCTAGTTGCTATATGTGCGACGCAGCCTCAGCATGGCGGGAGAAGCGGTGTGTCAGTGCGCGCCGGGGATCCAAACCCAGGCCGCCAGCAGCAGAGCCCGTGTACTTAACCGCTAAGCCACAGGGCCGGCCCCAAGAAGCTTTTAAGAACATATATTCCACTGCACATTTGAAACGGAAACATACTAATACCTAGCAAACTTACTGGTGTGTGTGTATATGTATATGTATATATATACACATATACATACATACACGTGTATATGTATATGTATATGTATGTATTTTTTTAGCCATTAAACTTCAGGCACCAGATTTCAGTCTTCTCTTTCTAAGCAGACCCTGACATAGCAGGCTTTTTCATCTCACACTCTTGATGAGGCTTCCCAACCAAGAAAGACTCACAAAGGGTAGGAACAAATAGTTCAACACTCTCCAAGTCACTTTAATCCTTCTGATTCTGTATTCCGCCTAAAAACAGGGCAGTTCTGCTGCTCTGCTGGCAATTTTGCTATTTTTATTCGTTTGCTGCTAAAGTTGTTTTCCATAAAAAGAAAAGAAAAAAGGAGAAACAGCCACTGCAAACTTTGGTAACCAATCATAGAACACAATCGAACTGCAAATGGTAAAAAGTCATAAGATTTACTGTGTCAAATGACAAACACCTTAGCACTCCATAACAATTTGCTATCAACTTCTTTAAAGCCAATAATTTTTCAGGTCTGAACCTAAAAAACAAACAAAACAAACACCAACTACTCAAAAACAAAAAGCTATCTTACTTCATTAATTCTGCTCTATCTGTAGCATATCTTGTACACAGTTTACCAGAATTACTCTCCCTAGCTTTATCTCACACGATTGGCTCTACCAAACCCTTTGTTTTAGTGAGAGCAATCTATTCATTAAACTCGCAACATACGCACTTTCACATCTTCTCCCTACTCTGAAGTGTCACCTTCTCTATGTTTTCCCTGATCCCACAACATACAGTAATCTCTCCACTCTGAACCAAAAGCAGTAATAGCTAACATTTATAGAGAACTTAAGATATGCCAGTAGTGCTTCAACGGAATTATCCCATTTAATCCACACAACCTCGTGAAATGTGTTCTATTTTCCCCTTTTTCATGGTGAGAGAAACTGAATGAGACTCTCTAAGTTACGGTTAAGTTCTCCAAGGTTGCATGGATGGTTAAGTGGCAAGCCAGGTCTCAAACCAAACCCAGACTCCAAAACCTAGGCCCTTAAACATATGTGATGCTGTCTCCTGGCTCAAAGACTGACTGCCTTTACTGCTCACATGTCACTTAACATATGCTCTGTGATATTTAACATTTTGTGTTTGTAGATGTTGTCTAAGTAGTTCAAAATACTACATTCATTCAACTAAAATTTACTGAGGACCTGTGTGCCAGGCATTGTTGACTACTGGACATAAAAGCATGTTACACAGTCTCTACAAATGAAAAGTAGATGAATTCTCTAGATACATGAACATTCCAGAAATGTGGGTAAGTGCAAAACTAAAAACAATATGTTGTTAATTTTAAACAGCAATTATAACTACATAAAAATTATGGTTAGATAAGAACTGGAAAAGAGCACAGTCATAAATACAATATGATTAGGTCGGGTTTTTTTTTGTTTTTTTTTTTTTTTACAATTTCATTAACTTAAGCTTTTTGGTAAGCGAGTTGAGGAATAAAAAGAAGTTATTTTTCATAAACCATGTCTTGTGTGCTCCTTTCTTCCCCCATAAAAGAGTAGAAACAGACTAGAAACAGATGAATGGACATCCCTCCTCAATATTCCACTGTAATTTGGCTTTCTTTAGGAAGATACACCTGATGTCACCACCACGGCTCGCAGATACCATACGTAAATATCTATAAATCTTCCAACTATAAACTTTTGGAAACTCGTAGCTGATTGCAAATTTTCATACAACGGAATCAAATCTTAGAACTGAATGAAACGTTGCAGAACATCTCCTTCAGCCCTTTCATTTAACAGATTAGTTGATTACTAAATTCCAAAAATCTAAATTTTAGATTACCGAGAGTAAATGCGCCAACCTATACTGCTGAAAAGTAGTGGCTTATACTGCAATGGAAGTGCATTTCAGAAATAAAGTCTGTGTGTGTTAACATCAACCCAACATGTGGAGTTCTAACCACTAACTAGCTGTGTCTTCTTAAACTTAACCTCTTCAGGCCTGGATGTCTTCATCTGGATAAATTCTAACTATTGTTGAAGTGTCGCGGCAAATATTTAAAAAGACCTCAATAACATTACGTTTCCATGGTTTCAGTATTCTCCCTTTCACATTACAGTTAGCAGAGTTTGCATCCGCTGCTTTAAGAAGCATAATGAACAGTGTGTAGACGTTATAAAACAAGTACAGTTCAATCCAGAAGAACCTGTCCGCATCCGGACCCGCATATGCGCGCGCATACACACTACCCTAGAATGGTGACTAGTCATTGCAGAGCGCTGTACTCTACCTACATCCCGCAACACACGCACGGGAAAACTAAATCTGACACCGAGCTGACCTCTACCGGAGTCAAACCCCTCAAACGTTCTGTTTACAACTAATGGTTCAGGCCTCAGATCTGCATCACTCTCGGCTCTCACCGGCTTCAGGGGTCCCCAGGAGAAGGAAAGGGAAGGAATAGACTGCCACCAGACAGCTGACCCCTGTCAGCTCGAGAGCCATTTGGAAATAACAAGCAGGTTTTTGGGTGAGGCTTGCAATTCCACGTGAGTTTTCCAGAAAGCGCTGAAAACACAAAACTGGCATGTGGGCTATCAAGTTGGCAATTTCCTGTGGCTCCTGCTAAACCGCTGTCACCGTTGCATCCTACCACAGCCGCCCGCTAGTTCCTCACGCTGTACCGGGAACACGCAGGGGGTGGGGAGGCCCATGGGAGGGGCAGAAAGGCGGGCCCCGGGTGCGGAGCGCAGGAAGCCCGCAGTCGGCCGGAAAAAAACACGCAGACCTCAGTAAAGGGGTGTCCGCCTGAGGCGGGAGGGGGGCTGCCCCAGCGTAAGAGAAAGGCGGGGGAATGGGCGGAACGCGGCGAGGCTGGCTCTGCGGAGGCGAAGGGCCGCGTTCCTAGGATGAGGCGGGTCCCAGCGAGCCCACAGCGGGAAACAATGGCGGGGGCGTGACGTGGGGCTGGGGGCGTCGCCGCGGCGCGCAGGAAGGGGCTGCTCTGAGGCGGGGGCGACCCGGGGCGTGCAGAGACGCGGGCGCGGAGTCCGCGGGCGCGCAGGTACGCGCCCGGAGGGAGGAGAGGGGCCTGAGGGGCGCAGCAGCCGGGTGGGGCCGCAGCGGGGACAGGCCGCGGCCCCTGCCCAGGTCGCGCGCTCGGCCGCGCACCCTCCCTCCCTCGTTCGCTCGCCCGCTCCTTCCACCCCACCCGCAGGGCCCGCCGCACTCACCGACCCCGCCGCACGGCAGCAATCCCAGCGCGCAACTGCCGCAGCCGCCGGCGCGCGCCTTCCCCGCCCCCGCCACCCCGGCGCCGCCCCCCGCTCGCGCCCGGCCAGGGATCGGCGCGCCGTTCCGTCCCCCGGCTCCGCCGCAGAACCCTGCCGCCGCGACACTCCCTGGCTGCGCTACCAGAAGGGAGCCGCGATACAGGCCTGCGTCTCGGTCCCTCGCGCGAGGATCTTCAAACAACAGAACATCGGTTGTTGTCGAGCTGTGGGGTGACGCACGTTGACAACCCTTCCGTGTCCTTTAAGTCTCCATCCCTTGGCCTCCTGCCCGGGCCCCTCCGCGAGGCCCGTTACTACCTCACCGCGCTTGCTTCTCCGCCTACACTCCGACGCTTTCCCTTAGCGGGGTGGGGACATCATTTTTCCGAGTCACAGAATCTTCTAGTCGAACGGACCTCAAGGCCCTTCTGGTCCAGACCCCCATACGACGCATGAATCCCATTGATGACTGAAAGTACTGGCTTTGGAGTTTGTCAGAACGGATTCGAATCCCAGTTCTGCCACTCACAAATTGTGTGACCTTAGGCAGGTTACCTGACCTCATTCTACCCAATTCCTACCCCATAGAGTGTTGACAGGATGAAATAAAATAGAGGGAAGGTCCTCAGCACAGTCCTGGCACATAGTACTCAATAAATGTTAGTTACTGTATGGACCCGGCACCCACCCGCCACCAACTCCTGTCTAAAAGAAGACTCCTCAGTGACAGAAAGCCCACTATTTACGAAGCAATGCATTCCTTGGTCTCAGCAGCTTCTGACGAGTTAGCAAGTGTTTCTGAAGCTTCCCCTCTCTGGCCCAAGTCCTATCCCTTGGAGCCTCAGAGAACAACCAGGTCTAATGTCTCTTCCAACTTCTACTTTTCAGATACTTGACTTCTGCCTAAGGTCTTCTCTTATTTGAGACCAGTATCTCCCATTCCTTCCATTGTTCCTCCTTTGCCCTGGTTTTGAGGGTCTTTGTCCTCATTCTCCTCAAGTACCTAGTTGGTTTGATTGTGGCTCCTTTAGAGTATGTCACCCAAGACTGAACCAAATGTTTGTGGTACCATCAGAGCAAAGCAGGACTGTAGCTTCCTCCTTATAGGACTTATTGCCTTGCATTCATGCACTAAGGTTCTTGGCACCTTGGCACTATTGATTCATTGAGCTTGCAGTCAACTAAAACCTCCAAGACTTTTATTTTTTGAGGAAGATTGGCCCTGTGCTAACATCTGTTGCCAATCTTCCTCTTTTTTTCCTTTTTTCTCCTCAATGCCCCAGTACATAGTTGTATATCATAGTTGTAGAGTTGTAGCTCTTTTATGTGGGACGCCATCTCAGCGTGGCTTGATGAGCAGTGAGTAGGTCCACGCCCAGGATCCCAACCGGCGAACCCTGGGCTGCTGAAGGGGAGTGCGTGAACTTAACCGCTACGCCACCAGGCCAGCCCCTCTAAGACTTTTTAATAAGTGCTCTGCTGGAGCATTTGTACTCTCTCTTGTGTTTTTGAGCCAACTTCAGTTCAGGTCAGTAGAGGACAGGCCATGGGCCTCTCACGTACTACATTTTTCAGGATATGTGGAAAAAAGGAATAGGAGTTGGAAGTTAGTCTAACATCACCTTTAAACCAAGTGCATTTGGGAAAAGGCCAAGGTTTGTTTCTAAAGACCATGGCACTGAGCAAATAATATATATATGTATGCAGTGTGATCTCAACTGAGCACAAAAATGTGCATGCACACACAAAAGACTAGAAGGGAATATGTACTGAGTATGTTAATAGTGGTTTTCTCTCAGTGATCAGACTTGGGGTGGTTTCTTTTCTTCTTTATACTTTTCCATAAATTTCCCAGAGTTTCTACATTGTTTATATTACTTTTATAATCATGAACTTTGTTTCAAAAAAATAAGTCAGAAAAAAATAATTCAAAAAATCTGAGAGATAGAACAAAGAAAACAATCGGAAACAAAGTTAAGAGATAACAGGGCCGCCCCGGTGGCTTAGCGGTTAAGTGCACGCGCTCCGCTGCTGGCGGCCCGGGTTCGGATCCCGGGCGTGCACCGACGCACCGCTTCTCCGGCCATGCTGAGGCCGCGTCCCACATACAGCAACTAGAAGGATGTGCAGCTATGACATACAACTATCTGCTGGGGCTCTGGGGGAAAAAATAAATAAATAAAATCTTTAAAAAAAAAAAAAGAGATAACAGACTAGGAAAAAACATTTGTAATATATAAAACAAAGGATTTGTATCTGGAACATATAAAGGACTCAACAAATCAATGAGGAAAAAAAACTCCACTAGAAAAATAGGCAAAAATATAAACAGGCAGTTCATAGAAAAGGAAATACAAATTGCCAATAAACACACAAAAAGATGACCAACCTCAGTATTAACCAGGGAAATGAAAATTAAAACTGAGATTGGCAACAATTTTCAAGCTTAATAATATCAAAAGAATGTAAAGTGGCACAGCAGGTTTAGAGGGCAATTGGACAACATCTATTAAATCCATGTCTCAGCAATGCCACTTATAGTTATCTACCATAACTCCATGTGCATATGGAGGTATGTACAAGGTTAATTACTACAATATTGCTAACAGAAAATTTGGAATCAGCCTGAATACTCACCAATAGAGGAATGGCTAAATAAAATGTAGAATACTCATATAATAGAATTCTGTGGAGATTTTAAAAGAAGTGACCTTGATCTATATGTTCATGTAGATCTATCTCAAAATCATATTGTTGAATGAAAACAGCAAGTTTCAGCATGATATATATATCTATATATCTATATAGATCTATATAGATCTATATAGATAGTCTTGATATTTTAAAAAAATTCTTCCCCAAAATGCATAACTTCAGTCTAATCACGAAAAATCATCAGACAAACCCAAATTGAGAGATATTCTACAAAATACCTAACTTGGATTCTTCAAAAGTGTCAAGGTCTTGAAAGTCAAGGAAAGACTGAGAACCGTCACAGATCAGAGGAGACTAAGGAGACAAGACAACTAAATGCAATGTGGGATCCTGGATGTGATCCTGGAACAGAAAAAAGACATTAGTGGAAAAACTGGTAAAGTTCTAATGAAGTCTAGTTTAGTTAATAGTATTGTACCAATGTTAATTTTTTAGTTTTGATTATTGAACTAGGCTTATAGAAGCTGTTAACATTAGGAGAGACTGAGAGCAGGATATACTGAAACTCTCTATACTATCTTTGCAACTCTTCTGTAAATCTAAAATTATTTCAAAGTAAAAAGTTAAAACACAGACATAAATACCACTATTTCCTATTATCACTGCTATAGATAATGTTTATGTTCCCTCTAAATTCATATGTTGAAACTTAATCCCCAGTGTGATGGTACTTGGAGGTTGGGCTTTTGGGAGGTGATTATGTCATGAGGGCAGAGCCCTCATAAATGGAATTAGCGCCCTTATAAAAGAGACCCCAGAGAGCATCCTAGCCCTTTCCGCCCTGTGAGGACATAGTAAGAAGACGGCTGTCTCTGAACCAGGAAGCAGGCCCTCACCTGACACCTCACCTGCTGGTGTCTTGCTCTTGGACTTCCCAGCCTCTAGAACTGTGAGAAATAAATTTCTGTTGTTTATAGGCCACCCAGTCTATGGAATTCTGTTACGGCAGCCTGAACTAAGACAATCACACATTAAGTTTGTAAAAGATTTTTTAAACAGATTGTAAGGCTATATGCCAACTCATATCAAAGATTATCTCTAAAGATAGGGATAAAGGACTGAGATTGGGGGTGATGTTTAAAGGAAGTATTAGCTTTAGTTTTAATGTTTTAGAAGATAAATGTATTCATGTATTGCTTTTATAACAAAATATTATTTTTTTTAAATGCAAAAGAAAGAAAAGGATAGGACACTTGGCCTCATGACTTTCAGGGGTAAGACAAGCCATGCCAGCTATGAAACAACCTTCTAAGAGAGGGTTGGGGAGCCTGAGGAAACAATGAGGAGCCATGAGGGGCTTGCTTGGGGTCTCTAACTTGACTCAGGCTGAACGGCCCCAGCATTGCATGGCAAGAGAGGCCATCCCACTGTGGTTTTCGATGGCCTCTCACCAGACTTCTTGCCCAAGCCCCTACATGGATGTTCTATCCCTCTGATCAACACTGTTTTCCCCAGAATACCATAAACTCTGAGTCACCCAGAATGTGAGCAGCATTCACAGGTCACTCATCAGTTTTCTGCTTCCTGGCAGCAGCTCTCAGAAAAATGAAAGCATTTCTCAACACCCTGGCCTGGGGCCTAGAAATAGCCTCCTGCTGCCCAGAAATCTTTCTCCGAGGAAGTGTGCAATCTGAGTTCCAATCAGCCCCCTCAGAGGTCTCCTCTCTTTTTCATCTCTCTTTCTCTAACAGCATAGGGTCAGCACTTAACTGTGATAGGAGCCCAGTACAGGCACTATGCGAGGAGACAGTTAACCAGAAAACATCTCGTCTAGCTAGAAACATCTAGTCAAACTTGAGAGGCAGGACATCCACGCAAGACTCAGGAGTACCTACATCTCTTCAAAATTATGCACTGAGCTCCCACCATGTGCCTAACCCTGATCAACAGAGAGATGAGTTTCTGCTTTCCTGGAGGTTTCTGACTACTTGGGAAGATGGGCTTTAAATACACAAAAAAATTATTTTACCACAATTTTGGTAAGTGCTATGCAGGAAAAGTAAAAGATGCTATGAGGGAGAACGAAATAGGGGATGGGTTTAGGGGTAGGGAGAGGGTCAAGAAACATTTCCCTGAGAAAACAACATCTCAGCTGAGACCTGAAGGATGAGTAGGACTTAAGCAAAAAAGTGAGAGACGGACTTGCTTGGTAGAGTGGAGAATTCCTGAAAGAGGGACCAGTAGGTACGAAGGGCCTAAAGTAGAGATGAGTTTTGTGTGTCTGCAGAATGATCAGAAGCGACAAAGAAAGAGAGAAAGTGGCAAAAAATGGTCCCAGAAGGAGGCAGGGCCAGATCTCGCAGGGCACTGTAGACCATATAAATGATCTGCAGCCTCACCGTAAGTGCAGTGGAGAGGAACTGAGGGCATAACGCAGAGGAGTGGAGGGATCCGATCCACAGTTTAAACAAATGGAATGTAACCAACCAATCAATTGCCTCATACATTCACAAAAACTAATTCATTTGAATCAAGCAAAAATCTCTTAGGTACCTGTTGGAAATTTCCATTGGGTGTTTACAACATGAGAGAGACAAGATCTGCATCCTTTATCACAATTGTTCTATTTATTGAACACCTACCTGGTGGTAAATACTGGAGAGCCAAATTGACCCCCACACACACACTTTACCCCGGAGTTGCTGAACATCTATTTAGGAAATTAGACACTTGGGTAAAACATGAAGGCAGGTCATTATAAGCCCAATGCCAGATTAGTGACCCCAAAGAGCTTCAGAGTTTCAGGAGAGATGGATTCCTAAGGATACAGAAGAGTCAGAATCAAATACATAGAGATACTACTTCACACCTACTAGGATTGCTCTAACTAAAAAAAAAAAAGTAACATAACAAGTGTTGGCAAGAATGTAGAGAAGTTGGAACCATCCTGCATGCTCGTAGGAATATAAAATGGTGCAGTCTCTGTGGAAAACAGTTTGGCAGTTCCTCAAAAAGCTAAACATAGAATTATAACATGACCCAGCAATTCTACTTTTGGGTATATACTCAAAAGAATTGAAAACAGGGACTCAAACAGATACTTGTATGCCAATGTTCATAGTAGCATTATTCACAGTAGCCAAAAGATGGAAGCAACCCAAGTGTCCACCAACACATGGATAAACAAAATATGGTACATACGTACGATGGAATATTATTCGCTGTAAAAATGAATGAAGTTCTGGTATCCACTACAACATGGATGAATCCTGAAAACATTATGCCAAGCAAAATAAGCCAGACACAAAAGGACAAATATTATATGATTCCACTTATGTGAAATATCTAGAAGAGGCAAATTCATAGACACAGAAAGTAGATTAGAAATTACCAGCGGCTGTTGGGGGAGGAAAAGAATGTCGAGTTATTGCTTAACGGGTACAGAGTTTCCGTTTGGGATGATGAAAAAATTTTGAAAATAGTGGTGATGGTTGCACAACATTGTGAATGTACTTAATGCCACGTATACTTAAAATGGCAAATTTTATGTTATCTATATTTTACTATAGTAAAAAAAATTCAAAAAACTTTTAAAAAAGAAATCAAATACATACATTTCCTCCATGTTCACTGGGCTCCTTCCAAAATGTCACTTTTCAGTTCCTGGTCCCTATGTCCCTGCACATACTGTTTCCTCTGCCTGAAAAGCTCTTTTTACTTTTCGAACTGTATTCATCCTTTAGGCTTTAGCTCAAATGTCACTCAAAGAGGCCTTCCCAATCCCCCGACCCCAGTATTTTCTTTCATGCTGTCCTGTACCTTCCCTTCTCTTCCCACAATCGCAATTAAATAAGTATTTGTGTGCACATGTCTTTAACATCTGCCTCCTCATTAGGCTGTACTACGCTCCAGGAGGACTGGGACAGGGTCAGTCTTGTCCACTGAGGGATACAGTACCTCGCCCAGGGTCTGGCACGTTGGGGATTCCATATATATTTTTTAACTAATTAATTAATAACTAAATGAATGTGTGGTGGGATTGTGAGTGGATTTTATTTTAATGCCTTTTACAATGCTGTAAGTTTTATTAAATTATTAAAACAAAACAATTATTAAGACACACACCTGGGCTCTCATTCTTACATCCCTGTGCTCTCCCTTGTGAAGTCGTCAGCAGTCCCCTGGAGCGGGAACCTGAGTGAGACACTAATACAATTTGTTTCCAGGTAGATCTGATATATCACCAACCGTTCCAACCTTGGTCTCTAAATCTCCATCTAAATAAGTGATAAGTTGTTGGACTGAAAATGGAACACCTCTTCACTGTGGCACCAGAACTGGCAGCCCCCCTATAAAGCAGGGCAGCCCACCTGAGCATTTCTCACGTTTGGTTAAGCAGCGCCCATATTAGAACTAAAGACTAAGGAGACTATGTATTAGTATGTCAGAAGGAGAGAGAGCATTTACTTGTCTATTTGGAAGGCCAATTCTTTGATGAGTACGGGTAAGTTTAGGCTTTCTGCCATTAGTCAGTGAAAGCACTTCCTAACTGATTGAATTTTCCCCATCGTGGCATTCCACATCAACCTCAGGAAACAGTTTTCCGTGCTAAAAGGAAGCTAAGCAAATATATAATTATTTTTGAGACAAGAAATGCAAATAGAAGCTGATTTAATTAATTTACCTTCTGGATGTGGACACTTGTGGGAAACGAAAGATGTGACAACAGAGGAAGAAGCACACAACTCACTCACAACAGCTTTTATAGAAACAAATTTTGTCCAACAGACCATTGATTCTCTCAGCCCACAATCTAGTCTTCTCTCTTTTTACTTTTTTACATTTTACATATAAAATGCATAAACCAGAGAGTGCAAAGCAAACCAGTGACTGTAGACGTTAGGAGACTTTAGATCACAAGGAAAAGGAAACCCAGTTAACACAGACTTAAACAATAAAGTCCAGAGGTATAGTAGACTCCAGGGTACATAATTCAGTAATCGACATTGCCCTAGGAACAGGTCTCATCTCTCTATCCTGCAGCCTTCAGAGTTGCCTTCATCCTAAAACAGGTCCCCCTCATGCTTGTAGGATGGCTACAAATTTCCTTGTTCATGTCAACAAAAGACAGAGACCCCGCTCCTCCACCACTGACTCTAAGTCCTTCCCTTCAACCTAACTGGCATGAATTAGGACACAGCAGACCCCCTGGACCAATAATGCTTGCCAAGGAAGGACCATACACTGATTAATCAGATTTTGGTCCCTGGGTTGGGGGATGAAGAGGATATTTGAGCAAAACTGGGATTTTTTGATCAGGAGAAGGGGTGGGGAATGGATGGTAGGTAGGCAGTCAAGAGTGTTCATACAACTAGCAAACCAGAATCTGCCCAGACCTTGAGTTACAAGTAGTATTAGAGAAATACAAAAACACTTTGAATTCCACACATCCACTAACCCATTTGTTTTTAACCCACATAAGGGATAAGAACACACCCTCATCAGCAACAGCGGCTCAGGACAGCAGTGATTCTTAGAAACATCAGGAAGCCTGTATTCATGGCCGTGTTCATTATTGTACTGCAGTCCTACCTTCCTAGAGAGAGAATGGTATCTCTCAGTCGTATCTACCTCAGAGACAGGCCTACCACCCTCTTCAGTCCTGGTTCATGCTGACTCCTGTTTGGGTCTCACTCTAGGCCTTCCCAATGATAGTGAACAGCATTTCCCAATTTGGGAAATTTACTTTGGGAGTCTGAAAGTATATTTTGTTATGACTAGTTCTGTGACGTGTTAATAGATATTTCTTGGGAAAAAAGTTCCACTCTTGCAGAAATCATGAAAGGCCTATTTAAACTCTTAGCACTTGCAAAACTTGGATATTTGTCATTATAAATTCCTGGGACAGCACATCCACTTTGTCTTTTTAAAATTGGGCCTTTGTAAGCAAGAGAGTGGCTCTAATTCTCAGACCAAAGAGGTGAGGCCTCATCCAACCTATTCTCTCTCCTATTATGGACTTTTTAGGGGTTTATAGAGGGATTTCTAACAGAGATGCATTATTTTCTTCAATCAATGGTTCTCAAACTTTACCAGGAATAAGGGTTGCCTGAGGAGCTTTCTAAAAAGCAGATTCCAGACCCTATTCCAAACTCTGGCCGTGTGGCCTCAAAATTTGAAATTTAAACAAACTCCCCAGCTAATTCTGATACAGGTGGTCCAAGTGTTCTCTGACAATGCTATCTATCTACCTCATGCCTGCTTATGACAGTAATCACTGTTGCCATGCCAGATTGGCAGCAGCCAATCTGAGCCACCTCCTGCTGCCTGCTGTCCAAGCAAAAACTGACTTTTTGGGTCTCTTCCTTGTTTGCTAGGCCAAGGAGCCATTGTGAACAACAGTTTTCTGATACTGCAGAAACCATACAATTGACCGAAACAAATAAACTGACTCATGGTTGCAGGATCAGGGATTATAAATTCCTACGTCACCTCACCTTCAGAGCATCAGTCTCTTAATACCCTTTCTTAGCTCCACTTCAGACATCAGATACTAGCCCTCAATAACTGCACTTCATTGGCATGAATAGGGTGCAGTCCCCGAGACCGAGTTTTCCAAGGCTGCCACAAGCTGAGGTCCTCCGCTACCCGGCCCCCATGGTACTCTTGTAACAAGTGTCCTATTAGGTTAAAAGTAAATAAATCTTCTCTCATTTGAGTGATGAATAGTTGAGTTTATTACTTTTACTTTCAGCAAACCCAAAAGAGTTTTTTGCAACTAATTTTTTGAGCAGATACTATCTGAAAGAAAATCCATAATAGGAGAGAGAATAGGTTAAGTACTAGGATCTGCATCTAATCCCTTAGCAGGTGTGGTAAACAGAATCCTGGCCTAATCTCCAGAACCTGTGACTATGTTATAGTGACGGTGGCAAAGGAGAATTAAGGTAGCAGATGGAAGTAAGTTTGCTAATCAGCTGACCTTAAATAGGGAGAGTAGCCTGAATTTGCCAGGTGGATCCAATGTAATCACAAAGATCCTTAAATGTAGAAGAAGGAAGGACAAGAGTCAAGTGTCAGAGTGAGGCAATGTGAGAAAGACTTGACTGGCCGTTGCTAGCCAGGAAGATGGAAGGGGGCCTCAAGCCAAGGAATACCTGCAGCCTCTAGAAGCTGGAAAGGGCAAGAAAAGTGATTCTCCTCTAGAGCCTCCAGAAGGAACGCAGAAACATAGCCCTGTGACACCTTGCTTTTAACCCACTGAAACCCATTTCAGACTTCTGACCTCCAGAACTATAACATATTTATGTTGTTTTAAGGCACTAAGTTTGTGATAATTTGTTACATCAGCAATAGGAAACTAATACACAAGGGATTAGGAAAGAAGGCCAGAAACAGATACACACCCGAGAGTCAAACAAACGCTCCCTGCTCAGCGCCATACTCCTTTTCTCTAGTGGTGGTCCAGGGAAAACCCTTCATCCTACGAGTTTTCCAGGAGCATTGTCTTTGAACCAGGTAACCTGGTTCAGAAAACCTGCTGGATTAAAAAAAAAAAAAAATTATATTTTGATGAGCCAAATTCATGTACTTTGCTTTTTTGATCCTTTCAATGTTGGTGTGTTTTGTTTTTCCCTTTTTTTAGTGAAAGATAACCTATATACATATATACAATGTACAAATCATTTCTGCAAACTAAACAGACCTATGTAACCACCACCCAAATCAAGATATAAAGTACAACTAGAAGCTTCAAGACTCACCTCATGCTCCCCACCAGGCTCTACTTCACTTCCCATGGATAATCACTACTGACTTCCAATTCCATAGAGCATTTTTGCCTGTTTTGAACTTTACATAAATGGGCTCATACAGTATGCATGCCTTTGTGTCTGGCTTCTTTAGCTTCACATTATATTTGTAACATGCATCCATATGTAGCAATCGTTTGTCTATTTTCATTGTTCTATAGAATTTCACTGTATGAATATAACACAACTCATCCATTTTTTTAAAAGGAGAAATGTGGATTAAGAGTGGTTTCATCCCCTTCCAGGACTTCTCAGACTCTTTATCTGCTTATAAGTAACTGTAAATCTCAAAGCAAAGATAGACCATCCAGAGTTTCCCAAGTGTATTTGACTATGAAATTTTTTTTTCTACAAAGCGTCTTATGAAACTAATGTTTTATAAGACATGCTTCAGGAAACCCTGGTCTGGAGCAATGGTTTTCAAACTGTGTTCCTCAAAGCTCTAGGGTCCCAGATAGTGACTTAATACTGCATAAAGGATGAGAGTAAAGTCAACTGGATCCCACACCTCCACTTTTATCTGTTTTAAGAAGGGATTCCACACAGGGGTGTGTGTGTGTGTGTATTAACTGCCCATATGTCTCTGTTTGAAAAAAGGGTGTGGTTGCTTTAAAAAAATGTAATTGAAAACTACCAGTCCTGGCTCTAGAGGACCTCTCGGAAGTCAGAGTCCTTTGCATGGACTCAGGTTCCAAGCTATCAGGGCTTGCTAACCTTATCCAAAGTTCATTGCCTTTGCTGCTGTCGTCTTGCCAGGCTCTGTCAAACGGCCATTCGCCCTCTCTGATTCTCTCAGTGGTGCTGTGGAAAGGACTCAAAAGAGATCATTGACAGGAGCTCAATACAGATCAGGCAGCTTAGTCCACAGGTAGCTTCTGTCTATGGAATCAGAGGCTGAAAATAGATCATTACATGCCACAAAAGTCTTAAATTGCTTCTAACTAGGCAGCACGGTTTAGGGATTAAGAGCACGGACTCCAGAGCCCGATGCCCTAGCTTCAACTTCTGGCTCTGCTGCTAACTAGCTGTGACCTTGGGCAAGTTTCTCAATACTCTCTTGTCTTGGTTTCCTCATCTTTAAAACGGAGATAATAATAGCATCTACCTCATCGCTTGATGAGGATTAAATGAGATCATGTTTGTACAGCATCTGAGACAGGGCTGGGCATCTAGTAAGCACTATATAAATGTTTGCTAAATAAAACCAAACTTTTCTTTCTACATGAACTTATGGGTGGCAAAGCCCAACTCCAGGCATTTTAATTCTTTTACTGTTCCATATTTTACCACCACTCTCAAGGTGAGGCTCTCTCTGTGGCCTCCCACACCCCTAGCAGTTGGGGTCACATGGCCCTCCAAAATGGTAAGCGGTTACCAGATTTGGAATTCTTTGGATCAATAACATTTCAAAAGTAATTTTGGGGATTCACATAGGGTGGCCATCTTTTAACTATGCCATTCAGGACATTAAAATAAACTGCCATCTACTGTCATTACTATTTCATGAAAGGCAATTTTAACACTAAAACAGTAGGAAGAACTTAATCTCAGAATAAAAGATAGGGCTTTAAATTAAATTGAGCTTAGTAAATTTCATCTTGAGCCAGTGGCTAAGGGCCAAACCCTGTCTTTGACCCAGCATTTGGCTAACATTGCTCTACAGGCCCTTCTGAGTGTTCCTGGACACACTGGGCATTATAACTAAACACCTCCCTGAATGTCTAAGCCTCAAAACTAGTACTGAACACTCCAAACTTTGCGAAACTGAAGGCATTTATTAATGATCCCAGAGAGCATTGCTATGCTCAGAGGTAGATGGGCCACAGGGGAATTGGGAGGAATTATTTCAGTCATTCCTTATAGCATTTGATGGGGACATTTAAAACCTTGGCACCAATTCCAAGGAGCCAAGAACTCTGAGCTACCAGTGTTTCAGAAAAAAACTCACAGTCCTTCCTGCTGTTTTTCTTTACTCTCACACTACTACCACACTCACAAAACTTCTGACACCAAATGTGTGGGGGTTTTCCCCATACCAGTGGGGAATTCTCTGTGATATTAGTGGGGTGTCCTACAATTTAACTCAATTCTAACACTACCTGGAGATAGCGTCAGATCCCACAGGTTAAGAGCTCAGCCCCAGGAGACTGCCCCCCCGCCCAACACACACACACACACACACACACTTCAGATGCCAGTTGCAAGTAGTAGATCCAACTTCTATCTGACTTGGCTACAAATCGTAAGTTCCCATGGCCTCCTCCCCCTTGGATTCAATTATCTGTTAGAGTGGCTCACAGAAACACTTACTTACATTTACTAGTTTATTAAAGGATATGATAAAGGACACAGATGAACAGCCAGGTGAAGAAATACACAAGGCAAGGTATAGGAGGGTTCTGAGCACAGCAGCTTATGTCCCCATGGAGTTTGGGTGTGTTACCCTCCCGGTACATGGATGTGTTCACCAACCTTGAAGCTCCTGAACCCCATACTTTTGAGATTTTTATGGAGGCTTCCTCACATAGGCATGATTGATCATTAACTTCATTTCCAGCCCTTCTCTCTTCTTAAGAGAATGGGGGGTGGGGCTGAAAATTCCAAGCTTCTAATCATGGCTTGTCTTGCGGGTGACCAGCCCTCATCCAGGAGGCCACCCAGGGCCACTCCATTAGAACAAAACACACTCCTATCACCCAGGAAATTACCTGGAACTCTGTGCCAGAAACTGGGGAAAGAGACCAATATACTTTCCTATTTCTAGGAAATATATTTCCAAATTCCTATTTGATTTCCTATTATCTCAAACTAGGTGTGCAGAGTTTTTCTTCCCAGACACAGTGAGAGCCCAGGACAGGGAGTCAGGATACAGGGGTTGTCATGCCGCCCCTGCTGCTAACCCACTATGTAGTTTTTGGTAAGGCCCTTAACCATTCAGAGACTTGTTTTTCTCTTCTTCAGATGGAGGCAGTAATACTGTTCTGCACTCCTCAAGGTTGTTTGGGGAACCAAATAAGTAACAGCGGTGAATCCCGTGTTAAAGCACTGTAGAAGAATGAGTATTTGTAACTCTCAGGCCCCATCTCCTTCTAGTCAGGGCCCCAGGTTTCTCTACTAAGTTTATACAAAGGATCCTTCCCTCCACCCTCTCCTTCAGCCTGACTAGGACTCCACAGTACAACCCTGCAGGGTAGACTCCTAGGCCTTGGCTTAGAGCTGTGGAGGTAGGGAAGAGCCCATTTTTTCTCTTGCTCAGAGCCCTGGTCCCCCAGATCTCTCCAGAATGGAGTGAGCTGCTTAGCATTAAACACTCAGGAATCCGCAAATACTCTTGGAATTCCAGCTTAGTGGGCCTGTTCAATAATGCTTCCTGCTAAACTAACAAAGGGTGATAACAGAAGAATGCCGAGAGACATTCCATTCTCCTGCCTCCAGGGAATCCTGGCAGCTCAACTTTCTAGCGTGTTACATCTTTTTTTTTTTTTTTGTGAGGAAGATCAGCCCTGAGCTAACATCCATGCTAATCCTCCTCGTTTTTTGGCTGAGGAAGACGGGCTCTGAGCTAACATCTATTGCCAATCCTCCTCCTTCCTTTTTTCCCCAAAGCCCCAGTAGATAGTTGTATGTCATAGTTGCACGTCCTTCTAGTTGCTGTATGTGGGACGCGGCCTCAGCATGGCCGGAGAAGCAGTGCGTCAGTGCGCGCCCGGGATCCGAACCCGGGCAGCCAGTAGCGGAGCGCACGCACTTAACCGCTAAGCCACGGGGCAGGCCCTACTGTGTTATATCTTGAAGAAACTTTAGATCAGTGGCTCTCAATTCTGGTGAAAATTAGAATCACCAGGGGAGCTTTTAAAAAATACCCAGGCCCAACTGTACCTCACACCAATTAAATCAGAATCTTTGGGGGAAGGACCTAGATATCAGGATTTTTAAAGCTCCCCAGATGATTGCAATGTGCAGCCTAGTTTGAGAACCACGGCTACAGATGATCCAAGTCAAAGGACTCATTTCACAGAAGGAAAAACTGAGGCCCCAGGAGTTTAAGAATTTTTGCCCAAGTCATACAACTGATTAGAGTTTGAGATGTCAATTCAACAAGTTGATGATAACAGCTCATTTTTGTTGAGCATTTCCTCTGGGCCAGAGTAAGCAATAAGCACTTTACAAACATAATCTCAGTTAATCCTCACAATAATCTTATGAGAAAAGTGAGGCCCAGAGAGTTTAACTAGTTTGCTCAAGGTCAAAGTAACTAAACAGTGGCAGAGATCCCAGTTCAACTGTTCAACTAAGTTTGAGCAGCATGCAGTTGACAAGATAGGGATAAGGCCCCTACCCTTAAGGAATTTATAGTCTAGCTGGAGGGACAGGAAACAGGTGAAACAACAATTAAAATGCAATCTGATAAGCATTATAACAATGGAAGTCACCAGCTCCGGGAAAAGTCAAAAAAAATCTTTCCAGAGGAGGAGGTACTTGAAGGGAGTCTTAAAGAGTGAATGAAAGGTAGTTTAGTGACAAGCAAGGAGGGAGAGGAAGGGGGACTAGCAAATGTAAAGACAGGGTGACGTCAGAGAGCATGGTGAATGCTCAGAGCTATGTAGTAATTCAGAATGACTTGATAGGTACATTTGGGTGGAGCTATTAGGAAGGGGTGAGATTGAAGTACAGAGACCAGATCATTCAAGAGTCTGAAAGAGGGAACCATTGAAGGATTATAAACTGGCCAGTGAAAGACATAAATTTGTGTGTTTAATAGATTACTGGAGGATATGACACCAAAAGCACAGGCAACAAAAGAAAAAATAAAGTGGGCTATATCAAAATTGAAAACTTTTGTGCATCAAAGTGCACTATTAACAGAGTAAAAGGGCAACCCGTGGGATGGGAAAAAATATGCGCCAATCATATATTTGACAAGGGGTCACTATCCAGAACATATAAAGAACTCCTGCAACTTGACAACAAAAAAACAAACAACCTGATTCAAAAATGGGCAAAGGACTTCACTAGATATTTCTCCAAAGAAGATATACAAATCGCCAATAAGCACATGAAAAGATGTTCAACATCAGTAATCATTGGGGAAATGCAAATCAAAACCACAACAAGATACTACCTCATAGCCAGTAGGATGGCTGTAAAAAAAAAAAAAACGGAAAATAACAGTGTTGGCGAGGACGTGGAAAAACTGAAACCCTTGTGTATTGCTGGTGGGAATGTAAAATGGTGCAGCTGCTGTGGAAAACAGTAAGGCAATTTCTCAAAAAATTAAAAACAAAATTACCATATGATCCAGCAATTCTACTTCTGGGTGTATACCCAAAAGAACTGAAAACAAGATCCTGGAGAGATATTTCTACACTCCAGTTCATAGCAACATTATTCATAATAGCCAAAAGGTAAAAGCAACCCAAGTGACGGGTGAAAGAATAAACAAAACATGGTATATACATACAAAGGAATATTATTCAGCCTCAAAAAGAAGGAAATTCTGGCACATGCTACATGAATGAACCTTGAACCTTATTATGCTAAGTGAAATAAGCCAGTCACAAAAGGACAAATACTGTATGATTCCACTTAAATGAGATACATAAAGTAGTCAAATTCATAGAGATAGAAAGTAGAATGGTGGTTGCCAGGAGCTAGGAGAGGAGGAACAAAGAGTTATTGTTTAATGGGTACAGAGTTTGAGTTTGGGAAGATAAAAATGTTCTAGAGATAGATGGTAGTTATAATTGCACAAAAATGTGAATATACTTGATGCCACTGAAATATACAGATGTCAAAATTGACACTAGTGGAGCCATTTTACAATGGAGTTGGAGCTGCCTTCTGGAGAAACTGCCTTGCTGTCTTGAACCTTGGACTGGGCCAAACCTTTCAACTGGGCCAAACCTTTGGACTGGGCCAAATGGGCAATTGTTTTACAAGCAATTGTTTGAGAAGTCAGCAGAAGAATGGACATCCTGGTCACAAAGACTGAAGATTGTGGACTTTCTAAAGATAGAATCAACAGTCAATCAATGTTTAGCTAAGAGTAACTCTCTGCCTCCAACTCCAATTATATTCTTTGTAACACAACCTCCCTTCTTTGCCTTTAAAAACTCCTTGCAGGACACTATTTGGGTTTCTACCTGAATCTGTGCTCCCCGAATTGCAGTTCTTTGATCTCAAATAAATGCTTCGCCTCTTAAATTGGTTTCTGTTTTTGCAGGTTGACACAGGTTAAAATGGTAAATTTTATGTTATGTGTATTTTACCACAATAAAAAAAGTTATTGGGGAAAAATTATTGGCAATAACGTTAATAGATCAGAGAGAGGTGAAAGATTCAATGAGGACACCATTGAGTAAAAAGCTAATGTCCTGGGGCAAAGACCCAATAAGAGGCTGATAATGTAAGAGAGTGGCAGGGGATGATGTAGGCGACAGAGACTAGAGATTTTTAGGAGGTGAATGGCTGGATGAGGTGTCAGAGAGAATGAGGAGCCAAAGGCTACTCCCAAAGTCCTGATCTGAGGGACTGATGAACAGTGGTATCCATCACCAAGACAGGAATCACAAGGTTGATGGGGGAGGAACAGGTTTCTGAGAAGGTACATGAGTTCAGCTTCAGACAAGTTGAGTTTGAAGTGCCAGGGAAACATCCAGGTGGCAATATCTCACAGGAATTAGATACACAAATCCAACTCAGAAGATTGGATTTTTGTTAAAAGTATGATAGCATTACAGGTTTTTTTTAAAGTTTCTATCTTTTATAGAGGATGGGAGTGAATGAGGCAGAGTTGGCCATGGGATGATGGTTGTTGGGGCTGGGTCATGGAGATTCATTACGCAATTCTGTTTACTTTGGAGACAGTTCAAAAATCACCATAATAAAAGTTTAAAAAATAACGAGAGATATAGACATATAGGCTGGAGATAAAGACATTATTTTATTATTAACAATAATAATACAAAGTACTACCACTTAGTGAGCCTCTATTCCATGGCAGGCTTTTTGCTGGGCCCTCTATGTGTATAAGTGCATTTTTCATGACCACTCCCCTGTTACTAAGGCTCAGAGATATCAGATGTCTTGCCTAATAAGTGGTAAGCTTTAGATTATATGAGCTATATCAGAAGGAGCAAATAAAACAAGATAAAAAGGCTACACAAGGAAAAGTATGGATGATTGACATTTGAAAATAGAAAGAGGGCCCTATAAAGAAGATAGTAGGTAGAGTGCTTTGCAAACTAAGGAAGAAGGGAGATTCAAGAAGAAAGGAGGGGCTCATGGTGTCAAATGCCACACACAGTGCATGCCAAATAGCAGGTGAAAACTGCTATTAGATTTCGCAATTAGGAGGCTGCTGTGGCCTTGGGAAGAACTCATGGAATGATGAAGACAGAAATGGGGTTGGGAGTGGGTGAGTAGCAAATGGAGCCTACTCTTTTGATAAGCTATGCAGTGAAGGGAACTTGGAAGATTGGTATGTTATTGTGACTTATAATAAGAAATATATATTCAGGGCCAGCCCCGGTGGCCTAGTGGTTAAGTTTGGCACACTCTGCTTCAGCGGCCCAGGTTCGGTTCCTGGGTGTGGATCTACACCACTCGTCTGTCAGTGGCCATGCTGTGGTGGCGGCTCACATACAAAAAGAGGAAGATTGGCAATGGATATTAGCTTAGGGCAAATCTTTGTCAGCAAAAAAAAAAAAAAAAAAGGAAATATTTATTTGGTCTTCATCCCCATTTCTGGCACAGAGCTCATAAAACTCTTGGAATTTCCTAAGAGATGAGAGTGTGTCTTGTTACGTTAATGAGGTGACTTCTGGACCACACTTAAGGAGGGGCTAGTTGCCAGGAGAACCAACCACATGATTAGAGGGTTAGAACTTTCAGTCCCACCACCCCTGACTTTTGGGGAAGGAAAAGGGGCTGGAGGTGGAATCAATTGCCAATGGCCAATGATTTAATCAACCATGCCTATGTAGTGAAGCCTTCATAAAAACCCAAAAGGACTGGGTTCATGAGTTTCCAGATTGGTGAACACTTGGAGATTCAGGGGGAATGGAGCCCTCTGAGAGGGCATCGAGCTTCCCTGCCCTTTCCCCAAACCCTGCCCTATGTATCTCTTCCATTTGGCTGTTCCTGAGTTATACCCTTTTATAATAAACCAGTAATCTGGTAAGTAAAATGTTTCTCTGAGTTCTGTGAGCTGCTCTAGCAAATTAATTGAACCCAAGGAGGGGGTTGTAGGAACCTCCAATCTATAGCTGGTAGGTCCTCAGTACAGATAACAACCTGGACTTGAGATTGGCATCTGAAGTGGAGGGCAGTTTTGTGGGACTGAGCCCTTAACCTGTGGAATCTGATGCTATCTCTAGGTAGGTAGTGTCAGAATTGAGTTGAATCACAGGACATCCAGCTGGTGTCCAAGAATTGCTTTGTGGTGTAGAGAAACCTCCACACACTGAAATTGGTCCCAGAACTTTAATTGGCTAATAGCTAGAGGAAGGTAGCCATAAAAGTGAGAGAAGCTTGCCTACGTTTATGTATGGTAGGGAAAGAGCCAGAGGAGAGACTGAAGATGGAGGAAAGGGAGGTGAGGATGATGGTGCAAAGTGCCAAGGGACTGGGAGGGATGAAGTCCAGCACCCATGTGAGGCATGGGTCTAGGACAGGAGGAGGGGGAGCTCCCTGTGGACGGAGAAGAAGAGAAGAGGCCACTCATGGGTTGGAGCTTAGAAAAGAGATCCAGGGAGCCATGACATCAGAGAGCAGGTGAACTGGAAGTGGGGGAAGTGAGCAAGCCGAAAGCAAGGAAGTTCTGGCCAGAACTGGTATGTCAGCATTTCTGAGCTGGAGCAGTCATGAGAAGGTCCAGGGTGTGCCTGGCTGAGGTGGCAGTTACATCACTAGAGTTAAAAGGTCAAGAATTATAAGATGAATGATCCTCAGGAACAGATCTGGGGCAGAGAAAAAGTCTGGTAGTTTTTATCCTCAAAGAGATCAAGAGAAACCAGTTCCTTGGCCTCCCAAAGAATCACATTCGGGGATTTTTTAACTCATCGAAAACCTAAATACTTCTTGCCACAACGTAAATCCATAGCTTCCTCAAAGGTAGACCAAACATTTAGATCAAGTAACAGACTGAAACTGTGAAGCAGGAACATGCACAATAAATCCTGGCTCTGTCAACTACAAAATGGGTTAAATCTACCTTTCTGAGTTAGACTGGAACCTGGTCTCCATTCATTCATCCATTCATTCATCCATTCACTTACTCAGCAAACATGCCTTCTTTCTGCCAGGTACTTTGGTAGGCCCTATAATTCAAAAACGAATCATCTAGGGGCCAGCCCAGTGGCATAGTGCTTAAGTTCACATCCTTCACTTCAGTGGCCCAGGGTTCACAGGTTTGGATCCAGGGTGCAGACCTACACACCGCTCATCAAGCCATGCTATGGCAGGCGTCCCACATACAAAGTAGAGGAAGATGGGCACGGATGTTAGCTCAGGGACAATCTTCCTCACCAAAAAAAAAAAAAAAAAAAATGAACCATCTATGATATTTATGGAGCTCACAAACAAGTACAGGAGCCAACCCTGATACAATATGAATATTCTAGAGCAGAGGTAGGCAGAAAGTGCAGCAGGATTGTGCAAACACAAAGAAAGGAACCTAGATTTGGGGGAAGCAGCACAGAAGAGTTGACAGGTGAGATGAACCTTACAGAAGGAGCAGAGTACACCAGGCTGGGAAGTGTTGGAAGGGCATTCTAGGAAGAGGAACAGCATAAGAATGGGCACTGCGGGCCCAGGGACAGTCAGGAAACTTAACAACCTGCTTTGACAGAGCAGTAGTTCTTAAACAGCAGTCTGCACAAGAATCATCCTTGGCATCATTAAAATGCAGATTCCCAGGCTCCAGGAGCAATTGATTCAGTAGGCCTGAACATTTAAAAAGTGTCCTCAATGACTCTGAAGAAGATGGTCCACAGACCACACTGGGAAACCCTGGGCTAGAGTACAGGGTGGGAGGAAGGAGAGAGGGTTGGGATGAGGCAGAAATTTTGGTCAGGACCACATGCTGCTAAAGAGTTTGGAGCTCAGGGCCGGCCCCATGCCTTAGCGGTTAAGTGCACGCGCTCCGCTACCGGCGGCCTGGATTCGGATCCCGGGCGCGCACCAACACACCGCTTCTCCGGCCATGCTGAGGCCGTGTCCCACATACAGCAACTAGAAGGATGTGCAACTATGACATACAACTATCTACTGGGGCTTTGGGGGAAAACAAAGGAGGAGGATTGGCAATAGACCAGCTCAGAGCTGGTCTTCCTCAGCAAAAAAGAGGAGGATCAGCATGGATGTTAGCTCAGGGCTGATCTTTCTCACACACACCAAAAAAAAAAGAGTTTGGAGCTCAGTTTATAGGCAGTGAGGCACCCTTTGGGAGTGCTCTGATGACATCTGTTTTAGAAAGTCCGGTCTAGAGGTACTGACGAGAGCCTGGAGAGAAGGAGGGTCTCTGAATCCAGGCAAGACACGAGGTGTTTCTTCAAGGGAAAGTGTATTATTCAGAGGTGAAACCATAACAAGGACCCTGACACTACCATCTACTCATTACCTAGGGGCGGCCAGGACATCCTGGGGTTCCTAGGAGACAAAATCTCCCCTGAGCAGATGAACAGTAGCAGCCACGGTGGCCCACATGACAAGCACGGGCCTATGCGGAACCAGGATGGGGGACACTCCCTGTGGTTCTGAGGCTGTGCTGAGTCATCTCTCACAGGAACAAGCTTCTCACAGACCCTGAGAGCCTGCTTCACAAGCTGCTACTTGGTTTACCCTTGGTTTCCAGGCCAAGGAAGAAGAAAAAATAAATATTAACCAAAGGCACTGCTAGGCCAGGTGACCAGGACCCCTTCCCTTGCCTTTCTCCCCTTACTCCCTGCCTTAGAAGCTAGGAGAAACTGTTGAGTTCCCGGTATTATGATCCTCTTGGCTGCTCCTTCAGAAAAAGGGCAGAGGTGAACACCTCTCAGAACAGATCTGAGGCCGAAAGGGAATTGATAATAACCTGTTTTCCTGGGAGGGGCCCGGGGCCAGCTAATGTGAAGCTCACATCACCACCCAGGCCTGACTCCCAGGGAGGGGCTCTCACCACACCAGATGCTTCCCAGGGTCACTTCCTGGTTGACTGGCATGAAGGGGTGACCTTGCACAAAACTACTCCCTTTCTTGGGCTTCGGCTTCTTCTGTAAAATGAGAGTTAGACTCAAAGAACCTTATCCAGTCCTATCATTTCATGAGCTAAGCTGATTGGGGCTGAAAACCCTCTGCTGTGTAACTCTTCCCTCCAATGCCCCCAGAAGGGCCAGGAACTATTTCAGGTACTCTCAAGACACACCCTTCCATTTATTTAGTATTTTCTGAGCACACTACTACGTACAAATAATAAGAACAGCCATCATTTTCAAGTGCTTACTATGTACCAGGCACTATGCTAAGCATTTTATTTTTTTTATTTTTTATTTTTTGGTGAGGAAGACTGGCCCCAAGCTAACATCTGTGCCAATCTTCCTCTATTTTATATGTGGGTCACCGCCATAGCATGGCTTGACCAGGGGTGTGTAGGTCCACACCCAGGATCTGAACCCGAGAACCCTGGGCCTCTGTAGCGGAACGTGTGAACTTAACCACTACGCCACCAGGCCAGCCCTATCCTAAGTGTTTTACATTTATACTATTTGCTCATCACAACAACCCTATGAAGTAGGTACTATTATTATCTTTATTTCACAAATGAAAAAATTAAGGCTCAGAGAGATTAAGTAACTCGCCCAAAAACATTCAGCTGGTAAAGCAGCAGAGCCCATATCAACTCCAGGTCAGTCGGCTCCAAAGACCATGGTCTTTCCACTCCATCACACTTCACAGTGCTGGTCAACCAAGGGTCAGTTAGGCACAGACCACAGCCTATACGGGAGTCGTTGCAGGGCAGGGGGAGGAGTAAGGACAGACAAAGTGATGAAATTATTTGTTAAATGGGAATAATAATAATACCTAACTCAATTGGTGGTTGTGAGAATTAAATTAAATGATTAATATATTCATAAGTGCTTTGAAAAGACAGCTATTAATATATAACATTAACTATTGTTATAAATAAATGTTATATAGTAGTTGGTCTTTTTAAATCATGGTAACATATATATATCATAAAGTGTATCATTTTAACCATTCTTAAGTGTACAGTTTACTGGCATTAAGCACATTCACATTGTTGTGCAACCATCACCACCATCCATCTCCAGAATTTTTCCATCTTCTGAAATGGAAATTCTGCCATCGGTTTTCAATAATTATTAACATAACTTTTATTATTATGTTAAATATGTTTATGCTCCTATCTCCTTGACAAAAGGCTATAGGTTGTAGTGGAGGGCACAGGATGGAGATTATAGCCCTGGGTTCAAATTAAGATTCCCTCACAGTCTGTTTGAACTCGAACAACTCACTTAAATTCACTTGGTGGTCTAGTGAATTCACTTGGTTTACTTGGTGGTCTAGTGGTTAAGATCCGGCGCTCTCACTGCTGTGGCCCGGGTTCATTCCCAGTGAGGGAACCACACCATTCGTCTGTTGGTTGTCATACTGTGGTGGCTGCGTATTGCTCTGATGCTGAAAGCTATGCCACCAGTATTTCACATACCAGCAGGGTCACCCGTAGTGGACAGGTTTCAGCAGAGCTTCCAGACTAACACAGACTAGGAAGAAGGACCTGGCCACCCACTTCTGAAAAAACGGGCCAGGAAAACCCTACAAATAGCAGTGGAGCATTGTCTGATACAGTGCCGGAAGGCGAGAGGATGGTGCCAAAGGCAGAGGGGGTTCCCCTTTGCTGTACACAGGGCCACTAGGAGTCAGAAGTGATACCGGCTCAAGACAAGGTTGACATAAGGGAAGCCATATTGTAGAAAAGAAAAACTCTATTGTAACTTTGAATGACCTCTGACAAACTAACCCAGCAGGATATGCATCCTCCAGGAGATCTAACTGCTCTGTAGATTTTACGACCCCTGCTTGTGGATGTACCTCCCAGCTGCGATAAGATGATAACTTTGTTTTTTTGAGTTCCTTAGGAATGCGATGACCTCCCAACAGAGAATCTATGCTGATAGCCATCATCAGTGAAAACTGAAAGATCTAATGTGGCACTCCCAGTCTGTAACACCAGAAGGTCAACATTCCTAACCCCCTCCCCAGTAACCCAATGGCCTATAGAACTGCTGTAAGATTTTGTGTCCCCTTAAGATGGTTCTTTTGGACATGAGTCGGCCATCTTCCCTCTTGCTAGCAAACTGTAATAAAAAAGTCCTTTTTCTCCTACCACCTTGCCTCTTGACTATTGGCATGTCTTGCGGCGAGCAGAAGGTCCCACGTTGGGAGGTAACAGAACTGACTCCATGGCACTAACAACAAAATTCACTTAAAACCTTCAACATCAATTTCTACATGGGGCCAAAGCTAATACTTGGGGATCACGCTGGGTAAGTATTAGATGAGACTGCCAAGAGAAAAGTACATTACAACCTCCATGCAAAGCACTCTACAAACATTAGAACCTGACATTGGTGAATAAATACTTTTAAGTTCCCATCTCAGCTCCTGGCATAAAACAGGAACTCAGAAACTAAATTTCTAAATGAACTGAAGCTCCAAGCTGTTGGGCCATACTGCCCCCTGGTGGTAGCCAAGAAACGTGCAGCATCTCGGGCCTCCCAGCTACTTCTGTGTGAAATGTGGATAATAACCCGTGGGTTGTTATGAGGGTTTAATTGGATTAATTCTGTAAACACCCTTGGCATGGTGCCTCGAAAAGAGTAAGTACTCAACTGGTATTACTTCCTTCTTACTTCCCTTTTGAAACAGAGCCTGATTCCTCTCAGGCCGTAGCTTGGAGGGTATTGTCTTTTCTAGGAAATAGTAATTGTATATCACTAGCCTCCATATGTGATACACATAGGAAAGACACAATATTATCTATGTAATATTCCTGCCAAAAGTGTTTAACTTGAATCCAAACGTGAGGGAAGAATCAAAGACAAAACAACTGGCCTGGATGTTTGAGAAATATCAATGTAAAAAATACCAAAAAAAGACTAGAGAACTGTTCTAGACTAAAGCAGATAGAAGAGATATACCAACCAAATGCAATGTATGATCCAAAAACAGCTATAAAGGACAACTGGGGGAATTTGAATATGGATGTATATTAGATATAGCATCGTGTCAATGTTAAATTTCCCAATGGTGATAATTATGTTGTGGCTATGTAAGACAACACCCATGTTCTTAGGAGATACTTGCTAAAGTATTTACGAGTGAAGTCATGATGCCTACAACTAACTCAAATGTTTTAGGAAAAGGTAAATGTATGAATATATAGTCTATATAGAGAGTTAAAGTAAATACAGTAAAATGTTAACAATTCAATCTAGTGAACGGCATCTAGCCTTTACTGTACTACTCTTAGAAATTTTCTGAAGATTTGAAATATTTCAAAATAAAAATTGGGGAATAAAAAATATATAGTCTAGTTAGAAAACTTTCAAAATTATAATGCTCCATGTTGGTGAGGCTATGGTAAAATAAATACACTAATAAATTCCAAGTGATAAATTGGCACAACCAATATAGAAAACAATTTTGCAAGAACTATAGGTATGTCTATGCACTTTAATACAGTCATCCTGCTTCTGGGAATCTGCCTTAAGTAAATAACTGAAAAGAAGAAGAAAAATGGAAAAAATATTCACTGCAATGTTTTTTTATAATGGTAAAAATTAGACAACAAAAAAATCCTAAATGTCTAGCTATTGAGGGATGACTAAAGTTACGTCAACTTGATGGGCCATAATGCAGCTGTTAAAAGTGAAAATTGTGAATATTTAAAAAAATATTTTAGGGCCGGCCCCGTGGCTTAGCGGTTAAGTGTGCACGCTCCGCTACTGGCAGCCCGGGTTTGGATCCCAGGCGCGCACCAACGCACCACTTCTCCAGCCATGCTGAGGCCGGCATCCCACATACAGCAACTAGAAGGATGTGCAACTATGACATACAACTATCTACTGGGGCTTTGGGGGGAAAAAAAAAAAAAGGAGGAGGATTGGCAATAGATGTTAGCTCAGAGCTGGTCTTCCTCAGCAAAAAGAGGAGGATTGGCATGGATGTTAGCTCAGGGCTGATCTTCCTCACACACACACAAAAAATAAATAAAAAAATATTTTAGGACTGTATAGCAACATTAAAAACATGAAATAAAAGTTAAACTTTTAAAAAGCAGAATACAGAATTATAACAAAAAATTGGGAGAGAAAAATAAACCTTTGTTCTTTGCACAAGGCTGGACAGAAGCTCAGTCTGAGACTATTTCTGTAATTATCACAAGAGCCCTAATTCTGAGTAACTTTCTAAATGGGTAGCTATAATCTATTACTTTGAACCTATTTTTATGAGACAGAGAGAGAATACATTATTCTTAATGAAGACACAGAGACAGGAAAGCCTTTGAATTAGATCCTGACACTATCTGCATGTCCAAGAAACACTTTAAATGCATCGAGTCACTAATCATGAGCTCCCAGAGCAGGAATAAATTCATTCTTATGAAATAGGATGGATTATCTGAGCAACAGAAATGATGGGTCACTAAACATTTATTACAGAACACTCACTGTGTGTCCACCTGTGGGAACTGAGAAGAAGCAATAAGGAAGGAAAGGGTGGGAAGTAAATTGTCTCAAATGATGAGAAAACCGTGTACCTGTGATGAGAGGAAGTGGGCATGGTCCCGTTTTACAGAAAACTAAGATACACAGGATCCTCTCTGAAGGATAAGGGCTCCTCTATTCACTTTAGGATTCCTGTTTTCCTCTATCCTAGTCCCGGTCTCCAAAGAAACAGGGAAAGAAACAATGACAAAAGATATGAAGCAATTGTTTCTCAGAAGCCCAGTTTTAATTTATGTAACCAGCATGACCTGAAACAAGCATCATCACTGGCGTAAGGAATAAGGTCATATCTCTTCTACTTTTCAAAACAAAACCAACTATTGTTGAACTATTTTTCTTTCTATATGATCAATATTTGCTTCATTTATTTTGGGGCTCTATTGTTAGGTGCATATGTTTTCGTAACTGTTATATCTTCTTGATGGATTAACCTTTATATCATTATTATTAATGTCATTCTTTGTCCCTTGTAATAATTTTTGTCTTAAAGTCTAATTTGTCTGATATTAGTATAGACACTTCAGATATCTTTTGGTTACTGTTTGCATGGAATATCTTATTCTATCCTTTTACTTTCCACCTATTTGTGACTTTGACTCTAAAGTGAGTCTCTTGTAGATAGCATATAGTTGGATCATTTTTTAAAAATCCATTTTAGCAATCTCTGCCCTTTAATTAGAATGTTTAATCCATTTACATTTAATGTAATTGGTCATAAGGTAGGATTTATAACTGCTATTTTGCTATTTGTTTTTTATATGTCTTACATCTTTTGTTACTCTATTTTTCCATTACTGTCTTCTTTTGTGTTGAAAAGACATGTTCTAGTGTACCATTTTAATTCCTTTGTCTTTTTTTCACTGTATGTTTTGAGTTCATTTCTTAGTCATTGTCCTTGGATGATGTACAACTGGACAATTATAATTGGAATTACCATTAATATCTTAACTAATAACAATCTAGTTCTGATTAATGCCATCCAATTTCAATATTACACAAAAATTTTACTCCCATATACCTTTGTTCCTCTTCTCTTCTTTGTGCTATTATTGTCATACAGACTACATCTTAACACACTGTGTGCCCTTCAATGCAGATTTACTATTATCACTACTCCATGTAGCTATCTTTTAAATAAGATAGGAGAAAATAATACTGTCTTTTATATTTACCTATGGAGTTACCTTTAATGGTATTCTTTATTTCTTCATGTGGTTTCCAATTACTGTCTAGTGTCATTTCAATCTGAAGGACTCCCTTTAGCATTTCTTCTAGGGTAGAACTACTAGTGATGAACTCTGTCAGTTTTTGTTTATCTAGGAATGTGCTAATTTCTCCTTTTTTCCCTTTCATTTTTGAAAAATAATTTTGTTGAATATAGAATCCTTGGTTGACAGGTTTTTTTCTTTCAGGACTTTGAATATGTCATCCAACTGCCTTCTGGCCTCCGTGGTTTCTGATGAGAAATCAGTTGTTAATCTTATTGAAATGTCATTGTATATGATAAGCTAATTCTGTCTTGCTTTCAAGATTCTTTGTCTTTGGTTTATAATGGTTTGATTATAATGTGTCTTGATGACTCTCTTTGAGTTTATCCTATTGGATTTTGTTGAGCTTCTTGGATGTGTTGAAATTAAATTTGGTAAGTTTTTGGCCATTATTCCTTCAAATATTCTTTCCATCCCTTTCTCTCTCTCCTCTCCTTCTGAAACTCGAGAAGGTTTCTTAAGCTCTCTTCATTTATCTTCATTATTTTTTCTTTCTGTTCCTCAGACTCGATACTCTCAGTTGACCTATCTTCAAGTGCACTGAGTCTTTCTTCTGCCTATTCAAATTTGCTGTTGAGCCACTTTTGTAAATTTTTCATTTCAGTTGTACTTTTCAACTCCAGAATCTCTATTTGGTTCCTTTTATAACTTCTATCTCTTTATTGATATTCTTTGAACATACTTTAAATAGCTGATTTAAAGTCTTTGTCTATGGGCCGGCCCCGTGCCTTAGCGGTTAAATGCGCGCGCTCTGCTGCTGGCGGCCCGGGTTCGGATCCCGGGCGTGCACAGGCGCACTGCTTCTCCGGCCGTGCTGAGGCCGCGTCCCACATACAGCAACTAGAAGGATGTGCACCTATGACATACAACTATCTACTGGGGCTTTGGGGGGAAAATAAATAAAATCTTTAAAATAAATAAATAAATAAATAAATAAAATAAAGTCTTTGTCTAGTAAGTTCAGCATCTGAGCTTCCTCAGGGACAGTTTATATTGAGTGCTTTTTGTCCCATGTATGGGGCATACCTTCTTGTTTCTTTGCATGTCTTGTGATTTTTATTGAAAACTGGACATTTTTAATATAATGTGGCAACACTGGAAATCAGATTCTCCCCCTTTCCTAGATTTTGTTGTTGCTGCTTGTTGTAGTTTTTGTTGTTTGCTTGTTTGATGACTTTTTTGAAATAATTTTGTAAATTCTGTATTCTTTGTTGTGTGTGGCCACTGAAGTCTCTTCTGTTAGCTTAATGCTCAGCTAGTAATCTAGTACAGATTTCCTTAAATGCCTGAAACCAAAAAAACTCCCAGTTTTTGCAGATGGGCTCTGTGTGTTTTGGGGCATGCCTTTTTTTTTTTTTTTTTTAAATAATTTCATTTACTTATTTTTTTTCCCCCAAAGCCCCAGTAGATAGTTGTATGTCATAGCTGCACATCCTTCTAGTCACTGTATGTGGGACGCAGCCTCAGCATGGCTGGAGAAGTGGTGCGTCGGTGCGCGCCCGGGATCCGAACCCGGGACGCCAGCAGCGGAGCGTACGCACCTAACCGCTAAGCCATGGGGCCGGCCCTGGGGCATGCCTTTAACACTCAGCCAAACAGTTTGCAGTCTTGCCTTAGCCTTTACTTCCTGCTTGTGCAGAGCCTGAAGGTCAGCCAGAAGTGAGAGCTTAGGGCCTTCTCAGGTCTTTCTTGAGCATGTGCATAGCCCTGGGCATGCATGTGGCTTTCTAGTTGCCCAGAAATATGTCAGAGTTTTTCATAGCCTTTATTTCCAAGAGCATCTCATTCCCCAGCCTTTCCTACCAAGCTTTAGATTAACCTATTTTTTGCCCCAACTGTTATCCATTGCCCCAGGCAGCAGAGACTAAAACATTTGCCTATAAATGTTTTCATCAAATGCTCTGTGGATAGCTACCTCAGTAGTGGAGAGTTTCAAGTTAGACAAGATAAAGGCAAACCCTTGAGCTGGTCTTTCAAGGAGCTACCAGCCAGGTCAAAACAAACGATCACAATTCCTTGAGAATGAGGTCCATTCTGCTTCCTCTACAGGTACCTGCTCCTTAACGGTACCTGTGCCAGGAATGCAGCTACTTTCTTCAAGGCCACCGCTGACCTGGGGATTGGGGGACGGGACAAGGGTAAGTTAAAACACCACAAAGCTTACTGTTCTTACTAAGATTCAGCTGATTTTTCTTGAAAGCCTTCCCCTGGTTGTTGCAGGCTTTTGGTTAGTGTCCAGAGTTCTGAAAAAGTTGATTCTGGGGCCAGCCAGGTGGCAGTTAAGTTCATACTCTCCGCTTTGGCAGCCTGGGGTTTGCCAGTTTGGATCCCGGGCCCGGACCTACGCACTGCTCATCAAGCTATGCTGAGGCAGCGTCCCACATACAGCAACTAGAAGGATGTACAACTATGACATACAACTATATACTGGGGCTTTGGGGAGAAAAAAGGAAAAAATGAGGAAGGTTGGCAATGGATGTTACCTCAGGGCCAATCTTCCTCCCCCCCCAAAAAAAGAGTTGATTCTGACAGTTTTTGCCACATTTTTTGTTGCTATTATGAAGGGATCGACTTTTGGAGTTCCTTACTCTGCCATTTTGCCTACATCACTTCAAAATGACTTATTACTGGTAATTTAACCTTGATCCCTTGGTTAAGGTGGTGTCTGCCAGGTTTCTCCACTACAAAGTTACTATTTTTTCCTTTCCATATGCTATTCCAGGAATCAGCAAACTACGGCTGGAAAGCCAAATCCAGCCCACTGCCTGTTTTTGTAAATAAAGTTTTATTGGTAAACAACCACACATTCATTTACATATTTCCTTTGGCTGCTTTCACGCTACAACAGCAGAGGTAAGTTGCTGTGAAAGACAAGGTATGGCTCACAGTGACTAATATAGTTCCCATTTGGCTCTTTGCTGACTCCTGCTCTATTCATTAGAAGCACATCACTAAATCTAGCCTACACTTAAGGGGAAGGAAATTAAGCTTTACATTGTAGAGGGAGGAGTACCAAAGCATTTTTGGACATATGTTAAAAACTAGATAATTAATAAATATTTTGGGGTTATACTTTGAGGCTATGCAAATATCCTGTTTCTCCTTAAAGTTTTGCCCACTAATATTAACTTCATTGGTAGATCTTAACAACAGCAATTATTACTGTGGTGTTCTAACAGTAATTTTCTGGTTCCTCTTATTCCTTTTACATGTATTAATTGGAATTCCTCTCTACGGGAGATTTGTTCCTTCTTCCTCATTTATTTATTTATTCAATCTTTTAATTATACCAGTATGGGCTCACAGATATTTATTTTATTCTTTGGGTCATAATCCATTACTATCAGAATTTATTTTGTTGCTCAAATTGTTCCAGCTTTGGCTATTGGGAGTCTCTCAGGTCGGCTCCTATGTCCTTTTGACATGCCCCATCTTTTCTTTTTTAATGTATTTACTTATTTATTTTTGAGTAATTCCTTTCTTTATGGCACTGTTAGATGCTCCAGACTCATATTGTATTATCCCAGCCTCAGCCTTTGAGCTTTATGATTTTCAAGAGGATTTTAAATGGTATTCTAAACTGGGAAAGGGAGCCCAGGGCACAGGCATTGAGGTACTTTCTCTTACTGGAGAGACAACTGGTGCAATGGAAAACACAGTACAAGGTGCTGAGTTAGAAGCCTGGATCTGTGACCTTAGGCAAATCCTTTGACCTCTCACTCTTTTTTCTCATCTGCAGAATAGAAAGATTAATAGCCACCTCACAGGACTCTTGTGAAAATGCTGTTTGAACTAGAAAGTAGGATGTAAATATTAGATTCTTTGGTAATGCACTTCCTTTACTCTCATTTTCTTCTTTACTTCCCTTCTCTCCCTTTGTTCTTCCTCTTTTCTGACTCCATCCTTTTTCTCCTCTGCTCGTGTCCTAGGCCCAGCAGGGGTCCCCTGTGGGACTAGGGGTGAAGCCAGTGGGGTCTGAGTCACAGTACTTCTTGTGAAGACGGGCTGGCCCTGGCACAAAGAACCAGTTTTCTTTTGCTGCTGTCCCCAGGAAGCCACTTTAAAGACTCCTTCGCTGTTCTACGCAGACTGCTTCCTGCATACATTTCCCCTGTACCCCTCATCCCCTGGAGGGCAGGAACCTTGCCTTACATCTTCATAACACCCTTACCTCCTTTATTGCACAGTGCTTTTCAGATAGTCTTCAGTCAACCTTGGATTTTAACACACACATATTCTGCATTTTAACATACATATGTTTGGCACGTTGCCAGCAGGCAGGCTACTGGGACACATCATCACTGAAATTCATGTGGTGGTTTCTATCATTTTATGAGGGCTTCATTCCTAGCGTGGAGACATCTGACTTTCCACTTCAATACGTGTTAGCTGTGTGGGAGGCTATAAACTGAGTCAGACATGGTACTGGACCTCAAGAAGCCCACAGTACAGTCGGAGGGAGAGACTCTGCACAAATGACCAACCAGAGATTATCAAGGGCTTCAAATGTCAGACATCACATGGACTTTGTTCAGCAGGCAGTGGGTAACTAGTGAAAGCTTTAGAGGAGAAGGGTGACATAATCTATGCTGAGGAAGTGGAAGGGCTAAAATGCATGAGCCTGGAGACATGAGGGGTAATTAGAAGACTTTTGGAATGCCTCAAGTGAAAAATAATATGCCTCAAAGGCAGTAAAAATGGAAAGAAGTGGTCAGAAACCTCACTCAGGAAGTGTCAACAAGATATGATCAATTAGGAATCAGAAGGTGATTAGAAGGGGACCTTTGAGATTATCTGGGGCAACTGTCATGTTTCAGAAGAGGAAGATGAGGACTGAAGACACTGTTACTTGCCCAAAGTCACACTGTTGATAGTGACTGTGCTAGTCTGGGTGACTCTGGGCTCTGCCGCAGTAACAGTCAAACCCCGTCTCTAGGGCCTCACCCACAGAGGTTTATTTTCTACTCACAAAAGGTCCTCTGCAGGCCAGGAGACTGCCTGGGGCAGCACCATTCCAAATGACGACTCAAGGATCCAGTTTGCTTCTATGTTGTGGGTTCTGCCAATTCAATTCATACCTTCCAAGAAGAGAAAGTGTGGAGAACACATATTACCTCCTCTCACAGCCATTTGGCCAGAATTAGTCTCATGCCCCAACCTAACTACAAGGGAGGCTGGAAAATGTAGTGGGAAGAGGGTTGGTATGAGATATTTATGTGCTACTGGGTGAGCACTACATTCTCTGTCACAGTCACAGAACTAGAAATGGCCTGATTCCCATAATCCAGTCCTTCCTCCTTCAGCTTATAGGAAGTGGAACCCATTTCATGGATTTGCTAACACCTCAGTGTACCCTGTGTTCTGAATATCTTCCTGTTACTGCAGACTTGCCAAGACAACTGAAAACATATTTTCAGTCTTGAGAGAACAACCCCATTCAGAAACTATAAGTAAGCAGCTTGATGTAAGCTGGGGGTATTTCAAGCAACTCCAAAATATATATTGCCAATGGCAATTATTTGTATAATCTAGAAATATGTGCAGAAATACCTGCATAGTACACATCAACTCAGACATATACACCTCTCTGCTCCATGACTTGTGAAGTCACAGCAGTAGATGCAGGCCACGGGGTTCAAGTGCAACAGACGGCCTCATAGCAGAGGGTGGTAGAGCTGATGTAGAGGGAGGAAGCGCATGACTCTCTGGGCTGCCTGCCATGCTCCCAACCTCCACCCAAGGAGGCAGGTCTTTATCATTAAAAGCCATATTTAGTAGCATGTGACTTATCACCCTGGCCACAACTGATCAGAGCAGGGGAAGATGCTCAACTCAAGGGCAACTAATTTCTAGGCAGGCAGGTGGCTTATGAGGTGGTATGGTATGAGACGATTGGAAATTAACCAGGCCAATCAGAAAACAGAATCAGAGATTTTTGGAGAGAGTCTGTCTGTTAGCAGCGGCACAGGAGATAAAGGGCATGGAGGGAGACAAGATAGCATATCATTGAAATGGCAGAAATATGCAGTCAGCAATAGCCTGAGGGTAGCTTTTCACAGAGTAAGAAGCAGGTGGTTGGTAGTGCCAAACCATATAGGAGCTGTGGAAGCAAAATATCACTAAGTTGACAAAATGGCTGAGTATCAGCAAACAGCAAATTCCTGCCACTAAGAGGGCAATGAGATATTTTGGTCCCTAGAGCTGTGGTGATCAGATTCCAAACTGTATTTAAGTCCCAATAAGCCCAGCCATATAGCTGTTCCTGACCTTGTAGCCATGGGGCTAAGATTTTTGTCTTCCTTAATTCTACAAGTCTTGCTTACAATAACTCATTACTTCTGGTGGCCTCAGTGAATCTCTGTCCTTTGAAACCACAAAATCCTATCAGGCCATAAAAAGAAATGAAGTTCTAATATATGCTACAACATGGATGAACCTTGAAAACATGCAAAATAAAGTAAACCAGACATAAAAGAACAAATGTATATGATTTATATACTTACATGAGGTAACTAGACTAGTCAAAATCAAAGAGACCCAACACAGAATAGAAGTTACCAGGGGCTGAGGGACTGGGGGAATGGGGAGTTATCACTTAATGGTTACAGAATTTCTGTTTGTGTGATAAAAAGTTTTAGAAAGAGATGGTGGTGATCATGACACAACATTGTGAATATACTTAATACCACTAAATTGTACACTTTAAAATGATTAAAATAGCAAAATTCACGTTATGTATATTTTACCTACACACAAAAAGACCCTATTAGGGATGCAGTGTGACGGAAAGAACAGCAGCCTGGAATCAGAGAAACTTGGTTGAAGACCCAGCTCTGCCATTTTCTAGCTGTGTCACTTTGGGCACATTACTCAACCTCCCAGTGTCTCAGTTTATTCATTTGGAAAAGAGAGACAAACTCTTTCTAAGTTTGTTGTGAGGAACAAAGAAGAGAGAGTGTATTAAACTATTACATAACTACCTTCTGAAAAGAAGTGTAGTGACTCTTGCTATGCATATTTGGAAGAGAAGACAACAGGCCTCTGTATTCTCATGTTAGGAAAGTGTGAGGCTTCTCCTTTGTGTGCCCAGGGCACACTAGTGTGAACAGTGTGAAGCTCGCCATGTCTGCCTTCAGAGACCCCAGACTTCCCTGAATGCCCCTCTTCTCCACTTCATTCTTCCATTTCCTCTCCAGCCCCTTATGGGCCCCCAATGCTCTGATGCTCTCTCTTCCTCTAGTCGCCATGTAGACCAGCCCTTAGGAGGGAGGGATTATTTTCTCATTCAAACTGGAGTCCCTTTGTTGCTCTTCCCAGAGGCAGTATCTCTTTCCAGGGAGGGAAAAGCTTGATCCACATAAGTTTGCTGAGTTGAACTGAAGAATTTTTTTAGGCATCAGCAGACATGTAGGTGCAGGAAATGCAGGGGGGAGAGGGAGCCCTCCAAGCCCTTTGTATCTCCCATAGCCAAGCAGTTAATAATCCTTAAATATTTGCTGACTGGGATCCTTTCTTCAGGTATCAGCAAAAGGCAGGAGGTGGACCAAATGGTTTCTCAAATTTGATTTCATTATGACATTTTGTGAAGTCTAAAAAGCAGGCACCGGGCCGCCCCATGGCTTGGCAGTTAAGTGCGTGCGCTCCGCTACTGGCGGCCCAGGTTCGGATCCCGGGCGCGCACCGACGCACCGCTTGTCTGGCCATGCTGAGGCGGCGTCCCACATACAGCAACTAGAAGGATGTGCAACTATGACATACAACTATCTACTGGGGCTTTGGGGAAAAAAAAAAGGAGGAGGATTGGCAATGGATGTTAGCTCAGAGCCGGTCTTCCTCAGCAAAAAGAGGAGCATTAGCATGGAGGTTAGCTCAGGGCTGATCTTCCTCACAAAAATAAATAAAGAAATAATAAAAATAAAAAGCAGGCACCCACACCAGGGAGGCTGGGGAGCTGTCCAAGGTCCTGAAGTGTAACTGAGCTGACAAGCCTCCTGGTTTCTCCTAATCTTGCCTCCCTGTCAACTCCAATTCAGCCTAACCTTGGATTTAGAAGAAGTGAATGAAGAGATAATGCTGGGAAGGGGAAAAGGATGGGAAAGAAAGAGAGAAGTACACACATACACAGAGGCTTCTGGATAGGCTTAAGCACAGAGAGATTGCTAGGGCCAAAACATAGAAATTTTGTTCTGATTTTAATTTTACTTTTTATAATTTTATTTATTTATTTATTTTTCCCCAAAGCCCCAGCAGACAGTTGCATGTCATAGCTGCACACCCTTCTAGTTGCTGTATGTGGGACGCGGCCTCAGCATGGCTGGAGAAGCGGTGCGTCGGTGTGCGCCCGGAATCCGAACCCGGGCCGCCAGCATCGGAGCGGGCGCACTTAACCGCTAAGCCACGGGGCCGGCCCTGATTTTATTTTTAAATAAGCACAGTCAGCAAGATGGGGGCCGGCTCGGTGGCATAGTGGTTAAGTTCACGTGCTCTGCTTAGGCGGCCCGGGTTCGCAGGTTCGGATCCCAGGTGCGGGCCTATGCACTGCTCATCAAGCCATGCTGTGGCGGTGTTCCATATACAAAATAGAGGAAGATGGGCACAGATGTTAACGTAGGGCCGATCTTCCTCACAAAAAAAAAAAATGGTCACCAAGAAACCCTAAATTCTCTAAGCAAAAATATGCAACAAGTGAAAGGGGAAAAAAAAGCTCGGCATCAAACAATGCAATGCAAAACCGTGTAAATACAAACTTGTGAGAAAACTACAACCACATAGATGGATGTGTCACCATCAACTGAGCCACACCAAAGTACTTATAGCTCTTTATTTTTATCTTCTGTGTAGATAGAAATAGTTGAATTTTTATGGACAGAAGACAAATAGGAGTATGACTTAGCTTAATGTCATGTTCTTTCACGTGTGCTTGTTAAAAACATCCCCTCTTGTCCAGAAAGTTTGGGGCATGATCCTCCCCACCTTCCTTAATGATATGCTAACGTGAGCATTTCTTCATGGAGGCTACAGAAACTTGACTGAAAAAATACCTAGTCTAAAATCAGACACAGAAAAAAGGTGGGCTTTCCTCTGAGTACTTAGCATGAAAGGTCTGCCTTATGGTGGTCCTTAAGTTAGGACCTCCAGTTAGCCATACTCTTCAACTAATCATAAGCTCCTTAGGGGTAGTGACCAGGTCTCATGTCTTCTCCCACACAGACACAAACAGCACCAAACATGCAGCTGAGCACACAGTAGGTGTTGAATAAATGTTGATTGGTTGATTGCATAAGGCAAAGTAGAGATGGAGGCTGGATTTCACTCAGGCAATGTATTTTCTTTATCTTTTTTTTAAAAAAATTAGGGTGTTTTTAATAGGGAAAAACTAGAAACACCACCAACGTCCAACAAGAGATTGATTAAACGAATTACGGCATATCCATACAACTGAACACTAAACTGAATTGTAAAAAGAAGTAAATAGATCTATATAACTGATGTGGGAAAATGGCTACAATTTATGAAGTAAAAAAAGAAAGTTGCAGGACAGTATATAAAGTGCATATAATTCTATATTTATAAAAAATTTAAATTAACCTGAGAAAAGTAATGCTTTTTATCACTCCTAGCTATATTCATTGTAATTCCAACAGCTGGCATATAGCCAGAGTTCAGCAAACATTTGTTAAATGACTATGGTAACATCAAGGACTCAGCGTAGCACTTACAGTACTCCCACCAGAGTGTGAATTCTGACCTTTTTCTGTTACTCCAGGACAAGCAGAATTTTGCTATTATTGGGTGGGAGGGAGATGGGAGAGGATTTTATAATTAGGTGAAATTGGGAGAGCATTAGATTGAAGTCATTGGTTCATTCCCAGATCTGGGTAATACTTTCTTTTTCGCTCACTTTATCTACCTATCTATCTATATATTAATTAATTTTCCTAACTTTTTACTTTGAAAAATTTCAAAGCTACAGAAAAGTTGCAAATACATTAAACATCTGTATTCACCAACTATTAACTTTTTGCCACATTTGCTTTATCTTCCCCCTCTGTGTGCGTACTGTTTTTGTCAAACCATCTGAGAGTAAGTTATATAAATCATGACATTGCAATCCTAAATACTTCAGCATGTATCTCCAAAGAACATTTACCTATTTTTATATACAGATGTTTTATAGTTCAGCAAGTTCCCAGTGACAATTTACCCAGCTCGCACTCCATGATAACATCTTACATAACCATAGTACATTATCAAAACCAAGAAAATGACATTGACACAACAAATTAATTCAACTACAGACCTTATTTAGATTTCCCTAGGTTTCTCGGTTTCTCTCTCTCTAGTTCTTTGAATTTTTATCACATGTATAGATTTGAGTAACAGAAATGTTCCACCACCACAAAAAAACCCTTCATGTTACTCCTTCGTAGTCACAGCCCCCCAACCCTAACCCATAAACCACTGATCTGTTCTCTATTACTATAATTTTGCCCCTTTGAGAATGTTACACAAATGGAGTCACGTAATGTGCAACATTGAGATGAGCTTTTTTCACTCAGCATAATGCCTTTGCAATTCATCCAAGTCGTTGAGAATTATTCATTAATAGTTGATTCTTTTTAGTACTGAATAGTATTCCATTGGATGGATGTATCATGTTTTTTTTATCCATTCACCTGTTGAAGGACATTTGGTTTGTTTCCTGTTTTTGTCTATTATGAAGAAAGCTGCTATGAACATTCATGTACAGATTTTTGTGTGAACAGAAGTTTTCATTTTTCTATCTAAATACTCAGGAGTGAGACTGCTGGATCATACAGTAAATGTATGTTTAACTTTATAAGAAACTGTCAAAGTGTCTTCCAGAGTGGCTGTACCATTTTACAATCCCAACAGCAACAGATAAGAGATCCAGATGTTCTGAATCCTTGTAAGCACTTGGTATTGTCAGTATTTTGTTTCAGCCACTCCAGTAGGTACGTAGTGTATATCATTGTGGTTTTAATTTGCATTTCCCTAATGGCGGGTGATGTTGAACATATTTTCATATGCTTATTTGCCATCTGTATATTCTCTTTGGTAAAATGTCTGTTCAAGTCTTTTGCCCATTTTCTAATTGGAGTGTTTGTTTTCATACTGCTGTGTTTAGAGTTCTTTATATTATTATGGATACAAATCCTTTGTTGGACATGTGATTTACAAATATTTTCTCCCAGTCTATGGTTTGTCTTTTCTTCTTAACAGGGTCTTTTGCAGAGAGAAATATTTTTTAAGTTTGCTGAGGTCAAATTTATTGATTTCTTTTATGGATCAGATTCTTGGTGTCATGCCAAAGACTTTTGCCAAGTGGTTGTACTGGAAAGAATTTTCAACCACTATTTGTCACCTCACGTGTTTAATACTGTGACAGATGCTGACAGAGATACATAGATGTAGAAGACAAGTTGTGCTCAAGGAGCTTCCAGTTCAGTTTAGACGAGCACACAGAAAAATACATCAGAATATGGTAGGTAATTATGAATCATGTGAGTACTGCAAAGGCTATGGGGAGGAGGAGGAGAGATCATGCGAGGGAAGGAACACTTTACATGGAAGATATCAGGGAAGGCTTCATGGAGGAGGAGGCATTTGCGCCATAAGGATTTCAACAGTTGAAGTAGGGGCAGAGGAGGAAATTCCAGGAAGATAGAATTGCATGAGCAGAGGAATGGAGAGGGAAGAAAAGTCAAGATCAAGAAGGAGGCCAGGGTGGAGAGGGTAGAGGGAGATGATAAGTTCACTTTTAGCTATACAGTACTTGAAAACCAGCAAGCATTCATGAGGAGATGTCCAACAGGCTGTTGGATCTGTGAGTTTGGAATTTGAGATTTGAGGGATTTGAGATTTGAGAATCATCAGCATAGGTCAGGCCTTTTGTTACACACCCCATGGCAACATGTAGTCTCCTTCGGAGCACTTGTCACAATTATAATTAACAATTAACTGTGTAATTAATTGTTTAATCTCTGTCTCTCTTGCAAGAATTCCAGTCCCGTGGAGGCAGAGTCCACAGCTGCCTTATTCTTAGCTAGCACCTAGTCCAGTGCCTGCACTCAGTTAAATATTTGATGAATTAATAAAAAAATGGATACTTCTAATAGCCACCATTTATTGAGTGTGCACACAGCAGGCACTGTGATACCCACTGTGTATACATAATCTCATTTAAACCTCACAGTAATCTCGTGAGAGGTAGGTCAAGGGTTCTCACACCTAGATTCAATGAGTCTGAGGTAAGGCCTGGGAATTTGAATTTAAGTTCCCAGGTACTTGCAATGAATGAGCAGTCAGGTTTGGAGACCACTCAGGTAGATGATTTTATTAAAATTTTACAATGAAGAAACTAAGCTTCAGCAAATGATAGTAATTTGTTCAAAGTCCCATGGCTAGGAAGAACCATAATACAAACCTAGATCTCTTAGGGAGAGAACTTTACCACAAGCTTCCCTGCCTCGGGGAGACACAATATCTAAAAAAGAGTTTATGACGGAAAAGCAGAAGGCCAAAAACCGAGTCCTTGAAACCAAGGAGGGCAACGATCACTGCCAAATGCCACAGAGAGGCCACAGAGGATGTGACATAAGGGAGAACCTGGGGATGACCCACCAGTATGTCTGCAGCACCTGAGTCTGACATTATGGGAAGATGAAGACACAGCCCTGGCATAGGGCAGGGCACTCCCCCAGGAAACTTGGCCAGCTGGAAGGAGTTGTGGTTTGAGGCTCAGCCAAGGTCATTCCTTGGTAGTACAGCTATGTGCTAAAATTATTAAAGCCAAACATCTGTGGGGTGATATGCCAAGGAAAGGGAGGTGTAAGTCCCATGGGGGAATCTCAGGTAAGCTGCTCAGCAATTGCAAAATGCAGCCCGCTCTAGATGTTCCAGGGCCACTTCTCCTTTGTTGGGCTATTCAGGCCTTTTGCCTCACTTTCTCCTGCTCTAGGTGTGTTCTGCCTTTGGAGTACTGCTTATACTGGAGGACAGAAAGAGAAAGAAAGGTGAAACTCCAACTAGGACATTTTGCTGATTTTTAGTAGTGCTGAATAACATAGTTGAAATGAGACTGGAAATAAAGTAGTCCCTCCTTATCCGGGAGGGATACAATCCAAGGCCCCCAGTGGATGCCTGAAACCCCAGATAGCACCGAACTCTATATATACTATGTTTTTTCCTATACATACATACCTATGCTAAAGTTTAACTTGTAAATTAGGCACAGTAAGAGATTAACAACAATAACTAAATAAAATAGAACAATTATAACAAAATACTTTAATAAAAGTTACCATAGATCTTAGCAAGCTCAGCATATGATTTTTTCCCTTTCCTTATTAAGTCAAGAACTCTCACCTTTTCACCTAAAGAAAGCACTTTACTGCTTCTCTTTGGCATATCCTAACTGCTGGCTTCACTACTCTTGTTGTGCTTTGGGGCCATTATTAAGTAAAATAAGAGTTACCTGAACACAAGCACTGCGATACTGGGATAGTGGATCTGATAAGCGAGATGGCTACTAAGTGACTAACAGGCAGGTGATGTATACAGCGTGGATGCGCTGGACAAAGGGATGATTCACGTCCCGGCAAGACAGAGCAGGACAGTGGGGGATTTTATCACGCTAATCAGAATGGCCTGTAATTTAAAACTTATAAATTGTTTATTTCTAGAATTTTCCATTTAATGTTTTCAGACTGTGGTTGACCACGGGTAACTGAAACCAGAAAGCAAAACCATGGATAACGGGGGAAAACTGTATAGCCCAGAAGTAAGATCTTCTAATTATCTGTGGTTGTTTCCACTCATGCTGGCCCCTGGTACCACAAACAATCAAGGTTGGCAGTATTCTCTCACACTGGATGCCTGTGCGAGGATATGGTGGACAGTTTCCTGCAATCCCATCACTAAACCCAACTTGTATCCTGTTAATGGTAGATGTGAAGAGGTGCCCCTTTATTTGAAAGAGGACAATGATGACAAGAACCTCTTACACCTGCACAGTTTACAGAGCACCTTCACATGCATCAACTCGATCTTGCACGATCTTGGGGAGGTAGGTGTTGTTATCCCCACATGCTTAGTAAATGGCAGAAGGCATAATTCAAACCCATCACCTCTGACTCTTTGAATTACAAATGAGCCTGCTACTTTGTTATTGGCCAAAACTCTTCTGAAGTCCACTTAGCCTTATTCTGGCTGCATGGAAATTAATGAGACTTCAAGCGTCTCATTGCTCCAAGAATTATGTAGTGAGGAAAGAATGTATGTTTGCTTGCTAGTGACTTAGGCAGAATGCTGCAGCTGAGCCTCAGGTTCTTATCTGTAAGATGGGGGTGAGGGCCACTTTGAAGAGTGGCAGGAAGGACGTAAACCTATGCAAAAGTCCTGGCACAATGGCTAGCGGAGAATAATTATTCAGTGGTGTTAGCTCTCTTCCATCCTTCACTCACCAAGTATTTCTGAGCCCAACAAACTCAGAATTTAGTCCCTCCAGCTCAAATCTTGGTCTCTGATAAGGAACCAGGGGGACAGGCTGTGGCAGGACCTGACCATCTTCCATGACATCAAGCACAAAGCCAAGAGATATGCTCCAAAATCCCCTAAGACTCCCTTTCCCCCTTCCTTTAGTGGCCTGTCTCAGGTAACATTCCCTCCCACCTCCATGAAGTTAAAGCTTATCCTAGAACTACATCCTTGAGATTCCAAGGTCAAAAAAGGCCTTCAGTCTAGAATTCTGGAATCTACTAAAAAGATCTTCCTGCTTCCTCTACAAAGCCATAGCCACATCCTGAGAGATATAAGCTTGAAGGTGAGTGCATACTAGGACCACACACTGACTCCTCCCAACTGTCATCTTTCCAGATCCCGTTCTTTGATTCTCCCCACTGTCTGGTCAAGGAGGCCAGCTCAGTCACCAGCACTCTTCCCCACTCCTAGAGTCTCATTTGTTTGTAGGGACATCTTCGGTCCAAAGAGAGATCTCCGCAGGAAGGGTCCCTCCTAAGCCAGATGAGGATTTACACAAACTGAAATGTCAAATGCCTGCAGGGCCAGAAGGTAAAGTAAACGAATTAAGAAGGAGGGCGTTCTTCAATGGCGAGTGGTGGGTACCGTGGTGAACGGGAGAGCACACTTACACAAATGGCAGGGGCACCTCAGCTCTGCCCATTGCGGCCATCCCAGCTCTTTCTGCCGCTTCTCTGCACTCTCTGCAACTCAGGCCCACGTTCTTTACCTACCTCCCTTCTCTTGCGGGGGCGTCGCAGGCTTTCCACTCAGCCCCTGTCCCCGGGCGCTCCTGAGAGCTGCAGAGGAACAGCTGATGAGATGCTCTCTGACGTAGACCCACTTTTCCCCTGGGAACCCGGAGTGGGCTGTGGGAGGGGACAAAGCCTCGCCCTGCGGTTTCCCACTCTAACGGAAAAAACAGGGCCCCACCCTCTGGAGCTCCAGGGTGAGGATGGGCGTACGGGACACCTCCCAGAAAACCCTAACCTCCCGGTGGGTTAAAGGGGGCAAGGAGGATAGGGTCAAGGGACGCGACAGAGCCGTTTGGTTTCCGGATAGGAAACCTCAGCCGTTTAGGCACCCCTCCGCTCAAGTCACTTACAAACTAGACGATCCTTGGGGAGGGGCGTTGCGGACAGGAGGAGGCTTCTACGCAAATAGCTCTGTCCGGGGGCCCTAGGTCCGTCGCACGCGCAGCTGCGGTAGTCACTGCTCTTCCCCGCCCCCGCTCCTGGATGCCCCCCTTCCCTCTCTCCTCCAGACCCAGAGCAGGAGCTCCGCCCCCGACGCGCCGCCCCAGCCCCGGCGCCTTAAAACCCGGCGCACATCGCCCGCCGCGCCCTGGCTGGCGCACCTCTCCTCTCCTCTCCAGCTCTAGCCGCTCGCTCTCCCGGCCCTGGTCCCGGCACCATGAGCTTCGGCTCCGAGCACTACCTGTGCGCCTCCTCTTCCTACCGCAAGGTGTTCGGAGACGGCTCTCGCCTGTCCTCGCGCCTCTCCGGAACCGGCGGCGCGGGCAGCTTCCGCTCGCAGTCGCTGTCCCGCAGCAATGTGGCCTCCTCAGCCGCCTGCTCCTCGGCCTCGTCGCTCGGCCTGGGCCTGGCCTACCGCCGGCCGCCGGCGTCCGACGGCCTGGACCTGAGCCAGGCGGCGGCGCGCACGAACGAGTACAAGATCATCCGCACCAACGAGAAGGAGCAGCTGCAGGGCCTCAACGACCGCTTCGCCGTGTTCATCGAGAAGGTGCACCAGCTGGAGACGCAGAACCGCGCGCTCGAGGCCGAGCTGGCCGCCCTGCGCCAGCGCCACGCCGAGCCGTCGCGCGTCGGAGAGCTCTTCCAGCGAGAGCTGCGCGACTTGCGCGCGCAGCTGGAGGAGGCGAGCTCGGCGCGCGCCCAGGCCCTGCTGGAGCGCGACGGGCTGGCCGAGGAGGTGCAGCGGCTGCGGGCGCGCTGCGAGGAGGAGAGCCGTGGGCGCGAAGGCGCTGAGCGCGCCCTGAAGGCGCAGCAGCGCGACGTGGACGGCGCCACGCTGGCCCGCATGGACCTGGAGAAGAAGGTGGAGTCGCTGCTGGACGAGCTGGCCTTCGTGCGCCAGGTGCACGACGAGGAGGTGGCCGAGCTGCTGGCCACGCTGCAGGCATCGTCGCAGGCCGCGGCCGAGGTGGACGTGGCCGTGGCTAAACCAGACCTGAGTTCGGCGCTGAGAGAGATCCGCGCCCAGTATGAGTCCCTGGCCGCCAAGAACCTGCAGTCAGCCGAGGAGTGGTACAAGTCCAAGTTTGCCAACCTGAACGAACAGGCGGCGCGCAGCACCGAGGCCATCCGGGCCAGCCGTGAGGAGATTCACGAGTACCGGCGCCAGCTGCAGGCACGCACCATCGAGATTGAGGGCCTGCGTGGGGCCAACGAGTCCTTGGAGAGGCAGATCCTGGAGCTGGAGGAGCGGCACAGTGCTGAGGTGGCTAGCTACCAGGTAAGGGCTGGAGCGCTGCATAGGGAGGGGCGCCCTGTCCTCTCCCGCGCATACCTGTGTTTTCCCGCACAATTGGAGCCCTACGAACCGAGCGGGGGGAGGGGAGGAGAGAGAGGAGAGAGGAAGAGCCCCGCCCGACTGGAGGCGTTGGCAAGCAGAAAGCCCTGGAGTCTCCACCGCTAATTTTAGGGGCCTAGACACCCTCTTTCTTGGCCCTTCCCTTAGGTTCCTGTCCGAACCCTTCTAACAAAGAAGCCCTTAAGCTTCTGTTCTTCGGAGTCCGAAAATCTAACTCATGCCTTCCTGTCAGCAAGTAGGAATAAACACACTGCCGACCTGAAGAACAGTCCCCCTCCTAAATAGGAGTGAGCCCGGTGGAGGTGGGTTATAGCCTTTCCATGGTTGGCAGTGCTGGCCTGTGTGATTGACTTTGAAAAGCTTTCTGTGCACCCTGGAATTGATGCTTATGGAGTATGTATGGTCTGCCCTAGCGTTGGGGGAAGAGTACTGGACTGAACTGGGAAGGGTTCTATCCCATTTTCTTGACTTTTGCCCTCAAAGGAGTAGAGATTGGGAGTCAAGGAGCTGGGTGATTGGGCTGGTAATAACCGCCCTGCCACACACCCCTTCCCCAACACACACACACACACACGGTTCCCTTGTCGAGGTTCTCATGTCGACAGACTGATGATACTTCTTTCTAAGGAAAGCTTTACACCAGTCAGCAAACCAGAGTGGTCGGGGCGCTGTCCTCGGTGCTGATCTCGTGTTCTTCCCATCTCAGAAATCTCTCTCCCGTCTCCTGTCCCAGTTATGACTCTCTAGGCAATTAACTGCTTTTTTTTCCTTCTGCAACACCAACACATTAGTCTTGGCTACCTGCAATCAAAGGTCACCTCGTGGACAGCATCAATTTTCACTTTCATGGATGGCTTAGCACTGAATAAAAACCACTTAATCTGCTCAATAGCAGTGAAGTCCCACTTGAAAATGCCCATTTCCTTAACGTTTTTCCATCCTAAGTGCATGTGATAAATCACAGAGATGGATTCTATCTTTGTTATAGGCCACTAATTTTTTCCATCTTTGCCTGTCTTCTAAGCTTCTGTGAAGGTATTGATTGGCTCTTTCCTCCTTTTCTCTCCAAACAAAGGCCACTGCATATTCAGTTTTAATCTATAGGACATTCTGGGTTTATGACCACAAAGGGCACAGAGGCAGGAGAAAAGTCTAGAAAAGAATCTAAATAGTGGGGTTCAGTTTCAAGGTACAATAAAAGCTCCATTGGATAGAATGCTAGTAATTCGGAAACTCGGCAATAATTCATTTTAGCCAAGATCGAAGTTAACACTTGATGAAATTAATAGGGTTTGAGAATGTTAGTAAAATACAACCACAAAAGGAATGAAACCTCAAAAGTACTATTTTAGTCTAGAGCTAAAAAAATTATTATTGGGTGCAGGTATTTGCTGTTCATTATAAATGACTCCCTTTGATAAAGGAAGAAAGCTCGCTTGGACCATTTGTTTTGTTTAGTTTGGAATTACAGTACTATTCAAATAAATACTTCTATTCTGCTTCAAAATCTGTACCTTGAACTTTTCACTATGTGGCCTAGCCCCTGGATTGCCTGAATTAATCACATTTAGTTAATTGAGACTTCTTGTTTTCTTCTAGAAGCCTCAAAGGATGAGCTAGGTGGTCTTCTGAAGGGCTAGCTCAGTATTTCTCCAAAAAGGATAACTTACCCACAACTGCCCTCTGAATTGGGCTTTGCCTTGTCCTCTGTTTTCTTGTTAGAGCCCCTACATTCTAGAAGGTAGAGACAGTATTGTCTGGCTTGTTTTGTTTGCTTTAAAAGGCTTTCAGTGTTAGGCAGTAGTAGGGTCATCCAGACATAGTCTGCAGGAAACAAGAAAACAACAGAAGCTGCAGCATCTGCAGCTCTGCAGTGCTGCCCCCATCAGCTGTAGCCTTCAGAGCCTCAGTGGACCTGCTGGTAGAAATGAAGAAGGGGTCAGACAATGGAGCTGTTTCCTACCTCTTGGAACCTAAGGCTGAGGAGGGGCTCACATCCTCACCTGCGGATCTGAAGGTCTGACGCCACAGGGGTGTCCTCTGGCTGTTCTCTCTAACAATATTAGCAGGGCTGACCAAGATGAAAAGCCTCCTTCTCCACAGTGAGATGCAGCCATTGTTTTCTTGCCCTATCATCCCATCTCCCCTCCTCTTTCACTGCAGTAATGGAAGGCTGTTCTCTTTCTTCTGTTTCAGAGATTAGTGGTAGGCCCATTTTTCTTCGCAAGCTTACCACCCTCTAAGAGGCAGAGGAAGGCCCCATTTAAGTCACATTTTTCCTGCCCCAGAGAGCTGACAGCCTATTTGAGGAGAGGAAGCTTATTACACTTTTGAAAGGGTAAAGAATGATTCAAGGTGACATAGTAAGTCAAACTGGTGTAGAAGAGAGGCTGAGGCAGGCAACAGGAGAAGTTATGAAGAGCTAGGGCTGTTGTCTTCAAAAGCCAAGTGCAGCCATCCTCTTTAGCTTAAGGCTTTTCCGTTTTTGACACAGGGCGATTCTGGTTTCTGCATAGCTGCTTCACCACCATTAGAGTCCCAGTTTTGCCAAAGATGTCTAAGGACATTTTTGAAGGGTACTGGGGGCCCTGGCCCTGGACCGTGGTCAGTCTTGGAAAGCTGAAGCTTTCCTTGAAAGACCTTGCAGAACAATCAAGATCACCATTAGTTAATGCTCTCCAGGGAGATGAGCCAAGTCTGCCTTCTTCTTTTCAGTATGAGATTGGAGTTCAACCTAATTAAATAGCAAGAAGGGGCTGGCCCCTTGGAGATTGGGGGTAGCAGTGGCTGCATATGTATCTATAGCTTGATAGATACATTTCTGAAATTAGAATTCAAGAAAAAAAAGCTACATTTGGTCTTTTTTTTTTTTTTTTTTACTATTCCCTGTGTGTTTTGTTTTTGTGCCTCTGTACCTCACTGTATTACTGTCACCTGGGCCACCATAATGGCCCCTTTACAGAAATAAATTTAGCTAGTGATTCCTAAACCCATTGACCCACCAACGTCACTTGGGAGCTTAACAAAAAGATTCTCAGGCCCACTCCCAGAGATATGGATTCAGTAGTTCGCAGGTGTGGTCTAGGAATATGCGTTTTCAATAAAAGCTCTGCATCTTGTTGTTCCTTACACTGATGTTGGGGGGCGCTAACCTAAACCACATTTCTCAGTCTAAATCAGCTCATATAATGCATGATTTTAAAGTATTATAGGGAAAAAAGAGAACAAAGATGGCGATGAAGCAAAGAAGGGAGGGAGAATAAGGCATGTGGGTAGACCACATATAAAAATCCTCTCTCCTCACCTAAGTTTTTATGCAGAGCAGTAATTCTGGATGGCCTCCTTCAGTCGGATTGTGCCGCACTCGCTACTGCTTGCCTGGCTGAGGGCCCCTAAAAATGATGAAATCCATAGCACTGTTTGTTGTTCCTCTTCTCCACTTCCATCCTTGTGTGGCCAGTTCTTTCTCTTATATCCTTCCAGCCCTGAGGAAGATGCTCAGCCCTTGTCTTAGCTACTCCAGGAGAGACCCCAGCTGGAGCTGGGAGTGCCTCTCTTCCATTCATTCCCTCAGGCTAAGCCAGCAGCATCTGCGTGGTTGGGGGCGGGGGCAGACTGCAGTGCTGCTCAGATTCCGAGCTGGAGGCCATCTTTGGCAGGGCTTTTGAAGGGCAATGCAAGACACAGCCTGGTGTGGGGAAGAGAGCGCAAACAAAGAGACTAGACGTTGAAGAGCAATGGTCAGCCATCAGCCCAATTCCTTCTGCGAGGAGCAGATATAGACATGTGAAATGTGTAACATAAAAGTTTAAGGAGATCTCATCTATCTAGAACTCAGCTCCCCAGCAACCTCTTATTCAGAAAACACAGCTGTGAAAGAAAAATAATTTTTTAAAAAGGACCTAATTAACCTGCTGATGAGACAAAACATCTGTCTCTAAATCACATATTATTAGAAAGTTGGCCCCTCTGATGCCCCCAGCCTATTCATTCTTACTTTACATGATTCTAAAGCACTTCGTTATTTGGATTTCAAGTCTGCAACAAGATAGAGAAGAGGAGGGACCACCGGAGTCAGGTATTGTCAAGAAGGAGTAGCAGCAGATCAGTTCCATTTTTAGGACAAAGGAAACCAATAAGTAGCAAACACTAATTCAAACACAGCTCTTTGGGGCCATTTAGGGTAGAAATAAACAGCCCAATATACCTCAGTTGACCTAAAAGATAAAAGACATCACAGAATTATAGAAAAATAATTGATCATTATTATAACCCTTAGTTGCTGAGAAAGGTTGCATTATATTTAATGTCCTCATTAAGAGCGGTACAAGCCACTTTAAAAAGGTTTTTATTCAAAATTGTAATTTGAAAAAATCTGGTGCTTTAAGGGATATGCCTCCAACTATCTAATATTAAAGTTTTATTATACATTGCTTTCCTTAGTTATCTAAGGGGTGGTAGGGAGGGCTCGTGATTAATTTGTCCATATGATAAAAAGGGTATAGAATCACATGGTATGATATTAACAATAATAAAAATCACTAACATTTGTCCAGCAATTCCTATGTGACAAGTGCTGTTCTAATGCCTATTATCTGATTTAACAGATAGTGGACTCATATGATCATGTGAGGTGCATTACATTGAAATCCTAACTTGAGAATCTCAGAACACCTCAGAAAAGAATAAACATAATTTTCCATATGCAGAAATGGAAGTTTTGAAGAAACTAAAATATAGAAAATTGACTGAGGTATGTTGGATGTTTGTGCCAGCGCAAGAAACGCAACCCAAAGATCCTGATGAAATCCTCCTCTTTTCCTCATATTACATTTCTCCAGCTCCTTTGCGTAATGAGAATACTTCCTCCTTTCTCCTTTGTCCCTCACCCCAGACTATTTTCTCCCTTACCACACTAATATTGATTCTCTTACCCCTGGTGCATCACTTACAGACTTGCTTGTAGGCTAGTTTAACCTCAAATAGCAACCATCAAGTAAAAATTCTTGGTAAAAATCCTTTTAAGCCCTCATGATCTCTTAACACACTTCGGAATATTTCCATCACTGTCCAGTGTAATGTGTATTTTCCCTGCTGCTTATCATTCCTTGCTCTGTACCTATCAGTGAATTGAGTCTCTTCTTTGCAGTATTCCTGTCAATATTTATAGAACAGGTGGGTGGTATGAATTTTAATTTTTTCTGCAGATTTTCTTGATTTGGAATTTTGCAACCCTTGATGTGTCAGCCCTGTCTTTCACCATTGCTTCGTCATCCCCACACAAAGGAAGTTACAAGGGCCCCTCAGCACTTACTTTCTTGAGGTTTCCGATATGTTTATCTGCATCACTATTTCATAGAAATAACTCTCAGCTATACATGAGAATAACTGTGCTCTTCATGTCGATGAAGTTGCAACGAATTATATGGGTTATTTGCTCACACCTTTTCAGGTCATAAGAAAAGAACTGCTTATGTAGCATTATTTATTCATTCAACAATTATTCATTGAGCATCTACAGTGTGCATTGTGCTAGCTCTGGGCTTCCAGAGGTGAACTAGACAGAAAGAGTCCCTGTTTCCATGTAAAGTACATTCTAGAGCAGTAGTTCTCTGATAGGAGCAATTTGCCCCTAGGGACTGTTTAGCAATGTCTGGAGACATTTTTGGTTGTTACAACTGGGAAGGAGGGTGTGTGCTACTGGCATCTAGTGTGTAGGAGTCAGAGATGCTGCTAAACATCCTATAATTCACACACTAGCCCCCACAACAAAGACTTATCCAGCCCAAAATGTCAATAGTGCCAAGGTTGAAAAACTCTGTTATAGAGGAAGGTGACAGAAAATAAACTAGTGAACTAATAAATGAACAAGATAATTTTAGATAACGATAAGAGCTAAGAGCAGAGTGGCCACTTTCAAGTGGGTGCCTTTTTCTAATTTGTACCAAGTTCCTTCGTGGGCTAGCAGCTGCCCTGGCTTGAGGTAAAATAACGTGTGAGATGGATGTGGAGAGGGTGCTTAAATTGGATGCATAGGAAGACCTGTCTGAGTAGAGGACATTTGACCTGAATCTTATATGACATCAGGTTAGCCAAGTAAAGACCCACTACAGAGCATCCTAAACAGAGGAAATAGCCAGTCTAAACGGCCTGGGGCAGCAATGAACTTGGTAAGTTTAAGGATCAAAAGAGAAGGCCAGGGTAGCTGAAACACGTCGAGCAAGGAGAAGAATACAGGCCATGCTGAGGAGTTAGGACTTTATTCCAGAGCCATTGGAGGGTTTTAAGCAAGTGAACAACAGAATCTGCTGTGTTTCTAAAAGATCCTTTTGGCTGCTCAAGAATCACAAATTTAAAGCTTTTTTTCTTCTATGCATGGGTTTGTACCTGGAAGAACTTGGAGCAAAACTGTTATATGAACTTAGTTTCTTTTTAAAAAATATTATAATTTCAATCTGCCATTTGGATTAAAAAAAAAATTCCGTGGAGTGTTTCTGCTTCTTCCTCATCTGTCGTGTAAAATGCTTTCAGTAAAGTGGTTGAGTAGCAGACTTCCAGGAAATCATCAAAATCAATGGAGGCAGAGAAGACTGGCTGTCCTCTCTGTGCTTTCCACACTTGGAATTTTCTGAATCTAAACTCCTAACCTGAGGCTTTGGGTTTTGGAAAGGACATGCAACAACAACACTGCTCTTTTGGAAACAGCAATACAACAAGCAAGGGAGGGTTGGTAAGTAAAAAAGAAAAAATCTCCCCAGTGTTCAGTTGAGAACCATGTGCCCTGTGGTAGAAGTTCCCAACCCTCACCATACATCCAAATCTCCTGGGGACTTTTATGAAAAAATGCAGATGCTGGGACCCCACCCCAGAACAAATGAATCAGAATCTGGGCAGGGGGCCTGGACGTTTTCATTGGTGGTCAGGGTTGAGAATCCTTGCCTTGTGGAAATCTCAATTTCAGCTGATGTGGCCTAAATATGTTGGATATGTCGCTTTGCAGGATAGCATCGGGCAGCTGGAGAATGATCTGAGGAACACCAAGAGTGAGATGGCACGCCACCTTCGGGAGTACCAGGACTTGCTCAATGTCAAAATGGCTCTTGACATTGAGATAGCAGCTTACAGGTACTTCAAAGGGCATGCTCACCCAAGCAGATCCAGAAACCTGGGGCAGTGCTACCCAAATAAGTGGTTCTAGTGTTTCCGATTTCTGGTGGGTGAGGGGGTATGAGGAAAGACATGACTGGCCCCTTCCATGTGAGCCAACCCCTCTCTCCCTCGACTTGGTTATATCCCAGCTCTACCTTATTAGTCCTGGAGTATTCTGCCTACTTCTACTAGGATTTAAGGAGATAATGTGAGTACACAGAGGTTGAAATAAAACCCATCAGACTCTAACTTTAAAAATAGGGTTTATGCAACAGAAAATCCTAATAGGTGAGGTATGCCCCTGGATTCCTACTCAAGGCAATCTTCATGTGAACATTTACCTGCAAAAAAAAAAGAGTAATAACAGTGGCTACTATTTTTTGGATGACTACTATGTGCCAGGCACTATATGAGATACTGCATATAAATTATCTAGGTATCAGGTCATATTATTCCCATTTTGCAGATGAGGAAACTTGAACCACAGACTGACTGTGTAACTTGCTTAAAGCCACAGTGCTGGTAAAGGGAAGAGCTCAGATTCAACCCCAGATCTGTCTGAGAATTTTTTCTTTTTTTCTTTATACTATGTATACTGCTTCAAAACAAAGTTCCAAGAGCATTTGATAGTGTCTTGAGTTTCTGATTTTAAAGAAAGAGTGATAAAAATTATTGGAGCTACAAGAGGTGAGGTATTGGGGCCACTCTTTTATGATGCTGTTTAGGCCAGGCTGAGAAAAAGTCTGGTATCTGAAGCAGTTTCATTCACTGGTTTTTGTTATTGCTGGTTCCATTCCCTTTGTACCCTTATACATTGAAAAAGTGCAAATCTCAAGTTCAGGCTGAATTAGGCCATTCCTTCCTCCTTTGTGGACTTCTCACCACCTTCTCCCTGTTGCTCTTAAGGTGTTAATTAGTAACATTACTTCTCCCCAGAGTTCTATAGACTCTAAGTGCCAAAAATGGGTGCCTTGAGGCCAAGGGAGTTGTAGGCTTTTCCTTTTTGAATGTATTTGTGACTAGGATAGGTTTCCCTTTGACAGTGCTTTAAACACAGCTGGTGCTAAAGATGTGTACGTGAGTGAGTGTGTGTTTGTGTGTGTGTGTGTGTGTGTGTGTGTGTGCTGGATAAACTCTAAGTCTTTGAGCCTTAGAATTCAATATTTATTGGTCTCAATCTCGTGAAGAAACTGCAGTCTTATGGAATTTTTCTGTTTTTTTTTGTTTGTTTGTTTGTTTTTGTGAGGAAGATCAGCCCTGAGCTAACATCCATGCCAATCCTCCTCTTTTTGCTGAGGAAGACTGGCCCTGAGCTAACATCCACTGCCAATCCTCCTCCTTTTTTTGCCCTTTTTCTCCCCAAAGCCCCAGTAGAGAGCTGTATGTCACAGTTGCACATCCTTCTTAGTTGCTGTATGTGGGACGCGGCCTCAGCATGGCCAGACAAGCAGTGCGTTGGTGCGCGCCCAGGATCTGAACCCGGGCCGCCAGCAGTGGAGCGCACGCACTTAACTGCTAAGCCACGGGGCTGGCCCCTTATGGAATCTTTCTGAAATGCATAGGGGCTGGAGGGTTAAGTTCTTAAAAAAAGTTGCAAGTTAACTTCCTGAGAGTTTTTCTCTGTTGGATCTACAGGAAACTGCTGGAAGGTGAAGAGACACGTTTTAGCACCACTGGATTAAGCATTTCAGGGCTGAATCCAGTTCCCAATCCAAGTTATCTGCTCCCACCTAGAATCCTCAGTTCTACAACCTCCAAAGTCTCATCCACTGGGCTGTCTCTTAAGAAAGAGGAGGAGGAGGAGGAGGCTTCTAAGGTAGCCTCTAAGAAAACCTCCCAGGTAGGGGAAAGTTTTGAAGAAATTTTGGAGGAGACAGTAATATCTACTAAGAAAACCGAGAAATCAAATATAGAAGAAAGCACCACTTCAAGCCAAAAAATATAAATCTGTTGCTTAAAAAAAGTTAATGCTTAGGAGGGGATAATATAATATGCATTTGACTTGTTAAAGAACCTATTCGTGAACCAAAACACCTGTCACCACTATAAAATGTCTTCAAAGCTTCAGTCTCATATTTAGCATTGAATACTTACTTTCTCTAAATAAGAAAACCACCCCTTAGAATGGAGCAAACTGCAGTCCTAGAGAAATCACAGAGGAGTTACCTGAGAATACAGCTTTCTCGCTGAAAGCTCAGGCTTCACAGTCAGATGATTCAGGTACAGAGGAAGTACAAACTAAGGTGCTAAATCTGTGATCATCATCATTTGCTGTGAATTGAAATTAAAACCTATATTCACTCACTATACCCAGCCATTAGCCAGCTATATAATCTCACTCTAGATACCTAAAACATAAGATCACTGCCAAAGATAAACCAATGGTCCACATCCGACAGCCCCCCAATAGAACTGTTCCACAAATGATAGGTATTTGCTTAATGGACACTTGCCCTCCCACCCCCCTCAATTCGGTATAGCCTTTTCTTCCATTCAGGAAAAAAAAAAAAAAAATAGGCTACTGTAGTATTCTTCCCTTTTAACCACATTTAGGTTCTTCTCTAAAGAACTTACCCCCTTTAGCTCTCTTTGCTCAATGGGTAAAATTAGATGCATGTTGACCATTTGTATGATTCGTGTAATGACTTCTCCCTGCCCATTGCATATCCCTCCAATTCTGTAAGTTAAAAAAAGAAAATGGCATTGATAAGTTTTAAGGGTGGCCCCCAACAAAATAATGAAAAAAATCCCTGGATTTTAGGCTTTCAGCTTATTCAAATCCATTTAATTAGGAAAAAACCTATTAAGATTGTAGCTTTTCACCTTAACTTTAGAAGCACAGTAATAGTTATCCCAAACTGTGATTAAGCTGACCTTAGATTTAGTAAGATAAGCTAGAAGAGGTGAGTATTTGTATGAATGGAAAAAGCCAAGGTCTCGTTCATCTGTGTCAATTCATTTGTGGTGATTGACATAGAATTAGCTGTTTCATGCCCTTACCCTTAGACAGAATCCACAGATTCCCCTTCCCACTAGTCTAGGTCCTAAAGAGGCCTTGTTTTCACTCTCCTAAGCCTTGTAAGAGTGCTAAGTGTAGGTTGTGTTGTCACCAGGACACAATGCTACTGCCCCAAAGTAAAAGAAGTCATTTCTGGTCAATCCACACCACCAACAAATATATATATACAAAAAATCTTTCTCCTTTCTAAAAGTCTTGGCCAGTAGTTTTCCCATTGCCTCTTGGTTGGTGGGGTCTCCCTTCCCTGCTGGAGAGGAAGAGACACTCAGACCAGAGAAAGGGCACGCCTGCTCCTACCCACATGCTATGCTAGGAGGTAGATTCTGGCGAGTCCATTTGTCAGCTGCCCACCTGTGTGGCAGCTGCATTGCCCAGTCTTCTGCGTGTGCCAAGTTTGAGGTAGGATTAATTCTCTGTCAGGAGTCCCTTCCACCAGAGCTGAAGAGGTGCCACGTCGCTGTCACACATCTCCATTATGAGCTCTGCGGTAATAAGAACGTGAGGTTTTTACTGAACTTTCTTGTCCTAACACATGCTTCAACAGTTCAAGGAACTTGAAAGATGCTCTTCTCTTCTTGCTTTCCCTTGCTCCATCCCTGTCTTTACTCCCCACACTTACTGTAAAACATTAGTAAAATAAGAATTAAAAGTCACACGAATCCCACCAACATAACTTGTGTTCTGTGGTTTTTGCTGCTTCAGCGGAAAGAAGTGCTGTTTAGGTTCAGTGAGCAACTGTACCCAAATAATTCAGAAATGGTATGTTCTCTGTTCTGTGCATCCACATTAATTTTTTTTCCTCTGCCAAAGCCTCGAGGCTGTAGTCCGCATTTGTTTCGGACTGTCTGGTCTGAAACACATAATGCACTAAGTGGACAGTTCATGGCAGAGGGTGGGGAAATCAAATCAATCAAATGATGAAAGACAAGGCATTCTGTGCCTGGATAACGATTTAACGAGCTTGGTGAATGTTTCTGAGAATGAATTGGCAGAAAGCGTATGATAAAAAGTCCTTCAAAACCACAAGAATCTTTTCCTTCTTTGAAAAATGGGGTTGTACTTCTGCAGAACCCAGATGTTTAGGTAGAACATGGGCAGCAGTAATTGAATTTTCCTCTACTGGAGTGATTCTTAACCTTTTTTGGATTACAGACCCCTTGGAGAAAGCTATGGACCCCTTTCCCAGAAAAATACACTCACAAAACTTTTGCAGATCAAGGGGCTTATGACTCCTCTAGGACTATCTGCTTCTGGTGTCCAGAAGTCCATGGATGCTAAATTGAGATTCCCTAATGCCATGCCAGGTTCCAGAATGGAGACTGCAAATGAAGGGATATATGGATGCAACTCACAGCTGATGCTGATGGCTGAAGCTGGAGCTTGCTGGATCCTGAACAATATTGTCATTCTCAGTTCATCTGGCTAAGGGCACTAAGATGCCACTCAAAGATACATTAATGGTACTGCTGGTGAAAAGAGATCTGTTAGTTGCGCACTAACATTGAGAATTTTATAGTAATCAAAACATCTTTTAGGGCCTATTAAGGAACAATAGTCTCATCAATACATGGGTTTCCAATATAGATGTTGGTTCCTACTTCTAAGAATACTATTTGGTTAATGGATCCTTCTGTATGTAAAGCCAGAGTCCTTTTATTACATTTATATAATCTCTGGCTCTGACTAATTTGTATGTCCTATTTTCAGTGAGTCACCGCTAATTGCCATGAGCTCATTTATAAAAGAAAGACATTAAAAACAGCGTTGATAAGTGATTAAATCAGAACAATTACAGTAACATGGAAACATGGTGTTCAGAATCATAAGGCAGGGAGAAGGGAAGGTAAGCAAGCAACATCAACTGTTATGACAGAACAGGACAACAAAGTGAGTCTGAGACAGTGGGGAAGCCTGTCCACAAAGCACATTAATGATGTCCAGTGTGACTTTCAGATTCATTAGACAATGAGATCCCCTGCATCCTGCGACTTAGTAATAACAGCTATAATTTATTCAGTACCTACTTACTATGTGTGACACTGCACTAGGCAGTAAACATAGAATTGTCTCATTTAAACCTCACAACCACTCTTTAGGTGTGGTATTTGTATACCCGTTTTACAAATGAAGGAATAGAGCCTTGAAATGACAAGGTTAAAACCCTTGTCTGATGTCACACAGCAAATGACAGAGCTGGGATTTGAACTTGGTCTTCTGACTCTGCAATGCTGGCTTTTCCTTCCTATGTTGCCTATCTACGTAAAAGAAAGTCCCCTCACTTGAGGGAGTAGAAATCTTTCTTTTTATCTTCTTTTTCACGCCTTCCTCACCAGGTTTCACTTAAGGTTTCTCTGTCGCAGAAACTCTTGACAAGACCACGTCCTGTACACAAACTGCTACACTTTGCAGACTTCCTGAGCCCACTGCCTTCCTGCATTGCCGTGAGGTGGTGGCAGCTGAAAACTGGGCTCTGGGCCTATCCAACCATGCATGACCTCTGCTGCTGATAAAAATTAAATAGAATTGGATGCTATTTACCTATTTTTTAAAAAGGAATTTTTGTGTGTGTGTGTGAGGAAGATCAGCCCTGAGCTAACATCCATGCCAATCCTCCTCTTTTTGCTGAGGAAGACTGGCCCTGGGCTAACACCCGTGCCCATCTTCCTCCACTTTATATGGGATGCCGCCACAGCATGGCTTAACAAGCAGTGCGTCGGTGCACACCCAGGATCCGAATCGGCCAACCCCAGGCTGCCGCAGCGGAGCACGCGCACTTAACTGCTTGCACCACCAGGCCGGCCCCTAAAAAGGAATTTTTAAAAATAATTTTGCAAAGGAATTCTGTAGCTCAGTATCAAAGGGGCTGGAAATGAGGGAATATTACAGAAGGGACAATTCATCAAGAGGTAAGAAATCTCGGATACTTAGAATTCATTTTACTGCACTGGCTAAAGTGGGGGGCAAGATCTGAGCAATTGTCTGGAAATTAGAGTCCAAATTTTAGCTCCAGAGATAATGCAAGTCACATAGTCCTGGGGATAAGCTTTTGGAATTTACCTGTAAACACAAGTAGGGAGTCCAGAACCACCATTCATGACTCTAAAGGAAAACATAAAACAGTTTTTAAAATGTATTTAAAAATCCAGTGGAACAGAAAGTAGATTGGTAGTTGCCAGGGAGGGAGAAAGGAGGCAATGGGGAGTAACTCTTCAGTGGGTAGGGGGTTTTATTTTGGTATGATGGAAATGTTTTGGAACTAGAGAGAGGTGGTGGCTGTACAACATTGTGAATGTACTAAATGCCATTCAATTGTTGACTTTATAATGATTAATTTTATGTCATGTAAATTTCACCTCAATTTAAAAAATCCATTGATAGAGAATTTATGGAAGTATCAGAAAAATATAATTACAAAGTCTACTATACCTTCTGCTCCAGCTGAGACCATTATGTACAGCCACCCTGGGTCAATCCCAGTCAGAAGGAATTCCATTAGAACAACATAAGCCAGATCTAATAAGAGTATTGATTTCAAAACAGAGGCTGGAGAAAAAGCCAGAAATCTCTCTGGTTGTAAATGAAAGAAAGAATAGCTAGCAATGTTGCTTGTTTATGAGCACCCATGACTGATTTCCAACTAACATTATTCTTTATTATTATATCTTCAGAAATGTCTGAGGTCCTGAAAAATATCTAAATCGTACGAATATACTTATTTTTCTGAGAACCAAATAAACTGGTATACCTGAAAGCACAGTAATTTAAAATAGGAATAACCGAGGGGGGCTTTGTAGGATCTTAAAACAGACCTCATACATGAAATTTTATTTTTCTTTATATAATATGTTTTACTGGCTGTGCTGCATGTTCACATTTAACCTAGGTTAGATTGATGTCATCATGCCTTTCGCTATTTTCAAATACGTTATCTCACATGGATATGCCATTTGCAAATGGGGTAAGTGCTCCTGAATCCAGCAAAACAAAGGACTGTTTTTATTACATTACCGTCCTCTGCTGCATACCCTTAAAGGATGAAAAAAATGGCTACTATGTAGATCAAAGGGCTTCTCTCTGCCTCTATCGATCTCCCAGAAGATGATTTGATTGCCCTTGTGTTTTATGCTGATATTTCACAAGCTTACTAGGTGGGGGTGGGGACTAGCTAAAATTTATAAATTCTTTCTTACAACCCCTTGAAACACACACACACACACACACAGACACCAGGATTGTAATAAAACAGAGTGAGTCACACTGCAGATATTTAAAGATTTATGTTTCCACAGTGCTTCAGTGATTCTGAATAAAACAAAATAGAAAAAGCTCAGGCTACAAAGAAAAATTAAGATTGATCTTGGAGGGGTCTCCAGGCTTGCTTCCTCATTGATTAATTACTGTGGGTTACCACATGGCTACTCTCTCCCCTGATGAGGCAAGTGGTCACTGTTTAGTGTAAGTCTGAGACATTTCATTCTAGCTCTATCACATGCTCTTAGGGGTTATAGAACGCTCAGCAGAGTGTAACCAAAATCATTAGTATAAGGGCTGGTGTTTTGAAATACAGTCAGCAGCAGGTCTAGTTAATTGCTGATTATTGCACAGGGCAAAAAAAGCATTTTTCCTTAGAAGTGCCTATTAAAACAATTAATTAATTCACCTAGGTTCATCTGCTCTGCCATAAGTATGAATAAATGAGAGGGGTAATTTCTATCTCCCATAATCTCATGGCATAAGGATTTATACACGACATATGGAATTCCTGATGTCTTCTAGGGTTAGACAATTTTTTATCTTTATCTTAAGCCAGACTTGAGCTCAACAAAAGGAACTCCTTTCTGGCAACTGAAACTGTCTGTCCATGGAATAGCCTAGTCTGCAAAGTAGAAGCAGCAGAATTAGGGTGAAAGCAGAATCCAGGTCCAACTTCAGAGCCTGTATCCCCACCCTTCTCCCAATTATTGATGGAAAGACGTGAAGAGAGAAAATGTGTAAGAAAGAAGAAAGGAAAAAAGAGATGGTTTAACATCAATCTTTTAATGTTAATGGACCCCCTTACTCATTAGAAAGGCACTAACTCAGCCAAGGAATCTAAGAAATGACAACACAGGGACTATATTTGAACTTGATAATAGACTATATGTCAGCTACTGTTCTGAGTGTTTTACATATTCATTAATTCTCATAGCAACTCTTTGAATTGGGTACCATTGTCCCCATTATAGATAAGAAAAACTGAAGCTCAGAGAAGTTATATAACATATCCAAGATCACACAGCTTGCAAGGCTGGGAGTCAAAGCTATGCAGTGTGGCTTCACAATTCATGTCCTTCACCACTATGCAATACTGCCTGCATGTCTTTTTGGGGAAAGGATCTGTTCCTGGTAACCTTTATCTTCTTCATCTTCTAACTTAAAATATTATTCAACCAGCTTTTCCCTTGGGAAAACATTTTCTTAGAAACTTTAGAAACATTTCTTTTCTCATTTAAATGAAAATAGTATCACAATAAGAACCTCTGTAAAACCACAGACACCATCAGAACAAAATCAAAATGCAGTAAAGATCAAACCATAATATCCATTCCATGTTAGTGAATACTTGGCCAGCTTTCAGGAGATCAATATGGCATTTCATTTGTGAGTAGACTATTAATCTCAATAGGTAATAAAATTTAATTTCATCAGCCCAGTTTTGAAGAGAGACCGATAATCAAACTCATGTACACAACATATTGAAAAACAATAAAAATGAGAACGTACTCTTTGGTAACGGTCTGCTAAAGAACACAAAGAACATTCAGAGTCAGCATATGCTTGAATCTTCTGTATTACCAGGGGTTTCCAAGATGACAAAATACATACACCACAGAGGTTGCCACTATTAGAACTTTAAAGGAAAAAAATAAATAAAAATTAAAAAAATTAGTCACACATACATCTGATAAGCAATTATGACCTGGTGATCCTATAAGAATATTCATCTAGGATAGAATCACAGAGTATATATACTTGGGCCAAAATGAATAGGAGAAATAAATGGGTCATAGGCATTACTTTCAAGAATTCAAAGCCAAAGTCACTGAAGGAGAGTCACTGTGTGAGTGTGTGCAAGGTCTGTGTTAGATTGGAGACCAGAGGAGGATCATCAGAGACTAGATAAGAATGTATCTGACTCAAGCAGTAGGGAAGGGCAATGCAGTGGAGACAGAGGGGAAGATCAGTGAAGCCCAAGGTCAGAGGCAATGACTTGGGCCTTGGATGGATTGGGATGGCACTTAAGGAGAGGAACTGAGAAACCTGCCAAGCACACATTCTGCCAAACTACAACTACCACAAACTACCCCTCTGGGCATCTTTGCCTAGTATCACCTCAGTGTGATAGGCACTCTGAGTGATAGGCTTAGGCAAAAACAAAGGGACTGCAAGCTGAGCCAATCAAATAAACTTTCTTTAGCCATTGAAGTTAGGCTCTGGAATCTGCACTTCATATACTTTTATTTGTGCAGATTTGGGTAGTTTCATTTCTGCTTATGTTCCTAGTAAAAATTCCTTTTGGAAACTTTGATCTTATCTCAACTAAATGCATGCTGCTGGTGGTGGCAGCAAGGCTAACCCGAGGCAGGGCATTTTTTTTGTTCTTGCGTATGCTTTTCTTTCATCTAAGTATCTCTGGTTATTTGAAGACTGCTACCATGTACTGCCTCCTCACCCCTAAGTTTTTACGTCTCCAAGTTAACCAGAAGCAGTTGCTCAACCCTTGCTCGTTTTTTTTGGTTTCCAGATCTCTATCTCTGACTGTTCCCTATTCCATTGCCCTCCCATCTGTAAGTACTTTTGAGGTATGCTAACCGGAACTGCACACAAGATGCATTGGAGATTAGAAGTATTAACTCCCTTGATCTGAAATTGTATCTCTGTTGACGTAGCCCAAGATCACAATGATTTTGGGGGTACAGATTTGTAAACCCATCAATCAGCACTCTTAGTTATTTAGTTTACTGCCTGGTAGTAACAACAGGCCAAATAGATATAATCAGATATAACTTAGTTCTTTGGGATTCTTAGAGGGCAAGTCCAGGAGGGAGGGGAAAAAGGGTAGAGGTCTTTGTGACTCTTACAGTATTTACCAGTATCTGCCTTTTATTAAGATTCTGAGATCTGTGTAACCCATAGGCTGAGTTCCTTGAAGGTAGGTCACCCAGCCTTGATTTTAATCTTGTTCCCACACGTCTAACAAGTGATAAATTCTTTTGACTTGTTCATTGCAGAAGTGTTTTTCAATTACATTTATATTCTACTTAAAAAAACAAGTATTTTCCCATGTTACCATAAATCATAACTTCTGAGCCTTTGGAATATCCTGTCTTTGTATGCCTAAGACCTTGGGCCTTACCAGACAGTTTATGCTAACAATGTGATTTATGGTGAATGCCTATTTTTGTATACCTGGGGCCCTGGGACATGCTGTATCAGTTTGACCACTGGGTGGGTGCTGGGGTCTCAGTGGCTGAGTTAATTACTTGAGCACTGCATGCCTACGTGATTGACTTTCAGTAAAAACCCTGCACACTAAGGTTTGGGTGAGCTTCCCTGGTTGGCAACACTTCACTCATGTCACATATCATTGCTGGGAGAATTAAACACTGTCTGTGTGTCTCCACTGCGAGAGGACAACTGAAAGCTTGTGCCTGGTTTCTCCTGGACTCTGCCCTATACATCTTTTCTGTTTGCTGATTTTCATCTGTATCCTTTCACTGTAATAAACTATAACTACGAATATAATAGCTTTTCCCATGAGTCCTTCTAGTAACCACTGAAACTGAGGGTGGTCTTGAGGATCCCTGACACAGATATGTTAACATGGGACAAAAATAAAAATATTAAGTAATTGTGCAAGAAACATTTAAGAGGCAATGAATTCCATAGTTGCTATTCTGTCCATTGTCATGTAACAGCATCTAGTATAATCAGTGAAAGGAAAGATATTCATAAAATATCTATTTGATGGCAAAGTTTAACTTTGATTCAGATACCTTGTCACTTTTAGAGAGTTTTGGTTATTATTTTTTATTGCACAATAAACACAAACATTTCAAAATAGGTTAAAATAAATTTTTATTAAAAATTTTTATTAAATGTTAGAAGAGATTTATACACAGTTCACAAATTCTCTACAAAACAATCGCCAATCTTATCCAATTGTAATTGTTTCTATGCAGACTTGGAAATTTTGCAGTGAAATAGGGTCTACAAAATATTTCTTTTAGAAAGCATCACAATGCTAATTTTAGGCAAAATAGTTTAAAACTGAAATCTTTGCATGCAAATGAATGAGCTCTCAAACACCCAAAGTAATGGGAAAATGAACATTAAACTGACTTACTGAGGAAATAATGAATAAGTATTATATAAACTTCTCAAATTCAGATTTTTTTATTACTTTCAGAAGCAGTGCCATTTTAAGTAGACAATCATATTATATACTCAAATAAAATGAATGCTAATCAAATTAACATTCAAAGAATAAAAATATAGTTGCAAAGAGGGACCCCTTGTAGAAGATATGTTAAAGTCTTTATTAAAGGCTTATGGTACAGGCCATAAACCCTACAGAAGACAGTGTCTTCAAACAGAATAATGACAATTCATTCCTTTTAGAAGTGAATAACACCTCTTTAGTAGTGTTTGCTGGTAAAAAAAAAAAAAAAAAAAAAAAAAAAATACAAGTTCAAAGTATGATGGCAACACATAAAAGTTGCCAATAGTTTTGGTCTTTGAGAGGTACACTCTGTAATTTCACAAAGACTGGCTTTGAATCTTCAGTTCAAAAGCATACTTCTTTCCCAAAAGGATGACTGCCCAACTGATACCATTCCAGAGAGCAAAATCCTAACCACCAACTTGAAAGGATGATGGCTCAACAAAGAAAATAATAACAGATTTACCTCAGAGATTAGGAAGCAAACCAATGTCAAAGCATTTGAAATCACAAGGAATTAAAAATTTGATGCTTTGAAAATTTTCCCCTGAGCTATGGATGCTTTTTATGTAGTCTCTAGTAAAACAGAATGCATTTCATCATTCCAAGTTGTACTTATAAATGCTATGATTCTTTGTGCTGAAAATAGATAAATTATGTCTCGAATGCACAAAGTGGTAGCAATTACGTTTCATGAAAATCTTTGGTGAGATGCAATCCTGAAGAAGCCTCCTTATTTTGTTTCCCTCCTCATAATACTCCTAGAATCTTCAAGTAATTTTCAGAGGAGAAACCACAAGACCATAATGAAGGACCAGCAGACCATCCTGAAACGGAAAAAAAAAAAATGTTTTGTAGTTATTGAAAAAGCAGTTATGTAAATGATCAAGTCAAAGATGATTTATTGGGGCCGGCCCCGTGGCATAGTGGTTAAGTGCGTGCGCTCCGCTGCTGGCGGCCTGGGTTCAGATCCTGGGCACGCACGGATGCACTGCTTGTCAGGCCATGCTGTGGCGGCGTCCCATATAAAGTGGAGGAAGATAGGCACAGATGTTAGCCCAGGGCCAGTCTTCCCCAGCAAAAAGAGAGGAGGATTGGCACGGATTTAGCTCCGGGCTGATCTTCCTCACAAAAAAAAAAAAGATGATTTATTTTTCCTAACCCAACATTAATATGAAATTCTTTGATTTAAGAAAATAAAGGGTATAAGACAAACAAACTTGCTTATTCACTCACCTCATCACCAAACACTCCCTGTCAAAGTGCCTTTTTAACGACTCTCAGGAGACAATTCTGAAACTACCAGGTATCTATAGTTAGCCAGGGTTTTTTATGGCTAAACAGTTCTCCGAAAAGAACCAAAAGAGGGCCGGCCCCGTGGCTTAGTGGTTAAGTGCACGCCCTCGGATCCTGGGCGCGCACCGAGGCACCGCTTCTCCGGCTATGCTGAGGCCGCGTCCCACATACAGCAACTAGAAGGATGTGCAACTATGACATACAACTATCTACCGGGGCTTTGGGGAGAAAAAAACGAGGAAGATTGGCAATAGATGTTAGCTCAGAGCCGGTCTTCCTCAGCAAAAAGAGTAGGGTTAGCATGTATGTTAGCTCAGGGCTGATCTTCCTCAAAAAAAAAAAAAAAAAAAAAAAAAAAAAAAAAAAGAAAAGAACCAAAAGAGATACACCTTTCCTTCCGCACAGATTACTTAACAGACCACCCGAGCACCAGGCTTCCCTAAAAAAAGACTCAGTTATCATAAAGCATCATGGATCTGCTAAGAAATGAAACATCTGTTTCCACATAAATGCAGCTCACTACTATTATAAGTGAGAAAACTTTGGAACTCTTACCCATTTAACATATCATACATTTTACTTCCTCCTTAAAGATTGTTCAATACAATTTAACCTCTCTTTGATATCCAGAGTCATCATTATGAACAGTAACAGTTAACAATACTGTGCTGTAACACAGCGATGTCCTCAGGGGTTGCTGGGCAACTTAACCCTATACTAAATGACTCCAGATACTGTGTTTCTGAGTCTTTTTATCTGCTTTTTTGGGTTTCTGTCTCCTCTCTTGATATCAGGTCTTAATTCTTTGTGCTCTCACCAAGGCTATATCCATCAAGCAATCTACCTTTTTAAGGTGCTATTTCTAATATACTACGAACTGGAAAAACTAGCTAAAAAGGAAGATTCATTGGGAAGTGTGCCATGAGCAATGGGCCTACTTTGGGCAACATGGAGAGGGAGTGCATGCATGCCTTGCATTTCCAATCCTGATGTAGCTATTACTCTCTCTTTTTCTTCATTACTAAGCTTTTCTATGGCTCCGCTTCCTCATTTCTCATTCACTACTGAACTCATTGCAATCTGGCTTCTGTTCCTGGCAACTCTAGTGAAAACTCACTAGAATTCTAGAAAAGGGTTTATAAATTCAAATACCCACAAGGGCCAGGAAAGTAACAGAAAGGAACACGTGACTTAGGGTTGTGAGTCAGCAGGGAATGTTGAGACCAGTTGTAAACCAGAGAGCAGATGCCTAGCTAAAGGAATTTAAACTCAAGATATTTAAAACAGAATAAGCCAAATAAAGCATAATCCCATACCATGTTTGGCCCATAGACCCTCAGATCTGTTCTAGTCTAATTAGCCTAAGCAAAGGATATGAATTTGTATCATAACACAAATAGAAAGATTCTATTAACATTTTTACATGAATACAAATTACATTTTACATAATTACATTGCATAGTTATGTTTCAGAAATGAAAACATTTGCAAAACAATATATTGATATGCAGAGATATAAAACTCAAAGCACAGCTTACAAGCTGTTTCAAAATCTCAAAACAACTTCAATAATGTATAAAATCACATTTTATGAAACAATTCAAATTTATATCTATATATTATATTTATATTCTATATTACAATATGTGAATATATAAATCTTATTTATATTTTATATTTAGATATCTCCATTCACAGTCTTCTTAAACTCTCCAGCTAGAGTGAGTCTTCTAAAACATAAGTCAGAGTATGTCACTTCTGTCCTTGGCTCAAATCTCTCCAACCAATAGTTTCCCACCTTATTCAATTAAAATCCAAAGTTCATACTACGGCCTATAAAGTCCTACATGGTTGTATTCTGACTGCACAGATCTTAGCTCCTACCATTCTCTCTCTCACTCACTACATCGTAACTTTCCCACTGAGGAGGTATATTATTCATTTAGCTAAGAGGTCCTGAGAGTCCATGAAACTTACACTGTTATCAATGAGGACTTTAATTGTATTACAGGCTAAGTTCCAGGACTTGCTTATTTCCAAATCTTTCCATGAGCCTAGAATAGTGCTCTGTAAATATGTTTTGAATTGAAGTAATATTTTCTACTTACTCCATTGATTTTGGGATTTTACTCCTAGATTCTTACATTTCTAATCAAGCTTAATTTTTAAAAAGACAATCATTTTCTAAGATTTCTGAAGTTTGACCTTATAAAATTTTTAGGAAATGTTTTGTTTACAACCCTAAGTAAGCTCACTTAGCTAAGAAACAATTTTGCTTTTCTATTTTATAAAGATTCTTTTGAATTGTCTGTTACTAAAATGTAAACAATTGGTAAAGTGCTATATTTGTAAAAATGTGTAACAATAAATCAAATAATCACCTGAAAAAGTATTCAGCTACCCTTCTATTAAGCTTCAAGTTCAATTTTTTCCAAGAGATGAATCTTGATTCTACCACTAACTAGCCAAGTGACCCTGGGCAAGTTATTTAACCTCTATAGGCCAGTTTCCTCATCTATAAGATCTACCAATGGATGTGAGAATTAGAGGGCAAAGTTTGAGGAGAAACAGGATGTCTGCATAGTTTCAAAATATCTCCTCCCAGGATATTTATTAATTACAAAGAGAAAAATCTACCAGTATTAAGACATATTGACATCATGTATCTCCTGATATGATACTCTGAGAAGGGCACATCACTTCTGTGGCATGCTTGCCAAAAATGCATAACCTCAATCTAGTCATGAGAAAACATCTGACAAACCCAAACTAAGGGACAGTCTATAAAATAACCGACCAGTGCTTTTCAGAAGCATCAAAGTCATGAAAAACAAGGAAGGACTGGAAAACTGGGAAGACAAGGAGACATAACAACTAAATACAATGTAGAATCCTGGATTTGGATCCTGGGACAGAAAAAGGACAATAGTGGGAAAACTGGCAAAATCCAAATATCTTCAGCTTTGTTAATAATATTGTAGCAATGTTAATTTCTGAGTTTTGATGACGGTACCATGGTTACGTAAGATGTTTAATATTAAAGGACACTGGTGATATTGACATAGCGACTCTCAGTACTATTTTTGTAACTTTTCTCTAAATCTTAAATTATTTCAAAATAATATTTAAAAAAAGAAAAAAGAGGATAATAATTGTTCTTATCTTTTAAGATTGTTGTGAGACTTACACAAGGTAACACATGTTCTTCTGCACCTAGAATATAGTATGTGGCATTCAGTAAGGGCTCAAGAAATGTTAATTATTATTAATATTGTTCTTCTCCTAGCTCCAAGCCATTTCATATCATATATGTGTTGTTCCTCAATTAACCTGGCAGGCTGATCAATGGATTTTCCTTCTTCTTTTCACTTTCCAACCCAAAGAGCATGAAGACTTTTTTTTTCACTAAGTCCTAATACCATCTCATTCTATCACTAAGCTGGCCGTATTACAAAAATAATTACATTTCATGCTTCTTAATGTCCTTTTTGGAAATAAGATAACTGTTGTTCAATGGAAAAGTCAGTTACTTTTACAAAGAAACAGAAAGGTTTCTGTTCTTTTTAAATCACACATAAAATACAAATTAATGACAGCCATTAAAAAAAAATGATGGTCCTTAATCATTTTACTGCCAATTACTTTTGCTACTCTGACAAACTGTTATCACAACAAAAGTGTGCCTATCACTGAAGGATAATTACAACCTATAATATCACAGTAAAAAACAATTAGCCTTGGAGCATCCTTCCAATATTCAATCAGATGTTTTATTAGCAAAATTACAAAAACTTGTGATTTCTTTAAAAAATCTAAATATGCACCATTAAAAATACAGTTATGAAAACTGTGAATGACCATGCAAGCGCTACTAGTATTAATTTGGGGGTTATAATAAAATGTTAATGAGTAGGAAAATTTGCAAATATGGAATCTGTGAATAATGAGGATCAGCTGCATATTCTTTAGGGTCCTACTTCTTCTTCTTCTTCTTTTTTTTTTTTTTTGTGAGGAAGATTAGCCCTGAGCTAACTTCTGTTGCCAATCCTCCTCTTTTTTCTGAGGAAGACTGCCCCTGGGCTAACATCCATGCCCATCTTACTCTACTTTTTGTATGTGGGACGCCTGCCACAGCATGGCTTGATAAGCAGTGAGGAGGTCTGAGCCCGGGATCTGAACCTGCAAACCCCAGGCCACCCAAGCAGAGCATGTGAACTCAACCACTACACCACCGGGCCAGCCTCCAGGTCTTACTTCTTTTACTCACTATTATGCCTGTGAGATTCAACCATGCTGCTGCATATAGTAGTTGTATTTAATTGTATGTATATGCCATAATTTTTTACTCATTTTTTGTTGGACATTTGGGTTGTTTCCGGTTAGTGGCTATCATGAATAAAGCTACTATAAACTTTCTTGTACACATCTCGTGGTGGACATAATATTCATTTCTTATTTATTTATTTTTGCTGAGGAAGATTTGCCCTGAGCTAACATCTGTTGCCAATCTTCCTCTTTTTGCTTGAGGAAGATTTGCCTGGAGCTAACATCTGTGCCAATCTTCCTCTATTTTGTAGGTGGGTCGCCACCACAGCATGGCCACCTACAAGGGGTGTAGGTCCACACCTGGGAACTGAATCCGGGCCGCCAAAGTGGAGCACGCCAAACTTAACCACTAGGCCATGGGGCCAGTCCCCATAATATTCATTTCTATTGAGTATATACTCAGGAATGGAATTGCAGGGTTATAGGGTGTCTATACATGGCTTCAGTAGACACTACCATCAGAGTTCCAAAGTGACTGAACAAGTTCACACTCCTACTACCAATGTATATAAATTCTAGTTGCTCCACATCCTCACCCACACTTATATTGTGAACCTTTTTAATTTTAGCCAGTTATTTTGCATTTTGCTGGGTCAACTTAGCCAAATTGGAACTATATTCCCCAGAATCCCTTCCCTTTTGGGTTAGCCAATTATTTAGCCAACAGAGATCTGCACAAGAGTTGCAAAGTGGAAGGAAGCAGAAGTCGTTATGCTCAGAGGGTCAGTATAGGGCGCCAGGCGCCCCCCCACCTCACACACATTGCTGCTGATATGCTGGCTCACACTATTGGTAGACAGCAGCAGCCAGGCCTGAACTCCTCCTAAAGCTCCTCCAGGCCTGAAGCTCCCACCAGAGCTCCATCTTCAGCTTTTCTGAGTTCTGGGCCAGCTCTGTGGCAAAGCCTGCCAGCTTTGTCTACAGATCACCCACATCGTCGAGGGTGGAGGTGATGAGACACAGATTCCAGGTTCTCCTCACAGGTGCCCGTTTATTCTTGCTCTTCCACACTTCACGTCCATCTTTTCTTTGAATTGCTGCCCTGCTGATTTACAATGACTACTGGTCCATTGCCAGATATGCACGCAATATCTTTCCATACATTTCATCACCAGCTCCTTAATATTTAAGCTCCTTAAATTTAAGGCGTAATCTCTCATTCTATAACATTCATATTGGTTCTATTTCCCAGATAGAATCTTAACTGTTAAAACTGGTGAATCCAGGGAAAGAGTAGATGAATGGTCATTGTACTACTCCTATGACTTTTCTGAAGATTTAAAAATTTTCAAAGTACGGGGCTGGCCCTGTGGCTTAGCGGTTAAGTGCGCGTGCTCCGCTGCTGGCGGCCCGGGTTCGGATCCCGGGCGCGCACCGACACACCGCTTCTCTGGCCATGCTGAGGCTGCGTCCCATATGCAGCAACTGGAAGGATGTGCAACTGTGACACGCAACTATCTACTGGGGCTTTGGGGAAAAAATAAATAAATAAAATTATATCAAAAAAAAATTTTTTTTCAAAGTACAAAGATTAATATAACAAATACCTTTGTGATCAGTACTCAGTATTATTGAGTATTAATACTTTGCCTTGTTTGTTTTAAATCTCTTTTTAAAACAATAAAAATTTTACATCTTCTTATCTAAAATAGCAAAGTGTTGACACTCATTAAATCTGAGTGGTGGGGACAAGGATATCTGTAGCAAATTAGCAAAAAGAAAACCAAGCAAAAAAAGTAAATAAAATTCTCCACAATAAACCACAGTCACTAAGGCTGCAGAAATTTCAGCCATAGTTCTTCATACGTTGGTAGTAAAGCACAGCCACAAAAATCACAGCAAATTATAGCAGTTCTTTGTTTCCTATCAAACTAAACATACACCTTCCCTATGATCCAGCAATTCCATTCCTAGATATTTATCCAAAATAAATGAAAAATATGTTCTCAAAAAAAAAACTGATTAAAAAAGAAGAGAAGAGAAAAAAAAATACTTGTATAAGAATGTTCATAGCTCCTTTATTTGTATTAGCAAAAAACTGGAAATAGCACAAATGTCCATGAATAGAAGAATGGAAAACATATGGCATATTGTACAATGAAATACTACGTAGCAATAAAAAGGAACAGTCCACTGCTACATGCAACCACATAGATGAATTTCAAAATGTATGCTGAGGGAAAGATGCCAGAAACAAAAGAGTACATCTTCTATGATTCCAATTATATGACATTCTAGAATAAGCAAAACTAATCTATGGTAAACATAGGTGTAAATATTTATGACCTTGGATTAGGCAATGGTTTTTTAGATGTGACACCAAAAGCACAAGGAACAAAAGAAAAATAGATAAATCGGACTTGATTAAAATTAAAAACTTTTGTGCTTCAAAGGTCACCATGAAGAAAATGAAAAGACAACCCACCGAATTGGAGAAAATTTTTACAAATCGTATATCTGAAAAGGGACTAGTATTTAGAATGCACAATGTAAGAATGAAGAATTCTTACAAGTCAATAATAAAAAGACAAATAACCCAATTTTTAAAAATGGGCAGGGGCCGGCCCCGTGGCTTAGCGGTTAAGCGCACGCGCTCCGCTACTGGTGGCCCGGGTTCGGATCCTGGGCGAACACTGACGCATCGCTTCTCCAGCCATGCTGAGGCCGCATCCCACATACAGCAACTAGAAGGATGTGCAACTATGACATACAACTATCTACTGGGGCTTTGGGGAAAAAAAGGAGGAGGATTGGCAATAGATGTTAGCTCAGAGCTGGTCTTCCTCACACACACACACACACAAAAAATAAAATAAATAAATAAATAAATAAATAAAAATTAAAAAAAAAAAAAAAAAGGATCTGAATAGGAATTTCTCCAAAAATGGCCAATAAACACATAAAAATATGCTCAAAATGATTAGTCATCAAGGAAATGAAATCAAAACCACAATGAGCTACTACTCCACACCCAAGAGGATGACTATAATCAAAAAGATAGATAGTAAACGTTGGCAAGGATTAGAGAAATTGGAACCCTCATACACTGCTGGTGGGAATATAAAATGGCAAAGTTGCTTTGGAAACAGTCTAGCAGTTCCTTGAAAGGCTAAACATAGAGTTATCATCTGACCCAGCAATTCCACTCCTAGGTGTATACCAAAAAGAAATAAAAACACGTCCACACAAAAACTTGTGGAAGAATATTCACAGCAGCACCAATCATATTACCCAAAAAAATGGAAACAACTCAAATATTCATCAACTGATGAATGGTTAAATAAAATGTAGTATATCCATATGACAGAATATTATTCAGCCATGAAAACAAGGTACTGATAGATACTACAACATGGATGAACCCTGAAAACATTATGCTAAGTAAAAGAAGCCAGTCACAAAAAGCAACATAGTGTATGATTCCATTCATATGAAATGTCCTGAATAGATAAATCCACAGAGACAGAAAGTATAGTAGTGCCTGACAAAGGCTGGGGGGTTGGGGTTATACAGGGAGTGAGTACTAATGGGTATGGAGTTTCTTTTTGGTGTGATAAAAATGTTCTAAAATTCGGGGCCGGCCCCATGACTTAGTGGTTAGGTACACGTGCTCTGCTACTGGCAGCCTGGGTTCAGATCCCGGGCACGCACCAATGCACCGCTTGTGCAGCCACGCTGAGGCAGCGTCCCACATACAGCAACTAGAAGGATGTGCAACTATGACATACAACCATCTACTGGGGCTTTGGGGAGAAAAAGGGGAAAAAAAGAAAAGTTCTAAAATTGATAGTTCTAAAATTGATAGTTTCACAACTCTGTAAATATACTAAAAAACACTGAATTGTATGCTTTAAATAGATGAGTTGTATGGTACATTAATTATATCTCAATAAAGCTGTTATTTAAAAAAACCAGAAAAACACTAATGTATGATGAGAAAAAAATCAGAACAGTGGTTGCCTCAGTGCTAAGGAAAGGGATTGACTGGGAAGGGGCATGAGAGAACTCTCTGGGGATGATGGTAGTGCTCCAAATCTCAAGAAGGCATTTGAGTTAAACAGCTGTATGTGTTTGTCAAAACTCAAGCATTTCATTTATTTTTTTATTTTTTTTGTGAGGAAGATCGGCCCTGAGCTAACATCTGCCAATCCTCCTCTTTTTGCTGAGGAAGACTGGCCGTGGGCTAACATCTGTGCCCATCTTCCTCTACTTTATATGGGACGCCACCACAGCATGGCTTGCCAAGCGGCGCGTCGGTGCGTGCCCGGGATCCGAACCAGCGAACCCCGGGCCGCCGCAGCAAAGCGCGCACTCTTAACTGCTTGCGCCACCGGGCCGGCCCCGTCAAGCATTTCATTATATGTCAATTAAAACATATATGTACATAACACACATAAGAGTTTGTGTGTGTATTCATTCTGCTTCTTCCAAGGAATTGTATAATCCACGCTAAGAAGATAATTCTTACAATATTTTGCATCTTATTTTAAGTAGTTGTTCATTAAACATAGGCAATTATATCAAAACAAAGTATATTTCTTTTTTTTTTTATAATTTTATTATTTATTTTTCCCCCAAAGCCCCAGTAGATAGTTGTATGTCATAGTTGCACATCCTTCTAGTTGCTGTATGTGGGACACGGCCTCAGCATGGCCGGAGAAGCGGTGGGTCGGTGTGCGCCCGGGATCCGAACCGGGGCCGCGAGCAGCAGAGCGCGCACTTAACCACTAAGCCACGGGGCCGGCCCACAAAGTATATTTCTAATAAATCAGACAAAAATTTGTTTAAGCTGAGAGCTGCTCATCAAATCTTTAATACTTTATAAGCTTCTCAGAGCCATATAGCTCTTAAAACAATTTATCACTCTAGGTTCAGTGATACATTAGAATACGTGGATCTTGCTTTTCTCTTCATTAAAATTGTAGATCCTATCTTGCTTTTCATTCATACTAGGAGTTTTCACATTATATTCCTACACACATTACAGGCTAATTAAAACATCAAAATCATTACACTGTGTTTCTTACCTATTGAGCAAGAAATGGTATGTTAAGTCTCTAAAGCCTAATGAGTATCTGCAAATTTTTCTTAAAAGAAATGTCCTTGCAGATATATTTACCCAGTAGTCTTCAAGGCTCTACTGCAGGAGTGGACAGAGAAAAAAGAGCAAGACCTCTAGAATCAAATAGCCTGGGGTTTGAGCCCTGGCTCCCCACTAACTCACTGTGGGCAAGTTACACGTCATTTCTGTACCTTCGTTTCCCTATCTTTAAAATGGGGGATAAAAGAATACCTACCTCAGAATTATGAGGAATAAAAGAGCTAATCCGTATAAGCCATTTAGAAAGGTACCCAACACAGAGTAAGCATTCAATATTACCTTTGTTATATATAGTCCAAGTAATTTTAAGAAATTGTATAATAGTTATTAAAACTTTATTGATAACATGGAACTTTTTTCTTTCATGAAATAACTTGCCTGTTAGGCGCAAGCATGATAGAGTCTAAGACCTACCTGCATTGCTGCATCACCGATTGCACGTCGAATTTCCCTCAGAGTTTGGTATCGCTCCAACAAGTGGTCACCACAGATTATATCTACCTGCAGGCAAATGAGAGTTATGAGACTGCTTTCCTGCTTCAAAAAACCATATGAAAAAATTTAGAAAAATCAACATAACTATTTCCAGACTAGACTTTGTTATTTTATTTTAGACTGATTAAACACTCTCAAGAAAGATTTTAGAAACTTGTTTCCAAAAGTAAACAAAGTAAAATGGAAAGAGCATTAGAGGACATAGGAGGACAACAGCACAGTAAAGCAGATATTCAAAATGATTTCCTTGAATCTCTGAGAACAAGTTAAATCACATTTGATATATTCAGCATAAGAAGGCACAGGAAAGCACACTTTTTTAAAAAAGTTTAATGATAAAATGATTAAAAGGGTACATAATGCTTAAAAAGGAAATCATTAGTTATTTGAATAATTCTCTTACAAGGAATATCTCATTTTCCAACAATGGAAAAGTCTAACACTAACATAAAGTATACACTAAGGAATTGTTTTAGGGATGAAACAATCTTAATTAACAAGGTCTTGTATCCCTTTAGTAATATCAAAGCTCTAAGATAAACCTACTTTTACATAGAATGCTCTAGAAAGAATGATATTGTTGCATAGCTATATACTATACTGTGATAAGATTTCAGTATACTTACTTGCTAATATAGAAATGCAAATCTTTCATCTCTTTCACTGAGTGCTTCTTTCCTACTGCCTTAAAATGGGATCGAGTCCTTAATGTCTTATTAATATATATCACTTAATTGGCGCCATCTCCTAATGTCCCTATTTAGTTTATGGCATGAAATTTCTCCTTGTCCTCTAAATGTGAATATCACCTCTGACACTTATTTCTCCTTTCCCTTTCTTCTCACAGGCAATCAGTTACCAAGTCTTGTTGCTTCTTTCTTCATAATACCTCTGAAGTTCATATCATCCTTCCAACTGCTGCTCCTAGGCTTAAGCCACTGAAACCACCTCCTAACCAGACTTCCTACCTTCAAATTCTTTTTACTCTAAAAATCCCATACACCGCCAACACGTTAATCTCCCTAAAACCTTCAGCATGGCTGGGGAAGAACAGTAAAAGCAGTTGCATTTAACCAAGTAGCCACTATGTATACCATATGTTACACTACATATTTGACATATGTCATCTCATCTAATCTTCACGTTCCTGTGAGCTAGGTATTATAATTCCCATTTCACAGACAGGGACACTAAGAGGTGAAGACATTAAACTTTCCTAAGGTCACAAAACTAGTAAGTAGCAAAGTACAGGTCTGTCCCCAGGTCCATCTTTCTCCAAAGCCTAAATGCATCTCAGGTGTCAGCAAACTTTTTCTGTAGAGGGCTAGATAATAAATATTTTAGGCTCTGTGGGCCACAAGATCTCTGTCACATCCACTCAATTCTGCCACTGTAGCACGAAACTAGCCATAGTATGGCTGTGTTCCAATAAAACCTGATTTATAAAAACAGATGGCAGGCTAGATTTGGCCCATGTCTATCTCATAATGTCCATCCCTGTGCTATCTCGTAATGCATAATCTCCGATTAGTAACAACTTTTGTATTTTAGGCTTATCAGTTTTAAAACTGGCAGAACAATACTGTTTGCAAAATGACTTGAAAGCAATGATAGCAGATCTTGTGCACAGAACTTAGATCCATTGAAAAATTAAAGAATTTGGAAACTATCATTATGTTTTTATTAAGTATTCAGCAACCCAGAGACCATTACTCTTAGTGGGCTTCACCACATTTATGGTTTGGGTACTATTCTTTCCAACTTAATCTTAACCCCCAGAAGTTGGCCAGTTACTAACAGTTTGATGTGTATGGTCCTAGACACTATGTGTACACGTAGTTTTTTGTTTTTGTTTTTATAAAAGTTGTTCTACAAATTCTTTTTTTAAAAAAAACAAAACCTTAATACACCATGGACATCTTTCTGGAGTATAGATCTCTCTCTTTCACAGTTGCATAGTGTTTCATTGTATGAATATATCATAGCTTTTTTGTGTGTGTGTGAGGAAGATCGGCCCTGAGATAACATCTGCCAATCCTCCTCTTTTTGCTGAGGAAGACTGGCCCTGGGCTAACATCCATGCCCATCTTCCTCTACTTTATATGGGACACCGCCACAGCATGGCTTGACAAGCAGTGCACCGGTGCGCGCCCGGGATCCAAACCAGTGAACCCTGGGCCACCGCAGTGGAGCGTGTGCACTTAACCACCTGTGCCACCGGGCTGGCCCCTATCATAATTTATATATCCATTACCCTGAGAAGCATCTAAATTTCTTTCAATTTTACATGCTGAGTTTTAAAAGTTACTTGAGGGCCGGCCCCATGGCTTAGCGGTTAAGCGCGCGCTCCGCTGCTGGCGGCCCGGGTTCGGATCCTGGGCGTGCACCAATGCACCGCTTCTCCAGCCATGCTGAGGCCGCGTCCCACATATAGCAACTAGAAGGATGTGCAGCTATGACATACAACTATCTACTGGGGCTTAGGAGGAAAAAAAATAAATAAATAATTATAAAAAATAAATAAATAAATAAAAGTTACTTGACTGTAAATGTTTCATAAATTACTTCATTCAAACAGTCACATTTCTGAGGGTCCCACAAACATGACCCACATATTTGGTTATTTGCTAGAAGGACTCACAGGACTCAGCATGACCACAGTTATGATTTAACACAGCAACACAGCAAGGATACACAGCCAGGATCAGTAAAGGAAAAAGATGTAGGTGGAGTCTGGAGAAATCCATGTACAGGCTTCCTATGCTCTCCCCTCCCAATCCAGGAAGAGATACACCTAGAGTACTCCTTTCTCTAGCAGTGGAAATACAGCCAACTTGTGCAACGCTTCTGCCCCGGGAAGCCCATTTGAGGTAGAGTTTAGGGTTTTTATTGAGGGCTGCTCATGTTGGCACTCTCTGCCTAGCAACTACCAAATTCCAGACTCCCAGAAGGAAAGCAGGTATTCACCATAGATCTATTGTTTGTATAGTCTAGGCAGAGTGAAACACCTGCATCACTTAGGGAACTTTTCATATTAGCAGAGGGAACTTTCTGCAAGCCATGTTCCTATATGCCAACCTTGTAAGCAGGCCCTTCTAAAGACAGCAGCCACAGGTCTGCTTTGTTAACTGTTTTCTGTACCATCTTTCTTCCCTCTGGAGCATCAAGTCTTAGAAAGGAAAACTATAATACTTCTGAATTTCAAAGCAGAAATCAGAATGTGAAGGTAGTCTTAAGAATGGAGGAAAAGCATTTTAAAAGCAATATCACACTAGAGCTTCCAAGACAGGATTTTTCACTGAATGAGCCAGTGCCACACTGGCTGATTCCTCTTTGCTCATACATACTCTTCTCTTTGATACAGAGTTCTTTTTTTCTTTGTCTGCCTGGCAAATTCCTATCCATTCTTCAAATCCATTCTTTGACCCCCTCCAGAGTTAAACAGTTACTCTTGTGCTCTTGTTACACTCATCATACCCTATTGTCATTCAGTTGTTTACTTATATCTTTCCCACACAACTCTGAGTCCCCTGATGGCATAAAATTTCTGTCTCATCTTTGTACTCCTAAAGCCAAGTACAGAGATGCTTAATTTAGTATCAATAGAGAATAAATGAATGGTAGGGATATGCCATATGATACATCAGAGTCTCTTTAAAAAACGATTTGAGACAATTTAACAGTAGGGTTAAGGTCATATACTAAATAAATAATAATAAAAAAGGAACCTATCTTTTAAGATGGAATTAATTATGGTAGGATTAACAACAAAATCTAATATCACATCTTTCATATAAGGAATTTTTAGTGATCAATGTGATATACATTTTCTAAATCTCATTTCATAAAAGCAAAATAAGGTCTAAAGATCAAACAATGTAAAAAGGAAGACTACGTAAGAGTAACTACAAAACAAAATACAATAAGACATCAATGAGTTCAAAAAACCACTAAATCAATCTTGGTGATCCAGAGGCACTGGAGTCTCTATGTGAAAGAAATCTATTCAAATAATTATTGATTTGATTTTTTTTTTTTTTTTGTGAGGAAGATCAGCCCTGAGCTAACATCTGTTGCCAATCCTCCTCCTTTTTCTTTTTCCCTTTTTCTCCCCAAAGCCCCAGTAGATAGTTGTATGTCACAGTTGCACATCCTGCTGGTTGCTGTATGTGGGACGCCACCTCAGCACGGCCGGACAAGCAGTGTGTTGGTGCGCGCCCGGGATCCGAACCCGGACCACCAGTAGTAAGTGCGCGCACTTAACTGCTAAGCCACGGGGCCGGCCCCCCTATTGATTTGATTTTGAATTAACTTAAATCTCTTTTAAGAACACATGATCTATATGTTTTTTATCTTTTAGAACTGTCGTCATTTTTTATTTTGATCTGCCACAAATAACTTTAAGGTAGTTTATCACTTAACAGTCTCCTAGTAATCACTCATTCCTGCTAGTAAATAGCCATACGTAAAGGTCACGTATCTGTAAACAAAGCACACATTTCTGACTGGGGACTAACTGGTTTAAAGAAGGTTAGCAGAGCAGGCTCAAGTGACTGGGCTCACCAAGAATCTTATTTTGATTAATGGTTAACTAGCTTAATGTTTTGTTCATATTAGAAGTAACTCTTGTTTACTCTCTCTTGGGTTTAGAAGGCTTAAACAATTTTAGTCACAAATTAATGGGTCTCCATATTTGATAATTCTCTGTTCCATGATTTTAACATTTTGGTGAAATAGTAATTTATAAATGTTATCAGCTATATAGTACCTGAATAGGAAAGGAATATTTACCTATGGAGCCAAGAGCTGACAGAGAAAATTAAAGGTTGAAACAGGGCCGGCCCCGTGGCTTAGCGGTTAAGTGCGTGCGCTCTGCTGCTGGCGGCCCGGGTTCGGATCCTGGGCGCGCACTGACACACCACTTCTCCAGCCATGCTGAGGCCACGTCCCACATACAGCAACTGGAAGGATGTGGAGCTATGACATACAACTATCTACTGGGGCTTTGGGGGAAATAAATAAATTAATTAATTAAAAAAATAAATAAAAAAAATAAAGGTTGAAACAAATTTTATATAATTTTTTTTCAAAATGCTAAAAGCCTTGAAATTTTATGATATGAGGAAAATATAAACCCACATTTTTACACCACAAAACCAATTTAGAGTTTTGGCAACCAAATTTCTTAAAACACCAAATGTGAAACTCATAAATGGTAATTGTGCTTTGATTGATATCTAGCCACAGAAGACGTATCCTAGAGAAAGCCCCCTCGGTGCCACTTCTTAGTTATTCTAGACAATAAACTGCAAGTCTTCTGACTTCTGCTTTTAAAAGTAATAGACATAGGGGGCCAGCCCCATGGTGTAGCGGTTAAGGGTGCACACTCCGCTGCTGGCGGCCTGGGTTCGGATCCCGGGAGCGCACCGATGCACCGCTTGTCAGGCGATGCTGTGGCAGCATCCCATATAAAGTAGTGGAAGATGGGCACGGATGTTAGCCCAGGGCCAGTCTTCCTCAGCAAAAAGAGGGGGATTAGCATGGATGTTAGCTCAGAGCTGATCTTCTTCAAAAAAAAAAAAAAGACATAGTGGCTGGCCCGGTGGCATAGTGGTTAAGTTTGCGCGCTCCGCTTCGGTGGTCGGGGGCTCGTGGCTTGCCCAGGCACAGACCTGCACCACTCATCAAGCCATGCTGTGGCGGCAAACCACATACAAAAAATAGAGGAAGACTGGCACAGGTGTTAGTTAGCTCATGGACAATATTCCTCAAGCAAAAAGAGGAGGATTGGCAATGGATGTTAGCTCAGGGCAGATCTTCCTCACCAAAAAATAAATAAATAAATAAAATAATAGACTGTTATGGGATCATTCACAATTCTTTATCCAGGAGTCTCTAAACAGCTTTCTATTTCTAACCAAAGACTGAGAATGCTATGGCTACAAGGTGATACACAAGACATCTCCAGTTTTCAGTTGCCATGAGAGACAGCCAGCATTATGTCAAGCTCAGTAAGACAAGTCACATTTCATTGGATTTAATATATATTCAGTACCAGTAGATATTGGTACTGAAAACACAAGCAAAATTTCAGCCAGCTTTAAAATATCTATTAATTTAGTCAATAGCAAATAGGTACTTTAGATAAAAATTAGTCCATGAAATTTTACACAGGGAGAAACAAAAATCCCTTCTAAATCTGTCTAATGAAAAAGCAAACCTATATAAATGTATATTTTCACTGGCCCACATCACTAGAATTATGAGTATACTTACACTTTATGTTAACAATACATGAGATTTGAGGTTTCCATCCCACCACAACACAAAAACATTATATAGCTAGAATGGGAGATCTTTTCAATCCTTAAAAAACTAACAGGGTCTATATTAGATAGATATTTCATAGAAAAGTGAAATATTCTAGGTGTCTTGAGCTAGCTTGTTACACTTGAGCAACTAATAAATGCAAGGATGTCCTCTGAAGAAGCAGATGGATGGTAAGTAATGTTTTGCTCTCCTACCAAAGAGGAAAGAGCTGGAACTGAGCTCTTCGGGCTCTAGAAGCTCTTCGGTAGTTCTCGTATCTTCAGCTTTTTTCTGACACCGATAGATGACACACGTTTCTTCAATGGCACCAAGAAACAGATGGTAAGTCAAATCTGATTAAAGTTGGGGGTGGGAATCACTGTGTACCAATATTCAGTTAGCATTTACAGTATCCACAATATCATAAGACAAAAGTCACTGCATAAAATCCTAGAGACAGTTCTTTCTTCAATATGCTAAAGGTAATCTCACAACTTCACCTGTCCCTTTATATACATGTACTCTACCTGACAAGCTGGATCAAGACCCATCTTTCTTCTGAGGAATTTTTCTACATGCCCAATAGTTGCTTCTCCTGAAACTCGGACAAACTTCTTTTCCAATGGCTACAAATAAATAAATAAATAAATGAACAAACTACTTTCAGATTAAATATACATAAAATGTATAAACCTTAAAGCAAATTTTATGGCAAAGATGATTCAATAAACTTATGAAAGAAAAATTATTACGCAATTTGAGTTAATTTACCTATCAAAGAAGAAGAAAAGAATTTCTGCTTAGCTTCCCCTCTCTGAAAAGTATGTCAACAATTTTGTTTAATAGAAAGGGTTACTGGTTTATTTTAATACCTCATCAAAAATAGAGTAAAATTTATTGACAGAGAATACCCAAGATTAAATGTCTAAAACAACCTAGTTTCTTCAATAAAATCTCTGCAAGAAAAAAAAAAACAAGATGGAGGAGGAATGGCTAGAGTAAAAAAAACGTAAGGGCTATAAATAAGAGCTATATATCAACCAATTACAATGTATGGATCTTATTTGGATCCTGATTTAAACAAACCTACAAAAAAATTTCATGAGACAATCTAGGAAATTTAAATACTAGGTGGATATTTGAGTAAGGAATTACTGTTCATTTTTAAAATGGCAGTATTTATTATGTTTGTAAAAAGTCCTTATCTTTTAGAAACAAATTGAATTATACACTGATAAAATGATACATAGTCTGGGATTTGCTTCAAAATTATATGGGAAGGAGAAGTGGTGAAGGTATAGTGAAATGAGATTGGCCCTGAGTTTATAATTATTGAAGTTGAGTGATGAGTCTTTAACCTTTCTACTTTTGTATGAGTTTTAAATTTTCCACAATAAAGGGTTTTCTTGTTTAAGTGGAAAATAAAAAGATTAACATCTAGACATATGAAGCTGAAATCTGATCCAATGGTCTGAGGTGACAGGTGGAGGGACCACAGGGTTTTTTTTTATTTTTTTATTTTTATTTTTAATTATTTGTTTATTGCAGTAACATTGGTTTATAACATTGTATAAATTTCAGGTGTACATCATTATACTTCTATTTCTGCATAGATTACATCATGTTCACCACCCAAATACTAATTACAACCCACCACCACACACATGTACCGAATTATCCCTTTCGCCCTCCTCCCTCCCCTCTTTCCCTCTGGTAACCACCAATCCAATCTCTGTCTCTATGTGTTTGTTTATTGTTGTTATGATCTACTACTTAATGAATGAAATCATACGGTATTTCACCTTCTCCCTCTGACTTATTTCACTTTGCATAATACCCTCAATGTCCATCCATGTTGTCACAAATGGCTGGATTTCATCGTTTCTTATGGCTGAGTAGTATTCCATGGTGTATATATACCACATCTTCTTTATCCATTCGTCCCTTGATGGGCACTTAGGTTGCTTCCAAGTCTTGGCTATTGTGAATAACGCTGCAATGAACACAGGGATGCATGTATCTTTACGCATTGGTGTTTTCAAGTTCTTTGGATAAATACCCAGCAGTGGGATAGCTGGATCATATGGTAGTTCTATCCTTGATTTTTTGAGGAATCTCCATACTGTCTTCCATAGTGGCTGCACCAGTTTGCACTCCTACCAGCAGTGTATGAGAGCTCCCTTCTCTCCACATCCTCTCCTACACATTGTTTTCTGTCTTGTTAATTATAGCCATTCTGACAGGCGTGAGGTGGTATCTCATTGTAGTTTTGATTTGCATTTGCCTGATAGTTAATGATTTTGAACATCTTTTCATGTGTCTGTTGGCCATCTGTATATCTTCTTTGGAGAAATGTCTGTTCAGGTCGTTTGCTCATTTTTTAATTGGGTTGTTAGTTTTTTTGTTGTTGAGATGCATGAGTTCTTTATATATTTTGGAGATTAACCCCTTATCAGATGTATGGTTTGCAAATATCTTCTCCCAATTGTTAGGTTGTCTTTTCGTTTTGTTGATGGTTTCCTTTGCTGTGCAGAAGCTTTTTAGTTTGATGTAGTCCCATTTGTTTATTTTTTATTGTTTCTCTTGCCCGGTCAGACATGGTGCTTGAACATATGTTGCTATGACCGATGTCGAAGAGCGTACTGCCTAGGTTTCCTTCTAGAAGTTTCATAGTTTCAGTTCTTACATTCAAGTCTTTAATCCATTTGGAGTTAATTTTTGTGTATGGTGTAAGGTAAGGGTCTACTTTCATTTTTTTGCATATGGCTATCCAGTTTTCCCAACACCATTTGTTGAAGAGACTTTCTTTTCTCCATTGTATGTTCTTGGCTCTTTTGTCAAAGATTAGCTGTCCATAGATGTGTGGGTTTATTTCTGGGCTTTCGATTCTATTCCATTGATCTGTGCGTCTGTTTTTGTGCCAGTACCATGCTGTTTTGGTTACTATAGCTTTGTAGTATATTTTGAAATCAGGGAGTGTGATACCTCCAGCTTTGTTCTTTTTTCTCAGGATTCCTTTAGATATTCGGGGTCTTTTATTGTTCCATATAAATTTTAGAATTCTTTGTTCTATTTCTGTGAAAAATGTTGTTGGAACTTTGATAGGGATTGCATTGAATCTATAGATTACTTTAGGAAGTATGGACATCTTAACTATGTTAATTCTTCCAATCCAAGAGCACGGAATATCTTTCCATTTCTTTATGTCTTCAATTTCTTTCAGCAATGTTTTATAGTTTTCGGTGTACAGATCTTTCACCTCTTTGGTTAAGTTTATTCCTAGGTATTTTATTCTTTTTGTTGCAATTGTAAATGGGATTGTATTCTTAATTTCTCTTTCTGCTACTTTGTTGTTAGTGTATAGAAATGCAACTGATTTTTGTATGTTGATTTTGTATCCTGCAACTTTACCATATTTGTTTATTACTTCTAAAAGTTTTCTGGTGGATTCTTTAGGGTTTTCTATGTATAAAATCATGTCATCCTTTTTATGTCTGTTAATAATTGCTTTATATATTTAGGTGCACCTACATTGATATTTAGAGGATATTTACAAGTGTTATATCCTCTTGTTGGATTGTTCCCTTGATCATTATGTAATGCCCTTCTTTGTCTCTTTTTACAGTCTTTGTTTTAAAGTCTATTTTGTCTGATATGAGTACTGCTACCCCAGCTTTCTTTTCATTGCCATTTGTGTAGAGTATCTTTTTCCATCCCTTCACTTTCAGTTTGTGAGCGTCTTTATGTCTGAAGTGTGTCTCTTGTATGCAGCATATATACGGGTCTTGGTGTTTTATCCAATCAGCCACCCTATCTATGCCTCTTAATTGGGGCATTTAGTCCATTGACGTTTAAAGTAGCTATTGATAAGTATGTACTTACTGCCATTTGCCGCCATCTTGACTTCTCTCCCTACGTCTCCCCCACAGGGTTTTAAAGTAGAAACTAATGCTTACCCAGCTACTCTCTCTCTGAGGCAATTTTAAGGCTACTACTATCCAATGCAAATGGAAAGCTGAGGTAATCAGAACTAAAAGGGTACCTTTTAGGAAAACTTGAGTACTGTTTTTCTAGCACTAGCAGAGAGGGAGCCCAGAATGGCCAAGTTCTTCTAATGCAGGTATAGAAATCATTTCACAGAACTAAGGCAGCAGTCTCACTAAGATGCAGCAGTGCCCCAGGTGGAGTCCCCATGAAGGTCCCTCATTGTAAGGAGCACTGCCTGATTGGCATGAGAATCTCACCAAGTGCCTCGAGAAGCGGCTCTCTGGATCATCTAGCTGATGGCTGCCTGGCAACCAGTGCGTTTCTGAAGGTCAGCCTCCTGGGCTTAGCATCTCAATAACAGGCTTCAGGTATACCAGCAGATGACAGTCCAATTTCCCTCATTTCCAAATTATTGGTGAGCACCTCACCCCAAGTGTTCGTTACAAATTAATCCAACTTACCTAAAGTTATCAATACTGTACTTTTTAGATCACCCAGAAGAGAATTATGACATCTGCCAATACTTGAAAGAAAAATCTAGTCATGGCATTCCAAGCTGGGATTCTCACATGATTAACAACCTTAGTCCTCATACCCCAAGCTCACAAGTTAACAGGACTTTTTTCCCCATATAATTCAGATTCAGCTTTTTTAGAAGACAATTTGCTTTTCTTTCTTTCTTTTTTTTTTTTTGCTTAAGGCTACAAAACCAGTTCTCATTTAAATGGTCAACTCATTATTTTTTCTGCTACATTTAATAGCTTCCTACCATCTGCAAATAAATAGGAAAAAAAAATTCCAGAAGAATTACACTTTTTGAAATTAAGCAGAGCAATCTTCCCTGCAAACTATAACACAAAGATCAATTTGATAAGAAAGTTGAAATAAGCTAGTTTAAGATCTGTAGGGAGATTTACAAGACATTCAGTTATTTTCTGGCTTTAGATAATGCATACCACTAAAAATGTCTTTTAAAAAGATGGTATCAACACATAATTATATTTTACCTTGAAAAAATTCCTATCTCTGTCAACTGAAAAGGCCTAGAAACAGTTACCAATCCAGTAGCAGGGTGAACTCTTAATAACCAGACTGTGATTCTGAAATAGCACCATCAAAAGGAACTAGGATGCCTTGGAGAAATGACTGATTTGGTGTCTGAGGCAAGAGATGTACATGTTGAGCATGGAACATCTTGTCATATCAGATAGCAAGGAAGCTATCACAGGCTGTGATATCTATGATAGCACAAATTGAACATCAATAAGGATAATAACTGAAATGGGTTTAAACCACAAATATGTCTAAATCCATGAGTTCATATTAAAGTAAAAACAGAAACAACAATACCTAATTGGTCATGACTGGAGTATGCTAATAAACCAAATCATTATTCTGAACTTGGTAAGGGAAAGAATCAAATATTTATTCTGCCTTTCCTATATAAACTGTACCACTGGCTAACCAAAAAGATGAAGGGAAATTTCTCTTTATAGAAGTATTTCAGCTAATAAAAGAAGGAATGATAGCATCATTTTCCAAACCCTATTAAGTTAATGGGCTTAGACATTGAGCACCAACGGCTGCTAACCTTACAAAGAGACACAACCAGACATGTGCCTGCAGATGGACAAAAACACCACCACCTATTATTTGAACTCAAAGATAAGTTACAAAAACAGCTTTTTAAGCAGTAGAGAATACTGAGCTACAATATCAAAACCTCTAACTAGAACTCCATTATAAATACAGAGTTAAAAGAAAAACAATAACATTGCCAATTTGTTAAGAAAGTACAAAAGACTGTTTTAGCAAAGTAAAAATAGTCACAAAATGCAGAATTAAAAGAACAATTTATTTCTGAAACAATAAATTCATCACCTCTCACAGCCATAAAGCCTGAAAATTAACATCTGTATCATCAGCTAAAACTGAAAGTTTAATGTCTCAAAACTATGAGAGAACAGTATAATAAACTTCTATGTACCTATCACGTAGTTTTATCAACTCAAGGCCAATCTTATTTTAAATATATCTCACGCATTTTCCATCCTAACTACTTCCTGGCTCATATTTCCCTGATTGGTTTTGAAGCAAAACCCAGGCATATCATTTCATCATATCATCATTTGTAAATCCTTCAGTATGTATCTCTAAAAGATAAGAACTCTTTTTAAAAACATACCATTATCATACTTTAAAATTCCTTGATATCAGAAAATATCCAGTAAATGTTCAAATTTCACCAACTATCTGAATTTTCTTACCTAGTAGAAAATGGTTTTGTTGTTTTTAGGGTTGTCATTACAGAGAGAATAAAAATAAAACAAAGATTTCAAGAAAAAAACATCATAACAAATGATGGACTCAGACTAAAATTCTAATTTATGCATATATTATTTTTACCAGATATATTTTTGTTCTCTCAAAACGTATACAAAATGTATACACTAAATATATTACAAACAATGCTTCTATTCCAAGTTCCTTTTTTTTTTTGGTGAGGAAGATCAGCCCTGAGCTAACATTCACACTAATCCTCCTCTTTTTGCTGAGGAAGACGGGCTCTGAGCTAACATCTATTGCCAATCCTTTTTTTTTAAATTTTTCCCCGAAGCCCCAGTAGACAGTTGTATGTCATAGCTGCACAGCCTTCTAGTTGCTGTATGTGGGACGCGGCCTCAGCATGGCCGGAGAAGCAGTGCGTCTCGGTGCGCGCCCGGGATCTGAACCAGGGCCGCCAGTACCGGAGCGCATGCACTTAACTGCTAAGCCATGGGGCCGGCCCTATTCCAAGTTTCTATCAGCTATTGGCTTAGTTATCTTTTAAAAATTTAACAGCTTTATTGAGATATAACTCACATATCACTAAATTCACCATTGTAAAGTATACATTTCAATGATTTTTAGTATATTTACAGAGTTATGCAACCACCACCACTAATTTCAGAACATTTTCATCACCCAAAAAGAAACCTCGTACCAATTAGCAGTCACTCCCAATTTCCCCTTTCCTGAGCCTCTGGCAACCACTAATCTATTATCCATATGTATGAATTTCTCTGTTCTAGACATTTCATATAAATGGAATCACAAAATACGTGGTCTTTTGTGCCTGGCTTCTTTCACTTAACTTATGTTTTCAAGATTCATTCATGTTGTAGCACGTATCAGTACTTCATTCCTTTTTATTGCCAAATAATATTCCATTGTGTGGATATATACAAAATATACCATATTTTGCTTATCTATTCCTCAGTTGATGGATATTTAGGTTGTTTCCAATTTGGGGCTATTAACTCATAAATTTTTCACAGCTTATTTTTCAAATCAAATCCAAATAAACTCCATACATTGTAATTAGTTGATGTCCCTTGAGTCTCTCTTAATCAATACATTCTATCTACATGTTCCCTCTTCACCTTTTTCCATTTGTTGAAGAAACGGACTTGTCTGTCTTGTAGTTTTCCACTGTCTAGATTTGGCTTATTATATTCCTATGGTGTCACTTAACATGTTCCTTTGTCCCCTGGATTTCCTGTAAATTAATAATTAAATCTAGGAGTGTAATCATCTTCACATTTCTTTGTTTTGGCAAGAACACTTCATAGGTGGTATGGTCATCAAATTTCTTTGATGTGTGAGGATCAGTAAATATTTTGGTGCGTATGTGCTTTTGTGGAAGCAATAGGCTAATATTTCAATTTAATTTCTAGTCCTTTCTTCCTAAGTTTTTTATACTCTGTTGGCTTGTCTGCTACTACAGGTCATTGGACAGATGTCTTCAGCGAACTCTAGCAGCATATGACACCGTACTTGTCCCATATAGAAACTTATATGCCACTTTCTCACCCACCACACTACTATGAAAGAACTTCTTAAAGTTAATCACCATAAATTCGATATTTTACAACTTAGAAGAGGTTCAAAGTTACCAAACTTAACATTGCATTCCCTCCATCACACTGATCTCTGGGAAACATCTATAATATACTTCGTCCAGAGAAGTACACATCTATTCCTATGCTTTAATTCCTGCCTCTAAGCCAGTGTATTCACAAAACAAAAAGTATATCCAACCAGGTACAATTCACCCAAATTTTAGTATAGACTTTGACAAAGTCACTGAAAATCTAAACGGATCAAAGTTACCTATTTCCTTATATATTTACAATCCCAAGAAACTGTAAGGCCTGATTTATACCTTTTAAAAAAGTTACCTTCCCTGAATAACTCATACTATAGCAGCAACAATGTGTGCAATGGCACCTGTGATACTGGAGCCTTTAAGACAACTCTGAACTTAACTATGTTACAAAGGAGTTCATTGTTACCTCTAAAATTTCAGTAAATGACTGAAGTAACAAGTTAGGGCAGGTTAACTTGAGACAAAAATGTTACATGCAAATAAAATTTTAAGCTCATTTTTAATTCTAAATGCCAACTATGCAAAAAATGCTTTGAAACATTTTTTTATCATCAAATTAACATAGCAATTGGTTTTAGAGTTTTAAAAATTACTCTTATGTTTCCTTAGACCACTGTTCTGAATTAATAACAAATCCCTACTTAGTAACTCTTTTCTCATAAACCTATTACAATATAAGAAAGCATTATTAAATGTACTCTACATTTCAACAACTTTTATTTATAAAACACTCTTTATTGTAATTGAAGACAATCTTCATATGATTGCTAATCTGACTCTCAAATTTCTGTGCTACAGGGTCCTCTTGTGAAGTAAATGAAAAATAAAAGTAAATACCTTAAAATGTCCTGTGCCTTCATTAGCACTGAAAAATGAAAGCAAAATTAATAAAATATTTTAAAATGTTTAATCATATAACACAAAAAATGAGATGAAAATAAATATTTGAGGAACATCAATTTAGTTTTAAACATGGTCACGTGGGTTTAAACAAATGAAGTAAATTGTCACTTCTGCCACCTAGTGGTAAGGCAATGGCAGTTTTCTCCAGTGTTTTATAGTATGTATATTTCCAGGAGTTAAAAGTATATTTTTAATATTTAGATTTTCCCCACATGTGGCATTCTAACATTTTCCAGCTTAAAGTAAAACTTCTTTTCTTTTCCTATCATAATTAATGTGTTTTTTTCTCTATAGTAACCTTTACAAGATAGATTTCTTACAAGAAGGCTGCTCTGTTTCCTGTTGTTTTACTTGTAGCATAATCACCTGGGCACGATTTACTCAGTTTGCCTTTCACTTAGAAGTGTAGATTTCTTGATTAAATCAATTACTTTTTTATATCATGAGGAAGTAAGGAGCACTAACTTTGTTGAGCATCTGCTATATACCAAGCATTATATTAGCGTGTTTTTCATTTAGTTCTCACAAAGCCCTGCAAATCAGGTATTAGTAACCCCAATCTACAGATGAGGAAAATTAAGCTCAGAGAGGTTTAATAACTTGCTTAAAGTCACAGAGCTAGTAAGTGATAAAGCTGGGATTCAAACTCAGGTGTACCTAGCATCAAAGCCCACGTTCTTTTTTCCTACCGTGTTGTGAAACATAGGTAAGATCACAACTACATCATAGACAGAGTATTCTTAGATAAAAGTATAAGAGAAATATAATGTTACATTATATAGTATATATAATAAATTAAAGTATAAATTTATATATACATTTTATATAAAAATATAAATCTAAGATTATAACATAACCTTAGAATTATAAAATAAAATATCCTATTCTTTACAAGAATTATCTCTATAGAATCCACGGTATATGGACTCTACTTGAATACCTAAAGAGACAGAGAGCTCCTTAACTGAAAGTCAGTTCATTCCATTTGTGGGCAACTTTGTTAGAAATTGCTTACTTCCTCTGAATCAAATATGTTTCTCCCTGTAACTTATACGACTGGTCCTGGTTTTGCCTTTGAGTATTCTTGTGAATTAGATCCAGTCTTTTATGTGATAACCCTCTAAAGATTTGAAATTAACTTGAGGGGCTTATGATTGCTTTCTCTTCTTTGGACTAAATATTTTTGTTCCTTCTGCTACCACCTATGACATGGTTTTCAAACCTTCTACTTTTCTGGTTACACCTCAGTTTACCAACATCTCTCTTAAAATGTAGTACTCAAAGCTGAACATAATACTCTAGTTGGACTAACACAGCATACAGTGGGATATCACCTCCCTAGTTTACTAAACACCACTGAGCTTAAGACAGCATTAAATTTTTGTCATATCACACTTATCTCACGAGTCCATTTTCTTTACTAGGCAGATGTACATATTACAGTACCACAAACTAACCTTTATTTTTGAACGACCCTACATTATTTCAATATTCACTAGTTGATAATAGTTTAGACATGTTAGGAATACCATGTGTTGATTCTTACAACAATCCTGTGAGTTGCTATTAAAATCCCCAATTTAGAAAAACGGAAACGGATGATCAAAGAAGTTAAGCTACATCCCAAGGGTTACATATCAAGTCAGACTCTTCAAAGCCTATGCTCTTTCTATACACACTATACTGCCTGTCTGAAGTTATTTCTTTTTATAATCTTCTACTTTACACACAGAAACTGAAGAACAAAAAGGAGAAGTATGAGACTATCTTAAGATCACAAAAGATGCATACCCAATTCAGAGGGGAAATGTAATTTCATATTCCAGTGGTTGAAAAATTACTGTCCACAGGCTGAACCGACCTCAGTATTTTTGCTCCTCCAATTCAAGCAGGGTCACCAGTGGACCAAATTTGTCCTTGTCCTTACATCAGGTTAAAACTCATCTCCCACGAAAGAACTTCCTATGGGTTACCCTCAGTAGCCTGACTTTTGTGGTAATACAAAAGCTTCACATAGGGAAAATGTGGGGATTTAACTCTGGGGACTGGGGACTTCAAAAGGACTCTGCCACTAGAAGCTTTTTTTCAAAAGGACTCCTTGCCACACTGGAAGCTTTCTTCCCGTTAACCATTTGAAAGCAGATAAAGGACTATATTATGAGGTAGACAGACTACCCACCATAATCATCAACATATAAGGTTCAATTCTCTCGTTTTACAGATAGGGAAGCTGATGCTCTGAGAAGTTAAAACTAGAAGTTCCAAGAGGGCCAGGGTGATGGCTGACATTCAAACTATATTCCCAGCAGCTAGCAGAGTGCTGCACTGGTACATAGCAGGACCTTAATAAACAATTTACTAACAAACAAAAAGCAATTTGTTCAAGTTTACAAAGCTAGATAACAGAGGAGCTAGGACTTAAATCTAGATCTCCTTATTCCAAGTGAAGGCTCTTTTTTCTATAGCAGGGAACGTGTTAATAATGTAACAACTTTGGTAAGTGGTAATGACTGTCTTGAGCACTGTGGTCAAGTCTCACACAGTAGGAAAGCCTGCGGGCTGGCCAGTGGCGTAGCGGTTAAGTGCGCGTGCTCCGCTGCTGACGGCCTGGGTTCGGATCCCAGGTGTGCACCAACGCACCGCTTGTCAGGCCATGCTGCAGCGGCATCCCATGTGAAGTGGAGGAAGACAGGCACAGATGTTAGCCCAGGGCCCATCTTTCTCAGCAAAAAGAGGAGGATTGGCCTGGATGTTAGCTCAGGGCTGATCTTCCTCACAAAAAAAAAAAAAAAAAAAAGGAAACCCTGCCATGATTAATTATTGATTTCTGCTGTGGGCAAAGACGTAATGGTGGGACACCTGTCACATCTTTGCTATCTTTGCATTATTGCCATCTGCCACTTTTCAAAAAGGGTATTAAAAAAACTGATTGTCAGCTCCTACTGTGCATTAGTGGAAAAGATTACATTTCTCCAAAATATTTTTTTGTGCGTGTGTGTGAGGAAGATCAGCCCTGAGCTAACATCCATGCTAACCTTCCGCTTTTTGCTGAGGAAGACTGGCTCTGAGCTAACATCTATTGGCAATCCTCCTCCTTTTTTTTTTTTTCTCCAAAGCCCCAGTAGATAGTTGTATGTCATAGTTGCACATCCTTCTAGTTGCTGTATGTGGGACGCGGCCTCAGCATGGCTGGAGAAGTGGTGCATCGGTGCACGCCCAGGATCCGAACCCGGGCCGACAGTAGCAGAGCGCGTGCACTTAACCGCTAAGTCACGGGGCCGGCCCTCTCCAAAATAATTTTTTAGAAACAAATTCCTTTCAATTTTCAATTTTTAATTAACTAGACTTATTAAAAATCAAGTTACATGGTAAAAATTCAAATACAATGAAAAGTCTACCCATCCTAGACTCATAGTCTCCAGTCCTTTTCCAGAGACAACCGCCATTAAGATTTTCTTATACGTCCTTTCAGTAATGGTCTGTCCATGTAAAAAACTATGTATATGCACATATTTTCCACCACCTTCTTTTTTAAAAAAATATAAATGGGTACACGCTATATATTCTCTTCTGCATCTTGCTTTTTTCACTTAAGACACTTTGGAGATCGTTCCATATTAGCACATATTCATGTGCTATATACCATTATTTAACCAGTTCTCTTTTGGACATTTAGGTTGGAGCACATTCTTTAGTAACAGAAATTATTGATTTAAAATTTGGTATTACATGGTTTCTTCTCATTCCTCCAAAGAGATCTTTATTTCATTATCATCAACTACTACTATGGGGCTTTGTGGGGACATAAGAAAGGTTTCTTGCCTCTTAGGGGTCTTTAGTATCAGTTGAGAACACAAGATGAATACATAGATAAATACAACATAGCACAAGCTAGATACTAAATAAATGATACAGGCAACCTAGGGTTATGAGGAGGAAGTGACTGAGAAGTAAAATAGTCTTGACATAAAATGTTTAAAGCAACATTGTTCATAATAGTAAAAAAACTGGAAACAAGCAAAATGTTCAACAGGACAAGAAAAGATAAATTGTGGTACATTTATTTTAAGGGAATACCAGGCAATGGTGAAAATGAAGGAACTAGAGCTGTACATTTCAACATGGATGAATCACACAATGGTGAGTGATAAAAGCAAGTTGGGAAACACTTATAGTATGATACTATTTAAAGTTTTAAATGGGCAAAAACAATTCTACATATTACTTAGGAACAGATATACTGGTGGTACACATATAAAAAAAATGCATGGGAATGACAATCATTACTTTTAGGAAAGTGGTTATTAACCTCTAAGAGAAGGTGGAGTGAACACGAAGAGGTAGCTAAGGGGCTTCTGTCATATTAGCATCGTTTATTTAAGCCAGATGATGGAGATACAAGTGGTTATTGTACTATCCTTTAGACTTTTTTCAAAGTTTTAAATATTTCATAATTAATTTTTTTTATTATTATTATTTTTTAATAATTTTATTTATTTTTCCCCCAAAGCCCCAGTAGATAGTTGTATGTCATAGCTGCACATCCTTCTAGTTGCTGTATGTGGGACACGGCCTCAGCATGGCTGGAGAAGCAGTGCGTCGGTGCGCGCCCGGGATCCGAACCCGGGCCGCCAGCAGCAGAGTGCACGCACTCAACCGCTAAGCCACAGGGCCGGCCCCCATAATTAATTTTTAAAAGGACATCAGAAAAACTTGGTCTTACCCGAGTTCAGGATGACTTCATAACTGCTGGGACTTAAAAAATTCTTTATTTTAAGGTTAAGAGGAAGAGGTGTAGGGTACTCACCCAATGAACTCTAGTAATAAAGACATATCAAGCTCAGGTGGAATACGAAACACTGATTCTAAGACTTTCTTAGATCTTCCTTTGTTTGAAGGGACTGGCTGTGGAACAGCTATTTGATAGCCGAACAAAAAAGTTGAGTTAGAATAAAACTTTCATAAATTGAGATCTTTGAAAAATAGTTACACAGATATTATAACTATGTCAACTATTTAAAAGATCGTAAAGCACTCAATCTCCCCTCCTTTAATAACATCAGCGAATCTGTCAAAGCCAGTAAAAGTATAGGCAAGCCTGGGGACCACTCCACAAGGAAAGGCATACATGTGTGGCTGGTTTATCAGGGCCACAAAGAGGGCTCATCATAACAGCAAAAACAGTTGTAGATAACCCTTAACGAGCAATACTACGTGCTGGGGGCTCATGCTCAGCACTTTACAGGCATCATCTCATTTAATCCTTATTATAATCCCATGACACAGGTACTACCACTACTGTTTTTTTTTTAACTGTAAAGAAACTGAGATTACAGTTTAGTGAGAGTAGGCAATTGGCCTAAAGTCACCCACGTAGTAAGTGGAAGAACCAGGATTTAAACACAAATCTGACTTCCATACTATGACATTACCATCATCATAAAAACTAACATTTGAGCAGTTACTATGTTCCAGGCACTGCTTTAAGTGCTTTGTATTACTCAGTGTATCCTTACAACAATTTTATGAAGTGCTATCATTATCTCTACTTTCTAGATGAGGAAACTAAGACATTGAAATAAGTTGTCAAAGTCATACAGCTAGTAAAGTGGCAGAGCTAGGATCAAAGTTAGACAATCTAGCTCCAGATCCTGTACTCTTTAATTGTTATAAATAATTAAATTGGATTACACTACATCATTACCTTCAAAATCTTTCTCTCTTTGATCATAAAATAACCAGTTATCACCAAAAAGAACCTCAAAGGGAGTAAAGTTTATTAAGTTAGTATTCTTTAATCTATAAATACATTATGGTATACACCCAAACTTACCAGGTTTAGGTACTTCTAGACCTCTTTCTTTATAGAAATCATGCATTTGCTTTTTTTCTCCTAAAAAATGATAAAACACAGACTAAATTACACTTAAAATGTAACTAGTAGAGTCAGCAGAGATTCTGGGATTCACAACTATGTAATAAAATAAACTTACTTTCCTCTAGATTGATCACTAATTTGTACACTATGTCTTGTAATTGTCGGTCCAACCTAATAAAAGGAAAGGATGGAGAATGCCTCAGAATTCAGGAAAATGCATTTTGGTACAGAGTGATGCTCTTTCTAAGTAACTGTTTTCTCTTGAGAGTAGATTATCTCCTTTCTCAGAGATGAGTTTCTTTTAGGTAGTACTCATGGTTCTCACCTGAGAAAACCTCAAGTAATTATATGTAATCATAAGTAACCATAGACTCTTGAACAGTTTGCTAAATTTTTCAACACGTACTGGTTTTAGTCTCTTGATAAGAACGTGAGTTTGAGGGCAGAGACTGTATTTTGAAGTTCTGTGTATCATATGCAAAGCACACTTCTATGAAGGTAGTAAAAACGTAATAGTATTTGCTGAATGAATGAAAGCAATACACTTTCAGTATTTTTCTTCCCTTAGGAAACTAAGTATGAACTGAAAATTTGATTAATAAGCCACAATGACCTATGACAGATAGGCTTTTCTAAAGAGGCCAGTTGTTTCAGGTATTACTTTTGAAAAACAGAATTCTAAATATACAGAAAATGACAAGCCTAAGCTAGCCTCATTAAGTTGAGTGATGCAATTAAAACCCTCAAGAAAAGAGGCCTGTGCTTTTTTTTTTTTAAGTCCCCAGCAGCTATCACAGTGCCTGGTACACAGTAAGCGCTCCACATGTATTTCTTTAAAGATTATACAGTTCCCTTTCTTCTAATTTTGAAATAGGTCAAGGATTTATTTCCAACTACACAACTTCAAGCTTTCAGAAAAAGTATACTAAAATAAAAATTTTACTTATATATTCTTCTTACCTTATGTTATAGAGTGGTTGTGTCTGATGTACTACTATGTTGCATTTTGGACATCTGTTGCTATAGTAAAAATGTCTTACAATGCAGCTTTTACAAACTGTTGAAAAAGAAAATGTTTAAATTAGGATGCTTTCAAGACATTTCAAAAATTGAATATATTATTTGGAAATGTGAACTCTGTGCTTACATGTATGAAGACATTCTGTAATGGTAGTTGCATCTATTAAGTAACCTTTGCAAATGGAACACAAGATGTATGGGGTCAGCTCAGAGAGATTAATCAGGCGCTGCAAATGCAATGGAAATAGTGTTAAAACACAAGTCCTTGTCTTCTCAAATTCTTAAACCGTAATACCCAAATTTCATTATAAACAATGTGTAACTTATTTTGCAACAATGGAAGCATGGTACAGTAACTCCAACCCTTCAAAATACCGCTGAAAGTTACAATAACAATATAAACCGATGTTTCAAAAAGATCTCATTCTTTTGGATATACTGTATATCGCCAGATGAGCGGCATCTTACTTTATAAACTACTTACAAAACGGGCAAACTTTCCGGATATTAGTGTTTAAGTTTACTATATTAATTCTGACTGGCAGGTGTATTACCTAAATTGAGGAAGTATTCGCTACCACATTTAAAAAAAAAAAATTTTTTTTTTCCAAATTAGATATTGACTAGGTGGCAACGGTTTGCCATCCTTTCAACACCCTGCAGAAATAGACTGTTTCCTCCGTCCGACTGGAAGCTCCTGAAAGGCAGGGGCACGGTACCCTTAGCGCCTACCCGCCTGGCACGCAGTAGCTTCCGTAATTATTTACAGAACGAGTGAGTCGGACGGACCCGGAGAGCCTAAGCGATCTGCAGGAACCTCACAAGATGAGTCGGCAGGGAATTGGGCCGGGACAGAAGTTCAGTCCACGCAAGACGCCTAGGCACGCAGGGTAGGGAGGGGTGGAGGTCGACGCCAGTGCCAAGGCTGCAGCCGCGAGCTGGGGCCCCAGCCCGGCCCTTCCTAAGCAGGCCGGCTCCGTCCCGGAAGCCCCTCGGCCCTGCATGTTCGGGCAGGGGCTACAAATACCTCCTCCTCGTCCTCGGAGTCCGGCCGGCCGCCCTCCAGCCTCAGTGAGAAGTGGCTCATCTCTTCCTCCTCCAGCTCCTCATCGTCCTCCAGCTCCTCATCGTCCTCCAGCTCCTCGTCCTCGTCCTCGAAGCGGCCCCTCAAGCGGCCCAGGCTGCGCTCCGGCTCCAGCTCAGGGGGCCGGGACCCCGAACAGCCCGGAGCCCCCGCCTCAGGCAAAGGCGGAGGGCCCTCCTCACCCGCTGAGGGCGCCGGGGTGAGGGCAGGCGGGGAGACGGGAGGTGGGGGCGGCATGGCTGCGGCGCCCTCGGCCTTGGCAGGGCCCGCGTTACAGGGCGTCACCACTGGGACCCCCTCCATGCGGGCGGCAGAGAACAAGCAAGCCGAGACCCAGCAGCTGGATAGCGCGGGAGTTCCGCCCGCCTGCCGAGGCTGCCAGTGCGCAGGCGCGGAAGACCGCAGGGACCGCTGGGAAATGTGGTTCACTGCCCCTCACCTAAGCCGGGCGTGAGTGTAGCCGCTCGGGTACGTAAGGCGTGGCTTGTGGGCAGGGTCTTGGGGGAATCTCACGCAATTTTTCCTTTGAAAGGCTGACGCTCTCTTCACTGCCTTTTGAAAACCACGAAATTGGTACCCTTTCAGACAACAATATTCTATCTGCATCGATTGATGCGCGGAACATTGAAATAGGTGCTATAATGATGTTGCATTGCGAATAACAATGATTTCATTTAAGAGCCAATTATGCGTTTCTTCCATCCAAGATTATTTCCATTATGAAGTATGTAGTTTCTATTTTGAAATATGTAAGTTTATTTATTTGGAGGAATTAAACTTTGTATTGCCACAGGATGGAAATTTAATCGCCATTAGAAGACCATCCATGATTTCACATCGCATAAAGGAAAATCGATTACATTTAATTCAACAAACATTTATCAAGGGTCTACTATAGCAGGAACTGAGACCGACCCACACGCCCCTCTCCCCCCATTATATTAGGAGAGAGATTTGGAGTTGGCGTACTTGATGCTTGCTGACTAAGAGTGCCAGCTAATGTCACGATGCTTGCAAGCCAGATTCAGGAAGGAGTCAAATGCTCCTTAATGAAATAAAGCTGGGGGGGGAAGTTACATTTGAGCGAGAATGTGTTGTCACTGAGTAAAATTAATGCTAATTTGGGGGTGGTGTACATGCTTCTCGCGGAACTGGAAATCAAGTCACTAGGCTCATTAGGGGAAAACTGAACCAGATCTGGTGTGCACCCATTGTTCCTGGACTAGACCTCACCTTTCCCTCTGCAGTCCCCAAAGTCTGGTCAAGTCTGAGATACTGAAGTTTGCAAGATCCAAGAAGAAATCGAAGGAAGGAAATGTCTCCTCCAAGTGGAGTAAAGATTCTCAAGGGAGGAGGATGGGAACTGGACTAGGATATTGAAAGAGGATAGTTGAAGAGAGAGATTGAAAGAAAGAGGCATATTCACCTGAGATACTCTCCTTACAAAGGCTTAAAACTGGAAGATCCTCCACATAATTACATTAGATTAGTCATAGCCTCTAACCTCTCAACATTTTAAGAGTTACCCGACAGAAGAATTCTTGTACTGTGCATTTTAATTATATAATTTTGAAGTAGTATGATATGAAAATATTTTTTTAATAAACTTTTTTTTTTTGTGAGGAAGATCAGCCCTGAGCTAACATCCATGCCAATTGTCCTCTTTTTTTTTTGCTGAGGAAGACTGGCCCTGAGCTAACATCTGTGCCCATCTTCCTCCACTTTATGTGGGACGCCGCCATGGCATGGCCTGACAAGCGGTGCGTGGGTGCATCCCCAGGATCAGAACCAGTGCTGCCAGCAGCGGAGCCCCGCGCACTTAACTGCTACGCCATGGGGCCGCCCCCCTGAAAATACTATTAATAATAATAATATCAATAAAGCTTTGTTTTATTTGGAGAATGTGAAACATTGAAAATCCCAAAATTTAAAAAAAACTGCAATCTATAATTGCATATTTTCAAAACTGGCAAGCTGAGTGAATCATGAACTTGCATTACTGCCACTGGATGGTATCCGTTTAGTTGGTAAACAGAAATATCTGCAGGCTTTGTCAGTCCTATGGTGCAATGGTTAGTTTTATGTGTCAACTTGACTAGGCTATGGTACCCAGTAATTCAATCAAACACTTATCTAGGTGTTGCTGTGAAGGTATTTTGTAGATGTAATTAACATCTGCAATCAGTTGACTTTAAGTAAAACACATTATCCTCTATAATCTGAATGGACCTCATCTAATCAGTTGAAAGGCCTTAGAAATAACACTGAGATTCCCCTGAGGAAGAAGATATTCTTCCTGTGCACTGTGGCACCAGCTCCTGTCCAGGAGTTTCCAGCCTGTTGGCCTGCCCTACAGATTTCAGACCTGCCTAGCAAGCCCCCATAATTGTGTAAGGCAATTCTTTTTAGTAAATCTCTTGATAAATATATATACCCTACTGGTCATGTCTCTGTGGTAGAATCCTGACTGATACATATGGTAAATGGCTTAATTATGTGATTTTTTAAACATATGCGAGGCCTTCCAGAATGTATCTCTTTCGTAAAACGACAATTTCTTCTATCTCCATTGTGACTCACGTGTGTTACCACATCCAAGTTATCTTTTGGGCACCTATCTGAAATCTTTACATTTTGATAAGGCACCAGAATTGGATCATGCCCTAGATTGAGCTGGAACCTCACTCTCACTCTGGATGCTAACTTGTTAGAATGGTGTAAATGTAAAACTGCAAAAGTAGATCTAGCACAACCAGTAATTGTACTCCACGTATCATGATCAGACTGACGAGAGAGATGCTGTAGAAAAGGTAAAACATCAGTACCAGACTTTTTTTTGGGGGGGGGGCGGGGGGTGCTTTCTTTGATAGTTAAACAGGGAGTCATATCTAAAAATTGTTATGTAAGGTGCACACACTAATTCACTATCTCCTTAAGGAGACAGTAAGGCCTGGTTGACTGTGAAGAGTAGCAGGTCTTTGGGCATCAATTTTTTAAAGCAGATCCATGACCAACATGGTGGGACTGGTTGGCGAATCAAGATATCCACAAATGCTCCTTGGACTTGGAGGGATTTCCCAGTACTCTTTGTTTTTAAATGAATAATTCACTAAAGACTTTAATTTTTAAAAGCAGATTAAAAACCAAAGGACTTAATAATGGTATCAATATTCATTTCAAAAAACATTATGAAAACAATTTAAAATCATCAAATGAACATGCTATATAAATAATTACTAATACAACTCTGACTCAAAATACAGATTTCAAGCAAGGTCTAGGCTTGATCTCTAGATACTATTAACTACATCTATTTATTTTGCTGACGTTAACATAATTAGGGCTCCTGAAACTCACAGCTTTGTCTTGATTTCAAAGGTCACATGGCTGCTGATCTAAAATTCTGTATTGCTGCTTGAGTCCTACAAATCATGTCTTCTGATGTTAAACAACAAATAGTATTTATTAAATAAAATCAAACTTCCAGTTCCTCTGAAACAAGTCAGATTCCAAAGGTTTTAAGCATCATGGTACCCTTCCCGAATTAAAATGTGTTTTCTTTTGTCTTCCCAAATACCCCATCCAAAAATGGCTTCCTTTGAGAATTCCATTATAGAGGTTCATAAGAACCATACTAAATCTGATTAAAGGCAGTGGATAAATATACTCATTTCTTTTTTGTTAAAAAAAAAAAAAAGTGACCCAGGATAGGCAAAACAATCTTGAAAGAGAAGAACAAAGTTGGAGGATACACACATCCCAATTTCAAAACTTGCTACAAAGCTACAGTAATCGAAATGGTGTGGTGCTAGCATAATGATAGACATATAGATCAAACAGAATAGAATTGAGAGGCCAGAAATAAACCCTCATATTTATAGTCAGTTGGTTTTTGACAAAGGTGCCCAGACATTCAAAGGGGAAAGAATAGTCTTTCAACAAATGGTGCTGGGATAACAGGATATCCACATGCAAAAGAATGAAGTTGAACTCCTACCTCTCACCATATACAAGAATTAACTCAAAATAGATCATAGACTTATATGTAAGAGCTAAAAGTATAACACTCTTACAAGAAAACATAGGTGTAAATCTTTATGACCTTGTATTAAGCAATGGTTTCTTAGATATGACACCAAAAGAACAAGCAACAAAAGAAAAAAAATAGATAAATTGGACATTGTCAAAATTTAAAACTTTTATGCTTCAAGGGACACTATCAAGAAAGTGAAAAGACAGCCTATATAATAACAGGAGAGAAATTTTGCAAATCATATATCTGATAAGGGACTTATGTCTAAAATAACGAAAGAACTATTTGGGGCTGGCCCAGTGGCATAGTGGTAAAGTTTGAGCATGTCACTTCAGTGGCCTGGGGTTCATTGGTTCAGATCCTGGGCGCGGACCTACTCACAGCTCATTAAGCCATGCTGTGGCGGCATCCCCCATAGAAGAACTAGAAGGACCTACAACTGGGATATACAACTATGTACTGGGGATTTGGATAGAAAAAAGAAAAGAAAAAAAAAGAGGAAGATTGGAACAGATGTTAGCTCAGGGCCAATCTTCCTAAAAAAAAAACAAACAACTATTATAACTCAATAATAAAAAAAAACTCAATTAAAAAGGGCAAAGGATCTGAATAGACAATTCTCTAAAGAAAATATGCAAATAGCCACCATCATTAGTCATCAAGGAAATACAAATCAAAACCAGAATGCAATATCACTTCACCCACTTCACATCTACTGGGATGGTATACGAGTGTACAAGTATTGGCGAGGATGTGGAGAAATTGGAACCCTTATACATTGCTGATGGGAATGTCAAATGGTGCAGCAGCTTTGGGAAACAGTCTGACAGTTCTCAAAAGACTAAACAAAGAGTTACCATATGACCCAGAAATTCAACTTGTAGGTATATATTCAAGAGAAATGAAAACATGTGTCTACACAAAACCTCTTACATAACTGTTCATGGCAGCATAATTCATAATGACAAAAAACAACTCCAGGAGCTGGCCAGGTGGCTTAGTGGTTAAGTTTGTGCTCCACTCTGGCAGCCCAGAATTCAATGGTTCAGATCCTGGGCCCGGACCTACACACTGCTCGTCAAGCCAAGCTGTGGTGGTGTCCCACATACAAAGTAGAGGAGGATTGGCACAGATGTTAGCTCAGGGCCAATCTTCCTCAAGTGAAAAAAGGAAGATTGGCAACGGATTTTAGCTCAGGGCCAATCTTCCTCACCAAAAGAAAAAAAAAAGAACTCTAATATCCATCAAGTGATAAATGGATAAATAAAACTTATATCCATTCAATGGGATATTATTTAGCCATGGAAAGGAATGAAGAACTATTACATACTACAACATGGATGAACTTTGAAAACATTGTGCTAGGTGAAAGAAGCCCGTCATAAAGGATCACATGGCTGAGGTGTTGGCGGTAAATGAGGAGTGAATGTTTAATGGGCACAGGGTTTCTTTTGAGAGAGATGAAATGTACTGAAGTTTATGTGGTGATGGTTGCGAAATTCTGTGAATATACTAACAACCACTGGATTGTACACTTTATTTATTTATTTGTGAGGAAGATTAGCCCTGAGCTAACATCTGTCACCAATCCTCTTTTTGCTGAGGAAGACTAGCCCTGTGCTAACATCTGTGTGCACCTTCCTCCATTTTATATGGGACACCACCACAGCATGGCTTGACAAGTGGTGCATTGGCGCGTGCCCGGCATCCGAACCCCGGGCCGCTGCAGTGGAGCACGTGCACTTAACCACTGAGCCACTGGGCCGGGCCTGGGGTTGTACACTCTAAATGGGTGACTTGTATGGAATGTGAAATACACTCAGTAAAGGTGTATAAAAAAGTGAGAATACATTGGCAAATATAAAAATGGTATGTTACGGTTATGTAAAATGATTAATCTTTCTCTTCAAAATCATGTTCAAAGACTTTGAAGACAAAAAAGGGGTCATAAAAATTATATAATAGATAATTCCTGAATAATAATTTTGAAAAGCCTTCATGTAAAATGACACTGGACCAAAGAAACAGAGACTAAAAAAGATTAAACACAGTTTTTCTGACACGCTTTCATGAACCCACAAATACAAGTCTGGTGCACATCATCATTACGTGTTAGGAATATTAGATAGCCTCTTCTTGTCCTAAAAAAGAAATAAAATAATTAGGGAGTGTTTTCATGTTAATGAAATGTCTCCAATTGATAGTTCTGAGATCAAAATCTTTTAAATTATATAAGGCAAAGTTTTGTCATTTGGGGTGGGGGTGTAGATATATTAGTAAATGGTGGTTTAGCCTAAGTCAGACCAGATACTCTGCAAAATAAGGCAATCCATGGCTTTTCGGTTGAGACTACTGTCAGAAGGGCCCACTGAGGAAAGAAAAGAAGCCAGCCTATGGCAAACCACTAGAAGATATTTAAATGGAGTAACAATCTCCTTAGGATCACTTTGGGTCCAAATAGGTAAAGAACCATATAACCAACAGGTGAAAAATGAATACTTGCATATCCTGTATAAGTCATCCAAGCAACAATATCTGGGAGTTTGTTGTTTTGGTTTCATTTCACCCCTATAAGAAGACATGATGCTATTCCACTAGAAATACTAGAATTTTGAAGCAAAACTTCTACCAGGTGGGAGTCAGAAAAGACTTGAAAAACTGACAGCCTCCTTTCAGACACAGCTTTGGCCAAGTCCTACGAATGCTTGTAGGTGGCAGAAGAGCTTCCAATTTGGAGCATAGTGGCCCATGTCCTGCAGAATATTCAGGCAGGAGGGGATAAAGCATCAGTTAACCACACACTCCGGTAAGCACAGGCTCCCACGGCAGAGCCAGGTCAGGGCTCCAGCGTTGTAGGAGAAGTGGATCACACTCATCTTGCTCCATGAAGAAAGCAGCATATTTGGACAGAAAGAGAGAGGCAGTCTGATGCAAGTACCCAGTCTGCAGGGCAATAGCATTGGCACTGGGCATAGGCACCGCCGGGTATAGTAAACAAGAGGATTCATGTTCGTATGTCAGGGCCTGTCACAAACCCAGGCACAGGAGCTAGAGGAATGGGGAAACAGTCACTCCTTCACAAAATAAAAATGTGATAGTCAATTAAATTCCCTCAAAATGGGTGAGATCACCCCTTCTCTTCATCAGGAAGGGCTCAGTTGGCATGGATGAAGACCAGTGGTTGCCTGATGTCTGCTGCCTGCTCCATAAGTCACACCATGGCTATTACATTTAATAGACCAAGCAATGCAATCTATTATAACTAGAAGGTATTGAAAATTTAGAGAATTTACTAGAGGAGGCAGTTAAATATTTGGAGAAAAGAGGAAATTAAATAGTAGATCTGAGAGCACTAAATAGGAAACCAATACCCTAAACAGAGGTTGGCAAATTTTTTTCTATAAAGGTCCATATAGTAAATATGTTTGGCTTTGTGGGCCAAACAGTCTCTATTGCAGCCACTCAATTCTGCTGCTGTAGCACAGAAGCAGCCACAGATAATACATAAACAAAAAACTCTGACTGTGTGCCAATAAAACTTTATTTATAAAGAAAGGCAGTGGGCCATATGTGGATCCCCACACCAGTTGATAGGCAAACCTGTGGAAAGAGAAGGTTAATAGGAGTTAACTGTATGAAAATACAGGTGGAGGGGAAGAGCTGTTGAGGGAAAGTGGGTAGCAGATGAATGACAGATGAGGTTGGAGAGAGAGGTTTCAGATTAGGCAGGAGCTTGTGGACCAAGAGAAAAATTTTGTATACTACTATAACTGGGGTGGGAAGGCACTGAGGAGTTATAGGCAGGTACAATTTTAAATAAATTTACATTTCAAAAGCTCACTCTGGCTACTGGGTGAAAAAGAGGGGATGTGGTAGGCTGAAAAAAATGTCCCCCAAACGATATCCACATTAAATCCCTGGGATCTGTGAAGGTTACCTTATTTGGAAAAAGGATTTTTGCAGATGCAATTAACAGAAGGATCTTGAGATGAAGAGATAATCCTAGATTATCCATGTGGGCCCTAAATCCAATGACAAGTGTTCTTATAAGAGAAAAGCAGAGGGAGATTTGAGACAGACAGAAGAGGAAAAGACACAGACACACAGAGAAGGTGATGTGAAAATAGAGGTAGAGATTGGAGTGGTGTGGTCACAAGCCAAGGAACACCAAGGAATGCCCAGGAACCACCAGAAGCTAGAAGAAGCAAGGATTGAATTCACCCTCCAGAGCCTCTAGAGGAAATGTGGTCCTGCCAACACCCTGATTTCAGATTTCTGGCCTCTGGAACCGTGAGAGAATAAATTTCTGTTGTTTAAAGCCACCGAGTTTGTGATAATTTGCTACAGCAGCCTCAGGAAACTAATACAAGGGTAAGCAAAGAAGGAGACCCTTGAGGAGCTCACTGCAATAATCCAGATGATGGATGCTAATGGTCTGGTCTAGGATGATGGCAGTGAAGAGGGAGATAGATTGTCAGAATAGAGATCTATTTCAAACTACAACTTGGAGCAGATTGGATATGGGTTAATGAGTACTGGATTTCTGGCTTGAGAAACCTGGATGATGGCAATGCCAGTTACTGAGATGGGGAAGGAGCAAGTGTGGAGTTCAGTTTTAGATATTGTGTTTAAGATGTTGGAGAATCATCAAGAGGAAATGTAGAACAAATGATTAGAGATACAGGAGAGAGGTATGGACTAGAGATAGAAACTGGATAGTCCTTGGTATTTAAATCTCATGGAAATCAGTAAGATAACATAGTGGGAAAAATGCAGAGAAAAAAGAGGGTCCTGGATCTAGCCCTGAATAACACCAATGTTTACAAGCTAGATAGATTCAGCAATTCCACCTGTGGGTATATACCCAAAATAATTGAAAGTAGGATCTCTTTTTTTTTTTTTTAAGATTTTATTTATTTATTTTCCCCCCAAAGCCCCAGTAGATAGTTGTATGTCACAGTTGCACATCCTTCTAGTTGCTGTATGTGGGACGCGGCCTCAGCGTGGCCGGAGAAGAGGTGCGTTGGTGCGCACCCGGGATCCGAACCCGGGCCACCAGCAGCGGAGTGCGTGCACTTAACCGCTAAGCTACGGGGCCGGCCCTTGAAAGTAGGATCTTGAAGAGATGTTCATACACCCATATTCATAGTAGTAGTATTCACAATAGCCAAAAGGTAGAAGCAACCAAGTGTCCATTGATGGAAGATGGATAAAGAAAATGTGATATATACATACAATGGAATATTATTCAGCCTCAAAAAGCAAGGAATGTTTTTTAAACATTGCCTCAACATGCTACATGCTACGACATGGATGAACCTTGAGGAGATTATGCTAAGTAAAACAAGCCAGACACAAAAGGACAAATACTGCATGATTCCACAAATATGAGGTACCTAGAGGAGTCAAATTTCTAGAGACGGAAAGTAGAAGGGTGGTTTCCAGGGGCTTGGGAGGAGGGGGGAATGCAGAGTTGTCATTTAATTGGTGCGGAGTTTCATTTTGGGAAGATGAAAAAAGTTCTGGAGATGGTTGCACAACAACGTGAATGTACCAAATGCCACCCTACTGTACACTTAAAAATGGTTGAAATGGTAAATTTCATGTTATGTATATTACCACAATAAAAAAAAGTAATACATGCTCACTGTGAAGAATTAACACAACACAGAAGTATATGAAATAATCTATAGAAGTCTTTCCCCATAATCACCCTCTGCATGGACTTGAACATACTTATGCTTGTAAACTACCTGGTATCACACTGTCATATTCTTCAGTGAACATCCTTGCACATGCATATCAGGTGATTATTTCCACAACTCTAGCAGTGCACTTGGTGGGTCAGAAGGTATAAATATTTACATTTTGGTGACACGTTGAAATAGATGAGTTATTATTTTATTTTAAGACATGGTATACAATGAAAGGTAAAGATGCAGTGAAATAGGCCCTTTTAATGCTGGTGACAATTTAATTAGTACAACCTTAAAGAAAGCAAATTATTAACATACATCGAGAGGCTTAAAAATGTTTACACCTTTTGCCTTACAGCAATTCCACTCCACGAGTCTCTATCCCAAGGAAATAAATAAATGAAAAAGTAATATTTAGCAGTGATTATAGTAGCCAAAATTTGGGCACAACTTAAATATTCTTTAACAAGGGAATGATTAAATAGGTCATTAAAAATGATGATAATGAAGACTGTAATAAGATGATGGACATATATATAATTACAATTGTGTAAAAAGAAACAGTAACAAAACAATATCAATGGTTATGTTAGAGTATTGGGATTAATGTGGTTTTTTTTTTGTCATCCTGTTATGTGGTTTATTTTTGTAAAAAAAATATTTGCTTGGGGCTGGCCCGGTGGCGCAAGCGGTTAAGTGCGCACGCTCTGCTGCAGTGGCCCCGGGTTCGCCAGTTCAGATCCTGGGGGCGCACTGATGCACCGCTTAGCAAGCCATGCTGTGGCGGCGCCCCATATAAAGTGGAGGAAGATGGGCATGGATGTTAGCCTATGGCCAGTCTTCCTCAGCAAAAAGAGGATTGGCAGATGTTAGCTCAAGGCCGATCTTCCTTACACACACACAAACATATTTGCTTAAAGATAGGAAAATAGAAATTATCAAAGGAAAAAAAGCAAGGTAGAAACAAGCTTCTTCATGGAAATACACATATTGATGCTAAACTTTGTATGAAAAAATAAACATGCAAGATTAGCCAGGAAAACACTAGAAAAGAAAAGCTACAGGGATGGACAGGCTCTAGAAACATTAAACACACTGTAAAGCCTTTCTAATGAAAACACTGTGTGTTCAACTGCATCAATAAATACACAAACCAGAAATAGCATTGAAAATCCAGAAATAGATACAAGTGCATATAGAACTTCGGTATATGATCAAAGTGGCATCTCAAATCACTGGGGCAAAGACAGACATTTTCATAAAGGTGCTTAGGAAAGTTGGTTAGTCACTTTGTGAGGACAGGGTTAAAATAGCAGATCTGGTTGTTTATTCCTTTCTGTCTTCAAGGGAACCTAGAACCATAATTGACCCTTGGTTAACCTCTGGGAATATGGCCCTCAGAATGCTTTTTTATGTCAATGATTGATGATTTTGCTGTGTACACCTGGAGCAATGGACCATGCTGTCCCAGCTTGTCAGACTGCTTTGTACAAACATTGAGATTGATGATTTGCATGCACCTGATTTCATTGTTGGGGTCTTGAGTTTGGTTTGCCATGGCTGGCTACGTAGTAGGACATGCCTCCCGTATGACCAGCCCCCTATAAAAGATTCAGATCCTAAAACTCAAGCAAGATTCCTTGGCCAGAGACATACCACATATGTCTCTGTAGTTTGATGCTAGAAAGAAAGCATATCTTGTGTGATCCTGAATGGGAAAAATGCAGAAGCCTGTGTTTGGCCTGCCTGGAGTCTGCCAATGTACATCTTTCTCCTGCTGCTTTTGCTCTGCAGACTTTGCTGTAAAAAACCTAGCCTTGAGTATAACCTGTAATCTAGTCTTGTGAATACTTTTAGTAAATTGTCAAACTTGAGGAGGTTGTGGGACTTCTGAAACACTTTTGAAAGAGATAAGGTTAGATTCATACCTCATACCGTATACAAGATTCAGTCCCAAACTGATTAGAGAGCTAACTGGCAACTGTACAGGCTCTAGAGGAAAACACGGGTGAATTCTTCTTTAACTTGAGTGAAAGGAAAGGCTTTCTATCTATGATTCAAAATCCAAATGCAATAAAATAAAGATTGATAAGTTTGACTTCATAAAAAAAACTCTGCATGGCCCCCAAGAATATAAACAATATCAAAGGACAATGGACAAACTAGGAGAAAACGTTTGCAACACATAAAGATAAAGAACTAATACACCTAATATATAAAAAACTTTAAAATTAGAGAAAAAAGATAAAACTTAATCCCTCAAAGCAATATAAAAACAGCTCCCAAAATATGAAAAGATGTTCAAACTCTCTAATGATAAGAGAAAACATAAATTAAAATGACGCTGAGATTACTGGGTTCTGATCAAGAGAATAAGCACTTTACTTTGTATTTCCCACTGAATATAGGTAAAAACTCTGGACAGATGCGTAGAACAGCTATCTCAAGACTCTAGAATGCAAATGGTAACAGGCAGGTTGGGGAAGGAAACCAGAACACAAAGTACCACCGAACCAACACTAAGTTTTCCATTTTGTTTTTCCTCTAGTATCTCCTGGCCTGGACTCAAAAACAAGCTGAAACCCAGAACTATGCACCAGGTGTGGACAGATAGATCTCCAAGAGGAATCCTCTAATATGGTCTAAGGGGCAGGAAAGGGGGCCTCTGTAGGACATAGAGAATGAGGGAAATCCAAAGTTTCCTTTGTTTTTGTTTTCATTTTCCCATTCTCTCCCACACCAGTCCACAGGCAATTCATAGTGGCAATGGAGGAGACGACCATGGAGGCCAGGCAGGCACTAAAACTCTCAGGGGAGAACTCTGATCCCAAGAGCAAGGAAGGGTCCCCACTGCTGTTTTCACTGTATATCTTCTTGCTTCTTGGCCCCAAGGCAGTTGCAGTTGCAGGAAGTGCACAGCAGAGCAAGGAAACTAAAGCCCACTCCCTTTTCTAGCTAGAGGACCAGAAAGGGAAGTGCTGGGAAGATTAAGGAGATCAATAAAATGGTCCCATAAAGTGTGTATGAACTTCTGGGCTCATTCTTAAGCTGCATATGCATAAAACTGAGCCTAATCAATGTTCCACAGGTTTTGAGAAGTGAGATACAAGGTATACCACTGCCCAGAAGTTTCCTTCATTTGATAAAGGGCATTTATAAAAACCCCACAGTTGAGGCTGGCCCCATGGCATAGCTGTTAAGTGTCCGTGCTCCACTGCTGGCAGCCTGGGTTCAGATCCCAGGCATGCACTGACTCACCTCTTGTCAGGACATGCTGTGGCAGTGTCCCACATAAAGTGGAGGAAGATGGGCATGGATGTTAGCCCACGGCCAATCATCCTTAGCAAAAAGAGGAGGATTGGCATGGATGTTAGCTCAGGGCTGATCTTACTCACACGCACAAAAAAACCCCCACAGTAAACACCACACTTAATAGTAAAAAACTAAGTGCTTTCTCCCTAAGGAACAAACCAAGCATGTCCACTTTCACCTCATTACTCATATTCAACACTATATTGCAAGTCCTAGCCAGTGCAATAAGGCAAGAAAAAGAAATAAAAGGCATACAGATTCGAAAGGATATAATAAAACTGTGACATATAAGAAATATATATTTGGTCCCTGCACCCCCCATCCCTGTTTCCTGGCATACAACTCCTAAAACTCTTAGAATCTCAGAAGTAATAAGTGTCTTTTTGTATGCTAATGAAATAACTGGTGGCTGAGGACTCTTCGATAGCCTCAGGATGGGGTCTGGTTGCCAAGGGAACCAACCATGTGATTAGAGGGTTGGAACTTTCAGCCCACCTCCCTGATCTCTGGGGAAGAGAGAGGGGCTGGAAGTTGAGCTAATGACTAATTGCCAATGATTTAATCAATCATGCCTACGCAATGAAGCCTCCATTAAAAACCCTAATGGAAGGGGTTTGGAGAGCTTCTGGGTTGGTGAACACATGGAGTTGCTGGGAGGGTGGTCCACCAGGATAGGGCATGGAAGCTCCATGCTCTTTCCCCCATACCTTGCCCTATGCATCTCTTCCACATCTGGATGTTCCTGAGTTGTATCCTCTTATAACAAACTCATAATCTAGTAAGTAAACTGTTTTCCTGAGTTCTGTGAGCTGTTCTAGCAAATTATCAAACCTGAGGAGGGGGTTATGGGGACCCCCAACTTACAGCTGCTTGGTCAGAAATATGGGAGGCCTGGACTTGTGATTGGCATTTGAAGTTGAGGGGGGCAGTCTTGTGGGACTGAGCCCTTAACATGTGGGATCTGATGCTAACTACAGATAGTGTCAAAATTGAACGGTAGGACACCCGGCTAGTGTTGGATAATTGGCAGGTATGACGGAAAAAAGTCACACATCTGGTGTCAGAAGTGTTTAGAATAGAGAAGAAAGTGTTTTCCCCTTTTACTGTCCCTATTCACAGACAATATGATTGCCACTAAAGAATATACGCAAAAAAACTTGTAGAACAATTAAGTGATTCAAGCAAGGTCACAGGATACCAGGTCAACACGCACAAGTCACTATTATTCCTATATACTAGCAGTGTATGTATTACTATATACTAGCATATGAACAATTCGGTACTTTGTTACACTACTCCTTGGAAACCAATACACAGCCCAAATATTCTTTACTGGGTGAAAAGATAAACTGTGGTACATCCATATAGTGGAATACTATTTAGCAATAAAAAGAAATGAAACATTGAAACATGAAGCAGCATGAATGAATCTCAAAGGCATTATGCTGCGTGAAACAAGCTGGTATCAAGAGGTCATGTACTGCATGATTCCATTTATATGACATTCTGGAAAGGGTAAAACTATAGGGACAGAGAAAGGATCAGTGGTTGCCAGGGGTTAGAGGTGTGGGAAGGATTTGACTGCAAAGAGCCAGCATGAGGGAGTTTTTTAGAATGATGGAATTGTTCTGTATCCTGAGTGTGATGGTGGTTACACAAACCCATAAGATGTGTTGAAATTCACAGAACTGTATGCAAAAAAAAAAATTTCAATTTTACTATATGTAAATTAAATGATGATGATGATGATGATGATAAACCACACTGAGATACCATTTCTCACCTATCAGAATGGCAAAAATTAGAAAGTGATAACACATTCTGTTCACAAGACTGTGAGGAAACAGTCACTCTCATACACTGTTGATATGATTGCTAATTGGTATAAACCTTATGGAGGTTTGCCAAATTTGGCAACATCTGGGAAAACAACATTTATCGTGCATTTATTGTTTGACCTAGCAGTCACTCTTTTAGGAATTTATTCTGAAGATATAATCCAATGATACAAAAATACATATATAAAAAGTTACTCACTGTAGAATTGTTTGTGATTGCACAATATTGGAAACCAGCTAAATACCCATACACAGAAGAGTAGCTGAATAAACAACCAAACATCCACAAGATGGAGGACCATACAGATCTAAAAAAAAAACAATGAGGAGGGGCCAGCCCGGTGGTGCAGCAGTTAAGTGCGCGCGCTCTGCTTCAGCAGTCCGGGTTCTCAGGTTCAGATCCTGCGAGCGCACGGACGCACTGCTTCAAGCCATGCTGTGGCGGCGTCCCATATAAAGTAGAGGAAGATGGGCACAGACGTTAGCTCAGGGCCGGTCTTCCTCAGCAAAAAGAGGAGGATTGGCATCGGATGTTAGCTCAGGGTTGGTCTTCCTCACACACACACAGAAAAAAGAATGAGGAAATTCTCTAAAAACTGTTGTGGAGTGATTTCCGGGATACAGTCTTAAGTGAAAAGAGCAAAGTACAGAAGAGTATCTATAATATGCCAACTTTTCTTTAAGAGAGGAGAAAGAAGAAAATATACATGTATCTGCGTATTTGAGCAACAATTAACACAAGAAGGATAAACCGGATACTAATAAGATTCATGCAGGGCCGGCCCGTGGCTTAGCGGTTAAGTGCGTGCGCTCCGCTGCTGGCGGCCCAGGTTGGGATCCCGGGCATGCACCGATGCACCACTTGTCCAGCCATGCTGAGGCCGCGTCCCACATACAGCAACTAGAAGGATGTGCAGCTATGACATACAACTATCTACTGGGGCTTTGGGGGAAAGAAATAAAATAAATAAAACTTAAAAAAAAAAGAAAAGATTCGTGCAACCATCACTACACTCAGGGTGTGGTTGGAACCTCTGGGTGTGGTTGCAGTGGGGTGGAAGGACAGAGGGAAGGGATATGACACTTCTCTGAATATATCTTTTTGCAGTCCTGACTTCACATTAAAAAAAAATCAATAAGGATGAAGGAATCTTCTCAAAGGGAATACAAAGAGAAATAAATGAACCAAACCATATTTCAAGTGAATAGGATGGCCCTGTGAAGGGTGTGGAGAGGGGAGAACTAACCAAAATTACTTTCAAGCACAAGATTTGGACTGTATGCCCTCAGGCTAAAGACAAAAAGTACAGAAAGTCCTGCTTTGCTCAGTTCCGATATGCATGAATTTCAATTACCACAGTTTAGTCAAATCACACTAGTCCCCTAATAACAAGGTTCAAATTTCAGTTACCATAGTATATTAACCATGAGTAATTGCGTAAAGTATGAACTTCACTACCAGTTCTTCAGTCCACAAATCTCTAAGTAAACAAGAGGCACATCATGATTAGTGACCATCACCTCACTACTTTTAAAGTTGGCTTGTGATTGGTCACTGCACTTATGTTATGGGCTGTAGTTGTCTTGTCTCCTTGTCTGCCAGCAATAAACTCACATGTCAGTTTACAAAACTGGATAACTGAAACAAGGAATTGGCCCAAAAGATGAAAGAGTAGCAAAGAAAGGAAAAGTGATAATGCTGGGAAGTGAAATACCAATCACCATAAACAGAGTCAGCGAGGAGCCGGCCCCGTGGCTTAGCGGTTAAGTGCGCTCGCTCCGCTACTGGCGGCCCGGGTTCGCATCCGGGCGCACACCGACGCACCGCTTGTCTGGCCATGCTGAGGCGGCATCCCACATACAGCAACTAGCAGGATGTGCAACTATGACATACAACTAGCTACTGGGGCTTTGGGGAGGAAAAGGGAAAAAAACGGAGGAGGATTGGCAATAGATGTTAGCTCAGGGCCAGTCTTCCTCAGCAAAAGAAGAGGATTGGCATGGATGTTAGCTCAGGGCTGATCTTCCTCACACACACAAAAAAAAACACACAAAAAAACGGAGTTAGCGAAAGCAAACTTATCGACATTTAAAGGAGGAAAATGATTGTGATGAAAAGGATGCTATCCCAGAGGAAGTGACACCAGCATAGAATTTTACAATAAAGGAACTCTCAGAGCTATTTCACAACATTGAAAGTACAAAAGATAAAATGTTGGAAGTGGATCCAAACTTAGAAAGGAGTATGGCAAAAAGATGCTGTGGATTGTAAGTTACACAAGAAGAAGGCAAATACTATTCAAACTATTCTTGATAAGTTTTTTTTTAATTTAATTAATTAATTAATTTTTTTTGCTAGGAAGATCAGCCCTGAGCTAACATCCATGCTAATCCTCCGCTTTTTGCTGAGGAAGACCAGCTCTGAGCTAACATCTATTGCCAATCCTCCTCCTTTTTTTTTCCCCAAAGCCCCAGGAGATAGTCGTATGTCATAGTTGCACATCCTTCTAGTTGCTGTATGTGGGACGCGGCCTCAGCATGGCCGGAGAAGCGGTGCGTCAGTGCACACCCGGGATCTGAACTCGGGCCGCCAGTACCGGAGCACGTGCACTTAGCCGCTAAGCCACGGGGCCGGCCCTTGATAAGTTTTTTTACAAAGAAATAAAGCACTTTACTCTTGAATATTTCTAAAGTTTTAAATTACAGTGTACCAAATAACTATTAGTTTTATTATGTTTTTCATTTCTTGATACATTTATATCCAACGGTAAGAGAATGTTCGGTACTTTGACAAAAATTTTTAAAGGTCATGGAACAATTGTAATGTTTCTCATTGATTATTAAGATCACTTTGCATGGTTTCAACTTGCACAATTATTTTTATGGTCCCACACTACTGTGCAAAGTGAGGATTGCCAGGATTCTAAAAATTATTGAACCCTAGTCAGTAGACTCTTTTTTTGCAGAGACACTCATTAGCAATTCTGAAGCTACTTTCTGTACATTCTAGGATTGAGCAAATAAGTAAATTTATTGGGAACGATGAAAGCCAGATTTCTCACTATCGGAAAAGAGAGTTAAAAATATGGAAACCGGAAAGGATAGAATGAACTCTGCTTTGTTGGATTGGAATTGGAGATATTCAAGGTGAACTCAGGGACAGACAGATAGATATAAATAGATATAGATGTGTATGTGTATACGTACGTACATATATGGATTTCTCAGCTTTGTCAATTGAGGGGGCCTAGAAGCAATGACACACCTAGCACCCTGTTCTTGGTTTCTGATACCACTAAAAGGAACCAAGGTTTCTTGGAGAAATGGCTGATTCTAGGTCTCAAGCAAGGAAAATACAAGGGGAAACTAGAATCTCCTATTGCACTAAAAAGTAAGGAAGTGTTTGAAGAATGAGAGGCTACGTCAAAAGGACACAGGAGCCAGTTTGAAGGAGCTCCTAATGGCTAGATCAGGGATAAACTGAACATCAAGATAAGAATGATGATAGTAATAGATGATAATTTATTGAATATATTAAGAATCTATCAGTCCACACTGATATAACTAACTAAATAAAAGGGGAGAAGGGAAAGCTCTTCCTTACATTAGAAAGCCAACTATTAAATGTAGGAGGAATGATGGAATTAGAAAATAATCATTTGGTAACCATCATATTAATAATTGATGCAGGCAAGAGTCATAAATGGATGCTAAAACTAGCGAGTGAAAGTTTGAGAGGTAGTAGGATATTTACGTAGTTTCAAAATATCTCCCTATAATATGCTTACAGTGGAGAAATCTGGCAATCACCACTTTAACCAAAGTATTAAAGTAAACACAATGACAGTAGTGGGAGTAATCCACAGCATGTGCTTCCTGACATGATGCACTGAGAAGAACTCAGCATCACTTCTGCCAAATATGCATAACCTGAAACTATCTATGAGGAAACGTGAGACAAATTCGAATTGAAGAACATTCTACAAATTAACTGGCCTATACTCTTCAAAGTGTCAAAGTTATGAAATACAAAATGTCAAAGTTATGAAATACAGAAAAAGACTCAAATTAAAAGAGATTATAGAGATACAACTGCATGCAATGAATAATCTTGGATTTTATTTTGCTATAAAGGATATTATTTGGACAATTGGAAAAATCTAAATAAGGTCTGTAGACAATTATTGAGACAGTAGTATTGTATCGATGTTTATTTATTGACTTTGGTAATTGTCCTGTGGTTATGTAATATAGATATTTTTTCCTGAACTACTAAGAGTTAGTTGAACTGAACTACTAAGAGTAAGTCTGAATTCTATTTATATGTATGTATGTATGTGTGTGTGTATATATATGGAGAGAGAGAGACAGAGAGAGAGAGAGAGACAGAGAGAGAGAGAGAGAGAGAGAGAGAAGGATAAAGCATATGTAGTAAATGTTAACTTTTGGGGAATGTGGGTGAAGCGTTTCCGGGAATTCTCCGTACTACTCTTGCAACTTGCCTGTAAACCTGAAATTGTCAATTTAAAAAGTTTAAAAAATAAATTAAATCTGGAAAAACAATTGAGGTAGAAGAGGAGGAAGAGGCAAGGGAAGAGTCAAGAAGTGGCCAGAAGAAAGAGGAAAATAGGGAAAAGTTTGGGTCCTACAATTCAGGAGAAAAGATACTTTCAAGAACATGTGAGTGAGTGGTCCCTGGATTTGTCTTGAAATACGGATGTTCCTTCAGAATTCTGTCCTAGATCTTCTTCGTCTCCTGCCCTATACACTACCAGGGGTAATCTTATTCACTCATATGACTTCAATTACCACCTATATGCTGATTTCCAATCTCCATCTCCTGCCTAGATTTCTTTTCCTCACTCCTAAGCTGTATGTGCTTCTGTTTACTTGCTAGCTCCTTTTGTAGATCCTCCAGGGACCTCAAACTCAACATGTCAAAAACTGAATTCATAATCTTCTTGACTAACTAGGTTCAATTCTCAGGGAATTACATCATCATCCTCTCAGTCACCCAAGCCAAATGCCTGGACGTGACCCTTAACACAGTCTTTGTCCTCTCCTCCCAAATCCAAATATGACGTCCTGTGTCTCCAAAACCTACTATATATGACTTTATTCACATCTTGTCCTCTAATTACACCTCTAATAATAATTAGCCTAGTCTGGAGTTTTCAAACTGCAGGTCAATTTAAAATTAATTAAATTAAAATAAATTTAATGGGTCACATTCGATATTTTATTTAAGGAATAGAACATCAAATATCAGGGTCTGCCCGGTGGCGCAAGCGGTTAAGAGCGCACCCTCCGCTGCGGCAGCCTGGGGTTCGCAGGTTCGGATCCCAGGCGCGCACCAACACACTGCTTGTCAAGCCATGCTGTGGCGGTGTCTCATATAGAGTGGAGGAAGATGGGCATGGATGTTAGCCCAGGGCCAGTCTTCCTCAGCAAAAAAAGAGGAGGATTGGCAGATGTTAGCACAGGGCTGATCTCCCGCCCCCCAAAAGAAAAAAAAAAAAAAAAGAATATCAAATATCAGAGTGTACTTCATGTGATAATTATACATAGTATTGTTTCACAAAACTTTTGTCTCACTTATAAATATCCAAGTACATATGTGATATTGTGCGTTATGTAAGTATATTTCTTACCATGAATCATGGCCAAAAATGTTTGAAAGCTACCCATCCAGAGACGATCAGTGCTATCCAACAGAAATATAAAGTGAGTGGCATATGTAATTAAAAATTTCCAGTAGCCACATTAAAAAAGTAAAAAGAAACAGGAAATTAATTTTAACAAAATATTTAACTCATATCAAAAATATTATCCTTTCAACACTACCAATATAAAAATTATTAATGAGCTATTTTCCATTCTTTTTGTACTAAGTCTTTGAAATCCAGTGTGTATTTTACACTTACAGAACACCTCAGTTCAGACCAGCCACATTCAGTGGCCGTAAATAGCCACACACTGATAGACAGTGCAGGTCAGTTTACTGCAACCACTTCCAAACTGAACTTGCTATCTCTAGTCTTGCTTCCCGCTGATCTTTTCCTCCAATTCAGCCTGAGACATATAAACACATAAGTCTGCTTATCCCCTTCCTCAGATTAAAATGGTCCAACCGCTTCCTATTACCTTAGGGATAGAGTCAAAAGTCTTGAACAGGATTGATTTTTGTCAGGATCCAACCCTGGCTAAGCTTTCTGGTCTCATCTCTTCTTCCTCCTCATGCTGATGCTCCTGCCATAAAGAGTTTTGTTCTATTTCTTAAATATGCTCTCACCTCTCTCACTTCTGGTCCTTTGCACATCCCCTCCCCTCCCCCTGCCACCTGTCCCAAGGTTTCCCTCTAGCACAGTAAACATTGTTACTGTCTGGGCTCCATCACTCCTTTTGCCAACACATGCACACACCCACACCCACACCCACACCACACCCACACACACCCCTCAGGAAACTTTCCTGTAGTCAATTGCTACTTTTGACATTCCTCTTTCCAGAGTGAGGTGGGAAAGAGACAAACACAAATAAAGGGCTTTTCCCCAAACTAACTCTTGTCTGTGGCCCCCTGACCCCTTTCACTTTGAGCTGCTATTACATACACACACACATACACACCCTTAGAGTTTTCACAGTTTTTACAGATCTATCAGTTTCAGTATCATCTCTAGGGTTGGGTATGACGGGGAAGCCAGCCACCAGTGTGAATTTAAACTTAAGAACTAAACAAGATGGCAAACTCACACTTGTGGCTGGCTCCCCTGTCACGCCCAACCCTAGAGATGGCATTGTAATTTATAGATCTGTATAAACTGTGAAAACCTGAGGATACGTGTGTTTGCATGTATGCGTGTGTGTTGGCAAACAGGGAGTGACGCAGCCCAGACAGTGACACCACAGTCTTTCCTCCTTTTGGCGCATCCTTTGCCTTTTCCCAGTGCTGGGCTTCAGCCTCTCCCTCTGGGTATACATATCAGCCAAGGTAGCTGATACCTCCAGGAAAATACAAATGCATGGAGAAAAGTAATGAGATGCAGAAGGAGGTGCAACTCCCATTAAAGCAAAAAATGGAACAACCTAGACTAGATGAAACAGATTAAATGCATCAGATGGAAAGATAATTTAAAAAAAATAACACATATCCTCGAAGAGAAAAGAGTTCATATTGGTTACATCAGGGTTTCTCAACCTTGGCACTATCAACATTTTGGGCCAGATAATTTGTTGTGGCAGGGGTGGGGCTGTCCTGTGCATTGTGGGAAGGTTAGCAGCAGCCCTGGCTTCTACTTGCTAGATGCCAGTAGGACCACCCCGAGTTGTGACAACCAAAAGTGTCTCCAGACGTTGCCACATGTCCTCAGGGGAGACAAAAATCACTCAACTGGGTTACATGAAGCAGCAACAATAAATCATGAAGAACCAATTCAAAATACTATGGAAAATATAATGGTTGAAGTAAATAACTCAATAAATGGGTTACGGAGCAATATGGATCTAGGCCAAGAATGAATTACTGCACTGAAAAATCAGGTAGAGGAACGCTTTTAGAAGGTATCAGGAAGAGGTGAACATAAAAATATGAAAGTTAACAGACCTAGAGGAGAGACGTATAAGTATCAATATCTACATCACAAGAATACAAGAAGGGGAAAAATAGAGGGGAGAAAATATTTGTAGATCTAATGCTTGCTAAATTTCCAGAATTAAAAAAAATATCCCAGGGGCCGGCCCTGTGGCTTAGCAGTTAAGTGCGCGCGCTCCGCTACTGTCGGCCCAGGTTCGGATCCCGGGTGCGCACCGATGCACCGCTTCTCCGGCCATGCTGAGGCTGCGTCCCACATACACCAACTAGAAGGATGTGCAACTATGACATACAACTATCTACTGGGGCTTTGCAGAAAAAAAAAAAAGGAGGAGGATTGGCAATAGATGTTAGCTCAGAGCCAGTCTTCCTCAGCAAAAAGAGGAGGATTAGCATGGATGTTAGCTCAGGGCTGATCTTCCTCACGAAAAAAAAAAAAAATATCCCAGACTGAATGGGTGCATAAAGGGCCAATCGGAATAGACAGGAAAAAGGTAATCCTAGATACAGTAGAGTGAAATGAAAGAACATCCAAGACAAAGAAAAACATCCAGAGAGAAAGAGCAGCTGTTCTATAAGGGAATAAGATATAGATTGACACTAGACTTCTTAAAGCATCCCAGGAAGAGAGTAGGCGGAGAATGGGAGTAGGGATCAGAAAGGAAGCGGAAAAGAGAAACAAAAATTAAAAATGGGACTTGCGGGCATTCAATAAACATCTCTACTGTGGTGTAACACAAAGCCACTCTACTTGGAGTAGGCAACCTTGGCTGAAGTCTCAACCCAGACTCTTTGGAACTTAAGAGACAAAGTCAGGTAAAAAGCAGACGCCACAGATGGAAAGGAGGTGGCTGTACTTCTGTGAGTCCTAGTGTCTGGGCTTCAGCTGTACAGGTGGATCCAGTTCCCAGGACTTGATTCACGAGACTAATGTATGCATCAGAAAGTTAATTTCCTAGTCATAATGGGGTAAAACATCTTTTCAGTGAATAGTAAACACACCTGGGCTTGTTATTCACGGCATCTCTCATCTATCTAAATGTTCAATTAATTATTAAGTTAATTAGTGAATACTGAATCAGAAAAAGTGAGTTGAATGATCCCGAAGAAAAGGATGAATTCTCCCCACCTCATAAGAGTGTACCATCAGATTCAGGTTTTCTCTCTCTGGGCCAGTGCTGAGTGAACGCTAACCAATTCTTGCTCATCTTCTCTCCCCCACCTCCAACCCCATGTTTCATATTCTTACTTTAGATAGCCAATTAAATTAGTTTTATATTTCAGTCTTGAGATCACCCTGAACATTATGATTGGACTTTCTTAACAAACATTTACAGAACACCTTTTAGGGGCTGGCCCAGTGGTGCAGCTGTTAAGTGCTTGCGCTCTGCTGCAGCGGCCTGGGTTCGCCAGCTCGGATCCCCGGTGGGCTCAGACGCACCGCTTGTCAAGCCATGCTGTAGCGGTGTCCCATGTAAAGTAGAGGAAGATGGGCACGGATGTTAGCAAAAAAAAAAAAAAAAAACACCTTTTAAGGTGAAGTAAAAATAACCAATAGCTATTTATTATCTTAGGTATCACACACGCTTTACCTCATTTAATCCTCACAACAACTCTATAAGGTAGGTACTATTATTATCATCCCTATTTTAGAAATTGAGCAACTGGAGTAGAGTGAGTTAAGTAACTTGTTCCCGGTCATTCAAGGAAGCCAGTAAGACCTCAAAACAACAACCTGAATAACTGTGCCAGATCTTCCCGATGTCCCAGGCTCACTTTTCTTGTCTGTACCTATCCCACAGAGTTGTGAGGTTCAAATGAGATAAAATACACAGCAGTGAAGCATGCATATGAATGAAGCTTATTGCAAAACGGTATATACTATTTAAAAATATACAACTAAAATGCAGTTTATTTGTAATAATGGATAATATAGCATGAATACAGAATGTACATATTTCACAATCACAAAATTCAGGTACTTAAAAACTTTTTATTGAAATATATATGCTATAACGTTCACAAAGCTTAAGCGTGCACTCGATTTTTACAAAAAGAAAAACTGCAAAAATAAAATAAAAATAAACACCATCTAGATCAAAATATAAAACATTACCATTATCTCAGAAGCCTCCCTCTGACAAATGATATATGCTTTTGAGTTAAAGACCTGGATTCGAATCCTGACACTTTGCACTTCCTTCTTGTGTGACTTTGGCAAGTTATTTAACCTCTTTGGATCTCCGCCGAACAATCTGTAAAGTGAGGATAACAGTACCTTATAAGATTGTTGAATTAAAGGTGGTCATATAATGTAGAACGTCTATCACAGTGCCTGAATATAGCTGGTCTGTAATAAATGGTAATTATTATCAGGCAAACGTAATAGGCGGCTGCCTACTCTCACTTCCTGCCTTTCTGTCACTCACTTTCGAAAGCTGCCCTGGCTCCCATTTCTCTTCTCCTTCTTTCTCGCCCCTCCTACTGCCGTAAATTGCCTTCCAGAACTGTCGTAAAATGCTCCTCCCCACCCTCCATGTGGCGAAAACGCAATCACGCTTGACGGCGCGAGGTGGCTCAGCCGCAAGATGGCGGCGCTGGCGGAGGAGCAGACGGAGGTGGCGGTCAAGTTAGAGTCTGAGGGACCGCCGACGCTGCTACCTCCGCAGGCGGGGGACGGCGCTGGTGAGGGTGGCGGCGGCACTACCAACAACGGCCCCAGCGGCTGCGGCGGGAACGTTGCGGCGTCGTCCTCGGCCGGCGGGGATGGCGGGACCCCCAAACCCTCGGTGGCTGTCTCCGCCGTTGCCCCGGCGGGGGCGGCCCCGGTGCCCGCCGCTGCTCCGGAGGCCGGCGCTCCCCACGACCGACAGACTCTGCTGGCCGTGCTGCAGTTCCTACGGCAGAGCAACCTTCGCGAGGCCGAAGAGGCGCTGCGCCGTGAGGCCCGGCTGCTGGAGGAGGCAGTGGCGGGCTCCGGAGCCCCGGGAGAGGCGGACGGCGCCAGCGCTGAGGCGGCTAGCGCGCTTCTCAGCCGGGTCACAGCCTCGGTCCCCGGCCCTGCGGCCCCCGACCCTCCGGGCACCGGCACTTCGGGGGCTGCCGCCGTCTCGGGCTCAGCCACAGGTCCCGCGGCTCCGGGGAAAGGTGAGCCGCGGGGTCTCGGGGAGGCAGGGCCGGCAAGAAGGGGAGCAAGCCGGGAAGGCAGGGGATGGCAGGCCTGCACCTCTGCGGGCTTGTTTTGAATTTCCTGGGCCCGCCTCTAGGGCCACATGCCCGCCCCTTTCTCTAGTGCGCCGGCTGCGCAAACCGTCTTCCGAGCTGTCAATTCCAGCGAGAGGCTGAGGAGAGCTGTTGAGCAGAGGGATGTATGGGGAAGGTGGGCGCGGAGAGGCGGGGACTTTCATGCTCTCGGTCCCTTTCCTCTTATTTGGGCTGTGGAGCTTTTAGCAGCTCTACCTTGACACTAGCAATATTTGTACAGTTCTGTACTAGCATACTTTAAGTACTATAAATACTTGAAGTTGTGTATCTTAATTCTTACAGTTCAAACTGTGACGTAGACGTTACCTCTATTCTAGAGATGAGAAAAAAGACTGAGAAAGGCCAAGAGACTTGCTCTGGATCACACAGCCAGGGAGTGATGGAACTTGGTGTAGCCAGTATTTCTCAAAATATAGGCTAAGGACCACCAGTGTTAAATCTTTTGGGGAATGCGGATTCCTGGGCATCACTTCAGACTAAGTGAATCAAACCCTGTGGAAGTGGAGACTAGGAATCTGCATTTTTAATAAATGTTTCCAGGGGGTATTGATGTATGACAAAGTTTGAGAACCGTTCGTTTAGGAATAGTGGTTGGGGGCCGGTCGGCTCCGTGGCGTAGTGGTTAGGTGCGCGAGCTCCGCTGCTGGCAGCCTGGGGTCGGATCCCGGGCGCGCACCGACACACCGCTTGTTAGGCCATGCTGTGGGGGCATCCCATATAACGTAGAGGAAGATGGGCATGGATGTTAGCCCAGGGCCAGTTTTCCTCAGCAAAAAAGAGGAGGATTGGCAGATGTTAGCTCAGGGCTGGTCTTCCTCAAAGGAATAGGGGTTGGGGAGACCTGGGTTCAGATTCTGTTTCTGTTGCTTTTTCTTGTGTGATGCTGATTAAGTTATTCTTCCTAAGCTTGAGCTTTTCCCCCCTCTATTAAATGGGTTATTGTGAGGCTTGGATATAATATATGTACAATGCCTAGCACTGATAAGTTTATGACTAGGTGTCCATCCCTGACATCTGAGGGCCCCCCCGCCCCTTTTCCCAGCAACTGTTGTCTCCAAGTCCATGTAGGAGTAAAACTCCTACACAATGTAAGGTCTTAAAGGTGATCCTGAGTTGATAATAAACATTTATTGAATTAAATTATCTAGTGCAGAGCCTCTGGGCAAATTAATCTGTATTTATGAAACCTAATTTTTGCAGCATTGCCAGAGTGAAGTATAATTAGATAGCACTGTAACTCATTAAAAGAAATGTGTGAAAATATGATTGAGAGGAATCTTTTCTGAATGCTAAATTTTGCACATGAACTATAAGATGGATGAATTATGTTGTTGGTTATTTTACTGTAATCTCTCATATCTTCAGAAACTTGACCTATTTTTTTAGATCATAACTCAGAAACCAGTAAGGAGGAAAAGAAGCCATAAAAGTGATTAACAGATTTTATAATATTTGTGCAGTAAAGAGCATAACATAACAGTTGCAACTTAAAAATTGCCAACAATCAAACTGATTTGATTGACAGATGTATCATTGTTTGGGATTGCTATATTACAAATAAATACTCATGTTTTCTGCCTTGAAATGGTGGTTATGGAAATTGTTTTAAGCCTATAAAATTGAATTATCTTTTGGAAATATAAATAAGGCAAGGTCCTTCCTGCTCTTAAAATGCTTACGTTTTATGAAGAGTAATAGATGTACACATGTGAAGGTAACATATGATGGGATGTATTACAGGAAAGATACAAAGTACTTACGTAGCTCAGAGAGCTGGGACTATTACTCCAGGGCATGAGTTGGTGGTGGTGGGTGCCGTTTGCACTGAGCCTTGAGAGAAGATTAATATAGTTTTTTGATTTGCACATACCTTGTTTTATAAAATTTGTCTTTAATATAAGGTAGCTCCAGGAAAAATAGTGGATCTTTTTGTTATTGATTTGAAAATTTTATTTTACGATATGGACAAGCTGAAGGAGTTTTGGATGGGTGACGGAAACAAAGTGAAAATCCCATTTAAAGATCACGTGGTTGTGTTGGGGAAGAGAGCTTGAGAGGAGTGGGAGAAACATTTGAGAAACAATTCATCTCTGGACCTTAGTAAAATAGCCCCAGTTACTTGGTACATAACATGTCATTTTCTTGAAAGTTGTTTTCATTTTTTAAACAGTTGGAAGTGTAGCTGTGGAAGACCAGCCGGATGTCAGTGCCGTGCTGTCAGCCTACAACCAACAAGGAGACCCCACAATGTATGAAGAATACTATAGTGGACTGAAACACTTCATTGAATGTTCCTTGGACTGCCATCGGGCAGAGTTATCCCAACTCTTTTATCCTCTATTTGTACACATGTACTTGGAACTAGTCTACAATCAACATGAGAATGAAGCAAAATCATTCTTTGAGAAGTATGTGAATTTTTATATATATTATGTATATGTATATATAATGTATGTACATGTCTGTAACCACACAAATGTAAGATTGGAACTCAAAGAGTACTTTATGAAGGAGAGGTACCTGGTACTATGAGAACCTAAAATGAGGGGGTTTGATCTAGTTGGAGAAGTCAGGGAAGACTCCCACAGGAAGTGATGCTTGAAGTGAGATCTGACGATTGGGTAGGTGTTAACCAGATGAAGAGAAGAGGGAAAACCATGTATGAAAGCTCTGTGGCAGGAGGGATCATTGTAGGTGCAGAGACTGAAAGAAGGCCAGCGTGGCTGGAGTGGAGTAGAGGGGTGGAGTGTGGTACAACATGAAGCTGGACAATTGGTTAGGGGCTAGAACAGGGAGGTTCTTGGGCCATGTTGAAGGTCTTTATTTATCCTAAGAGCAGAAGAGGGTTGTATTGGGTAGGATTAGATTTGGCTGAGATTCACTGAAAACTCAAACAATAATAGCATAAATAAAATAAAAGTTTAGTTTTGCTTTTATCCTAAGAGCAATAGGAAGCTGTGTTAGGATTAGATTAGACTGAGAGTGACTGAAAACCCAAACAAAAGAGGCTTAAACACAATAAGTTTATGTCTGTATCTTGTGAAGGTAGGCAGTCCAGGACTGGTATGGAGTCCTTGATTATCAGAGACCCAGGCTCTCTTGATCTTGCTGTCATGCAGCTTCCATCTGTGGCACAGGATTGCTCTCCAGCTCTAAGCAATCACATCAGTGTTATAGTCATCAGGGAGGGTACACATCCTTCCTGAAAGTTGCACACACTTCTTTCTTTTTTATGTCATTAGTCTGGCGACACCTACCTATGAGAGACGTAGGAAATGTGGTCTTTACCTTGGTGTCTATGTGCTCAGCTAATATTCAGGTGTTCTATTGTGGAGGAAGAAAAGAATGGATATTTGAGAACAGTGAGGCATCTCTGCTACAGAAGTCATTGAAGGACCATGTCATTATTAGATTTGCATTTTGAAGGGACCTTTATGCAGTGGGGAAAACAGATGTTGGGAGGACAGAATGACTATAGATTGACCAGTTTTGGAGGTTAATGCAGTGGTTCTCAACTGGGGGTAATATTCTTCCTTCCCCTCGGCTACTTAAAAGTGTGTGGAAGTGTTTTTGGTTATCATAATGACTAGGGGGCAGGAGCAGGTAGCTTTTGGATACCAAATGTTCTAGTATGTGCAGGTAGTCCCGCTTAGCAAAGAAGTGTTCTGCCTAAAATGCCAGTAGCATCCCTGGTGAGGGACACTGGACTGGGTGTGGTAGTGTTAGTGGAGGGAAGTAGACATATTGGTGAGGCACTTCGTGATGGATTGGATATGGAGGTGAGGGAGATGAAGGTATCATTGATAACCCCTAAGTTTCTGGCTCCCCCAGCCTGATAGGGGTGCCCTTCACTGAGATAGAAAACCCTGGAAGAGGACTCGGTTTGTCAGGTTGTGGAATAATCTTGAGTTTAGATTTGAATATGCCTTTGACGATTTAAGAGATGTCAAGTTGATAGGTGGATGCTATATAAGGCTCTGGAGTGCAGAGGAGAGGTAGGGACTGGAGCCATAAATTGGAGTTGTGTGCAATATTGATGGATATGGATGAGATTGTCTAGGGGGGAGTATGAAATAAGTCAGTGAGAGGGCTAGGCCTGAGCTTTGAGGAACTCCAGCATTTGGAGTAGAAGAGATATAAAAGGAGTGGAAGATGTGGCCAAGTGGAAGAGATATAAAGAGAGAGGCCAGAGAAGTAGGAAGAAAACCCAGGAGATTGTTAAGTTATAGAAGTCAAAGAAAAGGAGTTTTTAAGAAGGAGGCAGTGCTTCAACTGTATGAATAAGAGCTCTTTAGTACAAGCAGAAGCCAAGACTTGTCAGATAACACAGGTAGTGGTAATAGAGGAATAATAGAACTCGGGACTCCTGGTTTCTATGCCTTTGTACTCATTCGTTATTCTACGATGTCTAATAGAACGTATATAAAGCAAATGTTCTGTAGCTCAGTTTTTGAAAAAAAATTTAGAAAGGCTGATAGTGACAGAACTTCTACTCTAAGCTAATTTTTCTTATAGTACTGTCATCAAAAAACCTCTTCCTGTTCCAGTCTCATGGTATAGCCAGCTCCTCACATGGGAGGCTGGAATATCATAGGGTGCTCGCTGTTTCCTTGTTATGGACAGTCTCAGCTTTTGCCAGGACCCCATGCTCAGATGAGGTTGTGGGCAGTGATTGATACAAACACCAAGAGGCTGAGATTTCTAATTTCATTCAAATCTTGGACAGAAACCCTTAGTTCATATGTTGATGAGTTGTAATAGGGTAACACAGGTGACAGTTCAGGAGTCTTATTGCCTGTGTGTCCGTCAGAGCTAGAGCCCTGATATCTTATGTTTAGTCATTGTTTTTTAAGTGTTTCTGCATTGTTTGCTGCTCTTAGTTATTGATTTGTTATTGAAAGATCAAACATATGATCTTTAATTTTACTTTATTAGGAAAATTAGGATTTGTAGAAACAAAAGTACATTTAAATTTACTAATTGTCACCAAAGCTGAAAGCTTTATATAATTGCTTCTGGTATTGGTGAGTAAATGGATGTGCTCGTTCTTTGGTGTTAACATTTGTTTGTTCTTTAGTCATATTATTAAAGCGCTGATGTTTAATAAATATGTATGGTATTAAGAATATAAGAAATCATTAAAAATATGTCTTATGGGTTTTATGAGAATGCCATGTATTGATTATTGTTGAGAGGCTGGGTGATATGTATGTACATTGAGTTCATTATTACTAGTTTCTAGTTTTATATATGTTTGAAATTTTCCATAATAAAAGTTTTTAAAAGTGGGTTTTTAGAGAACATAAAATTCAGTAAAACAAAGAATCTGACATTTTCAAATATCTACCACTGGTGGCATTCAAAAGAGACTGTCTACCAATGGTAGATATCTTTTATTCACTTATGGCATTTATTTCAAATTCTCTTAAAATCTTTATGATACATTTCATTAGAGAGTTAAATTTGTCATTTTTAGGATGAATTCAGAAACTGAATTGTAATCAATTTGAAATGAATTACTTCTGATCCTACAGCATAGTCCAGGATTATTCAGACTACTACGTTGAAAAATATTCTGGGATGTTTATAAATATATGGGGGAGAGGCAGATCCCTTAATCATTACATTGAAAAATGACTTTTTAAAATCACTGAAACAGGTTCCATGGAGATCAGGAATGTTATTACCAGGATGACCTACGAGTATTATCTAGTCTTACCAAAAAGGAACACATGAAAGGGAATGAGACCATGTTGGATTTTCGAACAAGTAAATTTGTTCTGCGTATTTCCCGTGACTCGTACCAACTCTTGAAGAGGCATCTTCAGGAGAAACAGAACAATCAGATATGGAACATAGTTCAGGAGCACCTCTACATTGACATCTTTGATGGGATGCCGCGTAGTAAGCAACAGATAGATGCGATGGTGGGAAGTTTGGCAGGAGAGGCTAAACGAGAGGCAAACAAATCAAAGGTATGGGAATAAAACTAAGAACTATATAATGCAGATTATGAAAAATTGTAGCATTTCCATCTACATAATTTACACATTTTTCTTATAGCTAGTTTGGGAATAATTTTACACTGTATACTACGTTTCATGTTCTAAGGATGATGTATATATTAGTGAGAATTTGGGAATGGCTGCATTTAACAGAACCCTGACTACAGTGGCTGAAACAAGTAAGGGATTTTTCTCACATAAAATGAATTACAGAGGAAGGCCCTCCTGAGCTGGCATGAGGGCTCCACAATGCCTTCAAGTCAGGGTCCTTATAGTTTCTGCTCCACTATCTTTAGAATGTGGCTTTCTTCTTTGTGCTCACAGATGGCTGTTGCAGCTACAGCACTGCAGCTGCATTCCAGGAAGGCAGAAGGGGGAGGACAAAAGGCATATTCCCTGTTGAATCTCTCTCTTTTTATCTAAAACTCTACCCAGTGTATTTGTGTATATATCTGTTGGCCAGATGATATTACATGGCTATTCCTAGCTGCAAGAGAGCCTGGGAACAGAAATGATTTAACTGAGCATATTGCTGCTTCAACAAAAGCAGGGTTCTGTTAGTTAGGAAGAGGGGAAGATTGGCTATTGGGTAGATAAGTACAGAATCTGCTTCAGGGTATAAATTACTATATTGTAGTTGTGATTCATCCTATCAAGATATGAAAATGACGTGTTAATGAACAGAAAATTAATTTAAAAAATGTTGGCTCTGTTGACTTTTAGGTATTTTTTGGTTTATTAAAAGAGCCAGAAATTGAGGTGCCTTTGGATGATGAGGATGAAGAAGGAGAAAATGAAGAAGGAAAACCTAAAAAGAAGAAGCCTAAAAAAGACAGTATTGGATCCAAAAGCAAAAAACAAGATCCCAATGCTCCACCTCAAAACAGGTGAGGAAAAAACCTCAAGACCATGTGTGGAGGTGTCAGAGGATACATTATAGAACCAAGTTTCTTAATATTCAGAGTAATTTCCAGTCTGTTTTTCTTTCACAGAATCCCTCTTCCTGAGTTGAAAGATTCAGATAAGTTGGATAAGATAATGAATATGAAAGAAACCACCAAAAGAGTACGCCTTGGGCCAGACTGTTTACCCTCCATTTGTTTCTATACATTCCTCAATGCTTACCAGGTTGGTAAAATAATTGAGCAATTTCTGCCTAGAGAATCAGGTAAAATGGTGATTTACCACTAAAAGAAACTTAAATTTGTTAACTAAAATGGAGTTTTCTTATTTAACCTTTGATATAAATATAGCTTAAAGACAGTATTAGGGGGCTGGCCCCGTGGCTTAGTGGTTAAGTGCGCGTGCTCTGCTATTGGCGGCCTGGGTTCGGATCCCGGGCGCGCACCGACGCACCGCTTGTCTGGCCATGCTGAGGCGGCGTCCCACATACAGCAACTAGAAGGATGTGCAACTATGACATACAACTATCTACTGGGGCTTTGGGGAGAAAAAGGGAAAAAAAGGAGGAGGATTGGCAATAGATGTTAGCTCAGGGCCGGTCTTCCTTAGCAAAAAGAGTTGGATTGGCACGGATGTTAGCTCAGGGCTGATCTTCCTCACACACACAAAAAAAAGACAGTGTTAGGAAAGGAGAATTGGACACTGCTAGGAATAGATAGAAGGCAATGTTTAAAAGACCTTTAGCAACTTGTAGGTACCAGAATCTTGCTCATACGTGCCCCTCGTATCACTGTTCAGAATTCTGCTAGCCTTTGAGAAGGAGGAAGCTGTTTAGTTCATCTCTATTGAACTTGGTTTAAGTACTTATGTAAACTTAATATTTTTTATTAAGAATTGTATTTGTCTTTATAGACTTTGTATAATAAGCTGCTGAGGATATATTTAGTAAAGTGCAAAAATGATTAACATTTGCTTCATAGCATGCACTCCAAATTGGGAGGGCAAAAAAGAGGTAAATGATAACATGTTCCCAAGGTAAGTGCTTTCAAACAATGGGTTTCATAGGAGAATGAAATCTCAAATGATCTTTTATATGAGAAAAATAGCTATCATTATGTATTCTTTAAGAGGCGATTGCAATTTTTTTCCCAAAACAATATTGTTTAGTAAAAAGCTTTTTTTTATTGGCAGGGTCTCACTGCAGTGGACGTCACTGATGATTCTAGTTTGATTGCTGGAGGTTTTGCCGATTCAACTGTCAGAGTGTGGTCTGTGACACCCAAAAAGCTGCGTAGTGTCAAACAAGCAGCAGGTAACTGAGATGACCCATCAGAATGTAGACTCCTCATTAGTTTACACCAATCTTGATTCCATGGAATATACACAAGAGATTGTGATCTTAGCACAGTTTCACTTGATTTTACTTTAACTCAAAATGTTCATTCCCAACAGTGAAAAGTGCACTGGGAGTGGCAATCAGGAGACTGGGGTGCTAGACTGGTTTAATTTCTCTGGGCCTCAGTTTTCTCATCTGTAGAATGAGGGGCTTAGGCTAGAAAACTCCTTAAGGTTAAAATCGAACATTTTCTGATTGCTTGTGAATTTTAAAAAAAACCTTTAAAGGAAATAATGGGAGAGTACTTTCTGTTTTAGCCATAAAAATGGCTAAAAAGGATTAATAAGATCAGGATTTCATTTTAAAGAAAGTTTCTTGCTAATTGTATTGTTTAAACAAGATAATGCATTTTCAATAATTTAATATTTCCATAGTTTTCATTTTTGTGAAACATTGTGATATCGTAGATAAATCTGAGTTTCAGTCCTAGTTCTAACACCGAGTAGCTTTGTGCACTCTGGCACATTAATAACTATTCTGAACCTCAGTTTCCTCTCCAGTGTATACACTGGGATGATATCACCTAATTTAGAGGCATTAGCACAGTGGTTGGTATGTAGGAAGAACTGTTCAAATGTTATTTTTTCTGCTGAGCTGTGATGTGATTGCCTTAAAAGGTTTTAATGAATATACTTTTAAAAATCAATATTTCTGGACCATTTTAGATCTTAGCCTTATAGACAAAGAATCAGATGATGTCTTAGAAAGAATCATGGATGAGAAAACAGCAAGTGAATTGAAGATTTTGTATGGTCACAGTGGGCCTGTCTATGGAGCCAGCTTCAGTCCGGATAGGTAAAATACAAACAATAAAAATTAAATACTGATGTATTATATTGAGATTATATAAAAGTTAACTGCTGGAAACATTATGCAAATGTTGGGAAAAATTCTGTTAGAAAAATCTCATGGTTGCCTATCATTCATTATCTTTTAGAATCTTACCATTTGCTAATTCATCTTGGGTTACTGGTGTACTAGATAGCAACTTAATGTGTACCCAAATTATAGAATCAAGATGGACAGCTTCAGGGTTTGCTGGTTTTAAAAATTAGCTTTAGTTTTGTATAACCCCAATAAGGGTTGAATTGCTTCTTTGGGTTCCTGCCTTGGGTTTTGTGGCTACTGCTGTCTTCCATCATCTCCAAATTCACAACAGATTCCTGATAGTAAAGGGATATTAGCTAGCAATTGAAGATTTATCTTTGTATAATCAAAAGAACTAAGAGGATACTAAAAGGGAACCTGAAACTCACAAATAGGTATTTGCTTATTTTTCATGATCTCTAACATTCTGTAGAAATGGGGGAGTATTTTGTATTCATATTACCATCTGTATCTTACTTGGATAGATAATAGCTTTTAATCCATCAAGATTTTCATCTTTATGAAATTTTGAGAATGAAGTTTTTTGTTGTTTGTTAGGATTTAGCCAGATGATACCATTTTACTTGTGGGAAACTTCTGATTTCATTGAAAACCATATTACTTTCTGAGTAGCTCAGCTTTTGTATTTATCCCTGAAAAAGGTAGAGTATTATTCGCATGTATATAGTGTTTTTTCTTTTGTCAAAGACATTTCCTTTTACATTCTTATGCAACTCATAGGATAGGAAAATAGCATCTCCATTTTAAAGTAAAAAATTGTTGAGTTTTAAGTGACATCTTAGTCACATTTCTTAGAAGCCTTTCTCAGTTGACCTTATTTGACTATACTTTTTGTTATTACCCCTTGGTATTATTATTATTATTATTTTTTGGTGAGGAAGATTAGCCCTGAGCTAACATCTGTTGCCAATCCTCCCCTTTTTGCTGAGGAAGATTGGCCCTGGGCTAACACCCGTGCCCATCTTCCTCTACTTTATATGTGGGATGCCTGCTACAGCATGGCTTGATAAGCAGTGCATAGGTCTGCGCCTGGGATCCTAACCTGCGAACCCAGGCTGCCGAAGCAGAGGGCGCAAACTTAACCACTACACCACAGGCCGGCCCCTGTTATTATTTTTTTTAAAGAACTCTGATTTTCCCCTTAATAGATATGTTTTTTTAACAATCAAATCTCATTCAGTAGGTGCTCAGTAGATGGAGAGTGTCATGGCTAGCATTAGTTTAGTTAGTACTTTCAACTCTTATTATCTACTGTGAATTCCATGTATAAATTAAAAGTGAGATATAGCATGTCAGTTAGCTATATTTAATACATTCAAAAGTACAGAGAAACTGGACAGGTAACTAAAAGTTATTCTGGGAATCAAATCACCTTCTCTTCTCTCAGGAACTACCTGCTTTCCTCTTCAGAGGATGGAACTGTTAGACTGTGGAGTCTTCAAACATTTACTTGCTTGGTGGGATATAAAGGACACAACTATCCAGTATGGGACACACAGTTTTCTCCATATGGATATTATTTTGTGTCAGGCGGCCATGACCGAGTAGCTCGGTAAGAACAGTGATTTTACGACTGGGTCTATTCAAGGAACAGAATGGTTTCTTGTTAGGAATTACAAACTCCAGCCAAACTCATTTTCCCTTCTATTATTCAGGATCAACTTTTTGAGAATGTCAACATTTAAAACTCCTTCTTTGAAAATGAATTTGGGACAGGAGTATTAACTATGTCTGCAATTATGTGTATACCGAGTCCTAAGAGTCCTGCTTTTCTTTCTCAAGTTAGCTTATTAACTAACACTCTTGCTTTGCTTAGCCTCGTCTTTCACTACCACTGTGAGCACCTTTGTTTTCCTGTCATCTCCTTAAAAGTTCAGGATGAGGTAGCTCAGGTTAGAAACTAATTATGTGGTGGCCAAAATGAGGGAAAAATACTTTTCTATGGGTTAGACTAGGAGTTGGGGTGGGAGAGGAGAGAAGGGGGGGTGTACATACAGAGAACTAGGAAGAATTCTAGAATTTAAAAATTTTTGTACCAGATCAACTAAGAATGTTATTTAGTCTCAATCATTCCTTCTTCTTTCCCCCAGGTAACTAGTGAGGGGGACCCATTTGGAGCTAATATTTCACATGGATGTTTCTATATTTATTTTGGATAGAATTTTGGCATTTCATAGTTAACTACTAATTATCATCTTTTGCTTTCAATAAACTTTTTTAAAGGCTCTGGGCTACAGACCACTATCAGCCTTTAAGGATATTTGCTGGCCATCTTGCTGATGTGAATTGCACCAGATTCCATCCAAATTCTAATTATGTTGCTACGGGCTCTGCAGATAGAACTGTGCGGCTCTGGGATGTCCTGAATGGGAACTGTGTAAGGATCTTCACTGGACACAAGGTATTTTATATCTTCATTATTCCCGCACACAAGGTTGCTTTTGAGATAAAATATTTTTAAAATTAACCAGTGACATACATGTTAAAGATATTATTTATAACACTCAACTTTAAAATTCTAACTTTGTCTTATTTTCTTAGATATTTTTAACTTTACTTTTCTTTCCATGGGCTTCTTTTCTAGGGACCAATTCATTCCTTGACATTTTCTCCCAATGGGAGATTCCTGGCTACAGGAGCAACAGATGGCAGAGTACTCCTTTGGGATATTGGACATGGTTTGATGGTTGGAGAATTAAAAGGCCACACTGATACAGTCTGTTCACTTAGGTTTAGTAGAGATGGTGAAATTTTGGCATCAGGTAAATGACTAGAAATGGCTTTATGGTGAAAGGTAAATGGAATGTTAAAAGCAAAGACTGAGTTGACAATTGCAAAATTAAGTCCTGCTGTTTTAGGTTTTGCTTCTCATTAGCCATGATTCCAGAGTATCACCCTACATGTACATTGACTTCTCAGGTTAAACTACTGCTTGAAATGCTCTTTTAGAAGGAAGAGTTGTTAATCAACTTTAGACTTTTTTCACTAGAAATACAGTAAATACATAAAGTATACTTGACAAAATGTCAGAATCTAAATATGGTGGATGCTACTAAATGGTTTCCTTTGACTTCCTCTTAGGTTCAATGGATAATACAGTCCGGTTATGGGATGCTGTCAAAGCATTCGAAGATTTAGAGACTGATGACTTTACTACAGCCACTGGGCACATAAATTTACCTGAGAATTCACAGGAGTTATTGTTGGGAACATATATGACCAAATCAACACCAGTGGTACACCTCCATTTTACTCGAAGAAACTTGGTTCTAGCTGCAGGAGCTTATAGTCCACAATAAACCATCGGTATTAAAGACTTTTTGGAAGCTACTGTTTGAAAAAGGGAGACTAAAGGCAAATACCTCAGTAATTAATATTTAAGCTATAAAGAATGTTTTGTCTATATGGATCTGGAAGTATGCTGCTTGGAAAATCTGAACAGGACAGTTCCACATTTCTATAGCAACCACATTTAACTAATTTCCGTTAGTTGAATAAGAGGTATTATGTTCGTGGAGGGGACATTTATGGTGCTTTGGATTGTGTGGAATCTATGCATTTTCTGTTAAAATGCTATTTTAATTTATTATGTTTAGAAGAAAAATCAATTGATTTCCATAATTCATCCTGCTTCAAGATTCAAATTGAGTAATATAGTACCATCTTGAATTTTAGCTGAAGAATTCAATGAGCATGTATGTTTCTGCTGTAAAAATGTAGTTACTGTATGGCACTCTAGTACTATGTTAAATGATCCACTAACATTTCTGCTTGGCCCATGATTAGTGGAATGTACGTAACTGGGAAGGGTGAACTACAATTCCTTTCTAAGACCTAGGTGAAGTACAACCATCTGCTAACATCTGAATTTACACCTATTGGATTTTGAGTGCACCCAAACACTCTATAAACCAGGTGAAGAAGTTTAGCTTCCATGTTCTACTTCAGCTAAAATGGCTATACACAACCTAGTACACTTGAAGTCAGACAGACATTTCAGTTGCTTACCTCCAGTACTGAGCCTTGCTTTGGGAAACTAAAAGATTTAGACCAAGTCACTGCCAGTTTTTTGCCTTTGTTGCATTTTGTACAGTTTTTATATTTTTGATATCTTGTAAATAAAGACAACCAGATTTTCCAGGTTCATAATTTATTGTATAAATTGAGTATCACATGATGAGTTGACATTAGCTTCTCAGGCATGGAAACTTAACAGATGAAGTCCAGTCTAGAATCCTATAAACAAAGCAAAAATAGTTTAGACACAAATGTGTTCAACTCTACTTTCAAGACATTCAATAATTACTAGTAGAGGACTATCTAGCCCTCTGAACCCCCTGAAATTGAATGCAAATTCATCAGATTCACAAAGGAGTCAGTAACCCTGAAAAATTAAGCTGTCTCTCCACTTCATACAATCTAACCTAACATTCCACCTTTAATAAAAGAACTGCCAACAATTCAGTATGATCCTAAATGTATACTACAGGAACAGTCTAGCAGATAAAGCAACATTTTAAACAGCAGAAAACATCTGTTATTTAATATCTGAGAGACAATTTCTCCACTTTTGTAATGGGGTTACAAGGTACCTAATATGAAAAATTGTGCAAAATACTACCTGTTTGTCACGAATAAGCCACGGGCTACTGCATTCTGGGATATGCAGTCCCCTAAGGTCAGTAGTTATAGGATTGCAAAAGCTCTTTAAGAGCAGAGGAAAAATTTTCTGTCCGTGGACAGCTACATCAGATAAAGATCTGGTTTTGGGTTTTCTGCACATCATCTGCCAACACAACAAATATTCATTCACTCAAGCATGGGCAAAGGGGGGTTGGGGGGGCACTATAAGAAAACGAAGTCTATGGAGATTTAAGGAAAAGATAGAATTGCTTATATAAAAATTTGAAACTAGCAAACAAACTGGCAAAAAAACCAAGATATACTTACAATTGATTTAAAAGGTTAAAAATTATTACATAAAGAGCTTACACAAGAGAAATAAGGTCTTCACAAAGAGAAAGTCCCAATTGTTAGAAAAGCACATGAAGAGAATGTTAAGAAAAATGGTAAACAAATGGAAAAAATACACAACTTCAAAAAGATACAAATCATTTTTACTCATCATATTAACAAAAATCAAACTGATATTCAAAATAGGCTGGGGCAAAAGAGACACCCTTTTACAAAGCTGGGTGCCCCACAACCCTTTGGGAAAGCACTTCAGCCTAAGAAAAAAATCATAGACAACATTTCATGCTCAAAAGCGTTCATTTTAGTTTTATTTATATTAAAAAAATTCTAATAGATTTCCTCTGCAAAATAAATCCATGAGCACTCAGGCATTCAAATTATAGAAGGCATATTTGTTTTAAGACAAAATTACAGACATGAATCATAGCCATTGGAAACCAAATAAAATACATAAAAAAAGAGCTAAACCAAAATGTTAAAAATTGTCAGGGTAATAAGATACAGGCAATATTTTTCTCTTTTTTTTTTATGTAATGCACAATGACAACAATTTACTTTTATGGGGGGGAAAATCCCTAACATCAAAATGGCCAAGTTATAAACTTTTAAATATCAACTTCTTACCGTTTATGTTGCTTTCACAGCTGGAGTTTTTTTAGACCTTAACTTGAAGTATAAGACCAGCAAAGCAATGCTTCCATATGTGGCCAGCACACACTGAAAAAGAAAGTAAAAAGTAAACAAGAGTCATTGTCACATCTATATTCTTCTAAAATATAACTGTTTAAAGGTATCATTAATACTTACATTCATTCTACCTGTGAGAGTATAAGAGTTGAAATATTTTTTGATACCAGTGAACTGGAATTGGGCATCAGTTTCTGGACCTGCCATGATTTCAATCTTTTAAAAAAAGAAAGAAGGCAACAATAAATTGGTTTCAATGTAATTTAAAAGACAATTTTCTTTTTTTTTTTTAAGTTTAAAAACTCGAAAAGTCACTGCACATAAATAGTGTTAAATTTGTTTGTACCCAACACAGTGGTAGCAAAGTGGAAAAAGCCTTGCTGATAAGAGAAACTCTTGGAAGGAGGACTTTACCTTAGCTGCTATGACACAACTTCAGAATATAAGTCAGGGGCCGGCCCCATGGCTTAGCGGTTGAGTGCGCGAGCTCCGCGACTGGCGGCCCGGGTTCGGATCCCGGCGCGCACCGACACACCGCTTCTCTGGCCATGCTGAGGCCGCGTCCCACATACAGCAACTAGAAGGATGTGCAGCTATGACATACAACTATCTACTGGGGCTTTGGGGAAAAAAAGGAGAAGGATTGGCAACAGATGTTAGCTCAGAGTCGGTGTTCCTCAGCAAAAAGAGAAGGATTAGCGCGGATGTTAGCTCAGGGCTGCTCTTCCTCACAAAAAAACAAAAAACAAACAAAAAGAATATAAGTCAAACCATTCAGCATAGGAAGAGAACACAGTAGTCTCCACGTCCACCTTCTGACCCAATATTGCTTGATGTTTTCACTCCCGGCACTATCTATACCATGGTACACTGTGGAATTAATTTTGAGTGCACCCATGGAATTAATCAGTTTTAAGACTAGTTGAAAGTTGGAGCTTGTGATACTTTTCAAAGTTTCTCAGGTACCTACAAACAGGTCAACTCACAACCCCTACTTTTATAATTTTTCTTACAAATAATTTAGGACCTCTATGGGAAGGGGGAGTAGGGATCGTTTATTAAATGCAGTTGATACACACTAGCTATTGGTGGTGATGGGGAAGCTGGAATCCTTAAACTCCTTAGATAAAAGATAATCAACCTCATAATTAGTCACAGAAATGTAAAATGAGACCAATATTTAACCATCATACTGGCAAAGATAAAATTATGATAATAAGCAGTAGTAGTAAGAATGTGGGAAAACAAGCATTCCCTCTGTTATCTGGAGTATAAACTGGTACAACCTTCCTCAAGTGCAATTTTGCAATATCTATCAAATTATAAGATTAGTATCCTTTTATCTAGCTGATTCATTTGTTCTCCACAAATTTAGCCTTACAGAAATATTACAAAGTGGAAGCATGTTATATGGTTCAAAGATGGTGACTGAATTACTGTTTATAAAAGCAAAAACTGGGAAAACTGAAGTCCAACAACTACAGAAGACTGATAAATGATGGTTTCCATTGGGGGAAATACAATATGTGTAGATCTTTATGTACCGACATGGAAAGATGTCCCCATATAATGTTAAATACAAAAAAAATCCTATTTCTGGACATTATATTATAGGACATAATATTATAGAGCACATCAATGGTTCTCAAAGTCTGGTCCCTAGACCAGCAGCATCAGCATGACTGGAAACTTGTGAGAAATGCAAATTCTCGGGCCCTACCTCAGGCCTATTGAATCAGAAACTCTGGGGTCCAGCAATCTTATTTAAATATGCCCTCTAGGTGATTCTGATGTACGCTAAAGTTTGAAAAACTCTGCAGTAACAGAAACAGAAAACCAAATACTTATTAGTTATTATATAGGAAAAAATCCCGGGATATACAGCAAACTTTCAAGAGGGGTTGTATCCATAGTACCTATGTATTTTACAAAGCCATGTATTTCTTTTATAATAAAAAATAGCAAAGGCACATTCAAAGGTCACCAGAACAACGCTTGAAAATTCGTACGTATGACCACCTATCTACCACGACCGACGCCACGCCGAGTCGATTGGCAACATAGACGAGCCGGTCGAGGTCCGGTCGAGATTGGTAGGCAGTGGCAGTAACTCAGGTGGCTCTTGATGAAATGGAAGAGCAAGAGATCTGTGAGGAAGTTGCTATGGAAACTGGCACTCCCGTTTACCATTCAAAGGCCTTCAGAGGCATTCGCTGCATAGAATTGGCAATGAAAATCTGGACAAATGACCTTAATTTTGAACATTGTTTCCAGAAGGTTCTTGGAGCAATGAAGGAAATCCAAACATGCTTGGGCCCCCTCAGGAACCTTGGCCTGTCCAGCCTGAGGGAAAGTCTCCATTAAAAGAAATCTTTATGACACAGCTTTTATATTAACTGTTTCATTTCACTACACTTATTAAAGGCATTCTCTTTTTTCCCATTCATCTTCATGAAACATTTTTGGATTCTTACAGTATCAAGCAGGTTTCTAGAAGAAACCTTACAAAAAACAAGGGCTTCACTTTGTCAGATTATTGCCTGATAACCCCCACTGCCTTATGTCTAACAAAAATTTTTAGGAAGATGTGGTGTCCAACTGAAACAATATTAAGGTGTTTTAGATTTCTCTCTACTTTCCACAATATAGGAGAACGGCTGATGTTTGTGATATTCCACAGACAACTAATTCTGACTGCAGGGAAGGCCATAGTATAGCAACTGAAACCCAGTCTGGGTCTTGAAGACTCTTGAGAGGCTGACACAGAGGGAAGAGTAGGGAGTGGGATGTTGCTGGTGAGATAAACAATGCCAGCAAAGCCTGGAAACACTTGGGTCTGCACCCTTCAGCAAACCCCAGGTTACTTTTGGGCAAAGATCAGGAACCCCTGCATTCGAGGGCCCTTTGTGGAATAATTGAACTGAAACTTTATTTCCTTTTGAGTCACATTTAAGTTTATAAAGACATTAACGAAGGAGAAAATTACCTAAGACAAATACTTGTACTGTTAAATGGTAGCCTGTGGGAAAGTCTAAGAATGGGGTCTTAGCTTTTGTTTCTTATTAAGCGGTGAACCGCTATTAAATATAATTAATCCTTCCATACCTCTCTTCGCCTGTGAAATGGACATTAAAGAAAAGACCCAAAGTGACCAATTTCCCTCGCTACTTTGTTTCTCGATACCGCTGTTCTCCTGTCTGACTGCACGCCTACCTGGAACGATGAGATCACGAGGTAAAGGAGGCAAAGCCGAGTGAGAGCCGCTAAGGTATCCGAGGCAGCCTTTTGCCCTTCCAGGAGTTTACAGTTCTCTGTTCTGGCTACCTCCTAGAAAAGGCCTTCCGCTGATCGTACACAGACTGAAATCTAACTCGCTTACCGCGGGCCTGGCGAACGCAGGGTCCGGGCCACACTCACTCTCGCTTGGACAAAGGCTGCAGCGCAGCCAAAGGAGGCCTGTCTGGCCAGCCTCCTAAGCACAGCGCAGTGGAAACAAACTGCTACGGGCATACAGACGAAGAGGTTAACTCGTGGCGTTATAAGCCCGAGTTCTCATCCAATATTACGTCACTGGGTGACCTTGGGGGACTCCCTTCGCTGCGGGCCTCGTTTTTCTCCACTGGAAAACGCAATCTAAGGGCCCTCGGGAACCATGGAAGTATCTATCCGCCTCACACCGAGGCTTCTGAGACGCTGTCCGACCCCTCGCGCCCCGGCCCTCTTCTCTAGTTCCTCCTCCATTCTCCACCGCTCTCGCCCCGCAAAGCGAAGGCCTCCCGGGGTTCCCGGACCAGGAACGGCCAGATTCTAGGTCGGCGCCGCAAAGCCGAGACTCGAGGTCCAGTGCCCGGACTCCCCTCCACACCCACCTTGCAAAACGCCGATTCCGCAGGCTATGTCCTTCAACGCACCCAGCTACCCCTCAGCCCTGCCGGAAGAAACCGCCTCCCCCGCACGCGCTCAAAAGGCCACAGCGACCCGCCCTTCTGCGACCATTGGCTACGGCTCGAAGTCCCGCCCCTCCGCTTCCTGTCCCTAAAGCTCCTCCCCCGACCTGTAAAACTCCGGAGTATAGTAACGGAAGTAGGGCGCTGATCCCGCCTACGCTTCCGGAAGAGTGGTGTTGGGCCGCGGGTGCCTTGGTCTCCTCGTGTGTGGTTACAGTGGCGCCGACTCCGAAGTAGAGAGGTGCTGGCATCGCCGGGCTGGTGAGTGAGGGCAAAGGCGAGGAGGGAGGAAACCTCGCAGCTTCCAGGTGTCTCCCAGGGCTAGGTCCTCTGGGTCCCTGCCCACCCGCAGTGCCGGTTGAGTGGTTCGGCCACCCCAGCCCGGCTTAGAAGCCGCTCTGCTCGAGTTGCCCCTGTAACATCAGGTCTGTCCCCGGGAAGCAGCTTAAGTCCCTTCTTTGCTGCTGGATCGCCTTACTCTTTGAAGCTTCAGTTTCCTCCTTGTCTGAAATGAGATTAAGGGTCAAGTTCCCAGCAAACTAAATCCTTCTGCCCTTTCCTGTTTCTGCGAAACGTACACCTATTCCTGATTCCAAATCTTCAGTTCCCTCTCGGTTGTTACCTCTTCTATAGTCTCAAGCCTTTCTAGATTCTTATTCCCAAGTGTCTCTCAGAACCAACCCCTCCTGTCTTCCGTTCTCACTTATACCTAGTTCTGGTTCCCGTGGTTTCTCTGCTGTACTGCAGTTGAATTCTTCTGCCCGCATAACCTTCCTTTAGCCCTATCTCTCGTCCTGACCAATCTATGGCCTGCAGGATATTTTTCTTGATTATTGTCTCTTCCCTTAAGGTTCTGACTGGCCAGAGTAAACATTAAACTACTCATATCTAATTCAAGGTCTTCCACAAAAAAGCCCAATCTCTCTTTTAAAATTTAACTCCAGTTATTATGCTTTATTTGCTCTGTGGTCTAGTTGAACAGTTCTTCATAGAAAGGGAACAGCAAGCTTTTGAGCAATTGTTTGACAGACAAATTGCTGGTGCTCAGTGAAATAATTGGCTTTTCCTGTTTACATGCTTTTTCTCATATTCCTTCTCCTTTTCCGTTTCTACCTGTCAAAATGTTATTCAACTTTTAACATTCAGCTTAAAAGCATCCTTTTTAGGAAGTTTGCCTCCTTTACTAAAGCCTCATCAGTTTCTACCTCTTTGTTGATAGTTTGTAATCTGATTTGTGTTTTAAATTATTTGCATAATTCTTTCATCTTCTTAAAAGTGTGGATGTTCTTTGCAGGTAGGGGGTTGGTTATATATTCGTCTGTGTGTGTGTGTCTTAACTGTAGCTGCCTAATGATATTTACTACATTGAATCTATAACTTCTTTTCCTGGGGGAAAATGTGTGGACTTGTGGTTTTGAAGCAGAGACCTTTGGAAAGATGAATTATGGATTATTTGAGACCTGGCATCAAAGATCTGTTTCTTAGTCCTGAATGCTGTCTAGCACATTGGTGCTAGAAGGCTCTGTCTCTTGTCCACTGATGGCAGCCTTTAGGAAATCTGACACTTGAGCTATGTCTCACCGTTACTATTTGCATTGTTTTTAGGAGACCCGAACATGGCAACCGTGGAAGAAAGCTTCCCCCGAGGGGGTACAAGAAAGACCCACAAATCAGAGAAAGCGTTCCAGCAGTCAGTTGAACAAGACAACTTATTTGATGTAAGTGGTATATTTGTTTGGTAAGACTCACTGAACATTTTCTCTCTAGCGTCCTTGTGAAGAATGGGCCTAGTTTGAGAATGTGTTATTTTCCAGATTTGTTTCTTTTTCTTTCTTTCTTTTTTTTTTTGGTGAGGAAGATTAGCCCTGAGCTAATATCTGTTGCGAATCCTCTGTTGCTGAGGAAAATTGGCCCTGAGCTAACGTCTGTCCCATCTTTCCTCTATTTTATGTGGGACACCTGCCACAACATGGCTTGATAAGCGGTGCGTGGGTCTGTGCCCAGGATCTGAACCTGTGAACCATGGGCTGCTGAAGCGGAGTGTGTGAACTTAACCACTATGCTACAGGGCCAGCCCCAGACTTGTTTCTTTTTGAAGTCTGCTTTTATAAATCAAACTTGTTATAGAGTCCATACCACCACAAGGCTATATTTTTTCAAGCATGGCATTTAGTATTTAAGTTTGCAGTGCCATTGTTCCTTATTCTTAGGAACTTTGTGCCATTTGATTAAGGATGGAGAGAAAGCAGTTTGATCATTGAATTTTTGAATGGGCTCCTGCCATGTATAATGGTCAGAATTCACATTAGAAATTCGCAGTCTTCACCTAGAGTAGGCTGTGCTCCAAATGCTAGAGAGAAGAGAACTAACATTTGATTGTATGGCCTTATGTCTATTTTATGTAATCTTTCCAACTATACTATGAAGTAGAGTTTGCCACTCCATGATGAGAAACTAAGGTTATATAACTTAGATGAAGCCACAGAACTTATTATGGTGGAGTTGGGAGTTTAACTCAGGTCTCCATGACTCCATCTTCCATTTTCGTGCTCTGTTCTAAATTGCTACTCAGACTGGGGAACCTCAGTGTCCATCCCAGTCAAGAGAGGGAGAACACAGGAGAGAAGGGGCTTTTGAGAACATGAAGGAGGCCCAGACCTTGGGCAGAGAGCATTAATGGCAGAATGAGAGAGTTGAGATTGAAGCAGGAATTAAAGGAACAATTGGGAGTGGGGTGGAGTGGGGGAGTAACGAAGCAAGGTGACAGATGACCTGAAGTTGGAGGAAAGGCCAGGATTGCTTCTGTTCATTCTTTTGGATCTTTTTTCCCCCCTTTAAGATTTCTACTGAAGAGGAATCCACCAAAAGGAAAAAGAGCCAGAAAGGACCAGCAAAAACAAAAAAGTTGAAAATCGAAAAGAGAGAAAGCAGCAAGTCTATAAAAGAGAAGTTTGATATCCTTAGTATTGAGGTTTGTTAAAGTTTGGTTTTGTTTCAAACAAACTGTCTGGGTTTCTTAAGTTTGTATATATTCTTCCTTCCCTTTTTCCTTCCTTTTTCCCTTCTTTCCTCCCTTCCTCTTTATATATAGTGTGTGTTTGTGTCTGTAGAGATTCTTGCAGTTTGTGCTCAGAATTGAGCATTATTTCCCTCGATTATTAAGCAGTGCCTGGGTTCATGAGTTGTTTTTTGATTTATCTGTTTTTCTTTTTAGTTGCTGAGTCCCCTGTTCTGCTTGTGTCCTTAAGGAATTTATGTTTTAGTAGATTCATAGGTTAGAACTGGCAGTAACTTTAGCAGTCATTCTAATTCTGCCCTTTCATTTCATCCATGTGGAAACTACCTCAGAGAAGTGAAGAGCTTTTATTATGTTCCTTAAATTTTTAGAAAACTCTGATATATGTTAGTTGTAAAAAAGAAAAGAAAGTCAAATGATGCTGAAGGGCAAGATTCAGACTCAGCCTGCAGACGTGTTTTGTTTGTCCTGGATGATACTTAAAAAAATGATTGTTTAACTTGGTGCCAACATTAGAAAACTGAAAAATTTCATATAAAAATGTGATTTCTCGCTTCTGATAAAAATTTGAAAGTGCTGACAACACCAGCACGCATTCCCTCGTGTTTGTAGTCGCATGGAACTGAGTAGTGGTTGTGCCCTTCAGACGTGGCGTGCACACTCCAGATGGTCATGGGCTCCACTGGCCTGCTTCCTTCATTTTGTTGCCTGCCAGGCATTTGAGTTTGAGTTTGGGTTGTTTGGAATAAAGTAAAACGCAAAAATGCCCTCCAGCACCCTCGTGCTGTTAACACTGTTGTATGATTTAGACCTTTTCCGGTGCTCAGTCAGATGTTTGATAAGTGCACTGACATATACATGTATGTATTTCTGGTAGCTTTTGTATATCAGAGTTGGAACTAGAAGCCAGACTCCTTAACCTCCCCAGGCGTTGTTCTCTTCCCTATTGTACACACTTCGCTTTTTCTCTTCTAGTCCCTGTGTGAGGGGATGCGGATTTTGGGTTGTGTGAAAGAGGTAAATGAACTGGAACTGGTGATTAGTCTCCCCAATGGCCTCCAAGGCTTTGTGCAAGTGACTGAAATCTGTGATGCTTACACCAAAAAGCTGAGTGAGCAGGTGGTACAAGAAGAACCTCTGAAGGTAAGGGAAATCTGGATGAAATCTGTTACTGGAGATAAGTGGTACACAAATAAATATAAAATTACAACTGTTAAGTGCTAAAAAGGAAAGGCACAAGGTGCCGTGAGAGTTTGTAATGGGGTTTGTTTTTTTTTTAAATAAGGGGATTTTGACTTGGTCTGGGGAGTGTGGAAGACTTCCCTGAGGAAAGGATGCTTGAGCTGAGGTCTGAAGGATGAGGGTTTACTAGGTAAAGAAGGAAGGGAATTGAAGCCGAAGAAGACAATATGTAGCAGAGAGAAGGCTAGTGTGGCTAGAGCAGAGAAAGCGAGGGAGAGTGTGGTGTGGTATGGGGCTGGAGAGCTGGGTGGAGGCCAGACCATGGTAACGATTGTTTTTTAATTCTAGAATCAATGGGAACCTCTTGAAATCTTCTCATTGGGGTGAGTGACATGTAGACAGCATAGAGCGTAGATGGAAGGGGCATGAGTAGTTGCCTAGAGACCAGCTGGGAGGTTGTTGTGGTAATCCAGGCTTGGAGATTGATGGCAGCGTGGAGTCAGGATTTACTGAGGACTGAGGAGGTCAAGTCAGTGCCTGGTGATGGATTCAATATGGGTGGTGAGGTGGAGAGAAGTGTCAGCACTGAGTCCTCGGTTTCTGTTAAGCGTGACTTGACAGTCAGCCATGCCATCGAGATAGGAAACCCTGAAAGGGGCCCTGGATTGGGAGAGAAGATCATGATTTGATTTTTTGATATGTTGAGTTTCGGGTACAGTTGAGACATCCAGTAAACAGGTGATTCCAGAGCTCAGGGCAGTCTGGGCTAGAGTCATAAATGTATGAGACTTCTTTGTGTAGGTGGTAATTGAAGCTATGAAGGGATAATACGTTGCTTAGAGGGAGCAGATAGAGTGAGAAGAGAGTAAAAGACTGAGCCTGGAGTAAATACTGTATTTTAATTGCTGAATAGGAGAGTTGCTGTCAGAAGAAGAAAGAGCGGCCAGAGAGATAGAGAAGAAAACCAGTAAATGAAGGGGCTTGGAAGCCAGGGAGAAAATGTTTAAAGAAGGCAAAAGCAGTCATTAGTGTTAAATGCTTTTTAAAGGTCACATAAGAGAAAGACTGCAAAATGGACTGGGGTTAGTGACGTGGAAGTCATTGGTGATTCTATTGGGAGATAAAGTGGTGGGGTGAGAGAGGTGGGACGGAGATGCAGTGAGCTAAAGAGCGAGTAGGAGATGAAGAAGTGGAGATAGTAAATATAGACAACTCTTGGCAAGTCATTTTACATCTGCCCGTTGTGTGGAGATATTTGGAGGCCTTATGCTGAAATTCAAGACTGTGACTTGGTCACAGACCCTTCTTCCTTTGTGGGTGAACAGTTACCCTCTTCATCCGCCTTTTGGGTTTTTTGATGTCTGAGGATGAAAAAGCACTGAGCCAGGGCTGAGCAATGGATTCTTGATTCAGGGGAAGGGTATGTATCAGGTCTTTCTCATTTGTATTATGCAGGACTTGGTCCGCTTGCCTGAACTCTTCTCACCTGGGATGCTGGTGAGATGTGTGGTGAGCAGTCTGGGCATCACAGAGAGGGGCAAAAAGAATGTCAAGCTGTCTCTGAACCCCAGAAATGTCAATGAAGTACTGAGTGCTGAAGCCCTGAAGCCAGGCATGGTATGTATCTGGGCTCAGGGAAGACGAGCAATGTGCCTTCTCCTGGCCCTGCCTCCTGGGGAGTGTCTAGACGACCTTTACTTTCAGCTTAACTATTACACATGGGCGTGGGTCTTTTCCTGGGGGGAAGGTCTCCAGGATGCTTTGGGTACTTAATGGAAATTGAAGACTTGAACCTAATCACATTACCTTGGAGGGGAGAAAGTCCAAGATTTGCTAGTGGCAAAAAAAAGTGCCTCCAAGGAGCTTTGTTGGGGGACTTACTGATGGTGAGAAGGAGTTCCTCGAAGTGCCTTACTTACCAAGACTTCTTCCCAGATGAAGTCTTTTTCAAAGGCCGGCTGGCATTTGTGGGGAATGCTTGAGGGCTGCTCTCTGAGAGCAAGAGACAGGGCGATTAGTCTATCAGCTGTACTAATGGATGGCCCACTGCTGAATCTCCCAGTCCTATGTCCTAGCTCAGAGCCTCCAAGTCCAGTAGGTACAAAACAGTAAGCTACACTTATGTAAGCACTCCTGTAAATTCAGAGGAAGGAGATCAATATGGTCTTGTAATGTTTGGTTAAAGCAGTGGAGTTTGGGACAGGCTTTGAAAGTTGTGTAGAAAGGTGAATAAAAGTAAACCAAATTGTAGGAAATTGACAAGTGTTTAGAGCCTGCTGTATGACAGGTGCTGTTTTAGACACTTTGAGGAAATTCTCATAGCAACCCTGTGAGGCAGACAGATATCCCTCTTGTATGTTTGAGAAGATGGACTCAGAAAGATTTTTTTTTTTGAGGAAGGTCAGCCCTGAGCTAACATCCATGCCAATCCTCCTGTTTTTGCTGAGGAAGACCGGCCCAGAGCTAACATCTATTGCCAGTCCTCCTCCTTTTTTTCCCTTTTTCTCCCCAAAGCCCCAGTAGATAGTTGTATGTCATAGTTGCACATCCTTCTAGTTGCTGTATGTGGGACACTGCCTCAGCATGGCTGGACAAGCAGTGCGTCGGTGCGCGCCTGGGATCCGAACCCGGGCCGCCAGCAGTGGAGCGCGCGCACTTAACTGCTAAGCCACAGGGCCGGCCCTCAGAAAGGTTTAAGTAACTTGCCAAAGACCAAATAGCTAGTAAGTGTCGGAGCCAGATTTGAATGCCACACTGCTTCCCGTGAAATGTAAAGGAGGTTGGCAAGATTATGTTTTGACGTCTTGGAGGGGCTTGGAAAAGACATGATGAGAATTAGCAGGGTGGTTCTGGATTTTCATTAGTCGTGGCGCTGGGAGTGGCCCTGCAGGGCCATCTGGTTTCTCTCTCTTTGCGTAACATGAAAGTCCTTTCTGTCTTTTGAAAATTCTCCAGGGGAGAGACCCCTCTCTGTCATTCCATTATTCAGCTGTGTACAACACTCCTCACTGTCTGCAAACCATAAGATCCTTCAAGCCCTGGGAGAATTAAAGTTAATATCTTTCCCTCTTCTATCCTCTAGTGGGATTGAGGTTTAAAGTTAAAATTGAGGGTGGTGGGGTAGGATTATGGGATGATGTTGACGTCGATGGTGGGAACATTCATGTTTGGTCATGGATCTTTGTCGTGTGTCCCATTGCCTCGACTCTTTAACTTTTGGGAATACTTTCTCTTCCTTCAGCTGCTCACAGGCACTGTGTCCAGCCTAGAAGACCATGGGTACCTAGTGGACATTGGTGTTGTTGGCACTAGAGCTTTTCTGCCACTGCAGAAAGCCCAGGAGTATATCCGACAGAAGAACAAAGGTGAGGGGAGGAAGAGGGGCCAGTGCGTGGTAGTGAGGTAGTACATGTGGGGATTAGATTTAAATGCCACTTTGGTGAGTAAAATGACAGAATGGTGACCCTGAAGGCTGTTTGGCTTTGCTAAAATCAGTAGTTAATCCAGCTGATAGAAAAGGGAAGATGTGTGAAGGGCCAGAGGGTAGTAAGGTGTCACTAAGATCTGATGGACTAGTTTCCCTTTTTCTCACCTAGAAGATTCCACTGAAATTTGGGCCCCCAGGGCCTCTGAACTGGCATTCTCCTGCCTTGTTGAGATTTCATATTTTTGTGGGGTAGTTAATTCTAGATCAATTAGTCACTTCCCTCCTTTCTTGTAGTTGGTCCCTTAGTTTAGGACTATGGGGAGTATTATGTGGTAGCTGGGCAAGTAGCCATGGATCTTTTCAGGTATTGCTTGAGCCCATGTTAAAGGTCCTTCTCATAGAGGTATTTTTCTATTTGGGGGCTGGGCTTGCAGGTGCTAAACTGAAGGTGGGTCAGTACCTGAACTGCATCATTGAAGAGGTAAAAGGCAATGGAGGAGTTGTTAGTCTGTCTATTGGTCATTCAGAAGTTTCTGCTGCCATTGCTACTGAGGAGCAAAACTGGACCCTTAATAACTTGCTACCAGGGCTAGTGGTCAAAGCCCAGGTACAGAAGGTAAGCCATTCATTGTTACTACCATTTTCTAAAATAACAGTACTTCTTATTGAAATAATACCTGAACACAATCTAAAATTGTGCTGTCTAGTAAGGTAGCCACTGGTCACTTATGGCCATTAAGCACTTGAAATGTAGCCAGTACCACATGTTGAAATGATAATATTTTGGATATATTGATAGACAACATTTCACATGTGTTGTCATTACTTGTTGTTGGAGGAATTACTTTGTGACTCCACTGGGAGAGAACTCTTGGAAGCTTGTGCTTGGTTTCTTCTGGACTATTAAATAAACTATTAAAATAAATTTCATCTGTTTCTTTGTAGTTTTTAAAATGTGTCTGCTGGAAAATTTACATATGTGGCTTAGATTTCTGTTGGACAGAGCTGGTCTAAAAGATCAAATGGTATTAAAAGGCTTTTAATGAAGAACTGTCTCATCCCTTTTAACCCTCATCTTTAATTCTATTAGCTTATCTTTTGAAATTTACCTGTATATTTCTAAGTAATGAGCCTCTGCTGGTGTCTCTTGGTTTATCAATTGTAGGCATTGAGTTTTAACTTCTTATCAAGGTAGATCTGGCTTGATCTGGCTCTCTTAATTTTCCCTTCTCTTCCCCCAACCTCCCAACAGTGGTATATTAAAATTTTGGTTAAATCATTATTCAGTGTTTAAATTGTGATGACTGTAAATATTGTTTACTGTTGAGCTAGGTAGTATAATATGACTGTTTCTTGAACAGCTTTTTTCCTCTGGAGTTGATAATCAGCTTTGTTTTTGTCACTAGCTAAATTGTCTTCTTGCTTATCACTATTTCTTTATACATTCTGTAGTTATTTTCCTCTCACTACAATTTTCCATGTTTTCAAACCCTTTAAATAATCTCTTAGTTACTTTTTTCCCAACTGGAGCCCCTTTTCCTGTCATCCTGCTCCATTGGGACGGTTGCTCTATAGAGCTCCTGCAGAGCTAATATCCTAGGGCTTCCCCTCTCTGTCATCCTGGATCCTTCCCCACTCTCTTGTATTGGAGCCTTCTTTGATTCCACATATTCCTCTTCTTTGGTTTACCCCCTCATTTTCGGGTGGCACAATCTTCGGAAGCATCCTCAAAAAGGAACGTGGGAGGTCAATTTCTTGACCTAGTGTGTCAGGGATCCCCAAGACCACTCCCAGATTCAATGATTCACTAGGAAGACTCACGGGACTCAGCATAGTGGCACTCATGGCTGTGATTTTTACAGTGAGAGGAGGCAAAGCAAAATCAGCAAAGGGAAAAGGCCCATGGAGTGAAGTCCAGAAGAAACCAGCATGAGGCTCTACGAGTTCTCTCCCAGCAGAGTCACAAAGAGTGTACTTAATTCCTCCAACAACAAGTTATAACAACACATATGAAATGTTATCCAGCAAGGAAGCTCATTGGAAACTCGGGTTTTTATTGGGGCTGGTCACGTAGGCACCCTCTGCCTGGCGTGTACCAAAATCCAGACTCTCATAAGGAATGTGAGTGTTTAGCATAAACCATATTGTTTGCGCAAACGGGTTAGGTACAGTGAGCCGCTCGGTTCTGGGGGTAGTGGGAACCCTCCTGGAATCTAAGTTCCCAGACACCAACCAAGGGCTAACCTTGCAAGCAGGCTTTTCTAAGGGTCGCAGTCTTGGGTCTGCTATGTTAGCTCTTTTCTGCCTACCTACTATATCTGAAAACATCTTTGTTCTACTCTCATGTATGATTGGTAGTTAAGCTGGGTTTAGAATTCTAGGTCAAAAATAACTGAAGAGTTTTGAAGTCAGTATTTCCATTGTCATCTGGCCTCTGATGCTGAAAAGTCTGATATTATTTTGATTCCTCTTTGTGTATGTTTTTTCTTTTTGAAAGAGTTCAAGGAGCTTGTCTTTGTCTTTTTTATTTTAAAATTTCATGATGATGTGCTTCAGTATAGATTTCTCTCCATTTATTTGTGCTGGACTCCTATAATCCAGAAATGCAGATCCTTCAGTTCTGGAAAAGTTTCTTGTATTATTGTGTTTTTTTTCAATTTTTAAATTGAGATATAATTCATATATAGTAAGATTCACCTTTTTAAAGTGTGTAGTTCAGTGGTTTTTTAGTGTATTCACAAGGGTGTGCAGCCATCACCACTATGTAATTCCAGAGCATTTTCATTGCCCCAATAAGAAACCCTGTACCCACTGGTGGTCACTCTCCATTCCTCCCTCCCTCGAGCCCCTGGCAACCACTAATCTACTTTTTGTCTCTAGATTTGCCTATTCTGGATATTTCATATAAATGGAATCACACATCATGTGGTCTTTTGTGTCTGATTATGTGACTTAGCATGTTTTCAAGGTTCGTCCACGTTGTGGCATGTATCAGTGATTTATTCCTTTTTGTAGCTGAATAATATTCCATCTTCTGGATATAGCACGTTTTGTTTGTCCATTCCTCAGTTGGTGGGTTGTTTTCCCTTTTGGCTTTTATGAATAATACTGCTATGAAATTTGTGTGTAAGAGTTTTTGTGTGGACATACACTTTTATTTCTCTTGGGTATATACCTAGGAATGGAATTGCCAGGTTACCTGGTAACTCTATGTTTAACTTTTTGAGGAACAGCAGAAGTGTCTGCCTTGCTTTACATTCCCACCAGCGATGTAAGAGTTATAATTTCTCTATATTCTCACAAACACTTGTTCTTACCCTTCTTTTATTATAACCATCCTAGTGGGTATGCTTTTGATGTGCATTTCTCTAATGATTAGTTATATTGAGCATCTTTTCATGTGCTTATTGGCCATTTGTGTATCTTCTTTGAAGAAATATCTATTCAAAAGTCCTATGACCGTTTAAAAATTAGATTGTCTTTTTTATTGTTAAATTGTAAGAGTTCTTTATATTTTCTGGATACTAGCCCCTTATCAGATCTTGTTTTTGTTTGTTTTAAAATATAATTTCTTCTTTTTCTGGAATTCCTGTTAATATGATGTTGGACTTCATGGGTCAGTTCTCTAATTTTCTTATCTTTTCCTCTATTCTTATCTTTGTTTTGTTTTGTGCATGTATTTGTCTGTATCATTCCTTCTGGGAGAGTCTCTCAACTTTCCCATTCTCTGTTGAATTTCGGTTTTGACTGTCATGGTATGAGTGAGGCACTAAAAAACTGCTAGGAAGTCTGCGTGCCTGGCTGGGGCTTGTTGACTGGCTGACTTCACTGTCCGGATCAGGGGCTAGTGCCCTTTCTCTGGGCAACCTCCAAATACCGTTGTTATAAGTCTCCTCTGGCATGTTAGATTTCTCTAGAAAGGATCTACTAACCTCCACCCAGGAGGGTATAAATAAACCTGGCTGCCTGAGAACTGGGTGAGAGAAAGGGGATGGATATCTCTGTATCTATATCCATATGACATTCAGAATTTTTCTTTATCCACATTTTCAGTGTTTGCACTCTTTCTGTGTTTTGAGTCTGGTGTAGTTTTCCCAGAGGATAACTCTCCCATTTTCTGTGGAGATAGGAGAGGAGTGGACCTATAAGGCGAGAAGAGCACCTGGGGATCTGACTTAGTTTCCCTGATTTCAGTCATCTGCCTCATTGCTCTTTTTTGAGGTGCTTCTCACCTCTTAATTCCTTAGCTTTTGGGGTCTCTCTAGGGTGAATCGGCTTGCTCATGGTTAGTATCTCCCTTTTGCAAGCATTTGGGTTTTACCTTCTTAGTCTGGGCAAATCACCAAGTTGGCAACAATTTGTCCAAGTTGTCAGGCAGTTCCCCGAGGATCCTTGTGCAAAGCACCCTCCATCCCACTGGGAAATCCCGAGGGTAGGAAGACTGATGTCCTCTCAGTCCAGAAGGGAGGTGAGCTTACTGAATAAAGAAACAGCCAGTGCCAGGAGTTGTCCTGCCACTTAATTTGATAGGCAGAATGATTGATATAGTTTAGCTGGGGGAGGAGAGACACAGTTATTGTGCGAAATGTGCCATTGAGTGTTTAGTATGAACAGTGTCTCTCACATTCTTAGTTCCTTTAGAGAGTTGTTTTTCCTAACTTGTTCTCTTTATTTCTAGGTGACTCCGCTTGGCCTTACGCTAAACTTCCTCTCATTCTTCAGTGGCCTGGTTGACTTTATGCACCTGGATCCCAAGAAAGCTGGAAAATATTTCTCAAATCAAGCAGTAAGAAATGTTGAACCGGTCTTCTTGATTCCAGTGTGTCCCAATCCAGTATCACAGCTAGTTACAGGGCAGGTCCTAGGGCTGCGTGTGTACAGGTGTCAGAGAGGAGATGAGGGCAATAAAACGTGTTTTGGAAGGACCATAAGAAACTACCAGCGGTGGGCCAGCCCTGTGGCTTAGCGGTTGCTGCTGGCGGCCCCGGTTCGGATCCCGGGCGCGCACCGCTTCTCCGGCCATGTTGGGGCCGCGTCCCGCATACAGCAGCTGGAAGGATGTGCAGCTGTGACATACAACTATCTACTGGGGCTTTGGGGGGAGAAAATAAATAAAATCTGTAAAAAAAAAAAAAGAAACTACCAGCGGTTGTCTCTGGGGACTGAGATTAAGGAAGAAGCCTGTGGAAAAGAAGGGAACTTTTGGTTTTTATTTTGTATTCTCCTATATAGTTTGATTTCTTTTTTTTGGTAGTGAATCTTTTGCTTTTATAATTTAAAGTGATTTATAAGAATATTTAACATAAGAGAAGTAGATATATGTTTAGATAGACAAATGTGGTTTAAAAAGTGCTATGAGTGGGCTGGCCTGGTGGCGCAAGTGGTTAAGTGCACGTGTTCCACTGCGGCGACCCGGGGTTCGCTGGTTTGGATCCCGGGCGCGCACCAACACACAACTTGTCAAGCCGTACTGTAGCAGCATCCCATATAAAGTGGAGGAAGGTGGGCATGGATGTTATCCCAGGGCCAGTCTTCCTCAGCAAAAAAGAGGAGGATTGGCAGATGTTAGCTCGGGGCTGATCTTCCTCACACACACACAAAAAAAGTGTTATGAGTGCTATAGATCCCATTTTGAAAAAAATTTGAAAAAGAGGACACCTGGTTAAAATACTAGAAGATTATGCAGTCAACAGTGATTAACTCTGGGTGATTTTTCTACCCTTATCTAATATTCAGAGTTTCTACAATGAACGTGGATATTTGGGAAGAGAATCCCAATTTATGTTGTTCAGAATTTTTTTTAAATCCTAAAATGATTTCTTTCTGTTATTTTTTGTTTTTAAGGGTAATGCATGCTAATGGAAGCTATAGAGCCTTTTTTTTAAAAGTGAAAATAAGATTTTTTGCCACCTAGTGATAGTATTATTAACATTTTGGTGAACCTCTTTCTGGTAATTTTTTCTCCCTATAGTCATATTTGTGTGTGGAGTTGAGACATTTTACATGCTTTAACCTTGTGGTCGAGCAGGCTGTTTCTGGTGTTTCAGATGAGCCTCTGATGTAGTGATGCCAGTACGTGGTTTCTGTTGTTTAGTACTTATATCCATAACCTGGTCAGCACGTGGAGAGTCTTGATCTCAGAAAGTCTGCTCTAGGTGCCTTCTCGCCTGTGTGCCTCCTCCTGCTCATTTTGCCCTTTCCCTTGTCTAGGTGAGGGCCTGTGTCCTCTGTGTCCATCCTCGGACCAGAGCCGTGCGGCTGAGCCTGCGTCCCGTCTTCCTGCAGCCTGGGCGCCCACTCACCCGGCTCTCTTGCCAGCAGCTGGGAGCTGTGCTGGATGACGTTCCTGTCCAGGGCTTTTTCAGCAAGGCCGGGGCCACCTTCAGGCTGAAGGATGGGGCTCTGGCCTATGCCCGGGTAAGGAGGCTCTTTATTTCGTCAGGGATCTTGTTACTAGAAGGACTTTTGGGACACGTGGGTCCTTTTCTGCTTCCTTCATCCCTTGGTATTAGTTTCCTATTTTTGAATATCCCTAAGTGAGGCAGACTGTTCATAGGGACTAGAACAATGTCTATTTTTTATATTAGAATGCCTTAGAATCAGTTTGACATATTTGATATCTAGTCGATGGAAGGTACAAGAATGAGTTAGGATCTACACCAGGGCTTGGCAAAGCTTTTCTTAAAGGGCTGGGTAGTAGATATTTTAGACCTTTGAGCTATACAGTCTCTATCCTAACTCCTCAACTCTGTTGTTATAGCCTGAAAGTAGCCATAGACAGTATGTAAATGAATGGGCCTTGGTGCGTTCCTATAAAACTTTTACAGTCGTGCTTAATGGCAGGGATACTTCTGAGAAATGCATTATTGGCGATTTCATTGTTGTATGAACATCATAGATTGTACTGAAGTGTACAAAATTTGTCACCCCAAAATGTGTCTCTTTAATTTGAAGATTATTTTAGGCTGAGTTTTTTTTTTTTATTGATGTTTTAATAGTTTTTAACATTGTGAAATTTTGGGTTGTACATTTTTGTTTGTCCATCACCATATATATGTCTCCCTTCACCCCTTGTGCCCACCCCCCAGCCCCCTTGCCCCTGATAACCACCATACAGTTCTCTCTGTCCATGTGTTGGTTTATCTTCTACATATGAGTGAAATCATGTGGTGTTTGTCTTTCTCTTTCTGGCTTATTTCACTTAACATAATACCCTCTAGGCCCATCCATATTGTTGCAAATGGGACGATTTTGTCTTTTTTTATGGCTGATTAGTATTCCATTGTATATATATATACCACATTTTCTTGATCCAGTCGTCAGTCGAGGGACACTTAGGTTGCTTCCACTTCTTGGCTATAGTGAATACCGCTGCAATGAACATAGGGGTGCATAAACCTCTTTAGATTGTTGATTTCAGGTTCGTTGGATAGATTCCCAGTAGTGGGATGGCTGGATCATAGGGCATCTCTATTTTTAGTTCTTTGAGGAATCTCCATACCGTTTTCCATAGAGGCTGCACCAGTTTGCATTCCCACCAGCTGTGTATGAGGGTTCCTGTTTCTCCACATCCTCTCCAACATTTGTTGTTTTTTGTCTTGGTGATTATATAGGCTGATTGTTTTTAAGAAACAAAAGACCCAGAAAGTTTTTCTTACTACCTTCCCTTAACTGCTTAAAAGAATTCAGGGGGCTGGCCCAGTGGCGCAAGCAGTTAAGTGCGTGCGCTCCACTGCAGCGGCCCAGGATTCGCTGGTTTGGATCCTGGGAGCACACTGACGCACCGCTTGTTAAGCCATGCTGTGGCGGCGTCCCATATAAAGTAGAGGAAGATGGGCATGGATGTTAGCCCAGGGTCAGTCTTCCTCAGCAAAAACAGGAGGATTGGCAGATGTTAGCTCAGGGCTGGTCCTCCTTACAAAAAAAAAAAAAAAAAACAGATTAAAAAAATCCTATCTCAAGAAGCAAGCTGTCATCTTAGCATGACATGAGCAAGGTGGTAGACAGGGACAGGGAGGAACCTAGAAAAGCCTGTTTGTTGGGCTCCCCTCTATGTTCTTCTGTTTCTGTGTGGCCAAATACTTGTTTTCCAAACATGTGCTTGCTCCTTTTTACCTCCCTATAATTTGCCTTCCTTTCCTTTGAAGTCCCTGACTCTCCCCACTGCCAACATCTTTTGTCTTTAGCTGAGGATGGTATTTAAGATGAGGGCTTCGGCCATTTTGGTGAGTTACTTGGTTTTCCTGGGTTTCTCTCATGTATGCATGTTATTAAACTTTTGTTTTTCTCCCGTTAATCTGTCTCATGTCAATTTAATTCTTAGATCAGCCAGAATAACCTAGAAGAGTAGAAGAAAATTTCTTCCTTCCCTGCAGTACCTAAACCTAGATGGTATAGCCAACAACACGCCTAGGCTATATGGTACTAATCTTATGGGGCCACCGTCCTATATGCTGTCCATCATTGACCAAAACATTGTTATGCAGCGCATGACTGTATTTACAAAAATAGGCACTGATTGTGAGCTGTAATTTACTAATCCGTCATCTAGACTGTCCTCTGACCTTATAGAGGTTCTTTGATCATAAAGAGCAGTTTTTTAGTTTTTTAGTTAGAGGAGTAACAGGTTTTTATGGTAGGTGATAAATGTGTTGAGTCATCTCCGTGTACTTTAATATCTGATTGCCTCAGGTCTGATGTCTCTGGCTTGTCCTTAATCACTTGGTCCTTTGTAGCTCAGCCATCTCTCCGATCCTAAGAACATCTTCAATCCTGAGATCTTCAAGCCAGGGAACACTCACAAGTGTAGAGTCATCGACTACAGCCAAATGGATGAACTGGCTTTGCTCTCTCTGCGGACGTAAGTCTGTCATTAACAGGTGTGGGGTGCAGAGGTGTGCTCCTGTGCAGATGCACATTCAAGTTTCTCCTGGCCTTGCCCTGTGAGGATTTCCTTTCTTGCCAACATGATTTCAGTAGCCCTGAATTTTAGGCAGCCTCTGTCCTAGTTTATTTAATCTTGTATTTTTCTTTTATTCTAGGTCTATTATTGAAGCTCAATATCTTAGATATCATGACATCAAACCTGGGGCACTGGTAAAGGTGAGACCTCAAGCATATAATTAGATACCCCCCCCAACTTCACACGTTTGGTTCACAGATTAACAGTCAGCTCATTAGTCCTCATGTGAACACATTTAAAGTCATGTTCCTTGCCTCTGCCTGCTAACTGGAATTTCTTTTTGTTCCCTTGGGTAACTTGTAATTATTTTCAAGGTAAGGTCTTACTAGTACCACCCAACTACTCAGAGGCAGTAGGTCATAATTCCTGGGATTTGATGCTGTTTGTTAGACCAGGTCAAAAGTTAGTTCTGTGATAATTGAGCTAGCGGGGAGATTAGTAAGAAGCCAGTTCCAGTTGCCTCTCCAGTCCAACCTTTTAGCCCCAATAGAGCAGCTCCCCTTTATGTGTAGAGTTTATTCCTTAGAAGACAGTTCCCTCCTTTAGAGAATGTACTTGTAAGGCAGACAGAAAGAACATGCTCACACAGAAAGATGTGAAGGTTACCATAAATGAACCCGACTGCATCCGGATCAGTGTGGGGTGTGTGCTTTACCCCTATGAGATCTGGAATAACAGACACAGTTAGCCCAGGAAGCTGGGCTTTGAAAGAGAGGTGTGACATGCTTTGTTGTAAGAGGGGGAGGAAAGACTGTTTTTGAGGCATCATGGCATCTCTTCTTTGGACTCCCTAGGGCACAGTGCTGACCATAAAGTCATACGGGATGCTGGTGAAGGTGGGCGAGCAAATCAGGGGCCTGGTACCTCCCATGCACCTGGCTGACATCCTGATGAAGAATCCAGAGAAGAAGTACCACGTTGGGGATGAGGTCAAGTGCCGGGTGAGCCTCCTGAAGGGTCTCTATTGGGGTTTTGACCAGATGGGAAGAGAGCAGTGCTTCTCAGCTAAAGTTTCTGCCTCTTTCCACAAAATGACCACGTAACATCTGCAGTGTTGTGCCTGGCATTGAGAAGAGGAAACTGGGTCCCTGCCCTTGAGAACTGTGTAGTATAATTGAGAGGTAAATATCCATACAAGAAGAGAGCAGGCCAGTGTGGGACCTCGTGCCACATGGTTTGGTGCAGGCTGGTGCTGTGGTCATATCTCAGAAAGGGGAGGTGAGGGTGGGCTGGGATAGTAAGAATCACTGATGATATACATCAATAGCAACTACCGTGTAACGTGTATTCTGTGCCAGTTGCTGTGCTAGGCACGTGACATGCATTATTTCATTTAATCTGTAAAACAACCCTATAAAGTAAGAACTGTTGCTCTCATTTTTCAGGTGGAGAAATTAAAGCTTAGGAATCCAACTATCTTGCCCAAAGTCACACAGCTGATAAATGGCAGAACCAGTTTTCAGATCAGCTCTATATGACAATAATGTCTTCTAGATTTCTGGCAGAGGTGGGACTTGAACTAGAAAGGATGGGTAGGATTTGGAAGGTTGAGGAGGAGTAAAGGATGTGCCAGGCACAGAAATAGCCCAGACAAAGCTGCCAGAACTTGAGTGGTTTATAACAAAAGCTTGAATCCCAAGAGAAGCTTCACAGTTGTGAAGATTAAATGTGATAATACACAGTGCTTAGCATAGGAGTGGTGTGCATTCAGAATGTTAGCTTTTCTTATTTTCATTTTATTTAATTATTGAGTCAGCAAAGATATTGATTACCCATTGATGCAAAATTTTATAGTAGTGGGGTCAGGAGGTTAGAAATAGAGGAATTTCTCTGTCCTCAAGGAGATGACCTTCTGAGGGATGGGAGATGGTTGGATCTCTCAGTCTTAGTGTATAGCTAATATACAACAATATTCAGGTGGTAAATCGGTTCAGTCATTCATTCTGTTGGACCAGATGCACATGGTCTAGGAGGGAGCTGAGGCAGTGTAGAAGTAACTGACGCAGGACTCCACGGAGGTGCAGTGAGATGATGAGTGTTGCTGCAGGCCCAGGGGGAATCTTAGGGGAGGAAGTACATTTGAAATAGAGATGAGCGCTCCCTAGATTGTCATCCAGCAAGAGGCAGGGAGGATTTGCAGCTGAAATTATTCTCAGAGGGAAAGAGCAGGTTCTTAGAGACTGACTGTGGCCTTTGGGTTCAGGGAGTTGCAGAGACCAGCTCAGTGGCTCTCTTGATAATGAATGACTTAATGATGGCCAGTATCCTTCCCCTAGGTTTTGCTTTGTGACCCTGAAGCCAAGAAGCTGATGATGACCCTGAAGAAAACCCTGGTCGAGTCCAAACTACCTGCCATTACCTGCTATGCCGATGCCAAGCCTGGTCTGCAGACACACGGCTTTATCCTCAGGGTCAAGGACTATGGCTGTATTGTGAAGTTCTACAATGATGTGCAGGGACTGGTGCCCAAGCATGAGCTCAGTGCCGAGTATGTCCCTGACCCAGAGAGGGTCTTCTACACTGGCCAGGTAACCTTTTCCCTGGACGGGCTCCTACTCTTGGTGACCCCATGAACACAGATTTGAAGGAGTAGTGGAAGAGCTACTTTTTAAGGGATAAGAAAGAGAGCATGTGGGGCAGTGGGCCTGAGCCAGCTGAGTGGAGGAGATGGGAACAAACCAGAGAGAAACCCTCAAGGGGGTTAAATGGAAGCTGGCAAACTAATGGACCTCAAGCCCACAACCTGAAAGCAATCAGTCTTTACTTATAATACACTGGTGTCCCTCACATCAGAAATTGTTCTGATGCCAGTTGTTCTGTCACCACAAGGGGGCACTGCCCTAAAGCTGGTGAGTCCGGGTCTGTCTAGGAAAAATAATTTTTTAAAACTTGGAGTTATACCAAAAAATTCATTCATGTCTTCCTTTCACCCAAAAGGCTGACCTGTGGGGATTCTGTGTAGATTTCAGTACATTTCTTTTCACTGCCTTCTGATCTGATCCAGGGTCTTGGAGGACCTCCTAAGGCCTCTGCAGTGCTTGTGGAGGGCACCTGTCTCCAGAGCCTGACAGGCCCGCTGAGAGGAGTTAGCCAAGCAAGTGTGGTTTCTCACCAGGTGGTGAAGGTTGCGGTGCTGAACTGTGAGCCATCCAAAGAGAGGATGCTGTTGTCTTTCAAGCTGTTGAGTGATTCAAAGAAAGAGTGTGCGGGACCCAGTCAGAAGAAAAGAAGAGCCGTTAACGTTGGGCAGGTACCTGGACTTGTCCAGACAAGTCATTTTAGTTTACAGTGACAGAGAGCAGGGTGCTGCTGACACATGGGGTACTGGAACCCATGGAGGGGGAAGATCAAGGTAGCTAGCAAAGATTCTGGGGCTGGTGAGAATTGAGGTTCTTGAGAGAGGACCTCATATATGTTCTTTCCTGTGTGTCAGAGAAAATGGAAATTGTCCAAGAAAGGAAAGTTCTGTTGTGGTGTGGCTTTTCAGCCGTGTACTGCTGCCCTGTTTCCTCTCTGGTCCCTAGGGCCAACCAGCAAGACGGTCTTTCCTGTGGGACCCGGTGGAGGGGCTTGGGGGGCGGTGATGTGAGTGCACACATGGGTCCTGGTGTGTGTGCGGGTGTGCGTGCATGCTGGGTCTTTGGGGGGATGGTGTGGGGTGTGGAAGAAAGCTACTTCTATGATCTTGACCTCTCAGTCATCCCTGGTGCTGGAATTTGATGCCTCTGATCTCCATCTGACCCAGATGAGGTTGCTCTCTGCTCAAGACATGCTATTTTTTGTCTTTCTCTTTCCTGGGTAGTTGGTGGATGTGAAGGTTTTAGGGAAGACCAAAGATGGGCTGGAGGTGGCAGTCCTGCCCCACAACATCCCTGCTTTCCTCCCCACACCTCATCTGTCGGACCATGTCGCCAACGGCCCACTGTTATATCACTGGCTGCAGGCTGGTGACACCCTGCACAGAGTCCTGTGTCTGAGCCAGAGTGAGGGACATGTTGTATCCTTTACTGGTATCTGGGGAGCTGTGGGCCCTGGGAGGAAACTCTGGGTCAGGCTCTGCTCTTAGGTGGAAACTCCACGGAAAAAAGTTGGCCATTTGACTTCAGAAATTCCTCCATAAAACTGAACCGGTGGCCAAGCCTGCACTTTCCCTCTATTCTCTTGGTGGAAAGTAAGAGCAGGATTGAAGTACTGCCAGCAGATGCTGGTGGTCAGGGCAGAGTGGGAGTCCAGGGTGTTGGGAGGGGGCAGTGTGGCCTGCCAGGCCCAGTGGGATATTCCCAGGAGCACATCTAGTCTGCTCAGGCACTCAGTGCTCGCCCCTTGAGCTGGAACAATGGATACGGTAGCTGTGGTCCTCCTCTCCTCCCTTTCCCCTTTTTCTCCTTGCCCGCCCTCCCCCAGCCAACCAGGTATTTAAGGCTCAGAATATTCCCTTTGGTCTTGGTGTGGGCACTTTGAAGGAGAACACTGCCTCTTTTCTCACAGAATGTAAACTAAAATCTCCTTAGAGTGAAGCTAGGCAGAGGAGATGAAATAGGGTTGATCAGTATGAAGATGGGGACAGTGGAGGATTGTGTCGTGGCTGATTCAGCTGCCAAGCCACAGGGATGAGCCATTCCCTTTTTGGTCCCCCCCAATAATCTGAAGATGAATTAATAAGGAGTAAAACAGTGCTTCTCAAACTTGAGTGTGCATCAGAATCACCTGGAGGGCTTGTTCAAACAAAGCTTGCTGGGCCCACCCCAGAGTTGCTAATTCAGTAGGTCTGGGGTGATGCTTAAGAATTTGCATTTTTAACAAGGTCCGGGTGATGGTGATGCTGCTAGTCTGCACACTTACAGAATCACTAGGAGACGGGGTAGAGTAGAAAAAGGAGATGGGAGAGATGGACATTTCATCTGTCCTTTCTGGAACATTCCTTAATGAAGTGCCGCTAGCTCCTTTGCAGGAAGCCAGCTTTGGTCTCCACAGTAGAAGGTGGCCAGGATCCCAAGAGCTTCTCAGAAATCCATCCTGGAATGCTGCTCATCGGTTTTGTGAAGAACATCAAGGACTATGGTGTGTTCGTCCAGTTCCCCTCAGGTCTTAGTGGACTGGCCCCCAAAGCTGTAAGTTCAGCTCCATGCACCAGGGTCTTTGCGGAGACAACAGGGTCATAGAACCTGAGGATTGGTAGGAAGGAGCAGGATAGTTTAATCACTTGAAAGATTTTCGGGGGCATGACATAAAGGCACCTGGCTGAGCAGGGAGTGGAGCTGAGGTTCAGTCCTTGTTCCTCTTGCCCAGCCATGTGTCCTGGCTCGAGGCTTTGTCCTCCTGGAGGAAGGGGCACCTTATCTACTTCACGCTACAGCATTGGGTAGGCAGGTGGTGGCCAAGAAGACTGTTCTCCAGTGTGGAGATACCAAACTTGTTTTTATACTCTGAGCATGTTTAGACTTGGAAATGGATTTTCCTGAGCAGCTGCATACAGATTTTGTAGCTCCTGGAATTTTTGAGGTGTTAAGATGCCAGAATATCGTTGAAATTATTATCGCCTCCCCAATATCATTGAATCATAAAATTTTCAGACTGGAAAAGATCCTAGTGATCCCACAGTTGAACCCCTGCTTATGCCTGCTGAATAAACTGAGCCCCAGAGCAGGGAGGAGTCTTACCAAAGTCAGTGTAAGACGGTGGTGAGCAAATGGGGTATTGCTCATTCCTGCCACAGATAAGTCATAAATATTTCTTCCTTCGTAGGACTGTCTCCCTGTTGCTTTGCCTGGGCAAATCTCATTTGCATTTCCTGCCAGAACAATTTTTAAAATGGAGGCAAAGAAGAGGGCCCCGGAAACATGCATAGCAAGGGGCAGAGGGTTGCCATTGGGTGTTAGAGACATGGACAGTGAGGTGTCCCTCCGGCTTGCCAGTGATATGCCTTCTTGGCTGGGTGCCCTCTAGAAGGCTGGGTTGGGCAGCCAGGGCCTCTCCTACGTTTTTATGGAAGGAGAGTAGAGTTGTACTCAGGGAGGGCTGGGGGGAACTTCCTGGGTCCCATCTCCCCCGTCCCACACTCTTCTGGGTGCATTAAGTGGGTTATCTTAATAGAGACTTCTTTTGCCTTCTCCATTTTCTGTCCACTCTTCCCCTCAGATCATGAGTGACAAGTTTGTGACCTCCACAAGTGACCACTTTGTCGAGGGGCAGACGGTGGTTGCAAAGGTGACCAACGTGGACGAGGAGAAGCAGCGGATGCTGCTGTCGCTGCGGCTGTCAGACTGTGGTCTGGGGGACCTGGCTACCACCAGCCTCCTCCTCCTGAGCCAGTGCCTGGAGGAGCGGCAGGGCGTGCGCAGCCTCATGAGCAACCGAGGTGGGGGCAGGAGGGCAGAGGAGGAGGGTTGGGCAGAGAGTGTGTGTTGTAAGTTATGCCTGTCTGTTCTGATGAGTTATTAGGCTTCCTAGAATTAAAAAAAAAAAAAATAAGTAAACTTTTTAATGGGAGTATGACCTACAGCAGGTACACAAATCATTAAGTATACAGCTCAGTAAATGTTTATAAAATGAACACCGCTATTTAACTACCATCCAGATTCAGGTGTAGATCATTACCAGCATCCCAGAAGTCCCCCTATGCTCCCTCTCAGTCCAGAATCACAATTTCCCTTTGTTTTGTGGCCTCGGGTTTGCATTTGTTATGGAATTTATTCATCTCTTCACTTTTGTTCCTTTATTCAACAAATTTGTATGTGGATCATATGTGGATGATGAAATGGAACAGAGACCTGCTAGAAGACTTCATGAGGGGTTATTATTCTGACCCTCCTAAGCTTTGAACCATTGTGTAGGATTGTTGGAACCCTAATGGGATTTGAGAACAAGAGGCATGGGAGGGTACATTCCAAACAGAAGGAATGAAAATTCAGAAACCGGAGGAAAGCATATGGTTCTGGTATTTTTTTGGCTATTTTCGTGAATTATGGCCAGGTGGGATTAGCGAGGGACATAAGTGTCTGCCTGTGATAGAAGTTTTCATGGATATTGGACATTTTTACCAAAAGTGATTTTACCTTCACAGTGGTTGCAGTGCTCCACTGTCCTCTGTGGGCAGGACGTTTCCAGAGGAGAAGAATGGTCTGACTGTTGTTTTGTGTTGCTAATCCCTGTTTCCTTTGGGACTCTGGCAGACTCTGTGTTGATCCAGACACTGGCTGAGATGACCCCAGGAATGGTCCTTGACCTAGAGGTGCAGGAGGTGTTGGAGGATGGCTCAGTGGTGTTCAGTGAGGGCCCGGTGCCTGGCCTGGTCCTGAGAGCCAGCAAATACCATCGGGCAGGTGAGTGCTTGTGCCTCGCCCATCATGGTTGGTGGAGGAAACCTTTTGCCCTTTGTTCCCTCTCCTGGCTACAAGATTTCCAAATACATAGGATAGATAAGCTGATTCAGTAGAAATTTTGGGCATGCCTGTCTTGTGTGAATGCAAATCAGAACCACTGACAGCATACTAAAGAAGATTTAGGTGTGAATCCTTTCATTGTTATAATTGGGTAAATCCAGATTTTTATGTATCAGGTGGTATAAATTAAGGCGCCCCTGAACTGGAACTGTGGGAGCTGGACCCTTGGTTTCCCCAGCCCATATAGACCCAGGACGTACGTCTTCTTTTCTTTTTGTGCCTAAGGGTTTGAGGGCTCCTGTCTCCCTTCACCCTGCTCCAGGGGGGTGATCACGTTGTGTTTGGTTCTGCACTGCAGGGCAGGAGGTGGAATCTGGGCAGAAAAAGAAGGCTGTAATCTTAAATGTCAATATGTTGAAGTTGGAAGTACATGTTTCCCTTTGCCACGATTTGGTGAATAAAAAAGCTAAAAAGGTAAGCTTGCTGATGACTCCGTTTCCATTGTTTCAAATGTGTCACCCACCCCTTCATCTGACACTCTTTGCTCAGGGGCTCTAATACAAATTCCTATAGATAGGGTGACCGTATACCTTAATTTGTCTGGGACATTCCCAGTTTCTATCTCGTGTCCTGCTGTGGTTATTAATAGCACTGACTTTCACTCTGGTTCAGATGATAAATTATATGGTCACTGTGTCTTTAGGGCCAGGCAGGTAATGTAAATGAGTGAGGTGGGCCAGGCGGGTTAGGGAGCTGTAACAATAGGACTCTGACAGACCGAAGAGCGTGTGCCCTACCCACAAGGGGCAGAGACTGTTCAGCTCCTTTTGGTTGTTGCCAGGTGGGAACATCTGGGTTTAGTATCTTTGATTTTTAAGAGAAGGCAAAATTTGGATTTTTATTTGTAAATGTGGGAAATGTTGGAAACTATTTTTTTAAAACATATGAATCAAGCAAAACATGTCTGTGGGTAGTTCTGACATCCAGGCTGCTCATCCACACCCTCTCGTGTATGCTATTATGTGACAGAAGAACGAGTTCAAAGGAGAACTCAAAATTAGTAGTATTGTTCTCTGGATGATGTATATATTTGGTCATCATCTAAAGTACTTATTAAGCACCTAGTTGCATATAGTATGGTATAGACAATTATATAGATATAATTCTTAACTTCTAGTTGCTTATAATTCTAAGACTTTAAGAGAGACAAAGAATTAGAAAACAGTACTAACCCCCCACTAAGTTTCCAGCAGGTCCCTATTCCATTTTATCATCCAAGTGAAGCTTGTACATAAAAGAGCATCAACACAGTTTGGATTTGGAGGAAAGACAGGCTAAATGCCTAGCACACAATAAGCTCTCAGTAACTACGCTATTCATTGAATGACTGAAAGAGTGAGTAAATTAGGTGGAGAGCTGCAGGAATAAGAGGGTCAAGACCCAGTTCTTACAGCTGGAGAACTGTTAGAGGTCACCAGGCTATGTATCAGAATCACCTAAATAACTTACAATTCTGATTTCACTACTTCTAGGATAGGACCTATGAACCTGAATTCAAAACAAAACAAACGTGGGTGCTGGCCCCGTGGCCGAGTGGTGAAAGTTCAGCACGCTCTGCTTCGGCAGCCCAGGTTCACGGGTTCAGATCCCAGGTGCAGACCTACACCACTTGTCAGCCATGCTGTGGGCAGCAACCCACATACAAAGTGGAGGAGGATTGGTACAGATGTTAGCTCAGGGACAATCTTCCTCGAGCAAAAAAAACAGGAAGATTGGCAACAGATATTAGCTCAGGGTGAATCATCCTCAGCAAAAAAAAGCAAAACAAACACTAATTCCAGGTGATTCTGAGGTGGCACCTTGAGTTCTGTCAAGTCATCTCAGTGTACAGGAGGGGAAAGCTAGGTCGAGGGAGCGAAGGCTAGTTTGTTACAGCTCAAACTAGCCTTGGGTCCCCTGGACTCCAGAGGGTTTCCCCAGCCCCACTTTGCCGGTGAGTGATGAACGAGTACCTGCACTCTGTAAGAAGTGGGGATGGTGGGTTATCTCTGTTTTCCAGCTGAAGAAAGGCGGTGAACACCAGGCGATTGTGCAGCACTTGGAGGATTCCTTTGCCGTTGCCTCCCTGGTAGAGACTGGCCACCTGGCAGCTTTCTCCCTGACCTCTCACCTCAATGACACCTTCCGCTTTGACTCAGAGAAGTTGCAGGTGGGACAGGGTGTCTCCTTAACCCTCAAGACCACAGAACCAGGAGTGACTGGTCTTCTTTTGGCTGTTGAGGGGCCAGCTGCTAAGAGGACTATGAGACAGACCCGGAAGGACTCTGAGGGAGTTGACGAGGATGAGGAAGTGGATCCATCTCTGGTTGTTGGAACTGTAAAGAAGCACACCCTGTCCATTGGGGACATGGTCACAGGGACTGTCAAGTCCATTAAGCCCACCCATGTGGTTGTGACCCTGGAAGATGGCATCATTGGCTGTATCCATGCCTCCCACATTCTAGATGATGTTCCGGTGGGCACATCTCCCACTGCCAAGCTGAAAGTTGGGAAGACAGTCACTGCCCGAGTGATTGGCGGGCGAGACATGAAGACATTCAAGTATGGAGGCTTTGGGGGATGGGCTGACTTTGAGGGGAGATTGTTGTAATTGTGGGAGAAGGAATTGGAACGGAGGCAGGTTCCCAAAAGTTGCACATAAATCAGATTTTCTTTTAGTTAAGAAAAACATTCACAAAGAATTCTTTTGTTTGTCTTTTTTTTTTTTTTTAACGGCATATAGTGTAGTGGTTAAGAGCCTTGGTTTAGAGTCAGACCTGGGTTTGAATTCCAGATTTGCCACTTAAAATTATGTGACTGTTAGTTAAGTAGCTACTTAACTCTCTGAGTTCTGTTTTCCTAATTTGTAAGTTAGAGCAGTGGGAGTGACTACCTTTTAGGGCTGTTATGAAGACTGAAGGAGAGAACGGCTAGTATGTAATGTGCCTAGCAGGTTGCCTGACACATAGTTATTGTTCGGTATCCATCAGAATTATTATGGTCCATTCTCCACTGCATACCTTAATTATACTCATTTATTTTATTTTATTTATTTACTTATTTATTTTTTAAGATCTTATTTATTTTATTTATTTTCCCCCCAAAGCCCCAGTAGATTGTTGTATGTCATAGCTGCACATCCTTCTAGTTGCTGTATGTGGGACGCAGCCTCAGCATGGCCGGAGAAGCGGTGCGTCGGTGCATGCCCGGGATCCGAACCTGGGCCGCCAGCAGCGGAGCGTGCGCACTTAACCGCTAAGCCACAGGGCCGGCCCAATATACTCATTTATTTTAAATCTAGTTACAGTATGTTATTGTAGCAGAAATCCTTGCTATAGTAAGGAAAGCAAAAAAAAAGAATTCAAAGTCTAGCCAATAATTTGCATATTTATTTCAATAACTAATTGTGGCATCTTTGGTAAGTCATTTATTCTCTCTAGACCTCAATTTCTTTATTTGTAGAATGAAAGAGTTGGAGTATATATAGGCTGTAAGGAAAATTCTTTTCAGGGTTTAGTATGACAATCCTAAAGGATCAGATGAGCCATCTCCTTAACATTTACAGCAAAGGATAAGATTGGAAACCCTCAAGCCTGATGCATCACCAGTGGGTGGTATGGTAGTGCAGCAGGTAGTTTTTTTAAGCTTGGTTTGGTGGGGAGTAGAGAGAAATTATGATCTCCAGATTGTGGTGTTACAAAGATTAAGAGAAATGATTTGACCTTATTTGTTTCTCCAGGTTTCTCCCAATAAGTCATCCCAGATTTATCCGAACCATCCCGGAGCTGAGCGTTCGGCCAAGGTGAGGGGAACTTCAGGAGCACGGTCTCATAAAAAGAGCACTGGGCTTTGGAGTCAGGAACTTGAGTTCTAGCCTTGATTCTGCCAGTGTTGTAACTTACTTTGCCTCTCTCTGTCCAGGTTGTCCTATTTCTCTAGTAGGGAATTTGTCTGGTTCTTACAGGGCTAGTTAGAGGGATTATATGAAAACTAATGTAAAAACTGTATTCGGAGTTTAAGTATCAGTTTAAAGGCTGATTGTAGTTCTGTTTGTCGGCATGTAACAAAAAGAAACGTTTTTTTTTCTCAACCCAGTTTTCTAGAACTCAGTAATTCCCTAAAGAAACAACACATAGCCAAGAATACCTGTTCTTTGAGTGTAGACTACTGCTTGGTGACTGGAATTTTAGGTCATGCTCTAGTGGATTCTGCAGAGGGGTGTTCCATGAGGGATTCTGGGTGCAGGAAAACTAGTAGTTCCATGTAGTGGTGGATCCAGTTTGTCTGGGATTATTTTTTCAGATGGTCTTAAGCAGTTTGATCCGTGGGCCTATCTGCTTCTGCTTCCTCCATTAAAAAAAAAAATGAAAAACAAAACAGCTTCTCAGAATTGATAGGCCATCAATGAATGAAGCTAGATAACACATGACTGTGAGAATGGCTCTGCAGGGTCAGCCCCGGGATCCATCCAGGTTGTAAGTCTTGTGTGGGTTATGGAAGGGCCTCTTAAGTAACTTTCAGAGGGTAAGGTTTGGTCAGTGTACTGAAGGGATCAGAATAGAAGTGGAGGGGGCCGGCCCAGTGGCGTAGTGGTTAAGTTTGTGCGCTCTGCTTCAGCAGCCTGGGGTTGACAGGTTCGGATCACCGGCGTGGACCTACGCACCGCTCATCAAGCCATGCTGTGGCGGCATCCCATATAAAGTAGAGGAAGACGGGCACGGATGTTAGCCCAGGGACAATCTTCTTCAGCAAAAAAGAGGAGGATTGGCAACAGATGTTAGCTGAGGGCTAATCTTCCTGACCAAAAAAAAAATAGAATATTTCTGAGAAAGCTTGTGTCTGAGATAGGTAAATATTCCTGGAACATTGAGTTCCAAATGCTAACAACACTCCTAGAACTTCAAAGTAAGCCCTTTCGTTCCAGAATAATGAGATTTGCTGGATGCACACATTCCTATTTGTTTCATCTGTGGTTTCCTTAATTTTGTATATTTTGATTGTCTCCCCCTCTAGTTTTGTTGTGCAAACCAGGAGACTTCATCTTATTAGTCATTTTAGTCTGCAGTTTCTTCACCTCTGAGGTGTGGTGTCTTGTTTAATTAAGGGTTGAGGTCAAGTAGTTTATTCAGGCTAAGGGTAGATATTTTAAATTAATGAATACTTCAAGGGACGAGTCATTGAACTTCGTGGGAAGACCCACTGTGATCCTACTGGTTCTTGACCCTCAGAGTGCTAGAACCTCCCATTAACTAACAGTGTTGTTTTTGGTCCACCCTCCGGTCTCGAGAGACTGATATGAACCAGAGTGGTGGTACTTAGCCGTAGCAGTGTGGGCCAAGCCAGGAAATGAGTGCATTTATTGGGGAGGTAGGGGTGGAGAGTTAAAATAGCAGACAGACAGATGGTCAGGTAAACTCTAGCATATCTTCCACCTCTGTTCACCTATGTTGTATTGTTACTTATTTTATTTTAATGAAGGCCCCTGAGAAACATAGTATAAATATGATAGTGGTATTATTGCCATATTTCTCCAATGTTTATGTTTTAAAATGCATATTTTGAAGTCAGGAGGAAATTTATTTAGTTGTTGGTGTTGACTATTGAGGAAATGTCATATTTTTATTCCCACTCATCTATGGAGATCTTGTGCACAGAGAATGCCATCTGTACTAGAGCTAAGGCAGGGTTGTGGAGGGTCACTCAGGCTAGATAAGACGCTTCCTACTCAGTTGCTCTTTTGGAGGGGGAGGAGTTCAGAGAGCAGAGCGGTTCAAGAGTCTGAAATGTATCTCTGGGATTCCTCCTAGTCAGTGAGTTTTCTTCTAGCATTAATTCAGTTATGCGCATCCTTCTTTTTCTACGGTTATTTATTTTTTTGTGAGGAAGATCAGCCCTGAGCTAACGTCCAATGCCAGTCCTCTTTTTGCCAAGGAACACTGGCCCTGGGCTAACACCTGTGCCCATCTTCGTCTACTTTATATGGGATGCCACCACAGCATGGCCCGACAAGCGGTACGTTGGTGCGCGCCCGGGATCTGGACCAGCAAACCCTGGGCCGCCTAAGCAGAGCATGCGCACTTAACCACTACGCCACTGGGCCGGCCCCTGTGGTTATTCTTTTTAGAGAGGCAGTTTAAAATCATTTTGGGAAAAGAAAAAACGATAACACATAACCATTGTATACGTATGTGTGTTTTATTTTGTGTGTGGTTTTTTTTTGCTTTTGGTGGTAATAGACATCTATTTTCTGACAATTCTGGAGGCTAGAAGTCTGAGATCAAGGTGTTGGCAGGGTTTGTTCTTCTGAGTCCTCTTTCCTTGGCTTGCAGATGGTTGCGTCTTCTCCTAGTTTCTTCATATGGTCTTTCCTTTGTATACATCTGTGTCCTAATCTCTCTTTTTTTTTTATTGTGGTAAAAACACATAACATAAACTTACCCTCTTAACAGTTTTAAGCGTACGTTACAGGATTGTTAACTATATGCACATTGTTGTATAACAGATCTCTAGAACTTTTCCATCTTGCATGGCTGAAACTCTGTACTCACTGAACAACTCTCTGTTCACCTTCCCCCCAGCCTCTGGCAACCGCCATTCTACCTTCTGTTTCTTTGAGTTTGATTACTTTAGGTACATCATATAAGTGGAGTCATGCACAGTCTTTCTGGACTGGCCTCTTTCACTTAGCATAATATTCTCAAGGTTCATCTATGTTGTAGCATACAGCAGGATTTCTATTTTTTTTTTAAGGCTGAGTAATATTCCCATGTATCTATATACCACATTTTCTTTATCCATTCATCCATCAATGGACATTTATGTTGCTTCCACATCTTGGCTATTGTGAATAATGCTGCAGTGAACATGAGTGTACAGATCTCTCTTTGAGATCCTGTTTTCAGTTCTTTTGGATATATAGTCATGCATTCCTTAATGATGCGGAGTCTGAGAAATGTGTCATTAGGCGATTTCGTGGTGTGCAAACATCATCGAGTGTACTTACCACTGTTGTATGTGCTGTCCATCGTTGACTGAAACGTTGCACAGCGCATGATTGTATGCTCAGAAGTGTGAGTTCTGGATCATATGGTAGTTAAATTTTTAAATTTTTGAGGAACTTTCATACTGTCTTCCATAGCGACTACACCATTTTACAGTCCTACCAACAGTGTACAAGGAAGGGTTCCCTTTACTCCACATCCTCGCCAACACTTGTTATGTTCTGTTTTTTTGATAATGGCCATCCTTACAGATGTGAGGTGATATCTCACTGTGGTTTGATTTGTATTTCCCTGATGATTAGTGATGTGGAACACCTTCTTCTATGCTTCTTGGCCATTTGTATGTCTTCTTTGAAGAAATGTCTATTCAAGTCCTATTTTTTAATTGGGTTATTTGATTTTTTGTTATTGAGTTGTAGGCTAATCTCTTCTTATAAGGACACCAGTCATTTTGGATTAAGGCCCACGCTAACAGCCTCATTTTGACTTGATTACTTTTTAAATTCTGTATCTCCAAATACAGTCACATTCTGAGGTACTGGGGGTGAGTACTTCAACATGAATTTGGAGTAAGGGGATCAGGGGACATACACTCACCTATAACAGAGACATTCTGGTGTCAGCTGTTGAGTGAATAAATTTTTTCATCATAACTATATAAGGATTATAGATTATGTATGTAAATTGTCTGTTAGAGTGCCAGGCACATAGATGTTCTGTGTGTGTGTTTTAAGAAATTACATTTTACGGATGTTACCTTCCCTAGGCTTCTCCCTCCACCCCAGAGGATGAATTCCCCAGTATTAATTTTATGTATTTTATTAATTTTATGTCCAGCTCTTGCTGTTATACTTTAATTATATATACACATATATGTATGCATATATATCTATAAAAAATTACTTTATGTGGTTTTCAAATTTTACATAAATGGTATGCTGACTTAATATTTTTAACTTGTTTTTTTCACTCAAAATTTGTTTTTGAGATCCGTTTTTGTGCCTATAGTTAAAATAGTAATCTATCCTATGAATGTGCCAAACTATATGTATTCTCAAACTGACAGAGGACATGTAAGGTTGTTTCCAGTTTTTCTCTTTTACGAATAATGCCACAGTGAACATCCTTGAACTTATTCCATTGTGCATCTGTGCAAGGATTTCTCTAGGGTGGAATTACTGGGTCATAGGCTATCTGCATTTTTAACTTTACTAGTATATGAAGCTTCCCATTTTTCTATATTCGCCAGTACTTGCTACTATATGTTACAGTTTTGTCAGTATTACTTGTACCATTTTATTGATGAGTTTTGTTTTATTTTAGAAATTATTTGAATTGGTAAGCTGGGCTGATTGTGCAGGGTGGGAGTTCTGTGATTCCTTTGAAGTGATTTGTGGACTGATAACTTTCAGACCACATCCCTTGTTGTTTTCCTGAGAAGAAAAAGAGAATCAAGAAAGTGGTAATGGCAAGGGGGCATAGGGAACAGAGCCCTGGATTTTTGAGTCAGAGCCCTGACTTCAACTCCTGGTTCAATAGCATAAAATGAGTTGAATAATATCTACCCTGCCTAATTCACACATGAGAGTGTGGTCACATTCAGTGAGAGATTATTTGTGAAAGCAGTTCGGTAAACTGGAAAGCAATAGCTCAAGTATTATATAAAAAGTAAAACCATTTTTTTTCTTAAATTTATAAAGATTGTTGTAGGCTACTCCATCTTTTATAGCTTGTTCATACCTAGGCGAGTGAGATGGAACAGATTAGCTCTCATGCGGTATTGTGGCCATTCCCCTTTAAGGAGAGAAATGGGAGTGTGAGAGGTGTGTGGGAGTTAGGGGAGTCCTGTACAATCGATCCGTGGCCACTAGGGGGAAATGGTTTCTAAGCTAGAAGCTTCTCCAGAGGCTGGTTTACTCTTTCCATGGCCTTTCTGCCAACAGTGAGCTGGAGAAGGATGGCCATACTGCTCTCAACACTCACTCTGTCAGCCCCTTGGAGAAGATTAAACAGTACCAGGCGGGTCAGACTGTGACTTGCTTCTTGAAGAAGGTGAGTAGTGCATGCCCTGCAGTGCGATGCCATCCTTCTTTCAGGAGGAAAGGGGGAGAAGCTGGAGACAAAGGTCGCTAGCACTAGGCATTTGATTCTGTGTTGCTACTATGCTGATTGTGGGAGACCATATAAGGCCTCTGCTCCTAGAAAACTTCTGGTCTAATCAAAGAGCTAAAATTATGGTTTACAAAACAGTTAACAAGTAACTCACGATTCAACATGTTTATAGATTAATGGTACAAATTAGAAAGAAATATATATCATAGAGTAAGATTTAAATAAATGCAGTCAGTATTGGATTTTAGATTCTTGCCTTTCATAAAGCTCAGGTGCAATACAAAACAATATGTAATTGGCTGCCAGATTATGTGTTCTAACCCCAAGTGGAACAGGAGTTCAAGAAAGGGAAAAGATCAATGAGAACGGTACCAGTTGGAATATATCAGAGAGAAAGTTGAACTGGATTTGACCTTGGGGATAACTCCTCTTCATTGCTGCCAGATTCTTCTTCCATAAGCACTGTCTGAGCATGTCACTGAAGCTTGATCCCCTAGGTTACCTATTGTCTATAGGTAGGGTTCATAAACCCCAGATGCCTTAGAGTGGGACTTAAGGCTCTTCATGTGCTAACCTCACGCACCCTTTGTACCAGTCACCCTGAAAACCTGTATCTTTTTCCCTTTTGTCTTTATTTCTGTACCTGGAGTACCCTCTATGCTTATTGCCTACAGCCCTTCAAGGTCCAGCACAGATAACCCTCCCTTAGTACTAGTTCTCCTATATATTCCCATAGCATATTTTTCTCCCTATTGTATTTCCACTGCTCTAGTTATTTGCATACTTATTTGACCTACTCTTTGTAGACTGTGATCTCCTTGAAGGCAAGGCCTGGCTTTTATTTATCACTATGATACCATGTGCATAGAGGCTGCTTGATAAATGATTTGTTGAATTGACTTGACAATTGAGGGATGTGTTTAGGGCAGGACCCTGTGTAAACAGTGAAGGATCAAAATCTAAATTGATTTAGAAATCAGAGGTCAGCCCCTGGAGATAATTAACAATCACTGGGCACAGCTGAGCTTGGAGGCGGCTACAGAGGTCACTGGGGTTGGTCCTACTGCTGGAGGACATCTCTGAGGTCGTTTTTGCCTCCTAATCAGCTGAGGCACCAGGAGGGATGCTAGGCTGGTGAAGGCTCTGAGCTAGACTCTAACTGAAGCCTGTGAGAAGTGGAGGTTGGGCAGGGGCAGTGGGATGTAGGGGTAGATTCCTGTCCCTTGGAAAAATGTAGGATTGGGGCCCTTTCAACGCTGTGATTTTAGGAGAGTCTGTTTTAGTGAAGGGAAAAGAAGAGATGCTTGTATCTGCCCCATTCCATTTCTCCTGTTTTTTTTCCCTCCCAGTACAACGTCGTTAAGAAGTGGCTTGAGGTGGAGCTTGCTCCAGACATCCGGGGGAGAATTCCCTTGTTACTCACTTCTCTTAGCTTCAAGGTCAGTGTGCTTGAGATCCCTGGAGAGGAAACCCAGGCTCCCTAAGCTCGACGCAGTGTCTGCTGGGTGTGTTCACAGTGGGTACAAGGAACCGTGTGCTTGTTCAGGGGTTGGTTTGGGAGAGGCTTACTATAGAGACTTAAATACTGTGGTTTTGGATAAATGACATGTCTTTCTTCAAACATTAGAGGAATTTTCTTGTCCTTCCAGGTTCTGAAACATCCAGATAAGAAGTTCCGGATTGGCCAGGCCCTGAAGGCCACCGTGGTTAACCCAGATTCTTCCAAGGCCTTCTTGTGCCTCTCACTCATAGGTGTGGTGATGAACATTACCTGCTCAGGGAAGGGAGGGGTGGATGGGCCGGCCCCGTGGCTTAGTGGTTAAGTACGCGCGCTCCGCTACTGGCGGCCCGGGTTCGGACCCCGGATGCGCAGCGACGCACCGCTTCTCCGGCCATGCTGAGGCCGCGTCCCGCATACAGCAACTAGAAGGATGTGCAGCTGTGACATACAACTATCTACTGGGGCTTTGCGGAAAAAAAGAAAAAAAGGAGGAGGATTGGTAATAGACGTTAGCTCAGAGCCGGTCTTCCTCAGCAATAAGAGGAGGATTAGCATGGATGTTAGCTCAGGGCTGATCTTCCTCACAGGAAAAAAAAAAAAGGGAAGGGAGGGGTGGAAAGGAGTGGGAAGGGGTCTTCAGTTATTGCCCAGGTTGAAGGATGCCTTTGGTCTTGGAGGCCTCAGAAAGCCTAGTGTGGTTGGTGCCTTCTTGGGACAGTTTTTCTCTTGGGGCTTTGTTCTCTGGCCTTTGTCACTCTGCTACTGTCTGAGTCACCTTTACCTACACAATGGTTTTCTCAAGTCTCGCAGAAAGGGTTGTCCACCACATGGCCCTGGGATTCTTGACTACATGGTGTGGTAATCTGAGTCTTCATGATCATTCTGGTCCACTCAGCCTAGACGCCCCAAGTCTGGACAGCCTCCAGCTTCCCCAGCCTGTGGTTGGCCAGCATTCCAGCTTCTTTCTTGGCTCTTCCCCTCTTCCCTGAGTCAGGTTCATTCTCTTACCAGGTCCTCACAAGCTTGAGAAAGGGGAAGTGGCCATGGGCCGAGTGGTGAAGGTGACTCCCAAGAAGGGGCTGACTGTCTCCTTCCCCTTTGGGAAGATCGGAAGAGTCAGTATATTTCACGTGAGTGACTCCTACTTGGAGACACCCCTGGAAGACTTCACCCCACAGAAGGTTGTCAGGTAGGCCAAGTTTTTTTCCTCTTTTCAGCTATCTGTGGGGTTGGTAGAGTTAAAGAAGAAAAATTTATGTATCTATATAAGTAATACATGATTTTGTACCAGAAAAAAATAGTATATAAAATAGAAAGTGAAAATTTTTGTCGCTCATCTCTTTTTCCACCACTTTTCACCATTATATACTTTGGTCTCTAGCTTTTAAGACTTTAACATGTGGGCCCGGCCCCATGGCCGAGTGGTTCAAGTTCTGCGCGCTCCGCTTTGGTGGCCCAGGTTCGCAGGTTCGAATCCCAGGCACAGACCTACTCCACTCACCAGCCATGCTGTGGCGGTGTCCCACATACAAAAAATAATAATAATAAAACAAAATAAAATAGAATAATAAAAGACTTTAACATGTGTATATAGGTATAATTTTCCTTTATGTAATAATAGAATCTCATTTTATATACTGTTCTGCAACTTGCTTTTGCTTTTTTCTCATAGCAGTTTATCATGGACGTTTTCTTTTCCTATGTTAGTATATCTAAATCTACCTTGTTCTTTTACCTTATTTTTAACATTTTTTTAGTATTCCATTATGTATTTTTTTATCAGAATTTATTTAAACGTGGGGCTGGCCCGGTGGCATAGTGGTTAAGTGCGTGCGCTCTGCTGTGGCGGCCTGGGGGTTCGTAGGTTCGGATCCCGGGCACGCACTGATGCAAGCCACGCTGTGGCGGCGTCCCATATAAAGTAGAGGAAGGTGGGCACAGGTTTTAGCCCAGGGCCAATCTTCCTCAGCAAAAAGAGGAGGATTGGCATTGGATGTTAGCTCAGGGCTAATCTTCCTCACAAAAAAAAAAAAAATTTATTTAAACAATTCTCTGTTGATGGACAGTAATGTTGAAGTGAATATCCTTGCACATATGTTTGGATACTAGTGCAAGTATATCTGTACAGTACATTCCTAGAAGTAAAATTGATTTTATGGGTCAAACGATGTTATATGTTTTGCCAAAGTGCCCCCCAAAAGGACTGTGCTAATTTTTATCTCCATTAACAATAAATATGACTGTCAGTTCCTCACACCCCTACCAACACTGAGTATCCTTAATTTTTAATCTTAGCTATTGAATAGGCAGAAATTGATCTCTCATTTTAATTGGCATTTCTCCTACTGGTCATTTTTCCCCTTGATTGGCTGTTTACATTTGTTCTCTTCTTTGCTTGTCCAGGTTGCTTGCTTGTTTTTATACTGACGCATTCGTCTTTTTAATTTTCTAAAAACTGATCTGTAGGTGTTCTCTGTAAAAGGATAGTAGCCTTTTTTGCAGTTGGGGTTGCTTTATGAACTATTTCGATGTACAAAAATGAACCTACCTCAGTTTTAAAACCATTTTATAGCCCGAATCAACTAGCATTGAAGAGGAAGACTTCAGCTTGATGTAGTAAAGCCTTCTGAGAATCAGAGTTAGCTAACAGTGGAGCGGACGCCTTCAGGAGGCAGAGGCTGGAAAGTGTAATTGCTCTTTCCCATCTTGAGTGTTCCAGCCACTAGCACCTGCCGAAGTTCTCAACCACTTATTAGAGCTAAACAGCACAAAAATATCCGGGGCCTGGGAGGAGAAAAAGAATGAGTCAGAGAAATCCAAGATCATCCCTGCTTTATCTCTTGAGGCTTACAAAATGGGGTGTGATTTTTAGCAAAATATTTATTTTAAATACACTTTATTATAGCCAACCCTGTGAGTAGCATTCAGTTGCAATTCCTTCATCTGTCAAATGTGGGTAATAAATTAATTGCCTAAAGGCAGACAATCCCTGAGGTCCTTTCCTGCTTTAAGGGCTATGGTGCCATGTTGTAAGAGGCAGATGCCTGTTGGGAAAATTTGGACTATGTTGTTGCTGAGATCCTTTCTGTTGCTAAGATTCTATACTTTGCGACTTTGGGCTACTAATTGACGTTTTAGATGAAATAAATTTGGAAATGCAACCGAAGAGTAAACCCTGCTTTTGCTCCCGGAAGCTCCCCTGCTCAGGCCTCACTGATGGGCCTCCTGTGAACTGATGCTGTAAGTCTGACTAGCACCTAGGTCGTTCTCTGGTCGCGATTTCCTGTGGTTAGTCTGTCTTTGCACTGAGATCACACACTTCCTGGTCCTGACACAGGGCTGTCTCATCTCCTGAATACTCACCACGTGGCTCTGTGCGTCTTCCAGGGGTCTTCGTGTCTCCTCTTATTTTCTTCTCCCAACACCATTCTTGTGTAAGAAGGGCAGGTAGTGTTATTTTTACTTGATAACTGAGCCCCAGAGAGGTGACTCATCCCTCAGTAGGTTTTCAACAGAATGAAGACCAGAGCCCAGGTCTCATTGTCTCCTTGCTCTTGCCTGTTGATCAGCGTGTGGAGAGGAAACTGGGGCCGTTTGCTGTCTCCTGAGATGCTGAGAAGTCAGCATTTCCTTCTTTGCTCTCCTTCCAGGTGTTATGTCCTGTCCAGTGCAGGCCATGTATTGACTTTGTCACTGCGATCGTCCAGGTGGGTATCTGTGTTGTTGGGACAAGAAGGGAGGAGAGCCCACTCAGAGGACTGAGGAGAGGCTCCATGGGTCTGACGAGGAACCTGGGCTTCCCACCTTTCTTCTCTGCTCGTCCCCTTTGTACTCTGCCCCATTTTTATCCAGAAAAGCTGAGGACATTCAGATGGCTGGAAGAACCTGTCTGCTAGGCTCTTGTTTCCCAGGGAAAGGTTCAAACATCCAAATTTGGGTGCTCTAGGTTGCCAGATGGTGGTCCTGGTGAGGGGAAATGATTTAGTCCCCAGGGTTCCATAGTAGGGGTGAATGTGTCATGAAGTGGATTGGTTGAGGTCAGCTTGCTCCATGGTTAGAAGTGGTGTTTATAAGGCTGAGACTTTAGGTTTGACCTTTCTCTGGCTTGGTCAGCCTCTCCCCGTTTCTGCACAGCTGGCTCACAGACACATGTCCCTGGCTCACAGGACTTCAGGAGAGAGTAGGGCTGGGCTCTGAAGGGTATATCCTACTGACTGGTCCAGAGTCATATTCTTACATACAAAGTTTGATTATCCCAGGTGAGTTGGTGGTGAGAGTGGGAAAAAGAGGGTCAGGGGTCTCTGTATGGGGTCTCTTTTATTCCTTTAGGACAAACCCACAGACGAAAAGCAAAATAGCAGATCCTGAGATTAACTCCATCCAGGACGTTCAGGAAGGGCAGCTCCTGAGGGGCTACGTGAAGTCCGTCCAGCTGCGTGGTGTGCTCCTCAGGTGAGTGAGGTGGGGCCTGGGCCAGACCCGAGTGCCCTCCCTGGGCCTGTCCTGGTTTGCAGTTCACTGCATCCCTCAGTCAACTTCTCTGAACGGAATATGAAGGAAGGAGAGAGTTTGAGTTCCCCCCAGTTTTTTAAATTCCAAATTTTTTTATACTTTAAAAATAGTGTTGGGGCCCGGCCCGGTGGCGCAAGCGGTTAAGTGTGCGCGCTCTGCTGTGGCGGCCCGGGATTCGCCGGTTCGGATCCCGGGCGCGCACCGATGCACTGCTTGGCAAGCCACGCTGTGGTGGCGTCCCATATAAAGTAGAGGAAGATGGGCATGGATGTCAGCCCAGGGCCAGTCTTCCTCAGCAAAAAAAGAGGAAGGTTGGCAGATGTTAGCACAGGGCTGCTCTCTTCACAAAAATAGATAGATAGATAGATTAGGTAGATTAGATAGATAGATAGATAGAGAGATAGATAGATAGATAGATAGATAGATAGATAGATAGATAGATAGAAATAGTGTTGAATTAATCTTGTTTGGTGTTTTGGACAGAGAATATGGCATGTCCATGATCATGATTTGTGAATGTCCCGTGAAATCACATAGTGTTCACAACCACCAGACTTTACAGCCTTCCTTGCTATAATTATGTTTCCTCATTCTCTTTCTAGCAGTTTGTGGTTTATACACTGTGATGCTGTGATGTGGGGTAGGGGGAATCCTTCAATCATATCTTCATTATGCTTGATAATTTTTTCCAGTTTATAAAGCCCTCTTTATCTTATTGGATGCCAGGAACTTATGTCTGTTTAAATCTTGTCACAATTTTGGGTCACTGGAAAAGTGGAGGCACTAGGCTTGGCTGGGACTCTGTTGCTGTATTTGTGACCACAGGACCCTTGTCTCTCTCCTGTCAGCCTTGGCCCCTCAGTTGTGGGTTTGGCCCGGTACCCGCAAGTCTCCCAGTACAGCCCGTCCAAGAAAGCCCTGTATGACACATACCTCCCTGAAGGGAAGCTGCTCACAGCCAAGGTCCTAAGGTAGGTGCCTTCTCTCTCTCTCACTCCTTTCTCTGGGAGCCCTCGGAGGAGATTTAGAGGTAAACTTTAGACATAGTGGTGAATGCAGTGTTCAGATAAATGAAATCCCTGTGTTTGGAGCTTTCTACCTCATCTTCTAAAAGCAGATGTAGAAACTTTTCTCTGCATAGGCACCTGTTTTTGGGGACGAAGTAGGGGACCACACAGCCGCCCCCTCTATTTTTCTGCTCAGCACGGTAAAATGTACGAATCGTTCCTAAGAATAGTGAATGGATTCCAAGGCAAGTGGGTCAGGGCCCAGGAAATTCTGGGCTGATCAGGAGAGAAAGGCCTGGGCTGCTTGCTGTCTCTGTTGTAGTCTGTAGTCTTCATTGTCCACCTTCCCTCTCTCCCTGTCATAGCCTGAATCACCAGAAGAACCTGATAGAGCTGTCATTCCTCCCCAGCGACACTGGGAAGCCGGATGTGTTTCCTGCCTCCCTAGAACTGCCACTTCTAAAGCAAGAGGAGAGGAAAATAGAGGCAGAGGAGGTGGACCACAAAGGAGAGGAGAAGGAGAAGAAGAACCAGAAGGGGCAGGAGGAGGCGCAGCTGCCCGGCAAGAAGAAAGAGCCCCAGAAGCCACATGCGAAGAAGCAGGGCAAGCGGCCGCACCTGGAGTCTGAAAGTGAACAGGTGCGTCCCCCAGGGAGGTGGCCTCCCCTCACGTGGAAAGGAGGGTCCTTCAGAATTCAGCCAGGCAGCTGCCTAGACTTCTCTTGGACTGAGAGCAGCGTGAGTTTGGAGGCCAGGCGCTGGGTGGTGCCGGGAGGGCATTGCCCCAGGCCGCCGGAGGTGCTGCTGGGCAGGAAGGGTGGCTCGGCATTTTTCCCACCTGTCATCTCAGGAAACAGTGAACAAGAAGCAAAGGAAAGCTGCTCCGTCTGAGGAGGATGACAGTGGTATTGAAGTGTATTATCGGGAAGGAGAAGAGGAGATAGGAGAGACGCGTGTGCTTCCCAAGGTGAGGGACGACACTGAATGGGGGGAAAAGGCTGCTCTGGGGAGGGAAGTCCTTGGTCTCCTGCCTCAGAGCTGGGCTGTCTTTGGCACCATCCTCTTCTCTAATTTCCTGTAAAATATGGGAAGGTGGGGCTACTAGTTTTCTCAGTTGGTCATCAGCTCCCTGAGGACAGGGACCCTGTCCTACCCATAGAGTGGGCTGCATAAAATAAATTCTAATCAATGTTTATTGAGTGGAGCTTAATTAAATTAGTGGGGTGGGCAGACAAAGAGGGGACTTGGCCTTTCTGAGCTTGTGTCCCCCTCTGAAAAATGAGAATAACTCTACTTGAACTGAGAGGACTGGGTATGTAGGGCCTTCCCAGACTTTAGGTACTCACATCCCTACCACCCTCAGAACATTTGTCATATCTCTGTCCTGGCTGTACTCTTATTTTATACATGTATGTTATTTTATGCATGTATGTATATGTGTATATGCATACATATCTGTTTTGAAACTTTGTTACCTAAATGAATTTATTTACAAAGAAAGCTTTTCCATCACTACTATAAAGTTTGGCCAGTGGACTGGGTCCTGGCTTGGCCCTGGGAGGAGAGAGAGGTGTCTGGGCACGGTGGGAGTCCCTGCTTTTCCAGGTGGGAGGGGCTGGGGAACAGGAGTGCTTTCCTCATATACCTCTGTGTTCCTCCAGGAGAAGCAGACCAGGCCAGCAGAAGTGCCCCGGCTGCAGCTGTCTTCCGGCTTCGTTTGGGACGTGGGGCTGGACTCTCTGACCCCGGCCTTGCCACCTCGAGGAGAGAGCTCAGACAGCGAGGAGGACGAGAAGCCTCAGCAGTCCACGGTGTCGTATTTTGCAGGGCTTTGCCGTTTTTGCAGGGACCCCTTGGTGCCAGTCCCTGTGCTCTGTCCTAGCCTGGGTGTCTCTTCCGGCAGGTGGGGCAGTCTCAGGCCAAGGAGTGGTTATAGAGCTCGTGCACTGCCCTGCCAACTCTCAGTCTCCACCACAGCCCTCCGCAGGGTCTGAGGAGCAGATTACTCACTTGTTTTTCTGCCTTCCCTAGCAAAAGAAGAAAAGCAAGAAGGAAAGGGAGTTGGAGAAGCAGAAGGCAGAGAAAGAGCTGTCCCGCATTGAGGAGGCGCTGATGGATCCCGGGCGACAGCCAGAGTCAGCAGATGATTTTGACCGACTCGTGCTGAGCTCCCCCAACAGCTCCATCCTGTGGCTGCAGTACATGGCCTTCCATCTGCAGGCCACGGAGATCGAGAAGGCCCGGGCGGTGGCTGAGAGGGCTCTCAAGACCATTTCCTTCAGGTCTCAGCTTTCACCCCTGCTTTGGGGGCAGTCTTTCGACAGGGAGGGCCCTGTCTCCCCAGGTGGCAGGGCTTGCCGCCTCTGGGTCATTTCCTCCTCTGCAGCCCGTTTGGGTGGCTGCCACTAGGGGCCCATGGGTTCCCCGGTTTTCTCTCATAGATGGGCCACCTGTGAAACAGATCTGCTTATTTATAATTTATAGTCCTCTTCACTGAAATAGCTAAGGGTAACAGTTACAAGAGTCCCTACACTTAAATAAGGTGCCCAACTTGGAGCAGAAGTAGAACAGGGAAACATCTCTCCCCATGCTTGGGTGAAAACCTTGTAGTTGGCCATTTTCCAGGCAGAGAGTAGCAGGAGTTTCCTGAAGGCTAGTGAAAAGAATGGTGATCCTTTGCTTCATTTTCTTAGTGTGGGGAGAGAATCAGACCAGAGATTCTGCTCCTTCCGGCCCTACCCTCAGGCCAGTTTAAGGTTTGGTAGGCTTCCTTCCTGGGAATGGAAGCAGAAACCAGGGGAGCCCCAGACCCGGCAGTTGAGGGGTCGGGGTTCCTACTTCTATGTGAGCTGCAGTGGGAACAGGGTCTCTCAGTACCTGCACTTGGTGTGGGAACTGAGGACAGGGATGGAGCTTGGGAAGGAAGAAGTAGTTTCAGTTGACATCCCCAGACGAGTGTGGGGGGTTCATTGGGCTGAGATGATGGAGCTCACATGCTGCCTGCTCTCCCTCTAGAGAGGAGCAGGAGAAGCTGAACGTGTGGGTGGCACTGCTGAACCTAGAAAACATGTACGGCTCTCAGGAGTCACTGAACAAGGTCTTCGAGCGGGCCGTGCAGTACAATGAGCCTCTCAAGGTCTTTCTCCATCTCGCTGACATCTACAGCAAGTCAGAGAAATTCCAGGTAGGAGTCTGGGCCAGGTGGCATGCTGCTGGAGGGGCCTCAGCCGCTTGGAAACTAACTCCTGGGAGTCACAGAGGCATCAGGGAAGAACCCCCGCTTTCTGGATCCAGTCCTGCCCCAGGCTTGCTCTGTGACATCTGGGCCCTAACTTGCTCATCTTCCAAGTAGGGGAAGTGATTTCTCCCAACCTCTGCTTTAGGAATGAGGGGTGAAGGTGAGGGAAGTGAAGGGACAGTGGACCCCTGGTGTGTATCCCTTGGGCTGCTGACAGGGGTGTTATAGACAGAAGGCAACAGACATTTCAGCCCAGTGTCCCCTTTTCCATCTCTCCTGTTTCCTCTTGTCATTCTCATATTCTCTCTTCTGGTCTTAGGACCTCCTTAGTAGGGAGCCTCTCTGTTGTGTTAGGCCTCCTCATGTGGTCTCCCCATCTTTGTGAGTCTGCCCTTTCTCCTCAGGTATCTAGAATTGGGCCTACACAGTGATTGGAGTCTGTGAGCCCATGTCCACCTTTCCATGAATGTAGCTAACATCTCTATTGTTGCCCCCTGTGTCGTATCACACTCTCTTAGCTTACCTCGTTTTTCCCACAGGAAGCTGGTGAACTCTACAACCGGATGCTGAAGCGTTTCCGGCAGGAAAAAACTGTCTGGATCAAATATGGTGCCTTTCTTCTGCGGAGGGGCCAGGCTGGGGCCAGTCACCGTGTGATGCAGCGAGCCCTCGAGTGCTTGCCTAATAAAGAGCGTGAGTGCTCATTCCCACCTACTGGCCCAATTCCTGAACACGTTAGGCTCTCTGATATGTGGGCATGGGGATTGGGGGTGTTCTCATCTGAGGATGGTGTTAGGAAGGCCTTGACGAGGGTACATAGTTCTCTCTCTGTTGATTATATGCTCAGGAACTTAATGCATTTTGCATTTCAAATGCTAAACTACGAAGGTGGAGGAACAGAAAGCCATTAGCGTTAATTCTGTTGCCCCTGCCCGTCCCCCCTTTCTGTGCCCAGAGAGTAGGGTTGGAGTCATAGATCAGTGCCCGTCTGTTTGTTTGGTCCTAAACTCACCCTGTCCCTCTTGTCAGCAGGGAGTCATGAGTCAGACTCTGTCCCTGCAGCACGTTGTGTTGTGGTGATAGGTCTATCTGCTTTTTGTGTCCTCTGCCTGCAGATGTGGATGTGATCGCCAAGTTTGCCCAGCTTGAGTTCCAGCTGGGGGATGCAGAGCGGGCCAAAGCCATTTTTGAGAACACGCTGAGCACCTACCCAAAGCGCACGGATGTGTGGTCGGTCTACATCGACATGGCCATCAAGCATGGCAGCCAGAAGGAAGTCCGGTGAGAGGGGAAGACAGACCAGGGTGAATTCCCTTTGAGGGGCTGAGGGACATGGGCCACGCTGATGAGTTTTAGCCCCACAGCAGCTCCCAGCCTCCCCAGTTCTCTTACTCTATCTGGAAAGACAGCTTTGACATGACATAACAGGTCCTATGGCATTCACTTTTCCAACTTCTTTTTCTGCCTCGGGCCAGCCTCTAGAACTTTGGGTCTGTGTCTGGAACTAGGCTGGCCCTGGCCTGGGAGTCAGGAGACTTGGGTTTCCATCATAATTAACACTGTGCCTGGCTCATTGTAGAGAGTGTTCACAGGCCTTATGCCACTGTTGTCCGCCAGCATCCCCACAAGGCGAGAAGGATTAGAGATGGGTAGACTGAGGTCCAGAAAGAGCTAGTGCCTTGCCCAAGCCCATCATTGAGTTTTAAGCAGAGCTTTTCTCACAGATCCATATCTCATTGTTTGCCCCCATCCCAGTAGCTTTGTCCTGATTCATTATGTGACTTCAGGCTAGTAAGTCCTTTAATATCTCTGGGTGTCTGTCTGCTCATCTGAAAAGTGAGGGTGGGGTTGTCTCTCTCCTCCTGCACATGATGGGAGTTTATGAAGGTAATAAAAATAAAGATAGAAGGAGGAGTGCTGGATAACAGAGGGCCCTGGTCCAGAGCCTGAGAGCAAGTGGGGGAAGGCTTGCCCAGAATCGTGTGTCCGGGGACCAAGAGGCAAATGCTACCCTGCTCTTCCTCACAGGGACATCTTCGAGCGGGTCATTCACCTCAGCCTGGCCCCCAAGCGAATGAAATTCTTCTTCAAGCGCTACCTGGACTACGAGAAGCAGCACGGCTCTGAGAAGGACGTGCAGGCAGTGAAGACGAAGGCCCTGGAATACGTGGAGGCTAAGAGCTCTGTGTTGGAGGACTAGCGGCAGGCCGGCTCCGGATGGCCACCGTCAGCAGCGGGCCAGCCCAGCCGAACCTCAGGCGTCTGGGCAGTCGAAAACCTGTGGTGCCTGAGGACTCTATTTAAGTGCTGCTTTTTCTGCAGTACCCTTGGGGTAATCCTGTTAGGATAAAAAAAAAGTTTGAGATTTCTTATAACTACTTTTTGCTCGTTTTAAGTATCAATTTATTTCTTCCTTTTTCTTTTCTGGGGCTGCTCAGTGGTTGCAGGCAGCAGGCTCTTGGACTCCCAGAAAAGCTGAGGGCTGACTCCTGACGATCTTGTGGTCAGGATCCCACTTTGGCCCTAGGAGGCTCTTGGTCCAGCCAGAGAGGGTCAGCAGGGTCCAGGGAGTGGGCCTCCTCCCCTGGATCTTGGAGTCTCTGGGCATTCCCTCCGCCTCAGCTCAGCTAGTACCTTGTGCCCTTTTGTGGAGGCCATGAAACTGGGACAGGAGGACTCTAGAGGCAGAGCCCAGAAAGGAAGATTGGAGAACCTGGGCACCTGAGAGGAAAGCCGCAGATACTGGCTTAAACCACCTGGTGATGTCTCCTCTCAGGCCCACCAGGGCCAGAGTACCCAGGCTTTCCAAATCGGGCGCCTCATTTGTGAAATGGGGTTAAAAAGTCCCACCTTGAAGGGTTGTTCTCTGGATTAAAGGAGAGCTTGTATGTTGTGTGCTGCCACAGGGCCTGGCAGGGAGGAGGCTCAATGAGGACCTAGACTGACGTGTTGTGTGGCTTTGGGGAGAGCCCCGCAGATTCTCTATAGCTCCTCTGGGGAGAGGTTGCTGGGCAGAGGGTATCAACTGGCTTGGTGGTGGTTCTTAAGTCCTGAGGCAGAGGGGACTTGACGGGCCCACCACACCCACACCTCCCTGTGACGCTGGTAAAATTCCCAGAGAGACAGTCTCTCTGCCTCCTGTGATAAGTAATAATCCTGTATGTTCCAGAGTTCTTGGAGGCCAGCACAGACCCAGCTAGTTGTTGAAGCCAGTTCTTTTTTGGCTTGGTCTTGAGAAAATTAAACGTTTTCTTTAGCAGAGCTTTAAATGTCCTGAGGGCTGGAGAGCTTTTCCATGGGAAATGACTTGAGTCATAAGCCAGGAAGCAGGACAGAGACAGGGAAGAGCCTCAGAGGTTTTAGAGGTGGTGGAGGTGATCAGGCAAGGGCGGGCATGGGAGGGAGGTGAAGCCAGGGCGGGCCTGGTTCTTGGTCTGATGACCAACAGTGCTAGGTTACAAGAGCTAGTCTGCCCTACTGAGTGTAGGATCTTCCAATTCATGAAATTTAAGTTGAGCTTCCCTCTGAGAAAGGCCAGGCTCTGTCTGTCTCCCAGATCAAATCAGATGACTGAATCCAGTTGCCAAGGGATCATCAACCCCAAGGCCTTCCCACATGTGGGAGGGAGCACCTGGCTCTCCCTGCACCCTTGCCCTCCCATCCGTCCATTTTAGTCTTGCCCGGAGTCTCTCTGTCCCCTTCCCTCCCACAAGGGATAGGATTTGGGCCTGTCCCCATGACTACCAGCCTGCTGTGGCATGGCTTATCCAATCATGCAGACACCAAGATAGTCCTTTATACTAAGAAAAGCTTTATCAAAAATTTAAGTATACAAAGTAAAGCCAGAGGCATACATTGGAAGGCAGCTGTCTGTATGTAATTCCACACAAATTAACTGCACAATATCCTATACGAGGAGCCTACTGGTGAGTTTCATTGTCACCTGGCTCTGCTGGCAGGGCTTCCCAGCCTGGGAGTCCCACCAGTAAAAGGTCATCCACATTGTAGTTAATGAAGGACCAGTTCCGGGAAAGGGTCTTTTCACCAACGCTGTTGACCAAGTGACTGGTGGCAACAGGAGAGGGGTTTCTTCAGGTCTGAGAGCCTTCCTGTCTGAGCTGACTATGTTGTCTGCTAGCTCTCCTCCGCACCCTAGGTTACCTTGTGTGCCTTTCTCCTGGCCTGTTTGCCCAAAAAGCTATGGTTAAAAAAAAAAATCTTCAGATGCTGATATGAGCTGGCAGTGGGGTTCAGTTTGGGACCAAGTTCTGTCATTTGCAAAGAGCGTGGGAACAGGCCCCTTAGGAGGGAAGCAGGGCCATCTCTACGTTGTCCGGGGCTGTGCCATTGCCCGCCAGACCCTGGGCCCACTTGTGCAGGCGGCTGTAGAGTGGGAGGCCCTGGTTCTCACGGTACAAGTAGACGCCGGTGATGGCGTTCCACTGTGGCCGAGGCTGTGTGCCTTCCACTGGGAACTTGGCAACCAGCTCCTCATCGTCTTTGTTGAGTGCCACGAAGCCGAAGAAGCGGCGCACGTTGCTGGCAGCCAGCACCCGCGAGTGCGCCTCGGCCGTGCGCTGGAAGAGCTGGTCCTCGTTGGCGCGGGTACTGCGCCCAGTAGGCCTCCTGGCGGTAGCTGAGTGGCGAGCAGTAATGCTTGAGGCACTTGGTCAGGAACACCAGGATGGCCACCACGCCGATGAGCAGCCACCCGAAGAGCTGGCCAGAGAAGGGGCAGGGTTGAGGAGGGGCAAGGAGCTGCCTGACCCCTACCCGCCCCAAGAAGTAGTAGAAGGAGCAGGTCAGGCGGGGTGGGCTGGGCCGAACCTGGGCCTCAGAGCCCCCGGACAGCTGGCTCTGGCACTTACCTGGCCGCAGATTCTGCTTCTGTAAGGGAAGCGGGCCCTTCTGGCTGTGACTCCACCTGTTTGTCCTCACTCCCTTGAACTCACACTTGCTCTGTTCTTAGCCTTTGCCTCCTGCATTTTCTGCTGCCATTCCTTCGGCCCTAAGGGCCCCCCTCCACATCATCTCAGCCCATCAAAATCCAGCTCAAACTGGCAGGCTCAACCCCGATGCCACCTCCAGGAAGCCTTCAAAGGCCCCTCTGAGAGCAATCTTGCCTTCTCCGAGTCCCCAATGGCCTGGTTCCTCTTACACATCACTCGGCCTTTTTTGGAAATCATTCATAGGCTCGTCTCAAATGCTCGCTGGCCTGTGAGCCTATTGAGGGCTAGGGCAGTCAGGGTCATCTTTGTTTCCCCATTCAATCCTGTACAGATCATCGTCAAGTAAAATTTTTGTCTCCATCTACCATCTTCCATCTCCTTCAGTGCTGTGTCTAGCCCTTCCTCTGTCTACCTGTGTTTCTTATGTACCTGAGAGGAGACCTTTTAGAAAATCTTGCGCTCTTTCCTGTCTCTCCCTCACCCTCTGCTTCTCTAAGTTAACATTTCCAGCTCAGTTTTTTTGCTTCTGCTCGGTCGCTGCCCTTGCCCTCTCTCCCCTGGCCAACCTCCGCTCCCTCCGAACGAAGCCAAGGCTGAGGCTAGGATTGGGGCAGCAGCTGCTGCTTCCTGACTTGACTCCCCTTCCTGGCTCAAGGGACTCCCCTTATGTCAACAACACTTGAGGCTGACTCAGTGACTCAGTCCTATCCTTCCTGGCATAGGAACAAGCTCATCCCCAGAGCCAGCCACACTCCATTATCAACTCATGGCTGACAGCAGATGTTTCATAAAGCTTGCAGGGGTTCATGCTCAATCTGGCTGGAATAAGGGGCTTAATCTGTGACTGGGATGAAGGATCAGTCTAAGCCAGGAGAATGTTCCTTTAATGTTTAAAACTCTCTTATTTGGGACTGGAATTGACCCTTGCCCCACCAAGCACTAACCTACAGTTAGCCAGCTCTGATACATGACACTGATAATCTAGTGCTTTCCTGGAGACCCCAGCCTCTGAGGACCAACTCCAGCTTTAACATGGGGCCATGCCGGCACGTCCCCACCAGCCGCCACCTAGGCAAGAAAGAAAAGGAGCATCCCTTTACACAGCCTTACCTGGGACTCGTACTTGAGTCTGCGGCTGACCTCCTCCCGGAAGCCTGACAGGTTGGCAGGGCCCTCCCCACAAGGGAACCTGGCCAGGATTTCTGTGGCGTGGGCTGGTGGGAAGCCCTCTTCCCCGGCCGTGAGTGAGGAGGGGTCCACGAACTCGCTGAGAGCACAGACATAGGCCTCACCGCGCAGCAGGGAGATGACAGACCAGGTGACAGGGGCCACAGCCGCACGGCCCAGGATGGAGCTTAGGAGGAGGAAGTTGGGGGCAGCTGAGCAGTTCTTGGTCCTCCGGTACTGGCACTCGGCAACTAGGTTCCAGGTGTGGTTGTTGAGGATGACACCGATGAGGAATAGTGCCAGGGCAGGCACACCAATGGCTGTCAGCCCGTACAGGTAGTTTCGGGCTGGCGAGCAAGGGCAATGGAAAGCCACCACAGTGAACAGCTCCTGGCTGCCCACTGTGCCCAGTGCCACCAGTCCGTTGAAAATCATCACATCCTTGCTCTTGAAGAAGAGCGATAGGAAGCGGAAGTTTTCTGCAATCAGGGCTGCCATGGTGACAGGTTGACTGGGGGACTGACTGCAGGGGTGGAGGCAGCAGGAGACTGGGATCAATGGTTCCTGGTGGCACTAGGAAGGAGCTCAGGCTGGTGGGCACCTGAAGGCAGGGCACAATCTTGCCATTTATCCCCTACAGTGGCCGGCCTGGTGCTTCCTGTGGAACAGTAGGTGACTGATAAATGTTTGCCTCTGAAAACAGGGATTGAGGCCTGGCTGGTGAGAAAGGAAGGAGACTCGGGAAGCCCTGAGGCCCGGGAGGAATGACAGTAGCCACTGTTCACTGAGCTCCTACTGTGTGTCAGGCACTTTACATCCCTTGTTGCCCATCCTCAGGATCCCACACTGTAGGGATATGAGCTGTCATATCCCTAGTGTACATAGAGAAGGTGGAGGCTTCCTGGAGGGGGGTGGCTTGCCAGGGTCACATATAAGTGACAGAGCTGAGATTCAAGCTCAGGTCTGTCTCCCTCAGACACTTAGGTTCTTGTCAGTACCACAAGCTTCCCTTGAGGCAGGGATTAGGAATGGCCCTGTGGCATTGGGGAGTGTGGGATGTTGACTGGCTTTCCCTTTGGGATTCCAGGTAGTGCTGATATACTGAGAGACCTAGGACTATTTGGAGGGTATGTCCTCAAGGCCTCTAGCCCTGTGGGTATAAAAGCTGGAGTGGGTATCCTAGTGGAAAAGGGACTTGGACTTGACCCTGTGATGTGGGGTGGGGTCGAGGAAGGGGCCTTGAGTCAGTGATGAGCCTGGGGCAGCATCCCTGGAGTTTATAAGAACCTTTTCATTTTGGAGGCCTCAGGCTCTGGGCTGGTTTAGGAGATCCTGGCTCTCAACATACTTCATGACTTTTGTCTCAGTTCAGTGTCCTCATCTGTGAAAAGAGGATAAATCGTTCTGGTCCTTGCTCTCCTCTTAGGGATGCTGCAGGGAAAAGAAAGGGAATAAATGATGCCTGATAATTGTCCTACGTGTGAAAGCTCCATCTCTCACCCTGTCGAGTCTTCAGGGTGGCTCCCAGAGGTGAGGTGACGGGGATGATTCTCTTTCCTGCAAAGATCAGGACACTAAGGCCTAAAGAGGATCAAGTGCCCTGCTCGAGGCCATTCAAATATGGGGGTGCCTGGGCAGGACTTTTGACCACGAGCTGAGGCCTGGGAAGTGGACACGGGTGGGTTAAACTGAGTCCTCCATTTTCTGGGTCTCCTACTGACCTTGCTCTGTCCCCATCTGTGAGAGCCCTAGCGCACCTCCTCTTCCCCACCCGTTACTCCTTCTCTGTCCAGCAGCCTTGTTCCACCCAGGGCCCTGGGCCTGGGGAGCGCCCAGCCTGCCAGCGACAGGAAGCCTGGATGAAGGCTAAGGCTCGGCCGTGTCCACCAGCGCATCTTGAGCCTACTCTGCCTTGGCCTGGGCTGCAGCAGTGCTGGCAGCCTGCCAGAAAGTGGCCATGACCTCAGGCTACAGCCATGATCTGCCCCAACTCCCTTCCCAGGCTCCACCTACACAAGCCAAGAGACAGGCCAGGGTGTGGCCCCATGTCTTTTTCCCCATCCCGTGGGTGAAAAGCAAAAGTCCACAGAGGGAAGTGGAGGGATGGGGTGGCAGCAAACGAAGGTGGGGAGACCTCCCCATATTTCCTTCTGTGCTTCCTCTCTATACCACCACCCCTCACAGTCTCTGCCAAGGCTGCCAGATGGGCCGGGGCAGAGCGGGTGGCCACGTGGGGTGCCAGGAGCTGGAGGAGGAGGAAGGATCTGACTCTTCCCCCAACTCACAGCCCCGGGGCTCCAGTCTAACTCCCTGGGAAAGGGAGTTTGTAATATTGCTGAGGATGCATGGGTCAAAGGGAAACCCCTCTCCCTCTTTGTCTTCCCCTTTTGGATTCAAGGCTCCTATTGAGCTCCCCATGGGGACCCTGGGTTCATAAACCGCCCAAAGTGGGGTACAAGATGTCTGAACACTGGTGGGTGGTGAGCAGAGGAGGGACCAGGCCATCTTCTAAGACTTCTGCCCCTGTTCCCCAGGCCAGGGATGGGACCTCCTCCAACAACAGAGCAGGAGACAGGCCCCGGGGAAGGGGGGCAGGACTGGCCCTGCCCAGAGCGGGGGGCCTCAGCTAGAGGCCTCACTCCCCCGCACAATCCCTCTGGGCAGCCTCACCTGGCACACCCCAGGGAGGGGCCCTTCCTTACCTGGGGCCAGCTGCAGGCACCAGTGGCCTTGGCCTCCACGGGCTGGGCTCTCAGAGCTGCGCAGACATCGGAGCCCTGGGGCGTCGGCTTTCAGGGCGGGCCGCCTGAAGTGCTGCCGCTATGCCGTCCGCGGGGGCTCCCTCCCGCTTCTGCCCAGGAGCAGGGCGGTTGGGACCAGCAGGGCTTGGGGTAGGTGGTGTCTTCAGAAAAGTTTAACTCCGGAAAAGGGGAAACAGCGGGATGGAACGTGAGTGCCAGCGAATGGAAAACAGCTCCCAGGCGCCAGGCAGAGGCGGGCGGGCGGCGAGGGCGGTGCGAGAGGAGAGGAAGTCGGGGCTTCTGAGCCTTCCTGAGCAGAGCTGCCTGGGACGGCCTGCTGTGCTCCGCACCAGCGGGACCAGTTCAGGGGCCAGGCAGGGGGCCTTCAGGGAGATCTGGCCTGGGCCTGCCCTCCAGGCCACTTTCAAGAGCACCCCCTGCTTGACTCCCACCAGATAGAAGCTGCCAGAACGAGAGCCCAGCAGGGTTAGGGGTGAGATGCCATCACGATGCTGATTCCTAGCAGGAGACACAAGGCCGGGAGCCCCCCTACCCTATTCTGGCCTTTCTCCCTCAGAGCCATCTGGCCACTGACTGGACAGGCCCTACCCTGCTGGCTCTTCTATCCATACTTCAGCTAACACCCCTCATACTGCTTCAGATCTTGGGAGAGCTGATGAGTGAATTCTGGAGTCTAGGGATTCTCTGAGCTCCTGTGGGCAGAGCTCTAACTGTTGGGTGGAAATTACAAGGAGGCAGGTTTCTGAAGAAGCCCTTTATAATGATCAGAGCTGCCCAGCCTGTCCCAGAAAGTGGTCATGAGCTCCCCATCTGTGGGATTGTGCAAGCTGAGGCTGAAAAGTCACAGGTCAAGAATGCTGAAAGGGGGAACCCTGTGCAAGGACAGGCTAGATGACCCTTAGGATCAAGGGAGAGACCACCCTCCCAGACTCCTGTCAGCTCTGCAATGCTTGTGGTTCTATGACAGTGGAACTGCTGAGTGACAGAGTGGCCTCCCTGAGCTGGACTTGTCCATGTGTGGTATGAAGGAAAAGGACCAGTGTTTATTTTTCATATCCTACCTAATGTGCTGAACACTGTTCCAGATTCTTCCTCAAAAGTTATCCTCCTCTATCCTCACCATAATCCTGAAAAGCATATCTTTTAATATCCATTTTATAGATAGACACTGAGGCTCAGAGGGATTGGGTGACTTGCCACAGGTCCTACAGCTCTAGTGTTTGAACCCAGGTCTGCCTGACCCAAAGCTTTACTCTTTCCTTCACATTTGTACCTCCCAATACCTCTGGGCTGTCTTTTCCCACTGGAAGCCTCCCCTAACCAACACACACCTGGCCCTTACTCATCTGAATCTTCCCCCTCATTCAGGGCCTAGATCAACTCCCATCTCCTGGGGGCCGGCCCTGTGACGTAGCGGTTAAGTGCGCACGCTCCGCTGCTGGCAGCCTGGGTTCGGATCCCGGGCGCACACCGATGCACCGCTTGCCAGCCCATGCTGTGGCTTCCTCCACGTAAAGTGGAGGAAGATGGGCACAGATGTTTGCTCAGGGCCAGTCTTCCTCAGCAAAAAGAGGAGGATTGGTATGGATGTTAGCTCAGGGCTGATCTTCCTCACCACACACACACACACAAAAAAGTCCCATCTCCTGGAGGAGCCTCTAGTGCACCTTGGCCTTCAGGGCTCGTCCTCCTCACAAATGATTAAAGGAGGGAGACTGGATCTCAGAAGTGGGAATAGAGGGAAGGGTGCATAAGGAAGAATGGAAATTATTAAAACAACGTTATAAGGCTCAAGATTAAAATGAAATCTTAGCAAAGTGGGACTTACATCTCAAAGATATCTGAGGGGGCAAGAAACCTATATTCTTGGCCCTGTATCCTCCTCCTCGACAAAGGGCTCCATTTCCTGATGTCCCCCTCCTCTTATGTCCAGGGGCAGGGGGAGGTTAAGCCCTCAGTCCAGAAATCCACAAACATGTTAGCACCACGTGCTGAGTGCCCAGCATGGGCCATGTGCTTATCCACTTCACTCATTTAATGCTCACAACTACCCCAGGAGGTAGGTGCCCTCATCCCCATTGTACAGATGAGGAAACTGAAGCACAGAAAAGGAAGCAACTGGCCCAAGAGACACAGTTTGGAAGTGGTAGAGCCAGCATTTGAGCCAGTTCTGTCTCACTCTGGAGTCTTGAGCGGTTTCCACGTAGCTACCTCCCCTCAGCCCCTTCCACCCTCATCTCCACTTCAAGGTAGAGCCTCTTAGACTTTAGAGCTCCCTCCCCAGGGGGTGTGGTCTTTGAGAAAATGGGAAGACTTCTGTTTCTAACTGCTCAAGTCCCGAAGATGGTCTGATTTTCTCCTGAGACCTGGATGGAAGCGGGGTGTCAGGGTGGGCTCCAGAAGCCTTCCATGAGACGTGCTATGGTGTGAATGTGTCCCCTCTAAATTCATATGTTGAATCCTAACCCCTAAAGGTGATGATATTAGGAGGTGGGGCCTTTGGGAGGTGCTTAAGTCGTGAGGGCAGAGCCCTCATGAATGAGATTAGTGACTTATAAAAGAGGCTCCAGAGAGACCCCTAGCCCTTTCTGCCATGTGAGGACACTGAGAAGGCACCGCCTATAAACCAGGAAGAGGGCCTTCACCAGCATGCAACCATGCCAGCACCCTGATCTTGGACTTCCAGCCTCCAGAACTGTGGGAAGTAAGTTGTTGTTTATAACCCACCCGGTCTGTGGCATTTTGTTATAGTAGTCCAAACAGACTAAGACAGGAAGCTTTTTGTGCTTGGTCCTAAATAAATGTGTAGTCCACTTTGACAATTTTTGAGTGGCCTCCATGGTGACCACACATGCTGGCTTCTCTTGAATGGACCTAACCTTTGGCATCTTGTTTTATCACCTGTCACCCCAGGCGTATCCCAACAGGTAAGGTTGGGTGTCATGTCCTTAGGCCCACCTTCGCTCACTCAGCCTAGCTCAGGACAGTGGCCAAAATCAAGGGACTCTTGCTTCATGAGATAGCTGGATGCCCTCCCAGTCCCTTGAGCATAAGGGAATAGAGGTAGTAAAAAGTCACAGACAAGAATGGACACTGGGGCAAGGATGTCTGTAGAACCTGAGAGGAGATAGACAACCAAGGATGAAGTGGCCTGGGAGGGGCTGGGCAGATGGGAGCTTGCCTCCTCCAAGCCAAGTCTGAACCCTCTGACTAATACTGCTCATGGCCCCGCTGCCCCAGGGCCTTCCAGGGCAGTGGCACAGCTGGAGGTCCCCTTCCAGCTCCAAATGTCCGGCCTCAAATGGGCAGGTGAATGCCTGGGCTTGTGGGTCTGCTCCCACAGGGGCCTACTGCCCAGCACCTGCAGCCTTCATTTTTCCATCTGGTTTGGGGGTCTGAGGGTCTGTGGGCTCAGACCCCCATTCCCGCCTCTTCACCTGGCCACGGCTCACACTTTGCTGAAGTAGGTGGCCACCTCCTTGCGTGGAGGCCGAGGTCCCCCTGCAGCCCAGCCGTTGCCCATCAGCGGCTCCTCCTGGCCCAGCCGCAGAGGCGGCTTGCATTTGTGCCAGCTCGTGAGCAGCTTGTTCATGGTGCCTTGATCGGTGATGCCACGCAGCTTCTCCTTCTCCTCCTCAGCACTGTTGGTGGTAGCCGGGGCAGCCGAGCTAGCAGGGGATGTGGCCAGGGCCCCGTGGGCATGACCCAGCTCCAGGTCATGGTTCATGGCCTCAAAGAACTGCTGGATACAGACCTTGGCGAAGGCTTTGGCATGCTCTGTGCACGTCTCATCAAAGAGCTTGCGCTCGATGTCGATATAGTGGGACCAGTACTTGCTTTTGAGGAAGGCGGCCTGCGTGAAGCAGGGCCGCACAGAGCGCACGATGAATGCAAGCAGTGTGGTCAGGAGCACGAAGGACCAGCCCAGGGCCTGCAGGGGAGAGAAGAGAGAGTCAGCCAGACGCTGCCCTCTGGCCTCCTAAGCCTGTCCAGACCCCACAAAGCACTCTCGATGGCAGGGCCTTTAGGGAAAAGAGTACCAACTGGGCAAGTAACTTCACCTCTTGGCCTCCATTTACTCTTCCATAAAACGGGCACAGATATACCCATTTCATGGAAATAAGATCATGTGAGTAAAAGGCCTGCGTGTAGACCTAGCACTTAACACACAGGAGTTAACTGGGCAGACCCCGGATTAGGCTGCCTGGGTTTTGATCCTTTCTCCACTACTTACTAGTTGGCTAGGAGCAAGGTATCTGACTTCTCTGTGCCTCAGTTTCCCCACCCATAAAATGGGGCTAGTGATAGTATCTCTCCCATAGGGTTGTTGTGAGGACTAACTGTGATAAATGTAGCACAGTGCCTGGTACATAGTTAGTGCTTAGTAACTGTTAGCCATTATTATTATGCCAATGGGCCCTCATTGACCATGCCTCTTCCCTCAGGAAGCCTTCCTTGACCTTCTGGGCCATAGTGACCCTTCCTCCTCTGAGTTCTGTACCTCTCCTTTGGCTTTGGTATTGTCTACCTTTCAGTCGCCAGCACTAAATGAGACCTTCTCTGTGTGAGCTCTGAGCTGCGCCCTCAGGGGTCACAGAGACAAATCTGGCAATCACTCAATCTCTGTGTTAAAGAGCACTGGACACTTGGGTCCTAGCTCTGTTCCACCAATAACTCACTGTGGGACGGGGACAGGATGCTTCCCCAACCTGCACTTCAGGGCCAGCCCCAGCTGCACAGAGAAGTGTTTGGCCAGATCAGGATGGGGGACAAGGAGCAAACCCAAACACCAATAATGGGGGCTGGTGGGTAATGGCAGAACAGACACCAAGTGGGGAGCTGCAGAGCATGTGCTTGGTCTTGGGGGGCACCTCCAATGCTCCTTAACGAGGAAATGTGGGCCCTGTGGGGCTGGATTTCCCAATGTTTCAGGTAAAGCTGGAAGTCTGATTTTTATGTGAAAATTTCTGGTTTTTAGATGATGCCAACTAATTCTAAAATTGAATTTCAAAATCAACCTCTGAAGGCCAAATGAAACATGCCTATAGGCCAGGCAGCCTGTCAACTGGGGGCCCTTTTGGCTTACGATGTGATGGTTTAAAGATCAGGTAGAGGGACAGCTGCCCCAGGCCCTGAGCCTGGGACGATGGCATAGGTGCCCACGGGAGAGGAGGTACAGGTTTTGGAAGGAGTGGAGTTCAGATCAGACACAGAGTGTGAGACTCACATGCGGCGTCTGGCGGTGATGCAGGCCTCCCAGGAGAGAGTTCTGGGTTGGAGAGGGGGCGCCTGGGTGTCTGGACTTGCCTGAGCAGAGTGTACATGTTTCTCTAGTTCTTGCAGGGCAGGCCCAGCCCCCTGCCCCTCCCCTGACATGTCCTGGTCCACGGTCTACAAGGGCATGCTGCCCGGGCCAGCCTCCCCTTGCTGCAATGACTATAGGGGAGGCCTGAGGGGCTCCGAGGAGTGAGGGCCCAGAGGGGCAGAGGATGTGGGAGTGGGGCTGGGGAGGACCCGAGCTCTGCATTTCCCCTCAATGGGCCCTCCAACCCTGCCTTTAGGGCACATCCCAGCAGTGCATCCCCCTCACCCAAGCCCTCCCTTCCAGGGCCACCCAGACCCTCAGCTCCTGCTCCCCTAGCAGGATGGCGCCAGCTGGGGGCATTTGCCAGGGAAATGTACCCAAATGGCCCAGCCACCCACCGGCCTCACCACTGCCCAGACCTGGAAGAGGAAAAGGATGCAAATTCCCCTGGGCTTCTGAGCTGGAGCTCAGGATGGAGGAGGTGGGGCTGGCTGAGCCCTTGGGGTCCTCTCTGGGAACCTCAGGACAGGGCACAGGCCTCTGGACCGAGGTAGCCATAGCACTCTCTCCAGGTGGCACTCATCTGAGGGAAGACACACCGCTGTGCCTTCAGAAGCCCTGGCTGCAGTTGGGAAAATATGCCCCTGCCCCACAGAGCTCCGTCTGAGTGGGGAGACCCAGCCTTGTCTGGGCAGCCCTGGTCTTTTGGGGAAACGTGACTGTGCCCTGAGGATGCCCCATTGCTAGAGGGACCCTGGCCTGTGAGGGGAGACCCAGCCCAAGGCCGCCGGCCCCCTCACCTGGGAGATGCAGCGCAGGTAGCGCACGGCCACCTCGCGGGCCAGCAGCCAGTCACCGTCGTAGATCTCGGGGCAGGGCACCCGGGCAAGCAGGCGGGCGAGCTCGGGCGGAGGCAGGCCGGGCGCCAGGCTGCCGTTGCCCAGCACAGTCACCGGCACGGCAGTGCAGAAGGCACAAAGGAAGCACTTGCCATCGAGCAGTGTGACAGCCACCCAGACGACGGGCGCAATGAGGGCGCGCTGGGCCATGGAGCAGAACATGTAGCGCAGCACGGCGGGGTCCTTGGCCCGGCGGCCCGGCGGCCGCTTCCACTCCTCGGCCAGCATGGACACGTTGTTGTTCATGACCAGGCCGAGCAGAAAGAGCACCAGCGGTGGTGCCAGCAGGATGCCAGCACTGTAGGCGGCGTTGTAGCCCGGCAGGCAGGGGCAGTTGAAGTCGAAGGCGGAGTACATCTGGGCGCTGGCCAGCGCCATGATGCCGCAGATGCCGTTCATGAAGGACTCCTGGTTGGACTGCAGGAACTGGAAGATCATCCGGAACTTGTCCATTGTAGCCCCCTCGGGGCCCGGTGGCCTCCTCCCACCTCACCACTGCCTCAAGGATGGTCCCTGCGGCCCACTCCGCACACTGGGTGCCCACCTCATGGCTGAGATGGGCAGAGCTCAGGGTGGTGGCTGAGGTCATTGTCTCTTTGAGGAACTTCTAGTCAGGTGCTGGCTGAGAGGGTGCAGGTTGGCCAATCCCGTGGGTACAGCCAGGGTGCTGCCCCACCCCTCCCCACGCTTCCCGGGTTTCTCTCCACAGCCGCCTCCGGCACTGGGAAGCCATGAAAGCTGCACCTGATGGGGACCCGTTTTCTGTGGGTGTGGGAGGGAAGGAGGGCGGCAGGGAGGGGAAGGAGAGGGCAAGGAGGCTCAGACGCAGCTATAAGACACTGTCTCCAGCAGGGCTGGAGTTTAGGAGAACCTAGGGTTGCTGCAGAGGCCTGAGCTTCTGGACCGTGTCCTCTGGGCTCCTAGGAAGAATGTCGCCCTCCTTCTGCCCTTCCCATTAGGTCTTTCCTCCACGTTGTATCAGGGTTCAAGAGGTCTCCTCCATCAGTTCAGATGGTATGATGATGAAGTGATGGCAGTGATGGTGGCGGCTGTAATGGGGGTGATAATGGTGGAGGGAATGATGCTGCTGGAGGTGAAGGTGATAGAGGTGCTGATGGCAGTGATGGAGATGAAGGCGCTGCTGGTGCTGCTGGTGATGGTGATGGCAATGTTGGTGGTAGGGGTGGTGCTGATGTTGGTGATGGTGATGGTGGTGGTGGTGGTGATGGTGGTGATGATGGCAATAATGATGGTGATGGTGGTGATATTGGTCACAGTGGGGGTGGTGGTGGTGGTGGTGGTGGAGATAGCGCTACTGCGGCATGGCGTGGAGTAAAAAGCCCTGAAGTTGGAGTCAGAGGATTTGGATTTGGGAGGTTGCCACGTCTCCTCCTGCCAGGCAGGGAGCTGCAGCCTGTGAGCATAATGCAGGTACATTTTGGTCTGGTCCACTTGTGTCTCTGTGGGTGCGTCAGTGTGTTTGTGGATTGTGGATGACAAATCCTTTCCTGGCTCCACCTCCTACCTCTACTCCCAGAGAAAAAAAAAATGAAGGGTGGAAAAAAACCAAAAAAAACAAACAAAAAACAAAACAAAAATGAAGGGTGGGGCAGTGGGTTTTCATGCCTGGAGCTCGGGCCTCCAGAGTGTCTGTGGGAACCAGGCCAGGGCCCCTCCATCGGCATGTCAAAGTGGGGAGGAGCTTAACGGGTGCCCTTTGATGCTGCCAGCTTTCCCAGAAGAGCAGGTCAGACCCAGCTCCAACCAGATCACTCCTGTCTGGGGTGAGCGGGTGGGCCTGGGACTGAAGCAGAGCGAGAGCCTGGAAAGGGCGGCTCTAGCAGGCCCTCAGATCAGTGGATCCTGCGTGTGCCCCTGTGAGCTCGCTGTGGCTTTGGGCGTCAGTGTCTGTGTATCTGCATGTGTTCGTGTGACTGCGTGAGTGATCTTGTGTCTCTGTGTCTCTGCATGACCGACAAGAACTGGCACTGACCGGGGCTTCCCCTGGGTCAGGCCCTACACCAGCGCTCTACATGCATCACCTCGTGTAAACTTCCTACAACCTATGGGATAGGTGCCATTATCCCCATTTTACAGAGGTGGGGACTGAGGCTCAGAGAGGTTAAGTTACTAGCTAGAGGTTATGTTAACCGGCTACAAACACAGACTCTTTTACCCACCACACAAGAGGGGCCAAAATAACTGGAATGCCGGGCTTATGGCAAGGAAAGGGGTTTATTTCGGGTGACGTCAGCTGGGAGATGAGAGTAAGCCCTCAAACTTGTCTCCTCGGAAGATGGGAGGCAAGGGTTTTTAAAGGTTGTAAGGAATGTGGCTGCTTGTAGAGAGGGGGAGCCCGTGGCCTTGCTGGTTGGCGCCTTCCCACCTGCCTGCGTTTAGCCTTGTGAAGCTGCTTGCAGGGTGGGGGATGGCGAGATAAGAGAATCCATAGGTGGGTGTCCTTGGTTGTCTGCCTCCATGGTGGATAGTGGATTCTGGTGTCAGGAAGCCAAGGAGTTGGGGTCTGGAAAGCTTCAGTTTCTTGATATTCTCTGGATATCAGTTTCCCTGTAATAAACTTCAAGAACCCATAATTAGAACCAGAGAAGCAGGGAAAGGGGATGGGTGCTTTTGGTTTTAACTCCATATATGCTGGGTTTAATGTCGGGGAACAGACATCAGAGCCAGCATCAGATACACAGCTTGTAGGTGGAGGAGTGGGATTTGAACCCAGGCTAGATGGGAGTAGGGGAGTGGAGGAGGAGGTAGGGAAGTGTTTTCTGGCCTTTCTCCTCCAGCTGAATCAGGTTCTCCTGTTCTACTAGTCCGGGTGGAAACACTAGCGTGTCACAAATAGTTTATAGGTGGAGAAGGATGTCACTACCCTTGGCCCTCAGGCTGGGCCTGGGGCAACTGAAGCCCTTAGGCTGAAGCCCTTAGGCCTCTAGAGGACCCTTGCTGGGGACTCCGCAGAGGGGCACCCACAGGTGGAGAGCAGGATGAGGGAGATCCAGCCAAGGAGTTGTCTGCTCTGGACATTTACTGCAGTGTCTATGTGCATGGCTGACAAGGGTTTTGAGCTGCTGGCAGAGCCTGACACACAGCCCCAGGTGTGGAGCAGTGGGGTGGGGTGGTGCAGGAGCCCAGGAGCCCAGGAGGAGGGTGGCTCTGGAGGCCTCCTGGAATCTCTGTCTTCTATAGGGGACACGGCTCCCTGTTTGTCGCTGATGGCCCTTTTAGTGGCACCCAAGCTGGCTGCAGGGGGCCTGCTCTAACCACGTATACACTCTGCAAATCCTAACTTGGACATTATTTTAAAATGCTTGATATAAAACAAATTGATTGGATTCTAAACACATTCTTCTCATTCTCACAAGAATTTTGGTTACAGTTATTGAAAGGAAATGATGAGTGTCAGAGTCTTTACATATCATTCAAACTGCTGTAAATTTTTGAATGGTTGTAAAAATTAGTTTTAAATTTATCACTTCCTTGGGCCAAGATTTTTTTTTTTTCCCAAAGCCCCAGTAGATAGTTTTATGTTATAGTTGCACATCCTTTTAGTTGCTGTATGTGGGACACGGCCTCAGCATGGCCAGAGAAGTGGTGTGTCAGTGTGTGCCCGAGATCTGAACCCGGGCTGCCAGTAGTGGAGCGCACGCACTTAACTGCTAAGCCACGGGACCAGCCCATTAGGCCAAGATTTTTGTGGGTGGTGTTGATCACACATTTGAAGAGATCATCACTAAAGAGCCTTGAGGGGTGGAGGGTGGGCGAAATGAGTGAAGGGGATGAAAAGTTACAAACTTCCAGTTATAAAATAAACAACTCCTGGGGATGTAATGTACAGCACGATGACCCTAGTTAACAATACTGTTTGTATATTTGAAAGTTGCTAAGAGAGTAATCTTAAAAGTTCTCTTCACAAGAAAAAAATGGTAACTATGTGTGGTGGTGGATGTTAACTAGACTTATTGTGGTGATCATCTTGCAATATATACATATATAGATTCACAATGTCATGCACCTGAAACTGATACAATGTTATATGTCAATTATATCTCAATTAAAAAAAAAGCCTTGACTAGGAATTGCTGTGGTCATTTCATGCAAAAAATCTGATGTTAAAAAGTTGTGCTCACGGAAGCAAGCTCAAGTTTCTCATTTTGAGAAGTCTGGGAGATTTCATCTGGATGTTTTATACCAATTCGGTATTTAATATCTTTCCTAATGCTTTGTACTACATCTTTCTTATCATAATTATATAAGATAAAGAAGATGTAATTGTTTTTTTCTGCCAGGCTCTATGAAGATGTCTCCAAATCCCCTCAGTTTGCCCCAGTGTCATGTACCAATGTCATCAACGTCTCCATGCCCCGGGATGTGAAGAAGGTTAGGAAGCTCTGCCTCTGAAGGACGGAGGGGCAGGGGCGGGTGCCTGTGAGGGAGAAGGCGGCCCTGGCCTCTTGAGCACCAGGTAAGGCCAGAGCTGTGTCAGTCACCACAGAGGGGACACAAGGCTGCCTGGGGGAGACTCCTAAGCCATCACCCCTTTACTTGGCTGTCCCCCTCCTATAATACCATCCGCCCTCACTCTGCCCACCCAAATCCACTTCAAGGCCCTGCCCATTCGCTTATTGTTTCTTTCACCGAACAGTCAAGTTTTTTTTCTTAGCAAGAAACCATGTCACAGAATGGTTAAGAACAACCCAGCCAATGACCTGCGTTCAGGTCTCAACCCTGCCACATACCATTGGGACCTTGGGCAAGTAATTTAACCTCTGGATGCCACAGTCTTCTCATCCGGGAAGTGGGGAGAATAGAAGAGCTAACCTCTCCGGCTGTCATGAGGAGTCAGGGAGATGCTGCAGGGAAAGAGTTTAGCGCAGGGCCAGGCCCACAGTGTGCTCTCAGTAAATGGCCATTATCACCTGTAATAGTAATAATTCCCGTCTCTGCACCTGTGCGTTAGTAGCCCATTTTGAACATTTGTATTAGTTTCTTATTACTGCTGTAGAAAATTACCACAAATTTAGTGGCTTGACACAAGTTCATTCTCTCATAGTTCTGGGGGGTCTGGAGTCTGAAACGGGTCACAATAGGCTAAAAATCAAGGGGTGGCAGGCTGTGTTCTAGGGGAGAATCCACTTCCTGGCCTTCTGCAGTGTCTAGAGGACATGCACGTTCCCTGGCTCGTGGCCCCATGTCGCTCCAACCTCTGCCTCTGCAGTCATGTCTCCTTCAGGGACTCAGACCCTCCTGTCTCCCTCTTATAAGGACTTATGATTACACGGGGCCCACCGGGCTAATCCAGGATAGTCTCCCCATATCAAGATTTTTAACGTAATCACATCTGCAAAGTCCCTTGTGCAGGTAAAACACTCTCAGTCTCCAGAGTTCAGGAGGGGGCCTCTGGGGTCCCGTTATTCCGTCTACTCCTGTAGGGTCTTCGGCAGCAGCTAGCAGTGCTCTTCTCCGCCCCTCCCCCGTAAGTCCTGGAGTGTGACTTGTGACTTGGTGTAAATAGAAAGCAGGATGTCATGACTCCACTCAAACTTCTCCCTGCGTTGGCGGCAAACTCAGCCACAGCCGCCACTGTGGGATGTGCCCTGGCCCTTCACTTCCTGCGCTCAGGAGTGTTGTCCTGGCACCCACCCCCCCCCCGGGGCTGGTGAGTCCCCCCGGGCTTGGAGGAGTTAAGAGCGCCATGAAAAGTAGCATGCAAAGGGGGCCTCTGGGGAGCAGGTGCCGTACCTTTAGGAAAATTCCCGATTTGCGTAGGAGAGCACGAGTGTGTGGTGCTCCAGCGGGCACTGTCCTCAGCCAGCAGCTGTGGGAGCACCCAGAGAACAGGGCAGTGGAGGAGGCAGGAGCAGTCAGTGAGAGGAGGCTGCTGAGGCAGCTTGAGTATTGTCAGGCTGTGTTACCAGAGGTATGAGGTCTTTACCTAAGAAGGATATAGTGCTATTCTTTTATGCATCGGCCAAACTGTATTGGGAGGTTGCATATTGTGGCAAAAAAAGGTAGCACTCACCAAATATTCCATGGGCTTCCTAACAATTCCCAGCCCCTGTCCCAGTTAGGTCGGGGCCATGCAATTGCGTTCTGGCAGAGAACTCCCCACCTCTTACCACCCTCCCTGCTCTTTCTCTTCCCTGCCTCTCGGACCCTGGACGCCAGTGAAACAGGTGCCTCTGTGCCACGCATCCCCATCAGCACTCACCTCTACATTCAAAGGCTGTTCACAGCACACCTGAGACATTTGGCCCGAGGCAAGCTGGAGGTGCTCCAGTTAGCACCCCAACCAATGACAGTCGAAGATTGGTGATAAACACTCCACCTACCTCCACCCTGGGTTGACTGACTTCGGGTGCGGGCTCCCAGAGTGGCCCACAGCGGCAATTGGCTGGCTCCGCACCCTTTACTGGCTTCCTTCCCTTTCCTTCCCCTGTTCCTTCCTGGTGTTTCCTGGGAGCAACTTCCACATAAACTACTTGCACTCACTCCCTTGTCTCAGGATCTGGGGAATACCCTGTGTCTGGTTGGTGGGTCCCACCATGGGGGATCCTCCAATGGCTGGGTCCTCAGGTGACCAGAGGAGCCTCCCTCTGCCGTTTACCTCAGACTTTGCCTGAGTGAGAAATAGATCTTTGTTGTGTCAAGGTGCTGACATTTTGGGTTTATTTTGACTGCATTTATTTTTACAACCCCGTCTAACCTGACTAATTCAGCGTGGTCTGCTCTGTGGGTTACATTTTAAGCTGGACGCTGACAAACAAGAGCACCCAGAGTCCATTCCACCACCTAAATCTCTCTGATCTGCACTTCTCTCCATCTCCACCCCAACCCGGGCTCCGTCAGCTCTTGCCTGCCTCCTGCACTTTACACTGGTCCCCATCAAGCTATGGCCAGGCTGCGGACAGTGTCACCTTTTAAAAGCAGACATCTGATTAAATTACCACATACTTAATTTCCTCTGGTCGCTAAAGTCCAAAACCCTTAACAGGGCCTATATGGCCGTGTGAGAGCTGACCCTGGCGCCACTCTCCTCCCGAAGTCACCTCTCCAGCTCACTTGCCAGTTTTCAGTTCTTCAAACAGGATAAACCCCTTTCCATCCCTTTGCACATGCTTTGCACATTCCTAGAATGCTTCTCCCCCTATGCTTCCCTTGAGAAATTCCTGTTCATCCTTAAGATCTCAGCTTAATGGTCCCTTCTTTAGAGAAGCTCCTGAACCCTCAGGCTGATACAGATTCCCTAGCCCCCAATTGTACTTCCCCTTCACAGCACTGGTTGCAGTTTCAGTGGCTTGTGTGGGAGGGGTGTGTTTGTTTAATATCTGGGGCTCCTGTTGGACGACAAGAGCTGAAGGTCCCCATCTGTTTTGTTCACTGCTATGTTCCCAGTACTCAGTACAGTGTGCCTGGTTTATTTTTAAATTTTTAAATTTTTTGTGAGGAAGATCAGCCCCGAGCTAACATCCATGCCAATCCTCCTCTTTTTGCTGAGGAAGACTGGCTCTGAGCTAACATCTATTGCCAAGCCTCCTCCTTTTTTCCCCCAAAGCCCCAGTAGATAGTTGTATGTCACAGTTGCACATCCTTCTAGTTGCTGTATGTGGGACGCGGCCTCAGCATGGCCGGAGAAGCGGTGCATCGGTGTGCGCCCGGGATCCGAACCCGGGCCGCCAGTAGCGGAGCGCGCGCATTTAACCGCTAAGCCACAGGGCCGGCCCCACAGTGTGCCTGGTTTAGTAGATGCTCAGTGAGTAAGTGCTGAGTGGATGAATACATGAATAAGTGAATAAAGGAGAAAAGAGAGCCTTGGACCAAGATAAATGTGTGAGGACACAGGAACTCAGTCACAAATAGAAGACAGTCCTCGCCACCCTGGCTCTCGGCTTGCCTCCAGGGTTAGGTTCTGTGAGCAGAGTGGGGAGGGATAAGAGCAGTTCCTCCTTTAGGTGAAGGTGGGTGGGTGGGAAGGGTGGGCAGGAAGGGCTGGTGCTCATGGAAAGCTCACTGCCATGGGAACAGCCACCAGCACACCAGTGTCACTCTGCTCTGCTACCATTTGCCACCCCAGACCATCTCCCATTGCTCTTCTTTAGACCCTCAGGGGTACTTTCCCCCTCATACAGCCCCCTCTGCCCTCCCCCTGCCAGAGCTGATCAAGCAGAGGCAAAGAAAGGTCATTTCATTTGGCCTCAAAGGGTTGGGCAGAGCTGAGAGAACTCCCTCATCTTCTACAAGACCCTAGAAGTGGAGGCATGTTAGTGTAGACAAGAGTCCTCTGCTCCCCTTGTAGTCTTTGGGTCCTGGTGCCCTTCCTTATACAGGGATGCTGAAGGTCCCTCCCACATCAATATCCTAAATTGGGACAGGTTCCAAACCTCCCACCCTTCCTTTATAACCCTGGGTGGGGCAGGTGCCCAGGGATTTATATGAATCCTACAGAAACCCACCTATCTGCTTCGCTGGGACTACCTCCCTGGGCAGTTGCCAATAAGCAATGATTCTCTCTCAGTCCTCCCCCTCCTGGGTCTCTCTGAAGCTCTGGATTTATTGCTCATCCTTCCTCCATCTTGAAATTCACTGCTCCCTGGCATTCTTCTGGGCTCTTCGCCTCTGTGATTGCTCCTCTTGCTCCTCCAAAAGTCTAAAGGTCTTGGTCCTTCCTCTTCTCCCTCAAGCCTCTCTCTTGCTGGCCCTATCCATTCCTGCAGCTTCAGGCATCACTGTCATGTGGATGAACCCCAAGTATCACCCCTCCTCCTGACCTTGCCTGCAAGCACTTTCCTCTCACTCCAATTGCAGGATAAAGTCAAAGTCTTGAGCTAAACCCTCAAGGCTCCTGCCATCTTCCCCTTCTCATGCAGAACTGCAGCTGCCCAGGCTGTATGAGACGGGGGACTTACACAGCCAAAGCCACACTTCCAGTACACTTCTGCCTTGTCCAGCTCCCACTGTCTCTCACAAAAGAGGCCCTATGTGTAGGTGGGGTCAGGAGGGCTATCACCCAGAGTTGGCTGAGACTTGGGGAGTGAGCTTGGCAATGCACAGCTGCTCTCTTGGGAGGGGAGGGTATTTAGGAGCAGGTGGAAGCCTCCCACCTGTGTCTCTCACTCCCAGATGGGGTGGCGTGTGTTGCTCCAGGCACTGTCACTGCACAAAGGGCATGATCTGCTCTCTGTGAGACAAAAGCCAATCATCAAGAGGCAAAATGGTAGAAAAGAAAGGGCAGTTTATTACAGCTTGCTAGCAAGGGGGAAGATGGCCGACTAATGTCTCAAAGAACCATCTTATAGAACAAAGACTACAGGCCAGTTATATAGAGGGCTGGTCTCCGGGTAGGGGAGGCATCTGGTCCCACGGTGGGGGCATCCATCTGATTACTGGGTGGAGGCATCTGGTCTGGGTGGGGGGGGGCGCGTCTTAGTTCCTGGCAGTCTTTTGTTTCACTTGATATGCATCAGAGACTGGAGCAACGCCCTATACTCTGATTTTTCAGTTGGCATTGATGATGGCTATCATCATAGAGTCTCTGCCCGGGGGTCATCACATTCCTAAGGAACTCAAAAGAACAAAGTTATCAACTTATAGCAGCTGGGAGGGGCCATAAAGTCCAGAGTTAGTCAGAGGTCATTCCAAGTCACAACATGGTTTCCCCTCTACAATATGGCTTCCCTTATGTCAACCCTGTATTGAGCTGGTATCAGCATCTCCCTCTCATGGCACGTGAATGAATAGTGGTATGGGTGGACGATGGCAAAGAGGTTTGGGGGGTTGAAACCACATCATTTGGGGACTGAAGAGGGTGGGGACACATTTGAGAGCTGTCAACAGCAGAGAGTCCTGAGAATGTGTCACTAGATGCACGGATCAGGGAGCATCTCTTGGTGGGACTCATTTGGAGCGGGTTCCTCAGCCCTCTGGCCAAGGTCTTTTACTTTTCCAGGCTGGACCGTGCACCTCTCCACTTGCTTGTTTGCTCACTAGCTCATGTCCTATCTCCCCTGGAGACTGGACATTCCACTAAGACAGGACTATGTCTGTCCTGCTCCCTGACACTCTAGGCATTCCATCAATATTTGTTGAAGGAATAAATGAAACATGTGCTGCCCCTTTCCCAACTCTATGCCTTTGTTCTTGCTGTTTCTTCCCTTAAGGTGCTCTGCCCCCCACCCCCATCTCTCCCTCCACTTGTTAAAACACTCCCCATCCTTCAAGACCCATTCATAAAGAAGGCTTCCCTGGTTCTCCAGCCTGGAGCCATTATTCTCCATGCTAAATCTCTGTGGTACGTGGCTTACCTATACTATATCCCTTACACCTTTAGCTTTGGATTATAACTATTTCTGTACCCATCTCTGTCCCTCTATTAGACAGTGAGCTGCTTGAGGGTAGGCGCATCATCTCTGTGCTCTCTCTTCCCTATTCCCTGGGACAAGAGATTTTCACATATTGAGGTATATGGGGTAACTTCTGGTTCAAAACTGATTCAACTTGAACTAAAGAAGCCTGACTTATGTCCTATCAAACATACACTGTACATCTGCTTTAACCAGTAAAGAATGCACTCTCTCAAGACGAGAATGCATACTTTCTTTCCTACGCCCTATTGTTAACACTGGTATTAGTCCCTTTCCTGACCTCAGGGTCGTGTTGACCTGCTAATTTGCAACTGAATACCCCTTTGAAACTTTGATGAAAATGTATCCTGGGTGTGCTTATGTTCTTTGTTCTAAATAGGTATAAGACTGCACTGAACACCATGCTTCTCCAGAATGCTTTTTTCCTTTGTGGAAACTGCCTTCCTGGATTATAATCATCACCCTGGCTCAAGTAAAACTCACCTTATCTCTCTTATCTATAGAATGGTTATTCGCTTGCATCCACACCTGGCACAGTGCTTTCCACGCAGTAGGTGCTCTATAGGCGTTCAGTAGAAGAAGGCTAGCGTATTGATTGCAGTCAGTGGATTTTTACTGGCCCCTATGCTGCTTCCTTGCAGCCCAAAGTGGGGTCCCTGAGCCTCCATTCCCCAGGCTGGGAGTTCACCCGTGCTGACTGGGCCACCTCTGAGGTCTCCCTCCTCCCTCCCCCCCAATCCCTGCTAACGCTTTGCCTAAATCTCGCCCCGCCCCAGTGCCATTTCAGACATTTGCATGGCCTGACCACAGCAAGGTAGATGGGGGGAGGCTGAGCTGCACTTGGTAAGAGCCCGGGAGAGCAGAGATTACCCGATATGGAGGGGCCAGCTCCAGGGCGCATCCAGGGGCCCCTGCACTGTTCCCTGTCCCACCCCAGGCCCTGAGGCCCAGAAAAGCATGGGGTGAACCGAGGCCTGCATGTCTGTGGTCACCATCTGTGCAGATGAAGGCAATAGCAGGATGTGTATGTATGTGTGAGTGTGTGTGTGTGTGTGTGTGTGTGTGTGTGTGGTGAGTGACTGAGTCATCAGGGAGCGGCGGAGGCCCAGAGGAACTCACCGACTAGATCTTCCCCAACGCTTCCTGTTTGGGCCGCCAGAGATCGAGTGGGAGTTTTTCCAGCAAGACTTAACCCTGGTGTTTCAAGGGTTTTCGTTCCTGAGCCAGACCCCATTCCCACACTTGGCCCAGAGGTCCTTAAACATTGGAGCTTATAAAATCACCTCGGGTGCTTGTTCAGCGTGGAGACGTCCAGATCTGCCCTCACCCTGATTTGCAGATCTAGCCCATACACCATATGCCCGGGAAAATCCTCACCAGGGTGCCAGCTTCTTGCTGAGGGCAGGGCGTAGATACTCTCTGGGATGCCTGGGAAAGGAGGCAGCCTTAGGAAGAGATGCTGAGCTCAGGGCTCAGGCTGCAGGTGGTGGGGATGGTGGTGAGTGGAGAGGTGAGGGAGGCAGCGCTGATAGCTGGAGGTGAGCAGAAGGCTGGGCTGAGAAAGGAGCTGCATCTGAAAGAGGCTGCACCAGGCAGTGCCACTCAGCCTTGGCTGGCTGGAAACAGAATTGGTGGGACTCGGCAAGATGGGAGCTGGAAGAGTCAGCCCCCTTGACATTCAAAAACAGAAGAATCCCCTCAACAGGAAAATAGAAAACCATTCATCTGCAGTAGCCAGCAAGAGGCACTAATTAGTACTTTCAAGAGGAACTCAACAAGCAGAGCTTACTCAGAGAACCTTGGAAGCTGCAGGAAACCCAAGCAGAGCATTTAAAACAAATACACAAACTATCTAGAGGGCAGACTAACAGACTCCAGAACACTGCCTGGCACACAGTAAGCACCTTATAAGCATGTGTTGTTGTTATTATTGTATTATTTTTAATTTAGAATCTGGACATCTAGGACCCAGAACCCATGGCAGATCTATTTAGACTCTTGCTACTCAAAGTTTGGTCCACTGACCAGAGGCATCAGTATCACCTGGGAGCTTGTTAGAATTGCAGTCTCAGACCCAGTCCTGGATACACAGAATCAGAATCTGCATTAAGAAGAGCCCAAGTGAACGGTGAGCACTTTCAAGTTTGTGAAGCACTGCTTTAGAGCACACAGGAGGCCACGCCCAGAAACTAGGTCAGAGATTGGGCTATTTTAGGGAAAGGAGGCCAACAAGGGTTAGGTTGCCTTGCCTTGGGTCCTCACATCCTGGAAAGGCCCCAGACCCTTGTCAGCAGGGGCATGTCACGTGGGGACACTGCCGGGGTCCCTACACATCGGTGTGCTGGGATAGCCTGGTGCCTGGGGCCACCATGGGGGCGCGGTGGCTGAGGCCGCCCCCCCGTAGCCCAGCGGATGCCACAAGGTCGAGTGGCGGTTTGCTGGAGTACCAGGTGCTCAGGAGGCGGTCCACCTGTTCCCTACTGGAGACTACGCGCAGATGGGCCTTCCGGCTTCCACCGTCCACGGCCTCGGGGGGATCGGGCACCTCGCGGGACTTGGGGCCCCTGCTCGCGGTGTCCGGGTGCAGCCCCCGCGCCTGCATCTCGCTCTGCATGCTGGCGAAGAAGTGCAGCACGCAGCGGTGCGCGAAGTCCCGCGCATGCTCGCAGCACGTCTCGTCGAAGAGCTTCTGCTCCAGGTCCACGTAGTTGCTCCAGTATCTGCGCTGCAGGAAGACTGTCTGGTCGAAGCAGGGCCTCAGGCAGCGAGCCAGGAAGGCCACAACGATCAGCAGCAGGGTGATGCTCCAGCCGATGGCCTGGAGGGTGGGGAGCACGAGGTAGGGTGTGGGTGGGGCTCCGGTGCTGTACGGTGTGGCAGGGGTATTCTAGAGTCTTTCCCTTTATTTATCCCTCCCATCCTTCCTCAGATTTATTCATCTTCCCATTTAGTCATCCATCCTACCGACCACCTCCATCCATCCTCCCTTCCGTTCATTCTCTCATCCTCGCATCCATTCGTCTATCCAACTCTCTCTCCACCCATCCATCCAGTCATCCAACGTCTCATCTGACTGTATATCTATTATCTTCCTATGCAACCATCCTCCCAACCATCCTTCCATTTGCCCATCATCTATCCTCCTATCCAGCCATCTACTCTCCCATGCATTCATCTTCTCATACTCTCATCTTTCCATCCATTTATTTCTCCAACCATCCATTCACCCACCCATCCATCCTTCCAACCTTCCTTCTGAAGGAAACCAGAATATGTCAACCTAAAGTATGCCTCTTTAATATAAGAATTATCTTGAGCTGAAGACAAGAAGCAGCAAAGATAGGAAAAGCTCTCTCTACCCTCCCCTTTTCTGCTAAAGGCAGGATGTAAATTCTCCTTTTATTGGAGACAGACTCAGCCTAGAGAGGCACCAGAGGAATCGTCAAACAATCCTTACTCCATTAGTTTCCTCCCATGTGTTTACCTTCCCACAGTTTCCACCCTTAGAAGCCTAAAACTGCTTTCCTTTGTCCTGCCGTTTCTCTGCAAAGGTATTGCTCTTTGTTGAAGATGCTACAGAAGCCGAATTCTAAGCCACCACTTTGAATTACTGTTTGGTTTAGGTTTCTCCTGTGTGATGTGCACTGCACACATTAATAAACTGTTTGTTTTCCTCTTATAATTTTGGCTTTTTGTTAAGAGTCGCAGCTGAAAACCTAAGATGGGTGGAGGTAAAGTCTTGCCTTCCCTACCCTCCCATCCATTCATCCATCCATCCATCCTCACACATATTTGTCCATCCCATCTGCGCATCTGTCCGTCCTGTATTTGGGAGGAGGCAGTGAGGTTTAGTCTTGCTCTCATAGAGCTCACACTTTAGTGGAGGAAAAATTAAATAGGTGATGACTGCTAAGTCTTGCTCTCATAGAGCTCACACTTTAGTGGAGGAAAAATTAAATAGGTGATGACTGCTAAGTGCCATGTTGAGGGATGTATGGGAAGTCATGGGAATTCAGAGGAGGGACACCCAACCTGAACTTGAGAGCTCAGCAAACAGTGAGGTTTAGGCTGAGACCTGAAGGATGAATAATAGACAGGATAGGAACAGGGAACAGTGTTCCAGGCCAAGAGTGACGAGATACTGGACATCGTTCTCTAAGGCTGGAGCTCATACCAGGCCGATCTTCTCCCTGCTGTCTGCCCATCCAAAGCTATAGTCTCTGCAAGGCCTGGCTTAAGACCAGAGCAACTGCGCAGACCTGGAGCAGAGAAGTCACTCCTCTAAACCACAAGCAGAGACGTATTTGAATCCTTATCATTTGTAGATGGGATTTCCTTGATTTATAAAGCTCTCTCATTTGGCCTCTCATAGGATCCCCCTCCCCCTACCAATTGAAAATACTCGTGTGAGCATTTTACACACAAGGAGCAGAAGACCAAACAACTTGCTAAATTTAACGTGACTGATAACTTACAGCTGAGTCAGGATTCAAACCGTGTTCTGACGGCAAAATCCACTTCATCCCAGTGTAACCGGTGAGAGCCTGGAGTGTTTAAGTCCGCAGGGACCACCAAGGTGGAGGAGACCAAACCTCCCTTTATGTGCAGGAGAAAATGAGGCCCAGAGGGAGAGTGAGGTGGCCAAGATCACAGTCTGACCCAGAATCAAGCGCTTCCTGAGCACTGGTCCTCTGTCCGCTGCACCACGGGCCTGCATTTGCCGTGAGCCTATCTCAGCTCCCCAAAGCGCAGGGGTTGTGTTTTTATTCCCTGTAGCCCCCTTGAGCCTCTGCATGTGTGGGTTCATGTAAATACTGTTTAGGGGACACAGCCCAAGGTTGGGGCTCGGGGAGTGGTGGTGGTGGTGGAATCTGGAGTCTGGGCTGGGATTTGCTCCCAGGATAATGGACTTGGTGCCCTGTGGGGAGCCAGGTCTCTGGGGAGGACCTGCTTTGTAGGGAGGTCATTAAGAGGGTTTGGAGTAATTCTTAGACGCATATATTCAGATTCCTGCCCTGCTTCTTACAAGCTGTGTGACTTTGGCTTTGTGAACTAAACTTTCGGGGCCTTAGTTTCCTTATCTGGAAAATGGGATGATAATGATTGCCTCCACCTCATAAGGTTGTTCTGAGAGTTAAAGGAAGTAATGCATATAAAATGCTTATCACAAGGCCTGACACATAAGAGCTCTGTAAGTGGTAATCGGTATTATTTCTGAGGGGTAGGAAGAATGTGTGTATGGGGTGGGGGCAGGGCAGAGCAGTACATCTCCAGAGCTTTCCTGCCATCCAGCCTCCGGGGATGGGCCTAACTAACTCCTGGAGGGTATGGGCACCTGGCCTCTGCCCATGGGCGAGTCAGCATTGATGGCAAAGTGCCCACTTCCTAAGGCCCTACACTGTCCTATACGTGGATCTCGCTCCTGATCCCCCTGGTTGTGTCTCCAGCAGTGAGGTGGGGCCTCAGGAAACCACGTGTAACTCCTCACCCCACGCCCCTCGGAACCACGCAGGATATTTTTCAGGGCTGGGAGGGGACGGCCTGGATTACCTGTGACAGGCACCGCAGGTAGCGAGAGACTGCCTTTCGCGCGGGGCTGTCCCTGACCAGCTCATCCTCCTTGCAGGGCACCTTGGCCAGGAAGAGCTGCACCTGGCTGGGGGTCATGTTGGCAAAGTCCAGAAACTTCTCGGGGTCCACGGAGTTGCTGAAGGCACACACGAAGCACTTCCCATCAAGGAGGGCCAGCAGGATCCAGACAAGGGGGGCGGCCAGTGCTCTCTGCAGCACGGAGGAGCACATATACCTGGAGCAGAGGAAGGGAGGGGTCACCAAGGGCAGCCAGAATTCAGCTGCAGCAGGAGGTCTACAGGGGAGATGCAAGGATGGACTTCCCAGGAGAGCTGGGAAATTCCAGGCGCGGTTACATCAAAAGAATGGCTGCAGCTCCCACTGCAGGCCCCGCCCCCCCACCTTGACCACCTTCATGGCTCTGCCTGAGGGCTTGGGAAGAGGCTCTGCTCCCAGAGGGGTGGGCTGGAAGTGCTGGCGAGTTAACAACCCCCAGATCAACCTTCAAACCAAGAGGGATGGGGCCTGGAGGATAAACACCCCAGCTTCCTAGGCCTTCAGTGGGACAATTCTCAGGTGTGTTCTACCTGCCTCTCAGAGGTCCCCAGAAGGACTGAGCCCCAGCTGCCTGCTCATTATCACACTCTTCCCAGAGCCTGCTTTTGGGGGGAGCCCAGGCTAAGACAGTTCTGTGTAATAACCCTCCCAGCGGCAGCACCTCAAACACCTCCCCCCAGCGTCTGGGGAGCCCACCCTCTGACGGTCCCCAGGTGCCTCTCCTGACCTACTTGGCCCCTCTAGTGGCCTGGATTGGGTGTTGGTCACAGGACAGGAGCCCAGTGGAGCTGCATGCCCTGGATCCCAGAGGAAGGCAAAGGGCACACCCAGTGCATGTGACCCCCCTGCGTGGCTGAATCACAGGGAGCATGGAACCCCCACGGAACACGAAACAGAGAAACAGAGGCTGCTTATGCACAGGATGCAGATGTTGTTTCTAACTTGGATTGTAAAGAAAACATAAAATGGTGTATGCTGTGTGTGTGCATGGCTTACCTAGTGGTGAATTATAAATGCATTGTAGACAGAGATGGCTCCAGCATTTTCTATGGCAGCAATGTGGTTAGAAGGTGGAACTGAGACCTTGTTATGAAGTTACATTACATATGTGTGAGAACACCTCAATTGTCCATACCAAAGAACAGGGGAGGGGTGGAGAACAAAACCCACCAAGCCCCTCCTGCCACTGCCTGCAGAGCTAGAGCACTTGGATATTTTGTCCAAAACACTAAGGGCAGCAGTTCCAGGCTGGGCTGGGAGTCCGCTTATGTTTGAATCTGAGCATCTTCCTAGCTGTGGGACCTCGGCCAAGTTACCTAACCTCTCTGTGCCTCAGGTCCCTCATCCTTAAAAATGGGTCCATTACGGGAGCAGACCCAGGGCCCAGGTGAGAATGGAGAGGCCGTGAACACACAGCACGTGGCACAGAGCTTGGCACCACTGTCCACCGGGGATCATTATGAATTGCTAAACTCCATCGACTGACCTTATCTAGGGCACCAATCAGGGGCAAGGCTCTGAGGACACAGCGGTGCAACAGGTGAGCTCCTTGCCCTCGGGGAGCTTACAGGAGAAGGGACGCAGCCTTTAAGCCAATCATGCCTCTCGCTACATGCAAAAACTGCCTACGCATGTCATGGGATGGCCTTCATGTGTGTGGTGGGTTATAATCCATGGCCAGCATGACAGATGTGACCTGGGTAATTCTTGGGAATCCTGTATCATTCATGTGTCTCCAGCACTGGCCGCGGAAAGGTGGCAAATGACAGGAACAGAAATATCTGTTTCCAGAGTGGAAACTGACAAATGAGTCTCTGTGAACTGATGATGCTTTAGTTGGGGGAAGGAGGGCACACACCTGATAGTGCCTGTGGGGGTGGAGGGGGAGCCCTGACATATCCATGGGGGTCATTGGGGTTTGGGGGTCACTTGGCAGTGTCTGTGGGGGTAAATGGGTGGAGGAGGCCCTGACAATGGCCACAGGGGAGGATTGGGGTTTGCGGGGTACCCTGGTAGTGCCTGTGCAGTTGAGGGAGCCCCTGACGATGCCCACAGGGGTGGTTAGGGTTTGAAGGTGCACCTGGCAGTGCCCGTGTAGGTGGGGGAGCCCCTGGCATGCCCACGGGTAGCTGGGTGGTGTGGGACCGCACCTGATGATGCCTGGGTCCTTCCTCCGGTGCCCTGCAGGCCGGCGCCACTCCTCAATCATCACCACAGACTGCCGATTGGCAAGGAGGCCACAGAGGAACAGGGCGAGCGGGGGTGTGAGCAGCAGGCCCAGGCCGTAGAGGGCATTGTAGCGTGCCAGACAGGGGCAGTTGAAGTCGAAGGAGGAGTACAGCTTGACAGTGACCGCGGCCAGCAGCAGGCAGATGCCATTCATCACCGACTCCGAGCTGGACTGGAAGTGCTGAAAGAGCATGCGGAATTTATCCATGGCTCCGGCCTGGGTGCGTGGGCAACCGTGGGCGTGGGCAGCGAGGCTGCAGCCACCTTCCTGGCCAATGCCAGGCCACTCTGGGGGCGAGCTGGGGGTCCTCTGGAGGTTCTTTCTTCTATTTCAAGGGCCTGAGGGGACAAGGAGGAGGCGGTGTCCAGTTCCCAGCCCAGCCTCCTGGGGTCCAGCCAAGGACGTCAGGCACAGGCAGGCTCTCTCCACAAAGGCTCCCCTGCCCAGCCTGATTGTCCCCCAGTGCCACTCCCCTCCACTCTGGGGGAGTGAGTCACTGTTCCCTGACTAGCCAGCCCAAAGCACCTCTAGGCAAATGTGCCCCACCCTGTCACTCCATCCCTCCCCAGCCCATTCCCTCCTCTCTTCAGGGTTTGGATACTGAGCCCTGTTAGCTGGTGGGGCTTCCCATGAGGACAAGCAAATTCTGGGTGTGGTAAGGCCAAAACCCTGGTGGAGCCTATTATATTTTCTGGTTTTGGTCAAAAACATGACTTGACTCAGCTGAGCCCAGGGAGAGTTCATGTTGGCTTTCATGCTGGGAGGAACCAGAGGGTGCACCTTACCCTTTCCTGGAAGAGAAGACCCTTGAGAAATGTTTAAACCATGTTTCAGTGTTTGCCAGTGATAGGGGTTGTGGAAGGGAAGGCTTCCAGGCAGAGCACAGGCAAGGGCATGGAGGTGAGAAGCGGCCTCATGTGGGCCAGCAGTCTGGGGTTGCTGGAATGTAGCATCAGGCAGGGGCAGTCAGGAGAGGGGGTGGGAGGGCTCAGTAGGTGCCTGCAACCCTCTCCTCCATTTTATTCCACTGCCCTCCAGGTCTGGCCACAGACTGGCCCAGGTCTCCCTAAAGCACAGCATCCACTACATCATTCTGCACAAGTGTGACCGGAGGGTCCCTCAGCCTCCTTAGCTCAGCATTCAAGGCCCTCCTAACTGAACCCAGATGTGTTCTCCCACCTCTACACCTTTGCTGGCACTGTCCTCCCCACTGAAAACCTGTGTACTTCCTCCCACCTGCTCTTCAAGAGGCAGCTCAAATGCAGCCCTGTTGTTAACGAACCCAGATCGTTTTTGCCAGTCTCCCCGAAAGCCAGTCACTGAGACGATGAGATTGCAGCAGAGAGAGAGTTTAATCACCAGGCAGCCAAGTGAGGAAACGGGTGATCGAGTCTCAAACCCGCCTCCCTGAAAATGGGGACTCAGGGATATTTATGGGATAGGGGGGCAAGGTGGTCTGAAACGTGGAGATAGATGATTGGAGGTGAGGAGAGGTGAGGTAATTGATCTGCGCAAGTGTAGTCAGACTTTGTGCCTCTTCATAGGACGCGTGTTCACAAAATGGTGGCGTTAGGGTGATCTGAGGGTGGAGTTTTAGCTCCTTGACGTCAGCAAGGTCACTTGTCGAGCATTTGCACGAGCCCAGTTGATGGGTTGGTGGTCTCAACCGGCCTGAACTGGACAAGGGTCCTAATTCCAGAAAACAGCTCAAACACCCATTACCATGGTGACCCAGGCACCAGGGAGATGTTATCTTTAGGACCTAGTGGGAGTCAGATAGCATATTGCCTAAGGAGCACAGTTAACAATGGGGGGGGGGTACAACTAAAAGCTGTAATTAGTAATTGCAAAAAAAAACTGTAGTTACTAGCTACCTAATCATCAATGGCTGTTTACTGGTTTCACTGTTACCAAGCCACCCTGGTGACCTCAGCTCCGAGGGAGCCTCTGCCTCCCATGTGGCCCTTGGAAAGGCAGCCTCTGCCTGTTACTCACCTTTCCCAGGGAGGGGGAGTCGATTTCCCAACTAGCACAGGGACCTGGACCTGCCCCTTTTTGTTCTCTGCAGCATCCAGCATGGTGCTAAGCACACAGCAAGTGATAGCAAATGTTTGTTCTCTGTGACATTGATGCTCAGACTCCCTTTATTTCATCTCCACCTCTGTCCTCTCCGCCCACATCTTGACCTGTCCCTTCCTGCCTGTCTGTCTGCTCCTAGGAAGCAAATGAGTGGAATGTAGGTCCTGCCCTTAATTCTCTCTGTCTCTGTCTGTCTCCCTTTCTCTCTCTCTCATTCTGTCCCTCTCTCTGTCTCTCAGACTCTACCTTTCTGCGTGTGTGTGTGTGTGTGTGTGTGTCACTCTCTGTGTCCTTCAGTGTGTGTTTCCGAGTCTTTCTGTGTGTCTCTCTGTCTGTCCCTCTCTCTGTGTTGCTTCCTCTTCCTGTCTATCTTTCCGTCCTCCTCACCTGCTGCCCACCTTGTAGCATCCCTGTCTTACTGGCCACCAGCCCTGACATTGGCAGCCTGGCTCCGGGAGTGTTGTGGAGGCAGCCATGGGAGCCCATGGATCTGTTCCTGGGGTCACAGATCAGTGGGCCTTGGGCCCTAGCATGGGCTGGGGGCCGGTGAGGTATCCAGACCCCGACTACTCGGGCCTCAATCTTCATCTCTTTGTCTCCCTCACTCTCAGCCCAGGGTTACCCCTGAGAAAAGGAAAACCTCAGGATCTGGGATGGCCTTGACCCCACTGACTCTGCTCCATCCAGCCTGGACCAGCAGGCTTCCTGGACTCCAAGTGGCGTCCTTAGTTAAATTCATGGCTCAACACTGTTGTCGTTTCCTCAGACCCTGGGCCCTCATGGTCATGAACACAACTTCCTGCCAACCCTCTAGAGCACGTGCGGTAAGCGTCCTTCTGAATCCTTCCCATCCTCAGAGGCCCAGCTCCAGCCCTCCCATCTCCATGGAGCTTGCCTGGGCTACTGCAGCTGCACTGATCACGCTTGTTTCCATATTCTCAAAGAACTTTTAGAAAATGGAAATATCTCCATTTTTTCTGATTAAACACACCATTATGAAAAATTAAAAAATAGAAAATGTGAAAGTGTTCCCCTCACTGCAACTCCCAGAGAGTCTCCCTGTGGTTGCTTCGGTGTGTGTCCTTCCAGACTTGTTCCAGGGCCCACTCGGACACATGCTGGCTGGCCTGCTTGGTGTTCCTTGGGAGAACTGTTAACCACTGTTAACTAACCACTGGGTGCTGCTATGCACCCAGGAGCACCGGGGTTGCCTGCAGGAAAGGCAGCTCAGGCTGCCCATGTGACCTTCCATTTGAGGCATGTCTGTTCCCTCTCTTAACACTCGTGACATGGGTCTCTCACTGTGTCTTTTTTTTTTTTTTTGGTGAGAAAGATCAGCTCTGAGCTAACATCCGTGCCCATCTTCCTCTACTTTATATGGGACCCCGCCACAGCATGGCTTGACAAACGGTGCGTCAGTGCACGCCTGGGATCCAAACCTGCGAAGCCCGGGCCGCCAAAGCGGAGCCCGCGCACTTAACCACTACGCCACCAGGCTGGCACCTCTCACTGTGTTTTTTTTCCAGCTTCCCTGAAGGATCACAGTCCAGCTGTTTGAGATACCCCTGGGACCTGCAAAATAAATTTTGTATAGTTTACTTCGCCTGTATTTTAAGTCAGACTGTCCTAAATATGTCCTGCAAGTTTCATAACTATTTGTGCATCTATACTTCTGAAGAGGTAGCAACAGACAGAAACCTGGGTCTTATTTATTATTTGTATTTTACCTAATTAGCGTGTTAGTCCGGGTCCTATGAGACAGGATTACCTGTGTGAGGGAACATGGGGATGGAGCCAGAGAAGGTGGGAGAGCCATCAGAGGCATGCCTGGGAATATGGCTCTGAGTGAAGGAGAGGGCGGGGCATTCTGGAGAAACCCTTCAAGCCTGTTCATTCTCCTGGACTCCTAATGAAGCAGAGAACCACCACCAACACAGGCTTCAGGTGGGGTGCGGGTCCCAGAGAGGCTGTGGGTCTATCTGAGGTCACACAGCCTGGTGGGGATCCTCCTTCTGTGCCTTCCAGCTCTAGTCACCCACTGGGCTGCTGACCAGGAAGGGAAATGTTCTGGCCCAAGGGCGTGCTTCTGGACCCTGAACCACAGAGCTGGGCCCTGAGCAGGCAGGAGAGAGAGCTAGGCTGAGAGGGTCTGAGTACCCCTCTCTCCCATTCTAGTCTCCTCTAACCTAGGGACTCTCCAGAAAAGAACAAACAGTGCTCCTGGGAGAGCACTGCAGGCGACTAGGAAAGAGCCTCTCCCAGGCCAACCTGGCCACAACTCCAGCCTCTGAGAGGTGAGATGGAGCTCCTGGGTCAGGCTGGGGCCCAGGGGCCCCCAGGGAAATGGTGTGCTGTGTGACTGCACTGGCCCTTGCTGGGTATTTACTGGAAAATACTCAAGCAAAGAAAAAGGCAAGAAGAAAGCCCATCACAACTTAAAGGGATATTATCTCTTAGGGTGAGGGGGTAGCTTTACATTTTGTAAAAAAATTCTGTATTTTCTAAATGGTCTACTTTTATAATGATTTTTTAAATTTACCTATAAAAATCAAAAATATTTTTTACTCGAAAAGCTCAAAGGGATTAAGGAACAAACTAAAAGGGGAGAGGATCACGTTTTGTTGCCTGGAGCCCGGACCTGCTGAACCAGGAGAGGCAGAAACAGAAGAAGAACAGAGGGAGAAAGGCTTACTTTACTCATGTGTGTGGAAAGATGTTAAATTGTATATCTGCTGCATGATGATGCCTTAGACCAGACTTGCTTAATTCCCTACCCTGCCCCAGGGGTCTGCAGCTGTGTTCCTCTGGGTCTTTTAATTCTGGAAAAATTTTTTAAATTCACATTTTCATTTTAATGATGACAAATCTTTTTAGCAGTTTTAAACGTGTTGACTTGCAATTGGAAGATCGTTATAGAACAAGTCTTTGGTTTTTTTGTTTTCTTTTCTCAAATTGGGAACTTGCAGATATGTTGTTGGGGAATCTTTCAGATTTCTTTCCTTTAAAAGGAGTCTGGACATTATTTGAAAAACAGTGGCTTTACCATTCTTAGACTTCCTGTGATTGAGAGGGCTCTTTAGGACTGGGTGCCCCCTACTGGAGAAACTCAGTGTATCTGGTGTGTGTACTTGTGGTTGCATGTGTGTACACGTGTGTGTGGTACATATGTGTGTAGTGTGTGTTTTCAGAAATACAGGCGTGGTTGTGTTTCATCTTTCTATATAGTGAGTACACTCTCCCCTGAGGTTTTTCTTTCTCTTCTTTTTCCTTCAAAAGAAAGACATTGGATGGGTGTCCCACTTCTTTCTCAGGACTAGGAGACTGTTGTTCCCTCGTGTCTAGCAGAGCCGTGGTGCCCTCTTCATCCCTGAGAGACTGGACTCTTTTCTACCTGGATGACAGAGGCCTCCGTGGGATCCGGGTGACAGGCCTTTCTGGTCCGTCTCTGGCAGACCTGGGGAAAAGCAATGTGGCACTTATGTGGGCTCCACTCTGGAGACTATAAAGAGCCATGTGGCCCCTATGGGACTGGAAAGAGAATGAAAGTGAGAGAGGGACTATCTGACAAAAGGCATTGGAACAACTGGCTGAGAATTTGGGAAAGTCTTAAACTGAATCTCTACCTCGTTTTTACACCAAGATAAGTTCCAAATGGCTCAAAGATTTACATAAAAATTAAAATCAAAAAAATTCTATGAGAAAATGTAGGTGAATTGATTCATAATCAGAAGCGAGGGAAGGCCTTTGTGAACAGAGCACAGAATTCAGTAGCTATGAAGGAGAAGATGGGTAAAGTAGGCCTCATAACTTCTGTGGGCAAAATACCAATAAGTAGAGTAAAAATAACAAACTGAAAAAAGGTATTTGCCACACAAAGGCCTATTTTCCTTAATTTGCTGAAGGATCATACAAATCAATAAAAAAATGAACAATCCTATGGAAAAATGGGCTAAGGATGTGAACAGGCTATTCACAGGAAAAGAAAGACAAGTGGCCAAAAGCCTGCAAAGATTCTAATCCTCATTTATAATTAAATAGAAATCTGAACAACCAAGTGCCTTTTTAAACTTACCAAGTTATTAGAAACTAAAAGATTGATAATACCCAGTGTCAATGAGGGCTTAGGGAAACAGTCACTTTCATACACCAATGGTTGGAATACAAATTTGTACAGTTTTTCTAGGACAATATGGCAATATATTTAAAGCAAAAACTTAAATACACATGCCCCTTGACCTAACAATTACGTAGCTCTGAATTTGCCCTATGGATAGATTTGCAGAAGTAACCAAGATAAATGAACAAGGATGTTCACTATAGCTTTGTTTCAATGGCAATAAAACTGTAAACAACCTGAATTTTTTTTTTTTAAAGATTTTATTTATTTATTTTTTTCCCCCCAAAGCCCCAGTAGATAGTTGTGTGTCATAGCTGCACATCCTTCTAGTTGCTGTATGTGGGACGCGGCCTCAGCATGGCCGGAGAAGCAGTGCCTTGGTGCGCACCCGGGATCCGAACCCGGGATCCGAACCCAGGCCGCCAGCAGCGGAGCGCGCGCACTTAACTGCTAAGCCACGGGGCCGGCCCAACAACCGGAATTTTATCAACAGAGGACTGCTTAAATAAATTAGGGCACGGCTATAAAATGGAACCTATGCAGCCATTAAAAGAATGAAGCAAATCTGTTTGTTCATATGAAAAGATCTCTAACAGATTCTGATAAGTTAAAAAAAGCAGTTTAGTATACCATGCATAGTATATAATCCCTTCTAAGTAAAACTAACATAAATACGTAAAAATTTTGGTGTTATGCATACACTTTTTGCTGGAAGGATGCACAAGAAATGTATTACCATTGGGTGGCCGGGGAGGGGGGACTTTTATTTTCTTTCTGTTTTATACCTTTCTGTGTTGTTTGACTTTTCAAACAATGCGTACATATGAATTTTATTTTTAAAAGATCAACAGAGGTTATCTGGGCAGTGGATCTATGGATTTTTAAAATATGTTTCCATATGTAAATAGGTAAACGTTATTTTTAAGAAACAGGATTAAAATATATGACTGACACAAAATAAAATAACCAAGTTAAAACCTGAACATTCTTCCACACTTAAATTTTTGGTCTTCACCCCACGGGTTACAGAATGTGGAACAATTTCCTTGGTTCACAATACATTTCTCACTCCTTTTCTCAGGAGAAGAAACAAGTAAGCCGGTTTAAAAATATTAGTATCAGCTCTCTTTTTTTTTCTTTACGTGACTGACAAGCTACAAACATGGATTCTCTGACCCGACTGAAATGAAGTTGTTTCCAGACCCTGCTGAGGGGGCTGTTTTTCTGGTATGGAGATTCTGCCAGGGCTGGCATCAGACACTAGATGTTGGGCCAAACGCAGAGACCTGGGGGCAAAAACAGGTGGGTTGCTCTGGGGGGAGGGGCACCCATCTAGCTGGATTTTCTGAATTCTACCACTTCTACTCCATAAACACCAAAGTCAGAGTGACTCTAGGGCCCCACTTTTCCCTGCGCCTGCGTGCACAAACTCATGAGACTTCTGGGACTGCCTAGTGTGGTTGAGTAAACGTAGAGGTGTTTGCTGGGCTGGGAGTGGCAAGTCCCAGCTCTGAGGGTAATCAGGTGTTCAGAGGGTCAAGCTAGCAAGTACCCTTGTTATTGGCCACACACCCTCAAGCTCTGGCCATATAGCAACAGATGTTCACAGGGAATCTGCAGAGTGCCAGGGGCTGTGCTGGTGCAGGGCATACACAGGTGCCCACATCAGGGACCAGATGCAGCCAGCGGGGCATCTCAATGTAGACTGGGCACTCTGAAGAGGACCTCAATTTGGCTTAAGTTTGGGGAGATTCTCCCTCAGTCCTGGGAAAGAGTCTCCGTTGGTGGGTGTGACCTTCTTTGGTCTAGCCACCTTGACAGGGAGGGATCCTCCGGAGATCCAACCAATCTCAGGGTGAAAGATGAGAACGTGGCCTCAGTGAAGCAAATATACCCAGAAGGTATCATCTCAGTCGCTAAAGAGTAGGGTTAATTTCCTCACTGAAATATTTTCTTTACAACATAGTAGCTAATGGAAGCTATAAGGATATATATTTCGCCCCCCAAAAGCTCCTTTTGTTTTGAAAGAGGGAAAGAGCAACCTGTAAACATTTTTAAGGTGTTTTGATTGACTTGAGGGCCCCCCAAAAAAGTTTGCCAGAAGCAAAGGGAATTCTAAATGGAGTTCTAGCGCTACCTAGTGGTGTGGCTGGAGAGAGAAATTGAGAGGAGGCGACGAGAGGGGGAAGAGATGGTGGGACACAGAGGGTTGCTCCTCTGCTGAGAGAAAACTTTCCACAAGTTACCCTCACTGGGAAGAGAGGTCCCCCTGAGGCACCTTTGGATGAAGGTTGGAACAAGTGAGTGCCTCTGGGACCTCTCTTGGGAAAGGTGAATAGAAGTGAGATGTCACAGTGCCAGGAGTCGTGGAGAAACGTCTGTTTCCCATTCTGAGTCTAGGGATGAAGGGCGTTTGAAGTGATTGAAGGTTGTTGGCTTATTGAAGATGTGCCTCCTGACTCCTATTTGTCTTTCAACTTTTGCCATGAAGGAGTTTTAAATTTTTATGTAGTCACATTTATCATACTTTTCCTTTATGATTCTCTGGTCCTTGTAACATTCTTAGAAAGGCTTTCCTGCCAAGTAAAGGTCATTTAAAACATCTATGAGAGAAAAAGGATGCTGGGGTATTACCACCACTTTGAGCATTTTTATTTGATTTCAGTTTTGTTATTTTAAATCTATTTCGTGTTCATTAGTGGCTGTGTGCTCCCTGGCTAACTTCCAGAGAGCTGAGCCAAAGCCCCTGGGAGTCTTAAGGGTGTCTCAGGCAGGAGGGAGCTGGTTCAAGAACTCACTGAGGACAACTTCTCTGCAGCAGGTATCTTTCTCAGGCTGGGCACTTGAAGGAATCTCATTCTGGGGCGGGTGCTATATCGCAGGGACTCAGACTCGTGCCATCCTAGTGCTGTACCTCAGTGCTTCATTTATCAGCTCCTTGGCAAGCATCTTAGCTTCCCTAAGCCTCAGGATTTTCATTTGTGAAACGGGAATGATGATGATGATGATGATGATGATGATGATAATGATAATAATAGTACCTACCTCACAGAGTTGTTACCAGGCTTAAATGAACTAATACAGATGAAGTGCTTAGACCGAGGCCTGGTACATATGACTGAAGGCTCCATAAACATCACCTGTCACTATTATCTGAGCAAATGGCCGTGGGATGGAAAAGGGATGCTGGACTCCTTCAAAGTCGGTATACAAGTTTCCCGGACAGGGATGTGCACAGGCCTCTTTCTGATGTTGGGCATTTTCCTTTCTGCTTCTTGCAGGGACCTCCACCAGTCCTTTTATTTTATTTATTTATATTTTTTTGGTGAGGAAGATTGGCCCTGAGCTAACGTCTGTGCCCATCTTCCTCTGTTTTGTATGTGGGATGCCACCACAGCATGGCTTGATGAGTGGTGTAGGTCTGCACCTGGAATCCAAACCTGTGAACCCTGGGCTGCCAAAGCAGAGCACGCTAAACTTAACCACTGTGCCACCGGGCCGGCCCCCCTCCATCTGTCCTTTTAGATGCAATCTTGGGAGTGCCTGGCCTCAGGCCTGGATTTTATCCATGGGCATTATAGGCCCAGGACTTAGACCTATGGGCTTTCTAAGGGTAAGCTTAAGACCAGAAAAAACGTTATTGGCTCCAAATTATGAAAGGAAAACTTCAAAATCAAAATTAATAAATGTTTACTTAAATGCCTACAAAACTTAATGTTGTGTCAACTTCATTAATCGTTAAATGAGTACTCATAAATATTTCATTATAGTTGAAGACAATTGCAGGTTTTTTCTCATCTTGGCAAGAAATTCAACACATGCCTGATTGCTTAAAAATAAAACCAATTGTAAATTCAATGAGTTCCTTGTAAATCCAATGATTCCAAAAGCCAAGTTTAGAAAAATCCTTTCAAAATGTTTAAGGGAGGAGAATTTGTTTAATGTGAGATGTAGGATATTTTAGTATGTTTGACCTGATAGGGTTGGGCTCCAAAGATAGGGTTGGTGGTGTACGAAGATCTTACCATTGGTCCTGGACCTAGAGGCCGCCTCCCAGAGGGAAAATCTGTCTGTGGAGCAGAGGAAGGGGCAAGGGTTCCCCCTCCCTGCACAGCCACCTCCTGCCCTACCTTCCAACATGACCAGCCCTGCTTGGGTAGCAGCCTGCACTGGCCTGGCCCCATATGGTGTCCAGCTTTCCCGGGAAGAGCCTGTAGGGATTCTTTAAACACATCCTCTCAACTAGAACGCATGTCCACATGGAGCAGTTTCCCAAAGTGTGATCAGTTAATGACCTGCTTCAGATTCTACTGAACCAGAATCTCCTGGAGTGAGGCCTGAGAATCTGCATTTTTATTAACCATCTCTGCCACTCCCCCCGTAGATGATTCTGATGCATGCTAAGTTTGAGAATCATTAGTTTTTAGTATGTGTGCACCCTAGGAGGAGGGCAAGATGATCCTTTTTAAAAAATAGACTTTGTTTTTTAGAGCAGATTTGGGTTCACAGCAAAATTGAATGGAAGGTACACAGATTTCCCACATACCCCCTGCCCCTACACATGTATAGTCTCCTTCATTATCAATATCCTCCACCAGAGTGGTACATTTGTTACAATGATGAACCTGCATTGACACATCATTATCACCCAGAGTCCATAGTTTATGTTAGGGTTCACTCTTGGTGTTGTACATTCTATGGGTTTGGACAAATGTGTGATGTCATGTATCCAACATACGCTGTATGGTGGTCATACAGAGTAGTTTCATGGCCCTAAGAATCCTTTGTTCTCCACCTACTCATCCTTCCCTCCCCTCAACCCCTGGCAACCACTGATCTTTTTACTGTTTCCATAGTTTTGCCTTTTCCAGAATGTGATATAGTTGGAACTACACAGTAAGTAGCCTTTTCAGATTGGCTTCTTTCACTTAGTAATACGCATTTAAGTTTCCCCTGTGTCTTTTCATGGCTTGATAGCTCATTTCTTTTTAGTGCCAAATAATATTCCATTGTCTGGATGTACCACAGTTTACATATCCATTCACCTACTGAAGGACATCTTGGTTGCTTCCAAGTTTTGGCAGTTATGAATAACGTTTCTATAAACATTCGTGTGCAGGTTTTTGTGTGGACATAAGTTTTCAACTCCTTTAAGTAAATATCAAGAAGTGCAGTTGATGGATCGTATGGTAAGAGTATGTTTAGTTTTGTAAGAAACCACCAAACTGTCTTCCAAAGTGGCTGTACTATTTTGTATTCATACTAGCAATGAATGGGAGTTCTGTTGCTCCACATCCTCACCAGCATTTGTTGTTGTCGGTGTTCTGGATTTTGGTTATTCTAGTAAATGTGTATGGTATCTCGTTGTTGTTTTGATTGGCATTACCCTGATGACATAAGATATAGAGCATCTTTTCATATGCTTATTTACCATCTGTATACCTTCTTTGGTTAGACGTCGGCTAAGGTCTTTGGCTCATTTTTTAAATCGAGTTGTTTTCTTATTGTTGAGTTTTAAGAGTTCTTTGTATATTTTGGACAACAGTCTTTTATCAGATATGTCTTTTGCATATATTTTCTCTCATTCTGTGGTTTGTCTTTTTATTTTCTTGACAGTGTCTTTCTCAGAGCAGAAAAATTTAATTTTAATGAAGTCCAGCTTATCAATTCTTTCTTTCATGGTTCATGCGTTTGGTGTTGTATCTAAAAAGTTATTGCTAAACACAAGGTCATCTCGGTTTTCTCCTCTGATATCTTCTAGGAGTTTTATAGTTTTGTGTTTTACATTTAGGTCTGTGATCCATGTTGAGTTAATTTTTGTGAAGTTCTGTGTCTAGACTCATTTTTTTGCATCTGGATATCCAGTTGTTTGTGTATCATTTCTTGAAAAGACTATCTTTGCTTCATTGTGTTGCCTTTGCTCTTTTGTCAAAGATCAGTTGACTATATTTATGTGGGCTTATTTCTGGGCTCTCTACTCTGTTCCAACATCTATCTGTCTATTTTTTCACCAATACCACACTGTCTTGATTACTGTAGCTTTATAGTAAGTCTTTTTTTTTTTTTTTTTGTGAGGAAGATCTGCCCTGAGCTAACATCTGCCAATCCTCCTCTTTTTGCTGAGGAAGACTGGCCCTGGGCTAACATCCATGCCCATCTTCCTCCACTTTATGTGGGATGCCGCCACAGCATGGCCTGACAAGTGGTGCATCGGTGTGCGACCGGGATCTGAACCGGCGAACCCCGGGCCGCCGCGCGCGCAGCGCGCGCACTTAACTGCTTGCGCCACCAGGCCGGCCCTATAGTAAGTCTTGAAGTTGAGTAGTGTCAGTCCTCCAACTTCGTTCTTCTTCTTTAGTATTGTGTTGGCTATTCTGGGTTTTTTGCCTCTCCATATATTCGAATCACTTTGTTGATGTCTACAAAATAACTTGCTGGGATTTTGAGTTGGATGCATTGAATCTATGAATCAAGTTGGGAAGAACTGACATCTTGACAATACTGAGAACTACTGTGTGTTTGGCCCTAAACTCAGTCCTGAGAGGTGGGAAACCGGACTGGAGTACACAAAAGCACAAGACAAGCTCCTCATGGTGCACCTCACACAGTGCCAGGCATACAAGTAGTGCTCAATAAATGGTCACTGGGGCCATGAATGAAGCTGAATCCCAATGCACCTGGGAAGAAGGCGCTATGGTGCTCATTCCATGCTCAGATGGGTAGCACAGACTCCCGTCCTTCAGAGGGAAGGCCTGGCCTCAGGGAAAACTCTGTGGAAAAGGTACTGTTGAGAAGGGAGCTGGCCAGGTGGGCCCGTCTGAGCAAGGCTCTCAGGCTGACTGGGTGGCCGTATTGATAGGTTAATTCACTGATTTATTGATTCATTGAATAAATATTTATCGAGTATCTATTATGTATCAGGCACTCAGGGATCTCCCTCCTAGCACGTCCAGCCATCCCCTGCAGTTCGGGCAGGACCCCTGTATAGGTTTTCTGATGGCCTAATAACTGTGGGCTGGGCATTGGCTGATGGCAGGGGGCCCTGTATCCCAGCTAGGGATGGCTGTGACTGTTCCTTATTTTAAGGTTAGTTTCTCAACAGGGAGGGAGGTGTCATGCTATTGACTAAGGTGGTCTCAAGTTTAGGGGAGCCCAGCTTGGCCTAGATGAACCCCACTCTTGCCTGCCTGGCGGGAGACCATCCCTGAGGCTGGTTCTGGGCTCAGCATCCAGGGACTCAGCGAAGGAAGAAAGGAGACTCTCAGACAAATATTTTGTTTTATCAACATGGAGACTCTTCAAGACTTGAACTCATCTGGGAGCTGTGGAGACTGAGAAAGAAGGGGAAGAGAGAGGTGAACCACAAGGAGGAAACAGGGCCAGGAACCAAAAGAGGAGAGACAGCCAGGAGAGAATGTGACAAGGGTGGAGAGAAGCAGAGAAGGGCAGGGAGAAGGAGAGAAAGACAAAAGGAGGGAGGGAAAGAGGAAGAGAGAGAGAGAGAAAGGAGCCAGCCAGAGGGAGAAAGAAAGGAGAGAGAGAGAAGCGGAGAGTGGGGGCCAAGCTGCTGTTGAAGGGGCCCCAGTTCTGCTCTGAGTCCCTGCCTGGGGTCCTCCCTCTCCTGCGCGCTGGTGTAAGCACTCACGGCACCCACAAGAACACATGTGTACACACATGCAAACACATATGCACTGACACCCACCCCCTTGGGCACCGTCTTCAGAATCTACACTGCTGGGGAGGCGAGGTTGCCACGGTGACAGGTGTGGAGTACCACCTTATGAGTATTAATAGCTTACATTGAAGCCACCAAAACAGTGACTTCATCCAGCCCCAGTCTCCCTGGAAGGTTCCTTCTCCCTCCTCCCTTCCAAGACGGGGCTGGGAAGGGCCCTCAGGGCCACACAAGCACTTCCCTGCCTCCTGGCAGCCGCCTTGGTGAAGGATGGCTGTGATTCTGCTGAAAGTCCAGGGGGAGGAGAGTGCCGGAGTTCTTTGATTCTCTGAGCTGGGTCTAACCACACAGCCCCTGCCAAGAAAGGGTTTCTGAGGCACAGGTCCCTTCAGAGGGGTTACTCTCAGCTTCTCTGTGTCCCATGCAGCCACACTCCCTCCTCTAGGTCCCTGCCTAGCTAGAGACTTGCACCTCATTGACACTTGACAGTGGCGTCCTCTCCCACAGTACAGAGCTCCCGGGAAGGGCTAGGTCCAGGCTAGGGAGGTGCCTAGGGTACAGAACTTCAGCGGCACTCACTCTCAGACTTGAGCGGGTACAGAGTTGGCAATGCAGAGTGAGCATCTCCTTACATTTTACTCCGGGGTGCCTCGCTTGCCTCATCATAATCCTGGCCCTGTTGATACTTCCATCACCTCCTCAACCCTCTTGGGCTAGGGGAAGTTTCTGTCCTGCCCTCAGTTGCCTGCCTTGGTCCCTAATGCCTCTTACCTTCCTGTGGGGCTCCCGGGATCAGGCTGCCCTGAGCCGCAGAGCCTGTCGCTGCCTCTGAACTCCTCAGGTGGTCACCAGTCTCTGGGCCTCTCTTCCGGCCTTCCCTTTGACCTTCTTCTTCTCTCCTCTGCTTTGCCCACAGCCCCAGGTTTAGACCACATTGGGCCTGTGACATCCCTGCTGTCTTCTACCTTTGGGGCCTCACCTCCACCCCCATCCCCTGGCCCATGCTCCAGCTCCTGCTCCCTGGGGAAGGGAGGGGTGGGACTCCTCTAGGAAGGGCCCAAAGCCTCCCCCCAGCCACTGTTTGCAAATCCTACCAAGGGCCTTGCATTCACACACACTCCAGGGGAATTACGCTTGTCTATACAGAGCCTTCAGATTTATTCTGATGCCAGCAGCAGCTCACAGTGACCTCATTCCAGCAGACTTCAGGGGGCATATGAGTGCGTGTGAGTGTGCGTGTGTGCTTGTGTAGAAGTGAGTGTGCGAGAAAGTATAGAGGTATGTGTGCAAATGTGTGAGTGTGCTGCCATTCAGAGCCCATGGATTTCTGACACATGAGTCACCGGTTGGGAGCGGGCATTGGGAAGATATGCCCATAAAGAAGACAGCACTCCTGACCTGCCTTGTCCATTCTGCAGCTGGCTGGGCACGTGATCCTGGGCATCTAAGAGGCTGCAGGCGGGGGTGGGGGCTGTTTTTCCCTCCAGACCCCAGAGAGCAGCTGTCAAGGATATTTCTAGCTCGCCTGGAGTCCCAGACATTTAAGGATGTGATGCCTGGAATGGGGTGGGGGTGGGATGCAGGGGAGGGAAATAAAGGGCGATTCCCGGCCTTACTCCCAGGGATCTTAGCTGAGTTCTGCTGGTGGGCAGGCGGATTCATCCGTTCCACAAGTATTTTTTAATTGTCTGTCATGTGCCAGGCACTCTCCTAGGGGCTGGGGACATCATGGTGAGTGGAGCTGACCTGCTCTCTCCCCTCAGAGGGCTTACATTCTTGTTGGGTGAGGCTCAACATAAACAAGGGGGAAAGGCTACTTTCAAACTAGTTCCAGAAAACAAAACAGAATAATGGTATGGAAAGCAACTGAGAGTGGCAGGAGGTTTTTAGCTGGAGCGGCCAGGGAAGATCAGGAGGTGACACATGAACTGTGCCTGAATAATGAGGAGCTGTCACACAGAGACTTGAGGGAAGAACCTGCCATAAGAAGATGGATGAGATGCCCGTTGTCAGCCCACGTCCTCGCTACACTCTGGATCAGAGTTGCTGAAGCCACTCAGGGAGCTAGAGGTGACCTAGAGGACCAGGAAGGCAGATTCTCTCTCTGGAGGGACCTTGGTGCATCTTCCACCTCTGACAGCTGGAAGGAGGAGATGCCCCAGGTCTGAGTAGGAGGAGAATGACTCCCTTTTCCCCTCCTGCAGGCTTCTTGGTAGCAGTGCTGAGCTACAGTATGGATGTCATGTGAACAGGGGACTTGCTGAAGTCCCCTTCCTCCAGGAAGCCTTCTTTGCTACAGACCACAGAGGTTCCCCTTACCCACCTCTTACAGCTGACAGAACCACCCAGTTCAGAATTGGTGGTTCTCTGATGGTTTGTCCCTGAGATCTGTTCCCCCAGCTTGCCCAGCGACCCAGTCTCCTAGGTCCAGTCTGTATTCATCCGAAGGCCCCCACTGCCCTGTGTCCAGTAACTGGATAGCCTGGGGTTCTTGTTCCCAGCCCTTGCACCAGTACCCCTTCAGATTTCACTGAGAGTGGAGGGTCATGTGCTGGGGTTCCTAATCTCACTTCGTTTATTCAGTCATCCATTCACTCATTTAAATTTTTTTTCTTGATCTTTTACAGTGTGCCAGGCCATGTACCCGCTGCGAGGGAAACTGTAAATTAGAGCTACCTCGCCCCGCGCCTGGCATCCAGGGAGCCCAACGTTCTTGCTGTACTGTTCCTCTTGTTTTCAAGACGAAGTTCCAGAGTCTGTGAGAGGAATGAGCCCAACCCCCGGAGCCCCAATCTCTGCCTGATAGTTTACCCCGACCTGGGCCCGGGGGTCCCGCGCCGCCGAGAACTTGTAGCCGCGGGAACGCGGCGCGCCCCGGGGCCACATCTGGCTGAGCGGGCGCGCGCGTGTCACTAAGACACTCATTCACCGGCGCAGCTGTCACCATAACAACCGGAGCCAGGGAATCCTGGCGACGGCGGGGGGCGAGGGGCGGGGGCGGCGGCCGCGGGAGGGAGCCGGCGGGGGCGGGAGCACCCGGCACGCCCCGCGCTCCACCGACCCCCGCTCCATGCAGACCCGCCGGCCGCAGGGCGCCACGCACGTCGCCGCAGCGGCAGTCCCCGCGGGCGGGGACCGAGCCTGCCGCCGAGCCACCGGGCAGGCCGAGCCGCTGAGCGCCCGCGCCGGGAGCCCTGACTCTATGGCCCCCGGGGAGCGCCCCGGAGCCGCCGTGCCGCCCACCACCAGCCGGAACCCGAGCGCCAGCCGGAGGAAGAGGGGAGCCCCGGGCGCCGCCAGCCCCTGCCCAAGGGCCCGCCCGCGGCCCCCGCCCCCGCCTCGGGGAATGGCAGGCAGGTAGCCGGCTCGCGCGAGGACCCCCCCCGGCGGGCAGGACCCGCCGAGGACCGCGGAGCCCAGAGAGAGGGAGAGGAGGCGCGGCCCACCCGCGCCCGGCCGCAGCCCCGCCAGGGCCCTCCCCCGGCGGCGCGCCACCGCGCGCGCACACACTTGCACACAGTACCTCGGCTCCTGCCCGGGCTCGCCTGCCCCCCGCCAGTGCTGAACCCCCTGGGGCCGGATGCCATGGGTAACAACTTCTCCAGTATCCCCTCTCTGCCCCGAGGAAACCCGAGCCGGGCGCCGCGGGCCCACCCCCAAAACCTCAAAGGTAAGGCTCTCCCGGGGCCAGGCTCAGCTGGAGGACGGGGGCGCAAGTGGAGGGGCAGGGAGAGGTGGAGAGGTGTGTTTGGGGAGGACGGGCAGGTGCCACCTGTTGTGCCTATTTGGAGACAGAAGACGCACATCTCGCCATGGAGGTGGGCTGGGGGTGGGGGGCTGCGAGTGTTGATGGTGAAAACCGGAGAGAATGGCGTACCGTGGGGTCTGCGCAGTTCTTCCTGCCAACACGGGGAACGTCACTGGAGTCCTCTAGGGTCACGATGCTAGGAGAGCGTGCAGGGGTGAGGAAGGGAATTTGCTAGGTGTATAGGGGAGGTTGGCGGGATGCTCAGGTCGGCCAGCTGTGCTTCTCAAGGGAGGCACCACGATCTCCTTTTGGAGAGGTCACGCTGGAAGCACTAGTTGCATTTCCAATTGGAAGGTCTTAATGATCCAGGACTGACTTATAGCAGCCTGGAAGAAGGGGCCAGAGCCAGTGGCTTCTGGAGTCCTCTGCAGCTGTTGACTTTTTGCATTCACTGAATCAGCTTGGGTTCTGGTTTCCCCAAATGCCAGATGTCCATTCCCAACCCTAGAAAGGAGGAGCTGGGAGCCTTGACACAGAGGGACATTACGAGGAAGATCTTTGCCCTCTGAGTCTGCGGACCCACCCAGCACCCTCAGGGAGGCCCTAGGCCCAGTTCTGTGTCCTGCAGCTTCCAGTGCTGTCTCTGACCTTTGGAAGACAGCTGGGTCCTCCCAGGCCCTCAGACCCTGCTGATCCTCTTCAGGAAGCTGCTTTTCTGTCACCCTCAGAACCAGCCAGCACTTGTCCTGAGCATTCTGATGGCTAAGAGCCAGGAAGGGGAGCCCTCAGGCTTTCACCAAGAACAACCCTCTTATTCAGCCCCCTGGGGTTGTAAGGATAATAGTTATGCCCTTTGACAAAGCACTGAAGTTTACAAAGAACTTTCACAAACACCTTTTCGTGTGAGCAAGGAAGCTGCTCTGGGAGGTCAGCAGAGCTGGTCATACCCATTTTACAGTTGAGGAGAACTGATGCTGATTTCAGGTTCCCAAAGCCAGGGAGCGGCAGAGCTAGTCTGCAGACCTGTATCTTCTGACTTGGAATTCTGTCCTCTCTTTTGCTGGACAGTTAACCTTCAAGACTAGGGGAGAAGAGGAGAGACGGGACGACTGTCCTGCATTCTAACTCCAACCCTTTCAGAACTTCAGCTCTTGCTCAGCTCGGGAAAATCCATGGGTTTGTTGTGTCTTTCTGGAAATTAATATGGCAGCACTTTAAAAAAAAAATTGTATTCATTGGCCTTGTGATTCTATCTAAAGGAATTGATCCTAAGGAGATGAAGATGCAGGCAAATACTTATGTGCTAGGCTAGGATGTTCATAGCAGTATTATTTATACTAGAGAAACAATGGAAATGCCCAGTGATCATGGTATATCCTCTGGGTGGAGTATTATACAGTCATTAAAATGGTATTTTTGAAGAATATTTGATGACTTGGAAAAATGCTTACAGCAGCATAATGACAGTTGAAAAAAACAGGATACAAAGTGGTATAGATGGTAAGATCCCAATTTTATTAAAAAGAAATGATATGAATGCAAAAAAACCAAAAATCAAACAACCCTGGAAGAAAGTGTCCAAAAAGTTAATAATGGTTTCCTCTGGGTAGTGGGATCACATAAGATTTTTTCTTTTCTTTTTTTATGTTTTGCTCTTTTCTAAAATTTCTACAGTAAGAAAGTATTATTTTTTATAGTCAGAAATAAGCTGTAAGTGTTAGCATATATAAAGACTGTTTCTGAGCATTGGAAACAGATTCCTAATGATGGAAGAACCCACGGACATCATCCAGTTCAGTGTCCTCCCTTACAAGTGAGAAGAATGAGAGAAAGGGATAGTGATGTGCCCAATTACTCAGTGGGTTGGTCAAGAGAAGATGGCCAAGCCAGGCTAAGTTCTTCAAGGGCAGGGGTTAGCTGGGGGCAGGGAGTTGACTTGTGTTAATGCTCACAAACTGCCCCGAGAAGCCCTGCTCCGTTCTTGACCCTAGGGAAGCCCAAAGAAGCCCTCCGAAATTGCACCTCTTTTTACTTAAAGTTTGGGATTGAGGGGTTGTGAGGTCTCTGTGGCTGGGGTCTTTGGCAAGGGAGGGGGTGGGCAGGAGAGGGTCTGAGGCCCTCCCTCCTCCCTGCCCCCACCCCATCCCCCTCCTCTGCCTGACTCTCCACCTGTCTAACCTGGGAAACCCCCCTGATGCTGCCTCTCTGGTTTGCAAGAATCAGTTCTTCTTCCGTGGGAGTAAAGGGTGAAGTTCTCCCCCCAGAGGTCTCCCTCCCCTGCCCATCTCCCTTCAGGCTTGATTTACCAGAATTTATCCTCCCTGACCCTACCCACACACCTACTGCAGGTGGCCATGAGAATTTTAATTCTGCCCTTTTCAAGCCTGAGATGCAGGATTAGAGTGTGCCCATGAAGGCCACCTATGGGTGCCCTCCATCCTTCATCCAGGGTCTGCTGATCCTCCTTCTCAGCCTGACTTCTCATCCTAAAATGCCATCAGCTTTATTCTGTGATTGTTGTGTTGTTCACTCCAAATTCCCTTCTAACTGTATCAGCATTGACCTAGGAGTCTTCTCTGATATATCAGTGGTCATCCAGAATTCCATTCCAATTGTATTGGTGTTGACCTTGATACTGACTGTGATTCTAAGACTGTCCCCCCAGAGTTCTGCTGGGATTGCTTCTGTACTCACCCAGAATTCAGCTCTAATTCTTATCAGTGTCCATCTAGAAATTTGCTGGGGGCAGAGACCTCTTGTTTTTTTTCTCTCCTCTATAATTGTAATCTCTATTGATTTCTCACCATTTTAATTAAAACAACTGGAAGGAGGCTGGTGTAATAGGGACCCTGGGACTCATCGGAGATCTAAGATTGGTCTGGTTGTCAGGCTGACATGAAATGAGGCTCGGCCATCACCTGTCAGGTGGTAGACTTTGGTCTTCTTCCTGAAGACACACTGACCTCCCTCCACTGCTGGTGATTCCCACTGGGATCTGAACAAGGTTGGTCTGGGAGTGTGCAGGGGAGAGGTCCAAGGAATAGCTCTGGGCTTAGGACCAACAGACAGTTACGAGGAGCCGCTCTGTGCCTGGCTCAGAGGTAAGGGCTCCTGACATTCCTGTATATTCAGAGGCTGAAGATCTACTCAGAAACGCAAGGCTAGGGGAGGGAATGAGAACTAGTGCTTGGTTGGACCATTGAAATCCTAGATGTGTATGGGCAGAGGTCAGAAATGGGGGGTCAGTGAAGGATTTGAGCTGGACATGGAGGGAACTGCAGAAATTGGATAGATGGCAAGGGGTGCAGTGGGAATCGTAGGGTGTGGGGAGGAGAGTCGAGGAAGGGACATACAGCAAAGGCTCGGAGGTGGGAATGAGTAAGTGCGTGTATATATTCTTGGTGCCAGGCACAGGGTGACTGCGGCAGGGGATTCATGCTTCATGGAGACAAATACAGAGAATAAAGCTCTTCATCCTTCCCCAGCTCTTTGAGTGCCTGCCTGCTTGATGCTAAGTGGTGAGGGAAAGGTAACTAGGAAAGCCTTCAGGAAGGGCTACCAGCCTCAGTGGTCACCCATAGATGGGGATTGGATGAGCCACCTCCCGTCTTTTTTTTAATTGCAGTAAAATTCACATAACATAAAATTCACCATTTTAACATTTTTTTTAATCTTTATTTTTTTCCCTGAAGCACCAGTAGATAGTTGTATGTCATAGTTGCACATCCTTCTAGTTGCTGTATGTGGGACACGGTCTCAGCATGGCCGGAGAAGCGGTGCGTCGGTGCGCGCCTGGGATCCGAACCTGGGCCGCCAGTAGTGGAGCGCGCGCACTTAGCCGCTAAGCCACGGGGCCGGCCCCATTTTAACATTTTAAAGTGTACAATTCAGTGACATTTAGTACATTTACAATGTTGTGCAACCACCACCTCTGCCTAGTTCCAGAACATTTTCATCACCCCAAAAGGAAAGCCTGTACCCATTAAGCAGTCACTTCCCATTACCCGCTTCCCTGAATTCCTGGCAACCACTAATCTTTCTGTCTCTATGGATTTGCCCATTCTGGGCATTTCATATAAATGGAATCATACTATATTTGTCCTTTTGTGTCTGGCTTCTTTCACTTAGCATAATGTTTCCAAGGTTCACCTATGATGTAACATGTATCTTCTTTCCTTTTTGTGGCTGAATAATATTCCATTGTATAGATATGCCACAGTTTGTTTATCCACTTGTCAGTTGATGGATATTTGGATTGTTTCCATCTTTTGGTTATTGTGAATTTTGCTGCTAAGAAGATTTGTGTATAAGTTTTTGTTTGAACACCTGTTTCAGTTCTTTGGGGTAAATACCTAGGAGTAAACCTTCCATCTTTTAAAAGCTGGTGCTTCTTGAATTGGACATTTCACAAAGCCACTGGCTGTGACAGCCACAGAGAGATTGTCCCCCTACAGCTTTGGCTGGGTGTGACGCCAGGCAGACACCTGTTGTTTTCAGAGTCTCTTTTCCGTGACGGCTGAGGCTCCTGGCAGGCCAAGGGAGGAGCTTCCAAGGTCAGCCCAGGGGGCTTGATTCTTCAAGGTGGGCCACAGTGGGCCACAGGAACTTGTCTGCAGACCCTGAACTTCCTCACTGCTCTCTGAGGGTGAGGGTGGGGGATCCGTCCTCCTAGGACAAGGTCCCAGCCGGTTTCCAGCCTTCACGTTCTCGCTGCTGCTTCCCTGATCTGCATTCCAGATATTGCAGTAGTTGCCTTCCTGACTAACTTCTCTGTCTCTGGTTCCTCCTTTGATGCTGCCAGAGTGATCCTTTCGTCATGCCCCTCCCCTATCAACAGCCTTCAATGTTATGACCGAGACTGCCATAATTGGATATTCAAGGCCTCCTTTCTTTGGCCAGCCCACAGATATTCCCACAGCCCTTGTCTGGGCTCCTTCCTTGGTTGCCATGACGCTTGCAGGTTGGGGGAGCTCATCTAGCTCTCCACCCCCAGCGATGCAGCAGCCAGACCTGGCAGGGCGGGGTGGGGTGGGGTGGCTGCTGGTGGCCTCCTCTGCCGCCCCAAGACTTCAGAGAGGCTGGGCTGAGACACAGGCCCCATGCTGAACCCTGAGCATCTATCTTGCACACCATGTTGGTTTTTAGTTCATCTGACCTTTGAACCCTGTATTGTTAATCATAATAATAATGTTTGTAATAGTTACCATGTGTTGGGTGGCTACCTTGTGCTAAGTACTTCCATGTAGATTATTTCCTTTAATATCCTCCTGACAACCTACTGAGGGAGGTATTGTTGTCACCATTTTATAGATGGGGAAAGAGAGACTCAGAAGGTTAAGTAACTTATCCCAGATCACACAGTTAGTAGCTGATGGAGCTGGGATTCAAACTGTTGTGACCATTATACTCTCATGCCCCCATAGAATTCAGTTTTGGTAGGTTCTGACTTCCATTGTGGGAAAGAAACTGGGGAGCAATCTCCTGGTCTCTGGACAGAGCCCCAGAGGAGGGAAAGGGGGGTATAATGGGGCTCTTGATGCTCCTTCTCAGCCCCCTGTCCCTTACACCTCCCCTGCGGGGCTTTTAGTCAAGTAGACCCATCAGCCAGTTATCAGACACTTTCAAGGGAACTTTCTGTTCATTTGGGCCGGTGTTTCTCAAAGTGAGGCTTTTCTACTTCCTGTATCAGCATCAGCATCAGCTGGAAGCATGTCTAAAATGCAGGTTCCCAGCCCCCAGGCTAGACCCACTGTCTCAGAATATCTTGGGGTTGGGGCCCCTGAACCCCAAAGAATCATGTTTAACAAGATCCCCAGGTCATTCTGATATACCCCAAGGTCTGAGAACTATCCAGGCTGTGGGACCTCGGAACAGACCTGCTGTGATACTCTCGGAGTTGGTGAGATCAGGCTTCTCAAAGGAAGGGAGCCTGGAGTTGGATGGAGAAGATTTGGAACGGAGCTGCAGGGGCATCTCGGTGAAGCTATGGTGGCAAAAGCACAGAGGCAGGGACATGCAAGATGTGTGCAGGGACAATGAGCAATCCCTCCCACGTGGGATGTGGGACCCCCAGTAGGGAGATGAACAGGTCAGTCTTTGAAGGTAGGCTGGGGCCAGACCTTGGAAGGCCTTGGATGTCAGAATGAATACTTTAGACTTTATCCTGTAGGCAGTGGGAGCCATGGACAGCTTTTGAGCAGAGGAGTGTGGTGATTTCATTTAAACAGCAGCAGCAGCAGAATCCAGACTGGGAGGAGGAGGGAATGAAGTATCTTGAGCTGCTGGGAGATTAATGGCAGCTGCGGGGCTTCAGTCCTAGGCCAAGCTGAAAGGGCTGGGTGGACAGCCAAGCTGACCTCATCTAGGGTTCCCATGGGTTAATCTGGAAGCACTTTTGACCAATGGCTATGGTCAGAAGGGCAATTGCTCAGCAGAAAAAAAAAAAGAATTTTTAAGAAGCCCGAGTCCTGATGCTAGGCACTACGCTAGGTGCTTAATATAGGTTAATTCATTTAATTTCTCAATAAATGTGAAGCATTATTATTCCCATTTTATAGGTAAGAAAATTGAGACTAAGAATGCTGCCTAGAAATACTGACCTAGACAATGGCAGATTGGGATTGCTACCTAGGACACCAAAGCCCACAAGGGAGAAAATTGGTCTTGGGGGGAATTTCACATGTTGGGGCTTTCTTTCCTTGACCCTCTGGGATGGCATGTGCCCACTTCAAAGATGTGCACATTGAAGCATTGGCTCTAAATCACAGAGCCCAAGATGGAGGCAGGATGGACAAGAGCCGGAACAGAAGGAGGAAGAGATGGGAGGAAGGAGGGCAGGAGCTGGGCACTGCTGGGGGATGCCTCCAGCCTGGTGTACCAGCTGCCTGGGCCTGTTTCCTGTTGGTCTGTGGCTCTCTCATTCCTGGTCCTGCACACCCAGGGGCCAGAGGCTGAGGGGCTGCTTCTCCCTGAGCTGGTTGCTTTGGCAACCCTGGGCAAGATGCAAGTGGTCTCCTTGGTAACGCCTGGGAAACTTGCCTGCAGGGATGGAGGGAAGTGGACTGGCCAGCGGTCAGGCCGGGTGGCACAGGCAGGGCCAGGCTGCTGAGACCTCAGGCCTGTGGAGAGTGTCAGGCTTACAGAATAGCCTGGGCTGCCTGTTGGCCGTTACCCAGAAAGCCAGAGTCCAGAGGCCCTGGGGGCCTGAGGGCCTGCCTGGTGAGACCAGAGGCGTTAATGGGCCAGCCCAGGAAGTGGGAGGAGATGGTGGTGGGGGTGAGAAGGGGGGAGACTATAGCTACTGGATGACAGATCCAGCTACAGGGTTTATTAAAAGATGCTTATCAGGGGTCATTACCCAGATCATGCTGCTTCGGGGAAATGAGCAGGTGCTGATGCCTGTGGGGGGTGGGGCAGAGAGAAAAGAAGGGCTAGGAGAGGAAGCTGAGGGAAGAGACTGGAGTCACTGGGAGGCAGGCGGGAGGCCTTGGCTTTCTCTGCTCTAGATGCAGTTCTGAGGGTAGGTGGGGCTCTGCGCTGGGCTCTGGAACTGAAGGGTGGAGATGGGGTTCCAGGGATGCTCTGATGGGGAGGGGTCATTCTGTTGTTTAACAAACGCATACTAAGCATCAGTGATGGGCCAGACACTCTCCTAGGTGTGAGGATACAGTGGTACACAAAACAGACGAGGGCTTGCTGCCATGGAGCTTCCCCTCCAGTGGAGGAGGCAGATGGAACAAAAATGACAGATGAACAAATAAATGACAAATGAACAAAAATGAGTCAGAATATGATGACAATTGCTAATATGCGATATGCTAGAGCCTGTGCTAAGCTCTTATCTCATTTAATCTTTAAAACAACCATGTGGAATAAGTACGATTATTAACCCCTTTTATAGATGAATAAACTGAGGCTTAGAGAGGTTAAGTAAATTGCCCAAGGTCACATGCTGGTCTGAGGTGGAGCTGGGATTCTAGCCAAGATCTCTCCCACTTTGTAGTTACCACTCTTTTTTTTTTTTTTTTTTAAAGTACTGGCATTATTCAGAACAGTTTTAGATGTATAGAATTGTTGCAAAATAGTACAGAGAATTTCCATGTACCCCATACCCAGTTTCCTCTGTTATTAACATCTTACATTAGTATGGAACATTTGTGATAATTAATGAACCAATATCAACACATTGTTATTAACTAATGCCCATACTTTATTCAGATTTCCTCAGTTTTCCTTAATATTCTTTTTCTGTACCAAGATCCCACATTATATTTTTAGTTACCACATTATGTATTTAGTTGTCATGTTTTTTTTTTTTTTTTTTGTGAGGAGGATCAGCCCTGAGCTAACATCCGTGCTAATCCTCCTCTTTTTGTTGAGGAAGACCGGCTCTGAGCTAACATCTATTGCCAATCCTCCTCCTTTTTTTCCCCCAAAGCCCCAGTAGATAGTTGTATGTCATAGTTGCACATCCTTCTAGTTACTGTACGTGGGACGTGGCCTCAGCATGGCCGGAGAAGCGGTGTGTTGGTGCGCGCCCGGGATCTGAACCCCGGGCCGCCAGTAGCAGAGTGTGCGCACTCAACCGCTAAGCCACAGGGCCGGCCCCAGTTGTCATGTTTTCTTAGGCTCCTCTTGGTTGTGACAGTTTCTCACACTTTCCTTGTTTTTGATGACCTTGACAGTTTTGAGGATTACTGGTTAGGTATTTTGTAGAGTGTCTCTCTATTGACATTTGTCTGATGTTCTTCTCATGATTAGGCTGTGGTTATAGGTTTTGGAGAGAAAGACCGTAGAGGTGAAATGGTCTCATTGATTTCATCACATGATATCAATGGTGCATGCTCTCAACATGACTGATCACTGTTGATGTTGACCTTGATCCCTTGGCTGAGGGAGTGCTTGTCAGGTTCCTCCGTTGTAAAGTTAAAGTTACACATTTCTCTCTTCCATGTTGCACTGTTTGGAAGAAAGTCCCTGTGTGCAGCCCACATTTAGCGGGTGGAGAATTATGCTCCACCTCCTTGAGGCTGAGCACTTCTTCAACTGCTCTGTCGACTCTTTATTTACCCAAGCAGTTACATTTGGATGAAGGCTGTGAAAGAGAAGACTAGGGAGCTGGAAAGGGGGAACTTGACCTGGTCTTGGGTGTCTGGGAAGGTTTCTTTAGGGAAGTGATCTGAAAACGAGTAGGGGTTGGCTTCATGTTCCCAGAGTGGGTGCTCCTGGCATGTTGGATGTGGGACTATTTATTTAGCTTCCCTCACCTCTGCCTATTAAATGCCACTGGCCACCTTAATGTCACATTATGACATTAAAAAAAATATCTCTCGTATTTTTAAAAGCACCCCAGAGGGGGCGGTACCACCCCCAATTGAGAGCATTGAGCTGGGTGTGAAGGGCAGCAGTGAAGGGTGTTCCTGGTAGGGGTCCAGCTTGAAGATGGAGCTGAGGGTTGCCTTGCCACTGCTGCTAAGTATGGAGGGGCAGAGTCTAGGCCAATGTCATCCCAGCCCTCCAGGCCAAGGAACTTTCAGCATAAAATCATTCAGTGGCTGCTCCCTTGCCTCTCTGTCCATGGAAGCAAGTTTCTGGTCACGAAGGCTGTCTGTGCGGGGGCGGGGCAGGAGGATGAGAGGGGACCCTTCTTGGCATGAAGGGAGAGAGGGAGGGAAGTACGTCTGCTGGTTTACCTGGATGATGTTTTTTGCCTCTGCTGCCCCCAGGATGTCATCCTGGCTGCTCCAGAGTCTGGAGTGGGGACAGAAAAGAAAGAACATTGACAGGGGAGTATGCCATCTTATGATTAGCCTCGTGGCAGCTCTACCTGCCCCTGGCTTCCACCTTCCTCTTTCCCCATTGGCTTGCCCTAGCCTCTGCCTGGCATCTACTGAAAGGCTGATCTCCTCCAGGGCATGGGCCAGTCTAGACTGTATGTGTCCAAGTGTGGTGTCCAGGTGTCCCTGAGAGTGAGTAGACTTTGCCCCGATCAGAGTAGAGTGAAGCCGCAAGGATGCTCCAGCTGGTTCATGTGTCGGTGCCTTCTGTGCACCAGGCATGGTGCTGGGTATGGAGAACTGAGAGGTGAATACTGGGCATCGTCTCTGCCCTTGAGGTGCTCTTGGCCCAGCCTCATCCGGTTCAGACATTAGTCCGTATTGGCAGAAGGGTCGTGGAGCTCTTCTCCTCCTCCTCCGGATCTGCTTTCTTTTCATTTCTTTTTCTGATCTCCCCAGCAAATGCTCCTTTGAACACATTCTTCCTGGGAGGAGAGGACTGGCAGGTCGTCAGGCGTGTGCATGACGTGTGGAAGGGCTGGTGGCACTGACTTCAAACATTAGTACCCAAGTATACCATAGAGATCGTTTTGTCCTACTTCCTTTCTCAACCCAGGTGTGGGGTTCTCAGCCCCAGAGAGGGGAAGTGACTTGCCCAACGTCATGTAGCTGGATTGGACCAGGTGGTAATGAGGTCTCAAGGCTCTCCCCTTGCAACGTGATGCTCTCAGGAGCTGGCAGAAGTTAACTCCAGAGGGACACCTGAGAGGGATGAATGCTTGCCACAACTGTGACATGTGCTGTCCCCGGGGGAACTACTGAAGGGCTTTAAACAGAAGAGTGACAAGATCACTTAAATGTCTTAGGAATCTCTGGGGCAAGAGGTGGCCAGAGGAGGGGCCAGGCAGGAGGCTGCTGCAGTCCTCCAGGGGAGGAGAGAAGTGTGGCTTCTAGCAGGGAGGGGCAGTGAGTAGCGAGGCAAGTAGGTTGGTTTGGGAGATGCTTTAGAAGGTCAACTTGAGGATTTGAAGGTGGAGAGGAGATGTAGAGGAGCTGCTCGTGCTGACATGTGTCTGAGGATTCTGACTTCTGGGGCAGTGGTCAGTGAGGTACCCAGGTGGCTTGGCTTGAAAGAGCTTGAATACATTACTGGAAGAGCTTGAATACACCACCCTCCTACTGGGAGTTCCCTTGAGAGTTCTGTCCTACCCAAGGCCTTGAGGCCTTAGAGCCGGGAGGAGAGACAGGTGAGCAGGCAGGGCTGGCCCTGAGCTCTTGGCTCCATGCCTGCCCCCTGGGACACCATCAATAATTAATGTCCCCTTTGCCTGTCACAGGTGGCTCCCTGGTGGGCAGAGGCAGGGCCCTGGCATCTGTGGTGTGGTGTGCATCTGGCTTCAGCTGGCCCCGGAGCCAGGGCCTTCAGTCTTGACCTAACCAGGGTTTCTCAGTGGTTCCTCGCTCCCCGTGGCTGCCGGGTTCCCTCAGCATACACACACAAACCATGAAAGGTGGCCGTAAATCAGCTGGGACAGGCCAAGGCTGCTCTGGTTTTCCCAGAGTTAAGATCAAAGCCCCAGACCCTCACCTTGGGGCTCAGTACTCATTAACTTATTAAACTGTCAAGGGAGGGGAAAGCAAGATGGATTGGATGGATGGCCATATAGTAAAACAGAATGCGGAAAAATGGGCTGAGAAATGAAGCAGCAGGTGGGAAAGGGGAAGAGAGGAGGAAAAAAAGCTGTCTTGGCCCCAGGGCTCTCAGACTTCTCACAGGGCTGTCTCTCTTGTGTTTGTATAGCACTTAAACAGTCCCCTCCTGCTTTCTCCTCCAAGATCTCATTGGATTCCCATGACAAGGATTCAAAGCCCCACTTTACAGAGGCGAAACTGAGAGCCCGAAAGTCCCAGGATTGTGAAAGTCTGTACTTCTGAGTCCTTTCCAGGTTCTTTCTGGGTCCCTTAATGCGGCCTCTTTGAATCAACATTAGGCTGACACCCATTCTTGTCCCTCATTCTCAGGATACAGACTGGGGTGAGTGAAGAATCCCATTCTGATCCCAGGAGGACCAGCCAGGCCGTCTTCCTGCCTCTGAGCCCCCTGGACTCTCCTCCAGCTTCCGGAGACAAAGGCAGAGCTTGAACCCAATAGAGTGCCCGTCCCTGCCTGAGGCAACAGATTCTATCCCTGGCCCCCCACTCTGGTTGTTTGCAGGAAACTCTTTCTTTTCTTTCCCCAGCTTTATTGTGGTATAATTGACAAATAAAATTGTAATGTGTTTAAAGTGTATGTCGTGGTTTGATATGTGGATATATTGTGAAATGATTCCCACAGTCAAGGTAATTAACACATCCATCACCTCACATAGTTACTTCTTTTTGGTGAGAACTTTTAAGATCTACTCTCTTAGCAATGTTTAAGTATATGATACGATATTTTTAACTTTAGTCACCATGCTGTACATTAGATCCTCAGAACTTATTTATCTTATAACTGAAAGTTTGTACCCTTTGACCAACCTCTCCCCGTTTCCCCACCCCTCAGCCTCTGGCAACCGCCATTTTACTCTCTGTTTCTATGAGTTCAACTTTGTTTTTTTTTTTTAGATTCCACATATAAGTGAGATCATGCAGGATTTGTCTTTCTCTGGCTTGCTTCACTTAGTATAATGTCCTCTAGGTTCATCCATTTTGTCCCAAAAGCAAGATTTCCTCCTTTTTTATGACTGAATAATATTCTATTGTATGTATGTATGTGTGATACATATATATATATGTGTGTGTATATCACACCTTCTTTATCCATTCCTCTGTCAACAGACACTTAGGTTGTTTTCATATCTTGGCCGTTGTGAATAATGCTACAATAAACATGGGGGTGCTGATAGCTCTTCAAGGTAGTGATTTCATTTCCTTCGGATGTATACCCAGAAGTGGAACTACTGGATCATATGGTAGTTGTATTTTTAATTTTTTGAGGAACCTCCATACTGTTTTCCAAAATAGCTGTTCTAATTTACATTCCAAAGACTGTACACGAGTTCCCTTTTCTCCACATCATCATCAGTATTTGTTATCTCTTGTCTTTTTGATAGTAGCCATTCTGACGGGTGTGAGATAATATCTCATTATGGTTTTGATTTACATTTCCCTGATGATTAGTGGTGTTGAGCACCTTTTCATGTACCTGTTGGCCATTTGTGTGTCTTCTTTGGAAAAATGAGTATTCAAGTCCTTTGCCCTTTTTTTTCATTGAGTTACTATTATTATCTTTTTGCTATTGAGTTGTAAGAGTTCCTTATTTATTTTGGATATTAACCCCTCATCAGATATATGGTTTGCAAATATTTTCTCCCATTCCATAGGTTGCCTTTCATTTTGTTGTTTCCTTTGCTGTGCAGAAACATTTTAATTTGATGTAGTCTTACTTGTTTATTTTTTCTTTCGTTGCCTGTGCTTTGGGTGTCAAAACAAAAAATCACTGTCAAGATTAGTGTCCAGGAGCTTTCCCCCTATGTTTGCTTCTAGGAATTTTATGGTTTCAAGTCTTATGATTAGATCTTAAATTCATTTTGAGTTGATTTTTGTATATGATGTGAGATAAGGGTCCAGTTTAATTCTTTTGCATGTGGATGTCCAATTTTCCCAGCACCATTTACTGAAGAGACTATCCTTTCTCCATTGTGTATTCTTGGCACCTTTGTTGAAAATTAGTTGATCATTCGCGTGAGTTTATTTCTTGTATGTCTACTCTATTCCATTGATCTATATGTCTGTTTTTATGCCGATACCACACTGTTTTGATCACTATAGCTTTAGAATATAGTTTGAAGTCAGGAAGTGTGATGCTTCCAGCTTTTCTCTTCTTGCTCAGGATTGTTATTTAGGGTCTTTTGTAGTTCCATACAATTTCTGAGATTTTTTTTGCCATTTTTGTGAAAAATGCCATTGGAATTTTGGTAGGGATTGCATTGAATCTGTAGATTGCTTTGGGTAGTGTGAACATTTTAACAATATTAATTCTTTCAATCCATGAAGATAGGATATCTTTGCATTTATTTGTATCTTCTTCAATTTCTTTCATCAATGTTTTATAGTTTTCACTGTAAAAATCTTTTACATCCTTGGTTAAATTTATCCTTAGGGATATTTTGTTTCTTTATTTTATTCTTTTTAATGCCATTGTAAATTGGTTTGTTTTCTTAATTTCTTTTTCAGATAGTTTGTTGTTAGTGTATAGAAACACAACTGACTTTTGTATGTTGATTTTGTATCCTGCAACTGAATTTGTTTATCAATTATAACTGTTTTTTGGTGGAGTTTTTAGAGTTTTCTATATATAAGATCATGTCATCTGCCAACAGAGACAATTTTACTTCTTCCTTTCTGATTTGGATGCCTTTTATTTATTTTTCTTGCCTATGTGCTCTGGCTAGGACTTTCAGGACTATGTTGAATAGAAGTGGTGAGAATGGACACACTTGTCTTGTTCCTGCTCTTAGAGGAAATGCTTTCAGCTTTTCACCATTGAGTATGATGTTAGCTATGGGCTTGTCATATATGACCTTTATTATGTTGAGGTACATTCCATCTATACTTAATTTATTGAGAGTGTTTATTGTGAAAAGATGTTGATTTTTGTCAAATGCTTTTCCTGCATCTGAGATGATTACATAATTATCATCCTTCATTTTGTTAATATGGTATATCACATTTATTGATGTTGCATATGTTGAACCATCTTTGCATCCCAGGGATAAATCCCACTTGATCGTGGTGTATGATCCTTTTAATGTGCTGTTGAATTTGGTTTGCTAATATTTTGTTGGAGATTTTTTGCATCTATGTTCATCAGGGATATTGGCCTGTAATTTTCTTTTCTTGTAGTGTACTTGTCTGGCCTTGGTATCAGGGTAATACTGGCTTTGTAAAATGAATTTGGAACTGTTCCCTCCTCTTCATTTCTTGGGAAGAGTTTAAGAAGGATTAATTCTTGGTATTAAGTCTTCTTTTCTTTTTTTGTGAGGAAGATCAGCCCTAAGCTAACATCCATGCTAATCCTCCTCTTTTTGCTGAGGAAGACCGGCTCTGAGCTAACATCTGTTGCCAATCCTCCTCTTTTTTTCCCTAAATCCCCAGCAGATAGTTGTATGTCATAGTTGCACACCCTTCTAGTTGCTGTATGTGGGATGCCGCCTCAGCATGGCCGGAGAAGCAGTGTGTTGGTGCGCGCCCGGGATCCAAACCCGGGCCGCCAGTAGCGGAGTGCACGCACTTACCCGCTAAGCCACGGGGCCGGCCCCCTAAGTCTTCTTTAAATGTTTGGTAGAATTCACCAGTGAAGCCATCTGGTCCTGGACTTTTCTTTATTGGGAGATTTAAGAATACTTTACCCAACGAAGTTGTCCCTCAGAATTGAAGGAGAGATACAAATATTCCCAGATAAACAAAAGCTGAAGGAGTTCAAAACCACTAAACCTGCTTTACAAGAAATGCTAAAGGAGTTCATCAAGCTGAAAAGAAAAACCTCAACTAGTAACATGAAAACATATGAAAGTGTAAAACTCCCTGGTAAGTGTAAATATATGGTCAAATTCAGGATACTCTAATACTATAATGGTGGTATGTAACTCACTTATAATTCTAGTATAAAGGTTAAAAGACAAAAGAATTAAAATAGCTATAACTACAATAATTAGTGGATATATAATATAAAAAGATGTAAATTGTGACATCAAAAACATAAAATGTTGGAAAGGGAGTGAAAGTGTTGAGCTTTTGTATGTGAACAAAGTTAAGTTGTTATCAGCTTAAAATAGACTGCTATAACTATAAGATGTTTTATGTAAACCTCATGGCAACCACAAAACAAAAACCAATAGTAGATACGCAAACAATAAAGAGAGAGGAGTCAAGCATACACTATAAAAAATCATCAAATGACAAAGGAAGACAGTAAAAGAGGAAGAAAGGAACAAAGGATCTACAAAATACCCAGAAAACAATGAACAACATGACAATAGTAGTCCTTACCTATCAATAATTACTGTAAATATAGTCTTGGGCCGGCACCGTGGCTTGGCGGTTGAGTGCTCGCGCTCCGCTGCTGGTGGCCCGGGTTCGGATCCCGGGTGCGCACCGACGCACCGTTTCTCTGGCCATGCTGAGGCCGCGTCCCACATACAGCAACTAGAAGGATGTGCAACTACGACATGCAACTATCTACTGGGGCTTTGGGGGAAAATAAACAAACAAACAAAAAAATTATAAATAGTCTAAATTTTCCAATCAAAAGACATAGAGTGGCTGAATGGATGCAAAAAAACAAGATTCAACAAACTACCCAATTATAAGAGACTCACTTCAGCTTTAAGGACACACATAAGCCGAAAGTGAAGGAATGGAAAAAGAAATTCCAGGTAAATGGAAACCAAAAGAGAGCAGAGGTAGTTATACTTATATCAGAAAAATAGACTTTAAGTAAAAAACTGTAATAAGAGACAAACAAGGTCATTATATAGTGATAAAGGGATCAATTCAGTAAGAGGAAATAACTGTAGTAAATATATATGCACCAACATCAGAGCACATAGATATATAAGCAAATACTAACAGATCGGAAGGAAGAAATAGACAGCAATACCATAATAGTAGAGGACTTCAGTTTTCCACCTTCCACAATGGATAGGTTATTCAGACAGAAAATCAGTAAGGAAACATTGGGCTCGAACTACCTTTAGACTAAATGGACCTGACAGACATGTATAGAACATTCCATCAAACAGCAGCAAAATACACATTCTTCTCAAGTGCACACAGAACATTCTCCAGGATAGATCATATGTTAGCCACAAAACAAGTCTTAACATACTGAAGAAGATTGAAATCATATCAACTATCTTTTCTGACCACAATGGTATGAAAGTAGAAATAAATTTCAAGAGGAAAACTGGAAAATTCACAAATATGTGGAGATTGAACAACACGCTCCTGAACAACCAATGAGTCAAAGAAGAAATCAAAAGGAAAATTAAAAAATATCTTGAGGGGCCGGCCCGGTGGCGCAAGTGGTTATGTGTGCGTGCTCCGCTGTGGCAGCCTGGGGTTCGCAGGTTCGGATCCCGGGCGTGCACCGACGCACCACTTGGTAAGCCATGCTGTGGCGGCATCTCATATAAAGTAGAGGAAGATGGGCACGGATGTTAGCTCAGGGCCACTCTTCCTCAAGAAAAAGAAGGGGAGGATTGGCATCGGATGTTAGCTCAGGGCTAGTCCTCCTCACAAAAAAAACCAACTAAACAAACAAACAAACAAAATATCTTGAGACAAACAAAAATGGAAACACAACATACCAAAACTTATGGGATGCAGCAAAAGCAGGTCTAAGACAGATGTTTATAGAGATAAATGCTTACATTAAGAAAAAACAAAGATCTCAAATAAACAAGCTAATTTTACACCTCCAGGAACTAGAAAAAGAAGGACAATCTAAGCCCAAAGTTAGAAGAAGGAAGGAAATAAAGATCAGAGTGGAAATAAATGAAGTAAAGACTAGAATGACAATAGAAAACATAAACAAAACTAAGAGTTTGTTTTTTTTTTTCCAAGAAGATTGGCCTGGGACATCTGTTGCCAATCTTCCTCTTTTTCTTTTTTTTTCTCCCCAAAGCCCCAGTACATAGTTGTATGTCCTAGTTCTGGGTCCTTCTAGTTCTTCTTTGTGGGACTCAGCCTCAGCATGGCTTGGTGAGCAGTGAGTAGGTCCGCACCCAGGATCCAAACAGGAGAACCCCAGGCCACCGAAGTGGAACACGTGAACTTAACTGCTACACCACCGGGCTGGCCCAGGAGTTGTCTTTTTTTAAAGATAAACAAAATTGACAAACCTTTACCTAGACAAACTAAGAAAAAAGAGAGAAGACTTAAATAAATAAAGTCATTAATGAAAGAGGAAACATTGCACCTGATATTACAGAAATACAAAGGATCATAACCCACTACTGTGAAAAATGATGTGCCAACAAGTTGATAACCTAGAAGAAATAGATAAATTACTAGAAACATACAACCTATCAAGATTGAACCATGAAGAAGAAGAAAATCTGAACAGACTAATAATGAGTGAGGAAACCCCTCTCTTCAGGGCAAAGAGAGCCTGTCCACTGCCTGAGAGTTATAGAGGGGGCTTTCCCTCCCCTGGGCCAGAGCTGGCAGATCCTCTGGGGCTGATGAAACCAGCCAGACACCCAGACCCTGGTGGAGCCAGAGGATGGAGGAAGTGGTGGGATGATGCTGTGAGTGACAAGGGTGCCACTCACATGGAAGTTTCTGCATCAGAGTGCAGCCCTCCTGGAAAACAGGGCTCTGGCTGCATGAGATTCCTCTAGTTCCTTCACTGCAAAATGAGAAGGAAACTGTTTTAGGGAGTTTGGGTTTCCTCATCTGGTCCCCAAATTGAGGTTGTGTTAAAGAAACAAAACATACGAAGAGTGTGGATCAGCTGTTGAGAAGAGAGTTTCTCAGATTCAGGGCTTATTCTGAGAGTGTGGGTTTACTATCTGGTGCTAAGGTTCAGTTCCCAGGGCACAAGCTTCTATTTTGGAGTGAAGGTGCCATTTCTGCAGGCAAGATTCTGGCTTGGTATTGAGGTGCCTGTTTTGGGGTTTGAGTTCCATGCTGGGGTGAGAGTTTCATTACTGAAGGGGAGTTTTCACTCCAGGGTCCAGGATTCATGACTGCAGTTGAGCTTTGATTCTCGGGGCCAAGAGTTCCTTTGGGGCTCCATATTCTAGGGTGAGTTGAGGTGCCCGTCTTGGGCTTGCGGTTTGATTATCAGACTGGATGTCTTGTGCCCTGGGAGGAAGGGAAAAGCTACAAACCCCTTCCAGAGAAGACTTTCTGGGACCACCAGCAGGGGAATGGGCCGATAGACTTATGAGCTGATGATGATCCAGGCTTGGGTTTCAGCCCTTGCCTGGATGTGAGACCAAGGATAAATCGCTTGTAAGCTCTGGGTCCCCGGTGAAACCTTGGCCAGGCAGTGGTGTTGACTCGCAAAGCACCATCCAAGCTCGCTTAATCCTCACAAAATGACATTAATGGCTCCATCGGCACCAATGACCATTGCTCGGTGAGTCAAATCCATGATGACAGCACTCGAGCTGCCCTGGGCACTGCCAGCTTGGTCCAATTAGTGCCAATTGGATCTTAACTTGTGCTGAGGGGCCCCTGGGGAAAGTGAGCACACACTGAGTGGGATATGTTAAATCTGGGTCCTTGGAGCTTGGTATGTGGCTCTGGTGGGTGGGAGCTGGGCTAGGTTGGGTCAACAGCTTCCCTCCCGCGTGGGCCAGCTCTCACATAGCCCAGGCAGTGGGTACAGACATGCTGTAAACCATGGTCTAAAGGGGCTAGCTCTCTCCCTTGTGCTCCGTGGAGTGGCTGGGATGCGGAGGGGTTGTTGCATCCTCTCGCAGCAGCCTGGCTGGCACCCAGCTGAGAAACATCTGCCTCTATATAGGGCTGCTGCCTCCTCTCCCGTTTCTTCCTCCCATTACTCCGATGTGGATACCCCTCTCAGCCAAAGTTTCTGGGAAGAAAAAATTCCATTATGTTTGTCCTGCACTTTGAGCTTCATGAAGCCCTCATGCCTCTTCCCTCCTGGATCTTGCTCCAGATCTCCTAGAGGTTGCTGAGACTGGTGGTCTTGGCCATGTTTGCTGGAGGGGCAACCTGAGGTCCAGTTGGGTGGACATTTCCAGGGCACCCTCAGTGTTGCCTGTACCCACCTGCCCAGGGTCACACAGCTGCCCAGTGGGCCTTGAATGGGGAGCTCCTGCCTTGTGGCCTCCTAGCCCCCATCCACCCCTGTTGCAGGTGGACTTTCCTGTCTCAGAGGTCCTCCTCTTTTCTACCCAAATGGGAGACAGCAGTGAATGGTGCAGAGGTGTCAGGGTGAGGCCAAGTGGGGAGTTTCCAGCTTGGGAGCAATTTCTCTAATGTTCCAGAAGAACTTCTCCTTTGGGACAGAGCCCCTTCCCCGTGGCCCAGGAAACTCAGGCACCTGAGAAGATGTGAGAGTTTTCATCACAACCAAGTCTGTCCCAGGGATGTAGGAGTATCTCTGTCTGGGTCTGCAGGGACCCTCAAGCTCCACTCTCTGGGTCTGGCCAAGGTACAAGGGAGGCTGAGAAGCCTGGGGGCTCCCACTGGGCTATGGAAACCCAATGCAGACATTAAACTGTCCTGTGGCCCAGCAGGCCTCTGGAGCTCCCCAAGGGCATCTGAGGGGATGTGAGCCAGTTGGTCATGCCGAGGGTGTGAGGAGGGAGGAGGAAAGGCAGGCAGGGTAGTACGCGCAGTGGCTAAGGTACGCGCAGTGGCTAAGTCAGACTTTGGTTTTGCTGCCTGTGCCATCTGGATCCAGAGGCTGAACTTCTCCATACCCTAACTCCCTGTTGGAGATAATGTTTGACTAGTAATAAATGCACATTAGGGGCTGGCCCTTTGGCCTAATGGTTAATTTTGGTGCGCTCTGCTTCGGTGGCCCGGGTTCTGTTCCCAGGTGCAGACCTACACCACTCATCAGTGGCCATGCTGTGGTGGCAACCCACTTACAAAGTAGAGGAAGATTGGCATAGATGTTAGCGCAGGGCGAACCTTCCTCAGCAATAAATAAATAAATAAATAAAAATAAAATAAAATAAAATTGACATTAAATGTTTTAAAAAAATAAATGCATAATAAATACTAGTTATTGTTGTCATCATTAGGTGCAACCTTCAGTCCTGACTTCCCCCAGGAAGCCTCCTCTGACCGCCCTGGCTAGGTTAGAGGCCTTTGTGTCCTCTCCCACTGCTGCCCTGTGCTCCCCTCCCAGCACTGATCATACTGGTTGTCAGGGCCGGTTTACTTGTCAGTATCTTTTACTGCCTGTGTAAAATCTTTTACGTTGCGTCACTACCATCAGTGCCTGGCACACACAGTAGGCACTTGACAAATACGTATTTTGAAACGAATGCAAGAATGGGCTGATTCTGGGGAAGTCAAACTTTCCTTCCACGGGCCCTTCCGGGCTGCTCCAGCCCACTTTGCTTTCTTTGTTGAAATGACATTTCCTGAATACTGGGCTCTGGGGCCAAGACAAGAGAAGGTGAGAGCAATGTGGAACCCTTGGATCATTCATTCCTTCCCTGATGGCACAGATGTTTGAGTGCCTTCCAGGTGCCAGGTCTCGTGCCAGCCTCTGGGGACAGACATGGCCCTGCCCTCATAGCGCTGTGGTGCTGATCACTGGGGCTGAGGGAGGTCAGAGGAGAGGAGGGGGATCAGCTGGCTGAGTGGAGTCAGGGAGTGCTTCTGGGAAGAGAGATTTGTTTGGAAGAATGGTGGGGAAGTTTGGATAGATACAGACGGGCTTTCTCCTGGAGGTGGGCAGGGAGCAGATGGAGCTGCTGTGTACGGCAATACAGCAAGGCTGCCCAATGACAGTGTGGCCTGAGAGTGCGGCACCTTGACTGTCAGGCTGAAGATGGATTCAGAAGCTGTAGACCAGTGACCTTGGGCGGGTCACGTCACTCCATGAATGCTAGTTTATTCACCTCTACGATGGGAACTGTGATGCCTGCCACTCAGGGTTATCAGACCACAATGGCAAAGCACTTTGTCAAAGGAGATGGCCCAGGTGATGGGGGGCTGGAGGGGCAGGACCTCCAGGGTTGGGCTAGAGGCAGGCATGTCTGGAGGGGGCCTGTGTGGGAAAACAGGAAGGCAGTCCCGCTTCAGGCTTCTGTTTTGTAAATAATTAAATTCTTATCTCAGGTTTATGGTATCCACACTGCAGGAGGCGGGTGGAGCAGCGGGGAACAAGGTGCTCTTGTCTGGGAAGTGGTGGAGTGCCTTCCCTCCCCTTTTACCTCCCTCCTGGTCTCCTGCTCATGGCAGGCAGAGTGGGGGTAAGAAGGAAGCAGTCTTCTAGGGTCTTCTTGTGGCTGCATCACTGCTTCCCTGCATTTCTCTTTCTCTTGCCCTCTCTCCACGGCTCATTGTCTGCTTCCCCCTCACATTCCCACCTCTGCGGACACAAAGGGCCCCTTGCCCCTCTACCCCAGGCCCCATGTCCCTGGGTGCCATTACCCTGTGTCCGCCCCACGTTGCTGCCTCCCCAGTGGGCTTCTCCAATACCCCCACCTCTGTGAGTCCTCCCAGGTCTGCCGAGCCTCTCGAGGGGCCTCAGAGGAGCACCGACCTCTCCCTCGCCCCGTGCTCCAGAGACAAACAGTCATTTTTTCATTTATAGTGCTCAATACTGAGAATGTGAAGGTCTGTTTAGTCTTGTCCAGCTAACATAAACCAGCCGGAACTGGGCTGTGGCAGGGAACTTTGCTGTAAGTTCCCTTATTTGGAATGAAATTCACTGTTTTTTACTGGGGGCTTTGGGGAGGCCCCGCTGGGCCCCTTCCCCAGGGTGTAGCCTGAGGGGCCCCTCCAAAGGTCACTAAGGTGTCTGTGACACAGAGGCTGGCCCTAGGACACCAGCCACACCCAGTGCCTCAGGATGGAGAGGGCCTGGAGTCACGTTGTCCAATCCTGCCCTTTCACAGGGGAGAAACTGAGGCTCAGAGAGGAGGGGAGACCTGCCCAGAGTCACAGGGCAACTTGAAGCAGACAGAGGTCTGGAACGCAGGGCTCCTGGTTCCCTGGCCCTCAGATCTCTCTGCTGTGCCAGGGCGCCTCTGGCCTAGGAGCTGGTGGGGGTGGGGCTGTGGGATGGTATGGGGTGCTGATGAGTCTGGCTGGAAGTGGCCTGCAGTCTGGGAATCTTCCAAGGCTTCTGAGGAAGCAGCTAAGCACGGAGGCCAGGGGGCAGTGAGCCGAGGGGAGGGGGCATGGGAGAGGAGGACGGGGAAGAAAGGAAGCGGGTGGTGAGAGGAAAGGGAGAGGTGGCTGAGGGACCCCGGAGAGCTGGGTTCTGGTCCTGACTCTGCTGCTGCCACTGGGACTTTGGGCTCTCGAGTGCCTTCTTCCGCACCTGTCCTGAAGGCTCACCCTTCTGTTGTGCATCTCCTAGGGTGGGCCTTGGATGACCCGAGGTCAGGGAGCGTTTCTTACCTGTGATGGGCTGTGTGAGTTACTGTCCCTTTCTATGCTCAGGTTTCCCCCTCCTTGTGAAGAGGGGTGTGGCCTCTTCTTGAGTTCTCTGCAAGAGCGAGCTTTAGAGGCAGAACTTGGGTTCCAGTCTTGACTCTGACACTTATTAGCTGGGCTATTAATTAGGGGCAGAGACTTCAAAACCCGGGACTCTAGAGGTAGCAGTAAGGGTCTTTGCAGAGATGGCATGAACTCATGTATCCAAAATGTCTGTGCCTCACTGCCCAGTAAATAGAGTGGGGAGTGGGGCAGGAAGCAGGCAAGCATGGCGGCTGCTGACCTCCGATCTCACAGTGGCCCTGGCCAGACTGGGGGCTCTCTGTGGCCCTGCTTCCTTAGCTCTATCTCAGGCTTCTACTCGAAGAACAGCAAGTGTGTGTTTAGATAGTCTTTCCAGAGGAAGTTCCCCATTTAACATCCTTTAAAAAGAGCTTCTCTTTTATTCACTTACTCTTTTCAGGGAGAACACACAGCTGGGATGTAGGAAGCTGTAACTGACCAGTGTAGGAATTCCTGAGAGTGGAAAAGGAAAGAGCTATGTTAGAAAGTATGGGCCTGAGAAATCTTAACTAGAAGGGCCCTGGTGCTGGGGAAATAGGGCAGGAGACCTTGCTTTGTTTACTATGAACATTCCATTCATGGCTCTTTCTGCAGTAACGCTAGTGCTAGTATCCAAGGCGATTATAAAGGTACGTTCTACATGGTTAGTGAGGCACTCATTTACATCTCCTTGCCAAGAGCAAACCACCACCTGGTGAAACATTAAACTCAGCATTAAAAGTGAAGGGAGATGATGTATGGACCTACATCCACACAGGCCCTGGGTGTCTCTGGGCAGTGGGAGCCATTGAAGGTTTTAGATTTGCTTTTTGGATAGATCAGTGTAGCTTCCCTGTGGAGGATGGATTTAAGAAGGACAAGATGGGAGCAGGGAGACCAGTTATGATGGGACTGTAGCTGTGTGGGGAAGGATGCCAAAGCCTGAACTACAGTTTTGGTGAAAGAGAGGAAGGGGCACACTGCTGAGACCCATTTAGGAGGTATGCTAGGCAGCAGTGGTGAATGAATGGTGGGGTGGTAAGGGAGAGGGAAGAATCTAAGACAGGGCCCAGGTTTTCAGGTGGCTGGGAGGATGGTGATTCCATCAGGATCCCAGGCAGGAGAGGAGGATTGGAGGGGAAGATGGTGGGTTGAGTTTTGGGATGTGTCAGAGGAGCCCTGAGGGATTCTGGGGGACATATTGGGTTGGCAACTCCATGTTTGAGCTCAAAGCTCAGGGGAGAGGTCATGGCTCCAACCTGTTGTCAGTAATGGGTGCCATTTAAACCTTGAGAGTGAGCGAAGGATCTCAGGGTGGACAGAATGAAACTGTGAAGGAGTTGTTAGAGGAGTACAAGGAGAATCAAGAAAGGGCAGAGGGCCCGAGAGGCCGAGGGAGGCCATGGGAGTAGTTCAGAGGTCGTGATGTGGCCAGGGCAGTGGTTCTCAGATTAATGGGCCTTCAGGTTGCCTGGAAGCTTGTAAAAATGCAGGTTCCTGGGGCCCACCTCCAGATAATCTGGTTTAGTAAATCTGGGGGTGGGTTCCTGGAATCTGCTTTTTTAGACAAGAATCTCAAGCAGTCCTGGTGTGAGGGATCCATGGACCACCCATTGTGAGAGACTTGCCAAGGGGTCAGTCAGATCTGGGTTCAAATCTTGACCCTTGGGTCTTGACTTTGGGCAAGTCCCTTGATCTTCTAAACCTCTGTTTCTTTATTGGTAAGTAGGCGTACTAGTTCCCACCTCATAGGGCCATCGTGTGGATTGAATGAGGTCATAGCTGTAGGTCATGTGGCTCTGGACCTGGTCTATAGTGATAGCTCAGTAAACAGTAGGTGTTTCTTGTTTATTACTAGAAGGTTGAAGATGGTGAGCAATGGGGCAGGGCAGGCTGCTGACCACACAGATGAGTCAGCCCAAGGGGAGTACTCCCCTGCCCAGCATCTGGCCCTTGGCTGGGCTGGCCCCAAATTTCCATCTCCGAGGTGTCTCGTCTGAGTTGGTAGGACTGGGGGTTCCTGGCTCATCTAATCAAGTCCACAAAAACTCAGGAATCAAATCAGAAGTCAATTTACTACTTCTCAGTGAGAAATTTATTATAGGTGCACTGGATTGCCTGGCATCTTCTCCCCCTGTAGGAAGCTACTCGAATGCTGGGTGAACCTGGCATCTGACCAGGGAATGGGGGACAGAATCTGAGAGTTTAATGCCATTGGGCTCTGAACCCTGCCCAGGGTACTTCACCAACAGGGAAATGCCTGCCAAGTGGACCCAATACTTGGGCCAGCTTGGCAGGGCATCAGCTCCCTGGCTGCACTCCCATGAGCCCCACCATGGTTTACCTCAGTGACACCCACTTTTCCCTGATTCCTCAGCATCCAATGAACGTGTCTTTTCTTTAGGTTTGTTAATACCTCCAGTCAAGTCTCCTTTAAGTCTCGCCAGGTCTGGAGCTGTTTCGTCTCTTGAGGGTAACTTTGCATGCTCTGATCCATGACCAGTTGATTTCGTAGACTGAAATTCAGGGAAAACTTATTGCCAAGTGCCATCATGGCCCCCTCCCTACTTACTGCCCACACAGGGTTTCAAGAAGGAGGCAGTGGGTTAAGTCAATGGTAGCATCTCCATACACAGAAATGCTTTGCAGCCTTTAATATCATGGGGTACTGTGGTAAAAAATGTCCACCACGTTGTTAAGAGAAAAAAGCAAATTGCATGATATGTGTAGTGTACAGAGTATGACCCTATTTGTCTTTACAGTATTATATTTTCCCTCTCTCCCTCCTCTCCTCCCCTCCTTTCCCCTCCCCTCCTTCCTTCCAACTAATATTTATTCAGTGCCTACTCTGTGCCAGACACGGTTCTAGGCACTAGGATATACCAGTGAACAAATCCCTTCTTGTGGAGTTGCATCCTTATGAGGAGAGACAGATTAAAAAAAAAAAAAAAAGGTAACATATGGGATGTCAGATGGTGATAAGTGCTATGGAGAGAACTAAATCATGGGGTGTGGCGGGGATAAGGATTACAGGTGGGGGGTCTGGGGATGTTACATTTTTAAATAGGTTGACTAGGGAAAGCCTGATGGCATTGAAAATGACTAGAAGGAGGTGAGGGAGTCAGCGATGCAGATATCTAGGGGAACTGCTCTCTATTCTGTGGTTTGATACCTTCATATCTGTCTGTGCATCTGTTTGTCACTCATCTGTATTTACTTTGTTTATACAGACACAGACTACGGCTGAGTGGATGCCCACCCAGCTGTCACCAGTAGCTACCTCTGGGGAATAGGCTGGGGATTGAGTGGTGTGGGGGGATGGGATGCTTTTATTTTTTACCCCATACTAATTGGTACTGTTTCATTTATTTTTTAAATAATAAGCATATATTGCTTTTATACTGTAAACTTTTTTTTAAAAAAATTAACTTTTATATCCCTGCTCTTCCCAAAAGAGAGGGTGGTCTACAGAGTCGACTCCGTGCTTTGACAAGCTGCATCGAGGAACGAATGAGGTACTTGATATGTAGTAGTGGCCAGGGGATGTGCCTGCTGCTCAATAAAGGTTAAATTCCTTTTCCTTCTCTTAATTCTTCCCCTCTGGGCCCAGGACAGGGCTAGGTATCCAAAAGTATGTGAAAACAATGGGTGGAATTCAAACAAATCCTGATATACTTCTCTTACTGGGAGCCCCTGGGAGTCAGTGCAAGGGCTCCACCTCTCGTGCCTCTGGGGGCTGGTTGGGTCTGGTTCCCCTGCCCAGAAATAAAGGAACCCCTTAAGGATTTATCTAGAAGACCTCAGACCCTCCTTGAGCCTGTGTGTGGTTTTGGACCCCCTGTCTCAGACATTACACTGCGTCCTCATCATTTTTGACACCATTTAAAACTCTACTGCCACCACCAGCAACAGACACTTTAAAAACAGTTTATCGCTTAAATTACTTTGAGTAATATACCCTTTGACCAACATCTCCCCATTTTCCCTACCCCTCAGCCCCTGGCAACCACTATTCTGCTCTCTGCTTTTATGCATTTGGCTTTTTTTGATTCCACATAGAAGTGAGATCATGCAGGATTTGTCTTTCTCTATCTGGCTTATTTTACTTAGCGTAATGTCCTCTAGGTTCATCCATGTTGTCTCAAATGGTAGGATTTCTTTCTTTTTTTAAAGCTAATATTCCATTGTGTATATATATTTATCCATTCGTCTGTAGATGGACACTTAGGTTGTTTCCATTTATTGGCTGTTGTGAATAATGCTGCAGTGAACAGGCAGTGCAGGTAACTCTTTGAGTAGTGATTTTATTTCCTTTAGATATATATTCCAAATATATAAGTGGGATTGCTGGATCATATGCTATTTCTATTCTTAATTTTTTTCAGGAATCTCCATACTGTTTTCCATAGTTGCTGTACCAATTTACATTCCCACCAACAGTGCACGAGGGTTCCCTTTTCTCCACATTCTCAGCAGCATTCGATATCTTTTGTCTTTTTGATAATAGCCATTCTAACAGGTGTGAGGTGATATCTCATTGTGATTTTGAATTGCATTTCCTTAATGATTAGTGAAGATGAACATTTTTTCATATTCTTGCTGGCCATTTGTATGTCTTCTTTGGAAAAATGTCTATTCAGGTTCTTTGCCCATTTCTTGAATCAGGTTGTTTGTTTTTTTGCTGTTCAGTTGTTTGAATTCCTTATATATTTTGGATATTAACCCTTATCAGATGTATGGTTTGCAAATACTTTCTCCCATTGCGTAGGTTGTCTCTTCACTCTGTTGATTGCTTCCTTTGCTGTGCAGAAGCTTTTTAGTGTGATACAATCCCTCTTGTTTATTTTTGCTTTTGTTGCCTGTGCTTTTGAGATCATTGTCAAAACCAATGTCAAGGGGGGCCGGCCCGGTGGCGCAAGCAGTTAAGTGCGCTACACTCTGCTGCGGTGGCCTAGAGTTCGCTGGTTCAGGGGGGGGGGGGGGCGGGGGGGGCCGGTGGGGGGGGGGGCGCGCACGGACACACCACTTGGTAAGCCATGCTGTGGCGGCATTCCACATGAAGTGGAGGAAGATGGGCACAGATGTTAGCCCAAGGCCAGTCTTCCTCAGCAAAAAAAAAAAAAAAAAGGAGGATTGGCAGATGTTAGCACAGGGCTGATCTTCCTCACCAAAAAAAAAAACACAAAACCAAAAACCAATGTCAAGCTTTTTCCCCATGTCTTCTTCCAGTAGTTTTACAGTTTCAGACTGTAAAGACTTATGTTTAAGTCTTTAATCTATTTCGAATTGATTTTTGTGTATGGTGTGAGATAGGGGTCCAGTTTGAAAATTCTGCATGTGGATATCCAGTTTTCCCAGTATCATTTATTGAAGAGTCTATCCTTTTCCCATAGTGTAGGTTGTTTCTTCACTCAACATGTTGATTGCTTCCTTTGTTGAAGATCAGTTAACCATAAATGCTTGGACTTATTTCTGGGCTCTCTGTTCTGTTCCATTACTCTGTCTGTCTGTTTTCATGCCAGTACCATGCTGTTTTAATCACTATAGCTTTGTTATGGTTTGAAGTCAGAAAGTGTGATGCCTCCAGCTTTGCTCTTCTTGCTCAGGATTGCTGTGGCTTTTTGGGGTCTTTTGTGCTTCCATATGAATTTTAGAATTGCTTTTCTATTTCTGTGAAAAATGCCATTGGGATTTTGATAGGGATTGCATTGAATCTGTAGATTGCTTAGAGTAGTGTGAACATTTTAAACAGTATTGATGCTTCCAATCCATGAACGTGAGATATCTTTCCATTTATTTGTATCTTCAATTTCTTTTGTTAATGTTTTATAGTTTTCAGCGTACAGAGCTTTCACCTCCTTGGTTAAATTTATCACTGGGTATTTTATTCTTTTTGATGCCATTGTAAGTGGGATTGCTTTCTTAATTGATTTTTTGGATGGTATTTTGCAGTTGTCTTTCCTACGTATAGTTGGGGGGGGATGAGCCTATAGTGCACACTTTCAAAGCATTCAACTTTGTTTTTTGGTTGTATTTTTTTAAATAGTTGTAAAATACACATAACGTAACATTTACCACCTTAACTATTTTTAGGTGTACCATTTAGTGGCATTAAGTATGTTCACATTGTTTTCAAACAAATTCACATTTGTTTAGTGGCATTAAGTAATTCACATTGGATTAGCACATTAATGTACCATCCATTTCCAGAACTTTTTTCAATTTCCCGAACTGAAACTCTGTACCCATTAAACAATAACTCTTCATTCTCCCTGCCTCCAGCCCCTGGCATCCATCATTCGACCTTCTGTCTCTATGAATTTGACTGCTCTAGGTACCTCATATAAATGGAATTATACAGTACTTTGTCCTTTTGTGACTGGCTTATTTCACTTAGCATAATGTCTGTAAGGTTCATTCATGTTGTAGCATGTGTCAGAATTTTCTTCCTTTTTACTGCTGAATAATATTCCATTGTATATATATATACACCACATTTTGTTTATCCATTCATCTGTCGATGGACACTTGTGTTGTTTCTATCTTTTGGTTATTGTGAATAATACTGCTATGAACATAGGGGTACAAGTATCTGTTCGAGACCTGGCTTTCAATTCTTTTGGGTGTGTACCCAGAAGTGGAATTTTTGGGTCATGTGATAATTCTATTTTTAATTCTTTTTGAGGAACTGATTCAACTTAGTTTTTACAGAAACAATAATTTTCTTTCCCTACCCCTTCTCTCATACTCATATTTAATGGATTTTTAAGAACAGCTTTATTGAAGTATAATTGACATACAATATACTGCACATATTTATAATGTACAATTTGCTGTGTTTTGATGTACATATATATCTGTGAAACCATCAGCACTGTCGAGTTAATGAAAATCTCCATCACCCTCAAAGATGTCCTGGTGCCTTTAGAAGTCCCTCTCTCCTCCTCCTCCCTGCCCCCCCCCCCCTTATTCAAGTAACTACTGATCTGCTTCCTGTCACTACAGATTAGTTTGCATTTTTAAGAGTTCTATATAAATGGAATCATACAGAATGTACTCTCTTTTCCTCTGGCTTCTTCCACTCAGTATACTTATTTTGAGATTTGCTCATATTGTGCTGTGTATTAATAGTTCATTCCTTTTTATTGCTTAGTGGTATTCCATGGTGTGGTTGTACAATTTGATCCTCTCTTCACCTGTTGATGGACATTTGGGTTGTTTTCAATTTTATGCTATTACAAATAAAGTTGCCAAGAACATTTGTATACCAGTCTATGTATGGACATATATTTCCTTTTCTCTTGGGTAAATACCTAGAAGTGGAGTGGCTGGATCATATGGTAGGTGTATGTTTAATTTAAGCATTTAAAGCTATTCTTTAAAATGGTTGTACTGTTTATATTTTCACCAGCAGAGTATAAGAGTTCTAATTTCTCCACATTCTCACCAACACTTGGTATGGTCAGTCATTATAATTTTGGCCATTCTAACAGGGGTGTGGTGGTATCTCATCAGGGTTTTAATTTGCATTTCCTAATGACTGATGATATTGAACATTTTTTTCATATGCTTATTTGTCATCTGTATATCTACTTTGGTTAAGTGTCTATTGAAATTTTTGCCCGTTATTTTTGTCCAGCTTTATTGAGATATAATTGACATATAACATTGTGTAAGTTTAAGGTGTACAATGTATTAATTTGATACAAGTATATATTGCAAAGTGATTACCATCATAGTGTTAGCTACCACCTCCATCCCATCACATAGTTACCATTTCTTTTTTGTGGTGAGAACGTTTAAGATCTACTCTCTTAGCAACATTTATGTATGTAATACAGTATTATTAGCTATAATCACCATGCTATACATTAGATCCCCAAACTTGTTAATCTTATAGCTATAAGTTTATACCCTTTGCCTAAAATCTCCCCATTTACCCCACTGCCAACCCCTGGTAACCACCACTCTACTCTTGTTTCTCTGAGTTTGACTCTTTTAGATTTCACATATAAGTGATATTATACTGTATTTGTCCTTTTCTGTCTGACTTATTTCGCTTAGCATAATACCATCAAGGTCCTTCCAGCTTGTTGCAAATGGCAGGCTTTCCTTCTTTCTTGTTGGCCCATTTATTTTTTATTGGGTTGTTTGTTCTTTTTTTTTTTTTTTTTTTTGTGAGGAAGATCAGCTGTGAGCTAACATCTGTGCTAATCCTCCTCTTTTTGCTGAGGAAGACCGGCTCTGAGCTAATATCTATTGCCAATCCTCCTCCTTTTTTTCCCCAAAGCCCCAGTAGATAGTTGTATGTCATAGTTGCACATCCTTCTTGTTGCTGTACGTGGGACGCGGCCTCAGCATGGCTGGAGAAGCGGTGCATCAGTGCGCGCCCGGGATGCGAACCCGGACCGCCAGTAGCGGAGCGCGCACACTTAACCGCTAAGCCACGGGGCCGGCCCTGGGTTGTATGTTCTTATTTTTGAGTTTTGAGAGTGCTTTACATATTCTAGATTCTCTATTAAGTATGCGCTTTGCCTGATTTTCTCCCAGGCTGTGGTTTGTCTTTTCATTTTCTTAAAAGAGAAGTTTGATATTTTTTTGTGTAATATTTAAACAGTTTACATAGTTTCCTGGCATACCAACCTGTCATAAACAAGTTCAGGGACAACACAACTTCTCGTATGGAGCATACAGTTTGGCTGGAGGGAGCAGAAGGGTGTACAGGGACACCCGGGAAGACCTCACCAGTTTTGAAGAGTCTTTGTGCTGTGGGTGTCAGTCATAATGTTTTCCAGAGGGAATGGAGCTCATCATTATGGCTGAGGACCCTGTTTTTATTCGAGGTCATAATGTGTACGATGAAAAGGCTACATATTCCAGCTTCCCTTGCAGTTTGGTGTAGCCATGTGACTACATTCTAGTCAATGAAATATAAATTAGAATCGTTGGGTGGACTTCAAATAAGGCTCCTTTAAAGAGGAGCAGATAGCTGGTGTAGGTCCTTTGATTTTGGTTTTCCATGCTCCTCCTGCTTTCTGCTTGGAATGTGGACAAGGTGGCTGGAGCTTCAGCAGCTATCTTGGACCATGAAGCAACCTTGAAGTGTCATGTGGAGTGATGGGGTAGAAAGATAAAGGAAGCAAGTCCCTGATGACTGCAGAGCTTTCACACTAGCCTTGGACTGTGTACCTACAGACTTCTTCTATGTGAGAGAAAACACCTCATGTGTTTAAAAATCCGTGTTATTTCTGGGTTTTGTTACTAGCAACCACATGCAATTCCTAAAGAAATTTGGTTAATATGGCAATTGGTCAAGGGGAAGTCAGTTCTACTGCATATATATTTACATCATTGAGATCATACTGTTAGAATTTTTTTATCTCTGCTTTTTATACTTACCTTTATCACCACTACTGTTTTCACCATCATCACGACCATCATCTTCCTCTTCAAATTGTTATTGTGAATAATAATCATTATCATTATTGTAACATCTTTGAGAGGATTCACTTCTTGTTGATAGAGGGTTGTTTGTGTGTAAAATGTATTTCTCTTGTGAAATATTCCATTGGAGGGTAAAGGACAGGGAGTCAGAGGGAGGCTTTGTCACTGAGGAACATCTGTGGAAATGGGTGGAGTTGTACTCAGATCTAGGGCAGCTTCAGTGTTCATTGGGCGTGGGCCACATCAATCATTTCTGCCCTGTGAACGGCCAGCATTACCCCACGTGGGGAAGCCCTCCAGGGGTGTAAGTGAAATAATAGGGATGGATTTCAGTCTTCTGCCAGGGTTGGCTGGTGGGGCAGGTCAGAGTCAGCAGTGCCTCTAAAGAAAGGTGGAGGAAATAGAGCTTGATGGTATAAGAAATAAGAAACTATTGAAGGTTCTTGAGTAGAGGAATAGCGTGGTTTGTGTAGGAGGGATTGGGGACGAGGTAGAGGGAACTCAGACGTGGGTAGGCCACTTAGCAGGCTCTCACAGTGGTCCAGGCATGAAGTGGTGAAGGTCACGTGTTAGGCAGGTCACGTATTAAGTAGTTAAAGAGAAGATTAAACATGGGAAAATCATAAAAACACTTATCAGAGGAAATGCTGGTGTGAGGAAAAATAGGGAGGAAGTATGAGAGGCTGGGTGAGCTGTTGGTCATCAACGCAGGTGTGACCCCGGGTGAAGGAGAGGGATAAGGAGGGAGGTTTGGTGGAAGCACTTTAGACTGCAGTGGAATTCTAAGGAAAGTTCAGCAAGGGCCCTGGGGAGTCCTCAAGCCCAAGCCACCGTTGCTGGTCAGAGGAGTCCCATGTCCCCAAGGAATGGGCCTGCCTTGATATCCCTGCCCACTCAGTCATTAGCTGGGAGCAGCTGTGGGAAGTGTGGCCTTGGAGCAAATACTGGGATGGATTTCAGAGCTCCAGAGCTGGGGCCCTCAGTAAATTATGCTCCCTGCGGTGGAAGATCTAAGGGCGGGGAGAACTGGGGTGGGAGATACGAGGAAGGGGACTGCTGCTGTCTCAGGGCTGTCATTGCAAGTAACAAATGCTGACCTGGACTGGCTTAAACAATGAGGCGCTGTACTATCTCAGTCCCAGCAAGTTCAGGGGTGGGTGGATTTCAGGGCTGGTGGAGTCAGAGTTCTAAGGTGAGCTCAAGGATGAGGCGCTTTCCACTCTCGGCTCTGCCCTCTGTGAGTTGGCTTCCTTCTGGACAGATAGCAACATGGCCATGGCAGTCCCAGGCATCACAACCAGACACAAGATCTAGAGGAAGAAGAATGAATTCTCTCATGTGCTTCTTTCTGAGGAGCAAGGAAACCTTTCTCAGAGGGGTCCCGCTGATTTCCTGCTGTGCTTCATTGGCCAGAAGTGGGTCACATGGCCATTCTTGCCCAATGGGCAAAGGGAATGAAACCGTTGTGATTGGTTTATACCAGTGCATTGCGGCCCTGGCTGCACATTGGAACCACCTGGAGAGCTTTTAGAAACACCTATGTCTGGGCCACCCCCGTCAGAGTTTCTGTATTGTTTTGGAGCGGGGACTGGTAATTTTAATAATCTCCTTAGGTGATGCTAATGTGCAGCCAGAGTGGAGAACCACTTGGAGTAGAATAGATGCTGGGGACTCAGCCACAATGTCTACTACTGTCACTAGTTTTGTGTGGCTTGGGCAAGTCACTTAACCTCTTTGAACCTCAGTTTCCTTATCTGTAAAATGGGGACTGGCAGTAACCACCTTCTGCGGATACTGGGAAGACTGAGTGAGCTCTTAGATGCTCATAGACTTTGCAAACTGTAAGTCACTGACACATGAGGGATGGTTGCTTATCATCCTCCTTCAATTTGGAGGGAAAATTCAGCTTCTGTGCTGCCTGAAGCAGCCAGGGTAGAGATTTCTCCTGAACACAGCTTCCTGCCGTTAAAATAAAAAAATGAAAGAGAAGGAAAAACGACAGACTGGGAAACCACGGGCAGTTGCAGTGGGCTTTTTTCTTCTTGGAAGGCGTGGGTTTGAATGTGCTGCTATAAATGGCTCATGCAAACGAGTTGGAGGGGCTCACCCTCCTGCTGCCTGAATCCGGGAGAGCCTGGGAGGGAGCCGGGCGCATGGTTTTCAGCATCTCCCCTGTGTAGTCCAGCAGTGGGCGGTTGGCGGCTGGTGGATGCTCTCCTGCTGCCTCCAGGGAAGATGGTCGGATGAGGCTGTGGTTCCTCAGTGTTCCAGGACACACCTGGTTGCTTGGCTTCTTGGCTGTTTCTAGCTGAATGAGCACCGGCTGGTGCTGCCAACAGCACCGAGGGAACCAGGAGCCCTGGAGGCTGTGAGCTTATGGGCCAGGCAGGCTTTTTTTTCAGGTACCACTGGGTCTGCAGGGACCTGGGGCATCGCGGCTGGGAAGGTGACCTCAGGGCTGTGCTCTGGAGCCTGGAGAAGGGGCAGATCGGGGCCAGGTCAAGACCACCCGCTGTCGGCCCTGGCCTCTCTTTCTCCCTCCTCTCCTTCTTTTCTTGCTTCCTTCCTAAATTATACTTTGAGCACCACGCAGTGCCCACCATGTTAGGTGCTGGGGATCCAGAGCTAAAAAGACACCTGTCTGCCCTCAGGTTTCTCCCAGTGTGGGATAGGGACCCTTGCCATCACTGCAGGGCTGGGGCTGCACAAAGGGCTGGACATGCCTTGGAGAGGGTAGGTCTAGTGTACCCTGGGGTGTTGGGATGACCTCAGGGAAAAGAGCCGGCGGAGCTGAGAGATGAAAGTGAGGTAGGAGTTTCTGAGTGACTAGTGTGGTGGGGGGCATTCCAGATAGTGGACCAGTGTTCAGGGAGCTGTGGACGGTGCGGTGCAGCCACATTCTAGGACACACATGGCTCGTGTGCATGGAGGGTAAGTACTCGGGTGGGAGGAGGTCCCGCGAGGTGAGGCTAGACACATGGGCTGGGCCATTTCACAGAGGACCTTGAATGTTCCCCAAAGGAGGGTCGAGTTTATCCACTGTGGGCTCTGAGCTGGGCAGTGACCCAGCTGGATTAGTCAGGCAAGAAGGTCAGTCTGGCAGCCCAGAGGAAGGGGGATGGGAGGCCAAAGGCTGTTGGAAGAGTTGTCCAGATCGGGATGATGCTGGCGGCCTGAACTGTGGGAGTAGCCAGGGGATGGATTTGAGGAGGACGCAGCGACTGCTCAGATGGGGGAATCCAGGCTGACACCAGACTTCTGGCCTGGCCAGTAGAACTCCAGGGGTAAACCAGGCCGTGGAAGCCTGAGGAGGTCCCCAGGTTGGGTGGGGTCAGGAAGAGGACTGAGAAGCAGTGATATCCAGCTAAGAGCGTGCTAGCTCATCCTTGGTTTTCCACCAAACCTTGGTGGTAAGGGGGAGAGAGGGAGGGTCTGCCACTTCAGACAGTGCGGGAATTCTTGATTGCTTCTCCCCAGTGATTCCCCTCCCACATCCCTGACTCAGGGAACTCCTGGTTCAGAGCTCAAGATGCATGAGTCGAATGCCTCCATTTCACAGATGTGAAGACTGTGGCCCACAGAGGAGACTGACTTGCCCAGGGTCACAGAGTGAATTATGGAGGCGGTATCATGACTAGTAAAAATAGACCCCCAATCAAAGGCTAATGGAACCCATCTCCCTCAATTGACCCTGAGAACAGAGCTCTCCTCTGGGCAGGAGCAGTGGGTTTGGCTAAGCAGAGCTGAAGTTATGAGGGGGGGGTATTGTTTTAGAGAGAGGAGGGGGCAACCCCAGGAGAGATCCCTGCTCCTGTTTGCCTAGAAGTGGGGCCCAATACAGGAGCTGCATTAACCCACCTCCTGGAGCCCTTACCCCCACCAGGAGGGAGGAACCTATGCAGACATTAAAAGGGACCCTCCCTCCTTGAGTCTCCCCAAACCCAACCAGGCTACTACAGACCTTGCCAAGCCTTGGTCGAGTTTTACCATGGGCCACATGACCTGCTTGGAACTCAGGAGTCCTGATTCCCAGGGAAGGCTTTGTCCTCTGGACTTTGATGCTGGAGAGTCCACCCTGTGCATTGCTGGGGTCTCTGGTGGCTTGCCTGACCCTGGGCTCCAGCAGCTGGAGGGAGGGGACGTGGCCTCTTGGGGGAGGAGCCTGAGAGAGAGGAAAGGAAGGCGGGAGCAATGGATGGACATGCAAATTGGGAGATAGGGCAGCTGCAGGGAGGAAAATGGGTTTCCTGTCTTGGCCTTCACCCTGTGGTGACTCCCCCTCATGGGCTGCCCTTTAGGCAGGAAGACCACAGTCCTGACAGCTGCCTTTGGTCAGCCACACCTGAGCTCTGGCTCCAGAGGGAGGGGCTGCCGGTGCTGAGCCAGCCACATGGTCATGGTCCCCAGGCCTTTAGAGACTAAGAGCCCCTGTTTGTGGGGCTTCCTGATGATGTGATGTGAGATTGTCTAGGGTTGGGGTCAGGGCCAAGGGCTGGAGGTGCAGTGTAGGGAACAGAGTTCGTTCATCAGTTCAGTGGTCACGAAGGCCGCCAGCCTCTCCTGAGAGGCCCTGAATGGACCCCAGTACTCACAGGTGCCTCTGTGCCTGAGGGTCCCGCCCTCGGCTCTGCAGGCAGCATGGCCAATGTCCTCTGTGCTCCAGATCCTGGCCCGTGGGGGGTGGGCACAGAGCTGGCATAGTTCAGTGGCTGGACCTCAGGTCGGTCACTCCTTTTTGCTCTGTGAGAAGAGAAGCTCCTGGTTCAGAGTCAAGCTGAGCCCCCCTGCTCCTAAAAAGGACCCTCCTTCCTTCTCTCTTTCCAGAGCATTTTCAGGTTTGTGTCTCAGGGCCTGTGAGAGCTGGGCTCCCCTGCATTAATCTCCCGCTTCCCCTTTGGACATGTGTGTGGTGTAAAGCTCTGGGTCCTGGAGCTCAGAGCTCCCTCTGACCCCCAGTGTGGGAGTGCCAGAGCCGGCGGGGCGAGGCCTGTGGGTGCGGGCAGGACAATGACTCTGGGAGCACCACTGCCAGAGAGTCCAGAGCCAGCTCACACTGGGATCAGCAATTTTTACATTTGTTCCTGCGCTGACCCTGGGCCCCTCCGACTGATGCTGTGTTTATTTAAGTGAAGGTGGCTTTTCTTAGGACAGCACTGTGTGATGACAAAGCCCAGGACCCTGGACTCCTGAGTCTGAGATCTGGGTTCTGGACCCGGCTCTGGCACTTTCTCGCTTTGGTAATTCATTTCTATCTCCTTGAGCCTCTCTGTTTTTCTCATCTATTTTTTTTTTTTAAACTTTATTTATTTATTTTTCCCCCCAAAGCCCCAGTAGATAGTTGTATGTCATAGTTGCACATACTTCTAGTTGCTGTATGTGGGACGTGGCCTCAGGATGGCCGGAGAAGCGGTGCGTCGGTGTGCGCCCGGGATCCTAACCTGGGCCGCCAGTAGCAGAGTGCGCGCACTTAACCACTAAGCCATGCGGCCCGCCCCCTGTTTTTCTCGTCTATTAAAGGAATGAGCATCTGCCCTGTGGTACCTCATAGGGTGCTTTTGCAAATCCAGTAAGATTCTGGTGAAAGTGTTTTGTAGCTATGAAGAGCTGGGTCATTATTCCCAGAGGCCACTTGGCAGAGAGGCAAGTGCCTGGACTCTGATGTCTGGTAGACGTGCGTGCAAATCCCAGCTTAGCTGCGTATTAGCTGTGTGACCTGCACCCAGTATTCAGCTTCCCCGAGCCTCCATTTTCCCATCTAGGGTGCTGAGTTCCCTGTGCTGCCTCTTCTTCTGGGGGCCCAGAGCAGGGGTTTCAAGATGCTGGCAGTAGATGTAATTTTCTTAATTGATCTGGGTGCTTATTTATCTTAGTTTCTGACTAATTTTTGCAAGAGGAAGAGGTGCTGGGACACCCACCGATGGGGTAAAGGCCTTTTAGGGGAGCCAGGTCAGAGACCACTGTGAAGTGGGGAGGCAGCTAGGCCCGGTAGGACTATGGAGCTCTGAGGGGCAGAGGCCCCGGGGCAGCTGGTAGAACAACTCTGAGCAGAGGCCTGTCTCTTGGGCTGGGGATTCTGGGACCTCAGGCCCCACCCGTCCTCAGACAGCCCCTGGGACTCACAGTGAAGCCTTCTGCTCTGCCGAATGGCTTCCTGGGTACCAGCCCCACCTCTGCACCCTGATCTGGCCTGGTCCCTATGTGATCAGCAGCCCAGTCCTCACCAAGGCTGTACCCATGACCATTCGCTTGGACAGTGTCCGCCCTCCTGGGAGGTGCACGATGTGGTGCTTAAGAGTGCAGGCTCTGGAGGCCAGCTGACCTGAGGGCAAATTCCAACGCTGCCATTTCCCACTCTGTGTCCTGGTTTCTCTCTGTAAGGTGAGGTAATGCCAGGGCCTCTGTATCGAGCTGAGAACGCAGGTGTCTCATCAACAGGACTGTCATGGACATGGCACTTCCTGTGCGTTCCACACTGTTCTGAACGCACTACGTGTGTGAACTCATGTCACCCTCCGGCAGCCCTATGAGGTAGGCACTATTATCACTAGCCCCATTTTCAGAAGAGGAAATAGACACCAAGTAGGTTTTAGAACTGAGATTTGAACCCAGACAGTCTGACTCCAGAGCCTACTCTTAACCACCACCTGTGAAGTACCTGGTGTAGACACACTCTAAGTGGCGGCAATGAGTAGTATTTAGTGTTGTCAGGTTATTGGGATCTGGCTGACAGTGGTCCTGCTGGGGTGCCCCAGCCCCAGGCCTGGCCCCTGTGGGGTCCTGCACCGTCTCTCTCTCGTGCCCACGAAGGCCCAATGTCTGAGCCCCAGTGTTGGAGTGAGGGGCCCCAGCAGTGGGGCGAGGCAGGGCCAGGGGCAGTGCACAGGAGTAGAGGTAGGGGTCAACTCAGCTGGTCCTGGGCTCTGCCATGCCTCGGAAAGCCGGACCTGAGAGGGGCAGGAAGCAGGAGAGAGCCCGAGGAAGCAGACTCCTCAGAGGCAGGAGGGTAGGCTGAAGGAGGCCCAGGGAGGCCTCCCAGCCTGGGGGTGGCTTCAGCTGGCTGGGGGCTGGACACCAAGAGAGGTGGGCTGAGCCACGGGGGCTAAAGGTGTGTGTGTGAGTGTGTGTGTGAGAGAGAGAGAGGGAGAGGGAGGGAGAGAGAGGAAAAGGGAGGGAGGGAGAGGGGGTGGATGGGCTGGAGGAGGGTGGTCTCTGCCTGCCGAGGAGGGATTTAACCTCCTGCTATCAGCTGCCAGCTTTCCTCATAATCCAGGCGGGCTGAGCGGGATCAGCCGAGCGTGTTGACGCATCTCCGGTGGACAAGGCTCGTGCTCGCTCCAGCACGTGTCCTCCTGCGTCACCTTGGGTCTCCTCATCTCTCTGCCTCACCTCCCGCATAGCTGTCTCATTGTCTGCCCTTCCTTACCCGCCTCAGCCAGGTTATAATTTAGGGAGCATCTTATGAATTCAGACCCTGGTCGTTTATCACTCGTGATCATGGAGACAAGGGCTGGCTTCAAGTTCAAAATTCATTCTACCCCTGAACAAAAACAGAGCACTAACCAGGCAACAAGGGATGATGTTTAATCTGCCTACTTAGAAGAACCTACTCTTAGCCAGCACTCCGAAACGCCGTTTGCATATACGGCATGCGTGCAATAATACACAGAAGGCTTAGAACAGCGGCTGGTGCGAGGTAAGCAGTGCTGAGCCAGTGGTGCCGGCATGATGCTGAAGGCAGTCATTATCTCTTGAAGCTGGTCCGCCCTTCTTCTCCTTGGTGTAATGTTTATACTTAGTGCCATACTCACATCCTGCGTCCTCAGTCACTCCGCTCTGAGGTTGGCACAGGGATCTGAGCCCTTCCAGGTTCTACCTGGATTCCTGAGTTCCCTGGGTCTCTGAACAACATCGACAGCAATAGTTACTATTACTTTTTGGGCCAAACACTGGGTCTCAGAGAAGCTTGGTGGCTTGCCCAGTCACATGGCAGTTCAACTTGCCTGTCTGATCTCAAGACCAGAGCTCCCACCCTCCACGAGGGTGGGGTGGGTGCATCCACCCACCCTTCCTGGCCGGTGACATAGATCTTATCACAGGCAAATGTTTGCTTCCTGCAGGGGGCTGTGAGGGTGTGGGCTCCATCTGGCACACTCTGTCCTGGGATTCGAAACCTGGTTTCTTCCTTGTTCTGTCCTTCCTGCCTGGCATGGATGGTGACCCCTCTGTCTAGTCCAGGCTGGCTGGGACGGCCCTGAGGCCCGGACCTGGGGAGCAGGAGTAGGTGTGTTTGTGTCCTGGACGGTCTGAGAAAGGGCTGCTTGGCACTGGGCCCGGGGCCTGGGAGGGGCGCCCAACTCCAGGCTGTTTTCTCAGATTCCCTTTCGGTCTCCGCCCTCGCCTCTGCACCTGTTGTGTTCCCATCATCCTGGGCGGCTGGCGGCTGGCAGCTGTCACTGCTGGGGCACCTGTCCCAGCCCCAGAAGACGCCCTAAGGGTTCCTTGGCTCCAGTTTCTCTGCAGCACACAGCTCGTGGTCTCTGTCTCTCTGTGTCTTTGTCCTCATCTCCATGCACATTGCTTTTTCTTCCAGATTCCAGGCGGCAGCCTCCATTCTCATCTTGGTTCTGGGCGTGGAAGGAAGCTTTAGGGTGGGGTTCCCTGCTCCCCATTCTCTAGTACCAGGTCCCCTCTGGTGGAGGGAGGATGGCCCTGGCAGGTCGACCTTAAGCCCCAAATGCCAGGTGACTCATCATCTCAATCAAATTATTCCTTGTTCTTGACGAAAAAGACGCTGTAGCAACCAGGAGCTGCCTCCCAGCTCCGCCCCAGCAGGGCCACCTCCCCTCCCTGACCTCTCTTTATGGACGTCTCCAGATACCAGTCCCCTCTGCCCATCTCATAAGGAGAAGTTATCCCCTCTCCTTGTCCAGGCTTATCTTCTGTGCCTTCCAATGCCCTGACCTGTATGTCGTGATAAGCTCCAGAATACTTTAAACCTGAGTTGAAGACCTCCTTATCTTCCACCCACTGTGTGACCATGGGGAAGCCTATGACTTACTAGGCCTCCTTTGCTACACCTGTAAAGTGGGCAAGTTACTTACTGGCCTGCCTGAAGGCAGTGGCTGGACCCAGTGCTCTCTTGAGGCTCCTTCCCCTCAGAGATCTTGGAGTCTGTGGTTCTGATGGTTTCTATTGACCAGTGAACTTGTTCCATGTTTTGTTCCGCAGTTGCTGGGTCTGCCGTAGACTTTCTGTTCAAAGAGGGCAGGCTCAGCCTAGGGATGTGGGTGCCAGGCCTTGTGGGATGTGGATGAGAAAGGACTTGGTGAGGAGAGAGTTGAGCTGGGTAGCCTACCACGGAGAACAAGATGGCACCCAAGAAGGAAGAGGAGCAGGCAGAAAGGGGTCAGGAGACGGGGAGATGGCAGCGAGAGGAGGAAGGCGCTGGTGGTGGGGAGGGTCTTGGGAGCTGAGTGGGTTCAGAGATCCAAGGGGGCAGAGGTTCCCAGGATGGGGCCAGAGAGCAGATGCAGCCAGGGGTAGCCAGAAAGGGAGGGTCTCTGTCAGACCAAACTGCTCCCCAAGGACACATCCAGCCCTGCCTTCTGACTGTGGGCTTTCAGGCGTTACAGCCCCCACCCAGGTCGTGGATGGGTCTACCTTCTGTAGGATTTCCAGAATGGGCTCTCCTGTTAGCGGATGGAAAGTCCAGTCTTATGCCAGTCTGCAGTCTCCCCTACCTTCATTTAAGCTCCATCCCTGGGATGTCACCCTCTGTCCACTGGAAAACTCCTAGGCTCTGCCTCTGCATAGAACCCTTATGATTCTTTAAGGAGAAGGTCCATTGTTGCCTTGTCTTCTTTTCTCCAAGGAAGAAGAGCCCCTGCCCTTTGACCTTTTCTGGATAGAGCATGAGTTTTGATGCAGGCAGATCTGGGTTTGAGCTCCAGCTCATCTTGCCTTCAGTGTAACCTCTCTGAGCCTCAGTTTTATAGCCTGCAAGATGGGGATGATAATAATCCTGCCGGGATGTTGTGGGGATTAGGCGAGATTATATATGTGAACTACTTAGCATGGTACCTGGCATACAGTAAGCGTCCAATAAGTGGTAGCATTTACAGCCTCTTCCGTAGATTTGTTTATAGATTCTCCATTCCTCTTTCACATCCTTTCCGTCTTTTCACATCCCCTTTCACATCCTTTCTGGCTACAGAACAGAACACTGAAATAATTCAGCCAGAGCCAAAGGAACCTCATTCCTTGATCCCAGCATGGCTCCTGCTTGGCTTCTGAAGGGTGGAAATTGGGTCTGGCCCAACAGTGGGTCCGAGGTTGGCACTTAGTGAACGCTGGATGAATGAATGATGTAGGTCAGTGGTTCTCTCACCCCTTGTAGTAACAGAATCCTTTATGAAATTGTATGTGATGCCCCAATGAATAAAACTGTCTGCCGCAGCATCTGTAGAGGCCTGGACACTGCTCTGGGGAGTCTGTGGGGGGCACCTTCAGACACAGGACATTGCCACTTCTTATTTAAATTGGGGAAGTGGATTGTAGGAAAGAGGACCCAAGTCTGCTGGAAAAACCTTCCAGACAGTGATGTGTGAAGGCCCAGGGGCTGCCCAGGCTGCCTCCCAGTTCTCTGCTCCACTCAAGTGTCCAGAGTGAGGGCCGCCTCCCACCTGAAGGGCTCTTGGTTTGCTGAGCCCTCACCCGGACCCTTTCCCTGCTTGGTTACTTCCCCCCAGTTCTGTCTCTGGAAAATTGCATGAATTCAGTTCCATTTGTGAGAGGTTTTCTGAGCAACCGTTCTGTGCAGACATGATGCTGGGCCTGGGGGAGTGAGGCGACTCTGGTACAGGCCTGACCCTGCTGCATGGCGCCACTTTCTCCCCTGGCGCCTTTGCCTCCTCTGCATTACCCACCCACCAGATGGCAGAGTGACCTTTTAGACATGCAGGTCTGGTCTTGCTGCCTCCCTGGTGAAACCTGTCAGGGGTTCCCTATTGCTCTCAGAAAGAAGGCCGGATTCTTCACCCTGCTGCTCGAGGCCCTCCTGGTGTGTCCTCAGTCCACCTTGGCTTGCCATCAGAAACTTTCCCCAGGTTTCTCCTGCCGTCCCTGCTCCAGCACTACCAACCTTGCTTCCTGAAGGTACAGGGCTCCCTCCAGCCACAGGGCCTTTGCATATGTTGTGCTCACTCTCTGGAGCACTCTCTCCTCTAACCTGCTTCCACAACCCATGGACGTGACTACTTTAAGGCCTGTCTTGAGCCCCCAGAACCTTGCTCTTTTCTTTCAGAACACTTTTTTTTTTCTTTTATGGGGAAGATCAGCCCTGAGCTAACATCTGCCAATCCTCCTCTTTTTGCTGAGGAAGAGTGGCCCTGGGCTAACATCCATGGCCATCTTCCTCTACTTTATATGGGACGCTGCCACAGCATGGCTTGATAAGCGGTGCATCGGTGCATTGGTGCGTGCCCGGGATCCGAACTGGCGAACCCCGGGGCCGCCACAGCAGAGCGCACGCACTTAACCGCTTGCGCCACTGGGCCGGCCTCTCTTTCAGCACACTTTTTTAGGACTGTGATGAAATGTTCCTTAGTGAGACTACTTGATAAATGTCTGTTTCCCTCTGGACTGTAAGTCCACAAGAGCCAGGGCCTGTCTATTGTTGATCACTATTGCATTGCCAGCTTAGTGTCTGGCACTTAGTAGACGCTCAATAAATGCCAATCAAGATGAATTGTTGAGATGTGCACAGGAGAAGCCAAGGCAAGGAGACAAGGCCACAGCGAGGCCATGTCTGTCTCTGTGAAGGGCAGGATAAGACGAGGGGTTGCGAGAGACATAGCTTGGGCTCGGAGGAGAGACAAGCTCCAAGAAGGGGGACTCACTCTGTGCACGGGGCCCTAGGAATGCTTCCCAGAAGAAGTGTTCCCAGTGCTCCGGGGGTGGGACAACCAGGCTGGTCATGTGGGAGGGGTTGATGGGGAAGAGCCCAGCCAGATGCATTAAAAAGCAGGCAGGATGAGGTGGGTTGACTCTGCTGCTGCAGGAACAGCCTCCAGAGCAGCCTCTTTTTGCTTCAGTCTCCTCATCTGTAAAATGGGTGTAAAAATGCAACCTATCTCTTAGAGTTGTCATGAGGATTGAACCAGTTAGTAAGTGTAATGTGCTCAGAACTGCCTGGCACACAGTCAGGCCTTGTGTTTGCTGTTATTATGATTATTTACCCCACAAAGGAATTTGGGTTATTTCCTCTGCCAGACTTTGGCTTAGCCTCCCTCCCCCAGAGGACCTGGGTATGTGTGCCATGGAGCGTGTGTGTGCGTGTCCGTGTGGCCGGGTGCAGGCACGAGCAAGCATGTGCCTGTAGAGAGGGGCAGCCTTTTGTGGGATTGGGTGTCACAGCTTCTCCCAGGGAGAAGTCTCAGGCACACCTCTGGTCTGGGAGAAGGATTAGCATGCCGGGCTTGTGGGCACTTTCACCCAGGCCTGCCCAGCCCTCTGGCTGATGACCCTAGGTCAGGCTCAAATGCCCCTCACCCTTCTCCAGACCCACACAGGGGTGGCAGCAACAGGGTCCTGAGTGAGGGCTCAGGGCCCAGCACAGCCCATCACAGAGTCCAGGCCTCTGAGTTCCATCTGATACGAGACAGCCCCCGCCTTTCCCATGGCTCTTTCCCCAGCCCTCACCCCTCCGCCTGCTGGCCTTCCCTCCCCATCCACTTCTTTCCCTGGGAACCCAGATCCCTGACCCTAAGGACAAGAGCTGGGGGCTGGGCCAGGGCCTGGGAGGAGGGAGCTGTCCTGTTGTCCTGGGAGAGGCTCCTGTCCTGCAGAGATCCTGTGATGGATGATGGACCATGAGATTGTCCCACAGACCTGAGCTTGAGTCCTGGCCCTGCCTCTGACCTGCTGGGTAACCTTAGGCAAGTTCCTGAGCCTTTCAGAGCCTCTGCTTTCTTTTCCGTAAAATGAACCTAACAAACAGTAGCCTCTGCCACCTGGAATATAAATTAGACAGTGCACGCAGTGCCTGGTGCGCCGTGAGCGCTCCGTGCATGGGGGCTGCTCTTCTGGTGATGCCCTGGGCTCCCCCAGCGTGCTTGCCTAGGGCTGGAGGGGCCTGCCCTCCTGCCGCCCCTGCCTTCTCCGTCTGCACCTTTCCCTCTCTCCTGAATGTGGGCTGCCAGGTTCCACACTCAAGATTTCTCCAGAGACTGCATGAGTCTGTGGGAGCGTGCGTGTGTGGAGTGTGTACATTGCAAGGTGTGTACGTAACCATGAGTATGAGTCTGGTGGGCAGTAGGTGGCTAAGTGTGTTCAATGGTGAATGCTTATAAGCGCTTATGAGCCTGTGTTTGTGCATATATGTGTGAAAGGTGTAGATGGGTAATGTGGTCTGTATACATTGGCGTGTGTTCGTATATGTTTGTGATTAAAGGGATGGTTTGGTGCAGGGATAAAAGTGTGGATTCCAGTGCCAGACTGCCTGGGTTTGCATCCCACCTGCTGCTTTCTGGGTTGGTCACCTCTCTCTGTTTCAGTTTTCTCATCTGTAGGATGATCATAATAATGGTACCTATTAATAATAACAATAATACTGAACTCATCATTCAGCCTGAGACGACCAAAGGAGTTAATACTCCTGAAGTACTTTCAGTAGACCCCGGAAGAAGCGGTGTTAGCTGTTTGTTATTAAGCTCCACCAGCCGGATTGTAAGCCCCTTGAGGGCAGGGATGAGGTCTGTTTTGCTCACCATGGTGTCCTCATCACCTCGCCCACATAGGTGCATGATGGCATGTGAAAGGCTGTAGGTCTGGGCGAATGGTGAGGGTGTGTGTGTGTGTGTGTGTGTATCTGTGATGAGGTATGTGATAGGGAATGTGCATATGTGCATGCGTGTGTGTGTGTGTGTGTGTGTGTGTGTGTGTGTTTATGTGTCTGCTCCGGCTGGGGCATCTCCAGTGCTTTCTGGAGCTTGGCTATTTCAGGAAGCCTCTAGTCTCCTCCTCCTTATGTAAATAAACATGACAGATCCCATTGCCTGTACCAGCGAGGGGAGGTGGGGGAGGCTCGGGGAGTGGGTGGGAGCTGGGAGGCAGCAGTGAGCAGGGCTAGAGGGGTGTGCGTGTGTGCATGTGTGGCCGGCCTGTCGGGCAGGCAGCCGTGTGCGGGAGGGAGTGCGTGAGGGCGCGGGAGGGGCAGGCTCAGCCCTGCCATGCCGGCTGCCGGCCACGGGGGAGGAGGGGGGGTAGGAGGAGGGGAGCTGGCGGCCAGGGCGGCTCGGTGACGAGGCCAGCCGGCCAAACGGAGGTGGCTGTGCTGCCCGCTGCCCACGATGGGGGGACAGATCACCCGGAGCACCCTCCACGGTAAGGCCCCAGCTGATGACTGGGGGTCCGCCCATCCCCAGCCTGGGGACCACCTGGGGAGGCTGGGGCCAGGAGCAGTGGGGCTGAGGGCATGGTCAGCCCCCTGCCTCTTCATTCTTTAGTGGAATCCAGGGCCATGGGAGGGTGTGCCTTTGGGTGGCAGGTACTGTGGTGGGAGAATGTAGGGGAGCTGGGATAAGCAGGAAGAGGGGGACTTTCCCTGGCAGCTGGTGAGAGGTCGGGCAGCTGAGTCTCCCCACAAAGTCTCCTTGTCCTCTTACCTCCCCAGGGTGCTGACCAGCCCCCAAGTGGGATGTGAGGTCCCAGGTGTCTGTACCCTCCTCTCCTAGAACTGAGGAAGAGCACAGTTAGACAGCCGGGGGGACCTAGTGGTGGCTCCTGGGATGCAGGCCATGGAGGTCAGCGCTGTGTTCCATGATGGAGCCGTGGAGAGATGTGTGGGCACACACGTGTGTACATGAGTGTGTGTGCATGTCTGTGCTCATGAGTGTGCATTGGAGGTATCTGTGGGTGTGTATCTGTGCCAGTTTGTGCTTAAGCACATGGGTTGGCAAGTGACAGCCCCCCACATTGCCTGACCTCGGTGGTTCTCAAAGTGTGTGCTCTGCTGGGGAGGCCAATGAACTTCTGACCCCTGGGGTTCCCGTCCCCAGTTAGACAGATGGACAGGCAGGCAGGTGAAGGGGTGGAAGGGAGGAGCGCCAGCTGGCTCCCTCCTTGAAGGACTCCTGCTTGCCCCAACTCCTGTGCCCATGCCCTCCGGGCTCCATCGCTGTGATCTTAGGAGTAACCTGGCCTATGTGGCACCAGACCCAGAAGTGGGAGCCTTCCCAGAGACTTGTTTTGTCATCGCTGGGCCCCAGGAGCTGGGGTTCCTGTACAAACTGGCTGGCTCCAGAACAGTCCGGGCTGACCTTGCGGAGTCCCTGTCACACTCCCCTGTGTCCCCTCCCCCTCCCCCGGACAGGGCATTAGGAGGTGGGGCAGCCTCCATCTGCTGGGTCCAGTGGGCACTGGGAGAGGCCCGAGAAGGAATGAGGGTGGTGGCAGGAGCGAGTGGGAAGCTCTGGCTGGGACTGGTGACCAGGTGGCTTCCCCCTTCCAGGCTCTGGACTTTGAGAGAGTAATTTCTAATTTAAAAAGAAAAAGGCATGGAAGGAGACATGGGAAAAGCAAATCATTGGCTCTCTTAAAAGGAAATGAATTTCGTCCTGGGCCTGAAGGTGTAAGTGACAGATGGAAGGCCCTGAAGACACATAATCCAGAGCTGGCTAGGGGCAGTGCCAGTGGCCTGGGCCTTTGGCCTGAGATTCGGATTGGACTGACCTGGGCCTGGCCCTGCCTCTCTGTGGGGCGGGGGCTCCTCTCAGGGCTCATTGGCCCCAGCGGGGCCTGGTGGCAGAGGGTCTGGGCCAACTGGCATTTTCTGCTGGAGTCAGGCTTGGGCAAGCCTGTGGCCTGGGAAGGACAGAGAGGCCCCCAGAACAGGATCAGGATGCAGCACGCTGTCCTCCAGCTGCGTTGGAGCACAGGCTTCAGAGGGCAGTGAGGACCTCGAGACCACCCGTGACAGCAGATGGTCGTCAAGAGCTCATGCTCTGGAGTAGACAGACGTGTTATAGGAGTGTCTTCCTGAGCCTCAGTTTTCTCATCTGTCAATGGAGCTAATAATAGTACCCTCCTCGTAGGATTATTGTGAGGAATGCATGAGACAATGTGAGCAAGGACTTAACATGGGGAAAACCAAAAGGGCTTGGAAAGGCATTCTGAGGCCGGGGTCATCTTCCCTCCCTCTCCCCCTGAGACAGGAGGATAGCTTGGGGTAGGCTGGAAACTCTAGGAGTTGGGCGTCAGGCTGGGTGGCCATTGGTGAGTGCTAATTAAATGTCTCATCTGCCTTGGTGCCCATGCCCTTGCCACGACCACCCTCCTCAGGCTAGGCCCCTGCTAAGTGGCCCTGGCCCCTGCCTCAGCCTACCATCAACACAGCAGGGTGTGGAGAGGGGGTGTTGCTTGTCCCTACCTAGCCCCTTGTCCCTACCTAGCCCCTTAGCCAGAACCCCTGTGTGCATGTCCTCATCCACGCCCGCGTGTGCCCACACCTGTGCACTGGCTATCCTAGTGGCTCTGGTTTCACCTCCTCTGGGAGGTGAGTTGGGGGAAGTGAGAGACGTAGGGGGGTTCCTTCTCCCTAGGAGCGCTCTCAGCCCACCGCCTGACTCCCTAAGTCATGGTTACGTAGCTCTGGATTGTATTTTCATTGTGGGCCTTGGGACTTTGGTTTGCGTGAAGCTGAAGATTTTGGACTGCTGGGTGACAGTGAGAGGTGAGGGGGAGGTGACAGAGTGACCTCAGACTGTTTGTGTGTTGGGGGGTTTATCTGGTTGTGTGTTTGTGGATGTGTTTTGGCTGTCTATGTTTCTGGTGTCTGCAGATTGTGTATCTGTGTTGGGGCCTCTCTGTGTGTGTACCCGCATGATGTGTATCTATCTGTGTAATGTTTAAGGGGTTTTGTGTGTGTCCATGTGTGTTTCCATGTGTGAGCAGCCACATTTGTGGTACTCTGTGCTTGTGACATGTCCTTGTTATTCTGCATATGTCAGTGTTTCTGCATGAGTCGTGTGTGTGTGTGTGTGTGTGTGTGTGTGTGTGGTAGGGCTGGTGGTGAGAAGTCGGGCTCCTCTGGGACCAGCCTGGCAGGGGACCCATGAGAGAAATTAATTACCATTTGGAAAATGATTTCAGCAGTTACATGCTTGATCTCTTTCATCGGGCAGATTTCCAGAGCTGCTCCCAGTCTTGAGGGCAGGATGGGGGTGGGGAGAACACAGAAGGAGGCAGCAGCAGTCCTGGGAGGCCTCCTCTCCCCTCCCCTCCCCTCCCTTTCCTTCTGCTTCCTCCTCTACCTCCTTCAACGCACTCCCCAGGGCAAGGATGGATCCATTGCTGGTCACTCCCAGGTTGGTCTCTGGACCAACAAACCCTAGATGCTGGGGTGCAGGGACCTGAGAGATTGGTTCCCACCCTGTCCTTTCACAGAGGGGATGCTGTGGCCCAGAAAGGGAAATGGCTGACTGAGGTCACATAGCTGGTGGCTCAGAGGGGAAGCCAGGGCTTGTCCCTTCCACAGCTGACTCCCCACTTCTCCTCCTTGGGTTCCTTAATTCTTAAACACACAGCAGGGGAAAGGGTATCAAGTGGCCTTATGAGACCCGGGATTAGCACAGAGGGAGCCGTCTGTCTCCTGGCAGCAGCTCTGGAGGCTTAGGCCCAGGTGAGCTCACCGCAGCTGGGCAGGTACATCTGTGAACATAGTGCGCCCACGCGCCCATACCCCACTCGTGCTGTGGGCTTCAGGAGGGTGGGGATCAGGTGGCTATGTCTCCATATCGTCTTAACCCAGCCCAGTGTCTGGCACACAGTGGGTGCCAGCAGACACTTGGTCAGTGAGCGAGAGGGAATAGTGTGGGTACAGGCCCTGGCTTTTGGACCATGTGGCATTGGAGCTGCAGGTGGCCTGAGGGGGCAGGTGGGATGCAGCTGTCAAGGATGGATGGCTTCAGAAGGTGTGCAACCTGAGCTGGGCGATGAAGCCAGGCAAGGTTGGAGAGGAAGGGGAAGGTGGGCGGATGTTCTTGCTGAGAGTCTGAATCCTGTTCCACTCTTATTGGCTGTGTGACTTTGGGTCAGTCCCTTCATCTGAGTCTCAGTGTCCACTTCTGTAAATTGGGGATGGTAAGGTTTACCCCAAAGGGCGGTAGAAAGGATTAAGTGAGCTAATGGGCGTAAAGGGCCACCCACCTGCTGCATAGTAAGCACTCTGCCAATGGATGTGCTTTTGTGAAGGTTTCCACGGAGGCTCCTCCAGGCCTGTGTGTGCTTGTGAGTGTGTACACACACACGTGCCTGGCTGCCTCTAAGGACCAAGATTGCATCTTCTGCCTCCTCTAGCACTGGTGGTCCCCTGGGAGAGAATATTCCTTGGGTGCTTGTGTTCGCCATTAGGCACACGCACCGGCTGTGTGTGTGCATGTATGAAAACACGAGTGAATGTGGATTTGTGTAAGGGGAACTAAGGGTGATGGTCTGCATGGTGTGTGAGTTTATGTGACTGAGCCGTGCTCCCCCTCATTCTGTTAGGCCTGGCCTGGCGGCTTTGGGGAGGCGCTGGGAAGACAGAGACAGGGAGCTGAACCCAGAATAGTTATCATCTGGAGTCTCCTTCTGGAATCTCAGGTTGGGACAGAGGAGGGGGAGGGGGAGGGCTGGTCCCCTCCCAGCAGTGAGGATACTGGGAAGCACAGCTGTGTGCACATCTGGCTGCTGGAAATGTCAGAGACTGGGATGTCGCAGAGTGAATGAGAGCAGGAGGCTCAGGGTGGAGATTAACTTGGCTGTGAAGGTGCCGATCCGCCCACTCCCTGCCACTCTCCTTCACCCACCTCATCATCGTGAATTCATTCAGTCTTCCAGGGAGCTGCGGGCCTGCTGTACACCTAGCCGGGCGCTCTGGGGGAGATGATAGGGTGCTAACATTGTGTTATACAGCGAAGATGTATATACATGGGGGCTGCAGAGGTCATGGAGAAACTGACTAGGGTGGAGTCAGGGGAGAGGGCACTGAGCATGCTGGCTAGCTAGCTGGGGCTCACTGAGGACAGCTGCACAGTGAGACAGATCTGAGTTTAGAGCCCAGCTCTGCTGCTTACCGGCTATGTGGCCCTGGGCAAGTTATTACCTCTCAGAGCCTCTGCTTCCTTATCCATAAAATGGGACTAATTGATACTGTATTGCTGCATAACATATCTATTGGTATATAACAAATTACCCCAAAAGTTAGTGGCGTAAAACAACAAACATTTCATCATCTCACAGTTTCTATGGGTCAGAAATCTTGACACAGTTTAGGTAGGTGCCTCCAGCTTAATGTCTCTTGGGAGGCTGCAGTCAAGTTGTTGGCTGGGGCTGCGGTCTCATCTGAAGGCTTGCCTGGACGGGGATCCATATCCAAGCTTACTTGCATGGTTATTGGCAGTCCTTGGTCCCTCGCCACATGGCTTCCCCATGGGGCTACCTCACAACACAGCAGCTGGCTTCCCCCAAAGGGAGAGACCTGAGAGAGGCAAGAGAGAGGAACCAAGATGGAGGCTGAACGTTTTTTATAACCCAGTCTTGGGAGCGACATCCCATTACTTCAGCTGTGTTCAATGCATTAGAAGCCAATTGCTAGGCCACTCCACATGCAAGGGGAGGGGACTATAAAAGCAGATGACTGTCAGGAGGTGGATGTGGGGACAATTAGGCCCATCCTAGAGGCTGCTTCCCACGGATCCCTACCTTGCAGGGATTGGGAGGGTGAGATGAGGTTGTGTATGAAAGGCATCAGGTGCAGTATCTCATACACAGGAAAGAATCAACTCTCATGACCTTCCTTTTCTCCTTTTTCCTGCAGGCAAACAGGGAGCTATTGAAGGTTCTTGAGGAGGCAGGGTTGTAGTCAGGCATGTAGTGTGGGATCTTGGTGCTAGGCAGTGAAGACAGCTGTCCCTCTATTCCCTTTTTCTCTAATTTCTCCACAGGACACCAGAAAGGGCAAGTCACAAAGTAGGTGGTCCCTGGACACTTGCCAATTAATCAGGGGATTGAAGAATTGAGCAGCGGAAATTCGTTCAACAGCTTTTATTGAGTACCTACTGTGTGCTCTGAGCTATGCACTCGGGAAACAGTAGTAAAAAAGACTATGGTTTCTGGGCCGGCCTGGTGGTGCAAGCGGTTAAGCGTGCGCGCTCTGCTTCGGTGGCCTGGGGTTCGCAGGTTTGGATCCCGGGCCCACACCGACGCACCGCTTGTCAAGCCATGCTGTGGTGGTGTCCCATATAAAGTGGAGGAAGATGGGCATGGATGTTAGCTCAGGGCCAATCTTCCTCAGAAAAAAAATAAAAGAGGAGGATTGGCATCAGATGTTATTAGCTCAGGGCTGATCTTCCTCGCCAAAAAAAAAAAAAAGACTATGGTTTCTGCCCTCAGGAGGCTCACAGTCCTTCAGGGAGACTGACACAAATAACCCTGCAGCCTTCCCTAGCCGGAAAGCTGTGCCCAGAAGACAGAAAATGATCTGAGTGACTCTCTTCTCAACTCGCCCAAAGATGGCGCGTAACCAGAACCATTCTGGGTATGGAGAAGACGAGTCAGGTCATTGCATACAGTGGATGCCCCAGGGCATTTCGGCCTAATTCTGTGGAGAAATCAGAATTGAGAAAGGCTGCTTGGGTGCTAGATGCTCTGGTAGGGATGTGTGGGGTCCTTGGAGGTCCATAGCAGGGCCCCTAACCTGGTCTGGGGTCAGAGACTTCTGGGAGAAAGTGGGCTTTAAAATCAAGGTCTGAAGCATGAGTGAGAGAAAGGCAGGTACGTAGGTGGGAAGGAGGAAGGAAAGGTTCCTGGCAGAGAAATGGGCTTGGGCCAAACCTAGAGGCAACAGGCAGCTGAGGGAGGTGGGTCCCTTTAAGGAACCCAGAGATGTTCACATCTGCCCAGTTTTACAATCATCTCTCTCACCTAGGCCCCCACCCCGACCTGCTCTCCCACCCTTCCAGCTGGCTCCCAAAGTCTTTTCCCCAGAGAGAGCGCTGTTCAATGAATGCATATAAGCTAGTCCAAATCAGGACCACCCGGCAATCTGGGATTAGGACATTTGGGATACAATAAAGCAGAAGTGTCTGGCCTCCCACTGGGCTGAAATGAGCTGATTCCTATGGTGGTGGTGGTTGCTTTTATAAGAAAAAATGAGACCTTATGTTGGGATCAGGTGTTAAAGTTTGCAGAATTCTTTCACATCTATGAATTCATTGGGTCCTCACAACCACCTGGAGAGGTGGGCAGGGCAGCTATGATGACTCCACTTTATAGAGAAAGCAATAAAGGTTCAGAGAGGTGAAGTGACTTGCCTGAAGTCGCACAGCAAGTCTGTGGCATGGCCAGAGTTTGAAGCCAGGGCCTCCTGCCTCCAGGGCCCATGCTCTTTGCCCCACTCCACTGCCCAGAAAGAGAGACAAGCCTCCCTCATAGGAGATGCAAACAGTCATGCCAGCACTGCTATTCAGGGCCACGGATTCAGAATGAGGCCATCCTGAAGACAGTGGGATTCAGCTGAGCCTTGACAGATGAGTGACATTTGCAGAGGTGCAAGTGGGGCAGGGAGAGAAGATACATGGGGAAGGGGGAATGGCTCGAGCAAAGGTATGGAGGTAGGAGAGCATAGATTGATGTCAATAGCAATAATAATAATTATTATATAATAATTATTAATATAATTATTAACAACTATTATATATAACTATTATTATTATTATAGCAGCCATTTACTGAGTTAGTTTTACATACATCATCTCATGTAATCCTCACAAGAATCCCATGATTCTGCCATGGTCTGCCATGACCCGCATTTTACAGACAAGAAAAGTGAGCCTCCCAGAGGTCTCACAGTTAGTGACAGAGCTGCTGGGTTTGGAGGCAGCAGGCCTGCGTTCAGATCTGGGCTCTTTACTCTGGCTGGGTGACCTTGGCGAGGACCTGTGTCATAGTGGCATTGGGGGCGTAATGAAGACACTGCCTGTTGAGCCACTTAGAGGTTGGTCATTGTCATTAGTGTTGCTCTCTCCCTGTCTCTCCTTGGCAGCCCAGCTCAGCCGAGCCTGGGCATCTGGGGCTCTGCCAGGGTGGTTCTGGGGCAGAGCTTGGTGGGGGCAGTGGGGAGGTCACTCTGGAGGCTACCTTGTGTCCAGGCATCTGCCCCTGGGATCCCAAGAGGCAGGAATGTGGTCCATAGCTGGGTGAGGGTCACTGGAGGGCTGGCCAGGCTTGTGTCTTGCAGCTCATAAATGCCCAGGAGGAATGGGCTGTGGGGGGTAGTTTCCATTGTGTCAGCAGCAGCCTCGCCTGAGCGGAGTGCCCCCACTGTGGCTCCCGAGAAGCTCATAAACCTGTCACTAAGGGGGGCCTCCTGGGAGCTCTGCCGGGAGCCAGATGGCAAGATTGGGGCCCTACCCAGGAGCATTGGCCACTGGGGAAGCAGCTGTGCGGTGCACAGGCCCAGCGTCTTGAGGCCCTTTGCTGTGGCTGCTCCTTCAGTGGGACTGGCCAGCACCTCCTCCACGCGGTCTTTTCCCACTACGCCTGCCATCTTGGATTCGTGGGGAAAATGAGCTCTAGTATTAGATGCTGAGTAGGGTAAAGGACTCCAGACATAACATCGGAAGACCAGGGTTCGAGTTCTAGCTCTGCCACTTAATTGCTGTGTGACCTCAAGCAAGTTGGTTAACCAGTCTGAATCGCAACTCACTCATCCATAGAATGGGGCCCTTAAGGGGTCATAGTGTATGTCAAAGTGCAGTAAGGGAGCCCTTTTGGATGGTATAGGGAAGAAGCCCTGACCCAGCTGCCCCTCTGGCCCTTGGTATCAGAGCTGTGCTCAGGGTTAATTCTCATTTTGCCTTCTCTCCTTCCTCCCCTGCATCATAATGCCAGTTGAGATGGAAGAGGGAGAGCTCAGAAGCAGGGACGGCAGGGGTTGGGGAGGTGGTGATCACCCTGGTCAGGGCTGCCACCTTGGGCACTCTGAGGGCACCATTCCTATGTAGTCCATGAAAATGGCAGCCCATGGAGGTGTCCAGGGCAGAGCCTATGTGGCTGTACATGGTGGCCTGGCCTTTGTTGAAAATGCAATGAGGCCTGGGCTACGGCTGTGGCAGCAGGGAGGCCAGGCGCGGGCAGAGCACAGGGATGTTGATTTCTGAGGTGGGATTGGCAGGTTGGGTGTGGGGTGCTCGAAGACTGCACTGTGGCCCGGGGGACATGGTAGGGCTGGCGAGTTAGGGTCAGGAGTTCAGCTGGGGCCTGCCAAGTGGCAAGTGACCATGGTCCACGGGCAGGAGATGCTCAGCAGGCCAGAGAGGGTTTTCAAGTCATCCCGACTGAGGTGGCTTGCTGGGTGTTGATCACATAGTGAGCTCGAGGACAGAGATGGGGCTGAGGACAGAGCCCAGAGAGCCCCTGCATCCAGGGCTGGCCCGACAGCCTCGGAGACCACACTGTGGGCAGGAGGAGACAGCTCGGGACCTTGGGGCCCTGGAATCTGTGAAGGGGCTTCACAGCTGCTCAAGTGCTCTCCTCATACCCAGAGGGGGCAGGGAACAGCACCCCCACTTCACAGATGTGGAAAGAGCTTAAGGCTGAGAGTGGCAGGCCCCACGAGGCCTTGGGGTCTCCTGTCAGATGGTCCAGATCCTAGACGCTGCCTGCAGTGGGGTGATGGGGGCTGTGGTGGTCGGGGTTTCCAGCCTCCCTTTCCTCCATCTTAATGAAGGTCTGGTGGGTAGTAGTTGTTGTTGCTTTTGAGGTATAAGTTATACATAATAAAATTCATCCTTTTAAAATATGTAGTTTGGTAAGTTTTGACAAATGTATGTGTGTAACCACTACCACAATTAAGATATAGAACATTTCTGTCACCGCAGAAACTTCCTTTGTGCTGCTGTGTAGTCATCTCTCTTCCTGTCCCCAAACTCTGATACTCATTGATCTTTCTACCTCTATAGTTTTGCTTTTTCCAGAATGTCATACGAATGGAATCAGACCGTATGTGGCCTTTTGAATCTGGCTTCTTTCACTTAACATGCTTTTGAGGTTCCTCCTCGTCGTATCATACCTCCGTTCATTTTTCTTGCCGAGTAGTATTCATTGTGTGGATGTACCACATTTCATTTGTCCATTCACCAGCTAAAGGACGTTTGAGCTGTTTCCAGTTTTGGATTATTATGAATAGAGCCGCTGTACATTTGTGTACAGGTCATTGTGCGGGTGTGCTTCCATTTCTCTTGGGTAAGTGCCCACGAGTGTGACTGCTGGGTCGTATGGTAGGTGTTTAGCTTTATAAGAAACTGCTAAGCCGTTTTCCACATTGGCTACACCATTTTGCATCCTACCAACCATGTATGAGGGCAATGTTATGAAAACATGGTGTGTACTTCTGTGTTTTGGTGACATACACACATGTATCATGAAAGCATCATAATAGAGTTCCAGGTACCCTCCAGTGTGCTACATGAGATGCTTTTGTGGATGAACATTTTTTTTCTGTATTTTACAATTATAATCCTATTTTAATGTGCATTTAAAAAAATGTATCCAGCACACCAAACCCATGCTTTCTTGGCTATTAATGCTTAATGGCTAAAACACAGGCCCTGCAGTCAGATTGCCTGGGTTTGGCTCCTAGAGCCCCTTCCTGCTGGCTGTGTGGCCTTGGGCAAGCCACTCAATCTCTGTTAGGCTCAGATTCATCATCAGTAAAATGGGCTGGTAATGTCCCTCCCACCTCCTAAGTTTGCTGTGAGGGTGAAACCAGTAAGTGTATGTAAAACTCCCAGTTTAGCGCCTGGCACATGTTAGCTCTTGATAAATGGCTGCCATTATTATTAGATGTGTATGGCCCATGTGTGATGGGTGTGTGTTTTATATGTACTGTTTTGTACGTCTCTGTGTGCATGGTTCATATGTAGATGAGTGATTCCTGGTCTAAGGGATCAGGGAAGGGATAAGTCTCTCTCCTCCCATGTCTCCTAGGGTCTGGGTTACCCTCATGTGCTGACAGATGTATGTATGTGCCCATAAGTGTGCCTTATTGAGGCCACATGTCTGGGTGCACATTGTGCCCCCAGGGACCGGAGTTCCCAGATCTCGCATTCTCCATTGGTCCTGCTGTCAGCCAGGGTGGCTGGGCTGCAGTCCTTGTCTATCCAACACCCTCCCTGTGGAAGGGAAACCCTGGGGGATGGTCCTGCCAGGGCCTGGGTCTCTACTCCCTTGGTGTCTCCACCATATTTGCCCAGAGCCAGTGTTTTCTAGACCTTTACCCAGGGCCCCAGGACCCCACCCAGGATGGGTGGGAAGAAGAGGAAGCATTTTTGAAGGAAGCTGAAGCCCTGCAGTTGGTCCTTGGATTCTGAGTGGAGGCTGGGGAGGCCTCTCATGGGAGAGGCTCTAATGAGTTGCTGGGCTCAGCAGGCTCAAAAACACTGCTTTATTGAGGTAGAATTGACATACACTAAACCACACATGTTTAAAGTGTGTAATTGGGTGGGTTTTGATATTTGCGTACACCCATGAAACCATCACCACAATCAAGATAGTGAACACATCCATCAACCCAAATGTTCCCTTATGCCGCTTGGTAATCCCTCCCTCTCTCTCCCCACCATCCCCAGGTGATCACCAATCTCTTGTTATCACTATAGCTCAGTGTGTATTTCTTAGAATTGATACGAATGTGACAGGGTGGAGGGAGAGGAAGGGTTTTGAAAGGAATGGCGGCCCTGAAGTTACTCCATGAATTGTGTATGCTTTTCTTTTAAGCTGGCTTATTTCACTCAGCATAATTATTTTGAAATTCATCCATGTTGCTGCTCATATCAATAGTTCATTCCTTTTTCACTGCTGAGTAGTATTCCACTGTATAGCTGTACACAGTTTGTTATCCATTCACCCAGCGGGTATTTTTTTCCTTTATGCTTTCATTTCTACATATGTATACATCCCTAAATAATGTGTAACATTACCTTTCACCAGCAGGTATTTTTTGAAACGAAGAGTCAAGCTGTGTCTGAGGCTGGCCTGAGCCCAATGGGCACCTCTTCCAGGCAGGGCACCTGTAGCCAGTGCCATGCTCTGTGCTTTGCCCCAACTGTCCCCTTCCCTGGAATGGGTTCCCCTGCTCTGCACTATCGAGGGGCCACTCAGCCTCTTCCAGGTAGCCTTCCCAGACTGTCTGGGTCTCCTCTGAGCAATTTCAACCCTCACTGCTTGGAGGCTTTCAAAGCCCTTGAGTGCTGTTAGCGAGTCCATTCTTCTCTCCTTAGTGAGAGCAAGGCAAGCTCGTCCTTGGGCCACTCCCACCTGCCACCTCGTGGGCCGAGTGTGCGGGAAGCTGCTCCAGGGAGGCCTGGAGGCTGAGGCACAAGGTATCTGGCTGGCCCTGGACTGTGGACCCTGGTGTCTGGGGCCCTCTGGGAAAGAGGGAGCAAAGAGGCAAAGTGATGCAAACGAATGCAAACGCGGCCTGGTCTGAAGTCTGGGCCTTCTGGGATCTGGGATCCCTCCCTCCCTCTCTCATCCCGCCTGTCTTCCTCTGCGTCCTGGAAACCCCTCCTCCTCTTTAGGGTGTGGAAGGGATCTGGGCACGCCTGATGCTGGCGGAGCTTTCTGCATTATTAAATTTCTGCCTCGGAGGGACCAAAATTTGCAACATCCCAGAAGGCCTCTGTCACATTCTGTGGCTTTCTACTTCCCCGCCCCCATCTTCCCCATCCTCCATGTCTCTCTTTCCTCAAGATGGTGGGATGGGCCAGGGCTGCCCTTCATGGTGGACAGCACACAGATCTTGGGGAAGAAATGAACACCTCCCCTCCCTTGCCCTCAGCCACCAAGGCTGTGCATTAATGCTGCCAGTGCTGCTGATACGTGTCTTAGAGCCACAGAGTAGAGGCCATCCATTGTGCCAGAGAGGGGAAGTGACTTCCCCAAAGTCACACAGCCAGTTAGTGACAGACACAAGCCACCGACACCTCATCCCATGTTCTTTCTTCTCTGCCCTGTCTCCTGGATGCCAACCACACGTGTTTGTAAAGCACCCTCTCCTGGTCCAAGCCCTGTGCTGCACTCTATCCTGTTTTGGGGTGTGGTAGAGCCATCTGTGGAAGAAAGCGCTGTGCCTCTCTGGTCAGGGGTTTTTGAGGCAGATCGGAGTTCTGTTAGGAAGCTTGGTGAAGAGGCCCACCTGTGTCCAGGATGTTGCAGGCACGGGCAGTGTAAAGCAAGAAGGCAGCCAAGGTGGGAAGAGGTGGGTGTGGTCCAGGGGCTGTTGCGCCAAGGCTGCTTGACCTCGCTTGCTGGTCTTTATGGCAGCCCCATGGTCACATGTTCACTGCAGTCCAGCCTGATCAGCCCAGCTCTGATGCCTGCCCCCACCCCCCAGGAGGCCTTCCTGAGAAGTGACCTGCCTGTACGTCCTTTTGGTGCTTATCACTGTCTGCCATTTGTATTGTGATTTTTGTCCGTGTCTTATCTCCCGTCCTGGACTGTTGGCTTCTTGAGGACAGGATCCATGTATGTTTTGTGCCTATATCTCCAGTGCCTAGGACAAGGCTTGGTATTCAGCAGATACGTAAGGAATATTTGTTGAATAAAATAAATGATGGTGGTAGTGAGAGACGGTGAAAGGTGGTGGACGTTGGTAGTAAACAGTGATTTATCACAATGGTAGATGGTGGAAGGTAGATGGTGGCAAATACTAGTGAGGAGCAGTGGATGATAGATGGTGGTGGTGGGAGGTGATGGGTGGAGGATGAGGGTAGATGGTGGTGCTGGGAGGTGATGGGTGGAGGATGAGGGTAGATGGTGGTGCTGGGAGGTGATGGGTGAAGGATGATGGTAGATGGTGGTGCTGGGAGGTGATGGATGGAGGATGAGGGTAGATGGTGGTGCTGGGAGGGGATGGTGAAAGATGTTGATAGATGATGGTGCTGGGAGGTGATGGGTGGAGGATGAAGGTAGATGGTGGTGCTGGGAGGTGATGGGTGGAGGATGAGGGTAGATGGTGGTGCTGGGAGGTGATGGGTGGATGATGAGGGTAGATGGTGGTGCTGGGAGGTGATGGGTGAAGGATGAGGGTAGATGGTGGTGCTGGGAGGTGATGGGTGGAGGATGAGGGTAGATGGTGGTGCTGGGAGGTGATGGGTGGATGATGAGGGTAGATGATGGTGCTGGGAGGTGATGGGTGGAAGATGAGGGTAGATGGTGGTGCTGGGAGGTGATGGGTGAAGGATGAGGGTGGATGGTGGTGCTGGGATGTGATGGGTGAAGGATGAGGGTGGATGGTGGTGCTGGGAGGTGATGGGTGAAGGATGAGGGTAGATGGTGGTGCTGGGAGGTGATGGGTGAAGGGTGAAGGTAGATGGTGGTGCTGGGAGGTGATGGGTGAAGGATGAAGGTAGATGGTTGTGATGGGAGGGGATGGTGAAAGATGTTGACAGATGATGGTGCTGGGAGGTGATGGGTGGAGGATGAGGGTAGTTGGTGATGATGGGAGGTGAGGGGTGAAGGATGAGGGTAGATGGTGGTGCTGGGAGGTGATGGGTGAAGGATGAGGATAGTTGGTGATGATGGGAGGTGATGGGTGAAGGATGAGGGTAGATGGTGGTGCTGGGAGGTGATGGGTGAAGGATGAGGGTAGATGGTGATGATGGGAGGTGATGGGTGGAGGATGAGGGTAGTTGGTGATGATGGGAGGTGATGGGTGAAGGATGAGGGTAGATGATGGTGCTGGGAGGTGATGGGTGGAGGATGAGGGTAGGTGGTGATGATGGGAGGTGATGGGTGGAGGATGAGGGTAGATGGTTGTGATGGGAGGTGAAGGGTGGAGGATGAGGGTAGATTGTGGTGCTGGGAGGTGATGGGTGGAGGATGAGGGTAGATGGTGGTGATGGGAGGTGATGGGTGGAGGATGAGGGTAGGTGGTGGTGGATGGTGAAGTGGGAAATAGCAATAGATGGCAGCAGGAGAAGGATGGTGGCAGAAAGTGGCAGTGGTGGTGGTTGGCGATGATGGTAGAAATCCTGGGCAGTGGGGTGACTTCTGCTTATGCCCCAGCCCTCTGCCCTTCCCTAGGGGACCCCGGTCCAGCTCTTGGACTGCCTAGTTCTCTGATGCTGTGGCTTGTTCCTTTGCAGACTCCATCGGGGGCCCCTTCCCTGTCACCTCTCACCGATGCCATCACAAGCAGAAGCACTGCCCGCCGGTGCTGCCGGGCGGGGGGCTCCCGGCCACGCCGCTGCTCTTCCACCCCCACACCAAGGGCTCCCAGATCCTCATGGACCTCAGCCACAAGGCCGTTAAGAGGCAGGCCAGCTTCTGCAACGCCATCACCTTCAGTAACCGCCCAGTCCTCATCTATGAGCAAGTCAGGCTGAAGGTGGGGCCTCCCTTCCCGCTCTCCATCACTGTCTCTCCCCGGGCCCCTGAGCTCTCTCCCCCGGTCACTGCTGTCTGGCACGGCCATCACTACACCCTGCCTTGCTTTTTCCTCTCTGCTGCTGTTTCTGCTCTTCCTCATCCCTCCTCTGTCTCTTTATTCTTCCGTACTCTTTTCTCAATTGTCCCTGTGTGACAAAGGAGGAGTGGGGTAGGGGAGTGGCCATGGGGACCACTAGCTGTCACCAGACTGGCGGGAAGGCTGCCGAGGGAGGGAAAGGAGCCTGAGTGGTGGGTGAGCTGGGCTGTGGGACTCCCCATGGTAGGGGGTCTGCAGAGAAGGGCACGCTCCCTTCCCCTTGGGCTCACTGACAGTGAGGGAGAGGCTGTCTGAGGCCGGCCCCCTTCTGCCCAGATCACCAAGAAGCAGTGCTGCTGGAGCGGGGCGCTGCGGCTGGGCTTCACAAGCAAGGACCCGTCCCGCATCCACCCGGACTCGCTGCCCAAGTACGCCTGCCCCGACCTGGTGTCCCAGAGCGGCTTCTGGGCCAAGGCGCTGCCCGAGGAGTTTGCCAACGAGGGCAACATCATCGCCTTCTGGGTGGACAAGAAGGGCCGTGTGTTCTACCGCATCAACGACTCGGCCGCCATGCTCTTCTTCAATGGGGTCCGCACGGCCGACCCGCTCTGGGCCCTGGTGGACGTCTACGGCCTCACGCGGGGCGTCCAGCTGCTTGGTGAGTGTCTGCGCCGGGGGCCCCTTAGGCGCGCTGGTCTGACACTGCTGGATCCCATCAGGCATGGGACCCCTCCCCCAATGGGAGCAGCCCCAGGGCCAGGTGGGCACCAGGCAGCCCCAGGGGCCTTCGTGTGAACTGCAGAGCGCCCCCTTCCTCCAGGCCCCCTGCTCTGGCGAGTGGAGCCTGGGCGAGATGTCGGCCCTCCGCGGCCCCTCGGGTTGTGCCTTTGAGCATAAACGGAGCCTTGAAGACCCCCACCCCCAGGAAGCAGTGAATATGAATCATCGTAACCGTAGTACCGAGAGCTCTCACTATGTGCCAGGCACTTCATTGTTGCCATTCTCGTAGCAACCCTGGGAGGCAGACTCCATTACTGGGCCCATGGAGGCGAGACTCAAGCTCAGGGAGGTTGAGTCATTGGCCCCAGGAGGCACAGCACGTGAGTGGTAGAGCCAGTGCTCAGTCCCAAGTAAGCCCCTGACCCCTGGGCTCTGCAGCATCCCAGGAGGTCCAGCCCCAGCCTAGTGCTTTCTGCAGGGATGTGGGCCAAAGGGGGAAGAGGGGAGAGCAGAAGGCACTAGGAGGGCTAAGACTTTTCTGGCTGCTCCAGGGCCACCTGCGTGAGTAAGGCTGCTCAGGGGAGTGAGAGGGCAGACATCTCGTGGGATGCGAGTGGAGCATCAGAAGGTAGCCTGGGGCTGCTAAGGTACCAGGCTTCCCAGCGAGGGCATGTGTAGACCCGACGATGCCAGGGCTGGAGGAGTCCTCAGAGAGTCTCCGATTTCCTAGGGTCCCACAGTGAGTTGGTGGCTGAGTTGGGACTAGAATCCAGGTCACCTGACTCCCAGTCCAGGATCCCTCTCACGGTGCTACGCTGTGCATGTGCAGGCGAGTGTGTATGTGTGCGCATACGTAGACTTGGGGTGCAAATCAGCCCATCGGCAAATTGGCTGTGTCTCCAGGCAGAGCCTGCAGGAGCTTCAGCTTTCCCATCTGTAAAGTGGGTTGGTGGGAAGAATAAATTAAATTAAAGAGGCCATGAGTTAAGTGCCCAGCACGGTCCTGGGTATCAAGTCGGCGCTCAACCAACACTTGTTCTTCCCATCTCCCATCCCTGCCCCCCTCTCCCTGCAGAGAAAAAGGTCATGGAGGTGGTTGAAAAATTTTTTTTCTTTTTTTCCTTTCTGACTTCAGAGCCTAGAAACAGTGAAGCTCTTCTTTTCAAAACATCTTTATTTAAGTAAAAAAGATAGTGAATGTAAAAACAAAGAAATGAGTAACCTCAGAAGCCTTTCTATTTGTTGAGTTCCAGACATCAGGAGGCTGTTTTTGTTAATCAATAGTTTGGGAGCTTTCTGTTTTTCAACTCAATAAAAGTGTTTCTACATTCTCATGGACATGTCCGGTGCCTGAAGCCAGGCTCTTCAGGGTCTCAGCAGGTGAAGAAGGGAGGCACGGCTGCCCAGGATAATCTGCTTTTCATTCCCTCTGCAGTGGATGAGGCTGCAGGGCTTCTACTGGCTGGAGGCGGAAGGGGCAGAGTTATGCTCCTGGACTACAGAGTCAGACCCATCTGGTGGGATACTGGCCTCATCCTATACTAGCTGTGGGACCTCAGTTTCCTCATCTGTAAAATGGGGTAATAATAATTGTTCTCAGGGTTCTTTTGAAGGCTCAAGGAGCTGGGTTTTGTGAAGCAGCTTACACATAGGAGGTATGCAGTGCCTGGCACTCATCCCCATGCATCCGGGACAGAGCGATGCTTAACCCGAGGTTCAAGTGGACGCCTCCTGCTGTTCTGAGATCCTCAAGGCCCCACGCTTCAAGGCACTGGGGTCCCAAAGCTTGGGTTTGAGCTCTAGCCTGGATACTTCTGTCTGAGCCTTAGTCTTCTTGTCTGTTAAGTGGTTGTGAATACTATGACCTAGTCCAGGGCTTGGCCACATGGTGGGAGACAGAAGGATGTCTCTGCTTTTGAGAAAATCAGTCCTTTTTTTTGCTGAGGAAGATTTGCCCTGAGCTAACATCTGTGCAGTCTTCCTCCATTTTGTATGTGGGTCACCACCACAGCATTGATGCCGCCAACGAGTGGCGTAGGTCCGCTCCTGGGAACCAAACCTGGGCCACCGAAGTGGAGCATGCAGAACTTAACCACTAGGCCACGGGGCTGGCCCCCAGAAAGTCACAGTCTTGTTGGAGGGAGAGGGGTAAAGGAAGTGGGAACAAAATTGTTGCTTTTCCCTAAGCAAAGAATGCCCTTCCCCACAGTCCCCAAAGATGAAAATCCCACTTGGGCTTCAAGGCCCAGCTCAAAAGCCACCTCTTCCCTGAAGCCTTCTGGGGCTGAATTCTTTTCTCTGTCCCTGTGTCCCACCACCTGGTGCCTGCACTTCTCTCAGCGCAGAGGCGTTGGCCGAGCCTTAGTCCATCCACATGTCTGTTTACACACAGATGGGGAGGGCTTGAGGGAGGAATCCATGTCTTCCCGCCAGGTTCCTCTCCGGAGTGGAATCTTGTGCCTGGCGGGTGGAGGACACCAAGGAATATTTGTAGGGTGGGTGGGGGAGAGTGGTGGGATGGCTGGATGACTTGTTAGAGGAAGAAAAGTAGGGGTGACTGAGGTAGACCCAGCCTTGCTCACAGACAGTGCCAGGCTCACTGGGAAATGAGAGACACAAAGCAAGCACATCAGACAGAATTGGGCATAACCCAAGGGAAGACAGTAAATTGTTTAACGCTGTGGTCGTAGGATCCCTTCCATCTGCCTGGATGGTTTCCATCCAGTTATCTCATTTAACCTCTCAGCAGCTGCCCTGGAGGGAGGGTTTTTTACCCCCATTAGGCAGGGAGAAAATTGAGGCCCATGGCAGGCCTGGCTTGTCCTTTTAGGGATGTGGCTGAGCTGGGACCTGAACTGGGTGTTTTGATTCTCAAAGCAGTGCCTTCCCCTTTACCCTTCAGCAGGTGTGAGTGTGAAGGGAGGCAGGAAGTCAGAGGAGACTGAGGTTAGTGAGGGAGGATGGAGTCCAGGAAGGCTTCTTGGAAGAGGGGGCGTAGGCTGGGCCTACAAGTTCCAGGAGGGTCTAGAAGGGGGTGGATATGAAGGGGTCATGCCAGGTGAGATGGGGCTTCCAAAGCTCAGGGGCTGGGGGAGGGGCCTGGAGAGTAATCTGAAGGGCCTCACCCTGGGGCAGAGCCCAGGCGGCTGACCTGGCCAGGCCAGTTCCCCCTCTTTGACTATAAATGGGTTTTCACACGGTATTTTCCGTTGCGTTTGGACTTCCCAGCAGGCTCCTCTGCACACCCGATAAGGCTGAGGCCCGGCTGATTCCCATCCCAGCTGTAAATCACCGTAATCCCTGGGCATTTTCAAACACTGATTATGGCCCCTAAATTCAATTAGCAGATTAAAATGTCGCTTCATTTTGTTCTTCCTAAATTGATTTTTTTTTTTGGAAAAAAAAAAAAAGATCCATCCGGGATAGCTTTGGAGGTGGGCATGCTGCTCTGTGTCCTTGTTCAGAGCCCCTGCCCTGTGGGGTCCACCCGCTGCCCTAAATAGTCTCAGCGTCCATTTTCCTCCCTCTCCCCCCAACTTCCCCTCTCCCGCTCTCCTTGCCTGCCACTTCAATGCATCTTTGTCCTTCATGGGCCTCTCTCTCCCTCTGCCCAGATCCCTCCAGCTTCTCTGGCTTTCCTTGGTCTCCCTCGTCAGCTGCTGCCTTTGAGTTTCTCCTCTGAAGAAGTTGCTCTCTGTCTTCAGAGGCTCTGAGGATGGGCCTGGTCTTCCCTGGGGTGACTGTCCCCCAAACCAGTGTCTCATCTTTAGAGATTTCCTGCCAAGCCTGCCCGCTCCCCTTCTGCCTCTGTTTGGAACCTGTGGCCAAAGCCTTCCAACTCCACCTGGCCAGTGTCGGCTCCTCAGAGCAGAGACATCCTGGGGTACCTGGCACATAGTAGGTTCGCAAGTCAGGCCATGGTCAGACTGGCCGTCTCCTGCAGCAGAGTGGAGGCAGGGGCTGATGTCTCTCCCTGGTTGACACCTCCAGGCTGGTGCCCCATGCCCTTCCCTTGCTGCCCTAATTGTCACCCAGGCCCCCTGCGTCAGGCCTTCCAGGCTCCCTGTGATGCTGGAGTCCACCAGTCGCCCTCTTCCCTCGGGGCGTCCTGGCCCAAGCCCGGCTGGTATCTCCAAGAATAACAGCTTCCTACCTCCAGGAAGAAGGACCTACCAGCAACTAAATAAATACAGGTTTTATGAGGTGATTAATACTTGGAGAGATAAGCTCCTATCCCAGTTTTTCAAGGTCTCCCTGCTCCTCTCAGACTTGTTGGCTCAGGAAGAGCAGCTGTGGGTCCTGGCAGAGAGCTTGTGAGCCAAGACTCCACTTACAGGGTGCTCCTGAGCACCCCTCTGTGCCCACCACAGCCTTGGCACCATGCAGGGGGAGGGGGAGACACAAGAATTGAAAACCCAGCCCCTCTCCTGAAGAGTGTTTACACTGGGGGGACACACTGTATGACTGCTCTGAGGTGACCCAAATCCAATTCTGCAATTAAGTGTGGCTGAGGAATAAAACTGTGTGGGTGCTGCTGGGGAGCAATCCAGGAGGACTTCCTCTAGGAGATGGGTTTCAAGGCAGGAACCAAGGGAGGTGAAAAGAATGGACTGGTTGAAGAGGAACAATTTAGGCCAGACAGGAGAGGGTGTGCATAGGCACAGAGGTGGGGAATTAGCAGTCAGTCGGAGAGCAGATCCCTCAGGGGAGGGGTGAAGTAGAGAGGTAGTGGGTGACTTGTGGAGAGGGGGTGTGCCCAGGTGTGGGTAGGTGCATGTATTACAGGGGGGAGAACCGTGAGAGTAGGTTTCTGACAGCTTCTGGGCTGTCAAGTTTTCAGTAAGAGAAAATGTGGCCCAGCTGGTCAGAAGCCATGCCCGGCCTGGAGTTCAGATTGCCCTGGCTGATCTGGGCATGAGGTCAGTGTGAGAAGACTTACTGCCACATCAAAATGGTAGTGGCTGAGCCCCGGAGGGTGTTAGAAGGGCATTAGGTGGGGCCCCCAAGGGCATCCTGCTTCATCCCAGCCTGGCACAGGTTCCCAGGTCTTGGTGAAAGATCCCACCTGCCCACTGAGGAGAGAGATGTGTGAGGCACTCCAGGGGGCTTTCTGAGGGCTGGGCTGCTGTTGGGCCAGGTTCTGGGGTGGTGGGCCTGCCTGGCTGCCCTGCAAGGAGAGGCCTGGACCTCTCTGGAGATAAGGCCCTGGGTCAGGTCCTCTGTCCAGGGTGTGCCTCAGCTTGGTGGCACAGAGTGTGAGCCATCCCTGGCCAGCTGAGGACCACACTGCCATCTGGGGCTTCCGCTTCCCAGGCTAAACCAATATTTACCCTCAGCCGTGGCTGCCAGGGGCTGAGAGGCAAATATTAGTTTAAGGAGCCTGAGCCAAGCTCTTGGGATGGGGGAATGGGCTGAGGATGCTGACTGTGCTTTCTTCCTCTTTGACAATTTTTATTTCTTCTTGATTAAAAAAAAAATCTTGCTGTTCCTTCTGCTTCAGAGGCTTTTCCAGGCACTTCCTGTCTGCTTATCCCCAATTCTGCCAATTATATCAGGGCCCAACACTGTAAACTCTCCCCTCCACCAGGAAGCCTTCCCCGACTTCCCCTGGTCTTAACGACCCTCCTCCTCCTGACCACCAGAAGCACGTGGAGGTCTAAGTGGTATTGGCAGTTCTACATCATGCATTGTCCTGCTCTTTAAGAAGACAGCATAAATCCTCTTTGTATGTATTATAAAGAAAGTTATTATTGTACCTATTTTGCAGATAAGGAAACAGGCTCAGAGAGGTCTCATAACTTGCCCAAGGTCACACAGCTTGGTGGAGCTGAGACTTGAGCCAGAAGTGTGGGCTACATTGCCTCCCAGCTTCTCTAAATACGAGTCCATCTGGTCTCCCTATTAAGTCTGGATTCCCCCCAATGATGGAGACTGTGGCCTTCCTATGTCTTCCAGAACAGAGCTTATGAGAGCTCCAGGCATCAGGGATCAGCTGCACATGCTGGGCATAGATAGGCCACCAGGGCCCCAGCAGTGTCGGCACAGGGAGGAGGGGCAGAGGAGTGCCCAGCATCCTGATTCAGCGATGAGGGGGTCTGCCTGCCTTGTAGTTCCCAGAAGGTCTCCTGCTTCTGAAATGAGGGCTTTGTCATGCAAGGTTGCAGTTCCTCGCCCTAAAACACACCCCACCCTGAGCCCCCCAGGTCTCTCTCCATGGGCCCCAGAACTATATCTTGGGCCAAAGAGGTACTAGGTGGAAATATAGGAAATTGCCATTTCTGTACATTAGAAACAGTCCAATACTGGCAATTACATGTGGTTGCATTTTATATCTATTCATTCTAGTAGAAAACTAGAGCCCGCCGTGAACAACAGAACCAGACAAAGCCCTCCTTTCAGAAGCAGGAGACCTGGCTGAACCTAGACGACTTGGCCACTCGCTAGCTTTGGCTTCTCTGTGCCTCGACTGCCTCCTCTATTATTTGAGCATAATCATACACGTGCCATTCACTTCACAGAGCATCTGCGAGGCTCATGGATATGGAAATGTGTTTACACAAATGGGAAGGGCTATTGTTTTTAGGTTAAAAAGGAATACGTAATTTAAAAACACCACCAAAATAGACAAACCCCCAAGCCAGTCCTCTCACTGGAAGAGGGAGACTTAAAACCCAGTGCCTGTATCTGGATGCAAGTCAAACCACGCAATCTAAATTGTTTCTTGGAACAAGATCTGTGGATCTCCAGCTGGGTTCCTTGGAACACCAGGGTTCCACAGAGGCATCTCTGAGGCGGCTGAGTGGCAGGGCTCTGTGGCCACCTCAGACTTCAACCAGAGCTTTTGGTTCTGTTGGACAAAAGCATTTCACTGCTTAAAAAAAAAATTTTGAGAACCACCAGATCAGATGATTCTGAGAATCTATACATCTAAGATCCTGTGGCTTGAAGACTGTATAAATCTAAGAGTCTGTGACTGAGTGATTCTGGGACATTCTGCCCTTCCCTCCATGAGCCTCAGAAAGAGGCGGGTGTGGGTTTCAGGGCACTGCCTCCAGGGGTGGAGAAACCCCTCACCCGCCCAAGCCATGAGCTGTGCACCGCCCTCCTGGCTCCTTCCCCTGCCCTGTGCCAGATGCCGGCCAGCAGGAAGGATGTTTATGGAGACAGTAAATGGGCTGGCAGCGCCTTCCAAACGGGGGCCGGCACATACCCGCCAGCCTGCCCGGCGGCTGCAGGCTGACTCGTGGTTAAAGATTATCCAGCGCTCCGGATGTGAGAATCTAAACAAACAAGACTCGGGCTGATGGCAGGCCCTGCTTCAAAGGAGCCCCTTGCCTGGCTCCGAGAACCCTGCACCAGTGCCCAGGCCCTGCCTGGTTACCCTGCACTGGCTGGCAACAGTGGGAGGGCCCGCTGGGACTCGGGACAAGAGCTGGCCCCAGTGCCCCCCGCCTGGCCCCCTCCTCCTCTCCCGTCCGTCCTTGCTCCTCACTGGCCTTTCGCAAACTGTTCTCTAGGCATTGGCAAGCGCAGTTTCCCACCCAAGAGTGCCTCGTTCTGTCTGTCAGTCCAAACCCTCTTGTCCTCCAGGGCCCAGGTCAGATCTTGTTTCTTCCAAGATGCTGTCTCTGACTCACTCTGAAAGAGCAAGGGCTTTATCCTAAAAGGGATATTTGTCCTAAAGAAGGGAAAGCTCAGAGGGGACCCCAAGGAGTGGATATAGGACACGTATGGATCCATGCAAGGAGAGTTTTTCTAACAGCGATAGCTGTTCAAAGATAGGGGCTAGATAGCCTTGGGAGGTGGTGAACTTCTTGGCCTCAGGGGCATTCTAGCCAAGGCTGGGTGAAAGCTTGGCAGAGATAATAGATTTCCTCATTCTCCTCTAAGGTCCTGTCTAAACTGAGACACTAAGAATTTTGTAACAAAATTGTATTCAAATATTTTCATGCCTCCAAGCTTCAATTCTCCCAAGGGCTATTGGCTCCCCAGGGCCCGGGTCCTGGCTTCTCCTGGCTGGGCACACAGGGGTTCGGTGAGTGGGTACCCTGAGTGCCAGCCTGAGGGGAGGAAACCCCTGGCCCAGCCCTCCCTGCCCTTTGCCAGGCCCGGTTTTTTGTGCCCTGGCCCAGAGGATATGCAGAGCCACCCCCAGGCGCCAAATTAGGCAGGAGCTGAAGACCAACAAATTCCTTCCTGAAAGAGGGGACACAAGAGGGAGCCAGCCTAGCAGCTTCTTCCAAGGCCTTGTGTCGCCCCTCCAGCCACCATAAACACCTCCAAAGTGGGCAATCACGTGTCCCAGGCACAGACCACATAACTTGTTGCTTCCAAAGGTGGGGCCATCCTCCTGTTTGGGGTTACAGGTTGCCAGTCTAGTTTTTCCAAGCTGCACCCAGGGCGTGGTCCTGGGCTGAGGTTGGTCCCATGGTGTTTTCCCCTGGCTCTGCAGGCCCAGACCCTTCCCTAGCCTTCGACTTGATGTCGGTTCACTCAGCTGTGACCTTTGCTGTCCCTTCTGTGGAGGGCGCTCTGACCAGCTCCTCGATCTCGAGTTTCATCTATTTCAGGGCCCCGGCACAGCTGGGCACACTGACGGGATGGTTATTTTGGAGCTTGCTGGCGGCCTGCCCCTGCTCCTGACCCCAAGGGTGGAAGGGATGGGAGAGAAGACGTACTTGGGCTGCACGCTGGCCCCAGGGACTCCATTTTTAGCTGGTTCCCAGCCTCTCCTGGACCTCCTCTCCCAACTCCTGTGATATTTCAAGCAAGGCCCAGAGGGTCCTTTTCCTACCCCTTCTCCTCTCTCTCCATCCCCCAATGTTTTTCCCCTCTTCTCCTTTCTCCTCTAATCTCCACTTGTAACTTCTCCTTCCTAGCCTTTAGTCAGCGATATCATTCAATGATCATGTCCTGGGTGCCCATCATGACTGATATAAAGTCCTACTTTAGGTTCAAAAAGTTAATTGTCTGAGTGCAGGTGGACCTGACTTTGGTTGGCAGACTCAACCTGAGCAAATACTAATTTCTGAAGTTATCGGGTACCCAGGTGCCAGGGTCTTCCCACTCTACCTCTGATCCTGGCAACAACATCACCAGGCAGGTATTATTACCCCTGTTCTCTAGCTGAGCGATCTGAGGCTGGGAGGAAAGTTGCTTACCCCAGGCCACCAGCCAAGGGCTGGATTGGACATTTCAACCCAGGCCTGTATCCCTCCAAAGCCCATGCAGTTCCTTCTGAGCCATCTGGCATGTCAACGAAAATAACAATGGCTCATAGTCAGCTAGTGATTACGACGTGCCAGGTCCTCTACTGGTGCCCTATGTACCTTATTCCACTTTATCTTCACAGCATTCCTTCTGAGGGGAATATTAGAATACAGATTTTATAGCAGTCTGTAAATGCTGATTTCGCTGCTGAAGAAGAGAGGCCCAGAGAAGTTAAGCTATTTGTCCAAGGTCATACAGCCAGGAAATGGCAGAGCCAGGATTTGAACCCAAGCTTGACTTCAAAGTCCTTGGATTTAACTGTACTCCTATCTTGCCTACCAGTATATGGATTTTGGTTACTGAAAAACCTAAAATCCTCTTCGGTTGCATTATTAAAAGTATAGTGTATGTATCACGGGAGGTGATGGCCCACTGTGCCTTGAGCTGGCCGGGGCCCATGTGGAATATTGAGTCTGAATCTGTTCATTGTGGGAATGTGTGTGGGGAGTCTGAGTATTTCCTGAGGAGAGCTGTCTTCAGTATGGGGCTGAGGTAGTGGGCATAAATACAGGGAGGTGGATTGCAGTTTAAGAGAAGGAAACACTTTCTTAAAGACGGAGTAGTTCAACAATGGCACAGGCTGCCTGGGAGGTAGTGAGCACCCGGTAGTGGGTATATTCAATGGAAGAGGACTCCTGAAGGGGTGGAGACCAGGGTAGCTCACATGCACCCCCTTCAGAAATCTGTTCTGAGGGTCTGCCTAGCCCCGTGGGTCTGGACTGCTTGTCCTGAGGGTGTGTGTGGAGGGGGTGGGGAGAGGCGTGTGGGGGTGCATATGTGTGGGGTCCCTGTGACAGCCTTGGTTCTGTAGGCTCTGGCTGGGCATCTCTGAGCAGTTTGTTTCCTCCTCACCCTGCTGTCCCCATCCCTTCCCCTCTGTCTCCAACCCTTTGGCGTTCTCAAGGGCCAGTGTCTGGAATCCCTGAGGGCTGGGGGAGCAGGGGCTGTTCTCTGGAGTCCAGGTCAGCACACAGCCCTCCCCAGGTCCCCACTATTGTCTCTAGTGCCTCCCCCTCCTGCTCGGGCCCTCCTCGCCTCTGCCACTCTGCAGCCCCCCAGCCTCTCTGCATCATCGCTGTCACAGAGTCAATTCCCTGGAATAATCGCATTTTCCGGTCAGCTCCCTCCTCCTTGCCAAGCATGATCCTGGGAAATCCCAACCAGCCGGGCCCCAAGAGGCTTCTCCAGAGAGGCAGGGAGGGCGGGGAGGGCCCGACACCGTCTCCACGCCTGGGCCCAAATAACACTGTTCCTGGAGGGGCAGAGGGGCCGAGGGAGAACAAAAACAGGAAGGCTTTAGAGATCGTCTCTAGAGTCAGCTGGGGCTGAATTCTGGCCTCTGCTGCCCAAACCAGTGCAGTTCCCAAAGCCTTGCTCTCACACGGAGCATCCCTGCCATCTTTACCCAGTTCCTGGAGAGAAGGCACAGGTTCTCCCTTGGGGAGGCTCAGAGAAAAGGCTCCTGGGGAAAGACTGGCCCATGATGTGGCCTACTAGCCAAATTTGGGGACTCCCACAGAAGGAGTTCAATAAACAAGGAGGGCCTGAAAGCGAAGAATGTGTTGTGGGGGTTGGACGGACGGTGCTTTAATCCTGGATCTGCCCCTTGGTGCTGTTACATAACATCTCTGAGCTTTATCTGTACAATGGGAGCACCTCCATGGGATGCTTGGAGGATGAAATGCAGGGGTAATTTGTTGCGCATGATGACTTTTATTATAAATTATAGGGCTCCATAAAGCACGACATAACACAGCCATTAGAAAATATGGTGTTAGAAACACGGTTATTGGCGTGGAAAGGTGTTCGGGACATAGTAAGTGGAAAAGCTTGTTTTGAAAAGGAAACCTGTACAGCAGAGTTCTTGGCCTGGAGTCCATGCCCATGGAGGGCTTTATGCGATTCACGGATACCCTGAAATTATCCCTAGAATTTAGGGAGAATGTGCATTTTTCTGAGGAGGCAGGTCAAAGTTATCACATTATCAAAGGAATTTGTTACGCATAAAAGGTTAGAAACTAGTGGTGTTTAAATAGCATGATTCAATTTTTGCATTAAAAAAAGTAACGGAAAAATATATTGAAGAGAGGCTGGAAGGTGATACATCCAAATATTAATATTATTTTTCTCTGCATGGTGGGCTGACAGGCGATGACTTTTTCTTTTTACTGAACTCTCTTTTCTACAAAATACAGCCTGTATTACTCGTATGATTAAAAAGTGGAAGGGTTCGATTTCCAGTCAAGTCACTTTCAAAAGGATATCTGGGATAAATTTACTTCTCTCAGCCTCAGTGTCCTATGGCAATGATAACCTCAAAAGGGAAGCGTTAGGCTAAGATGAGACAAATGTATGCAAAGAGGAGTTCTGGGGAGAGGGGTCCCCTCTGGCCTCCAGAGGGGTAGGATGTCATTAGCGCATTCAACAAATATTTATGGCTGTCTGCTAAGTGCTGGGTGCTGTTCTAGCTGCTGGGGAGAAAGAGGGAGGGCCCCAGGCGTTAAATTAAAAAAAAAATTATAACCATACCATTTAGAAGCAATCAGGTTTTTAATTTCGGTGTCTTTCCTTCCATCCTTAACCCTTCGCTTAAACAAATAATTAGATGTCTTGCAAAACTTGGTTTCCCGATTTTGCTCGTTAATTTATGTCCTAAGCATTTTCTAAGCCCTTAAAAATCTCCTAAGTATTTTCACGGTGCACGCTTTCAAGACTGGCGGAGGAAGAGCCCGGGCCCCGGGGACTGACCCCGGTGTGGCCCGCGTGACGGTGGCCCTGTCTCTCCCCTCCCCGGCCGCAGACAGCGAGCTGGTGCTCCCGGACTGCCTGCGGCCGCGCTCCTTCACCGCCCTGCGGCGGCCGTCGCTGCGGCGCGAGGCCGACGACGCGCGCCTCTCCGTGAGCCTGTGCGACCTCAACGTGCCGGGCGCCGACGGCGACGAGGCCGCGCCGGCCGCCGGCTGCCCCATCCCGCAGAACTCGCTCAACTCGCAGCACAGCCGCGCGCTGCCCGCCCAGCTCGACGGCGACCTGCGCTTCCACGCGCTGCGCGCGGGCGCGCACGTCCGCATCCTGGACGAGCGGACGGTGGCGCGCCTGGAGCACGGGCGCGACGAGCGCGCGCTCGTCTTCACCAGCAGGCCCGTGCGCGTGGCCGAGACCATCTTCGTCAAGGTCACGCGCTCGGGCGGCGCGCGGCCTGGCGCGCTCTCCTTCGGGGTCACCACGTGTGACCCCGGCACGCTGCGGCCCGCCGACCTGCCCTTCAGCCCCGAGGCCCTGGTGGACCGCAAGGAGTTCTGGGCCGTGTGCCGCGTGCCCGGGCCCCTGCACAGCGGCGACATCCTGGGCCTGGTGGTCAACGCCGAGGGCGAGCTGCACCTCAGCCACAACGGCGCCGCGGCCGGCATGCACCTGTGCGTGGACGCCTCGCAGCCGCTCTGGATGCTCTTCGGCCTGCACGGGGCCGTCACGCAGATCCGCATCCTTGGTGAGTGCTGCCGGCGACGGGCCGGCCTCCCCACGACGGCACCCTCCTCCAGACCCAGCGTTGTGCCTTTCCTGGAAGAGGGGGCCCACCCACCGCACCCCCTCAGGTGGTCTTGCCCAGGAGTTACAGACACCAAAGATGAGTGTGGGTGGGACCCCATCGTCTGGTCCGTGGTCCTCACCAGATGCACCCCGGGGAGGGGGAGAAAAGCGTGGATTGTTGTTTCACCCTCAGAATCTGATTAACCCACATTCCTATAGGTACATAAACAGCGCAGGGGCACACACCCCAGTGGCCACTTAAAAATGAGAAAAAATTGTTTCCACCAGCAGTTAACTTTTTGAGGCTCAGTTTCCATTTCTCCAAAATGGGAATAAAGTTCTCTGCCTCTAAGGATGGTGGTGTGTCTAAATAAGAAAAAGAGGTTGGTCTGTCAGTAGCCAGTTATCTGTGCAGGGAGTGCATGGGTTGGGGGCCTGTGGGGAAGCCCTGAGCAGAGGGCCTTGCAGGAAATGGGGTTGCAGAGGTCTGGGCCTGCCTTTCCTGGGTTTGAATTGACTGACTATGAATGGACTGGAGGATGTGTACTTGTATAAGCTGTATTTCCCAGAGTGTTCTGCAGGATAGGTGTACATTGAAAAAGGGTCCTTGGGTCAAAAAAGTTTGGGAAATACTGAGTTAAAAAAAAGCAGGGGATTCTTTACTGCAGAACTTCCGAGTATGTAGTAGGTAGTGTGAATCTTTAAGGAGGGGGTGGTGGTGGTTATTCTATACAGCTTTTCCAAACTAATTTGACTAGAAATATTTTTTTCACAAAGCATCTCCAGGGCTTCTGGTACCCCAGAATGATCAGGTGTTCATATTTTCCAAGTGCTGGTCTGTTAACCAGCTGCAGTAGACAGAGCTGGTTTCTTTTCTTTCTTCTTCTTCTTCTTTTTTTTTTTTTTGGTGGGGAAGATTGGCCTTGAGCTAACATCTATTGCCAGTCTTTCTGTTTTGTTCAGGAAGATTGGCTCTAGCTAACATCTGTGCCTATCTTCCTCCATTTTGTATGTGGGACGCTGCCACAGCCTGGCTTGATGAGTGGTGTGTTGGTCCACACCCGGGATTCAAACCTGTGAACCCCGGGCCGCTGAAGCAGAGCACGCGAACTCAACCACTACGCCACCAGGCTGGCCCCCAGAGCTGGTTTCTTTGGACTCACTTGGAGAACCTACTAAAGTGCAGATTCTTGAATCTCACCTCCAGAGATTTTGATTCTGTAGATCTTAGATAGGTCCTGGGTATCTGAATTTTTTTAGCAAGTTTGCTTAGACAAGTTTGGAGACCCCTGAGCCTCAGAGCCCCCTGCCTAGACCTTACCCCAAGGTAAGGAGGCTTCACAGACAAGATAATGTGTGTCTGTGAGTGAGCACGGGTTATGATGTAAGGTTGGCATACTGTGTTTGGTGCATGTGAGTGACTAAATGCCTGTGTATTTGTGTGTGTAATGCTGTTGGTGATTGTGAGAGTTTGTGAAATCAGAGAAAATCAGTGGGGACTTCCTACTCTGCAAAGAGACCAAATGAAGATGGAGTGAAAAATAAATTTAAAAAAGAATGAAAAGAAATGGGGCTGGGGTGCGGAGTAAGAAGTTAGGATTGAGTGAAGAGAAATCAGGAAGGAATGAAAAGAAATCAGGCTAGAGGAAAAGACATCAGGAAGGAAAGAAGTGCGGGTGAAAATTCAGGATCAAATAAAAAGAAATCGGACTGGGGTGCAGAAAAAAAATCAGGCCGAGGTAAAAAGATACTTGGCTACACTCACCAGGAGACGCTGCTCCTCAGGTGAAGGAACTTGCATAAGGGCAGACACTGTCTTGCCTCAGCATCATCTAATAATGGATAAGTAGCTTTCCAACGAGGCTTCTGTTGCCCGAAGAGGCTTATTGGACTGGAGCAAAGGAGAGGCTTAAAAAAAATCAGGATTTAAATGTCCCAAGAGGTAAGTGGGCCAAGGTGATGGTTGAAGAATAATCATCCAGAATTCAGTATGTGCTCAACAGAGTGCTCTTGAGCTGTTTGGAGAATTGGGCATCTCAACCAGCAAATCAGTGTGAGGGGATCTTGAGTGACTCCCAAAAAACAAACCAGTGACAGTGTGTGAAGGGTAATTACTTAGCTTATAGAAGAATGCTTTGCTTTGTTGAAGGCCTCAGTGAACTAAGAATGGAAGGATATTTCCTTCACTCCAAAACTACAGCTGATTTCATATTTAATGATGAAACACTAGAAAATTCTCATTAAAGTCAGAAATATGGTAGAGATGCCGTATAGTCTTGTTCTGAAAATGCTAGCCAGTGCAATACAGCAAGAAAAGCAAATAGGAGGTATGAACTTCTGAAGGAAGGAGATGATAATTAACTTGAAAACTGTTAACACTAATCAGAGAAGCCCTGTGGACATCTAATGAATATTCTTGGAAACAGTGACTAGTAAATGAGTTAGAATGAATAGTAATATAAAGGTCTCATTGAGTACCTACTTGTGTATAGGGCATTATGTTAGGGCCTGTGGGAAGGTCACAGGTGAATAAGATTTCCTGCTCTCGGGAAGCTCATGGTTTAACTGGGGAAACAAAGCTGCATTCCTGGGCAGAGAACAAATAACACCCCAGGCTCCTGTGGTGGTTTAGTCCCGTGTATGTGATGTGTGTGGCTGGGCAGTGCTCATAGAGTAATGTGATGGGGGCGTCAAGACTGCCCAGAGGAGGGGCTTTGAGGACAGCCCCAAGAGGCTCCTGGACAGTCAGCTCTTTGGGGACAGGGGCTCTGGTGGTCTCGTTCCTGGTTTTATGTATACACAGTGCCTGGTACCTGCTAGGCCCTCAGCAAGGACTTGTTGAAAGGAGGAGGGAGGGAAGGAAGGAGAGAGAAAGAGTGTAGGACAGAACAAGTGTGGGAGATGGTGAAGGGCATTTCAGAGGTGCCAACGCAGAGAAGGTGGGTGATGTCTGGGGACAGTGACAGAGAGTACAGGGCTCTGAACAGGGGGGTGAGGGTAGGGCTTGAAGGGCTGTGCTAGGCGGAGGAAGGCGATTTTGTTCTCTGGCCTGGGAAACCTTGAAGGTGAAGGATGCCAGGGGGCAGGTGGAGGTGGGATTCTAGGCAGGGGGCTTGTTTGGAGACTGCTTATGTCGTAACCCCAGAGCACGATGTGGCCTTCCGATTTGTAGGCGGGAACAGAGAGCTGGGGCCGGCGCTGAGCCAGCCTGTGGAATCCTGCCCTGAGCCTAGTGGCTGGGCTGTGTGGTCAGGCTGTGGCACCCACTTTCTCTCCTGGGAATCTGCTGCAGGGGCAGAGACTCGAGCTTTCTCCCAGTGGGCCTCTGAGTGGCTAGCGTCTCCCTCCCCTCGCCCCGCCCGCAGGCTCCACCATCCTGGCAGAGCGGGGCATGCCGTCACTCCCCTGCTCCCCTGCCTCCACGCCAACCTCGCCCAGCACCCTGGGCAGCTGCCTCTCCGACCCCTTGCTCAGCACGTGCAGCTCCGGACCTCTGGGTAGCTCTGCTAGCGGTAAGTAGGCTGGCCTCTCCAGTTACATGGTGCCCCTGCTGAGACCCCCCAGTGGAGTCAGGCATGCAGCCTCTGTATCAGGGCTGGGACCCCAGAGGAGCTGGAGCAGGCTCAGCAGACCCTTGTTGGGTGGTGATTTCTGGGGTGTATCCCATCCTGTCCCCTACTGGGCAGCTTTCTCCAAAGGACTTTTTTAGCACACGGAACACCCGAAGGTAGCTCAGGAGGGGCCTGCCTTCACAGATTTGGGGCCCACTTCCTTCCTCCAGTCCTCCTCCTTCTGTCACTGCCTCATGGACGCCCTGGCCTCGGGTCTGCCCAGAGCACATCCTCTTCTCTCTCGTGCCCAGGAAGTTGGGTCGTCAGGGTAAAGAGGCAGATCCCGATAAATGGAGGGCAAGACAAGAGGCCGGGGGGCTCTCTTCCCATGAACCTGGGGCTGGGCTGGGCCATGTCTCCCCCTGACTGGTATCCCCTTGCACCCAGGGACGGCCCCCAACTCGCCAGTGAGCCTGCCAGAGTCGCCAGTGAGCCCAGGCACGGGCCAGTGGAGCGATGAGTGCACCATCTGCTATGAGCACGCGGTGGACACGGTCATCTACACGTGTGGCCACATGTGCCTCTGCTATGCCTGCGGTCTGCGCCTCAAGAAGGCCTTGCACGCCTGCTGCCCCATCTGCCGCCGCCCCATTAAGGACATCATCAAGACCTACCGCAGCTCCTAGCCCGCTGCGGCGCCCCACTCCGCACGCCCGCCTCCTCAGGCTGCAGCCCAGCTCCAGCTGAGGGGCAGGCCAACAGGGACCCTTCTCTTCGTCCTCATTTTGGAAACTCTTCTCTTCTCATTAAAGCTGGGAAACTGAGGCCCTGGAAGGTTTGGGTCGAAAGGAGGTATCTGGCGGGGAGGTGGGAGCAGAAGCAAATCACCTGGCAGAGGGGAGGGGAGGAGTCCACATCCTCCCTGTGTTTCCCTTCTCTGCACCCAGCTCTTCCCTGCGTGCTGAGGGGCTAAACTGGGGTCTCAGCCTGTCTTAATCCTTCCCTATCTCGGGCAGGTTTCTAGGAGGTCCCTTGAGCCTGTGTAGCACCTCTGTGAGAATTAGAAAACGTGTCCCTTCCTCTGGGCAGATGTGGCCCTGAGCCAGGGTGTGTGTCTTGGGTTGTAGACTGGACTTCAGCCTCCATTTGCTTCCTCAGCCAACTTCACTTGAGCAGTGTACAACCTGCTCAACAGCAGCCCTGGGCAGGCAGCCCCTGAGCTGCTGCCTTACTCTCTGACCTATACCCACCTCCTTCCTCTCTTCCCTGCCCCGTGGGCCTGGCAGTCAGGGGTAAGGCCAGTGGGTATGTCTCACCCTGGGCAGGCTGCAGCCTCCATGCCATGTCCCTCTCCCACTCACCTGGGACCGGTGGACAGACAGGCTGCAGATAGTTCCAGGCTCTGGGTCCCTGGCCCTGTGCCCCGGCTGAGATGTGGAGGGCTCCTTTCTGGCCATAGCCTTTCTGCCCTAGTCATCTCGCTGGATGCTTCTGCCCAGACACAGCCCCCTTGGTGTGGGCTGGAGAGCGGGACCTGTTTTCTGTCAGAGTCTCTAAGAACAGGTTTGCATCTACCCTCTGTGACTTGTCCTCCCACATCTCAGTGCTGTCCTGGGCCTGGCTGTTGCTCATAGAGGCTGTAGCATCCCCAGGAGAGGCCATGGCCCTGGGTTGGGGGCAGAGGGTGGTTCCCTGGGGTAAGATCAGCCTTTTTCCTCATTTTTATTTATTTATTTATTTGGTTTGTTGTTTTTTTGGGGAGGGGGTGAGTTCCCAACCCCCAGGCACCTAGAAATGCTGCCCTAGTGTGCAGGATGCCTGGTGAGAGGGGCCAGCAGAGGTAGTCGTCACTCAGAATCTTCTAGATTCTAGCCCAGAAGTCGATACCCAGCTCTGCTTATCATGGATTAGAACTCCATAAATGGGGGCTGAGTTGGGGGGCCGCCTCGCAAATTGTGTCCATTTTACAGAGAGGCAAACCAAGCTTCCTTAAGGCCCCAGCGCTGGTGGATCACCCAGAGCCACAAAATGCCCTTCATCCCTGGGTGGAACAGGGTTATAGTTGGCTCAGATAGATCAGCAGGCCCAGGAGTTCCCCCTCCTCAAGGGCATAAAAAGTTCTGGGAAGGCTGAGGGAGGGGAGCCCAGCTTGGGCAGGGCACACGGCTGGGGGCTCCTAGTCGTAATAGGGGCAGGGAGCCTGTTCTTAGGAACGGCTCTCCCCCAGGAAAGATGGGCAGAGCAGGTTCCAGCACCTCGGGTTCTTCCTGGTTCTGGGGTGAGGGAGTGCCCCTCACCTGCTCTTAGGTTACAGTCGTCTCAGCCCTGCCCACCCTTCCTGATAGGCCACAGGCTGGAGCCAGCTGTCCAAGGCTTGGCCTGGTCTCCCCAGAACCTCCTAGCCCTCTGCCCCCTCAGATGGCTTGTGTCCATCAGAGACTGCTTCTCCCTTTGGCTGGCAGAGCATGGGATTCCACACCTGCCTGCTGACCAGTTGTGTGGCCCTGGCCAGGTCACAGCCCCTCTGAGCCTCAGCTGCCACCTCTGTAAAATGATTGTTTGGGGAGGGGGGCAGACTTTGTATGTGACTCTTGGGAGTTCCTTGGTGAGGGCTGCTATGGGGTGGGGTGATGGGACAGCACTGTGGGTCAGGATGCCAGGCTGGGCCTTAGTCTGCCCCTGCCTTGCCGTGGGCCTTTGGGAAGTCATGATTCCACTATGGGTCTCTATTCCCCAGTCGCTGACCCCAGAGACCCCTGCTGTGGGAGTGGGCTGGAGCCGGGCAGGTGGTGGGCCCATCTAGTCAGGGTTGCATCTCAGAGGCAAGGAAAGGTCTTCAGTGCAGGGGCTGCGTGGCCTGAGGGTCGGGAAGAGGAAGCCATCTGTTCCATTGTCTCTGTTAGTGCGGGAGTAGTTGCTGCCTCTTTGTGAACTTGGGTCGCTGTGATTGTGAATAAAGGTGATTTCGTACCAGCCTGAGGGCTGTGCTGTGCAGTGTGGAGGGTGTGGGGGTGGGGGGCAGTGTGCGTGTGCGTGTGTGTGTGTGTGTGTGTGTGTGTGTTGGGGGGTGGGGGGTCGGGTGAAGCATCAGGTCTGGATACAGAGGGGAGTCAACAGAGAACACTCCCTGGAGTAGGGGGCTGGAGCATGACCTGGTGCTTGGACAGCAGGGGCTGGAATACCAGTTGAGCCTTTTAAGTTGAGAGGGAGAAGCCACTGCCCTTTGGTGGCCTCAGATCCCTGGGTCTGTGAGGAGCAGTGTTGGGGTAGGAGCAGCAGGAGTCCATGAGGCCTGCTCTGCTTCCTCTTGAGGCTGAGCTGGGCCCAAACCTGGCCGGCAACCCTTGTGGGGTGGCAGTGCCACCTAGGGGCTAATGAGAGGATGACAGGTCCTCCACTCAGGTCAGCAGGGGCTGTGCTGAGCTCCCCAAGAACAGGGCCTTCCCACCCCTCACCCCAGGCCCAGACCCTGCCTCTGGCTGGGAGCTCAGCTGCGCTCCCACTGGTGAGTGCAGAGGGCTTTACCAAATGGGTGGCACAGCTGGGCAGAAAAGGGAGGCCTCTCACCAGAGACCTTTAAAGAAACTTTCTAGATGTGCTGAGTACCTCCAGCTGGCTGCAGAAGCTGGGGGTGGCAGAGGGGGTCTGGGTACAATGCTGGAATCATGCTCATTTGGCCAGCAGGGCCTCAGAAGCACACGGGATGCCTGCCTTCCTGCCCTCTCTCCTGGGAGGACACTGGCTGCCCAGCCTCTGCCTGGCTTTGAACGGCCATGGGCTGCTCCCTACATCAGGACGGCCCAGCCCTGCTTGGTGGAGTCCAGCAAAAGTCGGGAGGGTCAGGGCCTCCAAGCTGAAGGACCAGCCAGGCCCGCGGGATGTGCATCTTCGGCCCCAGGATCTGCGTCTCTCTCTCTCAACTGCCCAGAAGCCTTCCTAAGGCGGAGAGCAGGGAGGAGCTTGAGCACAATTCTCACTAACAATGGGGGGAACTTCCCTGTCTCCCCACCCCTCCAGTGTCCTCAGAGGGCCCCCATCCTGCATTCGGGATAATGTGGCTTTTGCCATCCATTCAGCTGGATGGGTTTTCTGGTGGTAGGGAGAATCAAGAGGAGATTCTGTTCAGTTAAAAAGGCCGAAAAACTTTATTTAGTTTTCAGGGAAATACAAGATGCATGTAAACATAAACAAAATACAAAACAAAACAACCCAAATCTTACAGTCTAGAAGCATGCCAAGACAGAATATCTTCTGCAGACCAAAGAGTCCCGTCAAAATGATGGAAACCTGGAAAGTGGCAGGCCAGGGGGCTGGGTCCCTTCCCCAAGGACACTGCATTTTTGTGATGAGAACAATTAAAAAAAAAAAATACCTACTATTAAAAATATTAGAAACATGGAGATAGTTTAGCACCACCATTGACCCTGGAAATTTGTTAGCACTCAAATTGACCCCACTGAATTCAATGTCCTTTTCTTCTGTTTCTCTGCTGAGGAGGGAAGAGTGAACAACCTCCTCCTGCCCCCACAGAGCCCACTAGGAGCTGGGAGGGGGTGAGTGGACACCATGGGGAATTCTGCGAAGTTCTGGAACCCCAGAGACATCCAGCAGTTCCCGTGCAACCATGCAGTCTACAAACCCACGCTTCAGAGACCTGCTGCTCACATCGGCCTCACTCGGAAGTCACCTTCCTGCAGACCTCTCAGTAACCGGCAGTGAAACCCTTTCCCATCCTGTCCTGGGTTTAAAGAAAACCTGCTGCAGAGAACAAGTTGCAGATTCAAGACTGGCGGCTCTGTTTACCCTTCTCTGAAATAAACGCCTAAGAGCAGTGTGCCTTGGTCATAGGCCACTAAATATGAAAGGGCATAGCCACAGACGAGTGTGCACTGCACCCCGTCTCCTAAGTCACGCCAGTGAGGCAGGCTCAGCAAACTGAATAACCACAGGTACCATGAGAGATACTCGAGAACAAGTGGTATCAACAGACGAACACGTGAAGGTGCCTTCCTCCCAGATATGCTTGATGACATCTGGACCCCGAGGTTCCAGTTGGGGCTGGTGGGCCCCTACTGCCTGATCCATCACGGCAACTGGGCTCTAACTGATTCAAACAATTTGAGAAGCTAGCTCTGGATTGGACAAAGGGAGGTGGGCAAAACCAGCTGGGAACCTGGGCAACAGATGAATGTTCTGGAGCCAGGGCCTCCAAACTCTAAGATCTGTTTGTTGCTGGTAACTTCCCCCCTCTACTAAGTAAATCAGTGGCCACTAAGCACCGGCTGAGGACCCAGTTTGTGGCCTAGCAAGTAGCTATTTCCTCGGGCTAGCTGCTTCTATGGCCAAATCTTGGGGTTTTTCCAACCCGCTCTGGCTGGACTCTTGGGTGTTGAATCACTAAATTCCCTCCCCACCTGCTCTCTTCTTCCTGAAACACTCAGAATTGACTTTGTCCTTCTTTCTAATAAAGACAAAACTCGACTCCAAACCCTCTCAGCCTTCTCACACTTTTCCCTTTCTGCCTAGAAGACATCCTCTTCTGGAAGCCACCTTCCCAGGGAAGGGACGGTAAGCCCCAGCCACCCCAAACATGCACACACATCTCGCCGACGTGCTTCTCGCTCACCTCCAACATGCTCTATCCATCCTTTTGCTCTAAGACAACAATGCTTCCTCTCCCTCTCTCTTTCCCCCCTCCTGAGGTCCAGCCCATTAGCCAGGGTAGAACTGGGAGCAAAAGAGGGACCTTCAGTGCAGGGACTCATTCTCTAAGGCCACTAAGTTCTAGGACTGGGATGGGAGAGGGAGCTGATTGTCAAGGTCAAGTGCAAACTCAAGATTAAAAAAATAGGATTGGGGAAGGGGGATCACATGGTAATCCCAACCTTATAGGCAAGTTGGGATCAAGGCCTTGGAGGATAGAGCTCTCTACTCAGTCTATAGGCACCAGCGTGCCCAACCTCTGGCCTGGGGACAAAACAGGAGGGAAGCTAAAATCACTGGGGCTGTTTTTCCTAAAACGAGGAAGCTATAGGTCACTGACCCCATCCTGTCACTGATCATAGAGCTTGAGAACCACAGAGGCTGCCCCAAACAGGGATCATGATTTAGGAAAAAGCTCAGTACGGTTAAGAGGGAGCCCTCCACACAATTCCCATGACGTGTTCAGTGGGGGCCTGCAGTCCAGACCAGAGGGGCTGATGCATATGCACGTGGTCTGTGGAGCTCACCAGGAGCCAGTGCTCGCCCTGGCCAGCCCGACCACCCTCAGCAACACAAGAACGGAGGGCCGGCAGCTCTTTTATTATATGGGGATTCCCAGTGATGACATGCATGGCAGTGGGCCACAGTCAGCCCGCCAGATGACACACCTGCAGGTGGTGACCCAATTTAACCACCTTGGCGCTTGCACACCCAGCGGCATCTCTTTTCAACATCTTCATTTTGGAGGCCGGGATGATGGCCTAGGCTGCTTCTGCTAGATCTGTTAATGCCAGTGTGAAGTTTCCAACTAAATACTTAATAAAATAATTACAAAAAAAAAATACACATTGCACTCTCCAGCCAGAATAATGTGTGTGAATAGCACACATACTTGCTGCCAGAAGCTGCGAGTCCCATGGGGCCTGCCCAATGCCAAGGACTTGTTCAATGGAGACAGCTTGCCCGGTATTTTTTTCTCTAACCCCGTGTTATTTAGTTCAAGTGGGAAATTACCAACACACACACATGGGCATACGTGCTCATACACAAGTGCACGCACGCACGCACACACACACTTTCTCAACACACAGCCCTCAAAAAAGTGAGGGAATCTTAATTCTTTAGCGATGTGGATGGTTCTCTTTCCAGAGAGCTCTGCATCGAGATTCTCAGAGATTGGACATATAGACTTTTACACTCCAAGGAGACACACACACGGGGGTACGGTCCCTCTGGGCACTTAGATCCATATTTGTACAGAAATTCACCAAACAGAGGGGTTGGAGCAGCAAGCGTACAGTACTGGAAGAGGGGACAAGCCCGCAAGGACGTCCTGTAGCACTGAGGGCTTGGACCCAGAGACTCCCCACCCTGCTGCTTTCTCGACCGGCACCAAGTTCGGAGGAGGCCGGCTTGTACCTGTTGTGGGAAGTTCTGTCTGCAGAGACCTGAGTGGGTCCTCAGACGCATCTCTGAGACCCTCTGGGGACTGCCGGGGTGCTGAGCAGAGGCAGGGCTCCCTCCTCAGGCTGGAGTCATTGAGATGAATGGGTGGCCCAGGCTCAGCCCCAGGCCCAGCTGCAGGCTTGTGGGAACTGATGTCTCACTGGGGTATGCAGGGCTCAAGGCACCCACATCCCCAAAAAAGGATTTGGTTATATCTAGGGTTCCTGCCCATAAACGGAACTGAGGTTACATAGTTTTAGAAAGACTCAAACATACATCAAAAGGATCATGGCCCAAACGTCAGGAGACTGGGGTGAGAGAGGGCTGCTGAGAGTGATTTTTAGGACAGGTCTTTCTGAGCAGCTGGCTGAAAAACAACGGAAATGAAAACAAGGAACAATTTCTGGATGTCCTTGCTCTGCTCCGAGGGCTGGGGCCCCGGGAGGTCAAGAGCCCCATGTTACTTCACTGAACCCCCTTCTTCTGGGTGGATGACATCCAAGAGAGAAAGGGGCTGCCCTCTGGTGGGGACCCCTGCCATCTTGCCAGGGAAGGGGAGGGGAAGGAGGGGTAAAAGATCAACCCAGGAGGTCACCTGTCAGGTCCAGACGGGGCCACTGGGTCTCCCTACTGTCCCAACAAGCCCTGGCATCCCTCTTGATAATATTGCACTTTTCCTGTCTCTCAGATTGTTTTCATTTTCGATTGAGAATGCAAAGTATTTGGAGGGAGTAGGGGAAGTGAGTAACCTTCAAGAAATAATATATTAGTTAAATACAAAAACAGGAAAAGTAGGGGTTACTTTATCTTTTTTTTCCCTTAAAAACAAAACGAACTACCAAACCAAAGTCTAAACTTAAATAGTTCTACGCCTACTCTGCAAGTACTAGTAATATGAAAATAATGCTTGACCGAAATTCCCTTGTCTTTTTTCCTTAGATGATAAAAGTAGTAACATGCCTTGCTGAGGAAAGCAATGGATATAAATGCCAGTAAAATATGCTGCTCTAACATCTGAAAGTGATTAAAACGATTCTATATAATGCCTTCGTCAAGATGGAGAATTGAGGAGGAAGAAAGAGAAGTCTGTGAGGCCAGGCTGCGGGTGGATGGGGCTGAGGCCTGGCAAGGCAAGGCCCGGCCAGAGCCAGGGGCAGATGGCACACCTGCTGTTCAGGAGTGCCCCTTCCAGCTCCCTCTTGCTGCCCCCAGGGTCCCCTGGCTTAGTGGGAACAGCATGATGGGGCCGGGGAGCCCGGCCAGGCCCGCCGTTACGAAGTGGGAGAGAGATGAAGACATTTTTTTCCCTTGTAATAAAAAAGTCTTTAAACTTAAAGAAAAAGCACCAAATGATGCATCTTCGGGCATTATATAAACCTCAATAATGACCTCAGAAGGGCTCATTATGATTAAAGTTGCAGTATACAGCAATACAATGTCATTTCACATTTTCAATCGCAACTAATGGAAAACTAGGTTTGGACACTGCTGAGATTCCATTTTTCTTTTTCCTTTTTTAGTCCAATCTGGTTTTCCTCCAGATGGGTCAGAGCCACAGGTCCCTCCCTCCTCCCCCTGCTGCCGGCAGTACCCTCCAACATCACAAAGCAGTTCAGTAGCTCTAGGGAAAGGCCCTCTTGCCCTGGGTAGGGCTAGGAGTCCAGGGGCATGAGGCCTGGCACCCCCCGGCCATGTGTGAGAGGGACTGGTGTGCACCCTTCCTGCTTCAAGTATTAATATTCTCTTTGGGTTTGCAGGGTTTGTGCTGTGCTCTGAGTTAGGGGGTGATGGTGAGGGGCGAGGGGCGAAGATGAGGCATGGCAATCCCTGTTCACTGCCCAAATCTATATGCTGTCACCAGGTGGCAGCATTCCCCACTTTTCCTGGATGCCTGAGCAACTCCCAGCCATCCTTAGGGCTGGATGTCACAATGTAAACATGATGACCACACAATAAACTATAACGGGGGTGGGGAGGAGTGCAAGGATTGATGCAGTGCAGAGGTCTGCCATTAACTAGCTATGTGATTTGGGGAGTCATTTCCTGTCCTTGGGCTGCAGTAACAGGAGGGGATGGGATGGAGCGACCTTTGAGGTCACTTTTAATGACTCTATCACTTAGAGCACTGGGGATCAAGGAGGGAGGGTCCTTAAGGGGCTGGGAGAATGTGGGCCTCATGGGTGGTGGAGAGCCCCACGGGGCAGTGCAGACAGTGAGGAAGGACAGGGAAAGGCAGGCTCTGGGGAGCACTGTGGTCCAGTCCGACTGAGATGCTCTGTGCTTGGCAGATGCGTCCTGCACTCCTTCCTGGCCTGGCTGGCACGTTGCTGATTGAACTGGCTCAGTGCAGACATTGAGGAGCGAGGCCGCTGGGGCCCTCCCCCTGGAAGATAGCTACGTGGAAGGTCCTTTAACCTGACAGTCACTCTACTTTTAAATTTTATTTTAAATAATCATAAATTACTTTTTTTTTCTTTTAATAAATATGTGCTGCTTAAAAATGAGAAAAGTATATACTGCATCTTTAAGTAATGCACTTTGCTCTCTGGGTTTCTTTCCATTCCACCTTATTAAAGTGCATTAATTAAAAAATAATGAACCACTTCTTTATCATTATTGTTCAAATAAGTCCAAATAATATTAATATGAAGACACTAAACCACTACCATTAGTACTGCAATCTAGCAGATTAACTCAACATCCTGCTCTATTTAATACTGTCCAGCAGAAGAAAATAACTAATTTCAATTTTAAACAAACTCACAAACAAAACAAAAGGAAACAAAATCTCACCACGGCCCTTCAACAAAGAACACGAGCAGTCTGCTATAGCTGCCAGGCATCAGTGTACGGTGAGGGAGGAGGGCTGGGGGAGATACCCAGGCAAGGCCTTGGGGGTCCAGGGGCGGGTGGGGTACTGCAGCACGAGACACTGAGTCCTGTGCTCATATTTAGGCAACATATACTGCCTGGTGGGGGGCAAGGGTGGAGGGCCTTTCCTCCTTTGTAGAAAACACCAACCCTCAGTCCAGGATTCTGGCAGCTGAATCGGTGGCTGTGAAGCCTGATCTGTCCGCAATCAAAGGCACATGTGGAAAACCACTCCCAGCAAACGGTGAGTCCTTGGGGAAGCCAGTTCAGCTTCTGGAGGGTCCTCTCTGAAACGTCAACAAAGACAACCCAAAATTGACAGGAACTTTATTCTCGCTCCTCTCTCCGTGGGGGCACTGCCCCTTGGGAAGACCGGGCTGGCTCCCGGCCCAGGGATCTCCCATCTTCTCGGGCACCTGTGGCATCGCTTGCAGGCTGGGGGGCAGCTGGTGCTGTTTGCCCAGCTGGCGTCTCATCAGCCCAGGGTGAGGGTGATGGCTGCTTCTCCACAGTAGGCGCGGAAGGCTTTCGGCCCTGCTCAGGTGGGAGAATGGATGCAGAACGGCGGTCACCCTGCAGCCCGGGGGCTGCCTTCTCTCCTGAACAACACACTCCTCCCTCCTGGAGAAGGTTCTGCCCGGCTGAGGGTGGGCAAGAACCAGAAGAGCAGTGTCTCTGCTTTGCCGTGTTTGGGACTTGGGGCTTCCCCAGCCCCCGATCCCTCCAGCAAGGGCCATGCTCAGGTACTGTCCACACAGTGGAAACCAAATGAAGCGACTTTGCCTTGTGAAGGGGAAGAAGGTGAAACACAGACGAAACTACCTCCCCACGAGTGTATGACAGAAAAGCCCCATCCACTACCCATCCTGTTCCTGTGAGGCTGACCACCTTCAGGCCCCCAAACAACCCCTAAAATAAGACCAAAACCCAAGGCCCGACATAGAAGCCCCAAATCAATAAACCTTTCCCAAAACATGCAAGGAACTGCCCATCCAGAAATACCAAAAATAAAGTCCGTGAAGAGACTCACGGCTTTGCCCACCCTCTCTGTAAACTCTGGGGCTGGTGGTCCTTTGTGGGGTGCCCCGGGCAGGGCGGGCTCTCTCCTCAAGGCCAGGGGCAGTGACAGCTAAGAAAGGTGGTCCTTGCTGGCACCTGGGCAACTACTTTTTCTTCAATTAACAGACACTGAACAGTAGCCTGGTCTAGGGACGGGCTGAGCCCACAGGAGATGCCTCCAAGCCCCAGAGCTGGTGGTGTCTTCTACCACACCCCCCTGTGGCAGGCGGTGGCCATGCCTGGGAAACCAGCACAATTCACAAATAGAGATTAGGACGATATGAGAGCTACCTCTGCTGGCAAGATGCCAGCAATCACAACTGGGCTAGGCATGGGCAGGGCACGGGAGGCCCCTACAACCACATCTTTTCCAGATTTGCAGCCAAGGCACAATTCAGGGTTTCCCACATGACCTGTCCCAAATGGCACCAAGTCCACCAGCAAAGTCGCCAAGGTGTACACATGGGGTTCAGCTTTCTTACCTCTGGTCTCAGGCCCAGGGCTCCCCTGCCCATTCCCTTCCCTGCTCAATGTGGGCCCACCAGACCCTACCTTCCAGCTGGAGGACAGCCTGGAGGGGGGGAATCTTTGAGGTCACACATTCTGCAGGGTTTAATGCTGTCCTCCCCCCACCCCCTCCCATTTCCCTTTCCCTTTTGTCTTCATCTCACGACTCATCCACACTGAGGCTGGGAGGACCAACACTCCCTGTTAGTTCTTTTTCTCCAGGTAGTTGGAGGGCACCCAGCCTTTGAAGGGCTTTACCCCATCCAGGATCTGGCAGTACCACCAGCCATTGGGGTTCCTCTCCAGGACCTCCATGGACACGCCCTCCTGGAAGCCCGCTGTTTCCTCATCCCCCTCATAGTCTGCAATCGAGACATACACATCTTTGAGGTTGTTGTGGATGAACTGGGACTTCTCGATGGGCTTGAGGCGCACGGGGGACACGGGGATGCTGTTGCGCTGGGCGGGCAGCAGAGGTGTGTCCGAGCCCTGGCTGGCGGCCCGTTCGGCCAGGCGGCCCTTGGCCTCTGTGGCAGCGGAGCGGGCAGTGCTGAAGGAGGAGTTCCGGCGGACACCTCGGAGGCTGTCAGTGGCCGTGAGTGACTCGTTCCTCCGCAGGGCACATGACAGGTTGTTGTCCTTGGGTGGCGGGGACACAAACACGGACTGGGGCCTCACTGCCACCTGCCGCACACCATTTCTCATCTTCACTGGCCCGGCACCTGAGGTCTTGCCGAAGCCCCCAGGAGGCTTGGAGGGGATGGGCGGCGTGGCCCTCTTGTTCTGGTTCACGGTGTTCAGTGCTTGGACCCGCTTCTCGATCTTTTCCAGGCTGTCTGACTTGCCCTCATTCTGCTTGTTCTTGGCAGTTACCGCGTCCGGCTCTTTGCCAGAGGAGTCAGGTTGCTCGTTCTCACCGAGCACCAAATAGTGGGAGGGGGCCCAGCCCTCCAGCTCCCCAAACCTCACGTACCACCAGCCACTTTCCAGCTTCTCAAGCACCTGCACCTCCACGCCTGCGGGGAAGCTGATTTCTGAGTCCTGGACCTTCTGGTAGGCGCTACATGTCGTGTAGGTGGTGGCCTGCCCTTCCCGTCCCTTCTTGGTGGGACACGGGGACGTGGTGGCTGGGAGGGTGATGAGGTCAGCCGAGCTTCTCCTAGACCCCTCATTGGGACTCTCGAAGGCTGTCTGGGGGGGCAGCTCCGAATCCTCGCTCTTTGAGCCCTTGAGACCGCCCCGGAGTTGGCCTGTGGGTCTCAGCTGGCGCCGTAAAGTGCTGATGTCCATCTTCTCTTGACTCTGGGACTCTGCTCGGTTCAGGAACGGTTTGGGCCGGACCGATGGCTTGGCCCGGGCACAGGAGGTCAGCCCAGCCTTCAGGTCAGCGTCCTTCTTCACCCCGACCTTGGGAGTGCCGCGGATGCCTGCGTCCGAGGCAGAACGGGGCTTCAGGTCACCACTGCTCTTGGACAAGGAGGAGGAGGAGGAGGAGGAGGAGCAGGTGGTGTTGATGGTGATGGATGAGGAAAAGGAGGCCGAGGAGTGGTTCTTCCCCAGTTCTGCCTGGGCGTTTTTCTCTACCTTGAGCTTTAGGAGTGACGACGATTTGGGGGAGCCCAATTTGGGGGAGTTTTTCCTGGCAAGGGACAGCGGGGAGCCCCCTGGGGAGTCACTGTCCCGGGAGGAGCGTCTGGCTGACAGGGCATCCTCTGCACATGGCCGGAAGCCCTCGTTCTCGTAGATGGTCTCCTCTTCTAGGGCCACATCCTCTGAAGACCCGCCCACCCTGAAGCGGGCCCGCTGCAGTGAGGAGGCGGGTGAGGGCCTGTGGGGCTGGGCAGGCCGCCTGTCCCCCGAGCCACTGTCCTCTGCGGGCTCCTCGCTCAGCTCCGCCTCTGAGTCGAAGCCAAAGGCAGGGATGTCATACTCAGGCTCCTCGTACTTGAGCTTTAGTGGGGAGTCCTGGCTCTCGTTAGTGCCCGCCGGACATTCCTCGGCCTCCTTGGGCTTGCTGGGGGGTGCCGGTGGGGGAACCTTGGGCCGGGTCAGTGTGCTTGTACGGCGGCTCAGGTTGGGCTTCTTGCGCTTATCGATGTATGACGCGGGGGCCCAGCCCTCCTTCTCACCGATCTGCACGTACCACCAGCCGCCTGAGTTCTTATCGATGACCTAGGGGGAAGGGGCAGACAGGTCAGTGAGCTGGGAGATCACTAGGACCCTATGATGTGCCAGGCTAGGAGCTTCATACTTTGGCTCTAGGAGATATCATTTACATTTTACAGATGAGCCGTGGCCCAGGACCCAATGTAGTAAGTGATGGGCAGAAATTCAAGCCGAGGTCTCTATCATATCCTGGTTGGTGGGGCTCCCACTCTCCAAGACCCTCTCCCCTGGTCCTCCAAATCTCTGTCAACACCCTGGTCGAGCTGGGCTCCACTACAGACCCCTGCTTTTCCACCCCCTAAGCTACCGCACTTAGAAGATACACCGTTCCTAGTCCTCACAAAACTCAACTCGCCAAAAAACCATATGTATAAAAATCTGCCATTCCACCACTACCATCTTCCTTCCCTCCCCAGTACTGCAAGGTCCTCCCTTGGTGACCCTGGAAAGGGTCTCTCAGGTCAGAAGAGAATGGGAAGATGCAGGTGAGTTGAACTGGAAGGTACGACCTGAGGCCAGTGCCTCCCTGCAGAGCATCTCCCTGGTGTCCCCACTGCCTATGGTCATTTCACTGCATGTGGAAGCCCACTGCAATCCCACTAGCTGAAGAGATTTCTTTGGATTGAAAGGTTTCCTGTGGGAAGGCTGTGGGGCTTTCAGTCATTTTCATGTTAGTAATAACTAGTTCAAGGAGCTTCCTTCTTTACTGCTATTTGAGATTGGCTAAAGGCCAGGTGTGTGGTTGTTGGTTGTACTGGGGTTCATCTGGATTGGGGAACATAAAGGGAAGATAATTTTGGATTGCGGAACACTCCTAAAGAAAGAGGTCCTGGGGAGGGGAAAGGGAAACATGAAAAAATTGGCACTAGGGGAAGAGGGGCAAGGAACGAAGAGAGGACAGAGATCACCAAAGACGAGCTCTGCCTGAGACCAGCCCTCTGCAGTCCACACCAAAAAAGGAAGACTTTTCTCCTTCCTTTGGTCCTATATTCATCCTTCACTCTGCCCATCCCGCACTTAAAATTCAAGCTCAGTTAGATCCTAAGTATGACAGTTCTGTTACATTATGAGCTTTGTAGGCTCTTCCAGAAACCCAAGTACCACAGAGAGAATGATTTCTCTTGGAAATTTGTTCCAAGTTCCAGACATGTCATATAAAACATTCACATTGGGGATATCACCTCTTCAATAGCGAGAGACTACCCAATTACTCTTCTGACAGTTTTACAGGTATTAATTGGATTTAACTCCATTACTACACAAAGCCACTCAAGAGAAATGACTGAGTCACAGATCTTCTCTGTCCCCTGGAATGGCCATGTTCAGTGCAGGCCACAAAATAGTTTCATAAATGCTAGGAGATGGGCCAGAGGGAGCATCACAGGGCCTATTACCCCATTTTGCAGAGAGAAATAATCAAAGCCTGGGGGGAAAAGTAACTATATCAAATGCCAGAGGTGCCTGTGGTGTGGATGTGGCCAGAACACTAGTCTCCAGTATCTTACTTCGGTCACCTGGACCACATTCTCCTAACAATAGTACTTCCTAATGTGGGTTCTGTGGATCCTGCCCCTAGGTGCTCCTGGGAGAGAAAGTCTGGGCAATGCTGTTTATTCTAATCCCCCCTTAGAGATGCACAGTGACATCCCCCTATCATAGGCTCTGAGAAGTCCTGCAATTAAAACAACAAAACTGGTTGGATTTTGTTTAACCCACTGTCCTCCAAACTCATTCGACCACAGAAGCTCTTTGTCTCAAGGCACCCCCATCACAAGCTCCTACAATATGCTTTGGGAAATGCTGCTGTGAGGGAAGCACTGTGGAGCTGCATGGAGACACGAGTCCTGATTTCTAGTCCTGGCTGTAGCATTTACTAGATTTAGGAAAATTCTCGTCCCTGTGGGTCTTGTTTCTGTACCTTTCCTGCCGGCCCCTCAGGAACGTTGCCAGCAAGACATAAATGGGAAATGCGGTAGGTCTTGGACCAGCATAAATTAAAACCCTCAGCCTCAAAACAGCCAGAAAACAATTAACAAAATGGCAGTAAGTACATACCTATCCATTATTACTTTAAATGTAAATGGACTAAATTCTCCAATCAAAAGACACAGAATGGCTGAATGGATTGAAAAAACAAGACACATCTATATACTGCCTACAAGAGACTCACTTGAGATGACACACACAGACTGAAAGTGAGGGGATGGAAAGATATTCCACGCAAATGGAAATGAAAAGAAACCTGGTGTAGCTATACTCATATCAGACATAATAGACTTTAAAACAAAGATGGTAATAAAAGAAAGAGGGGCACTACATAATAATAAAGGGGTCAATCCAGCAAGAAGATATAACTTTTATAAATATGTATACACCCAACATAGAAGCACCAAAATATATAAAACAAATATTAACAGACCTAAAGGGAGAAATATATAGCAATACAATAATAATAGGGATTTTAACATCCTACTTACATCAATGGATATATCATCCAAACAGAAAATCAATGAGGAAACATCAGCCTTAATGACACATTAGACCAGATGGATTTATTTGATATATATAGAACATTCCATCCAAAAGCAACAGAATACACATTCTTCTCAAGTGCATATGGAATACTCTCCAGGATAGATCACATTAGGCCACAAAATAAGTCATAATAAATTCAAGAAGACTGAAATAATATCGAGCATCTCTTCTGATCACAATGTATGAAACTAGAAATCAATTGCAAGAAGAAAACTGGAAAAATACAAATATGTGGAGATTAAACATGTTACTAAACAACTACTGGGTCATAGAAGAAATCAAAGGAGAAATTAAAAAATACCTACAGACAAAGGAAAACAGAAATACAACATACCAAAATCTATGGGATGCAGCAAAAGTGGTTCTAAGAGGGAAGTTCATAGCAATACAGGCCTACTTCAAGAAACAAGAGAGATCTCAAATAAACAATTTAACTTTACACCTAAAGGAACTAGAAAAAGAACAAACAAAGCTCAAAGTTAGTAGAAGGAAGAAAATAATAAATTGGGGGCCGGCCCGGTGGTGTAGTGGTTAAGTTTGCATGCTCTGCTTTGGCGGTCTGGGGTTTGCAGGTTTGAATCCCAGTCGTGGACCAAGGCACCGCTTGTCAAGCCATGCTATGGTGGCATCCCACATACAAAATAGAGGAAGATGGGCACAGATGTTAGCTCAGGCCCAATCTTCTTCACAAAAAAAAAAAAAAAGAAGGAAGGAAATAATCAAGATTAAAGTGAAAATAAATGACATAGAGACTAAAAAGACAATAGAAAAGATCAATGAGGGGCTGGCCCTGTGGTGCGGTGGTTAGGTGCGTGCACTCCGCTGCTGGAGGCCCGGGTTCAGATCCCGGGCGCGCACCGATGCACCGCTTGTCAGGCCATGCTGTGGCAGCGTCCCATATAAAGTGGAGGAAGATAGGCACAGATGTTAGCCCAGGGCCAGTCTTCCTCAGCAAAAAGAGGAAGATTGGCATGGATGTTAGCTCAGGGCTGATATTCCTCACAAAAAAAAAAAAAAAAAGATCAATGCAACTAATAGCTGGTTTTTTGAAAAGATAAACAAAACTGACAAACTGTTAGCTAGACTCACCGAAAAAAAGAGGGCTCAAATAAAATCAGAAATGAAAGAGGAGAAGTTACAAATGATACCACAGAAATACAAAGGATCATGAGACTACTATGAACAATTATACGCCAACAAGTTGGACAACCCAGAAGAAATGGGTAAATTCCTAGAAATCTGCAATCTTCCAAGAATGAATCATGAAGAAACAGAAAATCTGAATAGACTAATTACTAGTAAGGAGATTGAATCAGTAATCAAAAACCTCTCAAAAAACAAAAGTTCTGGACCAGATGGCTTCACTGGTGAATTCTATCAAACATTCGAAGAGGATTTAATACCTATCCTTCTCCAACTCTTCCAAAAAAAAATGAAGAAGAGGGAAAGCTTCCAAACTCATTTTATGAGGCCAGTATTATGCTAATACCAAAACTAGACAAGGACACCACAAAAAAAGAAAATTACAGGCCAATATCACTGATGAACATAGAGGCAAAACTCCTCAACAAAATATTAGCAAACCAAATTTAACAATACATTAAAGGATCATACACCATGATCAAGTGGGATTTATTCCAGGGATGTAAGGATGGTTCAACATCTGCAAATCAATCAACGTGATACACCACATTAACAAAATGAAGGATAAAAATCATACAATCATTTCGATAGATGCAAAAAAAGCATTTGACAAAATTCAACATCCATTTATGATAAAAACTCTTAACAAAGTGAGTACAGAACGAATGTACCTCAACATAATAAAGGACATATATGACAAACACACAGCTACCATATACTCAACGGTGAAAAGCTGACAGCTTTTCTTCTAAGATCAGGAACAAGACAAGGATGCCCACTCTTGCCACTTTTATTCAACATAGTAGTGGAAGTCCTGGCCATAGCAATTAGGCAAGAAAAAGAAACAAAAAGTATCCAAATCGGAAAGGAAGCAATAAAACAGTCAACTATTTGCTGATGATATGATACTATTTATAGGAAACTCTGAAGACTCCACCAAAAAATTGTTAGAATAAATGAATTCAGTAAAGTTACAGGATACAAAATCAATATACAAAAATCTGTGGCATTTCTATACACTAATAACAAAATATCAGAAAGAGAAATCAAGAAAACAATTCCATTTACAATTGCATCAAAAAGAATAAAATACCTAGGAATAAATTCAACTAAGGAGATGGAAGACCTGTACACTGAAAACTATAAGGCACTGATGAAAGAAAGAGAAAAGGACACAAATAAATGGAAAGATAGTTTTGTGCTCATGGATTGGAAGAATTATTACTGTTAAAATGTCCATACTACTCAAAGCAATCCACAACTCAATAGTATTCCTATCAAAATTCCAATGACATTTTTCACAGAACTAGAACAAATACTTCCAAAATTCGTATGGAACCACAAAAGACCCCAAATAGCCAAATCAATCTTGAGAAAGAAGAACAAAGCTGTAGGTATCATACTCCCTGATTTCAAACTATACTACTAAACTACAGTAATAAAAACAATATGGTATGGCATAAAAACAGACACACAGATCAATGGAACAGAATTTGAGAACCCAGAAATAAATCCACACACATATGGGCAATTAATTTATGACAAAGATGCCAAGAACATACAATGGAGAAAGGACAGTCTCTTCAATAAATGGTGTTGGGAAAACTGGACAGCTACATGCAAAAGAATGAAACTAGACCACTCTCTTGCACCATACACAAAAATTAACTCAAAATAGCTAAAGGCTTGAATATAAGACCTGAAACCATAAAATTCCTAGAAGAAAACATAGGTGGTAAGCTCCTTGGCGTAGGTCTTAGTGATGTTTTTGTGGATCTGACTCCAAAGGCAAGAGAAACAAAAGCAAAAATAAACAAATGGGACTACATCGAACTAAAAAGTGTCTGCAGAGTGAAGGAAATCATCATCGAAACGAAAAGGCAACCTACTAAATGGGAGAAGATGTTTGCAAATCATATAGCCAACAAGGAGTTAATATCCAAAATATATAAAGAACTCATACATCTCAACAACAACAAAACAAACAACCCGATTAAAAAATGGGTAGAGGAACTCAATAGACATTTTTTCCAAAGAAGACATACAGATGGCCAATGGGCACATAAAAAGATGTTCAACATCATTAATTATTAGGAAAATGCAAATCAAGACCACATGAGATATCATCTCACCCCTGACAGAACGGCTATTATCAAAAAGACAAGAAATAACAAATGTTGATGAGGATGTGGAGAAAAGGAAACCCTTATGCACTGTTGGTGAGAATGTAAATTGGTACAGTCACTATGGAAAACAGTATGGAGAGTCCTCAAAAGACTAAGAGTACAACTACCATATGATCCAGCTATTCCACAGTATCCATTTATCTGAAGAATACAAAAACACTAATTCGAAAAGACATGCACCTCTATGTTCATCACAGCATTATTTACAATAGCTAAGACATGGAAACAACCTAAGTGTCCATCCACGGATGAATGGATAAAGAAGATATGGTATATGTATATATAATGGAATACTACTCAGCCATAAAAAAGGATGAAATCTTGCCATCTGCAACAACATGAATGGACCTTGAGGGTAGTACGCTAAGTGAAATGTCAGAGAAAGACAAATATCGTATGATTTCAGTCATATGTGGAAGCTAAAAAAACAAAACAAATGAACAAACAAAACAAAACAAAAGCAAACTCACAGTTACAGAGAACAGACTGGTGGTTACCAGAAGGGAAGGGAGTCAGCAGGTGGGTAAAATGGGGAAGGGGGTTAATGGGATGGTGACGGATGTTAACTAGATTTTTGGAGGTGATCACTTTGTAGTTTATACAGATGTTAAACTACAATGTTGTAACACCTGAAACTTATATAATGTTATACATAAATTTTAACTCAAAGCTCAAAAAACAATCCTCTGCCTCATGGCTCAAAGCTCACCTCTGCCTTCTGTCCACCCCGGAAGCTGATCCCGTCAGAAATGCACGACTGGAATTCGGCAATGGTGTAGTACTCCACCTCAACAGAAGGGGGCTCTGGTGGCTTCGGCAGCTGGAACCCCTAAGCAGAGACGGACTCAGTGAGCAAAACTCACCTGATCAGAAAGGTAACAGAGGTGAGTGTGGTGTTTACACTAGCTGGACAGCAGCTGACCTGAGGAAGCATCTATCACCTGAGTCTCAGGGTGTCTCCCCAAGAGATCGCTCTCCTGACCAGGCTTTCTAAGAACACTTAGGATTCACTGGGGACTTGTTTGAGCTATCATAATGATCATTTAGTAACACCCCTCCCTCTCTGGAGGTCCCAAAATGAAAATTAAAAAGCAGAGAAATCATTGTAACAAAGCCTGCGCCCACTGCCTCATGGGAGAGGAGAGCCCTGTCCTTAAGTCTAAGGGTGAAAGGCTGCAGGGGTGACATCTGGCTGCGAGGGCAGGGCCAGGGAGCACAGCTATCTCTACGGGGCGTGGGGTTGGGTGAGAAAAGCCCTTGGTCAGTCATCACGATGATGTCAAATGGTCAGGCAAGCACTGAATAAAACTCGGGGTCCTTTGCTCTGTGAGTAGGGTGGAACATGCTGGAAAGCCTACATGTTTTTAGATGCTGCACATCAATATCTAAGCATGATATTCAAGGACATTTAGAATTTGGCCACAGCCCATGACTTGTGAGCTTCATTCATCTGTTTTACAAATGTTTGCTGTGCATCTACTGGGTGCCAAACACTGGTCTAAGGCCCTGGGCATCTGAGAGTGAACCAAAAGGAAAACTCTCTTGCCCTTAAGGAGTGGACAGTCTACCGTCACTCGGTCTCTGCTCTGGCCAAAATGGACTTTGTGACTCCCCATCACTCCCAGTATATCCCAGTATCATACAAAGGAGTTAAAGCAAAATAACTAAGTGAAAAGGGTATGTGTTGGGGGGCGGTGCTGGGGAGGGGAAAGCAGCTGTGGTGTAACAGGAACACCTCTGCCTTGCAGCTGGACACATGTGGGCTCCAATCCCAGCTCAGCAATTCACCAGCCGCATGGCCCCGGGCAAGTCCCGTGACCTCTCTGAACCTCAGTTTTCTCATCTGTAAAATGGAACTAATAACAGGGTCATTAAGAAGATTACTGAGATAATGTACATAACTTCTGGCCCAGCCAGGGCACAGGAAGAGTGCCATAAGTAGAAGCTAAAGCTGAGCACTCCTCCTGAAACACCATCGTATTCCTCTGAAGCTTCCTCGTCCTTCAAGGCTCGGCATGTCCTAATCCTGCCAGTCACAGCCCAGCTGCCTGAGGTCACAGGGAGCAAAGGGTGGGAGGAAGCTGGTTTTGAGGGACTGGCTCTGATTCAGTCAACTCTCTGCCCTGGTGCCTGGCCCTGCAGCCATCCATGGAGCAGACTGAGCCAAGGCCCCAGCCCAGCCTTGACCCCTGGCCAGGTGGGATTCAGCCGGGCCTACCTGGAAACAGCAGCCCTGCCTCAGCAAGCCCTGCATTTGGTCAGTGTGGAAGGAACTACCCCATTCTTGCCAAAATCAAGTCTGCCTGAAAATAATCAGCTGGGGCTGAGAGAAACGGGAGGAAAGGAGAACTTGTTGTTTAGTTGTATAAAACCCAAGGGGAAAAGGAAATAGAAACTCCACTGGGGCTGATGGCAAGGGCGAGGACGGTCTCACCTCCAGGGCCCAAATCTTCACAAATCCTGTTTATTGAAGGCCCTCTCTTCCAGGGACTGCTGCTCTCCCCCCTTGGGGGCAGATGATCACAGCCATTCTTGCTGCTAAGCCCAGATGGGACTTCAGAAATCTTTTTCCACACAACGCAGCAGGTAGTCCCTCCTGACAGTCACAGTTGACACAAGAAATGGAAACCCGACTGCCAGCCCTCTACACATCATCTCATTTCATCCTTACAACAGCCCGAGGACGTGGCTGCATTGTCCCCATCTTATAGATTAGGACACTGAGGCTTGCGGAGGGGAAGCAACTTGTGCCCAGGGTCTCGCTGTTCCTAAGTGTCAGAGTGGAATATGAATCCATGCCTGGCAGGCTCAAAGCCCCATTCTTTCCACTGCATCTCCTGCTCCTGATAACAGTTCTCTGTTCTAGGGCTCTCGGCCTGCCACCAGCATCACTGCCGCTCCCAAGCCCCAGCGCCCTGAGTGTACATCTGCCTCCCTGACCATCTGGACACCAGGAAACTCCACCCACAGGAGCCAGGAACCCCAGCAGCACTGAACCTCTTTAAGCTTCAGCCAAGCCAGTCCTTGCCATTCACCTCCCTCCCTAGAGGATGCTCAAGGTCTGCTCTCTGCCCTCCCAGACTCTGGCATCCACCACAACCATTGGGCATTTCCCAGCAAGGAAGGCAAAGCTGAAAGGGTTCCAGGCTCACATGGACAGCAGCCCTGTTTCCAGCCCCTGGCAATGCCCAGGCTGGACACTCTCGCCGGCCAGTCTAAATGTTTATGTCTGCCAGCGAAGTGGCTGGGATGGATTTATTTAGCTTTGGAATGCAGTGCATTTTCAATTATAAACTGTCTAGCGAGGCCCCCAGAAAGGCTGGGATCCCCAGGCTTCCCTCCCTGCCCCCAGCCCCACAAAGCTGGAAGCCCCAGCAGGGCCTTGGGAGACCTCTTGAGAGAGCCAATTAACTGGGGCTGCTACAGTACGTCCCAAAAAGGAACAAAAAAGGGAGAAGAAATTCAGCACACATACCAGGCTGGATTCTCTGCGAGGTGGAGGCCTTGTCCTTAGGTTCGGGGAGCCTGGAAGAAGAAACATGGCTTCAGAAATCCCACTGGGCAACAGTGCCTGGACCTGCCCTCCCCCGGTGTGACCACCTCCTGATCCTGGGACGTTCCTGCTTTTGTCCCACACTGATGAAGGACCCATGCTCTCAGTCACTTTAGGCACTAGAGTTGGGCTTCTTCAGTGGGAAACCACAGACCTTTAAACTTCCTTGACTGTGCTTTCAGGGGGATCCATGAGTCCTCTAAAATGATGTGCACATTTCAAAATGCACGGACACAGAGGCATTTTTCAGGAGAAGGGGTAGATAGCTCTATCAGATTTTCAAGGTTAGGAGCAGAGACCATGTCTATTTTTTGCTCACTACCAAATCCTTAGAAGCTAGCACAATTCCAGGCAAGAAGAGGTGCCCAAAAAACATTTCACCACTGATTGCCCAAAAGGTTTCAGGCACATGAGCTAACTTAACCAAGTGCAGAACTAAACTAAAGAATAGCTTTCCTCCAGATTTTAAGGATGGCTGGAGATACCCGGAAGCTGGTCTCTCATAATACAGAACAGTTTAACCCTCGACCAAAGGCATTGTTGAGTGAGAGATGGATAGAGATTTGGAGGAGGAGCCAAATAGCCGGGGTTCTCCTATAAGAATGAAGGAGATTCCTGAAGAGTGTCCCTTAAAACTATGCTTGTAGAGAGAGTAAAACCACACCTTCCAAGTCCATTAGGTTTCCAGAAACTAGTGGAAGGTGACAGGGAAGGAGGGATAAGGCCCAGAAAGATGTCGCTCTGTTGGCTGTCACTCCATAAAGCAGCCTTGCATAGAGGGCCCACGTATGGCAGCTATCTGCAAAGTCACCATTCCTGACTCTCCACCTGAGAAGGAGGGCGTGCTGCCGGCTTATATACTCAGGTCATTTATCTTCAGTGGAGGAATTGCCTTGCCCGCTCTTGTGATTAACATGAGACAAGCTGACAGAGTGAGGCTGGGGTCAGGAGTCAGGATCTCAGGAAGAAAATGATGGGGGGGGGTCCTGCACACCCTTCTGGCTTTCCTTACACCCCCTGCCCACTCTATAAAGAGCTTTGCAGTGAGGACCAGCGAGGCTCTTACTGATCTGAGCCCTCTGAGGGGCAATCCTGGCCACGGCTGGGGAACCCTGGGCTAGCTTGGAGACGGTCCTCTCGGGGACCCCCAGGGCACTGCCATTGGAGGCGTTGCAAAGGATGGGCAGGCTGATCTCCTTCTTGGCGATGGGGGCCTCAGGGCCCTCGCCTTCAGTTGGTGGAGTCTCCTTATCCCCTGATGTCTTCTTGTTCAGCAGGTTGCTTATCTCCATGATGTTTCCAATGATCTCCACTGGGCCTGCCAGATTCTTCTTTCGTGCTGGCAGGTCATCCTTGGCTTTCTTCAGGTAGGATGCTGGTGCCCAGCCCTCTTTGCCCAGGTATCTGTGGAGAGGAGTGGGACATGGCATCATTACAGCACTGATGCCTGACCTCACGCCCCACTCCCGGACCCCAGGCTTCATCTGGCCTTGCTCAGCTGAGCCTTCTCTACCATGTTATGCAAGACATTTGGCAATCCCACTACTCTGGAGAGAACTGGAACTGAGGGCAGGTGGAAAAGACACCTTGAACACCATTTCTTCCTCTCTTTCTCCTTGTTCTTTGCCTGATCCCTCTCGGTGAGGGCTCTCATTCTCTGCAAAGTCAGGCCAACGTTAGAAGATTCCTCAAATTTTGGGTCGCCCAAAAGGTCGACTTCACAACAGCCTGCTACCTCACAATCAGTAGAGAGCACTTCTAGAGAGAAGAAATGAGAAGCTGTGTAGAGTCAACTGCCCTATCGGAAAGGGAAGTGTTATCAGAGAGGCCAAGAGGTAGCAGAGGTGAGAGTTAGGAAAGCTGAGTTCTGGTCTACGGTGCCTTGGACCAGTCCCTACCTTTGAGCTCAATTTTTTCTCTTCTGCAAAATACAGGGATAAAATAGCTGTGAAAATGTGTCCAGAAGGATAGACACATTGAGAGCAACCAGGAAGATGTCTATAAAGAAAAATGACTGAGGGGGAAAGTACCAATTCTACTGCAGGGGCGGCAGACAGATCACGTTCATAGAACAAGCCCACAAACAGACCAACACTACAGGTAATATTTCAAATTAGTGGGGTAAGGATGGATTATTAAATGAGTGATTTGGGGACAACTAATTATCCAGTTAGGAAAAACAAGTGAGACCCTGGTCTCGTGGCTGTATAGCAAAATAAAAAAATGCAAGTTGTGAACATTTGCCTCATCTTGGGGGTTGAGAAAATCCTAAATGGGACTCCAAATGCCTAAACCATAAATGAAAAGACTAAAGCACATGACTGGATAAAATGAAAACCTTTGGTATGGCAAAACAAAAACTAAACGAAACAAAATGAAACAAAATGAAAACAAAACCAAAAACCCATAAACAAGAGCAAAAGGCAAACGACAGGGCTGACTTAATTTTAGGTGATTTGACGACTTCTGAAAACAAGCTTTTCCTTTTTCTCCCCATGGTGTTGAGCTTCTACCCAAACCCACTGGGAGCTTACTTCCTGGTCCAGCCGTTGCTGGCCAATGCCCCCGAGTCTGGGTTGCAATGTCCCCGTCTGCTCCCTGCGGCACATCTGGCTCCTTGGAATGGCTCCTCCACCCCAGATGTCGGCAGTCTCCCCTCCCCCACCTCCCTGATCTGACCTGGTTCTTGGGCACTCGTTAGGTGGGAAAAAAAGGAATGTGAAAGCTGACGTTTCTATGTACGTGTCTGAGCTTTGCTGGAAAGCTCAGGTAGGAGGTGGCTTCTTATGGTCACGTCATAGGAAGGTGCAGGCAGGCTGACCCAAGCTCACCTGTCTGGCCCCCTGTTGGGGGCTTGGAAGGCAGGCATCAGTGAACAAATGGATGAAGTCAGGGAGCTGGCAGACAGAAGCAGAGAATTTCGGGGGTAGATGAAAGCAACTAGCAAAAATGCCTAGTCTTACATATGAGCCAACAACCAAGGCTCAGAAAGCAAAGTAGCAGAGGGTCACACAGCTAGCTGTTGGCAGCATCCAGCCCAGAGCCTGGTGCTCTTGCATCTCGGAGAAAGGAGGAAGATGACGTTTTTCTATGCAAACCCTGTGGAGAGGTGGGGCACAGGGTCTCATGGGAGTGATGGTCAGGCCTGCTCACTGCCCTGAGTGCTCCTATTTCAAACCCCGTTGTGTTCCTTTGGTGTTACATGGGTAAAATTCGACTCCAGGCGGAGATATGCAAGGGAATCAGGAGTGGCTGTGTGTGTCTGGGTCCAACTCTGCTCACATCTGCTTTCCAGCTCTGGAACATGGAATGACTCCAGAGGGAAGAAGACTGGAAAAGGAGGGATGGAGAAAGAGGGAGGGGTGTGTGTGTGGTGGGGGGGGGGGGGGTGGAGGAGAAAGACAGGAAATGAGGATCAACACAGAGCCTGGAATGTTGGGAAATGGCATATTTAAGGGGGTATCTGGCAGCCTTCTTAAGGTGGAACCTTTCAGCAGGGTTTTCTCAGTTGAAGCTCCCACTGGCTAAAGGGCTAGGTCAAAGGGACAAGAGTTGACTAGAAGCAGCAGCTCAGAATGACTTCGTTGGTCATTATAGAAAATAGAAAAAAAAATCTAGCAGCTTTGTAGATAACCTCCAGGCAAGCAATTTAGGTTCCCAGCCTGCCAGAATGTTTGCTGGCCTTCCCATGCCAGACGTGTAATTGCTGGATTTTTGGGTTGGCTCTAGTTTCCATTGCTTAGAGAACATGAAAGTCTAGAGGCAGTAGCTTTGGGCAACAAATCCTTGTCCCACCTAGCAGGAGAGAAAGGGACACCTCAGCGCTCCTGACTGATATGTACAGGGCCAGGGGCAGCTGTGTGCTGTCAGGTCACACTAAGGTTCAATCTCACGAGGCCAGTGACCTCCATCCTACTTGTCAGCATAGATCAATCTTAGCACCATCACAGTCTGCCATGGTCTGAGCACTGTTTCGTGAGTGCCTGCATCACCGTGGTCAATCCTGTCCCTGCTGGGGGAGACAGCTCAGAACACACATCCTGCCCACGGTGGATCTGGGGTTCCCAGGTGTGGTGCACTGGCCAGGCTGTCCCCAAAGCCCACAGACATGGGACTATCTCTGTAGGCTGTGTTATGAGCAGAGGAGAGAGAAACTGGGCAAAATCATCACAGCTGAGCAGGTTCCAAAGGCACGAGAACATTTCCTGAGAGCTAGCCTCGGAGCCCTGGGCAGAGGGGACTAGAAGGGCAGGATCTGGTGGGGGAGAGGTGAGTGAAGCCCACAGGTTTACTTTGCTTCCCTGAGCATCAGGAAAGCTCCCCAGTCCCCTACCCACACTCCCAAATGGGTTTCTCAGCTGGGAAAGGGAGGGGCAGGAGATGGAAGAGGTCTCTGAACTAGGCCTGGGCTCAGGCCTCACTTCTACCTCAGCTCTCGCAACCATGTGAGCCAGCCCTGAGGAGCGGAACAGCCCGGGACAAAGCCAGCATCCGGGGCCCCGAGTGCTGAGCCGTGGGCAGCAGGGGCTGCCTGCTGGGACCTCAGCAAGGCCCATGGACGCCAGCGCTCCAGGCAGCGGAGCTGCACAGCGTGCCAGGCAGCCAAGGCCGGACACAGAAAACCAAATTCAGATGTGCTGGACCCTCTTGGCAGAGGCCTGGGGAGGGATTGCACCACTGCCTGCAAGCTGAGCCGGGGCCCCTGTACCCCACGGCTATGGCTCAGGCTCTGCTTTATGTGTCCTGGGAGAAAATCTGCAAGATGAACACTCTCTGTTCAAGCTGTTCAGCTGTTCAGCTGTGCAGACTTGGAGCAGCCAAGCCCAGGCCGTGGGTGCAAAGCTGCTGTCAGTATCTACCTGCCCGCTGTGCCCACGGCCACCCTGCAGTCCACTCTGCTGCCTAGGACTGGGGCCTGAGGGCCAGGGTGGCAGAGACATCTCGCTCCTCTGCGGGTGCTCCTACCTGATGTACCACCAGCCCTCCAGATTCTTCCGGATCACCTCCACAGTGACACCCTTCTCAAAGCCAATTTCATCCTTGCTTTGGCTGGTGTAAGGCTGCACTGTGACATACTTCTCCTCTGCGGGTGGCGGGCAAAGCGAGAAAGCACAATTATTTGAGGTTGGGATGCGGGTCCTCCCTCCTGTCTCCTCCTCCTTCCCTGGCCTGGCCTTGCTTAGCTGGTTGCCAAGGTGCACTGGGTTAGCCTCTGGCTTTTCCAGGGAAAGGCATAGAAGAGAAGGGACCAGGCCTCACTTCCAGTGTGTGCCAAAGCCAGCCAGGGCCCGGGTAGCCCAGCAGAGCCCTGGGCAACGTAGAGGCTCTCCCAGCTTCCCAGCCCAACAAAGACAGCCAGGCTGCTGGGGCCTGGGGTCCTCAGGGTCCCAGAAACTCCCAGAGCTGAAGGCAGGGTTAGGAGAAACCTGCCTCTTGAGGGGCCCGTGTCAGGAAGTCTGAGACCAACCCTGGGTGTCCCCTGAATGCCTTGAGGCCCCATGACATGCCCTCTCCTTCCCTGAAGGTACCACACTTCCATCTGGTGCAGACTTGCTATCTGGGCCCTTCTCTCACCTCAACCCCTTAAATCCTTCCTCTGTCTGACCCTCTGATGGCTCCTGGGGCACTTTCTCTGGGAAGCCTTCCCTGACCACTAATTACATAACTTCCCCAAGAGGATTCCAGGGAACACAGGTCCCACAGGAGTGGTTATATGTGTCTTGTTAAGATAAGGGTCCCATGGCCAAATAAGCAATGGCAACGCCGAGCCCAACACAGCCAGGTGAGACCTCCTGGAGCCGAGTGGGCCAGTGTGCCTGTGCGTCTTCTGGAGGACAGCGTGCGGAGCTGACCACGTGGTGCGGCAGACCCCTCTGGGGAGCGGCATGCTCTGGTCTTGCAGGTGTGACTGCGGGCCTCGTTCAGGGTCTCCCCAGGCACTGGGGAAGAGGCGCCTTGTCGGAGCTCAAGAAGAGCTTCGGGGGCAGGCGTGGGGAGGCTGAACGACCGTGTCTTCCCTGGTTCCCTCAGCCTCTCTCCCAGCAGGGGGGCCTGCTGCCTCCACACAGGTCCTTACTTAGGCTTCCAGAGAGGTGTTGCTTCTGTCTGCCGGGGGCCAGTTCTGCCTGCCCCCAGGAAGCCCCTGACAGCTGGATCCACAGCTGGCTGGCCACAGACACCCTGCCTTCCAGGTGGAGAGCCCCCCCCAGAGGACGGTGGAGGCCTCAGGATGGAGCATACTCCCCCAGCCCCACCCTCTGGAAGAACAAGGAGCAGACAGGCAGGGAAGAACTGGCCCATCTGGCCACGCCCTTTGGGAGGGCGACCCTGAACCTATGCTGTCCTCTCCGGCCTGGGTGTTCTCCGTGGCTGAGACAGTGCCTGGCACACAGCAGGAGCTCCAGAGGAACAGGGTGCATTGAGAAAGAGAAGGAGAAGCTGAGCAGCAGCACTCAGGGGAGACTTTCTGGGAGCTCAAAACAGCAGGACACTCGTGCGGAACGCTGGTCTCTAAGATGTCTGCCCCCCACCCCCAGCTGCGACAGCCTCCCCCTGGACTCCTCAGCTGGACCCTGATGGGCAGCAACAGGGAAGGGGGGGCAGCTGCCACCTCGACCCTCTGCAGGAGGGCCATCTGTTCTTTCTTCCCTGGATTATCGGGGTCCTGTTCGCGGCCCTGTGCTGGGCTGAGATAGTGGCTCCCTTTGGGATGCAGGCAGCTGCCCTGTCAGGCCCCAAGGATGGGCCGCTGGCCAAATGTTAAAGGCTGCCAAAAGGCACAAGGTGAATGACGACCCGTGGGAGCCTGCACAATTCTTCAGCATGCTCTTCTCAACTGCAAACCTTTCTCAGCTGCAGGCCTTTCTCAGCATCAACCAGCTCCTGGACGCTTTCAGATTCCCATCCAGCCATGCTGGGGAGAGCTGCCAAGACTGCTTGAGAACCTTGTCCAGCCGGATTCTGACTCGGGCCTTTGAGAAGTTCAGGGTTCCACAGTCCAACCCTCAGCTCTCCCGCCTGCTCTTGGTCCTGCTCCATTTTCCAGTGGGGCACGGCAAATCCTGGCCTGGGCGGTGGCCGGAGGGGCAGCAACAGGCCCCGGGGACCTGGAGTTCTGAGGTTTGGGTGAGGCAAGCCCTGCGCTCCACATTTTGCCTTTGTTCAGCTGGGCTATTTTTAAAAGCCTGTGGTTTGAGCAGGAAGCCATCATTAAAGTTTTCCTAGGCAAAGCTTTTGCAGGGAAAAATTACAGTCCTTCTCTCAGGAAGATCAGAGGAGCCCAGCCCTGCCGCATGGCAGAGAACAGGGCCTACACTGTGTCACATGGGCTCCAGCTCTGCAGCTGCGAGGCCCAAGCACCAGCCGCTGCAGCCCCATGTGTGCTGAAAACAGAGCCCTGCGGGCCATGTAAGCGCCCCACTTTCCCCTGACCCTTCTGGGGTGGGCAGAATCCAGGATATCAGTTTTACCCAGTAAAGTTGAGCTGCTCCTGCAAAAGGCCCTATTCATGGTGGCCCTGGGGCTGACGTGAACACAGATCTCTGGGAGTTTGTGCTCCCAGTAAGAGATCTGGCTGGCTCGGAGGCTTGTTCTGCCCTGTCACTGTGTAGGTTCCAGGTGATGAGAATCTAGGTCCCACGCAGGGCAACTCTTCCAATTAGTCTGTTTAGGGGCTCAGTTCTCTGCCACAGTTGGCTCAGATGGATGAAGTGTGGATTACCTCCATGTGGACATGTGCCACATAGGTCTCAGGTCCTCAACTCACAGGGTTCCCAGAGGAGGAAGCAGAGCCAACCCCTCTAATGGACTGGGGCCACAAACCCCACCAGGAGAGGGGCAGACAGGAGGATGCCCAGACAGATGGAAATGGCCTTAGTGGACAGTGAGGCATTCAGGTTGGTTGGGGTCTCTAGAAGAGATGCCCCTTAGGAATCAGAGTTGGGGGAAGGGGAGCTGTGAGTTCCGGGGGGCACCTCAGGGATTCTGGGAAGCACTGAGGCTGTGGTCACTCTGATGTGCCATCAAAGGATGGTGGCAACCCTGCCCCGGGGAGGGCTGGCCAGGCCGCCCATGGAGGGGGTGGGTGGGTGGGTGGCTGGCTTGGGGGAGGTGGACAGGCCTGTTTTGGTTTTCGAGGCAGGGGCTGGAGAGCCCTGCAGTTTCCAAACCACAGACGCCTCCTCTTTCCAAACACTTTCCCCTCCGTCAGCAGTCTCCCCGGCTCCCCTCCCGGCCCCCACAACTTACCCAACCCCACTGCAAGGGGCCTTTTGATTCCAAGGCCTGGTTGGCTGAGGGAATAGGGAGTGGAGGCCCCGGGGAAGCACTGCTTTTCTCTTGTCTGGTTATATATGACCCACTGCCCGCTTCCCCCCGTCAGCTCGGCTGTTTGCAGCAATGTTTTTCCCAGCCAACTCTCTGCAAGCTTTTCTTGGCTGCCTGATTTAACTTAGGGCTAAGACTGGGAAATCATGTTGTTTAGGTCTGTTATTTGAGAGAGAGAGAGAAGTTGTGGGCATGTATTTGCATATGCATGGGTGACTGTAGAATCAGGCGTTTAGTTGGGTATTTGTCTTATGTTCATAACTGGGAACACAGCGCCCGTGTACACGTGGTATGAGGGCTGATGTATACAAGACTGTAAATGAAGCTCTATGTGTACTTGTGGTGTTGCTGCAGAGGTGCACACATGACGTGGCTGTGAGCAGTTAGCTGTGTGGATAATGTATCTGTGACTGTGTAAATAACATATAGATGGAACAGTCTATGTGTGGTTGCATAAGTGGAATTACACATGCGTATCCATTAGTGGCTGTGTGCACAGGACCGTGGATGTGCAGCTGTGTGGGGACTGGATGGGACAGTGTACTGTAGCCACGCCTGTGGCCAACAGGGCTGTGCACTGGTGGTAGTGTTTCACCGGCTGCACGTGTCTGCGTGGTTGTGGAGACAGTTGTATCTGGGGCTCAGTGTATGATGGTGTTTGGAGCAGATGCTGGAGGCGATGGGGGAAGGTCAAGCCTTTCTCCCTGCTGTTCTCCTAGGCCAGCATCCTGCTCTCCTTTGCCACCAAGGCTGAGGGCTGTGTCCCAGCCTGGCCTGCCAGCAATGCTGTCCCACTTCTCCCAGCTCTAGGATGCCTTTGCTTTACATTCAGCCTGTTCTTGCTGTGTCCACAACTTAGCCCCCTGCCGTGCACCAGCCCCTAGGGTCCAACCCATGCCCCACCCTCAGGACAAGCTGGGTTCCTCAGAGCCAGCACTCTGAGCCTGACGCCAAGCTTGCCACGGCGGTGGCCAACCCCGAGTCCAGGCTTCATGCCGCCCAGGGCTTGGGGGCAGATTCCACAACATGGTCTCGCAGTCATTTAGGAACAAGCTTTGGGGGTGGGGGTATGAGTCACCAGGCATCCCTGCCATTCTAGAGGCCAGTGCTTATTACACACCTCCCAGCTGTGCTGGCACTGCCCGAAACACACATGATGTGCTCTCCTTGAGGCAGGAGAAACTAGCCACTCACTGCCCTTGGGGCTCTGCAGATGTTTAGGGGTTTGTTCAGGGGCCTGCCTCTACTCTCCCTTCCTCCCAAGCTCCTGGATGTTGGAAAGGTCCTGGGGCCGGCCCTATGGCATAGCGGTTAAGTGCGCGAGCTCTGCTGCTGGCGGCCTGGGTTTGGGTCCCGGGAGCACACCGATGCACTGCTTGTCAGGCCATGCTGTGGTGGTGTCCCATATAAAGTGGAGGAAGATGAGTACAGATGTTAGCCCAGGGCCAGTCTTCCTCAGCAAAAAGAGGAGGATTGGCATGGATGTTAGCTCAGGGCTGATCTTCCTCACAAAAAAAAAAAAAAAGAAAAAGGAAAGGTCCTGAACCTGCATAAATCTCAGTTCCCGATCAGCCTATGTGGCAGGCCTGGGGCCTCCCCGGAATCTTCTTGATCAGGCCCCTCCTGAAGTCCCAACGGCTAGTGTGGAGATGCTGGAGGCTCCTGACCGGACCTGATACCTCCATCAGAGCTTGTGGGGGCTGCACCCTGGGGCCAGGCCGGGTCTGGCTTTTGCTCCCTTTCTAGTTCCCCAGGAGCTGGCTAGAGGAGGAGGGCTGTGGGTTGTTCCTCCTTCCTACTCTGTCCCTAAGTAATCGCTGGAACAGCTTTGGCTGAGGGAGCACCTTCCTGGAGGAAAGAGGCAATGAAGGGTGGGTGTGACTGGGACGACCCCTGCAGAGACTTGGACTCTTATACTTAGTTTTCTTAATCTGCAGCTTCCAGGGCAAATGTGGCCTCTCTTAGAGTCCCCAAAATTATGTCCTAAGTCCCATGACCCCCACCCCCAGGACGCTGGAAGAAGCCAGAGCCGCCCCCAGTGTCATCCCAATCCCCAAACAGCCCCTGCATCCACCTTCCTCCCGGCTGCTTCCCCAGCTGCAGTAGGCAAGAGAAAAGTCTGGCCAGTGAATCTGGGTGAGGAGGCCACTGGGCAGGGCAGACCAGAGCCCGGGGAGGAGGAGAGGTGTTAGTGAGAGAGAGAGGTGGCAGTTGCGGGTGAGGAGAAGCTGGCTCCCACGGTCACCTCGGCTGTGCTGCCTGTTGACCATCCCGCCCAGGGTCCACCGACGATCCAGGCGCCGCAGGTGGGCCTTGCGTCTCTTGGACACTGGCGTGGGAGATGGCGATGGAACACGTAGCCGACAGGAACGGGCGGAGAGAATGGAGATGAGGATGAGATGGGATGGGGCGGGGAAGGGATGGAGGGAGGGAAGGTTCATCCCAGGTCATCAGCACCTGGATGGAGCCCCAGCAGCACACCACTGCTGGATGGGGACAGATGTGACATGCAACAATGTTGGCATGTGGGGGAAAACTCAACCAAAGCCAAACCCTGGGGGGTTTTGCCCCTGAACCTGGGAGGGGCTATGAATTTAGAATCCCAGCACCTGAGAGGTGGAGAGGGTCCTTGGCTCCAGCCTAGCACAAGGACGGCCCTCCGCTGCAGCCCTAGGGAGGGCTCATGCTCCCGCCATTGCTCTGCCGGTTCCCAGGAGGGCAGGGGGCCCCACCGCATGGCCCTTACATCCATCTGCCCGCCGCCACCCACTCACTCACCAAGTCCTGCTTGTGAACTAGCCACCATGTGCCAGGTACCATGTGTGGAAGAATAAATGTGCCCAGGAGAGCCTGGGGGCCCCTTTCTCGCAGAGCTTATAGCTCTTACAGCTCTGGGTTTGTTGTCTCTGCTTTCTCGGTAATCCCCACTGAAGTGAGTCTGTTGAGGACAAAGACTTTGAGTCTCTGCATCCCCAGGGCCCAGCAGAGGGCCTGGCACACGGCCAACCCCTAAGAAATGGTGCTGAGTGACGTGCACACAAGAGTGGAGGCCCCTTCTCCGCACGCTATCCATTGGAGTTCTGATGACAGAGGACCTGCCTCCCGGCTGCTCACTGCTCCAGACCCCTTTCATCTAGACCGCCCTCTCTCGGGTGGTCTCTTACACTGGTCCTCTGGTTACTGTGGCCCAGTTGCAGATGATCCCTGCCTTTCTAGGGAACACTCCCCTGGAAAGGACAGCAGACCAGGGCTCCAAGGTGCCAAGTGGCCCCCTACCTCCTGGCCCTGCAGAAGGAGGGTGACAGGCTGCCCAGGTCTGGGGTGGGGGGAGGCCAGCAGTTAGAGTAGAACTGTCCAAACACACCCAGGTCAAACCCCACCAAGGTCTCCTGGGAAGGATTCACTTTCCCAGAAGGAGGAGAGTGGCCTGGTTGACCTGATGCTTATAAGCGGGAGGCCTGGACCAAAGGTTAGGAGGTGTGGATTCAGTCCAGGCTGCACTGCCAGGTTACTATGTCCCTGGCAAGCTGTTGTCCCAGTCTGGCCTCTGTTTCCTCATCTGTCACTGGGGTCAATACCACCTAACAGGGACTGAGCAGGCTCTGTGGAACACAAATGACGCCAAGCGTGAGGCCAGACCAGGAGGAACTCTGAGAGTGGACCTCCCAGCAGGTGTGTGTGATTTCTCTGTGGACAGAGGAACTTCAGCTGATGCCCAGGCCAGGGGCCACCTTAGCAGTAAGTGATGTTTACCTGGTTTAAACCATTTACAAAGACCACCTCACTGGAACCTCACAAAAGCTCTACGTGGCTGGCACTGTCCCCATTTTAGAAATGGGAAACCAGAGGCACAGGATGTTAAGGAAGCCTCTGCATCAGACACCTGAGTGTCAGGGCAGCAAGTGGATCCAGGCAGTCTCACTCCGGAGCCTGGACTCTAGGCCCCGCCACGTTGTTCTTCTCCCTCGATCCTGTGCCCCTTAGCCTGCCAACAATGAAGAAGGCCCAGATAGGGGGCCGGTGCCAGTGTGAACCCACCAGGAAGAAGGCAGGGCATCGCTGGTGGCTGGGGGTCACAGAAGCACAGGTAGGGACCCAGGTTCTGGTCTTGGCTCTGCCACAAACTGACCTGGGGGCCCTGTAGAGATGATAGCTCTCCAGGCCTCCATGTCCTCACCTCTGAGAGGTGATGGATCTGGTAGTTCTACTAAAGCACCTTGCCAGTGTCGGGCTTGGATGTCGGGCTCATCATCATCAGTGGGCGAGAGGGCCTCCACCTCCACTCCAGCTCTCCCACCCACTACTGCTAACATTTCTGAATTCTATGCAGCACACCTGGCTTCAGGAGAAACACGAACATATGCCAGAATGTCTGATAATCGAAATAAACCAAAACAGCTAGTTGTCTCTTGCTTTCCAAAGCAATGAACCATGAGCTGTTAGGGAAGCTTTGAGGGGATGAAGGCTTCCAATTCTGTCTAGAGGGCTAAGGGACCTATGATGGGACAGCAACAAGACTGGGGTAGAGATGGCCAGAGAGAGGACCAGAGTGGGCTCATCTCTTAGCCACATAGCTGCAGCTGCAGACAGACTGGCAGACATGCCACAGCTGCTGGGGCCTTGGGGTGGGGTACTGAGCCCGGAGCCCTTCAGTCGAGTTGGGCAGAGATGCCCAAGATGTGATGATGGAATTCACAGCTGCCCAAGGGCTGCCAGGGGTACTGACATACAGGTCCTATCAAAAGCATGCAGAGGAACCTATTTTAGGGAGGGTTACCCAGGGTGCACATGCACACACACACACCTCTGAATGCAGAACCTGCACTGGCTGCCTGATTCTTACTCCATGAAGGTTAAAATTCTCTACAACCCACTACTGCTTGTTCTGTGCAAAGCACCCACTCTCTCTTCCAACTAGGTTGGCATCTGTGCCCACATACCTCTCAGGCTCTTTCCTGCACACTCAGGTCCTGTCCTGGTCCTCCATCATCAACCCAACATCTCTGCTCTGACATTCTTGGCATAGCCTTTTCAGGCAGGGCTCTGATTCCACATACACACCCTCCTAGAGTTGCTTACAAGCAAAACGCTGCACGGAGAGGTATGTAGCACAGTGGTGAAGACCACAGGCAAAGGAGGCCGACCAGGCTCAAGCCTTAGGAAGACAAGCACGTAGCTCAAAGCCTCAGTTCCTGCATCAGGAAAACGGGGATCGCAACAGAACCCCCCCAAGGTAGAGGCAAAGGCATTTAAAGCACCAGGCCGGGTACTCTAGGGATCGTTATTTCTGAGAAGCCCTGGGATGCCCCCTAGAATGTGGAAGTGGGTAGCAGTTGAGGCCTGGCGACTGTAGACAAACTAAACCAGACCCAGCTCAGGGACCAAGACCCTCCACCGCTGCAGAGGTGCACTGGAACCAGAGGTGAGACGAGGTGCAGGCCAAACCCCAGGGCTCAAGGAGCAGCCAGGAATGACTGAGCACCCAGCCTGAACATATGGGGACTCGTCCCTGGAAACCTGTCACAAGGTGGATGTGTATTGCAGGGGCTACAGCTCTGGTCAAGGGACTGAATTAAAGCCTTTACACGAGAGGAAGGGTGGGGTTCCAACTGCCTGCTGAGTAACCGACATTTAGGGGAAGGATGAATAAGATGCTGGCACTTGGCGGGCTGCTTATTTTGGCCTGGGCAGTGGGGAATGGTGGGGGGAGGGGGCAGGCCTGGAGGTGGCCTGAGCCCTGGGTGGCAGGGCTCCATCCCTCTGGCTCGCAGACGTGCCCATTTGGACAGCCCCCACTGACCGTTAGGGCAAGTGTTCTTGCTGCCAGGATTTAGGAGGTTTGGAAGCCTTTAGGAGCAGGGGGCCAGGAACTAGTGGTGGCTCACACTCACTGGCTTGGGCAGCCTGCTCCGGGGAATACCTGAGTCCATAGACAGGCTGTCCAGGCCAGTGATGGCCTGGGGAGGTGGGAGAGGCAGGCTTTCTGAAATGCAATGAGAAAGATCCAGAAAAACCTCACTGGGCCAGAGCTAATCAGAGAGGCTAATGGTGCAGGGGCCGGAGCCAGTCCTTGGTTGCTGTGACTCTGCACCCTCGGCCAGACTAACAGACACCTGGAGCAGAGGCCTCTGAGCAGAACAACACACGCACAGCAGAAGCTGTGTGCACACAGCCCCTTGGGGTCATCCCTGTGCAGGGAGCATAGCGTGGGATGGGGATCTCTGTGGGGTCCCCAGAGGAACCCAGGGCTTCTAGGGGGAGACGGAGCTTTGGGGATCTAGCCCTAAGACTGTTCTCCCCAGTCTCTTCCCAAAAGTTGTCAAAGTCTGAGATCCACACCCCAAGGGAATTTCCCCACCTAATGTTAGCCCCACGTCGTGCCAGCAGGGACAGGCCTGGGCTGGGAGGTGAGCTTGTGGGTCAGCCTCAGTGAGACAGGATCCCAAGTAAAAGGGCTGGCACATGGTCCAGCTCACTTCAGGGTTCTCATGGTTTTAGGGAGAAGAGTAGGAAAGCTGCTTCCAAGAGGACTTGGATTCACTTCTGGGGCCAGGGATGGGGTGGGCACCAATCCCTGGGGACCCCAGAGGCAGCCACCTCCCCGCACCTGCTCCATTACCCACCCGACCCTCCTGCCCTGAACCAGCAGGCCCTTACCTTCCCCAGTCTTGGAGATGTTGATGTCTGAGTCATCCCGAGTACCATTCTGGGCCTCCAGGTAGGTGGCAGGGACCCAGCCCTGCTCCTCAGAGGTGCTCACGAACCACCAGCCTGCAGAGGGGACAAGAGAGAACAGGGCCATGAGAGCCCAGTGGGATGGCAGAGGCAGGCTGGGGGCCTGGAAGGGGGAAGGAGCAACGTGGAGGGCACAGAGCCAGAGAGCCTGCCACCTGGCAAATGCCCGGCCCACATCCAGCCTCAAGGAGCCTGCGCCTCACTAAGGAAGAAGAGATCGACACGCTCCCTGAGAAGAGGCCCGAAGGACTGCTATCTAAACTTACACAAATGTTTGATGAAAAAATTAAAAAATGAAATTGAAACAGTATGTCCAATGTGTGAAAGTCACTTTGCAAGAAAGGCCAAGGGAGCTCTGGCCAAACAGAGACTCTTGAGGGTCTTTCAACGGACCATTAGGACCACTGGTTTGGCCTGGAGTTTGGCCACTGTCTCTGCTTTCAAAGGCATCTGGGCTTCGATGCCTCACAGATACCTTTCAGTGGTCACTGTTCTGCTTTCCCCAGCACAGGTCAGTGGTATTTTCACGTCAGTGATACTCACAGCTGCCTTTTAAGTGTGCTGACACTTTTAAGTGGGCACTGCACACTCGAGTGACCCTTGACGGTCATGGCCAAATAATAAAGGCTCATTCATTGTCTGTCTTGTTCATTGGTTCATTAATTCATCATTCAAACAAACGCTGACTGAGCAAAGTACTCCGAGCAACCGGGTCTTGGGACTCTGCTAACTGCTTCAGTCCCTTCCTAGAACATACTCTTTACAGGATCTTGTCTTCGCCCCCATCCCATCCCAATCCTTCTCTGCCTCCCAAAGCAATTTGGCACCGATTCTCTCTTCCATCCATGACAGAGCTCCAAATCTGCACTGTTCCCTGTCAAGAGACCACAGGGCTTCTCCCTGGGCATCACTGAGGCCACGTCACTGCCCACAGCAGCAGGTGGCTGCCTGAGGAGGGGCATACTGGGTGGGGGGCTCCCAGGTACTCCCAGCCGGGCTTAGCGCTGGGAGGTGGAGGAGGCTGCCTGAGGGCTTCTGTGACGACAACGGAGAAAGACAGAGGAAAATAGTCTCACCACTGCACGGGACCTCAGAACCCAGGGTCATCTCTTAGGTCTTCAACTGGGTCCCCACTGCCCTGTGTGACAAGCCTGGGATAGCAAATAGCCTGTCATCTAGTCTTGAATGCATACTGAGCCCCACCCTTTCCAGGGAGTTCTACAGCTCTCTGCTTGTGGCTCTTCAAAGCCCATGAAATGCCATAACATCTGTATGATACCTCAACGATGGATACATGTCATTATAGGCTTGTCCATACCCATAGAATGTACAGCACCAAGACTGAACCCGAATGTAAACTATGAACTCTGGGTGATTAAGATATGTCAGTGTAGGTTCATCAATAGTGTAACAAATGTACTACTCTCATGGGGGATGTTGATAATGGGGGAGGCTGTGTATATGTGGGGGCAGGGGGTACATGGGAAACCTCTGTACTTTCCACTGAGTTTTGCTGTGAACCTGAAACTGCTCTAAAATACAAGTCTTAAAGAAAAAGAAAAGAAAAGAAAAAGCCCTGGACACGAGGTCCAAACTCTTGAGGCCCAGGCCCATTTGGCTCAGAGGCCTTAGCTGGGTCATTGACCCTCTGGAACCTGGGGTGGATGTCTTTCTTCCTTCCCTCTGCCAGATTCAGGTAAATTCCCTGTCTTTCTTGAGTGGGATGAGTGTGGGCCACCTTCATCACACCTATAGCCACTTGCACATTCTGGACCTACCATGCACGGGGCCACCGAGTGGGCTGCCTGGAGTAGCACCACCATCCTCCCGGAGGCCCAGGCCATAATGGTGTGGCCGCTCAAGAGGCTGTGGCTGATGGAGGCCCCAAAGAAGCCAGAAGGCATGGTTTTGCAGGAGTCTCTGCCTGAGACGTCTTTTCCCCTCTCCCAGCCTCTAGGGGAGCACTCTCAGGGACCTCAACAGCCTCTTCCAAGAAGCCCCAGCCCCAGGTATTCTTCCACAGAGCCTAACTGGAGGTCACGGGACAGGGATTCTCATCTCATAGGGCTTCCTGCCCTGTGGCTCTGCCTCTTGACCACAGGGATGTGCATGTCCGGCCAATCATCTTCTGACTGGTCTGTCATCTCCCAAGACACCGTAATGGTTCAGGGGCTTTTTCAGGAACAGACGTGGGAATCACAGGAGTATGTGGGAAGAGGCGGCCTGAGAGTTAAGTCAACAAAGTAGCAGCAAAGTCAAGAGATGGAGAAAGTCTGTCCTGATTAACATCATTTGAACTCCAGGTTCCAGGTGTGCTAAAAGCTAGACCACCCCATTGGACTTCTAATAACAACTAGCCAATGACCTTCCTGTGCTGTTTGACTCAGCCAGAGCAGTTTCAATCACTGGAACTGAGCAAGTCCGCATAATACCATCCCTGCCCAGCAATCACCAAGGTTCATGATGGAAGGTCCACCATCAAGAGTCAAGTTGGAGAATAAACCTCAAGTCCACTGGGCACCCAATACCACAGCCCTCAGCAGGTGAGGATGGAGCCCTTCACATCACTCTGAGTAAGCAGTCCTTCCCCATATCCCTCCTCCCCAGGATAACCTCCAAGAGCCCCCAATAGCAGTCGCCACAATCCCCAACTTGGAGTCACTTTTGGGAGGGTCTTGAAGGCTGAGGCTCTCATATGACTCCCCAGGTCCAGGTCCCAATGCCAAAAGCACACAGGTGTTGGCTCCCACATCTCATCCAGACCCTCCCCAAAGTGACCACCCCAGTTTCACCCCTCAAAGCCAAGCCAAGTCCCAGTAGGCCAAAGAAGTACCCTGAAGGCCTGGCCTCAAAGGGGAGCCTTTGTCCCCAGGAGAGGGGGATCCCTAGGCTGGAGCCAGGGATCTTATTGTCATCAGACAAAACGGGATGTGCCTCAAGGAATAGTGGAGCTGAGAAGCATGTGACTTGTTAAGGATTTGCCATGATCCCTCTATGCCCAGCCCCTCCCAGCCTCTTTTTCTACACCAAGGTGTGCCCACTGCCCCTCCACCCTCTGAAACAACCTACTTTCTCTCTGTCTCCACTGGGAGAATATTCCCGCCTTGCCTTTTATGAGCCCATGGCTTCCCAGGAAAGTAAGCAACTTGGTGGTCTCCTGGATGGCTGGGGTCACTGTCGTCTAAGCCTTCTCTCTACTTCTGGAATTTGGGCTTCAAAGTCATCCTCAGCAGAGGTGAAGGAGGCAAGCCCCTCCAAGGGCTCCAGGCGGATTTTCTCCATGGGTCCCATCCAAACTTGTCTGTGTTCACATCTGATGTGAAGTGAGTTCACCAGCCTGCTGACCTCTTGCTCTCCTCCTCTCCCCCCATGGTCATCTCAGGGACCAGCCCCCTGCATGGACTTTTCTCCTTGGCTCCAAAGGCCTCATGATTCCAGTATTCAGGTCTCTTCTCCACTGGTGGCACCTCTCCCCTCCCTCCTACTACACTCTTTGAGAACGCTTCCTTGTACGTTCTGCTCCCTCATGGATCTAGACTTGTCTGCCCAGAGAAACTCCTGGGGGCAGGCCTGCCCTCCTCCTACGTCTGCTGCATAGGCCTAACACTCAGGAGCAGCTGGGCAGAGACTTGCCGAGAGGACAAATGTGTGGCTGAGGTGCCTACTGGGCAGGGTGGCGTGATGCTATGCACCTCACCACCTAGGTACCCCATGGATGTGCCAGGGCTTTCTATGAGTCCTTTCTACCTCAAAATCTCCACTGCACCAGAAGCTTCTAGGGAATCTGGGCCACATTATCAGCTGACCGTGATCATCTCCTCACCCCAGGGCAGCAACTTAGGATCCTATGCTCCTGCTGCACCTCTAAGACTTGGGGTGAGACCTTCATCGTCTTCATGGCTTGGTGGTCCCTGCCCACCTTGCCTGAGAACATTGGCTTGGGCTTCCACTGCAGCCTTGAAATGTGCAGAGCTGGGCTGTATGGGTTCAAGCCTCAGGTCCTTTCTGTCTCAGGTCCTGCAAAAAAGAGCTTGCTGCTGGCTTGGCTGTGGGCACCTCCACAGTGCCAGAAGAAGAATATAATTCAGCCAGGCTGCCTGACAGGCCAGGGCCCAGAAAGAACAGCAGTGTCACCCATCACACACAGCCAGCCCTGCTCGGTGGGCCCCAATAACAACCCACTTCACAATGGCCCAGGGGCTGAGGGGAGGAGAAAGCAACACTGGGGTGGCCTGGATAGCATCTCCAGCTCCGGGCAGGGAAGGGGGAGCCCCAGATCCAAGAGGGAAAAGCTCAGGCCCAGGAGCGAGACCCTCCCTCTTTCCAGGTTGAGCATAATCTTCAGTGAAGCGGCCAGTGGGGCCCATCTGTTTGGCCAATTTCTAAGCCCTCTCAAATTGATTCTAATTGGGGCTTCCCAATGCTGGCACTGGGGGAGGGACGGAAGTAGAGCTAGAAATTGAGAGTGAGACACAAATTGAGACAGAGACAGAGTGAGAGAGAGACAGAAAGAGAGGCAGACCGAGAGAGACAGAGTCAGAGATGGAGACAGAGAATGCAGATGGGAGGACCTGGGAGAGGGGCCAGGAGAGGGGCTGGGGGCCTTAGCCCCTCTGGGAAGGGGCTGAGCCTGGCTGAGAGTGGCAGGAAGTGACAGGCACTCCCAGGCCACTGCTGTCCCCAGGGTGACCAGGCCACAATGGCCTCCTTAATGAGAGGATAATGAGCTCATTAGGGCCAGAGGAGGCCAGCTGCACACAATTAGGATGTTAATAAAGTCTTCCGAGTCTCAACTCAGCCTAGGATAAAAGTTGGTGGGGGAGGGGGACCCTGCTCCTTCCTCTCCCTCTGAAACTTCTCCGTCTTTCCATGTATCGTCCACCATGAGGCCTTCCCTGACTCTCCCCATGCTCCCAGTCCTGCTGGCCCCAGGATTCAGCCCATAGGCTCCTCTTAGCCTCCTATTCCAAGACAGACCTCAGTTTGGACCATGGCTTCACCAAGTGCTGGCTGCGTGACCTGGAGCAGGTCATTGGCCCTCTCTGAGCCTCATCATAACAGGATAATGTGATCTGACTACAGGGTTGCCTGGCATCAGGGACATATGGTGAACTCAATAACCAAGTACTTACTGAGCACGTGGTACATGCCAGGCCCTGTTCCAGGCACGAGGACCCCGCAGAGAACACACCGTCAGGACTTGGGCTCTCCTTCCCCATCTCCCCCTGCATGGCACACAGGATGGGCGCAATACAGTGCAACCTGTGTGCTGGCGTGGGGAGCAGATGAGGCCAGGGTTCCGCCCACCAGCCCTGGGTATGAACCCAGAGGACAGGGAGGCAGGATGAGACTCTGACTTTGGAGTTTAGGAGAACCTAGCAGCCTTTAGGTGACTTCTGGGCCTTGCCTTTTCTTTCCCTCTAGATCCTGCACGTGGTCTAACACCAGTTAGAGCTGAGTACCCATGGGGCGCTACTGTATGCCCAGCCCTATGTGAAGAGTTGCAGCCTCTAGAAGGGTGGGTGATGGAGCTAGGAAAAGTAGAAGACACAGTCTTAGGCCTCAAACACCGCCTCCACTCGTGACACATGCCTGGGCTCAGGTTTTGGCTCCTTTGGGAGGGTGACATGTCCAGGCATTCCCGTGTTCTTTCCTTGGAGCAGTTGAAGGAGGGGACGAGGTGAGAATCTGTGAGCACCAAATGGCGGAGGTGGGGAGATGCTGAGAGGAGGAAGGGGGCTGAAGGGCGCCTGGCCAGGCACATGTCACCGGTGCTGCCCACCTGGTCACACCACACCTGGCACAAGGCTGGACCCTGAGGGACTGCTTCTGCCCTGGACCCAGCCTGACCCCTTTCCCATGACCTTGGGGCAAATCTGAGGCTTCTAACTGAGAGGGACCAGAGGTGCTATAAATGCAGGCCGCTGTGGTCATGTGCCTTTAAGAACAACGAAAGGCGGCCCACCCTCGGCCAGGCCTCCCCTGGTCAGAAGGCTCTGTCACTGAGCCTCTTGCCAAGACACACTGCAGCTCACAGCACGTGGCCTCCACAGTCCAAAGCAAACAGGAGCGGGAAAGAGGCTCCCCCTGTCTCACCCGCAGGCACCCCCACAGCCCCTGCCTTCCTGCGTGACCCGTTCTTCTGGTGCCACCTCTAGCACCCACCCCCCTCTGTTGCCCATGGCCTCCCCTTCCCCCAGATGGGGCTCTTAAGCCACCAGGGCCCCAGCACTCTCCCTGGGCGCCTGAGGCCTGGATTCCAAGACCATTAGCACAGGCTGCTACATCACAGTTTGGAAGGCTCCGTGGAGTCCATGGCAAGAAGACAGCAAGAACTGGGCGGCTGCCACCCCTCCCCCAACTTGGCTCCAGCCTGCCCACCTCACTGGACAGGCCCAGAAGCCCAGTGCTGGGTCTGGGCAGGCTGAGGCCACGGGTGAGGCACCCAGGAGAAGGCCTGGCTGATAAGCATTCAGAGGCAGAGAAGGAGCACATGATAAAGCGCCAGGCTGAAGAGAATAATGGTTTTAAGGGCTCCAAAGCCCGGTTACCTGGGTTTAAATTCCAGCTCTGCTACTTACTAGCTGAATGAATTTGGGCATTTGCCTCAGTTTCCTCATCTGTAAAATGGACCTATAGTAGTGCCTACATCTCACAGTGTTATAAGGGTTCAGATCAGTTAATCCACGAAAAGCATTCAGAATCGCGCCTGGTTCCTAGGAAGTTGCACCAAAGAACTATTACTAAAGTTTAAGTGCCAACCACAGGGAATTTTAAAGAAGGAATCAAGATCTCAGTGCCCCTCAATGATTGGTGCCAGGGCTGGGCAGGGAGGCAGGTGGGTCTCAGGTGTCCGGAGTGTCAGGGAGAGAGAGACTCTTGGTGTCACTGTCATTTGGCCTTAACCTTGGAAGGTCTCTACTGAAAACTCTGGGTCTGGTTCTGTGCCTGGCACGGGTAGGGGTCAGGGGCAGGGTGAAGTAGAGAATACAAGATGGCACAAGGCCCCTTCAGGAACTACAGAGCAGAGGGGCCCAGACAGCCCTGTGCCACAGACATGCGGTTGTTGCTGCAATGTTGGCTAGAGGAACTGCAGACATCCACAGATGAGATTGAGTAGTCAGGGAAGAATTCTTAGAGAAGACTTGACTTGAACCTCAGATCAAATCTGGAGGGGAGGTGATCTGGTGGGAAGAACAGGACAGGCAGAGTCGTGGGAGTACCTGTGGTCCACCCAGTAACGCTCATGGTGCTTCATGGTGGGGATTTTTCCAGACCAAAGCAAGAGAGGCAATCACCTTCAACCTCCCTGTCCTCCTGTCCTTCAAGTGCCCCACTCTAAAGCAGAGCACAGCACGGAGGTGTGAGCCCGTGGCCAGAGATTCCCGAACAGAAGGTGGCTCAGGAGGGATAGAAGATGCAAAAGGGGATTTGCTAATACAATTGTAGATGATGCGAATGGTGGGGCGAGATGTGGCTGTACAGAGTGAGGCCTGGGAAGACGGACGGGGCACAGTACTTGGGAAAGAAGAACAGATAAGGGAGATGTGAACTGCAAGGAATCAGGTCAGGAAGGTTCAAGTCTCACAAGTGGATCCCCGAAAAAATGCTCAGGGTAACAAAAAGGGCGTTTACCCTGATGTTCCAGGCAAGAGAAAGAGTAAGAAAGAGGGTAAGTTGAAGGAGACCGAGAGAGGGTGCGGGACCGTGACGGTGACTCAAGGAGGAAGAGGGTCCGCTGGACTCCTTTCTCTCAGGAGGAAGGGTGCTCAGACCGGAAAGAGCTGAGCAGGAGGGCGGTGGGCAAATGGACCCAGGGCGGAGATGGAGGCAGCACTGACACGCCACCCTCTGTGAGCTCTCATCAGCTGGCTGTGAGAGGCCTGGAGAGCCCTTGACAAAGAGCCTGCCAGGCCACTATGAGCAATCCTGGAAGACACAGAGATGTTCCAAGGCCAGAGGACAGAATAGGCAAAGGTCCCAACTTCTAAAGAAGAAGAAGAAGAAGAAGGTGAATTCCAGAGCAGAGATGAGCAACCTCAACACTGGTCCTGATCAAGTGAAACATGCATTCCCGAGGGATGGTCAGAGACCTGGAAAGCAGTTCTGAGCATTCCCCAGGCAGTGCTGAGCAGAAAGGCAGAACAGGAAGGAAGGGGGCCAGGCCACACCAGATTCTGATAAGGGGGAGCGAACCACTGGCCTAGGGGTCTGGGATGTGTCAGAGCTGAGCTGCCAGGGCTTAGGGCTCCCACGATCCCCTGGGGGCTGCAGGGCTGCACTGACAGATTGGCAGCTGATGGCTGACCACATCCAAAGAGGGTGTGACAATTCACTGGTTACAACCTAGGGGGGGTTCTATTGGGAACCTGTCCTGTTGGATGTTTTAATCAGTTCCAGGAGGAGGACAGAGGCGCTGTGCTAGTGGCACCATCTCTTTTAGCGAAAGCTGCGCCAGGATCAGAAGCCAAAAAAAAAAAAGTTCTGAACAGATGGTAATGACAGGTCAAATCTGACAAGACGAAGAGTAGTAAATGGAGAGACGGAAGGATATGGTTTAGTACAGTGATCTTATAACTTACTGTCCAAACTTTTTGGAGTAAATGGGTGCTATTCATAATTATGCCAAAATACTAGGTGCCAACTGGGAGTGTCCTGGGCAACTGGGTTGTATGGGTCACCCTACTTGGCAGTGAGGATGAGAAAGGTCCTGGAGTTTGGGAGACTGTAAGTTCAGTAAGTTGTCTGCCCCAAGTCTGAAACCTTAGGCTGCATTAGGAAACACCTGGACTGGGTGACTTACCCAAGGTGCTGTCTAAGAAGGGGGTAGCACCAGGATTGGCACCCAGGTCTGACTCCCAGGACCGCATCCACTCAATTCTCCTCACAAACGACTCCAGCTGTCCCTTCCTTTGCAGAAGGAGACCAACACTGCCTGCTCTTTCTATTATATCCCCAAATTCCCATCTGAGAGAGGAGCTGGGAAACCAGTCGCCTCATCTACTTCTCCATTCCACCAGTGTCTCCAGAGCAGATCTGATTCTCAGGAGAGTCACAGGAGTGGCTCTGCCCCTCCTCGCCTCCCCTCTGAGAGGAGGGGGCTGACAGGTGGTTTCAGGCCTCCTCTCCAGGCTGCCTCTCTCTCACCCTCTGTGAGCCCCCATGGCAGGGCTGGGTAAGGCAAGGGCACCTAGGCTAAGTGAGTTTCTGGCACAAGACATTACCCAAGGGCTTTGCCAGGAGAGAGTGACTTTGGATTAGCATTTCTCAAACCTCAGATATTTCCACACACGCATGACTTTTTCATATCCTTGAACTACAGATACCATGGTTCACATAGCAAATATATATTTAAAGCAATCCACCTTTTTTTTTTAACTTCAAGAAAATAATTTGTTTAGGAAACTTCAGATTGCCACCATGAATAAACAGCTAGGACCACTGGCCCCAACCATGAAATTACAGAGAAAAAGCCATGTAGTGAACTGGAGCTGTGCTGAGACTGAAGAGGCGGTGCGTGCAGCCTGCTCCCTCTTTGTTACAAAGGAGATTTAGTAGACAGAGGTCAAAGACAGCGACCATCAAGCGAGATAAATCAGAAGGCTCGGAAGAGAACTGAAACTTTTCTCCCTGTGAGTTGCAGAAGTATTTAATACCGCCTCTCTGTACCATCTAAAAGCATCCCATGTTCCACGGTGTTGCGTGGACGACATTTTCAGGAAACCAACCTTGAACTAGAATGATACTTGGTCATTCAAAATGGTTGAAGAAAGAGACTGAAGTGTCCTTGTTAGTGTGTTGAGAATATTAAATAGCATGTACTAACCAGGGTTGTGGTGAGAAATCAAAGAGAAAAGAATAGAAAGAAACTAGAAGTGTGTCTGGTGCCTTCAATGTGTATTTCCGGTCTGGAGAAAAGAGCTGAGGGAACCCTCTGCAGCTGTTACCAGTCATTTGAAATATAAGAGGTCATCCTTATTCTTTAAACTGGCTTCCTCCAGTGCCTAAGAAGTACACGTCTGAGCTCATTTTTTCCTTTTTCTTTCTTTGCTAAAAATGGAGGCTTCTTGGCCCCAGAATTGAGTTGGTTTCAACTAAAAGCCTTAGGCTGACAACTGTCCCCTCCCTTCTAGCTGAGTTCAGCCCCTCTTCAATTGGGGCAAAAATAAAACGGGGGCAATTTCCACTTTAAAGACGATGTCCATAAACAAAACAAACCCACTCCACAATTTGTCTAGGGCATTCCTCCCTCCAAACCCTCCTTATTTAATTTCTGGGGAATTTTAAATAGAGGCCTTGCAAAATCCTGCCCCGCCTGACGTCAACAGCTCTCTGACAATGTGGATTCTTCCACACGGTGTGGGGAGCAGCCACCGCGAATGCTGATGCTTTTCCAGGCTCCTTTCTTGGTTGGAATTTGGGAGCCACTGGTGTCACCCTAGGAGACTGTGGGAGAAGCATGGTACCCAGCAGTGTCCTGCTTGGGGTCCTGTAACTGCATTTCCCAAACCTCAGGCATTATAGAGATCAGGTGTGCAATCAAGCTATCCAAGTAGCACCTGTGTTTTCTTTTAAAAAAACTTGAATACGTATTTCAAAAAGACATTTTCCTATGCCACACTAAATGGAAAACCAGTAACTCTTGGCATAAATAGAAGATAATGGAAAAGCACATACAATGAAACAACAATGCCAAGGACTTCTAGCAATATATCAGGGCAAGTTCTAGCAAGACACTAAGGCTGGGGCCAGATTTTCTCTTGGTCAAACCAACAACATTCGCAAGTGTTAACAACACAGGAGCCCCACATGGAGACTTTGCCCTTGCCCCAGTGTGGAGTGCAAGAGGACTGAAATGAAATAATCTCCTCATGATGGGATTCCATGCCATTTAATACTGTGTCCACCATACATTTGTATGACCCACTCTCTGGGATAAACACTGACTTGCAGAAGGAGCGTTGTTAAGAATACGCAGCCCCTTAGTTTGAATCCAAGCTCGGTCACCCAGCAAGCTTTGAGATGTTGTGCAAACCACTTGTCTTTCTGAAAGTCACTTTCTTCTTCTGAAAAATAGAAACAAAGCCACCTGCCCCACTTACTCCTATAGAGTTACTCTGAGATAATAGATGGCGAAAAGCCTTTGAAAAGTCTCCAGGTTGTAGACAGATGGGGGCAGAGGGGTTATTATTCCGAGCAATTTCAGGAACCTAATGGACTCCTGACTTCCCCCCGGATATAACATACTGCCCAGACTGGATGGTGACCCATCCCTGTCTATTAGAGAAAAGAAAATGAATCTGTCACTTGACAATTTTCTTTCACAGTTAACTTTCCCAATAGCCACATGGGTTTCAAAATATTATCCTCATTTTATAGATATGGAAACTGAGGAGCAAAATGGCCACATACTGGCAGCTCAGTGGCAGAGAGGAATTTGAGAACAAGCCTTTCACGGGCCTTGGGGGGAAATGCCCTCTATCTTGCTTTTTTGTGCACACTGAGCATGGCTCAGAAGCCCCAAATGTGTTGGTCTTTTTGATCCATCACTGTGCCCAGGCCTCATCTTTCAAAGCCACCACCTTTGAGAAGTTCCTGTGACTCCCTGCCAGCGGGGATTCTGCTCTCCTGCCCTTGTCTCCCCCAGCACCCTGACCTTAGGTTTGAGTTGGTCATCCCCCTGAGCCAGACCAAGAGCTCTTTGAGGACAAAGGCCAAGTCTTGCTCATCTTGGCATCCTGTTGAGCCCTTGCCTGGGTCCGTGTTTCAGACAAAGAAGGGGCACAGTAAGCAGTTGCCGAAAACGAAATGCACTGACAGATGTGCACAAGGCTTCCTTCTCCATCCACATCACAGTACCTCCTGCTTCCCTTGGCTCAGTATCTCTCCAGCCCAGCTCCTGGGGTCAGTGCAGGGTCAGTCCTGGGCATCTTCTCTCCAGCTCTCACCCCTCTGGCCTCAGGGCCTCTGCTAGAATCTCGTGCAGCTATTCAGCCCGTGGGCAGTATACCCTCCTCAAGTCCCCCAAATTCAGGAGATACCTCTGACTCATAGCTCTTCTAGAAGGATTTGCCCATAGGGATCTGAGGCCGGGAAATTTTTTGTTACTTGTTGCTAAACTTACCCAAGATCACCCAGTGAGCTATTACCCCCACCTGAGAGCTCTTTCTTGGAATCTGCTCATACACCTGATCGGGCCATTTTCATTTGGGCCTCTCCCCTCACAGGAATGGAAAAGCAAAGCTCAGGGAGGTCCCACAGGCCAAGCACCAGGGACAAGCCCACGCGCTGGGTGAGGCTCCTGGAGGAATGCAGAGGGATGCCACTAGTGGCCCCTCCCCAAGCCCACTCAAAGCAGCCCCACCGGCTGGCCGCAGGCCTCCACTGGGACTCCTGGAGCCACGGCTTCTCATACAGAAACATGAACAAAGCTCTCCTCCTTGGTGGGGGCAACTTGGAGCCCCGGAACAGGCAGCCCCAGAGAGCTGCTACCCCCAACCCCTAGAGGGTGAGTGGGGAGAGAACTACACTCAAGATAGCTTCCTCCAGCATGGTGCCCTACTCGGGGCCCAGGGAACCGCAGAGGATTAACCAGGAGGCAGCAGAATGTGCGGGAAAGAGGCTGGTAAATTACCTGAACTTTCTGGGCCTCAGATTTCTCATCTGTAAAACGGAAGTCAAGCCACCTGTGCTTTATGGGGCAGTGGTGGTGATTATAGGAAAGAAGGTATTTGGCTCACTGTCTGACACATAGGAGTTGTTTCAATAATCCCTTTCTTGCCTTTCCCATAGGTTTCTGATATTAATAGTCTCCAGAAAGCAGCAAAAGGGTTTAACTTGAGCCTGAAATATCCTGGTCCTGGGATAACCATCCTGGAGCCCCAGCTGGGTTTGTGGTAACTTAGGAATAGGTTCTCTCCCTGAGCTGTTCCTGCCCATTTCCCTTCCTGCCTCTGTGTACCATCTTCCTAGTACCTAAGATCTGGTCTGGTAAAGATCCTACCCCAACCCAAGGAGAAAAGGCTACACTCAAAGCAAATAACTCCTAGTGCAGCTGCCCTAGAGGCCACAGGTCCAGGTATCTCATTTGAGACTTGCCACAGTTACAGTGATTGGTCAGGCAGTGTGACTGACACCCATGAGCACCAATCACTGATGGAGCTCTTCCCATCTCTATCCTGTCAATCTCTGGCGCCTCCTGTCCCCACACCCAAAGACAATTACCATCCTGCCTCACAACACACCAGCAACTGCAGTCTCCTAGGCCACGTCAGAAGTGGGTAACTGTCTGCTTCCCCATTAGACTGTCAGCTCCATGACATGGAGATCAAGTCTTCCTTGTTGAGCTCTGTGCCTTGGTGTCTGGCACACAGCAAGAGATAAAGGTTGGGGAATGAATGAATGCCTGATCTCCAGCTCCTGACTACACGCTCGCTTGTTTGCTTGGTTTGGTTGTCTCCACTCTGAATGAGTGGCCAGCCTCTGATCAACACCCCACCATGGTCAGCAGTTAAGATCCTGGTACTTGACGGCAGAGAGACGGGGTAGGAAGCTGGGAAGTTATTCTGTCATTATTTTGTCACTGACCTCGCCTACCCTCCACATCCCCATCTCCCAGCCTCCATGGGGTCATCCCACCACCTCAGGGCCCTTGGAGGAGACACTCCGTTCTAGAAGTGGTCCTAAGGTGGGGAGGCCTGGATGGAGTAAGATAACAGAAGTCAGGGGGTCAAGGTGGGGCCATGAAGATTTCCCCCTTTAAACACGACAGGTCCAAGGCGTCCCAGCTGAGTCCCAGCCCTCAGCCATGGCAGATTATAACTTCACTCCCCAGGCAGTGAGCAATATTGTCATCAGCTCCAACCCCCCAGCTCTGGCCTGTCCCCTAGACTAGAATGTGGATGTCTCCATCCCCTAGTCTCTCTGTCCTGGTCTCTGGATCAGAGTTCCTGCCCAACCTGGCTCTGACTCCATCCAGGCCCTCAACCCTAAAACCACTTCTAGAATGGAGTTTCTCATCCAAGGGTCCTGAGGTGGTGGGATGGCCCCATGGAGGCTGAGAGATGGGGTATGCAGGGCAGGCTAGGCCCTGGGATCCAGAATTATCCTCCCAGCTGCCACATCAGCACCGATAATATGCTCTGGCTCCACCAAAAGTGGAGACCCTTTAAGTCCAAGGATGCAAGTTTGTGTTTGGCTACGCAGTGAGGCCTGGGACACAGGGCTGGGCTCAAAGCAGAAGAAGGGGGTTAAATGCTCAGAAGGGAGGCACTGAGGCGGGACTCTGGATGCTCATTCTCCCTGGGCAAAGCCCCAGTGATAAGGTGAACTTCCTTCCTCTCCTCTAAGGGACAGTCAGTTAAAATCCCACTTTGTTGGCCTTCGCCAACCCTGGTTCTGCTCCCAATACCAATGCCAGAGGGAAGCATGCCCCTCACGATGTCAATACTCTGGGGAGCAGTATTATTTTACGCCCAAGCATGAAGGAGTTGATCTGATGCTTGCCTAGGAGGTGCTGATTGAAGGAAGGGGAGGGGGATGAGAAGCAGGCCCCCCAGGGCTGGGTTGGGGCTAGGCGGAGTGAGAGCCTCATATTGTGTCATGTTCATTGGCTGGTCCGGGTCCGCTCCAATGTGTTAAGCCATTTTCATTTTTTCTCCACCTGACCCTCCCCACCCTCTGCCCAGTGCTAGGTACATGGTGAACATGCAGAAAATGCCAGATTAAATATGCAGAAGGGTCAGGACACTTGGTTGGTGGGCAAGACGGAGATGAGGATGCCCCAGGTAGACAAGAAAGATTCTGGGAAAATGGGCTTTTCCAGTTCTCCCCAAGGAGGAATGGGGCAGCAAACGGGCCAGGCGAACCCCTGCCCCACTACCAGAGGAGGTTGGTGGAGCCCTCCCATGCTGGGCCTTGGAGACCCCTTGCTGGCTTGAATTTTGGCCTCTCTCTACGTCCCAGAGCTATTGCTTTCACAGATCTTGTTTAACTTGAGAAGGACAGGGGAGGAGGGGCAAGGAAAACTGCATTCTTCCCCATCAAAGCCAAGAGTCTAAAGTAATACTTCTGGTTGTAACTGATCCCGGCCTGTTTGTGATTATGGCCCCTTGCTTGCTTTCTGGCAGGATGGTCCTGGAACCCCACAGCATGGCTGATGGGGAGAGACACCCTCGCTCACTTGGATGATCTTGTCTTCGTCTGACATGACCAAAAACATCCGTCAGCCTCTCTGCTTTCAGCAGTTCTCCAGGGCAACACTTCAAAACATTACTTGATTTAAAAAAAGGAGGGACAAAGCCACCCCCAACCCCTACCATGAAATTCCACAACACTAATCATATTCCTTCTGTTACCAGCACCATCCTGGAAAACACGGCAGCACCAGCAGTCTCATTGGCTGATGCAAATTGAAGGAGAGAGGGAGTCCCGGGATTGGACCATCTTCCTCTTTTGCCTACCCCCCACCCCCCACGTGCGCGCGCGTGCGCGCGCACACACACACACCCCCACACCCACCCCTTTTGCTTACCCCTCTCCTTTCATTAGGGGAGAACACACACACACACACACACACACCTTTTGCTGCCATAGCACAGAAGTGGCTTAGCAAAGCTCAAGACTATTTCTCAGCTGTTCTTTCTCTGGAAATTTAATCTGCAAAGCATTTGGCCTCACAAAGCCCATTCCAAAGGTGTCCAGGAGCCCACGAGCCCTGTGATCATCATTACAAACCCAGGGATGTTTGCAGCCAGTGACCCATTTGGCTGCTCAGAGGAGAGCTGGCGGAAGGCTTGCCAACATGGTCAAATTCCCCTCGCCTGCTCCCTCTAAGCTGAAATTGGCTTTTTCTTGGCACCCCAGGGGTTAGAGGGGATCTTAGGACCTCTGGAACTACGGAGATGAAAGGCCTGCTTCTTGCCCAGCTTGGTAAAATCATGATGGTGGGGAATGGGGGAGCTTGGTATCTGAAAAGCAACTGTGGCCACTGTCTTCACTCCTAATCACAGGTGAGGAAAGCTGATGCTCAGAGAGGTAAAGCGACCTGCCTGAGGTCACCTGGTTAGTGGATGGCTGAGCTTGGAACCTAGAATGACCGAGATCCTCTTATGCAAAGTCTGGCATTCCTTCCATGACGGCACACTGCTGCTCTACCCATTGAGATGACACCCTGAGCACCGCGCTAAGTGGCAATCCCTTGACTCAATGCCTTGAGCAAGAAATGGGTGGCTGGAACTGGCAGAAAGCCCCTCAAGGCACAGAGAGGTCACTTGGCCAGGCCAGGCCTGGGAGAAGCCTGTAGCCAACGCTGCAGGCACGGGTGCGTGGCACGAGATCCCAGGCCTGGCTGTGGGTGCATCCTGATTGCAGCAGCTCAAAATCCTGGTGCAATCAAAAGATGGTGAACACGCTGAGTGCAGAGAAGGCTGGGGCCTTGTGAGGGCACAGGTTAGAAGTACAGAAAACAAATGAGAAAAGACAGAGTGTCCAGAAACACTGAGACTGGAGGCCTGGCCAACCTCAACAGCACCCTCACCACCTTCCTGGGGCAAGGCAGGAACAGAAGGGGCAGAAGAGGCAGGGCCTCTGGTCTGGCGGGAGACCTACAGCCAGCCATGGGATGGCCTCACCTCAGCCCCAAGAAGCAGCATTGCTAAATGGGGGGGGGGCTGCATTCTCAAGTTGGGGTGTCTCAAGATGATCTTGCAGGCTGAAGTCACCATGTTTGAAAATGAGTCTGTTTGAATGCATGGGGCTGGGGAGGATATGCAGGAAGCACCCTGAGTCTCGAGCCTGCCTCTGCGCTGCCTGTTCCCAGGCTCTAGCGTTAGCACCAGGCTGAGGGGCCCAGGGTCAGGGAGCTGAAGAGCCCGCTCGCCTCCTCCCCTCACCTGGGGGGCTGGATGGGCCTCAGTCAGGGGTGACATGGGGTACACCCAGCCCTGAGTGGGTGGCAAGGCCTCAATGGTGCTGGGAGTTGCCAGCAGGCCTCAGAGCTAGCCACGTCTGCATCAACAGTCCACAGCCATGTGGCAGCCCTGCCATGAATAAGCCATGTGACACTGGGCAAGTGGCTTCAGTTTTCCAGGCTCTGTTTCTCCTCTGACAAAGGAGTGGTTGGGGCAGATGGTCAGAAATGTCTCCCTCAGCTTGGTGGGGAAGGACAGGAAAAGCTCTCCTTCACCTGACATTTGAGGACCTCAACACACCCCGGTTTATTGCTAGGTGAACATCTTCTCTTAGGCAGCCCCAAGCACTGCTGCCAGGTCACACTTGTCCACACCACCCTCCACACCTTTGTACATGTCATTCTGGTTCACTCAGCTCAGAGCACCTTCCTCCTTCAGTCCTTGTTCAAGGCCCATCTTCTCCAGAAGACTTCCTTGACCACCCAACCCAGGCATCACCCCGTCTCTGAACCCGAGAGTATTCATGAAAACCCAGAGCCGACCATGCCTTCTGGTCCTGCCCTCCTGTCCCCTCCATAACACTGTACGGCCCTCGCAACACTCTGCTTTCTGCCTTTCACATGGTAGGTGCACTGTGAAAATGATCGACTCACTGCATCTGGGCCTTTATCCTGCAAGTAAGAGCAAGTCCTAGAATGCTGTCACCTCCAGCGATGGGAAGATAGGGACGGCTGCTCCACCCCGGTATGGGGCACACTTCAGGACACACAGTAGGTGCTCCGTGTTTGCTGAGTGAATGAGCAAACCACATCCTAGAGAAGCAGTCCCTGCGTGTAGGACGTCACTCAGACAGGGCTGAGACTGCTGAAAGACGTGGGGCGAGGGGGAAAGGAGGCAGGATGGCAGCTCTTCCTTCAGTCCTGTAGGGTTGGGGGAGGGGCCAGGATAGGTCTATTTATTTGGACAAACAGGGAAGGTAGAGTGAGCTGGGGCTCTGACCAGCACCGCCCAGGCACAGCCCAGCCTCTGCCCTCACACCTTTAGCCCTGCCCACCAAGGCCCTGGTGAGCAGTTCTTTGGGGAGACCACAAGGGCTCCCGACCTATCCACCCATCCAGTCCAGCCCTGGCCCATGGACCTGGCTGAGCCAAATTCTGGAACATTCACACAACTCTTCTGCAGGAAACTTGAGTCAGCGTGCTTCCCTCCCCTTTCATATTTCCTCTGACCTGCCCCTTAGCCTTTCTCCTACCCTAGCTGGGTCTTCAGCAGCCCTGACCTCTGCTCTCCTGCTCTCTGTGGCCTGGAGAACTCACGCAGCAGAGCACTCCGGGGTTTGGCTTTCCAAAGAAGTAAAATCCACGAGGAAGAGAAATGCGAACATCCAGATCTCCAAACACTGGATACACAGCATGTGTTGGAAGCCCATGCCCCACCTTGCAACTGTGTAACATTGGGGCAAGTCGCTTAACCACTCTGGGCTTCAATTTCCGCCTCGGAAAGACAGAATGCCAACATCTGCCCTTCCTCTTACCAAGGTGTTTTATAAACTGCATGGTTTTATATCTTGTAAAATATAAAATATTCCGATTCAGAAAGCGGTTACCTTGAAAAAAGTCCCAAATCCCTTACTAGCTAGCATGAGCAGGTACTCCCCAGGTGGCCTTGACCTCTCCTATGACCTCCCAAGCAGGAGTCTAAGAGAAGAGACATGCAGGCTTCAGGCCACTGTGCTTAGAATGTCCCTTTACACACAAGGTTCTGGGACACAGTGACCCAAAGGGACCGATGGGCCAGATCTAACAGGAGAGAAGGATCTGCTATCACAGCACACAGCACTCAAAAGCCCACTTGTGGGGCCGGCCCCATGGCCTAGCGGTTAAGTGCGCGCACTCTGCTACTGGCGGCCTGGGTTTGGATCCCGGGGGCGCACCGACACACTGCTTCTCCAGCCATGCTGAGGCGGCGTCCCACATACAGCAACCAGAAGGATGTGCAGCTATGACATACAACTACCTACTGGGGTTTTGGGTGAAAAAAGGAGGAGGACTGGCAATAGATGTTAGCTCAGAGCCGGTATTCCTCAGCAAAAAGAGGAGGATTAGCATGGATGTTAGCTCAGGGTTGATCTTCCTCACAAAAAAGAAAAAAAAAAAAGCCCACCTGTGGTTTGCTCACTTGATGGCCAGTCCTTGGCCAAGACTCTTTCTTGGAGTTTGGCTTTCTCTCACCTCCCACGGCACCTGGGCCATGTCCCCACAGTCTAGTCCAATAAAAGCTTACGGGAGGCAAATGCGTTTTCTCATGAGCCTGAGAGGTGCCTGACTAAGAAGGGAAATGTAGAGCTGGGGCTGAGACAATTAAATGAACCCAAAAACTCCAATAATTCCATATAGCATATTTCAAATGTAGATAGAAATGAAGTTGGAGTTACATGAGGCAGAAGCTTCCCTCCACTTACTGGGATTCGGCAGCTCAGCTCCCAGGAAGGGGAGCCCCAGTGAAGACTGGCTCCCACCAGGCTTCACGGAGCAGCTGGGTTAACCTGGTCAGCCTGGCTGTGGCCCCGCAGTGAGGCCAGGGAGTCCAGCTCACCACCAGGAACCCAGAGGCTGAGGTTATGGAACCTGAAAAGATGGTGACAGAGATGCGGGCAGTCACCCGGGTAAATCCCACTACCACCAGCGTGGTTACTGAAAACCCAACTGCTGACGGGCGTAATATCACACGGCTACGGGGCAATCTGGGGAAAGAACACAGGGCAATTTCTCAACCCGAATTCCCTGAGGTCCTGACAAATTATACTCCCCAAAAGTGCTGCGATCCCAGGGTGGAAATCTGTTACATAAGAGTAGAGGAAATGTGGTGCAGGGAGATCTGTTCCCTGCTCTTCAGCCGCGTGGTGAGAGCTGTCACTTCTACTGGGGACAAAGGCCGTGTATATATGTGTGTGTATGTGTGCGTGTGTTGAGGGCCTGCGGAGGGTTTCCAGTGTTGCCCCCTCCTTGGGCACCTGGGCCAGGAATGTCTGGGGAGGGGCGTGGGGTCACCTGTTGGCTACTCTGTAGGACTCCCACTTGGTTGTGGTGGCCGCTACACCCAGAACAACACGCCCTGGCCTGGTACCCACCGGTCTCTCCTGCTTCTCTGTCCTCACTCACCACCCCTCTCCCCCAGATCAGGTGGCCTCTGGTTCTCCCTTGGTTCACCAAGCTCCACCTGTTCTCAGCTTTATCGGCACCTCTTCAGAGAGGCCTGCCTTGGCCACGCTCTCTCACCTCCTCCCCCTGCTTATTCGCTACCATTGTGCCCTGTTCATTTCCCGCATTGCACTTTTTCTTTTTTTGTGTGTGTGTGAGGAAGATCGGCCCTGAGCTAACATCTGCCAATCCTCCTCTTTTTGCTGAGGAAGACTGGCTCTGGGCTAACATCTGTGTCCATCTTCCTCCACTTTATATGTGACACCGCCCCAGCATGGCCTGACAAGCGGTGCATCGGTGCGTGCCCAGAATCTGACCCGGTGAACCCCGGGCCGCCGCAGCGGAGCGCGCACACCTAACCGCTTGCGCCACTGGGCCAGCCCCCCGCATTGCACTTTTTATTTTCCTGATTTACTTGTGACTGTCTCTCCACTACATATGAGCCTCGTGAGGGTAGAATTTGTTGGCCTCCGTCACCTCTGGGCCCCAACCTGGCACTTAATGAGCTAGTATGGATTCAGTGACGACCAACCACCTGAAGATTGGCCTTGCCGGGGTCTGGGCAGAGGGGTTTAATTGGTCCCTTGGTGTTCAAACTCAGAAAAGCAGCATTTTGGGGATGCTCAGGAACAGACTTGGTGCAAACTTGTTTGTCCCTCCAAAGGGAAGGCAGCCAGGTGTTGCCGTGGGGCTGAGGCTGGAATGAGCAGCTGGCATCACTCTGGCCCTTCAGCTGGATTTCCAAGGTCACCACCGAACCACATCTTTTGCTCAGAAATGACTATTCGAGGAAAATGGCCTCAGAGGAGTTTGGCACATGACAGGTCCAAGAACCATCATGAGGTCAGAGTGATTGGCCCCTCTACTTGCCCAACTGGAGCAGGTGGAGGCAAGGCAGAGGGTGCCCCACTGCCCCACACAGCAGCTGGCCCCAGGTGGGTAGCTGGCAGCGCTCAGTGCTGACAAGCCCTTGGCATCTCCCTGACAGCAGCCTGTACAGATCTAGCTCGAGGAAAGAGCTATTTCCAGTCCCCGATACACCTTCCCCTGTCACTTTCCTCCCCGCAGCCAGATTGCTTGCTTCAAGTACCACCATTCTCAGGTCACTCTCCTGCTCCCCTGACTTCCATGGCCCCATCCTTCCTCCCCATCCACTTTTGCCCAACTTCCTTTATTAGCACATATCTGCTCGAGGCAACCAGACACCTACCTTGCTGTCTCAGCCCCAACAAGCCAGCCCTCTGCCTGGCACTCCGGAGACTCACATGGAACTGGAATTCCTTCCTCTCTCTGCCTACCTAACCTCCCTCATTCTCCAAGGCCCAGCTCAATGCCTCCAACTCCTCCAGGCAGCCTTCCCTGACTGTGCTAGTCTCCCCCTGCCAACACCCCACCCCCAGCATTCAACAGAGCCACTGCGTGACAGCAGCATGGAGGTGCCACAGGTGGGCTTCTCCTCTCCCCAGCTTGCATGAAGCCCCCTGATCCCACTGGGTCACCAATGGGAACCTGACTTCTGTTTCTAACTCTTCTTCTTGTCTTAGGCTGGGGCCCTAAGCTGCCCAAGGAACGTCTCCAGGGGGACGACTACGGTCCCCAGCATGGTCTCCCTGCTTCATTACCCTGTAGTAAGTTCCCTGCTTGCCCTACCCACCTCACAAAACCATCAGGCTGAGAGAATCCTCAGACACCACCGACTGCAATCCATTCTCTGGCCAAGTGGGGAAATCGGGGCCACAAGAGGGAAACTGGCGTGCTGTGGGCCCCAAGGTCAATCTGTGGCAGAGCTGCCCCAGTCCAGCAGACTTACTAGCGACTATTATGTACTGAGCACTTACTGTGTGCCAGGCCCTGCACTAAGCACTGAATTCCTTTTGAATCAGCATATACCAACCCTATAGCTATGGGTACAATTATTCCCATTTTACAGGTAAGGAAACTGATGCTTAGAGGACCCAAGTAACTTTCCCAGGGTCACCACTAGTAAGTACCAAATCAAGATTAAAACTAGGCTTATCTAAGTTGGAGCTCATGTTTTTAATTGCTAGGCTACCCTGCAATCTCATTCTCAAAACAATCTCTAGCCTGGGGTGAATAAAGCTGGGCCGAGGGGCCCAAGCCTGGATTAGGATGCCCAATTCTGCTCCCAGATTTATACTCTATGGTCCTTTCCCTTCCAGCCAGCTTTGTGAAGTGGAGAACAACTGCACACAAGAGAGTCTTGGACCAGAATGGACTTTGGAATTGGTGATTAGGCTGATGCAGCAGCAACATGCATACACATGCTGCACTTAGAAAGAGAAATGCTGTCAGAGACCAAGGCCTCCTGAGAGCTGGGACAGTACCTCCTGGGCCAGTCGCCACATCTAAATGGAGGTTGATTCATTGGAACCAAACTCTTAAAAGGCTGTTGCAGAGGGGCCGGCCCGGTGGCGCAAGCGGTTAAGTGCGCGCGCTCCGCTGCGGCAGCCCGGGGTTCGCTGGTTCGGATCCCGGGCGCGCACCGACGCACTGCTTGGTAAGCCATGCTGTGGCGGCGTCCCATATAAAGTGGAGGAAGATAGGCACAGATGTTAGCCCAGGGCCGTCTTCCTCAGCAAAAAAAAGAGGAGGATTGGCGGATGTTAGCTCAGGGCTGATCTCCTCACAAAAAAAAAAAAAAAAAAAAAAAAAAAGGCTGTTGCAGAGTTAAGAGTGTTAGTTCACTTATCTGCAAGGCAGACTGCAATAAACCTGCCTTTCTAGCAACAGCCTATCCTATCTTTATTGGGACATCTCTTTTCTAGGGTAGCTTGGCAGTCAGAATTAGCCATCAGGTGGTTACTTAGTAAGCACATAAACTAAGCAAAAGACATAGAAGATATTCAGAAGTCCCTTTAAGACAACAAAAAGTCTGCAAAGCTATCCCAGCCTCACAATACAGTCCACCCCTTACATACTCAGAACACTCACATATAGAGTCTCAGCTCCATAAAGGCAGGAACCTTGTGGGTACGTAGCCAATCAGCACAGGGCCTGCGACAAAGCAGGTATTCAAAAACTGTGAAATAACTGAATGAGTGAATAAATGAATAAATACCATGTAAAGTATATTTCTCCCTTATAAAAAGCCTATGCAGAACTAGTTATAACAATGTTCATGAAGAAATATCTAGAAACAGAATAGATCCTCGATGTTAAAAAGATTCCAACTCACAAAATATGTGGCTAAAGAATGCATTATCTTCGACAACACAAAATAATCACTAGGACACACAAATCTGAGAAAAGCTTATTAGTTTGTCTTATTGATATTTTTCAAATAATAAACGGTTACATTTCATTAAAAAAAAAGCCCATGTAGTATGTATCATCGCCCCCTCACACTGAGGAGGAAACAGAAGTTAAGTGATTCCCACTTACATCACACAGGGTAGCATTTGATCTTAAACCTAATATTCAGATTCCTGATTCTTTGCTCTTTCCACTGTACACACAGCTGTGAAACAACAGTCACAGTCAACATCTTTTTGGGTACCTTACCCGCTCTGTATCTTCTTTTTTAAAACCTGCCCTCCAACAGCCACTGCTGAAGAGGTTGGCTAGGTAGCCATGTTTATACCCCACGGCACTTCTGGTCACAGCTGATTGGCCCAGGGCTAGACACCTGATCTAAGGTGTGCCATTCCATTGGCTGGCCAGAAACCAATCAGATTCAAACATCAAATTTTGAACTCCGAGACCCAGAGGCCATCGTCAGTTAGCGGCAGTTATCTCAACTGAAAAGTCATGCAGAATCTAGTCCTGACAAGCCAGCAGCAGGAGAACAGCTGCTGTTATGAGTGAACAGGAAGAGAAGGAAGGCTGGTCTGCAGTTAGGAAATCCCAGCTGGGCTTTAAATCCACATGGCACCCAAGAGAGAGACAGAGACAAGAGTAGCTGCTTTGGCTCATGCTGACTTCCTGATTCCCAGTCCCTGTGAGGCTGGGATCTACTTCCCACCTTTGGGTTCGGTGAGATTTTCCTACGTCCTTTCAATAATCTCTTGAGCAAGTTTGAGTGGATTTCTGTCCTTTGCTCACAACTCAATTGGGACCAAAGCATTGACCCTGAGGAGATTGAAGATTCTCAAACTCCCCAAGGCTTAGTTTTCTCACCTGTACAATTTCTCACCTGAATGGACCAGCAGAGCTCAAAATTCCTTGCCAGAAAAATGCTTTGATCTTAGATCCTTATAGCTATGTGCCTCCAAAGAAGTATAAGAACACCCAGTGTTATCACGTCGGTGCCGGGAAAGAAGCAAAGACTCAGAGAAGAAAAGCTGACGCAGGAAAATAAGCATCTGTTGACTCATATCCCCACATCCTCTCCTGGCCCCTAGTCCCGAGAAGTAAACAATCCTGGAAAGTTGGAGGCAGCTTTTTTCAACACAGAAATCAGAGCAACCAGGACCCTGCCATCACCACTGTGCCATAAATTAGACCAGATTATGTCTGTTGGAAGGTGAAGCCAATGCAGTCTTTGAGGCATAAGAATGTCCTACAAAGGCAGCATCTCAGGCACTGCTGTCTATGTCAAGGGTGGAGGGGTTTCTAAGGACAAGACAACAATGGCTGCTGCCTGCCTTGCTGGTTGGCAAAGCTAACAAAGCTGTTGAATCTTTCTGCTAGATTTGTCCCTGGTGATCAATGGAGAAAAAGAGTCCTTTTCTGGCTGGGCCCCAGGTCTACTGCTTGACCAAAAATGCTTTCCCTGAAGCCACTCAGGTCCCACTTTGGGCGTCTTTGACTTCTGTCCACCTATGCTCCCTGGAAGAGGCTTGTGCTGGGTACACATCACGCTCCTAAGCTCCTCTTAGCTGTTGCTTGTCTCCAAGTTCAAAGGAACAATTAACAAATTCCCACTACCTATGAGCACTGTGCTGGAAGGTGGGACACAGCGACATCCTTCTGCAATGATGTTCCAGGGAGCCCTGCGGTCATCTCAACCAGCCCCCACCTTTCCCCTCTTTCCAACTCGCAGCATCACCAGCTCAGTCATGATCCCACCAGGGATCAGCCCACTCTCACCCTCCCCCCACGTCCTCTGTAGAGGGGGAGAGATCTCAGCTGTTGGACTCTAGGGAAATGACCTAACCTCTTAGCCTGTTACTTCAGCCACAAAATGGTTCAAGTCCTTCTACTGCCTGGGGTCCTGCCATGATTCCAATAAAGTGATGCCTGTGAAGTGCATGGCCTGACACCTGTTGTTTACTGTTTACTGACTCTGAATTGCTTTCCAGACATACATTGCTCTTTAGACCAATGAAATTACAGAGCGCTGGCACAACCACACCTCCAAATCCCTTGGTGGCTATGGTCCCAGCCAGAGAGCTTTGATGAGCAGGCGGAGCCAGAGATGGCCAGATCCTTTTGTGAACACTCTACTAGAAGGACTTCCAGTCAAGTGAGAAGGGGACACAAGCAGAGTCCTGGCTCCCAGTGGGCAAGGCGAGGCCCTAGGGGGCAGGAATGGTGCTCAGTGGGGCTGCTGCCCCAACAATTCAAGTGGAAATGCCTCAATACGCCCACCAAGTGCCAAGGTCAAAGGCATTACAATTGAGTCTTTGTTCCAGAGTGCAAAAGCCTCACTCACCACTCCTTCCTAAGCCAGCCTGCAGGATGCACAACACACCTCCCCTCCCCCATCATCAGACGTCCAGCTTCCTTGAACTGGGAAACCACCCTCCCAAGGATCTGCAGTGCGGCCCTCTTCCTTTCTCCTCTCCACCCATGTAGCTTCTCCGGTTAAGGTGGTCATACACTCCAGGCCTCCCGGTTTCTGACAGCAACAGAGAGCATAGCTTTGCATGGTGGACATAGCACTCCAAGGTCCCTGTGTAAACAGCTTGTGCTGAACAGCTGTCTCCACCAACGGTAAAGATACAAAGTCCCAGAGAAATGGAAAAGCCACGTTCAGGGAGGCTTTCGATACCTGACACCCAGGGCCCTCTAGAGTCTCCCAGCCACTGAGTTCAGACCTGGGAGAGGGCTCAAGGAGCTCATCTGCTCTAGGCCCTGCTTCCAAGCAGCCACCAGATTATCTCCATTTTACAGAAGGGATAACTGAGGCCCAGAGGACTAAGGGACTTGAAGCCACCCAGCCTATAGGTGGTGCGTAGAGCCCTGCTTCCAAGGACAGCAGCTCCCTCAGAGGGTCTGTGTGCCAGACTGGGCTGCTCTGTGGAGTCAGGCTGCCTGAGCCCCTTCAAACAGCCCTTGGGGACTCCTCAGGAGAGGAGGTGCCTGCACGTTTTCCAGGCCTAACACACAACCCCCACTTTGCCAAGGCTCTCCCTCCCCTACTCCTAGGCAGAACTCCAAGTGTTCCCAGTGTCCTGGATGAGGATGGGAAGCAGAGGACACACACGTCCCTGGCAGTCAGGCAGTTTTATAGCAGGCTGACTTCCTTTTGTGTGGGGTCTCCTTTTCAGCCATCCTGGCTAGCGGCTGGTACCCAGAGACATGGGGCTCACTCCTCCTGCTGTTCCAGGGTTATACAGCTGTGATGACATAAGGCAGGTGAGGTGGCAGGAGGGTCCCTAAGACAGAACTCTACTTCTGAGCAGCCCTGACCCTATACGGAGAAGTGGGCTTGCCTTTTTTCGGAGCAAGCTCCAAAACAAACATCTCTCTCTCCTCGGTGGCTGCCTCCAATCGCACCACTGGAGATCCCTTCCTTTGGGTCCTGAGGTGCTTAGGGTTTCCAGAGCCAGGCCCCTAGGACAAATGCAGCTCCCCTAGGGGATGAGGAGGTGGGGCTGGTACTGTGACAAAAGTTGAAGGCAAAGCTGTGCGGGAAGGGAGGCCAGCGTGGGTACCTGGGGTGAAGGGCCCAGGCCTTATGCTGGTATGTGGCTCTGCCAGGTGAGGACTGCTGCTGCCAACCACCTTGGCGATAACTCCAGGCACAAGGGCAGAGCCTGCCTCTCTGAGAGTGGAACATGCTGTGAAGACCCCAGACTCAGGAGGGCCATGAGTCAGACCTATGTTGGCATCACAGCCCTGTTTCTCAGAGAGCACAGTTCCTGAGGCTCCTGCAGTAGGAGTCTGAACTCACTTTCCCCAGCAGGCCTACTGGGATTTCTCCAGCATCTCTACAGCTACTTGCTGCCCACAGGCATAGGAATCAGAGGCCCAGGAACATCCCTGTTCTGTTCTGCTTTTGACCGCAGGTGACTCACTTCCACTCAATTTTTCTGTGCCTCAGTTACTCTATCTATAGAATGGGCACAGCCATTCTTTGGTCTGCCTTCCTTTCTGGGCTCAAAATATTGGAAAGGAACAGAGTGGGACAGGAAAGAAGAACAGGCCCCTCCCCTCTGGGAGTGTCCTCTAAACACAGCCCAGAGAGGCTCCTATGCACGGGGCCGTCCCCCGCAGCAAACTGAAACCGAAAGAGAACATCCTAGGAACCAATTCGAGCCCCAGTAAGCTGTGGGCAAACTGCTGATGGATGTCTTGGGCCAGAGTCTGTCCCTGGCCCTGCATCTCAGACTAACAGACTCAGGCCCTCCTCTCTCCACCTGCAGAGACTCCTGCTGCAGATGGCTTGAGGCACTTGGGCCCGCTCCCCGAGAACCCTGGAACCAGCAGCCTCCTGGAGAGCCATCGGCAAGGCCCCAGACAAGACAAAGCCTCAGCTCCCAATGACAGGGCAGCTGCTGAGGACCCTCCCTGGCCCCAGGACCTGGCTTCACTCCCCTGTCTGGGCCCGCTTCCCAGGTCCTGGCAGCCTTCAGCTCAGCAGGGGGGCAGTCAGCTCCCCACCCAAACACTAGCCAACCGCCTCAGGCCTGGCCTTTCCTCAGACAATCCGCCAGGGGCCCGAGGACCCCAGACCCCACAGTGATGTCATGGCCTGCCTTCCCTACCAGCTAACCCAGTTCTCCAGCCCCCGCCTGGACCCTGACTTGGAATATGGCCCCAACATGGGAAGCTGCTGTAGAGCACCCTTAAGCTGGGTGCTACCTTCCCCATGGGCCTCAGAGGGCATGGGGACCCTGAACACAGGCTGGACAGTTACACCCACGCTGCCACCCTGGCCTTGAATTAACACGAGCTGGTCAATTACCGCGCTGTGGAGACATTCTTCCACCACCAGGCAAACTGCTGGCCTGCAGCCCAAACCAACAGGGGAAACTTCAGCCTCCTCGGCCCTCTCCCCGCCAGATGGAAATAACGTATAGCTGCAAAGGTGGGGGAGGAGGAAGGGAACAAAAACCAGCCGTTTGAGGAGCCAGGCCGGAACCCTAGTGGCCGGCCAGCCGTCCGGGGCACTCACCGCTTTCGTTCTTCTCAATGACATCCACCACCTCCCCGGCCTGGAGGCTCAGCTCCGAGTTCTCTTGCTTCTTATAGTTGGACACCACCACGTACTGTTCCAGGATCATGGGCTCGGCGTTGGTGTCGGCACCTGGCGAGGGCAGAAAGCACGCGGTGAGCCAGCGGCCAGCCATGGCCCCGCGGCCGGGGCGCCCTCTGTCCATGGGCCTCGGGGGAGGCTGCTCTGTCGCCAGCGCCACTCCGAGGGGCTGCCCGCAGCCAGGGCTCGCAGCTCACTGGGCCCCAAGGACAGGCCATATAGCAAGGCCCCACACCGGCCCGCTGTAGCGCGGGGACCGGGGGACATGGGGAGCCGGGGGACAGAGGAGGGGTGGTGGGGAGTAGAAAGAGACAGAGACGGAGGCCAAGGAAACTGAGAGGAAAAGCCTTCTGCCGTGATGAGTTAGTCCCAGCCCCGCACGAGGGAGTCAGAGGAGAGGCCTGGGGCGGACACGGTCTCTCCAGACCCCTGGGCCGCAGGGGCGCGAGGGGAGGGCCGCGAGCGGGCGGGTGGGCGGCCCATGAGGGCTGAGGCCAGAGCACAGGAGAGAGAGAAAGGCAAGGCCCGAAGGAGGGCTCCTGCCTCCCTCCAGCCCCTGTAAACCCAGAGAAAGAAAGTCAGCAGTCCTCCCCTCGGGAGGGAGAGGGAGAGAGCGGGAGAGAACGTCTCCGCAGCCAGGGCCCAGGCAAGAAGTCAAGAGGGTTTGAGGCCGCCAATCACTGGGGTTTACTCGCAACCCTTAAATAGAAACACATGAGACCCATCGAATGAGGAGCCGGGGGTGGAGGCAGGGGAGGGGGAGGAGGGCCGAGACTGTTTACTTGAAACCCAAGAAGAAAGTCCCAGCACCAGCGGCTCGCGAGCCCAGCCCACCCCCCGCCAACTTTTCCTCAAGTCCGGCTCCGTCCCTGCCCCTCGGGCTCACCCAGGCGCTGCCACCGAGCCCAAGGGCCTGGTGCAGATGGAGCAGCCCTGGGCCCGCTCTCCCAGCCCCGCTTCCAGAGGGAGCATCCTCCAGCGTCGCTGCCGCCCTCTGGCCACAGGGAGACTGACTCAGTCTCCCTCTGCCTTTAAGCTCTGGGGCTCGTGGCCAGGCTCCTGGAAGCCTCCAGCTGCCCTCTCCTGGCAGTTTCATGAAGCTCGAGGGGTCAAAAGGTGGGCTCAGCAGAAGGAGGGCAGGCGGGCAGGAAGCTCCCAAGAGCAAGCAACTTCTCTGTCCTCAGCCACTGAGCCAGGGCAACATCCATTAAGCAAGCATGGGGCTGGGAGGTGGACAGACTGGGCGCCCATCTCAGCTTACTGGCTGTGTGGTATTGGACATGCTGGGTGGAGGTGGGCATAAAACATCTAAGACAATACATGCCCTGCTAGGAGCTGAAAGGATCCAAAAACCAGAGACCTACTGGTCACTTCCTACAGGAAGCCTTCCTAGACTACCTCCAGCCCAAAGAGAATTCCTAGTACACGTAAACTGTGTCTACCCCCCTATACATTTGCCAATCTTCTGGAAGGCTGGGGGCTTCACACAACCACCCTGGCTATAGAAATGGCTGAGAGGGTCCCTAGGCACCACACGGCCCCCTTGGTGCTTCAGCCTGCAGCCACATTCCCTGCATGCCTGGGTCTAACTTGGCAAATGTTCTGTGCCAGGCATGTACACTGTCCCACTTTATTCTCATAACAACCTTCTTACGTCCCAATTTCACAAAAGGCAGCTCAGAGGCCCAGAGAGGGCAAGAGGCTTGCCCCAGCTCACACAGCTGCAATGGAGAAAACCAAATTCACTTGGTGTTTTAGGTTTAAGCCCATCTCTCTTTCCATTAACAGAACTGCCTCTGATTTCTGTTTCCAGACATCCCCTTCTTCTAGCACAATGAACCTCAACTCGGTCTCACAAAATTGCCTGGGGAGCTTTTAAAGAATACTGGTGCCTTGGGGCTGGCCGGTGGCGCAAGTGGTTAAGTGCGCACGCTCCACTGCGGCGGCCCGGGGTTCGCCGGTTCGGATCCCGGGAGCGCACCGACGCACTACTTGGAAAGCCATGCTGTGGCGGCGTCCTATATAAGGTGGAGGAAGATGGGCACGGATGTTAGCCCACAGCCAGTCTTCCTCAGCAAAAAAAGAGGAGGATTGGCAGATGTTAGCACAGGGCTGATCTCCTCACAAAAAAAAAGAATACTGGTGCCTGGGCCCCACCCCTGAGACCCAGATTTAACTGGTCTGGGGTATTTTTTAGACACTGGCTCCTCCCCCGTGGTTCTTAGGTACAGCCAGGGGTGAGAAGCACTGCCTAGATCTTTGGGTCTTTCCATTGCGGAGGCTCTATTCAACCTGGGGCAGGGGGCAAAGGAGGGGAAAGAAACCCCCTGCCCCTGGCAGTTTGCCACGAGGTGTGGGCCCCACAGCCCCAGCTCAGCCCTCTGGAGACCCAGAAGGGACGCTGCCACATGGATACATACAAGCACAGCCCCAGGCAGCCCCTCCAAAGCCAGGATTGTATTTCAGGCAGAAATGCAACCAACAGCTGGGCAGCAGGGCCAGCCCAGCCCTGCACTTGGATGGGGCCAGCTTCTGCGCCTGCTCTGCCAGCCGGACAGAGGCCGCACTGGGCACAGCGCTGACAGACACTACCTCCTACTGTGCCCCTGGGGGACATCAGTGCCTCTGTGGCCAAGAGCACTTCTTAAGTGCACCCAGCACAAAAAGGGCCAGCCCCTCCCTGTGGGATACAGGGGCTCCCTTTCCAATTTGTGCGAAAGGAAAACTCGATACAAACAGAAGAGAGGGGTTCCCCAGCAGGTTAGAGAGCTTGCAAATCCTGAGAGCGCTCAGATTATACCGAAAAGCAACAGCGAGTCCTCGTTAGGGCTCACTCGCGGTCAGCACTGTGCCAAGTGCCCGACCACATCATCCTGCTGTCTCGTTTGATCCTCATGACAACCCTGTGCGGTAGGTCCTGTTATGTACCCATTTTACACACAGGCAGACTGAGACTCATGAGGGTAAGTAATTTTCCTAAGGTCACACGGCTGGGACTGAACCCAAGCCCACCTGACCCTGTTGCTTGTGTTCTGAACTTCTGCACTGTACACAACCTACAGAGAGCCACTTGTCCCCGGTTTCCAAGGAGGGACCCTGCCTCATCCTATCCCCCCGAGACTGAGTGTGGGTTCCTGTTGACTCTTGCTACATCCATTGACCAGATCACAGTGCCCATTAGGTGGCAGGAACTCAGTGAGTGTTTATGAAATGAATGGACGAAATGAATGAACAGGCAGGCAGACGAACAGAGTGATTTAATGGTTTGTTTGGAGCCAACACAGATAAACCAGGCAGGGCCTCACCTCTGAAATCTGGGAAAACTAGACAACTCAACTCTGGGAGGGAGAAAGGGGAGATGGGGAAACAGATGCACAGAGGAGCAAGGAGCGATGGGTTTGTGGCCAGAAGCTTCTAGAGAGGACAAGTGGGGTGCTGGGAGTGGAGAGACATCCGTTCATTTTGATCTAAGCCAAGGAAATCTGAGGCAAGATTTCAAAGAGGGGAAAAATCCACATACCCCCGCCCCCAGCTCCTTGGAAAATTGGCCTGAGCTTTCTGCAGACTGACACTCTGCGACAAAGGTAGAAAAGTTAAGAAAAAGTTCTCCAGGCATTCTAGAGCACAGAAGACAGGTGGCGGCACTTCTTGGAGGCTACTCCAGAGGCTGTGGGACGGGATAGATGGACACACAGACAGACACTGTCCTCCTGGCTCCCCTCCCCTCCCCCAGCACACGCAGGCTCCCAGCTCGCTCTCTCTGGCATCTGCCTCTTAGGGTGTTGCCTGCCTGGGGCTGCCCGGGCGGGCGTGAGCTGGGAGCAGGTATCCAGATGAGAAACCACTCAGCAGGCGGGCCGGTGGGTGATGTCATCCCACAGAGGCTACTCTGGATCCCCTCCCAGCCAAGGCCTGGAAAATTGGGGGCTGAAGGAGTGGGCCCAAGGGAGGGGGAGGGGCAGTGGAGGGAGCCTCCTGTCTTCAGAGGGGAAGGGTTTGGCAGAGGCATGGAGAAGGGGTGTACCTCTTACAGAGAGCAGAGCCCCTCCCAGGTTGGAAGGGGACTTCATCAGACTCTCATCCAGGGGTGGGCCCTTGTGCCTTACTAGAGCCCCTGGCTGGATCTGTTGGGGCTCCGGCAGCTCCCTGGAGCCCTGCCCCACCCTTGCCTCCCACTGCATCCCTCCAACTACCACCTGGATGGACCCTTGGCTCCGGCCTGATCCTGGCTGCCAGCTTACACTTCTAAACGAGGCTTTTGCCAAGGCAGTCCCCGGCTCCAACACTTTCAATGGGTCCCTGTTGCTTATAGAATAAAGGCGAAAATAGTCTTTCTTGACAATCTGAGCTCCCCAAGTTCCCTGACACACAGCCCCTCTGTTCCAGGTAACATTCATGATTCAACACACGTGTATTGAGCACCCACTATGTGCCAGCCACACTGTTCCATGCAGGTTCTTACTTCCAAGCCTTTGCTTTAGCTGTTCCCCCGGCCTGGAATGCCTTCCCTTCTACCAATCCCAATTCTGCCATCTCTGCCCCTCCAGGAGTCACCTGATCGCTGCAGCCGCAGCGCTTGCTCCGGTCGAGTACTGGATTTTTATGGGGCCCTGCTTCCCACCTAGACCATGTGCTTTAGACAAGAGTCTCTGTGATGAGAGTAGACACCAGGATTGGCACCAGAGGACAGGGCATTGGACACAATAATTGCCCGAGATTCATGATGCAAAAGCAGAAAATTGGAGTCATAGAGTCTGAGTGCCCTTACTAGCCCTGTGGCCCTGGGGAGGACACAACCCCTCTGAGCTTTAGCTTCCTCATCTGTAACCAGGAACAACAACAGTACCTACCTCACTGGGTGGTTCTGAGCATGGTATGAGGTGACAGGGTTAATGCCCTATGTAAACTACAGACGGCGTTTATGAAGCAAACAGGAAATGGGAGATTTGGGGAGGAGCAGGGGGCGTTTAGGTTCCTCTGAGCCTCACAACCAGCAGGCGGCTCAGGGCAAGGGCCACAGGCACCAGGAGAAGGGCAGCCGCAGCTGTGTTCCTGCAACACACCTCTCTCTCTCAGACCCCACCTCCTGGCAGGCAGTGGGCACTTGCCAGCTGGAGAGCCAGATCAGAGACCCCTGGGCCCACTCTGGGGTGGAGACCAGGTTACGCAGCTGAGGACCCTTATCTATAAGGATCTCCAGCGTCAGCCCCTTACCTCTGAGTTTCCTGTCTCATCGAAGTCTCCAGTATTCCAGATGGGGAAACCAAGGCCCAGAGAGAGCTGGAGACTTGCCCAGGTCTCCAGCCCTGGCCTCCAACTCTGGCTGGTTTCTCGGGCCCACACCACCTCCCCTCAGCTTTTCACTCCAAACAGCTGGGCTCATCCTGAGAAGCCAAGCCCTGTGGTGGCCCTGGCCCCAGGCTCCCCATGCTCTCCACGACCCTCCCAAACCCTGGGCATCCTACCAAAGTCCCTCTAGTACCTCACAACTGGTTCCTCCCAGGCCTCGGCCTGCCGGCTTCTCCACAGGCCTCGGGCAGCCAGGCTATACGTCTGGTGAATAAAATGTACTGCTGTGGGCCAAGCAGGCTCTGGCTCTCTGGCTTGTGGAGAGGGAAGAGAGGGACAGGAGCCCAGCAACTGGCTCAGGCCCAGGCCCTCGTCACAGGCAACACCAGGATGATTGCAATGAGTCCTGCTGCCTGCTGCCTTCTCTGGCCCCTCTCAGGAGGCCTACCTCCCCTCCCTGCCCACAGCTGTGTGTGTGGGGGGGGGCTGAGCCTCAGGCTCTGACCCCTGGGGCTAGCCCAGCCCCCCTCTGACCCCTGACCCCTCTGTCTGGTCCCCCAACCCCTGAGCCTGAACCTCTGCTTTCAAGTTTGGGCTGGGAAAAGGGGGTCAGGGAGCACTCTCAGAGATGGAGGACCCTTCCGGAGGTCCCGCCCCTCTGCCTACCACCATCTCCTTCAAGCAGCTGAGAACCCTGCTGGCCAGGTTTTCTGCCATTGTCCAGTAAGACAAAGACAAGCTCCTGACCCCTGGTCTAGCTCTGCCCAGACACAGGCCCAAGTCCCTGAGGCCCCACAGGCCCCATCCCAGGCCAGGCAGCCCAAAGCCTGGAAAGGCCTGAAGCCAGAGGCAGCTCCCAGCCCTGGATCCCTGCGTGGGGGCTGTGATCTCTGTCACAGGGCTCCAGGCCCGGTGTCAGGGACTTCAGCTCTCTGCCTCAGTTTAACTGCCTGAAGCGATATTCATCACCTCTGGCGGGCCCATCTCACAGGATGGCCACTTGGGTTAATGCTGAAGATGATGGGAGCCTCATCATCACCTGAGCATTTTCTGTGTGCCAGGCTCCTGTGAGGTGGCACTGCATCCGCTCAGAGAAGTTACGCAACCCGCCCAAAGCGGCATAGCCAGGACGTGGCAGAGCTGGGATTGAAACCCACATACTCCAGGTCCTGAGTGCATTTGCTCACACACTCTGCCACGTGGTCATCACCCATCAAAGGGCTCCAAGGCTGGATCTCAGACCTAAAAAGGGTTAAAAGGAAAGCAGAGGGTACAGCCAGTGGAAGGGCAGGAGAGGGCTGAGGAGACACCCGAATGCTGACAGAGAGCTGCTACACGTCACAGGGAAGCGTGCGGACAGCAGCCGGCGGCACTGGCTCCCACACATGCATGCTTGGGACATACACGTTCCCTCACAGGCACTCACATGCACACAGGCAGTACCTGTCACGTCCTTCTTGGGAGACTCAGTCCAGCTGGAGAGCCACACTTCCGAGTCCCCCGAGAGCAAGCAGCAGCAGGAGAGGAGAATCAGAGGAGGAGAGAGAACCGTTAGGCAGGCAGGAGGTCCACCCGGCGAGTGGAGTGGCTGCAGGCGCCGCGTTGGGCCGGCGGCGGAAGGCGGGGGAGGGGAGGGGAGTGATTTCCTGGCCCTGGTCTGGCTGTGGGGCGTGGGCCGGAGTGATTACAGAGGCGCTGGGACACAGCCGGCTGGGACGGGGATAATGAGGTGTCTGGCGAAACGCAGGAATCCTCTGTAGCACAGAGAATCCTACACAATCCTGCCTGGAAGAGGGCCCATGGGTTATCACTATCCTGGAGAAGCCTGGATCTTTCTCTCTGGCCATGTGGGTGGCTAGCCTCACAGGGCCCGGTGGCTCCAAGGATCCTCACAGGCCAGCAGGCTCAGCAGCCTGGACCTGGAACCTCAAACACGAGGGTCGGGGAGCCCAGACCCACCATTGGGCCCGAATGTGTTGTCCAGCCCTCGCCCCCGCCCCACCCCCTGAGGAAGACAGGCCCAGCAGAATAGAAGGAAGCCTCACTTTAGAGAGTCTCACCCCCCAACTCCAGCCCAGAAGGATGGGGACCTTTAGTGACCAAAAGAGATGAGGGCTCTCTTCCAGGCTCAGACAGTCGTGTCTGATCTGGGCCTCAGTTTCCGCATCTATGAAGTGAGGTTAAAAACTGTCCTCCTGCTAAGAGGAAGGAGCGAAGTCAAATCACCTAAAAGAACATACAATTATGAGACGTGATACGGTAACATTATAATGAGGTAGAAAGCTCTTAGGCTCATCAACAGTGGGGACATTTTTAGAGCATCAGTGGGTCAACATGTGAGGAGCACCGACAGTACCCACAGTGTACACTGGCGCATTCACTCCCCATGACGATCCCTTAACTGGGCATGCATTTTTACCCCATTTTACAAGGGAAGATTCTGAGTTCAGACAGGGAAAGTAACTGGCCCAAGTTCCCACGAGCACAGAGCAGCAGAGCCAGAAATGGAACCAGGTCTGGGAACATCCCGGCCGGTGCTTTCTCTGCTGCTGCTTGTCGCCTCCAAAGGACCACAGTGCTGGCTGCAGCGGAGACAACGAGAAGGAAACACTGAGATGTACGTGTGCGAGGCAAACCCTCGCACTGTGCACCCAGCGCTGGCCAGGAGAGCTGCCTGACCCAATGCCAGATAGCAACAATAATCCTAACAGCAGCAAATGTTTATACAGCATTTACCGTACGCTAAGTATCGTGCTGAACACTTGCATATGGTAACTCATTTGTGTTTCACAATAATCCTATAATGATAAGATACTCCTTCCACTTTGCAGATGGGGAAAATGAACCAGAGAGGTTAAGTAACTTGCCCAAGGTCACACAGCTAGTACAGTGTCCACCTCTTGTGGGGACACAGACCTCAGAGACCTCAGGCAATCAGTTTGACACCGCTCACCATTTGAAGCAGCTAACTCTCCCTCACTCAGCAAGCCACCTTCCAGCTGCAGGTCGGCTTGCCATGTAGGACTGGGAAGCCTGGTCCTTCCAGCTCTCACCGTAAACCAACAGAACAGGGCTCTGGTGGGGACGTTTAGTGAGGCCTCAAGAGTCTGACTGGATTCAAATCCAAGCTCTATCCCTTTGAGGAAGTTACTTAACCTCTCCAGACCTGTTCCCTCACCTGTAAAAATGGAGATGAACTGATATGCTTACCTTCTAGGTTGCTGTGGGGATTAAATAAGGTAATATGCAATGAGTGCCCCAGTATATAGTCAGTGCTCAATGATAGTTAGCCACCATTGGCAACATTTACCATGAGCTTGGTTCAATCAGCTCTGGGGGCCCCAGGAAAACCACACTCCTAGAGCTACAAGGAGAGAACCGGACGGTGTTTGATACTGGATGCACCAAGAAAATGCTGGCACCTGGTTAGAAATCCCTCCTCGTACACACCCCCAGACACCAGTCCAGCTGACACTGGGGGCAGAGGGACTCCGGGGGACTACACCCAGAGACAAATCTGTGGCCAGAGCCTCTCCCTGGGCCTAGCAGCCCGACGCCTCCCTGGGCAGCAGGAGTGCTGTGGCCCTGCTTTCCAGCCCTGGTGGGGCTGAGACAAGGTGGATACACCCTGGCCCCTGAGGCTTTAAGCTGGTGTGGCCGAGTGGGTCTGAGTTCAGAATGTGAGGCTTCATCGCCTGGTGCCACATCTTTTGGGGGCTATAACTTCCTATCGCTGTACCCCAGATGTGGCGAAGTGGGCTGCCCCTTGGCAAGGCCATCCTAACCCCCCGGGCAGGCCTAGGGCCAGGCCCATCCCAGCCCCATCTGGCCCCACACAGCCCTGTGCTGACCCAGCTATGAGGTTACCCACACCTCTCTCCATCTCTGCTGACTTGGTTACTTTGTACACCTTCCTTTTTGGTTTCTTTTGGGGTTCTTCAGAAGGAACCTTTTTGGGAAATGCTAACCTCCTTCAGTGAGGCAAAGGGAATTATTTCACCTGTGCCTGGAGAACCCAAGAAGACTTGTTCTGCTAGAACAAGGGTCGGCAAACTTTTTCTATAAAGGGCCATAGAGTCAATATTTAGGCTTTGTGGGCCATGAGGTCTCTGTTGAGACTACTCACCTCTGCTGGTGTAGCTCAACAGCAGCCCCCAACAATTGGTAGAAGAATGAGTGGGCAGTGTGCCAATAAAACTTTATTTACAAAACCATGTGGTGGGCCAAACTTGGCCTGTGAGCAGAGGTTTGCCAACCCCTATGCTAGAAGATGAGGGCTATCAGGGAGGGTGAGCTGCTCTTGTCATCAGGGGGAGATGCTCCAAAACCCTAGGAGAGAAAAGTGGGGACCCCCAGCCCACCTACACTAAATGCTTACAAAGTCTTTGCTGCTTGGATGATTTTTTTCAAGAATCATCTTGAAGGCTGTGAGGCCCTTCCAGGACCTTGGGGTTTGGGCATTTGGGCAGGCAGTGGGGAGTGGACAGGAAAAGATCCCTCAGCCTCTGGAAACTGAGCCCCCACCACTGCGCGTGGAACAACCCAAGCTCATGCCGGCCCCCTTCACCCCCCATAAGCAGGTCTTCCCTTCTCTCTCCAAAGGAAAATGGGAAGTGGACCAGAAACGAGCCTGTCTTTTTAAAATAAAAGTCTTTTTAAAGCACGATTTATTTCTCAGGCCCCTGGATCCACAGAATTAATCCAGTTTCGCTGCTCCCATCCCAAACTCCCCCCTTTGGAGTGCCTTCTCTCCAACCCACCAAGCAAGCCCTCTCCCAGGGTGGGAAGGACCCCTGCCTCTGCCTCATTACAATGAACAGAGGGGAGCCCTGGCTCAGAACCCCGGCCCTCCGGCCAGGAGGCAGACGAGGCTGCTGGCTCGGGGCTGGGAAAACGGAGAGGCAGAGAGACGGGGTGAAGGAGCGAGAGGCAGGCACAGCCAAATGAGCAGCTGTGACCGACACAAACCAACTGCTTCCTGCCCTCCCTGCTGTCTCTACCTCCCTCTCCTCTGGGGACAGAACCAAGGGCCTTACAGAGCAGGGTCACAGGGCCTGGTGGAAAGCGAAGGGTCCCAGACTAGGAATCTGCACAACTCGTTTTGCTGAGAACTAGCTGTGTGACCTTGGGGAAGTGACTTAACTTCTCTAGGCCTCAATGCTCACATCTGTAAAATTAAGCATTTAGGCCTACTGATCTCCAAGGTACGTGAACTCTTCCAGAAGAAACCTGCTAGTCTCCAAACACAAGTGCACCACAGCTGAAACAAATCTTTCCAGAGAAACAGACTGCCTTTCCAGGGAAAACTACTTGAGTGTGCGCTCAGTATATGGAAACTCAAGTGAAAAAAGCAAACAATTCAGGAGGCATAGACGGCAGAGAACTGAGGCAAGAATTTTTTTTAAATCTTGTTTCTTGTGCTTACTCTGCCACTTAGCTCACCGATTCTGGGGCATTTAGCAAATCTCTGAGCCTCTTTTTACTTCTGTAAAATGGGGCTAAAAATACCTACCCTGTCTTTTTCATAGGGTTGGGTTTTTTTGTTTGTTTGTTTTTTAAAGTTTTTTTTTTTTAATTTTTTCCCCAAAGCCCCAGTAGATAGTTGTATGTGATAGCTGCACATCCTTCTAGTTTCTGTATGTGGAACTCGGACTCAGCATGGGTGGAGAAGTGGTGCGCCGGTGCGCGCCCGGGATCCCAACCCCGGCCGCCAGTAGCGGAGCGCGCGTACTTAACCGCTAAGCCACGGTGCCGGCCCCTGTTTGTTTTTTTATTTTTTCATTTTTCACTTTTGGTGAGGAAGATTGGCCTTGAGCTAACATCCATGCCCATATTCCTCTACTTTATATGGGACACCGTCACATCATGGCTTGACAAGCAGTGCGTCAGTCCACGCCCGAGATTCGAAGCTGCGAACCCCAGGCCGCTGAAGTGGCACGCGTGAACTTAACCACTACACCACCAGGCTGGCCCTATAGGGTTGTTTTAAAAGTGAAATGGCCTAATGCCTGTGGGAGGTTTTGGAGGGGTAGGAATTAGGCCTCTGGGACACAGAAGGGGAGCGGGTGATAGGGACAAAGCTGGTGACTAAAGCAGTGTGTGCCTGGGAGACAGAAGGCAAGGAGACAGGGTCCCTCCCTTGGCCATCCCACAGCACTCACGTCCCTGCCCCGCCATTCCTCCCGGCTTGCAAGAACAGCAAGATTCCAGGCTCAGAGAAAACCAGGTACCTGCAGGTCCTGGCCAAACACTGTGACCTGAGGACACTTAGATGCCGACCCTGATTCTTGTCAGGTCCAGGTGATGATGAGAAATCAAAGAACAATACTCCAGCTGCCCCTGCCTTTAAGAAAGTTCCCCCAAACACAAATACACCAAGTACCACAAAAAACACACCTACATGTGTGTGGATAGACCTACGTTAGGAAAGGGACTCTTATTGGTTCGTAATAAGCTCTCTTTTAGCCTTGCATAACTCCAGAGCAGTGAGAATTGGGTTCAGTTTACCCAAATCTAGTCTCAAACCATGTTTCCAGGAATCCTTCCCTGGTGTAAAGCAAGTCCCACCCATGCAAACTAATAAATCCAGAGTGGGCTGCGAGCCCAGGTGGGAGAGACAGGAGCGAGAACATCCAACAGCACAAAGTCCTCGGAGAACGAAAGCAAACCAAGGGCTCAGGGGGACCAGGGCAGGGTCACCCGCCTTATCGGCTTACACAGTCCCCGCCCCGGGCTCCTGGGAGGGGAGGAGATGCAGGGACCCTGCCAGGGGCCCTGAATGGAATGCACCCCCCCCCCCCCCCCCCCCCCGTCTTCTGCATGTCTTTCCGTTCTTCGATATCTCAGCACACTGGAGCAGTCAAGACCTCTCCCTCTCTGGGAATTCTATTGTTGTTACCTCACCGCAGCCTTGAACTGGTTTCTAAATATCTGCTGTATTCTAGTCTTTTCTCTCCTTTTGTACAACTAAACTTTGCACAGGGCTAGATTTCTTAGGTTTCCTATAGACTCCCCATGTTTCCTTGCTTTTTTGACTAGGCCACCAGGAAACTCAGCCATTGCTTTCAGGCATCAACTAATTAGGACCTAATTAGTTATTTAATAGCAGTCATAGAAGGAGCTCCTTTTCCATGAGTAGAGCACACATCTTGTTGCAGGTGCTGTACTGTCACAGGCACAGAGTAGCTCAAATCTTTACAGCAGCCCTACAGGGCTAACAGTCCTTCACAAAGAAGTAGTTCCTTTACAAAGAAGGAGGTTGGCTTACAGGATATATTCACTTTAGGGGGGCCTGAAATAGGTCCTCATCTCAGAGCAGCAGAAAGAGAGGCACAACAGTGAGAGTGACAATGAATGCCATCTGGGAAAAGCATGGCATGGGTTAAGATGGCTAAGACAGAGGACAAGCAATAGTTCCAACATGACTTCCAACCGAAAGTCACATGGACAGAAGTGTGGAAGGGTACCACTGTGCGGGGCGTGAACTGCTGCTCACGTGGGCAACTCTGTGCAGCTTGCTCCAGGGTGAGCAGCAGCCTCCGGCTTGTCGTAAATACCTGTGGCATGAAAAAAATCATGCCCTTGGACTGAACAGGTGAGGGGTTAATGCTGCTACAGTAGCAGCTCAGACCCCTGGCCCTGCCTCCTGCACTCACAGCCTCCACGGCAGGGCTGGCTTCAGGTGGGTGTGATCAGGGCAGCTGCTCAGGGCTTCCCGCTTAGAAGGGCCCTGCACTTGGTGTAACGCTCTTCTGCCCCCCATTGGAAATCTTTAATAATTTATGAACAAGAAGCCCTGTAAATTATGTATCTGGTCCTGCCCAAGGCCTGCGGGTTCTGGGCCACAGAATTCTGAGCTAAATAAATAGAAGGACTCCAGAAGAAACTCAGGATGGCTGAATTTCTGATGGATATCATCTTAAAGACAGAAGGCAAATCCTAAATGGGAAGACAGGCTATTGTTTGTCCCCAGGTCCCCTCCCCCCAACATCTCTGGCTTCTTGGTGGTACCCCAAAGGCTGGAAGGAGCATTTGGGGACTCAGGACCAGAGAGGGGAAGAAATTGGCCTAAGAACACACAGAAAGTGAGTGGAGGGCTGGGGCTAGAACAGTTACACCAGCTCCCACTTTCTTAACACTCATGCTTGCCATTGTGCTAAACGTCTCATGAGCACCATCTAATTTAATCCTTACGACAATCTGTATCTCACAGATGCAGAAAGTGAGGCTCAGGAAAGTTCTGGTTCTTCCCAAGCCCCCACAGCGAGGAAGTGATGGGCCAGACTTGAGCCCAGGCATGCTGGCCAGGAAGTGGGAACAAAAGGGCCTAAAAAGGGGACTTCGTTCTCTGGATCCTCCCTTGCCCTTGGCCAAGGGAGGCTCATTTATTTCTTCTGAGCTTCTCTTTGTGAATGCAGCCATATTCCTATTTATTTTGCTCTCAGTAAGAAGGGGCCTGCCTCTTTCCCCAGGAGCTGCCTTTCCGAGAATCCAGGGTCCAAGTGGGGGCAGCCCAACCCGGGGCAGGAATGCTCTGCTGACCTTCTGGCCGCTGAGCTATGCAGTCAGAGAACAATCAGTTCCCCTGCTCAGGTGGGGAGTGGGATGGGGTAGGGGGCTGAGGCTGGAGCCATTCCATGGCCCCTTAGGGACCAAGTCCAAGTCTAAGGGCGCCCACCTAGGCCACGGCTGGGGCCAGCAGAGACAGCCCAGCCCATGTGGGTGTGGGCGGAGAGGGCCAGGATGCCCCCGGGAGCACTGCAGCTGCCCAGAGGGGGCTGCCCCAGCAGGGGGTGGCGGGCAGGTCCACCACTCTCCTTCCACCCTGCTGAAAAGACCCAAAGCTTCCTGGTTAAGGACAGGAGCTGTGGTTAGTCAGAGGCACTGAGGGCGGACAGAGGGGTGCTGGGTGGGGAGGTCGGTGGGGTTCTGAGCCTCTGTTCTCACAGCTGCTGCCTGATCCTACAGCAGCCCCTTGGGTCGCAGCCTCCTCCTCAGTTCTCAGGTTCTCACCTCTTCCCATGCCGGGGCGTTGGTGTGTAGAGAAGAGACAAACTCAACACTGTTCAGAGTTCCGGGATCCCAGCCACTCCCCTCCCTGGGGTGGTCTGCCTTGGTGGTCCTCCCCCACTTACTGGGATATCCCCCCTCCAATTCCCCCACCCACCAGCTCCCCCACCCAAAGCCGGTATCTCAGCAGAAACAGGGGCCAGTGAAGCAGGATAAAGTGAGCAGCCGCTGGGTCTCCAGCCCCCCAGCTTCCCAGCCCATCTCCCTCCCTGGCTCAGTCTCCACAAGAGCAGGAGTGAATGATGGAGTCAACAGCAATGGACCCAGGACCGACATTCCCATCCCAGGACGACAAGAAGTAGAATGTTTTATTTTCTCCAGACTGGACTCTTGCTATCAGATTATCAATGAATCAACCACCAACTATTTAATGAGCATCTACCACGTGCACAGTTGGGGGCCCCTGGCCATGACCAACTCATTCCCCACCGTCTGTCTCCAAGCTTCGGAGATGGGGCACAAATATTTACGACCAGACACTTTCCCAGGCGTTCCTGTCTGCGTCAAGAGTCAGGTAGGTTTGGGGGAGTCAGTGTGGCTCCCTCATCCACCTGCCTGGCACTGTTGGGGCTGCCACTCAAGTGCACCCTCACTCCACAAGGCAGGCCCGACTGGATGGCAGGCTGGGGCCAGGCACAGCAGGCTGGGCCCTGGGCGGGTGGTCCGGGTAGGAGATGCAGCAGGGCTGAGCTGGGAGGCCTTGAATCTGTAACTGGACCCCGCCTCTGGGGCAGGGCTCGAATGCTGCCGCTGACATCTGGCTGGACACTGCCATTGACTGGAGCAGGAAGGGGGTGGCGATGAGGGGGCAGAGGGTAGGGGCAGAGTTCACTCCTGAACTGAGGTTGCGGCTCACCCACTCGTCAAGGGTTGCCGACCTCCGTTATCTTGCCCTAGGCAGGATATCTGTATTGTTCGCTGACAGTGTCAACTGGCTCCAGAATGTTGGGTTGGTTCTGTAATCTTAGCAAGTGTCTGGCACACAGTAGGTGCTAACTCAAAATCTGTTATGAGTCTCTCCAATCAGATCTGACCCTTCAGGGTCTTAACCCTGTCATCATCCTCACAGCCCCCTGAGCACAGTAGGTGGTGCCCAATAAATCCTCAGTGACTGAGGGAAGGATGCACACCCACTGCGCTCAGTCCGAAGGGTTTCTTGGGGAAACTGAGGCCTGGCTCACCCCACTGCCCCAGGGCCTTCTTGGCACCCACAGCCCTGCACTCTGTCTAGTCCAGGTTTTGCCTCTGGAGCCACACACAGGTCCTCTCAGGCAGGGAAAGACCCTGAGCCTAGCTTGTGCCGGGCAGAGTGGCTCACGGGCAGGTCCCCAAGCCCGGCAGAAGACCTCTGGAAGGCTGCTGGCTTCCAGCATCTGCTGTAAAACTCTTCAAAGAGATTTTTTAAAAAAACTTATCCATAACCAATATGGTCTATGGCAAGATGGATGTTGCAGGAAATGGGAGTCTGAGCAAGAACAACTGGCTTATCTACAACGCCTGGTGGGAGCAGGGCTCAGCAGCGCTCGGAGGAGCCCCCGTGATGTGTACCGGAGCCCCTGGGCCTCTCCTCTCCCCATCCCTCCCCTGCTCTGCGCAGGTCTGGACCAATCCCCTGAGCTCTCAGATGCCACGTAAACAGAGCAGTGTGGGTGTGTGTGTGTGTATGTGAGCACACACACACACATACATCACTGCCTGGGAAATCCCCACATCTGGCTCTCATGTGACCGAGCTATGCCCAGAAAGCCACAGCTGGGAGGGCCTGGAGGGTCAGGGTCAGGAGTGTGTGAGCTCTCCGGGGAGCACGGAGTTAACCCTTTGGCACCACAGCAGAGGGTTTCTGGCTAATGCTGAGCTTCCACCCTGGGGAGAAGCCAGGAAGGAGACCAGTGCTCAGAGGGCCCTGGCCTGGCTCACTGCACAAGTGTGGGTCCCCCTGGTCTTCACCTGCGAAAGGGCTGCTCTTTCTCTGTCCTGTCAGTTCTGGTCAACCATCAGCCACTGGGGAGACCACTGCCTGGAGATTTCTCTCCTAATGGACCAGCCTGTTACTCAGATATTTAACGAGCACCTCCCAGCACCAGGCCCTGGAGTAGAAGTCAGGATTCATGCCCTCCTTGCACAGGCATGTGTCCCCCAGGAGCCCTCTGGAAGCCAGAGTCCTCCTAACGATAAGGAAAGGGTCAGAGGCGGCTTTTGGGACAAGCTCTCTCCAACCCAGGCACATGTATTAATTTTACAGTTAGAACTTTTTAAGCTTCAAGAACTTGAGCAAACAAGTGGCCATCTGCAACAGTCTCTCTGAAACAGCACCCAGGAGGGACTCTGTGCCTCAGCCCAGCAGAGAAGACGTGGCCCACTCGGACAGCTAATGCTGAGACTGAGCAGGCGTCCTCTGTAGGCTGCTCTCCCTCTCCTCCCGGCTGACTCATCAAAAAGCCTCAGTGACCAGGAGTGGAAAGCCTTGCTCCGCACCCCGGGCTGGGCTGTGCGCCTCCCCTGAGGCTGCCTCTCACTCTGCCCCACCACCACCGTATCATCACTGCTGCTTAATTTCCTACCTCCTGGACCCACTGAGGGTCCTGAGGACAACGACCTCATCGGATCCATCTCGGTGTCCCTTGGCTTCTGCTGCAGGGCCTGGCAGGAGGAGGTCCTTGCATGGTCACTGGACCAATCTACCAGACAGCCATGGCCAGTGAGGCAGCTGCAGGTCTGGCAGGAGCCGTCTAGTCCTACAAGGGAAGTCTAGTACCAGCGTCCATTCAGAAACTTGCTGCCCATCAATTCGGCCCTCAAGGGGTCCCCCTCCCCCCGGAGAGCTGCCACCAGTGTCGACTGAGCCGTGGGCTAAGAGCAGAGAGAGCAATGGAGGTCATGAAGAAGCTGGGGGAAGGGCCCTCTCAATCAGAACCCTGCGATCAAACGCAAATGAGAACTGATGGAGGGCTCTCGGAGCCACTAGGCTCCAGGGAGGGACGGTGTACGGCAGCGGGCCGGCAGACCAGGAGAAGGACTTGTCCCACCCTGAAAGATCTGGGACGAGGAGCATTAATGTCTGCATGTTTGCAAGGTTTCCCCGGGGGGCCGCTGCCAACATACAAAGACAGTCTTAGTTTGGTCTCTTGTCACGAGCCTGTGATCACAGCTTCACGAGGACCTCGCCCTCCTGCCAGGAACAGTTATGCACCCAACCCTGACCCTGATCCAACACTTGGGGAACCTAAGGTGGTCCAGGGCTGAGCTGAGGAGATCCTGGAGAACGGAGAAAGGCAGCCCCCAGAGACCTGCAGGGGCTTCTCCGACAACAGGCCCTCATTAGCCAGAAGATCATAAAGAGGTGGCGGCTCTTCCTTCTGAACACAGGGAAGGGAGGGGACTTTGTGACACGGCTCAGTTTTCTTGGTACAAGACTCCAGCTCTAACAGGAACAAAATACATCTTTGTACCAGCTGTTTGGGTCACACGCAGCAATGACAAGATCCAGGGGGCAAAGCATAAAGAGTTGGGGAAAAAAACACTTTTCTCCCTGCAAACTTCTAAGTTTTACTGAAACTTTGGAAAATTTTTCTTTGCCTTCACATTTCAAAACTGACCAATCATACCACGAGACAACTAAGTTACACACGCCACATTTCTGTTTCTAAACAAAGTAACTTTAGATCAGAAAAAGGTGCTAAAACAATAAGTAATGCACATTTCCCCCAGATCTTTGTTTTTCCACTGGCTTCGTCATTACTGGAAATGTTTCCTCTTCTGTCACATGTCTATAAACCAAAAAGCCGAAGTGAAGAACAAGCTCTTTTCTGGCTGAAGGCCACGGTGGGAAGCATTTCTTTGCTGGACCACAATGTGGGCATTTCCTCCCCCAAGAAGAAAACCCTGTGGAACTACAAGGCAGCTGGAGTCTCGTCACTGCCTCCTAAGGAGGCCAGAAGGGAGGTCAGCGGCTGGGCAGGCCCCTTAGATAGCCATTCTCCCAGGCTGCGAATGCTGGGCCAGGGTTTCAGCAATAAGAGACTTAGAATCCTGTCCTCTGACTGGTCTCCCTGTCCCACGTTTGCCCAGCCTCCAACTTGGGCGACAACTGAATGCATCTTCCAGGAGCAGCCCCATTTAGTAGGAGTCCATCATGGGGACTCCAATCCTTCCCCCACCTCACTGCCTGTCTACTTTGAACACCGCCATCAACTCACATGGATGACCCATCCCAAATTCAACCCTGGCTTCATCTCAGAATCCCTGGGGAGCCTGTCAATAATGCCAATTCCTGGGTGCCACCTCCAGAGATGCTGATTCAGTAGGTCTGGGTAGGGCTGGGGAACCTGTGCTTCAGTGAGTAGCCTCAGGATTCTGAAGCACCCCTCCGGCCTTTGTACATGCTGTTCCCTTCCAGACCACCTTTCTATTTTCCCAGCAGGAGAAGCTGGGTGATAGGAGCGAGGAAGCAGAGAGAAGTTAAGCAAGCAGGGCCGAGCGAATCAAGACTATCAGCTAGTTGGGAGTGAGATGCGTGATTCCAGGATTTGGGGACCCTCCCCTCCCCCGCCCCTGCTTCATGTGTCCAGGCCAGTAGGGCAGCGGGGCCACACTGTCTCTGGTGGGAGAGTTGTGGCACAGCCGCATACATGAGCAGCACATTCACTTTCTCCATCGCATCACTGCCACATGGCTGGCTGCAGAGCTGCCAAATCAATCAGCCCCCTTTCATTTGTAATTAGTTAGCTTTGAACTCCAGGAGTGACATAGGCTGAGGACCCAGAGCCACGAAAATAAAAATTGTTCACAAACACCAGCCTGGGTGAGATGCGCCAGAAGGCGATGCCTTCACGAGACATGTGCGCTCTGGAACGGGCTGTTGGAGGGTGCCAGGAACATCTCGGCCATGTTCGCTGAGCAGCCTGGGCCTTTCCCTCTGAGGATGGGAGGCTTGGGCAGACAGAAAGCCTTGGAAATTGCTTTGAAGAGCCTTGCGGACATACTCTCCAAGGCTTCCTTTCCAGACTCATCTCCTGCCATCCCCTTCCCCGGCTTTGTCTTCACTCCTGTTAGGCTGGACACCTCTCCTTCCCTCAAATTTCTCAAACTCATTCCAGCCTCCAAGTCCTCGCTCATGCCCGGCCCTCCGACCAAGGACACCTGCCCACCCCTCTGCTCATCTCAGTCTCTTCCATCCTCCCAGACACATCTCCAGCCTCTCCCATCTTGGCTAGCCCCACCCCCCTTCTACTTGACACCCACAGCTTGTGGATCACAACCCATCCTGCCTTGTGTTCATTTATGAAGCCCTCATAAGAGCTTGCTTTCTCAGTTGAGCTGTGAGCTCCATGGGGCCAGGAAGAGAAATGAAAGCCTCAGGAACCCTGCACTCTAGACCGGAGTGAAGGCTGCTGCCATCTGCTTTGTCTCTGTCCCTCTCCCCCTGTGGCTGGTGAGCAGGGCAGGCCTGGGGCCAAGAGAGCCCAGCTCTGCTCTATGTCCTATCGGAGCATTCATCTTGGGGGAAGATGGGCACCAGAGGCCTTACAGACCTGCTCTCTCTGCTTCATGATAGCCCTCCTCACACCTCCACCTCCTTCCAGGGCTTGGTGGGAGTGTGATGAGCAGGAAACCAGGGTCTGCCCACTGCTCACCTTGGGCAGGCAGCAGCCCCTCTCCTAGCTGCTTCATCTATAAAAGGAGGAGGGTAGACTAACTTTTACAGTGGCCAGTACTTCTGGGCGGGTTTTGCTTTAAGCAGATCCACTTTATCAAAAACCAAACTCATACAAAGAGAAACCAAGGGGATATTAGTCATATACTGCAAAGGGACCCTCTACCCAATGAAGAATCACTTGTGACCAGTGGGTTCCTTCTAGAAACCTCAAGGGAGGGGGCCTGTCCCAAGAGAACCCCCTCCCAGTCTATGGAACCTCCTGCTAGAGGTCTTCAGAGCTCCAGTTCTGGTCACCTGTGGATCCCTTGGGCCTTGGCTCAGGAAGGAACAGACTTCAGTGGAAAGAGGTTTGGATCAGAAGGACCAGATTTGAATCCTGTGCCTACCTGGCTAGGTGACCTTGGGCAAGTCTACCTTTCTTGGTCTACAAAGTGGGGACAAGACTACCTGTCGGGTTGTTGTGAGGCTTACCGACAATTATGTGATGGTGCATACTCCGCCTTCCGCCATCTGACTGAGGAGTTGCTCCTGGAGGACAAATGCCAAAGCCAGTGGTCTCCTACGTGTGAGAGCAGGACAGCTATAGTCCTATTCAGAATAGAACTAGCTTAACCCTTAGTGAGTGTATACAGCACCAGGCACGGTGCTGGAGTTAACACTGCATATGTATTAACTTGTACTCAAGCCTCAAACAACCTGCTGAAGTGCTATCATCACCCCCATTTCACAGATGAGGAAACTGAGGCACAGGGAAGTTAAGGACTTGCCCAAGACCGCAGAGCCGAGACATGAACGAGGTATTCTGGCTCCACAGTCCGTGGTCTTAACTCTACAGAATATTCCGCCATGGCCAAGTCTAGGTCTCGTCTCTTCTGGGGCCAGGCCCAGGGCTCAAAGAATGGAAATCAACACTTTAAGTGGGTCTTTTTACCCTCAAACCAAAGGTAAGACCAACTTCTCCTCTCCTTTCAGACTCTATCAATAATTACAATGACAAAATGCAGCTACTATTATTGGGAGCTTGCTACGTGCCAGGCCCTCTGCTAATTCAATCCTTACATTGAACTGAGGCAGCCACTCTCTTTACCCCCATTTTCCATACAGAGGCATGAAAGTCAGAGGTTAAATAACATGCCTGTCACAGAGCAAACACATGGGAGAACCGGGGTTCAAATCCTGTCTCTCTGACGCCAAAACCTAAACTCTTAACTCCAAGCAACATGCATCTTGGCAATGAAACTACAGTAACGCTGATCTCATTAACTCCATACAATAAGGCAGGTTTTATGACCACTAAAATGGAAGCCAGGCTGAGCTCATCAATTTTCCAAAGAAAAATATAAACAGTATCTCATGAGGAACATCAACACTTGCCCAAAAGAACAAACTTGCAACACTCTTGAGCAACCTCATTTACATTTAAACAAACGAGCTGCAGCGCGTCACAGGGCGCCGGGTGGGATGGAGCGTCATCCCTCTGCCTGGCAACAATCCCAGGGCCGGGATGATCCCGCAGGATCCGTGGCTGCCTCCGCCCCCTGGTGGTGCAACTCAGAACTCCCGAGCCATGGGCGCTGGAGAAGGGCAGCCTCCTAGAACTGCGACAGCACCATTCCATCTTCCCAGGTCTGAAGAGAAGCCCCTGCTCTGGGGAGCCTGCTACAGCACCTCTGGGCTCCTGGAGCAGTGCTCACCCTGGGGAGGCCAGTCGCAGCTAACAGCAACAGACCCTTCCTACTGCCAGGCTCGGCACAAACCCCTCTGCACAAACTGCATCATCTCCTTGGACCCTCTGCACCTTCCTGCAGGTCGCTGCTTGGACAACTACTCCATTTTACAAGTGTGACGGTCAGTTTATGCGTCAACTTGGCTACGCTATGTCCCCAGGTATTCGACACCATACTGATCTAGGTGATGCTGGGGAAGGTATTTTGCAGATGTGATCAAGTCCATGATTAGTTGACTTTCAGTGAGATTATCCTAGACACTCTGAGGCGCCTGCCTCAATCAGCTGAAGAGCCTGAAGGACAGAGCCGAGGCTTCAGGGAGGAAGAAATTTCACCTGTGGACTGCAACCCCAGCCTGCTCTTGGATTTCTGACTTGCCCAGCCAGCCCCAACAATCGCGTCAGCCAATTCCTTGCAAGAATCTTAATACATAGCTCCTACTGGTTCTTTCTGTAGTTGAACCCTGACTGCACGCTGAGTCCTGCTCCCCCGCCTCTGCGCAAGTGCTGTCTCTTGATGACCAAAGCCCCCTCTCTCTGCCCCCAACCAGAAAAACCCCTCCACTCCCCAGATAACGTCCTGATTTGAGGCCACAGGAATCTCTGTTTCCCGACTTGCAGTGTTCATTCACACACGCCTGCATTCTTCTATCCACCTGCCCATTCAACAGGCAAGAGGGGACCCTGCCACTGGTGTGAGCCCTGCAGCCAAGGGCTTTGCTCTCAAGGTGGTGGGGCACAGATAATAAACAAGAAAACTCTCAAGATAATTAGAGCATGCTCAGTGATGTGCAGGGAAGAAGTAGGGTGATTTGAGGGGGCAGCTAGAAGGTGGAGGATGGGGGCGGCCTCTCTGAAGTGAAAACTTAGCAGAAATCTTAAGGAGGCAGCCATGTCAAAGATCAGGGAACAGCATTCCAGGTTGAGGGAACAGCAAGTGCAAAGGCCGTGTAGAGAGAATGAGCTTGATGTGTTTAAGGAATGGAAGGTGACCGGTGTGGCTGAGCAGAGGGTGCTGAGTGGGAATGTGGGGTGGTGGGGGCAGAAGAGGGTAGGAGCCAGGGCAGGATGGCAGGCAGGGGCAAAGCACACAGGGCTCTCTAAGCCGGGATAAGAAGTTTATTGAGGGTGGGTGGGAAGTCCTTGGGGGCATTTAAACAGAAAAGCACATGATTTGACACGTTTTGAAGAGCTCCCTCTAGCTGTGGTGTGGAGAACAGCATGGAGGGGCAAGGGTGGAAGCAGGCAGGCGGAGGAGGAAGCTGGGGGCTTCCAAGAGGCTGTGATGGTGGAGGTGGGAAGAAGTGGATGGATTCAGAGGTCAGGTTGGCAGGTGAGAGAAAGGGAGGAGTCAAGGATGACTTCTAGATGTTGGGCTTGAGCAACAGTGCGGATGGGAGGATGGGAAGATGTGGGAAGGAGCAGAGAGAAATGTGAGGCTACACTCCCTCCCAGGTTTTAAAGTCACTGGTCCTGCCTCCTCCATGAGGCTGTAAGCTGCCTGAGAACTTTCTTCCTGTTGACTCCCCCCTTCTCAGGCCTGGCTTCAAATATTGACTCTGCGCTCAATAAGAGATCCATCCAAGAGATCCTCCAAGGAGGAGCTGGGGCTTTGGGGACTAACATGTGACAAGTGACGACCAGGGAACAGCACCCATTTTCTCCATGCAAACGTCCCTGGCTGGAGTGATCCTGCGAAGCTTCATGAGCTGCATTACCGAGCAGAGTAAAGCCTTAAACACAGACTCAAATCCTCAATTTGCCACAGACTGTGGGCAGCCACCCTCTTGGAGGCTGAGCTTCTCATTCTAAAATGGGAATCCCACCAGCCACCTCAAAACATGGCTCCGAGCAGCAAATGAGGAAACATATGTAAAGTTGCTAGCACATAGCAGATGCTCATTAAATAATAATAGTAGCTAGCACTTTGCGAGAGCTTTCCAGGCTGCAGGCAGTGTTCTAAGCATGCTAACATATATTCATTTGTCTAATCTAATCTTCATTATAACCATATGAAGTGTGTATTAGAGTTCTCCAGAAAAATAGAACGGGCTGAAAGATAGAGAGATTGATTGATTGATTTTAAGGAACTGGTTCATGTGATTGTAGGGGCTTGGTGAGCCCAAAATCTGATGGGGGAGGCTGACAGGCTGGAGACTCGAGGAAGAGGTGCAGTGCAAGTCCTGCAGGCAGAATGCCTTCTTGCTCAGCGGAGGTCAGTCTTTGTTCTATGAAGGCCTTCAACTGATGGGATGAGGCCAACCCACATTTTGGGAGCTCATCTGTTTTACTCAAAGTCCACTGATTTAAATGGCAATCTCATTCAAAAAACACCTTCCAGAAACATCCAGAACAAGGCTTGACCAAATATCTGGGCACCACAGCCCAGCCAACCTGACACATAAAACTAACCATTACAAGGTGGGTATGAATATTATCCCGAATTTACACAAGAAAGAACAGGCACAGAGAGGGTAAGAAGCCTGCCCAAGGTCTCAGAGGAGAAAAGCCAGGCTCTCTACTCCTGCTTTCTGGCTCCAGAGCTGGCACTTCTAACCACGACACTAAGTGGCCATTATCATAAGCACACCAATGTAAATTCAATTTCTCCATCCATCCTCTTCCTGGCCTGGGGAAACGGGGGGAGGCTTTCCCTGGGCGGGGCCCTGCATTACTTAGGAAGCAGTACAGAACCTGAGCCTCAGAGACAGGGGTGGGGGAGACCTGAGAGGTTATCTGGTCCAGCCCTCAACTTTACAGGGGGGAAACTGAGGCCCAGAGTAGAGAAGGGTCTCACCCCAGGTCCATGGCTTCAGAGTGGAATGATGATAATGCTTCTGATGATACACTGATACTTCCATAGTACTGATTATGTGCTGGGACTATTCCACATTAACTTATTTAATCTTCTACATATGAGGTAGGTACTATTATCATCTTTGTTTTAAAGAGAAAATGAGGAAACTGAGGCAGAGAGGTTTTGAAACTTGCCTAAGGTCACACAGACCCAGAATCTGAGGCCAGGCTCAACTACACCTCTGAGGCCCAGGACAAGTGTCTTGGGGAGGGGCTTGCCAGAGAACGCAATCCCAGGTTTGCCCTCCCTTCCCAGTTCTCCCACCTGGGGCTCTGACTGCAGGCGACAGCTTAGGCGATGCTGCAGTTCCTCAGGTCCATAATACAGCCTCACCCTCCTGCTGACGCAAGAAATGCCCTCCGCACCAGTGGGTGCGCACACCTGAGACATCCCTGCCCAGCTGACACGCACGTGTGCACACACATCCCACAGCCTCAGACAGGTACACAAACACACGAACACTGACTCCCACCCACAACCAGATACATCCCAACACAGTGGCACACAAACGCAATACCTATGCACCTGAACATGTAAACACACCCTCAGAGCACACACCTATGAAGACGCACACGGACACACACAACCCCACATACACACATGCCTTTCAATACATACACCAGGACACAACTTTCCTCCTCCCCATAAACACATAAGCAAGCACTTGTACACAGAAAACATACAGACCCATACTCAGAAACACACACCATACAATTACACCTACCCCAATTCTCTCACCATCCACCACACAGGGGCACACACACCTCCACTGATCCACAGGCCAAGGCACTTGGACACATATACCTCCACACAGGCGCCATTCACGTGAGCCACGTGTTTATACAGGCTTCCCACATTCCCAAGGGCCAGATCCCCCCAGATGGCTGCCGACCCCCATAACTCACCACCCCCATAAATACGGGCTGCACACATGCCGACACAGATCACTCCCGTCCGCACCCTCTCGCCCCACCCCAGTAAACACACAGCCCTAACTCCTAGCGACCACCCTCCCCCAATTAACTACACCCCGCCCACACCCAGGCGTGTGCCGAGCCGGCCTCCGCCACCCACAGAGAACCGTTCTCTGACCCCGGGCGGGCGGACAGCGCCCAGCACACAGCGTCCGAGGACTTGTTCCCGCCTCTCTCCCTGTCTCCAGCCTCTTCGCAAACTCCGGGTGGGCCCTGGCACCTGTCAGGCCAATGCCAGGGTGGGCCGGCCCCCTCCCATCCCTGTCTCTGCGGCCACCGCGCAGAGCCCCCACCCCCGCAGCAAAAGAGAACGCGCTCAGAGTTGGGGGAGGAGAGGGAGCTCTGCGCTGCAGGCGTTAAAAAAACTCAGTCTCTCAAGTGAGACACCCCCCCCTTGCAGTCCCGGATCTCACCTTCGCATCGGGAAAACCCTACGTCTCTATTAACCCTTTCAGCACCGCCACACCGCGGGAAAGACGCAAGAAGAAACAGCAGTGCCTAGCTGTGGGCACCGCAGCCGGGGGGGGGATCCGCCTGCCAACGGTGCGGGGGCAGGCCCTTCACGAGACACCCACACTCCCCGTGCACCCACCCTATTCCCACGGGGGAGAGCCCGAGGAGAGCGAAAGGGATCGGTGGGAGAAGGAGAAGGGGTGAGTACCAGAGCTCAGAGGGCACGGGCCGGGGAGGGGGGCAACTGAAGGGAGGACCCTGAGCCCGCAGGACCATAGGGCGGGCGGGCAAGGACAAACCCCCAGAAAGTCCTCCGCAGGATGGGAGAGGTGCGTGCAGGAAGCGGGAGGGGAGGTTGGAGGGAAAAACGCCCGGAGGCTCCCTTACCTGATTTCCTTTTGGAACTGCCATAGTCCCTGAAAAAGAAGCAACAACAGATAGACATGGTTAGGGCCAGGCGGTGACACAAGGCTGCGGGGCTGCGGAGCTGCGGCGCTGTGGCTGCGGGGCGCCCAAGGGCCGGCTGCGGTGGGTCCCCGGCACCGCAGCTCATGTGATCGCAGCGGCCGGCGAGCCGCACGCACCGCAGCCGCACGCACTGCGCGCCGCGCCTGCCCGCCGGGGCCCCGCCGGCCCGGCCCCCGGGCGCGAGCCCCCGCCCCGCCCCGCCCCGCCCCCGCCGGCCCGACGGGAGGGGCTCGGGGGGGAGCCGCTCGCGCCCTTTCCCAGGCACCTTCCCGGTCCTCGGCGGCAGATGCGGGAGGCCGAGGCAGTTTCTCCTGCACTTTCTAAATAGGGAAACTGAGGCCCTGAGGATGGTCGCTAGAACCCAGGCCCTGCGTCGCGCTGGGAGCCGGCTCCCCACCCCTGCAGCGCTTCCCCTCCCAATGCTTTGCATTGCTTGCTCATGCCCACTCAGCCTTTAAGTCACGACTGAAATGTCACCTCCTCAACGTGTCTTCCTCGACATCTTCCCCCTCTCCTGTTGGCCTTGGCGTAATTACAGATTTGTGTGACTCTTTGATTAAAGTCTGCCCTGGCCCTAGACCCAAGGCTCCCTGAGGTCACACTGCGTCTTGTTTCCTCCCACTACATCCCCTGGGCCTGGCGTAGGTGATGGATAAACGTTGGCTGTAGACTGAATGTTGAACAGGCCTTTCTCCTTAAAGGTTCAGGCTGGGAACCCGGGGCTTCAGTCCGGGTGAGGGCAGAGCATGCTGCAGGGGTAACCGGGAGGCCAGGAATGGAGGTTGAGCTTCTGAGTGAGCACTGGGTTCAAATCCTGTCACTGGCAATAACTCAACCCGTCCAGCCTCCATTTACCCTCCGTGGACTACACCAGCCGGGGGCCTGCCCTGCCCTCCAGCCAGGAATTATCCCAGACTCAGCATCAGGCTGTTTCCCAAATCCTGCCCCCACCGCTCCTGCCTTTGGCCCCTCCCACCTCGTCTTCCATTCACCAATCCTCAGGCGCGCCTCACATGCCCTAAAATGCTGGAGGTGTGTTCATGCTCAGGAGGGGCTGGCTGGGGATCTCTCTGGAGACTAGAGGAAATGCCTTTCATTTCCCCTGGGGATCAAAGAAAAGGTCAATTGCCAGGCTTTGGTCAAAGTGAACTGGCCAGCTAGCTCTGCCTGCCAGAAAGAGGGGATATCATGGATGAACAGACAGCAGGTTCACAGGAAAGGGAGTCAACCTCATGGAGACTCCCTGAGATTCCAATTCTGGAGGTTTGGGGGGTGGCCTGGACTTGGGGTGCATTTCTTAAGCTCCAAGGCAATTTGCTTCCATAGCCAAGGGTGAAGGGCTCCCCTTCTCCTAGGCTCCTATGTTTCCAAAAGTTTGGACTTGGAACCCAATAAATCAGAACGCTGGAGGTGAGGCCCAGGAACCTGCACTTCTGATACCTTCCCCCCCGCCCCCACTCCTGTTTGAGAATCCCCTTGGTATTCCATGCCTCTTTCAATCCTCACATCCACACTAAGAGAAAGGTTCTATTATCTTCACTGTACAGATGAGGAAACAGAGGTTCAGCCACTGCCCAAGGTCACCCAACCTGGGGAAAGGCTGTGGTTTATGAGCCCACCTGCAGGAATAAAAACTGCAGGGTGGATGGGGTGGAGGAGAATTTGTTGAATCTGTCGCCTCTGAAAAGAGTTAGGAAGGTGGGAGAGTTCCCCCCTCCCCCCACCTGGCAGCCCAAGAAGGCCAGAAGACGAGCATGCTCATCTCCCTGGGGCAGAAGAGAGACCGAGGATAGACTGTGTCCCGGAGGGCCTGGCTGTGCCCCTTGAAGCTCAACAGTGAGGAGAATTCCCAACGAGGAGAGCATTATATGGTGGCTATGTCCTGCCCAGCAGACTTGCCACTCCCAAGGGAGGAATTCATTTCTTAGGCTTTATTGCAGGGTGAGGCCCAGGGATGGGCAGGGAATGGTGGCAATAAGGAGCTGCCTCCCTTGCCCCAACTCTTTCCTGCTGGTCCTGCAGAAGTCCTCTGGGCTTGGGACCACAGTGACCCACTGACCATCCCCTGGCTTGTAGTCCAGACAAGGAGTGGCTTCCTTGCAGTGATGGCTGCCTTCTCCCCTCTGTTTGTGCAGCTGTGGGCTGCCCAGGGTTCTCTTTGAGCTTGTCAACAGCACCAGCAGGGAGGCAGGCAGGTCATTACCATGTGACAGGGAAGAACACTGAGGCTCAGGAGTGGGACAGGGACACAATTCACAGGCGCGGAGTGCCTCCTCTGTGCCAGGCCCGGGTCAGCCTGGTCATTCAGCAGGATCATCTGGGGGGCTGGTTACACATTCAGACGTGGGGCCCCACTCCAACCTATCGCACTGCCTGCATCGCTGACAAGTCCCCCTGGGGGTTCTGAGGCTGGACCAGTGCTGGCTGAGAACCTCTGGCCCAGCACAGTCTCCACCCCTTCACTGCAACCCTGACAGGTAGGCAGGAGTGGTGCCGAGGGCACTCCGGTCCCCAGACCATAATCTCCATCAGGACCCCAGGCATCCCTAAGAAACATTTATGCTTAGTAAGAACAATGTGCTTGCAGTGCCAAAGAAGCTTCCAGACAAATCCGCTGGCCAGCCTGTCCTTCAAGCAGAGTACAAACCCTTCCCGCCAAGGATTTTTGGACCCCCTGCAGGTGGTGTGGTCTCCTGGGTTTGCAGGTGAGGAAAGCAAAGCTTAGAGAGGCTAGACAACTTGTTCAAGGTCATGCAGTGAGTAGGTGAGGCTGGAATTAGATACCGAGAACACAGGCCTTGCTTGGGGTTCACGACAAATCCCCAAACACTGCCACCCCCCTGGACCCTGGAGCCGTGGATGCAGGGGAGGGAGGGGACTGCGAGGCCCTGGGGGCCTGAGAAGCATATGAGGTTAAAGGTGTGGAGCTGAGGTCCTGGCAGTGGGGCAGCCAGGCTGTGACTGAATGGTGGGAATGGCAGGCATAGGAATCCTTCACACAGCATCTGGCCTCCAGCCCAAGCAGGCTCAGCCCTAATAGGAAATCTCTTGGAGTTTCCGGTTAGGCACCTTTCGGCAAAGCCATTTCATATTTTTAGCCACTGAATATGCTGAGAAGCAGCTTAGGTATCCATGGCTGGGACTCCCCCATCCCTCACAAACCAGGGCAAGGTGGGGAAAGGGCAGGGCACCCCTGCCTCTAGCATGCCCACTTCCCACTGCCCTGCAATCAGTCCTGGCCTGGGCAGGGCAGCAGGCCCTCTGTTGGGGTCCAGTTCCCTTATAACTCAAGATGCCCCCCACCTGCCCTCCTTGCTCTGCTCCAATTCTTGCCCTGAGCTGGTGCTGACAGTCCCCACCCTGCCGGTGATTCCACTCCGGGTAGGTCACAGTCTAGCCTGCTTCCGACTTGCTGCTGAATCACTATCTCCCAGGGAGCCACAGGAAGGAGAAGGGGAGGGGAGGGAGGGCTAGTGTCTCCCTCTAGTGCAGCCAGAAGCTAATGTAATTGAAAAGTCCTCCCGGCCCGTGTCCTGACGTGACCCCATCAGGCCACTTGGCCTTCTCTGCAACTGGTTGGGTGTGACTAAGACCACAGGTACAGTGACCAACCATCCTAGGCAAACTGGGACATGGGACATTCAGGGCTCAAACTGGGAAAGTCGCAGACAAACTGGGACAGTTCGTCATCCTGTGGTCCACAGGTCAGGCCTGGCTGGGGGAATGGAGCGGGGCTCCTCCAACCCAGCACCACCCCTCTCCCCCACTTAAACAGGGACTCCTGACCCCCCCGCCCCCTTGATATAGATAGTTCATTTCTTGGTCTTTCCTCATAGGTTGATGCCAGCTGCCAAGTGAGGGCGGGTTCTGGAAACAGACAGATTCCCGTTCAACTCTGCGCTACCTGCTAGCTGGGTGGTCATCTTGGGCTACTTCCTTTCCCTCCTGAGCCTCGATTTCTCTATCTGTAGAATGAGGGTAATAACCATACCAACCCCTTAAGATTTGGGGAAGATGAAATGTACAGTACACGCAAAGGGGTTCGCAAAGTGCCTGGCACAGAAAATGCTACATAAATTGTCTTTGTTGTTATTCTTTCACACCTAGACATGACCCCACCTTGGTTACTACCCAAATGGCAAAGGCCTGTTTAAACCTGGACCCTGCAGAGCCCCCTAAAACAAAAGGAAGGGGCTTCTTCTAAAGGACCTCAGCACGCGTGATGCCGGCAACACAGTGCCGAGCAGGGGTGATTCCAGCCCCATTTTCAGAGTTTTGGTCTCTGTCAAATGCTATCCACTGGGAAAAGCCTGCATCTACAACGGAACGTTTGCACAAGGCTCGTCTGGCCACAGTCGTATTTTCAGGGTGACACTGACCCATGGGAATTGGTGTGCTGTGGACTCACTTATGGGGACACCTTTAACCTCCCAAGGAGCGGCCAGCTCTTAGAGCCCCAAACCAAGAGACGTAAAGGGCCCTGCGTCTTCAGGCTAATGGCACCCGAAGTCTCAGCTTTCCTTTTGTTCTTTTTTCCCCTTTCATTTCTCTTGGTGAAACATGCTGCGCTCCTTGCCTGACATTCTAGTGAAGGGGCTGGTGTTGGAGACAGCAAAGAGGGAGAGGCTAGAGGGAGGGGTGGGAAAGACATTTAACAATTCCTGTGTGTTGGCCACCTGCTTTTCCACATGCCTCCCCACCCTCTCCCAGGCAGACATTTGACCTTCAGGGCTCTAAAGAAGGCAATAGTGTTAATCCATTTTATGGATGAGGAGACTGAGGTCCTGAGGGCTTACGTGGCTCACCCAGGCTCATGAAGCTAAACTTCCAGTCCTGACCCAGAATGCTCCCCACTCCCCACACTGAGGCCCCCTAGGGATTGGGCTGCAAGGAGAGGACACACAAGCAGCAGGAGCAGGCTCTCTCGGGGGGGGGGGGGGGGGTGTCAGGGTTCTGGAGTGAGGCAAAGCCAGAAGAGCCGCTGAGGCAAGGGAGAGACTAGGCAAGGAAGCCAGTCTGGCTCTGTGGAAGGACGCTGAGTCCCTGCCAGGTGGAATTCTGAATGCTACAGGGACATGCCCTCCGCTGCCTGCCACCCCCTCTCCCTCCCATTCTCATTCCCATCAGTGACTGTCCTGGCAGGGGAGGACACGCACGCACAAACTTCCAGCCTGATGTTCTCACTCTCTTGTCTGCTGGCTGACATTGGCGGCTCGGCCCAGGACGCCTGTCTGCAGGCCCTGCTGCCACTGGAAACTGCTTGAGAGACCGGCTGGGTTGCCAGATGGTTGTGGGTGACCTTGAGAGCCAAGTGGTCTTGGGGACAACGGCCGGTACCTGGAATATGGGGGCTGGGGTGATGGTATGCAGTCTTGACCAGGGAAGGGATGCAGGGCCCTTGAGGTACGTAAGGATGATTTTGACTGCTGTTATTAAGCAACAAGCACTTTCCAGCTCCTGCTGTAGGCTGTCTCGTGAAGGCCTGTGCAGACACAGGAGAAATATGCGACACACTCCTGGCCTGCAAATTTGGAGTGAAGTTGGGGGAACAAAACTGCATAGCACAGTGCGAAAGCTAACATTCTGAGACAATCTATACAAGCGTCACAGGCGCGTTATACTCCAAGTCAAAGAAAAGAGAGACCCCGGGGCTGCAGGACATTCCAGGCAGCTTCCTAGAGGAGGGAGCCTTAAGCTGAGCCCTGAAGGATCAGGGGAGTTTGGATCCATGGAGAGGGTAGACAGGGGAAAGTTCTGGAGGCAGGAACAAGGAGCTCCAAACAGAAGGAGTTGAACTGGGAGGATTGGGGAGCAGATGAGGGGGGTGGTCGCTTGATGCCCTGCTGTGAAATCTGGAAGAATTTCAGAATCAAGGAACGATGTAGTCAGGGCATGGCTGGAGAAGGATTTTTGTTAAGAGGTGAGGTGGACACCTAGGGGGACAGGGCAGGAGAGAGACTGTGATAAGTCTGGCACCGGTGTCAACAGACTCTGGTTCTGGGCCTGGCTCTGCCCCTCAGTGGCTGGAGGACCTGGGTAAGCCACTTCAAACTAGTGCTTTTCCAATGACAGGTTGTGCCCTATTAGTGAGTTCTGAAATCAACTTAGTGGGTCCCAACAAGCATTTTAAAAAGATAGAATAGACAAAATGATCGAGTCACCCACAGTAAGGTTAAATATTGTTTTGTGGAACTTCTGTTTCAGATGTCTATCTATTTGCCTACCTACTTGTCTATCTATGTGTACTGGGTTGTGATGTGAAATTTCTTACTGTGGCAGAAAAAGTTTTAAAATTTCTCGAGACCTCAGTTTCCCCATCCCTAAAATGAGGTGACTCTGAGTGTCCTTGCAGACTGTTCATTCTCTGTGAAACCAATACAGCAAGACAGCACGCTGGTCCAGGAGCCAAGCGAGGAGGGTCTGAGTGAGGGGCTGCAGGTCAGCTGAGGTCTGGAGAACGCTGGGGGATTTTTTCACCCCACTTAGCCCCTAGCTGGTTTTTTGTTCTGGCTTTCGAGAGCCTTTGCATGAAATGGTCTCGAGGGGCAGCGACCTCCAGGGCAGACAAACGGAGGGGGCATGAAGGCTGTTCTTTGCCCCCACTTGCGCCCTGATCTAAATTGTGGCACTGAGGGCCCTTGTGTCCAAAAGAATCCGTCCTTTCTCCGCAGGGGCTGTGTTTTCCAGGGTTCTGAGAATGGGTCCCATTGTGACCATGTGGACAGTCAAGAGAGGCCGGAATTCCTGCCCTGGAATGAAAAAGCTGAATTCTTGGGGAGGGAAGGGGTCTTGGCCCCCCCAGGCTGTGTCGCAGAGAGGCCGATGCTGCGGCTATTGCAGACCCCAGAAACCTCCCAGGCATTGTGCTTGTCCCCCGCACATCCCAGAGGGTCTCTGCTGCTGCTCCATCTACAGCAAAGGACAAAGCACTGTCTGTCTGTCTGTCTGTCTGTCTCCTCTGAATGGACTCACCATTCTGGGCAAAGGCCCTGAGTGTGTCTCCAGCCCCAGGACGGGGTCCGTGTCCAGGCCTCAGAGCAGAGGGTTGAAAGTGTGGTAGGGTGGAGGCCAGGTTCAGCCACTTACTACTTGTGACACAGGCAAGTTACTTAACCTCTCTGTACCTGCAGTTGTCAAAGGGGATAAAAATAGTTCCTGCCTTTATTGTTGTTGTGGGGATTGCCTGAGATAATGTACAAAGCTCTTAGAATGGCATCTGGCACATGAAGGGGACCCCTGGCCAATATCCTGGCCTCACGAGAGGGGCTGGATTCAGAGTGTGGACGGCAGCCAGAGTATAGGAGGTGTTGACTGGCCCCCCTCATGGGTATGGACTTTGCAAGACTCTGGCTCCGCTGCCCAGGGTGCCAGTTCAGAACCATGAAAACAAACAGGCGTGGGTTCCCACCTGTGTGCACTCCAAGGAGTCCCACCCAGACAGTGACTGACAAGCCATCCGTGGAGGAGACAGAGGATGGTGGGGCGGGGACGCAAAGCTGGTTTCCTAGAGGGGAAATGAGGCCATGCAGCCTCCTGGCCGTGGAGCACTGTGAGCTCCCCACAGGCCACCCAAGCTCCTGCTCTCCACTCTGCCAGACTACTACTGGCCGTGGGGGCTCCCTAGACTTCCAGGGACTGCATGCCAGACCTGGGGAACCATGGAAGGGGCACAGACAAGATGCTGTGATGAGGCTCAACTACAAAGTCCCGAGAGAGAAGAGCAAGGAGGGTCTTCCATGTTTGGAGGCCTTCTCTGTCTCTCTCCAAGTGCATTTGTCTGTCTGTCCATCTGTCCACCTACCCATCCGCCCATCCATCCATCCATCCACCCACCATCCATCCATCCATCATCCACCATCCATCCATCCATCCATCCATCCATCCATGTCTTAACTGAGGGGTTGCTGTAGACCCATCCTTGTGTCTGAGCAGAAGAGTGCTGGAAAACTCAGTTCTGCCCTCACAAAGCAAACTGTCTAGTTGGATAGACAAGACAAACACCCAGGAAAACAGAACACACGAGTTACTTTGTGATTAGGTGCCCCAGAGCCTGGCCAAAGGATATGTTGTATAGGAATCCCCAGGAAGGGGAGGTCAGAGTGGTCTGGTGTGGTCGGGGAGGGCTGCCTGAAGAAGGGAGCACTAGAGCTACCTTAAAAGATGAGTATTTAGAAAGAGCAGAGGCAGGAAAGAGATTTGGGGTGGAAGAGATGATGTGAGCAAAGGTGCAGGGGCAGGAACAGAGATGGGATCTTGTGTACATGCGTGTGTGTGTGTGTATGCCTGCGTGTGCACACACACTGGGAGCCAAGGGTGAGGAGACCTCTGGGAGGCTGTATGCCTGGGGGCAGGACATGCAGCTGGAGTTGGACTGCAAGCGAGGAAAATGGCTCAGATTTTAGAAGGAGCTTGTCAGTGGGAGAAACCCGGTGGCGATGTTTGTAACAGCAGATTTTCCCCCAGAAAGTGGCAGCACTGGCTCTGAGACTGAGAATCAGGTCCCGTCTGGTTCTGGTTTCCCCTGTGTAGGCTTTAGGATGGGGACTTGTTTCAGGGGAGACAGAAGACCACCTTACTCCCCAGCTATAGTGGCTCCATCTGCAGAGGGGCGCCTCATTTTTGTGTGCGTGGACAGACACCAGGGCCCCACCGCTGAGCAGAACTCCAGGTTGCACCTTGGCCGTGGGCCCCTTACTCCCCAGTCCTGGCCTAATTTTGAGCCGGGGTTGGGAAGCTGAGAGCTTGGGCCAAGGGCTCCCTGCTTCCCACGGAGGCCCAGGAGCCCGCCCAAGGCCCAGCTGTGTGCTTGTTCTTGCCTCTGCCTCCGCGGGAATGGGTGCTCGGAGCAGGGCCCCGAGCTTCTCAGGGCACCTAGCCTGCACTGGCTGGGAGGGCTGGGCTCTTCGAGCTCGTGTGGTCACCTCATACAGTGAGACCCCTGCATCTTCCAGACTCTCCCGAACTCCACATCACAAACCCACAAGCACTGAGCACCCAGACGGGCCAGGCCCTGTGACACCCGCTTTGTCTCTGAGGCAGGTGCTTTAGGTCTATTTTATAGATGAGGCTCTGACAGGTTAAGTAATTTGCCTGGTGCCACACAGCTAGCAATGGGGAATCAGGTCTGTGCTTACAGCCACTGCACGCACCCTCCCACCCTCTCTAGTGTTTCACACCCTTCCAAGGCCCAGGAAGGGGCACCTCCTCCAGAAAGCCCACTCACCCCAATGGCACTGAGTGTCCCAGTTCTGCCCCCAACACCTAGTGGTGCCCTACCTGGACCTGCCTAATAGAATTCCCTGTGATCATCGCCAGCAAAGGCCCTTCTGCACTGTCAAGTGTGGTGGCCACCAGCCACTGGGGCTGTTGAGTGCTCAAGATGTGGCTAGTACGACCTGAGAACTGAATTTTTAATCCTCTTTAATTTTCATTAAAATTTTAATTTAAATAGCCACAGTGTGTTGCCTGGTGCATTGGACGGTGCGGCCTTGACCAATGGCCTGAATTTGGCACCAGCCGGAAGGTTTGTTTGGCTAACATGGGGGATGTGTGTGTGTAGCTGCCTGGGTTCAAATCCCAGCTCTGCCAGACAGATTATTTAGGGTCTCTCTGTCTGCATTTCCACTCTGTAAAAAGAAGAGACAGACAGGATCCACCTAATCGGATTGTTGGAGGATAAAACAGGTAACACATATTTAGGACCTGGTGGACAGTCAATCCCAATACAGGTGAGCGAAGTTGCTGAGCTTCCAGCCCACTCCTCCACCCCCGCCTGCCCGTCACAGAGCTCTGCCTTAGGGCCAGTGATTAACCCTGGGGAGGGTGGGGCAGGCGGGGTGCTCCCTGGGGGAGCCAAGGCTTGTAGGTGAGATGAGAGGACCACCTAGGACAGGCTGGGCAAGGCCTGGGGGACTTGGGAAGATGTGGGCAGACTGGCCTGGCTGGCCCCAACGGGGTGGGCCACGGCTTGGGGTGTCTGTTGAAAGATAAAGAAACTCAGGCTCAGAGGGGTAAAGCCACTTCATCAAGAACACATGGCTTGGGGGTGGCAGGGCTAGGGGTGCAGGGCCAAGGGGTTCAACTCCGTCAGAATGACTGTCATTCCTTTTACATTCCCCAGGACTCCCCACTGCTGCCGGGCTGCTGGGCCTCCCAGGGGCCTTGGCCATTGCTGGCCCGAGGCGCAGGAGTGACAGCCAAGCCTGGATCCCTGTCACTGCTGGACCTAGTGGCCGAGGAAATGAGGCTGCTCCACAATGGGCGAGTGGCTGCCACACTCCACGCAGCAGGCACTGGAAGTGCAGGACGAAGGGCTCTCTGCCCAGGGCCGTGTGCCCAGGGAGCTCGGGGTGTTTCCGGGCCAGCCTGGGCCCAGGGCGAGCTGGGGGTCCCCCACGGGTCTGCCAACTGCCTCCTTGAACAAGCATGTGACAGAGAGGGTCTAATGAGGCGGCCCGAGAGACATCACAGTGGGGCCGCCCAGTGTGTGGTTCACGAGAACTGGGGGACGGCAGCCTTCTCTATGCCTGTTTCCTCGACTGAAAAATTCAGGGCACTGGACTGGCCCCACCCGACTTTTGCAAAGAGGCCTCCAGCTCCAGGCCCCAGACAGGCCTGGTCCTATTTGCCGCAGGAGGGGCAATCTGGGGCTCTGGGTAACAGCTTCCTGCCCCAGCCCTCCTCCCACCAGCCTCCCCATCAGCACCAGACCTGCTCTCTCTCCTCTGGGTCAGCCGGGCTCCAACTACAGCAAAGTTCTGCTCCCCAGGACACCCATGACAGATCCCAGCGGGCAGCCCTGGCCTCCGCCTCCAACCTCCACCATGTAATGACGTCTGAGATTCTACTGCCAAGAAGTCCCCTGAGGCCCTGGACCCCGAAGCATGGTGGGAAACGGGGAGGGGGGATGGAGGGAGTGGGTCAGGCCATGGTGGGAGTCACCCGCAAGCAGCACCCCCACCCCGAGTGAACGCTTCTTTCCCAAAGAGGGGAGGGAGGCATACTGCTATTATTTCTATTGCTACTATTATTATTACCAATACCATAACTGACAAGAATGGTTCATTTTTCAAGCATTTACGTTATACTAGGTACCAAACTGAGCCCCTGCCACATCAGCTCATTTTATGCCACATCAGCTCATTTTATCCTCACAGCACTCCCATGTGGTAAGTTCTCTTATTTCCCCCATTTTACCAAAGAGAAATGGAGGATCAGAGAGGGCATGTAGCTTGCCCAAAGTAACATGACAGGGTTACTTTGAGTGACAGGGATAGGATCTGAGCCCAGGCTGCCTGAGTGTAGCACTCAAATCATTTACCACCTTGTGGCTGATAAAGACATCTGTAAAATCCAGACAGATACGCTAAATTAGGAGTAGGTGGGGAAGAGAAAGGTAAAATGAAGGCAGAGACTCAGGGCAGGATACTAAGTTCTAGACACCTCCTTGGGGAGGTCACACCTTCAGCACTGGTCTGAGGATGGCTGTAAGGAAGAGGACGCCTGGCTATGACACGCGGCAGTGTCTGCGACCATTTGCTCAGAGAGGCCCGGTTTCTGGTTCTAACGGCCCTCCTCCAGAGTGCCGTGGTAACAAGGCTCCTGGGTCTCTTCGTGGCGGCTCTGCCGAGTGCCCGTTCAGCAGGAACGTGGCTAGGTCTGCAGCCCGAGGACGGCCCGGCTTCACCAGGGCAGGTTCTACCGTCCCAGAGAGGTTGTTTCTGTTAGCAGAGTTTTCGTGAATCTGGGGACAGTGGCGCTGGGTCACTGCTGTCCTGGGTTCTGCCGCCCTCCGTCTCTCTCTCCTCCCGCTCCTCCAGCTCCCAGCCTGATGCCACTGCCCAGCGCCCCCAAAACCTGGCCTAGTGCAGCACCCTCTTCTTTTCCTTAGTAGCCCATACCGTGACTAGTAAATCTTTGCTGTTCCCTTGTTTTTGTCTATTTCCTCCCCCTACTGTAGGCTCCATGAAGGCAGGAACTGTGATGTCTCCCCAGGCCTCGCACAGGGCTGGGCACAGTCGGTGTTTCCTGAATGAATGCATGAACGCCCTGATTCCTGGCAACCAGGTTCGAGCTGGCGGTGGTTCTGAGCAGCAAGGCAGAACTGCAGCTGGTGTTATCCTGAGCTGTCCTCCAGGCAGACTCTGGGGCTCTGCCCTCCCCTCTTCCCCCTAGTAAAGCTCAGTGGAAGTGCCACTCCCTCCAGGAGGTCTTCCTTGATAAGTACAGGTGGGTCGGCAATCAGGGCGTTAGTTCGTGTAAACTATGAAAGGGCTTGAGCAGTCTTGATGAGCAGAACCCACCCTGATGACTTGGTGCATTTCCTCTCCGTTTATGAGGATGGCCTTGGCCTCCTATGCTCCCTCCTCTGTCTGTGACATCACCCAGGGTTGTCATGGAAACAACTGTGGCATCATAGTGAGCCTGCATGCTCTTGCTGACATCCTGCATTATTGCTTCCACCGTGTCTCTCTCCTCTGCTAGCTGGACCACAATGCCTCACCGCCTCCCTGGTGGGGCCCAAGTCTGAGAACAAGGGCGCGTGTGTGCTTAGGAGGTGCTATGTGCTGGGCACAGCGTGATGTGCTTCATACACATTATCTCAATTCTCTTGATCACCCCAAGGAGGTACTATCATTACCCCCATATTCCAGATGGGGAGACTGAGGCATAAAGAGCTTAGGTCACTACCCCAGTGGAACAGCTGAGATTTGAACCCAGTGCTGGCTGACTCCTAGGTCTGTGCTTGGAACTATCATGATCTTTCCTGTCTCTTTCTCAGCCTTCCCACCCTCCCACCCTCCATGAACACCCCCGCCTGCTCGCCCCTGCTCAGAAGCCTCCAAACCTGCACTCACAAGCCTTCCCTGGCCCAGGCTCTCTCTCTCACCCTCTGTCTCTGAACTTGCCCTCAGCATCCAAGCCCAGGTAGAGGTCTGGCTCCCCCACGCAGCCTTCCTTGCACACCCCTGGCCCCCATGGGTGTCTCTCCCTCTCCCAGGTCCCCCTGCATTCCTGGTCTGAGTAACTCCACTGGGGCTGCTTGACCACCTCGTGCTCAATGACTATCCCTTGCGCACTGGCCAGTCCTGGCCTCCTGGAAGAGGACCACAGGGGACTAGCCCCTCCGTGCGGGCCTTCCTGAGAGCTTTAGCCAGTGCCGACCTCAGGCCTTGAGCAGACTTGCCATCACAGTCGGTCTTCACACTGTTGTTACAGAAACTCAGTGCTTAGTGACAAAGGGCCTCACCCCTGGAGCCCCCTGGCTGGGGTGGGTGTGGGGCATGGGGTGCAGGGCAGGCGCTTCCCGCCCTTCCCTGCAGCTGCCATGCTCTTGCCTCTGGTTCCCGGCAGCACCACCAGCTGTCAGTCAACAAGCATTTGCTAGCACCTATTATGTGCCAGGCCCTGGGGTCACAGCCTTGAGTAAACAGACTCATGCCCTGCCCCGAGAGGGCAACAAACAACCGAATAAAGCAAACTGATACTCTGGGTTAAGAGCTGAGGTGGAGAGGGAAAGGGAGGTCTCTCAGAGCAGGAGAGGATTAAAGGAGGGCCAAGGGGCAGCTGGAAGGGCTGGGGTGGGTGGGGCAGGGGCCTTGGGCTGGGGCTGGGGCAGGGGGCGCAGGCCACCACGGGGAAGCTCGTGGAAGTCATCCTAGGCACCGCGGAAAGCCATGGCGGTGTTAGCGCACACAGGCTTTTGGGAACGCTCCCTCTGGGTGCAGTTTGGGGGTGGACTGGAGGAGGGTGCAGGGGAGCAGGAGGATGAGAGGAAGAAGCGTAGATGCCCCAGCACCCCTGCCCTTGTGGGGACAGCCCGCAGCCGAGGGTTCTTCGCTGGCGCCCCAAGTGCCCTGGGGGATTAAGCCCCAGGCGCCCACGGGGTAGCTGGTTGGTAACACCCCACTTGGCTGCCTCACTTCACTCCCTCACTGGTGTCTTCTGGTATCACCTCCTAAATAAACTGCCTGAGCTCAAATCTTCACCCCCAGACCTGCTTCTGCAGGATTCCCAACCAAGACACCTGCCTCTCCTTGAATTATTTCCCTGTCTCTGGCATGAAAGGTCCCCCCACCTGCCCACTAAGATCCCTGTAGCCCCCCAGGACCTAGCACACTGGCTAACACAGACATGCCAGGTGTGGGCCAAGGTGGGGATAACCCGGGGCCCCTGGCCTCTGGCTCCCGAGGCGGCTGCCTGCGGCCTTGCCGGTCGGTCTCCGTGGGTCTGACCACATGGGACAGGCTCACAAATACCCTCTCCTGCTTGGGGTGGGGGCCAGAGTGCGCCCAGCTATTAACCTTTAATTCTCTGGCTTGGCAGGTGCAGCCTTCTCTATTCAGGAGCCTGCGCCTGCCTAATTAAATCAGACCTGACGGCAGCCCTCCCTGTCCGTCAGCCAGGCTCCTATTTGAGTCTCCATAAAGGTTCAACTCGGGCCTCCAGAAGCCCTCCTATGCCCCAGCATTCGGGATGCTTCACGCCTGGGCGATGCTCTGGAAATCCGCTGGGAAAGTTTCCAAGAGCCGGAAAGAGCACAGGACTCTGAGTCAAAAAACCTGCTGCTAGTCTAGTTTCTCTCTGTGACCTCAGGCAATCATTTCCCCCCTCTGGGCTGCAGAACCCGTCAGTGCAACGTGAGGGCTGGGCTGGAGGAAGTCGGGGAACATGGGGCTCTGAAGGCTGGGACTAGCGGCAACCCTCCCCTCCTGCCTCTCAGTGGGACACAGCCAGGATGAGAGAGGCTGCTTTGATGGCTCCAGAAACTGCAAACCCACGTAGCTGGAGGCTGAGCCCTGAGTGTTCTGTGGGTGGCCTCTGGCTTCTCCTCAGCACATATTAGCCCCTCACCAACAGCAATAGTAATAAAAGGTCCCATTTTTTACGAGCATGTGCCATGCAGTGCACTTAATGAGCTCTATGAGGGGCGGGACAGGTAAGAGCCATGCTCTCACGCTGGACTCCCTGGGTTCCAGCCATCTCTGCCACTTATTGGCTTTGCACATGACCTCTCTGTGCCTCAGTGGCTTTATCTGTAAATTGGGGAAAACATCTGTACCCACCTCATGGATGGATGCAAAGATTAAATGAGCTAAAGCATGTGAATTGCTTTCTGGGCTGCCTGGACCTTGCCCTGGTAGAAAGTCGAGCATCTTGTGGCTCGGGCCCTAGGTCTGTTGCTTGCACTCACCAGCCTTCGGAGATGCTAGGGGGAAAGTAAGCATCGCGGCCGTGGTGTAGCTGACCCATGGAGCCAAACTGTGTGTATACTTCCTGGGGGTGGGGATGAAGTTCAAGGTGGGCACTCAGCTGGGCCCTGGGAATCAATAGGCAGTGAAGGTGCCCACTGAAGTGTGTACCCTTGCCCCTCCATCCTGCGCCCCCACTCAACAGCCATTCCACCTCAGAGCTGCATTGAGAAGGCCAAGCAGTCCTCGCCCCTGGGCTGCTGAGCAATTTGTGCACAGGCCAAAGCAGCTGGAGATACCAGAAGGTCTAGAGATCCCAGCAGCACAGGGTGAGGTAAGACTCAGTCCCGAGGAACGTTCATTTTCTATTCCCGGACTGGAGCAGAGGGAAGGGAGGCCAACGTATCCTAGACCCTGGACCGGGGAAGAATTAAAAACCTCCCTCTGGGATCTTTTTAGGGTGATGGAAAGGTTCTAAAATTGGATTGTGGTGATGGTTGCACAATTTTGTAACTTTACTAACAATCATTGGATTAATTGTACACTTAAAACTAGTGAATTTTGTATTTATGTAAATTATACCTCAGTAAAGCTGTTTGAAAAACAAAATCTCCCTCCTGCCATAAGCACAGCCTCGCCCAAACAGCCTCTGGTAGGAAGAGCCACAAATGGACCATGTGTTAGAGACCAGGTTGGGGGCTTAAGGGCTTGGTCTGGGGCTGGAGTCATAGCTGGACCCAAGGCCAGAGTCAGGTCTGTCTGGTTGGGGGAAGGGAGATTGCTTTTTTGGGTGCTTCTAGAATCAGCCCCACTGTGTCTGTCCTGTCAGGGGCACCAGGCAGCACCCCTCCTCAGAGGTCTGGCCCCAGAGCAGGAAGGCGTCTCCAGAGCTCCTGAGGCTGGAGGAAGGTCTCAGCAAGCATGCCCTGGATGGGCCCTGGGGCTCCTGCGCCTAGCACCTTCTCAGGGATGTGGCCTGGCGAGAAGCCTGGATCCCCCTTAAAGAGATCCCCAAACGTGGAAAGTGCCCTTAACTGTATCTTCTGCTGTCCCGTCCCCCGTGACCACAGCAACCATGGGGTCCTGATTCAATTACTCCCCTTTGGTCAGACGAAAGGTCCCATCTTGCAGTTTGGAGCTAGTGGCCCTGGCCATGGCCCCTGTGCTTCTCTTCATCACACCCCCATGTGGTCAGCTAGGGTGCAGACCTGGAGTTGGAAGGGTTTGCATCCAGCCTCTGACACTTATTAGCTGAGAGGTAACTCAACCAATCTGAGCCCCAGGTTCCTCAGCTGCAAAAAGGAGGCATGAAACTTACAGGACTGTACGGATGGCTAAACAAGATAGATCATGCTCAAGGGTCAGCGCAGCTTCTGGCAGGATCACGTGAGTCTGCAGGTGCCTGCCAGGATGCTGGCAGCTGTAATACCCAATGTCGCCACAAGGTGGAGCCAGATACACACAGATCCCATGACCTAAGGGCCTTGAAGTGACCCAAAGTTACACTGATGCCCAAACTCCAGCCAACCTTGAGACCCAACTTTCAGGGCCTGCGAAGAGGAAGAGGGCACATGGTCTCCAGGATGCTTGCCTCTTCCACATCTGACTGTTGCTATGAATGTCTTCTGTTCCCACAGCCATCAGCCCCCATCCCAGACCCTGGTTGTTACATGCTTGGACTAATGCAATAGTCAGCTGGTCCTGATAGGATCACAGAATGTCAGAGCCAGGATGGGCCCCAGAGACCCCAAATTCTGCCCCCTCACCTGATGCGAAAGTATACAAAGGGTTAACAACCATCCAAAGTCACTCGGCTGGACATCAGTTGCCCCGGGGCCCACTCCTCTTGGCCCAGCCCAAGCCAACACTCACTCTCCAGGAAGACAGAGTTTCTTTCAGTTTCTTTTTTCTTTTTTTTTTTGGTGAGGAAGACTAGCCCTGAGCTAACATCCGTTGCCAATCCTCCTCTTTTGGCTGAGGAAGACTGGCCCTGGGCTAACATCCCTGCCCATCTTCCTCCACCTTCTATGTGGGATGCCTGCCACAGCATGGCTTGACAAGTGTTGTGTAGGTCCACACCTGAGATCTGAACCTGTGAACCCCAGGCCGCCGAAGTGGAGCCCACGAACTTAACCACTATGGCACCGGGCTGGCCCCTCTTTCAGTTTCTTAAAACTGCTGCCGTCTCAGGGACTGTCTGTGACCTGACTGCCCTTCTCTCCCACTCCCCCTCCATGGCTGGCCCCACCTCACTCTCAGCGCAGATGCCCCTCTTGAGGAAAGCTCCCTGACCCCCGCCCGGCTGCCTGCCGCTGTGGACGGCCCAGCACCTGTGCCATCACTTGTTTCCCTTCTGCCTTCTCCCTGGATTGGCAGCTGTCATAAGCCCCATTTGCCAGGTGAAGAAACTGAGTTTAAACACAGACCAGGCCACCCAGCAGGTGGGGGAGGAGTCAGGGGGCTGGCCAGAACCTGGCCTCCTTCCTCTGCGCTCTGCCGCCTCCCACAGCCGCGAGCCAGGCCCTGCCGGTGCCGTCTCCCCCTCAGACCACGAGCTCCCCACGGGCAGGGCTGAGCCGTGTCCACTTCCGTGGTCCCAGGCCTCACACGGAGATGATCAAGAAATGCTTGAATGATCGACTGCCTCCTGCCTGGATGCCAACAGAGGAAGCCCTGGTCTGGAGGCTCCACACACATCTCATTTCATCCTCCCCAGCGCCCGGGCAGGTAGGTGTCACTTACAGACAAGGGAAGGCTCTGTCATCAACTCAAGGCCACGCTGCTGTCAGTGGGGGAGCCTGGATTCTGACATCAGGAGTCAGACTCTGAGCAGGCCTGACCTGGCATTTGACTGGGATTGAGGATGTGGGGGCCCCTGGAGGAGCCTCCCCAATTCCCAGGGCCATCCTGGCTGCACTGCCACACGCCCTCTGTCTTCCTGCTGGGCTGGCAAAGTCCCCTCTGTCCTCCTGGACTCTGCTTTCCCCAGGGGAGGGCAGCCACAGCCTCGATCTCTACTGAAAAATAAATGGGAAGGGGGGCTGGGAGACCTTGCCGAGGAGTGCCTTTTCTTGGGTCTGACCTCAGACACATCCCAGCGCCAGAGCAGCTGCCTGCCCCTGCCCTGGTCCTCCTGGAAGCCTCGTTCAGCGCCCTCCAAGTCAGACCCTGGGCCAGCCTAACAAGCCCCCGACCCAAACCCGGCACTCCCCTCCGGTCAGGTAGCACATCCTCCCTTTCTCGTTGGCCTGCCCAGGTGTCCCACAGACATGGTGGGTGGCAGGGGTGTTGGAGGTGGACCCCCAGGCCAGATGGAAGCTGGCCCTCTGGGCAGGCTGGGGCAAGGATGGCTCTGGTCTGGCCGTGGGCCCATCCGCCTCTCACCCTGGGTCCCTCGGAACATTGGGCCATTGTTCTAGGCCACAACAGAGAGCGTCTCTGTGGCCCTGGGGCCAAAGAACAAAAACCTGTTTAGCAAGGCTCCGCTCCTCCCATGCAATTTCAGGAATTCAACTAGGGTCCTGGCTGGCTTCAGCGGGAAGAACTGTGCTGAGGGGACAGGCCCAGGCCTAGAGCCGAGAGGGGGCGGCAGGGAGCAAGAGACCCTCAGCCCGCTACTGGGCCCACCGTGTGCCCCTGGAGCTGCTGTGTGAGAGGTGGCCCTGCTGGCTGCGAGCTCCCGGGCCAGCGGGCAGGCTGACAAGCAGGATCCTAAGCGTGTGATGAGATGGGGGCACACCAGCCCAGCCCCGGCCTCCATTTTCCCCTCTGCGACATGGAGGCCAGATGCATGCGTGCCCCTGCCCACACGCTCGGGCTGAGAGCAGAGCGCCAACAGTGGTCAGGTGGCAGAAGCAGGCTGTAGCCCCCACCCTGTGGCTGCAGTGGCAGACCTGGGGTGGGGGTGATGCAGAGCCTTGTGCTGCTGCACCACGCCCTCCAGCCCCCCACCCCTGGCCCGGGGCTGCTGTGACGATGACAGCAAGTGGGTGACAGCAAGTGTCGGCGGTCTGTCCAGGCACTTTGTGTGCATTAAAGCGTCATCGTCACAACAGCCCTTGGGGTCTGGCGCTATTGTTCTTCCCACTCTACAGATAAGGAAACTGAGGCACAGAGAGGCAGGGGCAGAGCTGGCCTGTGAACCTGCTCTACCTAACCCCAGAGGGGTCGAGAGTGCTCTCCACTCTGCTCCCTTGACAGGGGGCAGTTCCATTTTTAATCTGGTTAAACGGCCGACTTGGGTTCAGTCAACACTTACTAGGTGCCACGCCCTGGGGGTCCAGAAGTGTGGGCCTCTGCGGTGGGGGGAGACCCATGAACAGACCAATGTGGTATGGTCAGCGCCACTCCCAGCGGCTGGGCTGTGGACTTTAGGGGGGGCTTCCTGGAAAAGTCTGAGGGCTGAGTAGGCCTCGGGCCCGGGGTGGGTGGGGAGAGGGGTCGGGAGAGTACTCCAGGGAGGGAACAGCAGGGCATGGGCTGCAGGCCAGGGACAGCAGGCTGCACTCCTGTGACAGCAGGCTGCACTCCTGTGACGGGCTCCTAAGAATCAGGGGGTGGCTGGCGGGCCAGGAGGCTGGAGAGACGGAACAGTGGGTCACAGGCCCCCGGGAGCCTCACGAGACTAGACCTCCCCTGACCCTTCTCCAAGAGGAAGGTGCATCACTCCGGGGGTCTGAGGACAGGGCTCACAGAGCTCCTTGGCCTGTTCCCTTTGACAACCTTTAGGTTCATTGTTTCAACTGGATACAAATTTAAACTTGCAAAAAAAGAGGCATTTGCTGGGTCATGTGGCTGACTAGGTTGTGAGTCCTGCCAGGCCTGCCTCAGCTCCCGTTTGCCATCGCTGACACCACACGGGAATCAGAGCAAAGGGACCCGCTGTCTGGGGGGCTACTGTGTCTGTGGGAGCCCAGCAGCCCCGCAGGGGGTTCCTGGGCGCTCAAATACAGCAAAGCCAGGTAGAGCCAAGACAGCGCACACAGTCCCAGGATACCGCGCCAGGCGGGCCACGTGCACAGCTGGGGGTCACCTTGGGGTGCCGGGGTATGGCTTCCACGAGGTCAGGCTCATCTAGTTGTCAGAGTTAATGTTCAGCACCACCCAGACTTGTCCCTTGAGCTCCAGCGGTGGGTCTTCCCCCTCCTTCAGGATTTGGTGACCAGGGCTCTCCCCACCCCACACCAGCCACACGGCTGCCCCAGAAGCCACACAGGAGAGGCTAAGAAGTGTCCTCACCAGCTTCTCTTGCTTGCCAGCCTGCCTGAGTTTGGATCCTGGCCCTGCCACTTGGCAGCTGGGTGACCTCGGGTGAGCGACTCCAGCTCTCTGAGCCTTGATCTCCTCTGTAAAATTGTATCCCAGTCTCCCTCCTACGAAGACCAGAGTGATGCCTGAGTGACCCCCGTCATTCATTCGGCAGATGTCTTCTGAGGCCTGCTCTGGGCGCTGGGGACACAGCGTGAACGGACAGGGACCGGCTCCTGCTCTCCTGGAGCCGATGTTCTAGCAGGAGGACCAACAATAACCACAGTCACGTGAGGAAGTGACAAGTTCTGTGAAGAAAGAAGCTGGGCAGGGGAGAGCAAGTGCAAGGGGATTTTAAACAGAGGCCAGAGACAGCCTCACTGAGCAGCTCTTTGCGTAAAGATTGGAAGGAGGTTGGGAACAGGCCAAGGGGCTCTCTTGGAGAGGGGTCAAGTGTTCCAGGCAGAGGAAAGAGCCAGTGCAAAGGCCCCGAGGCAGGAACATGGCTGGGAGGTGCGAGAAGCAGCAGGCAGGCCAGTGTGCCTGGAGCAGAGCAGGCGGGAGAGGGGCAGGAGGTGCCATCAGAGGGGAGGGGCAGGCCCAGTCGGCCTGGACTCTGAGTGACCTGGGAGGCATGGAGGATTCTGAGCAGAGGAGTCACAGGATCTGACATATATTTTTGAATGACCGTTCCTTCCACTCTGTTGAAAATGGACCATAGAGAGCAACAGCAGATGCAGGGAGACCAGTCAGGAGGCTAGAATTCAGGTGGGAGATATGCTGGCTTGGCCCAGGGTAGCAGCAGGGGAGACGGTGAGATGTGGCCAGGGTCTGGATATATTCTGAAGGTAGTGCCCGCAGGATGTGCTGACGAGTTGGATGGAGGGATGTGAAGGAAAGCAGTGACTCTAGAGTAATGCCAGGGTCTGGGGCCTGAGCCAGGGGCCCGAGAAGAGCTCAGCACTGCTCACGCACAGCAGCAATACACGTTGGCCAGTGTGAGTGGCTAGAGGAGGGAGCACAGGGCCCGTGAGCAACCTTCCTGGGGCGGCCGCAGGAGGAGGCGAAACCACCACAGCCGCTCAGCACCAGGCTCACCAAAGGTGCCTATACAGAACATCCTTTCTGTGCGGGGCCAGTGGTCTAGAGCAACCGCTAGAGGTCCAGAGGTGGGCCCGGCCCTCCACTCGCGGAAGCCAGTGCGTGGCCTGGGATCAAAGGCGAGGGGCTCAGGCCTGCTGCCCACCTCCCCCACCAAGCCAGGCCTTGTCTTCCCAGCAAGATGTAAAGGGGCACAGTCCCCCCCCAGCCCCTGTGAACGTTCAAAGGCCCCTGCAGCAGCACACTTGAAAGAGGCCAGGGGTTATCTGCAAAATTCCAACTAAATCCACAGGCTTTGATAATTTGATAAGCCACTCCACAGTTGCCCCAGAGTCAAAATACGCTGTTACTTGATCCCATGGTTATGTTTCAGGATGGAGGTGGGAGGCGTATGGTGGCCTGGGAAGAGGAGGGGGTGCAGGCCCCTGGCTGACAGATGGTCAGCCTATCAGACTAGGGTCACCTTCGGGTCTGGGCTCCTTCATGGGGGACACACTCTGCAGTGGAACACTGGCCTCTCTTGGCAGGTCTTGGAGGCCGAGTGGGGCCAGGGCCTGGGCCAGGGAGAAGCCCTTCAGGACTGTCTGGCCGCAGCTGACCCCACTTCCTGAGCCTCAGGCCTGTCGTGTGCTGGAGAGATTCCTGTTTTCAGGCCATCTCTTGCCAGACGAGTTGTGAACCTGCCCAGGTGACCTATACCACCTCAAGAAAAAGACAAATGACCCCCGTTGACATGGACACTTGGAGGCCAAATGATTTACAACCCCTCCCTGCAAAAGGCAGGCTGTGGTCTGCAGGGGTGGAGGGCACACTGAGCCACCTTCCACTCCATTCCACAACCTTCCACGAACAAAACTGTTGGGCACTTCCTCTGTGCCCACAGCACCTGGCTGGGTTATCTCAGTGCACATGTAACCTCCAAAAGCCCTCCTGACCGCTCCTTGAGTTCCACATTACCTCATTTTGGGGATGGGAAAACAGAAAGGCAGAGAGGTTGAACGATGGTCAGAGATTACAGAGTCGAGTGGCAGGCCCTGACCCCAGCACCTGGCCCCGCAAAGCCACGCCAGCTGCCTCGCCAATGCACAACTGTTTCTCTGAGCCTGGTTTCCACCATTCCTCGGGGGCCTGCTGGAGACGGGCAAAAGGCTAACCTATTGCCATTAGCGTGCAGGGGGACACACGAAATAGGACCCATTTACTTAGCTGACTGGCAGAGTGGGGTTTAGAGGCACGACTCAAAGGCGGGGTCAGTTGATTTTGTAGTGACACATCTGCTTCTTCACCCACCAGCAAGGACCCCTCTCTCCTCCTGTGAGCACATGATCACATGGGACTCCAACGACAACCTGCCTGGGGAGGGGCATCTCTCTCTCTCCGGACGGAAGGAGAACAGGAGGCCATATAGCCAGGGAGGGGCAGGGCCAGGTATGGACCCGGGGACGCTGCTGCTGGTCTCAGGAGGCTTCCTCTGCCCTGGGAGATGGGAGGACAGAGAGGACACACTGAGAGGTCTCAGGACCACAGTCCTGGTCCCCGATTCCTCCTCAAACCAGAGAGGCAGGCCGGAGGAGTAGAAAGAAGATGGTCTCTGTTTGAAACCAGAAAATTCTGGGTTCAAGTCCCGCTCCAGGTGTGAGCCTCCGTTTCCTTCTGTAACGTGGGGATAAGAATATATAACTCCTGGTGCAAACCTCTCTCACGAGCCTGACACACAGTAGGAGGGTGCAGTCATGCTCCTCCCTCTGCTGAGAACACACGTTTGCATCTCATTCTGTTGTTTGCAGAGCTCTTGCCCAGCCCTCATGTCATCTGCGTCTCATAGATAATCCTTGGACATAGCAAGAGCAGGGATTCATCACTGTGCCCTTTTTGCAGATAGGAAAAGAGAGGCTTGGAGAAGCTACTCGAGTGATCTGCCTTGAAGTTGTGTGGCTAGTAAGCAGCAGAGTTGGGCTGTGAACTCAAGACCACGCATCATCCTCTCCCCTGTGGTTTTCAACTACTCACATTGTGAACCAAGTCACTGATGAGTTCTGATGGTTTGTGGCATTTTCTTGTTTTTAAGGCTGTGGCAGCCTGCAAGGGAGATGGCCTTGTTAGGCCAGGTGAGCCTCTGACCTGGTAATGCTCTTTCCTCCCTCAAAGGGCCCGAGCCATTTTAGGCTCTTAGACTTACAGTACGGGTGAAAAGAAAAGGGCCCCTTTAGGTAGGACTGCCATGTATGGGTGTGCAGGCTGCGCACTTTACAATCTCCATGGGCACTGTTCCCAGAAAGTGCAGCATGAATGGCTCTCCTGGAGCTGTGCAATGCACACCTTTGTCTTCAGACTTTCCCCTCCGCATCACCAGACGGCCCCGGGTATCTCCTTACCTGTCCCAGACAATTCCCCTGTACCATTCTTTCCCTTCCCTCTGTGGTAATCCCATCTGCCTCTCTCTCCCCTATCCTGGTACTTTAAGATTTCAGGGGAACAGAAATATGGGGTGAGGCGATCAACTAGCACCCCCTTCAACTCCTCTCTGCTACCCAACACTCTTCCCTGGCTGCCTTCTGCTCTTCAGCTCCTGGGTGGACACTGGGTTTTTCTCTCCATTGAGAACCTACTCTGAGCTGCAGAGGTGAGGGATGTGTTCTGAGCAAGAGAGGGTGGCCATCAGGATGGAGTTTGGTCATGTATGTGAGAAGCCAGCATGACTGGGTGGGTCATCTTGACCTTTGGGCCCAGAGTATCCTGCTTCCAGAGAGAAAAAAGACCTCGGTTCCCCACATCTCTCCAAATATGGAAACATCAGCCAGCCCTGGGCCACAGTAATCAGAGATTTGGGTTCAAGTCTCATGCCTGTTACATATCCAACCAGCTGTATGACTTCAGGAAAATCACCTAACCTCACTGGGCCTCAGTTTCCTCCTCTGTAGACAGGGCTCCTAATGTCTGTCATAAAATGCTACGTGTAGAAGCCATGTGGTGAACTCTCCAGGGACAGTCATTGTTATTTTCAGTGATGATTATAAAATCTGTTATAGCCGCCCAGGACTGCTGAGTTATTCAGCGGGTGAGTTTTCAGCCTGGGCAGCACCTGCCCTCCTAGGCCTGCATTTCAGCTGGGAGCTTGGTGCCATCAACAGTTAAGAGCAAGGAGTGCTAACCCTGAAAATCTGAATAGCATGACCATTATGTTCTCTGCTATCTCGTCTGCTCCTTACAATAACCTGTGAGCTAGAAAGAGTTTACAGGAAAACCTGCTCCCCAAATGCAGAGACACCCTCGCTTGCCAGCCCTGGGGTAAAGGAAATGAGGAGCAAGCTTTGGCAACAGGAGTCTGGGGAATAATGGTCCCTGTCTTTTTGGCCCATCTTTCCTTGCCAGCTCTCCCTCTTCCTGTGTCCCCACAACCTGGCCTCCCCATGACAGCCTCAGCTTTAGCCCATACCGCCCAAGCACACGGGAGAGGCCTGAGCTACCACTCACTCTTTGGGGGGGTTGACATCCTCTGGTCGGGCCTCAAAGAACCGGAAGACTTCATCACACTGGGAAATGTGGGGAGGCAGCCGGACAAGTGCCTGCGGAGAGATGGGAAGAAAAGGCATCAGGCCTGATGAAACCGGGAACAGAAAAACCAAAAGCAGGGTCAACTTGGTCTAACAGTGATAAGGGAGGCTCAAGGACTGTGCCATGGAAGACACAGTCAACCAGCCACCCACCCACCCAACCAGACAATTGATCAACAAAATAACTATTTGGCTAACTAATGAAACAACTCTCCATCCATCCATCCATCCATCCCATCAACTAACCAACCAGCCAAGTAATCAACTAACCAACCAGTTAACTAATAAAAATAACTAACTAATCACTCAAGCAACCAACCTATCAACCGTCCAGCCAACAAGTCAACCAACCAACCAGCCAAACAGCCAGTAAACCAACTAAACAATCTGCCAATCAAACAGAAAACAGTGACCGCCGAACCCTAGGTCTCAGGACCCTCAGGAAGTAGTCATTCTGCATGAACCCTGGAGGAATTCCCTCCTGCCCACAAAACAGGTCCAAGATCCTTAGCCTGACAATCCGAGGTCTTATCCTACCAGTCTTGTCTCCCACTTGCCACACTCCAGCTGCACCAGATATTCACAGCCTGACAGCACAATTAGTCATTTAACAACAAGTGGATAATTCTACCAAGAACAACACGGTGCTATGAGGGAGTTTGATAGGACCTAGGAAGATTGGGGGGCAGGGGTTTTGGGAAAGACTCTTTGAAGCTGAGTTCTGAAGGCTGCCTAAAAATTAACTGGTCAAGGTAGGTGGGGAGATCAAGCATGGTGGTTCCAGGAGCTGAATGAAGTTGGTGTGGCTTTAGTGTACTGAGTAAGAGAGAGGGGGCATGGGTCTGATCTAGCAGGGCCTTATGTGGGCTAAGCTGAGGATGCCTGGAGGAGCAATACAAGTGAAGGGTGTGGAAAGTCTTCTTAGAAGAGTTGGCATGAGCTAGGCTAGAGGGGTTCACAGGATTTGGACAGGCAGAGAGGAGAGGGGTGGGCAGCCTATGGGGGACCACTGTCCAGGCAGGGCTGTGGGCCAGCTGTGAGCTTGTCATCCAGGGAGGGCTGAGAGTCTGCTGCTGGAAAGTGAGGGATTAGGTCAGACAATGGTCAGAGCTTCTCCAGCACATACCCACACCTTGTGGCCTGGGGCACATGGGACCCCTGACCTGGCTCAGTCTAACATGGAGGGGTAGGGGTATAGGTGAGGTGAGGCAAAGCCCTGCTTCCTGGGTCCCTCAATTCGGTATGGAGAGAAAACACTGGAATGATCCTTTGGTTCAAACAGACAGGAGAGGTCACTGCTGAAGCAGGGCTGAGGAACAGGGCCAAGAGAACTCTGGGCTGCAGCCAGAAGGGAGAGGAAAACCCGGGACTGCGGGGCTGTGAGGAGCCGCTGATAAGGAGGCTCCAGGTCAGTGGTCAGCCGGACATGAGCCTGTCACACGCCCGTGCCTCCCCAGGCCCCCTTCACCTGGGCTGCTTCAGACGCAATGACCTGATCCAGCAGCTACCCTGTGCCAAGAATGCTGGGGCCTCCCTGGTGCACCCCCTGGGAACCTCATGATGAGATCATGAGGGCAGATCTCATCCCCATGCTACAGAGGAGGAGACAGAGGCTCAGGGAGGCCCTGTGGCCTGCCCACAGGCCCCATCGAGGGTACCTTCCTTGCTGGAAGGTAAGCTCCACGCCGGCAGGGACTTCAGTCTCATCTGTTGTCTGCTGTGTCCACGGATCCTAGAAGAGTGCCTGGCACAGAGCAGGCCCTCAATAAGCATTTGTTCAAATGGATGAATGAATGAATAAGGGTTTGGGTATGCAGAAGCCCCATCTCCAACAATAGTGGGCATGATAATGGGGCAAGAAAAGCCCCATGTGGTCTTAGGTCATATTGACAGAAGTACAGTGTTGAGGAAGAGGGAAGCGATAGTTTACTTCTTCTCTGAGCTGGTCGGGTAACAATTCAAGTGTGGCATCGAGCACTAGGCAACATATCCCAATGGCCTTCTCGATGCCAAACCCACATCCGGGCAAGACGAGACAAGACCCCACTGACGCAGGAAAGACAACACTGCAACTCCCAGCCGTTCCTCCAAGAGCCAGGCTTTCTAACAGATCACATCCGCAGGAACAGGAAACAGAAAAGAGGAGAAATTGACATGTAATGAGAACTACCACCTGTCAGGCTCCTCCTGGGCCTCTTGACTCTTCAATTACCCAACAAACAGGGCGGGCTTTTCATTCTGAGCCAGACAGGGGCTATGCCCTAGTGTTACTGTGACGAGCCAGCCCCGGCCCCCGCCCTGCAAGAGCACACCTGACCACGTGTCACCCCATTTTGTCCTGGAGGTAGACGTCGTTGCCTCCGTTTACGATGGGGACACTGAGGCTGCTGGGGGGGGGGTGGTGAGCCACAACTAAAGTAAGAGGCAGAACGAAGCCTGGTGCTCAGAAAGGAGGATGGGTGGAACCTGCCCCACAGGGTTCAAGTTTTCATATAACACACGTGGTACGTGCTGTTTTCTCCCCCAGGGAGGGCAGAGGAAAAGGAAAACTGAGGAAGAGAGAGACAGAGACAGAGAGATGGAGGGGGAGAGAGAGACTGAGGCAGAGGGAGACAGAGAGACAGAGACAGAGAAACAGATATACAGAGAGATGAAGAGAGAAAGAAAGATGGAGGGAGAGAGAAACGGAGAGACAGAGGCAGAGAGAGAAGTGGAAATCAGGCGAGTGCAGGGCAAGAGCTCCTGGTGGGAGGCAAGAGGGTTTGAGGAGGGAGCACTAATGGGCTGGGATGGGCAGGAGGCAGGAGGGAAACCATTACCAGAGCCCCAGGCTGTGTGCAGAGTCGCTGCCACGGTGACCTCCCTGAAAGGTTCTGGGGGGGGAAGGCAGGGCAGGTTTCCAGCCCGGCCAGAGCCCTAGTGCCCTCCCAGCTCAGCGCACTGCCACCCACCCCAGCGCAGACCATGGCTGGCCCCTGGCTCATCCAGCCCCAGCGGTGAACATAGGGGCTGTTCATGCCGGCAGAGACCAGCATTCTGGAGGCGAGGACGTGTGGGCTGTGAGAGCCTCAGACAAAGAGGCCTTTGGTTGAACCACCGCGGCATCTTGATTTAACAGGGAGCCCCGAGGAGAGCCGCATTGAGGGCTCGTCCCGATTTCAGGCTGACAAGAGGCTCTCAGCTCGGAGCAGCTTCCATCAGAGCCGCTGCCAAGCCCAGCTCTGGCCAAAATCATTTGGCAGGAGAGCCAGGTGCTGAGCAGTCAGTCCCCGAGGCCTGGGCTGGTGACAACTGCCAGAGCCCGGGAACCCCCAAACCCAGCTGTCCTGAGAGGAGCAGGTGGGGGCCAATACATGGGTATTTTCAGGGGCACCACCCCCGGCTCAGGCCTAGAATTCTGCCATTGGACATTCAGAATGTCCATAGGGTGGCTAAGTCAAGGCCTCGGGGCCAGGCAGACATGGGTTTGAGTCCTGGCTCTCCCCTTCCTGTGCTGTGTGATGCTGAACGCGTTACTTGCCCTCTCTGAGCTCAGTACAGTGGATTGGATGTGGCACCTGTGTGTTAGGAGGTTAAGTGAGATCATGAATAGGAGGAGCTTAGCACAGTGCCTGGCGCTGAGTAAACACTCGGTGAATTTTAGTCATCACACGATTGTCTTCGTTGTCACTATTCTTTAGGTGAAAGCAGTGATGCAGACTAGAAAGAACATTGGAATAGGAGTCAGGAGACCTCAATTCCAGTTCCAATTCTGCCGTTATAGACTTGCTGCGTGACCTTGGGCAGCTTACTTCAGCTCTCTGGTTATCGTTTCTTCTAGGATAAAATAGACTAGCTCTAGGATCTCAAACTGTCTCATGGAACATCTGTTTGATGAAATGAAATGAGTTCTGTGGGCCCATGTGAAACGGCGCCTTGTAGATCCCCATTTTGGGGATCACCATGTTCATCAGCATAGAAAAGGCCCTGAGAAGTCCTGCACAAAAGAAACCTGCAGAACTTTGTTTACTCAGCATTCGTTAATAATAATGACATCCTGGGGGATTGACTCAGTTAGTCATCACGTTAACTCTAAGAGATGCATATGATTCTATTCCAATTTTACAGAAGAAGAAACTAAAGCACAGAGAGGTTAAGTAATTTCCCAAGGCCACACATGTCGTAAGCAGCAAGATTTTGAATCAGCCCATCTGAGTTTTGAGCCTATGCTTTGTCTCATCTGTTACACCGTACTGCCTCCAGCATTACCCACAGGCCTCTGACCGTGGAGCTGGTTTTCCTGTTGACAGCCCATAGAACACAGCTGGGACAAATCCAGGCTGCATACATTCTGACGTTTCTTCTGGCTCTAAGTCAGGTCTGTGAGCAGCACTATTATCAGTGAATTCAGCGTCTGATCTATCAATCAATCTGACTGACTTTTCTCATATGGCGCTGACTCAGGTGAGGTCGGAGGGTCCTGAAGACCCCAGGTGGGAGAAGAGCTGGAATGGGCGTGACCTCATAGCCCTCAGCATCTAAGGAGGGGCCACTGCCCCGTGGGGCTGCCTAGAGCATGCAGGCCCTGCTGGATGTCGGCTGAGCTAACTTCAGTCTCTTCCCACCCTGCTATCCATGGTCCAGGGGGCTGGTGAGCTGGCTGAGAGCAGATCTGTGGATACAGGGCAAGAGAAGGGGCTGAGGGCAGTGGGTGCCAAGGCCGGGGAGACTGGTAATGAGGCACTGAAGAGCCATCCGGGTTTTGCCATCAGCCAGTCCTTCCAGTGCTAAACTGCTCCGAAGTCTCCAGCTCCTGGCCCCCCAAGACCATTTTCTGGGGGCCAGTGACTTGGGCCACCACTTGGCACCGTGTCATCATTCCAGATGGCGCAGATCTAAATAAGGCAGAAGGTGGCTGCACTGTGTGCCCCTGAGACCTCCACCCAGATACGGCGGGACAAGCCTGGTGTTTCAAGTGCAGCAGCGAGGGAGGGGCCCCAAGCTGATTGCGGTCAGACCTCCTGCTTCGAAACGATCCCCCTCCACGAAGCCCACTGCCCTGGGTAATGTCGGTCCCAGGACAGAAAGCGAAGTTGTGCATTTGGCCAGAACAACTGTGGGTGTCCTGCTCTTTCCACGGGGTCGAACATTTTCTTATTCTTAGCAGCATCGTTGTGGTTTCTAATCAAGGGAAATCCCATAGATAAAATCCCAGCGACTCTGGGGAGGGTGGGGTGCAAGCCAGGGGCTGCAGTCCTGACTGTTTGGCCCCCACTCTCAGCCCCCATTGCCTGAGGCTGCCAGGACTGTTCCTCCCAGATCACCATCTGGGAAGCTGGGGGGGCACCAAACTTCTGTAAACTGGAGTATTTCCAACACACGAGCTGTCTTTTTGAAGGATGTAAGCAGCAAATGCTTTGGAAATGGAAATAGAGTCTAATTCGCGGTTGCAGTTTAAGCTATTTCACAAGGGATCCTAGTACATCGGGGACTCAGGGACATGTCACCCTCCTCGGAGGTTTCCTCTGCTTGTGTGTGATCTTTGCATCTTGTCCTCAGATACTGGCTGGACACCACGTGGGGCCAGGCTCCCTGATTGTTAGTGAAGACACAAAGATAATAGATGTGGCCTTCAAGGAGCTCCTGGTCTGGAGAAGATGGACACACAGAAATGACCCTCCCACGGAGGATGAGCGTGCAGCGTGGAGGCATGCACAGAGTTTTCTGGGAAGCGGAAGAGCCGGGGTGGTCAGCTTTCCCTGGGGAGTCGGGGGACTTCTAGGAGGGGCACTATGGGAGCTGAATGCGTCCCCAGGAAAGGGGCAGAAGCCTAAGGGAGTCTGGGTAGTTGGGAATGGCTGCATTCCCAGCAGACTGGACTGCAGGGTGTGGGGGGGAGGGGTGGAGCTGAGCCCCGAGCGGTACTTGGCACACTCCCTAGAGGGTCTGGCTGAGCCACTTGGAGGTTCTTGTGGGCAATGGCGCTCCTCTGAGGGCCTTAAAGGAGAAAAGGGACATAATTAGCTGTATCCCAGGCTGGAAACTTCTTTTCCTGGATCTGTCTGGACCAGAGGAGATGGAGAGATTCTGCCAACTGGGTTCCCCAGAGTCCAGACTACTCGAGAGGCATGAACGGACCAGTCTGGGCTCTCTGCCTCAGTCTCCCCCATCAGCAACACTCATGGCCCAGGCCCACCCTTCAAAGGAGAGCCACAAGCCACAAGTTCTCTCCGTTAACTAGGACCGAGCATGCTGGGGAGCCTTGGCGCTTCCTGAAGGAGTCTGTTTCGACTGCAACATGAACCTTTCTCTTCATTAAGGGAAGAGCCAACAATGGGCCATGGTGGAAAATTCCCATGGTGGGAGGGAGAATACCTGGGACTAAGAACCACCACCAAGTTAGAGCCTCAGTTTTCACATCTGGGAAGTGGGGATAAAAATGAATGCATCCAGGAGATGGAGAGGGTTGAGTGGGGAGATCCTTACCCCTCAGGGCTGACCCCCATGTTGGGCTTGGAGTCCCTCCCCCAGTCCAACTACAGCCAACCCCTCATCCCTTCCACAAAGAAAGCCATTGACCTTGAAAGCAAGTCTACGTGGTGGACAGAACAATAGAAGCAAGCTCAGCTTCTTGGGCAGCAAAAAAATTCTAGTTGCACCCACCAGGAAGTAGAGACATACATAAACGCCATGACATGGCAGAGGGCAAGGTGATCACTCTCAAACACTCTCTCTCACTGCCCCCACCTGGGATATTTATTTTATCCCCTAGACAAACACTACAAACTTGTATTTCACACGTAGGAACAGGGTAAATGGAGTCACTTACGAGATTGCTATCTGAGACCCTGAAGTATAGTTCACCCTTGTTAGTGAGATGAAAGTCTTCAACTTGTCAAGGCCACAGAACCATTAAATACTAACCGCATAACCATATTGCTCATTAAATTAATTTATGGAGTTAAAGAAATGCCTTTGGAACCCTTCTTGATAGACACCGGCCCTCAAGTGCCACATAAAACAATCACCGGGCTGGTGCTCGGTAAATTTTCTGTGACGCTCATCCAATCTGCTCCATATATGTTTAAAATTAACACTGAGATTTGGGCTGTGAAACCACCATTAGGCAGAGGGACCGTCTGGCCGGCAAGGGCAGGGAGCCCGAAGTCTGGGGAGTCCACTGCACGGTCAGACTTTCCACGTCTGAGTCCTGGCAGAGGAGCCGGCTGCTCTGCGCAGAGCCAGCTTCACAATTTTGGGTGCGTTTGAATCCCCAGCAAATCCCAGACCTGGAGCCCATGTTGTCTAGCAGGTCCAAGGAAGAAGATGTTGGCCAGACAAGCAGAGCTGCATGTGCAGGGTACTGGAAAGAAAAACCTCCAAGTTTCTAAGCAGTGTGTCTGAGGACAGGCATAGACAAGGGAAGAGCTGACCATGGAATGGACTGCACATGGCACTGACCGTGGAATGTGCTGTGGGGGGCAGTGACGTTGAGTGAAATGTTGGATCCTGAGTGGCCATAGATGGGACTGTTGGACGGCAGAGCTGTGAAGTACAAACACGGGTGACAGTGACCATGGACTGGCTTATCCCTAATGACGATTCCAGGGTCATTCCAAGGTCTCAGACAATCAGACCACAGATCCCAGCTTTCTAGTTCAGCAGAATTAAAGGTCACTTCTGCACTGCCCTGGCCCCCGCCATTCTCAGAGTAAATTACGGCCTGTGGGATGGCTGGCTGGTTGGTGAACCCAGGACATTGCTCCATGTGCCCCGGCTCTGAGCAGCTCTCATCTGCGCTAATCAGGTTAGGAGGCCCTCCTCTTGCTGGCCCTACTTAATGGCTTCCCCAGCCACCAGCAGCCCCCCTGGGGCCCCAGAGCCCCGTGAATCTCCTCCTGATCCCGGAGTCCTGTTCAAAGCCTGATCCCGGGAGATAAGATGTTATCGGCTTCCTCCTCCAGCTGATGGAGGAGACTGCATTTCCACAGAGCCCGATGCAGATGCCTCGGGCTCCCCCAGCTCAGGGAGGCAGAGGTTGATTTGAGCCATAAATCCCAGCGGGAAGAGGCCTCCTCCCGCCCTTTGCCCCTTCCTCCATTAGCTTTGCCCATTTATTTAACTTCTTGGGAAAGGAATAAAGAGAAATAAAATCTCAGGCTGCAGCCATCAATTTAACTGGAAATGGCAAATGCCCTTTAAAGAGAAAGATGAATATTGATCTAAAGAAGAGGAGCTTCTAACTTAAGGGAATTGATTATTGGAGCATCCTTTTAGGTTAAGGCAGAAAATGTAACCAGGTCTAACCTGCACAGTCACGAAATTCAAACTTGGGTTCATGGAGAGTATATGGGAGTGCTCATCTTCCTAACACCAGTTAATAAATTCAGCAACTTGGTTCTTATTCAAACATTTTTATTGCCAAACATAGTGATTCAGAACTATAAAATATTAGCGCAGAAAGGGACCTTACAGTAACAACTCCGTGTCGGGACGGAGCATTTCAGAAGTTACAAACACTGTGATAGACACTCTCCCACTCAACCCCTTTCATGAACCCCATGAGATACTTGTTTTTACCCCCATTTTACAGATGAAGAAACTAGTACTCAGAGAGGTAAAGCAACTTGCTCAAGGTCACACAGCTAGTAGGTGGAGCGCTAAGATTCGAGCCCAGCTCTTCTCACTCGAATACCAGCACTCGCAACAAAACATTAAAACAAAACATTATCCCACACGTGCCTCTCCTCAAGACTCTTGAGTCAGACTCCACAGTAGGTTTCATTTAACTAAGAACTTGCATCTCCATTAAAGCCAGTGGTGCCCAGCGGTAACATTAAACTGCTTACACCTTGTAATAAAAACAACAAAAGGCTAGCGTCTACTGAATGTTCCTCTGTCTCTGACACCATGCTGTTGCCTTACGTGTGTCAGTTGATTTCATCCCCACGACTACCTCCTGTGGAGGCGCTCCTCTCCTTCCTATTGTACAGACATGGACACTGAGGCACCTGGAAGTTAAGTAACTTGCCCCAGTTCACGAAGCTAGTCAGGGGTTGGAACCCAGGAGCTCTGGCCATCTGGAGGCCACGTGCCAAGGCCACTACAGTGGGAGCCTCTCCTTCTCACTGCAGGGGTCTTGGACTCCAATCAAAGGAGGAAGACAGTCGGGCTCTGCTTCACAACACTGCTGTCGCTCTCACTGCTGTTTGGCATTGGCTGTTGTAAATGTGTGTGTGCACGCATGTATGTATGTGCGAGCATTTGCATCCATAAAGATGTGTCCATTAACATCTGCATCTATCAAAACTCCTGTGAAAAAACAAATAGGCATTTTGGATGCTAATGAACTCAGAACTGATTCCAACAACGTCCCAAAAGGAATTCAAAGAAAGAGATCTTCTATGTCCAGCGAAATGCCACATACAGAATTCTTTCAGCAGGAGGTCCCTTCACTTAGCTCCCACCCGGTGGAAGTGATTTAAAAGAGTGTTTTGTAAACATAGACAGGTCCTGAAAGGAGCAGAGGCTCAGCTGGGAGCCCGAGGCCTTCATGCCCCAGAGCGGGGCCCAGTCACGGGGTGACCCCTCCCTAAGGGACACCCACACCCGCTCCTCTGGCCAGGAAACACCAGGCTTCAGGATGCCTCTGCTAAACCACAGCCAAGAGTTTTGTACAGACAGCCTTCCTTCTCAGATGGACAGCCCCTCCCCCACCCCCAGACACACCCTTACCCGGCAGTACTCGTCAATGGGCTTCAGCCTTTTCACAGCTACATCCCGGATGTGGCTTCTCCGGAAGAGGATCTTGCCTGGAAGAGAGATGCTTGTGAGCTGGGTGATTCCAGGTAAAGCTGCCATAGGACCAGGGACCCCTGCCCTCCTCTCACTCCCCTCTCCCTTGGCTTCTCCGCGTCTTAGCTGGTCACCACCTGTCACCACCTCTGCCCGTTGTCAAGGAAACAAGGAGGACTGGTCACCTCTCCCAGAGGGCAGAAGGCGCTCAAGGCTGAGGGCCCAGGACCTCATGGGCAGATGAGGAGCCCTGGAGGCTGCCATCTTGGCCAAGTCACCTTCTCTGGGTCTAATGTCGGGATCCATGCCCTGACGTGGGCGTGGCTCCCAAATGACCTCGCAAATGAATACAAAGGATGGCCCAACCCACACGCTGTGTTTTGTTTTCAGGCCCATCCCTCTTTGAGAAATCAGCATTTATTCCTACCAGCCAGGCAGGAATTCCTATTCTTAGCTTAGGTGGGTGGCTATTTCCAAGGCGGGCACAAGCCAATGCCAAGGGGAGCACAGCTGCCCCAGCCTGACTATTCTCCCAGCCTCCATACACACAGCATCCAGCCGTAGGGGCTGATGCACAGCTGGTCTGGGGTGCCCCTCTACAGGGATGGGGCTTACAGGAAACGCCAGCCCCTCAAACCTTCCCCGCAGGCTCTTCCGAGAGGGCCGAATTCAATTACAACAAGACATCAATGCATAGGCCTTTTACGGTTGGTTAAATTTAGAATCTGAACCCCTTGTTTTGACATTCAAGGCCCAACATGGCTGAAAATTCTGTGCCCAGTGGCTGTCAAGGTCTAGGCCAATGCCCCCTTTCAGAAGGCCTTCCTTGACTGGCCGAGCTGGGAGTAATCTCCCTCTTTCCAGAACACCCACACACTGTCTATTCCTAAGGCAGTAGCCACATGCTGCTGTGTTACAGATATTTCGGAGTCCCCTCCACCAGCAGCCTGTCTGACTCATCTTAGGGCCCACGGAGTCCGCCACATGGTGAAGTGCTCACCCTGTGGCTGTAACAGGCATCTGTTGTCCACGTCTGCCCAATTTCTCTCTGGAGAACCACCTTCCTCCAGTCCCGGTTCTTGTGGTTCAGATGGAGCTAACCACACCCCCTGGCAACAAAGGTAGGCACGGGACCCAGCCTCACCAACCAGAGATGGGCAGGGGACCCGATCTGGGCAAACGAGGCTCAGCCCTGAGACTTCAGCTGGCGCCTTCTCTCTCTGGAGTTGCTAAGCTCCAGGATGAAAGCCCGAAGCTTTTAGTGGCCATCTTTATTATTGCCTGAGAAGGAAGCCGATTAGGAAAAAAGATCTGTGTCTGGCACAAGGCAGGTGCTCGATAAATGTCTCTTGAATGACTGAAGAGCAGAGCCGAGAGATGGCAAAGGGCAGATTCCTTTGACATCATTTGAGCAGCTGGATATAGCTATTCCTGAACCCAGAGTCTACCTGGTACTTTTCACTTGTATAAAACAATAAAATTATTTTATTTTATTATTTTTTTTTCCCCCAAAGCCCCAGTAGATAGTTGTCCATCATAGTTGCACATCCTTCTAGTTGCTGTATGTGGGATGCGGCCTCAGCATGGCTGGAGAAACGGCGCGTCGGTGCGCGCCCGGGATCCAAACCCGGGCCGCCAGCAGCGGAGCGCGTGGACTTAACCGCTAAGCCACAGGGCCGGCCCAGTAAAATTATTTTTAATTTAACTAGTTGGAGATGGATTTTCATCACTTGCTTTAAAGAGGTCCTAACTGAGATAATTCCCACTGTGTGTGAACAACCATGTAGACTGCATGTTCATCCACTTAAGCTTCCTCTGTCATGGTCCAAGTGAAGTAGTAAGCATTGCCTTGGTTTAGGCTGTTTCTCCAGAAGCAGACCCAGAGACGAGGAATTGAACGCACATCGTTTATTTGGGAGGCGCTGCTGGGAAACACCAGTAGAGGAGTGGGAAGTAAGGCAGGGAGAGAAGGAAGTATTATCAAGCCAGTTAATCACTGTGGCGGCGGAGCTCAGTTCTGTTGGGGAACTCCGGGAGATGACACAGCGCACACCACGGATGGATCCCAACCGAAGGCGAGGGGGCTCGGGTATTTATCTCCAAGTCACTGCTTGTGTTGATCTTCTGAGAGCATTAATTCTGGCACTTCTGGCCAAGGGTGCTAGAGGGGCCAGAACAAAGCCCCCAGGTGTCCCCAGGAGCATCCTTTGGCAGGTAGAGGTGAATGGTAAGGGGACCTGGGGGCACTGAAAGCAGCTGCTTCAGCATCCGACTTCCCTGTCACCACGGTCCTGGTCACCAGCCCTGCTCCAGTCAGACGGCGGGACATCTAACTCGTCACGTTGCGTGTGACTTGTTTCCATCCGTGTCTCTCGTCTCTGCACATATGGCGTGAACCAGCGGCAGCGGTCTGCAGCTCCTGCCTCCCCTTGGCGCCACACGCCCCACTTAGCACCAGGCTTTGCATACAGGAGATGCCCCATAGGTACTTGTGGTCCATTCACTTTCCCCTCCCAGACTCTCCCTCCCTCTCTCCCTGAAGCCAGGCAGAGGGGCCATCTCCCGTCAGAGGGACGACACTGTGCAGGCTGGACAATGTTATCAAGATAAACCAGCTCCGCCACGTGTTCCTTTTGAAAGAAGATAAAACGTGATTTATCAAGACACTGGAGACGGCCGCTTTTCCTCGGGGGAAGATGTCACAGATTTGGTATTCCTGGCCTCTGCCTCCTACCCTTTTTTGGCTGCCTGTCACTTTATTGCCTGCGTGCCGCAGAGCACATGTGTGCTGCCATGGGGACGGCGTGTAAAAATAAACGCATGGCGTGAGGGGACCGCTCTCAGGACTGACAAGATGATGGGCGGCCCTGGGGCTGGGGGCTGAGCCTTCTAACTGAGCCAGTGACCCAGCAGGAGCTGGAGGTCGCCCAGGCCTAGTGACACCAGTGGTCCAGCAGTATCTCACAGGACCCTGAAGGACGCATCTCAGAAGCAGAGGAAACCAAAGGAGAGACCACAGGAGGGCCAGCGCCCACAGACTAGCTCAGCCATGCGCTCCTTTTCAAAGGAGACAAAATGCGCTTTATCCATTCTCCAAAAATAGCACTCCTGCTCTTTCTCATCCTGTTGGAGGACAAAGAGGAAAGCAGGGAGATGGGGAGACAAACGGGGTCCCCCTCCCAGGCCCTCATCTCAAGGCTGGCCAAACCTCTGACTGAGTCTGGTGTCCCTGAGATCAGAGATAGAGACAGAGATAGAGATCAGATAGGACCTGATCCAGCGGCAAAGACAGAACTAGCAAAATAGTTAAGGGACAGTGAAGGCCTCCACGAGGTGCAGAAGGTTCTGAAAAGGGAGGGATGGGGGTCGGGAGGTGGGAGGGCTCTGCCTGGCCCCTCAGCCACACTAGCACAGGACCCCCACCTTGCCCCTTGAGCCCACCCTCTGCCAGTGAGGCCGCCACGCCTCTGGGCTGGACCTTCCATCCCCTCCACAGGGCTCGTGGGTCTGTGGCTCAGGTGCACAGTCAGAGGGGCATTTCCGTACCAGCTATTTCCTGCTCAAGTTTTTGGAATCCCAACAGGGCTTCTCCACTTCCCGCTGAAATCCCGACAGGAGTCCCCCTTTCTTTTCTCGTCGCTTTGGTGCAGGCAGTGGGGGTGGGGAAGGGAAGGGAGGGAAGATCTGGAAGGGATTCTATGGTCTCGATTTCTCTGTTAGGAATCCACACCACACTCTGAAAGCCAAACCGGTGACCATATTAAAAGGGAGAGAAAAAAAGGAGGAGGAGGAAAAGCCCTATTAAGGAAGCAGAGACCACAGGGCATTAAAGGCCTCTTGTAAACGTAATTCAGCCCGTTTACAGGGAGGCCAGTCTCTGCCTGAGTCTTCAAAGCCAGGCAGATGCTGCCCCAGAAATAGGATAAGCAGACACCCAGGGCATGAAACAGACCTCAGGACTTAACTCCTTCCTGAGACCGGGAAAGAGAGCTGTTGGACCGATGGGGTGCGAGCATGTAAGTATAGGTCGCGCCACTCTGTCTGGCTGGGCTGAGAAGGTGGGACCGGCAGAAAGAGCAGGGGCCTCGGCGGGAGACCTGGGTTCAGGTCCTGCCTGGGCCACAGACCGGCTGTGTGACCTTGATGCAGTTCCCTCCTCCACCGGGGCCTCTGCATCCTCATCTGGAGACTGAAGGGCCGGGGCTCCATGGCTGCTCCCCTAGAGGTCCTAAGGTTGATTTAGTGGGAGTGGTGGAATTGAGAGGAGCAGAGGAGGAAACAAGTGGTAATAGCTAAGTGCTTACTATGTGCCAGGCACATGCTGACAGCTTTTCATTGGGTTCTCTTGCTTAATCCTCACAACAACTTTGAAGCAAGTACTTTTATTATCCCCACTTTGCCCAGGAGGAGATGGTGGCTCAGAGAAGTTGAAGGACTTGTCCAAAGTCACACAGCTATTAAGTGGTTGAGTTGGGATTTCAACCTGGAGTTTTGGAGCTCGGATAGTGATGGGGAGAGAGAAGGCAACAAATCCAGAGAGATCTTTGGGCTCAGATCATGGAAGGCTTTGAGAGCCATAGTGAGGACTTAGGATTTTATTGTGTGTGTGATAGGGACATCATTAATGTCTCCTCCATGCCAGGTGCTGTGCTGAGGTCTGGGGAACAGCCATCTCAGGGGTTGACTGAGAATTAAGCAAGCAGTAACTGTGGATGGTGGGATACGCCATGGTGCCTGACCCCCCCGAGGTCTCTGCCTCTCAGATACAAGTGAATGAATGACCGAGTGAATGAAGGACTGAGTGAATGGGTGAAGGAGAGTGAAAGAATGAATGGACCAAGAAGCAGGGAAGGAGAGGTGACCCAGTATCTAGTGGACTTTGAGGAGAAAGAGCTCCCTGTCCTTTAAAGGACCCTTCCTGTCCCCACCCCACACCCCCCGCCACCCTAGCTGGGCAGGTCCAGCCCAGCAGAACCAGGGGGATGCTCACCTTCACAAGTGGGTGGGCATCACCCAGGGGAGGGAGGTCCATCTCTGCCCCACCCCCTAATCTGGCCTGAGCTTCTCACCGTGAGTGTCCACTGGGGGCCAGGACACACAGGCGGGGCACTGACTCAGGAAGGTCCCCATACGTGGGTGGCAGAGGTGTTTCTCCCTCTCACCCAGGATATCAGGCACTTAATGAGGTGTCTGAGTGGCACCTGATGGGTCTTAGTAGTTGGCATTTGCTTCTGGAGAATGAATTATTTCAAGAAGGCGAGAGATGAGGACATGGCTCCTTCTTACTGATAGAGAGAAGTGGATAAAGAAAAGATGGAAAATTCTGAGAGTAGTTAAACCTCTAGGCCAGCCACAGCCTCCAGAGTCCTCCTTGTGACATGTGGAATCCATGGGGGATTCCTTAAGCAGGAGTCAGGGGGCCAGGGGCCCAGGAAGAGCAGAAATACCAGACACAGCACCACTGGCCAGGGAGCCCCCTACCCAGCCATGAATAGTCTGCAGCAACTCCACAAACTTGGCTAGTACCCATTGCACAGGGCGTTAAGAGGTCACTGGCTACAGGGGTGACAGGAGAGGGCTAGCCTCGGAACCTCTTTCGGTCTATCCCAGCTGATCTGTTCTTGGCAGCCTCTCCTCTTCAAGATTCACAGCGTATATGCGTGCATGTTCACATCCTCCTATAACTCCCTCTTCCTTGCCTTTTCTGCCACCTGGAATGCCATTCACCCATCCATCTATCCATCCATCCATCCATCCATCCATCCATCCATCTATCCATCACTGTCTTGATGAAGGGTCTGCTCTGGGTGCTGAGAACACCGCAGTGAACAAGATGGATGGGGGCCCTGCTCTCAAGGTTTTTACTTTCTAATTGGGAAGGGTGTGTGCATGGGAGGGAGACAGGATATAATTTTCATATATAGTTAGTAATTTGGTTACACATATATGTCTCCTTCCACCTCTATAAAGAGAATAAAACAGGGTAATGGGAAGGGGCATGCCTAGGATTGGGAGAATTCGGCTACTGGTCAGGGAAGTCTCTCTGATTTCAGTGGAGACTTTGAGGAGAAGGAGCCAGCCATGCAAAGCTCTGGAGCAAGAGGACTCAGCCAGAGGCAACCACAGAGCAGAGTTGGAAGATGGAAAAGAGGCCATTTAGGAGTCTTGTAGCCACAGAAAGGAGTTTGGTTTTCTTCTAAGTGCCCTTGGGCCTCCCTCCCCATCCTAAGGCACAGTTTCCCCGTCCTAAGACCTTCTCCATGAAGCCTTCCTTGAATGCCTGCCTCGCTCTCTATTTACCAACCTCCCGGACCCTCTGGCAGTCACCCCATTCTCACCCTCCCTCCCCTGCTGTCCTGGAGAATGTCAGGGAGCTGCCATCCCAGGTCCCCTTCTCACCTTCCCAGCGGGCCCCTTGATACGTAGGCCAGCTCTTTCCAGCTACCCCAGCCTCTGAGGGCACAGATGTTCCCAACCCTGTCCCTTCAGTGCAGCCCAGAGAGCCTGGAGCATCACAGGGGACTCGCCTAAGAAACAGGGGAGACCACAGAAGGGCCCAGAGGCCCACAGACCGCATGGCGCAGAGGAGTCATTCTCCATGAATGACACTCTTGCCCATCTAATTGGATCTGAGGACAAAAAGGAAACGGGTGTGTTAGTCTCCCAGGGCTACCGTAACAAATTACCAAAAACCTGGTGGCTTAAAACAACAGCAATTTATTCTCTCCCAGTTCTGAGGCCAGAAGTTTGAAATCAAGGTGTCGGCAGGGCCACGTTCCCTCTGAAGGCTCTAGGGGACAATCCTTCCCTGACTCTTCCAGCTTTTGGTGGCTCCAGGCATTCCTTAGCTTGTGGCAGCATCACTCCTATCTCCGCTTCTGTCTTCACATGGCCTTCCCCCTCTGTCTGTGTCTCAAATCTCCCTCTGCTTTTCTCTTATAAGGATGCCTGTCTCTGGGTTTAATGCCCACCCTAAATTCAGGATGATCTCATCTCGAGATCCTTAACTTAGTTACATCTGCAAAGACCCTTTTTCCAAATGAGGTCATATTCACAGGTTCCGGGGTTAGGATGTGGACATATCTTTTTGGGGGCCACTATTCAACCCACTACAGGGGGTTATGGGAGAGTCCACAGGGCTGGCCAGACCCTGACTGGACTGCAATCATCTGAGGGACGGGGTGACTTTCTATACCCCCTGCCCCTGGTGATACCCGGCAGGTGCTGGGGGTGACAAATGCGAGTGTTTCCTGATGCCCTGAGGAGGGACAGGGGAGTGTCTGGAGAGAGTGGGTCAAGGGTCTCTGGAGCCCTAGAGGGGAGAGGCAAACTGTGAGGATCTGAGAGCTGAGTGAAGGGGGGGTCCTCTCAGGCTCGGCTGGCTGATGTGGCTCCCAGGAAAGAAGAAACTAATTTCCCAACCAATTAGAGGAAGGAAGACATGAGGGTTACTAGAAGAACACCCCCATAATGCCATGTATGCTCATGGGGTGTGCTCTGGTCTGACTGTTGGTGCCCCTCAAAGTGCATAGGTTGAAATCCTAACACCCAATGTGATGGTATTAGGAGGTGGGGCCTTTGGGAGGCGATTAGGCCATGAGCGGGGAGCCCTCATGAAGGGGATTAGTGCTCTTATAAAAGAGATCCCAAAAACCCCCTAGCCCCTCCATCACGTGAGGACACAGTAAGAAGGCTACAACCCTGAAGAGGGCCCTCTTCCCACCATGCTGCCCCCGATCTCAGACTTCCAGCCTCCAGAACTGTGAGAGAGAAATTTCGGTTGTTTATAAGCAACTCGGTCTGTGGTATTTTGTTATAGCAGCCTGAACAGTCTAAGACAGAGTCAGGAGACACAGGCAATGCCTGTGGGGAAGAAAAAGGAATAATGAATCTTCCTCAGTCTTCTTCTCCCACAGCTCTCTGTAGTCTGAAGACCTGGCGTGGGTCCACGTGTGAAGTGGGCCAGGCCAGCAAACAAACCCTGTGTCCAACTGCCCTAATCAGGTGCCTTGAACTGTGGTGTTTGCTGACAGATTGATGAAGACAGAAGCTCTTAAGTAAAGAGCCTTGGGCATAGGAGGCCAGGGAGAACATGATGCATGGATGCAAGGATCCACTAATGGCTCTTCCTTCCCCGGCAAAACAAAAACAAACAATCCCTCCTTCATTTTCATCCATTTAATTTCAGAGGGGCTGATACCAACCCCCACCTCCAGGGGTAACCCCAGTCAGCAGGTAACTCAAGTCGGTCCTATGAGAGTCAGCCTGGGACTTTTGCTGGAACTACCAAGGAAGAGAAGTGCTCTTTTTTTACAGGGGCTGCTAACTCATAAACTGTAAGCCCCAAGTTGCTGGGGAGCATCTTTGTATATCTCTGTCACCACGTGGGGAAAGCCTTTCTGAGAATGAAGTCACCAGAGAAGAAAGCAAAGATGAGAGCTGGAGAGACACAATTTGGTCACCTAGATCCAGCCATGCCTGAAACCATTACCCCTGAAGTTTTCAGTTATGTGAGCCAATAAATTCCCCTTTTTTCTTAAATCAGTTTGAGATAGGTCTAGTCCTGTCTTCTGGGGTCTCCTGACGAGTATATCTGGCTCTGCCATTTACTACTGGGTGATATGGGACAAGTCACAACCTATTTGAATCTCAGTTTCCTCACACTGCAAAATGGGCATGATACAGTCAAGTGCTGCTTAACGATGCATCTAAGAAATGCATGGTTAGGCAATTTCGTCATTGTGCAAACATCATAGAGGGTACTTACACAAACCTAGATGGTATAGCCTACTACACACCCAGGCTATATGGTACTAATCTTATGGGATCACTGTCATATACGTAGTCCATCATTGAGTGAAATGTCATTTTGCATGACCATAATGCCTAACTCAAAGGATTACTGTAAGGAGTCAATGAACTAGTGTATAAAAGCATTTAACCCAGAGCTCAGCCCACAATAAATGTTGAACAAATGGGATCTCTGTGAGCTGGAATTCCAGGTCAAGTAGGTAGGGTGCTGTGGGGGTGGGGTACAGCCTGCTCTGCCTGTCTCCTCGCTGGCCACGTGGAGTCCACGCACAGCAGTGCTTTCCAGCACCTGTCCGTGCACCTGGCTTCCCCACCCAAGGTCAAATACTGACTCCCTTCGGCCTGCAGCAACCTTCTCTGATTCAAGCCCCAGCCCCCTAAACACACCGCGTCTCCCACACAGCTCCCACTTCTCCTCTATGGGACACTCCTCCATCGGCCCAATTCTAAGAGCAGAGAAGGTGACACAGCGGAGAGGCCGTGATTACTCACGCCATCCGCCCCCCTGGGGCCCTCTAGGATGACTGACACAGGTGAGTCTCCCCACCCGCGCTCTCCGCCCCTCTCCCACACACTCAGGGAAACAGACTTGCAAAAATCCACTGGGGTTTCGCCATACATCAAAACCTTAACCCTCTTGCAGCCACAGCACATTTACAGGAAGAAGGAGCACGTCTAGAGGGAAAAATGATCTTCCAGATTCTGGTCTAGAGGTTCCCATACCCAGCGCAGAGCCAGGCTGAAGGGAACCAAGTCTTGCATTCCTCCATCCTCAGTGGGGCCAGGTGGGATTTTCACGTGTCTGCTAGAAATAAAGCACCTGCTCCCAGCATAGCAGAGGTTTTAATACTGAACCAAACGGAATTGAAGGTTTTTTGAGCACCCTTATAGAACTATGAGACCAGAACAATTTTTTTCCTTTAAAAACAATTTTTTTTGAAGTGTAATAAACATACAGAAAAGTGAACATGCATGTGTATAACTCAACGAATTTCACAAACTGAACCCACTGATGTAACGAGCACCCAGGCCAAGGAACGGAGCATTGCCTATCCCCCAGGAGACCTTCATTGCGCCGGAACAGATCTCAGGTGGGGTTTGTTAGAAGTTCTGTACCAGTGTGAATGCTAGAACTTGAGGCTGACTGGGTGACATCTAGTGCAGAGAAGGGGCACTAACACATTTATTGATTTTAGTGATATTTTTATTTTCTGCAGGCTTATTGAAAAATACATGCTTTATGATTTGATTCAAGTTGCAGCAAATTTAAGTGCATAGTGAGTCTGGATCCATGGAATGAGGTCCCTTTTGTGGGAAATGTGAACACACTTTTGATTTATGAATTGTTGTAAACAAGGGGTAAATGTTGACCCACAGGGTTAGCTTTGGGAAGAACAGCGTAAACAGAAATAAAATAGAATTTGCCAACTTGTTCTCCCTTGCTTTGGAGAATGCCCAGGCTTGGTCGTGAGCCCTGACATAGACTGGAGATATTTCACTAACTATAAGAACTTACTTTGGATTACAGGCTGCCAGTCTTACCAATTGCCTATAAAGGAACCAGCATCTAGGGATTCCCAATACATACCAAATCAGAGAAGGATGTTGGCCACAGTGGCACTGTGGGTTGGCAGGGACATGGGCTGGCCCAGCCAGACCCTGGGAGGCAGACAGACCTCCAGGGTAGCCCTTAGCCCCAGGGAAGGGAGAGGCTTTGTGATCAAATATAACAGGACTTAAAGTGGCCAGGTTGAAGGTGCCACTTGGGTACCACTGGGGTTCCCCAGGGCACATGTGGGTCTCATTCAGAGCTGAGCTTGGACAGGGCTGAGCCCACTCTGGAAGGTGCTTGGTAAACCCATCTAATACGTGCACTAATGGTGGGGCAGCTGGCAAAGGCCGAGGGCACCGGCCTTCACAGCATGGTCACACTGGTCTGATCTCATCTTCCAGCTGTGTTTTTCTATTCTTGATAAAATGGGAAGGTAAAAAAAAAATCAAAATCTAGGACCGTTCAGCTACAAGCAGCAGGATCAGAGCATGGGCTGCAGAGCTGAGAAGCCCCAGGCCTTTAAAACCCCTGTGTCCTGGGTACATTAACCTTCCTGAGCATGAGTCTTCTATATGCCTAATGGGATGATAGGGATGGGACATGGATTAGCAACATCCCTTGGGACAAGCATAGCACACAGTACTCAGCGTGCAGGAGGGGTGCGACATGAGATACCCGTTGGGAGGAGAGAAGGGTGAGGCCAAATCACTCGATGTTTAGCCAGTAGCCCCCATGAGGTGCATGGTGACATTTTTCTGTCTGATTCCCAATCCTTCCCCCACCCCCACTCCCAGTCTATTTTCCACCCAGTGGCCAAAATAATATTCTTAAAATGAAACCTTTGCTTAAACCTTTCAGTGACTTCCCAGCGCACTGAGAATAAAATCTAAACTTATTTCCGTGGTCTGTGAGGCCCTGCAGGATCTGGCTCACACCCTCCTCTCTGACCTTGTCTCATCATGCCAGCCATGCTGGGCTTCAATTAGCACCACAAACACGCCCAGCTGTCTCCCACCTCCGGGCCTGTGTGCACACTGCCCTCTCCCGGGACACAGTGCCCACTGCCCTTTGCACGGCTAACACCTTCCATCCTCAGGTCACCCCATGGGAGGCCTTGGCAGGCCACTCCAAGAAGGGAGGCCTCTCTGCCTCTCTCTCCCAGGCCTTGACTGTTTCCCTCCTAGAATTCCCCAGGATTTGCAATGATCCTGCCTCTACACCAGATCTTATATGATGTCTCGTTTACTGCTTGATCCTCAGGCCCAGCCCAAGGACTGGCACACAGTGGCCCCCAGTTGACATTTGCTGAATGGATAAGTAAGTGTGAGTGTGTGTGATAACACACGCTCACTCTAGACCATCTCTCTCATTTATACAAACACACACACAAACCCCTGAAGGGACTCGCCAACAAACCTTACCCTACACACACACGCTGGGGGCTGCCGGCCCAGGCGAGGCTGCTGCGGGGATCGACTCGCCCTCCAGGACCCAGACAGAGCAGGGCCAGAGAGTGTGGTTAACTCGGAGCCCGGCTTCCAAGGCCAGGCTGTCCCCACTCCATGTGGGTGTGGGTGTGGGTGTGGCGGGCGTGGTGGGCACGGCTCTGCACCCTCCCCTGTGGGAGCCTGGGAATAAAGGGCCCTATTCAGCCGGTGCAGCCTGAGCTCCTCCCTGTCAGGGGAGGCTGCCCTAGGAAAGCGGACGGGGGACGTTGCGCAGAGCTTCTCGGCAGCCTCTCCTGGTGGCATAGCCCACAGTGAGTGTGTGCGGAGGGGGGCAGGCCAGTGGCCCAGGCCCTCCAGGGCTCAAAGAGACACAACAGAAAGGCCCAGGCGGACAAGGAGGCTGTGGGGAAGCAGGAGCCATCCTGGTTCTGTGGGGCGGTGCTGAAAGGCATAGTTCACTCCCCATGCTCTGAAGCAGAGGAAAATCCCCAGGATGCAGAGGCCCATTGGAAATGGCCCCATAACCACAGGCCTGTCCGCGCCAGCCAGAGGCGAGTCTGCCTGGCTCTCCAGGGGTGGACACTGTCCCCCAAAGCCTGCTTTTCTTGGGCAGAACTGAGCCCAGACAGTTAACTCTCTTCAGCAACCTCCCACCAACATGTTCTGTGGTTCCACCCCCTCCTGCAGGGGAAGTGAGGGCAATATTAATAACAGATAACATTCACTGAGCACTGGTGTGTGCTAAGCACTATGCTGTGTACTTTATATTTAATCTGTTATTTCATCTTCTTAATCACCTATGACCTAGGTACTGTTGTCATTCCCATTCTACAGATGGGTAAACTGAAGGTCAGAAAAGTTGAGTGACCTGCCCAAGGTCACACAGCTAGTAAGCGGCAGAGCTGGGATGTGATACGTCGTGGTCTCTTTCTTTAGACGGTCTGAAAGTGCCAAGGCTCTTAATTATTTTTGCTATATTCCTTCATTTCTCTGTGCATCCCCTTGGCCTGTCTTCCCCAGGAGGCACATGGCAACCCTAACTCAATCCCACAAGCACGGTCAGCACGCATCATTCACTGACTCACTCATCATTCAGCCCTCCAATGCTGGGCGCTGCCCCAGTGGCTGGGATGTGATGGTGAACAATACAGACACGGCCCCTGCCCTCACAGAGGACACAGCCTGTGTGGGCATTGCGCTGTGGTGTGATTGTTCATGATGGGGACACAGGGCAACAGGCCTGAAAAGTGGTAGGAATGAGCCAGCCCAAGGGAAAGTGGAAAGAATGTTCCAGGAGGAGTAAAGAGCCTGGGCAAAGGTCCAGAGATATGAGACCAGACACATCTGAGAAGCTGAAGTAAGTTCAGTGTGGCTGGACGGGGGGGGGGGGGGGGGGGGTGTCTGTGTGAATCTCTGTGTGTGTGAAGGGGCGTGTGTGTCTGTGTGGGTGTGAAGTTGTGTCTGTGTGAATGTCTGTGTGTGTGGTACGTATGTGGGTGTGTGTGAAGGTGTGCTGAGAGGTTACGGAGTCGGGCTATGACTGGTGCTAGAAGAGACTGGGGGATAACAGGGATTTGATCACATGGACCACAGAGAGCAAAGCAGAGCCATTCAAGTTTCTATTTCAGAAATACACACCCCAGTTCCTGACTCTTCAAGGCGAGGACCACGACTTTTACCTGGGGGGACACAAGCACCTTCAGACCTTCTGAAGGCTTTCTCGCTCAAGTCTTAACCCTGAGGTCAGGGGCCGGGGGCCACACTTGGGCCTGGTCACCAGTGTGGCATGCACAGCACAAGTTCAAACCTGTGTTCTCACCCGTGTCTACACCCGCCACAGTTCAAATGGATTCCAGGGGTAAAACCGGGAGACCCTGGAGGTCGTCATGTCCAGCCCCCTCACTTTCTGAGGTCAAGACTGAGCTCAGAGAGGGCCACATCTTGCCCAACTTCACAGAGCAAGCCAGTGGCCAGGCTGGGCCTCAGCAGGGCACTTGGGCTGGCAGCCTGGTTCTGGGGCAGGTTTTGCAGCTTCTGCACTTACAGGTTACGTTCCCCCGGGTCTCCAACTTGGCTGTCTTTCCTACCTCCAGTTTCTACCCCAATCCTAACCCAGTGACAAGGCTGACACCGTGTCATAGAACTGAGGACTCAAAGGAGCCTGTGACAGTCGGCCTCCAAGGCTGCCTGTGGTGACTCTTGCCTCATGGCCCTCAGGCCTCACATAGTCCCCTACCACACCGAATAGGGCCAACCCACGGAACCAGTAGGATACTGTAGAAATGATGGTGTGACTTCTGTGACTTCCAAGACTAGGTTACAAAAGACACCACAGCTTCCTTCTTGATCTCACTCTCAGATGACACACGGAAAGAAGACAGCTGCTGTGTTGTAAGGACACTCAAGCAGCCTTATGGAGAGGTCCACGTGGCAGGGACCTGAGGTCTCCTGCCAACAGCCAGCACCAGTCTGCCAGTCACGTGAGTGAGCCATCCTGCCACTGGATCCTCCAGCCCTAGTCAAGCCTTCAGCTGACAGTCTGACCACAACCTCACGAGAGATCCTGAGTCAAAACCATGCAGTTAAGCTGTTCCCAAATTCCTGGCTCATAGAAACTGTGTAGGATAACAAATGTTTATTGTTATTTTAAGCTGCTAAATTTTGTGTGTGTGTGTGTGGGGATAATTTGTTACACAGCAATAGGTAACTGATACAGGGCCCTGCACAGCTCTTGAGGGAATGAGAGTGTTGGTTACAAACGCAGATTCCTGGGATTTACCCAGACCCCCCGAATTAGATGGAAGGGGATGGGGGGCAGGGTGAGAGTCTGCATTTTTAATAAAGCCTCTGAGTGAATCTCAGGTACCTTTAAGACGGAGAAGTACTGAGCTAATCTAATTTGCTTTATAGATCTGGAAAGGCTCAGAGAGCTGATGGGAGGATCCTTATCACACATCTAAGCTGAGGCTGGCCGGGGCCTAGAATCAGCACTGGATTCCCAGTCCAGTGCTCTTTCTACTTATTTCCTCCCTTGTCCATTTTGGGTTGCCTTTTTTTTTTTTTTTGGTGAGGAAGATTGGCTCTGAGCTAACATTTGTGCCCATCTTCCTCTATTTTGTATGTGGGATGCCACTACACATGGCTTGATGAGTGGTGTGTAGGTCCATGCCCAGGATTCGAACCTGTGAACCCCGGGCCACCAAAGCAAAGCCCACGAACTTAACGACTACACCACCAGGCTGGCCCTCGGGGTGCTTTTTTGAGAGTTGTGGGCTTTCTTTCCTTTTTCTTTTATTTATGTTTAAAATTTGCATGCAGCAAAATGCTACACAGTCAAATGTTTCCCTGTTTAAGAGCTTGCTTTGCTTGGGAAGAACTTTGTCAGCGCTATTGAAAATGTGGGCCTAACGCTAAGAAGGCGAGGGGGGTCCTAGGCCATGCAGAGAGTGGGCGCTGCTGCAGAACACTGCATCAGAATAGGCACCGAGCTGCCTTCCATCCACCGAGACACCTCAGCTCCAGGCATTTCTCCTAGGCAAAGAAAATGCAGTGTGTACAAGGCAGAGACAATGAGGGAGTCTACCTTAACCTCTGCCAAGCTGTCACCCCAGCAGGTAAGAATAATAATCCCACTGTCACTTGTATAGCATTTGGGGGCTTAGAAAGAACTCACGCACAGTGTTACTGAATTATCTTTGCAGATGGCAAGATAGGCAGGTCTGGTGCCCATTTGGTTGTTCACCAGACACATTGGGTGAGCAGCTACTATGTGCTAGGTAATACTCTAGGCACAGGGGAAATATGGATTTGTTTATTTTTTTATTTTATTTTATTTTTTTGTGAGGAAGATTAGCCCTGAGCTAACACCCAATGCCCATCCTCCCATTTTTGCTGAGGGAGATTGGCACTGGGGTAATATCCGTGCCTATCTTCCTCTACTTTAATGGGACGCTGCCACAGCATGGCCTGACAAGCAGCGCGTCTGTGTGTGCCCGGGATCCGAACCTGTGAACTCCGGGCCGTGGAAGCGGAGCACACACACTTAACCTCTACACCACTGGGCCGGCCCTGATTTGTTTATTTAATGAATGTTTATATATGTTTACTATGGGCCAAGCACTGGTTTAAGCACTTTACAAATCTTAATTCACTTAATCCTCACAACAGTCCAACAAAGTAGATACCATTACTCTTCTCATTTAGTACAGAGAGGTTAAGTAACTTTTCCAAGGCCTAACAGCAAGTTGGGGCAATATGGGGACTGGAACCCAGGCAATCTTGCCCTAGACTCCACCCTCTTAACCACGATAAAATAAGGCATGGTTCCTGCTCTTCAAAAACTTCAGTTTTTAAAATCTCCGTGACCACAGAAGAAAACAACGAAGCTCAGAGACGTCTTCTGAATTTCCCCACGTCAGACGCTGCTGGGACTAAAGCCAGGTCTGACTCCAGGCGGTGTTGCTTTGCTCCACCTCACGCGTCTGTTCACAAAGAAGGTTTAGCAGAAGATGGGTGTGAAGGCAACGAACAAGAAGGGCGTTTCTAGAGCCCAGAAAGAGAGAGGGTTTCTCCAGGCTCTGTTGGCAAGTCCGAAGTATCCCGAGAGACACCAGAGCAACTGAATGAGGCTCACTCCCAGTCCAGGCCGTCATGATTTGTGGCTGTCTGCTGCCCCACCGGCACTCATGCCTCCAGATATTTTGGGGCAGTGTTATTTATAGACCACATTTCTATTTATACTTTCATTGAATTCTTGCTAACCCTAGCTAGATTCCCCCCCTACAACCTAGAGAGGGGAGGATAAGAACTCTTTTTCACCAAGTAAGTCAGGGGCAAAGGTGAAGGTCAAAGTCTTGGCTGTGTGTGCAGTCTTTCAGCAGGAGTCCTTTGGAGGGAAGCAATCAAGACAAGGGGGCTTTCTAAGCTTTCCAAAGGAAATGGGGGGTGGGGGGAAGGGCACAAAGCTGGCCTTATACAGAGGCAGTCACATTCTGTCAATGCAGTAGGATTTGAGGTGGGCCTAGAAGACCTCTGTTCCCCTAAAATGTTTTCCCTTTTACATGATATTTCATCATTAGGCATTTATTCCTTTGGTCTTAATACCTATTAGGTCACAAAACATTGGGACTGTGAGAAAACCTAGATAGTATCAAGTCCAATCCTTGTATTTCACAGACGGGGAAACTCAGGCTCAGAGAGAGGCTATGACCTGTCCTTAGGGGGGAATCTGAATAAATAAATGGAAATATATTACAATGCACAGCAGACAATTCCATTGTTGACAGAAGAGTTGTCAGGTACAGCAAAAGAAACTGGGGACAGCAAAGCAGGTTCAGAATTCCTCTCTCACCAAGTTTTAGGAATGAACAAGTAAAACCATATGATGTTTCTAAGGTTGTATTTGGTGCCCAAAGTAAAAACTTCCTGATTTAGGGTCATAGAAAAATAAAGGTTAAGTGGAACGTCTTTCTTCCTCATTTTTAGTCCCTTGTTAAATTGTGTTTTAGGAAACAGTATCTGTGATGATTGTCACTACATGGTTGCTTTATAGGTTTGTGTTTACAAAGCCAGCCTTCCAGAAGTCAATTATTTCCTTCTGGGCATTATGCCTGCAATTCCAGCATCGGCCACTAGGTGGATGGTTAAAGTTCAGTAGGTAAGAGAAAGTCAACAGAAAACAATGTAATCTAGACAAGACATTTACTGTAGGAATGGGACACTTTATTAAAAGGACAACATTGATCAACCTCTAATTGATATAATAAAAAAGATACAAAACTTGAAACAAAGGTTAAAGAAATGTAAATACCCTGATGCAGGTGGTATACTCACCATTTTATACCAAACCTCAACTGTTAATCTCCAGGCAGGACATCTTTAGTCCATGCCACTCTGCAGCAAGCACTTCCAGGACATAGAGAGTAGCGGTCAAGAGCTTGGGCTTAGAAGTGGAAGGACCTGGGTTTGAATCCCAGCTCTGCCTCTTACTAGCTGAGTGGCCTTGGACAAGTCATGCACCCCTTCTAGCCCCTTCATTTGTAAAGTGGGGTTGCTGTCATTAAATGAGATTAATATAAGCACATGAAACCTTCTGCACAAAAGTACATACTTAATAAATAGTAGCTATAATCCTTAGGTAGAAATCCTCTCTCATTTACAGTTGTTTAATCTGTTAAAAGCTCCAAGTCTCACACACAGTTCCTCAGAAACTGTTTGCAACTTTTCCCCTATAACCCACTCAAAAGGTATCTCCGGGCCACTTGGCTCATGTGAACAGCTGTTCCACTCTCTCTTTTAGAAGCAAGTCCTTCTGTTGAAAGAGAACAGCTCTGCCAACCACATAGGTCTTACTTAAGCCATCTTCATCAATTACCAACTATTAAAGTTGTAAATTCATCTTTCAGATCAAAAATAAGAAGCCGAGAGTAAAAACCTTGCCAGTCACAGAAGGCAGCAGATTACCAGTCACTCCCTTGTCTCAACTCTCCTTTGGCTTCTAAACTTTAAAGCTTAGAGTTGTAATAATTATTTTATACAGAACAGCAAAAGATGCTCCTTTAACACCTCAGTTTATTTTTTTGTCTTAACCCTTTTGCCAGAGACTCTTTAAAAGAGACCCAAGCCTTTTTTCCCTCCTAATAGTACAGTACCACTGAATATGTGGACTTGAGACATATTTCTGCCATGTTATCTTCAAAGCCACATACGAGTCATAGGCCAGTCTCTCCCATCTCCAATCAGAGAGACTTCTGAAATAAAAACCTTAGCAATCTCCTCAGCCACAAACTTCACCCCATCTTGGAAGGGAGGGGAGAGAGAATGTTCTGACTTACAGCTGATGAGGGAGTGTGACTGGGCCTGGAGCATTCTCCTGGTTAGGTTGGTGATGGGGAATAGAGGGCTATACTGTGACGTATGCCCCCATCCCCAGGGTGCCAGGAACAGGCAGGCAACTCAGGTATGTGTAGCGATGTGAGGCCAAGGAACTGGTCCTCATCAAGTTACCTGCATGACGCCTCATCTCCCCATGCACCTCTACTTTGGGTCAGAAATTGATTCACTAATTCTGGTGGTTCAGTGGTTTATATTACGTGGTTGGACTGAAAATAACCAAACACCAAGGAAGTCCTGAGACAGAGTCAGCCTATGGAAGGGCTTCACTGGACCTTAAAACAGTGCTTCTCAAACTTTCTTGTGCACACAAATCACCTGTGCATGTCATTAAAATATAGACCATGACTTAGTGGGTCTGGTGGGGCCATGACTCTGCATTTCCAACAAGCTCTCAGAGGATGCTCGTGCTGCTGATCTGCAAACCACATTTTGAGCAGCAAACCTTGAAATGCACAGGACTGCATGCAAGACCTCACTCCTGGAAATGGTCCCAGAGAGACAGCTCACCGTTCTGTGTCGAGCCCGATACTAATAATCACCACATCACCTTCACGTATTGAGTGCTCACTGTGTGCATCACAGATGTTACATTTGATGCTCTCAACAGCCCCGGGGTATTTCACAGACGAAGATTATGGTGGAGGTGCAAAGATGCTGAGTAAGGCTGGCCCAGGGTCACACAGCTATTAAGAGGCCGAGTTGGGATTTGACTCAGTATGTCTGGTCCTAAGGCGTCCAGTGCTGAAATGCAAAGCCTACCTGCCTCCACCACAGAAAAAGCACAGAGTTTCAAGTCAGACCATGAGCACCAAATAGAAAGCCCAGGTGTGGACCCAGATCTTTGAGCCCAAGGACAGGTTCAGATCTGTCAGAACCACCACACCCTGGGGCTGGCAGAGCTGAGGAGTCACACAGCTTCCTTTGGCAATGCAACTCTGGAAATTCTCCCCGAGATCTGCCCAATTTGTTCTCACTAAGGTGAAATCCGGCCCCTTATGCTCCGGCCTGGGGGGAAACAGAAGGCAGCCCTTGTCCCTCACACCCTGCCCTGAAGGGTAGAGAGGGGCCAGAGCTGCCAGCCAACACCCACCCGCCCCACTCGCTTCCTCCTCTGCCTTCTGAAGGTGCATTCAGCTGAACAGACTCTATCTTCAGGCCGCGCCAGTCCCTTAGGCCCACTGTGGTCTGGAGGCCGGCAGCCTGGCATCTGGGGCCTCCTCAGTGGACATCGGTCCTTGGAACTGTGGAGGTGAAGGGGGAGGAGGGGTTTTCAGGGCCCAGAGCGACTGTACTGCTCGAAGCCAGGCAGCCTCTGGATGAATGGTGCATCAGTTCATATGGGCCTGGGGCGTCTCCAAGAGTCAGCTCAGTTCCTGCCAGGGAAGAGCTCTGGCGTGGGGCTCTGTCCTGGGGCCTGGGTCCAGTCAGGGTGACCTTGGAGAGCAATGGAGGGGTCAGGCCAGGGACATTGTGGAGACTTGCCACCAGTGCCCCTCACCTCCTAAGAAGGGGGGCCCTGAGCTCCCTCTCAATGGACCTCAGTGTTCTCCCTGCACCCTCCCCCCAACTCCCCACTGAAACCTGGACCCAGAAACCAGAGTGCTTACTGCCTGGAGGCTCTTGGGGCGGGAGCTGGTGGTGGGACTCTCCACCACAAAGCATCTTTCACATGCGCCAAAGGCTTCAGCTATCTCAGGGATGCGGGAGGAAGTCATTTCCTTTCACCCCCAGAGATGAGGTCCAAGGCGGGAGCTGGGGGAGGGGTGCCATGGCTGACCCCACAGAACCGTGGGCATCCTCATTCTTGACCTCCCCCTCAACCCCCGCTCCAATCCATCAGCAAGGCCTCTTGGCTGTTCCTGTAAAATACATCTCAGACCTACTTCTCTCCATGCCACTGTCCAGCCTAGGCCAAGCCACCCTCATCTCTTGCTGTGCCTCACCCACCTCCAACTGGTCTCCCCACTCCACGCTCACTCCCTTGTCCTTCCAGTCTGACACTTGTCGGCTGAGGGATCCTTTCAAAACAGAAATCCCTCAGCCTAAAACCCTTTGGAGACTTCTCACTGCACAGAGGACACATCCACACCCCTTGGCGTGGCCCATGACAACTGCACAGCCTGGCCCTGTGTGGCAGCCACCCTGAACACTCACACAGCCTCATCAACCAGGCTTCTCAGGGCGCCCCCAGAGACCCAGCACCCTCTTCCTTCTCCTGCCTCAGGTGCCCTCTTGCTGCCTCACCTCTGTCACACCTGGGCTCAGGTAACTGTCCTGTCGGTCATCTACACTTGAGTGTGAATTTACTGATGCGCCACTGCCAGGGAACACCAGAGTGTTCTCTCTCAGCGTGGAGTGACAGGATGTGACCCTTGTGAAAGGACATTTGGGCATTGGGTAAGGAAACAATTTACTTCCAGGGTTGAGGGGTCTGGTGTTGGGGGAGGTCAGGACTGTTGCAGAGACTTAAAATCTCTGGCGTCTGGTGACCATGCCAACATGGAAGGCGATCCCTAGTTGCTCTAGTGTAACTTCTGGTTAAATTTATTTTATTTATTCCTTTTTGTGCCACAGCGATTAGCAAGAGTTATACCAGAATCCCGGACTCTGGACTCCCAGTTTAGGGCACATTTTTCTGCACATTAAATTAAATGGGCTGACAGAGACCATGAAAAGATTTCTGCTTAGATCAGAGGTTTCTTGGGGAAGATACCCCAAGATACATTCCAATCAGGGCTGGGATTCAGGGTTCAGGAGGTTGATTCCCTTCTAGAATTATCTCTAGATAAGGAAGACACATAGCAAGTTGTAACAAAGTGACCTGACTCTGACCCTGGTCTTGAAATGTGGGGATGACATGGGGAAGGATTAGGAGGCCGGATCCGCATTTACTTTCAAAAGTAAAAAGGGCTGCTTGAGCAGCTGCCTCCTGCAAAGCTCGTCATTCCCAGCGAGACCTGGCAGCTCTGAAGCTGAGAGCTGCGAAGCTAGTGACCCTGCCCTGCGATCATGCCATGGGGGCCAGGGCTGCCCAGCCCCCTCCCACCGTTCAGCCAGATCAGCCATCCGGGTCATCAACTCTTCAGAAACAAGCTCCTCACTGCCTCACAAGTTACCACAAGCAAGGAGCGGGCAGCAAGAAGTGCAACCCAGGCTGAAATGCGCTGGGAAGAGCTGAATCAGCACAGGGAGGAAGGGCAGGCGGAGGGCAGAGCAGAGGAAAGCCCACATTTGTGTCCTGCAGCAAAGCCACCGGGATAGAGAGGCAGACTTAGAGCACCAGCACCTTCACTCTGCAGTTCACCCAGTGCTTTCTGTGCTGATTAATCCATCCGATAGATGAGGAAAGCGACCCTGGAGGCTGTGGGACTGAGCCAGAATCGCACAGCTTGTGCATGTGTGTGGAGCCCTCTCGTTCTTGGGCAGCTTTGCCACAGGAGACACGCGTGGGAATTTCTTGGTTCCATAACTCCTGTCTGCCCAGCTCTCCATGGCGACTCAGGCCCCCGCCCCTGGCTTCATGAGCTTCTTGCTGTTCTTCAAACACACACCCTCAGTAGCACTCAGGTCACTGCCCTTGCTGTCCCCTCAGCTTGACGCTCTGGGCCCTGATCTGCCCACGGCTGGCTCAGTTCAGGCGTCACCTCCGCAAAGAGGCCTTTCTTGACCACCCAATCTCAGTTGCCCCCAGCCAAGTTACCTGCCACATGACCTGGTTATTTTTCTTTCTGGAACTTATCACTATCGGAAATCGCTCATTTATTTGTTTGCTTTCTGACTCCCCCACTGGAACGTGAACTTCCTGAGAACAGTGACCTGGTCCACCTTGTTCTCAGCTGTATCACCAGTGCCTACAGCTGGACCCGCACAGAGTAGGCACTTAATAAACACCTGTGGCAGGAATGAACGAACGCAGCTCTTGCACGTAGCGTTCAGACCGGCTGCCGACAGCAGGCCCTGAGAACTGCCCGCCCCAGATTACAGAGGGAGAGAATGATTTTTTGGGGTGGGGGCAGTAATTAGCAAGAGAAGACCCAGCACTTCCAGAGGAGGTTACAGAGAAGCCGCTTTTAAAACAGCACATGGTGCTTCTCAGGCCTATAATCTTGTTGATCTTTTTTAAACCCTGGCATTACCAGCAGACCGTATTTTTCCTTCTCCGGCACGTAGAGGTTTGTCTTTTCCTGCCATCCCAGGTCATCAGTGTGGCTCAGAAACCTCTCAGGCCCTCTCCCTTGGGATCCGCAGTACCTGCCAGTGTCTCTGAGCTGCTGTCTCCTGCATAGCTTCCAAGGCCCTTCGCAGAGGGCTTTTCCTGGTGGAGACATGCAGAAACGCCTACAGCCCAGGGAGAGGGCCAGTCTCCCCCACGCCGGGGACCAGGTCTAGCAAAAGATATCCCTTCCCCCTGCTTCCTTCTGTGTTGGAACAAACACCGGATCTGTGGCGCAGGGCTGGGGGGGCGGGCAGAGAGAGGAAGGCCCCAGAGACTGTGCTGGCAATTCACCCAGCACCCTCCTGCACTGTGGCGCCAAACTGCCTCCTCATTGAGCGGCCGGTATGTAAACTGGTGAGCTGGTACAAAAGAACCAAGCGTGCCTGCTGTCCAAAAATACACCCCTCTAAGTTTGTAAGGTCACGAGACTGCCTGCAGGCTGGCAGCACCTACTTTGATTACGGTTATAGGTTCACTTTTCTTCCTAAGCTATCTAGTTTCTCCACAACTCATTGGCCCAGAAGTACGTACAGCTATGAGTGGGACAGACTCAGCCATTAGGATGAAGGGGCTTTCTGGAAGCTCAGAGGCCCAGTATCAGCCAGCACAGAGACACCGATGGCTTGCGAGTAGGAGGAGACGGCGCACAGTCCCTGCAGAGTGAATTCACCTCTTTCTGCTCTGCTGCCTGGCTTCTGAAGTCCCTCGGTCCCTGGCTGCAGCTGTTTGCTTTTTACATCAGCAGCTCCACACTCTACTTCACTCTGTAATGACCATTTCCTCCCAGGGAGCCTCCTTGGGCTGGCAAACCCAGGATATACAGGAAATCTACTCCAATCCCAGGATGAGCAACAGGAGATGGATTTTCCACAATAGTCTTTTAAAACAAGGCAGAAAGCTCCACGTAAACAGTAGGCTGCCCTGAGAGGCTGCTGACCCCATCACGCTTGGCTCAATGTCCTAAAGAACTTCATTTCTGCCCTAAAAGCAGGAGACCCCAGAAAGTACAAGATACACTTTTTGTGAGATAATTCTCCCTGGTTCTCTTGCATGTCTGCATGTCTTGTCAACAAGGCACTAACTGCCTTTTATTCTGGATTATCTTTTCAAAGCTTTGTATAGCAAACAGCCTTAGAAGACAGAGGCAGCGTCTTGCTCTGGAGTAAAAAATAGGTTTGCATATAGTATTGGAAGACTGAGATAGTGTCTCTCTCCAGAGCAAAAGGGGTAGATTTGCTTAGTGCCCCATTATAAGAGATGTGGGCTCCCTAAGACGTGGGTTCCTCTCCTATAATGGAACCCACTGGCACTCCTCTGGGCCTGTGGGTCACCACATGGGACTGGAGGCAACGGGAATGGATGCAAATGTGCTGATGCTCATGCTGCCTGCTGTGCCATAATGAAGTCTTTTGTCTCTGACCCAGGAGTCTCATATTTTCTGCTAGCATCCGCGTGAAACCACGGTAAGCTAACTTAACTGGCTTGTAAATAGGGCAAAATCTCCAATTTTTCACAGTTCTTCAGTGGAGTAGTTCTGCTCTTATGAGGGTCCATGCTGCTGCCCAGTCTCTGAGCTCCAGGTCTGCCGTCTTTCCAGCAAGAAGCCCAAAATCATAAAAAAGTACGTAAACCAAGGAAAGAAGAATTACTTAAAAAAAAAAAAGAGTGCTCTGCTTTGCAAAAGGACTTACGACATGCTTCTTTTAAATGAATAGCATTTAGGACACCTAAAAGATGATGTGATGTGTCCCAAAGAACTGAATTTGCACAGAAGTTTTCAGAAATATGCCTTAATATAAAACAAAGTTCACCTCTGCCTTTTTGTAGAAGTGGGAATGCCAAGAGGCCAGGCCTGTCAAACCACTGCTAGTTCTTCCTAAAGACCAGCGGCACGCTTGCTTAAGAGCACTCTCCACCTCCTTAAAATAAAAGTCAATTACTTGGGTTGATGGTCTAGTTAACTGAGTTGCGCCAATACCAGTTTCCTGGGTTTGATAACGTGCTATAGTTATGTAAGATATTACCACTGGGGGAGGCCGGGCAATGGGTATACCACTCAATGGCTATGTGATGGTGGAAAGTGATTTGACCTCTCCTTAAACTGGGAATAACCACCTATCCTGCAGTATGGAGGGGAGGAATGTAGAGTGCCTAGTATTTTTGCAACATCTTGTGAGCCTATAATTTATTCAAAATGGAAAGTTAAAAAAAATGCTATGACTTAGGAAACCAAATAGCCAATGTTGTTAGATTCATAATTAAATGAAGACAGTGCTCTGAAAGCCTCGGGGCTCTCCTGTTTGTAATCATATTGAAATAATAATAAATGGTTTAATTGCAAGAAAAAAAAATCATTTACTCAGCACCGGTGACTTCAGCCACTCAATGGCACGAGAGAGCCCTTACAGGTCACCTGAGTCCCCACGAGGTTCAGGTCACCTCCCCGCCCCACACAGTGCACTCTTGAGGCACGAGACAGTAATGGCTGGAGGGACCGCTGGCAGAAACTCCCAGGTCCCTAGCCTTCGAGGTGTGGAGGTGAGAAAGGACAGGCAAAGACAATCTAGCTGAGGCTGGGGTGGCAATGCCTCCCTGCCCAAGGAAAGGCCCAGGCCACAGTAAGAAGGATCCCAGCTCTGCCACTTAATGGCCAAGTGGTGGTGGAAAGTGATTTGACTTCTCTCTAAAATGAGGAAAATGACACTTACTCTGCAGTGAGAACTGGAGAAAAGATCTGTAGGTACCTAGTACATGGCCAAGCACATGGTGGGAGGTATCTGTATATAAGGGAGGATGCCCAATTCGTGATCAATCAACAAGTCTGAACAGAGCACCCAGGATGCGTCCAGCCCCACAACAGAAATGTGAGACAAGTGGATAAGGGCCTTGTCTCAAAGGAAGGCCACGAAGGTCAACAGCAAGAGCCGGGTGCGTCTCCCTCACTCTCACATAATGTGGGGTTTGGAGGCCCAGGCAGGCCTGGAGGGACTCCCTCCCTTCTCCCTGCCCCTCACCTCCCCCCCAGGGTATCCAGGCCCTGGACTAACTCTCTGCCCCGAGAAAACCACTTGTGTTTTCTTTCCTAGGATGCCTTGCTGGAGAACCGCCTGTCCTACATGGGGTCCATAACTTCTCCGTGCCCCTCCCATGGGCTCTGCAGCCTCACAAACACTGATGGCCTGGGTACAGTGGATCTTCTCCCCTAGGGCCCAAAAAGCAGGTTCCAGCCCTGGTGAAGACAACTGGGGGGCCCTCATTAAGGGCAGTTCCCCTACAAACCTTTAAACCGGATTTTATTGAAATGTACTGGCTCCCCCTTCTACCACCTCAATGGCCCTGCTCACAGCCTGCCCAAGCCCTAACCCCCACTTCAGTAGTACTGCAGAACATTCTTTCTGTCTCCCAGGAACCAGTGGGCATGTCTGGGGTAAGCTTCTCCTAGGATGGAGCCTCTGCCTTTAGCCACAGAAGCCCCAGGCCCTCACCACTCTTTAAACGCACAGGCTGACCCCAAACTCAGGCCACACACAACCCAGACATACCACAAGCCTGTGGCCTAGATCCTAAGATTTACGGCTCATGTGTGGGACTTTCTGCCAGGATTTGACTGGCAGATGAGCAAGCATGTAACCATGTGAGCCAGGATTCCCTCTCTTCTCTCAATTCCTCTGCCACCAGCCAGTCAAACTTCCATGAGTCCCCCAGCCATGAGCCTGTGGCCAGATGGGCCAAAGCAAAGCAGCTGGCCTAATGCTCCAAACACATCCCCAGACCCCACACCTGGGCAGCAGAAATGCACATCAGGTCCCAGCATCTCCGAAGCTAAAACTAACTCTTCTGGAGATAATGGGTGCTCTCTGCTTCCTCCCCTTGGGTTTTCCTTGTTCTGAAATTCCAGGCAAGGCAAAGGATTGGCAGAGCTGTTCCCAAGGCTGCCTGCTGACCCTCCTGGGGTTTTAAGAGTGAAGGCAGCTGGATTACTCAGCGTGTTTGAATTCTGGGAGGTTCTGCTGAGTCACTGCTGCCAGGGCTGAGCTGGGGGAATCAGGAGGTGACAGCAGCCGCCATCCCCAAAGGCAGGGAGGTAGAAACAGAGACTCAAGCTGGTGTGAGGTAATATAGTAGATCTGTGGGTAACCTGCCCAGAGCCCCCTTACCGGCTGATGCTCCCACCCCTCACTGCTGTGGGTGTTGGCTGCTAAGGGCTCACAGCTGCCCCTTCTCCAGAGGCATGCCCTCAGCCCTCGCCTTTGGGAGCACATGCCCACACCTCATGCCTCTGGGAGGAGGAGTGGCTCACAGACAACAGATGACTGATATACTGATATGGGGGGTATAAAAGTTGTCCCCTAAGAGGGGACAACTCTGTGGTGCCATCCACCCTCCATAGTTCCCTGTGAGATCAGGCTGAGGTCAGATTCAGCTGAACCACATCTCTGCCCAGCATCTTCCCCTGCCCTGTCCTGCTTCCCTTGCTGCTGTAGGATATTCACCTGAGAGCAGCTCTCAAACTTCACTTGCGTAAGAATCCTCGTCTCACTGGGGCCAGCCTCATGGCGTAGTGGTTAAGTTTGTGTGCTCCACTTTGGGGTGGTTCATGGGTTTGGATCCCGGGCATGGACCTACACACTGCTCATCAAGCCACACTGTGGTGGCATCCCATATACAAAGTAGAGGAAGACTGGCACAGATGTTAGCTCAGGGACCATCTTCCTCAAGCAAAAATAGGGAGACTGGCAACAGATGTTGGCTCAGGGCCAATCTTCTTCACCAAAAGAAAGAAAAAGAATCTTCATCTCAGGCTCTGCTTTAAGGGAACCTGACCTAAGGCAGGCAACATTCATCATTGACCTCCCCTGATACCCTCTTCTCCTGGGGGACCCCCTTCGAATCAGGGTTGTGGGGTGGGGTGGGAATCCTCATGCTCACTCAGCCCTCACTTGCTTGGTTCTGATGTGTTGGGTTGTTTTTCCTCAACGTTTTTCCCTCCTAAACAAGCTAAAGAGTGAGTAGAGTATCAAAGCGTTAAGGTAGTTTCTAGTGGGTGGTGGTGGAAAGCCAGGAACAGGGCCTGGGAGCCCCAGGATGGGATTCCAAATGGCCAGCAACATCCATTCTGAAGTCCTGGAGAGCAAGTGAGCAAAAGAGAAGCAATGGAGAGAGAACCCCACAGAGGGAAGGGGAGTGAAGCCGCAAAGCAGAGGAAAAGGAAACTTCCTTTAGGGTGGCTGGGAATGGGGGCCAGTCAACCTCATTCCTCTGGACAACATCACCCAGCATGCACAGGTCACATTTACAAGGGGGCTGGAAGGTGTCCCTCTGCTTGCCTTTTCCCAGGAGTTGGGGGTGGTGTGAGGGCAGGTTACTTTCTTTATTAATAGCTGCCATTTAATGAGTGTTTACTGTGGGTCAGGCACTGTGCAAAGCACTTTACATGAATTCTTTTAATCCTCACCACAATGCTATAAGAGGAAACTGAAGTTCAGAGAGGTCACTGGTCCTGCAGCAGCTGCTGGGTTAACCTCTCCTGGGGTAGCTGATGTGGAGGGGAGCCGTGGTCCAGAAATCAAGAGATAAGAGTTCTGGTGTTGGTTCCACTTCCTGTCTGTGTGGCCCATGCAAGTCTATTAGCCCCCCTTGGCCTCAGTTTCCTAGTCAGTAAAATGGGGACAATAACCTCACTAGAGGATCAAATGAGATTACACATGTGAGTGTGCTGTGCTAAGAGTGGGTCAGGAATTGGTGATAATAAGAGCTAACATTTATTTAGTTCCTACTAGAGGCCAGACACAGTTTTAAGCATCTGAGATGTATTAATTCATTTTGTCCTTACAACAGCCCTATACAATGGATACTATTATAATCCCTACTTGCCAGATACAAAAACTGAGGCACAGAGAAGTCAATACAATTGGTAACCGACAGAGCCAGGGTTTCCAGGGTGAAGCCAGGCAGTCTGAGTGCCAAGACATTGGACAACGGTAGCAGCAGGGCATAAGCCTTCACCCCGCCTCCAGCGCACCCCACCATCCTTTGAGGTCAGCTCCAGAGCCCCCTCTTTCAGGAGGCCTTTGCTGCCTTCCTCAGCTCACAACGAGCTGAGGTCCTTCTCCCATCAAAGCTGGAATGTCACAGTGGAAGAGGGTCACAGCCCGCCTTAACCGCTTCTCTGATTAGGGAGTAGGTCTTCTCTCTCTCATTAGCCCGAGGGTCCTTTGATGAAAGAAACAAATCCCCATCTCCCCTGAGTCACAGGCCACCCCAGCCCCCAGCCCCAGGCACTTATTCCTGGGCAAGCAGGCAGCCTTCATGGCCCAAGGCCAGGTCTACCTCTGGCACCAGGGCACCACACTGGCTTCGTGTTGGCTCTGGGACCCTTGTGTCCACAGCATCCAGCTGGGCTCCCATGCCCTTGGTGGGCAACACATCTGGACTGTACTGCAGCAATGTCTCAGGTCATTACAAACCTGCATGTTGGACATTCCAAATTCCCTCAGGACTCAGCGGAAAGCCAAGCAGTGCACGACAATCCCCAGCATTAACTCCTAGGCTGGGAACGGAGAAGCTGTCCTCTGCCTCCATGGAAGGAGCCCAGGGGTGAGATTCCCTATACCTTCACTGACTGGTTCTGATCTTGTCCAAACTCTAGGATTTAGTTCTTCCTTGCAGTTAAGTTAACTCTCTTCAACTTTAGCACAAGACTCGCAGGCCAGGTGGCAATGCATGCTCTTGTCTTGCACTGCTTTTGCAGATGGCGGTGGGTGAGGAGCACCTTTCAGAGAGGAACTACTCTCTGAGGGAGGTACCCCTAGGTACACTTTCAAGTCAGCAAGTAGGTACTAACCACAGGCTGGCGGTGTGCCAGGGACTAATGAGATGCAGACCTGCATCTTGCAAAGGACCAAATGACTGCCATCATCCTCCAGGCCGGCCCATGGCGGTCCAGGCCCAGCAGCAACTGAGGGTGAAGGCCACTGTGAAGGAAGCTCCCCTGGGAACCAGCCCAGCCCACTGGCTTGGGGAAAAGCAGGGGATCTGGAGAGCAGGAGGCAGCGTCGCTCACGTGGTTCAGATCAAAGAGCCCAGATTGGAGCAGACCTGAGTTCCCGCCTCAGCTCTGCCACTTTTATGGGCAGTTACCTAACATCTCTGAACCCCAACACCTTCATCCCTTAAGCGGAAATTATAATACACACCTCAGCACAGAGATTTATATATGATAACAAATAAAAAAGCACTTGGTAAGTTATAAATCCCTAGACCAATTTAAGACATCATAGTAACATCAGGTTAAGACACACCTGAGAAGTTTTCTTCTAAATTACACAACATAATCAAATGCCTTAAACATGTTCTAAAATGGTGCAGCGGTTAATGGCCTCTATGGCCAGACAGACCCGGGTTCAAATCCTGACTCTGCCAACTCACAGGCCACGTTATATAAGCGCTCATACCCCGGGCCGGAGGGCTCGAGGAGATCGGACAGGGAAGTGTGCCCAATTTAAGGTTCCCTGTGGTTACTACGGGAGCAGCAGGAAGAGTTTAGCCTGCAGTTCTTCATCCTTTCATAGGAGAACTTGATGTCTCCGTGCTTTTTGTAAAAAGGCAACCAAAGTCCAAAGCTTGAGAAACTCTTCCAAAGTTACATAGCCCAGGGCCAGCAGAGATGGCCCAGAATGGTGGGAGAGGCCCCTGTGAGGACAATGGCCTTCAAAATCAGGGGCTTCTGACCCCCTGGAGAGTTTTTAATATGCAGATTGCTAGGCCCACTCTGCCCAGAACTTCTGGCTTAGCAGCCGGCCTTTTCTTGGCCTAAGGAATCCCCTCACCGAGTTGCCCGCCATCCCCTCAGTGGGGCCATCCAAAGCTTACCTGGGAGGAAGGGGATGATTCTCTGCTTGGGGTCCTTTTGGCCACCTTCGATGGGAAACTTATCCAAAAGCTGCATCTGAGAAGCCAGACAGACAGAGGGACAGGGTTCAGAAGACTGGAACGGCCCTCAGCATCCCTGCCCCAACTCCACTCCACCACTCCAGGGCCCCACCGTCCTCACATGGATGAGTGACGCCTCAAATCCCTCGTTTCACAGACAATTAACAAACCACATGGGGCATAAGAGGAGGAGGCCAGAGCTCTCTGTGCTTCAAAGGGGGTGTCTAAACAATCTCAAGGAGGGTGAGGGCAAAGGGGGAGATGTGTGGAGATGCCCCCCGAGCAAGGCTGGGGTAGAGACCAGCAGGCGTTCAGGCCAGGATGCAGGTGGGGTTTCCAGAGGCTTCTTTGGACCCAGTTTCTTTCATATGTCATATGCTGGGTGAGCCCTTCAGTCAACTACCATTCCAAACCCTCTCGGGCCAGGACAGGGGAAGGCCCCACCTGATACTTCAGACAGACCACCCACCTTCCAGAACCGCTCTGTGGAAACAGACCCAGATGTTATTTTAATTGCAAAACCAAATCCAGCCCGTTGCCCCCGGTGCTAGAAGACCCCTCCTCCATCTCGTACCTTCCTACCCGAGATCGCTGCTGTTTTTCCAGGGACAGACCCACGGAAGAGTTTCCAGGGTTCTGGTGGAACAACTGTTTTTTTTTTCTTCTGCTATTCTGGGCTGAAATTCTGTATAAACTGGAAAAACACACAGGAGACAGGATGGACGAGGCCACGGCCCCTGTGCGTGTGGTTAATCTCCCTTCCAAGGCACAGGCCAGAGCTGGGGTGGAGTGGAGAGGGCAGGATCTAGTTCCGCTGCCCAGCTGTGTGGCCCTGGGCAAGGCGGGGAGGCTTTCTCAGTGGGCCCTCAGCCGCCTCATCGGTAAAATGAGGAAGATCAGTCACATGACATCTGAAGCCCATTCCTTCCTTCAAACATTGATTGAGCACCTACTTGGAGCACCGGGCACTAAGAAAATGGCAGTAAAGAAAGGAGACAAAGTTCCTGTCCTCAAGGAGTTTACATTCTAGTAGAGGAGACAAATAGTAAACAAATAAATATGCACTCAGGGGGTAAGTGCTATGAAGAAAAACGAAGTAGGACAAGGTGCTGGAGCAGAATAGGGGTTGTTACTTTACACAGAGTGGTGAGGATGGCCTCATGAATCTTCAGCAGAGACCCACAGGAGGTGAGGAAACAAGCCACACTGGTGGGGGAGAATGTTCTAGGCAGGGGAAATGAGAAGTACAAAGAGCCTGAGAAGGTGAGCGTGGCTGGAGTGGAGCGAGCGAGGGGCCAAGGAATAGGCAACGCGACCCAAGAGGCAGGCCAAACCATGGAGAGGATGGCTGTAGCTACAGGGTAGCGAATGGGCCGCAAGGTGGAAGCAGGGAGATCAGTTAGGAGCCTACTGATGGTGGCTTGGACCAAAGCGCTGGCATTGGAGTTGGTGACAAGTGGGCCCACACTAGAGTTTACGGGTGCACGCGCACGTGCGCATATTCCCTCCCACCCACCTCCTCTAACACATGATTTTAGGATTCTCTCTTGCACAATCATTATCCAGCATACACAGGCTATTTAGAGCCCACACGTGAAGGGTGGGTCATTGTCGGATTCCATTCAAAACAAGACAGAGACTGCACGATTATTAACTTTCACTTCCCTGAGTACAGATTAAAGTTTAACAAAAGCTGGCTCATGGGTTTTCAAACGCCAATGTTGTAAGTCCATCTCTCAAACATTTAATAATTGCCTGCTACATGTAAATACAGCCACTGGGCCGTAAAACTATAAACTACCACTTAGGATTTTTTTTAATTATTAAATTTTCAAATAAATCTTACGCAGAGTTGAACTGCTATTTTCTCCTTTTCCCATTTTCCTCATCCACATTCTATTTGGTAAATTTTATTTCTGTATTACATAAGAATTCATGTTCACTGAGGGGAAAAAACTAGAAATTACAGAAGCAGTGGGTGGTCAAAAAGAGAATAAGAATCACTCATAATCCCTCTCCCTGAAAAGTGACATTAATATTTTGGGATATAGATCCTTTCCAGACATTCTCCCATGCATGTAAATAAAATGAGCTCCTTCATACTCTTATACTACACAATGAACATTTCCCATGTCAGTGAATACTTCCATACAGTATTCTTTTTTTTTTTTGTGAGGAAGATCAGCCCTGAGCTAACATACATGCTAATCCTCCTCTTTTTGCTGAGGAAGACCGGCTCTCAGCTAACATCTATTGCCAATCCTCCTCCCTTTTTCCCCCAAAGCCCTCGTGATAGTTGTATGTCATAGTTGCACATCCTTCCAGCTGCTGCATGTGGGACGCAGCCCCAGCATGGCCTGAGAAGCGGTGCGTCGGTGCGCGCCCGGGATCCGAACCCGGGCCGCCAGCAGCAGAGCGCGCGCACTTAACCACTAAGCCACGGGGCCGGCCCCATATCAGCATTCTTAATTGTGACACAGAATGTCAATGTTTGGATGGACCAGAGTTTATTTACCTACTCCTCGACTGCTGGATATTCAGGTGGTTTCTGACTTCTCACTACCATGTGTAATGCTATGATGAACATCGTTGTCCATGCATCTATGCATAATTCCTTAATACTTTTTCTATTTTTGTTGAAATCTATGCATATTTATAGGTGCCTTAAATCTTCTCTGGAAGAAGATTGCGAATAAATAGATGGATAGCTAATATGTATAGGCCAGGCCTAGGGCCTCTGAGCAATGGCTCCATAGACTTTCTGAGGAAGAGTACAGAGATATCTGAGGAGACAGGCAGACCCAGCAACATGCCCCGGTGTGGAGTGATCTACCCTCATCAAATCACTTTTCTCCCAAAAGAAAGTGGCCAGCTGTGCCCAACAAGTTGTAGGACTTACCCAAGTTGGGGCTCGAAGGAGTTAGGCTACAGAAACTTCAAATATCCTGTCAGGTCTGACATACATTTGTTCTCTGACTCCTAACTTCTTTTTCAGACCTAAGATTCTGAGATTCTCACTAACAATGCATAGGGAATGCGGTGCCAAGAGGAGTGGGTAGGGGCAGGCAGGATTCACTCATTCATTCCTTTCCTCCCAAAAGATTTTCTATGCGCCTTCTACACATCAGGCCCTCCGTTAGGTGCTAGAAATAAGTTGAATCACAGTCTTTAACCAAGGAGCCCACGGTCTAGATCTAGACCAGGGCTTCACAGCCTTCAACACACATACAAAGCACCAACATGTTAAAATGCAGGTTCTGAATTCAGTAGGTCTGGGCAGGGGCCCGAGATCCTGCACTTCTACCAAGCTCACAGGTGATGCTGGTCTGTGGACCACAGTCAGGAGCAAAGCTTTAGAGCTGTGCTGTCCTATATTGCAGTCACTAGCCACATGTGGCGTTGAGCACTTGAAAGGTGGCCCATCGAAATTGAGATGTGATGTAAGTATAAAATATGCACTGGGTTTCAAAGACTTAGTAAAAAAAAATAATAATAATATGAAATATCTCTAACAATTTTTGTATTGATTGCATGTTGAAATAATAATATTTTGGATATATCAGGTTAAATAAAAATACTTCAAAAATAATTTCACCTACTTTCTATTATGTTTTTAAGTGGCTACTAGAAAATTTAAAATTACATCTGTGGTTCATACTGTATTTCTATTGGACAGGCTGTTCTACAGAAGATGCTTCTCAAAGTGTAGTTGAAGCCTGCACATACCAGAATCATCTGGGTGGTGGTGGTAGGGGGCAGTTTTGTTAAAAATTCAGTTTTCTGGGCCCCACCATGAAGTTTGTGCAGCTTTGCTCTGGTGCTAGAGACGGACAAGCAGGTTCTGGAGCGACGGGGAATGGTGAGGACGTATGAACAGGATCCTGTGGGAGCTGAGGGAGGAGGTCAGGGAAGGCGTCTTGTAGGAGGTGAAGCCAGCTCTGTCCTGGCAGAGTGATGGTCTTTTTCCCTGGGCCTTCCCTGCCAAAGAGCAGTCTGAACTCCCTCAATGGGTTCACATGTCTCCTGGAAGACAGGGCTCACCCGATAGTCCTGCTAATTTGACTTTTCCCTCAAAAGGCCTGTGGGAGGATGCTTTGCAGCTGGCCACTCTCCCACCTCCTTCTCCTGTAACCGATTTTCCTCTTCCCCCACTTCTGACTTAGTCTGGCCCCCCCGAGGCCAAGACAAGCCCATCTACTGAGAGTACTGGGTCCAAAAGTCCTCTACAGAGCCATGAGCACCCAGCTGGCCTGCCCCCCTCACCCCTAGCCCTCAGGTGCTGAGCCCAGTCACACCTGTCACCTAATCCCACCACCATGGCTGAGCCAGCAGAGATTCTGCCCTCTCCGTGATTCCAAGGCCCACCGGCCACTGGAAAAGGAAGCACCACTAACCAGCTGCCGGTGACATTTTCTCTCCCCACAGGTCACCTTTCAAAGAAAGCAAATCCCCTGGCTCTGACTCCAGAGCAAACCAAATAAAGGCAGCCCAGTTGAGTTTACTCAGTGTGGGGGGCTCGTAAAGCTGCACTGTTCAGCATCTTGGTGCATGCACAGCATGGCAGGATGGTGGACAGTGGAATAAACATCTGGGGCTATGTCTGATATACAATCCAAATGTCACTCCACCTGGGGGGTCAGGCGGGCTGTAAAATGGTTCTCTAACCTGGTGGGTGCTCAATTTTCAGGGCTGGCTTCAACAGATAAAACTCTCACTTGAGAGGCTGAGGGGGGCTGTCTCATGAAGAGGCCTGCCTGGGCCTTCCGTGAGGAGGAAGTCTTGGTGCGTGGGCAGTGAGGCAGGAAGGCTCTGCCCAGCAGAGAGTTCTGCTGCAGCCACCTTTTCTGGCCGGAAGTGGATTCTCCTGTCACTCCAGCAAGGGCCTGACCCAGGCTGGAGGAAAAGCAGGGCCCATTGCCAGGGTCCTTCTTAGAGAGAGGCGTCTTGCTAATGGAGCCCTTTGCAGCCACATCAGAACTTCACAGTGTGTGCAGGACACCAGGCTGTTTATCTAAGGGGTGGATAGTGTGAGAGATACAGGACAGCCCGGCTCCAAGAGCTGGCCCCAGACAGAGAAAGCTGATTCGGCAGCTCTTCTTGGGCAGGGATCCACAGCAATAAACACTGGGGAGAGAGAAGGGTGGGCCCCAAGCCCAGCTGGGGCACATCTGTAACCCAAGAGGCTGACTCCTCGCCCTTCCGAGAGGGTGGAGTTCCCAGCTTTGGGGCCCCAATCCTTGCAACCATTTCCAGCTCAAGAACAAAGGGAACATTACTATAAGAGGCTGGTGGGTTCCCTGACCCAGAAAGTTCCCTTTTGAAGAGGCTAGGCCACCCAATCTCTCTGGGGACCATGAGAGATCAAGGGAAACCTCAGCATTGGTTTGTCCATTCTACTGACTGAGGGCTTACCAGTCCCTGTGCTGGTAGATGCTGGGGACACAGCAGGGAGACTCACAGAGACAGAGGGACAATAGCGATACGTGTGGGCTTTTCTTAAAGTTCCCATTCTTTGCGGCCTGAAGTGTACTTCCCCGTTCCCTTCCTTCTTTGTTGGCCGTATCAAGCGACATCTACTCCAGGAAGCCTTCTCGGACCTTCCCAGCCTAAGGTCACACCACCTTTCTTTGAATCCCGACAGCATTCCTGGTTTGTATTCCCTGTTGCAGTCCTTCACACAGACTTCTGTGATTGTTTTGTATAAGTTCATCTCATTGCCCAAGAAGAGGAACCCCTCCCCTTAAATGGTCTTGGTATCCTTGCAGAAAATCAGTTCATGATAAATGTATGGGTTTATTCCCGGACTCTCAAGTCTATTCCTTTGATCTATATGTCTATCCTTATGTATGTCTCTCACCATCTTAATTACTGTAGCTTTGTATTAAGTTGTTTTCTTTTTAAATAGACTTTATTTTTTAGAGCAGTTTTAGGTTCACAGCAAAACTGAGTAAAAAGTACAGAGAGTTCTCATATACCCCCTGACCTCACACACTCCTGGTCTCCCCCACCTTCAAAATCCCAGACCAGAGTGACACATTTGTTACAACTGATGAACCTACACTGACACATAACTATCATCCAAAGTCCATGGTTTACATTAAGGTTCATTCTTGGTGTTGTATATTCTATGGGTCTGGACAAAAGTATTATGACATGTATCCACCATGACAGTATCATAGAGAATAGTTTCACTGTCCTAAAAATCCTCTGTGCTTCACCCATTTGTCCCCTTTCCCATAACCCCTGGCAACCACTGATATTTTATTGTCTCCATAGTTTTGCCTTTTCTAGAATATCATATAGTGGAATCATAAAGTCTGTAGCCTTTTCAGATTGGCTTCTTTTACTTCTTTAACAACACGCATTTAAGGTTCCTTCATGTCTCTCCATGGCTTGATAGCTTATTTCTTTTTAGTGCTGATTAATGTTCCATTATCTGGATGTACTACAGTTTATCTATACATCGACTGAAGGACATCTTGGTTGCTTCCAAGTTTGGGCAATTATGAATAAAGCTGCTATAAACATCCATGTGCAGGTTTTGGTGTGGACATAAGATTTCAGTTCATTTGATTAAATACCAAAGAGGGTGATTGCTGGCCAAATAGTATGATAAGAGTATGTTTAGTTTCATAAAAAAAACTGCCAAACTGTCTTCCAAAGTGGCTGTACCATTTTGCATTCCCACCAGCAATAAATGAGAGTTCTTGCTGCTCCACATCCTCGCCAGCATTTAGCCTCATCAGTGTTTTGGAATTTTACCATTCTAATACAGGTAGGTGGTGGTATCTCATTGTTTTAATTTGAAATTCTCTAATGACATATGATGTTGAGCACATTTTCATATGCTTATTTCCCATCTATATATCTTCTTTGGTGAGGTGCCTGTTAAGATCTTTGCCTATTTATTAATCAGGTTGTTCATTTCTTATTGTTGAGTTTTAAGAGTTCTTTGTATATTTTGCATAACAGTCATTTATCAGATATGTCTTTTGCAAATATTTTCTCCCAGTCTGTGGCTTGTCTTGTCATTCTCTTGATATATTAAGTTGTGAAATGAGGAAGTGTGAGTCCTCCAACTTTGTTTTTCTTTTTCAGGATTGTTTTGGCTATATGGAATCCCTTGAATTTCCATACGAATTTTGGGATCTGCTTGTCAATTTCTGCAAAGACGACAGCTGAGATTTGATAGAAATGCATAGAATCTGTAGATGAATTTGTGGAATACTGCCATCTTAACAATATCAAGTCTTCCAATCCATGAACATGGGATATCTTTCCATTTATTAAGTAATTTTTTTTTTTGGTGAGGAAGATTGGCCCTGAACTAACATCTGCTGCCAATCTTCCTCCTTTCACTTGAGGAAGAGCGGCCCTGAGCTAACATCTTGCACCCATCTCCCTCTATTTTGTATGTGGGATGCCGTCATAGCATGGCTTGATGAGTGGTGTAGGTCTGTGCCAGGGATCCAAACCTACGAACCCAGGTTGCCAAAGCGGAGCATGCGAACTTAACAATTGTGTCACTGGGCCAGCCTCCATTTTTGTTTTAAAGTCTATTTTGTCTAATATTAGTATAACCACTTCAGCTCTCTTATTTTCTAGTATAACATTTTAATTCCTTTAATGATTTTTTCACTATGTTTTTGAGTTCTTTCTTTTTTTTTATTTTTATTTTTTGTAAGGAAGATCGGCCTTGAGTTAACATCTGCCAATCCTCCTCTTTTTGCTGAGGAAGACTGGCCCTGGGTTAACATCCATGCCCATCTTCCTCCACTTTGTATGGGACACCACCACAGCATGGCTTGACAAGTGGTGCGTCGGTGAGCACCTGGGACCGGGATCTGAACCGGTGAACCCCGGGCTGCCGCAGTGGAGCACGCGCACTTAACCGCTTAAGCCACGCGGCCGGCCCCATCTTTTCTTTTTTTTTTCTCCCCTTGGGAATTAATTTTAATCCAAGACAGCTCACTAAATGCAAATTTGCATTAATTATTGGTAATTGTTCTTTTCTGATACAGGGGCCTATATTCAGTTTTTTTTGTTGTTTTTTTGTTTTTTGTTTTTTAAATTTTTTAAAAAATTTTAATTAATTTTTTTATGGCAGTAACATTGGTTTGTAACATTGTATAAATTTCAGGCATACATCATTATACTTCTATTTCCGCATTGATTACATCATGTTCACCACCCAAATACTAATTACAATCCATCACCATATACATGTGCCTAATCATCCCTTTTGCCCTCCTCCCTCCCCGCCTCCCCTCTGGTTTGAGTTATTTCTTAATATCTGTTCTAGGGCTTATAGTATACATCTTATCAGAATCTACTTTAGATTTATACTAACTTAATTCCAGTGAGATATAGAAACATTACTCCTATATTGCTATTTTCTCTTCCTCTTTTTTGTACTATTATTGGTATACATATTATATTAATATATGTTACAAACCCAATAATTGTTATAATTACTACAGTAGCCCTAGACTGGGAGCTGTGGGGGAGAGGGAGCCCTGTGTTCTGAGCTGCACAGGCCAAGAGTAGAGATTGTTAAGTCGAGACAGGGGGAGGAGGGGTGCAGGTGGCTCAAATGCCACAGACTCTTGCCATTATTACTGAAATTTAGTAGATTTTCTTAAATATATATTTCTCCATTTGCTATATGTATGTATGCCTTTGGAACAATTTCCAGAGACTTAAAAAAAATAATTTTCACCATTTATGGTTGTTTCACTAGGGAGAAGAGCTCATCATGCAGCCATTCCAGAAGTGCTCCCCTTTCATGCTTTCTTTCTGTTCCCCCACCCCAAAGTTCCCAGCCCAGTGGGGCAGGGATCATCATACCCTTGGTGTTTAGTGGTTTTCAAAATGGTGGCACAACTCTGAGATTTCACATGAAGATATAAAAACAATAGATTTGGGAGGGACTGGACAGTACCTCTAAAACAATTAACAAATCCTTTTTTGGGGAGGGGTTCAGCAGAATTCTCTATTCAAATGAAACCTAATATCAAACTTCAATATATAATTTTTTGGGTATCGATATCCTATTATTCCAGAATAATTTGTTGAAAAGACTATCCTTTTCCCACTGAATTATATTAAGTTCTTTGTCAAAAATCAATTAACTGTGTATGTGGGGGTCTATTATTTCTGGACTCTCTATGGTGTTCCATTGATAGATATATATATATATCCTGACACCAACACCATCCTTTCTTGATTACCGTAGGTTTTTAGTTAAGTCTTGAAATCAAACTTTTTATTCTTTTTCAGAATTGTTTTGGTCATTCTAGATCCTTTGCATTTCCAAACACATTTTAGAATAAATTGGTTAACTTCTACAAAATAAAAGCCCCCTGGAATTTTTTTTATTGGGATTGCATTGACTATAGATCAATTTAGGGAGAATAGTTATCTTAACAATATTGAGACTTCCAATCCATGAACATGGTAAATCTTTCCATTTATTTAGATCTTTCAATTTATTCAGCAACGTATTGTGGTTTTCAATGTAGAGGTCTTGCACATCTTTCATTAAATTCGTTCCTAAGTGTTTTATGTATTTTGATACTATTATTAATGGTGTTCTAAAATTTCATTTTCCAATTGCTTGCTGCTAGTATACAGAAATACAATTGATTTTTGTATATTAACCTTGTATCCTGCAACTTTGTTAAAATTACTTATTAATTCTAGTAGTTATTTTTGTCTTTTGCAGATTCCTTAGCATTTTCTACGTAGACAATCATGTCAGGAAAAAAAAAAAGAAAAGAAAAAGGACAGTTTGACATCTTCCTTTTCCCAATTTGGATGCCTTTTCTTTTCTTTCTCCCCTTATTTCAGTGACTAGAATGTCCAGTAGAATGTGAATAAAAGAGGTAAAACAGAACGTTTTTGCCTTATTCCAGTCTTAAGAGGAAAGCATTCAGTCTTTCACCATGGAGAATGATGATAGTGGTAGATTTTTGCAGATGCTCAGGTTGAGGAAGTTTCCTTTGGTTTCTAGTTTACTGATTTACTACTATTATTATTATTATTGTTATAAATGAGTGCTAAATTTCATCATATGCTTTTACCAAATCTACCAATTTTTTTCTCCTTTATTCTGTTAATGTGGTGAACTACACTGATCGGTTTTGAAATGTTGAACCAAATTGCATTTTTTAGGTAAACGCTACTTGGTTATGATGTATTATCCTTAATATATACCGCTGGACTTGATTTGCTTATATTTTTGTGAGGAATTTTGCATCTATGTCCATGATAGATATTATTCTGATATTTTCTTTTCTTATAATGTCCTCATCAGGTTTCGATAGTAGGATTACGCAGGTTTCATACAGTAAGTTGGAAAATGTTCCTTCCTCCCAAGAGTTTGTATGTAAGAAAGGTATCATTTCATCCTTGAATGTTGGCTAGAATTCATCAGTGAAACTATCTGGGTTTAAAGCTTTCTTTGCAGGAAGTATTTGATTATGAATTCAATTTCTTTAATAGATATAAAGACACTTAATATTTTTCTTTTTCTTCTTGAGTCAGCTTTGAAAAGTTGATTTTTTCAAGGAATTTGTCCATTTCATCTAACTGATTGAACTTATTGACAGAAAAGTGTTACTAACATTCCCTTATTATTGTTTTACCTGAAGTAATATCATCCCTTTTGATTCTAATGCGGGTAATTTGTGTTTTCTCTCTTTGATTATTCTTAGTAAGAGCTTATCAATTTTATTAATCTTTTTGAACAGCAAATTTTTGTTTCTATTTTCTGCTTTTTATTTTATTTCTATTCTCATATTTATGATTTCTTTCCTTCTACTTATTTTGGCTTAGTTTTGTTTCTTAAAGTAAAAATTTAGATTATTGATTTTAAACATTCTTTTTAAATTTAGGCATATAAAGTTATAAATTTCTCTCTAAACAGAGATTTAGCAGTGATCCACAAATTTTTATATGCTGTGTTTTCATTAAGTTCAAAGTATTTCAAAATTTCCTTTTTGATTTCTTCTTTGGACTCACAGACCCAAGAAACTCAACCAACTCCAAACACAAGAAATATAAAGAAAGCTATACCAATTCACATCATAAGCAGATTACTCAAAATCACTAATAAAGAGAAAAATCTTAAAAGTGGCCATAGAAAAAAGACATATTACAGTCAGAGGAACAAAGATAATGATGACAGCAGATTTTTTGTTGGAAAAAATGTGAACAAGAAGACAGGGGAAATGCTTGTGACACTTGTGGGGCCCTGAAGAACCTTTACCTTGACCACAGCCATGATTCTGCTTCACATTCAGGAAGCTCAGTTAGGAACCAAGTCCAGCCAGGTCCTCCACATCCACACTACATAGATCTATTCATAAATGAGCTGGTAACCAAATCATGTATCATCCAAATTGGGAAATGTGCGAGTGAAAGGGATTGCTAGTAAGAATTATGTCAGGATAACAGGTGTAAAACAGGACTTCCAGGGCTGTACTGGTTAATGGGGTCATGTGGTTGTCCTAACTATGAGTTCCCAACACCCAGCACAGGTCCTGGTATACAACAGGTGCTCAATAAATGTTTGATGGTAAAAATAACATTTATTGAGAATTTTGTGTTAGGCACTGTGCTAAGAATTTTTACGTGGCTTATCTCATTTAATATTCATATCAACTCTTTGAGGTAGAGACTATTATTACTCTATTTTCCAGAGAAAGAAACCAACAAACTCAGAGATTAAATAACTTGCCTAAACTAGCAAGGTGTGGAACTGGCTCCAGACCCCGGTCTCTTGACTACCACAGTCTAAACGAGTAAATTCAATGAAAGAAAGAAAGAATTCAGAAATTCCATCATTAGGGGTATGTTTCTATTAACTAATTAATTAATTCTATTAGCTAATTTTTCACTCAAGTTGGAAAAAATGGCACATCATTAGAAGATCTATTAAGGTAATTTAATTTACCACATTATCAAATAAAGGATAAAAACTATATGATGATTCCCATATATGTAGATGAAGTATTTGATAAAACTCAATATCCATTCATGATTTTCTTTTTAATTTAGCAAACAAGAACTAGGAGTAAACTTTCTTAATCTGAAAATGTGTATCTACCCAAAACAATCTTCAGTGGACAAACGAAACAAAGACCCTGCCTACTGTCACTACTTCCATCCGTTATTGAACTAATAATCCTTGTCAAGGTATCAACACGAGAAAAAGAAAGGAGAGGCATAAAGACTAAGAAGAAAAAAATTAACATGTCAGTATTCACAACCAACATGAAGTCATACACAAAATCAGAGAGAACCCTCAAGAGATGCGCACCTTTGGACCTTGAAGGATTCTCACACCTTGATTAAAAAGAAATTACCGGGGCCGGCCCCGTGGCTTAGAGGTTGGGTGCACGCGCTCCGCTGCTGGCAGCCCAGGTTCGGATCCCGGGAGCACACCGACGCACCGCTTCTCCGGCCACGCTGAGGCCGCATCCCACGTACAGCAACTGGAAGGATGTGCAGCTGCGACATACAACTATCTACTGGGGCTTTGGGGGGAATGAATGAATGAATGAATGAATGAATGAATAAATAAATAAATAAATAGAAAAAAGAAATTACCCCTCGAAGGTATAAGACACTAGACCTTAAAAGAGAAAATAAGATGAAAAAGTTCTGGAGAAGGATAGTGGCGATGGTTGCACAACAATGTGAATGTACTTAATGGCAATGAACTGTATACTTACAAAAGGTTAAAATGGTAAATTTTATGTTATGTATATTTTACCACAATAGAAAAATGGTAAGTTTTATGTAATGTATATTTTACCATAATAAAATAGAGAGAGAGAGAATAAGATGCTAAAGCATGCTATAGCATGAAGAACCAGCAGGGCAGAGACATGGACTGGGAGGGGTCATTAAAATTCTCTCCTTGTCACTCCAGGAGTAGTCACGCAAAGAACACTAAGCAGAGCGCTCAAGTCTGGAGCCTGGGCTCCCAACCACATCGGCTGACTGAGTGACCCTTTGCAAAGCCCTTATGCTCGTCTACGCAATGGCAGAAGATGACGCAACTCACAGGGAAGATATAAGAACCTAGAGAAGATGCTCTGGTGGGCATATTCTATAAACAGAAAAGGGCAGCACAGCCACGAGGCAGCATGGCAGTTGCTCAGAAAGTTCCCAGGATAGGATAAGGCCAGGTTGAGGGTGGATAGACAGAAGGATACAGGCTCGCTTGTCAAAACCACTACAGCCTTCAGGGAATAGACTTGACACCCCATGTATCCCTGAAGTAGCAGCCAGGCAGAGAGACAGGAGGCAGAGAGGACCCATCCGCCCTGGCAAGGAGCTGCCTGCAGCAGATGCATTTGGTTGCTGGAACATGGGCCTATGCCGTGCTGAAGCTAAGGCACAGAGTGCTGGAACACAACCCAACTTCGAGAGGAAGCCTATCCCAGGTTCCAAAGTCCTTAACAAGCCAAAGAAGTTTTCCTTGACCATTTTCTGGAAACCATGCAAGCCTTCACTCCTTGAAATCCCTTCCCAATCAAGCCCTGACATTCCATGTGCTGCATGAGTGGGATTTGGCACGCGTGTATGTAAGTCATGTCCATGATGTGATTGGGAGCTGAGAGACCCACATGGGCACAAGGGATTTCTTTACCTAGTAGCCTTAGGTGTCAACCTGCTGAGAGGCATAAAAAGCCACGCAATGAGAGTTCAGGAAAGGACGAGACCACTGTGGCTGGGTGAGCAAAGCAGGCTTCTCAGAGAAGGACCCAGTTGAGGTAGGCCTCGTATAAAGGATAGCTGGAGAAAAGGGGACCACGCTCCAGAGGAAGGAATGGAGAACACAAAGGCTTGGCAGTGGGAGTGTCAGGATTGCTAGAGGAAGCAGTCAGACTGGAGTGAATTGGTTTGTTCATGAATTCCATGAAATGCTGCCATGTGTCAGAGAAAGTGGTGGGATCCAGGGTAGAGGCCCCTGATAATTTATTCTAGTGATTTGGGGATCACCACATGGTTGGCACCAGCGCAGGATAAGGACAGAGGACTGATGTGCCACTCCTCAGGGGGAGCTAGGGCATCCTAAAGCATCATTGGAAATGTGACAAGATGGAGAAAGTCATTTCCAGAAGTCATCCTGAGGATGGTACCGCATGTGGACGGATTCTCTGGAGTCGGGGATGGCAGGCAAGACGCCCCAGATGCCTGCTCGAGTAGTAACACTCACTCACTCAACTGCTGTCCACAGCGGCTTGTCTGTGGTGACAGGCTGGTCCTTTTTTGCTCTGAGTCTGAGATGAACAACTCAGGCCAATAGAGGAGGCTGTGGGTGCCACCAGGTCCTTCTCCCCTCTCCCTGCCACCTTCCCATACATGCTGAAGACATTCCAAACACATATTTAAAGACCACTGGTTTGAAGAGAATGCCAAACTGTTAGCCTCTCCAGGGAGGCCCCCCACCTCAATTTGGCCGTGCCTATCCCAAGGTCACCCCTCCAGCGAGGTACGGCTTGGCATCCTGTGCACTAATGCAGTCGGGAGCACATACTCTCGAGCGAAGGTTCCTTGACTGAGTCTGACTCTGCAAACTCTGTGCTAAGACACTCCTGCTCTCCAAGAGCTGAGATCTGAAGACTGAGGAGACCCAGGGTTGGGGTGGGTAGCACTTTCAGAAGTGCCGAAGCCTCTGCACCCACGTGACCAACCACGCACACGCAAGTGACTAGCAGGAGCTGTGCACTTCAAAAAAATCAGGGAATTAATTGATCCTCCCCTGCCTGCCTCTCTGGGCTGTTATGAGAGCCAAAGAGGATTAGAATATTGAGCAATTATTGAGGCAAAAATTGAGCAATTACTATGTGTCACTCACAAGGTAGATGTGATTAGCCCTGTGTTTTATAGATGAGGAGACAGGTGCGCACAGAAGTTAGGTAACTTGCTCAACAACACACAGCAAGGTAGTGACTGAGGCAAGAGTGGAGTCCAGGTCACTGGGCTTCTCAAAGCTATGCATTTCCCCCTTGGAGGCACAACAGCACAGACAGGGCCTCCCAAATGTACGCACAAGCCCCTGTGCCTACACGGGATTGATACCACCACTACTAGGATTTACCTAATGTTTTTCTTTGAACCACTTTCTGGAAAAACTTGAATACTTATTTTAGTTGTATATTACTTTCCTATTACTGCTGTAACAAATTACCACAACTTGGTGGCTTAAAACAATACAAAATTATTTTCTTAGAGTTCTGGAGGTCAGAAGTCCAAAACAAGTCTTAAGGAGCTAAAATTAAGGTGTAGGCAGAGCAATTTCCTTCCTGAGGCTCTAGGGGAGAATCTGTTTCCTTGAGTTTTTCAGCTTCTAGAGGCCACCTGTAGTCCTTGGCTTGTGGCCCCTTCCTCCATCTCCAAAGACATTACTCCAGTCTCTCCTTCTGTTGTCATATCTCTTTCTCTGACTCGCCTGCCTCCCTTATAAGGACCCTTGTGATTACATTGGGCCCACCTGGATAATCCAGACTAATCTCCCCTTTCAAGATCCTTAACCACATCTGCAAGGTCTCTTTCACCATATAACATCCACAGGTTCCGGGGATTAGGATGTGGATATTTTTGGCAGGACCGTTATTCAGACTATCATAAGCCACATGTAAAGCAATAATATCTATGAAATCATAAATGTATTGATGCGTGTGTGTGTGTGTGTGTATTCCAGCTGTATTAGCTTAGGGCTACCATAACAAACTACCACAGACTGAGTGGCTTAAACAATAGAAACTTATTGCCTCAGTTATGGAGGCTAGCAGTCTGAGACTAAGGTGTTGGCAAGGTTGGTTCCTTCTGAGGGCTGTGATGGAGGATCTGTCCCATGCCTCTCCCCTAGTTTCTGACAGTTTGCTGGCAATCCTTGATGTCAGATGACTTGTAGAACCATCACCCCGTTCTCTGCCTTCATTTTCACATGGTGTTCTCCCTGTGTGCATGTCTGTGTCCAACTTTCCCCTTCTTATAAGGACACCAGTCATTGGATTAGGGGCCCACCCTACCCCAGTATGACCTCATCTTAACTAATTACATGTGCAACAACCATATTTCCAAATAAGGTCACATTCTAGGTACTGGGGTGAGGACTTCAACACATGAATTTTAGAGCACGGGTAAGACTTCAACCCCTAACATCAACACAAATTCAAACAACACGTAACTATTAAAATATAAAGTATTTGCTCATTTACTATCAAAAATCTCTTCCTGAACTCACAGTGCTGCCTATACAACATTTTGGAAAATGTAAATAATAACGATAAATGGTGCATAGCTAGTCAGATCTGGATTCAAGTCAGTTTCCTCCTCTGTAAAATGGGACAGTGCTAGAATCCTCCTGATAGAGTGGGCGAGAGGATTAAATGACATAATGTGTGTAAAGTGTTGGCACAGAGCCTGGCACAGACTAAGTATCTCACACACATTAGCTATTATTATCATTCCTGTCGTCAGCATCACTCTTGTTATGACACCAGGCTGCATCCCTAATACCAGGGAAAGTGCCTGGGAAGCTAGAGCCCTGAGGTCAGGGAGGCAGCAGGAAGACCATGAGGGGCAGACAGGTCTGGGAAGTGTCTGGCCAGGCCTGGCCAGGCTGTGAGCATCTAGGGGCCCCAGGGGATCTGCCCAGCTGGTGTGTGTGGGCTGGGTTTGGGGAGGAAGCCTCTGGCTTTTCCGGCAGCTCATCGGGTGCGTGGGGGCTGGCTGGGACACGTTTTACATTAACGGGGTGGGGCCTGGGCTGACAGCCTAACACCTGCAGCAGGATGCACACAGAGCAAAGAAAGCAAAGATGTGCAGCATGGCACTATCCCGGAAACCTCCTCAAGCCTAGAAGGTGTCCAAACCAGTGGCCACCCCACCGCCCCCTGAAACTACCCAGTGGGTTCATTCCACCCACCCCCACCATGGCTGACCCATAGCCTTCGGAGAAAGAGCACTGGACATGAGTTGAGAGTTCCAGTTCCAGCCTGTTGAGGTTTGCTGGGCGACTGGGGCAAGCAGCTTGGCCTGTCTGGGTGGCAGTGGCCTCATCTGTGCAATCCGTGCCATGTCTCATGGGCATTGTGAAGATCCAAGAAGACATGTGAGAAAGTGCCGCCACACGCCAGACACAATTATTCCTACTTAACTTCTCTGAGCCTCAGTCTACTCATCTGTGAAATGGGGTCAAGCCTATTTTTCTCCTCCCTGGGGGCTGACACGAACTTGAAAAGGGGAAATGTGTATGGAAGGTGCTTTAACACATGTCAAGAGGAAACCATCAGAAGCAGCGCCGTTTTACCATCGTTTTAGTGCTGTAGTTAGTGATGGAATGCTTGAGCTCTGAAGTCAGAATTCCAGCTTATTTCCTCCTAGCTGCATGACCGTGGCCAAGTCATTTAACCTCTCTGGGACTCAGTTTTCTCATCTGTAAGGTGGGGGTGAGTAAAAACAGCCACCCCACGGCGGTGTGTGGATTAAATGAGATAACCTGGGTGAGCACTGTGCTTGGCTGACTGGAAGTGCTGATAAATGGGTCACCTTTTTCCAGGTGAAGAGACTCCAGTGCTATCTCCCCATCTCCAGTGCTCTCCTCCAGCCCTTTCTGCTTTCAGGGAGCTGCATGTGGCTGCCACCCCGCCCTCGCTGTCAATGGCTGAAAAGACATCACGGTCCTTCACCTGGAACTTCACAAAGCTCCTGTGCTTTGTCCCAACACGAAGTCGCTCCTGTTCTCCTTGGCCAAGAGGGAAGGGCATGATGCTAGGGCAGCCAACCACCTGGAAAGCTGGTGACCAACGGGGCTGGGTCAGAGATGCTGGATCCAGTCAGTTCCGAGCCTGGTTTCAGGTAGGACAGGTAGAGCTTTCCTCGGACTCCAAGCCTGAGACATGGTTTCCTACAGTGGAATTGGAACTACACCCCAATCTCCCCCCAACCCCCCAGCGTCAGCCCCGGCTGCTTGCTGGCCCCTCTTTCCTCTCATCCCCAGGAAGGCGCAGGGCTGGAGGAGCCAGACACTGGGGCAGGGACAGTGAGTGCTGGGCAGGGTGAGGGGCGGGGCTGGAGCGGTCTTCTGAGACTGGGAGGAAGAACTTGGACTTCCTCCTCCAGGCAATAGGGAGCCCCTGGAGGATGCTGCGCAGAGGAGTAACACTGTGAAAGTAGAATTCTAGAAAGATAAATCTGCCCAGTACATGGGATGGAGTAGTGGTGAAAGAAACATCTGTGTGGTGGACACATCGCCAGAGAAATCCCAGCGCCGGCCAGGGCGTCGGAGATGACACCCTCACAGAGAATGAAGCCAGCCTAAGAGGAGTCTGCCCACTCCGGCGTGTGTGTGTGTTTTCCGGCAGGGTCCAGGCGGAGGTCACTCTGTTCCCTCCTGAAGGGGTCTCTAGCTATCCCTTAGCCTCACAGAGACCCCTCCCCAGGTTTCTAACGCCCCCCCCCCGACCAGGCTGCCTGACGCTTCCCTCTCCCACACGGACCTCCAAACCATCGACAAAGAGGACAGGCCTGAAGAAGGTGAAGAGGGAAGGAAAGAGACCGGACCTCCACCTTCTCTTTCTCTGAACCACGCCCCCAGCCCCAGTGTTTCTGGATTCCTCTCATCCTGATCATCCCTCCCAATGGCCCAGAACTGTGGTCCCCAAAGTGCCCTGGCCACCGTGGGATCAAATTCAGGCCAAAGTTTGGAACAAAGACAGCATGTTCTTGGCAGAGATGAGGCCACAACAGACCCTCAGTCGTCCCAGCCCAGGCTGCTGCTCAAGGCAGTGAGACTCCAGAGCTGGTCCCCAACGTGCTCTCTTGACGCTGCTCACTCCAGGAGAGAAGCCAAGTGGGACTCTCCTAATTGACAATCCAACGTCCTTGCTTTACTCCCTCCTGTCTCCAAGCATCTTCTGTCCCCACTTTTTTCTCTACTCCAAATGGGCCAGGGTACTTCTGGGCCCCACCCCCATCCCTGCCCCCGAACCCCAAAGTCTTGTGCAAAAAGGAAAAACAAAAGAATAGGCTAAAGAAGAAGGCTGAGGTTGCGGGCAGAGTCCAGCTCCTCCCTGTGGCCTCGTCCTCGTCAATATGGAACCCTCGCTTCCTAAGAGGGCTCGCCTCTCCCCTGCTTGGGAGTGACCTTGGAGCCAGCAGTGGTTGGGCCATCCTAAAACTCAGGAAAAGTGCTGAAAGCCCTCAGCAAAACCCCAGGGTTTTAAAGTAGACTCGGCAAAAGCCAGGCAGGCCCAGAAGTTCTGGCCAGAGCACTGCTGCCCCAGCTGACTCGGCTAGGTCACCTGCCCAACACCCAACTTCCTCCCATGTCAGAAACTTCACAGCATAAGAGACCGAGACACACGGGGAACCTCTCTGAAGTTTCCAGGGAAGAGAGCACTAAGTATGCACCATCTCTAACGCTGCTGCAGACTGCTCCCATCTGACAGTTTCATCTCTGGCTTCATGCCCTTTGTTGGCTCTCTGCCTCCCATGGAACACGAGCCTACTCATGACCTCTGTCCCAAGTGACCTCTCCAGTCACACGTCCTGCTACCATCGCATGTCCCCACACATTGCACTGCCTGCTTGCAGTCCTCCCCAGACGTAACATGCTGTTACACAACGCTGTGCCTTCGCACATTCTGTTCCTCTTGCCTAGAATGCCCCACCCCATGTGATCTCCTGCTGTTACCTCTGAGGCCTTTGCACAGGTTTATCCCTCATTTACTCCCTCCTCTAGATTGCCTTTGTAGCTTAGTCACACTTCTAGAACCGTACTTACCACTATATTGTAACTATTTGTTATATCTATGAGCTTCTTGTAAGCAATGTCTGTGCCTTCATACACCCACTGTCCATCACAGTGTCTGACACATAGCTGGGCACACAACTAGACTACATGTTCCAGCCTCCCTTGCTGGGAGGTACAGTCATGTGACTGAATTCTGACCAATGGAACATGAGCAGGACTGATGTATGCCTCCTCCAGACAACCTGTAAAATCTTCCTGCAATCCTCCACACTCTCTCTTCCCTCCTCTGCTGGCTGGACTCAGAGATCCGTGGCGGATGGAGTCACAAGATGGGAGAGTCTGGGTTCCTGAACGACCACCTGGAGAAGAGCCCTCCAGTCGCTTGTTTTGGTCTATGACATGAGCAGGAAATAAACCTCTATTATACTGAGTCACTGAGAGTTTGTTACACAGCAGTGAGCCCATCCTGACCAGCACAACGGAGCTCAGTCAAGGTCTGTTAAACCAAACTGAAAGAGGGAAGACAATATAAGATGCAGAAACCTCTGGACCCAACACATCAGGCATTACATCCCCTACACGACTGAACTCTTCCTGAAGCCAAGCCATCACCCCTCCTGCCTGCCCGATCCACCACATCACACACATAGTGTTTAGAATGCCAAGCATTCCCCAGGGAGGACTAAGAAGGGTGGGGACTGAGGACTCACCAGACGACCTATAAGAGTCACCCTAAATGAATGAGCCCCAACTTGAGATCCTGGTTCCACGAGTTTGTAAAAAGCACACAGAGACGCAAAGTTGAATTGTAGGGAGGGGCCTCCTCCTCCCCACCCAGGCATCAACACCCCGACATAGGACCATTCAAGCTCTCGGGAACACTTCCAATCACGGGAACCCACCACCTCTCTGAGGCAGCTTCCGGGAAGTGCTGGGACAGTGTTCCTCACTCAGAGCCCAAATTCACCGGGCCAAATTCCCACCTGGGCACAAAGGGCTGTGATCAAATGGGAGAAGATCACAGTGGGACAGAAGGAAGAAAAAAAGAAATGGAGAAGCAGGACTTCCAACGTGCCCTTCCAGTACTCTAGGCCCTCGCTGCTTAAGCTGTGATCCTGACACTAACCATTTTACCACCCGAGAGCTTGGTGGAAATGTAGGATCTCAAGCCCCAGGCAGGCCTGCTGAATCAAACCTGTATGTTAACAAGATCGCTAAGCAGTTTGTGTGCACGTTAAAATCTGAGAAGCCCTCACCGTTCTTTGCCACAAGGATTCCAGCTAATCATTAACAAGCGTGTCCCAAAGCAAGTCTGGCCTATAAGCAACGGGAGCTAAACAGGAGAACCTGTCTTCAGAGAGAGGCGCGTTGTCTACACTCAGTGCCAGCCCACCATGCATGCATTTATTCATTCAACAACCATTCCCTGAACACCTGCTATGTGTAGGGCACTGTTCTAGGCACTGGGACAATGGAAGCTAGTGAGTAGGCAAGGTCCTGCTCTCCTAAAGCTCCCATGCTAGTGGGGAGGAGACAGTAAATAAGCAGTTAAATGAGATAATGATAGATGGTGGTAAGTGTCCTAAAGACAACAGAATGTGACAATGTGACAGGGCTAGGGGATCTCTGAGGAAAGGTCAAGGAAGGCCTCTCTGAGAGGCGCCAGTGAGCTGAGGCCTGAGAGCCCAGGAGTCAGCTGTTTGACAACCTGGGGGAAGGGAGTTCCAGGCAGAGGAACGGCAACGGCAAAGGCCCTGAGGCAGCGGTGTGTTTGGTATCCCAGGAACAAGTGGGTGAGCAGTGAGCTGAGAGCCAGTGAAGGGCAGATGGCAGGATACAAGTCTGGAAAGATAGGCGGGGGCCCACCACATAGGGCCTGGGGGGAGGGTTAGAAGTTGGGAGTTCATTCCTAAAAGAAAGCAAGTCTTTCAGAAAGGTTATAAACAGGGGTGTGATGTGATCTGATTTATGTTTTAAAAGGATCTGGGCCAGCCCCATGGCTTAGCAGTTAAGTGCGCGAGCTCCGCTACTGGCGGCCGGGGTTCGGATCCCGGGTGCGCACCGACGCACAGCATCTCTGGCCATGCTGAGGCAGCGTCCCACATACAGCAACTAGAAGGATGTGCAACTATGACATACAACTATCTAGTGGGGCTTTGGGGAAAAACAAAAAAAAGTAAGAGGATCGGCAATAGATGTTAGCTCAGAGCCGGTCTTCCTCAGCAAAAAGAGGAGGCCGTATGTTAGCTCAGGGCTGATCTTCCTCACAAAAATAAAATATAAAATAAAATAAATAAAATAAAATAATAAAATAAAATAAAATGATCACTGTGGTTGGTGGGAAGACAAGTGTGCGAGTGCGCAGACCCCTGAGGAGGCCGGCTCAGCTGCACTGGTGGGAGGTGATGGGGCTGGACCAGGGAAGAGGGCAGAGCTGGGCTCCATTTCGAGGGAGGTCTGAGAGGAGGTGCCAACTTGCTGTTGGGTTGGATGTGGGACATGACTGGCCAGGTGTGGGGTGGTCCCAACTGGGTTCAATCCCTTTGGCACCTCAAGTGCTCATTCATAACAGCTGACCTGGGCAGCCCATGGGCCCCAATCTGGCCTGAGGGCATCAAGAGCTGAAGCTGGCATCTGCTGCCTCGATGACTTCTTTCCTGGTCACTGAGCTCAGCCACTTAGCCCACAGGAGTCTTTTCCTGTAATTCCTTTCTGGAGGCCCCTTAAGCCAAGGGCTTCCTAGTCTCTCTTCACATTCGCAGAAGGGGAGGACAAGGTGGAGCCCAGATGGAAAAAGAGAAAAATCCCCAAAGCAAAAACTAAAACTCGGCAGAGTTGCCAGGGGGAGCCTTGTAAAGCAGGCCAGGCAGTGAACCCGGCCCCCTAGGGCCAGCTCTGCACTTCCTAGGCTCTGCAGCCAGCTCTGTTTAATGAGGTTTTCCTGGGGAAGAACCTGACCCCTGCCAGGGAACTGGGAAATGCAAGAGGAAAAATTCCCCCGCAGAACTTGATGTCCTCCAGCCCACCCTGGTGCCCAGCTGTAGGTCGCTCACCCAGGTGGCAGCCCTGCTGCTGACCCAGGTGATGGCTTCCTCTTGGCAACCTCATAAACATGGCAGCTGCCCACCCAGGAGGAGGTGTGGAAGGAGAAGGAAGTGCGAGGAGAGAAAGGGCTGGCTGCTGGAGGACTGCCGGTGCCCCCACGCAGGCCTGCCCCCTTCAGGCTCATCCTCCACGGAAGGAGGGATCTCCCTGCCCTTTGCGTGTGCCCAAGGCAGTCCTGCCTCCACACCTTTATTCACACTGATTTTGCTGCCTGGAATGTCTTCTCCGTCTACCTAAACCCTAGCCCTTCTGCTAGACCCACCTCCTTCTCAGTTCCACCTTCTCAGTAAAACCCCGGTGGGAGGAAGGGAATCTAGCATTTATCACACACCTCCTCCATCTGCACCATTTTATGTCTTTTTTTTAAAAAAAGGATCTGAAGCAAATGTGGCAAAATGTGAACATTTGTTAAATCTGGGAGGTAGGTCCACTGATGCCTGTTATATTATTTTCTATAGGACTAAAAATTGTCATAATTAAAAATAAAGAATAGAAAAGAAAAGCTGACTGGCTGCAGTGCAGAGAGGCAGCCGGAAGGGGCCGGACTGGAGCCCTGGGGAGTCCTGGTAAGAATGCTGTGGATGCAAGTGAGGAATCAGGAGGGCTTGGCAGAGGTGCCAAGAGGAGGGATCTGCGGGGGTGAGAGAGGGTGCAGTGACTAAGGCGGGGGGGGGGGGGGCGAGGAGGAGGAGGGAGGGTCCAGATAGGAGCCCGTCTGGAACATGCTGAGTTGCAAGCATTAGTGAGTTGTAAGTGGAGATGCTTAGAAGGGTCGGCCTGTAGGTCCAGTCATATTCCATCTGTCTCCGCCCTCTCAGCCCCACCCTGAACCCAGCAACCTGCCCACAGCAGATGTTCAACAAACATGGTCAGGTGCTCGCCGCCCCGCCCCACCCTCTAGTTGATGACAGAGGCTTGGACCAGACGGAACTGCCCCTCATTGAGAGAGGATGCCCAAGGGAGAGCAGAGCCCTGCCCCAGGCCTATTCCTGATGCCCTACCTGACCCAGATCGCCGACAGCTGATGGGGTATTTTAGGGGCCAGCCTGACCCTACAAGGGCCACTCCCTTTCCTGGGCAAATGCCCACTGCTCAGCTATTTCTAGCAGGGACAGCAGCGAGGCAGGCATGGCTCTAGAGAAACAGTTAGCATGGGGTGGAGAGGGATTAGGCAATAGAATGGATAGATGAGACCCAGGGGACCCCTGCCTGGCCAGAAAAGGGGAAGAGGGGGAAGAGCCAGCCTGAGGTTCCTGTCCTCTATGTCCCCAGCCCTACTCACAGGAACCCTGAGCTCTACTCTCTGGGGTAGTCTGGGTGAGGGCTGAGAGCACTGCCAGCCCCCTGCACTCATGGGGCCCAGGCACAGCATGGCCCAGAGAATAGAGACTTCTTCCCAGGAGGAAGAGCCCATGGCGGGCCATCATGGTGCCCTCTGGAGGCAGGGCACCTCCCACCAGGGTGCCAAGACTGTCACTTGATTCCAAAAGGAATGCCTATTCATGGGCCAGGAAAAGGTCAATTATGAGGACCCACACTCCCCTGAGAAGGGGAAGCAGCCCCCTCCTACCAGGGGCTTTTGCCTCCTACGGTGCAGACTTTTCAAGCCCTTCGCTCATCGCAGTGACCCCCATACAGACCAGGGTCAAGGTCCCACCCTGCCCTTCTCCCAGACTCTTGCTTGGGACGTGGCAGCAACATGAGGGGAGAGATACAGACAAGAGAGACCCAGACACTGACAGAGACATACCAGAGCGAGAGAAAACCCCTCCAGGAAAGAGGCTGGGGAAAGGCCACAGGGACAAACAGAGCCACGCCCAGAGACAGGCTCAGACTCAGAGACCTTTGGGGAGACAGAGAGAGGCAAAGAGAGAAACTGGGAACAGAGAGAGACAGAGAGAAAACACCCGAGGGAGAACCCAAGACTCAAGAGCAGAGAAAAAGAAACAAACATATGCACAGAAACTGACAACTTCTCTCTCTCTGCCCAGCCCAAACCCTCCCCAGCCAGAGCAGGGGGTCAGGGGGGCACCACCTCCAGCAGCCAGCCCAGCCCCACCTGCACTGTAGCCAAAGCCTTCCTGGCAAGGAGGGAAAGGACCTCTCTCCTCTCGGAGGTGCTGGGGTCTCCTAGGCTGCCTCTGCAGTGCTCTGGCCCATGGTAGGGGCCACCTCAAAGCTACACGTGACAATGGGCAGGAGGGGTTTAGCATGTGGATTCCTGAGCCAGAATACCCGATCTGCACCCTGCCCCCACTTGCAGAGAGGGTGGTTCTGCAGCTCCACCTTGCCCCACCTTGGTCCTCAACTAGGTAGCCAGGAAACCTAGGTGTTCCAAACTAGCCCCAAGTGTCCCAACCCCAAGAAAAAAAACACATAAAACAATGGATAGAATCTCAGTTTTGAGTCCTCCTACATTTTGTAGATTTCTTGGCCATCTCCCTTGTCTTGGTCCCCAACCCACTGCACTGTAGGATGGAGAGGGGAGCAGGCACAGCCCAGCGCCCCAAGGGGCACACGCAGAGGGGTTTCCCTCCACCCTCCCACTGGGGCTTCCTCCTCACAAGGTTCCAAGATGAGGAGTGGAGCCCTGAGAAAACAACTCCATCTTCTCGGGGAGCCAGGCAGACTGGCCTTCACCAGAGATGCCCTCGGAGACCAACCCAGCACTGCCTCAGCGGGAAGAATGGTCGCTTGTTGCACTCCAGAACCACCTTCTCTGCAAGCATCTCACCTCCAGCCCATACACCAGCCTCATGCTTCCTGTTTGGGTTTTTTTTTTAAAGGTATATCTGAATGTGGTCCATTTAGCCCCAGGGACACCCCCGCACCCGCCCCATTCCTAGCCTCCTCCGCAGCCCCCGGCCAGCACTGAGCTCAGACTTCCAGCATGGCTGAACTGGCCACTTTGTTCTGCTGGGCACCAGATAAATGCTCCCTAATTAGCTGACAGAGCCAAATCCTGGCGGGTGTTTGGGGTTGTCTCCTGGCCAGCCCTGGAGCATTCATTTACTGCAGCTTAGGGGTTCCCAAGAGCCTTTTGTGGCTGGGAAAATGTTCCCCTAGTCCAGGCTTGACAGACACCATGTCCACAGGGGAGAACCTGGAGCCCCTCCCTCCTCCAGAGGGGCCAGAGGCAACAACAGAAATGATCGTCAACCTAATATGCTCCATGGCTGCTCTCGGCTCAGTGCGAAAGGTTTCCTGCGCCTGATCTCCTGGAAATCTCACAACTCCATGAGGCAGTTTCTGCGATTAGAGCCATTTAGCAGATGAGAAGGCTGAGGCTCTTGGTGGTTAGCTAATTGCCCAGGATCACACACATGGTAAGAGGTAGGGCAGAAGAGCACACACGTAAGTAGGTCTGATTACAAAGCCTGAGCTTTCCATCACGGTGAGAAACCACTCCACTAGGAAAGTTGAGAATTGCTATCAGGAATCCCACAAGCTCTTTTGGAGAGCCTGATGTTATCCAACTAAGCAGGTCTCTGAAGAACCGAAAATCTTTTTTCCTTGACTCCAGCTAAATTGAGAATATAAAGGAAACACCTCCAATTCTCCAACAACTCCTACAATGGCCTGGTCAGAGGGAACGTCCCCGAGATGCAGGAATTGCAGCCACTAAAATCACCTGGGGGCAGAGGTCCCGCCCGGGGTGGCCGGGAGCTGGTGAGGGGAATCGTTGCAGCTGGCATCTCTGGGTCACCCGCCTGGCAGTTCGCCTGCTAGAGGGAAGAACAAATTGTCTTCCCTCAAACAAGCCCACAGCTCAGGCTCCCACAGTTCAGCCGGGCTGTCCCACGTACCAAGTTCTGTAAGAGTCAAAGCAAAACCAACTGTTGCCATCGTGAGGGAGGGGCTGTGCAAGGATGCCAAGACCTCCAGGCCCCAGATCCGGGAGCTGCCTCAACAAGCTGCCTAGGATGCCCACGGCATGCAGGCCTGATGGCAGTGGTCTACGCCTTGGGTTGCCGACCCATTCTGTGCCTTCTACCCTGATTCTTCCACCAGCTGGTGGCTCTGACTGAGGCCAAAGCTGTCAGTCTTGCTTTTCTACCCAGGATGACCCTGACTTTCGCTTCAGGGTCCCCAGTACCAAGCCTGGTGCCAAGCACGTAGTTGGCACTCCTCCCAAAGGTGCCAGGATTGACTTGAAATTCCCCACTGCGGGAAGGGATTGACTTGGTCACAGAGCATACGCACACATACACACACACACACACAGAGAACACTCACCTGGCCACCACCAAAGATCTTCCTTCCCTTCATTCTCCAGTTTGGAGGGGGACAATGTCCCCCCACCCACTTGCCAGCCAACTTTCCTGTTGGTTATCCAAAGAGCTGTAGACAGGGGCCCAGTGGGGGCAGAGCTGAGTTTTCTAGGTCAGACCTTCGGGCCTGGGACCAGAGGAGGAGAGAGGTGATGGAGGCAGAAGCTGCACTCCAGGGCCTCCCTGACGTAACACCCAAACACACCCTGACATGACACCCTTATGCTGGGAAAACAAGGTGCACAGCTCCGAGCAGTCACACTGGTGGTGTGGCCTGACTCAGATGCCGCCTCTGGCAGAGCTGGGGTTTATTATCCAATGAGAGGCGGGCAGTCGTGGGCAGAACGTGTGGGTTGAGCTCCAGGAAGCAGCCGATCCTGTGACAGGGGCTTCCTGCCCTCCTCAGCCAAAAACAGAAAGAGGACTTCTGGATGGGAGGCTAGAATTCCAGATTGGAATGAACTAGAAGCTAGAGTGCCTGAGTTCTAGTCCTGCTGTCACTTGCTGACACTGTAATTTGGACAAGTCACTTCCCCTCCTAGAGCCCCATTTCCTGGTCTGTCAAATAAAGGAAATGAACCACAGAGGAGGGTGGCCATTAAGTTTCATCTCAAGGTGCCACTGCTAGTTGATAGGGAGTGACTTCCCCAAGTTATTTGGTTTCAGTTTTTCAGAAAGATTCCCAGACCATGTCTAGGCTCACGATGGATAAACAATGTCTGCCATGGGCACGGGACAGGAACGTGCCATGATAAATTAATGATGTCTGTTGTGGGCATGAGACTGGAAAGTGGCAGCATGAGAGCCCAGACTTATCATTCTGGTAGATGATCTCTAAGGGTCTTCTGGTTGTAAAACTCACAATTTCATCTCGATTCCCCAGTGGCCACGGTTAACGCTGGTTGGCAAGCGTGTACCTCTCATATTGTGACATTTGCACACAGTTGATTTCTCCCCCTGAAAGAGGCATTCTCATCAGCCCTGTGGGACAGTCACTGGGGGAGCAGGCAGCCCCCAAGCCCCCAGAGCCCACAGTCACAAGACTCCACCCAGCAGTTTAGAGCCAATGAACCACGCCAAGTTTTAACACCCAGAGGACATTCCAGCTTCTCTTACAGTTTTCCCCAGTGTCTACAAAGGGGCTTTCCCACTGTGTGAAAATCCTATCCTGGCCCCAAGGAGAGGTTGAGTGACCAGCAAAGGGCAGAGATGGCTCCTGACTTCTTGTCTCATTTGACAGGACCTTATATCCATTAGGAGCTCCCTGGGGACCATGTGCCTGGATCACCTACAGGCCATTCGCCAAAAGCACACAGGTACCAAAAAAGGTCCTCACAGACCAAGTACTCATCTGTCTAGGAAAAGATTAATTCTCAATCACACCTGCAGCATAGTGAGCATCCCACAGCTCTGGGCTGCTTCAGTGTCGGACAAGCTCCTCTCCCCTCTGTATCCTGAGGCTCTGCCCGCAGATGGTTCACAGAGTCTGAGCTCCCTTCTCGGGGGCTTATTTCCCTTTCCGCACAGGTGAGTGGAGGCCCTCCCCACATACTCTGCCCCACAGCCACCGCCCCTCATCCCACCACCTCTCTCCATCTGTTCTAGACCTGCCAGGTCCCTCTTTTACAGGTTATTCCTAAACCCACGGAGTTGGGGGAACTGCACAAGAAGGGGTCACTGTACATTCACAAACTCTATCTGCTTGGAGGGGAAAAAAATAAACTCAACTTGGAGTGCGTTCTAGCCAGGCACCAAGTAACACCGGATTCCAACTCCTGGTAAACAGCTTCCCACCCTGAGCCGGCCTCAAGGTACCGGTTCACCAGGCCCTCCCCTCCCAACATGCCCCAGAGAACAGACACTCCCCAGCTCTCCCCCACCCCCACCCTAACACTCTGCAGAACCTGCCAGAGGGGAAATCAGGGGAGACTGAGAGGAAGCCAGAGTTCACCCTCAGGCCACAGGGGCCAGATGGAAGGGAGCCCTTAGAGCAGGAGCCAGCTCCCAGGGGAGGGGAAACCAGCCGTAGAACTCCAGGAGGCACTGGAATCCCCACGGGGTTCCCCTGGAATCCCTCTGTGTTCCACCAGGAATCTGAAAGATGCCTCTTTCCAAGAGCTAGGAAAAACTGTGGACCAATAATTACTTTTTTAAAAAACAGTGTTCTTCTAACAGTGGTGCTAGAAGGAAGGTGGACTGGTAAACTACGCTTGGGAGGTGAAGCGTTTATCTGGGAAACCCTTCACAGCACCTCCTGCCTCTCCCGCCTGGAGGCGGACAGAGGGGAAGTCTGTATTAACGAGGCACAGGAAGAAACTGCTGCCTCCAGACGGAGGGGAGAGGTCCAGCTATTTTCTCTTGGAGTTGAGTTTTTCAGGGTCTAACTGGTGAGGTTTCAGCTGCCCTGTCTGGAGTCTCCATGCCAGTCACTATTCTAACGGCTCTCTTTACATGGGTTGTCATGTTTCATTCTTACTATTACACCACGAAGCAGGTATTTTTATATCCTCATTATACAGATGAGGAAACCGAGGTGCAGAGGGGTTAAAGGTTAGTAAGTGGTGCTGGAGCTGGTCTTGGAACCCAACTATCCTGGCCCTGGAGCACCTGCCCTTAACCACTGCACTCCACGACCACACAACTCTCAGTGTGTTTCGTCACAAGAACACCACCCAAGAGCTTCTTGCCCCCATACAGAGTTCACGTGCTTTGAACAATATTTGAATACGAGATTCCAGCTTGACAAGATAATTTGGACAGGTCCCCTGGATTTGTTGTAATGGGTTCTAACCAGTTACATTCCAAAGGAATGATCTAGAATGACAGTTCAGGGAATATGAGGTAATGTGATTTTAATAATTATTTTCATTTTCTTCTCTCGTTAGATACGTTTTTAATACTGTAATCACCATGAGAGACATATTTTATTTTAGACCTATTTTCCCTACCTCCCCCCATAGGTGTCTTTTTAATTATTATATATTAATGTTGCAAATAATACACGAATACATTCTTTTTTAAAAAAAAGTAAAACATTACAAATAAGGCTAATGTTCCTCTTTGACCAAGCCCCTCCTCCCATTGATGTCCTCAACTCTTTTCCAAAGATAACAATTATTAACAATTTGGAGTGCCTCCTTCCAGATCTTTTAAAAATATTTATATACTTATGCTGTATATGTATTTGCAAAAGATATATCTTGTTGTTGTTTTTGGATAATTGCTATCATAAATAAATATTGTTTTGAAACTTGCATTGGTCATTCATTAATGGCAATCCATCCATGGAATTGAGATGAATCCCATTTGTTCTGACTGTTGTACAAAGTGGTATGAGAATACACCAGTTTACCTAGCAATCCTCTATGGATGGTCATTGAGGATGTTTCCCATTTTCACCATGGCAAACAACTTGACGCTCTCTGTGCCTTCCTGGGACTGAGGACTGACCTAAGTCAAGGCCAATGTTCTCCTCTGTCCAGGGCGTGTGAGCAATCACAACGACCCGCACCGCTGGAGTTAGAACTGCCATGCCAGACGCCTGCACGTTCTAGAATCCTTGGTACAAAATTGTTCTTAGAATTTGGCAAGTAACCTCCCCAGATTTTGGCCCCCTTGCCTTTAGTCTACTGTCCATGATCTCAAACAACAATGAGTTTACCTCGATAACGGAAAGACAGAGCCTGCAGCTTTTCATGAAGATGGTGCCAAAAGCAAAGAAGGAAGCCCCCGCCCCTCCCAAAGCCAAAGCCAAAGCAAAGGCTTTGAAGGCCAAGAAAGCAGTGCTAAAAGGCATCCACAGCCACAAAAAACAGATCTGCACGTTACCCACCTTCCGACGGCTCAAGACACTGTGGCTCCAAAGGCAACCCCAATATCCTTAGAAAGTTCCTCTAGGAGAAACAAGCTTGACCACTAGGCCATTGTCAAGTTGCCCCTGACCACTGAATCAGCCATGAAGATAGAAGGCAACACACACTTGTGTTCATTGTGCATGTCAAGGCTAACAAGCACCAGATCAAACAGGTTGTGAAGAAGCTCTACGACATCGACGTGGCCAAGGTCAACACCCTCATCAGGCCTGATGGAGAGAAGAAGGCATATGTTCCGCTGGCTCCTGACTATGATACTTTGGATGTTGCCAACAAAATTGGGGTCATCTAAACTGAGTCCAGCTGACTAACTCTAAATATAAATTTTTTTCACCATAAAAGAAAAAAGAGCCTGCAGAAGAGACACTTGCCCCATACCCCTTTTTACTCTCAGGTTGATCCCTGGCACACACCAGGATCACCCCAGTTTGACCACAGCTGAGGCCCTCTCTGAACATCAAACCAAACTACAGCTCATATAAATTTAATGAGTAGAAAAATGAACACATGTTTACCTGCAAAGTGAGGGACTTGTATTAGAACTCATCTATTTCTAAAAATGCAGTGACTCTGTAACTCTCCGTAAATGACATCATAACACGCCCCCACACACAGACACATCCATTCCAAGGCCAGTTATTAATGATTTGGGATTATAGTTTTGTTCACCCATCATTAGCCTGGCTATTTGAGAGCTGGAAAGTGAGTGTGACCCTGGGTGGGGTAAGTGGGTGGCGAGTCTGGAGAGATGAATAAGGAAGAGAGATAAAAGCTCTTCAAAATAGGTTAAGTCCTTTAGAGCAAATGAGCAAACCTGAACAAACTTCTTAGCTCTATCTTGCGAGCAACGTGGGGGAAGCTAAAGGGCCTCTCCCGGCTCTCATCCAATATTGACCCTGTGCGCTCACTGGCTGGAGTTCAGAATAAAGGGCCAGCAGCACCACAGAGCCAATGTTTGCAGAGTAATTACTGTAGCCCAGCGCCTTGTAGGTCAGATTGTGAAACAACCTTCAGTGGAGCTGGGGCTTCAGAGAGCCTTCCGGTCCTTCCTCGGTGGGGCCAGGCCTTTAGGGAGATACTTAACAGTGAGGGGGTTGTGCAAGGAAATTTACAGACGCTGGAAATGTGGTCCAGCGCCAATGAGAAGGCAACTTAAGAGCATCTGTGGCCCTTCACCCTCCTCCTTCTCCCCTTAACTGCACCTCGGAGTAATCCAAGCCCTTTATAACCAAACAAGCCTCAACACCAGGCCTTGTCCCAGGCAGTTCCCTCTGGGACAGGTCCCTTTCCTGGTCAGATAGGGCTGAGAGGCAGATTATTTTTAGAAGAAACCAATTTCCACTCGGAGACCAAGAGCCTCTCCTCTCTCTGTTCCCAATTTGACACCTGAAATGCCCTTAGAAGCCTGCTCCAGTAACTGACCTGGTTTCCAGAAGAGGTGTTTAGAATAGCTGTTGAATTGAATTGTTCTATCGATGGGGCAAATCATGGTGGAACATAGTCTCCCTCTTCCTGCTGGGGCCCTAGAAGATTTTAGAGGGCAACTGGGAAGGGACTGGGAGGTGGCAGAACACTCTGGGGTGGGCATAAAGTCAGATCAAGCCTCTGTGTGTCCCAGGTGGTCTAAAGCACCACAGTTCAACAGAACTTTCCGTGACGACAGAAATGTTCTAGGTCTGCTCAATACGTAGCTAGTAGCCACTGTGGCTACTGAGCACTTGCAGTGTAGTAAGTGTGACCAAGAAACTAAATTTAATTTAAATTTTAAAAATTAACTAAACTTGGGGCCGGCCGGGTGGCACAAGTGGTTAAGTGCGCACGCTCCACTGTGGCAGCCTGGGGTTGGCCGGTTCAGATCCTGGGCAAGCCGTGCTGTGGCGGCGTCCCATATAAAGTGGAAGAAGATGGGCATGGATGTTAGCCCAGGGCCAGTCTTCCTCAGCAAAAAAAAAAAAAAAAAGAGGAGGATTGGCAGATGTTAGCTGAGGGCTGATCTTCTTCACCAAAAAAAAAAAAATTAACTAAACTTAATTATCAAAATTTAATCTTTAAAATTTTTAATTAATTTAAATGTAAATAGGCACAAATGGCTAGTGGTTACTGCATTGGACAGCATGGGTCTAAAGCCTCCATACGCAGTGCTTCCCAGTGGGCAGGAAGAGGGGCCGGGCTCCGTGTACAGCCCCTTGTGTGTGGAGGAGGCAGACGCACTGGGTCTGAAGGGTCAAGGCAGAAGATACGGGGAGAGAAGAAGGTTTGAGGCAGAGTAGAGGGTCTCTTATCCTAGTGCCCTTAGAAGGATTTCAGGGGGGAGTGAACAAGCAAAAGGGTTATTAGAATTGTATATGTACATTCACACATTTGTCTGGGGAGACAGTCTTGCTTTCATTAGAAGCATAAAAGGATCTCTGATCTCAAAAACAAGATAAAATAAAATAACTCATTGATCTGTCAGATAAAACTCACTTCTTCAGGGAAACCTGTTCTGACCCCAGAGTATAAGGTTCCCCTGTAAAATATCTACAGTACCTTTCATTGTAGCATTTGGAATAGTATAAAATTATATATATATATATTTTTTTTTTAACTAAAATCTGTCTTCCCTCACTAAGCTGTAAGTCCCATAAAAGCAGTAACCAGATCTGTTTTTGCTCATCAGTAAATCCCCAGAGCCTGGCATACTGCCTAGGACATAGAAGGCAGGCACTTAAGATTGGATAGTGTAAGGGTGGGTGGGTGGGTGGGTGGGTGGATGGATGGATGGATGGATGGATAGATAGGAGGAGGCAGCCAGGCATAAATGAATCAACAAACTAACAAATAAATTAGAGACATACTTTACCCTGATAACTATAATCCTCAAAACACAACCGAATTCCCCCAAATTAGAGTAGAGGTATGTGGCTATATCTCCTGTCACCAATCAAAACCATATGGGCATCTTCTTTGTTCCCCCCTCCCAAGAAGAATGTTCTTTCCTTCCTCTCCTTCCCATAGCATGTTGCTTGTATCTCAATCTAGTACTTATTTCATCTACAGTGGACTTAATTGCTTAAAAGTCTACTTTCCCCACTAGATATGGACTTGTGGAAGGAAGGAACCTTGTCCTTCTCAACTTAGTGTTCCCCAGCCTGTGCCACTTCTGCCCTGCAAAAGTGCAAATGTGTTGGAGGCCTTAGCATAGGCCAGTCCCCTCTCACCCCGAGTCAGCCTGGCTTATTCATCTTTATACTTCCACCCTCACCACCCACAGCTGGAGTAAGGCTGCCAGATTTAGCAAGTAAAAATACAAGACACACAAGAAAATGTAAATTTCAGATAAACAATGAATACCTTTTTTAGTATAAGTGTGTCCCATGCAATATGTGGGACATACGTATACTAAAAAAAGTATTCACTGTTATCTGAACTTCAAAGTTAACTGGACATCTCGTATTTATCTGGTGACCCTAATCCAGGCCTTTGAAAGTGACAGGCAGCCAGTAAGCGAGGAGTGTGGCTGGTGGGGGAGAAACGGGAGCATGGAGACAAACGATCTGCTCTGGACAGTCCTAAGGCTTCAGATAAGCGTGGAACAGGCAGGTACCCAGTTATCTGTGGTTTCCCTCCCCCAGCGCCATGAACAGCTAGCTCCCCAGTGCTCCACCAGAACTCTAAGTACCCTGTAGGGAACTCATTAATGCCATGCTCACATCAAAGAGACACTGGCTCTCCTCCGAGCACAAGTCCTCCCACTCTTGCCTCCCTCCTCCTGCCACCCCCTCAGGGCCTGCTGCCTGAGATTGTTCATTCCCAAAGATCTTCCGAGAGCACAATACACAGAGCAGGTAGGTCCTGGCAGAAGCTTTAAAGATGATAACGTAGAATGATGTTCTGCTTCAAATCTTAGTTCGCACACAGGTTGGGGGCCTGAGGACTGGCCGATGTGGAAGCGGCAGTGGAGAGAAATGGAAAAATCAAGACCTATAACAGAGCATCCTTCAAATGCTTCCTGGCCTTGTGGCTGTGGAGTGTGAAGCCAAGGCACGGCTGTCCATCTCCAGGTTTGCCCCACAGAGGGAGAGGGACACTGGAGGTGCCTGTGTGATTCCAAGTGAAATTGGATCTGCACATACCCCATGGTCCTCGCCCACTGCCAGAGGAGAGTCTGGGCCGCTCGGTGACACTTTGCACATGATTCCCCCGGTTACATTAGAGAATTGGGAGCCCAAGTCCTCCTCATGGTAACCTGACCTCCACTAGGAGCAGAAGACACCATTTGAAGAGGGAGAAATAAGAGAGCGAAGGTATGGGGAGACCCACACTGGGGACAGGGAAATCAACTTGTAGGAGGGAGGGTCCCTCAAAGGGGTGTCCAGGCCCACCGTTATTATCTGAATACTGCAAATAAACCCCCAAATGGTGCCCGAGTAGTACAAGATGTGAATGTGTGATTAATGATCCGAAGTGGTGTAGCTCAGTGGCTTTTCACAGGGCGCTGTGACACCTGACGCTGTAAGTAAAACTGTACATATACTCTGTTTTTCCGGGCAGAGGGCTCCACCAGATTCACGAAGGTGTCTGTGGTTCCAGAAGGCCCAGAACATGAGTTGGTGAAGCTAGTGAAGCAGCTTCCCCTAGGCTGGCTTGGGCAGCCCAGGACTTCCAGGGTTCCGAGGTGGGGCTCAGCCAAAGAGGGGAGGAGCAAAGACTCTGAGAGCAGCCCCCTGTGGGCCACACCCCTGCTCCCAACATACTCTGTCCTGACCCAGGGGCAAGCTCCAGAGAGAGCCTGTGGCTCCCAAGGCTCTGAACACTATGACGCAGTCTTGGGTACAGAGCAGCTCCTCAGCAGAGTGAAGCCAAGTGAAGGAAACAACAAAGCAACCCCATGATACGAGGCACTAAGCCCCCAGACCCCTACAACGTGCAGCCCAGAGTCCTTGTCACCTGCTGACACCAAGTAACTCACTAGACAACCACGTGTCAGGAAAAATGTGTATTTGCTCATTTAATTCTCCCAACAACCCTACTGGTAGGTACTAGTGAAATCTTCATTCTACACCTTAGAAAACAGAGCCTAGAGAAGTTAAGGAACCTGTCCACAGTTACACAGTGACAGAGCCAGTAACCAGTTCCCAGGCAATGTGTCCCCAGTGCCTAAGCTCTAAGGCACTGTCTCACACAGCCTCTCAGAAAGCTGAGTTCTGAGGGCCACCAGCGACCAGAAATGGAGTTAGCAATGGCATTTGTTCTTCCTCTATAGGAGCTGCCATATTAAAATCAGTGACACTGATAAATAAGAAAGTCTTTCCAAAATGATTGCCACTAAAAGTCATCATGTCATGAGTTCTGTAAAATGGGTTCACAAAGATGCTACACTTGGCACAAAGGTTAAATTCTAAAGAATCATCCCAACCCCTTTCTGAACTGCATCTAGAGGGTGGCGATGACCCACGTAGACAGACCTGGCCATGCTCATGGCTAAAACCAGCACATCACGCAAGCTGCTCCATACCCTGTGTCCCCTTCCGACACACAGGAAATGAGCCCTCCAGGCAAGGGAGAAGTGGGAGGAGCAGCATTCCTTTCTTGTGAGATTCTGTAACTGGAAAGGGGGTGGGGGAACAGAACGGGAAGGAGGGGAAGAAAAGTTCTGATCTGAGAGTTTCCTCTGGCTCTCAGACCCCCTCTGGCTCATCAATGAGTCCTTTCAGGGTTCCCTCTCCCCAACTAAGTTATCATTTCCTGTCCAGCACACTATACCCATTGACGGAGTATCAGCAAATCCCACCAGTTTATGCTGGAAGGACCCAAGGAGATGGGACAGGAAATGAGCATGGAGGAGGAAACAGGCAGGAGGGTAAGAAGTGGCTTCCAATCCCATATTGTTAGATTAAGCAAGGATTTGCATTACAGGAAGCTGGCTCACCTCTGGCTCATCTCATAGGTAGAGCGATAAGGACAATGGGATAAAATCGGGTACTTGGGGGCAAACATGCAGGCCTGGCCTCTCCGAGATGACTCACCACCAAAGGCCTGCAAAGGAAGGAGTGGACCTTGGTTGTGACGGCCAGGAGTAGGTGTCTCTTCTTTGTGTTTTTATTAGCCTAAACCAGGCTCATAGCCCTAAGAAAGAACCTAGAACATCTTGGCTTTCCTTTCCTAGTACAGGAGTGGTTGCTGCGCAGCTCACAATGATTCTGCTTTGTCTGGTGCCTGTCTCTGATACACAGAGGTGAGCCCCCTAGTGGCCATGTCTGTGCTACATGACCTTCTACCCTGGGCCATACTGATTGGTCAGAGAGAGCACCTGACTCAAGTCAGGCCAATTCGAGCCTTCCCTGGGATTTTTCAACTTGGAAACGGGAGAGAGTCAGTCTCTCTGCTGTCGGGAACCACAAGATATGAAATTCGAGAGCTGCTAATAGCCAAGTTCCTCGGGAAGCTGAGGACAGTGTCCAGACGGAAGCAGACACAAGACAGAGGGAGAGCAGCCCTGGTTTCAGGTGTTCCTGGAACCCACTGCCTCACTTCCTCTTTCACCATCTGGTCAGCTGCATAAGCTTCACTGGTATATCTTTCCAACCAAATCTGCGTTTTGTCTAAGACAGCATGAACGTAAAACTCTCACTTGTAACCCAAAGAGGCTGAACCCCATTCGCTGACATTAAAAGAGGTGTCTGCAGTGGAGATGTGGGATCCATACTACCATTCCCCTGGTGCACATGTCTGTATATATCAGAGAGACACATGTACCACACACGAGTATAAACAGGGCAGCAAGAGCCTTATTCAGTTAGACAGACACAGTGGTATGCCCAGTCTGTGTCTAGTTCAAGAAATTGCTTATTTTCTGTTTCAGCCTTTTCTGTGTGTTTGCTTTTCCTTGCCTGCAATGATGTGGCGGCTTGTGTCTCACCCTGGATGTTTATAGACACATGTCTGCTCATGCACACAGCACCCACAGCTATCTGCCCGCCTCTCCACCCTGGTTTCCTATCCCCCAGGCGAAGGAGGATGACAAAGCATGACTGTTAAGACCATCTGAGGAAGCCAACAAAGCCCCAAGTGTCTGCCTGAAATATCCAAGACTGAGCCAAGCCCAGCTTGACCGTCAAGGGTCCCTCATCTGTCCCTCTGCTCCGACTTAGACTCTGACCCTGAGAGCTCTGACGGGGTTCTCTGGATGAGGGAGGACATGAGAGAGGCCAGCCCACCAGACACTCAGGCCACTCTGGGTGGAACTGGGCACCATCTGAACTCAGACCAACTCACCTGCAGGTCAAAGAACTTGCTGTACCTCCGGTAGATGGTCTGGGACGTGGAGTCAGACCAGGTCACGTTGATGATGTATACCTGTGGGGAAAAAGTAAGTACGGTGAGTGAGTGATTAAGGCTGGGCTTCAAGCTGTGCCAGGCATCACTTAACAGGACTGTGGATGTTCGACGGCCAGGACCATTCTTTTTCTCATCTCTGACCCCACGGCCTAGCACACTGTCAGGTACCATATGGATGCTCCACATCTAGGTGTAAATACAGACAGACACACACACACACACACACACACACACACACACACACGGGCATTTAATAAAATGCTAAGGATGATTATCTTAGGAGGGTAGGATTATAAGTGGTTTCCATTTCCTTCTTTTCATTTACATGTATTTTAGACAATGAATATAAAATTGAGGTTGTTAAAAAAAATTTAAGTAGCTAATTTCCACTGGTTCTCAAACTTTAGAGTGAATGAGATTTTGCAAGGGGCCTTCCAAAATTGCAGATGCCAGGGCCCCATCCTCTAAAATTCTGCATAAGTAGACCTGGGTTTGGTCTACTTATTTTTTAAAGACTTTATTTTTTTTTATTTTTTTTTTTTTGTGAGGAGATCAGCCCTGAGCTAACATCCGCCAATCCTCCTCTTTTTTTGCTGAGGAAGACGGCCCTGGGCCAACATTGGTGCCCATCTTCCTCCACTCTATATGGGACGCCGCCACAGCATGGCCTACCAAGCAGTACTTCGGTGCGCACCCGGGATCCGAACCAGCGAACCCCGGGCCGCCGCAGCGGAGCGCGCGCACCCAACCGCTTGCGCCACCGGGCCGGCCCCTAAAGACTTTATTTTTATAGAGCAGTTTTAGGTTCACAGCAAAATTGAGCAGAAAGTACAGGGAATTCCTGTATATCCTCTGCCCCCACATATGCACAGCCTCTCCCGTTAGCAACCCCCCCCCTCCAGAGTGGTACATTCGTTAAAATGGGGCACCTATATTTTTAACAAACACATTCCAGGTTATTCTGCCATAATTGATCCTCAGAACTCACTCTGAAAAACATTGTAGGAGACCTCAAGCATTCAGAGATGTGTGATGCATCTCAGTATCCCTAAGTCTTAGCTCAGTGCCTGGCACAGAGTGAGTGCTCAGAAAACATTTTGGTCTGTTGAACAACCAAACTGACCCTCTGGGTGAGAGGTAGATTTGCAGGAGAGATGTTAGCACGTGGAAGATTTGTGAAGTTTTCTGAAATGCATACATTTCAAGACCCCATTTCCAATGTCACCCCAGTTGCCAGTGCTCAATCAGGCTCTCCAAGGCTGCTACCTCAGGCCACTCTGGAAGGCTCCCTGGCCCAGGAGGGGCGCGGGACTGCTGGTTGGAGGAGGGTAAGCCCTCCGCCCACACGATCTGGCCTACTGTTCCCACCATTTCTGTCTCTTTTACCTGAACCTACACCAAAGATACGTCCTCTTGGGAGAGACCTCAGTCAGAGGGAGGAGTCCCCTCACATGACCTCAGAGCTATTCTGCTGAACTTCCCCTCTGGTGCCTGCTGTGACTTCTCTGGGGATAAGGGACAGACTGAGACATGGTGCGACCTCTGCCTCACTTCCTCCCTCAGAAGAGACTGAGCGTCTATGGTCCACAGCGGCGGCTCCCTTGCCAGGACGCCCATCAGAATCACCTGGGGATCCTCATAAAAATTCAAATTCCTGGGCCTCTGCCTGGCAATTCTGATTCAGTAGGTCTAGGGGGATCTCCACCAGTGAGAACAAAATGGCCAGAGAAGCCAGAGGTCTCAGCCACCGTGAGAAGGAAGGAACATTAGCAAAGAGGAGTAGCCTTTGGACACCTTGGTGTCCGAGTGGCCTTCTTCACCAGATGCCTGGAGCAGGGCTGTCTTAGTCTACTCAGGCTGCTATAACAGAACACCACAGACAGGGTGGCTTAAACCACAAACATTCACTTCCCCCCGTTATGGAGGCTGCAAGTCCAAGATCAAGGCTCCTGGTGAGAACCCACTTCCTGCCTTGCAGATGGCTGACTTGCAGATGGCTGCCTTGCAGATGGCTGCCTTCTTGCTGTATCCTCATGTAGGGAGACAGAGGGCTCTGATCTCTTATTATTATTATTAGGGCACTAATCCCAGCATTGGGGCTCCACCCTCATGACCTCATCTAAACCTAATTACCCCCAAAGGCCCCACCTCTAATACCAACACATTGGAGATTAGGCCTTCAACATATGAATTTGGGGGGACACAAATATTTAGTCCATAGCGAGCATGTGTGGTTTTACATTTGGCTGCTCAGTTAACAGCCCAGGAAACGTGCTCAGGATCCAGTCCCTTCTCCCTCCGATTTCTAAGTCACAGAATTAGCCTCGTGCAGTACGGAATGTTTGTTCTGAAATGTACCCAAAGAAAGGGCCATAAAGCAAAGCAAACAGAGCTGAGTGTTGCCACCCCGAGAGGGCGTATTTATGACATGTTTGATGTGATCCTGATAAGAAAGAACATAAAGTAAAAGGCCATCTCTATCCTCACAAGCCCAAACTCAACTATTGACTATTATTATAATAAACAGATAGGGACCTGCTGTGCTCTATATCATATGCAAATATATACCTCATATAATAAATTATAGAAACCATTTAAGTAAAGGTTACTACATGCCAGCACAGTGTAAAGTATTCATATGCATTAGCTCATTTAATCTTCAGCCCAATGAGGTAGCTACCATTATTATCCCAATTTTGAAGCCGAGGCTCAGAGAAGCTAAGTAACTTGCCCAAAGTCACACAGTTAATAAAACACAAAGGACTTGAAGGTCTAGCTGAGTCCAATCCCCATGCCCTTAATCACACTGGACTATCTCCCTATATGTAAATTTAGGAGTGTGGATATTTAAACCAAATAACTTGATCAGGACTGAATAACATCTTTTTAAATAAAGCTTTGGGTGGTCTGAAGAGTCTGTACACTCCTTGCTTAGGGGATGAGCCTAGAGGAACATGGGGGAGCCATGTCAATTCTGAGAGCCTGAGACCAAGAAGAGACAGAACTCGAGGCCCAGACAGAAGTCAATGGTTAGGAATCTACAAAAGCAGACGAATGCAGAGGAAACCCTCATACACAACTGGCTTCACTGACTGTGGCAGGATGCTCTGGATTTTCACAGGGGTTATAACCTAGCCCATCCCCCTGCTGACTCTCAGCTCCTTGACTCCCAAATCCTGCTAGCCACATCTCCCCTCCCACCTGCATCTCCGCTTCCTGCAGGTCCTGGCAGGGAGCAGATGCTGTGCGCAACCAGGTGCTGCCTGCCTGACCTCTGTCTGGCAGATGCCCTGTAAGGAGGCCCCAAGTAACCATGCTCTCCCGGGAGAGAGCCTGCACTTGCCAGCACACCATTAGACAGTAGCCTTTCTCCCGGGCCAACCAAGCGGGCCCAGAGCAAGGGCTTAATTGGGGCTTAACATGACCCATGCTCCAGCCTCTCTTAATTAGGGGCTTCCCTTCACCTCCCAGAGAGAATTAATCACAGGCTCACAGCCTCTGGCAGCTGGGAGGCTTCTCCTTTTGCAGAGGAGGAACCTAGGACCCAGAATGGTGATTTGCCAAGAAAAAGGCACAGATTCTGGAGTTAGCCACACCTGGGTGTCACTCTCAGGACATTCCTTATGGGCTGAGACCTCAGCCCAGCCTCTCAGGCCCTTGGGCTCCTCTTCTATTTCAGGGGCACAGCTTTGAGGGCTGCTGGGCCTGATCCATTACCCTGGTTATCACTGCAGGCACACCCGCCCTGTGAGTGAGAGCTGGGCCGGGAACCCAGACCTCTTAATCCCTGGTCTAGGACTAATCAGCCATGACCAGAGCATGCCCCCCTTGGAAAAGTCTTTTCCCCTCTACTCTTCAAAATAGTTGAAAAGGCACAGGGAGTCATCTGTGTCTAACCCTTGACCTGAACCCACACCTAAGACACACCCTCTGGAGAAATATCCAGAGGGCAGGGGGTGATGGAGAGCTGTTCATGTGACCCATGTCAGCCACAGCCACCTGGCCAGGACACAGCCATGCTTCCCCTCACAGCGTATTTCTTTCCTTGTTGGGCAAAGAATTGCTCCTGCTAACACCATGCATCCCACTCCCCGCTGAGTGAGCATGAAGGTGACTCAGGTCATGAATCCCCAATCCCAGGTTCTCCCAAACCTCTGGGATTTGCCACAGGCTCCCCCAGCCTCCCCTCCTGGACAGTCTAAATTCTGAGTTGAGGAAATGGTCAGAGACCTCCCTGGAGATAAGCCCAGAGATCCGAGGACAGTCTCCAGGCCCCTTTCTCTCATCTGGGCAGGAGGCTTGTCTGCTTTCTTCCAAACCTTGAACATCCTAGATTATTGTTCCAGATGAGCAATGGATACACAAAATTCCAGCCCAACCCACACTCCCCCGCCCCCCCCACCCCCCATCAGAGTTTCTCAAGCCTCTCTGAGCTGGCCCTGTGGACCCTGGAAACCCTAGTGATAAACCGCAGAGACAGGGCAGGTGGAGGGGAAGGGGGACAGGGCAGAGGTCATCTGAGAAAGCCAGCTCTGTTTACGGCGCCTGCGTCAGGGGCCCAGATAAACTGTCCTCTGGCTGCAGGAGCGACCAAGATAACATTACACAGCAGCTGGGTCTCAAGAAAAGTTTGCAATTAAACATCCTGCTTCCACACACTTTACTTGGGGTTATGTTTCCCGGGTGGAGTTTCCCTTTCTTCTGTATTTAAAAAAAACCATGGATTCTATTTCCCCCATCTCTGGCCATTTCAGGCAGATGGCAGGCATCTAGGAAGCCTTACTATAGACCAGCAACTGCGCCCAGCGTCCCCTGGAGAGGAAGCCCCAGAGTCTCACGTTCACCTGCCACGCTCACCCGCAGACACAATGACGGAAACTCGCACCAGACACCCAGCACGATGCCTTGGTCTGACCAGCCCACCCACTCTGAGGCCATCTTGAGCCGCCTTCCGTCTGCTCAGCTCATTAGGCCCAGAAATGTCTGAGACTTCCGAGACTTTCACAGTTTCCAAGTCCTGCTCCTTTCACCAAGAAAAGGGCCTTGATACAAATCAGACCCGCAGCTCAACTCCAGAGCACCGAGAATGCAGCCCAGCCCAGTTCCTGTGGAGGGATGTCCACGATCAAACCCGGGCTGCGACCAATTAATGACCCAAAGTTATGGCCCAACCATTCCTAGAAGGCCTAGGACCTGCCCTGTGTTTAATGAGAAAGTGCCAGTGAGTGCTTGTTGCTCCCTTTGCTGAAGAAAAGTACAGTTAGAGGCAAGGAGTTAGGAACTGTGGAGGAAATCATATATCTTCGTGGCACTGTGGCTCAGTTTACTAAGGAAGGCCTTATTTTCCTTGGACCCCTGCCAGCAGCCCCTGGCCCCGGGCCAAATGGAAACTCAATGACAATGTTCCTTCACCTGCTCACACCACCATGGGGTGGGATCCGTTGGCTGGGGCAAGAGCCACTGCATACAGTTGCACAAGTTGTTCACTGCGCAAAGACTGCCCAGCCAAGGGGACAAGTAGGGTCTGAAACCTAACCTATACTCTGCACCCCAAACTGTGCACCCTGGCTCGGGGCTGCAGGCACACAGAAAAAGGGGCACCTTATTCTAATGCATACATGGTGGTTCTGGCCAGGACACAGCACCCTGTTCCCCTGGGTGGTTATCACTGCTTTCTAGGGCCCTTGAGGTCACAGTATGACCTCAGGACCCAGCTCTTCATCTTCCCCAAATCTTCTAGAGGGAGGGATGCTTAACATGTGGAACTGACTGCTCAAGAATACGGCCCCAGAAGTCTGAATGAACACAATCCAATAGCCAGTAAAGGGGAGATTACGTTTGGGGACATGATCGCTGCTCTGGCTTCCTACTGGAGAAGTTCATCCTTATTCCCCAAGAAGATGATGCCAGCCCTTCTTAGGTACCAATCAGCTCTACCCTTCTATTCAAAGGGCCCCATGTACTAAGTCCTGTTATGGGGAGGGGGGGGATTGAACATAAGTCCCAAATTAGGCCAGGCTGATTCTTAAGACCCCCCGGCAGGGCAGAGGACCCAAGGGTGCTGTTCCCAGTGCAAGTGGCTACACCAAACGCTGGGCCGATGCCCCTTCTCCTCCCTGCTGGGGCCCACTGGCCCCACTGGTAAGCAGTGAAGGCCCTGGTGTGAAAGACCCGTCTTGACAACACTTGGTTGCACCCAGATAGAAAGCCCCCCAGATTCCAACATCTGCCTGGGCCCACTAGCCTAGCAAGTCTGTGCCCATCTCTTGTGGTACTCACAGTCTGTTTTTCACAATTAGCCAGTTATTATATCTGCCTTTGTTTGCTAATTGTTGGCTCAGAACAACCCAGCACTGGACACATGGTGTGTCTCTGTCTATTTAACATGGGTGAGTATGTCCCTCCCAGATGTCCCTAGCAGCAACCATCTTCCCCGTCGCCCCTGAGGCTCCTGGCCAGCCAGTCCGCTGGGCACACTGAAATAATAACTGGCTGGCTGATCTAATGAGCGAGAATCCACAGGGTTCAAAGCATCAAAGATGTTGCTAGCAGTAATACTTGGGGACTGTCCCCTACTCCCAGAAGCAAATCCCCAGTGGTCAAGGGGCAGAATACAAATATATCTGGCTCAGTGCAAGGGTCTTTGCCAACCCAAAACCCTACCACCAAAATCAAGTTCCATAGCCTGTGGCCACTTGACTAAAGTTTCTGAGCACCCTGAGGGTGTGGCCCTATTAAAATTCCAACCCCACCTCTGGGCTGGATGTTTGTTCTTAGGGTGGGAAGGGTGGTGATGCTGCAAATTTGGGGAACAACCACCACTTAGAAGCCTGGACTTGGAGGGCGACCCCCACCCCAGCGTGCACGTGCACAGGTTGACTCCAAGGTTAATGACCTGGTGGTGGAACCTTTCCAGTCCTCAGACCACTGTACTCCAGGCTCCCTCTGGACCTCAGTTTATGGAGCAGTCACAGTAAATGCAGCAGAAGCAAACCCCAGAAAGGCTGTGTGCTGGCAGGGTGCTCCTCCCAGAACCACTGGTCCACCAGTCACCTGCAAACCACAGACGCTGCCACTGCAGACCTGTACCAAATGGCCCTCATCTGGGAAAACGGGCCTTTTAAAGGGATTCAGAGGAGAGGATAATCAGCAGGCTCCTATCCCACATCAAACACCTTTGCGAGTTTTCAGCGGGTACCCACCACATTCAGCGCCTGCCATCATTTGCACAAATCAGGCCTCGACTGTTTATTTAATTTGGAGGGTGGTTGTAGACAAGAGGGTCTGGAGGAAGCCTCCATATGGCTGGTGCCCCCATTTATCACTCTGTGAGATGGGGATAACAGTGGTCACCTCATTGCTGGGCTGTGGTGAGGATTCAGTGAACTCACCCTGTATCTCCCCATTAGAATGGAAGCTCCCAGAAGACAGAGCCTGGCATCCTAACACTCAGCACGACACTTGACACCTAAGCGGCACTCACGAAACGTCCCCTAAGTGAAGGAACAAAGCAACCAGCAAATGCCGAGTGAGTGCTTACCTGGTGCCTAGTTTTGTACCAAGCTAAAGATGGGGCAAAATCCCCGACCTCAGGCGTCACAGCTCAGCTGGGGCAGCCAGACTCACACTGACAAATGAAGCAGGGAAACAGTGCAAGATGGAGTGATGGGGTGCCAAACAGTGAGGCTGAGAAAGGACCAAGGGCAGTGCTGGCATCAGGGAGGAGGAAGATGGCTTTGAAAGCATTTGATGAATTTAAATTTTAGCTCTAACACTTCTCTGCTGTGTGAGCTTGGGCAAGTGTCTTAGCCTCTCTGAGTCAGGGTTTCCTTAGCTGCAAAGTGTGGTTTATAATGGGAGCTTCCACTAAATATGATGCACATGGGGTACTGCAACAGGGCCTGGCACATGGAGTGCCCAATGAACACTAGCTATTTAGACACCCAGGAAGAGGGAGAGGGCGAACCAGCTTCTTTCCATTTGCCGTGAGACTTGGCTCTTAACACCAGTAATAGAGTAGGAGGGGAGCAGGAAGTGGGAAACAGGGACACAAATAGGCAGGGACGGACACACACACGCACGCACGCACACACACACAGCAGTGGTAGAACCATTACTAATAACAAGCCCGGCCTGGGAAAGTAGAAGAGCGAAAATAGCTCTGCTGCCCAGGGCCAGGAAAACAATGGCTATCCTCAGCAGCACCCCACTGGAAGGATGGACCAGCCGCGCAGGCCCCTCGGGGTTGGAGGCGTTTTTTCCTTCTTTTTTTCATGTTTCCTGGAGGGGAAATGAGTGTATAAAGGAGGAGCTCCCAGGATTTACAAACCCTACGTGGACCTTAAAAGCTTCAGCTGTCAAAACCATGTCCTTATGGTCCCAGAACTGCGAGAGAAACAGCAGGAAGGGTCAGCTTTCACAAACCTAGTTCTCGTCTGCACAAACCCTTTGGTTTTATCAGGATAACAATAATAACCACGCCCACTTATGGGCACTTCCCACATTCCAGGCGTGGCTAAGCACTCTATCCAGATGATCTCATTTAATCCTTACAATGATCCTGCAGGGGAGTATTGTTATCATTTCCAGTTCACGATGAAGAGACCCAGGCTAGAGAGGTAACAGTCGACCTGAGGTTCAAATGTGGCGTTGACTTCACAGCCTGACCACTTCGTCCCTTTAATAGCTACACGAGACTGCCCGGAACAAGGCACAGTCCCTGCCACGAGGATCTGCCCTCGTGGTTCAATCCGCTGCTCGGTCAACTGGTTGTTCCCTGTGCCGGTGATCTATGAGTCAGTCTGAGACCGTCCACACGACAGGCGGGTAAAGAGTCCTGCGTGGGGACCAGCGCTCTACTTTGCATCGTTTAGAATCAGTCAGATCAGCTCCAGCAAAAGTTGTTACTCCCTCTGAGCCTCCATTCCCCCTGCATTAAATGGGGTCGTAACACCTGCCTCACTGGGAAGACTGATGAGAACACAGGTCAAGACCAACCGCGGGGTCCGGGACCCTGCAGCTGCTCGATAAATGTGACCTCCCCTCCTCATCTTCCCTTTCAAAGTGCCTGGCACAGTCTCTTGCACTTTAGCCTCTTCTCTAGAAGTTTCTGGAGACACCAACTAGCCCAGGTCAAGAAAGGAACCCACTTTGGGTTTCCAGAGCTCTGGGCGTGGTCCTTATTGCACGCTCTCCAGAGTACCTGAGGGCACGTGGTTGAACCTTTGTACCTTCCTCCTTCCAACCCTGCCACCACCCTCTGGTCCCTAGTCAGCTTATCAGAGCAAACAGGTCTGACCACCTTGAGCCAGCAGGTGCTCCAACGTAGAGGCCCAGCAGTGGGCAGTGGACGTCTTGGGTAAAGCCCAGGAGGCCAGAGAGGGTGGCAGTGTGTCCAGGTTGTGGGGAGGAGCTCACCCTACTGTGGAAATTGGAGAAAAAACTAGATGCACATTGACATTCAGGAACTAGAGTCCTGGAAACCTTAAACCAATGTATCCTCTCTTGAACCGTGAAAAGGATCAGGCCCCTGGGCTTCCACAGGGCTTGGATGCAGCCCAGTGGATCTAGGAAAGGGTTGAAAAGGAGGATTCTCACTCCATACACTCCCAAATCAACAACTGACCCGGGCCTGCTGACCTGGACACACGCATCCTGTGAACGTGCCCTGCTCCACCGTCACACCCTGGAGAGCAAGGCAAAGGTTAACACACACAGCTTGGTTTCCTCTTCCTGGGAAACACAGCAGACAGGCAAGGCCAGAGGCCAGCGGCCTCCTCCACACACAGCCCACAGGGGAAATGACCCCGCCATTTCCTCCCCACCATCTGACACACTCACACCTTCCTCTCTGCTGTGCTCAGCAAAGCTCAACTTTGACACAAGGCAAATTGCTGGCATTAGGAATTTTGTTGCACGGCGTAGACTGGAACAATCTTTTTGGGGAGCATTTTGGCAAACTTGCCTTCCCTTTGACTCAGGAATTTCACGTCTAGGAATTTATCCACACAAGTGTGTGTACGTATGTGTGTATATATGTGTGTGTTGTGTTTACATATATAAAGATGTTCATTGTTAAAGATGTTTGTGACAGCAAAAAATAAGGAATATTGAATGTCTATTGATTTAAAAATGGTCAAATAAATTATGCTTCATATACCTGTTAAAAGATAAGGTCGATCTTTCTGTGCCACTATGGGAAAATGTCCACAGTATATTAAGAAAAAAACAGATTACGAAACAGTATGTACATAGTATAATTAGATTTATTTTGGGGGAGGTGTGTGTATGGGAAGTTTGTGTATGCACACGTATGTATACATTTAAAAAATCTGGAAAAAATGCAACAAACTGAGAACTGGTTATTTGGGTTAAGAGAAGGAGAAATGGGAACAGTTTCACGTTCTACTTTATATATTTCTGTATTATTTTATTTATTTTGAACATGTATGGCTTTCATAATTTAAAACAAGATTTCCATCTTAGAAAACAACTGTGTCCTCTTAGCCTGTCTTCTGGCTAATGCCAGCTCCTGGCTCCTCTGCTAACATCCAACATTCGCTCATTCTTGGGGGTCTGCAGGGGAGATGAAGTTCAATGTTGAGCTCTTAAAGCCAAGGTCTGCAACCCTGTCTACACACGTCACCTGGGCTGCTTTAAAACACTGCCTCCCAGGCTCCACCCTGTACCATTTAAATCAGCATCTGGGAAAGTGGAGTTGGCAGTGGTGGTTTTCAGAGCTCCCCAGAGTTGTACAGGTTGAGAACCACTACCAAAAAGACCAAGGTGGACCAATACCAAAAAGACCACTGGACTAACCAAAAAAATACTCTTGAAATAGAAAGCAATATTATAGTGTAATTTTTACTATTAAGAGTCAGCTCTGCCTTCAAGAGGTCTAGTTAAGGAGTTTGTATCGGGTGCTTTTCTCCAACTTCTGCCTCCAGTTTTAGAATTCACCAGCTCAAGTGGGGAAAAGAAAACAAGGAGACTGGGGTTCATTTGTTCTGAGCTGTGGCTGTGCCTTTGCTTTCTTTGGCAGCCTGTGGCCGTCCCCACCTCCATGTGGCCGACATCAGTGACTGAGGGATCAGAGTCCAGCCCTGCTTAGCTCTAGGAGGAACAGCTGAAAGAATTAGAGGTGCTGAGCCCAGAGAAGGCATTTAAGAGACATGCAACAGCTGGTTTCAAATATTTAAAGGACTATCAATATGGGAGGTTCATCTCCAATTGTACCCAAAGGAAGGCGGTGGAGAATGAGTGTAATTATAGGAAAGCAGATCTTTGCCCAACATCGGGAAGAAGTTTCCCACCAGAGTTACCCAAGGATGGAAGGGGCTGTCTTGTGAAGTAATGGGATCATCAGGGCAGGAGATGAGTGACCACCTGCCTGTGATGTTGCTGGAAAATTCCTTCCCATTCAGCCCTCCAACTTGGAACTCTATGAGCCCAGAAACATTTAGAAAGTTTTAACAAAATCCACTGGGAATGCAGCTCCTTTAACAAAAAGTTTCACGCTTTCAACAAACATAGCCCGAGTACCAACTGAATGCCAGGCTCTGCACTAGGCGCTGGACATACCGCAGTAGCCAGACAGCCTGTCCTCATGGCACTTGCACGGGGAGTGTCAGGCACAGATAGAAGCACTTCTGATGGTCCAACAAAATGAGGTGTGGTGACACAAAAAGACTGCAGGGAGGAGGCTACTCAGACAGATGGTCAGGGAACGCCTCTCTCAGGAGACCATGTTTAAGCTGACACCTAAATGCAAAGAGCAAAGCACAGCTTGCCAACTAGGGAGCTGGGTGGGACCTCAGTCTGACTCAATCCAAAATTGGAAGGGAACACTATCTCACATCATACACAAAAAGTTAACTCAAAATGGATCAAATACCTCAATGTGAGCAATAAAGCTATAAAAGTCTTTGAAGAAAACATAGGCACAAATCTTCATGACCTTGGACTAGTCAATGGTTTCTAAGATATGACACCAAAAACACTAGAAAGCAAAAAAAAAAAAAAACCAGATATTGGACATCATCAAGATTAAAAGCTTTTGTGCTTCAAAGCAAGAAAGTGGAAAGAAAATCTACAGAATGGGAGAAAATATTTGCAAATCATGTATCTGATAAGGGACTTGTATCTGGAATATATGAAGAACTCTTACAACTCAATAATAAAAAGATAACCCAATTTAAAAATGGACAAAGGATCTGAATAGACTTTTCTCCAAAGAAGATATACAAATGGCCAATAAGCACAAGAAGAGATGCTCAGCATCATTAGCCATCAGGGAAATGCAAATCAAAACCACAATAGAGTACCATTTCACATCCACTAGCATGGCTATAATCAAACAGACAGATAATAATAACTGTTGACGAGAATGTAGAGAAATTGGAACCTCCATACATTGCTGGTAGGAATGTAAAATAGTGCAGCTGCTTTGGAAAACAGTCTGGCAGTTCCTCAAATGGTTAAACACAGAGTCCCCACAGGACCCAGCAATTCTATTCCAAGCTATCTACCCAAGAGAAATGAAAACTTATGCCCACACAAAAACTTGTATGCAAATGTTCACAGCAGCATTGTATCATGAAATATTACATATATTATATAATCACCAAAAAGTGAAAACAACCCAAATGTCCAACTGATGAATGGATAAATACAATGATGTGTTATAGCCATACAATGGAATATTATTCTATTATAAAAAGGAACGAAGTACTGATACTTGCTACAACATAGATGAACCTTGAAAACATGCTAAGTGAAAGAAGGCAGACACAAAAGGTCACATATTATATGATTACATTTATATGAAATGCCCAGAATAAGCAAATATATGGAGACAGAAATAGATTAGTGGATGCCTAGGGCTGGGGGTGGTGGCATTGGGGGAAATGAGGAGTGACTGCTAATGGTGTTACTTTTGGGGATGGTGAAAATGTTCTAAAATTGACTGGTGATGGTTGCACATTATCTGTGAATATACTAAAAAACACTGAATTGTGAGCTTTAAATGGGTAAATTGTATAGTATATGAATTATATCTCAATAAAGCTGTTTTAAAAATACTAGAAAGAAAAAGATGTCACTCTTGGTTAAGGGGTTCTTGCCAGGAAGGACTCCATTTCTCCATTGTCTCAGCCGAATTCCTCCAAGGTCTAATCAAGACCCCACACCTCCTAGAAGCCTCCCTGGACTGCCTCAGCCCTGATGCTCCCTCTGCCCCTCCATCCGGCACACAACAAGCTAGTGTAGGTAGGGATCATCTCGCATCCATTAGTCTTGGAGGAAACTTATCCTGGGCCTCTGCGATACTCATATCGCAGATCACCAACACTGGCACATAGGAGGCGTACCTGGCTGATTAAGGAGAAAGCTTGGCTTAAAATGTACCTGGTCTCCCAGGCTTGGCAAGAAGAAACCAGGTTCTCTTCCACTGACAACTGGAAAGAACTGATGCCTGAAAAATCCTGGTCTCTTTGCCTAGAGAGTTCGCTGGCCCGGGCAGAGCCTGGCGTGCAGTAAAACTTTCCCAATCAAGCAGCAAAACTGGGAACGCCATCAGCTCCTGTTTGGCTTCCAGGATAGAAAAACTGCACTTAAAATCCACTAACCCTGGTCTGACATTTGAAGTGCCCCCAGGAGAGTAACTGCAGAACTAGGTGAAATCTGCTCACCTTCTCTAGAAACATGTTTCTCCATCTGTTCAAGGTCCTGACCCTGGAGTTTGGCCTAGCCTCCTTTCATGTGATCCCCCCACCCTTTCCCCTCATCGAAGCCTCACAGCCTCTTTCTGTCCACAACCATTTCCTCCTTCTCTAAAATCCTTAAGGGCACCTGTAGCCACAGTACCCACCTTAGCACCAGAGACTCAGATTGTCAATCTCATGCGTGTCCATTCCTCCAACCCATTCCCAGAACCATCCTCAACTGGGTCACAAACTCCTTGAAAGCAAGTATTTAACCCAGACTTCTCTTGTTTTCTCTACAATACTTAAAGATATTGGGCACATGGTGCCCAATAGATCCTCAATAAAGAAATGTCACTTCTGTCTGATAAAATCCAGTTCAGTCCAGTAAAGGAGTATTGAGTGCTTACTATGTGTTGGGCTCCGCGCTAGACACTGGAAACTCTGTCAAATAAAATACAGCCCTGGCTCCAGGGGAGCTCCCAGACTGGTGAGAAAAAGCGGCACTAATGGATAACTTGCTGTAGAGACTAGACTGAGAGATGTGCATGATCCTGGGGAACCCAGAGGGGAGGCGCCAGTGGAGACAGATTCCTGTGGGAGGTGATGCTGGAGGTGAGGTGAAGGGTCAGAGGTGAGGAAAGTAAGCTGGGCCAGGAGGTGAGGGTGGTAGTGGTAGGAGGGCACCCTAAGCAGAAGAAAGGGCATGGACAAAGGCTGGGGGTGGGGAGGGCATGCAACAGCCTGGGCTGGGTGGAGACTGGGAGCAGCTTGGTTGGCTGGAGGCTGAAGCCCAAGGCAGTGAGTGACAGGAGCTGAGGGGAAGAGTGCCTGGCTCTGAGGCTTGAGGGAATGATGGGGGCAGGAGAGAGGAGGAGAGGAGGAAGGCAGAGGTCAAAGTGAAGTGTTTCTCAGGTGGAAATTTGGAATGGTTTGGGATTGGAGAAGGAGGGAAGAAAGGGTGTGAGGGAGATCTAAGGATCAAAGAAGGAAGAGATGAGGAGGAAGGAGCCTGGAAGGAGGAGAGGTGGCCCTGGGGGAGCAGAAGGCACGAAGGTGAGGCCAGGCTTGGTGACGATAGAACTCAGGCAGGGAAATGTGTGGGGTCTGGGAATAACAGAAAGCGACATGGGTCCCTTTCCCTAGGACATCCTAGGAGAGGATGCTCGGAGATGAGAAATCCCACCCCAAAGGCTTCTGGGACCCCAGATGGACCACAATTGGGATGCAATGGAGTGACTGGGACAGATCTCAGAGCTGAGAGCGGTGGGGACCCCAGTTCCTGGCAGCGCATGAGTGCTTCACTGCTCACCGTTGGACAGTGCAAAGAACGACTGAGAACTAGAGACGTTCGATGCAAGAAAGTGTAATCAACTTTGAAAAGGGAGAGGGACCAAGTGCTAGAAGTCAGAGGCTTTGTTTTACGCTCAATTCACTGAATTCACTCCCAGGCTCCGGATCTGAGAGCAAACCTTATAAACCTCCCCTCCCTCCCCCAAGCTTGGCTCAGAACACAGGCCATTTGGAATGAGAGAAGGCGGTACCAGGTCACGTCTTCTGGGTCCCCAAACAGCTTCTCCCTGCCCCTTCTTGCCACATGACCAGAGGAGACCCTCTTCTCCACCACAGCCAACTCCAGGACGTCATTTGCTCCTATGTCCCCTGGTGGGGGAGGAGAGGGACTTGCCAAGCTGGCTGCAGAAGAGCCGTGCACAACGGCCAGGGAAGCCTGCCAGAGGCGCATCTGGCCCGGCTTCCCACACCGATTCCCCATCTGGCCGAGGCATGGAGGTGAGACGAGAAACACATAGCAAGCCTCCTCCCCCAGCGCCCCCGCAAAGTCACGTCATCCAGGCATTCCCTTGGGGATGGTGGCCCCCTCCCTCTGACCTCAGCCTGTTTCACTTGGCCAGAGCCCACCCTCAGGGAGCAGGCCCCCTCCCCACACCCTCGCTCACACCCAGGCCCATGCAGGGAAAGGCGTGAGCTATAGATTCCAGCCTTTCCAGGCCCCACACCAAAGCCCCAAATAAGGGCCCGCCCCTCTCAGCCTGTCTTCTGAGATGCCAGCTGGGCTGCAGAGGGGGCAGGGGGGCTGGGGTGCTCAGCCACAACACAGCAGCCCCATCTTCCACCCTGTATGTGGAATCTCCCTCCAGCTTTAACCAAGGGGTCAGGGCTGGGGAGAGAAGACAGACAAGCCCAATGTGTGGCGTCCAACAGCTTCTAATATTAAATCTGAGCTTTGCCTCTTATTTGGTGTAAGATTCTGGACAAATTAGATAATTTCTCTGAGCCTCCATTTCTTCGCCTCCAAACCAAGGGTAATAAGAGGACATGCCTTGGACATTTGAGTGAGGACTACGTGGGAAATGCGTGCCAAGTCCTCAGAACACACCTGTCCCACAGCAAACACCCAGGGTATAGGAGATCATTCCTTTCATTTCCTGACTTCCTCCGGGGGCAGTGCTGAAGGAGGACTAGTCCTACCGTCACAGTCTCCGTCATATAGCCCAAATACAATTGGTAAATCCAATATTATTATTTTATTATTGATTTCATCTTTCTTATTTATTTTTATACTTATTTATCCTGGGAAATAGACAACTGACCTTTTCTATGTATTATACATACTGTGCACAAAAGCAACTTCAGTAAATTCGTTATTTGGAATACACTCTCCAATGGGGTGCTTCCTATGCAGATATAACCCCTAGCCACCCAAGCCCCCCACAGAAATTCTGAAGCCCTCACACAGCTGCACACACACAGGTTCTTCCTTGGTATCTCACCATGGCCCCCTACTCCCCTAAACCGAGAAGCCGTGGGTCCAACACCAAGCCCACCGCCCAGCCATCCAGCCATAAGCTCTGCCCCGATTCACTGCCCAGCACCGGGGTGAAGGAGGGAGACACTTTCACACCTGTTAACAATGAGAACCCCAGAAAGCTCAGAGCAAGCCCAGGGCAGCCCTTTCCTGGGAGGGCAAGGAGGCTCACTTCCAACTCACAGCCCCAAAGGAAACTGATCCAAACACCACCAAAGCCCCCTTAGAGACCACCCTCCCCCCCATCCCCAGGGAACAACCCTCTAATTCCAAAGTAATGAGTTGAACCACCCAACAGAAAAATTTTATATGGGCCAGGAATGTAAATAGGCATTTACCAGAAAAGAAATACAACCAACCAATCCATCCGCGAAAAGATACTCAACCTCATGTGTAACTGCAAAAAGAAATCAGATATCAGAAACAAGATATTACTTTTCTTTAGCTGACTGGTAAGACATTCAAGTTTGGTAAGTCCCAGTGCTGATGAAGGTATGAGGAACTAGAAATGCCTCATACACTGCAGGAGGGGCGTGAATTCTTTCAGGAGGGCCATTTGCCAACATATATCAAAATGAGAAATGCAAACTCTTTGACCCACCAATTCCCCTGCCTGGGGATAAGCTCACAAAAGTGTGTCAAGTTAAGTGTTAAAGGACGTTTGGGGGAGTATCCATCAAGCTGTTCAGGATATCCTCAGAATTAAGCACTTTGCAACTATCCCAAGAGCTAAATGGTCTAGGTTTGCCCCTGGGGACCTTACACCAAGGGAGAAGTGGGAAGAGCCAGGTGCAGGAGAATCAATCTTTTTTGTATGAATACTCTCTAAGGAAGTGCTGGCTGTGTCTAAGAGGGAGTCATTCCTTTCCTGGCCTGTACTGGTCTGGCTTTAACTGCCCTTACAAGGCTGGGGACCTGGTCCTGGTCAGCCGAGTCACAGAGCACCACAACCCGAGGAAGGGACGGAAGGCACCCAGCAAGTTCCAAGCATGTTCTATCCTGGAGGTAGCCATACGTACACAAGTTCAGGGAACACACACACAAACCCTGTGAACAGGCACGAGCAGTGCCTCCATCTCACAGAAGATGATGCTGAGGATCCGAGAGGGTAAGCGACTTGCCCAAGGTCACACAGCCAGAATGTAGTCAGTTTGGATTCCAACCCGTGTTCTTTCCCACTCGTGGCACAGCCTTAGGCCTTACACCACACCTCATTGACTCCTGGAAAGCTGATGGAGCTGGGGGAGCCCCAGGGATGAGAGACAGGGAGGAGCCTGCAGAGGTGGCTGAGGTGAGGGAAGGAGGGCAAGCGGGTAAGGGGCAGGCCTCGGCTGGGACAGCCACGCCAGGCCAGTTGGCTTGCCAAGGCCTCACTCACTACAGCAGTGAGGAAAACAGATATCTCAGCACCCACACCCCAATCCCCTGCCGGTGAATGCTCCCTCAAGCTGTCCCCTGCCAGCTGGTGGCCACTCTCCGGCCCCTAGGAGGAAGCGCACAGGCTTGCCAGGCTATTTTGAAAGCTTCAAGCCTTGTGGAATGTGCCCGATATGGCACTCTCCTGGGTGACCTCTCACTCATTGACTCTCCAGCACCAGACACCCTCCTCCTTCTGCAGAAACCTGCAGAGGACAGAGGAGAGGTCCAGCGGCCCCCGAGGGGAGAGACGGCAGGGATGGACTGGGTTCTGTCAGTGGCTTCGGCCAATTCACTTCACCTCTTTGGGTCTCAGTTTCCTTGTCTTTAAAATGGGAAGTCAAGGAAAAGGGCAGAGTTGGGATATGACTGCTGGTGTCTCCCAGGCTTCTCACATCCTCTGTTCTCTGGGCTTTCCTATGGCGGGGGGAGATTTACTTGGAGGAAGCTGCAGCAGGCCGGAGCCCAGCCGCTGCTGCAGGCGACTCCAGCTTCCAGCAGAGGCTGGGTCCACTGGGAGGGGCAGGGGATTTAGAGTCAGAGGCTGGGGTTCGTGTCCAGCTCCGTCACCACAGGCTCTATGACCCTGGGTCCAGAAGTGCTCAGGGTCTAGAGGAGGTTTTGGGTAGCAAGCAAACATTCACAAAGCTGAGAACAGGCTGCTAGTGTGGGGGATGACCACCCACCCTGTCCCCGCCCCCAGGCCCTGACACTGTCCCCTTGATGGACACAAATGGGAATTTCAACAGAGGAACCAAGTGAGCAAGAGTGATATCCCCCGAGTTTCAACCACAAGTGGAAAGGGCCAATCAGAGAAGAAGAGAATCGGGCTCTCAGGACCAGAAAGGAACCCGAAAAGTCAGGGAGCTCTGCCCCATGCTTGTATATGCCCAGCGGTGATGGGGAGGTCACGAGTAAGGCAGTCCATCCAATCTCTGGGCATCTGATCATCAGAACGTTCTTCCTTATATTGATCTGAATCTACTTCCTGCTACCTCCTGCCCATGCCCACTAGTTCTGCCCCTGGGGCCACAGAGAACTGATCAAACTCCTCTCCTGAAGGAGGGCATTTCCCGTGTGCCCCCCTCCTAGCATCTCCTCTGCTCCAGGCTAACCTCCTCACTTCCTCCTGTTGCTCCTTGTGGCCAGTCTGGTGTGTCTTCCACTACCCAGGCTGCCCACCTTGTACTCTGCTCTCATACAGTGTGCACTGGAGCCAGACCCACCCTTCCAGGTGCAGACAGACTGAGAGGGCAGAACAGAAGCAAGTTCTCACCACCTCCCTTCCTCTAAACTTTCTAAACCCTGAACTTCTGTGAGTGCATGCTTAGAAATGCGAATTCTGTGACTGCATGCCCAGGATCTGGAGAGTCACACACACTGCTGGCTTCCGCTAAGCTTCCGGCCAACCCAAACGCTGACACCTCACACTCCTGCTTCCACGAAAACCAAACCTCCTGCTGCCTACACTTGGGCCACTGATTTCTTGGATAAAAATCTATTACATTATGCCTATTCAATTCCAATCTTCTTCAAGGTAGTTTTGGAAGCTGGTTTGTTGTCTGAAGCATTCTCTCTCCCTCCTCCCTGTGTTGCCTATAAATGTGAGCAGGATAACATCAAAATCCAGGTGATTGAAAAGACATTTTTGGTCAGAGACAGAGAACAGAGCCCTGTGGCGTACCTCAAGAGACTTCAGGTCAATGCTGACACACTTAACTTCGTTCTGTATGAAGCTGAGAACAGGGGTGCTCCTGGGTAAATCACAGTTGTATATAAGAGTTATTTATAACAGTTGTATATAACAGATTATTTTATTTTTCAAACAATAAGAGGTGCTCCCTATACAAAGGAATTATCACTAAGTTTTTTCACAAAACAACAAATTCTCTCGTGATTAAACAAATCACAAATTGACCTATTTTGCACACCCAGAGTTTCATGAAATCTAGCTAATAAAGACGCCCACGTCTGCTCAGGCAGCCACCACGTGCTGCACTCCCAGCTGAGGATTTCAGGCAGGAAGGCGTATCAGCAGTATCGTCCCTCCCACTTTGCAAGGGCTCCTGGGCTCTGAGAGGTTATATGACTTGCCGAAGGTCACAGAGATGTAAACCCAGATGCACGGCCAGGGCTGTCGGACTCCAAAATTCTGCTCTTCCCACCGTACGACGCTGGCTCTCAGGTTTCCTTAAAGAAGGCTCCACTTGGTTACGTCCTCTCTCTGGACTGAGCCCAGGACCCCAGGGTGCTCCCCAGCTCCTCTCTCCCATCAGACAGCTTCAGACTTACTGGAAACACAGCCGACCTTGGGAAACAGAGAGGAGCCCAGGATGTTGATGGAACCAGCTCCCGATGCGAGGATTTTTTTCCCCAGTGAGCACAATTCCTTCTGGTGCCCCAGGCACACTTTAGAACCTGGCAACAACCCAAGTCCACTTCTGTTGAGGGTCTGCCAACAAAGTAAGCCCTGCCCTAAGTTCTGGAGAAAAGGGCTTTCCTGGGCCTCGCCTTAACTACCTGTAAAATGGGTATCACAACAATAATAGGGAAGTACCTCCTGGGGTTGTGGTGAAGATCCTGCAACACCTTGCTCCCTCCCACCACTGAGCCTTTGCCAAAGGTTGTTCCCTCTGCCCAGAACACTCTTCTCCCTCCTTCCAAATTTGCAGAGTTGCCTCCTGTTCATGCTTCAGAGCTTCCTGTTCCTTCCAGTCAGTTCCTTGTCTCAGTCCATCGCTGCACATCCACACATGAGACTCTGGTTAACACCAGTCGTCTCAGCCAGCCTGTAAGCTCCCTCCTCTCCTGGTATGTAATTATTTTGGTTCACCCAGGAATCTGCAGTACCTGACATGGTGCCTGGCACGGAGTAGGTACCTAATGAACGCTTGCTGGATGAATGCAAGACCAGATGAGAGAACGGATGTGGGGGCATGCTTTTCACAAGGCCAGCATGGGCCAGCAACACAAGGGGTTCTCACGGTCACCAGCAGGTAACTAGGAGATGCTGCTTGGAGGGGGCTGGGGGCCAATGAAAGGGTGTGTTTCAGAGTGGGCAGGAGGTAGGGAGAAGTAGAGAGCACGGAACTGATCAAGGGATGAATCCAGTTCCTTCCAAAGGAGGATGTCCCATGGCCAATCTGTCATCCTGACAGGTCCACATCCACTGCAAATGACCACATCTAATGAATTAGCCAGGGAGCTCGGGGTGGAGGAGGGGCAGGATGAGTGGGAGGCACAGGAGTGGCAGGAGAGGGACGTCACCCCCCCAGAACCAAGGAAACTTGGCCCTCAGCAGCCACTACATGTCACGAGCTGTAACATGGAGGCAATGTATTTGGGGTGGTGATGACGACCGGGCCCCTCGCTCACTCAAGGGAGGAGCTGGTGGAATTCTTGCTGTTTCCCAGGCCCCCTCCTCTTCTGCTTCCCCTAGCTCCTTCCTATCTCCCTCCTCACCTCTTAGCCTCCTTCAAGGCCTTCCCTCCCTGACAGCTCTACTAAGATGGAGTCTCTATCATAGTTTGGCCAAAGAGAATATGCTTTAGAACTAGACATGCCAGTTCAAACCCTGCTCCACCACTCATGAGCTGTGTGGTGTTGGGCAAGCTATATAACCTCTCTGAACCTCAGTCCACTATTTGTAAAATGAACCTCACAAGGTTACTGTGAGAATTAAAAGAGGTCATGGACAGAAGGCACGTAGCACAGAGCCTGGCATCCAGCATGCTCAACGTGCCCTGAATCCCTTCCAGCCCCTCCCTAAACTCCCAGCAAGTTTTTGGTACCCAATTCTGCTGGGCCCGAGAATCATCTTTCTAACGAGGAAGTGTCCTCTCTATACCTAAACTGTGAGGGTTTTGAGGACAAGGCTGTGTCCTGGCCATCTCTGCACAGTCCACAGAGAGAGAGAGTAGTGTTGAAAACCACAAGCCTAGGTTTGAATACCAGCTCTGCCACGTACTGTCTGTGTGACCATGGGCAAATATTCCTATGCCTGCTGGAGCCTCTGTTCCCTCATCTGTAAAATGGGGATATCAAGAGGGGATGGTAACAGTTTTTCTTCATAGATGGCTGGCGTGAGGCTTAAATGAAAGCCCCCGTGTACAGAGCTTTGCACAGGCCCTGGCACAGAACTCAATGGATGGTGGAGATGGTGATCATCACCCTGGCAGGGCCGGCATGGTGAGCAGGGTCACTGGCACATCTTCTGGGATTGAAGGAGGGAAAGCTTTGTAACAAGGTGCTAGGGTTCTCTATTTCTCTGCTTTGAGAAAGGGAGGGGCCCGCTGAGCTGATGCAGCTCATCTAGGTAGCCACACCCGGCAGGGGGTAGAGAAAGCTAGTAAGCTAGTGAGAGCTCCAGGTCCCAAATCAGCTGAAGGAACAAGAGTCCATTCGCCACACCTGGGAGTTCTTCCCGATGATTCACGGACAACATTCTCGGGTTTAAGAACAACATTCTCACGTTGCAAGTCCAATGAGCGATTTTACTGCCTCTCCTCCAAGGAGCCTCCCCCAGCTCATTAAAGCAGACAGGCCAGCAGCTCAAAACTTGGTCAGCTTTGAAGCATCGCCCTCCCTGGGGGCGGCCCTGAGATAACCCAGCCTCACTTTTTAATAAAAGCAAGATGATTCCTGGTCTTTTTCCAGTGAAAGTCAGGCTGCCTGGCCTTACAGCTTTCCCCAGCTTCACAAGCTCAACCTGGCGGAGGGAGGGGGGCTGGAGAAGCCAGCACGGATCTCATCACTCAGATATTCCACTTCAGGGTTGGGGCCCCTCCCTGGCTGAGATGCTGCCTTGAGCCCAGGGCAGGGACTCTGCTAGAGCCATCAGCCTTATCGCCGGGTGCCCATCTTCATTTCAGATTGAGGATGAGGAGCCTCTTGCTGAGAACTGGCCTTTCGGGTCTTGTGAGAACAAAGAGTGTTTCTGTTCTGCACTTCCTCCCCACTCCTCCTAACCTCACCCCCAGCCCGAGTCACAGTTAGACCATTGCTGGGTGAGCCATGATACACACATCGGTGCATTAATTTATTTCCCAGGTGAAAGGCACTATCGTAACTTCTGCAGCCACATATGGAATACACACACACACACACACACACACACACACACACACGCTTTCTTTTTTCAATGCAGCAGTCACTCGTTGCAGCTCACATTGTCTTGATAGTTCTTCCTCCTTTTGAAGTCTCCACCGCATCTTTGGCCCACTGAGTGGGAAGTTCCACGCTGCCAGGTTCTTATTTTCTTAACACAGTGGAAATATTTGGCCTTTTGCATAATATTTAGCTCTCCTGATACAACACATAGACAGCACTTTTTTTAATGTGTTTTCAACGGACTGTTTATTTAAAGGTGATCTGTAGGATACCACACACTGCTACGGAAGGCAAGCCCTGCAGGCTAGGGTGGGTGGCGAGCAGAGGAACCATCTAGAATGTTGTGCTCCCAACCCACTTCTGGGACACACACAGGCATCCAATCTTCTCTCAAGAGCGTAATGCATTATGCCTCTTTTAAATTAAAGAGGCTTTCTGAGTCATTCCCCCAAGACTCCCCACACCAAAAAGCAATAAATGAGACTAAAATGAACATTTCTGAGGGTAAGGAGGTAATGCCACTTTTTAAGGGAAGGATTCTGTTTGTTTTTTTAAATAGGCCTGGTTCTAGCCTTTGAAGATGATGGATTAACATGTAATCCTGTGTCAACCACCCAACAAGTATTTACTGAGCACCTGCTAAGTGCAAAGCTCTGTGGAGGAGGGCGGGGAGGGGCGGAGGGGGCAGCCCTGTGGAGAAGGGTAAGGAAGACCCTAATCGCTGCCCTCCCAGAGCTCACGGTGTAATTGGAGAAATCCGGCAAACACAAAACATGTACCTAACAGGACCTAAAGCCACATTAACGCCTTACCGGAACAAGGTATAAGACTTCAGTACTAGTCCATTCCTGCAACATTAGATGTCATAGAACAGTTATGATTAATTATCAGTTGAACAGTTTAAGCCAAAAGTTGGCTAGGGTATTAGGTAGGATTCTTTTTCCTATAATTATCCCCAGCAAATAAGCCTAACTTATTTCCATCTGCAAACAGGGCTGTAGGCCACAATTTAAACAGAGCTAAATCCCAAACCTGGCTTCTGTGACAGCAGTAACATCCGGGAGGGTCTGCAGCCCCACCCCCACCATGGGCAGGTGAAGCAATTCCTTTCAGGGGCCATTCCTGGGGCCTACACAAGAATGGCCAGTGAGGTTTTGAGACACGGAGCACAGGAGGAAAGCAAGATAAGAGGGGCTTATTTCAGATTAAGTTGAAAAACAAAGGAGGGTTAGTTTTGAAAAGCTGGCTGAGTTCTTAAGATAATGGAGGAAGGTTTTAGGTTTCTGGTCCCATTAGTGAGAACTGGGTAGGGAATTATAAAAAGAACTTTCATTACAGGCAAGGGAGACAGGCCAGGAAGGAATGATATGAAGACATTAAAATTCACTATGTCTTCCAACCTAGGTTGGATTGGTCTTTGGGGAGAAGTGCCAACAGCCTGGAAGGTCCTCTCTGGAAAGCAGAGAGGAAAATGACCTGCTCTTCTGGATAATAACAAGTGTTGGCGAGGATAAGGAGGCGGTAACCCTGGTTCACTGCTGGTAGGCATATAAACTGTACAGCTGTCCTGAAAAGCAATATGGTCATGTTTACTTAAACTCAGTCTGTGTCTGCCCTGGACCCTAGCAATCCCACTCCTGGGTATGCATACTGGGGAGATCTCTGCAGTGTGTAAGGGCTGCAATGTACGGGGATCTTTGCTGCAACAACAACTGCAGTCAAGAGCATTGGAGGCAACCACAGTGTCCATTAAAAGGGGGAGTGAATAAATAAAATCATTTATTAATTTATGGCAGTGGAGGCCACTATGGAGCACTATGCAGCAGGCAGAAGCCAATAAAGTAGATGCATACACCAATGTAAATAGATCTTATAAACAGAGTATGGAGTAAAAAGGGGAATTACCAAACAAAATCTATAGCACAATACCATTTGTGTAGCTTACAAGCCACACACAAACAGCACAACATATTTTCTGAGGCTACATGGGTTTATATTAAACAGGTTAGAGTGGACGCATAAGGGGATAGGAGTGAGGATTAGGGATGATGGGGAAAATAAAAATAAAGCAGGAGGAGGGCTTTGCAGTGATGACAATGGGCAATGAACTGAAAAACATGATTAACTTAACTTGCTGCACCTGAGGTCAGAAAACTCAGCCTATGACCTACTCTTTTGGGCAGGAAAGCCCACCATGCAGAGCAGGAGCACAAATACTGATGGAGTGTTACACTCAAGGTCCACTAGAACCCTTGTCCTAGCAAGGCTCAGGCTCACTTAGCATCTAGTAAGTAGCCTGGAGCTCAAGAACAGGACCCTGTCTGTCCTCTCCTCATCCTAAGTGTCTGGGGCAATGCCTCACATATGCTTCTTCAATTAATCTTGCAGAGGAAAGAAATATGTACACCAATAATTATTACAAGATAGGAGTGGAGGAAACCCATCTGCCTAGATGGATCTGGAAGGCCCTTTAGAAGACACATCTGAGATGAGCCTTAAAGGATTTCAGCAGGTGAGGGGGCATGTTCCAGGCAATGAAAATGGCTTGAGTGGTGCAGAGAGAGATACTGGGTGACCAAAAGGTGGCTGCTCTGGTCTAGGCTGGCTGCAGCCAACAGAAACCGATGTAGGCTGCCATGTGGCCTAGAACTGGGGTGAGGGGAGAGGGGTGCAAAACAGTAATGAAAGGTGAACACATCTATGCGACAGGGCCAAAGCAGACCCTGCTGGTAGTTCCAGCACCTGGTGCATCATCAGAAGCCACTGGGGAGCTTTGAAAAAGAGAAGAACTGTGGTTCCCGCCCCCAGGCCAGGCTACCTGAACACTGAACCTGCCTCCAGGCTTGGAACGGGTGAGCCCTGAGGAAGGACTTCTTCACCAGCTTCCCAGGCAGATCCGGGAACACTCACCAGCAGAACACAGAATCCAAATGAATGTCAGGGGAGGAGAAGTCAAAAGTCACTCCTGGATTTTGACTCTGGGGACCGGGAAAATGGTGGTACCACTCATTTAAATACTGGGCAGTCAGGGAATAGGGTAAGGTGGAGGGGGCGTGGACTGTCCTTGGTGAGAAGGTGCTGGCTGGCTGGGGACAGGAGAAGGTCCTGCTGGGGACACAGATATGCCCAGAGGTCATAGATCAAATGGAAAAGAGGGTCCAGAGCCAAAGAGCCCAGAGAGAAAAAAATGGAAGCTCAGGACTGGTTATTGGAGTGAATTTGGGGAAACATCTTTGTTGAGGAAGTAGAAAAGGGTTATGCAACGAGATAAGAGGAATGATGAAGAGTGAGGAAAACCAGGTCAGAGAAAGGCCACGAAGCCAAATTTCCACTTGCAGCTGCAGCAGAATCACGACCGTCTGGTGCTAACTTCACTCTCTGGGTCCATCCTCCTGACTACAAACCTCCTAAGGAGGCTGCAGGGTACGGAGGCTTAATGTTAAAGCGGAATGGAGTCAGCCTGGCAGGCAGGTAGCAGCATCCCCTCCTCCGTTACGTCACAGGTGGCCTGGTCTGGATGCGTGGCACAGGCTATTGACTTGTCTTTTTCTTTCTCTTTTATTCTAGTTTGGTGGTTCTCATGCTGCCCAGAATCGCATACAAAGTGCCCTTGACACTGAACTGGATGGGCAATTTAAGGGATTTTTAAAGGTAACATTGACCCTCCTTGCTGACTTGAGAACCTGACTCACACACCAGATGAGGCTGCACCACACCGCCATCACCTCCCAACTGGCCTTCCAGTTTCCCCCAGTCTCTTGAGTCTAATCGATCCTTCACACCATGTGTGGGATTACATCTTTAAATATGCACTGGATCATGTCAAGCAACACCTTCAGGGACTCCACGTGCTTGCAGGGAAGTCTGAGATCCCAAGCATGACGTTCCAGCCCCATACCCCAGTCCAGCTTTACTTGTACCCCAGTCTCCCCTGCTGCCACAAATTCCCACAGCTGGCCTCCTCTCTGCTCCCCATCATCTGTCTGCCCTCATCGCTGCCTGCCCAGGGAGGGCTTGTCTTCCCCTCCTTCCTCCTTTAATAACCTAAAGATAAGAGCACACCTCCAGAGACCAGGGCGCTGGCTCTGATTCCAGCCCCACAATCCCTGGCTCCACCACCCTGGCTGAGTCTCTTCCCTCTTTGGTAAGATGAGGATGGGTTAGTACCTACCTCACAGGGTGGTTGTGAGGATTCAACAAGATAATACTCAGAAAGCACTCAACAAGGCCTGGCACACAGTAAGCAGTCCATTAAAACAGACATACACGTGCTCACAGGCACACACACACATGCACACACACTCATGTGCGCACGCACCAGGTCCTGGGGGTCGAACACTTTAAAGTGAACGGTTCCCTTCTGGAAGCTTCCACACCACCTGCTTTTGCATCTCCACAGAGCCTCATTTCATCCTACTTAGCTACCCATGTGGGGGCCTCTCTCTTAGACTGTGAAGTTCTACAAGCATAAGAACGGAGTCTTGATGTCATTCCCCCCATCCAGTCCTCACCCTATTGAAGTCCTAAATTCTTAGCAGAGGCTAATTTAATTTGCCAAACAATAGGGAGCCATTGAGGGCTTCTGAGTAAGAAAGTGACCCAATCAAATCAGTACCACAAGATGATTACTCTAGTGTGGGCCAATGAAATGTATTGCTTGCAGATAGAAGCATTTTTTTAAAATTGAGGTATATAACTCATAAGCCATTAAATTCACCATTTTAAAGTGTACAATTCAGTTTTTTAGTACATTCACAGAATTATGCAACCATTACCACTATCTAATTCCAGAATATTTTCATCACTCCCAAAAGAAACCTCATACCCATTAGCAATCATGTCCCATTCCTTCCTACCCACAACCCCTGGAAACTACAAATCTACTTTTTGTTTCTAAGGGTTTGCCTATTCTGGGTATTTCATACATTGGAATCATACGATATGTGGCCTCTTATGTCTGGCTTCTTTCAATTAGCCTACTATTTCAAGGTTCATCCATGCTTTAGCATATATCAGTAGTTCATTCCTGTTTATGGCTTAATCATCTTCCACGGATAGAAGCATTTAACTGCCACTGCCAGACACTGCTGCCCTAGGAACCACGGAAGCCCTTGAAGCCTTTGTCAGTCTCAGTGCCTGAGAGCCTACAATGAGCAGAGATCGTTGACTTCAATGGACATGAAGTGTGAACAAGAAATAAAACTCTGGGGATCTTTGTTCCTGTAGCATAACCCATCCCATCCTGACTAATACACCAATTTTTCACTCTTATAAATACATAGCAATAAAAATCCTTGCACACATCTTCTCATGTGCATTTTGGAGAGTTTCTCTAGACCCTGAGTCTAGGGTATCCACCTAGACGGGGAACCACTAGATCATAGGATATATACACTTTCAAATTTATTAGGTATTACCAAATTGTTTTCCAAAGTGGTTGATCCATGGAAACTTCCACCAGCAGCATATGACTGTTCCCACTTCCCCATAGTCTAACCAACACTCAGTATTGTTAGACTTTTCATCCCGTGCTTTGTAACAGGGAATCACATAATCTCTTGAGCAAAAGCGCTAACTAGGGCACTCAAGGGTGTAGAATACACCAAATATTCTGCTTGACCAGAAACCCTTTATGTTGCTTTTAAACATTACTTTAGCCTGATACCCAGCCACAGATGGGGAAAAAATATATAAGATAATACAACGTTCTTGAATTGATTCCACAGAAATTAGGGATCCACGGGGGTCTTCATTGTAAATATCAGTTCTCATTGTATGGATTTAGATACAAATAAAATAGAAGAATGGATTAAATGTGGACTGACCTACCTAACATAAACCCCAGACTCTCTTACCTATCAATGTCATTTCAATAATTTATCCTACAAAGAAAAAGTAGCCCAAGTTCCCAAAGATATATACGGATGTTTAGGGCAGCACAGTTTACAACGGCAAAAAGAAAAAAAAATAAGTTGGAAACAATCTCACTGTTCATTAATAAGAAGATCGTTTTTTAAAATTGTAATTCCTTGCTGTCTACCTCTGAACCGCCTTGCAAATGAGATGATAAATTTCCACACAGTTTAAGACAGTTTCAGCTGGGATTTTGTTACTTGCAGCTGAAAGCCTCCTAACGAATTCACCAGTTTTCTTTGGACCAGCTCTGAGTAGAGGAGAAATAAATGCAGTCTGACTCCACACGCAGAGAACTCCAAAGCACTTGGTGACTTCCCCATCAGCTGCCCCCAAAAGACAAGTCCCATGACCCTGCGTCTTGAGAGAAGAGAGCCTGATCAGGGACCCAGCAATTTCCTCCAGAACTTGGTAAGGGGGCTGGGAAGTTAGTCAACATTAAAAACAAATAAAGATGCTTTTTTGTCTCTCTCCATCCCCTCCCGGAAAGAGAGTCCCTGGGGGACAGATCAGTAAAGGCTTTGCACAGTTTCTACCCTTCCCCCAAGACGACGACCAGGCCAGAGGAAGTAATGGGAATAAACTGCAAGCAAGTTCACCATTTTCCTGCAAGACCCAGCCTCAGCCAGCTTCAACGTGGTAGGGCAGGGGAGAAAATCCACATGTGACACAGGGTAGAGAGAGGAAGTACTGCCATGGAACCTGCACTCAGGACCACGGGCCACCCTGACAGAGCCGTGGTGGGGGTTTGTACCCAGGGCTCCTCGGCCACCACTGGGAGTGAATCAAGCTCACCCTACAAGCCATCAAAAGGGGTGACGGTGGGGCCCGCCCACTGATGCAGTGGTTAAGTTCACGTGCTCTGCTTTGGCTGCCAGGGGTTCGCAGGTTTGATCCCAGGAGCAGACCTACGCACCGCTTGTCAAGCCATGCTGTGCCAGGCATCCCACATATAAAGTGGAGGAAGATGGACATGGATGTTAGCCCAGGGCCAATCTTCCTCAGCAAAAAGAGGAGGATTGGCATGGATGTTAGCTCAGGGCTAATCTTCCTGACCAAAAAATAAATAAATAAATAAAGGGCTGACGGTGGATGAACCTTGAAAACATTATGCGAGTGAGAGGAGCCAGTCACAAAAGAACACAGAGTATATGATTCCTTTTATATAAAATATCCAGAATAGGCAAATCCATAGGGATAGAAAGTAAATTAGTGGTTTCCAAGGACTGGGGACCAATTACAAGGGGAGAGTGTGTAGGTGGTGGCTAAAGGGTAATTCTTTTTGGAGTGATGAAAATGTTCTAAAATTGTGGTAGTGGTTGCACAATTCTGTGAATATACTACAAACCATTGAATTGTACACTTTAAATGGGCCACTTGTATGGAATGAGAATTATATCTCAATAAAGCTGTTCCCAAAAAGGGAGGGGGCTAACAGCATCAATGTGGGCTATCTGCTGCCATCGCCCAGGGAGTTCAGCGAGGATGCCAAGCTCCCACTGTTTCCTAAGTTTTTACCATTAATTTTGCTTCTATGCCAGCTACTCTATGAGTTTGTGCTACTTTTATTATCCCCATTTTACAGATAGGGAAACTGAGGCTCAGGGAGATTAAATAATTTGCCCAAAGTCACATGGCTTGTGGGGGACTCTGACTTGCCTGTAACTGCTACACTGTACCACATCCTAACACAAGTTAGCCGAGAGCCAAATCTATGCACGAGGGTTAACACTAATATTAATACCAGGTTAAGGCCTAATATTAATAGTATCGGGACTGGGAACTTATTAGAGGATGGCTTTTGAAAATTCATGCTGCTCAGGCTGCCTTGCATGAGTCCACCTGCTTCCCAGGGTTCACATTGGCTGACGTTGGGGGCACAGGGTGGAGCAGATGTGGCCCTTTAAGATTCTTCGGGGACACTGGCAGGAACTGTCTGCTCCCAAGGAATCGTTTGGAGTCATCGAGCTGGCTGGGTACCAGGGGGCTCTCTCCCAGCAGCTCTGGGAACCCAAGGGTATCTGAGCCCCAGGAGTAAATCCCAAATGCTCCCCCGCCCACCTCACGTCTGAGACTGCAGCTTCCATGGGATTTCCCACCCTCTGACGTGAGCTCTCAGGGGCGGGAGCAGCCAGGCGATCCCAGCGGCCCCATAGCTTCTGTCCGCCAAGAACTTGCGCTGACGAAATGTCCACCCTCTATTCCTTCCAGGAATCCAGCCTGAGAAAGCCTGTTTCCCTGCCCATCCCCTTATTAGAGGTTAAATCATTTAACAGATAACACTGACGGATCTGCATTGCACCATCGCCACACATCTGGACATGTAACCTCCGCACAGCAGAGAAATCAGCCACGTAAACAAATAGGAGAGAGACTGATGTTTGCTCTCGGGGGATAAAACTAGGCAGAAGGTTCCTTATGCAACTGAAATTTCTAAGTACCCTCTCCTTGAGGCCCAGGGGGATGAACTCAAGGACTCTCTAGTTTTCTTCCTGCCCCTCCTCAATTCTTCTCTTGCTTTCTTGAAGTCTGTCCCCCATCTTCACCCTGCTTTGGGTCACAACAACTTTTTCCAGGAATCAGGTCCTCCCGGGACGCCTCCACCAGCCTAGTTCACGCAGCCCAGCCTCATAGCCTTCCTGCTCCTGCCCCTGTGGCCTCCACTTAGGCTAGAAGTAATGTCTCTAGAGCAAGTGCCCTGGGTGGAGAGGGAGGCCCTTTCTGCACGTGCAAAGCTGCAGCAAAATCCCACTTACCAGCTCACCCTACACAGATAGAGGAGACAGGAGAGGGTGGAAGTTAAGAGGTTGGTCAAATCCCAGTCCTGTCACTTACTAGCTGTGTCACCTTGAGTGAGTGACTTAACCTTTCTGATCCCCAGTTTCCTTACTTATAAAATGGGAGTAACACAATCTTTCTTTTGTGGGAGTGAAATGAGGTTTGTGTAAACCTGGCTGGCACAGAACACGCACTGGAGAAAAGGTAGTTACGGTAAGTATATGTGAGGATCTATGAGACCATTTTATACTAAAATCTAAGTATTCTTGGGCCCCCTAGCCTGAGCATAAGGAGTTCTCAAGGATAAAAGATGGCCCCAGGAATATGCCTGATGGACAATGACCCACCAGCTTGTACTACACACACACACACGCACACACACACCAAACCACACCATACCCGAACACACACACATACCCCCAAACACACATACACAAACACACCACACCCAAACACTTGCCAACACACCCAAATACACAACACATCCCCAAATACACATGCATTCCACACTCAAACACACACATCCCAGATCCAAACATACCACACAAACATACATGCCTCCAAACACACACACACACCCCTTCTCCTTTTCTCCCTTTATTTTCTTAAAGACGTTCTCACCACTTACAAGGACACCCAGTCTCACCACAATTTCAAACATTATCACAAGAAGCTTTAATGTTCCTAATGTCCAACTCCCTGCCAAATAGCCAGATTACAGCAGATTCCACTAGCCAGATACAGATAGGAAGTTTACGACAAACAGCAGAGTGTCTTGCCCACATATGTCACCTTGTACCTGGGCATAGGGGCCAGCAGCCCCCGACCTCTGTTTCCTCAGACACTTACACTGCTCCTCCCAGCCTGACCTGTGATGGATAAAGATATTAGATTTCTATTTAACCATACATCCTTTGTTTCTTTCTTTCTTTCCTGGGGCAAGTCTATATAAGACCAGATTCCCACATTTCCAAGGCCCAGATTCTCTCGGTAGGTCGTATTTGCATTGACTGAGCTCCCTCTCTGATGAGCGCCTAGAAGCTGTTGTATTGATCAAACATTCTTGAGCCCTGTCCACTCTGACTCACTTTGGAAATTGCCCTCGTATAAGCTAAAATGACTTGCATCAAACAAGGCTCTTTTCTGACTCCTTTCTAACAAGAACCCCAGAAACTTCCAGAAAGACCTGAGGAACTGAGTCACAGACAGAGGTCTTCAGTCCTGGCTCCACCACTTGTAGCAGGAGAAGTTTGCTATCACGGTTTGGGTTCGTCCCAAAGCAGACCCGAAGACAAGGCCTTGGGTGCAGGCTGTTTATTAGGGAGACGATTCCAGGGGACCCGAGGGAGGAAGTATGGAAGGTGAGACCAGGAAGGGATAAAGGCTGGTAAAGCGTGTGTTAATAGGCAGGTTACCGCTATGGGCATCTGGGCTCAGTCCTCCTGGGGATCCTCGGATCCCCTCGGATTGCCTCAGATCTTCCCACTGGAGAGCAGGCAGCTGGGATATCAACCCCCATCCCCCACGTTTGAGGGCAACCCCAAGAAAAGACCCCCCTGCTTGCCCCTGGCCTTCCTAAGGTGCACCTCCTTGAGCAGAGCAAGCTTCCGTGGTGCCACAGGGCTGGAGAAAGCCCTCACACTGATCAGTGAGGTAGGGAGAGGGGTGGAGGGGAGGAAAGCTTGAGGTGAGGAGCTGTCAGCGTGCTGGAAACGGCTGGAAACTACTGCGGGTGAACTCAGGTGAGCCCAGGGGATATGGAATGGGGTACCAACAGTGTCCCCACACTTACAGAAGTCACATGCCTCTCTGAGCCTTTCCTCATCTGTGAAACAGGCAGGAGACCCACAGCGCTTCCTAGAGGGTCCCTCAGAGGCAGAGGTAACGTCTGTGAGGAGCTCAGCAACCTGGAACCCTGCTGGTACCAGCAGAAGGCACCATCTCCCTCTGCGCCGGCAGCCCTGCTGCAATAAACCCCAGAGGCTGCTCGTGAGGGGAGAGATGTGGAAGAGAGTCATTCAAGGCTCCCAGCCAGAAAGCCAGGCTGGAGCCCTCTGACCATCTGGTGCCCTTGCCAAGCCTCGAGGCTGTTTAAGTGGCCACCATGAAGGAGAGTGACTGCTGGATGCTTTACCCTGCCTTGGGTCCTCAACGTGACCCTACAAGGACGGCATGGGCACAGTTAGCTGAGGAAACCGCTGAGAGGGTTAAGTGACCTGCTGACAGATATGCAGCTAGGAAATGGTGGAGATGGCATTCGATCACCTGCTGGTCTGAATCTTGACACCCTCTTCCTCTAGAACACGCCACAGGTCCATCCCGAAACGCCTCTGTCACCAACACCATGTGGCCTCTCAAGGGTTCTAATATCTACCCGTCAGGCCCCAGAGGCCCTGGTCTGATGGGAAGCAGACTCCACCTGCTGTGCTCAGATAAAAACAGTAACACTGAGGCAGCACTAACTCTGCCCCAGGCACTGATTTAATCCTCCCAGCAATCCTACGAGGAAGGTACTGTTATTATCCACATTGTACAGAAGAGGAAACTGAAGCACAGAAAGGTTAAGTGACTTGCCCAAGGCCACACAGATATATATGGTAGAGTAAAATTTTAGGCAAACTGGTTCCGGAGGCCCTGCTCTAAACTACTCTGCTACAAAGTAGCAGGTGCAGACTCTTCTCTTCACCTGTCCATCAGGAAGGACTAACCCCAAATGTTAGGAATGGAACTGCCATTGACCTCTTTCCTTGGACAACAACAGACAAAGGCAGCACAGGGGAGACAAGACAGCATGCCCAGCCACCTCTCTTAAAGGACCAGCTCCTGGGGAGACAGTGCAAATGCTCCATCCTGAGCGAGCGTCTCTTTCCTGGGGGGTTGGTGTGCCCATAGTGGCCCCTGGCGCTGTGGCCCAACACAATGAGGGTCAAGTGCATTTTTTTTTTCTTTTTGAAAATAATAACTTTTCAGTCTGGATGCTCTAATGGGGGTTCCCAGTACAATCTTTCCACAAGGGAGGATAAATGCTAGGAAAAGCCAAAGATAACAAGAGTTTCCCAGAGTATGCAGCTAGGGAGAAGCCAAGGCAGGCTGGCCCACAGCTGTTGGCACATGGTGGAGTGTGGAGATCGTGTGGAAGACCCTCTTGGGCTCACACACCAGCAGAGATAACTGCTCGACCCCACGGGGGATTTGCCCACCAGCTGAAGGCAGTCCTTGGCCTCCAAGCCAGTCTTCTTTCCATTTCTTACATTACATCAGCAGAACCCCTGCCAAGTAGAAGAGAAATCCCAGCTCTCCTTTTTCATGCCTCCATCCTGCTTTATAAACAGTTCTACCACCACCTCCAGACCAAGTTGAAGTGGAAGTTCTGAATGCGGGCGAGAAACCAAGCCAGGCAAATTCGCTCAGCCACACAGACCCAAAAGCCAGGTTAGGAGAGGAGCGTCCTGCCAGCTCTCGGATGTGCACGCGAGAATGATTCTTTGAGGGGATGTTCTGCCTTATCTGCCGAGGGGAGTGCACGTTATTCCATTCACTGAGCTCTACTCTGGGCCTGGCACTGCTCTGAGCTTTACACGTATGGCCCACTCAATCCTCACCATCAGCCTGGGAGAGGCTTTGATTACGCACACATCACAGATGGGGACACTGAGGTGTGGAGAGCGTCGGCACCGCCCCCAAGGTCATGGAGCTCCTGAGCAGCCTGGCTTAATGAGTCCACTCCAGCTGCCTCTCCAGCACTGGTCTTCATCTGCATCACGACACACTGTGACACAGACCCCATTACCTGATTTCAGAGAAGGAAACTGAGGCTCAGAGTTAAGCTACCTACCCAAGGTCACCAGCTAAGCGGCAGAGCCAGGAGCCGAACCGATGGCAGACTCTGGAGCCTGGGTTTGTGACCACCATGAGGACCTGCCTCACTGCAGGGCAGGCGGGGACGGTGCCAGTGGGTGGCCAACACGCCAGCACTGCCTGGGAGAGGGCATGCCAGGGCACACCAGCTGGCCAGCAAGGCAGTAGGGCAAAGCCAAGGGGCCCCAACGCCCTATGCCATTAAACCCAACAGGGGCAGGGCCAAGCGAGAGTCAGAGGCTGTTGACAGACTGGCAGCCGACAGAGACAATGTAGCCAACAGCTGCTGTTTATTTTGGGGCCTGGGAAGACGGGAAGGACTGGTTAGGACCCACCTCATTCCAACAATAGACTGAACAGGGGAGGCTGGAGAGGGTGCCCCCCTCCCAGCTAAAGCAACAGCCCGGCCACCTGCTGGGCTTTGCCGAGAGCTGAACGGTCTAGGTGTCAGAACCATCTCGCCAGACACTCTAATCTGGCCTCCACCAGCAAACACAGTGTTCCCCACCCCCCCTCCCCAGCCCCGTGTGCTGCACTTGTAAATGGCCCAGGAAGACAACCACACACCGCAAACCCGCCCCCCTGCAGTGTCAGGTTCCAGGAACAAATGGCTTTTCCTGTCTCAGGAACAAAGAGGGGCTGCTCCTGCCTGCCCCCTGTGGCTTTGGTTCCCTCACTCTGACACTTAACTCTACTCTCCCCCTGTGGAGGACATCTAATGACAAGAGTCGTGCACGCAAGGTCTACAGATGGCTCCCCTGGCTGCCGCCAGGCTGGCTGGCAGGATCCCCTGGAAGGCCAGGAAGTTAGAGGCTTCCTGAAAGACTTTGGAGCCCCAATGCCAGGCTCTGAACCCCAGCTCTGCCTCCTCCCAGCTTATGACCTTTGGTACATTAACCTCTCTGCATCTCTGTTCCCTCATCAGTAAAGTAAGGACTATAATAGTGCTTTTCTCATCTGGTTGTTGTAAGGATTAAATGAGTAAAGTGCTTAGAAAAGTGGCTGGCCCATAATTAGTGCTGCTATTATTATTATTATTTGATGCTATTACTATAATCATCATCATCTAGCATGGAAGTTTCCTTCTCACTATGAACACTGGAAGACAGTCTTCCTGGATACCACACATAGAGTTTAGGTTCCCAGACTAGCCCATAATGTAGGTGAACTAGAGACATCTGGTTCTTGGTGCTATAATTCCACCTACTCCATGGATGAGAAAGGTTTTGGTAGACTGGCCTGAGAATCTTAACACCATTTACAATATTATATCAATAGGAATACATATTTTGAATATCAAACAACCAATTTCCACAATTATAAGTTAACAGCTGTCATTCTTTAAAAAAATAGGAGTGGGGTAGGAGGAAGGGGCTTTAATAGAATGAAGCCTTGTCCACGGATTTATCCATTGATCAAGGACCTATGGCGATCTAGACCCTCTGCTGGCATGGGGGAGGGGGAGTTCAAGATGAAAGGATATGGCGGCTGCTGCCTTTGCAAGAGCTCACTACCTCTGGCTCCCAGTTGGAGGAACCTTTCAGCACAGCGCCTTGCGCACAGTAGGTACAAAACCAACGTTCAGTTAGCGAAACTCCCTAACATGAGCACTGCCTTTGGGGTCTTGGAGTTCCTATCCGTGACATAGCTGCATTTCCCCAGAGAGTGCCTCTTAGGGGGTCAGGGCCAAATCACAAACATGTCCCCATGGCAACCTCTCCGGCAGTGTTTTGGCCAGTTTCCATCTCCAGCAAGTCAAGAGGAGGCCTCGCTGCTGAGCAGAGCACCCTGCTTGATGCTGGGAGGGATACAAGGCCCAACTTGACCCCTTTACCTGTCTGACCTCATTGCCCACTGCTCCCCCCCTCACTCACTCCACTCAGCCACACCAGCATCCTTGCTCTTCCCTTAAAAGGCCAGGCATAGTCCTACCTCAGGCCTTAGCACGTGCTGTTCCCTTTCCCTCAACCACTTTTGCTCCAAATATCCACATGCCTGTCTCCCTCGCCTCCCTCAGATCTTACTCAAAAGTCACTACAGAGTGGGCTGGCCCTGGCCACACTATAAAATGGCACAGCAACCCCCACTGCCACCACCATTCCCTGTCTCCCTCACCTGCTTAGTCTTCTCTACACCATTTATCCTCTGTGTAACACACTGTATATTTGATCTGTTTTGTTTGTTTACTGGTTCCCTTCCCCTACCAGAATGGAAGCTCCTAAAGGGCAGGAATTTGTATCTGCCCTGCTGTGTTCCCAGAGCTTGGCACTTAGTAAACTTTCAGATGTTGATTGATTGATCGAATGAATGAATGAATGAATATGAAAAAGTATCAGATCAAGGTCTATCCCTCAAGGGGCTTTTCCATCAGTCAGGCACATTAGACATGAGCCTGCCAAAAGCTGACCAACCCAAGGCCATTCTTGGTAAGTGTTACAGGAGAGGTAATAAAAATTCACAGACAGGCAATATTGTAAGATGAGAAGTCATAGAAGCTTCCGGGAGGTGGCAGAAACCGAGCTAAACCATGAAGGATGACCATGATAATAATAGCTGCCATTTATTGAACAGTTATCATGTGCCAAGTACTATGTAGAGTAACAACCATATGAGCTGGGTAGTATTATTATTATTTCCATTTTACAGATTGGAAAACTGAGGCCCTTGGAGGTAAAGAAATTTGACCACGTGAAACCAGCTAGTAAGAGGCTTCAGAGCCTGAGTCCATGTAGCAGAGGCTGTCGGTGTCCTGCCCCCACCCTCCCGCCCTCAACTTCCAACTGCTGGCACCTGAGGCCTCTCTGGGGCTTACTCCAGTTGCCAGAGCCTAGTTTAGCCTGAGCAAGCAGCAAGCTGAAAGTGCCCAGGAATTAAACTGCCCCTGCTCCCAACCATAGCACAGTGTTACCCCCAACCCTGAGGACAGGATGGAGAGCCCCAGCAGCTGGAGTTTCTAAAGGGCCAGGCCTTCAAAAGTGGCTCTGGACAAGAGTTCAAGGGGAATAAAAATCTGCATCCCAAAATAGAGGCCAGACCTTGCCAGGGGTCCATTCTCGGCAGTGAGAGGTTTGTTACCTCATCCTAGCCACCAGCTCCAACCCCATCACATGTTAAAGGAGGGTCTCGGAGGGGAGGCCAGAGTGGGCAGGTGACCCGGGGTTTAATCCAGACCCTTGGAGTTTTATCCGGGGACCCACGTGATGCACTCCCTAGCCCCCCAGCCTCTTGGGAAGCTCTCGGGAGACAAAGCCACCTATTAAACTGCAGATTCTCAGCCTTCTGAGGGAAGGCCCACTTCGCACACTCCCTTTTGGGTCCACTCCTTTTCTTAAGCCCAGGACAGTGCTCTCAGTGTTCCATAGCCCAGCAGAGCCACAAATCCGGGCTGAGACCCCCATGGTGTGCAGGGTTGCACACCCCATGGGTGTGTGCAGCAGAGGGGAAATGCAGCCACGGAGACCAGAGTCGGATGGAGTGTAGAGAGGGTAGAGAAAGACCAAGTGCAGCTAGTTTTGACATATGTGGATGCTTCCTGCTGGGGGCCAAGAAAAAAGAGAAGAACTCCCAACTACCCACCCAACCTTTGGGGGAGAGAGGAGATCCATCAAATTATCAGGGAGCACAGGAACCATCACAGGCTTTGTTGCTGCAGAGATCTGGGTTCAAACCCTAGCTCTCACCATTTACTGCCATGTGATTGAGGACGAGATGATGCACCTCTCTGAGCCTTAGTTTCCTCATATATAAAATAGGGATGATGCTCAGCCCAGCGCCTGCACTTAGAAGGGGCTGCACTCACACATTCTCTGACTCAACTCCCCCACTGCCCCTGCCTGGGAGCTGCCACATCCAGCCATCAGGGGTAAAATGAGGCTGCTTTTCTCCAGTTGCCAGTGAGTGATGACTAAAGTAAATAATTAATCCTGGCTTGAAACCAAAGTTCAGACATTGTTCTATGATAGACCTTAACTCTGTAAGAGAAGAGTCAGTGTGCCAATCCAGCGGGGCTCAGACCGGCAGAAATCCCTGGGCGGCCACCTCTGGAAGCCCTGTCCTCATAACAAGCGACTGTGTCCCTTCTGGATGCCAGGCACTGTTCTGGGAGCTCAATGAATCAATCCCAGCCCAGAAGGCAGAACTCAGGAAAGAGTCTCACTCTCTCGGAGCCTTGCTGCCAGCACCGTGCCAGGCCAGCGAGGCCTCCGTCTCTGTTGTTACAAAGAAATTCTCCCACACAGGCAAGTCCCTTAAAATAGCCCTTTGGGTCTGGGCCATCAGGAAACGGAATAAAGCTGGGTCGGAATGGGGCCTACCATGAAAGACTTTACAAAACAGCCACTTCAAACGACAGGGACAATCCTTCACGCTCAGAACCCTTAGGTGGGCAAAAGCAGCAAGGCAAGCTTTCTCAACAAAGAATGCTATTCCCCAGGAGGACACGTTGGGCCAGAAGCCCCCACTACCCTGAGGCAGCCCTGGAGAGGGACGAAGCGTCTAAGGCACGGTGACAGTGAGAAACAGGCACAGGCTGGGGGGGGGGGGGCAACCCACCTGGCTTTGTGCTTGACTAACAGTGCAACCTAAACTTTTGAACCTCAGTCTCCATATGAGTAAAATAGGGTTAAAAATGCACATTGTCAGAGCTGTGTTGAGACCAGAGATTACAAGTAAAAGGCCTGGCAGTGCCTGGCACAAAGAAGGAATTTAATACATGGTCACTGAATGATAATGGTGCCCACGTACTACAGGTCAAAGTCTCCTTTAATACAGAGTGAGAATATCCCTGGAAAAGGAAAACAGCAAGGGTTCTCCACCAGGGACCATGCAGTGATGGGCAAAAAGTACAGACCAGCCCAAACCCACGCAATCTCTTATCCCACCGGGTATACCCTGCAAGTTCACTACCAGCATTGTGGTCAGATCTGTGATGAGTGATCAATTTCCACCAGGCCTGAAGTTCACACTCCAGGGATCCCAGAGACAGACTGGAGGGCCCCACACGTCCCACTGCATAATTTAGGCTGCATTGACACATACAGAGGAAGGGATTCTGCCCCCACCCCACCGCGCCTCCGCCCAGCCTTGGGGAGGGTGGCTTCCTCACCAGCCAAAGGGAAATGACAGCAAAGGGCCAGAGAAAGCCGCCCAGCGGAGAGGCAGAAAGCACAGCTGTTTCCCCTTTGCTAACTCAACGGGCTGGATGTCACTTCTTCCCCTCAGGTAACAGCAGGGAGAGAAGGGACTGGAAATAGCTCTGTCTCTGCCCTTTCACAAAAACGATAGGCTTGGAAAGAAGCAAAGTGTAGGTCCCAGAGGTTTGCTGAAGCTGTCTTCACTGAGGACCTAAGGTGATCCTGAGTCAACCCTGGCTATGAGGCTTCTCAGGGGAGGGAGCATGGCAGGGGTCAGGAATAGCTCCTTTTTGTAAAGCATCCCTTGCCCCACGTGATTAAGAAACCAGATTGAGGGTTCTGGGATCCCTTCACACAGCTGTTTTCTCAGGGCCCAGTACTTTCCAAAGCAGCTTTCGTACCCACCCTCCCCTCTGCAAGGCAGGCCAGAAAGGAAGCCATCAGCCCATTTTCTAGATGAGCAAATGGAGATCTACTAGGCGAAGGTGACACGTGGAAGGTCTCATGGCTTGAGAAGCCAACCAGCCAGGTGGAATCTCCTTGGGGCCCAGTGTCCCCAGGTGTAACGTGGTTAAAGGGCTGTGAGGTGTGTGGGGACAGGGCAGCTATGGTGCCAGCAGGCCTGGGTCAGAGCAGGCCCCTTTCCACATGCACCTTATTAGCTGCATGGTGTCTCACAATTCATTGTAGCTCTCTGGGCCTCAGCAACCTGCCTGTACAACGTGTATGCCAGCAGTAACCACACACTTCGGGGGGCTGTTTTGAGAGTTTCTGTGTAAAACTCTCAGCATGGAGAAAGCATTCAGAAACGTTAGCTGTTATTTTTATTATTACATTTTCCCTAAAGAATCAGGCTTCCTGGAATATCTGACAGGGTGGTGGGGGTTAAATAAATGAAGAGGTAGTTTGAAACATTGTATTTAAACTAAAATAGGTTCAGAGAGTCATTGAACCGGAAGGCAACATCAGGAATATTTCGGGGAACAGAGACTCCAAAGACATCCTGGGCTCCCAGCAAGCTGGGAGTACTAGCCCCCAGGCCCTACAAGGATAGGGGTTTCCTCTCTCTGGCCACTGGGGTGCTTCAGCGGCAGTGCTGAGTAACGGATGGAAATTACTCCATCGTGACACACCGCGGCTGCCTCAGACCCTGCCAGCCAGGGCCCCCACTGGTGAGGCCCAAAGCAGCCAGAGGCTCACTCCTTGCTGTCCCCCCTTGTCCTCCTCCTCCACCCTCCCTCCCCAAGACCTCCGGGGTGCAATCAACTTTTATGAGGCAGCCTGACCCCTGGGAGTAAGAGCTGTAAACAGAGAGGGACTGGGCTCCGGCCTGCCAACTCGAGTCCCCAACACAGAGCTAGAAAAAGAGTTCTAGTCCTCTCGTAGCTCTGTTCCAGCTACAGCTGCAAGAACAACCCTAGAGCCAGCCCTGGAACCCACCAGAAGAACCCCATGGTGACAGTCAGCAACCCTTCCCCCACAATCCTTGGGAGAAAAGGAAAGTTCAGAGGTGTCTACACAATAATCTCTGAATTCCTCAGCTGGCATTGGAGGCTCTCAGAAAGCTCCCCGACCTTTCTCCTCCTCCTTCTCCCCCATGTGGGTTTTGCCCATGTTTTCCTTGCATGTTCCTTCCACCTCTAGCACCTTTCTTGGTAATGCCCTTCCCCTCTTTCTCCCACCTAAAACCTCTTTCCCATCCAAATCCTAAAGCCTCCTTAAGGTGCGTCATGAAAGCTGCCTTCTCCAGCCAGTCTTCCCTGAAAACTCCAGTTCACAGAGAGCGCTCCCTCTTCTGAACTTAATAATCATTCCAGCAAATACCTATGTTGTACTTAATACATGCCAGGTACTGTTCTAAGCTCTTTACACTTATTAACTCATCTAATCTTCACCACAACCCCATGAGCTAGGTCCTATTTTCCCTACGTTTTTGTTTTTTACAGATGAGGAAACTGAGGCACAGAGATGTAAGTAACTTGCATTGGGTCCCAACGTAGCAAGTGGCAGAGAGAGGAATCCAGCCCAGGGATACCAGAGCCCACATTTTCTCCACAACACAGCCTTCCAGATGCACGCGTCAACCTCTCAGGAGGTGCTGCCTGGACTCCTTGGCCATTTCCATGGCCCTCTCTCACCGACCCAGCTCTAATGGGGAAGAAAGTGACAAGCTCACAGACCTGGCTAGCAGAGAACAGGGCAAGAATCCTTGCCTTGCCACTGAATTACTCTGAGAGTCACATAAACTCTCTGAGCCTCAATTTCCACATCTGTAAAGAGGGGATAAAAACACCTACCTATCTCACGTGGTTGTTATGAAGCTCAAAAAAAAACTCCTCTAAAAAGTATCTTCTGCACTCCCTGGCACACAGTAGGGACTCATATATTGGTTCTTCCCCTTCTCTCCTTACTGTGCATCTTGACATCCTTGCTGGACTCTGCTTAGCACCTGCTGCTGATGTGGTGACTTGCCTGGGGGTTACTCGGGGGCACGAGAGGGACCTTCCTGCAGCTGGCCCTCCCGCCCTCGTGTCCTCACGTCCAGGGCTCTGACCTCTCCATTCACCTGCCTTCCCATGACTGACTCCGCTACAGGGAGCAGCAGCCGGCCCGGTGAGAAGTCACATACAGCTCTGGGAATCTGCCTTTTGAAATGCTGATCACCCTACTGGACGCTTCCATTATTTTTGGCAATTGCCATGGCAGAGAACACCTCTGGCCCGGGCTCCGAATCTATTTCGAAAGCCAGAATCTCCACCTCATTTCCCATACACGCCCCTTGTCCTTCCTGTCCCCTGGATCCCTGTCCTAACCCATTACCCCCTTCCTGGATTCTCAGAACTCAAGAGGAGTAAGTGTGACTACCGTACGCAGAACGCTATTATTTGTTTTATTTTGTTTAATTGAGAGGCAAAAAAGAACAGAGTTGCCTGTTAGACTTTTTCTGGCCAAGAAATAGTCTGGTCAGTGACTCAGGCTGAGGAAATTAGAAGGCAATTTCCAGGAGACTGCTGTGCAAACCCGAAGTCAGAAGTCCTAACAACACTCCTCTAATTCAGAGGCTCCACTGGCCATTAACTCATGCTGGCCCCGGAATCTCTCTCTGGAAAATGCAGCAGCTGATGCTTATATTTCTGGAGCTGGAACCAGTCTCCTACGACATCAAATAGGTTGATTTTTCCCTTCCCTTCCCCTCCCCTCTGCCTTCCACCACACATGGTGATTCCAATCCTGATTTGCCCCCAAAAAACCCTCACTCAGCTCTAAAATGGACCATGATAAATGGCTGGTTATGGTCCCTGTTCCAACGGCCTTGAAGGATGTGGTTGGTTGTTCCATGAGCAGGGAGCCTTGTCAGACCTCTGAATCACCCCTAGATCACTTCCCTCCTCGGAGAAGGAGAAGAAACTGTTCTCATGGTGTGTGTGTGAGAGAGAGACAGACAGAGAGAGAAAGCAGGCAAGAGTGCTAACCGATGTGTGGTGCTAGCCTTGGGGCTAGGATCCTATTCGGCCTTGCCCTTCCCTGGAGCACCTCTCTACTCTTCTCCCGCAACCCGCGTTCCTTCCCTTCTCCTTCCCAACTTACCAGGAAGCCATTACTAGATCAGCTCCAGGAAGCCCTCCAGGTCTGAACAGCTGCTCCTTGTTTATCTGTTTCTCTTGTATATTGGGTGTTTTCCAGGGGGCATGGAGCCCAATTTCCCATCAGGCTGTGAACAGCTGGGCCTTCCTTTTTTGCCCCAGCCTTTCCTTTTCTCTCAGCTTCACCTATCAGGTCCTAAATGTACTTCAGTGTTTTGGTGATCAGGAACACCAGATGGAAACTAGTGTATGTTGAGTGCTCATGATGGGGGCCGGTACTAAGTAGAAGCCTTACCCAAAATTATCTCAGGTCAATTTCCCAAAAGCCCTGTAAGGTTACAGGTGAGGAAACTGAGGTCCAGAGTGGCTGGCCCAAGGTTGCACAGCTAGGAATAGCCAGAGGAGGGATTCAAACCCTGATCTGCCCAGCGCCACTCATTCCATAAGAGAACTGGTGCTGAGAAGACTGTGACCATGCTGCAGCTGCACAGCCTTCCTCCCCTGGGGCTGGATCCACAATCGAAAGGCTTAGAGAAAAAATGAAGGGCAGAGAAATGAATGGGTCTGGGGCCAATTCCTAAAAATGTACCTCCCAGGACCAAGACCAAAATCTATGATGATCTAAACACAAAGGAGAACGTATTATTTCCACAGAGTCAGTCCTTAATTTATCACCGCAAGCATCACTGGGGACCAGGTATCATGCTTGATTGGCTCCACTCCTCCTGCCTCACCGTGACCTCCCTCCATTGCCCGTCACTCACTCACCTCTGTGGCACAGTGAGGCCATCCTCAGATACCTTCTGCATTGCTCTCTCACTGTTGTGCAGGCCTGAGGCTGGTCTCCCCAGCCAGACTCCAGTTGAGAAGAAGGGCCCCATGTTAGGTTTATTTCCTCCTTCGGAGGTAAACTAACCTGAGTTTACCCAGATCTGCCTTGTACTAACTGGGAGACCCTAAGCAATCTCTAACTTCTCCAAGCCTCAGTCAAGCCATCTGTATAAAGGAATCAAAGAACCCACCCCATGTTAGGGTACATGCAATGAGCTGTAGGATTCACATGAAATCATGCATGTTAAGCATTTGGCATCATCGATGGTAAATGCTAACGTGGCTATTATCTGCTCTGGCTAAAGAATCCTGTAGAGGATCAGAGCATTCATGACTGGTATTTGTCTAAAATAAACAATCAGGAAAGGAAACGACTGTGAAAGCACAATGCCTAATTTCTTGTTTGTTTTAGATAAACAAGCTTCTCTCTACCACCAGATGACTTGACATGCACTGAAAACGGAAAACTTTCAAATGAAGGTATCTGCAGTTTGCATCCAGCATCATCAGGACCACTTTGAACACAAGTGGTCTGAGACCAAAGCCAGTTTACCTAAGGTCTCCCAGTGGCAGCTCATAAAAGCTAACAGAGGAGCTCAACTCCATGCCAGGGAGCCTGGCCTATGCAGCAGCTGCCCACCCTCCTCTAATCCCACCCCAGGCAGGGACTTGGCAGAGATGCAGGAAGCTAAGGGCTGAGAGCACCATCTAAACGATGGAGGCCACTTGCCTGCCTTTCGTAACGGACCAAAAGCACAAGCCCCTCGGTGTCTAGGCAGCTCCCCCTCACCAAGGCAAAGAGCACGCTGTTTGCTGGATGTCCTGAGAGAACCTTTGCAGTGTGTTTCCAGCACTCTGGAGCCAGCAGAGCCCCTCCCGCTTGGGCCCCAGGCCTCTCATCAGCTAGCTAAAGCTAACGTGCGCATCCCATAAAACCTCTCTGCTCTGCAATATGCCAAACCACAGACTCAGAATTCACCATCAGTGGAGGAGAGGTTGGAAGGATGCATGCTTCCCCAGTGCAGAGGGCTTCCAGAACATACGCGACTTGGGCGCAGGGTGTCCTGTCAGCTACCCACATCAGTGCCTTACCAGTCTGGTGTGTGATGTCCCCCATGCAAGGGCCAAGAGAGGAGGAGCTCCTAAGGTTCAGAGGGAAGCCTGCCCCAACCTGCTTCTCCTCCCCCTGTCGGCCCCACCAACACTTTCTATTGTTGGGCCCCCTCTCCTTCTGCTATGCATTAAGGCCCCAAGTCTGTAGGAGCCTCTCGCTACCACCAGATATTTGTCTTCCTAGTCAACCCCAACTAGACTTAGATGAACAAATCCCATGCCAGGGGCAAAAGGCCAGTTAGAGCCAGGTGCTGTGACTAGCTGTGTTGCAAGTGCCCTTACCCCACCTGGTTCTCAGTTTCCTCATCTGTCAAATGGGGGGCTGAGCCTGAGGAGTCCTCAGGTCCCTGTCAGCTCCACCATTCCACAACGTATAACACTTTCTCCTTTAACTGCCTTCCACAACCTCAGTTCCCAGCTCTGCATGGCCCCATCTGTTCAGTGACATCACTCCCTGACCCAAACATACTGTCGATTCTTACATGGGAAGCGGAGATGTCCTGGGAAACACTTGGTCCGCAAAAAGAGAGGAAATGATCATTTCAAGGGAACTGGACAGGACTTCTTTTGTATTTTCACATGGAACAAGTTACTGTCAATCTTAAAACCCAAAATCTTTCTTCCTTTTTGCCAGACCATTAATAGCTGCTTTTCAAAAGTGCTTGCTTAGTCAGAATCTCACCAATAAGATACCATTTAATGAGGGCTTGTTGTGTGCCAGGAACTGGCCTAAGAACTTTGTGTGGATGATCTCATTTAATTCTCCAGACAACCATGAAGTAGATACTGTTATTATCCTCACTTTAAAAATAAGGAAACTGAGGCCCATGGAGGTTAACTAACTTGCCCAAAGTTGCATAGCTAGTTAGTGGCTGAGCCAGGCTTTGAACAAGACCCTCTAACTCAGAGCTCCAGTGCTAACCACCTCGCCATACTGCCTGCAGTGGGTCCCCAATCACTTTAGCAACACCCCTGGCTTGTTGCCAGTAAGTCCTACATCCTTAATCTTGGACATCAGTGGTCTGAGCTAAGATTTGATGTTTCATCTAAAATCCAAAGCCAAGAAATCACCTGCCTGGCTCTCAGAGCAGAGAGTGTCATCTGTTGAAAGCAGTGCCAACTCTAACTGAAGACCAGAGAAGAGAACCCCTGAAACTTAGCCTGCAACATCTGAGAAAAGAGGTTAGGAAGGTGGACTTGATAATAGGCACTGGGATGCACAAACGGACATCTGTCCCCAGAGCAAGATGACGACATGGTGAACCAAGTCCTCCAAAAAGAGCTTTCTTGAAACGGCAGGGGAAGATGCTTGCTGAGCCAGATAATACAAAAGGAACAACTCTCCCATAGGCTCCCACCTCTCTGGTCAGGAACCAGACTCCTCGATTTACCTCCTCCTCAGCCTGAGCCCAGGCCCATTTACCCGACTATAAAGAAACCCAAAGTTCAGAGCTATTGGTGATAAAGACAGAAAGAGTAGCCTGCGGCTGACATTAGCACGAACCCCAGTCCCCTTTCAACAGGGAAATAAAAGGCATTTCAGAGATCATGTGCAGTCTAGGGCAGCAACCAACAGCCTGTTTTAATTGCCAAAATTAATGCTTTGAGCATTCTAAATGCTCCTTTAAGTGCCTAATTTGCAAATAAGATGCTGTCCTTCTGCTCTGGATGCCGAGCTGTTTCTTCTATCTCAAGTACAGGAGCAAAGCCGCTCAGATGGCGGGTCTCAGGCATCAAGGACACTGTGTTTACTTCCCAAGGTGCGAAGGATGGGAAGACAGGACAGGCAGAGATGAAAGGGGAATGTGTCACACAGACTCGGGAGCTCCGCTCAGTCAACCTTAGCCCCTTCTCATTAAGTTTGGGGAAGAAAGGGGGAGGGGCAGTCAGCCGTTCCTCGGAGACCACAGCAAACATTTGCCTCCTCGTGTCTGGAGATGGAGCATCACTTAAGAGGAAATGAACCCGGTTAAGGGTCACGTCCAGAGGAGGGATAAAAGGAAAAGCCACAATTCTCCTCACACCGACGGACACAATGACTTTAAGAAGGAAATCAAAGCTCAGGGCTGAGGGTGGAGGTGGGGCAGGGGGTGCGGCGGCCTTCCTGTGCCCCCAGACCCAGGCCTAGGGAGGCAGAGACCGGAGCAAACGTGGGAGGAGAGCGCGAAGCTTCCTTCTCCAGGGCAGGCCTCCGAAAGCTTCTCGGTCTGTGTGAGCGTGAGCGACCCGAGCCCCCAGCGAGGGCCGGGAAGATGCTCTTTCCCAACGGAGCTTCGCAGCAAGGGTTTGACGAATGCTCCCCCCACCATCCATCAAAGCTCAGGCGGACAGATGACTTCACCGCTGTAACAGACAAGGGCAGCCACTTGCCAACTCCAGTGCCAAAAAAAGAAAACGGGGGGGGGGGGGCGGGGGGCTGGAGGAGTAGAGAGGACGGACAGAAAAGGCTTCCTTGGAAATCACAGCCCTGTGAAGGAACTCAGCCGAGGGCTGCCCTGTGGGCACTTAGCTCCAGGACTTAACAGCGGGGAGGGGCGAGGGGCCACCCGGAGTCCCTCCCGGGAGTCCCTGGCCAGCCCCCCGCAGGGGTCGGTCGGGGCAGTACTCACATAGTGCTTGGAGGGGTTCCTCCGCTTCTCCACGTCCACCACGGTGGCATCTTGCACGCAGTAGGCGAGCATCTTCCCCCACAAAGCGAGTGGCGCCCCCCGGCGGCGTCACCTTCTCATCCCGGTAGGGCTCCGGCTCCTTCTCCCGCTTCCCGGGTCCCCGGGGTCACCCGCCACCCTGGCCCGGCGCGCCGCTGCCCGGGCTCCCGGCGCCCACAGGTACGGCCCCGGGGCAGGGACGGTGCCGCAGGGCACGCGGGCTCCGTGCGCCCCGGGCGGCTCCCCGTGGGCCTGCCGCGCGCCCCTTCCCTCGCGCGCCGCCGCCGCCGCCGCCGCCGCCGCTGCCGCTCTCCGGCTCGTCCGCCCGCTCTCTCCGCCGCCCGGTGGGTCCGGCGGGAACTGGCGGAGCAGAGGAGGGGCGGGGGTGTGTCCCGCCGGCGAGGGGACGGGGCGGGGGCCCCGGAGCCTGCTGTCAGCGCGCTGGGGAGGGGCCGACAGCGCCCCTTCGCCGCGCTCCGGCTCCGGGGGGCTCGGCGCTGGCGGAGGCTGTTGGCGCAGGAGGCGGAGGCAGGGCCGGGCAGGCAGGGAAGGGGGGGGGAAGGGAAGGGAGGGGAGAGAGGGGAAGCGCGCGGGGAGGGGCTCCAAGCTCGGGGGAGGGGCGCGGGGCGGCGGGGAGGGGGCTGCAGCCTGGCCCGAGAGGCCGGGGCGGGCCGGCGCGCCCCCACCGAGCCGAGAGCGCAGCCAGCGGCCTGGCGCGACACTGGGCTACTTCGTCGGGCTCAGAAACTCAGGGTGGCTTCGGAGGGAGGAGGGGCGGGGAGAAGTGAACCCAGTGTGTCCGCACCCTGGCCTTCGGTCTTGGAGCGGATTTGTGCCTTTTTGTCCCCACCTTTGCGTCCCCCTCCCACTCCTGTCCCCCAGATCTCTTTAATGAAAAGTAGTTTATTACCCTGCTGTTAGTGCCCAGGCTCCCCGAGGAGGAGACAGGAATGGAGAAGGGGCCAGCATTAAATCCTTCAAGTCAGAGACTCTTTTGATAAACCACCTGCCCCCCTGCGGGTCACAAAGGGTGAATCCTCCCCGGAAATGTGATCGATGCCCTGCCTGAGTCGTCCATCGATCTGGGCCTGTGTAACTAACCTGTGACATCATTTACCAGTGGGGTTACAAGACGGCCTAACACCACTGCCTTAAACCCAGGGCTCCCCTGGGACCCTCCCCAGGTGGGGTGAGGAGGCAAGGGAGCACACAATGGTGGGAAAATCCAGTGGGTTGGGGGCCAGCTCATCATTGGCCCCAGGCTCTGGCTTTCTCACCACCTCTCCCTCTGGTCTGGAAAACCGAATTTCCAAGCCACTTGTCAGTCCTTGGACTTGGAGCACAATTACTATTTAATTCAATTTACACCCCTATCCCCCACCCAGCACCCCCTCTCTATTCAACATTTTTTTCTATTCTAAAAAGGCAGTGTTTTCACAACTAATTCTATTGTTTCACAGTTACAATAAAGCTTTGTGTACTGTGGACTAATGTGAAACATCTAAAATGGGGGCGAAGAGCTTTATGACTTTATTGTATTCATATTTTCTTCTCTGCAGTGTCAGAACCCTTGTACCAATCAAAGACTTTATTCACACATTTGCTTGGTACAGAGTATCCCACTATTCCTCCAAACTTCTTAGGGAAGGATGCTAGAAGAGCAAAATATGCCACTACCTAAATATCTGACCTTGAGCAAATCACTTAATGCCACAGGCATTAGGCTCACCATAATGTTCTCATTTGTAAAAAGTGGGTGCTGAACTAGATGGTCCTTTAAGATTCCTTCCTATATACATTCCAAACTCTTTGCAGTAGTTATTTCCATGGAGACATTTTTGAGTTCTCTGTTTTTCATAATTAGCATATATGGATTTTGACATTTAAAAATAAATATTTTTTAAAATTTCTTCTCTAAAGTTCTAGAATTTTAGGATCAATCAAGCACCTATTCTATGCTCATTTTACAAGGCATTAAGAGACAGAAGACAGTGGGAGAATTCAGTTAGTGTTTGTGGAACTGAAAACTGAATCCAATAGACAGACGTGTGTCTCTTCCCTCAAAGAGCAGACACTCTAGTTGAGAAATGGGGATACCATTAAGACTGCATCTAATAAAATGTGCATTAGGACTCCAGAAAATGGAGGCCCAGAGTAATCAGGGAGAACTTCATGGAGGAGGCTGTCTCTGGGCTAGGCTTCAGAGGATGGCCAGAGTTTGGAGCACCCTGGAATACTCGGCCTCCTCTGAACCCCTCTGAGCCAGCAGCGCTTGCCCTGAGCTGCTTTGACATGTATGTATTTGTCCAGACCACACCTCATTTCCTCTGAAAGCACCTGGTGCACAAGGACTGGCTGTAAGTTGTCTTGTACTTCTCTGCGCCCCTCATCTAGCCAAGAACGGCACCTTATACACAGTAGTAGTCACACTACAAGAATCCATTGAATGAATGATCAGGGGAGAAGAAAAGGTGGAGTGAGGAGAAGTAATACATGCAACCTGAAGCCTGAACAAGCTGGGGACAGGCAGAGGACCAGGAGGACAGCATCCACTGGGGGAAGAGTCAGGGAAGGGGGTGAGGCACAGGAGAAGGAAATAAGGAGAAGGATGAGTGTGGGTGGTCCAGATTGTGAGGGATCTTGACACTAGGCACAGGGCTTCTCTATCAGAGAGATGATAGATGCTGGAGCAGGCGTCCTGGGAGAAGGTGACCTGGCAATGATGCTCAGTGATGGGAAAGGAGGAAACAAGGCACCATGCCCTAAGCAAGGCCTGTTCTCCATGGGGTGGGGGTGCACGGGAACCTGGGGCAGGCCCTCAGCACCGAGCTCCCCTCCAGGGAAGCCTGGGCTGTGGGAACCTGGGAGGACCTGGGATGAATCAAGACAGCCTGTGGGTTCATGGTAAAAGGATTCATAATGGCACCCAGCCACTCTTCCTCTGTGGGCCACAAGGCATTCTGGAAGAGCTGATTAAGCCTGAGAAGCCCCTGGTGAGAGGAGCTGGTGTTCAGCTGTTGGAGGGAAAGAAGAGGAGGAGGATTGGCTTGCCCTGGGTTCCTTTGTGAGTCAGAACAGTTGGCTCACCTAAGAGGCATCAGTGGTTTCCCGCTCACCTTCCTTCTTCTGGACTGGGATCCACACTGAACATGACCCTAAGCATAGAGATCTGGAGGAGAGAGGAAGGCTTCCATGCTCCCTTGCTATCCTAGTGACTCGGTGCTCACCTGCAAGGTGATGGCCTTCTTCCAGCCTAAGAAACCCCGGACAACCTGACATCTCTTAAATTCAGGGTCTTGGAGCACAACTTGAGTACTCCCAACTTCCAAGTGCTCTTGAATTACTTCAGTTGGAGGGAGCAACTGAGCATCAGCCCCGACCCCAAGCCCATGGTGCTGAGATCTCTGGGGATTAATTGGGCAGAAGTTATTTATACCTGTGGGAAAAAATCTCTTTTCCCTCTGGAAGCCGTATACCCAAGAGGCTTTAAGTATAAAATGGCACAGGCTCTCCTTTTTTCCCCGGGTACATTTCAACCTCACGTAGATTTCCTTCCCAAGGGCTTCAGGCATTCCCTTCTGCTCAACATACTCTTCGCTTAGGTTGTGCCTTCTAAACCAGTAAGAAGCCCACGATGGTCTCGAGGACTATGAACTTAGACACTGGCATCACCTTTCCCTCCCGACCCCCACTCAGCACACAGGCTTTACACAGGCCAGGCACTCAATAAATGGCTGTCTTTTTAAATTAGTGGGATCTCAACAGATATTTGTAGGTGCTGCTGATGACAGTGACACTTAAGAAGAGTTGAACTTAGTTCCGGTGCAGGACTTACCCAGCCTGGGTTCTTGTCCTGCCCAACCACAACCCAGCCTTGTGACCTTGAAGTCACTTCCCATCTCTGGGTCTCTGGTGATCTTTCTGGTTCCTTCCATGCCCTAGGATGGTGGATAACTATTATGTAAAGTGAGGTCTAACTGGACTATTACCCAGAGATGTGCAAATTGGAGTGAAATTTGGGGCCCTCTCCTGGCCAAAGTGATTTTAGCACCTTTACCTCCAGCAGCTGGCCCACTGTGTCCCTTTCAGTCCCTGGCTGTCCTCTGGCAGGGACAAGCAGGAGGGCCTGGCACAAATAACCTGCCAATTTATAGACTATAAGCAGTCCAGGGCACTCATGCTTCTCTCTTTCTTCTTCTCCTTCTATTTCTCTCTCTCTCTCTTTCAAATCAGGCTTAATAGAATTATGTTTGCAGAGTGTCTTGAGGATGGTTCCTCCTGAATTTGGAGTAGACAGCAAGGCCAACTTCCATTTTCTCCAAAGGGAAGTAAATTGGTGGCCAGACTTCTCCTCTCTTTGGTTGCTGGGAATGAGACCAGCAGGAGGCACCAGCACTGCCCTGTCTGCTGAGCCCCACTGTTCACTAATTGCAGCCATAATAACAGGCCCCTCCTGCTTGCCAAACCACCAGGTAGTGGAAACCGCCTCTGTCTGACTCCCAACACAGTAAGTTCATCAGCAAAATCTCAACGGGCTTCTTTACCTGGTGCCTCCCATCTCTCAGCCTCCTGTCTTAGCCTTGACTCTGATGACGGTCCTTAGGTAGCAGAATTTTTTGATCGAACCACTTCAAGTTCCAGCCTTAGCACATGACCATGCCCCTGGAGTACCAGAGGGAAATCTGGTGACTGGCATGGCCAAAGAGGCCAAGGATAAATTAGATTAACAGAAGAAAAAATATTATTCCATAACTCCAGGCTGCATCCCTAACACTGACCACATATCTGGTCCCCAAACTAGCACATTGTGTGTTAAGACCCTCAGAGATGAGAGTGTGGATGGTTTCATACATCTATCTCAACTACTGAACATGCCCTCAAGTATTCCTGCCTTGTAGGTATAAGATTAGTCTTGGTATAAGCATCATCTTGGTATAAGATTAGTCTGTATAGTTCCATTTAACCATAAGCCACCACAGATTTTCTTTTTCAAAATCCCCTGGGTTTTCCAGAAGCCAGCAAACCCTGAGTTGGCCATTGGATGACAAAAAGAACATTAAAAAAAAAAAAAAAATCCCTTGGGGAATTCAAAGCCAGTTTCTTTAAATAGCCTGAAGCCACAAATAACCCAAAATATGAGTCTGGTTTTGGTTTGACGCCCACCCCCCCCTTTTTTTTTCCAGTTCTCTATTCAGAAATGTCATAGAAATTACTGTTCTTCATCTGTTTGAATCCATATGTCTATTTCAGGTGAAAGATTCAAGACTCTCAAAGTCAAGTCTGGCTCCAGCTCACATCCTGCCCTCTCTGTCTTGAGCAGAAAGTACCTCCATAGTTGGTTCATTTCTTACCCAACAGGCTAGAGCAGGCAGAGGAAGCCTTAGTAGGCTGGCTTTTCCTGCCTCAGTGAATCAGGCTGGGATTCGGAGTGTCATCAACAAGGTGTTGCCCCAGGCAGATTACTGTGATCACTTTGATTAATTTTACCACCTAATATATGAATAGTGCATGTCTTAGTTAAGACTCTGCTTTACAGGTACTAGAAATTGAGCTGAGCCAGCTGAAAAAAGGAGAGGGCTTTATTTCCAATATGCAGTGGTGTCTCATTACCACAGACATCTGGGCTTCTCAGAGGAGAACCAGGAAGTAGCAAACCTTTGAGAACGTGATAATTTTCTCCATCTCTTATCTCTGCTTAGCACTGTGTCTGTTTTATTCTTCTCCATCTGCAGACTGTTTTTCTGTTTCTTCACCCACGTAGCAGGAGTCCCCCACCACCCAAGTGTCTACCAGTCCCTCAATTCCAGACACATCTGAGACTCATTGGCTGCCTCTGGAGTCCAGATCCCAGTTCCCAGGAAAAACAATCTGATTGGCTCAGCTCTGGTCACATGTCCACCTTGACTCAATCAATTATTATGAGGCGGAGTCATTAGTACCAAGGTGACTATCATGAATCAACCCATTGGGTTGGGGAATTAATTCTAAGAAAGAGGGCTGGTATGAGTGGCCCACACACCCCAAAATACACCTAAATTATTGTGTACTTTTTCAAGGACTTCATTCCTTTATTTATTCACTCAATGAATATGTGTTAAGTCACCAATATGTGTCACCCACTCTGCTAGGAACTGGGGCTACACTTTGGGCAAACCAGACAAGGTCCTTGTCCTCAGGGATATTTATCACCTTTGGAGAAGATACTCATTGTTTTAAAAATCATAAAAACAAATGTGAAACTATAATTATGACAAATGTTATCAAGGGGTGGGGCAAACACGTGCTAAAGTATGAATGATGGCAATCCCTGGGGGTGGGAATATAAAGTTTTAAATTTTAAAAATGTATTTAAAATTTTAAAAATTCTATAGTGCACATGTCCTTCTGTAATAATAAAAGTGTTTTTTTTTAATTTGCTTTTTTTTTTTTTTGCTGAGGAAGATTTGCCCTGAGCTAACATCTGTTGCCAATCTTCCTCTTTTCTGTTTGAGGAAGATTCACCCTGAGCTAACATCCGTTCCAACCTTCCTCTGTTTTGTATGTGGGTCGCCGCCACAGCATGGCCATTGATAGACGAGTGGTGTAGGTCTGCACCCAGGAACCAAATGTGGGCCAGCAAAGCAGAGCATGCTGAACTTAACCACTGGCCATGGGTCCGGCCGCTTTAATTTGCATTTTGAAAGGACCACTATGGTCCCTCGGTGAAGGGGCCTGGTGGGTGAGGAGGACAGTCAGAAGTTCTGCCATGGAGGACAAGAGATGATGATGGGTGGGACTAGGATGATGTCCTGGGATGGAGTGAAGGAAACGGTAGAAGGTAGAGTGGCCTCTCTTTGTCAGGGATGAGGGAGCGGAGGTGCTAAGGACAATTGTAGGTTCTTGGCCTGCATAATTGGGGGACGGTGGTGCTACTCAAGTTTTCTACATTTTTTTAGTCTGTAATATATGAGGCTGATCTAGTCAATAGCAAAAGTTCTCTTTGGCTATAATAATGATCATGATATAATAATAAAAGTAACAACAACAATAGCAATATCAGCAATGGTTTATTAAGCCCCTACTGTGTTGTGCCAGGAATTATGCTGAGTAAGCACTATGCTCATGTACTTATTCCACAAATGAGAACTTAGTCACAAACAAAAATGTCCTCCTTTGTGGAGCTCACAGGCTAGGTGGAGGAAACAATGAATTAGGTAAGGGAAAACCAAGACTTCTGGGCCCCTTCAAATCTCTATTTTTTAAATATTTGTTTGGCATTTATTTAATGAGGACTGGAAGAGAGAAACTTTTTAAAAGTGTACTTCTTTCTCTACATTCAAAGTAAGGCATTTATTACATGGACTGAAAGCAATATTTTCTGAGTCATCTTTTATTTCATGGTTTTTCATACCTGGATAATGTCACTCACCTGCTTGCTACGAGTAAAAGTAACTTATGTGGATATAGCTTCAAACTCTTAAAAGATATTTTTATTTAATTTTTTTTTGGTGAGGAAGACCATCCCTGAACTAACATCTGTGCCAGTCTTCCTCTATTTTGTATATGAGATGCCACCACAGCATGGCTTGATGAGTGGTGTGTAGGTCTGTGCCTGGGATCTGAACCTGCAAACCCTGGGCTGCCGAAGTGGAGTGCGCGAACTTAACCACTATGCCACCGGGGTGGCCATGTTAAAAGATATTTTGATTTTAAGAGGTTTGTTTGTTTGTTTGTTTGTTTTAACTTTCATGGAGGTCAGATGTTTCCTATTTTTCTGGAGTTCTTGTTGTTTTGTCTTTAATTTTGGGGGTGGGGAGAAGAGGAAGTTTTCTGAATAGTTCACTTCTTGGGAGGCATATTAAAAGTTTTGAACTTAGTTAAAAACAAATCATTCTTGGGGCCGGCCTGGTGGCATAGCGGTTAAGTGCCTGTGCTCTGCTTCGGTGGCCTGGGGTTCGCAGGTTCGGATCCCGGGCACACACCAACGCACCACTTGTCAAGCCATGCTGTAGCAGCATCCCATATAAAGTAGAGGAAGACGGGCATGGATGTTAGCCCAGGGCCAATATTCCTCGGCAAAAAGAGGAAGATTGGCATCGGAAGTTAGCTCAGGGCCGATCTTCATCACAAAAAAAACCCACAAATCATTCTTTCCAAGGAACTAGCACGAGGCCGTGCATTACTGCATATTCACCTTGCAGCTGGGGGTGACTACTGCTGACCTACAGGGCTGTCTGCTGGCAGGGTCAGGGCAGGCCCAGCCCAGTCTACAAGTGCACAGCATCCTGCATGGGCACATTGCAAGAACACTCCATGGAGATGGGAGGTGCCAGTGACAAGGGATTTTGAATTCCCACTTGAGGATGCTGTTTATTGTAGTAGGAACTGGACCATTTGTGCCAGGAGATCCTCGGGAAATCCCACTCTTCCAGGCCAAAACTCTTAGCCATTTATCTACCCTGCTTAACACATGAGGGGTCGCCACTGCTCAGATGTTTAGAAACAAAATAGAAAAATCTCACCAATGGATAGTCAAGAAACCATGTAGATAATGTCTGACTACTAATTCATGATATTACTAAAACATAAGAATGCCAGCTCTATAAACACAGGGATGTTGGTCTATTTTCTCACCATGACACACCCCTGTGCTGAGAACAATGTCTGACACATAACAAGTTTTCACTAAATGTTTGTTAAATGAATTATGATAGTAAATATTTTCAATTTTTTGGGCCCTTTGATCTCTGTTGCAACTACTCAACTCTGTATAGTATGCCTTTACTGTGACCCCGCAATTTCACTCCTAGGTATAGATCCAAGAGAAATTAGTGCCTATGTCCACCAAAAAAGTATACAAAAAATATTTATAGTGGCATTATTCATAATAACTCAAAACTGAAAGCCATCCTAATGTCCACCAATGCTGAGTAGATCAGTAAATGGTGTTCCATTCATACAATAAAATACTATACACCAATGATAAAGAACAAACCACTACTACATGAAACAGACTGGCTGAAGTCACAGACACAATGTTGAGCAAAAAAAGACAGACTCAGAGGGCACATACTGTATGATTTCATTTATACAAAGTTCAAAACAGCCAAAATTAATTTATGGTGCTAGAGGTCATATTAGTGGTTGTCTCTGAGAAGGATGATCTGGGAGGGGGCACAAAGAACTGTGGTGTGCTGGAAACAGTCTCCATCTTGATCTGGGTGGAGGTTTTCAGCTGTGCACTACAGTTGTGCACTTCAGTGTATGTATGTTATGCCTTGCTATGGACTGAATGTCTGTGTCCCCCAAAGTTCATTTGTTGAAATCCTAATCCCCAATGTGATGGTATTGGAGATGGAGTCTTTTGGAGGTAATTGGGTCGTGAGGGTGGATCCTCACGATGGGATTAGTGCCCTTATAAGAAGAGACACAAGAAATCATATTTTCTCTCCACCCCACCATGTAAGGAAATAAGGAAGAGGGCCCTCACCAGAACCCATCCATGCTGGCACCCTGATCTCGGACTTACCAGCCTCCAGAACTGTGAGAAATAAATGTCTGTTGTTTACACCACCCAGTCTACGATATTCTTACTATAGTAGCCAGAATTGACTAAGACATACCTCAATAAAAAATTAAAAAATGAATGATAAAACTAAACAAACCAGCCCAGATAAATCTCCATAAGATTCTGGTGAGTCAAAACAATGCAAGTTGCAGAAGGATATTAACAGTATACCATCTATGTAAATGTTAAAAATAAAAAACAATATTATACATAATGTACATATGTTTAGGGATATATACGTCTGTGGTTAAAGTATTAAAATGGACAGAAAGGATACACACCAACTTCAGGATAGTGGTTACCTCTGGTGAGAGAAGAGAACCAGAAGATTCTGTAATTGTAGTAATACGTCTTTTAAAAAGTAATTGAATGTGGTAAAATGCTAATATTTGTTAAAATTGGGTGGTGAGAACTTATTTTTCATATTCTTCTCTGTACTGTGAGGTATGCTTGAAATATTCATGATTTTTAAATAATTTATTGAAAATGAAAATGTAAAATTAATCAGTGGGAACAACGAACGTGCTTTGATAAGCATAGAAACCAGAATTTTGTGGTTATGGATGTCAGTTCCAGTTTTATATCAGTGTCAGCAATCTATTTCTATATTTCATTATTGTTGCACAGCATCAAGTCTTGATTCTCATGAAGACAGTCCTCACAAATATGACAGTCTTGAAGCAATTTGTCTTGCAGTATTCTGACACTCTTCAATGAAACTGATCCAGAAGCTTAAAAGAAGAGCAATAAGAATTTTCTGTTTCTGGGCTGGCCCCGTGGCTTAGTGGTTAAGTCTGCGCGCTCCGCTGCTGGCGGCCCGGGTTCGGATCCCGGGCGCGCACCGACGCACCGCTTCTCCGGCCATGCTGAGGCCGCGTCCCACATACAGCAACTAGAAGGATGTGCAGCTGTGACATACAGCTATCTACTGGGGCTTTGAGGGAAAAATAAATAAATAAATAAAATTAAAAAAAAAATAAGAATTTTCTGTTTCAAAGTTATACTACTAATAACACCTATGACTGCTCAAATTCTTAAATTAATTCCATTTCAAGGTCAATGAAGGGTTCCTCTGCTAGTTTTTAGCTTCACTGTTCACCAAAAAATACTTTTCAGATATACTTTTTAATCTTATAAGACGTTCAACGATGCCATTTAAAAAATGTGATATCTTAGAGTCTTAAGGTGTCAGATATCTTGCAAAATTTCAAATCAGAATTATTTTTTAATATGGAGCTGTGACTTGATTTTGATTTTGTTGCTAACACTTTCTTAAGTTGTTAATACAATAAAATCTCAGTACTGCAAAGCAGCGTCAGCCCACTCAGGTTTGTAAAAGCACCAGCTGCAGCATTCAAGTTAAATTGAATCCATTTAAATAAAAGAAGTATTTAGCTAATAACAGGTTTTCTTTAACCAGATAGAGAGTAATTTCTTGTGGTAATTTCTTTTCTCAATTGAAATGGTCATACTAGCATCTTGCTCTGGCCTGAACAGTAAAAGGTAAATTTTGGATCTCACTGCCCATCTTATTACATTAACCCTAAGATGTCTGAAAAGTCCTCAGTGTGAAGACTACGCCTCAGCACCATTGAGATGACATATACAATGTATTTTAAGATGCTGTCTTCTTGATAATAGCTAATGCTGGATGTGTGTATCATATAATGACGATTTAACCCTGGTACAGGCACAACTTAATAGAAGCCACTTCTCTCTCATTTTCCCCCATCGTTTTCTTACCATTTGAATGTCATTATTACATTTTTGTCAACATTTCATAGCACGATAAAAAAATCTTCCTTGTAACAGCTTTTCTGAATGCATACATGGCAAAGGAGTGTGGTGGGGAAAGAGTGTGGGTCTGGATTTGGATTCTGTCTACCATTATTCTTTGTGCAATCTTTGCACGTTGTTTAACCTTTCTAAGCTTCAGTTTCTTGTCTATAAAATGGAGATAATAATGCTTACCTTATGGGGTCATTGTCAGGTGAACACGAGATAATTCATGTGAAATAGCACAGTGTGGGCACAGGGTAAATCCCAGTATATGTTAGCCATTATTATTATTTATTATTATTACTATTATTATTTACTAAAATAAGCACCATTTGTCCTCTGGTCTTGCTGGTTTGTAAAGATCGTACATAACTTTAATCTTCAAACATCAAGCAAGTTGGATTCATTCATTCATTCAATAACTATTGAGAATTTACTCTGGGAATAAGATATACCAGAGCCCTGCGCTCAGGGAACTTGCATTTCCAGTGTGATCTGTGCACGTGCAAATCCCTCTCTGGACAGAGTGATCAGGCAGTGGTTCTTGATGCTGTTTCACAGCAGCCCGCTCCTTCAATGTTCTTGTTGCCCGATTATTAATAGGTCTTATTAATAATAGCTTCAAGTTTCCTAAGCTTTTCCTTAATAGTATGTTCTCCTTCAAGTGCAATGTGTTATGTGTGGCACTGTGAGTGCATTTTCATCACCCAGACTTCTTTGCATATGTTTTTACAAAAACATTAAGCTGTTCATTCTCCATGGAATGAAATGGAAAGCCTTGTTTTCATGCTCTACTTTGTTTAGTCACAAATGGCATTGCCACTTGGCAGGGTCTGTAAAACTAATTTGCGAAATTTACTACACAAAACATATTTAGGACTTGGGTAATTTTTATTGCCATAAAAGATGACTCCCCAAAACAACTAAATAACTTTGTGCTCTCTTGTCTTTGAGTGGCTTTGCATGAGCATTTTCGGCACATTGCTGCCATAAACTATTGTCAGTGAGGATGATGCTTTGAAGAATTGTTCTGAGGTAGGATATCTGATATCTTGGTCCTGATTAAACTCATCACACCCATCATCAAACTTTCTTCTTAAATGTCTTGTTTTCACCTGTGAAATCCATTTTTAGTTTGAAGGGTAATTAAGTCCACTTGAAGAAAATATACATTAGCGATTCAGGCACTCATATCTAATAACTATAGTAGGATAGTGCCTCAATGAGAAGTATAACATATAAATTAGTCATCGCAGGACTGACTATTGAACTATAATGCGTACATTAGCCCTGTGGTCACCAATGTGTTTCCATTTGGAATTACAACACATCTGGATGTGGGTATTATTTATTATTTGAGTTTTAAACATAGTTTTGGAAAATTAATTCTTACGGTATAACGTGTAACAGGATCCCTTCTATGTAAAGAGATATACAGATGTGTTTCAGGCACTGTCAGTGCCCTGCTCGTTTCCCCTCGGTCCACCCCAGAGATCCGCAGCTTCATTGGGGTTTCCTTACACAATGGCAGCCCCCGCCCTCAAGCACCTGTGTCTCTCTGAGGGCTTACTCTGGCTGTGTGCTGCTGGGGGCAACCTGCAACCAATGAGGGACTGGAGTTGGTGGATAAATCCCCCAACTTCCTTGTCCCTTGGACAATTCTGAGGTGTGTTCTACACAGGCTCTCAGGGGGCACCATGGGATTGAGCCCCACTTGCCTAAAACACTAACCTGTTCATTACGTACCTTCATTGGCTTTCTCCCTTTCCTCACTTCCCCACTCCCTCACCATGCTTCTTTGGATCATGTCCCTCCAAAATTACTGGCATCCAAATCATTGCCATGGGACTGCTTTGAGGGAGCACACAGTTCGACACTATGTAACACATATCAAATGACGTGGAAGGATTCACACCTGATAAGGGTCTAGTAGGCACAAATTGAAGTGGCTTCCAGCTCACAATAGTTCTCCACTGACCACATATATGCTACCTTTATCCTTTTGCGGAATTGTTCTCCTCCCAAAGGGAACTGCCTCCCTGGGCAAAGTGATTGGTTGAGGTTGGGCATCTGATCCAAGCCATTAATAATACCCCACACCCTGGCAATTGTGATTGGTCCATGGAGCAAATGTAACCCACACTGGACTAATCAGAGACCATTCCTGGGATTTTTCTAACTGCTGCTACGGGAAGGGAACTTCTTTCCTCACAGAGCTATGAAGCTATGAGCCCAGAGCTGACCTCAGCCATCTCTCTCACCACCCAGAGAAGCCTGCTCACCATGAGAGGGTACACAGTGAATTCTCAGAGGGAGGTGAGAGTGACAAGAGCGTCTTCATGGCACTTGAATCCCTAGGGCAGCTGATCCTAAACCAGCTCCCTTCTGTCCCTCCCCACAGGTTGGTTATGTATGCTTCCCTATACCTCACCATGTTGGCATAAGCTAGCTAAAGTATTTATCATTTACAACCAAAGAAGCCTACTTATAGATGTTTTACTCTGGGGCAGAAAGTCAGATTGGGATTGAGGGTGTGGAGCAGGAGGATCACTTTTCGGAGACTGTGTTTTTCAGTTTTACAATTTCCATTTGATTCTTTTTTACAGTTTCCAGATCTCTCCTGAATTTCTCATGTCTTCACCCAATATATGCATCTTTTACTGCAGACTTGCTAACATATTTATCAAAGTTACTTTAAAGTCCTTGTCTGCTAATTCTGACATCTGGGTTGTTTGTGAGTCTGTTTCTATTGACTGGTTTATCTCTTGATTGTGGGTCACATTTTTCTTTTTATTCACATACGTAGTAATTTTTGTAGAGTGAACATTGTGAATATGTTCTAGAGATTGGACTCTGGTATCTTCTTCGGACGAGCATTTTCTTGCAGTAGGCAGGGAAATTACTGGTGGATCATATGACTGAAAACTTGCTTTTAGGTTTTGGTAGGATGAGTCTATTTTAGTTTTAACCTCAGTGCTAGGGTGAATGCCTTAGTCAGAGATGTAGTCTTTACTCTTAGAGTGTGGCCCTTCCATGGTTTCAATTGTAAGCTTGAGCTGTTTACCAAACCCCTATAACTTGGTGAGACTTTCAACTCCAAACTCTGTCTCCTCTGTGATGGGCAATTGCTGAAATCTGCTCAATCTTTCAGCCATCAGCTGTTGTTTCCCCTTGGACTCTTTGGAGTCTCACCTGGACATGTACACTTCAAGGGTCAGCCAAGGATTTGAGAATTTATACACACATTTGGGGGCTTCCCAGTCTGTGACTCTCTCCTTTACAGAATTTTCTCCTCAATTTTCAGCCATTCTAGTTGTAAACTCCTTCTCAGAATCATCAGGCCAATACGCCTGTGGCTTTAGTTCCTCAATGACCCCCACCCTGTGCAAGCTGACTGTGGTTCTCAAAGTGTGGTCCTTGGACCAGTAGCATTAGCATCACGGGGGAACTGGTTAGAAATGCAAAATTTTGGGCCCCACCCAAGACCTAGTGAATCAGAAACTCTGGGAGTGGAGCCCAGCAATCTACATTTTAACAAGCTCTCCAGAGATTCTAATCTACACTAAAGCTTGAGAAGGCCTGCCTTAGGGGAAAAGCTATACAAATGCGGGTCTCACCCAGAGTGGTTCCCTTTCTTTCCTGTCTGGATGCTCTCCAGTGCCATCAAATAGGCTTTTTGGTGGTGGTGGTGGTGGTGGGGGCGGTTGTCCAGAATTCATAATTATTGTTTGTAGAGGGATCAGCCTTAAACAAGCTACTCTGTCAGATGGGAATTTGGACATTAGCTTTTTAGTATATATTCTATACTATATACTGTTTGATCCCCCCCCAAGCATATACATTCTTTGTAATTTTAAAAATAAATTTAAAATATTTTAAATTGAGATTTGAATACAATGTTTGTGAAACTCTGGAAGCACCTTATAGCTTTATGGAACACAGCTTGAAAATTTCTAGTTTAAACCATATGATTGACAGTATGATTTGGAATTAGCTTCAACCATGCATACGAGTATCTCCATGGCAACTGTCACCATAGCATCAGGCCTATGACAGAGGTGGTAAATGAGCTTGTGCAGAGTGGAGAGGAACGCAGTGTGGTATCTTCCTGGTCCCCATTCCAAGAAACCCCAGAGACCTGCCTTGCACCTTGATAGAAGAAGCCTGCAGGTAGTGACCAGAAGAAAATGACCTCTTTGCTAAGAGCAGCCACATTTCCCACATTCCAACCTGCTTTCAGGAGGCTCTTCTTAAACTCCCGTGGGTCGGATTCATACCAGCTTTGGTTCATCACGCCTCACATGTTAACCTCATCTGCTCACATTCCCCAAAGTGCAGAGGGTCGCTCTTCCTCCGTGAGAAGCAGAGACTCTCCCTCAAGAGGAAATTTACCTTACGTTTTGCAGTAAGACCTATGGAATGGAGAGAAAGTACATCTAAAAGATCACTCCAGCCTTCTCCCCATCCACCTGAGACAGACCCAGTGGTGTTTCATCCACTAGGGAGCAGGCACTGGGCAGTGCTTCTCCAAATTTTCTTTTTCCTTTCTTGTTTTTTTTTGAGGAAGATTGGCCCTGAGCCAACATCTGTTGCCAATCTTCCTCTTTTTTTTTCTTTTTTGTTTCTCCCAAAAGGCCCCAGTACATAGTTGTATATCTTAGTTGTAGGTCTTTCTAGTTCTTTTATGTGGGACGCCACCTCAGCATGGCTTGATAAGAGATAAGTACGTCTGTGCCCAGGACCCAAATCAGCCAACCCTGGGCGGCCCAGGCAGAATGCGCGTACTTAACCACTGTGCCACCAGGCCAGCCCCAATGCTTCTCCAACTTTAATGTGCACATGAGTCCCCTGGGGATCTTGTTAAAGTGTAAATCCTGATTTAGTAGGTGTTATGGGCTGAGCTGTGTCCCCTCAAAAGTCCTATGCTGTACCTCAGAATGTGACTGTATTTGGAGACAGGTCTTTAAAGAGGTAATTAGGGTTAAATGAGGTCTTTGAGGTGGGTCCTAATCCAATGTGACTGGTCTCCTTCCAAGAGGAGATTAGGACACAGATACACACAGAGAAAAGACCATGTGAAGACACAGGAAGAAGGCAGCCATCTACAAGCTAAGCAGAGGCCCCAGAAGAAACCAACCCTGCTGACACCTTGATCTTCTAGCCTCCAGAACTGTGAGAAAATAAAATTCTGCTGTTTAAGCCACCCAGTCTGTGGTACTTTGTTATGGCAGCCCCAGCAGACTAATACAGTAGGTCTGGGGAGGGAACTGAGATTTGGCATTTCTAACAAGCTCCTGGATGACGCTGATGCTGCTGGTCCAAGGTCCACACTTTGAGTAGCAAAGACCTGGAGAATCTGGTTCCTTTTTGTTTTATAGCATTGTCAGCAGCTTCCCAAGACACCGGGCAGGTAGGGGAGGAGGACACTTTTTCTCAAACTCTGCGGTCTTTAAGATGGCTAAGGCAATTGTTCTCAGCCTTTTTATACTGGCAGCGCTTTCGAAATATTACAAATATGGTGGCACCTTCCAAGGGATGAGTCACAGGCTAGGTTATGTAAACGAATGAAGTGGGCAGGATATAACAACAGGGCATGATGGATGCAGTAGGTAACCCGGGCAGCTTGTCCCTCGTCTAAAGTGGGCAGCTGCTCCCCTGTCTCCAGGCCAGAATATGAGCTTAGTGTGGTCAGATTTCCCAAAATTTCAAGAGAAGTTAGAAATTTGGATTCTTACATTAAATCTCTAGATTTTTAAACTTCTAAATGTTGGCAACTCCGTCAATTTATTTTTGAAATGTAAGGCAAAGGAGCTCCTGAGGTTCTAGATATGTTCTTGATCTATATCTTGTTTTGAGAGTATACACAGTAAAAATTCATTAAGCAGTACAATTAAGATTTCTGCAGTTTACTACTTGTAAATTATGCCGCGATAAAAAATCTGCATGGGAATGCTGCACAGCAAGCTCAAGACAGTTGTTACCTGTGGGGGTGGAGGCGGGGAAGGGATGGGGTTGGCTTTACCTGTATCTCTAACATTATGTTTCTTTAAAAAGATAGAGAGAGCTGAAGCAAATATGGGAAAATATTAACAGCTGTCTTATCTCAGTGGTATCTAGGTTTTCTGCTTTATTATTTTCTGTATGTTTGAAGTATTTCATAATTAAACATTTGTAGTATTAAAAAAATAAAGCCTGAGTATACCAATACTGCATAGGCCAAACTAAACCCCTTGGAGGTTACTGAACCATTTTCTTGGTCTCCCTCTGGAACTGTACTGCTGTTTAGGTAGGAATGTTTGCTGCTCTGACCCAGCTTTCCTACATGCTTCAGTAAATACCTGCCCCCTCCTTGCCACGGGTGTGACGTGAGATATCACATCTCACGTGATACCCTACCCTACCCACTCAGCCCATATGACCTTTATCACCAGCCTCAGCTGTCATAAAAATAAAGTTTATACATCAACCCAAATCTGCAGACACTCTGTGTTGGGTTCACAGTCCAGAGCCACCAGAGAACGGGCTTCTCTGATCCTGAAAGCAGTACAGCCTAGTGGTTAATCTCACAGGGTAGAAACTTGGCCCTTGCAGTTACTAGCTGCACACCCTTGGGCAAGTTAGTCTGAGCCTCAATTTCCTCATCTGCAAAGTGGGAATGATAACAGTACCTACATATTTGGGTTTCTGAGAAGATTTAAGTTTGCTGAGTGCTTGGTGCATTACAGTTCAATAATCATTAGCTATTATTAAGTACTTAACATTAGTGCAATTTTACTTTAAATATCTTTCTTACATCATGGATTAAGTCTGAGGCCACAGAGTTACTAAATTGGTAGCTGACCACCAAGCCTCAAAGGGAAAATACTTTCAACTCTGATGCAAGCAGCAAATGTGATCAAACACTGTCATGGCTGCCACTGCAGAAGCAGAGGCAGTCAAAACTCACTTTCTGCCTCCGAGGAACCAACCTGTTTCTGTCCTTCGTGAAGGACCCCAAACTACTAAAGCAAACTTTAATGGAAAAGAGAATTGTAGAAGCTCCAGGCTGGTTAATTTACTGGCTGCCTCAACCCTCAGGGGTAGGGCACCCACCCCTCCCTTTGGACAGTGGTGTTGCCAGGGCAGCCTGGCTTGTTGACATTCAGGGTTGCTGTTTGGGGCTTGTTGCTCAAGGTAATCCTCCCAGGAACAGCACCCTGCTGGCGGCTTTGTAGCCCAAAAAGGGCTTTAGCAGTGACTAATAAAGCTGTAAAGGATGCATACAGATCCAAGAAAATTCATTCCCTAAAGGAATATGATTTCAACTCCTTTTCAGTTGGTGCTTCTTTGCCTTTTAAGCCACAAGATTTAGTTTCTCTGTCTGAAAGTCCAGTTCTCCCATGCTGCATTCTCCAGAGAGACCGTTTTCTCTGGTAAATCACTGAGACACGATTGGTGCCTGGAAGAGGGGAGAGGAGCTAATTACCCCGAGAGTACATTTCCTCTATGGGGCTTTCCTTGCATTTCAGGAGATGTACTCTTTCAGCACTTCTGCTGTCTCCAGTTCAGAGAGCCCCCTTTCCCTTCCGTTCATCTAAAACTCCTGCAGCACTTACTGTGCTCTGTCCTGCAGAACCTGGGAGTTTTCCTGGCCTTTTCCACCCTCCTTCACCCCTAAATTGGTTCCCTACCTGAGTTCTATTCCATCAGTGTCTCTGACCTCTCTCTCCCGCCACTGTCCCAGTTCAGGCCCTCACACCCTTCCCTGGTTACCGCAGCAGACGCATCTCTCTGGTCTACCTACCCCTGAGCTTGCCCTCATGCAATGCTCCTCCACTCTGCTGCCAAAACAGTCTTTCCAAAGTGTAAATCTGATGCCAGCTCTCAGCTTAACATCCTTTAATGCCACCCCTCCCCCACCCACACACAGTTTCCAGAATAAATGTTCCCAGTACTGCCAGAAATCTGGATTTTTATGTGAATTCCCCCATCCCTTTTTTTGTGTCTCTTTAAGAGTTATTATACTTTACACATTAAAAAATTATAAAACATTGCAATGTCTCCCACCCACTCCTGGCCCCCAATTCCCCATGTGAAGAGGCCACCCCAGTTACCAGTTTCTTCTGTAGCCTTTCAGACATACACACACACACACTCACACACACATACATACACTTTTTTTTTTTTTATAAATTCAATTTTTTTTTATTCCTTTTTTCTCCCCAAGGCCCCAGCAGACAGTTGTATGTCATAGCTGTACATCCTTTCTAGTTGCTGCATGTGGGACACCGCCTCAGCATGGCCGGACAAGCGGTGTGTCGGTGCACACCTGGGATCTGAATCCGGGCCGCCAGTAGCAGAGTGCATGCACCCAACCGCTAAGTCACGGGGCCGGCCCCATACACTACCATTTTTATACAGATGGTAGGCCATCTTTTTTATGTAGGTATAAAATTTTAAAACTCTGAAGGTCAAACAAGATCCATTTGCATCCATGGGTTATGAGTCGTGTAGGCATGTGCTTAGATCCACATAACTGAAAGTTCCCTGAACACAGGGGCAGTGCTTTGTCTTGGCATGCCCCTCTATACCTGGCATGATGCCTTGCACACAGTTGGCACTCAATAAGTACACTGCCCAGCCACTGAAACATTTATTAAGCACCACTCTGTGCCTACTGCTGGGTCTGTCACAGACTTTGAGGTGAACTGTGATGTGAGCAACCTCTGAGGAAACATATGAGAACAGTTAGTTCTAAGTCTGGTTAAATGTCCAGCCCTGTGGAAACATAACCAGAACTCAGCTGGCTATAGGTTCAGAACCTGCCTACCTCCCATTTTTCCTGGTTACCCGGGTCTACAACAACAGGACAGAAACAGCAAATCACTCCCTGTTCTTGGGCTTGCCCTAACGGGGTGGCTGCTTGTGCTGACGGCCCAGCCCCGACAAGGCGCTGACACCGGCATTCCCAAGCCAGCTGTCATTCCCAGGAGCGGAGTTCCCATTTCTTGCCCTCCACCAGGTAAGGCAAGCCGGGACGGGACAGAAACCACAGGCACAGGCAGCTTGCTGACTCTTCTCGAGGCGCTGGGCTGGGCTGGGCTGGCTGCTGGAATGAGTAAGGCCTTTTCAAGCTTCTTCATGTTGGGAGAAGACTCATTTCTCGGGAGGTCTGGGACCCTCTCCTAAGTTAGATTCTATTCACTCACTTCCCTGTGTTCACAGGTCACCTCTGGCTGGTCAGCATGTAAGATGGTTGCAGGACAGGGGGAAATTTTCAGTTCATGATAAAGTGGACCCCACTGAAGAACTGTAACAAACTCATCACATTTCTCTCCCCCACCCTCTGGGCACTGATTTCCAATTGTTTCCATAGTGACGCAGGAGGGTGGTTTCTGTGGGCAGCATGCTCCCGTGAGAGGGTCGCAAGCAATTTCCCTGGAACTGTACTGTGAAGTCATCCCTTTCTCTCCCACTCAAGGGACCATTCAGGAGGGAACATAACCTTGTTCTAAGATTCACCTTGAATTTATCTAATTATAGTGAGATATGAATCTTATTCCCAAAACTCAAGTGGACGAGACTTGTCATATTCCCTTTTTTCTTTATTTTAAGTTACCTCGGGCTTGGAAACCTCATCCTCTGGGCTGGCAGGAAAATAATAATGGTGGTGGTGGGGTGGGGCAGGCTCCCCTCTTCCCTGGGGATGTGTGAAAATCCAGGAGGTTATGGGGCCTGGGAAATGGGGACGGGTCCACTCTTCTCCTGAGAGCAAGGCTTCTGCTGATATCCCCAGCGTGTCCCTGCAGAGAAGGAGGCTGCGGCAGCTTCCGTTCCAAGCTTGGGAATCTTGGCTGAAGCTGGGAATCCTAGGCCAAGGCTCTAAGCCTCAGAGAGACACCACAAAGCCTCATCATGGAAGTTCTGCCATCCTGCCACCTGCTGCAGGCACCATAGGAAGCATGTTCCGGTCTGTGATGCCTGGAGTCCACTAATCTCCAATCCCTCCCAGGCTTCCAGGCTTCCAGAAAACAGAAGCCAGCTTGTCTGCACAAAAAACTTCTGCATTCCGCCCCCAAACCAAATCTCCTTGAGGCAAGGCTGGCTTCTTTCTCAGAAAGAAGAAATAAAATACAGGAAAAACAAACCCCACGCTAATAGCTCAATATGTTATCCTACTACCTAATTTACATTAGAATAAACTAATCATTCACAAATTTCAGTACATCACAAAATTCAGGACTTGTCACAACTTAATTGTGCCACGCATCACCGCGTGTGCGACACCACCGTGGTTTTGCTCTAAAGTAGGGCTAAAAGATGGAAGGATGCTCTGTCCTCACCCTTGCTTTATTCCCTGCATTCACTGACTGGTGTCAGAACAAAAAAATGAAAACCCTTCTCTCTGAGGAAGCAATTTCTAGCCAAGATTATCGAAAGGGGTGTTGCTCAGTGCCCTAATTAACTGTCCCAAACCCAATCAACGATGAAAATGCGGGCATCATCTTATTATGATAATTAAGCTATGTTGGTTAAAGTGGAAGCAGCATTAAGACCATTTGTATTACTGAAGCTATCTTCTCCACGTAATTAGCACTTTCTTAAAAACAACCTTAGTTTTTCAAGTTCATCTGACTGGGGACAGAATCATTGAAGCAGAGCCGAATGGCGTCTGGTTTATGAGAGGTCTGAGTCAATAACATGGTGATTGGTTTTTAAAAGATCGTGGCCGGCATGCATTATTATATATAATATTTGGGCAGGCGTGTGGCCAAGCACTTGAAGTAGCAAATTGGGAACCTTGAGGTTTGAGTTCTTCAGGATGTGTATTCCAGCTGTGTACTAACTAGGACCTCGGCGGCCGGCCTCCAGGCTGGCTCTGCAGCTGATACCACTGCTAAAACACACGGCCTGGGACATCCTCAGCCTCTGCTGGAAGCAATGGCTAATGTCCTGGACAGAGCTGCATCTGTCTAAAGGTTAGCCATCATGAACAGATGCTCACCACCACTCACACCTAAAGAAATATAAATGCAAACAAAAACTGAAAATCATTTTTACCCATCAGATGGACAGTGATTAACACTATTGATAATACAAAGCATGGGTAAGCTTGTGGGCAAACAGTAGACTCATAAATCACTGATAGGAGTATAAAATGGACTAGTCTTTTCAGTGGGTAATTGTCAAGGTCTATTCAAATTTTTAAACGTTCATGCCCTTTCTCCTGGCAGTTGCATCGCTAAAAATTTACCATACAAATATACTCACAAGTGTATGACAAGAAAAGAAAAACGTACAAGGATGTTTCCTGCAGAATTGGTTGCAATTGCAACAAACTGGAAACCAATTAAACGTTTCTCAATAGAGGTCTGGTTAAATACATTAAGGGAAAGCCATACAATGGAATTATGTGACCATTTAAAAGGATGCGGTCAATCTTGCATGCTCAAGTGGGAAAAAAAACCCTCTAAGATATAGTATTAAATAGAAAAAACAAGATGCATATAAAATGCTGACATATTTTTTTCTGGAAGATAGACAAAATATTAACATGGTCATTTTGCTAACATACCTATAATCTAAAAAAAATACACAGTACCTGGGAAATGGTAGACCATTTTTTCCCCCTTCTTTGTACTTTTTGGTATTAAAGCAATGTTTTTAAAGAATGAGGCTATATGTATATAAAAGTTGAAAGATGTCTGTGAGAGATTGTATTTTCCTAAAATGGCCAGAGCTATATTCCCGGTTCCATACGTCCTTCTAGAACCTTGTTACTCCCCATCAGGAGATGGTTTATTCCCTTCCTCTGGAAACTGGGTGGGACTTTGTGACAGCCTCAACAACTAGAATGCCATGGAATTGACACTGTGTGGCTTCTGGGGCTATGCATAAAATGGCCATACAGCTCTGTCTGGGTTGTGCTCTCTCTTGGGATGCCTGCTTAGAACCCAGCTACCATGTTACAAGGAATCCCAACCCAACCCACAGTTGAGTGCTTTTGTGTATATTCACGGAATTGTGCAAACGTCACCACTATCTAATTCCAGAACACTTCCATCACCCCAAAAAGAAACCCTGTACCCCCCGATCCCTCTACCCCCATGCCCTGGCAATCATTAATCTATTTTGTGTCTCTATGGATTTGCCTATTCTAGACATTTCATATAAATGACATTGTATGATATGTGGCCTCTTGTATCTGGCTTCTTTCACTTAGCATACTGTTTTCAAGGTATATACACATTGTAGCATGTATCAGTACTTCATTCCTTTTTGTGGTTGAATAATATTCCATTGTATAAACATACTTTTGTTTATCCATTCATCAGTTGATGGACATTTGGGTTGTTTCCACTTTTTGATTATTAGGAATACTACTGCTGGGAATAGTCACGTACAAGGTTTTGTGTGGACATGTTTTCAAATCTCTTAAGGTAAGTACTTTTACATCACTTATTAATATTAAATGATACATAATACACAATAATTAAATGATAATGAATAACAACAAATACACATAATTAAAGTAATTCTTATTCATTAAAGCAGGTTTCCTAACAGCAGCAAATCTGACCCCTCGTGGTAATTCAGATGTAATATGGAACACTGGGTAGACCTACAGTAATAAAATGGCACTATTTCAAACTCAGATTTTTCACTAATTTACACAAACCTTTCACCAAATCAGTCTGAATTAATTAGACACCACTTTACTGTCTCTACCTAAAAATACTAGGGCTATTATGTGCTCTTCAAAATTCCTCTCTTTATGTTGCAAAACGAAAGAAAACCTATCATTTTAATTTGACATACAGGGAGGGACTTGCGTCTCTTTAGGAATCTGGGGTTTGATTTAGAATTCTTGTGAGCACAGAACCTTGTGCCATGCTGTGACTTACCTGTCTGGGTTTACCTAATAAAAGTTCAATAAAAATAGGCTGTATTTTTTAAAATTCTGGATTATACAAAAACTCACTTACATGGGAGTCTGGGATCACATTAGAACCTCCACCAGTAGACTATCATGCAAATAAAAGCTCTACTGCAAGGTTCTTCATCAATAGACACCATTTCTCTTCAGGATGGTCTCGCTTTTCCCCTAGGGCCTGCTGCTGGCTTCTCCAGCTAGCCTCATCACAGACTTTCCAAGTGTGCCCATCTGCTTCCTGTACAATTAGTAAGGAAATAATTGGGGCACTGCTGTAGAGGCCAATTGTAGCGAAAAGACCACACAAGTAAGAAAGTGTGGATATGTTCTCCAGCGGAAAATTACAAGTTTGCTTGGTTTCAATCATTGGCACCAAGTCTTGGGTTCCTCATCACTGAATTGACTTCTTTCTACTTGGCTTTCTCTTGGCCAATGTCCTGGCACACTATCAGAGGAAAAAATAATTAGAAAGAAGTGTCTTATAGGGCTGAGAGGCACTGGTAGCTTACCAGATGGGGATAATCATGGATCTTCAAACAAATCCTTGACCAGGCAGTAGCACCATTTGTCTTCTTGCCTAAATCAACTATATGCAGTGTTCATACCTCCTGAAACACCTGCGTACGGAGACAGCTGGGACGTTTGCTTGGTTTTCTCTCCTTCTCAGAGGAACCCGTTGGTGGCTCTTCAGTACCAGGTGGGTCTTCAGTGACCCAACTGTAGTTAGCCCCAAAGAGTTTTCCAAAAGCTTCCCTCATCTTCTCAGAGTTCTTATGTTGCTGTGGAGGAAAGGGGCCCATCTCATTCTTGGTTCACTCATGATTCCGGTTATGTGAGTACGGGGTGGGGTGTGAAGGTGGGAGAAGCAGCTTTATTATTTTTATAAAAATGACTCCTGCTAATTGTAAAAATATCAAAGTATAGATATGCAGTTAAAAAGCACCTGACATGTCACCTTTCAGAGGTAACAAGTATATCACTTTGGTGAGTGTTTCTAGTAATCTCTCTGATGCGTATAATTATTCATACAGCATTTCTCAAATACATTTGAGAGCATGGTGTTAATTTGTGCTCCTTGGGAAGCTGACCCTGAGACAAGGATGGGAAAGGAAGCAATTCACTTGGGAGGTACAGCAAACAATACTGAGGAATGGGAAAGTAAGACAGGGAGGGTGAGGCAGCCAATTAAGGGTGGTTATCAAGTTAGTTGCTACTGTGGGTGGATGCAGCTTAATCCCACAGAGGAACTCTGGGAAATGGTGTAGTACATGTACATGCCTCAGAGATATCTCATTGGAAGAGTGAGGGAGCAGGAGTATTTATACCCCAGTATTATTGGCTGAGGCTGCCCCCAGTAGGTATTAATTCTGAGCACTTCCAGCCTGAACAGCCTTCAGAGACATTGGAGAAAGCCCCCCAGGAAAGACAGTAAGATGCTAGCAGGCAGAGGATAGCCAGACACACACACAGAAGTGGTACTGCTTGAAATATGTGCCAAGCACTGTTCTAGGTGCTGGGACACAGCAGGAAACAAAACAGAAGAAGAGCCCTGCCCTCATGGAGCATTTCTTCTTTTGGGGAACAGACGATAAACAGGGCAAGTAAAAAACATATGGAGTGTGTTACCTGGTAACAAGGACTGTGGAGAAAAATAAGTACTGTGGCGTTCTGGGGAGGAGGGGGAAGGGGTTGGCTGTAATCAGCAAAAGAGGGATCAGAACAGGCCTCACTGAGAAGATGACACTCAAGTAAAGACCCAAAGGAGGGGAGGGGAAGCCCACCATATGGTTACTTGGGTGAAGAACATTCCAGAGGAAACAGCAAGCGCAAAAGGCCCTAAGGCAGGAATGTCCTGGTGTGTGAGGAACAGCAAGGCCTATAAAGCTGATGCAGGTGAGGGGGAAAACAGCAGGAGAGGAAGCCCCGCAGAGCAGAACCTTGCTGCCACTGCATGCCTTAGGCTCCTAGCTGGAGTGAGACGGAAGAAAGTTACAGGAGAGCTGGAGCAGAGGATGACAGAATTGAACTGAGGTTTTGACAGGATTGAACTGAGGTTTTAACAGGATCGCTCTGGCTGCTGTGCTGAGAATGCACTGAAGAGGGGCAAGGGTGGAAGCAGGGAGAACAGTGAGGAGGCAACTGCAGTACTCCAGGTGGTAGCAGTAGAAGAGTGAGAAGCAGTTGGATTCCGGAAATATTTTGAAGGTAGAGCCAAGGTGATTTGTGGGCAGGCTGGATGTGGGATGCGAGAGAAGGAAAGAAGTCAGTGGATTTGGCCTGAGCAACTGGAAAAATGGAGCTGCCTTTTCCTGAATCTGGGAAAACTTCAGAAGGAGCAAGTTTGGGGTCAGGGGTGATTGGGGGCCTGGCTTTGGGCATATTAAATTTGTGATGTCTGTTAGCTACCTAAGTGGAGAGGTCAGCAGGAAGTTGAATATCAGGGTCTGGAGTTCAGAAGAGGTGCAAACTGGATATAAACCGGGGAGTCTGTCAGCATATAGATGGTATGAGCCATGAGACTGGCTGAGATCTCCAAGAGAGCAAGCTAGATAGAAAAGAAGTCTGGGCCTGAACCCTGAGCCCTCAGGGAGATGGAGCACTGAGCAAAGGAGACTGAGCAGGAGCAGCCAGAGTGTGGTGTCCTGAGAGCCAAGCGCAGAAAGCATTTCTAGGAGTGGGGAGTGGTCAACTGTATGTATGTGTATGCATGCGCTACATTAATATAGACATATATGCAGAAACACACTCTCTCTCTTGATATATACATATACACAGAGATAGTTTTAGATCAACAGTGTTGTACTATATAAACAGATCTGTAACTCGACCATCTTCCCACTGAATCTATTGGGAATAGTGCTTTACGGCAAATATATCTGTCCACTCCACTATTTTAATGGCTGCATGGTATTTCATTGTGTACATGTACCATAATTAATTTCTCCCTCTAAATATTTTTCCCAGTTATAGAATTCTAAATTACAGAGCAATGGGCATCTCATGCATTCATCCTTTCATACCCGTGTGATCATCTCCTTGGCATAAACCCTAGAAATCAGGTTGCTGTGTGCAAGGATATGCCCTTTTTATGTTCTAATTCAAGACCGCTTCCTGGGCAGCTCCAATAATCCGAAATGTATTCAACATGGAACAGCCACTGACCTCACGGCAGAACTGCTGGGATGTCATTTCAGGTAGACCCTATTCTACAGAGACCCTTCTGAGCACAGAGAAGACACAGGGCAGCGTTCTGGGTAATCACTGTTAGAAACTGGGCAGAGGTTTGGATCAAGTCAGAAAAATCCACAACAGGAAGCAATCTCTCGGTGCTAGCCCTGAGCTTGACACATGGAGCTGCAGCCGACTTCTGAGTGTAGAACCACTCCATTTTCACGTAGAGCAGAACGAGTCTCCAGGCCTGCAGGCTCTCCAGCAGAGCCACTAAGAGCTTATTACGTCAAGAGCGAATGCAGCAGAGCTGACTCCGTGGCTTAGCGGTTAAGCGCACACGCTCGGCTGCTGGCGGCCCGGGTTTGGATCCCGGGTGCGCACCAACACACCGCTTCTCGGGCCATGCTGAGGCCGCGTCCCACATACAGCAACTAGAAGGCTGTGCAACTATGACACACAACTATCTATGGGGGCTTTGGGGGGAAAAATAAATAAAAATTAAAAAAAAAAAAGAGCAGATGAAGGCAGATATGCCTTTTGTGAAATGACTGTAATTAACTCCAAATCTTTCTCCATACTTTATTTTTGCTGGCTGGATTTGTCATCTCGCTGTTAGAACAAGCCTATTACATATCTCAGATTTTCCCCTTTACCTTGTTATTCTGAGTAAAAGCATGACTCCACCACCTGTCTGGGCCCATAGCGAGGCTTTGTCTGAATGGTGTCAGGACGCCCTGCACTTTCAATCGCAACCTTGAAAATAACATCTACCACTGCCAGGCAGTTGGCTGACAGCCTCTGAGAACTCAAGGGCATTCAGGGACAAGGCGTTTAGTTACATATGTCCTTAAGTGCAGGGAAATGTACTGAGACACCTTTCGATTCTGAAGGAAAATAAGGAAAATGACAAACAGAGGCATGCCTTGCACCCCTATTCCCATGTCTCGGTGGGTCTATGAACAGCCTTCAACCCAGTACTCAGGAACCGCTGCTGGTGCTTGACCCTCGGAAATCGCAGTTCAGGACACTCACCCAAGGAGAACTAGTCCCCCATGTGCCATCAAGAGAGGCCACAAGAATGTACCTGACAGTCTGAAGATTTAAAAAGCTTCAGATCTGTGTGACCTGGCTGCATGCTCTGCAGTTCCCGCAGTACATGGGCTTTATCACATCATGCCCTTTCACCACGACAGACCTCAAACCACACACACCAATTCAGCCACCAACACGGCTTCCTCCCCGTCTGCTCCCAGAGCGATGCCTGGTCCAGTCAGGAGGCCAACAGGGAGGGTGTTCTTGTATGTCGTGGCTGAGATACAAGTTATTTTGTCCCAAGGATACAGCAGGTAGAAGGCAGCCTATAGAATTTATGCCAGATTCCATTCCTCAAATGACCATTTCATAGTTTATTATGAGATAATTGCCTCCAGGCCTATAAGCCTCTGCATGATGTTTAAGTCAGAGCCTGGGAGTGAACAGCACCTGGTCTTTCCCCACTTGGCCCGGCTCTGCCCGTGCTGCCTGCCGCCTCTCCTCAGAAGGCTATGTAGTAGTGCTCCATGGTGCTGACGATGTCACTCTGGTCCTCCAGGAGCTCCAGCACCTGCTGCAGCACAGCTTCACTCAGGCCCGGGCTGAGGCTCAGGCGGGCACAGGCCAAGATGTGCAGGAAGTGGCAGCCCTTCTCCATGTCTGCAGGAGAAAGGGAGTTGGCTAAGCTTGGACACACCTGTCAGACCCATCTCCCTCTCCTCCTCCCTCTCCCTCTAAATGAAGCTCTTCTCCATATCTCCAGAACCAGGACCTGCATTTTAACAAGATCCCCAGATGATTCTTATGCACGTTACAGTTGGAGATGCACCGGTCTAGATTACCAGTGAAAGTAAAACAAAAAAACCTATTCTCAAGCAGAGAACACACTTTCACCATACTGACATGGACCCATTGCCCATGGACTCAGGCCTTCAACCTTCAAGTATTCTCAATCAATAATTTTATATCCATAACCTAATGGAATTTTAGTGCTTGATGTTTTTTCTCTAGTGAAATTACATGTATAAGTGCATGTATTCAGTGCTGAATCCCCCTCTTCCCAGGTGGGAGCCCTCCTGAGACTGACAGCAGAGCCAGTTTACAGCGGCTCCATGTTCTCTCCCCTAAGTCCTGAGTGATGGGACTGCCACGGTGAAGAAGGGATTCCTACTCTTGGCCTACTGTTCTCATTACTCTCTCCCTAGGCTTCCAAGAAGTCTTGTCTGTGATGGCTGCGTTCTCGTAACCTCTACCCTCTACTCCAAACTAAGACCATTTGGTGTACAGCGATCAAAGTTCAGGGGCAGTCACCTCTTTCCTAGTTGAACTCAATGATTTAGAGGAGTGCTATTCACACTGAAGTTGTGACCAAGAGGATCATGAAGTCAATTCAGTGGGCTGGGACTGGCATTCTTTTTCTTACTCAACAGACTAGGAAATTACAGAATGTATTACATTATAGTTAGGATAAATATTATTTTGAGAAACTTTATTTCAATTATTTATGTATATATAATTGACATAAAATTTATAATAAAATTTTACAATTATAATGCATACGATATATATATCGTATGCATTATAATTATATAATTTATTGGGCCACGATATAAAATGTATTTGTAACTCTCAGCCAAAGTCAAATCTCATTACTAAAAACAAACCTTCCCCAGTTTTTACTTTAAAGCCCCATGGCAGGGCCTGGCAGGGCCTCTCACTGTTCTGTTCCTGACACTGGCACACAAGCTGCTCCCTGAGTGTTGTTTTCAGATCATAAAATGCTTTAGGCTCCAGGAAGGTGCTCAACGAGGTATCACGGTGTTGGGAAAAGCATGGTTTGGGACTCCGTGCACAGTTGTGGCCTTGGGCAAGTCATTGCATCTCCAAGCCTCAGTTTTCTCACCTGTGGGGAGGGGGCACGTCTGAGGTCCTTTCCAGCTCAAGGGTCAGACTATCACAGGCAGTGGTCCTGGGCTAACCAAGACTTGCTAAACTCTGACCTCTAGTGGCTACGTCAATTCATTATTCCTCCCCACTGGGGTTACTGTTGGAAAACTTGCCACCTCCACTGGTCACCACCTTTCCAGGCTGTTTCTTCAACATCCATTCGATAAAGATTTCCTGAACACCTCCAACGTGTGTAGTGCTGAGCAAGGAGGAGCCAGTAGAGAGTGGCAGATGCAGAGCTGACTCTGGAGTCTAACAGACCTGAATTCAAGTCCTGGCTACAACTGGGGCAAAGTGGTTCACTTCTCTCAGTAGGTTTCCTTGTCTGTAAAATGGGAAGAAAATCACCTACTCTACTAGGTGGGTTGTATGGATGAAAGGAGACCCACGGCAGGTGCTTCTTACAGGGAGAATTACTATGATTCTATCATCAGATCCATAACTTAAGAAGATGCACATAACCTAGTGCCTGCTCTAAAGAAGCTTTAACTCAAGATGACTTACAGGCATATGAGGGGGCCTAAGCAGCGATGCTGACTGCCCCAAAGCTATCAGCTATTTCTTCAGAAAGGCCATTCTGCCGCCTGAGGGTTGTCTGGTAAGGCTATTCACAGACTGACCTTGCAGTCACGTGGGGAACATGAACTCAGACTCTTTTTCATATGAGAAATTATCCAAAATAGTAAACATAGAAAAAGCCACCAGCAGCTCCCTGGTGGCTAGCACACTGATATCATTCGACTCTCACCAGACAAACCCACCAGCCAAAGGCAGGCTCTTCTGAAAGGTTCTGTCCTGGCAGACAGAGCTTCCTCACAATGCATCTCAAAGAGAAATAATAACTGCACCTTATATTTTCCCAAGCACTTTTGCTATTGCCTCATTTTATACCGTACCTCTACCAGAAGCCAAAAATGGCTGATGTTCTAATGACTCAAATTATATTAAAATAAATTTCAGATACAATCTACTAACTATAAAAAGTTACAAAAGCACTTTAACAGTAGTTTTAAAAGATTATAATAAGATAAAAAACATTACTCCAATATGAGTAGTGTTAAATAGTATTCAGTTTCCACAAAAAGCAGTTGTCCCGGGGCTGGCCCTGTGGTGTAGTGGTTGAATTCGGTGCACTCTGCTTTGGCGGCCCAGGTTCACGAGTTCGGATCCTGGGCACAGACCTACACCACTCGTTGGCAGCCATGCTGTGGCAGCAACCCACATATAAAATAGAGGAAGACCGGCACAGATGTTAGTTCATGGCTAATCTTCCTCAAGCAAATAAAGAGGAAGACTGGCAATGGATGTTAGGGTGAATCTCAGGGTGAATCTTTCCCCTGCCCTCAATCCCTGGCAACCATCATTCCACTTTCTGTCTCTATGATTTTGACTACTTTAAGTCCTCATATAAGTGGACTCATACAGTATTTGTCTTTTTGTGACTGCCTTATTTCACTTAGCATAATGTCCACAAGGATCATCCATGCTGTAGCACGTGTCAGAATTTCCTTTTTAAAAGACTGAATAATACTGCATTGTATGTATATGCCATATTTTGTTCATTCACTCATCGGTTGATGAACACATGAGTTGCTTCCACATTTTAGTTACTGTGAATAATGCTGCTATGAACACGGGTGTTCAAATACCTCTTCGAGACCCTGTTTTCAATTCTTTTGGGTATATGCTCAAGTGGAATTCCTGGGTCATATGGCAATTCTACTTTTAATTTTTTGAGGAACCACCACACCATTTTCCACAACGGCTAAGTAATTTTACATTCCCACTAACAGTGCACAAGGGTTCCAATTTCTCCACAACCTTACTAACACTTGTTATTTTCTGGGTTTTTTTTTATAGTAGCCATCCTAATGGCTGAGTGTTGGGACTCCCCTCAGCCTCAGAGAGACTAACGTCCTCACTTTCATTCCTGATTTTAGTAATTTGAGTCTTGTCTCTTTTTTTCTTAGCCCATCTAGCTAAAGATTGGGCAATTTTGGCAATCTTTTCAAAGAACCAACTTTTGGTTTCATTGATTTTCTCTATTGTTTTCCTGTTCTCTATTTCATCTATCTTTGCTTTAATCTTTATTATTTCCTTCCTTCTGCTAGCTTTGGGTTTAGTTTGTTGTTCTTTTTCAGTTCCTTAAATTTTAAAGTTAGGTTGTTGATTTGAGGTCTTTCTTGTTTTTTTAATGTGTTTAAAGTTCCTCTTGGCACTGCTTTTGCTGTGTCCCATAAGTTTTGGTATGTTGTGTTTTTGTTTTCAACCATCTCTTAAGTATTTTCTAATTTCCCTTGTGATTTCTTCTTTGATCCATTGGTTATTTAAGAGTGTGTTGTTTAATTTCCACGAATTTGTGAATTTTCCAGTTTTACTTCTGTTATTGACTTCTAACTTCATCCCACTGTGGTCAGAGAAGATATCTATCTTTTCAAATCTATTGAGACTTGATTAGTTACCTAACATATGGTCAATCATGGAAAATGTCCTATGCACACTTGAGAAGAATGTGTATTCTGTTTTTGTTGGGTAGTGTTTTGTATACATCTATTAGATCTAGTTGATTTATTGTGATGTTTAAGTCCTCTATTTCCTTCCTTATCTTCTGTCCGGTTGTTCTATCCATTATAGAAAGTGCGATACTGACATCTCCAATTATTATTATAGAACTGTCTATTTCTCCCTTCAATTGTGTCAGTTTTTACTTTATATATTTCGATGTTTGATATTTTGATATATTATGATGATACATAAATGTTTATAACTGCTATATCTTCTTGCTGTATTAGACCTTTTATTAATATACAATGTCCTTCTTTGTCTCTAGTAAACTTTTTTGATTTAAAGTCTATTTTGCCTGATATGAGAATAGCCACCTCTGCTCTCTTTTGGTTACTATTTGCATGGGATATCTTTTTCCATTCTTTCACTTTCAATCTATTTGTGTCTTTGAACCTAAAGTGAGTCTCTTGTAGACGTCATATAGTTGGATCATGGTTGTTAATCACTTCTGCCAACCTCTGTCTTTTGATTGGAGAGTTTAATCCATTTACATTTAAAGTAATTACTGATAAGGGGGGAACTTACTTCTGTCATCTTGCGATTTGTTTTCTATATGCCTCATAGCTGTTTGTCCCTCATTTCCTGCATTACTGTCTTCTTTTATGTTTAGTTGATTTTTTTTGTAGTGAAACATTTAAATTCCTTTCTCATTTCCTTTTGTGCATATTCTACAGCTATTTTCTTTGTGGTTATCGTGAGGATGACATTTAACATCCTAAAGTTATAACACCCTAATTTGAATTTACTCCAGCTTAACTTCAAGAACATACAAAAACTTTGCTCCTTTGCAGCTGTCTCCACCCTTTTAGTTGTTGATGTCATAAAATTACATCTTTATACTTTGTGTGCTCAAGAACATAAATAATTCTTTAAATGCATTAATCTCTTAAATTATGTAGAAAACAAAATATGGAATTATAAACCAAAGTAACAATAATATAAGCTTTTAGACTAAGACTTGTTTTTTTAAAAAATGTGTTAGTCTCTTAAATCATATAGAAAACAAAAAAATGGAGTTACAAACCATTGTTACAATACTAGCTTTTATAATTGCCCTTGCATTTATCTTTATTGAGATCTGTATTTTTCTTTTTTTTTGTGAGGAAGATCAGCCCTGAGCTAACATCCATGCCAATCCTCCTCTTTTTGCTGAGGAAGACTGGCCCTGGGCTAACATCTGTGCCTATCTTCCTCCACTTTATATGGGACGCTGCCACAGCATGGCCTGACAAGCGGTGCGTCGGTGTGCGCCCGGGATCTGAACCCGGGCCACCAGCAGCGGAGGGCACGCACTTAATTGTTATGCCACAGGGCCGGCCCTGATCTGTATTTCTTTATATGCCTTCAAGTTACTATCTAGTGTCTTTTCATTTCACTCTGCCAAACTCCCTTGCGTATTTCTTGCAGGGCAGGTCTAGTGGTAACAAACTCCCACAGCTTTTACTGTGGATTATCTTGATTTCTCCCTCATTTTTGAAGGTCAGTTTTGCTGGATATAGGATTCTTGGTTTACAGTCTTTTTCTTTTGGCACTTTGAACATATCAGCCCATTGCTTCTGGCCTCCAAAGGCCTCCATTTCTGATGAGAAATCTGCTAATAATCTTATTGAGGATCCCTTGTATGTGATAAGTTGCTTCTCTCTTGCTGCTTTCAAGATTCTCTCTTTGTCTTTCAAAAGTTTGATTATATGTGTCTTGGTGTGGTCTTTTTGAGTTCATCTTACTTGGAGTTCATTGAGCTTCTTGGATGTTTATATTCATGTTTATCATCAAATTAGGGGTTTTCAGCCATTATTTCTTCAAATATCCTCTCTGTCTCTTTCTCTCTTCTCCTTCTAGGACTCCCACAATGCATACACTGGTCCCACTGACGCTGTCCCACAGGTCCCTTAGGCTCTGATCACTTTTCTTCAACGGCAAGTTTGCTGATTCTTTCTTCTGTCTGTTCAAATCTGCCTTTGAATCACTCTAGTAAATTTTTCATTTCAGTTATTGTACTTTTCATCTCCAGAATTTCTTTTTGGTTTCTTTTTAGGTTTTCTATCTCTTAGTTGACAGTTCCATTTCGTTCATCCATCATTTTCTTGACTTTCTCCAGATCTTCCTTTAGTCTTTTCAGCATCTTTAAGATAGCCGTTTTAAAGTCTTTGTATAGTAGATCTGTCATCAGGTATTTTTCAGGGACAGTTTCTGTTGATTTTTTTTCCTTTGAATGGGACATACTTTCTTGTTTCTGTGTATGCCTTGTGATTTTTAGTTGAAAATCGAACATTTGAATCTAATAATGGGATAACTCTGGGGAGATCAGATTTTCCCCCTTCCCCAGGGATTGCTGTTTTTTGTCATTGTTTTTGTTTTTCTGATTGTTGTAGACTGTCTCTGTGCCAAGGATCAGCCTGAGTTGTAAACTTAAGGTCTTCTCTGGTCTTTTTCTGAGCCTGTGTCTTTCCTTGGACACGTGTGGTCACTTTCTAATTTTCCTCATATATGCAGTTGCTTTTGAATGCCCTTGTCTTTCTCTTCTGGCTCCCAAAAAGGGAAAAAAAGAAAAATGAAGGGGGCAAAAAAAAAGGGCCCAGTCCTTTAAATCCCCTAGAAGTCACTTCAGCTGTTGGGGAAGGTGTAGCAACAATGAGGTGAGGTGCAAGAACAAGGGCCGTCCACCTCTTTGTCTGCACCTCTGTGATCAGAACCAGCAATCAGAGCACAGATCCCTCATATTTTGAGGACCAGGTCATTTTGCCCACCCTGGTTCCCGCAAGCTCTGTGCACGTTGCTCTAGGAACAAGTGCACAACTGCCTGCCATGTGGCTGAAGGTGGGGGATGGTTAGCTGCTACGAAGAGCTGAAAACTGAATGAAATTAACCCCAATTTACTGTCCAAGCCTTCCCCTGGAAGTTGCAAGCTTTCAATAGACTCCAGAGTTCCAAAATAGTTACATCAGACGGGTGTAATAGTTGTTTAAGTGGAGAAACAGATTCCTGGTGCTTCCTACTCCACCATCTTCCTGACAGTTCTATAAAACACCAATTTATTGAATCCTCATAACTACCCATGATGTAGGTACTATTATTATCCCTATTTTGCATGTAAAGAAACTGAGGCACAGATTTACCCAAGGTCACACAGCTACAAAGTGGCAGAGCTGGGATTCAAACCCAGACAGGTGACTCCAGAGCCCAGCTCCTCACAAGTATGCCATGCTGCCCATCTTCAGACAAGCAGTCCTCATGTTTACAGCCCTTTCATTATTGTAGGTTTAGCCTTTGCTGAAATACTCATAAATGACTAAAGATTTTAAGTACTTCTACCAATCATCCTGACAAGGAAAAACTCAAAGCTATGTTTTGTATGAAAGGTTAGAAACGAACTCAAGGCCCAGAAGAATGGTTAAATAAATACATATAATGGAATATTGTGCAGCTATTAAAAAGACTGAGGTATTTTTATATGCACTATTGCTGAATGACCTCTAGAAGCCAATGTTAGATTTAAAATACAAGGTGTGGAAGACTGAGTATTGTATGCTAACCTTTACTTGTGCTTTTTAAAAAGGATAAACTACACAAATATGTTTGTAAGTGCATATAACACTTCTAGAAGGACATGCAGGAAACTAGTAACAACCAGTGCCTTTGGAAAGGGCAACGTGGAGCCTGAGGCTCAGTAGTGGGAGGGAGTCTCACTTTTCTGTGCACGTTTTTGCACTGTTTGACTTTTCACCGTGTGCATACATTATTATTCCAAATAGTTTTTGTAATGTGATAGATATTTCCTATGAAAAGAAGTGGTTGCCGCAGATATCAAGACAGTCCCTAGGAGATATTTTTACTGGCATTCTCAGTTACTCAGGTTCCAGAATTCAGCCCTGGGAGTTTGCTAGTTCCAGGGGATTGGCTTATGGCTTTTAGAGGCTTCCATTTACAGAATGAGTGGCAGAGCCTGTCTACCTTGACACACACACTCACCAAAGCAGGAGCTGCCCTGTGGGTTAAAAGTGGATATAAAACCTGTCACTTTTACAGACCCTCAGGTCACCAAGGTGGCTTGCTTTTCCTAAGAAACCAAGTGTGAATTCCTTTCATTTGCTTCACCTGGACCTAGATTATTTCAATCCACCCCGCTCCTAATGCAGATCAAAATAAGAATCCGGCCAGGTGGCCTGGGACTGGAATGAGTGCAGGAATGTTATTTGGGGGGCAGCCTCTCATCCCTTCTTGGTTGAAGAATCCCACATTTCACTGCTCTTAAAAGCACCTTAATTGTGGATAGATAGGCTTTCTCCTCAACTAAAGGATACTTGTCCTTATTGTTCTGAATGAAGTAAACAACAACCAGAAACCTTGCATTAAAATAATAGATTGCTTTCAGTTTATTTTAAGATCTGTTGTCAACACCACTCTGGGATCTGACCTCACCAGTTCTTAAAGGCTGAAGAGGGCCGCGTACCATAAACACCAGGGCTGGAGACCTGGTCCAGCTCCACCCGCTGACTCAGCCTGGAACAGGTCCAGGCCCCAGGGACGTACGGGCTGAAAGCAATGGAGGTGGACTTCTCCAGAGAGAAAGAAAGCAGGATGAGGAGACCTGCCACCACTAACAAGCCTTTCTACTTTTCTTCCAGCGTCATTTGTTGACGTACGCCAACATCTGTTACTAGCATATGTTTGTAAAAGGTGGACTTTGAAAAGTCACCTTTAAGACTGATCAGTTTACACATGATTTAAAGATAGGACTAATGTTGTCTTCTCTTTCTAACTAGTGTGAAAATGGTAATGTCTGCTGTCAGACTAACTACAGTTTGAGTTTCTAACCACTAGGGGCTGACCTAACTCCACTAAAACCAACTATTTTCTAAACCATTTCTTTTGCAAATTATCAGTTTCCAAGATGACCTAATTACACTGTTCATAAACTGTAATGTCTGGAACCATTCTTCCCAACACTAAAAGCCTTGATGCTAGAAGAGAGGAAAATGTCAGGTTTGGGTTCAAAGACAAGAGAGTAGAACAAGAAATAACACAAATCAGAGAGAACAGGAGCACCAGAAGGACATCAAAAAGTCTTAGCCTAGTGGCTTACCTCACTGTATCAGAATCACCCGAGGATCTCACCTGTCTAGCCCCATCCCATCTCCTGGTGAATCAGAAGCCCCAGGGGTGGGACCTGAGCACTTGTATATTCAAAAAAGCTCCAAGGTTGAATCTTATGTGCAATCAAGGTCAGAACAACCCTGTGAGCCTAACACTTACTCTAGAAAGGAAGAACCTGGGCTCAGAGAGGGCAGTTATCTTGATGAGTCACACCTCCAAGTCACTACTGGGGAAAGCCTCAGGTCTCCTGACTCTCCATCCAGTGCTCTCTGGGAGGGAACAGCCCCTTCCAGTGCACCAGGGCCCTCCGTGTATATTACACCACTTACGATTTGGTTTCTGACAGTCTTCTTGAATGATACGGTGGATCTTTCTGTGCAGTTCTTTGTCTTCTCTGGTTACCTAAATAGGAAAAACGGTTCCGAGAGAAAGCGTTCTTAAGTAACACAGCGGTTGTGTCATCCAGACTCCCAAATTAGTATTTAGAATAGTTTCTAAAGATTCCATAACGATCACCAAGCCTGCACCAACAACATGGTTTTCGATACTTGGCCTATTGTCAAACCAGCTCTGTCCCTAAGCAGCTCACTGCTCCGTAGTTGGCCCAGAGGCACACTCCCTCAGGAGGTGGTTTGTTGGGGCCATGATAGAAAGAAAAACCGGAATTCCATACTTTTCTTTTTAAATATTCATAAAGTTTCTCTTATTTGTTATTATATCTTTGAGGGAGGCACAAGTGATCAAAGGCTCCACTCTCCACCCCAGGACTCTTTCCTCTGGGCCCTCACATCTGTCTTGTGTCTCATTAGTTTTCTTCCTTCTCTCAACCACAAAGAAAAACAAAAGAAATAAAAACTGTAAGGAAAAGCTAGCAAGAGAGTAAATCTAGCCTATCCTTTGAAACACTTTCTGTTCTCAAAGGCAAACATAACCTAGTTCCTTTCTCAACCAGCTCAGGTAAGACGGAAGCAGCAACCAAATGGGGTTCACCTTCATGTTCAATAGTAAGTCTAATGACAAAAAAAAGAAAGAAAGAAAGGGAAAAAGAGAAAGAAAGGGAAAAAGAGGAAGAAAGGAAGAAAAAAAGAAAGCAGCATGCAAACAAACACATGTATCAGGAATGCTTGTCTGACCAGACTTACAGAATGACCAGATTATAGGAAGACCAGATTTATAGAAGGCCATACTGACAACAGCCAGCCTTCTCTCTCACAAGGTTATTGTGAAGATTAAGTAAGGCAATGTGGGTGAGAGCTGCTGAAAGCTGGAAAGCACTATACAAATAGAAGTATCTACATTACTATGATAACAATTTCCCTGAGGCGAGGCCCTCAGGAAAACAGGAACCCACAACCCCAGGCAGTGAGGTGGAAGGGGAGGAGCGAAGTCAGAGAAGGGGGATGGTTCTGCTGAGGAAAAGAGAGCTATTATTGCTTGATCACCCCATTCCAGCTCATACTGATTCACAGGAGGAAGTGCCCCAGCCCTGGCACACCTTGGCCCTGAACTGCTGCCCATGATCCTGCTGTTCCTCAGGAAGAGCTGCTTTTTACAGACCCAGGAGGCTGACCCCAGAGTCTCCCAGGGGAAATGTGACTGGCTGGGGTGGAGGGGTTTAAGGTGAGCTGCCCAGCGTGAGCTTCTCTAACCTCACAACTGCCACCACGCCTTCCCATGCCTGGAGGGGGCAGACTGCACTCACCCTTATACAGAATGGAACAATCCTTTCAAAAGTTATTCAAATAGTATTTAAAACATATCCTTATTTTTTAAAACTCTCTAAAATGGGGACTCACTAGAGTAAGTCAACATCAAGAAAACGTCCTACTGAGGTAACTGTCCCCGCGGGAATCATGTCTGTAGACAGTGAGACTTTGGGATTCCTCAGGGTTTTGATCTATCTCTAGGAGAATGGGCACTGAAGCCACACCTACACAACTGATAGCAGTGGTCACGAGGAGGCCTGCTTTCAGCTTGGCTCCTCCCATAGCAGAGGTAGGCAGTGAGGGGTGAACTTTTAACTCTGAAAGTATGAGGCAAGCAGGCACTCGTACCCCTGTGGGACTGTCAATCAGAGCAGCCTTTTGCGAGGCCAGTCACACTGTGTTGACCAAAAGCTTAAATGCACATGCCCTTTGCTCCAGCAATTCCTCTTTAAAGAGTCAATCGTACAGAAATACTCACAGAAGCTCACAAAGATACTTGTGCAAAAATAGCCATAGCAACACTATTTGTGAGCACAAAAGTTGGAAACAACATAAACGTCCACCAGAGAAGTGGTTAAAAAAATTCATGGCAAGTTCCCATAATGTGGAATATCATGCAGATGTCAAAAAGAATGAGGTAGATGTGTAAGTACTAACCTGGAAAAATGCCCGTGAAGTGCTATTTTGGTCTCAAAAAGAGTTGCTGAGCATTGTTTAGAGCAGTGGCTTTCAAGTGTCCTAGGGGACACTTGACAATGTCCGGAGACATTTTTGGTTGTCACAACTGGATGTTGCTACCGGCATCTAGTGGGTGAAGGCCAAGGATGCCACCAAACATCCTATAATGCACAGGACAGCCCCTCACAACAAAGAATCATCCATAGTGTTGAGGTTGAGAAATCCTGATTTAGACGATGAGCACATTTTTTTGTAACAAAAAAGCCACAGGAGCATTTGTAAATGCAGATACACGTCTAGAAGGATACCCTGTTAACATTTTTTTTGGTTTAATTTTGGTGATTTTTTTTTTGGTTTAACTCGACAACATAAAATTGGTACCTTGGGAAAAGCTTAGGGCCGACTTTCACTCCTTACTTTATGTACTTCCTTAATGATTCATTTTTAAAAACAGTAATTAGTAATAAATATATTTGTAATTGAAGCCAAGAAGGAAAAAAATTAAAGTGCAGCTCTCTTACATAGAATAGGTTGTCAAAACCACCATCTTTCTGGAAAACGAGTCCTTTTTCCTGCAGCAGCTTTATAGCATTCTTAAATATACTATGAATTGCCTTGGGAGTGGTGTCATTCTTAAAATCCACCTGTAGGAAGAGGAAAAAGGAAAAGAAAAGAAATAAGCCCCATCTTACAGCACCTGAGAGTAACTCCCTAGACCAACTGGTTTATGAATTCACCCAACAGGCTTTTCAGCTGCTGAGTCAAAAAGATTTAGGCATGCACCGGCCTAGCATGATGATGTTTAAGGAGGCCTGGGAAGTTTGCTCTTGCAGGATCATGCTTGGTAACTGTTCTACATTTTAGTTGTGATTTTTTTTTGGTTTAATTCGACAACATAAAATGAAAAAGCAAAAGGACAATCTTCGATTTATTTTTTCTTATACAGAACCAAACATTGCATACATACTAGCTCATTTTTTTAAATTAAAATTGTGGCTATACACAACCTCTTCCTAAGGACTTCAAAGAATTTTACACACACTGAAATAATTTGGGGATTCTGGTATGTAGAAAGTATTAACTAATCTCCTTATTTTACACGGGGGACAATGGAGGCAAATTTTACACGGGGGACAATGGAGGCAAACAGCTGTGCAGAGACCTGTCGAAGGTGGGTCCATGGGCTGATGGTGGACAGGGGTCCTCGAGTGAAGCAAGAACACCACATGGAAGGAACCTCTGCTGCAATCAGTTTGCTCTCTCCTCCATTTCAATATTTCTTCCCTTCTCTAAGAGAGAAGTTTGCCTAGAAAGGTCACCAGGTCATCCTATCTCTTATTCCCAAGGAAGCTGGGTTTCTAGCTATGCCGCCCCACAGTTAACTAGACTGCATGCTTCTTGCATCTGGGACTTCGCATTTCATCTCAGCCATCTCCCCCGCGGCACACAGTGGGTGACCAACAAAATATTTTTGTAATGAATGGATATAAATACCCTACTATAGAGGCTGTGTCCTTCTTATTCCATTGGGGATTTTTAGTTCATTCCTAAAACAAAGAAAGTGGTGAACGACAATTGTCCTTTAAGGTACAGATCCATTTTTGTTTTTTTGTGAGGAAGATTATCCCTGAGCTAACATCCATGCCAATCCTCCTCTCTTTGCTGAGGAAGACTGGCCCTGGGCTAACATATATTGCCAATCCTCCTCCTTTTTTTCTCGATTTCTCCCCAAAGCCCCAGTAGATAGTTGTATGTCATAGTTGCACATCCTTCTAGTTGCTGTTATGTGGAAAGTTGCCTCAGCATGGGCGGACAAGTGGTGTGTCAGTGCGCGCCCGGGATCCAAACCCAGGCCGCCAGTAGCGGAGTGCGCGCACCTAACCGCTAAGCCATGGGGCCGGCCCCGGTACAGATCCATTTTTAATGTGACAGAAATTTGTCAAGATATTAAAATGATCAGAGCGCCAAAGAAACATGGCAAAGCTTCCAAACAATGTTTGAAGGCAAAGTTCTAGCTCTAATGAAAGGTCATTAAGGAGGCAACCTAGGGCAGCACCCACAAATGCTGAAAAAGAGGTGTGTTTGAGATTTGCTGAGGACATTTCCTCAAAATAACAGAGAGAGGCAAGAAACCCCCAAATGGCCTCGAGTGTTGACAATTCCATCCTTAAAGAAATCTTCTCTTTCTAGAAGAGGCCTCCCAACAGGCATTGTTTTAATCTAATAGAACCTGGTGATGTTTCACAAACGTGGGCTGAAGAGGACAGTCTAACACTCAATTAAATTAATAGTCTAAGTTTTTCCTCAACAGAACAAGCTGGAGAATCTGGTCACTACAACATTAGGACCTAAAAGTTAACAAACATTCCAGGTTATGACGCACCCATTCTCTGAAGGGAGGAGGCCAAGAAATATTTGATGACTCCCACTAGCAGAAAAGCTATTTGAGTGTGTTTAGAATAACACCTCACCTAGCAATCTGTAGCCACACATTTTTTTATCCGGGGGGCTTTAGGCAAAGCTGTTTTAAATTTTACACATGAGTGCTCTTACTCAGGGGAAGCGCAATCAACCCAATATTGACTCCCCCACAAAACTTTATAACTACTTAATCTTTGTAATTCTAAGGAGATTTGGTTTTCTTAGTCAAATTGATACAAAGATCTTAAGGATTGAGTTTATTACATCTCTTACCAAGATAGAAATAAATTGGAAACTAACTAGAAATGATTGTTACATGATTATTTCCGTTATTAAAAATGACTCTTGGTTATCCCCAGCCCCTGTCAAAGCCCAGTTTCTCCTCCCAGATTTGAGTAAGATCACTCAGCAGGAAGAGAGAGTGCTAGGCCCAAGAGATTAAGAGCCCAGTTTCAGCTGTGAACAAGAGCGACCTAACAGAAAAGGCTCACTGTAAATATAAACAAGATGTGAAGCTTCCTTTCCAAAAACATTTGCCTCAGCTGACCTCGGGACATTCTTCCATGCTGGTTCTAGAGGCACAGTCTCAATGGTAAAGCCTCCAATCATCTCTTCCAGTCAGCAGCTTTTCCTAGCCTTGTGTCTTTCTTGCCTTTCTCTAAAGAGCAATGACAGACTCATCTGATTCAGGAAACCGAAAGTGCTCAGAGACTAAAACTCTGACGGGCTGACTGTGCTGAGCCTTCGCAGGCCTCTCCCCATCACAGGTCAGGAACTGGGTGGATCTCTGAAATAAATACAGAGTCTTCGTTCCCAAACAAACTCAACATTTATCCAGCTGTCAGAGAAACAATGGTTTCGCAAGGTCTGCTTATCAGGTTTCTGGATTTGCTAAGACGGCCCACCGTGAAAAAAAAGGGAGAAACCATTCAAACCCATGCCCCCCTGCCTCTAAACTATAACATGATCACAATGATTTTTTGTGAAGCCTTCATCTGTATGACAACAGAAACTGCCCAAGGATCTAGGGTTTCACCACCATTGTAAAGCATCTTTAGTCTCCCAGGGTCTATTAAACAGAATTCAATTTAACAACACTGACCACCCCAACGAGAGCCAGGTCAGGGAATAATTCATAATTAATGGAAAAATAGTTTCCAAAGACAAACACAAATATAGCACCATATTCATTTCTTTTTAAACATACAGCACTGGGCAGACAGAAGTTTCTGCTCTAAGCATTTTCAAAAAGCTCCCCACGGATTGTTTTGAATGGAGGAGGCTTTTAGTCCTCAAAGAGTCCTCAAGTCTCTCAATTACAGCTATTGCAGAAGAACTGGTTCACAGGAAGAATATGGTCTTCGTTAAGCTTCAAAGTTTCCTTCCAAACATGCCAATAGAGTGGTCAGAAGTCCTCGGAGGCCAACTTGGCATTGAGCCTCCTCTAAATGATTAAATGAGAAGAAGGTCAATCTTGCTGTCAGCAGACAGCTGGAGAGCTACAACTGTTTAGAAGCAACAGTGGCACAGAACAAAGCCGCCAGTCCTGACCCTCTCTGCCTGGGTGTTTCCTGAAACAATATCCCTCACCTCCGAGTATGAAATCTCAGGTCACTGGGCACACAGCCTGGTGCCAGGAAGAGATAATTAGGTTTGTGAACGAAACTGAGAAGCACTGGTCATGCCTGAGGGGTCAGGATGGGGACCTGGTATCTGTTCCACCAGAATACGAAGAATAACTTCCGTTACCTAATGCGAGTATTCACAGCAGCCCTGTTGGTAATGGTGATAGACTAGAAAACATCTAAACAGTCCAGGCATGGAGAGACTGGTTAAATAAATTACGGTACATGTAACAAAAGATTATTACATAGTGGCAAATCTATACGTACGGCCAAGAAAGACTCTATAAGACATACTGTTCGATGAAAAGTTAGGTATAGATGAGTGTCTAGTGTGCTACCATTTGTGTAAAAAAGGGGATACAACTACTTCTAGTTTATATATGCACAGACCATCTCCAGAAAGATGTTCCTGAGACTAGTCATGGTGCCTGTCTCCAGGGAAACGGAGTGGGAGGGAGGATGGGAAGAAAACTTACTTTTTGTGTGTGTGTGTGTGTGTGTGTGTGTGTGTGTGTGTGTGTGAGGAAGACTAGCCCTGGGCTAACATCTGTGCCCATCTTCCTCTAGTTTATATGGGACGCTGTCACAGCATGGCTTAACAAGCGGTGCGTCGGTCCACGCCCAGGATCCGAACCTGTGAACCCTGGGCCACTGAAGCGGAGTGTGCGAACTTAACCACTATACCACCGGGCTGGCCCCAAGAAGACTTACTTTTAACTGATATTTTTGGGGACTATCTGAAGTTTTTTAAACCATTCATTCCTTCAATCAACAAATAATTATTGAGAACTTACTTTATGCTAGCCCTGTTCTAGGCCCTAGTTCTAGAGAGCAAAGAACAAGACAGACAAGACCTCTGCTTTTATAGAATTTAAGTTCTGGTGGAAGAATAGGCAGGCAAACAAATAGCAGTGATATTGTGAGACATGAAAACAGAGTGATAACACAGTGAGGAAGCAGGTGGCTATCAGAGCAGCTGGCCAGGGAGGGCAACAAGGTGACATGTAAGCAGAGATCATTCCCTGGTGGAATAAATGAAATAAATAAATATGAGTTGTGCTACAACAACAAAAGACCTAAGAATTGCAATGAAAGGGAAAGCCTAAAACCACAGTCTCAAATAATTCTTAATTCCAAGCAAATAAGTAAACACCAAGCATCTTAAGTTCACCTGTAACACTAGGGGTAAAAATATGGGGACAGCTCTTTCCAGGAGGAATAAAAAATTATTTGAGAGTTACTTAAAATTTTTACTTATAAATCAGACTGAATCCAACTTGGTCTTTATTCAAACTTTGAACACACAACAGCTTAACCTTATTCTGAAGAAGAGAGAGCAAGTCATTAAAAACCTTGGTTCAAGCTCAAGAATCATCTTGCTGATCACCAAATAATCTTGGAAGGATAATTACCTCTTTTCATCTACTTCTCCCTCATTTGGCTCCTGCTGAGATTAAATATCCATCTCTGTAAGTACTAAGTACTATGAACCTTAGACTATTTTTTTTTTCTACCCAAAAATTAAGCAAGGAGGGGAAAAGGGCAGGTCCATTTCCATTTCAAATTCTTAGTGGTCAGTGACCTTTCCAGAATAGAAACGACATGTGATAGAAACATAACTTCTATTCCCTGGGCCCACTCTGTCAGTCTTAACGCCACAGTGACATCCACCCACATCCTTCAGCAGCAGATTTGGGGCAGGGGACTCAAGTCCTCACATGGGCATGCCGCACTTACTTGCTCAGAGCAGGCGCTGTGAATCACAGGCTGGTTGGCAAGGGACAGCAGAGAGTCCACCATTTCCAATTCCTGCTGGTAAAAGGTTTGCACTCTGTTCTTCACGAGGAATTCTTTGGCTTTTTCACTCAGCAAACATGTGAGACTGGCAAGGTCCAGGGCTCCGGGATTGCTGCTGAGGGAAAGTTTTTTTTTGTGTGTGTGTGTGAGGAAGATCAGCCCTGAGCTAACATCCATGCTAATCCTCCTCTTTTTGCTGAGGAAGACCAGCTCTGAGCTAACATCTATTGCCAATCCTCCTCCTTTTGTTCCCCAAAGCCCCAGTAGATAGTTGTACGTCATAGTTGCACATCCTTCCAGTTACTGTATGTGGGACGCGGCCTCAGCATGGTCAGACAAGCAGTGCGACGACGCGCGGGATCCGAACCCGGGCCGCCAATAGTAGAGCACGCGCACTTAACTGCTAAGCCACGGGGTCGGCCCAGGAAAGTTTTAAAAAGCCCTGCAGAAAACTATCACCTTTGTTTCTTTTTGGTGTGCATAAAACAGAAACCTAGGAAACGCAACACTAAATTGATGCTTGTTTTTGACATAAAGGGGAATTCATACAGTGAACATTGTGTAGTTGTTTAAAAGGACGAGACAGAACTACGGGAACTAAGACACTTATGACAGATTAAAAAGTCAAGCTGCAGAATAGTATGTAAGGTATGGTGCCATTTTTGTTAAAAAGCAAATAACAACTCACAAAATATATGGGTGAATATTCATGCTTGTGTATGCACAGAAGAAAAAAGCCTGAAAGGATACCCATGAACCCATGAATAGTGGTAACCTCTGGGGAAAGTTACTGATGTGGGAGACAGGGAAATGGAGGATTTTCACTTTTTACTTTATACAGGACTATAGATTGCGAGTTTTTTTAATATATTTTTTTTTAATATGTAATACATACACATGCTAAAAAAACTAAAGGACACACAGTGAAAAGTCTTCTTTCTATCATCTTCCCAGTTCCCACCTCCTAGGCAGCACTATTATTGATTCTCTATCCCCTCCCAGAGTTCTTTGATACATATACTAGCAAATATGCATATACTCTTACTCCTCCTGTTTTTGTTTTTTCAGTTTTTTTTTGCAGAGGAAGACTGGCCCTGGGCTAACATCTGTTGCCAATCCTCCTCTTTTTGCAGAGGAAGACTGGCCCTGGGCTAACATCCGTGCCCATCCTCCTCTATTTTATATGGGATGCTGCCACAGCATGGCTTGGTAAGTGGAGCATAGGTCTGCGCCCAGGCTCTGACCCTGCAAACCCTGGGCCGGCGAAGCAGAGCGCGAGAACTTAACCACTACGCCACTGGGCTGGCCCCATTACTCCTGTTTTTTTCCTCTCTCCACGCAAGACAGTAAATTCACCCCTGGTTGAGAGCGACTGGTATATTTTGTGGTTTTTTATTATGATGTGTCATGGTGTAGCATTTTGATTATGATGTGCCTTTGTGGGGTTTTCTTCAGATTTCTTGCCTTGGGGCTCACTGAGCTTCTTGGATCTGTGCGTTTATAGTTTTCATCAAACGTGGAAAAATTTCAGCCATTATCTCTTCAAATATTTTTTCTCTGCTCCCTCCACTCCTTCAGAGACTCCAATTACACATACATTTTCCTTACAACAATCTGAGAACATCTGTCCTATTACCATCTTCACTTTACAGATGAGGACACTGAGGCAGACAGAGGGTGGGTAGACTTGCCCAGCGTCCTACGGTGAGTAAGTGGATGGTTCAGGATTTGAACCTAAGCCCACGCCAGTATCTGGGCTCCCAATGCTTGGCCTTACTGCTGTGGTCACCTCTTCAGCCACTGCTGAAGTGACAGGCCGTAACTTACCTTAGTGCCTCTTCTTTCTCTAGGGCCGGGCTGCGGAAAGGCTGGTCATAAACTTTCCTGTAGATATTGGGCAGCTCAAGCATCCTTGCAATTTGAATGTTGCACACTGGATCGTCCACCTTATCTAACGAGCCATGGGGGAAAATATGCCACAGAAATGACACTGAGGTCAGCTCTTTTCCACGTCCAAATTGCTGCTAGGACAACAGTAAATGAGGAACTCGGTGGGTTTACTTCCTGGTGGGTGCCCAGGGATCACACAGTCTAGATGCACTAAAGGTTTCCCAGTCATCCTGCGATGGGGAATGCAGGGCCCTAGGCATCACAGGCTTGGCCAGGAGTAGACAGGACTACAGAAAGCACATTAGTGTATTCACTCATCTGTTACAGTGGTGGACAACGGGGCCGTCCTTGAGATTTCCCAGCAAAACTAGCCAGAGGAGCATAAAGAGCATCACTCATTTGATACAGGACTGTCCTAGTTCTGATGAGCTGTTTTCTTTCAAAGTTAATGGACTGAATGGTTTTTAAGAAATCTCCATCATTTTGAAGAGTGTGAACACTCTGCCCTAAACAGATTGACACTTATAACCTCAAAGTACTTTAGAAACTCTACTATGTTGTCCAAATAAATTTGCCAACTACATATAATAAATCATTTGTTTTCTTTCCCAATTTACTTATAGTTACCTCTCTTGAAAATAAAATTAAGAAATGCTGCTTTTCTCAAGAAAGCATGTTATGCAATATTATTTCCTCCATTAAATAGAGTTAAAACTTTTTATCTGAACTTGTTAGAAGTTTCACTTTTAGCTAAACAAGAGTTTACTTGACACACACCCAGAAAAACAACCAATTTGGCAGAAATATCTTGTGCTTACAATAAGCAGTGGCATGAATTTCTCGCTCTTCTCTGTACATGCGGACATAACCTCTGATCCGGATAACGTCCCCAATTTCTATCTTTGTTCTCTGCTCAATGGTCTCTTGCAGCTTCTTAAACTGTGAGGTTAAGCTCAGCTCTCTTGCAGTTGGAGCAGCTATAGTCGTTATGGGCCAGAAAGAAAGAAAGAGAGAAATGCATAACACAATCACTCCACCACATTTGTAAGACAGTTTTGGGGTAAGACCAACATAAGACATTTATTTATTCTACTTCTGATTAGTTGCTCTGCTATAAGAAATATACATAACCTTTTGAAATCCTCTATTGAATAAAAGGCATAAGCTATGATTACTCAAAAGTAGAGTGAAGGGGTTGGAGTCTAGAGGGAGGCTTGACAACCCAAGTGGGCGAGTTCTGACATGGCACCAACATCTTTCTTACCCCTGCATCACCAGTGCAGTCAAAGGGCTCGAGAGGTCCCGAGCCAAATTCTGTTATGAGTCCAGCCGGGTTTGGTGGCAACAGCTCTAAACAACTCCTTCAAGTGTCCTTGCAGGGTAAGAAAGGCCTGGCATAAGGGGAAAGGGACCCAAGAGTTTCTATTTGTGGTTCTGCTTATTTCCTACTTTAGTGCTCAACACCCCAAGCTCTCATCTCTCATCTTTGTTGGGTAACTAGGCTAATCTCTCTCTTTCTCTCACACACGCTCACACGTGCACACACAGCGCTTAAAATTATAAACTTAAGCAACTTCAGGGTGAAAAGAACCCAATGCACAATCAATTCTAAATAATTTATATCATTCAAATTTAGTTCCAAATTGTATTAGTTAAATAATAAGAAGAATAGCCACAAATGTATGGGTACCACAGGTGCAGTTCGAAGGACTTTACAATATATTAGAGCACATCTAATCCGCACAACCACTCCTATTTATTATTAGCCCCATTTTACAGATGAGAAACTGAGTCACAGAGCAGTCAAGCAACTTGCCCAAAGAATAACAACTAATTAGCAACAAAGCTGGAGTTTGAACCCAGGCAGTCTCTGACTCCAGAGCCTTCCTGCTCATTCTTTATTCTCTCCTGCCTGCCCCATGAGTAGCCTCACATTTCCCACAGTTACAGCTGGTGTGTGTCAACAACTGTGTTGATTTTCTGCCTAGCATAATTTCAGATACACATATGCTCCACAGAATCTATACAACTCAGCATTTTAAATAACAATGTAGCATGTGAATATGCCACAGTTTGTTTAGCTAGTCTCATTAAATATTTCATCCTCCTTCTCCTTTTTATTTTTTATTTTGGTTTTTATCACTAGCACTGTATGGGGCTTAGAGGTCAGCACTTGGGTAATGGAGGCAGACAGAGCTGGCTTAAATCTCAGGTCACTTTTTTTTTTTTTGCTGAGGAAGATTCACCCTGAGCTAATATCTGTTGCCAATCTTCCTCTATTTTGCATGTGGGTTGCCACCACTGTATGGTTGCCGACGAATGGCGTAGGTTTGCGCCCGGGAACCAAACCCAGGCCACTAAAGCAGAGTGCACTGAACTTCACCATTAGGCCACGAGGCCACCCCCTCAGGCCACTTCTTACTAGCTGTGTGACCCTGGGCAGGCTGCTTAACCTCACTGTGCCTCAGTTTCGTCAGTTATGCAATGGGGATAACAATCGAGTCCACCCCATACACAGATTGTTGTGTGTGATCTAGGCCAATCCTTACATCATGAGCTCAGCACAGGCCAGATCCACAGGAAACCGTCAATGAATGTCAGCTATTGTGAGAATGAATAATTAAGCCCTCTAGACAAAATTATTTTGTTTTCTTTGGGGTCTTGCTTTGGTGATTGCTGGATAGAAAAGTACAAACAGGTTTATAGCTCATTACATGTTGTCAGAATGTTTGCCAGAAAAAAACAATCAAACCATTCTCTTTTTATAAGGTGTCACCAGCAATGCATGTATGCTCACAGCTCCTACACTGGCTTCAGTCACTGGATTTTTAACATTTTAAAAATACATAATGAGGGGCTGGCCCCGTGGCTTAGTGGTTAAGTGTGCACGCTCTGCTACTGGCGGCCCGGGGTTCGGATCCCGGGCGCACACCGACGCACCGCTTGTCTGGCCATGCTGAGGCCGCGTCCCACATACAGCAACTAGAAGGAGGTGCAACTATGACATACAACTATCTACTGGGGCTTTGGGAGAAAAAAAAAAAAAATGAGGAGGATTGGCAATAGATGTTAGCTCAAAGCCGGTCTTCCTCAGCAAAAAGAGGAGGATTAGCATGGATGTTAGCTCAGGGCTGATCTTCCTCAAAACAAAAAACAAAAAACAAAAAAAACCATAATCATTCCATAACGTTTTATTTTGCTTTTAAATTGCCAGGGAGGCTGTGTGTTTTTATATAAGTTGATCTACTCTCCGTATTTCCTTACGTATAAGCTCTTCATCTCTTTTGAACACTTTATGTTAATTTCTGAAAAATTTTTAAGGAAGGTTTATCAGTTATGCTTATTACATCCAATCTCCCATTCTATTGCTTTCTTTTTTATGTTTATTTGATTTCATTGTATTACATAAAAGTTTGACAAAATCTTTTAGTCTATCCCTTGTCACTGATGATAACTTTCAGTGTTCTAACAACTACGGACTTATGAGAGCTTAACATACATACCCTCATATTTTTGCGGATAAATATACAACTCTGTCTTGTTTGGGATATTTTATGTAAGCTGCAAGATAGGCATCGTGGTTACCTCTTTTTTTTTTTTCTTTTTTTGTGAGGAGATCAGCCCTGTGCTAACACCTGCCAATCCTCCTCTTTTTTCGCTGAGGAAGGCTGGCCCTGGGCTAACATCCGTGCCCATCTTCCTCCCCTTTATATGGGACGCCGCCACAGCATGGCCTGCCAAGCGGTGCGTCGATGCGTGCCCGAGATCTGAACTGGCGAACCCCGGGCCGCCGCAGCAGAGCGCGCGCATCCAACCGCTTGCGCCACCGGGCCGACCCCTGGTTACCTCTTTTTTAATATTGTTATCTACCTGAACCAACAACATTTGTTAAATGCTGATTTATTTCATTTGTATTGTTGTATTATTTCTGGCTTGTCATATGTTAGGGTTCATATAATGGAATGAATCTCTCTTGTGGTCTATTGATGAAATTTTCTGTTTTTTAATCTAATACAACTTAGATAACCATGGCTCTGTAATGTGCAAAGCATTACTTTTAACACATGTACCATACCAAGGGAAACAGCAACCTAGGGAGCATGAACTTTGTGTACCTAGGAACCATTAGCTAGGAATCTAGACACAATCAGCGTTAATGTTACTCAGCTTACTGGGTTTCTTCAGAAAATACCCAAGTATTCCTTTTTATTCCACCTGTGTTCCTATCCCCAAGTCCTCTTCTACTTAGGTTGAATTTGAAACGTATTTATAAATTTCACTGCCATTATTCAGACACTATAGGTAATAACAAATGTCTCATACAGTACTGTTAAATGATCAGACTGACGCTGGTCTGAGAAAGAGAGGCCCAGCCTTCATTTAAAGGGTGAGCCAAACTGCGGAAAGAAGGGCTCAAGCTGTGTGATTTAATGAATGTAATCAGATGGCTGGAGCCTGACAGAATTTCATTTTAAGTACTCTATTCCACCCTGAAAGATAAACCCCCTTTAAAATTCTAATATTAAGGGCCAAGTTTTCTTAACTTTCCTCATAAGCTAAGTCCAAATGGTACATTCAACGTGAAATTTACAGGAGTTAATATTATATTCTTATACCTTAACTGACTAGAACATGATTTTGACTCAGACTAAATTTTATTAAAAAAAATTTGTTTTCATTGGCTACTTTCCAGTGGAAAGCTTTAAAACTGAGGGAAATTAAATTAGAAGGGAGAATGAGCTAGCGTGAACAACTTAAAAATATCACTTTATATATAATGAGAAGAGAAATCATTTCCAGGCTTTTTCCTCGTGTTCTTACCCTCTCTTTTTATTCTCAAAGCAATTTCCAATTAAGGACATCCACTGTGATTGTTCATCTATTCATCTACTTACAGATATTTTGAAAATCTCACTCTCAGGATTAATAGCCATTTTATCTAAAAAAATTACTAAGAGTTAATAATATTCCTGATGATGTCATTTCTTAAAAAGAGAGTTGATTTAGAAAGGTAAAACAACATCTAAATCAGGAGTCTGCAAACTACAGCCCACAGGCCAAATCCATCCACAACCTGTTCTTGTAAATAAAGTTTTATTGGAACACAGCCATGCCTGTTTGTTTACGTATTGTCTACGGCTACTTCTGTGTTACAATGGCAGTGTTGAATAGTTGAGACGCAGACCATTTGGCCCAAAGCAGAAAACATTTACTATCTGACCCTGTACAGAAAAAGTTTGCCAACCCTGGGTCTGAAACAAGTACGCATATTCAAACTACACCTTCTGGCTGAAGATTGTGACACTACAAAAACCACAAATCAGCAAATGATTTTAATACCCCAGACACATATGAAAATTCAAATATCTGACTGTGTTATAGGTTTATTTCTCGCCTGTGAGATATGTGCATGAAAACCTGTTGTCTCCCTTAATTTTTTTATCTACAAAGCTTCCTAAGCAAAGCAGTGCCATTGATTTAGATGTTCCCAATTTAGGAAATGGGAACACCAAAGTTATGTGAAACTGATGGTCAAATTCTAAATGTAAATATGCCAGAAAATTAAGCAAAGGAGCATGCCACTGGTCAGTATAGTCAAAGCAGGAAGTTGAGATTCTGACAGATAATGCCAAAAAGGAAAGAAGAAACCATTCCAAGTGTTACACAGTCTCACCTTGCATAACACGAGTAGATAGATAATAGATGTTAGATATGAGAGCAGGCAATATTTATTGAATAACTCTACTGTGTATGGCACCATACTGCATACGTTGTAAAACAGAAAAACAAAGTCCCAGTTTCTATAGCTTCTCTAGAACCAAAAATATACCAATATAGCACAATATTTTTTTTAATATTATGAACTTAAGTAACTCAAACTACTTAAAAACTATTAAAATATACTCATTTTCCAAATGCTGTTTCAGTTATAGTCAATCTGTTCAATATAAAATTTTAAAGTTCTTTTTCAGTTTCTATTATTTCATGGTTAACTTCAAAGGAATCCTATCTTACCTTCTCAACAATCTTAGAATTCCTGGTATATTTGTTTGAACATGTAGAGATTTCAGAAAATCTGGATCATGGTAGCATGGAAATTAGTGGCAACCACATACAAGGAAAAGTCTTCAAAATCTTCTTTGATCAAGTGACTACGTCCAGAGCAAGAGGATTCTGACCTGACTGGCAATTAAGCTAAAACATCTTGACTTGCGTAATAACTGGCAGGGTAAAAATGAAATGCTGAAACTCTTGGTAACCTATTCACATTGTCATAGGCTTAGGAGGAATTGAGCACCAAAGAAACAGGAGAAAGAAAAACAACCAGCTATAGTATCAGTTTGCAGAGTAGCCGAAGCTCCGGGTACAGCGCTTCAAGTTGATTAATGTAATTCCCCAGTAGATAAATGTGAAAATTCAGCATTACAGCTGTTCTGACGCGCTACCCTAGGTAAAATCCATTGATTAGCTGAAAAGTAAAGAGGCATCACAAACAAAATTACCTGATGAAGACTTGGTATTGCTCAACTTTTTCCAGCAGATGCAGTTTATAACTCCAGTGCTATCGTCCACTGCAAAAGAAGTGCAAAGAGTAGAAGAGAGATTTGGGCGTTGCTGGTGAATTAGCATGTTGTCGTTGCATTCAGTCATACTGAAAGATGACATTTTTCACTAGCCTAATTGGGCAAATCCCTTATCAAACTCTCCTTCCACCTTTAGAAATAATCTCTCACCACACACCAGTGGGAACTGCTTGTCTGCAATGTCAATGTAATCCACGAGCCCAGTGGGATGTAGCCAACATTTCACTTGCCTTTCCTCAAGGAATGATTCTTGTCTACACCTCTCCCAAAAATGGTGTCCACAGGAAGTTAAGTGCAAAACTCTCAATGACTACTATCATACAAAATCAGCCTTGCTCTCCTACTCTGCAACAAGAGAGCATCCCATGGTCTGTGGTTAGAGGCACTCAAGCACCGCCTTCTGCCATCATTTGCTCATTCTCTAGCTCGCTGATTTAACAACACAAGGCATCCCAAGTCATTTGGCCTGGGCTTCTCTTTGAAAGAGCTTCTGCCCAGTCCTTACCACTGCAGGGGATGTAAGGAAAGCCAAGTACATCAAGAGGGGCAAAGTTTTATTTTCATAATAGAAAATAATTATATCTTGGTCACACATAACGATACTGGTCTGGATTATTTTATCCCTACCGCAAAAAATCAAAGAATTCCCACTGCACTTGGATTTATAACCATAGAGGAATTTGGAGGTGTTTGCTAGGGGGTGATAGGCATTTTCTCTTTGCCTAATTTCTGACAAACTCAGAACAGAGGTTGCTAAACATGGGGTCAGTGGGTTTAACGATTTTTTAAAAATCATCAGTTACACTGCTGTAAAAGCACATTTAATATAGAAGAAACTTAAGGCAAAAATTTTTTTATTGCTGGTTTAAATCTGTGTAGAAAGCAGAAGCTGAGAAGAATACTTCTTATACTAAAATAAATTCTAGATGGATTTTATTTCATTAAATGTAATACAGGTAAACTTAAGAAGATGAGAAGAAAATATGGATGAATACTTTTTAACCTTGGGCTTATAGTTGGTGGGGGGACACTTCTTTAAGCAGACCTGAAAATCAGAACTCACTTTAAAAAGTCTGATATATTTGACTAACTAAAAACTAATAATGCATAGCAATTTTCCAAATGATGGAGTTAGTGTCTTAATATATAAAGAGCTCAGGCAAATTAATAAGGAAAAGAACAAGACCACAAGAGAAAAACTAGGAAAGAAAAAGAATATGCAATTCATAGAAGATATAAAAATGGCCAATAAACATGTCAGTACATTAAATTCACTAGTTACCAGAAAAAAAGAAGCAAATTTAAATAATTTCTCAACCACCAGAATGACAAATATTAAAACTACTGACACCCTCATATGCTGTTAGTGGGAGTATAATTTTGTACCAAATTTCTAAAGAGCAAGTTTCGAAATATGTATCAAATTTTGAAATGTATATATCCTTTAACTTAGCATTTACTTCCAGTAATTTATCCTGAGGAGAAAAATAGAACAAATACACAGATATACAGATCTTGTATAAGGCTGTTCATTGCAATCTTGTTTATATTACTGGAAGTTGGAAAGAACCTAAATGTTTATAAATATGGAATTGGTTAAATAAATTACAATGGCATAGCATATGAGCATAAAAAGTTATAACGAAGATCCATGTTCATTGCTGTTAAAAGATATTCATACCTCATTATAAAACAGAAATCGCATATATTATCTTATATATCTTATATATCACCTAATTTATGTAAAATATTAAATAGTGTGTTTTGACAGAAATGATTTTAAGACATTAAAACACTGATAGCAGTTTCTTTTGGAGTATGGGGAAGGAAGCACATATTCAATGTATACACTGACTGAAAGCCTAATTCCAGAAATATTAAGACAAAGAAATATGCAAAATAGTAACGAGGAAATAAGGCATATCTATACTTCTTCAATATTAGGACCAAGTGAGAAATATTAGGAAGGATGTTCACCCAAACATTGACACTGTTTTTGTCTGATTTATAGGTTTCACATGAGTTTTATGTACTTCATTAAAATTTTCTCTAGCTTAAAATTTTTTTTATAATGAATAAGTATCATTTTAAGAAGGAAAAAAATCAATTAGGACATTTTGAATTTAAAAAAATGTATGACACCTCTAGGCACACCACTTCTCTGGACAGTTTAAAATCTTGATTTATAATGGAAAGTCAAAAAATATTAGCACATGAACATTTGTTCTAGAAAATATGAGGACATCTCGGTCTTGACTGTAGCCTCCCAGGATTCTAGGTCTGAGCTTGAGTTGCTGCCAGGTGCTCTGCATGCTCAGGGGACCGCCAGCAAACCCTCTGACTTCCTGGCTTATAACCTCCCCTGGCAGACCCTCTCCTGGCGCCCTGAGGTCTGGCTGCCGGAAATGTCCCGGAAGGAGAGCATCCTTGCAGTGCTGCACAACGTCCTCCCTGGCTGGGCAGCACCGCCTGGGCCGCCGGCCTTTTGTTTCAGCCATGGGCTGAGTCAGTGTGAGCAGGAAGCACCCCCAGCATAGGCTTGCGGTGAGTCAGGTGGAGCAGGACCCAGGACAGCAGGAGCGGCCGCTTGGCAGGTGGCCCAGGAGCCAAGCTGGGCCTGAGGACAGCAGGGAGAGTGCAGCTCTCCCCTGAAGAGGCCTCACAAGAATTTAAGTAGCAAAAGTGTTTCCATTCTCAATTACTTCGACCTTCAGATGGTTTTCATTTTCCCATAGCCCACAGATGTGTCATGCTCTCACGACATCCACTCTAAGGGAAATGTTTACTAGGGAAGAGTCAGACATATTGCTTTCATCTTTTTATTACGGGAAAGGGGTTAAGTGAAGCCCCTTTACGTCATAGGCATAATATCTGGCTTGGTTCTAGGGCCAGGACTGATGTCCTCAAACAGCCTCATTTATCTGGTCCAAAAAACAGAAAATTAAAAACCAGATACAGCTGATTTTTTGGGGGAGTGGGACATGGGGAAGAGAAAAATCAAACTGAATTATATGGAGACTATTCAGCACAGTGGAGTCAGTAAACAGATTGGACCCACAAGTGCAACCTTGAGCAAGTAAGCGAGCCTTAGTTTTCTCATCTACAAAATGGCAATAAGGGTCTGGCCCGGTGGCACAGTGGTTAAGTTCTGGTGCTCCGCTTCAGCAACCTGGGGTTTGCAGGTTTGAATCCTGGGTGCGGAACGATGCAGCGCTCATCAAGTCATGCTGTGGTTGCATCCCACGTGCAAAATAGAGGAAGATGGGCAGAGACATTAGCTCAGAGCCAATCTTCGTCAGCAAAAAGAGGAAGATTGGCAACAGATGTTAGCTCAGGGCCAATCTTCCTCACCAAAAAAAAAAAGAAACAAAATGGAAATATGTCCTTTCTATTTCAAAAGATTAGGGGGAGAATAACATGAAATTATACATGTAAAAATGCTTTATAAACTGAAAGAGGGCCGGCCCCATGGCTTCGCGGTTAAGTGCGCGCGCTCCGCTGCTGGCGGCCTGGGTTCGGATCCCGGGCGAGCACCGACGCACCGCTTCTCTGGCCACGCGTGAGGCCGCGTCCCACATACAGCGACTAGAAGGATGTGCAACCACAACATACAACTATCTACTGGGGCTTTGGGGGACAAAAAGGAGGAGGATTGGCAATAGATGTTAGCTCAGAGCCGGTCTTCCTCAGCAAAAAGAGGAGGATTAGCACGGATATTAGCTCAGGGCTGATCTTCCTCACACACACGAAAAAAATAAATTAAAAAAATAAATAAATAAACTGAAATATACTATTATTTCATCATTGGTATTTGGAGAGGAAGTACCATATTGTACTAAAGATAATGTACTTGCCCACAGCTGGGTATGCTGTAGGAACTTAGCGAATGCTTGTTTAATTGTCTGGAGAAAAACAGAACCAATATCTTTGGGTAAAATGAAGCAGAGAAGAGATTCAGTATGGGGATGCCTGACAAGATGATCTATTTCAGAGTTTTAAAAAAATACATGCTGGGAAAAAGCAGAGGGCATGAGAAATCTCACCTCTCACATGTTATTTTATAAGCACAAGTTCATCATCCTCAGGAAAATGAATACATGTGGAAGAAATGCAATGATCTTGTTATCTGTAAATTATCAATCATGCACAGACTGCCAACGAAATGTTTTTGGTCACCCGGTTCAACTGCCTTCTGTCTTTCCCCAGGCAGAGCCAGAACACAAATCCAAGGCAACACCACAAGAGTGACAATGTCAGTTACAGCAAAGGTTTGGAATTCAAAGTTAAGATTCCCACAAAATATCTAGTGTGGCCTCTTAACTACAGAGAATCTTAAAGCTGCACAAGGCAATGTACTAAAATGCTTATACTAAACTCAATTAAAAAAAAATCATGGCGCTGGCCCCGTGGTGTAGTGGTTAAGTCCGGCACGCTCCACTTCAGCAGCCCAGGTTCACAGGTTCAGATCCCGGGCGCAGACCTACACCACTCATCAAGCCATGTTGTGGCTGCAACCCACATACAAAATAGAGGAAGACTGGCACAGATGTTAGGTCAGGGCTAATGTTCCTCAAGCAAAAAAAGAGTAAGATTAGCAACAGATGTTAGGTCAGAGCATCTTCCACACCAAAAAAATTAAAAAATCAAGACCCATGACACTAAAATTATATTCTAACAATTCGCTGGTATCCAAACTACAGAAACCCTTTATTTAGTTTCCATCATGAGGGAAGGGAGATTTTCTGATAGTGGATATTTACTCCTTCGAGTACCAGAAGACTTTTTTTTTTTAACTGTTCTGGACATAAATCTTATAAATTACTTTTTACACACCTCCTTGCCTTCTTAAAGAGTCTACCTTAACATTAATCTGGACTTTTCTTTTTAAAGTTATCAATATAAACATATATTACCATCCTTTGCTATTTATAGCTATGCCCTCAGGTATCACGTGTCTGTCCCTGATCAACCAGTGAGTCCAGATTGCCGTATTTTAATTCTTTGGCCTCCTAACTCCCCAGCAGCTGTCACTTGACAGTATTCATCAGTATCATTCCTCCCTGTTGCCGTGTACACTTAGCCCATGTCGGTGGCTCCAAAGGGCTCCCAACAGACCAAAGTGCATGGGGTTTGTGAGAGTCCCTAGCTGCTCTGAAAGGCTGGGGTTGTTTCAAATTCAACATTCAGCTAAGTGGGGTTCTTCCACATAAACTCAGTGTCAGACACAATTGTTCTTACCTCCATAACTGTAGAAAGCATCTCTTTCTCTCACTCCAATTACAGTTCCCAAGACATCTACCTGCTTTATTGGATGTCCGTTGTAAAAAAATACACCTGAAATTTAAAAAAAGGCAAAGTCCATACAATGGATGGCTACAGTTTCTCCTTCATTAACGTTAACTGTGGGGGTGGGGATGGGGTGGGAGGTGGATGTCACAACTCAGTGGTATGCTGCTTGCTGAACTTCCAGACTTAAGAATCAGTCCTTGACAAATGGCAAGCCCCAAGAAATGCAGATGTCTTTTCCTCAAGGGTCATAAGTAGCAAGCCTGGCTTTAAAGAAGCTTGTACTAGCGCAGAAAAGAGAAAACCAGTGTTGCCCAACCGGATTTGGTTAATCTTCTTTGCACTTGTAAAAATAAAATGTACCTCCCGGGAGAATGCTCACAAGGGGCCTGGAAACAGTTATCATGTCATGTGACCACACACAGTACTGTGTCTCGAGGGACTGGAAAAGGAAAGAGAGAGGAAACCACGAGAAAGGCTTCTTTGGCTTCTTTACTGGTGCTTTTCTAGGAAACCAGTCATCATTTCTATGAATTAGCAGTTAACACTTTTTTTTTTTTTAAAAAAGAGAAATAATTAGGTTACAAAACACTACCCTCTGGGGCCAGCAGATTACAACCCAAAAACTTCTCTTTTTAAAACTCTCTTTTCAAAACCCAGACGGCAGATGCCAGCAAGCAGGTTCCTGCCAGAGGAGAAACCTGAGAGGACAAACCCTACCCACTGACCCTGAAGGCCTTTTTGGACTCAGGGACAGGACACAGACAGAGGGACTCCCGGCAGGGGTGAGTCCCTGATTCCATCCCGAGGTCCCGGTGCTGTCCGGGCTCCTGCAGAGCTTCCCTCTTGTGGTCCCCCCATATCCTCACCTGAACTCCCTATTGTGGCTTCAGCTACCTGCGTTGTGTTCCTGTCACTGCAGCTAAAAAGTCCTGACCAAAATCCTCTCTGGCCTGTTTTTTTTCTCCCCACGATGGCTGAGTTTTTCCCTTTCAGAAAGAGGCCATGAACTTTTACTTGGTGACTTCCTTTTTAAATAAACATATGAATGTAAGCAAAGAAACAGTTATCACTGCAGGCATTTGGCCACCTCCCCCGCTCCCCACGCAGCCTGGTCAGAGTTCTGTTCACCTCCACGGGGTACCCGCGGCCTGAACCCCGATGCCCTTCAGAATCCCCAGACTGGCCTCCACTGACGGTTCTCGTTTCCTGTGTGGATAAAGGGACTGGGGATGAGTCGCTCACAGCAGAGTCCCAGGGGATGGACAAGCAGGCTCTGAGCCTCAGTCATTCAGAGATTTTAGGAGAGTGAGATGTGGTTTGAGGGGAAAAAAAAACGATGGTAAATTTAGCCAAAAGACGGTCCCCCTCCCTTGGCAGCGGCACCCTTCTAAAGATGACTTAGTGGACTGGAGACTGTGCCCGGGGCAACCTTGGGGGCCACAGCAGGAAAGGAGCCTGGGTCACTGTGTCATCCCCAGAGGAGGGGTGTCCCCATCCAGGAACGCTTGGATTGAATGGGGACAGACTGGCTCCACAGAAAATCCATGAAATTTTAAGAGCAGGACAGTTCCAACTGACTTCTCCAGAGCTCTTACGATTGAAATCCTGGTCTCTTAGTTACTACCTTTGGTGAGACCCTGGGGTCCTCTGCCCCTGCCAGCCTACACTGACCAAACACAGAGGAGAGAAGGCCTTCGGAGGAGGGAGATCCCTGCAGACCTTTGCAGACAAGCTCAGGCTTCCCTGTGGCAGAAGGAAGTTTAAATCGGGAGAACGAGCCTCCTGCAGGGCCGTGGGCATGGAGTCCTCCACTGAAGTGTACACTCGCCCTCCCCTGTACCTGACATGGCTGTGGCATGGCACTGCTTTGGTTCTCCAGGTTTGTTGTAGGGCTAGGTGGGGCTTAGAGCAGCCTGAGCTTCAGGCTGGGCTCTGACACCAGTCAGACCTTTTTGCTTTGTCAAATGCACTGTAGAGGTAATATCACTTTCTATTTGTGCACTGAGCAAAGTTAGAGAGAACTGTTTTCTAGAACCTGACTGGCCACCCCTCCCCGAGCCCAACTCACGGTCTGTCCTGGTTGCCAGGCACTTGTTTGCGTGAGAGATGGAACACTCCGCAGGCTTTCTTGTGGCCTGTTGTGGCCCACAGAACATTGCCAACTGGAGGCAGAGCCCTGGAGACCTTCGGGCCCATGAAGGGCCTACTGCCTGCCCCGAAAATGTGTTTCCAGCTGGTCCTGGAGCTGCCATGGGGTGCTCTGGGGTTATGTCTGAAAGCTTGAGACAGTCCCAGGACTCTCTGGGTCTCCCTGGGACACCCTGGTAAGTGCTGCTGTGGGGGTTTTCACAGTAAAGAGCCGATACACTTTAAGAAGGGAAAAAAAGCTAGCCAAAAGGTGTTCTGCCTGGGTTGAAGCATACAGAAAATGCAATGAGAAGACTGGACTAACCACACAAGCCAATGGAGTCCTCGAGTCACCACAGTGGAGACCAGTCCTCCAATGTTACAAACTCTGTATTGGGCAACACTTGATAAAGACCTAAGAGGTCTTCACTTGAGGACACAACAGACTTTCTTGAAAAGGGACAGAGAAGGGAGCCCCCTAAACTTTCATCTCATAGACTGCCAGTGGCTACTTTGAGGACAGACACAGTCACTCAAAGACACAGGAAATCCTTCCAATCTCAAATGACTGATGCAAAAAAAAAAATCTTAAAAGCACCAAAGAACAAGGGAGAACAAATTTAGAAGAAAATATGGGAGAAGTCAAGATGGCAGCGTAGGCAGACTCTGAACTCACCTCCTCCCGCAGACACAGTCAATTTACAACTACCCATGGAAAAATTACCCCTGAGACAGAAGTGAAAACTGGATAAGAGGAACTCCTGCAACAAAGGACAATCCTAGTTGAGGTGGAAGAGGCAGAAACTCCCTCCTAGAGAGAAAAAAACACCACCTTCACAAGCCGCCAGCTTCACAGACGCCCAGGAGCAGCCCAAAGGTATGCAGCCCTCCCGGGAGAAGCAGGACCCTGAGCTGGGGAGCGGCCCCGCTGTGGGCATTTTGTGGACCCAGCACAATCGAGACCAGTTGCATAATATCTGACTTTGCCTGCTACTAAAACATTGGGGAATACCCCCAGAAAACCTGGTTCACAAAGTAATTAAAACCAGCTCTTAAAGGGCCCGTGTGCAAACTCACCCGTTTCAGAAAGCATCCTAAAATCACCAGAAAGAAAGGTGCATAGTGCTTTGGTGAAAAGAGACTCACCTGATAAACCGGAGTGCATCTCGGTGAGAGGTGAGACCTCCCCAGGGACTGGGACATTTGCGGTGGCCATTGTTGTGGCCTGGTGTGGGCGTGCTGACACAGACGCCATTGGAGTTCTCCCTGGGGCCTGCTAGCCCAGGTCTGCCCCACCCACTAGAGTACCGATTTAATCCAGCTCAGCCAGGGCGGGCAGCCCACCCTATAGACTGGCCCCACCCAACAACAAGCCCGCAGGCAACTTGTGGGCCTGCATATATTGGTGACTAGATTCTCTGCAGCCTGGCAACTGAGCCGACTTCAGTGGGGCAGGGCGGGCACAAGGAGCAGGTGGAGAGTTTGGGGCTGTAGTGGAGTGTGTGGGGCTCCCGCCGTGGAGAGACTGGGTCCACTTCGGGAGGTCAGGGCATGCATACGGGGCAGGACTGTGTTGACTGTGTGTGTGGACCTATGGGTGGCAGGGCTTGTCAGCTGCAGAAGACTTGTGCTTCTCAAAGACCCACATAGGGGGTTTGCCCCACCTTCCAAAGTCTGAAACAATTGGGTGCTCCTGTGCCTGAGGCCAGCCCCACCCAGCTGCAATCCTCAGAGAGCTGACAAGAGACCTAAAGGCTGGAGGCTTATAGCAATTGTAAGCCCCTGAGCCTAACAACCTGCCATGCTGGGGGCCTGCTCACTTAAAAGAAATACTGCAAAACAAATGTGGTATTAGAACTTGCAGCCAACTGTGCTGGGGCTCCCCACACCTGATAAAGAGACTGAAGGGCCCACAACTACAAACAGCTGAGCATTACAACAGCTGACCAGGAGCATAACTCGGCCTACCTGGGCGCATACACGGAGAGCAAACAGGCCACAACAGAAGGACACACGTAGCCAACATAGGGGTCACCCCTGGAACATTGAGAACTGAGGGAAGCACACTGCAGGCCTTCTAAGGCATCACTTGTATAAGGTCACTTATCTAAGAGCAGGAGACGTAGCTGACCTACCTAATACGTAGACAGAAGCACAGGGAAAGAGGCAAAATGAGGAGGCAAAGGAATACATTCCAAGTAAGGGAACAGGACAAAACCCCAGAAGAGGAACTAAGTGAAACAGAAATGAGCAACCTACCTGACAGAGAGTTCAAACAAAGAGTGTTAAGGATGCTCACTGATGTGGAGAGAAGAATAGATGAACTCAGTGAGAATGTCAACAAAGAAATGGAAGATATAAAAAAGAACCAATCAGAAATGAAGAATACGATACTGGAAATGAAAAATTCGCTAGAGGGACTCAAAAGCAGAGTAGAGGATACAGAAGAATGGATCTGTGAGCTGGACGAAAGACTAGAAGAAATCACCCAAGCTGAACAGGTAAAAGAGAAAAGAATTAAAAAGAGTGAGGACAATAAACCAATGTTATTGCAATAAACAAAAAATTAAAAAAAAATAAAATAAAAAAAATAAAAAGAGTGAGGACAATCTAAGGGACATCTGGGACAACATCAAGCGCACTAACATCCGTGTTATAGGTGTCCCGGAAGGAGAAGAGTGAGACAAAGGGGCAGAGAATCTATTTCAAGAAATAATAGATGAAAACTTCCCTAACCTAAGGAAGGAAGCAGACATCCAGGTACAGGAAGCACAGAGAGCCCCAAACAAGATAAACCCAAAGAGGCCCAGACCAAGACACATCATAATCAAAATGTCTAGAATTAAAGATAAAGAGAGAATCCTAAAAGCCGCAAGAGAAAGACAAGTTACACGCAAAGGAAACCCCATGAGGCTATCAGCTGACTTCTCAGCGGAAACCTTACAGGCTAGAAGAGAGTGGCACGATATATTTAAAGTGCTAAAAGGAAAAAACTTACAGCCAAGAATACTCTACCCAGCAAGATTATCATTCAAAATGGAAGGAGAGATAAAAAATTTCCCAGACAAGCAAAAATTAAAGGAGTTTGTCACCAAGAAACCAGTGCTACAAGAAATGTTGAAGGGACTGATTTAAGGAGAAAAGAGAAGACCACAAATAGGAAAAATTATCTATTTCCACGATAAGAGGGCCATGGATACAAATGCACAAAAAAGAGGTTAGATATGATATCAAAAACATCAAATGAGGGAGGAGGGGAGTTAAAGAGTAGAGCTTTCAGATAGAGGTCAAACTAAAGAGACCATCAATTCTGTATAGAAGGAGAAAGGAACAGAGAAGGACTACTAAAACACTGAGAAAAAAAGTTAAAAAATGGTAGTAAGTAACATACTTATCAATAGCTACTTTAAACGTCAATGGACTAAATGCCCCAATTAAAAGGCATAGGGTGGCTGATTGGATAAAACACCAAGACCCATACATATGCTGCATACAAGAGACACACTTCAGACCTAAAGACACTCACAAACTGAAAGTGAAGGCATGGAAAAAGATACTCCATGCAAATGGCAATGAAAAGAAAGCTGGGGTAGCAATACTCATATCAGACAAAATAGACTTCAAAACAAAAACTGTCAAAAGAGACAAAGAAGGGCATTACATAATGATCAAGGGAACATTCCAACAAGAGGATATAACACTTGTAAATATCTACGCACCCAATGTAGGTGCACCTAAATATATACAGCAATTATTAACAGACATAAAAACAGAAACAGACAGAAACGCAATAATAGTAGGGGGCTTTAACACTTCACTTACACCAAGGGATAGATCATCCAAACAGAAGATCAATAAGGAAACATTGGCCTTAAATGACACACTAGAACAGATGGACCTAGTAGCTATATACAGAGCATTCCATCCAAAAACCGAAGAATACATGTTCTTTTCAAATGCACATGGAACATTCTCCTGGATCGATCACATATTAGGCCACAAAACAAGTCTTCATAAATTTAAGAAGACTGAAATAATACCAAGCATCTTTTCTGACCACAACGGTATGAAACTGGAAATCAACTATAGCAAGAAAATCAGAAAAGCCACAAATACGTGGAGATTAAACAAAATGCTACTGAACAACGACTGGGTCAATGAAGAAATCAAAGAAGAAATAAAAAAATACCTGGAGACAAATGAAAATGAAAATACGACATGCCAGAATTTATGGGATACAGCAAAAGCGGTTCTAAGAGGGAAGTTTATAGCAATACAGGCCTATCTCAACAAACAAGAAAAATCTCAAATAAACAATCTAACAATGCACCTAAAGGAACTGGAAAAAGAAGAACAAACAAAGCCCAAAATCAGTAGAAGAAGGGAAATAATAAAAATCAGAGCAGAAATAAATGAAATAGAGACTTAAAAAAATAGAAAAAATTAATAAAACCAAGAGCTGGTTCTTTGAAAAGATCAACAAAATTGACAAAACTTTAGCTAGACTCACCAAGAAAAAAAGAGAGAAGGCACAAATAAGTAAAATCAGAAATGAAACAGGAGAAATTACAAGAGACACCTCAGAAATACAAAAGATTATAAGAGAATACTATGAAAAGCTATATGCCAACCAATTCGACAATCTGGAAGAAATGGATAAATTCTTAGAATCATACAACCTTCCAAAACTGGATCAAGAAGAAGTAGAGAATTTGAATAGACCAATCACCAGTAAGGAGATCGAAACAGTAATCACAAACCTCCCCAAAAATAAAAGTCCAGGACCAGACGGCTCCCCTGGTGAATTCTTCCAAACATTCAAAGAAGACTTAATACCTATCCTTCTCAAACTCTTCCAAAAAATTGTGGAGGGGGGGAAGCTCCCTAAATCATTCTATGAAGCCGACATCACCCTGATACCAAAACCAGACAAGGACAACACAAAAAAAGAAAATTACAGGCCAATATCACTGATGAACATCGATGCAAAAATCCTCAACAAAATATTAGCAAATCGCATACAACAATATGTTAAAAAGATTATACACCATGATCAAGTGGGATTTATTCCAGGTATGCAGGGATGGTTCAACATTCGCAAATCAATCAACGTAATACACCACATTAATAAAATGAAAAATAAAAATCACATTTTTATCTTGATTGATTATTTTATCTTTATATTGATTATCTCCATAGATGCAGAGAAAGCATTTGACAAGATACAGCATCCATTTATGATAAAAACTCTGAATAAAATGGGGATAGAAGGAAAGCACCTCAACACAATAAAGGCCATATGACACACCCACAGCTAATATCATCCTCAATGGTGAAAAACTGAAAGCTATCCCTCTAAGAACAGGAACCAGACAAGGATGCCCACTCTCACCACTCCTATTTAACATAGTACTGGAAGTCCTAGCCAGAGCAATCAGGCAAGAAAAAGAAATAAAAGGGATCCAAATTGGAAAGGAAGAAGTGAAACTGTCACTATTTGCAGATGATGTGATTTTATATATAGAAAACCCTAAAGAATCCACCAGAAAACTTTTAAGTGAATTTATTATATAAAAGTTTATTATATAAAAGTTATAAAAGTTGCAGGATACAAAAACAACATACAAAAATCAGTTGCATTTCTATACACTAACAACGAAGTAGCAGAAAGAGAAATTAAGAATACAATCCCATTTACAATTGCAACAAAAAGAATAAAATACCTAGGAATAAACTTAACCAAAGACGTGAAAGATCTGTACACAAAAAACTATAAAACATTGCTGAAAGATATTGAAGAAGACACAAAGAAATGGAAAGATATTCCATGCTCTTGGATTGGAAGAATTAACATAGTTAAGATGTCCATACTTTCTAAAACAATCTATAGATTCAATGCAATCCCTATCAAAGTTCCAACAATATTTTTCACAGAAATAGAACAAAGAATCCTAAAATTTATATGGAACAACAAAAGACCCCGAATAGCTAAAGGAATCTTGAGAACAAAGAACAAAGCTGGAGGTATCACACTCCCTGATTTCAAAATATACTACAAAGCTATAGTAACCAAAACAGCATGGTACTGGCACAAAAACAGACACACAGACCAATGGAATAGAATCGAAAGCCCAGAAATAAACCCACACATCTATGGACAGCTAATCTTTGACAAAGGAGCCAAGAACACACAACGGAGAAAAGAAAGTCTCTTCAACAAATGGTGTTGGGAAAACTGGATAGCCATATGCAAAAAAATGAAAGTAGACCCTTACCTTACACCATACACAAAAATTAACTCAAAATGGATTAAAGACTTGAATGTAAGACCTGAAATTATGAAACTTCTAGAAGAAAACATAGGCAGTATGCTCTTCAACATCGGTCATAGCAACGTATTTTCAAGCACCATGTCTGACCGGGCAAGAGAAACAATAGAAAAAATAAACAAATGGGACTACATCAAACTAAAAAGCTTCTGCACAGCAAAGGAAACCATCAATAAAACGAAAAGACAACCTAACAATTGGAAGAAGATATTTGCAAACCATACATCTGATAAGGGGTTAATCTCCAAAATATATAAAGAACTCATGCATCTCAACAACAAAAAAACTAACAACCCAATTGAAAAATGGGCAAAAGATCTGAACAGACATTTCTCCAAAGAAGATATACAGATGGCCAACAGACACATGAAAAGATGTTCAAAATGATCAACTATCAGGGAAATGCAAATCAAAACTACAATGAGATATCACCTCACGCCCATCAGAATGGCTAATTAACAAGACAGAAAACAACACGCGTTGGAGAGGATGTGGAGAGAAGGGAACTCTCATACACTGCTGGTGGGAGTGCAAACTGGTGCAGCCACTATGGAAAACAGTATCCTCAAAAAATCAAGGATAGAACTACCATATGATCCAGCTATTCCACTGCTGGGTATTTATCCAAAGAACTTGAAAACACCAATGCACCAATACATGCACCCTTGTGTTCACTGCAGCGTTATTCACAATAGCCAAGACTTGGAAGCAACCTAAGTGCCCATCAAGGGACGAATGGATAAAGAAGATGTGGTATATATACACAACGGAATACTACTCAGCCATAAGAAACGATGAAATCCAGACCTTTGTGACAACATGGATGGACATTGAGGGTATTATGCAAAGTGAAATAAGTCAGAGGGAGAAGGTCAAATACCGTATGATTTCCTTCATTAAGTAGTAGATAATAACAACAATAAGCAAACACACAGAGACAGAGATTGGATTGGTGGTTACCAGAGAGGAAGGGGGGAGGGAGGAGGTCGAAAGGGATAATTCGGCACATGTGTGTGGTGATGGGTTGTAATTAGAATTTGGGTGGTGAACATGATGTAATCTATGCAGAAATAGATGTATAATGATGTACACCTGAAATATACAATGTTATAAACCAATATTACTGCAATAAACAAAAAATTAAAAAAAATAATAAAAAATAAAATAAAATAAAAATAAAGAAAAAAAAAGAAGAAAATAACAGATGGTTTGAATAAAATCACTCAGAGAAAATTGATTGAGGAGGAAATACACTGCTTAGAAATAGAGAAGAAACTTCCCAAAGTGAATAGAAACATCAACTATACATCAGAAGTGCAAGCTCTAGAAGATGGCTGATGATACAGAAAAAGAAATGGAGAGAACCACTTCCTTCTATCAACATAAGATTTTCTTCTATGAGAAAAGAGCTCAAGAAAGTTGGATGGCAGCTCTGTGGACTGAGAGAAAGCTCAATGAGCTAAGAAAAGAAAATAATCACGACAACAGATACTGGCTGACACTGAGTTTAAGTTGCAGCCTTTCCCAAGTGATCGTTTTGCTCCTGCTAATCCACGTGCAGCCCACAGAGGCTCAGACATATCAGGGGATCCCGCAAATCATCAGGTCCCCAAGAGAGAGGAGGGTCATGCTGGGAGGGCTCAGGGATCCAGGGTCACAGGTGGGTTTGATTCAGTGTTCCCAGCAGCTGCCCCATGAACAGTCACAACCACAGCAAGATATCTGCCTATGGTTTCTCTCTTTTAAAAGTACTTTTGCTTTATCTCTTTTTGGTCTATCTGTTATTTAATTGATGCTACAACTGCTCTTATTGAAGTCTGATAGCAATAAAATGCCTCAGATAATATTTTTTAAAATACAGATTCATTTAATACAATTCTTATGAATACATTATTTCCACTTCATTGTAACCTCTAGAATTAGATAATATAAGTACTGTATTGTGATTTAAATAAAAGATTCACTATTATTTATCCCATCATTAAAGTCTGAGATGGACAGAGACATTTAGAATAATAAAGACTACTTCTGCATGCTATGAGCCATAACCAAATCGAACCAAATAAAACAAAAACCCAAAAACCACCACCACCACAGTCAAACTTCATAATATTTTTTTATTTGTTTAACCCTAAATTCACAGGTTAATTTAGGGAGCTGACATTTTGCAACCATTTTGGAAGGCAGTCAATCTGACGCTAACTACCCAGAGTAAGGTCAAATTTCACAGATTAAGGGCACAGTCTCCCACAAGACTGCCCTCACTTCCATCACCAGCCCCAAGTTTGGAGGTCCTCAAGCCACCCACACTTCTAACCAACTGGCTACAAATTCAGGGGTTCCCACAACTCCCTCAGGTTTGATAATTTGCTAGAATGACACACAATACTAAGGAAGGTACTATACTTACGACTGTAGTTTTATAATAAAGGGTACAAATCAGTACTAGCTGAGTGAAGAGATGCATAGGACAAGGTCTGAGAGTCCAAGGGAAAGCTTCCATGTCCTCAGGACACATCACCCTCCTGACACACTGATGTATTATTACCAACCAGGAAAGCTCACCCAACCCTCAGTGTCTAGAGTTTTTATTGGGGTTTCATTATGCAGACACAACTGACTGAATCACTGGCCACGTGACAACTCAATCTCCAGCCCCTCTCCTCTCCCAAGGGGTGGGGCTGATGTCAGTGGCTCAAAACCCAACCCTCTAATCACATGGTTGGTTGTTCAGGCACGGACAACCCCCATCCTGAAACTACCCAGGGGCCTAGCAGGAGGCACCTATTAGCATATACTCAACTGTGGTTCTAGGGGCCACCATGAATAACAAAGACACTCCTATCATTCCAGAAATCCAAAGATTTCCCAGGAACCAGGACAAAGGCCAGCCAAATTCTTTATGATATATTTGTTTCTAGTTTTATCATTTTTTGGTTAACTTTTGTTATTTTTTTAGATATTCTTTACTTTTTAAACATTTCTAAATTTTATGCAGTCAAAATAAAAGTTTTTTTCTTTATGACAACCAAACAAACACAACAACAAAACAACATAAAAATGAAAACCTAGACTAGTGGCATTTCCCACTCCTCAGAACCCTAAAATACAGTCTAAAGAAGATCATTCTGAAATTATGGTTGATGTCTGCTTCAACCATGAGGTTTCATTTTAAAAACTACATCAGAAACATTATCACCAGTGATATAGCAAAGATCAGGGGGACCAGTTTTCCTTGGTTTGTTGTTAATACATCTTACAGTCCTTCACCCATAGGAAGAGTTAAGCCCCTGATACCTCCTTGAGCACCTACAGAAGATCTGTAAGCAAGGCTGGCATTTGGTGTGAATTAATTTCTTCTTGAGGAGATGAGCTATGAAGAATATCAGACTATTGTGGAAAACAGACAACTGTGGGGGAGGATGGCTGCCTTCCAAAGAAAAAAACAGATCATTTCCAACAATAATTAGCAAATAAAGGTGTGGTGGAAAATCTACAAAAGGCTTTAGTATAAGGTCATCCAAACACATTTGTACACAGAACTGGAAACACACAAAACGTCATCTCATTGAAACTGTGCATACTTGACATTCTTGACTACTTCTGAATCATAGCTTGCTATTCATTCAAAATAGCAAACGGAGTTTAACTAACTTTCTCATATAGCACGGTAAACACGTGAAGATCCATCCACAGCTATACGAATTATTTAACTGTATTTGCTATATTTTTAGGTACGAAGAGCCTGTCTTTAGTGACCACTACTCTAATTAAAAAAGCCATTTCTTTAACTTTACATTTGTAATGCTTTATTGCTCCAATGACTATTTCTTGCAGGCCCACTACGTGCCAGATACTATTCTAAGCACTGGGATTACACAGGTGAACAAGGCAGATAATGTCCTTCCTCTTGGGGAATTTACGGTATTTTGATGCTGATGAATTCAAAACAAAACAAAACCACATAAGAAAATCAGGCATGGTTAATCCCCATTCTTACAAAGAAGACACCTAAGCTTTACAGGTGAGTCACATACCCAGGCCAGGTAAGTGGCTCGGTTAGGAAAGGAAGCAAGGCCTAGGGATGCCTGGTCCAGTGAGCTTCCCACTAAGAGTAGGCCCAGAGAAAAACAACTGAGCATTTTTAAATATGAAAGACCTCAAACCCAGGTAAAAACACTCCTCAGTAGAAAGGTTACTCCCCCAAGCATCTATTAACAAAATAAAAATAAAAAAGATTTAGACTGTTTTTAACTTGCATAGAAATGAACTCATTTGAGGGTCCAGGCTAGGTCATTTACACAGCTTGCAGCAGGGAAGGCTCTCCTGAAAACCCCTATGCCCCAGATTTCTGCAGCTTTGGGGAAGGGAGGATAGTACAGGGCACCCACCAGGCTGACAAGCCACATACCTGGCACCTGGCAGGACTCCTTCAAGTCCAGGATATCCCTGATGTAGAGTTTTGCAAAGGCTAGAAACACAGGATCCAAACCCCACAAGAGGGAAGGGGTCTCCTCTTCACACCAGCCGGATTCAGACTGCATTGGGATGCTGGGCTGTGGCTTCCAGCCAACCCTGAAAGGCTTTGCATCACTGAATCGAGGATCTAGATGGGAGACACCAAAATCAGGATGCAAGGAGGTTAAAGTGGGTGAAATTGGCATGGCCCCAAAGCTGTTCCCGGCGGACATCCAGAACTCTGGGAGGGGTAAACCCAGGGGCCCAGGGCTTGTCAAACTGGATGCCATGGGCTTCGGAAAAGAGGCGTTCCTCGAGTGAGGACCCATGAGTTCCTTATGGCTCTCTCCCTGGAACCTCCTCTGCCCCACGGGAGGGTTTCTCATTCCCCAAAAGTACCAACTTCGAAAACGTTAAACACCAACTTTTCACTCTGGGGAGATATGTCCATACGGTAGTATCCCGAAACCGCTTTAATTGGTGGGCTCCAGGGAGGAATAGGCGCCCTCCTGGCCATAGACGTGTGCGGCACAGAGTGGGCGGGTCTGTCCGTCGCTCTGCCCCTGCACCTTCCGGTTTTAGAGATGAGACTGAGAGCAGTAAAACGGAAACGAAAACCAGCTCCTAGCCCCTCCCGCCGCACCCGCACACCCGGCCCGCAGGTTCCCGGAGCGCGCAGGCCCGGCCCCTCCGGCGCTCGGAGGCCGCCGGCGCCCACGGGCTAAAGGAGGCGCCGCCGGCCCCGCCCGGCGCAGGAGCGCTTGGCCGGGGTCGCCTCGGGAGTTCTGGTGGGGGCCGGACACCGCCCCTCGCGCTGGACCAACCTCGCGTCCTCGCCCCGGCCTTTTCTTCCCGCCGCCCGCGGCTCCGCCCCGCCCCGCCCCGCCCCGCCCGCGCCTCGCTGTGGCTCCGCCCACCCCGCCCGCAGCCACGCCCCATTCTGCGCCCGCCGCGGCTCCACCCTCTGCCCTCCTCCAGGTGGCGGGTTGCGGCTGGAGGCTCCGGTGGGGGAGCCTCTGTTTGGCTCAGGCAGGGCTGAGGTCCCTGCGGCTGTCTGGACTCTGCGGCCTTCGCGGGGGTGAGCCTAAATCTCTGAGGCGTGGGAGCTGGCCCTGAAATTCCTGCTGACCAAACCCCGCCTTCCAAGTCACTGTTTCACACCCCGCCCCCGCTAGTGGTGGGACCCTGCGCCAGGACCTCTAAGAGATTGGTTCAGACAGGTTTTTTTTGGTTTGTTCCTCATGTGTTAAATGAACAAGTAAAGCAATACCAAAAGCAGGATTACGTTGTGACATATTTTAAATGTTTATTACACTGATAAATGACCTACTAACACACAGACACACACGTTGGGACTCTACAGTCTCACTTGGAGATAATGACAGTATCTGAATTTAAATCCTTGAGTAAATGTGAGGTCTAGTCTTTACCCAAGACCAGCCTTCCTTGCAAGATCATGACAAATTTTGTCTCTTGTCCTCTGTCTACACTCTGGAATGTTGAACATTTAAGAATTTTGAAAAACTGGCATTTTGGTAAATTATCACCACCTTGATAGTGCTTTTCCCCAGTAGTCCTAATTGAAAGTGAGATAAGATAGCCACGTTCCACTCCCATAAATAAATAAGCTACATCATGACATTGCTCGAGACAGCAAGAGTTCTTCCTGTTTTACAGCAACTCTGTCAAATGGCAGGAGGCATACGAGTCACTGTGGTAGGCCATTCCTGGGGGAGGTAGATGGTGACCAAAGAGAGAATTGCTAAACTATTTAGCAGAGAAGGAACTTCAAGCAGCTGGAAGGGAAAATGTGTGTCATTAGAAGAACGCCATTTAATTACACCGGTGGGCACTGAAGAAGCTAAAAAATAGAGTTCTTGGTAAAGTACAGCATCACCCAGATTCTACTGCGATGAACAGTTGGGTCTGTGGAGTTTCAAATTTAGTTGAAAGAAACCACCTTTCTAGTAGGGGAGGCTTTCTTCGAAGAAGAACATCCAGTAGGACACCCAGTAGGATGAGAGCTTCCGGCTGACCTGTCAGATGGGAAGAGACAGGTTGGGTGACATTTTCCTCACTGCACACGTCTGCTCCTGGGTGGCACCCAAGAAGAAAATCACTACTGGGTGTACTCAGAGCCTGAGAAAATTTCAGGAATACTCTCGTGGCTCTCAGGGGTACAGTGCTAGGAACCAGGGCCCTTGGGAACCCCAAGCTTACTGCCGGCCTCGGGGAGGGCCACACCCAAGCGGGGTGAGCAGAGCAGACTGCCCCAAAGCCATCTTTTACAATGAAGGGTGGAATCCTTGGAGTAGGGATGCTGCTTTCGTGTGTGCGTGTGTGTGAGGAAGATCAGCCCTAAGTTAACATCCATGCCAATCCTCCCCTTTTTGCTGAGGAAGACTGGCCCTGGGCTAACATCCGTGCCCATCTTCCTCCACTTTATGTGGGAGGCTGCCACAGCATGGCCTGACAAGCGGTGCATCAGTACGCACCCGGGATCCGAACCCGGGCCACCAGCAGCCAAGCATGCGCAGACGTCTAACTGCTACGCCATGGGGCTGGCCCTAGGGATGCTTCTTTTGATCTGAGCTCAAAACTTGAGGGAGTAGGTGGCAAGTGAAACGTTAAGGTGAGATGTGAAACAGAATTTCCACACTCCAGAAAGATCTAGAGGAGTTTGGGAGGATCTTCTTCCCTGTCATCTCCATCAGGACAGATTCCAGGTTCCCAAAGCCACTGCCTAGAGGTGTGCAAAGGGACTCTTGAAACCATGAACACTGGAGGGCTCTTCAGCTTGGGGTTTCACAGTACTACAAAGCAGATATTTCAAAACCCAATAGTCCACACTTCATGCTAGGAACCTTTCTTATGGCTTCTCCATGTGAAATAACTTGGTTTTGCAAGCTTTCTGACACACTAGATAATCCTTCCTAGAAGGTTAAGATTTTAGCAAATTCTTCTGAAAAAATGAAGGAATTAAACTGCATATTTCCTATCTCAAAGCTCAAACTATCCCGCCTTGGCCAGTTTTGACACTTTACAGGTAGACTGGAGTTTGTCCACTTGTAAGTTGGGTTAGAATTTCTATTTGAAGTTGATAAGGATGACTTGTCAACATTCTTATTATGTTAATGTTGTAACCCTGGGGGGCCATCTTCAGTCACTCAGCATACTTTGAGCATTCTCTGTGTGTTGTGGGCGAGTCCTAAGAATTTTTATTTCACTGGAGCAAAAAGACTGATGCCTGTAATATAGTAAATAATAAAGCAAGAGGCCAAATTGTGATTAAATACAGAATGTGTCGCCTGAATAATAACTATTGTATGGGTTATGGGAGGCAAATTGTGGGGGGATCATTAAGTCAGATAACAGATATAATCCCTGGAACAAGGTAAGCACTCAGTATATATAAGCTATTATTATTATTCACTGTGGAGGTGGGATTTAAACTGGAATTGGAGACTGTGGAGGAGCTGTTCATTCATTCATTCATGAAATATATTTGTAAAGCACTTGTCAAGCACTGTACTAGACACTGGGGGTAAGAAGGAGACAAGACAGATGGGGGACAGCCCTCACGGAGCTTCCATTCTGTTGGAGGGGAAAAGGGAGGACAATAAACAAATAAATGAATAAAATAAGTACAGATTGTCCTCAGTGCTTTGAAGGAAATAAAAAGTATATTATGATCACTCATAATGGGATATGGGATCTACTTTATATAGATCTACTTTCATCGGATGAGAGGAAGTGACATTTGGGCTGAGACCTGAAGGATGAGAAGGAGTGAACCAGGAAAAGTGCTGAGCAAAGAGCATTCCAGGCAGCGTTGTCAGGGCGATTGTGGAATATCTGGAGGCAGGAAAGCACTTCCCTGTTGGAGAAAGAGAAGAGAGGGTGGGGGAGAGTGGTTACATGTCACAATTGGAGAGATAAGCACAAGGCAGATCCCAAAGGACCTTGTAGGCCATGGTAGGCTGGGGTTTTATTCTCAGTCTCCCTATGTGTAAAGAGGGGGATACTATTGCGATGGGGTGGGAGCAGGGCAAAGGCAACAGGGTGAGTGAGACACATTTGTGGGCAAGCCAACACAGCAGCCTGGTTGGAGAGGGCAGCTGCGGGGAAAACAGGCTGGAGACCAGGATTTTAGCTGTCTGAAGACAGCTAGATTCTGAAGGGCTTAAATTAGTTTCTACTACTATTCCCTGTAAATAATAGAGTGTTGTTGATTATTGACTAGAGGAATGATTTAATGAATTTAAAAAATTGCGGAGATACCTGCCACATGTAACATACAATGGTAGAGAATAGAAAAATATGTAAGAAAAATTCTCTACCCCATGTTCTGAATATATCCTAAAAATTGTGTCTTAGGGCTATTCACTAGTCGATGGTGAAGAAACTAGAGTAAGAATATATTGCCCAGCCTGTTGCTGTGGGCCCTGCCTATAGCATTTCTCCTCCTGCCTCCTCGAAGCCTTGCTCAATCCCGTGATGTTACCCTCTCCCTCTCTGGCTCCCCTCCACCCTCTTTAAATGTCTTCCAACTTTAAGAAGACAGCTTCTCTGAAGACCCCAGCCCCTCTAACTATTGCCCTCTCGCCCTCTTCCTCTCCTTTCGAAGCTAAATTTCTTGGAAGAGTCGTATGCATTCCCTATCCACACATCTCTAGTTCAACCTACCATAATTTGGCTCACCTTAATTTGACTTTCAACTAACTCCACCCTGGCCCACTGCTCCACTGAAACGTCTCTCCTAAGGTTAACAATTACATTCAAATTCTAGAATACAATGGATACTTTCTTCTCTTATCATTCTTCATCTTTTTTTTCTGATTTTCTAGCATTTGGTGTTGATCTGATCACATTCTTTCCCTACCCTCCCTTGGCTTGCTGATATCCTTTTCTGTTTCTTTTCTACTTCTCTGTTTCTTCCTTCTCAGTTCCTCTTCTTTTGTTAATCTCTTACATGTTGATATTCCCCAAGGTTCAGTCTCCTGCCCACTTCCTTTCTGATCCTATGTACTCTCTCTGAGTAGCCTCATCTAAAACCTATGGCGTCAACCAAACCAATATATATAATAGGTTCAGAGTTTCAGTTTTGCAAGATGAAAAGAATTCTGGAGATGGATGGTGGTGATGGTTACACAACAAGATGAATATGCTTAATACCACTGAATTGTACCCTTAAAAATGATTAAGATGGTCAATTTTGTTATGTATATTTTATCACAATTTAAAAAAATGGTGATGGGTTGTAATTAGTATTTTGGTGGTGAACATGATGTAGTCCATGCAGAAATAGAAGTACAATGATGTACACCTGAAATTTTTACAATGTTATAAACCAATGTTACTGCAATAAACAAAAAATTTAAAAAAAATAAAAAATAAAAAAAAAATAAAAAATTGAAAAAAAAGTCTGTATTCCGGGGCAATGCTGGGCACAGTTGTGGTTTATGGTATGAAACTTATATGACAGTCACTTGTGTACTACGTTATGCCTGGTTATTTAAGCCAGAAATCCACACGATGTCTTGTCGAGAGTGGAGGATCCCGTGTTTATTGGGTAGTTTATGAGATGCGTGGACTATTTTGGATTGGACTCTTGCTTATACTGAGATGAGTGGAAACAGCCAAACTTTGGTTCTTCACCTCGAGTCTTCAATACACTCACTCTTCTGACAAAGTCCCAGAGGGTTGCTCTGACAGATGACAGATATCCTACAGGGGCAGAGCTGGCAACACAACTACTTTCCTAGTGGCCACCAGCTACCAGTGAGCATACCAGCTGGAAAATAAACTATCTGTGTCTTATTCTTATATTTCTATTCTTATAACCATGTTGCAAAGCTTGTAAGGTACTTGGAGCTGACTAAAGATTAAGTTTTGGAGAAAAAAGATTAATAGTCATAATAATAGGCCAGGATAAAAGGATTAATAAAAATGTCAAAAAGAAATCGGAACCTTTCTTTTTATGCAGGATCTTTATAAGCTTATAGCCTTGATCAAATAAATTGTGTATGGACATAACGTACAATTTTAAAACTAGTTGGAAGTAATGGTGTGTTTTCCAATTTTTAAATGTTGGGTGTATGTTACTTATTTAATAACAAAAGTCATTTTAAAATTAACATCTCTTGAATTTTACAACTGTAATGTTGAGTCAAAGAAGCCAGATACAAAAGAAAGTACATACTGTATGATTCTATTTACATAAAAAGTACAAAACCGGGCAAAACTATTCTATGGTGTTAGAAGTCAGGATAGTGGTTACGCTTTGGTTAGGGTGGTGACTTTCCAGAAGGGAGCATGAAGGAGGCTTCTGAGGATTCTGGTTATTTAGTGTTTCTCGATCTGTATTTATATGATATTTCAGTAAAATATTTTTTTCAAGTTTTCATTCTTAGTATTTGAATTAGTTGCATTTAAAGTTGAGAGAAATTAAAAAGTGAAAAGTTATTAAATGTATAAGACCCCACATTTTGTGTGATTGTCACATGCATAAGAAAATAGACAATTTTAAATGTTAATGTAATTCAAGAGATAACATATAGCATCATCCCGTATTTTTCTTAATTATTTGACATGTATGCCTATAGGCACAAGTGGCCATGACATTTCATAAGCATTAGCATAAAGCTGGCCAACTGAATAGAATTTTGTTTCTCTTATCAATTTATAATACTCCCCAGGGCTACTCGAAATCAAGGAAAAATTTAACTCCCGAATGATGTCAAAGACAGCATATTGCAGAGGTTAATTAACGAGTCACCCGGAGAAGATTGAACAGCTATTGTGCTGACACTTTCAAGAGCTAATCGGTTCTGATGATGTAATTTGCAGTAGCGCCTGATGTATATTAGACCGACAAGTGACAGCTGCTGTGGGCCCTGATGATTAAAGTCTGAAGCATGGGGGTGAATGCTTTCAAATGGAGAGAGACTTTTATAGAGCCAAGTGAACATGACCTGGTCATGCTGGTTACCCTAGCCAGAAAGCCTGCTCCTCTCTTCCTTATTTACACAGATTTTACCAGGTCTAACACAGTCTCAACTCTGGGCTCACTTCATCCAAGACCACTCCAGTCAACACTGATGCTCTCTTCCCTGAACTCCTGTGGAGCTTACAATCAGCATTGCATACTTTGTCACTTATTTCTGGAATATTTATCATGTACCCCCAACTTGACAGTAAGCTACTTAAGGACATAATTTTTTTTATATCTTCCACAGCATGGAACAGAATGGTAGGCACAAAAATTGCATAAAAAATAATTGGGGCAAAATGTTGATAATTGTCCAAGCAGAGGGATGGTTACATGTGGGTTTATTCTACTATACTTTCTACTTTTGTGAGTTTGAAAATTCTCTTGATAGCAAGGTTGGTAGATTTAGCAAATACAAATGCAGGATGCCCAGTTAAATTTGAATTTCAGGTAAAGAATGAATAATTTCTCATTATTAATAACTTATATAATATTTTATTATAATATTACTTATAATATTTCTCACTGTTTCATTTAATCATACAGTTTATGACAATATTATTCATATATACTCTTTTAGTATAACATTATATTAATATTATATTATATTTTTATATTATTGTTTTATGTTCCCACGGGACATATTTATACTAAAAAGTTATTTATTATTTATCTGAAATGCAAACTTAACAGGGCGTCCTGTATTTTATCTAGCAGCCTGACTTACTAGAAACTTAAAAACATAATTGGTGATTAATCAATGGGCTGAAAGAAAGTGGATAGTACAAACAGTGCAGTGTCTTTTAGAGTGTGTTCTGGTGTCACTTGCATCAAAATCCCCTGTGGAGCCTGTTGAAAAGCCAGCTCCCTATGGTCCCCTACCCCACCCTAGAGGTGCAAAATCAGTATTTCTGCTGGTGGGATTCAGCATTTGCAATAAGATCTCCAGGTGATTCTGGTGCTGTTGCTAGCTGACCTGATGCATTCAATGTTTAAGTTTTTGTGATATGATCTTCTGCTTCCTTGTAGTGGTCTTATTTGAACAACTTCTACTCTGATTTTATGTCAGAGACCTGACTGAAGAGATGTTAATATTCCTATTCTATGACTCACTCACTGAAGTTTACAAGTCAAATACTGTTACAAATACTCTACTAGCCTTTTGTAGTTACGCTACTCCTTGAATATTCATCCAATAGCCCAGCATCTTAATTACTGATATATATCCTACTAATACACATTCATTGTTATGGAGAAAATTTGCAGCTCCCTTTAGTATTTTAGGGCCAGGGCTTCTAGGGTAACCAAATATTCTGGTTTGCTTGGGACTGTTCCAGTTTCAGCACTGATATTCCCATGTCCTGTGCTATCCTTCACACCTGGTTGCCGCCCTGGTCATCCTACCTGTAGTAGATGACATAGTAGGCTGCCCAGATCCCCACTTCAGGTCCAAGGCACTCTTCAACAGCTGCTGGTAGTGTCAGCTCACAGTTGAGACCCTCCTCAGGGAACTGAATTATGCCCTGTCCCCAGGAGCAGTAACCCATTGATGCTGCCCCAATCCTTAATTCAGGACATCTCTGATTAGCCATCCCAGCTCCAGAGCTCCCTGTGGGGACAGCTGAGGCCTCTGGTACAACTGCCCTCAATTCACCTTCTCCCTCTACCCAATCCTGCTTCCGTCACTCCCTCATGGGGGCAGCTCCTGAAAGCACTCCCTTATGTACCCCTATAGGCAAATCTCAAAGCCTGAGAGTCTGGGGGAATCTGCCCTCCAATAGTTGATACAGAAGTGAGGTGGTCCTAGGAAACAGATTCAGAAATAAGATTTTGGCACTGGATCATCTGCTGATTGGCTGGTAATGAGAACCCCTCACTAGAGGTAGGTGGAGTTCCTGATGAGGTAGCAGTGCAATTGCAAAACTTTCACCAGTAGTGAACTGGAGTGGGATGCCAGCGTAAGCGAATGCTCTAGAGGGTGCAGCATCCTGGGCATCCAGAGGTTCAGGGAAAGTAGTAACTTCAGGACAATGGGATGGGATGGCTTTTGCTGGCCACTATCAACGTATTGGAGAGAGACAAGAAAGGCTGAGGGTGATCAATCACCAATTTAAGAGGCCAGACCTCCTGAAGTTGAGGCACAGAACTTAAATTATAAGGTAGCAGAGCTCCAGTGAAGGCAGAATTCTCAATCCTAGTGAGTTAGCTATGTTAAAGTCACCCTTATTTAGGAAGGAATGAGAGCCCGAGACATGAGAGGAGGACATATGGGTCAATGTCCCTGTAAATCTTGACTCCCACATTTCCTCCGAATCCTTTGGGCTGCAGAAGGGGCCCACTCTCCTGGTTAAAGGTGAGCATTCCCTACTTTTGAAGTTGATACAGAGATTTTTGTCTTGCATGAACATACCTCCTTCCCTCAAAGAATCTTAACCCACTCTGCCACCTTCTCCCCTCATCCCCAAAACAATAACTAGAGTTAAGTCACAGCATAAGCCGTGGGCCTGCTAAGGGAGAAAAGAGGCTATTCCTTGAAGGAGCTGTATTGGCAGAAGCTGGAAGAGTGTACACAGATCCTGAGTACATGTAGCCAAGCGCGGAGAACGTAAAGTTGGGTAAGGAAGAATTCATTGACAAGATAGCATTCTCCCATTGCATCAAATTGACCTGTTACATCAATGATATAATTTTAATCACAGTAGGTGAGCAAGAAGTGCCAGTACATCAAAGGCTTTGGTAAGACACTCGTGTGTCAGAGGGTGGAAGTTAAACCTTACAAAGATTCAGGTCTCTGCTACATCAGTGACATTTTTAGGGGTGTAAAGGCTGGGCTATACTGGGATATCTCTTCCAAAGTAAAGGACGAATTGTTGCATTTCACACCTTCCGCTACTAAGAGGGAAGAACAATGCCTGGTAGGCTCTTAGGGTTCTGTAGGCAGCATTTTCCACACTCATAAATACAGTCATGTGTTGCTTAAGGATGGGGATGTGTTCTGAGAAATGTGTTATTAGGTGATTTTGTTGTTGTGCAAACAATGTAGAGTGTACTTACACAAAACCTAGATAGTATAGCCTACTACGCACCTGGGCTATCTGGTATAGCCTATCGCTCTTAGGCTACAAACCTATATGGCAAGTTACTGTACTGAATACTGTACACAATTGTACCAATTGTAACACAATGGTAAGTATTTGTGTATCTAAACATATCTGAACATGGAAAAGGTACAGTAAAAATACACTATAAAAGATAAAAAATGGTACACCATACAGGGCACTTACCATACATGGAGCTTGCAGGACTAGAAGCTGCTCTGGGTGAGTCAGTGAGTGAGTGGTGAGTGAATGTGAAGGCCTAGGACATTACTGTACCTTGCTGTGGACTTTATAAACACTGTACACTTAGGCTACAATAAATTTATTTTAAAAATATCTTTTTCTTTAATAATAAATTAACCTTACCTTACTGTAACCATTTTACCTTATAAATTTTTTAATTTTCTAAAACTTTTTGACTCTTTTGTAAGAACACAGCTTAAAACACAAACACATTGAACAGCTGTACAAAAATATTTTCTTTCTTTATATCTTTATTATATAAGCTTTTCCTATATTTTAATTTTTTTTTACTTTTTAAACTTTTCTGTTAAAAACTAAAGCACAAACACACACATTAGCCTAGGCCTACGCAAGAGCAGGATCATCAGTATCGCTGTCTTCCACCTCCACATCTTGTCCCACTGGAAGATCTTCAGGGGCAGTAACACTCATGGAGCTGTCATCTTCTGTGATAACAGTGCCTTCTTCTGGAATACTTCCTAAAGGACCTGCATGAGGCTCTTCTTAAGGAGTCACTCTTTTCAGAAATATGTCCATGCTGGTTTGGTTGGTTTGTTTCTTTTTTCCCTCATAGATTTGCTTGTAAGCAGATAATGTGCCATGAACATTCCTTTCTATTAATGAAAACTTTTCAGGGTTGGGCTCCATGTTTTCAAATCTTTAAGGAGCTTGTTGAGGTCTGCAAAGCTTCTGCTAAACCCTTCACTGTGAATTTTCTTTGGAGTTCTTCATTTTCTTCTCTTGCAGTTTCCTTTTCTCTTATCTCTTTTTCAGCTATGCCTTCTTGTTCCAGTTCCAATAACTCCTCATTAGTCAATATCTCAGGAAGTACCTCTAGGAGCTCCTCAATGTCATCCTCATCCACACCCAGGTTGAAGTTGTTTGCCATCTCAACCACAGCCTTATTGATTTTAGCAACCTCCTCATCCTTGGAAAATCCTTTGAAATCATGGATGAACCTCTTAACTGTCTTCTTCCAAATGCCATTCATAACACTCCTTGGTGACATCATCCCAAGCCCAAGCAAGGTTCTTGATGCAGTCAGATGTTGTGATCCTTCCAGAATTACATCAGTGTCTTCCTCAGTTGCAACAATAGCCTGGGCAAATGTCCTCCTTAGGTAGTAGGCCTTAAAAGCTACTATAGCTCCTTGATCCATTCGTTGGATCAAAGAGGTGGTATTTGGAGGGAGAAACACCACTTTGATATTGGGATGAAGCAGTAGGTTTGTTTACACCAGCATCACCACAAAAAAGTGAGTAATGCATTGTGCCATGATATTATGATGGCTATGACGTCACTAGGCTGTTAGGAATTTTTCAGTTCCATTATAGTCCTATGGGACCACCAATGTATATGCGGTCTGTCCTTGACTGAAACGTACCACTTTGGCCCTTTTCCTGGTAACTGAGAAGACTTCTAGCTTTGACTGGGGCTTTGAAGCAAGTCCAGGATGTGGTGACAGCAGCCCTACCTCTTGGGCCTTTCCAGCCAACAGACCTGTGCATTTGAAGTTGTTTGCATTGTCACCTAAACTCTCTCTCCATCACTCCCCTAAAATCTTAGGTGAAGAGCTACCTTCCGCCCTGTTTGCATGGTTGCGAGAGGCGGCAGAATATCACCTCTAGATTCCTGTGCTACAAAACAGAGACTCTAATACGGAAGTTTAAAGCCCCAGACAGTGGAGAACCTAAGTACCCTAGAAATTTTCAGAAAACCAGGGAAATTGAGCCAAAGATGGAATGGGAAGGGAGGCCCCCGCTGACAACTGGGTTGCACATCTAATTCATCATTATACAAATTAGGAAGGTGGGGAGGAGTTGTTAAAAATGAGCCAAATGAATTACAAAAGGCAGCAAAATATGAATGTTTGTCACAAATGTTCTTGAACAGTTTGCATGGAAAATATAAAGGTGGTGCTGAAGCTTTAACCCGTGTTTCCTGACTAGCCTAGAAAGGGGATAAAATTAGGATCCCGACATAAAATCGTATTTCTTTGGCTCTTCCTCCAGTTACCAGGTGGCATCACAATTTCCCTCCTCTGGCTCTGCTCCAGCTCCCTGGGATTCTGTCTGCGGCCAAGGCAATCAATGCCTGGGCCAAAAGTGCCTGATTTCTCCCACAGATGCCCTTGCTGCCTCAAGAGCAGGGAAGCCACTACCAAGGCTTCCAGCCCCCACGCTGCCGCTGCAGCTGCTGCCCTTTGGTCTCTCACTGCCCCGCAGAGAGCCCAGCCAGACTGCCTTCACGCCGTGACCTCCCTCCATCACAGACTTGCCCCAGGACAGGAGCTAAACTGGGGGACGGCCTGGGTAACCCAGTTGTACTCAGCAGTGGCATATCTAGTGATTTGCTACTCAGAGGGGATAACTTTTTTTTTAATTGACGTATTAGTGACATATAACGTTATATTAGTTTCAGGTGTACAACATAATGATTCCATATTTATATATATTGCAAAACGATCACCACAATAAGTCTAGTTAACGTCTGTCGCCACACAGTTACAATTTTTTTTTCTTGTGATGAGAAATTTTAAGATCTACTCTCTTAGCAACTTTCAAATATACGTTACAGTATTATTAACTATAGTCACCATGCTGTACATTACATCTCCACCAATTATTTATTTTATAACTGGAAGTTTACAGATGGGGATAATTTTTAAACATACTTACATATGATAAAATTATTTTCAGTAGTAATCATGAAATAAAACGAATAGCAATAATGGCCAGAAGAGAAATGCAACAGTGAAAATTTTATTTTTTTGAACTTTGTATGTATAATCATGCTGGTAAATAAATAAGAAAGGAAAATAGAAGGAAAGATTACAGTGCAAAAAAGGAAAAAATTAAGATTACTTTTAATTACATGAATGTACTTCTCCTCAACATTTTGTTATGAATTTTTCCAAACATACTGCAAAGTTGAGGAAATTTTAGTGAACACTTGTATGCCCAGCACCTAGATTTTACCAGTAATATTTTACTATAATTGCTTTATCACACAGTGACCTATCTATCCATTTCTCTGTCCATCTGTCAATCTTATTTTTTTATATTTAAATGAACTCTTGTTTTTTTGCTGTGTAGTCCATTGTTTTCTTTTTTTAAATTTAACTTTATTTTATTGCAGTCACATTGTAAATAAACTCTTTACTTTAAAATAGTGTTAGATTTACAAAAAAAATTGCAAAGATAGTACAAGGTATTTGCACATACCTTTGTACCCAGTTTTCCCCATTATTAACATCTTATGGTTAATTTATCTTATAGTTAACCATCTTATGGTTAATACAATAATTGTATGGTATATTTGTCACAACTAATGAAATAATATTAATACTTTTTATTAACTGTACTCCATATTCAGATTTGCTTAGTTTTTCTGTGATATCCTTCTTCTGTTCCAGGATCCCATCCAGGATATCAGATTACATTTACTTGTCATGTCTCCTTAGGCTCCCCTGGGGTGTAACAGTTTCTCAGACTTTCCTTGTTTTTGATGACTTTGACAGTTTTGAGGAGGACTAGTCAGGTATTTTGTAGAAGGTCTCTCAATTTGGTTCATCTGATGTTTTTCTCATGGTTATCCTGGTGTTATGGGTTTTTTCGAAGACCACAGAAATCAAGTGCCACTCTCAACACATCGTTATCAAAGGCACATGCTATCAACATGATTTATCACTGATGATGTTAAAGTTGCTCACTTGGCTGAGGTAGTGTTTGCCAGCTTTCTTCATTGTAAAGTTACTTTTTTCATCCTTTCCATACTGTGCTTTTTGGAAGCAACTCACTAAGTGTAGCTCACCTTTAGGGAGAAGAGAGTTATGCTCCACCTCCTAGAGGGAGCATAAACTACGTAAAGTATTTAAAATTCTTTTGTATGGGGATATTTGTCTAGTCTCACGCATTTATTTATTTATTCAATTATTTATTTATATTAGTATAGACTCATGAGTCTATATTATTTTATACTTTGGAGTATAATCCAATACTTTTTAGTTTACCCAAGTTTTTCCAGCTTTGACTATTGGGAACTCTTTTAATTGGCTCCTGTGTCCTTATGTTATATCTCCATAGTTTAATTTTTGAGTACTCCCTTACTTTCTGGCAATACAAGGTGCTCCAGGTTCACTTTGCATATTCCCTGACCCAGTCCTAGAATCAGTCAATTCTCCAAAGAGCTCTGGTTCCTTTTATTGGAGAATGATATTAGAAACCAAGATCTGGGCACTGGATGTGCTTGTTGCTACTGGGGTGTTGTTGTTTCCACGCCCTCTCAGCAGATAGGGCTAAGAAATATATGTATCTATACTAACCTGTATATACACACATACCTAGATATGCAGATATAGATGATTATAGATTATATAAGCTATATATATGGATAGATATACATTATTATCTATATTAAGATAAACATGAGTTCATACTAAAGTCTTCCCTTCTAATCCAGAACAACACAGCTCATTCTAGCCTCCTCTCTTTGCTTATTTGTAACCTCTCTCAATGACAGTGAGAAACCTGGCTCCCACTATCCCCCAGCCATTTACTTATTTGTGCAATCCTAGCATACACATACAGCAGTTTCAGAATTGTTAACTTTTACCCTTTGAGAAACACCCTTACCAATTAGAGTATGGTGTTAGGTACTGTTTCTTTTGTCTTTAGTCTTATAGTTTCCAGTCATTTGCAAAGTTAGTTAGGTCAGCGCCTCTTTTCCCCATCCCCTTCAGTGAGGTTATGTTATTGATATATTTGTAATATAGTTAGATTCTTTGTCACAGACTGTATCCCATCCTGGGGTTCCCCCACCCTCCTAGGTAATATTTTTAAATTTTGCATATATTACGGTTTACTCTTGCTCTGTAAAGTTCTATAGTTTTTGGCAAACGAATAATGTCATGTAGCTACCACTATAGGAGCATACAGAATATTTTCATGGCCTTAAAAATTTCCTGTACTTCACCTAGCCAACCCTCCTTTCTCTCCTCAAACCCCTAACAATAACCCTGGCTGACCTGTTTTCCGTCTTTGTAAATTTTTCCTTTTCCAGAATTTAACCTTATCATTTTGGCTTCTTTCACTTAGCAATATGCATTTAAGATTCATCTACGTTGTTGCATGGATGAATGCATGTTCCTTTTGGAAAAAAAAAAAGAATATATACCAATTTTAGTACTATTTTAGTAATGAGTAATGACATTTCAAGGCTTAACTTCTGCAAATTGGTTAGTGACTTTATCTAAAATTGATCTTTGCTTCTTCATATTCAAAGGACAGTACAACTAGATTTAACCATTTACTCATAATTGATTGAAGAACACTTTTTATTCATTTTAATTTTGAAAAGTTTCTTTCACATAAGGTAATGTGCAAAGTTCAAAGAAAAGGTAAAATCTTAGGACTGTTACATCTGTAGGAAAAGACATTTAATCTTGCTCTAAGAGAAATGCAAATTAGAATTATGCAGTAATATGTACAATTCTCAGATTGTCAAAGACCAAAGAATTTGATGACATAATGTGTGAGTGAGGATGTGGAAAAGCAGGAACTCTAATATACTGCAAGTAGAAGTGTAAATTGGAGTATCATTTAAAATTATGGCAATTGGTATCAAAATTACAAATGTACAAGCCTTTTGGTTCTGCATTCTACTTATAGGAATTTTCTATAGAGGAGCTTACATATGTGTGAAATGAGGTATGCAAAGATTATTTTCAGTAGCATTCTTTGTAATGGCCTGCAATTAGAAACAACATAAATGTTCGTCAATAAAAGTTGTATTGAATAAATTATATTAATTAAATTAAATCAATTTAAATTGTATGCCATCATTAAAAAGACTACATGAAAAGATCTTTCAGATATATTAAGTGAAGAATGCAAGATGAAGAATAGATCATACAGTATCTGTATTAGTTGGAGTTCTCTAGAGAAACAGAACCAATTGCATAGATGGATAGATAGACAAAAGATTAGATAGATAGATAGGAGAAGATTACAGGATTTGGCTCATGGAATTATGGAGGCCAAGAAGTCTCATTATCTGCTGTCTGCAAGCTGGAGAACGGGGAAAGCCAGTGGTCTGATTGAGTCTGAGTCTGAAGGTCTGAGAACCATGGGAGCCAATGGTGTAAATCCAAGTCCAAAGGCCTGAGAATCTGGTGGCTGATGGTGTAAGTCCCACTTCAAATCTGAAGGCTCAAGAACCAGGAGCACCAATGTCTGAGCGCAGGAGAAGATGGATGTCCCAGCTGAAGCAGAGGGAGTGAATTGGCCTTTCTTCTGCCTTTTTGTTCTATTGAGTCCCTCAGAAGATTGGATGATACCCACCTGCATTGGTGAGGGCCATCTTTACTCAGTCTACTGATGCAACTGCTAATCTTTTCCAGAAACACGTTCACAGACACATGCAGAAATAATGTTTACCAGCTATCTGGGCATCCTTAGCCCAGTCAAGTCGACACATAAAATGAACCGTCACAGTACCCTTCCATTTATTTACAAAATATTTGCTTGCATATGCAAAAATTATCTCTTGAAGGATACTCAAGAAATTTAGAATGGTGGTTGACTTTAGAGAGAGCAGGTAGACAATTGGGCACCAAGGTGAAAGGAAATCTACTTTTCATTGTGCACCCTTTTGTCCTTGTGAAATTTGTACTATGTTAACGTACATGTAAATGTGATGTAATAATTAAATGTAAATTTAAAATCCTTGAAGAGTATAGAATAACTGTAGATAGTAGTAGGGGCATGAGATCCTTGTGTCTCTGGATTTAGCATCATCCTGGCTACAAGAAAAAAAAAAAGACAAGTGGCATCAAGTGCAGCAGGGTTAAAAGTGGTCAATATTCCGATGATTTCCTTGCCAGGAAAGGAAATATCTGTGTCTAAGGATCAAACTCCTACGCAAGGAATGCAATACATGGATGAATGTGGGTGTTTTTGTAAAACTAGATGGGAGAAAGCATTCTAACAGTATGAGGGAAATATTTATATTGAGGATTGGGCCTGGGAGTCATCTTGGACCACAGTGTCCCTCCATCTCATATCTATGAATCATCAAATCCTACCAATTTAGCCACCCAAAGATATTACAAATATTTAGACTTCCCTCTACCACTTCCCTAGTCCAAGCTAGCACCACTCACTACCCCAGACTGGCATTCCCTAATCCCTCCATTCTAAATTAGAATTCCTAGTAGCCTCTATTCTCTTTCACAGCACCTTTATTTTTCTTCATGACTCTTACCCATATATGAGAATATTTTTTGGTATACTTGTTTGATTAACATCTACTTTCCCAACTGGACTATAAGCTTCATGAGGTCAGAGACCATGTATGTTTTGCTAATTACTATATCAAAATTTTGTGATGAATAAATGAATGAACTAGATTACAGAACTCATTGGACAAACATAGCTGTATATGTAATGGGAATATTTTAAAACTACATTGAGGAGAATACAGTATAAGGAGATGAATTATCAGGAGCAGTTGTGTACTTGGTCATGGAGGATGGTCTAGAAAATATGCTAGGTCTTTTTGGTCCCTGATCTCCACAAATGTGCCACACATTGAGAGTTGTCAGCCCAGATGCTCGAACAAGGCACAAGACTTCAATACTAGTAAATTGAACCATTTCCTTTCCATTGTTTCTCTCTATTCAGCTTTTGTATAGAAGAACAAAGAACTTTTTTTAATTAAAAAAAATTTTTTTGTTGTATAAGTTTCAGATGTACAGCTTTAACAGAGAACTTCTTATTTGAAGACATGAGGTCAAAGAAAACTCTATATATTGTTTTAGCAGCACCTCCCTAGCAAGTCTGTACAGGCTGAGTATGAATTGGGTGGAGTCCATGGCAAAGTTTTACTTCAGGAATTTCCTGAAATAACTCTCCACAAAACTCGGCTCTCATAACTGAAGATTACATTGACCTCATGCACTGCTAGGGCACATTTTAAAATTTTCTGGGAATCAAGACCATCATGAAGAAGTTTCCAGTGATTATGTTACCAGGTTAATAATGGCCAGGAGCACTTCGTACATATTTTTCTTCATGTTCCCTTATAATAACCGTAGTGTATTGTAATAATTTGTTTATGCGTCTGTCTCCTCTACCTTTGGACTGTGCCGTCCTCAAGGGCAGGAATATAATTGGAACAAAATAAATATGTCTTAAATGAATAATCTGAATTCAGTACCTGGTTTTGACTCTTGAAGGAAGGGAGTTTGTTAGAGAGAGAACTGTTCTAGTCTAATTCACTACTTATTAGCTCTGTAACTCTGGACTGATCATTTAATCTCTACTCATTTTCCTCCCCTTTAAAGAAATTATGAAAAATGTTAACATACAGAAAAATACAAAGAGTAACAAAATTAGCATCTATCTACCACCCAGTTTTATAAAATTTTATTATTTTGTCAAATACGATGGAGAGAATGCCATGTATTCATCAAATCCGATTTCATTTTCCTCTTCCTGGGCACACCAAAAGATTGCATCTCCCAGCCTCCTTTGCAGTTAGATTGGTGACATGAGACTGGTTCTGCCAGGGGGCTGTAAGTGGATGTGGGGTGTGTTACTTCCAAGGTAAGCATAGAAGAATAACTGAATTCTCTGTACTCTCTTCCCCTGCTGCAGAGTCCATGGAAGCCATATTTTTAAATGCTGGTATAAGAAAATTCTGGAACCTCTATCAGCCTGTATCCATGAATGACTATATGGATCAGTGTTTGAGAATCTCTCTTGCTCTATATCTTCATCAACACTGAGTTTTGTAAGCTTTTAAAACTTTTCTGCCAGTTGGATGGTGTGAAAGATTGTTTTAATTTGTATTTTGCTGATTATGAGTGACACTAAGCGTCTTTTCAAATGCTTGTTTGTCATTGGGTTTTTCTGTGAATGCCTTTCATACCCTTTGCCCATGGTGGTGGTGTGGATCCTTATCCTAGTGTTTTTTAGGAATACTTTATAAATTTTGGAAACTAATCTTTTAACAGTTACATTCACTGTAAATACTTTCTCCAAATCTGTAGCTTGTCTTTTTACTTTGTTTAAAGTATCTTTGTTGTATAGAAGTTTAAATTTATCAGTCTTGTTCTTCTGCTTTGTGTAAGAATTCTCTCCTATCTCAAGGTCATAAAGATATTTTCCTGTATTTCCTTTTGAAAGTTTTAAAGACTTGCTTTTCATTTTTAAGTCTTTAATCCACTTGTAATAGTTTCCACATGTGCATGCACATGAGCATGCACGTGTGTGCAGTGTAAAGTAAGAACATTGTTTTGTTTGTTTTTCTTTAGGAAGATTCGCCCTGAGCTAACATCTGTTGCCAATCTTCCTCTTTTTGCTTGAGGAAGATTTGCCCTGAACTAACATCTGTGCCAATCTTCCTCTATTTTGTATGTGAACTGCTGCCACAGCATGGCCACTGATGTGTGGTGTATGTCTGAGCCCGGGATCTGAACCTATGAACCCAGGCTGCTGACAAGGAACATGCCGAACTTAACCACTACATCATGGGTCCACCCCAAGAATATTATGTTTTTTTTTCATAACAATAGCCGATTTCCCTAGACTATTTATTGACTAGTCCATCTTTTCCACTGACGATAATATAACTTTGCCATATATCAAGTTTTCATTTATGCAAAGTTCTGTTTATAGGCCCTTCAATCTGTTCCATAGGTTTATTTTTCTGTCCTTGGATCAAGGCTATACTATCTTAATTACTATAATTTTACAAGTCTTGATATCTAGTAGTGTGAGTATCCCTCCATCTTAATCTTCATGATTTCTATTGTTGACCCTTTGTATTTCAATATGAGCTTGAGGTTGAGCTTGTCAGATTCTAAAAATAACTAAGCTGGGATTTTGGTTGAAATTGCATTTGCATTCTGTTGTTGTTGTTGTTATTGGGATTGAGAATGAGATTTTTTTACTATTACATTTTCTGGTTAGCACTAATGATGCATAGAAATGCTATTGATGTTCATATGTTGATTTCATACCCAGAAATTTCTTGTGCTCTCATATTAATTGTGTCTGTAGAATCCTTGGAATTTGTAGACGATCTATGTTCTGTAAATACGAACAGCTTTGGTTCTTCTTTTCCAATTCTTACATTGCTCCTGTACAGTATTGAATGGAAGTGGTTAATCTTATTCTTGATTTTAATGAAAACGCCTTTAAAGATTCACCATTAAGTGTTTTGTTTGCTCTGTTTTTTTTGATGGATATACTTAAGATAAGGAAGTATATTCAACCGTTTTATGCTTCAGTCTTCATATTTGTTATATGCAGATATCACCACCTTTTTTACCTATTTTACTAGGCTATTGTGAGGATCAAATGAGATATCTTCTAGAAAAGATCTTTGAAAATCGTGAAGTACTATATTCAAATGTCACTTTGTATGTGTGTGTGTGTCTGTGTTTGTTCACTGGTCTATCCGCAGTACCTAGAACATTTTCTGGAACAAAGTTGGTGCTTAATAAATATGTGTTGAATGATTGTGAAGAAAGAGTATTAATATTAAAGAGATGTTTCATGCAAAGTAATATTTCCTTACATCTTAGCAGGGATGGCAACAATGGGCATGCATCCTGCCATTTCCTGTATCACCACCAGTGGCAGAAGTCACTAAATTATCTTGGTACTCTTTCTGAGCTTGGACATTCAACCTCAGAATCCATTTCAACTCAATATTCTAGTAAGCCATTTCCAATCTATTGTAATTGGCATATGAAAAAGAACTTATTCACCAAACGTACCTTAAAATATACCAAACCAATAGCATTTAACGTCTACTTGATTAGGCATATGGTACTGTTACAAAAGAGAAATTTAGAAATTAAGGGTTTCTTATTTCCAAAGGCAAATATCCACAGGAGAGCTCCATAACGACCAGCACATAGAAAGCCCATTCTGTTTAATTGGTTTGTTCTTCTTAGGTATTTCTTCAAGAGTTGAAAACACAATGATATCTGTTAAGTAAAAAGCAACATCAGACCTATATAAATTTTTCCTCTTTACTAGTAAGATGCTTTATTCATTAATTTGTCTTTATTATTATATTGCTAGCTGGAAATGAGAACTATGAGCACAATTTTAATAATTGGTTAAAGGGCTTAATTTTTAAAAATCTTTCCAGAAAAACTTGCTGAATCTTCTATTTCCGGTTGTTAGAAATTGAGGTGAATCGTAATAAGTCATCTGCTCACAAACAAGAACAAATAAGCACTAAATTTACAAAGAAACTGTAAAGTGCATCATTTTATTTTATACTTTTATATTGCTTCTCACATTACATTTGCTATTTTCACACCTTCTCATGTTATTAATCCATGATTTCATGTAAAAAGGGACCTCACTGAGTTTCTCTTCCCACTTCTCTCTCACTTACCACAAGCCCCTGCCCATTTTTTCCCTAGAATACACAAAATTTTGAGATTAAAAATAGAAATGTAACATGCATGTTACTAGGACACATTCATTTACTGAGAGACAGGTGATCAATGAAATTCAATATTGTGTATCAAACCACAAACACGTTACACCTGGAAAGATTTTTGGTTTCACTGTGGTCCTTGATGCCTGTTATTTCCCACTCTTTGGCTCCTTGGAGGAATGAACGCGCTCCAACTTTGCACTCCCACTGCTAGGCTTTGTCACAGCATTCAAAAAATTCAGATGCTATTTTCTAGGCAAACAAGCTTTGCAAAAATCAAGCCTTGAGGCTCTTATAAAAGATTAAAATTTCAAAGCTAGTACTTTGCAGTGAAGGGTACACATCAGTACTTTGTTCTAATCTGCAACCACCTGACAGGCTCAAGAAGCAATCATGGCCAGGAACCAGAATCACAAATAGTGTAAAGTCATTGGTGCTTTTCAGTTTTGATTTTAGCCTAATCGAAAGCTATCAAGTAAGGAAATTTGCATGATATGATATTATATTAAAAAGGGGTGTTTACAATAATATGATTGATATATATACATATGTATATCCATATATATGTATATATATGACATCAAGCAAGTTAGCTAAGATCTCTGAGCCTCAATTTCCTCTTCTGTAAAATGGAGATAATAATAGTATCTATCTCACAGGATTATGTTGTTAAATGAGATAATCTATGCAAAGAACACAGCACAGCACCTGGTAAGAGTGTACAATGATATATAGTTTATGTAGACTATTATTAGAACAAAGGCTGCATAGATATATACCTAAATCCTAACAATGGTTATTTTGGAGTAGTAGGATTTTATGTGTGTGTGTGTGAGGAAAATCAGCCCTGAGCTAACATCCATGCCAATCCTCCTCTTTTTGCTGAGGAAGACTGGCCCTGGGCTAACATCTGTGCCCATCTTCCTCCACTTTATATGGGACGCCGCCGCGGCATGGCCTGACAGACGGTGCATCGGTGCGCGCCTAGGATCTGAACCCGGGCCGCCAGCAGCAGAGCGCACGCACTTAACCACCATACCACGGGGCCGGACCCCTGGAGTAGTAGGATTTTAGGTGATTACTATTTTCTTTCCTTTGCTTTGACCGTATTTCTAAATTTTCTCTCTTGAGTCTATATTACTTTTTTTTTAATAAGAAAGATTCAGAAGTTAGTCTCCCTCAACTAAAAGTACTGAGGTGGTTCTTGCTCACCAGAAAAATGGGGCGGTATGGAAGGAGGAGCAGTATTAATGAAGTATGTAGAGCTTCCTGTGATAGATTATTATAATGGCCCCCAATGAATTCCATCTCCTGATGTCCACGCCCCTTTGCAATGTGACTTTGCTGTTCCTCCCATCAGTAAATGGAGTCTAATTTTCCACCACTTGAATCTGGGCTGGCTTTGTGACTTGTTTTGACTAATAATGTGACAGAAAAGATGCTGTGTGAGTTTCAGAACCTAGACCTTAAGAGACCTTAAAGCTTCTGCCTTTGACATCTTGAAATCCTGAGATGCTTTGTGCTGTGCAGACGCCCAGTTTAGTCTACGTGAAGGATAATCATTGGGCCCCAACACACTGCCAGCACCAACTGCCAGACATGTGGCTGAGACCATCTTGGACCCCCCAGCTCCAGGCAGGTGGTCAGATGACTACAGCCACATAAGTGATCCCAGCTCACCCTGAAAAGGAGCAGCCCACATTGTCAACACACAGGATTGTGAGACATAATATAACATTGATATTTTAAATTACCATGTTTTGGGGTGGTTTTTTACACAGAAATATATATCTGAAACACTACTCTTTGTAGATGCCTGTGCTGTGTGAATGGCTTCTACTTCATAGGGGCTGCTGCAGAAAGAATGGATTTCTCTCCAAACATATTCATTTATTGTGCAGTTAGTAGAGAGGAAAAAAATACTTCTTTTTATTTTTGCTTTGTGACCTGAACTTAAGCTTACACTATTGTAAATCTATACGGTTGTCACTTGGTAGGTATGGAATTGAGGATTTCCTCAACCACCTACCCCAGGGACAAGAGTGCTCATTTCCAGAAGTCCAGTGTTTGAAACTTTTGAGAAAAAATGTCTCATTGTCAGTTTCCTGTCGTATGACCCTCATTTTCTGGGGGTACCCTGGCTAAGATATCAAGGGACCAAATATTCATTCATTAATTTGTTAATCTATTCCTCAAATGTTTATTGAGCGCATTGAGACTGGGCTAAGCAATGAAGTTCAAAAGAAGACTTTAAGACATGATCACTGCTTTCCACAACAGGAAGATAAGACATGCAGATGATGTCAATAGAAAGTAATCCATGCTACAGCGCTAAGATAATGTTCAGGCAGCTCATAAACCATATGAGTTTAGGGGAGGGAGACAGGCCTTCCAAATAGGACGACCTAGATTGGGTTTATAAGAAACATGTAATTTGATTCTAGTCTTAAAGAATGAATTAAGAATTTGGTGGAGGTGAGATGATGAGGGGCCATCTGGATAAGGAAATCTTCTTGAGCAAAGGACAGGAAAGAGACACAAGACACATTTGAAAGGTGTCCATGAGACAAATTTAACTGCAGTGGAAGGTTCATTTACTGATTCATTTATTGATGTAACAAATACTTCCCGAATGCCTGCTACGTGTCAGATACTCTGCTAGTCTCTGAAAATACTGAGATAAATGACATAGGGCCTATCTCTAAGGAATAAGTAATCGAGTGTGCAGGCAGCAAACAAACCATTGTAGTGAATAGGATGGTAAGTTTGTGGCTGAGTATCAAGGAAGGTAAGTCTGGAAAAGTAGGTTAAGGCTAGACTACGGAAGGCCTTGAAAGCCAAGATTTCCCACCCTATGGTTCAGAGAAAGTTTCACTTAAAACAAAAAAGGGGAGCCTTTTTTTTGTATTAAGTTTTATTTGGAACCACAGTATAAAAGATAAATAAAAGTGGAACTATTCTGATTGCAGAGGAGGGTCCTAGACACCTACTGGCCTTACCTCTCTTTCAGTCGCTTTCCCTGTGGCAGCCCCGGGCACCTCTACAGTTCCAAGGAACACAGTTTCAAAAACAATATTACTGTCTTGGCAATAGGGAATCATTGAAGTTGGTTTGGTTAAATCAAGAGAGTCACATAAGGTAGGTAAGATGCCCAACCAACACAGCTCCCAATCGCTGAGCACTTAGGAGGTAGCAGGTGCCATATGAGGTGTTTTTTGTATGTTTTATCACTTAATCTTTACCACAACCCCATCAGGAAGGTACTATTATTATTATTACGCCCATTTTAGAGCTGAGGAGCCTGAGTTTCAGAGAGGTTAAGTAAATTCTCCAAGTTGTACAGTTTGTAAGAGGAAGAACAGGGACCAGAATAGAAGCAACGAGACCTCAGAGTCTGTGCCATAGGTTAGGCACAGCTAGTGAGGGTGTAAGGCCTCTAAGCTATATGGCCTCCCAATCTGCTCGCCATATGCTCGACACTTGGTTGATGCTATATTATTATTATCATTTCTAGTGCTCTTAAAAGAGGACAAGTATCTAGGAATTACTTCATACATTTGAATACACAATTTTAGTTGAGGCAGAGGAGCTAATGGCCTAGAATCACTAACTTTAAAGACAACTTGTTTCAATACAGTAAATAAAATACCAAATGATATTATAATTTACCATTCATCAGTTCTATTGGGTTATCATACAGATTTATGAAAATATTGGCTTAATGGGATTTGAGCTACTCAGAGCAGCTCTCAATAAAGAAAAAATGAAAAACAAATGGCTAATAAAAATACTAAGGGTTAGGGGCCTGCCCGGTGGTGTAGTGCTCAAGTTCACGTGCTCTGCTTCGGAGGCCCAGGTTTCGCAGGTTCGGATTCTGGGCGCAGACCTACACACTGCTCACCAGGCCATGCTGTGGTGGTATCTCACATCCAAAACAGAGGAAGATGGGCACAGATGTTAGGTCAGGGCTAGTCTTCCTCAGCAAAAAGAGGACGATTGGCAACAGACGTTAGCTCAGGGCCAATCTTCCTCACCAAAAAAAAAAAAAATACTAAGGGTTATACAGACTTAACTCATGGTTAAAGAAATGAAATTTCAAACAATGAGGTTCCGGGGCTGCCATGTATAGTTGTTCAGTTGGAGCATCGTGCAAAACTGACTGGTCAAGGCAGGGATGGGGGCATGGGGTAGAAATGGAGGTCTGAATGGCAAAGTCCATGTTCTAGCATGGCCTTTGTCTACCTAGAAGGTTGGGGGTGTGGGAGCTTTTAAAATTCATTCACCCGGAAGGAACACCTTTTTAAAATTCACACAAAGGCACTCTATAGGTTTGCAGGGGCCCTGTGGAGTAATATTTCCCACCTGCTATTGCTGACAAAGATTAAAACATTTTGTTATGCCCACAGCTGGTGAGGGTGCAAAGAAAGAGGCATTCTCTCGCATTGATTTTGGGAATTTTTGGAATTTAAATTTGGGGCTGCTTTTCAGGAAATAAATTGGACAATCTCTTTAAAAAAATGTTACATTTTCACAGCATTTGATCTAGGAACTCTGCTTCTATGAATTTATGCTATAGATATACCATGCAAATGGGCAAAGGTAATATTCAAGGATGTTCCTTGCAGTATTATTTGTGAAAGGGAAAAACCAAAAATTACCTACATATTCATGTAGGAAAGTCTAGTTAAAAAATTATAGTATGTCTATATAATGGTATAATATGGAACCACTATGAAGAAATTTATACAGACTGATATGAAAAGATATGCAGAATATATTTAAATGAAACCAATCAGGTTGCACAACATCTTACATATTATACTCTCATTTGTGCAAAGAAGTGACATATATATGTGTATATGGTTTTAGATTTATGGGACATTTCTGGAAGGATAAACAAGTAACAGTTAACAGTGGTTCCTTCTGGGAGACAAGGGGAACAAGGATCTGGGATTTTTAATTTTCCACTTTATATCCTGTTTTGTTGTTTAATTATTTTTTAAAAATAAGACAAAAACAAATAAAAGGGGTTTTGCCTCCCATGTTCATTGCAGCGTTATCCATAATAGCCAAGATATAGAAATAACATCAGTGTCTGTCAGTGGATGAAAAGATAAAGACGATGTGGTATATACAATGGAATATTACTCTCAGCCATGAGAAAGAAGGACATTCTGCTGTTTGTGAAAACAGGGATGGACCTTGAGGGCATTATGCTAAATTAAATAAGTAAAACAGAGAAAGATAAATACTATATGATATCGCTTATACGTGGAATCTAAAATAGCCAAACTCATAGAAATACATACTAAAATGGTGATTACCAGGGGCTAGGGGGTGGGGGAAAGGGAAAGATATTGGTCCAAGGGTACAAACTTCCAGTTATAAGACGACTAAGTTCTGGGGATCTAATGTACAGCAAAGTGAGTATAGTTAATAATACTGTATTAGACAATTGAAAGTTACTGAGAGAGTAGATCTTAAACATTCTCATCACAAAAAAGAAATGGTAATAATGTGACATGATGGAGGTCATTTTGCAATGTAGAAGTGTATCAAATCAACACACTGTACACCTTAAATTTACACAATGTTATATGTCAATTATATCTCGATAAAGCTGGGGATAAAAATGGGGTTTGGGGGAAGTTGGCTCTGAGTCAGAGACAAGTGTGCTGAAAACTTATTTCCTGCCGAGCATTTTTGGGTTCAACACTTGTGGAAGGGAAAGGAAGGAAGCAGGATTGCGCAGGGAGAAGGTGGGCTGTGAAATAATCTCAACAAGGGCCTCAGCTAAGCCCACAGGATCTCTGGAGCTGGGATGGCCCTTCACCTTTGTCCTGCACCAGGGCGAGAGGGCCAGGCCTTGGTGTACCCTGGCATCAACCAGTCAATAGATAAGGCTGTCTCAGGAAGAGGATGTGACTGGGGGAGAGGAGATTCTTTAGCTGAGTCAATTCTGCAGAGGACTGCCTCCCATCACCTGAGGGAAGAAGTGCTTTAGTCTCAAAGGGGGACCTGGGTGGCACATTTAGCACCACTTCTGTAGCAAAGCCCGTTTTCTACAGGCCCAGTGACACTTTAAATTTGTCAGTAAAACCCCACATAGCCGTTTCAAAGACAGCTGGTACAGCTAAGAACAGCACTGGCTTTTGGCCCTTGCTCCTCGACTCTGGCTTCTCATATTAAAATATCGGCCAACATCATTTAATTGCTTGGTCTTCTTTTTTTTTTTTTTTTTTAACGCTGCTCGCTTCCATCCACTCATTGTTTGAGACTTATTGAAATGGTTTTAAATCCTCTGGTTAATTAAGGGAATTAAGGGAATACTGTCCTTAGGAATTAAGGAAATACTGAATTTTTCCTTCTTTGTAGCACACAAATAAGTAATACTTTGATTACACAGAAACTCTCATTGTTTAACAAAAATGGTATTTTGTTGAAGCTGAAGAAAGCACATCACCTTACAGTGCTTTTGTATTAATAATCGAGCTAGCTCGTTTTGCCAGCTCAATCAAGGGGTGAGTAATTTGAAAATAATTCAGTTGGCCTGGTTTACAGGAGCGTACCACATTGAAAATGAGTTTATCTGGAGAATCTGGATGCTATCAAAACATAATGGAACATAACCTCCCTTTGGGAAAGTAAGTCATGCAGCTTGAGAGGAAAAGACAAAGGAAAGCTCTTTGGGAGAGAGCTAGTGCTTCTAAGTTTGTGGATTTAGCAATATCGGTTCTGGGGTTGGATGGCAGTAATTCTTGGCTTCAAAGCAGTCTTTATCCTTTAATAATTCCCTAATCCTTGTTGTTATGTGAACCAGCAAACATTTGAAAGGCAAAGCTGTAGAATGGAATTAGGAGGGTCTCCTGAGTGAGGCAGAAAGATTCAACAGGAGCAAAGGACTTGCAGGGTTCCACTTGAAGCTTATGTTTTGAGAAATTTAGTGAATACCAATCAGAAGCAAAATGTTCTACAAATCTCAGTTTAACTATTGGTGCTAATCACAGGTGTAAAAGTCACCAAAGTGGCTTCCATATCATCGGACGAGTCACAAAAAGGGGGAGGTCTCTCCCAGTGGTGGCGTAGAATAATTCTATGTTGGCTGGGGTAGGAGGTGTGGGGGAGCTGGGGGGATGGGGATGGGGCTTATGGATAGCTTATTGGTTTGGAACTGGAGGCTGAAGGACTTCCCTCCAAGCTGTGTATGCATAGCATTTTACGTAACATTGAGAAAAACTGTGTCTATGATATTTGTCCATTTCAAAGAATGGAGGGGGTGGTTGCCAATGGGGATGATGGGGGTCCTAAAGGCCACTCAGGTCACCCCTCCATGCTGCCATTTTTCTTTCCTATGAAAGTTATCAGCAAAGGAATATTTCTTAATATTTTGTTTAGGGACCTTGAGTGTAAACTTAAGTTAGCTGCACAGCAGTAATGTAAACCTGGGTTGATTATTATATTATTAAGGCAAACCTATGAGTTGATTTTGAATAAGACACAAGGTCACAATAATTGATTATAATTATTAATTGATTAGATATCATTAAAATGTATTTTTCAGTTTCATTGAAATATAATTGACAATAAATTGCACATATATAAAATGTACAATTTGGTAAGTTTTGACATATATATTCACCTACGAAACCATGACCATAATCAAAATAATGAACATATTTATCACCCCCCCCCTAAGTTTCCATGTGCCCCTGTATAATTCCTCTCCCTCTCCATCCCGAGACAACCACTGATGTGCTTTTTATCACTATAGTTTAGTTTGCACTTTAGTTTCCATTTACTGTACAAATGGAATGTACTCTTTTTTGTCTGGCTTCTTTCACTCAGCACACTTTTTTGAGATTCATCAGTGTCATTGCATGTATCTAATAGGTCATTTCTTTTTTTTTTTTTTTTATTGATGTTTTAATGGTTTTTAACATTGTGAAATTTTGGGTTGTACAGTTTTGTTTGTCCATAACCATATATATGACTCCCTTCACCCCTTGTGCCCACCCCCCACCCCCACTGCCCCTGGTAACCACGGTACAGTTTTCTCTCCACGTGTTGGTTTATATTCCACATATGAGTGAGACCATACAGTGTTTGTCTTTCTCTTTCTGGCTTATTTCACTTAACATAATATGCTCCAGGCCCATCCATGTTGTTGCAAATGGGACGATTTTGTCTTTTTTATGGCTGAGTAGTATTCCATTGTATGTATATATATATATATATATATATACACACACATGTGGTATACACATATATATATACACACACACGTGTGTGTATATATATATATACACCACATTTTCTTAATCCAATCGTCGGTTGAGGGACACAGGTTGCTTCCACTTCTTGGCTATGGTGAATAATGCTGCAATGAACATAGGGGTGCATAAACCTCTTTGGATTGTTGATTTCAGGTTCGTTGGATAGATTCCCAGTAGTGGGATGGCTGGGTCATAGGGCATCTCTATTTTTAATTCTTTGAGGAATCTCCATACCATTTTCCGTAGAGGCTGCACCAGTTTGCGTTCCCACCAGCTGTGTATGAGGGTTCCTGTTTCTCCACATCCTCTCCAACACTTGTTGTTTTTTGTCTTGGTGATTATAGCCATTCTAATGGGCATGAGGTGATATCTTAGTGTTGTTTTGATTTGCATTTCCCTGATGATTAGTGATGTTGAACATCTTTTCATGTGCCTATTGGCCATCTGTATATCTTCTTTGGAGAAGTGGCTGTTCATTTCCTCTGCCCATTTTTTGATCGGGTTGTTTGTTTTTTTGTTGTTCAGTTGTGTGAGTTCTTTATATATTATGGAGATCAACCCCTTGTCAGATGTATGTTTTGCAAATATTCTCTCCCAGCTGGTGGGTTGTCTGTTCATCTTGATTCTGGTTTCATTTGTCTTTAATCTGATAAAGTCCCACTTGTTTATTTTTTCTTTAGTTTCCCTAGTCTGGGTAGGCATGTCATCCGAAAAGATTCCTTTATGACCAATGTCAAATAGTGTGTTGCCTATATTTTCTTCTATGAATTTTATAGTTTCAGGTCTCACCTTCAGGTCTTTGATCCATTTTGAGTTAATTTTTGTGAATGGCGATAGCAGATGGTCCACTTTCATTCTTTTGCATGTGGCTGTCCAGTTTTCCCAACACAATTTATTGAAGAGACTTTCCTTTCTCCATTGTATGTTCTTAGCACCTTTGTTGAAAATTAGCTGTCCATATATGTGATGTTTTATTTCTGGGCTTTCAATTCTGTTCCATTGATCTGTGTGTCTGTTTTTGTAACAGTACCATGCTGTTTTGATTACTATTGCTTTGTAGTATGTTTTGAAGTCAGGGATTGTGATGCCTCCTGCTTTGTTCTTTTTTCTTAGGATTGCTTTAGCTGTTCGGGGTCTTTTGTTGCCCCATATAAATTTTAGTATTCTTTTTTCTATTTCTGTGAAGAATGTCATTGGGATTCTGATGGGGATTGCATTGAATCTGTAGATTGCTTTAGGTAATATAGACATTTTATAATAGTTCATTTCTTTTTATTGCTAAGTAGTGTTCCGTTGTAATGGTTAATTTTATGTATCAACTTGACTGGGCTAAGGGTGCCCAGATAGCTGGTAAAACATTATTTCTGGGTATGTCTGTGAGGGTGTTTCTGAAGAGACATTTGAATGCGTAGACTGAGTAAAGAAGATCCACCCTCACCAATGCAGGTAGGTATCATCCATGCGCTAAGGGCCTGAATAGAAGAAAAAGGCAGAGTACCAGGGAATTTGCTCTCTGAGCTGGGACATCCATCTTCTCCTGCCCTTGGTAAAGTATACACAACATGTTATAATTATTTTAGGTTCTCTCTGAAAAAAATGATCTCATTAAAAAGTGGTCATAGTTTTCAACTGTTTTAAAAGTTGTAATAGAGGTCAATAGGATTGACCTTTAAAATTTAATTGGGTGTTTGAGAGGGTCCAAGATGGCGGTGTAGGAAGACCCTGAACTCACTTCCTCCCACGGACACACTGTCGCTACACCTACACCTAGAGCAATTCCTCCTGAAGAACCGAGGGCTGAATGAACAGCTCCTGCACAACAAATGAGAGAGGCCTCACACGGAGACGGATAGGAGGGACGGACACGTGATATGGACAGAACAGCGCCGCCCAGAAAGGGCGACCTGCAGCAGGGTATCACAGGGGCTGGCTGTCTCGCCTTTCCTGGGGCCCAGCTGGAAAACAGCAGGTTAAAGGGCACCTGGACCATCCATGAAGGAAATCCATTTACTAACCCTAGAGCGTTTGCCAGACAGGCGGGGAACTGCTGGAACTCTCTCCGGATCGGAGGTGCCGTTCCCCTTCCACCTTGAAAACGAGGGCGAGACCACGGTCCAGGCGCTCTAGCCGCTTACCAAGGCCCCCCCCCCCCCCCCCCCCCCCCCCCCCCCCCGTGCGCGGCCCACACCAACTCCAGCTGTCATGCCAGGGTGGCCCCCGGCGCACTGCGCCCCGTGACCTGCCAGCCTGGGCCTGCTCTAGCTTCAGGCCTGCCAAAGCCACCACGCACATGCAGTCTACACAGGGAACACTCCTACACAAGGCCACTCCTTCAAGACTGGGAGAGGTAGCCTTTTGGCCTAATTCATAGAAACAAACACAGAAAGTCAAACAGAATAAAGAGAGGAATATGTTCCAAACGAAAGAACAACATAAAACCCCATAAAATTTAATTGGGTGTTTGGGCATCTCTAAGTGAGGCTGTGTAAAGGGGGGTGATGTCGGGGAGTCATGAAGAATGGAAACTTCTGCAGCAGGGGGGTAGATGACAGCCGTCGGGTGGAGGGACAGGGCACTGAGTGAGTGAGAAGAGGGGAGATAGGGAGAATGGAATGTAGAAGCATGGAACTCAAGGGCACAGAGTTCTTTAGATGTCACTCAGATCTCTCATATTTTAAGGACATGTCTGAAATGCCATGGAATAGGACAGGGCCTCAAGCAACAGGAAAGATAGAAAAGAGAACATCCCTGACATTTAGATAACAACACTGAGGTCTATGTTACAGGCCAGCACTGCCACTACTTTATAAATTACTTTTGTTAAAACCAGAAGAAAGTGTCCCTTTGGGCCAACAGACTCACAGGCACTCAGCCTAGTTAATGAAATGTGGGCTGGATTTCAGCCTTCCCCCACCTCTTTGGTGGTGTGTTTTTGTGTGGTGCACAAAAGGTGAACAAGTAGTCTTTCCACAAGCCAAAGAGAAATCTAGAAACCAGAATTCCTAACTGGTTTGGGAGTGAGATGGTTAGAGTCAGCACAGTTTGAACGTGAAGGTTCAAACAGAAAATAACTTTTCCAGCAATCAGGCATAGATCAGGGTGGATAAGACTTGGCAGTGAGGCCATGGGTTGGAAGTCAAGGCACTGTTGATCTGGGATAAGAGTGGAATAAAGAAGACTGATTAGAGAACTGCATCTCCAGAGGTCAGGTTCTAGCAGAGGATCTGAAAGTCTGAAGGAGAAGGGTGGCAAGTGTTACCTGGCATGCAGGTCAGTATCCTAGTCTGCGTAATGCTGTACTTGACACTGTATTTTCTATTCCCAAGTTCCCTCACGCTGAAGTGATACGTCTGAGCTGAGACATGGGGGCACTGAATGTGTGTGGGGACTGGGAATTGGTCTTTAATAAGAAAAACAAAACAAAACCTCCATTTGATTTTGGATGATGACAATAAAGAATAAACCTGAGTTCAACCAGACTTAAGACAGGATATAGTTTCTCAATGTATCCACTTCAGTCTAGTGTTGTTTTTAAGGCATGGACAAATAAATAGGCAACTTTGTATCAGTATATTAGAAGGATATTGTGTAGTTCAATTTAAGATCAAGTGAGAATTTAATGAAACATGGAAAGCATTCTGTAACATTCAACATCTAAATAGGAGTATACATTGATGCTATTACTTTCAAGTAAAAACAGAATTTAGGTGTTTTTTTTTTTTTTAAACTTATGTAGCTGTTAATTATGACCTCAGGGACTTTGAAATAACTACTGAGATGCCATCTAAGCTTTTTAACTGCCATTAAAACTTTTCAAATAAGTAAAAAAATTTCATTAGGCAAATCTAAGGTATTTCACTTTATTACCAGAATTAACCGTATTACATGACTTCTCCAGTTAAAACTATCCTGATATTAACTCTGCAATTTTAAGGGTTAGAATTTCAGTTACTGAGTTACTGAAAGGTTAGTTTGGTTTTCTTAAAGTCTGGCCCACTGAACACCAATTTGCAAGATGGCACTTTAAAATACAGATTCTGGGGTTAAAAATGTTTGAGAAACACTGGATACTCTTGTGCAGAAACACAAAACATATTAGTCCATTAAAAGTTCTGTAATAAGAAAAACTTTAAAACTTTCTTTAACTAAGAACTTCCCAAATTTATGTGGCTGTAGTACTCCTTTTTTGTGTGTGTGAGGAAGACCAGCCCTGAGCTAACACCTGACGCCAATCCTCCTCTTTTTTTTTTTTTTTGCTGAGGAAGACTGGCCCTGGGCTAACATCTGTGCCCATCTTCCTCTACTTTATGTGGGACGCCGCCACAGCATGGCTTAACAGGCGGTGCGTCGGTGCCAGCCCGGGATCTGAACCGGCGAACCCCGGGCCGCCAAAGCAGAGCGTGTGCACTTAACCGCTTGCGCCACCAGGCCGGCCCCTAGTACTCCCTTTTAAAGTAAAATTTTGATTTACTTAACATTGTTCCAGTTACAGATTGTTGCTTAACAAATTTCCCTAAAATTTAGTGGCTTAAATTAAGAGCTATCATTTATTTAGTTCGGGCATCTGCAATTTGGGCAGGGCTCAGCGGGTAAAGCTTAGTTAGCTCTGCTCCTTGACATCAGCTGGAGTAGTTTGATTAGAGGCCGGAAGATCAACTTCAAGATGGTTCACTCACATGGCTGGTAAGTTGATGTTGGCTGTCAGGTGGGAGCTCAACCAGGACTGAGAACGTGGGGCCTCTGTTCCTTTCCACACAAGTCACTCCACATGGGCCTTTCCACGGATTGTTTGTTTGGGCTTCCTCAGAGCCTGGTGGCTGGGTTCCAAGAATGAGTGTCCCAAGTGACGGGAAATGGAAACAGCCAATTTGTTAAGATCTGGGTCTGGAAATCGGCACAGCATCACTTCTGCTGTGTATTATATTGGTTATATTGGTTAAGCACAGATCCAAGATTCAAGGAGAGGCGACATAGAGCCCTCGCCCCTAATGGGAAGAGTTTCAGAGAATGTAGTGGCTATATGTTAAAGTTATACATACAAAAAAAATTCACAAATCATAAGAGCAGAGTTTAGTGAATTTTTGCATAATAAACTTACCCATGTAATCAACATCCCCCACCCTTATGTCCTCTTCCAGTCACTACCGCATCAAGGGTAACCAATATCCTGACTTCTAATACTAAAGATTAGTATAAAGTTTCTCAACCTCAGCTGGATAATTCTTTGTTGGGGATAGCTGGGGGTTGTCCTGTGCATTTTAGGATGTTGAGCAGCATCCCTGGCCTCTCTACTCACTAGATGCCAGTAGCACCCCCTCCACCAGTTGTGACAACCAAAAATGCCTGCAGAAATTGCCAAATATCTTGGGGGGGGGTGGGGGCGGGCAAAATAACCCCCAGTAGAGAATCATTAGGTTAGAAGATATTATCTCTCCTTTATTATTTGCCTAAATCCTACTTAACCAGCTAGAATATAAGTTCCAAGAGACTGTGGGTTTTTGTTTATTTGTTTTTTGGGTCTGTTTTGATTTTGACTGATTCTCCAGTCCCTAGGATACTGCCTGGCAGATAGTAGAAAATTGAGACTATCTGTTGAAGGAGTGAATGAAAGGTAGCAATTCTAAATAGTTATTTAAAGAGTCAACTCTGGAATATATATATTTTTATTCAGCTGAACCCTCAATTACACATAGTGTTTTCATTTTTGTTAGAAAATGCCATTTTATGAAGTTCACATGGATAAACACTCGAGAATATTTTTACTTCTAATAGGAATCTATATTGGTTAATTTCCTACTGCAGCAACATGAAATATGAGCCTCAGAAATAGAAAAGATTGTGATTTCCTAGACAAATAGGCAGTGTCATGATTGCATTCATATTTTACTGTAATAAGCCACAAATTGTGATTTGTAATTACTGTGACAGCTTTGTGAAACAGGAATGCACAGTAACAAAGCTGGGTTTTGAAAGATTAGAAGAGGCAAGTATGAGGAGTCCAAAATGGCAGTAAGGGCTTGGGAAGTTATTTCTTGACAGGGAAAACCTGAAAATTTCTTTTGGAAGATAGCCACTGACATTACTCTGAAAACATCCCTCCCTCCCCCAGTGCAAGTGGCAGGCTTTCCCATCTCATTAGATAAATTTCTTAAGGGTTACCCCAAGAATAGTTTTCAGTGGAAACAGGATTCTCAATGAATATTGACAGACATGCCTTTCTTTTTTCTCATTCTTTTTTTTTTGTGTGTGAGGAGGATTGGCCCTGAGCTAACATCTGTGCCAATCTTCCTCTAGTTTTTGTATGTGGGATGCTGCCACAGCATGGCTTGATGAGCGGTGTGTAGGTCCACGCCCGGGATCCAAACCCAGGCCGCCAAAGCAGAGCACATGAACTTAACCACTATGCCACTGGGTCTGCCCCAACGTGTGCCTTTCTTTCTGAAATTCCTAACTGTGTTTATTTACTCTTCATACACAATTGTGTCAGAAAAATGGATACAATTACCTTACTAGTTCATAAGGCAACTAAAGTTAAGGGCACACTGAAAACAAAATTTTACAGTTGCAAGGGCTCTTAGAGGCTATGTGATCATTTTGAAGAGGCAAACTACTACAAAAATCTTGCCTTAGCAGTTACCCTATTTTCTGGGTTATTCTGAATGGTTTTATCTCCCTGAAGCCACCTCTGTTAAAAGTGAAATTTGTGTGTAAGCCTGTAAGTGTGAAGTAGTGACTTGCCCACAGAGCTAGTTAATGACAGGACAAATAATTTTGAGTCAGTGCTCAAAACTATCAAATCCCACATAAGTCTTATCAAGCAAAGAGAGAAGAAATGTAATACGTAAAAGTGGGGAGCAATAGAATAGCACAAAGGCTTTTGTCAACCTTAGTGGATTGGTTGCCTGATAATGCTGTGTAGTTAGGTTACTCCCATTTAATTAACGTCTCAATGAAATAAATTCAATGTTGACCATTCAAGACTTTTAAGTTCAAAAGATGTTAGTGTGTCTAGATTTTTAAGCTGGAATTTGAATACCACTTGTAAAAGAAGTATGTCTGTTCAGTTTTTATTTTTTAATTTCCTAAGATTTGAATATGTTAAGATTTCTCATCACATTGCCAATGCTTATGATTCATTTCAGCAGAAGTAGCTAGGGCTGAGGAGCGGGTGAGAGTGTTAGTGTGTAACAATTCTGTATGACGCAGGAAAAGAGATGAAGTAAAAGGCAGGATATTTTTAGATTCCTTTTTTGAAACAAAAATAGCTTAAATCAGGTGATTTGTTTACTTTTAAAATAGGAAAAAATGACCAAAACTCTGACTTGGAATTTTCTGAATGACACATGATCCTATTTCAGGAGAATAATTGACATAATTGTAGGTTACGTTCTTAAAATACCTGAAAAAATTCTGTCCTAAAAATATAACTCCACAAGGATAGAAAAATATGTTTATACCACAGAGTACTTGTACATCAAAGGAATTTGCTACTTCCATGTAACCTACACAGTAGCATTTAAAGAACTTACTAGTAAACTTATTGTCTAAATTAGCAATAAGAAGGGGAAAGAATTGACATGCAACTTGCTTTCACTAGGTATAAAGTTTTTTCATTTTCATTCATTATTCAACAAAAATTTATGGAATAGGAAGACATTGGGCTAGATGCAGGGGATGTAAGGATGAGCAGGACAGAGTTCCTGCCCTCAAAGTGGTCTCTCTCAGTCTAGACAAAGAAATACACACACACACAGATATACACATGCTCATGCACAAATATACACACGCACCCATACACACATATATTCACACCCATACACACATGTTCACACAATACATTCACATGCTCATACACAAATACATATTCACTCCCATACACTTCTACACATTCACACATGTACGCACACTCACATACATATTCACATATAAACACATATACACCCACATATATAGCCACACATACACACTCACACATATGCTTGGGAGCTAACAAAGTAGAGACAGTGGTAGAATAGGTTTTCAAGGTAAGAAGGGAAGGAGAAAGAAATAGCAGTGGCAATAATCCCGTGAGATAACTATTAGAGAAGCTCAGTGAGGCTCAAGAGACCGTCTTAGTGGAGTTCAATGCCAGGGAGTCAGGATTACCAAGATCTGGATTGAAGTTCACATCTGCCACGACCATGCTATTTAACTCTGCCTGTTTTCCTTACTTTTACTTGGGGACTATCATTGTACCTACCTCATAGGGTTGATACGAGGTTTAAGTGAGATGATGCATGTTAACCACTTAGCACAGTGCCTGGTGTGTAGTACGCACTCCATACGTACTCAATTTTTCATTTTTAATGATATCCTTATTATTATCAGTGAAGACTAGTTACCTGGTAAATTGTGAAGATAGCTCTCCCCTCACCAAGCTGTTAGTGAGAATGTCTTAAACTATTTTTAAGGTGAGTAGAGAAAAAAAATTGTGTATTAAATGAATACTTTACATGGTTACTGGTTAAACTTAACTTTTAAAGGTTTAAAAATTTAAGGAAGCAAACTATCATTTACAAATAACACAAACATCTAGATATAATGATCATTGCTGGGAAAATCTGAATCTGTCTAAATGACATCTTGCTTGTATTATTAAGTACAAGCTGTGGCTATAATTTCATGGAGAAACGTATAAGCTATTATTAACTCCATGATCATTTTGCCAAAGTATGTTAGACTTGATCACCTTGTTTATACAATACTAACAACATCAGTTGATATTATTCATTGATATAATGAGGCAATCCATAAAATAAGAAATAAAAGTGGCCAATATACATGTGAAATGGTGTTACATCACTCATAATCAGAGAATTGTAAATAAGAGATTATTTTGGGCTATCATCTTGGCAAAGATTAAAGAGATAGGAAATATCTTGGTGCTATTGAGGGTGTGATGAGACGGGTGCTCTCACACATTGTTAGTGGGAGTAGAAATTAGTACAACCTTTCTAAAGGCAAATTGGGCAATACATACAGGTAAAAAATTTTTAATAAAGTCTTTGACTCAGCAATTCCACTTCTTGAGTTTTATCTTAAGGAAATATAATCAGACAAATACACAAAGATGCTTGTATACGCTTGCTCACTGCAGTGTTGTTTATGATGACGAAAAGCTGGAAACCACCCAAATGCCTACCAATAGAGAAATGCTTAAATAAATTATGGTAGAGCTATACACTGGGACTCTGTGCACCTCTTAAAAAGGATCGCATAGATCTATTTGTGCTGGTATGGAAAGATGTCCACGATCCATATTGGATACCATTTTTATAGTTAAAAAAAGTGTACGCATAGAAAAAATCTAGTTATATATCTATATCTGTCTTTCTAAAAGCAACTTTTCTGTGGTATAATTTACATACATAAAATTCACCCATTGCAAATGTGCAATCCAATGATTTTTGGTAAATTTATACAGTTATGCAATAATTACCACAATCCAGTTTAAGAATTTTTTTCTTACCTTCAAAAGTTCCCTCATGATCATAGGCTTAACTTTTAACAGTGGTTAGGTTGGAGGTGAAGTTGGGGAGGGGGAGGAAGGAGGGGAGAATTATAGACAGCTTCCTAGTTTATCATTTCTGTATTATTTGAATTAATGTACAACAAGGATACACTATCTTTTAATTTGAGAAAATAGTGAAGGTTTTCTATTTTGAAAATAATAAAAACAAGGAAACAGACTTATACCCTTTGACCCAAATCTACTTCTGGTAATTTATCCCAAGGAAATAATCAAATATGTGGAAAAGGATTTGTGAACAAAGATATTTATCAATGTTTTATTTAAAACGGAGAAAAGTTATAAGTAATCTGAATATCTCATGATGGAAGGAAACAATTACTAACAGTAGTGGAATATGAAAAGTGCAGGATGCAAACCTTTATATGCAGTATAATTTTATCCATGTAAAAAAAAGTTAACGCACAGTCAAAAGATCCCGTATGGAAATGTAACAAAATCTTACCGATGGTTATCTCTGGATGGTAGAATTATAATACTTTTTATTTTATTCTTTGTGCATTTCTTCATTTTCCACAAAGAGCATTATTACTTTTACATCTAGTGCCACTTACATAAATGATACTAATTAAAAATAGATTATGATATTGTTTTTACAGGTGTATACATTTGTCAAAACATACAAAAGTATATTTTAAATATGTACAGTTTATTGTATATCAATTATATCTCAATAAAACTATTAAAAATAGAAGGATCTTGAGGAAAAAATCATCATAATTCTCTTACCGGAAGAGGGGTTTTGTATGCCATTTTGGGGCTGGAGGGTAAAATGGTTGGGAATATGTGGGCACTATATAGATAGCACCTTGGCCTCTGCTTCAGATGACATTCATTCATTCATTCATTCATTCATTCATGGGATCTGCCTTCCTATTACATGCCAGGAATGTTGCCACATACTTGGATACGATGATGAGCAATCAGCCACCGCCCTGAAAGAGCTCCCTTCTGATGGAGGAGGGAAAGGCAGGTCACCATCTGACAGATCCCAGCCAACGCCCACATCGCCCCACCGGGCAGTCTTCCACTACTGCTGTCTAAGGCGGGCGGAGGCAGGTCGGGAAGCTACGGCCTTAGTAAGTGGTTCAGATGGAGTCACGAAGTGTGGCACCAGGATTAGGCTGTGGAAGTGGCCAGAAAGTAGATGACCCTCAAGAGAGTGTCTCGGTCATCACTTGAGAAGTGGGCTTAAACAATTTTTATGTATCTATGTTTATCTTATGTGCACAGTTGTAACAACAGCAAGAACTACAATTGAGCGTTTGTCGGTGGAGGCACCGTGCAAGGGGCTTACTTCCATTGCTCTTTTACACCTCGCCACAACCTCCAGGTGGGGACTATTAGGATCTTTATTTCACAATGAAGAAACTGAAGCTCGGAGAGGTGACCCACCCAAGGTCACAGAGCTCTCCAGAGCTCCCAGCCACCAGATATAACTTCCCTCTCACTGTCCTCTGGGATGCGTTTGAGAGCGGAAAAGTCCACTGTCGGGCCCCCATCGGGACAGGTCAGCTTTCGCTCTTTACAAATTTTCCCAGATCCAGAATGGAGACAACATCCGCTAGCACAACCAACAGGGTCGTGACCACGGGGGCAACGTCAACAAAGCCGTGGACTGACAAGGATTTGGGGCGTGGTGGGAAAGCGGGGAGCAATCGTCAAAGAGCGAGAAGAGTAAGCTTCCACATCGCATCCCGCGCGGGGCGCCTGCGAGCCCCTCCCGGCCGCCAGCTTGCGGGGCCCAATGCGCGTGCGCGGGGCCGGAGGGGCCGCCCCTGCGCGAGCGCGCGTTGAGCGGGGCGCGCGGCTAGGGGAGCGCGCGGGCGCGCTGCGGCGTCGGCGTCGGGGTCGGCGCGCGCTCCAGGGCCAGGCTGTGTGGGCTGGTGAGGGAGCAAGGCGGCGGCGGCGCCCCAGAGGCGAGGGAACGCGCGGGCCTCGCGCTGCGGGAGCAGACGGCTGCTTAGGAGACCCTGGGCTCGTCGCCCGAGGCAGGGGAGCTCGGTCTGTCGATTGCCCGCCTCAGAGGCCGCCGGCCGCGTCCCTCGCCTGGAGTGGCCGCCGCCCCTGGAGACTCGCCGTGACACGGGCCTAAGCCGCGGCAGCCGCGGGCGTCCGGACCGCTCGGACCCGTCGGGCCGGGCCGGGTGGCGACGAGCGTCGGGGCAGGTGCCGCCCCCCGAAGGCCGGCCGGGGGGGAAGGCGCCCACCCGCGCGGCCCGCGGGCCGGGCTCGGCGGGAGGGGCGGCTGTGCAGCGCCCCCAACCGTGGGCCGGAGCCCGAGTCGCGCCCCGCCTTCCCCGGGGACGGCCCGGCCGCAGTGGCGGGAGCCCGGAGAGCCGTCGCCGCCGCTTCGCGCGGGAGAGGAGGGAGGAGAAACTTTGCCTTTTATTGTTGTTTTCAGTCCTTAAGTGCAAGGAACTCTGTTGGGAGGAAAAATGTCCTTCTTCAATTTCCGTAAGATCTTCAAGTTGGGGAGCGAGAAGAAGAAGAAGCAGTACGAGCATGTGAAGAGGGACCTGAACCCGGAGGAGTTTTGGGAAATTATAGGGGAATTGGGCGACGGAGCCTTCGGGAAAGTGTACAAGGTAAGAGGGAGGAAACGGGAAGTTGCACTTGTAAGATAAAAGCCACAGGCCGGGAGTGGCACGAGGATTTCTCGCTCCCCTTGTCCCTTTCCTGCCTCCTGCCCCTTCTTTTGACTTCGACAACCTTCATTGGAACTTGATTTAGGTTATCATCCAAGGAGTTGCTGAGACAGTAGGGTTTAAGGTTGAACAAAATGGGGCCTGGGTGCAGTTTGGAGAGTGATTGCTAAAGGGAGGCGAGGTTATCCAGTCCACTCTGTCAAACTTTCAAGGAAACGAAGGTGTTCTTTAATTTAAAGGAGGAGTCTGGTTGTGGTCCTCCAGTATTTTAAAATCAGAAATTCGTTATAAGTGAATTTATATTTGTCTACTAGCTGTTTGCATTCATATGTATGCTTGTCCTAAAACAGTTCCCTTTTTAGGGTCCAAGGCATGTATTTGGTTGTATCTATGGTTAATAGATAACCAGTTTCTTGGGATGAGGGCAAAGTGATTGCTACTTGCAGACTATTCTTGAGTTGGTCGTTTGACAGCATACTATAAAATGGAGTGGGATTTCTGATAGAAAATTTCCAGAAGAAAATCTGCATCTGGTACTAGTTTCTAAATATAATTAAAGTAAGCATTGACTAGAAATCAGTATCAGTGCTTAAAAAATTAAAAAAAATACACACACTGATATACACACATTTTTATATATGCTATATATTTATTTCAGTAGAAAGAGGTTTGATGTTTCAACCTGAAGGCATTAATACTGTTTACTATCTCATGAGGAGTATATGAATGATGTCATCAGAATATTTTCATCCTGAAGTGTGAGGTTTTGATGAGACACAGTTCAGGGGGAAGGGCTCACAGGGTTGCCTGGAGGTAAAAACATAAATAACTTATGTTTATGCAGGACTTGGCAGTTTTTAAAGCACTTTGACATAATTTGGCCTCCACGAAAGTCCTATGAGGTAGGCAGGTCAGTAGTATCTATATTTCACGGATGAGGACACTGTGACTCAGAAATTGTTCCAAGTCACACAAGATTTGAACTCAGGTGTTCTGAGCCTATATTTACTGTTGTTTTTTACTTTAACGTGCATTGGTGGAAATGGTAGCATTTTTCCTCCTTTCTAAGCACCATCACACTTTGCTCTGCCTCAAATGAATCTCACAGCCCTAGTCTTTCTTCTTGACTCAGGCTGAAATGTCCACTCTTCTCTGTGTGCTTTCAAAATACATTGTTCACATGGCTTCTATGGTATTTGTCACATATTATAGTTAATGTGTTTATGTTTTTATGATAAGACCAGGGGCCAAAATTATAATATACATTTGGGTTCATGTGTTGCTTTAGCACATAGTGCATCTCTTTATATATTTGTTGAAATGAAAGAATGTTATGTTACCTACATGTGAGTTCCGTATGAAGCTATCATATGCTGTGAAAGTTGGCAAAGTAAACTTCAGTGCCTGTGTGGAGGGTAGAGTGTGGATTTCAGCAAGAGCTTATAGTATACATGTATGGTAGGAAGGGCTTTTAGTGCAGCGGGAAGATCACTCCTAGGAGTCAAGAATTGTGTTTTAGTGCTGGCTGTCATAAACCAGCTTTGTGGTCTTGGATAGAATATTGAACTTCGCTGCACCTCTGTGTTCTTAGCTGGAAAATCACCGATTTCCCTAAAGGTTTGTTTAGATTCTTTCACCTATTAACGTTCTGTGAGTATGCAGTTATCTAGGAAAGGCAAAAATAAATCCTCAAGGCATGTGGAATCTTGTAGTTAGAAGGCAGTAGGTGATTGTGGGCAGTTTTCGTGGTATAAATGTGTTATCTAGAAACACTGTAGTATTAAGACACTAGCTCTGGTGTTGGACAGTATCTTGGCTCCCTCGATAGCAGTCTGTGACCTTGGACAAGTTACTTAATTGTTCCATGTCGCACTTTCCTCATCAGTAAGACCTACTCCTCAGTGTGTGAGAATTAAAGGAGATAATAAGTATAAGGCATATAAAAAGGGCTCAGTAAACGGTAGAAATTACTGTTACTACATTTGGAGCTGAGAAGCAAAATATGGGATGGGACAGGAAAAGGGACCTACGAAGATAGTAAACCATCTTCTTGGTTTCCCACGGCACAGGCAGATTGTGTGGATAATACTCCGTGATTAATTCTTGAATGACTCTTTTTGCAAAGTGTAATGTATCATCCTATAGTGAGACATAATTGAAAATTTTCTGAAAAATAAGAGACTTACTCCATGTAGATGAACACTATAAAATTATGTCAAGGATAATTTTTGTGGGCTTGATGACTATTTTAGTGTGATATTTGAAGAGCATGAGTTCTTTGCATCTTTTCGTTTCACTATTCTATGCTTCCAAGGAATAGGCTCTGAGAAATTTTTTTTTAAGAAACTTTAAAATTTAAACTTTTCTGACCTGTTTTGCCTCTTTTTCCTGAAAGTTTTTGTTTTCCAAGATTCTCTGGAAATTTTAAATTTATAAACTTCCTTTTGTGTGGGGGAAAAAGCTATCAAACTTGAATATTGTGTGTAGTAGTATGAAGTAGAAAACTATTTCTAAAATAGATTCTAACTATCATTTGCTTATGGAAGTTAGGAACCATTTTAAAGATTAAATTGTAAATAGGCAATCATTTGTGTATTTAGTTTATGTGAAACATTTTCCCATCATATAGTTGTATTCTTTCCACTCAGTCCAGCACTACGCAACTCGGTAAAGATACTTTCCTGAAAAATCTTCCGTATTTTACATTTATTTTTTTCTCTTTAATATTCTTTGACATATAAATGAAGATATGTAATATCCCTCACAACTTTTTACGTTTGGATTTCTGTTGCTTTTAATGGGAAAAAAAAAAGGAATGACATAAAATTATGTATTGAATTGAAGCTGAACTCCTGATTGTGTGCTGGATGAAAGTGATACTTTTTATGGCACTGATGGGCATGCACCTTTTTTTGAATAGTGAAATATATAATCTTTGTATTGAAAAGTACAAAAACATATATGTACGTTTAGCAGATAGTAATAAAGTGAACCCATGTTAACCACCATCAAAGTCAAGGAGTAGAATTGCTGGGTTGTAGGCTAGTGTATCTTTAATTTTACTAGATGTTGCCAAACTATACCAGTTTACGCTCCCACCAGCAGCGTATGAGAATTTTCTTGTTCTGCATCCTTGCCAGCATTTGGTATTGTCAGAATTTTTAACTTTTGACAATCTAATGTTATATTTTTCACTATGGCTTTAATTCATCTTTCTCTGACTCCTAGTAAGTAATTCTTTTCATAGGTTTATTAGTAATTTGGATTTCTTCTTTTGTGTTCAAGTCTCTTGTTCATGTTCCCATTGGATGTCTTTTTCTTGTTTATTTGTAGTGTATTCTGGATTTTAACCATTTGCTGGTTGTGGTTATTGCAAATATATTCCCCTTCTGTGGCTTGTCTTTTCATTTTCTTTATGATGTCTTTTTATGAACAGGAAGTTCTTGATTTTAATCTAGTCCAGTTTGTCAATTTTTTCCTTTTCAGTTAATGCTCTTTGTATTATGTTTAAGAAATTCTTTCCTAACCTGAGATCATGAAGATCCTATATTATCCCCTATATTATCTTCTAAAAGTTTTATGATTTTGCTTTTAACATTTAGGTCTACAATCCACCTAGAATAGATTTTTGCAAATGGTATGAGGTAGGGGTCCAATTTCATTTTTTTTCTCTGTATGAATTCCTCATTGTCCCAGAGCTCATCATTGGGGGAAACTACTTTCCCACTGCTCTAAAGTGTCATGTCTGTTGTATAACACGTATCTGTTTCTGCAGTCTCTATTCTCTTCTTTGATCTATTTGTCTATTCCTGTACCAGTATCCCACTGTCTTAATTAGGAAAGCATCAAAATAAATCTCTGCTGGAGTAAGACTTCCTCTTGTTCTTCAACAGTGTCTAGTATATTCTTGGCCCTTAGCGTTTCCATGTACATTTTAGAATTAGCTTAATGGAATTCCACAAAAACCCACTGTGTTTTTTTTGGAGAGATTTTATTGAATTTATGTCAATTTTGGAAAAATTAATATCTGTATGATATTGAGTCTTCCTATCTATGCAGATGTTTTGTCTCTAGGTCTGTTTTAGTTATCTTTCAATAATGGATTATAATTTTCCTCCCTAGAAGTCTTGGGAGCTCAAACTACTTCAAGTGTCTTAAATTCTTTGTTTTTCCTATTGGAATTTCCTCCTTGTTTTGATTATGTATAAACTTCAGTAGTCTTTTGAGAAAGGATCCGTGGAAGGTAAATTTTTTTAAGACCTGGCCTGTCTGAGTATGTCTTTATTATAATGTCATATTTAATGTATAGTTTGGTTATAGAATCCTAGTTCAGGAATAAACTTTTCTTAGGATTTTAAAGACTTTTTTCCATTCATTGTCTTTTGGCTTCAAGTGTTGCTGTTGAAAGTCTGATGCCATTTTGTTTCCTGATCCTTTGTGATCTTTTTCTCTTGATAGCTTTTAGGATTTTCTTTTTATCCCTGTTCATGGTGATGTACCTTGAAATTTTTTTTTTCCTTCCTTTCATTTTGCTGGGCTCTTGTTTAGTTCTTTCAATCCAGAGACTCATGTGCTTCAGTTCTGTGACATTTTCTTGCATTATTTATTTGATACCCCACCCCGCATCCCCCCAATTAATGGCTCTTCCTATTGTCCATTGATTCTTCATGTCTCTAAATTCAATGGACACTTACTATTTTACTTGACTTCTCAGGAACATTTGAGACCCTTGACCATCCTTTCTTTTAAAAAGCTCATCTTTTGGCTTTCAGGTCTCCACTCTTTATTTTCCTCTCACTTCTTTGTTTACTCGTCAGACTGTTTTGCTAGCTCTTTTTTCTCTTTCTGACATTTAAGTGTTGGGATTCCACAGGGCTTGAGTGTAGGCTCTCTTCTCTTCTTTTCTTGTGAGAGCCCATCTTCTCCCATGGCTTCAATTACCATCTAAATCTAAGTTATGTCTCTTTCCCAAGATTTCCCTTTTGAACTCCAGACCCATATATCCAACTATCTATTAGAGCTTTCCACTTGGATGTTTCACAGATTCCTTGAGCAATAAGTCCAGAACATGAACTAACTGAACTCATGATGTCAGCCCCACATTTGCTTCTGTTGTGTTTCCCATTCAGTAATTGACATCTCCATCTACTAGTTGCATAGACCAGAGACCTGGAGGTCATTCTTAACACCTCCTGCCCCCTTACCCATCAAACCCAATCAATCACCAAGGCCTGTTAATTCTACCTGTTAAATATTTCTTGAATCTGTCTCCTCCTTTCTTTCTTCACTGTCACAATACTAGTCATAATTGCCATTATTTTTTACCCAGACTACAGCTCTTATTAGTGTGTTTTTGGGCTTCATATAAATGTAATCATACATGTGTTCTTTTGTGTCTGGCTTCTTTTTCTCAACATTATATGAGTGAGATTCATCCTTGTTGTTTGTAGTAGTCATTTGATCTTTTTCCTTGCTCTATAATACTGTATTTTATAAAACACTACAATTTATAATCCATTCTACTCTTGGTGGACATTTGGGTTGTTTCTACTTTTTGTGTATTAAAAATAATACTCATGAATATTCTTATATATTTTGGTGCACATTGCATTCATTTGTGTTGGATATATACCTGGGAATAAATTTTCTAGGTCATTGAGTATGTGCATTTTAAGCTTCAGAAGATACTGCCAGTCTTCCAAAGTGGTGGTGCCAATTTACACCCCCATCAGTAGGGTGTGTGAATTTTCCCAGTTGTTCTATATCCTCACCAACGCTTGCTATTGTTATTAATACTATTATTAATATTTTATGTTAGCCATGCTGGTGAGTGTGAAGTGGTTTTATTTACGTTTTCCTGATGACTAATGAATTAAGTACCTTTTTATATGCTTATCGGATATTTGGGTATTGTTTTTTTGTGAAATTCCTATTTGTTTGCCCATTTAAAAATAATTTTATTGAGGTATAATTTATATACCATGAAATTCACCCATTTTAAGTGTATAATTGGATGAATTTTAATAAATTTGTGCAGTTGTGCAACCATCACTACAGTCTAGCTTTAGAGTCCTCTTACTACCACCAGAAGTTCCCTTGTGCCCATTTGCAGTCAATTTCTGTTCCCACTGGGATTTTCTTTCCCTGTTTACTAAAGAGATTGAGTTCCTTTTCCTATGTTTATTGACCATTTGGATTTCTTCACTGAAGTGCTTGTTAAAGTCTTTTGGTTCTTTTTCTTTTTCTCATTGATTTATGGGAGTCTTTATATATTCTAGATACTAATCCTCAAGTTATATTTGATGCACATATTTTCTCTTGCTTTGTGGTTTGTTTTTTCATTCTCTTTATGGTGTCCTTCTTTTATATAGACATTTTAAATTTTAATGTAGTCCAATTTATTAACTTTTTTCTCCATGGTTAATGCTTTTTGTCTTAAGAAATTTTCCTTACCCAAGGTGGTGAAGATGGCCTGCTACATTATCTTCTTAAAGTTTTATGATGTTGCCTTCTACATTAGGTCTATGATTAAACTGATGTTGATTTTTGTTTATAGTGAGAGGTAGGGGTCCAGTTTCATTTTTTCTGTGTAGATACCCACTGGTCCCAGAACTATTTACTGAAAAGACCATCCTTTCCATACTGCTTTCCAGTGCCTCCATAATATGTCAAATATCATATATACGTAATATATATCTGTAAATATATATACATATATACACATGGTATATATCATTTATTATTTCTTTAGGATAAATTGCTAGAAGTAGAATTGTTAGGGCAAAATAAATGATTGTTTATTAATTACCCTAGAGAAATTATTTAAATTTATTTTTAAATTAATTTTTAGTCATATAAAAAATTAAAGAATTTCTGTTTACTGGAAAAATTAACTTATTAGAGATAAAGTTAGTCTCCTTTGACTATTACTCTAATTACTATTCCTTCTCTTCTCTCCCTAGATGTAACCATTATCAGTTTCATGTATATGTTTCTAGATATTTTTCTGTACTTCCGTGTGTGTACATGGGTTGTACCTATTTAAACAACCCATGCTTTTTTCCATGCCTTATTCCTTAACCTTTTCAATGTTCTTATCTTTTAAAAAAATTATTTGCTTTTTTGATAGGAAAAAAGAGTGTCTGTTTATTTCATTTTCCATTTCTTTGATTTCTAAAGAGATTGCACATTTTAAAAATAATCAAATTATCCATGTTCTAGTAGAGTTGTTTGCTTTCTTGTTGATTTGAAAGTATTTTTTATGTACTGTGGAAATGAGTACTTTATCATAGATGCTGCAGTTATTTTAGTTACTTTAGTTTATGCTGCTTTTTTGATATAAAGATCTATAATGTTCTTTAGTCTACAAAATGTCAGTGTGTAACTTTGCTTTTTTCCTTTGCTTTCGTGCTTGAAAAAGCCTTCCCTACCCAGAAATTAGATAAATACTTATCTGTGTTTTCTTTTAGACTTTTTAATAGTTCATTTATAAAGAATTTTACTTTTAATTCATCTAGAATTTAATTTTCTCTGTGGATTGATATGAGGCTCTATTCCTTCCCCAAAAACCAAAAGTGTATTTTATCTATTTCTAGAAATTTAAATACTATTATTTTGAGAATATAGCAAAATATAAAGAAGAATATAAAAAAAAAATTCTACCATTCAGATAACTTTTGTTAGTAATTAAAAAAAACTCAAGGGGATACTAATATGGTTAGAAATTTGAACAGTATAAAAAATGTTACAATTGAAAAATTAAAGCCTTCCCCACCAGTCCTTTTTCCCAAAGTCACCCACTGTAACAATTTCTTGTCTGTCCTTTCAGGTAAAATTTTATGCCTATATGGGCATATATATGAATGCCTCTTTGTAAAACTGAAAATATATTTACATACATACATATATACAAGTGAACTTAACTGCGTATCAAATTGATAATATAATCAAACAGAAAAAGAGCTTCAAATAACTTGAATAGAGTGCTCTGACTAGTGGGATATATTTAAAGGGTAAAAATGGCAAATTCTTGAACTTTATTAAATAGGTTTGTTACTAGTAGTGATATTAATATCATAATTCTGAAAATACTTTATATGTATTATAGGATAGAGCAAATGAGTCAATATATTGATATTTTAGGAACTAGGCTTGTTAACGCTGGGAGAAAATAGTTATAAACTTGGAATGTGGGGAAAGTAAGGAAGAGCCCTGTGATGTTGACTTTTGAATTGGAGGTTTCAGTTTGAACTCATGATAACACACACATATGTACGTGTGTGTGCGCGCACACACGCAATGCATGCATACATTGTTATTCTCCTCTGAAAAGGCCTAGAAATAATGATACCTAGTATTCTTAGATCTTGGTTTCTAAATACCATTCCCCGCTACAAAGGAACCAGGGCTCGTTGAAATGGCTAATCTAGGTCTGGGATAGGAAGTACAAAAATAATAAAATTGAAAAGTAAAAGCCTCCCACTACTTGTTTTTTCCCAAGGGAGCCTGGAATATCTTGTACCAGAAAACAAGTATATGCTCGAAAACTAATGGGGACGTGCCAAAGGATACAGGATAGCTTTGAACAACAAAAATATCAGCAACAAAATAATAACCTAATAGAGGAGTGCTAGTTAGTTAATATATAAATATTGATAAAATTAGAAAAACCACTGTTTTGCAACCACACTATAGTAATTCAGGCAAAGATTTTTGATGGATGCTAAAATCATTGTGTGAAAGGTTGTAGAGGAACAGGATATATACACCTGGTTTCAAAGTATCACCCCATAAGGTACTTTTACAGTAGAGAGATCTGGTGGATACTGTCTTAATCAAGTGACCCTAGTGATCAAACCTAGGGTTAATCATCAGTAATAGGACAGACTGTGTTTTCTGATGTAATTCGATGGGAAATATATAATCACCTAATATAAATATTTTTGACAAGAATACTAACCTGACTCTAATAATGAGGAAACAATCAGACAAATCCAGATAGTGGAGTATTCTACAAAGCAATAGTTTGGACTTTTAAGAATATAAACAATAAAGGATTTTTTTTAGACTTTTGAGGAAATTTGAGTATGGAGTATATATTAGATATTATATCAATGTTAAATTCTTTGGGCATGTTAGTTATATTGTGGTTATGTAGGAGAATGTCTTTGTTCTTAGGAGATATATGCTGACGTTTTTGGGAGTGAAGTGCAGCTTACTTGCAAATGGTATGGTAAAAAAGAAATGCATACATATCTTTGTAAAATATATGAACGCATGGGTGTGTGTGTGTGTGTGTGTGAGTGAGAAAAGCAAGTGTGACAAAATGTTAATAGTTGGTGACTCTGGGTGAGGAATATATGGATGTTCACTGTTCTGTTCACTCAACTTCTCTGTAGGTTTGAATTTTTCAAAATAAAAAAATAAAGGGTCATACTTTTAAATACTCTTTTGCACATTGCTTTATTTCACTTAACAGTTCTCCTTTTGATGATTTTTTCCTCCTTCTATATATTCATTCATTTTTTTCTTTCTCTCTCTTTCTGTGAAAGGAGAAAGAAAGCCTCCTCTCTGGTCAGGGAACTATTTCTATACTATGCTGCTAAAATCAGTTGGCGTTTATTATTATTTTTTTTAAATAATTTTATTTATTTTTCCCCCCAAAGCCCCAGTAGATAGTTGTACGTCATAGCTGCACATCCTTCTAGTTGCTGTACGTGGGACACGACCTCAGCATGGCTGGAGAAGCAGTGCGTTGGTGCATGCCCGGGATCCGAACCCGGGCCGCCAGCAACGGAGCGCGTGCGCTTAACCGCTAAGCCATGGGGCCGGCCCAGTTGGCGTTTATTAAATACTACATTATGCTTTGTACTCCATACCATGTGAAGTCCAAATTCCTAGCACATATACATTTGTGTTTTAAAGAGGTAACTGAAACTTGGGACTTTAACAATAACTTTAACATGCTGGCTTTTCTTTTTCTTTTCTTGAAAAATCTTAGTATTTGTGATGAGTTCCTTACCTTGACAGCCACATATTTTGGCCCTTTACTTTCATAATTTAACATTGAGAATATTTGTGTGGAAATGATCTTCCTTACCATTTAAAAGCCTTTGTTTTTCTTGAATTAATTTCCAGAAGTAGTACATCTTTGTCTTATTTTTAAATATTTTTTGGGATTGTCTTGTCTTTGTGTGTTCTCACTTTTCCATCTTTTCAACTATGCAGTCTATGCAGATTTCCTTGGCTTATCTATCACATAATTGTCAATAATGTTTCAGTTTATTCATGCTGCTCAGTGTCAGCAAGTCCTTGAAATAAGTGACAAAGCTGTGTGATCTGAGAATTGGTAAAACATTTTGGAAACTGCAGATGTGACCAACATTAACTTATTACTGACATTTTGTTGTTGGTATCTTGACTGACCAATGACTAACTTTTGAATAAATAACCAGAACAATATAAATAAAACAGTGTTTGGGAATATAACGAGAATATAAAGTATAGTTCTTTCTCCATTGCAGAATTCAGGAAATGACAAGAAAATGCCTTTTTTTTTTTGTGTGTGAGGAAGATCAGCCCTGAGCGAACATCCATGCTAATCCTCCTCTTTTTGCTGAGGAAGACTGGCTCTGAGCTAACATCTATTGCCAATCCTCCTCCTTTTTTTTCCCCCAAAGCCCCAGTAGATAGTTGTGTGTCATAGCTGCATATCCTTCTAGTTGCTGTATGTGGGACGCGGCCTCAGCATGGCCGGAAAAGCGGTGCGTCGGTGCGCACCCGGGATCCGAACCCCGGCTGCCAGTAGTGGAGCGCGCGCACTTAACTGCTAAGCCGTGGGGCCGGCCCGAAAATGCTTTTTAAAAAAAGGATTTCTGTAATATTTTATAGACATTATGGAAGGAGTATGTGCAGTTGATCCTCATTATTTGTGAATTTGTCTACTTGCTAAAACTTGTTTGTAGCCCCGAAATCTATACACACAGTGCTTCCACAGTCATTTGCATACTTGCGCACAGCTGCAAAAAATGTGAGTCCCCAGACCCACACATTCCTAGCTGAGATGGAACTAGGTGACGCTCTACCTTCTTGTCTCAGCTCTCATACAGAGATGACCAGAAGATGGAGACAGTAGAGGGCAGTGTAGTATAGTGCGAGAATCTCTAGCTTTGGGATCAGTTGGATGGAGTTTGAGTCCCAACTCTGGCGCCTGTTATTGGGGCATCCTCAAGCAAGTCGCATAACACCTCTGAACTTCTTTTTCTCTTCTGTAAAATAAAGAAAATAGAATCTACCAGAATGAGTTGTTTTTAGGATTTAAGATTATAATCTATGTGAGATGTGTGTACATGTTTCCCCTAGGAGCAATGGTTCAGTATTCACTAGGTTAGTGTTTACAGTGACTTTATAGAACATAACTACCACAAATAATGAAAATCAACTGTATGTTTTTGCTAAGTGATGTTGAGTAATTTTACTCTTAGTTAATATTCACACTTGTTCCTACCAAAATCTTATCAAGACTCGGAAAAGATCACCAGAATTAACATATAATTTCAAACAGGTAACAACAGTATCACCATTCTAAAACTATATGTTTTCTCCAGTGCTGTCCCCCTTCTTCTCACTTAACAGCTCTTTGGAACTTTGGATGTTTATTACCCAAATACTTACTACTACTCTGTGCCTTAGTTCTCCTATCTATATTCCTCATTGGTTTTAGAAGGATTATGCCAGTTATTGTTATTGTCTTTTGGCTCGAAACACACCCTTCTATGCTCTGCTTTGTGATGCTGTTCTAAGATTTTGCAAATCACATGTCTGCCTTGCTAGCTGCTCACTTTTAGGTTTCACAAGGAGCACTAGAGGGAGGCTGCAAGGAGGAGGAGGAAGAAAGGACTTGCACCTTTCTCTTTGTTTCTTGTGGGCTCCCTGTCTGCTTTCTTGTTACTTATGACCATCATCCTAGCGGAAATTCTTCTTCCCTACAGTTGAATCCAGTTTGTAGTTTTTCCAGCACTCACAGAGCTAGCTTCGTCATAACCCTTCATAACACCAGCTCCGGTTGGCTGATCCCTTCTTCCTCTAAAGGCACCCTAGTCCCACAAGACTCCTCTTCCAAGTTCAGAGATGCCCGCAGCAGCTGAGCAGTACTCTCTTCTCAGAGATCTGAGTTTCAGCTCTGCAGAACCTTTCCTGCAAGCTTCTGAATTTTAATAAGTCCAATCTCTTCCCTTGGCAACTCTGGTCCTAGGAGTGGTAGCTTTTTCCTGCAGTTGTTACCTCCCTGATCCTTCATGTTTTGTCTTTTTAGTTACCTACTTAACAATATAGTTAATAATAACTTATATTAAATTTTCTCTATTAAAATAATCCATACAATTTTTTTTCTCCTGGCTGGACCTGACTGATGCAAAGATTAAATAAGTAAATGGAGAGTGCAGAGAACAGTGTTTGGCAAAAGGTAATTGCTCAGTGAATAATATCATCTAATAGCATAATGGATATTATTATATAGAATAGCATACTTGAAATAATTTGAGATTTTTATACCCTATTTCTTTGCAAAATACTAACATTTCCAATTTAACTACATAGCTCAAAAGACATAAAGATAATCATTGAACTTTGTTGATCTTGATGTACTCAAATATCACCTCAGTGAAGTCTAACTTAACTACCCTATTCAAATTATAACCTCTTCCCTGTGTACCCCCAACTGGTCCATCTCCTCATCTTTCTTATTACCTTACTTTATTTTTTTCCACAGTACTAATCACTAATAGAATAGGCTCTTTATTTCATTTATTTGTCTATTGACTGTCCTCTCCCCACAGTTATAAGTGCCATGAGGACAGAGAGATTTGGTAGATTTTTTACAGTGTCAGCATCTGGAACAGTGCCTGACATAGAGAAGATACTCAATAAGTGTTTGTTGAAAGAATGAACTGATTTTAGCAGATCAACTCTTGAGCATACTTGATAGATTTTTATATTGCATTTCTGTGAGGTGTCGTGCTTGTCGTGTTTTCTACAGCTCCTAATGCCTTGCATGTAGTAGATGTTCATGAACTGTGATTTTATTTGTTTAGTTTTTGTATTTTCTTATGGTTGAATGACCTTATACACTGGATGTTTAGGGTTTTACCTCTTGTCTTGGTGGGAGGAAGAACACCTTTGAGCTCTCAACCTTGAGATCAAATTATTCACATCAGTAGAATCAATCCCAGTGATTATTGAAATGATTGAATTCTTCTCTCTCTTTTTATTCTTTGTCTTTTAGATTCTTTTTATATTTATCCTTTTTTTTTTTTTTGGCCTTCCCCCTTTTTTTCTGCTTGAGGAAGATTTGCCCTGAGCTAATATCTGTGCCTGTCTTCTTCGAATTTGTATGTGGGTCGCCGCCACAGCATGGCTGCCGATCAGTGATATAGGTTCATGCCTGGGAACTGAACTCAGGCTGCTGAAGTGGAGCGTGTTGAACTTAACCACTAGGCCATGGGGATGGCCCCTTGGCCATCCCCTTTTGATTGACTAACACATCTGTGGCACTAAAGTCATCTATATTTTCTGTGCTGGTCTTTCAATTTCTACTTGAGAATTTTATTAATATATATTTCTCATTATAGAAAGTATTATATACTTAGGAAAAGTAGAAATGTAGAAAGAAAATAAATGAAGATTTAAAAATTACTTGTATTCTTACCACCCAGGAAATAACCACTGTTAAAAGAAGAGAAATATAAGAGGATATAACTTTTACCTTACTTCGTTTAGAACATGAAACCAATACAAGAAACTTAGATAAGTTATGTTTTCCTACAGCCCCCTATTTGTTTCTATAAAGTGGTCAAGCTCTATTCATGATTCATGAAAATAAAAACAGTGATTGTTAAGTGATCATGATTGATCTCTGAAAACTTTTTATTAATAGAAGTTATATCTTTATTTTACTTTTTTTTTGTGAGCAAGATTAGCCCTGAGCTAACATCCGTTGCCAATCCTCCTCTTTTTGCTGAGGAAGATTGGCCCTGGGCTAACATCCATGCCCATTTTCCTCTACTTTATACGGGACACCACCACAGCATGGCTTGAGAAGTGGTGCATGGGTCCGTGCCCGGGATCTGAACCCGTGCACCCTGGGCTGCCAAAGTGGAGTGCACGAACTTAACCGCTATGCCACTGGGCTGGCCCCAGAATTTATATCTTTAAATTAATATCTGGGTATGTGTTATTGCATTCTTATTTTTATTAAGATTTGTTTAGTTATTTCATTAAGTCTTTATGTGAAGAATTTTCATGCTTTTAGGTAGTAGATGAGACTTTATTTTTAACACTTTATATCCATTATATTTGAAGTATAATTTCACACACTTATCAATGTTTATTTCAGTTTTGATTTTCAGAGTTCTCTGGAACCACTGATGAGTAATTACTGATGAGTAATTACATTATTTTCAAGCAGTAATGTGAGAGGCACTATACTTTCTAATGTAACTTTTATTTATTACTTATATTAAACCAAATAGTACCATTGTTGGTTTCATCAGTATATCCAGGGGAATGGAATAATTAAATTTGTTACTATGAAGAACTTTAGAGATTATCTGGTTTTAGTTGTTTTTCCCCTTTTGTGCCATTCCATTCACAAGTAAAAGATGCATCTTTAAAATCTCTCAGGACATCAGTAAAGTGTGCAGAAGCAAGATGACTTTTAACTCCACTCACAATATCCTTGGTTTCCTACCAGGGTTTATATTTTATAGTGTTCCTCTTCAAGGACAGTTTCTCTGGTCTCTTTCTTTCCACAGGGTTACATTAAAATGGTGAGAGAAGGGCTTCTCTCTCACTGGCTTATTTCCTCTGACTTAGGGGAGGATGTGTTCTAAGTGTTATTGGTTCAACTATAGTATCTTTCTTAGAGAGACAAACTTAATGCTGTATTTCACCAGATATGACAGACTTTTTACTTTTTAACATCTCTGAAATTGGGGTATGTCCTTTATTGATTGATGCCTTCATATTATTGTTGGCCAGGTGTCGGTCTCGATGTATCTGTCATTGCCTGTGCATTGTGAACTTAGGTGTATCCGTAGTGTCACACAGTTGCAACCCCTTGATGTTTCAATCAATCGACTATTTAAGGACCTTTTGAAGAAGGAATGTGAGTCCTGGTTGTTATCTAAAAATTTTCTTTTAGCACCTATGGTAAGGTCAAGAAAGTATCAGCATTATCATTGCAAAATGGGAGATAGTGGCTTCAAAGAAAATTTTGGAGACAGTAGTAGAAGAGCACTCTTTTAAGAAATGCTGCATCACCAAAGCTTTGATGGCCAGAGAATAATATCCTGTGGAAAAACACAGACATTAGATAACTCGGAGAGAAAAAATGATTCGATTCAGAAGAGTCAAACTTTAATATCAAGTATTTAAATTTTTATATATGCGCAAGGATAATAGAAACACCATAACAATTTTTGTCTGAATATGTCCAAAGGAGCTCTTAAAGAAGATATAACATAAGAATTCTAAATGATAAAGTGTTGTCATAGTTTAACTGGCAGTTTTTCTTCCTGAATGGAACATAAGATAGTGGCGTATGTTGAAAGCCATCCTAGATTTGATAAGATATGGTAGATTAGAATATTCTTCTAGCGATGAACTGGTAGCGATGACCAGTTATCTTTTTATCCAAAACATATTCTCTGAACCCTGAACATTGCGGTACTTAATTAGTAATTAGTTTTACTTTTTACCTCTATTTTTTCTCGGGAAAGTAAACTGTAGCAATAATCTACTTCAGAAAATTTGCATATGTAGGCTGATACCTGTTTTGTTTATTCTTTTCATCATTACCTCCAAGGTTAGATAATAGATCCCTAAGAAATCTGTGGTATACTGATTTTTTTAGTATTTTATTGCTAGTGTAACAAAAATACATGTCCATTTAAAAAAAGTCAAACAATATGAAAAATATAGAAAAAGTCAAAAGCACCTGAAATTCCACCATCCTGACTGATGATGTCTTTCTAGATACTTCTTATGCAGCTATCTATATGTGAAAATGGGAAAAAAGTTGCCTTTTTTTCCCATTCAGTGATGTGCTGTGGCTACTGTTCCATCTTAAGAAATATTAATTAATTAGTCAATTAATTTTTTTTTTTAATTTCTCCCCCCAAAGCCCCAGTAGATAGTTGTATGTCATAGCTGCATATCCTTCTAGTTGCTGTATGTGGGACACAGCCTCAGCATGGCCGGAGAAGCAGCGCGTCGGTGCGCACCTGGGATCCGAACCCGGGCCGCCAGCAGTGGAGCGCACGCACTTAACCGCTAAGCCATGGGGCCGGCCCATAGTCAATTAATTTTAATGGCTGCATAATTTTCCATTGTAGAACTGTACTGAATGATTTAGGCAGGTTCCTGTTAATGGACATTTAGACTGATTCACTTTCCCTTATTGTAAACAGTGCTTTGATGTGTATTTCTGTGTATGTATATTTTTTATAGTAAAATTATCTCCTTATGATAAATTCTTAAAAGTGAGATTTGGACATTTGTTTATTTACTGAAATACTTATTACTAGCTTTTAAAAGTTTAGTATTTTTTTTCAAGGTAATAGATGCAGTTTTGCTGAAGTGATAACATGTATAATATTGAAATGTCTTAAAAAACCTAATTAGTATTTTAAGATCTGATTCCTAACTTTTTAAAAAATGATCTTGGCTTTTATTAGGTATTTGGAAACCTTTCATTTGTAATAAATGGAGGCAAGAAGTTACTTAACCAAAGAAAGAAAATGGAAAAATTAAAGTACTAAGAATAAGGAAAAATAACCAAACTGATGGAAGTGTAGGGAAACTGGAAAGGGTAATGATTAAGATAAAGAAAAGGCTTTGGAAACAGACCTGAATTTGAATCCTGATCCTACCTCTTATGAGCTACATGACCTTGGGGAAGCCTTTTAACGTCTCCAACTTTATTTATCCTCCTCTAAAGTAGGGATAATAATATATCGTGGGGTTATTGTGAGAATTCAATAATGATAGTAATAATTGCAGCTCACATTTTTGAATCCTTACTATCTATAGCAGGCATTGTATTAAATGTTTATATTTTTTTCACTTGGTAAATATTTATTATCTTAATTCTCACAAACTTATGAGGTGTAAATACATTTTGCTGATGAAGAAGCTAAAACAGAAAAGGATTTTGTAAGTTGCCCCAACCAACACAGTTAATAAGGGGCAAAACCAGAATTTGAGCCCTAACAGTCTCACTCAGTAAAGCCTGCTATCTGAAACTCTATCCTATGTACGTATAGAGCACTTAGCACAGTGCATAGCATGCATTAGTTAATATTTATATTTAGAGTATCTTTTAAAAATTATGTCCAGAGAATGAGAAGACAAACCACTGAGTGGGAGAAAATATTTGCAGAAAAACATATCTGATAAAGGACTGTTGTTCAAAATATATAAAGAACTGTTAAAAACGTAACAATTAGAAAACCAACAATCTGATTAAAAAATAGGCAAAAGATCTGGACAGACACCTCACCAAAGAAGATATACAGATGGCCAATAAGCATATGAAAAGATGCTTGACGTTATATGTCATTAGGGAATTGAAAATTAAAACAAGGAGATACCACTACATGCTTATTAGAATGACAAAAATCCACACCCACGACACCAAATGCTGGTAAGGATGTGGAGCAGTAGGAACTCTGATTCACTGCTGTTGGGAATGCAAAATGTTACAGCCACTTTGGAAGACAGTTTGGTAGTTTCTTACAAAACTAAACATACTCATCCATATGGTCCAGTAATTGTGCTCCTTGGTATTTACCCAAAGGAGTTGAAAACTTACATCCATACAAAAACCTGTACATGGATGTTTATAGCAGCTTTATGCATAATTGCTAAAACTTGGAAACAACCAAGATGCCTTCAGTAGGTGAATGGATAAAATAAACTGTGGCACATGTGTATAATGGACTATTCAGTGCTAAAAAGAAATGAGCTATCAAGCCATGAAAATATATGGAGGAACCCTAAATGCATGTTACTAAGTGAAAGAAGCCAATCTGAAAAGGCTGCTTACTGTATGATTCCAACTATATTACATTCTGGAAAAGAAAAACTGCGGAGGCAGTAAAAAGATCAGTGGTTGCAAGGGGTTAGGAAGAAGGGAGGGATGAATAGGCAGGCAGAGCATAGAGCATTTTTAGGGCAGTAAAACTATTCTGTGTGATATTATAATGGTGAATACATGTCATTCATTTGTCAAAACCCATAGAATGCACACCAGGAGTTAATCCTAATGTAAACTGTGGTCTTTTGGTGATAATGATGTGTCAATGTAGGTTCATCAACTGTAACAAATGTACCACTCTTGTGCGAGAATGTTGATAGTGGGGGAGGATGTGCATGTGTAGGGGAGGGGAGTATAAGGGAACTCTCTGTACTTTCTGCTCAAATATGCTGTCAACCTAAAACTACTCTAAAAAATAAAGTTTATTAAAAAAAATAGAAAATAAAATTTGAAAAACAAGTATGCATTGTAACACTTCTGATATTTTCATTTTTAGGCCCAGAATAGAGAGACCAATGTTTTAGCTGCTGCAAAGGTGATTGACACCAAATCTGAAGAAGAACTTGAAGATTACATGGTTGAAATTGATATATTAGCATCTTGTGATCACCCAAATATAGTGAAGCTTCTAGATGCCTTTTATTATGAGAACAATCTTTGGGTAAGAATTTCTGTTGATCTATAGGAGTAGCCGAAATGAGTTAATTGTCCTAAAAATGTTTAGTTGTGAAAGCCTCTTTTATGTATTACATACTCTTCTGTTTAGTTACTTATGTTACTTGAATGAGAGTTGATTTGCTGATGAGAGGGTCATTAACAACATAATTATCCTTAGCTTTGACAGATGTTCAGGTATATATTTCAGATTATACCCTATTTCATGATTGATTGACATTGGACCCAAATGGAGAAACTTGGTTAAGAATATTAAATTTCCTAAATTATGAAATTAGATGGTCTCCTTTTGTTTGTAATGTAAATTTAAGCATTTATTAAAGTTTTTGAAAAGTTTCTTTTGTTTTCCTAGAAATTGTCTATGATTTCTTACCTGAACTTTTTGTAAATCATGTAATAAATTATAAAATGCTTACTAGAATGTTAAATATTTATCTTACATATTATCAGGCCCAACTTTAGTGCATGATGTAGTAGTGGCTAAGGCTGTATGTACAAATTTTGTTCATTTTTAGAAAATATTAGGCATAAATACATATGGAAATAAAATATTAATATTCATTACAATAACTAGCCAGTCACTTGCTCTGTATTAACACTAATTTAATCAAGGTGGCTTTTTGAAATGGAGTTTTAGTTTTTCTCCTTGAAGGAAGAAGCAAAGTGTTATGAGAGAAGAGTGGGTAGTACAAGTAATACCTGACTGGGTTTCAAAAGGTCTATATTTTTTGATCTTGGTGCTGCTGAGTAGGAGCTTGAATAAGTCAATTAACCTTTATGAATCTGTTTACTCATCTATAGGATGAGTAATGATCTACCTCCCAAAGTATTTTTCAAATTATATAATGAATTGGAAATCAATTTGTAATTGGCAAGCACCTGTAAAGTGTCGTTATACAGAGGGAAAAAGAGCAGGAAGTTACAAGTTGTTAAGATATGTAATTTAAAAAAATTATCTATAGTTATTATTAGTGTGGTGTCTTCTAATGTAGTTGTTCTGGGCTCTAGCAGAATGTTTCCAGAGATTATAATGAAAATGAATTTCTAGACAGTTTAATAAAGAGATAAAATCTTTACTTGAAACTATTGCATAATAAAAAGTTGGATAACTGTGAGGGACAGTCTAGTGGATAGAGAGATTTAGATTTAAATCTCTAGATTTAATTAAATCAAAGAATCATAATAAATATAAAATTACAACTGTGATAAGGGTTAAGAAGGAAAGGTACATAGTGGTATGTACCAGGGAGGTCTGGGAAGGCATCCATCAGGAAGTGATAATTGAGCTAGGATCTGAAGCTTTTGTATATATATATGTTTTTTAACTAAAAACAGTCTCTATATTCAAGATTTATTCCTATTAGTAAAGTTAAAAAATATATTTAATCACTTAAATAACAATAGTCACCTTAAAAAGAAGAGTAATAAAATCTTCCATTAAAAAGAAGAGTAATAAAATCTTCCAGTGGTGACAAAATGGGTATATAGTACTGTCCTGAATAAAAAGTCTGTACCTGGTAATTTTAGAGAAGCAGAGACACTAAAAATGGTGATGAACAAAAATGCGCATACTTCCACAGTGTGTTCTCTTGGTGCTTTCTCCAAATGTATATCAAGACTCATAATTTTTTTGACAAAGAAAATCTTTATGGTCAGCATAGTATTGTTTCCATAACCTAGGTTATCTGATAGCTTTTCCTTTATCTTTTTTGCTAAATTGAAGAAAAAACACTCCAACTAGATGTTGTGTTAGACACATGCTTTTTTATTTGCCTTCAGATCCTCATTGAATTTTGTGCGGGTGGAGCAGTGGATGCTGTGATGCTTGGTAAATACCTTTTGTTCTTTATGTTAATATCTCGTATGTTTGTATCAAGTTACACGGAATAAAAATCAAAGGATTTCAAACATTGATACATATATATATCTTATCATTGAGGGAAGTTCAGTAAATTAAGAAATCAGCTTAATATTTTTATATATTCTTGGATAATTGTAGTAAAATTCTAAAATGAAATGTTGAGTATAATATGTGAGGAAAGTAATCTTTGTAGATATTTCGTTCTTCTAAAATAAATTCACTGTATATGATCCTTGACAGTGATGGTAGAAATATATAGCCTGCTGATATTTTTTTGCTGTATAAAAATTCAGATTTGTTTACTTTTTCCTTATAGAGCTTGAGAGACCATTAACTGAGTCGCAAATACAAGTAGTTTGTAAACAGACTTTAGAGGCATTGAACTACTTGCATGATAATAAAATCATCCACAGAGATCTAAAGGCTGGCAACATTCTTTTTACCTTAGATGGAGATATTAAGTTGGGTAAGTTTATTCCCTTAAATAAAACATTTGAATTTGTGCTTTGAGATTTCCCCCTGTATTATGTGACTTAGCATTGTTTTGTTATGACTCAAATGTGTGAAACATGGAGAATTACTCCATGTTAATTTTTTAAATACTTCCTTAGATACATAATTATTCATTAATTCCCAGAATTGCTAAGTATAGGCAATTTGAAGACCTTTTAAAAAGAAAGTGAGAAAGGATGGATTTTTATTTTCAAAAAGGCAAGCTTTTAAAAGACTGGTTAATTCTTTTTTTCCCTTAAATTTTTGTATATTGACTTAGTACTTGTAGATATAATACATTTAGAATATGATATAGTATGTAAACTATACTTAGTTTTATCTTCATTTTCAAAACTTTAGTGGGCTTCTTTTTCCATGTTTAGTTTTATACTCTATTTTATAGATATGGTATCTTGGCTAAATTAACAAAGTAACTACCTTAAGGTCTGAAAACGATGCTTAAAGTAAGTATAAGGCCTAGAATTTTTAATTTTACACTGAGGGAATAAATGATAACTTCATAAGAAGAAATAGATGTAGATTTTAGATGGGATATTAATTAATTTATATATACACATACAAGGGGAAGTCCTCTTTAAGTACACCTAAGATATGAATAAAAAAAAAAATCTGGTGATGAAGTCTAAACTTGTGTATTTTGGAAGGATATTAAAGGGACAAAATATATTCAAAGGCCATAGTGATCATAATCATTTCACTTCATCATGACATCTAAACAGGTATAATTTGATATACTAAATTTTAAACTTTTTTTGTGAAATAAACACAGATATAGAAAACCACACAAACGATTGTGTAGCTTAGTTACTGTAGCTGTGTAGACAATAGCTTTATAACCGTCATCTCGGTCAAGAAATAGAATTTTGTCGGGCACCCCAGCACCTCTTCCATGGGCCCCATCTCAATCCCTGTCCCTTCTCCAGATGGAACCTTTATCCTGACTTTTATAGTAATCACTTCCTTGCATTTCTTGATGGCTCTGTCACCCAGTATTCATGTCTAGACATTGGAGTTTAGACTTGCCCATATTTAAAACCTGATTTTTCTTTTAAGTCTCTTTTTATTTATAGGTTCCCCCTTCATCCCTTTCTTTTCTTTACATTTTATCTATGATGTGCATTCTTATGGGGGTCATATTGCCCCCAAAGGAGCAAAAATTGGTTTTTTGAGGGCAAAAAAAAAAAAATCTTAGATATTATAATAGTTTGTGATCCTCCAAAGTATGCAAACAGGTTACAGTATATCTGTGGCATTAAAATTTCATGGCGGGAGAGATTAGGAAAAAATGTCTAAAAAGACTCCTTAGGAGAGTGATGATGAAAAAAAGGTTGAGAAACACTGATCTGTAGGACCTGGGCTGTTGGACCTGTAGAGTTTCCCTCAACCAGCATTTTGCTGATTGCTTACTCATGATGATTTTTAATAAGTTCCTGTTACCTTCAAATTTGCAGATGAAGTCAAAGGCCTTATCAGTCTCAAGTTTGATTCTTTGGCAAGACTCTAGGTGGTTTTGTGTTCTTTCATTGGGAGGCACACAATGTCTGCTTTTTGTTTTTTTTTCAATATTAGCAGCTTTTGATGCTTAATGCCTAGATCTGTTTTTGATTGGAGTTGATTGCAAAATGAATTCTATCATTTTGTTTTCATTTGTTATTTTTGGTAATACTATTGTTATAATTATTCATCAGTTATTTCATTATTTTCATTTATCATAATTATAAAATTAGGAATAATTATATAGGAAGACACTTCCCTTCAGCTATTGGGTTACTCAGGAATATAGTTCATATAGACAAGATGGGAAAAATGCTTGATTCCTTTGTTATATTTATTTAGCTTTAAAGACAATGAATTGGTTCTCTCTCATCCTTGGTTAGTCACTAATATCTTAAAAAATGTCGTTATTAGTTCATGAATTTAGTTTTATTTTATATAAAATCTATTACAGTTTTTATCCTTATTAAAGTTCATTGTACCATCTTTGGTCAATGGGAGCCTCTTCAAGTTAGCTAGTTAATCTTTTTGACATAACTCTAGTAGCTTTTGGTAGCTTCCTTGTTATCTGTTAGGTTGAGATGTTTCAGGCTCATCTTGTGTTTTCCTGCCTCAGACCTATAATTAGCCATTTCTTTAAGAAGCCCTGGTTTCTTTTAGTAGGTTGTGATATTTTAAGACCACAATTTGAGTGCTAGAGATGCTTATAGTTTCTGGATTGGCCATCATTCTAGGCCTTTCCTGAGTTCTTACATATTTCCTCTTCAAATTCAGGGTAAAGCTTGTTTTTTTTTTTTTTTTCTTTTTTTTACCTAATCTCTTCTATATTACATCTGTATCTCCTTTCTTCTATCCTGAGAGTCCTGGTTCTCAAGGATGTTGATGATAGATTTACAATATCCCGTGATTACCCATTTTAACCCTCATCTCTATATTTAATGCTCACCACCAGTCCTTATGTTGATGTCTCTTTGGTCATGTTGGTTGTCTGAAGTTCATTCTCTGGTAGATTGCTCTGCAAGGGCTCTCTGAATTCTTATATAATGATAACAGTTGTACCCTTTATACTTTGAAGGTCAGTTTTGCTGGATAGAAAATCCTTGGCTCACATTTCTTTTCTTGAGTATCTGAAATATGTCACTCTGTTTTCTTCTGTCATAAATTGTTGTTGTTGAACAGTCTGATGATAATCTGATTTTCTTTTCTTCTTTTTTTTTTTGTGAGGAAGATCAGCCCTGAGCTAACATCCATGCTAATCCTCCTCTTTTTTTTTTGCTGAGGAAGACGGGCTCTGAGCTAACATCTATTGCCAATCCTCCTCCTTTTTTTTTTTTTTCCCCCAAAGCCCCAGTAGATAGTTGTATGTCATAGTTGCACATCCCTTTAGTTGCTGTATGTGGGACATGGCCTCAGCACGGCCGGAGAAGTGGTGCACTGGTACGCGCCCGGGATCTGAACCCAGGCCGCCAGTAGCGGAGCGCGCACACCTAACCGCCAAGCCCTGGGGCTGGCCCTGATTTTCTTTCTCTTATGAGTCATGTGCTCTTTTTCTCTAGATGCCAAGGAATTTTTTTTAAGGACCAATAATTTGACTTTTCTAATAAATATGCTCTTATAATATTCAAGTTTTTTTTTTTTTTTTTTTTTTTACAGGAAAGTTTTCTGGCATTACAAATTTGATTATTTGTTCTGTATTCCATTGACTTTCTTCTTTAGGGAATTTTATTATCTGTTTGTTGGGTTTGCCTATCATCAATATTTATAACTTTCTCTCAAGTTCTTATCTTTCTTCATTTCCTTTTTTATTATTGTGGTGAAATATGCTTAACAAAATTTACCATTTTAACCATTTCTAAATGTACAGTTCTGTAGCATTAAGTACATTCACATTGTTGTGCAACCATCATGACTATCCATCTCCAGAACTTTTTCATCTTCCCAGACTGAAACTCTGTACCCATTAAACTCTAACTCCTCATTTGCCCCCACTGCCAGCCCTTGGCAACCACCATTCTACTTTCTGTCTCTATGAATTTGACTACTTAGGTACCTCATATAAGTGGAATCATACAATATTTGTCCTTTTGTGACTGGGTTATTTTACTTAGCATAATGTCTTCAAGATTCATTCATGTTGTAGTATGTGTCAATTTCCTTCCTTTTTAAAGCTGAATAATATTCTGTTATATGTATATACCACATTTTGTTTGTCTTTTCATCCATTGATGGGCACTTTGGTTGCTTCCACCTTTTGGCTCTTGTGAATAATACTGCTATGAACATGGGTGTACAAATATCTGTTCAAGTCTCTGCTTTGAGTTCTTTTGGATATTCTGGAAGTGGAATTGCTGGATGATATGGTAATTCTATGTTTAATTTTTTGAGGAACCACCATATCATTTTCTATAGCAGCTGCACAGTCTTACATTCCCGCCAGCAATGCACATGGGTTCCAATTTCTTCACATCCTTGTCAACACTTGTTATTTTCTATATTTTTGATGATAACCATCCTAACGGGTATGAAGTGGTAATGGGTGTGAATTTGTTGTATTTATTTGCTCTTGCATGTCTCCTAATTTAGTCTTTGTTTCTAAAATGATTTTTTTATTTCTAATTTTTTTTGAGTTCTGTCACCTCATTTCTGAGTTTTTGTAATTCTGACTTATGTTACTCTTTTAGATCTTATATCATTTTTTAAAGTCTTTTAGGTCGTTTTGAAATAGTATGTTATAATTCTGATCTATTTTTGGTGCATGTTTTTCTGTAAATGTATTAAAATCGTATTTGAATACAGGAACATACTTTTGTGTAAAATAATGCATACCTTTAAAAATAAGTATATTTTTGAAGATTTAGGAATGCCAAAATAGTTTTGAGTTACTTGACATTTAAAACAATTGCTATTTCTGTTTTATTCATAAATACTTACAGAGAACCTTCCATTTCTGTGATACCCTGTTAAGTGTATGCAGATGTATAGAACCATGCTATCCTCAAGAACCATGTAATACATTACAAGAACCAAATTTTTATGATGATCTTATCAGATCACGTCATTGCAAGTGGAAATAAGTATGTAAAATGCTGTTTTAACAGACCAGTGTATATATGCCACATCGTTATAAGTAGAATTATAAAGCACATAGTGACCTTAATTTTCCCCTTTGCACAGAAAATAAAGATGCCTTTTTGTCCGTCTTTAGTTTACCTCTTGTTCGTAAGAGTGCTTAGAGAGATATGAATGTTGACTGTGGACAATTGTTGTTTAGGCCTATTTCTGAACCTCCTTCCACAGTCATGTTCTGAGGGGAGAAAGTTAAAAAGAATAGAGTGTTAATAGGTTCTAGGAAAATAATAGAATAAGTACGGAGCTGACTTTACCTGAGTACAAAACCTCTTCTGGCAGGAATTCACGTTGTGGTCTCAACTCCTTCTTACAGACACGTAAGAGAAGCTTCTAAGTTGAGGAGGTGGGGGTAATAGGGGTGAAGAGTCCTGAATAAATCTATTTATATTGCTTCTTCTGCAAATATATCTTCCAAGTATAATATATTCTGTTTGCTTATTTATTTATGATTTAATTTTAAATCAATGAAATATCTAATATAATGAAGGACTTCTTACAGCATATTAGTAAGCTTGAATTTTATTCCACAGGCAGTAGGTAGCTGCCAATATGTTTTAAGCAGGAGAACTACATGGTCAGAAAAAGAAAAAAAGAACCATATAATAGACACAAATAATTAGAGTACAAAGCAGGATTTCATGAATTTTGAGTTCTACCAACAAAATATCACAAAAGTTAAAATTATAGATATCATTAATAATAGTAGTTACCATTTTTTGAGTGTATATTCTGTACCAGGCCTTGGGGTGTGAGCACCTAATACTGGATTTTTGGTTATTTATTCAATTTTGAGAATTGTTGCATGTAAAACATGAAACTTTAAAAGTTATATATGTATGGTATGAGGTAATTTATGCAGCAATAACAATTTTATGTTGCTATTACTGGTTGTCTGAGCTCTAAGCTGAAAAGGTAGGGTTAACAACTGAAAAAGCTATAATATTGCTGTTCTCTATAGTTTAATCAGAAAACATGGCTCTTAATTTTTTTTTTTGTAATATAAGTTAATGAGGAAGTTAGCAAGACGTATGCTGTCATAAAGGCTGTTTTGGTATAATTTCTGTTTTTCACACTATAGAAAATGTTTTTGTTCATTGATTGTAACATGTAGCACTAGTTGCCATTTGTTTTGAAATGGATAGACTGGTCTATTTTAAAGTTACTATTTTTTTTTCAATTCTGGAGAATTTGTGATCTGAAGATATATAAAGATGGTGGTATGAAGTGTATTAATGATGGAATCTTTTCTTTGGCAGTTTTTTTGGGGGGAGGATGTGGTAGAAAGAGGGTGGTCAAAATTAGGATGGTAGAGTAGTTATTTCTCATTCTATTTTGCTTACCCTTTACTAAGAGTGGCCTTATTAAAAACTGGATCTGCTTTTCCCCTATGTTGAATACAGTGAACTTTGCTTAAAAACTATCATTAATACTTTTGTATGATTATTTATTTCAAGCGGATTTTGGAGTATCAGCTAAAAACACAAGGACAATTCAGAGAAGAGATTCCTTTATTGGCACACCATATTGGTATGTATTGTTTTATGGATTTACAGAATTAGTTATATCAGCAGTAATTATTACTCATTAATTTTGTCCTTGTAATTGGTTATACTGTCTATCTTTTATGTGGTTTGTAATCACTATTCTTAAGTTAACCATTTTAACTTTCAATTCTCTGTCTTCATAGGATGGCTCCTGAGGTAGTCATGTGTGAAACATCTAAGGACAGACCCTATGACTACAAAGCTGATGTTTGGTCCCTGGGTATCACTTTAATAGAAATGGCTGAGATAGAACCACCTCATCATGAATTAAATCCAATGCGAGTGCTGCTAAAAATAGCAAAATCTGAGCCCCCTACGTTAGCACAGCCATCAAAATGGTAAAATATCCTAAACAAAGCTTTTTAAGAAGCAAAACTTGATGCTTTATTCTTCCAATTTTCCAAGGGTATTTAAATTTAGATACATGATACAAAGACTAAATGAAGTAGAAAACTGGTTTGTGGTGTACTTTCAAGACTTAAGGACCATATAAACTCTTATAACTAACTTTTCCCATAAATCTGAAAATACCAGTGATTTGAGTTTCATATGAAAAAGATACTTTCTGTACTATGAGAAAGTGAGGCATATATATGGTTGATCTATATTTGTGGAATTTAATATAATAGAAGAATTTTTGTGATTTTTGGCATACTTGTGAATACATGGCTATATCTCAATGGCTAAAACTATGAACCTACTTACATATGTGTCTAACTCTATTTATAGATGAATAACTTATGAAATCTTTTCATTAACTAGTTTTCGTATGTTGAATTAATACTATTACATACATAATGAAACTTAAGCATGATTTATCAGAGTTTTGTTTGATTTTAATAACAAGAAAGTAAAATGGAAAATCATTGTTAAAATTTTATTTTGAAGGTCTTCAAATTTTAAGGACTTTCTAAAGAAATGCTTAGAAAAGAATGTGGATTCCAGGTGGAATACGTCTCAGCTACTACAGGTAAGATAAGAGTAGAATGACAACAGCAAACCATATAATTGTTTAACATCTCTTTACGAATACAATTTCAGATTGATTCAGTGTGCTTTCTTTCCACTGGAGTTTCCCTGTGGAAACTCAAAATACATTGTAGCAGTTAACATTTGCTTTACAGACGTGTTGCTGCTGTTACCAAAAGGCATTTAGCTTATAAATAATTTCTCCTGTGCTTTTTTGATTCAGTTTAATTGTGTTCTTTTCATTTTGTTATTTATTTCTACTTTGTTAGTTACTTCCATTTTGTCTCTCCAGTTAATAGAAAGCAAGCACCTTGTGGGGCAGAGGCCATGAGCTAATTAATTTTTTTATGTCTCTTACAATGAGGATAAATGTTCAGTAAATATTGCTGACTTTTTAAAAATGGTGTTAAAGTGATTGGATAATTTTGTTTTATAGCAGGACCTGTTTGTAACATTTGAAATTAAAATTTGTCAAATAATTAACATTATAGGTGGAAAAATAGAATGACGTTATCTTGAGGCAGTTACTATTAGGTTGAGTTAACTGTGTAATTCCTGCATTATAGTGTTTTAGGTTGATCTATTTATCTGGGGAGAAAATTGCCTTGCTCTGTGCAACAAGTATATCCCTGGAACACATTTTCTCTTATTATTTTACTACCCATTTGAAGGCCTTAGTCTGTGATAGATGCTGTTAAGTGCTGAGTATACAGAGATGAAAAAAACATCTTTTCACTCTTAAGAATGTTAGAACCGTGTTAAAAAAGCAGGTGTTTACAAACACTTTTTAACAGTGTTTACAAGTACTTTTTTTAGAACTTTGAAGCTTTTTGTAATTCTTTTATTGAGGCTTTTTACAGGATTTATAAATATTGTTGTTACTTTTTAAGAACTAGTAATGTATTAACTTGGAACTTGCTTTGTTTTAATTTAAATCTTAGATTATGAAATTTTCAAACATATGGAAAAGTACATGTACCTACTACCCAGATATAATGTGTTATCATTTTTAACATATTTTTTAGAGTCTTAAACAGAAAGGTACAGATACAGGTACAGGCAGCCCCTGCAATTCCTTTTCCCTCAATTCCTTTTCCCTCCTTCCTTTCCCAGATATAACATTATCTGAAGTTGTTTGTATTTTCCTACCTGTGTGTTTGTATTTTTACCACATAATAATGTGTTTTCTTATATTTGAAACTTACTTTACAAGCATGCATTTCAGCTTGAGTATGCTCTTTTTAATGATCAAACAGCATCCTTTTGTTACTGTTGATTCCAACAAACCAATCCGAGAGTTGATTGCAGAGGCAAAGGCTGAAGTAACAGAAGAAGTTGAAGATGGCAAAGAGGAAGATGATGATGAGGAAACAGAAAATTCTCTGGTCAGTATTTAGAAAGGAGATTTCATTTAGATAATTTTTAGAGTTGGGTTTTGAGGTCTGATTGCATCTGTATCTAAGGACTAATTGTTGGATAGCAGTACAAAACCTTTAATTTTAGAGGTGAAGTTTAATAGCAAGTTTGCTCCTTGCTACCCACTTTTGTCATATTTATTATGTGAATATTTGTCAATTCCTTAAATTATTTTTATAACTTAATCAAATTTTACTGAATAAAGGTATTAAATCATTATATAAATATGAATTAAGTAATAATAATATATATAAAACATTGTTTTGGTCACCATCTTGAAGTTATGTTTTAACACTAAGAATGTGTAAAATCTTTTTTTAGCCAATACCTGCAAGTAAGCGTGCCTCCTCTGATCTTAGTATTGCCAGCTCTGAAGAAGATAAACTTTCACAAAATGCTTGTATTTTGGAATCTGTCTCAGAAAAAACAGAATGTAATACTTCTGAAGATAAATTTAACAGCAAAGTTCTTAATGAAAAACCCACCACTGATGAACTTGAAAAAGCTACAGAGGGTATTAATGAACATATTAATGATACTCATTTAGAAGCCATGGATGAACTCCATAATAGAACAACAGTAATCAAGGAAAATGGGAGAGAAGAGAAGAGACCTAAGCTTGAAAATCTGCCTGACACAGAAGACCAAGTAACAGTGGACATTAATTCAGTCAATGAAGGAAAAGAGAATAATATGATGATAACTTTAGAAACAAATATTGAACAGAATCTGAAACCTGAGGAAGAAGGGGATCAGGAAAATCAACAGATATTTGAAAATAAGGTTATAACGTCTGAAGAAATTAAAGATACTACTATTCAAACAGTGAATTTAGTTTCTCAGGAGACTGGAGAAAAAGAGACAGATATTCAGGCAATTGAAAATGAAGTTGAGTTTACAAAGGAAGACACCCAAGAGAAATCGAGAAAAGATGATAAAACTCGAAAAGAGGTCATCAGTGATACAAGCAATGTGATAGGAACCAATGAGGCAGTGGATGTTGCTCAGAAGGCAGTTGAAAACGATGCTGAGGAGGCTCAGAGTAGTGATGGAAAAGAAGTGGTTGAAGTAGGCCAGAAATTAGTAAGTGAGCCCGCGGAGGGTCCTGAGGCTGGTGGTACTGAGGAAGTTCCTGTTAAGGAAATGGTTGAAACTAATGAGGTAGATCAAAAATCTGTAGACAGTAAAGGTGAAGAACAATTAATCAACAGTTCAGAGAATGTAGTGGAGACCAATGAGGAACCCAGGACAAGTGAAGTTGAGGAAATTACTGAGTCAAGTAGCACTGAAGAAATAGAGATCAGAAATGCAGTGATTCATACTGACCAAAAGGATTTAGAAAGTGGAACTCAGGATGCTCATAAAGCCGCCGCTCAGATAGATACAGAGCAAAAAGAAATTCCATGTGAAGTGCCGATTAAAATAGAACCTCAAGTTACTGGCACTTCACAGCCTGGTGAACCTCAGTCTGTTCCAATACCCAGTATTAATATCAACTCTGAAGATGGAGAAAATAAAGGGGAAATAGGTGCTTTATCAAAAACTGAAACCATGTTGCTACCAGACTCTGAGAATCAAAAGGAAAATGATACCGATTCAGGCACTGGTTCCACTGCTGATAATAGCAGCATTGACTTGAATTTATCCATCTCTAGCTTCCTAAGCAAAACTAAAGACAGTGGATCAATATCTTTACAAGTAAGTGTCCATGGGCCCTTGTTTGGGTTTTTCTTTGTCATTTTGGCAATTTAGAGTTTATGTGAAACCAATGCCTTAAAATAGCACTAAATCCATGTAGTATTAACCTTATAAAATTCTTAAGGCCTGTGAAGGCAATCAATTAAAAAGAACCAAGGAAAGAGAGATTCTGGATGTAACCTTTGAATTTTTTGATAGTACCTACCTGTTTTTGCTGACTTGATATAAACAGTATAATATAGTTGCATAGTGAGATTTAGGTTCTCTTATTGCACATATCTAGATACTGTTTTAACAAGCATAAATAATATATGAAAGAATTGAGAAATCAAAAGATTGATCTCTTTTTAAGCACGTTTAGCAGGTAAACAGCCTTTGATTTACCACTGGCCCCTACAGATGACCATTCTTGCCTCCTCAATTGTAGCCATCAATAATACTGCCATAAGAACCATCGTAGGGCCGGCCCTGTGGCTTAGCAGTTAAGTGTGCGCGCTCCGCTGCTGGCGGCCCGGGTTCGGATCCCGGGCGCGCACCGACACACCGTTTCTCTGGCCATGCTGAAGCCGCGTCCCACATACAGCAACTAGAGGGATGTGCGGCTATGACAGACAACTCTCTACTGGGGCTTTGGGGGAAAAATAAATAAATAAAATCTTTAAAAAAAGAAAAAAAAAAAAGAACCATTGTAGGAAAACAAAACAAAAAACTAAAACCCAGAACACTGGGAGATTTTAGAGCATGTTCTCAAATCTTAGTGTGCTTAGCAGTTAACCAGGGTGGGCTATGTAGAAGTATAGGGTGGGGCTCAAGAATCAGTATTTATAACAAAAGATCCCATGGAATTCTGATACAGGTGAGCCATGGACTACTAAGAGACTCGGGTTTGACAGCAGAAGAGAAGACTGTGAAAAGCAGAAACAACTTAGGAAAACTGACCTTAGGGATAAGACTCTAGGGCATGACTGATCAGCCTGCCTATCTGCTCCAAATTATTACATGTATTGCCTAGAGTGCTTTCAGTTTTCAGTTTATTTTGTTTCACTGACTGTAATTCCATTAATCTGAAGTTCATTCACTGACTTAACAGTTAGCTTTTTTAAAAAATGCAAATACTTCTATGAGAATTAAGGTGATATTAATTGTGGATACTTTAGTAGGAACTGAAGAAATGGAAAATTTGGAGGTTATTGGCAGGTAGGTCTATTTTTGGAGCATGCCCACTTCAGATTTTAGAGGAAGCCAGGATAGGATGTCATAGTCCAGGGCTTAGGGAGAGAGCATGAGGATACTGGAATCCTGGAGAACAAAACAATAAGGAGTTGCAGAGAGGTGAATGGAAAGTGCCCAAGACAAACTTTAAAATTCTAATTCATTTTGAGTGTATTATTTTCACATTCTACTTTCTCCATATCAAAACCAAGTAATTATCTGCTTTTATCTTATATGTTTACCAAAATGTATTTGTAGGAGTGTTATAGTTCTGTTATTTCTATTTGCATTTAAAAAGCATTTGGAGACCGGTTGAGGAATGAAGAGTTTGGTCTTGATAAAGAGTTGTAGGCAATAGCAAGTAGGCAGATCTAGTGCTTTAGGGGTGCAGTGGAGGTGCTATATTACTAGTAACTCTAAGATCACACATCCGTCTCTGGGCCTGAGATGGACGAGGGCCGTTGACATTGTTGATGAAATGGATTTTGACTCCCAGTTCTGGTAGTGTTTAAAAATTACCTGGGGAGCCTTTCAAAATACCAATTCTCAACCACCTTCAGATCTATTGTTTAGAGGACGAGTCCCAGGAATTAATTTTGAAGTGTTTTGTTAGTGGTTCTAAAACTGAAATCAGAGGTATCTGAGAATCTACAAGATGAAAAGAGGAAGAAAAAAATGGTTAACATGTAAAAGTTATGCTAATTTGTCATTTGTGTGAATTGCTCATTACCACTTGTGCCTGATTATGATGTACTATCATAAAACTTATACATGCACGTCATCAAAGTATATAATTTCACTTAAAAAATTTGATTTCATCTATAAAGTCATGTGAAAGTCAGATGAGGTTTGAGATGATATAACTGGTTCCACAGAGGAGTCTTATTGCTTTGTATTCATACTTCCTATGTGTAGTCTTCATGGCTGTTCAGTTTTTTGTTTTTTTTTTTAAAGAAGAAAATGTTTTCTATCTCTAGTATTCCCCACACAAAGCCTAACTAAAATAAAAATCTCACTCAGGAAACAAGAAGACAAAAGAAAACATTGAAGAAAACACGCAAATTTGTTGTTGATGGTGTAGAAGTGAGTGTAACAACGTCAAAGATAGTTACAGATAGTGATTCCAAAACTGAAGAATTGAGATTTCTTAGGTGAGTAGAGAAACAATGTAATTAAAACTGGTTTTGTGACTTCTTTTCAGTCTCTGCAAAGTCTGAAGAATAGAGAAAAACGAGTAAAGTCTTGGCTAATTTTGGATTATTCTTTTATTACTTTTCCATTTGAAAAAGTTTGTTATTTTTTAAGTTTTTTTTTAAAGCATTACTTCAAAGGTGTAATTTTTGCTCTCCTATCATTGCCATTAAATTTTATCAGACGTCAGGAACTTCGGGAATTAAGATTGCTTCAAAAAGAAGAGCAGAGAGCCCAGCAACAGCTCAATAGCAAACTGCAACAACAGCGAGAACAAATTTTCCGGCGCTTTGAGCAAGAAATGATGGTAAAGTCTTAGATTTTTGTACCATTTTGTTAATAATGAAATTTAGTGCTTTAAAAAAACACCCACTAGTAGGTTTTAGAACTTGTTCTCTGATTACTAGATTTCTCTGGCTTTGTGATGTTTCTGGCCTTTATCTCTTTTTTTTTGGCCTTTTGCCTGAAAGGATCTTCCATCTTAGCCTTCCTATCAGTGACTTATAGTGTAATGGGTGTCTTCATTTTTCTTTGACTAAAATCTGTTGTGAAAACCTGGAATCATGAAGTTAGTAGATGGTTTACAAAGTTGTTAGTTGTGCCTATTGCTGGATAATTTTTCAGTGTTACAATTTGACCTCTCAGATTTAGAATCTAAGATTTTAAGCCAGTCTAAAGCAGTTGTCTTCAAACCTGACTGAGTGTTAGAACTTCTTGGGGGCTTTTTCAAAACACACTTACTCTCTGGCTCCTACAGTTAAGCTTCTACATACCTGTTCACAGCTGCTAAAGAATTAGTGCTGACTAGTCAAGGGTAATTGTCAGAGTCTTTCAATTTTTACCTTGTGTCCAAGGTTGGAAAAGGAATTAGTAACGTGATATAAAATTTCAGTAACTTATGTTGAAAATCTAGCTTAATGTAGGTTAGAAAAAGATCATTTGAAATGTTATAGTATTTATGTTTTGAATGTAGTTGTTTTGCTGTTCTTGTAACTGAAAGTGGTAAGGATTGTTTTGTGTGAAGTGTGGCACTGTGGGTTACATTTGTTGGATCATAACTGAGAATTCCTAAGAAGATAGTGAACTTTTGTTCTCATTGAGTGTTTTTATAGTACTTATATTCTATTTTTCAGAACCTTAAAAAAACTGTGTTTGTTTTTCCCCTTAAATATTTTTCAAAATATTTTGCTTTTTAATTTTTTTTTAAAGAAAACACTCTTTACAAGTATTTATCTATATCCAAAATTGCAATTGAGTATCATATTGTACTCAACTATTATGTTAGCAGGAATCTTTTGTTGAAAGAGTAGATTTATAATTCCAAAAGATTTGTTTCAATGAACTAGGATGTTTTAAGAATCTTATTGGGGAAGAGTAAATCTAAAAATGACAAGTAGTGGTACATTATTAAAATAGACTTCAGATAAGACCTTTGATTTATCAGAAATTTTATGGGATAAATATTGAAATTTTTCTTACTTTAGTACTTCATAGCAACTGGATATTCTTCTGGATTGTCTAAAAATTTTGAACATTCTACTACTTGTATAATAAAAAAGGCACTTTCCATATTAGAAAAAAATGAAATGCTCGTCTTTTTGAAAAATTTCATAGTGTACTTTAGTGTATTTAACTTGTTTAGTATTGCAGGAGTTATATATCACCTCACTAAATTTAAATGCTACTTATGTGCTCTTAGGAAACCTCTTCATTATAATGAGTTAATATGAGTGATACAGAAGTTAAATGATCTTGAGCTACATTGTTTTACAGAGCAAAAAACGACAATATGACCAAGAAATTGAGAATCTAGAAAAACAGCAGAAACAGACTATTGAACGTCTAGAACAAGAACACACAAATCGCTTGAGAGATGAAGCCAAACGCATTAAAGGAGAACAAGAGAAAGAGTTGTCCAAATTTCAGAATATGTTAAAGAACCGAAAGAAGGAGGTAAGTGTAACTGTTGTTTTTAATTACTGAAGCTATTTTTTAAATGTACACTTAAGACTGTCTAAGGAATTAAGAATAATACTTGATAAATAGCACTCATTCATACTTTTTTTATGGTCTTTGCAACAGTCATGTAGAGTAGTAGTAAGTTCAGGTATTATTCAATTTTACTGCCAAGAAAACTGGAGTGGAAGAAGTTTTAATGACCTGTTCAAGTTCACAAACTACCATTAAATGTCCAGCTAAACCTGAACCAAATCTTCAAATTGAGTCTAATCCATTTTCCTTCCAATCTATCATTCCTCTTTTATTAATGCAACGTTTAAGGCCTTATACAGAAATATTCTTTTGAAGAAAACTTATAGTTGTGTTTGCAGGTGGCAACAATAATTCATCTTATTATTTATTTGTAATATTTAATTCATACTTAAAAAATTTTTTTTGATTAGCTTGATTGCCTTTCTGGGACATTGTGCCAAAACAAAAGCTGAGTAACCTGAAATTTGAAATAATATCTATAAGTTTATCAAATTGTGAGATACTTTGAAGAATCACAGGTGGAAAATATGTGTAAGGTCATTTGATTAGAATGAATTTTTTCCTTTTTCCTAAAACTGTTCCATATTGTTATAGAATCTATTTGTGGTATTATTTACTATGGAAGATTGTCATTGATTCAGAGAGGATTTATTCAGAGAGGATTTACATATTGTATTAGTGTGTCTTTTCTCCCCACATTAAAAGTAAGAGAGCTTTACATATTAGCAGTTTTCAGAGATAATTTTATGACTTATTCTGTACCTTCAGTATGGGAGAATTAGCCTTTTCATGATATAAAAGACCCCAGGGACAATAATTATGATTAGTTCTATTAAGACTGGAACAAAAAAATCTCAACCAAACTAGCGAATACATTTTCACTTTTGTTGCACATCTCAAATACACACATTTATTGACTTTAACATTTAAATTATGCAGAAAATTGAACATCATGTTGCTGAACTTGAGGATCTACTTTAAAAAGGATAGAATCAAACATTAGTAAATACAATGTGTTTTATGCTTTTTTTAGGTAAAGATGAATGAAATGGTATATAATTTTATTTGATGTGGCTACCGTTTCTAAAAATTATTGATTTGTTACTATTTATTATATTTTGTATGGAATTGCTCTATATACCATGATGTATAACTACTGAGGCTACATGTTAATTTTCTTGAAACCATAGGTAGTTTTTATTGAGAGGTTATTTTTTAATATGAGATTGAATTAAAAAAAATTTACAGGTAAATATGTGATTTAATCCCAAATATATGAAAGTCTCTAGATATTGTAACCGTTTTGGGGTAGGAGAGTTTTAGCCAGTGAACATGTTTGAGATCATGATATGCATATTTTAAATAATTATGTATTTTTTTCCTTATCGCTAAACTTCTTGCATTTGGGGAGTCTCTTCCTTTTAATGGTGATTTGGTTTCATGAGGGATTACTGATGGGAAATTTTAAATACACTGTGTTAAATCAAAATCAATCTCTTTCACGGACCATCAATAGCATGTGGTGATTTGGAATCTGGTTGCTTTTGGTGCTTCAACTTGTAAACACATGATCGTTTTTCATAGTTGGATTACAGATCTATTGTTAGGTGGAATACATATCTAGGATTTTGAAATGATTAAAAGAAGGAGCTATAAAATACTTCATTTTATAGTATACTTTATCTGGTATAATAAATCATAGCATCCTAAACTGTTATTTTATGAGTGCTTATATTACTGATTTTAAAATTGACAATTAAGTTTGGCTTAAATTGTCAGCAAAGGAGAATGTTATTTGAATCCAATACAAAATCATCAGATATGTTCATTTTTATCACACCATGTATAAAATGGTATGTTTTATGAAAAAAGAGAACATAGTGTCCATTTATTTCTCCTTTGTGTATTCTAAGGCTTACTTTCCCTTTTGTTTTTCTTTTGGTCTCATTAAGTAGATTTCATTTAGAATTATTTCTTTGGTTTTATCAAGCCAATTATGAAATTTTGCTCTTTTATAAATGGCGTTAGCTTTCCTTGTATTCAATATTTCAAACAATGTCAATAGATATGTCTATAATTTATGATCTTTCAAGAAGGTCATTTGAGTTTATCACCTTTAATTAAACATCAGTGCTGCAAGTAATCCTTTACTGATTGTCTTTGGATCTTAAGAAAGAATGGTATATAGGGATAATTCAGCAACTAATTAACCTTTATATGGTGTAATGTCGCTTTCTGCACTAAGATTAAGCATGTTCTATCCTTTCATTCTTTTTCTTCAAACTAACACCTGTGCTAATGCATGTTGAAAGAACTTTTTAACAGCTTTAATATTTGACTTGTAGCTTGTCTGCTCACATAAGTGCTTGCTGTGGAGAAAGTATTATTTCCCCACCTCCTGCATGCTTATACACTGTAGGTTATAAATGAAGTGGAGAAAGCACCCAAAGAGCTGAGAAAAGAGCTCATGAAACGCAGGAAAGAGGAGCTTGCACAAAGCCAGCATGCTCAGGTAACAGCAGCAGCTTAATGCTACTAAAAACAGAAAGCAGCGTTATTCTCACAGCTCAGTAAACCATGGTTGAAAGGGTAGATTCAAACTGTACTTGTTACGATGTTGACTTCTCATACAAAGATTCCCAGGGCGTTCTTTATGTAGTGCTAAATTCAGACTAATGGTGACATTTTAGTTGCTAATATGAAATTAAGTGGAATTTTTGGAAAGCTGACTCCAGATGAAATAAACAAGTATGTTAATATATAATCCACTGTATTCTTTTTTTTTTTTTAATAATTTTATTTATTTATTTTTTCCCCCAAAGCCCCATTAGATAGTTGTACGTCATAGTTGCACATCCTTCCAGTTGCTGTATGTGGGACGCGGCCTCAGCATGGCCAGAGAAGCGGCGCGTCTGGGAGCGCCCGGGATCCGAACCCGGGCCGCCAGCAGCAGAGCGCGCGCACTTAACCGCCAAGCCACGGGGCCGGCCCCACTGTATTCTTATTTTAATCATGATGGAAGCTTATATTTTTAAGTAGTAATGTCAATGTTTGATAGAAGACGTTTAGGACAGAAAAATATAGAGGGTGAGTGTGTAAGCTTTGTGCGTATGAAAAGAATGCCTATTAAAAAGACTATTCTTTCTATAAAGTTCAAAGTTAAAAGAACAGTGGTAAATGGTAATGTTAAATGTTAGATAAAACATTTATTACTGTTAAACTCAACCATTTAAGCAACTTAAAACCAGATTTTAAATATTAAGTATGTTGGTTTTTTAAATTCGGAATCCAGCAGTTAAAAATATAGACTATTTTTACCTATATAAACTTGATTCTAGGTTATGATAAGGCTGAGCCAATTAAGATAGGTGAATTCTTTACAAACTAGATAAATTAGTATTTTCAACAGATTTTTCCATAATTATCTCACATGACTCGACTAGGTCTTTTATACTAGGCATCATCTTTCTTTTAATTAAGCTTTCACTCAGCCTGGAGGCAAAGAGAGAAGTGAGCTCAATTTGTAATTATGTATGTCAATGAAAAGAAGGAGACATGGATTATATATTAATTGTTGCTTTAAATTATCTTTTTAGTGTGGTTTTTTGTGATTTAAAAAGTGGTTCCCAGACTTTTGAATTTTGCAGACCCATGAAAAGAAACATAGAAACAACAAAAACCATTGGGGACCATGACAAATGGATTGCTATTAAAAAAATTTTAGTTTTTGCCAAATAAGGATATTTTAAAACTGCCATGTACTTGTCACCATCATTTCAAAGGAGAGAATATTTTAACACCATGAAAAATGAGGAAAATCTCTTGAAATTTAAAATTTTATTAAAACTAGCCTATTTGAATAAATTTCGTGTTGTTTTTCTATGAGCTAGTGAAAAATTTTGTCTTGGCCTGGTGTGGGGATTAGTAGTTAAGGTAATAATAGCAAACACAGCATTTATTATGTGTCAAGCACTGTTCTAAATGTTCTACCCGTATGAACTCATTTGACTTCACAACATATGAGGTAGTTACTGTACTCTCATTACCCCTTTTCTACAAGTGAGGGAATTAAAAGCACAGGAAGGTTGAGTGACTCTCCCAAGCTCACGCATCTGGTTGATAGTAGAGCTAGAATTTTCCTCCAGGCAAGTTTGGCTCCACATTTCATACACTGAACCTCCACACCGTACTGCCTCTCATATTTTTAGCTATGCTTTCTGTGCCTAACTTAAACTCTTATCAGCTTAGCCCAGTGGTTGTTGGCAATGTTATTAATAGCTGAAGAGGAAGTCCTTGCTGGCCACACATCTATTTTCAGATAATTTGGATTTCAAACCAGATAATAACAATATAGTTTTACTTTGTAAAGGGATGTAAATTTTTTTAATTCCAAAAGGAATCAGACTGTAGTGTCGAAATTGAGAATTTAACGTTGAATGCATTAGGTGATCCTGTGCTTTAATAAAACTTTGTTGGTTTTCATATAATTTTGAGGGCTAGCCTGTATTTTCTAACTAAAGCTGAAAGCAGTAGTAAATTTCTTTCTGTAAATTTAATGAAGAATTTAGTAATCTAATGAATTTCGAAAGTATTTCTCTTTAGCTACTGCTTTTGATAAAGTGCTAAAATTTGATAACTTTACGGAGTCTATTTTAAACTTTTTTTGAGAATTTATAAATAATAGCTGTATATGGGCCAGCCCTGTGGCTTAGCGGTTAAGTGCGTGCGCTCTGCTACTGGTGGCCTGGGTTCGGATCCCGGGTGCGCACCGACGCACCGCTTCTCTGGCCATGCTGAGGCAGGGCCCACATACAGCAACTAGAAGGTTGTGCAACTATGACATACAACTATCTACTGGGGCTTTGGGGGAAGAAAAAAAAAAAAAAGGAGGATTGGCAATAGATGTTAGCTCAGGGCCGGTCTTCCTCAGCAAAAAAAAAGAGGAGGATTAGCGCAGATGTTAGCTCAGGGCTGATCTTCCTCACAAAAAAAAAATAATAGCCATATAGTCATGGAGCTAGAATGTATTTGATCATCTAGTCCAGTGGTTTTCAAACTGTATTTCTAGGAGCTCTTGAGTTTGGAAAAAGCACCTCGAGAATCCTTCAAAAAGTGAGGACTGTTGGGCTCTGGGCCCCTGCTTCCACTTTAACTAAAGCAACACCACTTTTCATTTGTTTTATAAATTTTATACATTTTTTGGTGAGTTTTTTAAAAGAGGGTTTGACTGGTTAAAAAATAACAGCAGCAAACTGGAGTTTGGAAACCACTGATCTAGTTCAAATCCTTAATTTTACAGATAAGAAAGAGGCCCCCCTGTTAAGTGACTTGTTCCAGGCCTCAGGAAACTCAACATTTGTATAATTATTCTTTCCATTTACGAAAAGTCATTCAGCTATATTCTCACCTGGGAGGTGCGTTGTATTCTGATCCACAGGGTGTTGCTCAGGTCATGATTCAGTCTTTTCAGTTGTCATCTTGTGCAGTCTTCAACGCCCAAATGCAGGACGTAAGTCCCACATGCCTGTAGGAGGATGCCTTCTCCTGTTTTACCTGCTTTTTCTTTGGCTCACATGTGCCTTTTCATTGTTAGCTTTATTTGTTAAAATCTAGAAGATTGATAGATGATAATATCAGTAATGAAGTAGTAGTAATAACCTGACGTGAACTTTATAGTACAGTATTCGTCAAAGAGTTTTCACATTTGATGCTCACTGCCACCACCCTAATATAGGGATGGAGTGTATCTATTTTGTAGATGAAGAAATCGAGGCACAGAAGACTCAGTGATCTGCCTGAAGTCACAAAAGAGATGATGGTAGAGCTGGAACTAGAACACTTCTAATACGGTGTTCTTTTTCCTCTCTACTCTACCACAAATTTTAATTTGAGATTTTTACTTTTTTCAAGAAATATCTTCCTAGTAGTATTTTATGAGCTTTGCACATGTGAGAAATTGAATGCTGTGATTAGATTTTATCTTTGTGTGAAGTGACATTTTGATTGCATATATGTTTATGTAGATGTCTTAATTATGGATATGGTCAGAAAAGCCATATTAAATGTGGTGATTTTAGTTCCATTTAACTCTAGTTTTTACTTTTCAAATTGTCCATGATGAATAGTGAGTTGCTATTCTCCTTACTGTAGTTTTAAATTAAGTCTGGAATTCCAGGCTGTATTCTTTCTCACAGTTTCTATAGGGAAGTGACTAGCTTATTTAACACTATAATTTTTGTTTGTGTTGTTTGATATACATAACTGAAGTAGATAGAATACAGCTTGATTTCAACCCCTCCTTTCCCCTCTCCTGAAATTAGACTTCTTATTTTTTTATTATTGGCAGCTGTTGGACTCTATAGTTTTCTAAAAGAGTAAGCAAAACATTAATTTTTTTTAATGAAGGGGAGAAATTATGAATTACAATCACTTTTCTGATCATTACCATTTTTAGCTTTTCTTTTGAGTTAAAATGATCAAATTCTGTTCGAATAGCCCAATATATTATAACCCTTACTTACAGTTTTCTAGAACCCAAAATTGTATTTTTAATGTTTATAGTTATCTAATATGATAAAATTCCTTATCAGAATTTAAACTTGTACATTTAAAGGGCACTCATTTTACAATTTATGTGTCCATTTAAAATTATCTGTTACTTCTAGAGATCAAATCCATTTGTAATTTTTTTTTTAGGGTGAATGTAATTTGTGCAATCTTCTTGGAATGTAAGATCACTTTTCTTTTAGATCCTAAGAGTAATTTCTAATTATAAATTCCATTGTGAACGTATTATACTTGGCTTTTGAACTTAGGAAATTTAATGAAAACTCAGTAATATTAAAATTTCATTTCATTTGAGGTAATAAAATGTATTAATTAGTATGTATGGGACTTTTCAGGTAATTTTTAGGTTTAATATAAAAAATCATTTGTATATCCTTAACTATGTAATCATCCAGACTCTGCTTAATTATTCAGGTCCATCGCTCTATTATTCAGGTGTCTTTGCTAACTCTGATTGTTAGGAAGCACTTCCATATGTTGCCTACCTTGACTGTTACCTGCTGATCTTATCTTACCTTCTGGAGCAGCACAAGGCTAGTTCTGCCTGCTTCTATTTAACAGTCTTAGCTCTTCTTTTCCCCTTATGTATTAGCTTCTTCAGGGCGTGCTTCTGTAGTTCTTTCATTCATTCATGTGTGGCATGGTTTCTGGACCCTTTATTCCCAGCTTTGAGTATTCTGTGGTTTACTTTTGGACTGTTGAAAGTGTGATATTAAGAGAAGGGGCCCACTACTCTTTATGTGGACTGACAGAGAAAACCAATTTGGGACCAATCGAGTGGAAAGCTCCTTGAAGGCAATCCTGTCTTTTATTAATTTTAGTGTCCCCATAACTAGTACAGTGTACAGCATTTACTAAGTGCTTAATAAAGGTTTTCTTTGAAATGAACTCTTATCTTGCTTAATCTAGACATAAGTATATTATAGTAATGTAATCAAAAATTGCTTTGACACAAAATTGCCTTCACTTTTTTAGTGGCACTGGCTTATATTTGCCTTTTTAATTTTCACGTAAATATTTATTCACCCCATCTTGTGTATTTGTACTTGATTTCTTTTAATCTAAATGTAATATTTATATTTATGCTACTTAATTCGGACCCATCATTTCTGTCCACACAGATATTTTTAAAAAGTCCTTTATGCAAACTAATGATAAAAATGTTGAACAAAAGAAAACCTTGATATATCTTGCAGATTGTATTGTTTATTAAACAAATTTGCATATAGAAATTTTACAATGAAAGAAGAGAAACAGTTTATTAAAGTGATGTTTACTGTAGGGAAAAGAGAAGCTTGAACAACTTACTTTCTTTGTTATAACTGTTTGAAAGACAGGTGTGGAGGAGCCAGCCTGGTGGCATAGCAGTTAAGTTCATGTGCTCTGCTTCGGTGTCCCGGGGTTCTCAGGTTTGAATCCTGGGGGTGGACTGACACACTGCTCATCAAGCCATGCTGTGGTGGCAACCCACATACAAAATAGAGCAAGATGGGCACAGATGTTAGCTCAAAGCCAATCTCCCTCAACAAAAGGAGGAGGATTGGCAACAGATGTTAGCTCAGGGCCAATCTTCCTCACCCCCCCCACGCCCCCCCCCCCAAAAAAAAAGGCGTGGAGATTTTGTGTCTCTTTAAATAAAACTCAAAAGGCCTTATTCTGTATTCATTGAGTTTTTTTCCTCTGTGATAAAGTTATATAAGTGACTGTAGTTAAGTTGGCAGTTGTGTTTTATAGAGGCAATTTATTAGTCTTTCTGCTACTGTGTGTTTGTATTTATGCTAAAATATAAATTATGATGCAGATGAGACAGCAGCATTTGTGACTCCAGATTACTTTAACAGGGTGTCATGAATGGTAAGACCTGATTCTCACCTCCAGAGACATAATAATAAGGCAAGCATCTTGAGGAACACTGCGAGACTCACTCTCTGTGCATTGAAGACCGGGCTGGTAGTGATCCAGATCCAGTTAGACTCTGTCCAAGGCCTAAAGAATAGTTCCAAAGTGGATCTTGGAGTTTTATCTTCTCTTGAATGTACAGGAGAAGGGATTATAGATGAAGTGAAGTGCTGCTTTAACCCTCAGTTTCTAAATCCACACTCAAATCGATCAGAATATCCCTTGTGCTAATCACAGACTGCTCTAACTGCCAAGAGAGGGATGGAGATCCAAATGTTTAGAGGCAAAATTTACATTTCTTCAATTTGGATACCGTTACCTTCCTTCTGTAAATGTGTGATCTAGCATAAAAACCATAAGTCACTTTAACGTTTCCTTTTCTTACAAGGTAATTGAAGGATTTTTTTAAAGCATAAATTTGGCATTCATGCACATATTATGTACTCAATAAATATTCATTGAATGAATGAGTGAATCCCAAACATGTTGGTAGAATTCTCTCATTATAAGAAATTTTGTTTATGGATTTATAAAATGCAACTCACTTGCCTATTCCTAGTTCACATTTCTCTAGCAATGCACTGTTTCTCATTAAGTCCTCAAGCTATTGTTGTTCTTTTTAGGCACAGGCTGTAGAAACAGAAGCTGTCTTTCTCTATTAGTGTAACCATGATATTTCTTCCTCTTTATTTCTTAGAAAAATAGAGAGTTTAAAATTCTGACATCTCTTTTACTTATTTGCTCTTTATTGCCTTTCTTCCTAAAAGACATTTCTTGTTTATTCTTGTTTTATCTACACTATAGTGGAATGAATAGTCAATTTTAGAAGCTGTAAATTTATTGTTTTCCTAAAGATGTCAGTGTGTAATGGGGCATTTTAATTATGAGTAGGTCATAGACTTCTTTTGTGTCTATTATTAATAGTAAATTTAGAATATTACATATTCTACTTTTTTTCTGGGCTTGAATTGGGTGACTGATACATTTATATTATATGTATACCCTGTAATTTTGGTAATTTTTTAATCCAGTTAACTTTAGAAACTCACTTGAGAAATCTTGTTAACCACTAATATAGTCATATAGATAAATGGGTGTTTCATTCAGTAGATACTTGTTAACTGATGGTTAACTATGTCTAATAGGAACAAGAGTTTGTTCAGAAGCAACAACAAGAATTAGATGGCTCTCTGAAAAAGATCATCCAACAGCAGAAGGCAGAGTTAGCCAATATTGAAAGAGAGTGCCTGAATAACAAACAACAGCTCATGAGAGGTATATGAAATTATGCAGCATATGTGTATATATAAAATATGTCAAAAACACTGCTGAGATAGACCTTGAAATGACTTGAATGCTTTCCTTTGTTAGAGTAGTAGAGGGAAAGATTAAAGTTGAGGCAAATAAGAGGAAAAAAATCTTTATAAAGTTAAGACATACTACAAGATGTAGAATTCCTTTATGACAGTAGAAGTAAACATAAACACATAATCCTTAAAACATCTTTTTGTCCAGATGATGCTAGAAATATACCTGAATAATTTTGTATACTCATAATGCCTTATAATTGTTGGTATACTTAATACCTACATGATAGAATGGGATTTTAAGCACTTACTTCTCCCAACAAATAGCTTAAATTTTTTTCTTTCTCATTAAGATTATAAAATTAAATTTTGGTGTTGAAATGAAATTTGTTTATGGGACATTTGAGCAGAAAGCAAAGTGGTAATAGATATTATCTTTACATTGGTAGTGCTTCATTTATAGCTCAGGATGTCAGTGTGTGTATTAGTGTATATAGAACACTTTTATGTAAATATTAAAATGGAGACCAAAGTACATTAGTAAAAAGAGCAAAGTGACATTTTGAAAATTGCTTTCTCTTCTAGCTCGAGAAGCTGCAATTTGGGAGCTTGAAGAACGACACTTACAAGAAAAACACCAGATGCTCAAACAGCAACTTAAAGATCAGTATTTCATGCAAAGACATCAGCTACTTAAGCGCCATGAGAAGGTCAATGAAAGGAAAATTTGTTCACTTTTTTGTTCATTTTAAAGTTTGTAGAGCTATTCATTTTTGAAACTTATATTTCTTAAAGCATAAATTTTAGATTTCCTTCCTTTCTTTTATCCTAAATTTCTGTGATAAAGTTTGGAGTAATTAACTGTATCTTGATCATGGTTGTAAAACTTCCTTTCTACAAATTCCAAGAAAGGTGACTAATTATGATGCTTAAAGGCCTTTTATCATCTTCATCTTGTCTCTCAATGGTAGCTGTTGTGGCTCCATTTATGGTTCAAGTATCTTAAAAATGTGGACTCCCTGTACTTAGTAAAAGAGAGTTTCAATATAGGACTCTTATTACTAATAGCTTTATTTTTCTTAAAACTATTTTTTGCCTAATACTTTGCTGGTTGGTATGCAACAAAAGAGAGAGTAATTTTGGGAAACAGCAACAATAATTGACATGTTTGAGCATACATGTGGGTACTGAGTATTAAATTGTATCTACATCACTGGATTCTGTTTAAAACTTTCTTAGGAAACAGAACAAATGCAGCGTTATAATCAACGACTTATTGAAGAATTGAAAACCAGACAGACTCAAGAAAGAGCAAGACTACCTAAGATTCAGCGCAGTGAAGCCAAGACTAGAATGGCCATGTTTAAGAAAAGTTTGAGGATTAACTCAACGGCCACACCAGATCAGGACCGTGACAAAATTAAACAGGTAAATAAGCAAGATACTCTCGTCTCTTAAGTTTAAGAAATTTGAATGACCTTTAGAAATGCCACATAATTGTGTTGTAAACATTTAGAGCCAGCGTGGGCTTGTTGATGTCCACCTCGGCTCTATAGGCTGGAGCTAGATAGATGGCATATACCAACTCAGTCTTCCTAGGGTGGTGGCCACAGAGGGCAAAGCCCTCCCTCCCATGCCCCACACCAGTTCCTCAGCTAGACTGCTTCTAAGACCAACCCTGAGAATGAGACGACTTGGACAGCTTTTTAAGTCAAAACATATGGCCTCATTAAACTTCTGCAGTCACAAGTCCCGCATACAAATTAACTGAGGTCGCTAAGCAGATAGGAGGAACAAAGTTTTAATCAGAAGTTCCCCCTGCACCAAAGCCATGATGTAGACTCCAGCTTTGAGTCACAGCATATTATCACTTGCAGCTTTAGTTTATTGTACTGTAAGTTTTGTTAAATTCCATAATTATACCTTTGGAAGATGCAGAAATTACATTGCTTGTTAACCATATTTATCTTTTGTTTTTCTTTTAGTTTGCTGCTCAAGAAGAAAAGAGGCAGAAAAATGAGAGGATGGCTCAGCATCAAAAACATGAAAATCAAATGCGAGATCTTCAGTTGCAGTGTGAAGCCAATGTCCGGGAACTGCATCAACTACAGGTTAGATACAGAAGCATGGAAACAGAGCTGGTAGTCAATGGGCAGCACAGATGGCTGGTTTTGAGAAAAATAATAGCTAACCAAAGTAAACTACACTTGTCTCCTGAAAATGCTAGGATTTAAAGGTTTTGTTTCCTGCATAGACCCAAAAGAAGATCAGTTCAGTATCATAGACACTCGTTTGGATTGTATATAACCAGAATTAATATAAACCTGAAGCTAAATTATAACCTAAGAAGTTGAGTCTTTCAAAAGCAGTATTGAGTATTTTTAGTGTTTTGCAAAGAAGATGAACAAAGTTTTCAAAATGATATAGGCAATTTTGTTATCAGATTCTGAGTTTAAAATTTCAATTAGGGAGAAAAAGTTCATTTTCTTCTAGGTTTTTGGAAAAAGTGGTAAATATATGAGAATTTTTCTCCTAAGAAATTTAAAAGTTACTTTAGAGAGGACTTTTGGGTTTTTTGGGCCTTACCCGGAATATACAGTCCATCTAGTATATAGCCTAAAATGTTAAATTTCAGAGTAGTGTATGCATAGTGGATACTCTACATATTTGCTTAATTTACTAGAATAGAATAGTTCCTAATCCCACATTCTGGTACCAATGGGTAGAATGCATACAAGCTGGCCTCCAAAATGTCAGTTTTATGAGCAGTTTTATGTCAGTTTTAACCTTTTAGGAAGGAAAAGCAGGATCAAACTAATTCTTCCTATTTAAATTCTTTTCATATGGTAAGTAACAGATCTAGCTTCTAAATTTGCAAAAATGATGCTATGACTCATTTCATAATTCTTGGCCCTTGGTTTTTATAGGAGAATTTGAAACTCAATAATAGCTTGATGTTTGATGAGTAATTTATTATTTTGGAAGATAATTGTATTTGTGAAAAATTGCTTACTTGATCTGAAATTTTTTTAATCCAACCTTTATTTTCAGAATGAAAAATGCCACCTATTGGTTGAGCATGAGACTCAGAAACTAAAGGAGTTAGATGAGGAACACAGCCAAGAATTAAAGGAATGGAGAGAGAAATTGAGACCTAGGAAAAAGGTAATTTTAAAAGCTTTAATTAAAATATGTTTGTATTCATCCAACCAGTCAGCCAGCCAGCTATTGGCTCTTTACCTAATATGTGTCAGGTGCAGTGTCAGAGACAGGAGATACTGAGATGAAGAGACCAAGCCCCTGTCCCTGAAAAGTTCAGAATCTAGTGACAAGCAATGACAGATCAGTAGGATCATTGCTCTGAAGGAGGTAAGTAAAAGATACAGGGGAGAGGAGCACCATATACAAGCAAAGGAGGAGGGGTGCTTAAGTCTGCATGGGGAAGTCAGGGAAGCTTTAGAGAGGAGATGCCTTGTAGGCCAAGTGAGGCTTGAAGGATGAATAACAACTTGCTAGGCAGACAGACAGATCGGGGTGGGATGGGGCAATTTAAGTACTGAGATGAGAATGAGGTGTACAGGAATCCTAAGTAGCTCCCTGTCATTGGAACATTATGGGGAGTGTGTACCTGTGTGTAGGCAGTAAGGAGAGAAGGAAGGAAGTGATGACAGCTTAGTCTGGACAGGTCACTGGAGCCAAATTACAAGGCCCTTGTATGCTATGTAGATTGACAATCTCGTCAGATAGGAATGGCTTCCCTCCCCTCAGCCAGCCAGCCAGCCATCTTCCTTATTTGTACTTGACTGCCTGCCAGCCTAGTCCAGTTGGTTACCCGTTTCAACTCTGTTTTTACTATAACTGTATGATCTTCTCCCTTCACTAACTCTCAAACTTAAACCTTTATTTTTTCTTGGGCTTCCTGCCTGCTATACATTTCATCCATTCCTTTCTTCCATTTATCCAATCAATTAATCAGTCAATCAATCAAGGAAATAGGTTTTTAGCACCTACTATGTGCTAAAGGTTCTAGAGGAAGTGAAATCACCACGTCAGTTGAAAGTGTGTCTTTTTAATTTAAATTCTATTTATTGTTAAATTTTTGAATAGGTAATACATTCCTGTGGTTCAAAATTTAAAAGGTGTGGAAGGGCAAATAAGAAGTCCCTTTCTCCAGTTTCTTTGAACTCTTTGCAGTCTAGCTTTCACCTCAAACTCCCCAGTTGAACTCGCTGACAGTAGTCATAAGTGAGTTGCAAATAACCAAATCCTATGGCATTATCTAACTGTTCTCATTAAAAATCTTGTTTCTTACAATTCTCTTTTCGCCTGACTTTTGTGACATACTCTCTTCTTTCTCTCTGCTCTTCATCACCTTTTCTTTGTCTTCCAGTCACCTAAAAAGTAGACTTTTCCTAGTTTTACACCCTTTACTCTGTTCTTTATTTTGATGATCTTGTAGCTAGTCATATCTTCAGGTGTTAACATATTTAAGGACAATTCCAAAACTTGCATAGTATGTATTATATAGAGCACACATTATAAAGTCATACAGATCTGGGTTCAGATCTCAGTGCTGATGCTGATTGTGTGTGTCACATAACACATCTAAGCCCAGTTTTCCTCATTTGTAAAATGAGGATGATAGTACCTACCTAATTGGGGTTGTTAAGACAGTTAAAAGAAGTGATGTGTGTATGGCACGTGTCCCAGTACCTGAGCCATGGTCAGGATTCAATGAATGGTTGCTGTTAACTATTACTGTTTGTTGTTTTATTATTATCGATTCATGCTCTGAGCTCCCGTTTTCCACCTGGATGTTCCATTCCTCATTTCATTCAGGCCTGTGTCCCAATATCATCTCATCCAAGGTTCCTTTTTCTTTTCTTTTTTTTTTTTCCGAGGAAGATTGGCCCTGCGCTAACATCTGTTGCCAATCTTCCTCTTTTTTCTTTTTTTTCTCTCCAAAGCCCCAGTGCATAGTTGTGTATCGTAGTTGTAGAGTTGCAGCTCTTCTGCCTCAGCGTGGCTTGATGAGCGGTGAGTAGGTCCGTGCCCAGGATCCGAACCAGCGAACCCTGGGCCTCTGAAGCGGAATGCAGAAACTTAACCACTACCTCACTGGACCGGCCCTCCTCTTCTGATAATTATCCATAAAATAGTCTCCATGCCCATCTCAAATACTCCCTATCCCCTCACCTTTCTTTGTTTTTCTTCATAACTGTCATCACAACCAGACACGTTTGTTTGTCTTCTCCCACAAGAATGTAAGCTCCTTGAGAGCAGGGACATTATCTCATTGTTCACTGATATATATCCAGCTTCTAGAACAGTTCCTGGCACGTTGTAGGTGATCGATACATACCTGTTGATGTGGACTAAAGGTTGTAAACTCAGTGGAGATAAAACTAAACTCAAACATCCTTTTTTGTTCATCACTATCTCACCTTTTTCAGCTCTCTCCAGTTCCACCCACCATCAGATGTTCTTTCCGACGGTCCTGTACTCTTAATTGACGTCTAGGCTAGAAACCTGAATTATTTTTCATTTCCATCACACTCCACATTTAATCTGATGACAAATAATTTTGACTCTCTTTTCATAATATTTCTCTTTCCTATTATTGTCATTCTACTACTTGCTTAAAATTGTTCAGTAATGTCCTAATGGGCCTTCTGGTCTCTAGTTCCTTTTCCTTTCTTCCTACTTGCCATCACCAGAGTATTTATCCTCAAGAACATCTCTGATACTGTCATAGTGGTGTTGTTAAGTCTTTAGTTTCATCAGAATAAAATGTAAATGCTTCATTGTGACTTTGAAGCCCTCATAGTGCCACACGTTGGCCACAGTCAAGCTTTCTAGCTTCATCTCCGACTAGCCACTTTGTTTCCGGTTCACATTCCAGTATTGGGTATAATTGCCATGACTCATACCAACTCCGAGATTTCCTGCCTCTGTGCGTTATTTCAGCTCTCTCTGTCTGGCATGCCTTCCCCATCCTGTCTGTCAAATTCTTATCTTTCCTTATCTTTTCCTTTCTAAGACTAAGCTCATGTTTCACCTTTTCTGAGAAACCTTCCTGTATCCTTCCATCTTCTCCCATGCTTTGTACCTCTACAGCAGCACTTATTCTGGAACCCGCTTGTCCACAAAGTCATTAATACCCCAGATATTTACCAGGCACTTACTATATTTGCTCTGTATTGTGGGAATGTAAAGATGAATCTGCTTTAGGTTTTACCTTCAGACAGCTTCTAGTCCAGTATGGAAGAAAAGACATGCACATCAATAATCAAAATAAAAAATAGAAAATGGTAAGTTCCATGTGGGAGAGACAGTAATAATAGTTAATAATACGTGCCATCTATTGAGTGCCTAGTATGTGTTAAGTGCATCATTATCACATTTAATCCTCCCATAGCAACCCAGTGAGGTGGGTGGTATTATCCCTATTTTATAGCAGAAGAAGGAAATGATTCTGTAATATGGAGAAGTTAAGTAATTGACCCAGGTTATCCATTCATGTGGCTGAGCCAAGACTTGAAACTAGGGCTGTGCATAGCCTATGATCCTAACTATTGAGCAGTCTGGTCTTCCTTAGGATAATATACAGAGGAAGTGTTTTGGGAAAATAGTTTCTCTTGGCTGTCAGAGAAAATTCTATTTGTAATACCAACACATAATTTCTTTTTCCCTTCCTTTTTAAGACACTGGAAGAAGAGTTTGCCAGGAAACTGCAGGAACAGGAAGTGTTCTTTAAAATGACTGGGGAGTCTGAATGCCTTAACCCATCAACACAGAGCCGGATTTCCAAATTCTATCCTATTCCTAGCTTGCATTCCACTGGATCATAACAATGGGGAGCATTCTGTGGTTGGGTTTGGCTTTTTAAATATGTCATTCTTTTCTCTTCATCTTCTACCACAGTCTGTCTTAGAGAGCTCAAGAAGACAATCACCTGCCTCACCTTCTAGGTATTTTTCTGTTTTTCTGTTTTGTTTGTTTAGCAAAGATGAAGGGAAAGGAACTAAGACAGATGCTGGGTCATGTTGGCAATGTAGCATCTTGCAGTAATTCCCTAAGGTGATTTTGTATATTAATCTTAAAAATTGTGTTCTTTAGACACTGTTACCTGAAAAACTGTTAGAGATATAAAGTTTAAAGGTATTAAGAAAAACCTGTTACATCACTAAGTATTAGTAAATATCTTTTTACCTGACCTAACTTCTCAATGATGCCTAAATTCTGTAGTTGAAACTCTGCTGTAGAGAGTTGGAGTAATTTTCTTTTGGTGAATCAGCTCTCATAAAAAAGCTATGAGTTGCTCAAAATATATTGACTCAATAAATAAATCTATTTTATCTTTAAATAGCAATGAATTCTTTTAAAAGAGAAAAATTATTTCAATAATTTTTATAAAATAATTACCTGTTTAGGCATAAACTAATAATTAAGGGTGCTGGTTTTATTAAGATAGAGCCTAAAACACTAAATTTCAATCGAGTCTAAAATAAGATCTTCTATTTTGATTCAACAGGGACAGAACACCTTAGCATTAAGCATTATTGTTTTTTAAATTTTGCTATTACCATTTGATAGAAATTTTCGTCCTAAAGTATATGTTGTAAAAAGTAAGAAAGATGAAAAAGAAAAGGTAGCTTTTGGATGTCCAAATTGGAAATGTAAAACTCACCAAATTAAAAGAAATATAAATATAGCTGTCCTAGCTTATTTCTTAAAATAATACATGAGCTGGTTATCCCATCTTAGTAAATTCTGTTCATTTGAAACTCTGTCAGAGGCCTGCAGGCTCTGAGTTATATTTATAAATGTATTTTCTGAAATTAATCTTAAAAGAGGCATTTTTTCAGAATATTTTTTAAAAAAGAATTTAAATAAAATATTTAGGCAAATGTCAGAAATGACTTTTTGTTGTTTTGAAATAAAGTCAATTTATATTTTGGTTTTATTTTGTCCCATGGTTAAATTATTTAGTTTAATTTGAGTGGGAAAAGCCTGAAACCTTTATCACGTGGTTGCTGATATGTGTAATTATTAATGAAATGTTCACTCTTAGTCCCTCTTGAGACTTTGAATTTCAAGCACATGTCAGGTCAAACAGTATTTATAAACGCACATTTGTAAATGATGCTTGCTGCCTGCCGTTTGCAACCTATTCTCTTTTAAGAGTACTAGGTACCAAATTGTACCAGTTTCAGTTTTTAGTTATATTACATTTGAGGCTGGTGAAAAATTTAAATGTAACTTTGTGGGAACACTGATTCATATTAAGAAAATGTAAATATCTGTAGCACTTTTCTTGCAATTAATTTGAAAACTTTGAATGCTCAACCTTATTTTGTCAGTGGTTTAGATGATTTAAAAATGCATGTGTGATTTTAATTTTGTAATTGTTTTGACAAGCTAATTTACTTGGACAACTTTGTAGGTAGCCTTAACTTCTGGCCAAGTTTGTTTTTTATATAAATATATATACATATATCTTATGTATGGTTGTAAATTCATACTTATCACATGAATGTGTTACTGTATACAAAGCTCTTTTAATGCTTTATTCTCAAATGCTGGGTTGAAAAATGTTTTGAAAGCCTTTTAAAATATATATCTTTATAAAGTAATATTCAGGATGATGATGGAAATTGTTTATATTCTTATGATAAAAATGACAGTATAATGTTACCCAGTGTATTTAATGATTTATTTTAAGATGGAGAGAAGAGGAACGTTCTCATACCACTTTCTCCTTTGAAATTTTCAGTTTATTGGCTTTTAAAAAATTAATACTTAAGGCAATGGACATTTTTTCAGTATCACTTAAATGATATCCTGTGTGCCAGTGTGTGGCACATAATTAATTTGATCTGAATATTTGATTCTTTTTATTCCTTTCAACTTGACATTCAGAGTATTGAATAAAGGAAAGAGGCTCAGAGTAGAATGGTTACACTGGTAAGTTTATTAGCAATGCTTGCATCTCCCTTAAAACTGCCCTTTGGATTCAGTGTTTATGCTTGCGTTCTCTTTCAAATATGACCATATTTATTTGGGTGCAGGACTACAAAATGATACATAATGTAGAGATGAAACATTCACTTTAATACTTAAAGTTACATAAATCTTTTCAAAAAGTGTATTGGTATAGAATATGCTGTTTGTAGCCATCCCTGCCCACTTCTTGTTACGCCCTATATTCAAATAGATAATAGTGATCTTTCTTTCTTACATGAAGTGTAGGTGGAGAGTGAGGGAGGGGCACAGACTTCTTTGAAATCGAAGGTTACAGACAAATCCATTCCTGATTTGGTTGTTTTGTTGCTGTGGCAGAATGTGCTATGAAATGCATAAAAGAAATTCTCCATATGTGCACCCCAAACTTAGCCTCCCCTCTTCTCCTTGCGTGCTGTGACTACACCAGATCGCCACTCTTCTGCAGGTCTAGCTCATAGAGCTGGTTGCACCAGGTTGCCTTTCCTAGTCCTGTCAATCCATAGTTGGGTGTGAATTGCTGAAATAGCTGCTATTCTTTATGGAGTCACAATTAAGCTTTTTCTTACCCTTTTCTATGGGGAAGCTATAGGGTGGGTAAGGAGGAAATTTAGAGTGCTTATACTTTGCTGAAAATATTAGGACTTTCCTGTGACAGGATACAGCAAATTGTAACTAAATATAAACCAGAACCAGAGCTACCTCTAAGTAGTGTTTCTTCAAGCACAAAGCTCTCAGGCCTATGAGACCCACTAATGGAGGGTCTCTGATTTCTTGAGCATCAGCGAGTTTCAGAAGTGACTGTCTTTTGTAGTCTTCTAGTTCCCTTGTAACTACACACTTTGTCCCATTCCACACTGTGCTTAAATGACAAAGACTCTCCTAAGAAGCCAAATTCTGTCACATGATTCGCTAGAGATACTGTTGATTAAAGGAAAGCCTAGAACTGAGGTGGAAGAGGAGAGTTCGTTCCAGTTCTAATAGTCTTCTGATTAAATCAATCAATTCTTTTCTGGGAAATGATCTTTTATAGGAAATGGGATATTTTAAATGCTTTTCTTAAGTTGAAGGCACAACAGTTAATGCCTCTATTGTTGCTATTCTGTGGCTGACATGGTTTTGATATAGCTTTAAAACTTCTACTAAGCTTGGGATAGAATGTTACACCAGTTTTAAATGCTGGCTGCAGCTTTTTGTGATCCTTCTCTGATGTGCAGTGTAATGACTTCACGAGCTAAATTTTCAGAAAGAATTTTGTTTCAGATAATGCATCTTGTCTATTTGGGAGCAACATGTCTTTTCAATATGGGGTTGACAAATGAAAAATAAAGTTATTTCTTAATCTAGTTTGAGAAGCAGTCTTTTATTGCGAATCTTTGAAACTAGGTTGTCCTGCATGAGAACATTTTGCAGCTTTTTTGGTTCTGGTTATATTTTAACACTTGCCGTCCTCCAGGTCTTCTGACCCTTTCAGACTTATTAGTGTTCCTTGCCATCAGTAGTCACCACACAGAAGAATGTGGTTTTTACTGGTAACTTAGAGGGGGTGTTTTTCAGCATGCAAACCCCTGCTTTGGGAGGTGCTTTAAATATTTCCATCAACATATGTATATGTACATATTTTTTATTTCTTTTTTTTCCCTTGGGATGGATTATTTTTCTCACCAAACATTGCACAAACCATATGACCTCACTTTTGCTAAAAATAACACCTTTTCGTCATTGATATGTTCATGCAAGATTCAGTAGACACTAGGCAGCATCATTTGGCAAGTGTTCAACTTAGCTGGAGGGAGGCATAGCATGTCATTTTCTAATCCAGAAGCATTGCCTACTATTGAGCTCATTCTTGACCTTTTTTGTTTTTTTTTAAATGAAACAAACGAGGCTCAGATCCATTGCCGTCCAGCTGAGGACATATCTCGTATCTGCCCATCCTCTTCCTGGGTTCTGTCCAGAGGCGGTAGCAGGTTTGAACTTCTACCCTATTTCACTTGGTCATAGAACTCGATGAAGACTTCGCTAGCTTAGAAAGGTAAATCTAGTAACTGGGGAAAAACTCATAAATCTGATTAATCAAGATAAGAATCATTAAAGGGATATAATACTTGAGCTGCTGAAGCTGCTATTACAGAAATAAATGGATTCAGCTTCTAGGTAAAACTACAATATTAAAAAGGCATGATGCAGTCATTCATAATACACAATAATGAGTTTTCATTAGTAAAAAGTTGTTTGAAATTCTGAAGGCCTTAGGAAGTCGTTTTTTGGAATTCCCACATTGATTCATAGCAGGTAGCTGTCAGGATGTGATACAGGATGCAAACAGACCAGGTAGAGTGTTGGTGTTTGACTGGTTGCTGCTGCTAGCAGTGGTTTGATATAGTGGAACTACATGTGTGTGTTTCCCAGGATAATACGTGAGATGCTCGGGAGAAAATAACAAGTCTTTTAGAAGAGGAGAGGTGTAGAAGGAGATTTAATTTAACCCCGTTTTTAATTACTCAGCAATTGAGTGTCATAGCTTGTAACAAATTCACAACTTGGCCAACTGTAGCCTCTTCTGAATTTGTGTTGATTTTGCTATGCATTTCTGTGAGGTATTTGATATTTGTGCATTTTTTCTTAATAGGAGTTTTGGTATTCCATATATTATTACTTGCCCTGCAATCGTAACTCCTTTTCCCCAGGATAAATCAATGCATTAATTCCAAATAATCTTGGTGCTTATCTGTTGCCTATGTGTTTATTTCAAGTAATTTATGCTTAGGGAAACCCTTCAGATGCTTTGTAATATGGCCAGGTTGAATTAGTAGCTGCAGATAAAGATCTGCCTTTAAAGATCTCAGTGATGAAACAAAATGCCAGAAACTGTGTCCCAAGATACAACCAGTTCTGTTTTCTTGTGTTTATAATAGTGTTCAAGTCAAACCCAATTAACCCAAAATATTTTCTTCCTTCCTTTCTTCCTTCCCTCCCTCTCTTCCTTTTACTTTTGTTAGATGGACCACATTAAACATAATATTAAAAAAGAAAAAAAAACCTTTAATTGGAAATTTTGCAATTGAAATGACTTTTCATCTAATAGACCACATAAATGTTTTTAGTCGTTGAAAAGTGCTTAAAAACCAGCTGCGCCCAGTCCCCGTGCCATTTCCTAAGTGCAGAACAGAGGTGACATCCTTCCCCGGCATCAGGTATCCTGTTTTCCTCTCCCTTCCTTTCTTCCCTGCCCATTTTCCTTCTTTTTCTATTTGCTGCAGGCTAGTTCAGTATAACATTGCTATAAACTCGAGCATGGACCTATGGATACAGATCATAGCTACAATCAAACGAACTTTCTAAGCAAGTGGGAATATGATTTGTAGTGAGAAATAACTATTAGAAACCCTGTCACCACCTTCTGTGGAAGTGAATTTCGTAATTTTTTCAGTTGCAAGAGTTGCTTCTTAGCCAACTCTTCTGTGACTAGAGGGCACAGAGTGAACAGGAGGGAAGGGGCTGCCAGCACAGCCTCGCAGCATTAACCAGAACACATCCCCACCAGTGTCACCCCCAGATGACATCCTCATCTTCCATTTTCTTGGCTCATTTTTAGGCACAGCTCGAGGACTCCTGAGCCAACTTTTACGTAACTGGCTTTCCTAGGTGGGGGTTTGAACTAAGATTTAAAGAAGACAAGGAGCTCAGCTCTAGATAGCAGAGAAGTCAGTCTCATTCTACAACACTGCACCTATTCTGAAGTCCACCCAACAGAGCTGTTTCAGAATGTGTACCTTTGGCTGAATTCTATATAGATAGTTCCAGACTAACACAAGAGTTCTAGTTGCCTATTTGGTGGTGCTGTCTCAGTAGGCCGTGGAGACGCCAGCTTTTACCCTCTGGAGAGATTCTGACCTAAGCGCCATAAGCCATTGCAAGAACTGGTCCAGGGGGCTGTTCTGCCAAGGGCAGCTCATGGCTTGCTGGCGACACTTCTCCTCTTCCTCCTCCCAGCATAGACTTGGTCACCTGAAAGTCAGAAGATGGGTAGGAAGTTAAAAAATATCTTGTGGCCTGCGGGGACTTCAGCTTGGCAATTATGGCAACTGCGACTACTGCAAAACTGGCTTGGAAGATGAACTACTCTGTAAGACTGTCAATTTATTTAAATTGTTTGCCTTATTTCACTACCAGGTCAGTTCTCCTTTTCCTCCCTGCACTGGCACGCTCCTTCCTCTCTCCCCAGCTGTTCATGTGATTGTCATTGCCAATTACATCGTTGGCAGTGTCTGCCTTTAGTACTTGGCATTTGCCTTAAATTTTCAGGCTCTGGAACAAATCGTCCTCTTTTCTTTTGAGCGCCAGCTGCCCAGCACTCCAGAAACTGCAGCAGCCACGGCTTACCTCTGTCTCCTTTTTCTCCCTTGTGCCCTCGAGGGCCGGGTGGCCCAGGCCGACCTGGTGGTCCAGCAGGGCCCTTCGCACCTAGGAGGACAGACAGGGGCGTGCTAAGTAAAGCAGCAGCGCGGGCCTGGCGGAGAAAGCTGGAGGCGCAGCACAGATCCATAAGCACTGGCGGGAGCTGCTGCTCAGCAACAAGTTGTCACACAGGATCCTGGTGGCTGTTTCCTGCCACCACTTACCTTTGGGTCCTGGGATGCCCACCTCTCCCTTCTGCCCAGGGGGTCCTGGAATGGCTCCATACGCTGCAAGGGGAAAAAACTGGCCTTAGACTAGAGATCACCCTGAAGCTTGGGAGGTAAAGTGATTTGTTCCAAGTAACACAGGTAAGAAGTGGTAGAGTTTGGACTTATAAGAGGAAAACCAAGTTTCAATTTTATGAGATTTTCAGCATCCCCAGTGTTAATAACTGGAGGTTGTTCGGGAGACTGGTTTTTGTGGACCAGGCCCCAGTGAGACTGTGTAGCACGTTAAGTGTTGGGGAAGCAATCGGGGGATGCCCTTACTTCGGAAAAAGTCCATGAGGTCCTCGGTCACATTGCTGTAGGCAGAGAAGACCTTGCTGATGCCAGGGGGCCCCTGGGGCCCAGGCTGGCCGGGTGGGCCCTGGACAGTGTAGGCCATCCCTTGCAGCAGGCCCTGACCTGTAAAACACCAAGAGTGTGGGCACCCTCTTCACAGTGGGGTACAGTGCCCTCTGTTGTCTAACTCCCAGCACAATTAGACTAGATTAGGGGCAGCAAGGGAAAGGCCCTGCCGTTCATCTTCCCTGGTGAGAGGCTCTGTCTCCACCCCAGTGGGCTTTCATCTAAGGCTTTTGAAATAACTGCTGTAAGCTACAGGGAGAAAGGCTTCTTAGCCAACAGTGTTCCCTCAGCCCCACCAGAAAACTGTCCCAGGCACAGAGACTCTCCTGTGACCCACACAAGTAGTTGGGAAAGCAAAGAACGGAGACCCCAACATGCTCCATTGCCTGGAGTAGGCTCCAGTCCTGACGGGGGCCCCTGGAACTAAGCTGGCCGAGAATTAGGTTGGGGCCTCCTGTCTTCAGTCCCTGCCCATCTGATTCCAGAATTGCTGTCCTCACAGCCTGGGCGCTCCAAAAATGAGAGGGTGAGTTTCTGGAGCCCAGATGTGGAGATGCTCATGTGCTCCCCCCGCCCCCACCCCAACCCCCGACAGCACTGAGGCTAAGTGAGGCCAACTTACGCTGCAAGCTCTCAGACACCCGAACAGCCAGCTCATTGTAATCCAGACCTCCAGCAAAGCCAGCCCCGAAAGATCCGCCATCGCCACCATACATGCCACCTTCTGCTGCTGCCCCATAGCCTCGGCCCAGGCCCATGTCCAGGCCAAAGGCTCCCCCTTCACCCAGAGAGCCTCCGCTGGCTCCTCCTATGCCCATCGAAGAGCTGTAGGAGCTGTGTGAGGAGGAGCTGCTACCCCGACTGTATGAGCCGTCCATGGACACAAGGCGGCTGTCCCCAGGTGGTCCCTGGGGCCCCGGGGGGCCTGGGGGACCAACGATGAAGCTGCGCACATCAGGACCTGCAGGGAAGACGCTGCCTCAGTGGGAGCTCAGGTCTGGGTAGAGAGAAAGACCCTCTCCCAGGGTCTCAACGCCCCAAAGCAGGATCGGAATTTCGAGGCTCTTGTACATGAGCAGGAGAGTGCTGGGTGGGAAGAAACTGGGCTTTCCCCCCCTGGGGGCTCCCTGTAGCTGGCCTCCCGGGGTCCTCCAAGCGCCTGCTGCTCCTCTTACAGGGAGAAGCAAGGTCTGGGCAGGCAGCATAGGAGGCACAGCAGCGTCGGGGCACCTACTCGTGAGGTAGCTAATCAGTTCGCTCCGGAAGCTGTCGCTGTTTTCAGCTGCATAGGTTGCCAGAGCTCCTGAGACACCTGGAGGCCCTCGAGGGCCTGGGGGACCAGGAGGGCCTGGAGGGCCTGGGATGGATGACAAGCCGGCAGCTGAGCGGGAGGCAAGAGAAAGAGAAAGATTAGGGATCACCTGTTGAGAGTGCTGAGTTCCCAGCCTGGGCTCTGGGCCTGCTGCGGGCCCCTCGTGGAAAGGAGAGGATGAGGCCGGGCCCCTGGTGAGGGGAGGAGCGAACAGCAGGAGGCTCATGGCACGCCCATTTCCTGGCATCACCGGGAATGACTGCTCCTTGCACTCCCAATTCTGAGCCTCATCTAACCCACATCATATCCCCGCCCTCAGCCCTTCCGCCACTAAGAGCTGGAGCTCCCAGCTTGGCATCTGATCACATGCCGCCTCATGACTCCTCTAATGGCTGCACCTGGGAGCACTGTCTCTCCCCACTTCTCCCCCTGCCAGGGCTGAAAGCACCTCAAAAGCAAGTGTGTCCCTCTCCGGGGCCCCAGGGCGTGCCCTGGACATGCTCCAGGAGGATTTGGTGACTGGTGAATGGATTCAACTCTCCATGGCTACCCTTGCTAAAACCCATGGGAGCCCCCAAGGCCGGGCTGCAGTCCTCTGCCCTCCTCATCCCTCCTCCTTGTGCCTTACTGTGCAAGTAAGATGAGAGGTCCTCCATGCTGATGCTGGACCATGCGTTGCCTGGGATCCCTGGAGGCCCAGGGGGACCTGGGGGCCCAATGATGCCTCTGAACTCAGACCCTGAGACATCAAGGGAGAGCAGGGGGTCAGTCATGGCCTGAGCCAAGGGGCTCTGCCTTCCATCCCAAACCACTTGGACAGATGTCCCCTGCTCAGCTTACCTTGGAGCAAGGAGAGGAGCTCCTCATAGGATGTTCCCGGCAAGCCAGGGGGCCCTGGGGGGCCAGGAAGCCCAATGCTGATTCCAGAACCTGAGGAACAAAATCCCAAGTTGTGATGGATTCAGATCAGACAGAGAAGGGCAGGTGGAAATACCCTGTCAGAGAGGAAGTCAGACACAGGAGTGATCTGGACAGAAGAGGAGCCCGAAGAAGGAAAAAGAGAGGGGCAGCAGGAAGAGACGGGCAGAAAGAGTAATACAGAGAGACAGTCCTGGGTAAGGACACAAAGGAGGAAGGGGCTCAGGTGCTAGGAAGAGGGCAGGTCAAAAGTGCCTGTACCCTTCATCCTGCTGAGTGTGTGGGGGTGTGCGCGTGTATGTATACGCGGAGATGTGTATGTGTGGGTCTACAGAGGGTCCCTGACTTATCATGGTTCGACTTACAATTTTTCAACTTTATGATGGTGCGAAAGTGATATGCATTCAGTAGAAAAGAACTTTTTCTTTTCTGAATTTTGATGTTTTCCCAGGCTAGTGATATGCGGTATGGTATTCGCGATGCTGGGCTGCGGCAGCGAGCCGCAGCTCCCAGTCAGCCCCGCGATCACGAGAGTAAACAACCCATATGCTTACAGCCATTCGGTACCTAGACGACCATTCTCTGTTTCACTTTCAGTCCAGTATTTGATAAACGACAAGAGATATTCAACACTTTATTATAAGCTAGGCTTTGTGGTAGATGATTTTGCCCAGCTGTAGGCTAATGTAAGTGTTCTGAGCCCGTTTAAGGTAGGCGAGGCTAAGCTATGATGTTCGGTAGGTTAGGTGTATTAAATGCATTTTCAACTTGTGACATTTTCAACTTAGGATGGATTCATTGGGACGTAATCCTATCCTAAGTGGAGGAAGATCTGTATAGAGAAGTGTAAGTGTGTGTCTGAGTGTGTCTAGAGAAGTGTGTGTGTGCATGTGTGTGTGTGTGAATGGAGAAGTGTGTGTGTGTGAATGGAGAAGTGTATGTGTGTGTGTCTGTATAGAGAAGTGTGAGTTGTGTGCAAACTCCATGCAGGAACGGTGCCCAAGACGCCGTTTTGGCTTCCCTCGCCAGGCTCCTTCACCTGCTCTGGGGCCACAGGTTTGACCAGCTCTGAACTCCGCTCACTCCCTCTGGGTTTGGTGCAGCCCGGCAGGAGAGGGTCGGTGGGGCCATTTCATGGCAGTTCAGCACCGACAGCCTCATCCCAGGCCCTCCTGACCACCTTCCTGCGGAGTGCAGGCCAGGAGGGCAGACACTCACTCGACATGTAGCTGAGGACTCGACTGCTCAGCTCCGCGTAGTCCAGAGACTGGAGGGACCAATCTCCACCCACTCCTGGTGGCCCCGGGGGACCCCGAGGGCCCATCAGGTACTGCTGCAGATACTGACGCACATCATCCCCTGGAAGGAGAGGAGGCACTAAAAGGGACCCACTCAGGCCACGGGGCTCCCATGCCACCGCCCAGCCACAGCCTGGTCCCCCCCCAACACCAGTTCCCGAGGGACGACGTGTGAGCTCTGGGTTCCCAGGCCCCCAGCGGGAGATCAGGAAGCTTCCAGGCACCTCAAGGGCACCTGCCTGGTTGCCTGGCATTGGGGCGGGCAAGATTTGCTGCCCCCTTTCCAGCCAGCTGCTGACTCACAAACAGCCGGGAGCCATGAGGGAGTGGTCCTTGTTCCGGAAGACCGCCTCCCCTCTGCAGCCCTCACAAAGCTCCCACCAGGACAAGCCGTGCCTGACAAGTGCGGTCAGGAGACAGCACAGGTGCTCCCACCCTCCCGCCCTCCGCTGGCAACTCACGCTGCAGCACAGCCAGGATGTCTTGGGAAGAGATGGAGGCGGGCGACAAGCTGATGCTGTGCCCGGAAGCTGTCGGGAAGGAAGCCTCGGGTTACCTGCTTCTCTGTACTGAAGCAACACTCTCATTACTCCAGACTCACAGAGACCTGGTCCACTAGCTGTTTCCATTTGGGGAAATGAATGAATGGGGATATTAGGAGGCTATTTTGAAAGCAGGAAAGGGCACAGTTTGTTTTGTTTTTGTTTGATAAGAAATGCAGTCTGTTTTCAAGAGGATGCTAACTCCTACCAGATCCTTCCAACCTAAAACATCCCTTTTCATATACTTAGGACACATCTGTCAACTGTAAAAAGGCTCATTTAAAAATGGCTCCGCAGTGTGGCCTCCGTTCTCAATCTCACACACCCTTTCTGAAGTCAGATCCCAGTGGCCTGGTTACCGCGAATTCAGAATTGAACATCGCATTCAGAAGAAGGGCAAAGCAAACAGCAGGTTAAGAGATGAGGCCCCAGGAACAAAAGTGGACCCTGGGAGGAAGGTTTTATTCCGGGGGTGGGGAGACACTTACTCTGTAAGTAGCTCACGACGAGGTTTGCCAGCTCTGAGTAGTCAAAAGTCTCACCCATGATGGTGGTGACAGGCCCTGGGGGACCAGGTGGGCCTGGGGGACCCTGAACTCCAGAGAGATAAGACCTAACACTGTCACCTGCCAACAAAGAAATAAAGCAAAGTCAAGCCTGTCCCCAAGAGGGCATGCCCTCCCCATGATGACATATCTACCCAGCCCTACACAGCACCCCAAGGCATGGCGAGCAGGGAGCCCAGACACCCCTTGTTACAGAAGGAGAAACTGAGGCAGAGGTCTCTGCTGGGTCAGGCGGTACTTGAGGGCTGTGGACCAGCAAGACTCCAGTCAGCCACCCATTTGACAAAGCTCCGGTGCCCTCACATCCGTGGGGATCATAAAGATGAGATCAGGGGAGTGCACACGTGAGAAAGTGCGTGTGTGTAGCTGTGTGTGCATGTGGATGAGCGCGTGGGTGTATGAGCCTCTACTGGGGTGAGGACGAGGCTATGTGTTTGGGCAGCTGCGAGAAGGCAGGAGCTCACAGACCTGCAGTCCTAGCTTCAGAGGTGGAAGACCTGAGCTTGGCTGTAGAGACTGCTGCCCCCCAATACACACACACACACACACACACACACACACTCTCTCTCATACACACACTCACGCGCGCGCACACACACACACACACACACACATTGCCCTACTCCGACCCTGGGTACTTACTCTGCATGTAGTCAGAGATGTACTGCTGAATCTCCAGGCCAGAGCTGCTGATGGAGCCTGGAGGCCCAGGGGGCCCCGGTGGGCCTGGCGGCCCCTGCAAGACCGTGCTGCTCCATGACGATCCCCCTGCAGGAAAGATAGCCTGCTGAGGTGCTTCTCTACCCTCGGGCCAGACAAAGGGACCCAGGTACTGCTTCCACAATCTGAGGAGGGAGGATCTTCCTCAGTAGGAGAAATTAGACAGTGGCAAAGAGAAAGGTCCCCCCAAAAGAGAGGAAAGGAGTGCCTGTAGCAGCCACTGTCTGAAAGCGGCCCAGAGATGGGAGCTCTCCCAGGCCGAACCCTCCCTTTCCTTTGGCAATCTGCTCACCGCCCCTCACGGTCCGCTGGTCTCTGATCCCCCCTAGCTCCCTGGTCTGTTCTGTGCTCCATCATTCATCATGGGCATTGTTAGTCATCTTTGCCGTTCGGGGTCCTTCCCTCCCCCACTAACTTGTAACCGCCTTAAAGGCAGCTCAGAGATCCTAGCACATGTAGAAAGTACCTAATCAACACTGAATCATGGGTAAATGAATGAATCAATGTCCTCATCGGCACGATCAGCCTCGCTTGAAGGAGGGGAGAGGAAGTTTGGTCACCTTTGGTTCTTACCTCCAGTGGGACCACTAGGAATGCCAGGGACTCTGGGATCACCTGAAATCCAAAACAAGAAGCCCTGTTTGCATCACCTCCTCCAGGAAGCCTTCCCTAGTTAAGCCCAACCACACTTATCTGCGTGTGACTCAACAATGTCCCATGTCTCTTAGTCTGTTTCTGCAATCACACCACAAGCTCCCCGTTGGCAGAGACTATATCCCCATGGCCCCGTCCCTTTCTCCCTCCAGCCTCTCCTTCAGCTTCCTCTCCTCCCAAGCCTTTAGCACCAGCAAGTCCTCTCTGCCCTTCACTCGGGCTCTGGGAGCCAGCCTTGCTCCCATTCCTCTCCGCCCTCTTGGCTGCTCCCTCACTGACCTTCGTCACCTTTGGGTCCCTGAGGGCCGGGTGGGCCTGGTGGTCCCTGCAGGTTGAGTCCCAGGGAACTGGAACTTGGAAGCCAACTGCGCACCCAGTGCAGTCAGCCAGGGCTGGGAGAGGCTCTGGCCAGAGGCAGCAACAGGGGCGGGGGCTCCGCACTTACCTGAGGCTGAGAACCCGGGGAGGCCCTGCTCGCCTGAGGAAAACACCGAGAGGGGGACCGTCAGTTATGCTCTCCTGGCTCTCCCCGGGCCCAGCCCCGGACCCCACCTCCCCTCCCGAGGTTCCCCAAGATTCATGATGGCTGGGGCTGCACTGCCCTTTAGGCAGTACCTAGAGCTGCCTCACACACACACACACACACACACACACGAACACACACGCACATAAATTCTCAACCATTCACAGAGACACACACTCTGATCTACTCTCACCCATTTGGACCAAATTCATTCCCAAGAAGCTCAAAGCTTGTGGAAGGTCAGCTCTTGCCACCCTGACCCCTACCCCATGTTTTGTTTGATGCCAGCTCTACTGTACCTTTGTGTCCTCGGGGGCCTGGGGGGCCTGAGGGAAGAAGGCAGAGAGTTGTGAGACACATACAAACCAGGTGGTGTGGCTTCAAGGGGCCCATGGGGGAGGGGACGGGCTCCAGGGCTGGAGCGGACACAGAGCTTGGGGCTCCTCATGCCTCTCCTTCCACTGGCCAATGTGGAGGCAGGAATTCTTGGTAGAGCTTCTGACCACCGTGCCTCCCCCCACCCCATGCTTCAGGCTGCTGAGCTCCTAATGGGACATGGCAGGAGGATGAAGGAATGTCCCAGCTCATCCAGCCTCATCCAAACTCTCCCAGCTGCCAGTTGGGTAAGCAGGGCCACATATAGGCTCCTGCACTCCCTAAAACACTGTTCTTACCTTGGTCTCCCTTGGGGCCTGGGGGGCCAGGTGGGCCTGGAATGGAAGCTCCTGCAGAAGAAAGTGAGGAAGAGGCAATGCTGAACTCAGGGAGCTGATCCCACCCCTGAGAGCAGGATCTTGGCTTCCTCACTAAGTTCATTGAGTCCCCTGTCTCCCAAGATTCCACACCTTCCAAAGATCCCTGAGATGCTCACCTGGTGGCCCGAGTGGCCCAGGTGGGCCTGGGGGACCTCGTAAATCAAGACCCTCTATAGAGAGAAGAAAACAGAAATGAGCAAAGCTGTCATGAGGCTGTTCTCTGCCAGCCTTACCCCTCCCCAGGACCATCAGTGCCAAGCACCCAGGCTACACTCACACCCCACACACCAGGCCCTGGGGCGTGGCACATGACCCTCCAGGACCTCCTTTGCTAAGGGTGCTCCTCGCTCAGAGGCAGGACAGGGCTGCAGTTGAACTCCCTGAGAGCTGAAATGGAGGTATGGAGTGATGGGTAAGAATGTGGCTTTGGTGTCAGAAAGCCAGGGTTCAAATCCCTGTTCCACCACTTCTAGCTGGTGGCTTTGGGCAAGTTCTCAACCTCTTTCAGCCTCAGCTTCCTCCTCTGTAAACCAGAGGCAATAATACCTATGTCACAGGGGCCTTGTGAAGACTCAGTGAGATGCCATGGCACAATGTCTGGCCCATGGTGACTGCTAAACCAGGGCTGGCTGTTATCTTTGTTGTTCAAGTGTCCACATGTCCAGGTGGGAAGCCCAGTGGCATCTCTGCCTGAGCTCTTTAGAGGACTTTGGGAACAGGACGACCCAGGAGTCAGCCCTCCCAGGCAGGGCCTGTGGCTGAGACCCCACAGACCATTGTCATTGCTCTCAGTGAGTGGGGGATGCAGTGACTTCACTCCTGCCAGTGACACTCCCGGTGCCTGGCTCTCTTCAGAGGCCTCACGTGACTCTGGTCCTCCTGGAATCCTGAGAACTTCTCTGACAGCTGCCTCATCCCCAGTGACTTACCCCCCACAGCTGACAAAACTCCTGCTGTTCCTTCTTGGCTAGTGTTGCATTTCAGGGGAACTGGCCATCCTTACTCACACTGGGGCTTGCGATGACGCACTGGTGCAGCTGCCACAGGCCCCAATGCGCCGCCTCTCTCCCACTCCCACCCTGTGTCACCTGCCCCTGGGCCCATGGGGGCACTCACGGGCAGAGAGGATCTCAGAGATGGAGCTGCTGCTATCCAAGAATGATTCGGCAGCAAGCCCTGGCTCCCCTCGCGGGCCTGTTGGGAAGACACAGTTAGGGTGGGCACGGCCTGCAGCAATCCATCAGGATTTCCCTCTGCAGAGGGTCCGGAGCTGCCCAGGCACCCGGGGCGGGCAGGGTAGAGCCAAGGGTGGGCAGGGCCTAGCTGAGTATGGGCGGGGCAAGCCATTGGTGGGCAGAGCCCATCAGAGAGTGGGCGGGGCCAGAAAGTTGGCTGTGAGCCTTCCTGTCTGCAGTCGCAATGCCTAGGAGGAACTGGACCAGCTTTCCCTAAGCGTGACTGTGTTTTGGTAGTTGGATAAATCACTGGATAGTGGTGAGATTATCAGGGTCTGGTCACCAGAGCCCTGAGGGCATGAAAATAGCCAAGCTTGATCGTGACCAGGGGGCCACAGAGCCTCAATCCCCCCGTCCAGAGGACCCCTACCTTCTCAGAAACATGGAAAGGGGTGAGAGGAGGTGTTGAGGCCTTGAAGGCCCTTGGTGAAGAGCTGGATCGCCCCCTCACCTCCCTTCCCAAAATGCATGTCTCGCACTTTGCTTAAACACCGGGGCCCAGTCTACTCTGGGAAGAGAGCCCCCTGACTGAGCCCAGGAGAGGTGTTCTTTCAGGGTGTGACATACCTTGCTGTCCTGGGAGACCAGCTGGGCCGATAGGGCCTAGAAACGGGGTTGGGAAGAAAAGGGTTTATCACACCTCTAGGGCCACAGTTCTAGGAAGAACTGAAGAAAAGGCAAATGCCTCAGTACACACGTAGCTTCCTCACGAGGCATGGAACGGTGGCCCAAAGAGGTTAGCGTGCTGATCTGAGAGCAATGAGCAACTCAAGACCAGCCCTGTGGTCTGCCCTGCTGAGAATTCCTCTGCCAGGCCCCAGCACCCCCGGGACTGCAGGGCTGCCCCCTCGGACACTGTCCTTCAATGGCTAGGGACTTCTTAGTGCCCTCAGTGTCCCCCCCTCACTGGAGCTTATCAGGAGGGAAGGCTGGTCCATACTCACATTGGTCATGTTAAATCACATATTTCATTTACACACAAACATTTGTAAATAATTAAAAAATAGATATAATAAAATAACAGGCATTTTGGAAAAAATAGAAAAAGTATCACCCATAATTCTTTAACTTGTAAGCATTTTGTTTTATTTTCTTACAGTATTTTTTTCTCATCTTGTAAAAATATAGTTGCAACCACAGAACACACATTATTAAGCATTCTGCTCTTTTAAATAACACTATCATCTCCCAACTTTAAGTCTTCATATTTTTGAGGCGATCTCATTGTTGGACAATTTGGAGACATTTTCTTCAAATGGATTCTTAGCATTTTTCTTGCCCTTGATGCATATTATGAAATTGTTTTCCAAGAGGAAACACTTTGAGGACCGAGTGCTCTGACTGGTCAGACACTGGCTCTGGAGGCAGGACGACCTGGCTTAAACCTGACTCTGCTACTTCTTAGCCGAGTGACTGTAGGCAAGTCATTTACCTGCTTGAGCCTCCAAGGGGGCTGTGGGGCCCAGTGAAGCAGTGCCTGTGCGGTGCTTGGGACAACGGTGGGGCGTGACGGGGCTTGCTAGGCTATGTGAGAAAGCCCCTCCTTACTCTTCCCTGGGTTTCTGACTTGGGTTCAGGATTTGAGCGAACGCTGCTATAGTCCACTATAACCAAGGCCTGCTGCTGATTTGGGCAAAGCAAGAAAATGGACTGACCTGGGGCACCTGGAGGTCCTGGAGGTCCCATGGCTCCAGGAGGTCCCGGGGGGCCTGGGACGGTGATAGTTGATGACCCCTCTGAAAACAGAAGGTACATGGAAGACTGAGCCAAGCTCTTCTCTCTCAGAGGTGCTGGGACCCAGGCCAGGCTGTGGGTCGGGCTCTCATTTCCCCCAAACTCCCCCGACCCACCTCCTTGCTGACGGGAAATGCTCAGCACGGCATCCTGCCCAAAGCACCGTGCCCGCAGGGTGGGTGTTCTCGGAGGGTGTTAAGGCAGAGCCAGGGCAGATGCCCAGTACATGAGAGAGAAAGACATGAGAAGGAGGACCCCTCCCGGGCCTGCCTACCTGAAGTCACGATCCTGCCGGGAGCTCCCGGTTCACCTAGGAGGAGAGGAAAAGGAGAGCCGTTGTGCCCAGGATCAATTAGTGGCTCAATAAATCATTTCCAAGGCTTCTGGTTGCATTTGAGACCCACACCTGAGCCTCTAACCCTCAGGCTAAAGACATTTTAATGAACTGAAGGGGAGCGTGCAGGATGCATTAAGCTCCAATCTCTCTGCCGGAGACCCTGGAGGCCAGAGCATCAATCTTCTTGGCCCACATTAGCTTTTGGAAGAAGCTGGGGCTCCGAAAAGGGGCTTCATCTGTGGATGTAGTAGAGTGTGCCTTTCAGTGAGGCTGGAATGAGGCTGACTCGAGCGTCATCCCTACTTCCACACTCTATCTTCTCCCACAGTGGGCATCTCAGGCTCTTACTGGGAATCGCCTTCAGTGAGAAAAGTACCGACAGGTCAAAAGACTGCGAGGTAAAGCCTGGTTCCCAAAGTGCTTCTCAGGATGCTAGTTCCCTGGGACAGTACCTCTACTACTGTGCAGAGTAAAAGAGGGTTCTGTGGTTGGTAAGTCTGGGAAATAATGCGTTATGTAAAGGTTAATAGATCTCTTTTCTGCCTTTGTCTTAGAGGGTTGCAAATGCTAATGTGTGTGGAGGACTTCCAAGAAGGGGATGTTGGATTCACACTTTTCTCAGACTTATGGACCACTCGATGCCATCTCCATGAAGCGTCTCTTGGGACTGGAAATCCACGGACTCTGGGGAACCAAGTGAGTACAGCAGAGGATGGAAAAGCCCTCCACTGGGGGTTCTCTGGGGGCCTCTTTTGTCATTTCCCAAGGTCTGTAGGCAATTCAATCATCCATACAACGAGGGACAGTATTGATTGCCCCGTTAGGGGAAGTAGAGGGATGGGCTCTGCTTGCTCTGGGGGTCAAGGCCAAGAGGAGAAAGCACTTGAATTTGTTTTGTTGGAACACACTCCAATATTAGGTAAAATGTCCACTTCTTGTGTACTTTGTCCAGGGAGGGTCTGAAGTCCCCCTTGGGGAGGAAGTCATGGGCTCTCGAGACGGGCTGCATGTCTGGTATCCTCGGGAATCCCCAAACCCACAAGTCTCTTACTACAGGTGCCATCACCATGAGCAGATCTATGGACCCAGAGATTTGTCTGCCTGGGATGTATGAGCTCAGTTGTTATTATTTTGGAATTACAGTTATTTGTCCTGAAAGAACTCCTTGGCCCAATCAATCAATGGAAATAGTTTCTGGAAAGTAGTTATTTCATCCTAGGGTCCCCCAGAGATGACAGTGACTGCTCATGACAGGATGCAGCTCCACAGAACATCAGGATTCAGGAACATGGGGTCACAGAGACAGAAAGAGAAAGAGTGTCCCTGAGCACTGTTTATCCCTGGACTGCTCAGAGTCGGGGTCTGATGGTGCATAACTGGACAATGGCAGAGGAGCAAAACAGGACAGGAGCGTCATACCACTTAGGAGTCACCAAGTGGGCCCCTGTCAGACCCCTGAGGATGACTTCCCTTGTTAGAACTTCCCCTCTTAGAACTCTGACCCCTGAGGATGACTTCCCCTCCAGAACTCTGAACCCTGAGGATGACATCCCCTCCAGAACTCTGACCCCTGAGGATGACTTCCCCTCTAGAACTCTGACTCCTGAGGGTGACTTCCCCTCTGGAACTCTGACTCCTGAGGGTGACTTCCCCTCCGGAACTCTGACCCCTCAGGATGACTTCCGCTCTAGAACTCTGACCCTTAAGGATGACTTCTCCTCTTAGAACTCTGACCCCTGAGGATAATTCTGACATTGTCCTCTGAGTAGCATCTGAGATGCTCCTCCCTGCCTCCATTAGAGCCTCCTCAGTTTCTCAGAAAGGATGTGGTGTACCCAGTCACACCGAGGCCTGTGGAATGAAAAGGCCGAAAGGTGGTTCCTGTCCCAGGAAAGAGTCACGTTATGAGGGGACCAAGCCTAAGTGAGGGGGGTAGAGCACTAGTGGGGGCATTTTAGAGGCAAGGCAGGGGATGGAAAGGCGTTGGGGGGGGCAGCACCCTTTCAGATTCTCTTCTGACAATGGCCTGGAGACATCAGGGTACCAAAGTGAGGCCCAGGAGTGTGGGGAGGAGTGGGGGCTGGGGATTCAGGGCTTAGCTGATCAGAACAAATCCCTGGCTCCCAGGCCTCACAGTCTTCCACTGAAGCCACTAGATGCCACTGTTGATCCAGGCTCTGGCCTGAGAGGGGCCTCCCTCCTGCCAATCCCTCCCCTCCTACAAAATGGCTAGTGAAAAGAAAGAACATCTGATTTGGAAAATCACTTACCTTTAGCCCCAGGTCGGCCGGGATTACCAGGAAGACCTGATGTGATTAAAAACAAGTGAGTCAGGATGATTACGTCAGGATGATTAAGTCAGCAATTCCAGACACCCTCTAGCAGTAACTAGGACTCGGGCGCTCGGCACAGCTGCAATTGCTGGTCGAAGCCTGGAGACCCACCTGGCTTTGCCTTCTGCTTTAGCCCAGGCAGCCCCTGGGGGAGCTGAGCCCTTCTTGCTCTGAGCCCTTCTTGCTCTGAGCCCTTCTCCCTCTCTGGGAAATGGGGCAACAGCTGGGCTTGAGGGAGGCGGAGGCCTACGGACTCAGCTTTGTGGGATCCCAGTCCCTCTGGGTTATGAGCCCCCTGTAGCCTGCAGTGTAGGGGAGTAGGCGCTGGGCTTCCTGTATCTGATGCAACAGCCCTCCTTGCTTTTGTCTCCTGAGCTCCACCAGGGAGCCTTTGAAGGATGTCCCTGTGTGCCCAACTTTTGGGGGGACCTGCTGCTTGATTTCATTTTACATCTTTGCCTAACTTCCTCTAGGATTTGGGGCTGGGTGTGGTGACAATTTCTCAAATCCAGATGAGCGCATACTGGTCCAACTATAGGACAGACTTTGACACGGAGGCTGTCCCAGAGAACCTGGGCCCTCTGCAGGAGGTGCGCTCCCACTCCCTACCATGCGGATGGGGGTGTGGGCCTCTGTGGGGCTAATGGAACTCCTGTGCTCGGAGCCTCCTCTCGGGGGTTCCCGTACCAGAGGGAGCCGGGGCTCAGGCACACAGAATGGGCACGTGATCTAACCTCATTTCTCCCAGAATGGCTTTCTAGATTGTTCTGTGCATACTTTTCCTTCCTAAGGTGCTTCTCAAGACTCACAGTAAAAGGACTTGAACCCACTTTTGCTGGGAGAGTGAGGGGAGGAGAGGAGACTCTAAGGTGACTGGAGAAGCATCTGCTGAATGCTGGCAGTGGGGGGCTTGGCAGGTGGCATTTGGAGGTGAGAGAGACCCGATGACTCACCCTGAGGTCCTTGGGGTCCTGTGAGACCTACGGAAAATAAAACACAGGAGGGGAGAGTTGAAGGGTTGAGGAGCCACACCCTCAGCTGCAGGAGCCGTGGAAGGGATTGGTGGGTGAGGGAGGACAAACCCCGTCTGGGGCAGGTGGACTCCGGGGTCCCCCCAGCACTGGACAAAGAGCAGTTCTTTGGACTCTGCAGTGAAGTGACCCTTCGCTCCATTGGGCAATGGTTCTTAGCCTGTTTGGGGTCACAGGCCCTTTGGCGTCTGAGAGCCATGAACACAGAAAGCCCATACTCTCACAGAGCCCTAATGCTGCCCCGAGGCTCCCTCCCTTGGCGTCTCCCATCCGTGACCTGCCAAAGGAGCCAGGAGGCTCCCCTGGTTCTCACAGCATCCCCTTGCCTCCTGGCTTTCTTGACTTGTTTTGATTTGTTCCTCCTGCAGCCCTGAGCGTCTTGCTTCTCTTGGGCCTTTGGTGGAGACCCTAACAATGGCTTCTTTCCTCAGACTGGTGGGTTTTGGTGAGGGTCCAGATGTGGCCCGAGGGAGGTGAAGTGGAGCAGAGGGGCTCAGAGGAGCAAGGTAGTGGGGTGGCGTTCAACTCTGCAGTTTTTAAGAGACTCCTTGCCCCTGTCTAGAGCCCCTTGCTTTCAGCTGCTAATCTCTCTCTTCCCAGTTGCCAGACTTGGTGACTTGGAGGTGTCAGGACCCACAGCCACTGCACACAGCACAAGCCAGCAGTCGTGGCAGTTCCCTGCTGAACTGCTGGAGGAAAGTGGGATAAGGTGTGCGCGCGCGCGCGCGCGCACACACACACACACACACACACACACACACAGAGCAAGGCCATGGCTCCCTATTTCCGCTCTGTTACCTGGCTTTCCTGGGTCTCCAGAAGGTCCTGGTGGGCCCCGTGTTCCAGGCATCCCTGTAAGGCCTTGTTCACCTAGAGAGAGCATGGCCAACATGGAAATGTTTTCCTTTTGGGAAAGCTGAACTGGCCAGCACAGCTGATGGTTTCTTGGGGTCTTACTGAGTAACTTGCTGGCAGGTGGAAAGGCGAAGGGGCACAAGACCTGGACCTTGCAAATTTCCACATGAAGTGTGCCCCTCTAGCGTTATGACTAGGGGAATGGGGGCTGCGTGCTGGGATGTGGGCAGGGCTGGGTGTGGTAGGTGGGGAGGCAGGGAGAGTGAGGAGAGCAGATCAGTGACCAACCTCTTGGGCCTTGGTGTCCGTCGGGGCCAGCGGGTCCTAGGAAAGCAGAACCACAGTGTATCAGGGCCTCCGGGAGCTACTCTGGGACTCCCTCCTGCCACTGCCCGACAGCCTCGCAGCAAGTTGCTCCTGGGTAGGAGCCCGCGCAGCCCTTCCCGTAACCAGCAACCATGGAAGAGGCCTGATCACTGTCACCCCCAGCTTTCCTCCTGCCCTCTTCTCCTAAACCCGTACTTGTCTACCCCCATTACATCTCCAGCACCCGTCGTGAGACTAGGCCCACACCAGATGCTCTATAAACGTCGGCCTCATTTACTCAAGCTCCTGGGAGTCGAGGTCCTCCACGTTCCCGTCTGCTCTGCTCTGGGCATTAGCCTAACCTCTGTCCACTGGTATCCTTCTAGGACCAGGTCTTGCTTTTCCCACTTCTTGGTCTTTCCTCATTCATGTTGTTGTCTCTATGTGGAATTTTCCAAATTGATGGAAATTATAAGTCTTCTTTACTTTTTAGGACCAGCTGAAATGCCACCGCCTTCATCCTTCCAGTTGGGGGAAATCTCTCTCTCTACTGCATCCTCGCAGACTCTCTATCGTAGTTTCATGGCGCTCCGCGCCTCACACAGCATTATCTCCCCTCGAGGGAGGTAAAGCATCTGCCTGCCCAGCACAGCATCCTGCACGCAGACAGTGCTTCCTGACAGTTGTTAAATGAATGAGGTAGTGAGTACATCCCCACTGCTTGGGCTTAAACCCTTCTAGGACTTTGTGCTAAACGCCTGGCCCTCTGAGGGTCCTTGGCCAGCTTCCAGGTCCTGGCTGATAGGCCCCTCGGTAAGGGTCAGCAAAAGGGCTGAATGCTGGATCTGGGTACCTAGAATACAGAGGTTCCAAAGGACCTCAGCACCTGTCTGTCCTCCCCAGGGGCTTGGGTGGCTTAGTGGCAGGAACCAGGGTGGATGGGCTGTGCCCTGCAAAGCCCCTCTAGAGCAGTGAGAAACCCACAGAGGCAGCTGCAGCTCTGAGCCCCAAGAGGGCTGCCCAGACCCAGAAATGGCCTGTAAATGGAGCCTCTACCAGGGGGTGGGCAGCCTAGAGAACAGGAGAGGCAGCTGTAGAAGGATCTCCACTCTAGGGCCATGATAATGACTGGAATGGGAGAGACCACTGCATTCATCCCTTGAGGATACTCACCCATTGCTCCTTTAGCCCCGGGCTCGCCCACGGAACCTGGCAAACCTCTCAAGCCTGGCTCGCCTGCAAAGGAAACGGGCTAGCTGGTTGGAGGCTTTCAAGCTATGTGTGCTTGACAGTGGTGGGATGCTCCACCCTCCCTACCCACCCCTAAGCCTGCCTCCTCCCTAACCAGATGCAAGTCTGCTTTGATTCTGTGCTCAGGGCCCCCTGGCCCTCCCCACCCCCAGGGCAGCAGGCAGAGACTGGCCCAGAAGCCACGCCTGGTCTGAAGGGGCCAGTGTAGGAGTCTTATTTCCTCGGCATCAGAGAGCTGCCCCTTGTAGCCAAAGCACTGTTACTATTAATTTCCTTTTTAATTAGGCAAGTTGGCAGGAGGTAAGTGGTTGAGAGGGTATAAGTAGTGCAAACTTTCTGCTACTATGGGAAGAGCTTAATTTTCCCAACTGGAGTCCTCAAAAGAATCAGAGGCAATCATAACTCCCTTTTCTGCCCCAAACGTTACTGTCTGGACCATACATTTTGATGCTGGCTTATACTCCATTCAGTCCTTTATTTTGTCTTGTCTATATTTTTTCTAGATTGCAAGCTCCCTCAAGGTTTTTAGACAGAGACTCTGTCTCATACTTCTGTATTTTTTCCCAACTCCAGGGCCCAGTGAATTTACAAAAAGTCTTCAATGGATTGAAGTAGATTCCTGTGTGGGACTGACCTGTGAGACCTCGGGGTCCTTTCTCACCCTGGTCGCCTAAAACAAATATGGGATGGGGGAGGAGGAAGCGTCAGTGAGGAGCAAGGAACACAATCTCACCCAGTCAGAGGGGCCCTGGCTGAGGAATAGTTCTCATTTTATCCGTTAGCTACAAATGTTGGCGAGAACACATTTGATCTCTCCCAGGGTCAGGGCCCACCCACAAACTGACCCCCGCCCCTGCTGTCGCACACATGGGTGCTGTGGGCACAAGGGGGGCCAGACTAGAGGGCAGACGCCTCAATGCTGCAACCTCGCCATGCCGAGGACCACCAACTGCAGCACTGTGACGTTGCTACTTTGTTTTCCCTCTTTGTGCCTCAGTTTCCTTATCTGAGAGGTTGGACTACAGTGAGCTCTCAGATCCCTCCCAGCCCTGGGGTCCAGGAGCCAGTATCATTTGCGTTCTTGGACCCACGGGCAGGGGTCACATCTGGGTTCCCAGGAGTCAGCAGACTGTGGTGATGTCTGAGTGGCAGCGGGAGCAACATACCTTTGGGTCCTGGTGGTCCCGTAGGCCCTTTGTCACCTGAAAAGGAAATGGACACCTTGCTGTAAAGAACCCTGGAAGGGATGACCAAGAAGCGGCAGTGTCGTGTCTGAAGACAGGTTCCCCCGTTGTCCGACCTCCCCTTCCCCTCGCTCACCTGTTGGCCTGCACAGGTTGTTGGTAATGCCCATCAGGCCCTCCCTGTCCCCCAGGCCTCCTTCTTGAGTGAGAGGCATCTACAGGGTGACATCCCATTACCCCCACCCACTCCCCCCAGCTTACCTTTGACACCAGGGAGTCCCACTTCACCTCGGAGCCCTTGGAGACCTACAGCGCCTGCAAGCAGAGAAAACCATGCAGGTGTCCCCAGCTTTGGAAGGGATAGACACACACACACTGACACACACCCACACACATGCACAGACACACAGGCACACACACCCTGTAGTAAAAGTCAAGGGCTGCTCTCCACGGATTCCTCCCTGCTTCCCTGCTCCATCATCCTGGTCTGGTTCCTTGCCCCTGCAATTACCAGGCCCTGGGCATGAGGACACTTCACGGGCCCTGGCAGAGACATTGGTCTGCATTACAGGGTGGGCTGTAGCTCGAGATTCCCAAGATGGCAGGATGAGCTCTTTGACCCACAGGGGATGGGGTAGAGGCAGGCACTTGCTCAGATCAAGGCAGGAAGGGAACTGGCTGCTGCTGAAGCTGCTGGAGGGCCTCATGCCCTGAGCCAGGTGAGAGTGGATCTCACAGGACCCCCAGGTACCCGACCTCCGCGACAGGGGCACATGCGTGGACGTGAGTTTTGTGTCTACAGGTGGCTCTCTTTATAATTGCTTCTTTTGCTTTAAAAATGTTTGTTTTTCCTTTTAACATCCCTTTCTTGCCCGAGAAATAGCATCTATTTATAAGAACTGACCTGGGGGACCCGGTGGGCCAGGAGAACCACTGGAACCTGAGGACAAGACAACAATTATCAGAAGGGTCAGGCACAGGGCAAGGACGTCTGACCCCTCGGTGAAGGGCAGGTGGAAGGCGTGGGAGCTCACTTCCAGGTGAGGGCTGTGTGTGTGTCTCGCCCACACAGTGTGGGTTCTTGCCAGGACCTGGAGTCAGTGGGTCCAGGAGTGACCCCAGTGCAAAGTCCTCCTTAGGGAGGAAGCTGCAGCTGGGTGGGATCAGGAGACCCCTTGCTCCTTCCCAGTCAGAGTAAAACCTTTGGGCTGGGGCAGGGGTAGGGAGGAGAAGCGACCAGATGGGCATCAAACTGTGAGAAGGCCCCATTCGCCTGGGTTGTCCAGACATGTTGCTCTCAAATGTGTGCATCTGGGTCCCAGCCAGGTGAGGAAATTGTCTGACTTCTGATTTCCTGATCCATCTACCTACTTAGATGCCATTGAAGACAGATGGAAATATGGCCCCCAATCCACCATAGAGCCAAAAATATAGCCCCAATCCTGACCCCTAGGGACTCCTTTGTGGGGGAACCGTCCCTGGGCCCATCACACCTGCACAGGCCTGGGGCAGTGGGTTAGGACTGTCTGGGGTGCCAGCGCCTGGACCTCTGTGATCCATCCTGGACGTGGCAAACTTGGGCACTTGACTTACCTTTGAGACCCACAGAACCTGGGACACCAGGTGGGCCCTGAATACCAGGGTCACCAGCAGCTCCTGGGGAGAAATGAGCATCTGAGAGTGGCCCTCTAGTTTGGTTGCCCGCCCAGCCCAGTGGTATCATGGTATCATACGTGTGTGTGCATGGAAGGGACACTTCCCACCCTGCTGGTGGTCCCTGATCCATTTGGTGCCTCTGTGAGGCCACGAGTCAGCAAACACCTTCAATTTCTACCCCAGAGCCCTTATATTCCATGAAGTCTGACACCCAGTAGGCACTCAATAAATATTTGTTGCCTGGCTGAGCAATATTTTTAAGAGAAAGTGAAGTTAAAAATAAAGGTTCTTGCTCAGGATCTTTTGGCGTTGAGAGAATTTCTGGTGTCTGTGCTTGGTTTCTCCTGATGAAAGCAGACTCATGGTTAAGCATCTAATTGCAAAATCTTCCCAGCTTCCTCCAGGACTAGGCCTGTGTCTGGGGCTTTCTGTGCCTCCTTCCCTGCCTGGTTCCAGCCACGAGAGGCTCGAGGGCCTGTACCCCACACTGCCTTCCGTCAGGCCCTGCCCTGCCCGGAGCTCCCCCCTCTGCCCTGATTCCTCCCCCCACACTAGGGAAGACCTTTTATCTCTGTGACCGCATTCTCCGTGGATTCCGAGCACTGCAGGGTTCTTAGCCCCAGGCCTGAACCTGCAGCCCTGCCCAGGCCCCCTCATTAGCCCACTGTCTCCACAGGGCCCAGCACAGACACGGGCTCCTGGCTCAAGGCAGGTGCTCAGCACATGCTAGTGAAAGAAGGGGGGAGGGAGAAAGATGTAAGAAGGAAGCACGATGTAGCTACCCCTCCTGGTGAAGGAATCGCCCCTTACCTCTGTCCCCTTTCTCTCCAAATCCAGGAGGCCCTGGTTCACCGCGAGGTCCCATGGGGCCTTCTCGCCCTCTCTGGCCCATGGGTCCCTCCATGCCGGGCTCTCCTAAAGACAGGAATGGCCACCTCAGAGTTAGGACCCCGTGCCGCGGGAGCCTCCGCGCTGGTCTCTCTGCTTCTCCCCTGCCCCCTGTAGCCCAGGCTCAACCCAGAAGCTAGAGCCACGCTTTGAAAATGCAAGAGCATCATGTCCCACCTCTGCCTCAAACCTGCACATGGCTTCTCAGCTTACTGGGAGTGAAAGGGGAAGTCCTCACAAGGGCCTCCGAGGCCCACATGGCCGGCCTCGCCCACTGCCCCTCCTGCTGGACTCTCTGCATCCCTGTGGGCTCTAGCTGAGGCCTCCACCTCCCCCTCACTCTTCCCCTCCTCCTCCTCCTGGCTGCTCCTTGACCGGCAGACACATCCTTGCCCCGGGCCTGTGGCTGCTCCCTCTGCCTGGAATGTGCCCTCCAGATCTCCTTATGCCGGGATCCCTCACCACCTTCAAGTCTTTGCTCAAATGGCACCTTCTCAGGGAGGCCTTCCTGGATGGCCCTATTTAAAATCACCCCCTCGGCACTCCCACTGCCCTGCCAGGCTCTATCTTGCCTATTTCACGAACCACCTCCTGCCCTGCATGAACCTCACTTATCTATCACGTCTATTGTCTTTCTCCTCCGCCCAAATGTAAGCAGGGATTTCTCTGTTTTGTTCACTGAAGTCTCCCCAGCACCTAAAACAGGGCCTGGCACACAGCAGGCACTTAATAAACGTTTACCGAATGAGTGAATGAATCAGGGAATGAGTGAATAGAAAAAGCGGTTCTTACCCACGCTGCCTTTTTGTCCCTTTGGGCCTTGTAGACCTGGGTGGCCCAAGGGCCCAGGGATACCTGTGGATACACAAGAATTTCTCAGCCCTGTTTTTCTCCCAGAACTGGGAGCCGGGACCGAGAGCCCGCAATCCCAGCCCCGTCATCAGAGGTTACACACCTGGAGTCCCAGGGAGCCCTCGATCTCCTGCGGGAACAGAGAAAAGAGAGACGTCAGCCAGAGAACTTGGGCCAATTACCTAAAGGAGCCCCTGGTGGAGTTCAGGTAGGAGTGCCAAATTTAGCAAATAAAGCCGCAGGATGCTCAGTTAAGTTTGAATTGCAGGTAAACATTGAATTAATTTCTCACTATAAGTATGTACCCATGGAACATACTTGTTTATTTGCAATTCAGATTTAACTGGGGGTCCTGTATGGTGTGGCAACTCCGGGCTCCGGGGCTCCGGGACCATCGGTCCTCATCCCCAGCATGGTCAGGAGGGGTGTATGGCCTGTAGGCCGGAGCCTTGGGGAAGAGGGGCTGAGGCGGTGACCCAGGGTGTGTGCATGGGGACAGGGACTCCTGAAGAGAAGTGGAGGGCCACCAAATGGAAGAGCGCCAATTCCTGCACTGGGAGCTCTTTGGAAGGGAGGTGGAGCTGGGGATAGAAGGTGACCCTGTCACTTTGACAGTGATTCTCAGAATGGACGGTGTACCCCTGGCTTCAGAACCACCTGGGGTGGTCAAGACTGCAGACTCCTAGCCCACCCACACCTCCTGAATCGGAGGCTCTGGGAGTGAGGCCCAGAATCTTCTGGCAATTCCATACACACTGAAGTTTGCAGACTCCACTCGGCGAGATCAACGGGCTCTGCTGTGGTCATTGGGACTGGAAACCTCTTCCTCCCATCCATGGGCCTGTCCCACTGATTGTCAAACCACTTTTCTGAGGGAACGTATCAACTTCCTACCACACATAAGTGTGTGCCACGCAAGTTAGCACGTGATTGTCCCCCAACTAAGATTGTGGGGCACCTTTTCCTTGGAATATGTCCTGCCTCCCTGCTAGACTGCCCACCCCTTCAAGGCAGGTGGTGTTGCTCCTACTGGATTTCCCCCACAGGGGTCCTGACTGCTGGTCCCTTGGCTAAGACCCCCGAGAGCAGGCTGCTCCCCTGGAGTGGTGGTCCCTGACCTGGTTCAGCAGAGTTAACCTGGTGGAGGGAGGTCCAGCACCCGAGCGTCTGATTCAGGAGCATCTGATTCCTGGTAGGACCCGGGAATCTGTATTTCTAGAAATCTCCGTGGGGGATGTGTAGCAGCAGGCCCTCAGACTGCCCTTTGGAGCCGGGTGGGCCATTGAGATGGGTCACCTCAGGGTCCTTGTTCTGGGAGTCCCTGGAACCCCGAGAAGGGGCCAGGAACAGTGAGGCCCCAGAGATGTAGAGCCCTGTGCTGTCATGAAGCCCCCTACCCGCTAAACGCCCGAGGGTCTGCAGACTGCCCCGCAGCTCACGGGTCCTTCCACAGAAGGGGGATGGCAGGGAGAGCGTGAGGCGGGTTTTCTGACACTTGCTGATTGTGTTAAACCATCAACCCTCACAAATATTTAAGGTAAAAATTTCTACGTTCTATTTACCTTTGGGGCCTTGACTTCCCATGTCACCTAAAATCAGAAAGATACGAAAACTGTAAGATGAGCTGAGAACCCAAGGGCCCTTCTCTCCTGGTATTTTAAGACCAGCTGACACTCCCTAAACTGCATTTCAAGGTTGGCATGTGGCGTTGGGCCCCTTACGTCTCTGTGTCACTTGGGCACGTTGCTGGGCCTCTCTTACATGACACGTTAGGTCCCTTCCCATTCCAGGATGTTCCGACTACAAAGCCAATTCTCAACCCTCCCAACAGATGCCGTCAGATCTTCCCACTGCTCATCTTTCAATTTGGAAACAAGAAAAGTTTTCCAATCCACCCAGAAAACCCGCTCCAAGCGCAGGAAATGAGAGCAGGGAAAGGGCTCGATCCACCGCGATACCTTTAGGGCCAGGGCTTCCTCGGAGATTTCCTACAAGGGAAAGAAAACCCTGCGTTAGCTGCATATCTTCTGTGTCACACACCCACACACACGCGCGGTACAGTGGGAAGAAACTGAGGCTAGGACTAGCAGTCAGATTCTAAAGTGTGCTAGCTGGGTGATCTTGGGCAATTCTCTCCAGGTCTCAGTTTTCCCAGCAGTAAAATGGGCTCACACACTGATCCTCCCTCCCTCCCAGGGCCGTCAGAGGACTGAACAAGGAGAGAGTTTGAGAGTCCCCTGAATGAGGAGAGGCAAAGGAGTCAGTGACTGGAGCCGACTGGCCCTTTGCCTTGCCAGACACTCACCGTTTTCTTGTTCTGTCATCAGCTTGTTCCACACAAATTTCCAGAGCTCCTCCTGACTCTGGCTGTCAAGCACAACTTTTCCCATGCCTGTTCTCATCTCAGGTGCAACAACCTTCTCTAGCTGAGCCTCACTGTTCGGCTGGACCACAATCCGCATCTGGCTGTTGCTTTTCTCTAGCTCGTCCACGCGCGCTTTCAGCTTCCTCACCTCCTCGGCTGAAACGGACACACAAGGCAGCGTCAGCCTGAAGGGCAGGAGCGGGTGCCTTCCAGGCACACACTCACTCCTCAAGGGAGCCTGAAATGGGGGCTCTGGGGTCTGTGGTGGCTTCTTCATGCTGCTGGGGACATTCTACTGGAATATTTATGCAGAGTCAGTCTGTCGTGGCCGCCAGAGGGATAAGCTACTCAAAATCATAACAGAGCCTTAAAGAAACCTGCCCTGGGAGTCAGTCTTCTCATCTGAGATGGTGACAGAGGTGGTCCTCACTCTCCCCGAGAGCTGGTGTAGGAGCCAACAGAGCGTGGACAGCCAAGGATATGTATCCAAAGAACACGAAAACACTAACTCGAAAAGGTATCTGCACCCCAGTGTTCACTGCAGCATTATTTACTCAGTCATAAAAAAGATGCAGTCTTGCCATTAGTGACAACATGGATGGACCTTGGTATTATGCTAAGTGAAATAAGTCAGATGGAGAAAGACAAATACCGTATAATTTCGCTCATGTGTGGAAGATTAAAACAAAACAAAACAAACGCATAGATACAGAGAACAGATTGGTGGTTACCAGAGGGGACGGGGGACATTTGTATGGTGACAGACAGAAACTAGACTTTTGGTGGGGAACACAATGTGGTTTATACAGAGGTTGAAATATAATGATGTACACATGAAATTAAAATTGAAAAAAGGCTATGTAGAGGTATGGCCCGATTATTAAGGGCAGTCAAATGCTTAGCACAGACCGCTACAGGGACAGAGGGCCCTGGGCCGGCAATTAGGAGCTGCATTAGAATCCCAGCTCTGCCACTAAGCAGCTGGGCGACCTTGGCCCAGTGTCTCCCGGAGCCTCAGTTTCCTCATCTACAGTGACAGGGGTCTGCACTGATGATCTCAGGCCCCCGGGCCTCTGATACTTGGGACACATTCCTGCCCTTCTGAATGGGCGGTGGGGCCTGCTGCCCTGCCACGTCCCCACGTACCCAGAGCAATGAGGCCGAAGAGCAGCCCCAGGAGCAGCAGCCAGGTGAGCAGCAGGCCCAGCAACCATTTCCACCAGCTGCAGCTGGAACCACAGGGGCACCAGGCTGGTGCCGCCCCCCACGGGCCCCCGCCACCGCCACCGCCGCCACCACGACCACCACCACCACCGCCGCCGCCGCCGTGGTGGTCGTAGCCATGGAAATCTGCGGAAGAGAAGGGAAGGGTAAGGTGAATGCAGGCGGCTCTTGCCCTCTTCCCTCCAAATCCTCTGGCTTTTGGTGACTTCCTGTGGGCCTGAGTGAATGTGAGTGGGGGCCTTCAGGTTCCTGTGCAGCTCTGTGAAGAATGGGGCTGGCTCCTGGAATGAACACAGGGTCGTGGCTGGTGAAGAGCAGAAGTCTGACAATCCTGGGCCTGAGCTGTGTGACCCTGAGAAGGCCACTTAACCTCTCTGTTTCCTTTTTTATTAAGAGGTTCAAAGATTACCTACTTCACAGGATGATTGTTGAATGAAATGAGACAAGGCACGTGAAGTCATTATCAGAGGATGTAGCACACAGCACTAGGTTTAAACTCTCTATTAAACATTGATCTGCCACAACTTCCTGCATTTTATTTGGCCCAAATCTAAAGCATTCCCATCTGCATGTCTCAGGTCACATGGCTCTTTCTTTGTAATCCCCAAGTGCCTAGAATTACATTCAGCACTTAAGGGGTGGCCAGGAAGCTTTTCTTTTTAGTGTCTAAAATGGGGTGATAACCTCTGATCTGCTTCTCTCAAAAAACTGTGGGAGCAAGTTAGGAAAATATAAGGGGCTGGAGATGTGTGTGGTCTTAGTGTCACCTTGAAGCTGTGGGGGGTGGTTCTATAAGACACCAGAGTAACCCTGTTGTGTGACTCCTGCTGTGTTGGGAGACCCTGGACCTAAGGGCAGACAGTGCCTGCCCAGCGGGGACGGCGGGGCCTGTGGGCACCATCCCCTGAGCTAAGCTCCTTCCGCAGCCTGCCCCCTCCATTTCCCTCCCCTCCACCCTGCTCCCTTTGAGCCTTCAGGGGAGCTCTTTAGAGGTGGGGGACTCCTGTGTGCACTGGCTCCAGGCTAGGGTGCTGTTCCCTGTTCATTCACCATAACCAGCCCTATCCGTCCCGTCCCTGCAGGACCCGCCGGTGTCACCCACCTGTGGAGGCGGCCTTGGCCTTTGTGGACACGGTCTTCACGTCTCCTGAAAGACAAACCCCAAGAACACAGGTGTTGACCTGAGCCTTTAAACTGCAGGAGCCTACAAGACAGCCCGTGCGTGCATTGACTTGGGGCAGGGCTTGAGGTAAACGCGTCCCCCAGCCACCTCGCGGAACAGCAACGCACAGGAACATCCGTTAACTCAGTCCTCGCTGATCTGATGTTTGTAATCGTTACATTGATGAACACATGGCTTGGCAGACAATTAATGGTGTGAAAAGGCACAGTGTTCATAACCCTCTTTCGACCTTGAACTTTTAAAGCCCAAGACATTTTCAGAGTTCCACGGTAGGGGTGACGTTTGCATTCAAACAGTAAATGTGCTTGTGAGAAATGACTCTTGATTTCTTGGTTAAGGGACTTTGAACACAGGTTCCTAACCTGGGGTGAGGGGAACCGAACGGCAAGGATGGGCTTGGAGGAGGGCTGTTCAGGGGTCCCTAATGCTATTTGACCATTGAGTGTTTGTGGCATGTGTGGAATTTTCTGGGAAAATTGTTTACAGCTTTCATCAGATTCTGAAAAGGGTCTTTTGGCTCCACAGCCCCACCTCCAGCCCTAAAATGTAGGGAACTGCTAACTTAGAAGATTTAGAGTCAGGCCTTGTGACATTGGAACTAATTTCATTTGCATTTATCTCAAAATGTTCTATGACTTAACTTTTCCCTTCCTTTACGGACCTCCCTGAAATCAGTGATTTGGAGAGATTCTACAGGACCCAGAGCATGTGGAGAAATGCAGTTATCCAAGAGAGAATCCAGATATTTGGGAAGAAAAAAAATAAAGCTAGCAGGTGCTTTGCAAAGCATTTTCTATTAGTTCTGAAAATTATGGGAGGATGAGTGAGAAAAAAATGCCTCTGCGGGCTTCAGAAAGGCCACGGGAGGCGTGTGCTTCCATCATTGCACACATGAATCAACCGGGGGGCTTGTTAGAGTGCAGCCTCTGACTCAGCAGGTCCGGGCTAGGCCCGGGAGTCTGCATGTCTGACACGCTCCCAGGTGTTACTGATGCTGCTGGTCCAGGAACCACACTTTAAGTAGCTAGGTCTCAGAAGACAAATAAATGACATAAGGATTGGCTCAGGTCAGAGTGGACGGTGATCAGATTTGCTCTTACCATTAGCTTCTGAGATTAGGTAGGTGTCAGCAGTGTAGGCAGCTTGCTTTTCCTTTTTTAGAGTGTCCTCTGAAAAAGAAGCTGTGCACACAACCCATGATAATCTGCAATATTCTTTCCCCACTCCCCCAACCCTGCCCCATACCCCCTCCTGCTTGCGGAGGTAGGATAGGGTAAATTAGCCTGGTAGGAAGAGGGTCCAGCTTTCCTGGGGTTAGTCTCCCCATCTGTGCCTATGGTTAGGAGACTTCTATTCCCCAAAAACCCCTCTGGGAGCTCTTTGCTGGAATTTTCCTGCCTTGTCTGCATTCAGGGCAGACCCTGGGACACCCTATTCAGCAGGCATTTTTCATTTGAATGGGACGACTGTGGTTTCATTATTAAAACGTGTCAAACCACCCTGCTAGGACACTCGGTCTCCTATACTGTCTGCCTTTCTTCTGGACCTGAGCCATGTGGGCCCACATACTTGCAGAGATGCTGGCGGGAGAGGCAGTGAAGACCTTCCCGCTGTCCTTGGTCATGATCAGCAGCTCCATCTCCTTCTTGGAAGCAGGCGCATTGTCTTTCTCCAGGATCAGGAATTTACAGTCCTTGTGCAAGAGCTCATCATTCTGGACACTTGTGGTGCCGGCTGGAAAGAAGTGGGCGAGGAGGAAGGAAAAGGTGCCAGGAGGAGGGAGAGGGAAGAAACAGCCAGAAGAGGAAGGAGAAGGAAGAGAAGGAGGGCGGAGGAAAAAGAGAGATTAGTCCAAGGGTCTCCTGCTCTTGCTGGCAGTGGTTACGAAGAAGCATCTTGGGGACCCGAGACGCCCTCCTCTGCCTGGCTGGGCCTGGCCATCAGCAGGTTGGGCCAATGTCAGAAGCACTGGGCAGCTGGCCTGTGGGGCTGCCTCCCCACTCGGAAGTTATAGGGTCTTTAGTGAATGGACAAAAGTCCCCTTGTCAGCGGGCTCTATTTTTTTTTTTAATTGTTTTATGAGGAAGACCAGCCCTGAGCTAACATCCCATGTCATTCCTCCTCTTTTTGCTGAAGAAGACTGGCCCTGGGCTAACATCTGTGTTCATCTTTGTCTACTTTATATGGGACGCCACCACAGCACGGCGTGACAAGCGGTGTGTCGGTGCGCGCCCGGGATCTGAACCTGCGAACCCCAGGCCGCCGAAGCAGAGCATGCGCACTTAACCACTGCGCCACGGGGCGGCCCCCAGCAGGCCCTTCTTTAATTAACTTGGTGGGTTCATTTCTACCCTTCAGGTCTGAAGTGTTAGCATCTTGGGGGGCTTTCCCTGACCACCCCATCTAACACACAGCCACACCTGTCTCGACCACTTCACTATTTCTTTCCTTCAAATACATGTCATTTTCTGTAATTATCTTGTGCACTTGTCTGCTTGTTTGTTATCTGCCTCTTCTGCTGGAAATGTCAGCCTGGTGCGGTCAGGCATCTAGCCTGCTTATTTACGTCTGCACTCTGGGCCCTCAGAACAGTGTCTGTCTCACACAAAGCAGGTGCTCAGTCAATATTTTTTGAATGAATGAATCGTTGAATGGAGGGAAACACACGAGGATCAGAGCAAAGGAGGAAATAGCCCTCAATGTGCTGTGAGCCCAAGTTGATAAAGATGCTACAGAGAGTAGGGAGGCTGTGGCAGCGTCTGACGGGCTCCCTGGCCCTTGCGATGGGTAACATGTAACAGGAGCAGGCCAGGGGCTTCTAGACAAGAGTGGGGGCTGGGTTGTAAGTGCTTGACCCCAGGCAGGTGTGGAGGGTGGAGCTTCCTGCCTACCGTGGGCAGCAAGGTCAAGGTAAGCTCGGGGCCATGCTCATCTGTGCTCACTCGTGGCAACAACCGAGAGGCCCTTGGGGTGAGTCGTGTTTGTGGACCTCAGACCACCGGTGGGTTATATCCTCTCCTCCCATACGCCACGTGTCACCGCAGAGCGGTTCTCCCAGCCTGTCCCACAGCACTCACCAGCAGAGGTGGACACGCCAGTGCTCACAGCGGCAGGGCTCTGGGCCATGTTTTTCTTCACACCATACACTGCAAGAGAGGAGCCGCTGAGCGAGTGAGGTCAGTGTGGGAGGGTGGCCCACGTAGCTTAGAAGCAGCCTGACCAGCCCTGGCAGACAGCCAGCCTCGCCAGGTGAGAGGAAGACAATAATAATGAATAATGATAAGGAACGAGTAATAATGGGTAATGAAATCAACTCTTTCCAGCCATAGGGGCAGCAATGAGAGTTTAGATGGTACTTTCTTGAGTATAATCCTCATCCTTCTAGGACTGTTCCAAAGGCCACCTCCTCCATGAAGTCCTCCTAGATCCTCCCACATCTCCTTCCCTTCTGAACTCCTACAGCCCTGACACGTGCCCTGCACAACGTGATTCATGTCTTACAGGATCCTCCAACTATTTCATGTGTATTAGACTTTCTATTCCAACTAAACAGCAAGCAAGTGAGGGCAAAGGCTGAGCCTCATGCCTCTTCTGTACCCCTCTGCCAAGTTTGCACAGAGAGTGTACCATGAAATTAGCCAGACGATTGATTTCCAGTGACAGTGGGCTGTTGGGGCCACTGGTGAGACATGGGGATATACAGGTGACACCCCATACCACAGGCTCCCCTGCTGTTTCACTCATGTCTGAGCCAGCGAATGATCGAGGTTGGCATCTCTAGGTTGAGGAGTAGGGGACTGTTTCTTTGGTGGGAAAGGTCAACTGATTTTTTAGGGACATTTTGGTCCCTCTAATTCAGTTGCTGAAGAGAGATCTCGTGAGTTGTAGCTGCAAAGAAGCGTTACTCCCCTGCCCCTAAGCTCCAAGCTGTGGCTGCGGACCTGTGGAGGTGGTGGCCGTGCTGTGGGACAGAGCTGATGAGCTGGGGGCCAGATTGTTCTGCATGCCAAACACTGTGAAAGGAATTGAGGACAGGTGAGCGCAGGTGCATAGAGGAGGCCCCTCAGCTTAAAGAAGCCCCCTAGGAGCCCCCCAAACCACTTCCATGATAAATGCCTTTGTATATGACAGAGATTCCCAAACTTTCTCAGTTCGCACATTCTAAGTGACACAGTAATTTTTTTACGTCCGACCTCCCCACCCCAGGCCAAAATTTACTGACCGTTCCATTTATTGAGTAGTTAGGTCCACACAACTTAATAGCAGTAGTTCGCACAGGGTCTGACGGATGTTGCTGTATCCCTCGAAATTTTAAAATATCCCAGGGGTTCCCCGTTCCCTGCAGCACCTGGGGTGCCTTAGTGCACAAGGTGGGAACTGTGAGCATGGGATACAGACACAACGGGGGTTGGGAGGTACTGATTTGACAGACCCTTGGTTTTCCCTTTAACTCTCTTTCTCTTGATTCAAACACATAAAACTCCCCTCGCCCCCGTTATGATTTCAGAGGCTGCTTGGTTGTCATTAACAATGTGCAGAAGCTCATTCCTACCTAGTTAACAGCTTCTCTTATTCCCTCCCATATAGTATTTGGGGCAGAAGATCATGGATCCAATATCAGCCCCCCTTCCTCAGTCAGGACTTTTCAAAGGCAGAAAAACTGAGGCATAAACCTGCTGTCTTCTTGGTTTGGTGGGACTCTAGTCAATTGGAGGTGGTGAAAACCAGAATGCTGAATTTGCACTTGCAGATCTACCAGCCAAGTCAATCAAGAAAGCCCACATCATTATATTCATTAGTCACGACAGCACAGGGAGAAGGCAGATTTCTTTTAAAAAAGATGTGGGCTGAAAACTTATTTATATATAGGCTATTATGATGTATGTATTCTGTATGTACATAGAATAAATATTTTCTTTGCATTGGAAGCCAAGCAGGAACATTATTTGAGCTCCCAATGAACTGCTGTATTTATAAAAAGATCTGAGATAAGAGCCTACTAAATTAATGCTTTTCACCTGGAATGTCCCGGGCTATGCCTCACTTAGCTCCTTTACTTCCACTTCTCCACCTCTCCCAGAAAATAAAGGACCAGCACAGAATGAGAACATAGGATGCGGTCTCTGGCCCCCTCCCTCTAGAACTTTCCCTCAGGGCCGAGCTGTCTCTATGACCGAGAGCAGGCTCTGCGCTTTCTAAGCATCCCCTTGGCTGCTGCTTCTGTGCTGCCTGCGTGTGCATGCAGGAAAGTCCTCACACTCTTGGGCAGAAAGGACATCTTCTCTAGAAACCATTCCGTTTTCCTCGCCAGGAGAGAGCATCCCTATTTTTTCAAGCAGACCACCTGGAAAAGGTGACTCAAGCTGGCGAGCACTGACCTGAGGAGCTGGTGCTGAGCCCGGGGTGCAGAGTGGAAGCGCAGGACGCCATGTTATTGGGAACTCCAAAGACTGCAGAGGAGGAGGAAGGCTGGTAAGAGGGATGTCCAGCCCAGAACAGGGCTAAAGACGCACTGGGAGAAATGCCAGCGTTGCATTTTTATATTGTGTTACATTTTTCTTTTTAGAGAAAACTTTAGGCTCTTGCCTTGCAGCATAGAACCAAACATTAGTCTATGGTGAACCTTGAGTTATAGCCAAGGGGCGGACGTAGGTCGGTCACGCCTTGAGTGGACATTTGTTTCTACCAAAGCCCCTCTTGTTAGTGACCGTTTTACAGAGAAGGCACTGGAAGCCCAGAGAAGTTAAATGACTTGCTCAAGGTCACACAGTTAATCCATGTGGAGTGAAACTAGGTTCCTTGCATCTGTTTCATGCTCTTTCCCATTACATTTTTTCTGATACACAGTGCTATATAGTCCTTTCTGTAGGGGACCCACCAAAAGAAACAACTTAGAGATTGAATTGGACTGAAGTTCCAGTGGAAAAATCTTGGGACTCTTGGCCACAGAAAGCCCCTTTAGGAAGCTTTGGGGATGGCAAATACAGGAGAGGTCATTCAGCTCCAGGTAAATGTGTGGAGGGTTCAAGAAGGAGAGGGGATGTGCGCCTCGAGTCACGTACCCGATCCTGCAGAATAGGCATTGGTGTTGAGGAGGGACGAGCTCTGGGCTGTCACGTTGTTGTGATAGGTCCCCATGGAAGACCCCGCCGGCAAGGTGGAGGACCACACGTGGGAGGGAAGGTTGGCATCCAGGATGGTTGTGTCATAGGTGCCGGACACTGGAAACAGACACAGGCAGGCACACGCCCCAGTGAGAGATAAATCAGCACCCTGTGCTGGGGTAATCCAGTGGGCTCAGTTTGCTGGGACTTTCCTGGTTTAGCCCTGAAGGTCCCACATCCTGGAAACTCCCTCAGTCTGGGGCAAACCGGGGCAGTTGGTCATCCCACTTCCATCTGAAACCTTGGAGCTGCTCTGAAAACTTGATCTCTTGGATTAGAAATTCTTGCTGTTTCTTGGTGAAATTTGAAGTAGGTAAATTTTGCTCTGGGATCTGCCCATTTCTCCTTCTAAGCCCCTCTCCCCACTTCCTGGTGTGCTGTTCCCACCAATGGGGTCTCACTCTCTATCTGTTGCTGACTCTACCTTCAAAGATGCCAGGAAGCAGTGAATGAGGCCCCTGCAGCGAGTACCTTACAGTAGAATTCTAGGCATATAGCCAACGCAGGTAGGGAGGCCCTTGATTCCAAGGCCACACTGCACGGATGGCAGCCCTCTCCTGTTAAACCCTCCTTAAACATTCCTATGTGCCAGCCAGAGCCAACGGGCACTCTGCCCCCAAGAGGCGGTTTTGGTGCTTCTTCAAAAATGAAGGCAATTCTGCCTATTTATTATATGAGAGGGAGCTAGCCACGCAGGTCATAAAGTGCCCTGAGGTTTTGGTTTTATTTATTTATTTATTTTAAAGATTTTATTTATTTATTTTTCCCCCAAAGCCCCAGTAGATAGTTGTATGTCATAGCTGCACATCCTTCTAGTTGCTGTATGTGGGACGCGGCCTCAGCATGGCCGGAGAAGCGGTGCGTCGGTGCGCGCCCGGGATCCGAACCCCGGGCCGCCAGCAGCGGAGCACGCGCACTTAACCGCTAAGCCACCGGGCCGGCCCAAGGTTTTGGTTTTATATTAAAAAACAAAAGGAAGATCACACTCTCCAGGTTTTTTTTCAGTGGTGAATGACAAGAAATCTTCGCAGCATAGCAGAACTGGCTTCTTTCCTTATCGCCCTCCAATGATCTGCTCATTCACCTTTGTGCCTCCCACAGAATCTACTTGACTACCATCTCTAGGTTATCTGTCTGGCTTCCCCCAGAGGCCTTCACCTCCACGAGGGCAGTGGCTGTGTCTGTCTTGCTCATTGCCTTTCCTCAGTGCCTGCTGCTTGGCATAGAGGAGGCGTGTAATCAATATTCACTGAATGAATGAATGAATGAATGAATGAAAATACTACAACTTTGCCCAACAGTCTTCATTTGGGGAACCTGGCCAACATGTTCCCAGGAGACGTCAAGAATTTGCTGGGAGAGAATCTCTAGGATATAGAGCCAGACTGCAGCCAGCACGTGGGAGGGTTGACCAGACTGGAGTCAGAAGAGCGCGGCCCACATTTTCACACCGCAAGAAGAGCAAATGCTCAGTGCTTTGTGAAGTCCCTGCCACAGACCGACAGGCCTGCCCGGGTATGGCTGAATTCCTGCGCCAGGGCAAATCTGCCACCTTGCTCCCTTCCTCCATGGCAGCCCAGGCTGCGGGGCTTACCTGACTGGGAGCTCGCCGTTACCGTTTTGGTCTCCACAGTGGCTTTCTTGGGGATGGGGAGGGTGTTGGAGGAATTCCGGGTGGGGCTCACGCTTGCTGATCGGCTCCCCTTGAGCAAACGCTTAACCTCATCCAATTCTGTCCCTGTAATAGAATCCCCAAATTTTCCATTAGGCCCCGGATTCTTTCCTGAGTCCAACTGCAGCGGGAGGAACATTTAAGGCTTCTGAATACCGGGAGGATGGCATCCGCGTCACAGGCTGTGACATTTTTGGTTAGCCTTATAATTTTTGCATTTTGTCAATTTATAGCACTTATCAACCTGGCACTTTGTAATGTTAATGGCCTCATAAATACAGTGCCTCTACAAGGAGGTCAAAGTCCTGGGCAGATATTCCTAATTAGACCTCATCACACACCACAGGGATGATTCTGTGCTGCAAGACCCTGTCGTCCTGGATGGGGGGAGGATCTACACCCCGGGGCAGTTAGAGAACCAGACCCCTTGAAACGAGTGGTTCAACAGTGGTCTCATCCCCTGCACAGGACGCCTCGGGAGTCGGATCCCTGACCTTGTATGCTCTGGAGTGTCAAAAGGGATCTGTGACCCATAACCCCTAAATATTATGCTGCTTTCATGTGAGTTAATTTCATGTCTGTCTGGCTGACATTATTTGTAACAAGGTGATCTAGTGGAGCAAGCTCCCTGTGCTTCTCAACGTGGCAGACAGGAAAGGAGGGAGGCATCGTGATGGGCAGAGTGTAAGAGGAGACAGACAGATTCACAGGCAACACGAGCTGGAAGACCATCCAGGCACCCCCACCCCTGAAAGCTCCATCCTTTGGGCTCAGCCCTTCCCAAGCCTGGAGGGACTCAGGTGAGACAGCGTCAGGTCTGGAGTCAGACCCCATGACTCTAGGCATTGAGCTCTTCGGGTGAGCCCCATGAGGCTGAGCCGCCTCATGCAGCATTTTCTCTTCCTACTCTTTGTACTTGGCTCCTGCCCTAAAAGTCGGGCTCATTTCACAATGTCAAATAACCCCTAAGAAGAACTAAAGGAGTCTAACATAATCAGTGGACAGAGACTGGGGAATCTCTGCATTTGAGATCAAGTTCAAACTCTCACACTCCACTTCTGACCCTTCTTTGAGCTTAGCTATCCCGTTGTGTCCCCTCCTGCTCCTGTTCCTTCAGCCGCACTGAATGCTCCTCCAACTTCTCATCATACGTCGGATCGGCTGAGTGAACCCATCCACCCTTCAGTCCCTTCAAGCGACACTACCCCAGGGAGCTTCTCCTGGTTGGCTGGTTTACTGTCTCCCCATTAGTCTGTGAACCTAAGCAGGGACTGTGACTTACTCAGCTCCTTACCCCCGGCTCCTAGCCCAGCGTCTGACTCCCAAAAGGCCGTTAGAGACGTTTTATGATTGAGTGAAGGTACACACAGGTGCACACACACACACGTGCACACATACACACACACACACACACAGAGCGGTAGCCCAGGATTCCTGGATTCTTTCTTTTCAGGAGGACAGTAACCACTTACATCGGGTGGATGGGGATGCGCTCTGCAGTCGAACCCGGATCTCGCTCTCTGTACAAGGGAAGAGACAGAGAGGCTGTGAATGAAGGAGCGTGGATCATAGTGCCTGACACTGAGCTCTGAGCAGCCGATATATCTTTGGCCTGCTCTGAGATCTCTGTGTCCTGGGAACAGGAAACCTAAGTGTGCCAAGAATGAGTGCTGCTTCAAAGGAGAGATCCTCTCCCCACACCCCGACCTACCCCCTGCACACCTCCCAGCCACCTGGAGACGTTCTGATGAAATCTCAGGCTGAGCTGGGAGGCTCCATCGTCATCAGCAACGACCAACCCCTTTTCCGTTGCCCTTTCCAATTGCTTGAACCAAGCTGCTCTCCTGCCTCCAGGGTCTCTCAGGCATTAGTGAGAGAATTCTAAAACCTATGGTGTTTACTTAGCCATTTTGGCCTCTTCAGGGCAGGAAGTTTTTGGTTTAACATTATTAGTTAGCTTCAGGGGGAACATTGGCATCCTTCAACTATCAGCTTAAAGCTGTGGCTGGTTGGTATGTTCCTAACTTTCAAGTTCCTGATGCAACGAGGCCCCTGGGAAGTCTAGACTGGTCGTTGAGAACTCGCAGAGCCTCTGAGGAATTCTGCCTTCAGCACAGCCCTGACACATGCTCCTCGCCACTTTCACCAGATTTATCAAGGGCAGCTTTCCCCAGGACCACATGTCCCTCCTAGAGCCTTATCCATGGGCAGATGCGGAGAGTGCAGAACTGTCATGGAGCCCTTTGTCCCCTGGAATAATTTGAAAAAGAAGGGCCTTTTCTCAGTTCTGATGCATAAAGGCAACTACAGTGCATCTTGTTCAAGTCAAGCGGGAGATTAGAAGTGAAACCAGATGTGGCGGCAGCATCTTCAGAGAATCCAGAGCAGACCAAACTACTCCCCAGGTCCTTACCGTGTGTCTTCACCCCTGCCTCCACATGCTTGTTAGATCACTGTCTAAATCTACCCTTCTCATCCTGGTAGAGCCAGCAAAAGATTCCTAGGATGCTGTAAACTCCTTGAGGGCAGAAACTATGCCTTATTCATTCTTCTGTACTCCTCACATTTCCTGACTCAAGGCCGGACACACGTCAGATGCTCAGGAAATACTTGTTGAATGAACTGAACTGGATCTAGTGACAGAGCTCACCTCGTGTTTGGCTCCTCCCTCTGGTTGAAGAAGATGCTGAGAAACAAAGAAAAGTAATCTTAGGCACATAGAATAGGTGGCATGCTAAATATTTTTGACATGGAGGTAGATCTATTTGGGTAGGTGGAAGAAGTTGTTTTCCTAGTGCGTTTATATCCAGATAGGAGACTTTATGGCTGGTGGATGCTTAATCAATGACAACCACATAGCCGAAGGGCAGAGAAAGTTTTGCAAGGCCCCAGTGCATTTAGGGTGTTAAGTTAGCTAAATGAATGTTAAGTCAGCTCACACTTAGAGTGTTAAGTTAATAAGTAAATCGTTTGGGAGCACGATCCATTTGGACTGGCTGAATATACTGATCAAATATGTATCAAAAGACTGCTAAATCTTCCCTTTAGGTTTTTGTTAGAGAATGCCTTGGTTTTCCCACTGTAAGCAAATAAATAAAGTTATAATCACTGTACAATCAATGATTATATCATCAATTCATATGCACAGTGAGAATCCAAGAATATGGACCAAAGACTTATGGCCAAGTGAAGATATAGCCTAGCTAGAGTTTCACTTGGCATAAAACATGCCCCTCTGAAGTTGGCTGTGGTGGAGGTGCTGGGATGTTTGGCGCTTGTGGGTTCTAACCCCTGCTCCTCTTTGCTGGGAGGTCTCTGTGCATCCTGTGGAAGGAAAAACCCTACTATTGTTGCTTGGCCTTAGGGCTTATCTGTCCAAGCTTGAGCGTTGTATGAATAGCTTGCTATTTCGGTAATGTCACTAGCACAGGTTTACCGCAGCACGTTAATGTGGCTGACAGTCCCTTAAGGTGCTTCAGGATAAGGAGCAAGGGAAAAACAGGTCAGCAGGGGTCAAACTCCTTTAGAAAAATCCATTTAACTCATGATGTTCACTCCTCCCTCCTCGCTAGGCAATTTGATCATTTCTTCAGAAAATAGGGAAAGGACATACCAAATTCCTTCCGAGGGTACTCCGGAGAAGAGTTGCCACTGGAGCTCCCTGGAGAGGGGATAAAACACTCAGTACAAATGGCTGCTTAAGCCCAAAGGGCTTCTGAGAGGGCGGGTTGTGCGGGTTGCTCCTCTCTGAACTTCACAGCCTGGGTGTCCAGGAGGAAGCGATGTGCTCTTCAGCAGGCTCATGATTTAAACACCACGCGCCTACTGGACGTAGTTGTGGCGCTCCGCTCTGCCACTGATCTACTTCTGTGGGTCAGGGTTTGAACAAAGGAAAGCAGAAGGTTTTTATTTCTTTTTTTTTTTTTCCCACTTTGCTGACTGCATTTGCCCTGTACCAGTGCTGGTGCAGGTGACCTGTCCCTGGTCAAATAAATGTGCTGTCAGCATCGGGGTGTCTCTGTGAAGCTCGTCTCGATTGTGTACCCTGTGAAAATGATGGTACCGGCCCCCATGCAGGCCTACCATCAGAAAGCAGTGTGGCGACACAATCCACCTGGCCTGGATTTTGGGCTCCTCGATACCCCCTGGCAGCTCTGGGTCTTAAATCATTTATTGGGGTTCCCATCCCTTAATCCTGCTCTCCATCACTAGAACCCACCTCCGTTCATTATTGGACCCATTTGTCGCATGGCTTGTCTGTTTTTCGCTGAAGTTGCTTCTGCGATCACCAGGAACTCCAGTAACCTTAGGAGCAGAACCCAGATGTCTTCCTCTCGCCTACTCCTCCTTGACTCTGAACACCGTCTTGAGGTGACTTCAGTGATGCTGCCTGTTCCTGGTCTTCCCGCCCCTCAGAGACTCTTCCTCCTCTCTGTGAACTCTGGCTCTTCTTTTTCCTTCTTCCCCCAACTTTATCTTCCTTTGCTCCTTTCTGCTTTTGTACCCTCTTCCTTGGCCCACTCCTTCAGTTTTCCAACTTCCACTAACATCTCTTTGTAAATGACTCCAAACTGAGTATCTGGCCCTACTTCTTCCCCAAGCTCAAGTCCTGGGCATCCTGCTGCCTACTTGGTACCCTCACCTGAAAGCTGTACCAGTGGCTCTGCTTCAGGATGAAATAACTGAACTCATCCACGTGGAGGCCTCCACCTGGCCTTCTCCTGTTTCAGTCATTGGCACCACCATGAACCCAACCAGTGGAAATCTCAGTGGAATTGCTGACTCCTTTTTCTCCCTTTCCCCCAACATTTAAGCAATTGTCAAACCTGTCAGTTCCACCTTTGCAATATCTTTCGCCTCCTGATCCTCCTTTCCTCTCCCATTGCTACCACCCTAGTCCCAGCCAAGTCTTCCTTTCCCTGGACTATTGAGCACCTTCTAACTGGCCACAGTGTTCAGCCTCTTTCCTCTCTGTTCTTTCTGCACATGGCTTCCAGAGTTCAGGTCCTAGACCTCAAATACAATCAACTCTTTTATTCAAAAATCTCTGCGGCTTCTCACTGTGTGCAGAAGAAAGTCCAAACATCATAGTCTATCACCGAATCTGAGTCTCTCAATCTCTCTTGACATAAGTACCATGCTGCTTACTACCTAAGCCCTGACTATCCTGCCTGTCTCTGCTTGTGGTGCTTCTCTTGCAGCCTGGATTGCCCCATCTTTCTATGGGGTATAATATCTTACACATCACAAAGGCCCAGATCAGATGCCACCTCCCCTATAGACGCTTCCCTGAAGACTCAGCTAGAAATGATAATCCTCTTCTACTTTGCATTATAGTTTTTATTTGTCAGCTTAACTTGTCTATTAGACTATAGGCTCCTTGCAGACAAGATCCATGTCTGATTCATTTAAGCATCCATCCAGGCATTCTGCACAGTATTAAACACATGACAAATATTTGATAAAATACCAGTTGAAAAAGTGACTGAATGGATGAATGAATGAATGAATGAATGAGTGAAGGGGTAGGTAAATCAATGAAGTCTCCAAGTAACATGAGTCCCTAAATGAAGGAAGAGGGGAAAGAAAGGTGAGGGGGCAGACCCAGGTGAACACTTAAATCTTTAAAGGATGAGAGAAGTTACTTGGGGAGGAGAGTAGTTCTCTTCTCAAGTCTGTGGGACTGATACCTTCGTAGGTTCCATGGCGGGTGATGTAAGTTTTCCGTTCAAAGGTTGAGCCTGGTGAGTTGGGCAGCGTGGAGGCAGGTGAATGAGCCCTCCTGTAACTGGAGGTGGAGGCATTGCCTCGTGTGCTTCCGCCTACAAGTGGGGAAAAGCGGCAATTCTCAGAGCACTTTGGCAGATTGACATCCAGTTGCATTAAGTGCACTCAGGCTGCTCATTATGGAAGAGCGCCCTCTGGAGGGGCCAGAGGACATCAGCAGGGCATGACAGGAGAAGTTCACCCCACATTCCCATGGCTGCTCAGAAACGGAAGGCGATATTATTGCCACTCCCCTTCCCAAGCTGACCCCTGGAAGGCAGGGAGGTCCTTTCCGTTCATGGCAACAGTGCATGGAAATGGAGAGGCTTCAGCAGGGCTTTCCTGAGGACCTGGCATTTAATCGCAGATCCCTGCTGGATAGACTAGAACATAGTCCATATGGAAGCGTCCTCCGTAGGTAGGGGCAGGCGCCTCTCTTGGTCAACCTGGCTGTTTGTATGTCTTGGGTCTCCTTTTTTAGTATCGCTCCAAGATTTTTGAAGTGGCTTCAGGGGTTATGTGTGTGGGTTTGTTCGTTTGTTTCCTTTGTTTTGTTTCAGCTTGAAAGCTACCATGAAAGAGTGTTTCTTTCTTTTTTTTTTTTGTGAGGAAGATCAGCCCTGAGCTAACATCTGTGCTAATCCTCCTCTTTTTGCTGGGGAAGACTGGCTCCGAGCTAACATCTATTGCCAATCCTCCTCCTTTTTTTCCCCAAAGCCCCGGTAGATAGTCGTATGTCATAGTTGCACATCCTTCTAGTTGCTGCATGTGGGACGCGGCCTCAGCATGCTGGAGAAGCGGTGCATGGGTGCGCGCCCGGGATCCAAACTGGGCCTCCAGTAGCGGAGCGTGTGCACTTAACCGCTAAGCCACGGGGCCGGCCCTGAAAGGGTATTTCATTGGGAACAATGGGCCTGGCTTGGATGCTTGCCGGGGAACTCTCCGTGTCAGATCCCGTGTCACCAGATTCCCTCAGCACTGTAACCCAATCCTTAAGTTTCTTTTGTTGTTGTTAATTCAAATTGTAAACCCTCAGAGTGCACACCCTTCTCTAAAAGAGATAGCTTAAGGAGAGTGATTCAGTGGGAAAGGAGCTACCTTCCCGTGAAGCCTTATGAAACTGGCAAAGAGTTAGCCATTGATGATTAAACAGCCTGTAACTATGGGGGATCAGAAGAGGCCCCCACCCCCACTAACTAACCAAAGGAGTTTGTGATGGGAGGCCTGCCCCCAGGACAGGCCATCACCATAGAGAACTCTGATGTCTGAGTGGGTCTGTGCTAAACTCATTTTTAGTTCTGGTTACTCTTTATAAAATACATTTACATTTGTAAAGAAAATCTCCATTTGTAAAGGTATGTTTTCCCTGTACCAGGAAGAAGGGAGGGATAGCCTAACCTAGAAACTTATCAGAATGGAAAATGAAGACTTAAATCTGCATGATAAACTTACCCATTGTTAACTGTGCTCTTTAGGTAATATGCTATCTGACTCCCTCTAGGTTCCTATAGGTAATATCCCCCTGGAGCCTGGGTCGCCATGGTAATGGGTGTTTGAGCTATTTTTTTCAGGAACTGAACCCCTTGTCCACTTCATGCTGGATTGAGACCACCAACCCATCAACTGGGCCCTTTTGACAGCAAGAGGTTGGAACTCCACCCTCAGGGCATGCTGATGCCGCCGTTCTGTGAACAGGTGTCCTACAAAGAGGCATGAAGGCTGACTGCGCTTGCGCAGATCATCAATTACCTCACTCTCCTCACCTCCAATCATTTCAGACCACCTTCCCCTTCCCATAAACACCCCTGAGTCCCTATTTTCGGGGAGGTGGATTTGACACTTGTTCTCCCATTTTTCCTCACTTGGCTGCCTTGTGATTAAACTCTCTCTCTCTGCAATATCGTCATCTCCGTGATTGGCTTTCTGGGCGGCGGGCAAAAGTGGACCCAGTGCGATAACACTTAATTAACTATTGTTATTTATATTAGGTACTTAATGAAAATTGATCCCATTTTAAGTAGGCTTCAAACGCGGATGATTTGAAAGTCTCACTTTCGTTGGCTTGTGTGTCTATTACACAGCTCTTTGGGGCATTTGGAACAATGAGGAACAGTTGTCGTCATCCCTCTCCCTGCAGGACTTTCTCTCTCCCCATCTGTCTGCTCTCCCTCTATCCCTCCCACCAGCAGGCACTTACTTGAGTTTATGTAGCCGCTGCTGCCATGCATCAGGCTCTGCTTCTCCAGCCGCCTCCCTCCACCAAGAGATCCCGTTTTAGCATAGCCATTGCTGGTTCCCCCTTCTGCAGAAACAAGGAGCAGGTGACAATTTACCAGTGGAGTCAGCCCAGAGGGTCCCCTCATCTCCTTGGAAGCCTTCTCTGGCTTTCCATCCAAGACGCTCTTGGTTTGGGGTCCCTGTCCCACCTGCACTGCCTGGTGCAAGCTGCCAAGCTCTCGTTTTGTTTATTTTTGATACAAATGTCAAGAGCAAATATTCTACCTGATTTAAAAGGAAAGTCTTCTGGGTGGAGCATAGTAAATTGCTTATTAGGGAAACTTAAATATTAGAAAAGATAGCTGAATGAGGAGAAGTTCCTTGAGGCCAGGCCCTGTGTTGGGCTTGCTCTTTTCAAAGGCCTGGTCAGTGGCCCAGATGTGGCAGCCTCTTGGAGGGCTGGAAGGATGAGTGACAGCTCTGTGCTGCTAGTGTTCCACCAGCAGCCTGTCATGCTCCAACCTCACCTGCTAATGGGTGGGCTCTCCCACCCTCAATCCACACCACCATCCCTCCCCACCCCTCCCCCACCACTGTGAGCCAGGCTTCCTGGGAGGTGCAGGGGTAGCTTCAGAGTTCAGATCTTGATTACAGAATCCACTAAACCTAAGGCCCTCCCCAGAAGACAAGTGGATTCAAACAGAAGCTTGACTGCTGGTTCCTTCCTCCCACCCCATGCTCTGGTTGGAAGACTTCCGATATTTTAGTGTCCAGATCAGGTAAATCTACAGAGACAGAAGATAGATTTGTGGTTTTCAGGGGCTGAGGAGAGAAGAGGGAGAATGTGGAGTGACTGCTAACGGTCATGAGGTTTCTTTTTAGGGTGATGGAAATGTTCTAAAATAAGATTGTTGCAATGGCTGCACAACTTGGTAAGTATACTAACAACCATTGAATTATACACTTCAAACTGGTGGATTTTGTGGTATATTAATTAATGTCAATACAGCCGTTAAACATAAGATTTCAGATGTTTTGGATTTGCTCAACTGGAGAGTGAGCACCTATGGGAAAGGTTACACGTGGAGACCTTCACACAAAACTTACTGAGAAGAAAGATCATGACGTGGTCACTTACTTGGTGGTAAGGATGTAAGTCTTGTAGTTACTGTTTCCGTGATAACTAGAAAAAGACAATGAAAAGATGAGATATGTAATGCACTGAAATCTCTATGTTTTGGCCAGGTCTAAAATCTTTCACAGGCTCAGCATATTAAATTAGGTTCAACATAGATTTTTATGTACTTGTGTTTTAAGGTATGTGATCTGACCCACTGTACATGAAAATCTGTGCAATAACAATGGGGTTTAATGTACCTGGAAAATAAGTTTACATGCCTTTGCAACCAAAAGTAGTTAGTTACCCACTTATTTGGAAGATGACTTGTCTTGGCATCAATGTCTCTCATTTAACAATTAGATTTAGTCCAGGCCTGGATTTGCCTTTGAAGGAGGACCAGGCCCTCAAATCACTCTCAAGTGTCTCAAGTCACATTCTTTCTCTGTACTGCCCCTTCCAAATGGCCACCCAGTCCATCTGGGGCCAATGCATCAGCCTGGCTGATTTCACTGTGAAGTGGATAATTTCCTTGTACTTCTTTATGAATTGGTGGTTGTCTCAAGGACGTCATAATTCAGTCTAAAATCTCCAGGGCCATTCCTGAGTGTGAGGAGGTGGAGGAAGGAAGGGGGGGGGGTCACTGAGTCACGTTTGGTGCTTGGTGAAATCAAGGATAGGTGAACATCAAAGACAGACTTGAAGAACCCCCCAGTCCCTTTGCCTCCCCAAATTGAGTTTCTCTAGACTCCAAATGATGGTGAGTCTATGGAGGTAATAAAAGCTTCCAGTGATTTTTAAACACCAGTTGGAAGAAAGACCTTTTGCCTCCCTGAATCACTGTCTCCCCTGCAGCAGCAGGGGGAGATGGGTAAAGATTCCTAAATCTATAGCCGGGCCAGATTTGTGCTCTGACTGTGTCTATTACCACTACCTCCCTCTGTGGCAGACATAAAGAAGCACCTATCGGGGCGGCCCCGTGGCTTAGCGGTTAAGTGCACGTGCTCCGCTGCTGGCGGCCTGGGTTCGGATCCCGGGCGCGCACTGACGCACCGCTTCTCTGGCCATGCTGAGGCCGCGTCCCACATACAGCAACTAGAAGGATATGCAACTATGACATACAACTATCTACTGGGGCTTTGGGGAGAAAAAGGGAAAAAAAGGAGAAGGATTGGCAATAGATGTTAGTTCAGGGCCGGTCTTCCTCAGCAAAAAGAGGAGAATTAGCATGGATGTTAGCTCAGGGCTGATCTTCCTCACACACACACACACACACACACACACACACAAAAGAAGCACCTATCTAGCTGAGGTCACTGGTCTTTAAATGCTTCTCGTGTGTGTGCGCACATGCCCAGGTGTATGTGTATGTACGGTATGCGTGCACACGTGCCTGTAGGTACCGGTGGTAAAAGGATAAGAGGATGGAAGAGGATGGTATGGATCATTTTGTGCCACTTTAAGCTGTGCTGCTGGCAGCTGCTCCATCCCACACCAGGCTTACTGCTGCCCCCTTGCCCTCTCCCTCTTCACACTGCATTTTCCTAATGAGTTTGGTTGTCCTAGCAGCAACATGGGGTTATGAATGTAGCAGAAACAGCATTCCACGCATACAACGAAATGGTTTTTCAGACTAAAATGGCAGCTTGATTTGAATAATAGTCCTTGAGCTTTCATTAAACCTCTCATTGTATGGACATTTGGGATTCTTTGACACATAAAAATAAATTATTTCTTAACCTAAAGTTCCGAGTCTGTGGTGCTAGAATTTTTTTATTGGAGATATATGAAAGTCACAGGATAAGTGAAAGAGTTAGAGCTGCTAAGGGGACAGTTTAAATGTCTCTGAATTTATCATTTGGGCAGTTTCACAAAGGAAATGTGACTGTTTTCAATTTTCAGTGTGGATGGCACCAGTGTCATTTTAACTTTGCCCCTGCCATAAGTGGGATATTATTCTTTTGGATTTCTGCTGTTCTGTATCCCTAAAAAGGGAAATGGTTAAAAAAACCAAGGCAAATTCATTCAGCAGAAAATTATGCAGCCATTAAAAATGCTGGTTATGAAAACTATACATTGAAATGGCAATTTTCATCTTTGAAGAAAAAGCAGAACCCATTTTGATTACAAGTATGTTAAAATAAAAATCAACAAAAGGCATCTTATTGGAAGGAATAGTATATTTAGGAATACATTTTGAACAATACAGTGAAAAAAAGCAAAAAAGAAAAAACTAAAAAAAAAATGATACAGTTGTGGTGGAATTAAGAATGAATTATTTACTGTTTCCAAATTTTTTACTACTTTTATAATGATATATATCATGTTCTTACATCTTTCAGTGACTTCAGTGCCATCTCTTGTGTTTTTCTTGGTTATATCCATACCATAGCCACCTGCGGAAAAAGCCAGAAACCATAAACAGCCATGCCTCTCACCATCACTTAGTAAGTGTAGGTCTCTACTACTCAAGCTGAGAACCAAAAACTTGATTCCTAGAACTCAAAGTATAATTCTTTCTTGTGCAGAGTTTTTACGAGTCACTCCCACTTCTTGTATCGGTTATAACAAAGAGTAATTAATAGTTCCACTTCGGATTCTATTCCTTTGTACTGGGATCTTATTTTTCAGGATCTAATTGATCAGGCTGCTCCCTGCTGAGTGTTAACGGGCTTAAACAGAAGATGGGGTGCCCTGACCTTTGACTGCGAAAGCTCCATTCTTTGCCAAAGTAACAAACAGCTGAAGGATTTCTGTCAAAGAATTTAGCACTTTCGGCTAATTTATTTTGACGTATCCCATAATATTCAGTGTTCCATATGGAGCTCGACAGATATAAGATATTCATGCTTCATTATTTAGAGTTTGGATGTGAGAATGATGTTTTAAATCAGGAAAAAAATCATTATAATGGTCATACGTATAGAACTTTGCACTTTTTCACAATACGAAACTTTCTCTTTGTAACAAACCAGACCTTGTATGCTTATTTGCAGACATAAGTAAGAAAAATATAGGAAGAAAATATATGTAAACTCTACGGAATTACATAGGAAAATACATATTTGCACATGTTCTCTATGTTCTCCCTTCACTCTCACTCTGCTTCTGGAAAGGAAAATCATTGCAATCCTGTCCACTGTGTCTTGAAGGAATGAAGCAGGGCTGACATGGGGGCTCTGGGGTGCGGGGTTTGGGCTTAAATACACAGGAGAGCACAGCAAGGATCCCAGTCCCAACTGGGCTCTTTTGGCTGTAGTTCCCAGTCTCAGGTTCTGGAAGGACTTGAAATCTGGCTTTCCCTGTGGTTCTCTCCCCACCACCCCTCAACCTTCCTTTCCTCCTGGTTTATCTTTTGGATGCAGTTCAACCTGGATTCTAGACTTCTGGGGCGAGCTACTTCTGGCCAGGATGCCCCTTGCTTGAAGATCTCTCTAGATGTCTCCTTTCAGTCTTTTTTGCCTGCGTGGTGACTTTAGGGTTGACTTATCCATTAGGCGCAATGGGCACAGTGCCTAGTCCTATCATACTTTTAGGGGACCACAAAAGGGTTTTAATTTCTTTTTAAAATCAGAAGGAAGGGGCTGGCCCTGTGGCTTAGCGGTTATGTGCTCCCGCTCCGCTACTGGCAGCCCGGGTTCGGATCCCGGGCGTGCACTGACACACCGCTTGTCTGGCCATGCTGAGGCCGCATCCCACATACAGCAACTAGAAGGATGTGCAACTATGACATACAACTATCTACTGGGGCTTTGGGGAAAAACAAAGGAGGAGGATTGGCAATAGATGTTAGCTCAGAGCCGGTCTTCCTCAGCAAAAAGAGGAGGATTGGCACGGATGTTAGCTCAGGGCTGATCTTCCTCACACACACACACAAAAAGAAATAAAATAGTTTTAAAATCAGAAGGAAAAATGAATGCAATCCAACCTGAATTATATTCTTCCAATGCAGTTATAAAATATAATTTAAATTTTTTTTTTTTTTATGAAGGAAGGGGTCAACAAAGGCAAAAGTCACTTTGGGTGACTTCCACACTGAAAACCAAGACCACATGAGACCAGCTTGGGTCAACTACCTGGTAGAATGAACCAAGGTCGGCACAAGCAGCTTCAGGGCCTGGTGGAATGTGCCAACTTCTTGCTCATCAGAGTTTCTTAAATGCAGCTCTAGGCAAAGAATGAGCCATCATGGAAAAACTCCTTGCTGGATCTGAGAAGCCACAGAAGGTCTTTGCAGGTATGTTTCTCAGAGCCAAGAGGTGGGGCTCCATAAACAATTTAACAAGGGAGTCCAGACTCATTAGAAGGCCAAACCTGGCCTGTGACTATGTCTGCATTTCAGCTATATAACCTGTATGATTTACATCATGCAAACCTACATACAACCAGATACCTTCTTTGAAATCCTTTGTTTAAGTATTAATTGCCCCCTCTACCTTTTTTTTTTTTTTTCAAATTGGTCATTAGCTGTGGACCAGGAGGCATTTTGAAGATTCAACATTCAAATGCACATGGCTGCAGGTGGGGAGCCACCTAGGATGGCACCTGAACTAATATGAAATATTATCTTGAAAGGAACTGTTTATAACAATCCATGGAAACTTTTGCTTCCCACAAGTTATTGCTTATTTTGACTCTTAATTGAAAGTTGCTGCCGGAAGCTATAAATTTGGGATTGGCTGGATTTATTGCACTTATAGCCATTAAGGCAGACTGATGACAGCTCTGTTTAGTAAGAGTCTCAGTGTCCAGGCAGCAAACCTGGCATGTGTTTTCTTTTTTTTTTTTCCTGAGGAATATTCACCCTGAGCTAACATCCACTGCCAATCTTCTTTTGTATGTGAGCCGCTGCCACAGCATGGCCACTGACAGATGAGTGGTGTAGGTCTGCACCTGGGAATGGAATCCAGGCCGCCAAAGTGGAGAGTGCTGAACTTAACCGCTAGGCCACCAGGGCTGGCCCTTGGCATGTGTTTTCTTGTTCTGTCTGTACCCAGAAAAATAAGAGACATTTCTAGGCCCCCTGCCATCTTTTCCTTAAGTCCCAATGACGGAGCCTCAAGACCTGCCGCAAAAAGCCAAGGATTCCCTAACTTCCAGAGGGTACGAAGAGACAGTCTGCTAAGAAATCAGATGCTCCCCTCCAGGGCCTGGGGGCTTCTCATGGAAAGGTACTCTGGGATAGAATGTGCCCTGGGTAGGTGCAGGTAGATGGGCCTTGCCTGTCTCTCAGCCTGAAGCCCATGGCTGTGTCCCATGGCCGTACAGAAAGATTTCTTGGGCCTGAAATGTACAGGATGGAGCTCTGTTGACTTTGCCAAAGTTCTGTCCCACATGGGTAGTCTGAAGTGGCAGGGATGTGTTGGGAGACGGATTCCTTTAAACCAAATGTAAGAGGTAGCTTTCTGTGAGTTATCAAGTGGAAAACTGTGGCTGAGGCACAAACCTGCACTGGATCATCCAATATTCCCATGATATCCTACGATATTCCCACAGGACTTCCTTTTGAAACATTTTAAATGCCGATGGTTTAAAAAGTGTAGCTAACATTAGAGAAAGGGACGTTACGTGCCTGGTACATGCCCGAGCCTGCCACTCCCAACAGTGCTCGCAGTGTGCTCTCTCAAAAACACTACTTGATGCAAGCACAGTCAAATAGCATAATTTTTAACTTCTTAGATGTTTGGGCCACTTCACTAGAACTAAGAACGAGCAAGTCACTCAAATTCTCAATTCCAATATTATGCTAATTTCCATCCATAATTCTAAGGGGCTGCTTCGTGGTTATTTCATGGCAAATGTTCTTTTGAAGATATAAAAATGATCCCGTGTCATTTTCTTACGCAAGAAACACAATTCAAAATCAGTTTTCTACTTTTATGAGTTTTTTTCCTCCCCACTTCATTTAAGTGATGTCACCTCCACCTAAAGCTATTCCAACGATGATGTGCTGTAACACTCCCACAAACAAGGGCAGACCACCGTTAGCGGTAGTACACCATCACATTGACCTTATCCTGTTCTACTGACTCATGAAACACTTGGTCTTTGATACAAAGAAGGGAGTGGAGAAGCTCAGTGTTTTTCTCTCTATTGTCTGTTTTAGGAATAAATGTTCCTATACTTTGGCTAAGGAATCACAAGTATTTTTACAGCTCCTATTACTCCAATTTCTGTACACTTTACGTTGTAAAACAAAACAACCACAAAAAGGCCAAAATGTGAGAAAACCGTCCGCTAGCTATTGATCTGTTAGTACAGAAAGGCCAAACAGTTTGACAGCCAGGAATACCAATGCCCTAGGGTTGATCGCCTCAGAGGTTCTTGTCTCTACAACACCCCAGCCATGGGCTCGCCTGCTTGCTTCCTTTGGCATCCTCAATTTTCATAATTTGGGGGTGGGGAAGCTCGGGCACCAGCTTTGTGATTAGGCTGCTTGTTTCCAGCCATGTTTGGTTAAGTCTTGCTGCAAATGAGCCAAACCATGCAGACACAGGTTTCTTTTGGTCAGGCATAATCTAAGAACGTGGTCAGTTCTTAGGTTGGATCAGTTTCACCAGTCTGAGTTTCTATCCAAGTTTGAAGCAGGACTCCTCGCCTCACTGTCCCCATGTAAACTCTGATCTGATGTCTGTGGGTGTTTTGCAGGGGCTGAGAGTAAAGCAGGCCCTCTTTGATTCTCCGACGGGCACCCATCAGGAGCTGAATGTCTGCTTTAGTTTAGTTCTGACTTAGGTCTGTGCCTTAGCTCTAAGGGAGAGCATACAGAGGCGAAGAGATACAATTCTGCTTTTCAAATGAATATCTTTTAAAAATCTCACTCCATTGATGGACATAAGAAATCCAAGTATTTGGCTACTGCTTAACTGCTTCTCAGAGGAAGTGATGGGCCAGAGGCTTTGCCTGCACTTCCAAAAGTGAAGTGGTAATTTGTCAGTGAGCAGTTCATGTGGTCCAGTGAGATACCTAAACTGGTAACTCTCACCCCAAAATAATTTTTTTTTGGGCCCAAATTGGCCAGTAAAAGTGTGTACACAGACAAATTTTTCTTTCTCTTTTCTTTTATTGTTCCAAGTTTGACTCCAGGAAGTTCCTGGATTGATTATGTCATCTCAGATACTCCACTTTACTTTAGATTGGAGCAGTAGTAATTTTAGAGTACAGTAAACGACAATGTTTGCTCAGCCCTTTGAGCTTAATCAGAACCTGCCAGCACAGAGGCCTGGGCAGCACATCGGTTCTTAGTGCTCAGGGGCTGTTTCTAGAAGCCTTACCTACACTTTACCTTTCCCTCTGAGCTGTTCCCTGCTGTCAAGGGGAGAGAGGGACAGAGAAGGACAGGGAGAGCGAGAGAGAAAGAGAGAGAAATTAAGATTGAGAAAGAAGGAATTATAAACTCATCATCTTCTAAATAAAACAAATTAACACAAGCCATTTTACAATATTGAAAGTAATACCAAATAAATCTGGCTGCTAGAGCCCAGTTTATCTTAACCGGCCTCTTTCTTCTCTTTCTGTCTGATGAATCTTTCATGTTTCTTTAAAAGACCTACCCTGAGCAGAATGCATAAACCGAAGTAATCATTTATGATCAATTAATCACTTCAGTCAGAACCCTTGAAACGAAACAACTTCATCTTATTTTCTTCAACAAACTTTAAGTTCTCAACGGCAAGCCTCAAATCAAAGTCTCAGAGAAAGGGAGAAAGGTCAGATCCTTCCTGTTACTTACCTAGTTTGAGATTTTGAAGGACTTGGAAACAACTTTGAATAAATCCCCCTCTCTCTTTCTTCCCTGATGTTTTCTTCTAGACGTTTGCAGTACCCACTTTTTTTATCCAGACCCAGCCAAGGTGTGTTAGAGCTGAGTGATCTTTCAAAAATGCTCTCTTCTCCTTCTCTCCCTCTTGTTTCTTCCAGTTCTTTGCTTCCAAACAAGTCCTGACAAAGGTGTGTCGTGGTTTACAGCGTTACTCCACCCTTCCAATTATCTGACACTTGATGGATTTAAAAAAAATCTGCCTCCAGGAATCAAACTTTATAGGAGGCAGAAAGCTTCTCCTGCCGGTGTAGGTGGATTAACCATTTATGGACCCATATATGGGGAACACGGTATAAAGGTTCAGTGGAAAGGGAATGCCTTTTTATTACTTCTTAACTTCTATAGCTAGAGAACTGCCACAGCTTGGTATTCCCCTTCCTTGCTGCCATGGCAGTAGTAAAAATCCCAGTGTGCATGATTCATGGTGTAGCCAGGCATGTGGAGGGCTTGAGGTCAAGGTGCCAGAGCCCTAGAAAAACTGTGAAGTTGGCAGGATTTATATTCAAGACCTATTTCCCCTATAGATGCCTTTGTCCTCTTTCTCCCTTTCTGACCCAAGCCAGCTCAAGCCCACCTGGAGGAAACAGTAGGTGAACTAATTCAGAATAAGATGTTAATGACTAAAAATGTGGAGCAATTGGTGGCATAGGGGTTCATTTTTTAAAAGAGGTAACCAGATGCAGTAATGCTGATTCCAAAGAGTGACACGTTAGTGACAGGATTTTAGGCATTTAGCCACCTCAGTAATGGAAAGAGATAGTGCTGAGGAGGGTTAAGGACCTTTTTTCCCCTCAAATCAGCAATCACATAGTCTCCATACACCCAAGACATGTGTGGACTCCCAGAGGCCCTGTAACTCCAGGTACATTCCATGGGGACATTAGACTTCTCTAAAGGGTCAATTTGCACCAATCTAGATAATGCTCAGGAATACCTGGATAGCATCTGGCTTACTGGCACCCCTAAAGACTAACTTGAGACACTTGGTGTTGGTAATATGGGAAGTCTGAACCTGGAACTCACTCAGGTGGTTCTTTGGAGCCATAGCATCTTCTCGGGACCCAACATCAGGTTTGAATTCCCAGTCCTGAGGCATCATTTCAAGGTCCTGGAGGGGAGCTGTAGGATTTCTGTAGTTTAGTGCCAATCAATGTCTGCACTTGCTGTTGTGGGCACTCACATCGCATGGAAGGGTAGCAGACCACTGAGCACCACCCATGGGGTTCTCACTCTTAAGCTCCCAATATTCTGCATTGGAGTCACATTTCAGAACACTTTCAATAATCTAGAATGTGACACTATTGGGTTCTTGCTTTCTGGGATATTCCCGCCTTCCTCAAATAAATACTTACTCAACATGTCGGCTGTTAATGGCACAGGAGAATAGCATTGAAGAATCTGGAAGATAGAGAGCTTTCAGAATAAAATTGACATAGCCTTGAATCATTCATTCACTTATTCATTAATTCATGAATTAAGCAAAAATATATTGGCTCTTTCTTGGAACCAGGCACTGAACCATATGCCAAGAGTTCAGTGGTGAAATATAGACATTCTCCGTCCACATGGATTCACAGTTTAGTGGAGGAAGATAGGTCTTAAACAATGTATTACTCTGCTAGAGCTGCCGTAACAAAATTCTGGTTGCTTAAACAACAGAAATTAATTTTCTCACAGTTTTAGAGGTTGGAAGTCCAAGATGAAGGTGTTGGCAGGTTTGGTTTCTCCTGAGGCCTCTCCCTGGGCTTGCAGATGGCTGTCTTCTTGCTCTGTCTTCACATGGCCTTTTCTCTGTGCGTGTACTCCCTGGAGTCTCTATATGTCCTCATCTCCTCTTCTTCTAAGGACACCAGTCAGATTGGATTAGGGCTCATCCTAATGGCCTCGTATTAACTTAATTACTTCTTTAAAAGGATCATCTTCAAATACTGTCACATTCTAAGGTACTGGGGATTAAGCTTCAACATCTGAATTTTAGGGGGACACAATTCATAAAAAATTACGTACATAATAAACAAATATGTACCAATATACAATTAAGAATGTGATAACTATTATAGAGAAAGAATTCTGGATACTATGAAAGAGTGGAAGAGGAGACATAATCTTGAGGAGGGATGTAAGTGAAAGTCCTGCTAAGAAAGTGACATTTAAACTGATAGATGAAGATTGAATAGAGACTATACAGGTGAAAGGAGGGGTTGAGAATGTTCTAGAATTTAGATAGGGGAAAGGTATTTGACAAGGCTCTGCAGTGGAAGAAAAATGGTAAGTTTGAAGAAGAATGATGCCAATATATTTAAGCGCCAGAGGTAGGCAGGGGTTAGATCACACAAGGCCTCATAAATCTTACGGTGAGGTGTTTTTTTGGTACTTGGCAAATATTCTTAAATTGACTTTAGGGAGCAACTCTATATAGGCACTGCATGAGTGTTTGGATTATTAAGAAAGAAGAGAGACTGGAACTAAGATTTTCTAAGGTCTATTATGTGCCAGATATTTTACATACATTATCTCATTTAAACCCTATAGCAACTCTAAGAGGTGTGTACTATTATTATCTTCTTTTTTTTTATGCTTTGTGGGGAAGTTTGATTCAGTCAGTGGCAAAAGTAAAGAAACTGGAATTTAAGAAAAGTTACAGCAGTTTAACATTATCATTCAAAAAGAAAAATTACTGTCAAAATTAGCATAAAACATTGTAATAATGCACATCAAGGAAAGATTTCTTAGTGGTTGCATATATATATATTAGGTTGTCTTAATTAAGCTTATTCTTAGGCTTAATATTAAGTTTTGTATTATAGGATAGAATTTGAAAAATATTGTTTATTGCCAACAACGTGCAAAAGAAGACAACAAAACGGAGATCGGAAACAAGACCTTCAAGAGTGGAAATTCTTTCAACCCTTGTTTGAAATGCTTATCATTAGTCTTTGCCCTTCAGTATCTGCGTGCACTTCGTGAATGGGATATATCACGGAGGTTAGACTTTCTACCCTGATGCAACATGCCTAGCCTAGAATCCTAGCTACAACCTCTGTGGAACAAGGAAGTGAGGCTGTCTACCCACCTTTGTCAGCAGCTGGCAGTATCATCTTCATTTCATAGCTGATAAAAGTGAAAGTGACATTCAGAGAGGCTGAATAACCAGGCCAAAGATTTTACATCTAATAAGTGGCTCCAGAGCGGGGAGAGGGGCTGGAAATTAAGTTAATAATTGATCACGCCTACATGATGCAGCCTCCCTAAAATCCCAGTAGTATGGGTTTCAGAGAGCTTCCAGGTTGGTGAACACATCCATGTACTGGGTTGGGGACGTGACACATCTCAACTCCATAGGAACAGAAACTCCTGTGCTCAGGACCCTCGCCCTATATATCTCTTCATCTGGCTGTCCATCTGTGTCCTTTATCACATCCTTTAATAAACTGGTAAACATAAGTAAGTGTTTCCCTGAGTTCTGTGAGCCACTCAAGCAAATAATCAAATCCAAGGGGGAGGAGGTATGGGAACCTCCAATTTGTAGCCAAGTCGGACAGAAGTTGTGGATAAGCTGGAGACCTGCTACTCGCAATTGGCATCTGAAGTAGGGGGGCAGTCTCGTGGGAGTGAGCCATTAAGCTGTGGAATCTGATGCTATCTCCAGGTAGATAGAGTCAGAATTAAGCTAAATTGTAGGACACCCAGCTGGTGTCCCAGAGAATTGGTTGGTGTGGGAAAACCCCCACATCTGATGTCAGAAGTGTGTGAGTTGGTAGTAGTGTGAGAGTAAAGGAGACACAGGAGGAGGCTTGGGAGACTTTTTCCCACACAGTGGCCGAGCCTACATTGCTCTTGACCCTTGAACCCTCGTTTCTCACTGCCTTGTGTATTATTAAAATGTAAGGATGCCTATAGCTTTGAAAAGAGAATAGGCAATGTCAAAAGAGATCAGGCTGAGGGCAAATGACAACTTAAATAAGAACTAAAACCACCTGAAGGATGGGGATATTTTCAATCATCAGCATTATGGTGTTGGTGTAATTTATTGATGATTTTAGATAAAAATCTGTCTATTAGGATTTGGCAACCATAGACCAATCAATTATTCAACTATAACTACTATATAAAACCAAATATCCTCACCAATCATTGGAATCAGCATGGCTGTTTTTTTTCTTCCTTTGGGGTCCTGTAATAACATTGATATTCTCCAGGGACAATGGAAAAGTCAGACCCAAAATAGATAAACCCCAAAGTAATGCATCCAGTAGTTCATCCTTAATTCCCCTCCAAGGTAACTCAATAGCTAATAAGCCTGTGTGTGTGTGTGTGCCTGCACCTGCATATTCACATGCGCGCGTGTGTGTGAGTACTGTTGAGAGTCCTGTACTAGGCCCTTTGCAAAGAATTCAAATGCTTATATTCTAGTTACTCATGAAAGTTCATAGTTTATCATGCTTGGCAAAACCATTTATAATAAGACATTATCTTGGTGCACGGAATGAAAGAAACCTCATGTTCATTCAACATTCATATATTAAGTTACTATCATATGCCTGGTACTAAGGGAGTTGTCTTTTAAATGTTTTTAATTAACTGGAAAACAGCAAAATTCTTGCTAAAATGAAGGAACAGAGAGTCAGATTTAGGAGACAGCAGTGACTAGGACACCGGAAAGGTGTTTCTTGTTCCCTGCTCCATTTGGAGCTGCATTAAAGAGTCACATTTAATCAATTTTTGATGGACCAGAAAGAAAATCTCCTTAAGAGGCAACCGGAAAAATATTCATCCTGCCCAAATTATCTTATTTAAATAGTTTGAGGAGAAAGTATGTCTGTTCATGTGTAGCCCAGATTGGCACCTGGTGACCAGACTCATCACTTGCTGAGCAACGTGAGTACAGGTGGACCCCATATTACGTGGCTGACGAGTTTCTGAAACGTGATGTGTAAATCGAGTTTTTGGTGACCAGGCTGAGCGTTTTTGTCAAATGGCTATTCACTACCTCATTAATCTTTGTGAACACAGATTTTTCTTTATCTGTTTGGTTTAAAGGAGTGTACCCTAAAGGTGAATTTCTACCTATTCTATGACTCTCCTCCCATAATACAGCATCACATGATAGTAATATGATGTTCTTATGACACCTTCATCCAGGGATCCTAAAGCTTTGGGACACGTTTGCTTTGCATTCCTAAGAGACAATAAGAAGTAAAGTTCACTGAGAAGGAGGTGAGAGAGAATAATTTTATATTTGATAAGATAATTCCAGTATCTACAATCATTGATTCTTCTCTTTTGTTGGACAGTAAATCCACTGATTTTTAAAAAAAATGAAGTCCTATATATTGAAATAAAAATGATACAATTATTTGTTCCAGTTTGCCTATTTCTAAGACTAGAAGACCATATTTCTGCCTAGCTCTCCCTTTGGTTAGCATGTACTCCTGGATGATAAGACTTCCCTGTAAGCAGTTATGACAACAGCATATGTCGCAGTATATGGAGCAGTTTGACTTTTGGAAGGATGCGGCTGAGAAATAGTACCAACTCCTACCCTTTACATGTGGTCTTAAGGTCTCCATCTCTTTTTCCTGTCTATAATCGTTCTTGAATTGTTCCCAAACTGTATTTCTTGCTGCCTCTTTATAATAACAAAGCATGCTAGTTTCCTTTCTTCCATTTCTAATTTCAGATCTATTCATTCATTTATCCGTTCAAAACTCATACATATTTGTTGAATGAGTAAACAAATACCTATTGAGTGTCTACTATGGGCAAGGCATTGGGTGTATAGACACAATTGAGGATGAGATGTAAAACCTTCCTTCAAGGAATTTACAACGTAAAAAAAAAAGATATATGGCTATATTCACCACATATACAAATAATTACAATATAAGAGAATGTAAGGTAAACCATAAGAGAGGTAAGAACTATGGAAATCCGCTTCCAGCTGTGGGCGTCAGCCAATGCTTCATGAAAGAGCTGTCATTTGAGCTGGACTTTAAAGAATGAGTGATATTAAGAAGCGCAGGGTGGAGCTGGAATTTTGAGCACAGAGTCCAGTGTGAGAGGCACTCTTTCCTGTGAGGAAAGAGTGAGGCTTGGGTGGAGGATGGTGAAACATATTGTGAAAAAACAGTAGATAGGGAGAGGTTGGAAGTGTAGGATGTGCCAGTCTGATCATGGGGAATCTGAAATGCCATTTTGAGGAGCATCTGTGTCGTTCTGTGGGTGAGGGGGAGTTATGAGAAGTCAAAAAATGAAACGATGAGAGCTGAGCTGCAAAAAGATTAATTTGATGTTAAGGTAGAGAGTAGACCAGAAAAGAAGAGATGAGATAGTGAGACTGATCAGGACACTGTGGCAATAGCATGGGTGAAAGATAAAGGGCCTGAAGTTTAGCAAGGCAAAGACGGAAAAGGAAAGGAACCGAGGCGGGCAGAGACAAGGCATTTAGTGACTGCTGTTAGGATGAGAGAGAGGGCAAGGCCTAGGATGACGCTGAGATTGTCCAAGCCAACCAGTGACCACAGAAACTTCCCTCCTTTCCCTGCCAAGTGACCTTCCTCAAGGTCCGCCTGCCAGAGCTTACATTTCAGTGGAGGATATGAAAAGAAAAAAAAGATTATTCCCTTTGGTTTGGACTCTTCCCTGCCCCATTTTGTCCTATGTTCGTTACCTAACACATTACCAACGGGACGTTTAAAAAATGGTTTATTTTCTGTCTTGACGAATTTAGATATTAAGATAATAGGATAATATTAGAATATAGACTGGATTAGAATATAGAATTTAGATTCCAAAAGGTTCCTGTATTCATGGGAGAAATGCAAATCTTCTTGTCTGGGAGGGAAGTCATTTCTAGTCTTATGTTTGGCAATGTTTACCTGCCCACCCTGGCAGTGTTAAGCCTCTAAGAACTGGGGCAAGCCAAGTTATTTGCACTTTATTTGCTCGGAAATGACATGGGGGGGATGTCAGAAGCATCAAGGTGATGAAAAGTTCAATACTACTCATAGAAAAAGATGTGCTCTCAAAAGTGAATTATTTAATATAAATAGACCAGTTGTTTAAAATGTGTGTTAGGCTTTATTCCCATTAGGGAGCAAGGAAAAACAATTCGACAAAATAGCAGGAAGCTACCCAACAGGAGGATTCATTACTGGATTTTAATGGCTTTTAGCCCAAAGATCTGAAAAGTCTGTGTCAGGTGATGAGCATTCTCATGTACTGGAGGCCATGATTCAGAAGACAGGCTTGGTTTTCATAAAACATGTCCACACAAGGACTGTCTTCATTAAGATGAAGACCGCACCCTATTATCTGGTTTGTGGTTACCACTATTTTCCTCACGGGTATATCTCTAGTACACAGACTCATGCTGAAAATCAAGTCTCATTGCCCACATACTCATTGACTCAACATCCCACTGATTATAACACTCATCTAAAAGTTTCTGAACTACTGTTATGCCAGTGGTTCCCAACTTGTGTTTTGGAGGCCCTGGTGTTTAACCATTTGCCAGAATCAGATGTAAATCAGATAATTTAAATTCAGTAAAATTCACCCTTTTATTGTCCTGTGAGTTTTGACAAATGCATATAATCGTGTAACTACCACCAAATTCAAGATATAGAACAATTCTATCAGATCCCCAAATTTTCTTGTGCTCCATTGTAGTCCACCCCCATCTCCAGCCCCTGGTAGTTCCTACTCTGTTTTCTATCCTTATAGCTTTGCCTTTTCCACAATGTGGAATGATACAATAGATAGCCTTTTGAGCCTGGCTTCTTTGACTTAGCATCTGAGATTCATCCATGTCATTATGTGCAACCTTAGATTGTCTCTTTTTATTGCTGAATAATATTCTGTTGTTTGCATATACAATTTTATACATTCATATGTTGATGGACATTTGGATCGTGTCCAGTTTTTGTCAATTGTGAATAAAGTTGCTTATAAACATCATGTACGAACATAAGTTTTCACTTCTCTTGGGTAAATACTTAAGAGTGGAATGTTAGCCTAGGTAAATATATATTTAACAAACTGGCAAATTGTTTTACAAAATATTTGTACCATTTTGGATTTCCACCAGCAATGTGTGAGAATTCTTGTGGTTCCACATCCTCACCAGGTTTTGATATTGTCCATTTGTTTGATTTTAGCCATTCCAATGTGTGGAGTAGTATTTCATTATGATTTTAATTTGCATTTCTCTGGTGACTAATGATGTGGATCATCTTTTCATGTGTTTATTTGCCATTCATATATCTACTTTGGTGAAGTGTCCAAATCTTTGCCTGTTTTTGAATTAGGTTGTTTTCTTGTTATTGAATTTTGATAATTCTTTATATATTTTGGATACAAGTCCTTTATCAGATAGATATTTTTCCAAATTTTTATCCCAATCTGTGGCTAGACTTGCCATTTATTAACAGAGTCTTTTGGAGAGGAAGTTCAACTTATCATTTTTTTTTCTATTATGAATCAAATTTTAGAGCCATGTCTAAGAAATCTTTGCCTAACTCAAGTTCACAAGGATTTTCTCCTAGAAGTTTTATTATTTTCAGCTTTACATTTATGTCTGTGAAACATTTGGAGTTAATTTTTGTGTAAGCTGAGAGGTATGGATTAAGGTTCATTTTTTTCCTAACATGAGGATGTCCAGTTGTTCCAACACCATTTGTTGAAAAGATTATCCTTTCTCCGTTGAATTACCTTTGAAAATTTGTCAAGAATCAGCTACTCATAAAAGTTTGGGTCTATTTCTGAGTTCTCTACCATGTTCCTTTCATCTGTTAGCCTATCTATAGCTTTTTTAGCCTATTGATGTGATGGGTTATATTAATTGATTTTCAAATGTTGAACCAGCCTTCTGGGATAAATCCCACTTGGTCATGGTGTATAATTCTTTTTATACATTGTTGAATTTGATTTGCTAGTATTTTGTTGAAGATTTTTGCATCTACGTTCACGAGAGACAGTGGTCTTTAGTTTAATTTTCTTTGGTCTTTAGTTTAAAATGTCTTTGTCTGGTTGTGATATTAGGGTAATGTTAGCCTCATAGGATGAGTTAGGAAGTATTCCCTCTGCTTCTAACCTCTGAAAGAGATTGTAGAGAATTAGTATAATCTCTTCCTTAAATGTTCGGTAAAATTTACTAGTGAACCCATCTGGCCTGGTGCTTTTTTTTTTTGAAGATTATTAATTAACAATTCAATTTCTTTAAGAGATATAGGCTTATTCAGATTATCTATTTCTTCTTGTATGAGTTTTGGCAAATCACATCTTTCAAAGAATTGGTCTATCTCATCTAAGTTATCAAATTTATGAACATCGAGTTATTTACAGTATTCCTTTATTATCCCCTAATGTCAATAGGATCTGTAGTGATGTCCCCTCTTTCATTTCTTTTGGTGAGAAAGATTGGCCCTGAGCTAACAACTGTGCCAATCTGCCTAGTATTTTGTATGTGGGACACTGCCAAAGCATGGCTCGATGAGCAGCGTGTAGGTCCTCACCCGGGATCCGTACTTTGAACCCCGGACCACCGAAGTAGAGCACATGATTCTAACCAGTACAGCAGTGGGCCGGCCCGTCTTTCATTTCTGATATTAGTAATTTATGTTCTCTCTTTCTTAGTTAGCCTGGCTAGAGGCTTATAAGTTTTATTGATCTTTTCAAAGAACCAACTTCTGGTGTCATTGATTTTCTCTATCGATTTCCTGTTTTCAATTTCATTGATTTATGCTGTAATTCTTATTATTTCTTATCTTCTACTTACTTTGAATTTAATTTGCTCTTCTTTTTCTAGCTTCCTAAGGTAGAAACTTAGATGATTGATTTTTAGATCTTTCTTTTTTTCTAGCAGATGCATTCAATGCTATAAACTTTTCCATAAACACCTCTTTCACCACATACCACAAATTTTGGTAAGTTTTATTTTCATTTTTATTTAGTTTGAAATATTTTAAAATTTATTTTGAGATTTCTTCTTTGAGCCTGTGTTATTTATAAGTGTGTTATTTAATCTTCATATATTTTGGGATTTTCCAGTTATCTTTCCGTTATTGATTTCTAGTTCAATTCTAGTTCAACTGAGATCAGATATTGTACAGTTTCTATTCTTTTAAATTTGTTAAGGTGTGTTTTATGGCCCAGAACGAGGTCTATCTTGGTGAATGTTTTGTGTGAGCTTGAGAAGAATGTGTATTCTGCTGTGTTGGATGAAGTAGTCTATAGATGTCAATTATATCCAGCTAATTGATGGTGTTGTTGAGTTCAACTATGTCCTTACTGGTTTTCTGCCTGCTGGATATGTCTATTTCTGATACAGGGGTGTTGAAATCTCCAACTACGATGAAATCTCCAACTATGATAGTGGATTCATCTATTTCTCTTTGCAGTTCTATTAATGTTTGCTTCATATAGTTTGATGCTCTGTTTTTACGCACATACATGTTAAGGGTTGTTATGTCTTGTTCTAGAATTGACCTCTTTATCATTATGTAATACTTCTTTATGCCTGATAACTTTCATTGCTTCAAAGTCTTCTCTGTCTCAAATTAATATAGCTACTCGTGCTTTATTTAGATTGTTATCACGGTATGTTTTTCTCTAAGATCTTTTCATTTTTAATCCATACTTTTAATCTATATGTTTCTTTATATTTAAAATGGGTTTCTTGTAGACAACATATGGTTGGGTCATGTGTTTTGATCCACTCTGACAATCTCTGTCATTTAATTGGTGCATTTAGACCATTGACATTCAAAGTGATTCTTGATATAGTTGGATTAATATCTATCATATTTGTTACTGTTTTTTATTTGTTACCCTTGTTCTTTGTTTATATTTTTATCTTCCATTATTTTTCTGCCTTTTGTGACTTTGAGTATTTTATATGATTCCAGTTTCTCCTTTCTTAGCAAATTAGTTATACTTCTTTTTTAACTTTTTTTAGTCATTGCCCTAGAATTTGCCATATACGTTTACAATGGAAGTCCACATTCAAATAGCGCTATACTGGGCCGGCCCCGTGGCTTAGCAGTTAAGTGCACACGCTCCGCTGCTGGCGGCCCAGGTTCAGATCCCAGGCATGTGCTGACGCACCGCTTCTCTGGCCATGCTGGGGCCGCATCCCACATACAGCAACTAGAAGGATGTGCAACTATGACATACAACTATCTACTGGGGCTTTGGGGGAATAAATAAATAAATAATTAAAATAATAATAATAAAAAAACCCAAATAGCACTATACCACTTCATGGGCAGTGTGAGTACCTTATAATAACAAATTAATACTAACTCTTCCCTCCTATCCCTTGTATCATTGCTGTTTTTCATTTCACTTATATATAAGCATACATAAGCATATATTTATATATATATAATATGCATAAACATACACAATTGAATACATTGTTGATATTATTATTTTGAACAAATTGTTATCTGTTAGATCAATTAAGAATAAGAAAAAGGTAAGTTTCTATTTTACCTTCACTTATTCCTTTTTCGATGCTCTTCCTTACTTTCTGTAGACATGGGTTTCTGACCTATATTATTTTCCTTCACTCTAAAGAACTTCTTTTAACATTTATAGGAAGATAGGTCTATTGGCAACTCATTCTCTCAATTTTTGTCTGGGAAAGTCTTTATTTGTCCTTACCTTTGCAGGATAATTTCACAGGGTACAGAATTCTAGGTTGGTGGGTTTTTTTCTCTCAACACTTTAAATATTTCATGCCACTCTCTTCTTGTTTACATGGTTTCTGAGGAGAAGTCAGATGTAATTCTTATCTCTGTTCCTCTATGGGTAAGGTGTTTTTTCCTCTGGCTTCTCTCATGATTTTTTCTTTATCTTTTATTTTCTGTAGTTTGAAGATGATATACTTATGTATAGTTATTTTTTTGGTGCTCATCCTGCTTGGTGTTCTCTGAGCCTCCTGGGTCTGTGTGTTTGCTGTCTGACATTAATTTGGGGGAGATTCTCAGGCATTATTGCTTGAAATGTTTCTTCTGTTCCTTTCTTTATTCTCCTTCTGGTATTCCCATTACATGTATGTTATACATTTTGTAGTTGTCCCATAGTCCTTGGACATGGTTTTTTCTTTTTTAAGTCTTTGTTCTCTTTATTTTTCAGTTTTGGAAGTTTCTATTGAAATAGCCTCAAACCCAAAGATTGTTTCCTCAGCTGAGTCCAGTATACTAATAAGCCTATCAAAGGCATTCTTCATTTATGTTACGATGTTTTTTATCCCTAGGATTTCTTTTTGGTTCTTTCTTAGGATTTCTACCTCTCTGCCTACATTACCCATCTGTTCTTGAATACTGTCTACTTTATCCATTAGAGCACATAGCATATTAATCATAATGCTTTAAATTCCCAGTCTGATAATTTCAGCATCCTTGCTATGTCTGGTTCTGATATCTGTCTGTCTCTTCAAATTGTGTTTTTTTGCCTTTTGATATGCCTTGTAATTTTTTCTTGATAGCTGGACATGATGTGTACAAGGACCTGCTGTAAACAGGCCTTTAGTAATGTGGTGGTGAGGTGTGGGAAGAGGGGAAGCATTCAATAGCCCTATGATTAGGTCTCAGGCTTTTAGTGAGCCTGTGCCTCTGGACTGAACTTCACAAATGTTTCTCCTTTTTATTCTTCCCCTTAGGTGGGACAGCACAACTAAAGGGGGCTGGAGTTGAGTATTTCCCTTTCCCATCAGTTAGGCTCATAGTAATACTCCAGCAGATCAGACTCTAGTTAACTAGTTTCCCTTAAGTACAGACCCTGTTGAGCGTCTCCAGTAATTTGTCAGTTACAGTTCAGCGTTTCCTATCCCAGCACTGGGTCCTGTGGTGGTTTCTGCTCACGAGCCTCCCTCTGGTAGTCCTCTACTCCCTGTATTTGCCTGTCTTTCCAATCTTGGGGGCAATAGTTTGCCCTGTGTCCTCACCTTTCTTAGGATTCAAGGAGAGTTGTTGATTTTTCAGTCTGTTCAGCTTTTTATTTGTTAGGATGGAGTGGCAACTTCCAAGCTCTTTACACACAGAACTGGAAACCAGAAGTCTCTATTGTTTTTGTGTTCTCAATGTCATTGATTTCTGCTCTTATCTTTATTATTTCCTCCCTCTGCTTACTTCTAACGTTGTTTATTGTTTCTTAGGATGGAAGCTTAGATAATTAATTTGATGTCTCTCTTCTCTTCTAACATTTACTGTTGTAAGTTTCTTTCTACACATCATTTTTGCTACATCCCACAAATTTTGATATGCCGTGTTTTCATTTTCATTTGAGTTAAGATAGCTTCTAATTTTCCATGTGATTTCCTTTTTGACACATGAGTATGTCATTTAATTTTAAAATATTTGGGGGAATTTTCCAAATACTTTCTGTCATTAATTTCTAGTTTATGTTGTGGCCAGAGAACATACTTTGCATGATTTCAATCCCTTTAAATTAGTTGAGGTTTGCTTTATGTTCTAGAAAGCCTTTTTGCATGAATGTTTCATATATACTCAAAAGAAGACTTTTGAAATTAGTTAAAATTTTTACCTGGATTCTTCTTACCTTATTATAAGGTGACTGAGTTCTTTCTCCTGTGTCCTGCTACAGGTGACTAGTATTGTGCTCTGTCTCCTGAGAGAAAGGCTTGCTTTCTCTTAATTTCAGGCTGCTTGATCACCCGGCAACCTCAGCTATCTGAGGAGTTCAAGGGAATTTATGGTTTTGTATTTAATCTGGATTTTTATTGTTAGTGTGGGAGCAATGCTCATTTCAGCTTTCTATACTTCAGGCATATGTGGAAATTCTAAAATTAAAAAAAAAAAGGCAATAAGGTGGGAATTTTAGGACACCAAGAGACTTAGACAATCAAAGCGTTATTCCGTTGTTTCTTTATTCTCTTCCCAACACAATATTTGAGATCATTCAAATTTTTCCACATACATGTTTCAGCCCTCTGCTCGTGAGATTTCTTCTTTTTTGACCTAGGTGGAATACCCACTTTTTGACTGGGAGCAGGTGCAGTGGGTTTTGCCTACCATAAGGTGACTGTTTCAAAAACAATTCTGACCCCTTTTATGATGACTCTTGTGGCAGAAATGATTGGCAGTGATGATATCCAATCATAATCTCTGTGATCTCATTTGAGGCTGGTTCAGTGGGCAGATCTGTTTTTTTCAGTAGCAACATTAAATAGTAAGAAAGCATTACATGTTACATGTGTTGCAATATTTGAGATTTATCCTCTAGGAAAGATGCACACATGAGTTAGGGTGATTTACTTTAGAGCTATTAATTTCATTTTTGTCCCCACAGAAGAATACAAATCATTAATAGTGTGGTGAGTGTTAATGGAATTTGGTGTTATAGAGAGGATTTGACCAAGGATTTCCAGAATATATAGGAGCAGAAGTGGGCACAGTATATGACAAGTTATTACCATGGCTCTATGCCCAGCACTCTGTGTAGACTGAGAATTTATTATCTGTTATAGTAGTGTTATAGTCATGGTGGTTGCCTCCTGATTCTATCCCCAAACTGTACATCTTAATCCATTGCCCTTGTTAGTCATGGATTTAGGAGGGAAATGTGACCCTTTTCTGGTCAATGGTACCTGAAGAAAGCCTATCCAGGGACTTTTGGGAAAGGTTTAGTGCATCTAAGGAGACAAAAAAGAGACAGCTTTTTTCTTTTTCAGGATATTGTTAGGTCTGGAAGTGATGTGGAAGTGCTAAAACACTACAGCCTCAAGGACAAAATCATCACAGTGAGGAGATGAGACTTGGAAACATCCTTGCTCCTCAATGACAACACTGAGCGTCTGAATGAACTGTCATGGAGCCATCCTATCTCCAGATTCCTGGTATGTGGGATCAAAAACTTCCTTATTATTTAAACCAATTTGAGTTTGCTTGTTTTTGCTATGGCATTTGGGGAAGTTGTCTAAGATGCTTTTTGAGGCTCTTAACTAGCCTAAATACTGAGGAGCTTGAAGAATTACCAAAAATTGTGGACCGAATCTACGTCACTGAAATCTCGTGCAAGTTTTAGCAATTCTCAATGATGAAATTAAACAGAATAACCCTGCTCTTGATGATTTTACCATCCATTCACTTCTCCTGGAAGTAAGAAGTCAGCTCAGCCACCCTGCACACTAACAGGATGCTTGCAAGGGCAGGATAGTTAGTGTGGCAGAAAATCAAATATGTTTTGTACGGTAATTTTTTTGCCACGTACCTTATGTTTATCAGATTGTGTTCATTGCATCCATATTAAGTCAAACAGCCACAGTAGGAAGAGTACCTGAAATGGGGTACTAAAATTTATCATTTCTGATTATCTCAAATCCTCCACCTCTTTGGCCTGTAGCTGGAGGACTTCATTAAAATTTTAGATGGCCCAAAAATTGATAAAAAGCCAATGAGCAGTCCCTCTCTTTCCCCAGAACTAACAAGAAGCAACTTTACCTTCGATATAATTATTTTATAACAATCCTGTGTAACTTGCAAGAATATCATAAAGTTCGAGAAGTGATCAATTAACAATATATTACCATAATTTAAATAACATTTTAATAGGTGATTTTGGAAGGAAGTCGACAATCTAAGCTGAAAACCTGGAAAGACAAACCCAGCCTGAGAAGAAATATCCAAGTTGGTCACAGCCATATTGATTTACCATTTATGGAAGCCCACACCAATGTTCAAGGCTGCCTGTTTTCTTAGCGATAACTTCTGGGTAGAGAGCAATGTTCTTGGCACAGGAAAAGCACAAAAGGGGACTTTTCCTTTAATGGGATAAAAATGCAGCAGGTATGTGACCCTTGGGTTTCCATTTTCGGTTTGTCTGGGTTAACCCAGGCAGCTGAGAAAAGACTAAGAGAGTTAAGACGTTTATGTAAACCTTAACTTATTGGATCAGCCTATGGGGATTTTTTTTTTTTTTTTTTTTTTTGGGTTAGGAGAGAGAAACACAAATGAGCGACTGATGAAAGACAGGAGAGTTTACTCTGACGCTCAGACAAATGGGGTTGGGGGTAGGGTAGAGTGAGAGGGACTTTCCATTAGTTCCAAGATCTGAGAAGTTAGTGGTCAAAGGGGATTTCATCACAAAAGCTGGGAAGAGTTTCTGAAATAGAAAGTTAATTTCCTCAGATCTCACATGACAGAAAAGCTCCACAGCAATGACCTACTTGTGCTCCCAGGAAGTTCTCGCAGCCCTTTAGACTGCCAGCTTTACTAAAGTCTGTGTACTCAGCCTGGAACACCCTCAGGCTGGGGAGAAATGTAAGAGATCATTAGCTATTTTGCAAAATCAGCATAGTGTTAAGCCTGACAATAAAGCTAAAAAGTTCAGGCTTCTTGTAACAACTTGGGAAGGAGGCCTTACAAGCAGCCACAGATTTCCTTTCCGCATATGGAGATGGAGACTGTTCCGCTACTGGGAGATCAGTACCCAGTTAGAGAAAGAAGAACACAAATCAGAAAAGCTAACATCCCTTGGTGGAGACTGGCTAGAACAATTTGGCATCAACAGAGCTTCAAGATCCAGCCCCAAATTTAATGCCTACAGACACCATCCTGGTCGGTCTGCTTAATGAAACTGAGGGGCTGATTTTACCTCATTCCCCTACCTGGGGACATCTGACCACTTGTTCTGTGCATCTCCTCAGCACTTGCCTATACTTTTCTCTGCACCTCTGACACTTGAACGCACTTGTTTGTTATATTAAAGTCCTTGGAGAAATGGGCTGGGTTTTATCTTCTCACTGCATTCTCAACACCAACACAGTACCTATAGTGTAACAGACATTCAGTAAAACTTCCTTTCTCCCAAACTCCTGATTAGTACTCCCAACTACTACTGTCTCTCTCCATGGATGTCCTGCTGGCACTTCAAACTCAACATGTTAAAAACTAGACCCGTCACCCTCCGCCCCTCTCCCCTCTTGTTGGCTATGCCCGCAGTGCTATATTCATCTTTGGGTCTGCAGGGCCTGGTCTGGACCCGCCTCACTGTAAGTATTCAGAAAATATTCATTCAAAATGGAATGAGAAGAAAAGTGAGGAAAAAGAGAACAGAAAAGAAGTATGAGAAAAACAGTAAAATAAAGAAAGGAATCATGAAGCTAACAAAGAAGAAAAGAGGAAAGGGAAGAGGAGAGGAGGGTGATGGAGAGGAGGGTGAGAAGCATATTTTAGATTGGTTTTCCCCAAATCAAGAGAGATAGATCATCTAAAGCCCTCTATAGAAGAGCTGGAACATTTTTCCATCTTATTCCCCTTCCTTTCCAGTGTTTTCTTAACTGCTTCCAATTTGGGCTACACTCTCAATGTTTTGTGAGTGTGATGAGAGAAGGAACTTATTGGCATGTTTCCATCTTTTCAGCCGTTCTTGCACACGCAGGTAATATCAGCACCTGGGCTATTTTCCCCTATGGAGCATGATTCTGCATAACACTCAACAAAAATAACAAGTGTGGTTAGACTCCTCGTTCCTAACCCTCAGATGAGGCTCTGAAATGAATATCGGGTGTTGAGGTTCATTTGTTTTTCCCATGGGGAACGATTCCCTATTTTGCCTTGGGTAGTTAAGGGGACAAGATCTTGCTTGCTCTTCTGGTCCTGGAGTTTTTACAGTCTTGTAACTTATTGTATGTTTTCATTTTGGGTTCTGTTGCCAGCTCATTTTAAGTATGAAGCTCTAATCTCTTTGAGCAATGACATGTCATAACTGTAACCTCAAGACGTTCTCAGGTAAAGGCAAGATGCAGACACTCCTTGATTTTATTTGTGGGAGGTACATTCTAGCCCCCAGGGAAATGTGTAAGAAATATTCCGTCATTGTAAGGGGCTTGGTGAAATCTTGCTGACACCTAGTAGTTCTGAAGGGTGCTTAGCTCTATGAAAAGAGCATTATCCAGAGAAATTATTTTTTTCAGCACTTGTTCCAAAAAGAGGCTTAGAGGGCTCCTGTGACTTTATTTTTAAACAAGTGAAAGCACCTGCCATTTCTAAGGCGGCTGTCCTCACATGCTGAGAGTCAATCTGTACACCCCAGATTCCTGGCTTCTCTGGGAGAGGATTTTCTATCGGAATGGCAAGTTTTTCTGAAATATAAATGGGCAAGAGTTTATGAACTAACTCCCTCAGTCAGCACATGAGGCAGGCAGTGAAAACCAACCACAGGGGCTCCCTTCCTGCCAGAACTCCTGGCCCAGAGACTGGAAGCATATTCTTTTTCGAAATCTTTTAAACAAAACAGCGCAAGCACTCATAGAAATAAATTATTTACATGGTACAAAATCTATTAAGAGTTTTTTGTAGGTTTCTTTCAATATAAATGAATATTGAAAACAGAAGTCAGCTTTTGGTTTCAGGCATGGTGCTCACAAGGAAATTAGGCAACAGTACAAATTAACGCTCAGTACAACCCCATACAACTCAAAGGATTGTCCTAAAAGATTAGAGTTTAGAGGCAAGAATCATTTTCGTATAAGAACAACACATTCACTCTTTTTTTTTTTTGTAAGGAACATCAGCCCTGAGCTAACATGTGATGCCAAGCCTCCTCTTTTTTTTTTTTTTTTTTTTTTGTTTGCTGAGGAAGATTGACCCTGAGCTAACATCCGTGCCCATCTTCCTCCACTTTATATGGGATGCCGCCACAGCGTGGCCTGACAAGTGGTGTGTCGGTGCTCGAACAGGATCCGAACTTGCAAACCCCTGGCCAACGAAGCGGAGCACGCACACTTAACCGCTTGCACTAACGGGTGGCCCCCACATTCACTCTTTTTTTTTTTTTTGTGAGGAAGATCAGCCCTGAGCTAACATCCATGCTAATCCTACTCTTTTTTCTGAGGAAGACTGGTTCTGAGCTAACATCTATTGCCAATCCTCCTCCTTTTTTTTTTTTCCCCCCAAAGCCCCAGTAGATAGTTGTATGTCACAGTTGCACATCTTTCTAGTTGCTGTATGTGGGACACGGCCTCAGCATGGCCAGAGAAGCGGTGCCTCGGTGCGCGCTCGGGATCCGAACCCGGGCTGCCAGTAGCAGAGCGCGCGCACTTAACCGCTAAGCCACGGGGCCGGCCCCCCGCATTCACTCTTAATAAAGCAAATGACATCCACCACACAGCAAATGAAATGAGCACACAGCTCATTTTTAATGGTCCTGATATTCCACAAATCATGCCAACTCCATGGATGAACCCTGCATTCTACCACCAGTGTTTGTATTTGTGCAGCTTTATTTACCTAAGCATATCTGAGAACCTTGCACTTCAGAAAGCAGCTAGTGGCACTTGTCAGAGGACAGACTTGGCCTCAGAATGGGGAAGCCTCTTGGTATCTCAGAGACCTTTTCAGCCACATCTGAACCTACAGGTCATGACATGTCATTGGGTAAGAATATTTCCAGAAAAGAAGGATAATCCTATATATTTGCTATTTTTAAACAAGATTTAAGATCTAGTGAATGGAAACCTCTAAATAACAAAAAAGGCAGATGATAAAGGAAGAAAATATAATTGAGGCTACTTTGAGAACTCCCACGAGCTTCATGCAAAGGAGTATGATATATGAGAAAACCTGAATTAACGAATGTAAAGAGTTCACTTCTTGCTGTGCAATAACTTAAACTCAGGTAACACATTGTTTTGTTGTAGCTGTTGAAGGTACTATTTTATTGAATAGGTAACTATCATGACTATAGGTATGCAAATAGATATTAAAGTGTTTAACAATAGTTTTATTCCTTAGAGTTCTACATAATTCCCATAACCTTGTTGTTTTAATATTTTCCATGAAGAAAAAGTTCATTAAGACAAGGGTCATTTGATGTCAATGTTTTGATTGAGAAAAATTAGTATTATAATGAGAATGTACTAGTAGTAATTTCAATTTATCTGGCTTAAAATGTTGGTAAACCCAACATTTTATTTGGGTTTATTTGGGCAGATCATGATAACTTTGATCTGCCTTTGATGTTTATCCCTGACTTTGGATTTCATTGGTTCTATTTATGGATTGTGTTTAGGTGACAAGTTTTTTGGTTGTTTCTGAACACATTTGAGTCTATTTGCTTTCTCTTCTTCCAATATATAATCAACACTCTCAGTAGGCTGTTCTTTTCAATGACTAAAAAGTGGATTTATCTCTAATCCAGTGCTCATAACTACACATCCAACAAGATTCACTCTAAGACCAAAATGCAGTCATTAGATTTTCCTCTTTACTCCTGAGTACTTACTAGAAGCCACCACTACCTGCTGCTTCTTTGTGAACAAAGGCAGGTGAGTACAGTTATCTTCCTTTCCTGTCATAATGTTAGTCATTTCTGAGGTGCTGCCCTGAGGAATGCAGAAGGAGGAGCGGAGAAGAAATCCGCTGTCCAGACCCTCTCCAGTTGGAGTATGGTCGATATTCATGTATTACGGTTGTACTAAGCCTTTTGAGATGACTGTTCCAGCAGTAGGAACTTGCACATCCTGTCCTGAGTCTTGTGTTGATTAAGACCATGACTCAGCAATCCCCAGAGTGGGGGCTGAGGGTAGAATGGCCTGTGGCAGTTCCTCCGTGAAACATTATAATAGAATCTTTCACCAGAATGTTGACACATCTTCTAACCGACAAAGACAAGTGGAAGATAGGCTATCCCTGAAATTTTAGGCCTGGGATCTTTTGTCCAAGTACTTGGCCCTAAATCCTTAACTTGATGTCACTTAACTGGAGCCACTGACTAATGGCATAAAAAGAAATCTACATCCTCTCTGGGAAAGAGCTCTAGTTATAAAGACAACAAAATCAATCAGCAATGGGAAAGAATAATCATTATGGAAATTGTCTCAAGCTAAAAGACCAAATACCAACTTAAACTAAAAATAAATTAAAAAATCCATTCCACCGTAAGGGTGGATACATGTCATTATGCATTTGCTGAAACCCATGAAATGCATATCACAAAGAGTGAACCCTAATGTAAACTATGGACTTTAGTTAACAATAAGGTATCAATATTGGTTCACCAATTGTAACAAATGTACCACACTAATGATGCAAGATGTTAATAATAGAGGAAACTGTGTGGTTGGTGGGGAGAGGAGCTGAGGGGGTATATGGGAACTCTTTATATTTTCTGCTTTTAAAGTAAACCTAAAAGTGATCTAAAAATTAAAGTCTACTAATAAAAAGATTTTCAGAAATTCAATAAATATGTATAATGTAGCTAATATGTAGAAATGCTTGTTGCTACCTCAAAACTCCTGAATTCAAAAAAGGCATAAACCTTGAAACATGTAGAGAAAGTTATTGATTCATGGGCCGCTTGTCTTTTGTTTTTATTGATTTTTTTGAAAAAAGTGCACATATAGACAGGTACACAAATCATAAATATACAGCTCAGTGAATAATCACAAAGTCAACATGCTTACATAATCACCATTTAAGGCAAGAAATAGAACATCATCAGCACTTCAGAAACTCCACTTTTCAGAAACTTTTAGTACCATAAATTAATTTTAGTACTATAAATTAATTTTGTTTGTTTTTGAAATTAATAAAATGAGAATCACAAAGTATGTATCTTTTGTATCTGGCTTCTTTTGCTCAACATTACATTTATGAGATTCTTCCATATTGTTGTGTATAATTCGTTTTTACTGCTGTACAGTTTTCCATTGTATGACTATATTACATGTTATTTATATATTGTCTGTTGATGGCATTTGAATTGTTTCAGACTTTGACTTTATAAAAAGTGCTGCTACAAACATTCTTGTAGATGCCTTTTGTTGAACATGTGCACAAATTCCTGCTGGATCTATACCTAGGAGTGCACTTCCTGGATAATAGGGTATGTACACATTTAACTTTAGTAACTAATGCCAGATATTCCACAAGGGTTGCACCCATTTACATTCCCACTAGCAGAGTGTAAGAGTTTCAGTTGCTCTATGTCCACTCTAACACTTGGTATGGTCAGTCTTTTTCATTTTGATCATTTTGGTGGGTCTATAGTGGTACCCCATTGTGGCTTTGATTTGAATTTCCCTGATTACTAATGAGGTTTCCTACCAGTTCATATATATATACATATGTATACACACGTATATATATATATATGTATTTTTTTTGTGTGTGAGGGAGATCAGCCCTGAGCTAACGTCCGATGCCAATCCTCCTCTTTTTTTGCCGAGGAAGATTGACACTGAGCTAACATCTGTGCCCATCTTCCTCTACTTGATATGGGATGCCACCACAGCATGGGGTGACAAGCGGTACGTCGGAGCGCGCCCAGGATCCAAACCTGTGCACCCCGGGCCCTCTAAGCGGAACTCAGGCACTTAATCGCTTGAGCCACCGGGCCGGCCCCTACCTGTTCATATATTTATTGGCCATTTGGATATACCCTTTTGTGAGGTGCCTGCTCAAGTTTCATGACCATTTTTAAATCGGGGTTGTTTGTCTTTTTCTTATTTATTTCCTTTATCAGGTTGTATATATATACAACCTATTTACAACCTATATACATTGTAAATACCTTCTCCCAGTCTGTGGCACCCATTTCAACTTTCTTAAAAGTTTGTTACAAACAGAACACTTAATCGTTTCCTTAATGAGCAGTGTGTTTTATGTCTTATCTAAGAAACCTTTCCATTTCCCAATATCATGAGGATGTTCTCTCCTATAAATCTCCTAAATTGTCATTTTTTCAACCTTTCACATTTGGATCTAAATCCTCTTGGAACTGGTTTTTGTGGGTGGTGTGAGTTAGGGGTCAAGTTTCATTTTTTCCCATATGGCTATCCAATTAATCTAGCACCATTTATTAAAAAGATAATCCTTTCCACCATTTCTCTGTGGTGTCATCTTTATCATAAATCAGGGCTCTACCTCTGCATGGGTATGTTTTTGGGCTCTGTTCCAGTGGTGTTCATCTATCCTTGCTCTAATTCCACACTGCCTAGATATCAAGATATAGTAGAGCAAGTTGTTCCTCTCTGTTATTCTTTTTTCAACACATCTTGGCTATTCTTGGGCCTTTGCATTTCCAGGTAAACTTCAGAGTCAGCCTGTCAAAGACACACACACACACACACACACACACACACACACAAATACCTGCCAAGAATTTTTTTTGTGTGTGTGAGGAAGATCAGCTCTGAGCTAACATCCGTGCCAATCCTCCTCTTTTTGCTGAGGAAGACTGGCCCTGAGCTAACATCCGTGCCCATCTTCTTCCACTTTATGTGGGACACCACCACAGCACGGCCTGACAAGCAGTGCATCAGTGTGCACCCGGGATCCGAACCCGGGCAGTCAGCAGTGGAGCGCGCACACTTAACCGTTAAGCCATGGGGCCGGCCCCTGCCAAGAATTTTTTAAAATTGAAATTGCACAAATCTATATATCAATTTGAGAGAAATCAATGTCTTTAAAATTTACAGTCTTCCATTCATAAGCCCTATGCCTCCATTTATTTAGGTTTATGATTTCTTGGAATAATGCTTTATAGTTGTATGTGTTTTATAGTTTATACGTTTATAAACATACAGTTTATATGCTTTAATGTTTATAGTTTATATTCTTGTATATTTCATAAACACATAGTTTATATGTTCCATAATTTTATAGTTAATACATTTCATAGTTTTTTGTGTAAAGGTTTTATGTCTTTCATAGGTATTTTAATGTTTTTGATGCTATTGGAAACAGTGCCTTTTGAAATTTCATTTTCTATTAGAAGTTTAATAGATTTTTTTTTTACTATATTGACCTTATGTGCGGTAGTCTTGCTATCTTCACATATAATTTTGAATAATTTATTTGTAGATTGTTTTGGATTTTCTGTACACTTGATCATATCATCAGCAAATAGTGAGTTTTATTTTTTCCTTTCTAATCATTATACATTTTATTTCTTTTTCTTGCCTTATTACACTTTGCCAAAAGAATTACATTATTGCATCATCATTCAGTACAATGATGAATAGAAGTGATAATAGTGAACATCTTCATTATTCTCATTTTTTTTTTTTCCTGAGGAAGATTCACCCTCAGCTAACATCTGTTGCCAGTCTTCTTCTTTTTGCTTGAGGAAGATTTGCCCTGAGCTAACATCTGTGCTATTCTTCCTCTATTTTGTATGTAGGTCATTGCCATGGCATGGCCGCTGATGAGTGATATAGGTCCGCGCCTGGAAACCGAACCTGGGCCACCGAAGTGGAGTGCACTGAACTTAACCACTAGGCCACGGGGCCAGCCCTTGTTATTCTCAATTTTAAAGGAAAAATTTTCAACATTTCACCATTGTATTTATCATAGTTTTTAAAAATTAAATCCTTTATTAAGTAAAGTTGCTTTTAATTACTAATTTGCTTCTTTTTTAGCATGAGTTAATGTTGAACTTTGTCAAATGCTTTTTATCAACCATCTATTTAGGTGGTCATATAATGTTGGTTTTTTTTCTGTTAATGTGTTGAATTATGCTGATTATCAAATGCTAAACCAGCCTTGCACTTTTGTAATAAACTCAGTTTGGTCATTCTTTTTATATATTTTATGATTTTGTTGGTTGGTTTGTTTAGAGATAAAAAAACATTAATATTCTAATTCCTTAAGTTCAAAGTTGATGGAGAGTAGAGAAAGATTTTGTGGACTTAAGGATTTGTTTGTGGTATATTTAGCAATATCAGAGCTCACATAGCTACAATAAGAAAGAGTTTTCCAGGAAATTTTTCTAGGAGGGTTCTGGATTCTTGTTTAAAATTAAAGCTAACCATCAAGGTTTTCCTATAAATCCAACTGTGGTCTGGGTACAGAAGCCTTAGGAAGAGAGGTTGCTACTCCTAATTTTTGTTAGCATGTCAGATTCACTTCACAGCAATAAAGCCAGCACTTGAGATAAGCAATTAACAAAAATAAAATAATTAAAAGTATGATTATGATAGGTCCTTGAATGTGAAGCATTACTTGCAAAAATCAAACTTGATTCAAACAGAAGTGTTTATCCAAGCCCTCAGCAGTATGAGACTATCTGGAAAAGCCTATACTTGGGTCCCAAATTCATGCCAAGTTCCTTGAGCCATTTTATTTGTGTCTGGATAACAAGATTTTCAAATCCTTTTCTTCCATGCCTTTGAATAAACATGGAAGACTTACAAGGATGAATACAGAAGAAGTAACACTGAGCCACACTGTGAGATGAGGGCTGCCCAAGGCCATCGGGCAGATTGGCTTCCTGCAGTCCTCAGAAATCAGTCATGCCAGTCAACACCCATAAATATGCTAGACTCACCTACTTATCAGGACCAAGCAATGGAAAAGTTATTCCAAGACTCAGAGAATTGCTGAGAGGAAGATGAGTGAAGACTTAATCATTTGTGTTTGCCAAAGTTTGAGCAGTTCTCTTGTTCAATCATTAGTTGTGAATAGCACAGTTCTCTGTTCTTGAGGATGACTGGTTTGGAGTTTGGGCTAAGGCAGGACCTGTGTCCTCTACATTTCCCAGTACTTCTTACTCCCCCTCTTTGGGATATCCTCACATACAGTGACTCTAAGAGTACAGATGTACTCATCCATTCACAGTATACACCATAAATGACAGAAGTGTGCAGCAACCAAGATTTCAGTTTTTTTTTTTTTTTTTTTAAATTCTGTATTTGTGAGGCAGTGCTCCTCTAATGTAAGATGGGGTTAGGAGATGAACAGTTGAGCTCTCCATGGATATTTTAGTAAAGTATTAAGGGTGCCTTAAAAACCAAGACTCTAAAGCTTCAGACAATGGCATGCTGGCAATAGCGTACCATGTGCTTCTGCAAGTGGTCAAACATGGGGAAGACATGGTACTCTTTACAGAACAGCATGAAATAAAACCATATTTAATTTTGTCATATGAACTAGGAGCAATAAACAAGCAAGAAAAGTGACCAAACTACATATTTACAAGTCTTTACAGAAAAAAGAAGATCTTTTATAAAACAATTGTTTGTTGAATGTTGAATAAACATTTAAAATAAGTCAGTTTACTGATCTTTCCTCTTAATGTTCACTTGCTGCCTATTCATTCTGTTATCTATCATCCATTAGCAGGCACTAAAGTTTTAAGAAGAGTATATAGGAAAAAAATATATAGTTGGAAGGAGTCTACATCTTGCTTTAATTTTTTTTCTACAAATTTAGAAAAAGTCACCCTAATTTTGATTTTACCTGTGAAACATCTTGGACCAGCTCACAGAACACCATTTTTCTACTGGTGCACAATTTGAGAAAATTTGGCTAAAAGAAAGAGATGAGAAAACTTCACTCATCAAGCAGATCTCTTGTACTGCCCCTGCCACCTGCCTCCAACCCAAGCTTTAAGGTTACCACCACCATCACCACCACCGTCATCACCAACACCAACACCATCACCACCTTCATCACCACTGTGCTGAGTGTCACTATCTGCCAAGTCCCATTAAGCACTTTATCTGCATCATCACATCTAATGCAATAGATATTATTACCCCATTTTATATACAAGGAACACTGTTAGTGAGATTATCACTAATATAGCTTATAATGGCAGAGCTGAGGTTTAAATCCAAGTATGTCTGACTCCACTGTCCATTCTCTTAACTGCTACCTTATACTTCCTTCTTTATGACCCAACATACAGCAGCAAGAGTAGAAAATAACCCATTGTATTTTGTAAGCCTGTCAATAAGCCCTTTATCAGGTGTTTAAAAACTTCTCAATCATAAATCTACCACTATATTACCCAAGGAGTATCTGTCTCCTGTAATCAGGTTTATACTTGTAGAATACATTTTACAGAATTAGTTATTTAAAAAAATATTGATTGAAAGCAAGAAGGAAGATTCTATCAGGATTGTTGTGAAGACAGTAAAATATAGCTCAAATTCCACTTTTTTCCCATGAAGGCTTCCTTGATTCAACTTTCTTGGAATTCCCTTAGCCCTTCCCCTGTACCCTTAGCACTTTATCTCCTGATTGAATCCCCTACATCTGCTAAGCCTTTTGTGTAGGTGCTGGGGATACAGAGATCAAAGACACAGTCCCTGCTCTCAAATAGCTCACGATAAAATATGTATTAGGATACCTACAGGGGGCTGTGAAAAAGGAAAGGCATCAACTCTAGCTAGAAGACTTGAGGGAGGGGAGTACAAGGAGAGCGTGGGTCCCTGGGAAGGAAGTGAGAGGGAATAGGGATTGTGACCCTTGACCTCGTCTTGAGGTGGAAGTAGGAATTAGGCAGAGGGAGAAGGTGTGCATGTATTTGTGTGTGTGCATAAGCGTATGTGTGCCTGTGTTTTCTAGGCAGAAGAAGCAAGCACGATGATAAGAAGGAGAGGAGCCTGGCCTATTACGGGAACTGCAAGTACATAATTTGAGAAGGTTTGTGCACAGGGTGTGTGCTGGGAAATGGCCCAAGATGAACCTGGAAAAGTTTGTTTGGTGAGGAGTTTGGATTTTATCCTGACAAGGATTGTGCATCATTAGAAGATCTTAAGATCTTTGGAAAGATCATCCAGGCAGCAATGTAGAGAATGGATGGGCACGGGAAATGAGATGGCATAGGGAAAGTGGGGCGCAAGTCTAGAAGTCGGGAGATCAGTCAGGAGGCTCTTGCAGGCATTCAGGCCAGAACTGATCAGGCAGTGGAAGTGATGTTGAAGAGGAGGAGTGAGAGACAAGACATATTTAGGCAAATAAAATGAATAAATGGGGCAAAATAAAACAGTAATCTCGGGTTTCCAGATAAATAAAATAGATTTACCTTTTTATGTTATCCCTGAAAAGATTCACATTTCTCCATTTTTTCCAGAGATTGCACTACTGGTATATAGCACAGTTAGCAAAATTAATAGAATTAGTATTCTTTGTATGCAGCCAACATATATTTACTTCTTGTTGCACCATCCAACTTGGTTCCCTGAAGCTGAAGTTGTGGGTTGATTTCCATGAACCTGACTTGCCTTTACTCCATTCCCTGGCTACACAGACTGCAAATGACACTGTCTCTCACAAGAGGGTTGGGTAAGGGGCAGAGAAGACAGACCTGTTAAAACCCACCCCACTGTGAACGAAGCACCTCGAAAGGCACCACTTCCAAGAGGGCCGGTGGCATCATCCAGAAAGGGAGTGCACCTTTAGTGTATATTTCTATGATGGTGAAAGTAGCCTTCCTTAGTCCAATGATAGAAGCAACAAAAAGAAAGAAGACATGCAGCTGAAAGGTTTAGATTAGATTTGAGGAACCGTTTTCCCGTCAGAGAAGCTGTTCAATATTGATATCAGTTATGCCAAAGAATATTCTCTCCTGGAGATATTTTGGGGATTGTGATAAAATATACATAAAATAAAATTTACCATTTTAAGGGTACAGTTCTGTAGCAGTAGGTACATTTACGTTGTTGTGTAACCTTCACCACACCACCATCCATCTCTAGAATGTTTTTATCATCCCAAACTGAAACTCTGTACCCATTAAACAAAATCTCTCTATTGCTCTCTCCCCGCAGCTTCTGGTAACCACTATTCTTTTTGTCTCTATGAATTTGACTACTCTAGGTACCTATATAAGTAGAATCATACAATATTTGTCTTTTGGGCCTAGCTTATTTAACTTAGCATAATGTTTTCAAGATTCATCCATATTATAGAATGTATCAGAATTTCATTCCTTTTTAAGGTTGAATAATATCCCATTGTATGTATATACCACATTTTGTTTCTCCATTTATCTGCTGATGGACAGTTGGGTTGTTTCCACGTTTTGGTTATTATGAATAATGCTGCTATGAACACTGCTGTACAAATATCTGTTGAGTCCCTGCTTTTGATTCTTTGGGGTATATACCAAGAAGTGGAATTGATGGATCATAAGTGTATTAGGAAAAAACCCAGTCTTTCCTCCTGTGTGTCTCTCCTTTGCTCTCACACTACTATCACACTCAACACTTCTGACACTTCTGGTCACCAAATGTGTGGGGGTTTTTTCCCACACTAACCAATTCTCTGTGACACCAGCTGGGTGTTCTACAATTTAATTCAATTCTGACACTATCTATCTGGAGATAGTGGCAGATCCCACAGGTTAAGTGTTCAGTCCCACGAGACTGTCCCTTCAATTCAGATGCCAATTGCAAGTAGTAGGTCTCCAGATTACCCACAACTTCTGTCCGACTTGGCTACAAGTCGGAGGTTCCCAAGACCTCCTCCCCCTCGGATTTGATTATTTGCTAGAGCGGCTCACAGAACTCAGGGAAACACGTTTACCAGTTTATTAAAAGATATGATAAAGGACACAAATGGACAGCCAGGTCCGTGGGGAGCTTCTGTCCCCACGGAGTTGGGGTGTGTTACTTTCCTGGAAGTGTTCACTAACCTGGAAACTCTCTGCACCCCACGCTATTGGGATTTTATGGATGCTTCCTCACGTTGGCATGATCAATTATTAACTCCATTTCTGGCCCCTCTTCCCTCTCTAGAGAATTGAGGGTGGGGAGATGTAGGGCTGAAAATTCCAAGCTTCTAATCATGGCTTGGTCTTTCTGGTGACCAGCTCTCATCCAGGAGCCCACCCAGAGTTGCCTCATTAGAAGAAAAGACAGTCCTGTCACCCAGAAAATTCCAAGGGATTTGGGAGCCTTGTGTCAGGAACTGGGGTCAAAGACCAAATATTTGAACAAAAGATGTTCTTATCACTTACAAATTTACAGGGGTTTCAGGAGCTCTGTGCGAGGAACTTGAGTTGCGGGTGGGGGTGGGCAGAGACAAATATATATATTTTCTATTATCTCACAATATTGTAATTCTATGTTTAATTTTTTGAAGAACCATCATACTGTTTTCCACAGTGGCTGTACCATTTTACATTTTCACCAGCAATGCAAGAGATTTTTAAAAATAGGATTTTGCCTGGGGGGTTTACAACTGTTTCTCCCAAAACTCACTCTTCATTCACTATGCGCTTAAATTCACTAACCTTTTTGTTTGTATCGACTGCATTATCTTTTTTATCATTTTTTTTTGTTTAAAGAAGGATAAATTCAGTAATTTATCAGTAATTCGAAGGGCACCGTGAAAGTTCCACCTGTTGTTAATATTCCCCTGCTCCTCCCTCTATTCGACTGCTATGCTATCACTCTCTCTCCTTACCTCATTTGGGATTCTCACTTGTTGAGCTACTGATTAAATAATCCATTCATCTTTAAATTTATCCATTCAAAACACATTTATTGAGCACCTACAGCAAGCATCAAATGTTAATAAAGGCAGGGGCATGAGTTCCAGAGGATGACAGTAAAAGTAAGCAGAGTAACTAGAAGTGTGTCCTGCAATGGCAAGTGGTGGGTGATGGGAGTTAGCCTGAAGCCTTGGGCTTGGGAGACTGGGACTCAGATGATGTGGAGGGCTGCTAAGAGGAAAGAAAGGTCACTGAAGAAAAAAATCTTCTATATAACAATTTTTCCCAGGGCTGGTGCTGATTGAATCTATGTGATAAATACCAATGTGTCCAATTTGTCTTTGTAAACTCCTAAAAAATATATTTACTTTTCCATCCTCAGCATCTAGCACAGCTCCCATAGTATTAACATAATGGTTGTTTCCATGGGGAATTTTATCTGTAACTTTGTTTAACTCTCTGTGAACAAAGTAATGGCAGGAACTTGTAATTTTAGGTGTACCAAAATGTACTACAACTGGAATTAGAAAAACTCAGGGCTGGAAATTCTACAATTCATAGATGAGAAAACTGGGACCATAGAATTGGATTGAGCCTGCCAAAGTCACGTAGCTTGTTAGTTGTTAGTGGCAGGGTCAGTAAAGAACTTAGCAGCTTTGATTCAGTCCTGTCCCTTGCTGCAGCCATACTTCCATCAGAATGAATGATTCAGAGAAAAAAGAGTTGTAAACATCAATGTGTATCATTTGTACTTACCAAAACTTGTATTCAAACAAAAATCCCAAATGATTCCCCATTTTCCCCCAATTTAAGCTGACAACCCATGATTATGTCATATTTAGTACAGATTTAAGCAACCTCACCTTCACCATTTGTGACCACAGCCCATTTCATCCCTAATTCACTGCATACAGCAGCAAAAATCAACAAAGAAAGGTTTGGAACGATAAAGAAAACTCGAGTAAGTAAGGTCTGTGGCTTTACGGCCTTACTCACTTAAAATTTCACCTACTGTAAAATGCAGCTTACCTACTTTACAAGATATAATCAGGTTGAACCTGATTTTTACAACATTCTATCAGTCCTAAGAAAGTACATGTATATCTATAATGCATGTTTATATCTTTATTAATCATAAAATCTTGAACTTCCATAATCCTTTTTATTCAGTTGTATCAAAAGGCCTTAAGAACATGATGCATGCATTTCTCATGAAGGAAGCATCATGATTTTTTCAGAAGCTAGCCCCAATTAAATGTGCCCAGGTTTCATGGTGTTTGATCTGCCATTTGGACCTCAAAACCCAGGTTAAATCTGCAGAATAACTTGTAATATGGAGTAAACAAGCCTAGTAATCAGTAGCCTGTTACAAAAAAATAGTGTTTTATAACAGTAGAGTTTTGCTCTGCTTAAGGGCAAGAAACATGTAGTAAAGATGTCTGCCTCCCCTTCCCTCTCCTCTCCTGCACTTCTGCCTCATTCCCTCCCCTCCCCTCCCTTAACCTCTCCTTTCTCCTCCTACATAATTCTTGGCAGTGAATTATAAACTCTTGAGGATGGCTTCAGTTATGAATGTAGTGGTCCAGGAAAGCTTCCTGTAATCTTAACCTGAGCAGTTATTGATTGGAAGGTGATGGGTTTGTAAGGCTTGCCTTGAGACCTGCTAATTAGTATGCAAATGTTCAATTTCAGCCTCGTCAGTACTCTCATTAGCCCACGTAATTCTTACCTGTAGTCTTTCAAACCTGTGATAACATGCTATTTCTACTCCTCAAAATCAAGTCACTTCAGGTACTGCTCACTGCATCTACGGTTTGATATCCATGAATTTCGTTTTCTGAAGTGAATTATCTTCCTAGAGTTTATTTTGGGGACTTAAGCCTGTGGTGAGCTTGGCAGACTTCTATCTAGTTTGAGGGGAGCGATAAGTCTGATTCTTTCAGACTATAAATATGGCAAGTATTCATAGCAGACAGAGTTGTCCTGGTGAGTAAAATTATTGATTGAGTCATCCTGAAAACTAGTGGCTATGAATAAATTGCTATCCTTATACACAATTATTGGAATGAATCAAAGTCAGCTTTACATACCTTCAAAACCTGAGGAAAACAGCTCTGAGTGAAAATAATATGTACTGGTGAAACTGCTTTTTTTAAAAGAGGAACATCTTGCCAAAGATTCAAACTCATTCCTTTCTGGGTAGCTTAATTGCACAAGCCTTATGCTAATTATATTAAAGATTTGGCAGCTTTACAAAAATCTTAAACTTGTACATGCAGGTTCAAAATACCCTATTTCAGTAGCCCAGAGTTAGGCCAGGAAAGCGTTTCGGATAATGCCAACCTATAGTAATGCTTTTTTTTTTTTTTTATAACTATGGGCAGCTTACAATTTATAGTTTCACAGGAATTTGCTTAACAAATGTGCACGTGATTACTTGCCTGTCCTCCAAAGCCCAAACCTGTGTCTTCTGATATCATGGGATGCTATCTGCCACGTGCCAGACTTATAAAAGTCCGCAAAGATCCTCTTTGCTGGTGAGTGTTGTCCTCGTACTTGGTATGAATTCCACTCACAGCACATCTTCAGCTGCATAGAGGCTGAGTTTTTAATATTCAGCATTCATAGAAGGGCATAGATCTACAAGTTATAACAGAGTGTAAGGAAGAGAGTAAACAGCACAATGGAGATAGACTAAGCCGTCATTCCCATGTACTACAGAGTATTGGAAAACAATTAAGTAAACTTCTCTTGATTAAAAAAAATAAAGAAAAGAAAGGTTTGAAAGTGGCTGTAAGAAAAGGATAATTTGACTCAGAGCTAGTCATTTATATCAAGGAAAAAATACCTGAGATGATGTAGGTTCTTGACAGCTGCTATAATAATAACCAGACTGGCACTTAAGGGGAAATCTGGGGAGGTGGGAGGGTTGGGAAGAGTTTGAGTTAAAAGTATATATTGTTGAAAGGGCCGGCCCCGTGGCTTAGCGGTTAAGTGCATGCGCTCTGCTGCCGGTGGCCCGGGTTCGGATCCCGGGCGCGCACCGACGCACCGCTTCTCCGGCCATGCTGAGGCTGCGTCCCACATACAGCAACTAGAAGGATGTGCAGCTATGACATACAACAATCTACTGGGGCTTTGGGGGGAAAATAAATAAATAAAATCTTTAAAAAAAAAAGTATATATTGTTGAAAGAAAAGTATTATGTGTCTTAATCTTGTGTTAACAAAGTCTAAATAGCTGGGTGAAGTCTTGGAGGACCATGTCAGGGTGAATGTACCTGTATTATATCCTTCTTTTCCAAGATCTTATCTGTGGGAAAGATATATTTTCACCATAAAAAATAGTGATATCATTTGCCAATTGAGGGTCACCAGCATCTGCATTAAACTTCACACATTATTTTTTGGTAGCCACAGAGGTGTTAACAGAGTTGGAGTGTTGGGTAATGTTTTTTCTTTTTTTTTTCATATACTTTTATTTATTTATTTATTTTTCCCCCAAAGCCCCAGTAGATAGTTGTATGTCATAGTTGCACATCCTTCTAGTTGCTGTATGTGGGACTCAGCCTCAGCTTGGCCGGAGAAGCAGTGTGTCTGTGCGTGCCCGGGATCTGAACCCCGGCCGCCAGCATCGGAGCGCACGCACTTAACCGCTAGGCCACGGGGCCGGCCCGAGTGTTGGGTAATGTTGATGTCACTGACGGGTGGTATAATTTAGGCATGGGAGACGTGAGCAGTAGGCACACTCTTGGAGGTGGAAGGGAGAGGATCGAGGAAGAGATATCTTTGCTCAAGCTACCTCCCCCATCTTTGATCGTGCCTCTCCAATGGATCCTCCCTGGCAATTCAGACCTCCTGGTCAGGGACTCTGCATTCAGTGGGCTTGGTACTGCTCCTAAAGGTCCCTGATGAAAATCTAAGACATTTTATGTTGCCTTTGGGAGTGGTGGGAAAGGGATGAAATTTCAGTCTGGCTCTCAGATCCTGAACTGGGCCAAATAATTCTGGTTATAGGCTAATTCACAGATTTTCTCTACCACTCTACTTATCATCAAAGTTCGTCAAGAGGTGGAAAGGCAGAAGCGAAAAGATCAATAGTGTCCTAGAACATAGTAGAATAGTCTCTTAACTCCTTATTTATTTATTTATTTTTGGTGAGGAAGATTGGCCCTCAGCTAACACCTGTTGCCAAGCTTCCTTTCTTTGCTTGAGGAAGAGTGGCCCTGAGCTAACATCTGTGCCCACCCTCCTCTATTTTGTATGTAGTTTGCTGCCACAGCATGACTTGAAGAGAGGTATAGGTCTGCGCCTGGGATCCTAACCCGAGAACCTGGGCCACTGAAGCGGAGAACTCTGAACTTAATGACTGTGCCACTGGGCTGGCCCCAAACTCCTTATTTTCCTGATACCATTAGACACCCTTGCTCTCCCACCTAAAAAAAATCACCAAGAAGAAATCTTCTATATTCTCAAGACTGAAACAGTAATGAAAGGTGTGGACTGTGATAACAAAATGAAGTAACATATGTAAGGCTTCTAAAATGGAGCTGGGATGCCATTAAGGAAGTGAGGCTGGGCCGGCCCGTGGTGTAGAGGTTAAGTGCTCGTGCTCTGCTGCTGGCGGCCCTGGTTCGGATCCCGGGTGCGCACTGATGCACCGCTTGTCAGGCCATGCTGTGGCGGCCTCCCATACAAAGTGGAAGAAGATGGTCACAGATGTTAGCTCAGGGCCAGTCTTCCTCAGCAAAAAGAGGAGGATTGGCCTGGATGTTAGCTCAGGGCCGATCTTACTCAAAATAAAAAAAAAAAAAGGACGTGAGGCTTATGCATGTATACCACCTCTCTGCCCAGATGAAATGTGACTTTTTTGAATTGTGCTTTGCTGTTATCTTGACTTTCTTTTAAGAAATGGAAAAAAATGCTTCCTTCCATAGATAAGAACTTTATTTTTGCCTTAGAGATGGCCTTAGCAACCAATCACGAATAACCAAGGAATAACAGTTGTTGGTAGCACCAATCACATGTCTTGCAGAACAACCTGTGTGATTTATCTCTTTTTGTCTTTATAAACTCTTGCCTTGTTTGCCTTCTCCAGAGCTCATTTTGGGTTTCTGCCTAAATCTATGTCTCCCTGGATTGCAATTCTAATTGACCAAACAAATATCTGTTGTTTAAATTGTAGGGATTTTTCATGGGTCAACAGAGGCAAAGGTAGAAAACTGAGCTGACTCTTTGCCGGCACTTCAAACAGATTTCAATACTGTGAAATCATCTGGGGAGTTGTTATCTCTCAAACGTCAGGTGGTTAAAGACGATTATAAGACATGTTCTGTTGCTTAAAGATTTGCTGACATCAAATGCCTTTTTTTCTCCAAATGAATGCAGGGGTGACATTTCTGAGTTAATAAAGGATCTGAGAAAGATGTGGCCTTGAGCAGCATTTTTATTACCATTACTTTTTCACAATCTAACTCTTCTGCCACAACCCTCCCGCCCACACAAACCCTACCCCCTTCCTCAGCATTATTAATCTAACCTGAATCACTCTATTCTTCTCCAAGAGAACACACCCCAGTAATAGCAGTGAGTCATAGACACTCTTGCTTTTCTCTAGTCTCTAAAGGACTTGACGAAATGCCAGATCTGATAGAATAAACAATAGGAATTTCAGGTGAAAGGAGCTCTTTAGGTTCTTGTTCAGTATATTACCCTCAATATTTGTTACCAGATAAATTTTCTAGTTGCCTAGTGGTGGACAGGTTTTTTATCACACTAATACTATTGACCCTCTCTATATCTCCATGTTCTAAGTAGTCATCCTATTCAGTGAGGCAAACTCTCAGCTGTGTCTTTTAGCTAAATCAAGTGCTCTTTCATCTTGAGGTTGAAAATAAAATCCTTTCTTGCTTAAGTTGGCTAAAAAATATGAAACAGTTTACCCACAAAGGTCACCCTTTGATAACAAAGTCTTCAACAGTCTCTACAAGTGAATCAATGACACATTATAGAATCCCATATGAGACCTTTAGGTAATAAAGAAAAGACATAGAAATAGTTTGTCAATTACTCAAGAGGAAATTTATGAGATGACAGAGCACTAAAACACATCTTCTTTACCATGGATAGGTCTATAAGATGAGACTTGAATTTATGGCAAGAGAAACCTAGAGGAGAGTTTTTGAAGGTGATTTTCAACTTATATACAAATGTCATGAGAAATATTGAAAGCTAGTTAAGAGAATTTAGTAGACTTTCTTGTGAGTGTTATAAATCTGTATTAAATTTAGTTTGTTTAACTTGTCCTAATGGATATTATAAATTAACTTAATCATGTGGATTTTATGCAATCCCTCACCCAAGTGGATTTTGATCCTGGTTTTTTACAAGTGTATGTCTATATTTTCAATTGTTTAAAAAAATACCTATGGATACTAGCTATGTCGACATGATATAAAAATTTTTGTCAATACAGAAAAGTCAATGGTATGGAATTTAGGTCATCCTGAGATTACTGTTAAGATTTAAAAAATAATGCTAAAGCCAAGAATTTTAAAAATAGATATATCTACTGAATGAAATTTTAAATTGTGGCTTAAAAGTATGTGTGTGTGTGTGTGGGTGTGTTTGTACGGAGAGAGAGAGAGAGACACTATTCACTATTCTCTTCTTGCTGTTAAAAAAGAATAAAACACCTCATAAAGATTTTTAGGTCTACGTCATCATCCCACCAACAATAATCACAGACAAGAACGGAAGAAGCATTTTACCACTCCCTGATGAATAACAAAGTGGCTAACAGTAGCCTTGGGTATTGAAGAAATTTAAAAACACAAAGAGAAAGCCTGCCTTAGGTTGATATTAATTACTATTATCATTGAATTCTATTGCCCAAATTGTCCTCTATGGGAGTAAGGAGTCCTTGACTGCTGGCTCTCTGGGGCAGTATTTTTCCTTGCCAAGTTTCATATGAAACATACAATGTCCTGTGTCAGAAACACCAAATTCCTTATAGGCCAATAGATTTCAGGCTCCTAAAGACATGGAAATGTTTTATCTAAAGGTATAATTAAAAACTATAGGGGCTATATTCCAGATCCCTCATACTAAATTGAGAGAGGAAGGTATGTTTCCATTTTGTTATGTGACAGGAGTAAGTAAAATACAAACTTATATATGGGAAGATTATTCAATTCTAACAACACGTGGAAGTCAGAGATGTAGGTCAACAAATGTGCATTTCTGAAATACAGGTTTTCCTGAGTACTTATTCCGAGGTTCTTTGAAAATCTGGCCAAAACAATCCTGTTTAATATACCAGTTCACATAATAAGCAAGTCAGAACATTTGCAAGGCAAGATGTTGTTTTCCTTTATGCAGCCAGCAAAAACACAGCTCTAAGCTTAGGTCGTAATGGTAAAAGGATTTTGGAGCAGCTGATTCTAGGGAATCATAAAAACAACCCAACCTTATGCCCCAAGGCATAAGAATACGCAGTCTGCATTGTGCTTCTAGTGTCAGGACAAATCATTCTGCTTTTTTCAGTGAGTAACTGATGCCAATGGATGAGTAAAGGAAGAAATAAATGTAAATGTACAGACTCAGGCCTGTGGTGAGGTGAGTAACACCTATATCACAAAATCATGAGTTCTCTTTCATTTTGTAAATTCCTTGAGATTAATTTATATAATTTTTGAAAAATTTAGAAGGAATGGGATACATATTATTAATTTTGTAGAGGCTCCAAGTTTTCTGTTATTTATGCCTTAAATTGTGAGGGATCTTATAGACTGTAGCATCTTTAAAAAAATATGTCACCTTTTTTTGGGAGATAATTAAAGGGATGAAAGAATTATGGGATGCATTCCTTTAAATCAATAAAGGAATGGCGAATATAGTTGCCTATATAAAATAACGATTGAGTGCTTCCTAGATACCTACCGCTGCTCTCACGTGCTGTCATGAATTCTCATTTAATCCTCCAATCCCTTGGAGGTTGATACTATTATCCCCATTTTACAGATGAGGAAACCGAGGCACAGAGACACTATTACAAAGCACATAAAGTACTGGTGTCAGAATTTGAACCCAGGCAGTTTGACTCCACCATTTATGCCCTTAATCACTGCATTAGGCTGTCTTCAGGTTCTGTATTTATACCCGACTGCTTAGGGCTCAGTTAATTCCTCCCGGGTCCTGGCTACTTCTAAGCCATTATTACCAGATGTTAGTACAGAGACAGTGTCCTTGTTTAAAATGGCCATTCCCCAGGATTGAAAACACTGGCCCCTTAAAAATTCCCACCTTCCACGTGACTCAGAAATTACTCAGCTGTCTCTCCCTAAACCCGGTGCTCCACCCAATTTAGTTAACTTTGTTGTTGCCCAGCAACTGAACAGCGCCACACAGGAAATGAACAGGATTATTTTAGACTAAGGATGTGGCTGTCTAGTATCCAGCAGGGTCCATATCTGCCTCAAACATCTGAATTCTGGACCAACATATTCTCAATTAGCGATGATTCTGCTTCCTGTATTGCACCACGACCAATTTCATTGGGCTACATTTTCTCTCAGTTTTGACCAAAAGATTTGAAATCAAGCTAAGGAATCCACATTTTGAGGTAGATACACTAGAAAACCTGTGACAGAAGCGCTAAGTGTGTGGCAGCAAGGGCTAGAAATTAGCTCAACTGCATCCGCGCGGACTCGAGGAGAGATTTCTAACGTGTTTGAGTCTCAATGGCTGCTCTTTTCTGGCCTCTGCCTCTGGAGAGTTACAAGCTGTCAACTTCACACACAGCCGGCCCTGCGGCTTTTGGTCCCGTGGAGACTGAGGAAGCGCCTTTGCTGTGATGAGCGGGAGACCAGACTAACGAGAGCCAGGAGAACGGGAGGCGCGTTCTCAGGCGTACTTCACAAACACACAAAAATAAGGAAGCAGGAAAAGAAGACGATGCACGGAAAGGGGGGGGGGGGGGCCGCGAAGAGAAGCGCGCCCCCAGCAGGACGGGTTAGTCTTTCTGAAGCTCAGCCCAACCCATTCCCAACGCCTGTTGGGGATCGCGGTCACGCGCGCGTAGTCTCGCCGCTCTCGGGCGCTGGGCGGAGCCGAGCGGCGCGCGTCAGTCAACTCGGCCAATCACGAGTCTCTGCCGCCTCTCACGTGGCTTCTCCCGCCCCGCCCCCTTGCGGAGGCTCGCGGCCGCGCGCGCGCCGTCCCGCCTTGCTCGGCGCCGGGCAAAGCCGAGCTGCGCGCGTCAGTCAATCTGGCCAATCGCGCGTCTTTTCCGCCTCTTGCGCGGCGCCGCCCCTGGGACGGGACCGGCTCACGGCCGCGGCTGCGCGCGTTTCCCGCACTCTGGGGATGGCGGAGGGAGGTAGCGTGTGGGGCGGCGAGTGGATGTCTGAGACCTGGGCCTCTTCGGGGTTGGGCTGTGGAGTCTAGGAGAGCCCTTGTCGCGGTCAGGGGACCTCTGAACCCCACCTCAGGCCTGGGGTCTCGAGGGCTAGTGTGGGTTTTCTGCAGTGGTGGGAGGGACGGGAGGACTCCTCCCTCTGTTTTTCTCCCGGGAAAGTTGATGCCTTTGTTTGAGGAGACACACGCCAGTCGACTCTCTTTCGGAGGCTATTCGCTGTTTAAACTGAAACGATGCACACAGGCTTAAATTTATCTGCGCTTGTGTTCCTTATCCCTCAGGCCTGGAGGGTCGCTGGTTCTAGTCACATGGCTTTTAGGGTTTAGGGTGGTGTGACAGGTCTGATGATGTTTGAGTCAAGATTTCAGTTACGCTTCCTCTCATTATGAAGCTGGCATAACGAAATTAAAGAATTGTGACTCTCCGAAGTTGTTATTCTCCTCCACCCCCCGTATGGCAGGTTTTGAGGATATTTTGATAAGATAAAAACAAATGGAGAGTCTTGTTTATATGAGATGCTAGCTAGTTAATTTGTCACGGAAAAACTAGTAGTCACCATGAGGACCAGCACCATCTTATTTAGGAAGGTAAATGGGAAACCACTGCAAAAAGAGCTAGAAGGAATCCCAACTAAGTGAACAAGGACATAGCTGGCTCCTTGTGGATATTATGTACAACGATAAACAATTCTGTGATAAAAATTGAGGAATATATAGAGGTGTGGGTTAATTTGATTTCCATTTTGTGATTATTTTCTGTTTTTTTAGAGGTAAACCAAGATTTCATTTTCAAGATGGAAAGTCCATCAGACTCAGCTGTGGTTTCACCAAGCACTCCACAGGCCAGTGCCAGTCCGCCATCTCCCCATACCAGTAGTTCAAGAAAACAAGTATGAACATCTTAGTTCTTCCAGGGGAGCTGTTCTGGACTTCTAAGTATTGTCAGTGGTAGCTTTAAGTCTACTGAAGATTCTTAATTAACATAATGTGTAGGTTAATAAGTAAATATTTTATTAGTAAATAATTTTAGGTGTTTGAGATAAGGTGTTTGACCTCCCCCCCACCGCCCCCCAAATTTTCATCTTGAATCTGTTTTCATTTAGTTTCAGATCAGGTAATTACAACATTCCGAAATGAGGCAGTTTGAATCTGCGATGTTGTGAGGGTCTTTGGTGGCAGGATCTAGGTCTTTTCCTCACTTTGTGACTTGCAGGCCCCTAGAGTAGCGGCAGGCGTGCTAGTAGCTGACCAGATGTTTGTGATTGCTGGGATAAGTGTCTCAACACTGTTTTAGGAGAGTGCTGACTTTGCTAAAATAAAAAGAGGATAAAACTTAATGGAGCTTCCAGGAATTAAAGATGTTTTGTGATGCTTACTTTAGATATATGGAGACAGAAAGCCATCTAGTGGTGTCTACCATAGAAATGTAAGGTCTTTATTTCTGGAAGATTTATTTAGACCAAGAATGTTGTTCTTGATTAACATTATTAATGCTTTGTGCCTTTTTCAGCCTATGAGTGCAACACTTAGAGAACGATTAAGGAAAACTAGATCTTCGTTTAATTCCTCTTACAGTGTGGTAAAACGTCTCAAAGTAGAGAATGAAGGAGACGATCAGAACTTTTCAGAGAAACCAGCAAGTTCAACAGAAGAAAACTGTGTGGAATTTCGAGAAAATTGTAAACGGGTAGACAGTGAATTTGAAGAAAGTCCATATGTGAAAAATACCGTCAAGAATATCAGTGCATGTGAGTCTACATCAGTTGGTGCTGGGTCATGCAGTGATGATCTTCAAAATGACTTTGTGAATGAGAATCTTCCCAAAGAAGGATTAAATGAAGAAAAAGCAAAATTGGTGAAGCAGATTCAGGAGAAAGAAGACCTTCTTCGGAGGCTAAAACTAGTCAAAATGTACAGATCAAAGGTGAGAATAATTTCAGAACCATTGCATGATTTTTTTTTTTTTTAGATAAATGATAGGAAAGTAATTTCAAAAAGAAAAAATAAGTTGATTTTAGCATAATAAGCAGTAAGCCAAGTGCCCAGGAGCCTGGCTTCCAACAGCTTTAGCTCAAATGTGAGCCATATGTTTAGAGTGGAGTAGAAGAGGCCTCTGACGCCAGATACAGCCTTTTGAAAGACCTAGCTCTCGTTTAATATGCAGTTGAAGCTTTTCCCTCTAGTTTCCAACCTGTAGCAATATTAGCAGTATCAAATGTTAGATGCAAATACAATGAGAGCAGAAGTGACAGCTGATAGAGAATGGTTAAAAAAGCTAAAAATGGGCCACAGATTATAATAAAAAGTATTTTTAGTAGTGATCTTGTGTTCCTCCAAATTATTAAAATGTTCCAGGCATTTTGTTTGAGAAAACAACTAATATATATTAGATTTTAGATTTTAACCCATATAGGTTGAATTAAATAGAACTTGGGAATTGGAAGAAGATAAGCTTTACTTACCTGGATCATTCATGTGTATGCAATTGCTCCTTCTTCCCTAGCAATGTGGTATAAATGATGGAATAGTATATCCTATTTGCTCTCTTGAATGTTTAGGATTTTTCTAAATATAACTACTTGAGTTTTATGAGATAGTGAATGTTGAAAAATATTTTTAATTTGAATATTTCATTTTTTAAAGTACAACTGTAATAGAAAAAGTGGATTTTTTGAATCTATACTGTTGCTTCTCTCCAGTTTTGCCCTATTTAATAATTTGATTTTTCCCTGAGGGTAAGGGTGGCCCAGAGCCTGGACCAAACAAAATAGCCATAGGACTCAATTTGAGTGTCATTGTAACCATTCTACTTAAAACCATCCTACTTTTTCCTGGATAGAGGTCCCATTCATGACCAAGTGTGTTATTCTTTAAACCTACTCATCGACTGATTTAACAACTTTAAGTTAAAGTAGGATGCCTATCTAGTTACTGACATATATGGTTTTTTTTTTTTCCTGTTTCAGAATGACCTGTCTCAGTTACAGTCGTTAATAAAGAAGTGGAGAAGCTGTAGCCAGCTGTTGCTTTATGAGTTGCAGTCAGCTATGGCTGACGAGAACAAGAAACTCAGCCTTACTCAGTTGATAGACCACTATGGGTTAGATGATAAGTTGCTACACTATAACAGAAATGAAGAAGAATTTATAGGTGTTTAATTCCTAATTTTTTCTCCAGAATATCTTTGAAAATGACAACTTAAAAGATACTTCTACATTTTAAAGGGAAGAGACAAACCATTACGGCTTTGAGAAAGGTATCTCGATGAACATCAATTTAGGGCAATCTGTTATATAAATATAAACTAAATTCTAAAGTGAAAATTTAGTATTTTGGATAAATTTGCCAAAGAAAACTTGACATTTAAAGAAATGTGAAAAAAAATTTGTCATGTTTAAAAAAATAACTGTGACAATTCTGAAAATCAGTTTTAATACATTGTTTTGTTTATTGTGGTAAAAAAGTTTTATTTTAAATGTTAAAAAATAGTCCAGTCTGGTAAATGTCTCAACCTAAAAGCGGTCTAAAAATGCCTGCCTCTCTCCTAAGTTTGTGAACCTTGTTTCCATCCATTTACCAAATGTTTCCATCTGGATGGTCTAGCAGGTAATTAATCTCATATGTCCAAAATTATATTCTTTCCTCTCTCTCCAAATTTGTTTCTCATATTTCTCATCTCATTTAGTGAAATGACCATTTATCTCTTGCAAAACCACATATCCTCATCTCTTACTTTGAGGCATCATGGCATACAAGGTCTTTCACATTCATCTACATTTCTAGCTTCATCTGTGCAGTAGATTAAACTTAGAGTTTCTACTTTGTTCACAGCGACTTCTCATCCAGAAACCCACCTTCATAGGGTTTTGTTTCTGCCTGCCATATTATACAATGTTACCTGTCATCCTGGCCATATACAGAAATATGACCCAAGTAGGCCCAGTCTCTGGGAATTTGGAATTGTGCTTAGAAAAAAGAAAGCCCGTCTCTTTTTGGGGCTGAAGCTGTTGTATGTAAACTTGGAAGCAGAAAACCTGGTGTACTAAGTAGAGTGTGTGCCCTTACAAAGAAAGGCAGAGATGACAAATAGAGAACTTGGTGGGTCAGCGGCTTCCTGTTTCTAGTTTCCAGTCCTTCTTGAGGGCTTTCTGGATTTCTGCTTTTGGGTCCTTTTATGGGCTAAAACAGCTTTACTTAGTTTAAAAAAAAATCTTAAAAAAAAGTACTTGCTTACTAGTAGGTAAGTAGCCACTACCCTGAGCTCCCCTCCTCCAAGTGTGCCCCACTTTCAGCCCAGTCCCTGCCTATGATCTACCAAACTGTTAATATTGGGCATATCAGGAGACCTCAGGACCCTGCTCTTGCATCCATTCTAATTGTTAGTGCCCATGCCAGAAAACTCTCACCCTCCCCGCCACCCCACCACACACACACACAAATTCCTGCCTTCTAGACACTGCTATTGTCATTGCTTCTGTGAACACAAGAGGACTGGCCCAGGCCTCACGTGGGCCTCCCTAGGCTCTGGGATTCCTAATTGGGCACTCCTGGGGAGCTGTGCTGTTTTGTACCTATCAGCCTCTATCACTGCTTGCTGCTTAGCCAGATGGCTTAAATGTGGCAGGGGAAGCAGTTTCCATGGTGAAGGTGCTGGCATTTGGCTGCAGCTACTCACTGTTGAATAGCACATCCCCTAGAGTCACCTTACATGTCCACTTGGGGGAACAGTGGGACTCTGGTTCTGGGAGAGTTAGGGGGAGCAGATGGGGTCACAGTAATGGGCATTTCCAAGGCATTGGCTGAGTGCTGAGGGCTCCAACAGCACAGTAGGCACTCTTGCAATAGGAGGTGGGTCATGGAATATGGATCAGGCTTATGGGAGAGTTTGGGGCCTAGGGATGCCTATGAAGCAGTCAGTCCCGTTTTTTATTGTTTCTGTTGAATTTCACCTCCATTTAATGGGATACATTTATTAAAAACCACTAAATACTATATTTTTATTCATGAAAATGAAAGCTACTTCTAAGCACTTGCTTTGTGTCAGTTTAAAAAGTATGTTAACTCATTTGAGGATTACAGTTATCAACATCCCAATTTTAAAGATGAGGGAATTTATGATGAAGTTATTTAAAAAAACTAAGTAATTATTTAAAACTGAAGTGGCAGAGCCGGGATTTGAAACCAGGCAACCCAGCAATAGAGCCCTACTCTTAAATCTTGTGCTTAAAGCTGTGCTATGTTTGACCAAATTAATTATATTACTACTTGATAATATAGATAATATTTTAAGGGGCTATAAAAATATGAATATAATTGCTGTTCAGCAGAAGTTGAGAGGAATCAGTACCATGGACAGTATCAAAAGTGGGTTGGGGTGTATGACCCATGTGCCCTTTCAAAGTCAACCCCCAAAATCAGAATATACCCCCTGTTGAAAAGAGCTGCAAGAGGTTCCTGCTAACCTCCACCTATCCATGCCTCAAAGCTGAGGCATTCAAGCAGGGAGCTTTGTCAGAATCACCCAGGGTGGCCACTAAGAAATAGAAATCACACAGGCTATTTGGTTTGTTAAGACCTGGGAATCCACAGAACATTATCCAGTGAAATTGGTGGCATTGACTATTAGCAAATGGAGCCTTCAGGCAGCTAATTTAGGTGACATGGAATTTGTATCACTGGAAGAAAAAAAAGTCTAGTATATCCATGGTTGGCTCAAACCAATAGGACAGAGAACTTCTGACAATCCTAAGTACAAAGTATTTGTACTCTTCACACTTTTCTACCCTTGGGTCCATCCTCCCACCCCATCAATACCCCTCTCAGAGACAGTTTTGAAAGACTCTAGGAAATGTTACCAATGGGCACTTCCTTGCTGAATCAGCCAAATTGACTGCTTCAGGAATCATTCTAGTACTAAGGAGGGAAGTCATCAAAAATGATGTTGGTCCTTTTATTTCTCTTACCATTCACATCTAGCACTGATCAGTATATGGGTGATCAATTATGGTACTATCCTGGCCATTTCTAAATGGAAAATTTTAAATCTAAAGATTTATTTCTAAATAGAAAGTTTTATAATAGCTCTCTTGCTTTACCTACACCAGTGTACATTGGATATGGTGTTGCAGATTATACTTAATATTTAATTCACAAATTGCAGAACACTGAGGCATTGACATCACTTGGAGATTGTGGTCAATGATCCCAATGGTATCAACCTGGAAGGTAGCAGTCCACAGGCTATGGAAAGGCAAAGCAGTCTTCTGACCAGTTAATCTTCTCATTATTTAATTATCATCATCTATGTGAATACAGTGATAAACTTTTCATGGAAATGAGAAAACACTTTTTTCTGTTTGCTGAACCCTATTGGCTAGGGCACAAAATTGAGATCTGTTACAGTGAATATGAAGTGTAGAAGATTATGTAGAAGAAAACATGTAATTTACAAATGATTTAGGGCTTGGTAAAAGTAAACAGTTCACCTTGTTCTCATTGCTAGAACAGGGACTAATATTTAAACGTTCTGGTAAACTTTTTTTTGATTATAGAAGAAACGCTTACTGAAGAAAACTTGGGAAATGTAGAAAAGTATATGTCATCCATAATCTCATAACTTTTCTGGTAATTTTATAAAATTAGAAACGCCAAAAGTGGCTAAGAATAATTTCTTTTTGTCTTTAAGACTTTCTATACTATTACCATGAAAATAAAAAATTAAGACTAAATGAATAAAATGAATCTTGAATACTTTCTGAGTTAAAATTTTGTTCATTCTTAAACAAAAACAACAATTCATGATATTTGACACACATTTATTCATGCAGGACAAACATTTTTATAATGATTAAGGCTAAAATGAAATAATTTGCTATTAAAAATATGTAACTAAGAAGAGGCTCTACTTAAATTCCCTGATATGAAAGAAAAAGAAATCATTTTAATCAAATTAATTTATTTTTTAAATGATCGACTTGGCCTTGTGTTTTCCACCAGCGTTTTTACATTTGAACAAGAGCAGGAAATGCTTTCATCCTTAATCTTTCAACTTCAGCCTGCAGTATTGAAATCTGTTCAGCTTGTTCTTTTGAAATTTTTGTTAACTTTTGTTGTTGCATCATGTTTTCAGATCGTTCTTTGGCAATCTTTTCACAAGTCAGTTTAGACCCTATTCCAAAAATGAAGAAGAAAGGATTTAGTAGATTATTATCAATACTTTCAAATATAGAAACAACACTTGGAATCAATTAAACGTGGAAGAAATGCTGGTAGCTTTATAACTACTGTACAGATTTCAGGAGTACTGATTACTTTTAAAGACACCTACCATTGAGTAAAGAAAAAAAATGCTTACCGATTGCATTACAGATGTCTTGTCTCTCTGAGACAGCCACCAACTCTTCTCGTAAATTGCAGCTTAGAGTATAATTTGCTACATCTTTTTGATTGCTGAACTTTCCCAGTTTTTTTAGTAGTTTTTTGCAGTTTTCCACATTCTTTTTGTGGGTCTGAAATTTTGGTTTCCATGACACCCCACAAAAATAATTTTGAAAAAATACATTATATTTTATAAAGAAATTATTCTTAAAATTTAAATTCATAATCATTAATCACCATATTCCTAGTGCCAAGCATGATGCCTGCACATAGTAGGTACCTAGATTATTTGTTGGAAGATAGAATGGTAGGTTAATACCACATTTTAGAAAAAATCTTGTATATTCTTAAAAATGAGAGATTAAAAACCACATAGCCTTGAGATTACATTGTTTCTATCTTATATATGCTACACAATCAAAACTGAGCATTTGTTAAGCATTTCTGAAAAAACAAAGCCTTTACAATGCCAAGGAAAGACGATCAACACTTCTCTTACATAAATCATAACCTAACGTGAAATAGGAAATTCACATACACTCAGATATCTCCCAAGGGATTAATTCTAATATTAAAAGAAGGGCTTCAGTCTACCACGCTTGTTATGGTTGCGAAGACACTATTCAGAGATCTCTAATTACATCCTGAATATTTGTAAATGACCAAGATTTTGTTAGGTTCTGTTTGAATTCATGATTTGGAACACTGTTACTTTGTTCGAATGATTCACAACTGTTGGGATTATAATGATCACTATTTTTTGAGACCTACCTTATCTAAAACAGCAATGGTTTGCTCCATTATTCCAATCTGAATGGCGATCAGAGTCTCATAGTGTGGTTCATTTAGGTACTTTGAGAGAGAGAATAAAACAATATATATAAGGATATTTTTTCTCTGTTTCAATAGATAACTTTATAAAGATTATCTTAGTTTTGAAAGTTACTGTTTTCATAAAAATTGTCCAAGTTTAGACTTATTTGACTTTTGTGCCATAATAATGTACTTGTATTTAGCCATTGATACGCTCACCTATATACTAATAATTACAAATGCCTAGAGTTTATTTTCTTATTCATTCATTCATTTATTCAACTCACCAAATATTTATTAAGTGTCTCATTTGAATCCCATATTAACAGTGTTCCAGTTAAAGACACTGAGGGAGATACAAAGATAACATAACCTACCCTTCAAGAAAAAGTGAGCAGGTAGACGTGATTGGTTGCCAGAAAATATGTAAAGTGACAAGCAAATTCAAAGGTGGTTTGAGATGGGATTTGGTTTCTCTGGACTGGGGAAATCAAAAGGCTTTATGAAGGAGGTGGCATTTATCCTGAAAAATAGATTTGGAATGTGAAAAAAAAATGAGGGAAGATATGCCAGGTAGAAGAACCAGTAATGAGCAAAGGCACAGAGGTAGAATCCTAGAAAATAGTAATCAGTTGGGGTTGAGAATACTGATGTATTAGAGGAACGTGGGAATGAATTTGAAAAGTTAGGGTGAAGGACACTGAACGTCCACCTAAGGATTTCATAATTCATTTGCCAGGTAAGAAGTGGCAGTTTAAAATGTTTGAGCAGAGTAGTAAGGTGATTAGAGCTGAATAGGAATATTAATCTGACAGCAGTATATGATATAGATTAGAGAAAGACTCAAGGTCAGAGACCAACTAGGAGATTATTATAAAATAGTCTAAATCATTGACAGGGAAAGACTGAGCCGGGGAAAAGGCTATGGGGATAGAGAATGAGGGAATAAGTAGATAAACTAGGCAAGACTTGGAAGGAAAGGGAAAACATGACTACACCTTCAAGCCTGAGTGAGTGGCTGAAAAGAACTGAAATAAGCAAATTAAGAAGAGTTGCTATTGGGAGGTGGGAAATATAGAAATAGAGCTTGAGGGAGGTGAGGGCCAGAGAGCTTGGATTGGAATTGGAATTGAATTGGAATCCAGAGAGCTTGAATCAGTCATTTAGAAGTGAGCACTGAAGTTAGAAAAATAGAGATCATCAAAGGAGAGGGCATGGAAAGAAACGCAAACAAAGCTAAGGGCAAAATCTTAAAGAATAGCTATGTTAAGAGATGTAAAAGAGAAATCAGTAAGAGGCAGAGTAGTCTGACACGTCGGAAGAAAAACAGGAGAAAATAGGGATGATAAAAGCCAAAGGAATGAGCAATTAAGATGGTCAGATGCTACACAGTTGAGGGATGGTGATGACTGGATTTGACAATTAGGAAATCCTCAGTGAACTGCAAGATAGAACTATATTCCTGAATGGGTCACGAAGAACCGGAGACAGCAGATGTAAACTACTGGAAGAAAAAGACGGAATTCATAGACATATTATGAATAAACACTATTGGTTTAGGATATGCTTGATATCACACAGGCTCCTGATTAAATACTGGTTAAATGAATAAATACATTAATGAATGAAATTAAAATTATATAGTGGGGCAGGGGGAACTTACCTTTTGACGATCTCTTGAAAAAAACAGCATCTGAATATCCCAAGCCTTCTGATTTAGATCTTCCATTTCCATCTCCATTTTCTTATGTTCCCACTCAATCTGAAATATTCCTTTGTGGATATCTTTACTTTCCGTCATGCTAGCAACTTTCTTTTGTCCTTGAGTCTTTAAAAAAAAGGTACATTCCAATATTCATATAATATGATTCTGCATACAGAGTATAGACTATCTGAAGCTGAATGCTATTAGAAAACACTTGGAGCACAGAGATAAGTCTATGTTCTTTTAAAAAATGTAGCAGATATTAAAAATTACTTCTTGGGCAAAATCTGATCACTATAAAGTATGATAGTTACTAAACAGAAGGGATTATAAGATACATTTGAATGGCATAGCCTATTTTCTTTATTTGTCAATGATTAGGCAGGAACTCTTTTTGCCATCACCAATATGTATGCATTTGTATCCCTACTCTCTGCCCTGCTTCCTGACGCTACAGATAAAGGATTGTAGTTTAATGCAGCTAGGCACAACAGTATCTGGTTGGTAGCTAGTGGAAAAGCAAAAAAATTTGAATGAGTTAAATATGATATTTAAACAACTAGATGTTTTGCACTTCACTTCAAATTGCCTACATGAAGTTCAGAAAGTTGTTCTCTCAGATTGCTAATAGTGAAACTACTACGTCTCTAAAATAAATTTGTACAAGAGTTCCATCCAGTTACATTTTATATTTTTCCTCTCTTCTCCTTCAAAAACTTAGCTTTTTGAAGTTCATGCCACCATACTATAGCACGTGCTACTTTTTTTTTTTTTGCTGAGGAAGATTCACCTTGAGCTAATATCTGTTGCCAATCTTCCTCTTTTTGTTTGAGGAAGATTTGCCCTGAGCTAACATCTGTGCCAATCTTCCTCTATTTGGCATGTGGGTTGCCACCACACAATGGCCGCCAAAGAGTGGTGTAGGTCCATGCCCAGGAACCAAAGCCCGGTCGCTGAAGTGGAGTGTACTGAGCTCAACCACTAGGCCATGGGGCCAGCCCCCACCTGCTACTCTTTTTAAAAATTATTTTCTTCTTCTGATCACTGCTTGGCCTGTCAATGCCTTGAATTTCCCACTTTCAATGATCTTTTCTCCATCTCACTCAGCTACCCAGCTCCCATGATCATACCCTTGATCTTGTCATCGCCAGCTCCAAAATCTTAAGTTCGAGCATTTTTCTAGAGCAGTGCTCCTCAAATGGGGCAAATATTGCCCCACCAGGGGAAATTAGACTATGTTTGGAGACATTTTTGGCTGATGTGACTGGAGGAGGGGGTGTTGCTACTGGCACCTAGTAGGTAGAGACCAGGGATGCCGCTAAACTTCGTGCAATACACAGAACATCTCTCCACAACAAATAATCATCTGGCCCAAAATGTCAATAGTGCCAAGGTTGAGAAACATCGCTGTAGAGCTACCACATCTCTTCTCTGCTTTCCTTTCAGTCAACTTTTTTGTAAAATTTATTTATAGCCACAGTTTCTACTGCCTCACTTCATATTATTTCTTCAACCATCGCCGATTGAGCTCCTGCCCCAACCCTCCACTGAGACTGCTCTTGTCAAGTAATTGACATAGCGTATGAGTCCCTCCTCCTTGAAACTGTTTCTCTCGTGGTTTCTAGATTTCCTCCTGGCAGCTCCTTCTCAGTCTCCTTACCTGACTCCTTCTCTGCTAGCTCTTTGAGGGTTGGACTTTGGGCATTGGCCCAAACTCCCTCTTCTTCTAGCTACCCACTTCCTGGGTGGTCTCAAGCAATCTCATGGCTTAAGTTATCTATATGTAGATATCTATATGTAATAACCCATATTAGTTTTCTACATGTGATCTATATATAGCAGTCTCCTAAATTTATATCTCAGCCCTGAATTTTGACTGTCTACTTAATATTTCCATTGGGATGTTTTACAGGCATCTCAAATTTAACAAAGGCCAAAACTCTTCATTCTATGCCCTCAGTCAAAGCTACATCTCTCCAGTCTTTCTCATGTCAGTTAATGACACCATCAACTACTCAGTTGCTCAAAAGCCAAAACTTTAGGACTTATTCTTGAGGCCTCTCTTTACCTCACCCTTCACGTTCAATCCATCAGCAAATCTGATAATGATTGTTGCTTCTACCCTAACAACAAAAACTGAAGGAAAATTTAAAACATTCTGAGATAAACAAAAGCTGAGGGAGCCCACCATTAATAGGCCTGCTCTACAAGAAATACTAAAGGGAGTCCTTCAAATTGAAATCAAAAGGCACTAGACAGTAACTCAAAGCTAAAGAAGAAATTTTAAAAAACCAAATAAAAAATTAACTCCATAGGTAAATATAAAAGCCAGTATTATTGCTTTTTGGTTAAGTACTCTTTTTTTCCATATGATTTAAAGGAAATATGCATAAACAATAATTATAAATCTACGCTAATGGATGCATAATATATAAAGTTGTGATTTGTGACAATAACAACACAAAGGGGGAGGAACAGAGCTGTATAGGAGCAGAGTTTTGTATACTATTGAAACTAAGTTGGTGTTAATTTGAACTAGTTTATTATAAAATTATGATGTCAGTTGTAATCCCCAGGGTAACTACTAAGAAAACAACTAAAATGTATATGGAAAAGGAAAAGAGAAGGGAATCAAAATGGTACTCTGCAAAAAAATCAACTATATACAAAAGAAGGTAGTAGTGGAGGGAGTGAAGAACCAAAAATATGATATGCAGATAACAAATATCAAAATGGCAGAGGTTAAGTTCTTATTTACCAGTAATTACTTTAACTGTAAATGGATTAAATGCCACAATTAAAAGGTAGAGATAGGCACAGAGGATTAAAATAAATGATCAAATGATATTATGTCTAGAAGAGATTCACTTCGGATCCAATGACACAAGTAGTTTGAAAGTGAAAGGATGGAAAGATATCTTCCATGCAAATTGTAACCAAAAGACAGCTGGGGTGGCTGTATTAATATCAGACAAAATAAACTTTAAGACAAAAATTGTTAGAGAGACAAAAGAGGACATTATATGTTGAAAAAAGGCCAATCCTTCAAGAAGATGTAACAATTATAAACGTATATGCACCTAAAAACAGAGCCCCAAAACATATGAAGCAAAAATTGACAGAATTAAAGGAGAAATACAGTTCTATAATAATTGGAGACTTCAGTATTTCACTTTTAACAATGGATAGAATAAGTATACAGAAGATCAATAAGGAAATAGAGGATTTGAACACCACTATAAACTAATTAGACCTAAGAGACATATACAGAAGACATCCCAATAATAGCAGTATACACATTCTTTGCAAGTGCATTGCAAAGAATGCACTTCTTTGGAACATTCTCAAGTATACACTATATGTTAGGCCATAAAATGAATCCTAATAAATTTTAAAAGATTAAAATCATACAAAGTATCTGCTCTGACCACAAGGGAATAACACTAGAAATCGATAACTGAAGAAAAACTGGAATATTCACAAATATGTGGAAATTATACAACATATTATTAAATAATCAATGGATCAAGGAAGAAATCACAAGGGATATTAGAAAATACTTTGAAGAATGAAAGTGAAAGCATAACATACCAAAACTTATGAAATGCATCAAAAGCAGTGTTCAGAGGAAAATTTATAGTTGTAAACACCTACATTAAAAAAGGAGAATGATCTCAAATCAATAATATAACTTTACCTGCCTTATGGAATTAGGAAAAGAAGACCAAACTAAACCCAAAACAAGCAGAAGGAAGGAAATAGGAAGATTAGAACAGAGATAAATGAAATAGAAATAGGAAAACAATAGAGAAAATAAATAAAACCCAAATCTTTGAAATCAGAATCTTTGAAAAAAAATCAACAAAATTGACAAACCGTTAGCTAGACTGACGAAGAAAAAAAGAGAAAAAATTCAATTTGCTAAAATCAGAAATGAAATCAGGGACATTAATACCAACCTTACAGAAATTAAAATTTTGTAAGAGAATACTATGAACAGTTGCATGCCAAGAAATTGGATAACCTAGATGAAATAGAAAAAATCCTAGAAACACATAAAGTGCAAAAACTGATTCAAGAAGTAATAGAAAATCTGAATAGACTTATAGTAAGTGAAGATATTGAATTAGAATAAAAAACATCCCAACAACAACAAAAAAAGCCCAGGACCAGAAGGCTTTGCTAGTGAAGTCTACCAAATATTTAAAAAGAATTAATACCAATCCTTGTAAAACTCTTACAAAAAATTGAAGAGGAGGGAACACTTCCAAACTCATTTTACTAGGCCAGCATTACCCTGATACCAAAGCCAGACAAGGATAACACAAGAAAAGAAAATTACAGGCCAATGTCCCTAATGAACATAGACGCAAAAATCCTCAACAAAATATTAGCAAACCAAATCCAACAGTACATAAAAGGATCGTACACATGTGCGCGCGCACACACACACACACACTCCTAGACATATGTTCAAACTGCTAAAAGCCAAAGATAAAGAGAAAATCTCACAGGCGAACATATTACCTTAAGAGGAACAAAGATAAAAAAATATAGTAGGCATCCTGTCAGAAACTCTGTAAGCAAGAAGAAAATGAACACCTTTAAAGTGAAAAGAATGAGAAAGAGAGAGAGAGAACCTGCCAATCAAGGGAACCCAGCAAAATATCTTTCAACAACGAAGGTGAATCAAAGACAATTTCAGACAAAGAAAAACTGAGAGAATTCTTTACAGGCAGACTTGCATTTCAGTTAAGTAAAAAGAAGTTCTTGAAGCAGATGGTGTATGATACAAGACAGAAACTTCAATTCACACGAAGAAGGATCTCTTGAAATAGTGAATACGAAAGGAAATAGAAAATACTTTTTTCTTATTTTTCATCACTCAAAGATAATTGACTCTCTAAAGCAAAAACAATAACAATGTATTGTGGGTTTAGGACATTTGTAAAAGTAAAATGTATGGCAACATTAACACATAATCCCTAAATAGCACAAAATGCCCAAATATTTGGAAATTAAATAACACACTTCTAAATAACTCATGAGTCAAATAAGAAGTTACAAGGGAAATTAGAAAATATTTTAAATGGGAAGAAAATGGAAATGTAAAATATCAAAATTTGCAGAATGCAGCTAAAATGTTGCTTAAGGGGAAATTTATAACATTAAATGTTAGAAAACAAGCAAGGTCTGAAATCAATTATCTAAGCTTGTCTAAGATTACCGTTAGGTAAGTAGATTGAGCCTAACAGAATGATGGCATATTAGAGTGAACATTTAACTCCATGGTCCTGAACTTCTTGTACTTCAGAATTATCTGGGAAGCTTTTAAAAAAATACCCATGCCTAGGAGTGGGGCCTAATGTACTGCCAGAGGTGGAAACCACTGATTTAACTGAATGAAAATGATTTATCATGGAAATGGGAGAATAATGAAAAATACTTGGTACAGCAGATGGTATGTTGGCTTTTTTCTCCTTAAAAAATGATAATTACCCGAATCACAGAATTCAAGTCTTCAATTATGTTCTTGTTGATGAGAATTGCATCAGAATACTCCAGCAATAACTGGAAATTCTCCAGTTCTACTTGTCCTTGTTTAAGGAGAATTTGGATTGTCAAATTTAACTGGAATCTCGCTTTCTCTTCCTGTAATCTAAATTGAAAAAGACTTCAAAGTAAGTGGTGGTAATATATTTATGCTTCAAATCTCACCTATTATCTGAGAATATAAAATTAAAACTTAATTTTCCTTAAGCTGAAGGAAAACATGCTAGAGATCAATGTGGAAAATATTTTCCCAATGATGAACTTTCCTAGAGGTCTCTATGGAATTAATATGGAATTACTTCTTATTAATATGGAATTACACTTGGGCTGCTCAAAGAATGGTATGGACAGAAATACATTCATAAAGTTTTACTTTATGATTAAGAAAAGATTAATATAATTTTGATTGTAAGTGGAAGAAAATAGAGATGCTACCAAACAAATCTATTAAAGTTCTGACTTTATGTACTGACTTCTGATATTATATTAACAATGTTTAATCTGTATTCTACTTATCAAATATATTTCTGGGTAGTTCATATTCCTCCTTATATCCTAGATCTGCAAATGATGTATAATGATGGATTTGGGACCATCAAAGAAGTATTTATCAATGTGGCTGTAAATACAGCCAAAAGTGAGGCAAGAACTTAAAACAGTATCCCAATCACTCAGCAAAATACAACAAGCTCCCCTAAAGAAAAAGATATTAGCTGGTTAGGTGCCTACATGGAAATTTCTCAGATATCTCCTTAATTTTCCACACAGGTTGCTTGTGTGGCTTGAGCCCAAAAGTTCTTACTAGCAGAAGTAAGTTCTTTGTATGTATTTTTATGTGGAAGGAGCAGATTAAAAAATACTAAGATTTTTCGGTAACTTGCCTATTTGTAAAAAGAGCAATGGAACATGTAGGTTAGTTCCGTTCTGATATAAGGTCTTTTGTAACAAAATGCACCTTTCCAAAGAGAAGTTACAAAGCCCAACGAGACAGATAAGTCTTCGCCAGCTGTGAACTAGTGATTAGGCATTCTCTCCCCAATGACAACACAACCTAACAGCCCTAGCTTGGACTTTGAATAAACGAAAGGTTCATATTACAGGATGAGTTCATGGAAGACTTTTTCGATTTCACGTTGCACCTTCTCATCATCCTCACTTCTCCTTCGGAGAAAAGCCACCATTTCCATTAAGCCAGCTGCTTTCTGCCTCACCTGAAGAAGCCAAACCACAAACATCTCAGAACATACGGAGATTTAGAAATGAAAGCAAGCTAATTTTAAAGAACTTTAGAAAACGTACATCTTTTAACTTTGTTATAAAACCTTAGCAAGCCTATCTTTCTAAGAGACTAATAAAAATTTAAATCCCTGCCAATACATAATATAAGATACCTAAAACTTACATGGTACATTCTATAAATAATTTGAAAAGTATCAAATTTGCTTCTCACTGAAAATCAAACATGTAACCAACTAGAATTTTTTGTATATTTTACTTTAAAATTTGTCGTCATCATCTTAGATAAAATTATAAAATCATAGACACTTTAACAAAAATATGCCAGCCTGATGCATGTGGCACTGAATTTAGGGAATTTGGGGGAGAAGAGGCAGGATGGTCAAGAAGCAAGAGGAAGGATTCTCTTCCCAATTAAACACACTCTCAAATTGTTACCCTTGGCTATATTTAAAAAAAATGTCTTATCAGAGACTGATATATAACAATGTACACCTGAAATTACACAATGTTATAAACCAATATGACCTCAATAAAATAACTTTTAAAAATGTATTCTAGCGAAACTGTAAAGTTGGTTCTAATCTATGCAAAAAGGACTACTCAAGACTTGAGGACTACTCAAGACCAGAGCAGAGAGAAGGGAAGTTGTGTCTACAACATTGCTGTCCAAGACAAATATAATGTGAGCCATAAATGCGAGCCACATATGTAATTTTAAATTTTGTAGTAGCCATATTAAAAGAAGTGAAATGAAACAGGTGAAATTAATTTTATTAATATATTTTATTTATACAATATATCCAAAACATTGTCATTTCAACCTGTAATTTATATAAAAAAATTGAGACATTTTCCATTCCTTTTTTTCATACTAAGTCTTCTAAATCTGTGTGTTTCCACTTACTACACATCTCAGCTGGGACTGGCCACATTTATTTCAAGTAAACAATAACCACACGTGGCTAGTGGCCACCATTTGGACAGCGTGGGTCTACAATTACAGGTCTATACTGAGCCCTCAATAGCACTAAGCTTAAAATTTTATTTCATCATCATTATTATTAATATTACTAACCACTACTCTAGCAGGAAAACCTAAATAATTAGCTTTTCTGGAAGCATTGACCACCATGAACTATATATATGATATTAGTATACTAAATGAAATTGAGATAAAAGAAAATAAAATATTATATACTTTCTGTTCATTTTCCACTTTCACTCGTCTGGTCATGCAGAAATGATCCCAGACCAAGGGGTCCAAGCCTTCTGGCATGTTATTAATATTGTCCAAGTCATCCATGGCTTTCATTAACTGGGCAAAGGCATCCTTATTCAATTTCCCAGATCCTGGTCGCTCTCCAAAAGGCACAATACTGGCCATATCTGAGTGTGTTTTCGGTTTATGAATCCTGGTATCACCAATAAAAGCCCATCAACCTTTCACATTCTCACACAAAAAATCAATGTTAAATAATACAACCCTTAGCATAGGTATGGCATTGCAAGACACTTTCCTTTGGCACTTAGGGGCTGGTGAGCGGATTATTCCAAAGAGGAAAGCACCCACTTTGACCTCCTTCTGTGCTCTCTGGATGCCCAGACATGACCTTAGCTGGACTATAGATGTTCCTAACTGTTGTCAGCATTGGCAGCTTTACCTGCACTAGAAAATGTCTCCCTTCTGTGTATTTTAAGCAGGCAAGCAAATGCCCAAGAGAAGTGTGACTGTTCCCTGGTTCTGTCCCACACACCCTCTGCTTGTATCCTTTTTGCAGGTGAGTAGCCTGGAATATGTTCAGATATACAGGCAACTGGAGAAGTGCCTCTTTTTAGCCACATTAATAGATTAGTTTTGTTTCCCTGGGCTGCAGCTGGGAAGGGGAGTACAAAGATCTGTGCAAGGCACTCACTATCGAGATGCTTTACAATACACTATGAAGTTACTATTGCTAGCCTCTTTCTCTAGATGAGAGCAGTGAAGCTCTGAGAGGAGCTATTGGCCCCAGGTCACAGGTCTGATAGATGGTGGCGTTAGGATTTAAAACTAATTCTGTCTGGCTATAAAGCTTATGCTCTTTCCACTGTTGCCTCCCAATATATGGGAGGTCTCACTTCGTTTTTCACAAGGCTTATTATAACTTGCTCCTTTAAAAACAGGGGAACCTGTGATGTGAGGCATGTTCTAGGTTGAATTCCCCAGGTTGCACGTGACCCGTAAGAATGAGTTTGTATCTCAGACACAAATGAGCCTACACCTTTGTGACAAACTCCATGATTTCTAGATTACATTTGATTGAAAATTATGGAAATTTGAATTTATAAAAATTTGGAAATCTGTGAAATGTAATTCTAATGCTGCTTTCAGTATAAAAATCAGATCTCTTAGAACTTTTTTGATAATGGTTATTTTCAATCATTTATACTGACATTTTCGAACTTGGACACAATCACATGAGATGTTCTGAGAAAAAGAGATTTGTGTCAAATAAGTTTGGAAAACACCGCTTACTCTATTTTCTACACTTGGAGCTCCAAAGGCCAAAATCAAGTTCCGAGAAGTTCTTTAGTAAAGAAACTGTTTAACTTTTTTTTTAACCCAGTATTTCCCCAAACTTACTTTGTCCTGGAAGACTTTTATGTGTAATTCCAATTCATACCTCAAGGGACTCATATTTGCTGGAACATATCTTGGGAAAAACTGTTTATAAGTCTGTATGCCATCTGACTTCAGAGGAACTACTTTCATTTATAACATAGAACCTGTAATAGCACTACGCTTACCTAGATACTTAAGTATTTTTAAATAATGAAAAGAAATCATTATTCTTCATTGCCTCCTTAAGATGTAAGAATAATCTAAAAAGAACTGAGTTATGATTAAGGCACTTAAACATTTTCATGTAAAAGATATTACCCTGCATATTTCCATCTAACTGAGAGAAAAAGCTGAATTCTAACAACACTCCTGTTCATTTACAAACTTTTTTCTCAGAAACATAATAGCAAAGGAGAAACAAACCTGGGTCGGCGTTTAAAAAGTTTGTAGAGTATATCCACCTGATGACTGGGAATTTCAGAAAATTCCTTTTTAAAGCTGCGATCTAGAACCTAAGGACAAACATATCATTGCCAGGATTGCAACCTTTTTCTGAAACCTTTTATTTGTTGACAATACTCTTCAAAATATAGTCGTATCACTTTGATTTAAAAAAAAAATCCATGAAAACTTGGTTTATAAGGTAGACTTGTTAGATGGTGTCCACTCACTGTGCAAGGATTTCTCAAAGATTTATTTTGAATAGAAAGCACCTCAGTGAGTTAAAAATATTATTTTATATGAGGTTTTAGAAATCATTCAGAACTGAAGTTTCACAAAATATTATTTACCTGTAAAACATGCAAAGTACTCTAATCTATTCTATTCTATTTCATCCCATTCAATTCTATTCTTCTTTATGCTTTTCTATCCTACTCTTATCCATTATAAAACTGCTGGTCATAGCCTAATTAAAGTGATTTCATGACCAACTAATGGGACCTGCAACGTGATGTTCGCAAAGCCTGAAAGTCGAGATGATCTCTCTCTTTTTTGTACAAGAGAAAGCTTAACCCAGAGAAATTTGCAAAAATTTATTTACACAATGATTTTCAGAAATATACAATGGCATAGAATGAAGGTCACCCACAACTAAGAATGATAGTAGGAGAAAAATCTATGAGGAAATTAAATTATATCCCTTTTAATCTTCCCCAAATCCAGGCAGCAGCAACTCTGTTGCATTGGTGAGGGGCAAGACAATGGCTCTCACTTTGTCTTCCGCCAGTAAGTTGTCATAGTGTTCCTTGTACACATCGAGGTCTTCTCTAGATTTCCGGATGGCCTCTGAAGTCTGGCTCTATAATAATATCAGGAATAGCCGATTGGAACTGGAGATTTTTCAGGATAAACAAAAATATTGGGGATACTAAAAAGAACAAGAAATTTCCTAGTACAAGATAGATGTCAATGAAGTATCCACTACAGGTAACATTTGTAGAAGAAAGTAACCAGTTAGACACTTTGAAAGAACAAACTTCCAATCACCTGTTCCTAAGTACAGCCAGCTCTGTATGTGAGTGTGGAAGTGACTATGGAGCATACTGTATCCTGGGCAAGGTGATATGGACAATGAAATTGCACAGGCTTGGGAGTCACGTGGACCTGGTTTCTGAGAGCCTGAATATATAAAGGGACAATGGCCAGACCGTATATTAAAAAAGAACTCTGACCCACAACTTCTGCAGCAACCAGCTAGGAAGTTTAACTGCAACCTCTGCAGCAATGGGCCCCAAATTGTCAGGACTTGGTCAATAACTTTCAGCTTTCCTAATTTTTGCCACCATTTCCAACTTAGGACCAACCAGAGAAGGCCAAATATACTCCCAAACCAATCCCATAGGTTGCCCAGCTTTTAATTAACTTGCCCCCTAGCTTCCCAAAGGCAACTACTTCCAATCAGGGTGCACCTGAAGCCCTCTCTTCCTTTCATTATAACGCTTTCCCCTCCCCTGCCTGCCTTGGAGTGCCTGCCAAACACAAGTAACGGCGGCTGATTCCCTTATTATACCAAGTTTCTGAATAAATAGTCTGCTTATACATACTAGTGCGTGACTTAGGCATGTTACCAGTCTCTCCAAGATGGTCTCCTCATCTGTGAAAGAAATCCAGTACCCTGCAGGGTGGTTATGAGTAGGGTTGTATTTAGAAGGTTCTTTGCATATGCTATTTAATGGACTCTTAGCAAAAAGTAAGTACATATGTCATATATGATACTCTAAATTATTCATTCAAAATGTCCTTTATTAATACTACTAGTAAAAGCTGACATCTTTTGACAAGTATTATGTGACAAGCATTTTGCATTCATTGCCTCTTTAATGAAACACATCTATTCATGAGATTTATTAGAGTATTTCAGAATATGACAGCTTTTCATTCTATAAGCTAACCCTTACTTACATGTTTAGTAATTGGGGTGCCAAATTGTCCATAAAGAAAAATATTCCCTAGAGAAGAGCCTGCAAATAGCTTAAAAGGTTATATCTCTTGTCCAAGGTCCAACAGCTAGGCAGTGGCTAAAAGCAAGTTCTTTCAACCATGAAGCTATATGGCCTCGTTTTATAAACCATATGCCACATGACTAAATGATTGCCGGTGCTGAATCACGTAACTTTATTAAAAGATTGGAGCGGCTGCTTTCACCTGACTCTGGAGCAAAGTCCCAGGCAGGGAGCCAAGGAACACACAGCTGAGTAGGAACGTGGAAGGAAGGAAGGGTCCAGGCATGTGAGTTCTTATTAAACAAGGAGCGCGTTGTCAGGAAATGCTGGTACTCAGATATCAGATACTATACTTACTTTCTCTTCCTGCTTCCTTGTAAGATAGTTGTGCAGGAATGCTTCTCTGGAGCTTATTTCTTCATCCAACAGTAAAGAAAACACAAGGTTATTTATTTTCAATTCCTCCTGTAGAAATATTTAAAAAGGGGGGAAAATGATCAATACTCATACCTGAGAAATGATTTTCCGTTGAGTTGGCACTCATTAAGCAAGTTTATGACATACAAGTAAGAGACATTCTTCTTAAGAAAAAGGGACTATAAACTGTTGCAATAACTTTTTTCCTTTTTCGTCATTTTATTGTAAGATAAAACATATATACAGAAAAATACATCACATAAATGTATAGCTTAATAAGTTATTATAAAGGCAAACACTGTTGTAATCACCACCCAGTTCAAGAAATAGAGCTTTGCTACTGCCAGACACCATTCCCATGTGTCCCCATCATAATCTCAACCCCACTAATAACCACTGTCCTGACTTTTATATCTTTGTGTTTCTTTATAGTTTTATTACCAAAGTATGTATCTCTAGGCACTATAATACAAGTCGTCCATTTAAAAAATTGTCACATATTTTCAATCTCTTATAATCCACAGGTTCCCTTCCATCCCTTTTTTTCCCCTCACATTTATTTGTAGTTATCTGTAGTTTCACCTAATCTGGGTTTTACTGACTGCATACTTATGGTGAGTTCATCAGGGTTCTTTATCCCATGTATTTCCTGAGAATTGGCAGCTGGATCAGAGGCCTGATCAGACCCATGTTTGATCCCTTTGGCAAGACTGGAGATGATATTGTGTTCTTTGGTCAGGAGACATATAATATCTGTTGTCTTTCTTTTTGTGATGTTAGCAGCTGTAGATGCTCAATGCCCAGGTCCACTAATCCATTGAGAGTTGCAAAATGGTGATATTCTATTTCTGTCATTCCTTTTTCACTTATTAATTGAAATTCTTTTATAAAAGAGATGCTTCTCCTTATCTGCTATTTGCTTACCTAGTGGTACAGTTCACATAGGAAGGCAGAATAAATACCTGATGCTTTCTCTTGATCAGTTCTTAAATAATGAATTGATTGTTATCCTCTGAAGGTGACAGAGGGACATTTTTGTTTTTAAAAGATCGCAAAGTCATGAATTTAAACAAATTTGATGGATTTCAGTTAAGTACTATTATTATCATTGTTGAATCTTAAATTGTCCCATTTAGTTGGCTCCTGAATCCTTTTGATATTACCTAATAGTCTTTGATAATTTCCTCATTATCTTGTATGAATATGCTTATTCTAAGCATATCATTTTAAAATAACAGCTTTATTGAGATGTATTTCACACTCCATATAAATCACTCATTTAAAGCATATAATTCAATGGTTTTTAGTTTATTCACAGAGTTGTACAACCATCACCACAATTAACTTTAGAATATTTTGTCACTTTGAAAAGAAAACCTTAAGCATTCATTTCCCATTTCTTCCCACACCTCCTAGAGGCCTCCCCACCTCTACCCCAAGGCAACCACTAATTAACTTTCTGTCTCTATGAATTTGCCTATTCTGGACATTTTATACTATCGGAATCATTCAATATGTGGCCTTGGGTGCCTGGCTTCTTTCACTTAGAATGTTTTTAAGGTTCATCTATGTTGTAGCATGTATTAATACTTTATATTGCTGAATAATATTCCACTATATGGATAAATCATATTTTATTTATCCATTCATAGTTGTTGGACATTGGATTGTTTCTACTTTTTGGTCATTATGATTAATGCTTCTATTATGACTAATGTGGACCATTCATTCCCAATCTCCCCCTGCTCAACTATCATACATATACATTTCCTCCCTGCCTGGCCAGGGATTATGTTCTTCTATCTGTGGCCATGACTCCAGAGGAGTAGCCCCTCTCCCACAGCTACAGGTCTGTCTGGGTCCTGGTAACAGCTCCCTTCCTTTGCCTCTTTAGCTCTAGAGATGATACTGGCTTTCCATTGTTTCTAGTCCCTGGTGTTTCACCGTTCCTGGCTGTTTCCCTTAACCCTGCCCATGCCTCAGTAAAAAGTCCCTGCATTAAACTCTCTTAAATGTAACCCTTTCAGTGCACCATTCCTGTTGGGACCCTGAGGTTACAGACGTCCTCCTGGAGGTTACCTTAACCTCTCTCATCTTTTTTGGTTGACCCCCTTGTTCTGGTGAGACATATCTTCCAATAGCTCTCTGAGAATGGGTGCATATAAATTTTCGAGACTTTGATTTCTCAAAATATTATTAGTCTCCTCTTACACTCAGTTGATAGCTTGGCCAGCTATAGAATCCAATGTGAGTAATAATTTTTCCTCAGAATTTAAAGGCTTCATTCCTAGGTTGTCTTGCATCTAGATACTGCACACTTCGTTTATATTCCTACTGCTGAATCAAATTAAGCCAGATTTTTCATCTGATCTTTTGGGGTATGTGGATTATTCATTCATTCAACATATAATATGAGCCAAGGTTTTTGCCAGTTTCTGGAGATACAGGGATGAACAAGACAGACTCAGTCCGTACCTCCATGGAACTTATAGTCTTGGGAGCCTTAAAAAACAATGTCACATAAATTAAAATTTAGTTGCAATAAGTGATGGAAAGTAAAAGAAAAGAGTATATAATAGGAAGATCTAATCTAGTTTGAGGAACTTGCTTTTAAGCTGGGACCTGACAGATGAGTAGATATAGGCCAAAGAAGGAGGCAAAGAAGTTGGCAGAGTGTTAGTGGCAGAGTTGGGAGGAAGGAGGACACTGGTGTGTTCAAGGCACCAGAGGAGGGAGTGTAACCACTGCCCGCTAGGACCAGTGCAAACTGACCCCATCTTGTCAACCAAAAGTTCCTCAGGGGCAAGCCAAAAATTTGCAAGTCACATAGCCAGAGCCTGTGTAGAGGAGAAAATCTTGACCTGAAATGACACTGGAACCAAAGATTCTCCCCCCAACAGAACCGAAGGACTGGGACATGACTGGAACTTGAAAGTCAGACTCTCATCAGAGGTGAGAGGTCTGTTGTCTAGGAAAATATGGTGTTAAAGCCCCTTCCACACCTTACCATAAATGTTTAAAACTTTACCATAAATGTTTAGAACCTTACCATAAATGTTTAAAACCTTACCATAAATGTTTAAAGCCCTCCAATCAAAACCTGCCCCACCAGCATTTCAGTGTACTGGCCTCTTCTCCCTAACCTCTTAAATTTTGCCCCAAATCCTGCATTGGAGAGACAGATCTGAGAGCTTATGCCTCCTGTCTCCTTGCAGATCAATCTTGCAATAAAGCCTTTTCTTTTCTCAAAAGCTGATGCTATAATAATTGGTTTTATATGTGCATCGGGCAGAGATTCCCATCTTTGTGCAGGAACAAGGGGAGGGTGGCACAGATGAGGCTGGAGAGGCAGCCAGAGCCAGTGCAGGCAGGACCTTGGTGCCAGAAAGGGTGTTAGTCTTTATCCTAAGAACAATGAGAGGTCCCTAGAGGCTCCTTAAAAGAAAAAGTCTTATAAAGCTTTCATTTACCTGGTTGACAACCATCTCTGCCTTGACTCTCCTTTCAAAGAGTCTTTTCAAATGTTCATCAAAATTCTGTGTGCTTTCTTGAATAGAGTTTTGAAGTTTCTTCATTTCTGCTTCTAATGACTGGAAGAAAGTCAATAGCAAAGTTAAGGTTTAGGAACATCAAATGCTCCTAGGAAACGGTGTTTATATTTTGCCGCAAGGGAGGGCAGGTGGAAGGCAGGCCCTGTGAGGTGTTCTGGGCCCTCTGCCACCTTTAACCAGAGATGTTCCGCCTGGATCTGCTTAATATATTGTGTGTCTCACATTTTTGCTAAAAAAGATTGCACTGGGGAAAAAAAGGTTAAAAATCACTGATCATGACTAATTATGCAGGAAGAAATAGGCTTAGGAAAACAAAGTGCAGCAAATCTTTCCAGAAAATTCTATCTCTTTACATAGGACAGAAATTTCCAGGAACTCAATTTGGCCCTAAAAAATCTTGATTTTTCTTTTTTAAGCCATAAATACATCTTCATGGAACTTTTTAGATTTTAAGGCAATACGAAGTGAGTATATACATATGTATGTATATTTAAGTATTTGTACTCTCTCTTGTTTTCTGTATGTTTTGTCCCTCCAAACAGTTCTACAACAGGGGAAAAAAGTCCCGCCCGCTTTCTTTAAATTCCACCAGGACTTAGAGCCAAGCACACAGTAGGTAAGTGGAAAGCTATAAATTTATATTTTTAAAGAGAACAACATCTGCAGATCAATCCTAGACATACTGTTACAAATGATTTTCATCTTTCAAATATTTTGTAACTTTTAAAATTTGATGTAACTTTAAATTTACAGAAAAGTTGCAAAAATAGTACAAAGAATTCCCATATACTTTTTACCAAATTAATCAATTGTTAATATTCTGCCCCATTTGCTTTATTAGTTGCTCAATATCTCTTTCTCTCTCTCTCTGTATCTCTTTTTTCTCAACCATTTGAGAATAAGCTGCAGTTATTCTGTAGACTGTCACTCAGTTTAGGTCTGTCTGACGTTTTCTCACGCTTAGATCAGGTTATGCATTTCTAGCAGGATCACTATATAAATCATGTTGTATTCTCAGTGCACCACATCAGGAGACATGATGCTGGTTTGTTTCATTATTGGTGATATTAACTGTGACCACTTGGTTAAGTAGTGTCTGCCAGTTTCTCTATTGTACAGTTACTATTTTTCCATTTGTAATTAATAAATTTGTGGGAAGATACTTTGAGACTATGTAAAAAATCTTGTTCCTCATCAAACTTTTTTTTTTTTCCCGAGGAAGATAGGCCCTGAGCTAACATCTGCCAATCCTCCTCTTTTCTGGCTGAGGAAGACTGGCCCTGCACTAATATCCATGCCCATCTTCCTCCACTTTATATGGGACGCTGCCACAGCATGGCTTGACAAGCGGTGCGTCGGTGTGTGCCCGGGATCTGAACCGGTGAACCCTGGGCCGCCGCAGCGGAGCGCGCGCACTTAACCGCCTGTGCCATCGGGCCGGCCCCAGCCTCATCAAACTTTTATCCACCAGTTTTGGCATCCATTGATAATTCTTATTTGAATCAATTATTACTATGATGATAATAATACCATTATTATTTTAAACGTATTTTGAAAACCCAAGTTCTCTCTGTGCTGGTTTAATAAAGGAAAAGACTGACTCTGGGAAGATGATGGAGAGAGAAGTTTAGCAAAATGCAGAGAGGCATATGATGCAAGGAGAAACATCACCCAAATTAAGCTAATTAAGCAATAAAGAACTATTAAAATAAAACAAACACAGAAAAAGCACACCTCAGGGTCAATTTGCTTGTAATAATTTATAACACTATCTCAAAGGAATGGAAAATGTCATGATTGTGGCCTCCTAATAGTTTATCAAAGTCATGTGTTCCTGGATAACGGAAGCATTGTCCATGACAAATGCCAAAGACTCAGCCTGCCAAGGCCAGATTGTCCAAGGGCCCCAACCCACTCTTCTTTAAAACACTCAGATTCCAGGCCTTTGAGGCTCTCTGGTCTGAAAGGAACTCTTTATGATGTCAAAACAGCCTTTTGCTCTGTTCTTCAAATACCCCACACTCTTCTCTCTGCAGGCCCTTCTCATGTGCTTTCCCATCTGTCTGCTTGCTCTCCATTCCCTGCTCTTCAACCTATTCATCCTTTCTCATTCTTCCTACATAAGCATAAGTGCCACTTTCTCAAGGAAGCCTTCCTTGGGTCCTGTCTTAGGCACTGTTTTGAGTCTTAGAAGCAAAGCCTGGAACAGGATTCCAGTGCATGTGACTTCTGCAGGGAGGGCTCTTTTGGAGACACCTGTAAGGGGGTGAGGGAATCAGGCAGGGAAGGGACAGGAGCTGAGCAATGATGTGCTCTCAGGCAGCCCAGCCTTGGCCTGATTCCCAGGGGTATAAGGATAAATAGAGAGATTCTGCTGAGCTGTCCCAAATTGGGCCAAGGGGGCTGGACTTTTGTACCCTCATCTCATCAGTCAGTCACTGGCTGTCCTGGGTGGGGGCAGTGGTATAACCTTGAAGGTGTCTCTGGATAAGGATGCCCCTTGATCAGTCAAGAGCAAGGTGCCAGAGAAGGTCTCAGGTGTAAGCCTTTAGCTGCAGCACTCATAGCAGTGAGGGGATGGGCATGCCAGCCTGTAAAGGGACCTGGTGAACACCAGTGGCCCTGATCTAAGTCAGTGCCTCTGTGTTTACTGTCATAGATGGCACCTGAACTTGTCCTTCATGATTTATCACATTGTAGTTAAATAATTATTTTGTGAACATCCAGTTAATATAATTGCCTCCTCCCCTGGAGAGCGAGCACTGTGAGGGGCGAAGGCTGTGTCTGTCTATTCACCACATGTCCCTCGGGACCTGACAGTGCCAAGCACATAGTGGGAACTCAAGGAGTATTTGTTAAAGACACGAGGGTCACTTTTCCTCAAACATTCCTGGGAAAATCTCATTTTGCCTTAAAACGTCTGCATCAGATGCTGAGAAATGAGAAGCAGGGGAGATGAGAGATGGGAGACCAAGTAGAAGGTATGGATGAACAACACAGAATGTATCACATCAAGAATTTCTCCCAGCCCTGAAAAGCCGTGGCCTGCAATTTAAGCAGGTATTGTTCTAGCCGACCAGACTGTATACTCCTGAGGGCAAAGGCTTTATCCTTTCATCTGCGGAGTCCCCAGGCCCTGGGAGAGTGCCTGGCACATCATAGGTGTCAAAAAATTCATCCATTCATTCAAGAAATATTTATTAAGTGCTTACTATGGGTCAAGCATAGTTCTAAAAACTTGGAATACAGTAATGGACAAAAGAGACCAATTCTCTTCCCTTATGTTATATTCTAGTAGAGGAGGCAGGTAAGCAAACAAGTAAAGAGGAAGTAGGCTGGGTGAGATAAGTATTCTAGAGAACAATAAAGCAGGGTGAGGAGGAAGAGCGAGATTGGGCCGGAAGGGAGATGAGGTGACAATTGAGTAGAGAGCCAAAGGAAGTGAGACAGCAAGCCATGCGGCACGTCAAGGCCCTGCAGCAAGAATGAGCTCTGAGTGTCGGAGTCAAGACTCTGCTGGGTCTTAGAGGACCCAGCCAAGGAGGTGGGAGGAGCTGGTGCAGTTAACAAGGGGGAGAGTGATAGGAGATAGAATGGGATAGGAGTCAGGGGTGGGGGAGAGCAGGGAAACCGATGCCATAAATCAGGTGAAAGATGACAGTAGTTTGGATTAGGGTGGGAGTGCTAGAGGTGCCAGAAGAGGAGTTTCTGGGAAATCAAGAATGGGCTTGAGAGGCAGAGGTGCAGTCTCAGGTGGTACTGCTTCTGGGGAAAGCAAGGCAGCTTGGAAGAGGCAGTCTCCTTTTTGAGACTTGGGGATGAAGGGAAAGAAGGAAGGAAGAAGTGGAGATTAAGAATCCTGCAGAAACTAAAGAAAATCATGAAATCAGAAGACACACCAGCCCCTTCCCCCTCAAATAAGAACACCATTGCATGAAGAACTTAACTTTATATGAAATTGATAATTAGCCACACAAAAGGAAAAAAAAAAGAGATTAGTCCAAATAACTTCTGAATATACTATGTGGGTGGTCCACCTTCAGTGGATATATCCTAAGAACAAAAAGAGGTACAAGGAAATCTTAAACTTAGTAGATTTGCTTTTGGTAGAGGCATTTTATGTATATTGTAGGACTGAGCATATGAATAAATATATTTATACTTTGGGAACTAGATTTTGCACTGAGAAAGGAGATCTAATTATTAAATGAAGGAAAGAGAAGAACTCTGTAGTATATTGAATTGGAATTGGAGGTAACAGTATGAAGTTTTGATATCATGTATGTATATCATACAGATAGGTAGATAGATAATCATATATATATATTCTTAGCTCTGTCCACAGAAATGATCTCGAAGCCATGATCCCTCCCTTCCCCAGTAGCAATGAGCTCATCTGGTACCAAGATTTTGGTTTTTAAACACCAATTCCCAGTAAAAAGAATCAGGGATTCTTAGAAAAATAGCTGATTCCAGGTGCCTAGAACATCCTGTTGTGTTAGAAAGGAGAAAGTGCTCAAAAACTTATGGGAACATGTCAAAAGGACACAGATGACAACTTGAAGCAGCTCTGAACACTTAGAACTTCAAAAAGAATATGACAGTAATGGATTAAAAACACATTAAGTTTGAAAAAGAATTTTTAAAAAAGAGTGGGCCTGGGATGGGACAGAGGGAAAGCTCTTCTTTACAGAAGAATACCAACTAACAAATATGGAATAAATGATAGAAACTAGAAAGGAACTATTTTGCAATCATTATAGTAATAGTTGATTCAGGTAAGGATCATCAATGGATGTCAAAAGACAGGATGAACAGAGAGTCACTCAGTCTCAAAACATCACCCCACAGATTGCTTATTAAACACAAAGGAGAAAGAGAACTTATATAGTGAAGAAGTCTGGAGAACACCTCTTTTCCAGTGATCATACTTATCACCAGTAATGGGACCAACTGACATCAGGTGCTTCCTGATACCATGCACTGAGGACACAGCACCACCAATGTAGTATTATTGTCCAAAATATTTTATGTGAATCTAATCATGAGCAAACAATCCAATCCAAGTTGAGAGAGAGTCCAGCAAACAACCTGCCCGGAAAAAAATGTCAATGTCCTGGAACACAACACACAAAGCCATAGAATTGTCCTAGATTAAAGGAGACTAAAAGGATGTGAAAATTAAGTGCAGTTAATTATATTTTTGGAGATTGAGAACAAATCAAACATGAGTACTACTGAACTCAGATGTAGATGGGGATGGCAAGTAGACTTTTGGTGATGAACACGATGCAGTCCATATAGAAGTTGAAATATAATGATGTACACCTGAAATTTACATAATGTTACAAGACAATGTGACCTCAATTAAAAAAAACAGATGTAGATGATATACAGCAGTTCCTCAAACATACTATGATAGGTATTCATTAAACATTTGAAAAATGAATGGAGGACCAGATGAATTGTAACAATGTCAGAAATGTTGAAATCAATAAGAATTAAAAAAAAAACATTGCAATATGTTCTTTTTGTTTTAAATTATTCTAACTCTTTAAATTTATCTCCACCCACTTCCTCAAATTCTCTTGAGAATTTAAACTGAAACACTATCCTCAAGCTACTCAAGACACTGAGAAAATAAAGAACACGATTTTAAAAGATATTGAAACAAACCCCCAGATATGACAGATATTAATTCTTTACATTTCTGACCTTTCTGTACTTATCTCTTTCTTCATTTAACTCTTTGACTTTTTTCTCATAGTCTTTGAATTGTTTCCTTTCCTCTTCAGACCATAAAGCATCAGATTTTGCCATGAAAGCAGGTTGAGGGATCACCTGAAGATATAAAGGAAAACATACACTGTAGCTCAAACATATACGTAGCAGTACAGGAAAAGCTCAGAGTTATCATTGCAGTTAAAAAAAGAGCCCTTTAAAAGTGTCTAGTTCTTCACATTGGCAAGACAATGACCTGACACTTTGACCAAAGGATATGAAAAAATATTACAGCTGTTTTTCTATGATTTAAGCAAGAGTGGGCAGTTTGGGATGTACCCAGACTCTTAGGTGACAGGTTTGGAGGTGTATGTTGATATCTTCATAGCTAGAACTATGCCTGAGCTCCAGGGACACCTATGCAGGTATCAAAGAGGATGTTTCCTGGTGTACCCAGAGAATTACAGGTGCAGCATTATCCCTGCTTTCTGGAGAGACCAAAACCACTGTGGTTGCTTGTTTTTGTTCATTTGTTTGCTTTTTGTCAGATTGGAAGGCAAGCCTGAGGTTTCACATTTCTGATTTGCCTCATGTGGTATGTTTATAAGGTATGGGGAGTTTGTATAACATTTGTTGCTGTAGAATTTTTAAAACTCAGGTTTGTATAGACAAAAATGGTCAAATTTAAGTAGCTCTCTCCACCCCATTCCACCTTTCATAAGGATGTCAAGGAATCTCACCATTCTCAAAATGTCTTCCTTCCTAACTTCCAGAACTCCTCCCATCATGTCCATCAGGGCTCGGTGTCTTGTGCTGGGGCCCTGGAAAAGAGCCGGAGTTGGGGAGGATAGCTGAGACAGAGATCTGACACTCCAGTGGCACCAGGAGCAGCCGCCCACCCCATGTTAGAATGACTGCATTTAGGATTGGGGAGGTTGGGCAGTGGCCTGGAGGGGAGAGAAGGCGGCCACCGAGATTCCAGTGACCCTTGACCATGACAAATGCCTTGATGTGTTTCTACAGTGGAGTACAAGTACAAGGCTATTCAACCAAATCAGGAACAAGTATCCCTAAAGGAAAGAGGGTCTTAGGTACCATTTGAGCAAAACTACATACTTGTGACAGAAGCCGTTGCTCCATTACATGGGTTGCAACCAATTCTGCTTTGGCTTTTTGCCATGGATTGACATGTTTGTGTGCCGTAATCTGAAAGAGAAATGTAGTTTCCTGCTGTTATTCTTCCAAATTTCAAACCAAACACTCTTTCCACACACTGAAAGGAGGTTGGAAGTTATCAAGGGGGATAACGGGACTATCTAGATTTCACAATTTCCTATCTGGGAATGAAGACGAAGTCTAAAATGAGAGAGTTGGAAAAACAGATCATTACTTCTCTATTAGCTCTCAAAGCCCATCTCCATCCATAATGAGATTACAACAGGGGACTTGACTTAGATTAGGGGGGTGAGGAAGGCATTCAAAGTTGTGTCATCTAAGCCAAATCCTGCAGGATGGGGGTCCTGAGAGGTCAATAGCTTGGGGCATTCAAGGAATTGTGGGAATGCAAGTGTGTTCAGAACAGAGGAAGACAGGGAGAGCAGCTGGAGAAGGGGCCCGGGGTGGGCAGTCAGAAAGGGGCTGTGGGTGTTATCCCAAGTGAAATGAGCAGCCACTGCAGGGTTTAGGCAGGGGAAGGACAGAATAAGTTTGGCTTGTAACAAGACCACTCTCCTGAATGTAGAAGGGATTAGAGTAGGAGAAGAAGCAAGCATGGTGGGTTAATCATGCTCATACAAAGTGACCGCCCGGAGCAGGACCCTGGTGAGAGTGCAGAGTGCGGTCCTTGCTATCACCGTGCTCCAGAGTCTTAAGTCACATGGCAGGAGTCTGGTTCTGGAAAAAACGACTTCCTTAAACAAGTTCAGTAGAGAATAGAGGTTAAGAGGATGTACTCTGAAGCACGATGGTTTGGGTTCAAACTGCAACTCTGTTACTTACTAGCTTTGTTAACCGTGGTCAAGCTACTTAACCTCTCTGTGCCTCAGTTCTCTCATCTGTAAAATGGAGGTAATATTAGTACCTATCTTATGAAGTCTTTTAATGATACATTAGTCTCAATCTATCTAGGGCACTGAGAATGGTGCCTGGCTTTTAACAGGGACTGTATAAATGTTTGCTATTACTCCTAAGCAACACTATTACCTTTGGCCCCAAAGTAATCAAGCTGGTTTCATGTGAGCAAGGGGTTTTCTTTGAGTATCGTCTAGCATTTTTTACTTTTTAGCAATGAAATATGGTCATATTTAATTGTTTTCTTTAAGCATTTACTTGTAACCACCTCTGTGCCAAACACCTTTTAAGAAAGCTGTCCAGCGAGCCCCTTTTCTCTGGGATCCATACTGCCCCAATGACCTAGATAATTACTGGAGCTCTACCAGCCTCACTCCCACAATGTGATCTGACCTCTCTGGGTACAGGCACTGGGCCAAGGAGCCCCTTCCCAAGCAAATCTGGAATTGGGACTAAGAGATTCTAGTTCAGATCTGCTGCTCTCTTCAGTGTAGGAGATATAAAGTAGAAACTGCTAGAGAAAGCCGAAAGGCAGAGAGAAGTGAGCTAAGAGACAAAGAAAGAGGACTTCTGGACTCCCTATAAGGCTCCAGTCTTTGGTTCCTGTTTCCTTCCAGAGTTGGTGTCCGAATCTTCCCAGGACTCCAAGGGATTCACAAAAGAAATTTTCATTATTGCTGAGGCTATGTCAACTGTTTTTGTTACTTGTAACTGAGAATGCTACCTAATACAGTCGCTTCCAGTAGCACAAACAAGAAGATGAATAAATAAGAGCTTTGGAAGATGTCATGAGAGAAAGGAGAAGGGATAATGTAGCTAGTCAGTACCTCTCTATCCTCCACAACAAGGGTTCTCTCTGGCTTCTCATGGTCATCAAATTCTGGTTGCCAGACTGATTCGTCCAAGTCCAGATCGAAAATAATTTCTTGAATTCTTACATTTTTTTCCTTCACACGTGCAATTTCAAACTCTTTTTGTTTATATGCAGCATCAAACTCATTATTGAAAGCAGTTTTTACCTTGTAAATGATATCCTGAAATATCAAATGTTACTGTAGACACATCACATATTATATCTTTACTGGTAACATGATCCTACAGTTTTACTTTCCCTCCAAAATCATTTTACAAACTATCAGTAAATTAATATTTCCAAAATACTGTTTATATTATGTGATTTCTTGGTTCAATAATCTACAGTGCCATCCTGCCACGGGTAGGATTAAGGCAAGAGAATAGCTGTTATACCACAACCTACTTCCCAAAATGTAAGCTGTAACTCAATATACAGGTATGTTGACAAATGCTGAAGTGGATGGTGGATACTTGGAGGCTCTTTGGGCTATTCTCTCTACTTTTGTGTATGTTCTAAAAAAAATCCATCATAAAATATTTAAAAAGCAATATATGGTATTTAAGTTAGGAAATGTCTTTTCTTTGGAACCCCGTTTGGGGGGATGTGGGGAGGAAGAGATGGCCTACAGAGGCTGTTTGGAGAACCTCCCAGAGAAGCACAACCACACACAGTATTCTTCCTCTGTATGGACAGGTCATTCTCAGGTAGGAAGGGGACCCAAGCTAGCCAGCTGGATCAGACCATTACTAAGGTGGCTGTAGGTCCAACTGGATTGCCCTCACCTCTGCTAATGAGCAGAATGATGGGTCAACTCAAAGTAGCCTTTACCATCAGAGTTCTGTCTACATATCTGTCCTACTGAAGATGAAACCACTAAAGCAGGGAGGACAAATGATCTTACACCAGAATTCCTCTTGGGCTGAAATTACCTTCTCATAGGGAAACGCCTTAATAAAACAGCAGGAAGGTGAGACCCTGAGGGCATGGGTCAGTAGAAGCTGAGCAACAAAAGAGATAACTAGACAGTTCTGAGTATAAATGCATAGGAATTTCAGGGGTTGGAGGAGAGGAAGAAGAGAAAAGGATCGGGAGAGAAAGCAGAGCAACATGGCAGGAGGCTAGAACTCAAATTACAGATATGGCTGAAGGACTTTCAGGAACAGAAATGGCCAACATTAAATTTCAAACCATCTGCATTGGTGCAATCTCAGTCATGGAATTTTCAAAAACCTTCAGTAGGCATGTACAGATACGTTCTGAGACTGACTTGTTTGCTTGAGAGTAAGGAGTAGGAGCTTAGAGCCTAAGGGATGCCGCACCTTATCCCTGAGCCCAAGACGTTACAGAAATCTTAGAGAGGAAATTGTATTCCCCCAGGTTAAGGGGATAGATAAGCAATCACATCTTGATCTTATAAGGAGGTCCTAATTGACATCTGGGTTACCTAGAAGATGGCATTCAAGGATTTCTTTTATCTTTGAGCTTACTGAAGATCAAAGTAGAAGAATAGTTTGTTTGTGCTGTCAGCCAGCGTAAGGTGTTGTTTAGAAAACCCGGTATCACAGAACCCAGTCCAAATGGATGAAAGCAACTCTAGTACACAAGCTCTGTTTAAAGAACATGGACATCAGCCACCTGGGTATTTCTCTACGTACGTTAAAGACATCATTTGATTGGCATTAGATTTCAGTTTGAGCCTTTGCAAGATACCTCATGGGGAGTTTTACAGATTTTCAAAGATAAAGAAAAAATTCACCCACTTTCAGTAATATAATCTGGTTGATTTTCTCTTCTCTAGAATGAAGTTCCAATTGGCTTGACAACAAAGAGGCATGTACCCCAAAATCAGTACTCAGACTACCAAGCAGGTAATTGGGCAAATTGGTATCTTTTACTGCCACATTGTCTCCTTCCTCTTCTTCATCCTCCTCTTCATGATGCTTTTTAATCAAGGTAATTGCAGACTGAACCTCTACAATTTCCTTTCGTAGCTAAATATAGAAAAAGACGACACAGAAATTATGCAATAATAAGAATTCTCTAAAGGGCAATTGTGTGACAAGTTAATTATTTCAACGACCATTTTAAGATGTTAAATTGTCCTGCCAACAACTGAATTCAAAGATAGATAGATCCTGAAGATGCTGCAGAAGAGATTAAAGCTGCAGAAACTAATAAATTGTGAATAAATCAAAAGAGTAAAAATTATCCTTGATAGTATGTAATATTTATATTTTTCTGTGAGGATGACAGCTGCTTATAAATATTTTGAATCTTTCTTGGTACTTAAACATTAAAAAATATACCTTCTCTTCATATTTTACAAAGGGCCTTATTCACGTATGACTGGTGGGTGTAGGTTAAGAAGAATTAAACATGCCTTCATTTTGTGTTTCAGAAAATGAATGGATGCAAGGTTCTGGCCAAAACAAAACTACACCAATGGGGCAGTGTGTTTTTTAGTGGTTTGATAGAGATTGCTGGTAAAAAAAAAAAAAAAAGCTGGAATTGCTTTAGCAAAACCATAATTCCATCAAAACGGATACTACTTCATCTTTGGTCAATTATCTTAAAATACAATCCTTCGTGATAAGAGAAGATAAAAAGAGTAAGAGAGGATGAAGACAACTTCTGACTAGGATAAGAACAAAACACCAAATCTCATTTTTTAAAGTATATCCCCATATTTGAGGGCTAGCCAGTCTTGTATAGGATATAGGCTTCTTGATTTATTGTGTGGATTTGGCTCCTATATTCATTAGAATATATTCTACAAATTAACAAGGAATGAAAATATAAATACAAACAATATTTAAAGTACAAACAATATTTAAATTTATCTTAAATTGTATTCCAACACAAATCTGTATGAAGGAGACTCTGAAATAAAACCTATCACTTATATAAACACATATATATTTAAAATTATACTTTAAGGCACTCTGTTTCAATCTTCTTTTGCTGCAAAACTCTCTTCAATTCTTTCAACTCTTCATCTGTGCGTTCTTTCATTGGGAAGTTCTCAACCACATAGGGGATGTGAAAACACTTGGAAAAAAAAAACAGGATGAAATAATATAATAATAGTACACACATTTTTAGTATGATTGTGTGTATCTGGAGTGGGGGATGTTTTCCCTGATTAAAATTAATTCATAGGTTATCATACATGAGTGAAATTGACAACGGAAACTTTCTTTACAACAATGTATGCCATCAGTATTGGTGTAAATTTTGTACAAAAATACTTTATTTCTAGAGCAGTGGTTCTCAACTAGGAGTGATTTTGCTTGCCCTGTCCCCCTCCTCTCCAGCCTCCCAGGGACATTTGTCAATGTCTGGAGACATTTTTGATTTTCACTAAGGGGGTGTTAGATGTTACTGGGGTCTAGTAGATAGAGGCCAGGGATGTTGCAAAACATCCTACAATCCATAGGACAGCCCCACAACAAAGAATTATCCAGCCCAAAATGTGCTGCTCTTGAGAAACCTTGTTTCAGAGCAATACTCAACCACGTAAACATAGGGTGACCATATATCTCATTATCCAAACGGGTGGAATATTTGAAAGTGAAAAGGGTGCTGTTAATAGTTACTCTAGGACTACAGGCATAAACTGGGACTTTTGGTTACCCTGCACAAAAAGGGGAATTGTGCTGGGAGGAATCTCAATGAAACAGCATGAAAAACAGCCTTTTAGAAAATATGAAGGCAGGCACAGGTAGAAATGTGAACAATATTATGTCCAGCTTTCAATCTGTGTGGAATGTGGGTGAGGTGGCTTTTGGAATAGACAGATATTAAGACCTGGATGCAGGTAGTGTCATAGAGGAAAGAGGTGCTAAGACAAATCCTAAGAGCTGCTGGCTTGGAAGCTGACTGAGCAGAGAGGGAAGAATGAGACAAGAGAAAGTGACACATCCAGGTGGAATTCAGTACAGGAAGGGCAAGTATGCTTTGAATGCTTTGCTTAAAGCTTTTTTTTCTTAAAATTATTATTTTTTAAAATTTTCTGCCATGAGACGTTCAATGAAAATTCTCATCGAGTAAGGTGTTGCACCTGGAGTTATAGCTGTTACCTTAAGAGCTCGACCTTTCACAGCCATCGAATTCCAGCATTCTTCTTTGATAAGTTCAGCCAAATATCTCTTGGCGAGGTTATGCATCTCTGTATCCTTTCTTATCTAGAAGAACATAGATGAAGGGGAAAGGTAAAATGAAAATGTGGCATCTTAAAAAAAATAATCTCAATTGTAAATTCACTAACCAGTCATGGCTGCACACTTAGTGGTAGAGTTAGATCTTCTTTCCTCAACACATTGAGCTGCCCTGCCCTGAGATGCACTTTGGGGGGAACACTTCCCTGTCTTTGAGAACCTTTCCTGAAGTTTAGTTTGGAGACTTGAGACTTCCTTCCTTGAGGATGAGAGTGTCAACATAAACACCTCTAAAGGCAGGCAGGTCCATATATGTTTGGCTCACGTGCTCAAGGCAGGCGTGCAGACAGTCTCATGGCCATGGTGGGCTTGATAGCTAACATGCACATTATCACAGATCTGGCAGGTTGGTGCAGGTGGGAAGTGAACCCACTGTGCCAAGTCTTCCTGTTTATCAGAGAACTTTGAAATTTGTATTTTTATGAAACTGCCAGATACCTAAATGTTGGCTTAATTCTTGTCAATGCATATTTGAGGTGCCAGTTTGTGACTTCTGGCTTGGGGTCTTTAGTGCACTTAATTCTTCTATTGTTTATGTCCACCATGAAATGAATGCTCCACTAGTGTTGGGGATCACATAATTTACCTTTTCCCATTAGAAACATATGTGTTACCTCAATTAGTTTTATCTGCATAAGTAATCCTATTACTTAATATTTAAGTGACTGAGTATTCTTATTTTAACAGAATTTGCCAAAAGACCTGTTATGGAAGTGAGGCCCAGCAATCTTGAGTCCTTAGCATTCTCTGCAGAACTTCTTTTGCATTTCACTTTGTTGACAGAATTATTAGCAAACAGGCTAAGAATAATATTCCCCAGATTAGAAAATGTCTTATTTACTCATTCATTCATTCATGTTTATTTTATTCGTTGTCTGATCAAACGACTTTCTAATTTACATTTTATTTCTTTTTTATCCATTGAGTTAACGGCTAATACAGTTTTAAATTAATTTTTCTTAAATAAATAGTGATTTGACATATCAATTGTCAGAACCTACCTGATTCCCACCCCACCTGGCCCTCCCTTCTCCGCTGCTGAGGCTACTTGATCGATGTCTCCAGACTCGTCCCTAATTCTGTGTTCAGGTTGTCATTACTGGGCTTTGGTCTTTTCCCCATAATTGGGATCCTGGCTGGGGCTGGCTAGTAGCCTGGTTCCTTTAGGACTGGGATCCCTGACTGGTAGGTGCCATTAACTTTTCCCAGGGGCTAGTATTCTGCTCTCACATGTGCCAGTCAGCTGGGTTTATGGTGCCATCTGCTGACACTGTTCTGTCCTGGATCGTCTGGTTCCACTATCATGCCCAATCTGAGACTAATATCTCTTCAAAAGCCTGGAGCTCAGGATAAATAAACAATATGAGAGAAACGAGCACGTGAAGAGCCCTTCTCTGTGCCAAAGCCTGCCTCAGAAGATCAAGGAGGCTCCTTGAGGGACGTGCAGGAATTTGATATGCGGCAAGGGGGTGCGTCTGAGGCGGAGGCACCAGTGGGGGTGGGGTGAGCAGGGTGGGTTCCTCAATGGTCAGTAGGTCAGCAGCCCAGAGGAGCAGGTTCTTGGGGCTGAGAGGTCAGACATGAGCTTGGAGAGAGACACCATGATAGAGTGAGGATGGGGGCAGGCACCTAACCCAAACTTATTGTAAAGTGATCAAGCTGAATGGGCTGGGAGAACTTGGTGCCAGAACAGGAGGGGGCTACCAGACCTGAGTGTAGCCAGGGCTGAGGTGGAAGAGCCTGAAGCCTGGTGGGCAGACAGGGAGGGCTTCCTGGCTCTCATCCAAGTTGTGGGATCTTGGCCAAGGGATTCTAGCTCCGAAGGAAGCCTCAACTTCCTCAAGTGGGGAAAACAATAAGCTACCTTGTGGGACTGTTGTGATGATCAAAATAAATAACATTTAAAAAGCCCCTAGATTAGGGCCAATCTAGTATGATAAGAAAATGGAGGGCCAGCCCAGTGGTGCAGCGGTTAAGTGCGCACGCTCCGCTATGGTGGCCCGGGGTTCGCAGGTTCGGATCCTGGGCACGCACCGATGCACAGCTTGTCAAGCCATGCTGTGGCGGCGACCCACATAAAGTAGAGGAAGATAGGCATGGACGTTAGCCCAGGGCCAGTCTTCCTCAGCAAAAAGAGAAGGATTGGCATTGGATGTTAGCTCAGGGCTGATCTTCCTCACAAAAAAAACAAAAAAGAAAATGGGATAATTTCTAATAGTCCTCTGTTGCGCATTTAATAACAAAAGCCAAATTCTTTACAATGGTGTACAAAGTCTTCAGAGCTGGCCCTATCTACCTCCCTCACCTCAATCCGTGAGATTCCCTTCTGTCCGCTGTGCTACAGCCTTTCTGACCTGTTCCTGGAATACTCCAAGCCAGTTCTGCCTCAGAGTCTTTGCTCTTGCCACTCCCTTTGCCTGATATTCTCTTCCCCTAGATCTTTGCATTGCCAGCTCCCTCTCTTCTTTTAGTTTCCAACTGAAATGTCACCTCTTTAAAGTGGTCTTCTTTGACCACAGAAGTAGATCCCCCACATCCATCACAGCAGCCAGTTTGTGTCCATCATACAATATAGAGAGATTTGTTTATGGTGTGTCTTCTCCACTAGGTTAGCCCATGTGTGTGGGACCTATCTGTCTTCACTGTATTCCCAGCACCTACGATAGTGCCTGGCACATAATGGATACTCAATAAATGTTGCAGAACGAACGAATGGATGGATGAATGATAACTTTTATCTCCTTGAGTCAGTCTGTTGAGGTCCTTTTAGTTTTGATTCTGTTATCCAATATATTTCCTCTCATTCTCAGCTTCACGTCATTCACCAATTTGACAAACATGCCTCATTTCTATATCTTCACCCTAGTCATTAATAAACATGGTTCACAGGACAGAGTCCTGAGGCACATGGTTGGACACCTCTCTCATACAGACATCAGTCAAATAATCAGCCTCTTTTTGGTGAAGTTGTTTAACCAACTATAATTCACTTAAATGTTCTTTAATCCAGCTATATTTCATTCTTTTGTTCAGAGGAAAAAATGCTTTTATACTTGTACACTCAAAAAATCAAATGTACTGTGCAGGTTAAAAAAGAAGTAGCTTAAGAACAGCCTGTGTAAAATACTTAGGGCTTTTACCTAAAATAATATCCATGTGAATAAACAATATGATGTGGCTGCCACAAAGAGATGCAAAGGCTGAATTAACAGAAGTATAGTATCCAGGAAAACAGATGTTTCAGTTTATGCTTTTTTCTAAACTGGCTAGATAATAATTGGAATTCTTTTGTGGCTGCCATACTTAAATATAATGAAATCAGAGGAAAACTGCATGATGATGGTGAAGCTATTGAAACTACATTATATAATGGTCATAGGAGCTGGGACAGTTAACCTAGACAAGAGAAGATACATAGAGAATATGGTAATTGCTAATTTCCTCTAACTATTTTCAGAGTGGCCATAGACTAGATGGTGCTCAAAGAGTAGAAGAACCAGTGAGTACACGGAGAAAGATTTCAACTCTAATGAAGAAAGGGCTTACTAAACCAGAAGTGTCCAAGGTTGGCATGAGGTGGCTGGGGGGATTTCTGAAAATGTTCAAGCATATGGAGGAAGATGGTTGGCATGAATGTCATGGAGGAGAGATAAACATCAGAAGTCTGGCTGGCCCAGATGTTCTTCTTTCCCCTGACCCTCAAATTGAGTAATTCTCTGACTCATTCCATGTATATGCACTAGATTTATTTTATTCATATTGTGCTGGAAAAGTTTTTCTTTTATTTGGATTATCCTGGAAGAGTTCCCCTTCTTATTTTCTTTTTACTTCTTTCATTATAGCTTTATGGTGCTTAAATTAGATTTTTCCATACCTTTGCCACTTCTTCCTCACTTTCATCATGAAGTCTTTCCAGTTCCTCAAGATCCAGGCCAAATTCTTGTTGCTCTAATTTTGCAATATTATCTGCTGTTTCATTTTCTTCCATCATATTCAGAACCTGAATTTTCAAATAGGAAAAGATGGTGACAAGTAAAGAATTAAACTTTAAAGAAGAATTTTCCAAGTCTTTTTAGGCAGCAATCAACAAAAAATAGATGCTCTGTTTATCTAAATGTAATTATTAAGTAAAGAATTAGGTTATGGGCTTAGTGTGGTTATTTAAGTTGTAAAGTGTAATCCTTAAAAGCTCATTCATCTAAAAATGACAACAGCAAAAATGTATAATTTCATCACTTCATTGAATGATATTAAGGAATTATTGATCTTTAGGTTGCTAATGGTATCGTGGTTAAGTGTTTTAAGATTTCTTATCTTTTAGAGATATATGCTTAAATAATTAAAGGTGAAATGATATGATATCTCGGATTTACTTCAAAATAATCAGGGGAGGGGATGGGGGTAGGGGTATAGATGAAACAATATTGACAACTGGATTTATTATATTATTATTACCTCTACTTTTATATATATTTGAACATTTATATAATAAAAATATCTTTAAAAGTTTATAACAAAAAATTCTGTGGCAAAGGACACACATTGCAACATACATGGCAAAGTATTAATATCTTCAAAATATAAAGAGTGCTTACAAATCAACAAAAACAAGACAGACAATATGATAGAAAAAATGAGGACTTCAGTTTCAAAATGGTGGACTGAGAATGGGCTTGACAATCTTCCTTTCCTGCCCCAACCCATAAAATTAAGAGAAAAGAAATATACAACAAATAGATAAATCCATTGCTACAATTAAAAGGAAACAAATAAAAAGGATCCTTGTAGCATGGAAACTATAAAATCTGAAAGATGAAAATCAGATGGATCTGAATGATGCATCGTAGCCCCAAGTGCACACAGGACAGTACTCAACAAAAAGTAGAAGCTACACCAGATATAGGAGCAAGGGGTAACCGAGAAGTAACTGGCAGAGTGATTACTTGGGGGTACTGCTTCAGAAACAGGCAAAGGATAGTGGATAGAACCTGCATGGACATGTACCCCCACACAGTAAAACTCTCTGGGGCCAGCAGTAGTAACATGGGGAACATGGTAATCCTGTTACCATGGATAAGCATTCTTGTTAAGGTTAGGAAGAAGACAAGCATGTCCACTGTTATAACCACTATTGTGTTGGAAGCCCTAGCCATAAGACAAGAAAAAGAAATTAAGTATAAAAACTGATAAGGAAGAGATGTGATTTTCAGAAGATATGATAGTCAACCTAGACAATCCAAGAAAAATCAATCAACAAAATAGTAGAACTAAAAAAAAGAATTCAGCAATGTGGTCAGAGATAAAATCAGTAACATTCATATGTATTAGTAGTAACCAATTAGAAAATGTAACAGAAAAATATTCCACTCACAAAAGCAAAACAAACAAACCATAAAATATCTAAAATAAACCTAATAAGAAATTTATACAAAGTCACTTTTAGACTATAAAACTTTACTGAAGAATATTTTTTAAATGGAATAAAGATACATATTTATTTACTTTTTATTTTTATTTTCTTTGTGAGGAAGATCAGCCCTGAGCTAACATCTGCCTATCCTCCTCTTTTTGCTGAGGAAGACTGGCCCTGGGCTAACATCTGTGCCCATCTTCCTCCACTTTACATGGGACCCCGCCACAGTATGGCCTGACAAGTGGTGCATCGGTGCGCGCCCGGGATCCAAACCAGCGAACCCTGGGCCACTGTAGTGGAGTTTGTGCACTTAATCACTTGCGCCACCGGGCTAGCCCCAAAGATACATATTTATAATATATTATACTTATGTAAATATTCATATAAGATTTATATTTTAAACATATATAACATGTATAAATATATATACATATAAATTTCAGAGATGGCAAATAAATTCTCTACCAAATCAAACTGTAAGAAATTATTCTCAATCAAAATCAAATCAGAGTTTTTCATGGAGCTTCACAAGCTGATTTTAAAATTCAAATGGAAAAGTAAGTGTGCATAAAAAAGCCAACATTTTTTTGAAAATGAAGAGCAAAGGGAGAATTACTTTCAAGATATAAAAACATTTTATAAAGCTATAGCAATCTCATTTCGCAATACATACAAGTATCGAATCATTATGTTGTCCACCTGAAACTAATATGATGTTGTATGCTAATTATACCTCAATAAAAAATAATATATATATATAATTTTAAAAAGGTTCAAGTGGTTTGGGCATTAAAATACTCAATTTTTAAAAAAAGTTATAGCAATCAAAATAGTTTGGAATTGGCTGAGGAAAAGATCAATACTCAGTCTCAGAATAGAGAGTCTAGAAACAATCCCATCCATATGGGAATCCAGGGATTGATAGAGGAGGTGCTGCAAGTCAGTGGAGAAAGGATGGTATGTTCAATAAAAAGCCTTGGTGAAATGGGCTATTTATTTGAAAAAAATAAAGTTAGATCCATAGCTCATATCTTTCATGAAAATAATTTAGAGATGAACTAAAGGAGTATTAGCAGAAAATATGTGAGACTTTGGAAGGCCTTTTAAAATCAGACACAAAAAACAAAAGCTATAAAGTGATCAATACCCTTGGATCATAATTTTAAATTCTGCATTGAAAAAAGCACACTTTAAGTTAAGAGACAAGACAAAATATTTGTAGTATATTAGATTGAACTATATAAAACAGCAATTTCACGTGGTTCAACCCAATAATAAGGGCCGTCTCTAGATTTGCCCCATGCACAGCTCCATGCTCTTTACCCCTTCCAGCTGACTGGGATGAGAGCAAGCTAGGCAAACTCAGAAGCCATGTGCTGAAGACAGCAGTCTCCATCAGCCTGGGTCTCTGAATATTTGCATGGAACAGAGCAGCAGCTGCATAAAGAAATACAAATTAAAAATAAAAATAAAGAACTCCTACAATCAACAAGAAAAAGACCAACAACCCAATAGAAAAATGAGCCAAGGACATGAACAGGGAATTCACAGAAGAGGAAATATAAATAGTCCTTGGAGTTATGAAAAGATGCTGAACCTCATTAGTAATCAGGAAAATAAAAACAAGGGTTGGAAATTACCAAAGAAAAATTTAAGAATATTTCCCAGAACTGAAAGACGAAGGTTTCTTATCGCAAGTGCTCACCAATGCCTAGCACATGAAAGAGACAAAAAACCCAAAACGAACTAGTGTACTGGTAGGAAACAGATGACACACTCAAATGGGGTAATTGGGGAAGGAGGCTTTTAAAAAGATTTGGCAGGCAGCGAGGCATGATAGAGCATGTCAGGTTAGCACATCACCTCTCCTAGGTCTGAAGGGCAAGAGTGGGGAGTGATTCCTGGAACCTGGAGAGACCAGTAGCTGTAGGAGAGGGCTGGCAGTTGCTGCCGACTCATAACACCACAGAAAGGACACTGGGGGAATAAAGACCCTGAACGTAATTTTCTCCTGCCCTGATCTCCTGCTGATGTCACTCACTGGCTAAACCCAAATGGAAGCCAGAGGGAAGAGAGCCCCTGATGCCATCCACAAAGGCCATCTCTCCGGGCTCAGAGCAGGGTGGGAAAGGGTGGGGAGTACATTTGCACAAGCAAACCAAGAACAGCTGTCAAACATATCAGGGTGCATGAGGGTGAAATTTCCAAACAGCAGGGATAAAGAAAGGATTCTATAAGTTCCCACAGATAAAAATCTGGTTACCTACAAAGAACTGAGAATCAGAAAGGTATTGGATTCTCTAAAGTAAACACTGAAAGCTAGAAGACCATGGAGGAAGCCTTCAAAATTCAGAGGGGAAATCATCATATACCTAGGTAAACCATCAAACAAGTGTGCGAGTAGGATAAAGACATCTTAAGAAACACCAAGTCTCAAAAAATGTACCTCCCATGTACCCTTTCTCAAGAACAGAGCCAAAGCATGGTACAACTCTAGGGGATGGGCACCATTCCCATTGTATTACATTTAAATGGCATGCCAGAAGCACAGCTACGTGATAAAAGATGTTCCCAAGCATGGGACAACACAGAAGTCCTGCTTAGGAAGCTACTGGAAGATGACACCAAGAAAACAAAGAAAAACGCATGGGACCCCAGAAACAGGGGCTCCAATCAGGAGGCAGGTGAGAGTATTTCCCAGGAAGATGGACAAGAGAAGTCCCTAGGACAGCAGCCATGTGCCTGGTCTAGAGAGCAAGATGCTTAGATTGGAGCTGGAAGATGGAAAGCTCTAGAAGAAAGGTCACACACACACAAAAATGCACAGTTTGTTTACCTCAGGTATTTGACTGTATTGAGAAGAGTTTTCTAGCATTTTGAGAGATTTTGAATAGATAATAGGTACATAGAAAGGCTTATTCCAAAACAAAGGCAATTATTAACTCCAGGAAAAATAAAATTGTTAAAACGGAAATGTAATCATAGTATACCCCGTGGCTCAGCTTTGAAGAATATTTACGTAACTATAGGAGTGTGCCTATGAGTATGGATTTATGGGTGTGGTGTAGTGGTGACGGGTGTAAAAGAACCTAAACATTCATTTTCCATTCCAGGAATCCCATAGTTAGCGTCAAAATAGAAATATCAAGAAATAGCAGTATTAAGATTATTTAGAAAGATGGAGGTAAATATCCAAACAAAAAACCTGAAAGAATTGAAAACAGTTACCTCGGGAGTGCTGGAATCATAGTGAAATAAAGGAGGACAGGTACTCCTTTAAAAACACTATTTTTAATGATATAACTCATTATTTAATTTGTAAAAATGTAGACATAACTTCGATAAAAATAAATATTAAAAAAACAAATAAAAGAGTATTTGAGGAAGATAGAAGAAAACCACTGTTTATATATAGTGTGGTATGGTAAAAATTCTACCTTGTTCAAGTACACCAGAAAACGGAGCTTACAGGCAGAGGAAAAAATGGGTATAGCTCCTCATGCTGTGTTGAACCAAATAAAGTTCAAAAGTCATTTTAGACCAAGGGCCAAATGTATTAGCATGTGAAATCACAACACTTACAGTTTTAGCAAGTGCTTTGATTCCTCTTTTTATCTCTCTCCTTTTCTTGGAAAACAGTTTAACCTCATTTTTGATGGCCTGAAATGGAACAAGTATATCACTTAAATAGGCAAGAGAAATGATAGAGATATATATGATACATACATACATACATGGGTACAGATACATAGGTAGATAGCACTTCTCCAGAAACAGAACTAAAAAACATTTAAAAAGTGTACGTGGGGGCTGGCCTGGTGGTGTAGTGGTTAAGTCTGCATGCTCCACTTCAGCAACCCGGGGTTCGCAAGTTTGGATCCCGGGCGCAGACCTATGCATTGCTTGTCAGGCCATGCTGTGGCAGGAATCCCACGTATAAAGATGGGCACGGCTGTTAGCCCAGGGCCAATCTTCCTCAGCAAAAAGAGGAGGATTGGCAACAGATGTTAGCTCAGGGCTAATCTTTCTCACCAAAGAAAAAGAAAAAAAGGTGTACATGAAATAACGCCACTGCAATACCTTGCTTAAGTCAACTGCTACTATGTAAGGGACAATTGAAACAACATGGAACTGATGTTAATTATAAGGCCAATGGAAAGAAAATAATGAAGTAACGAAAAATTAAATAGAGAATAGCTGACAAAAACAAACACCAGTCTGCTATTCTATTGGGAACTTGAGTGAGACTAGATAAGCAGGCTAAATCCAGACACTAGCTGCCACCTTTGTCACCTTCCTGCACATCTGAAGCCACCATGTCCCTTCTCCTCTTCCCGGCCCACCCCTTTACTTTAAGCCAACCTTGTAACATCCCCCAAAACTCACTCCAAGCTGAGGCATCACAGTTCACTCTCTGTTTTGGCTACGTGGATACTTTTGTTGGGTTTCATATCAGCCTAAGTACAGACCTTAAAGCTCATATAACTTAATCTAAAAGATAGAGCTGTGTTCAGGGTGTTAGTTTGCCTTTAGGAAAGTTACACTTATACAACAGAATGGTCTGCTAAGTAGCATCTTGTTCTATTTCTAACTTTCCAATGGGTTTTCATAAGAAACTAATCTATTTGGCACACTTACAGAGCATTATTTCAAACCTCTCGCATGTTTTATAAATACCTCTTGGCTTTTTTGTTGTATCCAGGGAATTTCCTTCGTATCATCATCTTGGACTAATTCGTCTTGCGATGAGTCAGTGCGTGACCTCATGTTCTCGTTTATCTTAGAGGTAGACAGACATTTCTTAAAGTTAAAATTCATCAAGCTCTTCTCCTTCCACCCTACTTCATGTATTGCTTTAAATCCCTTTGTACTGGTTGCATTTTAAAAAATAATACCAAATATTTTGCCTGCCCAAGATGTTAAGTTTTATTAAGTTAATTCCTACCAGTCTGTCCGTATATCAGCCACACTTTTCACCGAGAAAGCAGAAACGATCAGGTCACACATTCACCAAATCACTCTCTGCCTTCTTCCCGTTACTGTGGTCCAAACGCTCCTGCCCTTCGAGGCCTGCTGCATCGTTTGTACTTAGGATCTTAATCTTCTCCTTCTGGGGGCCTACACTTTTTAAAAAATCCCACAACCTTCTGCATCGTCCATTTCTCTCTTCTACTGACTCTTTCCCAACAGTATCCAAACATGCTCTGGTATCTCCCGTCCTAGGAAAGCTCCTCTCCACTGACCACCACACTCCCCTTTAGCTACCACTCCCTTCCTAGGCTCTCCTTCACAGCAAAACATCTTGAAATTGAAAGAGTTTGGGATGTCACACTCTCCTGTAACCTTACTGGCTGCCCCTTCTCAGTCTCCTCCGTCTCCTTGAACTCTTCTCCTGGGTCTCTAGACTGTCCTGGTCCCCTTCTGTTACTCACCATCCACTTTTCCATGATGACTTTACCTAGTTTTATGGTTTTAAATTCCATCTACATGCCCTTGACTCTCAAATCAACATTTCCAGTCCTGGCCTCTCCCCAGAACTCAAGGCTCCTCTATCCAAAGGCCTACTTGGTATCTCTGCTTGGAAGTCTAACAGGCTTCTCAAGCTCAGCATGGGTGACTGATTCCAGATCCCCTTCCTTCTCCTCACAATCTTCCCCATCTCTGGGGATGGTACCATCTTCTACAATGTTGTTCAAGTAAAAAATCTAGGAGTCGTTCTTGAGTCCTTTCTTTCCCTCTCCCTCTATGTCTATCCATCAGTGAGTTCTGTCAACTCTGCCTCTGAAACTCGTCTGGAATCCTCCACTTCTCTTCTTCCTCACAACACTCCTCCACCTCCAGTTTGTTACCTGGACCTCTGCCATAGTCTCCTAATTTACTCGCTTCCACTCTTGTGCCCCACAGGAAACGTTCTCTATACAGTGGCAAGGAATCACTTCAAAAATGTAAATAAGATCTTGTAAATCCTCTGCTCAGAACACTTTAATAGGTTCTCATTACATGTAAAATTAAATCCAGACTCTCTACCTGGTTTACACAGCCCTTTGTTACCTGGTCTTTTCCCACCTCGAGGAACTCATCTCCTACCGCTCTCTCCATTGCTCGCTACAACCGCACTGGCCTTTTTTAGCTCCTCAAACATGCCAAGCTCTTTCCCCCTCTGCCCTGAGTGCTTCTGCCCCATGTTGCATGTTAGCACCCTCTTTTAAGTCAGATCTCAGCTTAAATGTCTTCTCCTTGGCGAGAGGCTATTCCAGCCAAACACTATCACACCAACCCATTTTTATACACTAAATAGATCTTGTTAATATCTAATCTTTTCTTATCTTTTGCTTACTTATCTATCTCTCTCTGCTCACCCCAACCCCCAATTAGAATGTAAGCTCCGAGAAAGCAGAAACTTTTTCTGTCTTATTTATGCCTATATCCCCCACAGCCTAGCATTTTGTAGGTACTTAATAAATATTTGTTAAATTATTGAATGAATGAATGTCATTCTTTGGCTAGATACTTCCTAAATAATGTATGTGATTTAAAAAATATAGAGACCATTTGACCAAGCATGGGAATTGGTAGTGAGATTTTTTTTTCAGGCCAACCTGGATCTTGTACTATGGTTTAAATAAGATCTGAGATGTAGTATTTGTGATGGCTTTGAGAAAGGTTGAATATTTTCTCTCAGATGTAGCTCATGTTCTTTTTAAGAATCATGAGATACCTGGATAAAGAGGAATATTACTAAATATCTGCTAAAAGAAAACCGCAAACTGAAAACCGATATCTGATTTAAAAAGAAAAGGAGAAAGAAAACTATAGTGGAACTCAACTGTGTTTTCAGAATCTGATCCCAAATCCAAGAAATCTCTTTGTGTTATACTTAAATAATCACTCTCCTCTTCTGTGGTGGTGTTCAGAGAAGTTAAAAGTCGCCGGCAATAATCAAGAATTTCACTGGCTAAGTTTCCTCCAAAATGCCTATATGAATAAAGAAAAGAAAATACATAGGCTACAAAATCACAATTGTGAAAAGTCACATTTAGCAGTATTACTTCCAGACACCTAACCATTTCTACACAAAGAACTATGTGGACAATTCTCCACAGTACCCTGTAGTAATAGGACTCTACTTCTTAGAGGGGAGCCCTTTCATGGGCTCCAGGACACGACAAGCCTCTTGACCTCCCTGGGGGACTTCTCCACATGCTGTCCCCAGACCCTTACCCTACATGTCTTCCGTACCTGCCACCGCCACTGCACAGAAGAGCCACTGCTCTGGTTGAACCCCCAGAATGAACTAGGAGCTGTGCTGCTTCACATACCTGGTCATACTATCACAATCAGTCCTCACAGTCCCCACCCCCATTGGAGGAAGTACTATTACTTCCACTCAATCCACCAAGGCATCTCAAACTTTAGGCACGTCTGCATCACCTGGAGGGTTTGTTTAAACAGATTCCTGGGCCCCACCTGCCGAGATTCTGATTCAGAAAGTCTGGATGGGGCCCAATAATATGCATTTCCAACAAGCTCACAGGTGCTGCAGACCCCTCCCGAATAACATTGTTATAGATGATTTAGAGGGCTTGTCACGTGCCTAAGGTCATAAGCTATTAAGTTCGGGACCAAGGTTTCAAGCTCAATTTTGTTTTGAGTCAGAAGTCCACGTGATTGACTACCGATGGAGGAAATGTCCTTACTTTCATAAATGGGGCTCCAGCACATGTTTGCTGTTGTCTGAGATGCTCTTTGTTCGCTGACTATAAAGGACACGTTAGGGCTTATATAGTGAGACACAAGTTAATATTTTATCCAGATTCCATGTATAAAATGGGCATATTGATGCAATCTTCAAATGTCTTTGAAATAAGTGGCTACCAAAATTATGATACAAAATCTTCATTTACATTTATTTAACATTTGCAAATATTGAACATTTTCACAACGTCGCTGATAAAGGTCATATTTTGTTTTTTAAATATGGATCAGAGAAAGCACCATGAGATATTATTTTTGCAGAAATAAATTGTACATTGACTAAACATGTCCATCAACAGATCAAACAAGGCAACATTTATTTTTTTTAGAATTTTTTTTCTTTCTTTTTTTTTGGTGAGGAAGATTGGCCCTGAGCTAATATCCATTGCCAATCTTCCTCTTTTTGCTGAGGAAGTGTAGCCTTAAGCTAACATCTGAAGGCAACATTTAAAATGCAGTGTCACCTTCATGCTCTCTACCACCTGGTCATCACCCATATGCTTGGGTAGTATTTGTTGGTTTGTTGTAGCATTTTAGTCTAAGCAAAGTCTAATAATATAATTTAATACTGTCTAAGCAAAGTCTAATTAGGAAAGTAAATTTGTATGTGTGTACACATACATAGATATCTATGTCAAGTTTTATAGGGATAAACAGGAGCTTTTAAAGTTATCTACTGTTCAGAATTGTCCTCGTTCCTTGTGCTCTTCCAACAGGTGTTATGAAAGGGAGGACTGATCATCTCATATGTATTCACTATGTCTTCTTATTTTTTGTATTTTTATGCTTTGACATCTGGGCCCCTGCTGACCCTGGAGGGAATTCCCCTCCCAGGTCCAGCCAATTCCTAGAGATAGTAAACAGCAACTAATCCAGAGCTCACAGCCCCAACCACCACCTCCACTGGGCTTTCATACTCAGGGCTGCTATACCCCTGCCCTAATTACCCCGGGGCCAAGTACCAGACAAATAGGGGCAGGCACTATGCCCCAGAACCCACTGGAATTACCCAAACCAGCCAATCCCAAGCCAATCCTAGCCATGCCTGCTCATTCCCATGGAAACCATAATAAAGGCTGTTGCTCATGTTTTCCCTGCTCCTTCTGCTTCCTTACCCACCCTGGTGCTTCCCCATGTGGCCCCCCATAGCATGACATAACCCCTCCTCTTGGGATCTGGAAGTAAAACAATCTTTTCAATGGCACTTGTCTCCTGTTATGTTGGCCTTGCTGTATCTAAATACTAACAAAATCTTTATTTTAAAACACCGTACGACATGAGATTGCTTACTGTATGCTGTACGTACCTCCATCTTAGGTAAACAAGGGTGCCATCATCTCTCCCATTTACCAGAATGTTTTGTCCGTTCATTGAAATTCTCACCGACTGTATCCCGTGGCCCTGGTGAGAATGACTCCGACACCGAGCAAAAGTTTCCTCAATAGTTTTAGGAACAAAGTACAGAAATTACTAATGCAACTCTACCGTATGGTTTTTCTAAGGGAGTTGCATGCGCTTTTGCTTGTGGATAAATCTTTTTCTATTTGTTAACAACATTTTAGTTGATATGGAAGTAGCCTCTCAGTAATACATACCACTGAACATCCCTGGTTCTAAATACGTTCACCAATACTGATTTATTCTCCCATTTGTGTAGTATGGAAGGAGAGGGATTATTATCACCAATTTATAATAGGAAAATCAGACACAGAGAAGTGAATGGACTTGCCAAAGGCTATGAAGTTAGGGGAGGGGCCTTGAGCCAAGCAGAGTTGGCAAATTCAGATGCCTTCAAGAATCAGGCAGGTTCCATTTTTGTGCGAAGAGACTGAGTGTGACGAGAGAGGGTGATGCGCACTGTGAAGAATGGAAGATAACATACTTCACACGGAGGATGCTAACTGAACTAATTTAATTAGAACCCAGACTAAACGCATCACTAATTTGATACACAAGGCAACAGTGTAAGCTCGTTGACTAAAAACTGGGACTTTGGTGCGACACTGGTTCTCAACCATGATGCCTTAAAAAATTGTTTTTTAATTTTTTGAGTAGGAACATTGAAATGGTTCAAAATTTAAAAACTATAAAAGAGTGTGCAATGAAATCTCCTTCCTGTCCCCAATCACCTTCCAAAGGCAATTAATGTAATTAGTATCTTCAATACCCTTTCAGAGGTTTTTTAATGCAGTAAACAAAATTTTATATAAATATAATTTTAAACATAAATTGTAGCATAATACATATGTTACACACCTTGCCTTTCCCCCTTAACAATACATCTTGGGTTTCATTCCATGTTGTTGCATAAAGATTTCCTCATTCTGTATTAGCTACATAGTATCCCATATTTTATTTCTGTACTGTTCATGTACCTTTATTTATTTACCCATCCTCTGTTGATGGACATTAGGTTGCTTTTACAAACAGTGCTGCCGTGAATATATGAGGTGCTTTGCACAGAATCAACCAGAAAAACTTTGACATCCTGCCATGTCATGCCACTATCAGTTGTAGTGTACATTCCAAATCATTTAAATGAGAGATGGTGTGGCAGAGTTTGCAAACTGTTCACTTCAAAATAATCTCTAAAGGATTCAAGATTTTTCCTGTTTAATAATAATATCACTTTTGCCCAGTTGTATTCCAAATATGCTTTCTTGCGCAGGTGAGCAGGAAAGAGCTGTATGTGCACAACCAGGGCCCAGTTCATCTGGGAACCCATAGGAGTGTGTCACGTGGGTGCTTGTGATGCTTCAGGTGTGTGTGGTGGAACCCTGGGTAAGAATCATTAATAACCAGTACAACTTGGTCTCAAAACCTAGAAAAGGATCCTCCATTCTTTTAGGAGAAGAAACTATTTTCACTTTCTCAGAGGTCTGACAACAATGGAAACCAGAAATCATAGCGGTAGTGGTGACACTGAGGTTTGCAAGTGATGGAAGAGGACTTGGTAAAGGCCACACCCTTCTTCCCTCTGCTCTTCCAGCATCACATGAAGAGCCAGGTTGGGGGGGCAGCAGCAACCTGCCCAGAGGCCCTCCAGGCCAGGGAGATAGCAGTAATAATCTCTAGGTTCACACAGCGATTCACTGTTTCCAAAGCAGTTTTGCATACACCCTCTCACTGGCTCTCACCAGAATCCCACAGGGCGAGAGCAAGCTAGGCTTCCCTGATATTACAGATGAGCTTCGGAAGCTCCGTGAAGCTCAGGGAATTTCCAAGACACACAACTAAGTGGTGATGGAGCTGGGCTGGAGCTCACCTATGGTACCCTGGCCCCACGTTCCTTCTTTGCAGATCTGAGTCTATTGGTTGGTGTTTCCCCACTTAGAGGCTCCGACCTCAGCACATAAATACACCCAATGTTAAGTCAATAATACCATCAGTGGTAAATAAGTTATGAGTCAATTTACCTAAGAAAGCATTCCAACTCCTTCCTAAGGGCTTTTATTATATGCAATCAAGATATATATCCCATGATGAAAAAAAAAAAGGAGTTTACCAAAGTATGAACATCTCGGATACACAGAATTCCACATTTAGCTACTGTTATGAGCCACAATCCATGTGGAGACAGAGAGAGCATTCCGGGTCCATAATGTTTGCTTTGCACTTTTTGGTATGGCTTAAGAATGCAAATACCACTATGTTCCTGCCAACCAAAGAAAAGGACCACATTATAGAAAAGATCAGGGGAGCCGCACCTTAGGGTTTGCAGTTGCGCGTATACGGTCAGATTCAAACCCACAAACGTCGTCACTGGAAATAAACTGATACGTGATAAAGTGGGCATCTGTACTTGCACCACATTTTTCAGCTTTGTTTGCAAATAGAAGTTTGTTTCGGCCAACTAAGAAAAGTCTTCTTCATATGTTAGCTGCCATTAAAGACCCCAGCCTACACTGATAATCTTTATTTTTTACCCATCATTTTCATATATTCCCATGCTCAAGTTGAAATAAATGAGTCAATAAAGTATTCCCCCTAAAGTATTCCCACCTCCATGCCTCTGCACATGCGGTTCCTTTTGTCTGGAAGGCCCTTTTCCATCCCATCCCCACCAATCCTGCCCCCTCCCTACCTCAGCAACCCCAGCCCCCTGCCAAGATTATACACAATATTTCTCCATGTCTAAATATGACCTATTCTTCAAAGTCCACTTCAACTATTACTTCCTCCATGAAGGTTTTCTTGAATCCTCCTTGCCATAAACCATTTCTTCCTTCTCTGAATTTCCTTGTCTCATACCCTGCTGATAGCAGCCACTCTGGGACAGAAGGGCTTTGACAGAGAGGAAGTGTGGGTAGATAATGTGGGCCAGTGTATGTAGCAAGAGGTGACACAATATGAGAGAAGTTTGAAGAGAGTGTGATGAAAGGATGTCAGAATGATAGTTTGACTATTTTGTGCAATTTTGCTTAGGGCTCAGGTGCAAAGTTTCACTGAAAATCATCAACCCTGTAGCCCCTCACACCTGTGGAATGGATTTTCTAGTGCTAGATTGTTTTTTAAAGGCACTAAATTAATATTGTGTCGTCTGTGTGTTTATCTGACAAGTATGATGTATGTGGCACAAGTGTGAGGTTGCTCAAATGTATTTTATGATGGATTAACAAATCATGCTAATAGAGATCTAATTCAAGGAAATTACGTTAAGAAAGCCATTTGTTAACTAGACTATAATGTTAAAGCATGGATCATGTCTAATTAATACAATGTGTCAATCTTGATTGTTAAGATAAATGATAGCATGCTTAAATTTTGGCATACCTTCTCAGGAAGAAGATAGCTGCAGATATATGGCACTTGACTACAGAAGCCATATATTCGGTTATTTTGAAAGTCCAACACTGCAGAGGACAGAGTGTGCTCTATCTCATACAGGAACTTATGAATGAATTCATCTCTCAGCCTCCCTCTTTCATCAGCAAAGGTTGCAGAAACTATAAGATTTGGGGAAGAAGAGAAATCATTTGCACCAATACGATTTTATTTTTTTAAGCATCATGAACAATTATGAAAAGCAAAATAAAAAATTTAAATGCTCAATTAATAATGCAGAGGCTATTAGGTGATAAAAATGATTTAAAAACAACTTGGTCACAGTAGAAATACTTGAGTTTTAAGTGACTGATAGTAAAATATCTTTTATAAGGCCTTGGTTAATTTCATCAATTAAGTAGAGACATATAATTAAAAGAAACTCATGATGGTCTAGAGAATCTTAATTAAAACATAAAGGTACTTTGAGGTTCTAAGCTATCTTATATTCTATACATAGTTGCAAAATAGCTACCCAGATATATTTGTTATTTAAAACAAAGAAAGAGTGTCTCTTTTATCAAACCTCTTTATCCAGAAAGCTTTCCTTATAATTTTATCAGTGAAAGTAACTACACAGTAACCTCTATGAAGTTGACAATGTATATTTAAAGCCACAAAAAGAGATATCACAAAATGACGACTCAATTTGACAAAAGCGCCAGTTTATCCTGTTTCTTTCTCTGGTAATAAGACAAATTCATATGAATGACAAGGCCTGGAGGAGAGTCCACATTGTTTAGCAGCCACATTAGTTTCACTTTGTAAGATGCATAAAAGCCATTTTACTTCTTCACATGTTAAGAGAAAAAAAGTGCTATCACCAGATAAGAAGAAAAAAGGAAAAAGAAAGCTATAGCAACTCCTCATTGGGGCCCAGGACAGAACTGGTCACTTGTTTTTTCTTTACCTCGTGGTAGCATTTTAGGCAGAGTAAATATTTCCAGCCTGCTTCTTCCTGTTTCTGGAAGTGGGGAGAGCACCATCACTTCCACTACGTCTGTTTCCACAAGAGACACCGTGGATATTTGTAAAATGCCTTTGCACACCTCTGAAAGCAAAGGGAAATCAACACCACAAGTGGTCATTGATATGTTTAAAGAATTTTTTATCTTCCCAGTAAGACATCACGTTATAGAATTGCCTTCACTAAATCTTTAGATCCAAATTTATTTACTGGATATTAAAAGTGACCTTTAAACATAAGTGACGGGGACATTTTTGACTAACAGATGGGGGATTCTGATTAGATGTCTGAGTTGGCAGTTTGCTCCTCTAGAAATCCAGGTGATCCGACCTCTGTAAGGTGCCATGCCCGGCCCACCTTGGGTTCTTTCCAGACTCACTACTCCTATTCTCCTCTCCACGGGGGCTGTTCTGCATGCGTCCACTTTCTCAGGTCCCAGTATCAGCGCTTCAGGTGTTCAGTGGATGACCTTTCCTCTTACTTAACAAGGAAGACGGAGGACAACTGACACAAACTGGACCTCAACTTTCTTATCGTGAATCTCACATTTTCTGTTTGTTCTCACCTGCCCCTGCATTTCCTGACATTTTTTTACAATATAACCATTTTCTGTTTGCAATATTGAGCCCACACCTCCAACGTCCTGTTACACCATGTGCTATCAGTTACCTTTTTATTTTCTTGTGCCTTTTATGGTTTCTTCCATTCAGTCCTCAAGACTCCCCTGTCCTCAAACAAGGACCTTCCTTTAACCCTGCTTTCCCACCACAGTCATTATCCAGTTCTCTTTTCTCCACCACAAACTTCTTAATACAAAAGCTGCTACCTCCTGATGCCACTTTCTGACGGCCACTCCCTCCCTAACCTCCTTGTCTCTTCCTTCCAAAGCAGCAGCTCTCCCAGGGTCACCTGCTGACTGGCCAATATGTGAAGGCCTCATCTCTCATCCCCACCCCACTCACAGTTGGCCACAGTCTCTAGCTTCATCCAGCCTTCCTTCTTCAAGCTCTTTCTGGAGCAGGTGACTCCCAGTCCTCGCATTACTCTGGCCTGTCCTCAGTTTTCTTCACCGCCTCATCTTCCTCTGTCCACAACGACAGTGTAAGCAGCTTTTCCCATCCCACACTCCAACCGACCAGATATGTTAAAAAATGGAATATTTAGGCAGGACTTGCACTCACTCTGAGGTCAGGGATGGTCCTACCACGCTCCCGGTCGTCTAATTTACACATTTAGGTTACCTGTTTGGCCTTATTAAGCGACTGGGTTTGCTTCTACTCTGCCTTCTTAAGCTGTCTCATCAGTTTCTATGATTTCAAGATCAGAATACTATCATTAAGTCTTGAACTACAAATCTCCATTTCCAAACTTATGCTAAATATCCCCAAATGAAGAGCTCACTGGCTTCAAGTCTACAGAACTTGTCAGCTCACCCTATCCCTCAATCTCCATAACTTTCTTTTTTCTTGAGTTTTTACATCAACTGATAGCATCAGAAACTTCCACTATCTAGTCTAGAAATTTTGGAGTCATTGCTGATCCATCCCTTTCACATATAATTGAATACCAGGTCCTACCAATTCCAGCACTCTTAGCTGTCCCCTCTTTTCTCTTTTGTTGACTGCTGCGTGGCTGTGTGCATTGTGGGTAAGAGCATTAGCCCTGAAGCCAGACTTCCTGAGTTCGAGTCCTGGCTCCACCACCTTCCTAGCTGCACGATTTGAACACATACTTAACTCACTGTGCCTCATCTGTAAAGTGGGGATAATAGTAGTCTCTACCTCATAAAAGTTGTCTGTAAGAATTAAATAAATTAACACATGCCAAGTGTGTAGAACACTGGCTATCACATGATAAGAAATCTCTTTAAATGTTGGCTATTGCTGTGATTAATATCATCTCTTGCCTGGGCTACTATAAAAATTTCCTAACTCATCTTTTTTTTTTTTTTTAGTGAGGAAGATTGGCCCTGAGCTAACATCTGTGCCAATCTTCCTCTATTTTGTATGTGGGTCGCTGCCAGAGCATGGCTTGATGAGTGGTGTATGCTGCACCCAGGATCTGAACCCACAAACCTTGGCCACCAAAGCAGAGTGTGCTGAACTTAACCACTATGCCACCAGGCTGGCCCCCTCATCTTTTTTATTCCATTTTCTTGCCTTTCTGCTCTATCCTTCACACTGGTGCGAGAGTCATCCTCTAAAAACCAAGTTAAGTCAGGCCAGTTCCATCTTGAAAACTTCTGATGATGTTCATTAACCACAGAAAAAAGTCCAGACTTTGATATTCAAGATGCTTCGTCTTCTTTCAGACCTTGTCACCATGATCATCATCTAGTCAACTCTTTATTTACCCATTACCTCGGACATCTGACCATTCTACATGGCTTTGCTCAGACTTTTATCTTGAGCTGGAATACTAATATGCCCCACCCTCCACTACTTTAAGCCCTCAGAAAACCCCCGCAATCCTCTGTACCCCCTCATCTTCCCCCCCTTCACCTCCACTCCTTTCCTCACACCTGGCAGAATCAATACTTCTTCCTTTGAACCTACACAACGCTCTGCTTATTTCTTCTCCACCAAATTGTCTCCTTGACCTTCCAAGCCCCACAGGGCCTCAGTTCAGCACTTTACACCTAGTAGGCACTCATTAATTTTTAAAAAATCAATGAATGGATTTTGAAATATATTTTTGGGAAAAATATACATACATATTTGGTACTTAAAGCCAGAGAGTATTCATTCTTACTACTTATCACATAAATGCTATTTCACCTAGCAGATCTGTGATTTACCTGGGCATTTGGACACATGTTACTGAAAAAGCTGGATATCGCTTTGTTTAAAGAGGAAATTTTAAAGATGCATGTAATAAAACTTTCTTTAGATATCTTTATTAAATAGAGGTAAAATATTATTTTAAAAAATATTTCAGGGATAAACCAACCCAATTTCCCTTTGTAATAACATTAGAAATATTTAGCCATTTCATTAACTAATTCATTAATTGAGTCAAGAAAATTTATTTAGCATCAACTATGTACCAAGCAGTTGTACCAAAAACCTCTAAATATGATGTGGGAATTCTCCTAGGTAACTTTTAACAGTTATTTAAATGTTTCTCTTTTAGAAAATATGCCACAAATAATTGTTTCACTATTGCCTCATTTTTCCAACCTTAAGTTCTTTGGAATAAAGGGACTGGTATTTTAAATTAGTAAGTATTCTGTAAAGTACCTGTGAATCCAAGAATCTGAAATAAGCTTGAGGGGTTGGCATTGATAACAAAGATGTATCCTTCTGATGTTCCAACTAATAGATACATTCCTCGCTGGTCGTAACTAGAAAAGAATAAATCTGATTATCAGATTTTACTTGTTTCACTAATAAGATGGTAAACAAAATTATCGAATGACAGCATGGAGATACATTCAAAACCAGTCATTCTTACGTTTTGTGATTTTTAATATTATCTGACCTTATAAAAGTCAAGTGATTACATGTAAATGTAATCATTACATTCTAGGCTAATGCTATTGCCAAACTGCAACTTATAAGCACACAGTCAGGAAGATTCAGTAAAGATGGGCAACTATTTCATCATAAGTGAAGGAAATATGACAACAGAGCTTTCTTGGCATTTCAAGTGGAAATAAGCAATTCTCAAATTAGTGATGAGTGTGACATTGTAGTACCCTTCAGTACCAGTACCTGGCAGAGGAGGAAGAAGGTAGTGAAATATTTCTACACCTTCATCAAATTAGAGAAAGTGAGAAATGCAAATTAGGATAAGAGAAAAGGATCTGAGAAAGAAGAGGCACCAAAAAATAGGGTACAGAGGAGTCAGGTGTAAGTAGAGGGAGGTTACAGAACCTTCCCCACTGAGCTGGAGGCGGCAGAGCTTGTGGGAACAGCACAGGCAGCAAACACCCAGCTCCTCCAGGCGCAAGGGGGGTGATCTCAGGCAAATGCTTCTCTTAACCTCTCTGAACCTGAATTCCCTCATCTGCGAAACAGGGACAGGCATAATACCTTTCTGACTGGTGGGGCGAGGATCACATTCAATAAGCTACAATGTGTGACAGCACCTCAAGCTGTAAAGCAGGGCACCAATGTCAGTTCTTATTATTACTTACTATTATGATAAATTAACAAAAGATAGAATAGTAATAATGACACACATTCCAAATCCAATATCTCTCTGCTGTCTTCTTACAAGCATTGCTTCAAAAGATTTGAAATCATCTAAATGCCCATCAATATACTGTCCTTTAAAAATGATAGTATATTCACACAGTGGAATACCATGTAGCTGTAAAAAAGAATGAGGAAGGTTTTTATGTGTGCATAGAAACATTCTCCAAGATATACAATTAAGTGAGAAAAAATGAGGTGCAGAACGTTGAATGCGGTTTGCTCCCCTTTCGAATAAAGTCAGTGCCTCTGGAGCACAACTGCCTGGGTTCAAAACCCAACATTTGCCATTTACTACATGTGTCGTATTAAGCAAGTTATTTAAACTCTTTGTGCTTCCTCTTCCTCATCTGTCACAAACACACAATACGAGTATCTATGTCGTGAAGTTAATACAACAGCAGTGCCTGGCACAATCTAAGTGCTTGATAATTATTTGTGAAAATAAGAGCAAGTACTCATTTCTTGTGCTTGTTTATGGATAAAATATCTCTGGACAGGAGACATGAGAAATTGGGAACAGGCTGCCTCCAGGGAGGAGAACTGGGTGTGTGGGGACGAGAGTGGGAGACTTTTCACTACAGACCCCTCTGTACTTTTTGAACGCTGAATCAAGTCAATATATTAATTTTCAGAACAAGACATGTAAAACTTAAAATGAAAAGAAATTATGGCTTCACTGGAATTCTCAACAGACAGGCCTGACACAGTTGCGGCAGAGTAGGTGGTACTTACATGAGGTGCTGGACAGAGGACTCGCAGAGAAAGGCCTTGTGAACTGCCTCAGGGGATTCAGCATCCTGGACGTCGAGGAAGTGGATAGAGCCACCCACGGTTCCCACAGCCGCAGAGAGGGAGGAGGGCGAGCAAGCCAGAACTGTCGCCTGTTGAAATAAACCCCCAGATGCTGAACTACACTGTGCCAGAGAACAAAGCCTGCTCTCCTACACATTAAAATTCTACAGTTTACTTGAAAAGCCTGCAGAATGAGAAGAGTGGCAAGTGTTGTGTAGTATTACAAACTATACGCTTAACGTTCCTGAAATAATCGATTACATAAGAAGTCATAGGAATCTGTACATCTTATTCTTTTATCCTAAAACTAGAAAGATAAAAATATAAAGGAGTTTCTTGAACTTTAAACCGTGGCTTCATTTTTATCCCTAAATGATTACAAAATTATACCAATAATAATGAAAAATAAAATAAGAAAATTTAAATACATTCCTAGCATCTTTTGGACATCTTTATAGAATGTTGGTGATTTTTTAAAATCAGCATTCATCTGCTGGATAATAGTAGGTCCTGGGATGCTGGTATGACTGAGGAAGAAAAGAAAATAACCGTATCACTGGACCATGTATTCAGTCACCAAAGAAACACATCACAGGTTCCTGCTCATCACATAATCATTTACAGAATACGACGTCTAAGAGAATAAATTCGCTTTCATGACACTTAAGGAATCAGATTCATTCCTCTCTAATTACACTTTGTAGGTTGTTTTGAATAAAATCATAGAATGTTAGAAATAAAACAGATCTTAAGAGATAATCACTTTGCAGAACAGAAAATGGAGAAGAACAGAGCAGCAATTTGCCCCAGAATCCCATAGCTGGTGGCAAAGCTCAGATGAGAACTCAGGTGTCCTGCCTCATTAGAATGCAGTTTCTCAGTTGAGCAGGTTTTTATTTTATTTTTAAAAGTGAATTTTCCAAGGCTTACCCAGGTTGAGTCTTTAGTGGTTCCTCAGTGTGAAACCGGCAAGGAAATGGTGAGGGTTTTAGTATTTTTTTTAACTGAAGGCCTTTATGGGAGCTCTCAGTGTGTGTGCGAGTGTGTGTGTGCTCAAAATAATCAGTAGAAATTGTCCTCCATTCCATGGCACCAGTGGGCTAGGCTAAAACTGTACAGCAATATCTGGAGGGGTCTTACGTACCCTGGCAGGTGCCATCAAGGGAAGCTGCTGGTGTCCAGGTATCCTGCCATCATGGCGCTGGGCTGGGTGCTCTGGGGACCACTGCCTAAAACGTTCATGGGGAACACAGTCCAGGGCACAGGCAGAGAGATCTGGCCGCAGCATCGCTGGGTCAATCCACTTGTCAGTTCCCCACAGAACAGTGGTATCCTCCAGCGGGGAGAAACCACCGACTCTCCCCAGTGCAGGCTAAACCACATGAGAGTGCATGCCTGGTTTGGAGCTCAGTGCAGGTTTGTCAAATTAACTGTGAAAGTTGTCCGATTCCCTCCGCTCTGGTCAGGTGAAGGGAAGACGTCTGGAGCAGAAAGTGGGCCTTCTAATGGTGCCTATACCCCTCCTTAGCCAAGAAGAACAAGGTAAGTCCTGATTATACAGACCCTTGGGTAGGTTGTTAAACATTTGTCTGCCTCTCCTCTGTAAAAGGAGATGTGAGCCGATGAACTTGAAGATCTCTTCTAGTTCTAGTAGTTCTAATAGAAATGAATACATATAAGCCTTTGTCACACAGATTGTGGAATCTACTCATATTTCACAGTCTTTTAGGTAAGAATTTCTATCCTTACCTTTGGGGTGAGTTTTATTTATCCCATTGAACTATGGCTTTTTGCATCTTGTAATCCTCTTATGTGAGGTATGATGCTTCATTTTGTTTTATAATGACATTTTAATTTTATAAAAGGGAAGGATTGTAACTCCCCTATCCACTACCAAGATCCAGATCTCATCTAGAACTGTGTAATACAGCAAATGATGATAATTTAAGAAAAAAATAACAATGGTAACGTTGTTTCTTGGTCATTTATTTATTTATTTAGGAAGATTAGTCCTGAGCTAGCATCCGTTGCCAATATTCCTCAACAAAAAGAGGAAGATTGGCCCTGGGCTAATATCCGTGCCCATCTTCCTCTACTTTATATGGGACGCCGCCACAGCATGGCTTGACAAGTGGTGTGTCGGTCCGCACCCCGGGTCTGAACCTGCAAACCCCGGGCCGCTGAAGCAGAGCACATGAACTTTGCTATGCCACCGGGCTGGCCCTCTTTTATGTTTTTTAAATATTATTTTATGTAAAAAGCACTGTGCACATGGCAGAAATAACAGTATCACCTTGCAGCAGGTGTTGTGAGCAATTGTGGTTTGCCACCCAGCATCCATACACCCTCCTTCTGGAAAATCTCTTGAATATCCATTGAGAAACCATCTCTCTCCTATTTTCAGAGTTGAGTAGAATAGATCTAACTCCCATTTCCAGGGCTGAGCTTAAGCAGATTAGCATTCCTCATCTCCCTGTCCACAGTGATTAGTTCAGGGATGTTATTAAGACATTAGAAGACATTTACTAAGCCTTCTGGAAAGGAGAAACTTCTTTTCTCTTCCTCCTCCCACTCTAGAAAGCTTTCTTCCATGATGGTCTGATGTAAGGTTGGCACCTGTGGCATTTGGATACCACCAAATGGAGCATAAAATAAAACTAAAGACATAGTATACAGACAGAGGAAAAAACAAGATCCTCGATAATATCATTTGAGTTGCTGGATCGAGCCACACCTGAGGCCAGAAAATTCTATACTCTATAGTTGACTAAGCCAATAACCCCTACTTTTCTATTTTTGGCTCTAACTGGTTAGAGTGGCAATTTTCTTTCACATTTAACTGATCCTCTTGAGGTTAGATGGTGCCATTTAATTAGTTATGGCCAAGGGGATGTTTCATTTCTGAGTAAAAGCACTTAATTGCTAATTCAAGACTCTTCATCACTCTCTTCCCATAACATGGCACTGAGTAGCTATTAGTTGGTGGAGACTCCATCATCCTGGCTCCCTGAGAGACTGTGTGGAGCAGAGACCCTGCCAATCCACAATGAACTTATAGCATGAGTGAGATATAAACCACTAGGATTTCAGAAATAACTGTCATCACAGAAAAACTTGTCCTTTCCTATACACCAATATAGTATCTTATGTCCCACCTTCTGGGCTGTGGAATACTTTATACACAAGAATTACTCTAAATATATAAGGTAAAAATGCAATAAGGCATCTGTAACAAGTATTTCCACAGACTACTGACATGTAAATATGAAAAAGTGGATTGGATTAGAATTCAATATTTTTTAAAAATCCAGTTATAAGACACACTTACTGGAGTATTCAGATAAATCCTGCTGACACAAGAACCATCCTCTATATACCAAACACAAACTTCCCCTGAATGTGTGAGTGTCTGTAAAAAAAAGAAAAAGAAAACTCTAAATGGAAAACAAGACTCTGCTATGGAAGCATGTTCTAAATCCCTTTCTAGGATGTCATTCATTCTGATGATTTAGTACAAAATTTCATTTTACTTATGGAGAATATAATTACTTTACATTCTCAGCACCAATACTTCTGATTTGAACAAATATTAGCTATCATCTTTAATACAATTTAAGTAACATATAATAACTAAGGATTAGAAAAGTGAAAGATTTTTTCTCATGTAACAAAACTGAGATAAAAGTTACTTGAAAATTCAATGAGATTATTGCCTAGTGAATAAGCCTAAAAATAAGAAATTATACATTGTTATTTTTTAAATTAATAGACTGTTTTTAAGAGCAGTTTCAGGATTACAGAAAATTTGAGCAGAAAGTACAGAGTTGCACTTACCCTACATACATACAATTTCGCCTATTATTGACATCTTGCAATAGTGTGGTACATTTGTTACAATTCGTGAGCCAATATTGATACAGTATTATTGACTAAATCCTATAGTTTATATTAGGGATCACTCTTTGTGTTATACACTCTATGGGTTTTGACAAATGTATAATGACAAGTATCCACAATCACAGTATCGTACAGAATAGTTTTACTGCCCTAAAAATCCCCTGGGCTCCCCCTCTTCATCCCTTCCACCCTCCCTCCCGACTGAACTCCTGGCAACCACTGATTTTTTAGGTAACATTGGTTTATAACGTTATATAAATTTCAGGTGTATATCATTATATTTCAATTTCTGTGCAGACTACATCATGTTCACCACCCAAAGACTAATTACCATCCATCACCGTACACATGTGCCCTACCACCCCTTTCACTCTCCTCCCTCTCCATTTCCCCTCTGGTAACCACCAATCTAATCTCTGTATCTATGTGTGTGTTTGTTGTTGTTTTTATCTTCTGCTTATGAGTGAAATCATATGGTATTTGACTTTCTCTGTCTGACTTATTTTGCTTAACATTATATCCTCAAGATCCATCTGTGTTGTCACAAATGGTAAGGTTTCATCTTTTTTTTTTATAGCTGAGTAGTATTCCATTGTGTATATATACCACATTCTTCTTTATCCATATGCCTGTTGATGGGCACTTAGGTTATTTCCAAGTCTTGGCTATTGTGAATAATGCTGCAGTGAACATAGGAGTGCATGTCTTTATGTATTCATGTTTTCATGGTCTTTGGATAAATACCCGGAAGTGGAATAGCTGGATCATATGGTAGTTCTATTCTTTTTCTTTTTAAAATTTTTTTTATTGATGTCATAATAGTTTATAACATTGCGAGATTCCAGTTGTACATTATTGTTTGTCAGTCACCATATAAATGCGCCCCTTCACCCCTTGTGCCCACCCCCAACTCCTTTCTCCCTGGTAACCACCAAGCCATTCTCTCTGTCCGTGTGTTAGTTTACATTCCACATATGAGTGAAGTGAAACAGTGTTTGTCTTTCTCTGTCTGGCTTATTTCACTTAACATAATACCCTTCAGATCCATCCATGTTGTTGGAAATGGGACGATTTTGTCTTTTTTTATGGCTGAGTAGTATTCCATTGTATATATATACCACATCTTCTTTATCCAAACATCTGTCAATGGACACTTCAGTTACTTCCACTTCTTGGCTATAGTGAATAATGCTGCGATGAACATAGGGGTGCATAAGCCTCTTTGGATTGTTAATTTCAAATTCTTTGGATAAATACACAGAAGTGGGATATCTGGATCATAAGGTAGTTCTATTCTCAATTTTTTGAGGAATCTCCATACTGTTTTCCATAGTGGCTGCACCAGTTTACATTCTTACCAGCAGTGTATGAGAGTTCCCTTTTCTCCATATCCTCTCTAACACTTGTTATTTCTTGTCTTGTTAATTATAGCCATTCTGATGGGACTGAGGTGATATCTCATTGTAGTTTTGATTTGCATTTCCCTAATAATTAGTGATGCTGAACATCCTTTCATGTGCCTATTGGCCGTTTGTATATCTTCTTTGGAAAAGTATCTGTTCACATCTTTTATCCATTTTTTAATTGGGTTGTTCGCTTTTTGGTGTTGAGATGTATGAGTTCTATATATATTTTGGATATTAACCCCTTATCAGATATATAATTTACAAATATCTCCTCCCAATTGTTAGGTTGCCTCTTCATTTTGTTGATGGTTTCCTTTGCTGTACAGAAGCTTTTTAGTTTGATATAGTCCCATTTGTTTATTTTTTCTTTTGTTTCCCTTGCCTGGTGAGACATGTATTCAAAAAGATGCTGCTAAGACTGATGTCAAAGGGTGTAGTGCCTATGAAACTAAGAGCTGGTTCTTTGAAAAGATAAACAAAATTGACAAACCGTTAGCAAGACTCACCAAGAAAAAAAGAGAGAAGGCTCAAATAAATAAAATCAGAAATGAAAGAGGAGAAATTACAACAGATACCTCAGAAATACAAAGGATCATAAGAGGATTCTATGAAAAGCTACATGCAAACAAATTGGATAATCTAGAAGAAATTGATAAGTTCTTAGAAGCATACAGCCTTCTAAAACTGGATCAAGAAGAAAGAGAGAATTTGAATAGATCAATCATCAGTAAGGAGATCAAAACAGTAATCAAAAACCTCCCAAAAAATGAAAGTCTAGGACCAGATGGCTTCCCCAGTGAATTCTACCAAACATTCAAAGAAGACTTAATATCTATCCTTCTCAAACTCGTCCAAAAAATTGAAGAGGAGGGGAAGCTTCCTAACTCATTCTACAAGGCCAACATTACCTTGATACCAAAATCAGGCAAGGACAACACAAAAAAAGAAAATTACAGGCCAATATCACTGATGAACATTAATGCAAAAATCCTCAACAAAATACTAGCAAATCGAATACAACAATACATTAAAAAGATCATACACCATGATCAAGTGGGATTTATTCCAGGGATGCAGGGATGGTTCAACATTCGCAAATCAACCAACATGATACACCACATTAACAAAATGAAGAATAAAAATCACATGATCATCTGAATAGACGCAGAGAAAGCATTCAACAAGATACAACATCCATTTATGACAAAAACTCTGAATAAAATGGGTATATAAGGAAAGTACCTCAACATAATAAAGGCCATATATGAGAAACCCACAGCTAATATCATATCTTCAATGGTGAAAAACTAAAAGCTATCCTTCTAAGAACAAGAACCAGACAAGGATGCCCACTTTCGCCACTCTTATTTAACATAGTATTGGAAGTCTTAGCCAGAGAAATCAGACAAGAAAAAGAAATAAAAGGGACCCAAATTGGAAAGGAAGAAGTAAAACTGTCACTCTTTGCAGATGACATGATTTTATATATAGAAAACCCTAAAGGATCCAACAAAAAAACTATTATAAATAATAAATGAATACAGTAAAGTTGCAGGATACAAAATCAACATTCAAAAATCAGTTGCATTTCTATACACTAACAATGAAATAGCAGAAAGAAAACAAGAATACAATCCCATTTACAATCACAACAAAAAGAATAAAATACCTAGGAATAAATTTAATGAAAGACCTGTCCACTGAAAACTATAAAACATTGTTGAAAGAAATCAAAGAAGACACAAAGAAATGGAAAGATATTCTGTACTCATGGATTGGGAGAATTAACATAGTCAAAATGTGCATCTTCCTAAAGCAATCTACAGATTCAATGCAATCTCTATCAAAGTTCCAATGACATTTTTCACATAAATAGAACAAAGAATCCTAAAATTTATATGCAACAACAAAAGGCCCCGAATAGCCAGAGGAATCCTGAGAAGAAAGAACAAAGCTGGAGGTATCACATTCCCTGATTTCAAAATATACTACAAACTTCTAGTAACAAAGACAGCATGGTACTGGCACAAAACCAGACACAGAGATCAATGGAACAGAATTGAGAGCCCAGACATAAACCCACACATCTAGCGACAGTTAATTTTTGACAAGGGAGCCAAGAACATACAATGGAGAAAGGAAAGTCTCTTCAATAAATGGTGTTGAGAAAACTGGACAGCCACATGCAAAAGAATGAAAGTAGACATTGTCTTACACTATACACAAAAATTAACTCAAAATAGGCTAAAGACTTAAATGTAAGACCTGAAACCATAAAACTTCTAGAAGAAAACATAGCCATTGATCTTTTTATGGTCTCCATAGTTTAGCATTTTCCAGAATGTCATATAGAGGGAATCATACAGCCTTCTCGGATTGGCTTCTTTCACTTAGCAATATGCATTTAAGTTTCCTCTATGTCTTTTCACGGCTTAATAGCTCATTTAATAGCTCATTAGTGTTGAATAATATTCCATTGTATGGATGTATCACAGTTTGTTTATCCATTCTCTTATTGAAGGACATCTTGGTTGCTTCCAGGTTTTGGCAATTATGAATAAAGCTGCTATAAACATTCATGTGCAGGTTTTTTTGTGGGTCTGAGTTTTCAACTAATTTGGGTAAATACCGAGAAGCTCAATTGCTGAATCACCTGGTAAGAGTATGTTTAGTTTTATAAGAAACTGCTAAACTGTATTCCAAAGGGGCTGTGCCATTTTGCATTCCCGTCAGCAATGAATGAGTGTTTCTGTTGCTCTATATCCTCGCTAGCACTTAGTATTGTCAGTGTTTTGGATTTTAGACATTCTAATAGATGTGTGGTGGCATCCCATTGTTTTAAATTGCAATTCTTTAATGACAAATAACATTGAACATATTTTCATATACTTATTTGCCACCTGTATATCTTTTGTGGTAAGGTGTTTCTTCAGATTTTTGCCCATTTTTTAATGGGATTATTTATTTTCTTATTGTTGAGTTTTAAGAGTTCTTTGTATATTTTGGATACCAGTCCTTTATCAGGTATATATTTAGCAAAGATTTTTCTCCCAGTCTGTATTTTGTCTTTTCTTTCTCTTAATAGGGTCTTTTGCAGAGCACAAGTCTTTAATTTTAATGAAGTCCAACTTATCAATTTTTCCTTTCATGGACTGTGTTTTTGGTGTTGTATCTAAAAAGTCATTGCTGAACCCAAAGTCACTTATATTTTATGTTTGTGTTATCTTCTAGGAGTTTTATCATTTCACATTTAGGTCTATAATTTATTTTGAGTTAATTTTTGTGAAAGGTGTAAGATCTGTGACTACATTTCTTTTTTCTTTTTGCATGCGGATGTCCAGTTGCTCCTGCACCATTTGTTGAAGACTATCCTTTCTCTATTGAATTGCTTTTGCACCTTTGTCAAAGGTCAGTTGACTACATTTATGTGGGTCTACTCTTAGGCTCTTCATTCTATTCCAATGATCTATTTTTCTGTTCCTTCACCAATACCATACAGTCTTGATTACTGTAGCTTTATAGTAAATCTTGAAATCAGATAGTGGTAGTCCTACACTTGTTCTTCTCCTTCAATATTGTGTGGGCTATGCTGGGTCTTTTGCCTTTCCATATAAACTTTAGAATCAGTGTATCAATATCCACAAAATAACTTGTGGGGATTTTGATTGGGATTGCATTGAATCTATAGGTCAAGTTGGAAAGAACTGATATCTTGACAATATTGTCTTCTTCTCTACTTACATGGAATATTTATCTATTTATTTAGATCTTTGATTTCTTTCATCAGAGTTTTGTAGTTTTTCTCATACAGATGTACATACAGTCATGTGTTGCTTAACAATGGGGATACATTCTGAGAAATATGTTGTTAGGCAATTTTGTTGTGCGAACATCACAGGGTGTACTTAAACAAACCTAGATGGTATAGCTTACTACACACCTAGGCTATATGGTACTAATCTTATGGGACCACCATCACATATGCAATCTATTGTTGACTGAAACATCATTATGCAGCGTGTGACTATGTTTTGTTAGATTTATACCTATTTTACTTTTTTGGTGCTAATGTAAATGGCATTGTGTTTTAAACTTCAAATTCCAATTGTTCACTGCTGGTATATAAGAAAGCAATTGACTTTTGTATATTAAATTTGTATTTTGCAACTTTGCTATAATCACTTAGCTACAGGAGTATTTTTTTATTGATTCCTTGGGATTTTCTACATAGACAATCAGGCCAGCTGAGAACAAAAACAGTTTTATTTCTTCCTTCTTAATATGTATATCTTCTAATTTCTTTTTTGTCTTATTGCATTAACTAAGACTTCTAGTATGATTTTGAATAGGTGTTCTCATCGTTCAGTACCATGCTAGCTGTATGTTTTTTATAGATGTGCTTTATCAGATTGAGAAAGTTCCCCTCTATTCCTAGTTTGCTAAGAATTTTTTTTTTTATCATGAATGGGTGTTGGATTTTGTCAAATGCTTTTTATGCATCTATTGATAGGATCATGTGATTTTTCTTCTTTAGCTTGTTGATGCAATGGATTACATTAATTCATTTTTAAATGTTGAACTAGCCTTGCATAGCTGGAATAGAACCCACTTTGTTGTGGTGTATAACTCATTTTATACATTATTAGGTTTGATATGCTAATATTTTGTTGAGGATTTTTGCATCTATGTTCATGAGAGATATTGGTCTGTAGTTTTCTTTTCTTGTACTGTTTTTGTCTGGTTTTTGTCTTAGGGTAATGCTGGTCTCATAGGATGAGTTAGGAAATATTCCCTCTGCTTCTATATTTTGGAAAAGAGTATAGAGAATTGATATAATGTGTTCCTTAAATGTTTAGTAGAATTCACCAGTTAACCCATCTGAGCCTGGTGCTTTCTGTTTTGGAAGGTTATTATTAACTATTGATTCAATTTCTTTAATAGATATAGGCTTATTCATATTATTTATTTTTCCTTGTGTGAGTTTTGGTAGATTGCATCTTTCAAGGAATTGGTCCATTTCATCTAGGTTATCAAATTGTGGGCATAGAGTTGTTAATAATATTCCTTTACTATCATTTTAATGTCCATGGGTCAGTAGTGATGACCTCTCTTTCATTTCTTTTTTTTTTTTTGTGAGGAAGATCAGCCCTGAGCTAACATCCATGCTAATCCTCTTCTTTTTGCTGAGGAAGACCGGCTCTGAGCTAACATCTATTGCCAATCCTCCTCCTTTTTTTTCCCCAAAAGCCCAGTAGATAGTTGTAAGTCATAGTTGCACATCCTTCTAGTTGCTGTATGTGGGACGTGGCTTCAGCATGGCCGGAGAAGTGGTGCATCGGTGTGCGCCCAGGATTTGAATCCGGGCTGCCAGTAGCGGAGCACGTGCACTTAACCGCTAAGCCACGGGGCTGGCCCCTCTCTTTCATTTCTGACATCAGTAATTTGTATCTTCTCTCTCTCTCTGTTTTTAGTTAACCTGGCTAGAGGTTTATCAATTTTACTGATCTTTTTGAAGAGCCAGCTTTTGGTTTCTTAGATTTTCCCTAATGATTTCCTATTTTCAGTTTCATTGCATTCTACTCTAGTTTTTATTATTTCTTTTCTTCTCCTTTCTTTGGATTTAATTTGTTCTTTTTTTTTTTTCTATTTCCTAAAGTGGGAGCTTAGATTATTAATTTTTTTTCCCTCAAAGCCACAGTAGATAGTTGTATGTCATAGTTGCACATCCTTTTAGTTGCTGTATGTGGGACGCGGCCTCAGCATGGCCAGGCAAGAGGTGAGTTGGTGCACGCCTGGGATCCGAACCCGGGCCGCCAGTAGCTGAGCACGTGCACTTAACTGCTAAGCCATGGGGCCGGCCCTAGATTATTAATTTTAAACTTTCTTCTATTCTAATATATACATTCAATGCTATAAGTTTCCCTCTAAACACTTTTACTGCAAAATCCCCTACATTTTGATAAGTTGTATTTTCATTTTCATTTAATACTTTCATTTTAAATACTCTTATGACTTCTTTGACCCATGTGTTATTTAGAAGTATATTGTTTAATCTCAACATATGTTGAGGCTTTCCAGCTATCTTTCTGTTATTGACCTCTAATGTATTTCCATGTGTCCTGAGAACATACTTTGTATGATTTATATTATTTTCAAATGGTTAAGGTATGTTTTATGACCCATAATATGATCTATTTTGGTGGTCAGTCCATGTGAGCTTGAGAAAAATGTGTATTATGCTATTGTTTGATGAAGTAGTCTATAGATGTCAATTACATCTAGTTAGTTGATGGTACAGCTATGTCCTTATTGATTCTAATCTTCTGCCTGCTGGTTCTGTCTTTCTGAAGAATTTCTTTTAACATTTCTTGCAAGGCAGGTCTACTGGTGACAAATTCCCTCAATTTTTATTTGTCTGAGAAAGTATTTTTCCTTCATTTTGAAGGATAATTTTGCTGGATACAGAATTCTAGATTGGTAATTTTTTTCTTTCAACACTTTAGATATTTCACTCTACTCTTGGTTGCATGATTTCTGAAGAGAAGTCCAATTCTTATTCTTGTTCCTCCAAGAGTAAGGTTTTTTTTTTTCCCCTCTGGATTCTTTCAAAATTTTTACTTTGTCTTTGATTTTCTGCAGTTTGAATATGAAATGCTTAGGTGTAGATTTTTTTGGTATATATCTTGCTAGGTGTCCTCTGAGCTTCCTAGATGTCTACCATTAATTTTGAAAAATTGTCAGCCATTATTATTTGAAACATTTCCTCTTTTCCTTCTTCTCTTTCTTCTCCTCCTGGTATTCCTATATTATGTGTATGTTATACCTTTTGTAATTGTCCCATGGTTCTTGGATATTCTGTTCTTTCCTTTTCATTCTTTTTTCTTTTTGCATTTCAGTGTTGGAGGCTCCCATTGATATTTGTTCAAGCTTATTGATTCTTTCCTTGGCCATATTCAATCTATTGATGAGCCTACCAAAGGCATTCTTCATTTCTGTTACTGTGTTTTTGATTCCTAGCATTTCTTTTTTATTCTTTTTTAGAGTTTCCATATCTCTGCTGATATTACCCAGTGATTCTTGCATATTGTCCCTTGTTTCCATAAAAACCCTTAGTATATTAATCATAGTTGTTTTAAATTTCTGGCCTGATATCCCACCATCTCTGCCATATCTGAGTCTGGTTCTGATGCTTGCTCTGTCTCTGTTAACTGTGGTTTTGTCTTTTAGTATGCCTTGTAATTCTTGTTAAAAGCTGGATATGATGTACTGAGTAAAGGGATCTGAATTAAATAGGCTGTATTATGAGATTTTATGTTTATCTGGCTAGGAGTTAAACTGTGTTTACTGTTTCTTGTAGCTCCATGTCAGAAATTTCCTGTAGTGTCCTTGTTTTTGTCTCCTCTGTTGTCTCTGGATTTCCCATAAACCTTCTTAAATAAGGCCTGAGATGTGCAGATTTTTCAGTTATAATCCTCCTGGTACTGGCTCTAGTGGTGGTTCTTACTTCTGGACTTCTGCTCCAGTAAGCTGTGATTCTCTGTATATGCCTGTCTGTCTCTATAACTTTGGGGGCAGTCATTTGCCCTATAACCTCCATTTTCTGAAGGATCTAAGAATTGTTGATTTTAAATTTGTTCAAATATTTTCTTGTTGTGAGGTTCCTTACATGCTGGATTGAAAGCCCAAAGTTCATATTATTAATTTTTACAAATAACTTTTACTCTTTCACAAGATCAAGACTGGAAATCAGCTTAAAGTAACTGCAATGTGATACAATTTAAGTTCTGTTTCTTGAATCCTAGGGAGTGCGTAACATGAAAATGTCGACCAAGTATCTAAATCTTAAATATGAAAATCTTTGTGTGATAATTTTTATTGAGTTGAAACAACCATAAGAATAGACATAATTCTTATCAGAGAACATCTGGAAGAAAAATCATATAATCAGAATCTCAAGATGGGAAGAAACCTTAAGTGTTAACCTATTCCATAGTCTGTGTATTTTTTTTATTTGCTAGAACTCCCAAAATATTAATGAATTTCTTGATAAATCATATGAAAAGTGAAATATGTTTCTTGAGCAACAAAAGGTAAACAGTAGAAGGTATTTTATTTTTCCTAAGTAGACTGAATTCATGTCCTGTGCATGGCAACTATTTCATTTTCATCCTCAGATGGGGCTGAGGGTAAAGAGGGTAAATACTAATAGTTTAGTGAGTGTTGATGACTCAGTGGCAATGAATGGGTTTAAAGATCTGGCTTAGAAAGCTTGGATGGTGAATACAAATAGAATGGCTCCTAAGATTTCAATTGCTCTGGCTGTTTTCAGAGACTTAATATTATGAAGTCACAATATGACGATGTCATTCTAACTGGGGAGTAGATTTAATGATGGAAGTGGTTGGCATTTCTACCACATCTTCAAGAATATCCTCTGCTCCTATTTGCATCAGGTTGCACATGAACTTCCAAAATCTCATCTTTAAATCCTACTGTGAAATGGTAAAATATTCCTTACCATGCAGTATTCATTTCCAGGTGTAATAAAATCAATTGCCTGAAATTTCCCATCACAAGCATCCAGGACTTTATCAAAGGTTGGCTTTTCACCAAAAGTGTAAATATAAACAGATCCCTGTTGAATATACCAAAAAAGAAAAAGAATGCAATTATTACATGTGTAGTTGAGATTTATTTATTAATTTATTATTTATTAAATGCTTATTGTGAGAAAGGCACTGTGTGGGAAAAGGTGATGGGAAATTAGAGATCAACTCAGTAAGGCCTTGACCTTGAGGCACTTAAAATCTAGATGTTTAATTTGTTTATCAATTGATTCATTCATTCATCATTTAAAATAATCAGTAAATAAAACTTTCTTCTTTTCTCCAATTCCAGGATTTGTTTTTTAAGTTACAAAACGGAACAAAACACTTTTTCATGACTTCAAAAATAATATATCTTTATGCAAAAAATTTGGAAAATGTACAAAACAAGAAAAGTTGTTAAGACAAACTAAACCCTGTCATATACTAGACCTTGGTGGGCACTAAAAAATTTTTAAATAAGCCTGTGTGGAAATTGTGGAGGTATGGCTGAAGTTGTTACTTTATGACTTGTTCATCATCCTCAGCTCCCAAATTCACCTCTCAAAAAAAAATCTGTCCTGTAAGTTATGCATCTCTGCCAAGTAACTGTAATATGGTATGGTCACTTAACTAGCAATAGGAGATCTTCTTTCAACGGATGACAAGTTCTTCAAGTTTACTTGAGTTAAACACAACTATTTTTGTTGTTGTTTACCTAAAAAAAAATACAACTCTGTAGAGTCTAAAATTTGGTAGATATTTACTAATTTTACTTTTCATTCATTCCTTCAACAATTACTGAGTGGATACACTGTGCTAGGCACTGCTCTGGATGTTGGGGCTACATCAGAGGACAAAACAGACAAAACTTCCCTGTTGTCATGGAGCTTACATTCTACTGGGGGATTCGGACAAAAAATAAGATATATAAACAAGATATAGTGTAAGTTAAAAAGCAATAATTGTAAGAAGAAAAAAGTAAAGCAGGGAAGGAGGATATGATATGGCAAAATAAGAGGGTGAAATTTTAAACCAACTGTCCAAGAAAGGCTTTACAGGGAAGGTGATTCTAGAGAAAAGGCTTGAAGGAAATGAGGAAAGGATTCATGTGGATTCTGTGGGAAGAGCATTCCAGACAGAGGAAAGAGCCAGTGCAAAGACTCTGAGGGAAGAGCACTCCTGGTGAGTTCAAGAAAACAGCATGATGGTCAGAATGATGGGAGCAGGATGAACAAGAAGCAGAGAACGGGGAGAGAAGGCCAGGGTGGGGAGTAGAGTCCACATCAAGAAGAGCTTTGTAAAGCATAGTGAGGATGTTGGCTTTTACTCAGAATAACATGAGAAATCACTGGAGGGCTCTGAGTAATGAAGAGAAATGCTTTTTTCATTTTGGCTGCTATGTTGAGGATACATCCTTTATTCCTCTCTCTCCTCTCTGGGATTCCAATCAAACATAGGTTAGATCTTTCACTGTATCATTCATGTCTATTACCCTTTCTTCTGTATTATCCTATCCTTCTGGACTACATTCTGGATAACTCTTGTGAGCTATCCTCCAGTTCATGAATTCTCTCTTTGGCTGTGTCCAATCTGCTGTCAGACATATTCATTTAATTTTCACTTTGTAAGTATATTTTTCTTTTTTAGAAGTTGTATTTGGGTCTTTCTCTCTTCTGTTATGTTACATTTTTTATTTTTTCCTGTTCTCCACAGATATTTTAAGTTTGTTATTTATTAAAACATAGTTAGCATAGTTGTTTTAACTTCTGGTAATTACCAGAAACTGAAGTCTTTCCATATTTAAATTTACATTTCTTTTAGGCAGAAAATCATTGAACTTTATTTGTAATCCATCTATTTTTTTTTTAATTTTTTTTGTGAGAAGGACTAGCCCTGAGCTAACATCCAATGCCAATCCTCCCCTTTTTTCTTGAGGAAGATTGGCCCTGGGCTAACATCCGTGCCCATCTTCCTCTACTTTGTATGGGACGCCACCACAGCATGGCTTGACAAGTAGTGTGTCGGTGTGCCTGGGATCTGAACCTGCGAACCCCGGGCTGCTGAAGTGGAACGCGTACATTTAACTGCTGCACCACCGTGCCGGCCCTTGTAATCCATCTAAAGTCATAGCTTAACAATATAAACTGCTGCTAATCCTGACCTTTGAGAGTCATTCCATTAATTACGAGTCTTCCTAACAATATAGTTGAGGTGGACATTTGGTTATATCCTGCATTTATTTCCCTCCCTTTTTCTCTCACAGAATCTGTATATTCCTCAGAGAACCACCCATGACCCTAATCTCAGCCCATGTTTGGGTGGGTTGACTCTACCTAGGGTCCAAGAGTAAGCATATGACTTAGGCCTGGCCAATCAGAGCTTAGAAACCCTCTGGACATAGTAATTGACCTAGGAGTGGAGAGGTGACCCAAGTTAGTACAATGAGCTTAGAGTCCAGGACATTTTTTCCAGCTGGATCTTTCCACCAGGGTCACCAAGAGGACAGAAATATAAATTGGAGTTGCAAGGGGCTCTCTTGACACCACAGGGGAGAGTCTGCATGGGAAGGGAGGCAGCAGAGAAGAAACAGAGCCAAGAGATGGAGAAAAACAAGGCCAGCGGCATCATGGGAGCTCCTGGGGTCAGATCAACTCCTTGCCCTTGTAGTTACATGCACAAAAACAAACAAACAAAAATCCCTTTGTTATTTAGGCCCTTCAAATTGGGTATTTTTCAATTTGCAACCTAAGGAGTTCTGACTAGTAGAGTATCATTATGCAGCACACTCTGCCTTTCATTCCTGTCATGCAATGACGGTAATAATATTTGAAAATTGCATATCAAGAAATCATCATCTAGCATACCTTGTCTGTTTGAATCAGCAACATTTTGTAACTTGGAGAAAACATCATATGTTCCACAGGCCCTTCAACCTCAAGAAAATCCTCTACTCTGTAATTTGAATCTTTAATAATAAAAGAATACACAAAGCCATCCTAGAGACCAAAAACAGTGAGATAAATAGAGAAAATCAGGCTCAGTCAATGCATAGTATATTTTCCTCATCAGACAAGCTAACTGTTTATTTTTGGAATCATCATCTATGTTTACATTATCTAGATTGCCTGTCTTATTACCTTTATTTAGGCAACTTTTAACCATATTTCCTGGTCAAGTTTCAATTTTATCTCTTTCGTGACATATTTTTCAATTACCTAAAATTTTACTGGTCTCTCCTTTCTTTGAACTTCTCTAGCATCTATCTTTTTACCACATTCTTTATTATACAGGAGGTGGGGCAAATGAGGCAGTTTACTGTATGGCTTGTATATAGCAGTCTCCTTACCTCAAAGGATACTAGCCTTAACGCATATTATTTAATCATTATTATGTGCATTTCTTATCTCCCTAAATGACCTAAGGTGGGAAGTGTGCTGTTTATTTTTTTTGTATCCTCCTTTTGAGTTTCTTTCACAGTGCTGGAAACAGGGCAAGTATCCAGTAAAAATGGGTCGGTGAGTTGATTGGTTGGTTGGTTGAAAATAGATTTGGATTAGTTTAACTACTCGCAAAAGGAATTTGAGTTATTTTTACAATAGTGAAGAGGCTTTGGAGAAATTCATCCATCATTTCTAGATTAGACCCCATTATAACTAAGAGTATGCATTTGTAATTTGGCTGGATTCAGACACTCTGAGACCTGGGGAGAAAAGTGTGCAAGGTGCTTTCTCCAAGATCATGATCGTTCTCCATCCTTCACCAGAGCAGATGCTCCAATCACTCCTTTAAACTAGGTTTTAAAAAAACACAAAGAATGGCCTTGAGAAGGACAAGAGTCATAAAAGGCGACAAATGCAGACTGAATGTAGGCGGGGGGGTAGTCCATTGCAAGGCTAGGGGGAGGGGATTATGAGCTGAATGTAGGTTTATGAGCTCCAGATTGCTTCTCCTTGCTGGAGCTACATCTCTCACCCTGACATCATTGCCTAGCTGCCTACAGGGTCCTGGAGATGTGATCTGTGGCAACGGAAGAGACAAAGCTAACAGTGGTACCAGTAGGCCTAAGATTTTAGTGTAGAGCAGCTCAAACCTTAGCACTGATTTCAATGTCATGGAAAAGGAATGTGGTCTGACTCCTTTTCATACTTACTGAGGCTGTGTGCGCTAATCAGTGAGAGCAAAGACTTTGGAGTTCGACCTGCCTGCGTTCAAGCCCTCGCTCCTCCACTTACTGGCTGGTGAACTTTGTAAGACTTGGCGCCTTTGTCTGTATAAGGAGGATGTCAATAGTTCCTACCTGATAGGGTCGTTGTGAGGACCAGTAGTATAATACAAGCAAAACACTTAGCACAGTACCTGGCATAACGTTAGCACCAAGTAAATGAGGACTATTAATACCAATTCTAATACGGACAATAACAATATGATACATGTAAGCTAAATGGGCACACACAAGACGCTAAGCTGAAGCTCAGACAAAAGGTTCCCTTTGTGTCTGACAACCTAATGCACTAGTGCACAAACAGGCATGGAATTGGGTGACAGATATTAGGTATTCTTTGGTGGGGGAGATTTTTTAATTTTGTTTTTGCCTATTTGCAATAAGATAAATACACAGTAGTTCATTGTACTGTTACCTCTACTTTCGTATATATTTGAAATTCTTCATAATAAAAAGTTTTATAATAGCATGCAACAAGGAAACAGTTTTAATTAATAATCTGACAGAACCTGACATTCCAAATTATGGCTCATAATAGTAAATGGCAGCAAGTGGAAATTGTATATTTTCTTGAAAGCAATTAATTTTGAAGAAAAAAATACATTACAATTCCAGAAGCAAGCACGCCTCCCTTCTGATATGCCAAGGTGACTGGACTGATCAGATTTCTCCCATCTTTTGGAAAAGAAAAACTAGGTAAAACAGGTGACACATAATTAAAAGTGCAATACAAAGTAATTAATCTCATTTTCCTAGGGCATTCATTTCTTTGTAATTCTTCTTTCTAAAAATCAACTTCATATTAGAATATGTGCTATGATGCCTCCCAAACAAGGAATAATAAAGCTGCTTAGCAATGATTACTGATATAAATCATATAAGATTTTTAAGTTCTCTATCATCAGGTCTATGTAACTAATATTGTGGAATTATATAGTAAATATATTTTCTTTTTTAGGAAAGCATTGTCAGAGATTTTAGGAGACCAGAAAACAACAAGCCAAAACTATATTATTATTATCAAGTTGTATACTTAAGATTTGCACATTTTATGATACGTAAACTTACACCTCAGTAAATAGAGCACGGTGGGTAAAAGAGAGTAAAAAGGAAAAATGTTCTATAAGAGAATTTGTTATTAACAAAATATTATCCTTGGATGTTGTACACCTGAAACTAATATAATATTATATGTTAATTATACCTCAATAAAAAATACTGCCCTTGATGAAAAACAACAAAAGTATATTACCTTTTATGTAGATAAACCATGAGAACTACAAGATCAAAGGCTCAGAAGCCATCCATCAAATTATTTGTTTACTGCACACTACGTGCTTGGCATTTTGCCAGATGCTAAGAAGCATACTGTCTTTTCCTTCAAAGACTATTCACTTCCCAGTAGTCCCTTATTTTCCAATCCACCTGCCACTAAGTCCAGGTTCTTACTCCTGCCCTAATCTAGGTGCCTGCTATTGTTTATAGCCACCTACTTCAAGGATCGTCCTTTCCTGAACGATGGCTAAATTAATCTCCCCAAGCACAATTCCAGTTAGAGTACATCCCCACTCAGAAGTTTCTGATGTCTGCCCACTGCCAGCTGAATTATGTACAAAGGCCTTAGCCGGACATTCAAGGTCAGATATGCTATAGATGTCCTTTCACTTCCCACTACCCCTGTATAACACCTTATACTCCAGAGAAACTGGACCACTTCCTGTGTCTCAACCTTCTCCATGTTTTCCTATCTATACAGATACCATTGCCAAAAATTCCACCTACTCTCATCTCTGCCTGTGAACCCATCCTTCATGGGCCATTTCAAATACCACCTTCAAAATGACTTAACTTGGCCTGATTTAATCATTTGAATTCCCATAGCACTTTGTGAAGTTCTCCCTTAGTGAAATCATTTTAATCTACCTGGCTGTAACTATCTGTCTACTTGTCTTATGCTCTTTAATAAATCCCTGGAAGGTGGAGATTATGAGATTACAGTCATGTACTGCACAATGACGTTTTGGTCAATGATGGACTGCATATACAACTGTGGTCCCATAAGATTAGTACCATAAAGCTAGGTGTGTAGTAGGCTATACCATCTAGGTTTGTGTAAATACACTCTATGATGTTCGCACAATGACAAAATCGCCTAAGGATGCATTTCTCAGAATGTATCCCCGTCATTAAGCAACGTGTGACTGTATGTATTTACCATCTATATCAACTCTGAAGCATCTTGCTTAGTGTCTTCCACACTGTAGAGGCTAGATAAATATTTATTTGAAAGCATTTATAATACAGCATGAAAATTATTAGAAATAGTGTACAGGAAGGAAATAGTGAACAATGTAAGACTACACATGATCAAGTCCTAAATTGTGTATAACATATTACAAGTGTGACAGGAGTTTGGAAATGAGAAACATTGTTTTATTCATTTTACAAACACATATAGGTGCTAATTTACTCTGTAGCAATCTCTGAGATTAAAGTTTGGAGCCAAAGGAAAGGAAAACACAGTTCCTGACTTCAAAGAGTTGATGACTAGTAGGAAAGACAGACATGCACCCGGGGCATGGTAGAAGCACAAGCTGAGGCTCTAACAAAGGAGTGAGTCTGAAGGAACCCCAGACAGGGGCACCTAATTTTGCCTGAAGGTTGGGGTGACGACAAAGAAGGCTCCACAGAGGATAATTTCACCAGGTAGAGAAGGGCATCCTAGACAAAGGTAACTACAGATGCTGGCAAGCAGAATTTGGAAAGAGCACAGAAATGACAAGATCTTCTAAAAGGCTCATGTGGGAGGAGCTGAAATTGGAAAGAGAGGCCAGAAAAGAGGCTTACTTTTTAGAGAGCTGTAGGATGGCATTGTGGATGCGAGATTAGAGGGTGGACGAAGCCTAGAGGGTACAGGTCAGAGTAAAGGCAAGAGGGAGGGGCTGGGAGAGGCAAGTCGAACCTAATGGCCTCAGTTTTATCAGTGAAGTGTGAGTCAGGGACTGGGAGAGGGAGTAGAAGAGGAACACTGCAGTTGGGGAAAACTTGCTGTAGGAGGTGGTGTCTGAGCTGGGAACAGGAGGATTCAGATAGCAAAGTGGCAAGAGAAGGAGCTAGGAGGCATGTCTGTGAAATGATGGGAAGAAATGACTGGCTAGATCAGAAAACTCATACTGGGAGTGCAGGAAATAATACTAATGGAGCAGGTAGGATCAGATTAGAGAGGCCATGAAATCAAGGCAGAGCAGTCCTTGAGTTACACGTTGAGAATGGTATTCAAGAAGGGCAGTTTGACAGAGATGAAGCGCCTGGTTTGGGTCAGCTGTAGGTTAAGATCAATGAAGTCAGTCCTAAGATTGTTGCAAAAATCAAGGTGTAAAATAATAAGAGAAACTGGAATGCAGAGTGCATTGGACAGGTTTGGGGAGCTGGCCCTGGCGAGGCCTCCTTCTCAAAGGGTCTACCCCCACTGGGTGAACATCGGCTTCTGAGACCCAGGCCCAACCCCGATCAGAGCTGATGGGACCCGCAATGGACACCAGATCTAAGAAGAATAGATCAGATTCTATTAGAAATTCTAACCAAGCAAGATAAAGGTAATTTTCAAGATGGCAATTGGATTTAAAAGGAAGATCAATGTGGAGAAAGGAGTTGAGAGGGGCGGAGGGCAGGAAAGCTAGCTTTGTTTAGCTAGTTAAACAGAATAGCCACGTGTTAAAGAAAGGATACAGCATAGTATCCAAGAACTTGGACTCTGAAGTCTTATTGCCTGGATTCAGGTCTCAGCTCCACAGTTTACTAGTTATGTGCATTTGGGCATATTTCTTAATCTTTCAATGCCTCCTTTTCCTCATCTATATCATGGAGATAAAAATGTTTCTCCGTGTAAAGTTGTTTTGAGAATTCCATGAAATATGCATTATAGAGTGATAGCAGAATATCTGGAGCACAGAACACTTAATAAACATTAGCTAGCTATAAGGAATGGCCACAGGACTTGGTAACTAACTACAGGATAAAAGAGAAGGAAGAATCAAAGATATCTCTTCAAGTGCAAAACCATCACCAACGGCAACACTTCTGGGAATATGAAGCAAAGCAGTTTCTCACCCTTTGGTGATCCATCTTCTATCTTATTAAGCACAGTCACCTTCAAGGTGTCTCCGTTAATCATCAAAAGATGACTCTCTTCACAGCCAACATATAGGTCACTTGTTGGAGTCCAGCAGTGCATAGTTGGGTGAAGCAAAGGATATAGGTCGTCTTTAGGCTTCAGGGAAAGATTAGAAACCTTGTGTTAAGACAGCAATCATGGCATAAGAGCCAGAGAATCACCCATCAAAGCAACTTCCAAAAAGAAACAAAGGAATATAGACCTACGTACACTCGTTGGTCCCACCATTTGCCAAAAGCTAAGTAAACTTCTTTGCTCTATTTCTCTCTCTACATTTTAATTCACCAGGAAAAAAATAAGGCATTCTTGCCAACACACTCAGAGTTCTACATGAAAGTTTTGAGTGATAACTTCTACACTGTTTCTTGGTGGACTTTTGGTATCTTAAATCTAAGAAAGTCACTGTCTAGCTAAAATCACCCTTTTTAAGGAAGACTTTCATCGACATTTCTCCTTCCTTGTTCTTCAGGGGATATGAATGTGATTTTCCTTGAGTGGCTATGGAGAGGTTGGCCTAGATCCTCTGCCTAATTAGCTTTCTGGAGAATGAGAAGATGACCCCCCTTGCCTGATTCCAATGGATGCTCTAATTTGGTTCATGAAACATCTTATGTGACTTTGATTCCATGGAAAACTCAAAAAGAAATGCACTAAATCTATGGGATGGACCTAGAAGAAAAGTTGGCTTTGAGGACTAAAAATAAAGTGGACCAAGGATCTAAGGCAAATTTTCCTATAAAGGACCAGGTAGTGAATATTTTAGGCTTTGTGGACCACATAGATCTCTGTCATATATCTATTTTGTTTCATAACCCTTTTAAAAATGTAAAAAACATTCTTAGCTTGGGGCCATACAAAAGCAGGTGATGATTTGTTGATCTCTGCCTCAGACAGCAACACTCCAGTGTTATGCCCCTGACAGCCTTAAAACTGGTGTCCAGCAGGAGAGAGGCTGCTGCCCCTTTCTGTCAGCACAGAGCAGGCCTCCTTGTAAGTCTAGGACCACTTGCTCTCCTTCCTGGAGGTCAAGGTAGCTGTGGCAGCTATTCTGGGCATGTGTCCCCCACAGCACTGATTAAGATTTTTTTTGTGTGTGTGTGAGGAAGATCAGCCCTGAGCTACCATCTATGCCAATCCTCCTCTTTTTGCTGAGGAAGACTGGCCCTGAGCTAACATCCATGCCCATCTTTCTCCACTTTATATGGGATGCCGTCACAGCATGGCCTGACAAGCAGTGCATCAGTGCACACCAGGGATCTGAACCCGGGCCGCCAGCAGTGGAGCATGCGCACTTAACCGCTATGCCATGGGGCTGGCCCCATACTGATTAAGATTCTTAATTTAGGATACCATGATAGGGCGCTCTTTCCTTTTTATATAAACAAGTCAAGCATACTAGCTTACTCTTACATATTTATTTACAACAAATTCAGTACTATCTGAGCTTTCTGTTATGCTATACTGTTATTTAGAATTGCATTAGCTACAACATAATGTCTTTGTTTTCTCTAGGCATCCTTACACCCATAGGAACAGAAAACATTTTTAACAAGCTATGGGCCAAACAACAGAATTCTTAAATTTCTTAAGAGCTCCATGTTTCTTTCATTCTTTCATTTATTTATTTATTCATCTGGTAAATATTTATCGGGCACTTACTACACTCCCGGCACTGTTCTAGGCACAGGGATGTAGCAGTGAGCAAAACCGACAAAAAATCCCTGCCCTCGTGGGGCTCACATCCCGATGAGGGGAAACAGAGGGAAAACAAGTTAAGATGTTAAATATATACAATATTATGTGTTGAAAAGTGCCGTGGAGAAAAATAAAGCAGGTTAAGTTGGAATTGGTTCCAATTAGTTGGGGGAATACTGCAAAATATATGGACAGTCATTTTTCCATTCAAGACTCCCTGATGTATGTAAGCCGTCTTTCTAACAAATGCTCAATTACTTGAATAATATATGACATACTGCTCTTTTAATTTAGGAAATGTTTGTAGATTCAGCACAAAGCAGATGTGACGCTGACAAAGTAACTATTTCTACTGATTCTCAACTGATATAAATTTGTTGCATAATTGATATTTCAACAAACATTTATTGGGTGTTGGTTATACAACAGGCATTGTGCCAAGTCCTAAGGAACCCCTCTTCTTAATAGGATAATCACCTACTGAGGGAAGAAGTAGTATCAACAAATATCAGAGTCAGAAAACATGGCAGGTTATAGTAGAGCGGTGTTGAAATATTAACGGGTGCATTGATAAGAAAGCAATTGGTTCTTCTTGGTGGAGTGAAGGAAGTGTGGAATTACCATTTGGGCTGGACCTGGAAATACGACTAAGGCAGATATCACACACAGGAGCCCCCATCGTGATAATTTTTAAAACGGTAGACTGACTTTAATTGTATGGTTGGTCTATTTTATGCCCTCATAGCCTTGGATTGTTAGAAAACAAATACTTGAGTAACCATCTAGCCACCCAGTGGGTCAAAAAGAGGGGCGAAACCACCCAAAAGGATTAAACCGCAGCTGATAAATGACATTTTTGTGGTGTCTAATTGAGATTTGACTCATAGGGAAAAAGAGTTACTCACCAAATATCATTATTTAATCACCATTATTTAAGTTTCTTGGGTTGTCTTGATGACATCTAACCTTAGACTATAAATCACAAAAGACAAGCTCTTACCTGGTGTGGCAATGGTCTCAAAATCTTAAAAAAACACACATATCTGGTTCTCACAACACCAGTGAATCTGTGTGTATGCAACAGAAGGTGAGGATTAAACTTGGAACATTTTGGCTTTGGTAGGTTAAACCAGCATTATATGTGGCTTTTCTTACTTTAAGACAAACCTGGGCTTGTCTTCCTACTACTTTTTTTCTTTTTTTAATTTCTTTCATCAATGTTTTCTTTTTTATTTCTTTAACCAATAAATATGTTCTGTGTCATTTAAAAATAAATGTGATATTATATGGATTATGTGAGCAAAAACAATAATTTTCAATGTTGAAAATTCTGAGAATTGTAAAAGAAAAGGTGCCAACAGTGTTTAAAAATATTTGTTGATAACACCACCTCCTTGTTGAGTCCTCTGGAATCATAAATCAAACATTTTGGTCATTTGAAGACCAAACATGAAAACTTTGAGTCCAAATTAATATTGCTTTAGAAAACATAAACACCTGAATATGTTTCAGAATACTTGAGTTTATAAAAGAGAGTCCTATTTAGCAACTTGTTTAAGAAAAATAAAAGGGGTAGATGGAAAAAGGAAACTGGACACTTGAGATTAAATTCATTATGTTGGATCCAATTTCTGCCCAGATAACATCTACCTTTGATTTTCCCCATGCTACTACTGGATACCATTTCTAATGCCCTAAATAAGTTGTGTAATGTGACACAGGGTCTATTTAAAGGCCTATAATGTGCCTTTCTAGTGTCAGCTACAAGACGGATAATGGGAGTATTTAATTTTGTAATTTTGTAAAAGTTCACGGTTTGTCAATTTCTAAGACTCTTATATAGATAAAGTCATTACTGATTTCTTTGCCATTAGTACCCAGGTCACAAGCAATGCCATTCAAAGGAAGGCAGAGAATCAAGATCTATTTTTGGTTATGTTCTCACTCAGTGTACAGACATTGATTAACGTTTTAGCCATTTTTCTCACCTTATTTATCTATAAGACGAAAAAGTAAATACTGGAAAACTTCTAATTTAAATGCAAAGTACGTGGCTTTATTAAAATCCCCTGTATGATTTAGATATGTCAAACTTTAACATTAAATTTCTGTTTTCAGAAAAAGATTAAAATGCATTGAGTACAAAATTCCTAGGAAATAAAGATGTCTGTTTATTATGAGCATTTTTAAAAATAGTAATTCCACATTTAAGTATTTAAAGAAGGCATTTCATAGCATTTTTCAAATGACCAGGACAATTGCCTGAATTTTTAATGTTTTATGTAGGGTTCACCGTGCTTGTACAAAATGTGAAAGGTGAAGGCTCCTATTGAAATTTACTACAGGAATAAAAGATTTGAGATAGTCGAAAATTTTGGGGCCTAGGCATCAAAGACAAAATATAGAAACATTTTTCCAGGTTGTAAATCTTGATGGCTGATCTGTTTGTTCTTACTACTTTGCTGCCCCACTGTGGCTGCGTATGGTTGTATTCCCAGGCTAAGACCTGTGCTATTAAAAGGAATTCGTCATTTTCTGTAACTTAAAAAAGTGAATAACTGTTATACTTTAGAGGAAATACTAAGAGCATACAACCTTTTCTCTTGTTTGCTGTAGATTTTTTTATAAACTAGTTGCCACACTAAATTATTTTTAACATCTATAGCTTAACTCTCTGCAGTGGTCAAAAACATTTGGGAACCTTTGCCTCCTTTATCCTTGGCTTGGAGCTTTAACACAAGCATTAGCATAATGCAGGTTCCAGAGGCTTAGCAGAATCAAGCTCCTAACCTTTATCCCAAAGGCCCTGCATGTGCTACCCTCTGCTTCCTGCCTCTTTCTTGACCATCACCCGCATCTCACTTCCCCTCATTTACCATACGGGTCTTTTCTCAGCTCCTCAAACATACTGAGTTCTTTTCTTCCCCCAGGACCTTTGCACATACAGTTTCCTCTGCCTGAACACTTTTTACCCTCCTTGTAGCAGGAGTGACACCTCCTTGTCCTTCAAGTCTCAGTTTAAGTGTCATCTCCCCAGAGGCCTTCCTTGACCAGCCTGTGTTAATCTCATCCTCACCTCCACTCCCCATTTATGCTGTTACAATAATTATCACATTTTGCAATGGTTTAATGTAGCTTTACTTTGGTGTTGTTGCCCTGTCTCCCTGTTAGAATGTAAGCTCCAAGAGGCAGGGATTATGGTTGGTTGGTCACCATCTGACCCCATTGCCTAAAACAGTGCCTGCTACGTAGAAGGAGCTTGATAAATCTGTTGAATAAATGAATGAGTGTACAACTGTTGACAAACTCCCTTTTGAAACTTTCTTCCACCGTTTTCCACGGCCTTGTTCCCTCCTGGATTTGTTCCTACTTCTGTGACTGTTCCTTCTCAGACTCCTCTTCCTCCTCCCAACTCTTGGTGGTCAGTTTCTCTCTGGCTCTTCCCTGACACCCTTTCTCTCCTTTTCATCACAGCCCACCCCCGTTCCCCAGTGCTCCCACTACCCTCTCTGTGGGAATGACTCTGACATCTGGGTCTCCAGCCCTGCCTTTCTCCTCCCTAACACTAGGTCCACTTTGCCAACTTCCACCTGGCATCTTCACCTGGGTGCCTTCTCAGCACCCCAAATTCAGTATGTCCAAACCTGTAATCACATCTGGGCTCCCCACTTCAGTTAGCAGTGCCATCATCTTCCCAGTCACCCAAACTTGATACTCTAGCGTCTTTACCTCGTGTGGTCTCCAGGGCTAATTTGTATTAAAAACCAGGATGATCCTCTCTATCCTGCATGTCTCATGGGATGGTCATGAGACTCAAATGAGTAAACAGGAAGAAGTGCCAGATAATCACCCTGAAAGTTTCTGCCTCTTCGCCTACTAGCCCAGCAATGGCTGACAGTGGGAGCACAGGTCCATAGATGAGATCCTTGGGCAATGATTGGGGGAAAATTACATCTGTTTCATTATAAAATGACCCATCTTCCAGAGGTAGTTTTACTGACCTGTGGAAAAAAGAGACATCAGAATAATAAGATTAACAGAAGCTGCTCATTGATGTAACTGCTGCCTATCGGTGGTGAACAAGATGGGAGGTGTAATAACTTAAAAAAAACAAAACAAACAAATAAAAGCCAAATAGTAGATTTTAAAATATATATCATAAAAGGACAAGTAATGCACAGTTATAAATTAAATACATAGGGATTTTCAAAAATTTTCAAAGTTAATATCTAAAGCAGGAATTGTAAATTTGAATGTTGACAGGGGTCAGGCAGGTGATGTGTGGCCAGGTAGTGATTATGGCAAATGGGAAAATATTTTCCCTCCTAAAGGTGGCAGGCGCCACTCAGTTCCAGCCAAGAGGGTCTGTTGACACATGAGAATGTTGATTCCAAAATTTCAGAGAATATCATAATCTGCATATTTATGAGAAATCTCTCAAATTTTAATGTTAGCCACCATTTCAAGTAAAAAATAAACACGTGGGCCAAAATAAACATATATGTAGGTTGTATTCAGCTACCTTTGCAACATCTGGTATCAAGAATTCATTTTCAAATTTACCATATATCTACGTTTAACCCATAATATGGCTATAAAGATGAGTTTGGAAAATTCATGGCTTTATGCACTAAATTCAAAACTTCCTTGGTTATGTTTCATGAATGATGAATAATTTTGAAAAATGATCACAAAAAACAGTAGCTACTACTCTAATGTAAGGGATAAGTATTTTCAAATCCTGCTTGCTTTCTGAGCCAGGACAATCCACTCATTTTGCTTCCAACTTCATTTTCTTACAAAAAAATCAACATTCAGAAAGAGAGGAGAATATTCAAGGGAAGAAAAAGGAGAGGAAGGTGTGATAAATTACTTGCCCGCCCTGGCAAGGATCTGATAGAGACATTACTCACTTTATGAAAAGGTACAGTGTTGTCAACTCTGCCTAGAGACAGATTTGGCTATTCAACGGGTTCTTATAAAAATGAAATTGAGACATAAAGAGTACTGAGCAGAAGGAAGAGCCTCTCTTAGGGCTCTCCATTTAGAAAACTTTATTAGCTTTACATTTCTCTTAAGAAGGCAATTTTTCAAAAACTGCAATTTCAAGGATGTACATGTCCAACATCTCCTTAGTCTTTGACTGAGGGGAGTATGCTGAGAATAGTCAGCTCAGGGGCACCGTGAATCTTTGAACTCTCTTCAGCAAAGGCACTGTTATCATCAACTATCACCAGGACACTCGTCACAGAATTTCTCTTTGACTCAGTTCTATTTAAATTGGTAACTCCCATAACTCCACTATATGCAATTACCCTGTTGTTTGTAGATAATGTGGCTAAAGGTATAACCTATACACTTTCCATATTTAAAAGTTTCTTATTTTTGAGATTCCAGTTGGAAATCAAAGTAATAGGAGCAAAAAGTTATAACTGTCCCTTTTATACAACAGGCATGTTTTGAAATAGGAAGAGACATTTTGGAAAATTCAACATTGTTGGAAAAGGCTCTAAGAGGATTTGATAGTTAAAAAAACTCATTGGGAAATCAAGTCATAGAGAATCCTTTCGAAATGTAAGCAATCACTCCAAGGTAATTATATATGTAGAAAGATGATATCACTTAAGATGTATGAATAAAGCCACTTAATTCATCCAACTGATTCAATCATATTACATGAGCACAAACAAAGACCACCACATTGTTGTTGTGGAGTAACGGTGTCCCTTACTCTGCTTTGAGATAATGCTCCTGGTTACTTCTTTCAATGGTCCAGACAGTCACTGCACTTGGACTTGACAAGCACAGCTGGTGCCAGTTCATGGGGTTAAAAGTCATCTGGCTCACATCCACACCGGGTTGTGACTTCTTGCACAAAATGACACTCGATTCCCAGTCCCTAAAATTGTATTTGGTGAAAAATAATTCATTTGAATTTCACGTCTTGAGAACATTTATCTAATTATTTGAAAATAGTTTACATAAATTAAGACTTAATTTATGATACAATTTATATAATCTATGACATTAACATCAAATTTATAAATCATTACAAAATCACTGTTTCTAAAATATTACTCTGTCATAGGGCACTGAGGCTATTTTATCCTCCTTATTAAATCAAATCTGGAAAATGGACTATATCATCATATTTACTGAAAAACAGTGTAGGCATCTAAATCTCTTAATACTGCATATGAGTACTCCTTATGGATCTGGATATACTATTCACATGGATACCAGTTGATCACTTACTGAGTTTTTAAAATCAGAGTATTAGTACTTTAAGACGAATTAATTCATATACCTATTCGAAAGAATATCTTGAATGCCTACCATGAGCAAAGTCCTTTGCTAGATGAAATGAAGGGAAAAAAAATAAACGTAAGCTATCCCATCATACAAGGAGCCAGCACTCCATTCAGAGTTATGATTCAGAAACGGGAATATATATTGAGCTCGCCTTGTTTTTGGCTCCCTTCCATCCCCATCACAATGTCCTGTCCATCACATCAACCATTCTCTTGCTGGTATCACTGCTTCCCTGGATTTTTTCACTTTCTGCTTCAGACGCCTAGAAAAACTGTCAACACTGGATGGATACAGGTGAAAGGCTGGGCTGCTGGAGACGTAGGAACAAAGATCACAGGACTATGTGTTCAGTGACATTAGAAATCGTGGTTACTGCCCCCACCGTACCCTCAAAACAACCTCTGATCTCGCTACGTTTCTCTGGTCAGTTCTCTCTCCATTCTCTAAAACAACCATTTTTAATATTCTCCATTTTCCTGACACCTCTAACCTCTCCACCTCCTTCTTATTCTCAATAAATGGCCTTGATTCCCATGAAGAAAATAGAGGCCATCAGCAGAGAGTTCTCCTCATTTCTTGCTCTCAAGCATAACAACCTGTCAGGATCTGTATCATTCTTTCCTCCTTCTTTCTTGTTACAATGGAAGGCATGTCCTTCCTCCAACCTAAGGCCAATTTCATGTGCTCTGGATCCTACAGGGCTTGCCTTCTTTAGAACATTAGTTTATCCATTATTCCTTCTCTTCTGCATCTTTAGACTCTCCATCTCTCCTGACTCCTTCCTGTCAACACTTAAATTAAGTGTTCATCTGTACCACCTTTTTTTTTTTTTTGGTGAGGAAGATTCACTCTGAGCTGACCTTTGTTACCAATCTTCCTCTTTTTTTTTTTTTCCTTGAAGAAGATTAACCCTGAGCTAACATCTGTGCCAATCTTCCTGTATTTTGTATGTGGGTCACCGCCACAACATGGCTTGGTGAGTGGTGTAGGTCCACACCTGGGATCCAAACCTGTGAGCCCAGGCCACTGAAGTGGAGTGCACTGGCCTTAACCACTACGCCACAGGGCTGGCCCCTGTACCATCTTTTAAATAGCTCTCCCTCAGTCTCACCCTTCCATGTCTCTCTTTCCTCTCCTTCAAGCGAAGCTTAAGTGAGTTGTTCTCAATTCACTGCCTCCTCTTCCTCATTCTCACTCTCTCCTCATTTCAAGATTTCTGCACCTCGTCACCACCCCTCCATTGACACAGCTCTCTCCAAGATTCACTAATATCCACCTGCATCCTAAATCCTACAGACACTTCTCAGTCCTTGTCTAAGTTTGCTTCTGCAGGATTTGACTCTGTCACCGCAACTACCTTCTGGAATCACTCTTGGACTCTCTGTCACATACCTCTTATGGGACACCTCATACCTTTCAGCCTCACTTTGCTCCTGGGCCCTTGATCGCCCTTCTGCCCCGCTGACTCGGGGGCTGTCCAACTGTGTAGGCTTTGACTAACTTCATGTGGGAATACCCAACCTGTGCCTCACCTCATGTCTACTCCACATGCCCAGGGGCCACTGGGCATGATGTGCAGGAGGTCACAATAAACCTGCAAGTGTGGGGGAATTAACACCCTGTACAGTGAACCTTCGATTGATGGGGTAACAGGAGTAGGTAGATAAGTTCTCGTCTCTTCCTCTCCCCTTCCCAGCTCTCTGTCTGTCACTGCCCAAGGACCGTTCCTGTTCCCAGTAGTTCATACAGCCTCTCAGAAGACCTCCTGTAAAACAGAGCAATCAATTGCCCTTGGTATCAAGTAGTGGCCGGCAAAGTACTGCGTGCTCATATTGGCTCTCCTCCTTCCCAGCCTCTCTCCCCTTTTCTTGCACGCCTGCTTCCCGGGATTGCATTCCCTACTGAAGAAATGGCTGGCGAGCTTCTGCCTCAGGCTCTACTTTCTGTGGAACCCAGGCTGAGGCATATTTTGGAACCCTCCACATCTGGTGTCCCTCCTCCCTCCAGGACTGCTCCTTCTGAGTCTCCTATGAGGTGTGTCTTCCTCTTTCTGTCTCTTATTGGTGTTTTCTAGGTTCTGCCCTAAGTTCCCCTTTAGATGTTCTTATCCACGTTTAGCACTTTGATTACCAATCTGATTTAATAACTCCCAAATGTTTATCTCCAGCCCTTTCCCCTGAGATCCAGTTCTGGAAGTCCGTGGCAGAGGCACATTGTGTCCCTCAACATCTACTCTCCATTTCTCCCTCCGAGTAACAGAACCTCTGGTTTTCAGCCAGGCACATTGTCACTCACAGTGAGGACCATATTTCCCAGCCTTCCTTGCAGCTCAATGTGGCCTCTGACTAAGCTGGCCAACGGGATCTAAGTGGCAGTGATGTGTGCAACTTCCAGGCTATTCATTCTTGCAAAGGTTTGTGCCCTTCCCCTTATACTTTTCCCTTCCCACTGGCTCCCAAAAATACATGGGTGGTGCCCCACTTTAGACTAGAGATGAGGGCAACACCCTAGGAATGGGAAAGCAATAAAATAGTGGGAGACTGGCCCCTGACACTGGGGAACCACCGTACCAGCCATGCGCTGCTCATACCCACACTACTGTGTGTGAGAGAGAGAAACTTCTGTCTTGTTTAAGTCACTTCTTTTGGGTGATTTGGGTTTCTGTGACAGCAGCTGAACCTAAATCCTAACTGAGATGTCAACTGCCAACTAGGCATCTCCATTTATTTATTTATCTCAGGCACCCTCAACTCAGCTTGTGCCAACACATCTTCTCTCCTCCCATGCCCTGGATATTTCTCTGAATAGCACCATAATATCCCCAAGTTGCCCAAGTCACAACTCTGGGTATAACCCTTGACTGTCCCTCTCCCTCAGCACCACGGCCAACATTCAATCAATCACCAAGTCCCATGGAGCTGCCTCCTAAACACCTCTCAAATATCTCCAATTTCTTCTATCCTTACTCCCACCATTCTAGTCCATGCCACAATCATTTCTCACCTGGACCACCACAGCCTATTAATTGATGTTCACGCCTTATTTCCCTCCACTATACCTTCCGACACGGCTGGAAGGAGTCTTCTTACATGCAGATCTGAGCATATCACACCCCTGCCTAAAACCCTTTAATGGCCTCCTGTCACCTTTAGAGTAAAGGATGTGCCCATTAGCATGGCTTATATATAAGATGAATATCCTTCCCAGTATGCCCAGGACAAAGCCAGTTTAGGCCTGTTGCTCTGTATTAATTATTAATAACATCCCCTTTCACTCTCAAAAGTGCCCTGATTTGGATGATAAACTACATGGTCACCTATTTATAAGGCTGCTCACGAGATGGCCTCAGACTGTCCCTCCAGGCTTGCCTCTCATAGCTAATCTCTTGTTCCCATCACTATGATCTCTTAATTGAATCTTCAAACCTGCCATATTTTGTCTGACCTCACGGCCTTTGTATATGCCATTCCTCTGCTTCAAATCCTTTTCCTTCTACCCCTTCACAAGGCTGATTCCTGCTCATCCTCTTGGTATTGCTACTGGTTGAAGTGTGTCCCCGAAAATTCATATGTTGATGTCCAAACCCTCAGTATCTCAGAATGGGATCTTATTTGGAAATAAGGCCTTTACAAAGTTACATGAGGTCACTTAGTGTGGCTCTACTCCAATATGACTAGTATACTGGTAAAAAAGGGAAATTTGGAGATAGATACACATACAAGGAGAACACCATGTGAACATGAGGGGAGTTATTCAGGAGCCTAGGAGAGAGGTCTGGAACATTCTCCCTCACAGCCCTCAGGAGGAACCAACCCTGCTGACATGTTGGTCTCAGACTTCTAGCCTCCAGAACTGTGAGACAATAAATTTCTGTTGTTTATGCCAGTCATTTTGTGGTCCTTTGTTAACAGCAGCCCTAGCAAACAAATACATCCAAAAACAGGTGAGTGTGTAAACAAACTGTGGTGTAGCCATACCATGGAATAGAAAGGGATAAACTATTGATACAGACAGCAGCATACGAGAATTCAAAATAATTGTGCTGCATGAAAGAAGCCAGACAATAAAAAGAGTATGTAATGTATGACTCCCTGTTTATGAAATTCTAGAAAACACAAACTAATCCAGAGTGACAGAAAGCATGTCAGTGGTTGCCTGGGGGCAGGGGAAGGGCAGCGATGGACTAAGGGAATGTGTGTCAAGGGGCAGTAAGGTAGGACCTGAGGGGCACAAGGAAACATTTGGGGGTGATGGATATATTTACTATCTTGATTATCATGATGGTTTCACGGGTGTATACATAAGTCAAAGCTTATCAGATTGTACATAAAGGAGTACATAAATTATTATATGTCAATTATACCTCAATAAAGCTAAAAAAAAGAAACTCTGCATAAATTAAATGTGGCTCTCTGAACCTATATTATTACATTTTTATATAAGAAATGCTGGTATGTAAGGAGTATCCTCAATCATTCCTGGAACATTTTGTACTTCCCCTTACTAAGACAAATCTCCCCTTGAAGGAGTTTATATTATGGAGGGAAGAGTGAGTGCAGCTTTGAAGATGGCCGCATGAAATGACCCAGCAAAGACGACAGATGTGTCTTAGCCACAGGTGTTTCCTATACAGCTGGCAAATGTGGTATAATATTCCACTCTCTGAACATAGAATTGTTCTAATGTCTCTAAAAATCATTACTTTAAGCTGAGTTCCAATATAGAGACCATCTTAATTTCAACATTAGTGGGAAATATGCAAACAAGTCAAAGGTACCATTTATTTGAAGAAAAGATGAGACTTTGTGTATTTATAAGTATATTCTTTACCGGACAAAGGAAATATTATAACACGGTAATAAAGAGAAAGATGATCATTTAGCTCTCACATAGATTTTGCCCTGCCAAATTTTATGCCTAAAAGTAGCAACTATATTAAATGTTGTGACTAGGACTTTTATTCCTTCCATTTTTCCCTGTTTCAGATTTTTCATGTATATGCCCTTTGATAAAATCCAGAAGGACAAAATTAAAATGTTAACCTAATGAAAGGAATTCTGCAGGATGTTGAAACTTACCAGAGGGCCAGTTCAAATTCTGGGAGCGAGGAGTAGCTAGCCAGGTAGGTGCCACAGTAACTGAACGAAAGTAAAGTATAGTCCAGGAGAATATTGCCTAAAATATAAAATCCATTACAAGGATTTAATAATCACATTCAGATTAACCATAGTCTTATAGCTTATTTCCCTTATCTAATGATTTTCACATAATTCAAAAGCATTTAGCCCTTGGAATAAGAGATCTCCTGGCTTATTTCTAAGACTATGAACAGAAGGCTAAGAGCAAAGTTAAGTTTTTGAAAGATATTAGAGTGAATTAAGACCATTAGTCACTGTTTCTAGACTTCAGTGCAGAACTGAGCATATTACACCATGTATGGCCCAGTGTGATTTGAAATGACCCAAGAACCATAAAATAGTCCATAAATATATGAAACATTGTAATTAGAAAAACTATTCAAATAATTTTAAATACCTTGGAGAGTTGTAATAATTCTAGCTTACTTCCATATCTCTGGCCCTTAGCTTAATATCTTCCAATATTTGGAACAACTATAGAAAGTTCTATTCTTATTTATACCTATAGCTGAAGAAATGAAATATGACTTTAAAAGTCTTAGCAACAATGTGTTTAAAATGTGCACCATGAAGATGCTAAGACAAGGGAATGTCTGCTTCAGCCTCCCTGTATAGGAGGCTCTGGTTTTCCCTCTCCCTCATCTGCTGTTCTTCAGTGTTGTTCCACAGGTGCAAGCCTTGCCTTCTCCTACATCTGTCTTTTCTACTTTTGTGTCTCTATAGCTGGTTCTGTGAAATTTTTTTTTTTTTTTTTTTGGTGAGGAAGATTAGCCCTGAGCTAACATCTGTTGCCCTGGCCTGACATCTGTGCCCATCTTCCTCTACTTTATATGTGGGACGCCTGCCACAGCATAGTCTGATTAACAAAGAAAACAGCTTGTACTTATTGAGCATTCAGTGCAAAAAAAAAATAATTTTTCTGTGGGATAGAGGTCTTAATGGAATGATTTTCTATCCTTGCTATACAGACATTTCCTCCCATAACTTAACATTATTAATTTTATATTTTTTTACATTCATTTTAAGTTTAAACAGTACATGGTTTCTGAAGAAAATACCAAAAAAAAAAAGCATAAGAAGAAAAATATATCCTGTGTAATCCTACTATCAAATTTGGTAAATTTTGTTCTGGTATTTTCTTCTGTGTGTTTACTTTTAAAAATACAGATATATATTTTTTCTTTAAATATAACTTTGCTTTTTATAGCTATAATAAGCTAACACATGGATTAAGTGTTATACATAATAATTCATTTTTAAAATGGAACTTGGGGGCCAGCCCCGTGGCATAGTGCTTAAGTTCGGCACGTTCTGCTTCGGTGGCCCGGGTTCACAGGTTCGGATCCCAGGTGTGGGCCTACACCACTCATCAGACACGCTGTGGTGGTGACCCACATATAAAGTACAGGAAGATTGGCACAAATGTTAGCTCAAGGCTAATCTTACTCAAGCAAAAAAAAAAAAAAAAAAAAAGGAAGATTGGCAACAGATGTTAGCTCAGGGCTAATCTTCCTCGCCAAAAAAAAAAAAAGGAACTTGGATCATACATAGTGTTACTCTTATAGGATTTTTTTTATTTGCCTTATATTGAACATTTTATCATTAATAATTCTTCAAAAATGTGATTTTTAATGTTTGCATAATACCCCTTTATGGGATGTTTTAACTGATTTAACCATATTCATATTACTGGAGATGTAGGTTGTTTCCAATCTTTTGTTATTATGACAGTGCTTTTAACTCCTTTGCACACAAATTTTTGACCATATTTCTGATTATTTTCTTAAAATTGAATTCCAGTTCTTGAAGTGGGTTTACATGGGTCAGAGTAAGTATTTACTTCCCAGAGGGACTGTATCACTTTACACTCCCACCTTCAGCAAAAACAGTGCTACCAATCTCCCTGCACTCCGTCTAGCAATTCTGATCTTTAACGAATTGTGACCTGGATAAGCAGAAAAAACTCTCAGCTTGGTTTACACTACACTTTTTATAATGAATATTGAGATGGAACTTTTTTTTTTTTTGAGGAAGATCAGCCCTGAGCTAACATACGTGCTAATCCTCCTCTTTTTGCTGAGGAAGACCGGCTCTGAGCTAACATCTATTGCCAATCCTCCTCCTTTTTTTTTCCCCCCCTCAAAGCCCCAGTAGATAGTTGTATGTCATAGCTGCACATCCTTCTAGTTGCTGTATGTGGGACGCGGCCTCAGCATCCCGGAGAGGCGGTGCGTCGGTGGACGCCCGGGATCCAAACCTGGGTCGCCAGTAGCGGAGCGCGCGCACTTAACCGCTAAACCACAGGCCGGCCTGAGATGAAACATTTTTGGATGTTTTTGGTCATTTGTAGTTTGGTGGTTTGGGTGAGTTCCTTTGCCATTGTTCTAGTGGGATGTTTATCTTTTTTTTCATTGTTTCATAAATGCTCTGAAAATATTTGATCATAATTGTTCCAAATATTTTTCTCAGTTATCATTTGCCTTTTAATTTTTCATGGTATTTTTGATATCTTAAGTTTTATATTTGTATGTAATAAAATATGTCAATATTTCTATTTTTATTTTTTTCCTTTATGTGAAAAGTTCTTCCCAATCCTGAAATCATTTCAATATTCTACTATATTTTCTTCTACTTTTCAAATGGGTTTGTTGCTTATATTGAACTCTTATTTTTGTCTGATATATGTTTTGATGTACAGTATAACACGAGTATCTAACTTGATACTTTTGTTCAAATGGTTTTTTAACACCAATGTTGAATAATCCATATCATCTATTTTGTGTGTGGGGGGGGCAGGGAGTGACTTTCATCATATACTTAGCTTTTATCTATTCTAGAGTCTGTCCCCAGTCTTCAACTTTTCCACCCATCTGGTGATCCCTGTACCAATACCACACTCTTTACTACAGCGCCATAATGTTAAAAGGACCCTCTGCCATGCCATCATTCTCTTTCAGATTATTCCCATTCTCTACTTTTTGTTCTTCCAGATGAACTTTGGGATCATTTCATTTATATTCTCCTTGCTCTCTAAAACATATGATAAACCTATGAATTGCTTTCTGTGAAGAATACCAGAATATATTTATAACAACCAGGCTTTCCATCCAAGAATATGTCCCTATATATTTAAATCAGTGATTTTTGTAGTTTTCTTCATCTAGGTCATTCACATTTCTTCTTTGGATCATTTCTAAGCATTTAAGTCTTCCAATTGCATGGATATTTATTTTGAAACCAGCATCTTACCAAGCATTCTTTTATTAGTCTTAGTAGACTATTGCATTATCCATAATCTCCTTTCCCATAGCTATAATTTTTCTCAGGCTTGTATTTTGTTGCATTGGCTAGAACTTCTAGGTTCATATTAAATAATTGTGGTAACAACAGGTATCCTTGATGACTTATTCCTAATGCCTTTAGAGTTTTGTTATTCAATATGAATGTTGGCTATTGGTTTGAATTAACTTGCAGTTGCTTGGACAGGGCTACAGCCAAATAACCAAGCTGGGGAGATTTTAAAGATGAAGGATAGTTATAGTCCATATAGACAGTTCAAAACATATGAATGAGTTATATTTTAAAAGATGTTTTAATCTGTTGAGAACACAGACAAATTTCCCCACAAATAAAATGTTACAAATCACAGTGAAGTTCCCTGGCTTGAACCAGACACTTATTCAGCCTATGAGGCTACAGAACTAAGACCAGCCTCAAGCTCTCCTGAGCATTCTGGACAGAAAGCTGCTCTGCTAATAAGGGAATTGTTAGATGCAGGCTCCAGTAGATGGGCAGCAGCCCAGTCTGGGTCAGTTGAATCTATGAATGAGTCAGTAATAATTTAAATGGTAGGTAACATTGATGGGGCACTTGGAATATATATATATAATTTCATTTATTATCACCACAGCCATTAACAGTAGATACTACCATTATCCCTATTTCATGGATAAGGAAATTGAGGCTCAGACTTGTCTTTACAAGTTATACAAACATTAATTCACCTGGATTTTCAATAAATCATCAGGAAAGAAAAAAAATTCTTCTGAAAAAGACCAATTTTCAAACTACAGTTAGTACTGTAATAGAGTCTTCTAACCCAGTGCTTCTCAAGTTTAATGTCCATATGAATCACCTTGGGAATCTTGTTAAAATGCAGAGTCTGATTCAGGAGGTCTGTGATGGGAGCAGAATTTTCTGTATTTATAACAAGCTTCCTAGGTGATGCCAGAGTTGAAGGCAAGCAGACCACACTTTGAGTAGCAAGACTCTAGCCCACTTAGTTAAATCCCCCCTGATCAGCCTGGTTCCTTCTTTAAAAATGTGTATTGCAAAACAAAAAACACTTAAAAAAAAAAACATTTCATTTATAAGAACTAGACTTGGTCATGTCTTATAACAAAATCCTTCAGTTATGGCAGGGGAAGGGTCTCGTAGGATACCTTTTAATTTGGTCCTTCTGGTCAATGCAGGAAAGTTGTATATGTAGATGAGGGGTTTTAGCTTCCGGTCGGAAAAAGCCACAACTTCATAAGGAATGTTAGTTGCCACGACGCCCACAATTCCATTCATACACTGGAGTACAGTCTTTTTCTTGGTTTCAATATTAATAAATATTACAAAATTCCCACAAGGGTAGCAAATGGTGTTGTCGTTGACAAAATGAACCTTCTGCTTAGGGAATCCTTGCACCCATCTTTGGGAAAAGATATGTCACCATCAATATAATACCTTTCAAATACTTTTTCTTTTTTTTTTTTAACAAGGCAAACAAAAGGTCATCAGAGTCTTTGAGACATATGTACTCTATTTTCAACCCCTTTCTGCCCAAAACAATCCTAAGATAAAAGAGCACATATGCTGGCTGTGAGACAGGTTTGAATCCATGCACTATGGAAATTTAAATGTAGACCTAAAGTTCCATAGGTCTCAAAAGCTTTCTTCAGAGAAATTTTTCAATGAAGCAAATCCTCTGATCAAACCTGAGAAAGTCTCAGAAGGATTTCTGGGGTCTTGTATACTTGGAAAAGAAAAGGTGAAAACAACAGAGAGAGAAGAGCTTTATCCTAATAGAAAATGGTGTATTCTGGGCCATTCTTTTATAGTTAGTTTTGATTTTAAAAATAAACTTTAAAAAACAACTTTGAGGGGCCGGCCCGGTGGCGCAAGCGGTTAAGTGCGCGCGCTCCGCTGCGGCGGCCCGGGGTTCGCTGGTTCGGATCCCGGGCGCGCACCGACGCACTGCTTGGTAAGCCATGCTGTGGCGGCGTCCCATATAAAGTGGAGGAAGATGGGCACCCATGTTAGCCCAGGGCCGTCTTCCTCAGCAAAAAAGGAGGAGGATTGGCGGATGTTAGCTCAGCGCTGATCTCCTCACAAAAAAAAAAAAAAAAAAAAAAAAAAAAAAAAAAACAACTTTGAATAGCACAGCTTGCTTTGTGGTTGTGCTGAATAAGAAGATTGCTTCAACTGATGAAGAGTGTGTAGCTATATTTTAGATCTAAAAATACAGATAAATGCAGAAAATAAAAGGAATTAAGTCAACATGAATGAAAAGGTTAGAACACAAAAGGAACATATTTTTAAGTAAGGAGGGTGTGGTGGGTGTATGCTAGAAGGGAGAAGAGTCTGAGATGGGGGGAGATTCTACTTTTATTTAAATGTTAAAGATATGCTTAACGACAGTGGAGAAGGCAAGTGAAGGACACTGGTTTGATGAGTAACCTCAAGAGACTGGAGAGTACAGCCTGGGCCGGCAGAGGCTGCTGTATGGAATAGAGTGCAAGTAACACTCTAGAACGTGGAAGAAAATAAATACCACCGTATATCTGGGCAGAGCTTTATGCGTTTCAAAGGCCACTATAAATGCAAATAAATCCAAAGGTAGTGGATGGGAGTTAGAAGAAAGGGACTGCCTTGAGGGCCTTAACTTTGGGGAAAATCGCCAAAGACGACAAGGGTGGGGCGGGGGGATGGGGGGGCGGTATGTATGAAAGATCAAGGGAAAACGAATCACTGAAGGGAATACTGAGCCAGACAGAGGAGGAGGAAATGAAGGGTGGAGAAGAGCAATACTGGGTGAGCGAGCAAGGGCTGCGACTGCAGAAAAATGGGGGGATAAACTGGAGATGTGGTCACTGAATAAGGGGATGGAGGATGGAGAGGACACCGAAGGAGGGAGTCTACAGGAAGGCATTGGGGGTTGGAGGAGAAGACGTCGAAGTTTCCGGGAGAGCAGGTCTAAAGCAGGGGAGGAAGAAGAGGGTAGGGAGGGGATGTGGGTCGGAAGGAAGAGTTTCCGCCCGACCGAAGCCAGTCGCGGGGCGGTGGTCGCCACACCTCACGGACAGGGACGGGCTGCTGGCGGAGGAGGAGGTCTCATCTCGCTCCCGGCCTTGCACCATGGCCGTGTTTCTCTCAGCCGGGCTGCGGGCGGCACCGCTGCACCTCGCTCGGGTCTGCAACCGTCACTCTGAGGACCCCGGCTGCGCGGACGCGAAGCCTCTGCTGTTTACAGCTGTATCCTGGAGACCGCGACCGCCGCGCCCAGTGGCTCTGCCCTTTCGGCCGCTCTCGAGCCAAGCGGATTGGCGGAAGGGCTGCCGTGTCTCCGCCAATGCGCGTGCGGCGAGCCAAGCGAGGGGCGGGCCCCTCCGAGTGAGTGCTGGAGAGACCTAACCACGAGGAAATAATTACAATATTAATCAATGTCATAGCAGAGATTAATATTGAGTGCTGACCGTGCCAGACTTTGTTCCAAGAGCCATGGAGGCATTATTTCATTTAATCTTCAGATTCCCCCATCAGGCCCATTTTATAGATAAGGAAAGTGAGGATAAGAGAAATAACTTGCCAAGGCTACAAAGTTGAGTGGAACTTAAAGCCAGGTCTAGTCTAAATCTAGAGCTCCAAGCCCTTAATTACTGTGAAGGAATAAGAGGCATGAACTGCAAGAGAAGCAGAAAGTTTATTTGGGGTCTTAAGAACTGCAATTCCGGGAGCACAGCTTCGGGTATAAACCAAAATAGTGTCCCGCTAGGGAGTGAAATCAGGGGCTTTTAAAAGCAAAGAAGGGAGGTATTACAAAGAATTTTAATTGGAGTTGGAGGCAGACAGTTAGTCTTGCTAAACATTGATTGACTATTGATTCTATCTTCAGAAAGTCCATAGTCCTCTGTCTTTGTGATCAAGAGGTGGGTCATTTGCTGACTTCTCAAATAATTGCTTGTAAAACAATTGGCATGTTGTTCCAGTCCAAAAGTTTGGCCCAGTCCAACGTTCAAGACAGCAAGGTAATTTCTCTGGAGAGGTAGCTCCAGCTCCATTTAAAATGGCTCCACTATAGTCAATTTTGACATTACTATATTACACTTTCAGATGTACCTTCTGCTACTTCCAGGGGGCAGACAGCTTTGGGAAGTGCTGTAACCTGATGGAAAGGTCAGCAGCTTGTCCTTGCTTCTTCTCCTCTCTCTCATAGCCCCCCTTTCTCTCTCTCCCTTTCCTTCTCCTTCCCTCCCCTCCCTTCATTTCCTCTTCTCTGCCCCCACTTCCTGTCTTTACGTCTGGTAGTCTTGCTACATTTTCTCTTTTGTTTCATTCACAAATAGTTACTGAGCATCTCCTGTGCATTGTGCTAGTCAGAGCAAAATGGTGAGCAACACAGATAAAATTCCTTCCTTCTTGGAACTTAGAGACCAGTGGGTCCAGGGACAAATGTCCCCTGAGGGGCAAAATCTCTCCCAGTTGAAAACTACTGATGACTCAATGTATTAAAAATTGTTTTAGAAGGTAAAAATCTATAGGATTTGGTGATGGATTGATAAAGAGAGATAAGAGAGAAGAAAGAATCAAGGATGCTCCTGGATTTCTGATTAACACAGTCAGAGATGGTAATGCCCTTTGCCCAAATGAGGCGAGGAAGGAATGGAGACATGTGTTTCTGCCCTAGAGAGTTTCTTTCCTGAAATGTGAATGCCAAACACACACACAGTGCTTAGTGTTAAGGAACTGTGCAAAAATGGCTGACAAATTCTCCTATTTCTGAGTTACAGGGAACAGTGATGGAGAAAGAAGTCAACCCCACCCCCCCCAAGACTCCCACCCACCAACCCCAGTACTTCCCAAATCCTGGGTAGTTTCTGTTGCCACTCCCTCACTAATTGGCTTATTTGTGTTTTGACAAAGCCCCCTACACATACTTTTAGCTACAACTCGAGTATTTTAAAACCAACACCAGAAAAGAATGTGATGAGGCAAGTCCTACCACCACTCCCAGAGTAAATGGGAGGTAGGGGATGTAACTTAGGCAGGAAGTGTGGACTCTAGGACAGAGATACTGACCAGGGCTGGAATCAGCCGTGACCCTGGGAAGCCGAACTTGCCCTGTGCTACAGCAAAAGAGGAACTGAACAGAATCAAATTGAAAAAGCAATCTTGTGACTATCTTACTCCAGGAAACACTGACTTTGGGGTTTAGATCAAAAGGGAGGTCTCCAGCTGGGTTTCTGGGGATATTTGTGGCTGATAGTCAGGAGGAGATGCCTTGACCTCTAAACCGAGCCAGGTTATTGGAAGATGAGGTATCTTTCTGGAAGGGGAAATACAGTTCATCCCAGGGAATGGACTGGGAGATATAAATCAGGAAACTCTGCTCCAGTTCTCACTCTGAAAGATTTACAGATATTGGAAACAAAATCTAAGACCCACAAGTTCTTTCTCTAATCAGTGACCTGGGGAGTAGCCCTGAGTTTCCTAAGGTGATACCTGTATGTTCCATTTTTAGGAAGCACTCAACCCCCCTAACCAACCCTCCCCCCCCACCTCCCTCTCTCCTTACAAATCTCCACCCCACCACTGCCAGATCAGTCCTGGACAGAATAAGACCAATTCTCAGCATGAGGTTTTATACCTTTGTAGGAGAACTCAGCTTGTCTTAAAGACCAAAAAAGCAGTGGTCAATTCAAATTCTTTGAGTCCTAGAAACAAAACCTGCCCACAACCAGCTGAGGAACAACAACATCAACAACAACAACAACAAAACACTTATTTTACACTAAGAGATTATTTCAGTCCTGGTTACCAGCCAAACTCCGTGATAATCTGAAAAATGAATTTTCACTGAGTTTTTCACCCATTAACCGGGTTTTCTAGGATTATTTAAACATGGGAGAAGATTACACAGCATATAGGAAAGTATTTCATTAAGTTGATAAATAAATGACCTCTCATTTATTAGGTAATTATTTGCTTTTTGTGAAAGGTAGCAATGTTTATAAGAAAAGTTGGAAAAAACCAAAAAGTGAACATTGTTTTTCTAGGTAAAAAGAAATGTAAATAATGAATGTTTTAAAGGTAAAGGAATAACCAATTGCAATAGAAAATAACTACTTATTCTCTGGTAATTAACCCTCTCATAGTGGTGATGATAAGAAACCACAATTTATTGAGCTCCTACTATGTGTTAAGAACTTAATAAAATCTGGGTCCTCTCAACAACCATGCTGCAGAGGAAACCAGGGCTCAGAGTGGTGAAGTATGTGACTCAAGTTTGCACATTTACTTCGTGGCAGAGTTGGATTCAAATCTGGGTCCACCTGCCTCTGAAGTCTGTGTGTTCTGCACAGATTTCCTCTCTTCTCAGCTATAATCGTAGCTAACTTGTATTAAGCTGCTCCTCTGTGCCTGGTACCTTACACACTTATGACATATGTATTATTTTATCCCTATAGAATAGACAGGGAAATCGAGTGTCAGAAAAGTTAAGATTTTTGCCCCAAGTCTCAGCTTTCAAATGGATTTGAACTCAGGTAGTTTTAATTGTCTTAAAGAATCCTTCTTTCCAGGAGATGTCAAGACTTGAAATTTTAAATTGAAATCAGCATTTAATTTGAATTGAACATTTTTCTGGAAGAAGAGGAAAAATAGAGAATCCTTCATTATTACCAGAAGTTTTAGAATAAATAATATGGGAAGAGGTTACATTTTTATGGAGATCCTCTGCCAGTTAGTAAAAATGGTTGAATGTTATTTGGTGCATTTAATCTAACAGATTCAGACTTTATTTTCAAACTTCAAATATTTTTGGAGTGTAGATGGAGCATAGCTTTATGATTACCTTTGTTGTCCCAAGTTGCTGACCTTGATCTTGATACTGACAGAACTGCGCTAAGTTGAAACATAGAAAGAGTTTGTAACCCACATCCAAGCAAATAAGACACTGAACACACAGTTTTAGATAATGCTTTAAAGAAGGAGACTGAGAAAGTTAGTTCAAGGTGTTACCAACCACAAGTGGGTCCGTTTACCCAATGCCCTACAGAAGAACCAGATGCCAAGGCAAAGGTCTTTTGCAGAAAGAAAAGACTTTATTGCAGGGCAGTCAAGCAAGGAGACAGGAGGCAAAGCTCTCAAATCTGTCTTCCGGAGGGGCTTTTGTGTGCGATATTTATCGGGGAGTAGGGAGTAGGAGGGCCTTGGGGCTGAGAAAGGGTAAGAAGAAGTTTCAAGAGTCCTCTGCACAGGTACCATTTTCTTTCATGTTTCTTCATGGGTTGCATGTGTAAATTCAAGGGGGTTCTGTGTGTTACATGCAGTGGATTTTTGGCCTGTGATGTCCAAAGTTCACTGCTTGGTCGTTCTGGTTATGAGCAAGTTATCTCCTTATCTGCAGTGTCCTTGTTATTCTGCAAGACAGCTCAGAAACTTTGGTTAATTTGTCTCTTACTTTAACCTTGCAGGTGTGACGTATGGTTTCAAAAGGGAGAAGGGGAGATTGTGACATCAGATCCACCCCTAATTCCAAAGCAAGAATATAAATAGAAACCCATAAACCATTTATCCAACTATTTTAAATGATTTATTAAGATTTAAAAGTCAAAATACAAATTATAAGCATGAAAATTAAAAATCAAATCAAAATTGCTTAAATAAAGCTAAAATTTTGATTTCATTTTTTATTTTAATTAAATCTTTTAAAATACTTTTGTATAAAAATATCTGTAATTTTCAATCTGTAAGATTCAATATTCATCTAGTTGTCAAAGTGAAGAATGGGTATCAGGCTTCACCATGTTTCATCTAGCCCGACATTCATAAATAAATGTAGGGGTAATAAGATTTGTCTTATAAAACACTCCTCATCCTCCATGTGCTACTATTGCCAATACCACACTAATTCATGACAACCCCTGGAACCAGAAATTGGAAGCCAAAGAGAAGCAAGAAAATAGTCACCTGATTCTAGTGGGAAACAATACTTAATCAGGTGAGAAGAATACATTCATACTCTCTGAAAGGAAGGAGTGGACAAATTAATTAATGTGTTTTCTTATCCAAGCCCTTCTGCCCCTTATGTCTTCCCCACACTCACTAAATAGTTTCTGCCTCTGACTTCATTGAGGGCACAGCACACAAATGGCACAATGCTCAGTGGGTAGTCTTTAGTTCCCAGGACCTGGAGCAAAAGCCAGTGGCATTTCTCTGGGGCGGGAAAGGGTTTAGTCACAGTGGTAAATCTTGAGGGTTACGGCCATGCTGGGGGAATGTTGAGCACTGTATCCCACACGACAGAGGTGGGGCCCCTCTAAAGGGTGGGGACCATGGCAGGGGCACCCCTTGCGGCCTCTGTGGGTGGTACTACGTCACAAATGTTTGACAAACTATGTACTTTGTGAAAGATTAAATAAAGTAGGAGGAAAACAGTGGAATTTATAAGAAGTATAATAAAATACATTACTTTACAGTGTAACAAAAAGTTAGGAAGTTAACCCTGCAGGCAGTACCTGGGTGTGGGGGCATCCGGATGGCGGGGTGGGGCTTCTGAGGTCCCCTGGGGCCTTGCGTCTTGGGCGGTCTTGCAGAACATTGATATCTATGGACTCTAACCTAGACTTCATTTAAAGAAACCCAAAGGCCGTTAATGGACAAAAACAGGAATCGATTTGCATTGTGGCATAAACATTACTTAAAATAGCACTTTAGGGGAACATTAGGTACCAAGTTTTTGAAGACCATGATTTATGATCATTACACATCGAAGTTCTGGGTTTGAAAAACATCATCAAGGCTTAAGATCTTCCTCAAAAGTTTCAAGTCTCATCTGCATTAAATTCTCCATCGAAATTTTGAAAAAGCTTAAAAGCACTAAAATCCATCAAACCATTCCCTTTTATATCCTTACATCTGACTTCTTTTCAATTTCCTCTGCCTTCAGGGTCTTTCATATTGCTTGTGTTCCTTTAGACTAGAGCCAAAGAAACAGTGCTTTCCAAAAAATACATGTTCTGAGGCCATAAGTTTTTACTGGTAGAAATCTGGCATGACAACCTGGCATGATGAAACACGTGTTTCATCATATTCCATGACAAAAACTTGAGTTCGCAATAAGAAAATGAGGATGAAGTGGTGAAAATATTTGAGTTCAGATTATACTCTCAGAGGCTATGTGATTTAGAGAAAAGAGCGCTCAGCCTAAACGTTCATGTTTTTTTTCTGTCCCTGCTTACCAGGTATGTGATAACTGGAAAAGTCACTGAACCTTTCTGAAATTGAACTTCATCATCTGTAAAGTGAATCTGATCATATTTTCCCTGCCTACCTTCACAGGGTTGTTATGAGGATCAAATGAAATAATGTACATAAAAATGACTTTATATAAAATACACAAGACAGACGTTGGTGCTATTACATAGTTACAAGTCATTTCCCTCATCTACTGAGCCTGGGAAGGAAGGTGATGTACATACAAACTGAAAGCAAGCATCATGTTCAGGCTGGCTACATGATCAGAGGGCTATGCTAATTCTTTTCTCTGAGTACATAGAATCCTATTGTGGGCTAATTTTAAGAAGGAAAAGATGATCAAGTTCCCTTAAATTGTTCATTAGCATTGACAATGCATGTTTGTGTTCTAGAAGAGTTATGGGTTGGAGCACATTAGCAGTTTGTATGATCTGTTTACTAGTTGTGACCAGCATTCTTTTCAAATGAAAGAATGTAGAATAGAAAATTTCACAATGCATCCCACATGGTAGGGTAAATAATACTTCAGATCTGTGTGTGTGTGTGTGTGTACTTGTATTTTTGTACTTGATCATTAAAAAAATGCATTTTTTCCCTAAAAAAAGAAGTCAGTAAGTACTTTAGAGATGCCTATGAGGGAGGCATACTGTATTTCATCAAATCTAAGATAAAATGATAAGGGGAAAAATCTACCAATGAAATTTCAACAGAATCATTTCTCATCACCCAGAATTTTTATTTTACGCTTATTGAAAGAGCTCTTTTAAACTGTGAACGAAACTCGGACCCCTCTCTCTGGTCTAAGGGGTGAATCTAGCAAGCACGCTGCATAGGCTTCAAGTCAGTACAATAAATCATGCTGTACTGCGAAGCAGCCGTGCAGGCCTCCTAAGTCTGAGGCTAAATGACCTTGCAACCCCTCACCTCAAGACTGAAGACACCAGCAGGATGAATTAGCAACAGGGGGAGATAACGGCTACCTCGCTCTCACGTTTCCCAGCTGCATTCCTTAGAGATTGAGGGAAAAAGTGAGGATCCTCGTCCTTAACTCCCTCCAGACATAGAGAACACCAACATTACATGCCTTGTTTGACATATAACCAAGAAGTTCTTGTTCATGTTATCCTTGAAGTATATGACTATTAGATGTATAAGCCCTCTGCTGCATGGACACTGCTTTGTTAAAAATTATAAAAACTGCACTCAGATTTGTAAACCTCGGAGCAGTTCCTCAGAATACTCTGTTGGACTGTTTCCCAGGATTCGAATTGCTCTTCTTGATAAACTCCTTTAATTAACCTTTACCCAGACTCTTTATTTCAGTCGACAGAACTTATATTTTTATCGTAAAAGAACTCAAACTTATTTAGAAATAGATTTTTATCCTATATTACCCTTGTGCAAGTATAAAAAAGAAAATATAAGTGACATAAGTTAAGGTATTCCTACAACTTCTTCACCTTTAGAATCCAGCTCTTTTGAAAAATTTTTCAAATCAGGGTCATAGGCTTTCATGTCCCCTCCCTCCCCTACTCCTACCCCCCCAGGATTGTCCTCTGTGCTGAGAAGAGCCTTTCATTTAATAATGCAGCAAGAGTGCTGTCTTATCTCTGGGATTTTCTTCCAAGCCATTGACATTGTAGGGGAGAAAGACAATTCCTCTACCCTCTAGGTCCTTCTGGCTGGCCTAAGAATTAAATTGACAAGAGACAGAATAACAGGAGAAAATCAAACAAAGCTTTATAACATGTACACATGGGAGAAACCCAGGAAAACTGAGCAACTCGCCAGAATGGCCACAGCCTCCACCTTACATACCATTTTCAGCTAAAGACAAAGGAAGATGTTGGGGGTAGTGGTTCAGGGGCTTCAAAAGGGAGGAAGGCAATTCACATGGAGATGGAAAGCAAATGTTTGGTAGACAGAAATTTGATGAGAGTGGGCTTAGCAAGAACTCTCACAGTCCACTCATACCTAGAGTTATCTATGGTGATGGCCTGTCTTGGGGACAGGCCTTTTATGTTAAATTCTTTGAGGCAGCTGGCGGGAAAGTCAAAGTTTCTTTCAGAGTCTCTTGTCCTTAACCAAAGAGATGCATTTGGGGGTGGCCAATTCTGATCCCCACAACATCCACTCCGCAAGTTCAAGCACAAGTAATAACATCTATGTCAGGACTGCACCCAGCCTACAGTGATTTTAAGATACAGCCCAATGTTCAGAGTGTTCAAATGTGAAGAAATGTACAGCTTAGAATTGATGAAATATGGTAGTAGTTAAGAGATCAGACTCTGATGTCAGTCCAGAGTTGAAAAACCAGCTCCACCACTCAAAAGTATGTTGCTCTTGGGAAAGTCACTTAATTTCCATCCTCCAGGTTCCTCATCCATGAGATGGTAACATTAACAGTATTCCTTACTTAATTTAATTCTTATTTAATTCTTACAGTTGTTGTGAGGATTAAACATGTTTCCTGTGGAACACTTAGGAGATACATGGCAGGAAGTGTGCATTCAACAGATAGGATTGTCCCTTACATGCTGTTTTACCACATTTTCATTTAACAATAAATCTTGAACATGTTTCCACATCAGTGTACATAGATCTACTTCATCCCTTTTAACAGTAGTTAGGGGTTTTTCTCTGTTCTTTTTAAAATCCGTTTCTTAAATTTTAATTTTTTTTTCAAATATAGCATATAGTGAAAACTCAGATTGTGTAGAAAGGTTTTCAAATGACAAGTCTCCACCTAATTTCTTCTCACCTCATCCTTTCCTACCTCAATTCCATTGTCCAGAAGCCACCTTCCAGCTTAAGAAATGGAATGTAACCAATACCCTGACAGCACCCCTCCCCGCTCATGCCAGGCATCCTCCCTTTTTCATTTTCTTCCTTCCCCCAGAGGTGACCACTCTCCCGAATTCTATTTATTGCTCCTCGTTTTTCAATTCTACCACACTGCCTGTGCCATAACCAATATGTGTTTCATTTTGCACATTTTTAGAGTTAACATATGTAGTCATACCATATATTTTATTTTGTGACTTGCTTTTATGACTCAATTTTATGTTTTTGGGATGGATTTATGTCAATAGCTGTAGCTGTAGTTTATTAGTGTTTGTGGCTGGATAGTTGTCCATTATATGAATATACCACAATTTATTTATCCATTCCACTCTCAATGCACTTTTAATATCTCTCCCAACATTTATTTATTTTTTTGCTATTCAAGCTCTTTTTTTTTTTTTAAAGATTTTATTTATTTATTTTTCCCCCAAAGCCCGAGTAGATAGTTGTCTGTCATAGCCGCACATCCTTCCGGTTGCTGTATGCAGGACGCGGCCCCAGCATGGCCGGAGAAGCGGTGCATCGGTGCGCGCCCGGGATCCGAACCCGGGCCGCTAGCAGTGGAGCGCACGCACTTAACCGCTAAGCCACGGGGCCGGCCCTCAAGCTCTTTTCTTTATGGGCCATTTATTCCTATATGGCTCTTCTTGAGAGAATTATAATGATTTTTTTTTCATTTGACTTCACTCCAGGACCTACTGATTCTTTCACTCAATCATTCAGCCAGTATCTTTCCACGGACGCTCTTAGATGAAGGCTATTTCTCCCTGCTATGGGCTGTCATAGAATGTTAATTTTTAAAGAAACATTCTTATTCACAAGACAAGGGCCCCTAATTTTTTGAAAGAGATTTTAAGTATAATTAATTAAAATAAAACACTTCATGTGACTTTCAATATTCATAACTTACTCTATAAAAATACTAATCTCAATTTATTGAGATTACTAATTACTAATTACTAATTAATTACTAAAAATTACTAATATCAATTTATTATATACTAAAAAGTATAAAATTATTCAAATTACATTCCTGAAAAATCACAGAAGAATGTTGTATCAAGCGGGTGTATACAATTGGTGAAGACAAATGGTGCCCAGGAAGTAGCAAACTATTTCTTATCACTGAAACCTCTAACTCTTGATCTTTAACCAGCAGAATATACAGGTTAGCCACCTCAGGTGAATTACAGCTGCAAAAATGTGAAGTACTGTGTTCTTTCACCTCTGGCAAACAGCAGTGTGTATCTAGATGTTCACATATTATGCACACAACCACAAAAGGCTTGGAGATGATCCACTATAATGCAGAGCAGCCCTACAGTAGCAGTCTCCTGAGACAGTATATTTTCTTTTCAATTTATTTCTTTAAGGAGTAACTTTTTACTTTATTGATGAATTGGATCTTTCAAATCATGACAACAAAATGTTACACTACTCATACTAATTAGAGGACAGACCATTCCAAGTACAGTCGTCTCTCGGTATCCAAGAGGGATTGGTTCCAGGACCTCCCCTCTGATACAAAAGCGGAGGATGCTCAAGTCCTTTATATAAAATGGCATAGTATTTGCATATAACCTATGCATATCCTCCCATATACTTTAAATCATTTCTAGATTACTTATAATACCTAATACAACATATGTGTTATGTAAATAGTTGTTATACTGTATTGTTTAGGGAATAATGACAAGAAAAAAAAGCCTGTACATGTTCAGTACAAACACAACAATTGTAGGCCTTTCCATCTGCAGGTGTGTTGAATCTGCCCACGTGCAACCCACAGATACGGAACGCAACTGCAAAAGTTCTCAAATAACACCTTGATCTGGAACTTTTAGTTTGGCCAATCAGAGGTTTTGTGTGGCCAGGTTTAAATTTACGGGCTTAATTTGCATGATATCATTAATGTTCTAAAAGACCTTTTAAAAAGTTAATTTTCTAAAAAAGAGTTAAGCAAGACCCACGTTTTAGCAAAAATGTGGTCTATGAACACAAGGCAATCTATACAGAAACTGAAATATAGTAATGTACACCTGAAATTTACACAATGTTAAAAGCCAATATGACCTCAATAAAATAAAATTTTAAAAAAGATCGAATAATCTGCAAAAAAAAATTGTGGTCTAATTTTTTTCATTTAGTAACGGTCATAATAACAAACATTTATTTACACTTATTCTGTGCCAAGAACTGTTCTAGTGCTTTCTGTATCTTTAGTAACTTAAATCCTTCTTCAAACTCTGTGAGTGAGGCATTATGTTTTTACCAGTCCATTTTACAGATGAGAGAATTGAAACACAGAGGGAACTTGCCCATGTTCACACAGGTACTAAGGGGTTCTTATAATCCATATGATTTCATAATAAATTCATATGTTGAATTATGAATTCATGAATTCATAGGTTGAAGCCCTAACCCCCCCAGTACCTCAGAATGTGACCTTAATTGGAAATAGGTTCATTGCAGTTGTAATTAGTTAAATTAAGATGAGGTCGGGGCTGGCCAGGTGACGTACTGGTTAAGTTCACGTGCTCCGCTTCAGCAGCTCAGGGTTCGCAGGTTTGGATCCCGGCGCAGAACCACACACCACTTATCAAGCCATGCTGTGGCAGACAACCCACATATCAAGTAGAGGAAGATGGGCATGGTTGCTAGCCCAGGGCCAATCTTCCTCAGCAAAAAGAGGAGGATTGGCAACAAATGTTAGCTCAGAGCTAACCTTCCTCACCACAAAAAAAAAAAAAAAAGATGAGGTCCTACTGGAGTAGGGTGGGCTCCTAATCCAATATGACTGTGTTACCACACATAAACACAGGTTCATTTACCCAAGAAGTGGCAAAAGCCAATCACTGAAATGTCAGGCTTACAGCAAGGAAAGAGGTTTATTTATCAAGAGGCAGCCAGACGAGGATATGAGAGCTAAAACAAATTCACCTCCTCGAAGGGAAAAAGGTAGGTGTTTTTATCTGGGGTTTAGGAAGAGGGAGCATGTGCTGGGGTTTTAGGTAAGGGAGGCGGAGCATGTGGCCTTGCTGGTTGGTGCCTTCCACCAGCCTGCCCTTGGCCTTGTGAGATTGAATCTCTTTTTCCTTGACCGTCTGGACTTTTCTGGTTAGTTTTCATCTTATTGAATTTCTTTTTCCTTGACCATCTGGACTTTTCTGGTTAGTTTTCATCTTCAGCCATCATTTGGCCTTGTGAGGCTGAATATCCTTTCTTCTTGACCATCTGGACCTTGACTTCCTGGGAAAAACAACTCATTCACTACAGAAAGATCTGGTTAGTTTTAGTAGCTGAGTATGAGCGTGCACAGCTGCTGTTAGCAGAGCTTATATCAAATTTTTTCTCTCTTTTGTTTTTCCCTAACTCAGGGAAGATTTAACTCATTCATTCTCAGTTTCAACTGTTGTCCTTATAAACGGGGGAAATTTGGACACAGACATGCACACAAGGAGGATGCCATGTGAAGATGAAGGCACAGATGGGGACATGCTTCTATACTCCAAGAACCTCCAAAGATTGCCAGCAAACCACCAGAGCTAGGGGAGAGGCATGGAAGAGATTCTCTCTCACAGTCTTCAAAAGGGACCAACACTGCTGACACCTTGATCTTGGACTTGTAGCCTCTAGACCTGTGAGAATAAGTTTCGGTTGTTTAAGCCACTCAGTTTGCGGTACTTTGTTACCTTAGCCCTGGCAAGCCAATACAGGGCTGGAGCCAGAATCAAACCTAGGCAGAAAGGCTCCAAGAGCTGAGTGCTTATCACCTCACTCTCTGCCTCTCCCATAATAGAGCTAATCAAAATAAAACCAGACATTCCACCCCACCAGCCCCCACGCCAGCAATACATGGCACAGCAGTTACCAGCTTTCAAACCAGGCAGACAAGAGCCAGCCCTGATGGCCTAGTGGTTAAAATTCGGTGCTCTCACTGTGTCAGGGCCAGGTTCCTTTCCCTGTCCTGGAACCCACCACTTGTCTGTCTAAGGGAAGGAAAAAACAACAACAAAACCACCCAGGCAGTCAAGCAAAATATTGAATAGCCTTTTCCCGTATCTGTACCATGTGCCCTGGAACCCCCTCTTTCTTAGCCCCTAAGTTACCAGGAGCTGTTTGAGAGGGCGGTCTGGCCAGACCTTTTTCATAGACCCTAGGGATTAAATTCACTCAGCCCACCTACCTGACTCTGAGCCTGTGCCCTTACTAGGGCTTCAAAATCCAAACGTTTAATAAATAGATTTTTGAAAGCAGCACCATTATTCTGAGGTTAGTAATATCCAGATCTGTGTGTTTCCTTTGGGTTAAGACTAAAGGATGTGTCCTGTGGGTGACAGTAGGGACAGTGGTCCTCCCAGTAGTCATATTAAACCATTACTGAGAGGAAAAGGAAAACGCTGTCCAGGCGGCTGGACGAGCTGGAGAACAGGAACCTTTAGAGAGCCCGTTCTGGAACCGTGTGAGTGCACGCTGGGCCCGGGGAAGTTGGGGAAGCCTTGGGGCAAGGGGAGCTGCGATCAAGTGGGTGCCTCCTGAGGGCTGCCGGGGCGCGCCTTCCCCGCCCCCGCGTGGGAAATGGGAGGTCAGGGTCAGGGTCAGGCCTGGACCCGAGTGGAGGGTGGCCTGGAGACCAGCATGGTTCGGAGGCGGGGAATGGCTCTGAGGGTTTCGAACTTCTTTTGTGCATCTCGACGTGGTTGCATCTCTGGGCCAGCATGATACACTCTGGTACCACCGCCAGTTCCGGTGTTGTAAGCGCTATCCCCACAAAGCCAGGAAGGCGGGCCCTGAGTCAGGGCCAGCGCGGTGTCTGGGCGCCATGTCCCTGGAGGCGCTCAGGCCGCGGCGGCGCGCAGTCCTTCTTGCAGAAGGCGGGGACTAGAGCCTGGGCGCGGCGGTCGGGGTCGCCCACCCGGCTCGCTGCGCGCTGCTCTGCGTTCAGCGCCCCGGTAGCGGGGCTCTGGGAACGCAGCTCTTGCCGAGCCGGGGTCCGCCCCTGGTCCCCGCCTCTGAGAGAGGAGGGCAGGGAGCAGAGGAGGGAGGGACTAAAGGAGGGAGGGAGGGGCGACCCGCTTCCTAAGTTGCCTGCAGACTCGGGGCGCGAGCTCAGTTTGCGCTGCGCCGCGATGTCCGGAGCGTCGGCCAGGAGCCTGGGGAAGGGTGAGGCCTGCCCGCCGCGAGAGGAATATGTACGGCGAGAGGCGGGGATGATCTCGGCGACCCTCGGCCGCGTGTCCCGCTGCGGCTGCTCCGGAGCCGCGCCGCCCCAGGGCCCCCGCCCGCGGGGAACGGGCCCGGGCCGCAGCGCGCGGGACCTCTCCGCGGCCGGGCCGGGGGCGGCGGGAGGTTGGGGGGGCCGGCCGCTCTCGGGGCCGTAACCGCCTCCGCTTCTTCCCCTCAGGAAGCCCGCCCCCGGGGCCTGTCCCCGAGGGCGTGATCCGCCTGTACAGCATGAGGTTCTGCCCGTTCGCCGAGATGACCCTCCTGGCCCTGAACGCCAAGGGAATCCGGTGAGGACCGAGGCGGGGGCCGCTCCCGAGCCGGCTCGGAACCAGCTGCTGAGGGCGGCGAGGGTGGGAATCTCGAATAGGGCTCCCGGAGCTTCCTTTACTGCAAAGTAAACTTTTCTCAGCCTTTTGGGAGGACATAAGTTATGGACTCTCTCCTGGGGCTGGGGGACGGGGAGAATGCCACAGACTCCACCAGTCTAGCACACCCCGTTTAGACTAACCTAACCATTTCATGGATTGGAAAAACTGGGGCTCCAGGCAAGTTAGTAATCTGCCGACATCGTTGGACCAGTCATCACAGGCAGCAGCTCTTTCAGCTCTGGGAGATCCCTGGTTCCTGGTCTGCTGTCCTTTCCCTTTCACCCCACTTCTCCATTCATGTCTGGCTTATCTGACTGTTTGCTGTTATTCTGAGTATATGGTCCCTTCTCGAATAGTCGGTAATTTACTCCAGTACAGATACCAGACCTTGACGCTCTTGGCAGAGTGCTGAATTAACTGTACTGTACATATCCCTATAGATTGGTTTGTTGGTTGAGTCAAAGAAAGTGTCGGTGCCTGAAAATGCAGTCTTTTGTGAAGCCTCATTGAAGCTAGCATGCTTATTGACATATGGTTTATCCATAGGAAATATGCAAAGTCACTTGGCTTTTCTCTGATGCCAAATATCCATTGGCACCACCTCCTTTCCAATGACCTTTGTAATCTGTTGAACAAACATTAGATAACCATCACATGCAAGTTTAAAACATAGCCCACATTCTTAAGAAAAAGTCCATCTATGTGCTTAGGGTTTAGAAACTAATTTTATAGTCTTCTAGGGGGAGAATTAGGCAGGCAATTCTTTTTCCTAAAACAAATGTAAAATGCATTCTAAAGAAAAAAACAAATTTTTGGATGAGCCATCACTTCACTAAGATTTGCATCTTATTTGGATGAAATTGATTCTGAACACATAGCAAAATACTCAACATTTAGTAACATTTATCCAAAACACTGTATTTTATCCAAACACTGTACTATTTGCTGTATTAATCAGAAGTCTCTTATTGCAAGTGAGAGAAATCTAATCCAAATTAGATTGGATTGAAAAAAGACATATCTTGTGCTCATATAATTGAAAAGTCCAGGAGCAAGACACAGCTGGATTTGGGGGCACCAAATCCTCGGTTATATGCCCCTCTGTTTTCAACTCTAGGTTGAAAACAACCCTACCTTACTGGGACAGTTTTCCAAAGGAAAATGGAAATGATTTTGCCATTAATAGTGTGTGTATGGGGCGTGAAGTGTGGCGAAAGGTAGAGCGAACAGAGGTCTGCTACATTCATGGATCAGTTTTCAGTTTGAGTCCCAGGAGACTTTCATCAGAGAGGGACTAGATTTTTACCACGTGATATAAGATAATAAAGCATGGTTTTCTCTAAAAGGTGCATCTTCCACTTGTGGCAGGTGTGTTGACTTGTTGGCTCACAACGCCAGGTTACCAAAATGTATATGTGTACCGAGAACTTTCTTTATCACAAAAGCCCAGGATCTAGCTTTTGTTCTCATAGTATAAAGTTTCAGAAATATTGGTAATTCCTTGGCAAGGGGCCTCATTTTTCTTGCAGTGGCTTGTATCTGAATGTCCAGTACTCTGTCAGCACATGAGCTTTTTAAAACACACACACACACACAAACACACACACACGCTAGTGTTCAATCTGGCTATTCCTTTGTTTCCATGAGGAATTACACATTTAATCCTCAACTAAATGCTGTTCTAGCTACTGCAGAAATAGGAAACAAAAGGTGTTGTATATTATTTTTGAATATTCTATTGAGCAATTATCCAGCTTTGACAATTATATGGACCTGGCTTTAACAATTATATGAAACTTTCCTTTCTCTTAGTTCCTCTAAGATCTCTCAGGCAACATACAAGTTAGATCTAATTACAATCTGAATATAACCTGGACTTTACCTGTTTTCCTCCTTTTGGGTTTATTTTGTATGATTTACCCAAGTAACATTTAAAAAAAAATATCAATGCTTGGAGATTTAATCTGAAAGTTTATTTTGTGGGTGGATTTTTTTGGATTCCTTAATATCCTTGTAAAAAGTGAGGAACTTTCTATTCAAATTAGCAAAAGGAATTGAATTTTATCATGATTCTTATATAGTGGCTAGTAGACACAATTCAATTAGTTGCCTCACATAAATTACAATTAACATACCTCTTAGCCAAAAATGGAGTATCTTATTGACAATTGAAGCATTTCTATCTATTTTATTCATTCACTCAAGAAATATTTACTGAGTACCTATCTGAAACTATTTTGATTTTCTTCATAGCATTTAAATCTATTTAAAATTTGCTTTTATGTGTTTATTAATATGAACAAGACACACAAGATCCCTGCTTTCATGGAGCTCACATTCCAGGGAGTTGACATAAGAAACATGTAAACAGGTGCACACAGTAATTTCACAAACATGTCAGTTCAATGAAGAGAGTAAAACAAGATGCTCATGTAATAGAGGCTCTCAGCAGCTTCAGAATAGGTGGTCAGGGAGGGCCTCTCTGAGGATGTGGTGTTTGACCTGTGAAGACAGGCAGAGAAGGCAGAGGAACAGTAAACACAAACGCTCTAAGGTGGTAACATGTTTGGCAAATTCAAGGAATATAAAAAAGGCCAGTGTGGCCAGATCATAATGACCAGAGGGCAAGTCATAGGAAAGAGGTGTGACAGGTAAGAAGGGGCCATAGCAAATGTGCCTTGCATGTCGTGGAAAGTGTTTAGAGTTTATCCTCTTTGCAATGAGGAGCAATCGAGGGGTTGTAAGCAGGAAGGTGGCCTTGTCCAGTTTACTTTTTTTTTTTTCCCAAAGATTTTACTTATTTATTTATTTTCCCCCCAAAGCCCCAGTGGATAGTTGTATGTCATAGCTGCACATCCTTCTAGTTGCTGTTTGTGGGACGCGGCCTCAGCATGGCCAGAGAAGCAGTGTGTTGGTGCGCGCCCGGGATCCGAACCCGGGCCGCCAGCAGCGGAGCGTGAGCACTTAACCGCTAAGCCACGGGGCCGGCCCGTCCAGTTTACTTTTGTCAAAGCTCCACCTGGCTGTGTGTGGAAAATGGACTGTAGGGAAGCCACAGTGGAAACAGAGAGGCCAGTTGGGAGACTGTTGTAGAGGTCCAGGTGGCAGACGGTGTTTTGGATGAGGTGACGGTCGTAAAGCTGGGAAATGGATAAAGTCAGAATATGATTTGGAGGTCTACTGACATCTGGCTGATCCATCTGACTTGAGGAAGCGGGGGCAGAGGGGAAGGAATCAAGACTAAGTTGACTCCTAAATTTGGGGTCTGATCAGCCAAGTGGATGGTAGGGCCAGTGACGATTTATTCAGAAGTACAAAAAATGTTTCAGTCTCTTCATTGTCTATATGTCTTTCAGGCATGAAGTCATCAACATCAACCTGAAAAACAAGCCTGATTGGTTCTTTGAGAAGAATCCCTTGGGTCTGGTGCCAGTTCTGGAAAACAGCAAGGGTCAACTGATCTACGAATCTGCCATCACTTGTGACTACCTGGATGAAGCATATCCAGGGAAGAAGCTGTGGCCAGATGACCCCTATGAGAAGGCTCGCCAAAAGATTATTGTTGCGTTATCTTCTCAGGTGTGTGTATAAGAAATTTCAACTCCTATTTGAAAAACCTTTGTTTTTTAAGCTAATCAGTGCTGTCATTTATGGTTCAGTGATTTGGGAAAGGGACACAGAACTCTGCTCTTGTCAGTTCCAACACGTCCTGCAAGCCCTTTCGTGATCTGGTTCCCGTTTACCTCTCCAAAGTTAACGCCTCTTCACTCTTCTCCTGGCGCTTTATGTTCTAGCCATACTGAATGTTTTGTTTTCTCAAACTCGCCACCTTCTTCTCAACTCTTGCTAGAAGACTCTTCCCCTTTCTCACTTTGCCTGGCTATCTCCAAGTCCTCTTTCATGTATCTACTCAGATACTGCCACCTTCCAGAAGCTTGTCCGTGCTGGGTTAGTGCCCAGCGCTGTGTTCCCGCATGTGCTGACCTTCCCTGTCGGTGACTGTCTGCCTTCTTGCCTATGCGTTGCACCAGGGCTGTGAGCTTCTTGAGGGTGAGCGCCATGTTTCCATCACTGCTGGCTTACTGCTTAGTTGTGACCAGCTCTGCCACTTCTAGTGTGTGACTGTGAGCAAGTTACTTATAACTTTACCTTTGATAATATAAAACACCTAGAGCAGAGTCCAACACATGGTAAATACGCAATGTTAGCTCTTGTTGTGTTAGCCGCAGGGTCTAGCAGTGAGCATCTATCTACTGAGTGTTGGCAATAGTTCTCAGCTGACTGAGTAAATGGCATTCCTTTAGAAGAATTGTTAGTATCTTAATTAGCATGACTGTCGTAAATTAGTTCAAACCATTAGTATTAACAAAGAAATGACCAACAGTGGACAACAAGAACAGCAACATCAGGTTATATATTTATAATCCTGTTACCTTGTCAAGATATATGTCCCCAAGTAAAGAAATATCTTGTGTTTAGTGAAAGAAATAGTTAAAGAAAACCTAGACGATGAGACTTACAGAGAGAGCATATAGTTTAAGGAGACATTGCAAAGGGAAGCCAATGGGGAAGGAAGAGGGACTTGTCTGGCTTAGCAGAATGAGAGTGCAAGAATAGTAGAGATAGTTGCTGTCTACGATGATGGACAGGGAATATGGCATTTACAAGAAAGATTTTGGAGTATTAAAGAAAAAAATAGTAACAAGAGAGTCGTATTGTCTAGGAAAAAAATGAGCTAAAAGCTGGAGATGCCCACCATTACTTCCTGGCTCATATTCAGGGAAGAGGTGGCCTTAGGTACCGTATGACCCTGCCCTCCTAGCTACAGCTCAGCAAACTAGAAATGCCTCCACTCACATCCCTTGCCCAAGTGTCTTCTCTCCTGGGAACTTAGAACTGAGACACAGAGACTGAGACAGTAGAGGTTGTATAAATATATCATTGGAGACTTGACAAACCAAAGCCATGTAAAAAATAAATTTTTAGAGAGGCAGAAATTAAGAGCATTGCAAAGGGAACTGACATATGGAAAATATAGATCAGACATTTAAGGAGAAGCAGAGATGCAAACCAGACAGGCCCAGATGGAAATGTGGATGGAAGGGCTGCCTGCAAACCTTCAGTTCCAATGAGGGCAAGCTGTACTGACATCGATACGATTTCAGGCCATTCTCCTCTATTCTTACAAGTGCCTGTTTACTAAAACTGGGATGAGTGGACTTCTGTCTCTTGCATTTCTTGCAATGAGACGATACCAAAGACCAAAGTATTAAAACACACCAACACCTCCACCACAAGCATTAAAGCTCCTGACGCTACACCTGTCAAGGCGTGAAGTAGTTAGCTCCTTCTGAACAGTCTTCTCACGTCCTCCCCAAGGTAGAACTCAGAAAAATTCTCTTCCCCAGCTCCCTTTGCAGCTGGGCCAATGCCTGGGACCTGGGCTCTTCTTGTCAGATACACATGTGGTAGAGTTCAATTCAGAAATGAGCAACATGGGGAAACAGCTTGGTGTGGGGCACTGCTTCTGCTGGTGAGTGGCTGGTGGCAGAGCTCCTGGCTCTCAGGAGCTGTGGTGGTTGCAAGATTAAATTCCAGAGTAGAGGGGCTGGCCTGGGGCGCAAGCGGTTAAGTGTGCACGCTCTGCTGCAGCGGCCCAGGGTTTGCAGGTTCGGATCCCGGGCGCACACCGATGCACTGCTTGGCAAGCCATGCTGTGGCGGCATCCCATATAAAGTGGAGGAAGATGGGCACGGATGTTAGCCCAGGGCCAATCTTCCGCAGCAAAAAAAGAGGAGGATTAGCAGATGTTAGCACAGGGCTGATCTCCTCATAAATAAATAAATAAATAAATAAATATGTTAAAAAAAATAAATAAATAAAATAAATTCCAGAGTAGAAATGGCTTCAGTACTAATGGCGTTAGTTACCTGAGTCCAACTTCCGGCAGTGGCACCAACTTAGCATCTAGTGCTCAGCCCACTGGTGGCAGTGGGTGCTTCGCATCAGGTCAGTTCTGACCATGATTTTGGAATGTTCCAGCTTAGTTCCAAGCCTATTTGTTCAGCCTCTCAACAATTCTATGAGCCACTCAGTGTCCTTTTAAGACATTTTTGGCTCAAACTCGCCAAAGTGGGTTCTGTTATTTGCAACTTATAAAATCCTAGCCAGTGAAGCATCTTGGGTCACAAAACTGTTTCCAAGATCAGTACATGACCGCTGTGAACACAGGAATTGGTGCACCTTTGAAGTTTCTAGAACACCCTGACACTGGGACTATGAATGTTCTAGCATGCTTTCATGTGAGGGGGCCGGTATAGTTAGCCTCACACTGATAAACTAAGAAATTATTCTCTGTCTAGATACCACCTTTGCTAATACGCTTTCTTAGAGGGCAAAATAAGGAAAACTTCGCTGGCGATAAAGAAGAACTGCGTAAACAATTCAGCAAGCTAGAGGAGGTAAGCAATCACTTCTCCTAGTTTTTATCAGAGTAAATGATACACTATATCCACCCTCTTCTTTCCTCTAATCTTTTCTTCATACCCCAATTTCCCAAATCACTTTATGGCAATTAATAATAACACCAAGTAAGGAATTTTAGTTTACAACAGATTGCCCTAAGCTGTTGTGTTTAAGATATAAACCAAAACACCTAAAAATATTTTGTCATGGGTTTGCTTTTAAAACATTTTGTTGCACTGATGTTAAAATAACAAGGAAAAAAGAAAATTTCACCAACACTTCTATATTTGTCACCTGTTGTCATTTTTCCCTGCTCGTTTCCAGTCCTTGTCCATATATTAAAAAAAAAAATTAACATAACTGTAATCAGAGCATAAATACCATTTCCCGTCACAAAGAGTTTGCCATGAATCATACGGGCAACTTGGGGAAGCCCGGATGTGTTTTTACCTCCTTTGGGGGAGAGCTGCCATTGGGCCTTTTGATCGAGTCTTCTTCTCGGCCTTGCAACATTCTGCTCACACACAGCCTTAGGTTTTTCCTGAGGGAAGACATAGTTCCTGTCTTGTATGGGAATGTATCCTAGCATTTTATCAGTAAGCATGAAGTTTGCTGTAGATTTTTTTCAGAAACCTTTTTTTTATGAAGAAAGTTCTATTACTAGTTTGCTAATTTTTAAAAAAGTCACGGATGAGTGTTGGACTTCATTGAATGTTTTGTCTGCATCTATTAAATCTATTGAAATGTTCAGAAAATTTTTTCCCTTTAATCTGATGAATATGGTGTTATTGACAGAATTTTCTGGTGTTGAACCATCCTAGCATTACTGGGATAAAACCTACGTATTTTCAGTGGATTTTCATAGATACTCTAGAATTAGTTAATATTTTAGAGATTTTTGCATATTTGTTCATAAATGAGATTAGACCATTATTTTGTTCTTATAGTGTCTTATGTGGTTTTTATATCAAGGCTATTCTAACCTTATAAAATGAGTTGGGTTACTTTCCCTGTATTTCTAATCTCTGAAACCATTTGATAGGGTTTGGCTGTTTCTGTAAAACATTTGAGCCTAGTGTCTTTTATGGGGGTCAGTTTTTCATTAGTATTTCAATTTCTTTAATGTAATTGATTTTGGGGGTTTTATATTTCTTCTTGAATCAATTTTGGTGATTTTTTTTGAAAATTATCCATTTCATCTAAGTTTACACATATATTGGCATAAAGATGCTCATGTTTCCTAATTTTTAAAAATCTCTACATATAACTACTTATATACCTGTATTCATTTCCAATATGGTTATGTGCCTTTTCTCAAGTTTTCTTGATCAGTATTTCTAGATATGTATCTTATTAGTTTTTTCAAATAATTAGTATATGTTTTCTTAATCCTCTAGGGTTTGTTTTACAACTCATTATTTTCAGCTTTAACTTTATTTCCTTTCTTATAATTTCTTTAGATTTACTATTGCTCTTTTACTAACTAGCTCAGGAGTTGGATATTTAATGCATTTATTTCCAGTCATTCTTGATTTTTTAATGCATTAATGATCACCATATATTTATTTCTAAATAACATCTTAGTTGCATCCCATAAGTTTGAATATGCAGTATTTTCATCGTTCAGTTCTAAATTTTTTTTGCAGTTTCCATTGTGATTTTTCTCATTGCCTCTCAATTATTTATCATTGTACTTTCAAGTTCCCTAAACTACCTTTTTTGCTGTTTTCTAATTTAATTACATTATGGTCAGAGAATGCATGTGGGTTATTGTTTTTTTGAAAGTTAAGACTTCTTTTGTGGACCCAGTTGGCAACCTGGTAGAGCCTATGGACTCATTCTCAGAATAATGTTTTTAAATGCTTAAATTAAAATATACGATTCACTCATACTACTATGGTTTACTGCCGTTTTGATAGTGGAAATATCTCCTAAATTTGGGGTTAGTGGGGAGAGTAATGTAATTTTTTCCCCATCTAAGTTCACAGACTTCAGGTTAAAAACTCGTGCTTTAAAATGAGTTTTCCATGTTTTAGGGCTGCTGACTGAAACCACCATACTTAATTTTATTTATGCATAATTACCAGGCACTACAGTTTAAGGACAGACCCAGAAAGACTGATTTATTGTACAATTCTGAGTGCCTAATAACTGCAAGGCACTCTGCTGAGGTAGAAAGTAAGATGCTGTCCATATTCTTCAGATGATTACTTAGGTAGTAGACAAAAGACAAATACTCAGGTAGATATAAACAATCAGTCTACAAGGCAGAATGTTATATGGGCCCTGAGAAAAACTATGGAAGTTTTATAAAGGGTAAGTTGGTTTAGTGTTTACTAACCAAATAATATTCTTAGTTCCCACCTTTGGCAAAACCATAATATCAATTCACCTTCTTAAATTTAGGAAACATACTATTTGTGCTTGGTTTTCAAATAATTTTATTTGGCATCTGTTTAATAGTTAATCCAGTTATTTCCAGTATATTTTAAGTAAATTTTTTATTGAAGTATTATATGCAGAGAAGTACCCAAAGCATAAGAGTACAGCTTAATGAATTTTTACAAAGTGAACACAGCCGTGTAACTAGCACGCATATCAAGAAACAGAATACTAGTTTTGGCTATTTTTTGTACTTTATATAAATGGTGCATATAATATGCACTCTCTTGGGTCTGGATTCTTTCATACAGTATGAGGTTTGTGAGGTTCATCTATGTTGTGTGTAGTTCATTCCTATTCTTTGTATAGTGTCCCACATATGACTATACCACAATTTATCTAGCCATTTTACTCCCAATGGACAGTAAACATTTCCACTTTGGGGCTATTACAAATAGTGCTGCAATGAACATTCTTATACATATCTTTTGGTGAATATATGTTCACATTTACAAGTAGTAGAATTACTGTATTATAAAGTATGCATGCACTCAGCTTTAGTAGATACTGTTAAAACATGGTTGTACCAATTTACGCTTCTACCAGCAGTGGTTCTACACCCTTGTTAACTTCCTCTTGTTCATTTTAGCCATTCTGCTGGATGGGTAGTGGTATTACATTTTGGTTCCAGTTTAATGTAGTTGAGCACCTTTGCAAATGGTTATCGGCCATTTGGATGTCTTTTGTGAAGTGTCTGTCCTGCCAAATTTTCTAATGGGTTGTTTGCCTTTCTTCTTATTGATTTCCAGTTCTTTCTATATTCTGAATACCAGTCCTTTGTTGAGTGTATGTATTACAAAGATCTTGTACTCTGTGGCGTGTTTTATTTTTCTCCACTGTCTAGTTTATTTTATTGATTGTTTTGCTTCATCTCAAACTAACAGATTCTAAAGCTTAAACTGATCAGACAGAAAACCAACTTGGATATGTCAGGGTAAAAGCTGCTGCTTTCATCACTCTACTTAACTTGCCCTCATCATCTCTGATGATGCATCTTACTAGATACACTAATAAATACTCTTATGTTGTTTAATGTTCAGGTTCTGACCAAGAAGAAGACAACCTTCTTTGGTGGCAGTTCCATTTCTATGGTTGATTACCTCCTCTGGCCCTGGTTTGAACGGCTGGAAGTAGTGGAGCTAAATGAGTAAGACATTTGAGTATTTTGTGAATAATTCAGAATAGTATATATTGACCTTTTTTCTGAACAAAAATTAAAATATTTCATACAACTGGTATGAATGGGAACAAGCAGACAGGAGGAGGAGCGTCTTGGACTATCCAGGGCATGTCATATGCCTGCACTCACCATTCCTCCTCATCTCTAGTAGGGCAGGGAGTTCTGTGACTTAGTAAAATATTTTAAAAGTAATTTACTCCTTCCCTCCTGGTTGAAAATCCAAAAGGATGTACATTTTTATAAGGATGTCATGCAGGATTGTATAACCAATGCTACCTCCCATTTACCAGCAAGATTCCATACTATTTTCCAAACTCCATGCTTTGAACTTTGGCAGCCACCTTGGCTTACTCCCACTTCTTAAAGCTTAGAGCCATTCAGGGTTACTTTTAGTCCCAATTTGGCCATAGATTGGTTGTCTTTCATGTTCTCATTTTAAAAAGTTATCAGTCTCTCAATTTGGACAAGTTCTTATGCTAATGGAGCAAGTCACTTCACTCTAAGATTCCTCCTCCATAAAACAAAGACTTCTACAATATCTTCCAAATATAATATTCTATGATTATGTGCATTTAAAGAAATAGTTTTAAAGGTTAGAAGAAAACAAAATGAAACTGCAGAGTGATCATGATGATATATAGGAGACTTTGCAATGCCTTCATGGTTAATCTAGCTCATGCCTCCATTCTTTCCATCTCCTACAGCTGTGTAGACCACACTCCAAAACTTAAGCTCTGGATGGCAGCCATGAGGGAAGATCCCATAGCATCACTCCTCATTACTGATGCGAAGACCCTTCGAGGTTTCTTAGATCTCTACTTGCAGAACAGCCCTGAGGCCTGTGACTATGGACTCTGATGGGGGCAGGAGTCAGCAATGAAAATATGTCTGATGTTTTCCTTCACTAAAATGAATAATAACATGCTTTTATTTTACCAATAAAAGCTGTCACTTCTCAGTGGCTCACCTTCTCTGATTTGACATCATGGCCTAACTGTGGGGTTTCCTCAAGGCCCTCCTGCAGAAATGTGAACACATTTCCTGTCTTAGGATGCTCAAATGACTCTAAGGGATCTGTCATAGTCTATGATGAAAACCTCTAAATCATCATCTCTAGTGAGAGCTGGACTTCAGTCTAGATTTCTAACTGTCCATAGGACATTTCCACTTGGATACTCTGTTGTCATTTTAGGAGATGCCCTTTCAAGTTTGTCTTCTGGGTTCTGAGTCAAGAAACTTTCAATTCCTTATTCTTTCCTTTCCATCATCAACTTATTTCACTACCTTTCTTATTCCCATTGTCACCACTAAAGACCAGACTCACATCACCTCATAGCCAGGTGACTAGGTGGCCTCCCATTTGGTGTCCCCATCTCCAATCTCTATCCCCTTCAAATCCTTCCTACTAAATCCCACAGTGGGCACACAGCAGGTGTCCCATATAGATAATTAAATACTTTGAAGACCACATCCGTCAATACAGTATGTAAGGCTGGATGAGTAATGCAGAAATATTAATGCCATCTTCCATACACTTCTATAGCTCATTGGGCTTCTCACTATTTAATTTTTATGATCACATCACCTCCATAAGAAGGCAGGTCGGAGAGCATCATTTCATTTTACAGATGATTCAACTAAGGCCCCAGCGTTAAGTAAGGCCTTAAGATGCTGGCAGAAAGACCTGCAGAACACACCCAGCACACTGCTCTTACTATCAGAATTAGGGGGCTGTCGACCCGCCCAATACACGCTGGTTTCCTGTACTTAAACTTAAGAGCGCATAACAATCACCTAAGGCTCACTGCTGGATTTCGGATCAGTAGGTCCGGGGTGGGCCGGGAAATCCATATTTGAAATGAGCTCCCCGCTCCACGGTGATGAGGGCGACGCAAGGGCCGCACCCTGAGAGGCAGCAGAGAACCAGTTGACTTCACAAACGGCCTCCTGCCGCCCACTGTCACCACCAACGCCCAGGCTCCGGGCGGACCCATCTCTGCCGCCGTCCGCCTGCCCCACCCTCCAGGCCCGGGTCGGCTACATGCGGACGCCAGGTGGACTTACACCCGGGCGCCAAGGTCCTCACCCAGCCACCACTTGGCTTCCACACGGACACGCGCAGGGACTCACGACTCCAGGAGCTTGTAACGCGGCCGCCGATTGGCTCACTCGGCATTGCTAGGCCGGAGCGTTTCCAAAGGCTTCGAGGATTGGCTGAAGCTCTGGACGCTGCGGCCAGTTGGCGGGTAGGATTCTAAGGGGCGGGTTCTGCTTGGGCCCCGCCTCCCTCTGCGGCCACTGCCTCTCCACTGTCGGTTCTGCGTGCCACGGGGCCAGAGGTCGCTCGGGGGTGTCTCTCCATTCACCGCCACCGGGTGGGCCGGTCAGGCCTGTGCTGCGTTTGAAGAGAAGAGTGGGTTGAGGTTAATTCTGAATTTGGGGATTTTTCACGAATTTCGGGGCCCAGAATAGGATTGCCAACTTTATTTTGCCTAACACCTTTAAAAGAAAGTCCAACTACTTTATCAAAGTTTCATCAAAGATTTTTAACATCAAAAAACGTACAAGGGTTATAATCTAAGGCTAAGAAACACGTCTTTGAAGCGAATATATTTAACGTAAAGAAAAAAACCCAAATTCATTAAGTTGTTATGTTTCTGATTTGGCTGGAGACAGGTAAAAAAGCCCGCAGATCACTAGTTGTCAGCGCTGCCTCTTGGCACCGCTAGTTTGGCTACATTATAAGGCACTGGCAATCTGGGGAATTTGGTCTCTGAGAATGTCCTGTCTTTGTGAGGTCTATGGGTCTTCCCTGCTACATTCAAATAATAATAGCTAATGTTGAATGCTTACTAGATAATAGAAGAACGCTAAGTATTAAATGCTTCTCATCCACTATTTGAATTAATCCTCTCCAAATCACGTGATGTATTGGTACTATTAGATCTGATTTACGGATGACAATACCGGGGCACAGAAAGTTGTGATTTGCCCAAAGTCAACCAGCTAGTAAATGCTGAAGAGGAGATTCAAATCCAGCCTGAACTCACAGTCATTTAGACCCTTCTTGAGATAAGAACTTACACATGCTTCTGCCCCGGTCTCTTTTTTGTTCATCAGCTCTTAGCATTTAGAGCTTGAGCCAGGAGAGGCTTTTTGACACACCACTATAATGCCTGGGATTTAACAGGAAGTGTTGATGTTCCTTTTCCAAACTCAGTGTGTTTTGTTTGATTTTACAAATGTTTGACTTTGGCTGATTTCAGGATCTTGAAAATCTGCGTTTGTTCATTTAAATGTTATTATATCAAAATGTTTAAATTTTTTTTTCTTTAATTCCTCAAGCTGTAAAGAAAAATAGTGATAGGAAAGCAGAATCAAGTACTTAAAAAGAAACTCACCTTTGACTCTGCTTTCCCTAGTGGGAAGATGAAGTTCCTCCTCTGACAACTTTAGTATAATTACTATGTCCCAGATCTGTGGTTGTGTGTGTGGGAGGAGATTCGATGAAGGTGGGCAAAAGGTACCAACTTACAGTTATAAGATAAATAAGTACTGGAGATGTAATGTATAACAAGTTGACCATAGTTTACACTGCTGTATGGTATATTTGAAAGTTGCTAAGAGAGTAGATCCTAAAAGTTCTCATCATGAGGAAAAAAATCTTTTTTTATAACTATATGAGGAGATGGATGTTAACTAAATTTATTGTGGTAATCATTTCACGATATATGTATGTCAAGTCATTATGTGGTGCACCTTAAAGTCATACAGAGCTGTGTGTCAATTGTAGCTCGAGAGAACTGAAAAAAAAAAAAATGTCCCAAAGACATTACAACACAGAATTCCCTATAATCCTAACTTCCTGGGAACAAGTCCTGAATCTAGGCCCATCTGAAGATAGAGCCTTTTCCCTCACTTATCCCACTTTGAATTTGAACAATATCTGAACACCAGGTAACATAATCTTTCATGTAAGTTAGGCTTCTGAAATATTACGAGGAATGTCCTTCAGTTTCTACCACTATCAGAGATTGGTATGACAAAAAAATTTTGAAAAACTGCAAAATGCAAACTCCACTTCCTCTCCTCTTCTCAAAACAGAGTCTTGTGAATCGAGTGAAGAAATTACTTCTGTAGTGGCATTCTCTTCCTAGAAGGCTTAAGTCATTATCACCCATGACAAAAGTTCCCCACGTTTTCAAAACAGATCCGATTATATTTCAGGTAGCTGGCAACCAATTTGGAGTAGGTTTAGTATGGCCTTACTACCATTGGTTTCTTGCTTGAGTGAGTCAGTATAACAGATGTGTAAACATGATATAATAACAGAGAAGGAAAATTTGCAAAGAGGATTTCAGAGAGGTACGTATTGGATCTTAAAAAGGAAGTAGGGATAAGCTTAAAGGTCATAATTAAAATCTTTCCAGGGAAACCATAGTGTTCAGTGGTAAGATTAAAAACCACATTACTGAAACGTAGCCTGCAGCGTTCAACCCATTCAGCTGGCGTTAAACTGGTAACTGATGAAGTTAGTATTCTGGGTTGATTCTGGTTTTAATTCTAATGTGCTTGGCAAAGCTGAATTGCAGTGCATTTCATCTTTGTGGATATAGTGTTAGGATGCACTATGCTGTTAAAAATGTGTTCTAATTTACCGATATTAGTCATTAATTTTGAAGTACACTGAGCTCTTACTGTGCTGAGGATGGCCTGTATGATTTCATTCCACACTGAAAACCCTTCAAGTAGGTACTATTAGTATTCTCATTTTACAGGTGAGGAAGATGAAGGTCAAAGAGGTTAGATAGCTTGCCTGCGTGCCAAAGCCAAGGTTTGGGTATAGTGCCAAGTGAGAACCTTGACATCTTATGGCTTCCCTTCAGCAGAAGAACTGTTTCCATCCCTCTGTCTCTTCTTCCCTAACTACACTAAATAGACTTGCATTTCAGAACATTACTTCCCATATACAGGTATACTTTTAATAACCAATATTTTCCAACTCTCAGAGCTGGTTTCCTTTAAAAGGTGGGAATGAGAAGAAAAAGCTTAGAAATGCATTCTCTTCTGACAAAGGAAAAAGCTGTGGATCCAAGAACCTTTTACTTTACAAATGGAATTCCCAGTTGGCCATTGCTATTCAATCATTGTCAATATACACCAGGGATGGGCAAACTAAGGGCAGTAGTCCAAATCCAGCCCACCGCTGGTTTGTGTACAGTCCAAGAACTAAGAATAGTTTTTACATTTTTAGATGGTTGAAAAATAATCAAGAGAAAAACCATAATTTGTGACACATGAAAATTATATGAAATTCACTGAGTGATTCCTAATATAAACTATGGACTTTGAGTGATAATGATGTGTCAGTGTAGGTTCATTGATTGTAAGAAATGTACCTCTCTGGTATGGAATGTTGATGGTGGGGAGGCCATGCATGTGTGGGAGTAGGGGGTATATGGGAAATGTCTATAACTTCTGCTCAGTTTTGCTGTGAGCCCAAATCTGCTCTGAAAATAAAGTCTATTAAAAAATACTATATATGTGTGAAATTCAAATTCAGTGTCCAAAAAAATGTTTTATTGGGGCATAGCCACACCCATTCGTTTTTATATTATCTATGGCTGTTTTCACCCTATGAGGGTAGAGTTAAGCAGTTGAAACAAGATGGCTTGAAAAGCCTAAAATATTTACTCTCTTGACTTTTATAGCAAAAGTTTGCCTGTCTCTGGTGTAGATTAAGATCCTGGCTGGAGTGCTGCCCTTGGAGTCCAACTTCAAGGCTTCATAAGCCTCCCTCTCCTTCTTACTAGTTGTGAAGCTTTTTACAGGTGACTTAACCTTGCTGGCCTCAGTTTACTCATCTGTTAAAATGAAATAATAATAGAACCCTTATAGGACTGTTTTAAGGATTAAATGAGTGCATACACAAAAAGCATAAAATGTTAGTAACAACTTATTTTGATTTTGAGTATTTCACATTCCTCTTATGGCCTTCCCTTTTAGAATCTGGATATATTCTCTCTCAACTGTTTGAAATCTGCATTCTTTATGTGAGGGATTCATTTGTCTGCCTAGGTGCCTTCCAGAAGCTCTCACGTGATGTGGTTACATTTGTTGCTTCTATTTTACCACCCAGTTTGTCCTTCTTAATAAAAATTAGCTCCAGATTAGTAGTTATCCTGTTCCTTTCTCTATCTTCCAAAATGCACAGTTGTCAGCATGGCAAGTCAAGAACCAATTTCTCTTTTCCAGTACCAGATTTCTTTTCAGAGAACATTTATTCAAACATTTTTGCCACTCCCCAATTCTTATAAAACAACAACTTGCCGTATCTCACGTGAAATCACTCTGAATGATTTAGCAAAAAACGTAATTGAACCACTATTCTGAAGATTTTCAAAGATTCTTATTCAGTAGAAAAAAAATGTGAACACTATTAATCACTATTAATTTCTGGATAGATTGGAATTCCAAAGCCCAAATGTGCCCATTCATAAGGTGCATAATTAGGTTCTGTCATTTTTAATAAAGATATGTAGATTCAGCTACCATTTGTTGAGCAGCTATTATGTGCTGTATCTTTTCCGGGACTTAGATCCTCTCCTCTCCACACTGTTGCCAGCTGTAAAAGCCAAGAGAATGAGTCAGGCTTTGGAGTTTTAAAATTCTTCAACCCAACTAGCTGGTCACTTTGGGCAAATAATTTCCTTTTTCTGAGGCTGTTTTCTATTTTGTAAAATAGGAATAGTACTAGCTGCCTAACTGAGTAGTTGTGGGAATCAAATAAGGTAGTCCGTGGAAATCATTCAGTCAGTGTGAGTGAAACACATAATACTTCTCCTTTTTACCTGTCAATCCTACGAAATCCATTTACAAGCAATTCCCATTTCAGCTCGGCTCTGCAAAATTAAAGGAGTTATCTTTCCGCTTGCTAAATTTCAGGATCTCAGCCTATCAGGGTCAAGCAAAGGCAGCTACCTCCCTTATCTCATGTAGATGGAAAAGCTATCCAAGTGGCCCCTGAATGGCTGTGCTGTTGGCAATGTGTCCTTCACAATTAAAAAGGATTTTCTTTGAAATTTATGCTGAGGGTGTGGAGAGAGCTCACAAATGTGTCTTTGCCTCTAGGTATCCTGTTTCTATTCGTTACCAGTTTTTCAGAGCTTGGGTGAAATCTCACAAATAGGGCCAGAACTAGGGTGAGGCAAGTGAGGAGTCGAGGGCACAAAACGTAAAGAGGCGCTCCTTCTCAGCGTCGTGCGAGATCTCAACACTAACAAGTTTTTCCTTCTTATCTGCCATATCATGAGGAAGTTTGGCCTTATTTTAAAAAGGAAAAAACCCCTACTCATTATACAGAGGATGTGTCCAATTAGAGACGCAGGAGGGAGGGCTTAGAATAGTAGAGAAAACAATAGCGTTACCCTGGTCAATTTTTATTCAACTCCCTTGAAATACGTGCCGGATGGAGTTTAAATGCCTGTTCCTTGCGGATTCTTGACGTCGAGAAGAGACCCCACCGAATGGTGTACGCACGTTTTCAAAGCAAGGGGTAATTTTCAGAGTTTTTGCTCACTCCTGCTACTCTTTGGCTTCTGAATCTGGGGCGATGTCTCTCTAGGTTAAGTTATCCTAGCTCTGGTCCCAGATCATTTCCTCTCTGCCCCGCCAGAACCTAGTCGTTCAAAAATTGAATTTGGGGCGGGAGGCGCGCGCTGGAGCGCAGCTGTCGCTGGAGCCTGCGGTGGCGAGGAGCGGCAGGGCAGCGGCTGTGAGCGCCGGGCGATGCGCAGACGCCTGGAGACCATGGCTGAGGATGCGACCAGAACCTTAGGGAAAGGTGAGTCCTCTCGACAGCGGTCCGCAGGCGGGGGGCGCCGCATGGCTGGGATGTTGCCTCCGGAGAAGGGGCTGCCCGGCCTTGGTCCCGAGACCAGCGCGGCGGGGAGGGACTTGAAGGGTTCCTTTGCGCAAAAACCACGTGCAAAGTGCCCTCTCTGGGACTCCGGAGGTTGAGGGCGCGCAGCCCTCTTGGGGTTCCGGGTTGGGAAGTGAGCCCCTCTCCCCACTGGTCTAATCCACCTCTCCGTCCCCCTTCCCCCCGCAGGAAGCGTCCCCCCGGGGCCGGTCCCAGAGGGCCTGATCCGCATCTACAGCATGCGGTTCTGCCCCTATGCGCACAGAACGCGCCTCGTCCTCCAGGCCAAAGGCATCAGGTGAGGAGCCGGAGGCCAGCGCCCCGCAAGCGCAGGGAGATGTGTAAAATCCGGGGCCCCGTGCTCAGATTTCAGAGGGGTTCCGTCTCTTTCTTCTGAGTCCAAGTGAATAAATGATTAGCAAAAGGCGAGATTTTTAGCGCGCGGTCCTGAAGTGCAGAGCTCATGCGGGGCCGTGTCTGTGAATGAAACTTTTAGAACAACTCAGAGTGAACTGAATGATGGCTCTGGTGAGCTGGTTCCCTCCCATAATGCTTGTGAAGGATGGGCGTAGCGGAGGCCACCGAGGCCTTCTCTGCTCTTTGGAATGTAGCCCCCACCCCCGCCCCTACCCCAGGCACCTTCAGATCAACTCTGTTGTCTTCTTATTGCGCCTGTTGCATCCAACATTTTCTTATTTGTTTATCCATCTTTCCTCCACACCCCCAGCCCACTTCCACTCACCCCCCTCAAATGTAAGTTCTCGAGGGTGGGGACTTTTTCTCTTGTACTCGTGGGCTAGAAGAGAGCCTGGCATAGTAGGTGCTTAAAAATGTTTTTTGAATGAATCAACAAATAGTTCTAAACAATGAAATGGAAGGAACTGCTGTCAAGAGGTGTCTTGAAGGTCCTGACATACCTGAGAAATGGGTCCATATCCTTCCAGAAGGAATTTTGCCAGACTAGCTCTTGCAAAAGAGGTCTGGATTTGGAAGGCAGAGCAACGTTGTGGAATGGGCCCAGCGTGATGCAACAGGCCTCAAAGCTGAAGTGCTGAGGCCGTGTTCTTGACTCTTGTCTTGGAGAGGCCATCATTAGAGGGTGACTTCGGGGTGTCAGAGAAGTACAGAGACTAATATAGAGACATTTTAGATAAAATTGTGTAATTCTGCTTTGTTGAGTGTATGTGGCATATATTTCCAGATTCTTCCCTCTTGCTCAGTGCTAGTTGGCCCTAAGTTTACCTGTTTAAAATAACAGTAGCTTGATGTTTTACCCATAGTCATAAGTTGGCAGCTTAGGAACTAATGTCATATTTCTTTAGGGCAGGGTTCTCAACCGTGGCGCTATTGACATACTGGGTCAGATAATTCTTTGTTGTTTGTGTGTGGTGGGGGTGGGGGGAGGCTGTCCTGTACGTTGTTGGGTGTTTAGCAGCATCCCTGGCTTCTACCCATGACAACTAAACAACGTCGCCTCTGGTAACATTATGGGCTTGAACCTCTCATAGTAATAATTAATAACAATAAGAGGAATACAAAGTTATTGCTTGTTTATGTTTCTAGGCACTATCCTCAGCACTTTATACAAATTCACTTACTTGATCCTCACAACTATGCCAAGAGATGGGTACAATTATTATCCCCATTTTACACTTAAGGACACTGAGCACAGAAAGGTTAAGGAATTTGGCCAAGAACACAAGCCAAACTGTCCAGACCCCAGGCCATCAGATGCCAGAATTCATGCTCGGAATGCTAACATTGACCATTCTCTGTTGTGACCTGTTAATATCAGATTTGTATTTTCAAGCTTTAAAATGTACGAAACTCTGTACTGCTGAGGTTAAGCACGAGAGCCCGGAGTCAGACTTCCTGGGCTCTGGTCTTGGCTCTGCTCCTTCCCAGTGGTGATATTGGCAGGAGATTCAACCTCTTGGAGCCAGGAATCACAAGGAGCAAACAAGACAAGGTATAGAAAACAGTGAACACATCTTACTGTAGGGATGCAGACGATGTTATGTACTTTTCTTTGTAAAAAACCTAAACTTTAAAAAACTTAGTGCAAATTTAAATTTTATAAATTGACCTCTTTTGCTTTCAAGATGAGCGTCTGCTTGAATAAACCTCTAATGTTTGTTCTGTCTTGTTTTCCCTTTGCTTATTAAGACATGAAGTTATCAACATTAACCTGAGAAACAAGCCTGAATGGTACTACACAAAGCACCCTTTTGGCCAGATTCCTGTGCTGGAGAACAGCAAGTGTCAACTGATCTACGAATCTGTCATCGCTTGTGAGTACCTGGATGACGCTTATCCCGGCAGGAAGCTGTATCCATATGACCCTTATGAGCGAGCTCGCCAAAAGATGTTATTGGAGCTATTCTGTAAGGTATATCCACTTTTTTAAAAAGCCACTTACACTCTATTTTTCTTTGTGTGTCTTTCCCAAACTTCAATCCATTTTTAAAACCAAATCACTGGTGAAACTGTTTTGTTTAAATACTACGTATGCCTTAGGAGGGTAACTGGTACAGAATTACAGTAGGACTGCCACCTCTGATATTAAAGGTTAAAGGCTTAGCTGATAGCACTTTTCCATTTCATTAGCCATCTCCAGAGGTATGGTTATGGCATAATTATGACTGTGTGACCTGAGATAGGAATATTGAAAGAGCTGAAAACTGGTGATGCTTTAAAGGGAAGATGTCTAAGGTTTCAGGTAAAAAAAATATTGGGGTGTGGAGAAGGTAATGCACTATGCCCTTTATGCAGAGCAAGAGTGCCGACTGCCCAGGAAATGTGAAGAAGAGAGAAAAGGGGCACCTGTTGATAATGGGAGAAAAAATGATGGAGAAATTTTAAGATAGTTCTCTTTGAAAATAAATAAAAATAACTCAATGATATTAATAGCTGACATATACTGAGCACTTATGAGGTGCCAAGCACTGTTCTCGCTGCTTTGTAAAGGTTAACTCATGTAACCTGCACAACCGCCCTTTAAGGTGGGTACTATTATTGTACCCATTTTTCAGATAAGAACACTGAGGCTTAGAGCAGTTAAATGCCTTGCCTAAGGCTGTACAACATGGTAGTAGCTGCTCAAGTAAGGAGCACTGCGGAACCCCTTTTAAAGCACCTTGTTTTACCCGGGTGCTATGACACGTGGATTCCTGGAACCACAGAGATACCCCTTAGAGGGAGCTGGGGTGCGTGGACGTGAGTGTTGGCCTGTTAAGTTGGAGTGACAAAGCTTTTGCTGCCTTTTTAGGCAGAGCAGGAGCACGGAGTTCCCGCAGACTTCTCCATTAAGAACCTGTGTCCTCTGATTAGGTGCCACATCTGACCAAGGAGTGTCTGGTAGCACTGAGATGCGGGAGAGAATGCGCTAATCTGAAGCTAGCCCTGCAGCAAGAATTCTGCAACCTTGAAGAGGTACAAAGAGGGGCCCCTCTCCTGGTCAGATACAGGGGAAGAGGCGATGCAGGGTCCCTCATCTGGTCACCCTGACACCCTCTGCTTTCACAGACTTATTTTTTCTGCCAGACTTTGATAAGTTCAGCTACTAGTCATCTGATTTTAACTGTGGGTGCTTGCCCTCTGCTGACCTGCTCTGAAATTATTCTTGAAAATCTGTGAAGGAGTTGGGAGAGGACATGCGATGAATTTCCTCCTTCCCTTGAGTCACCACTTATCTTATGTATCTCCATATGGCTCTGTAGCTTCTGCCAGTGAAGCCGAGGTCTATATTGGTTAGGAATTGTGTTTGGCTGCTAGTAAAAGGGACCTAACTACTGTAAATTTATCTTATAAGGGTTTATTCTCTCACATAAAAAAGCCAGAGGTTTAGGGCAGTTCAGGGCTGTTTTGATGGCTTCTTCATAAGTTACCAGGGACTGAGGTTTTTTCTCTCTTTCTGCTCTGTCGTCTTTCGTGCAAGCCTTTCGTCAAAATGAAAGATATGACAAGGTGACAAGATAGCTGCTGGAACGGCAGCCATCACATCCAAGTTCCCGGTTGTGGAAAGGAGAACAGAAAAAGAAAAAATGGGAAATGACCAGTCTCCCTTAAAGGACAGTCTCCAAAGTCCTACCCAATGACTACTTAAATCTCATAGGCCAGAACTTAGTAGTAGGGTCATCTGTAGGGGAAGCTGGAAAATTTAGTGTTTTAACTGGGGACACCCTGAATAAAATCAGGCTTATGTAATTAAGAAAGAAGGGGAAAGTGGCTATGGGTGGGCAAGGGGCAATATCTACCAGTAGATCCTTTATTAACCTGGCTGTAATAGGGCTACTTACCCCTTACCTTTAGAATAATCTTGAAGGTGGTTCTTTGACTTCCTTTATCTTTGTTCCAGAAACTGATATGTTCCCTTTCTGTGTGGGTTGTAACTCTCTTGGCAGCCAGAGAACGCCGCTATTTTTATCTCCTCAGGGAAGGCTGATTATATTAATATTCTTCCATTTGACCTTTGTCAAGTGGAAACAGATTAAATTTATTTACTCTTGCAGCTGCCTGTCTTAGATTTGTACAATTGCAGTACTTAGGGGTGATTAATAGTAGTATGTAAGAAGTGTAAACCTTTGGTCCTGAGACCACTGACTATTATCTTGATTCTGAGGAGTCAGTATGATGTGGTGGAAAGAGTCTTGGATCCTAGGCTTGGCTTTACCAGATTCCAGAACTTTGGGCAAGGTCCTAGACCTCTCTGTGCCTTAGTTTCTGCATTTATAGAACAAGGGAGTGTTTTGAAAGGTGTGTTCCTCAGAGCCTCCAGGTTCTGCAGAGGGACCATCCTGGGAAGGGAGGCTTGGTCGTGGTTCCAGATCCTGCTTCTCTCAGACCAGCCTTGCTTTCATTGCCACATTTAAGATACCTAATAAGATTGCATCTGGAGAAGAAGGGGAACCACTGCTTTCAAAAATAAGTTTGAAAGCTCTCGTGTGTAGAGAATTTTTAAGGTCTTTATTTTAAAGATTAGCTGAACTGATTCCATCATGCCTGGTTACCTTCTTAAAAATAAATGCTGAGCCAGGGAAAGGAGCTGGGAAACAAAACTCTTTGAATCAAAAGATCATTGAAAACATATTTTGACCTGTCTCCCTCCTACTCTGCATTTGGTTGATGGATGAACTTTGTATATTACACATTGCTAAATAAGTGTATAATATTATGATGGAGGCATGGTTCTCTAGTTGGGGCTCTTCCAGAGGAAGTGTGCCCATATTTCCGTGCCATGCATTATGCTGCAAGTACACTGCATACACCGTCTCATTCAATCCTTCCAACCACCCTCTCAGGTAAACAGTACTATCCCTGCTTTGTGGATTGGAGTGGCCTCTCTGTGCAGGCTCTGAACTAGGTTCTAGGAGTACAGAAATTAAAGACCTTCAAGGGGCTCAAGCCTGGAGGGGGGGACAGACTGTTAAACCCATTTGAAACCTAGGTGTATTGAGTGCTGGGCTGGAGAAATGCCCAAGAGAGAGCTGGTGGAGTGGGGGTGGATTATGCCTCTCTTGACTTCTCCAGGGTGAAGTAGAGGCACGGGGGAGAGAGACTAGTGTGTTCAGCAAACAATAAGCAGGGAGTGGTTGGTGACCAGGGAGTTGCCGATAAGGGGTGAGTGTGGAAGTGGCCCAGAATCCGACACTAAAGGGCCTTTTCCACTGTGCCAAGGAATTTGAACTTTATACCCAAGTTGATGGGGAGTAATCGAAAACTATTATGAAGGGAGTGGTGTGCTCCCTCTTGCTTTTAAAAAATATTTCAGCCCAACAACCATGTGGGGCATGCATGAAAGGGAGAAATTGGGGGACAGGGGAGGGACAAAGGGGACCACACTAAGAAGGGTTGGAGAGGGAGATTCAAGTGGGGAGATTTTCAGAGAGTAAGATGAGAGGGAATCTGGTGAGAGGTAGCAATTGTCGAGGATGGTTTCCACTCTTCTGGCCAGTAAATGTGGTGCTTTTCACCGACAGTTGGCAGGAAGATCAGTTGTGCTCCGTGTGAGGTGCTGATGGGATGTTCATGTGGAAACCGAGCTTGGGAAGGTAGCCCGTGGGTGTCCGAGGCCTCCGAAGGTCTTACTGCCCGGGGGCTTGACTTGCCAAGGACAGTGCCCCTCTTCACACATGTGACTTGGCATTAACAAGCAGGGCTGTCTCTCTTTGTTGAATTAGGGCTAGTGGAGGAGGTGAAGCTACTCAAACAGAGCCACAAAATGCATCGATTATAAGAACAAGAATTGAAATTCCGTGTTTTACCTTTGTGGCTGCCATTCAACCAGAGAGATTAGGAAATAACCAGTGGTGTGGTGATAAATGTTTAACAACTGGCTCCCTCTGAAAAAAGAAGAAGAAAAAAGCCCTGATTTGTAGCATTTGCTGGCTTCATTGGTGTAAATACTCCCACCAAAGGCTGATTTTAACCTATCAGTGTGAAATCTCAGAGTTGGGAAGAGATGTGGGCAATCAGCCCTCTCCAGCACATCACTGAATAACATGTGTCCACTTTATGGTCAGTGGACAAGTCCTGGAAATAACTGTTAACTAGCCCAGGTTAAGGTAGCTTTCACTGATGCTATTTAAAGACCGTGGAATATTCAGCTTTGTTCTAACCGATTTGAATGCGGTTTTTGTCTCATAAAATGTTAGCAAGAATTGCTACAACTACAATGTAGGCCATATCAGAATCTGAAACATGCCCAACGAGCTTGAATTATTTGATCCATTCCTCTAAATACCAATATATCGACTCTAGGAGATTCTAGTGAAACGGAAACTTGTCAGAATAGTTCTAATAGAGATGATCCCCTGACTTACGTGACTCTTTCGCATGGTTTTGTACAATCAGGATTTTCTGTGAGCTGAGAGTGTATCAAATACACATGGGCTTTCTGAGTGATAAGCAAGTCAAGATACCAGTGTATAACCTCCTGCCATGTTATCCTCAAGCAAAAGGCTCAGTTTACCTTTTGCAGCCTTAAACTCGGACACTTTCTTCTTTTGAAATAAATGCCATCGGACTTTTTAAGTTTTTTCTTAGAAAATCCAATTTCATCAAAGTTAAAGATTTATTGCACTTGTTATAGAACCACATTTTTGTGTCGTATTTTTACAATTCTTTGAGATACATGACTGGTGCTTTTATTACTGAACCAGCAGCCTCCCCACTTGGTTTCCTGTTCTGAACATTTTCATGAGTTTTAAAACGACTGGAATGCCCTTCTGTAATCACACTTTCTGTCTTCAGAGCGATTTTCTAGCCTTTACTGAATCATTAATCCGAGCAGCATACTTTTTTAAGCTTTATTCTTCTTTTGTGTTTGTCATTGACTTTTCCATTTCCGAATAGCACCTGAGCCCACCTTTGTTTTATGTTTGTGGATTGGAATGTGGCAGGACCTCTCAGTGGCTCTGTTTGTGCCAGTGCCTTCATTCTGGATGTTGTCGTTGTGGAAGTGGTCAGCCGAGTCCAAGTGCAGCAAAGGACAGGGTTTGGCCAGATTTCTGCGATGCTTTGGATGTTTGCTCTAATTCAGCATTCCGGTGCTTATGAATTCTACATCCTGGCTATTGCTTGATCCCTTACTAGTCACCATCAGAAATCAATACGGGGGAGTGAGAGGGAGTAACATAGATAACTCTGGAATAACACTGAGGGAGTGAGAACCTGCCCAGTAACTGAGGCCTGCAGCTTCTGGCGGCCACAGGACAATTTATGCTTTTAATTCTTGGCATTCACTGGCCTGCTTTGTGGTATTTTACTTTGCATTTTTGTGCAAAGTTTCCCACATCACCAAATTTGATTCCATGCCTTATATGTGTATCAGTTTGCATGAGGTCACATTTGCAAAAGTTGTATGTACATCACCCAGGAGCATCTGTGGTTAAATATTTTCTTGATTCAAAATTTCACCCATAATCTTAATTTTTATTTATTTATTTAATTAAAAAATTTTGGGGGGCCGGCCCCATGGCTTAGCAGTTAAGTGCGTACGCTCTGCTACTGGCGGCCTGGGGTTCGGATCCTGGGCGCGCACCAACGCACCGCTTCTCCGGCCATGCTGAGGCGGTGTCCCACATACAGCAACTAGAAGGATGTGCAACTATGACATACAACTATCTACTGGGGCTTTGGGGGGAAAAAAAAGGAGGAGGATTGGCAATAGACGTTAGTTCAGAGCCGGTCTTCCTCAGCAAAAAGAGGAGGATTAGCATGGATGTTAGCTCAGGGCTGATCTTCCTCACAAAATAAATAAATAAAGGTAAAAAAAAAAATTTTTTTTTTTTTTGCTGAGGAAGATTCGCCCTGAGCCAACATCTGTGCCAGTCTTCCTCTATTTTGTATGTGGGTCAACGCCATAGCATGGCTTGACAGGTGGTGTAGGTCTGTGCCTGGTAACCGAACCCACGCACCTGGGCTGCCAAAGTGGAACATGCTGGACTTAACCAATATGCCACGGGGCTGGCCCCATAATCTTAATTTTTAATCTGTCCTTTCTCCTCTCCAAAAAGAATACATTTGCCCAATTAGATTATATTGTCTTGGTTAAGTTTTGCTATTTTTCTTTCTTAATTTTTATTAATTTCAAAAATGAAATTATTTATATATTATTTAATTGTTTCTCCTTTGCTGTCACCAGGACGTGAAGGAAAGAAAGTTTATACCTGGCTAATGTTCACTGAAAATAATTTTCTTTTCTTTTTTTTTTTTTAATTTTTTGTTTATTGTAGTAACATTAGTTTATAACATTGTATAAATTTCATGTGTCCATCATTGTACTTCTATTTCTGCATGGATTATATCATGTTCTCATGTTCACCATCCAGATACTAATTACAACCCATCACCACACACATGTGCGTAGTTATCCGTTTTGCCCTCCTCCCTCCCCCCTGGGAGGGAGGGAGTACCAGGAGTAGTACTAGAGTACCAGGGGAACTCTGGTAACCACCAGTCGCATCTCCGTCTCCATGTGTTTGTTTGTTGTTGTTATTGTCTACTACTTAATGAGTGAGATCATACAGTATTTGACCTTCTCCCTCTGATTTATTTCACTTTGCATGATACCCTCAATGTCCATCCATGTTGTCACAAATGGCTGGATTTCATCGTTTCTTATGGCTGAGTAGTATTCCATTGTGTATATATACCACATCTTCTTTATCCATTCGTCCCTTGATGGACACTTAGGTTGCTTCCAAGTCTTGGCTATTGTGAATAACGCTGCAATGAACACAGGGGTGCATGTATCTTTACTCATTGGTGTTTTCAAGTTCTTTGGATAAATACCCAGCAGTGGAATAGCTGGATCATGTGGTAGTTCTATCCTTAATTTTTTGAGGAATCTCCATACTGTTTTCCATAGTGGCTGTACCAGTTTGCACTCCCACCAGCAGTGTATGAGAGTTCCCTTCTCTCCACATCCTTTCCAACACTTGTTGTTTTCTGTCTTGTTAATTATAGCCATTCTACGGGTGTGAGGTGGTATCTCATTGTAGTTTTGATTTGCATTTCCCTGGTAGTTAATGATGTTGAACATCTTTTCATGTGCCTGTTGGCCGTCTGTATATCTTCTTTGGAGAAATGTCTGTTCAGGTCTTTTGCCCATTTTTTAATTGGGTTGTTAGTTTTTTTGTTGTTGAGATGCATGAGTTCTTTATATATTTTTGAGATTAACCCCTTATCAGATGTATGGTTTGCAAATATCTTCTCCCGGTGGTTAGGATGTCTTTTCGTTTTGTTGATGGTTTCCTTTGCTGTGCAGAAGCTTTTTAGTTTGATGTAGTCCCATTTGTTTATTTTTTCTATTGTTTCTCTTGCTCGGTCAGACATGGTGCTTGAAAATGTGTTGGTAAGACTGATGTCAAGAGCGTACTTCCTATGTTTTCTTCTAGAAGTTTCATAGTTTCAGGTCTTACATTCAAGTCTTTAATCCATTTTGATTCAATTGTTTCTCCTTTGCTGTCACCAGGACATGAAGGAAAGAAAGTTTATACCTGGCTAATGTTCACTGAAAATAATTTTCTGTAGCCTTTTGTGTATGGCAAACTATTTACATGCTAAATTTATTGTTTTTTTAATCAACTAATTTAACACATCCACAAACTAAATTCATTGCTACTAGCTATTTTCTGTAACAGCTTTACTGAGATATAATTCACACATCATAAAATTCACCGTTTTCAAGCGTACTGTTCAGTGGTTTTTAGTATTTTCACCGAGTTGTGCAATCATCACCGCTATTTAATTTCAGAACATTTTCATCATCCCAAAAAGAAACCCCTTAGTCGTTAGCAGTTGCTTCCCATTTCTTCTCAACCCTCCCAGCCATAGGCAACCACTGATTTACTTTCTGTCTCCATGGATTTACCTGTTCTGGATATTTCATATAAATGGAATCATGCAGTGTTAGCCTTTTGTGAGCCTCTTTTACTTAGCATAATGTTTTCAAGGTTCATCCTTTATTCCTTTTTATGGCTTAATAACATTCCATTGTACGGATACCACATTTTATTTATCCATTCATCAGTTGATGGACATTTGGGTTGTTAGCAGTTTTTGGCTACGACAAATAATGCTGCTGTGAACATTCATGTACAAGTTTTCGGGTTGGACATATGTTGTCAGTTCTCTTGGATATGCTAGCTAATTTAGCATGTCTACTGACGTGCCATTTTTTAGTGTTAACCACCATTCTTTCACACTAGGGAACTGGTTATCCCTATTCACGATGATTGGTTGAGCAGTTTTTGTCCTGTGGCTAGTTTGGTAACTTCATTCGTTGTCCAATTCTGACAGCTGCCTTCTAGGTAAACTAAGATTTGCTGTATTTCTTTTAACAACTTTCTACTATACCCTCTCCCACCATGTAAATAATGGAATAATAATTATTCTTATTATTTACAAATTAATTTTACTCTTCTCCAATTATAGAGCCATACTTGTTCATTACAGAGAATTTGAAAAATATAGAAAAATATAGAAACTAAGAAAAAATTCATAATCCCACTATTCAGGAACAACCACTGTTATTATTTTTTTGTTTTCTGTGCTTTTCTTCTATGTATATTATTATGTAGTTGAAATTGTACTGTATATAGAACTTGGTTACCATTATGACATAAGGATTTTCCTCATATTTTAATAAATTCTATAAATGCTTATTTATATGTATAAGGGTGTTTATTAGAGCAGTGTAATTTATAATGGAAAATGATAAACCTTAATTAGGTTTATCATTAATTAATTAATTACATTAGATGGAGAATGGTTAAATTATATTCATCTTATAGAATTCTGTAGAGCAGTTAAAAATGACTGAGGTAGATCCTTGTGTATTGATATGAAAAGATTGCTTGGAAATATTTAAATGAATTACACAGTAATACAGATGGTATGATCCCATTTTTGTAGAAGAAAACAAAGCTTAACTATATATGTGTACATATACATGTAAATAAATACCTAGAAAAATGTCTGGAGAGACACACATCAAACTCCTACTAGTGGCTACTACTGGGAAGGGGATTAAATTAGCATTGGGCTGGGAAAGTGGTTAAGGGCAGGAATGGGGGAGAGAGGGTCTTTGCCTTTTGTACTGTTTTCTGTATTTGAATTTTTTTTTTAATATATAATGAGAATGTATTTATTACATGTGTAATTTTTTAAAATGGAAAAAAATCACTTTTCATTTGCCCTGCGTATAAACCCTGGTTATTTATCCAGCACTCTCATTAGAGGTGTTTAGATTGTTTCAGTCATTTACCGTTATGAATGATGCTGCAGGGAACAGCAGCTTGTTTGCATAAAAAGCATTTTCTCTATTTTAGAATATGTCCTTAGGCTGGACTTCCAGGAATGGAATTACCAGATCAAAGGGTATGAACACTTTGGAGGCTGGAGCTGTATGTTGCTAAACTGCTTCCCCAAAGACTGTGCTGTTTACCGTCCTTCCCCCTCCGGTTCCCCACCCCCACCCCCCACCACCACCACTAGCGCCCAGCAGTATTTGAAAATGCCCTTTGCACTAGTTCCTTTTCACTGTTGGGAGATTTCATTTAAAAAGATATTTCCCTGTTTTGGAGAGAAACAGTAATTTCTCATTGTTGATTTAGTGTGTATTTCTTTGGTTGCTAGTGAAATGGAAGATTTTCCCCCCAAATATACCATCTCTTTGTGTTTTGTCTTGTGAAAATCATCTGTTCAGAGGGTTTGCCCATCTCTCTCAAGGTCTTACTGATTTTCCATGTTGGTTGGCAAAGATTCTTTTTAAAGAGTTCTTTATGTATAAGGATATTTGCCTGTTTTTAGGATACATTTTTTTTTAACTTTTAATTTGGCTTATCTTTTTTGTACATACAGAAATATAACATTTAAAAATATTGTGCTATGAGTCTTTCCTGCTGTGATCTCTTCCACTGCTTTTATCATAGGAGGTCCTCTCCCCCTTCAGAGATTTGATAAATATTCATTTAATTTTCATTCACCATCCATCACTTTAAAGATATTTGGCTTGTCAAGCATTGCCCCACTAGCTTTTCCCTCCTACTATCTTACAAATATATTTTGACAAAAGAATTAAGCCCATTAAAAGGATTCCAGCATAGAATTTTCTGGGTGGTCCTTTAATCCCAAATGTTGGCAGTTGCATTCTGAATCTTCATGGGGACTCTAGGACTTGAGTGATGAGCAGCAGGAGGGGCGTGGTCTGCGCAAACCCTCCTTCTAAGCCTTCTTTCTGGAGGAGAAATGGTTTTATCTATTCTCCAGTTTTGTTGTATGTCCTTGGGTTGTTTTAAGGGAATCGGTTCATCGTGGTTAGTTCAGCCTCAGCTATACATCAGTGCAGCAGGGACCAGAAACTTGAAAACTTGAGAACGTCGCATTATCTTTTATGACCTTAAAAGATTCCTGCCCTGGAGTTGCGTAGTTTTCTGCTGCTTCTGGATAAGCGCCTGCATTGCTGATGTGCTGGCAGGTGGCTCTGTGCCTTTGGGGAGTGGGGTGGGGTGCTTCTTCTTAAGAACTATTTCCGTTAAGAAAACCGCTCTCTTCCTTCTCCAGCAAGGACAGGAGCGCCCGCTGCGACCACCACGCTGTCTGTCTTCGTTAGAGGCCGGGGACTTCTCGGCAATGGTGTAAATGACGGTGGTGCAGGGCAGTGGCCGCTTCAAGGTTTGAAGTGCAGTTACTGTAGCTGAGGCGGGGAGTCCAAGACTGCAGGCTGAAGCTTTTTAGGATACCTAGTTTGAGGAAGTCTGGGATTCGCTTCTCTTTATGATCTTGCTTGTCTCACAAAAACCTTAGAGATGTCTTTTTCCTCCTTGACGAACCTCCTGGGGGAGGCACGGCCAGTGCGCCTCACCACCAATGGCCACAAGGGGGAGCTCCGCGCGCTTCTTCCTTCAACTCGCGCTCTAGGGCGAACCTCCTTTGGTCCTCCTGGGGGAGCCCGAGAAGCGCTCGCAGATGAGGGGCCCTCCCATCCAGGCTTCTCACGTTCAGCGGGTGAAAGTAGTGTCCCTTCGTCATACCAAACAGCTCCTCCCTCTTCATTTGCGTGCTTATTCCTTATCCCTTGTGCCATCAAAAGCAACGGAAGGCTCTGTAGTTATTTTTTCAGTGAACTGGAGAACAGAAAATTTTAAAAATAGATTTTTGTAATACTCCAGGAAATCAAATAGCTTTTCCCTAAATATCTCAATTCTTAAGCCTGAATTGAACATGTATTAATACTTTAGGAAACCCGAGGGCTGGAAGCTAGAGCCTCAGTTCCCTCCCCTGGCTGTGTGTGGCTTCGTGGGGGATGTCTGGGGCCTTGGAAGAAAAGCATCTTCTAAGCAGGCTCTTTTGTCTTGGTGGATGATACCAAGGACAGTAGTTCTGAAAGTGAGGGATTCCATTGTGAGAGAAGCTATTCAACGTTAAGATTGGCCAATATCATGATATGTGGCAGGTGGGTGACAGAAAGAACTCAAAAGAGAGTTTTTAAAAAAGACGTTGGATATTGACATAACCACTGCTAAGTGGGTCGAGGTACAAGGGCAGCTTCCTATTCCATTTCTGATGATAAAACACTTAGGAAAGTTAAGACATTGGCAATTAAGACTGTCAGTTTATTTTACCTCTGACTATCCTAAAACCTGTCAGAGGAGCTAACTCGCGGTAAGCAAGGGACTCAGTTTAAACTGAGAACACAGAAGAACTATTTTAGTAAAGTTGACCAATGGAATAAAACAGGAAGGAGAGACTTTTGGTAATCTCTTTCACCGTGGTTATGTTGGCGTGTCACCTCCGTCAGTTTGGTGCTCTGGCAGAGCCCCTGATTGAGAAAGAGTGAGGAGGAATAGGACTGAGGAGGGAGTTCTCCTGGGGAAGCTCAGCTGGGCCAGTGCTGGGCTGTAGCAGAGTTCAGAGTTTGTTGGTTCTAAACTTTTTGCTGACACTTAAATTTAAAGAACAAGCACAGAATTCACAAGAGACTTGGGAAAGCTGCTGTGATTCTAGCCCTCATACATATGAATTTGAAGTTGAGTGACACAAGGGTTGACGCTGGTCTGGGAATTAGGAGAGTGGCGTTTTGTCTTAGCTCTGGCACTAACCGGAGAGCCCCTCTACCTCCCTGGGACTGCGCATCCTCCTCTGTAAGTGAGAGACAAGAATCTGCTCACCAGCATGTTTTTCTCTCCGCTTCAGCTGCCAGGAAACTCAAGTCAAATTCAAAGTTTTATTTAAGGAAGTCTGCAGGAGCCTTGGCTTGATAGCTTGATGCCATTTTATTTCCTTGTTTTGACCTTCTGTTCTAACTTTTATTTTTCCCTGAGCTTAGCATTGTATTATTTTTCATATTTCATATTTTATTGTACACATTTTTGTACATAAATAAATGGTAAAATGGGAGGGGAGTCACATTAGAGGAGTTCCAGCGGCCCTTCCAGTACCGATGGTCTGTGTGAGTCATTTCACATGTCTTGAGGGTACCAGGTTTGCATAGAAAGGAGTTCTCCTATGGAGGGTCCTAAAGACTTGAATAAAGCTCTAAGGAGGCCTGGCCAGGATGTTCTCCTACGTCACTGGGAGGTGTCTGTGAAGGAGCCAGCACTCTATGCTGGTTTACAGGAAGACAGCTTTTCTATTGGGATTTTTAGACTTCACTGTGAGAAATCTGGTGGAGAAATGTCTGTCTGAAGCAGGGCTCAAGAATCTTCAGCTGTATCAAGAACTCCAAGGAATTTTGATGTCACACTTGGATTTAAGAAAGTCCAAGGAAATGTGAATATGTATTTCGGGGGTGGAGGAGAGGCCGGCAGAAGATAAGTGATGCCTCACCCATTTCAACCATATGCTCATCTTGGCTTTTTATTGTACCATACTTTGATAGGGCTTCAAGTACTCTTAGTGTTTATGTAAAAATTGATCTTATCTATAAGAGCATATATATTTAAAGGCAAACTCTTACTTTGAGTGAACAGAAAGCTTTACACATATTTACCAAATAAACATCAATTACTAAGCAGTTATTCATTTTCATAATATCACTTTACCAAAGGACCCATCAAGGGTTCCATTAAATGTCCATATATGATTTGTTTTGACAAAGACTTTCCCAAGAGCACCTCTGCTCTGTAAAGCAGGAGTCACACAGAGGTTCAGAGCCCATAAGTTTAGATTTAGTTCTGATTTGTGCCATGAAGGCCAATGATAAGCTGAAGGTATGTGTTTCAAAGCCAGGGATAAAAGTTTGGATAATTATTATCTGTTCCTGAACATAAAGAAGGTTTGGGGCTTTCTGGAATCCATAAAAACTGAACAGTTTGTGCATTACCCCTGTAAGTCAGGTCTTGTTTATACATGACTGAAAATAGCCTTTGTTTTGAGTTTTCATTGGCCAGATTCTGCTGTTTTAGTACCAACCTGTTAGTTTGAACAAAGTGACATCAGCTAACATTTTTTCAGACTTCCAGGGCACTAGTGAGGGGACTCCTCCATGCCATACTGGGAGATAATGGAGACTTAGACTTTAGGGCACCAAGATTTGCTTTTTCCTGTGAGAAGGGTGGTGGTGGGGGATCCCATTGATCTTTTCTGTCAGGGATGGTTTGCTTTCTGTGGATGTAACCTTCGGGGGTCTCTGTGCTCTCTCCTCGCAAGAGCTCATATTTATTCATGCTGATTACGTCACTCTCACCATAACCTCTGAGGTGGGCACTAACGCTACCACCATCTTACAGAGGAGAAAATTGAGGCTTAGAGAAGGAGGTAGGTAAGTTGCCCTGGGTTCCATGTTGAATCAGAGGTAGAGCCCAGCATAGGACCAGGACTGCCGGCTCTGGAGTTCACCTTCTTAACTACAACCCTAGACCACATTATAAAGTCAATAGGCTGGTCTGGAGTATGAAGAATCAGGCCTGAGCGATAGAGATAGGAATCTAGAAATCAAGATAAAGGACATGGGAATCTAGATCTATAGCTATAGGGAAGTATTCAGTTGATTAGGAGTTATATGGGTCACAGAGGGTCGTTTGCTTGATCTAACGAGGTAATTGGCTCCATCCTTTTCTCTTTGGGAAGACCTGACCTGACAATAACCCCTGCTAAGCACTTTTGCTTTTTACATTTTCAAGTACTTTTTAATTTTTACTATCTTTGGCTATCTGTCTGTTAAGAGTTGTCTGTTTTCTTTACAGTCCATCTATCTGGGTTGATTTGTCCCATTTGGGAACGTGAAATTTTACTGTAAAAAGTTGACAGTGTTGGGGCCGGCCCGGTGGCGCAAGCGGTTGGGTGCGCGCGCTCCGCTGCGGCGGCCCGGGGTTCGCTGGTTCGGATCCCGGGCGCGCACCGACGCACTGCTTGGTAAGCCATGCTGTGGCGGCGTCCCATATAAAGTGGAGGAAGATAGGCACCGACGTTAGCCCAGGGCCGTCTTCCTCAGCGAAAAAAAGAGGAGGATTGGCGGATGTTAGCTCAGGGCTGATCTCCTCACAAAAAAAAAAAAAAAAAAAAAAAAAAAAAAAAAAAAAAGTTGACAGTGTTGAGTGGCCAACAAGGTGAAGTTCAAAGAGCTCAAATGAGAAAAGAAAATATGATGGAAAGACAGTGTTGGGATTTGAGGGAGCGCATTAAATAGCACTGCTCTTTCCTGCCTTAACTTTGAGTTGATTGAGAAATAAGGCAAAAGAGGAAGACGTAGGGAGACTACGGTATCCCCTTTATTACAGACAAAGTGGGTCCTGGAGAATGGGGACCACAACTGCAAAAGTGGGGTTCCTGATGTGGCACCCCCCCGCCTCCCAGTAATGGGCAGCACTGGCCTGAGGCAGGGCCTCCCCTCTCCAGGGGCTGAGTTGTCCATGGAAAGGTTAGCACGTGGAGGAGCCTGTCCAAGGCTAAGAGAGAGGGGCCGGGCTCCCTCTGCCTGGGCTGTCCTTCCAAATTCTCTGATCAGATGAGCCAGCCATCCCTCCAGTGCTGAAAGCAGGGAGGGGCTGAGTGAGGCTGGGAGTGTGACCCTGAAGGAGGAGGAAGAAACCTCAGGAAAAGGGAAGAAGCCTTCACCTAGCAAATCAGAAGAATCAAAGCCTTATTTCTCCCTCTTTGGAAATTAACTTGATATTTATATTTAGTGTCTATAAATATGTCAGCAGGTAGGGAAATTAACTTGCTTTTGTTCTGTTTAAACTTTTAGATTCTTGGCTATCAGAACACCATCTTCTTTGGTGGAGACTGTATATCCATGATTGATTACCTCTTTTGGCCCTGGTTTGAGCGGCTGGATGTATACGGATTAGCCGAGTAAGACATCCATGGTCATGAATCCCTGGGGTCACTCTGGGTGACAGTGGTTGAAATGGGCTGGTTTGTTTCACAATGAATGTGAAACAAAATCAGGTTTTAAACTATGTGTTTCCTTGTTCAAAATGCATTGTGCTCTTCTACCACTAACTGCCTACCCAAACTTTGCCCATATTTCTGCTGCTAAGACCCTGTGTCCAAAAGCCCCCCACAGTGCTTCAGAGCCACTGACCTCACCAGCCCACCCAATGCAGGCTGGTGGTGAAGGCACAGGGTTTTGGTGACTTGTCTCCATCTCCCTCAGTGGCCCTCCACCTGGTCCTGCTGAGTCATCCAGTGGACACCGTACATCTTACTCACATCTTAGTTCCCTGAGGAATCTTCCCCCGATAGGAATACCATTAATAAAATAAATGATTTTAAAAGTAACATATGCTTGATGTTAAAACAACCAAGCAAAATGGCAGCCATACACCACGGAAGTATAGGGATGTTTAAAGTAGAAGAAATGCCCAGTGGACTCAGGGAGACTGTATACGGTCCCTGGACAGACAGAACACGCGCTTTATCTCCACAATGCTCAGAGAAGTTGAATTTGTCCCGACACCTGCTTTGACCCCAGCCAGTCACGTGATGGGTGCCGGACAGCTGTGGCATTTGGCAATCCAGTCCCGCCGAGGCAGAACTGGGACTGGAGCCCCATAATGCACAGGCTTGAGTCTACCCAGAAGTCTCCTCCTGCACTTCCCACCGCAGCTGTCTCTGAGGGACGATCACATATAACACGTTTGGTTTTTTTAAACTATGTCTCAACATAAATGTTACAAAAACCTGTCTCCGGGGACAGAGTATTGAACCACAGGTTAGGAATCCTCACCTCTACTCCTGGATTTTCCCCTGACCAGTTGAGTGAGTCACTTTACATATCCTAGACCTAAACTTCCTGATGGCCTGGTCAGCTCCGTTACTTCAAAGTTTGATGATTGTTTTATTCATTTTTCAAAAGAGTTTTTGGAAACTACTTGTCTTTATTTTTTTCAAACCCCCTAAAGTCAAATCTGAGGATGACACAAGAATGTTTCTTTCAGAGGGTTGTCTTTTTGTTGGTAACCAGTGAAGCATAGATACCTTATTTCCCCAGAGCAATCCATCCACAAGTATTCTAACTGTATTAAAAGCAACAACAACTTCTCTAATTCAAAAGCTACATAGCTATTCCAGAAATAAGGTTTTCATCCAGTAAATGCTCATGCTCAGTTGATAATGAGACAACTATGATAACCTTTGTTGACCAAATAAACCCATTTTTCGTACCTTGTAAATCTAAATAGCGGTACGTGTGACCTTTCCCGATGCCTTCTGCTTCAGATGAGCTAACCCTTCTCTCCTGTCCTGCAGCTGTGTGAACCACACCCCAGCACTTCGTCTCTGGATCGCAGCCATGAAGCAGGACCCCGCAGTGTGTGCCCTTCTCATAGATAAAAACATTTTCCTGGGCTTCTTGAATCTCTATTTTCAGAACAACCCTGATGCCTTTGACTATGGGCTAAGTTGCTGAGTCTCACAGTCCTCCCCTTCACCATCCAGAATTCCCAAGCTTGTCATGATTCTGAATCAGGAATTGTTTTGATGGGTCAATAAATCTCTGTTCATTTTCTTTGATGTTTCCAATAAACATGGAGACAGAAAACATATTCTTTCTGATAATGACGTGTATGAGTCTTCTAGCCCATAACTTCTAATGATTCTCTAGAACTCTCTAGTGCCCAGTGCTAATGTCCAGGCACGTTTTGGGATCCTGTGGGCATCCCAGCTCCTTGGCCTTTAGCTCAGTTTGACCTCCAGATTGTTGGTGCTGATGCTGATGTTGAGGTCCAGGCCTACCCATCCCTGATGTTTGTCACTACAGACTGGCACTCTCTACAACCCCCCAGGTGAGAGGAAAGCTAGAGAAGAGAAGGAAGAAGAAAACACTCCACATCAAAATACCCTCCATTTGGCAAACAAAAGCTGCAGTCCATGTGGGCGTGCGTGAGTATCATTCTCGTTCAAACTTTGGCTGTGGGCCTGGGAGACACCGAGGGTCTTATGACTGAAAGAATTCCAAAGCAGGAAATGAAACACCCGTTATCACCCTGGACTAACTACGTCAGAATTTCACCGGTGCTGTCAGGGCTCAGGGTGGCTCACAGAATGTTCTCCAGCCGACATCCTGCCTTAATAAAATACGCCCGCTCCAAACCCTGTCTCAGGCAAAGGTCACTCTGTTGGATTTGGGTCACACACTCTTTCAGTTCGTCCCAACACATGCCTCTGTTTGCCCGTGTGTACCAAGCCCTGGGCCATGTAGGGGATAAAGATGACAAAGACACAGGAGCACCTGATCTCTCCACTTGTCTTGGTTGCAGTTTTACACTTAGTGCTTTGGAGCAGCTTGTCTTGCAGCGGAAATGCTTCTCTCGGCCCGATGTGGCACCTCCGCTGGCTGGGCCTGGCAGTGCCCGCCACTGAAGACGACAAAGAGCCCAGAAGGACGGCCAGGTGTGCCGGCAGGTGACTTAGGAGTGGGACGGGCCTGTCCGGTGCCTTTTTATCTCAGAGTCTAGGGATTAGCCTGTGATCATTTCAGCTTGGTGCACGCTGAATCTTTTCCCAGCCTCCAGCCATGCTGAGAGACCAGGGACCGCAGGAGTGATGTTTTGACTTGTCCGTTCCTGGGAGGAGCTGTCTGCTGCCCCTGCCTCTGACTCAGCCCAAACCAGCCTTGTTTCTCCCCACGTCTCAGCCTGCCTGGCCATCTGCTGCCTCTGGCTGGATTTTGACTCATGTAAATAGTTACCAGTGTGACTCCGTGCCAGCTGGACAGAAGCAAGCTTGCTTGGTGAGGTGGCCTGCTCTGCCAGAACAGGCACCTTGTGACAGGGGCAGTCTGCTGTGCCGTCTGCTCAGGATAGGGCACCCTGTTGCCGTGGGGCCTGGGCCAATACAGAGTGAAGTCACATTTCCCTGGGAACTTTGCTTGGCCCTTGTGGCCTCTCCTAGGATTTGGGGACTTATCAGTTTTTGCAGGTGTAAATCCTGTGTGCTGGTGAGTGTTTGGCATGTTGACAAAGTTGTTGTTGACACGATAGATAATGGCATGTTTCCAGATGGCCAAAACCAAAGATGTTCTCTTTGGGGGCTCCCCATGCTAACTTAGACAGCTTGAAGAACCAGGAAATAAAGGATGGAGAAAAGTGCTCATGGAGAAAGGTTGCAGGCTGGCGGCCCAGAGCCCAGTTTAGGATTTGAATGCCTTTCAGCCAGGCATGCTCTCTGCAGTTTGCCAGGGCCACCTGCACTGCCTTCCACGTCTTTCTTCTCACTCCTTTATGTCACCTGTCTGACCCGCAGAGGAATCTGAGTTGTCAGTCTCTGGATGATACTAGAAGGCTTTAGCCTGGAAAAAAGAGGCAATTAAATAATGCTCCATGAGGAGCTTTCAAAGTACTGCTTCTTTTATTGGGGGGTGGGGTGCAGAAATAATACATCAGGGTTAAAAAAAATACAACAATGAAAAAAAATAAGAAGTCTCCCATCATCTCATGTCCAAGATAACCACTTTTACCAGTTTGTGTCTATCTTATAAAAGCACGTTAAACTGAGCGTTTAGGATGAAAACTGTCCTCTATAGCCTGCAGATTGGAAAACGAGACGATTAGTTCAAACCACAGCATTTGAAAGAGCCTCATCGTCATAGAGGATGTTAACATCAGAATCAACGAGCAGAGGAGGTCACGTGGAGCTCCCTTGCTTAGAGGTTCTGAACTGGAGCCCGTCTGGACTGAGCTCAGTTACATCCTGACAGGGCAGCAGGGGTGGGCGGGGGTGGCCGGGACAGCTGGCAGTGGTGGTGGTGGTGGGGAGATGGTGACTAAATGTTACTTGAAATTCCTTCTAGCTCTAAATTGCTCTGATCTCAGACCACAGAGTGGCTGTGAGTGTTAGAGTGGATTACATGTAAATTCTAAGGTACGAGCTGGAGCGTTCCCTTCAGCACTGCAGGGACAGCCTGCCTGTGCCTCCGCATTGCCTTTGGAGCTTTGATGACGGTCGGAGCTGGGATAGCTCTCTCTTGATCTCTCACCTTTGTGTCCCACCTGGTCCGTGGTTCCTTTGTCCAAGTCAGTGGCCTTGACGGAGGGGAAGCTGTGCTGCTCTGGGTTGAGACCCAAGCTGGACTCCTCATGGTTTAGGTCACCCTGGTTATGTTTGTTAAAGTGTTCGCAAATAACCAACTACCCAGCCCAACAGGGTTCTCATCAGTCAGCCTCCAGCCTCCCCCGCCACCCCCCCAACACTGAACAGTGTGCCCTCCCAGGAGACCCATTTCCCATTCATCTTCATTTGTGAGTCCCTGGAAGACTGGACATTTGGTCTTCTCAAACATTTTGTTCATATCTGGCTCGTCAGAGCTCTTGGCCCTTTGCAAATACTGCTTCCTCCACTCTCTAATCTTCCTCAGAGCAGCCCCCTCGTTTTTTTCAACTAACTTTTTCTCTTGCAAAGTTTAGATCAAAATTCTTTGTGCCAAAAGGTGGTGTGCCATAGTGGTTACGAACAGGGCTGTGTGGTCAGATGCCTTGGGTTCAAATCCTAGCTCTGCCACCATTAAATTCTGTGGGTAAGTTAGTTAACCTCTCCGAGCCTCAGTTTCTTATCTGTAAAATGGGCTCATTAAATACCTATTTCATAGGGCTGTTGAAGAATGATGGGATCATCCACGTAAGGGCTTAGCACCTGTTGAGGAAATGCTCAGTGAATGGCAGGCAACCCTATGATCATGACACGTCTTCTGCGAATGATCAGACTTGAACTCTGTGTTCATTCTCCCATCACTTTGTGAAACAAGATGTCCTACATTGCACATGGCTTGATTCATGGTTTGGAGTTGTTTTCTGGTTGTTTCGTGTGTCTGGGTTTAGTCTCAAATGACCCGTGAGCCCTTGGCAGCTGGGACATTTATTCCTACCCCTTCCCCACTCCTCGCACCCCAAGTCTAGTTTAACACGGTGAATCCTGAAATCTTGGCACGTTGTTGATGATGGTAAAATAAATACCCTCTCCCATGTTATGGAGGAGCACTCAGAATCTCCCTTCTCTGCCCTCTTGGAGCGCATTATCTCTCTCCAATGGTTAAAGTGTGAAGGATTTCAAATGCCCGCAGGTCTGTCCAGTTGCCAGGCAGCTTGGATGCTGCCTGGAACACAAAAGCGCCCTGGGACTGTTCCGCTCATGGAAAGACAATTACACATGTGCTCCAGACAGGAACTGTGGGATAATCTATGCCCTGTTATTTCCTCCCAAGTATCCACCATGATCAAGAATCTCCTCGCAGGCAGCAAGGGTTCCCAGTCCACTTTGCGAGTAGCAGACAGCCTCCCTCCAGATGGCATGGTTGAAGAGCAGCAGTCAGCTTCCTGGCTAGGAGCAAGCAGGAAAGAGCCACATGCAGGCCTGTCTGGCAGGGGAGGACAAAGCAACTGAGGCAGGCTCTGATTGTGCTGCCCGCTCAGGGGAGCCTGAGCAGGGGCAACCCTTCTCCCTGCATCACAGGACTGGGGGGCTGGGAAGCGAGAAGGATGGACATCTGTTAGCAGGAGCCACCTTTGCTAAATCTGGATTGGTTTATGCTTCCAAAGCCGTGGAATGTTCGGGTTATGCTCAGGGGGTTAGAAAATCTCTCAAAGGATGTGTGTGTATGTGTGTGTGTGTGGGTGGGTGGGTGTTTGCATGTTTCTGTGCATTTCTGCTGTAGGAGGAAGGCACCAGAATGAATAATGAGGAACCATATAAATGATAAGGGCAGGAGGTATTTTTAAAATTCCATCCTAAAATAAGTGGTCATAGGCCATTCGTTTGCTAAAGAGAAAGGCCCTCTTTGGGGACTTTATCTGGGACACTGTCCTGATAATCTGATGGCAGCAGAGGGTGGGGTGGGGGACATTCAGACGTCCTAGGTACAGTGGTGGCAGGGGCTGCTTAACCTGAAAGCCAGGGGAAGCATTAGCTGGGGCTCCGCTGAGGAAGCTCTGCGGGCAACCCTCACTTAAAAGCTGAGCTTCGGGTATAGAGGAGGGAAGCCGGGGTAGAGTCAGAGCAATAGTAAACCTTCTGTTTACTGAGTGCTTACTGTCTGTCAGGTACTAGTTACATATACTAGTCACACCTCACAACCTTATAAGGTAAGTATTAATTATTCCCACTTTACAGATGGGTAAACTGAGGCTTAGAGGTGAAATGACTTGCCCAGATGTCACATGACCAGTAATGGACAGAGCTGGGTTTGAATGCAGGCAGCAGACTCCAGAGGCTGCCCTCTTAACCTCTGCACTCCTCTTCTCCCCATCACCACTACCCCCCTGCCTCCCGCCCTCCCCTGCCTTCCTCTTCTGCTTCCCCTTCTGGACTGGGAGCTCTGTCAAGGCAGGAATAGTGTCTCACTTGAACTTTATTTTCCTAGCACCTGGCACAGTGCCTGCTGTATAGTAGTGTTTCAATAAGTGTTTTGTGAGCGAGGAAATACATGAGTACCATGATTGGATGAATGACGGAATGAATGATGTATGGATGACATAGAAACCTGGACTCCTTCCTGAGAGTTCATTGCAAAGCAGTTGTCACAGCTGTTTCCCACTTTGCTGTCCACATCTAGGTCTCATGAGAAGCAGGGATGCCCTGTCTGATACCCTGTCTCTGGCTCTGTTGTTGCTATGGTAACTGCTCTTCTGGGCTCTGGCTGTTCTCCTGCAAAGGGACTAGGAGAGCAGACGGGTCAGAGGGGCCAAAGCAAGAGACCCCTCCTTATTCCCTGAAACTGGGGCCAGTGCCCCAGACCCCCTTGGTCAGGTCCACAGACATTTTCTGAGCATGCGCCTGGCCCTAAGGTAGGTGTGGCAGAAACAGCTCCTGCAGGTGCCACACTGTGTGCAGAGGGAGCCCCCAGGGAAGACAGACTCACATATGATGAATGTGGTGGGAAAAGGGACTTGAAGGACAGCCTTGTCACCAGTAGGAGAACCAGGAAGCAGGAATTTGGCTGTTAGGAGCTCTCCTAAGAGCAAGGGTAATAATCACTGCTGTTCTTTTTTTTTTTTTTTTTTAAAGATTTATTTATTTTTTTCCCCCCAAAGCCCCAGTAGATAGTTGTATGTCATAGCTGCACATCCTTCCAGTTGCTGTATGTGGGACGCGGCCCCAGCATGGCTGGAGAAGCGGTGCGTTGGTGCGCGCCCGGGATCCGAACCTGGGCCGCCAGCAGCGGAGCCCGCTCACTTAACCGCTAAGCCACGGGGCTGGCCCATCACTGCTGTTCTTGTTGTCATTGAGTTTATTATTCATCAGGCCCTGAGCTGAGTGCTTCACATGAGCCCTTTCCACTCAGTCTTCTCAATGGCTCTATGAGTTGGACAGTATTATTCCCATTTTACAGAAGAAACTGAGGCAAAACCAAAGGTCACAGAAATTATGAGACTTGCTGAGCTAGGACATGGCACAGCTGGGATTCAAACACAGAGCCCAACCTCTTCGCCCCTGTGCTATGTACACTGTGTCTGGAGTCTCAGTCTCATTGGTCTTTGCACGGCTTTGTAGTGGGAGAAGTCTGGGTACCTACTGGGCAGAACCTCACATGTGGGCCTCCATTTTGAGTGGGCACGTGGAGATAGGGCAGGGAGGTCACCCTTCCTGGTCTTTCTCTGGATCATTAAACATTTGGGCTGCTTGAAGCCTTGTCTTGTTCTGGAGGGATGGAGCTTCGTAGTTCCCTGCCTGGGCGGACTATAAAATGCGGCAGGGAGGAAATGCACATGTGGAGAGGGCTTCTTAGGAATCCTTCCAGATGAAGCTGTGAATACCATGAGGGCTAAACACCACCAAACTCCTTGGCCCTGAATCTGGCTCTACTTAAGGCTTCTGCTGTCGTCTTGGTTGGCCCTGATTCCTGGGGCACGGGGAATGTATGGGCTGACTCATTTTCCTTGGCTGGGAGATCTTGCGGCTGATCTCCTAACCTGGGGGGCTGATTCAGCACTAGACATACCTTTTAGGACAGACCCAAGACCACTGCCAGCCTTTGGGGGGGATCCAACCACTGTCCCAAGAGACTTTTGGTCTAACATAGCCCCGTCCACCCTCCAGGAATAGGTGAGCCATGAGGCCAGGGGCGCTGTGTGAGTCATCTCTGGCCAGTGGGGAAGACACGCCCCAGGGTGGCTTATGAGAAGTGGCAGGAAGTGGGTCTTTGCTTTCTCTATTTCTATTTTAAATCAAGTTACCCTAAGAGAAAGCTAAAATATCACTGGTCAGTGGGTTTTAAAGAAACAGATGGGGCCATATTCTTCCCAATTCCCTACCCTACTCCAGTCCTACAGATCTCACCTTGCACTTTTAAGACCTAACTTTTCCCATCAAGAAAAGAAGAAAGAGGTTTATATGCTTCCATCTTGCCGGGAGATAATTTGTTGTTGAGTTTTATTTTCTGGTTTCTTTGTGGGGCTGTAGAGGAACATCAGAGGGATAACAAATGCCACTTTCACCTGTAAAGCAGGGGCCCCACATTGTACAGGAGGAAATAAACCAGCCCTGGGCTCAGGTGAGTGGAACACAAGCGTTTGGGGACAGAACAACAGTCGTGTTGCTCTGATTTTCTTTGGAGGCTCTTCACATTTTCCCGTGTATCAGGGAGCTAAAACTGTTGCAGCTCAAATTCAAAGCTGATCTGAAAGTCCTCTCATTCCCTTCTTGCCATGCAGGCCTCAGAGCCTCACCAGTTGAATTCCAATTACTTACCACCCTTCCTTGTTCTCTGGCTCATTTTGTGGCCATTGGTCTTGTCTTCCTAATAGACCCAGTTCCTTGGGGACAGAGCCCTTGTCTTATAGTTCTCTTCCCCACATAGCACCTGACCCTGGGTGGGACACAAGCTGTGTTGCTTGGTACTTGGTTAAAAATGCCTTTTCCTCACTTTGGAGTCATGACGATTGAATAAATCCCAGGCAATAGTTTATTTTTACAGTAAGATGCTTGGTGGTGAATCCATAGACAGTACATTGGTGAGTACAGAATATAGCGATTACCAGGAGACGAAGGATCACTTCAAAGGAGGCTTTATCCATAGAGTATTCATGGCAGTGTTGTGTATAAGAGCAAAAAAAGTGGACACACTTGAGTGTTCCTCAGTAGGGAGGTTGGGTAAATGAAGGTGCACCCATCCATACAGGGCGATAGTCAGCAGCTATTTTAAAGAATAACGTAAAGCCAAATGTTCAAAAGATATCCAAGAAAAGTTAGATGATATGATGCGATTTATGTAAAAAAAAGAAGAAAAAGGATGCATCTACACATGTGATACGTACATAGAAAAATTCTGGAAGGATACACAAGAAACTTCATCTTGGTTATTGCTGGGGAATGGACTGAGAAGTCAGGAGTGGGAGCTTTTTTCTGTTAATTTTTCTCAGTGGTTGAATTTTTTTTATCATGACTGTAGTATTTTTATTAAAAAAAACTAGTTAGAAAAACAAGCTAATTTTGGATGGCAATGAGAAACATTAACTCTAAAAGACGCCCCTCAGGGGGTGGGGGGGAAGACGGGAGAGGGTGAAGGGGGGCCGGGATGAGGCAAGCTGCAGGGACACACTTCCTCCGCTGTGTGGTTCTTGGCTCTCTCTGCTCGAGGTCAGCTAACCAAACCAAACAACCTTCCAGCTCTGTCCCATGAGGTGGAGACCGGACGGAGCACGAGAACGTTCTGAATCACAGCCTTTGGAGTGACTTACGTTAGGACATCCGGGGCCTTCACTGACCACTGCCTCAGTTGCCACCAACCGCGCTCCGGAAGCCACCGTAAAGCCCCACAGCAGCTAACAGAGCTCCGGTCACACGGTTCAGGACTTCACAGTGGGCGGGTCAAGTTACTGTCTCACTCAAAAATCGCCAGTGGCTCACCATTGTATGACGTCATCCACATTTACCTTAGCTTAGCATTCGAGGCTTTTCCCTGGTCAGCCCCACTGGCCATTTAAATTCAAACTCATTTGCTATTTCTCAGTATCTATCAGCACATATACCAGCACTGCCTGGGTTTGAATCCTGGCTTTGCTACATACCACTGCGTGACCTTTGACAAGTCACTTAACCCTTCTGTGCCTCAGTTTCCTCATCTGGAAAGTGGGGAGGATAAGAGCACCCACATCATAGGGTTGACACAGGAATTAGATGAGTTAATATAGGTAAATGCACGTAGAGGGGTGCCTGGCACACAGCAGGTGCTACTTAAATGTTGCCTACATCTATAATGTTTTCCTACCCTCACTTCCTGGTTCTGGCTGGAATGCCTTTCCTGATCAGTCCTACCCATCTTTCAGAAATGCTATCAGGCAGCGCCCTACTTGAGGCCTTCCCTTAATCCTCCCAGGTATCAGTGGTATCAAGAGGCACAGCAAACTGTAGTCCTGGAGCGTTCTGCACAGCAAGTGAGAAGATGCTGGGTTAAGTCAAGCATCCTTGGGAAGGAAAAGAGATTCCATGGAGAAAGTGGGCTGGATTCTCCTTAGTGGAAAGGCCTAAGTTTCCTAAAGAACTAGAATTCTTCCACTTAAAAGACAATTTCTTTCCTTAAAAACCAAAAGCTTCCTGTTTCTTCCACCTCGCACATTTCTTTGCACACATCAGCTCTGTGAAATAAGGTCTTGTGCTAGAATCCACCCTACAGCCAGCTTTCAAAGGCCCTTTCTGGAACTCTGCAGCCTGCCTCAAAGATGGGCTATAAATGTTCTATTCTGTTATTCTGTAAAGTTTCCTGAAAGCATAAGAATAAAAAGGGAGTGAAAGCTTCCGCTCATCAACAGGAAATCCACCCCCTCCCCAGCTCTGTCTGGAACCTCATAGATTTCCTGAAGTTAAAAACAAACACTGTGACCAGTTTCTACTCTTTGCAAGAGTTTAATTCTTCCTTTAATATAAATAAGGCAGCATGACACACCAAGAGCCCAACTGCTTTCTGCTTCAGAAGCAGCTTTGGTGCATGAAAGGATCCCCATTTCCCCGCTGAGTTCTGTTGTCTCTGTATAAACACAAGGCCAGAAGGTATTTTTTCAGTGAATGTGCTCCCGGAAGCAAAGGGGAAGCCGAGAGAGATTCAGGCCTGGCTTCTGGAGGCTGGTTCTTGGTTGCTGGGGTCTCTTCCAAGCACAACAAGCTAAGGAGGAAGAGGGGAAAGGAAAGGCACGGCGATAATAAATAAGGAAGTTCACCCTGACTCTGGAAATGAATCCCAACAGAATTGGGCTATTGCTGGAGACCACGTTGACAGGATGGTTCCTGGAGCGCCCGGCGGCCGCTGTGGGCCTGGGGAAGGGCAGACCCAAGCGCTGCTCAGTCTAACTCCAGCTCACATGGAAGCTTCCCACAGGCTTCAAGGCCCCAATCGCAGCCGAGCCTCCCACTGTGAATTAACTCTGCCAGGCGAACCGTCCATCTTCTTGAGCATGCCAAGGCTGGGTGAGAGCGCTCCTGGGGTAGGGACAGGACCCTTTCTTCAGTTCTTGGTGAGCCTGACACTCTGTGGAATTGGGTATGCCATCTGGGAGGCACGGCCAGCTTAACGTCTGGAGGGTGAACCAGGTGCTGGTGAAGGTGCACTCATTCTTGCTTCCTCCTTGGTCCTCTGCAAGGCTTACTGAGGCAGTGCCAAGGGGGGAACTCCCAAAGGGCCACTGGAGCCACGAGTGGAGGTGGAACGGCTTCCCAACCCTCCTGAACCAGGCCTGGAGATGGAGGCCAGCTCTGACCACAGGCTCTGGTGCCTGCCCAGTGACCTCAGCCCCAGCAGTGCCAAGGTGGCTCTCGGAGGCCTGAAGGCTGTGCCCGCAGTGCTGTCCCTGTTTGTTCCCAGTCAGCTGAGCCTGTCGGGCTCTGCAGGTCTTGGTCATCTGTGCGGCCAGCAAGCCCTATTCAGACAGGAGGGTTCTGTGCGGTGAGGGAGCCCCACTGGAGTGGACGGCTGCAGGGGTCTTGGGGCCTGCAGATGGGGCTGGGTTTCCACAGCAGCTCTGGCTTCCAGGCACACCCTGCTGTAGGACTGGACCCCGAGGAAAACTCAGGGCTATGGCACGCCTCCCCTCTCGGCTCTGCAACCTTCCCTGAACTGAGCATCAGAGGCCAGACTGCAAGCTGGACCCCAGCCCCCCGGGTACCAGGCTCAGTCCTTCGCCCCAGTCGCCCTGTGCCTCTCTGTCAGCCTCCACCTGCAGCGTCTGCCCTCCCTCTCCCTACGGACGGTCAGAGAGACCAGCTGTGGAGAGAATAAAGAGGGGTGAGGGGCTGCTGAGCTTGCACCCAACGTGCTACGTGGCACCCAGGGGGCTCAGGACACAGCATGCTGGGGGAAGGAGCAGGGAGAACGGGGTACACCCTGAGAGAGATGTGTAGCTGGAAACTTCTCTCTGCCACCAAGTACCCACTTCTGTGCAACAGAGACATTAGCCACTGGGCGCCTTGAATTTCTAGTAGGTCTTTTCTCCGAGTAGAATAAAAAATGCCACAGTGCAGCCACGGTGGGATCCTACTGTGCAGGCCACAGATGGAAGGTTGCAAATTCCCACATCTGTCCCTGTTAGTGCTTTGGTTGCAGAGGCCCAGGGCCAAAGGTTACTGGAAATCGGGGTGCAGAGTCTTGACACAGGCTTCTGCTGGCATTCCTGTAGATCCTCTGTTGATATTCAAGTAAAGACTGGACAGGGGATGTAACAATAATTACACCCAAATCAATGTTTGCATTGTCCCTAACTCAGTGTCTATGGAGTGTTCTGTCATCATCTTGGCCATTCCTGGTGATCCAAAAGTAAGCTGCAAAGGATCAGTCCCCAAACCCAGACAATCGCTTCACCGACAGGCCCAATGGCAGTGAAAGCAAATCAGCTTCTGGCTTGGAATTGTTTCCTCAGGGCTATAGGCTGAGCCACGGCTCCCAGCGAAGCCCGCCACTTTCCCAGGACAGGGCTTGCAGATGCCCCAAGGGGTGTGGACAAGCAGGATGCCCTGCGTCCTGGCCCTCAAGGTCCCGGATGCTCTACAAGACAACAGCTTTTTGGGGCAGGCTGGCATGGTCTGAGGGGATATGTACGGAGTACTCATTAATGAGCGCCGGAGCATTCTTGAGCATCTCATAGAAGGAGTCCACCGTCTTCCGGTAGAGACTTCGCTGCAGGACGAAGGGCCGGAAGAGGTTGAGAGGCTCGGCCCTGCGCACGGCCTCAGGGAGTCCCATGGTCTCGGGCACCTTGCGGTTGCCGATGAAGAAGTGATGGAGCTTCTTCTCTAGCAGGCTCTTCTCCAGGAAGCAGAGCAGCTCACGTAGACGCACGTCCAGCTGCCCGGCCTTCCAGTCGGTGGCCCGCCGGGAGAGCAGGAGGTGCAGCAGGACAGTCTTCAGGTGGTAGTTGCCAAGGCCGCTGGGGCCGGTCAGCCGGCTCTGCTTGGAGAGCAGGAAAGAGGCGATCTGCAAGCAGCTGAGGTGGCAGGCACCCTCAGGCAGGGCCTTCGATGTCACCCTGAGGAAGTGTCGCTCGTAGACAGCAAAGGACAGGAGCCAGTCAGTGCTGGACTCCAGGATCCCCACCGAGGGCTCCCTGGGAAGGTAGGAGACGAAGTACAAGTCTGAGTCATCACACTGGATCACGGGGATCAGGTTGAAGGGCATGAACTTCCCTGAGCGGAACTTGATCTTGAGGGACCCTGGGGTGTCCAGCTGGCCAAAGGCCAGGTCGAACTCGTACTTGTGGGCGATGCGGCGCCAGGCTCTGGTGAGGGCCGTCTGGAACCACTTCATGACCTGCATCGTATCCAGGTATGGGGAATCTCTGGCACACAGTGGGTCTTTCACCTCGCTGCCCGGCCGCACCAAGTTGTTCTTGCCATGGAGGAGACACAGCATGTCTTCCCCGAGCTTGGTCTTGCCACAGATACAGCCCCGGGTATCCTCGTCGGCCCGGACCACCTTGATCTGGCCGTAGCCCTGGCGATCCAAAGGCACCGAGCTGCTGGAGCACCAGAGCTCTGGGTGGAAGTGGAAGGGCTCTGGGGGCATGAAGGGCACGAAGAGGTTGCACAGCAGCGGCTTGTCCACCTGCCAGTTCTCGTACATGCTGTCCACGCCGATGAAGTCCTCCACCTCCATGTCCGTGTCCCGGTTGCAGAGGCTCCTCAGGGCTTCCAGCAAGTCATCCACGAAGCCTTCCACGAACTCCCGGGTGCGGGCCGCATCGGCTGTGGCCCCCCGGATGCAGCGCTCATAGAAGTGGTTGAGTGTGGCCTTGTTGGGCAGGGTGAGGCCCCGGAGGGGGGCACCCTCCAGACCAGGCAGCTCATCCTCGTCCCCACCCAGGCACTCGGGTGAGGGCCCATCCTGGTGGTCCTGCCGCCACACCTCAATCACCAGGAAGAGGATCATGCAGATGGTGCTCCACAGGTCCCAGGCCACGCGGCTCTCGTTCTGCTGCTGGCCTTCCTCTGCCACGGGCTCCAGGGCCTCCTTCTCGGCCGCCAGCCGTGCCACCTCCTCCTCCAGGCGTAGCTGCTCCAGCTGCAGCTTCTCCTGGTGTGCCTGCATCTTCCGGATGATCTCCTCCTCGTTCTCGGGGACCGTGGCGTTCTCCCGCGGGAACAGCAGCGGGTGGTTGATGATGGCGGTCACCACCACCAGGCACACCCGGAAGAGCCCCAGCGCCATGGCTGGAGCTTTCCTGCGAACAGAGAGAGAGTGAGAGAGAAGGTCACACCAAGCTTCTTCCCAGGACCCTCCCACCAACCTCTGCCCTACTGAGCTGGTCGACGTCTTATAATTCTTCTCCCACTCAACCCCCAGTCTCCTCACATGCTTCAGTCCAGCCTTGGGAGCAAGAACCCCAGGTCCCTGCAATCCTGGCTGAACAACCCACTGTTGGTGGACCTCTGTTTCTGTCTGCCCAGACAGTCCTCTTTCTGGTAGCAGCACCCCACTTTCCCTGGGAACCAACCCTTTTCTACTCCCAGCCCTTATGGCTTTGGTGGGGATAAACCTACCCCCAGCTCCAGGGGTGAGCATATAACCCAGGCCCAAGACTATTCTACCCACCCCCCCCGAAACACATACACAGTGATTGGTTCAGGGATGAAGATATGACCCCATTTGGGCCAATAGGAGACAGAGGTAGGATTTGTTGGCACCAATGGAGAGAAAGACTCACCCTGTGGCCTAGAGTTGCCAGGAAGAGAATTACACTTGCTGGTGGCTCTCTAGCTACCTCAAAGTGGGGCTGGCCTGAGAAAGACGCCAACGTAGAGAAAAGCAGATTCCCTGGATCCAGCTATGCTTGAAGCCATTACTTCTGGACTTTTTCATCACGTACATCAATAAATTCTCCTTTTTGTTTAAGTCAATTTGAGTTGTTTTTCTATCACCTGAAACCAAAATAGTCCTGAATAAGACACGCCCTTCTCCCTCAAGTGAATGCCTCCCGGTCAATGCAGGAAAGCCTAATGGTTAAGAACAAGAGGACTGGGTTCCAGAGCCAGGCTTGCCACTACTAGTTGTGTGACCTTGGGCATATTAACTCACCTCTCTGAGCCCCAGTTTCCTTACTGAACAAGAAGAAGATCTAGTACCTGCAGGGCCATCATCTTGAAGGAAGCACACACAGCACAGGGAGTGGTGCAGAGCACATATTCATTGAACAGCAACTGTTTTCGAAGCAGTTTTGAGCCCTTATCTTGCCTTACTGTACACCTCTCCTGGTCTAGAAGATCCCACCCCAGATGCAGACCCTGATCTCCTGGCCTTCTCTTGGGTCTTTCCCCAGGGCAATCCTGGAGACACCCAGAGTGACGGAGTCATTGGTTTTCCTCTCACCAGGCGTCTGAACTTTAAATCCAGCTTCTTAATATGAAACGAGACACTTCATTCCTCCAGGATAAATGGATTTTTAGGCTTCAAGTGACTTTCAGGGAAGGGCTAACACCCTACAATCCTTGCTATTGGAACTGTGCAGCTGCACTATCTCCTGGGAGTTTGTTAGAAATGCAGAGTCTTGGCCCCACCCAGACCTACTGAACCAGAAGCTGCATTTTAATACCATCCACATGAAAGTCTGGGAAGCACTGTCTTACCGCGTAAGCCTTCCCTTATACCCTCTCCTCTCCCTGGCAGGAAACTTGGGAATTAACCATGGGCCCTTTCCACACTTGCCCCGCCCACTTCCTGCCTGGAACCTCAGCCAGGAGAGCAAACGGCCAAATGAGGTCATTGTTGGACAACAAAAGACACAGAGGGCTCCTCCCACCACCCCCCGGTGCACGCCAACATACACTGATAGGGGCTTCTGCGTTTTGCCTAAGCCCCATTCTGTGACCTTGAATTTGCACGCTGAAAACCATCTGTTGTGGTTCTTACCCTAATGGTGCCAAGGAGCAGGTATTTGTCACCCGGTAAAGATACCTCTGCAGGTTCTACCCGCAAGAGGCAGGATGTAGATGACCTGAGTTGCCACACTTGGGCAATGCCCTGCTGCTCAGATGTGACTCCACCCTGTACACAGCTGGACACGTCAGCAGGAACCATAAGGGCTGAGGGGGAGGGAAGTCCAAGGGCAGCAGAATTCAGTGTGCAGACACATTTAGGCCTCAGAGGTGAGCTTTGAAGCACTTAGGTTTCCAGTTGAGGAGGAAATGGAGGACGGAGAAAGTGGAGGAAGTCAGACTGGAAGGGGTGTGTGGTGATGAAAAAGCACGGGCGCAGGTAGCCAGCTCTTCTTCCCTGAGACAAGGAGCAGCTTGCTAGATAATTGCAGAAACAGGTCAGCCCTGGTTTCTACATTAGAGAATCATTAGTGGAAAGTTTTGCCAGGGTGGTCCTAGCAGAACCATGACGTGAGGCTGGCTGATTAACGTGGATCAGAGTTTTAAGATGAAGGCGTGGGGTACTCATGGTGGAACATCAGGCAGCAGCCAGTTAGGAGATAATTTAGGGGTTTTGAGGCTCTTCAGGGCCCCTGTACTATAGGCAGCCACCTTGGCAACTCCCAATACCAGAGGTCAGTTTCCATGCCAACATAAGGTAGGATGCCACCAGCTGGGGAGTGGGGCCATCGCCAAGTCCTATGACTGGGCAGTTCTCCTCCTCTGGACCCGACAGCTTCCACAGGGCTAGCTGTGTACATCTTCGTGCCTGCTGGAGGATGAAGGGCTGTAAAGGCCTCCTTGTACCAGGGCAGGAAGGTTCACAACTCCAAACCAACTGGAGCAATCGACTCTGTGTGCAAAGGGTTAAGAGGATGGACTCTGGAGGAGACAGACGGGGTTAGAACCCAGCACATGCACCTACTAGATATGTGACTCAACTTCTCAGAACCTCAGTCTCTTCATCTATAAAATGGGAATAGTAACACTTGCTATTGTAAAGCTTGAACGAGAGAATGCATATAAAGCACTTGGCAAAATGCTTGCCCCTGAGCAAGTTTTCTTATAAAAGGGTAACTGTGATGGGATGGGAACACACAGATGAACCTGCCTGCAGGGGTTCACGATGGAGAGGGCTGCGCGGATGCCCCTACAAGGAACTCTGGCAGGATGCAGGCTGCCCACAGTAACACTGACAATAGTAGGGTTACAAACAAGACTCTAGGGGACCATGAGGGAATGAAGCGACAATGTGGAAGGAGCCCGGGTTGTAGAAGCAGCAGGCCTGGATTTGAACCTTGACTCTACTCCTTCTGAGAGGTCTTGGGTAAGTCACACGGCTTCTCTAGGGCTTCACTGCTTTACCTGGAGAGGAGCTAATAGTAGGCCCTCCTTCATAGGGAGGGTGGGTTAAGCGAGATAAACCATCCCAGGTGTTCAGCACAGTGCCTGCAGAGAGTAAGCACCATAGAATACCAGCTCCATCCCCCCTACCCTCCATCAGCCTGTTTTCTCACCTGCCGAGCACACTAGCCCTGCCCAAGTCCCAGGGGCAGGGAGGAATGCACGCTCAAAAGTGCTTTGAAAGCACAAAATGCTCCCCCCGTATTGTGTCCCTTGGCACGTGACTCCCTCCACCCTGCCCCCCAGCAAAGGGGAGAAGACTTTGGAACCTTGGATTCTCCGGAGGTGGAGTTCCCTCTGACTCACTCCCTGCTTAAACCATCTCCTCCCTCCCAGTCATCGGATGGGATCCTGGCTGTCATTTTGCTCCTCGTTTAACCTCTGCACAGGCTGGCTCTGCCTGCGCACCCTAAGCAGTGGGGAACGAGCGGTGGCTGCTCAGTGCCCACTAGATGGGGCCAAGTTCAAAGCCTCTGCTACTTCCCCTCCCCAAACCAGGTCACAGGGAACACTGCTCTGGGGGCCTTGGGGTCAGAAGAATGAGAGGAGGGAATCTGGGTGTTCTGATTTTTGGAGACCATGGGGACAGGACAGGTAGCTGGGAGCCTCTCACAAAACCATGCACACACATGTGCACGCGCACACACACACACACACACACACTCCTCCCCAAAGGGCCCCTTCCTCCCAATCTCAAGGATGTCCGCCTCCGCCTTGGCCCAAAGCTCTCACCTCTACGGGGCTGCCCCACACGTGTGGTCTGAGACACTCCGTTGGTGGGTTCAGCTTGAAAATAAACCTGGGTCACTCCCAGGGCGTTTGTATGTCTGCTTGCCAGGCAGCGGCAGGAAGCCTGCTGAGTTCCTCTCTGCCCCTGCCCCCGCCCACAGAGCATGGCGGCCCCTGCAGGTCACGGCTAAACTTAGCCTGGCAAAGGTCCAGGGTCACGGGGATGCAGGAGCTGGGGCAGAGGGCTGCAGATGCTTAGCCAGGACTCGTGGTTCATTTGGACCCGTACTCTGAACCTGGCCAGACCCTGGGGGAGAAATCCAAGAGGCCTCTCTCTTCCCTGGGGTCCCTCACTCCTGTGGCCCCCAGAGCCCTACAGGACCTCCATCACAGCATAATTCAGTGAATGCCACTAAGAGTTGTTGAAGAGCAATACGCTTCCATTTATCAAGGCCTCACTAGGACATGCTGGGCCCTGGACACAGTGACCCCCGTAACCTTCTAAGTGGTATTTTCCCTGTTTCACAGGTGGGTTCACCGAAGCCCAAGAGACAAGTAATTTTCTAGCCACACAACTGGAAAACAGCCGGGCTGAGATTCAGCCTGTTCTGTCTGCCTCCACCTGCAAAGCCCAAGTTCTTTCCACTGTGCTACCTTTACAGAGCACCTACTGTGCGCAAGGAACATGCTGGGTGCTGCAGGGCCCACAAAGATGAGCACAGCATGATCCTCTACAGCAAAAACACTATAATCCATGCGGGGAGGCAGACAGCCACTAAGTACACTGAGTATGACCAATAGGTTACGAAAAGGCAGAGGGAGGGTTTCACTCCTGTTCTTCAGGCGACCCTCCTTGTCTGCAGATCATCCCTGTGCCCACCTGTTGGGGAGATGTGGGTGTGTAACCCCGTGGCTCCACATCCACCTTTCCCCCTCCTTCCAGACTGAATTCCCAAAACAAACTGGGAACATGGGAGTGTCCAGCCCCACAACGTGTTCATCAACACCCCTTCTGCCCCATCACCCCCCCAGCCCCACCCAGGGCTGGCTGACTGTGGCCTCAGCGGCAGGGGCATCCAGGACCGTTTTCTCAGCAGCCCAGCAATCCCCCTGGGACAGTGGTTCTCAAAATGTGGTCCCTAGCTCGGCAGCACCAGCATTACCTGGGAACTTGTTAGAAATGCAAATTTTCAGGTGCAATCCCAGACCTGCTGATCAGAAATTCTAGGGGTGGGGCTCAGCACCTGGGTTTTAATAAGTCCTCCAGGTGCTTCTAATGCTCACTCTTGTCTGAGAACCACCTCTTCCCAAGCCAAGCAGGTCTCCCGGGAGGAGGAGGGTGGGGCTCCTGCAGGGTTGTGACAGCCCAGATCCTGGAGCTCGCCAAGGGTTAGCCCCATGCCCAGCCTGCCAGATGCTAATTAGCTCAGCTAATTACAACAGCAAAAGCAGCTGGGCCCTGGCGTCACCTTCAGAGCCAAAAGCAGCAGCTGGTGTGTTTCCTCATGAAATAGAATAAAGGAGGAGAGTTGATGGCAGGTGAGGGCACTTGTAGCCCAGTTACCTGGGTCCCTTTCCCACAGCTTAGGTTCTGGGCCCTCCGAGAAAGAAGGACCCATGGGAGACCAAACTGTTGATAAGTTTGGGCTGAACCCCTACTGTGCACCTGGCCTTGGGCTAGAGTTTTACTGTCCCAGCTAACGAGGTGCACAGTTGTTTGGGGGAAATAAAGCCACAAATTTAAGAAAGTCAGAATTTAGAGCTGTACTCATCTAAGCCCCATTTTACAGACGAGGAACTTGAGGCTTAAAGAGGAGACATGCTTGACTGGGAGGGTGCAGAGGAGGTAGAGGCGGCCCAGGGAGTCTGACATCACCCTCTGGGCCTTCACATGGATTCCGGTGCAGACAGGAGAGGAGCAGTGAAAGACGATGATGTTTTCACTAATAGCCGACATTTCTAAAGCTAAGTCCTCTGCATGTGTTTTGTCATTTAACTTTCAGAACATGAGTTAGGTAGTTGCAACATCCGTATCTTGTGAAGAGACTGATGGTCAGGGAGGTTCACTGGGTGGCCTCTAAGATCCCCTGTCTGCAGTGTGTGACTGAGTCTGTCCCCTCCCTCTGCTCTCCTTCCATCCCCTCCCCCAGGGGATAAGGGGATAAGTGAGCCCTGCCACCTCCCCCTGCCCAGTGGCACCTCCCTGGTACCATTGCCAGTGGCAACCAGCGAAATCATCCAGGTCAGCTGTCCCCCAAGCTTCCCAGGCCCGGGAGAAACAGGCTGTGAGAAAGGATAGGTTGAATGCAGAGCATGAGTTTGACCTTGAGTCTTGGTGTTGGAGTTTGGGCCCCACGAGCGGTCTGTCTGAAGCCCTGGGGAGGCTTTCTTCCTGTGTTTGGGCCTATGCGTCTCATCCCCGATTCCACACTTTTCTCTAGCAGAACCCATGCCCCATGCTGGAGTCAGACCAGCTTCCCTGCCTAGCCCAATGGCACCTTCATTCAGGGCCAGCTCAGGGGCCCTCCTCCAGGGAGCCTGCCCCTTGGTGCAGGCCTACTTCCCCCTTCTCTGAACTCCTACGGGTCAGACCACCTTCCTGCCCTTTGCTTGTGTCAGTTCACCCACCAGTCCCTGCCTTCCTACCTACAGTTCCAGCAAGACCCAGAAGCTGAGTGTCTCCTCCAGGGCACCAGGCACGGGGATGGGCGCGCTGTAGGCGCCCAACATGTAGGTGGGAGTTGACTTAACACACATTTGGAGGGAGGTGGCTGGCTGTGGGAGTGACATGTCTCCACAAACTCCTTCCTCTTCACCTAACTTGGGGCCAGGGGACAGACAGACTCAGCACAGATGGTTCCGTAAGGGCAGCTCTGAGCATTGCTACTCAACATGATTGGCTCCCACCTTCCAGGACGGGGGTCCCCTGAGGGAGGGAGAAAGACCTTGTAGACCTGGCCCATGCCCCAGCAAGGAGAAGGTCATAGAACTACCATGGGACATCTATGGCTGAGGTCTCTCTTCACCTGCACCCCAAATACATGGATGGATGAGGGAAGAGATATTTTAGGGGGAAGGTGGGCTGAGTAGCACTGGGGGTGGGGGTTGGGTCCTGGCGGACCTCAGGCCTAGGCAGGAGAGCGAGGGGCAGGCAAAGAAGGGAAGTGAGGAAAGAGGAAGGAAAATGACCAACAAAAAATAATTGAGAAAGTGGGTAGAAAGGGTGTGGTTCTGGGCCCCCAGGCCTTCTCTTCTCAGCATCTTTGCAGGCCCCCCTCCCCAGTCACCTTCCACCCCTCCCACTGGGCAGGACCTTTGTCTTGGCCTCCAGCCAGGCTCACCTTCCTCCGACCTGCCACCCTCAAGGCCACTGGGCTCCTTCCTTTGTCTCCTTTCAGGCCCCCTTCCTGAGGACGGGGTTGAAAAACCAAATGTGGGTATGGGGGGGAGGGGCAAGCCCCCACAGTCAATGAGCCAGGGCACAGGTGCTGGAGCTGAGTGGTGGGGACGGAGTCAACGGGCCACACATGCTCCGTCTAAAGGAGAGAGCCACCACCTCGCACATTCTTCACCAAGAATGAATGGCATGATATTTTTTTTCCCAAGAGAAGCCAGAAATCTGGATTTTATCAAAATCCCTCAATTTTACAATGTCAACTGCTATTTCAAAAATTCTTTAAAGACCACATGAGCCAAATAAAATATGTCAGTGGGCCACCTCGAGCCTGTGGGCCCTGGCCTGCAGGTCCCCACACATGGCTCCTCTCTCTGCCCACTGCAGCCCCCCACCACCCTTCAAGCATTCCTCAAGGCTACCCTTGACCTCGGGACTCTCTTCACTCTTCCCCCCAAGAAATACCACCACCTGCTAGTCCCTCTGCATCCAGGACGCCCTGAAATACCCTCCTGGCTCGGCCTCTCTCCCCAAACCCAGTCCTGACTCTATTCCAGTGTCTCTTAGTTGGCCCCAGCAACCACTCTCAGAATGAATAATCATAAGCAGCATTTATGAGGGCTGACTACATGCCAGGCCTGTGCTAGGGGCTCACACAAATGCCTTCCCCACAGCCTCTCCAGGGAATAGAAGAAAAGATAAAGAGACCCTGTGGCCTCATGGGTATGCACAAAGGAGCATTCAGTATTACAGACTAAGGTCTGTGGTCCCCAGGACCGGAGAACCGGACCCCCACTCCCCCTCCCTAACCCAGCGGAGACCCCAGACTGACTGAGCAGGGACCTGGGCTCAGGAGGACCCAGGGATCCAGACTGGGCCCTGGTGAGGATCAGGGAGAAGGACAGAACGAGGGAGAGAGCAGAGAGGAGAGGACCCTTCCCCCATGCCCAGTCGAGATGGACCTACTGATGAGCTCGTGGGAAAGTATATACTATAAAGGATCCGCCTTTCCAGTAAGGTGAGCTCTGCTGTTGCTGCACGTGGCCACAGTGGCCACTCACGGAGGGTGCCCAGTCACAAGCACCAAAGCATTAAGTTTCCTCAAGGACCACTCTCGGAAGAAGGAGGGGTTTCCAAAAAGTCACCAGGATGCCAACCCCATCCTCTGGACTGGGGTCATGCAGGCGGCCAGCCCAGGCTCAGGAAGGACTCCGCCGATGCGGGTGGGAGGGCCCACATCCTTCCTGTTCCTGCCACTCCATCAGCAGCTCATGCACGCCCCTTGACGAGCAAGGATGGAGAAGGCAGAGAAGCCATCAATCTCCCAGGAAGGACACAATTTCCTTCCGTCCAGCCATCCTGCCTGACTTCCCCACAGCAAAGGCCCTGACCCAAAGGGCATCATGGAAAATCACAGCGTCTTGGGACAGACAGACAGACTGAGGCCTGGTGTCTCAGAGGCCAAGGGATGACAAGGAGGCCTGCAAGTCACAGAGACAAGAAAGGGGCTCCCCTGAGTCTGGACCCACATCCCCTTTTCTCTCATCCATTCTCCCCAGGGCACCTGGAATCCAGCAGTCACTGCAGCGGGTTGAATGGCAGCCCTCAAAAAGATAAGTCCAAGTGCTAATAGCCGGACCCTGCGAATGGGACTTTATTTGGAAGAAAGATCTCTACAGATGCAATTAAATTAAGGATCTTGAGATGAGATCACCCTTGATTACCCTAAATCCAATGATGAGTGTCCTTATAAAGAGACAGAAAAGGAGAAAACAAAGAGGAGAGGCACAGGAAGGCCTGGAGCCACGGAAGCTGGAAGAGGCAACGAAGGATTCTCCCGCGAAGCATTTGGAGGGAGGGTGGACCTACAGGTATCTTGATTTTGGACTCTGGCCACCAGAGCTGTGAGACAATATATTTCTGTTGTTTTAAGCTGCCCAGTTTGTGGTATTTTGTTACGGCAGCCCTGGGAGACTAAGGCAGTCTCAGCGCTCAGCACCCTCCTCTCCCCACCCAGCTCCCCACTGACCTGCCCGTTTCTGCTGGGCACCTCCAGTCTCCCCAGCCATCTCTGCCGCAGCCTTTGCTCTGCACCAAAGCCTGGGATTCCACACTGATGGGCCCTTCATCCCAGCTTGGCGTGGACCTTTGGAATCAGCTCCACTGAGCACTCCCTACTTCCCAGCCATCCCAGGCAGCCTCCCTGGCCCCGGAGGTCTCCCTTCTCCACTTCAGTGCGTTCCTGTTTCCATGCAACACAGGTCTGAGCTTTAAGCCTGATGTTCAGGGCCTGGCCCCTATCAGTCTTGGGGGACCCCTCGGTTCCCTTTCCACCTGCCCAGCCACTTCAGGTTATCGACTGTCCCCTGAACACCTCCTATACTTCCCCACCATTTCCCGCATTGTCCATGCCTCATGTCTCTGCCAGCCTACCCAACGGTCCTCACAGCAAGCCCGTCTCAGAAACTGCTGCCAAGAGCCTTCCTGATCCTTTCCCTGCCCGCAACTCCTGAGACAAATCCTTCTTTCTGGAAAGGGATAGAAGAACAAGGGGAGGGAGATGGCATATTTATTAAGCCTTTCTGAGTGCAGGCAAGCTTCTGGTGCCTTGTGTAGATGGTGTCTGCACAGATGTGCGCAGAGCAGGGACCAATAAAGTCTCGATCCTCTCTTCTTAAAGGCTTGTCCCCTCTCCTTAGTTAGCCATCTGGCCTGTGCAGCAGCCCAATGCGCTGAGAGGCTGAGCAATCACTCAAAGCCACACAGTAGGAAGAGAGCAGAGGAGCTGGATGCCACGCTAGGCCCTCGGCTCCAGACCCCACCATCTCCCAGGTGTACCCTACTCTGTTCTTTCATCAGAGTGAGCTGCCTGAGTTCTGGTTTTCCCCCACTGCCTTCCTTGCTGTGAGCTCCTCCAGGGCCAGGGCAGGCTTGTTTGTCTTGACATTCCCCAAGGCACCCGGCAGAGACCAAACGCAGGGCCGCCTGCCCACTGCACTAAGGACATGTGCGACCCTGGGGACCCAACTGCATGCTCACACCCTGCACGCTGGAGACACCCGCTTTCAAAAGAAGGCCTCCATCAACGCCCTCCATTCTGAGAAGGGATGCGTTTTCTACAGTGAGGGTGCACCACAGGGCCTCCCTTGACCTCCGCGTTCCCATCTCAGAGTTCTAGACCTGAAATCACAGGGTACGTGTTAACCATAGAAACACCGCGCTAACCGTTTCCCACAGTGAAGCAGCCCTTATACACTCTCAGACGTTGGCTTGGCTCGGGCTAGCATTTCTCGGAATTTCCCCTCTGCCTGTGGGCCCCATCTCACCCACAAAAGCGCCTGCGTGGAGGGAACATTAACACCCACCTCAGGGCAGGCGTGCTGGGGCCTCCCAAACGTGTCCCCTGTCTCTCCCCCTACTCTCTGTGCTCTACACCCCCTGCCTCCAAGCAGAGCGGCAAACGCTCAGGACAAGCCACACTTTCCCCATGGGGTGGGAGGGCAGGCTACAGGGGTGGGGAGCCGGCTCCAGACAGCAGCAAACACAAAGGCTTGATGGCTAGGGGACTTGAGGGGGTGGAGCAGGAACCAGAGAGTAAATACAAAGGATAACAAAGGCCACTCCCCCCTCTCACAGATGAGCTGGGGCTGGATGGAATTAAACAGACTGCCCTGCCCAGCAGCCGCCTTGTGATCCCTGGATGGGAACAAAGAGAAACGAGCTCAGAGAGACAACCTGGCCTCTCGGGCTGCAGGGTATGGGCCCCCAGGGCTTTTCTACGGCCATAGAAAGGCCAGTACCCCCACCTCCTCCCTCCCTACCCCACCGCCTCTTACTCACGTCCTGACTTAGAGGGATTCTGGCCCCCACACAGTGAAATCCCAGGCTGTTCTCCCACCCCGTCCCCTGCGGCTTGGGCGTACCTGCCACAAAGCCTGGGCCCCAGCTGGGCTGGGGAGAGGGGGAGAGAGGCGGGGAGGAAGGGAAGCGCTCTGGGCCTCATGCACATACACACACACACACACACACACACACACACACACACACTCTCACACACTCACACTCACGCTCCGTGCCTTCAAAGATCTAAAAACCCCTTTCATCTTAATAAAGGGCAACAGCAAGAGACACAAAAGCAAGAGGGAGACCAACCGTATTGTAAAAAACTTAAGAGCTTGTGGTCAGCCTCTTTGCTAGTGCTCTCTGCTGCAGGCACCTGGGCTGCACAACGGAGCAGGCATCTGCCTGCCCTCCCATACCAGGGCCGCATCCCTCGGAGCAAACCAGTTCTCCTCCTCCAGGGAAGGCAGGGGGCCTAGATCGTAAGGGCAGGAACAGTCAGCAAAATTACCCCCAGAATCATCTCTGACTGCACAGAGTCACATGCCCTGTGAATTACACAAAACAACAACAACGACCTACAACCACATGGTTTTCCAGCCACAGGGATGGAGTGATGACCAGCTGGCTTCTGCCCAAGGCTGTGCCTGGCACACAGCAGGTGTCCCTGAACCAATGACAGGTACATGTGGGTCAGGCTGGGGTGGGCAGCAAGCAACCACCAACACTGCCAAGTTCACTGGGACATATTCCAGTCCCAAAGTCACCCAGAGAGAAACAGCTCGAAGCTTTTCAGCTCAGAAGAGCCTAACACTTTGTAGAGGCTTAGCACACAGAATTGAAGGGGCCAAACTCTGGAATTAGAAGGCCTAGGTTTGAATCCTGGCTCTCCCACATGCTGTGACAGTAGTACCTACTTCATGGCGTGGTGGTCACATGGTCGTGCTCTGGAAAGAACATTGTTATTGGCGTTGGGATTGGTGATAAGGCCAGGTCTCCTTTTTGGCTTGTTAGATCCTGCTGGGTGCATCTTAGGGACTCTTCTGGGAAGAGGGGGGTGACCAACATCCCTCCAGCAACTCCAGAAGCCTGGGACGTGGCTAAGGTGTCTCTTCCACCTCGCTGTTTTCTCTAAAGCCCCCAGGAGCTGCCACAGAGGGAGAGCAGGAAGCTCGGCACCTGGGAAGCTTGCAGCTCCCTCTCTCCCATCAGGCAGCAGCTCTCCACCACTTCTGAGCACCTGGAAGGAGAAACCAGTGTTGGCCTCCAGATACCTGGCCTGGAAGGTGCAGGCGCTCCAGGAATACTTGCTGAATGAACGAATGAATGCGGTCACGACTGGGAAAAGAACCTCACTGCCTTTACTTCCAGGAGCAGGAATTTAAAATGCAAGCGAGTGGAGTGGCAAGTCCTGGATGAAGTAACTTCTAAGTTTTTTTTCCTGGGAGGCCCCTTGCAGTCAGAAAAGCAAAGTGCTAACAATGGTAAGCACATTGGGAAATGTGAGGGAAAATCCTTCCAGAGGAGAGACCGCAGCCACTGTGGGCCTGGACGGCCTTCCTCTAACTGCAGGCTGACTCACTACCAGTGTTTACCAAGAAAATGACCCAGGAATGAACCCTGACATAAGTTATCTGACCCCCTGCTGCCTCTCCCCTTGACACTTACCTCCTTGCCTGAGAGTCTTACAGACATGGAAGCAAAATGGAGGGTTATAGGGTTCGATGCAAATTAGGTCAGAGAAGAAGCAGAGAAGCAACCCTTGGTAGAGTGATGAGCAATTCTCCCTTTCTAGAGAAAACCAGACAAGCTGCAATGCCCTGATGTCCCACGGGAGAGTTTAGTAAATAGCAACCAATGCACCACATTTACTAAGATTTAAGCATTGTGCAAAATGCTTTACGTGTATCATCCTCACAATAAAACTCTGAAGGAGGCATTCTTCTCATTTTACAGATAAGGAAATCGAGGCACAGAGAGGTGAGGCCACTCACTCAACATCACAGAGCCGGGATTCGAACCCAGGACAGTCTGACATTCAAGCCTTCAGTCTTCCCATTAGGCTGTGCTGCTCAGTGACCTGGTACCTGTGAAACATTAGACACGCACCTATGGACTCTCCTTCTCTGTACTGTCTGGGGAAAGGCAGGTGACACTTTAGGTGAAATCTGGGCATGAAGCAGGGCGTTAGACTCAATGAACTTACGAGGCTCCTTCCACCTAGAGATTCTGGGAGTGGGACCTGGGATATCTGAGATGGCTTTTCAGCCAAAAGGATGGGCAAGCCTCCTCTGAAGCAGATTAGGAAAGGGAGCGAGGGCTCTTCTGACCCTGGGGGGTGCATGCTGGGGTGAGGCCTCAGGGAGGAAGCGGCATGGATGCACTGGGGTATCTGGGGCAGCACACGGGGTGAGGTTCAGGAAACCCCTGCTCTCTTCCCCTCCAGCCCAGGCACGTTGCTCTCCTGCCTCCTCAGCAACTCTGGAACAAAGTCTCGCAAACAAAGGACCCTTTCAGGAACTCCAGGCGGGTCGTGACTGTTGCTAAGAAGGCTATTGAACCAGGCTCCCATGAGAACAGTTTGTTAGGAGCACATGGTTTTGCATCAATGAGCAGGCGAGCAGTATGACAACGCCCTCCCTTTGGTTTGACGCAGGCTGGTAGGAGACTCTCCTGCATCGGCCCAGGAAACGACCTAGAGGGAGAAAGGAGAAGCAGCCCAGGAGGGCATCAAGGCTGAGTCCCTCCTCCCAAGCAGCAAGTGTCCCACTGTTATTCATCTGGAAGTGAGACATCTGAAAACTGTGGGCTGTGTATTTTTTCTAGGAACTTCCATCTGAGGATCTCAAGGTGCTCTGAATATTATCTGGTACTGGCTGTTACTGTCCCCATTAAACGGGGAAACGGAGCCCAGTCTGCTAATATCACAGAGCGTGTCACAGCAGGATGGACCCGGAGTTGGTGGTCTGCTTGTCTTCTCACCTTTGACACTTAGACTTTGTGGGGCTCTGTATGATACCTTCACAGTCACCGGGCTAGGTGCCCAAGGTGTCCTGGTGTAGCAGAAAGAGCCTAAGATTCTGGGAGGTAAAGATCTGGGTTTGAATCTTGCCTCTGCCATTTTCAGCTTTGTGACTCTGGGCAAGTTGCTTGGCCTCTCTGAGCCTGTTTCTTCACCTGAAAAACTGAAATAATACTTATCTCTAAGGGCTACTGTGAAGAAGAGAAATAACTATATGCAAAGCCCCTAGGATGGGGCTTTGCTCAGAGTAGGTGCTCAATGAATGAAACCATTATTTTTTTTTAAAGATTATTCTACTTTTATGAACAGAAGATCGTGACAATTGATTTGGAGATCAGATTTGTAAATAGAAGCATAATTTGCAAAAAATGTTCTCTGCTAATGATTCTCTAATTTTCATTTATAAACCTGAAAAAACTACATTCATACAAAAATTAGGGCAATTACTTTAGCCACTGATATGCCGGATGTCAGGGAAGCTATGTTGAAGCATGTGAAGTTATGGCCAGTTGCACAAAGCAAAAACCTTAATCAGATACCTTCAAGTGGAAAGACAAGGCGATTTGTGTTCTGAAACCTCTTTAGAGAGAGACCTACCACGTCATCTAATTTTTCACCTTTCTTCAGGGAGGGAGTTCTTCCTTTCCTGCATCTTTCATCTAACACATTCATGTGTTAGCATCTGACAGCCCTTGCTTAGGAACATCTATCTTAAGTAGAACAGGAGGCATCACCTTGTAAGACCTGGCTGAAGCTACAAGTCGCCAAATTAAGAGCATCAGAATTGCTGAGTGAGATCAGCCTTAGAAACAGTGCTGTCCCCAAATTTCTTTTTGGCAGGACACAGTTGACACCCATAGTTGTCCTCTCTAACACCACTCCCCAAATCTCAGGTAGATCTCAAACACCTCCGAATTCCTGCATGAACTACTAGGGAGGAAGGGATTCTATGGGTTTAATTTAACCCACCTAGAATCCCACGGGGAATGGGTGAGAGGTAAACCGTGAGACCTTGCTTCTGTTTCCAGCTCGTATGAACTCTTGGGGTAGTGGATTCCGGACATTCCTTTTCTCTGTGCGCATTCGATCATAAAGCTCCACGAGGCCACTGAATCCCTAGCATGGTGCCTTGCATATCATAGGTGCGTGATAAACATTAGCTCAAACAGTGAATGGAGGTTCTCTCTTAGTCAGCCCCCATAGTAAAGATGTATGTGGGCATTGTCTTTCTCAGTTTGCTATGGGGATGAAGAAGAAGGGAAAGCCACTTTTCTGATCTCCCCATCACTGCTCCAGCCTGCTCTTCCCCTACCCTCTTCACGGATTCAGGTTGTAAAAGGGAGGCCCAGAGCCATGGAGGCCGCCAGAAGGCGCTGTAAGGAGTCACGCTCTTTGCTCTGAGTCGAAGCTCAGAGAACTAAACAAGACTGCAGCTGTCAGCACTGCTCAGGCCAAACCTAAGTCCGGAAGACTCACCACCAGCTGGCTTACAGCACCCCCCCCCCCCCCCCCCCCCCCCCCCCGCCCCAGCCCATCCTCTGAGAAGCACACCTGTGGATGGTGCGCCTTCCGAGCTCCCTCCCTTCAACATGTGTCTTACAGTTGGAGTGGTTCTTGTTCCTCCCTGTCTACCTTAGGGCGGAGGCGTTGCCTTGGGCAACAGTGATGTCACTTGCAAGGTGCTTTCATTCCGATGATGTCATGGGATGGGCCACTCGGATGGAGGGGGACATGCTTTTTACGGGAAAAACATCACAGGTCACAAAACGCTGAGGAGGATCCCATAAACCTCTTGGGCACTCAAATGGCCCTCTTCCTCTTCCAGAAAACCTCATCCACCCTTCTCTCCCCTCTGAAAGCCTGGGACAGGCCATGCCTCAAACCTGACTCTCCCTCTCCCAGAGTTGGCTGGAAGGGGTGGGATGAGCAGCTTTGTCCTCAGCTTTGAACAAACCACACGCAAGGACACCATTGAGCCTCTTTTCACCATCCAGGACAGTCTGGGTCCCTGAGGCCTTGCCCTTTGCCCAGACCTCAGAGGAGGGAGCTGTGGCACTGATGGGGAAGCTGGCGGCCCAATTCGGCAGAGAACATAGATCTTCGATCGACCTCTACCGCCTTCAAGAGCTCATACTAGCCAGGTTGCCAGTCTGCGCCAGGCAATGTGTTTAGCGCTTTCTGTGCTTGCCCTATGAGGGGTTATCCCCATTTTACTGATGAGGAAACTGAGGTTTGGAAAAGTCAAGGCACTTGCCAAATACAGAGAACACCCAACTACTGAGCAGTGGTCTGCCCTACTCAACTCAAGTCTGCCCTACTCCAAAGTCCCTGTGGGTCATACCTCCTGGCTCTGGGGCACCTGGAGCCTGCAGCTTACTAAAGATGAGCCATGAAGGGGCCCTGACAGAGACCAGGGAGAGCCCTTTAAATCCAAAGAGGCCATCTGGGCAGGCCAGGTGGCTGAGGCGGCCAAAGCGAGCACTGCCATAGCCCTGCTCACCCTCATGCCCACACAGGGGCTACAGCCAGTGGCCAGCCCCAGACCTTCCACTTCCCAGACCATCCATGCTGATTAGGGACCATGGTTCTTTGCTCTGTGCTTGGCTTCCTGTGTCCCATCCAGGCCACCTGACCATCTTCTTGACTTGCATATAGCATTTACCCCTATGGCCTGGCCACCCTGAAATTGGATAGTAGTTATTCAACTTATGCAAATGCAACTCTTGTAGCTAGGAGCTAATGCTTATAAAGCACTAAACAAAATAATTAAATAAAATTAAAATTATGAAAGATGAAAGAGACAAATCCTACCAGGTAAACACTGCTGTTGAAGCACTGGCCAAGGAGATGCACACAACCAGGACGGCCAGAGTACCGGTCCAGCTGGCAGGTATCTCTCTCCGTTAGGGAGAGGGCCACAGAGGTCAATAGAGCCCCATGCCATTGGGCCATCACTCCCCACCCTGCTCTGACTCAAGCTTCGCCAAGCACAAGCTACCTTCTGATCTTTGGTTTCCCATGTGGCTGGCCGTACGGGGAACAGATATCATCCAGAGTACATGATGGCCACAAAGTCTCCTGGCAAATTAATACACTAGCAATCTTACTTGTATACCCACTTCTGGGAGCTCTCTTGAGGTGACTCAGTAGCCCAAGTCCAAACCACTCTGAAAATTGTGGAGATAGGGTTTCTGAGTGGGCACAGCTGACAGCCAGACCCCAGGACAGGTGACATGATCCAGGTAAACATCATCCTTATGGGAAATCTGCTGGGCACCAGCCGGCCCTTCCCAGGAGACATCTTGACTTCCTCATTGGCTGAGAAACCTATTTTGTTTACAACACAGTCTATAGACAGTATGTAGAAAACGCTCCATTCCAGCTAATTAAGTGCTGAAATGTATAGTGTGGAAAATAAGTGATCATATATACGGAGCTGTGAAACGGAGTTTTGGGAAAGGTTTCCTGAACGAGCTTGGGAAGGGCGTCTGCAGGTGGACAGGACCTGGGCAGGGATGGGGACTGGCGGCTTGGAACGGTCAGGACAGATGTTCGGACACTCCCCACCTTGTTCCGCTCCTGGGGCTGTTCTCTGCCTGCCTTGGGGCCCTGTGTAGCTGTGGCCTTTTCCCTCCACACCACGCCCAGGTGGCACTTACTCAGCGCCCTAATGCCGGGCCCCAAACTGGATTTGCCACCTCATGCCGCCCAGTGATTAAGAAGGAAAGTCATTCAATGCTTGGGCCAGGCCGTCCCAGCAGCCAGCAAGGCGGGCTTGCCTCTTTCTGTTCCTGCCTTTCTGCTACCAGGTGAGTTTTCCATCTTTCTGCCATCTGAGCTGAGGATGGATATTTCTTTGACAAAGAAAGAAATAGGCACTGCTGTCCCCTCTTTCCCACGAGGGTCCCTGGCCAGACTAGCTTTTTAAGCTTAACCTGCTTCTGGCTCTGTGAATGCTCAGTGACTGCGACTCAGTTTCCAGGCTCCTCAGCACTCACTTCTCTGTGCCTTAGTTTCCTCATCTATAAAATGGGGATAACAATACCTACCTACCTCATAGGGCAACTGTGAAGATCAAATCAGTTAATACAGGCAAAGTGGTTTTGGAAAAAAAAAAAATCCATGGCAAATGTTAAGCCCTCAATAATTGTTGGTTATCAGGGCTGTGCTGTATGGTTGTATAGGCGGTGTACTGCTCAAGAACAGCCGGTGGTGAGGATCCAGCTATGTGCCTTGGCTGTATTCATCCAGATGAGGCTCCTTTTTCTAAATGGCACCAAGGTGCCATCCCCTTTGTGAGAAGGGGCACCTTATTTGAACTCACGCAAGGGACAGAATTGGCTAGCAGCAGCCCTGGAGGTTATTATTATCAGCCCTCAGCATTCTCACGGCTCTGACCTCTCCCCAGCGAAACTGGATTAGTCTCAACCATAAATAAAGCCCTGTTCCTCAGCTCCCCAGGCCACCTGGAGCACTTGCCCCTCTCTCAGGACGCTGCTCCGTTAAAGCCTTCCCCAGCAGCCCCGCAGGCCACCCTACCTGCTCAATCCTACTGAGAGGACTCGGGCCCAAACACACAGCCACAGAGTCTTGGACTCTGAAGGGACCATCTCCGGTCTAACTGTTGATGGCCACCCGTCTCTGCTGACAGTGAGGGGCAGCGCATTACCTCCCAAGGAGCTCAAGTTATTGGCAAGTTCCTTCTTCCTTCTGAGTAAGTCAGATCCAGCTCCCTGCTTCTCCTAACCAGTGAGTCTCTGGGGCCAGACCCAAGTCTCCTTTTTTCAAGTGACAATGCTGGAGATTCCTGAAGGCCACAGCCACGTCCCCCTACGCTTCTCATCTCTGGAGGAAATGCTGCTGGTTCATTCCCTTCTCCCTCACAAGAAGCACTTTCCATACCCTCCAAGCCACGTCATCCCCTCTCCTCTGGACAAATTCCCACTTGGTAGTGGGATCCCTTGCAAGATTTGGCATGGAGAACTGGGGTCGTGCACTCCAGTGGCCCAACCCTACTCTTCCTGGGCTCCGTGCACGGGGTGCTTATCTCTGCCTCCCACTGAGATGTGTACCCTCTTCATCAGACAGAATCCCCCACTTTCTTTCTCCTTATTGACCCCCGGGGGGGCCAGGAAGGGAAAAAACCAACACCAGTTCCTCCCAGACAATACTTTCTCAGGTGGGCAATTTTGCCAGAAGCCTCTCCCAGAAGTTCCTCTCCATCCTTGCCCCTGGATAAAAATTCACCCATACACCCTCAGAGCCTGTTACCGGTAAGGTGACAACTTCTGGGATGACGGCATCGGGTTAAAAGTTCAGATCCTTGCCCCCTGAAAGCTGGAGCTTGAAATTGCTGCATCTTTGAAAATTACAGAGCTAGAGGATGGCACTTGAGCAAAATCCTTTCCATCCACTCAGGGAGAGTGGAGGGTCAGTATAACCACTTCATGGTTACCCACAAGTGGAAAATATGAGGGCAGAATGGCCTGCAGCAGCAGCACGCTAGGAATTAGCAAACAACAAAAGCTGCTTAGGCAGCCGGCTGGAAGGAGAGTTCAAAAGCACAGAATATTTATTACATTATTAACGAAGAGTGAATGGCAGCAATTCCACTGGTGCCTGCCACATCATTTTCATTGCTAACCTGGGCCTGTAACTGCACCAGGCACAGATCAGCTTTACCTGGCAGCCTCTCCGAGGTAGAACTGGTTTGTAAAAGGGAAGGGCCCTGGGTCAAACCCAAAAGAGGAACAAAAGAATAGAATATGACTCTGAAACTGACTTAGATCCCAAAGACCAGGCTCCAGGATCTGCCTGTATCTGGTGCTCTTCTAGTTTTGAAGGGGGCCCTCCTCCCACCACGCAGAAGGGCAAAAGGCAAAGTGAGGTTCGGAGTGGTTCGGAAAAATATTTTCCTTTCCTAGGCGGCAGCATTTTTGTTTTTAAAGAGAGGCGCCAAACTGGCTGGGAAGCCCAGCCCTGGGGCCTCTGTGTCCCATCGCCCGGCAGCCAGAAAGATGGAGACACTGGGAAGAGGTCGGGGATGGGGTTAGGGGTCAGGTGGCGGAGGCTATTTGCAGCCCCAAGAGAAAGTTCTGCACCGAGTAGGGTCTCCTCCACTAATAGCCCCGAAAGAGGAAGCGGCGGGGGTTTATCCGGCCTAGGCAACCTCATAGCTTCACTACCTTAAACCGACAGAAAAACAAGCTTACTACTCTCTCCTTCCAGGAGGGGAAAGAGGCGGGAAGGAAGCTGGCCAAGGAGCAGGGCGACCCGGCCTATCTTTCTGCCGTAGCGCTCAGCTCAGACGGTCGAAAGTAACGGATCGCCTGGGCAGAAGGAACAAAAACGTGGTCCTGCTTGCTCGGTGCGCCTCGAGGAAGAGCTGCCCGCCTCGCGGGGCTGCCCCGAAGCGCCCAGGGCTCCGCGGCCCGGGCTGGAGCGCAGGCTGGAGCGCAGGACCCCGCGCAGCGCGGGAAGGACGAGTGAAAGCCAGAGGACAATGCGCCCCGCCTTTGCACCGGCGCTGTAACCGGGCTCCAAAGTCAGCCCCAACCTGGGGGCCGAGCTGGCGCCCGCGCTCCCCGCGCAGCCCCTGCGCCCCCGCTCCCAGCGGCCATCTCGGGCGCAACTCCGCCTAGCCCCCCTTCTTCCTTCCATCGCGCCCCTCTTCCCTCCAACGCACGAGGTGCTCAGTGCTCCGGGAGGACGCAGAGCCTCGCAGCTGCTGGCCCGGGACTTACGTTTAGCCTTCGTCCCCGCTCCCCGTCGCGGGAAGGACCGCCGAGCCCAGGCGGGTCCCCCGGGCCCGGACGCGGCTGTTCGGCGGCGGCGGGCAATTAGAGGGACAGGGGCGGCGATACCCGGGCCGGCTCCCGCCTCCTGGCCTCCATCAGCGGGGCTCTAAAGGGCTCCGGAGTTACTCATTTCCTGGATGTCACAGAAACTTTTCCTCCCTATAAGAACAAAACACCCGCCTCTGCTCTCGGCGGCGGAAGCTCCTTAAGGAGGACCGTGCGGGTTACCGGGGCTGGACCCAGGGTCCGCCGCGGAAGTCTGCCCCTTGACCCCTCCAGACACTCTAGAGGAGATAGCAGAACTGGAGAGTGGCCAGGCGATACGGGATCTGACCACTGGAGTAAACTGGGGCGAAGGGACAGGGAGTCAGGGAGGACGCCCTTAAAAGTCGGTCTAGGCCGGTGGAATGGAAGGGGTTAAGTCCCTGCGTTTTCCATGGCGCGTTTTACAAGCGGCGGAATTCCAGGGCCACTGTTTTATCCTCTGCAGGGAAATATAAATCGAGACACAATGCTGGCCCTTTTCTCTTTTGCGGCTTGAATGGATTAAAACAACTCACCAAATTTTATGATAAATGGGCCCACCGTTGCTGTCTCCCTGAGTAACCCGGCACAAAGGAGAATGATGACTAAATGCTTTTACCTGTAGAGGGCGCTTTAGTGTCCAGAGCCTGTTTACAGTTGTGAGGTTAGACCCCTGTTTTAGACCCGAGGGAACTGAGGCTAGGAGCGACAGCAGCAGCAGCACCCTGGTCGTACTTAATGGGCTCTGAAGTCCATCACCTGTTATCTTCTCCTTGTGACCTGCACAAATTCCACAGCCAGGAGAAGGGGCTGGGAGGGGCTTGACTAAATCCTGCCTTAAGTGGCTTTAGGGAAGTCAAACGCCAGTGTGTGTGCATTGGAGGAAATTATGAGAACACAATGTCCAAATGGTTATCTCCATTGCTACCGCTGTTTGGTCTTAGATCACCTTCTTCCTTTCCTCGTCAAGCCAGCCAAATAGCTTTAACACTCGTCTGGAAGACATTAGGCCGAGTCGGAAAGATAAACAGGCAATGAGAGAAGTTCTAAAAATAGATCCCCTGGCCCTCGGCCCAGGTTACTTTTGTTTTCAAGCTTCTCCTGCTGCTCACAGCTCTTTCCTTACGTCAAGGACAGTTATGGCAGATTTTGGGGGCTGGTGGGGAGGGGTGAGGAATGGGGTGATCTGGGGAAACATTCTTGAAAGAGCTGTGTATTTCCAAAATGTTTGTAAATTGGGTGAGTGGAATGCTCACCCACCCTCCCCAAAGCAGGAGGGGTGTGTGTGGGGGGACTCCTGGGAGCTGGGGACACTGGACTGAGCGCTGCTACACTGCCTTTAATCCTTGAATAATCCTTGGGGTGAGAATTCGGGGTTACATAGGCTGGAATACCAAGGAATCCCTCTGGGATTGTCATCCTGTGTGCCAAGTTGTTTCAGCAATTTCTAACCAGCTATGTATATTTATTTATATAAGGAGCATTTATTAGATTTGTTTTTCTGTTAAGCCAGATGGTTTCACTCTGTGACCTGATGGTCAACTTTATTGGCTCCCCTCTTCTCTCAGCACAAGGTCCACTGTCCTAACCTGGCACGTAGGCCGTTTGTGAACTGGCCGCCACTTATCTCACCAACTCCTATCTCCCTCCAGGTTCCACACCACACTCCTTGCAGTTCTTGGAACTTGTGCTTTCCAGAATGTGATATGCGGCTTGTTTTTGCCCCCTTGGATATTCGCCTGTGCCCTATCTTCTGCCTGCAACCATCATCTCACCTCTTCCTCCAACCTGTCACCCCCAATGCACACACACTTTTTTTGCCTGGCTGATGTGTGCTCCGTCTTCAGTTCTCAGATTTCTCCTCTAGGAATTCTTCCTTGAACTCTCACGCCTGAGTTAGACACCCACCCCATGTGGTTTCCATAGCACCTCGTGTTTACTCTAGAAAGGGTTTTTAAAGGACAGAAAAGTACAAAGATTCAATTTCTGGGAACATGAGGGGCCAAGAAGTCAGGGAACCTCTACTTCAAACACAGAAATGCTGGAAAAAATGTATCAACAATTGAAAGAAAGAAGGGGAAATCTCTAGATGTGAGACAGGAAGAGGGACCTGAAGGGAGGAGTATTCGACAAGAATATAAGTCCAAATGGCTAAGGACTGGGGGTTGGTACCCACTCGAACCTTGGGTTCTAGAAAGGCAGGGATCTGGACTTGAGACCCCTGCCTAAACCTGGCATGGAAAGGATCTTAGTGGCTGGAGGATGGAGAAAAAATTCTCCCACACATCCAGGGCCACGGCAAGGAAGTTTGTGGTTTGTCTGGGGCTCTGGATGAATTAAAAAATGTCTGCTATAGAAATTGAAACCACTAGCCTGCCTCTGCCATGCACAAGTGTGAGGTCCCAATTGACACTACCCATGTGGTGAGAGAATTCTGAAGTCAAGAAAGAATATAAAAGCTGGTTCCAAAGTGATGAATCCTCTTGGTCCTCTCAGAAGCAAATGCAAAACCGAATTGTTTATTCTGTGAGAGATCAGAATAAACAACTCCCATTGAAGATGAACTTACAATAAGAAATAATAAACCAAACTAGGAAATGAACCACATCAGGGACTGGATCAGTAGACGTAATAAACAGGAGAATTAGCCCTTTAAGAACTTGAGATAATAGAACAATTTGAAAAAGACTATGAAATAGTTATGTTTGAAATAATTACAGAGACAAAATGACAGACATGGCACTAAGAAAAAAGAATAGACAAATTTGAAAAAGTACAAATATAATATGTAGAAATAAAACGTTTAGTAATTTACATTTTAAAATCTTTAATGGTTGGAATTCTTTTTTATTAAGGCAATAATAATGTATCAGTCAGAAATCCAATAAAAAGAACTCATTAAAAAGGGGAAAATAAAGAAAAGTAACATACTAATCTCATTTATGAATACTGTTTCAGAAACCCTAAGTAAAATATTAACAAAGAATCCCAGCAGCACATCAAAAGAATATTACATCATGAACAGATCCAAAAAAAAAATCGTGGGGCCGGCCCGGTGGCACAAGCGGTTAAGTGCGTGCGCTCCACTGCGGCGGCCCCGGGTTCACAGGTTCGGATCCTGTGTGCGCACTGACACACCGCTTGTCAAGCCATGCTGTGGCGGTGTCCCACATAAAGTAGAGGAAGATGGGCATGGATGTTAGCCCAGGGCCAGTCTTCCTCAGCAAAAAAAAAGAAAAGAAAAGAAAAGAAAAGAAAAGATAAGAGGAGGATTGGCATCAGATGTTAGCTCAGGGCTGATCTTCCTCATGAAAAAAAAAAAAATCATCACCGTAGATGCTGAAAAGCCATTAGACAAAATTCAGCATCCAAATATAAATGAACACTTCTGTAACATGATAAAAATGAGGGTGGAGTTCAACCCCAAAGCCAATATCATGCTTAGTGGGGAAATACTAGAAACCTTCATGTTCAAGTTCGTGCAAGATAAGGCTGTCCTCTTTCACTTCTTTTTTTTTTTTAGACTTGTCAATTAGGAATGTGTTTGGTTACAAGTAACAGAATACCTGAGTATAATTTTATAAGTGTCTAAGACTACAAGAAATTAAACAAATAGGGCTTTATTTTTCTCAAACGAGAAGTCTATATATAGGTGGCTGCTTTAGTTCAATGCTTTCATAGTTTTGTGACTGGTCAAGGTTATGTACATTTAGTGTTTTGCTATATATTGCAAAATTGTCCTCAAAAGATGTTTCACAATTTAGATTCTTACCAATAAAGTATGAGAATGTCTGTTTCCCCACATCCTTTTCAGCATTGGCTACACCTTAACTTTAATTAGTTTTCTTCTTTTATAGGTGAAAAAAGATATCTCAATGTTGTGATGTGCATTTCTTTAATTATGAGTGAGGCTGTACAAAACATTACTACTGGCCATTTTTATTTCTTTATTTGTGAATAGTCAGTACTAACTTCAACTATTTTTCTATTGGCTTGTTTTTCGTGTGTGTGTGTGTGTGTGTGTGTGTGTGTGAAAGTAAATGGAATTTTTTTCATAATCTTAGGTGCTAGATGTGACTTCAAATTCCACAGTGAAAGGTGACTCGTGACCAACATTGGACCACCTGCAGGGAAGCCTCACAGGGTACTTCACAGTCAGGAACACTGGAAATAAAAAAACCAAACAAACACAGGGACAGATTTCCTGTTCAGCCCCAGCTGTGGTTATCCCAGTATGCGGAATAAAATACATGACAGTGGGAGAGACAGGAAGCCCCTGCTAGCCATTAAGGGTCTGACGGATGGAAAAAAAGAGCATTTTCCTTGATGTGGTCAATCTCTCACTATCCTGAATTCACCTTTGCATGCAATTTCAACAGATAATAATAAGCTGGCTTACAGGATGTTTCATGGGAACAGGCTACTCTGCTGAGACCTCACAGGTGTCAGTTGTCCAGGACGGATGGTTTGCATTTGGCTATTTCTTTCCTTAAGGTGTGCGTGCTGGGAAATCCCCCATCTAGGAATGTTGGAGCCAGCAAGGACTTTAGAAATATTTACCGACATAAATGAAGCCCAGAGAAGTTAGGTCACATACTCAAGGTCACATGCTCATTGTTGGTTAGTGACAGCATAGTGTTGGGGAAAAGGGAGAATCCCCCTCTGCCCTTTCCCTTAAGGTTCTTATGGCTGGCCAAATAATTAAAAGACAGGTTAGCAGGAGAAAATAATACCAAGTTTAATAACATATATACATGGGAGACACCAGGGAAATTGAGTTTCTCAACACAATAGAGGTGATTCTCATCTTAAATACCATCTTCAGCTAACGACAAAGGAGGATGTTGGGGGGGGGTAGGTTGGGATTTCAGAGGGGAAGAAGACAATTTACATGGAGAGGGAAATGTAAATGTTTGTCAGACAATTCTTTGCAGGGCCACCTATAGAGAATGTGGCTGGAGAGACAGAAATTATAGTAATCAAGAGTATGCAGACTTAAGTCTTCTCCTTCCGTCCTAAGAAGAGTTTCCACGGAGAAGGTCATCTCCCCCCTTCCCAGTACACAGAGGGAGATATCTTTACGAATGTAAATATTTGGTAAACAGAACTTTGAAAAGAATGGACTTAGCAAGGACCCTGCCAGTCTGTCCATACCCAGAGTTAAATTCCTTTAGGCAATTAGTGGGGGAGGTCAAATGTGCATCAGAGAAAATAATCAAGGTAAAGAGATATATTTTGGAGTGGCCAAATTTTGATCTCCCACAATAGTAATAGCTAAAAGTTATACTATGTGTTATATATTGCTCTAAGCACTTTCCAATGACAACTTATTTAATTTTCATAATAACCCCTTGTAGTAGGTATCATCGGCATTCCCACTTAACAAATGAAGAAGCTGAGGCCCAGAGAGGCTAAGTAACTTGCCCAAGGTCACACAGTTAATAAGTGGCAGAGCCAGGATTTGAACCAGAAACTTTGGCTCCAGAGTCTTGCCCTAAACTATTATGCTATATCTTTTCATTCAAAGTGAATCCCCTTCAAATGTACAACTATGCTGAATTTCCCCAAGAATGAGATTATAATAGAATATTTTTCAAACTTTTTTGAAAATACATTTTACTTTAGAACCCCGTGTATTCTCACATACAAGTGTGTTAAATCAAAAGACAGTTTCCTTAAAAACCTTATGCTTACTACATGTGACATACTCTGGTATGTTCCCTCTTCTTTTTTCTCTTCCCATCTCTTACCCTTTTTTTGAAAAAAATGTGGGCCACAACTTTCTCTTGAGTCACTATCCACAGTTTGAAAAAAATGATTTTTTAAACCACTCTTCTAGCTCACATTTATGTTATGAAAGCTGTTAGTGGTCTACACATGTTAGATTTCCATCCACACACTCCACTTGGAGTGGGAAAGACTGTCAGATAATATCTCTCAGGCTTATTTCTGGTCAGTCGGTATTCATTGCTCTGTCTGTAGTTAATGTCTAAAGATGATACACTGGAGCGTTAAAACAAATCCCCATGCTGTAACCTTAGGAAATCTTCATTCAGTTATTCCTTCATCCAGTAAATATTTGAGCACCTACTATATGTCACGCATTGTGCTAAATCAGCAGTCGGCAAACTATGGTTGGCAGGCCAGCTCCAGAGCGACACTTGTTTCTGTAAATAAGGTTTTATTGGATCACAACCATGCCCATTCGTTGACGCATTGTCTGTGGCTGCTTTTGTGCTACACTGTAGAGTAGCTGCTACAGAGACCATGTGGCCTGTGAAGCCCAAAATATATCTTTATTTTTTTTCTCCCCAAACCCCAGTACATAGTTGTGTATCAGGGTGGTGGAGGTGTAGCTCTTCTATGTGGGATGCCGCCTCAGCATGGCTTGATGAGTGGTGAGTAGGTCCTTGCCCAGGATCCGAACTGGCAAACCCCGGGCTGCTGAAGCAGAACGCGCAAACTTTAACCACTACCCCACTGGGCCGGCCCCTAGAACTATTTTTTAATCTGGTTCTTTACAGAAAAAGTTTGCAGACTCTGGTGCTAGATTCCAAAATACAATGGTATTTTAGACTGATCTCTGCCACCCTGGAGGGTTGAGTTGTCCTGCTGGGCTTAAATTGGTGTTCAAGCTCCTTGAGGGGGGTGCTAGAGGCTCTTTGTCTCCTCGCATTGCCTGCGAGAACACCTGTTAACAGTAGATGCATTTTCTGCTGCAGAAATTATTTAGTAGATCTGGCAGCGGATATTGGAAAGAAAGCAACCTCTCTACAGGGTAGAAAAGAGAGTTTATTCCTTTAACATAGCAAAGATGCCTATCTTTGCTGCTATAAGAAGAGAGTCGTCAACTTTTATTGAGTACCTACTGTGCATCTGGCCCTGTGGGTAAAAAAAAGACTTGGTTCTTTGGCACTTGCATCAAGGATGGGAAGAGAAATGAGATAAATGCATTGATTGTAATCCTTAATACTTCTGTTGGGGGACCTGATGTCTACCTGGAGATGATTTTATTTAACCACCTTAGAATCTTAAATGTTTGTGTTCCAATAGCTTTGAACTCCCCTTAGTCATTAATCACTCCCAAGAACAATTGCTGTGTGCCCGAGTGTCTAGGCTAATTGTATTTCTCCTTCCTTCCTTCACCAAACTTTCTATTTTGAGTGTCTCTTATGGGTCAGCCCCATAGATATATTAAAGAAAAGACTAGTCCTTCCAGTCAGGTGGGGGAGACATAGAAATAAGATTACAACACCATGTATTGACAGAGGGACCCTCAGGGTTTCTAGCAAAAAATTGCCTAGTTGGAGAAGACTTCCTGGAGGAGATGACACTGAGCTGAGTTTTGAAAAAGCTCACTGGACAAAGAAGGAGACATGGGATATTCCAGACAAGGGTCCAGCATGTGTAAAGTCCAGAGGTATTTGAAAATATGGTGTTTTCGGGGGGATAGCAGAAATAAGAGCATTGGTCCATCGTCAAAAGGAATGGTGCTTTGATATTTAAAATTTTTATTTATTCATTTATTTACTTATTCATTCATTTATTTATTCAATTTATTTACTTATTTGTAGTGGGAACAGGTTATGTGGAGCCACTCAGTCTTTTTAACCAATCTGGTTAGCTGGTTGGTTTGTGCAAGTCCTCGCTAGCTCTAGGTAGGACATCGAACTGCAACCTTGGCGTGGCCTCTTGGGCGAGAAGCACCAGTGGAATGAGCTCGCCTCACCAGTCATCCCCAAAGTGATGTGACTGGGAGCAGTGCAGCTGCTGTTAAGCCAATAAAATTCAAGGCAGGTAAGATGACTGGGTGGTAGTGACACTGTCATCTCCTGCTCCTGGTAAAAATGATCGCCTGCTGTGACGAATTGCCAGCTGCTTCCACCTCCTGCCTGACCTTTCAATCTTCCTGGTCCACCTGCTGGAGCCTTGCTGCCACCTCCGCTATCAAGAAGGAGTTTGCATGGAGACCCTTTGGGAACTGATGTCAAATGCTCAGCAAATGTTCTGTTAAGTTAGGTCTGCAGCAGACTGGAAAAGGAAGCAGATTAAAGGAATAAAATATAGCCCAAACAGTTTTGGAGAGCACCAGCCAGCTGGGACTCGGCTCTGTCACCTAAGGTAAGCATGGGGTCGGTGGATAAATGATAACAATTTTCAGCAACACATGGGTTTTTAATCTTCCCAACAGCCTGGAGGAGAAATGTTAGCTATGATGACTGAAGCAATTTTACCCTGTCGCTTGGGGCCCCAAATGCAGTTTTTAGATTTCATGGTTACCAAGTCCAGCGATATCACGAGCATGTATGTACAAACAGGACCTGTGCTGGTCAGGGCTTTTTTTGGCGGAGAGCGGGGGGTGTATAAGCAATGGAAACTCACTTCATCTAGCTTAAACAAATAAGGTGAATTTGTTGGGAGGATGCAAAGTATCTAGCAGAACCCAAGAGAGCAGGTGTTGCTGGGCCTCTCCAGGGACCGTAACCAAGATCTGAAGAGGCGTCGACAACCAAGGAAGTCCCCTCTCCCCCAACTCTCTCTTCCCTGCCTGGGCCTGTGGATCTCTCTCCTCCTTCATTTGCTTGGTCTTCCCTCAAAGCAGCCGGCCTTTCTCTGCCTCTCCTGGGCTTCACATACTCAGTTCCAGGTCCCAGCATTGAGCAGTTTGCAACTCTTGGTCCCAGTTATAAATTCCTAGGGGAAAAAAATTGTAATTGACCTCCTGTGGGTCATGTCTGTATGCCTGACCCTTTCAGCTATGGGGGGGAGGCAGGTAGGGCCATCTAGAACATTTTGGCTTCAGGGAGGAATATACTTTTGGGTGGGAGTTAATAGTCTCAGAGAAGGGGATTGTGGGCTGTGTAGACTCCCCCAAAACTGCCTCCATAACTTTTCTGACCCATTAGGGGAGTGGGTTTCTTTTAAGGTGCAGTTGCTTTGTGTTGCAGGCTGGGAATTTCCATGTGGGGTTGCATGTCAATGTTGCTTTCTGTTTTTCTGGAGTTTCACTTCATGTTCTCACTGGGTGCTGTTGAAGAGGTGAGCACTGTGTACACAACACTTCTTATTACTGAGTCACAGCACACGGCTTAGCAGTTCTAGGAGGGTGTTCTAGGAGGCACTTACATCCAGGTTTAATCAAGGAGCTTTGCAGAGATATTACAGCTCAAGATCACATATTCAAGTTATCTGGCAGAGCGAATGTGTGTGTCCTTGGCTTTCGCTGGTCTTTGAGTTTGCAGTCACTTCTCTGCTATTCTTCCAAAGGTCCACCATTCACCCACATCCTCTTATCAACATCGGTGTCCACTGGCCCCCGATAGGGACACCACCATCCCTATAGCAGGATTTTTTCCATTCTTTTCTTGTATCTGCGCAGTGCTGTTTACTATAGTTGAGATTCCTTCTAGTTTCTTCAACGTCTCTAACTCATATTATCATTTAAGGTCAAGTTTAAGAGTCGTGTCCACCATGTACCTTTCTCTAGTATGCCGTCCACCATGTACCTTTCTCTAATATGCCATCCTTCACTGGTCTTCCTTATTTTAGAACTCATTCAAGAGTCATTCACTTAATAGTTATATACTGAGAGGAGTGATGGCCATTTATACTAGTTTGCTGGGGCTGCCATAATAAAGTACCACAGATGGGGTGGCTTAAACAACAGAAGTTTATTTGCTCACAGTTCTGGAGGCTGAAGTCCAAGATCAAGGTGTCAGTGGGCTTGAGTTCCCCTGTGGCCTCTCTACTTGGCTTGCAGATGGCCGCCTCCTTGCTGTGTCTTTCCTCTGTGTGCATGCATCCCTGGTATCTCTTTGTGTGGCCAAATTTCCTCTTCTTATAAGAACACAGTTCAGATTGGATTAGGGCCTACCCTAATGGCCTCATTTTAACTCAGTCACCTCTTTAAGGCCCTATCTCTAAATACAGTCACATTCTGAGGTACTGGGGGTTAAGGCTTCAACATATGAATTTTAGGGGACACAATTCAGCCCATAACACTGATGGAGACAGGGCTGAACAAGATTTACGTGATCTTTGTCTTTTTGTTGTCTGACAGCCTGGCAGAGAAGACAGATTAAACACCCATTTCCATGAATACATAATTAATTACCACTGTGGGATGGTCCAAGAGGTGCAATCCATGGTACTTGAAAAAGTGGTCTGGTGTTGGGGGGTGATCAGGAAAGGTCTCCCTGAGTAAGTGAGATCTGAAGGAAGGATGGATGGGAGTCAGCCAGGTAAAGAGGGAGATTCAAGTATTCCAGACAGAGAGAGCAGCCTTTGTGAATTCCATGCAGTGGGAAAGAACATGACATATATACGGAATTGGAGAAGCTATTGTGGCAAAGCGTGAGTAGGGGAGAAGGCACTGGAGGGCCAATGGGGCCAGATTACACTGGCTGGTATATCCTGACATCCTCGTTTCATTTGCTTACTACTCTTGCCTTGGGCTGTTTTAAAATTTTTTTGTGTGGGAAAGGAGTGGCATGCATGTTTTTCTTCTCCTTATACTCTTTTAGGGAGATCCTTTCTTCAGCTCCTCTTATTTCGCCACAGTGCACAGGATGGGGCTGGGTATACAGTAGGTGCTTGATAAATAAATTAAGTGGGTGTCATGGGAAATGAGATTAATAGAAGCACTAGTATTTGTTTAAATGAGAGGCTGACCCAATCTTGGTGGGTGTGCTTCTCCCAGAGGCGCCAGAAGTTGAGGACTTTTGGTACTATGATGCCACCTAGTGCTCCTTTTTATTACAACAACAAAGGGGAGCAGGGTGGTGAGTAAACAGTCTTCTCTAACTAGGAAAATCGGAAATGAAGCATTTTCTTTCATCAGCATAAATTAATTTGTCCAACTACTCATCGTCTCATCCATTCATCCATCCACGTTGATGTCCACCTGCATCTCTTTCCAGTGAGTTTAACATGTTACATTCCTTTCCACCTCCCGTGGTTCCCTGATTTCTCATGTTGGGGTCTTTCTGTCCCCACACCATAAGTAATGCACTCAGGTAACTGTGCCCAGATTCCCTGAGTACCCATAGCGCTTGCTGTCGACAAGGCGTGTTCTAGATGAAACCATCATATTGTGTTAGAATTAATTGTAGCTTTTCCTTTCTCTCTTTCTCCCAAAGCCAGATTGTGAATGCAAAGGGCAGTGACTCTGCCTGAGTCACCTCTGTGATTCCTGTGGCCAGCCTTGTGCCTGCCATGTATTTTCTGGATTGTTTTCTGGATTGAATTGCTGTCACCTTAGCAGGCCATCTGCTTGTAAAATGGTCTTTTAGGAGATTCCTGGGAAATGGGAATACACATAGCCCCACAACTGACACCAGGACAAGATATGAGTGGCCAGGCCCTTTACGTCTTTCTCTGTTGTTTAGCTACCTTCAGGAATGTTATGGAATCTCTCTGGATCGTGGTGGTCCACAAGCCAATAGTCCCAATGTGTCATCAGGTTTCCCGTAAACACGCAAAGCGGCCCGAGTCATGTTGCCTGCCCTATGTCCAAGCCATTTCTGTTAGCCGCTTCTCCAGCTTCCTCAGTCACCTCTCCTGCCACTGCCAAGCACATTATGCCTCAGCCAGGTTGTGTCCTGTTTGTCTACCAGATACACAGTCTCTGTTCATGAATGAGATATAATTGTACAAATGTTAATTTCCCCCAAATTAATTCATAAATCCAATCAAGTTCCAATTAAAATTTCTCATGAGGAGCTTGAAAAACATCCTGAAAATTATACGGGATGATGAAGGTTCATGAATAATCAGTGTAATTTTGACAGAAGAAGTAGGGATGGGGGACTTGCCCTTCAATCATGATGACTGGCTACAAAACCATCATAATAAAACCTTGTGGTACTGGGACAGGAACAAACCAGAGAGCTCAGAACAGAATCATCTATATTTGGGAACCAAGATGTTGAAAGATGGGCTCACTCCATTGAGAAAAATAAAATTGGATCCTTATCTCACACCATAGGCAAAGGTGAACTTCAGATGGATTAGAGAACTGAATGTGAAAAAGTAAAACTATGAAGCTAATAGAAGAAAATGACAGAGAATACCTTTATGTCCTTGGGGTTGAGAAGGACCTCTGAAATCATACTGAAAAAGCATTTAAAAAAAAAAAAAGATGAAGGGTTAAAAAATGAAGGATTATTGTTCTACAAAGGACATCACAGGCAAAGTTTCCAGTCTTTGAAAGCAGATTAATGTCCAGACTATACAAAGACCTCTTGCAAATCAAAAAGAAAAAAACCAATAGAAAAATAGGCAAAGGCTATAAATAGATAATTTACAGAAGGGGATCCCAAGTGGCTTATGAATGTATGAAGAAATGCTCAATTTCACTAGTAGTCAGAGAAATGCAGATAAAACAAAAATATGTTGACACTACTTCCACGATATTGATAGAGATTAGAAAGATGGCTAATTAGATGAGTCAGTATTTGTAAGGCACGTAGAATAGTATCTGGCTTTAGTAAACACTTTATGAGTGTTTATGAATAAATAAATTACCGTGTGCTGGCAAGGAGGGGAGTGGAGGACAGAAACCCTTATACTACACACTGGACTATAGCGTAGGCCAGCAATTCTGGTGTGCAATCCAGCATTACTTGGTGAAGTACCCAGGGCCTCCACCAGACTACTAGGCAACTTTGTGCCACTGGAAAATAATGTCCAGGTCTAGGTAGATGAATTTGAAAAAGTCATACCCTCTGGATAGTTATAGCCTTCTATGTTCACGACTTGACCAGGGAACAGAGCTTTTGTGAGAAGAAAAGGACACATCTTCCTCCAGCAGGGCATGTGACATGGGAAAGAGAGTAGGGACTGTTTTTCAGCCCCCACGGGCCCTTTGGCTTGATGTCTTTGTGTAAGACAAGTTGTATAACCAAATGTGATGGCCCTGTGCATCCCCTAAGACTTTAACAATCTCACTCCTAAGCATATATTTCAGAGGAATTTGCACACAGATCCATAAAGGACCATGGACAAGGATGATCATGGCTGCATTGTTTGTGGTATTGGAGAGTGGAGGCAGCCTTGGTATCCATCACTTGGGGGATGGAAGTGAAAATGTGTGGATGTCCAACATAGAATGCTATGCAGCAATCAGAGGCAATGAAGTGGGATTACAATACCAACTGCAACAGGGATAGATCCTTAAAAAGAATGTTGGTGGAAAAAAGTAGAAAATAAGATGATCCTTAAAGTCCAATATCATTATTAAACATTAAAAAAATGCACTAATAAAAATGCTATACATTTTTCAGAAATACGTATCCTAGCACGGTAGCCTGAGTACCTATAGGGCTGAGGATGATGGGTGGGAGTAGGGATGAGGATAAAGGGGAAAAAATAAAACAAGAGAGGGGTCTTGCACCTTTCACGAACCAGGGAGTTTAATTACTCCAACTCTGTACCTGAGGTCTAAAGAGGGTGGAGAAGGAGAGGGAGGGGAGGGCGAGAGGGAGAAAAAAGAGTCTTGAGAGGGGCGCCCCAGACGCTAGGCAGATTTCCACGATGTGTCTCCACATACGGTTTTCCAGGATGCCTCGAGCTCTGCACGCTATTTTTCTCACCGCTAGTGACTAAACTCTTTGAAGGCAGGGTCTGTGTTTTCTCTACCTTATTTTCCCCTCCGTGTCTTGCACACAGTAGCTGCTTCGTAAGGGTTGAATTGACTCGAACTGAGGTTGTTTCTTGTTCCCGTGACGGAGTCTATTTGTCAGAGAGGGCAGAGGGTGGCTGCCGGTCCTTCTCTCATCCGGAACCCTCTGATCCACATTTCCCTCTACGTGTTAGTCCTCGGCTTTCCACTGCTGGCTCCTGGGTCTCCCCCGCCGTCCTCTTTCTCTGTTGGTCTTCCCGTTTGCCCTCTAGCTCTTAGGTGTTTCCAACTTTTGCACGGACCTTGGACTCCTCCCAGCCTCGCAGAGGCACCGCCCCCTTATTTCCTTGGTCCCGCCCCATTCAGGGTAATTTGCATATGTCTCTGATGAACACCGCCCAGGTGCCGGCCTCAGAGGCTCCTCCCTTTTCCTGGCGCCCTAGGGGGCGTGGCGGTTGCCAGGCGACCGGAGGACGCGCTGAGCGCCGGATTTCGGCCCCCGGAGGGGGATAGAAATAACGTGGCGCCGTTTTAGACTCTGGGGGCAGTGCACGGCCCCTTCCTCAGACTCCGGCCCAGTTTCAGCGATCTCCACAGCAGCCTCTGAGGCCAACGCCAGAGAGCGTCAGGATGGCCGAGGTCAGGAGGCAGCGCCTCTCCCGTTTGACCCCTCCCCATCGTCCCTCTTCTACTGTCGACTTACCCCCTGTCACATCCACTGATTCCGAATATTCCCCCCATCAACATCCTATCCCTACCCGCAGCCTTACCCTACCACCCCTGTCCCGCTTGGCTCTGGCTCCATTACCTCCTGTCCCTCCTTCAATTGGGTGGACACCCCCCACCCCTAACCTATTAAATTGGCGCTGTGCTAAGCATGGTAGGAAATTCGTAAGTTCCCAAACTCACACATGACAGACACCCGCTCTTAGATTTTGAGCCATAAGGTGATGCCACAAGTGAGATACACAGAGAAATATTGATGTCTCACTGACTGGGGGGACCTGGAAGAAGGCTTCATAGATACCCACTGTCATCTCTATTCACTGACCCTTGTCCACCTGTTGCACCACGATTCCCTGCTGTGACAGGGGATCTTCATTAAGCTCTTCAGCCTGTCACCAACGCCTGTGTTTTCACTGACCACTGTGTTAATCTTGTGTAGCCTCCATTCACTCCGGCAATTTGTAGTACACCCCACCTTAGCCTCACCGATGAGGGGTCATTTCTGCAACCCTTTAATGACCTGTTGTATGCTCATTAGCACCCTCATTTATAACCTGTACAACTTCATGTCCCTGTCATCACTTGCCAGTCACAGTCCCCAACCACTGTGCCCTAACACAAATCCTTCATCGCCTCATCAGAACCCCCCCCATCTCACCCATCACATGGTCAGTCCCAGCCAGGATCAGCTACATAATTTGTGGGGCTCAATGAAAAATGAAAATGCAGAGCCCCTTGTTAAAAAATTATTAAGAATTTCAAGACGAAACAGCAGAACATTAAACCAAGGGTGGGTCCCATCTGAGCAAGGGGCCCTGTGCAACTGCATAGGTCACGTGCCCCTGAAGCCAGCCCTGGTCCCAGCTTCTCCCAACCACCATCATGGCCCCACCCCTATTCCAGTTGCTTCTCTTGTCTCCTCTACACCATTCACATCCCTTCATCATTCCATCTCCTCCATATCTAGTCTCCCCTGATGAACTCCATCTTCCTGTGGTCAACAGCTCTCTCCTTTCCTTGTTATAAATCCCTTTCATACCCTCCATCTTCCTCACTCCATGGGCTCCATCACTGTCATCTCTCTCCTACATCCACACTGCTGTGGCCACATTACTTATCCTATTACTCACACTCATTCCTATCTCTTTTCTGGGCTTTTCCTTCTCCTGTTCCTTCTAGTTCTGCTTTATTTTTTCCATTATTTGCTTTTGAGTATTTCCTCCTTTTCTCCCCTCTTAGTCATCTTGGTTTACTTCATTCTTCTTCATTCTCCCTGCATAAGCCCCAGATACCAATATTATGAACTAATTATTTCCCAGTCTCTCTTCCCTTTCATGATCTCCTCTCATTCCTTCTTTTCTTGTATTTTTCTTCTCACTTGACCTCAGCCAAGTTTTCCTCACTCCTGCTTTCACAAGTCTCCATTTCCACTCTGGCCTCATTTTTCACTGCAGCTCTCTTTTCCTTTTCCCCACTAATTGATATTCCCAGCACCTAGAACAGTGCCTGGCAGATGTAAACACTCAATAGATAGGTGTTGAATGAAGGAGCATCCCAGTTCCTCTCTGATCAGTTCATGTTCATGATCAGTTCATGATATCTATCATTTCAACATGATAGATATCATTATATGCTAGAACAGTGTAGATACCAACTGGTTATTGGTCACAACTAAGAGAGTGTTTTGGCTTTGCTTTTGATAGTAGTATATTTTTAAATGACAACATGAACGAATCTCTTTTGTTCACAAAACTTTCTTTAAAACTTTTCTTTCTTTGATGTTTTTCCATTCCTTTGCTAAGTTCCAGGTGAACAGGGAGAAACTGGTGTGCACACAAATCATTAGGCTAGTGATCAAGTGTTGACGTTAATACCATTTACAGGGGTGGAACTGAGAACATTGCTGTGATAAATTTTTGTGTGTGCTCATGTTTAGCATCAACAAAGGGAAGGCACAGAGCAGCAGCAGCACCATATTTCCTTAATATGATTTTTCCTCCTTTGTGGAATTGCTATATTGTGACCTTTGCAGTAATCTGCTTTTAGTCCGGAAGAAAACCTCTGTTGAATTTAACATGAGTACTAATGTTGTTGTATGATATGTTACAGATATGCTTGTGACTCCACATCTATTTTAAAATGTGGACTCTGTTTTGCTTGCATGTCATCTTCAGAAATTTAATCAATAATACAAACATTTTTGAAAAACAAAAATATTAAGACTTTCTCCATATTGGGTAAGATAGGTTTGTCAAAGCAGGAGGTAAACTAGACTACTTGCCCAAAATCTTCAGGGTGAATTTTAATTTTACTTTATTATTGGGATTAGAGATTCTCTCAGTTGATTTCTTTGATTAGCAGGGGAGTTTTGATGCCAAAGCCCTTTTTAGTGTAGAATATCAAAGCATAATGTTGAAAACATAAATACGACCTTTCAAACCTTATCATTTCTTTGCTCCAAAGTCTTGAGTGGTTCCCGGTGGCCTACAGACGAATTCACTCTGTATTCCTTAGAATGCTATTCACTGGCCCCAGTCTGTCCCTAGCTCGCTGCCTAGTCTTCTCTATATCATACTTCTTGTACTTTAGCCAACTTGAGCTTCTTAACCAATCTCAAGTTCCGGACACCTGCTTGGCCCTGACCCTTTGCTCAAGCTTTGCCGTGGGCCAGGAATGCCCTTTCTCTCCATATCCATGTGTAAAATTTCCACTCTCCCTTCTGGGCCTGCTCAAATGCCACTTCCTTTATGAAATTTGCTTTAATTCTTGCTGCTGGGAGAAATTCCGTCTTCCTCTTGGTCCTTGCAGAACTTTGAATCCATTTTATGGCAGGCATCAAATTCTATACTTCCATTATCTGCATACATACCCCATCAGCTATTAATGTATAAATTTCCTATGCGAGGGCTGCTTATTCCTTACCTTGATATGTCCCACAGGCTCAATCATTCTGATTTACATACAGCAGATGTTCAGTCAATATTTGCTGAATAAATATGTTAGCCATACCCATTCTTTTTTTTATTATTGTGCTGTATCTAACAAGAAGTAGGCATATTAGTTTGCTGGGGAGCCATAATGCAGTACCACAAACTGGGTGGCTTAAAACAGCAGAAATTTATTATCTCAGTTCTGGAGGCTAGAAGTCTGAAATCAAGGTGTTGGCAGGGCCATGCCCCCTCTGAGACTTTGAATAAAATCATTCCTTGCCTCCTCCTAGCTTCTGATGGTAGTGACCGATCCTCAGCTTTCCTTGGCTTGCAGCTGCATCGGTCTAATCTCTGCCTCCATCTTCATGTGCTGTTTTCCTGTGTGTGTCTATCTGTGTCCAAATCTCCCCCCTCCTTTTAAATTGAGATATAATTGACATGTAACATTGTATTAGTTTTAGGTGTATGACATAATGATTTGATGTATGTATATATTGGGAAATGATTACCAAAATAAGCTTACTTAACATCCATCACCACACAGTTACAATTTTTTCCCCCTTTTTATGAGAACACCCATCATTTCGGATTAGGGCCCACCCTACTCCAACTTAACTAATTATATATGCAATGACTCTATTTACAAATAAGGTCACATTCAGAGGTACTGGGGATTAGGACTTCAACAGAACTTTCTGGGTGGCACAATTCAACCCATAACACTAGGGAAATAAGAATTATTATATACCTAACTCTTGGGTTCTCATCTAAGTCATAGCGTGACTGCCTTGAATTATATCTATATGTCTGGGCTTATATTTTTAAATAATTTGTTGCCCAGCTAATCATGGAAAGCAAATGTGGAAAAGGCCCATGAGCATTGCACAGGGGGCATTTCAGTATACTTGTGGGGGTGACCTAACCTAATTTTTTTAAGGCATAAAAATTATGGAATATCTTTTAGGAGAATATTCCATATATCAGATGGGTTTTACTGTATGTGTGATTTCATAGTATCTATACCAAGATCTCCTTATGTCTGACCTCAACATGCCATAGCTTCCCTCTGCAGTCCTGGGGACAGTAAGAAGCAGGAAGAAATGAAAAGAGATGAGGGCTTAGAATAGTCATAACAGCTATCAAAATTTATTGAGTGCCTACTGTTTGCCAGGCACTTGGCTAGGTGTTTAACATGAATTATCTCATTTAATATAATCGTTAACACCATGTGGTAGGAAATATTGTTATCCTAATGCATATGTGTGTGTATGTGTGTGTGTGTGTGTGTGTATATATATATATATATATATATACATGCATCAGGGGATGAACAAGGAGCCTTCCCATCATATAGTCTTAATTTTTCTGCTTGTCAGTGGCTTTTATTTTGCCTGTACAAAGATCTTTTATTCATGGATGATAACAGTAATTCCTGAATAGTAGTAATGTAAATGTTGCAACTCATTCCCACCCTTGCTCTTTTGTACAGGAAAAGAGTGACAAACTAGTACTGGAAGAAACTGCATTTGAAGAAATCGAAAGGGATTTTCAGGAGGTTCTCAGTGAACTTTCAGGAGACAAAAGTCTGGAAAGATTTAGGATCGAATATGAGAAGCTTCATGCTGTCATGAAAAAGTCTTATGACAATGAAAAGCGTCTGATGGCCAAATGCAGAGAGCTAAATGCAGAGATTGTGGTTAATTCCGCGAAGGTTGCCACTGCCCTGAAGCTCTCTCAAGATGATCAGACCACCATCGCGTCCCTAAAGAAGGTCAGTGATCTTATAGAAATGGAACCAATGGAGACCTGCCATAAATGCATCCTATACTTAAAGTGTCATTCTTTCATTACATGGGCAGCTCTGGGCTGGTAGTAAAAGAGTTATTAAGTAAAAATTTACATGATTTATATATTCATTAAGCCTTGGGAATAAAGTTTATTTTCAAAGAAAATAACTAGCCTGGGTGAATTTCACTATGCATAAAATAATGTAGAACCTTACTGGCTTGGTTTCTAAGAAATACTGGGTTAGTAAAGAGAATTAGAGATAAGGAAGTGCAATATTAGGAATCTCAATTTGTCTTGTTTGATGTAGGATGAGTAATTAAATATCTCATGATGATAGCTTGTTAAAGATATTCTCATGTTTCTACTTTTTCTGCTGTTTTAGGAGGGACTACCTTGAGAATTCCCAGATAGTAATTTTCAGGATCTTTCTTCTTATCACTCCCTTGCTTACGCTTTGATCTTCCAGTCCCTCGTAACAGAACAGGGATTCAGTCTAGGGGGGCATATTGGGAAGTATATGGCTTTGTTTTACAGTTTATTTTTTCATTCTCAAGTGTGTTGCATTATTTTGAAGATAAAACATAAATGTTCCTTGTAGATTGCAGTGTGATAAGAAGTTAAGACATTTCAATTTAAAATTAAAAGCCTAGTGATGAGAAATAATTTACAAAATTTTTAGATAATTTCCTTGATATCATGCAACTAAATAGACCCCAATTAAAATGAATTTCCAAGACCAGTGCAAATTACGACTTATCTGTTTTCTTAGAAATGACTTTTTTTTAGTGTCCTTTTCTCTCTATTGTCACTTTCTTCTTCTCCTTGCTGAAAAGCCAATATAAGAAGGCTTTAATCCACTTTATGATGAGAAAAAATAAACACAAAAAAATTTTTTTTTTCAAAATTTTTTTTTTGTGAGGAAGATCAGCCCTGAGCTAACATCTGCCAATCCTCCTCTTTTTGCTGAGGAAGACTGGCCCTGGGCTAACATCCGTGCCCATCTTCCTCTACTTTATATGGGACTCTGCCACAGCATGGCTTAACAAGCAGTGTGTCGGTGCACGCCCAGGATCCAAACCCCGGGCCGCCACAGTGGAGCGTCCGCACTTAACTGCCACGCCACTGGGCCAGCCCCAACACTTTTTATTGTAAATTAAAAAACTGTAAATGCAAGTCATGAATTGATTAAAATCTAATTGGTGCAGTTGATTTGGACAAAACTTCATATAATCATATTTTCATTTAAACATCCTTTGTTTATTTTGCTGAAAATAGTACATATGCTCTCTACAGAAAAACATATCCCATAAACTGACATTTGTTTTGAATCATTAAATTATGTGCTGTAGTTACCCAAGAGGCATCTCTCTAATGTAACAGTGAGCATGAATTTATATAATTAAGTACTATCTTTCACTCGTTTTATTCCTTGTCAACATAAAAGTAGAATATTTTCACCTAAATCTTATAGGTTCTTGTATAAGTGACCCACATTCCGTTTGATGAAATCTTGCAAGAAAATTAAGTGGCAGGGTGAAACCCAAGGCTCTTGTAACATTTACTGTGCTTTCTTGGTTTACTTGAATGGCTGTAATTCACTTTTAAGTATTTATGTTAATATTCTACCTTGCATTTCATAATAGTAAGGAAGTCAAGGCTGCATGAGTCCCCGGCTGTGGGTTTTGTTTTCCACCTATAAGCATTTGGTGAGAAGGCCTGGGCTTGGGTTTCTGAAAATGAGAATTACCAAGGCTGTTATACAATTAGGTAACAGTGAAGACCACCTTGCTGTGGATTGTTCTAAAGCTGACATTGCCATCCAGGAGCTCACATGGGACCTGAGGACAAAATATATTTTTTATTTGGAATCTATCAAGAACTTCAAATTTAGGTCTTGGATCCAAGACCATTCCTTATGTGATAAAGCTTTTTTTTTTTCTATAAAATATCTGGACTTGGAAAGCACATAAGTTCTCATTTTTAATTTTGTAAACCTATCTTAACATCTTTATTAGAAATAATCCCACTAGTTATAGCAGCCCTTGCTGTATGTGAGCCTTGTAGCCACCCTCACCTACACAATAAAAAATATCCTTAGCCAGTACCCATCCTTAAAACTGCTGTTCAGAATTGACTACCTCATGTTGAACAATTCAGTCAGTCAATATAAATTTAATGCATAAAGTATTATGTATAATCTTCTTTCCCATAAATGACTACTATATTGTAGTTGTCTTATTATTCTATTTATGCAATTTATCTTGCTTCTGGAACCGAGTTTGATTTTTCTCACTGGTATCCTGTGGCCCATATAGGAAATTGAAAAGGCCTGGAAGATGGTGGACTCAGCCTATGATAAAGAGCAGAAGGCGAAGGAGACGATTCTCGCCCTGAAAGAGGAGATAGTGAACCTCACCAAACTAGTTGAGCAAGGGTCTGGACTGTCAATGGACCATGATAGCAAGTAGGTCATAGCCTTCTTGATGTATGTCGAACTTGCTTTTGCAGAAGCCTTCTTCAACAGACAGCCTGGGGCTTGCCAATGTCACCTTGAATGTTCTTCATGATACAAGACTCTCCTTCTTTGTTGGTTACCCCGAGATTGTTTTCTGTCTATTTCTATTTTTCCTTTTTAATGCTCCCTTTCTCCACACCCAAGAACTCCGATTTTGTGATTATGTTAAACTTCTAGCTCTATGAGAATCAGCATTACAGTTTCAAAATGAGTAAAGATTTTAGGTTTATTTTTCTCAAACTTGTGTGGAATGGAACTGGCTGCCGTTCTGCTCAGGTTTCCAGGTCCTCCCGTACCACCCTCCTCCACCTCATGATTAATCACATCACCATCCTTCTTACTTCTCAGGTTCTAGTCCAGAATACAGAGTTGCTTCTCACCTCTGCCACTCTTTTATCCCTTAAAGCTTCACCTTGTTGATTCAGTCTTCTAAGCATCACTTTAGTCTTTCCCTCCTTCCTATCGCCAGTGCTAATGCCTTGCTTTGGGCCCCTGTTCTCTGCTGGCTTTGGCAGTAGACTCCTAACTGTTCTCCCTGCCTTCAAAGAGACATCTCCCCTCTTTACCATCTTCCACATACCAGATTTATGCTTCTGAAACATGCACCAACATGCTTCCGTCTCCAGTATAAACACCTTTGATAGCTACCCATTCCCAAAGGATAAATCCCAAAGTCTAGAACATGTCTTTCTAAGCACTTCATAGATCTGCCTCAGTCAGTCTTACTAGACTCATGTCCAGCAAAGCCACGCTTGCTCATGCTTCCATACTTTTGAAAATGCTGTTTTCTATGCCAGGAATTCTTTTTCTTCCCTTCTCCATGCAGTAAACAACTCTGTATCCTTCAAGATTCATCTCAAGCACCATCTTAACTTCATCACCATCAGCATCTCTGTCACAACCTCCTGCCCACCCTCAGACCCAATGACCAAGCAGAAGAGTCACTGTGTTCTCTGTTTCCATAGGACCCAACATCGACCTGAAGTATGACACTGATCACATTGTATTGAAACTATTTGTTGATGTGCTTGTCTGTGAACTCCTTGAAGGAAGACACCTTCACCTTCTTTCTAGGAGTCTAGCACTGTGCAGGGCATGTGATTAACTAATGAATCAGGAATAAGTATATGCTTCCTTAGGCATCCTTAACCAAATCTAACTGCTGTCTAGGTTTCTTATGCTTTCTAGATGCATTAAGCCAATGTTGATAGTTCTAAGTGCAGATGTTGGGGAGGGAATAGGAAAAACAAACAGAAGATGTGGTGTTCATAAACACATAATCAGAGCAACTATTGAAGAGCAATGTGAGGGAACTGATTCAGTTAGGAAGAGTTTTAACGAGAACTGGAACGTGATGAGGAGAGCTGAAGAAATAACCGGCTCAGAATTTTATCTTCAACAGTGTGCTTAGGTGTAGCTGTCTGTCTTCATAGCAACCTTAGAATTCAAGGTTTTGTTTCTGGAGAAGAGTTTGAATGCAGTTTTGAAGGTTCTTTATTAAACACTTATGTTAAAATAAATCTTGTCAAATTGCTATGTTTCGAACAGTCATTCGATGACAGTCAGATGCAAGGGTCTCGAGCGCAAGTTCTCTGCTTTCTCAGCTTTACAGTAGCTGCCTTGCTCTAGACTAATTCTGATGCACAGGTCGTATCAGACATAATTTTTCTGCTTTCAAAACACTAGTTCTGCAGAAAGTCATGCCAAATCATATGTAATGGGTTTTGAAATGTGGAAGTAACTGGTTTACAATTCAAATCAACAAATATTATCGCACACTCTACGAAAACTGGTATTATGCATGATTCTCCAAGTTTTGTTCCTGGGAACATTTTATCTGAGTTGCATCCCCTTGGGAGAAACGAGTCTTTTCTCTATGGGTGAATGGATAGAACACTGGCCACGTGTATTATTTACTTATGTTTATGCTTCATTTTAGACTTTATAGCTGTGATCATAGCCCACCAGTGGATATATTAAATAAATAATTTTCTAAATTGACATGTCCTTAGGTTTAATTATAAGAGTTGACAATAGCAACATAGTCTTATTGTAACAAACTCAAATAATACAGAGGTGTGTAAACTAAGGACTGAAAATCATCCTCCCAACTCTTCCACCCTAAATCCCACTTTTCAGAGATAATCAGTTACCAGTTTGGTGTCTATTTTTCTGGACTTCTATAAAAATGCCTATAAAACACACACACACACACACACGGACATTGTGATTTCTTAAAAATAAGAAAAGGGATCATATTATGCATATTATTATTATTTTTTTTGAGGAAGATTGGCCCTGCGCTATCTGTTGCCAATCTTCCTCTTTTTCTTCTTTTTTTTCCTCCCCAAAGCCCCAGTACAAAGTTGTGTATCATAGTTGTAGAGTTGTAGCTCTTCTATGTGGGACGCCACCTCAGCATGGCCTAATGAGTGGTGAGTATGTCCATGCCCAGGATCTGAACTGGCGAACCCTGGGCCACCAAAGTGGTACGCACCAACTTAACCACTACGCCACTGGGCTGGCTCCGTGTGCATATTATTATTGGAACTTCTTTTTCAGTTAACAACTCACAAACAGCTCCCATGTCAGGGCATAAGGGTCTTTCTCTTTCACATCTGAATACTGTTAATCCTTGACCTGAAGTCTTTCCCCTGAAACTCAATTCAGGAGATGATAAGCAGGACTCCTGAGCAGATGGCCATTTAGTCTGACTCCTGTGTTCTTCTTTTTGAGTATCCGAGATTTACTGAAGTGCAAAGAAGAAGTGACAAAGGAGCGAGACCAGCTCTTGTCAGAAGTGGTGAAATTACGGGAGTCCTTGGCTCAGACCACTGAACAGCAGCAGGAAACGGAGCGATCCAGAGAAGAGGCAGAGCAGACCATCAGTCAGGTTTGCTCTACATAGAGAACAAGATGAAGGACTATTTCCTTCCACAAGGACATTTTGTCCTTCCCCAGGCTCCCTTCCCATCTTGTTCTTCTCTCAAATTTACCCCCTGGTGCCCAAATGAAGCATCTGCTGTTCTGCTTGTTTCTCTGGTTTGTCCTTATAAGAGCAGTTTTACTTCTTGAGTCATTCTCAGTATTCTCTGTCTGAGAAGTCATTAAGGCAGAGCACTGCATACAATTTTGGCCCAAGAAAGTGTCCCTTGTGCAGGCTACGGTGCCCTGCACCTGGGGATGGTACAAGTAGTGCCCTTGGCCCTTCTCCTTTGTAAGGAAGCCATCTAGCTGGACCCTTCTGAACACTTTTCTATAAAGCCAGAAGTCAAGTAGGTAATACACAAGGGCAGTCTCCAGGAGAAAAACATGAGACTTCTTTGAGCATGAGATAAGAGAAAGGCCTTTCGTAGAATTTGGATATCTTGATAAAACTATAGTGCTTTGTTGAGCAATATCCAGGACTCATGTAAAACACAGTTCCATATTTAGGGCATCTGGCTACATTTTATTTAGTTCCTATTGATGGAGAATTGGGTGAATTCTTTCCATGTGTAACTTCTTCCGAATTCTGGGCTTCCATATTTAATTGGATTTTATACCGTTCTTTGTGGATTTGTTCCCACCATTAGGGTGGATGTTTGCTGTCAAGGATCTGAAAAACAGTACAGAATATTCTTGAAAAGTTGGAACAGTGAGGTTCAGAGACGACTGTCCTACAGGGAAAATGTACCACAAAGCATTGCCCTGAAAATGAAAGGTCTGAGAGAGGGAGAGGCTCGGCTGGTTCAGCCCTGTCCTGGTGAGCGTTCATCTCTCTCCTTCCTGTCCTTTCTGTGCCTGTAGTTCCAGCAAGAAATCCAGCTACGTCAGAATGAAGCTTCGAGGGAGGCTCGAAAGAAGGAGAAATTAGAGAAAGAGCTCAAGCAGATTCACATGGACATGGACAGCAGGCAGACGGAGATCAAGGCCCTGCAGCAGTACGTGCAGAAGAGCAAGGAGGAGCTTCAGAGGCTGGAGCAGCAGCTGAAGGAGCAGAAGGTGTGCTGGGCGGGGGCTGCCTTGCGGGTCCTCGAACAAACAAGAATGGCGCCTTTGTTCACAGCCTGTTAGAGCATTTCTGATTTTCTTTGGGAAGCAAACTTCCTCCACTATGGGTGTTGTAACATAACACTTAGCGCTGCATTTGGGCTTCAAATGGCTCTTACTCTTATAGGTTGATATGCCTCCTTTTTTTAACTCCAACAGGTTAATTAATTTCTTTTTAACCTTTCACTGATGTATAATACACACATCGAAAAGTGTATATACCATAAGTGTACAGCTTAATGAATTTTCTCCACTTGAACACTTCTTGGTCATCAGCACCCAGCCTAAGAAACAGCACCCCAGAAACCCTCTTGTGCCCCCTCCTAGTCACTCTCTCCCTCAAAGGGCACTTGTATTCTGAATTCTAAACAGAGATTAGTTTAGCCCCTTTTTGTACTTTATAGAAATGAAAGCATATAGGAGGTACTCTTCTGTGTCTAACTTCTTTTGTTCAATATTCTGTTGGTGAGATTCATTTATGTCGTTGCCACATAGTTATAGAACTGTGCTGTCCAATATGGTAGCCACTAGCACATGTGACAATTTAATTTATTTAAAGTTAGATAAAATTAAAAATCTAGTTCCTCCCTTGCACTAGCATTGGCTAGTAGATATAGTATTGGACAAGCCAGACAGAGAACATTTACATTATTGTGGAAAGTTCTGTCAGATAGAGCTCAATAGACCATTCACTCTCATTGCTCTATAGTATTCCACTGTGTGACTATAACATGATTTATCGTACAGGTTTATTTTTAAGTTTCAAGTTTAGGAAACCACACTCAGTCTTTATGCATTTTAAATATGATATATTTTTTTTAACATTTCACCTATAATAGCGGTTTAAGATAACATAAATAGTAATAATTCCAGTCTGTATTTTCTAATTTTTTAAAGAAGCAATCCATATAATTGAAAAAAGTCATTTCTTGAAAATATATTCTCTTAGGAAGTTTCCAAAGAATTGTCAAGCCATACAGCATTTTTCTATTTAAAAAAAATATATATAAGAACATATTTCTTTGTCAGTTACTTTATTAATTTTATATAAAACCAGAAATCAAATAGATAATACACTGTGCAGTATTCATGAGAAAAACATGAGACTTCTTTGAATATGAAATTTGAGAGGTTTTGGGCATGATGATAAAACTATAGTGATCTGTTTAGCGATATCTAGGACACATGTAAAACACAATTTCATTTTTAGCGTAGCCAGCTATATTTTATTTAGTCCCTGTTGATGGCCAATTGAATGGATTCTTTCCATGCTTAACTTTTGCTTGAATGGAAGATGTATTTTAGAGTAAGTGACTAAACCATCTTCTCGCTCTTTTTTTTTCTTCAGCCCATTTGATTTCTCTCCATCTCCTTCATATTCCCCCAATAAAATGGCCCCCAAAATATAATCCTCTGTTTTTATAAAACTGCGTCTGCTCAGGATGTCAAGGTAGGGAAGAGGAAAATCCAACTGACACTGAAGTCAGACAGACAGAAATCATTCCACTGCTGTTCCACGGGTTTGACTTAAGTTGGATTAAAAGGGAATTGTCTCTGTGTTGGTGTTAGTGAACAGTTCTGTTCAAGAAAATATCGTAGGCATGTTAATGCAGGATTTGCTTCTGAAGATGTAGCTTCGAGCCCCACAGCTGATAAAACCGCTTTGAATCTCTAGCTCACTTGCAATGATTATAACAATTGTTGCGTATGCGAAGCCTGCCAAATGGCAAGCAGGCATTAAAATATTTATCCACCACCTGTGAGCAAGACTTCCCAAGGCTCTCAGAAAAAAAATGATGCTCTCTGTGTTATTCATTAGAAGGCGTCATTTTCCTCAGCCGTTTAGCATTCATCGTATCTGAGTGCATTAGTGCTTTCATGAGGGATAAAGAACAATTTCTACCAAGACAAAAAAAGTGTGGTTGCTGTGATGGTCCCAGGAGGGTTTTGGGGCCTCCAGCGGGGATATGCAGATACTGTAATCAGATTAAAAGGCATTAACCAGCTCCTTCTGCATCTTTCAGATACTGAACGAGAGAGCTGCAAAGGAACTGGAGCAGTTTCAGATGAGAAATTCTAAACTTCAGCAAGAGAACGAACAACACAGTTTGGTTTGTGAGCAGCTATCCCAGGAAAACCATCAGAAGGCATTGGAGCTCAAAGTAAACATGAGTGGCATATCTGTTCCCTCGCTCTCCCACCCTCATTCCCTATTAGTATAGGCCGTTGTGGTTGGAGCCCTTGGTTGGATAACTTGTGTTAGCCTTGATACATCAGAGGCAGGCACAAGCCTACAGTGATTGCATTATGCCCCAAAGTAGACAGTTTGGTAACATCCATTCTTACTCATTTCAAACCTGATTGTTGATCCTATGATTATGCAAGTGCTTTCTAAAGGGAGCTCAGATGTTCATCTCTGTAATATAGCCTTGCAGGTAACCAGTTGCCCAGAGCTAGAAACCATTTACATGAGTGAGTAGCAAAGAAGTCAGATTATATTTTACTACTTGTATGGAGAAGGTGGAATGGGAGGGATGGGGGACAGACTGGTACTGTTGTTGGGTATCTACCTCCAGGATTGTGGAACCATGATTTTCACTTCTGTTCAATGTAAATTTCAAGACAGACCCCCTATTCTTCTCCCTGCCCCCGTGAAGAGTGCTTGCAAATTAAGTCTGGATAGCAGTTTTATACTTGGATACATATCGTATGCCTACATGCTTAACAGAGCAGCTTCATGTTTATCACTTTAATTCTGAAAAACTCATAAACCCTGCTCTGATTATGTCAGAATACTGGGAATAAAAAGAGTGACTGATCAAGAATAATGTATAGCTTTGAGCAGTGAATTATAAGTTTTTGCATCATAGGCCCTCTTGAGAATCTGACAAAAGCGCACACATGTACACACACACACACGCATGCGCACACACTTATTTGTACATCTTGTATCTTGTTTTGCATGCAGTCTCAGAGGTTTTCTGGAATTTTTCTGAAGTCTATGACTCATAGGGTCTGGATTAATAACTACTGAATTAGAACATCTTAGAACTGAAAGGAGTCTTAGCTCAACTAACTTGGATCCTGTAGGGTCTGAGGCTGAAGAACATTTAAAGCAGTCCAAAATGATTTGACTTGAAACCATTCTTTATGAGAATGCTGTAAATTGAAGCAGATATGAAATGACTACCAAAGGTAAAATAATATATTAGCCCCTAAGGTGAAATTAAAGTAAAAATACTTATGCCATTAATTCTCTCCTTCAATAACATGAATGGGACACCTTGAAAGATAGAATATTTTTGTTATCAGGTCTGAACCTATGAGATTCTGCTGCTAGCAGTAATCTGAGGATAACATGCCCAGCTAAGTGCAGTCTCTTCATTGTCAAGAACTGGAGATAATTTCTAACCTTTATTTCCAGTAGTTTCGAAGAATGGCAAAATTTTTTTAAAAAGAATTTAATTTCTTTTTTTTTTGTTTGTGAGGAAGATCAGCCCTGAGCTAATATCCATGCCAATCCTCCTCTTTTTGCTAGGGAAGACCGGCCCTGGGCTAACATCTGTGCCTATCTTCCTTCACTTAATATGGGACTGTGCCACAGCATGGCCTGACAAGCGGTGCATTGGTGCAGGCCCGGGATCCAAACCAGGGCCGCCAACAGCGGAGCACGCACTTAACCGCTATGCCACAGGGCCGGCCCCGAATTTAATTTCAATTTTAAAATATTCCTAAAAGTTGAAGTCCATAGACAAAAATCTGGTGCTTTACTTTGGTAGAATTATTGTTTTGGTACCTTTTGCCATCATGTAGACTTGTCTGTTAATGTTTCTCTGTCCTCCTGTCCGTATGTACACTCATAGACTAACATATTCTGAGGGAGAAGGACCCTTTCTCTAATGTAGGTAATTGCACTATGGTGGCCATGTGAGTCCAAAAGAGTGTTTGAATATTTTATAGCATGTTAATAATCTTTTGACAGAGATCATTTTGTGAGTCTATGAAAATGGCTAATCGAATACAGCATTTGTACACAAATTTCACACATTTGTGATACATACAACTCAGCATTCTTATCTTGTTTGATTCAACAATTTGATGGTACTTTGAGACATCAGGTTTCATCAGGCCTTTCATTATTTTTCGCTTATATAGCCACATATTTTATTCAGAGAATAGAGTTTTTCAATTGCTCTCAAATCCAGACAGCGCGTGTTTTGATTTAATCCCATAGAACAACTTTGCACTGACATAGGAAGAATTTCCTTTTATTGGTTATGAGTTTGCCATCATCCAGTCACCGGTCCTTTATTTACTGGGTGTCCCTGGTTATTTCTTTCTCACTAATTACAGGCCAAAGAGGAAGAAGTCCATCAGATGCGCCTTGACATCGGGAAACTCAACAAAATCAGAGAACAAATCCATAAGAAATTGCACCAGATTGAAGATCAAAAGGCAGAAGTGGAACAGCACAAGGAAACTCTGAAAAATCAGATCTTGGGATTAGAGAGAGGTAAACCAAGAACCTTTCGTGCTTGGTCTTATTAGTCTGTAAACATTTCATTGGCGGCTGATGTCATTTGGCAACCCAGGGCTCCATGTGTACAAACACACTGAGGCCAAATGAAGTCAGTAAAACGACATTCAAACTGGTAAGTAGCTAATGTGGAGGGGACATCATTTTGAAGACCTTAAACTTTCTTACCTTAAAAAAATCTTCAACAGGCTGTATTGAACCTGAAGTATTGCTCAGTATTTGTCAATGGAGTAAATAACATCTATACTCTCAGGTCTGGGTTCTACATGACCTTTTGCTTCTGTCCCCTTTTAGCACAGAAGATAGAAGATGAATTAAAATGAATGTCCCGCATTAGCAATATCTGAGACAATATGTACCAAGAATCAGTGGGACAAAAAAAAATAGCTTCTCACTTCTTTTCTCTGTTAGTACTTTACCATACGGCGAACCCAGCTATCACACTGACCTGTGGAGGAAATATTTAAGTGCCACAGGAGGCCATATGGTACAGAAAAATCTTTAAGGATACCAACTCTGGAGTCAGCTCTGCCTGGGTTCAGATCCCACCTCCATCACATTTAGTTGTTGGAGGATGAAATGAGCTAATACACACAAAGCTCTTGCAGACCGTGCCTAGCACATAGTAAGTGCTTTCTAAATGTCGTCTATTATTATCCAGATACATTACTATTTATATAAGTAATAAAATAGAATACTATCCCATTCTGAAAAAGAATATAATTAAAAATAGCGTATACTTGTTAAATTTGGTGTGGTAGAAACAGCTCTGGACTTGGAAACAGAGGATCAAGTTTCGAATTCTGACGACACCAGAAAATGTGAGGCAGGAGCACCTCACTGACCTCATGCACGCTGCTGTGAGTTATAAATCACCGAATAAGATAATATAAGGAAAAGCATAAAAACATACATTGTCTCACTAAAAGTTAGGTAAAATCTAAATTTCTAGATAAGATTATTATAAATATTTGTCATGTAAGTCTTTGAGAAATGCAGATATTTTTCCTCCTAAGACATCAGGAAATAATCTTTTATTGAGGTGCAGTGGCAGCTGATCTCAACAATTTCTCCATTTATTCATTCATTCAATCAATTGAGTGCATACTATGTGCAGGCATTATGCTAGGCATTGGGCACATGGAGGTCCCTGCCCTCAGGATGCGTACAGTCCAGCACAAGTTTACAATCTAATGTCTTCAATGACAGATATGAAGAAAATGGAACTACTAGAGCGTGGCTTGTAACTGGCTTAGTCACTTTCAAAACACTCCCATATTTAAATTTCTGTATTTTTGCTTGAAATAGTTCTAAGCTTTGAAAAAAAATATATTTATCTTTTCAGTGTTGAACCCAATTTTTCATCCTTAAATTGTGTTTACCAACATCATCATGCTGTCTCTTCATGTTATTTTATAAATATCATTAACATAGCTATTTCTTCTTAGGGACCTCTTCCTTTTCATGTGCCCCATCAAAGAGTGGCATTGGACATAATGGTTAGGGACATGAGTTCTCCGTATGTCATGATTTTCTACCACAAAAATCCAAGAAATGAACTGAAAAACTGCCAGAACTAATGAGAGTTCAATAGGGTGACAGGTTATAACACAAATATATAGATATCAATAGCTTTCTTTCGTACAAAGAATCAGTTAGAATATATGATGGAAAAACCCCCTTTCACAATAGCAACTAGAGTAATAAAATATCTATGAATAAAGTTACCAAGATATCTGTAAGACCTATATATAAAAAACACTACAAAATTCTACTGAGAGATATAAAGGAAGTCTTGGAGAAAATGGAGAGATATACCAAGTTCCTGGATGAGAAACTCAAAATGATAAAGATATAAATCTGTCCAAATTAATCTATACATTTAATATTCCCAGTAAAAATTTCAGTGAGTTAATGTTTGGGACTTGAAAACTTATTCTAGAGTTCCCCCAGAAGAATAAACATGTGACAATAGCCATAAAATTCTGGAAAAGAAGAGTGATGAGGGATCATTTGCCTTACCAGGTGTTTAAATGTATTATAAAGCTTTAATAATCAAATAGTGTAGTGAAAATGCCAAAATAAACAGATCAATGGAAAAGATTGGAAAGGCCACCAAAAGACCGCAAATTATCTTCTAAGATAAAGGTGTTGTTTCATACCAGTGTGCAGTATGGATTATTAAGAAAATGGTAGTATGACAATAAACTACTTTTTGAGAAAAAAAGTTAACATCAAATGTAGAAACTATAAAGCCAAGATTGAGAGATTTAATGAAATAAAAGCTAATTTTTTTTTTATATAGCAAAAGACTCTCCATATAAAGGCAAATTGACAAAAATATTGCAGAGTTAGTATCCTTATTATATATGTAAAGAGCTCTTACAAATCCATAAAAAGGATAAACAATTCATGAAAAAAATGGACAAAGGGCAAGTGTGGGCAATTTGAAAAACAGAAATCCAAAGAAATGGTCATTAAACATGAAAAAGTAGTCAACTTTGCTACTAATCAAAGAAATGTAAATTAAATACGGGCATACTAGTTTTTAAAAATCTATCAGATTGCCAAAGATCAAAGCAAATGATAATACCCAGTGGTGCTTTGGGTGTGGATTTAAATTGCTATTAATTTTCTGGAGAGAAATTTGGCAGTAAGAGAGAAATGTCTTTTTTTTTTTTTAAATTCCCTTTGATCCAGGACTTCCTCTTCTATAGTAATAAATGAACAAGAACTTTCCCAGGATTATTGCTTATAATTGCAAACAAATAAATAAAATGGAAGCAACTTAAATGTTAAGGTGGAGTATTGACTAAATAAATTATACACTTTTATATAGTGAAATATCATGGAGTCATTAAAAAATTCTGTTGTAGATGCACATTTATAATATAGAGAGGCATTTGTTTTATTTTTGGTAATTATAAAAGCAAGCTACAAAACAGTATGTGTAGTATGATTCCCTTTTGGTATATTTATATACCAGATATTGTGTATTTATATTTATGTACACACATATACTTGCATAGGAAAAAGTCTGGACAGAGACTTCTCAAAATCCAAGTGGATTCTGGTTGATTTGAATTTTTTTTCTCTTTTGTTTATTTGTACTTCTAATTTCTTTCCGTATTTCTAATTACTTGTATGATAAAAAAGATTTAAAAAGGGCAAGGACATTTTGGAGTCAGAGAAACCATGCTCCCCATCTCAGCCCTGTGAACCCTTGGCATGTGACTTAATGTCTCTAAGCCTCAGTTTCGATCTGTTTAGTGGGACAGGAAGACCTACCTCACTGAGTTATAATGAAGACCGCGTAGCACTCAATAAGAAATAGTTTTACAGCTACAGAGAAGCATACAGAGCAGTTTTCGTGTCACTTTGGCTTTGGCAGATTCTTTCTTAGGTTGACTCCATGTTTCTTTATTTTTCTCCCTGGTGATATAGAGGTGGAGGCTTCAAAGAAACAAGCGGAACTTGATAAGAAAGCGATGGATGAGCTTCTGAGAGAAAGGGACATATTAAATAAGGTGAGTTCGTTACAGTGGCACTGGTAAATAAATGCCTTTCTTTAGTGTTCTAATATCTGCCTACGACCAGTTGTATGGGGAGAGAAAACTCTGAGGCAAACAAAAGTAGATTAGAATAAATAATAGTGCTCCATTTTCCTCTGAGCAGCTGTCTACAGTGCACCGTTCACTGGCTGTGAATAGAAACCGCATTATCACTTGTGAGCACAAAGGGAATTGGGAGAATTACGATATAAACCAGCAGGGGATTTCAGAGCGTTTTGTGGAGTCTGTTTTTATTGCTGGTGTTATTTGGCATCCTAAGCAGTTGATCAAATTTCTGAATTTAATATCTATAATCTGCAACTTCTGCTAATCCAGAAAATACAAGTGAGTGCTAAGAAGATTTTAACTTTGAGGTGTTCGGTGTAACAGTTGGTGATATAAAAGTCTCTCCTCTTTCCTCCGTCTTTTCAGGATTGGTGTAGATTTTGGTCTTTGTTTTAGGTCCTTATCTCTCCTAGTCTTTGAGCTCGATAAGGTCCAAAGCTGAGGAGGGGTCGCGGGGGCTTGAGGCCTGGAGAGCCTCCATTCAAGGCAGGACCCCCCACCTCCACTTCTTTCCTCTCCCACCCTTTCCAGAGGATTCCTTCCGTTGACAGTCACTCTTAGGAGAGCAACTACTTTCAAAGATTTAGGGTAAACATCCCTGCTCAAGGATTTCCTCCAGGGAGGAGAAATTGACAGGCCAGGTGTAGAGCAGGGAGCCTGCCTCCATCAGACAGCCTGATGGCTTTGGCCAAGACCGCTTCATCTCATCAAAGTAGAAACAGCCTGTATTTGTTCATTCCGACTTTTCATTATTACTTTAGGTTTCCCAGAATTGAACAAATGTTAACAGAATAGACCATCCTTTAACTTAGAGTAGACTATTTAGGGAATCTCAGAAAATAGTAGGTAGGAGGTTAGATATCTTTACACGCTGAGCACTCCTTAAGAAAATCATTGCATTTTTTTTTTGCATAATCCTAGAAACTGTTCCTTTATTCTATAAATTTGTATATGTAAACAATATTATTGCGTTTAGATTTTAAATTTATTTTTAATACATGTAACATTTAACCCATTTAGATTTTATATGTACTGGTAAACAACCAGTAGATTTTATGTCATAGTAGGACACATAGCACAACATTAATTTTACATTTATTTGTTTGATTTGACGAATGTCACTTCCTCCTTTAGGGCAGGGTATACTTTCTTTTCTTTCCTGGCCATTGCATCCTTAATGCCTAGCACAGCGGCTGACCCTCCGCAGGTATGCAATCAACCTTTATTGATAGTACATTCTTTCCTGACTGGCTTGAAATGCCACATTTGTCGAATGAATGAGTGGCATAGTTTTGACAGGCAGCAATGTTAATATATTTTGGTTCTTTCAGTGTTATGTTGAAGTGGCTTTGTCTTTTATAGAGCAAATGTTTACTTCAACACTTGAAAATAAAGTTGACCTTTTCCATTTTCTACACTGACACCCAACCAAAGTTTAATGTGCATTTTATCTGTTTATATTGCAGTGGTTTTCAGACCTGACTGCAGGTCTGTATTGGTTAGAGATTTGGGAATGGGCTACAAGGTGCCTCCTGGAACCCAGGGATACAGTTGGGCCTCAGGAACTGATAGGGAACTGGCCTGGCATTATTGGGATACATAGAAAGCCCTCTCTCTCCACCACCAGACTTCCTGCTGAGGGTTTGCTTTCTTCTTCTCTTTCAATGAAGATTGTCTCTCTGTTTCCCAGTCCATGTGACAGAAAAATTGCTGTCACCAACAGCTCCCAATTTTACATCTTCTACTGAGTTGCGAAAATCTAAAGGCCCTATTTCAAAAGTCCCTGGGAAGGGTGATTTGGTCCATTCATCTATGACTAGGAAAGCAGACCCTCTTGCATGAGCACGGCTGCCAGCGTTGCACTGCTATTAACTCTGTGTTTCAGGGGAACTACCTGGCATCTTGGGCAGCCAACCCAAGGCATTTCCACTTCAGTATCAGAAATCAGCAGTGCAGCTTTTTAAAAAAATATCGATGCCTGGGTCCCATCCCAGGTCCACTGTGTCAGAATCTCTGGAGTTAGGACCCGGGCAACTGCGTTTTTATTTTTTAAACTGGGTTAATTTTTTTTATTGTGGTGAAATACACATAAGACAAATTTACCATTAGTGACATTTAGTACATTCACAATTTTGTGCAACCATCATCACTGTCTAGTTCCAGAATGTTCTCATCACTCCAAAAGGAAACCCTGTACCTGTTAAGCGGTAACTCTCTGCTCCCCACCTCCTCCTACCCCTGGCAACTGCTAATCTGCTTTTTGTTTCTATGGATTTGGCCATTCTGGATATTTATATAACTGGAATCATACAATATGTGACCTTTTATGTCTGGCATCTTTCACTCAGAGTGATGTTTTCAAGCTTCAGCCATGTTGTAGCATGTATCAGTACTTCATTCCTTTTTATGGCTGAATAATATTCCACTGTATGGTTATACCACATTTCAATGATCTTTTCTTCAGTTGATGGACATTTGAGTTGTTTCTACCTTTTGGCTTTTGTGAATAGTGCTACTATGAACATTCATATGCAAGTTTTTGTTTGAACACATGTTTTCAGTTCTTTTGGGTATATAGCCAGGAGTGAAATTGCTGGGTTGTATGTTAATTCTAGGTATCTGCATTTTCTATAAGCTGGTTTTATTTTACTTTGTAGTCAAAGCCCTGTTACATGATTAGGTTTAGTTGCTCTAACCTCACAAGAAAAAGGCTAAAGCTGGGATGGAGGTTGACTTTGGAGTCAGCCAGCCCTCGACTCAAATCCTGGCTCTGCCATTCCCCTGTTTTATGAACTTGTAGGCAAGTAGCTTGACTTCTCAGTCTCAATTTCTTACCCCTAAAATAGGAGCAATATAGTGCTCATTTCCCAGGGATGTTGTGGTTGCTTAGTGCCATTTATATGTGTGTTTAAAGTGTCTTGTGCAAAATTAACGTAACTGTTAGAGTTAATAACTGAATTAGCTGTAGAGAGTATGATTATTTTTATTCATCCAAAAAACTATGCATCTAATTATTTTAGGGATGAGGCAGGAGGCAAATTTAACCCAAAATCCCCAAACATTTTGAGTAAAGGCTGCTCTGTTGTCCTTATTTTTAGAATATGCTTAAGGCGGTCAACGCGACCCAGAAACAGATAGACCTGGTAAAGCTCCATGAACAAGCCAAGAAGAACCTGGAGGAAGAAATCCAGAACTACAAGGACGAGGCTCAGAAGCAGAGAAAGATCATCTTTCAGCTGGAAAAGGAGCGAGATCGGTACATCAACGAAGCCAGTGACCTTACCCAAAAGGTAAGCCACTCCTTGATGATGTGGGTGGAGCACCGGCACGTCCTTTCTGACTGTCACACACTGGTGCAAAGAAGATTTATTCAAGTTTCAGCTTGTGATTCGCATGAAGATTTAAGGGGAACGATGTTGACAGAATAAAAGCTGTCCCAGAGCTGATCCTGGGCCAAGCTGTGACATGGATGAGGCTTGTGCCTGGTGATCTGTTTCCCTTTCTGAGCCCCTCTCCCAACTTCCGGGTTCTCCCTCTTCCCTGTTGCCCAGCCGTGCAGCATCCCGGGTTGGCCTCAGCAGGGCTGTGAGCATCACCAACTTTCAACCCTTTGTTCGCATGCCCTCACCTGTCAGTGAAACTGTTGTCCTCTCAGAGCAAGGGTTCCAACTAGTTGTTAGGAGAAAAGTACCTAATAAAATGACCTCAAATTAAGATGTGAGTGGCTACTGGCATCCACTAAATGTGTCACATATTCAAAGAGCATTTTTATTTTAAAACTATTGTGAACCTAAAACCTCACCAGTGGTGGAAATTCACAGGTTGAGTAGCTGAGTTCCAGATCTCTACTTCTTGTAAACTGCTCAAGAGGGAGCAGGCTCAAGGCAGTATCTTTAAGAATGACTTCAGGGATCTGGATGCTACTTTCACCAGTTGTCTTAGCGCACTGTGGGCATTAAGCATGAGTGGTTAAACTAGTACTGTCTTGAGTGCATTCACAGATGGCATAGAGCGGTGGTTTCAGGATGGAGGGTGTTGGGGAATGAGGAAAAGTTTTAGCTATGAGACTGAGAAGAGAGTTTGGGAGAAAAGATTCATTTAATGAGTTTTCTCCCCCCCGCAAAATGTTATCTGCTATGCAATGTAAGCCTTCTCTTCCGTCTGCTCAATGAAATCCACAGTAAATTCTAGTGTTGACTAATGCTTTGTATGTTTAAGCTTTGTTTTGTTTTTTGGAGTGGAATCTCAAAGAAGATGACAAGAGGGACAGCCAACATTTGAGTTATAACCATAAAGTGGGAAACAGCTTGTCTAATAGGAAATCAGCTTCTTCCCACTTAGACTAAATAAATGCTGATCAGATTTACAGAATACAGGTTTGGAGGAGCACTAATGCATATGCACTCCAGCCTTGGCTGGACATGTCTTCTCTGTAAAAGATTCCCAAGTGATTCTCACACCCTTGAGAATAAGGGGGATAAGGCTGTTCAGGGCTAGAGGGGACTCACTCAGGGATGCTAGCTTCCCAGGTCCCACCTGGCCATCCTGTGGGTAGAGTGAATTGGTATTTTTCGTACACACCCATTACCTGGGCAAGGCATAGCCACTGGTATCTTCTGACCTATGGGACAGAGTCCAAGCTCTTTGTTCTCCCTGGAAAATTTTTTCTCTCCTTTTCTGTCCAGAAAACTCCTATTCATACTTCAAGACCCAGCTCAAATACCAACTCTGGGGTCAAGCCTACTCTGACACCCTAGGTGGAGCTAGTCACTTCCCACTTTATGGATTTGTCGAGATTTCTGGAATGGTGCTTATCATCCTCTAGTGTAATTATTTATTTTGTACATTTGTTTTCCCTATTTACAGTGAACTCTGGGGAGCAAGGATTTTATCTCATTCATTTCTTTATCTCCAGAATTCTGGTAAATAGTAGGCACCAAAAAAGTGTTTGTTAAACAAACAGATAGATGATGAGTGGTAAAAAGAATTCTGCCACTTCTTTTAATATAGGATTGTATATTTTTCCCTGCTTTCTTGCAAAGGAGAGATAGTGGTACCAAGTTTTGCTGTTAACTGTCTTTTCACAGTTTCTGATGTTTAACTGCACAAGGTTATATAATGTCTCACCTAAATAATTTAAGCACAAGTTCTTAAAGTATGATTTATCAACTGCAGTTTTTCTCTTACTTAACCCCTGACAGCGTATATCAGTTGCTATAGGAACTTGTGTCATCCCTGGACTTCTTATTAAGGACACGTATGTCTTTTTGTCCCCTCCTCATAGTTCTTTCTTTACTGTCACACACACAGACACAGACACACACACACAACCCCCCCCTATTCCCGCAAACAGAAAGGTCTCTTCGGGCATTCTATTTATAGGGAGCTGAGGAACAATATCAGGGGCTGGGGAAGATGTCATGAAACTGACATTTTTGTCTACTTCTCAAGTGAGAACACGTTGTTTCCAGTTTATCCTTTTGACTGAACAATTTCTTTTGTAAAAACCAAATCTATGGAAAAAGAAGAAATGCAAAGGTTTTTATAAAATAATATTCTTCAAAATAAGTTGTGCTACGTTTATTTGATATAATATAATTAGCCATTAAAATCAGTATTTGAAAAATATTTTTATGGGGAACATGTTCACAACATGAATCTGATAAAAACAGAATGCACAATTATTTATGTGGTTTGACCTCAATTTTGTCTGTGTGCGTAGGAAAAGGATTGGAAGCAGACATCATGGGGTGATTGTGAGGATTAAATGAGGTATTATTTGTAAAGTATTTGGAATAATCTTTGGCACATAGTAAATTCTTGTAAATGTTTCACAAACAAACAAGTTTGTTGATGAACAGTCCAGAGTTTTTCCTTAAAGTGGCATTTGAATGTAGCTATTCTCAACTTCCTGTTAAACGTCAATAAGGTACAGATATGGATGAAAACTTTTAACAGCATCAAACACTAAGGCTGATATAAAGCCTGATGCTAAAATAGCAAAGAGAATGGCTGAGACTTTTAAAGCCAACAGAAGGAAATTGAGAAAATCTACCTGGACCTCAACTCATGGTCTCTTGAATGTGCTTCATAAATGAAACTACCTGAGAAGAGCTAGAAAGATGCCTCAGAACCCTCTTACCAGCTCTTCTCTGACTCAGGGTCTGTACTACCCAAGAACTGAGCGAGTGTCACTCCACCTTCCTCCTAGTCCAATGTTTCTGTCCAGCTAGTCGGGCAAATATGGCAAATCCAGAGAACAAGTGGGGAGGCAGTGGAGTACCTGGTCGTGGCCCAGTGCATTCTGAGGATGGTGGCTTAGGTGTGTGACAGGGCAGAGACAATCACCCCTAGAAGTGGGCATAGTAGGAATTACAGTTTTCCATAGGCTACATCAGCTCAGAGTGACAGGGAATAGGCATTTGGGCCCAGGGCTCCCACAGTATCCCTAAATGAAAGAACACTGGAGACTGGGAGAAGGACGGGGCTCTGCACATCACTGTATTTCCACCTGTAGATTTGAAAGTGCATTTTACCACCATCCTGGGGTGCTAAGAGTTGGACGCACCTTAGTAATATTGTTCCCAGGTTGCAATAAATCCCACCTTGCTCAAGGATGAATAAAGAAAAAAGCAGCTTAATGGGGACTATGGAAAAAATATGCCTTAGAACCAGAGAAAGAAAATGGCCACTGGGAGCCCCAGGGTAAGAGTTTGGCTCTGAAAATTCATCTGTAAGATATTTATGTTGAAACCTCTGAAGTAGCCATTTTTGTAAGTAAAAAACAGTTGACTCCCAGTGATTACCTGAGGTTCAACCAAGTGGAAGAAAATGCAGAGAAAAAGTTTGGCTTCCTTCGAAGAGTATGAATATACAAAACCCAGTGCCAGGTTTCCTCTAGTGGAAAGAATAACCTTTGTTGAGCAAACTACCTTGATACTTACATTGGTTTGAAAGGTGAGGCCCAATGAACAGAGTGAAACAAAGTAAGATAAGAAAAGTAACAGAAATTGGCAAGGGAAAGGGGATGTGGTGAGCAAGAGATGGGGGGAAGATGTGAAAGGATGAGAGAGGAGAGCAGACAACGCCAACATAAGGCAGCAGGCTGGGCTCTTCTGGAAGAGATGACCAGTGAGGAGTTCTCAGAGGCAGAAATGACCAACGAGGAATTGCTGAGAACAGGGATGTCCAATATTTGATTTGAAGTTCTTCGCTGTGCTCTGTACCTCAAACCTTCAGTGACAGTCTGCTACGTCAGCCCTGAGGCTGGATTGCACTTTGCATGGCCAGGAATGGAGTGGTGAGGCATGCGGGTGACACTTCCTAGAAAAGGGACAGCAGTTGCAAGAGATAAGATGCCAACTGAGAATCCAGAGTTCTGTGGAAACAGGAAATCACAGCCACAATAAGTAGGACAAATACAATTCCTCCAAGAATTCTTGGAGATATTAGGTGGCATGTTGGGTTTCCTAGCACACAGAATGGGGATTCTAGACTTTTTTTTGTTAAGGACAGGGTGACCCCAGTACAATGTAGGACTATCATCTAGGTTATGAGTCCAAGATGACATTACCTCTAGGCTAAAGCAAAGGTGAAATAAAAAGTAAGAGATGGATAAATTAAGGAACAACTGTAAAGAGACTAGAAACCAAACAAAACCCAAATAAAACAAAAGCAAACAATGGCAGACTTAAAATCCATGCTGAAGTTGGTGAAAAACAGAATTGATGTTGTGGAAAATGGACCCAGCGGAGTGCAAACTTAAACAGTTCTCTTAGAATGCAGAGGAAAAAAATTAAAGATAAAAAAAATTAAAGTTATCAAAGAGGAGATAAGAAGTAAGGACAGGGAATAGAAACCAGCCTACAGATAGTTGGTCTCTAACAGTGGAACTGAGCCCCAAGTCAAAGATGTAATGGGAAGATATTTTCTGGAGATGAAGAAAGAATTATACATGCAGACTGACCACATTCCAGGCAAAATCAGTGACAGGAGAATCTTATATAGACTTGCTTTGAAAGAAAGTTTCTGTGTGTGTGTGTGCATATGTGTGTGTGTATTGTTTTACCTACGATGATGAAGAAAAGTACTCTGTGAGAATTCGGCTAGAAGAAGCAGCAGAAGCCTAGCTGCTTTTTTCTTTTTTTTTGCTGAGGAAGATTCACCCTGAGCTAACATCTGTTGCCAACCTTCCTCTTTTTTTTTTTTCCTTCTTGAGGAAGATTGTTGCTGAGCTAACATCTGTGCTAATCTTACTCTATTTTGTATGTGGGATACCACCACAGCACGGCTTGATGAGTGGTATAGGTTGGTGCCCAGGATTCGAACCTTCAAACCTGGGCCACCGAAGCAGAGCGTGCCGAACTTAACCACTATGCCACAGGGCCGGTGCCCTAGCTGCTTTTTTTAATAGGAAGAAGAGTGGAAGGAAATATACCAACACATTAACAGTAGTTATCTCTTAGTGGTAGGGATATGGGTTGTTCCAATTTCCTCCTTTTGTGCTTTTTGTATTTTTCAAATTTTCTAAAGTGAATACGTATTATTTTAGTATCGTGATTAAAAAAATAAAGAAACAGTATTAATAAAACCTTGCCCTTCCTTCAGGGGCCAAACAAAATCTGACTTTTCCCAAGGAGCTTTATTAACAGTGAACTATAACCCTCTGTACTTGGTTCAGTTCTCTGGCAATTGAGAAAATCCTGTGTTAACTTACTGTTATTTGCATGTCTGCCTCATTCTACTTACAAACTCCTTGGGGGCAAGTCTTATCATTTTTCAGCTCTTCATATTACTTCTTTCCCAAATAGGTACTAAAATATTTTTGGAAAGAATGAATGGAAAGCATAATTAGACATCTGAATAAGGTAGAAAAAGACTTACCTTTAGGTATCTATCTTAAATTCTTCTTCAATAATATATTTATCACTATGGGTCTGCCCTCTCTTTAAATTCATCTGAAACATGTTGCCATAATGGACAATCTCATCTGAATTATCCTTGGCAATTTAGCTGTGAGTGACTTGTGGCGTGGTCTCTTTCTCCTCCTGGGCTGCAAAAAAGTATTAACATTTGCCTTCTGGGTCTTTCTGTTTAGAGAAAGAAAGGTGAAATCTAAGATGCAGAAAGCCCTACATTACATTTTATTAATTTACCTTAGCATTTGCAAACGAGAAGGAAGATCTCCATTTGTGCCAGAAATGGATGGCTCAGAATCCCAAACCTTTTCCTCTGTGTTCGTCTCAGTCAACACTTGCCATAATAATGTTGCATGACACACAACCACAAAATCTCACCGGTCTGCAAAGACCAGCACTTGCTTCTCACTCACACACCCGCAGTGGGCCGGGGGTCAGCTGATCCAGGCTGGGCTTGGCTCAGGGCTGGGGGTTGGGTCCAGTTCTGCTCTACTTGGTTCTCATCCTCCAGGTGCATGTTATTCTCACCGAGAGAGGAGGGATGCAAATGACAAACCCTACCACACAAGCACATTTCATGGTTCTCTACTTGCCCAATGTTCTCTGACATCCCATTGGCTATAGCAAGTCACGTGTCCAAGCCCAACCTCAACAGCATGGGGGAATAGACTCCCCCCATGAGGCCTTGGGCATGGTGGGAGAGAGCGAATATTGAACCATAAGACAATCTTTTACAGGGTTTCAGCACTTTTTTAGTCTTCCTGGCTTTTTCTCTGCTGCATTCAAAATTTTACTATTCACATAAATTGAGAAGCACCAGGAATGGCATTATAAGTTGTAGTTCACCATATTTACTCTTTCTGAACTTTTACTAATTCTGGGTAAAACCATTCCTAGTTAATATTAAATCTGAGGAACATTTTGCACATTACGTACTTGGCTCATTTTAGGACCCCTTCTTTTTCATTTTAAATACTAAACTTCTGGCCATCACCTTGCAGACATTTTATATGCCAAAAAGCATTCTTTCACAATGAATCCCTACCTACAAGTTGCTTAGCTCTCTGCTTATTTGCCTATAACAGTGTCAAGCAAAGCTCTTCTAGACAGAGTTTCCAAGAAATGAATAACAATGTGGTTTCAAGGGCTTAGAATTAAGTGAAGAAAGCAAAAGTTGATCAAAGAAATATTGTTCTCTGAATAGGTATCTTCTTAATGAAATAAAGCTCCTGTTTCTTTGGTATTAATTTGAAGTTTTATACAGAGCATCCTTGCTAGGGTAGAACCCTGGAGAGGAGCTCCAAGGGGACGTATACAGATTATAAGCTTTTTGTGTTACAATAACAAAAGTGTACTATGGATCACTATTTTCTTACAGAAGAGAATTTGATTCATAGAAAAATCAAATTGATTTGTTAAGTACTAGTATTATATAATATTAACCTATCATGATAATCTGTTAACATTTATTAAATGATGAAATTACTATATACTAGGTCCTTATCTGATGGCACAAACATATATTTTTCTCACTTAAATCCTCATAATACCCCCTGAGGTAGACATTATTATAACCGTCATTTTATAAGATAACATAATATGTTATTAAACAACAGATAGAAGTATAGATATGCCTCTCTAAATTTAAGATAGAGGATAAAATAAGAAAGCAAGAAAAATAGAGAAGACTTAAAATTTCACAAGCCTGGGCACATAAGTGTTTTGTTTTTTTGTTGTCGTCTTTTTTATTTCAGAGAGTGAGTTTTTCAGTTTCATTATGAAGGTAAAGGCATTGTCAGCATTCAAACCATTGACATCGACTGAGAAGAACTTAGTTGAGAGGTTTATTGTACTGATATTTCATCAAATGCCAGTTAAAGGGCTCCAAATTCAGTGACCTACTTTCTTATCCTGCCTCAGTCTGTATGATGTTTTGACTATGCTGCAGATCTCCAGCACGAGTTATTGATTTTTATCTCACTCTTATTTCTATTGGCAGGTTGTTTTAACAGAAAAAGAAAAGGTAGGAGTAGGTTATAAGCTGGGACTGTACCCTCAGAGTGCACTGTAAGCATTTTTTGGGCTCCTCTGAAGCGAGCCTATGAATGCTAGCAGCTCCACCTCTCTGGCTGTAATAAAACTTTCTATATTTGAGTGTGATTTATCTCATGAGTTGGTTTGAGCTATCTAAAGGGTAACCAATTAATTAAGCTCCAGCCCCACATTCTCTGATATACCATTTTTAACAGGGGACATTTGGTGATGAAAGATTTTGCTCCTACTTAACACCCCACACATTTTATGAATTTTAAGGATTGGAATTTCTATGTGACATTGGTTTGAATGATTTCCATCAAAACACATTTTGAGTCCCAACACTTAAAACTAAATTGCTTTGTAAATTATCTTTTCTGTTAGTTTTAATACTTGTTTTTTTTTTTTTTTTTCTCATTGTCATTTAACTGAGACACCTTTGATTTTCTTGGTGTCATGATGGGGTCTTGTTACTCCCAGCTTCAAGAATCCAGAAGCAGGGCCAGCCCCGTGGCTTAGCGGTTGAGTGCGCGTGCTCCGCTACTGGCGGCCCGGGGTTCGGATCCCGGGCGCGCACTGATGCACCGCTTCTCCGGCCATGCTGAGGCCGCGTCCCACATACAGCAACTAGAAGGATGTGCAACTATGACATACAACTATCTACTGGGGCTTTGAGGGGAAAATAAATAAATAAATAAAATCTTAAAAAAAAATGAATCCAGAAGCAAGTTTGTGATTGTGTGCCTGGTTGTGCAGAAAGATGGACCCTGCTAGTTGGATGTCCAAAAAAGAAATACCCTTGGCTGCATCCTTTCTCTGGAGCATTATTCTGTCTGTGCAAAGGATTGCTCTTGTTATAACATCTCTCAAAGTGATTGAACTAACAATTGTTTTCTTTTCTCTGATGTGCTGCTTGATAGTCTGAATGCTGATGATGCTGTTTAGAGTATTTTCAATCCATTTGTTTCACTGACCCCAAAGAAGGTAATGTCATGTTTGTAGAAAGGCTAAATTGTAGGCTAAGATAGTACCTTTCTTTTAAAAAAAAATCGGACAAATAACAGGTCCAGTAATGGATACCTTATTTAGGTTTCACATTTATTCCTAACTTATACATTTTAGTGACCCGTGGTGGTATCTTATAAAGCTGCCTGCTACTCATTTTGACGGATTCTAAAGATATGAATCAAAGAAATGATGGAAGAAGGAACAGGATTTCTTTTCATTTCAGATCTATCCACATGTCTCTTTCCCAGACCTCCTGTCTCAGATCTTCTAATTTTGTTCTTTCCAGGCCCCCAACCAACCATCTAAGCCATTCACCACTGAGTATGTATATAGTCTTACCTTGAGCCACCAAGAGGATGATAGCAATTAATAATGATAAAACAGTAAAAGCATTAAAAACACTTTGTACAACTCTAGTTGCATAAATTTAAAAAATTGGTTGAAGGAGATAATGCTATCAGAAACACATACATCAAGGTTTGACTAAAGAAGTAGGGAACTTAGAAAGATCAATGACTATAGAAGCCACCAAAGAAGTTGAGAGAGAATTGGCCCCAACACTATCATTGAGGGCCTAATGATTTTAGCATTGAGTTCCTTCAAACTTTAAAGAATCAGATAATTCTGAGGCAATATGCATTTTTGGGGAACTTAGAAAAAGTGCACTTCATGCACTTTGTATTCCTGGGGTAATGTTGATCGGCATTGCTGTTCTGATATAACCCATGCCTTATGGAGGGATAATGACTAAAGACTCCAGGCCTAGGAGAGAGCCTGGGGTCTGAGGTGAGTCCTTGGTTGGGATGGTTGGAGAAGAAGAAGGAAGAGGTAGTTCCCACAAATTATGTAAATCCCAGATATTAACCACTTAGACACCAGGTGTACAACCATCCTCAGAAACTATCCACTCACTTTCCAGTGTTTGATTCTCATATAACACCCTGTGCATATTCTCAGTTTACTGGTTGTATCCTTTCCTTGATTATCCATTTTATGGAGGAGTCATTCACTAGAGGGGAACTTGAGGGTAGGGAATGCGTTTTATTCTTTACATCTCTGGTGCTGTTACAATGCCTGTCATAGATGGGTCCTCAGTACATGTTTGTGGAGTGAATGAATGAATGAATGCACTGAAAAGTACTCTGTTCACTTGCTGAAACTAGCAGAAACCTTGATATTAGAACCAAAAAGAAAGCTATAAACTTAGATCACTTATGAATACGTCTGCAGACTCCTAAATGAAATTCTAGCAAACAAAATTCAACACTACATTAAAAGAATCATCCAGTATGACCAAGGAGAGTTTCTCCTGAAACTGCTAGGATAGTTTTCTATTAAGAAAACTATTGCTGGCGGTATGGAGACGTGAAGTGTCGCAGCCATTTTGGAAAGCAATCTAGCAATATCTATTGAAGTTAAACACATGTATGTTTCTTGAGGCAGATATTCCACTCCTGGGGGTCCATCCCATGGAAATAAAAGCATAAGCGCATGAGGACACATGTACAAAAATGTTTATTGCAGCATGGTTCAGAGTGGCAAAAAAAGTGGAAACCAAGTTAGTGTCCTTCAGAGGGGAAGAGCAGAGGATATGATGGTGCACCCACTCTGTAGGGTGTTATACCAGATCTAAAGAGAATGAATTAGAGCTACCCCACGTGATTTCCACAAAGTGCTATTGAGTGATAAAAAGCAAGGTGCATAAAAGTATGTATAAGAAGATCCCATTTTTCCAAAAAATAAAAACAAAACCCAAAAAGGAAAACAAATCCCTACATCTGTATATTTACTAGTTGAATAGCTGTGAGTGATATTACTTCTTTTGACTTCCATTTCCTTCTTTGTAAAATTGGGGTGATGATAATGTACCTCTCATAGGACTTTTGTGAGTATTAAATGAGTTATACATATAAAATGCCTGGTACATGGAAAGTACCTGAGAAATATTAGCTGTTATGATGATGATGATGATGTTAGTAGGCCTGAATAGAATATGTAGAATTCAAAGAAAAATATGGAAGAACACAAACTAGATTGTTAACCTGGTTACTTCATGTGTCATTGAGGGGCTGATGTGGGTTGAAGGGAGAAGGAAGTAAATAAGGAAAAGAAAATAAATGTATATTTCACATTTATACGTTTATTTAAAATTGTGGCATGTGGGACTGTGTGTAAAGAAATACAATTAAAATACTTGTAAAAAGAAATATTTATTACTAAGTATATCAAATCAATAGTCCCAATATGAAAAAATAGTATAAAAGAATACATGCTGAAAAGGCATTCACTAAAATTTAATCCCATCCCTCCTTAAATATAAGTCTAACAAAACTTTGAAAGGTGTTTGTTTAAAGATATAAAGGATAAATATATTAAACACCACCCATGAAACTCTGATGGGAACACATTAGGACAGGGTTTCTCTGCGTGTATTTTCTGGAATACTGATTCCACAAGAGGAATAAAAGGATTGTGCAGTGCAGTGATTTGGGAACATGTTGCTCACAGGTAGCCCACACCTGGATCACAATGAGCGTCAGCATGGCAAAGGTCTAAGTACATTTTGACCTTGAGGTTCTGGCTAAAATGCCTCTTCTTCAGGGGAACATTCCCTGGCCATGTTACTTCAGGTACATCCTCTTCCTTTCATTCTCTGTCACAATGCTCTATTTCCTTCATCTGTAACCATCAATTAAGAGAACTCCACTGAAATCTTAAGAATTTTCTCTTTATGTGTTCTAGCTGCTCTTTAGACCATAGTTCCATTGATTTAATCAGTCTTCCTCCATAAAATTTTTCTTCGTAAGGAAGTTCTGTGGCCATTGCAGCTGAGAGTCATGATTAGGTAATTTCTACTGCATGGGTTGCTGGTTGACAGCTATTGGCCCACACTGGAACTTTGTGCCTTGGTTTTTCATACCTGCAAAAAGAAGGCAGTTATTCCTGCATCTTGTCTTTCCCGGAAGTGTTTTGTGCACAATAGAACGCATTTTTATGAAGTCCTTTGAGTTTCCCTGATGGAGTGAGTTTGGCATTGGCAAGACAGCATTACGATCACTATCAACCTTCAAAGCCCCCTTTTCTTTCTCGTGGTTAACTTGGTAAAGCCGTGAGTGTGGCCAAGCAGCTAAGTTATCTCTCATCTTTCTTAGCCCTCTATGTTAAGATCTGTTTAAGCCTGTGCCTTTTTCCCCCCCCTCTTTTGATGAGTGGGGTGGTCAGGAGAGGTTTTTAGAATTGAAAGAGTTTCTTTATTTTTTTTTCTCTCCTATGATCACAAAATAACTGTGCTAAGCCTTCACACTTGAGCAGAACTCTGGCATAGATAAAATGTATGTTGGCCCCTAATCAGCTGGGCTGAATTCCTGTGTTGTACCACAGTGATTACAGCCAGTCAGATTTCCTGATTGCTGGCATTTCTACCCTTAGATGAAAATCTCTGTTTGTCCTGAACCGATAACCACAGATGGGCTATTTAACCATCTTCATATACTTCCTTCTCTTCCAGGTCCTCCTGAACATGGAAGACATAAAAATCCGTGAAATGCAGATTTTTGACTACAGGAAAAAAATCGCTGAATCAGAGACTAAACTAAAACAGCAACAGAACCTGTATGAAGCTGTCAGGTCAGACAGGAATCTGTACAGCAAAAACCTGGTTGAGGCTCAGGTAGAGAATATGTTTATGTCTTTCCATTTTCATTCCTCCCCATCCTGGGTTTAAAGCAGTTTCTGTTATCCTAATGGCCGAATTTAGAATAGATCGAGAAAGAAATCTCATGGAATTCACCTCAAAGAGAAGGTCAATTGATGCAGAACTATCAGATCGTTTGAAATGGAAATGACACAACTTTATAGGAGATGACGATCATGGTCCTCCTGCTTTTAATTATTATGTAGAATTTCCATTCTCCTGTTTCTGATTTTTAAAACTGCTAATAGTTGCCATGAGTCACAGGGGAGCAGCGTACTCTTGTCATCTAATTGGAGAACTTTGCTTTGCAATCTTTTAGTGATGATGTTTGTTGTGTAGTTCCAATTCCTCTCTTGTGAAATGAGGAAAGAAGTGTGTGTATTTGTGTGTGTATGTGTATGTGTATGGCATATTTGTTATGCATACTATGCATATATCTCATGAGAATATTTCAAGAGTTAAGGCTATAAGGTGCTTTGAGGTTGACGGGCACAAGATACAAAGGAACAGCCCAGTTGTTACTGGTTAGGAGACTCTTGTTTTGAGAGAGTCTCCCTTAAAAGCTCTTGAATATGTATTTAATGTCCACAGGGATGATGATTTCTATTTAATTCACTTTCAAACATTTCCCCTTTCATTTTGTTAGGATGAAATAACAGAAATGAAGAGAAAATTAAAGATTATGACCCATCAGGTAGATCAGCTGAAAGAAGAAATCTCTGCCAAAGAGTCAGCACTTGTGAAGCTACATCTGGAACAGCAGCGGATAGAAAAGGAGAAGGAAATCTTGAAGGTACAGATCTTATAATGAAAGTAATGGACCAACAGTCTATCTATATGACCCACTAGCAGGCTCCACAGTCGCTGAAGGCAACAAGGGGCAGGGAGAACACAAGACACCAGCAGGGTGAGCTCTACCACCTCCGCGTCACTTCCTTGTAGGGAGTGCTCCCAGGTAGAATGGGGAGGAGGCCAGTGGAGATGCCCAAGCACCTCGTTCTCCTATGTTGGCTACCATCACATTAGCGGAAGAGGACCTAGCAGGTCAGCGGTGCCCAGGAAGCCCTGGAGCTTGCAGGCTCACTGCAATCTCTTTGCATGCACAACCCAAGTCCAGCTCCTGCGCCCACACTCAACCCTCCCAAACTCCTTCCTGGGCCTTCTATAAGTCAGTGCTGGCAAGACCCTTTGTCTTTCTGTCCTAATCATGGTTTACATCACATGCACATGACTTTTCTGCCTACAATATCATTAACTACTGGGCATCAAGCTTTGTCCTTACTTGATTTGCCCTCAACCAGGTTTATAGTTCGCCTTAACGTTGTGGGTCTAAGAACTTTGCAGCCACTTCTCCAGGGACTCACCTGTCTTCACATATATTACTGAGACATATATTTTTAAATGTACTAATTTAGAACATTCTATGTCTACTAATATAAAGACTTTTTCCAATAACACGTACTAAATAATTACACCATTTCAAATCCTCAAACCAAATATGTTTTACTATACACATTCACTAAACCTAATGTATTTTCCTTTTCCTATCCAATTCAATAGATTTCTCTTCTAATCCATTTGACCGAAGAATTTGAAAAGGAACTTCTAAGAGAATGATGACATTTTTATTTTGAATGTATATGCAGAATATTCATGGATGTTTATGAACCACTTGCAGGAACTATCTACAACAAATGAGAGACTGGGTATCTTGGTTTCTGCACGTTATTAGCTTTCAAAGATAGTTCCTATCTTGAAAATGTGTACCTAGTGTTGGACAGATTTAATGCCATATTTCCTTGATTCCAAGATGCCATAGGTTGAAATATGCACTCTCAATAATGGGTGTTGTCAACTCAATGATAGGTCTTCATGAAATTAACTTAAGGCATGTTTGGTTTGAGAAAGATTAAAATGTTACAAAGGTGCCTTTATAAAAAAGGTATGGTAATTGATGTATTTACTTGTCTGAGAATGTCATCTCCCCACTCCAGGAAAAAAAAAAAACCCGGAAAATTCTGCAGTAAAATTTATTTACATATAAAGAAACATAAATATATTTTCTAAAATTTGAAAATATCCTGCATCTTTGCCCTTATTCTCCTTGTTCGAAGCATAGTTTTGTAGAAAGTAGAAAGTTTGTTTTAGCAGGGAGCCTGTAGTGGGATGAGGTTTATTTATCGTTGAATGAATTAGAAGAATCTTACTATAAACACTGCTTCACTCATGGGCCTCAAGGACCCACGTTAGCAAGGCTTCAGTGTAACTTGATATGGTACATCACCTCTTTCTTTTTAGAGGACGACATTGATCCTCATCTCTCACTTTCCCAAGGAATGCTCTAGTCAGAAGATTAGTATTACCTCATAATGGGGTCTAAGGTGGAACTAACTGCCTTCTACAAAATCCTGCTTTAGAATAAGCAATGTCCTATGCAAAAGAACCATTATGCCTAATTCTTTAGAGTTTGACTTCGGTTAATATTTGTTTCACTTATTCTCTCTATCATCAGGCATCTACACATATAAGCTCCAAAAAGGCATCATAATAAAATAAAATAAGGGGCAATAGGGCTCTCTGTTTTTTGGTCCTGGGCCAGCAGAGTTGGCAGCTGGTGGACATGAAAGATGATTAAAGGGCTTCTGCTCTAGAGAGTCTGCCCTAAATGGGGAATCCTAGGTCTGGAGAGCTTTGGGTCATTGATTATAGGAAGATGATTGCTTTGGACTTTCTGTGAAACTAGGATGCCATCCCCCCCAGCCTTTCCCATTAAGGCAAGAATGAGAAACAGTAAAAGGATACCGGTTTGATTTATTATTTGATGTTATCCAAGGATGACTTGCAATGGTGCTTCAACTGGATAATTTTGGCCTATCATTAAGCCCATTGACATTCTTTAGAAAAATATGACAGCTCAAATGTTGAGTTTGAGCTCTTGACTTTTTTAGCCTCAAATTTGAATCATGTTCCACACAGGTCTCTGGATTTCATGCATCTGAAGTTTGCAAACCAAAACCCTGGAGGAAAGGGCAGATTTTCTAGTAACTTTGCTCCAAGAGACATTTAGCTTATTATTGTGAGTTCTACAAAGATTTGTGGATGCATAATCCCTCCCAGAAGAGCAAGCCCTAGCCTGTTTGTTAGACTGTGAGATGCCTTTTGACAGGACAATCCAATTTACCACTTCTCCAAGCCAGCAGACAAACAATTGCCCATAATAGGTCATCCCCATCCTCATTCATCCCCCTCAAAATAAAAATCTTGCTCCTTCCATGTTTCTTTCCTTTTTCAGTTGCTACCAGGCTCTACTGACTCCTCAGGATTCTAGACGTCGTCAGCATGTTATGGTTGTGACAGAATGTCAATAGTTCTCTGTAGATGTTGCTACCTCTGCGTTCATCTGCCCATTCTGTCCCAGTCTTGTTTCATCAGCACTGAAGGAGCCATTTCATTTGGAGTGTCTGCCTTCCAGTCCTAACAAGCCCCCAATTCTGTCTCGTCACCTCCCAATCATCCCACATCAATCTGACACCACTTTCATTCTTGGTGAATAATTCAGCAAATTCTCTGTGTCCAGAGCTCAGCAGCACATTAGCGACTGGCTTCAGAGCTCCATATCCTTTTACTTATTTGACTCTCTAGAATGACACGGATGGAAACTGTCGGGGAGAGAGAGAGAGAGAGAAAGAGAGAGAGAGGGAGAAAACTTAATTATTCCTGTGTCTAGAAGGCTTCAAGTAGTCTTATGTGTTTTGCTTGAGGTAAACAGCTGGTTTCTGTGAAGCCCCATGAATGTCAGGATCATGTATGAATGGGTGAAACTCCCGGAAGTGTGGCTCTTGAGATATGATTTATGCCTGCAGCCAAATTAGATGATAACCATAAACACCTACCACAAAACTGTATAATTGTGGAGGCAGTGACTAAGGAGTGTGTCCTGCCATCATAGTACAACCTCATACCACCAGTAACACTTTGAGAGATGCCAATACCTCAGGTCCCACCTAGAACATTGCTCGATGGGCTTTTGGGTGCACAGCAGTTGTTACCATCCATCCTGGGTGAGACAGCTCAGATTTATAGCTGCTAAATACATTAGACCCAAGGTAGTTTGTTGATGTTAACATTTGCTGCCAACGTCGAAAGCCACATCTTGTTTACAGCCCATAAATTTAGGACATAAGGAGACCACTCAGAATTTTGATATATTATGGAAAAAACACCCAGCAATGCCAAGCACACAAATGGTTTTACATTCCAGACAGATACTTTTACACACCGTTGATTGCATTTTAATATAACAGGGCTTTCATTTTGTTCTGCTGATGGATTCTGATCAGCTCTTGGCATTTAGGAACAGGGAAGTGAATGTTGAACATCTGAGAAAATAAAAGTTTTATTAAAGAAAGCATGAGCCAAACAGGTATTTTATTGCCGTCTTCACTATCACCTTAAATGATTATAGAAATAGAAAGGCTGGTTCTTCACTCTCTTTCCTGACAGGCAATCCCCCAAAATGGTAAATACCAGATCAGATCTTTTCTCAATAAGTATTTCCTTTTGCTTATCCCTGGACAAAAACGTATTTTATGAATGAACAAACAAAATGTCATAAAAGAAACGCTTGGTTTTACAGTGGCGAGCTGCATTTAGTTTGTGACATTACATGTCTGTTACTAGGTGCGTAGTACCTTCTACTGTTTGGGTAAGTTTGAGGCATGGAATTAATGACTCTTCGTCTTCACGGAATAGAGGCAGACTGTGACCTGAGTTGGCTTGGTTCACAGGAACTTGCAAATACAGGGTTTTCTATCATCCCAGTGACATTTCTGGGTGGGTGAAGGTAGGTGTCCCAATATTTCCTCGAAGGAAATAATTAGCACTTTTTCGCTGTCATTTGCTGACCTGCAAGCCATTGAAAAGTTGGAGCCTAAATATCGTCTCATCATCTCCCTTGCAATTCCTAGCCTGGGTGAAAGCAGAGCTCCTCCTCTCATTTTATTTCTTGTGCTCACCTGGTCTGTGATACCATCTGTCCTTTCTATCTGGGCATGGAACCTCTCAAAGACATATTTCTGCTTTAATATGATTAACTCTGTGACTCCGCATTGCATCCTCTCTACAGTGCATGGCATTCAAGGCCTTTCCCAGGCTGGCTCAGCTGATTTACCAGCCTTACCTCCTGCTCTTCCCTACCTAACACTCTAATCCAGCCACACTACATGCTTTGCTGTCTGGTGAACACATCAGGTACTTTATAGTTTGCACGCCTTTGTTCTGGAAAGCCTGACTATTGAATACCCTCCCCCTACCAACACATACCCCTCCACTTTGGAACTATCTGTCAGCTGCCAAGGCCCTGACTGGTTCTTCCCCCTAAATGCCAGGCAGAAATAAAAACTCATTCTTGTGTCCTCCCCTGTCCTTTTTCACACAGTAGATAGCATTGCCACACTGTAGTGTGGTTGGTTCGATTTGTCATTTCCAATGGATGATGAATCCCTCAAGTATTACTCATAGTATGTCCTTGACTTGGAACCATTGGGTGGTGATAGCAGAGTGGGCATAAGCTTTAGAACCAAAAGATGTAGGTTGGAATCTCAACTCTGCTACTTACTAGCGATGTAAACTTGAGTGAGTTAATTTGCTTTACTTTGTTTCTGTAATTGCATATGTAAAATGGGGATAAGAGTAGCTATGCAAAATGCCAGGTATCATGCCTGGGATATTGTAGGTTACAAATATCCTTGTGGAATTGAATAAATGTGTCCTTTGATGAGAGGAATTTTCCTTCAGAAACTTGCCATTCCATAACACCCTTTCCCCATCACTCTTGTGATTTCCATGTAACCTCAAGAGCCTCAAGATCTGAGCTCTTCCAGGAAGCCTCCCTGACAACTCCAGTCCTCTGACCTCCCATCATATCGATTCACCGTTGTGTGTTAAGAAAAATACTGAAACATTATTGCCTGGACTTGTTAATATTTGCACAATACTTGTATGTCTTATCTTCCATGTAGATTGGAAGCATCTTAGAAATAGGATATATATATCTTTTTATACCATGACATCTCTTTGGTCCCATCAAGATGTTTTATAAGATAGACGCTTGGTTGTTATCTTTGTTAATTTAATTTTTGCTCGCAATGGGCTTTCTCTTTGCAGTTGATGTGCTGGTGGTTTTAGGACCATTACAGGAGCTGGTACATTCAGAGGCTCCTCCCGTCTTCACCCCACATCCTCCTCTGCACTATTCTTTGTGAATTCTCTCCATGTTTAGCTGGTAAGAGTAGTGCTGTTGAATACCAATGAGCCCCCTGCTACCCGTTTATAGAAAACTGATGGAAATCCCTCAAGGGCACAACTCATAGAATAAACATGATCACCATAATGTGCGTTGCTATTTCTTTACTGGCTTGTATGTGCGTGTGTGTGTTAATCTTGTTTTGCTTGTGAGAGTGATCAAACCATGTTAAACGAAACATCAGAGGAAAGTATCAGAAGCACAGCTGTATGTCTAAATCCAGACCCTGCAGTCCTAGTTTGTGCTGTTACAGAGTGAAATTTGTCTGCATCTTTCACTCTTTGTCAGGCCGAGCTGCAGAAGCTGAGACAGCAAGCCCTGGAGACCAAACAGAGCATTGAAAAGCAGGAAGCTGAAGAGAGAAAACTCCTGCGAATCATTGCTGAGGCTGATGGAGAGAGGCTGAGACAGAAGAAGGAATTAGACCAGGTAGGAACATCTCCTCACCAGGCCTGCAGACCTCATCAGCAGACCCAGCTGTTTGGTTCAACTCTTCACAGATCCTCATTTTTCTCTAAGCTTTTCCATTTAGTCTGTTGGAAGAACAGCAGCAGAGGTCCATCTTCTGTTGATTAATTATGAAATATTCATTCATTTACTGAAGTCGTATTTACGAGCACTTACTGTGTGTCGGTCACTCCTCTAGGCACTGGGGATACATTGACCCACAAGAAAATAAGGTGCCTGTCCTCAGGGAGCTTACATTGTAGTATAATGTAATTGCTCATATATAATTGCAATTAATAATTACATAATTTGGGGATTAGAAGCTTAAATGCTTTCAGAGATCTGGCAGGTTAAAAAGAAAAGAGACAAGTTGATCAGCTTCAGACAGCAACGAGTGGTAGAACTTGGCAAGAGGTAGCCCATCATAAAGTCATTTAAATATAATCATTTATAAAATAATGGGTTGGAAAAAAACAAACAAACACTTATGGGCCAAGGGTTATTGAATTGTTCTTATCACGGATTATTTGTTGAACTCTTTCCAACGAGACTGCAAATTCTCATGGGAGGAGTCCAGTGTTGATGGTGGTAGCAGGCTATTTCCAGTGCCCTGCCCACTGGGTGCCTAGCACATGTGGGCATTGGATAGATATTCACTGGTGGAATGAGTGCTGCTGCCGTGATGAAAAGTGAGACCTTTAGTTCCCTGGTGGCCATGCCCTTCCCTATCTTCTTAGGTCATCAGCGAGAGAGATATCCTGGGGTCGCAGCTTGTTCGGCGCAATGATGAGTTGGCTTTGCTCTATGAGAAGATCAAGATCCAACAATCCGTGTTGAATAAAGTCGAGAGGCAGTACAATCAGAGACTGGAGGACATGAGAATCCTCAAACTTGAGATCAAGAAACTTCGCTGGGAAAAAGGGATTCTTGCCAGGAGTGTGGCTAATGTCGATGAACTCAGGTAATAGGAGACTGCTCAGAGCTGAGGGCACAGCTGTCTGTGGGGAGCTCCCGAAATGACTTTGTGTTCCTCTTGTTGGTCACTGAAGGTCTTTATCAAGCTGTATAAAATATATATATATATATATATATATTTTTTTTTGTGAGGAAGATCAGCCCTGAGCTAACATCTGTCACCAATCCTCCTCTTTTTGGCTGAGGAAGAGTGGCCCTGGGCTAACATCTGTGCGCATCTTCCTCCTCTTTGTATGGGATGCCGCCACAGCATGGCCCGACAAGCAGTGCATCCGTGCGCGCCCGGGATCCGAACCTGGGCCGCCAGCAGCGGATCGTGCTCACTTAACTGCTACGCCATGGGGCCGGCCCCTAAGATAATTTTTTATATGTTGAAATTATCAGCAAATAATGAGAACAACTTTTCCATAATTCACAATCTACATTGTGTCCATTCTATGTCACAAAAAATGAACTAATTTCCTTTCAGGGAAATATAAGAGGGTGCAAAAAGATCTTTTAAAAACTTTATTCTGGATTTTAAAAATAAAATTTCAAGTGAAATCACAAATACAAGCTAGTTACAATTCAGAAAAAATTTCCCCCAATGAGCTCTTTAGAGTTTCTTTAATAAGGCAGTAGGCGAGAGATGGAGCATCAATATTTAAATTTAATCCTGGTAACATTTGCACATCTTTTTCTTGGAATTATACACAGAATGAAAAGAGGGGAAAAATTTAATTTTATCTCTATTTGAAAACTCTGTTTCTTTCGAAGGCAGCCAAATTTTACATCTCACTCTTGATTTATCTTCTGCAGCTCTCCCTTTAGCTTAGTGTGCCTTCTTCTTGCTTTAAACCTTACATTATACAAGATCTACTTTCCCTTTGGGAAAACATCACCGTGTTTTTCATAGGCAATTGCAGGAAACCAAATAAGAAGTCTGGTGTTTTCTCAGGAGCTATCCTTATTCCCCACAGATTGTAGATGAACAACATCCTTGACTACCTTGGGACAAGGACGCTATTTGGATCTGCTTCTTAAATTAATTGAATGAGAAGATAGTTTTGATATTTTGATGAAGTGAATATATTCAGGAATAGCAAGGGAAGTTGCCACTATCAAGGATGGATCAATACTTTCTTTTTAGAGTTGCTCGTATTTCAGATGATGAAAGTAGTACAAATTCGTTGTAGAAAACATGGGAAATGCAGACAAATATGAAGAAGAGATTAGAAAAACCACTCATAAGTTTACTACCCAGAGATACCACCATTGACGTTTTGGAGACAAATGGATTCATTCTAAGCAGCTGTCGAATGATCTCAAAGACCATCACTAAACTTGCCAGCTGTGAGTTATTTTTGTTACATCCACAAAGGACCAAAATCGACCCATTCCTAGTCAACAAGACTTATTTATTGATAATAGATTTTATTTTTCTTTTCAATGGGAAGACAACTTAATAAAGATATTGGAGGCAAGCAGGCATGAATTCCAGTCGCAACCCTGCCACCTACACACTGTGTGGCCTTGGGCAAATCATTTAACTTTTCTGAGCTTTAGACGTGTAGTTAAAATTAAACACAAAAACAAATATAATGTGCCTAGCACAGAGTCTAGTACAAAATAAGCCATCAATAATGGTAGCTAATATTCTTGCCCTCCTCTTCTGATGACACTCTAGAAAATCGAAGTGTTAAAAATATGCTTTTAATTCTAGGCAGCTTGTTCTGAGCTCCCTGTTGAGTGAGCATCATGCAGTTAATTCTAATGGTTTGTCTTGCTAATGAGAGGAAGTTGTATTATTGGTTTAAATGAAGCAATTAAGTCAAAGAGATGGCTTAGAATTAGTAATCTGCACACCCACGGCAGACGAGGATAGATAATAATATCCTCATTGCTGGTGTCAATGTGAGTGCCTGCCTCTTCTCCACCTCCCAACAGAGCCTCTCGTTCAACAGGGAGGCAGCCAGCTCACTGGGTACCCTGGATGGCTGGAGCACATTACCTGTTAACCAGAGATTCCCGCAGATTTTAGAAGTATGTTTGAACCAGAGCTAGTTCCTCAGGACTTTTTCAGCCATCTGTGGAGTTGTGGAGCATGAGATACAATATCACTTCTAACTTGGTGTTTCTCAATCCTGGCTGCACATTAGAATTACCAGAGGACTTTAAAACCTGTGAAACCCAAGCCACATGCTTGACCAATTAAAGCAGAATCCCTGTGGGGATCGGGTCCAGGCAAAGGTGTGTTGTCAAAGATCCCCAGGGAATTCCATTGTGCAGCCAGGGTGGTGTCAGTTTATCACCTGAGCTGCAATATCTTGCAGTCAGAGGCCACACCTCATGGTGGAATGTAGCTAATGTAGTAGTAACATAGCTGTTACTGTAGAGACATTTAGAAACATTAAAAAGTATATTGAAACTCTCATAATTCACCTCCTCCCTGTTCTTTCCATATACTTCTAAATTTCTTGGGTATCCGGAATCATAATTCTGAAGCTCTGGTTCTTTTTTTAAGCAAAAGCCAAAGTTTGAGCTCGCAAAAAATTAGTATCCTCTGTGTCTTGCTGATTAGGAGGCTGGTCTCAGTGTTCACAAAAGTCCCCCTAATTTCAACTTTTTATGTAAGATGTAGTGTGTATGTAACCACATAAAGATATGACGTTCAAACGAGTGGAGAATTTCTTTGCAAAACAAAGTTTGTCTTATTCAGACAGGAGCTTTTTCGCATGCAAAGAGAATTCTTGAAGGAGAGGGCACGATGCCGGGCCCTGCAGGAAGAACTGGAGAACCCCATGAACGTGCACAGATGGAGGAATCTCGAGGTAACATCTGGCAGAACCTTCCTCCCATCCCCAAATCTCTTCTTCTACCCAACAAAGGCTTCCTACCTAAAGCACGATGGGAAGTGTGATTTTATTTAATGTTGTGCAAATGGCCACCTAAAATGTAAGTTGGGATCAAATGTAAATTGGGTCGTTCCAGAACCAGATTGTTTATTCGGGCTTTGTTTAAAAAGTCCTGGACAAAATCTTTTTTGTCTAAAAAAGACCCAGTGAAAGCTGTGAACCGGCCTCACCAGTAGACATTTATTTTTCTTGTTTAGGTACTTTTTGGTCAACCAGTTGTCCTGCGGCTGCCTGTTAGTCTTGGATTGTTAATTGCTTTTAGCTACATTGCCCACCAGCATCTTCACGATCTTTCAGCTGGTCTTTGCATCCTTCTGCTTCCTGCAGGAAATATGGCTTTTGTCAACTAGTCCCCTTTTTGAAGGACTAGCATTGTGTTAGCCAAACCGTTTCTCTTAGGATCTGGGGACATAGCCAAAGTCCCATAATAATGATAAACCTCATATTTTATTTTATGACTTTCTAATAGACATTTCCACCAGCACTGCAGATAACAGTTAAAGACAAGCTCTGCATTTTCAAGAAAAGGGTGGCTACCTCCTATAGTTATACCCAGCAAGGCGGATACCAGAAGGGCCTTTGACTAAATGAACAATTAGGGCATTGGGAGAAAATAAGTATGTGTTTTAAGAAAGAGCAGGGCAAGGGAGAAAATCAGCCAAGTGGGTTTTTGTTTTTCATCTTTATTTTTTCCTTTTAATGAAGAAAGCATTAAGAATAATGCATTATAAACTATTATGTAAACATGAGGCCTGAATTTTAACATCCAGTCTTGTCAAATGAATGTGTGCCAAATCTAGTCCCAATATATGGTTATCAGTTGGCATTGCCCAGTATTTCTTAGACAAAGTCAGAGTTGATGGACTATGTTCTTCTCCCCCGTGTTTTGGACCCTCATTTATTCTTCTTCAAATGCCAAGAGTGGTATCATTTGCTAAAGTAACGATAATATGGATGTGTCTGGGGAAGTGGATCTGGAGATTTTAAATTCATTTACTGTCACATTAGTTTATTCCATGTGTTTCCAAGCAGATCTTTAAAGTTTCCAATTCTATGTCAATTTCTATTAAAAATTAGAAAATAGAGACTCTGGGAGGCAGTTGAAAATATTTTGCTGCTAGATTAATTCAAAATGTCAGTACAGTTGAGAGTGAAGCTTTGGCTCAAAGTCTACAGGACAAATTATCAATTTATAAGAGTAGATCTTTGAGTTGTACACAGATAGCTACTGAAGGCACATCAAAGCTTTATGGATTGATAACGCCATTTGAGAGGTAAATGCCACGGTCGTGTTCTGCTGCCAATTAGCAGGCGTCCACATCCTAGAAACCTTCCCCATCATCGGCTGTAATGCATCTTCTTGTTGACAGTTACCATAGGAGAAACCTGAGGCTGAATGAATTGGAGGACCCTGTCTCATTCCTATGGAAACAGAGACGATGGTAGGGGAAGCCTCTGAGCACAGTAATTAAGAACCACAGGCTTTAGAACCAGGTATATCTGGGCTTGAATCCAGGTCTGACCTTACCAGTGTGGGTAAATGACTTAATCCTCTGAGCCTCAGTTGTCTTATCTGTCAAAGGGAAGACTAACAGTGTCTCACAGGGCTGTCGTGTGGCTAACATTTGATAATATATGAAAAGCACTTAGCATAGTGTTTGGATGGTGGCAAAGAATCAGGTGTCCTGCACAGTAGCTATCATTATTGTTGTTGTTGTTGTTATTATTATTTCCCCTAGTGGAATAAACATATTCATTTTCCATTTATTGGCTAACTAGAGCCAATAGATAAGACATTAGCCAAAAGTCGATCTGTTTTGATGACCATCCCACCTGTTACACATTTTTTTTTGGTTCTCATTCTCTCTGTATTGGGCCTGCAGGTTTGCAACAGATTTTAATAAAACAATAATTATTTTACATAGGGACTTCAGGGCTTTGAAACTGATGATATCTCAGCTGCTTTACGTTGTTCCCCTTGAACAGGCCAGTGACCCCAGTACCTTTGAGCTGATACAGAAAATTCACATGCTGCAGAAGCGTCTCATCAGCAAGACGGAAGAGGTGGTTGAGAAAGAGCTGCTCCTCCAGGTAGCATTTTCACTTTCTGTGCTCAGTGAACAAGCATCTTCTCTTAGCAGCACCATCTCCAGGACTGTTTTTCAGAATCAGTTATTTGGCAGCGTTGCGTGCCCCATTTTTAACTGTAGATGGCAACAGTGACTCACACACGGAGAACAAACAACCTGATTAATTGGTCTTTTCATGCTGCCATTACTGATATTTCAAGAATTCTGGAAAATTAAGTTCAAGGCTAGACTCACTGAATTGGGTAATATGAGCTTTTTTTCTCCCACTTCTCTACAGTTTTATTTGTCAGATTCTTTTAAATACTTTTCTTCATATCTTCATATAACGTGAAATGCTATGATTTTGATTTTGAAAATAAGCTTTCACACAGAGCACAAATGATCTGTCTTCTTGAAAATTTGTGAGAGTGAAATGGAAGGAAAGATTTGTTTTTGAGGATTTTCAGCGGTAAGTTATTCTGGAGCAGTTAGGAATTGTAACTTTCTTTCAGGCCAACATCTTTGCAAGTACCACTTGTCATCACCATCATCACCATCATCATCATCATGCCAGCTGTGCTGGGGGCTTTACCTACCTTGTCTCAGTCCCTCTTCACAGTTCAGGGGGATGGGTACAGTCACCCCCAATCAATGGATGAGGAAGTTGGGCCCCAGGAATTTAGTGCGGATAGAATGTAAGTCTGGTGTTAGATGGCATGGGTTGGAGTCCTGCCTCTGCCAATTTGCAGCTGTTTGAGGTTAACTTCTCTGCACCTGAGATTCTTAATCTGTATGATGGACAATAATAGAATCTGTGAAAAAAGATATACAGATTGAAAAATCTTAGCATTATGCTTGGCACATAGTAAGTGTCTAACACATTTTAGCAATTGTTCTTATTATTTCTAACTCCAAAGCCCATAATTTTAACCACTGGGTTATCATTAGTAAGAGAAGAAAATTCTGTATATGAGCAAGGGGCATTTGCCCCTTCTCTTTTACATTCTACCTTAAACAAGACATTTTCCCTGAAGCTGGGTATACAGTAGGTAGCTTTCCACAGCGTCACTATGCTGAGGGGCCAACAGGGATTTTCCTCTCCTCTTATAGATAAGTGTGGTGGTTGAGAGGGCAGACTTTGGAGTTAGAAAGATCTAGTCTTGATTCAGCTCCAATGCCTTATAGTTTCATGACTTGGGGAGAATTACATAAATTCTCCAAACCTCAGTTTCTCCATCTGTTATGGGGATAATAGTACCCAGTTTCATTATGGGTGGAAGATACTCCCGTCAGAGTAGATGAGGTGGAAGTCCTGTTATAAGGATAACCAGTTAGTGCATGGGCACTGCGATCTGGCAGTCCAGGCTTTGAGCTGTGGCTCCACCAATGCCAGCCACAAGTCACTTGCCCAAGGCCATGCAGCTGGTAAGTGGCAGAGGGAGAACTCAAACTAGGCAGTCAGCTCCAGAGCCCATACTTTCTACCACTTCTACCTGCCTCTCCTGTTATTGTCGCTTTGTTAGTTTTAAAAAGAACTAAATTTCATGTTTTGCCAAACCTCTCTGCTGTAAGTTTGTTTCATATTTCATTGACTGCTCTAACTTCAAGATTTCCTTCCTTCTACGTACTTTGAGTTTATTCTGTTCTTTTTCTACCTTCTTAAGATTGATGCTCAGCTCACTAATGTTCAGTTTACTTTTCTAATGTAAGTATTTATGGCTGTAAAATATCCTTAAAATAATTTCATTAGTTCCTTGCCACGGGTTTTGAAATGTGGTATTTTCATTTTCATTTAGTCCTAAATATTTTCTATTTTCAGAATTATTTCTCCTTTGAGAGTAAGTCTTAAAAAATATCCACTATTTCTCCTATGGCCATTAAAAATACAACTTTAAATTTCCAAATATATATGTGTTATTTTTTTAGTTATTGATTTCTGATTTTTTGCATTGTGGTCTGTGTTATACTGATTCTTTGAAATTTGTTGAGACTTGATTTGTGAACAACTAAATGGTCACTTTTTATAACTGATGCTCTGCGCTTGAAAAGGATATGTACTCTAAACGTTCAATATTCAGGAGTCTATATGATGTTCATCAGATCAACTTTGCTAACTGTATTGCCCAAATCTATATCTTTCCTAATTTTTTTGTCCGCCTTATCACTGAAAACAAGTTTGGAGATTTGTCTATCTCTCCTTGTAGTTCTGTCATTTTTTGCTTTAAGTACATTTTAGATTATGTTCATAAGGTAAGTAAAATATGATTTTTATTTCTTCCTGGTGAATTGTTTCTTTAATATTATATAAGAACCCTCCTTAATCCTTAATGCTTTTACTTACAAAATTGTGTGATATTCATATAGCTCCACCTTTTTTTTTTTTTTTTTTTGCATAATTTTCCTATACTTTTACACTTTTGGTGTCCTTACACTTTAGGTGAGTCTCTTGTAATTGAAAAAAAATCCAATCTGGTATCTTTGTGTTTTGACTGATGTGTTTAGTCTATTTATACTTGTTGGTAATTTTAGGTTTATTTCTACATTATTTTTTATTGTTTGCCCTAGTCGTTTTTTAGTCTTCAAAAAAGGTCTATTCCTGCTTTCTATCAGATTAAGTTTTCTTTAATTCCCTCTTTTCTCCTCCATTAGTCACTTTTGTCTCCTCATTACTCCATATTCCCTTTTTCTTGGCTTATTTATTTTTTCTGAATAGTTACCACCACTCAATGTGATTCTCTCTCTCTCTCATGGATTTCCTTAAAAATTTAACATGCGTGGTTGACATCAAGTCTAAACAAATCTAAAGCTGATCAATATCCTTATCCTTCTTACAAACAATGCAAGGACTTGGAATGCTTTAACTCAAATTGTCCTCTCCAGTCCTCCCAGTATTAGTCATCATTATCATTATTTTGTAGAGTCAATGAATTATTTAGTCAGATTTACCAAAATGCCTTCCTTCTATGTTCATCTCCTTTTTCTTTTTTTTTTTGGTAAAGAAGATTAGCCCTGAGCTAACACCTGTTGCCAATCTTCCTCTTTTTGCTTGAGGAAGATTGGCCCTGAGCTAAGATAAGCCCCATCTTCCTCTATTTTGTATGTGGGATGCCTTGACAGCATGGCTTGATAAACGGTGTGTAGGTCCGTGCCTGGGATCCAAACCTACAAACCTGGGCCGCTGAAGCAGAGCACGCCGAACTTAACCACCACGCCACTGGGCTGGCCCCTCCATCTCCTTTTTGAAGTGCATCCTTTCATAGTTCTTTCAGTGATAAATTTTTCAATGGCTAACACTCTCCTTTGCTTGTCTAAAAATCTTTTTATTTTGGCTTGACTTGTAAACGATTAAGTTGAAATACTATTTTCTATTTGTACTTTGAAGATGTTAGACCTTTGTGTTAGCTTTTAAGGATGCTATTGAGAAGTCTGCCATCGGTCTAATTATTATTGCTCCTTTTTAAGTATCCTGCCTTTTCTTTTGTTCAATTGTTAGAGCTTCTCTTTGCCTTTGGCATTCTGGAGTTTCAGCACAAGGCGTTTGGTATGAGTTTAGTTTTACTTACTATGCTTAGGACCCACTGTATTTCCTGAATTTGAGGTTCTTGTGTCTTGAAATAGTCTCTCCTTTATTCTTCTCTGTTCACTCCTTCTGGAACTCTTATTAGATCTATGTTGGATTTTCTCATTCATTCTTCTTTATCTACTGACATCTTTGATATTTTTCTTCTCTTTATCTCTTGTGTTACATTTTCTCAGCTTTATCTTCTTTTTCACTAAGTCTTTCTTTAGGAGTGCTTATCTACTAATAGTCAATCCACCAAGATTTTATTTTCAATGATTTTATTTTTGTTTTCTAGAGATTCTTTTCCACATATGACTGGTCTTTGTTGATAGTGTCTTGATCTTTTATGTTTTTACTCCTTCCTTTATATCTTAATTTAAACGTTTATTTTATAGTCTTTTTTTTTTTTTTTAGGAAGACTGGCTCTGAGCTAACATCTATTGCCAATCCTCCTCTTTTTTTTTTTTTCCCCAAAGCCCCAGTAGATAGTTGTATGTCATAGTTGCACAACCTTCTAGTTGCTGTATGTGGGACGCAGCCTCAGTGTGGCCGGAGAAGCAGTGCGTCGGTGCGCACCCGGAATCCGAACCTGGGCCGCCAGTAGTGGAGCCCGTGCACTTAACCGCTAAGCCACGGGGCCGGCCTTATTTTATAGCCTTTATCTGATTGTTCTATTATTTGAACGTCTTGGAGGTCTTTCCTATTGTTTGTTATGACTGCTGACTTTCATTCCTAGTGGATCTTTTTCCTTTTGTGTTGTGATTTTGGATTGTGAACTCATTTTCAGAAAGGATTTATTTATGGGACTTGGGAATGGTCCAGGTTAAGGGTATATCCCTTCATTTGTTTCTGCCACATGCCTTAGGATATATCACTTGCTAAGGATAATTTTTTGATGTTCAATTCTCACCTTGGGGCTTCCTGGACCACTGGTTAATGTGTATTAGAACCCCAAACTCTTGTGATGGAAGATCCATGGATATAAATTCTCCAGATAGCCAATTTTTTTCCCCACCCAGAACCCAGGAGAGACAGTTAAATTTTCTTGTGATCTTCCTCTCCCAGTAGGTGGATATCTATCTTTCGCTGAGAGTGTAACTCTTTTAAGTCCCTAACTTTATGTGGAGGAGGCTCAGTACCAACTACCCACTTCACCCAGGCCCAGCACCTCACCTTTTCCCTTCTTGTGGCCGTTAATATCCAAGCCCTTTGTTCAGTGAGTCCAGCCGCTTGTCTCAATCAGCACCCAAGGGATAGCTGCAATATCTATTCACTGTTCTCATATGCAGTTCACCCTTTGGTTTTGACATCTGAGGATCAAACTGCTTTTTGTGATTAAAAGGATGTGTTGTTTTAGTCAGCATGTTTAATGCTTTGTGAACTTTAGTTTTCAGGTTATTTATTCTGCCATATTGCCATGTATAGAAATTTCTTGTTTGCTCTAATCCCTAGTTTTCTCATCCATAAATTGGGGACAATAATAGAACCTACCCAAGAACTGAGTGTGTTAAGTACACATAAAGGTTTATGAGAGTGCTTAGTTATCATTAACAATGTTCTTATTAACATTATGATGATGATGATTATTAATATTAATCACCAAGCAGCTTTTTACAGATCTCCAAAGTTTAATATCCTGCCTCACTCCCCTTTATCTGATTTCTCATTTAACCTTTCTTTTGGATAATTGGGCTGCCCTGTGCCTGCTGTGACTTTCCTCCAGGAGCTTGCACATCCTCACACAACGAGCCTTGTTATCTTGGTGAAGCCCCAGGTACGCCACAGGATTTGACAGTTCCTCAATTTCATCTGTTTTATTAAATTACTAGAGAAATTCTCTGCACTCACAACAAAACATTTTGCAATTAGGAAGATTTTTGGTTGAATTCTTCTGAGTGTCAGAACATTTTTTAAATGACTGTTTAATCTGTTACATGGTGATGAAGAGACCCCATCATTTCCCAGCAGCAGCTATAGGGGAAGCCTATTTCCCCTATACTAGACTGTGAGCTCTTTGAGGAAAGGCACTTCATAATCTGTCTCTCAAACCCCCATGCCTGATACAGTACCAGGCACACAGTAAGTACTAGGTAAAGATGGACAGCCTACTGACCCTTTAGGCTTTGGCTGAAATGCTTTTTCCCCAGAGAGGGCCCCCCTTCCTAGGTTAGGTCTCTTGGTACGCGTTCCGACACCTTAACTTCTCTTTCACACCACTCGTCATACTTGTAATTAATGAAATAATTGTAATTGTGTATTTAATGACTCTTTCCTGCTAGACCATAAGTTTCACAAAGGCAGTTCCTGTGTCTATCTTAATGATCATTTCATCCCAGTTTCTTGCCCACAGGTAAATATTTGTTTAGTGACTGATTAAATGTTGGAAGAATGATGGTCCTTCAGTAAGTGGTATGTCTCATAGTTGTTTAAGTTCTGTCTTTGATCTCTGAGAGGTTTTGGGAATTATTCTTCTTGTTGCCTTTGCATTTTTGTTATTAACTTCTAACTTTGCAGGAGTCTGGAATTTACTGTGGGTTTATGGATCTATAAACTTGATGCAAACTGTCAGTGTCCTTTTTGTGTGCCGGGCAGGCTGATTCATGTGGTGAGCTCAAAGTTCTCCCCTTGCTCAGGGTTAACATGGAAATGGTTCATGAGCTTGCCTTTACAGATTCACTTTACAGAAGAAGAAGTCTGTATTCTTGCCAGGACTGGAATCTAAGGCATGGATGGGAAAAATTTCTTTTCTTTTGCCCACCAGGCTGCTCTGCCCTTCAAGGAACAGGGGCAACAGAAGGCTCCTGGTGGACTCTCCTTTCTGTTTTGGCTCCATTTATTCCTCATTTCTTCTGAATCTCCCAGTATTAATGACTTCTTTTTTTTTAAAAACGGCATCTGTAGGATTAGGCAGACATATGTGCCATGAGTAACTGCTATCCATTACTCAGGTATCATTGTATCTTCATCATCATCGTCATTGTCAAGAAGGGATTCCAAATACAGTCATGTGTTGCTTAACGATGGGGATACATTCTGAGAAATGCATTGTTAGGTGATTTCATTGTTGTATGTACCTCACAGAGTGTACTGAAAGAGAACAAAATTTGCTACCCTCTAAGGTGTCCCTTTAACATGAGAATTATTTTAGGCTGATTATTTTTAAGAAACAAAAGACTCAGAAGGTTTTTCTTGTTACCTCCTCCTTAACTGCCTAAAAGAATTCAGATAAAAAGCCCTGTCTCAGGAAGTGAGCACCTTAGCACAACATGAACTAGGTGGTAGATGGGGAAGAACCTAGAAAAGCCTGTTTGTTGGGCTCCTCTCTGTGTTCTTCTGTTTCTGTGTGGCCACTTGTTTTCCAAACATGTGCTCCTTTTTACCTACCCGTGAATTGCCTTCCTTCCCTTTGAAGTCTCTGACTCTCTCCACCCCAACATCCTCTTTTGTCTTTAGCTAATGATGGTATTTAAGGTGAGGGCTTTGGCCATTTTAGTGAGTTACTCAGTTTTCCTGGGTTTCTCCCACGTATACATATTATTAGAATTTTGTTTATTTTTCTCCTGTCAATCTGTCTCATGTCAATTTAATTCTTAGACCAGCCAGAAGAACCTAGAGGGTAGAGGAAAATTCCTTCCTCCCCTATGGTACCTACACAAACCTAGATGGTATAGCCTACTATACACCTAGGCTATATGGTACTAATCTTATGGGAGCATTGTCACATGTGCAGTCTTCTGTTGACCGAAATATTCTTATGTGGTGCCTGACTGTAATGGCATAAGGCACGATAGCATTAGAGTAGGAAGCTCTAACCTTTTGCCAGAGGCACTTAAAAACACAAGGAACATTTACAGAAGCTGGGACTTGTTTTTTCCAAGTGTTCAAATAGCGGGTAGCAAGGTCAAATACACTCACCCTCAGGCAAGTAACAAGAAAGAGCAGAGTAAACTTTGTGTATCATGATTATAAATAGCAACTGATAGGGGCCTCAGAGTCAGAGGCAAAAGGGAGAGGTGGGGACTGCAGCACATGAGGGACTATGTGCTCCATCTTTAGGAAGCAGCTAACTCCATCCTAGCTAATTGCAAGCTCATGTCATCCAATCTTTAATTTTTCAAGAATAGTTGGAAATGTAGATTTTTATGTTTGCTATACTGAGTTTTAAATATTGGCAACTTTAAGAACTTTGCATAGGCTTCCCAGAAACATAAATGCCAAGCACCCTTGACCCACAGGAGGCTAGTTTATAATGTCTAGCTTCAAGGCCTGGGGGAGAAAGAGATTTAAAGGAAAAGCAGCAGCACAATCAGCCTCGATTATTTTGATTTCTTTGATCTAGTCCTTTGTTATGATTCCTTGATGGAAGTACAGAGCACAAGAATCAAAAGGGAATGAGGAAACAGGGAGGGAGGAAAGGGGGGAGGCTGCAGGTGGTATGCAATGATGGACAGTCAGAGGTGAATGAGGCTGGGCTCCTCCAGGAGGCGAGCAAAGAAGCGAGGAAATCTAGAGCATGTTTTGTGGAGCAGCAGTGAGTGGGCTTAACGGAAGATGGACCTTCTTAAGATATCTTTCCCCCTGCTGCTAATGACTCTGCCTTTGTTTCATTTTACAAGCTTTTCTAAAAACAGAAAAGGACTTCCCTGAATTGTTGAGGAGGCCAAGGGTTGCCTCCTGACCCTCAGAGGCATGGACAGCAGATGTATTGCTGGCATCTGCTCAACTAACAGATACTAAGTGCTGCCCACGTGCCAGGGCACATGGGATTCCAGAGTGAACGAGACAGACTTGATCCTGGCCTTGACAAGGGCTGTGATTCCATACAGGATGCTATGGGACTCTGAACAAGACTTTGGAATGGTCAGGGTCTCAGTTTGAGTTCCCCAAATCAGAGACTGGGCTTGGGTTCTGGTAGTTTGGGAGGTGGTCTCAGGAAAGTGCAGTGAGGGAGATAGAGCGTGAGGCGGGGAAGGTGGAAAAGTCATCTGAGTCCCAATGCCACTGGAGTTCCTCTGAGGAACCGCATTGAAATCACTGCAGAATTGTCCCGTCAAAGGAAGAGAGGCTGCGACATTGTTTGTTGACTCCCGTTCCCTCCTGGTTGAAAGTTGCCCTAGGGACATTAGGCTGCTTCTAAAAACAGCCTCCCACCTCTGAGGAAGACCTGACCTGAGGCAGAAAAGCTGACTCTGCCTGCATGGGAGAAGGAAGCTGCAAGAGTGTTCCAGGAACTGATGGCCATCCCAGGGCTCCAGGCTTTTCAGCTGCAGCTGAAATTTCGAGATGGACTGAGAGGATGAGGCTCAGGGCACTGAAAGTGTCTGCTACAGGAGACGAGATTTCCTGACAGGTCTTGAAGACCATCAACCAGTAGACCCCCTTCCTCCCAGGCCCTTACTCACTTAGCTTCTCACCTGAGAGGTAAATTGCCAATCTAACTTGAGAAAAGGCAGTGGCCATTTTTCCAACCAAGTTCCCATTTGGCCTTCCCCCATTCCACCCATCTACTGCCATTCCAGTTGACATCCAGTTACCCGATGGCACAGTCAGGTAGTACTGCGGTTCATTTCAAAGATGGCGTCCTGATTTTGTTCTAATCACAGCTCTCCTTTATTGAGTGCTCACTGTGTGCCAGGTACTGTGCTTTACCCACACACAGACCTCAGGGGTGGTGGTGAGCACACAGCGAACAATAGCTCCCCAGATGACAGGGGTGAAATGACCCGCGATTCACCTGAGGAGGTGGTGTAATTTGGGGGAAAGGAAACAAACTTGACCTCCTAGAATGTTAGCACTGGATTATCTTGCCCAGAACGTTCATTTTACAGATGAGAACACTGAGGCATTTCCCTTACTGTGTAGAGTAGTGACATATTGTTAGGAGGGTTAATTACTTTTCGGGGTTATGATGTATGGGAGCATACTACCTCATGAAGAGTGACACGCTGAAGTGACCTAATAGAGAAAACTGCTTTGGTGTAGTTCAGACTTGTGTCGCTTTAGGAAATTGTCACGTGCATTCTCGATTGTTTCTTGTGCCTAGAGGTCTAGGGAACAGGCATGTCCCTCAGATAAATAAATAATGAACTGAGCTGGAAATGGCTGCCTCTTTGTTGGCAGCTGGGTCCTGTCCTTTCAAGGCGAACTTTCTTTGTAATTTAATTTTATGACTGACTGGATGCAAGTCTGGTTTACTTAACTGTAAAATGGCTTGAATGATTGGAGGGTTTGAAGGGACCTGCTCAAGTTAGCTGTGCAGGGGGAACAAACCTCGTATAGCACGTTTTTAGATAATTCTGTGGTAAGAATCTTCCTTTTTCCTGATATTCTGATTATCTTACATTTATTGAACGTTTGCAATGTGTTAGACATTGCTCTAAATGCTTTCTGTATGTGTTATCTCATTTAATCATCATCAGAGCCCTATGAGATAAGAGCTTTTCCCCTTTCCTCAAGGTTGAGAGACTTGCCCCCAAGGCCACACATCTGGCACCTGGTAGAGTTATGAGTCTAACTTCAGCAGTCTGGCTCCAAAGGCTCTTCACCATGGAAAACCATGGTCATTGACTCATCTTGTGCAGACTACCTTGGTCATTAATAGGGAAAATTCACAATTCTCATGGCATCTATAGCCTTGTTACTCTAAGTGTAGTCCTTGGACCAGTGAAATTGGCATCACCTGAGAGCTTTTTAGAAATGCAGAATCTCAATCCCTTCCCAGGCCTAATCAATCAGAATATGCATTTTAATAGGATCCCCAAGGGTTCAGGATACTGGTTCAGTCTGAGAAGCACTGGGGCCCTAAAAGATGGTCACCCTTTTCTTTGCTCCAAAGCAAGAGCCCTGGTTCAGGATGGAAGGCCATGACTCCTGGTTCCTAGGCATGTGGGCTTGGCTAGTTACCTAACCCTCCTACACTTCAGTTTCCTTCTCTGAAACCTGGAGCTCATCATCTTATCAGCATCCTTTGGTTGTTGTGAAGATGAAGGGAAAGGACTGCATAAAGCACTTAGCGGAATGCCAGGGGCCATGAGAATTGGCCAGTGCTCAAAAGTAATCATCATCATTTCTGGTTTGGAGCATGATAACCTCACATTCTGTCCTCAGCTCCTGAATTCCAGGGACTGAGATCTAGGAAAAAACTGAAAAATGAGTGCATCCAGGGTTTGAGGCATCTTTTAGGGCCCTGCAAACTCTCGAAAGCCACTGATGTTAGTATGAAAAGTGTAGAATGTTCCTTTGTTCATAGAGACATGAAAATCCTTGATCCTGTTTGATGGTAGCCTGGATGGGTTTGGCAGAAGATGCAGAGAGTTTTGAAGAGTAGAGAGAAATGGCGGTAACAGCTCATGTTTGTTGCTTGCTGAGAACATGCACAGCTGCCCTATGCTAGAGCATTTCGCTTTCACTGTATCCACAGGAAACCCAGATGAGGTCGATGCTGTTATTGTTTCCATTTTACAGAAGAGGGAACTGAGGCTTCAGAACAAAACTTGCCCAAGAGTTTACAGATAAGAAATACCCAAGCTGCAATTATAAACCAGGGTTTGGTACACGATGGCCTGCAGTTGGCCGTATCTGACTCACCATCTGTTTTTATGTGGCTCACACCAAGAATGGTATTTATATATTTAAGTGGCTAGAAAAAAATCAAAGAAGAATAATATCTCATAACATTTAAAATGATATGAAATTCAAATTTCAATGTCCACTAATCAAGCTTTATTGGCACACAACCACACTCATCCATTCACGTATTATCTGTGGCTCCTTTCATGCTACAACAGCAGAGCCGAGTAGTTGTGACAGAGACTGTATGGCCCACAAAGTCTACAATAGTTACTGTCTGGCCCTTTACAAAGAAGATTTACTGACCCCTCTTGTAAGCTTTTGTCATTGGAATCCAGAACAGAGCCACTCACGGCTGTTGTATGGTACCTCCCAGTACAGCCACTAAACGTTCCATTTCCACAACTACTTTCTCCCCCTGCCCCAAATTCCAAAGGAATTGTTTAATTATTAAAGATCTGCTTCAAGGTGTGGAAGGCAGAATTCTGATATCGTGTCCCAGTTGCTGGTAGGGTAGCCTACACTAAATATAATTCTTGCCCGCTCTGTTAGTGGATAACTAAGCGATTGTCCTCCCCAAAGCTGCTGCAATTGTTGAAGATGCTTTATCACTACAGAGACAGAGGGACTGAAAGTCACATTGTAAGCCGAAGCTGTCGACTAGAAGCCCATCTGCAAGTGTTTGTTCTATTCTAAAGTCAAGGGAAGAAGGACGAGGTGAGGGGGAAATGCCTTCTGCAGAGCCTTGCTGTTCTCACCAACGACCATCTAAAGTGTTGGGCGTGGTGGAAGAGGCATCTTCCCCAGCGGGTTCCTTGTGGGCTGCTTCCCTGCTGCCACTGCTTCCTGGGACTTCCTGGGGGTTGCCTGCTGTCCCGAACGTGCTCTTCTCGTGTCAGGGAGGATGGGAGGAGCAATGGAGATGGGTTGTTCAGAAAACAGAGTGCTACTGCTGGCCATAAACAGAGGTGTTCATATATCTGTGAAGCCTGCCCGTGGGGCACCATATACCTCTATCCACTCGGTTTGTCTAAGACAGCCTTAGTACGAGCACTCTAAGGGGGTGGCATTCTCTCATTTTTTGTGCGTTCTTTTCCTTTATGAAATGATTGGTAAGAGCTCCTGACAATTTCCTAGTTGTCAAGAGCATGGATCCTGGAGCTAGATTACTGGAGTTTGCATCTTGGCTCTGCCACTTGCTCTGAAGCCCTGGGCAGGATACTGAACCTGTCTGTGGTAACTCAGTTTCCTCATTTGTTAAATGGGGAACCCTATCTCATAGGGTTGGGGAGATTATACCAATATATGTAAAACATTTAGAATAGTTCCTGGCACAGAGCAAACACTACATTGATACTATCTATTAGTCTTTCTTTTTCTTTTTCATGTTAAAACTTAGCAAAAGAAGAAGTTAGCAAGACTATGCTGGTGCCTCCAAGATTTTGGGGGAGTTATTCAAGTCCAAGAAATCTGAAGTCAAGGAATTTCTGCTTTAATCTTTGCAACAACCCCATTTAACAGATCACGAAACTGTAAGTGGGAGACATTTATGGGCCCTCTGAAAATGTCTCTCCCGTTGCTGGCAGCCCTAAGAAAAAGGGCAGTTGTACAGGGCTGTCTAAGACTTGCTAGTCTCCTTTATGGGATCAGGATTTTAATATGCAGATGTTTTGGGCTTTTCTTGAAATTGTGTTCAGCTTCATTTAAGGTGAATAAGTTTCTCAACCTGTGTCCCTTCACACTTGCCTAGGTATACTTAATGCACTCAATTATTGCATGCCTTCTCAGATTCCCTCTCCCTAGTTCTCTATAAATGTGCCAGGAATCACTTCCTGTAGCATTAGAGGCCTGCAAGCATTTGGAATTTCTTAAAAAGTGATCGGCTTTTGTAGGCTTGATTAGGCAGAGAGAGGTTAAAAACCAGTTTATACCTTCAACTGTCAGCACCTTAAACACTTGTAATTTCCACCAACCTAAGGAGATACCCAGCTGACTGGTGGGCTAGATCTTTGAATTGGTCAGGAAGGGTTTTGTTCGTGTTATATATTTGGAAACAAATGGTTTTCAAAAGGGGCTGTCTTGATTGACTTCCATCTCCTCACTCTTTCATCTCCATATTAAGAGTTAGGGCTGAGGCGCCTTAAACCGTCAGAAACCCAGGAAATAGCAGGCCTGATTCCAGAGGGTCCATTAACAAAGAACAGACAGATGCTAAGTATGCAGCAGATCTTGAACCTCTCCCCTCTCCTCATGGGAACACCTTCTTATGCCCACGGGAAGAAAGGAACTTCTGCCCAACATTCCACCTATTTTTCCAGCCCCTTCGAAGGTCCCCCACCCCCCAAGACTGGAAAGGAAAGCAATGCTAATCTGATTGGCACACAATCACAAGAGACTTGGGCCACACATTGCTATGGCCAGGCCATCGTGTGTTAAACAGCTCCTGCCTGTGTGTTGAAGCTCTCTTGCTCTCCCAAACTTTGTGTCAGAGGTCAGCAGACAGGGCAAGACCTACCATGTCCACTGTCCATCCAGCTCCTTCATATCTTCGACTGGGTGGGTAAGCCTCGTTGGGTCTGCTCTGCTTGCCTAGCTAAGATTAAACAGAAAGAGTAGGTCTCTTGATCCAGACAATTCCCCAGCCCCGTGGATTAGAGAACACTTTCCTGGGGGATGGTATGGGTGATATCGGGTAGAAAAGCACAGGGATTAAGAGCTCTGACTCTTGAGCAAATGAGATTTGTGAGTCCAAGCTCACTCACAATACTGTGTGACCCCAAGGAAGTTACTTAACTTCTCTAAGCCTTAGTTCTTGATTTGTAAAATACAGATAATGACAATACCATTTACAGGAGGTTTTTGTATAGGTTAAATGAGATCATCTTTATCAAGCACATAGCCCAATGCTTCCACTTAATAATTGTGAGCTGCAATTATCATGGTATTCCACTTAGGATGTAGATTTTAGAGGGATCTCCAAAACAGGAGCTTATAAATGGCTTAGTATAACAACTTAGCATTTCTTATGTGAACTCACTTTCAGGAATAATTGCATAGACCCACCCATTTTTAGGGCAGCCTTTCACTTTGCCTCTATGGTGACTGGTCCATTAACTGCTGTGCTTATGAAATAGGTTCTGCAATTACCTCAGTATCAGTTAGCTTTTGCTGTATAACAAACTGCTCCAAAACTTAGTGGCCTAAAACAATAATCATTTAGTAGATCGTGATTCTATCAGTTGGCAATTTGGGCTGGGCTCAGCTGGCTAGTTCTTCTGTTGGGCTTGCCTGGACTCGCTCATGTTTCTTCAGGCAGCAGGCAGGTTGCTAGGAGCTGGTTGGTCTAGATGGCGTCATTTACAAATATAATGTGGTTAGTGCTGGCAGTTGGCCAGGGTGACGGGAGTGACTGAACCTCATGTCTCCACTAGGCTAGCCCAGGTTTATTCTCATGATGACAGTCTCAAGGTTTCCAAGAGCAGCAAGAAAGGATAAGCCCCAATGCCCAAGCCTTTTTTGAGGCTCCATTTGTGTCATGCTTGCTAGTGTCCCATTGGTCAAAGCAAGTCACAACAAGCCCAGAATAAATGTGGGAGAGGACTGTCCCAGATCATGGATATATGCGGCCATTATTGCAACAATATACGACAGTCTCCTGTCTTTGGTGAGCTCGAGTGGAAATAGTTTGTGTTTAAGCATTTGAGTGGTACAAGATTTCTTATTTTAATCCTTTGTTGGATATGATATTTTAATATGCCTGGCATCTGGTTGCTCTCCTTGGATTTTATTGCTGACATATTTTTCTTTTCTTTAATCTTTTATTCCCTTTATTTGGGAAATTATAGTTTGCTGCAGGACGTAGTTCTTTTTATAGGAGAAACAGCTGTGATGTCATAACTGAGCACATTTCCTTAGTGATAACGCATTTATCCCCAAGCATTTGGAAACATGATCCACAATCCATTTGTTTATTTCTATTTTGGCCTCTGACTTCATACTAAATAAGAGCAAGTATGTGAACCAAAAATATATTAGTTGATAAATTAATCTTTAAAAAATGCTATTTACTATTTTCTTTTTATTTCTACTTATTCAGCTCTAATAGATGAGGCAATGTTAAAAAAGAATTAATGTTCTTTCATTTATAAGGCTCAGTTTGAATTAAGTTTCACAAAACCAAATGAGAAGCAGAATAATATCAGTTTCTGATATCAGAAACTATTCAAGTTTTTTTTATAATAGCAGTGTTTAAGCAATAAATGTTTTTAAGTAAAAACAAATAGCAATAATACAACTAGTAACTGAAAATGGAAATAAATAGATTACTTAGAGTCCAAACAAAACATTTTCAATAAAGAATTTCTCAGTGGACCATTTAGGTTCTTATTGAATCTGTACACAATTATATCTTACTCCCCAAACAAAACAGATTTTCAGTGATAAATGTTTTTGGACAGCAGCAAGATTCAATTCAGTTCATTTCAAGATGCAGATTTATTTGTGAAATTAGAAGAAAATAGTTGCCAACAAGAACCTGGGGGAGTCCTATCTATCTTTAGCTGCTCTGTTGGTGTTTCACCCAGAAATATCTCAGAGATAGAAGTGCTTCTTACAAGGATGAGAAAAATTGCAACTGGGACAGAAATTAATTTGTATTTATAGTCCAAACATCTACATGAATCCTTAATCTGCTTTTTTACGATTTTAGGGGAATTTATAGAACAGTTTAGATTGGAAGAACTCTCCAGTGGGTCATCAAGTTCCCTCTCCTTATAATGGCAGCTCTGATTTTATTATCCTTAAAGCAGCTCTGATAGATGGATGTCAAGTCTGGTGCATGTTTCATGCATTTAAAAATGTATATTCACTTTCCTGAGTGTATTTAATGTGTAGGAGACAGACTGAGAGCTGCCTATATGCCCTGGAGACCTTTTTTGAGTTCCTGACACACAGTCTCCTCTGGAACAGATGCCAAATATGTAGCATATTAAGCATTATATTGATGTCATCAAGCCCAGTTTGCTTTTGGCTTCTGACAATTGGAAACATTTTTCCCAGTGTGTATAAGGACCCAGTGTGCTGTCTGTTCTGAGATGATAATCGAAGACCATTCTCTTTTATATCCTTTTGTCCTGCATATCTCCTCCTAATTAAGAGAGCCTGCTTGGAAGACTAGTTGGGAACCAAAAGGTATTTTGGGGTATCTCTAATTCTGCCGAAGTTTGTGAGACACAAAAGAATATAAGATGTGGTCCTTACCTGCAAGAAATTTATATTCTGTGTGAGAAGATTCCTGAGATATGTCTGGAAAGAAGTGAGACTGGTCTCTATGAGCAGTGTGTGAAAATCCAGACCATTACTTTATGGTTCCACTCAGCAAACAATACCCAATTATGCATAATCACATTATACTGGATGCTGACAACAGTGAGTGCCCAATTATGCAGTAGAGACACTGTCTAGGGCAGTATATAATACGGTGTTTGTTGTTTAAACAGCTGTAAGTGCCAAAGGGGAATGAGCAGGGGAGATGAATAGGAACTGGCTTCCTCAAGGACAAAGAAGATGTGATTGGGCTGGACTTGGATGTGTTAAAATGACTCATCCAGCCATTGCCCGACAATATGTGTGGAAGAAGGATGAGATAGCAGTTGAGAACTCAGACCTAGTTTTGAGTCCCGGTTTTACCAGTGACTAACTTGGTGACCTTGGGCAAGCAACTCACCCTCTCAGAGCCCCCCTGACTCCAGCTGTAAAGTGGTGAGAGTAATAGTACCTGGTTCATGGGGTAGTTATGAGGATCAAATGAGATAACTCATTTAAACTACCCAGGACAGAGCTAGACATGCAGGGTAGTGAGAGCTAAGTGCATATGATGGTGGTGGTATTGATGTAGAACAGGTATTGTGGAAGCCATGGGTCGGGTAATGGAAAGTTTTCTTGAAGGAGGCATATTTGGAAACAAGGAAAAAGGCATTTTAGGCTGAGGAGAAATGAAGAGTCAAAGTTCTGAGATAGCAGTGAGTACGTTTGGGTGTGGAGATGGAGCTGTGTAGCAGGTATATATAGCTGGCCATTTTGTGTTGAAGAGTACCTTTGGATATGTTAGGTGGGGGCCAATTGCATATGGTCTTAGAGACCAAGCATAGGCATTAAACTTGCTCCAGTAGGCAGCTGTGGACTCGAATTGTGATAATGACCACAACTCCCAAGGCAGCAGTCACGAGTTTTGAATGCCTATTGTATTATTGTGTGTCCAATCCTGTGATGGAGTCTTTATATTATATATTATCTTTAATCATCACAATAATTTTTATTATTTATGTATTAGGCCAATTTTACAAATGAGGAAACTGGGGCTCAGAGTGATTAAGTAATACGGTCAAGGTCACAGAGCTCACCAGGGGCAGAGTTGGGGCTCAAAGCCATGCAGGCTGTGGTGAGAGCTGAATCCCCTATTCTAGCCCAGGTTGTTGGCCTTCAGGCCTGTGTTCTGCAGGATATTAACCAGTCAGGGCTGTGATACAGTAAAAGCGACAAGGAGGAAAGACTGAAAGGGAAACAGGGGTCAGGGACAGGGGCTAAAGGAGCAGCTAAGAGACAGTTGTAATTTGGGCCCAAGCTACTGAGGATATTGTTCAGGGACAGGCACTGGGGATGAGGAGAAAGGAGTAAATCCGTGAGATCTTTAAAAAGACCAACTGGTAGGACTTGGCAATTGAATGTCTCTGAAGGTCAAGGGAGAAGTGTCAAAGGTGGCTTTTAATTTTTCATCTGGGTCAGTGATAACTCCCAGGTTGATGCATCTGATCCACTGTCCGAGGGCCCATAAACCACACCACACCCGTCCTCCTGCTCCTCCTACTCCCCCGCCATCATCCCAACTCCCTCCCACACACCGAGCTGCCCAGGCTGAAACTGGGACCATGAGACTTGAAACCTTGAGCAGAAGCCAAAAGCAAAACAAAACAAAACAGGAAAGAAAACCCATATTACATAGAGGCTGCAAACAGTTACTATCACAGAAAAACTAGAGACTCCAGTAATCCTTTTGTCCCCCTTTCACTCTTCCCAATCGTGCCTCTGGTGGGGCTCCACAGTTAGGGTGACAGAAATCTTACCCTCATTGTGTGTTCCACTTGGTTACTGCTGGCATATTGGAAAGCTATTGATTTTTGCATGCTTATTTATATCTAACCCATCATACTAAATAGCTTTTCAGTTAATTTTCTGTGGTTTCTAGATATATAATCATACCTTCTCTAAGAAATGATGGTTTTCCTCTTCCTTTCCAATAATTATTCACTTTGTTTTAATTTCCTGACCCATCACTTTTTCAATAATATCAGTTATTTCAGAAATTAGTTGGAATAACGGAAATGATGTTGGGTTTTTGAGCATTTGTAGGAAGGACGGATTAGAAATTAAAGAGGCTAAAGATAGAGTGGATGGTCAGGAAGCTACTGCAGTAGAATTGCGATGTTACAACCCCCAAGGAGACTGAAATGAAGGAAATTGAAATAATCACAAGAGAAAATGGACTGGCTTTGTTATTGTGAGCAGGGCTCCAAACATGACTTTCAGGCCTCAAATCCAATGTCCAGTGGTCTAGTGGACAGTCAGCAGGAACTTGACTCTGTTGTTACCAGAGTTTGAAGTTTGTTGCAATCAAGTCATCTGAAAAGACGTGAGAATATGGAAATTAATTAGAATTCTCAGTTTATAAACAGCTCCAGGAACGTGGATTTAAAAGAAATTATCAAGTATTTTAATTTGCTTCAATATTGCCATGGTCTGACTCTTAATCTAGCTAGAAGAAAAACATCACATAATAATTACAATTTATAAATTTTTTTTCCAGCTGACAAAGCAATTTTACATATATTGTCTCTTTTGGTCCTCAACAACTCTGTGAGATAGATGAGGATAGAAGTATATAACATTTGTCTGGCAAGTTACATTTTGCAAAGCACTCCCGCCTACACCACCTCATTTAATGCACACACCCGTTGATTTCTAACATACACTCAAAACCTTCATCTAATTGTGATTCTCCACACACAGATTTTCTTTTCTGAGTTGAAAATGAAATTACCCACAGAGAATACCCATCGCCTGCCTGTCCATGCACTGAACCCCTCTTTCTGTTTCAAAATTCTGTTCAGGAGGGACATTATTTTTGCCCCTCCCTCACAAGAGAGAGGTAACGGACAGAAGTGGAGTAGAAAGAAGCTGAGTGAAGTAACTCAAGAAGGGAGGACCCAGCCCTGTGGCCCTTGAGGGGTGTATGTAGAGGATGGTTGACAAGAAGTCACCTTGGCAACACTGAGGATTATGGAAACTTTGGTGTGGCCTTATCATCTTTGGCTTTTCCGCAAAGTGGAGACGGTGGTTGTGTGAATGTGTACAGTGTGCTGTTTAAAAAGGATGACATTTCATAAACAAACACACATACACACATTTAGTGGCTCCCCATTCTGCAGCTCCTCTCACTTCCCTTGATTTTAGGAGAAGGAAAGGGAAAGCTCTTTTGGCTGTTTGCAGGGTCCTTCAGTGAAATATGTCCAATTTTGCAACGGAACTCAGAGGGTAGTCTCACAGAGGCCAAGGGAGGAGAGAATTTCAAGGAGAGAGTAGGTCATCACTGTTGGCATCTGCCAAGAGAAGTAGAACTGAGGGAAGGATGTGGCCGCAAGAAAGTCACCCACTGATGCCCTTTGAGAGTCCAGGAGGTTGTTAGTCCCGGAAGCCTGGCTGCCAAGGGCTCAGAAGGGAAGAGATGGTGGAAAAAGGGAGGCAGTAGACTTAGGTTACTTGTATAAGACCCTTGGCTATGAAAGATTGGAGGAAAAAAAATTAAAAACACATAAAATACAAATACATTCTTGTTACAAAAAATTCAAAGAATTTAGAAATACACAGAATAAACCATGGAAGACCTCTGTCCCTTTTTGTTACAGCTCCACTCCCTGAGTATAGTGGAGTGATGTGTGCTCTTCCAATCCTTGGTAAGCATTTTAGAGAGAGAAGGTGAGATTCATGTTGATGTCAGGCATGAGTGCAAAGAGTAAGCACAGAAGAAAGAGAGGAGGAGACTCAAGGCAGGCATGTATGTTTGTGTGTGTTATGGGTATAGAATGTGTGGTTTTATGTGCATGGGTCTATGTCTACATATGTTTATTCATACACACATACTGGGAGAGAGGATGAAGGCAACCAGCTCTTTGCTACCAATAGGAAGGAAGAGAGAATTTATGTAGCACTGATGTCTTGTGATGAAGGTCAGGGTCTCTTAAGATGCCTTCTGTCTGTTCAGATCATGTCATCTGCTGAGATTGAAACTGGGGTCCTGAGGAGGGACGTCTGAAGAGGCTGCTAAGGAGATGATATCTGGGTGTTCACAAGAAATGAAAATGAGAATTGCTGAGTAGAGAGAAGGAACAAGTCAATATGCATAGCTTGAATTTGTAATGGCCCACTCTGTATGTTCTGCATTGCCCTCCAGGAGCACTGGGTGGCCTGGGAGCTGAGAGCTGAGAACAGTATGAGAGAGGTAGTACTGTGTGTGTGCATGGCAGGTGTGACAGGAAGTCGGGGGTGAGGGAAACATTCATTTATGATAAAAACCCTCAACAAAGTGGGTATAGAGAGAATATACCTCAACATAATAAAGGTCATATATGACAAACCCACAGCTAACATCATACTCAATGGTGAAAAGCTGAAAGCTTTTCCTCGAAGATTAGGAACAAGACAAGGATGCTCACTCTTGCCACTCTTATTCAACATAGGGTTGGAAGTCATAGCTATAGAAATCAGACAAGAAAAAGAAATAAAAGGCATCCAAATTGGAAAGGAAGTAGTAAAACTGTCACTATTGAAGATGACATGAAACTTTCTATAGAAAACCCTAAAGATTCCACCAAAAAACTATTAGGACTAATAAATGATTTCAATAAAGTTGCAAGATACAAAATAAATATACAGAAATCAGTTGCATTTCTGTACATTAACAATGAACTATTAGAAAGAGAAATTAAGAATACTATCTCGTTTACAATAATATCAAAAATAATAAAATTCATAGGAATAAATTTAACCAAGGAAGTGAAAGACCTGTACAAGGAAAACTATAAGACATTGATGAAAGAAATTGAAGATGACACAAATAAATGGAGAGATATACTGTGCTCATGGATTGGAAGAATTAATATTGTTAAAATGTCTGTACTACCCAAAGCAATCTACAAATTCACTGCAATCCCTATTAAAATACCGGTGGCATTTTTCACAGAACTAGAACAAATAATCCTAAAATTTGCATGGAACCACAAAAGACCCTGAATAGCCAAAGCAATCTTGAGAAAGAAGAACAAAGCTGGAGGATCACACTCCCTGATTTCAAGCTATATACAAAGCTATAATAATCAAAACAGTATGGTAATGGCACAAAAACAGACACATAGATCAATAGAACACAATAGAGAGCCCCAAAATAAACCCACACCTACATGGTCAATTAATCTACAATAAAGGAGGCAAGACGATACAATGGGGAAAAGACAGTCTCTTCAATAAATGGCGTTGGAAAAACTGGACAGCCAAATGCAAAAGAATGAAACTGGACCACTTTTTAATGCCATATACAAAAATAAACTCTAAATGGATTAAAGACTTAAATGTAATACCTGAAACCATAAAAATCCTAGAAGAAAACCTAAGCAGTAAACTCTTTGACATTGGTCTTAGGAATATTTTTTTGAGTATGTCTCCTCAGACAAGGGCAACAAAAGCAAAAATAAACAAATGGGATTACATCCAAAAACTAAATTAAACTAAACTAAAAAGCTTTTGCACAGTGAAGGAAACCATCAACAAAATGAAAAGGTAACCTACAGAATGGGAGAATGTATTTGCAAGTGATATAGCCAATAAGGGGTTAATATCTGAAATATATAAAGAACTCATACACTCAATATGAAAAAAAAAAAAACAATCTGATTAAAAAATGGGCAGAGGACCTGGATAGACATTTTTCCAAAGAAGACATACAGATCACCAAGAGACACATGGAAAGATGCTCAATGTCACTAATCATCAGAGAAATGCCGCAATGAGACACTACCTCACACCTGTTAGAATAGCTGTTATCAAAAAGACAAAAAATAACACACGTTGGTGAGGTTGTGGAGAAAAGGGAACCCTCGTGCACTGTTGATGGGAATGTAAATTTGTGCAACCACTATGGAAAACAGTATGGAGGTTCCTCAAAAAATGAAAACTAGAGCTGCCACATGATTTAGAAATTCCACTTCGGGGTATTTATCCAAAGGAAACAAAAACACTAATTCAAAAAGATATATGCACCCCTATGTTCATTGCAACATTATTTACAACAGCCAAGATATGGAAACAACCTAAATGTCCATCAGTAGAGGAATGGGTAAAGAAGATGTGGTATATATATATATACACAGTGGAATATTAGCCATAAAAAACATTGAAATCCTGACATTTGCAGCAACATGGATGGATCTAGAGGGTATTATGCTAAGTGAAATAATCCAGACAGAGAAAGAAGAATGTTGTCTGATTTCACTTACATATGGAATCTAAAAGAACAAAACAAACGAACAAACAAAACAAAACAGCAACAGACTCATAGACACAGAGAAACAACTTGGTAGTTGCCGGAGGGGAGGGGGTTGAGGAAAGGGTGAAATAGGTGAAGCGGATGAAGAGGTACAGGCTTCCAGTCATAAAACAAATAAGTCATGGGGATGTAATGTACAGCATAGGGAATATAGTCAACAATATTATAATGACTTTGTATGATGACAAATGGTTACTAGTCTTATCAGGGTGATCATTTTGTAATGTATATAAATGTTGAATTGCTATGTTGTATACCTGAAACTAATGTAATATTGTATGTCAACTATATTTCAATTAAAAAAAACCCCTTAAGATGAAAAAAAAAGTGTTGTAGAGGACCCCTTGGAGGTATTTGACTCTGGGGTAGAGGTGGGGGAAGCAGAACAATAAAGCCAGGAGGAGGCTCATGGGCTGAGTGGAGTGGGAGGGTTGAGTCCCCACTGCAGGTCCCAGCCAGGGCAGAGATTGAAGCAGTAAGAGAAATAAGTTAGGACCCTGCATTCAGCGAGAGGGAACATGGAGTTAGAGCATTGTAAAGTCAGCTCTTGAATTAGTAACATTCATATTAAACTGGTTGTGGAATTTCAAGTGTACTATTTCAACCAGATAAAAGCAAAAAAAGTATACCAGTGCCTATTGTGGTATATCAGACCCTATTTCCTCGGTTTTTAAATCAAAATGTCCTTGTTATTTAAGGGTCCCTTAGTGAGTGTCATTTCTGAAAATCACTATGTCTCCAAATGGCACCCATTTGGAGAAGTTTCAATTCCTCTTTGATATTGACTATTACAGATGCTCTCTGACTTGTGAAATCCTTCCATTGTGGGAGGTCTGATACAACTTGAACTTCTCCTAAGTAAAAATGACTCAACTAAAGGCACATTTTTGTCCCATCCCTTGCTTTTGTTTTATAAAATCTGATCTTTTAATCTGTTGAACTACCCATATTGACCCTTTACCCACCCAGAATGGTAAATATTAACGTTTTGTCACATTTGTTTCAAAGAAAAAAATAAATTAAGTGGATCTTTTAGATTGGGTGAAGACGTCTTTGTACCCCTTTAAAGTCCCATTTCTTTCCTGCCTTTCCCAGAGGCAATGACTATCACGAATTTGATGTGTATTCCTTCAGTACATCTTTATGCCTTTACTGCCAATTGATGCATCTACAAACAACATAGAGAATTATTTCCTGTATTTTACATTTACACACCTAGCATTATTATTCATTTTGTTCCTTTTTCCCCCCACTCAGCATTATATTTTTGAGAAATATCCATGTTGATACACATAGATGCTGTAGGTAATTCTATTGTATATCTCTACTATATTTATTTATTTATTTATGATGGACATTTAGGGTTTTTTTCCCCCCAAACTTTCACTATTGTAAAAGTATTTCAGTGGGCGTTCCTGTACAAGTTTCCTACACATATATGAGCATCTCTCTATGGTATGTGCTTAGAGGTAGGGGAAAGACTTTCTAAGTGTAATACCAAAGGCAGAAGTCACAAAAGAAGAGTGATAACTTTGTCTGCATAAAAAGTTAAAACATCATCAGTACAGCAGAAAGCACTTTAAAAAAGGAAAGACAAAAAAAGAAAAAATATTTGCAACAAATACGGCAGAGAAAGGATCAATATCCTTCATATATAAAGAACTTTTGCAAATCAATTGAAAAAGATGATCACCTCCATGAATAAGTTGGTAGAAATCATCAGCAAATAATTCACAAAGAAAGAAATATGACTTGCTAATTAAACATATGAAATATGATTAACATTATTAGTAATCAAAAGCATGAAAATTAAAAGAATAATTATCTTTTTTTTGCCTATCAGATTGGCAAAGATGAAAAAAGAATGATGATACCTAGTGCTAGTGGGAACATGCAGGTAATAGGCACTTTTATGTACTGGGGGTGGAGTTTAAATTGATGTAAACTTTCTAGAAGAGTTTGGTAGTATGTATTAAAAGTCCTTATAATGTGCAAACTCTGGCTCAGAAATTCTACATTAGGACTTAATCCAGAGAAAATCAATCAGTTGTGTACAAAGACATTGTACTGAAGATGCTTACTGTAATGTTATTTATGCTATATATAAAATTAAAGATGAACCAGTGATGATAATGTACCATGAACTGAAGAATATGGCTACATCAACCCAAGGTTAAAAAACCCAACAACACTATGATAACACCAAGGATTCAGTTAATTTGAGGAAATTGGAAAGGCCTTCCAGTGGAAGTTACTTTGAACAGGGTCTTGAAGAATGAGAAGGTGTTTGACAAGGGGTGGAGGTGGGAGTGGGAGAAGGGCATTCTGGAGAAATGAGCAGCCAGTGCAAAGGGAAGGAGGCTTAAAAGAAACTGGTGGATCAGGGAATGACAATGACTTATGTGATGGACTTACAGGGAACATGAAGGGGAGCAGAGCAAGGATGGAGCCATCTCTGCTCCGAGCCCATCTTGTGCTATCATGGTCCTATTATTGCTTGGAAGCTTTTTAGAATTTAATCACAGAATCCAAATTACTTGGAATTATTTCAACTTGAGTATATAATTCCATCAGAGTATTTCTTGTTTTAAAATTTAATTTGTACTATGTACTATTCCAAAGATTTTCCAAGTTAGTGAGATTTTTCCTGAGCTGCCTTTCATTGGCCCCATTGCATGTTTTAATAACTTGGTTGTGTAAGGTCCTTTATTTATGCAGCTATCATTGTCACTGTACAGTTACACAGCTGCTCTGTTCTCTCCTGATCCCTCACTACCTTGGCCTTCTTCCTGGTCTGGCTGGTGACTAAGAGTGGTAAAGGGAGGGTACTTGGCAATGGATTGGAAGAAGCCAAGAGTGTGCTGGTCCAGGCTTGGAGTCACACTAGCCTGGGTTAGAGTCCTGACTCTGTGATTTGTAGGTGTATGATTGTGGGCAAGTTACTTAGCCTTGCTGAGCCTCAGTTTCCTGATTTGTGAAATGGAATTGATGTGTGAGGATTACATGGATATCTATACACTGGTTTTCAGAGCTTGTGGTATGTGCTCAATAGCTGTTAGCTATTATTATAATTACCATTTTATGAATAATTGGAATCATCCTGCCTTCTCCTATTAATCCCGAAGGGGTCATTCCTATTATATGCCTAATTAACCATTTATGATTCTAGAATTTTCCTTGTGTTTCCTACCTCAGTGGCAGCTTGGTGAAAGGAAGCTGGGAGTTCAACATCTGGCATGACTCTTGACCCAGGCTTTAAGGAGAAAAGCGTAAGAGGCCTTGAGGTTTCCTTCTAAGTTAGACAATTTAGACAGGGCCTGAGGAAGAAACCCTTTTTAGGACCAAGAAATATGTGCTTGATTGAAGCATGCCCCTAGGCTCTCTCTCTCTAGAACCCCGACGTTCATGCAGCCTAGTTCACCCACCCTGAACAAATCACCAGGAGCAACGGTCCTGGAGGGAGAGGTCCAGCAGAAAGAAATGCATGGGCCGAGCCAGGTGGCCTTCACAGATGAACCTCTTGAGCCCTGGGGAAGTGATGGACCATTATTAATGATGGAATCTCAGGAGCCTTTCTTTTCAGGGTTGTCCCTTCTCTGATTCTCGTGGCATCATTTGTGCGTGTCTAGAATTGCTCTTATTGTTGAGTCACTTGTCTGTCTGTCTCATTAGACTCTAAATTCCTTGAGAACCACACAATCTACAAGAAGCATGGTCTTTTGGAATCAGGTTTGCTTTACAGCCCTAGCGCTAGTGACCTTGTTCAAGTTACTTAACCTATTTCCTCATCTGTACAATGAAGATGTCCACTGATTTATAGAATTGTTACAAGGATTGGATATAATTTATGAAAAGTGTCTGGCATATAGTAGTTGCTTAATAATTGGTAGCTGGTGATGAGGAGGACAACCATGACAACAGCAGTGATGATGCCAGAGTGTAGCACAGTGCCTAGTGCATCCATCAGCACACGTTGAATGGATAGATGGATGAATGGTTGGGTGAATGAATGGTTTAATGAATGTATGTTTAAATAGATGATTAAATAATTCCAGTGGACTGATTTCAACCTTTGTCCTTTTTGATCTCAACTACATTTGGTACTATCAAACACAGTCTACACTTTCTTCCTCCTTTGTCTTTCAGGGCTCAGAAGTTTGTTGATTCTCCTCCCTCACTGACTGTTTCTTCTCTCTTCTTCTTGGCTCTTTTTTTTTCTTCTTCTCTTATTCCCTAAATGTTAACCATTCTCTAAGGCATATGCTTGAACACTGCTTTTATTGCTTTCTCCCTCAAGGATCTTGTTCTTTATTAAGGCTTCAATTTTCACCTTTATGTAGATACAGTCCTGGCTGCTAATCTAGGCTTTCCTGTGTTCTGGGTTCACATTTCTTGATACTTGTTTGTCAAAAGGATGTCCTGTTGACTCCTTAAAATTGAACTTACCATCTTCTTCCTGAAGCCCAGCTCCTTCCCTGGTTTCTCTGGGTGTGCACGTTCGTGATGTGGCAGCTTTTCCAGACACCCAGAGGCTTGAAATGCCAGAGTCACTTCTGACTCCTCCATCCTCCTCCTACCATGTCGGTTGCTGAGTCATGTAAATTCCATCTCCACATGCTCTTGCATCTGTTTATATCTTTATATTTTTTCCCCTAGCTACTTCCTGATTCAGATCCTCGTTTTTATTATCTTAGACCAATGTTCTCCAAAGTGGAGCCCTTAAGATAATCCACTGAGGGTTAGAAGAAAATATTAGCATTTCTACATATGTATGCATTTTTATCTCAGTCCTAAAAATGTTCTATTTTGTATATGTCTTATAATGTAAATAGTTTATTAGAGTAGTACTGTATACAATACATAATAATATATTAATATTACTAATATAATAATAACATATTATCCACCAAGAAACCCTCAGTGATTTCCTACTGGCTATCATGTTGAAAACAAACTCACCTGCCTGTCAGTCAAGACACATAGAGTCCTCCTTTCCAGTCTAGTAAGACAGTCCCTTAAAACTTCCCCTGCACATCCTGCAGGCTTACTGGCTGCTTCGTGCTCTCACTTCCTCAACTTTACACCTTTGTTTGCATTTTTCCTTCTTTTACTCTCCGCCTGCTATAAGAATGGGATGCACCAGGCACTGCGCTATGCTCTGGTATCATCATCGCTGTTGTCATGGTTGTCCTCATCACGGCCAGCTACCAGTGTAGCTTATATGCCAGTCACTTTTCATAAATTATATCCAACCCTTATAACAATTCTATAAATCAGTGGATATCTTCATTGTACAGATGAGGAAATAGGTTAAGTAACTTGACCAAGGTCACTAGCGCTAGAGCTGTGAAGCAAACCTGATTCCAAAAATATGTGTAGTGCTTAAGAGCAAGGGTGCAGATACGTATACACACACACATACATGTTTATCTCAATCTTTGACATGTTATATTTTATATAGGTTCAAATCTTGGTTCTGTTGCTTTCTAGTTGTTTCATTTGGGCAAGTCACGGGCACTTCTGAGCCTCAACGTCCTCATCTGGAAAATAGGGATAATCACCATCAGTTCTCTGGTTTGCTGTGATGAGTTATTGAAATAACACGTATGTTGAGCTTAGCATCATGCCTGGCACATTCAGAATACACGCTTCTAGAAACGAGAGCTGCTGCTGTTACTCTTTTCCAGTATGCTTTGTCCAATTCTCCCAAATTGTGAGATTGTGCTGAAAGTGAGTATTGTCATAATATAAAAATAGTCACTAATGAGCTTGCCATTTATTGACTATTGCCTACTCAGACATCCCTCCGAGCATCACGTGACTAACTCCTGCCCATCTTGACATCATTGCTTTCTCTTTTTCGGTAGGATTGTCCAATATTATTAATACCCAACAGGAGATGCAAATACAATGCAAAGCAATTGTAAAGTAAAATTGTAAACTTTGCAAAAGATGCCAGGTCTCATGAAGTCAATGCAAATGATATTAGGAAGATGCTGGAGTCATATGCAAAGGCAATGACAAATCAGCATCTGGTGGAAAAAGAAAAAATTGAATAAGTGTAAGTACAGGTACCCCAAAAAAGAACGTTTTAAATATCAAAGGATTAAGAGAGAATTTGGGAGAAATTAATGAAGATTTTGAATATTTCTGCTAAAGGAAGTCTTTTAAAAATAATTGCTCAGAGTACTTAACTAAGATACACAAAGCATTAACCATAAAAGAACTTATGGATAAATCTTGCTACCTTAAAATTAAGAATGTCTGCTCCTCAAAAGAAGTCATAAAGAAAGCAAGGCAAAACTTTGTCTGTATCTATTCAGAATATATAAAGAATTACAAATCAATAAGAAAAAGACAACTCAGAAGAGAAGTAGAAAAACAATGTAGGTGAACAGGCATTTCTCAGAAGAGGAAACACAAATGATGAATAAACTTGAAAAAAAAAATGCCTAACCTTATTTTATAACCAGGAAACTGAAATATACAACCACATTGAGATACCATTTTACTATTTCTATAGGGAGAAAAGTTTAGATATCTGTATTAGTTATCCATTATTCTGTTGTAAATTACCACCAACTTAACAGCTTAAAGTGACACACATTATCTCATAATTCCAGTAGATCAGGAGTCTGGGTATGGCTTAGCTGGGTCCTCTGCTCAGGAATACCTGACAGCACTATGTAATGACAAGGATGCAGATCAGTGGAGATTTTATTAAACACTTTGTAAAATAATTTTACATCTTACAAAGTTGAACATTCATATATCTTTAAGATGCAGCATTTCCTCTTCTAGGTCTATGTGCTGGGAAGACTTATCCTTGTGAACTAGACAACATGCACAAGAACATTGTTGATAAAAACAAAACCCTGGAAACAACAAATGCCTGCCGACAGGAGAATGGATAAATCATGGAATTCTCACCCAATGGGATATGAAATGAACTACATGAACAGAAACACACAACAGCATTAATAAGTCTTAGAACTATCAAGTCAAGTAAAACAAGCATGGCAAAGAAAACTAGGAATACTCAGATATATTTTATAAAGCTTAAAGCAAAGCAAAATTAAATAACAGGGGGCCCAGCCTGGTGGCGTAGTAGTTAAGGTCGTGTGCTCTACTTCAGCAGCCTGGGGTTCGCGGGTTTGGATCCTGGGCACGGACCTACACGCTGCTCGACAAGCCGTGCTGTGGCAGTGTCTCACCTACAAAATAGAGGAAGATTGGCACAGATGTTAGCTCAGGGACAATATTCCTCACACACACACACACTAAAAATTAAATAATAGACATATGATAAAAGTATATGAAAAAAATCTGGGGAATGATAATAACAGGATTCAGAATGTTGCTCACCCTGGCTGATGGTGGCAGTTGTGTAGGCACAGGGATGAGATGGAGAAGAGAGTACACAGATTCTAGCTATTTGATAATGTTCTCTTTCATAAATTGGGTGATGGATTCCTCATGAACGTTCATTTTATTGTTATGCTTTATAGTTATTTATGCTATATATATTCTTTGTATGGTTTTTACATAATAAACATTTATGGAAAAGTTGTACTGTGGAAGTCAGATATATGAAGGAAGTCAAATTGTACTAAAATTTGTCAAAATCCCAATCATTTTAATTGATTATTTGTTCCAGTAAGTAGTACATTATTAAAATTAAAATGTAAATTTTTAAATTATAAGACAAAATAAAATTTTTATGAGTTTTAGATCAGTTATTTGAGGAAAAAAATCTCGTTCAAACTTTTTTCCTTACTATTTCTTATGAAAATTGGTCACATTTTAAGTGGATTGACTTTAAGTGACTTTATCTATTGAATTTGTCCTTTGATCATGATGCCCTTCTCTAATTCATGAATGCAAGTATTGTTGCTGCTACTGCCACTCTCACCAAGATGCAGCTGAACTATTTCCCTCTCTATAGTCTACCAAATGGATATCATCTCTGCCTTTGAACCCACCCACACGCCACACACTACCTATATCACCTCTTTGGGGACTTGGCATTACTCTGTCTTGTTTTATGACTTAGTTATTTGTTTTTCCTTAATCGAATAGTGAGCTTCTTGAGGTTTGGACCTTACTTATCTTTGCATGAAACTAGCACAATAATATGCATAGTACTGGTACTAAATAAAAACTTAGTTAACTTGAATTTTTTCTAGACCTGTTTCATTCCAGGCTTTAAGAAAAGTCAACACTACCATTATTTAATATGTGCAAATTCTTCACATACATTAAGGTGCTAGGTAATGTTTAAAGGTAAAACAAGCCAACAGTTGTAGTAACGAAGTTCAGGCCAGTCTAGATAATTACGTACTTTGTACAGGATTTCACAAACGTATATCTGCATTGGAAATAAAATCCCTTACAAACAGAGCTCTCAAGAAAGTTTGTGTTGCTTATATCAGAAAGCACCAGAAGCATTTTTCCTATTGTTACAAAAATGGTGAAGGTTAGTGCATGCAAATTTCTCATATGCCTCATAAAACACTTAATCATCTACATCTGAAGCCAAGAACCACTGTGGAACCAAGTAGTTCGCTGCTCATAAGGAACTCAGCTGTGTAATTCTGTTTCATCCCCAAATCCAGCATCTCCCATTCTCTCTAGGGGGCTTTACCACTTCATGACATCATAAACAAGACAGGCCCCGAGTTCAGTTTAGCTGACACTTTTGTTATAAGGCTAATAAACAAGAAAGCCCCAAGGTATCAGCCATTATTTTTTCCTTTTCTAAAGCTATATAGAAATGTAATATATTTACAGAGTTTCTAATTTATTTTCCTACTAATGAAAACAGGCATTTCTAGATAAATTAGGCGGTGTTCTGGAGTTGCCTTTACATAAGGAGGGAAGCAATTTTGTTTAAAAGTTTAAATCTGGCCTTAGTCTTTTGTTAAGAATTATGTATGGGGGTGGAAGGTTGGAAAAAGGACCGAAACCAAGCAAATGGACAAAAATGTATTGCATTTTTTTTGATTGTGGAAAAGAGTTATGTGTGCAATCAGAGTTTCTGTGTTGAAGGAGGCTGTTTAAAAAGTCAACACATTATTTAGTTGAGGACTGCAGTTTAAGAGTTGTGCTTGCATTTTCATACTCACATGTGTCAGTGTGTACATGCACATACAGGTAGAGTTTTCAGAGCCAATTAATTTGGATACATTTGCAAGTCTTATGAATTAAAAAAAGTATTTGAAACCACTTGCACTAACAGAAAACCACTACAAACATTTAATTAAGAGATCAAGGTTGTACATCAAGTGATTTCCTGAGTTATACACAATATACACAACGAAAAATTTAGCTCAAAGTTATGAAACTTATAGTACCAGCTCACTAGGGTGAATTATACAAGCTCTGCTAACTGGAAGATGTTACCCAATGGTCTAATTCTAGTAAAAGTTATCAACATAGATATATCTTATCTCTATTGATGTGTACTATTTAAATTTGATGGGCATAGTTTGCTGACAATGTAATTGCAAGCAACAAAATTACTGAGCACCTAGAATGAGTAGAGCACAATAGTAGGTATAAGGGATATATAGAAAGATCCTTCATGGTAAAGGCTCATAATTCAATGGGAGAGAAAGAATGGTTTCATAAAGATTAAATACTGAAGTAACATAAATGGCATCTGTTGACATTTTGGAAAAGAGATTTTTCTGTATATTCTGAGAAGTAGACTCTCTCAGAAGTAGTGGTTATGGGATTTTTTTTTTTTTTTTTTTTGTGAGGAGATCAGCCCTGAGCTAACATCCGCCAATCCTCCTCTTTTTTTGCTGAGGAAGACGGCCCTGGGCTAACATCGGTGCCTATCTTCCTCCACTTTATATGGGACGCCGCCACAGCATGGCTTACCAAGCAGTACTTCGGTGCGCGCCCGGGATCCGAACCAGCTAACCCCGGGCCGCCGCAGCGGAGTGCGCGCACCCAACCGCTTGCGCCACCGGGCCGGCCCCGATTTTTTGTTTTTTTAAAATCAACTTCATCTTAAACTCATTGGGTGAGCTACAGTTGAAGACAAGATGGAGTCTCTCTCCTTGGAGAACATGGTATCCAACCATCTGAGTGGATGGCTTTCACCCTGGTGGGTGTAGATAAGTGTGTCTTTGGCTCAGGAGGAAAACTGCGTGTTTCACATGAGTTAGCTATTCATAGGGTGAGGCAATTATTCCCAATGCTTGCCCAAGCAAATTGATGAATCCAGGGTGAGCAGAATCAATGCACTGGCATTTGCCAAACACAGATTCAGATGAAAACAGAATAAATTAGTTCCTCTTAGTCAGTTATTGCCTCGAGTAGGCGAGCAGAGGAAGAAGAGGTGTTAAAGTGCACCTAAATGTGAACTACCTTCTGTTTCCAGCTGAAGATGCAAGGCAAAAGACAGGGAATATAAACAGACAGTGAATATAAAATTGTAGCTCAGTGGGGAAAGAGGATCTGTGAGCAACTCAATTTTTTGCTCTGAATTGTACCCAGAATAGCACTGACTCTTATTTGCATAGACTGTTCAGAATGTAGACTTTTAATTCATTGTCACGTAAAATACAAATACCTGAAGTCTGAGTGATTCCGTGTCTGGAGTTTCCAATATTGGGTTATAGACTGTCACCATGTAATGACAGCATTATTTGAAGCTAATACTGTAATTAATTTCTTACCACTGTACTCAGCCAATATTGACAATGAGCTGCGCTGTTATCCAGCATAACTTGGCAGAGACTCTTGCAGCAAAAGAATCCATGACCATGTCTGACAGTTTGTCCAACTGAGAGAATGGGATGTCTAGCAAGAGAACATCATTTCAAGAATAGACATAGTATGGTTAATGCTTGCAAGACATGCTCAGCCAAAGAGAAAGCTAGTGTCTTGGTGTTAATAGTCTAGCTTTTTTTCTAGGATAGCTGTTCATAAAATAATTTAAAGCTTGAAGTATTCTACAAAGTAATGTTGATGTGCGTCATGAACAAACTCAGAATAAAGAAAGAAATGCCGACCTGAAGATGCAGTCTTTTTTTGCCGGGGAAATAATACACTATTTATGATTTTCTTATGATGTTTCACTGACATATGGTGCTTCTAACCCAATGACAAATTAATTGACTTGGTTTAAAAAGAAATGAATGTGGCTTAATGAAGAAGGACAGGATATGTATTACAAGGCAGCTGGTTCTGCCACTGCTGGCTTACGGAGACAATATACATCGGACAGCTAATGAGTCTCTGTTGCATAAGATAGATTCTCTTTATAATAGAATTGCATGCTTTGTCTCTAAATGGGGTTATTATACACACCATTGCACAATGTTTGAAGAGCTTGGTTGGCCCTTTTAGAGGGTTAGGAGAGAAATAAATTGAAAAACAATCGTACTTAAGACCTTCAATCCATCAAACACTCCATATTTATCTAAATTACTAGCACGTTCTCCCAAAATACAAATCTGTATGATACGCACAGCTAGAATGTTAATGCTGACCAGCCTTCACTTTGGTTGTATCAGCTAGGTTTTCCGTTGCGAGCGTAGACCAAAATTCATACATGTTGAAGCCTAGCAGTGCATTTCAACCACTACCCCCCTTCCCTTTCCCCCGGCTCTTCGTACTTCCACCCTCTTAGTCCCTGAAGTTTCATTTGGTATTCTTTCCACCCGCCGTGAACACACATGCATCACTTGTCCTGGGTTATTTAACTCAGAACTTTTTGACTTTGAATACTCCAACAGTTTTGATGGTAATTCACTCAGTTTCTTCACTTTTCTCTCCACACTTGTGGGCCCTCACTGTTCAGTCACTCAGTTATCCTTTAGAATAAATCCATTTCAATTCATTTTACAGCCTCAAAACAAACAAACAAACAAACAAACCAGAAAGTGATAGAAAAAGACAGGATAAATGGCAACATCGTTCATTCTGTATACGAAGATTGCATGCCTTATTAGAGGACCTGGGTAGGGGGCTCATTCGGATGATGTAGATCAGTAGAGGGGGGAGCTAAGTCATGCTCTGACCTCTAACACTCTCTAACCTGACTTTGAACCTGATTTCACCTTCTGGTTCCATTCTTCTATTGATGTTATCATGTAGCCTTAGGAATTATGTAGCTCAATTTGATCCAGATTCTTTCAGGGTAATAAAATGTCTTCAAGCCCCAGAGGAGGTGTTGCATGGGAAAAGTGATTCTTGAGTGTACCATGACTAGGTTTTTGACTTGTCACACTTTGGACACACCATTCATTCCTGTTGACCTTGGGGTTCTCACCTACGAGGTGAGGTAACAGTATTTGCTTCTGGCAGCCTTTCTTCTCTGTGTCTCTTTCCTCCCTCCCTGCCAGGAGCAATTGAAAAGAATTACGCCTGTGAAACATTGGAAGGTTCTTGGATTAAGATGGTCTTTTCAGTTTAAGATATTATTATGTCCCAAACTAGATGGCTTCCCCCTCATCATTGGGGGATTCTTTACTTTTCAAGCCTACCCATATTCTAATGCAGAGAAAGGTAAGCTGAAAGAAACAGACAAAACAGTTTCATGGGCTTCTCCGCATATTTGTTACCCTCTCCAAATTGAATCTTGAAGCCTTGTCAGAAGTGTTATTTTTCCAACAGAGCAGGCGTTAAGTGGCTATGGAAAATAAACTCACCTCCTGATATCTTTCTCATTGCTTGCTATATCCATTTACTGGGAAGATTTTATTGTAAGGTGTGACAGGAGGGGTTGTACAGCAAAGGAAAATGACCACCTTGTAATTCTATCTGTTCAAGTTTTCTTCTATTGTGCGGGCTTTTAGATTTCCCTGTCATTTCTGGAATTATTTCTTAAATGATGAGAATTATTTTAATATATGTTTCTCCAGAAGCTTACTCCATCTAGCTATTTTTTTTTTTTTTTTGGTGAGGAAGATTAGCCCTGAGCTAACATCTGTTGCCAGTCCTCCTCTTTTTGCTGAGGAAGATTGGCCCTGAGCTAACTTCCATGCCCATCTTCCTCCACTGTATATGTGGGACATGGCTTGATAAGCAGCGCGTAGGTCTGCACACGGGATCCGAACCTGCAAACCCTAGGCGGAATGTGCGAACTTAACCACTACGTCACCGGGCCGGCCCATCCGGCTAAATTTTAAGTTGCATACACGTTTTTGAAAAGTGGAGCCATGTTATTTGTAATAAAGTTTCTATAATTTGGCCAGGGAAAAGGAAAAACTAAAACAAATGGTAACAATGACTAGTTAATGAATTTTGTTTTACCTATTCTTTTTATGACTTTTATGTTCTCTGGTAAAAACAGATTGTTTGATGACAATGCTAAGAATGCTTAGCTCTGGGTAAAAATTAGTTTCCATTTGACTGGATGTTTCATTTAATGAGAGGGCTTGTATTTTTTTCCTTTAATGTAATTACCTTAAGAAAATAAATATGTACCGAGGCAAATGAGTAGACACACTAGTCTTGATCAATGTTTGTTCAAATTATTGCAGTTGAGAGGAATGGGAATCTAGGATTGAGATGCCTTGGAAGTAAATCTTTGCTTGTATGTAATACCTTCAGTTCAAAGATCTGAAAACATGTTACAAGCAATTAAACTTCAGGGTACAAATGGGAATTCTATATTGTTTGTTGGTTAAATTAAGTTACAGAATTATGATTTGCTTTGGGTTCCTAGGAGGTCCTTTCTTTTAGTTCTACAAATTTGCATATCCTAGTTTTTCTGGATTTTTACCTATTCCGTCAAACCATTTCCAGATCTCATTTTTTCCCATGTCATAATTCATAAAAGACTCACTTTCTATATTTCCTTCTTCTGATTTTTTTCTTCAACCTCTGTGACTTTATTGCAGGCTTTCTAAGGTCAGTGGCACTGACCTAATAGCCCACCCCAAAGGCCATCTTTACTCCCTCTCTTGTTTCTTCTCTTTATCCCATTCGATGTCACTGACAACTCAAATCATTTCTCCCTTTTTAAATGTCTGCCTTTTCTTGGTTTTGGGGACATTCAATTACTCTCCCCCATTCTCTTTCTCTAGGTCTTTCTTACTTACCCACCCTTTATATGCTGGTTCTCCCAAAGATCTGGTTGTCCTGGCCCACCCTATAAGCCATCCCTGGTCGAAGGATCCACTCTCATGGCTCTAGCCATGACCCACCTCTAGCTCCAACTTGCTCCTCAGTTCTCAATGCTGGGGCCACATTTTCAACTCCTCTTCTAGATAAACCACAGGGCCTCAAGCTCAATGTATCCAGAACCCACTGATTATTAGAAGTGAACACAGTGACAATTCTCTTCCCCTTCAGCCCACGCCTTCTCCTACCCTCTGTGCCTCCATTACCATCACCCGTCAGGCCCCCACTTGTCCACATTAGAGACTTCGGAGTCATCTTGGCTCCTGCTCCTTCCTTCCTCATTTGTCTGATCGTTCACCAAATCCTACTAATTCTACCTCAGGAATGTCTTCACGTCTACCTGTTTTCCATCCTAGTTGCCTCAGGTCTTGCTTTCTTCATCTTCTGCTTGTACTGGTGCCCCAAGCAGTCTCCTCACTCTGTTCTCTGCTTTCCTACTGGAGTTATCCCTCTGAAGACAAACCCAGGTGTGGCTCATCCTGGGCTCCCCATTGCCTAAAGGATGTGGTCCCAAACCATGTCCTGTGTGACACATGCAGTCTGGTCCCCACCTATGAGCCCGTCCTTCTCTCTCTGCTTCTCCTTCCCCCTGCCCTGTGCACCTGCTGAACTAGACTCACCACTTCCCTGTCCTATCACTGAACCATGGCCTAAAAAGCTCTTCTTTTCTCTCTGTGCTTGGAGGAAACTCCTACTCATTCTTCAAGGGACAATTCAAATGACATTTTTGTGAAATTTCCCCCTCGCTCTTCCAACCAGAGTTAGTCACTGCCTGCTTTACTGGCCACAGCACTTTGTCGAGATCTTCCATCACTGCCCTTGTCTCTCAGTTATGTGATTATAAGTTTAGGTAGAGAGGGACTTTCTCTTCCTTATTTGTCTTATTATTTGGGCACAGCCTAGGCCCTTGATCAGGGTTGGTTTGATGCACGATTGAAGGAATCTATAGGTGAATGTAATCAGTGTGGAGCTAAGAAGTAACTTAGGGTAGTCCCAAATCATCCTGACCACGTGGTGAAAGACACTTTCCTTGTCTTGATGGGGCTGTTTATCTCCGCTCGTGCTTATGCTCTCCACCAGGAAAAGGAGAAACTGTATGTGGAACTAAAGCTCATCCTGGCCCGGCTGCCTGGGCCGGAGGCGGCGGAGCAGCTACAGATCTACCGCCACACGCTGCGGGAGAAGACCAAGCAGCTTAAGGTAAGTGGGAGCCTCTGCTCTTTGCTGGCCGAAGGACGGCCACACTCTGGGGAGCACACCTGGACAACACTGCCTCGACACAATGAGTCAGGTCCCCAAATGCCATAGTCCACTGAGGTCAGCTTTTTAGGACTCCAGTCCCAGGAGGAGCAGGGGAGGCCTCAGAGATACCCCTCTGCTCCTAGGCTAATAGACCCCACAATTCTCCATTTCCCAAAAGAGAGAAGTAAGCAAATGAGGAAAGAGTTGAGGAGAGGATGATGGCGATGGGGTGGAAATTTGGGGAACAGGATCTGCATGGATGATCTCAAGATGTTTTAGACAAATTGGATGGTGGGGAAGAACAGAGAAAATATTTTAACACCATCGCCCACTGAAGCAGATTACTGTGCCAGATCAGGTTTTCGCTGTTCCATTCCGGCTGAAATAAATGTACACAAAGCACAGGCTACTCCCCAGCCCCTGGGGCCTTGCTTCACGACCATCTATCAAATGAGTAGCCGTGAAAGGGAAAGAAAATCATACAGAAGTTCTATTAGAATAAATTCCCTTCTAAGTGACATAAGAACTTCCATTGAGGAGATGGAATTTTTTACTATTACATGTGCCTTTTTAAAGTTTTCTCAAAAACTGTGTGTTCCCACTATATTTTGAGCTTTACATCCTCAATGAGAACTTAGATATTCTTGGCAGGTCAGAGAAATCTTATACACACATGCTCACAGAATATAACACATGCCAGCTGAATTCGAGCCCTCACCTGTGCAATGAGGGTAATAATCGTTGCCTTTCTGCCTTGGGTACAAAAGATGCCACGCTACTAATGTAGCACTAATCTTCTTACAAATAGGTTGTTGTAAAATCACATCCTATTACTTAAAAAAGGCAGATGAAACAGAAGTCTAATTAGAACATTCATTTTCAACTTATCGCTCTAAGTGTTCATGTCACATGAGTATGCTGAGACATAATTTGAGTTTTGCATGAGGCATAATCTTTTGATAATTTTCATTCCTTTAAACAATCAAATATTTCAAAGTAAAAACTTATTTTCTCTTTTTTTCAGGGGCGGGTGTAGATTAGAAAAGCACACCTTTGTCTTTACGCTGTGGTCAGAGAACCACACATAGCGCTGGGTTGCATTAAATGGCTCACAGCAGCCTTTTGTTACTTTAACCCTGTATCTCAGGAAATCCAGAGTTTTGCTCTGAATGAAATGTGACCCCTGGTGGAAGAGGTTCAGAGGTGGATGGTGCCGAGAGCCTGTCCGCCAGTTTGTGCTCATTATCTGGACTCTTTTTTAGGGAATTCTATATTCATTGTGTAGAAACAGAGTCTTTGTTCCCAAGAACCTAACTATTAAGACAGGTTTTCTTCCAACATGAAGATCATATTCTTTAGCCCATGATAACATAGTTAGACTCATTTTCACAGCAATTAAGAGGAAAATGAGTTCAAAAGCAGATAAACATTCAAAAGACAAAGATCCCTCTTTTATGCAAATTTTTAAAATAGTGAGGGAGAGGAAAACAAGTAGGGTCTATTACCTGCCCCTTAGAGAAATAGCCTTCCTTTTCTCCCTTCGGTTTTTGTGGGGAGCACCCCCAGCTTTGGCCTGCTTTCCACGTTCTATTCAGATGAATTCCCACTCTGCTTGGCCAGCCTGACACCAGTAGCATCTATTGAACACCGCAATGAAGGGCAGATAATCAGGCTTCTTAGGACAGCCCCTCACATGCATTAGACTCTCCCATGCACATGTCACAGCTCCCTGCTTCTTAGAGGTACGTGTCCCAGTGCTGGGACACAGAGAAAACCTGTGAATAATCCCAAAGAACACAATACAGAGGTGACAGACATTTAGTAGAACAGCTACCTTGGAAAACACATAAATTGAACACCTGGTTAGTGGTAGTGGTGGCAGGATGATTTCAGAATAATTTTTACCGTAATCTTCAGATGGATCATGCTCCCTGGTGATGTCTTTCTTGAATGCTTTTTAAAAAGGCTTTAAAAGCAATTTCATACTGTGTCTGGAGTTTTCCTTTCTCTACTCACAGTGTTCCTTAAACACATCACACCATTCATGTGCGAGCCTGTTGAATGTTGCCTGTAGTTCTCCTTCTAAGCAGGGGAATGAGTTTTCACTTAAGTTCCTCACTGGATTATGAGTCCTCAGCCCTCAGCCAGCTTTTCTACCCAGATACAGACCTTGAACTGGTAGAAGTGTGAGGATTAACTGGGTATGCCTTAAACTTGGGAACTTGGGTGTGGTTTTGTACCTCCAGCCCCACTGAGGTAAATGACAGCAGATTAAAAGATTTTTCAGAAAAGGATATTGTCTCACTTCATATCTTCTGTTAATGCTGCTTTATTCACCGCACTAGGTTTTGTCTTCAGAATTGAATATGTATGAATCACAGAGCCAAGAATATAAGTACGAGATCGAGAAACTCACCAATGAACTGCTGGACTTAAAGAAGAAATACCTCACTCAGAAACGTAAAGAACACATTCAGAAGTAAGAGTTAGTCGAATGTTCTTCTAATTTTGTTGTGCCTATTACCTGCTGATAGAAAAATATTTGGTGAACAGTCATAGAGTTGCAGATTTCATGAGGGTAAACCAAGTCACAGGGTGAACAAATGACATTCTACAGGTCACTCACTGGATCCATATCAGAGCAGAGCGGGTGTCTCATCTGACACCGAGGCCCTCCTTAGGACTTGAGAGGGATCCGTTAATATCTGCTCACTGGTGGATCCAACATGGAGCAGAAGAAACATCATGTGACTTTTTTCCCACGCTGTTCTCATGGTTTGGAGATAATGCCATAACTGTGTCTGCAAATGAGGTTCACAATCAGCCTTGTACAGGCTGAAGCATATTCACATTTAAAACCACAGGTAGTTTTGCTAAGGGGTCTTGGGTTGGTAAAGCTGTTCTTTCTAATAATAGAGCTGTACCACTGTAATTATGAGCAGTTCATGAATAATTTTCACCTCTGTTTTAGATACACTGTCTCTGAACCACCTCTGTGTCTGGTAACTGACTTCAGTATCTGCTGTGGGGTATGGCCGTGAGCTCTTATTCTTCTAGGAGATAATAATGCAGATGTCAGGTTAACATTTTGGGTTTTAGGATGCCTACATGTCAAAGAGTAAATGTTCTCTTCACCTTGTTATCAGAATTTGCCTAATCCTAGGGTGAGAGATGGGCCCAAATGAATCAGTAGGTTTGAACCTTGGTTTTTGGCTGTGTGGCATTGCCCAAATCCTCTAGTTAATTCTGTAGTGGCTCACATCATGAGTTGAACGTCAAGTTTGGTATTTCATCCACACGGGCATTTCAGGGACACGGTTAAAGAGGGTTTGAATGTATCTGCCTATGATTCATTAGTGGCAAACAGCTATTTAAAGTAACTGGATGCAAGTTCATTTGCCAGTAAAAACCAACACTTCTTGTAAATCAGAATATTCCCTCATTCCATATTTAGACGCCAGTTCCTTCGTAGAATAAAATTCGGCTAAAAATTGTAGCCAATTTAGATGAGTCTCTCTTAATGTGTAGGTCTAGCAACTATCTGATTCAGAATTGCTGGTGCGATTTATTAAATATGCAGGTTCCTAGGCCCCATTTCCAGATATTTGGAGTCAGCAGGCTCTGGATGGGCCTCAGAAATCTGCAGTTTAATCGTCCGGCAGGTGATTTCCATGCACACTGAGGTTTGAGAACCACTGATATTAATGATGTGAATTAAATGAATGTTGGAGTGGAAACTCTGTAGTTTTCTTTTTAGACACCAAGGTTGTGTTTTTAAAACGCCAACATGGCTAGTTTCCATATGAGGCAGGTGTCTAGTGCAGTGGCCTTCAAGCTTTTTAATTGCATACCCTTATCAGCAAACCGTTTTTGAACTTGCAGCCCCCCCATATAAATTTTAAGATAAAATTTTAATTTTAGAATAGTTTTTTACCCCAATATATTTTAATTTATAAATTACATGCAAATACTGTTGTCACTTTGTAATTATTAATAAAGTGAGATTTTTAATTTTGAAAGATATAAGTATAAGCAGACTCTCTCATTTCTTCTTTCCACTCCCCAATGGGTCACCTCACTCATCTTCTAGGTTTCATGCACTCTATTTTGGAGATGGGTGGTCTAGTCTATTACACAGTTACAACCAACTAGCTTGGCTAAACAGTTAATTATCTTTCTAGAGCTGATTAACTTCTCTGCCTGGGCCCTGGGGTTTGGCCTAGTCACCTTTGACCTTATTGACTCCCCTCACAGTTTTCTGGACACAGGGAGCATGCTGAGCCAACAGAGGGGCGCCCCTTCCCAATGGCCCATCCACTAGAACTGCGCTGCCCCCAGCTTAGGCCGCTTGTGGCTATCTAAATTAAAATGAATTACAATTAAATCAAATTAAAAATTCATTCCCTTAGTTGCACTAGTCACATTTCAAGTGCTTAATAGCCACATGTGGCTAGTGGACATCGCATGGGGCAGTCTGGATAGAGAGTTTTTCCATCATCGCGGAAAGTTCTATTGGATTGCACTGCTTTAGAATCTTCACTTTTGTCTGTCCTCTTCTTGCCCTTAAATACTCATTACTTGTAGCCACTCTGACTTCGTTAGTCTGTCATTGGTGGTTCCATTTAGTTGGGGATCTATATACTGGAGGTAGAAAGATGAGTTCATAGGAGAAGAGCAAAAAAGACTAAGGTCTGAAGGAAAACATGCCGAGGCACGAATGAAAGTGCTGAGATGGTTTAGCCTGGAAGGAAGAAAGCTGAAGGGAGTCATTGTAGTGGTCTATAAATACATTAAAAAGATCATGTAAAGGAGACATTATTCCCATTAGTCAGCTTAGACCAAGCCAGAAGCATTAAGCTTAAGTTCCTCCAGAGAGGAAAATTTAGCGTATTTAAGGCAAGAGAGGGCAGGGGGAGGGGCCGCCTGCATCTAACAACAGTCAGGAGGTGGATAAGTTGCCAAAGTACTTGAAGGAATCCTCTTCGCTGGATCCACTCAAAGCTAAAGCTTGTCCTATTTATGGAGGGTGGTTTTTTATAATAATGAGATCAATTCTGCTAAGAGACAGCTGGATTGATTTAATCTCTACAGGTTCTTTCCAAATGGAATAATTTAGAGTAATCTTGGCGGATGTTCTTTTAAAAGAGCAACTCATGTAATTTTTACCTTTTGGCCTTCTTTTGTTTTTCTCAAATACCCTTTTTATCACGCTTCAGTCCGGACCTGCACCCCCACCTGCCCCGACTATCCTACCCCAGACCCCCAGGCTGGTCTACAGTCTGCAGTACCAGTCAGATTCTTCTACAAAAGGTGGAATTCTCTCCCCTAAAGGAAATCATTTCTAATTGTCAAATCTAATTGGTTTTGTTCTTAGTAGTTTGCTTAATTTTTATTTTTAAAAAAACATCCAAAGATGTTTTCCATAAGACCTCTAATTACACAACAGGTAATTGTGTAAATTTAAGGTACCTCTGTGGGAAACCCAAATGTGTGTGTCCATGTGTGTGTATGTGTGTGTATTTAAAGAAGATCTATGTGGAAGATACCTTGTAGATTTTAGGGTAGAACTCCCTTTATCTATTGCCAAATGTACTATCTTATTTATCTTTCCCAGCTTTCTTTGTATCTTAAAATTATTTCTAATAATTACTGCTGCTTGTCTAAAGTTATAGGAAAATTTGTATTTTGTAAATGTCCAAGTTTGATGAAGATACCTTGTGTGAGAGTGATAAATATTTATGTTTCCACTGAACTTTAGAATATAAAAGTTGATAAATGATGAATTAGTCATTATAATTGAGCCAAGAGAAAGATTCTTCTGACTGATCTTTGGAACTAAACAAATGTTTTCTAAAATATGAAGATGATTACAAGTCAGGAGCCTTAAGTTCTTAGTTGTTTGAGTTATAATGAGGTCTTCTGTCCATATTTACATCAACATTAAAAAGGTACATTTAATTGTGTCTTTTCCTAATTCTATGTGTTGTTAGCAAACACCTAATTAGATTTAAGCAACCACCTTGTCTAAAACTGTAAGCTTTAATCAAAGCAGTTTTCAGTGGCTAACTCGCCCTAGGAACTTAGAGAATACCAAGCTTAGGAGAAGAAAAAGATGCTAAGGAAGCTAACTTTCACCTCCTCTCTTACAGAAACAAGGACAGAATATCCATGGATAACACCTTCCCAATGGCCAAACCAACTGGCCCCCGATTTACCGGGGGTGGATTTCCCCTCAACAAGTCATCCAAGGTGAAGTCTTAACTTAAAGCTGCTGGCTGGGTCCAGTCGAACACTCAGGAAATTCGCTCTGGAACATTTTGGAGGAATCTCTTTCAAATCCCTTGGATCACAGATATTTAGGAAAATCAGTGCTCAGATTCCAGGATGGAAAGAAATGCAGAACTATCATAGTCATGTACATAGAACAGTGATGACATTCTACTTGGTCCACATGCATATTAACAGATTGTAATTATATCTATTCAATTAGGCCAACCCATTGCATGAAGCGGATCTTTTGTTACTACCACGTTGTTTGATTTGAAATGCACTACATCTAGAATCTCCGTATGGATGAAGCTTTGGATCTTAATTTCTCTATTATAGACATTGGTGCACTCAAGGGTTTTATATTTAAAAAATATTTTTGAAATGCAGTGTATTCTTATTAATAAGAATCTATTTTAATTATTCTTCATTAACAAGTCATTGCATGAGATGAGAAAGGAGGACAAACTCAAGTATTTAAAAAGTGTTTTGAGAATGATTTCTATGTGGAATTTCTTTTCAGGCCTGGGGTATGAAAATCTATTCCAAAGAGACATACTAATAAACACTTCATATAAAAAATAAAAAAGAAATCTTGTAGAGATTTTGATCTTTGCTTTGGTAGAGTATGTAATTAAAGTTCAAAACTACTGTGAGAAATGTTTAGCAAAAGGATTTGATTCAGAAGAACCAAAACTGTAAAATGAGGAGTTTGGGCTAGTATCCTCTGAAGGGCTATCCTTTCTAGACCTCACATTGGAGAATGGAGTTACATAGGTTAGGGAATCTGTTTGGCTTCCAGTCTGCAGGCCAGCATTTTGAGCCGTTGAATCCATTGTATTTTCTTTTTGTTGAAGCCACAATTTTGTGAGCATCAGTTCAAAGTTCCTTCGTTAAGAGTGTTCCTTCAGTAATATTATGTGAGGACACTGTGGCCATCTCGCTCACAATAACATGACCTCTGTAATTTTTTTGAATTATTGAGGAGTAAGTAACTCAGGGATGAACAAGGACAATATAAGTGGATCATTCCATTTGTGTTACAGGACCAAGGTTTCCAGTGAGAGGAGCAGGAGACTTAATGGTCCCAAGATGTTTGTTCAGATGATACAGAAAGGTGGGATTTTAGAGGGATCTTCTGCATGTTCTGCTGTTCCTCTGCTGTCCCAGAAGCCAGCCCAAAGCAATGATGGCCATGAAAATGATTTATTATGAAGTGATTCCAGGAAATCCAGTAAGGGTGGGGAAGTAGGATAGGGAAAGGAAGGAGATGAAGCTGGGGTGCAATATGAAGTCAAGTTCCAAGACTCTGGCTGGATCTTGCAGGGGGCTCTGGAGACAATATAATCACATCTCAGAGTCATCCCCATCAGGGGTGAGAGAGTTGTGGTATTTATATCCTTCATGCCCTTAGTCATTGGACAAGGACTGCTCTGGAAGGGTTCTTCTGGTTCTCTCTACCTGCTGGCAAAGCAGGGTCTGGCAGGCTGGGGGTGGCCCTTGGACAGAGACCACAGGTGCTGACTGTTGGAGGTGAAAGTGGTTAAGGGCTCCGGGGAAGTGGGTTGGGCAGTGTCATCCTCTGCTGCTTCTCCCAAATGGTCCCAGCAGGAGAACTACAGATGGAAATCAACCTCCAGCATAGCTGGTGACCCTGTGGTGAGGTGTGATCATCAGCCCTTCATGTACCATGCAGGGGTGTGGAGGATGAGTCTGTACCCTAGAAAATTTGCTAAGAGCACTGTAAACCTAAAGAATCACAGTGGGGCCATTTCTATTTTCGAAAATCACTGATGATATCTTCCCTCGGAACCAACCATATTCTGTTTAGACAAAAGGCTTTTGCAGGTAAGGCAAGGCAGTTACGATACATATACAACACCAGAGATTTCCCAGTCTGTTCAGGGACATTTTGAAGTGTAACCATAGTCAACTTCCTTCTGAGTCCTTGGGTGGCTTTATAAGAAGTTCACTTCTCTAGACAAATGGGGTCTGTGATTCTTGATCTATCCCAGTATGGCAAAGACTCTGGAGACAGATGCCAGGCTCAAATCCTGGCTCATTGTAACAATGAGTTGTTTTGAGGATTAAACAAGTTAATGCCTGTAAGCTTAGAACAACGTCAGGCACATAGCAATTGTTCAATACATATCTGCCATTGTTATTATTGCATAAGATACCTAATGTTTCGAAATTAGAGAATAAAAGTTGTTACATAATACTGTATTATATCAACTATAAAGGTGATTCTAATCCCCATTTAGAAGGTGGATGATGCTAACATGTCCAGATGAAGCTGGATTTGGTAATGTAATTTATAGCTGAATATCTTGTAAAAATGCCACATGGGGTGCCTCATGAAAACTTCTGCATATTTTTTTTATAATTGTGATCTGGGGACAGATCCTTCATCTTTAGAAGTCAGAGCTTCCAGAGAGAAAGACCCTGGTGGCCTCGAGCTGCCATCATTTTCTTGTTTCTCTCCACGTAATGGAGCAGGGTGGTCAGCTTCTGCTGATGATGGCGGTCCCACGAGCTGAGATTGCGTGGGCTCTGGGAGCTGACATCCCGGCTCTGTAGGCTCCATATGCTTATGCTCAAGTGCAGGAGGAGTGAATTAAGGCTAGAAAAGGTGGAGGATGCTGCCGCTTCCTCTCGTTTGCTGCTCATCCTGACTGCCCAGGGTATTATAAGCAATCACTATTTAGGTGCAGGTGTTACACCGTAGCCACCGTGCAAAAATGAGCTGTTAAAAACGCTGAGATCTGCAAATCATTAAAGATAACTGTGAACTCACAGTGGGCTGAGGTGCTTTTAAAATCACAAATTTGAGCTGCATGGTGAAGCAGCATTAGGTGATTGTACAGTAGCATGATTTTACCCTGGGGTTTTCAGACTTTCAGAAAGGAGTCATGTTGCTAAACCAGCCATTGACTCTCAACTGGGCTGATGGGGAGCTGGTATGGTATCCCCGTTGATAGAGAGAGACATGATAAATGGGATTCCCTGGTCATTATTTGCTAATCATAGCTTCTCAGTGACTACTCTTATAGCCAGGTTTTTATTGTGCTTGCTTCTGAGGCAATTGCTCAGAGCAAAGGTTTGTTGCTGTGATAAGCCATAGAGGTGGAGGTAGCCATGCCAGGAGAAAATGGCCACAACTCTTCCTGTCATAGGCTGTAATTTTGCTATTAAATTGTATCCAGGATTGCTAATTATCATTTGATTTCCTGGTTTGCTCAGTTAGATTTTAACGTTTGACCTAGGTCAAGATATCCATTGGAAAATACTATGTAATGAATTTTGAGCAGTATGGCATTTCAGAGACTGGACAATTTAAGGAAAGATACTACCTCTCTCTTAAACATAATCAATTATCTGGAGATCTAGTTGGAATAGGAGCCAAAGAAGGGCATTTTTAAATATTAAAATGGGAAAAGAGTTTAAAAATGTATCTCACTATTTTTTTTGTAGTAGATGGGAAATATTTTTATGGCATTATCCATTTTTAACTTCTAATTCAATGCTGTTTTAGTATACCATTTCTCACATCTATTATTTAAAAGTTCCATTAGGGTTTTGAGACCCATTAGAATTTTATAACAGCATGAAATGTGATATCAACAGGGTACAATTTTTCTTTTTTATACTTAAAGATAAATTTATTTTCCTTATTTTAAAGTACCTGATTGAAAATACAGATAGAAAATTAGAAAATATGGGTAAGCAAAAAGAAGAAAAGGGACATCAATAATCCCATCATCTATCGATAACTATTGTTTTCCTGGGCTAAGACTCATCTTGTTCACATGGATTGGCTGTGCCAACTTTTCATGCTCACTATTTGTTCTGATATCACCTATGAAATACTACTGTTTTATAATTTTGAGTTTATCTTTCTGGACATTTAAAATAAGTATATATAGATATATTTTGTTTTTAAAAATCAAAGATATAATTGAAATATAACTTACATGTAATAAAAGCACATATTTTAGTGTACAGTCTGCTAAGTTTTGACAAATGCATATGCCCAAGTAACCACTGCCACAATCACCAGCCCCCAAAATGCCCTTCTGCCCCTTGGCAGTCAATAATCCCAGCCCCCGTCAAGCCTAAACAACGATGGATCCGTTTTTCATCATTATTTATTAGTTTTGTCTTTCAGAATTTCACATAAATTCACTATATGAAGAAACTTCTATGTTTCCTGTGTTTGGCTATTATGAATAAAGTTGCTATGATCGTTCACGTATAAGTCTCTATGTGGACAAATATTATCATTTCTCTTGGGTAAATACTGAGGAACAGAATTGCTGGATCAAAGGGTAAGTGTACACTTAACTTGATAAGAAACTGCAAAACTATTTTCCTAACTGATTGGACCATTTTACATTCCTACCAACAATGTGTGTGAACTCCAATCCTTGTCAATATTCAGCATTGTCAGTATTTTTTCAAGCCATTCTGTTGGATATATAGTGATATCTCATTGTGGTTCAAATTTGTATTTCCTGATGGCTAATAATGTTAAGCTTTTTTTTCTTGTGCTTTTGGCCATTCATATGTCGTATTTTGTGAAGTGTCTTCAAATATTTTACCCATTTTTTATTTTCTTACTAAGTTGTAAAAATTCTTTGTATATTCTGGATATAAAACCTTTGCCAGATATATGTATTACAGATATTTTCACTCAGTCTGTTGCTTACTTTGTCATTTTCTTAACAGTGTATTTTGAAGAGCAAACATTTTTAATTTTAATAAGGTCCAATTTATCCTTATTTTCCTTATGCGGTTTGTACTTTTCTTGTCCTATGTAATTTTTGCCTACTCCAAGACAGTATGATTTTTTATCTGTGTTTTTCTTTAGGAGTTTTATTACAGTTTTAGATTTTATGTTTATATTTATGACACACTTAGAGTAAATTTTATGTATGGTGCGAGGTTAGAGTAGAGGTTTGCTTCGTTCCATATGGATATCCAGTTGTTCAGCACCATTTGTGGAAAAGACTGTCATTTTCACATTGAATTACCTTGGCGCATTTGTAGAAAATCAATTGACTATATTTTGAGTAGTTCTATTTATGAACTCTCTATTCTGTTCTGTAATTTTGTATCTATCTTGATAACAATATCTATATAGCAAGTCTTGAAATTGGATGGTGTAAGATACTCAACTTTTTTCTTCTTCTTTAGAGTTATTTTTTGTTATTCTAGGTCCTTTGTGTATTTCTATACAGCTTAGAATCAGCTTGTCAATTTCTACAAAAAGCCTGCTGGGAGTTTGGTTGGGATTGCATTGAATCTATAGCTCAATTTGGGGAGAATTGTCATTTTAACAATATTCAGGCTTTCAATTCATGAACATGGTACATGTCCCCATTTATTTACATCTTTAAAAATTTCAGCAACTTTTTGTAATTTTCAGTGTAATTTTCAGATATTTTACAGATATCACACATATTTTGTTAAATTTATGCCTAAGTATTTTGCATTTTCTGATATTATTATAAATGGTATTTTAAATTTTATTTTCCATTTGTTATTAGTATGTGGAAATACAATTGATTTTCTGATGTTATTATAAATGATATTTTAAATTTTATTTTCCATTTGTTATTAGTATGTGGAAATACAATTGATTTTTGTATATTCACTTTGTATCTCATGACATTGCTAAATTCATTTGTTTTAGAACTTTTTGGAATTACAGAGAATTTTCTATGACCATAATCATGTTTTTTACAAATAAAGATAGTTTTGTTTGTTTCTAATTGGTAAGCTTTTTATTATTTGTTTGTTTCTTTGTTTGTTCATAATCACCATACTTGCACCGGCCAGGACTTCTAGCACAATGTTAAATGAAGTGTGGAGACCAACATCTCTGCCTTTTCTTGATCTTGGGGGAAACGTTTGTCTTTCATCATGAAGTATGACGCTGGCTGCAGGATTTTCATAGATGCCTTTGCCATTTATTAGGTTGAGGAAGCTCTCTTCTATTTATTGTTTGCTAACAGTTTTTTTTTTTTTTTGACTCATTTATTTATTTATTTACTTTTTTGTGAGGAAGACCGGCCCTGAGCTAACATCTATTGCCAATCCTCCTCCTTTTTTTCCCCCTTTTTCTCCCCAAAGCCCCAGTAGATAGTTGTATGTCATAGTTGCACATCCTTCTTGGGTGCTGTATGTGGGATGCCGCCTCACCATGGCTGGACAAGTGGTGCCTCCATGTGCGCCCGGGATCCGAACCCGGGCTGCCAGTAGCGGAGCGCGCGCACCCAAGCGCTAAGCCACGGGGCCGGCTCCCTGCTAACAGTTTTTAATCATGCAGAGATATTGAATTTCACCAATGCTTTTTATGCATGTATTGAAATAATCATATATTTTTTCTCTTTTATTTTGTTGACATGGTGAATTATTTGATTTTCAAATGTTCAACCAACTTTGCATTCTTTGGGTAAACCCCTCTTGGTCATAACATATTATCATTTATATATATAGTTGAACTAGATTTGTTAATATTTTGTTAAGGACTTTTACAACTATGTTCGTGAGAGTTATTGGTCTGTAGTTTCTTTTCTTGTAATGTCTTTGTCTGGTTTTGGTATCAAGGTTTTTCAGGCCTCATAAACTGAATTGAGAAATGCTCCTTCTCCACTATTTCCTGAAATACTTTGTGTGAGATTGGTATTATTTCTTCGTTAAATATTTGATATAATTTCTCAGTTAAGCCATTGTTAAAATTACAATTTTTCTTGTGGGAAGATTTTACATAGATATAGGGCTATTCAGATTTTCTGTTTCAATCGCTTCTCAGCCTTTTGGCTAAGATCAAGTGCAGATTTTCTGTTTCATCTTGTGGCACTTTTGATAGTATATGTCTTTTAAGAAATTTGTGTATTTCATATAACTTGTTGAATTTATTGACATAAAGTTGTTCAAAATATTCTTTTACTACCCTTAACATTGCTAGAATCTGAATAGATAGTCCCTATTTCATTCCGGATATTGGTAATTTGAATCTTCTCTCCTTTTTTCTTTATGAGAGTCTAGCCAGGAGTTTATCAATAAAATTTTATTGATATTTCCAAAGAACCAACTTTTTGTTTCGTTAATTTTTGTCTGCTGTCAATTTTTTATTTCATTGATTTCTGCTCTAATACTCAGTATTTTCTTTCTTCTACTTATTTTGGGTTTAATTTTCTATTCTTTTTATATGTTCCTAAGGTTATCAAGTTTAATCATTTCCTTTTTGAAAAAATATAGGCTTTAAAGCTGTGTATTTCCCTCTAAGCTCTGCTTTAAATGCATCCCACACACTTTAATATATTGTGTTTTCATTATTATTAAGTTTAATTGGTTCCTACTTTTCTCCAAAGAAATAACTATTTCTTTGACTCATGCACTATTTAGAATCATGTTTTTAAATTTCCGAACATTTAGGTGCTTTTCCAGATATCTTTTTGTTACTGATTTTTAATTTAATTCTGTTGTCCTCAGAGGACATGTACACTTTGAATCATTCCAAATTTGTTGAGACTTGTTTTATGGGCCAGAATATGGACTATCTTGGTGCTATTCTATGTGCACTTGAAAAGAATGTGTATTTTCCTTTTGTTGGGTGGTGTGTTGTATAAATGTCAAATAGGTGAAGTTGGATGCTAGTGTTGTTCAAGTCTGCTAAATTTTTACTGATTTTTTGTCTACCTGTTCTATCAGTCACTGAGAGTGGAGTGTCAAATTTCCAAATATGACTGTGGTTTGTCTATTTATCCTCTCACTGTTGTCAGGTTTTGCTGCATGTATTTTGAAGCTTTGAAATTAGTGCATAGACATTTAGGATTATGTCTTCTTGATAAATTGACCCTCCCTCCCTCCCTCCTTCCTTCCCTCCCTCTCTTTCTCTCTCTCTCTTTCTTTCTTTCTATATTTATATTTTCTATGATAGTTGTACAAACAATATGATTGTAATAAATATGAGAATTAAAAAAACGAGCAAAAAGCTTCCAGAATCCCTTGACAAATCAACTATTTCCATTAAGGTTTCTCATTTAATGATACAATGACAATTGAAAAATATTCAGTCAACAGTGTGCTTTGAGTTTCTATTGTATATAATTTATTGTGCTAAGCACGTTAGGAAATACAAACGTGTTCTTGTAAATTTTAGAATTTTTGAGTTTTTCTCCTCTCCACTTCCAAACTTCTTTAAATCCTTTTCCCTAGCTACCCATTCTCTTTTTATCCTATCAGGGAAGAGAGCATGTCTCTACTTTTCTACGGCTAATTCCTCCATCTTTGTCCACAATCCTATTTCCTTTCGTGTCTTGTGGAATCTTGTAAGTGGACAGGATGGCATAGTGGTTAAAAGCACGCAGGTTTTGGGACCAGGGAGACTTTTAAATTTGCATCCATACCCTTGCCATTAGAGCTGTTTAATCTCAGGCAGGTTAAGTAACTTCTCCAGCCTTGGGTCTCTCATTGGTAAAATGGGGATAATAACAGCACCTAACTCATAGAATTATCATCAAGATTACAGACCACATGTGATATATGCATAGTGCCTGACACATAATAAGTGCTCAATAAATATCAGCTTTAATTATTATTACTATCTAAAAACCATCTCCTTGCCCCTAATAATAGCCTAGAAAGTTTTAAAATATTGTTCTAAGTGGTCAAGTGAATGGATAATACACATTGTGAAAATTGCTTAACTGCTGTCTGAATGGATACGGTCAAGAATCTTCTCTGGATTGTGAAGCCTTCCATTATGCTCTTTAAATAGGTATTAGAAGATTGAGTGGCTATTAAAGTATATTGTGCCAATTTTATCTCTTTCACATAAGTCATTAGTCTTTCTTACACTTAATCTGAGAGAATGCCAGGAACTCTTTCCTCTAGTTCCAAAATAACACTGTTCTCTTCTATTTAAACAAAGACAATTCCTTTTCCTCCTTCCCATTGTGATGATGCAAAGGGACTTAATAAGTGTAACAATAACAGTCGTAACCACCATCATGAAGGCTTTTAAAAACCCTGACACCTAGGCCACACCCCAGAATCTTTGCAAGAGGAACCCACATTTTCAAACCTGGTTGCACATGTGAATCACTTGAGGAACTTTCAAAAATACTGATGTCTGGGTACCCGCCCCCCCCCCCCCCCCCGAGACTCTGATTTCATTGGCCCAGGTGTGATGTGGGCATCTGGATTTCCCATGTGCAGCCAAGCTTGAGAATGGCTGCTTTACATACAGTATCTCCTCCTTGAGAGAAGCCCCTCTTCAGACCCACGTGGCCTCACTAGTGAGAGAGGAAGCAGCTTCCTGGGTCATGGGACTCGATATTCAGAGGCACTGCTCGAACTCATATGCCTCTTTGACTAATCCTATTATGCCTCACATCATGACACTGAGGTTTTCCTCAATCTCTGATAGAAGCACAGCTCCCCTGGCCATCCCATTCTCATATTGCTCAAGTTGACCCAATCCCTTATCTGTCCTCTCTCTTATTGTGCCTTCTGAACTCTGACCTATGATCAGAAAACTTCCTACATTCTAAAACTTTTATTCTGACTAGAAGTTCCCTTCCTTTTCTCCTTGCCTTAGTGGAGACTTAACCCACCTCTGCTTCCCTTGTAGCCCTCTCGAGTGGAGACTTTTTTCTTGTTAAATCTCACATACTCACTGTTCTTCAAGGTTGAGGATATGGAGTGGGTGTCATCCTTGTGCTTCATTTCTACTTTAATTCCTATTCTTTTGTTGATGCAAATAATCCATAATCAATCTATAAATCAAAATTGAGGTGAGTTTATTATATGAGCCGGGTCTGAGGACTATAGCCCAGGGGCTTCCTTCTCCAAGGAAAGAAGCACATCAAAGAAGTGGGGTGTACAGAGTGGTTATATATGATCTTGTAACAAAGAGCATACATTACATATGACAGGAATATCCCGTTTACAACAGTCACAAGATTGCTTTGCAGGCACAGCAGGTCACTGGTCACAAGGTGAACTCAGCAGATCGGTAACTAATCCTTAGTTTCTAGAAAAAGATGCTTATCCTTAAAAAAATGCCAATATGGGGTGGAGTGGGGTGGGGGAAGCTATATCTCTATATTTAAGGGCATCATTCTTGTCATTGGGACACTGAAATGTTTAAAGCAGGTGTACGATGGGTGCCACATCAGGCCTTTCTGGTAAAACAAGGTCGGGTTGAATTAGTTTTAAACCACATAGCTTCCCCATATACTGCAATATATCCTATTGTTTTTCATTTATTCATTACTTTTCTCCTTCAGAATATCTGTGTTTGAAGTTGGGCCATCCTGCTATATTACCCACCAACCCTCTGAATTTCATTTACTACCTGCTCACCTCCTGGGCATTCTCCTCATGCCCCAAAGGCCTTACTTAGCTCATGGTTTGTTGTGTGCTTTTTCATGCCTACTCCTCAAATTGCTTCTGGTGATTTCAGCAACTATGTGGATGGCCCACACAATGCCTTGGGATCTCAGATCCTTGAGTTTCTCACTTCCAACAACTTTTCCTCCCTTCCACCTCAGGTCATCATCCCATTATTCCACCAGTTTTGAATGCTTGATTTTAAATATTCTATTCTCTGACATAGGTCTCCTATTCTTCCAGAAAATATGCTCTAGAATAACCAGTGCAAACAGTTTTCCAACATCATTGAGCCTTTCAAAACCTAGACTCCACAACTTTGTCACTACTCATCTCTTTTCATCCTTTCCCTCCTTATGTGGAATTTTTTGGCCCACAGTTACTATTGTTTCCTTGCAAACACTTTCAGCTTCCTTGACCCTCCCGCTGTGCTGTAATGGACTGGCAAGGCTCCTAGTGTGTTTGTGCCCCTGCTGACTTCTTTTTACCACCCTTCCTTACGACTTATCTTCTGACTTTTAACTCATGTCTTGCTTCATACTTGATTGAGAATACAGAAGCCATAATCTTCCCGCTAACAAACCTATAAATCTACTTGAAGCTTTGCCTGCCTTCACTTCCTTCTCATTAGGAGGTGAGATGTGTTTCCACTTACAGTATTCAAAGGCCACCTCTCTTCTTGTGCTCTGGATCCCATCTCCTCACTTTCTTAAGGACTTGCTGTTTCAGTGAGTTTTATTACCTCTCTCCTGCATCATCTGTCTATCCTACTCTATAGGATCATTCCCATCAGCTTACAGATATTTATTGGCATGGCCCACTAACAATCAATGCCAGTCTTCTTTGATTTCACATTCTCCTTCAGCTCATACCCCAATTTCTCTTCTTTTTTTCCAGAAAATCTTCTTGAACCCATTATCTATCCTTTGGTCCTACTCGCTCTTCAGTCCTCTCCAGTCTAGCTTCAGTCTCCAGCTACACCTCTGGAAACACTCAAGTCAGTAGAACCTTTCCTACCCTAATCTGATACAATCTCTATACAACATTTGACCCAACTGACTACTTCTTCCCTCTTAAAACGGTATCCTGTAGATGTCCTCCAGTATGAAATTGATGTTTTTCTCATGATTATATTGGAGTTACGGTTTTTTGGGAAGAATACCATGGAGGTGAAGTGCCCTTCTAATCCCTTCATATCAGGTGGTACATGATAGCCACAGGTGATGTTCAAATTTATCATTTCGTTAAGGTAGTTTTTGCCAGGTTTCTCCACGGTAAACTTACTATTTTCTCTTTCCACGCTCTCTTCTTTGGAAGCAAGTAACTAATTCTAGCGAAACCTCAACCCATGAAGTGCTGGTAGTAATTAAGTTCCATCAAGAAAGATATTTTTTATCCCAGAGTTCAGATGAGGAAATAGAGACTCAGAGATATTAAGTGAATTTCCTAAGGCCACACATGGAAGTATGACTAATGATGTTGGCTAATTATCTAAATAACTTATAGCCATCCGACTTGTATTTATGCAGACAGCCTTGCATTGGGGATTAGCTTGCTTGAAAAGGTTTAAAAAAGAAAATATCCAGGTAAGCGTAAATATGTACTCTTAGCAAGACACTTAACCATTTCTTCAGGCCAATGTGTAGGACAATAAAAATAAAAGGGATCCCAAACAACGTTTGCCATCATCATCTAAACCACCATACCTCTGGTTAGGAGAAGAGAAGGTTTTAGAGAAATGGATTCCAACCTGTGTTCTGTGGCTTGGATCTGGCTTGCAGATCTGTTTCATTTGGCCTACATAGTGTTTACAATTATTTTCTGACTTGGTCGTCAACTTTCAAAAACTGGGAAATTTCATGTACAAATCCAGATTTCATGCTTCACTTGGAAATTTGAGAGATCTGGCAGCATCGGGTTTTCATTTGTCTATGACAAAGGTCACGTGGTGCCAGTCACTGCTGGTCCCCTTGGATGTGCTGCTCTCTGACTCCCTAGAGTCCCACATAGCCTACCTAGTAGGACTTTTGGCTATGCTGTTTGAGCCTAACACTCTTGCTGAGGGGAATGAAATCTCTGTCTCGAGTTGACCTGTTCTGTGGAGCCCCCGAGAGTGGGACCAGTATCAATGACTCAAGTTGTAGGAGACAGCCTCCAGCAAATGTAAGGCAGAGTGGTCTACAGATGTTTGCAGTCTGTTGAAGCAACAAGCTGCCTCAAGTATGGTGATCTTCCTTGTACCTGAAGTGTTTAAGCAGAGGGGAAAAGATCATGAATCAGGCTATCAAAGACAGAAGCTTGTATCTCCCTGTGCACTGGACGCTTGGAGCAGACACACTGGAAGAATAACTCCTAACTCAAATATTGTGCAACCTTATTTTCCCGAAGAATTAATAAACTTGATGGAATGGTAATTCTACTCATAAAGAAGTAATTATAACTTATAACTGATTATACAGGGAAGACCACATTAAAGCTCTCAATTAAAAAAAAAATGTGGAAAGCAAAGACTACAGTGAACTGACTCAAGTACGTAAGCTACAGAGGATGGTGAGAAGTGGACAGGGATGTAGGGAGGAAATTGGGCAGTGCAAGAAGGTGACAGGACCACTAGTGGCTTGTGATTTGTTTTAGGTGGTGAGAGAGGGTGGAGGGCAGTGATGGAATGATCCAGTTAAAGGAACAGCATGCTTATTAGTAGGCAAGCTGTAGGCCTAGATTTTATTTTCTGATTGAACAGCCTTGGCTTTCTTGAAATAAAAAGAAATTCAGGTGTAGTATAAATAATTTGCATAATGTTATCTAAACACAGCCTGCTAAAGATGGTGTTTTAATCTTTTTAGTGGTGGGGTCTTACGTAGACTGATGGCAATGCGGCTCTCGGTTTAGGTAAAATACTCACGAGCTGTCTGGTTGGTGACCATCAGAAATTGTCCCAGCTTTGCCCTGAGTTTCAGGGTTAGCTTTTGGCTGCCTTTCTGGTGTTGCCCATACTTACATTGTGACAGAAAGATAAGTGGTTCGTTATAAGGCTGTTTATGTTTACAGATGTGAAGATTTGCCTGAGGAAGCATTTTGCCTCTGTGACTCTTTTCATCTCTAAAGAGGCCTTGGGAAATCATTCAGAAATTAATTTGGGACATTGTGTTGCGAAATGAAGACAGGTAGAACACAACTTCCGTCAGGTGGGCTTATTACCCTAACGGTGATATAGACATTAGTCTCCTTAGCATCAGTGATGTTTGAGATGAGAAAGGAAAGCTTGTAGCAGCTAATTGTATCTCCCTGTATTAATTATCATGCTAAGTGACAGTTTTGTTCACGCCTTGTTGTTTTTGCTAAGGAAAAAGGAAAAGAACAATTTTGTGCAGTACTCTGAAGATTTAGGACAGGAATCTTGGCTCTTACTTGTAACAGATTTCAGGTAGAAATAAGGAGAGAACCATTCCACTTGCGCTTAGTGGCTTAATAGAAAAAAAATTAAAGACTTTCATCTTATTTTGGCTCAGACGCCTACCTGAGGTATGATTTGAAATGAGTTTCCTATTCTTGACTCCCCTTGTTGAAGACCCGGAGATTTATCAATACCTCGCAACAACAAAGAACATTGCTCAGTACAATTTGACACAGGTGCTGCTTTCTTCTCCAAAGAACCATCACATGTCTTCTTAACTTCTATAGATTTAAACAGGATTTATACTTCATAAACCCAAGTGTGTATCCAAATCCTCTTGTTATTGTAAAGAACGACAACAAAAAAGCCATACTCTTGATAAGCCAGTCTTGTTTTCTATAAAGCTCTAAAGAAAGATTTGTACGTTCCCCAGTCTGAGCATTAGAAGAAATAAACCCAGATTGCTCTGCCCCTCTCCCCGAAAGCTGTGTTTGAGAACAGGCCCTGGGGCCCTGTAACTTTCCAAGCACTAATGGGAAGGACTCGGCAAAGTAGCTGGAGTGAATTTGTCACTACCTCCTCTTTTTTAAAGTAGGCAGCAACTTATGTTTATGTTTGTCTTTCTGGAACATTGGTGTGTCATGCTATTATCTAGTCGGAGACATTTTTACTATTTCCGTATGGGATTTATAACCGCAGGGTTTATTTCTGTGCTGATGTTTAGCGTTACATTTTAGAATTATGCCCACCTGACACTTGAGGAAATTTCCTCTGAAGAGGTTATATTTAAGCCAGAAATGGCCAAGCTCGTCCAGGGCCCACTGCTCAGCTGCTACCTTCTATGCGGTGGAAGATGGACTCTTTGAGTTAAATTGATTTTACTCTCTCAGAGTTAACTCTAGCTCCTATTTTCCCTTTTCATTGAGTTTCTCTCAATGTGTATCCCTTTCCATTGCCTGCATATTAATATGTAGTTGATGCAGAAAATGGGGCACCCAAGCATTGCACAAGCTTATCATCCGTGTGATGCCTACGCACGTGCATGTTACATGCAGATATCGTTGGAGTGTTGTGAGAAGGGCACACGGGTCATGGAGGGAAGTAGGGGATGGAGTTGACAGACTTGGGTTATACTCTGGTTCTTCCAGTTAGTAGTTTTATTCATTAATTTCCCACCTTCAAAAGCTTGTAGGGCTGTTGCAAGGGACTGCTTAAAATAATACGTATAACTCATAGGAGATGAATAATAAATGTTAGTTTATTTCTGAATAATAGCTATTTCCCTGGGAAACAGATTCAGAGTCCATGTGAATATTATATGTATATATAGCTTGGTATTCAATCATTTAACAGTTTCACATCTGAGAAGCACCAACATCCTTTAAAAATTATATTCCATATTTGATCAGCAATCCTACCTCTTCTGAGATGAATCTGGGTGTAAAAGTTTAAAATACTTTTGACTGACATAAATGTGTATTTCCATACCTGTGTGACAAAGGACTCCATGAAAAGTACTGTACTATACCAAGGCACTTTGATCCTACTCAAAATATTAAGATTTAAATTTAAGCTACTTCGAAGATTTGATAATTTCCACTTTTATTCCCAACACAGAAATGACTCTTTACAGAGCCCCCAACCCTGGCTGGAACATTTCTGCCACTGTTCCCAGGAAGGGCACGTCCCTTTCATGCTCAGTGTGGACAGTCACTGATTTTATCAAGAGGCCACCCCTCATGTAGATGATAGAGAATGCACTGGCTTTTACTTGGCTGCTTCTCTGCGGCGGCCACAAGTGTGGCCAGCCACCCCAGGGCTATTGTGAGGAGGCAAACACTTTCATCCTTCAGGGCCTTGGATGCTGCCTTCATGTTTTGCAGAGAAGAGGCTGCACCTTGTGAGCAGGAGACTTCCATGTCCGAGACTCTGAAAAAACTTGCTAAACTAACACGGCTGTGTATTATTATTATTGAAACACGCAGCTACTGAGTGTTCTGGATGGTCAGCCTGTTCTCTCTTTGGTAGCAAATTTGACTCGGGAAACCAGTTTAAGTCCCAAAAGGATTGCTTGGTGAGTATAGATTCAGAGTAATGAGACTGAGAGGTTTTAAGCATTATTTTTTCCTTTTTAAAATTATATAGCAATAAAATTTCATTGCAGAAAGATTAAAAATATGATATGCAATAAAGAAAAAAAGGGAGCCACACACACTACTTACAGATTACCATTGTCAATGTTTTGGTGTGTAGCCTTACATACTTTTTTATGCATCCTTATTGAGACTTGCAGACTCTAGGGCTTGAGGATAATTCATTCTTCTAGAAACTTAGGGCCTTGCAAGAGCAATCGTTTTTCAGATTTTATTTTGAGCAGGGGCAAGACGGAGAAGAACTTGTTCCTGTAAAACCAGCACTTTTGCTAGATGAGTAAATGGATCCGTGGCTGGGTGCAAGAAAGGAGGGATCGATAGAATAATGGAATATTTGGAATTTAGACACCTGAAGTTACCTGGTGGCCCTTGGGTGGGCAGGATTTTGTCTGCCAGCATCTTGTCCTTGTGACAATCTTCTTTCTCCACACTTGATGTGATCTTGTTAATCGTCAAATATGCTGTACGGCCTGTCTCTCCAGGCTTCTTAGCCATAAGGGTGAGCATATGACCCAGTCTGAGCAAATCATATTCTTGCAACCCCATGGATACAATGATTGGTCCAGGAGTGGGCATGTGATCCAAACAAGGCTAACCAGCATTTTTTCCTGGAACTGATATATGAGCACTAGGAGAGAAAGTCTCTCTATACTGAAATAGCGCAATCGGGAAAATGGGCAACAAGGGCAGCCTGATGCCGTCTTGCCTGCCACATGGGAAAGAGCTTGTCTAAGAGCAGGGCCCAGCAGTGCAGAGATAGACACAAGGGGCGGGGGGCGGGGGGGGGGCGGGGGTGTGGAGAGAGAGAGAGAGAAGGAGAGAGAGAGAGACAAGAACATTCTCTCATCAGTGAGTTGACATTTTTTGAGCCTTTGGATCTAGCCATCCTTAAAATTCCCAGTTATGCTAGCCAACAAAGCTTTTCACTTTTTCTTAAGCCAGTTTAAGTTGGCTTTGGTCAAATACAACGAAGAGTCATAACTAACGTGCTTCTCCAGCTCCCTGGGGACAGGGGCCCTGTCTAACCTAGTCTCTCAGCACACTGCCTGGTACACGGCCTGCCTGACTCACTTCTTTTTTGTGCTCAGGATGTCGCTTTTTTCCCTTCCACTCTGCCTGGAAAATTTTGGCTTCCAGCTCTGCATTTACTGTGGTGACGGGCCAGTCTCTTTCTGGGAAAAGAGGAGCCCAAAACACCCTTTTGGCAATCAGCATTAGGGGGAACCTGCGACTTGTCTGACAGTTGATGGGGTCAGATGGGTAGGGCAGGCCCAGTTGTGATTAATATGCCTATAAAATGGAATTCTGGGACTGACCTCCACTCAACTCAAGCAACACAAAGATAATTGACCTTTGGAAACTGCCTTTGGCAGTCTTTTTATTATTTTTATAGGAAAGTCCTGCAAACCAATTACATCTCACAATGGGCCTTTTATGGTGCTATTAGTTTAATGCAGCTTTCAGAGAAATTAGTCCTCAGGGAGCCTGAAATTCTAGGGAAAAAAAAGCCCTCCATGGACTTATTTGACTTTTGGATTAGCAGGAAAGATGGATTGGTGGCACGATATTCCCTACAGTAACTTTCGGCATTTTGAGCCACCTGACCAAGGTACCAAATTCCCATTTCGGGCCCCTGGTGTCTGCCCCAAGCAAAAGGGAAAAATAAATTTAAAAAAGGACAAGCTGGCTCTTTAAAGAATTCAGTCCACAAATCAAAGAGGGCTTATTGCCCCCTCAGTCTGAGGTTAAAGAAGAAAGGGAGTAAGAAATGTGAAATCGCACTTTTGTTTAAAGGTCTGGGTTTTTCCAAAGGTGAAATTACAGATGTCTGTCTCAGATCCTCATGTTGGCTTCTGTGCCTCTTGCCTTGGCCACAATTATTTTCAGAGTGACAGCTCTGGAGCCGCTGTCACAGAGTCAGGCTGTAGATCTGGGCTGAAAGAAAGGAGGTACCATCTCAGCAACATCACCCTGCCCTGGCCCAGGGATCAAGTGCCTGGATGCTGTGCAGGGCGGAGTGGGGCTAGGGAGAGGGGCTAGAAGGTGCCAGAGGACCAAGGACTGGCAGAGGGCCCTTCTATTTCCTGGGGTCTGATCCCCAGGTTGATCAGCTAGCTCATCCCTAGGACAGGGAAGGGGCTGCAGAACGGGTCCACGCGGGGCACTTGCCATGGGAGCTGCATCCCTATCAGCCCAGCCCTGACCCTTGAAACCCAGCCCTGCCTGTCCCTGTGTCCTGTGGTCATCAGCCAGGCTGCACCGGGGAGCTCACAGTTCTTCTGTCCCCTTTATAGCTTGAGGACTTTCACGGTGTCCTTACACGCTGTCCTGACGAGTTACTGTTTGCTCCGGCTCTGACCTTGTCATATGTCCCGGGCACACCCAACCAGGGCTTTTTTCTGCTAGCACCTGAGACTGCCTGTCTGTGGGCTTCTTCTGGTTGCAGGAGGAGCTTGCTTAGCTGGAAGCAGATGCCGCGGGTGGAAACGCCAGGAGTTATCGCCTGTGGGAGCAGCCCTCAATTCTTCCTATGAAGGCATTGATGGCTACCCCAGCTCCCAAGTCCCTTGGGTGGGACAGATCCTAGGTATGTTCCACTTCGTCTTCTGGAATTCCTGGTACGATTGGGCCCCAATTGCCCCAAATGGTAAACTTCTTATTAACACTCCCTGTATTCGCTTCCTTCCTCTCCTGGTCTCAGTTCCCCCTCCCCTACTACTACTTCTCAGAGTCACCTCCCAAATAAATCACTCACACTCAGCCTTGTCTCAGAACCTCTTCCGGGCTTCACAACCTAAGCCAGACCTCACATCTTGTTTCCTGTCTTTGCCTCAACCCTCTCACCTCGGGTCCCAGATCCGACATGACTTGCTCTGGACTGTCACAGGCTCTCCTTGCTCCCTTCCTTACCTTGAACTTGTATGACTTCTCAGGTCGTATCTGTTTCGAGCTCCTTCGAGCAATGACCTGGCTTGACTCCCAGAACCCTCCTCTGGCCCATGCGGCTGGTATTCCTGCTGGTTTTGGCCCAGTCCTTGAGTGGAAGGAATGGAGCCTCATTTTCAAGGGAGGTAGGAATAGAAAGAAAGAGAAAGCCTCCCTCTTAGGGAGGGGAGAAGAGAATACTGAGAGGACCACAGCTCGAGCCAGATGTGTATGGATGTATCTCTAGAGAAGTACTAGGGTCCTGGGGAGCCGTGGTCATCACCCACGTTCTTTTCATTGGTTTCTGGTCCTAAAACTTGAACCAGCTGATGGACTGGCTTTATTAGAAAGTGGGGCTGGACCCCTCTCTTCCGTCTCATAACTGCTCCCTTTGGAAGCAGCAGCGTCTTGCTTACAAAGCAGAAAGCTCTGGCTGCAACTACTGCTTGTGTGACGTTGGGCCAGTTGTTTAATTTCACTGTAGCTCACTGTCCTCGTCTGAAAAATGAGGTTCATCACATATATCTCATAGGATAGTTGCGAGGAGTAAACAAGAAATGTGATGAAGTGCTTAGCGGAATGCCTGGTGTGTGGTAAGAGCTCACTAAATGCTAGCTGTTATTAGCAACCTGGCAGGTACTGCCTGGTTTTGTTCATCATCTTTTGATATTTTACCTCCCTGAAGGCAGGAGGCATGAGGTAGCGTCTCTCTTCCTCTTGGTGTCTATAGTACGTGTATGTAGTAAGTGCGTAAAAAGATACATGTATAGGGACCAGGTAGGTTAACATCCTGTCTGCTCCTTGCTCTTTTCCTTTTGACCTTTCAGGCAGGCTGCAGCCTCGTCCCTTGCAGAATACTTTCAGTTGATAGAAGCCACGCTGGTGCCAGAGAATTGTTAAAATACCCTCCTACGCCATGGGGCCACCTGCGGGTCAGTGGTGCTTGAAGTGGCAGCTCTGCTTGTGGCCAGGCATTCAGTCCCATCCTTGCATTTCTGGGGATGCGGTCCCGTTATTTTGAAACTGTTTCATTGGCAGCCCCTCTTTATCATGCTTAAAACCCAGAGACAGTGCCGGGGCTGGTCCCCCGGGAAAGGCCAGTGCAGCAGTGGGGTATTTCACGCTCTGAGGTGCAAAAGTATTTAAGCCGAAGTCACTTAAATAATGGCTTTATCTGCTGCTTCCCCTTCGGTGTTCCAGACAGATAAAGATAAAATAGCAGAGGTAATTGTGGAGATGGAGTGTCGCTGGCAAATGATCTGAGCACAAAGACCATTTCCAGAGACAGATGGAGTGGAGGCTCCGGTGATTATTCTTGAATCACGTTTAAAGTGGCACAGTCTGGAAACCAATTCAGCAAGAGTGCCGCTTGGGGGGTCCGGGGCCGCCTGAACTTTGAAAATATTAAAGCCAAGGGAAGCTCACTGGTGACAAAGAAAGGAAGCTATTCCCCAAATAGCCCAGCGTAGGGGGGAATGGCCAGGGGAGCTTGATGGTCACCCCCTGGGGAATTCCACCCACACAGCTCTGGGTGCCGTGTGCCGACGTGTAATTCCTGGTGACTCTGGCAAAGCTGCCATCTGGGCTTGGAACAATTCCAGGGCACAAGGAAGTGATTGCACGGATTGGGGTGGGATCAGCCGGGTCCTGGGGAAACTTCCTCGTTGGTCATTTAGTTTGTTCCAGGGCATCAAGACAGTGGATTCTAGGAACCGGGCACTTAGGATTTTGAGTGTTCTGGCAGCATCCTTGGGTCCGTGCCAGCTCCGTGGTGGAGGAAGCAGGTGGGGACTTCTCTCGACTCACTCTCAATCTACTGATGAAGGAAGTAATGGCCTCTGAAGGTAAAATGACAACATCCATGGAACACTTTGCAGCCATTGGAAACCATGTTGTAGAAAACTATCTAATGACTTGGGAAAGGTTCACGATGTATTGCTAAGGGAAAAAAGCAGACTCAAAACAGCATGTAAGTAAGCTCCTGGTATTTGTTTAAAAAAATTACATATACGCACATATATGCAAAGAAAAAATGAAGAGAGAGCTAAAATACTATGTTATTTAAAAATTTTTTTCATCTTTAAATCTTTCTACATTTTGCAAATTTTCTACAATGGGCATGCATTTCTTTTGTGACGAGCAAAAGAGATACTAAAATCATATCCTATGTTCATTTAGTATTTATAGTTTTTAACATTTTTTACATACATACTTTTGTTTGATTGTCATGATAGTTCTGTGAATTAGGTAGCACAGTGATGCCCATTTTACAGAAGAGGAAACTGAGGCCCAGAGCAAATCAGGGACTTGAACAACGTGTTGCCTGCCTTGTGAGTCCCTGAGCTGGGACTAGAATCCGAATGTCATGTATTCGAGTGTTAGTATTCTTTCCACTGCATATGCGGAGTTTTGAGAGAAGTGAGTCACCAGTGTCTGCCACCTCGTGGCTGAGATCCTGACTCACGTTCCCCCCTCAGGAACGCTCATCCTGATCCCCGAGCTGAGACCAGGCTCCTGTGCTGTGTGCTCTCAGAACTGAGTTCATGCCTCTCTGTCCCGTCCAATGCAGGAGCTATTGGCCACCTGTGGTGAGTTAAGTTTGAATTTAAGATAATAAAAATTAAATAAAATTAGACATTTGGTTCTTCAGTCACGTTAGTCACATGTGGCTATGCTGCATCCACATACATCCATCATCACAGAAAGATCTGGGCGGGCTCTTCTGGATCGCTCATCTCCCTGTATGACTACACATGCGTTTGTTCAGTCATTATTGGATTCATGTCTGTTCCCTGCACTAGGTTGTCAAGTCCATGGGGGAAGCATCGCATCTGATTTTCTTCCTTCCGTATCCCCAATGCCCAGTCCAGTCTTGATACATAGAAGTTTGTTAATGAATATCTGTTGAATGCTTTCCATTACTTTAGGACAAAGTCTGCATGCCTTAGCATGGCTTCTCAGACCTGCATACTACACTTGATCTTAGCCAAAAGGCCGAGAAGCAATTCAGACCTGCAGAAAGTAGTCTGGTCCCCCTCACCGAGCTGCCTCCACTCTCTTCCTTGTCTCCAACCATCCAGCTGCCCCAAATCTCTTTCAGTTCCTTGGATATCTCATTCCGTCTTGCCACTGAGCCTCCACAATGCTGTTCCCTCTGCCTGTAGCACCTTTCCCCTACCACAGCTTCTCCTGGATGACCTTGTCTCATCCTTCATGTCTAAGGGTTAATGATTAAATGTACCTTCCTCCAGGCAGCCTTCCCTGGCTCCCTGAGTCTGGGTTAGATGCTCCTCCTACATGCTCTCGTAGCACCCCATACTTGCCCCACCCCCACTTACCATACTCTAATGTAAACTCTAATGTAAGAGCCCTCTTAAGCTCTTCATCTCTCCAGCTAGATTGTAAGCCCACGGGGCAGAGGCTGTGTCTCTTATATTTACCATCGTGCCTCCTTGTGCCTAGACCAGTCCCTGGCACAAAGTAGTCAATAGGTCAAAAAATGTTTGCTGGGAACCCGCCATGTGCCAGGACCATGCCGGGCACTGGGTCTATATTAGTGGACAAAAGAGACATGGTTCTGACCTTGAGGGGCTTCCCCATGCTTTAGAGCCTTGCAGAATGTTTGTTGAATGAATAAAAGACTGTAACTGTGTCTGATGAGATTGGCCTGTCTTGGGAGGTAGTGATTCCTTTGATCCTGGAACTACAGGAGCAAAGTCAGGGAAGACATAGGAGGGTCTCTGCCCTGACTGGTCTCTAGTGACTAGGGCAGTGGTTTCCACAATGGGGTGTGGGGGAGACTGGGAAGGCATCTCCCAGGAAATATGTGTCTAAATGACTCGGGAGTCTTTTTTGAGATTTTAAATCCCTTCCTACCCTCGACCCACTGAGAATCACTGCTAGTGTGTGGCTGATAATAATAGCTTTGTTTATTGCACATCTAGGACGTATTATTGAGAACGCCACCTGTTCTAAATGCTTTACACACAGGAACTCATCTCGTCCCCTTAACCACCCTACAAGGGTGGTACAATTATCATCCCCCTTTCACCGATGAGGACACGGAGAGGTAAAGTAACTTGTCCAAGGCCAGCCAGCTGATGAATGGCGGGTCCAGGATTTGAATCCAGGCAGTCCGTCTTCTGATATGTGCTCCTAATCACTGAGCTAAAGCCTGATGAGAGGGTGCTGCACGTCTCAGGTGGGTTGGGACAGAAAAAAGTAGATTGAGAACTACTCAGGTGGAGAGTTGGCTCAGAACTCGGAGATTCCCTCCACCTCTGAGGCTCGTGTTCTTGAGCTTACATTAGTTGGGAGACGTGACGGTGTGGGAGATCAAGATTTGGCCACTCTGAAATATATCTCTTTACCTTGATTGTTTTCTCTGAAGGACATTTGACCTCCCCCACTAACTGCCTAAAGAATTTGACATGGTGGCTCCTTCCCAGAACAGATCTTCTATCATGATGGCTGTAAAGATAATGTAGGATAGAGGTTACAATAGGAAAGGCACCAAGCCCCTTTTATCAAAAACTCTGTCTCTCCCTGACCACATTATCTATAGATGACCCTGAAAAGAATTGTCCTCCTGCCCTCTGAAGTCCCAGGCCACTACCCGCCCCGAACACGCTCCTTGCCTTTAGCTGCAATACTTAAGCAAGCAGCTTAGACAGAGGGACGAGTTGCTCATTTCTGAGTTTCTCCCATGTATACATGTTATTAAACTTGGTATTATTTTCTCCTGCTAACCTGTCTTGTTAATTATTTGGCCAGCCATAAGAACCTTAAGGGAAAGGGCAGAGGGAGATCCTCTCTCTTCCCCCGACAATGGCTACCGATGAAACTGTTCAAGAATCTTCCACTGCAGGATACCATCCAGGCTACACTTGGTGGCCCAGACTGTGTGAGACCAGGTGGGATGGAAGAACCAGGAGGAGGGGCAAGTGACCCGGGGCAGGCAGGGCGATGGGGCATGAGGACCTGAGGTAAGGTTGGTCCAGAGCTTGGAGGTTGGACACAAAGTGAGTTTCTCTGCATGTTCTGGAAAGGGCTTGAGCCCATTGTCATCGATTTGTCCTGGAGTTACTGTGCACCTGTGTTCCAAGCTCTGTGCTGGCTGCTAAGTGCATAATGTGAGCAGAACACGTCCCATCTCTTCCCTCATTGAGTCTGAGGAGGGAAGTAGACAGCAATCAGATTATTAAACAAATGAGCAAATAACCACAAAGGGAAAGAAATGGTCTAAAGGAAAGGACCATGTTTCTTTGGGAATATGTAACAGAGGGATCTGGCCCAGGCTGGCTGTGGATCAGGGAGGAGGGTCAGGGAGGGCCTCTCTTCAAAGCACTGTTGAAGCTGACATACGGGGGGTGAGTTGGAGTTACTTGGTTAAAGAGTATGGCCAAGGGATTCCAGGTAGAGGGTTCAGCACATGCAAAGGCCCTGTGGTAGTAAGTGGCATGAGGAATTCTGAGGGAGTGAAAAGAGGCCAGCATGGCTGAAATGCAGAGCAAAGCAGGAAGGCAGGTGAGGCTGAGCCTGAGAGATTGGAGGCCGGAACTTGCAGGTCCTGTGTGTATGGTGACCATATATCTCAGTTTGCTGGGAACAGTCCTGGTTTGTGTCTATTTCCCTGGCAAATTAGGAATAGTGTCCCCTTTCACTCCCAACACTGTCTTGGTTTGGATGACAGAATATATGGTCACCCTCTTAGGTTTTGTTAAGGATTTCCTTCTTATTTAAAAATATGGGAAGTCACTAAAGGGTTTTCAGCAGATGAGATCTTCCTCTGACAGAATCTGGTTCAGGTTTCCTGGATAAGTATCCAGCGGATGTGAGGAGAACGGACAGGGGATGGGGACCAAGTGTGCAGGCAGCAAGCCAGCTAGGAGGCAGATACTACAGTGATGAAGGAAAAGTTGTGCTTCACTACCAGTGGAGACGACCACTCCCTTCTACTTCACCCCCCAAAGTTCCAGAGCTCAGGTTTACAGGAGGAGGACCACTGTCCACCACGTGTTGGCCGGGTTTAGAACTCCCTGTTGTCTCATTGTCGGGGGACCTTGTGGTGTGCAGCCTCGGGGCAGTGGGAGCCATAGTGGGGTTTTCTGAAAGGTCAAGGACTTTCACACCCGTTCTGGAAAAAACACACACAGGTCTCCCCACATGCCACTCATAGGCCCGCTGGCACACGGCTGAGGGCTTGTCACGGGGGCCGTCCACCTAAGGCACCAGCTCTAGGCCCAGGATGCCGTGCCAGGGCTGCTTGAGGGGGATTGTTGACAGGGGAGCTTCGGGTGGTGGGCTCGCATTTTCCTAGAGCCTGTCTGGGATTTCAGGGGAGGTACAGAAGTTTGAGAGGGATGTTCCAAAACCCACTGCTCTGTGGTTGCTCTCTCTCTGTCTCTGTCTCTCTGTCTCTGTCTCTCTGTCTCCCCATCTCTCTGTCTCTCTGTCTCTGTCTCTCTGTCTCCCCATCTTTCTGTCTCTCTGGAGCTTCTGCTTGGTTTGAAATCTGTATTAAAGTAGTCTTATTAGTCCACCCGCCAGCCTATTAAAACCACCTGGGCTTGGCTCCTTTTTCAAAGCATCTCAGGTCTTTTCTCCCGCTTGGTGAAATGAAAACAAAGTTATTCTAGTGGAACATCTTGCGTTAGATGCAATCTAAGAAAATGGCTTACAGAACTGCGGGCTCATTGGGAAGCAGCCAGGGCTTGGAGAGGAGGGGGCGGGGAGCAGACAGCACATTCTCGGCAGGGCAGGGAGGGAAGAACCAAGGTTGTAAACGCCTCAAGGAGCAGGGGTGGCGCTGGAATAAGCCACAACAGGAATTGATGGCCCTTTTTAGTGTTTTTATCCCCCAGGGATTTATTTTTTTTTTAAGTCCAGCATCATGCAGCTCTTGAACCAGGCGCCTCTCTCTCTCTTCACCTCTCTTTATCTCCCCCCTCCCTCCTGCTTTTAATGTTTTTTCCTCTACTTCTAATTTTTACTGCTTTCCTGGTCCCAGCCGGGGCCTCCACTTTCTCTGACACCCTCCCACCACGGGGCTTTGGGTTGTAAATGAACTGTCACAGCAGGAAACAAAGGTTTCTAGCTCCTCTCCTTCCTAATGCTGGGGCTCCAGAGGCTGGGAGTCCACAGCTCAGCCTGTCTCTAAAGGACTAGCTCTGAGCTATGACCCAGGCCCTGGGGTCATCACGCAGCTCTATTCCCAAGCGAACCAGGTAATCGCTGACTCTGGGTTAGGACAATTAATGCCAAGGGGAGCCTCTGAGTCCCTCTCCTCCAGTCGTCCCAAGTGACAGGAGGAGAAACTGAAGTCTTGAGAGGCGACAGACAAGGATGAATTCACACACTCCAGGTGCCAGACTCCCAGCCTAGTGTTTTTTTCTTACTGGGGAAGAAACAGAGTCTGGAGGGCAAAACTATCCTGGCTTCTTCTTGTGGCCCCATTGTGAGGACTGTACGGAGCCCCACAGGACCCATGCTCTTTGTCTACTTATAGACTAAGGGGCCGACGGAGGGTAAGGTTTTGGCTGGGGAGATAGCTAAGTATGTGGCTCCAGACCAGATGTTGCCAATGTCTGGGGGACCAGGCAAACAATGTAAATGACAACAAAGCAATAGGGAGTGGTGGGGACTGTGGCAAACTGCAGACTGCATGCCTCCACTAAAAGAGGCAGCTGCTACCCAGTGCCTGCCTGTTATTGACACAGAGGAAGGAGGGCCCAGCATGGCCTGATTTCCGACTTTTCAAGAGGGACCAGAAACCTTTTTAAAATATGAAATCTGATTTTTAAATATTGGTTGTATTAAAATATGAAACCCTGAGATGATCAGACAAAAATTCTTGTGTGACTGAGTTTGGGCTATTGTTATGTGGACTGAGTGCTGCCTCTGCTCTGGGCACATGGACTAATCTGGGTGACTTGAGAGGGGACAGGGCAGTAGAGGGAAAGGATGCAAGGTGCCGAGATAAACATCGGCCCACTCCCTTGCCCTTCCTCTTCTGCCACACTCCTCAAACAACGTTCCTGTAAAGGAAAAGAAATTATATCAGCAGAATGTTGTGGGGTTTCTTTTTTAAAAGTGGGGGGCTAAGTTTAATGCTGGTGGAACTTTCTACCCTACCCAGACAACAAGGAGTTAGGAGGGATCTTGTTGTAGGACCTGACACGACTCCCAAGTCCAATTGAATTTTTAAAGAATAGCTACCTAATTAAGTGCTTACTGTATACCAGCCATTATGCATCAGGTCATTTAATCCTCACAATGGCCGTATGGGGTAGATGTTATCATTTTTTTGGATGATGAAATTGAGGCTCAAAGAGGTTAAGTGACTTGTTCAGGGACACACAGCCTGTGGCTTTCTCTATCTCTATACTTTCCAAAGAGTTAGCCCCCAAAGCACAGGCACAAGCATGCACAGACACACCCGCTGTCTGCACAGCCACATAAAACTGTAAAACATTATTCCATCTTGCTTCCTAAGGCTCCCATAAAGACGATGCTGTCATATCCCGCACAGCTTTTCATTAGTGATAACCGTCCTGGGATGAGCTCACCTTTCCCATGAACTGCAGTTTATTGGCCTGGCAAAGGTGTCGGCGACGGTTTGGTTGTGGCTTTGCTCTCTTTCCCAGTTCCCAGAGAAGAAGCCCTCAGCTGGGGAAACAACCCAGCTTGTCTTGGCGGCGGCTGGGAAGCTGGCCGCAGGTGAGGAGCAAACACGGAACAAAAGTGGCTCCTTTTCCTTCCTTCCCATCCCTTTGGGCCTAAGCCAGGCTTTCTGCTGTCACTCCTGCCCTTTCCTTCCTTGACGGAATAGGATGGGCCTGCCCCCCCACCCCCCGCACTCTGTGCCTTCTTCAGCCTCAGCCACAAGCCCTGGCGCGGGGTCGGGTGCACGGTGGGAGCTCCACACCCACCTGCCTGAGTGTTTGATGATCTGAAGCTCAGGAGAGAATGTCTGTCATATTTTTGCAAAAGAGTTATATTTTATTTTTTTAAGCAAAATCAATTTATCTTAGAGATCATATATTTGCTAGGAACAGAAGTCCCCTGGAGTTATGTAAGGGGAAGACTATTCTAAGGCTATGGGTCTGCTGAAATCCGAGTTAAAAATCTGGACAATTAGGCCACAGGAGAGGTGGGGACTAGGCTACTCCCAGGACCACAGCAGCAGTTGGACTCCTTGACCTCGAGTTAGTGCTTGACCGTCAGTGTGGTCCAGCTCAACTCCACTCCCCATCTGCTCCCGTCTGTGGCTGAATCTCAGTTTCCATTTCAAATTCCCAGAATTGGCAAATCAAAGACCACCACACGGGCAAGATGGCCGTTACTGATGGAATCCGCTGTGGACAGGGTGCCCCCAAATGTTTGGTGCCCCCTGTCCTTTTGCTACAATGTTATTATGACAGCTGAGATTAGATCAGAATGCCCAGAAGGGGTGAAGTCATCCTTTTCCATGCTCGTCCCCAAATGCCTCTGCTCTAAATTTTTTAAATTGAAAAAAATTTAATTTAATTTTTAAAAATCACAATATGCACTTGCTGGTGCTGAAGCCAAGTAATTCTCCATCCATGGGACAAAAAATGAATTTGGGAGGAAATCAGGGAGCAGAAAGTCAGGTTTCTAACTTGTCCGGAATAGAAGACATCAGGTTTTAGATCTCAACCCAGACCCTGGACTATCCTAATTTCTTTTGGAAAAAAGTGATGAGAACAATGTAGAATGAGGGACATTTTTGCAGCAAATCTCTGAAACTAGTGATGCCCCTGTATTGCAAGAGTTAAGAGCACCCCGGACAGTGACTGGCACATAACAGATGCCCAGTAAATGGTAATTGTGAGCATCAGCTCCTGAAGGCAGAGATCACCGTGGACCTAGAACTAAGTGCAAAGCAAAGTTGTTAACTGAATGACTGATAAACCCCCGTGGCTCACTGAGAACAGAAAGTGGCTGTGTGGAATGGACTTGGTGACTAAAGAACAGAGAGACAGCCTGGATTAGCAGAAAAATAGCTGGAAAGGAATGACCATGGCAGCTTTTCAAAAACCCCAGTGTGTATAACTGATATGCTAATCTCGTCAAGATGCCAGTTCTTCCCAACTTGATCTATAAATTCAATGCAACTCCCATCAAAATCCCAGCAAGCTATCTTGTGGGTATTGACAGACTAATTCTAAAGTTTATATGGAAAGGCAAAAGACCCAGAATAGCCAACACAATTTTGAAGGAGAAGAACAAAGTTGGAGGATTGACACTACTCAACTTCAACACTTACTATAAAGCTACAGTAATCAAGACAGTGTGGTATTGGCAAAAGAACGACAAAAAGGTCAATGGAATAGAATAGAGAGTCCAGAAATGGACCCACATAACCGTAGTCAACTGATCTTTGACAAAGGAGCAAAGGCAATACAATGAAGTTAAAGATAATTTTTCAACAAATCGTATTGAAACAACTGGAAATCCACATACAAAAAAATGAATCTAGATACTTACACCTTTCACAAAAATTAACTCAGAATGGATCACAGATCTAAATGTAAAAGGCAAAACTATAAAACTCCTAGAAGATAACATAGGAGAAAACCTAGATGACCTTGGGTATGGCAATGACTTTTTAGCTACAGCACCAAAGGCATGATCCATAAAAGAAATAATTGATAAGGTGCATTTCATTAAAATTAAAAACTTCTGCTGTGCGAAAGACAATGTCAAGAGAATAAGATGAGCCACAGACTGGGAGAAAATATTTGCAAAAGACACATCTGACAAAGTACCTTTATCCAAAAGATACGAAGAACTCTTAAAACTCAACACTAAGAAAAAAACAAGCCGATTTAAAAATGGCTCCAAGACCTTAACAGACACCTCACCAAAAAAGATATGCAGGTGGCAAATAAGCATATGAAAAGATACTCCACATCATATGTCACCAGGGAGTTGCAAACTAAAGTAACAATGAGATACCACTGCACACCTATTAGAATGGCCAAAATCCACATTGACAACACCAATGCTGACAAGGATGTGGAGCAACAGGAATTCTCATTCATTGCTAGTGAGAATGCAAGATGCTACAGCAACTTTGAAAGACAATTTGGCGGTTTCTAACAAAACTAAACATGCTCTTACCATACGATCCAGCTGTTGTGTTCCTTGGTATTTACCCAAAGGAGTTGAAAACTTACGTCCACACAACCTGCACACAGATGCTTATAGCAGCTTTATTCATAATTGCCAAAACGTCAAAGCAGCCAACATGTCCTTCTGGTGAATGGATAGATTAAATGTGGTACATCCAGACAGTGGAATATTATTCAGCCCTAAAAACAAATGAGCTACCAAGCCACGAAAAGACAGGGATAAACTTTTAATGCATATTATCAAGTGAAAGAAGCCAATCTGAGAAGGCTATATATGATTTTGTATGTACTGCATGATTCTAACTCTGTGACATTCTGGAAAAGGCAAATTATGGAGACAGTAAAAAATCAGTGGTTGCCATAAGGGGGGAGGCAGAGGGAGGGATGCACAGGCAGAGCACAGAGGATTTTTAGGGCAGTAAAAATACTCTATATGATATCATAATGATGGATACATGTCATTATACATTTGTCCAAATCCATAGAATGTACACCACCAAGAACGGACCGTAATGTAAACTGCAGACTTTGGGTGATTATGATGTGTCAATATAGGTTCATCAATTTTAACAAATGTACCACTCTGTGGGGAGATGTTGATAATGGGGGAGGCTGTGCATGTGTGGGAGCAGGGGGTATATGGGAAATCTCTGTACCTTCTCCTCAATTTTGCAGAGAACCTTACACTACTCTAAAAAAATAAAGTCTTAGTAAAAAAAAAGATACTAGTGACATGATCACAGACTAATTAATAAAAATCTCTGGGATGAGGCTTGGGTACTGTCTATCTTTTTAACCGCTCTTTAGGCGATTTTAAAATACAGCCAGAGTTGAGAACCACACTAGTCCTAGAAAATAATTCTGAATTTGCTCTAATTATTTTCCTTGTGCAAATCAATGAACTTCTAGGGGTCTGAGATTTTCCTCAAACTGGAGGCATTGTAAGGAGACCAGCTAAATATGAATTTACAAGTTGGCACCCTCTGATTGGTTTGTCTGATGATCAGAGACCAGAAACATGTTGGGGTTTCTAATTTCTAAGTGAGAAGGGAAAGTGAGAGGAGCGGTGGGAAGAGTTCTGTCTACTGACAGCCCGCAGGTCAGGCCTGTGCTGGGGATCCAGTGTTCACGACCTCAGTTAATTATCACAACGACCCTTGGAGGTGGGTCCTATTGTGCACATGGAGATTAGTTCTAGATGGGAAAATCAGTGGTTAAGTACTCCTTGAGATATTAGCTAAGATCACCCATCAGTCTGGCTCCTGTGAGAAGGAGAGAGAGCTAGGGTCTGGGCTTGGGGTCATTTAAGATACAAAATAAATGATGATTGTGAGTTTGAAAATCCTCAATGTGGCTCCAAACTCAGAGTTTCAGAACAGTCTTCTCAAAACATCCAAAATAGCTTTTTTACAAAAATCTGAAATCACAGAGAGCGTCCCCCAGAGGCTCTCAGGCTGTATTTTCTGTCCCTTGGGGAGGTGGGACAGGTGGGTGTGGGGACTGAGTGGGCCGGACAGAGTTCCACGGCAGGCTCAGGTACGGTTCCAGGCCAGGGCATCAGATCCCTCCGGGCATGTGCTCACTCTCCTGGGAGCTTGGAGAAGACAGGTTCCTGCCAGAAGACATGCTACTGGAACCCGCGGTTCCCTGGCCGAGAGGGACTGCATTGGCAGGAGGCAGGGCCTGAAGCCCAAGGTTCTGCTTTATTTCCAGGAGGAGCCAAGGGAGCCAACGGGGGGCCTGATGGGGACCGGGTGCCAAGTCTAGCTCTTCTGGCCCAGGGGTTTCCACAGCATGGAGCAGGGGTGAGGGAGAGGCCCTCTCGTTCCTGATCGGCCCCTGTGCCTGAATGAGTGCTGCCTTTTCTCCTGGCACAGGGGTGAGCACGCCTCCTGTGGAGATGGACAGGGCTGCACTCAATCCCAGCTCCACCTCGCAAAATCTATATGACCTCGAGCATGTTCCTCTCCGAGTCTCAGTTTTCCTCATCTGCAAAATGGAAATCATAACATAGGGTTGGGGTATAGATAAATGCCTGACAAATGTCACATCATCATAAACCGTAAACCTCGCCAGAGCAGAAACCACGGTTCCTTCCTCTGCTGACTGCTCGAGGGCGGCTTGGCACTCCACTGGCACACTGGACTGAATAACGTCCAATTTTGGTCTTCAAACCTAAAACACATTAATCCATTTCTGCTCCCTGGTGAGCTCATCCATCAAGCTTCTAGTGTCATGGTGAGGAACACAGATTCTAGAGCTGGAATGTCTAGATTTTAAACCCAGTTCTGCAACTCATTAGCTGAGTGACTTCAGGCATATTATTTAATCTCTTTGCGCCTCAGCACCTTCATCAACAAAAAAAAAATAGTAACATCCTTTACTTTTAGCATTCTTGTTAGGAGAAAACAAATTCACACATGTAAGATACCGAGAAAGGTGCCTGGTGTTTTGAGAGCCTGTTCTTCCCTCTCAAGGACCACTGGGGTTGGGGCCGAGGTGGCAGCTGGAAAGTAAGGGCCTTTCTTGAGGGCTTGCTTCCCTTCAGATCCTGCCCCTGCGATCAGTCGAGGTCCTGGCTACAGCCCAGGGTCCTAGGAGAGCCCCATTTGGTCAGGAGGTAGGCTCCTGTGGCTCAGATAGAGCCTGGAGGGCAGAGAGGGTGTGGGCCACCTTTTAGGGGCTCAGGGGGTGTTTGCTCAGCCCTCCAGAATCCCCTCCAGAATCCCATCCAGATGTGAGGGGAGCGCAGTTGGCTAATGAAGCTGAAAGCAGCATTAAGGAGCCAGGGAGGAAATCCAGACATCTGTTCCCCTCAGATCCTCAACTGGCTCCTTTGTGTTGCTTCTTTGTAAGAATGGGTCCCCCTCCCCCCAGCTGAAGGGGGGACAGAGGGAGGGCAGTCCCAGTGTGGGGGACAGAGGGAGGGCAGTCTGGGGGAGCTGTGATGAGTGACATTCTCCTCCCTTCTATGTGTGCTCTCCAGAGCTGGGATTTTTAATTAGTATTACATTTGGGGGAGCCAGTCCCATTTCTATCTGGGAATGGTGCACTGATCTGATTTTCTTTTAACCAGTTGACACAATTTGCAGCATCCCTCCTCCTCCCTCTCCTTCATTTATCTGTTTATTTTTATCCCGTAAGGAGAGCTATTTCTACCACCTCAACCACGGGGAAAATCAAGGCTGTGGATTATTGTGCTGGATTATTGAGAGTGATAAACAACAGAAAATTTTAACAAAACTCCCACATTTGGCCTCAGGTGCCTGGGTAACTCAGGCCAGTGTAGCTCAGACGCAAGCACCACACAGCTCTTCTCAGGGACAACTGATGTGAAAATCGAAGGAAGTTCAACATCATTTGATTCTTTGGTTTGTAGTGAAGTCAAAGATTGGACACTCATATCCACCAACATTCAGTGTGTTCCCAACCCCTTCTGTCACCGGGCTGAGGACAGAAAGAGGAGTCAGGAGGGAAGGTAACTGATGTTCATATATTGAACACTTATAAATTCCATTCAGTGAGCAACCAGTTCTATATCTTCTTATTTATATCATTGTTCATAATAAAAGCTAATATTTATTGAGCGCTTATATGTGCCAGGCACTATTCTAAGTACCTTTTTATTCTTGCTGTGTTTATATCCTGTGCAATTCAAAGGATAACTGACTTCAAAGCCACATCTTCAAACACAGGTATCTGACCCAAGCCCATGTCATTATCACAATGCTGTACTGTGTTTCCTTTTTTCTATTATTTTAAACTAGTTAGATGTCATAACCCTCATAATGATGGCTATTACCACCATCTTCATAGACAGGCTAGGAAACCAAGTAAGGCCCAGGAAGGTGAAGTAATTAGGTAGCAGGTTAAGATTACTACTGCTGGGCTCCTGCTGCTATTTCCAGAGTAATGTTGATACTCACCAGAGAGTCTGAATGGGCATCATTTCTGTTACTCCTTCAGAGCACGGCGTGACTGTTATGTTCACTGTTGGGTTCCCAGGGCTGAGGATAGTTGCCTGGCATGATAACTATCTGCTGAAAGGGTGAATCCCAAAGCCACATACTGTCTGCTCCTCTGCATGGCTCTAAGCTTTGGGCAGGGCTGTCTGGGCAGAAAGGCTCTGGGGCCTCCAGGGGTGCCTGCCCCACACCCCTGCGAGATTCTCCTCACGGGCAGCTTCCAGACCTGACTCTCACTGCCTCCAGTGTATCTTTCAGTTTGGAAGATACGCAGGGAAATATGTAAGTGAGATAAACATATGCCAATGAAATGAAAATTGCCCAAGCTTTATGTATTTTCATCTTCAGAAACATTTGGAAACCACCATAATTTAATGTTTTCACCAAGGTCCAGAGTGTGTGAATATATTTATTGAATCTAACTCAGTTTTTCACAACTGGTGGGCTTCTGTGATGTCCTGAGTCATGACACATCAAAAGAAAGGTGTATTAAAAGAAATGAAAAAGAGGGCTAGCCCCAGTGGCCTAGCGGTTAAGTTCAGCATGCTCTGCTTCAGTGGCCTGGGTTTGGTTCCCAGATGTGGATCTACACCACTCGTCTATCAGTGGCCATGCTGTGACAGTGGACCCCATACAAAATAGAGGAAGATTGGTAACAGATGTTAGCTCAGGGCTAATCTTCCTCAGTAAAAAAAAAAAAGAAATGAAAAAGAAATATTTCATTCTCTGCATCACCCAGTGTCCATCACACCTGATCTCTAAGGGAAGGGACAATTTTTGTTTGTTTCAGGGTTTCCTTATGCTCTGTTGGTCGTTGTTCAGACATTGGGGGTGACCTGTTCCTCTCTGGGCCTGTCCAGTGTCTTTTCTGGACAGCTGTCTCTCTCTGCCTGCCAGGGTGCCCTTAGTGCTTTCCGGGAAAAGTGGGAAATAGTTGAGGAGGCTAAATGCTCTCCTTCTAGTCTGAACAGGGATTTAGCTTCTCCCTGGTGTCTTCTAGAATGGGGTGGTAGAATCAGACACACTTAGTTTACGCTTCTGGCTCAGTTATGAGCTGGGTGAGCTTGGGCACATCATTAAGCCATTGTTATTATTGTTATTTAATTTGAGAAAGAGATACTGAAATCTAACCCTTAGAGTTGCCAGATGAGGACAAAGGGTAAAAGTACATTCTGCTTTTCCGCTGATGTGCTCTAACTCCAGATGACACTGACCACGTGCCCTGGGGGGGTCTGGGAGTGTGGCCCTAATCCTAAAGCTTTCTGCTCTATTTTAAACATTCCTGCAGAGTTTGCATTGTGTTCCATAATATGCCCATGCTTGGTTGATATAAAATGATGCTCTCTGCCCCCTACAACTTTGGATAGAGAGTCAGCATTCCAGGACAACGGTGTATTGTGTGCATTCTGCAAAGCCCTGTGACCTTTGGCATCAGCTGCCTGTCACCACCACCCAGTCCTCTTCCGTTTCAAAGGCATGGGTGTCTGAGAAAGCGTCAGCACGGTGCCTGGGGCTTAGCAAGGCCTCCTTAATGTTGCTTGAAAATAATCTCTGGAATAAAGGCTGAAGAGGTCAGCAGGTAAAGGGCTCTTTGGAGAATACCTGTTTGCCCTTCTCCTGCCCCCAGACCTGCTGCCTCTCGGCTTCTATGTGGTTCCAGCCTCCCCTGGGGTCCAGGCACTTGCTGCTTATTGAGTTTGTCAGCATTTCCCCCACGGATGTCAGACTGACTAATTAGCCTTCCCTGCCTGATTGCTGAAGCCACGGGGCTCTGCCAGGCCAGCACTTTTTCACATGGCAGCTGCTGAGGAAAAGCCAGGCCGAGCCCTTAACCCTACCTTGTCATCTCTGGGGTAGGGATGGGTCTATGTTTTGTGAGTACGTACGGGCTCACATGCAGGTGGATGTGGGTGTATAGTCCCATTGGCTTGAGGGATATGGACTGTGGGCTCTCCTCATGGACCCAGCAGATGTTTCCCCGGATGGTCAGGGCTGGTCAGAACACTTGGAACAACTTAAGCCAAAGATTTTCATCAATATTGAGGATAATTTAGAGGGGGAGTGGTGTCAGGTAACTGTAACTATTTACTTTTACTCCCAAATTTTATTTAAATTTCTTTTTCTTACCATCTAACTTGGGCTTTTGGTTTGAAAGAAATCAGGGTCAGTTAGAAAAAAAAGGTCAGGCTGGGGATCCGGTAGTTCTTTCTCCCTCTCGTGTGCATTGTATATAAGTTTCCTCAGGTTAGAAGTGGGTCATGTCATCAGTAATCTCCTGTGCTTTCTTAGCTCACACCCCCTGCTGTTAATATAGGACCTCAGCCTGCTCCAAAAGCCCTCCGAGCATTCCTGGGTGTACCTAGGGAGCATCCCGTGAGAGCGCATAAACGGGCCTGCTCTGCTGGGCACTGCTGCTGCTGGGTCATCTGTGTATTTGCATGTCTGCTGGACATGGCTGTGTCCATGGCACACTGCCCCTTCTCCACGCCTCCGCTGCCGTGTCCCACAGAGCACCACAGTCTCGCTCCGTGAACACCTCCCTCCCACTGAGACATCGCTAATGCCCCCAGATGTTCTGAGGTGCTAACGCGTGGTGGTCTGTGGCACAGTTGGAGAGAATGGCTGTAACCACTTTGTGCTTCCCCAAAGCAGTCCTGCCTGCACCTGCTGCCTTAAAGAGTGGTCAGGCATAGAGTGCTCTCAATGTTTATTTCAGGTCCTCTCTCCCCAGGGGACCAGGATAGTATGAGGTTGGAATCTGGGAAATGAGTTCAAACTGATTGGGATTTGAGGCCAGATTCTCCAGTTGAGTAGCTGTCTATGCTAGAGGAAGTTCTTTACTTTTTTGAACTTCAACACCTTTATTTGTGAAACAGTACTAAAACAGTAGTACCCGACTCAGGACTGTTTAGAGGTTAGATGAACTAATGAATGAAAAACTACATGTAAGTAGTAATGCTCTGTAATGTTAGCTGATGTTAATTAGCTAATAGGCCCAAATGATACAGCACAGGGGCTGGGCAAGGACAGGGCCAGGTGACAGATTCTACACTATCGGCAGAATCACACCTCCTCTCTCACCTTGGGGACTTGGCATTGGGTCAAGCTTTTCCTTATCTCCCTCTTTCCTTAGGAAGTTCACTGCCTGGAAGCTCTTCACTTCTCATAATGATCTCCTAATGGGAATCACCAATTCTCCAAGCATTCTTCAAACGTTCAATCTCAGACAGGTTTGAGTCCCACAGCTGATAAAGCTGAGGCTCAGGATGGGATCATGCTCCCCATCATCCGACTGTATCTATTTGTCTACCTGTCTATGCATCTGTATACACATGTATGTAGCTATTTGCTATATACACACATACACATGCACATAGACACACACATATAATTATGGCTACTGAGTTCTTTAATATTGTGGCTTAAAAATCTCCCCTGTGAGCAGAGTTGTGTAGCAGGCTCCATGAAAAGATACCAATGAAGGACTTGGTTCCCCATTCTCAAGAAGACTTATCTGAATGGGGCATCAGAGAACCTACACTTGCCTCTTGGAAGACCTAGCCTGATAACAAAGGCATGATATTGCATATCTTGGAGAAGAGTGTTTTTCCAGAACAATCTGTGAGAGCCATTGTGAATACACTGAGGTTCTCTGAAAGCAGGATTCTCCAGCAGACCCATTTTAGCTCTAACATTCCTGGCAATGAGCACATATATTTCCTTCCATCCCCCAGCTCCCTTGCCACATGACAGAACTTTCTACCATTTAAATGACCTGCTATGTTAATGAAGAAAGTGGCTCAGGTGAATAATGAACCCAGACAGGATAGAACTTGGTTTCGGGTGTGGGATTTGGGTATCTTCTGGGGTTACTAGAGTTCTGAAGTCTTCAGCATTCCTGGGGTATGGGAAGTAAACACTCCCTTGCATCTCTTCCTACATCTTATACTCAATCCTTACCTGAAACTCAGGTGCTGTTCTACTTGGAGAGGCTGACAGTTCTGAGTGAGGTCTGATCTGAGTCAGGACTGGTCCAGAGAAGTGACTGTGTCCTCTAAAACACATTTCCAGCCATTTTCCCACACCTGATTGATGATGTATGGGTGCTTGATACTCTCCTACAGGCACTCTAGATTAGATAGGCTATGGTGTATACACAATTCCTTTGACACTATATGTAATTCTATTCCTTCTCTCCTACTCAAGGAGGCTATGGGCAGGTGTTATGAAAATAACCTTGGGAAAATCCTTGGGAAAATCCTATAAAGAATTTGAAATCCTTGGCAATGGCCATGTGATGGATTTTTCCTTTCTAAAGGAAAAATAATTAAATTTATAATAAATTATGACCATTGTTCATAAACAAGGTAGCCTGGGGCCAGTGCATCCTATAAATTACATGCATATCTACTTTGAGGGAAAATGGAGAATTTATATGCACCCAATGCTTGAGGCCTCATGTTTAGGCAAATTTTTATGCACACATGCATGCATGTGCACATACGCACATCTTCAGATAGGTTAAGAAAAAAGTTGTGCTTCTGTATTTTTTAAATACAGCAGAGTGTGGTAATGTAATTCACCATGGGGGGTTGTTGATTTCCTCTAGAGGCCCACAGTCTTTTCCTGGGATCCCCAAATCGAATGTTGTCAGGAGTTGGGCAGATGACTGTTACGTGAATCAGACTACGGTAAGACAAGAGGGAATGGTATAATTCCACATCTAGAGGCAGTCAGAATCAAACCTGAAAAACTGCTGGCCAAACCTGCACGGGTTCCTCTGAGCCGGAAACCACCAGGATCTCAGACCCCGCCCTACCCCGCTGCAGGGCACCCCGGCCCGTCCTCCCCGATCTCTCCCTCCTCTGCTCCCCTCCTGCTGGGTGTCCGCAGGGTTCTAGTTCTTTCACCATGTCACCCTGCACAGTTACCTTGTTGTTCAATTACACTTTGAGCTGAGGCAGGCAGAGGTGGACTTAAATTTCAGCTCCACCAATTTCTGGCCATGTGGCCTGGCTGTTTACATTCTCTGAATTTCAGTTTCCTGATCTGTAAACGTGGAATAATAATGCCATCTTCATGGGCTGTTTAAGGATACAATGATAATATATAGCACTTAGCACAGTGCCTAGCACATGACATAGCTTCAATAATGCTGGTTATCATTACTGTTGTTAATATTTACTACTCACCCACTCATTCGTTCAGCAATCAGACATTATCCTCCGTGTCTGTACATCCCTGTTCACTGGCACTGAGGAGGAGCACAATGTTAGCTGAAAGAATCAAATCAAAGGGAACAAATTCCTCCTTAGGTTACAGGACATGCCAGGAGTCAGCACTCACCTTGCTTGGGTCAAAGGCCAGATCTAGGCTTGGAAGGGGGAGCTGGGATTTGGGGGGCAGGCATCAGGTAGGGCTAGCTAGCTGGAGACTAGGCTCCCCTGGGTCCTTGGCTTCATTCTGAACCCCACCTTGACTGCTTTGCAGATCACAGATCATGTCCATGCATGGAGTGGAGAGGGTCAAGGTCACCTCTGCAGACCTCTGTGCTGCCACACAACCCTGGGCATAGGCATTGGAAGACAGAGGCTGTGGCCATTTAAATGCCCTGAGCATTTTCACCCTTGTGTCCTGTTCTTATGGAAACCCCTGGGTGGGTTGGGGGCCACCAGCTCTTCTGTCCTCCCTCATGTCTCTCAGACTCCCGCACTGACCCCCAGAGCCTGCTCCAGCTCTGGCATCCTTCAGAGCAGCCTTCCCTTCACAGCACAATACCTCTACCTTCAGCCCTCTTTCTTGCTTTCTCCGCTGATGATTTGTGTAGTTAATGAGCTTTTTCCCCCCTCTTCTCTAATTACGTGACTCTGGGGTCAAATTTAGTAACCACCCAGCTATCTATGTACACACCACTGGGCTTCTCAGCTCTTCCTCCCGAAGTTCTTCCATGACCCCTTTATTTTTCACTGTTGCAGCAAACAACATATGTCTTGGAGAGTATGGTTATTTCCCTAATAAGGAGTCTCAGTATGGAGAGACACTGCTGTTGAAAGTAAATAATTAACAAAAGCATTGTTGGGATTCTTGGCCTTAAGACCGAGTATTTGGCAGCTTGGTTAATGCTCATCTGGAGTTGTCTAATATTCTGTGGGGTTTTCTTGCTATTAAAATGGAACCTGATAATAATGATGCCTGCAAGGAAGAGTCCCTCCCTGTCAATCGTATTGATCATAGAACTCCGCATCTCAGTTGATTTATTAAGTCCTTCTTGAACATTTGTTGAACCCGGTATTGTGCTATTTGCTCTAGGGAAGTGGCCGGGGAGCTTCAAAGGAATAGACGCTCGAGCTCCACCCCAGGATCTCTGTAGCTGTTGGGTGCTACACAGGGCTGGGCCCTCCTGTAGCCGTTATCTCACCTCCAAGGTTCTTTCCCTTGAGTTTCTTAAATTCTAAGTATAGATGCAGATTCTGAGGCTCAGAATCAAAGTTATACAGCCAGGAAGTGGTGGGGCTAGCCTCGAACCCAAATATCTCTGGCTACAAGACCCATACCTTTTGCAACCTATCAAGCCATTTATGCCAGGGAAAGACACATGCCATGTATAATTAAATGGCAAATCCTTGCTTCTGGTTCAGTAGGCATTTAGAAGAGAGAGGAGGAGATGGGCGGAGTTTGGAGAATTCAGCCACGATTTTGCTGAGGAGGTAAGACTAAAGTGGGTCTTGAGGGATCCCTGTGATGAGCTTGGACAGCCCAGCAGATAGTGCTTCTTCCGTTCCTGGGCAAAATGAGAGCATTTCCCAGGTTTGACTTATCCTTTCATTATAAACAGGTGTGTGTTGAGGCGAAGAAGGTGAATGGGGTTGACAGTTCACTTCCCAGGCTGGGTCCCCTGGAATTTTTGATCCTCTAGGGGATCATTTGCATCCTCAGCCTTGCAGGTTTAGAACTTCAGCTTTTTCAATTGGCTAGGCATTGAGGTTCTGGGGGATGGATTTGCTGTGGCCAAACAGGACTCTGCTCCCAGGGGAATGAGGCATGTGGTGGAGCGTGCTGATGTGGAAATTTACAACACAAGGTCTCTCCAGCCACATGCACCTCCAGCCACATGCACCACATAGTCTCCTGGGGAGCGGAAGGGCAGGGAGGGGAGTGGTGCTTGAGAAGGTCCCCATCATAGATCAGAATATTCCCTGGGCAGCCCAGAAGAGGAGCAGCGGGGGTTGGCTATTCCCCAGGAATATTGCCTCATATTTATCCCGAAGATACTTTAGCCTCATTCAGAAGTATTTGTTATTAGAATCAGACCACCCATTCAACAGGGCAAAGATACCTCAGAACTTTCTTTCTTTTGTCTTTCTGCACTCCATCCAATATGTTATGACAACTTTATTAAGGTAATTTGTAATTAATCAGATACAACGTATCTCACTAATTGCACTTTTATCTCCTCGATGGGTCTTTATTTTTTATTGTGGTAAAATACACATAACAGAAAATGTACCATTTTAACCATTTTTGAGTGTACAGTTCTGTGGCATTAAGCACATTCACGTCATTCTGCAACCATCACCATCATCCGTCTCCAGAACTTTTTAATCTCCCCAAACTGAAATGCTGTATTCATGAAACTCCAACTGGCCATTCCCCCTCCTCGAGCTCCTGGCATCCTTGGTGGGACTTGAGACACCCTAGGAAAGAACTCCTCAAGGGTGTGTAAGTCTTGCCTGGGGATCATGTTTAAACAGTCTTAGACCTCTCCTTCACAGATTCTGATTCCGCAGGTCTCGAGTACCGTCTGGGAGCCTGAGTCTCTGTGATACTAATGCAGGAGATCCATGGATCTTATGGCTCGAGGAACATCGAGGCTGTTCACTTGATCCTGATACTACATCAACATTCTCTCAGCTCTAAAAGCCTACCTCCACCTGAAAGTCCTCCTGGACTGATGAGCAATGAAGTAATGCTCCCTGGCCAATGGATTCAGAAGATGCGTGATTCCTCTCTCTTCTCACCAGATGCTCTCTGGCTTCTTTCTGGACATACGAAGAACACCAATTTCTGAGCCTGTGAAATATTTATCCTCTCCTTTCTGCCTCCTTTACAACCACTCTGCTGCAGGGCTGTTTTCTTGACGGCCCCTTGAGGGCTGTAGTAGGGGTAGTTTAAAATGATTTGTATATTTCCACTGACTCAAAGTTGGGACAATTCCAGAAAAACCTGAGCTCCTTGTGTGCATGTGTGTGCATATAGATACTCATAGTTATACTTCTACTTTGTTAAGTCAGTGATGCTCAAAGTGTGGTCCCTGGGCCAGCAGCATCAGTATCATCTGGGAACTTGTTAGAAGCGCAAATTCTTGGGTCTCATGCTTGACCTGCTGAAACTCTGAGATGAGACCCAGAAATCTGTGTTCTAACAAGTTCTTCAATGATTCTGATGTGTAAGAACATGTGAGAACCACTGCTTTAGATACATTGCCTAATTTAACCCTCACAAAAGTGCTGAGAGTATCCCTAGTAAAGAGAAGACAAGGAAACTTAGAAAGGTTAAAGCTAAGGGGTTCCCAGGTCCCCTCAAAATCCCAATGCCAACCGATTTGGGGGCTCTGGGGATCCAGACAGATAGCACTCCAGTACACTTCCCTTCCTTGCCTAGCAGCCAGGTGCTCCCTATGGAGAAAGGTTCCCTAGGCCTTTGCAAACACAGACAGGGAGAGGCCAGAAGAACATGCAAATGGAAGTAAAGGGGTTGGTGTCAGGGGCCGTTTGTGCAAAAAGCAGCAGGAAAGCATCTTCCCACTTTCCTTTTGTCCCACGTGTAGCCAGCTTGCCCACCCCAGAGGGGACCCTTGGCTTCTTTTGGCATCAGCAGCTGGCTGTGCTCTGCAGGAGGCGTCGGCCGAGGATCTGTCTGGGAAGTGTCATTACTCAGGGTGGGCGTGCTCCGTGCATGGCAGGGTAAAGGGGAGCACAGAAGGCCAGCTGTCGGCTCTGGGACCGTGCAAAGTTTGGCGCCAGTGCCATTTGGTCTCTGCTGCTGTGTCTGTGACCCCAGGGAACTGCAGCATTTGCTGCTCGTAAGCCAGCTGTTTATGGTGCCTCTGAACAAGCATAAAATCCCTTGCTAGCTGTTTTCTTTATCCTTTAAAGTTTGCTTTGATTAGTGCGAAGTTTGTTAATGGAAAATCAACGTGTCTTTCTGACTTGGGCTCTGGCGGAGAGGCTGCCGGGCGCTGGATTATTGTCTTACATTTTTCTCCCGGTCTGGCCTGGGGTTCAGATGAGTGGTGGTGAATTCATTCAGTCAATATTAGGGGTCTCCTGTCCTGTTTCAGGCAAGGCTCTAGGTGTGAGGATACAGCAATGAGCAAACAGCCCTGCCCGCATGGAGCTTATCTTCTAGAGGAGGTAGACAGAGGTTTTTAAATTTGTAATAGATTGTATGAAGAAAATGAGACAGAGCGATATTGTATCAGGTCTCTATTGCTGCCTAACACATCATCCTAAAACTCAGTGGTTTAAAACAATACCTATTCAATTTGCTCACGAGTCTACAATCATGGCTGAACTCGGCAGGGTGGCTCTTTTGCTAATCTTGCTGCCGGTCACCTGTGTGGCTACATTTTCCTGGCAGGTTGGGGTGTCTGGGGTCAGCCAGATCAGCAGGGCCTTGCTCTCTTTGTGTAGTCTCAGGGCTTCTCCCTCTCCATGTGGCTTCTCCTCCTAGTCTCTCCAGGAGGGGAGCTGGACTTCCTACACAGGGCCTCCAGGCTTCCACCAGCACCAAAGTGGAAGCTGCCAGACCTTCTTAAGGCACAGCATCGCCTCTGCCATATTCTTTGGTTAAGACAAGTCACAGGACCAGCCTAGATTCAAAGGGATAAGACTGTGTAAGGCATGAACACTGGGAGGCGTGATGGGTTGGGGACCACAATTTAAAGGGCTATCCCAGATACACTAGACGAGATGGTGGTTAGACTGATGAGGTGGGGGTGGGGTGTTAGGTGGGCTGGTCGGGGAAGGCCTCTCTGAAGAAGCGACATTTGAGCGGAGGCCTGCCTGACAGTGTGGAGCCAGCAGGTGAAGATCTGGGGGATGAGCATTCCCATCAGGACAGTATGACTTTCTCTACCATAACGCCCTCCTTACCTTCTGCTTCCCAGGCTGGAGCTGGATGAAGACCCCCTATTTGATAGAGATTGGGGAAACAGAAGGAAGAAACTGGAGGGAGGAACACCAGTGTGCCTCTGCGTCATGGATCCCTCATTAGTCAGCAGGGAGGGACCAGGGGAACCGAGATTGAAGGAACAGCCTGCTTCATGGGCGCCTCTGAAGAACAGACGCTGAGCCACAGGCCCTTTGCAGGGAATGAATGGAATATGGGGCTTCAACTCTAAAGAAGCTATTTGTATCCTCTTGGTGGCACCACTCAGAATGTGGTCCAACTGCTCCAGAATGACTGGGACCTTGTTAAAATGCAGATTCTCAGGCCAGGTCCCAGATGGATTGATCGGAATCTGTGGGAGATAGACACCAGGAACGGATATTTTCGTAGATGCTCCCCAATGATTCATGTGTTCATTAAAGCTCAAGAAGCACTGCCTTAAACCTTTTGTGGCTGCAGATGGAGTTACAAGTGAATTGCTTGGAAATGAACTATAGAATCAGTCTTTGAGGTCCAGCTCAAATGTCACCTCCTCCAAGAAGCCTTCCCGATTCCCTTGGGATGAACCTGTTCTCATGTGTACGGGGGTATTTAGTGTACAGCATTAAGATGATCTGGTTACACATCCTTTGCTCTTGGCAGACTGAGAGCTCCTGATGGTGGGAACACATTTTATTTGGGTTTCTGTCCCTGGTGATGGCATACAGTAGGTAGAGTAAGTGCTTGCAGTGAATGAATAAATGATGGAGGGAACACCTCGTCCAATCCACTCCTTTTACAAATGAAGACTCGAGTACTTAAGAGGTGAGGCGATTGGTTCAAAGCCACAAGGAAAATAGTGCAGAACTAGGATTAGTGCCTAGGCTTCCAGACTCACCATCCAGTGCTCATTCCTCTCATCCGGGCCAACTTCTTCCTTCAGGTGACAGATATTGGTTTCATTTAGAAATTAAATCTTGACAGTTTTCCCACCCTTCTCCCAACTTCACTGTACGGTGTGGAAGGAAAGTCACATCCGGTTCAGATCCTCCTTCGCTATCCTCACTCTGGCCCGAGCTGGAGACACGGGCAGGCCTTCTGGAAGAAGAGCTCTGAGGAACACCCTCAGACCTGACCCCCAATGTTAGCAGGACACGGGTTGACACTGCTTCTCTCCACTTTCCTTCAGTTTACAGCCTGCAAACCCCATTTGGTGAGCATCCACTGGGGCCTCCTTGGAATGAATGTAAATGATGCTTAGGGCGCCTCCATCTTCATTGTGGGCGGCAAAGGGCTCAGAGTGGGATTTGCATATTGCTAATTACAGTTGATTCCAACGTTAGAGAAAATCATTGATCTGTTTATAACTTACAGTAATTTGCAAAACAATTCCTTCTGGCCTCTTCTTTCTTGCTAAAAATATGTCGTTATTTTTTTCTATACTTTTTTGAAGGAAAAATGACCTAGGCATTATCCATGAAGAACTAGCCTCTCTGTTTGCCTGAAAGAGGTAAATATGTGAAAATCTGGAACTGTGAGCTAAGAATCTTTAAATCGTATTCGGTGCCCACACATCGCAAGTGTGCAATCAGTCTTTGGATGAAAGAAGAAACTGGAAACGTCCTTGCATGGAATATGTAATTAATACAGACGCTGTGGGCATCTGCTGAATCTAGGACCTTCCTTTCTCCTCTCATGTGTGGTGTAGCAGTGGGGGGCACAGCCCCTGGAAGCAGGTGGTCCAGGTTGGAATCTGGATCTTCCGCTTACTACCTTTGTGACTTTGGACAGACATGCCTTTCTGTACCTGGCATTTCTCCCTTGTGAGGTGGAAAGGCTAGCAGTTCCTCCTTCCCCAGATTTGATAGCAAGATCGAATGAGAGGATGTGGGTAGAGTGCCTACCATGTGGTAAGTACTAAATTAATGTTAGCAATTACCTTGTTTTGGTTGGAGGAGTTGTTTGTTTTGATTCAATGGGTGAATTGTTAGTTCCCAGCTGGACACCTATAAGAGACGAAAGAAAGGCTCTCTGGTGTGGACTGAGGGTCTTGGCAGACAGAGGACACAGCAGTTCCCTGTGGCCCTGATGGGGGGCCAGCCTCTGCCAACCTGCCCAAAGGAGTCACATGAGCAGTGGGAAAAGAGTTACCCCGGAGGGTGTTAATTTGGGGAACTGTGGCTTAGTGGAAAGAGTCTTGGATTTGAGGGGCTTGAGTCATGACTCTGCACTTACTGTGTGATTTTGGGACAGTCACTTTATATCTCTGAGCCTCAGAAGGGAGAAAAATGGAGATCCTTGTGCCAATCTTGCAGCCAGGACCAGGACTAGGGTAGGAAAAGTCAAGCACTTGCCTTAGGTGCAAAAAGCAGGGAGGCACCAAAACCTCACTAATCAAGATAAATAATATTTTAATGTAACATTAAAAAAAAATCAAAATCAGTGCATCCCATCCTTCTCATTTAGACATGGCCCTGAGTGGACAGTAGCCGATGTGGCCCTCACTTGGGCTGCCCTGTCTGGAACTTCTCTTCTCTCCACTCTAGAGAAGTGGTTCTCAAAGTGTGGCTCCCACTGGCAGCATCAGCATCACCTAACTTATGAAAATGAAAATTCTTGGGCCCCCTTCCCAGACCTACTGAATCAGAAGGTGGGGCCCAGCAAATTGCTGGTGAGAACTGCTTCTTGGGGGATGAGGTCTTCTCTCTCCAGGTTAGGACAATATCCCTGTTTCCTTCTGACCCATTTGGTCTGTAATGAAATTGTCAACGTTCTAAGGGTTAGCAAATGATTCCCCTTTATCCTCCTAGTCCCCTGGGCACCTCCTTCTGCTCCCACCCCTAGTTAGTCTGTAGATCTTGAATGAACCGGAAAGAGAGCTGTTTCCTTCCAGCGAGGAGCTGCAGCGAGAGAAGGTATTACACAAAGCACCGTCTCTGTTTCTCCAGGCTTAATGCCTTGCTCAATTGTCTTTAATTTTCTTGTCAGAACAGACAGGTTAAATATCACATCTCATTCTCCCACCACCAGCATTGCCTGGAGTCCTGGCCTGCGAAGCTTGTGCTGGAGTTAAATATGTTTCAGCTGTTGCTCTTGTTTTTTTCTTTTTAAAGAACCAAGGAAAGAGTAAACATGTTTTTTTCTCTTTTCCATTTAAGTAAATATCTTTCTTCATTTCTAAAAAGCTCCTCGCTCTAGTGGGTTTGCGAACTTAATTAATCCTGTCAGCTCTCAGTTTGCACATCCTCAGAAGAAGCATTGGAAAATAGTCTCTCTGCCTCGTCCACTCTGCCTGAACCCCCAGCTAGTCCTGCTAAAAGCCATTTCTGCATAAAAATGCAATCATCCTTTGGTCACACACACAGCTGGGAGAATGTTCGGTTGTTAAAATGTAATTGATTAATTTGTATTACGCAGGTTCCATTTCTTTCTCTGTTGATGAAGACAGCTTTATCTCCAACAGTGCTGCCCAAAAGATGGAAATGTTCTGTATCTGTGCTGTCCAATACGGCAGCGACTAGCCACAAAGGGAGCACTGGAAATGCGGCTTGTGCAACTGAAGAACTGAATTTTAAACTTCATTTAATTTTAATTAATTTAAATTTAAATTAGAAAAAGCCATATGTGGCTACTGGCCACCGTTGTGGACAATGTAGGTCTATGAATAAGATCACTCCTGGTTAGCAGGGAAGGAGCCCCAAACGCTGCTCTGCAGAACCCCTGGACACCCCGCGAAGGCTTACAGGTCTCCACCAGGGGGAGTAGGGAGGGGTGGTTAGTGTCCCTCAAGGTCGCCCCAAATGCTCCAGATCCTCTTCCACCAAGGGCACCCATTACTCTCAGGTCATTGACTGGTTCTCCCAGCTCTCAGTGGTCTCTAAGCACATCTGGCCATGGGGTGCCCAAACACATCTGGAGGCGAGGGGTAGGTCCCCTGAGCCACAGGTCGGGAGCTCTAGAGCTGGCAGCCCAAATCCCTGGGACCATAAGATGTTTGTACTCCTTCCTTAGTCGCTTTGGGTCTGGGAGTTCCTCCTTTGGAGCACAGGCCCGTTGATGAGCTGCAGGGAGAGTAATGGACCAAAGGTGCTTCGCCTTTCAGGCTCGAGATTCTGACGTAACCAGGGAGCTGGTATCAGGAGGCTGAATTCAACCAGGAATCAGAAACCACTGTGAGTTTTTACAATGCTGGACATTTAACACAATGTGATGGGGAAGCTTCAAGCCAAAAGGGATGGTGAGGCAACCCAGGGATTAGCAACAGCAGGAAGTAATTGTCTTCTCCCCAAGCCAGGCTGGAGGGTCTGCGGGAAGAAGTGGCGTTACCAGAGCCCAAGATTGGGGGCGGGGGTGTCACCTGGTAGAAACTGGAGCCATGGGGCAGTTTCTGACGGAAGCAGGAGCCAGAAGGGGAGCATCTCTTGCTGTAGAAGCTTGCTTGGATAGAGAAGGAGGGGGACAGACACTTTGCTTCTCCCTTGCTCCCGCCCTCCAGTCTCCACTAATGCTTCCCAGCGGCCAAACCAGCTGGAAGCGAGCTGACATAGGAGCCTGGGAAAGGCTCCTCCAGGGTCTTCTGCTGCAGAGAACAGAGCAGGGGAGGGGTCAGGACTGGCCCAGGGTCCGTGTGTGTAAAATGTGAGGTGCTACCCTTTCCCGAGCACAAAGTTACAGAGGGCAAGAACTGTGTCCTCTTTCACCCGGCTTCCTGCCCCTGTCTCCCCTCTGCCACTCCCAAGTATGCCAGTTCAGAGCACACTTAGAGTGGGTGTCAGTGGTGTTGATGGAATAGACCTCTTAAAAAGGATGCTGGTTGTGCCGGCCCCTTGGTGTAGTGAAGATTGGCACGACTGGCTTTGGAGGCTAGGATTCATGGGCCGGACCCTGGGTGTGGACCTACACCACTCCTCAGCCAAGCTGTGGCTGTGACCTACATATAAAGCAGAGGAAGACTGGCACAGATGTTAGCTCAGGGCTAATCTTCCTCAAGCAAAAAAAAAAAAAAAATGAGGAAGATTGGCAACAGATGCTAGCTCAGGGCTAATCTTCAGCAAAATAAATAAATAAATAGTTTGAACTAAATTATTATTTTTTATTATGAATTATTTTTTCAACTTTTAATTGAAAAATTTTACCACAATTAAAAAAACACATAACATAAAAGTTACCATTTTAACCATTTTTGAGTTCGGGGCATTACAGATGTTTACACTGCTGTCCAACCAATCTCTGGAACTCTTTTCATCTTACAAAAGCCATTGCCCTTCCCCCAGCCCCTGGCAACCACCATTCTACCTCCTGTCTCTACGAATGTGACTGCTCTGGGTACCTCTGAACTGAATTATTTTTGAAGTGACTGCCAAACTGGAGTTTCTGTGATTCAATCTTAAAAGTCTGTGTAGTCAAATGTCCCTGAGATTGAAAACAAAACAGAAAAGATCATGTGAGTAGGATTGCTGTGCCTGGATTTTTCCTTTCAGAAATAGAAGGAAAGAAGTTCAGAAAGGCCTGCTGCTGACAGGGTGGGCTCCTTCTGGCGGAGTTCTTCACCTGGCAGGTGTCCCAAGCCTTCATTCTGGAGGGATCTACATCCACTAGATTGCTGTCTTTTCCACTGACCAGGATTATCGGACAAAAGAATACCAGAGGTACCCAGTGATTCTCCAGGGTTCCCCACGTAATTTCTCTTGCCCATTGTGGAGCAGCAACCCGATTTCCCTTTGGATCAGTCACCTTCCCTTGGGTCATCACCCCAGCTGGTGCTCTGACCTCCTTTTCTGCCTGTTGGTTCATCAGTGTGAGGAGACTAGAATGGCTCAGCCACCATTCAAAGGACTCGTGACTGAGGTTTGAGACATACAAGTGAATCTATCCCAGGTCAACCTGGTTTGGATGTATGTAAAATGCTCAGTTTTGTTTTGCTTTTATACAATTTTCTTAGCAGCTTTATTTGTAATAGCCAAAAACTCTGTGGCAGGCAGAATTCTAAGATGGTCCCAAGAGTCCTGGCCCCTGGTATACATACAAATTTCCAAATTATTCAAACACCAGTCTAGGTACTACTGTGAAGGGATTTGGCAATTATTAAGGTCTCAAATCAGTTGAGTTTAAGACAGGGAGATGATCTGGGTGGGCCTGACCTAATCGCACAAGCCCTTGAACTCTGGACCTAGGTCAGAAACTGGGAAAGTCAGGGATCTGAGGCATGAGGGGGGGTCCGCGCCTGAGAAGTTCTCTGCTATTGGCTTGCAGATGGAGGGAGCCACGTGGCAAGGAATGGGGGCAGCCTCTGGGAGCTGAGAACAGCCCCTAACTGAGCCAGCAAGAAAACAGAGACTTCAGTCCCACAACTAGAAGGAACTACTTGGGGGTGGATTTTCCCCTGAGAGGTCCAAAAAGGAGTGCAGCCTGGCTGATACCTTGACTTCAGCTTAAGATACCCTGAGCAGAGAAACCTGGCCCCACCGGGCCTGGACTTCTGACCTACATAACTAATACCAAGAAATGGATATTCTTTTCAGCAGCTAAGATTATAGTAATTTGTTATGCCTAAAATATTTAGTTTTTGATAAATATAAAAGGCTTTAGCTCAAGACCTGGCATAAAGTAAATTCTCCTTAAGTAGAGAGGGCTGTGGTCTGTTATCTAACTGAATTATTTGTGAAAAAATTTACTTTTTTAATTGAGATATAATTGACATATAACCTTGTATTAGTTTAGGTGTACAATATAATGATTTGATATATGTACACATTGTGAAATGATAACCACAATGAGTTTAGTTAACATCCATCAGCAGAAAGTTACAATTTTTTTCTTGTGATGAGAACTTTTAAGATCTGCTGTCTTAGCAGCTTTCTAATACACAGTCCAGTACTGTTAACAACAGTCACCATGCGGTACATTACATCCCCAGGACTTATTTATTTTATCGCTGGAAGTTTGTGCCTTTTGATCACCTTTACCCATTTTCCCCTTCCCTCCCCCAAGCCTCTGACAACCAAGAACTCTGTATCTATGAGTTCTATTATTTTATTTTTTTAGATTCCACATGTAAGTGAGATCATACAGTATTTGCCTTTCTCTATCTGACTTATTTCACTTAGCGTAATGCCCTCAAGGCCCACCCATGTTGTTGCAAATGGCAGGATTTCCTTCTATTTTACAGCTGAATAATATTCTATTGTGTATATATATATATATATATATATATATGTATGTGTGTGTGTGTGTGTATATATATATATATCACATTTTCTTTATCCATTCATCCATTGATGGACACTTAGGTTGCTTCCATGTCTTGGCCATTGTGAATAATGCTACAGTGAACATGGGATGCATATATCTTTCCATTTAACTGAATTCTTGTATCATCATTATACATAAGTAGTTAAGGTATTAATACAATTGATTATATAATTAATAATTGGATTGAAAATAATTAACTCTATGAGGAATTGAGTCCCGGGGAGGATGGTTGACAAGCTCAAAGACTCACAGCTTGTCAGTGCCAAAGTTGGGACTAGATTCCAGGACTCCTAAACTCTAGTGTGATGCTCTAATACCCACTCTCCTTTAATGGTATTTTGGAGTTTCAGGGGTTCCTGAGGAGGACAAGGTGAGGCTATCCCTTCCTGGGGCTTCTTCTAGAGGCATTAAGCACAGCCGGTAGGCATGCAGGGGCCTAGGCCTATCTAGATGGGGAGGCTGGTTATCTTGATTCTGTTCCTCAGCGGGGAAGCCACCACCAGCTGCAGCTACAGAAAGTTCTGGGCAGGTGTCTGCAGGGATTGTGGAGAAAAGATTGGGTGCTGTTAGGGATGGCACCTGTCTGCCTACAGGTTGCAAATGCTACTTATATTTCTATTTATAGCCTGACAATCGACTGTGCTCTCTTGCAGGAATGGATGGAAGCCCAATCAAGGGGTCCACAAGGGAAATTCTTCAAGGAATCTATTCTCATCTATTTTACTCAAGGAAATTCCTACACTGAAGGCCAGGATCATCCCTGTTCCAGGTGATTAGGTGGGAACTGAAATCAGCCTCAGGGGAAGGGGTAATGTTCGGGTCATTGCTAAAATCTGGGCCTTGGAGCAGAGATGATGAAACTGGGGCTTTGCGGGATTAAGCTGAGATTATTTGGAGTGAGGAGACAGAGGCAAGCTGGCTCCCTAGACTCTGATCCATCTGTGCCTCCACCACAGGGTTCTGACGCAGGCAGGGCTGCCCCCTTGGGGGCTCTATTCGTGTCTGAAGAGCCCTGGAATGTTCCAGTTGGAAAGGACCTCACAGATCTGTTAGTCCAACCCTCTCACTGTACAGGGGGGAAACTGAGGCCAATCTGAGGTGACACAGACACCGGATGGCAGAGCCAGGACAAGAACTGAGTGTGTAGCAGCAGATGGAAGACAGGCCATCTGCAATGGAGGAGAAGCTGCTCTTCTGGAAGCTCTGGGCAATACCCCTGTTAGTCTGGAGAGGGACTCTCAGCCATCCTTGTTTGTTTTGACCTACTCATTGGGAATTTGCAATCATCTGAACCTGGAACTCATAGACCTTGTTAAGAAACAGATTGAAGTAAGTAACATGGGTGGTAGGTAGTTAGCCCAAGTAGAATGTGCTGGCTTAGAGTGGATTCAGAGTCAGACTGCTCTGCCTGGGTTAAAATCGAACTCCACAGATTATTAGCGATATGATCTTAAATCACAACATCTTACTGAGCTCCAGGTTCCTCAACTATAAAATGGGGATTATAGCGATTGTAACTACTTACTACTGAAGAGTTGTTATGACTATTAAATGAGTTCATGCACAACATCTGGCATATTGTGAGTACTTAATGCATTGAGTATTACGAATGACTTATTGTTATTTGTGCAGGTCAGCTAATTGTGAAGGTGGAGTAATTTGTCTCATTTAATTTACCACAGTCAGTTGCTTTCTTTGTGGAAAATATATATTACACTTAAATGCAAAACTGGGCAGCATTCATCATCTCCTCTCACCTCCAAAGCTTTCTGAGGTAGTGAGGCATTTTAAAAGATCATCAGATATTTATTAAATACCTACTATACACTTGGCTCTGTGTGAAAAATCTCTCCATGAAATAAGAAAAAGAGACAACTTGGTTCTTGTCTTTAAGGACCTTGAACTTGCTGGGGCGTTAAATGGCGGCGTGAGACAGAACATCTGACGTGTACTGCCCTGGGGGCATATATGTTAGCGTTTCAGGGTGTGTGGGGATTAGGGTCTAAATCTTTCCACTAACTTTTTAAAAATAAATTTGAAACTTTAGAATAGTTTTAGACTTACAGAAAAATTGTAAAGCTATTAAGAGAGAGTTCCCATATACCCCACACCCAGTTTCCCCTATTATTTACATCTTACATTAGTGGTATACATTTGTCCTAGGTAATGAACCAATACTTATACATTATTATTAACTAAAGTCCATACTTTATTCAGATGTCCTTAGTTTTTGCCGAATGTCCTTTTTCTCTCCCGGGATTCCATCTAGGATACCTGACTACATTTAGTCATCATGTCTCCTTAGGCTCCTCTTGGTTTCTCGGACATTTTTGTATTTGATGACCTTGACAGTTTTGAAGAGTACTGTTCAGGTTTTTTGTAGAATGTCCTTTGGGGACAAACTAGTAAAAGATGCTCTTCTCTGATGGGCCGAGGCTAAAATATGAGTGGAGGGGAAGAGACAGTTTCACCTTCCCCTGAGAACAGACAGAAGGTTGTAGAGGTCAGAGGAGGGACCTGATCAACGAGAGCTGAGAAATCGTGGAAGGGTTAGTGGAGGACGGGACTTGGGTTGGGCAGATTCAAGGCTGTGAGAGGAAGCTCTAGAAAGACCAGCCTGGCAGTTCCTCAAAGGCAGAGCCTATTTTCCTACATGACATTGATAACCACATCCCTGGGAATGTGATGGCACTGAGCTGCCTCTCACTGAACTTGTCAGAAGTGTCTGTGTCTCCCGGTTGGGCAGGAGAGAAGGTTACTGGCTGGGGCTTGATGCAGGCTGCACCAGCCCTGGCATGGCCTATTGAAGCTCAGAGGGCACACAGGGGGACAGGCTGCCTGGTGCCTGCTAGGCAACGGCATTAATTAGGAGGCTGACAGCATTGACAGAGATATTTGGGACATGACACTGAGTTGTTTTTATATTATTTACTTACACAACATAAGCAAGTGAGAAAACTAATTAGCCTGGCTGGAATAACTGAGCCTGCGGAGGAAGAAAGGAGGTAAAGATTCAGGGTAAACGTGAAGGGACCAAGGGGCCAGACAAATCTCCTTAGGATAGGGTCACTCTATCCATCTATGCATGCATCCATCCATTCATCCATCCATTCATCCATCATCCATCCGTTCATCCATCGTCCATTCATCCATCCATTCATCCATCCATCCATCCATCCATTCATCCATCCATCCATCCATCCATTCATCCATCCATCCATCCATCCATTCATCCATCTATCCTCTGTATGTGTAGGCAATGGGCAGGCCACATCCTCAGTACACACTGAGCCAGTCTTTACTTGGCCAATCTAGCAGATCGTCTTTTCTGACCCACAAGCCCCTTCTGCCTCCATGGTCAGCTGGTTAAACACTTCTTACTTGAATTCCCACTCTGCACCAGGCCTGTGCCAGATCCCAGAGGGGATCAACCATAAGTATAAAGATAGCCTCATCCTCAAGAAACTGTCCCTGTAAATGAGGAAACAGCACGTCCACTCAGAAAACAGTATGATGCAGTGCATGAAAATATTTGATGACGTATTTAAATGTTTATAGACAATAAGCAGTACTAACAGGCCATAGGAGGTAGAAGAGTAGACAGCTCATATTTCAATGGAAAGGTGATATTTGAAAGATTTCACAAAGTGGGATAAATGAGACATGAGAAGGGAGAGAAATAATGTTAACCAAGTATCTGCTATGGCTGTTAATATCCCCATTTTACAGATGAGGAAATGGAGGCATGCTGAGAAGTTAAATAACAAGCCTGATGCCACAGGGAGCTGGTTTTGAGCCCAGATACTCTGACTCCAAAGCTCCTGCTCTTTCCACTACTCTGCCTTTCTGTCTGAGGGTGGCTGGGAGGGCATTGCCATCATCCCTTGTGCAATTCCCTTCCTTTCCATGCATATTGGAAACACAAATGTTTCCTAACCAATATTTCCATTGCCTAACACCCATGCTTCTCCAGCAAAGGAGGAAATGGGGGCAAGGTGGGGATATTTGGGATATTATGATTTTTATTGCTACTTGAGAATAAGCAAGGTCTTTTCAAGTACAAGACTCTTCCCGACCACAGCTGAGTCCTCTGTGGACTCCAGGAAAGCTCTTCTAGGATGTCTGTCATGCCACAGGTGCCTTGGTTTCATAGGTAGGTGAAGTGAGGCTTCCAGAAGTTATTTTACTTGTTGTTGGCACAAGCCTAGACTTTCTCTTGGTCTGGCACCTCCTGACCAAATCCCTTGTGAACTATGGTCTCTAAGCAGTTCCTTGTGGTCCCTTAGAGACCCCACAGGAGTGCTGTAAGCGGCCCTGCCAAGTGATGCTTCGTGGGGTCAGGAACCCCTTGGGACCCCTTCTGGGCTTTCTCTGGCCCCCATGGCAAGCCTGGTCTGACCCCAGAAGGGAGTGCGTGCCTCTGCTGTGTGCGTGACTTAAAATAATGAGGCAGTTGTCTTAGCAATAGGAGACAAATAAATCACTAGGAAGAGTCTTCACAGGTCAGCAGGTTTGGAACTCAGATGTGTTAGTATGGAAAATTGCTTTTCCCTCTGAGTGGGGGTTGAGGGGTGGGTGGAGCATGAGGGCTCGGGTGGAGCTTCCTGGTCTGGGTCACCTTGTTCCGTTTCCCAGAGCCCTTCTGTGGGACAAGTGGGGAGTCAGTGCCCACAGCTGCTCTTGAAGCCCTGAAGTCCATCACACACCCGGCGCAGAGACCTCCTGCTGTCCTCAGGTCCACTGCAGCAGACTTCCTCTGACGCATCTCTCAGGGTGCCTGCCCTCCTGGACCTTCCCCTCTTCCTACTGCTCCTTCCAGACATGTCCTCATCTCTCTGCCTTTGCCTGGAGTGGTTCCCCCTCTGCTCTGACGAGTCCATCCTCCAGCTCGCCTCCTCTCATGCGTCCTCCTGCAGCCCTCAGGGATATCTCCTTTACAAGCGTCTACACCTCCTGCCTTCATCCCTCACTTAGGGACCTTCTCAGAGTGCTGCTTAGCTGGTTTTGGTAGCTGCCCTGTCCCTCCAATGAGGCTGGACTTCCTTGAGGAGAGAGAATTTATCCTAATGGCCAAGAACATGGGCTCTGGGGTTAGACGGACCTACCTTGGGCTCCTATGACAGTTCTTCTCACTCTCTGCTTTGAGGAGGGTTCCGGTGGGCACAAGAAAGGGCTTTGGATTCTGGATTTGGACAGCCCTGAGTCTAAATCCTGGTTCTGCCACTTTTACTTTGGGAACTTGGAGAGGGTATCAAACCTCTGTGAGGCTCCTTTTCCACCCACATAATGGGAATAACCACAGTATTTATCTCATCAGGTGACGGTGAGGACAAAGTGGGATTATGCGGCACACAGGAGGCTCTGGAGTGAACGGCAGCCAGTGCTCTGACCACCTCAGACTCCTCCTGCCTGCCCTCGGGGCTGGCACAGCGCTCAGTGCTGCTCAAACTGATTAGTTAAACCAACTCATGTAGCCTCGGGTCTCCTGAAAGAACTCAAGTCTGGCTCTTCCCAGGCCATCTCTGAGCGAAGAGTCTCCGGGTGGGGCGGGCTGCTGGGCCTCACACAGCCCCCCACAGCTGCCTTTTGTCTTCCTAATTCTCCTTCCTGGTTTCTGCACAGTTGAGGCAAGGCTGGATTTTCAAGTAATACCTTAACTAAGTTCTCAGGGATATCAAGGAGACAACAGAGAACCGAACAGCGACAAGAAAGAGCAGGGGATTTGGGGTCCGAGGCCCACAGCACTTGGTACGCCGACCACGGTCCTTTTCCTAGTGGGCCTGGTGTTTGGAAACTGGGTGGAGAGGCTAAGGGCCAGGCCCCAACTATCCCAGGCTCAGGGTTGGCTCAGCCATATGGACGCTGTGTGAGCTCAGGAAAGAAGCCACGCGGCACTTTTTCTTCACGTGCAGAACGGGGACAGCAATGGCGTGTGCGTCAGAGGGCCGGTGTGGGACTGCAGGGAGGTGAGGCAGGCACGGTGCCTGCACAGAGAGCGCACGCAGTCGTGAAGGCACCCATTGTCCTTGACAAACACCATCTGGTTTACCCACCTTTGCTATGGCCTCCCCCCGGGACGCCCTCAGTTAGCTCCTGCTGTGCATCTTCAAGGAACACCCCCAAGACGTCTCTGCTTCAGGAGCCTGGGGTGAAGAAATCCTGCCTGTGACTGACACCAGCTGAGCTCTTCCTCAGGGCCACTCACACCTCCCACCCTAGCATGGCCTCCCAGGCATGTCCCTTCAGGATGAGCCCTTCAGAATGCCCGGCAGGAACCCCCCATCCCTGCGTTCATTCAGAGGGAGGGGCCGGGAGGGGGAAGAAGGAGGGGTGCAAAATCATTCTGTTATAATGTTAACAGCCTCTTCCGCCATCTGGCAGCCAAAACAACACCCTTATTGAAGAAATGCATTAATCTCTATGCTGTCTGGAAGAATGGAGACACATAACATGCTGCTGCGGTAGGGATGACGGCATCCGCTTACTGAGCGTCAGCACGGCCACACCCGCTTCTGAGTGACGCTGTGTTTGTCCTCACAGCTCCATGCGGGTGAGTGCTGTCATTATTCCTGTTTTCCAGGTGAGGGAACTGAGGCCCGGAGAGGGCCTGATCCTTAACAACAGCGTGCCACTGCTTTGCTTTCAGGATGGTTACCTATGCTCTCATTTTAAAGGAAGGGAAATCACAGTTGAGAGAGGGAAAGACACTTGCCCAAGGACACACAGCAGGAACACAGCTGGGATTAGGACCCTGGTTGCCTGGTTCTAGCCCTGTCTGGTTCTGTTTCAGGATCAGGATGGTCTGCGCAAACTCATGAGGCCCCAGGGAGATGGAGTGGGGTTGATTTCATGGGCTCTGGGCTGGTCCTCCGGAAGGGCCTGCAGGGAGGTGCTGATCCTGGCAGCCGAAGATGAAGAAGAGGAGATGAGGGGCCAGCACTGAGCCTGGGCGTCCTGCCAGACCTGCCAACACCAAGTCGTGTTTTGTCATCTGCTCCCTTGCCCGATTTAATACAACCTTTAATAATAATGGGACAGGGGGAAGGGGAGCAAGGGAGAAACATCCCAGCCAAGATTCTGTGTAACAATCTCATCAAACCTGGCATTTTCCCTTTGCTATTTGAGAAGCAATTTCTCCTCTGATGTAAACATTTTTTTAATGACGATTCCTGGCTGAGCGGTACCAGGAGCTGCTGCTCGGTGCTTTCCTCCAGCTCCCTCTGGTCCTCAAATGGAGGCAGAATGGGGCCTGTAGCCATGGCGATTCTCTAATGTTCTTCTTCCATAAACCGTAAACATAGGGGGAGTCTTCATTACAGCAGCTTCAAGGAGAAAACAAAGCTTTCCCTGACTGGGGCAGGCAGGGTGGCGAGGAGAGGGGAGCGGAGGAGAAGAAGAGAGATTTCAGACTCTTCCTTTTGCCATAGAGATTAATTGCCTCAAAATTGGCTCAGTCCAAAGCATGGGTCCGGCGATTAAACAAGATACAACCCCAGGACAGACACGTAGGGGACGTTCCTTAAATATTTGTTGATGGTGGGAAGAGAGGGAGGCAGAGTGATGCGGAGGGGAGAGTATTTGGGGAATCATGAGGCATAATGTTGGGTGGCCAGGTGGGCCCACATTATGAAAGGGTTTCAAGTTCTGCTGACCTAACAGGCTTCTTGCAAGAGCGAGATGATGTACGGATTGTCCTACCCGAAGGCTGACGTGGTGTCTTATCTTCCTTGTATCCTCAGTGCTGCGTACGTGGTCTCCAAGTTGTCAGCATCACTAAGTATTTGCTGGATAAATGAATAAATGAAGGAATGGGTGGATCAAATTTTTTAACTTCTTGGTCTTAGTTGTATCAAGAAAATAAATACAATGAAAGCTATGAATTCGTACTCCAAAATTATACTCATGAAAAGGCACATTTTCCATGTCATTTCAGGGTGCTTACAGACTCACTGATGGCCATCCCTAGACTCCACAGTAGAATTCCTGGCCCTATTAAGCTCTAGGTGCCCTTGAGTATTTGTGAAGTTGGATCATCAACAAGAGAAGGGTCTGCTATGCTGCCTTGGTTTCCCCAATGTAACTGAGAACAGGCAGATATGAAGAGGCAGCCTTGCTCCTAATTTCCAAGTTCTGGGAAGACAATCAGTGTTAACCCAAACCCTTTGGAGTCTGAGGGCTTCATGAGAAATTCCACTCCAGAGACCTGTATGCAGATAGAGAATTCAGATCCTCTTCCAGGAAAAGGCGCAAAGTGTGGACTCTAACCAGAAGCGCTCAGCATTTCTGTTGCCCTTGAGGCTGCCACATTAGCACTCGCCTTCTTTCATGTGGTTTTAGCGTCACAAACCGGTCCTGCTGATTTCCCACAGTCACCACCCACACACCCGCACACATGTGCAAATGTTCCTCATCTAGTCTGAGAGCTTTAAGGATTGCCCAATCTGAAGGCAAAGAACTGTGTGTCATTCATCTTTGTATCCCTAGGGCTTAGCAGAGTTTGGGGCTCCTGATACAGGCTTGGATTAGGTGACCTCTCGAATCTTCTTCAGTACTGTCGTGGTGGGAATCCAGCACCCTCTGTGTGCTTAGAATCCAGTGGTATGAAAGCAGTTTACAATATAAAAGAATACAACATTAGACATCATCATTGATCTTGAGTTTCTTGTTCTTGGCTGGAGAGCTAAGCATCCTTTCCTTTTTTACCCATCAAATCCATTTTTGTACCTAAGATGTTCCCTCTCATGCAAAGTATTCCTTGATTTTCACAGATAGAATGTGTCACTTCCTCCCCCGTCCCCAAGCTCTTTGCTTCATATTCAAATGTCACCTCTTTATGGATTCACTTGTTTCCTGTATTGGGTGTAAATTCCTGAAGGGCGGAGACTGGATCTAATTCAACTTGGTATCCCATAGTGCCTTGCATGTATGGAAACTCAGCTAATGTGGGACTTGGTGAATAGCAGATGGTTCACTTGTTGTGGGGGATGGGGTTACCCCTGTCTATATCCATGCCCCGTGCCATGTCACTTTGAAGTTCTTCTCACAAAGGTGGATTACATGTCCTTACCCCTTGACATTGGGTTTGGCCATTGGACTTGCTTTGGCCAAAGCATGCTAGCAGACATGATGCAAGCAGAGGCTTGGGATGTGCTGGTGCAATTGACTTGTGCTTTTACCATCACCTGACTCATGCCTGGCCCCAGGATGAGGATGAGAAACACACGGAGCAGAGCTGCCCCAGCCACTTGTTGTACTTGTAAGTGAAAAATAAATCTAAGTGACACTTACATTTTTCGTCATGATTTTTATGACATTTTATGTGCCTGTGTGTTGTTTCCTCAACCAGACAATCAGTACCTCTGCTACTTGTAAGTGAAAAATAAATGCCTATTGCTGGATGCCACTGGGATGTGGAGGCTGTTTGCTATGCAGCAACAGTTGTTTAATACAATCGTTAACCTAAAATGTAGGCTGGAAAACATAGATGGCCTTGATGGTTAGTTGTTTTTAAGGGATGACATGAACGTTTTAGAAAGAATGGAACATCGAGGAGTGACTTGAAATAGTGGTTGATTATTCTCCAAATGGAAGACTGAAGGGAGGTGGAGGGGGTGTAAAAATTTTCCCAAACATCTTACTCTCTAAGCCAAGTCTGTTGTTGTTTAAACCTGAATGATGACGGCTTTTGTGGGAGGGAAAAAAGAAATTGGGCTTCTTTGAAAAGGGGCACATTTACCTCATAGTTACAGAAGGTGTTGTTTTCCATCGCTGACGTCTGTGAGTAACTCTGCAGCCTAAAATAATGTCTGCGTGTGCACGCGAGGGTGTGTGGATTTCAGACAAAATCTGACTTAGAGGCCTTTTAGAAAATTGGACTTTTCCATCATTCTGTCATGGGGTTCCCTGGTTGGCTCATTGCGTTACCAGTGACATAAGGGATGGGACACAAGAGGTGAGGGAACCTAAATGAGTTTCCACCCTTGCCTATGGCTTGAGAGTTTTCACACAGTGCACTCTTTTCAAAATCTGGAGAGGGCCAGAGCGTGATGATGGCCAAACTTTTCACCCATTTCTAATCCACAGCAGTTCTCTGAGGAACTGGAGGCTGGTGCTGGGGAAAGGGATTGGGGCACAAAAGTCATCCTGCAGAGCCTTGTGGTGACCCACGGCTGGGACCGTAGTTTTCACTGATCTAACCTCTATTGAGCATTCACTGTGTGCCCAGCACTGCTAGGAATCAAAGCAACCCCTTACCCCCTGGTCTCATGGAGATGACGATTGAGAGGGAATACAGACATTGATAAATATTCACACAAATAACTGTAAATTTGTAACTACAACAGGTGCTACCCATGGGAGCCACACGGGCAACGAGAGCTAATAATAGAGGTATTTGACTTTGGGACATCAGAGATGGGGAAATGATTTATGAGGCCCCATCCTGCTGATTAAAAAGTCTTTGCCTTATCAGGGCCATAGCTACTCTCTATGGAGTATACTCAGGTATGACGAAAACGTAAAATCGTGCAGCCGCTGCAGAAAACAGTGGTTTTTCAAAAAATTAAACGTAGATTTACCATATGATTCAGCGATCCCACTTCTGGGTGTATATCCAAAAGAATTGAAAGCAGAAACCCAAGCAGATATTGTACACCCATGTTCATAGCAGCATTATTTACAATAGCCGAAAGGTGGCAGCAACCCAAGTGTCCATTGATGGATGAATGCATAAACAAAATGTAGTATCTACATACGATGGAATATTAGTCAGTCTTAAAAAAGAAGGAAATTTTGACATGTGCTACAAGATGGATGAACTTTGAAGACATTATACCGGGTGAAATAAGCCAGTCACAAAAAGACAAATATTCTGTGGTCCCACTTATATGAGGTACCTAGAGTAGTCAAACTCATAGAGACAGAAAGTAGAATGGTGGTTGCCAGGGGCTGGGGGGAGAAGGAATGGAGAGTTATTGTTTAATGGGTGAAGAGTTTCAGTTTGGAACGATGAAAAAGTTCTGGAGATGGATAGTGGTGATAGTTGTACAACAATGTAAACGTACCTAATGCCCCTGAACTGTACACTTAAAAATGATTAAAATGGTAAATTTTATGTTACGTATATTTTGCCACAATGAAAAAAAATTGAAAACAACAACAATGAAAAGAATCAGCAAGTACAAATAATGGTCTGTATACAAATTGGCCACAGGCTCAAATGTCTTCAGTTGGGAGTGCTGAGGTGGGTTTAAAAGGCAAGGGATGGGGGTTCCAGCAGAAATGTTATGAGCTATTTGGATTCCGCCTAAGGGAGAAATGAGTGAGGGGTCTTCTAAAGTCATGCCTGCCCAGGTTGGAGGTTCCCTATCTGAGTCCCTAGAGGCTGACCACTAAGGACCACTCAGCTCTACTCATCTGTCTTCCAGGTGGGTCTGGCCAGTGGGAGGGGTCTGCAGGTGGTAGGAGGGCAAGAGCTGAATGAGGTCAGTGACTCTCCTCCTGCCAGTAGGGCAGTGGCTCTGGTCCTCTACTGCCATCATATCTGAGTACTGGACAGCAAATAAGAAGAAGGGAAGAAGAAGGCAGACTTACTGGAAGTTCCCCACCACACTTCTGTTACATTTTGTGTGGTCAGAACCCAGCTGCCAAAGGAGGCCAGGAAATGTAGTCATTATTCCTGGAGACGGTGTGTGGGAATAACTCTCAGGATTGTGTTTCTAAGGAAGGAGGGGGAATGGATATGGGGAGTCTACTGGCTCTCTCTGCCATGGAGCTGATTAAAGCCCCTTCATGATCGAGGTGGACAGAGTCAACTGTGCCTTCTTACTTATCCCATTATTGGGTGTCTAGACTTGGGTCTCCTGATGGGGTCCTGGCTGACTTGGGCCCCTGTCCTGTGCTGAGTGTAGAGCAGGGGACTGCATGCCCAGTCTCACAGGAGGAAGGTGAAGAACCAGAGCAGACCCAAGCACAAACATTTTAGATCAGGAAGCTACAAGTCCTATTTGCATGCTTGCTCCTCCCATCTTTATGTTATAATGGAATATAGGTTGCCATGGTGATGGAAGATGAGGGAGGGGATTGTGGGTGCTGAGGCTGCTTTCACCTACACATAAAACTTTGTAAAAGTTTCCTCCAAGGAGCTGGACTTGAGATAAGGCAAAGCCTGCCCCTGGATGCCAGAGGGCTTGAGAAGTTTCCCTCCACCAAAACAGGTCTTGCAAGAAGCCAATGCTGTAAACTGGGGGAGTCCAGCAACATTCCAGGAGATGGAATGATTCTATGCAAATGCTACAACACTGGAGGAACCGAAAGAGCTCTCCTGCTTTGGAGCTGAGAGTGGGGGCAAGAAGAGAGGTGGTCGGGAACGCAGCGGGGGGAATGGCCCCGTCCCCCCTGTAAACGGACATCAGCAGTAGAGTGCTGGTGGAGAGCGCAGACTCAGCCATCTCCTGGGGTTGAATCTTTGCTCTATCACTTTCTAGTTATGTGACCTTGGGATGATTTCTTACTTTTCTGAGCCTCTGCTTCCTCATCTGTAAAATGTGGGTGATACCAGACCCTCCCGCACAGGCTTGAGGGAATTACAGGAGAGAACGAACGCCCTCAACCTGCTTAGCCCAGTGTCAGGCACGTGGTGCGAGTTCTATAAATACTGGTGGTTATCTTAACTAGCATTTCCAGGTGACCGAGTTTTGGGGTGTCTCAGTGCACAGAGTTACCATCTTTGGGGGGAATTAAGAAGCACCCTAGGAGTGAGGGAGGAGGTAAAGGTGGAGGAGGGGTGCTGTGGCAAGCAGGCAAGGAGCCCCAGCCCCTTTGCTTCTGATTATTCATGGAAACAGGCTTTGAGTAATTGAAGGCCATTTTTCATTATCATTGTTTCTCTCAGAAATGACTCCGTCTCTAAAATCTGAGGCAGGGAAGGATACTTGATTCAGCTTAGATTGCTTTCTTAAAAACTGCTTGGGGACGGCCCTGAACCAGCACCTCACATTGGGCGGCATGAATGCAAGGGCAAATAACCCCCATTGTTAATTACTTCCCAAAGTGAAAGAGGAGAAGAGAGAGGGAGGGAGGATGGAGGGGAATGGGGGAAGGGAAAGAGGAAAGAAGGAGGGAGTGGGGCTGGAGGGGAGGGCTCTAGAAGGACCTTGGGCCTGACAGATGTGGGGTCAGCCTGGGGGAGGAGGAGGTTCTGTGTGTCTGCCCAGCTGGGGAGCTCTGAGGAGCATGTCTCCCCATCTGTCCCTACCCCTACTCTGATATTTTGTCCCAGTGAGGCATAGGGTATTGAAAAAGGCCAGCTACTCCACCACTGGGTTACCTCAGGCAAGCCCTGTTCCTTTCTTGATGCCTCAGTTTCCCTTTCTGAGAAATTTTGCAGAATTGTTATGAAGGTTGAATGAGATAATGGACATGATTTGCCCAGAACTGTGCGTGACCTAAAGGAAACTTTGAAAAGCTACTAGAACACCCTTCTTCCCATCCGGTACTCCGCATTAGAGATCCAATCCTAGAGGTTAAGCACTGCCCCTTTTCAAAATGCGGAGGCAGATGCCCCTAGGAAGGGGTCGTGCCTTTAATCATAATAAATTGGTTATCTCTGGGGCAGGAGGGGCCACTGGTTCTTATGTGTGTTGTGGGTGGGCAGTAGAGGAGGCGAGGGTAGGGAGGCAAGAGGTGCTGAGGAAAAGGGGAGAAGGGCACTTATAGTGAAGGCAGGGAAAAATCTGCACCTTGACCCTTTTGGCAAAGGCCAGTCTGAAGATACACATGCATACGTGCACACAAATGCATGCACACACATACACATACTCATGCATGTGCAAGCACACCCATGCACGCACACGTTTGCCCAGTCTGGGTGTTTTATGAAGCCTTCTTAGACCACCCACTCCCACCTCCATGCTCCCTCCCAGCTGAACCATCTCAAGGCGGATGAATTCATATCTGAGATGAGATGTAAGCAAAGGTGTCACGTCAGTTGCTGGGAACCTTCCTTAAGACAGCTGGCACATGCCCTTGGTTGTAATTTAATTGTCATCTGAGAGGTTTGTGGGGATTAGTTCTGTCTCTCCAAGGAGTTGGAAGCTCTCTTAAGGAAAGTATTACCTCTTCTATGTCATGTCCCCTCCCGGCTTGCTCCCGCACACCCAGAGTCAAGCATAGGCCTCTGGATGTCTTCAGTCTGCAATACTCCACAGGATGTTGATTGACTGACGTAAGCAAACACCACCCAGTGACATGTTTTGAACCTGGTGGAGAATTCATCCTGGGGACCATCTGAGTGAAGAGAGCCCAGTGCTGAAGAAAACAAAATGATCAAATCTGACAAAGGAAGACCAGCAGGGGCCCACCCTCGCCCCATTTCCAGAAAGAGCCCTATGCCTGGGATCAGCGTCCTTTTCTATGCCAATTCCCCCCATTCCATTCCATGTGATAACTTTATTTCTAGATTCTCCAGCCCTCCCCTCACCCCTCTTCCCCACCAAGGAAGGAGGTGCTATATACTTACTAACACTGGTGTCGGCCACTTGATGTCTTTGCCTGCAGAGGGCAAAGCCTTACCCCAGCAGGATGGTCCTGGGGGAGGTACTCAGCACCTGGAGGTCTTTTCTGGAGCTCCCACTCTAGAACAGCATGCAAAGGCCGTGTCTTCACACTAACGCAACCCCTTTGTGGGCTTTGGGTTGTATGTGTCTGGGTGCTCTTTACTCCAGACAAAGGTTGTTGCACCTTCCCTTCTCTGTCAGGCAACCAAGATATCAGAGCTTCATACCCGGACAGCCCTGGGTTAGCCTCCCAGCTCTGCCACTTCTGAGCTGTCACAAACCCCGGGGGTGCACTTTGCTCATCTGTGAAACCAGGGTCCTAGGAAAGACTTTTTTTCTGAATAATCCTCCTTGCCAAGTGAATCCTTTCCTCTGCTACTCTCTAGGACTGGTCTAGCCTCTTTGTGGTCACCTGTAGCCGGAGAGGATGCTTAGCAAGTATACATTTACCATCCACTTAAACTTCTTGTTACCCATGGCAGAGGTTATTGGTTGTCCTCGAATATGTATTTTTTCTGTCTTTCATAGAACATCTTATTTTTATCTGGGCACGTGGCCAACCAGAAGAAAGGCTGCATTTCATAGCCTTCTTTGTGGATAGGTGTGACCATGTGACAAAGTTCTAGTCAGTGAGATGTAAGTGGAATTGTCATTTGTCAGCTTATGATCACCATCATTAAGGAAGTGAGCACATGCTCATTGCCCCTTCTTTCTTCTTTCCCTCTCTTGCTGACTGGAAGACATAGATGTGATGGCTGGAGCTTTAGCTGCCATATTGGACCATGAGGATGAGGCCTGCACTCTAGGGATGGTAAAACAGTGAGCTGGAAGGAGCTTTAGTTCCTTAGAATTTTATGGAGTAGAACCACTGTACCAGCCTTAGACTACCAACCTCTGAACTTTTGTGTAAAAGAGAAATGAACTCTTAGTTAAGCCATCTCATATTATACTCATAGCTGAAACTAGTTATAACTAATCCATTATGAAACTCAACACATTCTTACTCCTAACTACTTATTATAATCACCTGGAGGGCAGTTAAAAAAGAATAACAATGCCCCACCCCAAACCAAAAGACCTGGATCCTCTGGGGGTAGAGTCTGGGGAGCAGTATGTTTTCATTTCCCTAGGTGATTCTAATGTGTAGCCAAGGATGAAGATCACTGCTCTCGACCAACCAATGCCTTTGTTCCAGATCTCTACTCCCGACTCCCCAAAGCGAGGGCAGGGGTACTTTTGAGGAGCTGCCTAATTCTATGCTGTGGTGGAAGTGGTTTAGGATGGCAGTTCTCTGAAGTTGTTTCCTTGCATCATTGACCCCATGAGAAGCTTCGTGAAAAAGGATTGTGTGGTCAAATAGGTCTAAGAAACACGTTAGCATGTTAAAGGCTCTGAGAAGTCCCAAAGCAAAGAAACATAGTTAACTTTGCTGAATCAAGCATTTCCCAAATATATTTCACAAAGTTCTCCCCTCCTTTTCTTTCCTTTCTTGCACAATCCATATTAGTCCTACAGAAGGATTTTCATTTGTTGGTTTGGGTGAAGGCAAGAGATGTAGCAAACATTAGTTTTGGGGGAACTGCTGGGATTTGCACAGCAGGGTAGTTGGGATTTTCTTAAGAAAATTTCTTCCACTGGAATCTCAGGATATAGACTTAAAAAGGTAGGTCTGGGTTCTAGGAAGAGAAGAAGGAGAAGGAAAGAAACTTCTGCTTCAGGAATAGGGTGAAAGAAGCTGTCTTAGAGGGCTCCCAGGTGTCCAAAGCTTGCTCTGGTGTTGCTAATGAAGGCTTAGGGCAGGGTGTCTGAACATGGGATGGAGTGCATATGGGAAGTGGGTGTCCACAGGTGAGTTCAGGGCACCCATAAATCTCCTGAGATGATCTGACACATTTGTTTGTGGGTTCATCTTCTAATGGAGATGGATTAGAAGGTCCAGAGGGTCCAACACTCATAAAATTTAAGAACCACTGGCTCAGACGAAATCAAGCTTCAAAGAAATTCAGAGGGCTAAGCTGATCAAACGCAACACGAACCGCCAACCACCATGAGGCTGCTCTACAGAAGGTGAGATTCTGAATCCGAGGGCGTGCCAGGCCCTGTACTTGGTGTTGACTGGGCCAGTCCATGAGTTTCAGTTCTGGGAGTTCCCCATGAAGAGGGACATTGACAGACTGAGGGCTTCCTAAGGGGTGGGGGAGCCAGGGTGGTGGAGGACTGAAGAGCAGCTCGGGAATTGTTTTGTCCAGCAGAAGACAAGCCGGGTCGTTTCCGAGCTTATTAGGAACTGTGTTCTCACTCACTCTGGATTTGCTTTAGTTCCCAGGGAAGTATTCCTCCAACAAGTCTCTTCTTGTGTTTGCTGAATGACAGAACTCAAAGGGGTTCCTAGAAGTGGCGTTGGAGCAGGCGGGGACCCCTGTGCCCCTAGTGGCCGGGTGTGGTATAAGGGGTGGGTTGAAGCCTGATTCTGGCTTAAGGGGCTGTGTGGGTCGGCAGAGACGTTGGAAATGAAAAGTCAGGACAAGTAGGGGTGCAGACCCCACCCACCTGGGCCAGTTCTTCTGAATGGTGACCCTGTGGAGAACCTTCCATACTTAGGAAGTTGGGCTTTGGGGTGTTTCTGAAGGACCCTGCCCACATTCCCTCCACTTGCAGGAGAAGGCATAGACCCTCAGTGTGACCAGCAAAGCCCATGTGGTCTGGCACCTTCCTCCCCTCCGGCCTCACTGCACTGCCCCTGGTGTTCTGTGATTCAGCCACGGCATTCTTCCTTCTGGTCCTGTAAGGCACTTCATGTCCTGCCACAGGGCCATGGCACAGGCTGTCCTCTCTGGCTGGAAGATTCACTTCTGCCTCTTCTCCTAGTTGAATCCTACTCATCCTGTTGGTCTCAGCGTAGGATACCTCCTAAGAGAAGCCTTCCTCAGGCCACTGCATTGTACAGTGAGGTGGGGGCATCATTTGGATGGCCTTTTATATGAGTGGCACCCCTGGAGTACGATCCCACAGGCAGTGCTATGAATAAGGGCGCCTGGAGCTGCATACTGCTGCCTGCCTGCCCTCCCCAGCTAGGCGAGTCCCTCCTATAATGCCCTTCATGGCCTATGTCATAGCTATAATTGTCCAGTTATTTGAGTTAATAGTCATTAAGGTCTATCTTCTCTGCTACATTCAAGCTCCATGAGGGCAGAGCTATGCCTATCTTGCCTTGACACCTAGCCCACTGCCTGGCACAGAGTAAGTGCTAAGCTAACGTTTGTTGACTGACTAAATGAGTGAAATGACTGAATGATGAGAAAAAGCAGCGGTAGTGCTCTGTGCAGTGTGTATGCATGAAACCCAGAAAAGCAGCCTCTGCCAGCCTCCCAGGAGGCTTATTCCCGCTGTCCTTCCATGACTAGGGCACCTGATGTGCCCAGACTGTGTGTGTGTGTGTGTGAGTGTGTGTGTGTGGTTGGTTTGTGTAAAGAAGGGACAATAGGAAAAGAAGTTGAAATATTAATTAATCTGAGCAGGGAATCCAGGGCTCTGCAGTTTGCTGTTCTGCTTGCTTGTTCCTTCATTTATCAACTAATAAGTGCATGTTGTGCGCCGGGAAACACGCCGGGCAATGAGAGGGGTTCAAGTATGAACAAGCCATTGTCCTGTCCGGAAGGAACTCATAGCATAGTTGGAGAAGTAAAATATTTATAGTAATAACCACCATAACAATGACAATACAACTGGAGACTTTTAAACAGTTACTATAAGCCAGATGTTGCCAGACATGCTTTAAGACATTGGCCCATTTATTTTTCTCAACAACTCTCTGAGATAGGAATACTATTCCTATTTTATGGATTAGGAAATCAAGGCACAGAGAGGTTAAGTCATTTGCCCAGAGTCACACAGCAAAGTTTTATATTCTTAGACTCTATGCTGTGTGGTTGTCATGTAAAGTAGAGCAGGAGGAATGTCCACAAATGCACAAACAGTGCCACAGGAGCCTAGAGGAAGATGCCGTGTGAGCTCAGGAACCTGGGGCTGCTTTGTGGAAGAGTGACACTTGAGCCTGAAGGTTACGTAGGATTTTGAGAGCTGAGTGTTTGTCAGGGAGGGATGGCTGCAGGGTGGGGGGCCTGGTGGAGGAGTCAGGGGGAGCAAAGGCAGAAGGATGAGAAAGGGCAAGGGGTACCTGGGGGAATAGTGAGCACTTCAGTGTGGCTGGATCCAAGGGTGTGGGAAGAGGTGGGGGCAGAGAAGGCTGGAGAGTAAGTGGGGCCCATCTGGGTAAGATCTCAGATGCACTGAGGACTCACCATGGGCTATGAGTAGGGCACAGAGAGCAAGAATGAGGAAGGTGATGTGGGCCTGCTCTGCCCCTGTGCTTGTGGTTTGTGTGGGGTGGGGGAGGAGAGGCAGCTCCCACTCGCCAGGTGAGTGCCAGCCCTGACGTCTGAGACCCCCGGGCTGGCAGTGAAGCAGCTAATTGGGGAAGGGGGACAACACAGATGTGAGTGGTGCTCCTAGGTTACTCCCAGGAAGCTCTTGACAAGGCTTCCCATTGCTGAGGGGCCCAACCCAGGTGGCCAGCTAACGTCACTCATCAAACCCAGCAGCCCCCTGAGCCTGCTGGACCATGCCCCTGCAGAGTGGGCAAACCCAGATAAAATCCCTGAGAATCCATACTTCTCCCTGCACAGTATTTACCCCTGTCGAGTGATTTCCTTGCTTGCTTTGACCAGTAATTTCCAAATATTCCTCAGTTAGAGAGAGGGAGAGAGAAAGAGAGTCTTATGTGAACGTATGTGCTGTGTGGAGTGACTGCTGGAGAGGTCTCAAGAAGGCATGGTAGGGGCTGCTGAGAGCAGCTGAGAGAACATAGGAATTCTGTCATGGTAAGTAGAGATTAAACAGTTCAGAGAGTGGGGCTTTGCTGGCAGCATTAGATTAACAGTTTGTAGATTTCAATAATCAGTTTCAAGTTGAGTTTATCACCCTTGCTGAGAAACCTGGCTCTGTGAGATGAGCGATGCTGATGTTGCTGGAAATGGTTGAAAGTCAGGGAGGGTGATTTGCAGCCTGAAGATGCTGCCCCCAGGAGGAGAAGGATTACCCACTCTTGTAGCAGCAGGCTGGCAAGGCAACCTGTTGGCAGGAGAGATCCTGTTGATTTCTCAAAACCATGAATTTGAATTGGTATCCCCCAAGAAGAGATAGGTGCTGTTTCTAGGATAGTGACTGAGATGAACTGGCTCAAGAAGCGACTGCCATGCCCCGTAGCCAGCAGAGGAAAGCTCTAAAGCCGTGGCCCCGAAGACTCAGACTTCTTCAGGGCCTCCTGAACCCATTTATAGCCACATTTCCTAGGCCCCCTCTCACAGGCCTGTTCTCTGCTGGACCCCATCTTCCTGAGCAGCCTTTCTGGCTAAAGTGCTCATCCTTTCTCACCTGTCCAAATTATTCCCTTTGGCCAACTCCAGATAGAATACAGACTCCTTCACTAAAGGTCTCCGATGCGCTGCTCCCTCCCCAAGTGGGAAGACATCCTCTCTGCTCCTGTGGGTCCCATCACGTTTTCCTTGTGTGATAACATGTAGGTGGTTGTGACATGACTTTTTAGATTGTAAGCTCCGGAAGGCAGAGAGCACATCTGGGCTTCTGCACGCGTCCTGTAGCCTATAGTCCAGGTGGTGAAGTACCTTGTCCACGGCGACCGCTTCAGATAGTGTCTCTTCATTCTTGGCTTTCCCATCACATTCTTTCACCCGCAGTAGCCAACTCAATGTGCCACAATGTACCATGAACTTTCACACCTCTGGGCCATTCATTCATTCATTCATGCATTAAACATATACATATATATATATATTTGTTTTTTTTGTGTGTGTGTGAGATCAGCCCAGTGCTAACATCTGCCAATCATCCTTTTTTGTTGCTGAGGAAGACTGGCCCTGGGCTAACATCCATGCCCATCTTCCTCTACTTTGTATGGGACTCCACCACAGAATGGCTTGCCAAGCAGTGCGTTGGTGCGTGCCCGGGATCTGAACCGGCAAACCCCGGGCTGCCACAGTGGAGCCTGTGCACTTAACCGCTTGCGCTACCGGGACGGCCCCTAAACATATATTTTTTTGAGTGCCTACTGTATGCCAGACTACTCTACTTCCAAGACCCAGAGATGAGCACATGACCCAGACCTGGCCAATCAGAGCACCCCATTCTCCTAGCCACAGACATCGGTTACAGATGGACAGGTGACACAAGACTCACCACTGAAACTCAGTCCTCTTTTCTGCTTAAGCCAGTTTAAATTGGACTTCTACAATATGCAACCAGTGTTCCCACTACAATAAAGGTAACACCTGGGCCTTTATGGATATGAAAACCAGTTCTTTGTCCTCCCGGTTGTCCTAAACCTGGGTCTAGAACATCCTTCACTTTCTTGCTGCCAGGAGAGTGGTGGGCAGTGGTGGAGGGGTTGTCTGTTATTGTCTGTGCCTGGCCTTCAGGCCCCACTTGGAGCCCCCACTTTATCTAGATGATGGCCTGAGATGGACCCCCTCTCACATCTCCTGGAGTTCATGGATTAATAGCACACACAGATTGAGTGATGGGCTCTGGACAGTGGAAGGAAGCTGATTCCTGCTCAGTTTGATTAATAATTAGGTGTTAGTATCCCCCAAGATTTGAACATACACAGTTTTTTTGTTTTTTTTTTTGGTATTGGATATATATTTTTGTCGTCACTGCTGTTGTTTTTATATTGGGTTTTATTTTAGTTACCATTTCTATTCTGCCCCTTGAGATCCTGAGGTCCCATCATTGCCCCAGGGACTGAGAATGTTCCCGTACATTTAACGAAGTCTGCAATGGGTGTATTTTTAGTTGGCTTGTTTGCATCTCTTCTCTCCCTGTTCCTTGTCTGATTGACACGTCCTGGGTGAGAGGCACAGGAGCGTAACTTTGCTATGGGAGAGATTTGCGATACAGTGGCTGGCTTCACAGCACCCCTTGAATTGTTTCTAGCCTGCAAAAGGGCATGGAGATTTCCATCTCTTTTAGCTGGCCTAGATTCCTTTGTTCAAACGGACTATGAGGGGGTAAGGTGCACTTGTTTACCACCTCTCTGAGGCTAATGGGTGAAAGAAACAGGGAGCATCGCTGTGCCTGGTAGAGCCCTCCCCGGCTTGAGGTGGGACAGCCTGGCGGAGAGAGTTGTTTTCAGGATGTGCACATGTCTGGTGTGGAGAGGCTCTCACAGCGCAGGCAGCATTTGAAGACAACTCTTGCTCTTGCTGGAGCGCCCCGGGGCCCTTTGCTGGTGGCAGAGAGCAGGGGAAGCTGTTCCGGGTCTGGGCAGGAAATGGATGACACATTCACAGTGGAGGGGGCGGTGAAGAGTGTTTAGTAAAGGGACAGTTCACAAGGGCGTGGGCAAGTTTGAGAGAACTAGCGAGGGACATGGAGCACCTTGGGGATTAGTAACAGAAGAAACTGTTACCACACTTGCCCCCACCCAAGACATGAAGCACTTACCACACCCTGGAAAAGCGAGAACTGCAGACAGGGCTGCCCACCAGCAGCTGTGGTTTTCAGTAGAAGACAGCTATGCCAACCTGGGGTTGGGCTGCGAGAGAGCTGGGGGAATGAAGACCCTGACCGCTCTCTCCTCCCACCGTCTGCTCTCCCGTTGGACTCTCCTGTAGATTGAACCTAACCCGGTGAGGGAGCCGTATTGATGCAGTCCGTGGATGCCAGCCTCCTGGGGGCACTAGGCAAGCTGGGGAAGGATGGAGAGTGGACTTGGAAGGAAACACAGACAATATCCATCTCTCTAGTGCTTTCTCCTTACTTCGGACAGGGCTCTCTGGGATGCAAGCAGCAGAGATCCACTCATGGTTACTTCAAGGAAAAGCGGGTGATGGGACTGGAAGCTCAAGAGTGGGAATGCAGGGGACGTGGAGTTTATGAAGATTTCTCAGAAAGCTTCCCCGGGAGACTGTGTGTGGATGCCACATGGGGTGGCAGGAGGCGCAGATGATCTCCCAGGCCCCTCCCCACCCCAAGCTTGGCCTTCAGCCTTGTGCGGAAAAGGCGATGCTGTTTGGGTTAGTACAAAGTCTGGCATAGCCTGACTCTGCACTGTTTGTAATGCTTACTGACTCCCCCTCAAAATAAAAAGTAACGCATGCTCATTTCAACAAGCCAAATAGCACAGAGACCTGCAAAGGAAAAGTCACCTCCTTCCTCCACCCCCAAACCCATCGCCCCAAACCGAGAAAACAAACATTAACAGTTTGGTGTATATCTTTCCTTCCTTCTCTCTATGCTCACTCAAACATATTTAAATGTTTATAAAATATTCCAAAAAGTGTTTTTCTTCAAAAATGGGATCACACAATGTGCAGAACTGAACAATCAATTTTTTTCTGCTAAAAGTGAAATGGATATCTTTCTAGGTCAATCAATATATAGCTCCAACTCATCCTTTTTAATCACTTCCTAATATTTCATAATAACCATACATAAAGATTTTGCTTAAAAAATCACACTTCTCTTTCAATGAGCCAACACAGAGTTCTTGGTGACCTAGTGGGTCAAATTGCCATAAATAAGACTCATTTTTGGTCTTCAGGTACTTCCAGTCCAGTTAGGGCTGTAAGACGTGAGTGTGGGACAGGAGAACTCATAGTTTGAGACAGCCCACATATGGCACATATGCCTCGACTCTGCATGCTTTGGGGAAAGTTGTGTGGGTTGGGAAGTCCCAGGAGGCCTCATGCAGGAGGAGGAGGGGTGATATGAGCTGGAACTTGAAAGGGGGAGTTACTATTGCTGCTGAAGCATGAGCAGCAACACCAAGTGGTGACTAAGGAAGGTTACGAGGCAGAGGGTCCGCTGGGCCCAACGCTGCAGTGAGCAGTCATTTGTAAGTGACACCGTCTGGATGCAAAGAGAGGGGGGCTAATGTCAGTCCAAGTTCTTGAAATCAGTTGGTTTTCCCCAAGTAGGTTAATTATCCCTCTTGCACATAATTCTTCACACTCTTGATTTGTGGAACAGACTATTTTCATTGAAAGCTCATATGTCAACTCAAGTCTTGTCTGTGTCCGAATGCTCACAAGTTTGAAATCAGGCATGTTTCTATTAATGAGATTTGACGTGGTGCATGTTAGAGAATACCATTGGGCTCCACAGGTCTGCATCAAATCCCAAGGGCATCTCAGCACAGGCTGCAATCAGTTCCCTGTGTGGGAAACAGTCCTCACCCTCTGGGTGGCGTGGGAGCAGCTCTGAAGGGCAGTCCCACAGCGGGTTCACCTGCCTTTGTCCTGGCCTCCCTCATGCTGTCGCCTCATCTTGGCCTCCACTGCTCTTCTACCTCCTCACCAGTGTCTCTGAGGGCATTCTCTCTGCTTCCAGGGGGCCAATCATTCTCTCTGGCTCCTCAGTTGTACCCCCTTCCTGGGCACTCTGGGAGATTCTTCTCCATACTTTCTCTTAAGTTTCCAACCACCTAATGCGGACACCGCCTTTTAAAGTCTTTGTCTGGGGCAGCAACACTTGAATTTAGCCTCCAATTACTTCCCAAGGTCTACAACTTGAGGACACACGTTCACTTTACACCCCTGCCCCCAGCTCTGAACTCCTAGAACACTCCAGAATTCCTCACCTCCTTACCTCTCTGTTGCTGTAATTCTCAACTCTTCCAAGGTTTGGGGGGAGTAAAAATTCACCAGCCATCTCCAGTGCAAAGTTACATTTTATGCACTCTTCATTCAGAAGTCTTGAGGAATCATTACAAACCCCGACGAGGAATGAAAGAGACACAGAACCTGATGCAATTGCCTTTAAATGGGAAAAACTCCTAGTAGTTATGAACCATGTGGGGGAGGCAGAGTCTCGCCTTTAAGAGGTGGTGCCGGGAATTGCTTTTCCTTTCCCAGCACTCTCTGAGCTGCTGAAATCTTTCCCCTCATTATTGGGAACCTATATAAAAGCCGGTAAACTTTTACTGCAGGCATATTATAGCTTGACTTTACAATGCTCCCTCCCCCTACACTTGGCAGCCCTGAGAGATGGATTTCATAGGCAATTTGCAGCTGCCATTTAGGCCCTCTTTGAGCAGGGAAGGCAGTGGGGAATAACTCTGGGAGCCCCCAAGCCCTCAGTCTCATCTGCTCCAGGCTCACTCATCTCAGAGTTCCCACTTTTGCTGAGCCTTGCTTTGTCCAGGGCACTGCATGAAGGTCATGGGGCCACCTGCATGCAAGGAAGACAGAGGGTCTTCAGGGTGGGAGAGTGGTTCCAGTGGCTCCCAATTTGGGTAGCTGCACAGAGAAGACTCTAGAGAGAGTTGGAGACTGGCCAGAGTGAGCCCAGTAGAAATGGGGATGTGCTGGAGAGGAGAGGTGCCCCTCTCTGGACTTGAGTCTTCCAGGAACAAGCGCTCAGCCCCACTGAGTGACTCAGGCATTAGAATATGAAGGCAGTCAGAGGTGGGGGTGGGGGGACGATGGGCTCTGATGATAAACTGTTCTCTATTTTTATCTTGGTTTCCCCACTCATCAGCTGCATGTCCTCGGGCAAGTGACTTCATTTCTCTGCTCCTTAGGCCTCTCGTGGTTGAGGAGAAGTAATATTCCATTGGAAGGGAGCATGAGGATGAAACAGAGAGGCAAATCTCCCAGGGCTGGTCCTAGCATAAAGTAGATGCCTAATGGATGTGGAGCCTCTCCTTCTCATATTTGATTTCCGCTGCCTCTGCTGCAATCGTGGTTTTCCCTCTCATTCGGTTCTCAGTGGTCCACTCTTACTAATTATTATGGAAATATTTCTACCAGTTGAAGTGCTGTCTCTTGAAAGGCAAACTCCAAGACTCCGCATGTCCAAGGTTCTCTTTTCCATTAATCTTTCATAACGGTTCGACTGTTTTTTTTTTTTTTAATCTTTTCTTGATCTTTTCTACGGTCTCCATTTCTTGGCTGGGACTACCTGAGTTCTCCCAAATGGATGTCAAAGTTGAGGTTCAGGATAATGAAAGGATGGTTCATACTTTTTAAACATCCCTTATATGCAATCAAATTGGGCCATGTATTGGACATATAATAGTAAAGCATTGCTCAGTCCTGCCTAAAATGATTTACAACTGACCCTCTAGATAAGGGGTTGGTAAACGACAGCCTATAATACAAGTCCATTCTACCATCTGTTTTTGTAAATAAAATTTTATTGGAACACAGCCACACTCATTTGTTTACAAATTGACTATGGATGCTTTTGCATTACAAAGACAGAACTGAGTTGTTGGCAACAGAAACCGTATGGCCTGCAAAGCCTAAAGGATTTCCTATCTGGCCCTTAGAGAAAAATTTTGCTGACCCCTGCTCTAGATCATCTTCTGCTGGCGTGTTTCAAGGCTCCTGCCTCAGCACCAAGGGGACACTGAGGAATTAACTCCACGCAATCCACTAGGTAAGCTCCCCAGCTGAGCTACTCACTGGGAAAACATTGCGAATATGCAATATATATATATATATATATGAGGCATATATGCTGCATAACGTATATGTTGAGTATGCATTTTAGGCAATTTGGACCTATCCTGACAAATTCTTTAAATCTTAAGATTCATTTCAGGGGTAAGGCCCATCTTGGAAGACACTGACAGCTCAAGGAAGACCTGGGAAGCAGTTAGCTCAGCGGTCAGCTGACCTTGATGATGCTCACAAGCTCTGATTGAGTCTAACACCTTAATAAGTAGCATTTTATATTTCTTAGCTATTTAGTTGTTTTCAAAGGACTGTAAAATGTGTTTTCACTTGATTCTACTATCGTTTCTGAGAGGTACATAAAACAGAGCTTTGTATATGTTAAGGGTAGGACCTGGAAGTAGTTCTGGAATTTTTTTATATGCCATGCCTTATGTGCATTTTCACAATTATAGCCTTACTTTCAACCTCTCGTTAAGCCTCATTCTGCCTCGCCTGCTGATCTTGACACATGGCCTTTTCTGGAATGACAAGATCTTTGGCTTTACTTTGGTGTTCATCTTGCCCAGACCTATACTTGATATCTTGAACTCCTTAAGTCCTGGGCCAGGCCCCTCCATTATCCTCTTTCCCCTGTCTGCCCTCTTCTCAAGAATTTGCCTTCTCATGCCTCCTGCTCACGTTCCTGCCGTTCACTCAACAGTGGACAACTTGCCCCCTAGGTAATACACTCTCTGGACCCCAATTAAAGCCTCCAGGTAATTGGTAAGTGTTCATCTTCTTTCATAAAGGTAGCCCTGAGGTTAAGGATATTCACTTTTGAAGAAAATCACCTGGTCTTTAAAATCCCACAGAACTCCAGCTCCTGACTTCCCATTTTGGAGGATAATTCGGGGTCTTTGGACTAAGGTGGATATGTCACTTTTTGCTTCTTTTACCCTCTGACCAATGCCACAGCCTCATTCCCAGGACCCTTGGCTTACTTTCAGTTTGATAGTTGTATGTCACATTCTGCCACACTCAAGTGCTCAGGTATGGAGCAAGGCAACACCTGATAATATTGCTTCATTTAATAGAAGCAATTGTGCCCTGGTGATGGGGATATAGCTATCTCACTGAGTCCAATCAATAGTTATTCAGCATACAAGATTGGGGTAGGCATGGGGAAAAGACAGGGAAACCAGTAATCAGATCCAATAACCAGTCTTCTTTGAGTTATAGAAGTCAGAGTGTCTTTACTGATCACGTGCCCCAAGCTCTTCATTTTAACAGTGAGAGAGCTGAGACTCAGAGCAGAAGTAACTTGTCCAAGGTCTTCCTGGGAGTTAATGACATAACAGGTATTATCCAATTCATCCTGTACCAATAGTTTCCTAAGGGTTCAGAAGCAGTGTCTCAGTCAGGAGAGAATGGCATGATGGGACCAATTTTATCTGTTTGATTTATTTTGAAGAAAATGTTTTGCTCTCTAAAAAGATTTGAAAGTCACTACAGCAAACATGCTGCCTCTTGGTTCGGGAAGATTGAAAACCCTTAAAGGAAAACTGAAAAGTCATTATACAATTGGCTTCCATTTATGAGTGTCTACTGCGTTCCAGGTACTTGATGCTCAGTGGTTCGTTTAATCTTAATAACATTCCTATGAGGCAGATATTACGATCTTATTTTAAGTGGGGAGACTGAGTACCATACAGTTTAAGAATCCTGTTCAAGGATAGACAGCAAGTAAGTGGAGGAACTGGAATTCCCACTGAGGTCTTTCTGATTTTAAAACATTTTTTCTTCATTACCCTAAGCTTTCACATCTTTTGGCCTCCTACTTCGACAGCCAACTGCCAGGTGAGATTCCAGCTTCCCAAGTGATCAGTTTATTGCACCTCATATCCCTCAAGTCTAAAGAGGATCCCTTATTTTGTTTCTTAAGTAGCATTTAAAAATTGAACTGGAGCGATTTCTTCTAGTTCACCCTCTGAGCCCCACCCTCTCCACCCTCATCTCCCTCTTGCGTATAAAAAGCTCCTGTAGAAAAGAAAATGAACAGTACACAGATGTGACACAGTCATCAAGAATACAGACGATGCTAATAGAGGATATGAAAGAGACAATATTTTGAGATAAGAACCTATTGTTTTTCTTCCTATATCACTAATTCTTTCCCCTAAACAGTCTTGCATTGCTGTAGAGTGTGAAAAGGGAATGAATGTTTGAACATGGGGAGACCTAGAGGCTTCCGGCTGCTATTTGAGGATAGGCTGAGGGCTTAGAGATCTGTCCTTTCCCCTATATGTCATCTCTTCTTCTCCGATGGTGGCTATGACTATACTGAAGTTCTTCCCTAAGAACTGTTAGCCCTCTTCTGGCCAGGCCTTTTGGTGGTATTCATATTGAGGTAGAGGCTCCTCAACGACAAACATCTCCAGATGGCAGACAAGCCTTTGCTTTTGGGGAGAAGATGCAGCTGTGCAGGTCTGTTCCACTGTCAGAGGAGGGGGCAAAGGCTGCACTATGGCAAGAATCATACTGGTACAGTATCCAGGCCAACCGAGAACATGCATATAACCAAGATGTCATTGCTCCAGAGGCTTGGGATAAAGTCAAGGTGAGAGAAGAGAACCCTCAAACTGTAGGCTCATCTATCCTTCAGGTATCTATTGTCAGCCACCACCAGAAATTACCTGTGTGAAGTCACCCAGTAGAGGAGTTCTCAGCAAGAGATAGTAAAAAAGCATTGGATTCTAGTCCTGACTCAGTTATAGGCTCGCTCTCTGATCCAGTGCAAGAGATGTCCTTTCACGGAGACTCAGTGCCATAAAAAGAGGGAGCTGGGCCAGCTGACCCTTTCCTGCTCACACCTTTCCACCACAAATGTGCCATGAATACCACTCGGGACCAGAGCTTCTGCTGCTGCCCTCTGGTGTGTATTTGCTGTGTCTACTATGATGGTCTTGGTCGTATGTGGTGCATGTGTGTGAAGTTATATGACATGATGAGGGCAGGGAGGTGATGCCAGAGCTTCAGGAAGCCAAGTGAGTGGGGAAAATTGAAAATAAAACTCCATGTCTTCTTCCTAGACTCCTGAAACACTCTTGTGTGGGGACTTAATGCTGCTTAGGGCAGCCTCTCATCCCTCTAGCCATCCCTGTACCACTTTCTCTGGCCTCCCAGGTTTTCCCCTACACATATAGTCTGCCCTAAAGAAAGCGGGACCAACACTGTTAAGCCTTCCTGCTGTTAGTACCAGGTTCCCCTGCACATGGATGGTGGATTTTTCCTTGGGTAGCAGTGAGAAAATGGTGGAGATTTCTGCTGGTTTATGCTTGAAGAACACTTAGGGAGCATCAGCTCATGGGGCTCGCTCTCCCAACGGGGATTTTGACCTTTGTGGCAGAGGTGGTTATAGTCCATAGCTGTAGGAGGACTGCTTGTTAGTGGGGATGACTGAGACAGAGATGTCCCTTTACACTCTTACCCAAAGAAGAAGAACCCCAAGTTCAGGAACAGTGAACCAACCAAATTATACACCTACCTTGAAGTTCCTTCTGGAGGCTTCTTTTCCTCTGGTATTGCATTAGGAGGAGGATTGTCCCCAGAGTGGGCATTCAGGTTTCTCTCCTCACTCAATTTAAAAACATCTACCTGCCTGATCTATGACCATGTCTGAAATTCCAGTGCTAATGCTTAGTCCCTTTTTGAGGCATTACTATCTTTAGGTTCCCTTTTAAAGAGCAGATATTCTGTACCTTTAAAGGAATACAGACATCCAGAAGTCTGTAACACCTCCATATAAATTAGATCATCAAATACTTTCTTTTCAGTTTACTGAGAATATACCCTAAGAAAATGGTAGATGTAAGGAGTCAAATGTCAGAGAGCACTGCTTTCTTTGGAGCATGAGATGCTGCCTTATGTCAGCTCTGGGTGATGTTCTTGGGACATCGTGGGCAACCAGGGACAGCACTCAAGGACTGGGCATAGAGGGAGACGTGTGCAGTGGGGTGGGCCCTGGAAAGTAAGGTGGGCAGGAGCCAAATGCAGATACTAATTGCTAACGTTTATTGAATACATAGTATGTTCCAGGAACTCACATATGCATTAGCTTGTTTTATCCCTAGAGCACCCCTGTGAGATAGGTGTTATTATTATGATCTCTCTTTTGTGGATGAGGATCCTGGGCATAGAGAAGTTCAATAACTTGCTCAAGGTCACACAACTAAAAGGTGCCAGAGTCAGGATCCAAATACAGGTAGCATCACCCCAGAGCCCACACTCTCTGTTTTTGCAGAGGTCACAGGCACAAGACTGTGAAAGAACAAATGTATGGAAAGTATCTATGACTCTAAGATTCTATTCAAGGTTTTCCCATCATACAACACTAATGATACTTTACATTGTACATCTCTTTACTCTCTGCAAAGTACTTCTGCACACATTAACTTTATGGGGTGGGCTGGAGGTAGGTAGGGTCTGCAGCCTGGCTGGCCTGGGCCTTTGAACGCTGCTGTCTAAGAGGGAACATCTTGGCTAAGGGAGAACCGACCCTCCAGAGTGACTGTTACTTCTTCCCCATAAAACTTTAGGCAGGGCTCCCACACCTCTCTTCAAGCCTTATTCTCTGCTTCTCTTCCCATGGGGTTCAGCCATGAATGTTGGGACCACAGAGCCTGGAGAGTTCTCGTCCAGAATAAAAGGACCCCAGCTGATTAGCAGCCAAACCAGACCTGAGTGAGGTTTGGGATTCTAGATTAAGTTTTCTTTTTTTAAAGTCATAGTCTGATCATTTTGGGCACTGGCCTACGTTCCATTGGATCAATCTGGGTTGGTGGTGATAGAGAAGGGCAGAATGGAGCTGGGCTGTGTGTCTTACAGGCCTGGCTTCAGTTCTTCCTTGTTCAATCAGCCACTCACTTATTCATTCACAAATGTTCTGAGTGGTCATTCTGAGCCTGGTCCTGTGTGGATATGTACAGGAGATGGAGCAGGGAAAAGGCCCCATCCCTGGTTTCAAGGAGCTCCCAAGCCTGTTGGGGAGAGAATGCTCCCACCAGAAACAAGAGATCTACATCTAGAGAAGAGGGTGGGGGACAGAGGGCTCCCAGAGGCGGGAGGATGAGAGCTTCTGGGAGCAGCAGGTGCCCTTTCTGCCCCTTTAAACTCTACCCATCCCTTAGGACCTGGCCCAAGGTCTCCTTCTCTCTGAAACCTTCTGGGCTTTTGCACTCACATGGATCTCTCCCTTTCTGTGCTCAGACAGCATTTCTGCTCTCTTACACTACTTGGCATTGTTCTCTGCATTCCTCACTTGGACTGTGACAGAGCCCACTGTTACTCCCATCTTCTGTCTTTTTCAAAATTTATTGTGAAGTTGAATCACCTGGGGAACTTGTTAAAACACAGATTTGGATCCAGTAAGTCTCGTGTGGAGCCCAAGATTCTGAATTTCTAACAAGCTCCCAGCTGATGCTGATCCTGATGGTCTATGGACCTCACTTTGAGTAGCAAGGTTCTATAGTACTAGACACAGACCAAACCTTGTTGATTTATTGAACTGGTTAATGGGCATGTCACCTTTCTCTGGGTCTCTGTTTCCCTATAAACCAGGTGAGGAAATTTGGGGGGACTTGACAAATGCTAGGTTTCTGTACCACCATTGTCCTCTCCTACTCCCTTGGCTAATGTTGATAATTGAAGATGCTATTCTTTCTCACCGAGCTTGGACATGTCCTGTTGAGAAGGATTTTCTCAATAGAGTGCCCTAGAGGACCACTTCTAGTCCAACAGAGTTGGCTTGAGGATGAATCCTATTTGCTACTCTGGATAAGATGTGCCTTAAGGTCTCTTATAACGGGATGATTTGGGGTATGAGGGGAAGCTGTCCCTGGTGCTATAGAGAGATGCTCCAGAAGCTGGTGCCTATCCTGAGAAATAAAGGTATTGCTGTCTCAGGAGCCTCTCATGCTAGAGAAGCCCCTCGGTCTGGGTCTGGGAAGTGAGACGTGGGGCAGGAAGACAGAGAACAGATGCTGGAGGGAATGATTAAGTCAGTGGTTCTCAACCATGACTGCACATTAGAATCACTAGAAAGCTTTAACAAATAGTGATGCCTAGAGCCACTCCTAGATATTACATTTAATCAGTCTGGGCATCAACACTGAGAAATCTCCCAGGTGAATCTAATGTGCAATTAGTGCTGAGAACCAGTGATTAAGCCTGTACGGTCGTGCTCAGCAAGTGGCAGGAGATTGAGGAGCTTGGCTCACCTTCAGTCCTGGGCTCAGATAGAAGCAAAGTCTTGACCTCCTTCCCCCAACTGTCCACTCCAGGGCTGGGACAAGAGAAGCTCTTGGAAGTAGCTTCTGTTCAGGGAGCTTTCTGGTTAGAACTGATCCCATCTCTACAGACCAAGTCAAAGATAAAGGAGCTGAGGAAAGAGAAAACTCCCAGCCATTTTTTTGCTTAAAATGGATCCATCCTCAAGGAAACAAGGTAAAACTAACTCTTTCTCAGGCATGATACTTTCCTGGGGGGATGTTATTGTTATTAATAGCCCTGTCAATCTAGGTTGGCTTTTCTTGTCTAGATTTTGTGGGAGGACCTCTTCTCTTTCCTGGCTGAGGGTTTGGAGCTGGGAGGCAGCCCTATTCACATTCGTCCTCCCTTGAACCTTCAGTATTGTCCTTCTCCTCTCATTTTCCTCCCTTATGTGAATGCACCAGCTCTTCCAGCTCCCAATCCTGCAGAGTTCAGCTATTTGTTCAAATGAAGGGATTGAATCAAACTGATTCTCACTAAGGTGTGGATGACTGAGCCCTGCCCGTGCCCCAGCATTCTTGGATTTGAAAAGAGCTGCTTGCTGTCTTATGATATCTTTAGTTTGTAGAACTCCAAGAAATAGATGAAGAGAATTAAAGCACTTTCCCAACCACTGTTGGGGGAGACTGGTGGGGCTTTTTAGAGGGGAAAGGGATGGTGTTCTTCTGCTCTTTTGTGCAGAAGTCTCCTCTAATGGTGAGACCAAGGCATTGTTCAAGAACAAGCCAGATACCTGAAGAGGAGCGGTCCATGCCTCTCCCCTCTTAAAAAAAAAGACAAGCTGCTTTAGGCAGCTTCAGCATATTTCTAATTATAGTGTCCATTTGTAACCAAGACTTGGGCCTTCCAAGAAAGCTTGATTACGACATTCATAATTCATTGGCAGTCAGTCTATTATCGATTCAATGATTTTTCTGGCCAGGGAGAGAATCTTGATCCCTTAAAAGCTGATTTTTCACATTAGAATAGTAAGAGCAATTAGTTTTATTTTTAGCTTGGTTAAGCAAGAGCTCTAATGAAGCTGAAAGAAGGTTTTTTTCTCTTCTTTCTTTCTCCTATTCTTTCCCCTGAGGTGCTTTGAGAGAATTCAACCCAGAAGTTTGCCCCCCACCACCCCTGGGTCTTTGTGGGATGCCTCTGGCTGCTTCAGGAAACCTACAGAATGTGAAGGCGGAGGGTGGTTTTCAGAACTTTGTGCTCAGGCTTGTATTTCCTGAGGCCTAGACTCCTACCTCAACTCTCGTCATGACGGTGGGGGTGGAAATGTGTGTAGGGGTGAGCTTGGCAGCCGTAGTCTCTAAACCCCACATGGTATCTGGAATTTCTGGCGTGAAAAGCTGAGAATAATATTGGAATTCAGGGTCCTCAGTCCAACAGTACAGGCTCAACTTACCATTCCCAGCCTTATCCCCCCGGCTCCCCTGCACAGGCCCCTGCTCTGACCAGAATGGTTTACACGTGGACCCCACGTGGGACCACACACAGTTCTCATTCCTTTCCTTGACTGCCTCCCCTGCCCTTCCCAGCATCCCGGAGCTCCCTTTCCTCTGAATTCTTGGGGCCCAACTTGTGCTCATGACTGTAAATTCCTAGAGAGTGTTGGGCACACGCTGCCTTGGACTCTAGTTAAGCTGGTCACGTTTATCACCCACTCAGATGCCTGCAGGGTCCAGGGAGGCGGCCTAAAAGAGGAAAGCTGATTGCAGCAAGGACTGTGGCGACCTGCAGAGCACAGGCCCGGTCTAAAGGACGTCGCCGCTCTTCAACTATGAAAGACTGTTTCCACGCTGAGCTTCTGGTCTGGTGTCGTCAGACTTTCGATGTTTTTCGAGAGCAGCTAGAAATCCAGATTTTAAAATGTAATTTTTCTCCTGGTTTTTCAACGTTGGAAGGAATTCAGTTTTCTTTAAAATCCTATATGGGCCCCAAACCCACATCTAGGGGCCACAATTTTGTTTCCTTAACTTTAGGCCTTGAGAGCAGAATCCACAGACCCCAGCTCGGAACCCCCACTTTAAAGTATCTTTGAGCTACTGCTGCCTCTCATATCCTGATAAATCAGGCAGAGGAGCCAGCCCTACATGCACCAGGCTCAAGCAGTCACACAGGGACCTTAGAGCAGAGCCAGCACTAACTCATGGCGTCCAGCCCAGAATTCCTTCTGCCGGTACCACACAGATGCCTGGTGATGTTGTCTGAGCATGTGGTGTCAATTTTTGCAGCATCCTTACTGTTGTCCAATCTTAATGAAAAAGGAGGAAAACATATCCCCCCCTAGAATTGATTAGATAAGGGGAAAGAATATAAGACTTTACTCCTGTTGGCTTCTGCATCATTTTTTGTGGGAAAGATGCTACTGAAATTTAGCAATGAAGAGGCACTATTGTGTACCTACCGTGTGCTGGGCACTGTGGAAGCCACAGGGAAGAGTGAGCCACCCCAAGACCCAGTTCCCGCCCTTGGTAGGCTTATAGTCAAGGCTCAAGACTGAGCCTCTGGAGCAGAGATTTGGCCACATTCATCACTGCTTGTCTCCCAGCCCCCAGCACTCTGCCCAGCACATAACAGGGACTTAATAAATTGAATTAAAAATGTGGCGACCTAAGTGAGATACAAAATGGAGGAGAGGCAAAATAAGGCTTCCAACTAAAATAGTCAAACTGTTTCATCTTGATTTGAGGATTTTATTTTTCATGTGAATCTGATCTTGGCATGTCATGGCATCGTTTTCTCTTGGTGAGCGACTGCCTGTTGTGACAGACTAGTATCTTGAACCGATACTGAATAATATCCCATTATTCAAAGTGATATTGCCTGGAAAACCTGAGCTGGGGCTGGGAAGGGAGGGTATGTGCAATAATGGCAGACAACAGGTAAGAAGCCTTGGCTAATGCATTCCTTCTGAATCCTCCTCTCCTTTTCAGTCTTCTTAGTTTATCCTGAGTCCAGTCCCTAAGCTATTCCCAGGAAAAATGGAGCATTTCTGTGTGTCTCCCTGTCTCCAGGCCCTGAAAGATTGCCTGCCGTTCTCAGGGAGAAGGTATACAAATTGGACTCCAGTGGAGGCCGGCTTGGGATGTTGGATGAGTCTCTGACAGAGGATATGAATCTTGGTCCCAGGTCCTGCTGAAGGATGGTGGGGCTGACAATCCTACATCAAACATGCCTCTGTTCTGGGGGAGCCATCAGTCACCCCTCTGAACTCTGGCAGCTCATGCTAATGAGGGCCCAGCTCATATACCATCCCTGCCCAAAGGCTGAGAGTGAAGAGGGGGCTCAGCCTCTTGGCAGATGCAGAAGGGGCAGTCCCCTAGGCGGAACTGTCAGGGAGACAGCATCTAGCTCTACCCCCTCCCTCCTTTCTAGTAGTTTCCATTTGTAGGGGCCTTTTTCTTACTTTCCTCTGCCTCTGCTTCACTTTCCTCTGCCTCTGCTTCACTTTCCTAGTCATCTCTCCTTCCTAGGGGCATGGACTCCTTTCTCCAATACTAACTAAATGCTGTTAAGAATTGCATGTGTTATTCATTCCTCTTGGTGGCTTTTATGTTTACATGATCTCCTAGGCATAGGACAAATACTTAACCCCAGGAACAAATGGCTGATTGTCACATTATGGACACCTGCTAGGAAATGATCTTGAGAGCCTTTATGAAAATGGAGGCTCCCTTTTTATCAATGGGTGGTCCTGTCAGCTGAGGGGGAACTGAACACAGATGGTGATGATGATAACGATGATGAAAATGACACGGTGATGAGGGCAAATTAACACCTATTAAGTGATTGCCATGTACCAGGCACTATTAAGAGCTTTACATATATCAGCTCACTTAATCCTCTCATCAGGTCTGTGGTGGGAACTATTATCATTCAGAAATGAAGAAACTGATGCTCAGAGAGGTTAAAAAACTCACCTATATGGCTAAGAAGCATTGCTGGGAGATGCTCCAGAAATCCTGTCTTTCCAAAATGAAAAATGTGAAGGCCTAGTCTGCTCAAATGCCACTTCCTTTGTGAAATGTTCCCCAAATTCCACCTAACCCCCCAAGGATGCAGAGTTTAAGAGCAATGACTTAAGACTTGAGTTTGAATACTGTCTCTGACACTTAGAAGCTACGTGATCTAAGGCAAATTATTTAACTTCTCTGAGACTGCTTCCCACTTTATCAAATGGAATCAACTTCATTGGGCAGCTGTGAGGGTTAAATGGGAGGAAGTTAGCAGGGCCCTCAATGCGGTCTGGGGACCTGGTGTCACTACTTACTTCTGTTACAGGGCACATCACAGGTAGCTCACCTCCCCCCTCTCCCCCTCCCCCAACACAGAAAATTCCATGTTGTATTCATCTTTGAAAATATTTCCCTTGGAACTTTAATATAATCAATTGAATTAGATGACTATAATTGGAATAATAATGGCACTAACATTTATTAAATGCACACCTCATCCTATGCTCCATTCTAAGTCCTTTCAACCACCTTGTTGTGTGGGGGTCTATTATTATGCTTGTTTTGCAGTTGAGGGTGTTGTGGCACAGATAGGTTAAGTCACTTGGGATCCCACTATTGGCAAGTGGTGGCATCAGAAGCAGACCCAGGTGGTCTGGATCCTAAGTCTGCGCTCTTAATCACTATCCCATAAAACCATCCCCTAAAGATCGTCTTCTCCAATTCTCATTCTCTTAAAAATTTCAAACCAGTAGGAACTTGAGGCTCCAAAGGGTAAGCCTTGCTCTACATCACCTGGCTAATTTAGCAGTGGAGCTAGGGCTGGAGCCAAGCTCTCCGGACTGCCAGCTCAGTGTTTCTCATCGGAGGTGTGCCCTGTCATATGGTGCTGTGATTAATTGGGAGAGAAGCTGTAGGAGGTTGACATTTTCCCAGCCTCATCTGTGTTTCCTGCCCACACACCGGGCCCTGAATGTCAAAGCCCCCCACGCTGCTATTCTGGAGGGGAGGAGGGAAGCCCACTCGCTATTATTAAGCAATTAAAAAATGGGCTGAGCAGATGCGGGACAGCCGACTTCCCTGATGTGTTGGGCAACACGGTGGCTGACTGCATCTCACTCACGCTGAGAAACATTTAAGGGTCTAAATGAAAAACAGCTCCTCTCAACATCTGAGTGCTGTTGACTCATCCAACACCTTTCCAGATCAGCAGTCCAAATGGTCCAGTGGACAGTGGGAGGAGTGGGGACTGAGGGGTGTGGTCAGTGGCCTCTGAAACACCATGGTTTTATCATTATAACCACAAAAGTGTGGCGAGGTCTGAAAACTTTCTCTGAGTCCTTGGGTCTGTTCCCAAAGCTGACGTGTTCCTCATTCCACTCCTCTGCAATAGTCCAGAACCTCAAAAGTCAAGTTCATGTCAGGTTGGACTTAAATCATTCTTATTTTTCATTCTCATCTGTAAGGATGAGTCCAAGATTTAATCTACTACAGGAAGAAATAAGGACTGAGGCCGGTTGGTGCTATGGTCCGAATGTTTCAAAATTGATGGGTTGAAATCCTAATCCCAAAATGATGGTAGGAGGTGGGGCGTTTAGGAAGTGATTAGTGCCCTTGTAAGAGAGGCGTCAGAAAGCTCCCTCACCCCCTTCCACCAGGTGAGGTTACATCAAGAAGATGGCTATTTATGAACCAGGAGGTGGGCTGTCACCAGATGTGGAACTTGACCCTGTGGACACCCTGCTGTCAGACTTGCAGCCTCCAGAACCATGAGAAATAAATTTCTGTTGTTTATAAGCTACCCAGTCTGTGGCATTTTTGTTACAGCAGCCCAAATGGACTAAGCCGGTTGGTGAAAGACCTAAGACCTTGAAGTAAGACCTAATGTTCCTGCTAGAATCTTGCCTCAGGCACTTACAAACAGAAATAGAGGATGGCTCCATGATTCCTTCCTTTTCTCCTCTCAGATACCTCCATATCTAATTAATAACTCAGTGTCCTTTTTCATTCCTTTAAAACCTCTCTCGAGTCAGCCCTGATGGCCTAGTGGTTAAAGTTTGGCATGCTCCGCTTCAGTGGCCCGGGTTCAGTTCCTGGGCATGGAACTACACCACTCATCTGTCAGTAGCCATGCTGTGGTGGCGGCTCGCACAGAAGAACTTACAACTAAAATATACAACTATGTACTGGGGCTTTGGGGAGGGAAAAAAGAAAAAGAGGAAGATTGGCAACAGATGTTAGCTCAGGGTGAATCTTTCCCAGCAAAAAAAAAAAAAAGTCGCTCACATCAATCCTAACCTTTGCTCTCTGCGTGTCTGTCAGCGTGCATGCATCCCATGGATCGAGACTAAGCTAGACCTCCTGATGAGTCTTAGGAGGGGTCTAGGCTCATCAAAGAGGGTTCACTTTTTCTATGTTGTAGAAGGCAGGATTGGAAGTGAATCACTCCCTACTGCTCATCAGTACCTGACACTCAGAAGGTTTCCAATACATATTCATTGAACGAATGACATGTGGTAGACGGGTTTGTTGAAAGTCCTTTGTTTTTTCGCTACCCACAATTGACAGTCACTTGATTTCAACTTCACAAACACTATCAAAATATTGAGTATGGCTTGATGGTGTGAAAATTATGGAGTATAAGTAGAAAATTACTTGTATTAGGCATGCACACACACATACTATGCAGAGCACGCCACTGCCATCTAAGATGATGGCAGAAAATGTCAAGCATAAATTGGGGCAGAGTTAGGGTCAGGGTAGGGAAGGGGGGAATAAATCTTCTGAAATGCCAACAACTGCATGGCTAGGTAGAGCCCCAGCATCAGAGATGAGTGGGTGGTCATTCAGTCAGATGGGAGAGCAAGGGCCTCCTATGTCGGTAGAGAGTTTGACCAATGAGACCAATCCGTTGTATCCATTGTATCCTATATTAGGATACAGTGAAGTCTGTGGGAACAAAAATTTCAGCAAACTATCCAAGATGGAGCATCTTGGAATTCCAGGGAGAGCCTGGTATTTGCTGGTCATCCAACTCTGGACCTAGAAGCTACTTAGAGCTGTCCAGTTCTCCTTTGGGTTGGGGTTGGGTGCGCCTACCTTTGAGACTCTAAAAGAGCTAGAAATATGTGTATCTTTCCCCCTCTCTCTTTCCAGGTAATTAGAAGTGGGGAGAACAAGAAACAACCAACATCACTTTTTAAAATCTTATTTTGAATTAATTTTACGCTTGTAGAAAAATTTGCAAAATAGTGCGGAGTTTCCCTGTACCCTTCTCCCAGCTTTCTCTAATGTTAATGACTTCCATAACCATAGTACAATTACCAAGACTAAGAAATTAACATTGGTCCAATGCTATTGACTAAACTACAGACTTTGAATGTCTTTCCATTTGTGTCCTTGTTCTGTTCCAGGATCCCATCCAGGATCCCACATTGCATTTAGTTGTTATTCCTCTTTCATCTTCTGTAGTCTCTAACTATTCTTTAGTGTTTCCATGCCTTTTATGACCTTGACACTTTGAAAGTGTCATTGCACTGAGGATACAATTTCACTTCTGTGGAAAAATACCACTTCTGTGATATTTTTGCCCAAAATGCATAACCTCAGTCTGATCATAAGAAAATGTCAGACAAACTCAAATTAAGGTACATTCAACAAAATAGCTGGTCAACCAAAAGTTTTGGAAAAAAAACTTGAGCCTCTACTTTTGAACTCTATTGGCCTCAAAATAGGTTTGGGGGACACAGCTGGGGTAGAAAAATAGGACACTAAAAGTTTTAAAATGCAACCTCATGAGGGAGAAGTGGTGCTTCTCTCTGGCAATGAGAGGGTCCTGTGTAAGCAGTCAGAGACGTGGATTCTGGTTTAAGCTCCCTCATGTCACCCAGAAGCCTCCTAGAGGTCTTTCTGTGCAATGGGGATGCCCCCTTCTCTGCCTCTCCCAAAGGATGGCCTAAGGACCCAGTGAGATTGTGTAGAGGAGCTTGCTGATTCCCAAGAGGTGATGCACGTGGAAGGCCTTGTTGTCTCTAAACTTCACTAGGGACCCAGCGAGGTGATAAACTAGGCACTCCAGGCAAGCCAGGGCCTCGTCAGCTGATCAACTCCCCAACCCCCTTATTTAGCTGTATTCTTTGTAGGAAACCAGGAACGAGAAAAGAGAAATTCTCCAGATTTATACCTCCAAATTTTTCTAGAGGGAAGTGGCCTAACAAGAGGCCCCAAAGAGGACATCTTATAAAATTTCATTCAACAAATATTTTTGATCATCTACAATGTGCCAGGCTGTATTCTAGGTGCTGGGCATATGTCAATGTCAATGAACAGAACAAACTAAAATCACTGCCCTGGGGAGGTATCATGCTAGTGGGGAAGTGAATAAATAAGTAAATATTAGGAGGTGATGAAATTCCATCTTTGAGTTGAGAAAAGTCGAAATACCTTTGGATACAATCCATGTTGGGAGGCAGATGATCTCAGCTGATAAATGAGGGTGGTTATAAAATAATAAAGAGCATATATTAGGGATGGGAGAAGGGGTGTTGCCAAATGTCTCACCCACTTAAGCTTTCTCATTTTAAGTTTCAAGTCAAACTCCTACTTTGTGTAATTAGACAATGCAGGTGGCAGTTGAAATGTCATTCCTTGACCTGGGAAAATGCTTCCTAATCATTTCCACTTGGCCCTCAGCATCTCAGGGGAGGACATGAAGGAATAAAAAGCACACGGGAGTAATTCACTCTCAGAATACTAACACCGAAATAATAACTGAGAGATGGATTGCACACATCATACGGGCATATTTGAATAAACAGGAAGAAAACAGTAGAAAGGTACACACCAGACTGTTAATCTGTTAATATGGGGAACCTGGTGTTTTTGAAAGTGCAGAGGTGGTGGTGTTGAGGGGTGGGGTGTGCAGGGGGTGAGAATTCTTTATATAGCTGTCTGTTGTTGGCTTGTAGCAACTAGTGAGTTTTGCTTTTGTAGTTGGAAAAAGAAAACATTTAAACAAATAAATAAAAAGGGTGAATGAAAGGTAAGGAAGATCTTATGTGAATTCTAAGCCTCCAGAATTTATATATAGCTTTTCTCCGATTATTTATTCATCAGGCAAACGCCATTCGTTGTCTTTATGTGCCAGCCTGTGCTCAAGATCATGAGAGTGAGGGCACATAAAGATGAATGAGACTTGATTTCTCCTTTTAGGTAGCTTTTTTTTTAAAAAACTTTAAAAAATTGGTTTCTCGGTTTATTCTTTCTTTTTAATTGAGGTGAAAGTCACATAACATAAAATTAACCATTTTAAAGTGAATAATTCAGTAGCATTTAGGGCGTTTGCAATGGTGTACGACCACCAGGACCTCTAGTTCTAAAACATTTTCATCAACTCCAAAAGAAAGCAGTTATGCCCCATTTTCCCCTTCCCTCCAGCTCCTGACAAACACCCATCTGCGTTCTGTTTCTATGAATTTAACTATTCTGGTAAATTTCATGTAAATGGAGTCATACAATACGTGATTTTTTGTGTCTTGCTTCTTTCACTTAGCATAATTTAAAATTGCTGGTTCATATTGTAGCTATATTTAACTTTTTGAGCAAACACCAAACTGTTTTCCACAGTGGTTGAATATTTTACATTCCTGCCAGCAACATACGAGGGTTCCAATTTCTCCACATCTTCACCAACACTTGTAGTTTTCTGTTTTGTTTTGTTTTTTCAATAGTCATCTTAGTGGGTATGTAGTGATATCTCACTGTGGTTTTGATTTGTATTTCCCTAATAACTAATGATGTTGATCAGCCTTTCATGTGCTTGTTGGCCATTTGTATATCTTTAGAGAAATGTCTATTCAAGTCCTATGCCCTTTTTTTGTGTGTATATGAGGAAGCTCAGCCCTGAGCTAACATCCATTGCCAATCCTCCTCTTTTTGCTGAGGAAGACTGGCCCTGGGATAACATCTGTGCCCATCTTCCTCTACTTTATATGGGACACCGCCACAGCATGGCTTAAGTGGTGCATCGGTGCGTGCCCAGGATCCGAACCTGCGAACCCTGGACCGCCGGAGTGGAGCATGCGCACTTAACCGCTTGCGCCACCGGGCTGGCTCCCTATGCCCATTTTTAAATTGCATTGTTTGTCTTTTTGTTACTGAACTATTAAAGAGTTCTTTATTCTGGACACTACACTGCTATCAGATACATAATTTGCAAATATTTTCTCCCATTCCGTAGCTTGTATTTTCACTTTTTTAATAATGTCCTTTGAGGTACAAAGGTTTTTTTTTTTTTAAATTTTGGTGAAGTCCAATCTATTTTTTCTTTTGTTGATCATGCTTTTGTTGTCATATTTAAGAATCCATTTCTAAATTCAAGGTCATGAAGATTTACTCCTAAATTTTCTTTTAAGAGTTTTAGGTTTCTTCTAATTCTAGCTCATATTTAGGGTATTGATACATTTTGAGGTAATTTTTGTATATGGTGTGATGTAGGGGCCCAACTCCATTCTTTTGCACCTGGTATCTAGTCCTAGCACTGTTTATTGAAGAGACTATTCTTTCCCCTATTGAATGGTTTTGGAACCCTTGTCAAAAATCAATTGACCATAGATGTATGGGTTTATTTCTGGACTCCCAATTCTATTCCATTGCTCTATATGTCTATCCTTATGCAAGTGTCATGCTGTTTTGATTACTGTAGCATCGTAGTGAGTTTTGAAATTGAGAAATGTGAGTCTGCCAATTTTGCTCTTGTTTTTCAATATTGTTTTGGCTACTTAGGACCCCTTGCAAATTCTATATGAATTTGAGCATCCACATTTCCATTTCTTCAAAAAAAAGGGCTGTTAGAATTTTGATAGAGATTGTATTGACTCTATAGATCACTTGGCTAGTATTGTCATCTTAACAATATTAAGTCTTCCAATCCATGAACACAGGATATCTTAACATTGATTTAGGTCTTCTTGACTTCTTTTCAGCAATGTTGTGGAGTTTTCAGCATGCGAATCTTTCATCTCCTTGGTCAAATTTGTTCCTGGATATTTTATTCATTTTGATTCTATTGTAAATGGAATTGCTTTCTTAATTTTTTTTTTGGATTGTTCATTGCTGGTGTGTAAAAATACAACTGATTTTTACATGTTGATATTATACTTTGAAATTTGTTGAATTGGTTTATTAGCTCTAGTAGATTTTTTTGTGGATTCTTTCAGATTTTCTGTACGTAAGATCATGTCATCTGTGAATAGAGCTAGGTTTACTTCTTCCTTTCTAATTTGGATACTTTTTAGTTCTTTTTATTGCCTAATTGCTCTGAATAGAATGGTTTTTTTTGTGGTGTCTTTCTTCTGGCTTTGGTATAAGGGTAATGCTGGCCTCATAGAATAAGTTAGGAAGTGTTCTCTTGTCTTCTATTTTCTGGAAGAATTTGAGAAGGATTGCTCTTACTTCTTCTTTAAATGTTTTGTAGAATTGACTAGTGAAGCCATCTGGTCCTGGACTTTTCTCTTCGGAGGTGTTTTATCTAATTATTTTTTATTACTGATTCAATATTTTTACTTGTTATAGATCTGTTTAGATTTTCTACTTCTTCTTGACTCAGTTCTGGTAATTTGTATGTTTATAGGAATTTGTCCATTTCATCAAGGTTGTCTAGTTTTTTGGCATACAATTGTTCATAGTATTTTCTTCTAATCCTTTCTATTTCTTTAAGGTCTGTAGTAATGTCCTCATTTTCATTTCTGATTTTAGTTACGTATGTCTTCTCTCTTTTCTTTTTAGTCAGTATAGCTAAAGGTTTGCCTATTTCTCCCTTCAGTCTGTCAATATCTGTCAATTTGGCCAAAACAATTAAGAAAAAAAAAGATCTAACCATATGCCATCTACAAGAGGCTCACTTTAGATCTAAAGACATATATAAGTTGAAAATGAAAGGATGGAAAATGATTTATCCAAGTAATAAACAAAGAGAGTTGGGGAGGCTATACTAATATCAAACAAAATAGAATTTAAGTAAAAAATCTCTTACAAGACACAAAGAAGGATATTATATGTTAATAAAAGAGTCAATGCATCAAGAAGACATAACAATAATAAATATATACATGCCCAACAACAGAGCCCCCAAAATACATGAAGCAAACATTGACAGATTGGAGGGAGAAATAGGCATTTCTACAATAATAGCTGGAGACTTCAATACACCATTTTCAATAATGGAAAGAACATCTAGAAACAAAAATCAATAGGAAAATCAAAAAGACTTTATGCCATGTACTTGCAGTAGTACTATTACTCCTGGTTTTGTTTTCTTTCTTCTGTCATCACTTTCCCCTCCCCCCACTTTTCTCACTTAAAATTATTTTTCTTTTGTTGTCACTATTTGCATTTTTATAAGTCACCACAAGCAATTTTTGAAATAAGGTGAGATACAAATATGTTTAAAACACAAAAGGATCTGGAGGGTATATGCCTTGTGAAAATACAAAAATTCATCCAGCGGTGTACTTATTGGATTGGTTTATTAAGAAGCAAAAATGGTGGATAGGTAACTCTAAGAGTCTATCCCTCCACATAAACATCACAAAATCAAGGAAAAGCTGTCAGAATCAACTTTGTCAGAACTCTGGAAAACAGTCCAAAATTTAAGCTACCAAGTGAATTCTGAATCCAAAAAAGGCAACTTCAAAATGGTAGGATAGCTTTGTGACTTTTTAATTGCCCTTGACACCCCACCCCCCCCACCCCGCTCCAGCTTGGCAGTGATCTTGAAGACATTAGCCTGTGTTCCCAGTATGGGACCCTGGTCCTGTTTCTGAGGGAGGAGAGCAGGGCTTATTCATCCCACCTGGTATACAAATCAGGTTTAAAAAGGAACAGAATGACCATTTGTCCCTGAATTTCCTGGTTGCAAATAAAAAAGGGAGATACCATCACTTGTAGTTTTTATAAAGTCTGAAGGTAAAAACAAGCTAGTTGCTCAGTAGACATGCAGCTATATTAGATACTGAGGTTGGGAGAAATTTCTCCTGGAGTTACTCTAAAGAAGACCTTGTTGGAATTAATGAGAGATGTGACTTTTAATATCTCCTGTAGTAAATAAATCCCACATCAGGGCTCCCAGGCCTTTCTATGTGTGCACGTCAAGGGATACCAGTGCCTTAATGACACAAGAGAATGATAATGACAGCAAGTCTATGAGGGGCCCCAACATTGCTGATTGGATGGGTGGGGGAGAGAGCTATAAAAATAAGAGTGGATGAGTTAACTGTCCTAAACCTCAGTTTCCCTAGCTGTAAAATAAGAATAATAATAGTAAGCACCTAAGAATGTACCATAAAAGGAGAAATTATGTCTGGTGTGTAGTAAGTGCTTGCTAAATCTAGTGATGATTATTGTAAATTGTATTTTAATTGTATTCTATTGTAATTCTAAAGACTTGTTTAGAGAATATAGATGGCCACTAGTCCCTTCGTTGAGTTACTCCATTTCTTTTTACCTGCTCCTCTGAGTACATTTCAACCATTTGAAAGCTCCACCAGGCTTTCAAATGGTTGAAATGTACTCAGAGCATTTCGATCCTACGGGCCTAAGGTGGGGTAAGGATGTGTGAGAAGGAACAGAATGACCATATCTATACTGAGTACCATGGATGGTAAGAATGCAGTTTTTCACTTCAGCATAGCCCATGGTTGGTATCAGGTTTTGATAAATGCATGTGGCATTTATACTTTTCCTCAGATGGTGACCACAGTCCAAATGGGTGTGCCTTCCTTGGCCCTGGTGTGGTGCTGCCTCAAGGGCAGCAAGGTGCCCTCCGACCTCTGGTGGGATGAGCGTCTATCTACAATTACAGCCAAGCCTTTACTAGTGTCTCAGGAAGCAGCGCCTCTTTATAGTTGGTCATGAGCCTTTAATATATTACCCTTAAATCATTTAATATATCACCCTTAAATCATTTAAAACTGGCCTAACCTGAGCAGCAGTGAATATGCCAATGCAGCTGGGAGCAATCTCGGGTGGGCCCAATGAAATGGCCAAGATGATCTAATAGATCTTGCTTCATCCCCAAGAGTCTATCACCCTGCCTCTCTTCTCCTTGTTAAACCAAAGCTCCCTACTCACAAGAAATAAAACTGCTACTTGATATTTATATATCTTCAGAGAGTAGTGTAATTCAGGAACCAGGGAGAATGGTTTAAAAGTATTTATTGTAAAGGAGACTGTTTCTTGCATGAAATAATCTTATGGGAAAAGTTACTTTATTTCTTCTACTGCACTTGGAAAATCTAGATCATTTGCAAAGCAAAGGGCAAAAAAGAAATTGATTTTTGTTGGCGTGAGGTTGGTGTTTTGTACTTTGATTAGTGGCTTGAAGCTGGTGAGTCATGTGACGGTTCTGGTATTTTGGGGGAGGATATTCAGACTGAGATCATAATAGCTATTTCTGACCTTGCTTTTGAGCAGAACATTGCGGGAAGTCTTATATCACCCCAAATCTCTAGCTATTTGCAACCTTATGATATTTGATTGATCTCTTGCATTAAGCAGCCCCCTCCGCTCCCTCACTGTGCCATTCCTAGACTTTGAATTTCTGAATGGATTTACAACACCTACAGGGTAAAGTCCATACTCGTTGTTCTAGCACTCTTCTTCCTGCAAGATCTGACCCAATCTGACTTCACTTCCAGCCTGATCTTTCTCCTGCCTCCATGGTGTGAATACTCTGTTACCTTCACCCACTCCAACTGCTCAGCACACATCTGGGCACATCCTGACCACTCCAGCATTCACACATCTCTTTGCCCTGTTCCCTCTGTTAGGATGTCTACTCCTTTCCCAGGATTCTGTCCAAAGGTACTCTCAGAAGTTATACCTCCCATCTTGAGTACCAGTGGACATTCTCAGTTCTCCGTGAGCTCACCACCCTTTGAAATTGATATGTTCACTGTACCTGCTATCTACTCAGCATTGATCTTGTGCCTTGAAACATCTCCTGTTGATGGTATGTGCATTGACCTCATGGAAATTCAACTTTACCTGCTGGAGAGAGAGAGAGAGGAAGAGGGAGAAAGGAAGGGAAAAGGGAGAGAGAGAGATTTCATCCGTCCCCCCAAAATTCATATGTTGAAGCCCTAAGTCCCCAATATCTCACAATGTGACTATATTTGGAGATGGAGTCTTTAAAGAGGTGATTAAGTTAAAATGAGGCCATTAGGGTGAGCTCAAATCCAGTCTGACTGTTGTCCTTATAAGAAGAGGAAATTAGGACACATACAGAGACACCAGAGATGCACATGCACAGAGAAAAGATCATGTGAGGACACAGGCAGAAAGCAGACATCTGCAAGCCAAGCAGAGAGCCCTCAGGAGAAACCAAACCTGCCAACACCTTGATTTTGGACTTTCAGCTTCCAGAACTCTGAGAAAATAAATTTCTGTTAAATTACCCAATCTGTGGTATTTTGTTATAGCAGCCGAGCAGACTAATACATCCACTGAGAGTGCCCTGGAGTGAGTGTGAGACCAAAGGTGTGACTCTGCTATTTCCTGTTGAGGCTCAGTTCTTGTAGACTTACAAGAGTGTGAGCATCTCTCCTTGCTGGATGTGAATCGAGTGTTTGAAAATTATCTGTCTCTCTCTCTTTCTATAATTTTATTTATTTATTTTTTTCCCCCAAAGCCCCAGTAGGTAGTTGTATGTCATAGTCGCACATTCTTCTAGTTGCTGCATGTGGGACGCGGCCCCAGCATGGCCAGAGAAGCAGTGCATTGGTGCGTACCCGGGATCCGAACCCGGGCAGCCAGCATCGGAGCGCACGCACTTAACCACTAAGCCACGGGGCCGGCCCATCTCTCTATCTTTCTTAGCCATGTCTTATGTATTTCTTATAACAGTGCCCCTAACCACAGGTAACACGTCATCTGGGGCTGCAACAAAGAATTGGTGATCTATTCCAATACTGACTGGGTAGGATTTACTGGGAGATGTTACTCTATTGATTTTTAACGGTTAATAAGGGATTTTTGAGGATAATACTAATTACATGTGATTTTCATCTTCAGTGGTGATGAGATACCAGTTCTCAACTCTACGCTGTGGTTATATAAATGGTACCCTTGTCTGGGTCAGCCCACATCACTGTGGCCCCTTGCAATCCATTCTTCAAGCAGCATAGTACTCTTGTAAAAACAGGTCTGATTATGTCACCCCCACTTCCCTACTTCTCCACTTTCTCCCTAATAAAACCCCAATGGCCCTCAATTGTTCTTCGGATAAAATCCCAAACTGCTTTTAGAAGACCTGTGAGGCCCTTCAGAGTCTGGATCTCACCAACTTGCATGCCTCACCTGGCATGACTTGCCCCATCACACCCCTGGCTGCAGCTACCCTGGCCTATCATACATCTCCTTCTTGCTTCGGGGCATTTAGGCACATTATTCCCACTACCTGGAACACCGTCTCATCTCCTCTTCACCAAGTTATCTCCATTTCATTCTTCAGATCTTAATTCAAACGCCACTTGTCTGAGCTTCTACCGACCATCTGACCAGGTCCCATCTCCCCGTCATAGGCACTTCTTACCAAGTACCTCTCCCTCCTATCATTACCTCAGAAGCAATTTCACATTTGTCCACGTAATAATTTGATTCCTGTGTGTCTCTCACTAGATCCTAAATTTCATGTAGTCAGGGACCATGTCTATTTTTGTGCCTGGCACACAGTAGACACTTAGTAGGTATTTTATTGAACATATAAACATCTATCTTTTTCATCTCCATCTATACATCTCGGTATCTCTGTTCCCCAGGGCATTTGCCATGTAGAAGCCATCATTCGGTTTTGTGGTCACTTGAGATGTGGTCATCTAGGGAAAGATGAAAGAACCATAAGAGAGGAGTGTTGGATAAAGATCCTTGGTGGATCCTTGGTTTATGTGGAGAGAAGAGGGAGGAAATCCAGAGGGGTTGAAGAAGAACCAGCAGAAAGGTCTTAGAAGCTAATGAAAGAGTTTCAAGAGAGACATGGAGATCATCAGTGCTAAGTGCTACAGGAAGGTCAAGGTGGATGAGAAATGAGGACAGGTTTGGGATGGGTTAGTAGAAGGCATGTGGAGGCTTTGGAGGCTGAAGGAGGCAGAGCTGGACTGGTTCCCAGACGTGAAGAATAGAGTAAATGATGAGAAAATGTACAAATGGCTATAGACCAGGGGTTCTCAACCTGGCACTATTGATACTTTAGGCTGGACAATTAGTAGTTGTGGGGGACTGTCCTGAGCATGGTAGGATGCTTAGCAGTGTCCCTGGCTTCTACTCATTAGATGCCAATAGCAACCCTCCCCCACTTCCGGTTGTGACAACCCAAAATGTCTCCAGACATTGCTAAATGTTCCCTGGGTGCAAACTCACCCCTGCTTGAGAACCACTGCTGTACACCAGCATTTCCCCAAACTAGTTGGCCATAGAGTTAATTCCTTGAGATGCTCCCAGAAAAAAGGTTGCACGGTCAAACATGGGTAGACAATACAGAAACAGCTCCTCTGCTGCAGGATGCTCAGAGCCTTACGATGCCAACATGCACTGTAGCTCTCTTTTGTACTGTCAAAGACCAGCATAGAAGAAGCGGGGTTTCCTGGAATGTTCTTACAGAACAGTATTACACCACCCAGAAGGAGTGTTCTGGTGAGTGTGCTCTGGGAGACACTACTACAGACTGTTTCTACAAGAAGAGTTGAAGTATCTTGCCCACCGTCATTCAGGCAGTAAGCGCTGGAGGGAGGGGCACCTAGACCTGTCCCATCCCAAATCCCAGCTCCTTTTTCTCCATCATTCAGTCCACACTCATAACCCTCACCCTCCCTCTCCAGCCAAGTCCATGCCTTCGTCTCTCACTTGGCAGTCTTCTCTGAAGCACAAGCCAATCCTGAGATTGTTTCCCTTGTCCTCTTTTCAAGTGCACAGCATACCCAGGTTTCCCCACCAGGCAATATTACAATCGGGTTTGCTGTGTCTCTCCAGCTCACTGGAAACATTGCCTAACCAAGGCTGGACGGCACTTAGGAGTGGGCTCCAGGGGAAACCTGCAGGCTCAAACGACCCAGAGCCTTTGAGCAGGAAGGGGGTTTAGGCTGTGTCCTGACCCGCTTCTCTGCAGAGTGGTGCCAGGCATGGGGCACTGGATGGAGAGCTTGAAGACCAAGCTCTTGGCACATTCCGGCTACTAAATTGTTCAGTTATTCACTGAATCAACATTTGTTGAAAACTTTCTATGTGTAAGTCTCTAATTCTCTGCCTTTCAATTCCCTCTTCCCCCAAAGAATGGCATTCATTTAAGAAATCTCTAAGACTCCTTCCAACAACACCTTAACACCTTCTGTTTGTTTTTTTTTTTTTTTTCCTTCATCCTTTAGGGAGCAGGAAAAGCCATCAGGCAGTGATGTTTAAGATCAAGTGCTTTCAGTGAATGAAACAGTTCGAACAAAAATTCTGATAAAAGAGGAGAATCTATCCTGGATTTCTTTCTCTTTTGTCTTTTGGGTTAGCTTTTTAATGGATGATTGCTTATTTGCTATTTTGGAATTTTATTACAAATATTTACTGAGTGTTCTCTCTGTGGCAAGCACTTTTTGAGGATAGAGGGGGAAGTGGGTGAGGATGAGGATTGAGGGTGAGGCAAAGGGAAGTCAAGGCTTTTTAAAAACATAGGCCATGTTGCTGCAGATCTCAGGGGATGAGCTCTCTGAAAGCCAACATTAGTGGCTGTAACTTATTTTCCACTATGGACAAAGTTCTCTGATTCTGCCCTGTGTGGGATGCCCCAGGATGGCAAACTCAGAGCACCTGCTTGGATCTAGCGGATGCAATCAAGATGAATGCCAATCTGCCTTCTGTCCCTTTGAGCCTGTCCTCCAGTTCCCTGGCCTGCCAGTCAGAGCTGCCTGCAGCAAGCCCTAAAACATGGCCCTCTCCCCCGTGTTTCCACCAGACACAAAGGGCCAGTCTGGCAATGCTCCTGTCCACCAGTGACAAGCAGTGGACACCCTGTGCCTGGGGAGGAACTTCTGATCTCAGCTTGGGGCCTGTTGATGAGCCGATGACTGCTGTCCTCACGGAGAGCCAGCAGGACACGGTCAAATTGCTGTTTGAACATGGCAAAGTGATGAATTGTGCTCATGTTTATTCCATGGTTTCAAAGGCAGCCATCTAACGTTTAAGAGCATGGGGACATTAAATGAACAAACGGTTTGGTGGAGAATAGAAGAGATGGATACAGCCATGATTTGCTACCTGGTAGACAGACTTTATTTTATTTTATATGGCTCAGGTTCATAGCTTGAAAAGACTCCTAAAGTGTAGGTAAGATTGGGAAAGTCTCCATTGTGCTCCAAGTTTGGGAAGCAGTGCCTTATGCTAATAATATTTTTGTAAGAAGATGGTCTCCTTTTCATCACCAGCTTGTCCCTTAAATTAGCTGAAGCCCGGAGGCCTTAAATTAAAAGCAAGAAATTACAATGCAGCAGATTGAATTTAGGCTCGTGTGTTGTGTTTGAAATATAGCAGTGGCGGTTGAAAGCCTAATTTAAAATGAATGGTGAGTTCCTTATGCAGCATCCCCTGAATGTCTGGTTATTTGCATTGAAAGCCCGGTTTCCACCCAGTTAGTGCCACAAAAGGGGGCACTTCCTTCCTTCACCATGACCATGGCTTGCCCTTCAGGCCAGCTGGAGCTGGCAGGACCACACTGGAGTGTGTGCTGATGCCATTGCACCTGCTGGGACCCGCTCTTGAATTGCTGTCCCTGCCCAACTCCGATGAGGCAGATCTAGCTTGAGGTCCCACCCTCTCTTGGCCTCAACAAGAGAAGTGCCCAAGGAGGAGTGGAAACTGGAACTCTTGCCAGCCCGGGGCTCGAGATCCTCCATTTCTTCCTGGCCTGGGTCTAAGGGTGCTGGGAAGGCAACGCTAAAGCCTGCTTTGGCTTCATGCATAATTGGTGAGTCTGTACTCTCTGGGCAAAGGCTGGCTTATTCTTCGCAGTGGTTCTTAACCCTGGATGCACGTTAGAACAAGCTGGGGAGCTTTGGGAAAATACTGATGCCCAGGCCCCGACCCCTAGAGATTTTAATTTAATTGGTCTAGGATGAAGCCGGGGTATTGATGTGTGTGTGTGTGTGTGTGTGTGTGTGTGTCTATCTGTCTATATACACTTCTTAGCTTATTTTAATGTTCAGCCAGAGTTAAGAACTATTGGTTTGGAGAAAAAAGTTATCCATTTTCGCTGTTAGAATTCGGCAGATTTTCTTTAATCAGACTAAGACAATGTGATAGGCAGACAGTGCAAAATTAGCTGTGCAAAGAGAGGGATGTAAAGACTCCAGGCGTTCATGACAAAATGAGCCATGTATTCTTTTTCACTGTACTCAGAATAAGATATAAAAAAGCCAAGGCTCGCAGGGGACAAGAGCAGGGTCCTCAGGGGTTTGAGTAGGACTAAAAAATAAGCATCTTCAGAGACAGAAGCTGTAGGTGTTGCAAATATTTCTTCAAAATCAAATTCATTCATTAATTCATTAATTTATTCATGCACTGTCTACTTATTAAGTACCTGTTTGGTGTCAAACACTTTAACAGGCTCCGGGTCTGCAAAAATGAATATCTTTAGGGTAGGAACTCTAAAAGGGTTGGCAGCACAAGAGATTAGGGTTAGTTTTCTTAATCATAGATACTCGGCTTTTCACCTGGGCTCCTGCTCCTTTGCAAATGCTGGAATCCAGCATCTGCCCTTGAGTTCCCCGGAGAGATAACAACACCCCCACCCTTCCGCTTCACCACTCACCGAGTCCTGTTGCTGACATTCTCCCCAGTACGCGTTTGTATGACGATGAGTGGCATATGGGCACCTCTTTGTCAGACACACGTTATCTCAAATACATCCTCCATCTCATCCTGCCTGACTCATTTGGTGATTACAGAAAGTTCATATGAATAGACAAGAGTGCAGGGGCAGGAGAAGCGTTTTAGATTTTACGGAGATTGAGTACTGGAAAATACATATTTAAGCAGCGAAAAAATACAGATGATCTCATGGTAGCTTCACAACACACCTACTAGGATGGTTGGGCAGGAATCATTATCCTTCCGTCTCCAGCTTCAGAATCCCCTTTGCAGAGTCCCCAGAGTAGGCTTCTGCGCCTCCAGAACCGCGAGAAAAGCTGGCTTTCCTACGAACACGTCTCAGCCGGCTAACTAGGCATGACCACAAGGGGGCACCAAAGAGTTTCCATTTCTTCTGCTGGCCTTACCTTCTGCATTTTCGGCTGTGTAGTGAATAGGTACACAATTAAAAGAAAACAGTGTGAACTGAGAAGAAGGGATGATGTCGGAAGATAAAGCTTAAGCCCTGGATAGGAAACTGGGCCTAGACAGCAGAGGCGATGCCCTTAGATTTTACTTTGGTTGGAGAGATGGGGAAGTGCTCCTGGGTGGGGTAAGCTTCTGATGGCTCTCAGAACCACTGTGAGGTGCCCTATGGATGTTTTAATTTTTCTTGAAGAAGCAGAGGAAGATGGAGGCTACTGTGTACGAAGCAGGCATTTGTTCAATCAGTCATTCACTGAGTGTGTGGTAGGGCATTAGGTCTGAAAGGCAGGCTGAGGCTCTGTAGGACCATGCGGATCACGGAAGGGAGTCTGGATTTTATTCCAAGTGCCACAGGAGTCATTGGAGACTTCCCAGGCAGGGGTTGGTGTGACCTGTTTTACATCTGCCTGCTCTGTGAAGAACAGATGGTGGGGCACACACGTGGACGCATCAGAGAGGCTGTTGTAGAGAGCAGAGACACTAGGGCAGCATTGGGGAAGGTGGAGAAAAGCCAGTGAACTCAGGATCTCTGTTGGAGTTAGGTCTGGTAGATTTACTGGTGGATTGCCACAACAGGTAGCAGAGAGGGAAAGGGGGAATCAAGGATGACCCTCTGGTCTGGGTTTTGACACTGGGTGGGTGATGGTGAGAGTTATTGAGAGGAAGGGCTGTGGGAGGGCCAGGATAGGGCGGGGGTCAGTGCTCTCTTTGGCCATGGCAGGTGTGTAATGCTGCCACACTCCCACCTGGAGATGCCCAGTGGGCAGCTGGATTTACAGGTCAGAGCTCAGGGGAGAGACGCTGGATTAATGGGGTAATTGGCACACTCACTAACAGGGTAGGAGCCCGGTGGGGATTTTCACTGGGATTCCAGAGATGGCTGCCGTGCTCCCTGATCAGAGGCTTCTGGGTGGCAGAGGTGCAGGGGTGGGGGTGTCAATGAAGGCAGGACAGACCTGGTCAGAGGGACTCCTTAGGTGCTAAATCTCATTGTGGGCTGACAATCAGGAGGATGAGTGAGGGGGCGGTTTATTGAGAGGAGAGACCTGGCCGGAGGGAGGAGAGGGCTGCCAGACAGAGATCTCTGGTACGTAGGTGTAGATTTATAGAGAAGTCACCCAGAGAAGGAAAGTTTAGACAGTGGAATCTAGGGAAAGCTTCCTCGAGTCCTTTCTGTTTGCAGTGTTGGCAAGTTCCCTTCTCTGTCTTCTTCAAAGACTGGCCCTACTGGGGCAGAAAAATCTGATATGTGAGCACTTGAGGAGGAGTAAGGCAGCCAAGCTTTGCACCTGCACGTGGTTCATCTTGGACGGCCCCCAAGGCAGCTTCTGAAGGATGAGGGATCCTCTTTGGTGGTGGTGAATTGTGATGAAAGAACTGACCTGGAAGCTCAGGTAGATGCTGAAAGCATTGACTCTGCCTGTGCTTCAGAAGGCCAGGATGTGAGAACACCTGAGGCCTGAAAGCAGGAAGCCAGAAGTTAATTGTGGGCCCTGAGATTCGCAGAGTGGCTTCGGAAAACCATGGCACAGGATTGCTCTGTTCAGACAGAAAAATTCTGAAAAGAAAATATGGTGAGGGGTTTTCTGGGTATGGGCAGGTTGGGGTGTCGCTAACCCAGGCTCTGCTAGGACCTATCCAATCAGCGGGTAGGACCCGTCAACGGGCTGCGCTGTCCTCGGTGGATTCCCTGTTGGCCTCCACTTCTGTGGAAGCCTGCTGGCCTCCGTTCCTTAATATCTGTGGAGTAAGAGGTTAAATCGAGGTCTCTGGTGGGAGCCTGGGCCCCGGATGGCCCTCAGAGCACTTCGCCAGCTTCGTGGTCCACGTTGGTGGTCTGGCCTGACTGCAGCGAGGACGGTCACAACCCGCCCATCTCAGCGCCTCTCCTGGGGTTGCCCTGGGGACTCTCGCTTGTGTTTTCCCTTCGCCTTATGTGAGATTTGCTAAGGGGCTGTTGGGAAAACCACAGCCAGAAATTGCACTTTGTTGATCCTGAGGACACTGGTAGGACATAAGCAAGAAGCAAGCCCCTGGGGAGTGGAAAGTGGAACGTGGAACCCATGGTGCAATTTCGGTGCAGGGAAGAGGGACTGGGGTAGGGGTTCCAGAGTAGAAAGCAGAGCCACCAGCAGCTTCTAAAGAGGTGGAAAAGCTGGTGTGGCCTCTACAGGCTCCTGGGAGGGCAGTCCCCTCCCTTCTTTCACGGTCACCTTGATGCAGGCTGGATGGTGCCTACCTCAGTGGGACAGAGATGGAGAATGAAGAGGGAGCAGAGGCATTCTGCACCTGAAAGATGCCCTGGGGACTCTAACTAGCCATCCTGTAGCCCGTCCAGATGTCTGCTGCTCCCAAATAACGGAGCGCACACATTAATGCAAAAGGTGTTTTTCAGGAGACTGTCATCTCCATTACAGCTAGCTAGAGCCCATTGTGTACCCAGAGAGGAAGCAAAATAGATAAATATTTGGGGGAACGAGTGTGTGGGAGAGATGAGCTGTCAGGGCGAGTGAACATTAGGTAAAATGGATTGCGTTTTCCCGGTAGCTTCCCCCAGCGCAGTAACAAGATTGCTCCTGGGTCTGGGTTTCTTGGTGAGCATCTCTCCAGTAACATTCATATTCATTGAGTTCCTTCTAATCAATGTCACCCGGGGATGGAAAGGTGCGCACAGAGCAGGATAGCGGGTTTCCTCTGTTTGGGGAGAGGAGGTGGGACGCCTGCCTTAAAGGGTCACCATCAGCTGTCCCAACCATCAGATACAGAGCAGGGGGTGAAGGGAGATCAGCAAGCATGTCAGGTGGCCTTCTTTATTTAAAGGACATGAGAGGAGGAGTCAAGAATCACACCCCAGATCATAACTCTCAGACATTTGGGAGATTTCAACCCACTTCTTAATCTTTGTCAACTAACCTTCCAGAACCTTGCTAACTGTCCTGTCTTGGTTATTTATTTATTTTTATTGGAGTATAATTCACATACCATAAAATTCACCGACTGTGCATGTATAATTCGACAAGTTTTAGTAAATGTAAAGAATTGTACAGCCATCGTTGCAATCGCATTTTAGAACACTGGCTGTTTTTATTATCCTGTTTCTCTCAATGATTAGCTTGAATGGTTATTGGAGGGGATTGCAAGGTGTGGGAGAAGGATGCACAGCCAATCTTGGAAGGAGAGTAAACCTAAGAAATGGAGATGGTGGAGTGGCCTGGGTGGGAAGCTTCCTTTGGGAAGGAGTGATGACAAGAACCAGCAGTTCTAGTGTGTGTGTACAATGAGCCAGGGGCTGTGATAACCTCGTTACGTGGATTATTGCATTTGCTTTTAACAGTAACCCAATGAGTTGGGCAACCTTATTATTCCCATTTTACATATGAAGAAACTGAAGCTTACAGAGATTGAGTCGCTTGTACAAGGTCTTGCTGCGAGGAAGTGGCTGAGCTGGGATTTGAACCCATACCTCCCTGCCTGCAGAGTTTGAATGCTCAAACCATTATACCACCAGGCATTTGAAGACTTTGTCTAGAGTATAGACTCTACTGTAAGATGACTTAAAATGCATTTTTAAGTCTGCACACTCAAGATCTCTAATTTTGTGACTGTTAACCAATTCAAGTTTATTAAAATGGAAAATGAGTCCCTACCCCTGATTATTGATTCTAATTCTCACCCACCCCTGGGTTCCCTGTCCTTTTGGCTTTGGTTCCACCTGGAAAAATAAACAATAACCGCAGGCTTGTTTGCTCTCTGAGGATCCTACTCTGACCCTCCGACAGCAGAAGCCACCAAATGTCCGGTCCCTTCCCCTGTGCCGAGGAATAAAGGAACCTGAAAATATGCTGTCATTTCACAAAGAGCCTGCCTGCCACAGAAGTGATGGTGTTTGATGACGCCGCTGTATTTCTTTCTCCCTTTCGAAATCAATCTTTAGACTGTAGGCCTGAAACCCAGGTGCCACTCTCTTCTAACGGTACGCCAGGGGTTAGAAGTGCTACACACCACTTCACATGTGAAATATGGTTTATCTGTCCAGGCATATAAGAAAAGAAAGAAAGAAAAACCCAACCACAACCTTCTGTTGAGTTTTGAAATGTAAATGTTTGCTAGTGCTTTGCCTAAGATGCTTTTCTCGGGCTGAGAGCTATGAGTAAAGAAACATTAAAATGCGTCATTTGCTCAGGGCTAAAAGTCATCAGCGTGTGATATTAATGCCCTTTAAAAAATAATTTGTCTGCATGAAATCAGAGCATGCCTTATGCAAAGGATTGGCTCTTGTCAATTTTCTCATGGATCTACTGAGTTATAATTACATTTAGATCTTGCCAAAAATGAAAGAGTTCTTTTTTATCCCCACTTCTCTCTTTTTTTTTTTTTTTTTTTTTTGCTAGAAGAGAGGAGAAGTGGTTAACTTTGATTTCATCTAGTGTGAAGGCCCCCTGCCCTGCAGGCTGGGAATGTGCTGGTCAGCTAAAAGGTCATGAGTTGTTATTGCTGGCTGCTTCTCCATCCTCAGCCCACAGGCTCCCAGCAGGGCTTGTCTGGACGAATGCTGGGAAAGACAAAGGTTTAGGGGCACCTGTGGAGCGCCCACAATGGATCAGCTAACTTTATTAAGGCCACTTTGGGACCAAGTGACAAAAACCTTCCTCAAACTGCCTTAAGCAACAAAATGGGAAATGCTGAAGGACACGGGTGTAGCTCGGGGAACCCAGGGATGGGAATGAGGTGGAGCTTCCTCCTCCTGGAAGCAGGGCCTCAATGCTGGCAACACTCTCATCTCTCCTGGGCGTGTCCTTGGTGGGCCGTGGCCGCTGACTGCACCTGGACGGAGGGAGGGTGAGGTAGGGGTGGGTAGAGGGGCAGATGAAGAAGAGGTTCATTCCACGGACATCCGGCGTCTCTTCCTGCTTCATCTGGAGCAGCCCCACTTTCTCCTGCAGTGTGCAATGGAAGTCTCCATCCTTCTCAATGATTCTGTTGTGGAGAAAGAAGTTGAAAACGACTGGACTAGATCATTCCTCGGCCTCCTCATAGATTCTACAGCGTTGAGGAGTCTGCCTCCAGGAGATTCCTGTGGAAAACATTCCAACAATGCGAGATGCACAACAGACACCTGCCATACCTAAAGAGGAAGTCGTCTCTCCACAGTGGGGTCATTTTTGCAGCTACACTGAGCCCTATGAGCTGTGAACTCCTTGTGAGGCACTGGGGTAACAGAAGAATCACCGAATCAGACATCAAGTTGCTCCCTATCTAATGGTTCTTCTGGAAGGCTGAGTGTTCCCAGCTGTGTGGTCTATCACCCAAGGCGTCTATGCTTTTCTTTTTTCTTCCTTTTATAAAAAAATTTTAAAATAGGTCCTTTAAAATATATATATATAAATATACAATAATACATACACACACGCATTAATTTCATTCATTCATCCAACATATATTTACTGAGAGCCTTCCAGGGTTTCTAGGGTCTGGGGACAGAGCAGTGAGCAAAATGGAATCAATGCACTGCCCTCACAGCACTTAGATTTTTGCCACTGCTATTCCCCCTCTTCCCACCAGCACTTGAGGGCCTGCTCATCTCTCCTCAAACTCCAGCTCTGATCTTTAGCCAACTAGTCAATTCCATAAATACATTTGAAAGGTTATAATAGTGGTTCTCAAGTGTGGTCTGGGAACTCCTGTGGGTTTCTGAGACCCTTTTAGCGGGTATGTGAGGTCATGTGTGTTTTCTATAAAAACATTGAGGCATCTGTCTTTCTCAGTCTCTGTTATGAATGTACAGGGGAATTATCCAAAGGCCACACAATGTGTGATATCAAAACAGATTGAATGGAGAGGTGGATATATGAATTCTGCTGTCTTCTGTTAAGCTGGCCATTAAAGATTTGCAAACTTACAGAACAATGCCATTCATCTCACTAATTTTTTTTTATTTTGGAAAATATAGTTATTTTTCATAAAAAACACCTAATTTATATTAACATGTTATGAGTTAAGGTACAGTGAGTTCGTTATTATTTTTAAATGAATTGATGTCTTTTTAAAAATGTCTGTTTTAATTTCTAATACTGTAAATATCAATAGATATATCCCACATAAGCAAAAGCTCTTGGCGAAGGCCTTCATTTTTAAGAGTGTAAAGGGGTCTTGAGATCACAAAATTTGACAACTGCTAGTTTAGAGACAATGGGCGTTGTACACACACAGTGTATCGATCAGTGTTTGCAGAAGCATGGAAGGTATCAAAAGGATATTAGGGAAAGAATTGTAGGAAGGCTCCAGAAATAGCCTTGGAAAACTAGGAGGCCGGTTACTGCCAGAGTCTCCGACCATCCTGTGAGGACAGTGCCGTTCATGCTGGACACAGGATGCCAGTGTGTTTACCCCCCTCTACTGGAGGCACCACCACCCCCTGGAAACTGGACGTCCCAGCTGCCGTCCCTGACTTCTTATGTTCCCAGCTCCTAAGTCTAAGAGGTCTAGGGTGGGTGCATTTCATGGTAGACTCTAGGTCACGTGTCCAGGGTCCAGCGTCTGGAGCCTAGGGAAGCGTGTCTGACTTTTTGGGCTCACGTAGAGGGTGGTGGCACTCGCTTACCAAGAACCCAGTGTAGAAAGCGATGGGCAGCCAAAACACCTTACCAATTCCCCTCAACACAGTGTGTTTCAGAGAATTTCTGGGGCTCTGGGTGCCCTCTCTACACCTCCCTTGAGAAATCAGGGGAGCTGGCGATCAGGGAAGTCATGTGTTACCAGTTCTGGCTCCATCTCCTGGGCACTTTTGCCTCAGCCTTGGAGGCTTAGGGGTCTTTTTTGGCAAGATGACTGGCAAGGTACATGGAATACAGAAAAGAGTGAAGAGAGTCTGTTACATTCCTGGGTCAGCCTCCTTTCCTAGATAAGAGGTAGGCAAGGAACTTAACAGTATAGTGCAGCCATTAAGAACTATTTCTGGAAATAGACAGACTAGGGTCCCAATCTTGGATCTGACGTCTGCTTCCCTGGAGACGGCTGTTTCTGAAATGGAGCCAGGTGGCCATGTCAGGGAGACACAAGAGAGGCAGAAGGGAAACAGGCAGTGACAGCAGAGCTAGCTGGACAAGAGCTCATCCACTTAACAAAGCAGGCATGTTCCACGCAGCCATCTCTGTGATGCTCTCTCTTGTCTGTTTTTTCCCTGATTCAGAGTAATGGGCAGGCCTAGCGAGGGGTGGGGACAAATTGGATGTGGTTTGACACGAAATGAGGTGGAAGACTCTCTCCCTTTGCTTCCGCCTGCTAGAACTCCCTGGGCCAGTGCTGAATTCCTTTTGGGGATCAGTGATCCTGGGACGACCTGCTGGTTAGAGCTGGTGACCACTCTGGCTGGAGGCACGTGAGAATGTGCCAGCCCAAGAGTCAGAGACCTATCCTGCTCTCCTGCTGGGAGAAGGCCATAAGAAGCCAGAGAAGGAAGTCATGGAGGAAAGGGTGGCCAGTGGGACCCTGGGACAGACACCTCTTGACAAGAGTGGCCAAGGCTGTGAGCTACTGGAGGGTGGGCCCCACACATGATTGTTTCTCTGGCTCTTGGCAGAGTGTCTCACATGATGAATGACAGCACAGCTTACAGGGAGCCCAGGCAGGTTGCTGGCTACTGCCTCCCGTCTCAGCACCCTCTTCCTTGCCCAGTGTACTCACACTCACACCTGGCCCTCCAGTCTGCAGGAAATTGCTACAAACCAATTCCCGTGAAGAAGTCACGCTATATGTGCTTCCTTTCTCAAGAGTGTTTGAGTTTTAAAAGAAAATGATGAAGAGGGCAATGCTTTATCCAGATTGGTAATTCTCTAATGCACTTTTCTCTACCTGTTTCCTCAAGATTTTAATTAGTATTCTGTAAAACTTTTTATTAAATCCTTTGTCAAGTAAATTTGGGAAACCTTGGACATTATAGCTCCTTCTTGAAGATTTAAAATGCACATAGCGTATTAAATGCTCTGAAAAGTCATGTGGTTTAAAAACAACCTGTTTGATTATTTAAAAAATTTAGTCTTATTGAAGTATGGTTTACATACAATAAAATTCCCTCATTTTAAGAGTGCAGATCAAAGGGTTGATAAATGTATGCACTTGGGTAATCAACAGCACAAGCAAGATATAGGACATTTCCATCAGCCCAAAAAGCTCACTCATGACCCATTGTAGTCAATCTTCTTCCCTACTCCCAACCCTTGGCAACCACTGATCTGTTTGCTGAAACTATAGTTTGGCTTTTCTGGAATTTCACATAAAAGGAATCAGTCTCTTGTGTCTCTGCTTTCTTTCCCTTCCCGTAATGTTTTTTGAGTTTCAATCACATGCGTATTGGCAGTTTGCTCCTTTTTATTGCCAAGTAGTAGTCTGCTGTAGGGATGTGCCACTGTTTGTTAATCCACCCACCCCGGCTGGATGTTTGGGTTATTTCTGGTTTTAGGTGATTAAGAATAAAGCTGCTATGGATATTTGTGTGCAAGTGCTTGTGTGGACGTATATTTCCATCTCTCTTGGGTAAACACCTGGAAGTTGAATTGTGTCATTGTACTTGATCAAGGAACACTTAAATGGAACATCTGTTAATGAACGTTCTGAAGAACACAGTTTGGGAAACAAGGCTTGAATGCTGGGCCTGTCAGCGCCATCCAGGCTGCTGCTGTCACATCCACAGGCAGAGCTGAGATTACTCGGCCAGGGCCCTTGCTAGGCAGACATTCAGAAAGGTGAATGTGGATGGGGTGATCCTGGGTTTGCCAGGCAGCGCTCAGCTGGAGAGGGACTCTTGAGCTAGGGATGGTGAATTGACCTCAGAACTGTGGTGTCTTCTCTCATCTAACAGTAAACTCAAACCCGAAACGTCTCTGCCATCTCTGGTCTCCCTGCAGTGGCGAAGCAGTGACTCTGGTCTGGAGCCTGACTCTGCCTCCCTTCTCACTGGTTCTGAGTAAAGAGAGGAAGGAGCCTCTGTAGTTGCTTCACGAATGCTTCACGAGTTGTTCTCATCAGCAGATGGTGGAGGAGAGAGGCTAATTGAGAACTCCTGTAGCATATAAAACAAAAACCAGCCAAAGGAACCCGCAAGGTAAATGATATCATTATCAGGCAAGTAAAGGAAACAGCATCTGTCCTGCCATGGAGGAGTCAGAGCTGGGATACTGGGAGCTGCCTGCTCCCGGCCTTGTGGGGAAGGCGTTCTCACCCAGCACTGAGGGAGCTGACAGCTCCGCAAATGCTCCTACTGACCTCCTCTAAGAGAAGAACAGTTTGGGAGGGCTGGTTATACCTTGTCCCTCTCTGTCACCTCAGGGCAGCTTTGGGTCCAATAAAGGAAGCTCTCCCTGTCTTCATGAAATTTCCACTTGGAAATCTATTTATTATCCTTCTTCTCAGACTTTCAATTTTTTTCTTTTTTTCCAGAGAGCTCTCATCTCTCCTCTGGGTCTTTTCTCCTGTCACACTTAACACCTCATACCCAAGAGAGTATTATTAGGTTGAACTAGATGAAATTGCCATTTTGTACATCAAAAACTGATGAATGTCGGCAAATTCATCTGGTTCAACCTAACCTTAGGTTACAAAAGCAGAACCATCTTTGGGCCCCTGGACCCACAATCGCCACAGTCATCTTGGGCACCTGTTTCCAGGGTCCTGTCCCAGGTCTGAGGGGGACACCCAAGAATCTGCATTTTTAACAAGATCTCCACTGACATAGTGGAAAGGATAGTGGCCTGGGAAAGAGGACCCACAGGTTTGAGGAGCAATAGTGTGTCTGGCTGGCCATGCAATCTTGGGTAAGTCACTTCATGTCTCTAGGTCTCAGCTCTCTTATTTCCACATTGGGAGTTTCTGGAAGGTGATCTCTCAGATCACTTCCAACCCTGAACTTCCATGGTTTATGAATATTGATTGGGTGCCCACCAGGAGCTGATGGTTACAAAAAATATAGCCCAAATCTGCAAAGAGATTACTCCAATTGGGGGGATCCAATCCGGAGCAATGGGGCAGAGCAATACCATTTGGAAGATAATTCAATATACCAGCATGAATTATTTCACTGCAGAATGAAGGGGCAACCTCAAATGTCACTTACTGCTGTGGAAGCTCAGAGAATGGTGAGGGGCATGGGGTAGGCTTCCTAAGGGAAAGGGAGACTTTGAGGAGGGTCTTGGGTTGAGAGAGGAAGAGTCACATTTCTCTGTGGTTCCCAGCACACCGGCTCCTAAAATTTCAGCAGCCTTAAGCTGCTTCATTTGTTCATTTGCTCATTCATTCATCCATCTATCCATTCATTATATCCATAAACATATATTGAGCGCTTACGTATACTGAACAAGATAAAATCAGTCCCTGCCCTTATGGAGTTTAACAATGTAATGGAAGGATCAACAAGACACCAAAATGGGAGATGTAGCGTAATGCAGAGAATTAAAATAGGATGAAACAGTAGTGACTGTGGTTTCTCGGTTTGGGGAGGGTTGATCAGAAAACACCTCTTCAAGGACATGACATTTAAGCTGAGATCTGAAAGTCAAGAAGGAGCCAATCAGGACAAGATCAGGGGACAGAGTGCTCCAGAGCGAGGAAACTGCCAGTGCAGAGGATCAGAGGTGGGAATTAACAGGAACAAAGAAAGGCAATGCGGGAGGACTAAGGTGAGAGATGGGAGGGTGATACAAGATATATCTGGTGAGGTAGGCGGGGTCAGGATGTAAAGGGTTTTGTAAACCAGGATAAGGACTTTATGCTTTATTCTAAGTGCAATAGGGAACCTTGAATGGCTTTAAGCGGAGGAACATAATTTGACTTATGTTTTTGAGAGATCTCTCCAGCTACAGAGTGAAGAATGATAGTAAGGAGGCAAGAGTGGAGACAGGATGTCTGGTGAGGTTATGGCAGCAGTCCAGATGAGAGATGATGATGGTGTAGACTAGAGGAGCAGCTGGTGGACAGGGCACAGATATTGCAATACCCAGGGTGGAGAGGGTAGGATAGAGAGGCACAAGGAGGTAGGGGAAGGTCTCAATACTTAAAGCAATGTTTCTCAAACATCTTTTTCTTGCTCTAGTGGAGAATGTTGAGCATTTGCATCAAGAACAGTCACTTCAGCAGTGATTCTCAGCTGGAGTTCCCCTGGCAGGTGTAACAGCACATTGTTGCTGGAGGAATGTAGAGGACATGCCCTGCTCCACTATCACAGCAACATGATTTTATGTAGTGACTATTACACAAATCCCAACTGTGAGTGAGGGCCGAGGGTAGCTGCCCAAGTGATGGGCAACACTTATAAATACAGCCCAATGTGACCCACTGAAAGCTTGTTCCTTGCTATTTTGACACCCCAAGGACACTTTGATTTCATGTTTATAAATAAAGTCATTTTGATTGAAATAATAAAAACATTTTTTTTTCAAAAAATGATTTTATGGAGCAAACTTTATTAAATACATTTAATTTTTTGATCATCTTTTGCTATCTAATGAATCTAAAAATTGCAAATCATTTTGGTTTTCATTTCCATTTTTATTATGAGAAATTCTATGTATATTGTACAATAAATATTTGATTTGTTACTCAGGTTTTATTTGCGGGAGTACATATCAAATTTTGGCTTTTGCCATAATGATTGAATTTATTTTTTTTCAGGTCTAGTTTTCTCAGGCTCAATTTTGCAAATCTAAATTTTGTCAAGGAGATAGGATTCTTGGTTATATTTTAATTACCATGAAATTTGTCGTGTGCTGTTTTAGTCACTGTCAGTTTTATTTTCCACCAATAATAGTCATTAAAATTGAAAAAAAGCTGATAGTTGTATCTATATTCTAGGTAGTCCATGAGGATATTATGAGCTATTGTCTCAGATATATCAAAATTGTTCTCGTATGTGGGCTACACATGCTGGCTGTGAGTGTGTGGGCTCTGGAGTCAGGCTGTCTGGTTTCAAGTCCTAGTTTTACCACCTTCAACTTGGGTGGCCTTGGGCCACAGTTTCTTCACCTAAAAATAAGAATGATTGTAGGGCCCACCTTCTAGGGTGGCTGTGAAATTTGAATCAACGAATGCACAGCAAGTGCTTCTTACTCCGCATCAATAAATGAACCTAATTCATTATTCTGATGAAGGCAGGATCTGGCCACCCATTAGGAAAGTCAGAGTGGGTGGGGTTTATCTCAGCTGCCCCATGTCCCTGTTGCACTGTCTTCCTCCATCTTACTGTCTGCTTCTATCTCTCCAAGAAGCCTCTTGGGTTCTCATTCCCATTGACTAAGGTTCCTCAAAATGTGATCCACAACCTGCAACAGAGTCAATTTGGAAAGCTGTTAAACTGCAGATTTCTGCTGAGCTGGAATCTTTTGGGGCAGGCCATGAATCTGCACGTTAACACACTCTCACGTGTTTCTGATGCACACTGCGGCGTGAGAGAGACTTAGACCCTCGCCCCCAGATCTCCTCCAAGGCTGGAGAGTGATCTGCTCTCCCTGCCGGGCCAGGCACCCAACATGCCAGCTAACCCTGGGCTGCCCTCTGCCTAAGGTTTTAGCAACAGCTTCCGATTAGTGAGCACCCAAGAAGGGCCAGGAGACTCGACCACATTTCTGGGGCTGGGGGTCTGCAAGTCACCATCTGTGTCGGACTAATAGGCTTGACCCTACCCATAATTTCAATGGAAGCTGAAAAGAAACAGCTCTGTCATTTCCAGCTGTCTAAGGTTATTGCCGGTAAAATGACATCATGACCAATGAGTGCTCTGGTTTCACATCAGCAGAAGGTTACTGGCAATGGAAAACAAATCAGTGCACCCGTGTCCAGTATGAATATGTCTGAGGTTCACCCTCTCAACTCTCTACCTGCATCCAGCCAAAATTCACAGTGCCTACAACATGTGAGTTTCTGGTCCCATGACCCACCAAGGAAAAGGCAGATTCTTTAGAAGGTGAAGTCTGCAGGTAGGGAGAGAAGATGCTGGACATGGTGCCGCGCTCTCCTTTGCCTCCATCTAAGGCTGACACTGCTAACCCATTGCTGCCCACTTCCCACAAACCTGGGGGACAGCGGAGCTGATATTCTGCCTGTAATCAGGTGGTTTAAATATCATCTACATCAGTCAATAAATAGCTGCTGCCTGGAGTGCTCCCTGGGACCTCCCCCTACTGACCCAGCAACTAAAGAGTTAACATCCCAACCAGCAGTGGGGACTGGAGGAGCCCAGAAGAGTTAGGGCTGGGGTTAGGGTTGGGGGGCTGGAAGAGCTTGCCCCAGCACTACAGCTGATGCCTGTGCTGATTGGTGAGTTGTTAAATATTTTGAACACCGCCCTGGGGGACAGTTTAAGAATCTTGCTCAGTACAATGCTCCAGGCAGTCATTACCAATTGATCAAAGTTGGTAGTTTAGATAGAACTTATTTACTATCCACGGATTAAGGTCTTGCCTCCCCTGAGGATATTTGGTTTTAAACAGCGTGCTCTGGAAGTTAAAGACAAGCCTCCCAGGACTGGACCACTAATGCTGTAACTTCAAGTACTGGGCTTAGACAGAATTGGGGGCTGAAGGCTTCAAATCTCATTCTCTGATCTAGACTGGCTCTGACCCTTGACCATAAGACAGGGCAATAGAATGTACCGTGAACCCTCAGCACTGCCAAGCCTTCCAGCAGAGCAGAGGCAGCTTGCCCAGGCCTGCATTCAGCCTCAGCACCCTCCAGTGTGGAAGCCGGGGGCATCAATGGTTTCTCTGCCACACATTTTCATTTTTGTAGAAATTAAGGGACCCGTGCTGCCTATAGATGGCAAAAGTAGCTTAGCACCTAAACAGCATGACTTGTGTCCTTAAAATCCTAAGCAAAAATAATTTTGCCATACTAATATTTTTTTTCCTTTTTTGTAAGTAGCCAAGTGTCCCCTGATTTTAAAATGAATATGGTCATGCTATCACGGTGACAACCTGGGCAAAAGTGGAGCTGCTGTGAAGAAGAAGGGCTTTTAGGAAAATGGAGCAGAGAGAGGAAGCAGCAAGAGAGTGTCTTTGGAATAAACAATTATACATGAATTGGATGGTCCAGAGGGAGAATGTGGCTGCACCCACAAGGGCTGCTGGCATTGCTGGAGTGGGGTGGACGGGAATAATTTCTCTCTCCAGGATCCCTTCATTTGCAATGAAAGACTTTTAGTGTTGCCACAGCCCTCATTTCACCGGTGAGAGGACTGAGGTCCAGAGGAGTTAACTACCTTTTCCAAGATCACACAGCTAGCCCAAGACAGATGCAGAGTCAACAGTCCTGATGGCACAATCTATTCACTTTAGACCACGTGTCAATGTAATTTATCCATTTCTTCATGACCCAGAGCTATCACTAGGAATGCTAATTACCATATAACATTGCAATGTAGGGCTGGCTGAGGGTGTAGGTCTGTTTGCTTCTACATTAAATGGCCTCATTTAATGCTATTTTGGGGTTTGCTCTTGATACTTCCTAGGTCTGTCTTCGTCATTGTCAATCTCTAATTGTGCCTGCTTCAAGCGAATCTTCTAAAATCTATTTCCCCACACACTGTTGACTGTGGAAGTACATTAGTAATTTAATTTTACATAATAATTCTCCCAATATGGCTGGTAGAAATCTCACCAATGCAGTCTTATCTACTCCTTCTTTCCCCTCTGCATTCTCCAGAACCTCTGCACCTCTCTCGGGTAGTGCACTGTTCTAGGAGGAAGCCACTTAGCATCATGGAAAGAGCAGGGTCCAAATCCTGCAATGAACAGTGTAACTGTGGACAAGTTTCTTAGCCTCTCTGAGGCTGGGTTACCCCTGCATCTTCAGGGAGAGTGTGAGGTTTACATGCCTGCCTGGAGTCTAGTTTCCTCCCTTCCTTTAGACGCACATTCCACCTTTGCCTTATATGATGATTGGTTACAGGCAGGTCTATGCTCTTTAGTAGAATTCAGAGTCCTTGAGGTTGGTGATTATGAATCCTAATTCTGGGTCCCCCTGTGCCGAGCACAGGCTTGCTGAAGGCTCTCCGTTAATGCTTGAGAGTGGAGAGTATTGTAAGTCAATAAGTCTGGCCTGAGGCAGCTGTGAAATGGCCACATGCTCTCCTACAGGCTCTTGGCCCCAAGCCCTTGGAGGCCTTTTCCCCTTCTCTGTGTCCTAGGAGACGTAATTACTGGAGCTCTGACCTCCATGTAGGTGGACATCTCTATAAGTTATGACCTCTCTTCAGAAAGTGGCCCCATTGCAGAAGGGTCCTTCACCCAAGAGAGAATCAGATTCAGGGGATCAGCATCAAAGCCCACGCAAAATGAGCCGGGCTGCTCCTTCCCTGTGGGCACAGCCAATGGGGCCAAGAGTTCCCAAGGCGGCACCTCCTTCCCTGAGAAGCCATGACTTTGAGTGGCTCTGGGTGTTTCTTAGCCTTTGGGCAGTATCCTATTCATCTGCGGCAGGGTTTAGTTGTTAAATCAAGAGCACTCTCCCACTCTATACGTGGCTGGCTGTGTGGATGCAGAGGAAGCTGGTGGAGAGGGAAAGGTGAGATGAGAGAAGCCTCGAGAATGGAGATGAGAGGGTGAGAGCAAGTGGGCCCAGAGAGAAGGAGAAATGGACGGGAGCTTGGCTGTGCTCTCTGCACCTGGGTTCCTCAGGATGTTACTCTTCCTCACAAGAATCTCCTTTCTTCTTGAGTCATTCATTTCCTGTGGGCCCTAGTGCCCCTCAACATGTGGATCCCAACTAATTTCTTCCTTAAATAATCCATAAGGATCATGTGGTAAGTTTCTTGAGGACAGAGACCACATTTCTGTTTTTATCTTCCTCTCAGTGCTCAATACAGGGCAGGACAAGTAAGAGATGCTAGAGACGTACTGGTTGTTGGTTTAATGAATTACGAGCCTGGGTAGCACCAGACTGGGCACAGAGAGGCTGTTTGCCCCTGGAAATGTCAACAATTGCTGGAACATTTCAGGCAGAAAGGCACAACCTCTGTTCCTCCATGGTGTGTGTGAGTGTATTCATGAGTCTGGTTCTCGAAATGTGTCGTAAGCCCCATTTATGGTGTGTTCTGCAGTGATTTTGCAAACACAGGAAAATCCATTTGAATCCAATATTCTCAGATTGCCCTGTTCATTTAGTAATTAGAATATATTGCCCTCATAGATTACTCGAGCCCTGTACTTGGTTTTCAGCCCTCTCTGAGCCTCCTCCAGGCGACTGCTAGTGAGACGCTTGGGTAAGGTTGTAAATGCACTTGCTGTATCTTTCTATCAAAGTATTTGCAGCAGGTTTTATGAAGCTTGTAAATATGAACTGATTTTCTTTTACATATGTGAGTCAGCCTTCTTTTGGTCTAAAGTGGACTTTATGAACCTGCACGGATTAGAATAAACACGGAACCCAGCAATCAGTTCTATATTTAGTTCTTAAACAGCTAGACTTTTCGCGTGTATGTGTGTGTGTGTGCTGAATATTTAGAAAAAAATTCAGTGTGAGTACTGCTGCTGTGTGTGAAGCTGATTGATCTGAGGATGGGCCTGGGAGAATTCCTGGGCAAGTGGGGCCAGAGCTAAGAGCCGAGGGCTCTCTTTCTCTCCTGAAAGTCACTGTCTCTTTACCTGTAAAATGCGGGAGAATAATACCTACCCCCCAGAATAGTTGTGCAGATTGAAGGAAGCAGGGAATGCACAGGGCTCGTGTCCACTCAATAAATACTTACTACTTACGGAATCACAGCCTTGACTGGACTTGAAGGTTCTAGAGGGCAAAGGCACATGTCTTGTGCTATGTACCCATCAGTTCCTAGGAAGTTCAGGGCCAAATAAATAATAATATAATACATATTTATTACATTGGATGAAAGTGTCTGCCTGGGTCTTTATTTTATCAGAGTCTTGACGAGAAAAGTTCCTACCCAATGTTGTCTTGGGTCATCACAAGTAATAGGGAAGCGAGGTGGAGGGACAGCAGAGGGGCCAGGGCCTCTCAGGCTCGATTGCTTGGGTTTGTGTCTCAGCTCAGGCAATTTAAGAGCTGTGTGACTTTGGATGTGTCATTTAGCCTCTCTGTGCCTCAATCTCTTTACCGGTAAGATGATCATAATAATCCTAATGCTCTAGTGATAACATATGTGTATATATTATAGTAGTACATGTAAAATACTTAGTGTGCCTAGCACACAGCGTTTGTTATGATTATCTTTATCTTTATGTATTTAATTGTTATCTTTACTATTGTTATTAGTGGCTAAAAGAGTGGACTTTGGTGGTAGAAAGATTTGAATTTCAGTCTTGGCTCTGTCACTTACCAGCTCTGTGACCCTGGATAATTGTTCAACCTTTCTAAGCCTCTATCTGCTCATCTGTTATTTGGGGATGTTTCTTATCTCCTGGGATTATTATGAGCATCAAATGAGACAAGATGTGTAAATCACTTAGCATTGTGCCTGTCGTAGACAAAGTACTTAATCAACGTTATCTATTTTATTATCTTGAGAACTTCTCCAATTTGACACCATTCATTCAATAAATATTAGTGGATCCTGTGCTAAGAGTGGGCTTGGAACTGGAATGAGGTCTCTTCCTTCTCTAATGAGGAAGCACTCACATCTTTTCTGTTTTGGAGGGATATTTACTTCCTCTACACTACTCAGAACATTGTAATTTCATACAAAAAAATCTGGAGAAGAGACTAAGATGGGGAAACTTGAGTCCCCAAAAGAGAATTTAGCTCCCAGAGTCAGAGCGCTCTGAGGAGACCCCAGCTACAGAGGGGAACCTGGGACTGGAACTGATGGGGTAAGTAGACATGGCACTTCTAGGGTGGCCACTCATTTTGGCCTTTGCCTGCCTTCCTGATGTTATTGTTAACTGTGCCCCCTTTCACCTTAAAACTGTCCTGGGCTAGCTGTTAAACTATGTGGTTCCCCATACTTGACCTACTTAAAGAAAACTCCTCCATGTAGCTCAAACCAGTGTGGTTGGAAGTACCACTTGGCCATGTCTGGCATTTGGGAAGGGTGCCTGTCATCTTGCTGGATCGAGAAGGTGAGGAGGCTTCTTTGGTATTGTCTGGGAGGCCCCAGGAGGGGAGAACCATAGAGAAAACATCTCCTTCCCTCTCCTAGAAAAGTTATGGATGTTTATTTTTTCTTTTTTTTTCCCAGGTCAGCACACATTATGGGAACTTTGTCATCTTCCTAGATTCTGAGAGTGAGTGGCTACTTGCCAGAGGGAGAGCAATGCAGAGAGGCCAAATTAAAATGACAAGCGAACAACAGAAACTCACGTAAACAAGCAACCAGCCCCAAAGAAAAAGACTTCTGGCCTTAATTTGAATCCTGTTCTCTCTTGGTTGGTGGTTGTTGTTTTTGTCATTGAGGGAGGGGAAGAGTGGTTGATGGAGAAGTGCACAGCTACCCCTGTGTTCTCACCGCTGTGTGCCAGCCCAGTTATTATCACAGCCTGGAGGGAGGAGGATGGTACTGAGGGGAGGAGGCATTGGCTGAATACTTTGGAGCAGTGTTCACTAAGACTCTTATTAAAAAATAATTGAATACAAACAGCAAAATAGAGATGTCCCAGGATTTCTACAATGCTGATGTGTTACTTTGAGTAGCAGGACAAAAATACATTTTTTACAGACTAATAGTAAAACTTATATAGTGATTATTGCACGTCAGATTTTTCTCTAAGTGCTTCATGTATATTTACTTCTTTAATCCTCGCAACAAATTTCTGAGTTGGAGATGCTCTCATTATCCCCAGTTTCCAGATGTGGAAACTGGGGCACAGAAATGTTAAATTACTGCCCAGGGTTATATGGCCAGCCACTGGCAGAGATGCTACCCAGGCAGTCAGGCTCCAGAGACTAAGCTCTTAACCAAACTCCATATCACCTCCTGGGCTGAAAGTCAGCCTGGGGTCAGGAAATTGAGGCAGAGAAAGGCTAACTTGCTGAAGTCACACAGCTAGAAAATGAGAGAGCAGGACACTCAGCTTTGCCTAGCTCCAGAGAGCGCCCCCTCAGCAGCTATTAACGCTTTTTCCCTTTCCTCATTGGGCTCCTCAAAGGATGGTTGTGAAGCTCAAGTGAGACAAGGTAAGTGGATGTGTTCAGCTGACTGTAGAGCACCATGCAAGCTGTCATTCGTAAACTAGATCTGAAGACCAGAGGGGAAATGGAGAAACTCACCTTGTGTTCAGAGGAGCCTTAGGTAGAGGCTGAGGGAGAGAGACCTGCACATTTGCAGTAAGGAGGTGAAGCAGGAGAGATGCGAGATGTGAAAGAAAACCAGGCGGGAGCTCAAAACCAGACAGAGAAGAGTGCAGCATTTCTCTTCCAGTGCTAAAGGATAAAGCCAACAGACCAGCCCTCCATTATCCGTGTCCATGGCTCAGAGCACCCAACGCTAATAGAACAACACCATCGTCAATGGCAACAACAAAAATCTTCTTTTAGCCAAAGACATTCTGTCTCCTCCCTCTCACCGAACTTTCCTTTCTTCAACTGCTTCAAGCATTTCCCCAGGTTATTGACTCTTTTCAGACACCTCTGCAGAGGAGCCCTAATTTGCATCGCCACATGGAAATCTTTGTCTTGAGCTACATGGCTCCTCTGAGCTGTAATATGCCTGCAGAAATGCACTTAGAGTTGATCTGAAAGTGGTATGAAGACTGACAGCTCCTTCCCTCCCAGTTTTGGCCCGCTTCCCCCAAATCCTGGTATCTGCTAAAGGCCCAGTTGTTTTCCATGGGGGCAGATATGACCGTCTTTCTCTTCAAGCCGACTTATTGTACATTCCTTTCATCTGCTCAGAATCTGATTTAAATATGAATCCATAGAACACAAACACCCAGCACTCAGAAGAATTGTAACTTTGTTATATTTTTCCCAATCACAACTGTTGTCTTATCATTCTCTTCCTGGTGACGTCCTGTCAAAAGAGACCAAATGACAGTGTTTGGAAAGATAGCGACATGAGGCACGTGAAAGTGATTTATTTTTAATCCGCCACACTGTGGCTGTCCCCGTTATTTGTGAACATGTATCAAGCTCAAACTTTAAAATTTTGATAGTTAATTGGTTTCTTGCACTTCCATTATTTCTCCCTTTCCTCTGAGTTTGATGTGTGTGGGAAGTTTCCCAAATACATATCCAGTAAATGACTCCCAGACTCAAAGATAGGCACAAACAAATATTTTATTTTTTAAAATAAAAAAAAAAATAAAGCCTCAGTTGTTCATTTATTTGATGAATATGCATTGAATGCCTTCACTGTATCAGGTACTGGATGAGGTATTGAGGACACAGTCATGAACAAGGACAGAGTCTCCGCCCTCACAGACTTACTGGTTTGTGCAGCAGAAGTCGATGAAAGAACAAATAAAGACATTTTACACATTGTGATAAATGCTCGGAGTGAAACAAATGGGGGTGTTGTGAAAGAAAATTATGGAAGGGAGGGAGTACTCCCTGACTACCCAACCCAAAGACCTTGATTTGCAGATGAGAAAAGTCAGGGCTGAGTCATTTCCCCCAATCCTATACAAGTGGTTCCTGGCAGACCCACAGCTAAAGTAGATGCTGCCTCTTGGATGACGTACTATTAGATCTAGTGGTGAAATACACTATCCTCTTGTGGTGAGTTTTTTGGGAGGATTTGTCTTAAGGATATATGAATATATATAGTTATTTCAATTCTGGGGAAATGCAGGAAAGCATCCTGGTACTCTTCTTTTTTGGATTGCTAAGGCCAGGATGCTGTGGAAGTATGGATTCTTCTCTCTCCTCCCAGACACTAACTCAGAATTCTTGTAGTGAAATTCTCTTCCATGCCCTGAGCAGAGGAGGCCCCTGAACTCTGGACCCAGTGAATACCGGGTTGGACCCAGTATTCAGGTGGTTCATGCCAAGAGGAAATTGAGGAAAAAGCAGGGCCCAAGAGAGAGGGGAAAGAGAGATGGAGAAAATAGAAATAAAGGTGGTACCAAGAGAAGAAGCAGGAAACCAGGATAGCAAGCTGCTGGCTAAGCAGGGAGAGGTGCCCCATCGCTTTACTTGGCAAGTACACTAGCCCAAGGGGCTGTAATCTCAGTGCACTAGCCAAGACCAGCCGCCGTTTGCTTGCATCCCCTGTTTCTGCTTATGGTCCTTTTCCATGTGGGAATCTCTGAGGATGGAGCCTACTCTTGTTATCTTTGTGGTTTGGTCCCGCCTCACAGGTAGCAGTTATCCAGCAGCTTGTTACAAAGCGTTGAGGAGTCCCCCCTGAACTTGTCTCAGGTGCACACACCCCTCCATCCTACGCTGCATCGTCGGAGCACTTATCGTAAAGAGCAATAACTTCTCTCGCTCACAAACCCTCAATGGTCCCCTACTGAGTGTTATAATGCTGTCTACAATCAAGCTAGACATAACAAGTGCTCCAATTTTCTAGTGCTCTGCAAGAAACTATCCCCAGACACATTAACTTCAAATAACAATTTGTTTATCTCTCATGATTCTGGGATTGCTGGGCTCGGCTGAGTGGTTCATGCTTGGCATCCCTCATATGGTTGCAGCCAGAAGGAGTCATCTGAAGGTTCTTCACTCGCATGTCTGGTGCCTTGGCTGGGATGGCTGGATCAGCTGGGGACTGGTCAGATATTGCTCTCTTTACATGGCCTCCCCCAATGGCCAGCTTGGGCTTCCCCATGGCATGGTGGTCATAGTGCAAGCATGCTTTTTACAAGGCCACTGGTTTCCCTAGAAGACAGGAAGTGGAAGCTGCTAGTCTCGTAACCTGGAAACTGGCATGGTGTCACTTCTGCCATATTCTGTTGACCAAAGCAGTCGCAGAAACAATATAGACTCCCGACTCTCAATGTGATGAGTGTCAAAGAATTTGTGGCCGTTTACAATATGTCCCAAATCTACTGCCCGTTCCATATGAGAACTCGTAGCATAAAGAAAGCAAATGTGTCTTTATTATGTTTTTTCTTTGCAGGCCATACTTACCAGTTTCTTTAACCTTCAGATCACTCACATTCTTCCCAACCCCCATATGCAGTCCTAATTGTCGGAGTCACCATTAAGACATGGCATCCAGGAACTGATTCATTATCCAAGATATGGCTGCCTCAGTACAGAGCACAGTGAACTGATCAATGTCTCTTTTCCGGAAACTATAATTCTTTGTATGCAGCCTAAGACTGCATTCCTGTTGTTTTTACTAGCCATATTACATTTTTGATCCATATTGAGCTAAAATGATGTTTTTATTATAAAAAGTAATTGTAGCAAATGTGTAAAATATGAAACAATACAAAGAGGAAAATAAGGTCACATATCTTCTCACCACTGAGAGTTAACCACTGCTACCTTTTGAGGCTTTTTTCTATTAATATCTGTGTATTTGTGTGTATTCTGTAAAGTGGTTTTTATCTACTTAAGAAAATGTTATAGGCGTTTTCCCCATGCCGGGAAATATCCTTCCACATTACAGTCCATAGTGATGGCATCATATTGTACTTTGTGGTCAAGTGAAACACCTCATCTTTTTTGGGTGAAATGCAGTTAAGCCAGGTCTTCTCTGCCTTGTACTTGTGTAATTGATTTTTTTAACCTAAATATAGAATTTTATCTTTTTATTAAAAATCATCTTGTTGTTTTTAAGGTAAATTATTGTAGCCTGTTATGATCTTTTAAGTCCTGTTTTCGTCAACCAATCTCTCCCAGGTTTGTATGGTTTTAAAATCAATAAGTATCAAAATCACTGGTACATCATTTTCAATAGAATAGAGTCTTGTAGCGTTCCCTGAGAGACCATCATCCAGATCTCAGTATCCCATGGATCAAACACACTTTGGCTCTGATCAGTTAATCCTCCTAGCTCTACTATCATGTGGTTTGTTTCTCCATTTAAAAACATGAATTTTCAAAACCAAAAAAAAAAAGACTGTCAATCACTTTACCATTTGGATACATTATGTCTGTCATATTCCCTTTTATGCCCATCTTATAATTTTATTAAAGAAAGGAGATTGGAATGGTTTGGTATAACTTGTTTCTTTTGAACTCATGCTATTGTTCTGGAAGAAAAGAAATTGGTCAAATAATAAAATCCAGCTCAAGTCCCCTACTATTCATGAACATACAGGTCGGACCTAAAGGTCTTAATCTTAAGATATCCCTCAATTTGGAGATTAAAAATAATTCTTTTTTTCAGAGTAAGTTTTTCATTGTTATTGTTTCTCTTTGTTGTATACAATCACTGGTGAAAAAATGGGACTAATTAGTTCCTTAAAAAAATATTTATTGGAGCTGGCCCGATGGTGTAGTAGTTAAATTTGCGTGCTGTGCTTCAGCCGCCCGGGGTTTTGCGGGGTCGGATCCTGGGCACAGACCTATACCCCGCTGGTCAAGCCATGCTGCGGTGGTGTCCCACATACAAAATAGAGGAATATGGGCACAGATGTTAGCTCAGGGCCAATCTTCCTCACCGAAAAAATATTTATTGAAAAATGAACACATTTTTCTAATGTGTCCAAAAACCAACTATTTAATTTTCCAAGAATTAATTACAACTCATTGGATTGTGAGTAATAAAATTCATTTTTAAAAATTGAGATTATTTTCCAGTTCCCCACAGTCCTTCGAAGAGTTTCCCTGGTGGTTTGGTATTCCCATCTTCAAGTCTCGTAAGTCCACTTCAATGTGGCAAGTGTCTGACTTCAGTTGGGACAAGCCATTTGTACTCATGCAAGGCAGCGATGAGCTTTCTTCTATTTCCTCATTTATCTCAGATTTCTGAACCCTAAAAAAGCATTTGTTCTACCCTCTCTGTATGAAGATTATTTTTCCTGAAATGATCAAGGCAAAATAGAAGTGGAGTAGTTGTGCTTTCTACCCCCTGTTCTCGTTATATCATCTGTTTCAAGCAGTGGATCCATTTCCTCCCTCTCTAAACTACCTGAGAGTTTGCCCATCTTGAGATCCTCCACAGTGCCTAACAGAATGCCTTACTTGTTATGGGTGTATTGGTTACAACTCTTCTGGTTGCCAGGGATAGAAATCCAACTCAAACTTCCTTAAACAACAACAAAAATTATATATATATTATTATATATATGATACAACAGCAGACAAACTTCAGAGCAGCTAGATAAAGAGATCCAAATTATGCCATCAGAACCTGGATTTTCTGTCTTCATCTCTCCTCAGTGCGTTTCTCTCTGATTTAACTCTGAGGCAGTCTCTCTCCATGTGGGAGCTCTAGGTTTGCATCTTCACAGCTTTAAACTGTGAGAAAAGTAAAATTCATTCTTGGTTGCTCAAGCGAACATTGCAGGGTTAGTTCTGTTTGACCTGATTGGCTTGATTAGGTCATGTGCCCATTCCTGAGCCAATCAATCACAAGGCCATGGTCATGTGCTGCTCTGATTGGCCTGCCCTGAGTCAGATGACTATCCATGATGCTTGAGGTATAATCAGCTCTACCTAAAGGACGGTGAGAGGTGGGACAATGGTACTTCCTCCAGAGGAAAGTCTGAATATCATTATCGGGAGAATTAGGGAAGGATGCTGGGTAGGTAAAAATAACACATAATCATGACATGTTTTTCAATTAAATATTTTTTGAAAGCACTAATTAGTCCCTTTTTTTTTCCACCAGTGATTGTAAATGACAAAGAGAAACAACAATGACAAAAATCTTAGTCTGAAAAAAAAATTATTTTTAATCTCCAAATTGAGGGATATCTCAGGATTAAGACGTTTAGGTCCAACCTACACATTCGTGAATGGTAAGGGATTTGAATTGGGTTTTAGTATTTGACCAATTTCTTTTCCTCCAGAACATGTGGGTTCATTTTTCATCTTATGAATTTCCTGAAAGCAAGTGCAACACTTGCTGTCATGTGTCATTTAAACAAAATATTTCTCACTTTTAACTAAAAGAAAATTTGTTACAACAGGATTGCTATATACATTAGAAAAGATAGGCTCCTAGCTTATGGTGGCCTTGGCAGAGAGTTGGGCTCTCAAGGACAAAACTCTGTTAATGTATTGCTGCATAATTCTTAGTGGTTTGATACTATCCCCCTAAAATGCAACCAAGAAGAGGAGTCCAGAGGCTGGCATTCTGATGATGAGGTGACCCATTTGAAACAGCTGGTATCCAGTCGGAGAAACAAAACACATGCCAGGTAGTCCAATGGAAGGAATTTAATAGGAGGAATTGATGACAAAGGTAGTGGGAGAGCTGAAAGCCCAACAGGGGACCATGAGGCAACCCAGAGATTAACAAAATTAGAGGCTTCTGCAAGCTCTAATAAAGGGAGGAGATGGTGTGACCAGATCCAGAGAGCTAGGGCCATCCAGGAGGAGTTAGAACACCAGAGGCTGCCCAGCAGGGTTTGGATCTACAAGAGACGGCCTGATGTGAGCTGGTGACCACATTGGAGATGCCAATCAAAGCAGAAAGAAGGGGAGAAATACCTGATTTCTCCCTCTCTTCTGCCCTCCAATCTCCCAACAGTGTCTCTCATTGGCTAAACCAGTAGGCAGCTAGCAAAGAAGTCTGGGAAATGTAGTTTTCAGGGCAAAGGAGAGAAATGTATCTGAGACCAAAGGGGCAAATGAGTGACACACTACTTGCAGCAAGATATGAAGATTGAGGCTGTTTTCATGTGGGAAATTAACAGCTTATTCTTAATCCTTTTCTTTGCTGTAGTAAGAGGATTTGAAGCCTTTCTCCTTTGAGAAAAGGGAAACTCCTATTTGCTGATTCTGTACATGGGACAACCATGGCCAACCAGGACCAAAGAATAGGAGGAAGCAGGGGTTTTATAGAGGAAAGAGCTGATAGAAAATGGGATGATCCCCTGTGGACAAAATCTTGGAGAAGCAGTGGGGAGAGTGGAGATTCTCCTTCCAACTGGAAATGTAGGGAGAGAAAGAGAAGAGAGTATTGTCAATGGATTCCCTGACCAGATGGATCCTGCTTGCTACTTCCTAGCATTTCCTGGAGAGTAAAGAGCTGGGTGGTGTATTTGAACTGTTGAAACCGTAGAATGCCTTATAAAAGACCCCTGAGCCCCTAGCACAGCATGAGATCAAAAGAAGACCACCAAGGGGCCGGCCCCGTGGTATAGTGGTTACAAGGTTTGGCACACTCTGCTTCGGCAGCCCAGGTTTGCGGGTTCAGATCCCGGTCGTGGACCCTTACCACTTGTCAGCCGTGCTGTGGCAGCCACCCACATACAAAATAGAGGAAGATTGGCAACAGATGTTAGCTCAGGGAGAATCTTCCTCAGCAAAAAAGAAAAAAAAAGGGACCGGCACCATGGCCTAGTGGTTAAATTCAGTGACCTCTGCTTCAATGGCCAGGGTTCGGTTCCTGGGCCAGACCTACACCACTCATCAGTGGCCATGCTGTTGTGGCAACCCACATATGAAATAGAGGAAGATTGGCCACAGATGTTAGCTCAGGGCAAATCTTCCTCAGCAAAAAAAAAAAAAAAGAAAAAAAAAGACCACCAAAAAGGTCGTGTTTGAAGGGCCCAGGAATCATTTTCAGTTAATTCCAGGGCAGGTCATGATAGCTACCCCTTCTATCATTTTACTGAGGATTCCACTGGATTGGCCCCTCACCTAGGGCTACCCTATGGGAGAGCTGCTCAGTGGGATCACCAGACCATGCTCTTTTTTCCACTCACCCTGTGTGGGCATAGCCATCTTGCCTGTACGCCCAAGAGAATGACGCTACAGCTTTGAGTACTTAATTTGGGTACTGAGTTTGAACAATGTGAGTTCAGATAATGAGGGAAAACTGAATTGTCTAAATCTTTTGGCTTCTGAGCATCGGATAGCAAGAGTTTGGACAGTGAGGGAATCCTGTGTTTCAATATTTTAACAGCTGGCACAACCAGACTAGTGTGTCCTAATGGAATATCAGCCCTGCCTATAATCCTCTCTCTTCCCAGAAGGCTTGGGGCATTATGGCCACCCATAGACGCTCTGTCAGATCCAAGGCTGCTCTGTAAAGCAGTTGTGGCAGGCTCCCTATCGAGGTTTCAATTCGTGCTCTATACTGTAGTTACAGCCTACAACACAGCTTCCAAGAACCGATGCGAGACTCTAAAACAGACAAAACTTTGAGTTCTTTTGCCTCAGGAACTTTTGTGTTGCCAGACTAGGAAGACTTTTCCTTTGTTTTTGGAAGCCCAGGCTTTCTGAGAGGGGAGTGTTAGACCATTTGTGCCACACACAAGCGGCCCAGGGCTGAAGCCAGTGAGGAGATGTGGTCTGAACAGTATTAGTAGAGAGTTTTAAGTCTGAGTGTTGTTAAAATTTTTAAATGGAGAGATTCTACATGCAACCCAGATTTCAGGCTTTTCCCAGAGAATCAAGTGCTCAGTCAATGTTGACTCCATATTTGAAGTGCCAGCGATGGTGCGGTCCCCTTTACAAGGCAAGCATTTCTGGTTGGCCACAATCTCTACCCCTCCCTTTTGTTTTCCTGACCCAGACTTCAGAGTCAGTTACCATTTTATCATCTTCCAGCTGGGAGGTGTCACTCATTTATGCCACCGGCTGGGTCCCTTAGGTATTTGAGCATCTGACTCTTGGGCTAGATCAAGGCTTTTGTGGGGAGAGGCAGAGGCAGCTGTAGGGGAAGTAGAGCTGAGGTTCTTCGAGCCTAGAGGAAGACTGGTTTTGTGGGTCCTGTGAGGGGAAGAAACTAACTCCCCACTTTGGGACTACTGTGAGGTGGCTTGCGTATGCCTGAGAGACCAGATATTCTGCTCTTGGTCATTGTGTTGGAAGATTTCTGGGCTCAGGCTTGGATTTGCTTCCTCAAATGACCAGACTAGCTTAGACCAGGATTACCTAGTTGTAATCATGAGGACTGAAGACAAGGAGATCTTCCTTTGAAAATTTAGGATGTACAAGAACCCTGAGACTTTTGAATGGCATTCAAAGGAAGACCCACAGGATCACAGAACTTAATATCCTCCAGTGATGTTGGGGAGACTTCAGAGCAAGGTACTGAAGGGACAAGACATCTACTGTCACATAGTAGCTTTGAGGGTGTCTGGCTGTACCTCATATCTCCCTGTGTTGAGAGCTGGGATGAACTCCATTCTCCTATCTGCAGGGCTGGATTTATGTGGTTTGATTATGTGCTATCACCAAGGAGTGCTTTCTCTTTGTTTTGTCATTGTGTGAAGTTGCATGCCTGAAATGATTTTTCAAAGAGCCTTAAGCACAGAGCTCAGTATTTTTTTCTTAATGGCAGACGTTCTAATAGTCTGTCTCCTGTTGCATGGAGAAGTAGAAAGGAGATGATGGAGCCACCACATATTTCTGAGTATCAGCTGGCATTCCTGCAGGATATTATAGTAGCTTCCTAAGTGGCCTCTCATAGTTTACTTTCCCAGACATTCCATACACTAGCTTCAGAGATCTCTTCCCAGCTCCTGACACTAATCTGGCCACCCTCGCTCTTTTACAGATCATCTCTAGGTCCCTACACCTTCATATAATACCTGGTCTCTTTAATATGGCTTTCTAGACAACCCCTGCTTCATCTATCTACCATCATGTACTTTGCTCAACTTCCTGAATGCTCTGTTCCCTGCTTCTCTCCAGGCCTCTGATCAGCCTGTTCCTTCAGCCTAAGGTGCCCTTTTCTTCAACTCTGCTTGTTGAACTCCTGTCAAACTCCTATTCTATCTTGAAAGCCTGCCTTGACTGCTACCTCTCTCTAAAGTCATTTCTGGTATTTCCAGTAGGCATCACAACATTTCGTTCTCTGTCCTAACATCTTCCCTAAATTACTGTGTGCGTGTCCTCCCCTGCCCACCCCCCACCCCCAGATCCAGAACACCTTAAAGGCAACAGAGCAATGCCCCTCAAGAGAATTTGGACAAAAGGAAAATGAGGTGAATCTTCTGAGAGTTAAATTACAAAATCAGGGGCCGGCCCAGTGGCGCAGCGGTTACGTTCGCCTGCTCCGCTTTGGTGGCCTGGGGTTCGCAGGTGCGGATCCCGGGCCCAGACTGATACACCGCTTGTCAAGCCATGCCGTGGCAGCATCCCATATAAAGTAGAGGAAGATGGGCACAGATGTTAGCTCAGGGCCAATCTTCCTCAGCAAAAAAGAGGCATCGGATGTTAGCTCAGGGCTGATCTTCCTCGCAAAAAAAAAAAAAAAACTTACAAAATCACCTTAATGGGCCAGAAAAGTCATATATAAAGACAACTTAAGTAGTCAGAATGATTCCGGGTTCAGAGTGTGACTTGATTGAAGCTATCTTTAAAACAGCATTCACCAAAGTGTAATCTGGGGGTGGGGAGAGGTACGTGTGTATGGGAGAATCCAGTGTCTTATTATATCTTCCTCTGAGTGGTTTGCCTCATGAATTAGTATATTCAAGGTTGTGAGAAGTCATATTGTAATGAATCCTTTTTCACTTTGCTGAATCTAGTATTTCTTAAATGTATTTGACTGTTGAATTTTTTTCATAGAACACTATTAATATCTGCTGGACTAAAGAAATGCTGTACCAGTCAGAAGGAGGACTGGCCTGTATTGAAGCTGGAAAAAAGAGATTCAGGTGGGCTAATGCTACCAGTGTCCATTCAAGGGCCGTTTGAAGGAGAGAATGTCCTGGTCCGAGGTCTGTGCTGTCAGGTCCTGGCAGCTGGTGGGTCCTTCCCGGGGAGATGAACACAATGTGCTCCCTTGACCTGATACCATAGAATCATTTGAGTCAAACAACTACTTTCCCTTATTCTCAATTTATGCTCACCAGACAATTTGATTACAGTTTAATTTCAAAAGTAAATTTCCTACATGAAGGAAATAATCTTGTGTGAGGATGGAACGTGTAACCCACTTGCAGTTCTATTATGGTAGCCAATTGGCTTTCTGGGCTGTACATCAGTCCCTTGTGACCTTGATTAGTGAGAGTCCATGCTTGAGATACTGATTCACTCTTGGTGGAATAAAACAAAATCACATTTCAGAACCTGCAAGTCTGTGGATGATGTCTTAGTGCTGTGGAGAATAACAATGTTAATACCTAGCATTTACGAAGCACCATTTCAGTTATCTGTTGCTGTGTAACAAATCACCACTTAGCGGCTTAAACCAAGAACAATCACTTTATTATTCCCCACTGTTCCTGTGGATCAGTAATTTGGGTAGACTTAGTTGAACAGTTCTGGCTTGGATTGTGGTTAAACAATGACTAGAGCAGTTGAGGGTTGCCTGGCGTCTCTCTCTCTCTTCATGTAGACTCAGAACCTCTCCATTTGTTCTCTCCATGTGAGCTGCTTAGAGCTTCCTCACAATATGGCGTCCCTGGGGCTCCAAAAGCAAGATTCTCAGTGAACCAGATGGAAGCTGTATCAACTTTTCTGGTCTTGCTTTAGAAATCACATCACTTCTGATTGCCTTCTATTTGTTAAAAGTGAGTTACAGGCTCACCCAGATTCAAAGGGAGGGGAAATAGATTCCACCTCTTAATGAGAAAGTGTCAAGATCTAAAGAGCATGTGTGATGGGAGATAAGTGTGATTTTCTTTGGAAAATACAACTTGCTACAAGCACTTACTATATTCAATGCCTTTGCTAAGTCACATACACGTGCACACACACAAAAATACCTGTTTATTCCTCACAAAAAATCCATGAGATAATTCTTATCCTTCTCCATTTTTACGGAAGATGAAACTTGAGGCTCATAGAGGTTAAGTAATTTTTCCAGCGATTCATAGTTGGTTAGTCGTAGGGTTGGGTTTTGAAACCAGTGTGTATTCTTAAACAATGTGCTCCACCACCTTCTGATGCACCCAAGGTAAATGCCATCTGGGGAAGTTTCTGAGTCTGTCAGCCAATCTTCCCAGTGACTCCCACCTTACTGTGCATACTAAGTGTGGTGGGAGAATATTTCAGTGTTGGTCAGGATGCCTTCTTCCTTAAACCACCATGTTCCTTTACTCGTGCCTGAGGGTCTTTCTCTCATGGAAACCATGCATGCTCCCCACCACCTCTGGTCCAAATAAGTAGACACTATTTACCCCTTTATGAAACCAGAAAACAAAGGCCACAGTTACTTGTTTATCAAGTTTCCAAGCTGCCTATTGACTAGACAAAAATGACCTAGTGATACTGACAATGCTGAGGCTTTGCTCAGATCTTCTTGGCTTCCTTTTCTCCATTTATGCCCCCCTTTAGTGTTCTTGAGCTTCTAACAGTCAGCACCTATAGCTCCTCTTCAAAGACCTTCCCTTGGGCACATGGAGCCCACTCTGCACAACCATGTGAGAAGGTAGAGGGGCCTTGGAGCTTATGTCCCTCCAGCTGGTCTTTGGCCAATGCCTGGAGGGTTGGGTGTAAGAGAGCCCAGCTCCCTGTCCCTTGGCTGGGACAACTCTGAGGATAACTTACACTTCAGAGCATCCTTGTGGGATCAGAATAAAGCTACCCTCCATGGGCCTTTCATGAAACTGTACCCTTTCTTGGCTTCTTCCTCTTCTTGCCCCTGTTTACCCCACTTCTCTGGGAGCACCACCTTTAAAAACCACTCAGAGTCTGCTTCTGGGGAACCTGAGCTATGACATCTAGGATGAGAAAAGAGAAGGAGGAGGAGCTGGAGAAACTTCTTCAGGACAAGCCCTGTCCTCTGGCAGATCAGAGAGCCACAGGAAAGTCAGGCCATCCTTGTCTTTCTCATTGTCCTTCAGAGAGTAGACCCTCCCCCCGGCCCAAATGTCAGCAGTTGGCTAGTCATCTGTTGGCCCCCAGCACACTGTTCTGGACCAGGAGTCTCAACCCTCTGGCTAACCTGCCTTTCCCCACCCCATTCAATGGGACAAGCATTCTGGAATGGAGCTTAAACGGGTGGTGGTTGTCTAAGGAAAGTTCCCTCCCACCCAGCACCCTCTCCCTCATACCTGACCAAGGAGATATTTGACAGAACTCATTCCAAACCTCCCACTGAGCCGGGGCAGGTTGGAACCCACACTGAACTAAGAGTTAGAATTCCTTGTGCTCTAATCCTAGCTCAGCCTCCAGCTGGCTCTGTGACCTGTTTTCTCATCTGCAATAGAGTCTCTGGGATCGCTCCAGCTCTAAATGTCTGTGCTTTCATATGACACGTTCAGTGCCTCCCAAGAGCTTATCATCTTGTTAGGGAAACAAGACACAATTAGAGGGCTGCCTATGACAGACTATAGTACAAAGCTGAAATCAGCCCAATTAAGAGGGAAAATGTCTGGTGCAGAAAACAAGTACAGTGGCTGATTAGGATGGGAGATTTCTGTGGGGCGGAGTCTAGGAAAGAGTTGAAAGAAGAATTTGAGAAGGGCCTTGGAGGTTGACTATTGCTTAGATGGGGAAGGGGAAAAGCCACTATAGTCTTACGCATACCATTGCTACCTGGGTGTGAAATGAGGGCAGAGGCAAGGGAGGGCAGAGAATGGAATCCCGGTTATCATTTAATTGCTCTTCCAACTCTAAGTGAATACAACACACACACTGCTCAGTTATAATATGCTAGTTATTTACAGGGCTGTATTTCCATTCTCCCAGGCTTAACACACATCACTGGTCTGACATTCAGAATTGGCTTTTCCAACCCCCTATATTTTAATTAAAGTAATTATGTTACTAACAGAAGCTGTAATTTATCTTCTCCTTGTGTTTACAAAGAGGAAAAAGGGAAATTTGGCCAAGTATAATTTTTTCCCTGCTTCCCATTTCTGGTTTGTTTCTTTTGGTGGTGGGGATGAGAGGGTGTCTTAGTCTGGGCGGTCCAGAGACCATAGTGCTCATGGTTCTCTCCTCTCTGCAATACAGAGGGCCCTGTTCTGGCTGTTGGGAGTAACTGTGCTATTGAGAACCTCAAAATGGGTTGAGCTGTGTTACTGAGAAGCAGCACCTGAACTAAAAGGCAGGCCCATCTTCTACCAAAGCCCTTTTGGCACGAGACATTGTGTGTGTGTGTGTGTGTGAGAGTATGTGTATGCATGTGTGTGTATGTGTATGTGTGTGTGGCATGGGTGGGAATAAGAAACTCAGTGATTTAGATGAGAACTTTCTATGCAATTAGCTTCCTCCTGACTAAAGCAAGTGCTGAAGGGAACCACTGGGCCAGTCTGCTTAGTAAATACCCATCCCCAGATGTAGAGCAATTCGCTGGAAATAATTATACTGGGTCAATTAAGCAGAACTCAGACCTCCTCCTGTTAGCCTGTTTGAATTTTTGATTTTCATGAGCCAGGTTTGCTTGGGATTTAAACTGCTTTACCTCTGGAAAAGGGGGCCTCTGGGGAAATACTATTGATTTGTGTGGTGGTGGTTGTTGCCAGAGAAGGTAGCCACCCCTACCCAAGCAAGACCACTTGGGCTGGGCCTGACAGGCCTGGGCTGGAGTGCTGGCCCTATAGCTTAGTAGCCCTGTAACCCTAGGCAAGGTACTGAACTCTCTAAACCTTAGTTTTCTCATTTGAAAAATGAGGGTGGTAAGGGGGCCTATATCCCAGTTCTTTCATAAAGATTAATTGAGAAAAATCCAGTAAAACTCTGAAAAAAGGGCCTGAGATATAATAAATACTCCATAAGCATCAGCTATTGTTATTATTATGGTGATAGTTAGCAGCAGAAAAAATGGGTGTTATTGTAACTGTGCCACCTACGATGAGCCAGTGGAAAACCTCTGTAAAGGGTGGCATGCAAAAGTAAGAGCTAATTATGCTTAATTCCAAATATGCAGAATTTAAAGAAACTAGTATGTGAGTTTATAAAATGGAACAGTTAGGGGATGATGTAAGGACTGGACAAAAGAAGGAACACCAGAATTCAATGAATTCTAAAGACCCTTGGCTGCCCTGGGCCGTCAGTCCATTTGTAGATCACCAATGGCTTGTGACAAAGGCTGGGAGGGTGGGTGAGAAACGAAGCATTGGAGACCATTGTCAGGTTGAAAATGAATCAGAAATGAAATGACATCACCTCTAAAATGATAAGGCAAATGAGTAAGAAATGCAATCCAACTGACCAGAATTCATTTTTTTGCAAAATAATAGTATTTATTGAGAGCTTACAATTCGATAGAGGCATTTCTTAGTGCTTTATGTGGATTCTCTATTTAATCCTTACCATACCTTATAAGGTTGGTTCTATGATTATCTCAATTTTACAGATACATAACCTGTCAGGGACACACTTACTACAGAAAATGAAAGGTCCCCTACTTCTCAGAGGCCCACTTACAGCCTGGGAGAGTGTAGACCCACCAAAAAGCTTACATGTGGGAGGGGCTTACTCACACTCTGAGGAATTTGGATTTAGTTGTATCCATACAATCATTAAACAACTATTTTTTTTAAATTTACTTCTTGTTTTTTTTAACAGCTCTTTTTGTTTTGCTTTGTTTTTTTTTTTTTTTGTTTGTTTTTTGAGCAAGATTGGCCCTGAGGTAACATCTGTTGCCAATCTTCCTCTTTTTATTTTTTCTCCTCAAAGCCCCAGTACGTAGTTGTATATCTTAGTTGTAGGTCCTTCTTGTTCTTCTATGTGGGACACTGCCTCAGCATGGCGTGATGGGTGGTGAGTAGGCCCACGCCCAGGATCTGAACTGGTGAACCCCAGGCCGCCAAAGCAGAACACGTGAACTTAACTGCTATGCCACCAGGCTGGCCCTAAACAACTATTTATATAAGATCTACTAGTTCTGTGCCAGGAACTGAGTTTGGTGTTGAAGATATGATGATGAGCAAAAGTAGGTGTGATCAGCTTCTGGGAAGATGGAGCTGATGTACTTTTCCTCATTCCTCCTGCTATGTACAACGAAAAACCCTGGACATTGTGTGTAAAACAAATATAAGAAGACTCTGAAAGGTGGAAAGAAGAAGGCAGATCAGCAAGGGACCTTGGGACCCAAGGAATGACACAGTGGTGAGGTCGCTGGGTTTTCTTTTTGCCTCATGTATCCCAGATGGAGATGAAGAAGCCAGCAACCTGGAAATGCCAATGGGCATAGACAATAAAAATCCTGCTCTCTATAGCCAAAGGAAAGGGGCAGCTTAGCAAACAGAGAACTTTTAGTCAATAACAGCTCTACTCCAGCCAAACACCACAGAAAAAACTGTGGCCCTTTCTCCACCCATACCTGCAAAGGCTGCATGGGGAGCCTAGATTTCTACCCTCTTGAGGCTGTAACAAGGTAATCAACTCCCCTGCAAGAATAGTGTCAGAGAAGGTCAAGTAAGAAGCCAAGACTTTGATCTGCTCCAGGGGGTAATGAGGCTTCCCCCATCCCTACCTGTGATGTCAGTAGAAGCCACTTCCACCGCTACCCAGCAGTAATGGGGCACCCCTGCCCCTCCTTGCTGGAGTGGCATCAGAGGAGGCCTAGTGGAGAGTCAAGACTTACTCCTCTGCCCAGTGGTAATGAAGCCATCCCCCACCTCCACCCTTTTGTATTAGTGGAGTCCACATGGGAAGAAGCAGTGAGACACCCTCCTGCTCCTCCCAGCCAGAGAGGCATCAGTGGAGGTTTGGTGGGGACAGGAAACTCCTACTTTTGCACAGCCCACCTAGGTGTCAATGGAGGCCAAGTAGAGAATGTGGACTTATACCCCCACCTGGCAGTAACAAGGTAACACCCTTTCCCCTGCCAGGGCTGTATCAGAAGAAGCCAGCTAAAACAGAGGTTTAAATAAGATCCAGTGACTCATAACATAATACTCAAATTATCCAGGCTTCAATCAAAAACAACTTGTCATACCAAGAACCAGGAAAGCTCAAATTGAATGTAAAAAGACAATCAATAGATGCCAGCATCAAGATGACAGAGATGTTAGAATTACCTGACAAAGATTTTAAAGCAGTCATTGTAAAAATACTCCAACAAGCAGTTATAAATAAGCTTGAAATAAATGAAAATATAGAAGATTTCAGAAAAGAAATAGAAGATATAAAGAAGAACCAAATGTAAATTTTAGAACTGAAAAACATAACTGAAAATAAAAATCTCAAAGGATCAGTAGAACAGCAGAATAGAGGGAGAGAAAAGAATCATTGAACTTGAAGATAGAAAAGTAGAAGTCATCAAATCTGAAGAACAGAGCGAAAATAGACTGAAAAAAAAATAACAGTCTCAGGGCTTGTGGGACTATAACAAAAGATCTCATATTCATATCCTGGGTCTCACAGAAGCAGAGGAGAAAAAGGACAGAGACTGAAAACTTCTGAAATTTGGCAAAAGACATACCTACATATTCAAAAAGCTGAGTGAAATTCAAACAGTAAAAACCCAAAGAAATCCACAGCAAGACACATTACAATTGAACTTCTGAAAACTGAAGACAAAGAAAAACCTTGAAAGCAGCAAGAAAGAAATGACACATTACCTATAAGGGGAAAACAATTCAAATGACAACGGGTTTCTCATAAAAAATCATGGCGGTCAGAAAGAAGTGATACAACATTTTTCAAGTGCTGAAAGTAATGTCAGCCCGGAATCCCATAGTCAGTGAAAATATCCTTCAAGAATGAAGAGGAAATAAAGACATTCTCAGATGAAGAAAAACTAACAGGATTTGTCACCAGCAGACCTACCCTAAATGAATGACTATAGGAAGTATCCTGAAAAAAACAAAACAAAACAGAAATGATCAAAGAAGGAGCTTTGGAATACCAGGAAGGAAGAAAGAACACAGTAAGCAAAATAGACTTTCCTTCTTCTGTTGAGTTTTCTAAATTTTTTTGATGGTTGAAGCAAAAAATGTAACACCATCTGATATGGTTCTAAATGTACATATAGGAAATAGTTAAGACAGTTATAAGTGGGGGAGGGTAAAGAGACACACAATAAAGTAAGATTTCTATACTTCACTCAAACTGGTAAAATTAGAAACCAATGGGCTATGATAAGTTATGTATGTTTAATGCAATACCTAGAGCAACCACTAAAAAATCTGTACAGAGAGATACTCAAAAATGTTATAGATAAAATCAAACTGGAATTTTAAAAACTCTTCAAGTAACCTAAGCAAGGCAGGAAAAAACCAAACAGACAAATTAAAAACAGAAAGAACAAATAGAAAATAAAAAACAAAATGGCAGGCTTAAGCTCTAACATATCACTAAATATATTAACTGTAAATGGTCTAAATATACAAAATAAAAGACAGAGATTGTCAGAGTGGATTAACAAATATGACCCAAATATATGCTATCTATAAGAAACAAACTTCAAGTGTAACTATCAAAGGAAGTAAAAAGATATATAATGAAAAAATTAATCAAAAGAAATCAGGACTAGCTATATTAATAGCAGATAAAGCAGACTTCAGAACAAAGAAAATGACCACAGACACTATGTAATAATGAAAGAGTCTATCTATCAAGAAGACACAGCTATCTTAAATGTGTAAGCATCAAAAATAGAGCTGCAAAATACATGCAGCAAAAACTGATAGAACCAAAGAGAGAAATAGGCAAACTCACAATTACAGAGACTTCAGCATCCCTCTCTGGATAATTGATAGAACAACTAGATAGAAAATCAGTAAGGACATCAAATAACTCAATACCTCCATCAACCAACAGAATCTAGTTGATAGTTGCAGAACACTCCACAGTAGAATATACTTTGTTTTCAAGTGCCCACAGAACACAGATAACACAGACCATTTCCTGGGCTATAAAACAAACCTCAACTTAAAAAGTTGAAATCACACAGAATGTGTTCTCCCACCACAATGGAATCACACTGGAAATCAAAAACAGAAAGATAATAGGAACATCTCCAAATTCTTGAAAACAAAGAACATACTCCTAAATAGCCCATGGGTTAAAGGAGAGGTCTCTAGGGAAATAAAAAAAAAATATTGAACTGAATGAAAATAAAAACAACATATCAAAATTTGTGGGATACAGCTAAAGTAATGCTGAGAGGGTAGTTTATAGCACTGACTTCATATATTAGAGAAGAGGAAAAGATTCTAGGCAATAATTCAAGCTCCCACCTTAAGAACTTAGAAAAAGTAGAGCAAATAAACCCAAAATAAGCAGAAGGAAGGAAATGAGAAAACAGCAGAAGTCAATGAAACTGAAAACAGAAAAAAATAGAGATGATCAGTGAAACAAAGAGCTGTTTCTTCAAAAAGAGCAGTAAAATTCGCAAACTCGAGCAAGACTGACAAAGTTAAAAGAAAGAAGTTAGCAATATCAGGAATGAGGGACATCACTACCAATTCTGCAGATATCAAAGGATAATAAAGGAATGCTACTAACAACTCTACACACACAAATTTGACAACTTAGACAAAAATTTCAAAAATACCAACTACAGTAACTTACCAAATATGAAATAGATCATTTAAATAGCTCTATAAGTATTAAGGAAATTGAATCATAACTCCACAAACTCCCCAAAAAGAAATTTCCAGGCCCAGATGGTTTCATTGGGGAATTCTATCAAATTTAAAGAAGAATGAAGACCAATTTTACATAATCTCTTCCAAAAAATAGAAGAAGAGGAACACTTCCCAATTAATTTTATAAAATTACCTGATACCAAAACAAGACAGATAGTACAAAAAAAAAAAAAAAAAAACAAAGGAAAAAAAAACCACAGACCAATATCATTCATGAGTATAGACACAAAAATCTTTAACAGAATATTAGCAAATAGAATTCGGCAGTATACAAAATGAATTATATACCATGACCAAGTGAGGGTTATTGCAGGGATACAAGACTGGTTTAATATAAGAACATCAATCCATATTAATAAGCTAAAGAGGAAAAATCAACTCCGAAGGCCCGGGGTTTGCAGGTTGGGATCCCAGACGCGCACCGATGCACTGCTTGTCAAGCCATGCTGTGGCGGCGTCCCATATAAAGTAGAGGAAGATGGGCACAGATGTTAGCCCAGGGCCAGTCTTCCTCAGCAAAATGAGGAGGATTGGCAACAGATAACATCAGTCAATGCAGAAAAAGCATTTAACAAAATGTAACACTTATTTATGATAAAAACTCAGAATAATAGGATTAGAGGGGAACTTTCTCTACCTGATAAAGAGCACTCCAAAAACCCAACAGGTAACATTGTTCTTAATGGTCAAATACTGATTGATTTCCTCCTAAGATCAGACACAAGTCAAGGGTGTCCACACTTACACTTTTATTCAACATAGTGCTGGAAGTTCTAGCCAGTGTACTAAGGCAAGAAAACGGAATAAAAGGCTTAGGGACTGGAAAGAAAGAAATAAAACTGTCCCTATTTGTGTATGACATGATTGTTTACATAAAAAAATCTCAAGGTATCTACAAAAATAGTGCTGGAATAAGTGAGTTCAGCAAGGTCACAGGATACTAGGTAAATATACAAAAATCAATTTTATTTCTATATGCTAGCAATGAACTCATGGACACCAAAATTTAAAAATATGATACTGTTTACAATCACTCAAAAAAGATGAAATACTTAGGTGTAAGTCTAACAAAATATGTACAAGAATTATATGTTAAAAACTACAAAATGCTGATAAAAGAAATCAAAGGAGATATAAATAATTGATATATACCGTGTTCATGGATTGGAAGACTGAACATAGTAAAGAAGTCAGTTCTACCAAATTGGTATAAGGTTCAATACAATTTCTATCAAAATTCCAGAAAGATTTTAGACAAGATTATTCTAAAATTTATAATCAAAGGCAAAAGTTTATATCAAAAGAATTAAAATAGCTAAAACAATTTTGAAAAGAGGAATAAAGTGGAAGAAATCAGTCTACTCAATTCAAGACTTAATACATAACTAAAATTATGAAGTCTGTGGTATTGGCAGAGGGATAGGCACATTGATCAACAGAACAGAATAGAGAACTCAAACACGGACAAATATGCTCAACTTATTTCTGATGAAAGTGTGAAAGTAATTCAACAGAGAAAAGATAGCTTTTCAGCAAATGGTGCTGGTGCACTTGGAAATCTACAGGCATAAAAGTGAACCTCAACTTATCTCATACCTTATACAAAACTTAAATCAAAATGGATCATGGGCTTGAATGGAAAATGTAAATTATAAAATTTACAGAAAAAAATCATAGAAGAAAATCTTCACAATCCAGGTCTAGGCAAAAAGTTCTAATGGCACCAAAATCATGATCCACAAAGGAAAAATTGATAAATCAGACTCCATCACAATTAAAAAATTCTGCTCTGTGAAAGATTCTGTTAAGAGGATGAAAAGACAAGCTATAGACTGTGAGAAAACATTTTCATAAAACATAACCAACAAGGACTAGTACCTAGAATACATAAAGAACTCTCAAAACTCAACAGAAAATATACCAATACACTTAGAAAACCAGTCAAAAACACGAAGAGACATTTCACCTAAGTGGATATATGGACAGCATATAGGACATGAAAAGATGTTCATCATCATTAGTCATTAGGGAAACAAATTAAAGCCACAACGAGATTTCATTGCATTCCTACCAGAATGGCTAAAATAAAAAATAGTGATAACACTAAATGCTGGAGAGGATTTGGAGAAACTGGATCACTCACACATTGCTGGTGGGAATGTAAACGGTACAGCCACTCTGGAAAACAGTTAGGCAGTTTATTAAAAAAACTAAACACGCAACTACCATAATACCAAGAAATTGCAGTCCTAGGCATTTATCCCAGAGAAATGATAGCTTATATTCACAGAAAAACTGGTACGTGAATGTTTAGGGTAGCTTTATTCATGATAGCCAAAAAATGGAAACAACTCAGATATCCTTCAACAGGTTAAACAAACTGTGATACACCATTCCATGGAATACAACTCAGCAATAAAAAAGAATAAACTACTGATACAGGTAACAACCTGGTGAATCTCCAGACAATTAGGCTGAGTGAGAAAAGCCAATCCCAATAGATTAGATACTACATGATTCCATTTATATAACATTCCCAAAATGACAAAGTTATAGTAATAGAGAACAGATTAGTGGTTGTCAAGGGTTAAGGAGAAGTTGAAGACAGGATGGAAGTGGGTGTGGCTATAAAACCACAACGTGGGGATCCTTGCTGTGATGGAAATGTTCTGTACCTCAATATCCTGGTGATACTGTATGTAATTCTGTAAGATATTACCATTGGGGGGAGCTGGGTAAAGGGTACATGAGATCTCTTTGTGTTATTTCTTACAACTGCATGTGAATCTACCATTACCTCAAAATAAAGTTTAATTAAAAAATAAGTGTGGGGGCCGGCCCAGTGCCCAGTGGTGCAGCGGGTAAGTGGGTGTGCTCCGCTTCGGCAGCCCGGGGTTCACAGGTTAGGATGCTGGGCGTGGACGGGTGGACTGATGCACCGCTGGTCAAGCCATGCTGTGGCGGCATCCCATATAAAGTAGAGGAAGATGGGCACGGGTGTTAGACCAGGGCCAATCTTCTTCAGCAAAAAAAAAAAAAAAGAGGATTGGCATGACACGTTAGCTCAGGGCTGCTCTTCCTCAAAATAAAATAATGATCCCTTTGCTGATGGGGTTTATAGTATTCTGGAGGAGAGAGGTATTAATTAAATCTCTATACAAACATAAAAATTCAACTGTAACAATGCTTTAAAGAAGAGGTGTACAGACCTAGGAGAACATACAATAGGCAGGGTGAGCGATCACATAATTTATTGCTCAAACTGGCACAGTTTTGAGAGTGGAAGGGATGCTGTTAGTAATTAGGCTGGGAAAGTGGGCCTAAATTGGAACACGTGGTCACCCTAATAACAGGGGAGGGGCGTCCTGAGGTCAGGGGAGGCTGCCTGCAGGAAGTGAAGCCGGACCGGACCTAAGATCTGAAGGCAGATCGAGAGGGAGTTAGGCAGGCAGGGAGGGGAGGAGCAACATAGGCAAAGACTCTCCGCAGGAGAGAGCCCGGACCTATGGGAGAGGGAGCAGCGCCACTGCTCCCAGGAGCCGGGAAACCCTGCATGGTTTCAGCGGGAGGAGCCTCTTCTGGGCTCTGTTCCAGAGACCTCGGTGGCGCTCTCTTTCTCCTGCCTTCCTGATGCCAGTGCTTGGTTTAGGTGCTCAGTTGTAAACTCCACGTTTGTTTTGAGACTATGTTTAGTTCCCTGCTTTGCTCTCTCTGCCATGCTTGAACCATTTCCCAAGCTCTCTTAGGACCCCCCGTGGTGCTCCTGATTCTGCCTATTAGGTGGGTGAAAGGGTCATGGCTCCTGAGTGTGGAGGGCAGGGGGGCCAGGATTATCCATGATACATCTCATTCTCCTCTGGCAGCAGCTCAAGTGGCCTTGGGCGTTCACGAGGGTTTTCCCGTCTGTCCTTCTCCTCAATGGGATGCCTCTTCTGAGCTGCAGCCCCATCTTTATTTGACTGTTCTCACTCCTCTAGGGAAATCCTCCCCCTGGTTTCTCCACCCAGGCTCCTCTTTCTTGCTTCTCTTGTATCCAAATTTGCTCTTAGGAAATAACTCAACTTCCCGTTATTAGCCCTGGAGGGTGGGTTTAAGTTCTCTGAACGTCAGGGTCTTGGTCTCTAGACAGAGATGCTGACTCAGGCGCTGCCTGCCTCCCAGGTCTCTGGGAAGATTAAATGGGGGGCGGGACAGAGTTATTCAGAGTCACAGCATTGAGGTCAGCCACCTGAGGCCATTTCTATCTTATTTGTTCTTCAATTCTGCAATCTCACCTTGGGGAATAAAAGCTTTGGCTTCTCATGAAGGAAATCCAGGCGTCATCTGGCAAATGGAACATATTTTTGGGGGGTGGGGAGGTGGAGAGGGGAATTAGGAAAGGTAAAGGGGGTCTAATAGGGATTTATTAAGTGCTTATTATGTGCCAGGCACTATACAGACATTACCTCATTGGATCCTCCAAAAACTCTTTGAGATAAGAACTATTGATATCTCCATTTTACAGATGGGGAACCGAAGCTCAGAGGGGTTACGCACCTTTCCTAAGGTCACACAACTAGTAAAGCAGAGCTAGGATTTGAACTCTGCTCTGTTTGAATCCAGAATCGTGCTTGACAACTGGCCTCTGCAGTCTCCCTGGAGATCATGTCCCATCTCCAGTACCTGAAAGCTTATCTACCTTTTCTTTTTCTCTCTTCTCAACACTCCTGCCACCACCACTTAGGCACCTCTTCTCTCTCTCCTTCTCTTACCCTTCTTTTTCCCTCTGCTTCCTCACTTTTTCCCAGTCCTATTTTCTTCTCTGCTATCTAGGCCTTAACCCCCGAGTGGCACCCCTGGGGAACAGGTCAGCTCTGCTTGGATCTCATTGTCACTGCTGCCCACAGTTTCTCATGGTTGCCTAATCCCTTATTAAACTTGGTAAGCATCTGGTGGTGCCTTTTTAAATGCAAATATTGTACTCCTGGGAAGGGGTGCATTAAGGCATCAACAATGAAGTATGAATTAGATGCTCCCCTATGTATTTTGTTGGGGAGCACAGAACTAGGAGTCATGGGAAGAGAAAAGGGTGATTGGAATCAACGACTCTAAGCATATACTCAGTTCTAGAAATCAGAACTTGGGCTGGCTTGGGTCAGGAAGATGCCCAGTGGAAGGAGATGAGGTCTGGAACTACCGATGTCAACTAAAACAGCAGACTCATGCTTTCCTTTTGTGTAGCCCTTTAAATTTGCTTGATTCTTTCTTGTAAATTCTCTCCTTTAATCCTCAAACTCAGTGAAGTGGATTTTCTTTCCCCTGTCATAACCAGGAGACTTGTTAAAATTTCTCGGTTAGCACTCGCAAAGCCAAGACTAGACTTTAAATCCTCTCATATCCTCATCTCTACCTCATCTAGAAAATGCTCTCCTTTTCTACTATAGGGTATTCTAATTAAATTGCCCAAGTCTCCTTTCTGTCTTCTGTCCATTCATTCCATTATTCTTTCATTCATATGATAAGCATTTATTGAGGACCTATTAGGTTCACCAGGCACTAGGTTAAGCTTTTACATGTATCATTCATTTACTTCTCAAAACAACCCTATGGGGAAGATGTTAGAATACCTTCTTTTAAGATGGGGAAACTGAACGATGCCTAAGTGCCCAAGCCCCAGCCATGGAGCTCTGAAACCCATCACTGTGTTAGTACCAAGGCCATGCTTTCCACAGGCTGCTCCCAGTGCTGACAGTGTGACGGGGATCCTGTGGCAGGCCCATTTCTGGGAGACAGGGGGCTCCTCAGAGAGTGACTTGACTGGAGGACTCCCCATCAGTCTTCCCAAACTTTCTTAGAACACACAGTAATTAAAGATTCTTTCATCCAACTTTCCTTCCTCCCTGGGGAGAAGAGTAAAATAAAAACCTATTTTCCTCCACAGCTTCTCTCCCAGTTGCATCCACCTCATTAGATTCATGCCTTCTTTTCTTTTGGAGACATGAATGGGGGGGAAAATATCAACAAAGTTGCTGATGACTGTCTCAGCTTAATGAGTATGTTCTTTCCTGGAGGTTATTAAGGTTCCATTGTTGACTTGACTTCTTCAGCCTGAACTTGCTACCTGAACACAGGCCTGGAATTCACCGACCACAATTTTTTCTTCCTTACTAGGGGGTGTCATTTAAAGATAAGGATGTCACCAACTAAATCGCCAACATCTTCTCAAATTTCTAGGTGCGTTGTGGGAGCCATGTGCCCAATGAGAACAAGCTACCAGCATTAGTCCTCATGGTGTGTGCCTGGGTGGGGAGACAGGTGGTGCAGCAGAAAGAGCACTGGCTTTAGAGCCAGATAGATCTGAGTGTAAATATTTTCTAGGGCGTGTTGAGTGATCTAGGGCAGGAAGATAGCATAGACCACTGTATAAGAGCTTAGCTCTAATGTCAGACAGATCAGGATTCAAACCCCTAGTCCTGTCACTCACAAGCTGCACAACTCAACCTCTCTGAATTAAAGTTTCCCCATCTGGTGCTCGCTTCGGCAGCACATATACTAAAGTTTCCTCATCTGTAAAATGGGGACAAACTACTGGCCTCCACAGAACTGTTAAGAGTAAGAACATTTATGGCCAAACATATAGCACTTTATTTGTGCCACACTTTGTTCAACTGCTTTATGTACATTAATTTATTTAATATTCACTATGGCCCTATGTGGTAAGTATTTTCACCATCCGCATTCACAGATGAGGAATGGAGGCACAGAGAGGTTAAGTAATTTTCCCAAGGTCACACAGCTGGTGGTGGGTATGGTTGGAATTTGAACAGAGGTCATTTAGCTTCAAAGTATGGACTCAATTACTCTGCTAGAATGCTGATGGGTCCTTACCACACATCTGGTCCACAGTTAGTGCTCAGTATATGTTAACACTCATTATTGTCATCAGCATGATCACCTCTATCATCACTGCTTCACGTCTGTTTCTCAGTCTATTGACTGGAACCAAGAAAACCTATTTTGTCAGAATTAAAGGAAGCCATGGGCATAGAAGACATGGAGCCTGACTTAAAGAAAGCCCTTATGAAATGTGAGTTTGCAGGTTGTTTTTTTCAGCTCTCCCCTTCTTTCCTCTGCCTTTCTTCTTTCTCTTCCACTCTTCCTCATCATAAAGTCTTTGGTGCTGCCTTTGTGGGCAAGATTCTTAATGTAACTACCTACACCTAGGACCGCTGGACAGATGGTCACCTGTGGTAGAGAGTAGCATCAATCAAATCTTAGAGCTTTTGCCTCTTTAGAAAGTGTACATGCTAAAAAGAACAGATGACTAGTAGTTGCAGCAGAAGTGTTATTATTTACATTCCTCTGTTTCATCTTTTATGGCACATTTACTGAGGGTCACTGCTGTGCCAGGGACGGGGCCAGGTGCTGAGGATATAGTGTTGAGCAAAGTAGACACTTCTCACCTTCATGGACATATAGTGGTAGGAAGTCCTGATTTCAGGGTCTTAGGACTGCTTCCCTCTGCATTTCAGGTTTGGTTTTAGAATCATTTGCCTCTGTAGAAATTCAGAGAGTTACAATGTGGACGGTTGTTTTGATGTTAATCAATTAATTAATTTCCTATTTAGTTCTAATAAGGATGTGAAGTGGCTTATCAACAATGCACAGATATAGTAAGACCAAAGAATATCAAGCAATAAAAACAAATAATATTTAGTAAAAGGGGAGCAGAGGGTAAAGACCTTGTTCTGAAGACCGTTAGAGCAAGTGAACCCGGTACTCAGCTTGATTGTCGAGACAAGAGGAAGTCAAATGGAGAAGACAAAGCCACTTTAAGAAAGCCTTTAAGAAAGGATGTCAGTTTCACAGGAGAAACTCACTTTTTCCTGGCTCTAAGTCTTATGAGGAATTCATCTTTAGATCCTCATATGACGAGTGGTGAACATGTTATAAAATATGAGAAATAGGCATAATTGGAAAGCTTCTCTATATGTGCCAGCTGTGGGTGCTGATGGCAAGATATCCATTAGATTATTAAGGCATTGGAAGAGAGTGTGTGTGTGTGTGTGTATTTGTGATGTCAGGGAGAACAGTTTCCCAAAGTGTTATTTCACTCTAACAGTTAAAAGAAAACCTGAAAAGAAATCATATTAGGGTGACATTTAGTATAATCTCATGGATAACTTAGAGCATGCAGTTTGCTTTCTTCAGTTGTTTGTAACAGGGACAGAAACCTGGAGGGAAAGTGCATAATTCTCAGCAGGGCTTTCTTGACTCTCCCCATTGGGACTGGGTGAGGGTTAATCCCAGCTCTCAACTTGCCTTTCCCAGCTGAAATCGGCATTATGCCAGGAAGGGAAATGGGAGCCCATTCTAGTCCCAGCCTTCTCCTTTAAATTCCAAATAGATACTGGGCAGCTCACATTTTACAGCAGGAAGACAAAGAATTTGATGAAGATGATGATGACAGTGGTGGTGATAATAATGGATATAGGGTCAGGTAGCACCGGATAGTGGGGGCAGGCTTCACGGAAGAGCCAGCATCTAAACCAGACCATGATGCGGACTGTGGCAGAGGGCAGATTACAGGCTTAAAGAGTATGGTAAGAAAATTCACGCAGGTGAGGCAGTGCGCGGAGCCTTGGACACCACTCTAAGAAGTTTGGACTTAATGGACAGTGGTTGGTCATGAAGAATTTTGAGGCGGGCAATCCATGACATAATTTTCCTTATGCTTTAAGAAGCTATTTTTGCCAACTGTGTAGCTGTGCTGTCTAAAACAATAGCCACTAGTCATATGTGGTGACTGAACACTTGAAATGTAGCTAGTCTGAATTGAGACATGTTATAAGTGTAAAATACACATTGGATTTTGAAAACTTAGTACAAAAATATGTAAAAACATTTCATTAACTTTTATGTTGATTACAAGTTGAAATGAAAATATTTTGGATACATTCAATTCAATAAAGTATATAATTAAAATTAATTTCATTAGCTTATTTTTACTTTTTTAACGAGGCTACTAGAAAATTTAAAATTACCTATGTGGCTCACATTATACTTCTATTGGACAGTGCTGGCATGGAGGCTGGCTTGGAGAAGGAAAGAACTGAAGACCAGGAGAAGACAGGAAGCTACTGAAAACCCCAGGACAAGAGATGATGAGGGTCAGACCTAAGACAGTGACTCTGGGAATAGACGGGAGAGGACAGGTAAAAAGGCTTTTTAAAGAGGACTTGAGAATGATTCTTCTGGATGTGGGGATTAGAAAGAGGGAAGAGTCAAGGTTGAACTGTAAGTGTGTAGTCTGGCTGACTGAGAAGATGTGGGGGATGGTTTTTAGAACTTGATGCATATGGGTTTTAATGCGGACATGCATGTGTCTGGAGCAAGGGGGAATGTGAAGCTCAAGAGCGAGGACAGAGTGGGGTTGTAGATTCAGGAGTCAACAGCAGGAAGTGGTAATTGAAGCACAGAAATGGGTGAGATCACTGAGCTCACTTACGGAGGGAGAATAGAATGAGAGCCAAGCACAGAGAGTCGGGGGAAGTTGGGGCTCAGAATTTAAGATGCGGACGGGAGAAGAGAGGCTGGTGAGCTTGACTAAGGCTGGTTAGCGAGGACCTAGGAGACCCTGGTACCACGTAGACCAAGGGAGACTTTTCCAGATGGAGCATGTTTACAAATGCAGGAAGCAGAGGCTCTTGGGCAGGCTTCTCAGGAAGCCAGCCGGTGGTGTTTGTTGGGAGTAGGGCTTTGATGACTCACCTGAAGGCAGATGTCAGATTGCAGAAGGTCCAGCAGAGAGTGGCTGGTGAGGAAGGGGAGACTGCAGGTATGGGGGGAACTCTTTGAAGAGGTTTGCGCACTAGAGCGGGTTGGTGGGGACTGGAGGCCGGGGAGGGAGAAGCAGCACAGGGCTGAGAACAAGGATTTTCAGGTAAAGGGTGAGAGTGAGACTGAAGACAGAAGGAGAAGGCGATAATTGATGGAGCAAGGCCAAGAAGATGAATCGGTGCAGGAGACACTTAAAATGTTGCACCCGCAAGTTTTTTTTTTTTTTTTGTGAGGAAGATCAGCCCTGAGCTAACATCCATGTCAATCCTCCTCTTTTTGCTGAGGAAGATCAGCTCTGAGCTAACATCTATTGCCAATCCTCCTCCTTTTTTCCCCAAAGCCCCAGTAGATAGTTGTATGTCATAGTTGCACATCCTTCTAGTTGCTGTATGTGGGATGCTGCCTAAGCATGGCCGCAGAAGCGGTGCTCAGTGTGCGCACGGTCTGAACTGGGGCTGCCAGTAGCGGCGCTCCCGCACCCAACCGCTAAGCCACGGTGCCAGCCCCACACCTGCAAGTCTTTTATCCATTTTTTTCAAACACTGTATAGTCACATCTTTGTAAGTCCACCTCGAGGATCTGACCTTTCCAGGTGCTCCATCGGGGAAGGGAAAGGCCTCCTTCAGGTGGGAGAGGGATAAGGGAGACCCCACCCTTGCAGAGGATTGCCCTTATGCGAGCCTGCAGGCAGTTTTGGGGATCTGACAGCGCGCTTCCCCTGTGGGCCGGGGGCTTGAGAGCTCGCACCCTCCGGGCTGGGTGAACCTCCGGTCCTGGAAGCCTGCTTGACAGCCCAGACCCCTTACACTGTGGCACTTATCACCTGCGCCCAGAGCCTAAGCAGAGGAGAGGCCTCTCATCCCTCCCGAACCCCCAAGCTTTGGCTCCGGCTGCAGCGCCCGACTTTCCCCTGCAGGGGCGCTGGGAACCCGCGGATGGCCAGCTCCAGTCCAGCGCCCGATCTCGCGCCGGTCTGAGGCCTCCGCTATGGAACTTTTCTTGGGGCAGCCCGTCGCCCGCGGTCTTTGGGAAACCCACAGACTCCGGGACCCACCTCATTCTGGGCTGGATGTTGTCACCGGCTTGGTTCTCTGGCCCAGCCTACTCGGTTCCCAATTTCATTTTGGCGGAGGGTGGAAAAGCAAGTTCGCGGGGCAGGGGCTCCCAGGAACCGCGCTGGTTATCTCCCTCTCGGTCGCCTCAGATTCCCAGGCGCCTCCTCTATCCCTCTTGGCCCTCCCCTGGCGCGCTTTCGCCTCTTCTTTTCTCGCTTTTCCTTTCGCACCGTTATCTCGCCTTCCCTCTTTCACTTCGTCATCTCTCCCCTCTTCTCCCTCTCCTTTTTCTTTCTCTATCTTCCCCTCCGTTCCCTTCTCTTATCTTCGCCCCACCTTTCTCCCCTCCTCTCTCCCCACGTTTCCCTTCCTCTCGCTCTGCCTAACCATTTTCCACAAAGGGACTCTTCGTTTAATCACGAAGAGGAAGGGAAGGGCCTGGTGGCCATCACGATCTCCAAGCCCCCTCTCTCCATCCTGCTTTTCTTAATAATCACTCCTCCAGCTCCGCGTATCTCGCCTTTTCAACCCCTAGAAGTCCAGGGAGTTTCTTGGAGGCAAGGGCTGCGCTACATATTCGAGGGTCGTCCTCGAGTTTAGCTTCCCCTCTCTCCAGCCCACCGGAAGTCTCCCTCTTCCTACAGGGCTCCAAAGGTCCCAGCCCAGGCTGGGTCCCATGTGCCCAAGCTGCGCTTCTGCAACCGGGTACAGGGGGCTAGATAGGCCTGCGCTGTGCTGTGTCGGGGACCCTCCAACTGGCAGCCGATACTTTGAAAGAACAACTGAACCGGTTCAGAAATGAATCTAGGGAGAGTGAGGGCGCGACCTCACAGTCCCAGGCGGGAAGGTGGGGGTTGGAGCCTCCCAGTGGGAGCGAAGACTCTCGACTACTCTCTCTCCCCAGCTGCGTCCAGGAGTCCCGGGAAGGAGAGCCCCTGAAACAGGGAAGAGCTGGCAAGCCCCTGACCCCGCTGCCGGCGCCTCCCAGCTCTCTCCCCTCGCCCTCTAGGAGGCTTAAGAAACAACCAGGTTGCTTCCGCGGGCGATGGGGGGGTACTATGGGTGCGCGGGACGTCAGGAGGGAGCTGTTCACAGCAGCCTTCCTTGCTCACAGTATCGCCTTTCTGATGACTCGCAGGCTCTTGGAAATGCAAACACAGCCTGTGCGTGATCTGCGCGCGCCCACGGCCCGAGCGCACCCCTCCCCGCCCCACACCCCATGGCTCATGCTAACACGCACACATGCGCATGCAAACGCGCTCGCACGGAATCTCGCGCCCCCGCACACTCAACCATCCGCCGCCTCAGCCAGGTACCCCCCCATCCAGCAGCGCCCGCTTGGCAGCCCCGGGCGCACCCCTGGATTCACCGTCGCCCGCCTGCGCGCACGCACGCGCACGCACGCACTCCCTGCGCCCCCGAACCGGGCGGGGGCGCGGGCCGTGAGAGGCCAGGGGCAGGGGGCGGGGGCGCAGCGGGAGGGGCGGGCCAGGGAGCTGGGAGCGGAGTCCCGGTTGCATCCCGCGCTGTGTTTCCGCTCGCCACCTCCCGGCGCAAAGGCTCCGGGCTGCCTCTTGGCTCCCTAACCCGAACAGTTGGCGCTGAAAACACTTTACTCCTCCTCCTTCGAGACCCCCCCTATCATTCCAGCGCGCCATCTCCCCCTCCCTACAACAGGCCCCGAAGAGTAACCCCCAAAACGCGGCGAGAAGCGGCTCCCAACTCTTCTCCACAAGCAGGTTGGAGGCTGGATTTCGGAGAGACTCTGGATTGGGGTCCATCGCCAGCCCCTCCTCCTGGATCCGGCTTGATTTTCATATTTTAAAAGAAGATTTTCTCATTACCTTTGAACACTGCTTTTTACAAAATTTCTGGAGGAGATCGGTGGGGAGGATTTTAGGGGATCTTGTTTTAAGGAAAAAAAAAAAAAGCACCGAAGGAGCATTTATTAATTTTTCTCCGGTTTTGGAATTACCCTCTGGACGAGAGAGCCAGCGGTCGAGAGCGAGGAGGGAAGAGTGGAGAGGACCGGCGAGGCTCGCCAGCCCGAGCCACCTCCTTCCGGCCGCCCCCTCCCCACTCCTCCGCCACACACTCGCTCTCTTGCTCGCCGCGCGCGCACACCCCCCGCGCCGGACCCGCACCTCGGCGGGCGCGACACACACTCGGCAGCCCGAGCCGCGGCAGCCGCAGCGGGATGGAGGCGGCGCGCACGGAGCGCCCCGCAGGCTGGCACGGGGCGCCCCTCGCCCGGACGGGGCTCCTGCTCCTGTCGACGTGGGTCCTGGCTGGCGCGGAGATCACTTGGGGCGCCACCGGCGGTCCTGGGCGCCCCGCGGCCCCGGCTTCGCCGTTGCAGGCACTACCTCTTCTCTCGCCGCGGGCAGTGGCAAGCCAGTGGCCGGAGGAGCTGGCGACAGTGCGGAGAGGCGCCACGCTGGGACGCCAGCCGGGACCAGAGCCTCTGCCCCAGCCAGGCGGCCGCAGCGGCGGAAAGAAGCAGGGAGAAACCGGGGGGCCGACGCCGGCAGGCGCGCGGTGGGGACAGGGCATCCCGGTTCCTGGCAAGCCTGGCGGAGCGAGGAGGAGTCGCCGGGCGCAGCCCCCCAGTGCCCTGGAACGCGGGAACGCCCAGGCTACTGCCTTGGCCGATGGTTCCAAAGGAAGCCGCCCTCTGGCCAAGGGTCTCCGGGAGGAGGTGAAGGCGCCGCGGGGGGCGGCGGCCGAAGAGCTCCGGCTGCCCAGCACCTCGTTCGCGCTGACGGGCGACTCGGCTCACAACCAAGCCATGGTGCACTGGTCGGGACACAACAGCAGCGTGAGTACCCACCCGGCGGCGGATCTCACTGTCTACAGACAGCAAGGGAGAACGGGGGGCGGGAACGAGGGACAGATAGTTGCCCTGGGGTCTGAGGCGGGCGGGGACGGGGCGGGGGGGGCCCTGACTTTCAGAGAGAATGGGTTCATCCGGTTTCCCCCACGCCCCCAACAGGTTAACGGAGTTTGCTGTAAGATGGTGGTGTGCGCGTTTGTTTACTGGAGACCTTAGGATTGGGGCCGCTCGAGGGGGGTGAGGGAAGAGGTGTCTTAAAGATGAGCAGGGGAGGGGTCTGTGGTCACTTTCTCTGGTACTCGGTTTGGAGAGTCATTTATCCCGTTGGGGGCTTGAATTAGTGGGTGAGGACACGGACTGATTTGGGGAAGTAGCCGCTGGACAAACTGAGGGATTCCTGCGACTGCTGGGGCTTCCCCCCGCTCCCTTCCAAGCACGCGAAAGGGAGATGGAGGCCTCTCGACTCCCGCCGTGGGGTCGCTCCAGGCGCACTTTCTCCCAGCCCTGGCGGGAGGCACTGATTTCCCTCTCAAAACCCGGGCAGCTGCCCTGGAAAGCTATAGGAGAGGCAGTAAAAAAGTTTAAAGCATGAAGTGAAATGCAACACCCATTCCGCACCCCTCGCCCTCTCGCACGCACAAGCACGCATAAGTTGCTGAGCAAAAAAATTCGCCTCGGCCGCTGCGTCTTGCACCACAAACGGCTTCCCGAGTGGAGTTGGGTCCCTGTGCTGTTTGCGCACCTCTCCATCCCTTTCTCTCTGCTGCCAGGTGCCCCTGGAAGCGGCTGCACCGAGAGGTGGCACCCTCGAGTTCACTCCAGCGGCTCCGGCGCGGGCGCCGGGCTCCGAGCACCGACTGCCCTGGCAGCTGCTGCCGCCGCAGAGTGCGCCCGGAGGGCTCCCTCCCCACCGCCCATCCCGCCCGCACCCAGGGCTGTGCCTCCCAGCCAAGGAACCGCGGGGAACGGGCTCTCGGGGTGGCCTCCCACGATTTACCCCATCCCCCTCTCTTCCGCGACCCCCACTTCAGCCGGTCTCTCAAAAATCCTTTCCTCTTTTCTGGCTCCCGGATCAGATCAGATCCCGGCGTTGGGCAGAGTCTGGAGGATGATGGATGTCTGTACAGGCAGGTTTGGGGAACTCGTTTGATGGGAAAGCACTACCCCCCTCCCTTTGTATTTCTCTTCGTGACTGGCATTAAAGATTTCCCCGGGAAAATTTTCGCTTTATTTTAAGGGAGCCTCGGAGTGTCACAGGGGTGAGTAGTAAATACCGGGAAAGCGAGTAGTCCGCAGAGCGCAGCACATCAGCAATACCGAGTACAGATTTCCTGGTTCTTAGTGACACACAACGCGGCGCGGGCAGCCCAGCCTGGGTAACGGCTGCGGAGCTGGAAGGACTTGTGCAGCCCAGCTCCCCAGCAGCGCAGTGGCTGGCTTTCTCTGCCTCCGATGAAGACCTCCGTAGCTTCGGAGTGGACAGCTCTGGGCGTGGGGGTGGGCAGCGGGTACCTTTGCAGGGATGGGTGTTTGAAGACTTGCAAGTCCCCAGAGGAGTGTGTGTGTGTGTGTGTGTGTGTGTGTGTGTGTGAGAGACAGACAGAGAGAGAGAGGGAGAGAGAGGTGTAATTCTCTGACAGCAGAGGTTATGAATCTCAACTTCATTTTAGTTTGACAAGGAAGAATTGTGTGTGTGTGTTTGTTGGTGTTCTTACTCAACGAATAGGATGGACAGGATGTGTGGAAGTAAATGTGTCCCTAGGAAGAGGAGGTGATGTCCTCACATATCTGTGACTTTATTACTGCCACATTTGGGCAATATAAATTCACTCTGCTTAAAGAGTTTTCTTACGTCTCTGCTTTTATTTTAAGGATCATTTTTGTGTATTGACAAAGCCCCTGGAGATGGGACTTGAGAGAAAGCTTTCTGCGAACAGTTAAATGTGCTTGGTCTTCTTTGCCCATCTTCAAAGCAATTGCACAGCAGAGGAAGTGAGGGGGCAAGTCTAGCCCTGTGTTCCTCTGGGGAAATGGCTCTTCAGTTCAAAGAGGACCGAAAGGGCCTGAGGAATGGGCCATTTGGCCTTGGAGCCCTTAGATCCAGCAGTGAGATTGGGGCAATCCACGAACAGTCCCCCCCCCCAACCCTGCGGTTTGTTGGCTGTGCTTGTGGCCAGTCTTACTGTCCAAGTAAAGGAGAAGGCACACAGGTGGGCGCTGGGACCCCATGGTGGCCTGTCTCTCTAGTCCAGAGAGGGATTGCCTCTTTAGCTCCTGGGCTGGACCTGCCTCTTTTGACAGCGCTTTGTGGGCGATCCCAGTGAGAAAGGCTTCCCTGAGTACCACGTCTGTGCTGCTCTGGGGGAAGGTGGGAAACATGTTAACGTGGCCCCGTCCTTGAGAGACTTGAAAGAAACAACCCCTGGGAGAGTAAGTGGGAAACCAGTTTCTGCAGCATTACCTAGCTGGTTTCTTTCTCACCTCCCCCTTTCCTGAGGGCAGCAAAAGAAAGTGCTGTAAATAAAAGCCACGGTGAGGAGTGATGGGGATGATGAACCCTCCAGAAGGTCCCTTCATCCTTGGTTTCAAAGTGGAGGGAGATGTCCCCAAGGCAAAGAACATGGGTCCTAGCACCAGGCTCTTTTGATATGAAAAGAGAATTCCATCTTCTCTTCTGACTTCAAAAGTGTTAAATGCGTCCTTCTCCAGGAAGGCCCCACAGTTAACACATTGTGGGGGTTCCTGCTCTCCTTCCAAGTGCCTTTGTTGGACCTCGTTCCTTGACATGAGTTTCTTTTGGGAGAGAGTTTTTAGTCACCCCATATAAGTGAAACTTGAACTCCATCCTGACAGTTTGCAGCCAGGCGTGCAGAGGTGGACATGCCAGAGGAGGGCCTCCACTCCACCCCATGTGTCCAGTGTGTGCCCGGGGCTCAGGGGGCAGAAGGAAATCCTTCTGACCCAGGCTTGGGTCATGTGTTCACTTTGGTCCCACGAGTGAGATGGGATAACTTGGGGGGCAAAACAGGAGGTACCCAGCAGGCTTGAGCCAGAAGGCATCCGGGGGATGGAGTCTGGTCCCCCTCTGACTGTTCTTGCCCTGCCAGGTGTTCTGGGGGAGAGGTGAGTGGACTTGGGCTTAGAGCCTCTACTCTGGAGGAGCGACTTGCCATTCTTTCTCTCAGGCTGTCTCCAGCTGGGATCCTAGTGATGAATGGGTTAGAGAGTGTTTCACAAACACCCAGAGGGAGCGCATTCCCCGTGGCTTATGGGGAAACAGAAAAACACACATCAGTCTGCCCTTCTTCAAATGAAGGAAGATGCCTCCCTGCTTGCTCAGTGAGTTGGCAAATGGCTCTGGGGAGTGGAGAGTTGTGAAGGCAACAGCCCACTTTCCATGCCCCCTCCTCCTTGGAGTAACCCTTGATGGGGATCCCCTATTCCTAGTTCTGAGGGGAAAATGCTGCATCCTGCCTTAGACTGATCCCTATTCCTCTCTGGCAGCTCCCTCGCAGCAGCAGCGATTTGCAGGCTGCTGCCCCTGCAGTGTGTCTGGTTGGAATGACCTGCCAGATAGTTTTCAATTAATGTGTCCAACACTGCACCTTGAAGAGAAACAGGGAGATGCTGATAATTCCAGGTCCCTACCAGATCTCCCTTCCCTGAGCATGCTAGGAGGTGGAACACACAGGCTGTCCCAGACAGGATTTCATTCCCTTAACTAATTCAGCTGGACTGTGTTCTAAAATATTTACTCCTAATGTGCAAAATAGTGACAGATTTGATCAGATTAATTGTATTTCACTCACTGGAGCGTCTAATTGTGGCTCTCAAACAGATTTTGCAAATAGCTTTTGGCTGGATTGTCTAGCCTTCATCATCCCTGCTCACAGTCCCCGTGTCACCATATCTTAATGCATTTTGCCTTCTTGGAGGCTTAATAAAGAAGCCTGACACAGAAGCCGTTCTTTAGGGGTTTGCCAAAAAGAATCGTTTTTAATTAATATTACAAGGGGAGCCATCTTAGTTGAGATGTAGCTGGGAAATGCAGTGGGACAGAACAGCACTAATTGCTCCTGGTCACTGTCAGCCTGGGGAGTGGGGGTGAGGAGAGGAGGGGCCCGGACACAGGCTGTTTGTCGGCTCTGTGTTTCCTCTGATGGCCAGGTTACGCGGTGTGATTTGCTTCTCAGATCCTGCAGTGATTTCCAAGGTGAGCAGAAGTTGCAAACTCCTTAATTGGGTAGCCTGATTTGATAATTGCAGAAATGCAGTGGTTGGAACTTGCTTTGTAGTTCCCAAAGAAGGAGTGCTGGGAAATGGCTTCTCCAGTGGTGTTGGATTTAAGGGAAGAGGGAGTTGGGGGCTCCAGTCGCAGGAAGGCTCAGGGGGCAGGAGGGAGAACTGCTCTTTCCTCCAGCAGTGTAAATCTATTATTGTAACTGGGGGAATTTTGGACCTGGATGATCTGCGGGCTCTGAATCATCCGCTAAGGAGCAAAGAGGTGTGACAAAGCCAGACAGGCTGAGATAGGAAGATGTGTCTGAAGGCCAGGGGTTTATCCAAGGTTAGGGACACCTGAGGCCTGGTGGCTTGACTCACCTGTTGATTTCTTGCTTGCTTTGGCCTCTTAGCTGCCTTGAGACACTTCCTTTATGGGGAGAAAATGTCAAAGGATGATTTTTCAGCAAGTTTGGGAGAAAAAAGGTCTTGTGGAGTTGGAGGTGGAAAATATAGAATGTGAGTGCCTGGCGGGCCACTTTCAACTCCTTCACTCTAGCCAAGGTGTCATTGTCCCACGCGCCTTCTTGACTCCAAGCCTTTGCTCTTGAGGTCTTCTCCACTTAGGATATCTTTTTCCTCTATTGAGATGCACCCATTATTCACAGCCCAGTTCAAGATTCAGTGTCTCTATGGAAGCTTCCTTAGAAGCATGTATCTCCCTTATCCTAATTGTTTATAGAATTGACAGACTGCACCACACATCTGATCATATTTAGTTTAGTACTTGGTTATTTTAATTTCCTATTATTTTGTGAGTGTTTTGAAGGTGAGGGATGAGGGATGAAATAATTATAACAGCAGCCCTCCCACCCCCAGTGTGAGTTCTGCCCTTCTCATGTGTGCCTTGTGGTGTGTGGCACAGTGCTTGGCACATAGTTCAGTACATACTTAGTGAACTGACCTGGGAAGTGGAAGTGCCTTAGCTGGGTGTGGAAGACAGGATGACACTGTCAGTTAGTAGCTTTGAGTTTATACACCTGGTTTATTATTTCATATGTGAATTTTAACAAAATTTAGAGGCGTCTCGACCCAACTTAGTAAGAGGATAGAAATAGGGACTAGTCAACAATCCTGGCTTCTTCCTCATGTACTTAAGAGGTCAGATGGACTCATGTAAGATAGTCAGCCAGTTGCTATGTGTTTGCTATGTGTGTGGCAGTGTTCTGGGCACTGTGGGTTGGTAGGGGTGTGATGGAGGGAGAGACAACAAGGATATGACGTTTGCCTAAAGGTCCTTCCATCGTGCTTTGGATATGAGATTGCTCCTCTGTAAAGTTAAATAACACATGAACACAAGACAGATGCCACGGGGTGATATGTGGTTAATTGTCAAATGGTCGTTTCAGGCTATGAGCTCAGAGGAGAGAGGATCACTGTGGGAGATACTGCGGGCATCTTAGAAACACTGAATGTCAAGGCTGAAAGTGCACTTGGGCATTATCTTCATCAAATCACTCAGCATAGAGACGAAGGATATGAGGCTCAGACAGAAACGTGGTACCCCACAGCTTGGACTCCCTACTGTTCTTTCTCTCTGTGTAGCTATCACCTACTTACTCCTGGTTTTCTCCTTCCCTCTTGGGTTTACATACTGCTTTCCTTCCAAGAGGATTTATGTGTTTTCACTCAGGTGAGACAAGGTGCTGCCCATTTTATAGGTAGGATAGACTGAGGCCTGGGATGAGTATACATGAGGCTAGCCACGGAAATTTAGGAATAGATTCCTCCCTCCTGTTCCGGAGCTGTGTCCTACGGCCACCCTGCCCACCCACCGCTGTGCCTGCAGACAGTAAATACCAAGCTCATTAATGTCGGACACTCTGTGTCTTGCTAACTGTTGTTAATGCAGGCCTTTTGTGAGTCACCTCGTTATTTGAGTTAGTGAATGAATCAAGCCTGGTTGCATCACCAGGAACATTTTGCTCATTTATTTTGATCAGTGTAGTTTAGGTTTAATTATTTATGGAAATACTGTTCTTTATAGTACCCTAATAAATGTGCTGTAGTAAATTTCAAAAAAGTAATGGAGTCTAAGAACTTCAGGATTGCACAAGTAGCTTTCTATTGTTAACTCCTTGCTGGGGAGCCGAGGAAACCATCCCTCCTGGGTTGAGATGAGAGGGACCGGAAGCACAGTAGGGTCAGCCACTCAGGGCTGTTCGTGGGTAAAACTGTGCCCACTGCTGAGTAGGGGCATGTTACTTGACATACACTGGAAGAGGACCTAATTTAGAGGAAAAACTGGAAATGGAGCTATATAGGGTAATCAAGGATTCTATTAGGTTGTAGATTGTGGGATTATTTAGCCTGTGTATGATGGTATGATTTGTGGAAATTCATACTTGAGGAGGGTTTTCATCATGAAATCCTGATAATTTCAGGATGTATTATGAACAGACATAGGCTGGGAGTGTGAAACAAGGCCACATAGTAAATACAGGCATGCGCTGCATATCGTCGTTTCAGTCAATGATGGACTGCATATACAACAGTGGTCCCATAAGGTTAGTACCATATAGCCTAGGTGTGTAGTAGGCCATACCATCTAGGTTTGTGTAAGTATACTCTATGATGTTCACATAATGGCAAAATCGCCTAATGACACATTTCTCACAACGTATTTCCCTCCTTAAGCGATGCATGGCTGTAGTTAGGAGCGTGGGTTCTGGAGCCAGGTGCATGGGTTAGAATCTTGCCTCTGTCTCTTAATAGCTGTGTGACATCAGGCAAGTTGTTACCCTCTATTGGCTATTTTTTTATCTATAAAAAGAGGGTGATAATAATAGTACCTCTAACATTGGCCTGTTGTAAGGATTAAAGAAGATGTTGTACATAGCAAAGTGCTTCAAAGAAATACCTGACCTGTAGTAAGTCCTCAAGATATTTTAGTTACTTTAGTTGTTATTTTTGTATTGGAAGAGCCTTCCCTTCATTTTCAGATGGAAACACTAAAGCAGAGGAAGGAGGTACTTGCCCAACATTTCCCAGTGGGCTGATGGCAAAGCCTTGGCTGGAACCCAGTTTTCAGTGAGATGCTCATTTCAGCCTCCTGCTATTGTCCATGTCCTCAGCCAGACGAATCTTGTGATGTCTATCTTCTGTGCTGAGATAGTGAAAGAGATAGAGAAGTGAATGACTGGGGACGTGGCTTCTTGAAACCCAAACTCAGACTTTAGAAATGGTTAGAATCAGGCTAAAGATTACACTAATGAGCAACTAATAAGTTGAACATTTTTTCAGGGCTTTCACTGAGTGAAGGGTTGGGAAGGGTATTCAGAAAGATGAAGAGTGGCTTCTCTGGTCTGGGCATCCATGATTACACCTCACAGCTAATCATGGATGACTTCTTGAAGGAAGTGAGTGTAATGTGTAGCTTCAGGAAAACAGGAGAACACTGGGCTGCTGGGCTGGTTGGCAAGCAGAGCCCATAGTTTCAAAGACTCTCTACGCTGAAGTCACGGGATGGACCTTGATGTTCCAGGTTTGCTTCTCCTCGATCTCCCAGCTCTGCTTTGTGCCTGGTGTGAAATGAGAATATCCGTGGCTGGAACTATCTGCAGATTATCTGCAGCCTCCTTCCCAGAATTATCACACTGGCCAACCCCACTAATATTTTGTAGTGACACCCTTTGAGTTACAGGCTTGAATTCCCTTTTTGCCTGCACCCTATGCACCAAGAATGGAACCTGAGATCCCCACACAGACACTAGAGGGAGTGTTGCCCTGGGAAAGAAATGAAAATAAATAGGATGGAATAATGAAAAAAGTGCTGCATGAGGAATTGTTACAAAGGAGATAAGAAGAGAAACAGCAACCTGCAAGTGCGTTGTGTGAGGGGTTGTTTGGTGACTCAGAGATGAATGATTGATTGGCAACAGGGCAGTTGAGTCCTAGGGGGTTGATCATCCAGCCTCTTTCTGCAGAAGAAAGGAAATGGATGTTTTGTGCAAATAAGTCCATTCTACAGTCGGGTATTCAACCCATTAATGACTCAACTAAGAGTCTAGAAATAAATTCAGCAAGAAATAATGCTCAGGCTTGGTTCTCCCATCTCTTCTGCATTTTGCTATTTTGTGCCTCTTCACTTCCTCGTGCATGGTGGTCAGTCAATAGAAGCTTATTGAATGGATTGGAATAAATACTTTCTTAAATACTAAAACTGCCTGGGTGAAGAATGAGTGTTTTGGGGTTGAGGAAGAGTCTGGCCTCTTCTTGCTGCCTCCAGGCCCAGGGTCTGCACCCCTAGGACATCACACTTGTACCTTCCTGGTTCTCAGGTCCCACATGCCTGACTCAGTACTCTCAAAGTCTTTTTGGCGTCTATGGCAAGGTAGGCAGTTTCTCTTCCAGATGGTTAGAATCAGGTTAAAGATTACACTGCTGCATAAGAAATGAACTTTTTCTTTTTAAAATCTGTTGTCAGCGGGAGATGCAGAACAGTTAACTGAGTCGAACATTTTTTTCAGGGCTAGAAAAGTGGCTTAAGCTGCCACTTCTGAATGTGATTACACATAGTTGGGGAACTTGTCACAATAGGAGTTTTGAGACCATGAACCTGGAGATGCAGAGAAACTTGTTTTCCAGGGTGGTGGTGGTAGAGGAAGGTATCTTTAGAGGCAAAAGCGTCGCTCATGTCACTGTGTTGCTTTCAGTGTTATGCATGCTTGAAAGCAAACTTTTGACTGGAAGCTTTCTCAAAACTCTGAAATATCTTGTCTGTTATGAGAACATCCCTAAGAAGCAGCGACTTGAACAAATCTCTGAGCCTTAGTTTCACTGGCTATAAAATTGGGATAATACCAAACCTGTTAGGGTTGCGAATCTTAGAGATAATGCATATAAAGGGTCTAGTATTGTAGGTTCTTAAATTGGTTAAGAATGTTAGCTCTTGTTATCTGCCTAGACAGGAAATGGGGCAGGTTGAATGTCTATCCATTTATAGCAGATCTGTTGGGACCCTGCCTACATCTCCTTGGCACTTGCCATTTCTCTGCATGTTGGCCTGACTTCTGACCACCAGCAGCAGGACTGTTTGCCCTCTGGAGCTTGCTTTGATTACACAAGATGCAGGCTGGAAGTGTCAGGAAATTAATTCCCATCAAGGAGCAGGGAGCAGCCGCCTATCAGTGACTAGTGAAAATTGGTGGATAAATGCCCCAGCTCCCTTGACCTTTGGGGTGGGTCACTCTGAGGCTAGTTTTCTACATGGTCTCCCAGAGTCTCCAATGAGGTCAAACCCCAGTTACCCACCATGGTAACTTGCTTCCTTTATTGGCTGCCTTCCCATCCCAATCTCATTTCCTCACTCTCCTATCAGTATTTCTTGGGATCACCTCCCAAATAAACTACTCGAATTCAAGTCTTTGTTTCAGGATATGTTTCTGGAGGAACGCAAACTAAGATACTGTAGTTATTTCCAAGCATGTTAGTATGGGCTCTCCAGAAACACAGAACCAGTAGGAGATATATATATAAAATGTACACACACACACACACACATACATATAAACATAGCTCTCACAGTAAATCTCTTTATGTATATATAAATATACACATACACCTATATGTATATATCTGTACATGTGAAGAGATTTACTCTAAGGAATTGGCTAACACTATTATGGAAACTGACAAGTCTACAATCTGCAGTTTGCAAGCTGGAGACCCAGGAGAGCTGATGATGTAGTTCCAGTCTGAGTCTGAGTCCGAAGGCAGGAGAAGACCAGTGTCCCAGCTTGAAGACAGTCATGCAGAGACAGAGAGTTATTTCTTACTCAGCCTTTTTTGTTCTTTTCAGGGCTTCAGTGGACTGGATGAGGCCCTCTCACATTGGGAGGGCAATCTGCTTTACTCAGTCTACTGATTCAAGTATTAACCTCATCCAGAAACACCTTCACAGACACACCCATAATAATGTTTGACCAAATATCTGGGCACCCCATGGCCCAGTCAAGTTGACACATAAAATTAACCATCATACCAAGTCAGGAATTTCCATCATACTTTTTAAAAATCCTGCTTTGTGCCCTACCATGGTACATAGTGCATGTGGAGAGAGAGATGGCGTCCCTGACTCTGGTTCTGGGAGGGTCTTCTTTTTGAGTTGGCACCTTCCAGAGGAAAGGAAGGCAGTCCAGAGTTATATTGAGTGGCAGGAACATGGTGTTGGGGCTTTGAAGAGGAGACACACACCTCCAGGTTACTTTTCACTGTCATTTCTCAGAGCTAAGGAGCCCCACCTGACCTCAGGGCACATTCTTGGTCTTCACAATGCACAGAGGCTCCCTGAAATTGGGACCTGTACCTGCTGGCAGGTGATCTCCTGCCTGGGATGTGCTTCTTTTTTCCTTAGACTTTGTCAGGATTTTGGCTGGAAGCAGCTGCGCTTACAGTTGCTGCCTTCCTTTCTAAGGTGTCATCAGTGAGGGGCATCATGAGAGGTTGGAATGAATATTAGCCTGGGAGTTGGGATCTCTAGATTTGGTTCCTGATTCACATTAACTGTCTTCAGCAAGTCACTGTTTCTTAGGCATAGGGGAATGAAGACCCTTCCAGGTATAGTAGCATATATGTCTATGAATGAGTTTTTTTTTTTTAATGGGTGCATAACTAAGGAGAGAGTCTAAAATGACGATTAAAAAAATTGGAAAATACTTCTTTCAAGCATGCATAAATTTTTTCTTATCCCAAGCAGATATGCTTTCATTCATTCATTCATTCATTTCTTTGCTTAGTGTGATGCTAATTAAGTTATTTGAATTTTCTGGGATTTAGTTTCTTTGTCTATAAAATGAAGAGTTGTATAAATTGATGCAGGCCCATCTCACCACAAACTAGATGTGATATTAGGTCAGTCATTTCTTTATGTGTGAAATGGGGACAATCCTATTTGCTCCCTTTATGTCACAGTTAAGTAATGAGATACTGCACCTGGGAGCATTTTGAAAAGAATGCTTTTCAAAGCAATATGAACAGTGACAGTATGAACAGGGGTGATATGAACCAAGATGTTAGTTCACCTTACCTCTCCTTTATTCCTTAAGTTGCTGCAGGTCCTTCCACAACAGATTTGAGACCACATACAGTAACCACCTTCTTTTGCCTTCCCCCAGCACAAGTGAAACAAATCCATTAGCACACATACCATGGTGTGAAAAACCTCGAGATTCTTATTCCAGGCATGATGTATAATTTATTTCAAGTCACATCTGATATAATAAAATTCTCAGTTGGGAGTGTAATTTGGATGTTTAAAAAAAATTTGTTCCAAGACTTGACGTGTATTGATTGCTCTGCCTTATTCCTTCCAGATAATGTGAAGTATTTGGGGAGCACCTACTATATGTCTAATGATGTAGGATGTAGAAAGAAACATATGATGCAGACTGGACAGCCAAAAATATAGTCTTGTGTATGGGAAACATGTATTAGACAAATATTGCAGATAACAATGTGAAATAATGTAAAATATGTGCTAATTTGAGCATACTTAGGAAATACATTGAATGTAATCAAGACCACAGTGAATGAAAACTAATAAAATGTTTAAAATATTACAATTGTTTTTATTATTTGCAACAAAATCTAGTAGCATGGTTGGAAATAGACGTATCCTCATGACTAACGTGTGTCACTAGATGAGGAGTGTTCTGTGCTTTGAGGTCAAATGGATTATGTTATGCTCAGAATTCTGCCGTATTAGTTTGGGCTAACTTTCTTGTATAGCTTTTTGTTTTTCCTTGAGTTTCTAATTGTTTTATCTTCCTCACAGACAGAAGAAACCTCTGTTTTTTCACCATAGTACTAAGATATTCCAGCTTCTTAATTTCATTATTATTGGATATTCTAATTTGTACTGATTTTTTTCTAGGCCTGTTTCCCTGTTGTCATTTTGATATTTCTATTTATTCTACTCCTAAGTTAGTGCCTCTATTTCTTGGATTCATTTCCTCTTTTTTGGGCTGTTTTTCATTTTTCTGTGGTATATCCTCAAGTATTCTTTTTCAGAGAGTGGATGGGATTGCCCTGGCTTATTCCTGACGTAAATATTGATAGATTCCTTTTAACTCTCAAGAGCTCCCAGCGTGGATGATAAATTATATGGTCACCCAGTGCTTGAGTGATACTCTTTTTTTTTTTCCATTTTTGGCATGTCTAAAATTTATTTCGTTCTCACATTGGCTTGATGGTTCACCTGGACATAGAAATCTATGCTCAAAACAATTTCCCATGGGTCTTTGTTGGTTTTTTTTGGTGAGGAAGATTGTCCCTGAGCTAACAGCTGTTCCAGTCTTCCTCTGTTTTGTATGTGGGACACCTCCACAGCATGGCTTGATGAGCAGTGTGTAGGTCCACATACGGGATCCAAACCTGCAAACCCTGTACCGTCGAAGCAGAGTGGGCGAACTTAACCACTATGCCACTGGGCCAGCCCCTCCTTCGGATCTTTGAAGTACTTTGATTACATGTTGGTTTTGCATCATCTGCTATTTTTGTTGATATGTGTCTCCCCTCCCCCTCAGGGACTGATGAGGGTAGGGAAAGGAGGTGCCTAGCATGGGACACTCATGGTTTTGTTCCAGTTAGTGATGCACAACCTTTTAAGGAAACCTGATGCCAGATTTATAAAATGGGCAGTATGGTGTGGGTGATTAAATGCTCTATGGAACGATTTGCCGTAGATACTTATTATCTGAATACCTTTAATATAAAAGCCAACTCCAAAACAGTAGTTTTAGCTACCTTTTATTTTAAAAATTTAAAATAGCTTTGAAAACTTCATTGGGAGGCTAGCCCCATGACCTAGTGGTTAAGTTCAGTGCACTCTGCTTCAGCGGCCTGGGTTCAGTTCCTGGGTATAGACCTACACCACTCACCAGTCGCCATGCTATGGTGGCAACCCATATACAAAACAGAGGAAGTTTGGCCACAGATGTTAGCTCAGGGCAAATCTTCTTCAAGCAAAAAGAAGAAGATTTGCAACAGATGTTAGCTCAGGGCAAATCTTCCTCAGCAAAAAACAAAACAAAATGAAACAAAACTTCACCAGTATTCAGCAGATATTGTGGAGTGATCTCTATGTGCCAGGCACTCTTGGGCTCTGAGTATATAAGGGTGAGCAGAGCTCTGAAGGAGAGGTTAACAATACTGTAAAAGATTACATTGGGGATGTTTAACTTAGGGCAGAAGCAGATGGGATGAGATCTCAAAGATGCACAGGATCGATTAGGTGAAGAGGAGAGGGCAGGATGTTCTGGGCACACAGCTTCTGTGGCAGGAGGGAACAAAGTATCTGAAAGGGACGGAAAGAAGGACAGTGTGGCTGGGGCAGAGGGTTTGTGGGCTAGGAGCTAGTGAGAGATGAAGCTTGACAGCCAGGTATGGGTAGGACCAAGCAGGGTCTTATGGGCCCAGGGGAAGGAGTTTATTCTTTAACCTAAGAGCAAAGGGGTAAGCCATGGGAGGGTTTAAAGTTAGGAGAGTCGTATACAGTCATATGTCACTTAACAACGGGGATATGTTCTGAGAAATGTGTCATTAGGCAATTTTGTCGTTTGTGCGAACACCATAGAGGGTACTTACACAAACCTAGATAGTATAGACTACTAGACACCTAGGCTATATGGTACTAATCTTACGGGACCTCCAATGTATATGTGGTCTGTCACTGACCAAAATGTTATTATGCAGCACATGGCTGTAATTAAATTTACATTAAAAAAATCACTCTGAGCGCTCTGTGGTTTGAAGGGAGAAAAGGATGGATGCTAGGAGACCAAACTGTTGCTATAGTAAAGAGGATGACGGCTTGAGTGGTGGCAGTGGAGGTGGGTGAGAAGGAGCCAACTGAAGAAATATTTAGTGGGTGTAGTTAATTGCACCATTGGCTCCTCTCTTTAATTCTCCACTCCCCAAATAACTCCCTTTGTATTGGGCCTTTGTAGTGCCCTGTCTCTGTGGGTGGGGCACCCTCCCCACCTTCTAACTTTGGGTTTGGCCTTGTGACTTGCTTTGGAAGTGCCAATTCTAAGCTTAGTTATCAAGATTTATTGTGTGACTACCTGCTGTCTTGTGCCTCTGCGGTGGCCACGAGAAAAACATGCCCAGGCTAGCCCACCAGTCCCAGGAAGAAAACGAGAGACAAGTCATGCATAGACACTCTCGGCCAAGCTCAGCTGAGATCAGCCCAGCCCAGCCCAGCTAGGAGGAGCAGAATTGCCCAACTGAGCCCAGCTGTCTCAGCCAACCTCCAGCTGCCTATATGTTTATGAGAATAAGTGATTGTTGTGAGAATAAATGGTTGAGATTTCAGTGGTTTGTTCTGCAGAATTTTTGCAGCAAAAGCTAACAGATATAGCAGGTAAAATCAACAGAACTTGACAGATTGGATGTTACAAATTTGTGGGAACATGACTACAGTGTAAGGTGAGGCTGGCCTATATTTCAAGGTCATTAGTCTCGTATATGCTCAGGGCTATACTTAGGTGTGTCTTTTTGGTGGTTTTCTGCCGCTCACCTCTCTTTACAATTCATGGCTTCTTTTTCCAGAGCTGTATGAGGTAGGTCACATTCATGATCCAAAAGAATTAATCTTCCACTCCTTTTACTTCTCATTGTTTCCAGCAACCTAATCGGATTCCAGCAGAGAGTTCGAGCTGAGTGGTCCTCAGGTCCCTCAGTGGGTGTCTTCAAGCCCTAACGCTCAGTGTATTCTTGTTAGAGTTGAAGTCAATTTCTGCTCTAGCTGTGAAGATGGGATTCACTTAAAGGGGGGAGAAATGCAGGGCCAGGGATCTTCTTAGTCTTGACTGATTATTTAAAATATATTAGTGCTGATAAAATATTTAGCTTTTAAACAACAAATTTAATATAGAGAATTGTGTTTTATTTATTAACAGCAGTTGCAGGGAGATTGGTAAGAGTTGTGCTAAAGTGCACTGTTGTGATTTTGCAAAGCATAGTAATTACTGTAATATTTTGTTGAATTATTAATATCTACTATGCCTGCAGGAACATAAGCTTCTGCAGTCGAATTCATTTCAAGATTGCCTTTTCCCCCTTCTGGTTATGTTTTGTGTTTTCCTTTCTTTCTTGTGCACTCATGAATTTTTTAAGAAATGGAGTGGGGAGGGCAGAGTTGATTATATTGTGTGCAACACCTTTGTCACACCCTGTAACTGAATGTAGGCAGGCGGTAGAGAAAAACTGTAGTTCCTTGATGATCCCCTGCCTCAGGATCCTCAGGGATCATCAAGCCTGTTTGCAGTGCCGGACTGAGGGATGGGAAAGAATCATGTCTGGGAAAAAAGGACTCATCAGTGTGCCTTTTTCAGGAGCTGAGATGAGGAAAGAAAATAGTGGGGAGATCTTGTGTGTGCACACCTGAGTGTTCTGTGTGCATGCTTCTAAGCAGAGCTGATCTTACCTGCAGATGGAGTTGGCAGGTGTTCCAGCATATGTGTTGAAATAGTATTAGCAGTCTTTATTAATTATTTCAACTATTACTTAGTGTCTTTTATGTGCTCAAAAGAGGTTATTGTTGATGATGATGATGATGATAATGGCGATAGCTTAGTTGTTCTTTTTTTTTTTTTTGTGAGGAAGATCAGCCCTGAGCTAACATCCATGCCAATCCTCCTCTTTTTGCTGAGGAAGACTGGCCCTGAGCTAACATTTATTGCCAATCTTCCTTTTTTTTTTTTTTTCCCCTTTTTCTCCCCAAAGCCCCAGTAGATAGTTGTATGTCATAGTTGCACATCCTTCTAGTTGCTGTATGTGGGATGCGACCTCAGCATGGCTGGACAAGCGGTGCATCGGTGCGCGCCCGCCAGTAGCAGAGCACGCGCACTTAACTGCTAAGCCACGGGGCCGGCCCCAGCTTGGCTGTTCTTTGAATGGGCTCTTGCTGCAATAGGACTCTAGATCCAAGCACAAGGTACCCATAGGAGCATCCCTTTTGGTTACCGTTAAACTGAAATTGTAAGATCAGTCTTCACATCACCATCTACCAGCTTTATGAAATGGCCCAAGTCAGTCACCACCTGAGACTCAAGTTTCCTCATCTGTGTACGAGTTTCAAGGATCAAAATGAAATCATATATTTGAAAAGGTGTTAGAAACTATGAGGTTACAGACATGTTTAAGGGATTGTCATTATTATTATATCATAGGAAAGGTTGCTCATACTTGTGGTGTGATTTTAAGGGGCAGCAGGGAGGATTGTTTTTTTTGCCAGAAACTCCACAATTTGCGAGTCATTCCTTTGGGTTAAACATCGTCCTCTTCAAGATCCTCTAACAATATAAATAATTTAGAGATGGAAAGAACACGTAATGATCTAACCACATCCTTTTCCAGATATGGAAAATGTGGCCAAGAGAAATTGTAGAGCGCCCAGACTCACCGAGATAGCTGAAGGGCCCACACCAATGTTCATCTCCCTGACTCCTGGTCCAGTGCTCTTTCTGCAACACCCTGATGCTTTTCCGTTTTCCATTATGTTCTTAATAGAGTCCAGGGATTTTTCTCTCAAAAGGGAGCCTTGGGCAGAATGAACAAATTAGATGACTTGTGGGGGGACCTAGGGGATGGGATGCTTATAGGAGGCAGAGTAGTGCTAGCGTCAGATGGGCCTGACTTTGAATCTTAGCTCCACTGCTGACTAGCTCTCTGAACCTTGGGCAAGTCACTTTTCTGAAACCCAGTTCTCTCCTTTATAAAACCGAGATTATAATCCCTATTTTGCATGACTGTTATGAGGATTTAGTGAGCTTGCAATGCTTGGCAAGGTGCCTGCCCTGTGACAGAAGATACCCACAAATGGGTAGGAAATGATTATTAGGTGATAAGCGGTCCTGAAGATTAGCTTGGTTTCCTTCATAGTAGGTCTACCACCTGTGAGCCATTTTCCCCCGCTGTGAGTGTGTGTGTTTTAAGAGGAGGGAGAAGTTGCACCTTCCAACACTATCAGTTCTCTTCCCAAGGTTGGGAGTGGAGGAGTCATGAACTGCTCCTGCAGAGGTAAGCCCTGCACAGTGGGAGACAGTCCTGTAATGCCCAGAGGGGTGAGCCCAGATTTACCAATGGCCTTCCCTTTCCCTTTAATCTCAGACAGCGAAGGCTCTAGCCCCATTTTAATTTCCCCTAAAGGGGGTGGGGATGGCAGGAGGGTGGAGATCAGTATCTTGAAAGAACAGCAGGTGACTGTGAAGATGAGACAAAAGAAAGGGCTTGCATCCACCTGTTGCATGGCTCTGTGTCTTAAGGGCCTCCTTTTCCTGTTTTAAGTTACTAAGATGATTTCCTGAAAATAGTTTTAGTTTTTTTTTTAAACTGAGAGTTTATCCTGCTTCTAACAAGTCCATCCTGAATCCCTGTGAGCTAGGTGGGACCCATTGTGAATTTACAGCAAGTAAAGCAGGGCTACCCATGGGTTAACACTTGGGTAGAGGATGGAATTTCCAGGAACAGAAGAAAATCTGAAACACCCCAGAGCCTGTGTCAGCTCTCAGGCATGGGGGCTAGGTCAGTGTTTGCCTAAAGCAAAACAAGAAGAGAGAGGGACGTGAAGTGTGTTCAGCTCCCCTTCCTGGCTCTTGTCCTCCTCTCTGCCCAGCACCTTCCACTTTCCTTGCTCTCCCTGCTTTGGGAAAAATGTCCTAATATCAGTTCTTTACTTCTTCAATTCTTTTTTCTGAGGCCTTTGCATTTTATTTTTTTTTCAGCCTTATTGAGGTGTAATTGACAAATAAAAATCATATATATCTAAAGTATACAATGTGATATTTTGATATATGTATAGATTATGAAATAATTACCACAGTGAAGCTAATAAACATATCCGTCACTTCACATAGTAACTATTTTTTTGGTGATGAGAATATTTAAGATCTACTCTACTAGCAAATTTCAAGTATATAATATAGTATTGTTAACTATAGATACCAGGCTGTACATTAGATCTCCAGAGTTTACTCATCTGTATAACTGAAACTTTGTACGCTTTGACCAACATCTCCCCATTTCTCCCACCTCCCAGCCCCTGGCAACCACCATTCCATTCTCTGCTTCTAAGAGTTTGACTTTTTGAGATTCTGTATATAAGTGAGACCATGCAGGATTTGTCTCTCCATGCCTTCCTTATTTTACTTAGCAGAGTGTCCTCCGGGTTCATCCATGTTGTTGCAAATGACAGGATTTCCTTCTTTTTTAAGGCTGAATAATATTGCATTGTGTGTATGAATACACACACACATATACACACATGCACGCACGTATATACACCACATCGTCTTTATCCACTCATCTGTTGATGGACACTTAGGTTGATTCTTTGGCTTAGCTATTATGATAATGCTGCAGTGAACCATATGAGAGCAGATATCTCTTTGAGATACCGATTTCATTTTCTTTGGATATATACCCAGAAGTGGGATTGCTGGATCATATGGTAGTTCTATTTTTAAATTTTTGGGGAACCTCCATACTGCTTTCCATAATGGCTGTACCAATTTACATTCCCAGCAACAGTGCACAAGGGTTCCCTTTTCTCCACATCCTTGCCAACACTTGTTATCTTTTGTCATTTTAATAGTCATTCCAATAGGTGTGAGGTGATACCTCATTGTGTTTTTTATTTGCATTTCCCTGATGATTAGTGATGTTGAGCGTTTTTTCATACGCCTATTGGGCATTTGTATGTCTTTTTTTGAGAAATGCATTTTAAATTTGACCTGCGAATGGTGAATGAAAATTTTCCACTTGTATTGGGGATGGTTTGGAAAAGCATTTTAGTGATGGAGACTCCTGGAATCATAGCTTGTACTATTTGTCTAACTTTTCCACCTTCAGGGCTGGCATCAGGGAGAGGGAGGCTGGTGCCATTCCTGGACAGAGATGCTTGTTTCCTCTCTGACTCATACCTGAGCCTCGAAAAACTCCCATGAGGTGAGAGCAAAGGGCTCCGACCAGAGGCTTGCTTCTGTCTCTTTGTTGGTCAAATACTTTTAATAGTAGGTTTTCTTTGGTTAAGGAGGGAGAGAATTGGGGAGGCCTCTCTTCTCTTTTTTCCCCTTAATTTTTATTTATTTATATATTTAAAATATATATAACACAACATTTACCATTGAACCATTTTCAAGTGGCATTGATTACATTTACCCTGTTGTGCAACCATCACCACTATCCATTTCCAAAGCGTTTTCATTGGTCAAGCAGAAACTCTGTAACCACTAAATAATGACTTCCAATTGCTCCATTCCCCAAATAGCTGAATTCTCTTCTTCAGTATCTGAGCAAGTATCAGTACTTCCAGTTTGTTCCTTGACAAGCCTGGCCACCCACGTCCAATGCAGTCTTGAACTTGTGACTTTGTCTCAGCTAAGCCTTTTAGGAGACTTGTTTATATAGGCTGATATCTGAAACAAACACACTCTGTAGTTGAGTTGTGTCTCCTATATTCGTTATTATCATTGTCATTAAAAATGGTGAATGATGTCGAGCTGTATAGTAATGATTTTGGCACTTTTATATATGTGTGTGTTTATAAATGTGTGTGTGTCTTCCTGCAATAAATAGTTTAGAAAACTTTGTGAACAGGTTCCTAGTTGTGCTTCAGTGCTGTGGCAGATACTGAAGAAAGAGCAATTCAGACTTGAACTTGGTCTTCCGGGAAATTGAAATCTAAGATACATACATATAGATGGAAGGATGGAAATATCAAACCAATATTGGAACCAAAAGCGAAGCCTTTTGGGATAGGATCTGATGTTTTTGAGGGCCTACCATGTGCCAGATGCCAGTCTTGGCTGCTTTATATATGTCATCTCATTTCCTCCTCCCAGCAACCAATGAGTTAGGTTATTATTATCCTTATCTTATAGATGAGGAAATGGTGATGAAGAGAGCTTACATAGATTGCCAAGGTCACAGAGCTAATAAGCTGCAGATTAGGTAATGAAATAGAAGGACATGTCTTTTAAAGATGGAAGGTTGTTGAGTCCACTATGTGATTGACATAGAAATCATGGAATTACAGAGTTTGAGAGTGGAGATAGGTGAGAGAACCAGACCAGATGGATGGGTAGAAGTGAAGAAATCAGCTTTTCCTTTCATTCTAGAATGATATAATTTTATAAAAATAGTGGACAACATTTAGTGAACTCTTATTGTGTGCCAGATGCTGAGCTGTGACCTTTGTGTTCAGTGTCTCACTTAATTCTCACTCCTGTGAAGTATCTACTATTATGAGCCTCATCGTGAAGATGAGTAAATCAAGGCACAGAGGGGTTAGATACCTGACCCAGGTCATACAGCTGGTGAGTGACTTGAGATCCCTTTACACGCTGAGGCAGAGCCTTGCTTGGTCCACTTCTCCAGCCAGGAGAGCGAGGCTGCAGGACTGTGAAGTTCAACTGCTGATCCCACCAGGGCTCTGATGCATTTTCTTGTCCTGGGCCTTCTCCCAATTAGACCATCTTATTCTTCTCTAGACCCCTTCACTGAGCATTTGTACTTAATTTTTGGTGTTTCCAGACCAGGAGCAGGATGAATAAAGGCTTGGAGGTGAGAAATAACAGGATGTGTTTGGGGACCAGGAGAGACAGAGATGAGGTGAGGCCAGTTGGTGGAGGCATTGCATAGCCTGCTGACAAACTTGTGCTTATTTTGTAGGCAATAGGCAACCTTTAGTAGTTTTGAGCAAGGGAGAGATGTAATTAGCAATGGCATCAATTATTTTCAAAACTCTTCAAAACCCATTCTCCCTACTTCACTGGAGGGAAAACAGAGGCTCAGAGAGGTGCAGCGGCTTGCTTGGAGGCTCCCAGTAAATCGTTACTGGCAGCAAAATCAGAGGCCCACCCTGCTGTCTCTCCTTCCTAAAGACCCAGCTCTGGCAGCTGGGGGCCGCCTTCCTTCCCTGGCCTGTTCCCTTTCCCCCAGCAGCGCTTCTTGCCTGCTCCCTCTCCACCACGAGCTCTGCACAGTAGAGGCCCCTTCCATCGTTAGAGCAAGCGGTGGGGTTCTGCTGTAATTAAAGCATGCCAATGGGAGGAAGCAAAGCAGAGCAAGAGAAGAAAGCAACCACCGTAACATATCTGATTTCCCCCACAAACTCCCTAACAACTGCCGGATATCGGCTTTTATGGGAACTTACTTGCTTTAAATACAGCAAAGGGAAACCCCACGGGATGGTGTGGGAAAGCAGGTTTTTAAGTTACCCTTTGGCTGTCAGAGTGGGGATTTACTTCTTTTCTTGCTCTTCCTACCCTGCAGGGCAAAACTGATCAAATATTAGAGTTGAAAGAGATCTTGAGGGTCAATTAGTTCAACATCTGTCCCACTGTAGGGCTCCCTCCATCCCCTGCTTCTCCTGGCATAGCATCTCTGACACATTGTTACCTGGTTCCCACCCTCCCTAGCTCCCTAAATTTGCTGGGCTAAAGCTTTAGGTAGGAATAGGGAGGCACTTAAGCTAGCAAAAAACTGGCCACCCAAGGCTGTTGTCATTTATGGCACTGACTCCGGAAATGTCTAATTAATTCATTTATCCAATTAGCCCCTTGCTCCCTGAAATGCTTTTTCTTGGTTGCTGAGCAACTAGGATAGACTTTGAACACATGCATGCTGCTCGTGAATGAACCAGTGGTTTTTTCCCTTCATCCTGGCACCCCCCCTACCCCCGACTGCAGCTTTTATTTTTCTAATGCACAGTAATGAAGAACATCTTCACCAATCTCCAGCCTTCTCACCTTCCCCAGGCCTCTGGATGTGCTTGCGGCCTGCCTTAACACATTTCTGAAGGTAATTTTTATGCCAGGTATTTGTCATGGACAAGGAGAGTGACAGGATATAGAGGTACACAGAGATGTGCTTGCAAAATAATGGAATTAGCCCCACTCAGGCAAGACCTGGGAAGAGCTTTGCTGGAGCCAGGGCTTGGCCAGGGGTAGGCTCTGAGGTGTTTGGGAAGGGGGTTGCAGACTGTCTTGAGGTGACATGGCATTAACGAGGGCAGCTTGACTAGGTAGTGGTTCTATTTGTCTTTCCAGTCTGCCCTTCATGGGAATTGTCATCCATCTCCAGCCCGCAGTACGTTGTGAGCAATAAATAGGAAGAGGGATTTTAAGGGAGACTGAAGGGGACAATATCAACCCAGGAGGGCAGCAAAGTGCCTTGAGGAATCATCCTTGAAGTATAACCCACTCCTGTTTCAGGATGTGAACATGCCACCTACTGCATCAGGGAGTTGGAATGTTAGAACAAGACTTTGAGCCCAAACTACCCCACTTCTCCATTGTTATAGATGAGAAAATTGGAGGTTCTGGAGGACTGACTGCTCAGTGTCTCATAGCCAGAGTTTGGGTCTCTAGAGTCCCAGGCCTTCTCCTTTGACCACACTGCTCCTCTTCGATCTCCTTAGGGGAACTTTGTCCATAATTAGTCACTAAGTCACCAGAATTAGTCACTGAGTCACCAGAACTTACTTTCAAAAATCAACCTTTATTTTGGAAGAGTTGAAGTTGACTGTAAAGATTTGCAGAGCCCCAGGATCTTGGCTTCTGTCCCACCATTCACCTCGGCACATGTGTGTTGCAGATGCTGGGCTGTGTGCTCCAGCCTTATTCAGTATGAATAAGGAACGCTCCCTGCCTTCGAAGAGCCCCCACTCTAGTGGAGGACACAGACAGTAAGGGAGGGACTCCTTCTTGGAAGGAAGCATTCAGAGAGGAGAATCTGGGCCGTTTGACCCAGACCTTATGGTTGAAGGGGCTGTGGGGGTAAGATAGAGGTAGAGGACATTCTTGGCTAAGAGGACAGCATGGACCAAGGTCAGGAGGCATGAGAGATTGTGGCATGTTTGGGGATTGGACAGTGGCCTAAGAATGGCACTAGGAATGGAGCCTTTAGGCCATTTGGCTTTTCTCTAATACATGGTGGATGGCTTGGTGGGGCCCACACTGACATCTGGAAAATCGTTGCCTCCTGATCTCTGGAATAGTAAGAAAGCACAGTTATCTCTATGCATATGTGGCTATGGAAAAGCATATGTCAAGTTTCCTGGATGGAAATGACTTCCCTTTGAAGTTAATTTGTAAATAATGATGAAGGCCATAAAAGTCCACACAAACTGCACATGTATTTAGCTACTACTGTGGACCAGACTCGCCAGGAGCAGAGAATTCAGGAAAACCACTGCCTAGGGACTCTGCATTGTCTAAAGCACTGGCTCCCAGAGCCTCCTGTGGGACCAAGGGAAACTTTTTATTGAGAAAGACCCTTTCCTTGGCACTCAGAACTGTGGCAGTCACTAAATCTGCAGTTTTAAGAGACAGTCAGAGAAGGAACCAGCCGTGACAATGATCACCCTCACCAGGCCTTTCCGTTGCAACCCGTGCTTCTGTACGTCCAAGCATTGCCCATCAGAGATCATGCATTCTCCTTCCTCTAGCTGTCCAGCCAGTTCCCCGGATATCAGGCACTCCTTTTCCAAGGCTGGACTTGCTTTTAGAGAACCTAGAGAGGGCAGACAGCATTATGGAATGTGCCTTAGGATAAGACCACCTCTGGGGATTTTCTTAACAAAGTGCTTTGATTTCTTCTAGAAATTAAGCTGGGAGTGGCTGCTATTTTTCTGGTGAGACTTAGTATTATAAAATGCATGCTGGGCTGGAAATCACAGTGGTCTGGCTTTGGAGCAGTCAGACACACATGGCAATCTGAGGCTCTGGTAAGGACGAGTCCGCTGCTTTTTCTTCAATAAATATTTGATACATTGGGCTTTGGTGGGTGAAGCCACTGTCTGCTTGGATCTTCCTAGATCAGAAGGTGGAGTCTCTGGTGGTCACTGCCTCTCGTTCGTTTCTTTGATTTCCTTTGGCGAAAAACGATTCTTGTCTTGGTGAGGTCTGTTAAATCCGTTCTTTTCCAAATGGGGCTGCTAATGTGTGGAAGGGATTGGAATTTTCTCTCCCTCTGTTCATTCCTCGCCATCCCTTGGGTGATTCGGTTTCCCATTTTTGGGACGTGCCCTCAGGGTTTGTCTCCTGCCCCCCCCCCCCCTTATATGAGGAGGCAGGGTGCATCTGGTGCCAGAGTTCGTTCAACACTGTAACAATCCCCCCTTTATGACATCACTGCTCATCACCATGGAAACATCCCCCAAGTCACAGAGACTGGATTGTGGCATCATAGCATCAGGCCGGAGGAGGGGGGGAAGAGAGGCGAGGACTGAAACTGCCCAGAGGGATGAAATTCCAATAAAATAGCATGGGATGGCAGAGACGTAGGATTTTTCTGTTTGGATGGAGAGTCTAATCATGGGTTGCCAGAATAAACCACATCTAGGATAAGAAAGAAGAGCTGTTGTGGAATGTGGACCCTGGACTCTTTGTTCTTGCTCAGTATTAATTAGGGGAAATTGAATAATTTTAATGAGAGTTATATTTTATACGCATTTCTCATTTGCTTTGCACAAAATCTCCATGAACTATTGGATCAGAGAAGTTAAATAACCTGCCTAAAGTTACACAGCTGGAAAAGGCAGAGCTGAGAATTGAGGGCATAAGATGTAGTCTGTGCTCTCATGGGGCTTACAGTTTAGTGTGTGTGTGTGTGTGTGCGTGTGTGTGTGCGTGTGTGTGTGTGCATGTGTACAGATTTTAATTGGTAGACTATATTAAATGCATTTACAATCTAATATTTTTCTTTCTAGGACTCAATCTGACTGCAAAGGGGGTCCTTCCAGACCTGCTTTATTGATTGTTAACAGACCCTTTATGACTGACACGTACAGAACTACTAAGTGTGGTTTTTTTTAAAGCGATGTATGAGGAGCCATATAATGAATTAGTTAAGATCACAGACTTGGGAGTGAGATAGACATGGGTTCAAATCCTGGTTGAGCCTCTTACTAGTTAAAAAATCTTGGGCAATTTACTTATATTCTCTATGTGTAAATGTCTTCATTTACAAAACGGACATGAATCTTAGTTCCTACTTCATGGCGTTGATGTTCAGATTGAGTGAGATATGCCTGTAAAGTCTTATCACGATGTCTATCTCATCAAAGTTAGCTATAATTAAGTGGGCTTAATGTACCATTTGCATTTTTCACCAGTAACTTGTTAGTAAGTGCTTTTGGAACTCATTGCAAAACTTTGACAATAACCCAGATCATATCTAGATTTTCTCAAATTTTGAATTAGAAGGATTGGAATAATTGGCATTTTTATTGCTTGTTGTTTACAGGCCCCATGGGTGAAGGGGGCCCAGAAAGTGTAGCTCCTGGTATGGAACTGATTTCTGAGAACTTGGTCATATGCTGGAGATATTTTCTCAACTGTGACCCTGACCTTAGGGCTGTAAGAGCAAACTAAACAGGTGTGCCCCTGCCTCGGAGAGTAAACAATTCTCTTCACGTGGTACTACCCAAGGGGAAATTCAGCTGGATGTGTGTGTCAATTGACATGCACACACACTGACAAGGGAGAGGGGCTGGACAGGACTGCCACTCAAAATAGCCCTCTGACCTTCAGGAATTCAGCTCATCTTTCTATAGCCTCAGATATAGAAGGGGAGAAGGTGTAGGGCAGGTATTAGGTCCTTTTTTTATTCCAAAATTTTTGTTGATGTGTAATATGCATGCACTAAAGTGCACAGATTTTATCGTACATCTCGATGAATTTTTTTACGCTATTACACTGATGTTACTCCACCACCTAAATGAGATCAACATATAGAACATTTATAGCACCCCAGAAAGGTCCATCATTCTCCCTTTACATCAATAGTCTCTCCCCATGGAAGTAATCAGTATTTTGATTTCTTTCAAGTTTTTCCTGTTCTTGAAATTCACATAAGTGGAATATATAGTGTGGTAGGTAGCCTCTAAGATGGCTCCCAATGATCTCTGCCTCCTAATACTCATGCTAGTGTGTTGTCTCCTCCCCTTGGTGTGGACTGGATCTATAACCTGCTTCTAATGAATAGAGTATGGCAGAAGTGTTGGGATCTCACTTCCAAGATTAGGTTACAGAAGACCGTGACTTGTATTTTGCCTGTGCTCTCTCTGGCTCTTCTCCCTTGCTCTGATGAAGCCAGCTGCCATGTTGTGAGCTGCCCTCTGAGCAACAGCTGGTGAAGAACTGAGGCTCTCAGCCCTACAGCCTTATGAATGAGCCTGGAAGCGAATCTTCCCCCAGCTGAGCCTTGAGATGACTGTATTCTTGCTGACACCTTGATTGAAGCCTTGTGAGCAATCCAGAGCTCGAGGACTCTGCTAAGCTGCACCTGGATTCCTGACCTACAGAAATCGTTGTGACGATAAGTGTCTGTTGTTTTAAGATACTAAGTTTTGGCATAATTCATTACCTAGCAATCGATAACTAACACATATAGTATGTTCTGTTTTGTGCCTGGCTTTTTAACTTAACTTTATGTCTGTGAGATCTATCCCTATTGACATATATAGCTTTAGTTTTTTTTTTAAATTATTTTATTGAGGTCAAATTGGTTTATAACATTGTGTAAATTTAAGGTGTACATCATTATATTTTGGCTTCTGTATAGACTGCATCGTGTTCACCACCGAAAGTCTAATTTCTGTCCCACACTGGACAGCCACGTGCAAAAGAATGAAAGTAGACCATTATCTTACACCATACACAAAAATTAACTCAAAATGGGTTAAAGACTTGAATGTAAGACCTGAAACCATGAAACTCCTAGAAGAAAACATAGGCACTACGCTCTTTGACATTGGTCTTGGTGGTATCTTTTTGAGTACCATGTCTACTCAAGCAAGGGAAACAAAAGAAGAGTTTGTTCTTTTTTATTTATGTGTAGTATTACAGTGTAGGAATATATCCAAATTATTTATCCATTCTATAATTGATGGATATCTGTTTTTTTTCCATTTTTTGTCTATATGAACATTCTTGTCCATGTTTTTTTTGATGGATATAAGCACTCGTTTCTCTTGAGTATATACCCAAATATAGAATAACTGGATCATAGAATAGACTTTAGTGCATATTACCAATTTTCCAAAGTGGTTATACTAGTTACACTCCGTCTAGCAGTGTGTGAGATCTCTAGTTGTGCCACTTCCTTGCCAAGGCCTGATAATTTTTATGTTTTTATTTTTATGTTTTTATTTTATTTTTTATGTATTTATTTTGTGTTTTATTTCCATTCTGGTGGGTGTGTAGTGGTATATCGCATGTGGTTTTTAATTTGATGACTAATAGATGTTGAGCATTTTTCATATGCTTAATGGCCATTTGGATATCCTCTTTAGTGAAACACCTGTTCAAATATTTTGCCCATTTTACATTAAATTACCTATTTTTAAAACGGATTTGTAGGAGTACTTTATATTCTGGATTTGAGTTCTTTGTCAGATATATTTATTATAGATATCGTCTTCCAGTCTGTGCCTTGCTTTGTTACTCTATTAATGATGTATTTTTATAAAAGCATGCTCTTAATTTTAATGAAGTGCAATTTGTCAATTTTTCTTTTGAGATTATAAAATCTTTGCCTGTTCCTGTGTGAGGAAGATATTTTCCTACGTTTTCTTCTAGAAATTTTATTGTTTCAACTTTCACGTTTAGGCCCGTGATCCGTCTGGAATTTCTTTTTTTATGTGCTGAGTGTCTGATGTGAGGACAGGGGTCAAATTCATTTCCTTTTCTCATACAGAACTCCAAATGACCCAGCACTGTTTATTGAAAGAGTATCTTTGTTGCAAATCAGATGTCTTTACTTGTGTATGTCATTTTGTGAATTCTCTGTTTGGTTCCGTTGGCCTTTTTTTCTATCCTAACACCAATGCCACATTGTCTTAATAATACAGCTTTATAATCCATTTTATTATGTGGTAGTTTAAGTCTGTCAACTTTTTGTGTTTTCTTCATGATTGTCTTGGCTCTTGGCCCTTTGCATTCCCATATACATTTTAGAATCAACTTGTCAATTTCCACAAAAAAAGTCTGCTAGGATTTTTGGCTAGGATTACATGATATCATTTGGTCAATTTGGGGAAAATTGACATTATTTGGTTTTCCGTAATTTATTTTGAGCAGTATTCCACCGTTTTCAGTGGAAAGGTCTTGGAGATCTTTCACTAGATTTATTCCCAGGAATTTGATGTTTTTTGATGCCATTTTAAGTGAGAATTAAAAAAATTCATTTTCAAATCATTTATTGCTAGTATTATCTTTAGATTCTTTTGGATTTTCTTTGCATGCTATCAATGAAAAATGAAAGGGTGTTTTGTTTCTTTCTTTTCTTTATACCTTTTATTTTATTTTCTTGTCTTGTTTCATAGGATATGACCTCCCCATAGTGTTAAATAGAAGTGGTGATAGTAAACCTCTTTCTCTTGCTCCTAAGTTCAGGGGGAGAGCATTCAATATTTCACAATGAATTATTATGTCTGTAGGTGGTTATAGATACCTTTTATCAGGTTAGGGATAAAAGTCTCTTTTTCAAGTCTAACATTTGATGATTGTCTCTGATTGTATAGACAAAGTAAAAGTTAATATATAGAAGGAAGTAATAATGACAATAACACGTGTAAGAATAAGAGAGGCAAGAAAAAGAAGAAGGAGATGAAGTGTGCTAAGAAGGAGAGTAACAGAGTCTTGGATACCTCCTATGTTCCAGGCACTGTGAGAGCTGAGGTAAGCTGTGATCAGTAGGTCACACGGCTAATAAGGGCTGGAGGCTGAGTGAGAACCCAGGTCTTCTGGGAACCAGGGTCTTATTCTTTCTCTCACCCAGAGAGAGAATAAACAAAAAGGAGGACCTGTAAGGAAGAGAGCAGCTATTGCAAAGTCCTCTTACGAGCTTATAGCCCTTGTCTTTTGTCTGTCTCCATGTCTGTTTCTTCTTCTCTGTCTCTTTCTCAGTCTCTGTCTCTATCTTGGTCATGATCTTAATCTTGGACTCCAGCTCAATCTCATACTCTCTCCAGTGGAGAATGGTGGTGTGTGTCTTCTTTCCCCTTCTACCCAGATCATATGAGGCTCCTCTGCTCTGGACTACCTCTTATTTTAATTCAGCTTTCAAGACGCCCATCACATAATGCCTGTTGACCTGGTTCGCTCAGATCACAATGGCTGGGGCATGAGATTAATGGACATGGCTGGCACCTTCTTAGTGTCTCCATGTCAGCTCTCTGCAAATAATGGCTATCCAGCAGTCACTGGTACACACGGAGTAAGAGGGATGAGCAAACTTCAGTCTGGAGTGAAGGCTGCAGCCACTCCTCCTCACCCCAGACAAGCCCAATATTTTGTGGTGACAAGCCAACCTTGTCTCCTGTGTCTGAAGCCCTTGTTTCAGACCCAACCTAGGAGTGTTTGCAAGCCATGCTGCCTCTGTGCTGCCCAAGCTTTCTGCAGCGGCCCCGTTCTCCTGTCGGTTTTGCTTTCTCTTTTGCAAAGTCTATCCTGAGGCTATTGTTTGGTTTTCTAGTCCTGACTGAATTAGGATGGTTCCATTTAAGGTGAAAACAATATAAAACCACCACCAAAAAGCACTGAAGAAGAAACAGAATAAAGAAAGGTTTTTCACTCTTTGAAAGATGAATGCAAATGTGTTTTTGCAGTGTTTTAATATATTCTAGATCCTCCCCTAACATTCACCAGTCTGTCACAGCCTGCCTGGGAACCTGGTGCATTTGTTATGTGGCAGAAAACTTGGTTGAGGAAGAGCTGAGAAGTTTAGGCTGAGAAGTTGCTTGCCTGAGGGCTCCTGAGTCATCATCTTCATTACTGAAACATGAAACACCCACTGGTCCCCAGGGATGGCTGTCTGAAGGGTTGGCTCAGGGGGTGAAGTGTGGTGGGAATGAGGCCATATCCATGATTATCCTGTTCTGTACAGGAAACAGCCTTTATCCTGCCCCAGAGCTATGGCCCATGTCCTACCAGTGGCCAGTTGTCTCTGAGTACGACCTTCTGGAGAAAGCATGGATGATTCAGCACCATCCTTTCCCTATTTCTGGAAACAAAGCATTCAATGTGTGTGTGTGTGTGTGTGCTGCTTAGCAAAGAGGATCCCTGAAATTGCTTCCATCTCTGAGATTTTCTAAGTTTTTCTCTCTTAAGCAATATTTTAAAGTAGGAGGGATGGTGCATGTCCAGACATTTGTTTAAAGCAGTAGGCACTCTCAATTCTTAGGACTTTGCATTGTAGTGGTGATAGAATTGTTGTCAATGGTAGACATACATGTGCATGGTCTTAAAACAGAATAATGTCAGGATGTCAAAATTAAATTTCTTAACTGGGCATAGACCCCTTGAGTGCACTTTAAGAATAAACAAAGAAGAACCTCAACGTTTCACATCTTCCTAGATTCTGCCCTCAGGTAGTTGAGTTCAGGATGGCGATGTGTGACAATGGCATGAGGCTTTAGCAATAGTAAACTCTGTCAGAGTGAGGTGACCCCCATTATTTGAGGTTGACTGGTTGGGTGGACTAGACCTAGTCCACATGAGTGACTTCCAGAGGCAGAGTTCACAGCTGCAAGAGCAGCTATTAAATGAGTCTACGTGTAAAGCACTTGCATATACCTTGTACATAGTGGTCACTCCATCAGTATTAGCAAATATGATTATTACTGCTGAAAAAGAGCTGAAGATAAAAATCATCTGAGCCTGGTAACCAAGTCCCTAAAGTCAGGATTTGGGGGCAAGAGCACCATTTAGCATGAAAGAGAGTGTCCAGTGCTGGAGAGCGGGGGGACCTCACTGTGACCGCTTGTTTTTAAGTGTCTTATCTGCCTCTTTGACACCTCTGCTGGGTTTCCCCTAGTGGGAACAGGCTCAGGAGTTGCTGCTTCCATGGTTAGCCTCCTCAGGGCAGGGACCACATCCATTCCAGCAGTCCCTGGCCCATAGCATGTGCTCCTAATACGTTGTTGAAAGATTGAATGACGTGCTCAAAATGATTCAACAGCGACCTATGGTGGCCCCCAAAGTTAACACTATCTGAAACAACAGCATCGTGTCCCCACCACAAGGTCCTGCTCTGCTGTCCCCGCCCGGGCCATGTCTGCAGTGTAGTGTTCAGGTCTGGAAGTTCAAGACAAGTAAGAGCATCATTCACTGAGAGACACCAGGACAAGAAAGGACACTGGAACCCTCTTGTAAAATAAACTGTTAAAAATATTAGTTTTGGTTAGCCTGGAGAAGAGAAGACCTGGGGGATGGGAGCTCTAAATATTTGAAGGGCTTCTATGCAGAAGAAGGATAAGAATTGTTCTTTAGAGCCTTAGGGGGTAAAAGTGAGGCTGGAGATGAGGAATTGCAAGGAGCCTGATTTTGCGGCACCACAAGGAGGAACTTTGCCCTGGGGAAAAGGGATTAGCAGAGTCTTGGGGATCTTTCCCGGGCTGTCGAGGGATGTGTGGAGGACTTTGGAAACTACCTTCAAATTTCCTTGTAAAGTAGAAATTACATGAGGTGAGAGCTGGATTCTCTTGCTTGTGGAGAGGGAAGTAAAAGCTGTTGATGTGGCCGGTTTGGGCCAATTAAGGTTGGTGGGAACCTTGTCCATCCTGAATGAGAAATGAAGGAACCCACTTATGGAGCACTTAGTATGTATCAGGAGTGTTGCCAGCTGCCTTCTTTTTTAAAATTTTTCCTGAGGAAGATTAGCCCTGGGCTAATATCTGTGCCAATCTTCCTCTATTTCCTATGTGGGACGCCTCCACAGCATGGCTGATCAGTGTAGTAGGTCTGTGCCCGCGATCTGAACTGGGGCTGCTGAAGTGTAACGCGCAGAACTTGAACCACTCGGCCATGGGGCCGGCCCCGCCAGGTACCTGCTTTACATGACTTATTTGTCTCAGAACACCTTAAGGTGGGTAGTAGAGAAGGAAACAGACTCAGAAGGTAGAGTAACTTGGCTCAGGCTTACATCTCCCTTTCCTAATCATTTCTTGGAAACTGTGTTGTCAGTTGGATCCTTTTTACAGCAAGTTCACGTTTTCCTGGTCTAAATAAATGATTTGCGAGTAGAATAGTCCTGCCTCAAACCCTTCTGGAACTTTCTTCAGGGGCTGGGCTGGCCCTCTAAGCACGGATTTTTGCCTTGTCAGCCAAGACCTTCCGTTTCCTGCAGAGTCCTTGCCGAGGGCTCTGGATCAGTGTCCCATTTCTCTCCCTTCCCCTTGGTGAAGAGATCCAGAAAGCCTTCTGTTGACCTTCTTTTAATTGCTAATAATTATTCAATTTTATATAGCCCAGAGTGATAAATATTCATGAACAGCACAGTGCATCAGGATCCAACACTTTGAGCTATTGTGTTTTTTTAATTAAACTGAAACATGGAATTAAATGCAATAAAAGGAAAAAAGAGAGAGCATACATATGTATCTATTTCAGTCCCACTGTGGGACCGTGTTGGGGCAGACAAGAAACTTTGACCTGGGTATTGTGATGTTCTGCCTTAATGTTTCTAAAGGAGACACCTAAAACATCTGGACCTGACTGAGTTCATTCATTCATTCATGCATTTATTCATTAATTCACTCAGCACACATTTACTGATTGCTACCATGAGCCCTCACAACACCTCTGAGGGGGATACAAATAGACTAAAACAGGAACCTTACGGATCTTACGTTCTAGTCCTGGAAGAGACAGGTGTACAAATCAGCCATTTCAGAGTTGCATGGAACGTGTGGGTAACACATAAAATACAGTATTCCCAGAGGAGCAGAGAGTAACTCCCTGGGGTGGTAGATGAAGCGACGTAGAGGTCGTGATCCCCAGTAGGACTTAATAGTTTACTGGTCTTGCCTTCAATGCTTCTTTTCTCTGCCCAGTGAGTCTCACCTCTAAGCGTGTCCTCTAAGGGAGTGGGCCACCTACCTTTCTGTAGAGAGACTGTCTAGGGTGTGGACTCTGAAGTCAGACTGCTTGGGTTCACATCCCCGCTCCGGCACTTGCCATGAGTGAAGATGACCTTGGGTGAGTCATTTAACCTCCCTGTGCCTCAGTTTCCTTATCTGTAAAGTGGGGGTAATCATAGAACCTATGTCACAGAGTTGTTGTAAGGGCTATGTTAGTTCCTGCATGTGGGGTCCCCAGAACGGTACCCGGCACACAGAACCTGCTGACTGTAGACATGTCAGTTACTATTGCTCTTTGCTCTGAGGCCTCGGTCCACGAATTCCTGGGGTTTCTTTCCTGCTGTAGACTTCGAGGCTCTCCGGAGGGCTCCTGTGAGGTTTTGCTCCCTGAGGAATCAGGCAAACCGTGGGTGAGCCATGGTTGAGAGTTCTGAAATGCTCCTGAGAGCCTTCCTCAAGAGCCAGCAAGAGGGAGGCAGAGCCTTAACAAACACCTTCTAGAACGCCAGCTCCCAGATAGAGTGGGAGGCTAGGCACCTTGGGGAACAGAGAGGGGGAAGGGCGGCGGAAGGGAAAATAGCAACCTTCCCTGTGAAATCTCCCCCTCAGATCCCTTCTCTCCAGGGAGGAAGACGAGCTCATGCGTGGGTATAACACACGCTGCACTCCGTGGGTCGTGTTTCCCTGCTTTAAAATGGGAAATGTGAGTGATTTATTTGTAGCGCACGCATGGGGAGATGCTCATGAACCACCAGGGGTTTTTCTCCAAGTAAACAAATCCACTTTGTGGAGAGGTGGTTTCTTTTTACCGCGGAGAGATAAAGGAGCCCCGAGAGAGCTCGCCATTGCCAGAAGGTTCCTAGCACCTTGGTGTCTGTCTCTCAGCTCGGAGGCCCATCTCTGTCATCCTCCCCTGCCCCTGACTGCACTGTGGGCGCTGGCAACAGAGCCCCAGATCCCAACCCTCCCACTGAGCACCATCAAGCTTGCCTTTTTGCGTCAATTCAAACTGTAGCTGTTTTTTTTTTTATTTTTAAATTTTAATTTTAATTCTTTTCTTGGTGAGGAAGATTGTCCCTGAGCTAACATCTGTGCCAATCTTCCTCCATTTTATATGTGGGACACTGCCATAGCATGGCTTGATGAGCGGTGTGTAGGTCAGTGACTGGGATCTGAACCTGTGAACACTGGGTTGCCAAACCAGAGTGTGCAGACTTAAACCACTAGCCACCGGGCCAGCCCCAAACTGTAGCTGTTTTAAGTCAGAGATGGATGGGTTGCCAGGTTGAGGAGGCTGCGGGCATGAGGACAAGATCCTGGGATCTCTGCTCGGTGGGATGACCCGTTAGGATTGATTTTATTTCAGGGCCTTGGATTAAACTCTGGCTCTGTGTGGCTTTTTTTTTTTCTTTCTTCTTTTTTTTTTTTTTTTTTTTGGTGAGGAAGATTAGCCCTGAGCTAACATCTGTTGCCAATCCCCCTCTTTTTGGAAGGAAGATTGGCCCTGGGCTAACATCCAGGCTCATCTTTCTCTACTTTATATGTGGGATGCCTGCCACAGAATGGCTTAATAAGCAGTGTGTAGGTCCGCGCCTGTGAACCAAACCTGAAAACCCCGGGCCGCGGAAGTGGAGCAAACGACCTTAACCACTACGCCACTGGGCTGGCCCCTCTGTGTGGCTTTTAATGAATTGCCAGCTCTCTCTGAGCCTAGTTTCCTTATTTATCATGAAGGGAATGATCAGAGTCAAGCCCAGAGTCTTTACTGTGACCTTCAAGGCCCCATGATTGGCCCTTGTCCCTGCCCTCACCTTACTCCTTCTTGCTCCCCTGGTTCACCCAGTCCAGCTACGCTGGCCTCGCTGTTCCCCCATACATCAGCAATACTCCTGCCTCAGGGCCTTTGCACTGACCTTTCCCTCTCTCTGGAATGCTCTTATCTCCAGCTTGCTGCATGGTTCATTCTCCCACTTCCTTCTGGTTTTACATAAAATTGCTTTCTCAGTGAGACCTACCCTTGGCCCTGATCTAAAATTGTGTACCCCTCCTCACATTCACCTTCTTCCCCACTTTAATTTTCCTCTGTGTAATGATTTTGAATATTATATATTTTACTAATTTATCTTATTTATTGTCTGTCCCCCAATGGGAATGCAGCTCCATGACGACAGAGAACTTGTCTGTTTTGTTTCCAGCCCCCACATGGTACAGCCGGGGGTGTATGATAGAGGTGAGGAAACTTAGCAAAGCCAGGTGGTAGAAACACTTTGTGATTGCAAGCTTTCTGGCTGTACTTTATCTCCTGAGCTGTGGAAAGAAATGGCTTCTGCAGAAAGCAGCTTGTTTACTTGGAAAAAAATTCTTGTGCTGTTCTATTCGGTGCCTTGTAGATACTTGCTGCATGAATGCATATGAGGCCGGACTCCTCCACTTACCGGCTCTGTGAACTTGGACCAGTTCCTCAGCCTCTCTGGCTTTGGTTTCCTTTCCTGTAAAAGAGGATAATGGTGTAACCACCTTGTAGGGTTATTGTGAAGAGTCCGTGCAAGTCTGAAGAATGCCTGAATCTGTAAGTGTCAAGCAGGTTGGTTATTATTTTTAAAAGTATGTTCAGCTCTAGCTTTCTGATTCCAGGCAGAGGGATGGCTCCTCCAAGAAATGACTCCTGTAGGCACTGATGTGGTTAATGCATCCTGCCTCCCATGCTGCCCTAGAGGAGGGCGGGGGCTTCTGGACAGGTTGCGCAAGGTGAAACTTCATGGACACCCGGGCAGAAGAGAACTATTCCTAAATGACGCCTTGGTGAGGAAACTCGGATGCCCTGGATTTGGTACCAGGAGGGAGGCTGGGATGGAGAGACCTTGCTCTGGCTCCTGAAGCAGCCAGAAGTTGCTCTTAAGGGCAGATGCAGGCAGGCTGCGAAGTCTTCTGTTTCTTGCACCTGAGTCCAGCTCAGCCCTGGCCCAGGATCTTATGTAGTAATTCAGATCCTCCCTGGCATCATGGCCAATCTCGGAGTCACTGGTTTTCTGGGGCCTGACTCTGCCTACCCAGGCATGCTTTGGCCCAGGTCCTTACAGAGCTCAGGGGAAGGCCCCAAATATCACAGTAGCAGGGTCTGTTACCCTCATCCTGCCGCGTCCCTCCCACCCCCACAATGGACCGTTCACATCAAGGCGACACTGGAGCTGGGTCCTGATTGAGTCCAGGAAGCCAAAGAAGACTTGGAAAGAGAAAGCCTTTTTATTTGGGTGCATTGTGCATATAGGAAGTTTGAGTATGAGCCTGCATTTGCCCCTTGGTCTTAGAGACAGGATGTACTTCTCAGGGCCAGGACGCCCAGGACTCTTGGTGCCTTTGATTCAGGATGCTTGGAAAGGAGCCCCATCTGCCTGACCACTGCTGGTCCTCACACTTGTTCGCTTATGGAGAGAGGAAAAGACGGGGCCAGCCAAGACCTATCTGGTGGGTCAGTGAAGCTCCCAGGATGAGTTTTGCCCTCAACATGAAGCCCTGCGTGAGGGAGGAGTGAAGATGGGAGAGAAAGTATTTTCCCCCTTTTGCCTTGATGCTGTTGTGATGGCTCATGGTGTATATATGAGCTGGGTAAATTTGAGTGCCAGCTTGTGTTTATCATCTGATTCTTGTCCCAGCCAAACAGCAACTTGGAGAGGGATGAGGAAGTCAGTTACATAGGACGGGTCATTCTGGGGGTGGATCGGCACTAGGATTCAGAAGTGACAGGCTCAGTGACACCAATGGCCAGCAAGGTCTGGAGTGGGCCTGTCTCAGTCAGCTCAGGCAACCACGACAAAATACCGTAACCAGGTGGCTTAAACAACAGGAATTTATTTCTCATGGTTCTGAAGCCTGGAATTCCAAGATCAAGGTGCCAGCAGGGTGAGTGTCTGGTGAAAGCTCTCTTCTTGGGTTGCTGCTTTCATTCGGTGTCCTCACGTGGCCTTTCCTTGGTGCATGAGGGTGGAGGGAGAGAGAGGAAGCCTCTTCTTATAAGGGCACTAATCCCCTCATAAGAGCCCCACCCTCATGACCTTATCTAAACCTAATTACCTTCTAAAGGTCTATCCCCAAATACCATCACACGGGGGGTTAGGGCTTTGATATATGAACTTTCGGAGGACACAATTCAGTCCATAACAGGGTCCCTCCACATTCACGAAAAAATTTATTGTCCAGCTGACCAAATGGTCTGCTTACTCCTTCAGCACACATTTCCTGAGCGCCTTCCCCATGCTGGGCTCAGGATTCTGTGCTGGGGATACAAGAAGAACTTAGAAAGCCTGCAAAGTTCTTCAATAGGGGTACATAGAAGGTTCTATAGGAACAGAGAATAGGTGCTGCAGATTCCCCAGGAGAATTCACAGAAGAGGTGACACTGGAACTGGGTCTTGAAGCTCCAGGAGTCAAAATGGTGATTCTACAGTCGCTTAGGAGAAGCTCTGGTGCCAGACACCCCTGGTCCTGCCCCTCTCCAGGGGAGTGACGCTGGACAAATGAACAACTGTGAACCTCGGATTCCTCAGCTGTAACCCAGGAATCCTGGCACCCGCCTCACAGGGTGGTTGTGAGGGTTAAAGAAGGTGACATTCGTAAAGCGTGTCTGGCCCACGTCTGTAAATGGAGCCATTATCATCCCCTAAGCATATTATCCTTCACTTCATTTCTGCTTCCTGTCTTTAGTTGGTTACAAGGTCGCTTTCTCTGGAATAGCGCCACACAGAGTAGGTGAAGCCCATTTGTTCACTCATTTGTTTAACATTTACTGAGCGCCCACCACGTGCCAGGCGCAAGGGCAGCCAGTGGGACACAGGAATGAATGAGGTTGAGTCCTTGCCCTTGCACCCTGGCGTGGGCTGCAGTGTGGCAGTGTGGCACAGTGGTTCCTCACCAGACTCTGGCGCTAGTCAGCCTGGCTCCACCACCTATGGACAGTTTTTAACCTGCTCTCCTCCTCAGGTGTCTCGTCTGTAAAATGGGGATGACGGTAATACCTATCTTATCAGATTTTTTTGTGTGGATTCAATGAGCCATTACATGGAAATACACAGTGCCAGGCATTTATTTAGAAAGTATTCAATAAATGTTAACGTTGATTAATATTTGGAGAGATGGACAAGTAACTAGATAATGGACACACAATAAGAGAGACTCTGAGAGAGGACTCGAGAGCCCAGAGGAGGCCCAGCCTGTGTCCACGAGGCAGAGAGAAAGGCATCCTCAGTGTCCAAGGATGAGCTCATTGGTCACCCCTGGGGTCACCTGTAACACCAAAGCTGCCACTGCCTAGCACCAAGGGAGTCCTCTTGGTGTGCAGGGGCTTCTAGAGCCGTCCACCAGTGTCCTTCTGGAGTGAGATCATGGGGCTGTGGCCTGTGATTGGCTCTCCCTGCCCAGCCAGGAGAGTGAGGCAGCAGCTGCAAGGGTCACCTGCACGTAGCACCCCTGGCACATCCAGTCCTATGTGACATCCTTCCCTCTGTTTGAGCCATAGTTCCTAAGCCCCTCAGCCCAGCAATGCCTCCCCCAGTTTATTGAAATTCCTTACCTGCTGGCTCCAGCCCTGGCCCACCTTCCCCACCTCTGAGCCCTTACCAAGGCTTGTATATGCCTGGAAATAGGGCATGGCTCTGAGCAGTGTTTTTCAGTAGGGGACACATTGGGTTTTGGGGCAGGGAAAACACTCTTTCTAGTGCCAGACTGTCGTGTACGTTGTAGGATTTAGCATCTCTGCTTCCACCCAGTCAATGTCACTGGTATGCTCCCCTCCCCGCTCCAAATGTCCTCTAGGCGGTGGCACTGCCCCCAGTGAGACCCACTGGAGCTGAGGTGGGGTAGGTTTTTGCTGCTCCTCTCACGGGTTTCTTTGCTGACTTTCCTTCCTCTTTGGGGTTGGCCCACCCCCTCTCGCCTGACCCTTTTTTCTACTCCTTGTTCCTTGGTAGCAGTGAGGTCCCACAGCCCTGGGGTGGGAGGGAGGGAGTGCTGGGGAGAAGCACAGCTGTGGCGGGGAAGTGAATGCAAACGGAATGGAGGTAGGTGAGAGCAGGCAGAAGCAGCACAGGACGTCTCTTGAGGGGCAGCAGTCTCTTTTTCTCTTGCAGACCCCACTTGTCAGCTTCTCTGTGGTGAGAGGAGGTTGGGAGGAAGGCGCTGCCGGCTGCCTCCGGAAGTGAGGCTCTGAGCTGGGGGGTGGGGGGTGAGTCTGGCTTTCCTGGAGGCAAGCAGGGGCCCTGTAGGAGTGCTCTCCAGGTCTCAGTTTTGGGGGGCAGCATATCAGTGGGGGCAACAGGAGCAGTGGTGACCAGCTTGGGGGTGGGGGTGGGAGCACGGGAAATGGTGAAAGGAACTGCCAACCCCTGCAGACTCAGACTGCAGAGACTTCAGCCTTACTCAGCCCCTGTGCCAGCCTCCTGGATAAATAAAGTGACAAATAACCTATCGTCGTGAGCTCTGGAACACCCACACTTGGCAAATTGCAGAGATGAAAAGCTAGAGTCCCCACGGGGCCATCTCTACTCTGGTGTAACAAGCCAGGAAGGTTCAGGAACATTGGGAAGGAACCAGATGAATTCAAAATGCCGCACAGCTCTTTCTACTCCCCTATGTTTTCCTGCCTTGCTCCCTCCCTCTCTCCCCTTTCCTAGTTATCCTGTTTCCATCCCTTCTTCCTCTCTCCTTATCTTTAACACCTTTCACTTCACATGGTGGAAAAGACCCAGCATCCTGGAAGGAGCCCCATGTAGTCGGTGGTCTCTCTCAGACCAGAAACCCACCCCCTCAGGCTCTTCATCCATCCATCCATCCACCCACTCATCCATCCATCCATCTCAGCCCTGCCTCAAATCCTTCCTCCGCCAAGATGGACTCTCATTTCCAGCTGGACAGTAAGTTCCTTCAGTCACAGCACATGACTCAGACTTTTCAAAAATCGTCCAACCTGTCTGGACTGGGGAATGAGGTGCTACCTGAGACACTTGGGAGCTCTCTGGGCTCCTTACCTCCTCCTGCTGCCTCCAGGTGGGGAGTGGCTGAGTGAGTGGAGAGTACCCATTAGTGGCTGAGCTTCCTTTAATGGTGAACACCACTCTTAATCTCTGCTATGAGACAACCCCAAGATGTCTGGGAGAGGTCACAGAAACGTAAATACACACTAAGGTGTAAACGACTGATGTGAAGTTCCCACCGAGTGTGGCTGTGCACGGGGAGCGGGGGCCAGGGGAGAGCCCTGGAGTGTGGGTGGGGGGAACCATGCAGGAGTAGCACATGGGAGGAGAAGCCTTTCAGGACCTGGGCCAGTCGTTTCAAACTGAAAGGTAATAATTTGAGTATGAAAACTCTGACTCACTGATTATCTCCAGATCCACTGCGTGTCTCAAGAGGGTGGTGGGGAGCTTAGGGCTGGAGGGTACAGGCTCTGGACTCTGACTCTGCTGTGTGCAATCTCAGCTCCCACTTCCTAAGCTGTGTGCCCTCAGACAAGCTCTAAGCCTCAGCTTTTTCCTTTGTGTGATGGGAATAATAATAATACTGATCTCATAGGGTTGTTGTGAAGATTTGATGAAATAAGGCATGTGCTTCGCTTTGCACAGTGCCTGCCACATACCAGCTCAAAATGTTAGTTATCATCATCCTCATCATCACTGTCATCATCATCCTCATTATCTGTAGCTTTGGGAGAGGAATTTTGGAAGAGGGATTTGCATACCTGAACCATCAGTCATAGCATTACCAGATTTAGCAAATAAAAATACCAATAAATTTATTATTTATCTGAAATTCAAATTTAACTGGTATCCTGTGTTTTTTCTGGGAATCCTAATCAATGGAGCCTCTTAGAAGCTGAGTTTGGATCTCCTCCCTCATCCTGGTCCTAACTAGGAAGGAAGGAAGGAGGGAAGGAGGAAGTGGGGGCCAGCTCCACATCCTGGCTGACCACCCATCCCCCAGCCTGTGGAGGCTGGGGCAGGAGGAGTGATTGGGGTGAGGGGAGCTGCTGGGCAGAGGCTGTGTGTGTGCACGTGGGAGATTTGGGGGAGGACTCAGCTGTGGCACAGAGGCTGCGTGCTTGGTGGGTGCAGAGGGCTTTGTGAATCAGAGCGTGGACTCCAGGCCTGCCAGCAGCCCGTGGGCAGGGAGAGTAGCAGCGCATGTGGAGATACACCACGCCGCAGCTCTCCGTAGCAGGAACACGGTGGGGACCGCTCCTGTTTTCTTCTCTAAACAAACAGCCAGCAAGCCCAGAGCTCTCCCACCCCGGTGGGCGTAGGGCAGCCTTGGCTCCAGTTTTCTCCTGGTCCTGTCCTTTTTCTTCTTAGTCGTCTTTTTTTCCTCTCCCCTCCCATCTCCTCCCCTCTCCTCTTGTTCTCCTCTGTCTCGAATCCCCTCCATACCAGCCTTTTCAGAAAGCCGCTGTGGGTGGGATTCTGACGCATCCTTGGTTACCTGCTGTTCCACAGCCACAGGCTTCTGCGCCTGCATGTGCTGATTCTCGGAACCTCCCCAACCAGGCCAGCCCTTGGCAGCAGAGCCCCGAGTCCCCTGCAACAAGGAAATGCCCAAGGGCAGGTTCCGTGTGACCTGTGGGAGCTGAGCCCCGTCCCCTCCAGGTAGGCAAGCATGCCAGAGAAGTGAGGATGTGTCACACAGAGGTGTGGTCAGTTTTGAGCGTAGCTAGGAGCGTCCTGTTATCCAGTTAACATCCTATTGTTCCATTTATTTAGGGGACTCAAGCGCTGGCTCCCCATCCTCCTTGCCTTGGTATACAGGTCCTTCATGATTTGCCCCCTTTATTTGTTTCTTGCATCATCTTCCATCACTCCTCTCCTCCCACCTGAAGCTCCAGGTTATGGAACTGCTTGTAGTTCTCAGAAAGCTCTATGCCCCTCACACCTTCAGCCCTTTGTGTTTCTTCCTCCTTAGCAAGATCCACTCATCCTTCAAGATTCAGCTCAGATACCTCCTCCTCTGAGAAGCCCTCCTGGCCAGCCTCTGGCTGACTTGGCCTTCAGACTCTTTCTCCCGTGGTGTGCTCACTTTGTCCATGTTGCCATGGAACACCTATTACCTTATGGAGTCATGGTTGTTGGTTGGCATCTCTGTTTCTTCATCCAGATTGAAAGTGCCTTGAATTATGTCTTTTCATCATTCCTGCTCTTGGGCCTTTGTACGTGCTGTTGGCTCTTCATGAACACCTTCATCCTCTCACTGTTCATGAGACTGGCCCCATATCATCTTTCATATCTCAGCTTAAATATCACCTCCTTAGAGAGGCCTGACGTGACTCTCCTTAACCTGGATAATTATTTTATGACATCACCCTATTTTCTCTTACAATGGTTTATTACAACTTGAAATTTAACTTATTTCTCTTTTGTCAGTCTTTGCCACTGGATAATAATGTCTGTGAGGGTGGGGGCCCTGTTAGCTGGTTCACCATTGTATTCCCACCACCCAGCCCAGTGCTATTTGCTGATGAGCTGGAGGGTGTGCATGTGGAACAGAAGCAGCTTAGGCCTGGAGAAAAGGAATTCCAGATCAGGACTCCCTAGATGGGGCTAACGAAGAGGGGTTTATGGGTATTGATTTCTCTGCAAACTGTACCATCCCTCTCGTCTCAGCCACATTAGTTAAGTTTGGAGCAGGTACCTCCACTGTGTGATGTCATCAGTTTCTCTCCTTTTACATGTTTTAGTTTTCATGTATGTATGTTTCTCTGGAATTCTTCAGTTTGGTTGCTGTCTAGCCCACAGAAGGTTCTTTTTCTGAGAATATGTGGGATGTGTGATGACGAGCAGCCACAGTGCCAGGGTCAGCTCTGGGTTTTGGCACACTGGGGGACTGGAGTGTCCTCTATCTCCTGCCCACGGTTGGGAGATTCCCTTATAAATATATCTGGTCCTGGGTGGCAGCACCCACAAAGGCCTGTTTTTGGTGATGAAGCACTTCTCTGGACCCTGGGTCTCTGCAGGGAAGGGGACTTGGGGGAAGATTTGAGGATTCAGTCCTCGGTAGCCTGCTTTCTGCTGCTTCACTCCTCTGAGGTTGGCTGACTTAGACATCCCATTCCTGGAGCCCCCACGAAGAGCCAAGACAGGCCACCTGAGAAGGGCCAGGAGAGGTTATCCACTCAGAGCCCCATGCTTTTCGGACGAGGAAACCAGGGCTCATGGAGAAGAAATGCTTTGCCCAAAGTCACAAGGTTGAGGCAGGACTAGAACCCAGGTCTCGTGTCACCTCCTCTGGGGCACTTTGCCCTCATCGTAGCTAGACCCTCATGTAATCCAGGATGTTAATTCAGAGGTGGGTGCTTCTGTGTACCAGGAAGCTTTGTATTTATTTTCACTGTACAAGGAGGAGCCTTTTCATCTTTCACATTCCTCTTTCTCCCTCCTGTTCAGCATCATGAGGACATTGAATTGATGAAGGTAAGGTATTGGGTTCCAGAGTAGTGGGTGGGCGACAGGTGTTTCCCAGTGATTCGTGGTCCAAACAAGCACTGCTGAGCCCTGGCTGCGCCTCTCAGGACCAGGCAAGACTGTGCTGAGGGCTCCCCACTGTGAGCAACGACCCGATGGTTCCTTTACGAAAGAAAGCACCTACGTGTGTGTGTTCAGAGCACTTTGTTTTTTAGATACAGATTTTAAAAGGCTGTTTCCACATAGTTAACCTTTTGAGGGGTCCCCTAGAAAACTCTTCCGCGGACTGCTTTGGTTCAGGTGTGTGACTGAAGCTGGCTCTGACCGCCGCGTCCTTTAGGACAGTGTTCAGGGCGACGGGCTTGGCCAGCAGCCTGTGGGCACCTTGCTCTGCAGTGGCGTTGCCCTCCTGACATGCAGAGGGACAGGGAAGAAAGGATTCCATGGTAACCAGGCTGGAGAGCCCTAGCGCTATGGTGTGATAGCAACCACATGGGGGAATTCCATCCACATGGTGACAGGGGGACCCCCGGACCTGTCAGACTCTGGCTGGCTCACTGCATTAGCAATCAGGCTGTGGTCTCCTAGGATGGGAGTGGTTTGGGAGGAGAGTGAAAATGACTGGGTGGGAGGGTTGGAAGAAGTTGTTTTGTGTGGGTTTGGAACACTAAAAAAAAAAAGAATTCTTAAAAGAAGTAGAAATAGAGAAGACTGCTGGATGAGTACCAATCAAAGAGAAAAAAATTCAGGTTTGGCTTTACATCACATCCTCTAGGAAGTGTTTCCTGATTCATCCCCCTCCTCACTTGTGCCATTTAGTTTTCACATTGCTTGTCTGGTCTGGAGCGTTTGACCCTGGCTTTGGGGACAACACTCACTCCTGGTTTTCCTCCTCTCTCTCATAGCATTGTTTTTCTGTGTCCCTTTTGCTTACTTAAGACATGGAGTAGATGCTACAATAGCAATCATTGGCTACTCTGTCCTGCATCATGTATGTCCTCACTGTATGGCTTGTGACGTTTCCATATGTGTCCATTTTGGCAAATTAAATAGACTGTTGGACTTCGGTGTTGAATTTCTCCCTTATACTTGACCCCCCACCCCAGACAAGTGTCTGGTTTCTAACCTTGCAGTGTGGACACATGCAGATGTTTGTGGGTTGATCTGGACTTGATCTGGGGCCAGGTGATTGGGTATAGCCTTTTGTGGCTGGTGTCTTTTAGCAACCTGGCAATCTTTCTGAGATGGGACCATCTCAACATGGATCTGAGAAAGGATTTGAGTCTTCGTTCTCCTTCCTTATCAGTTGTGGAAGGGCAAAGAGAGTGGAGGATAAAAAAGCCTTGGGGAGAAAGAACAGAGGGAAGGATGGACTGCAGTGGGGAGGTCTGTGCCTATGGCAGCAGAAAAAAGAAATCTGGACTTGGGTCTTCCAGCTGTAGGTCTGGATTACAGGTGCCTCAGTGGTCAAAGGCAGCTTTAAATGCAAAGTATCTCGGAGGCCTTTGGGCACAAGATGGATTGAGTTTTCGGTGTAGACACAATGAGCTGCTACAAGATTGGACCGTGGTTTAGACTTCTCTATCCCCTATGGCACCTACCGAGGGAGGGACACCCATGTCTGTCGAATGAGTCATCATTCTAGTCCTTGTCAAGCTTGTACTCTGCCTGAGAAAATGGAACATCTCTCCATGGATCACCAACCCAGGGGCATTAATAGACTACACATTTAAAGTGTAATTTAAGGATCTGATGACCAGTGAGTGAATGTATTGGATATATGGGGCAAGGGTTGGAGATTGGGAAAGTTCAAAAAAAGTCGTGATAACCAAGAATGGTGATAGAGGCTATGAAGAAAAGCATGTCTCTATCCCAGGGGGCCTGAAACTTTAATTGAATCAGAATCATCTGGAAATCTGTTTAAATGTGCAGCCTCTTCCCCACCCCGCCCCTGCAAGATTCTGATTCAGTAGTCCTGGGAATCTGCATTTTTAACTAGTTACACAAATGAATTTTGATGGAGGTCCACTGAAGACCACATACTTAGAAACTCTGTTCTACCCCAGGGGCATTCCTCATACAGTGAAGTCTGTTTGAGCCATGTAAGCTCCATGGCTTGCTATTCTTAGGGGATTCACAAATAGTTTTAATGACAGTAAGACAGCCTCTGTGGGGCTGGCAGATCCAGGAACCTTGTGTTCCCTGGTAGAGAGAAAGCACCAGTTCAGTCTGTTGTTGTCCTTAGCTTGGGAAGCCAGGAGGCAAAGGTAGGTTGGCTGAGCTCCAGTGTACAGAGTGGAAGGTGATGATGCCCTCGCTGGGTGTGTGAGGTTTACACAAAGGCAGTGAGGGTGAGCTGCTGTCATTCACCGGGAGCTGTGAAATGCAAGAGAGGATAGAGAATTTTGGGGGAAGACTTGCCATTTTCAGGGGTGTCTCTAAAAATAGGAAAGCAAAGCCATTTATATGCCAACCTACTTCGCACAAAGTTCAGAAAAACCCAACCTATATACTGCACTTTTGTTCATTCTGACTTTTCCTGCTACTGATGGCTATTGGGAGGGGGTTGATCATTATGATAACAGTCCTAACAGTAATAACCAAAAGCTAACGTTTATTAAGTGCTCACTCCGTACATGCACAGTGCTAAGCACTTAATGTTCATTATCTCATTTAATCTTCCCATTGACCTCATGAGGTCTGTGCATCCTCACTCTCCATTTAACAGTGGAGGAAACTGAGGCTTCAAGAATAGTGATTTACAGCTGGTAATTGGTGGATCCGAGGTTGGATGCCAGTTCCTAGGTTGGAAGCGTTATGCAAGGATAATTCTTTTATTCACCTTCCTTCTTTATTATTCTCTCTTTCATGTGCCAAAATGTACCTTCCTTTCTCATCCGCTTTATCCTGTATAGCTTCTATTTTTGATGGTTTATTATGGGACAGGGAGAGTGGAAATGAAATAGAATAAATGGATTTTTAAAGCATCCTTCTGAAACCAAACCTCGTTCAGGAAGACACACAGTACAAGTTGGATGAGCACAGCTCTCTGTGCAAGGCACCAGATAGCTAAAGTGATTGCAAAGCAACAGGGCCTTGATTATCCGTTTGGTTGTTAGCAAAGCTGCTCTTCTGTGTTTGTGACAGATGTCTTCTGCTTGATAGATTCCTTTTAACATCAGATTCAAGAGTCCTTTTCTTCCCTTTCTCTTCCTGGGCAAATGGGTATGCTTATCAGTATAAAAGTCCAAATTTTAAGGGTGAGATGCAGAACCAGAAACTACTCTTCTCCTGGACAGATGCCCAAGTGGTGCTTGGTTTGGGGAGGAAGCATCACATCCTGCCTCTCAGCTTACCTTGGGCTAGTTCTTAATTTTTCTCAGTTGCTGTGTCCTCATGTCTAGAACATGGATGTTATCATAGTGAATACAATGGATGCTGTGCCGCATCACCAAGATCCACTCCTTCAGGATGAGCCTTCACTCCCCCAGCTGCTGTGAGTGTTGGCAGCTGAGTCTTTCCCTAGGAATTGCCCTCAGCCTAAGAGAGCTGCTTAGCCCAAAGCCATGACCGCTCCCTGGGGGCAACCTGTGTTCATGTCTAAGGCGTAATGGTCTGGCCATCCTGGCTTAAGGCCGGATGACTCCAGAGCTCCCATGGATGGGCTGAGGCATCTGTTGTGGCTGCATCGTCCCTCCACCTTCACGAAGAGGGAGACTTCATCTCCCTCTTCCCAGTCCTGCAGCCTTCACTTCCTGATAGGTGTTTGTCTTGAGCCTCTCCCTCTTCCTGCCTCCCCTACAAAACCCCTCCTGTGTGAAAACCTCTGTTTCAGAGTCCTTTGTATCCAACCTCAGACACCTCTGTTTTGTGATAATTAAATGAGATCATTGATATAAGTGCTTTGTGTAGCGCTTGAAAAACAGTAGGTGTTCTGTAAATGTCACTTTCATCTTATTAGCTTTAAAATTTCATAAAATTTATAGCTATAATATGTTGAGCCACTTTTCTGTATTTTGGGAAATTATTGAACATGTAGTCATGATGAGGCCTCAATAAATTTCAGTGAAAGTAGGAATTCTTTGGAGCTTTGAAGGAAGCCCTCCTGTTGATTCATGTCATATTTCATTCTAAGAAGTGGTTTGGGACCTTCAGATCAGCTTTGTGTAATGGAATTGCATCATGGTGATTTTTTAAATTTTATTTTGCTAGAAATCATACGCTCTCTGAAGGATCTTCCCAAAGATATTTTCACTTTTAGGAAGAGCTTAAACAAACTCAATCTTTTAGTGAGGAATTAATGAGGAAAAGAAGTATTATAAATCCAGAAGGAGGAAGAGGGAATGTGTTATCATTCACACCTGCTCTTTCAGTCTTCCAAATGTGTGTGTGTGTGTGCGCGCGCGCACACACGTGTGTTTCCCTAAGAGTGTATTTGTGATATCTTATTTGCTGGAGTGTTAGGGAGCTTAATTGATGGTTACCAGTGTGCGTGGTCAGGATATTGGAGGCTCCATTGAAGAACAGTGTCATTTTGAAATAACGTCTTTTGTAGGTGATTATAATAGAATAGAAAAGGAATGGAAAGAAACTCACACATTATTGAAATGTAAAACATAAAAAGTGAAAGGCCCTTCCCTGTCCCTGCGTCTCAACACAAATTGCATTCCTCAGAGGTAACCACTATCACAAATTTAGTACATCTCTCTCAGCTTTCCTCTATATATGTATGATCATATGCATATAGACTTATTATGATGTATGTGTTTGTACATATATATATATATATACATTTAATTATTTTATTGAGGTTATATTGGTTTATAGCATTGTGTAACTTCAAGTGTATGTTATTGTATTTCAGCTTCTGTATAGACTGCATCGTGTTCACCACCAGTAGTTTAATTTTTATCCAACACAATACATACGTGCCCCTTTACCCCTTTCACTCGCCCCCACCCCCTTCTCTTCTGGTAACCATCAGTCTGTTCTCCTTATCTATGTGTGTGTTTGTTTATCTTCCACATATGGGTGAAATCATATGGTATTTGTCTTTCTCTGTCTAACTTATTTTGCTTAGCATAATACCCTCGAGGTTCATCCATGTTGTCACAAATGGCACAATTTTGTCTTTTTTGTGGTTGAGTAGTATTCCATCACGTATATATACCAAACTTCTTTATCCATTCATCCGTTGATGGGCACTTGGGTTACTTCCAATCTTGGCTATCATGACTAATGCTGCAATGAACACAGGGGTACATATATTTTTGGAATTAGTGTTTTCCTGTTCTTTGGATAAATACCCAGAAGTGGAATAGCTGAATCATATAGTATTTCTATTTTCAATTTTTTGAGAAATCTCCATACTGTTTTCCATAGTGGCTGCTTCAGTTTGCATTCCCACCAGCAGTATATGAAGGTTCCCTTTTCTCCACATCTTCTCCAACAGTTGTTATTTCTTTTTAATAGTAGCTATTCTGACGAGTGTGAAGTGATATTTCATTGTAGTTTTGATTTGCATTTCCGTAGTACTTAGTGATGTTGAATATCTTTTCATGTGCCTGTTGGCCATCTGTACATCTTCTTTTGAAAAATGTCTGTTCCCATCCTCTGCCCATTTTTTGATCAGGTTGTTCATTTTTTGTTGTTGAGTTGTATGAGTTCTATATATATTTTGGAAATTAACCCCTTGTCAGATATATGATTAGCAAATGTTTTCTCCCAGTTGGTGGGTAGTCTTTTCATTTTGTTCGTGGTTTCCTTTGCCTTGCAGAAGCTTTTTAGTCTGATGTAGTCCCATTTGTTTATTTTTTCTTTTGTTTCCCTTGCCTGAGTAGACATGGCATTCGAAAAGATGCTGCTAAGACTGATGTCAAAGAGTGTACTGCCTATATTTTCTTCCAGGACTTCTATGGTTTCAGGTCTTACATTCAAGTCTTTAATCCATTTTGAGTTAATTTTTGTGTATGGTGTGAGATAATGGTCTACTTTCCTTCTTTTGCATGTGACTGCCCAGTTTTCCTAACACCATTTATTGAAGAGACTTTCCTTTCTCCATCGTATTTTCCTGGCTCTTTTGTTGAAAGTTAGCTGTCCATAGATGTGTGGTTTTATTTCTGGGCTCTCAATTCTGTTCCATTGATCTGTGTGTCTGTTTTTCTGCCAGTACCAAGCTGTTTTGATTACTATAGGTTTCTAGTGTATTTTGAATTCAGAGAGTATGATACCTCCACTTTGTTCTTTTTCCTCAGAATTGCTTTGGTTATTCAGGGTCTTTTGTTGTTCCATATAAATTTTACAATTCTTTGTTCTATTTCTGTGAAGAATGTCATTGGGATTCTGATTGGTATTGCATCGAATCTGTAGATTGCTTTAGGTAATATGGACATTTTTACTATGTTTATTCTTCTAATCCATGAGCATGGAATATCTTTCCATTTCTTTATGTCTTCTTCAGTTTCTTTCAATGGCATCTAATAGTTTTCAGTGTACAGGTCTTTCCCTTCCTTGGTTAGATTTATTCCTAGGTATTTTATTCTTTTTGTTGCGATTGTAAATGGGATTGTATTCTTGGCTTCTCTTTATGCTAGCTCGTTATTAGTGTATAGAAATGTAACTGATTTTTGTATGTTGAATTTGTACCCTGCAACTTTACTGTATTCGTTAATTATTTCCAATAAGTTTTTGGTGGATTCTTTAGGGTTTTCTATATATAAAATCAGTACATACATATTTTTTAAATAATTGAGATCCTATCCTACATTCTACTGTATAACTTGCTTTTTTCCCCTTCCTCTAATTAATATCTTTTCAGATCTGTACATATAAATCTACTTCATTCTTTTTAATTTTTGTGCATAATACTCCATTGAATGGCTGCACTAAAATTTAAGACAACTACCACTGGTGGATATCCATGTTGTTTCCCGATTTTCAATATAGTAAACAAAGCTTTGGTGAATATCCTTGTTCACACACGCATCATACCATTTAAACATATGACCCTCAGCTTGCACGAGATTCGATACACATAGGCCCTGAATCAATAATTGTTGAATTGAAGGCTAGGTGCAGCTTAATGACAGATTAGAGGAGCATAGCTCTCTTTAGCCCACAACCAGGCACTGATTTTTCAGGAGAGATTGACTATAATATACAGATTTGGACAAGGAAATAGTCTGGTGTACTGAAGTCCTTCTTGGTGAAAGTTTGTTGTGGCCGAAGTGTCTAGGTCCTGGTCCTGCTGGCCATTTGTTTTTATGTCACAGAGAACTTTTCCTGATAGTGGGCTTTGCTTATATGCAGACGCCAGGATAAGCCAGGTTTTCTTCCTTTGTGGTTTTAGGGTATGGGCTTTGATCTGAGCACATTTGCGGATGATCACAGGGCTGCCACCCAAGCCAATTCAAATGTTCACAGGTGTTTCAGGCTTTCCACGACAAGGGGGTTATTCAAAGAGAACAGGTGCTGAACTTCCATCATGTCAATAAGCAGCAAAAATGATCCCCTATGAATAGTTCATTTTAAATGCATCCATAACACACTCTGTGACACAGTAGTTGATCTGTAGCCCCATTAATGCGTCTAAGTGAAGGGTCTAGTTTAATGATCCCATTCAGCATATTCATAGTCATGCTTTGGTTTAATTCCACCACCCAGGAGTCCAAGCAAGCCCAGTATACCCAATGCTGCCTGCCCCATTGTGCTTTAGTGATGGGCAACTTTTTAAGGTTTTTTTAGTCTGTATTACCTCAAGTTTAGAGGAGGAGGTTTTCATGAGGACCCTTAATCAGAGCAGCTCTTTCTAGGACATCATGGACCACGCAAGTCCATTTGAAGCACTCTCAGTTATTCAAAGAACTCCCTCATTTCCTTTGCACAACACTCTTGTAGAGCGGAGCAGACCTGAGCAGACCCATTTTACAGATGTGGAACCTGAGGGTCAGAGTTTAGTGGCTTATGCAGGGTCACAGTGGGCCAGTGACAAGACCAGGACCTAAGACCCAGATTTCCCATTTTGTGGTCATTGTAGTCTCTGTAAAAAACAACTCATTGGACATATGAAAATTGTGTCCACACAGACCATGTACAGTTACACACATCACTCTGAGCACAAAACGAATTCAATATGTGCAAATTCCTGAGTGAGAGTTTTTAGAGTTTTGCTTTTGATATTCCATAGCTGTTTCACTGGCGCTGCCATGGTTCAGCCTATTTCTGACCATTCTCTTTAGCTCAGGTACACATTCACACACATGTGTATCAGCTCTCACAAATTAAATATAAAGCCCTTTAGGAAGAAAGAGGAGTGATTTCATTATAAGGAAACCTCATTAGAGCCCTCATTGAACAAATGGCTATTGAAAGCTTACCCTGTGTAACTCTGGGCTGGACACAGGGAAGGAAAGCAAACTGTGCAAAGAATTGTCACTACCCTGAGGAGCTTGCAGTCTAGTTGAGGAGACGTGAACACAGTTAAATAACACAGGGCAGTGTTGTAATCAGTTGTCCATCATGAGCCACGGAAGCCCTCCCTTCTCTAGGATTTTGGAGAAAGCAGGATCACTGTGGGTTGGAGGGATCAGGGAAGCAGCATGGGTCCCTATATTCTCACAATGGAAGGGTCTTTGAGATGGATGAAGAGAATGGGAAGAGGAAAGGCATTCTAGGATCCTGTGAGTTCTCAGAGTTTGAGGTTCAGTGAGGAGATGTCAGGTAGTCATAAACAGAAGTGATCCGTCATGGTTGTTAGCTTCCAGGGGAGCTTACAGAGTGCCTGAATTACTGATTCCTGGGACCCCTTTACCTGGACAAGGCCCAGGTGTGTAGGTATAAAGGCTAAAACCTGGACCATCAAAATATCTTTCAGACTGAAGACTTTGGGCTTTAGCTTTGGCGTCCCTGATTACCTGGACATCGCCGCTAGGTCATCACCATCATCGTTATCACCACTGGATATGTGTGCAGAACTTTTGAGGGGAGATCATGGTGCTGTAGGGAAGACTTGTCCTCAGAGCCTCCTCAAGAATATAGAACCAATTCTGAATATAGATCACTATTCTACCGAGTATATGCCAAATAGCAAACAGGTATGAGCTCAGAGAGAGGAGAAGATTGGGTTCCCTAGATGAGTGAATGGAAGATGAGTGGGAAGACCATCTGGGTCAAGAGAACTACCTGTGCAAATGCGAGGAAGCAGGAATGTGATGATTTGCCTGGGAAAATGTGGACCCGTTTTTCTGGAGGGCAGGGTACTTGTGGGATATTAGGTGTGAGCAGGAGAAAGAGGCTCTAATATAGCAGTCTTCAATATCAGTTTAAAGACTTTAAGAATTTGGGTACAAAATATTAAAAAGTTATTATCAGAAAAAATAGATAAAAATGATAATCAGAAAATTCTCGAATGTTGGAAAATAATAAGAGCTAGTAGATTTTAAAAATACGTATAATTTTAAAGGATGGATGATTTACTGTTACTCGTTATGGTAATTGCATCTGGATGCAATGTGAGCTTTGTTCTAGAAGTAGTATATTCCGAGATACTTACAAATTACTTTCTCACTCAGTTCTAAATAAAAACATAATAAATACCAATTCAAGGGGCTTTCAGCAAATTGCAAACGTAAGATGCCATGGAACAGAATGAAGTCAAAGCACTGCCTAAGGTTGTGCTTCAGATGCAAGGGTAGTTGGGCAGATGTTGAGCTGTGATTTTATGGGTGGAATGGTTTGCCCTGAGCCATCCACATTCTGTCCTTTGATCACTTTGTGAAGGTAAATGAGATGGCTTGAGTTGTGCATTCACTGTACTGGTCAGGAAGCTTTGGGTGGCAAGTGACAAAAACTACACTTACACTGGTGTAAGCCAATTAACTAAAACGTAACTAAGAAGTCTGGAGTGGACGTACCTTTAGTCGTGGCTGGATCTAGAGGTTCATTGTGGTTAAGAGTCTGTCTTTTTCTTTCTCCACTTCCAGCTCTGCTTTCCTCATTGTCAGCTTCGTTTTCCAGCGGGCATTCTCCATGTGGTGGGAAAGATGGCAATTCAGAGCTAGCATTGACCCAAAGAGAGTCAGTCTTTCTTCTCCTTCCCCTCCTTCTCCTCCTCTCCCTTTCTTTATTTTTTATTTTATTTTTTTTTGGTGAGGAAGATCAGCCCTGAGCTAACATCTGCCGCCAATTCTCCTCTTTTTGCTGAGGAAGATTGGCCCTGGGCTAACATCCATGCCCATCTTCCTCCACTTTATATTTGGGACGCCTGACACAGCATGACTTGATAAGCCGTCATGGGTCTGCACCCTGGATCCAAACCTGAAAACCCTGGGCTACAAAACTGGAGCGTGTGAACTTAACCACTACGCCACGGGGCCAGCCCCTCCCTTTCTTTATTTTTGTCCCTGAAAAAGTTGTCCCTGCTTGTTTCATGAGTCCACCCCACAACTTGAGCAATTACTGGTCAGCTTGAGGAGGCAGAACTCTCTGATTGATACCTCATCAGAATAAAATAGAGTGGGGAGGAGCAGTTTCCAAAAGGCAGGTAGGAGTGTGGGCCAGACCAGAGGGAAAGAATGAGAGAGGGAGGGAGAGGGAGGGAGAAGGAGGGAGAGGGAGGGAGAGGGAGAGAGAGGGAGAGGGAGAGAGAGGGAGGGAGAGGGATGGAGAGGGATGGAGAGGGAGAGGGAGGGAGAGGGAGGGGCTCATATCTAGGTGATACCAGCTGATGCTGGCTGTCATGGAGTGGGGCTCTAAGGTCCTATGGTTTTAGGTGCTCTCTGCTCCACACAGCCAGCCCCATGCCTAGAAGAAAAGCAGGTACTTTACCTTAGCCTGGACTGCAACAAAGAATGTGGATATCAGAGACAGGGACCTATTGGATCTTGTGGCCAATCACAACCCAAGCTCTTTAAGGCTGGAGAAAGTGACTTAACTCTTTGAATTTCCACCCCAAATTCCAGAAAAAGCTATTTATACTGATAAAAATCAACAATTGCTTAGCCTTTAGAGGAAGAAGATGTTAAAGTTCTTCTCTTAGAAGTTACCAGAATTTAATCTACAGAGAGTTTTCCATCTTGCATTGCCTTACTTGGAATAAGGCTCTTGTAGGAGATGAGTTAATAGGTCATTTGCCCTTGAATCCCTGGCTTTTGTTCTACTGTGTCATGTTCATATTTACTAAGTTCCACCTCCCTGAAAAATTACCTGGATGTGGGGAGCATATACATAACAATGTTTGGCATTTACCTGCAAGAGTGTCTTACAAGCTCACAGGAAACACTGTTTTATGCATCCTTTCCAAATCACTGGTTTGGAGGAGGGGGATAAGGGGTAGTAGATATGATTTTATCCATTTGGTAATTGTAGGAAAGTAAGACATACAGAGGGTTAAGAGATTTGCAAGAGAATATCAGTGGCAAAGCTTAATGACAGAAAATGGCACTCTTAATTTGAAATCAGTTTTCCTAACAATTGGTCTTCATGTTTTCTGATTACAATATGCTATTTCTTTTCAAAAGAACAGCACCTTAAACATTCACTTTCACAATGGAGAATCCGTTCAGATCCATTGGTGAGCCTGAAGGATAATAGCCAAGAAATAATTTAATGAGATCTAGACCATTTTACAAGACATACTGAGTTTCCATTTATTGTAACACTGCATTCAACGTGCACTTCTCTGATTTTTCTTTTAAGATAAAGTAAAAGAAAATGTTTGTTTTCTGTAGCTTTTCCAGGGATTGCCAATCCTAAATGCAGTGGTAATGAAGGGAGTAGATGTCTGGCTCAAAAATTCAGGCAAGAGTAGGTGTTACTGACAGGAGGCTTCTAAGAAGGTGTCAAGTGCTGAGGCAGTTGGTTTTATGATTTATTTTTTTTTGTTTTGGGGTAGAAAAATTATCCTTCCCAGCACTTTGAACATCAGTAGTACATTATTTCATTTCTGCTGCTGCTGTTGGTGCTTATGTTGTTACTTGGTGAGTTTATACCAGGAGTTGGCAAACTTTTTCTGTAAAGGGGCAGATAGTAAATATTTTTGGTTTTGCAGGCCATAGGGTAAACTATTGGACTCTGCCGTTGTAGTGTGAAAGCAGCCATACACAATATGTACATGAATGGGTAAGCCTATGCTCCAATAAAACTTTATTTACAGAAACAGGTGGAGGGCCAGGTTTGGCAGTAGTAGCAGACCCTTGTGTACACAGTCTACTGGAGTCTATGTGGACTCTCGTGCCTGAGTGCAGCTGAAGCACACTGTGTTTTCACAGTGTTTCTGCAGCCTCCATCCTGCTCCTTTCCTGTTTCCCACAGAACTCTATTACAGAATTCAGTTTTAGGTGGTGTTTCTAACAGCCTCATTTCCGGGGTCTGCATTTCTACCTTAAAAGCTATGGACCTTGGCCTGAACTCAGCGGCCTGACTTTAGCTCTTCTGAAGCAAAGAAAAATCTTCTTGTTCCGGTGCTGGAGTTCACAGACATGGTCTAGTAAAAGGGCACTAGACAAATGTTGATGGAGTCCTGGACTGAGTGACTCTGAACAAACTACTAAACCTTAATGAGTCTATCCTCAATTGTAAGAATATCCACCTTGCTCGCCCCACGGGGCTGTTGTGAGGATAACCCATTCATTCAGTTTCTCTTTATTGAGCACCTACTTCCTGACATAGCTTTTGCTAGGCATGGGGATATACTTGTGAACAAAACCCTTACCATGCTCACTTTCAAGTGATCCAATTAATTACTGTTAAGGGAGAGAGAACTTCAAATTGATTGATTATACAAGAGTTTAGATTTTCCTGACCTTTTTAAACAAAGATCGTCCCAAACCAAGGGAAATTTTGGTCTCTTGATTTAGAAGCCGAAATCCCAAGAAAGCTAATGAGATGGTGGTTAAGATAACATGGTAAGAGTTGATGGTGAGGGCAGGGAGAGAATGAAAATAAGTTTTAGAGTGGAGCTGCTTTCTACCAAAGTTCACTTCTGAAAGAAATCAGATTTTCAACTCTATCTGGGCTCCAAACCTAAAAAGATTACCATTAAAGTCAGCTAGTCGATGGTAAAAATAAGAGTGCAGGAGGATTCATTTTGAAACGTTGTCAGCAACCAGCTGGAAAAAATAGCAGCTACTGTGATTACTAGGAAATTTCTTGGAGGGTGTAGAGGTGTGTCAGGTGATATAATCTATACCTATTTCAGTGGCATTTGGGTGGTTGGATAAGCATTTCAGTTTAGAAGGAAATAGCACCAAACAGGAGGGGAAATAACATGGTTATTTTCAACTCTGGGACCTTTTGGCTAGTGTGAAATTTTTGTCGATCAGATCTGACAGACTATTCCTTCACTTCTATGATATTTACTGAGAAATAACTTTGTACCCTGCATTGGATTGGAAACTGGAGGTAGGATAGAGATGGGAGTGGATACCAAAGCAGAGGCAGACCTGGTTCCAACCTTCTGAGGATTGGCTTTCTGAAGAATGTATCTGAAAGGCTTTGTAAAGTGTGATGGAACAACTTCTCCCTAGAGCAACAAGAATGTATGCCCCATGAGTGCAGATCCTAGTATGGTGTCTGGCAAACAACGTGTGCAAATCACTATGGAAAGAACCATCTTTGCCACCGTATGTTCGGTGTTCTAGCCATATCAACTCATTTGGAGATCCACAAATGCACCATGTGCCTTTAGAGATGCTGCTCTGTGCTTGGAATACCCTTCCCCCCTACTTTGCTTTGCTAGCTCTTTCTTTTTCTTCAAGACGATACACACATGTCCCTTCCCTGAAGATTTTTCCTCTTTCCCTCCTCCCCAACCACAAGCCTGTTTCCGACGCTCCACCTTCTCCCTCTCCCTCCATTCCCTGACTCCACGCACCTCTACTGCAGCCCATGACTCTGGATGTGGTTGTTTGTATCTTACAATGGAGACCATTGCTGATAATTTAAAAATTTATCTGAAATTTGGGGGAATCATAAAAAAATAATACATGTATATCCTGAACATATTATTTTAACTTAAAACTGAGAGATGTATGTTTACCCATTTTTTGATATGGGTAGGCACTAGGTCTTTTCTTTGTATATTGGTCTGCTAGTTAGAGTTCTAGGTCATCTTTCTTAGTTAAATCACACCTGTAATACGTCATCTATAATTCACAGTTCATGATTTTTTTTTTCATGGAGTAAGAAGACATTGGGAAAACAATTCAAAGATTCTAGATTCCTCCCCACACCCAGTATTTTATACTTTTCCTGTTCACACCCAATTCAATGGCATTTTTTAGTGACTCATCTTTGCAAGTCTTTGCAAAACATTCAAATAAGCTTTTATAGACACATGGATTTTTTTTGTACTAATTTTCTGTTGATTTACATACTATTTAATTAAATAATATAATAACAAGTATGACAACCATACATAGTTTTGAAAATGAACGCAATTAGCTCTTGTGAACACATACCTCAGCTGGTGGGAGAAGCAATGCTTGGGTATACGAGAGTGGAGTAACATGTAACTCAATTAGTAGGAGTTGTATGGGGTAAGCATCAGGAGCAATGGAGAACATGAGTTAATCCTGCAGGTCAGTTAAGCAAAGTTCAGTTTAGGGAGCACATAGCTGGTTGAGCTAGTCCAGTGCCTTTTCGAATAGGTGTTCAATAATTTGTTAAGTAGATACGTGAATGATCCAGGAAGTGAAGGAGAGAATTTTTGGTGATATGACTTGTTCAGGACCACTGGTGTTTGAGCTCATAATTGGCCATCTCCTCTATCTGTAGGAGTTCTGGACCCAAATCAAAAGGCTGGATCTTTCCCCACTGCCTGCGAAATGAGGCTGTGAAGAGAAATCCCTCTCCAATAAACCGGGCATAATTTCTGGATGAGCCTGCCAGCTGGCTTCCCAAACCACTGCCCCACCTTCTAACACAGCTGCTGTCTTGCTGATGAGCGAAGTATAAAATGTCTCCTTTGCTCCCTGGAGACCCTCTTTGCCATTACTTTGTGTTTCAGCCCCTTCTACTTTGGCTCTGAAGCCTGTGAAATGTTCAGGGACTAGAGTTTCTAGAGAGATGTACCACTGAAGGAAGCCATTTGTATTAAAATTCTGTATGTGTAAACCCCTTTAATGAATCTGGTTCCACCGCAGCATATGGAACATCAGCTGGTGAGGGGTGTTGCATATACGTCAGGGCCCCATTTCTGGTATAGTCCTACTTCCTTGTGGATAATTTTACCTTACCTGTAAGGAGACACTGACAAGAAGCTTACAGATATATGTGTGAGACACATGTACCCATATGTATTTTATTTATATATATATACACATGTATATACATATATATGTATACACATATATAAGCTATATGTCTTTATATATAAAATGATTTTTTGCCCCTAAACGTGAGACAAATCAGTGTGGGCACGTGGCAGATTGCTGTAGATGTAGGGTCAGTTCTTGCAAATGAGATAATGGAGAGACACTGAGACGAAAGCTTTTAATGTTGTGTAAAATTAATGAATTTATAGAGAGAAGCAAGATCTCTCTGAGCCATGGCATACAGATGGACACTGAGGGGCTTAGCCACAAAATGGAGCAGTATGAAGTTAGATCCAAGAAGCAGAAAAATGTGGTGATGTAGTGACTAACAATATATATCTTAGTTTCAGATGGTTCTGGGTTCAAGTCCTCCTCTGCTACTTACTAGCTGTGTGTCTGGGCAACTTACCTTATTGCTATATGTTTTAGTCTATAAAAGAGGGTAATGGGACCTCCTTCACAGAGCTGGTGAGATGATTAGATTTTATATGGAAAGCAATTTACACAATGCCTGCCACACAGTAAAACACTTAAAAATGTGATATTCTTATACATGTTACTTATATCTGGGGACAGCACAATTATGTCCTGCTATGGGGACACTTTTTTTGGGCTGCTTGGAATCAGAAGACGTTCACTCAACCAGACTCTCTCTAACACTGTGTGGTACAAAGTATAGCGCTAGGTACTTTGAGGGTGCGGGATCAATGGAGTAGATTTCAAGATCGCCATGATATAGGTTTGCAATATAACGGGAGAGGGACCTAACATCCACAGAGGAAGACAGAATCACGTTCAAAAAAATGTATAAATGAGTGTCGCTGAAGAGCTCTTGTGCCATGCAGGGGTCAAGATACCTTGGGCAGTTTATTTCCTCTGCCTTAATCACTGAGATTCTTAACACTCAGAGGCTGAGAGCTGGCGAAGATGTATCAGCTTCCTGTCTACTTCAGAAACCAGAATAGAATGCTGGTAGCTTCCCCGCACCCTCCCCAGCCCAATCCAAGCCTGTTCTGCTTTATCCCTTATATTAGGAAGGAATCGTCTGTGACAGTCTTGAGACCTAATGTCAGACACACTCGGGATGCAGTTCTTTTATTACTGAGAAGGTTGGGACTTGACACGTGAGAGGAGTTGAGATGAATGAGTTTCCATTGTATTTATAGAATCTCCATGAAATATCTCCTAAGGTATAAATAGAACAATGGCGTGTTGACAAAGGGGCTGGTTTTCTGTAACTGTGGAAACCCTGCAATTATTCCTGGAACTATACTCATTGTTTATCTGCATCTGAATTTTAATAAACAGGGCTCTTGCTGCTTATTCATGAATTTTCAAATGAAAATATATCTCCCATTATTATCCCCTTCTTGTGAGTCAGGCCCCATCTTGCAAATTTGCAGCTGAGTAAATATACGGAACATTAGCAGCAATTAGGTAATTGATGCCCTGGATAAACCCACCAGCAGCTGTGAAAGAATGTGGACTGCGCCAGTGTCACCTGGTGCAGCCTTCCTGATGGCACTGCATGCCACCACAGCCTTGCAATTAAGCATAGAAGTTTACCAGCCCATGTCCTGGCCCTCCTTCCTCCCAAGAGACCCAAGGTAGCAAAGTAAGAGAGGGCCCCTGATGTCCATGCGAATCATTGTACCATGAAAGATGTTAGGCTAGAGAATTTGGTTAAAAAAGGGAGAGGAGTCCATTTATCTTTGCTTAGCTGATTGCCAAATTGCTTATGATAACTTGTTTGGTGCATATAGCCAGTAAAAATTCGTGCTTGGATTCTCTGCTGGAGAGAAAGAGAGTTGGGTTATAAATCCTGTTTTTCTGTAAATCCCCCAAAACTTGCTGGCTTTGTGATGGCCACTTTTTTTTTTTTTCACCCCTGTCATCAGTGTTTTTGGCCTCTGACATTGACTTGGGTTTCCTTTCAGCAGCCATATTTTAATCTCTCTTTCCTTGGGATTATATTTCTCCCAGGCTGAATCGGATGCCTTTTCCAGCTCATTCTTTACTCTTCTCCCTCGGGCAATCACGCAGCCCTTTTGAGGTATTTAAGTATTTTCTTTTTTTTTTTAATTGCTGCTGACTCCAGGGACACAGAAGGGTAATATTACAAAAGGGAAAGTGGCAAGAGGGCTTGCCTATCAGTTGTATGGTTAAGATGGAGGCTCATTAGAGTGCAGTGGAGCTCACCCCATCGTCCCCCTCTGTCCTGCCTTGCCTATCTCCTCCTCACTTTTGCTTTTGGTTTGAGAGCAATTCTGTCTAGACCTCCAGTCTCTCACTCTTGTTCCCCAGGCTAACACCTCCAGGATGCTTTCCTAAGTCACTTCTTTCCTTTTTTATTGCGCACACCTTCCCTGTGTTTGGCAGGAGGTGGATGGAGGGGGAATTGGAAATATAGCAGGGTAGTGGGAAAATGTGGGTTGGGTGTTTGGGTCTATGAATGAGTCATATGGAATTCATTCATCTCTCGGGGATCACTCCAGGCCATCTCACTGTGTACCTGCTTAGAACAGGAATGTCACGATGGGTCTTGAACAGAAGGGCTCTGAGGAAAGCACTAGAAGAAATAGCAATCCTGGCAGGATTTCTGCCAGTCCTGCTCTGTGTTTTGATATGTACCATCCCCCTTTATAAGCTCGGGATACAGTATCTTTTATGTTTATTATTGGCATTGTTTTTTTTTTTAACATTCCTACCATTTAACATCATTAATATAATAATGAAAGTATATTTCCTGTATTGAGGACCTACTCTGCTTTATGTACAATTATACATTCTTTCAACGATTCATGAGATTAATCTTATTATCCCTATTTTACAGATGAGGAACTGAAGGTTGAGAGAAGTTTGTAAATATCCTAAAGTCACACAGCTAGTAAGCGGCAGAGATGGAATCCAAACCCAGGCTTGTCTAGTTGCAAAGCCCATTCCCTCAAACACTGCGCTGAATGACAAGACTCAAGTCATTTGGGGATACAATTAATGTCTGAATTCTCTGCTCGAGAGTGGGATGTTAAACTGTACAGCCTGCATTTTAGTTGCTTAAATCATTTGTCTATTTTGGAGAAGACATTGAAAACACAGACTCAGGCAGCAGTGGTGGTGGTTTTTTTTTTTTTTTTTTTTTTTTTTACCTTTGCTGAAATTTCCCTTTTAGCTAGAAACTAGTTTTCCCCATCTCCCCTCTTGGTTCTCACTGCTGCCAACCCATCAGATGTATCCACCACCTGAAACTAGGCTGCAGGGGTAGAATTTATTTGCAGACATTTTAATTTCCCTGGTGATAAGCAAATTAATTTTGTTGCAACTCTTTAACATTCTAATTGAATGATGGACGTCTCTGAGTGTGTTTTCCAGATGAGAGGCAGTCAGAGTTTTACCATCCATCAGAAAGAATGGGGTTGGGACCTGGGTTCGTGGTTTCCTTTTGCCCTGCAGCCTAGCCCAGCCCATCCTCTTGGGCTTAAGAAAAGTCATTTGACAGAAGGCGTCCACTCTGCAATCCAGCCAGACTGCTGGCAGTCATCTCTGCTAGGGAAAGACCTTAGTTTCATTTATTCATTTAGCAAATGTTTCTTGAGGACCTACTGTGTATGTTTCAGGCACTGTTCTAGGCTCAGTTGTGAACAAAACAGGCAAGTCTCTCTGCCGTTCTCTTGGGGAGAAGGCAGACAATAAACTAATGAGCAAATGTCACATAAAACCCTATGAAGAAAAGAAAGCAGGATGATGGATACACAATGTTGGGGGAGCTGTTCCAGAGGGCGCCTCTCAGGAGGTGATAATTGAGAAAAGCCTGCATGGAGTGAGGAAGAGCAGAGAAGCCAGAGGGAACAGCAGGCCCATGAGGCTTATGCACGTCTTCAGACCAAATTACTCCACCCCCACTCCATTCAGAGCAATGAGTTGACCTGAACTAGATCTTCTGTAGGTGCTCTTTCTTGTGGATCGCAGCTGCTTCCTCCAGGCCAGCTCCCATGGAGAATGCTTATTACATCTGTGTCTCCCTTTCATCAGGAAGTCTGTTGAAGAAGTAAACATCACGACCAAAAGGCAGTATGCGAAGCATAAAGATGAGGTGACAGTAACACGGGTTCACACTTTCTGCCTCTGTTAGCCAAGAAACAGAATTTATGACTAGATGGAACATGATAATGTTAGGAGATGAGATGGGAGTTTTCCAGGATCATTCACTGCAAAATGTTTATCAGTTTCCTAGTATGTGCTAGAGGCTGTGGGATGGGGTAGGGCTGCTTTGGTTTTCAAGCCTTTCAGCAATAATTTACTATTATTATTATTTACTTTTATCAAACAAATATTAGCTATCATTATTGGGCACTTACAGTATGGTAGGCACTGTTCTAAACACTTTACATAGATTAATTTAATTCTCACAACAAGACTAAGAAATAGGTTCTATTATTGTTCACATTTTATGATGGAGAAAACACAAGCACAGAGAAGTTGATAATTTGCCCAGGGTTGCCCATCAACTAAGTATCCTGTCCAGGTTTCAAACCCAGGCAGTCTGTGAGTGAACATGTATAGCTTACTGTGGGCCAAGCACTATGGCACGAGCTGTAAGCTAAGTGCTCCTATCATACTCATATGAGAAAACTGAAGCCCAGAGAGGTGAAGCATCTTACTCAGGGTTATGTGGTTGGGTAGCTGTGCAGAGGCCACAATCTCATGCGGGTCCTTCTAACCTGAAGGCTGTGTTTTTAACGGCTCTGTGAAGCTGCCCTTCCCATGGCAGCCCAGCTCAGGCCACATTCACTTTCTGGGGTGCAGAGAGGACCAAGGCTAGCTCCAGCCTTGGGCAGTTTCCCAGCACCAAGCTGTGCCCCCTCTTCATCCCTGGGTTTCTTCAGGAATTGGGATCCAAGGTGAGGACCAGCCTCTGGGGATAATGGTGGGGATACGCTGGAAGGATTTTAGGAAGCATCACAGGCTGCTGATCTTAGGGAATATCTGTGGTATCTTAGGACAGTTCAGAGATGGGGATATTTGAGCTGAGGTGGTGCCCTGTGAGTTCTGTGCCTGGAGGACACGTGGAGGGAAGGAGGAGGGAAGGAATTGCCGTGGCCTCTCCTGCTTTCCCCATGCTTCTTGTGATGTGCTGTGGTGCAGTTCGAATAGCCAAGTTAGCATGCATTGTCAGATTTTCTCTTTCCTACTCTTGTGATTCTTCCAATAATAACAATAATAGCAACAAATAGATTTTGGTAGTACTTCCCACTTTACAAAGCACTTTTCGTATGCATCATCTCCTTGAAGGCAGATAACAACCTTGTGAAATACCATTATTTTGCTCCTATTTTAACGATGAGGAAGTGGAAGTTCAGAGAGGTTCCTTATCCTGCCAGACGCCACACAGCTAGTAACTGTGCCAGAACCCAGTCCTAGTTGCTTGACTCTTCCCCGCTCTGCTGCACCGCCTCTCCAAACCATTTCCTAATTAGTCTATTTAACGGCTCTCTGTCAAGCTGGCTTCAGTTGCTCTTGCAAAAACAAGCTTGAGTGAAATCAAACGATTTTGCTGCTGAATGAAAACGTTTTCACGATGCTGTTTTCTAGGCCATCCTCACATATGGTTCTCTTGGCTCAGGAAGCCACTCCAGGTTTGGGGAGGGCTGCCGAGGCTGAGGAGGGGCGGGATGCCCTCCTTGTTACAGGCGAGTCAGTTAGCAATTCCAGAGCCTAGCAGCGTGCTCCCTCCAGGGTGGGTGGGTCGGTCTAGGGGAAGAGGAGGTGGAGGAAGCTTCCAGGGTGTAGTGACTGTCTCTGAGAAGATGCCCACAGCTGAAGGATGGCTGTTGCCCTACTGTTCCCAACACTGGGACCCTCTCTCCCAGTGTTTTTGGCACCTGAGTAACATAAAATACCCGAAGGCCCAAACTGGTTTGTTGAGTCAATGAAAATAAACGCGCACCCACTGTGTGCTGGCGATATGGCAGTTAATAAGGCAGCAGAACCCCTGGCCTGGTGGAATTTACTTTCTAGTGGGTGAGTCAACCAACAAAATAAATGATACAGCACGTTAGGAAGTGCTATGGAGAGAAAACAGAGAAAGGGTATGGGCGGGCTATGGGTGGGTATCCAGGGAACTGTTAGGTCACTTTTTTCCGTCTCAGACCCCTCCCGTCACAATGTGGTCATCATCTCAATTTCATGTGGGGTGCTGGTATCAAGGAAGGACCCACACCCTCCTCAGCCCCCGCAGCCTTCCCCAAACCTGAGGAAAAAATCTGCTTTTACTTCTGTCATTTTCTGTGGGGCACTTCTCTATCTTCTCCTGGGCTTGTGGCATCATGTTAGCTCTAGGTTTTTTGGGTATGTCTTCTTTATCAAATTGAGGAAATGCACCTCTGTTTCTAGTTTGCTGAGAGTTTTTGTCATGAATGGGTGTTGGGTTTTGTCAAATGCCTTTTCTGCATTGAGTGATATCATCGTGTGATTTTTCTTCTTTAGTCTGTTCATGTGATGGCTTACACTGACTGATTTTTGAATGTTGAACCAGCCTTGGATACCTAGAATAAATTCCATTGGTTGTGTTGTATAATTCTTTTTGTACATTATTGGATTCAATTTGCTAATATTTGTTGAGGATTTTTATATCTTTGTTCATGAGAGATATTAGTCTGTAGTTTTCCTTTCTTGTAATGTCTTTTTCTGATTTTGGTGTTAGGGTAATTCTGGTCTCGTAGAATGAGTTAGGAAGTTTGTGCTCTCTGCTTCTATTTTCTGGAAGAGATTTAAGAGAATTTGTATACTTTCTACCTTAAATGATTGTTAGGATTCATGGGCGAAACCTTCTGGATTTGGTGATTTCTTTTCTTGGGAGGTTATTAATTATTGATTCTATTTCTTTAATAGATATAGGGCTCTTCGGGGTATGTGTTTCTACTTATGTGAGTTTTGGCAGTTTGTTGACTACCCAGGAATTGGTCCATTTCATCTAGAATATCAAATTTATGGGTATTTCTTTATTATCCTTCTAATATCAGTAGGATCAATAGTGATGACTACTCTTTAATTTTTGATATTGGTAATTTGTGTCTTTTCTCTTTTTTTCATGGCTATTCTCACTAGAAGTTTGTCAATTTTACTGATCTTTTCAAAGAACCAGCATTAGGTTTAGTTAATTTTTTCTGTTTTCCTGTTTTCAAGTTCTTTGATTTCTACCCTAATTTTTCTTATTTCATTTTTTTTTCCTGCTTGCTTTCAGCTTAAATTGCTCTTCTTTCTCTAATTTCCTAATGTGGAAGCTTAGGTTATTGATTTTGGGTCTTTCTTGTTTTCTAACAGATGCATTTAATGCTATACGTTTACCTCTAAGCACTGCTTTTTCTGCATCTGACAAATTTTGATAAGTTATATTTTAATTTTAATTTAGTTCGAAATATTTAAAAATTTCTCTTGACTTCATTTTTACCCAGTGTTATTTAGAAATGTGTTTAATTTGCAAATATTTGAGAATTTTACAGCTATCTTAGATTTCTAGTTTAATTCTGTTGTGTCTGAGAACATACTTTGTTTGATTTCTATTCTTTTAAACTTAGGAAGGTGTGTTTTGTTGCTCAGAACGTGCCCCATCTTGGTGAACACCCCATGACAGCTTGAGAAGAATGGGTATTCTGCTGTTGCTGAATGGATTATGATGTCAGTTTTAGACTTAGATGAAAAGCACAGGGTTCCCCACCTTTCCCTCCTAGCCTGTAAGATGGTGCCTTCCCAGTAGGGAAGCGTTTGGCACGGCTGAGAGTTACACTAGGGTAACCTTTCAATGAGGCAAGCAACGAGCTTATAGGCAGCATCTGGAGGGCCAGAAGCAGAAGGATAGTTGGACAATGGGTCATAGACTAAAGTTACACAGGTGTTGGGAGTGGGAGGAACCAATGTAATTAAGGTCTTCCTGTATTCTCACACCTGTGCTTGGTACTTTACACATTATTTTGTGTAAGCTATACCAGTGCTCTCTAGAGTGGGCAACATTCAAGGGGTGGACAAAGTATCTCTTGGGTGACTGGAGCAAAATATTAGATCTTATATTTTTATTTTTGAATCCCATCCTTTTACTGTTTCTACTTCCGGGTGCATTTTTAAATGTATGTAACACATTAGTACAGAACTACAAAGTAGATAAAGACTAGTTCTTACTACCTCCACTGCTAAACCCCTGGTCTGAGCCACCATGATCTCTTACTAGGATTGTTGCAATGGCCTCACATCCAGTCTCCCTGCTTCTGCCCTTCCCACTGTGTGATCATACTGAGTGACCCTGTTACATGTAGATCAGGCCATGTCACCCCCCACTCTGGTTTCCTGTCTCACTCCAAGCAAAGCCAAGTTCTTACCACTTACCTTCTGTCCTACTACTCTCATCTCACTCCCAACCACCCAGTTATAAGCCCTGCTGCTCCTGCCTCAGAACTATGCTGTGCCCTCTGCCTGGAATGCTCTTCCTGAGGGCTATTTGACTTGTTTCCTCAATTTCTTCAAGACTTTTAAATTTACATCCTACTGCATTTCCTATTCCTCCTTTCTGCTTTATTTTTTTCTCTAAAATTTATAACTGTCAGACATATCATTTGCTTATTCATTTTTTTTTATTGATTATCTTCCTCCAACTAGAATTTAAGATGCACAAGGACAAGGTTTTGGCATGTTTTGGTCCTGCTCTACCTTATACATTCAACACATACATAGAAAGTCATCAATAAGTATCTGCTGAATACATGAAAGAATAAATATTTTAGGGGGTGTTAAACTTTGTTGACTGGTGGGATGCATAATGAAAATATTATGTAGCCTCAAAGAAGGGAGGTGAGGTCATGCCATTGGAAAGAAGCAGAGCTGAATTTCAAATCCAGGGCTTTCTAATGCCAAAGACTACTCTACCCCAAGTTGCTTCTAAGGAAGGGGGTGGGTATAAGAACAGAGGGAAGGAAGAAGGGACGAAGGGAAAGAGGGAAGGCAAGAGGGAGAATGAGGATGAGAATATGAATGAGAATGATAATTGAACTCAAACAAGAGAAATGGTCAGGGCCAAGGAGAGCAGATGGTAGCCATGTCCAGGAAGTCCTTTTGGAGCAAGAAATCATCTTCATTCCTCCAGGGCCTTTGCTGTCTGGTCTCTGGAATGTTTTGGGAGGCTGGGGTCGGGTGATGTCTTTATCTCACCTGAGTCCTCTGAAGTTGAGTCTCAGCTAAGTGGAGACAGATTCCTCATGTTCCCCCCTCCATGGTGGACCATTGTCATCTTTATTTGGAGGGTTGTCCTGAGTGAGTTAGATGCCAGTTGACATTGCAGTTCTGACTACAGAAAGAGAGAAAGCACTTGAAAGGCTTCTCTGCCATTGGAAGAGGAGTCACTGTCCTAAGCTTCCCCACCGAAAAAGAAGTATGTTCTAGCCTTAAAAATGGCAGTACACAGTAAAACAAAGGAAAGAGAGGTCTGGTTTGACCTCCCTCAGGTTTCCATCTATTCTTCAGTCCCTCTCCCTCACCCTGAGCATCATCTCTCCCTTCCCAGTCCGTCATCGACACCGTTTTGCTGCCTGCTGTCCGTGATGTGGTCCCCGCCTCTAGTTTTTGTGAGTGAGCTCCAGGTGTCTTTCTCTTCCTCCCTTTCAGTTGCTACCCTTGCTTATAGCATCTTCTATCTGACAGTCATGTACAAAACCCAGGAGTAGCAACAATTAGGAGGCCCTAGTGGGCACTGCCTGCATATCATGCTTGAGGGATGGTCACACCATCAACGGAAAGTGATGTCAGCAAGAAAAAAGAAAGCCAGAGCCGGGCAGTCTGATGAAATTTGAGCCACAGAAAGCCTTGGGACATTGAATTTTGTTACCGTAGAAGGAAAGTTTGGGAGGTGCCGATGAAGTATAATTAGAGTCTGACAGATCTGATCATGCTCTGACCCTCTCCCGGTGACTTCTACTCTAGGAAAGAAATATGGAACCCACCAAGGGAGGAACACCTCAGTGATGGGTTCCTGCTTTGAGGAATCAGGTGTGTTGTGTGTGGTAATTTCAGCAAAGACCATAACAAAAGAGAACTCAGATTATTTCTGAGAAGGAGGTCAACCTGGTGGACAAAAGTAGGCCAGATGGGGCTGGGGAAGTCCAGGAAAGTGAGAAAAATGTCAGAAATACGCCATCATGGAAACATCTGTTTACACGCTATTAAGAATGTTGGAAAAGCAGGAAATTCTGACTTTATTCCATAAAAATAAAGAAGAAAACTTTCTAGAACAGCACTGTCCAATAGAAATATAATGTGAACCACCTAGGTAATTTAAAATTTTCTAATAGCCAGGTTTAAAAAGTAAAAAAACAGATGAAGTTAATGTTAGTGATATATTTTATTTTACCCAATATATCCAAAATATTATAATTTCAACATGTCATCAATATAAACTATTAATGATTTTTATCCTGTTTTTTCCGTACTAAGTCTTTGAAATCTGGTGTGTATTTGACACCTACAGCCCATCTCAGTGCTGACTGGCCACATTTCTAGTGCCCAGTTGTTTCATGTGACTAATGGCTGCTGTATTAGACAACAAAGGTCTGGAAGATCCTATTTCCTTCTCTGAATTCCCATTCTTTTATGTCTTCATCATTATAAGCGTTCCCAGGTTTTGCTTCTTTTGTACTTGTGTGTCTAGTGTATATGTGCTCCCCTGTGGATTGGGTTAATTCAGGTCTTAGGTTTTGTCAGTGTAAGTGAATGTAAGTAATTTCAGGATGGGACCACATCCCTTTACTTCTGTATTCCTTGAGTCAAGCCCTGAGGGAGTGGGGGAGGTTGTGGAGAATGGATGGTGGATGCGACACAGAGAAAGACCTTATTATGTATCACTGTCTGATCTTAGGCTAAATCGCTTTACCTCTCTGTTTCTCTGTTTCCTTCTCCATTAAATGGGGACAGTGGGATCATTTATACCTGCCTCCAGGATTGTTGTGAGGATAAAGGAACACTGGATGTAAAGGACACTTGAAAAGGTAAAACCACCATGCACGTGTAAGGCAGGGTGTTTCTGTTAAGATCGTTGAAATCTGCTGGGTCCTCTCCCTGTCTTTGCATGAAGGTAACCTTGTTGGCTGCATGAAACCATGGAAATCATACTCATGAGAGTTATACTCATGTTGGGATTGGAGGGGTATGTTTGTATATGTGTTGGGGTGAGGGAAACAAATGGAATTGGATGTTAAAGTTCTTAGCACTGGGGAAGCCATGTCTGAGAAAAGTCCCCCCTGTGTCCCCCCCCGCCCCACTGTGTGTAAGACCATGTCAGAGAGCTCATCATCCAGCTGAGCTTTCTGCTCAGAGACGTCTTTAACGTAAACAAGGCTGGCAGTTAAAGCCATCAGAGGCAAATTTACCTTACCCAAGCGTTCATGCCTCCAAATTCCAAGAACCCTCTGTCCCTGCATTGTGTTATCATCCTGTACTTAGGAGAGGGCCTTTCCCTTGGGGAAACTCTGAGAAACATCTGGTCCTGTCCTCTCCTGAGTGAGTGCTCTCAGGGCATTTCTTTATTATTGTGGAGGCACTTGTTGCAAACGGTGTTTCACTTTGTTAGACAGTCTGTTTTTGCTTGGAATTAACACTGTGCTCATTCATCTGGGCTTTTGCTTTAGACAAATGTGGTGGGGTGGTGAGGTGGCGGGTGGGGTTGAGAACCTGCTTGTGCAGGAAGAGTTGGCGAATCTGATGTAAACCTTAGGAGCAACAGGGAGCTGCTCCTCTCTTGTCTATATTGCATGCTTGTGTGTAAGTGGCATTAGTGCCATCCTGCCACACCACTTCCCCCAGGAGGGACTCTCTCGGATACCTCTCTGGGATCTCACTTGTGTTCCTTCTCTCCTCTAGTTTGCCAGGTAGACTACTGCTAGATTATTGTTCCAAAATTGCTCCTCCTCTAAAATTTTCAATAGCTCTCTGTTGCCACTGGGTTAAATCTATTCCCTCTGGCTGGACTTCAGAGCCATCTACAGTTTGGTTCCTATTCACATTTTCTCAAGGCGGATTGACTTCCCTCCATTGAACAAACTTAGCCTGATCTTTCAGGCTAAGAGTACAGAAAGGTACTCTTTCTCTTCCAAAGAGTACCTCCCAGAGAGGGTGACCAGTAGGCTCAATTCACTGGGACTGGAGATTCCTGGATGCAGGACTTTCAGTGCTCAAACTGGCGAAGTCCTCGGTTCACTAGGAACAGTTGGTCATCTCCCTCCCACACCATCTCCGCTTATTAAAATTCTGCCCATTTTCAATTCCCTGTTGGGCATCTGAGCTCCAGCACTCATTGTCTGTACATTGATTTGGCAATGGCTGTTTCCATTGTCTTTTGTCATAGCTGTTTGTGTTCGTTTACTGTCTCCCCATCTAAAGTGTAAATAATTCAATGACAAGGATCATGTCTTATTCTTTGGATCCTTTAGAGCACCTGGCGCAGAGCCTTTTGCATGGTAGGTGTTCAGATCTTATGTGATGCATGAATGAATGAAGAATGAATTATATCCTTGAAGTGAGGGGATGCATAAAAACTACATTGATTGGTTTTTATTAATTTTTATCAACTACAAAATAGTAAATGTTCATTGTGTTTTTGCAGAAAATGTAGAAAAAATAGAAAAACACACATATATTGCTTGTAAACCCGCTATCCAGAAATAACTACTATTAATATCTTTTTGTCTATCCGTCCCATGTCTTCCCTCCCATTTTTCCATCCATCTATCCAACCATCATCCATCTGTCTATCTCTATATCTTTAAAAAAATACTTGGATCTTATAGTATATATTGTTTTGTAACCTGTTATTTCTCTTAAAAATATATTATGAACATTTTTCTCATGCAATTAATATTCTCTATTATCATAATTCTTAAAGGATATATATATATCTATATCTATATATCATATATTTATCCTTGTATATATCATCTATCTATAGGTCTATCATCTATCTATCTATCTATCTATCTATCTATCTATCTATCTATCTATCTATCGTTATATATATCTATCTTGTTCCACATTTGTTTCTTTTTTAACCAATCCCCCATTCTTGGACATTTAGCTTTATTTCAGAAATTTTGCTCTTGTGGCTCTATCTTTTTACCATCCCTGATTATTTCCTTAAGACAAATTCTTAGAGATAAAATTTCTGGGTCAAAGGCCTCTGAGTGATTTTAAAAGTCAGGGTGCAGCTTGTAGGTTGCAGGTTACCCCTGATAGAGGACGGGAGCTCCAGAGGTTAAACTTTGCTTAGATCTCAACCTTGCTCTTTTAGTGCTGTTCTAAGACTTGGGCAGTGGGGGTTTGAGGAGACTGAGTTCTATAGTAGGGCTGGGAAAACCCACGTGAGGCTGAGAGTTAACTCTATTGATGGTGGATCTGGATTCTGGGAGTCTGTGTAGACCTGAGATGACAATAGGAGGATGGTCAAAGCCAGGCAAGGGTTTGGGAAACAGGTGAGAGTGGTGTGAGGGGCTGGACTAGGTCAAATCAGGTCAAAGACCCTTGAATTTGGGGATATATTACACTAAACTCAAGGACCTTGAAATTGCCATAAATCCTACCTCAGGCAGGAAGCCTTTTACACTCGACCTATTGGAAATCAACGACTGATTTCTATGATGGGGCTCTCCCAGGGCCTGCAGGCTCAAAGAGCATCTCATATAAGCCCTGGAAAATCCTACTCTCTGGCTGATTTTTCCTAGCTCCAGCTTGTCTGAACTTAGCAAGTGATGGCAGAAGTGCGGGCTCACTGGGAGGCTACTCCTGCAGGTCACAAGCCTGGGGCAGATCAGGACTAATGAGTGTGGATGACCAGCCTTGGTGACTCCATTAGAAGAGAACTCCATCTGCCTTAAATGAGTTCAAGTCTCTTGATCTTGACAATTACATCCCAGGTTAGATGTCAAACTTTGGTGTAATATAATGTTGCTGGTTGTACTTGAGGAATTGTTGCAGACTGGGAATGTTCTAGAAAGTTGGAGACAGGCAATTATTCCTACTTTCAAAGTAGTCTATATGAACTTGTTTATAGATTCATGAGCTGGTTTAAAGCCCTGGGAAAAATTCCAAAATAGAGTATTTAAAAGATGGTTTGTGTAACCTTGGGAAAGCAAATAGTGATGACTAGGGATCATCATGTGCTGGACAAGGAGCAAGTCTTGTTCAGCTAACCTCAATCCCTTCTATGAGATAGGCATGGTGTATCCTAATTTCAGTAAGGCCTTGGAAAAGCATCTCAGGATAATGCTGGGCTCAAGGTAGAAGGCTTGGGGCTGGATCAGCAATTCATGGAATGATCTGCCCAGAGTACTTTTTAATGAAGCGTTCTTAAGCCAAAGACAGGTTTCTAGAGCTACATCGTTCTATTCTTGATCCTGCGTTGTTAACATTTCCTTTAATCAATGACAAAGAAAGAAATACGTAAGTGACATGAAGATGGGAGAGATAATGGGTATATTGGATGAAAGAATTCAGATCTCAAATGATTAGTTCAGGCTTGAAAAAATGAACTTAATTTATCAAAATGGTGGTTAATAGGGTCATATGCCTGGTTTTATCCTTGCATTAAAAAAGTAAAACAATTGCACAAGTGCAGGATGGGGAGGTTGGGCGTACTTGTACTTCAGAAGATATTAAGTGTCAACTTCAGTACGTGTCAGCTTGCGTGAATGGAACCACAGAACCTGTGAGGAAGCTGGAGAAAGTCTTTCTCACCGGCACTAGTTCTGCTCACCTAGAATAAGGTGACTCGTTCTGAGCACAGCACTTTGAGAGAGAGAAAAAAAAAAGGCAGAGAGTGTGCTGGAAGGGAAGGAACATGGCAACTTCCAAATCTGCCAGTGACAGGCTATGTGTACCTTTGGGAATGTGCTGAATCTCTTTGAGCCTCAGTTTCCTCATCAGTAACATGGGGCAATAAATAGTTACCTTTTCAAGTTTTGTGAGGATTGTGTAATTTGTGAACATTGCTTAGAACAGGCCCTTGTTCCAACTTGTTGCTTAGCAAATCTTGTTTTTGTTGTCCCTGCTAACAGGGGAGTGAATAAGATTCTAAGAAGAGGTGAAATTCATATCAGGTAAAGATTTGCAATCTGGTGAAGAATAGATTTGGAGACGTGTGAGATGGATATGTACTTCTTGCCAGACATTGGTCTGAGTGATTTACTTGGATTATCTCATTTGCCCTGTGAAGTAGGTACTATTTTTGTTGGCATTTTACAGATCAGGAAACTGAGGCTCAGGAAATCTATGTTTAGATCAAGCTAGTCAGGGACAGAGCTGGGGCTAGAACCTGATCTTCTGTCTCCCTGTCTGTGCTACCATGTTGCATCTCTTACTTCTAGAATATTGAAAATTGGCAGGGTGTTAAGAGGAAGTGTTTGTGGTAAATGGAGAGAACCATCTGAATTGGGAACCGGGAGAGTTGAGTCTAAAACCAGCCATTGACCCGCTGGGTCATATCTCTGCAGTCCTCCCATCTGCCTCCCACTATTCTCCACCATGTTTTCCTCAGCTGGGCCTTTAGGGCGTTTGGCTGGACAATCACTAATATTGATTGAAAAAAGTGGTGAGTCCAGGCTTTTCATTCCACCCTGTGAATGACCCGGAGCTAAGGGGCCAAGGTTGAGTTGGATGTGGAGTGTATTTATCATGGTTGGGAGGGCAGGGACTGGGTGGGGTTGGACTGTGTGAATGAATGCATTCCCAAAGACAGCCAGAAGCTGTCTGGCTTCGTGGTCTCACCCCGCTACCCTGGCTTCTGCTGAGCTGATTGCCTAGTGAAGAGGCCTGGACGGGCCTTTGAGAAACACTATCACCCTCCATACATTCACATCGGCAACAGAAAGCTACTTCTCTGGGATGGAGCATAACAAATGATCCATAGGAATATCATGGTGACCTTTTCAAAGGATTTTCTTGGGTCCCAGCCAGAGCCAGAGATGCAAATTGATGTGTCTCCTTAGTCTGCATCTTCATTTACTGAGTCATGTTCCTTCTGGGAGAAAGAGCAGGTTTGGGGTCTAACTCTAAATCATCTCCCTCCCAGGACTCACTGCTTGGGGTTTTTCCAGAAAAAGCTGTCTAATCCCTGACTCTTCCTCCATTCTAAAACTAGGAGCTTCAGTTTTTCTGTCACCTTTCATCCACTTTCCAGGCTCTAGGATTTGGCTCCTATTGTGTCTCCCACTCTGATGTATCCCTTATGCCTTCTGTATTTTTCCAAGTCTCACTCCGTAGTCTGCCACCCTCCGTGGATCTCCCCAGTTATTAAGCCCATGCAGACATATTGAACTATGAGTAACTGAAGGGCAGAGACACTGATCCCTGTGTCTAGAATGTACCTGACACTCTGAAGATGCTCAGTAGATACTGTTAAAAGATTGAATGAGAACCAATGAAGAGATCAACACCAGTCGGCACCATTTACTCCTTCTGTATTCCCTGGTTGTTTCGTGTTGGTGATTTGTTGATGCTGCCTTCAAGCTATGGGCTCAGAATCCAGAGGCCTGGATTCAAATCTCAACCCTTCCACTAACGTGGGCACATTAGTTAAATTATTTAAATTTCAGTTTCTTCAACACTGGAGGATATCTCATAGAGTTGTTGTGGGGTTTAAATGAGATTATGGACATAAAACTCTTAATAGCCACAAGAGCTCGAGAAATCCAAGCTAGCTCTAATGTATGTATCAGGAGGGCAGGACACTGCTTTATATTTCTACTGCTGATTTGGTGTTTAATTGGCCCTGAATAAATCCATTTTGAGTGCTTATTGGATAAGAACCCCAACATAGACAAAGAAAGCAAGCAAGGGCTCAGCAAAGGGGTCTAACACTTTTATAATAAAATGTGATATTATTTTCCTTGAATAGAATTGTGCTAGCTCGGGGGCTTAATAGCAGACATTATGGGTACAAAGAGAGAAATAGAGAAACATGAGGTCGGAGCCATCATTACATCAGTGCTCTCTGTTGTCTCTGGACGCGATGTTCCTAAACTGTGGCGCTGGTATTTGAAAGGTGAGTCACTCCAGCAGGGCACTGCTTTTAAAGATTATGATAGATGTTCTGAGAGGAACACTCAGAACCAGCCTCTGCTGCAGGGAGTTAAAAATGCCAAGTGCCTATTGCCTTTGCTTTCCCCCCAGGAAGCGGGGGATCAAATTACTAGAAAGATCAACTTCAAGCTCAGTCTCCTCAACTTGGATCAACCTCTGCTTTTGCATACGTGCTGCTGCTGCTGCTGTTTAGAAGCCTTTATCTTGGGCTAAAATATGCATATTGTGGAGCAGAGATATCTTACCACATCACTGAAAAGAAATCTCCATGCTAGTAAAGAGGGTTGGCAAGGGGGGCGGGGTCACAGCAGTGCTTTGACATCTAGAGGGGCTGTTTAGCTGGGGAGCTTTGTGTAGGCCTTCTGTGTACAGCCTGGTGTACCTGGAATGGAGGTGGGTGTAGGGGTGGGGGTGACCGGACCCCGTGCAGGCCGAGGCTACAGGAGAGAAGGAGGGCCTCCTCTAGGTCCCGTTCCTGGCTCTGGTATCTGAAGGTTGAGGGGCTGAGCAGCAAACAGTGGAGGAGGGAGCCCCAGAGCCAGAGAGGGGGCAAGTCAGGCTGCCATCAGCCTGCAGCCAACAGGCTGATTCATCAGGAACAGAATCAATTTCCCTACAAGAACTGCTGTGGATTTTCATGGGTGTCTGCAAAAGAATAATAACAACCCTTGAACTTGCATAATGCTTTGTGCTTCTGAAAATGCTCTGGAGTCCATGAGCTTCTCGGTTGCTCCCAGAAGCCCTGAGAGGTGGGGAGGGCAGGCAGAGATGCAGAGGGCCGAGGGGCCTGCACAAGGCCGCCAAGCTAGACCCCAAAGAACTAGACCTAATGCCTATTCCAATTTCTATAATTTGTTCATTCATTCATTCATTCATTTATTCATTCATTCATCAAATCTTTGGGCACATTTTTTGTGTCAGGCATTGAGTTAGGTTTAAGAAATATGGAGATCGGAGACTTGCCTTCAAATCATCCCACTAGCTTATGCGTTTAAATAAAACAGCTTTGTGATGTTTGCCCTTGAGTTTCTCTTGGGAAGAATCAGGTTTGGTGCCTTGCTGTAAGGTTCAAACGTTTCATTTTTTATTTCCTCAATCCGTGTTTTGTGGTGGCAGAAGAAGAGGCGAGCCCCATTTTTGAGCGAGCTTGCAAACCTTACCCCATTAACATGGGGCTGCTCTGTTTTCAGCATCTCCTTGAAACCAAAGAACTAGGGCCGTGATGTTCCCCCAATGATGTCTTTAGATGCCTGTCTGTCCCCAGATTATAAGTTTCTTAAAGGTTCTGGGGTCCTGCTTATCTTGGCAACCTGCTCTCATGGCCCCCACCACAATGGTAGGCACTCAGCCTATAATAGTCAGATTGAGCTGGAGTGGAGATATTGCTATTTATAAGTTGTTCGTGTCTCTGTGTGTGCATGTGTGCATGTGCGTGTGAGTATGTACGTGTTGGGTTGGTTTAATCTAAAATCCAAAAAAAAATTATCTACTTTTGTGGTTTTTTTTCAGGGATGCTAGAGAGATCCCTTTTCTAGAAATGTATCCCATTTCCTAGGCTGGCGTGCAGTGGTAATTTTTACCATTAGAGATGTACTTATTGGGCCGGCCCTGTAGCTTAGTGGTTAAGTGTGCGTGCTCCGCTACTGGCGGCCTGGGTTCGGATCCCGGGCGCGCACCGACGCACCGCTTCTCCGGCCATGCTGAGGCTGCGTCCAACATACAGCAACTAGAAGGATGTGCAACTATGACATACAACTATCTACTGGGGCTTTGGGAAAAAAAAAAAGGAGGAGAATTGGCAATAGATGTTAGCTCAGAGTCGGTTTTCCTCAGCAAAAAGAGGAGGATTAGCATGGATGTTAGCTCAGGGCTTATCTTCCTCACACACGCACAAAAAATAAATAAATAAATAAATAAAACTTTAAAAAAAAAGAAATGTACTTATTTATTGTAAGGATGAACATCTATAGTTCTGTCTACTTTAGTATGAATTAGTCAGTGGTCTTTTCTTTTAGCTCTAGGAGAAATTACAGTAGTGAGAGGTAGCCTGTAGCCCCTGGAGGTGAAGAGGAGATAAAAGAAGGCAGAGAAAGTGGAGAAAGCTGAGGCACTAAGACACACTGCTTCTTTGTAATTCAGCTGAGAGCTGACCTTTGTCCTGTCTTCCCAAGTAGATGGAAAGAGCTTCAGGAGCAGAGTATGCATTTCTCCCTAAGCAGCAGTTACTAAACAGCCAGAGCACAGAAGACACTGTGCCTGTGCACAGGACCTCAGGAAGAGCCATTGCTAAGTCTATGGGTTGCAGCCTTATGCAGGCATGATGGCCTTAGCAACTGTTGCTGTGAGAATGAATCGTGAGGGGTCCACATGCGGGCAGAGAGGCTCACCTCTGATATCGCATCCCCCTAGCCTGCACTGATATTGTTTAGGACCCTTTAGGGGGAGAAACCCTGTTCTGCAGTGAAAAGTACATCTGTAGGCTTTGGATGGAGCCAGCCAGACCTGGGTTTGATCCTAGCTTGGGGGTACTTTATAGTTTCATGACCTCGACTGAATGATTTAACCTCTGTGATCACCAGAGGTAAAAACAACACTGACCTTGTCTATGTGATGGGAGTATTAAATGAGATGACATGTATGCAGGGCCTGTTACTAACTTATAATTAATGCACCTGGCAAGTTAGGTTTCTCTTTCAATTTTTTGTAGTTAATAAACAAAAAAAATCTACCTTTAAGGTATTCAGTTTAGAAATTCTTTCTCCAGAACGGGTGGAGTACAAGTTCAAGAGTCAGTGAAGAACATCAGGAAAGAGGAGGGCTCCCAGAGGGGGCTGTCCCCCTGCCGCTGGATTTTCACGTGGTTCTCCTGCCTGGTGAATGTCTGCGGGCAGGGGGCCTGGCTGCTCCGAGGAAGCTGTGCCACTGCATTGTTCTTGGCACTTACACCAAGCCATTCAGGGCTTTCAAAAAATTGGCTTAGGAAATAGTTTGAAAGTTATTACTTGGGATTCAGCAAACTCCAGGTGGTTTTTGAGAGCTGCCCCCAAGTGCAGCCAGAGGTGCATCCTCAGCTGTTCACTTTCGGGACTTTCATTATTTTTCATGTTTATTTCTGGCTGGAGCCAGAGCTGGGGTATTCATGAGCTCTCATGTCTGTTTTTTTTTTTTTTTTTTTTTTTTTTAACAGATCCCTTTGTTTCTCCTGGAGAGAAAGAAGCTTGCTCCCCAATCCCCTCTGCCACACCATAGGGTTCAAGGAAACTGGCCCTTGTAATTGTAAATTACCCAGGAAAGAAACAAAGCCCTTGGCTCGCTTCCTGGCTGAGGCTCCAAGATCAGCAGTGATAGCGGAAATTAATCGAAGCTGCTGCTGAGCTCCTGGCCTGTTGATGGCTGCTGAGATGAAAAGGCAGCAGTTGAAGTCAGCTTTAGGGATGAGCGTTCCGATAAGGATTTCTGTTTGGATAGTTATTACACATGCCATAGGCTTGAGCCAGGCCTCAGGTTTCTTGAAACCAGTTCTGATTTGCTCACTAATAACTAGTTTCCTTTTCTTTCAAAATGTGGCCTTTTTCCCTCTAATCTGACTGCTCCCTCCTCCAAGAAAAAAATACAGCCCTCCAAACACAATACTGTAGTAGCCCCAAGTGAAGTCAAATGCCTCTCTCGCTCTTTTTCCTTCTTTTTCGTAGCAGGATGAGGCTTGGTTGAACTCATTTTCTCTTTCATCTCAGCTCATCCCCTTGGGCCGGTGTTAAACAGCTGTCATCCTTGGGCTGCCCGGGAATCCACTTATGAAACAAACCAGCCAGCCTTCTTAATTGTCCTCCTGCGATTGGACTAAATTCGTCGTCCTGATTTTTGAATGCTTGAGTTCTTGGGCCTGAGGCCTGAGTGTCACTGCTGAACATGGCCAGTCATTTGCTCTCAGCCAGACCCTCTTGTGAATTGATTGGATGGAGTTCAGAAGGCCTGGTGGTGGGGTCTGACTTCAAACGTGGAAGAAGGAAAAGGAATAAGGCCACAGGAGTTGGGGTGAGCTTGTTGAAAACAAAGTGATTTCTTGTTCAGATGGAAGTGAAATTTTCTTCTTAACGTTCCAGTGTCTTCCTGGGAGAAATAAACATTCAAGTGGAAAGGACACACTCTAGAGGGGGCATGCATGTACCCAACCACAGTCCATCATGGCGCACGTACACGTGTTTTGTTGCATGTGAGGGCTGTGTTTTAGAGAGCACAGTGACACCTCATTGTTCTATGAAGACTTAGAAATATATTTTAAATTGACATTGATGAATTTAACATTCATGGTTTTGGATTTTATTGTTGGCATCCCAAAAGAGCTATGGCATTATAGTAATTTTTTATGACCTTGATAATTTTGTGGTTTATTTGATTAAATAGTTGTTATGTTCTCTATTTGGGGAATGAGTCCTTCTGAAGTCTGTTTCCCTTATACTCTTTGCAGGTGAACTTTTTCTTTTCCTTTCAACATGTTCCATCTCTGAGTCCTCCTTTGCCTTTTTCAATTGGAAACTTGATTTAGTTATTCGTTGTCTTTCTTGCTCAGTGTTCAGACTTTTAATGTGATGACTTTTTCTTTGTTCACAAGTCACCCACACATCCATGACATTTTACACAGATCCAACCCAGGCACTCTCCAGAAACAGGTTCTTGATTCATCTTAAAGCAGCAATTCAAGGCTGTAGCCTCTTATAAACACCTGGTAATGTCAGAGGAACTTGGGAATAGATGAGACTAGTTTTCGCCCACTTGCTCTTTCTTTCTGGAAAGACTTTACATGTCCGCTTGAGGATACTGTGGCCAAATTGCTTTATTTGTAGCTTCCTTGTGACAGATCTTCATGAGTTCCATGTTGTCACTCTCTCTTGGGATCTCAGAGCAGAAGAATGGATGCAAAGGCTCTGAGACAGACACATGTATGAGTGTATATAGATGGAAACTATCAGAAGCGTTGAAAAATGAAATGGATTTTAGGTCACAGTTCAGGAAAATCCTCACTTTCTGCAAATTTGAAATCACATGGAGAACAGTGCATGGTTCAGAACTGATGGCAACTTCTTGTCTTCCCCTGAGACTCACAGCCCAGAACCCAAGGTCTGAAGATAAAGAGGGAGTTCCTTGACAGTATGCAGCTTCCCTGCAAACACCCACAGCCTGTTCAGCTGACTCTCCTACTTCTGCCTCCCAATAGTGGCAGCCAGAAGTGAAGCAAGGGGAGTCTAAGACACCTGCTGTAGAGATGAATATCTCAGGGTTCTCTGGTGGGCTCTGCTGACCATTCACACATCTGACACTCTACAAGTCGTTAGAAAATCTGAGGAAGCCGTTGGCCATGGCTGGATCCAAACTCATATACATATATAACTTCAGAATCTAGCAGCGTGTGCTCAGTACAGGCGTCATTGCTTTAATCTCAACTACAAGCCGCTGCAGGGCCATGTGGACCTGGATCCTCTGTATCTGAGAGATGTCAGGACACTGGGGACAAGTGAAAAGACCATCTTTGTTCTGTCTCTCTGAAGGCCTGAAACAGGTAGAGCAGAAGCCATGTTTGAGGAATAGTCAACAGGGGTCTTCCAAATAGTTCAGACAAATGGATTGAATCTTTTCTGAGTTTTTCTGGCATGGTCACGTAGAAGTTCACCACCTCATGGCAAATTCTCAGGCCTATGTTTATTATTGGCTCCAACTCTCTGATGAGGCTGACCATATTGCCCAGTTCTGGATTTTCCTGAATTTCCTTCTTCTAGGAGAACTGAAAGGACTCTGGGCAGATGAAGAACCTTTTATCAGTCTCCATCATCAAAGAGGCAAGGCACCTTAGACAGGTGCTGTGTCCATACCTTATGGAGTAGGGCTCACAAAGTAGTCCCGTAAGGGGCAGATCAGTGCTTTTTGGAGTTTAGCTAGAGATGCTCTTAAGTTGAGGCCCTCTCCTCAGGCATCTGACTGAAGGCTCCCAGTGCATCTGGAGGGATCTTGAGTCACTTCTCTTTCATTGAGAGAGGTGAGATCACACCTTCCTCCTACATCCTGGCACACCCATTTCTCTCATTTGATTGTATTTCCATTAAAAAGCCAATCAAAATGAGACAGGGAATTCACCCATATATGTAGGACTCCAGGATTTCTGGACAGTACTTTGCAGGTTCTGTGTTTATTCAACTATCAAAGAAAATTCTACTTGGTACCTCCTTTGTGTAGGAAGTATGTAAGGAGATACAATGTGTTTAATGGTGAAGTGCAAAGACTTGGACCACAAAATGGTAGTTATTACTTTTTACAAGATGGAAAGTAGTTCCTTTAGTTTGTGTATAGAATTTCTTTCTTAGCATGATCAAAAAATGCAAAGTGGTATGTATTTAAAATTTTGCAACACATACTAAGAAAGATGAACTAGGCAATATTTTCATTACATAAAACTGAAACGGTCAACATTAATTACAACAAATTCCTTCAAAAAATATGCCTGTACTATGTAGTCCTAGAAATTTGTGGGACCATTTCTCCTCACTCATATATTACTGAGTCATATAATTAATTCATAATTTTGTATCCTTTGATAAAATGAAGGCTTCTCAGGAGTAGGAAATTATCTGGATCAGATGATGATCATATACAATAATACCTAGGACCCTCTGCTTTGTCTCACCTACTCCTGCTGTTTACTGCTTCAATGCTACTGCCTCTGGAAAGTCTTATCTGATCTCTCAGATTGAGGATTACCTTATTTATATTCTCAAAGCCTGGACGTGGTCTTTCACAGCACATAAGAAATTGTATTAAGTGCTCCTCTTGTTGCTTGCTTAGCACCTGTCTTCCAGGTAACTTCCATAATGGTGTGGACCCCCCGGTTCCTTCTCAGGAACAAATCTCATCTTCAAGGTCACACATAGTGCATTGCTCCATGAAAGATCAATGGATTAATGTGCATTGCACAGAGGCTTTATAAAGGAAGGACATTTACTATTTTTTGTTGCCTTGTTTCAAGGAAGGAAAGTGGTTTGTGTGGAGAAATGATGGTGTAGAAGGGGTGAGGTTCTGGGATTTGAGGGCTTAATTTTCTTCCAGGATCTTGTCAACTGATTGACAGAACAAAGTTTACCTTTCCTTCCATGCAATAATAGTAGCTTCTTATCTTGAGGATGTCAGTTTCAAAGTGTAAATTAAAGCCTTTCCTTTTTTAATCGTTAGAAAACGATGCCAGCATTCACCACCCAACCATCATAACAGTACACCTGGCCTCCATGGTCCTCATGGGCATATTTACCTCATTGTATATCCACAGACACCTGGAGCAGAGGCCTCTGAGGTCCAGGGCCAGCGTTTTGTCATTGGTTTGCTCTTCCTTCCCTTCTGCACATTAGTTAAGACAGCAGATCCATGTCTATGAAAAGGTGTTCACTTGCAGTTTAAACCATGTGATTCCTATGACTTTGGGTGTAGACAGTGACATAGTGCACATGTAGTGTAGAGATGTGGGAATCCTGAAGCCAGGAGAGATAGAGTTGCCTCTCACTGATCGGGAGTTTCCAGTGTTGGCCCCCTCTCCCTCAGCCCTCTGTCCCTAATGAGGGACAACTGGAGATCCAGTCACACTAGAGGAGGCCTCTTTATGCAGACAAGGTCAGCCTCTGAGATTCCAAAAAGAAATGATTCTCAGCCGAGGAGGCTGAGTGAGGGCTGACTGGAAGGGGAAGAAATGTCCCTTGACCAAATAATTTTTTTTTATTACAAATTTTGGGACTCCATGAAGAGCACAGTTCTTAGTAATGAATGTGTCCTCTTCACAGTCTGTGCAAAATAACAGTGGGGGCCAGGATGAGGTCAGCCTACACCTCTGGGACTGACTTCATGTTTGAGGTTCTTAGCACACAGTGCCAGGAGTACTGTTGGATGTAAGGATAGGAAACAGAAGTGGCTGGACCTGCTCAGCATTTACCATCATTCCTGAAACCCAAGAGGATGGGGCAAGAACATTTTTGGAGGACTTCTTTAAAAGATGAGAGTCTGTTGCATAGGGGGGAAAACAGCATGTTTATAAGAATAGAGGAAACAGAAGGACCACTTGCATTGATAGTCATCTGAGTAGTCACTGATTTCATCATGCATTTCTGTTTTGCAGGCTATGCAGCATCCATATAATCTCCTTTTTTCTGTGCCCCATTCTGGTGTTCTATTTTCCTTCCTGATTTTCCAAGTTTCCTTCTTTGATCATTTCCTTTTTGTTTAAAGAGCTTCCCTTAGCCATTCTTTTAGAATAGGTCTGCTGGTGACAAATTTTCTTAGTTTTCTTTCATTTGAGAATGTTTTGATTTACCCTTTCATTGATGAAGGATATTTTTGCTGGGTATAGAATTCTGGGTTGACAGTTCTTTTCTTTCAGCACTTGAAAAACATTTTGCCACTTCTTTCTGGCATCCTCATTTCTGGTGAGAAATTCGCTGTCATTCAAACGGTTTTTCCCTAGGTAAGGTGTTGTTTCTCTCTTGCACCTTTCTAGATTTTTTCTTTGTCTTTGGTTTTCAGAAGTTTGAATGTGACGTATGTCCTCATGGATTTCTTTGGGTTTATCCTTTGGGGATTTGCTAAGCTTTTTGAAGCTTTAGATTGGTATCTTTTGCCAAATTTGCAAAAATTTCAGTCATTATTATTTTTTGTGGTTAAAATACGTTTTTAATAAAAAATTCAATGATTATAAAGGATATGTTAATAATTGCTGCCTCCCTATCACCCCACACACATATACACTCCTATCGAATCCCACCTTCCTTTGGTAACCAATAGTTACACTTTGGTGTGTTTCTTTTTTTTCCTCAGCTTAACTGAGGTATAATTGGTATACAAAAAACTGCACCTAATTAATGTTTGCAGTTTGTTGAGTTTGGGCATATGTATACACTCATGGTACGTCACCACAATCCAGATAATAAACATATCCATCACCTCCAAAAGTTTCCTGTGTCTCTTGTTTTTTGTGGTAAGAATGGTTAACATATAGTCTGCCATATTTACAAATGTTTAAATCCACAATACCTTATCATTAACTATGGGCACTATGTTGTTCAGCAGGTCTCTGGAACTTAGTCCTCTTGTATAACTGTATCTTTATACCAATTAACAACAAGTCTCTATATCCCCCTTCCCCCATTCCCTGGTAACCACCATTCTATTGTCTAGTTCTGTATGTTTGACTATTTGAGATGCCTCACATAAGAAGAATCATGCAGTATTTGTCCTTCTGTGACTGACTTATTTCACTTAGCCTAATGTCTTCCAGGTCCATTCATGTTGTTGCAAATGGTAGGATTTCCTTCTTTTTTTAAGGTTGAATAATATTCTGTTATATGTATTTGCCGTGTTTTCTTTATCCTTTCATCTGCCATTGGGCATTTGGGTTGTTTCCATATTTTGGCTATTGTGAATCATACTGCAATGAATATGGGAGTGCAGATACCTCTTTGAGATCCTGATTTCAATTCTTTCGGATATATACCCAGAAGTGGGGTTGTTGGATCATATGATAGTTCTGTTTTAATTTTTTGAGGAACCTCCATACTGTTTTCCATAGTGGGCTGCACCATTTTACATTCCCACCAGCAGTGTACAAGGGTTTCAATTTCTCCACAACTTTACCAACACTTATCTTTTCATTTTTATTAAGCATCCACCATATCTTAACAAGTGATGTTGGGAATGCAAGTCTTCTTTGTTCAAATGGTCTCTCCAATCAAGGGTCTCATGGTCCAGGGTGGGGAGGTAAGCTGAATGCTTGAATGATATAGTAGAAGGCAGGTGGGAGATGTGCTGTGAGAGGCAGTCACCTTGTGCTAGGGGTGACAAGATGGATAACCATGAGGGTGAAGGGTGTCAGGAGGTGGGTGCCCTATAACTGTACCCAAGAAATTCTCTTTAATAAGTTGGTGTTACTGAGAGTGGGATCTCAGGACAGCATGTGGCCTGGGAAACATAGGAATTCTTCCTGATCTGTACAGATATGGACACGGAGGCTTGGAAGAGAGGTTAGGAACAGGAAAATGAAAAGCACCCTTTGTTCAGGCATAAGTTTAAAGGCTAGGGCTCCAAGAAAAAGATTTCAGAATGGGCTTCCCTATCATTCATTGATAATGATGATGATGATGATTATGCTAATAATAGTCAGCTCCAATAATGACGCTTTGGACTTTATGCATTTTATCACCTCATTCGATCCTCCCAACACTGTGAGATGGGTATTATCATCTCCATATTACAAGTTAAGAAGCCAGCTCTTAAAAACTTGATGGACCTGTGCATAGTGGCTGGCAAGAGAGTGATGGAGCAGCCTTGTCACTCCAGAGCTCTCTCCCCTTTCCCTACCATTGCTCTGCCCTCTAAAACTGATCCTCTAAAACAGTCTCTTTAAAAAAAACCCAGAAAACAGAACACTGAAAATGTGTAGACTGTCAGAGATATCTTTGCCCTCCCTCCCTTATGTCACCCTTGGGCCTCTTCATACGCTGGGCCTGCTTGGGTGATATTTACACCAATGCATCCTGTTGAATGAGATTCCTAGCTTGTAATAGTAATTTTTCTATTGTAATAATGGCAATTATTATTAATTATAATAATGCTGTGTTTTGTTAAGATACAAAGCATATGCTGAGAATAGTGAAATGTTTGCTTTTTGTTTTATAATTCTCATAACAGTTCTATGAAGAACATATTATCTCCGCTGTTACAGATGAAGGAGCTGAAGGCTAGAGACATTGAGTGACTTGCCTAAAACAATCTAGCTAATAAGGGGCAAAACCAGGATCTGAAACCAGGTCTCTCTGATTCCAAAGCCCAAGCTTTAACCCCCAAACCTCATTTTCTCCGACATTCATGTTTTCTAATGCTGGGTTTGCAAAATCTGGACTCTGCCTGCACTCCCAGAATGCATCATGAACACCAAGAGGTGAAGGACAAGCAGAATCTTCTTTCCACAATTTCCCTCTTGCCTTTGGCCACTCTGCAGGCTGCTGGTTTGGTGTTACCTGCCTGGGACCCATCTTCAAACTGTGCTGCCCAAGACGTGAGTGCTGTATTAACGCTGAAGACCCGTTGTTCATCTCACAGGTGTTAATCAATGGCAAATTAGAACAGAATTGATATATACATATGACATGCACATTAATTCCCAATGTGTTTATTGTAATTAGTGCTATTACAATGAATACCAAAGGAATCAGGGAATGATTAACTACACTTAGTATTTGTTATGGTTTGTTTAAAAAAGTTCAATGTAAAATTAGTTGAGATCTGAGGAGTGATGTTTCATTTGCATGGTGAACATGGCTGCAAGCCTTGGATTTTGTGAGTTGGGAGGTTTCAAGGGGATTTCCCGTGCAAGATTTTACAGAAAACTGAGTTAATGAGGCTATCATCCTCAATTAATGATGTGGTTTTCCTTTTTAATCGTTTGTATCTCCCAGCTGTTCCCTATTGTCACACCTATATTAAAAAGCCTGCCAACTCAGAAAAATGAAAATGGAGATAAAAAAGTAGACTCTAAACCATCTAAAAAGATCAGTATATACTTTGAAAAGACACATGCTGTGTTAGCCAAGAGGTGGGCAATTCATAGTCATTGACATCTACTGTGTTTGGGCACCTTCGTTTGTGTGATCTTCATTTAATCCTCAGGATGACTGCGAGGCAAGTATTACATTGAGAAGACCTAGGGTCAGAGAAGTTTACTTGCTCAAAGTTACACAACTGCTGGGTGGGGATGCAGGGATTTGATTCTAAGTCTGTGTGAATTCAAATCCATGCTTGCTCCACTCAGAGTGGTGTACTTCCTCCATAGTGGCTGAAGGCCTAAACTGATGAAGCCAGGGGTGTGATTTGCAGGGAAATTTGCTCCATTGTCCTGTGGCTCAGTCTGAACCCCTCATTTGGCTGGCCATGCCCCAGATGGGTAGAGTTGGTCATAAAAGAGACAGGAGGAAAGAGAATGGTTGATTTAGGACAAACTCGACTCTGCCAATGGACCAGCAGCTCAAAGTGTTTGTCCTGTGTGACTTTTGTTTTCAAAGGATGGGCTTCTGAAGAGGTAATAGGTCATACTGACGAGTCCATTCAACAAACACTTGTTGAATTCTTCCCAGCCCTAGTGAGACAGATAAACAGCACAGTCATATGTGCAAATAGCTTATATGGTAAGGGAGTAAATAGACACACAGCTACTTCCAAAGTGCTGTGAGAAGTCTATGATAGATATATGAGGTTCTTGGAGAATCAGTGAAGGGTGCTAACCTAACTTATAGATTGTAGGGTGGTAAGCAATGTTTCCCATATGTGGTGTATTGGTTGAACCTTGAAGGTTATCGAATGCCTACTCAGAATAAGATATTGTGCTACCTCAAGAAAGCATGGGAACCCAGGAAACTCCAAGGCCACAAGCGTGGGAATTTGTAGCCCCTTCTTCCAGATCTCCATCAATAGGGTAACTGGATTCCTAACAGATCCCCTGGAGAGAGAATCTGGTGTTCTCAGTAGTGGTTAGGTGTCCCCCATTAAACCAATCTGCTGTGGCCAAAGGGGCAGGGTCATAAAGCAAAAACATGACTGTGAGGAGGCCACCACGTATGTGGTCCAGGCCATTCACAGGGAAGGGAGACCTGGGTATCCAACATATCTACTGCAGTTAGTTTTTGTGTAACCTGGAGAGTTGTGAATTTCCTTCTTGTTTTCCAACTCTGAGGAGATCACTGATGAGTCAAACATGGTTACTGAGCACTTACCATGTACCTTACTCTGCGTAAGGTATGATGTGTGTGTGTGTGCACATGCGCACGTGCACAGTAGTCACAGAGAAGCATATTTCAGGGACTTTGTCCTTTAGGAGGTTACAGTGCAAGGCCAGAACAAGACCGAGAGATGTTTTTTCAATTTGGACGTGATTGTGACTTCTGCATCAGCTGTTTTCTTAGTTCCTTTTCTGCCAAGCTATTTATATATACCTCATATTTCATGCTCCTTAAAAGTTGGGACATCTTTGGCTCAAGTGTTCAATCTTAAGGGTGGATTTTAAATGGGAGCATATGAAATACTGTAGAGTTTAGTGAGTGCTTATTGTATGTCAATAACTCAACAAATTCAGTATTTCTTCCTTCTCATTGATTCCTCCCAGCCCCCTAAGCAGTAGGCACTAGGATTATCCATATCTCACAAATGAGGGAGAGAGGGCCTTAGAAAGAGGAGGTAATTATCTCAAGATTACACACCTAGTGTGAGCTGAACAAAACATTTGACCTCAACTTTGCTAAACCCAACGCCAGCACTGCTCACTACTATACTGTCTTGGCTTTTGCTTTTTGTAGAATTTAGGAAATTATTTTTCTTATTTTTCAAGTATTTGATATTTTCTATTTTCTTTCTTTGATTTCCACATAGAAAGATTTTCTTTTTACGTTTCATTTTTTAAAACCATAATCTCATTGGTATTTCCTGAGCCTGTACTGTCTAATTCTAGATACCTTGCAAAACAATGGAATTAAATATTGTTCTTTGAAAATCAAAAAAATGATAAAAATTAAATTATTAAATGCTCTGTAACTTTATTTTGTCTTGATGAGCATCACACACAATTTTTATGCAATATGTTTGAAAATGTGTTCAAAGGCAAAGTGTGTGTAATATAAGCTAGTGGGTCGTACTGACCTACAAGAATCGTTTGGAAGGCAAAATTTCAGAATATTTTATAGTTTTGAAAAAATTCCCAAGGACAAGAATGACCTTTTTGTAAATGTTTGGAGCAAGGATATCAAGGAAGTTCCTTTAGAGCGATGGAAGACAGGGAGAAAGCAGAGCACCTCAGTTCCCATGTTAATTTTGTCTTTGTGTGAAGGAAAATGATCTTTGGACTCAACAGTGTAGAGCGAACATGTGTAAATGAACATGGATAAATGAAAAAAGCCACGTAAGGCGTGTGAAGAGACTGATAGACTATCACATTGCTCTAAATAAATCAAGTCTTCTACCATGGAGGAATTTTATGCCAGGGCTCTGGAAGATATTACCTAGGGGATCACTTGCTAAAGACTCTGAGGAACCTCAAGAATGAGACAGACAGATGTCAGTTGATGGCTGTCACAACCCTAGATCAGTGAGCTTGAAAATGTCCAAGGACAAGATTTTAGAAGGGGATATTAAAATAATGAGGAGGAGGTGATGATCACTGGGATGTTGTGAGGGTTTGATGCAAGAAAGTCATGCTAGCATGAATCTTGCTTCTTTTGTAAGAGTCACTAATCTATTAGGTGGGAAAAAAATATAATGAGGGGAAAAGATCTCAGCAACGTTTGTGAACAACTTCTTATTTATTTATTTTTTTTTGTGAGGAAGATCAGCCCTGAGCTAACATCCATGCTAATCCTCCTCTTTTTGCTGAGGAAGACCGGCTCTGAGCTAACATCCACTGCCAATCCTCCTCCTTTTTTTCCCCAAAGCCCCAGCAGATAGTTGTATGTCATAGTTGTACATCCTTCTAGTTGCTGTATGTGGGACGTGGCCTCACCATGACCGGAGAAGTGGTGTCTCGGTGCGCGCCCGGGGTTCCGAACCCTGGACCGCCAGTAGCGGAGCGCGCGCACTTAACCACTAAGGCACGGGGCCGGCCCCTGTGAACAACTTCTTTGTGATATGTTCATGATCAATATCGATATATATTTGTGTGTAAGGGAAACTAGATGGATTAATAACTGGTCAAAGGACCATTCTCAAAGGATACTGAGCCTGGTTGAAAGTTAACCTGGAGATAGTCTCCTAGTAGCTTGCTGTAAGGGGCTGCCCTTGGTCCTGCCCTCCAGTCTGCCTAAGAGATGCCGGCATAGTTTCTCTCAGGTTGGGAAGCTATTGATGGCAAATTCATCCAATGTGCAAATAATACAAAGACAGGAGGGACAGTGAATACTAAGACAGAAACAGGATAGAAAATGATATTTATAGACCAGAGATCTGGGCCAAGACTAACAGAACAAAATGTAGCAGGGATAAATGTAAAGTTCTACAAATCCCAAAATTAAACTGTACAAAATCGGATGAGGGAGATCTTTCAGAGAATTAGTAGCATGAGTGAAATCTTATTAAATGGCTTGGGAAACAGTAAGCTGAAGGTTCACTATAAGTCAACTCTGATATAATAAGCCAAAAAAGCTCATGAAACCTTAATCTATGTTAATAGATGTATAGTCGAGAATGAAAATGGGGATGATTTCTTTGTACTCTGCACTTTTTAGTTTAGAATATTATGTTTATAATATTTTAGTTTGAATAATTTTTCTGTTTTGGTGGATACATAGTAGGATATGGACAGGTTGGGAGACAGGTAGGAGAGGGAGACCCCGATGACAAGAAGACTTCAAACCATGTCATATAAAGGATGTTTGAAGAAACAGGGGATTATTAATATGAAAAGATAAAGAAAAGGCAAAGAAGAGACATGATTCGCAGCCTTTAGATATAGGAAAGGATGTCCAGTACAAGAGATATTAGGATTGCTAAATATAGTATCAAATTGCACAACTGGTACTAATCTGTGGCAGCCACAGGGAGACAGATTTGGGTTCAAAATAATGAATAAATTCCTAATAGGATTGCCTGGTCATCAGATGAGTTTTCTTGGGAGGTATTGAAATTTCTGTTACGGGAAGTTAGTCCTAGGCTGGAAGACATTGTATGGTGAATCTCAAGAGACATTCCTGTAGATTGCTGGTGTATCCTGTGACGGGGAGACTAAGCATTTGAGTGACAGGAGTTCTCACCAACCTACAGGAGATATGCTAGCCTGTAATGAGGGAGACTAGTTAGGAGGCTGTTGCTACTGTCCTGCTGAAACAAAACTTGGTGTCTGGTTGGATGTAAGCGTTAAGTAGATGCAGAAGAGTCTAGGATATATTCATTGCTCCAAAGACCTTGTAAAGCACAGTGAGTGGATAAGATATGGCTGTAGTTTACTGTGTGACCTGGGGCAGATCATTCAATGGCTGTGGTCTTTAGTTTCCTCAACTGTGAAATGAGAGGCTAGAATCAGGATACCTTTCATTCATGACATTCTGTGATGAAAACAAGCTGTAATAATCCCATCTTGGGGAAAGTACATTTACAGCCATGTGGCTACCTACTTAAATAGTGTGATATAAGGAGGAAAGTGGAGGTGGCTCCTGTCCAGATACATTCTGTTATGTTCTCCTGCAATAACTTTATGCAGTGACTGGAATTTCACCATTTGGGTTTTATTCAATTGAATTAAGTCCTTGTCCTCTCTCTTAAAAAAATGTAGAAATGCTTATGGAAGGGCCACATTTTAAACCATGGTTACCAGTTTAGTTCTAGACGGAATTAGGGTTTTGGTTAGTTTCCTCTAAAAGCTCCAGCTAAACACAGGGTCTTAAGAAATTTTTGGTGTTAAGGAAAGGAAAGATCCTTATGGAGCATGGGGTGGTGTTTGAATTGCAAAGTTGAGTAAGCTGCTACAGTTTACAAACTTAGGGGATGGGGAATCACCATTGAGCGTAAGCCTTGTTTAAAAAAAATGGAAGGACTTCAAGGACACAATTAAATCATTTCAGTTTTGCTGTGGGCTAGGCCTGCCCTCTGGCTGGATCACAGATTCATTTAGCTTCTCTATTCCATTTCTTTGAGAAGAAGAACTCAAGGATATTAGGTGTGTTCCATTGTGACTGTTATATCTGCTCAGTGATTGAAATATGACTTCCTTTCACCAGCACTTGATTCCGTTAAATGGAGCTAATTACTCTCATCTGAATATTTCATGTTAGAAATAAAAGATCATAGAGTGGTCTGAAGCAGTGTATAATAATGAAGTTACTGTTGGGTTTCAGAGAGTTACTGTGGACTTAAAATAGCTTATATATTTTCCATATATATATATTTTCCGTATATCTTCAATGCCTGTAGACACCTGTTTGTCTTTGGCTATTTAACAACCTTGGAAAGAGTTTGCTGGTGGAATTCAGTGAGGGTTTTAAGAAAAAAAACTTGTGTGGAAATGGGAACTTTGGCTCCAAAAATAATTTGTTAAACTCTTTCCAGTAATTAACCATTCAAGTAGAAGCATGTCCACTCTATTGATTGACCTTCTTTTATTTAAATGCTCTGCCTGCCTAGGTATCTTTTAAGAGTCTGGCATGGCAGAATCTATCCAAATAAGATTTGCTTGGGTCTCCCCCACAGAAGAAGGCTTAGGGCACCTTCTAATATTTTAAATTAAGAGTGAGAAATCTATTTGATGGATGGAACCAGGGCCACCTTCACTGTTTGAGAAAGGTTAAATGATATTTACCAGCAAATTTTCTTGCCAAGAAATGTAAAAGGAAAGGGGATCTCCATTCAGGTGGAGTGATTGGGCCAGGTTATGTCAAGAGAACTTATGTGCTGAAGTCCCGCATAAATTTCCGTTAAGGCTGGCTTTTGAAAGATGCGCTGAATACGAAATGTATGTAAAGAGCAAGAACAGAAAGAATGCAAGTATTTGCTGAGAGCAACACTTAATTTTAATCAGGAGCCCATTTCCTGCTACTATATGAATGATTAACCTTGATAATGGAAGTATAAGAAGGATCCTAATGTGTGACTTTGTTGATGGTTTTTTCCTCTGTTCCCTCTAAATGTGGTTTTAAAAGATACTACCTTTCATTACTCTATAGTAGACTTTTCGAAGGACTTCCTTGTCCGTGATCTTATTTTCTATATGACATTGTTCTTGGGGTTTGTTGTGGCATCATGTTATGAATGAAGCAGCATTGTCATGACATTCTTCAGAGATCAATGACCTAAAAGTCCAAGGCTGGCCTATAGCCACGGAATTCTGTGCTCTCATTATGGTGACCATATTTTCAGAAACCCCAAATACGCTTTTTTTGTAATTGAGAATTTATGTATGCAAAATGATTAAATCATCTTTATGTCCTGATATAGAGCCTTAATTTGATCAACCTAATATGATTTAGTGAAATTTGGACTGGGCCAGACAGTCTGGGAGGTAAGAGTTCAGGGGCTCTGTTTATGGGCAGTTTCTATTTATTAAAATTCTGCCATGAGCCAGGCCCCGCACTCCCAGCTTTGTGAGTGTTGTGTGCTTAAATCCCTACAAGAGCCTTCTAAAGAAGCTCTTGTTACCCAGAGGTTAACTAACTTGCCCCAGTTTGCGGTAAATAGTAGAGCCGAGATTTCCACCGAGACATGCCTAACTCAAAAGCCCATGCTGCTTACATTATACAGTGTTTCCCTTTGTTTACCAGCCTGCCATATGGGTTGGCTACATCAGAATCATCTGGAGCCCTCATTAAAAATCAAATTGTCAGACCCCACCCGAGACCTAGTGAGTCAGAATCTCTCCTGCTGTTGTCAGCCAGCTCTCCGGGTGACCTGGGTGTGTGGCCTGGTTTGGGTCATGGGCTCCTTTGTGCATTATTGTCTGCCTTAGACTGTAACCCTGTAGAGGGAAGGACATTTGCTGTGCACTCGTACCTATCAGCAGATGTTAGAGAAAAGTCCAAAATAGTGGGGGAAAATCTCCTCCATCTCCTGGCATTTCTGGGTTTAGGTGCTGTAAAGGGAGAAGTTAAGAGCGACATTGAAAGATAAGCTTCCCTGGGCTTGGTGGTTGAGAGCAACATTTGGAGAACAGTGCTTCCTGTACTAGGATGTGGAAATTTACCCAGGAAATGATTCCCATCCTGCCTGTTTGTAGCTTGGGATATTCATAGAGGAATGAAAACTTGTTACAGAAATCGGTCCCTGCTGGGGCCCTACCAGGCTAGGCCCTGACCTCCATGCCTATGTATCAGCATCTTGTTTATTAGCATCAATAAAGATTTATTCCACTCATTAGAGGATGGCAATTTGAACTGCAGAATTATACCCCATTCCTGCCAGCTTATTTACTTATTTTCTGCTTTTCCCCAAGCACTAAAAAATCCAGATGCAGTCAGGGTGGATTGGAGGGGGATGCCAAAGAAAAAATTAAATTAGAAAAGGTGCTATTGAAATAACCCGGTTAATCTTAGAGACCTGAGGCTAATGCATTCCAGGTGAACTCATTCCGGTTGACTGAAAATAATATCATGTGTCTGTGTGTGTTACTGTGTAACAATAGGGAGAAGAGAAGATAGCTAGAGGGTAGGTTTATCTGGAATTATTGACCAACAGTTGAAACCTGACTAATTATATGGCACATTCCCATTCATTCACTCATTCATGCATTCATTCTGCAAGGAGATATATTGACCACTCGCTATGTACCTGAGACTTGTCTGTATGTAAATTTTCTAAAGAAGAGAACTTGAGACCCACCATTAAGGAATTTGAAATTTAGATCAATAATAAGATTGCATGAGAGTTAAGTAAGGACATAAGAACTGAACAAGAAATATCATAGACAAAACAAGTGTTGCATAAAGGAAGTCGTAAAGTAATTAAGGAGGCCCTGGATAAAAAGAATAGTCCTAAAGAATTTAGGATTAAACTTGAAACTTGAGTTTCAAAGATGAGTTATATTTACATGGAAGTGAAGACATTTTGGGTGGGGAGAATGGTGTGAGCAAAAACCTAGGAGCAGAGGAATGGTGGGAGCTTTGACAAATAGTCAAGGCAGCCGTGTTGTCTTCATGGGGAACATGTTGGCGAGTCAAGGGGAAGATATGGAGTTTCATTTAATGATCTACAGTGATACTTCTTTGCCTTTTCTCTGTCATCACACTTGTCATATGGAGTCATAATGATCTGTGTTCCTGTCTGTCTTCCCCATTTTATTGAAACGCCTCAATAGCATGGACTGTGTCTTTTTTGACTTCCAACTACTGTTGCCAAAGCTGGCAAATAATGTGCACCCAGTTAGTGTGTGGGGGGACTGAGTGGGGATATATCTGGATAAGGATGAGGGACCAATCCCTCTTCTCTTCCTTGTTGCCTGCTGTGTGTAGGACACCAGCCAAATTGGTTTGCTCATCTATAAAGTTATTAGGTTATTATGTGGTTCTTCATCAGTGTGGTTAGAGGAAGTCGAGGTCACTCTGAGCCCTATAATACTGTTATTGGAGTTAGATCATCATGGACCACCGAGGAAGGGATCCAATGATGGACAGATATTTGTTAAGGATCTACTTGTATCTACTCCTACGTTAAATATCAGGGGGTTATATAAAAGACTAACCTATAGAATAATATAGGAGCTCTGTCTTTCAGAAACATACAGCACATCGGATGGATGAGATTTCCGTACATGAAACAGAAATTAACAAAAGAATGTCTAGGTAAGCCATGTAACCTGACTGGGCTTTGGTTTATTTTTATCTGTAAAGTTCTATTGGATGATCTTTAAGTACCTTTTGAGCTTGAAATTGAGGGAGGGCTCGAAGAGTTCAGCAGGGGTAAATGACTGGGGAGGGCAGGTAACACTTACTCAGCACCTTCTTCATAAGCAGAGTTTCTTGGTGGGGTAAGGGTGGGGAAGGTGGGACTTGGAAAGTAGCGGGCAGGGTTTGACTGGGAGAGGAGAAAGCGTCCTGAGAGTAGAGAAAGCCAGAGTGAAGCCTTGGAGGCTGGAGTGAGCATGCAGAATGGAGGCTGCCTGTGGAATCAGAGTAGACCTCACATGGCACCGACCCTCTGAGAGTGGTCAGGGTGATACTTTCAAGACAAATCCCTTAGGAGCTTAGGTACTTCCCTTCACAAGCTGCTTGCAGCGGGGGATTGGCTGGGATCCTGGCTGTTCGTGCTCTGTGCTGGTGCATGGGGAAACCGTCCTGACTTTCACATTAGTGATTTTTGCGGCTGAATGCTAAGGACGTGACCTTTTAACAGTTCCACCTGCTTTCAGGACCCCCTTGAGATAGTCCTTGGCTTCTCCTGAAGCTGGAAGGTCTGTATCCATGTTCAAGTTCAACCATTATCCTCAGACCCCTAACCCACTCCAGCACTGAACAGCTGCTATTGTCCAAGTTAAGGTTGTTTAGCCCAATTACAGCTCACAAAAGTTTTGCGCCTGTTCTGTCCAGGTGGTTCTGCCAGAGGCCACCTGACCCAAATGGTCTGTCCCCACATCGTGTGGCAGCACAGCCCAATTACAAGGGACCAGGGCATCAGCCCACTTAATTTTATGCAGTTAACACGTAACCCTTGGTTTTCTTGGCAAAGCAAAGGCATTGGCCTTTTGGCCTCTGCTGGTCTGGTCAGCAATCACCCGGTTATTAAAACTAAATAATTGCCATTAGCTCTTGTCCTCAGTGCATCCCGAGTCTCGCTGCAGGCTGATTTTCATCTCATTTGCAAAGCTCTCCCATGTGGGGCTGGGGATGCTTGTCCTTCAGACAGCAGGCAGGTGCAGCAGCAGAGCCGGCTCCCGTGGGCCATGTGCTCAGGCTGCTTTTGCTCTCAGAGATGGTGCCTCGAGTTTTGCTCTGTTATTTTGCACTTCAGCTCCAGATCCGCTGCCTGGGTGTCTGTGTTCCTGTTTGTTAGGAGGGCAGTGGTTTTATTGTCAGGGGAATAGGTTTTCCTCTTGCTTTTTTTAGCTGGATATTGCTTTGTGATAGTGGTTTGAAATTCAGTTTGGGGGGCGTGAACTTTCTCTCCCCATTTCTTTCTTTTTCCCTTTCTTTTGCATTCTCATTTCTGAAGAGATTTCTCTTAAACTCTGGCATTAAAGGGAGGTGTTTTCATTTTCCCTGGGAGAAGTCTCGCTGCTTGGGTGTGTGCTTCATTCCTCCACTTGCAGGGTTTTTTTCCTGCTGCCTTGATGCTGATAGCGGTTGTCTGAAGTACAAAGGGAAAGTTAAGATTACAGGCTGTCCTTCTCTTTGATTGTATCCTTGGCTGTAGCTTCTCAGCCCTTTGCGGGAAGAACTCACATCGGGCTGGGATGTGGAAACAGGAGAATTATCAGCCCCAGAAATAATTGCTTCTCAGAGTAGATTGTTCGGGAGCCTCAATGCTGAGGAATGGATTTAGACTAAGCCCTAGCAACTGATACAGGTCCTGGTTGGGGAGAAAAGGTCTGAGATCTGTGTTTTGAGGCAAAGAAAATTCTAGTGAGACCTGTGTGCATACGTATTCGGAAGTCTAATTAGGCCCTGGGTGTGTTTGCTCTCCTCTGTTGCAGTAGCTACATTATTTGATTTTAACTACTTCCAGAGGGCAGTGATCTTTAACCCAGATTCATTCCTGGTCCCTTTTTTTTCAGGGGTGTTAACAATGAGGTTACTACATCTAATCCTTATGGCTATGGACTCATTCATTTATTCCTTCCTTTGTTCAGCTATTTGATAAATGTTTATCACGTGACTACTAGGGGTAAAGTATGCCACAGCCTAGAACCAGAGACCACAATAGCAAGAACGGTCCTTAGGGGCTGTTGTCCAACCTCTCACTTTGCAGATGAGGAAACTTAGCCTCCATTTCCTTATCTGTGGGGTCTCTCTCCAAGGTCCAGGCTCTGGGTATCTCATTTCCTGAATGCCCTGTGCCTCGTCACTTTAAAATGGCAGCCAGGACCTTTTGGGGACTTGGGGCTAATAAGCTGATTTTAGTTGGTACTTAGGGGTATTGTGGCTCCTTTATGGGTGCAAATAGAGGTCCTGTCCCTTCTCTCGTCCTTCTCCCAGGCTGCTTCTCAAACCCAGGGGGCCTGTTGTTTTTGTTCTCCCCCCTTAGTGGCTTGACAATGCTAGTCTGCCCCCACAGTGCTTCCAGATAGACCCCAGACACATCTTCACCTAGCAGAAGCAGCCCTTGCCAGGGAAACTGATTTCAAATCTGAGGCATGGGTATGGGTTGAATTGTGTCCCCCTAAAATTCGTATGTTGAGATCCTAACCCCAGTAACTCAGAATATGACCTTATTTGGGAATAGGGTCATTGCAGATGTGATTGGTTACCATGAGGTCATACTGGAGTAGGGTGGGCCTCTAATCCACTATGACTGGTGTCCTTATATAAAAGGGAAATTTGGGCACAGACATACAGAGAGGATGCCATGTAAAGATGAAGGTGGAGATCAGAGTGATGCATCTACACGCCAAGGAAGGTCAAAGGTTGCAGGAAACCACCAGAAGCTAGAGGAGAGGCATGGACAGAACCTCCCTCACAGTCCTCAGAAGGAACCAAACTTGTCCACACCTTGATCTTGGATTTTGGCCTCCAGAGCTGAGAAACAATAAATTTCTATTGTGTAAGCCGCCCAGTTTGTGGTACTTTGTTACAGCGGCTCTAGGAAATGAATACAGGCTTTACACACACAGTGTGTGAGAGTCTCTCTCAGATTTGCAGAGGAGAAAATAATCACCTGGAGGGAGATGACAGGGGAGGGGCTCTGTTTTTCTCACTGCCATTACCACAGGGCAGGGGATTCTTGGACAATATTTAAGTCATTAGGCTGAGATTTTATGAAGGATTTTAATATATATTTTTGGTATATTTATTATATGTAGCCTTTTATCTGGTATACCCTGTGACTTTTCTTGCCCATGTGCTAACTAAAGTCATTATTTGAGATCCAGCTCAGATCTCACCTCCTTGAGGTGTGTCTTTTTCTCCTCCCTGGCTTGGGTAGGTGTTTTTTGCTCTCCTTTCCCATAACTTGTCTTGTGTTATTCTAACCATTTGAGTTGCTTTGCTGATTCAACTGGTGCCCCACGAGGGGCTGCCCCTACGTGGTGCTGTCCTGGGGGTGCTGGGCTGGTGGATGACACAGAGGAGGCCCTTGTGCTCGGGTGGCTTGTACAAAAGTGGGGCAAGTGGACAGTAAGCGTGTTAGTGGACAGAATAATGTCATATCATGGAGGGTTCTGTGAAGGAAAAAAAGTAATGTAGGAGAAGGGGTTAGGGGGCAGCTGGAGATAGAGAAGTCAGGGAGGCCTCTCAGAGGGGTCAATAGCTGATCTGAGGCCTAAAAGAATAGAAGGAGTCAGCCATGCAAAGCTCTGCAGGGAGAGAGTCCCAGGGGAGGGAAGAGCCAAATGCAAAGGCCCGGAGGAGGGACCGGTCCTGGTGTATCCAGGCCAGAGTGATTGGGAGAACGGTGACTGAGCAGGAGAGTGGAGTGGGGTTGAAGAGATGAGCAGGAGTGGGTTATGTAAGTTTTGTCTCCCTGCCAGACTGAGCTTATCTTGGAAAGGATTTCGTAACCCTTGTCAGCACAGCACCTAGCACACAGTCCGTGTTTAATATGTATAAATATGCTGAAGGAGAAACCATAAACACTTGATGTACACATGTTAATTAAATCACTAAACAATAACACAGTTATCTTAGGATTGCTTCTCGGGCAAACTCTGCTATCCAGGATGCATCAAGAAACAATAAATAAATAAATAAATAGGTTCAGAGATGCCAAGGCAAGATGGCAAGAGTTTTATGTGCTCGAGGTCATACAATTTATGTAGGGAACACTGCCTTTGGCCCTCATTCCGAGCATATTAACTCTCTTTTTACATACTATTATAATGATGTTGGTAAGTTTAGTTTCCTAATTCCTAGCAAATTTAGAGCAACAAATTATAATTGGGAGGCAAGTGGGGGTGGAGAATTGACCCCAGAGACAAACACCAAGATATGAACATGATGCCATAGTAGACAGATTGGCAACAAGAAGGTAGATAGGTGAGAAGGAAAAAACAGAACTAAGAATCCAGAAAGCTCATCAGTGTGATGCTGTTAATTCAGGGACAAGCAGCCCTGAACATCACAATAAGCTGTGATATCATATATTGGAGCATGGTAAATACAGGCTGTTTGCAATGAAGATTCAAATACTACAAGAAAGGGTACATTTTGCTGCATGCATTTTGTCTAAGAAAACAGAGAATTGGGTGCCATTCTAGAATAATTTCCATTTGAAATGGTTAAAATTCAAAAACAAATCTGGTGCTTAAGGATAAGCTTCATTTATCTGGAAAATTTACTTCTATGGAATTCTACCTCCTTGAATGATGCCAAATAAATGAAAACGTGATTCTTAAGCCCTTTAATTTTCAAAAGCCTTAGTACGAGTGGTGGATGATTTCCTGTGACCTCCCAATCAGAGCAAGGAATTATTATTTCTGTTTTTTTCCTTTCTAAGAGCCAGGTAGAAAATGACGAGCAAACAACGACCTTATTACAGTGGCACTTTAATGAGTGTGCAGGGAACTCAAAAGTCAGCAGAGGCACTGCATGAAATATTCATGGATATTTTTCTTTTTCTCACCTCTTCCCTCTTCAGACACAGGAGTGAAGCACATTTAGACCAAAAGTTCTGAGTACAGGAAGCATGTAGAAATGGCTCCTGCAGGCTTAGTTTTGACCTTTTGGGGGAGAGAGGGACAGACAAAGCTCTTCTCCTCCAATGTCAACTTTCTTTCTTCTTTCTCATCCCGACATCATTTTTTTCCAATAAGCTGAGATACATCTGCTTCTTACAAAGTCTGCAGGATCCTGAATGAATATCAACAGTTCCATCTCCCCTTGGGAATTAGAGCAGGATTTTGAAGATGCAAAATTTCCCCCTAAAGGATTCTGGGAGAAGGTGGATGGGATCAGACAGATTAGTGTCATTGAAGGGAGAAAATGGGGCCTAATGGGCTGGTCCAGGGTGCCTCTTAGGCACTTCCTGCAAGCTGTTGACTTGGTACAAATTCAGGAGGTCCCTGGGAAGCACTGGGGTGGGTGAGGTGGTGACGCTATGGCGTGCTTTTGTCTTAATGATCTGTACAGAAAATTTGGCCAATATATGGTCCTATACTGCATGTATGCACTTTTCTATGGAAACACAATATATAAAAGTCTAAACTTCTAAAGTCAAATTTTCAGAGAAATGTTCTTCTACATCAAGAATCCTTCTCTTGAGCGTGTTCAGTCTCCCTCACTGTGCCCAGAGGTACCTTGCCCTGTCCCACCGCCAAACATGTACTCCTATTTTCTTCCAGGCAGATGGCCTTCTTTCTATACAGATCCTATCCATGCTTTATGGCCCATCTCTGGCCCTACCACCTCCAGGAAGTCCTCCCTGTGCACTCCAGCCTAGTGGAATTTCTTCTTCTCACCTTTCCTGGTACTTGTACCTGACTGGTCATTTGGTACCTGTCATGTGTGTCTTCTATTCAGTGGTGTGCTGGTGGATGTTTAATAACTGGTTCTCTAGGGAGAAGGAGAGAGCCCTGATTTGTAGCTCTTGCCAATTTCTGTAGTGTAAATACTCCACCAGTGGCTGATTTCAAGCAAATAACGTGATGTCACTGAATGCAGAGTTGGGAAGACATGTGCACAATTGGCTTTCTCCAGCTGGTTCCAGCTGGTTCCAGCAAACCAGTGTGTGCTGCCCTTAGACTCTTCTTGCATATCTACCTTACCTCCCTAACTAAACTGTAAGTCCCGATGGTGCTCAACTCTGACTTCACATTAGAAACACCTGGAGAACCTACAAAAAATACCAGTGCCCAGGCTCTGCCCCCATAGATTCTGATTCAGCTGGTCACTGGAGGGAACCATGCATCAGTATTTTTAAAAGCTTCCCAGATGACTCAAATGTATGGCTGGGGTGAGAACCACAGCCCTAGTTGCAGGGAGGATATTTCATGTTGGCTCTTCTTAAAGTGTGATCCCTGTACCAGTAGTATCAACATTACCCTGGGACTTGTTAGAAATGCTAAATTTTGGTTGACACCCCAGACCTACTGGATGAGAAACTTGGGGGAGGAGGGGTTACACAAGCAATCTGTGGTTTAATAAGCCCTCCAGGTGATTCTGATGCACACTAAATTTGAGAACCACTGTCTTATGTCTTCTGAATTCTTGTTAGGATTAAAGACAGTTATAGGCACACAGCTGCACCCAATCAACACTTGTTGATTAAAATCTATCGAGGAGTATGTTTTCATGAAGCAAGCTATTTTTTCCTCTTTGTGAAAGGGTTTAGTGCAGAGTACCTTAAAATAGAGCTTTCTTCTTGCACACTAAATCACGTAGTTCACAAATATTCAGGGATCTAATATTTAATGTTCATTCAGCTATGCAGAAACACATCTATTATATAAAACAAAGAACAATGAAATTCATTCATTTGTTCATTCAACAAATATGTATTGATGGCTGGGAACCTCATGCAAAGTACAATGAAATGTATTCATTTATTCATTCATTCATTAAATATGTATTGATTGGCTGGGAACCTCATGCTAGGCATGAGTAATTTGTTATTAGTCCATCCTCCCCTGTGGTGGCTGGTCAGCATCAGGGCAGCACAAACATGGACTTTTGTGCTTGATCTGTTAGTTACAAGCTGGGTGATCTTGTGGCAGACATTAAACTTCTTTAGACCCTAATTTTTTCATAGTTATTAATATTTACGTACAGTTTCTGCTTTAACTGACATAGGATATCTATCAAAAACTGACATAGGATATCTATCAAAAACTTATAATAAGCATCATAAATAATGATGAAAATAGAGACACATTCTCATTATAGTCAGAGCAAAAATAAGGATACCTTGTGCTATTTCTATTTTTCAACAGGTAGAGCAATGTTTCTCAAACTTTAATGTGAATCACCTGGGGCTCCTGTTAAAATGTACACATTCTGAGAGGTCTGTAGTGGGGCCTAATATTCTGAATTTTTAGCTGGCTTCCAGTGATGCCAATGTTGCTGGTTCATAGACCATACACTGGAGTAGCAAGGTTCTGAGGTTCTGGCTGATACGATCAAATAGGAAAAAGAAGGGAGGGGCATGAGAATTGAAAAGGAAGTTATTTGCAAAAATTATTGCCTACTTGAAAAAAATTTACAAACCACTAAAACTAATAAGAATTTTATGCTTTATGCATTATAAGGTGCCTAGCTGCCTGGTGAGGTAGTTGTGAGGGTCAAGTGATGATAATTTGTAAATTGTAAAGTATTCTAGAAATTTAAGCTAAGAACACAATGAATTATTAGTTTCTCAAAGCATAGTTCATTGCACTGCATTGCCTAGCCCATTGTAGTGGGTGATCCTCAACTAAGATTCACCCAGCAGGTCCTAGAAATATATATTTTCACTTGCTTCCTGTGTCCTAATCTTTTTCCTAAATAGATTACCTACCCTTTGAAGATAGGGGGCTTAAACTCGTTTTGGCAGCTTGGTGAAGAGAAGGGATGGCAAATAGATTTTATCTAGTAGTCAACTCTGATTGATTGACAGGGCTTCCTGAAGTCTAGATGCTGAGACTGCTTCCAGGCCTGAAGGCATGGGTGCTGTGATCGATTATTGATGTCTGCCTTTGACAGGGCAAGAAAAGTGGTGGGCTGGTCTCTAGAGCCAGATTGACTTAGGTTTGAATCTCTACCAAGAATCAGAGAGCCTGCCAGCAATTCCTCTCATGAAACTGTGGGATCTCTTTCTAGGCCCATGGCAGCTCCCTGGCTTTACCTTTCTTTCCTTCTGGCCCCATGGAACCTAGTCTTTTCTCTCTACCTCAGCCACATTTTCTCTGTCCCCTGTGTTTTCTCTCTCCACAGATCTGAACAAAGAGGTGGGCAGTCTCTCTGGCTCCACTCTTTCTCATGAACCCCATTCTCCTATGGATCCAACTCCTAATCTTTCTGTGAAAACCGATGAATACCAACATGAAGTTAAGAGGTTTATGGACCCTTACAGAACTAGATAGTCATGGAGCTAGTCTCTAGTTCCTAAATAGGTTAGAGGAATTTCTGAACCTTTGTCTCCTTATCTGTAAAATTGAGAATAATGATTTTGACATCTCAGGGTTGTTGGGAGATGAAGTGATATATAATGTATGTAAGAATACTCTCCCCAGTGGCTGGCACACAGTAGGTATTCAGTCAATATTTGTTTCTTCTTCTAGCTGGCCCTCTGTGCACAGTGTGTGCTTTTTCAGCAGCGTTGACGTAGGGTGGGGGTTGTGACCTGACTTGGCACAGAATCTAGATGTCCTTCTTATATGTTGTTGGATGGGGAGAAAGAAAGATAATTATTTTACTTAACAGAAACTTCCAAGGCCCTTCTTCTGTGCCAGGTATAATTTGAAGTACATTATAGATGTCAACTCATTTACTTTTTATAATAACATTGTGAATTAGGTCCTGTTTCATGGATGAGGAAACAGCCACTGAGAAGTTAAATACGCTGCCCAAGATCAGCCAGCTAGTCAGTGTCAGAGCTGGGGTTCCCACCCAGGGAGTCTGGCTGCTGAGTCTGTACTTTGAGCCACCACACCGTGCTGCCTCATCAAGAACTGGGGCGGGGGGCGGGGGGAGGATGGGGTGGGAAGCATCCTGGTATCCAAGCCACTAACTTGCCTTTTGGGGCAATGTTAGAGATTTGCTTTGTTTCTTGGAGAATTTCTTATCTTCTGGAATTTCTGGAAGCAGCACTTCTTGACTCTGGCATTATCCTGCTGCTTTCAGGAGAAATGACCCGGGAGAAAGTGACCCAGGATGGGAGAGAAGGAAGTGAGACTAAGTCTGAGACAGACCCACTGAAGCTGTAAAATCAGACCAGAGAGAACAAAGAGGGTGAGGCCGTGGTCTGACTGCTGTGGTATCCATGAGAGGATCTGAGAGTGGATCAGGAGAGTGCTGGTGGAATGGGTACTTTCACCAGATCTGGTCAGTATTTGCCTCCTTGGCTCAATGCTGGAGCCCCATCTGACTCCCGTGTGTTGAGTGGTGAGGGGAGCATTGCAAGAAGTGAATAAAGTGGCATCCTTACACTCCTCTTTCTAGTACACTGCATTCACAGTGCTCGTTTTCTTGTCTGTGTCCATGTGAGCACCGTGAGAGGAGTAGGATCTGTCTTCTTGTCCCCTCTTGTATCTCAAGCACTGGCACAGTGCTGGGAATGCAGTTGGAAAATGAACTATAAATGAATGACTTACTAAGGGAAGGGCACTTCACACTGTTCACTGTTAGGGGAGGCTCTCTTCCTTCATAGAGGCAAGTTGGGCATTCACCTTGGCTTTCTCTTGCTGATTCTATAGAGACCATGATGGAGACAGGATTTGGGGAAGTGGTAGGTGGAAGGACGAGCAGATGCTCTGCACTGGGTTCAAGAAAATGTGTGGCCATAGTCCATAAAGAGCATAACTCCGTATTGTAACTTGAATTATTTGCCTGAAAATGGCTACCTCCTTTCTGTTCCCTCCCCAAAGATGCATATTGGTCTTCTGTGACATGTTCTCCCATTGTTTTCTCCCCCATGACTGTTTATGGGGGTTTGATTTAGCATAAATATTACCTGTATTCCAGTATTATGGATAAGACCCATTATTCTCTAGGTAATGACTGTCAGGTTTCTAGTTTTTCTGGTTTAGAGGAAGGATGCAAAAAGTGACTGTTCCTTGGATTCACATTCCTCTAGTATTCTTGGTGAACAGTTTCATGTCCTCAAGTCCTCCTTGCCCCTGATTAAATGTGGTTCTGACTCTCAATATCTTGTTTTCCCAGCTTAAGTATCATCCCTCTGAGAGCTGGTTCTGTGACTTGTTCTGACACAACCCATGATTTACATAGAGAAAATGACCAGTAAATACTTGTTGCATTAGTGGGCAATGTTTGTATGCGTAATCTGTGCTAGAGCAGCTGAGAAAATGACATTCCCCAGAGGTCGGCAAGGTCTGCTTTCTGAGTCACTGAGTAAATGAAAAGCTCTAAGGAGAGTTGGGATCTCCAGCCTTCATGCTTGATGAAATTCCACTTTAACATACAAGTGAAACTCTATTTCTCTGGTTTGCAGAAATAACATGTTTTGTAATGCCGACTCCAGAGGGCTTGATTGTGGCAAGCTTTTAGATTCTTCTCTGCACCAATTCTCTTTAGAATTGTGGTCCTCTCCTCTTTCCTTTTATTTTTTTATTATTTACAAGTCTATTAGAGCTTGGCTGTAGTATGAAAGACGGCCAGTGGGTGCCACTCTCTGAATCATTTTACTACCAATGAAGAGACCTCAAAGCTCATCACATTGCAGAACAGGCCAGGTTCAGGGAACCAGCACCCAAGGGTTTAACTGGATAAAGCAGAGTTAGCACTTGAGTCAAATGTTTTCTGAAAAGAAACCTCTAAATACGTTCTTCGTGGCCTGGGTCAGAACTATTAGGCAAGAGCTTCTCAAGATGTGGTTCACAGGAGAACTACTTCAGAATTACCTGCCTTACTTGTTATAGTTATCGTTTCCTGAGCTCCAAAGTAGATGCGCAGAATAGCGTCTATAGGGAAGACACCATGAATCCACTGTTTTGTGAGCTCCTTATGTGATTCTTATGTGCACTCAAGTTTGAGAATCATTCTTTCTTCTCGGAGACATAACTAGGTGCATCGGATTGAAGTTCATTAGTGAGGAGGTGGAGAAAAGGCAAGTTTTGAGGAATCTGAGAGTTTGCTATATTAAAAAAAAAACAGCCCTACCTTTTCAATCTGTAAATTGTATTTTATAATGCAAGGAACATTTAAAGAGAAGTTGTGCTTGAGATAGGGCCAGAGAGAGTGGGAGGAGGAAAGGGACCTCTTGATACATGGGAAAGAAAAAAAAATCCACCTTGCTCATCTAATTTTTTTGATTTCCTCGACAGTGTGGTATCCATGGCCACCAAACAGAGCACCTGTAATAAGCCCCCGAAGTGCTGGAAGGCGATGGTGAAGTTTAGTTTTCTTGCAGTGCTGATTATTCATTCAGGGCTGGTTGAGCTTCTGCTGATGGAGAATTTGCTATTCAGTAGCTTCACAAGTCAAGGGTCACTCCTTGCTCCCTCTAACCCAATTTTCTATGCAGGAAGCATCTGCTTCTCTGCCTAATTGGAAGATCTTCTCCTCCTGAATGATACTGGAGTGACATGACATGGAGGCACAATGTGAGTGCATGGAGCGTGTGGACAAGCATAGAAAGACCTGGGCACGGAAGGAGGTGAGGGGCAAGGGCAGCTCGTGGAGTCTTACTGACTATGCAGACGGAATCTGAATGGCGTGAAAGAGTAGCTCCACCCTTGAGCATCCTCTCTGCAGAGTATTGACATCAGGATTCACTTTGTCACTTCCTTGCTTCTGCGCCTCCTCTCTCCCATGCCTCCGTCGTCCAAACCTCTCACCTCTCCTGCTTCCATGAGTGACAGAAGAGAGGGTCAAAGAACCACCAATTTATTTGCACTTAAAGAAGTGGATTTATCATGTGGTATGAGAACTGTTGTGGCTTCACCAGGAATGAGGGAGTCACCGATGGTGGGCTCTTCACAATTCCACAGGGAAGAACCCACCGAGAGTGGGAGAAATGACACACCCCCAGGGGCTCTAGACTGCAGCACATTGGGCCCCTGCCAGCTTATTGCCAGAGAGAAAGCCCTGGTGAGGCCAGTACACAGAGGCTGGCTGTGAAGGCCGCCCCAGGCACTGTGCCCACAGGGGGGCTGCCAGCTGTTTCTATTTCTGGAAGCAGTGTTAGAACATAAGTATCCAATGAGATATTTGGAGTGCCACAGAGGACATTCCTACCCCTTGGAGTGAGGCCAGCCACTGTCCTTGCTCTGGGGCCTGTGCCCAGGTGTGGTAGACTGCTAAGGAGCTGGGGGTCCCCTGTGCAAGATTCAGAGTCAGATGGAAGAGGTTGGCACGCATTACCAGGGTCCTATCCCATTCGAGAGGAAGAGGGGTCTTCAAGATGACTTGTTAGAGCTAAAGGGCATCCACCAGGAATTGGTACCCGGCCTCTGGGAGGTTTGGGAGGTCTGGTCAGAGCCAGAGGGGCATTTAGCTGCTGGAGTCTGAGGCAGGATTGTCAGGGGTGAGCAATGACTTGGAGTCTGAACTCCGCCTCTCTCTGCACGTGTGACCTTGGATAAGATTTTCCCTTCTGTGTGTCTCAGCTTCTTATTTGTAAAATTAAGGGTTTGGCTTGGTAAGCCCTAAATCCTGGCTTGATTTTAGAAGTTGCAAGCTTTGGTCAGATGACTCTCTTTTGGGGCACCATTTGGGATAATGATGATGGCGATGATATCACCACTTGGGATAATAAGTATTTGAATGGTGTTAGCTGCCCAAAAGTGAAACAGGCTGCCTTAGAGGTGATAAGCTCCTTATCACTAGGGGTATTCAAGCAGTGGTCAAAGAATACTTTTAAGTGATTCCAAGGTAATTTCATCAGAATCATCTGATTATTAAAAAATTAGATTCCTTGATCCCACCCCCAAAATCTCTAATTTGTCTGGGTTGGGATGGGATCTGGGAATTTGCCTGAAAAATGAATCTGGAGCACTGTGGTGCTATAGAGAGGTCAAGTAAGTTTGGGAAACCGTATACACTCTGCCTTTTCTTGGAAGTTCACAAAGCACATAAGCTAGTTAAAGGTTCTGAGAAATCTGATAGAGAAAGAATCTATTTCATTTTGATTAACTCAGTGTTTCCAAAGTTGAGTGTGGGATTATATTGGATATAAGAGGAGAGGGGGACTCCTATTATGAGGCTATAGAAGCAGTTCTATGGAACACCGTGGGGATGCTGCTTTTCTGGGGTGTATGGTATTTCATGGGAGGATCTTTGACAGCACTGTCCACTAGAAATACAATGTGAGCCTCATGAAATTTTAAATTTTCTGGTAACCACATTAAAATTAGTAAAAACAGGTGAAATTATTTTTAATAATTTATTTTATTTAACCTAATATGTCCAAAAAGTTGTGATTTTAACATGTAACCAGTATAAAGTTGTTAACATGATATTTTGCATTCTTTTTTTCCTAGTAAGCCTTTGAAATCAGGTACAGCCCATCTCAGTTGGGACTGGCCACGATCCAAGTGCTCAGTAGCCATGTGGCTGGTGGGTACCATACTGGACAGTGCAGATCTATGAGGTCTTTGTTACCCACATGTGGTCCCAAGAACAGCAGCATCAGGGTCAACTGGGAACTTGATAGAAGTGCAGAATCCCAGGTCCCACACCTGGTCTATTGAATTGGAATTTGCATTTCACGGTCTCTCAGGGGATTCTGTGCACCTTAAAGTTTGATAAGCTGTGTTTGATGACCTCTCTTCCAATGCCAAGACTTCCTGTCCCTCTCGTTCTGTGTGGATAGCTGCTAAGTACCACTAACGTGAGAAATAGGGGCGCCTGTGTGCCCCAGTGGATGCGATTTAGCTCATGGAATGGCCACTCGGCCTCTGACCCTGTAACTGGGCCCTAGGATCTCTGGATGGAGGACAGACACATCACATTATAGTGAATTGTTGTAATCTGGATCTTGGTGCTGTGGAGTGTCTTCAAGGGAGACCTAACCTCAGGCAAGCCTTCCCTGAGAAAGCAGCCTTTAGGATGAGAATTGAAGGGGTAGGTATCTAAGCAGTGGAACAGCACAGGTTGAGCCCTGAGGCTTCCAAGAGGAGGTCATGAGGCTAGAGAGGTGGCAGGGGTTACATTCTGCAAGGGCACGGAGACATGGCCTTTCATCCCAGCGTGTCGTTTTCCTGCATTGCCTCATGTGTATTTGTCTGTCCTTGTCCTCCTAATTAGGCTGTGAGCTCCCTGCAGGCAGGGGCTGCATGCAGAAACCTCCAATTCCTCCTCAGCAGAATGGTTTGCTGGGGCCTCGTGACTCTGAGAGCCGACTGATACTTTTTCAGGAATGTTGTGAACTGGTTAATGCGCATTGGGTTGCTTGAAATTGGCCATGATGACAATATTTACACTGTGGAAATTGGTGAATGCTATAAATCAGGGCTCTTTTATTTTTCCTTTCAGCGAGCTGGTGTTTACACATTTACCAGCACATCACTGTCAGCTGACACATGACAGTGCTGGTCATATAGAGCAGGAGACAGAAGGCGGGAGAAGAAGGAACTCAGTTGAGAGAAGCCACTAGCTGTGTTGCCGGTGAAGTTATTCAGCCTCTCTGAGCTTTGGTTTCCTCATTTATCAAATGGAGATATTGAGACAGATTTGAGAGCAGGATGGATATGAGAAATAAGTGACAAGAGCTGCTCCTGAAACTAGACGTCCCTGTTCAGGTTAGACAAACCAGACCATGCGGGTTTCCTCCATCTCTCAATTATCCGAGTATCCTCAAGAACTGGAAATATCTATTCTCTGTTCCTTTTGAATCATTTTTGATTACGGTTTAAAATTTTACCTTATAAAATATAATATTCTATTTTGTGTTTAATTTCACAAGCTGTCTCCCATCCTTTTGGAAGGAGATGAGATAAATGCCTTCCTGTAGAGCATAAACTCCACAAATAATTGTTCTGTTCACTTAAAATCGCCTCACTCCCTCCGCTACCCTACTCTCTTCCCCCCCTGCTCTCATAGCTCTCAGTGGGAGAGCAGCCTTTACTCTTGACTGAACAGACTGTCCCAGCCCTTCCCTGTGACAGCAGGAAGAGGGATCTCCTCATCCTCGGAGGCTCCTTGAAATTGATGACTCGATTTTGTGAGGCTGCGTTGTTGACCCCCATGCCTCAGAGGGTGTGCGCTGAGCAGCAGCCTCCCTTTTCTCTGTAACGTGCGCTGGTATCAACCTGTCCCCGGGAAAAGGGAAGACAGTGCTGTCCCTCGCAGGGTGTCTACCATGTGTGGATTATTTAAGGATGATATTTCTGGCGGTGGAGCAAACAAGGCGGGAAATGACTTTTGTGGGTGATTAAATGCCGAGATGATGCGGCAGCTTCCCTCTGTGGCCATGAGTCCCAATTACCTGACAAGAAAGAGGGATTTGACCAAGAGTCTGTCTGCGAGCCTTGGTTCTGAGGGCTGTGGGCAGTGAGGAATAACACCCAGGATGTTTAGAACTGGGATCCAAGAACACAAAGGGAGCACCGAGGGACCATCATGGATGCTGGTCTTGTCATTGCCGCAACTTGATGTGCGACCTTGAACAAGTCATTTCCCATCAGCGCCTTAGTTTACCTCCCTGGAAAAGGATCGGCTTGAACTAGGTAATCTCCAACATCCCTCTCAGCACTGAGATTCTGTGATTTTTTGAACTTCACCAGCAAGCAGTGACATTTCTATTTAGGCTTGTTTTATGTTCTAATTCCCAAGGACATATTTCTAATGGACTGTACTCCAGAGACTCTGATTATTTCTTGTTAGCCAAGAATAATTTTAACAAGCAGCAGTAAGCTCTGAGGAGCCTGGTGTGTGTGTGTTCAATTTTAGAGTGTTCTGGGAATTCAGTTTAACTCAACAAGCATTTATTGAGTGTCCACTCTTGGGATGAAGCATGGTGCACTGGAGGCAACAGAGGATTTATTGCTGGAAACCTGGGTTTCAGTCTGTGATTTGCTGTTTGTTAGCGTGGCCTTGGGCACATACTGACTTAAACTCTCTGAGTCTCAGTCTCTCCACCTATCAAATGGGGTTAGAAAGAGTCCCTTCCTGACTGAGGAGTACATGCGAGAATGTGTCTAGAACACACAGCGCAATGCTTGAGGCGTGGAAATGCTGGATGAATGTTCCTCCTTCTCCTCTTAGGTGCCAGGGCTTGATTAGGTGTTAGGAATACGAACATACATGTAAGTCAGGGGGTTCCTGCCTGCAAGACACCCATTGAGCTTCAGGCAGACAGACACGCAGTCTGTGATGAGGCTTCCATCAGCATTTGAAGTAAGAATGCAGTGATGGGGCACAGAGAAGAGATGTCAGCTTGCAGTCGTGAACCAGCAAGCCAGTGGCCAGTGTGCTCCCAGTGACAATCAGGAAATGCAAACATGGTGCAGCTGGGACCAGTTCTCTACAGACAGAATGACAGACCTCAGTGCTGCCTTGGGCTTGGGCATGGAGTTTAGACCGTCTCCCTCTTGGCAGGAAGACTGTACTTGAAGTCTTCCTGACAGAACGGCATTGGCATTTATGTGTCCAGTGCCTGACTAGCCCCGTGGGGGACGGGGGGAGGATTCTCCAGATTAGAAGAAACAGCCCTTGAAGCCGGGAATTCTCACTTAGCTGGGAGACAAGGTTTGCTCACTTGAATAACAAGCAGCTACAGCAGAGATGCGTCATTGCTTCTGACCCTGGCAAGTGAATAATAATGTAGTTCTTTACTTCCTGCCCCTCTTTCCTTCCTTTTGTTCCCTTAAATAAGCAGATGTTGAACACTCGTTGGTGTCCAGTGGTAAGGGTCTTGAAGTGACTGAGTCTGGTCCTTGCCTCTGGGTGATTCTGGTGTGACTGGGGCGACAGACATCTAAACGAGTATGCTCAGCAAAATATTATCGCTGCTAAGGGCGTCAGGACAGAGTACGGGGCCCAGGGTGGGGGGGTACAAGGTAAGAGTCCACCTGGCTGTGAGGGGCATGTGGTTGCACCGAGGCTTATAAAGAAGGGGTTCCCGGGAGTTCATAGTGGTTGGGGGAGGTTTTCTGGAGGAAGTGAGGTCTGTGCTGTTGACTCAACTCTTCCTTCAGAAGAGTTGGACATTCCATGGAGCTCTGACATTCCATGGAGTTCTCTAACACTCCCTAGGACTGGGGAATTCTTAAGTCTATTTTGAGTTCTTTCTGCTAGGCCAGCTTGAATGTTGCCAGACATTGCAAGGGTAGCTGGAGTTGGCATGAAGCCCTCATCTGAAAGTCAATTGCATTTGCCTTTTGAAAATGGGACAAGACATTTATGCTTAATATTTGAGTAGTTTTGTTGTTGGCTTTTTATAAACTTTTTTTTCAGGTCACACTCTGCTAGTGAAATAAGATTAATTTGAAATGGAGTGAAGTGCCTGTTCTGTGTAGGACGCTCTTGCCAGATAATTACGTCAAAGACAGTTTGCAAGGAAGGTTGTTTTTTTATCTTTTCTTAAAGGACAGTCCAGAATCCAAGCAGTTGCCATACCCACCTCTGAGAACCAGCACGTTCTGGGGTCTTTACCTGAGATTGCTGTATCAGCTCATCCTTCTCTGAGAACCTGGGTCAGGCAAAATTGTAATTATCTTATATATCAGATCTCAGAGAACTTTTCTGAACCATCTTCACTAAAGATATCAGCTTTCATAAAAATAAAAGTACCTGAGCTTATTCAGCGGCAGAGAAAAAAGTAAACAAAACCTCACATAGCCCCCCATAATTCCTCTTTGTTATATGGTGACAGAGAGAGAGACAGAGAGAAAGAAAAACTGACGAGGAGGGAGGCATAGAGAGGCTCGTAGAGTGAGAGAGAGAAACGCGGGTGGTGGGGAGTAGAGACTTTTTGGCTTATTGCTCATGCCCAGGTCACAGCGGAGCTGTGGCATTGCAGATGCCTGGGGCTGTGCCCTCCTTCTGGAGCCCAGGGACAAGCTTCCCTCTGGTTAGGAAAGTTGGTTAGACATGCACCCACCTTTGAAGAATTTGGAACTCAAGATCACTCTGGAAATGTTCTTGCTCAACTTGTTCATTTTGCAAATGAGAAAACTGAGACGCAGACAAGGGAAATTCAGCCGCTCCTCGCTATTTCCTGACAAGTGCATGGTGTGTGTGAGAGTCTGTGGCTGCCCTCAAGGAGTGGCTCCTCAGCTATACGGTGAGCTGCTGGGCAGGCAGGTGGGCTGAGTACCCTACACTCTTCATTCCCAGGCTATATGCTTCCCACTGCTCCATTCCCGCTTGCTTTAGTAAGGGATGTGAATGTGTCAAACACTGGAAGTCTCTGTAGGTGATAACTTTGCTTTCATAATCTGTTCTTCCTGACACCCCCAGTCTCCGTGGTTTTCAACCAGGAACAATTTTGCCTCCCAGGGGACATTCAGAAGTGTCTGAAGACATTTGTCATAACTGGAGGGAGAGTGGTACTTGCATTTAGTGGATGAGGCCAAGGATGCTGTTACACGTTCTTCAATGCACGGGACAAGCCCCCATAACAAGGACTTATCTGGCCCAAACATCAGTCGTGCTGCTGTTGAGGAACTCTGCCTATCTGATTTCGTGTGTGAGTGTGTGTGTGTGTGGAGGTGTATTTGAAAGAGATGAGAGTTCATTGTGACCACAGGGAGGGTACTGTATCATTCTAGGGGTGGACTAGGCTCCTGTTTTACAAACTTGCTCAAGCATCTGAATTATATATCTAGCTTATTAGAAAAGACATATTCGCAGGCCCCACCCTATGTGAATCAGAAGCTCCAGGGTGGGCCCGAGAATCTGTATTGCTACTCTGCTCCAAAGGTCATTCTGACACAGAGCCCGTTTTGGTAGATAATGGATTAGGTAACAGTGTTGGTTGAACATTTGTTATTTGCCCATTCAGAAAAGTCTGGATTTTAACCTCAGCGCGCTATTTGTCAACTGTGTGACCTTGGACAAATCAGTTGTTCTCTGAGCTCATCCTCAAAAGAAGGACAACCACATCCATCTCATGGTTCGCAGTGAGCATACGATAAGGTGACCTTGGTTGAAGGTCCTGGTCAACAGTAGGTGTTTGCAGCTGTCTGACGAGGCTGCTGTGTTGACAATAAGGAGACCTAACCGTCCTCAATTGCTTATATTCCAGGGACCATGTTAAATGCTTTTAGAGCATCTTTTCTATTTAGCTTCACAACAACCTTGTTTTATAGCTGGGACACATTTTAGGTACTCTGACTGTGGTAGGCTGAATAATGTCCCCCCAAGATGTCCACATCCTAATCTCTGGAACCTATGAATGCTACCCTACATGGCAAAAGGAACTTTTGTAGATGTAATTAAGTTAAGGATTTGAGATAGAGAGATTATCCCAGATTATCTGGGGGAGGCTGATATCATCACAGGGGTCCTTATACTGGGAGGCAAGAGATCAGGGGAAGTAGGAGATGGGACAATGGAAGCCAGAGGTTGGAGTGATTCAAGGAAGGGGTCATGAGCCAAGGACTGCTGCCGGCCTCCAGAAGCTGAAATAGGCAGAAAAGTGGATTCTCCCCAGAGCCTTCAAGAGGAGCCAGCCCTGCTGACACCTAGATGTTAGCCCTGTAAGACCCATTTCAGACTTTGGACTTTCAGAACTATAAGAGAATAAATTTGTGTTGTTGTTAAGCCGCCTAGTTGTGGTTGTTTCAGTTAGAGTAGCCATAGGAAACTAATACACTTACTATGGTTTCTTATCTAGAATTCTGAGTGGTGAAAGGGAGGTCAGACATCTACTGTCTGAACAGCTAGAGGAGACACACACACAGTGAAAAAGATGGGAGAATTCTCATCAAGGAGCAAATGAGAACATATGAGAGAATAAGCTGAGAGTGAGGATCCTTCCCAACTGGTACTGCTAATCCTGGGCAACTTCTTGGAGGAAGTGGGAAGGCTGCTGTCCCCTGAGGTGTCCAGCTGATGTATTGAAAGACATTTTTGTATCTTGGAAACGACTTTTCTCTTTCCCAGGGATCCACTGACCCCTTAGATGTTGATCCTTCAGTCTGGTCTCCTGCCCTCTCCTTTCCCAGATGACACAGTGGCTCCTGCTGCTGGCTGACATGTTCTGAAGGCAGCTTTTGCCTCCCCTGTGGCTCTGATTAGAGACGATGGCAGGTGAGGCCTCTCTTCACTCCCATCTTTGCGACCAAGTCTCTACTCTCCCCAGCCTCACCCTGCACCACCCCGTGTCAATTGATGAGGGCGGTGTAAGTGCTGACTAACATGGTTATTAGAAGTATGAATTATTTAAGGAGACGTGCACATCATTAACCTGTCATTCATCAGAATAGTCTTGACAGGCATATTAACCTTAAGCACATTGCTATTTTGCTTGTGGGAAGGCGGAGGGAGGTGAGAGGTGGGATGCGGGGTGGAGGCGGGGGTGAGGGGCGGTACAAAGAACGGAATTGGCTGCGTTGTGGAGGATTGCAAAGAGTTGCCCTGAGAAAAGAGGCAGATTTAAAAAAAAAGCTGAGTATAATTTAATAGCGGAGTATTTTTGGCCCTGAGACACTGTGAATTGGAAATGCAGGAGAACTAGCACGTCACACATTTTGAGGCATCTGTGAGCATACGTACCAATATGATCACTATAATTATAATAATAATAAATGTTCTCTCGTGGTGTGCCTTGTGGTGGTCACCCTGGGATGAGAAAGTGAAGAGGCAGAGAGGTGGAAAGGGAAGCTATTAATAAACCTTAGACACAGCCCTCAGAGTTCTCTCACCCTTTCCAAACTGAACTGATCTGTTCTCGGCCCCCAGCCCAGACTTCGATGACACATGAGCCCACTTGGTCTAGCGTCATGAGCCCTGGGTAGCTGCTCTTATTTCCAAAGGGACTGTTTTGTTAGGTGAGAAGGCCAGGTCTGGTTCTTGTCCCCGTTTGTATCTGGAGGGGCTTCTGATCTAAAAAGCAGATTTTCCTTTTGTGGGGTAATGAGGTTTGAAACTGGATCTCTGGGTGGGATGGGAGATAAGGGCTGTCTCTGCTCAAATGTGCTGAACTAAGGCTCTGAAACTAATTACCTTTAGAGGGACGCCAGCCAGTGGCCAGCTGAGATGAGCATCCACCGGGAGTTCCCTGTGCCTTTTGTCAATCATCACACATTTGCTGAGTGTCTGCTGGATAGTCCTCATCTTACAGGGGACACAGAAGTGTCAGATAAGGTCTCTCCTCAGGAGCTCATTGTTTTCTTAGGGAGAGACTAATAACACACAGGTACTGGCTAGAGAATACTATTATTATTACTGTTATCAGCACTGCTAGGAAAAATATCGTTCCCTAATATAAGAGAGCAATATAATTGTTATGAGATACATCCTGTAGCTTTATTAGCTGTACATACTGCTCCTAGTAGTAATAAATAGAGAGTAATGTTGTACCAATATAGATGTGTTTTGCACAGAAAATGAGTATCACTGGAGATTACAGATGGTACAAAACCCTGTAGGTAGGCGTAGTAGTAAGACTGATGTCTAATATCTGCAGACTGTTCTCTAGCTCATACCCACTTTAACATCTTCGGTGATCTTCACAACAGTCAACTGCAAGTTAACTGAAGCCCAGAGAAGTTAAGTAGCTTGCTTATATCACACAGCTCCAAGTTGAAGAGCTGGGGTTTGAACCCCTTGTGATGCCAGGGCCAGGACTTATCCCATCCACCACAGCCGCCTCCCCCACAGGATGTTGTGTATTTGTATGTGGTGTGTGTGTCACAGTGCCTTGTGTTTCAGAGTCCTTTCACATCAGTCTTTTGAGCCTCACAGAGAGAGAGTGTATGAGGTAAGGTTGGGTTTGTTCTGGGCCTTTCAACCACTTGTTGGAGGATGTGGCTTTGAGCTACCCACTGGCTTATGTTAGGAGGGCGCGGTGGCTTCTGGATAAAACACATGAAACTCTCACACACACCTCCCCCCCCCCCAGTAAAAAAGAAGAAAAACACAAGGGCAAACAAAAAACAATGATAGAAACCTGCAACCAAAAAGAAATTTAGCTGTGTCACTGTTCCTTGCTAATTGCCAAATACCAAGTATCTTTCCTACATTCCAGAAAGGCAGCAGCAAATGATGGCTGGGGTCCATCTGGTGCCCCTACTTCCTCCTGCTGATCATCTGGTTTGGACATTTCTAGTTGTCCTGGTCTTTGGTATCAGCGCAGATCTATGACCAGTCCTGTCATATTCCTGCTTCTCTGGGTCGGCCCCATTTCTCTGCCATTGTTTGCACAATGCATTCTCCTTCGGATAAAGGAACTGAGTTGGAGTTATTGAGCTTTACAGACACACTCCGTGTGGAGTGAGGTGCATGTGTGTGTGTGTGTGTGTGTGTGTGTGTGTCTTGGCATGTATGTGCACCCAGAAACACACTCACAAACATGCTAGGGCTGAACTTTCCCTCCACACTCAATAACCTCGAGCAAGATCTGCCATCTTGTGCATGGATCATTTGTATTACCAGTTCTGAGGCAGCTTTATTATTTTAAACCTCCCTTATTATATTTCCTGTGACTGACAGTCACTGTCATATTTCTGTCTGATACGCACTGAGCCTGGAGTTGTTGACTTGGCTTAGGGAGGTGTCACCTGGTCGTCTACCCTACCATCGCTCTCCCACACTGAGCTCACTCTTCACTTCAGCTAGCCTGCCTCCATCAAGAGGAGGAGGAGCTTCGGAGCAAAATGGAATGGGCAGCGGTCGCCCTTTGTCTGGGGCTGTGTCGCTTCTCTAGAAAGGCCTTCCTGAGCATCCTGTCGCTAAAAACAGAGAGGACGTGGTAGTGCTAGTGGAACTTTAAGAAGAGACTGTACTTCGTCTTTCTCATCGGTGCAGTAACCACATCTTACAAATGGTCGTCAGCCTGTTCTTAGATACCTGCAGAAGTGAGGAGATCATTCCAAGGTGAATCATTCTGTGTAGGGTTAGCACACTCTGTCTTATGTTTAGTCAACACATGATGAGATGGAATAGCACTGGCCTAAGAGTCAGGCATGAGCCTGGGTTCTCCTGACTCTCTTACCAATGAGCCCTGGGACGCCCAAGTCACATGATCTGTCTGGGTCTCAGTTTCCTCTGCTTGTGAAATGGGGTGACTGGGTTTCAAATGGTGCTCTGAGAAGCTTGGGCTTTCTGGAATGTTCCTCAGGGGCTGCAAAGGAGGTTGAGGTGGGAGTTAAGTGTTGGGTGGAACTCCAGTCATACTAAATGAGAATAGTTAACGGTTTTGTTTTATGTAATGGGCTTTGAGTAAATGACTTTTATAGATAAACAAGTTTTAAAAACAATAAGACTAGATAATTCAAGGTCCTTTCCAGTTCTATGATCTTTGAAATCTGTGGAAATTACAACGAAGTCAATTTAGTAAAATAATACTATTTTAAATCCATTTTACACAGAACAATTCTAACCCCTCTTACAAGAGAGCCTTCCTACTATCTCTGACTTTTCCAAAGTCCATACATGCAGGTTGCAAATGTCAATATTACATCAGAGGCAGCCCTTGCCAGATGGTGTATAAATTGTTTCTTTTGGTGTTCTCTTTCCTTACTTTCTCTCCTGTGTTACTCTCTTTTCTACTCCAGTGCCTCTGTGGTTTCCCATTCTCCATAGACCTTGGACCTGGCCAGCTCTCACCATAGGGAAATTATCTTATAACCTTACTCTGGATGAAGTAATAGCTGATGGTGATTTAGAGTTTTAACATCTTCTAAAATACTTAGGAATTTTAAAGCCTAAAAGTCTAAGTCTGTTCCTCCCAAAATGACTCTCTAATGATGACATCTGGGTTTCTAAGATAAAGTGTGTTGCAGGAAGTTGGTTGTGTACGAGCTGCTCCTGGCATCCTTCAGCTTCCTCTTCTCCATCCCTTCCTTGGAGTCTGTTTGCCTTAGAAGTATATTTTCAATTTTGTCTTACAGAAGAGTTTCCAAAAGTAAATCCTTTGGAATACTAATCCTAAATGCTCGGAGATAAAAGGATTCTGTGGCCAAGTGCCTTTGGGAAAATGCTGGGTATTATGTTTCCCTCTTAGAGATTCATAATGTACCCTGATCTATTTCAGACTCGGAGAAATCCGTCAGGGAAGAGTCCTGTTTATCTTTGTTTAATCCAATGTTTCCCAAACTATTTGACCACAGTATCCTATTTTCCTCTAAGTAACACCTGTTAACATCCCTCAGTACTAGCCTTCCTCAGGACACAGTTGGGAGAGTCTAGAGCAGTCGTTCTCACCAGGGCGATTTTGCTCTCCAAGGGACATTTGACAAAGTATGGAGACATTTTTGGTTGTCACAACTTGTGAGGGGAGTCCTCCTGGCATCTAGTGAGTAGAGGCCAGGATGCTGCTACACATCCTAAATGCGTAGGACAGCCACCCACAGCACAGAACTATCTGGCCCCAGGTGTCAATAGTAGTGAGATTGAGAAACCCTGTTCAAGACATAGCAAGGACAGGGTCTACTTAAATGCAGTGCAAGGCCCTGCAAAATCAGGTACTCAAGCCAGGTCTTTTATGATGAGGAGTGTTTTCCAAGAGGTGCTGAAGGAGATGCACCCAGGTGATATTTCCCCAAGCACTACCATAACAAATCCAGAGCTGAACGCTCCTTGATGCTCAGAGGCAGCACTCAGCTTCCCTGAAGGCCCCGCGAGTGCAGGGATGAAAGACCCCTTCTCACTGCAGAGCATCTGGGATCAGGGCTGACATGGCGCATCACCTCGTTCTTGTCCTCCCTTCCCAGAATCCAGCAGTTTAGCACCATTGTAGGAGGAGTCTGTTTTCCCAGCTTGCAGATTGCACTTTATTTATTTCTTTAATCTTGCTCCAAGCCTCTTTTCTTTTTCTTGGACTGACAGAGCTTGTCTGCTCTTTCTGGAGATGTCGACTTGGTGGAAAAAATGTGCTTGCTGTCAAGCACAAGAGCGTTCCTGGGACTGAGGTTCTTTAAGTCTTGGTGATTTATCTGTTTCCATAAAGCAGAGCATTGATGCTTGTTAGTCAGCAGAACTCACACCTGCAGCCTCTCCTACTCCATCCAGCTCTGTATTAGGGAGGGCAGAGGGGACTGTTCAAGGTCTCATGTTTTCTGGTTCTCTAAGTTAGTGAACATGGAGATCTTGGGAGTCATGGATCCCTTTGCGAGTCTGATGGAAGTAATGGAACTTCTTGCAGAAAAGTGCATACAGATGCATGCACACAATTTTGCACGTGGTTCAGCCTGGTGCATGGGCCTCTGTGTTCGTGAACTCAGAATTTGACATGCCTAATTTGTGGGATACTGCTTGGAAACTGCGGCTGCTTTTGTGGCTCTGTATTGAGTATCATCATTGGGGTGTAGACGGGAAGGAGCCACTTCAGTTCCTCAAAGAGCTGCTGTTCTTGGGGAATCATAATTTAACGCAGTGAGTTAGTAACTCCTTGTGTTTTAGCTCATTCATTCATTCAGCACATATTTGTTTAGTTCCTATATGTTAAGTGCAGTATTAGCTACTGGAGAGTCATAGATGAAAAAACAATCTTCTTTCTCTCAACAATAAAGGATATGGCAATTAAAAGAAAGACACAAATAAAGAAAATTGAGTCCTGAAGATAGAAGCTGAGAGGAGTGGCTTCAGGTTCAGGTACAGAGTGAGAGCAGAGTGAGAGCAAGCAATTTGGGACCAAGGTTTCTCTTCTATCAGCACTGGCTCCCCCAGTCTAAGATCTGCCTGCTGGAATTGAAGAATTGTGCAGGATCACACAGGGTCTGCTCTGGTGCCTGGCATTGGTCCTGGACTCAAGCTTGGCCTGAGAAGCATTTTAAGAAATCACCCAGAACCTTCCTGTGTCCCAAAGCAGCACTGCCCACTCTCCCTTTTTAGTGTCCCCTGCAGAGCTGGAGCCACTTGAGTGACTTCCCATAGTTGTTGAGAGAGTCCCCCCCAGAGTTTTAGGACTCGGCTCACCGGTTACGGTCCACAGCTGCCACGTTTTCTGCTGAAGGAGGAGGGCATGAGGCTTGGAGTGGGAGAGTGTGGTAGAATCACGTCCTTGGCTCATTACTGAGCCTGGTAGGGGATAAGGCTGACTTTTCTGATCACAGTACCTTATTGACAGGGCTCACTGATGTGAGAGTCTCTGTAGGGGGAGAACTTTGCAGAATGATGGACGCCTTTGCAATGAATCGTGTTACTGCCACGGTTATCTCTGTTTGTTCTGCATTGTTTGGGCTCCATAATGAATCATAATGAATCCAATAAAACAACTAGACTCCTTTCTGGCCAGGACACACACTTTGGCAGCCTGGGAAGAGGATGGACTGGTCTGTTTGTGTGAGCTGGCGAGTACTTTGAACTCAGCTACAATCTGGCCTAACCATCTGATGCTCTTGGGCAGAATGAGCAGGTGGGAATTCTTTTTCCTGAAGCAATCTGTGTCTGCACGACGTTGTGATGTTCGCACTGTTAAGAGGGGCAGTGAGGTCCGTAGTAGTTGGATTCAAAAGAAGAAATCACTTTTCCATAATTGGTACCTTTTCATTCTCCTTTTAAAAATGCCCAGCACCACTCCCCCAGCTCTGAATCCTCAGCGAACTGCAGTGTCTGGAAAAAGACCACACAGAAATTATGGCTGTAAGCAGGTAATGAGAACCAGCGACACGCAGGCAGCGCTCTGCCTGTGAGAACGCGGTTACAATTATAGATTTATATGGCTCCATTTTCTGCTTTCAATATAGCCTGTCGACATCTCAAACTGAGAAGCCCATCGCTGCGGCCTGGGCAGCCTCCTCCCAGCTCCTGTGTCAAGAGAGATTTATTATTCTTATAGACTCTGCTCATAGCAACTCCCTCCAGATGGGCCTACGGAGGGAGGATTTTATTTTATTTCATTTTGCTGAGAACCATGGCTCTGCAGAGACGTTGTTCTGCCTGTCAGGGTAGGCTCCTGCATCCAGGTGATGAAGGTGGGGAAATTGAATCAGGCAGTGGCTGCATTGAAAGAAAACGGAAATGGAGCCAAAAAGCCATTTGTTGCTGCATTGTGGGAACAGAAGACTTAAACAATAGCCGTAATGTCTGTCAGTTGGGAACTGGTTAAATCAATTTTGGTCCATCCATGAAATAGAATACTATGCAGCTGTTAAAAGGAGTGACGAAGATTTATTTCCACTGATAAGGACTGATCTCCATGGTATAATGTGAAGTGACACACAAAAAAGTGCAGTGCAATGTATGTAGCATGTTTCCATTTGTATAAAATTAAGTGTGATCTATAAATATGTACCTTGTATCTACAAGAGTGATCTTGGGGAGGATTCACAGGAATTTGTGATAGTATTTGCCACTAGGGAAGTACTTGACTGAGGAACAGGGGAGGTGGGAAAGCTTTTTGTAGAAAACCCTTTTGTCCCTCTGGATTTTTTTTTTTTTTTTACTATTTGCTTGTATTACTTTCTCAAAAATCACTTATGGCTAAAAAGTGGATTTCAAACCTAATAGTGCCTAGCAAGATTTGCTTTTGGAAGGATGAGCAAATTGTGGTTTGAATGTAACTAACTGAAGCTACCCAGAAATGAAAAGTTGTCTCCAGGAACTCCCATTATTGTGTGGGATTTATCACTGCTAATGATAAGTAAGAACTAGAAACTGTCAGGTGAGGGACAATTTTACTTTCATTTATGGGGATGAATTGAGTGCATTATGGTCCACATAAATTGAATTTATACCACACCGATTTGTTATGTGCCATCTATTAGAAGCTCGAACTTCCCTCCTAATGACATCATTGTTTCTACCACCCAGGATCCCTGCCTCTTCTGCCGATGTCTTACTATTCTTCAGCAAGAGTGGGCTGGATGTGTTTCTTGGGGGCTCCCAGAATTTCTTTCCTGTGAATTAGGGGTCAAAGGGGTAATGTAAGTGTTTGAAATGGCCAAGTGGGAGATAGTAAAAGTGGTGAGGACTTTGACACCCAGAGCAGCATGCCCTCTTGGAAACAATCAAATTCAGCTTGAAAAGAATCCATAGGTCCTAACTTGTTCAAGATCTGGGGGCTTCTGCAATCCCTTTCCTGAACCTTTCTCTGATGTTCCATCTTCCTCCTTCAGTAACACCTGGCCCTGCACATTTGATAGAAGTCTCGCTGGTCAGAAAGCATCCTCCTGGGCACTGACGTTGAGATCCTATGGGGGAAAGTTGACCAGATAGCCGGAAGGCAGCCTGACTCTGCATCTCTGTGCATTCTGCCGCTAGTTATTGAAAAGGCATCCCATCTCTTCTGTTGGACATCAGATTCCTGGAGGGTGAGAACCTGTTCATCTCCTCACTCAGGGCAGAGGTTAACATGTCTTGCCCTGGGCTGTTCTTTGAAAACCCAGGTCATGCAGGGTGTTATTGGAACTGGGAAGCTCTCTTCCCAGGGTGTATTTCTCTGACAGGAACTGTAAAAACTAGAACGGAATTGCTGAGAAAGTCAAATAAATGAATGGAATCATTCTTAGCACTATATGTATTCAGAATAAGACCTTGATAAGCATTAAGAGAAAAATGATTGCCCTTTGAAACTGTAGCTGTAAGTGGGGTTGAGCACTTAGGTCTGCCCCGCTCTGAGCCCCCTGCTGCCCCCCCATATAAAGAATATCTGGCTGTTTGACTTTTGGGGTGATGTTTCCTCTGCCTGGCTTTCTCTGACTAGCAGAGATGTTGGCTGTCCTAACGCTCAACTTTGTTGGATAATTCAGGACTTTTCCCCTCATCCTGTCTCTTTTTAATGGTTTGGCATGATTCAGGGGATTCTGTGCCAAGACTGCATAACTCTCCTCTGTAACTCACCCATACTGGAGTTTCTTCCCCAGAAGAGGAGAGGGAGAGCCCATCCAGGTTCCATATACCACTGCTTCTCTCCCCCTCAGAAGCACCAGTGTGCAGACTGTATCTGAAAGCCATCCACAGTACCAAATAAAACAATGCAGCAGACAGCGGTTCCTATAAATTACTGGAAATGGTGCTGAAAAGACAATGTAGGGTGCATAAATTCAGGTATTTAGCCAGAAGCCCATTAACTTAGGGCGGACAAAAGGAAAGGAAGAACATTAACAAACCACTTCCCGGTAGGAGTTTGCTGTGGATGGGGAAGTAGGAGAAGGGGGAACACAAAATAAGATATCTCGGAAAGAAGGCCACAGAAAAGGAAAAGAAAAGAAATGAAACAGAGATCCTTTTTAAGACAGTGGTGTTACTGCACAATGGGCATGATCTGCTTGCCACGAGACAAAAGCCAATCGTCAAGAGGCAAGATGGTGGCAGAGAAAGGTCAGTTTATTACAGCTTGCTAGCAAGGGGGAAGATGGCCGACTAATGTCTCAAAGAACCATCTTACAGAACAAAGGTTACAGGCCAGTTATATAGGGGGCTGCTCTCAGGGTGGGGGAGGCATCTGGTCTCAGGGTGTTCCTGAGACCATCTGTTCCTCATCCTAGGAACATCCATCTGTTCCTAGTTCCTGATAGTCTTTTGTTTCGCCGGATATGCTTCAGAGACCGGAGAAACGCCCTACACCCTGATCTTTCAGTTGTCATTGATGATGGCTATCAGCATAGACTTTCTGCCTGGGGCGTCATCACTTTCCTAAGGAACTCAAGAGAACAAAGTTATCCACTTATAGCAACTGGGAGGGGCCATAAAATCCACAGAGCATGTCTGGGTTAGTTAATCAGAGGTCATTCACAGTTACAATATGGTTTCTTTTCTACAATATGGCTTCCCTTATGTCAACCTTGTCTTGAGCTGGTATCAATGAGAGAGAAAAATCTATGGTCTTTTATTGGAATCCCCAGGTAGACTGATTACCATTGGAAGAGCCCCTTGTTCCCATTTTTGGGACAGCTCTTCCCTATCTCTGCAATTTAATAGTTTACCCATCTAGTGGCTTATATGACACCTCCTCCTTGAAGCCTTCCCTGATGTTCCAGATGAAAATAACTTTCCCTCTTAGGACTTAACTCTGTTTCATTGCTCGTCTTTCTCTTAGTGCTGACTTCCTACCTTTTATGATGGTTATTTGTGTCCGTGTTTTTTTTTTCCCCCTTCAAATATATATGGTCCCTGAAGGCAGAGATCATCACTTAGTAATTGATAATTTAGCAACTATTTTACTGAATGTTTATTACATACCTCTCCTAGTGGTAGTGGGGGATATGTAGATGAGCACAATGTGGTCTTAGCACTTTGGCAGAATCAAGTATGATTCTTTGCGTAGTGTATGTGCAATCTCTATTGAATGAACCAAGCGCAACCCTTTATTTCCTGTTTTAAGGATGAGGAAATTGAGGTCCATGGCTACTTGACCTTCATAAGATGACAGTCCAAGTTTGCATAAAGACTGAAACTCAGGCAACTCTTTTCTTGCTCTGTTTTATAGTCTACAAAGAGTGTAATTCTCTTGGCTGGGTGTCTCATAGATGAATAAGTAGGGCTGGGAGAGCCCAGAGACAGCCCTAACCCCATCGTTGGGGTGCACTGAGAGCTAAAGAAAGAATGTGCATGAACTGTAGAAAGCAAGGTCAGTGGAGTGATGGATATGTCTGAGAAAGGCTAAAACAAGGATTTCATGAACTGAGGAGGAGGCCCATGGTGGAGTGAGAGGGCTGGGCCTTGGAGCAGGCAGATCCTGGGTTCAGATAACTGGTGAAGTCGAAGTCGCCGAGAACTTCCTCTTTAACTGGTCACCTTTCATATGTTTGTAGACTCCTAGAGGCAATATGGACTCAGAGAAAACAAAAAAATATATGTATGTCCAAACTTAGCTTAAATTAGTCCCTTGTCAAACTTGAAAAACAGCCTTTCCTTTTCCTGTTTGCTCTGCAGGTACATTAGAGCTGGAAGATAACTCAGGAAGCCACCTGATCCAGCCCTCTTCCTTTATGCCAGTAAGATATTGCTTCCACTGACAGATGACTTGAAAGAGGCTCAGTGGAGTTTAAGAGTTTAAAACCACCCAGGAGAGATCTCTAGTTGATGGTAGTCCGGTGGTGATCAATGATGTATTGAGTGGCCATTTTGTGAACATTCTTTCTGATTAGGATTTTGGAAGAATAAGGCACTTCATTCAGCTGAAACCCAGGCTCCTCAGGGACTGATTCGAAGGCTGCCACGTAGCCCTCAACTTGGAGCATGGGAGTGTTGGTGTCTAAAGACTTTCCACTCTGGCTGCTGTGCCTGGGTGACATAGGAAGACTTAGAGGGGTGCTCATGCTCTTCTGAGATGGTCTGGAGCTGGAGCAGCTGCAGGCACACAAGATCCTGCAGGCAGAGTGTCTCCTTAGCCCTTCTCTCTTCATTCATAAGCAAATAAGCTCTTCCGTTGATACCTAGTGGATCATCCGGAGTTCTCTGCAACTCTGGGAAAATTGGAGCTCTTTCCAAATTAGGAATCTTTAGGTGGCTGTGTTCAGAGCATATATTTGTATTTTCCATACTTCTTTCCATAACAGAACCAGTGTTTAAATCCTTCACTGAGACCAGAGTTATTATATTTCTGTTTTGGAATCAAATCAGAAAGAAAGAAGAGGAATAGATTGGAGGCATTATTGTAGAGGGAAACCTGGACCAGTGTCTACATTCCCTGCAAAGAGAAGCTCATGTTTTGGGAGTGGTTCTGGTCTGAATTCAAAATTCAGGGCCCAAGAAATTCATGGGCCTATCCTGTGTGAGGTATCTGGGCAACAGGGCTCGGTGGGAAGAAGATGGAAAAAGTGTGATGGGACTTGCCCGCTCACCCTGCTGGCTACTGCCTGTTTATCTGGTGCAGCTTTCATGCCATTTAGGGTCTCATCCTCCTGTGGCACATGGTTGGTTTCTCTTTTCAACTGCATCCCATTCTGCTTTGCATCACTAGTTAAGCATGTTAACAACTTTAAGACCATTTGGTCCTTGAAGGCAATGATTATTTTATTCCCCTTCGATTGCTCATAGCATTTGTGCTGTTCCTAGCAATTAGAAGAAATGCAATCAACATTTGTCCTTATGGTCTTGGCAACATTTCCTGCTTTGGAAAGTGAACTTCTAAGAATTCTTGGTATCAAGGTGGCTACAGTTCTTCTTCACAATTATCATTTCCTTCCAAGGAAGATTGTTCAGAAGCAGCCGCCTTAATAAACCTTCTAATGACTCTGATTTACGTGGCCCTACTTTATTTAAATTCCTGCATTTTTGTAGGCTGTGCATTATCCTTTGGCTTTTTCATTCTTCTAGCCTCAGGTAGACTGTGGGTTCCTTGAGTCTTTCACAATATCTGTGTCCCTACCTCGAGACTGAGTGATTTTTGGGTCATTGATTTTCCTAAGTTTATCCCATAATAAGGAGTTTCTCTGCGTCAGTATCATGTCATGGCTGGGCAAAGGAAGAGAGGAACCTTGGAACTTGTGCTGGAATATATATATGTATACACACACACACACACACACACATATATAAATGTATATACGTAATATGTATATACATAAATATATAAAAATGTTTATGTATATGAGTGTATATACATATTATATGTATATATATAATATGTATACGTACATATATATTTTTTCTCATTTTAATCCTCACAACAAATCTGAGATAAGCATCATTATCATCTCCATTTTTGATAAAAAAAGATTCTTATCACTTTAGAAGTGAGTTATTTTGAATGTCAGACAACATAACCCCATCTCATATGGGTGAATTTTTTTTTTTACCTTAAGTGGCTGAGTAGGAAGTTGAACTCTATGTACGATAAACACAGACTCTACAATTAGGATAATTAAAATAATGAGTCTGCACTCTTGTTCTTGACCAGGGTCACACAGCCAGTAATCTGTGAACTTATAATTCATTCTCAGGTCTGCCTAATTCAAATACTTCTAGTTCTTCCTGATTGAAAGGAAACAACTATGGAGGCTGTGTTTAGAAATTTGGGTTCTGCACCACAGGTGACCATCAGAAGCTTGATGGGGAGCTAAGTGTGAGATTTGACGATACGTTTTAATAGGATAATAATGCCAGGAGATTGGGGGATGGGTGGGAGGCTGTGAGAAGGAAGTGGGATCAGTTAAAGACCATGGTATTACAATATTCCAGGTAAAAGATGATAAAAATCTGGACTGAAGTTGTGGGAACAGAGGAGACAGTAACAAATTATCATTGCAAAGATGGAGTTTTTAGGACTTAGCAACGTTTGAATGAGTTTGGGGAACAATTAGGTCAGTAATATGGCTTTCAGGTTTCTGCTCTGCGTGCTAGGAAGGGCAATGACACCATTAACCAAGACAGGAATACAGATAGAGGAGCAGGGATTTTATTTAGCGGGAGGGAGGGAAGGAGAATGGGTAAGATTTTGATGTGTTATGATTGAAGTACTGGTAGATCAAAAGGTTGGAGTGTTCTAGGAGGTAGTTGGATTTATAGGGCTGAAGATCAGAAAGGAGGTCTGGATGGGAGAGGGAATTTTCAGATCCGTTGGCACTTAGGTGATAATGAAGCTGCCAGAGTGGATTAAATTTCTGAGGAATAGAATGTGAAGAGAGAGGGGAGCTGAAAGTGGAACTCTGGCAATGACCAAAATTTAAGGGGTAGAGTGAGGCAGGCCAGCAATGGCAAAGCTGCAGAAGATGCCAGAAGAGTGTTAGGAGTGCAAGGACTGGACCTTTTTTTTTGCCTCTGTTTCCAGGCCAGAGAAAAGTAATATGCAGCTGCTCTTATCCTTGGCAGCTACCTCTGAAGAGTTCTAAGATCTCCCTATCTGGATCAGTCATCCTTGAATTTCTGGAATAGTCATGATTCCAAATACTTTGTTCTGTTGTCAGACATCATGCCCATATTTTTGTCAGATTTTGTGTCCAGGTTTTTGGTTTGGAAAATGTTGTACATGTATTGCTCATCAGCTCTCTGGAATAAAGCATGAAATATTCCCTAGTGCACCTATTTTCCTTCAAGGATTGATGGTTGGGACATTTTCTATCATGAAGCCAAAGTGATAAAGAGCCAAGTGGCTGCCGTAGATGGAAAGACAAATAGTGATAAAGGGAACTCTGGGGCTCAGAGCAGATGCCTGTGGTATGGGGTGGAGAGTTTTTCAGCAGCCCAGAGATGAAATAGCTATAGGAATCCAGAGGAAATGGACCAAAAGAGCCTCCATCAGGAGGATTTAAACAAAAGATCAAGGAAGCCTATCCAGGTAGATAGTATATGTATGTATGTATGTGTGTGTGTGAGAGAGATATTGATTGATTGCTTGATTATTAACCAGCATAGTTGAACAGGAGGAGATTTGGAAAGTTACTTCAATAGACAACACATACCTATATACCTTCTTACAGGTTTTGCTGCCAGGACAAGAAGAGTACTGTGGCAACAAGGAGATTCAGGAGACAGTTGGAGTTGAACTTCTTGGCTAAATACACTGTCCCTCTGGGTGTCATGGTCTAACATCCACACAGGGCTTGGAGAGGATGAGGAGCCTACTTTTCTCTATTCTAAGGAAGGCCCTTAATGGACTCAGTGGGGCATATATAAATGATTAAAATGAACCACAATGGGATGAGTCTCTGAGAACAGTGTTCTCAGGCATATCAGACCCAGTTTCCCCTTTTAGTAACAAATATTTTGAAACACTCACTTTCCAGCACTGAAATGAAATTCAGAGATGATGTAACCTGCCTACACACATAATTAAAATCAACATAATGCCATAACTCTAATATAAAGGATAAATAAATGGAGAGCGATTTATAATAGTGTGTATTTCAATGAATGCTCGGATATGACTACACTAGAAGATACAATGAAGTCACTAGATGCTTGCGTCTATACCTAGAATCACCACGAGTAAGACAGCTACAAAAGCAGACTAATATAGGTGAGTGGTATTGGCAATTCAAACACTATAAGTGATGTTACCATTTACTGTGGGATTTTATTAAAATGATGAATACTTTTTTGTAAAGTTCTTTATAAAATAAAAGGCCGTCTTCCCTCAACCTACATGGTAGTCGTATGCTTAGAACATTCAGTCTATTAATACATGCGAAAATATTTTCTGCTTATGTGTGAAATGAATTTAGCTTCTAGGCTTGGTTAATGACAGACAGGTTCTTCCCTACAAGAATGTCTGATGGCTATTTCGAGCTGTGTGAGATGTGAGATGATTGTCCATAGTACCACACAGTATAGAATGATCAGGATTTCGGCCTCTGTCCACTAATACTGTGTTGCCTCATCCCAGCAAATTGTCAAAATGCCCCCTAAGGGCCAATAGCTCTCCCATTGATAACTACTATTTTGGAGTTGGTGGGGGCCCAAAAAGACCAGTTCTACTGGGAACTGAAGAGTTCCAGTTAGCCTCTGTAATCAATACTTGGCACCTGTGAGGAGCTGTCCTGGGTGCCACTTGGACTTAAATGCAAGCTAATTTGATTCCTACGGATTCCACCAATTCCAAGTCCTACCTACCACCATGACCTCTCTTTATCCTGGCTCCCTGATCCAAGGTTCTAGTTACCAACTTTAGCTTTCTCCATCATGTGAGTTACGTGTCCAATAGCCAGGCCACCAGCCAGGCATCCTTGCCCTGCTTTGGACTGAGAGCCTTCCTGAGCAGTCATGTGGTTTTGGTGGGATCAAAAGGAGGAAAAAAACACAACTTCTAAAATGTTTCATAGAAAAGTCCTTGAGGAGGGATTCCATGAGTTGTCTATCTGTTAGCTGGGTGGAGCAGAGTTGTTTTCTCACATTTGGATTTAATAGGGACTGAGATTTCCATAGTTTATTCTGTATTTGTGAAAAGCCTGTTGGTGCTATACTTCCTGTAGCCAAATCTCTTAACAGTATTTTCCAAAATGTGAGACTTGGAGGAATTCATCTAGTACATGAATGTGGTAGTAAGTAACATTGGCTCATCTGGCAAAATAATTAATTTTTTTTTTTTTTTTTTGTGAGGAGATCAGCCCTGAGCTAACATCCGCCAATCCTCCTCCTTTTTTGCTGAGGAAGACGGCCCTGGGCTAACGTCGGTGCCTATCTTCCTCCACTTTATATGGGACGCCACCACAGCATGGCTTACCAAGCAGTGCGTCGGTGCGCGCCCGGGATCCGAACCAGCGAATCCCGGGCCGCCGCAGCGGAGCGCGCGCACTTAACCGCTTGCACCACCGGGCCGGCCCCAATAATTAATTTTTTTTTCAGTTTGCTTTTAACCCCTTTAGGACGTCAAGAAGAAAATCTCAGTTTGGAGCTAGTGTGTCCTGAACACTCTTCTAGCACTTAATAATCTCCTATTTTAACAAAGAAAGGGCAGCTTCAGGCTCAGAGCCCACAGCAGGGGACAGTATTGACTAGGCTTTAATGGCCATGTTTTCCTCGCTTTGCAATTATTTTCATGATTACTCTGCATTTATGGCAGGTGATACTGATTTTCCATTTTGGTAGTAATACCAAGTTTTCTTTCAAAATCAATTAATTTTAGTAAAAGGAAAATCCAATTTAAAGGAATACCTTAAATTTAGTACAGGTGTTACACAGATGTAGCTTTCAAAGAAGGTGGCACACGAAGGGTTGAAGTTTAGGAAACATTGCCATTTGTTATCATTCAAGGGGCAGGAGCCTGGGTGTAAAACACATTCTGGGGCAGAGGCAGGCCACACATTCAGGGTATTGGCTGGTTGTCAGTTCATTAAATCATTGGTTTCTTGCACAGACCCACTCCAGACTATGTACTATTCTTGTTGCTGTCTTTGTCCCTGGATAAGAAAGCAGCATGTTAATGCCTCATGTAATCGGTGATGGATGGCCCCAGCCTGTCAGTCTCTGACACTTTGAGTGTTCAGTAATTTCATTATCTGCCCATTTCTCTACTCTTTGCAGCCTAGGACTTATGACAAGGTGGCATCCATCCCTAATGACGTGGGATGGGCTGAGATTCCCAAGAATCATTCCGCCTTAGGAGGGGTTAAATTTCTTGAAAGAAAGCATTTCCCATTTTTTTTACTCCCAGTTTAGAACCAAGCAAAAGCTAAGCCAAGAATATTTGCTGTTGCAAAAATAAAAAGAGAAGAATAAATAGTCTAGGTAAGAGGTCTGTAAAATGAAACCTTTAGTGACTAATGACAGTGCTGGAGTTAAATGTTTTCTAACTCAAAATGTAGTTAAAAGTTTTTTTCCCCCCAAATATGTTTTTTTTCTTTTTTACAACAAAGTGGTGTAGATTGAATGCCCACCAAATAAATAAGATCAAATGCATTTGCCATGGATTTGGTGGAATCAAGTTGTTTGCTAAGCCAGCCTTGGCCAATTTTGCTGCTCTGATAAAAGTAACAAAACCTTGAGTCTGAATCAAGGCAGATTTTTTAAAAATTGAGAGACAATCCATAAGTGTACTGGGTACCTATAATATTGGCTGTAATTGTTTGACTAACTCCTATGTGCCATGTACATTTATTTCACCTAATCTTTACAGCAAACTGTGGCTTCAGAGAGGTTAAGTTAATTATCCAAAGTCACTCAGCAGGTAAGGTGGGATGAGGATTTGAATTTCACATCTCTAAGTAATGTCTCTACATCCAAAGTCTATGCTTTTGGGAGTTAGCTGCCTTTTTCTTTGAAGAATCTTTCTAGCCTGGGTGGAAATAACCACTCTCGCCCCAACTTTTTAATGGCAACGCTCTCTCAAAGATAAGAATCACCTTGGGAAATTGAAAAAAAACCATCTTAGATGCTTGAAAAAAGAAAAAGAAAAAAAGAAACATATACACAGATTCCTGGGCCCCATCCCAGATCTTACTGAATCAGTGTCTTTGAGGGGGAGGCCTGGTCATCTGTCTAACCAGCCCAGCAGCTGTTTACAGTCATCAGGAAAGTTTGGGAAACAGTGCATAATATCATAGGCCATCCCAGGGGTGATATTCTAAATATTTAATAACCAGGAAGGGCCTGGGCTCTGACCAATCAAAAAAGACCCTGGCTGTAGCTGGGGCAGGATCCTAGAGGTCCTCTTAGTGCCACACCTTAGCTCTTTAGCCACAGGATATGAGAAAAGCTGGAGGACTAAGCACTGGATCTGGGGCTACTTGGGTGGTGGTGGTTCACATGGGAGGCTCAGAGCAATAGCATTTTACTGATGAGCCTAGGAGTAGGTCAATATATTAACTGATGTGGCTGTGCCAGTGACTATCAATGGATTGTCAGCCCTGGTAATCCTCACGTGAGAAACTATAAGCTGGTGGTAAGAGCTTCTTTTTCTATAAATTCCATATTTCCCAAAACCTTGAGCCATCTTCATGAGAATCCCAGGGAAGCTCTTTTTAAAAATGCAACTTTGAAACCACTGCACACCTATTAGAATGGCAAAAGTCCAAAACACTGACAACACTAAATGCTGGTGAGGATGTGGAGCAACAGGAACTCTCATTCATTGCTGGTGGGAATGCAAAATGGTACAGCCACTTTGGAAGACAGTTTGGAAATTTCTTATAAAACGGAACATACTCTCACCAGACGATCCAGCAATTGTGCTCCTTGGTATTTAACCAAATGAGTTGAAAACATGTGTCCACAGAAAACCTTGCATACAGATGTTTATAGCAGCTTTATTCATAAATGCCAAAACTTGGAACCAACCAAAATGTCCTTCAGGAGATGACATGGAATAGTATTTGACGTTAAAAAGAAATGAACTACCAAGCTGCAAAAAGACATGGAGGAACCTTAAATGCGTATTACTCAGTGAAAGAACCCAATCTGAAAAGGTTACATAGCATGTGATTCCAACTGTATGACGTTCTGGAAAAGCAAACCGTGGAGACAGTGGTTGCCAGGGGTTGAGGGCAGGGAATAGGTGGATCACAGAGGATTCTTAGGGCAGTGAAAAGATTCTGTATGATACTCTAATGGTGGGTACATGTCATTATACATTTGTCAAAACCCGGTGAATGTACAGCACCAAGAGTGAATGTAAACTATGGGCTTTTGGGCTAGACCAAGTTAGTCCCTGAAGGAACCAGAGCATATAAGTTTCCTTCCTCACTTCTGGTTCCCTGATGGCTAGGGGATAACCTCCCCTTATGCCACTAGTTTCAAAAAACACCTCTTCTATGAAGTGTCCCTTGATTTACCTAGCCAGGACTGACTCCTCCTTCCCTCAAATTTTAGAAATTAGTGACTATTTTATTGCTCTTTTTCCATTCATGTATTTTCAATTCTTTTAGCAGAGGGAGGCAGCTTCAGTGTAGTGGTACGGGACACAGCTAGATGTCCTGGGTTCAAATCCCATTTTGGCCACAAGTTGTTGGTGCCACCTTGGGAATTCACTTCATCTGTGCATACCCAGGGCTCCTCATCTGTAAACATGAGGGAATTAGGAGGGCCATCTCATGTGGAGCTTAGGGCTAATAGATTAGGACACAGCAGCTTTTATTATTCATTTTCTCCTTTCCCTCCTCCCTGGGAGGGAGACAGTGTGTGGAGTGGACAGGCTCTGCAGCCCACAGGTCTTTGTCTCCAATCTTGGAAAAATTATTTAACCATTTTAAACCATAATTTCCTCGTTTTTAAAATGGAAGTAAAAATGCCTGCCTCTTGGTGCAATTTTGAGGGTGGAAAATATCACCCCTGGAAAAGGCCCAGCTCTGTGATTGGCTCAGTCGGTGCTAATACCCCTTTTGTGTCTGTCACTCATGCTGCCATAAACATGGATGTGTGAATGAATGAATTATGTATTGCGGTGTAGTACAAATGGAGTCTTTGAGGGTAAGATACGAATCTGTTGAGAGCATAATTTTTACATCTTAGGACTTTCATCTGGGCATGTATGTTTTGAAGCAGAGCCTGAAAGGAGGAACTAAAGCATTGAGGCATGCATTTAGTTCTAACACCAAAATTGTACGTGAATTTACAGATATGTAAAAGCTTACAATGTCATTGCAGTAGACAGCAAGGGCAAGCTTCAGATCCTGTTAAAAAAATTCGAAAGTTTTACCACTTCTGAAGGTCTTAAGTTTAAACATTGATAAGAATAGAACTTACAATGATTTTGAAAGATCCTGGCTTCTTTGATGCTAAAATGGGAATTGTATTCTCTGAGATCTACTTCCCATTGCCAGCTCGCTAAGCAATTGCTCATATTCTCTCTTTTCACTTTATTATATTTCAAGACATTTAAAATATTTTGGTGAGTCATTCTTCTTGGTAATTAGATGTAGTGATTAGAATAGCTTTTATATTCCAAGGCATGAAGTTTCTTTTATACACCTCAACATCATCATTTTCAGTAATGACCTAGTATTTAACGATGGTTTCACAAAGACTCTGAATCCCTGAAGCCAAGAGAGGGTGAGCTGGTCAGGTGATGGGAATGGAGGACCTAAAATCTCCTTATTCCGGCTATATTTGACAATTGAATCATCCAAGTTGAGAAAGTAGAAGAGAAGAAAAACTGAAAACCAGCCACAGCAGAGATAGGACTTTGTGGGGTTTATACAAAGTTATTTTTCAATGTCTTATAATAGTTCTTGTTATTGAGATAGCACTTTTCAGTCTGAGTTGATAGATCTCCTTGGGATTTAAAGAACTGGATACTAGGCTATGGTTTCCCCCAGAAAGCAATGGGTTCATTCTGGGAATAGCCTGGAAGTAGCAGTGCTGGGAAAGTGCAGAGTGTGCAGGACTGTGCATCCTAGTTCCAGCTCTGAGTTCCAGCTAGAACAAAATCAAAGGGTGGAAAGGAGGACTGTGCTGTGATAATCTGGTCCAAGGATCCAGTAAGGACCTACTGAGCATGTACGGAATCCTTTTCCCTGAAAAATGAAGCATAAACAGAATCTGTTACCATTCAAAGCTAAGAACAACTTCTGAAGGTCGAAGAGGTCACTATTCTGATGTTGGGGCCAAGAGTCACTTGCTCAGAGAAGACCTTGGAGTGAGGATAGGAGGTGCCAAATTGAGTTTTTCTCCCCCTCTTTCTCTTTCCCTCCTACATACCTGATTAGTTAGATCATAGGGCATCTGTTACCATGATACCCAGAGTGCTGAGGCTTGAACAAGATGGAGATATCTTTCTCTCTGATGTCCAGGTGTAGGTGGGTGCTCCAGGGAGGGGAGGTGGCTCTGCTCCACAGGGCTATCCAGAGACTCAGGCTCCTTTCAACTTGCTGCTCTGCTAGCCTCTAAGTTTGTTCTTTCCACATGGTTGAATCTAGTCATTATCATGTCCATGCGTAGTGAGAAAGAGAGCAATCAATGTCTTCTTAAGGAAGTGACTTAGAGATTGTACACATCACTTCCACTCACATTCCACTGGCAAAAATCTTAGTCTCATGATCACTTCTAGCTGCAAGGGAAGCTGGGAAATGAAGTCTCTAGCTGGATAGAGACTAAAATGTGGTGGGATGGGTTCCAGTTCTAAAAGGAAGAAACGGGGATATGTAATAGTGTTGGTAGTCTTTGTCACAGATCCCATCCCTTGTTAAGTCAATGGCCTTCTCATTCTGCAGTCAGATCCCCAAGGGTTCCTCAGATTTCTCTCAGAAACTGCCTGTAGGGGAATGGAGGGGCTGTAGGCCTGAGCATTCAGGCTCCAAACCTCTCCTCAGCTAGCTCACCTTGATTTTACTTGTTTTATGCATGGATTTCCTTTAAAGAAAGATTTCTTGGGCTAAAATATTTTTGAAAAACTACTGCTGTAAGCACCTTTATAATCCTCTGTGTTACCCATCACTGGCACTTTTTTTCCTTCTACCTTATCACCTCTCTCCCTTTCTGGATGTCTCTGGGTTACTGTTTATAAGGAATGCATTTAACGTTCCTGCGGGAGTCCCCAGGCTCGTTTACTCACTCAGGTTCTTACTGCAGGTGAGTGACCCCATTTTTGCTTCTGGATTCTCATGAAAGGCAGTATTTTTTTTTCTTGTCCTTTTCTCCTCCAGCTCTTTCTTGGAGGGCCCTCTGCCTCCTCCAGGGCTCAAGGTTTCCCTCCTTGACTAAATTTACTACTGTCACAGAGATCTTCTCCAACTACCCACTAAAGCCTGTTTTTAAGCACGAGGGAAAGAGTAATTATATTATTGTTTACCACCCACCGCTGAGACCCAAGTCAACCCCAAGGAATTGTTTTGGGATGTCAGTCCCCAAGTTGGTAGATATACATCATCCATTTACCTCCAGTTATCTAGTTACTTTGTTAAGATAAAGGGTTCTGTTATTTTAGTAATAATACCTTGAGATTGTTTAGTGCTTTACAGTTTCCACAGCTTTTTCCCATGGAGCATCTCATTTGATTTTAATAAGCACCCAGGAGGTAGGAATTTTTATCATTCCCATTTTAAAGATGAGGAGAATAGTGATAATCAAAGGTTAAGGGGCCTGGGCCAAGGCCCTTAAGTGACAGAATCAGAATTTGAACTCAGTTCTCCCAGGCTGACCTTTCCTGTACATAACCTCTTGGTCCTGTTGATTGTAGAGAGGATGAAACAGGTTCTTGAAAGTTTCTTTCACGGTTCTTGCTTCATAGAAGGGGCTCAAAGGAAATAGTAGTTGCCTTCCTCCCTTATTGTACCCAATACTTTTATAAGGCGCTCTCACTTACGTTACTTGATATACTTTCATAGCCCTGGAAGTGGGCAGGGTAGGCATGGTTATGTGCATTATGCAGATATGGATACAGAGGCTAAAATAGATGAAGTGACTCTACTATTGTCACATAGTTAGCAGCAAAATCCATCATCTGAAACTTAGTGCAGTTCCTTTGTAGGAGCTTAGCTGCATCGTGAAAGTGGGATTCTAATGCATTTATTTTAAAAGTTGATATTCAATTTTCAGAAGTTAACAAAGCTCCTGGTAGAGATAAGATGAAATTTGGAAAATTTACACCATTTAGGAAACCAGAATAAATGCCAAATTATATGAATTGGGCAAGCTTATTTGATTTCTACCAGAAATACTAGAGATGGACTGGCTGGTAGGTGTGAGCCTCCTGTGTGCCTTAGGAAAGGTCTGACTCTAGACATTCTGAAGTTTCATTCATTCTTTATGCATTGATTTATTCATTATTCAAATAAGGAGAGTTTAGATAAGTAGATAAATAGGGGGAGACAAACCATGAGTGTCACCCTTAGCTAATTCTCAGATGCTGCATGGAACCATCTCGTTTTTCCAACATAGCCCACCCAAATCTAGTGAACACTTGCTCTATGTGAGTCATCCGTGGGCTACAAACTGTGGTCCCTGCACTCCAGTTTCTTACCCTTGAATAAAAGGAAAGAGGCATGTACACGCAGAACTAATACAACCAGAATGTGATTGGGTTATAGAATAGATATAACTAAAATTGTCCTGAGACCACAGAGGACAATGAGAGTAATTCTAATTGGAGGATCTGGGGAAGGCTTCGTGGAAGAGGAGTTGTGTCATGAAGGAACATGAGCAAAGGCTCAGAAGTGAAAAATGCAAGGACTTGTCAGGAAATATCAATTTTTCACATGTTGTTTGAAAGTAGTTTTTGCTGGAGTAGTGTGGAAGATGTTATTAAAAAAAGGTGAATTGTGGTCCATTTCAGGAAATTAGAAGTGGGGCTAATGATTCATCCTAAGGAGTTCAGACTTCCCTTGGAGGCAGTAGGCAGTGATGGGGCATTAGGAGTGATAGGTAATAGGAGCTGAGAAGCCTTTAAGATTGAGACCAGTCACAATCACTTTCTTCTTGAGGGTAGAATTGGAGGGCAGAGAGAGCAGAGGAGGGACCTAATGCAATTAATAACCACAGCACCCATTCTCACATCCTCTTTGCCTTACACTGACACTCAATTTCTGTCACTCTCCAACCTTCTCACGTTCTTCATTCTTTGGTTTGAATTCTTCAGAACACTCTTCATGTTATTCCTTTCTCCAGGGCCCCTCTATTCACACCCCCCCCATCCTCACACAAAACTTCTTTCTCTCCCTCCTGTCCCTTCTTCCCTCTCACCATTAATTGTTTTTTTCTTTCCTTTTTTTTCTGTTTCATGAGTAAATCTCAGTCTTTTATTTTTAAACTTCTATCTCAGTTACCCTGCTTATCTTCCTAGATTATGTCAGTCTGCATTATAAGGCCCATAGAATGGGGGTGTGTGTTGGGAAAGAAGTTATGAACATTTGCAGATTGATATTTTTTGCAACATTTTAACTTTCTGTAAAGTAAGTCAAGTTATCCTTAGCTTTCAGATGAGGAAACTGAGGCACAGAGAGGCCAAGTATCCTTCCTACAACAGCACAGCTAGTAATAGTAAAGCCAGGATTCTAAACAGGATATTTATGGCTAAATAGCCATACTAGATCTTTCTGCCATTGTAGGCTGTCTCCTCTGAGTTAATTTTCTCTGTGCCCAGAGGCATAGATAGGTTGGCAGCCTAGTTACAGGTGACGCAGTAGGATAATGGATAGTGCCCTCAAATAACAGCAGCATAGCATCTGAATGTGACTAATGATGCTGGAAGCTCTAGAACCCTCTTCAGTTGGGGTGAAACTGGAATAATCATGCTGGTGACATTGTAAATCAGAGCAACTCTTTTGGAAAGCAATATGGCAAGTTGTACCCAAAGCTACAACATTGATCGTGGCCTTTGCCTAAGTAATACTCCACCTTGGAATTTATCTTAAGAGCTTGTTCAAAAATGAAAAGAGGCTAAATGAATGAAAAAAATCACATTAAACGAAAAGGAAACATGATATGTTCCCTGATAGCAATAATGATCAATATGAAGACTTTATGGAAAAATGGGGATACATTTATGATAGGTTAGATGTAAACAAAAAGTTAGCTCAGAAAGGTGTGTGTACTTGATCACAAGTCTGTACAAAGGTCTGCATTTCATCCAGCCAGAAAGGAATCACAGAGATAGGAACAGCTGGGAGAGTGTGATTATGGATGACCTTTTTTTTTTTCCTTCCCCAAATTGTCTTTGGTCTTCTATGGTTTTCATAATGAAAGCATTCGGAAGAGAACTAAGGGATGTTCACTAGAGTCGGATTTGCTCTGAGCTGTTGAGACCAGTTGAGGCTCCCTTTCTGCTTTGGATGATGACAAACTCTGGAAAACTCCCTGGACCCCGGGGAGTTTTGAGGGCAGAGCCAGGTTCCCTGGAGCCGACAGCCCAAACCTTTTCCTCCTGTTGCTTTTCTGAATGCCTCTGGGGAAATGTCCTAAGATATGCACCCTAAACAGCATTTTCAGACCATTCTGGAATGTTGCTCTTAAGAAATTATCTCTTCCTAATAATCTCTTGACTAAGGTCCCTGCACAAAGTGTGTGTGTCTGTGTGTGTGTGTGTGTGTGTTGCTCTGTTTCATTTTTGGAGGCTTCAACCCACCACTGTTTATTCTTTCAAGTCTCAGCTGAGGGATAATGTAGAACAAATTCTTTTTTTGGGGTTTCTTGATCCATGTAGAGGCTTTAGGGGATGCATAAACACACTGATATTAAGTGGAAAATTTTATGTTAAGTATATTTTTCTGCAGAGAGAAGGTCCGTCCTTTAATCATTTTCTCTAAGAGCTCTTTGAACCTCTAAATTTAAGAGAACTGAACTGAAGACATCAGGGCAAAGAAAAAGAAAGAGATAAGCAGACTAGAAGAAGCGATGAGTGAGACAAGCCTTCTGAAAGTTAAAAAATCACAGGTTTGGAGCATCTCCAGTTGGTGTTGGTGGGGAAGCAGCATCTGTCCTCCAAGTGCTGTCTCCGTCTCTTTTTTCCTTATTTTTTTTTAAATTTGAGGTTGATTTTTATAGTTGAACTTTCTGAATATCAGGGTGACAGCTCAGAAGTTAACATCATTCTGTGGCTTCCAATACTTGCTCCTCTCCCAGCTTGTAACAGATGGATTTATAGCTATTATTCCATAGAATATGATGCATGATGAGGTTGTTCTCACACCAGAAAAAAAGGCTTCATAATTTACCTTCAAATCTGGGTTTGAGTGAGTGCTGGGCAGCCCGGCGCTGCCATGGTGTGAAACGGATTCCCGGGAAGGGGTATGCCTCAGTTGTCTGACCTTTACAGCATATTTAAATACATATTATGGTGTTCACGGTAGTAAGTAATACAGCTGAGGTTATGCACAGAGGAGAGCAGAGGGAAACATTTGCAGTAAAGCTGTGAGCTCCCCTGGCGGAAAAACAGGCGTTTGCTTGGGTTTGAACTGGAATTTGGAACCTGGTGGGGGAGTGACAGCAAATATTTTGCACATGGGTGCCAGTTACTTTAGCACTGAAAGAACGAGGACTTCCAAGGCAGAAGAAGTTGGTTCTGTCGATTCAGGGTGCATTCTGCTTTTGTTAAGCGGTGGAGGACGTGGAGTGGATCTTTGTTTATCCCTTTATCCCTTCACTAGCATTTATTTAGCACGTACTGTGTACTGGGCACTATTTTATGTGCTGGAGATGAAAAGGCGTGGCTTCTGCCTTCAACTAGCTAACAGTAAAATAGAGATGGATATAAATAAAAAGTTATGATAATGTGCGATTCAGTAGAAGCATGTATAGAGCACAGAGATAGCATAAAAGAGGAACTGATTCGAGGGAGGGCGTAACTCTGTATGGGGCGCTCAGGGAGAGGTGAAAGTATGGAGGTAAAACTATGACTTGGGTTTTGAAATTTGGATAGGATTTCACCAATGATGGGATGGGAAGGACATTCCAGATGGAGGAAAAAGCATGTGTAAAAGCCTAGAGGGAAGAAGAGAATGAGGCATTGGGTGAAAATGGTTTGCTGGTGCCTTCATGTAAGCGAGATGGTGGGAACTGTCAGTAGATGAGAAAACTGGAGTCCATCATAAATGGGCCCTATGTGCCATATTATTAAGGAAAATAAACTAACACTTACTGAACACTAACTGTATACCAGATCTTCTATTGAGCACTTTAGATGCATCATCTCATTTAGTGTACACAACAATTCTATGAAGCAGGTACTAGCATTATCTCCTTTGTAAAGTCAAGGAAACAGAGACTCAGAGAAGTAAAGTAACTTGTCAAAGGTCACACAGCGGGAATGGATTGATGGTAACTTAGAGAAGTGTTAGTGATAAAGACTGAGCGAAATAAATGGATCTGAGAAATATTTAGGTGACAAAATCAACAGAACTTAATGATGCATTGGAAAAAGAATGTCAGGGAGGGCAAGGAAGTATTTGAGGATGATTTCTAGATTTTTGTCCCTTGCAGTGGGAAGGATAATAGTATCATTCACAGAATATTAGAGGTTCTGGGAGGGAGAATGTGAGTTCAGTTTTAAGTGTGCTGAGTTTTAGATACCTTGAAGATAAACAAATAGAGATTTAAAAGCTGAAATAAAAGCCCATTTGTTATTCATTTCTTCATTTCTCAAGACACAGTGGCTTACAAAAAACGTTTATTTGGTTTCAGATTCTGTGAGTTGGCAGTTTGGGTTGGGCCCAGCTGGTCATCATTTGTTCTGGTCTTGGCTGGGCTTCCTCATGCATCTCCTGTCGTGCACTTGTCAGCTGCGTGGCTCTGCTTCTGGGGGGTCGCTGGCCACATGTCTCGTCCTCCAGCAGGCTGACCCAGGATTCTTCTCACGGTGGCTAGGCAGGGTTTTAAAAGAGCAAGTAGAAGCATGCAATATCTCTGGAGGCCTAGGCCCAGAACTGGAACACCATTGCTTCTGCCATATTCTGTTGGGCAAAACAAGTCGAAAGCCAACCCAGATTCCAAGCCTGGGGTAATAGACTCTGACTCTTGCAGGGAGAAGCTGAAAGTCACAACTGGAAAGGAATGTGGGCACAGGGACGTGTGACAGTTGGGGCCAGTGCTGCAGGCGGTTGGCCACACGTGTCTCCAAGCAAGCGGGACTCCTTTATAGTTCCAGAGCGCATCTTCACTCTTCCTCCTTTCAGCTCTTACTCATTGCCATCCTCTTTTAACAAGCATTGTTTGGTTGTCTGTTGTGTGGGCTCTGGTAGTTGCCAGGGATACAGAAATGAATCAAGTGTAGTTCCCGCACTTGAGGTTACTTGTACCTGTTAGTGGAGAAGGCGAAGCCCCACTCTGCTTGTCCAGACTCTGCTCAGTGTCTTTTATCTGACGTTCTCCTGTCGTATCTAGTGTTGAAGCCCCGCACCCTGGCTTCCCGTAGGTGTGCAGGAAATGTGTCACCCACCAGTGGGAAGGGCTATTTCTGAACGTGCCTCAGACAGAGAGCACGTTCTCATCTCAGCAGAGCCATATGCCACATCTTGAATGTTAAAATTTAACCACCACTGAATCATCTAGAGATGAAATAAAGGTTATGAGATTTTTAAAGCAGAAATAAAGGCCTTTCAACTCTATTTTTATAACTTTTTTTTCTGATTATAAAAGAGATAGGATTATCTATTGTAAAACATTAGAAAATCTGAAAACATGTAATGAAGGAAACAAAAATCACCTATCATGCACTGATGATTATGTCAACATACATGTCCATTTATTTAGTAAAATTAGGTTCATATTTTATATAACAATTTTATTTAACATTGTCATTATACATAATATACGTATATGCGTATATAGTTTTTCAAGCACTTATTGGTGTTATATATACTGTTTTATAAATTATGTTTTATACCTAACATTACACAATTATACATTATATTCAATGTTATGAAATAAGAATACAAATATATGATTTTATCTCATCTTATAAAAGTACCACAGTTCAATTAACCCTTCCTCTATAGTTGCATATTTATGTTGTCTCTGATAGTTTGCTTTTATAAATAATGCTGTTGTGTCCTTCCTGGTAACTAAATCGCTGTGGGCATGTGATTATTTCCTCTGGATATAGTCTTAGAAGTGAAAACATGGGGCCAGAGGGTATAAGCATTGTTTTAAAGATTTCTGATAGATATGGAGAAATTGCTTTGCAGAGAGGTGGTAAAGAAGTTATAATCTCATCCTCGGAATTTTCTTTGACTCAAGGACTATCTAGGTGGCTATCATGGAAACTTTCTCAGCAAATATTTTTGTATTCGTGTGTGCTTCATTCAGCTATTCATTCATTTATTCAGTAAACATTTAAATAGAGAGAAAGTACCTAGGGAGAAATAAAAATGTCTAAGATAGGTAGTTACACAACTTCATGCATTTGTCAAAACTCATAGAACTGTACACCAAAAAGAGTAAATTTTACTGTATGTAAATTTAAAAAATAAAAAAATGACTAAGACATGCCCATAGGTCCAAGGAACTTAAAATCCAGTGAAAGAGATAAGACCCAATAATTACAAAACAAGACAACATATTCAAATACCGTATAGGAAGGGAAAATATTCACTGGCACATTTTGTGTGCTAGGAACTGGGCCAGGTGTTTTACACATTCATTCATTTGTTCGTTTCCTGGGAATACCAAGATGAAAAGCCAGAGTGCCTGGTCTCAGAGAGGTCCCAGCATCGTGGGAGTCAGACCTGCAAACAGTTGTAGCAGACGCACGTGTAAGAGAAGAGAGCCTGCCTGGGGGAGCTGAGGCTGGCTTCTGAGGAGAGAGGGGTTTGGTATGAGACATGGAGGAAAAAGAGTGCTTTGCCTCATTTACTCCTCACAATTGCCTGGAGAGGCAGGGACCTTGCACTTATTTTACATAGGAAGAAACTGAAGCTTACAGAAGTTAAGTGACTTGCCCAAGGTCACCCAGCTCAAAAGTGGCAAAGTCACAAATTCCATCTAGATCTGTGTTCTCTGTCCCAGCCAGTGCATCCCTAGAGAGAGACTGGGATTTAGGATGAGCCTTACAGAATGGGGAGGAGTTACAGCCAGAATGACGGAAGGGCAGTATCTCATGGGAAGAGGCTCGGAAGTGAGGAGTTGGGTGGGAGACCAGGGGAGCAGTGCGGGAAGATAATGGAGAAGCCAGGTATCAGAGGGCCTTGCATTCTAAACTAAGCGCTACAGACCTTAGTTGGTAGGTAGAGAAGCGATTGATATTTTGAGAACAAGGGAGTTGCTTGCTAAGAGGCGTGCATCAGAGGAGAGTAATCTGGTAGGATTAGATGAGAGTAGATGGAGGCTCCCTCTCCCTTGGAGAACTGTCCTCCTTCCAAGGGTAGCAGATCGCTGTTAGAGTAAGGCAGCTAGTGATCTTAGCCCAGTGATCAGTCCCCGACTAGTTTGGCCCATCCCTAGTGATTCCAGGATTTTGTTTGCTATAGCAATTCTTTTATTAATTCAGTCAAAATAGTAGAAAAAACTCTGACCTAAATTTTGTTATATTCTTTCAAAGTAGCGGATAAACAAAACCTCTACCACTCAAATCTTATTTCCTTTCTGTTTTCTGTCTCCGCTCCCAGCTCGCAGTTCCAAAAATAAAAAGCTTTGTCTTCTTAAATAGTAACAACACACAATGCTGAAATACTCCAGTGAGTAAAGCAGTGGTTCTAGTGCTTCAGGATGGGAAAGACTGGGACCTGAGAGTCCCGGCCCCCAGTGGAGGCCTTCAGGTTGGAACCGGATTTCTCTCTTGTGATGGTCGAGGTGAAGCTCAGGCCGGCGGGCGGCCAGGGCAGGGCTGGGTGAGGAGACAGCAGGGCAGAGCTGCGCTGCTCCCTGGGCATCTCAGCTGGGAGAGGTGAACACGCAGAGCCTCGCGAAAGATGAGCAGAGGAGTGTTGGGGGGAAGTGTGGGCCAGTTGCACCTCTATTTCCTTGTTGATGAGAGTGTTAGAGGTGGGTGCTGGATATCTGAGTTTTAAGTCTTTTTTTTTTTGTTCACAACAGAAGGAAGAGCCTGCCTCTTTTTTTTCTATAGAAACATTGTTTGTCCACGCCTCTGACTCCAAGACACCAGCCCTTGGTCTTTAGCTCCAAAATCATCCTTAGGATAGTTTTCTTTTTCCATGTCCTACAAGGCCCCTGCCTGCTTCATCTCACACTCATCTACCACCGTCCAGCATCGCTGACTTCCTTTGGGTTTCTCAAATGTGCCAAGGTCTTTTCAGCCTCAGGACCTTCCCCATGACTGTTCCCCACGACTGAGTGCAGTGAATTTCCTTCTGCTTTGCTTCAAATGGCCAGCTACTTCTCGTCATTCATTTTCCGTTTAGAAAGGGCATTTCTGACCTCGCGATGTGAAAGATGTCTCCTTTACTATTCTCTAATTCAGAGGATTTCATTGCAATTTGTCATTATATATTCATTTCTTTGTCTAGTTTACAAGTCTCGTCCCTACTACTGGATTTAATACTCTGTGAGGACAGGGACAGCTTATTTTATGCACTAATATATATTAATAGACACACCGACCCAGTGGCTGGAACATAGAAAAGGCTTCATTAATATTTGTCGAGGGGTCGGCCCTGTGGTTTAGTGGTTAAGTGTGCCCGCTCCTCTACTGGCGGCCCGGGTTCGGATCCCGGACGCACACCGATGCACCACTTGTCCGGCCATGCTGAGGCGGCGTCCCACATACAGCAACTAGAAGGATGTGCAACTATGACATACAACTATCTACTGGGGCTTTGGGGAGAAAAAGGGGAAAAAAAAAAGGAGGATTGGCAATAGATGTTAGCTCAGAGCCGGTCTTCCTCAGCAAAAAAAAAAGAGGAGGATTAGCATGGATTTTAGCTCAGGGCTGATCTTCCTCACACAAAAGAAAAAAATTGTCGAATGAGTGAACCTGAGACATTCCATTTCTGTGGGCTTATCAGCTCATTTCCAGTGGGACTGGTGTGAACACATCACACATCCTCGGAGCAGGAAGGTTTTCCTCTCTTCGAGGTTGGGCACATTGGTCCTTCCTGTACCCCTTGGTCTCTCTTCATGGGTGAAGATGATGGCTCCAAATGAGGAGATTCCACTGAAGACGCTCTGGGCTGGCAAGAATTACATTAAGGAAAAATAATCCATCTCTGCCATGAAGCAAAATTAGTAACCAGGAAAACAATGTTTTCATGGGTTTCTTGAGAAAAAAGGAAGATATTTTTCTTCTAACTTCATTGTGAACATTTTGGAAATTCTAAAAGCTGTTTCTTCAGGCAGGAAAAAACATTCTTGCACTGATAAAGTATATTTGGGGGGGTAATTGTTTTTTGTTTGTTTCTATGAGTAGTTTAGGACAACTCAAGATTTTGTTCAGCCTATTGCAGAGTAACTTTGCAGTTTACCAAGTAGAAATTGGTATATGTTCTCTCTTTTCTTGGTCACATACACACTCCACTAGAATACCTCTTGTCTGAATAGCTTCCAAGGAGCTAGTCACTCACTTCAGAGGGGGTTGTGGTGTTCTGAGTCTCAAGGCACGTGGAGGGGGAGAAATCTGCTTTCCTTTTATGCTGAGGCTGGTGTTCAGAGAGCGGCCTTCTGCTGCAGTGAGATGTGTCGCTGGCCTCCTCTGCATCCCTTCCGTCCCATCTGCCTGCCCTCCTTCCCCATTCCAAGGACACGCACCACCCAAATTAATTGAGTGAGACCCTCATCAAAAGCCACGCTTTGACAGTGACCCAGCCTCGACTGCTGCTGACTCAAACCCTATGTTGGACACTTACTTGCTGTTCCTGATCATCATGCCTCTGCCTTTGTAGATACTGTTCCCTTTGCCTGAAATTTGGCTCCCTTCTTATCCCTCCACCAACCCCGCTCTCCATATGGCAACCCCTTATTCATCCTCTAAGACTTGGTCCAGGTATCACTCCTCCTCCTGGAAGCCTGCCCTGATTGCCCTCCTCTGTTCACTAACAGCACCTCATGCTAACGTCCGTCAAAGACACTCTCTTTATATTAGTATTGTGTGTTCGTGTATCGAACTCATTAAATGTGAAATACTCTCTGGGAGGGGGCAGGACCGGGTCTAATTTATCTTTGCATCACTAGGACATGCTAGATACCACTTATTAATTAATGGCTCTGGAGGCATTTTATTTGCTTCAAGACCTTTGCCAAAATAAAACACAGCAAGTTAATTACTGGTACTTAGCTCCTATTTTAAGTCTCCCAGCATTATTATAGCTTATAAATATAGTTGGTAATTATGATTCTTCCTTTTCTCTTTATCTTGATCATCAAATCCTAATTGAGCCCCAGTCTCTGAATGAGAACTTCAAAGATGCTCTCTGTGGATAGACTTGGAAGAAGAGAGAAGACGCAGTATTTATTCTCAGAAAGCTTGCAATCTGAAGGAGGAGGCAGGACGAACAGTATTAACAGAAGAAGGACGTGTGCATAATTATCGCTGATATGTCAGCTAAACCGCAGAGATTAATGATGGCTAACCATGGTAGGGAAGTACAATTTAGAAGTCAGCCATTGGGGATCCTGGAACATAACACTCTTGGACACATTTAAATATAAAAAAAGATTTGAAATTGAGATACAAAGTGGATTCATCATGATCCTAATTATTTGTTTAAAAATATTATTCTATCTTGATTGCCACTTATAGCCATGTATGAAGGGGAGTATTTTTGCGTTTCTACAATTACATATTAAAGACACTTTTTTTAGGTAGGCCTCAGGCTAAGTCAAAACATAAAACAAAAACAATTTTTCGTTATGCATAGATGTAACTTTATAGGATACGATCTCATTAATATCAAACACAGTTTGTCAGTGGATATACATATTTACATGTAGCTGTAATAAGCGCGAGCATACTTTTTACTCTAGTTTGTAACTTAAGTATGTTTCTACATTTTCCCCCGTATTAATATAGACCATGTAGTTTTAGTTTTCAATTTGTAGCCACGATGTGGAATCTCTCATAGAATGTGCCATTTCTTGCTTGAATATGCCCATGCTGTTGGGTATTTAGGTTGTTTAACATTGTTTTATTCCCAGTGAGGGATAGCAGTGTTATGAATATTTCCATACAAATAGCTTTTTTCTTTTTTACTTTTGAATGATTTCCTTGGAATTTAAGAATATATTACCCAAAGTGGAATTAGCAGGTTAATGGGCATAGATAGCTTTGTCATTCTGCCAGAATGCTCCCTGGCAGGCCTGGGCCGGCCCATGGTGTCCCCAGGAGGATATGAGGACACCGTTTCTTTAGAATATCTATATACTTCATAACTTCAAAATTAATTTTCACTAATTCAAATGGTATCCTGGCATTTCAGAAGTGAGTTAATTTGCTTTTCTGTAATCTGCTGAAGATGGGCTGCTGGGCGTTTTTCCCGTGTTGGTTTGCTCTGCTTTTCTTCATGTATAAACTCCCTGTTCTTTGCTCTCAGGCATCTCTGCCTTGCTCTGGCGCCTGTAAGCACAGCGTTGGGTCTTAGAGCGGCAAGTGGTTATCCTTCCCACTATAAGGAAAAGCAGACCTGAGCTTCGTCACTGTGCTAATTGCTTTTCTTGTATTTGCCCTTCACCTCCCAGCGTATGTCCACGTTGCACAAATGACGCCTGTCTCAGGTCCACCGTGTTCAGGGAGCTTGTGAACTTAGTGGATTCTTAGCTGTGCCATGGGGCCAGGCAGGGACTGGCTTCTGCTCAGGTCACCTTCCAGATCCAACAGAGGCTTTTAAGAACCACCTTGTATTGAGGAAAAAGCAAGGGCTTTGAGGTCCGACCTGGACTTGAGTCCCAGCTCTGCACTGTGTGACCTGCGGAGGTTTCTTAGCCTCTCTGAGCCTTCTTGCTCAGCCGGATGCCGGGGAGAACAGAACCCAGCTTGGAGGGCCGTTTGGAACATCAAGTTGGTACTGCTTACAGCGGTCTCTCTCTACTTTCCACCTCCTGCCCCAAACCTTTCACCCTTCTTCTCTGCTCTACCTTTTAGAGAAATGGAACCTTCTGGAGCTAATTCTTCTAATGCTAGCTAACACTACCAACTTCTCTCTATGTGCCAGACACTGAGTTCTTGATTGACGGTGTTCTTCTTTATTCCTCATCGCATCCCTGTGAGGTCGGCGTGCCCATGTACAGAGGCAGAAATGGAGGCCCTGGGGCTTAACGAACTTGCCTGAGGGCACACCGGAAGTTGTGGTGCTGAGATTCGAAGCCAAGACTGTTTGCTTTCAGGACTTGGGCTTTAACTGCTATGCATATTTATTCTCTAGGGTCTTTCTTCTCTGGTAAATAGTATATACACTAGTGTATACACCGGGAGCTCACTGCTGCTTTGCTCTTGCATTTATTCAGCAAACAGATACTAGTTGCACACGTCCTTCATGCCAGTCCCTGATCTAGGTGCTGGGGACAGCAGTGTAGTCCTGATGGGCTTGCCTCCTGCTCCTCACTGACTGTGGGAGAGCCCAGGAGGTTGGAGCCCTCGCGGATGTCCTAAGAAATCCATCCTCCTCAGCATCCAGTGGGGGCTATTCTATGCAGGCATTGGCTGTCTGGTGGAGATGTGCTCTATGGAGCAGATCCACCTCACAGCACAAGGATGTATTGTCAGTGGCTGCTTGCAGATCCCCCTACCCTGTGCCTGCATCGCGTCATACTGGGTATCTGGTGGCACATGTCCCACCCTTGGGTGGGGCCTTGTTCGTGCAGCACTTCACCCTGCTCAGGGCTGGGTTAGTCAGAGGCTATTAGAGAATTTGAGTGATGCTCATATGTAAAAAGGAAGCCAGGCTCCTGCTGAACCAAAGATTTCAAATGCATGAAGTTCCTAAAAGTGGGGGATTCATCTTCTTTGCTCTGGGTCAGCTGGGCATAAACGCTTGGGAGTCGTTAGAAGATGTGATGTGGCTCCCGTCACCTTAGCCCTACTCCTGTGTTTCCTGTGCCCCCCTGCCTCCTTCCTCCAGACAGTAACTTCTGGAGGGACTGCTCATGTAGTTCTTGCTTGTCTTGAGTCACTGGAGTTCTGGAAACAAATCCAACTTTCCAAGAGGCGGTCATGCCATCTGGCCTCAGATGATTCAGGTCTGCGTAGGAACAGAGCCCTTGGAACAGCCTGCAACCCTCAGTGCAGTTACTGAGGGGAGCCCTCCTTCGGGCACAGGTCAACCCCACAGGGAACCCAGCTGCCAGGGTTTGGAGGGAGGCCCAGTCTTCAGCCCAGGCACCCAAGATTTCACATTGCACAGATTCTGGGTGAGCATTTCTGCACCCACATTAGTGGACTCAGCTCTCTGTCTTCTGGGGCAGCCAGTGTCCATTTCTCCGCAAGATCAGAGGAGATTTGTTATTTCTGAAACACTCAGCCAGGTGCTGTCTTGGCCCCAGGGCCTCCCTGCTTGAGCCTACCCCCTTGGCACTTTTACCTGCATGGAAACAGTGCTTTTACTGCCACCTTGAAGAGGCCAACACTACTTTGAGTGTGCTTCCTGCAAAACCTGGCCAAGTAGGAGCTGTGTGTCAGAGGGAAGATATGGCCGGTGAATTTGCTTTCTAGGAAACGAAGTGAAACTACCATTCATTGGGCACCTAGGATGGGCTGCTCATGTATGTTATTTCAATTTTTAATTAGCAATTGCAACTGTCCTATTTTTTCATGCTACTGCTGTTCTTGCTTCTTCTTCTTCTTCTTTTTCCTTTTCTGGGGGGGAGGTGGCAGATGATGCAGCTCAGACTCAGAGGGGACAAGTAACTTGCCTAAGGTCACACAGCTGAAAAGTGCAAAGCTAAGATTTGAACTGAGGTCTATCTGAACCGAAAATCCAGATTCTTCCTGCTGAGCCATGCTGCCTCTAAGAATTTGTCTCTTATGACTTCTAGGAGCTTTCCCTAAAATCTCCAGTGTGCATTAACCTTTCTTTGCCTCCGTCCCTTTCCTCCATCTGTCTTTGAGATTTACTGACAATTTCATTGGTTTAACACTTCTCATATAAGACCAGGGAATATTGAACGTGTTTGGGCATCCAGGTCATCCTATCTACATGTGTGTGTACGGACATACACCCACACACCCTTGGTTAGTTAGGACACCCATTGTGTTGTCTGCCCGCAGGCGACCTTCCTGCAGGCTTTTCTCCCTCCGTCTCTTTACCAGTAATTGCTGTGCTGAGCTTCTGGTAGCTGTGTTTGTAACGGTGGCCCATCCTGTTGGCAATGGTTTATCTCCTCCAGAAATGGGTGTCTGACCTAAGTTAGGCCAATCAGAATCCCTTCCCAGGAACTGGGGCTTGGGAACAAGAGAGAGCATCACTCTTGGTATAGGGCTGGTTCTTTAGCCCATAAATCTGGAGATGTGGGCAGGGTCCAAGGGTGCCATGTGGAGGGGCAGGGGATGGAGCCTTCCCTCAAACAGCAGCAAGAGGAGTGATGGAGAGGGGCTACAGGGCCCCCAGCCCTGCTCCCATGTCTTCCTGGTCGTGGCTGCAGTCCTGGCCTTGGCTCCCATAGGACCCCTGCTTCCCTGGACCTGGGCTCCTGTTGGTTCCAGAGGACCCCGCCTTGCCACCAGAAGAGTTCTGACCCCTGATGCCCTTGGTATCTGCTGGTTTAATGTGCGTTGTTCTAGTTTTTCTCCTGTGTTCTGATTTGGGATTTTGTGAGGTGTGAATTCACTTCTGAGCTGGTGTGTGGGAGCATTAAGCTGGCGGCCGGTGAGCCTGGCTGAGCAAAGCGTCTGCATCCCAGTGGGACGTTTTGACTTTCTACTGGCTGTCGTTTATGTGGCAGCTTTCCATGATGTGATTACAACCAACAAAACAAAACGAAACACCCGAAATTAGTATCTGCGTAGAAATGTCCATCCAAACTAGAGATAAAATGAGTAAAAATTGAAAACGTTAATTGTGGTGATTCTTGATGGACTGTGGCTGGGGAGAAAGCCAGGAGGTAACAAACTTGTTCATATTTCAGATTTCATGGATTTGCAAGAGTCTCAAACAGTATCACTTGAGAATTCTCAGGGCATGCACTTCAGTGTATGTTAGAGTCACTTGGATGGCCTGTGAAATGCAGACGACCAGGCCCGGCTCCCAGAGACCTCACTCAGTACACGAAGAGTGGAAACCAGAATCTGTATATTCCTTTTTTTTTTTTTTTATAATTTTATTTATTTATTTTTCCCCCAAAGCCCCAGTAGACAGTTGTACGTCATAGATGCACATCCTTCTAGTTGCTGTATGTGGGACGCAGCCTCAGCATGGCCGGAGAAGTGGTGCGTCGGTGTGCGCCCGGGATCCGAACCCCGGGCCGCCAGCAGCGGAGCACCGCACTTAACCGCTAAGCCACGGGGCCGGCCCAGAATCTGTATATTCTTATAAGGTTCTCAGATGAGTCTGATTCGTGTGGTCCACAAGCCACAAGTAGAGAGGTTCTCACCTGTTGTATTTATATATGTTGTATACACACACACACACACATGCATGCACACTCATACTATATATATATATATATATATATATATATATATATATATATATAACTGTATTGCATTTCTGTTTCTCTCTCTGACTCTCCCCCCACCATATCCTCTCACTCACAGCCCCCATCTCAGTATGCTCCCCGGCTACCCCTCTTATATGCCCACAGCACCTGAGAAGCACTTGGCACATTTTGGTGTCAGGTACGTGCTGATTGGTTGCATGATCACTGTGCCGTAATTCTGGGCTTAACTTTTCCTTGGAGTGCAGCCACACCCCACACTGTCCTCTTGGACCCTGCAGTGTCCTGGATGATGGGAGGCAGGCATGTCCCTTCCCTTTCCCCAGCTCACATCCCACCCACATGGAATATGCTTTATCGAGTCAACGTTCCAGTTTTAGAAGAAAAACGAGAGCCTGCCCTCTGAGTCCTGCCAAGTGGGTGGCCTCGGTTAAGAAATTGATGGTGGAGTGTGACTCAGAATGTGGGGATGGAACTCGCGTTTTGGGCGAGTAGGGAGGCAGGAGGGCACTGTAGGAGGAGTGTCGTGGTCCTCGCTCCACAGACCGAGAGGTTGCTCACACAGCTATGAAGCCAGACCTGAAGGTTTCCTGTGTCTTCCTTGACTACTGAGCTTGAAGAAAAGTTGGCTAGGTCTGTGGTCCTATCTTGAGGATTTTGTGGGTTTATTTTGAGCTTAGCCTTAAGGAGAGTCCAGTGAAGGTTCTAGTGTGCACGGAGCTGCTGAGTAGCTTCAGTGTTGCTGAAATTGCTGAGTTAATTGACACCCTCAATCAGGAAGGAGGTGGAATATGAAACCTTGGGGAGGAACAGATAGATTTTCCAGAGGAAGAATACATCTGGTGCTACCATTTATGTGTTGTGGGACTTTGCTTGGTTACTTAATCTCTCCAAGCCTCTGGTTCATCCCTGAAAGAGGTGGGAATGGTGGTCACATTTCGTAGGATTGTTGTGAGGGTTAAATGAAATAGTAGATAGCAATGTTGACTTCTGTTCCTACTACCATTACTATTATTAACTGAAATTTATCAATTGACTACTATTTACCCTATAAATATTTACTTATTAACAAATGTTAATAAGCATCTATTATGTATCAAGTAGGGTTATGTTAGGTCATTTACTTGTTTATTTATAACAAAGAACAAGAGGCTCAAAACTTGCTCTCAAATATTTCCCAGTGTAGAAAGGAGATAAAATATTAATATTAGAATTCAGTAAGAAGTTGATATAATGTTAGGATGCATCAAGGATCATATAAATGAAGGAATAACAGAGTCTGTCTATAAGAGTCAAGTAGGCCTTGTGGAGGAGGTAACTTTGATCAGAGGCTTAAAAGATGGGAGGAGTATTTCAAGTGTAACAGTTAAGAACACAAATGAGCTGAAACAAAAAGGATGATTTATTGGCTGGTTTAACATAAAAGACTAGAAGTTAATAGCTTCAGGTCAAGCTTGATCCAGCAGCTCAAATGTATCTTAGATTCTCTTTCTACTCTGGGTTGTGCAATATTGGCTGCATCTTCAGCTTCCACGTTGTGTTCCTTCAACAACTTCAGGCTCTCTCTTCAAGAGAGCAAAATGTTTGTAGCTATTCTAGAACTCATCTCTTCATTCCATATTATTTAGAAATAAGTCTGTTATGATGTTTCCTGAGGAAGGAAGAGGATACTTCTCTTTCCCAGAAGCCCAGCAAGACTCATTTTGCGTCTCATTGGCTTCAGTTAGGTAACATGTTTTGCCCTGAACCAATCACTGTGCCATGGAGGTGGGGTGGATGATTGGTTTAGGCTGAATAATGCCTGCTCCTTAAGCTGAGGATAGGTCAATGCCATGGTCCATGCCACTTGAACCACATGGTTCATCATGGGGAGAACTGGTTTCCCAAAGGGACATTGTTCCCAGGAGGAGAGGGCATAGATTTTGGGCAACATGAAAATCTACCTCTCCACTGCACCAGTAATGGGGATTTATAGTGTGTATTTTGGGTGAGAAAATAGCAGGGGGCATGTGAGTGCAGAGTGTATTTGAAGAACAACTCTTAGTTGAGAGTCTCTAGACCAGTACTGTCCAATAGAACTTTGTGCAGTGATGGAAGTGTCCGTAATCTGTTCTGTCCAATATGTAAGCCACTAGCCACATGTGACTGTGTAGTGCTTGAAATGTGGCCAGTGTGACTGAGGAGCTGAATTATTAATTTCACTTAATTTTAATTATTTAAATTTAAATAACCACGTGTAGCTACTGACTGTGGTATTGGAAAGTATATCTCTAGACCTAGAGAGGGTTCTGCAAGAGAATTAAGTGAGAGAGAGAGAGAAAGACAAATGAATTAAGGCTGAATGCCTTGGTTATGTAGCATTTTGGAGAAAATTGAAAAAAAGTCACTGAAATCATTTTCTCTGTTGTGTGGTTTGGATGAGCAACCCAGAAAGTAGCACCCAAAGTGAAGAGCTAATGACAGGAAATGAAGATAAAGACCTACAGACCAAGGGCTGGGTGGAGAAGGCCCTTGTGCCTTGCCAGTCACTTTAGATTCTACCCTGTGGGCAAGAGGGAGTCATTGGCGATTTTGAGTAATGACGTGATCATATTTGCGTGTGAGGAAGGCAACCTGGCACCTTATGGATTGGGGACTTGTGTGACTAGAGGTAGGGAGCCCAGTAAGAAGGCAGGTGCAATAGTGCTCATGAGAGAGGATGAGAGGTTCAACTTGGAAAGGAGTGGTAAGGATGCATAGAAGGGTGGGATACACAGTGGGGCAGAATAACAGGGTGGGTTTGCATGTGGTATGAGAGAAATATAGTGGGATTCCTGGATGTTTGGCTTGGACAACTGAATGGATGATTGCTCCCTCTTTGAGATGTGGCATTCGAAAAGGAGGGGGCAGGTCTGAGTGGTTCCTTGATGAGTACTCTTTAGGGTGTGTGGTATTTAGTATACCTGTGGAAAGATGTCTGATAGGTTCTTAATCTGTTCTCGCAAGGAGTTTACATTCTATCTATGGAGATTAGGTCTATATAAATTAAATCATTAGAGAAAAAACTCCAGGTGCATAATGACTGTAAGCCTTATATGCTGCACACATTTTATGAATGCTGTTCCAGGTAGCTTTTTCTGCATAACAAACCCCCCAAAACTTAGTGGTGCAAAAGAAAAGCATTTTATTATGTTCATGGATTGTGTGAGTCAAGGATTTTGACAGGGTGTGATGTAGACAATGTCTGGAACCTTGGCTGGAGAGAGTCAAAGCTGAGGCTGACTCAATGGCTGGGGCTGCAGTTGTCTGCAGGTGTCTTTCCTCCTATCTGGTGACTGATGCTTACTCTTTGCTGGGTCCTCAACTGGGCTGTGAGCTGAGATACCGTGGCCTCCGCATGTGGTCTTTCCTGCTGTGGGCTGGTTTGGGCTTTCTCACGCATGGCATTTGGACTCACAGCGACCATCCCAAGAGTGCACAGTCTAGCCCTGGAAGTCACTTAGCATCACTTCCTCTATACTCTGTTGGTGGAGACAGTAACAAAGATCTGTCCACTTTCAAAGGGAGGGACAGGGGCTCCACCACTCAATAGAAGAAGTGTCAAGGTCAGGTGGTAAGATAAGCATGTGCGATGGGAGATCCTGGGAAATAAATTGGCCAAAGATGGAGAGACGAGTGTGGATGGGCTAATGAGGATGGCTCTCTGCTGGGGGTGGGGTTTGAGCTGGTGCTTGAAGAGTGAGTAGGTGGATGCTGGCAGGGAGAGGAGAACCCCTGCACATTGTTGGTGACAGAGGGGAGAGTTTATGTTCCTTTCAGGGTCTTCTAGATCAGTCTTGTTAATGCTGAGGGCAACTAAATAGGCTAAAGATGGAATCTTGTTACTGCCACATCTCTGTGGAACATCAAGGGATACAGCGATTTAAAAGCAAGTGGCTTCCTTCTATTTGTCCACTCAGCACATTCAACATCAGGTTTAAAGGTCCCTGTGCCCATCGAGGTTGATCAGGCTGGTCAAAATGCAAAGCCCTTTCTCTTAATTTTTCTCTTTGTTGTCTGTTCTATTCTGGAATGGGAGGAGCCTCTATACCATGGAATTTTCAGAGTCACTGAAGTCCTTGAGTTAGTGAAGTAAGTACCCTTGTTGCACAGAAATCACATTAAATAAATTATTTGCTTACTTGCCTATTTTCCCCCCATTAGATTGAGTCTCTGGAGAGAAGAATCTATGTCTTACCTATTCCAGCTTCTGGAGCAGAGCCAGGCACAGAGTAGATGCTCATTACAAGATTCTTTGACTGAAATGACCTTGAATGAATAACTTTCATTCGTAATTGAAAGCAGTGCTGAACACCTGGGCATTTCTATGCCATCTCAGTCTAGCATGAGGTCCAAACTTGTTTCTGCTCGTTGTTTTTTATTCCTTCTTTTTGTCTCAGAATCTGACCAGCTCCTCTGCGCTCCTTATGTCTGTAGAGCAAGAATCAGATCTGTCTCTGATTTCTTTCTGTATCTGACAGTCCCCATCCCATAACTGAGGCTTTAATTCCTCAAGCACACTTTTCTGCTTCATATCATGGAGGGAGATGGTTTAGATCAGAATCAACACACAAGAAGGGCTTCCAGCTTCCTTTCGCCTTTTCCTTGACAAGTCTCCTTGGCCTGGACTCTTTGGCTGTAGCTAAGATATGTGAGGAACTTATTTTTTACAGAGATATTTTGCAAAAGATAAATTTCTCAGAACCGTGGCCATGGATTCTTAGCAAAGGAAGGACAAGGAGTTATGATCAAATGTATGCTGGTGAATCAATACAAATAAATTATGTGTTCTTTGTTATTACGTCCTAGGCTACATGAGAGAGGGCTCTTAAATCATCCACCATCAGCTGCTGGAGGTTCTGCTCCTTTCGGAGGAGTTATATGGAGACAAATCTGGGCTTATGTTATTTTAGGCAATCCAGATAACCTTCTAGTGGGAATATTGGTTTGGCTGCTGGAGGAATGCTGGCCACTGCAAAAGACCAGAGGGCAACAATTCTTCTCTGGGTCTGGCATGATCCTGATTACACACTAAATATTTTTACCTCTAATGTCTGAGATTTACGAGCATTATCTTGCTTGAATGGATGATTCTTTTACTATGATATATGTTACAGAGCTCTGGGGTTTTGACCAAGTGCTTGTCCAAGAGCTTGAAGAGATTAAAATCTACTCTCCTTCCCCACTTCCTACCACATAAATGGGGCAGCCCTTCATCTGTTATGTCTTGGGATGTGGCTTCTGTGGCCCAATTCTCTGCTGTTCTGGGTCAAGACCTAGAACAAAGCCAACTCAGGAAGAACATGGAAATCTGGGTAACCCACAAATGAGATCCAGGCTACCGGTTTGTGAAAGGAGCTCAAGAACTGACCAGACACGTGGGTGAGGCCGAGAAATGTTAATCTATGGAAGGAGAGTCTCCGAAGTTCAGGCAGTTGGGCAGGCAGTAACAAATATGTCCATCGGTCCCTTAGACAGATGAGCAAGAGCAAGATGGGGCAGAGGGAGAACTTTGGCCATGAGCATGTTTCCAATAAAAGGAAGATGCGTAGATTCAGGGAAATAACTTGGAAACCAAATCAGCCAACATGGGGCGTGGAATGAGGGTTAGGCCATGGGAGCACATAAGATGGTCCTCCTGGAAGTGTTGGAGCTGGATTTCAAGCCCGGGACTTCCAATTACGATGAACACACTAACTTCCTGGAAACCCTGGAAACTTCCTGGAAACTCCATTCTTTTCTATTATGCCCCATTTGCAATTTTTAGCAACAAATTTCATAGAATTTTTATTTTTTGTTCCTCCTTCTCTTCTTTTCTTTCCCACTGCCATTGCCTCAATTCAGATCCTCCTACCTCTTATGTTTGGACTATTACAATCTCCTTCTCACTAGGCTCCCTGCTTTTAATCTTCACTGATCCACCCTTCATACTTCATTTTTGTTTCCAAAACGCAGTTGGCAATGGATCATTCACCCGCTCAAGCACATTAGACATTTCCATGCTATTTACTGAGTAGAGCTGAAACTCTTTAACTGGTGTGATAGGCAGAATAGTGGCCTCCCAAAGATGTACAGGTCCTAATCCCTGAAACCTGTGAAGATGTAAGGTTACATGGCAAGGGGGAATTAAGATAGTAGATGGAAATAAGGTTGTAATCAATTGAGCTTAAGATAAAGAGGTTATCCTGGGTTATCTGGCTGGGCCCAGTGTAATCAGAAGGATCCTTAAATGGGGAAGATTGAGGCAGAAGAGTCAGAATCAGAGTGACAGGATGTGAGAAAAAGTCCACCAGCCATTTCTGGCTTTGAAGATGGAAGGGGGCCACGAGCCAAGGAGTGAGTACAGTCTCTAGAAGCTGGAAAAGGCAAGAAAATGGCTTCTCCCCTAGAGTGTCCAGAAGGAATGTAGGAACACAGCTTTGCCGGCACCTTGATTTTAGCCATTAAAACCCATTTTGGACTTCTGATTTCCAAAACTGTAAGACAAAACATTTGTGTGGTTTTAAGCCACTATATTTGTAGTAATCTGTTACAGCAGCAATAAGAAATGTACACATCTGGTATTTAAAACCTTCGTTATGGGAGTCCAGTCTGGATCTCCATCTCCTTTGCCATGCACCTGAAGCTCTAGCCTCAGCAGACCACCCTCTGGTCCTGGAACACGACAAGCAATTCCAGCCTCCTTGTGTTTTCTCATGCTGCTTCTCTAGCTTAAAAAACTCTTTGCCTTCTTCACATACTAAAATGAGCCAGCTCAAATATCACTTCTTGTAAAAATTTTCATGGAGAGTAATCCCCTACTTCATCCCAGTTAGGAAATCACTCGTTTCTATCATATGTCAACCTTGCAGGGTTACTGTGAGACTCACACAAGACATTAGGTAGAATGTCTTCAACCTGGTGTAAGCCAGACCAATTCCGACTTCTACTGATGGTGGTTGTATAAATGTATATCTCTCTTCTTGCACTGAAAGTGCTTTAGTTCAGGAACTTTGTGTCTCTCATGCCTCCATCCCTCACAGTATTTACCATACAACGTTGCCTGTAAGAGAGACTCTCTAGTAATTTGTAGTGTTGAATAGGAAACAGGTTGTGATAAATGCCAGATCACCGACTGGGTGACAGGTGGTTTGCTCTACCCTTGTGTACAAGGGGTCTAGGATATGCCGGGCACTGTCCCAGGTGCTGAAGATATAGTAACAAAACAGCCATTGTGTTTGCCCTGAGGCATCTTACAGTCAAGTCCAGTCCTTGCTCTTGGTCTCATTTGAAGCACCTTGAGCTGGTAGCTACTTCCAAGCCTGGGAATTGCTGATCCCCAGAAAGTCCACTGGGGTCAGCAGCTGAAATGATTTGGCTAAGAGCACTTTTAGCTCCTGAGACCCAAGACGGAATGATGCCCCTAACAGGAGTGGCGGAAGGAAGGGGAGCATGTGTGCCTGGAGGTGGGACCAGCAGAGACAAACCCTGAAATGAAAAGAGACAAGTGGATAGGATCACACACCAGGAAAAACGGACTTCATAGACCTGTGATCTTCCCATTGCTGAGGCTGTCAATGCAGGTCCACACAAAGCAAGCCCCAGCACTCAGAGAATGATCCGGGCTTTCATCTCAACATCAGTGAGAGACATGGCAAGGTTGCTCTTTATTTTATGGGCTTCAAGTTGTCATCACTAAAGAAGTGACATGCTCCCTCTCAGGACATGGCATTTTCCTGTTCAGGTGGCAAATGACCTGGTTTGCTCAGAGACAAACCAAGATGGAAGGGACCTAAGATATGCTGAGGGATTACTGTGCACCTGGCAGAGGATACCTTTTATCTAATCCTCACAACAATACAATGAAGGGAATGATACTGGCTTTGTTTTCCAGATGAGGACACTGAAGCTTCATAGGGTAAGCCTCTTGCCTGAGGTCACACAGAAAGTAAATGGTTGGATTCCACACCAAGACTGTCTGGTTTAGAGCTTTTGCTTTTTTCCCAGGGAAACAGATTGCTTATATTTTCTCTATGTTAATGATTATCTCTGGAAGCTTCACTTTAGCAGCTTTGGAGCCACTGTTTTGTCTTTCATCTGGTAACATCTGTTTCTGCCCATAGCCGTGGCCTCAGAGTAGTGTTGGCGGTGGTTGGATGGAAGGAGTGATGGACATATAGGAAGGTATGAGCTCAGACTCCTAGTTAACATTAGTTTTGGTGGGCTAATTAACCCTAGTTCTGGTGGGCTATCATCATGGAATACACACATTGGCAGAAAATTCTGGGGTCAGTTGACCCCACTCCTGTTACTGGGCTACGTAATACCTAAATCATTTCCAAGAAATGGCTCTCTCTCCCATTTTCAAAGTCCCTTAGGAAAAGAGAGTGAATAGGTTTTTAATTCATTTTTAATGGCCTGTTACACAAAACCAGAACAACACCCCAGTATTCAACAGCCATATTTCACAAGCTTTTTGTTTCAACAACATTGCATTACCATTTCCTTGATCTGTCACTTACCTTATTCAGCTACGAAATTCTGCAAAGTACTTTCTTAACAGTGACCCCATTTTAAATAGTGATGACTAATGCTTATTAATTTCTGAGTCCCTTATCCCTTCCTTGGATCATGCAGGAATAGACAAACCTGTGTTTTGGTGCTGACTCCTACCTCTCCCTAGCTGCATGACCTGGACAGTTTCCTCATCTGGACAGTGTGGATAATGATATCTACCTTTCACCATGGTTATGCTCATTGTCTGTAATTCACATGGAGCACCAAGTATGGTGCTAGGCACTTAGTATTAGCTCAATAAATATTTAGTCTCCCCTCCTCTGCCCTCTCTGTATTTGTTCTGCTCTTGTCTAAACTACTCTACTCAACTAAGTCATGCTTTTGTCTGTAGATCTAGTGTTTTCTTTAACCTACATCCCATCAGGCATAGGTATTTATCTCTGTCCTCTCTAGGCGTCCCTAGAATAACAACTCTTTAAAACTTAAAAGAGTCTTATTTTAGAAGACTGCTTTCACCATCTTCCCTCTCTGCCCTTGTGTCCCCTTTCTCTTATCTTCTTGTGGACATTCTTGAAGTTCTTGCATAAGGCACTTTGAATTCTCCCTCTGGAGAGGCTTGGCAGACTAGCTTATCTAAGAAAGACACGCCCTTGAAGAAGTTTACAAAATATTCCAGAAAGAACAGGACTGATGTTTTAGGAAAAAACTCGGTCTTCTTCCTGTCTTTCTCCTTTACTCCCACACTACTACCACACTCACAACACTTCTGACACTTCTGGTCACCAAATGTGTGGGGGTTTTTCTCACACTAAGCAATTCTCTGTGACACCAGCTGGGTGTCCTATAATTTAACTTAATTCTGACACTATCTACCAGGAGATAGTGTCAGATCCCACAGGTTAAGGGCTTAGTTCCACGAGACTGCTGCCCCACATTTCAGATGCCAATCACAGTAGTAGGTCTCCAGGTTACCCACAACTTCTGTCTGACTTGGCTACAAATTGGAGGTTCCCATGACCTCCTCCTCCTTGGATTTGATTATTTGCTAGAGTGGCTCACAGAACTCAGGGAAACACTTACTTTTGTTTACCAGTTTCTTAAAGGATGTGAGAAAGGACACAGGTGGACAGCCAGGTGAAGAGATACATAGGGAAAGGTCTGGGAGGGTCCTGAGCACAGGAGTTTCTGTTCCCATGGAATTATGGTGTGTTCCCCTCTCAGTATGTGGATGTGTTCACCAACCTGGAAGCTCTCTCAACCCAATACTATTGAGATTTTACGGAGGCTTCCTCATGTAGGCATGATCGATTATTAACTCCATTTCCAGCCCCTCTCCCCTCTCTGGAAAATGAGGGAATGAAGATGAAAATTCTAAGCTTCTAGTCATGGCTTAGTCTTTCTGGTGACTAGCCTCCATCCAAAAGCCACTCAGGAGCCCACCCAAAGTGGCCTCAATAGAACAAAGGATGCTCCTAGTGCTCTTATCACTTAGGTTTTAGGAGCTTTGTGTCAGAAACTGGAGGGCAGAAACCAATATATATATTTTCTATTATTTCACAACTGGGAATTTCCATATTACCCCCATCTGTTATGACCTCACTTATGCCTCTCTCCCTCATGAGCATGTCTTGTTCACACCAGCCCACACCAATGTCCTTTGAACACCTATGGGAACACTTTCAATTCAATGTATGTGTTGTATCTCTGTTGGTTAATAGGCACCATGTCAAGGAAGAGCTAATAATACTCTTGTAGTACAATAATAGAAGAACAAGGTCCCTATCCTGAAGGAGCACATGCCCTAATGGTGGAGATTCATATACAAGTAGAAAATTATAATCTGATGGGTAGCATAGCTGGAAGCATGTGCAACAAGATGGGGGAACATGGATTAAGGGGGAATCTTGGAGGACAGGTAAGACATCAGTGTTGATTGTTGAGCTGGGCCTTGAAGAATGAGAAGATCATCAGGTGGAGAATGGGAGAAGGGCTTTCAGAGGAGAGAAAAGAGCTTGTGCAAAAGTGGGAGTGTGGAACAGGGAGAAATAAGGGAATTCCGGTTTGGCTAGAATATAGATGTCATTTTGGGGAAGTGGCTCTAGGAGAGGTTTAAAATGTCAGTTGGGGCCAGGTTGAGAAAGACCTTTTATGCCATGCTGAGGAATTTGGTTAAGATCTTAAAGACAGCGTGAAGCCACTAAAGATTATTTGACAATCGGTAACAGGATTTGATCTTTGCTTTAGAAAGGTCATTCCAGTGTAAGGATGGAAGAGGGGTGAAGATCATAAATTAAATAAACTAGTTCCTTTGAAGGCCTCTGTAGTTCGCCTAGTAGCTAATCCAGTGGTCCATTCTCAATCTTTCTTGTACATGAACTGTCAGCAGTATATCACATCGCTGATCACTCCTTCTTCCTCGAAACACTTTCTTAACTTGGCTTCCAGAACACACACCCTCCTGGGTTTCCTCTAATCTCACAGACCATTCTGTGTCGGTGAGGGTCTCTGACTCTAGATATTTCTAAGAGAAGATATTGAATTCAGGAATTGATTACAGGAGTGCTGGAAAGGCTGGGGGAACAAGAAAGAGACAGGCAACATTGCTCAAAGATTGGTCACTGCAGAAATCATTACATCCCTGCACAGGAGGAGAAAAAACAGTACAAGAGGCCAAGGGTCTCTCCCACCCAGATTCCTGCTGTGTGTGCTGAGCTGCGTGAGCAGGCATCCAGAAGCCTGTACTTCGTTTCCCTGAGACCCAGCACCACTGCCGCTGCTGCCGCCAGCTCTGTTGTTGCTGTTGTGCTGTCACCAGAAAACAGAAGTGTAAAGAGAGTAGCTTCTTCTCCTTCTACTGGTCCCCATTAGTTCCCCCCATTGACAGAATCAAACTGGAAACCAGATGATAGTAGAGTCTTAGAAATACAATTCTTGGGGTCCTCGTTACCTACAATACATAGGCAAGGATGTGGGCCAAGAGTTTACCCCTTTAGCTACTGTAAATATTCGTTTCCACCCCCTATTCATAAGTAACCCCTATTTTCCTGTTGGTTCAACAGTAGTATGAGAAACTCAAAGTAGCTGGGTGTGAGTTTCAGCTTCCAGTTCATTGGAACAGGTGTTTTGTCTCTTGGTGACAATTTTCTCCTTAGGAACCAAGATTTCTCTATCAACAGAGCCAAAATTTGTGGAGACGTGAAAAAATTATTCTGTGATGGCTTATTGGGTCTAATAATGAGAGAACCACTTCCACTTTTGCCACTTGGTTCTCAGACCTTTGTATTTTGACCCTTTATTGGTTGAATCCACATCCTGGAGGACAGCACCACAACCTCACAGGATGTTGGCTCCCAGCTAGTGCGCTCACTGAGTCTTTGAAAGTCCATTCAACCATTGTATCAGGCCAGCTGCTTCTGGGTAAGGAAGTTTGTGGTAAAAACAGTGAATTCCATGGACATGCCCATTACTGCACTTCATTTGCTATGAAATGAGTTCCTTTGTTAGAGGTAATGTTGTGTGGGATACCATGGCAGTGAATAAGGCATTCTGAAATTGAAAGATTTTAATTCTAGCATAATCACTGCAGGCAGGGAAAGCAATTCCAATGAGAAGAAATTGCTCCTGTTATGTGATGGGAGGGGTTTGCTGTAGCCAACCTGCTGCCGGGTGCCATGTTGAGGATCAGCTGGACATATTGGTTCTGGCATTGGAAGGTTGGGAACTCAGCAGTGATAATGTCCACATTAGCCTTGGTGAAGAGAAGTCCATGTTAAGCCTAGGAAAAGCCTCCATCTCTGTCACAGTGGCCACTTTATGCAGGAGCCCACAGAGCAAACACAGGGGTAGCAGGAAAGAGGCTTACTGGCCTCAACAGACACCATCTTGTTCATCTGATTATTGAGAGTCTCCTCTGTAGGAAATACCATTGGTGAGCATTCATGCAGGACACAAATATCCACTGTGCCAATTGTGAGGAGTCCAAATGCACACTGGATTCCCTTCTTCATTTCCCTGACCTATAAATGCCGAAATGCCCCAGCTTTCAGTTCTCATGTCTCTACTCTATCCAAACTTCATCTCCTGGTGATCTAATCTAGTCTCATGTCTTTAGATACTATCTAATCACTGACAACTCCCAAATTGATATTTCTAGCCTAGATGCTCTTCCCTGAGCTCCAGACTCGTTTATCCGGTTATTTGACTTCTCCATTTGAATATCTCTTAGCCATCTCAATCTTAATGTCCAAAGCTAAACTTCTAACCTTTCCTCCAATCCTCCTTTTCCTACAGTTTTCATCTCATAAAATGGCAACTCTCTACTTCCAGTTGCTTAGTCCCAAACTCTGAGAGTCATCCTTGACTATTCTCTTTTGTTCACATCACACATCCAATTTGTCAGCAAATCTTCTTGGTAATATCTGCAAAATGCATTGAGATCCCATCCCTTTTCCCGTCCACTGCTGTTGCTCTGGTCTAACCCAACCATATTTCACCTAGATGCTTACAAGAGGATCATACTCTTTTTTTGTTCCCTCACTTCTTTTCTCAACACAGCAACAAGAGTGATCCTGTTAAAACCGAAGTCCTCTATTCAAATCCTCCAGTGGCTACCCATCTCACTCAGAGTAAGAGCTGGAGTCCTTATAGTGGTTCACAAGTCCTAGCAAGATCTAAGCCCCCCAATATCTCCCTGACCTCATCTCTTCCTACTCTCCCTCTCTCTCAGCTCCAGCCTCATTGGCCTCCTTGCTTTCCTTGGATATGCCAGGCAAACTCCTGCCTTGGGAATCTTTGCATTCACTGCTTCCTCTGCCTGTAATGTTTATTACACAGATAGCCACATGACTCAATCCTCATTCAGGATTTTACTCGAGTGTCAGTTTTCCATAGAGGACTTTTCTGGCCTCCTTACTTACTGTTGCAACCTGCATACTCCAGACCACCCCTACATATTAGCACTTACTCTTCTCCTTCTGTTTATTTTTTCCCCATAGCACTCACCATCATCTGACTACTATGTCATTTACCTACTTGTTTGTGTATCTCTCATGCCAGAATATAAACTTCATGTAGGCAAAGAAGCTGGTTTGTTTTTGTCATTGCTGAATCCACGGCACTTGGCAAACAGGAAGCATTCCATACATATTTGGTTAGCGAATGAATGAAAAAATGATGAGGACCTGAAACTGGATGATATGGTGGACACAAACACATTCCAGAAGACTCAGTGTTTGTCTTGCTATGTGTGGGATGAGGGAGCAATCAACGGTCATGCTGAGGTTCTATCTTGAGCAACAGAGTTGATGATATACCCTTAAAAATATCAGAGAAGGGGGTAACAATTTTGTGCAATTCCATAAATTATATATGACAAGGTTGGTATCTCTTGTATTATTTCCTTGTCCTCTCAGCTAGATTATAAACTCATAATCGGCAGGGAGCACTGTTGATATTATTCTGAATTTGGCACACACCTAGCACAGTTCTGGATAGCCAATTGGTGCCCAGATCTTCTTGTCCTGGGGATCACTTGTGCTGTGAACTAGGGCTGTGGACTATAAATGTTCAATTTCTGTTCCCAGGGGCAATGCTCCCTGAGGTGGGAAGAGGAAGCTAGGATTCAGACTCTGCTGAGATTGAAAAATACACTCTTGTAGGCGGTCCACAAGGAGTATGTTTTAGCAACCTTGTTATGTTACTGTTGTCAACTACTTCTGGAAAAGAAAGCTACTGTCCCTATTCCAATTGGCTGGAAACAAAGAACTATCAGGTAGGGGCTGGAATGAGGTGGGAAGAGGTGGGGTACTGGAGAGGGATGTGCAGAGAACGTCATGGATTTAAAGGCACCCAGATTTCAGGAAGGCTTAATGAACTAAAGTAATTTTCCTTCAGCGTACAATGTTATAGACGTTAAAGGTCCTCACTTCACTGAATGTGCTCACCGGCGAAAGCGTCCTAGTGATTTATGAATTTGCAGATTATGCATTATCCTTTCAGAGGACAGGAATCTCCTGCGGCTTCCTGCCTTCTTTCTGAAGCTGAGTTCACCTGAGGAGCCAGGTGAACACACTAGTTCTGATTTGCAGCCTCCTGTGTTGCACTTGGGGTCTAGAATGGATGGGTATATTTTAGAAGGAGCTTAGCAACTCTAGAATCTGTATTCTCCCTTTCCCCCCACCAAATAAGGGTTACTTGGAACTCTTGTCTTCTGAAGAATAATTACCATATTAATAACTCATATTTGCATAGTACAGCTTATAAAGCAGGTCAGCTTCCCTTATATGATTTGAATTGACAACCCTGTGAGGTTGGCAAGGAGAAGTGTGTCATTATCCCCATTTTAGGAAATTGGAGCAGATTCTGAAAACATAAATAAGTTGCTTAGGCTCACACAGTAGCATATGGGAAGATTGGGTTTTGTGTGCAGCTCTCTGGTTGCAAATGCTCTGTTCTCTCCAGGCTGCTGTGCAAACCCCATCCAGGAGGCAGACGGCTGGACCCAGTGGGGTAGTAAATTTAGACACAGGGACCTTTAGAAGAGTTCTCAGGTGGAATGGGGACTGAAACTTCTTTGTCTGCAGTTCTGAGTGTGGGTACCTCCTCTCACATGGGAATCAGGTTTGGAAGAGTGTAGAAAGCTCCCTTGCCCCCAAATATCACTCTCCCCAACCCTGCCAGAGACTTGGACTCCTTAGTTCAAATACAGATAATCCTGGAAGGCAGAGGTTAAGGCAGACTATACATTTCATGAGGACAGGAACCGTTTCTCTTTTGATCACTGTATCACCAAGAATCTCATGCTGTGCTTGGCATAAAGAAGGAGTAGGTGAATGGAAGAGAGAAGGGGAAATGAGAAATAAAGACATTAGTTACTGGCATCGTGTGTGCCTAAAGGTTAGGCGGTTCAGCTGAGGGCTGGCCTGAGCATCCGGGGGCAGCAGAAGACACTAGATGCCTAAGGACAAGAAAATTGGAGGTAGCTGCTCAACAAAGACAGCGCCAAGTGATTTTGTAAGTGGCCAGCAATGTCCCTTATTGTCACCTTATTATATAAGTCCCTTGTTATAATATAGTCCCTTGATATATATATATTGTTTGTTATATATATTATGCATTTTGTATATACACAACCTCTTTTATAATATAGCTCCCTAATATATACATATTATTTATTATATATTATGTATATATTATATATATACACATAGTAAGTCTCTTATTATAATACAGTCCTCTAGTGTATATATTATTTGTTATATATTATGTATATATTATATATGTATATATACATAGTAAGTCCTTGCTATAATGTAGTCCTTCATTGTTATCAGTCTCTTCACTCTTAGAAAACTTTTTGTCAACCCATATTTGACCACAGGTTGGGCTTCCTCTGCCCTTCTCGCATGACGCCATTTCTTTTGTGCTTTCTTTCCCACCTGGCACAGTCTGACTGTGTCTCCGAGTGGCTTGCGTACACATGACATTGCACACAACACATGACCGCTCTTGCCCCTAATGGCCTGTGCTGCCCTATCTGCCTGCTGTTTCTTATAACTGGAATGGCACCCTTCCCCCCTGCTTTTTTTCTATCTATCCCTGCTTAATTAAAAAATAGAAAGGAAGAAAGAGAGAGAGAGAGAAAGAAAGCAAGCAAGCGAGAGAGCTCCATTTTAGTATATCTGAAGTCTTACCATACTTTAAGTCCCGGCTCATATAATCTCTCCTTCATGAAGACTGTGCTGAACACATTTTCTGGACTTAATTGCTTCCTCTTTTCAACTCTTATAGCACATTATCTGCATCTCTTTCATATATTTATCATCTCATCCATTCTTTTGTTGTCGTACATTTGTAAATCATTCAATGAACTTTGTATGGTACCTGCCGTGTGTCAGGCCTTGTGCTGGGCAATGAGGATGCAGAGTGAATGAGACCTGATTTCTGAGGTCACAGTCAACCAAAGAGGTCACAGTCTACCAGACAAGACAGACATATAGAGAAGTCACATTAACCCAATGTGTTAAAAACTATAAGAGATGCATGAGCAGAGTGTTATTCTAGAGAAGATGTCAGATGGCAATTTAAGGTTATATGTGTGTATATATGTGTGTGTGTATATATATATTCATAAATATATATGAGCTTTTCTAGCTATGTTTATATACACACACACATATATATCTAGGGACTTCTCTACTACTCCGTATGTGTATCTGTATGTGTATAGCTTATATTAAGAGAGAAGTGCTATTTACTCATGAATTATTCCAATTTATTTTCATTTCTCCTGCTGTCTAAAATCCCCCCAGGATTTTAGCCAGGTAGGTCAAAAAGGTACTTATTTGACAAAGCTTATTTGACAAACCTGGGTCTCCCAACAATTTGTCTAGTTCTTTTCTCATTACATATCTCTGTTTTCTATTTCTTTCTCCAATAACAAAGAAATCGAAAGTTATCTTTACTCCTGGGCCTTGAGCTCTGGACCTCTCCCTGATTCCCAGAGTTTAACAGATGCCTTTCTAATTCACATAAGAAGTGCTCGGTAACAATTTGTGGAATTCATGAATGAATGATAAACTCCTTCAGGGCAAGGGTATGCTTTCTTCCTCTCTGTGTTGCTGCTCATTGCCTTGCACACAAGCTCACCTAAACATTTGCTGAATGGAGGAGCACTGCATTGGAGCAGAACAAGCATGGATGAGTCATAGAGCCCTGGGTGGGAATGCTGGCTCTGTCTCTTGCTAGTTTTGTGCCTCGGGGGGGCAAATTGCTTTGCTTTTAGGACTCAGTTTCCTCATCTATGAAATGGGGATATTATATAACACTTGCTCAGTCTCAACAATTTGTTGTGAAGATTGAGAAGCACCCAGTGTAATATTTAGCACATAGTAGGGGTTCAATTAACGTTTGCTCCCGGCTTTTCCTTCTTTGAGTTTGACTACCCACTCTCATCTGGAGGCATCTGCTGGCGAAGAGTCAAGTCAGGCTTTGCTATGGATCTGGGACTAGCCCCTTCCCTTCCTGCATGTCACCTGCATCCACTGGTGATTCCTGAGGCACGCTCGCATCTTCTCTTTCTGTTCTCGGTGCTTGCCCAGCAGCCTGGAGCTTGTCAGGTGGGTTTACTGCATCTGCTTTTTGTGTTCTTCCCTAGTGATTCCCTCCTCCCTGGTGGCCTTTGGAAGGCTCTGAGTGATGAGAGAAGCCAGGGGTGGGCAGGCTTTCTTTTGCTTTTTGTTTTGTTTTCTTGGCACAGAATGTCTTAAGGCTCAAGGTTACGTAATCATCTCTTCATAGTCCTATTATTGTCCTTCTGTGCTGGCTCCTGGGGAAAGGAAGCTCCAGCCCCTAATTCTCAGTGTTTGAACCTTTCCTTTGAGGAATGCTGGGGTGACTTTGCTGAGACATCTTTCTCGTACGTCTCCTACTGCTTGCTTTCTTTGTAGGGTTAAGCTCAATTTAAAGAAAGGGATGCTTTTCTAGATCAGGATCTCAGCCAGGTGGAAGGGTGGTGTCATTGCAGCACAGAAATACGAGAGGAATCCTGGTATGGTGGAGTGTTTCTCAAAGTGTGGTCCTCCCATTGCCACAAGAAGATTTCTGAAAACTACCCAGGACCCACCAAGTCAAACTTGCTGGGAGTGGGGTCAGGGAGTCTGCATTAACAAATGCCTGTTAGGCTCCAGCTTTACTCGTGGAGTAGGAAGAACAGTGCCCTGGGCGCGTGGTCAAGGTCACATGTCATTGAGACTGTAACTTGAGTCACTTTCTCTCTCTGTGCCTCAGTTTCCTCATCTGTAAAGTGAGGGTAATAGATTAGATTAATATAATCTGCTTCTGAAGACTGTGATTTACCACCAAAACACTATTATCTTTCATTGACTCAAAAATGATGATTTGTAAGAACCTTTGACATGCTGAGCCTGACTGTCAGGGAGACAGAAGTACAAAACATGAACCCCGCCTCAAGTTGTTTGGAATCTAGTTGAGAAGGCAACTCATGTGACATCCAGAAGCAAATTATGTAAACTTTGATGACTAGGGTAGTCTTGGGAGGCTGCCTGAAGAAGGTGGATTTTGAGCTATTTCTCAAACAACAGGCAGGCACGTGCAGGTGGTAATAGAAGGACTAGACACAGACAGTTATACAACAATACAGTATGAAAGAAAGAAAGCAGAGATGTGAGAACGGGTTTGGCTTATTTGAAGCACCTTGAGAAACTTGGATTGCTAAAGCAGAGGACAGTTTCTTGAGAGCTATGGAAGAGTGGTTGGAGGAGTGAGTGGTGGGCCAGATGGTGCAGTGCCTTACAATACCAGGCTAAGGAGTGTGGATATCATCCTTAGGAGAGGGAGCCAGTAAAGATTTCTAACTAAGAAAGCACATGAATTAGAGGCAAAATTAAAACTATCTACCAATAAGGCAGAAATAATATTCATAGAGGTGGAAGGATGTGTTTGTCTGGATCTGCCAAGCAGACACCAAGATGAGATTAGATACACAAGAAACATACTAAGGACAGACAAGATGGAGGGAGGCAAGGAAAGAAGGAGAGTGGTCCAAGCATTGGGTAAGGAGACTGATAGAATGAGAATGACTCTGGGTTTTTAGAAGGGTTTTCCAGACCCAGTTGTTTGTTAGAAGCTCTATTAATTAAGTGGAATTCTTACCCCCAACATCTCTGTCTTCTGTCTATGTGGACTTTGCACATTTTGGAGATTGTTTGACATCCCTGAAGACTTGATGTTGGGAGAAAATGAAGTGGTCTGACTTGCTCCTGCAGAGCTATAAGTGGGTGTTCTGACCTGTTTCTAGAAAAGCATAATTTTGAGTTTGTTTTTCCAGAATTTGGGATGACCTACACGTAGCCACCCATAGTTTTACCTGAGAATGAGAATGACTTTGTAGACGAAAGAAGGTAAAATGAAGGGGAGAAGAAGTCTGTTGTGTGTGCACGTGTGTGTATATGTCTTAATTCAACAAACAGGAATTATTGGCACATTGCTAGGCATTTGGTTGGGGAGGGTGTGGAGAAGTCCCTTGCCTTCATTAGCCCTTGACTTTAACAAATGAGGAAACTATGCATGGATGGGAGAGGCAAGGACCACTGAGTAACTGTGGACAACAATTCTTTGCATACGATACACACTCCTTGCTGTTGAGTCATGCTAATAGGACAGGTAGCTTGGTAGATTCTACCGTTCTACAAATAGCCATGCCGTTGATGTTTCTCTTGGCTTGGCTGTTTCTTGCCAACCCACCACTCCCCATCATAGGATGCAATCTGAGAGGAGACTTATGAGTCCTCCAGTCATGGCCGTGCAGGGAAGTTGAACGTCCCAAACCGACTTTGCCGTAGACTGTCTTTGACCCATCATGGTCACATTCTTGCCTCTAATTTATTCTTTGTTTACATAAAAGAAATGGAAATGACGCTGACCAACCCCATGGGGTGCTGGATGAGAATAAATCTCAAAATGAGTGTTTTGTCGTCAGTTAAATGCCATAAAATGTTCAATATAATGGCTGATTGTTTTTCTTTAATCTTAAATGGCTACCTAGAATGGGAAAGTCCCATCTTGGTAGCAGAAATTCATTATCTCAGAAAGAGTTTAATGGCTGCTGTGCAAATGAACTGGAGGAAGTAAATCGTGGAATGGGAAGGAGCTAAGAAAGTGAAATGAGTTGTGCATTAAATTTGGATAAACACAATTATGTGTAACTGGATTATCACGCGTGCAGGCAGGGCTGTATATCAGGCACCTGCGTTTTGATTAAAATCGATTCAGGTGCATGTGCTTAGCATCCTTGTAGATAGGACTTGTGCCTAAGCCACTGCCCAGGCGCATGAGGAGCCGGCAGGGAAACGTCTGATATCCAAGACCCCAGCTGGAGAAGTTTAAAGGGCGTGGGACCAGACTGACCAGCCCAAGACCATTTCAGAAAACTGCTTAACCCTATTACAGGCAGCTCCAGCTCTCTGACATGTGCAGCTTCCTTCCGGGGTCCTTAATTTCAACTGGAGTCAGGAAAGTGGTTCTGGAGTCCAGTGGAATCCAATGACTTGCTTACTTCATAATGGGGACAGATGCCACATGGTAGATGGCATCAGAGGATGTTGGGGACTGGGCCTGCCTGCCATTCAAGTATTTATGGCTGCTGAGGCCCTACTAATGGAAACACAAAATCTCTTTGAACCCCTCTGTAGATGGATAGAATCAGGCTCAGTTCCTTCTTACCCTGTTGGGTCCAAGTCTGTAAGTCAGAATCATCTCCAGATCAAAAGGAAGCCTATCCTCTGATCTCTGGGTGGCCATATGAGTGAACAGAGCCAGCCAGCCTGTGCCTGACCTTGAAGGAGGAAAGATGTGGAGGAACAACTGCTGACACCCAGTTAATTCCTGTTGGCATGTTTTATTTCGAATGCAAAGCATTGTCAGGATTAAAATAAATGCTACCAGTTACGGGAATGCATTAAATTAATAATTTTTTTCCCTTGCTTGATCCTATAATACCCTTCAACTCAACAGATAAATACTAAACCCTCCTCTGGGTGATTTGAGATGCACTGTGTATTGTTACACAAACTAAAGTAAGCTTCCTTTTTTTCCCTTTTGTTCCTCTTTGCCCCCTGCCTCATCCCCCTCGCAGGTTATACTTATCCTGACGAAGCTGTATGACTTCAACCTGGGGAGCGTGACTGAGAGTTCACTTTGGAGGTAAGTGGATTAGAGATTCTTAACTAGCTACTCTGGCTGGGCTCGCATGAGGAGTGCCAGCTAAGCAGCTGCGCGGCATGTTTTGGAAGGAGCAGGAGACGTCCTCCTCCTGGAAGCCCTCTTTAATGCCCCAGGTGGAACTGATGGCCTCCATCTGTGAATTCCGTTAGCACTCTGCTGATCTCTTTTGGAGCCTGTCACACATTCCCCTTGGCATTGTTGTTGCTTCTGCATTCTTGCAGTGTCTCATTCTACTTGATGAACACAGGTCTGGTTAGAGAGATCAGACGAGTATGCCTGAAACACAGAGCAGCCGTGGATCAGGGAGCCTGCTGTGGGAGGGATTCTTGCCCTGTATCTGAGTCTTGGCCCAAGGACTATTTCCAGTCCTTTTGTGTGTAGGCTGCTGTGGTTCTTGAGCTGGCCGTACTTATGTGAACAGCCACGCATGGGAATCAGGTCCATGTGATGGCTTTTGTGATCCCGTGATCCCTGGGCACTTTTGCCTTTGTGGGCTCCTTCCTGCCTAAAATAATATTAAAATATATATTTTATGACTGCATCAGTATGAAGACAAGTATATTAGTGTAGTATATTAAAACATTTTTTCAGCCTCCAAGTTCATTTTTTTGTTTTGACTTTAAAAGAAATGAAAGCATTTTTGTGGACCCCTGAAAGTATGGTAAGCACCCCTAGGCACTGTGCCCATTGCACCTGCTGGGTAGGTCAGCCCCAATTGGACTCTGGGCCGGTGGGACAGGGAGAAGGATGTGGACTAAGTTAGAGAGGGCTTGAATGAAGCCATGAACCTAGAAGTTTTTCTGGACAGGGCACACCCGCACACTCATGCTTCCATATACCTCCTCACACGCACACACACACGCACACGCACACTTGTGCTCACAGCCACACTGCCGGCAGTCACAAAGGGTGACAGCAAGTTTCATCAGCTGCTGTGAGCCGGCACTTCACGATCTGTGCTTATTATGTCCATGGGACTCAAGAGGGCTGTGTATCTATCCCATTTGCTTTGTCATTTGTAAACACTGGGAGGATGCTGTCACAAAACACCATTCACGTGGCTGTGTCCTCATCCCAGAACCCTGTCCTGAGGGTTTCCTGGAGTCTTGGAGCAGAGGGCTCTGGGGCGTGTGTATCTCTGCACCTTGCTTAATCTTCGTCTGACCTGTTTGTTTGCAGAGGACTAGCCAGAGCCTCTCTCCCAGGAAAGGGGAGCAGTCACATCATTTATTAAAGATTTAGGGGTTAATTGCTCATATCGACTGAGGCCTGCCTCCATTTGCACAGGATGTCCAAAACCTAATTTTGCTGCTCAGTGAAAACTGGCAGAGGTGTAAGTAACCAGGATGCCTCTAATAGATGAAAGCATGCCTGTTTCCACTCATGTGGGACTCCCAGGGAATTAGATCCACAGAAACCTTGCCCTCAGGCCCAATCACAGTGATGCTGTGGGGACCCTTTAAGCCTGACTCCTATGCTGTTTTCTTGGTGCAAATAATGAAACAAGCCATAAAATCCTGTCCTTACAATGAGAAACAGCTATACATGGCAGCCCATGTTTCAGGAAAGGTTTGGCTTGTTCTAAGAGTGGGCCAGGCAAAGCCAGGGAGCCTAGGCCAAGTGCTTAATTCTAGAGGCCTTTAAGTGATAACATGTATGCCACATGGTGATAAAAGCCAGTATATTCACTGGTGTGTACCAAAGACAGGAGACAGCCGAGTGGCCCTAAGGATACACTGATGTCCAGTTGCCAGGATTCAAGTCCCAGTTTGCCCACCCAAAGAGGTCTGTAGCTTTGCACACTTTACTTAACATCTGTGTACCAGTTTCCTAGGGCTGCCACAATTCAACCCACTTCACTTTCCCTCCAAGTCTCAGTTTCCCTGAATGTAAATTGGAGATAGTATAGAACCTACCTTTGCTGCAGCCACATTGTCCTTGCTCTTCCTCAAACACACCAACCTCCCTTCCCCAGAGCCCCTACACTCGGCTCTTTCCTCCACCTGAGCTCTTTTCTCCTGGAGATCAGGGTGACCTCTTACTTTCTTCCCCTCTCTGTTCACCTGGTCAGTGAGGCATTTCCCCAGGACTTCCCAGTCCATCACTTGGCTGCACTTTCCTCCTTAGTACTCATCACCCTCCAGCATGCTAAATATCTACCTACTAGTTTATTTATTGTCTACCTACACCTACTTGCATCTAAGCTTGTAGAGAGAGAGAATTTTTTCTGTTTTAGTTCAATACTGTATCCTCAGCACCTAGAACAGTTTCTGGCACACAGGAGGTACTTAATAAATGTTTGCTCAGTGAATAAATTAATGGATGGACTGTCAGGATTCAATGAAATAGTAAGTGTACAAACAGGACAGTAACTCACATGTAGGAAGTGCTTACTCATTTGTAATAATGAATTATTATTATAACCCTGTGTGTTTGTATAGTTTTCATTCCATTATTGACTTTGTTTATAATGATCTATTGATGCAGGGGATCCATGGGATGGAAATTGTAGGGCACCAAGGGGATGTATTCTGTGTTATCTGGGAATTAGCAGAGATCTTCAAGAGAGGTGGCAGGAGGTTAGGGAGAGGAGAAGAGTGATTTAGAATGTTGTCTCTTGTGCTGATTGTGGGGAATTGGAATATCAATTTCTACCTAGTCAAAGACATTCTTTTGTAGATGAGATTCTCTGAGCTGGGTGTTAGAATGATGGGCACGATGCAATTGGGCAAATGAAAAGTGGAAAAATGTCCCTGTCACAGGGAAAAGTCCAGGCAAGGCTGGGCTGCAGGAGAGAAAGGAGTCAAGCAGAAGGCAGAGAGAGCAGCTGGGTGTTGGACCAGATTGGAAGAATGTGGAGACTCATCAGGTTCACAGAAGGGGCCAAACCAAAGGGAGTTACTCAGAGCGTAGTTTACAGATAACAGATTCCATATGGTGTGACCTTTTAGAGATTTGAAAAGCTGGTGGATATTATGGGCTTTCCTTCTAGATAAATGTTATATGTGAATGTATTTTTGTGTTGTGCTACAGAAGGTTCATAGGTCTGATAAATCTCAGCTTAGGAATCCCTGAGCAGATATAATTGAGGAAAACGACTCTTCCTAAACTTTGTGGGGATTTTTCAGCTTTCTGGGGCCTCACAAGGTATCTTATAACTTTTTATTATCTTCCCCACTCATCCCCTACAGATCTGTGTCTCCCATCCTCTTTTCTATACTGATAATGATGATGTATTTTACAGTTAGAGCCTAGAGCACTATGATCTTCCTTACTAATACTGAGAAGAAAGAATACTAAAGAGAAAAAATACTAAATGTGCACCCTTTCCGTTTCATGATTTAGCCCAATGTACTTAACCAAGTTGAGATTGAATTTGGTGATTCTTCTTCAATTTTTTGTACACCAGAGGAGCCTGGCATAGCAGCTGTCATGACAAGATGATACTCTCTGCCAGGTTACAGTGTGATATAATTATTTGCCACACTGGATTAATAATTCAGAGGCCATCCACCTCTAAATAGACAAAAGGCTCTTTAAAAGCAATCAGTACTATAGCAGGATTTTGTGTCCTTGTAACATTCTTTCTGGAATTCCTTGGTGCTGTGATACTGGAGTGCTCAACATTTTTTCTCTACCAACACAAGGATGGCTGCATAAACTGGCTATTTAGACAATCATCTGTTGTCATCCCTTTGTCAAAGAACATATTACATATAGGATTTAAAGCTTATAGAATTGATGAGGTTGGGGACTGACTTTTTTAAGAAGCCCCAGGGCTTCACTTTCAGGGTATTTTCAGTCCATAGTGTGTCAAATTTGGAGGTTGCACATCAATCAAGAGTGATATTGGGCCCAACTCTAATCAACTTTATAGAAGGCTGACCCAGGAAGGACAGATGAGTCAAGATCAGGAGGCTCAGCATCAATCAATCAGCTTCCTCTTCATCAAAGTAATTAAGAATGAAAGCTCTGGGACTGATGGCCTGGGTTCAAGTCCACGCTTCTCCACTTAGCCACTGAGTGACCTTGAACAAGTGTTTTCACCTCTCCGTGCCTCCATTCCCTTATCTGTACAAGGAAGATTACACTAGCACCTACCTTATAGAATAGTAATGAGATTTCAATGAAATAAAATGTGTAAACTGCCTTAAAAAGTGCCTGGCATACACTGCCTATATGGAAAATGCTCAAGAAGAGTTAGTCATCGTCATGTAATCCCCCAGTAATTGAACTACTTCTCTATGCCAGTTCTTTTGCCTAAGCTGTCTTATTCTATCATGTACAACAAACTTGAGAGTTGGGTATCACTGGCCCCATTTTACAGATGAAAACATTGAGTATTGCAGAGGTTAAATGACTTGCCCCAGATCATACAGCTAATCAGTGAGGGGATCCAGGCCTATCTGGCTACTTAAATCTGTGCTCATTTCATCTTGTGTACTGAGCCTGATGCTACCCTGAGAGTGGATTTGTGGAGTCCTCAAGAATAAGACATATTTTTATGGGTAGGAGAATATAATGACACAGAAAGTGGCAGAGGGAGAAAACCCGAGTGGGAAAATAGCTATAGAGTAATTGGGCTGGGATTTCAACCGCTGGGCTAAAATATTCCTTTTGCAATTGAGATGCATGCTCTCTAGTCCAGTGCCATCCAGTTAGAAATATATCTGAGCCACATAGGTAATTTTTTTTTTTTTTTTGGTGAGGAAGATCAGCCCTGCACTAACATCTACCAATCCTCCTCTTTTTTTTGCTGAGGAAGACTGGCCCTGGGCTAACATCCGCACCCATCTTCCTCCACTTTATATGGGATGCTGCCACAGCGTGGCTTGCCAATTGGTGCGTCGGTGCATGCCTGGAATCCGAACCTGTGAACCCCCGGGCCACTGCAGCAGAGCAGGCGCACTTAACCACTTGCACCACCGGGCTGGCTCTGCCACATATGTAATTTTTAATTTTCCAGTAGCCAAGAATGTGAAAAGAAACAGGGGAAATTAATTTTATTAATATATTTTCTTTTACCAAGTTATATAAAACTATTTACCAAGTTATATAAAACTATCATTTCAATATGTAACCAATAAAAAACTATTAATGAGCTATCTTGCATTCTTTTTTTCTAGTAAGTCTTTGAAATCCAATGTGTGTTTCACACAATGGCATGTCTTAATTTGGACTCACATTGTGAGTGCTTGAGTTACGTATGGCTAGTGGATGCTGCTTTGCACAATGGAAGTCTAGTTCTCTGCTTTTCAAATATTGTCAGTTCATTTTAGGGGTGACTTTTTTTCTCCATAGAGATGCATACCTGTTTTATCAAAGGGCAAAAGGTAAAAAATTTACTTTTGCTGCCACTGTTCTGGAAGGGAATTATCTTGTAATATTATGGTACTTGGAATATGTGCAGTGTTCAAGAGCTGACCATATCAAAACTCTGATAGTCTAAAATGGGAGGAGGAATATGTAAATCTGTCCACAGAAATCAAAGAGTAGTCCCCAAAACTTTCAGGTCTTTGAACTGTGATTCTTGGTAATTCTGAAATAAGCCTAGCTGTTGACTCTAGAGTCAAAGAAACAGAGCTGGAAAGGATGGCAGCAAATGCTTCTCCTTGAACCATAGAACCTTATCATTTCAGAGATAGGGATGTGGGTTCTGGGAGAGGAAGACACTGTCGCTGAGTTTCCTGGGTCGTAAGTCTGAGATTAGGAGCACACCCTGGCGCCCGATCTGGGACTCCTTCCACCGTGTCACATGTCCTCCTAAATGGAAACCCTGCTGCCGGATAGAGATAACCCTGTGCTTCATGTCTCATCCATTCCCACTGAAAGTAGGCCAGTGTCAAATGGTTGCAGATGTCATGGACTCAAAGATGGGGCCACTTTCCTGCTCATTTCTGTAACAACAGCATGCTTTGGTGGCATCTTCATGTCCCTCTGCACACACAGGTGTGCGTATCTCTGCCTCATTTGGTGGCATTCTTGGTCCTCGAGTTGGGAGCAAGGATGCCATTTTTTCCTAGAAGTAGAAGCTATGATAATAAGGCCAATTAGTCCACTGCTTGAGGTTTTTGAGTCTTTTAGATTTGAACATGTCATGGTTGAGATTTATGTTTCTGACTGACAAATTACTTCTTGGACTCAGTTCTATATGCCTTAAACATTAACACTTAGACTGATAAACACATTAGTCTTTCCTCAAAAATCTTTTTTTTTTTTTTTGTGAGGAAGATTAGCCCTGAGCTAATGTCTGTTGCCAATCTTCCTCTTTTTGCTGAGGAAGATTGGCCCTGGGCTAACATCCATGCCCATCTTCCTCTACTTTATACATGGGACGCCTGCCACAGCATGGCTTGATAGCAGCACTTAGGTCCATGCCGGGGATCTGAACCTGTGAACCCCGGGCCGCCGAAGCAGAATGCACAAACTTAACCACTATGCCACCGGGGCGCCCCCCACCCCCCACCAGCAAAAAATCATTTTTTTTAGGGTAATGGTTTCTGGAGGGATATTAGTTAGCAAGCAGTTTTCCAGCTTCCATCTGTCCATCCCAAGCAAAGTTCTCTAGCAAAGGTCTTTGAGTGGTCAGCTTCTGATCAGGTGTAAGATCTCCACAGGAGCTTTACTCTGGATTTCCTATTAGATTAGGGTTGCTCAGAGAGTGAAATGAATTTGCAATTGTCTAGGCATAAGAGCAACCAAGAATTCTTTGCAGTGGATGATCCCCCTCCATTGCTACTTCCCCTCAGTTCTCTCTCCTCTCTTGCTCTGTCTCATCCACCCCTAGCCTAGCACTATGAGAGACATTCTGCTCTTAGAAAAGTAACTAGGCTGCTCAGCCATTCCTCTTGTATGCCTGGCCTAAGGGCCCACAGGGCAATGGGACTTCCGATTGAGGAGTGCCTGGTTAGGGTGTTTATGGAGGGGACCACTTCCTGGGCACATCCTCCTAGACGCCTTCCCTGACCCTCCTCCCTGGGTGGGGTGCCCCTCCTCTGCTCTCTGCTAGTGTCACATCCTTATGGTGTGTTGGTGATTTGTTCCCAGCTTGTGGCCTCTCAGGGACCATGTGTCTTTCTTGTTTTTGGATCTACAATGCCTAGCACTTGGGCTGCACTAAATAAGGGCTTGGAGAACTGAACTGAAGTTCTAGTAGCCTCAAACCAACACCAGCCCCAGCCTCTGTCACTTTCCTCGTATTGAGTTGTCTCATCCTCCTGCCACTGGGGAATCCTGTGACTTTTCCTCTGGTTTGCAAGCTGTTGTCTAGACCATTTATTTCCTCCCCTAATTGTTCTGTCAGTGACCTTTCTAGGGGAAGTTGTTGTTATTTTTTTTTAATTGAAAATGGAGACCTTTTGGATTTATTAATTTTTGTTTGCCAAGAAAACCCAATAATAATTGCTAAAACTTCCCAGAAGTTATTGGTTTACAAATTTTAATGACACTCGTGATTTATTTATGTGCTTCCCTCCCTCTACAGCTGCTCACCCCAATTCCTTAGTGGAATTCCTGCTGAATCTGAGTGAATTAATGGAAACAAAACTGCAGATTGGAATGACTTTTTTTTTTTTTTTTTTGCTGGACTGTTAATTAAAAGCTTCCCATCCTATTCGCTAGGCTCTTCATATGTGAGGTCCCGAAGGCTGGGCTGATACAGGCCATGAAATTCTCCCTCTAGAACTGGGGCCTTCTTCTATTTGCTTTTAGTGGTAATAAATCTGGTGAAAACTCCTGAATGGGTCACGGAGCATTCAATTGAGCAGATATTAATTGAGCTTTCATTATGTAAGCAGCCCTGTGCTCATTGATGGGAGATGCAGAATATGTATGTCATGATTGGTATCCTCAAGGAATGTTTAGTTTGGTTGAGAGATAAGATTAATATACATAGGAAACAACATCAGGCACATGTAAGAATATATGTATATACAAAATACAGTGCGTTCTGCAATGAGTGGCCCTACTGTAGGAATACTTATATTTATATTATCACCCCCACATCACTCCATAAAGGTCTGCAAAGCGATTCTAGGAATGAATTAGAGAATGATCAATGTGACACATATATTGTGTTTCGCTGTTTAATATAAAACATTTATATTTCTTATGTATCCATTATTATGTGAAACTATTTAGAAGAAAGGTGATTTCATATACCAGTAGTTCCCATAGATTTCAGAAACATCTGGTAACAAACAGGATTGAATATGTGTAGTGGGTCCTGGATTCAAATTGCCTGGATGTGAATCCCAGCTCTACTGCTTACTAGCTGCATCACTTTGAGCAATGTTTTCATTTCTCTAAGCCTCAGTTTGCTTATCCATATAATGAAGTGACAATAAGACCTATCTCATGGAAGTTTTATGAGGACTCAGTGAGATAATGCATGGAATGCGAAATGCCTGCAATCTAGTTAGTACTTAATATAATAATTATTTGTTGATAGGCCCATATCCTCCTAGCCCAGCAGCTTCTACCAGGCTCCAGATGACAGCTGTGGATGGAGTGGAGAATGGGGTGCAGAACACATCTAGAATCCCAAGTACATAATGCCTGGAAATGATACATTTCTATTGAGATAACATTCTGGAGTCTTCTCCTTTAGATACTCGTCTATGCGTGGCAAAAGGGGAAGCTTAATATATTTCTTAATTTTCCTATGCCAGATGATTATGATGATTTTGGGTGCAGGATGCAAAGCACAATCTGATTTTCAGTTTCCCTAACCTAGTGTTGAGTTAACTCATCCATTACTGGTTATTTTCTTTTTAATGCAGCTATGGGATCTAAGTCCATTGAAGAGCTTTGTTACCACCTGAGTAATTATCATGGAAGGCAGGGTGGGGTCATGCATGTTTCTCAAACTTGATGTATCCTCAGAATTACTTGTGGAATGTGTTAAAAATCTAGATTCCTGGGCCCTACCCAAGAGATTCTGATTTAGTAAGGCTGGTAGTCACTCAGGATATATATATATATATATATATAGGATTGATTCTAATCTTCAGGTAGGATCCGGAACCTGAGCTCAGAGGAAGCTTGGGTACTAGGCCCATCTCAGTTACTAATTAGTTGGATTGCTCATGCCATCCTTGTTTCCTAAATAAAGGTGCTAGTTGGAATGATTTCTCAAGTCTCTTTCAACTCCAAGTCCATAGACTCTACCAACCTGGGAAGTCAAACAGGAAGCCCACAGGATTTATGGTGCTCAATGGGTAACAGCCCAAGTCCTGAGCACAGCCACTTTCCTTAAAAAATCTGGTCATGTCAACAACATAAGTACACTCTGCTGACGTGCTATTCACTGATGGTTAGTAGCCAATTGGCAGGTATTAGCCAGAACACCTGTCCAAAGTACTTAATTTAAATTCATTAAACACAGAGGGCATCATTCCATCTATGAAAGTTTTTGTTTAAAAAAAAAAAGAATAGAATAAGAAAGGAGTTTGCCCTAAATATTGAGCCCTCAGACATCTCACTTTGCTAGAGAATAGAGAAATGAGAACTCTGGAGAAGCATATCTGGATTACAGATTTAATGTTTTCCTATTTGTTATGGGAAAGAGGGGTTCTTTTTATGGCCTAGTCTTTTTTCTTCCACTAGGCAGGACCTGGACTTGTGTAAATCTTGATTTTTGTCCAGTGGCTGAGAGAATGTAACACTTTTGTATGGATTGTGTCTGTTGATTGTTGTTTTATGTTGCTTCCCCTTTCCTCCAAATGCAGTGCCATTTTATCACAATCATAAATAACCCCACCATTTGGAGAAGGGGCGTGAAGTTCTGCCCATCTCTTTCCACAGCCTGAGCTCCCTCTCATTTTCTCAGCAGTAGATTCATTAGCCTTCTAACAAAGTTAATAAGTAAACAGGATCAGACAGTCCCTTCTAAAATAACTTTTATAAATGGATGTGTTTCCCTACTCTCTAAGGTAAGCCTTAATTTATTTCCCTGCCAGATGTCCACGTGTGTAAAACTATGATAGGTGGGCCCTTGGAATGTGGTTTGAAGCCAAAAAAGAGGAAATTTTTCAATTCACAGAGCCTATCTATTTCCAAGTTTATAGGAGAGTGAATTTTTACATACCACATTCCCGCTCATATATATAATGACTATAAAGTGTAGGTAGTGAAGCTTTCGTATATACTTTCTCATCGTTTGGTGGCCAATTACTTTATTGGACATAGACTGTAAATGTCGTTGGGTAGCTTCTAGCAGCTTCCCCACAAAGACATTATTTGGGGAGCAATAAACTGTGAAAAGGCATCTTCTCTCTACCTCATTTCTGTGAGGTTTCTTTTCAGGAATCGCTGAACTTACAAAAGAAATATTTCACATCTTCTTGTTGCTTCCAAATGTTTTGTGCCCAAGTTAAAGCTAAAGTCAAGTCTTCAAATGCAATCCATAGAGTTTATCTTTTAAAAGATCGCCCTTTCAATGGTACTAATCTCTTAAACTGGTCTAATATTTGTCGTTATTGCCCATGTGAATGCATGGCATGTCGCATATTTCTAGGAGGAGTCTGAGGCCTGTATAATTGAACATTCTATTTTACAGATGGATAAACTAAGGTCTCAGATGGGTTGGTGGTCAGTGATTTCAGATCTGGACCCAAATCATGTTCCCCGATTCTCAGCAGCACCGTGCTCCTGCTGTGAAGTCACTAATCACTCTTTCCTGGCCTTTCTAGCTCAGCAACCACTTATATTTCCTAAGAGATCTATGGCCAAGGGACTACTTTGGGCACTAGGAGTGGATTTCCTTGGATATTTGTCTAAATGATTTTCAATTCCGGTGGATCATGAGAATCACCTGGGAAATATAAGGAAAGTCAGTTTCCTGGGACTTATTCCACAACTACTGCATCTATTTTGGGGGTCAAGATCAATGAACTTACAGTTTTAAAGAGCTTCCCACTTCATTGTTATGTAACCACTTACCTAAAAGACTTTATGGCCATCTTTGTTTCTGAAAGGTCCATGGAAACTTGTTTTGCGGAATCTTCCCCCCAGCATAACTTCTTTCCCTCTTACTCATTTTCCTATGGTTGGCTCAGAATGACAAGCGCAGTCATTCACTCAGAAATCCATAGTTGCACCCTCATCTTTATCAATGACAACCGTAAAGGTTAATAATTGGAATGAGCTCTAGCACTTATTAATTAGCTTACGTTCTGTCAGCATCAGGCTTGTTTAATTGGGCAATTAACGTTGACTTTAGAGAGTGGTGCCACAAGAGAATGGTCATAAGATGCTGCTCTCCATGGAGTTGTGCTTGAGATAAACTCTGTGAGGGTGAGTTGGTAGCTGGGAACCTGGGATCTCTGGGGGTCAGAGAGCACAACAAGTCGGGAATGGTTTCCAGTTGAATTTAGAAGGCTTTCTATTCATAATTTTTGGTTGCAAGAAACAGAAATCATCACTATCTTAGGCAAGATATAAGACTTGTTGGAAGGATACTGGGATGGCTCGACATTTGGAGGAAGAGATAACAACAAAATTTTGGGAATGACAAAATCCTAGGCATTTCCAGGGACCGTGGCATGTCACGGCTCTATTCTCTACATCTCCAGGGAACACATAACTGGATGTCACGGCTCTACTATCTAGTAAGCTGCTGTCATACAGCAAAAACCTTCTCTGTGATTTAAATTCCTGAGAGAAAATTGAAGGGACCACTTGAATCAAGTAGTCAAAGCTTTAACTGTGTTCAATGGTGAGAATTTCCTGGCCTAGGCTGGCTGCCTTTTTCATTCCTACTGGCGCCACTAGAAGAAAGCTAAGAAAGAGTTCTGGGAATACCAGATCAATAGCCTTCACAGATACCACGTTTTCTGATGAATTCTAATGTAAAGCTGACTTATACTTAAAATATGCAAATTTTTAAAGAACATCACTTCAATTGTACTATTGATTTAAAAGACTGTCATTTATTATATGTCAGAATGTGCTAGGAGTTTTATGCATAGACGTATCACTTATAACAACCTTGCAAGGATTTTATTCCACATTAGTGGATGATGAATCCAAAATTCTGATAGCCCTCAGGGAATGGAGATGAAGTTTGACCTCAGGTCTGTAAAACTCCAAAGTCCATGCTTGTCTCACTTGGCCATGCTGCTTCCCCAGACAGTTTTAAATTCAACATTTAGTTAGTGAGCACTATCTCAGTCCTGGGCATTGCATTTCCACATCTGTTCTCTTGAACTTTAGACAATGTACCATAGTCCCAATAGAGTCTTCATAAATGATGATGTTGTGATTGATCAGATATAGTCTCTAAAATTCTTATTTTTTGGAATTCACCCTCCCCACCACCTCATCTGGAGATACAGATACAATGCTCTTAATCATCCATAAATTCTCACTCATTCTTCTTATATAGGGTGGTTATTCATTGTAGACTATTATCTGGGCTGAGTGTGCCATTTGTGATCACACATGTTTTTGGTTTTTTTTTTTTTTATTTTTTTTATTTTTATTTATTTATTTTTAATAATCAGGTTTTTATTTTTTATTTTTTTTTATTGATGTTTTAATGGTTTCTAACATTGTGAAATTTTGGGTTGTACATTTTTGTTTGTCCATCACCCCATATATGACTCCCTTCACCCCTTGTGCCCACCCCCCACCCCCACTTCCCGGGTAACCACAGTCCAGTTTTCTCTGTCCATGTGTTGGTTTATATTCCACATATGAGTGAGATCATACAGTGTTTGTCTTTCTCTTTCTGGCTTATTTCACTTAACATAATACGCTCCAGGCCCATCCATGTTGTTGCAAATGGGACGATTTTGTCTTTTTTTATGGCTGAGTAGTATTCCATTGTATATATATACCACATTTTCTTAATCCAATCGTCAGTCGAGGGACACTTAGGTTGCTTCCACTTCTTGGCTATGGTGAATAATGCTGCAATGAACATAGGGGTGCATAAGCCTCTTTGGATTGTTGATTTCAGGTGCGTTGGATAGATTCCCAGTAGTGGGATGGCTGGATCATAGGGCATCTCTATTTTTAATTCTTTGAGGAATCTCCATACCGTTTTCCATAGAGGCTGCACCAATTTGCATTCCCACCAGCTGTGTATGAGGGTTCCTGTTTCTCCACATCCTCTCCAACATTTGTTGTTTTTTGTCTTGGTGATTATAGCCATTCTAACGGGCGTGAGGTGGTATCTTAGTGTTGTTTTGATTTGCATTTCCCTGATGATTAGTGATGTTGAGCATCTTTTCATGTGCCTATTGGCCATCTGTATATCTTCCTTGGAGAAGTGTCTGTTCATTTCCTCTGCCCATTTTTTGATCGGGTTGTTTGTTTTTTTGTTGTTCAATTGTGTGAGTTCTTTATATATTATGGAGATCAACCCCTTGTCAGATGTATGTTTTGCAAATATTCTCTCCCAGCTGGTTGGTTGTTTGTTCATCTTGATTCTGGTTTCATTTGTCTTATAAAAGCTCTTTAGTCTGATAAAGTCCCACTTGTTTATTTTTTCTTTAGTTTCCCTAGTCTGGGTAGGCATGTCATCCGAAAAGATTCCTTTAAAACCAATGTCAAATAGTGTGTTGCCTATATTTTCTTCTATGAGTTTTATAGTTTCAGGTCTCACCTTCAGGTCTTTGATCCATTTTGAGTTAATTTTTGTGAATGGCGATAGCACATGGTCCACTTTCATTCTTTTGCATGTGGCTGTCCAGTTTTCCCAACACCATTTATTGAAGAGACTTTCCTTTCTCCATTGCATGTCCTTAGCACCTTTGTCGAAAATTAGCTGTCCGTATATGTGTGGTTTTATTTCTGGGCTTTCAATTCTGTTCCATTGATCTGTGTGTCTGTTTTTGTACCAGTACCATGCTGTTTTGATTACTATTGCTTTGTAGTATGTTTTGAAGTCAGGAATTGTGATGCCTCCTGCTTTGTTCTTTTTCTTTAGGATTTCTTTAGCTATTCGGGGTCTTTTGTTGCCCCATATGAATTTTAGTATTCTTTTTTCTATTTCTGTGAAGAATGTCATTGGGATTCTGATTGGGATTGCATTGAATCTGTAGATTGCTTTAGGTAATATAGACATTTTAACTATGTTTATTCTTCCAATCCATGTGCATGGGATATCTTTCCATTTCTTTATGTCATCGTGGATTTCCCTCAATAATGTCTTGTAGTTCTCATTGTATAGGTCCTTCACCTCCTTGGTAAGATTTATTCCTAGGTATTTTATTCTTTTTGATGCAATTGTAAATGGTATTCTCTTTTTGAGCTCTCTTTCTGTTAGTTCATTATTAGCATATAGAAATGCAACTGATTTTTGTAGATTGATTTTGTACCCTGCAACTTTGCTGTAGTTGTTGATTGTTTCTAACAGTTTTCCAACAGATTCTTTAGGGTTTTCTATATATACAATCATGTCATCTGCAAATAGTGAGAGTTTCACTTCTTCGTTACCTATTTGGATTCCTTTTATTCCTTTTTCTTGCCTAATTGCTCTGGCCAAAACCTCCAGTACTATGTTGAACAGGAGTGGTGAGAGTGGGCAGCCCTGCCTCGTTCCTGTTCTCAGAGGAATGGCTTTCAGTCTTTCCCCGTTGAGTATGATGTTAGCTGTGGGTTTGTCATATATGGCCTTTATTATGTTGAGGTACTTTCCTTCTATTCCCATTTTATTGAGAGTTTTTATCATAAATGGATGTTGTATCTTGTCAAATGCCTTCTCTGCATCTATTGAGACAATCATGTGGTTTTTATTCTTTGTTTTGTTGATGTGATGTATCACGTTGATTGATTTGCGGATGTTGAACCATCCCTGCGTCTCTGGTATAAATCCCACTTGATCATGGTGTATGATCTTTTTAATATATTGTTGTATTCGGTTTGCCAATATTTTGTTGAGGATTTTTGCGTCAATGTTCATCAGCGATATTGGCCTGTAATTTTCTTTCTTTGTATTGTCTTTGTCTGGTTTTGGTATCAGGGAGATGTTGGCCTCATAGAATGATTCAGGAAGTGTTCCATCTTCCTCTATTTTTTGGAATAGTTTGAGGAGGATGGGTATTAAATCTTCTTTGAATGTTTGGTAAAATTCACTGGAGAAGCCATCTGGTCCTGGACTTTTATTTTTTGGGAGGTTTTTGATTACTATTTCAATCTCTTTACTTGTGATTGGTCTATTCAGATTCTCCATTTCTTCTTGGTTCAATTTTGGGAGGTTGTATAAGTCTAAGAATTTATCCATTTCTTCTAGATTGTCCAATTTGTTGGCATATAATTTCTCATAGTATTCTCTGATAATCCTCTGTATTTCCATGGTATCCGTTGTAATTTCTCCTCTTTCATTTCTAATTTTATTTACTTGAGCCTTTTCTCTTTTTTTCTTAGTTAGCCTGGCTAAGGGTTTGTCTATTTTGTTTATCTTCTCGAAGAACCAACTCTTTGTTTCATTAATCCTTTCTACTGTTTTTTTGGTCTCAATATCATTTATTTCTGCTCTGATTTTTATTATTTCTCTCCTTCTGCTGGCTTTGGGCTTTGTTTGTTCTTCTTTTTCTAGTTCTGTTAGGTGTAATTTAAGGTTGCCTATTAGGGCTTTTTCTTGTTTGTTAAGGTGGGCTTGTATCGCTATGAGTTTCCCTCTCAGGACCGCTTTTGCTGCATCCCATATGGTTTGATATGGCATGTTATCATTTTCGTTTGTTTCCAGATAGTTTTTGATTTCTCCTTTAATTTCATCAATGATCCATTGGTTGCTCAGTAGCATGTTGTTTAATCTCCATATTTTTGTCACTTTCCCAGTTTTTTTTTCCTGGTTCATTTCCAGTTTCATAGCCTTATGGTCTGAAAAGATGCTTGTTATGATTTCAATCTTCTTAAATTTATTGAGGCTTGCTTTGTTTCCCAACATATGGTCTATCCTAGAGAATGTTCCATGCGCGCTTGAGAAGAATGTGTAGTCAGCTGTTTTTGGGTGGAGTGCTCTGTATATGTCTACTAGGTCCATCTCGTCCAGTTTTTCATTTAAGTCTACTATTTCTTTATTAACTTTTTGTCTGGATGATCTATCCATTGCTGTAAGTGGGGTGTTAAGATCCCCTACTATTATTGTGTTGTTGTTGATTTCTCCTTTTAGGTTTGTTAATAGTTGTTTTATGTACATTGGTGCTCCTATGTTGGGTGCATATATATTTATAAGTGATATGTCTTCTTGATGGAGTGTCCCTTTTATCATTATATATTTCCCTTCTTTGTCTTTCTTAACCTGTTTTATCTTGAAGTCTACTTTGTCTGATATGAGTATGGCAACACCTGCTGTTTGCCATTAGCTTGGAGTATTGTCTTCCATCCTTTCACTCTGAGCCTGTGCTTGTCTTTAGTGCTAAGATGTGTTTCCTGAAGGCAGCATATTGTTGGGTCTTGCTTTTTAATCCATCCTGCCACTCTGTATCTTTTGATTGGAGAGTTCAATCCATTTACATTTAGGGTAATTATTGAAATATGAGGGCTGAATTTTGCTGTTTTGTCACTTATTTTCTGGTTCTTTTGCATTTCCTTTGTTTCTTGTCCCATTTGTTTTGGACTGCCAATTCAGTTTGGTTGTTCTGTCTTATGATTCTTCTAGTTTTCTCTTTGTTTATCATATGTGGTTTTAATTTGATTATTTGTTTAGTGGTTACCTTGAGGTTTGGGCAAAAAATCTTCTGTATGAGATAGTCCATTATCTGATAGCCTCCTATTTCCTTATACTAAGTCAATTCAGTCACTTTCCTCTTCCCCTTCTAAGTTGCTCTTGTTATACCTTATTCTATCTTGTGTTGTGGCTGTGTGTTTACAGTGATGAGGTTAAATTTATTTTTGGTGAATTTCTTCCTTTGATCTTTGAGTTTAGTATTTAAGTGGTTGCTAACCTATTCCGGTAAAGATCTACTATTTCTCTGATTTTGTCTACCTACTTTTCTCCTTACTCCAAGCTTTGTGTTCCCTTTCTCTTCTTGTTTTCAGGCCTGAGGGCCTTCTTGAGTATTTCTTGTAGTGGGGGTCTCGTGGCCATGAACTCCCTTAGCTTTTGTTTATCTGGGAGAGTTACTATTTCTCCATCATATTTGAAGGATATTTTTGCTGGATAGAGTATTCTTGGCTGAAAGTTTTTGTCTTTTAGTATTTTGAATATATCATTCCAGTCTCTTCTAGCCTGAAAAGTTTCTGTTGGGAAATCCGCTGAGAGCCTGATGGGAGTTCCTTTGTACGTTATTTTTTGTTTTTGTCTAGCTGCCCTTAATATTGTTTCTTTGTCGTTGACCCTGGCTAGCCTTACCACTAGGTGTCGTGGTGAAGGCCTTTGTCTGTTAATATATATAGGCGTCCTGTTGGCTTCGCTTACTGGTATTTCCTGCTCCTTCCCCAGATTTGGGAAATTTTCAGCTATTATTTCCTTGAATAGGCTCTCTGTTCCTCTTTCCCTCTCCTCTCCCTCAGGAATACCTATAATTCTTATGTTACATTTTCTAATAGAGTCCGATATTTCTCGGAGTCTTTCTTCATTTCTTTTTAGTCTTAGTTCTCTCTCTTCTTCCATCTGGAGTATATCTGTATTCCTATCCTCTAAAGTACTAATTCTTTCCTCCATATTGTCAGCTCTGTTCTTTAAAGATTCCAGATTCTCCTTTATCTCCTCCATTGTGTTCTTCATCTCCATCAGCACTGATAGGTTTTTCTTTATGATTTCAATCTCTTTTGTGAAGAAACTCCTAATCTCATTTAATTGTTTGTCTGTGTTGTCTCGTATTTCGTTGAGTGTTTTTATGATAGCTATTTTGAAATCTCTGTCATTTAGTTTATGGATTTCTGTGTCTTCGGGGTTGATTTCTGGGTGCTTGTCATTTTGTTTCTGGTCTGGTGATTTCATATATTTTTGCATTGTGGTTCCTGTGTTGGTTTTGATTTTCCTCATCCTGGAAGTCTCTGGTTGCAATTTCCACCTGCCGCCACTGTCTGGTGGTAAAGGGCTGTGTAGTCTAAGCCCCCTGCGCTCTGCCCCAGTTTTTCTGCTGCGATCCGCAGTTTTGTGTTGTTTTGTTTTGTTTTTTTTCCCCACTGCGATCCACGGGTCCAGTCCAGTTTGTTCAGGTCTGCCTCGGATCGCTAGATCTGGTCGAGCTGCAGACTCCGGGTTGCGGGGAGCGGGGAGCTCTCTCTTTTGCCCTCTGGGTCCCTGACGTGGGAGGCTTCTCGTTTGCCCCTCTTTATCCGCTCTCTGGGGTGCTCAGATGTTGATGGTAGCCCTGTGGCTCCTCTGAGCCCTCTGTGGGGGAGTTTCCCACTGGCTGAGAGAGCCCGAAGAGCTACAGTTTCCCGCCGAGGGCCGCCCCTCCCCCCTCTCTGGGAGCCGCGCGGACCGGATCGCTGATCTGATGGGGAGGGAGCGGAGTTCTCCTTACCTCTCCCCACTTCCTCCGGGGGCCCAGCACCTTCCGCTCTCAGATGTGCGGCAGTGTGGATCCCTCCGCTCTAGCTTTTCACTGTCTGGGATTCCGTTGTTGGTCTGTGGCTGTTGCTTTTATTGTATCTTGTGGGGGAAGAATTCACGGGAAAGCTCACTCCGCCATGATGCTGATGTCACTCTCCACACATGTTTTTAATTGAAATTTTTGTTGAGATAATTGAAGATTCACATGCAGTTTTAAGAAATAATAGAGCTTCTGAACACTTTACCTAATCTTCCCTAATGGTAATATTTTGTCCAACTACAATATAATATCACAGCAGGATATTGACATTGATACAATCTACCAATCTTATACAAATCCCCTCAGTTTTAGTTGTTCTTATTTTAGTGTGTGTGTGTGTGTCTGTGTGTGTGTGTGTGTGTGTAGGTTTGCCTATCCACCACCACAGTCCTAGACACTGAACAGTTCCATTACCACAAGGATCTCTTGTGTTGCCTTTAATCATGCCAACCTCCCTCTCCCCAAACCCCTAGTCACTAAATCTTGGCAACCACTAATCTATTCTCCATTCCTAAAATTTTGTTATTTCCAAAATGTTATAGAAATTGAATCATATATATGTAACCTCTTGGGATTGTGTTTTTTCACTTAGCATAATTCCCTGGAGATTCACGCAGGCTGTGGTGTGTCAGTAGTTTGTTTCTTTTTAAGACTGAGTAGTATTCCATGGTATGAATGTACCACAGTTTAACTTTTTTTTTTTTTTGGGGTGAGGAAGATCAGCCCTGAGCTAACATCTGTTGCCAATCCTCCTCTTTTTTTTTTTTTTTTTTTTTTGCTGAGGAAAATTGTCCCTGGGCTAACATTTGTGCCCATCTTCCTCTACTTTCTATGGTACACCGCCACAGCATGTCTTGACAAGCAGTGTGTTGGTGCGCGCCTGGACCAAACCTGCGAACCCTGGGCCGCCAAAGCAGAGCGCATGCACTTAACTGCTATGCCACCAGGCCAGCCACCACAGTTTGACTTTTTACCTGTTAAACGACATTTGGGTTGTTGCAGTTTTTGACTATTGCAAATAATGCTGTTATGGACATATGGAAGTACAGGTTTTTATGAAAATATAGTTTTCATTCCTCTGGGATAAATGCATAAGAGTGCAATTCCTGGGTCATATGGTAGTTGTATGTTTAGTTTTATAAGAAAGTAACAAACTTTTTCAGAGTGGCTGTAGCATTTTATATCCCTACCAGCAAAGTGTATGTGATCCATATTTTTTATATCCTCGTCAGCATTTGTTATTGTCACTATTTTTTGTTTTAGCCATGCCTATAATAGGTGGGCAGTGATATCTGATTGTGGTTTTAATTTGCATTTCCCTGATAGCTAATGATGTCCATCTTTTCATGTGCTTGTGTGCCATTTGTATATTCTCTTTGGTGAAATGTCTCTTCATGTCTTTAGCCTATTTTCTTTTTTTTTTTTTTTACCCACTTTATAATGTGTGATTGACACACAAAAAGCTGTACATATTTAATGTATATAGCTTGATGAGATTGGAGATAAGTATACACCCATGAAACCGTCACCACGATCTACTCCATAAACACATCCATCACCTCTAAAATTTTCCTGCTGCCTCTTTATTTGTCATTAATATTTTTGTGATAAGAACATTTAACATAAGATTACCCTCTTAGAAAATTGTTAAGTGTACAATACAATATTGTTAACTATAGCTCTATGCTGTACGGTAGATCTCTAGGACATACTCATCGTGTAACTCAAACTCTGTACCTTTGACTAATACCTCCCCTTTGCCCCTCCCTCCCCAGGCCCTGGCAACCACCAGTCTACTCTCTGCTTCTATGAGTTTGACTATTGTAGACTCATGTAAGTGGTATCAAGAAGTATGTGTCCTTCTATGTTGGGCTTATTTCACATAGCATAACATCTCCTAGTAACAGTCATGTTGTTGCAAATGGCAGGATTTCCACTATCTGTACACCTGAATAATATTCCATTGTACAAAGAGTACAAAGTTTCACATTTTCTTTATTCATTTATCCATTGATGGGCATTTATATTACATCCATTTCTTGATGATTGTGAATAATGCTGCAGTGAACACAGGAGTGCAGATATCTCTTTGAGATCCTGATTTCAATACCTTTGGATATATACTCAGAAGTGGTATTGTTGGATGTATGGTGGTTCTATTTTTAATTTTTTGAGGAACTTCCATACTGTTTTCCATACTGTCTGTGGCAGTTTACATTCCCACCAGTAGTGCACAAGGGTTCCCTTTTCTCTACATCCTCCCCAGCATTTGTTATCTCTTGTCTTTTTGATAATAGCCATCCTAACAGATGTGAGGTGATATCTCATTGTGGTTTTGATTTGCATTTCCCTGATGTCTAGTGATGTTGAGCACCTTTTCATATGCCTGTTGGCCATTTCTGTGTCTTCTTTGGAGAAATGTCTATTCAGTTCCTTAGCCCATTTTTCAATCAGCCTATTTGTTTTTATGCTATTGAGTTGTAGGAGTTCCTTATATATTTTGAATGTCAACCCTTTATGGCGATAATATATGATCTGAAAATATTTTCTCCCATTCTATAGCTCACTTTCTCGTTTTGTTGATTGTTTTCTTTGCAGTGCAGAAGCTTTTTAGTTAGATGTAATCCCACTCATCTATTTTTGCTTTTGTTGCCTGTGCTTTTGGTGCCATATCCAATAAAACATTGCCAAGGCCAATGTCAAGAAGTTTTTTTCTCTATATTTTTCTTCTAGGAGTTTTATGGTGTTAGGTCTTAAAGTCTTTAATCCATTTTGACTTGATTTTTTTTGTATGGTGTAAGACAAGAGTCCAATTTCATTCTTTTGCATGTGGATATCCGGTTTTCTCAACACCATTTATTGAAGAGACTATTCTTTACCCATTGTGTATTTTTGGCACCTTTGTCACGGGTCAGTTGACTGTATATGTGTGTGTTTATTTCTGGGCTCTCTATTCCATTCCATTGGTCTACATGTCTGTTTTTATGCCAATACATGTTGTTTTGAATACTGCAGTTTTGTAATATATTTTGAAATCAGGAAATGGGATGCCTCCAACTTTGTTCTTTTTGCTCGAAATTGCATTGGCTATTCAGAGTTTTTTGTGGTTTTATATGAACTTTAGAATTGCTTTTTCTATTTCTGTGTAAAATGCCATTGGAATTTTGATAGGGATTGTATTGAATCTGTAGATCACTTTGAGTAGTATGAATATTTTAACAAAATTAATTCTTCCAAAGTGTGAACATGGTTGTCATTCCATTTATTAGCTTTTGTTTAATTTCTTTCATCAATGTTTTATAGTTTTCAGTGTACGAGTCATTCATCTCCTTGGTTAAATTTATTCCTAAATATTTTATTTTTTTGATACTATTGTAAATGGGATTGTTTCAGTAATTTCCTTTGTGGATAGTTCATTGTTAGGTATAAAAATGCAATTGATTTTTGTATATTGATTTTGTATCCTGCAAGTTTGCTAACTTCATTTATTAGTTCTGTTTTTTTTTTTTTTTGATTCTTTAGGATTTTCTGTATATAACATCATGTCATCTGAGAACAGAGATAATTTTACTTTTTCATTTCCAATTTGAAAGCCTTTCATTCCCTTTTCTTCTTTTTGGCCTAATTGCTCTGGCTAGGACTTCCAGTACTCTGTTGAATAGAGTGGGCATCCTTGTCTTGCTTCAGATCTTAAAAGAAAAGTTTTCAGTTTTTCACTGTTGTGTATGATGTTAGCTGTGGGTTTTCCATATATGGCCTTTATTGTGTTGAGGTAAGTTCCTTCTATACCTAATTTGGTGAGAGTTTTGTTCATGAAAGGGTGTTGAATTTTGTGAAATGATTTTTCTGGATCTGTTGAGATGATCATGTGATTTTTATCCTTCATTGTATTAATGTTGTGTATCACATTGATTGATTTACATATGTTGAACCATCCTTGCATTCCAGGGATAAAATCCCACTTGGTCATGGTATATGATCCTTTTAATATGTTGTTGATTTAGGTTTGCTAATACTTTGTTGAAGATTTTTGCATCCATGTTCATAGACAATTTTGGCCTGTAGTTTTCTTGCGTTGTCTTTATCTGGCTTTGTTGTCAGGGTGATGCTGGCCTCATAAAATGAGTTTGTAAGTGTTTCTTCTTATGTTTTTTGGAAGGTTTTAGGAAGAATTGGTATTAACTCTTCTTTAAATATTTGGTAGAATTCACCTGTGAAACCACTTATTCCTGGGCTTTCTTTTTTGAGAGTATTTTGATTACTGATTCAATCTATCTATCTGTTTTTGGTATGTTCAGGCTATCTATTTATTCTTGATTCAGTCTGGGTAGGTCATATGTTTCTAGGAATTTATTCATTTTTTTCTAGGTTTTCCAATTTGTTGGTGCATAATTGTTCATGAGAGTACCTTATGATCTTTTTTTATTTCTGTGGTATCACATGTAATGTATCCTCTTTCATTTTAGATTTTATTTTTGTGAGTTCTCTCTTTTTTACTTAGTCTAGCTAAAGATATGTTGATTTTTTTCCCAAAACACAACTTTTAGTTTTGTCAATTTTTCAATTGTTTTTCTATTCTCTTTCATTTACTTGTGCTCTAAACCTTATTATTTCCTTCCTTCTGCTAATTTTTGGCTTAGTTTATTCTTCTTTCTCTAGTTCCTTGATGTGTAATGTTAGATTGTTTGAGATCTTTCTTCTTCTTTTTTTGTTGAGAGGAAGATTAGCCCTGAGCTAACATCCATTGCCAATCTTCCTCTTTTGCTGAGGGAGATTGGCCCTGGGCTAACATCTGTGCCCATCTTCCTCTACTTTATATGACACGCTGCCACAGCATGGCTTGACAAGTGGTGCATTGGTCCATGCCTGGGATACAAACCTGTGAACCCTGGGCCACCAAAGTGGAGTGTGTGAACTTAGCCGCTACACCACTGGGCCGGCCCCTCTTTCTTCTTTTTTAACATAGGTGCTTATTGCTGTCAGCTCACCTCTTAGTACTGCTTTTGCTTCATTCCATAAGTTTTGGTATGTTCTGTTTTTGTTTGTCTCAAGATATTTTCTAATTTCTCTTTTGTTTTCTTCTTTGACCCATTGATTGTTTAAGAGTATGTTGTTTAGTTTCCATGTATTTATGAATTTTTCAGTTTTCCTTGTGTTACTGATTTCTAGTTTTATTCCATTGTGGCCAGAAAAGATACTTGGAATGATTTGAATTTTCTTAAATTTGTTGAGACTTGTTTTGTGACATAGTGTGTTGATCTGTTCTGGGGAATATTCCACGTGAGCTTAAGAAAAATGTGTATTCTACTGCTGTTGGCTGGAATGTTCTGTATATGTCTTTTAGGTCCATTTGGTCTATAGTATTGTTCTAGTTTGCTGTTTCCATATTGATTTTCTATCTGGATGATCTATCAATGATTAAAAGTAGGGTATTGAAGTCTCCTACTGGTATTATTGCATTGCTGCCTCTTTATCCCTTCATATTTGTCAGTGTTTGCTTTTATATTTATGTGCTCTGATGTTGAGTGCCTATATGTTTATAATTTTTATATCTTTCTGTTTTAATATACAATGACCTTTTTCTCTTGTGATGGTTTTGACTGATATAAATATAGCCACCCCTGCTATCTTGTGGTTACCATTTTCATGGAATATCTTTTTCCACCCCTTCACATTCAGTTTATGTGTGTCCTTAAATCTGAAGTCAATCTCTTGTAGACATCATATAGTTAGATCTTTTTTTTTTAATCCATCAGCTACTCCATATCTTTTGATTGGTGAAATTAATCTATTTACATTTAAAGTAATTATTAAGTTAGGATTTACTCTTACCATTTTGTTAATTGTTTTCTATCTGTTTTGTAGTTCTTTTGCTTCTCACTTCCTTTCTTGCTGTCTTCATTTCTTATTTGATGATTATTTGTAGTGATGTACTTTGATTCTTTTCTCTTTGTCTTTTTTTTTAATCTATCATAGGTTTTTCTTTGTGGTTACCATGAGGCTTGCATATTACTTCTTATATTTATAACAGCCTGTTTTAAGCTGATAACAACTTAACTGCATTTGCATACAAAAAATCCACACTTTTACCCTCTCCCCCCCATACTTTATGTCATTGATGTCAGAATTTATTTCTTTGTATATTATGTATCCTTTAACAATTTTTATGTTTATAGTTATTCTTAATACTTTTGTTTTTTAACTTTTATACTGGGGTTAAAGGTGATTTATACACCACCATTATGGTATTGCATTATTCTGTATTTGTCAATATATTTACTGTTACCAGTGAGATTTATACTTTCATATTTATGACATCTTTTGGTCTTTGTTGAGTCTTTCAGTATATGAACATGGTGCATCTCTTCATTTATTTGTTTGATTTTTTTATCAGCATTTTGTAATTTTCACCATACAAAATCTGTACAGTCATGTGTCACAATGATGGGGATATGTTCTGAGAAATGTGTCGTTAGGTGATTTCATCATTGTATGAACATCAGAGAGTGTACTTATACAAACATAGATGGTATAGCCTACTACACACCTAGGCTATCTGGTACTAATCTTATGGCACCACCATTGTATATGTGGTATGTTGTTGACCAAAATGTCATCGTGTGGCGCATGACTGTGTATGTTTTGTTCAGTGTGTACTTAAGTATTTCATTTTCTTTGGAGTGATTATGAAAGATATTGTGTTTTACGTTTCAGTTTCCACATGTTCATGTTAGTGAATAGAAATCGAAATATGTTTGTTTTTTTGTATGTTGATCTTGTATCCTGGGCCCTTGTTCAACTCATTTGGTATTTGCTTTTGAATGCTTACTGTGGACTCGGCATTGTGCTAGCTGCCTTCTACACATCATGGAATACGTCATGGAACAGAATGAAGCTCCCCAATGAGGGCTCTGAGCCCAGAAGATTTGGCTATATTAGGACCATGCATTAGGTCAGTTTATTTAATGAGACTTACTATGTGCAATATCTATTCTAGACAATGTGGGCCGTGCAAAGATGTACAAGAGGTTTTCCCTTTTAGGAACCACCAGTTGAGAGAGAGATAGAGATACAAATAGAGAGAATACAAACCTTTTATTGTATATTATGGTAAGAAATAAATGTAATAGAAGTTTAGAACAGAAGTATGAGAGAGAAAGATACTAATTTTAGCTTTAGGAGATCAGAGGAAGCTTATGCAAGGAGCTGTATATGAAGTGGGTCTTGAAGAGAGAGAAGGACTTGCATGGGTAATGTGAGAGGATGGGCATGCTAGATAGAGAAATAGATTAAAATCCAGGAGAAGAGAATGACCAGGACAAATTTGGAGAATTATTAGGGGACCAGTGGAGTTGAAGTGTAGATGCGGTGTGGGGAAGGTGACCAAAGAGGCAGGCGGCTGGACAAGAAGTGAAAGTCACATTGGGGAAGCCCTTGATGCCTGATTGAGCAGTTTGGAACATTTACTGTGGGATAGAGAGAAAAGAGCAAAGGTTTGTGAACAGCGTTGTAAAATAATAGCTGCATTTTAGAAAGATATGTTTAGAAAGGGTGATTTAGTGTGGGAAAAAATTGTAGGCAGGGAGGATCAGTTTTGAGACTGTTATGACATTCTTATTGCTTTTTCTGTCTTATTTATTTATTTATGCATCCATGTATGTATTTGCTTGTGTGCTTATTTATCTTCCTACCCTTGTAGAATGTTCAATGATCTGATGTTTAATGGGTCGGGAATGAGGAAGGTAGTAAGCCTAAACTCAAAGACCCCTTGGTTGAGGAAAGCCAGAAACTTCCCCTGCACACCCCTCCACTTCTCCCCCACTGGAATCTCTTACTGGCTTTCAGGTGTTTAAACATGAGGGGTGATGACTGGCTCATGGAATCAGACTTGGTGAGGGGCTGTCAGGGACCAGGCATGCTTCATTGGCTCACTGTACTCAGACAAAGGTCAGATTTCAGCATTCTGAAAGTGTGGGACAGAGGATAAAGGAAGTGACCTGACTTCCTAAGCTTATTCTATTTCATCCCTCACATGTGCTCACTGTGGGGATATGAGAGGCCAGGGAGTAACAGTGCAGACTGTGGAGAATTTGGAATTGGACCTAATTCTGATTTGCTTTGATACTTTGGTGTCTTATATTGGCATTCTCTTTAAACATATCTGCCTGGATTCCCTAAGACTTGAGAATTGAGATATTGTACAAGATTTTGTCTGGCCAACAAGGAAGAAACGAGTTTTCTAAGCTTCTAAGTTTTTCTCTTTTTGCATATTTCAATTTTTATGCAATAATTTCACTAATAAAAATAATCTTCTGAAACTTGAAAAATGAAGAGTACTATGAAAAAAATAGCCACCATTTATCAGCCCGTTTAAAACCTTTATTAACTTTCAGTATATGTAAACCTATACATTTTTTATCCTAGACATTTTTACATAATTGAGATGCTCTTGTGTAAACAATTTTGTTTCTTATTTTCATATAACATTTTACTAAGCATTTTTCTATGTTATTCAAAATGTTTTGCAAACGTAATTTTAATGTTTGCATAATAGTGTATTGTATTGCTGTTCTGTAATTTACTTAACTGTATTCATTCCTCTATTTTTGGAGATTTAGATGGTTTTACAGTTTTTTGCTATTTAAAAAATGTTGTAATGAATATCTAGATACATAAATCTTTGTTTTTGTCTGCATTTTACGTTATTTCTTTAGGATAGACTTCTAGAGGATAAATTTTAAGACTCTTAGAATACATTGTCAAGTTGGTTATGAGGAAAGTGCGTTTCTAAAACTTTTATGCTGGAAAAAAAAACCTCTGAACTTAGAAAAGTTAACCCAGTTTTCAGTGTGTATATATGTGTGTGTTTGGTGTATGTATATTGCACGTTTGTATTTACACACTTTCGGGTAATTAGTGTGCCTAAAATTATTGTAAAATTATCAGAATAAGACTTGAGTAATGAGATCCTTGAAAATGATGTGTCTCCAGACTCCAAGAAGAACATACATGTCTCCTGCTGACTGAGAATATCCAGGCCTACCGGAACTGGTAAAATGAAAATAATAGCAACCACATCAATAATAATAGCTGCTCACACTTACTGAGCACTAACTATGTGTGAGGCACTGATTGAAGTGCTTTATATATGTTTAACTCAGCGTTATGATAAACCAGTTAGGTAAATACTGCTGTGATGTTCACTTCACAGCTGAGGAACCTGAGAGCCAGAGAGTTGAAGTAACTTTCTGAAGGCCATGCATTTAGTAGGTCATAGAGCTGGAATTTGGATCCAGACCCCCAGATTCTAGAGCCTGTGCACTTAACCCTACTATAGATGTTATTAAGGAAGACCTGACGGAGGTTGGAAGTTGTTATTGGGGTTCCCAACAGTCTAAGATTTACAACCCCCTTAATGCAAAACCCTGGTGCAAGACTCATGTAAAGGAAGGAAGCTACGAGAAAATTCCTCCTGGGCTAGACTCTGACTCCTCCAACCCAAGGTACTATCTGTTATGGAATCATCCAGGGCAGGGGAATGGGAAGGTCTAGTCTCTTGCTTTCTGTAAAGGACTTTTGGAATAGGTCTCAACTCCTCCTCATTTCTCTTAATAACCCCTGAGTGAACTGTGGAACAGGACCTTACCTGTTCCGTACCTGTCTTAGCTGTTACCTGTGCACTCCTGAGAATCACTATACAGAGAGGTTAAAAGCACGGACTCTGGCACATTCTGCCTGGATTTGAATCCCAGTTCTGCCAGTTCCCAGCTGTGGGCTTCGGGCAGTGACTTCTCTGGGCCCCACTTCCTCGTCTCTAAAGCGGGAGTGATGACAGTACCTACCTCACTGGGCAGCTGAGAGGATGCTCTGAGTTAATAATGTACGGTGTTTGGAACGGTGCTGGCTCACAGTAGGTACACGCTCGGTGAGTGTTTGCTTCCATTCCAGTCAGGACCGCTCTGCCTTTTGTCCTAATCTCTCAGGCCTCCAGTGAGAGCTCCTGCCTGCTGGGACTTATTCCGATGTTTCCCAGACATAATCAACAAATACTTATGGAGGCCTCCCCCATGCTAGGTACCACAGGTAGATCAGGGAGCTCTAGACACTCTGTCTGCTCCTTTAACGCTTCCCTGCAGCGTCGAGGCAGGCGTTGATCAAGTACTTCCCGCAGTAGTTGAAAGAAAGCACTGGCTCCACAAGACGGTGAAACAGCAGGAACTCACCCAGCGGGAGGATCATGGAGGGCTTTCCTGGGTGTATTAGTTTCCTAGGGCCATCTAACAAAGTAGCATGATCTGAGTGGCTTAAACCACAGAAATTTATTGTCTCACAGTTCTGGAGTCTGGAAATCTAAGATCAAGGTCACAGCAGGATTGGTTCCTTCTGAAGACCGTGCGAGAGAATCACTTCTATGCCTCTCCTCTAGCTTCTGGTGGTTTGCTGGTGATCTTTGATGTTCCGTGGCTTGTAAAAGCATCACCCAGATCTTCACCTTCCATCTTCACTTGGTGTTCTCCCTGTATGCATATCTGTGTCCAACTTTCCCCTTTTTACAAGGACACCAGTCGTATTGAAGTAGGAGCCCACCCTACTCCAGTATGACCTCATCGTAACTAATTACATCTGCAACAACTTTGTTGCCAAATAAGGTCACATTCTGAGGTACTGGAGTGAGGACTTCAACATATGAATTTGGTGGGGGATGCAATTCAACCCATAACATCAGGAAAGTGCCCATGGCTGGGGCTGAAGGATGAGGCTGAATTAGCCAGGAGCTGAGGGGTTGGGGAAGAGAGAAGGGTAAACATTCCAGGAAGGTCTGTGCAAAGATCCTATGGAGAGTGAGAGCTTGCCTTTTCAGGGAGCCAAAGTAAGCCAATAGGTGGGGGGAGTGGTCCATGAGATGTGGGGAGGTGGCAGAGGGCATGCCCTGTCGTGTCTTGTCAGCCATTTTAAACATGGCTTTGGGTTTTACTTTGGGCACAATGGGAGGCAATTAAAAGGCTCTAAGCAGGGACATGTCATCGTTTAATGAATATTTTAACGATTTATTACTATTGAACTTTTATTTTTTTATTACTGATTTTAGATTATTGAGAACGGGACTGTTTTTCTCTGTTTGTCATCTGTTGTAATTCCTCACTTCCTCGTATGCATTTTCTTTTCATGCATTTTTTATGTTTATCTGTTGGTGACTTCTTGTTTTCATATATGTTTTTAAAAATATAATATATAAACTGAAAACATTGTTAAATCTGATGCCAATATTTCCCCCATTCTGTTTTTTCCCGTTATCACAGTTTTGCTTTTCCATAAAGCAGGAGTTTTACATTTTGTAAATAATCAAATCTGCTAATCTTTATTTTAAAAAATCACGTTCCTTCTTAGTTTTATTTGTTAAGATTGAGAGCCGTCACCTTTTTAATCTATTCTTATGCAGCAGCAAATCCATCCCATAGATGGGAAACGTGTGCTAAAAATTATTGAATAAGCTGTGAGATTCATTTGGAGAAACATCTGCTTGTTTTGTGCTCAATTATCTCATCAAATCCTCCCCCAAACTGTATGAAGTAGGTACTCTTATGCTTTTCTCTTTTGCAGATGGGGAAACTGAGACTTTAATAAAATGAGTAATCTGCTGAAGTTCACACAGGTGGATTTGGGCTGTTAACCCAGATGGGCAGACTAACGACTTATTCATAACCAAGGAATTTCTCAGCTGGAAGCTTTGAGTGGTTTCTTGGGAGGCCTCCACTCTATCACTTCAGAGCCGGGTACCTACTTCTCAGATGGAAACTAGGAAATTCCCAGCAGAGCAAATGATTCCCTAGATTTTTTCTAGGCAGGCCACTGCCTCACTTTCCAACATCCCTACCTGTGCTTATGCCACTTCCCATTCTGGAATTTTTACTTCTCTCTTCCTGCCCACTTTTGGGACTTAGCATATGTTCCACGTTTTTGGGGAGACTTTCTAGAGCATCCTTTGCCAAGCACTCTCCCTCTTCTTTCTTTTGAGTCCCTTAGAATCTGCTTTTTCACCCACTCATCAGCTACTTGGTCTTACCATGTGTGGCCTCTTGAGATCACCCACAGCACCTGGCTGGTGTCATACGTGCTCAATAAGTGTCTTTTGGGTAGACAGAGAAGCAGGACGCACTTGACTTTCCTTGCTCTTGATATTGGGAGTCTGTTGAAAGCCTGGCAGAGTCTAGCAGCCTCAGGTCCTGCAAGCACTCCAAGTGCCAGGTAGCCTCCCATGGACACTTGGTTCTTGGTACTCCTTTTGCTCCTGTCACCAGCTTTGCTGTAGCATGTCCTCTGCCACAGCTAGATGGTGTAGGATGGGATAAATGGATATTTTGGAGTGATAGCGTGTGTTGCAAGTCAGCCAATTGATAACTGAGACTGGCACACACAGAATGCCACAGTTATCAAAATTCACTGGCTATTTTGAGTCAATTTCCAGTTTGCTTATCAGGGTTGACAAAAGAAACTTTTCCAAGAGATTGGGGGGTAAGTGAGGGCGATATGTACATGGGGGCAGTTATCATAATTGTTAGCGTATATTGAATGGCTACTGGGTGCCAGAAATAGGTTCTTTCCCATATTATCTCTAATCTAAACATCCTGATAGCAAGATGTTTAGAGAAGTGCTGGGTATAGTATGAGCTGATCAGGATGCTACGTGTGTACGGGGATGTTGCACGGCTTTCTGATTTTGCTACCTTTCCCAGAGATGTCAGAAATTACATGTATATAAAAACCTTAAAATTAAAAAAAAAACCTTCTAAAAGATTTTCCTCTGCTAGGAAGCCATAGGAGTGGGGAGAGCTTAGTGTTACTGCAGCCACAGCCCCAGAGCCCCAACTAGCATGGCCTCCCTGGGATCCCCGGATGAATGCAGTCACAACGGGACTTGACCAGCCTTGAGCATCTTAGGAAACTTCACTGACCTTTTCTTACTCACTGGCACCAAAGCCACACTCAGCCCCTGCAAGATTCAGTTCCCTCCCATCGCCAGAGCACCCCTGGAGTGGTGCCCAGTGTTAAGCTTCAGAAAGTTTGTCCATTGGGTGACAACTCTCCCTCTTTCATGGCCCTGTGGTGTGCTGTGATGGTTGCTGTCAGCTGATGAGAGTTGGACCAGGGTGCTCCCAACATCTTTGCATCAGAGATCTCATTAGACTTATCACTGTGCTCCTCATTGTCCACTGTTAAAGCCTCGGTGATAAGGTGAATACACCAAGTTTATGTAGACCCATAAAAGCACGTAGTGGGGTGATAATGCATGGTGCCCCAAATCACCAAAGACAAACTGATGTTCCTTTAGTCTCTTTAGAACTAACTAGGCTTTTTCCTGCCTGGGGCTTCATATTTGTCTGGAATATTTTCATTTTCCTCCGTATCTCCCCATTTCCACCGGCCCCCAACCACATTTTTTCATAAACCTAGTTCCTTTTTACCTTTTATTTCTTCAGTCTAATTTATCTCTTCTCCAGAGAGGTGTTACCTGGCCATCCTACCTAAAAGAGGTTTCCAGGCTAGTCTGTCTCTCAGTCTCTAACAGCACTGATTATTGACCAACTTACAATCATTTCATTTGATGTCTTATGTAGAGGTTATTTGTGTATTTCACTACTGTTCCACCTTCCCCACTAAGCGTAGATTCATTGAGTGCAGGGCTCATGTTTGTCTCATACGACTGCTTTGTCGCCACCAAGCACTGTGCTTGGCACATGATAGGAGCCATGTGAGGAGACGGAAGAAGGAAGGAGAAAGACAGGGAAGCAGGCAGGAAGGCAGGACTCCATAGACAGAAGCCAGGGCAAACAGGTAGACATGAGATTTCCAGTTTCCTGGATGGGAATTCTTGACCTAACCCCTCATGTATCTCTTCCTTTAGAAACTCTCTCAGCTAGATTGCTGAAATTTCATGCTAGAAGAAACGGTTATCATCAAGCCCTCCATACAGATTGTAGAGATGAGGAAAATGAGGCTCAGAGAAAGGAAATGACTGACTTAGGGAAAGAGGTTGGATCAAAACTAAAACCAGCCCATTTTCAGACAGGAAGCCAGGCACCCCTGAATGATCTTGGGAGTCCAGTCTTAAGGGATTTTTGACTAAAGACTTTGCTTTTAGAGGAAGAATAGAGGAAGTGGGAAACTTAAGACATGAAGGCAATCAAATGCCAGGCTTTCACCCAGGAGAAATCTGTGATCCTGAAAAGCCTTTCTCCAAGAGAGACTTTGAAAGAACGTGACTTTTTTCCTTTCCCTGAAAGGAAGCTACAAGAGGAGCACAATGCAGCTGACAATGAAAGTCAGGCTCTGTCTCAGAACAGACTCGGGGGTGGGAGGCTCATGCATCTTTTGCCTTCTTTGCAGGGCAGTGCTTCATGCACAGAGGCCGCCTGTTTGCAGTGCTTCTGTCCCTGGTCATGAGTCTCGTGGGAGGGAGATGTGTGGGATCAGACAGTAGTTCTCTGTTCGCGTCCCACATTCATCAGCTTGTGGTTGACACCTCATATGTGTTATCCCTGTAACTTGAAAAGGGAGGGAGCAAGGAAATACACTTAAACACAGCTAAGACAGTGAATCAAAGAGTGAGGAAAAAGGTGTGAGAGGGAAAAGGGCCACGATTGTGGTGGTTCCTTTTGAGGAAGTGAACTGAAGTTTGACTTAATGTTCATAGTCAGGTACTTGACAGGTACACAGAGATCTGGACAAAAAGAAATAGACACAGGTTAAGGCAAGGGAGATAGGGGTTTATGTAACAGAGGGTAATGAGTATGACGGTGGAAAAGTAGCAGGATGGATGATAAAATATGTAAAAAAGATATAAATTTCTGAAAAACAAACTAATTATGTTGAGTACTCTTTAAGAATAGACTTACTGGATTTGTTGATTTAGGAATTCTTTATTTTCTCTTAAATTATTTTATTGAGGTCATATTGGTTTACAACACTGTATAAATTACAACCCGACTAAAAAATAAGAATTCTTTAGAATAGCCAGAGTTAGGAATGATTAGTCAGGAAGATCAGTAATTGTTATAGTTTTACTTTGAGTCCTTGAAGTGAAATCAGTCTAGGTGCTCTGCTAGGCCATATGAAAGAATAATTTTGGTGCTTGCAGAAACCTAAATTTGAATACCTGATGCCTCAGTTATGCGCTATAAATTCGTGGACAGATTATGTTATCTCCTAATCCTCACATAATGCCCTCATCTGGAAAATGGGAATAAAATTGACTTCAGAGGGCTAACGTGTGCATTAACTGAAATAATCTCGAAGTGCCTGTTATGTGTGGGTGTTCATTTCCACTTTTTCTATCAATGATTTAGAAAAGGTGACTCTAATTCTTGTGGAGCTCATATTTTCCAAATCACTCAGGCCCCCTTTTTTTTTTTTTTTAATCAACTCAAGTGCTTTTTTTTGCCCCAAATCTGTTTTGTAGTATCTCAATTTTGAACATGCATCCATGGCACTGGTTCTTTCTGTATACTTTAATGTGAGTAGCAAGAATTAGGGTGTAGGAGGATTTTGTTGGGCTGCCTAGAGACATTGGATACCATTGTCATAGCTGGCTTTCACGTCCTTGTTTTATTCCCATTCAACAGATGAATTCTTGGAAGCTTACTGTGTGCTAGACACCATGTGAGGCAGTGGGACCCCAGGCACTTGGCAACCTACTGTGGCTAGACACCATGTGAGGCAGTGGGACTCCAGGCGAGGGGTGGGGGAAGATAGACCATATTCCTGCTCGCATGCAGCAAACAGAATAGTAATAGACGATAGGTAAGTGAACAATAAGCCAGGTGATAACAATATGGTGAGTGCCACAGGGTGGTGTGACAGGCACTGGGTGGGCATGGGGGAGGAGCACCAAGGGGGGCTTTTATTCAAGGGGTCAGGGGAGACCTCACCTAGCAGCAGTGCTGGGACTAGGGGGAAGCCGGGGAGGCAGGTGAGGTGCCCAGGATGCAGTATTTAAGGAGGTGTTCATTCTCAGGATGCTGCAAGGGCCTCCTTAAAATTTGTGTCCTAGGCACCCTGCTTGCCTGTCTCATGCTAGTCCCAGCCCTGCCTAGGGGGTGGTGTTTGAGCTGGGACCTAAAAGATAGTGAGGAGCCAGGTCTTTAAAGAACTACATGGTCACCAGCTAAACAAGTGAAGATTGCGTTTGCTGTGGCTCATTTCAATGCGGTGCAAAGATATCCACACAAATCCTGTAATTGCCAAAATTGACCCATCAATGTTAAAGACCCTTTTTAAGTGGGTAATTTTCTTCCTTTTATACAGCCATCAAATGCAGCACTAATGAGGGGTGGTATTCATCTTGTTTTACAACCCGGAGCTTCTCTGTATTCATTAGCACACAGGGATCTGGCTCCGCATGGTTCTTAGAAACATGCGCCTGGACCCTGGCTTCGTATTTTCGTGTATAGTTGTTTCTAATTGCTGAGGAGCCTTGTGGATCAGCCCCAGCGGTTCCATCCGTGTCCTCCTTTACTCTGACTTCAGAATGCTTTAGGGGTGTGTTCTCTGACTGAGGGAGAATGTCTCGGCTGCCTTCTTGGGGAAATATCTCTTTATAAATAACGTGTGCAACTATGGACCATTAATTAAAAGCACACCGACAATATTAACACGTCGTTGAGAAATGCCACATCGTAAAGTTCCAAAACTACGAGCAAACTTCTAACTCCTGAGCCGTGTATGATATATTGCTCTTTCTAATGGGCTCTGAAGGAGTTCTTCCCTGACAGAGCCTCTCACTGTTGCAAAGCTATGTTCTCATGGGACTGCCCACCTCCCACACTTCATGCAATTTGCCAGGGGCACTCAGTCGAGGCTTTCGCTTCAGATACAGGCTCTCTTAGTCTAGCTAGTCCATGGCCATGGCGTCCAGGCCAGGCTTTGCCCACCTAGTCCAGCTATCTTGCCCCCTGGCTCTGCTTTCCTGATGGCATCTCTCAGATGGAAGCCTCTAGGCACTGCCACCAACCATCTCTTCTCAAGCCAAGAGCAGAACACACCATGCGCCATGTTTAAATGCGCTGGATTAAATGTTTGAACTCAGGATTCAGTTGGAATATCAGGAAACATGATCACTGCACATATTGTGTAGTGCTGACTGCCTGGGTTCTCTTGCTGGCTTCGTCATTGTTAGCTGCAAATCATTTATCTCAGTGTCCTCATCTGCAAAATGGGCGTGATGATGATAGCGTCCACCACATAGAGTTGTTGGTGGACTAAATAAGTTGATACATAGGAAGTTCTTGGAACAGTGCCTGGCATATCATAAGAGCTCTAGAAATGTTCTAAATTATTATTATTATTATTTCTCTGTTATTATTTCATCAAAAAGTTGATGCGTATTCTAATTGTCAACAGCTCTGGATGTTGTTGCAGAGGAAGTACATGTTTTATCTTACTTTTGTCTTGCAGGTAAAACATATAAACAAAAACACATAATTAAATTGATATTTATTTTTTCCATATTATTCTTATGCTCTGGAACTGTCTTTCTTGGCTGATCTAAATCCTTGGGAAAGAGAAACACAGAGCCACCTTTAATAAGTGACAATGAGTGGGAGTCATTCATTCATTCATTCATTCATGCATGCATTTATTCAACAAGTATTTTCTGAGCCCCACTGTGTGCCAGGCTCTATGCCAACCCCTGATGAAACTGACAGATCATTATTATATGTAATCAACACTTTGGTTCTTGTTAAATGCTATTATATTACTTCAAATAAAGGTAACGCCTAAAACTGCTGTCAGCTCCTGGCACTTCAGAGTGAAGGAAAGTTTTGAAAGAGACTTTTGATAGGAGTCTGGGGAAACTATGAGGGTTCAGGTTGCCTTGGGCCTGAGGACAGCAAAGGGGATAGGGTGGCTGGCCAAGAGGGCAAACTGACCAGAGGAGTGGAGAGAATGAGAAATGAGTTCACCCTGGAGAGGGAGAGGCTGGTCATAGCAATAACAGCATTTTGGTTGTTAAGAGTGACCCTACTGGCCTGTGCCCAGCTAGATTTGGATGAGATAGACCCATCCCACACTCCTCTCTCCTCTAACCACCACTCCACTCACCTCACCTGGACATCTGTCTTGGAAGGAATCTTGCAATGAGCCTACCTCTGAGGCATCCCTCTGACTTTATTGTCAACCAGTCTCCTGAACATCTTTGGTAGTGGGAGGCCAGAGGATTTAAGGCTACTGGGCCTCTAGGAGCTTAGAGACCAGGGCAACATTAAGCACAGGAGTGAGCAGAAATCACAGTGGGTGAAACAGCCCTACATTCCCATGGGTGACCCTGGGTGCTTGGGGATATGACTAGTCAGAGAAGAAACAGCTAGTGTTGGCCAGAGGAGCCAGAGGATAAAGTAATAGTCATATCTATTGAGAGGTTACTATGTGCCATGCACTGTTCAAAAATTACACATAGGTTAACTTTTTAAATTCTCACAATAATCCAAGGAGGTGAATACTCTAATGATCCCCATTTTGCAGATGAAGAAATTTGAGGTACAGAGAAGGCTTGACAGAGAACTCCATTGTGAATTAGTCCTTGAAAGATGGCTAGGATTTAATTATGCAACGAGAAAGGAGGGAGGTTTCCAGGAAGGATGGAGGAGAGGCGTTCAGTCTATCTATGGGATCCTTTTAACTAAACTAGGGGTGCAAACCAATTTTAAGAGTCAGAATTTATCAGGGGGCAGTATCCTCATTAGAATTCTTCTACTTTAGAAACGTGGAGCCCCTGTTCTCAGCCCCGCTGTGCACACCAGCTCTGGGCCTTTGGCAGTCCAGGTGGACCCTCAAATGCAAATTGCCAGAAAGATACATGAGAATTGGCAGCTGTATTTAATTATGCAGCCTTCTGCAATGTGTCTGCAACAGACATTTTTCTTACAGAGAGTAATTATTCTTAGCGTGCCCATCTGAGTGAGATTATGCTTTGGTAATTGGTTTTGAATCCTTGATCTGTTTTTATTTGAGCCGCCTTGCTGGAATCCTTTCTATCAATGTTTGCGAGCTGAGGCTGAGGCGCTCCAGCTCCTGAGACAGAGCTTAACCGCCATCTTGTTTCTGCGCTTCCTGGAAACCTGTGGAGGGAGAGCAGGGAGTCTCGGGGGTGATGGACAGACCATGGATTGTGGGTTATGTTTGCTTAGCACTCTCAAACCCTGCTGAGAGGTCATCATTTTACTGCTGTGCCTCATATTTCTGATGATAATCTTAACTGATTGGAACACAGTTGTACTTTAGGCAAAGAGGTGACTTCTGCTCTGTCCCACGCTCTCAGACCTCTTAGCTTGCTCTGACCAGTTGATTCACAAATGTAGCCCGACACTCGTCTACTTGGCTGAATAAAGTGCACAAAGTTTACATCCTAGTCAACCAAATCCTACCGCAAGCCTCCCTACCCACGTCTGTAATATAAATATACTGATAACTGCCATACTACAAGACTCATAGGATGCTGTGGGGAATGCATGTGATAATAATTGGCAAAGTGCTTTTAAATTATACATTAAATTATAAATGGCAGGCATTGTCGCCAGCCTGGACTGCACTCCAGCAGTGACTCCTGCGTGACCTTTGGCAAGTTGGTTTTCCTTCCTGGACTTGAGCTTCATTGTCAGGAACTGAGGGGGTTGTGACCGAGGATATTCCTGATTAAGTATTTTTGAGAATCTATTTGCATGCTTGGGCCTTTGGCCTGGGGAAGAAGAAAACAGAATGAGAAAACGCACTCATTCTCAAATTGAGTGCGTATTACTGGCCACGACAAGCCACGATTCTGCAAAATGCCAGCTTCCAGGCCCACTCTTCAGGGACTCTGGTCCAGTAGGTGAGGGATTGGGCCTAGGGATCCTCATTTTTTTGCAGATGTCCCAAGGGATTCTGATGCAGTTAGTCCACGAGCCATCATTTGGGAATCCCCGCAAGATGGGAGGAATAACAAAGGAGAGCGAAAGAGACAGCCACTTGCATTGACATCTCCTTTTGGGGTATCTGGGTTTCTGATGGGCTTCCTCTCTTTAAGTTCTATTTCCTCGGCTGTGTCTCGTGTGCTTGCCCAAATGTACACGTGCACACTCACTCCCACGCACCATTACAAACAATATGGGTTGAAAAGTTTGTTTTCTGAAAAGCACAATATGCTGGCGTCTTGGCAGAAGGAAAATTGTGTTATGTGCTGAAAGCGTCATCATTTGCCATGCGTGAAAGCTTATAGCTAGAAGGACTGATATTCCATTTGCAGAATGTGATTTATCATCACGTGCACACACACAGACACACACACACTTGAGTATGCTCCCACATGACAAATGTGTTAAGCAAAGAGCAAAGAGAGAGCTGAAGAATCCTTGCCCTCTCTGCAGCAGAGAACAGGGGGTGACAACGTGTCAGTCATTTTCACAAGAAGAGCTTTCACTTCCTGTTTTCAAAACTAGCAGAAAATAGAGACAGAGCAAGGGCTTCTGATGCAGAAATGCAGTAAGAAGTATGGAGTGCTGGGTTTCTTTGTCTTGGACCCACTTCTCCTCAGTGGGATAAGACCCTTGGTTTTTCGGTCTTCCTTAGTTGCTGTTCAGATCCCTCCTTGTGGGGAGTCCATTCATTCCTACATGGGCTTACAACTCACTCCAAAGTACTCCTCACTGCAATTTGTAGGTTCTTGAGCGGTGGAGCCCAGTTCTGAGCGCAGAGCAGAGGCAGTCAACAGTTCCGTTTGGCTTTTACCTGACTATCTTCAGGAGAAGTACCGTTCTACCTATTCAGAAGGACAGTATGTGTGAGAGGTCATTTCCTCCTTTTTTTAGAGCAGAAACAATTCCTTTTGGGGGTAGAGCCCCAGCATTCTCTTTGGGATGCAATAGTCATACAATCACAGTTTGCAAATGCGCAGTCTCTCATTTTTATTATAATTGTGGCACGTCTTTAATTTGCGTGGCATAATGCGTTTAATCCATCATTATAAAATATGCAACTAGCCCTTGGCCTCATTCTGCTCTCCCACCACAGAGGCAGCTTGGTGTTTTTATTAATTTAACTTCATATAAGCTAACAGATTGCCATAAAGGAAAACAGAATTTCTCAACCAGTTCAGCTAATAGCTGTGCTTCGGCAAAGGGCCCTGTGGTACATGTTAAACAATAACTACCTCTCTCCTGCTTTCCTTGCAGTTTTTAATTGAATTTCTATCCCATGGATATCATGTTGAAACTATTCATCTGCTCCACTAAGTCTTCTGATATTAAACAAGTTCTTCCAGGTTATTATTGTAATACAAATACAACTGTTAGACAGTTGATTTGCATTAAAAATTCACTGCTGTGGTGAGGCTCGCATGGTGAAGGGAGCTTATCCTGAACATGGCCAAGCGAAGAAATCACATTAATAAGGGCGAGAATGCAGTGTGCTACCTTCACACCACCCTTCTTTGTTTGAGTGAGAGGATTTGGTCATGCTGACAAATTTTGATAAATCACAAAGTACCAGGCAGTTTCAGATAGTCCTTGTTTTGGTTTTAGATATCTGCCATTCTGATCTGCCACCAAGAGGCACATACATTCAGCTGGGTTTCTCTTTTACCTCTATCTTTTCTTTGCTATCTTGTGTCTAGCACACGTTGCCATTCTGGTTGGCATTAGCCATAACTGCTGCCAAGAGCTATTCTAACTGTTATAAGAAACATTTTATAGGTCTTATTGCCCCCTGAATTGTGTATGCTGGTCCCTTTCCAATGTTTGTTACCTATATTTCCTGATTTTTGTAGACTGACTAGTTCACCAAAATTTTGGGACATCAAAACTATGGGGGTTCTCTGAAAACTCCTAAGGGGTAATTTTCTTAATAAATGGAAGCAAACCTTATATGTAATTGAGATGGGTCAAATTAGGAATGACTACTTTATATTCCACCTCTGTGAAGGTGTCATAATGGAGGACAACTACTATCCTGCCTACTGTTGTTCCTTTAGGTTTTGGTACCTAACCTCAAGTAGACCTTGCCATGTTCCTTACCATGTCCCTGGTTTACAATTCTCTTCATCATCGTGCCCTTTAATATCTGCTGTGATGACTTCTCCATTCATATTAGAAGATACCTTCCATACTCTGACCACATAGTCTTCAGCTCTCTTCTTCAGCCACCTATCAGCATCACCAAATCTTTGTCCTCATCATCATTTGGAACTGCCTTACCTGTAATTCCCGTATCTGATCACATTCTCTTATATCTCCAATTTTCTCACACTCATATCTGCTGAATTTGTGCTTTTGAGTACATTATGTCTTCCATTTTCTCAGCTCCTCCTTATCCTCAAGTCACATGTCTTATCTTCCTTAAAAGACTGTATCTTCTTCAAAGGCAGGAATCAAACCTTCTACATACGTTGTACTTTGCTTGGAACAGATGCTCAGTGAACGTTTGCCAGTTGGTAGATCTTTTCAAATCAAGAGTGTTTGACCAATCAAGAAGAAAGTTACACCCTGACTTCTATTTTGGGACATGCATTGGATCAAGGATGCCATCTTGGTACATATACCATTATTTGCACTTTGGTTTCACAATAGTGGTTTATGAGAACAGTCAATCTTAAGTTTAAGTCCTCCTTTTCACTAAATAGTTGTGTGACCTTGGGCAAGTTACTTCTTTTAACTTCAATTTTCTCATCTGCAAAATAGGGCATAATGATAGGGTACATCTTTTAAAATCACTGTGGTAATTAATAATGTTTGTAAGTGATTAGCATAGTTCCTGGAATTTAGTAAAGTCTTAAGAAATGATAATTATTATTACTAAGTGTCATTGACTTGCTAAAGTTTCAAGCCAGTGTTTGCTTAAGATGAATCTTTGAAATTTCAGCTTCAGCTCTGAAGCACTGAAGACATGAGTCTATAAATTGTGGCTGAGACCCAGCTGCTCTAATGAAATTCCTAGTTAGTTACTGCTGCTGGCCTGCCCATGTCCATGAAAAAATAGATGGTCTCATAGGCTCAATGGTGCATATTAGAAATGTTTCTAAGTTGTAAAACCTGCACGCTTGTCTGAGTGAATAAGTGCTAGGTTGATGGTCAATGCAAAGCTTTACAATGGGCATAATTATTAGTGTTTTTGAGTCTCTAGGCATCAAAACAGTGATGAGAAAGCCTCAGAATGGCTAAATAGCTTCACATGGCAAAGGAAAGTGGCTGTTTTTCACATAACGCAGTCAAAATAAGCCCACGGGCTCCTAAAGTTTTTTTGGAGTTTTTGAACCATCTCTTTTCTCTCTAGTTAGTATTACTCCATACGTCAAGGTCAAATGCCAATAAGTAGCAAATCTTATTTCTCATCTTGGCCGGTTGTTAGAGCTGACATTTCTTGAGAAAAACAGCAAAGCCTGATGACAAAGGGGAACTGTGACTTCAACTGTTGTAAGTCACTAAGGGCAATAAACATTCCTGAAAGGGATTGTATTCTAAGGATTGTAATTATCTCCTATTGTAGCCAGTTTGTCTTGAATAACCAAGCCATCAGATGTTAATTACTTGCTTTGATTTTTCTGACTATTGGAGGGTGGTGCTTATTTTAATACTGTTACCCTGATCTTTTGGTTTCTGCCTTTTCTTTTAGCTACTAACAAAGCAAGTCAGGTTCCAAAATATTTTATAGTTATGTACCCTTCAAATTAACCTGGAGAAGCATAGAAAATTGCATGGCATTTAAATATCTATTTCCATGTGCAGAATACCAACGACCTAAAAAGACCTGGTCCTTTTAGAAAATAATAATACCTCAGTTTGGTATAAAAGAAAGAGCCTGATTGGAGGTGAGGAGGCTTGGATAAAGCTTTTCATGGCTGTGACCCTCGTTGACTGTAGAATGGAGGATATGCCTCACCCACAAGCAGCACAACTCTGCACAATGGTGGAATGCTGGCACACCACACGCACGCCACACTCTGGTCCAGGTATACCTGTTTTAATCATGACACATACTCTTTCTCAGTAACCTGAACCTGCTTCAGCTAGCCCACCCACCACCAGCCAGCAGGCCCTCTAGTTTCCCATATTATTGTTTCCTCTTAAATGTCTCTCTCCCCATTCTTTTCTTTGCCCTTTTCACTTTCTCCACCTTTCAATGCCCAGCCCCAGTTCCTTCCAACCCACAGTGACCTTGGGCAATTTTATTTACCCCTCAGAACCTGTTTCTTCGTCTGTAAAATGGATACAATTATGTCATACCTCTCATGAGGATTAAGTAGGTCAGTAGTCAGTGCAAAGGTATTTGACTCATAAAGACTGTTCAGTAAATATAATTTCCCACCACCGCTAATGGAGGTCATCGTCATTTATCCCTTCAAGTCTTGTGTGTAGGGACCTGAACTGGGCATGGGGATGAGCGAGTTAGACACTGGCCACACTCTCAAGGGCTCAGGATCAAAGAGAGAAAGATGCCTACACGTAATTTCAAGGCAAGGCTTATATAGGAATGCTGTATGAGGGACAGAAAACAGGCATACATGGTGATAAGACATTTCCTGGGAAGGAATCAGATACCACATAGAGGGTTCTTGTAGTGTCCTTATCTGTTATCTACAATTTTCCAAAGTTTCAAAACATAGAAAATTGTGTCTTTAACATTATGACTTTGAAAGTCTCCTAGAATCTGTGTTATAAAATTAGTTTTCTTATGAGGTCTCTTTGGTAATAACATTTATATTTTGAAAAATTTTTTCTTATTTATACATACATACCTTACTATTTCCCAGCAAGAATTTCAGGCAGTCTATTAGTATTTTAGTATTTTGACTAGCATTCCAGTGCATATGTGAATCCAGCTTTTAGGAAATATAACTGCATTTGTTCATGAAATTCCTTTGTCTTTTTATTGAGCACTAGTTCAAGGACAAGAGTATAGCCAGGGGGATTTTCATGGAGAACTATATTCATTTATTTATTCTACAAATATGTTGTGCCCATATTCAGTTCTGGGAACTGTGCTATGCCCTTAGGGATACAGATGTGGACAAGACATTCATGGACCCTGCCTTTGAAGAGGCTGACATGCCAGTGGGGGAAGTAGATAACAATCAGGTAAATTAATAAGCAAAGTAATAATAGCTGGTAATAAATACTGCAAAGAAAGTAAAAAGGTGCTGGGACGGGAAAGGAGGGTGGTGGGGGTGGGGCTGTGGAGAATTCCATTATATAAGCATTTTGGGCAAAGGGTTTGTCACAGAAGGTACTTGATGTTCAAGAAGATTTACTCAAAACCTGCAAAGAATTTGAGCTGTTGCCTCTTGTGTTTCTTGTCTTTAACTATAAATGTGTTTGTGTGTGTGTGTGTGTGTATGGGCACATTATGTATTATTTAGGCAAAGATGTTCACAAGAGAAACACTGAATTCCCCAATTAGGAGAATGATTAAGTAGTTTATTTTATATGATGAAATACTGTGTGACCTTTTAAATGATTTTACAAAGGTTTTTAAATAACATGATGAAATACTTGTGTGAAAAAATATAAGTACATAAGATTGTAGCATCATCAGTCACGTTGCAATCTCTGTGGAATATACTCTATGCATTCCCAGTATGGAGGGTTTGAATTTAGGGGATTAGCAGGAATTACACAACCTATTGGAAGGGCCAGGGGAGCATAGGTCAGGGATGCTACCATTGACCCCAGCCTGCAGTGTCATAATGGATGTTTTTTAAGGGCTTACCCTGAAGCTGTGACAAATCTCTAGGAACTTCTGGGAAGCGTCAACTTATTCCATCAGTTTGCATCAGCCAAGTGGGTGGTTTTCAAAAACAACTTCATGTTACAAAAGATTGGAAGGTGTTTTTCCTGAGACTTCTGCTACATGTTAGGATTCAATTTTGGAGAGCTTTATGATGCACAGACCATGAAGGATGATACATATGTTAGTTTTCTATTGCTGCTGTAACAAATTACCACAAATTTAGTGGCTTAAAATAACACAAGTTTATTATATTAAAGTTCTGTGTTAGAACTTGGACACAGGTCTCTCTGGCCTAAAATCAAGGGGACAGTAGGCTGCATTCTTTTCAGGAGGTTCTGGGAAGGAATCTGTTTACTTGCTTTGTCCAGCTTCCAGAGGCTTCTTGTATTCCTTGGCTCATGATACCCTTCCTCCATCTTCAGAGGCAGCAATGGCAGGTCAGGTCCTCACGTTGCATCACTCTGAATCCGCCACGGCTGGGAAAAGTTCTCCACTTTTAAGGACTCATGTGATTACATGGGGCCCACCTGGATAATCCCAATAGTTTCCTCATCTCAAGATCTGTACTCTTAACCACATCTGCAACGTCCCTTTTGCAGGTGATATAGTCACATGTCCCAGGGATTAAGGTGTGGACATCTTTGGGGACCATTATTCTGCCTACCACAAGGTAAAGGAAAAAGATGGTGGGGCTAGGCCACCACTAACCCGTTGTCTAGACACATCTTTTCTAATTTGCACAAAGGCACTTCCTCTGGTTGAACACAGCCGTTTGGGCGAGAGATGAAGTCTGAGCATGAATTCGATGAGTTTACGCCTTCCACTGGACAGATGTAGCACTGAGCCAGGGCTTTCAGTCTGCCGAGCAGAGCACAGACTGGGTTTCAGACCCACTCTCTCCCTTGACAGGATGCCCTTAACCTGCACAACATGATACAGAGGCCCTGGGCGAGGTCCAAGTGTGGAAACATCTAGAAGAAGGGTATTGGAGTCCTGTCAATTCCACCTGCTACCTCTTTCTCAAGATGGTGAAGGTGGGGTAAATCTGGGGGATGCCTCGGGCTGGGGAGGATTCCACAGCTCAAATCTTTCTCTCCCAAGCTGCCCTGGATTCACTTCCTTATACTTTCATCTATACTTTTAAATAATTATATATTGCCTCCTCAGCCAGGCTATAAGTTCCTGGAGGGCAGTGAGCCTACACTATCTTCTCCTTACATTCCTTATAGCCCAAAGTCATTATTAGATACTTAATGGCATGTGTGGCCTAAATGAACCAATGACTGAAATCAAACGTGATGGGAGTTGTAAAAGACCTTTGAGACGTACCAACACATGCCATCATTATCTTTTTCCTATGGCAGTACAGAGAAAAATATCAGAGAGCAAAGTTTATTTTCCTTCCCCGAACACGCCTTTCTTCCATGGGACCTCTCTCCCTCCCATCTGGCTGCTCCATGCTCTCTGCCTTTCCTTTCCTCTGTCAAAATCTGCTAGCTGGTATTGCTGCTCAAGTGTGATTGAGTTTGTCACTGTGGTCTGCCTTTCAGTGATACATGCCTTTGATGCCTAATTAGAGGGTAGAAGTCTTTGCTTTGTGTAAGATAGTTGTCAGAGCAGGTGGGAGAAGCATTTTTGGGTCAGGGGCTTCCTTGGTACCTTGAACATCACATAGGTTGCCACCTCCTCCACCAGTACCGCTAGCACCCCACGCCCCACCGTTCCCCTGTGGGGAGGAGGCATTCTTGCAACACATTCCAAGCACATTCTCCAACCCCATTTTAGAAATCCTGCTTCCCCCTAGTTTGGCCTCCCTGCTTTGCTCTGTGATATTATAATGCAGATAAGCAGAGAAATGGCTCATATTACAGGGTCATTACTGAGCGGATCTCCCATCACAGACTATCCATTTTGCATTGGGAATGTTATGATTTGAGCCACAATTGGATTTCAAAACCACATGTTTGTCACTCTGCATACGGGGGATAAAGAGATTAATATTTCAAAATTCCTGAGATGGTTCTGTGTATCTGACTTGTTAAAATATATAATCTCTGTAGTCTGAGAGATAATGCCTTGAAGTTGAAACCATGATTATTTATTTGCTGTAACTTTAGCATCATTTATGCAGCAAAGTATGAAAAAAGAGTTACACTCCTCAACAACATCACTAAACCCACATTTAATGCAGATTTAAAAGGACAGCTGCTAGTTCACTGGTCCCCCTGATCATTACAGATACACAGAAGTTTAGCAGCTGTGCAATAGCTATGTGCAGAGTACAAAAGAGATATAAATATGGGTGAGTGCATATAGAGTGTAGTTTAATCTCCGGAAATATTTCTACTGATCAGTTAACTGTAGCATCGTGCTGTGCAATCGTCCCCTTTAAATCAAAATGACCTGCCTATTTGTGAACTCCAGCTCAGTGCTTTACTAGGGGTAAGAAGTGGGAAAGAAATGCGTTAGTAATGCATAGAGCAATACTTTGTAATCAGGATATTAACATTTTGATTGAATTGATGGAGCATTTAAATGGAAATATTCAGTTGCAAAGACCAAGCTTGGGAGGGAACCTACAAGATGCAGACAGAGTCTGAGCCTTTTTCCTTGATTAAAGCGCATTCTTTTAATAGAGAAAAAAGTAACAGACTAAAGAACTTCATATTAATAATAGAAGGAGCAGGCAATGTTCGCTTTTCAATTGCTTATATTTAAATATAGATAAGTACACACATTGCAGCTATGAAGGCTGAGGCTTTGATCTACTAATGGTTGAAGAAGTGTGTAGTTTATCAAAAACCAGGGAGAGTAGCATAGCAGAAAGACGAAGGAATACTGTGTCTTCACATTTGGATGCCAACACCACCTCCATCCCTAATTCGCCATGTGACCTTGGCCAAGCCACCTCACTGTCTCGGCTCAGTTTTTCCCACTGGTAAAATAGGAGCATCCATACTTGCCATAAGGAATTCACACAGTTTTCATGTGGATTGAATGGGATAAAAATCTCTTTGCATCTTCAGTGGTAGGCAGGCATCTCTCTTCCCCTCGGGGGAAGAAAGTGAATCCCCAAATGGGATCTGAAGCCAGAGGTGATGGGCTGCTCAATGGATGCACAGTGCAATGTAGAAAGTAGATTCTCCTTTGAAAATTGTAGATTCTCCTTTGAAGAGTTTTAACAGATCACTGTCATTGATTAGTACTCCACTGTTCTAGAATAGAGGGAAAATCTGAATTTTCTTTTGCAACAAATTGTGGATAGAGATCCACCCAATTCACTTTCTACTTTTGCTTTATTCTCAATCTGACTGCTTGTTAAATACCCAGATTTATCATAAAAGTGATTCTCAATTCACTTTTTTTGTTTGGCTTTGATGCATAGTAAAAAGTGTGACTATCTCCTTGGTCAAAAGAAACTTTTTGACTTTGGGCACTCTTAGCAAAGAACTTAATATTTGAAATGAGAAAGGAGAAATGACTATCAGAGCATCATCTTATGAAGCACATATCCTCAGAATGCTTAAAGTTTTGAGGGGAAATCTTGATAAATATGGTCTTATTGTTTGTGATGGGGAAGGAGCATGACCTCCTAGAACTGTAGAATTCTACAGAATCATTTTACAGATGAAGAAACTGAAATCCAAAGAGAGAGAGTGCATTGGGAAATGTGTTCATAGATTTGAACCAACCTTCTATTGAGGGAAGAAGTATTCAGATGGCCACTTCCTTGCCCATAACATACAATATGTTTTTAATAGTTCCCTGCACAACCTTCCAATTTTGTGCTGCCCAGTCCCATATTATAGCTGCCTATAATAGCTGCCTATTCCAATCTCTCCATCCACTGGCCCCTCCCAGCCACAGCTTGGGATGAGAGATTCTTCACAGATATCACAAAGGCTAGTGAACATTTGGAGTAGTAAAAAGAATGCTAATTCACCATTTCATTGTCACACAACGTTTCTCCTCTTGACTCCTCTCTTCCACTTCAAAGAGAATGCTGCTGGTTTACAGCGAATCATAAAACAAAGCTTCCTGGTCCTCAGGAGACCAACATCACAGAATTGCAGGGAGGAAGGCACATATTTTAAGTTTACAGGTGGCTGTACCATCTGCTTGGTCAGTTCCCAGCAGATAGGATAGGAGCTTCATTTTTCTATTCCAGAGCAGAGCAGTGGGTGTGGGGAAGCTTCCTGGACCTCATTCAAACTGGTTGCCACAAGGTCTGAGGAACCTAGGAGTCTGCACTGGGGTGAGCGGGTTTGACAGCAGAGGAGGGGAAGGAGCCTACGGGAAAGACCTACCTAATTAATCACAAGCTATCAGAGCCTGGCGGCAGAAAGAGTCTCTGAGGTCTTAACGACACCCCTCAATAATGTTAAAAACCAGCTTGGTATGACTTCATTTTCTTAGGGACACATGATTGATCTGGCTATTGGTGAATGGAGACACCATGGCTTCTTTCTGTAGACGGTGTCATTAGATGAGACGATTAAGTGCCTTGCCATAAAGGCTATGAGAAGACTGTGAGTGATTCACCAGCAATGAACGGAAGATAAAGAAAACTCTGAAATATGTATTTTTAAAGGCAAAACCTTAGACTTTACATCATTTATTAGCATCATAAAATGCTTGGTGGAGAGTCTGAGCTAAGAAAAATGGCTCTTTTAGGTCACGTCTTTTCAGGGATGTTCAGGGACGTGCACAAAGCAGCCAACTGGGGCTGGTGTCTATGAGGAACATCTTATTTCTTATTAGTGATCCTATTCTGGGCCCCTTCTAATCATGTCAAAGCTCTGAAAGGAGGTGGGAGTCTTTTTACATGGGAAACTCAAGTACAAGGATGCAACTCCACTTTTTTCCTCGAAGGATGCTGGGAGGTGGGTTTGTTAGAGTGGCCCTTGAGACTGATATTCCATCTTTCCCAAGCTTTCCTGGACTTCTTAAAGAAAGCGTGGCATCTTTCCTTTAGGCGGCCAGTACCTACACCTTCAGTTCCTTCTTTGTGTGAACTGCAGTGGGGACTTGGCTTTCTACTTCCGTAGATTCTACTGTCCAGTTGGGGTTAATGACTAACACACTGAACTATTAAATGCATAGCACCAGGCCCTTACAAGTGTTGACTATCAGATTGTGTAAAATGCAGTAGTACCTGCAAAGTACCTATAATAAGTTCTGGCTCAAGTAAATACTCAATAAAAGTTAGTTGTTATTATTATTATTCAAATGTGTATAAACTTGAAGTCAGGGATCAAATATACAGAGGAGAACATATGAGTAAAGCAGAGCAACTAATAGAGAGAGGTGGGGCTTGTGGTCAATAGGAGCATTTGTATCCCCTCTGAGTCATTCAAGTTCAAATTTTTAAATACTTCTCGGCACAGGCCAAATCAAACGTGTTCAAGAGGAATTAGCCCCATACGTTACCAGTTTGCAACACTCCAAGTGATAAAGATCTTTAGAGAAGAGAAGAAATGTTTAGTACAAGTGTGCTTTCATCACTTCATTCATTCCTCAAACATGGAGGGGCCACTACTTGCTGGGTTATGCTGGAGGAAATAAAAGGATAAATAAGATCTAACCAGTGATATAAAGCAATCCAACATCTAGGATCTGTGGTGTAAAAATCAGTATATTGTATGAGAGACCTTTCAATATAATACTGTATAGTTCAGAGAGAAGATAGGTTAGTGGACTTTGTATGCCAGGTTAAGGAAGCAGGCAGCAGACTTTGGGGTTCTGCTGAAGGTTTTGAGCTTGGTATAAGATTAGAAACAGGAGTTAGGGAGAATAATCAGGTTGTACTGTATGAGATGTATGCAAAAAGTTGGTCTTAGAAAAGGAAGGACCAGTTTTCATTGGGTATAGACAGAAGATGGCCTTTTCTAGAGGTAATATGGATACAAAATCCATCACACTTACTAGAACATTTAAGTGTTAAGGAAAAGAAGACATTTCCAAAATGAAGTAATGAACACCCATAGTTAGCAATTTGAGTGAAAAAGAAGGTGCCCATAATCTGGTCTCATGTACCTTTCTAGCTTGTCTTTCTTCCATGTCCCTCTAGGGATACTTGCTACCAATCATAGTAGACCTAGGCTAGTTACTTTGCCCACAGCATTTATTGCTTCTAGATTGTTTTCTCATATCATTTCTTCTGCTTCGTTGAAGTTGGTAGGTCATCAGGAAATTGTGAGTGGACTAGTAGTAAATTTTCAAGTCAGTATTTTAATAGTTCCTGAGAATCCCCCTAGTGCCAGGCACCATGGTAGGGGCTGGGAATCGAGTGAACAGGCTGATCTCTGCTCTAATGCCAGACTGATGAGAGGGAGACTGAACTGCTGCTCACCAATGCACAGAGCATCGTCTTCGTGTCCTCTTATGGATGCTCATAGGCACAGCCAAGTTGTCTGCTTCCTGCTATGTCAACGGTGTTTCTGTACTGTACATTCTCTAATCATAAGTCTTGGCTTTATCAGGATCTGGTCAATGAAGATCTCAAGGACAGCAGATTTCAGTTTATGTGGCTAGGGAGACTTAGTAGATTTCTCAGAGCATACACACTTGCATTTTAAGTACACAAGAACCTTTTGAAGATATTTGAAACATTTCTTTGTATTCCAGAGACCCTACTGTGTAGGTGTTCCTTGTGGCAATAAGGTCTGAAGTACTCGGCAGGACATTTAAAGTTTCTCTTTATGTATTTTACTTTTGTTAGGATTAGAAAAATGTTAATGGTCATCATCTTTTAATATGGCTGCAGGGTATTAAGGCTTAGGAGAAAAAGCTTCTCCCTCAAATAAGAATACATAACCAAGTAATGATTTTTCTGGTTTCTTTCTACTTTTCTCCCATCCTCATGCCAGCCTATTTACATGGGGTGTATGATGTAAAGCAGATGGCTGCATCAAACTAGCCAGAACAGACAAAGGATGAATATCTTCATGTTCTGGGAAAATTTTGAGTGCACCTTAGTACTATCTGAACTTTTTAAGATTTCCAATTTTTTCCCTAATAGTTTTAAAAATTTCTCTTGTCTCACATGATCTGAAGCTGGACAGCAGAGGTAGCAATGTCAAACACAATAGTCAGAAAAGAGAGAGAAAAAAAGAGAGAACATACTTATATCTATTCTCTATGACAGGTGATTTGATGACGCTCAAAATAAAGCAAGAGCATCAGAGCCAGAAAAGACACCCTAGCCATTCCACCCATTTAACAGGTTAGGAAACTGAGGGAGCAGAAATAGTCTCACAGATAGCTAGCTAAATAGTAGCTGTGCGAGGACTAGAATTGACTTCTCTCGGCTCCGTATTCCATAGTCTTTAAACATGTCTTGAATAATTTTTTTTCTAGTAAGAGTAATTTGATCCATAGTTTTATACAATGGAGTAGGGATGGAGGCTTTTATTTTGGGGATTGTGATGCATAATGATTGGTCCTCCCCGTGTGGAGGCAGAAAAATCTATTTGGATCCCTTTGTTCTCATCAGCAGTTCTAAAATTCTTATTCAAGTGCTTCTTCTCTCTTTTTGATATTTCTGGAAATTGAATTTGAATACCTTTATCACAAGAATAAATTCATTCCATTTACTTTATGGACTTAATTTTATATATATTTCTGCTTGTTCAGAATAGGCAGATACACAGAATATGTCCTGACACTATATAAGTATTAAATTGTATATTTTATATATGTATAATATATATTATATACAATAATGTGTAAAGCATACAAAAATATTACATATACATGTATATATATGTATGTGTGTGCATATATTTATGTGTATATATATATATATATATTTTTTTTTTTCCCCTAAATGCAGATTTGGAATTAGAATCTTTCTTTAGGTGGGAGTCCAAAACACTCCCTAGGTACCGATGGGAAATGGCATGCGAGATAGAACATATTTGTCATTGTGCTGTTTGTTTAAATTATTATGTAAAATTTGTAAGATAGTGAAGAAAATATTTATCCCTAGACTCCCTGAATTAAATATTTTTCTTTTATTTTGGTGTCTTTATGGTGACAGCCTTCAGGCTTGCTTAGAGGGTTTTTTTTTTTTTTCCACAATTTACCCGCCACCTTCTTGGTCCAACTTTTTAAGTAATCTGATTGGAAGATGTACAGGTTATTCTCTTTCCTGTCTGTGAGCTCAGTTGCAGTGCAGGTTGACAAGAAAGTTTTCCAAAAGGAATATTTAGATGAGAGTATTTGGGTAATCCTAGTGATTCAAATTTCTTCATTTAGCAAGTAATTAATGAATACCCCACTAAGCACAGTAGGGGAAATTATTTATTTTAGAGTGTCTTTTTTATGGGAATTTATGATTTGATTGGAGACATAAAAGATTCACATAAGCAGTAATTATATGAAAATTTAAAACCCTGTGTGAACAAATAGCATAGATACTTAGAGTTCATATGTGCTAAAGGATTTCGGCATAAAAAGCATTCATTGTGGACTGCAGTGGTTGGGAAATGTTCCTTGGGTGGGAGCAGCTTGAGCTAAGGCTGAAATGATGGATAGGAAGGAACTGGGCAGAGAGGAGTCATGGAGGATATTCCAGAAGGAGGCACGGCATGAGCAAAGAAGGCTTGGGGTCAGACATGAATATGGCTTTGTGGGAGACTTGGATTCATTCAGTTCTGGTGGTGTGGAGAGGGAGTGCAGAGGAATAACCAGAGATATAGTTACCATGGAGGTGAGAAGATGGAAGTGTTAGAGGGCTGTAAAAGCTCCGAAGAAGAGTTTAGACTTGCTCCTGTGGGCGTGTTACATAGAGTGCATTTCCTAGACAAGAGTCCAGTTATAGCAAGGGGCAGAATTACCATTCTGGGTCTGGTTGTTGAGTGCTTACCCTAGGAGTATCTCTGCCCCAAGATCTCTGAGTAGTGATAGTGGTGGTGTGCATCTCTCATCCAGAATTTATCTAGATCCCGTGTGAACTGGACTATTTTCAAAGGGTACCACTTTTGAGAGTTGTGCTTATCTCTTCCTCATTTCCATTACTTTATTGTTTTACTCGTGTTTCTGTAGGTGTGTGTTAACCTCTATTGTATGTGTCATAATTTACATTGGCCAAATTTGTATGGGGAGTCCAAGTACAGACTCTTGCACATTTAGTACAAGGCAGGCTATCTCTCTTATCTTCTGTACCTTCCCAGCAACATGGGGAGGGGCAAGCCCATGGAGACAGCATGAGACCACTGAGAGTGCTTCTAAGAGTTTGGGTTCATGGTCTGCTTTTTTGAAGGCGGTTGGGAAGCTGTGATTTTGCCCAGGACCTCTTTTCCTCCTGCTTGCAGCATTGAGACATCATAGATTTCTTTTAGTGAACACTGTAAAACTGTTCCCCTTACTTTCACTTTTTAGAGTCTTACACAATTGTAACACTTAACCTCTTTGAAACAATTTTACTCTGACTGTTATTCCCCTGCTACTGAGAATCAAACTGAAAATTAAACGTTGAAATCAAATTCGTAAATTCCCAACAACCACCAGAGCAAAGTTACTGGCCGAGTGGTTGGGCCAAGAGACTCATGTGCTGGTTGATCCCAAGAACTGATCTTAATAATATTTTGCTGCAGGGCATCAGACCATATGCTGTTCAATAAGAAATGCAAAATGGCCCAGTGGAAGAGGCCCTTGTTTTCCATGTTTCTATGAACATGTGTTCTACATGTACTACCAATACATATTGTCCATTCTTGTTTCTTTACTCTTAACCTCTCCTCCAGCACTCTGCTTTTTCTCTTATGTTGAGTCAACTTGAATAAATGCAATGATGAAACCTTGCAAATGGCAGGAAATTTGGAGATTACCTTCGTCTAAGCCCAGAGGTTATATTTAAAATACTAAGCAATAAATATCAATTGATCAGAGTAGATAGAGGCCATAGGGTTGGAACAGGTTAAAGAGGCACCATGCTGTACAGATATTACCCTTTTAGTTTCTGAGTTGTGGGAAGATCTTGGGGGAGAGGCAGGGATTGGGGCGATATTTGGAGGCCATAGAAATTTACCAAATTCCATTATTTTAACATTATTATGGTTGAATATTAGCCCTGCCTATGGCTTGTTATACTTCATATATTTTGAAATTCTCTTACTAGGTGCATAAATGTTAGGATTGTTATGTCTTATGGACGGATTGACTAATCATTATGAAATGTTTCTCTTTATCCATGGTAATATTTGTTGCTCTGAAATCCATGTTTCCTGATAAATAATAGCCACTGCAGCTTTCTCTTAATTGGTACATCTTTTACCATCATTTTACTTTTAACCTATTCGTGTCTTTATATTTAAAGTACATTTCTTTTAGATATTGTATAGTTGGGTCTTGCTTTTTTATGCAATCTGACAATCTTTGCCTTTTAGTTAGAGTGTTTAGACTGTTTACATTTAATGTGAATATTGATATGTTTGGATTTAAGTCTATCACCTTAACTTTGTTTTCTATTTGTCCCATATTTCCTTTCTCCTTTGGATTGAGTATTTTTGTTATTCCATTTTACCTTGTTTTTTTGGCTTATTGGATATAACTTTATTGTGTTATTTTAGTGCTTGCTTTTGGATTTGTAGTCTACATCTTTAACTTATCACAGGCTAAATTCAAATGAAATTTTACCACATCACATATGGTAGAAGAACCTTACAACAGTATACTTCCATTTCTCCCCTAATAACCCTTGGACTATTGTAGCCATGCATTTTATTTTTACATATGTTATAAACCTCACAATACAAAATGTTATTAGTTTTAACACAAAATGTTATTATTTTTACTTTAAACAATCATTTATCTTTTAAAGTGCTTTAAATGCTAGGAAAAACTTATGTTTATCCATATGGTTATCATTTTGGTATGCTTCGTTCTTTTGTGTGAATCCAGATTTCCATCTGGTATCATTTACTTGTGCCTAAAGGACTTCAACTTTTCTTGTAGTGCAGGTATGCATGTGGTGAGTTCTTTCAGCTTTTTTCCAGAAAGCCTTTATTTACCTTTGTTTATCAAAGAATTTTTTGCTAGGTATAGAATTTGATTGAAAGTTTTTTTTTTCATTCAGTACTTTTAAAATACTGCTTTACTTTCTTGTCATTTATATTATTTCTAACAAAATATCTTTATTCCACTTTATGTGATGTATCTTTTTTCTCTGTTTCCTTATGTCTTTATTACTGATGTTAAGGAGTTTGCTTATGATGTGCTTTGATGTTGTATTATTTATGATTCTTGTGCTTGGGATTTTTTGTTCTTCTTGGATGTCAGTTTATAGTTTTCATCAAATTTTGAAAATATTCAGCCATTATTTCTTCAAATATGTTTTCTGCCGCCACCTCACTCCCCCCCCCCCGCTCAGAGACTCTAATTATACTTGATGTTTTCCTGTGGTGCACTGATGTTCTGTTTATTTTTTTTTTCTGTTTTTTTTGTGTTTCACTTTGTATAGTTTCTATTATTATATTTTTAATTTCACTTGCATTTTCTTCTGCATTGTCTAATTTGCCATTAATCACACTTAGTGGACTTTTCAGCTCTGACATTGTAGTTTTCATTTCTGAAAGTTTGATTTGTATCTCTTTTTTATATCTTTTATGTATCTAACATGTACACTTTTTTCTCTAGCTTCTTAAATATATGGAATAAAGTTATAATAACTGTTTTAATATCCTTGTTTACTAATTCTATCACTTGTATCATTTCTGACATACTTTTGAATAGTATTTCTCAACAGTGGTAATATTGACATCTTGGATTGGCTAATTTTTTGTTGTTGTGGGAGGATTTCCTGTGCATTGTAAGATATTTAAGATTGTAAGATAGAGATTAAAATCTCTATCCTCCATCCCCTATATGCCAGTAGCGTCTTCAGTCATGAGAATTAGAAATTTCTCCAGACTTTGACTAATATCCCAGGTTGGAGGGGGTTGAAATCATCCCTCATTGAGAACTAGTAGTTTAGATTGATTGATTTTCTCCTTATTATTGGTTGTATTTTTCTGTTTCTCTCGTGCTAGATGATTTTTTATTTGATGCCAGGCATTATGATTTTTATCTTATTGGGTGCTGGATATTTTTGAATTCCTATAAATATTGTTGAGCTTTGTTCTGGGACACACTTAAGTTACTTGGAAATGGTTGAATTCTTTCAGGTATTGACTTTAAGCTTTATAAATTGGCATCAGAACAGCATTTTATTTAGCGGTAGTTTTACTCCACTACTGAAGCAGAACTTTTGTGATATATTCTACCTGATAACCCAAGATTTATGAGGGCTGCCACTCTGGGTGATGGGAACAGTAACTATGATTGACCCTGTGTGAACTTCTGGGGTTGTTCCCTCTAATTCTTTCAGGTGGTTCTTTCTCTAACCTTGGGTAGGTTCTTCACATCATGAATTGATTAATACTCAGCTCAAGACTTGAGGGGGACCTTCTCCATATCTCTAGACCTTCTCCATATTTCTGCAACTTCTAGCCACCATTGCTTGCTCAGACTCCCCATTCCATCTGCTCAACCCAGGGAGATCACTGGGCTTCACTAAATCTGTTTTCCCTGCATGTGACCTGGAAACTCTCCATGCAGTGGTCTTGGGAGCAATTGTAAGGCTTGCCTCATTTTTTCCTCTCTCTCAGGGGTCACTGCCCTTTGTTGTCTGATGTTCAATGACTTGAAAATTGTTGTTTTAATATGTTTTATCTATTTATTTTTAGTTGTTTCATGTGAAGGAGGGTAGATAGTCCTTGTTACTCTATCATGTCCAGAATTAGAAGTACCTATGCCTTATTTTATACTTGATAAAACCAAGGTCAAAATAGGTGAATGCTTTCCTAAGGTTTACTCAACTAGTTTAGTGGCAGAGCTGGCATTGGACCCCAGATTTCTTTTTTTCATGTTTGTCCTCTTCCAGTCATATCACACACTGCAACTGCCACCTCCAAAGGTAATAATTTGGCTTCTTTATCTTCAAAGCCAAGATTTAAATCACAAACAGAGTGAAGCTCTTGGAATCTCTGCTTCTTCTTTGATCCTTATTTGTTAAAAATGTTTTTCTGTAGACAGGGTTCTGACCTCTGGGAAGTAGATGTAGATTGTGTGTCAGCATGAATATTTTGTGAAGATTCTTGCTTTAAGTTTTACAGCTTTATATTGTTTGATGTTGTAAAAATAAGTACTGGGTTGTTAATGTGTCCCTTCAAAAAATCCCAATTTGATGATTAAGATGTCCACTTCGGGTTCTGTCAATCTCTGTTAGGAAACCTAGATTTTAAGTCTACAAAAACTTAGTAAGAATGGACTAGCTCAGTGCTATGTTTAGAGAGATGCATTTGGCTAGATGGGGTTAGGTGTTATTTTGACTGAAGGTGCGAAATGAGATTAGGTCTGACAAATTCTTACCAAACAAGACCAATAAAAATATCATCAGCATGACCAACTATTCTATTCCATGTATGTTAGTTCTTTCTGTAAGATTCTATAGGCAAAGGCAGAGGCCATGGTTGAAAAATACCTCTCCCAGTGCTTGAGACATAGGCGACAACCAACACATGTTAGTTCCTTCCTCCCACTTTGTGTCCTCCCAAGGTGAAACAAGAGGCTGGGCCACAAAGTGTGTACTCATCACATGCCCCTCTCTCACTTGTTCACTGTACTTACTACCTTTCTTTAATTCCTTAAATTGTTCCACCTTTTTCCTGCCTCAGGACCCTTACATATACCGTTCCCACTGCAATGCTTTCTATTTCCCTCTTTGCATGTCTCTATTCTTCAGGTCCAGCCTAAATGGCATCTCCTTTTAGAAGACTTTGCCCCCTACCAGTCTCTATCATAATCCCTCTTTATTTCCTTCAGAGAATAAAGAATGATGGAATAAAGAATTACGAATTCCTTCATAATTCCATTTTTGAATTTACTTATTAGTGTACTAGCTTATTGTTTTTCTCCTACTCTAGATTGTGAGTTTCACAAAAGCTGAAATTTTGCTTTCTTTATCACTCGTGGGGTGGTTGATTTGTGTCCCCAGGACAGTGAGGAAGTGTACAGTTTACTCTTATTGGGATTGTGTTTATAAAATAGTATCATAATGCAAGGCTGATGTAGATACTTAGTAGATACTAATGGAGTCAAATCTCCAAGAGTAGTGTGTCAGTCTCTTGGGCATCGTCATTTACAAAGAATAACTTCATTCTGAGTATAGAGCAACTGATGACAATAGCCTCTTCCCTCCAGTACCCACGCTGTCTGCCTTGTCAGCTTTGGAAATCAGAACAAGGTAAGGCTCAGTTCACTGCAGTTTGATATCACTTCTAGTGTGGTTTCTTGCCCATACCACCATGGATTTCCAATCCATACCATTGATATGTACTGGTTGTTTTCAGTGTCTCTGACAAGTGACAAACGTTTTGTCCCTTTTTGTGCCGGTATTGACTTTTGGTCATCCAGTCGCCTGTTGTGGGACTTTTAGCTGGTGCTTCTATAGAGTCTGTTTCTATAAATTAGGGCTCCTTTCCTTCCAGGTGCCCAAGACTCCTTGCTATACCTGCTCTGCATGTTGAAAGGGAGCCAGTGGTCTCCCTGGCAGGATGAGCAGCTACGTGCCTTTCCAATTATTTCCTTCTCAGGCAAGCCCTGTCACACTTAGTAGTCTGGTCAACCTTCTGCTCTTCTGAGACTCTCCTTCACCCATTCTGATAAGGACTTAGGGTTTTCTCCTGTGGCAAATTTATGCCTCCCTCTAGCACCTGTTCCCTCCTCCCTTTCTGCAACACTCCTAACCGACAAATTCATTTCATTGTTTAGCTACATCTACTCCTTGTCCATAAATTACTTCTCCCTGGCTCACTCAAGCCCTTCTATTTTATTCACAGACCATTTTTGGGATCTTGTTCTTAATTATTCCGGCTGTTCACCAACTGGGCTTCCTCTCTGTCCTTTTTCACGGACTCTGGTGTAATCTCCTTTCTTCTCTCCACTTTTGTTTTCTTATCATTGTTTTACACATGTGTAACTGTCAAATCAGTTCAGTTTTATAAGCCCACAGTTCCTCTCAACTGCAGCATTTCTCCCAAATAGCTATAGAAGAAAAGAAAAAAAGCTCTTCTCAGTATTCTTCAGCCACCAACCATTTCATCATCAAGCAATTACTGAGATTCCACTGTGTGCAACCCCCTGGGTTAGGGGTGAGCAGTGGTGTTGGTGAGTGCACACAGGGTATTGAATACTAGAATTACATTTTATAGTAAATATGGAACCATTAAGGTTTTTGTGCTGCAAAATGACTTTGTGCTCATAGCTATGCCTTAGGAAGGTAGATCTGACACCATGCTGAACCCTGGACTGAGGAGGAGGATGTTTGGAGGTGGAGAAACAAGCGAGGGGAGAATTACAGCAGCCCAGGCAGCCAGTCAGGCTGCCTGTCACGTTGAACTTGGGTTGTTCAGAAGGAGACAGAAGGACCAATGCAAGACATATTTCTGAGGCACAGTTAACAGAACTTGGCAGTGGTTAGAGGTGAGGGAGCAGAGAATAGTCATGATGATTCTAATGTTTGGTACCTGGGAGAGTTGTAGGGTTTGGTCCCATTGCAGAAGAGGGGAATGGAAGAGGAGAAGAAGGGAGAAAGAGGGGGAAGACAAATAGGCGCAGGAGTGTTCTGGTGGGGGAAGTGATGGGCTTGGTTTTAGCATTCTAGAATTGCAATAGCAATGGTTCATTGCACAGCATTTGGAAATGTGGCACCAGAGCTCACAGGAGAGGCTGGAGCAGGATAAGTTTTGGGAGTCCTCCAAATAGAAGTGGGAGGTGAACCTGCAGAGCAGTCATATGCATATTAAAAGGCAACTAACATTGCAGACAGCAGGTGTGGAACCTCAGTGTGGTATGGACAGGCCATGAGGGCTGTGGACACTCAGGTGGATGGAGCACCATGGACAGGAGCTGTCAGGGAGGACTTTCTCAAAGAGGTGGGCTTTCCTCTGCACCCCTCCTCTGCCATCATGTCATTTATTATTTATTTTTTTCCACTCTTTTCCATCCCTTTCCATATCTAGACGCTGTTTTCATTTGCGTTAATACTCTTCAACCTCAGTGTTTTCCTTTTTTTCTGTTTTTTATTAGTCTGGACGTGGAGGATAGAGTGCAGAGGAAATAAAAACATCAGGTGCAAACTTGTGCCTTGTTTCTTTAAGGCAGTGAGTGATTGCCTCTCTTTGCAAAGTGTGCTGGGCAGCAGAGATGGAATCAGAAATTCATACTTATTTCTCACTTACACTTGTGTTAGTGGGAAACCTGCGTGCACTTTGCTTTCCTAAGAACTCTTGTATACTCTGTGTCTTCTTAACTTGTCTGGAAAACTGGTTGCTCCAGCATCTCTCAGCCCTCGTTCTCTTTTCCTGTCTGTTTCTCTCTATCTGTGTCTCAGTCATGTGCTAGAATAGAAAAGTGAGTCCAGCTTCCTCAGATGGTCTCATCAACTGTTCTCATTCCCACTATATTGAGTTGTGGCTTCGTTGGCAAGGAAGGGACTCCCTCTGCTCTCTGCATGCGTGCCTCCATGCCTGTACACGCTTACACACATGTTGGATGGAGGGAGAGTTTGGGATGCTCTCTCTGCCTGCTAGCTTTGCCAAGGCCATTGAATTAAGCAGACAATTTCCTCTCACTTTGTCTCTCTGTAAATTTCCCAACCATATGGTATGAGGAGAGTTCTTGGATTATAAATAAACAACACTGCTCATAAATCTCAGGGTTTTTGTTTTTCCCTCCAATGGGAATAAATAGAAACCATAGATTTGTAACTTCAGAAAAATGTGTTGGAGAAGAAGATAATGTCTCTCTCTCTCTCTCTATGTATATAAATATTTTCCCCAATCTCTCCTTATGCAGAGTCTCTTTTTACTGCAAGTCATCTATCTGGCTGGGTTCCATTTATTTTTCATTGCTGCCATTTTCCAACCTGGAGGTAAACTGTTGCTTTAGGCAACATGAGTATAGCCACATGGGCCTGGCCAGAGTGCCCTGACCAGATGGGTTTGGTGCATCTTTTCCCCTGCTGGAGATGTCAGTTCCCCTAGTTACAGGACACTTGCTTTCTTATTGGTCTTGTGGTGAAGAAAGTGAAGTGGTGGATGCTTCCCATCCTCTTCTGGAAGAAGCCCAGCTTGGGCATCATGCATGTTGGCCCGTTGGGTAAGCTGCAGCTTGGCCACTCTTAAACTGAAGATCTTTCTGAGGCACGAAGAATCACAACGTTTGGCAGCCCCTTTGTTTGCTTTCTCACTACTAAAGCTACAGTGAATCAGATGGGCATGCCAGCCACCAAGGACGATGCCACAATAGTATCCTGAGACCGGAGTGGTTCAGGCAAGGGGCAGCTCAAGGAAGGAATAGCTCAAAGTGTGAGTGCATATTTTGGTCTAGGAGGAAAGCTGAACGTTGGTGCTGGTAGGTCAGCAAGAGGTAGTGGGAGCCCATGGTGGGGAGGGGGCAAGTAGGCAGGGGCCAAGGGTAGGGGTCAGCAGACTGTGGCCTACAGGCCAAATCCAACCTACCTACTGTTTTTTTATACTCTGTGTGCTAAGAATAGCTTTCACATTTTTAAATGGTTGAAAAACAAATCAAAAGAATACTACATTGTGACACCATAGAAATAAGAGGAATTCAAATTTTAGTGTCCATAAATAAAGTTTTATTAGAACTTACCCATGATTATTTTTTTATGTATTGTCTATGACTGTTTTTGTGCTACAATGACAGAGTTGATTAGCTGCAACAGAGACCATATGCCCCACAAAGCCCAAAATATTTGCTGTCTGGCCCTGTATGGAAAAAGTTTACTGTCCCCTGGCCTAGGGTACCAGGAATTATGATTGGAATTATGGAGAGCAAGTTTAGAGGAGGCAATAGGTTTAAAACTAGGCTCTGAATTCTAGCATGCTTGGTTCATTCTGTTGGGTGCTACCTATACAACGAGGTTGATCAGGGGCAGGTCGGCTCATTTACCATGCAGACCTGAGACAAATATCCATCCTCTGAGGATGTCAAAGCAATGACACCTCCAGGTTTATTGGGCTTTGGGAGATGAGGGTTTACTCTTTCAGACAGAGTTTGTCCAAGTGATAAAGATCTGTGGATCCATCATATTTTACTCTCCATCCTAGATCCTGTCCTCATCAAAACAGTTTTCAAAAAAAAAAAATTCACATGAAGGAATTGAACATTTAACACCTTGCCCAGGGTTTTGCCTTTTCTGACAAAAATCTCAGTGAATGCATTTTGCTTAACCCAAAAATGTGAATATCTAAACATGAAATTTGAGGCACTGGGCAGATGTTGAGGAACATTTTTGGGATGGGGAGACTCCTTACATCACAACACATCCAGTCATTCATGTCAGTTCTACTAAAATCTGTAAGATTCTTCAAAAAGCAATTCATAGATAGTTGAAGTTATTAATTTACTTTTCTTTAAGGGAAAGGTACTTTTCAGTCTGAAAAGCTGTATTAAATTCCAAGATTTTAATTTCTTTGGTACTGTTCCCCTACAACCAACTTAATGACTCTCTCATCCATTTTATAATTTGGTAAACTATGGGATGATAGAGTAATTTTAGGGGTCAGTGGTAGAAGCCAGAGAGGAAACTCCATTTCATCTTTCCCTTGTGAATGCAAAGCAGTCTTCCTTTGCAGGTTAAGCAATTATTGGGTGGTCCTGGGAATGGAATGCTTTGAGCAAGTCCTGCTCTGGTCCCTGTGAGTTGGAATGAGTTGCCTGTGGAAGTCCTACTCATGCCTGCCAGCCAGCCTTTGAGAAGATATGCCTAGATATCCGTAGCCCATCCCAACTTCTCACACTCATGTAGTCCAGCTCATTCATTCTAGTGGAGGTGGAAAACAGAGGGCTAATTCCCCTTGGTTGCATATCTGTTTCCTTAGCACCATTGAGAAGCTGATTTAGGACTGGGTTATGGTGGACTCTCGTTAAAGCATCTGCCAGCCTTTCTGGCTCAGAGAAGTGTTTTATGAGATCCAGCACAGGATCTGGAGACGGTCGAGAATTCCGAAATCAAATAGACCTGGTTCCAAACACCCACCTTGCCGCTTACCAGATATGTGAACTTTAGCAAGTCACTTGGCCTCTCTGAGCCTAGTTTGTTTCTTTTTTTTTTTTAATGAACATTTTTTTTAGGGTGGTGAAATGTACATAACGTAAAATTTACCATTTTAACCACTTTTAAGGGTATAATTCAGTGGCATTAAGTATATTCACAGTGTTGTCCAGCCATCACCACTATCCGTTTCAAGAACTTATGTAAATTTTAGAGTAGAGAGTTTTAAACTACATGAGTGATCAAATTTGTTAAACACTTTTATTATTTATTAATTTGTTTAGTTTTTGGTGAGAACACTTAAGTTCTACTTTCTTAGCAACTTTCCGTTGTACAATGCAATGTTATCAGCTATAACCACTATATGAAAATACACTAGATCCTCAGATTTTGTTCATCTTATAACTGACAGTTTGTACCCTTTTACTAGCCTCTCTCTATTTTCCCCCCTCCAGCTCCTGGTGACTACAATTCTACTCTCTGTTTTTTTGAGTTTGACTTTTAAAAATTTTTTTAGATTCCACATATAAGTGATGCCATGAGGTATTCGTCTTTCTCTGTCTGGCTTATTTGACTTAGCAGACTGCCCTCCGTGTATACCCATGTTGTCACAAATGGAAGGATTTCTTTTTTGATGCTGAATAATATTCAATTGTGTATATATATACCACATTTTCTTTATCCATTCATCTGCTGACAGACACTTAGGTTGTTTCCATGTCTTGGCTATTGTGAATAATGCTGCAGTGAACACAGGGGTGCAGATATCTCTTTGACGTAGTGATTCTGTTTCCTTTGGGTAAGTACCCAGATGTGGGATTGCTGGATCATATGGTAGTTCTATTTTTAATTTTTTGAGGAACCTGCTTACTGTATTACATAGTGTCTATAACAGTTTACATTCCCACCAACAGTGCATCAGGGCTCCCTTTTCTCTACATCCTCGCCACCACTTGTTGTCTCTTGTCTTTTTGATAACAGACATCCTAGCAGGTGTGATGTCATATCTCATTGTGGTTTTGATTGGCATTTCCCTGATGGTTAGTGATGTTGAGCACCTCTTCACGTACTTCTTAGCTATTTGTAGGTCTGCTTTGGAAAAATGTCTATTCAGATCCATTGCCCATTTTTTAATTGGGCTATTTATTTTTTGTTATTGAGTTGTATGAGTTCCTTGTGTATTTTGGATAGTAACCCCTTATCAGATCCATGGTTTGCAGATATTTTCTCCCATTCTATGGGTTGCCTTTTATTTTGTTGATGGTTTCCTTTGCTGTTCAGAAGCTTTTTAGTTTGACGTAGTCCTACTTGTTTATTTTGCTTTTGTTGCCTTTGCTTTTGGTATCAAATCCAAAAAATCATTGCTAAGACCCATATCAAGGGGCTTACTCCCTCTGTTTTCTTCTATGAGTTTTAGGGTTTCAGGTCTTATGTTCAAGTCTTTAATCCGTTTTCAGCTTATTTTTGTGTGTGGTGTAAGATAGGGGTCCAATTTCATTCTTTTGCATGTGGATATCCATTTTTTCTAGCACGATTTATTGAAGAGACTATCTTTCGCCCCATTGTATATTCTTGATTCATTTGTTGAAAATTAGTTGACCATATATGCATGGGTTTATTTCTGGACTCTATTCTATTCCATTGATGTCTGTCTGTTTTTATGCCAGTATCGTACTGTTTTGGTTACTATAGCTTTTTAATATAGTTTGAAATCAAGAACTGTGATGCCTCCAGCTTTGTTTTTCTTTTTCAGTATTGCTTTGGCTACTCAAGGTCTTGTGTGATTCTATACGGATTTTGGGATTGTTTTTTCTATTTCTGTGTAAAAGGCTGTTGGAATTTTGATAGGGATTACATTAAGTCTATAGATCTCTTTGGGTAGTATGGACATTTTAACAAAAGTAATTCTTCCAATTCACGAACACAGAATATCTTTTCATTTATATGTGTCCTCTTCAATATCTTATGGTTTTCAATGTATAGATCTTTCACCTCCTTGGTTAAATTTGTTCTTAAATATTTTATTCTTTTTGATGCAGTTGTGAATGGGATTGTTTTCTTAATTTCTTTCTCTGATAGTTCATTGTTGCTTTATAGAAGCAAAACCAATTTTTTTATGTTGACTTTGTATCCTGCAACTTTACTGAAATCATTTATTAGTTCTAATAATGTTTTGGTGGAGTCTTTAGGGTTTTCTATATATAAGATCATGTCATCTTCAAACAGACACAATTTTACTTCTTCATTTCTGATTTGGATGCCTTGTATTTCTCCTTCTTGCCTTATTGCTCTGGCTAAGACTTCCAGTACTGTGTTGAATAAGAGTGGTAAGAGTGACCACCGCTGTCTTGTTCCTGATCTTAGAGGAGAAGTTTTCAGCTTTCACCATTGAGTAATAATCAGTAACATCATATATGGTCTTTATTATCTTGAGATACATTCTTTCTATGCCCAATTTGGTGAGAGCCTTTTTTTTTTTTTATCATGAAATGATGTTGAAAGATCCTATTTTCTTAATTCGAAATATTGGGACAAAAGTAAAAATACCTATCTTACTGTAAAGGCCCAACACATTGTTCGTTTGTTTTCTTTTTAATGTGATGTTTTGGGCATCTAAAATAGTGTCAGGCAAGTCATAGGCATTGCATAAATACTTGGCAAATGAATAGGTAATCCATCAATTATATTCCTTTTCTTTTGGTGGGTAGGATGTGTTTCTAGGTGTCTCAAGTAAGATCAGAATCTCCTTGGGAGCAAGAAGTCATTAGCTGCTCAGTCTTTTATGTATGAGACAAAATAGTAATTTCAAAATTCTGCAACTTCAACATTATGTTCCTGTGGCAGAGACTGATTAAATATTCACCAAACCTGTTTCATCATCATCTAGGACAAATAACTAGACTACATCTTTCATTTAGATATAGCCATATTACTGAATTCTGGCCCATAGAAAGAGGTTAGAAGTGATGAATGCCACTTCCATACCTGATCAAAACACTTTTCATATCATTCTCCAAACTTACTTCTCTCAATAAACTGAGAATTTCTAAGATATAGAAGATAGCAGAACCCTGATATGAAAGGAGCATGGGTCTCTGAGTTACTGCGCTGAGCAGAGCCCATTCCTGTCCCTCACCACCCTGCTGGTCCATATTGGATTATGATGTGAGTGAGAAATACACTAACATACTTTATGTTAAGTCACTGAAATGGTGGTGGTATTTGCTATTGCAGTTAGCTACCTCAATGCATACAATCTCTGCAATGCATATATCCAGCCCTCCTACTCCTACATTCACTTTGTTCTCTAGCCAGAATGTCTATTTACTATTCCCAAGATATACTGTGTTTTTCCAGCATCTAGCATAGTGCCCTTCACACCATAGGCACTCAGTAAACATCTGTTGATTGATTTCTGGGTCAAAGAATGAAACAGCAGCCTCCTATAAATTGCAAGCATGTTTTATGTTAGGCAGATCTGATATTTCAGAGGAAATATGCATTTAGGTGTGATTCTCTACCACAGGATTTAATACACAGCTCCTAAACAGAGAGTTTAGTTTACCTGGAACATTAAACCTAACATTAAATTTACACACACTCTTTCAGGGAGATTCCTGCCATATAGAAGGAAAATCCAGCCATATAGAGTTCTAGAAGTGTTAGAGTAGCTTTGCAGATAAAAGTTCCACCCAGGAGAGAGGGTTCCAGGCCAGGATATATGAACTAGCAGTGAATGTCAGGGACCCGAAGAAATGGAGTATCCATGCCAGGTTTTCTCATCGCCTGCAAATGCTTAAAATAGAAACAGCCTATCTTTCTCCCGTTTTTAGAAAACCTTGCCTAACTTTTCTTTCATGTTCTTGCACCTCTGATGAATTGCATGGCCAATGTTGAAAATCCAGAAAATGACAACTACTTAGCTTTCTGCTGCTTACACAAAGTAGGTCAGGAAATGGAGGGGAAGTGAATTACCCCCCTAGACAGAGGTTGTACAAGAGCAGAGAACTGTAGTTGAACAAAGTCATTTTCTTACATCCATCGAATATGTTGGACCTCTTGCCATCTTCTTAATGCTTACATTCATAATAGAAGGCATTTGTTGAGTGTTATATGTCAGTCTCTTTGCCCATCTGTCAGCTGCTGGAAGAGAAATGGTGGCCTTGTATGGAGGTCACCACTTTCCTATATCTGGAATGGCCACTAACTGGCTAGTATGGGGCACAAAAGCCTGATCCTTTGCCTTAGGATGGGTCAAGTCTGTAGTGAGAATTATGCGCCAGAGCCCCCTTGTGGATCAGGCTTTACGTGGAACCACGTCCTTGCTTGTCGGCTTCCTCTTCCCTATCTTCCCTCCCTCTCTTCCATTAGGTTTTGCCTAAAAATACTCCCTCAATAATTTCAAGCTTCTAAATCACAGACTCAAGGCTCTGATTGTAGGGAGCTCAGCCTAGAATGTTTTATTTTTTCCTCAAAGTCAGTTTATAATCTGCACCGGAGGTGTTGGCTTCACCCTTGTTTTTGTCAATAGTAACACTATTCTCTTAGGTACTTAGGCTTCACCTCTTCCTCTCCTCCATCTCTGCTCCATGTCCAGTAAACAGATTCTGCTTCTTTTCTGCATCCCTCTTTCATTTCTTACAACCTGCTGTCATCAGGCTAGTGAGGTGGATTCCTGATAAATCTTTCTACCTCCAGGAGGTTGTGCTTCAGCAACCTGTCATATACATCACCAATGGATTAGTCTTTCCAAACAGGCTTCTATCATGTCCTACCCTATTCAAGATCTTTTGGAGCCCCCATTGCAAGTAAGATAAAGTTTAAGCTCTATAGAAGATATTTAAGATGCCCCATATAGTCTTATTCTTTATCTAAACTTACCCCCTTTTATACCTGTGTAAGAACATTTCTTTCAGGCCTGGCCCATCTTCACAAGATATTCTGAAAATATTTGAATATTTCAGGTTCCAAGTTTTCGGACAAGCTCTTTGTCTTCCTTTGGCCTCCCAATATTCCACCTTTTCCTTAAAGCTTACCTCTTCCATGAAGTCTTCCTTCCTTTACTCTGAGCTCCTCTAGCACTAATAAATGTCATTGTCTTCATCATTGTCGTCATCATCATCATCATCATGTTAGTAATGGCCACCTTTTGTTAAGAACCTGTAATATGCCTGACATTGTGGTAAATGCTTTATGTGCATCTCCTTATTGGGTTCTCATTGAGTTCTCAAACAGCCCTGTGAGGTACTTAGCTTAGTTTTGCTTATTTTATAGATGAGAAAACTGAAGTTCAAAGAGGTTAAGTAACCTTCCCAAGATCAAGATTACATAGTTAGTAAGAGGTGGGGAGCCACGCCTTGAAACCACCATATCTCTGACTCCAAAACTTGTGTGCTTAACCACACTGCTGTCCTATTGCATTTGGTCTAACTGTTTCCTACTCATTTATACATTTGTTTATTTAAAATAGTGATTGAGTGCCAGGGAGTCTACACTACGGACTTACTAGGTAGACTGTGTCCTCACAGAGTTTTATTAATTGCATCCTTGAGCCCCTTTTCTAATTGCCATCCCCCTCTGCAAGCTTCACCCTCTCCTCTAATCTCTCCAGGAGAGGACTATATCAAAATTTCACTTATGTGCTATGTTATTTTGCCCATCATTTCCTTGTGGTTCAAGTGTTGGGTTTAAAATGACATTTCATCCCTTGGCCTTTAGGACTCACTTATATTCAGCTTTCTAGTTATTTGATGAGAGATTGTCTTATCTACCCAAGACCATATGATTCTTTCAGACAGCATTCCCCTAGGTGCCTATATTAGGTGACCCTAGGCTGATAGACCTTTGGGAAGCTGGACACTTGTTCCAGGGACATGCCCTAGCTCAGGAAGTTTTTGCAGGACCTCAGTGGCCCTCAGTGATGACAGATTTGCATGCTTTGAGCATAAATATGCATTTTGGAAGCAACCAGAAGCCATTTGGAGCTTGATCAGATGCACAGAAGGTTGGAGATGGCAGGGACTTGTGAGATTGTTGATTTCAACCCTTTCATTTTGCAAAGATGGAGAGTAATCAAACTGTGAAGCATTGTTTTTGGTTGGAAACAAAGAGTGTCTGTAACAACAAGATTCTGGAAACCCAATAGACTAGAACTTACGGGGCTTGCTGAGTGCTTAAGTTTGGGCCACTGGAGACAGTTCATAGCATCACGTTGCTGCCAGTGCTGGTGTTTGTTAATGGGCTGAGAGACATTCTGTTCCCAAGCAGGGCTCTGGCTCCTTTCAGCACCTCAACTTGCCCAATTGAACACTACCTTTCCCCCAGGGGAACAACCCATCTCAGGAAGGGTGCTGAGTTCCAGTGACTCAGAGAAGACGTGGACCTGAGGAATGTCTGTGTATGTTGATGGAAGTGTGCTTTGGGGGCCTGGCTCTCACCTGGATTGGCAGTGAATGTCTTTTGGTAAAAACGACTATCTTCTCTTTCCAGTGATACTTTTGGCCTGAACTTCTGCAGCCTCTATGTTCCAAAGACTCCAGATCCAGGTGCCTGGGATAAAATATTTTTCTGTTCACTAGATTGCTTTGATTATAGGATGTGCCTGTCTTCGTTTCATGAACTCATTCTTGTTTTCCAGGGAGTAAGTAGGGAATGGTGGTAAGATGCTGTTAGGAAGGAATGAAAGTGTATCAAGGAACTAAGCTGGTTCTTGCACTGTAGATTTTCTCATTGGGTCCTCCCAACAACCCTCCCTGGCTGCAATTATTATGCCTATATTATAGATGAGGAAACTGAGGCCCAGAAAGATAAGACAATGTGCTCAGTGTCATGTTGCTAGTAAGTGTGAGAGTGGGAATTCTAGCCTAATTTTGACTCCAAACACTCTCCTTTAAAATACCTGTAATGTCTCCTAGTAGGAAAGGCCTTTGGAGATCCCCGGAAAGGATGAGTCAGTGACACCCCTACCACGTGATACTTTGTAAAGCAGATACTCAATTACCACGGCTTAAATAGCTAGCCAAGTGTTGAAATAGAGTGCGTGGGATTTGGAATCGGTTGACCTGGGTTCAAGTTCCAACATTGTCATTTACTCAGTCACTTAACCTCTCTCAGTCTCCATTTCTCAGTCTCTCAGTCTCATTTTTATGACAAAGATAAAATGCCTATGTCAAAGGGTCATTGTGACAACTAAACAGAATATTTCTAGAGAAAGTGTTTTGTGTAAAGCCCTATGCAAATATTAGTTACTTAACTGCCACAGTGATTTAGGGTGGCTCTCTTCTGAGAAATCAATTACTGAGCCCAAGTGTGTGCCAGAGGCTTGATCCCTGACCTCAAGAAGCTTATAGTTTTGGTGGGAGCAAGTGACTATGAAAATCAGAGGAGGTAAGCCAAATTGTGCTACAGCGATATGAAAGCAGCAGAGACTAAGAAAAAGGAAAGATCACTGGAGGGCAGGGTAGATGAGAAGGCTTTACACAGGAGGCTGGAGCTGAACTTTCAAAGTTCTGGTGAAGAAGAACGTTTGAAATGAGGGGACATGTACAAGACATCCATAGCTTTTAATGAAAAATGCTCTTTGTAAGTTTCAGTCCTCTTGTGACCCAGTAGTCGTTTGGCTTGGAGAAGCAGTGATCCAGGAACCCCTGGGGGATGTCCATGACCCTTTCAGGGGATCAATGAAGTCAAAACTATTTTCTAATAAGTAATAAAATGTCATTTGCCATTTTTTTTCTAATTTTCTGTGAGTGTACAATGGAGTTTTCTATAAGCCACATGACATACGTGATATCATAACAGATTAAATGAAGAAATAGATGAGAATCTAACTTTCATTAAGCTAGATACTGAACAGCTTTGCAAAAAACTGTAAAACAGTGCCGCCCTTTCTCACTAAATTGCTTTTGTTTTGGAAACTATAGTTGTTTTTCATAAAATTATGTTATTTATGTGTTATTGTTATTTTAAAATGAATTAATAAATACTGTAAAATTTCCTCAGATGTAATTTCTAATATGTTATGTATTGATAGATATAGCATGTGAATTAAATCTCTTAGAATCCTCAATAATTTTTAAAAGCATGAAGAAGTCCTGTGTCATAAAAGTTTGAGAACCACTGTTCAAGGCATGGTATTCTGGTGTGAAGATGCAGTTAAGGTCTCACATATTTTTATAATGCTTTGGTGCCAAGGTATATGTCCTTTTGGTATCTTAGAACACCCGTGTCCGGAAACTTCAAAATGATAATGCCCAATGTTGGCAAATATGCAGTGAAACCGGTATTCTCATATAGTGTTAGTAGAAGTGCAAATTGACCAGAGTATTTCTGTATGGCAGTTTATAACAAAAGCCTTAATGATAATTTTTACCCTTTGAACTAATAATTGCACTTATGTGAATTTATTCTAAGGAAACAAAGATGCATACAAAGATTTATGTACAAGAATACACACTAACTTTACTTAATGTAAAAATCTGGCCAGAAACTGACCAACTGGCCGAGAAGAGAATTAAATTATGATACATTTATACATTGGAATGTTTTAAGGCTTGTGAAATGATTTTTTGAAGAATGTTTAACATGGGGAAATGCTTAAAATATTATGTTAAGTGAAAAAATAGGACACCTAACTGTGTACAAAAAATGACCCCAAATTTTGTAAACACACACACGCACACAGAGTAGGGAAGAAACACCGCAAAATGTTAACTGAGGTTTTCTCTGTATGGTATGGTTACAATTAATGTCTCTATTGCACATTATTCTTTTCTATATTTTATGATATTTCTAACACAAACTTTTAGTAATTTTATTTTTTAAAAATACCCTAGAGTATGGCATTCCTTTTATCTAAGGCTATGGGAACCAATCTGCTGAGGCAGACCACGTCACCTGGGCTTCAACTGAGTGCTGCCTTAGGTCTTGGAGGGGCATTTCTCTAAAGGCCATAGTGATGGTTTAAGGAATACTCTGTGACTTGAGAATAAACCCAACTTCGAGCTAATTGCTTTTTCTTACTTAGCCTTTCAAAAGTAAGCTGAAATAAATTGCGATTCATTTTCATGCCCTACAGCTCTGGTCTATTGTCAAGAGCCTTTGGAGTGTGGAATGTGGTGTCCAACAGAGCAATTGTTTAAATAATGTTATACAACTGGCACAGAGCAGGGAGCATAGAAATCAATGTATATTTCTTTAAAGGAAGAGGTAAATGAGACTTCAGATTTCTGGGCCCATAGGAGATGGGGTGACTGTGGTATAAGAACCTTAAATAGGAGAGCTGCAATTGACTCCATGGTATCTGGGAATTTCCTCTTCTTTCCTGGGTTGAGAGATGTCAGGTGTTGGAAGACATTAGTCTTCTTTCTTCCCTGAGTGACCAGTAGGGTAACTGATAGAACCAGCGCTGCATGAAGGAGCATCTGCTTTGTTGTTAGTCTCTCACAGCAGAACGTTTTCACAATCAGAAAGGAATCTGTCTGAATGTGACTATTTCAGTCCCTGGAACACACTGACTCAGTTTGACTATCTACCCTGCATGGTATTATTCAGCATGCTTTAGGGGTTAAAAGAGACATCCAAGCTAGTTTCTCTATCTCAGAGAACTTATTCTGTCTGGGGAAAGAAACCCTGTGCACAAAAAGTTAAATAATGACATAAAACAACAGCAGAAGAGAAGAGAAGAGACGTATGTCCCCAGAGAGCAGGTACAATGCTCCGTGAGACTGACACAGATGCTGCGTGCTGGGAAACCAGAGGTAGGAGAGATGAGAGGCTTCATGGAGGAGGATAGCAGCAAAAGGAGACGCTATCTTCTCTGCAGGGCTGACTGCTCTTGGGAGGGATAGGCTTTCTTGAATTGATAAAATAGTTAATTAACGCATTGGGTGCCTACCATGTGCAAGGCATTGTGCTTATCCCTGAGAAGAAAAGATTTACAAATGAATGGGACACAGAATTTAGCTTCTCTAGAGTAGGGAGATGGTCTGAAGGCTCGCCATCAGTTCGCATTTCTCCATTAGGCAGCTACACATTTTATCCTGGGGGTTTCTGAATGTGCACAAACAGATATAATTGCGTGCGTGCCATAGGAACCCAACGGGCTGCATGTAATTTTAAAGGGAAATGGTAAACACCTACTCCCCAGACAGAGATGCTTTGCTAAAACTGTCCAGAACCTTCTAGTTTGTGCCTCATTATTTTTTTCCCCAGGAAAACTTAGTGAAAAAAGTTGAATTTGTTTTCTCTAGACTTTAATTTGCAAGTGTTGGCCACCTGCTGGAGGCTATCTCTGATTATGTGGAGCAACCCCCGCCATCTTCCCATGTGCCTTTTGGCTTACCGCTGATATGGTGGGAATGAGATGGCGTTCGTCTGTCCACTAGTGGTTATTTAACTACAGCTCAGCTGCTGTTTGCTCAGAAACGTATGGGACAATTTCTCCTCCAATGATTACATTATTATTCTACCATGGGGTCTCCCAAACTGACAGTGAAGTGAACTCCATGATATTAGGGCTATTTAAGCTTCACAGTAATCCTAGAAAGGCAGTATTTCTATTCCCATTGAGCAGATATGAAACATGAGACTTATGTAATTAGCCTGAGGTTCCAGATTTGAAACCAAATCTGCCCGACTCTGAAATGAATCCTCTTATGATTATGTTGAGACTGTGTTTTTGAATGCGAATGCTTATCTATAGTAGAGTTCCTCTACAGATGTGTTAGTTTACTGATCTGCATTGTAACTGCTCAGTAACAAACCACTTTATTGCTATTATTTTTAACTACACGAGTGATACATGCATACATTTTTGTTTTAAAACATTGCAGCATTAGCAATGAACTCAAATCTCTATAGCCAACCCACCCCACTCCAGTCCCCTACTCAGAGGTCACTTCTGTTACCAATTATTTGCATTTTCCTCTAGAATTTTTAAAATGCACTTGTGTATACACATGTAAACCTGATGGAAATATATTGTTTTGTTTTGTCTGGGTGTACTGTTTGTGTATTTAATATATTATCATTCAGTAGCCTTTTTCCTTTGTAATATGTCTTAGAGACTTTTCCAGGTCAACAATCTTGATATCTACTTTATTCTTTAATGCTGTTATGTAGTATATGTGTGTATGTGCATGCTTATGTGTCTTTGTATTAAATGCACTATATTTTATTTAGCCGTTCCCCTAATGATTGTCATTCCATTATGTTTGTATGAACAAAGGTGCAGTGAGTTATGGGATATCATACCTTCTTGGGAGATCTGCTCGTGTTCTTTCTTTTCTCTGGGGAGCTTCTTTCCTCCCCTCACCTGTATGACACAAACAGGCCTCTTGGCTGATAGGTTGAGGTCTTTTGGCATTTGAATCCTCAGAATAACAACCCAACAACCCTATTGTCTGAACTGAGGTTCTTCATTGAGAACTGAAGTGCTCACGTAGTGAGAAAGAAAGACCAAGGATCTGAATGTTTGGCCAATCACGCTCACTCCAACCTTCCCTCCTAGACCTGTACTGGGATGGTGCTGCTGTTGGGTCTATATCTTATTTGATATAAACCATGAATCCTGCGTGACTGGTCTCCAGAGCCAGCTAACCTCCAATTTTCTGCATTTGGAACCCAGTAATGGCTCTCCTTCAAAAAGCTGGCCCAGGAGGGCACAGAGATGAATTAATTATCCTGCATCATTGTGCCTCCCTTTGTGAGACTAGATAATGTAGCTGAGGAGTCAGATAACAAGAAGAGGTCACTGAGAGCTTTGTGAGCTTCTGCCTTGGCATCAGCCTGCCTGTGGATTTTCTGAAGCAGAGGGTGGGACTAATACCCACTTGGAGAATGAGCTATTTAAATCACTTGCTTTTGGCTTGAAGTCTGAAATTAGTTATCTGGCTGGTTATTTGTGGTCAGGCTGGGCTTCTGCCATTTCAAAGACACAAATTAATGTGGCTTTGGGCACTGGCCCTAAGATGAGGAGTGGAACAGGCCAGAGGGGTGCATCAATAGTTTTCCCATTTCCATCATAAAGACTCTCCGGGCAGCCATTGGTCTGGAGCTGTACTGTGGAAACACCTGACCCTGACCTTGGATTGAACTGTGATTCACCACACACTGGAGCCCCTAGTTGCCTGTGGTCTTTGATCGTTGACCATCCTCATTGTAGCTCAGTGGAATGCACTTAGGGGGAATGGCTGGTGGGGGCTTCCCAAGGCCTGGAACTTGGAAGCATAGTTTTGTCTTTTGATCCGCCAGGCAACGGGCCGTATTGTACTTTCATGGTGGCAGTTGGAAACATTGGCCAAAAATTATTTAATGATTAATTGGGCATCCACATGCTTCAACCCCCATTAAGGGTAATGAGCATGAATCAAGGAAAAGAAAACAAGGTGATGGCTTTGAGGAAAATGCAATCTGGAGTATTCATAACAATGACAGCCATAAGCATTTATGGCACAAGAGCTTTTATTAGATGCTAGGTTAGGTATCTTACTACTCTTTGCTGGGTCTTCACAATGACAACCTCATTGTTGAGCTGAGGTTCAGAGAAGTGAAGAGCTCACACAGCTGGTTCTTCTGGCTCTGAGTCTGGTTGTCTTTGCACTGCTCTCATCTTTCTTGTTTTCTCTAATTAGAGCTGTGCTTTTAGAGATGCAAAAGACATTTCATTCATTATTTTTCTTTTAAGGAGCTTTTAGCAACTGCTGAAAAGAGAAAAAGCACATATACATATTCAGAGCATAAATAGGGATCTCCTAGCTGCTGTTGATATACGTGCAGAGGAGGCTGTGGGCTGAAGTTGTAGGAAGAGTCTCTACGATGTGATTAGTACTGGAGCTGGGAGTCAAAAAGAAGAAAATCTGGACAATTGCCATCCATAAGCTCATTGAGAGAATGGGAAATGGGACGTAAACTGGGCAGATTACGAAGGCCTGAATGCCAGGCCTAGGCAGGCATTTTGACCTGATAAGACAGCCAGCAGGGAAGGGTGAGTGAGGGCATCAGTGACCCTGGCAGGAATCTTGGAAGTTGTCTTTGAGACAAAAGCAGTGGTGAGGAGAGTAGGGGCTGATGCTGAATCAGCTAGAGCAGTGGCCATCAAATTATACACTGCCTGCTTTTGTAAATATGGTTTATTGTAGCACGGCCACACCCACACCCATTCATTTATGAATTGTGTTTGGCTTTTCTGTGAACTACAAGGGCAGAGGTGAATAGTTGTGACAGAGATTGGCAAAACCTAAAATGTTTACTATCTGGCCCTTTTACAGAAAAAAGGTTGCTAACTTGAGCTAGAGCTACTCATAAGTGTCCAGAAAGAGGAATCAAAGCCCAGTGCCTGGCATGTGGTAGATGCCATAATAGGTCATAGACAGATATATGTTGAGAAATGAGCAAAACAAAATAAAATTGCTAACAGGAAGAGGAAACTCTCATGACTGTGGTTGTTTGCTAATTTTAGATTATATCACAGAGAAAGGAGTCCACTGAGGAGAAGAGAGGCTGATAAGAGAATCAGAGAGAAAAGACTGGTGGTTTCCCAGTTCCTTAGTTTCACAGAACTCAGGGGCAGGTATTGGAGAGGGAAGGAGGAGGGGGTTGAGGAGCACAGGGGGAGAGCAGGAGAAGGTGGCTGCTGAATAAGGAAAGCGGTGTGCCCACCCCAATCCTGAACATCTAGTGGGCCTGGTGAGAACTGGCAGAGTGCCTTCCAGAGTCCTGTCCCCTCTGGCAGGAACGGGGCATTGGGAACGGGGATGTTGAGCTCCAGCTCAGCTCTACCGGGAAGCTGGCTTGGCTGCATTGGCTGAAAGTTTTTCTTTTCTGTTCTTTTACTTTTAAAATAGCAGCCCATATGCTTGTTGCCACCAGCCTCTCCCCCAGAAGCTCACTAGAGGAGAGATATTTACTGGGTGGATGAAAGTATACCACATTCACAACTCGGCTCTGGAAATTGTCATTGAGAGGGTGGTTCTGGGGAATAGCCAGGGTATGGCAGGTTAGGCTGGGGTGGTCCTCCCGGAAGGTACCAGCCCTCTCGGGGCTCTTCTGATGGACTTATCAGGATGAGACAAGAGCTCATAAATAGTTGAATGGCTCAGACTGGGAGTCAGGTTCTGGCATGGACTCATCCACCTCTGGGAGGTTGAAGAGGGAGGACATCCAGTCTGCCAGTCAGCATCGGGCACCTGGGGAGTAGTGTGAGTGGTCAGCAGCTGGGAGGTGCAGCCAGACAACAAGCAGGTCCCTGGGCAGGTGGTGGAGCCACGCAGCAGGTGACCTAGAGTGATGCAAATGGGAAAACCAGGGACAGCGCTCCTGAGGCCAGGATTCAGGGCCCAAGCTGCTGACTGGGTTCAGAGGCTCTGGAATTCTGGACTTGGAGCCAGAGAGAGTTCAGAGAGACTGGTCAGGAGCTACGGACTCAGGCCCTGGGAATAAAGAGGGGCCCAGTTGCTAAAGCTGCAGACTAAGGGAGTATCTTGTGGAAGGTACAGCCTCCTTGGAGAAGATTTTGTCAATAACCAGCAAAGTAGAAGTTATGCATAGAGTATGAAGCAGTAATTGCATATCAAGATGTCTCCCCACAAAAACTTTTCTTTATAAATGCACAAGAAGTCATGTATAAGAATGTTCATTGAAACATTGTCCACTATAGCAATTTTAAAGAAAAAAAACAAAAATGTTTATCAGTGGTTGAAAGGATAAATAGACAGTGGTTTATTCATAGGCTACAATGCTCTACAGCAAAATGAATGAATTATGCCTAAGTGTGTCGACATGGATAAATCCTCAAAACTAAATGTTGAGCAAAACAAGCGAGCTGCGGAACACATATCCTGTATGATAACATTTATATAAATGTAAAAACACTCAAAAATATTATATGTTGTTTAGGAACACAAATTCTTGTTAAATCTAGTGGTGGGCACGTGATTGGCATCCCATTGGGTTTTTCTCTGTGCTAGAAAATAATTCATAGAAAATACAGAAAGAAAAGAACAAGAGAGAGGGAGATACACATGTGTGAGCACACACGCAACAGTGGAATAACCTGCTGGAATGGGGTAACCTGAGCCAGGGCACAGAAGCGGAAGCCCTGTGGCCGTGCACCTCTCATGTGTTGCCTTCCAGGTTAGCTGTGTGATCTGAGCAATTCAAAATGGTAACAGGCATAGGGCCAGGCCCTTGGTGCGTGCTCGATGCATGTATGTGATGTTTCCAGTTTTTGGGACATTTCAGTGTTAGAAGCCTAGTGTCAAAATTTGAGAGGCTAGCTTTAAAATAAGGGATATGAGCCTGTTTCCCCTAAGTGACCCCACTTGCAGGTGTCTAGAGTTGCAAGGTGGAGGATGGTCTGCTTTCTTGTAAAAGGGAGTTCTGCAGGCACAGCTGTCTTTGGCAATGGGGCTGAGGCCTCTCTGCCTGCTGTCCCTTGCCCAGGCAGAGGGGGCACACAGAACTCTGTAGTCAATGTGGTATGCAGCGTTCATGCTGGAAAGGACAGAGTCCAGGCACCTTTGGTCCCACAGGCTCACTGGCTCCTTGAAGTGTCTTCAGTGAAGGAGACTTGTTTCTGTCAGCCTGAATGAGCAGAAACTGCCTGAGGCATGAAGGAAGCTGAAATGTGGAGGATCCTTTGTTGGGAAGTCCCCACTCTCAGCAGCCACTTTTGGAAAACAGCAAAGTCAGTGTGAGTGTGTTGTGCAGCTTGCAGAAAGAGAGACTGTGTGTGATGCTAAGCACGCTGCCTTTGATGAGGGTTATTTGGATTCTGGAACGAAGTTTGTTGTGACATCAGTCATGCAGGGACCCCTGAAAATTTAGCTCTTATAATTAAGATGTTAGCTATATATAGTATGAGGAAAAATTACTAGTTGGAATCAAAACAGCTTAACATTTTGTTGGTGGGATAATAAGATTTAAGGTCCAGAAGGGGCCTTATGATTATCATCTGAGTTAAACCTCTTGTGCTGATGATGGGATGGGGCTTGACAAAGATTCTCTTCTTGACCAAACTCTAGTCAGGATCCTCTGAGCTGTTTTTCAACTAGGCCCTGTCCTTGGGCACGTCCTCAAGATCCCAATTTTAGCAAGAATCCTGCTAAGTCAGTTTAGCCATACCCCCCTCCCGCCCCCACCAGTAGCCAGTATGTTATCATCCTCAAAATCTGATCAAATTCCTCATCCCCCACCGTGCCCCAGGGGATGTCAATCACCCTGGCCTGCCTTCAGCAAGAATCCTGTCAGGTCAGTTAGCAATGATTTACCCTACCCTCTTAGTCATGTTCCATCCCTGACTCCCACCCTTCTCTGTGGCTGTAAATTCTCACTTTTCCTTGTTAAATTGAGGGTTGAGCCCAGTCTCTCTCCCGTACTGCAAAACCCCATTGCAGCAGTCCCTGTACCTATCACCATAGTCCCGAATGATGTCTGCCTCACCATTTAACAAGTGTCAGAATAATTGTTTCTTTAGCAGGCTTAGAGAATTGGCTTGTCCAGGGTAACACTTTGAGTACATTTCAAAATCACTTCTAGAGTCTAGATTTCCAGATTCCAAGTTCAATGTTCTTTACCTATACTGTGCTGTCTTTATGCCTTTAAGAGTACAGAATCAAGAAGTAATTCATTCTATAAAATGTTTTATTTGGATTAATAAAAGTATGCAACTGGCAGTCTCCAGCAATTATGGTCTGTCTCCTCCGCTGCTCTGGGTAGAATAGGAGCTCAGGGCGATTGGTCACTTAACCTTAATGGTAGTGTGAGTGAACTATGGATGCTTCCCTGGCACCAGATGCTGCTAGACCTTGCCAGCATCCAGAGGGTCATGGGTGTTTTCTCGGTGTGGCTGTGTGTTGAGTTGCCACTAGATGTTGGTCAAGAACTTGTGAGTGGGTTTGGACAATCTCATTCATTCTCGCAAATAAAGACAAAGCAAAATGATACAAACATCAGTACACTGAGCACTTGTTTTGTACCAGGTATGGTGCAAGATATTAGCGCTGCTATAAGAAATGGTTCTTGTCTTTAGGGAATTAGAGTCAAGGGAGAGGTCCCAGAATAGAAATAGATGACCAAAACAATAGTGTAAATGCTAAAATAGAACTCTGTACAATGTGGTGTGAGAACACAAAGGAAATTGTGATTGATTTCCCATTGAGAAAGTTGGAAGGAAGGTGATATTGGAGTTGGGTGTTGAAGGTTCGAGAGAAATTCACCAAGCGGAGGAAGCAGGGGATGGATAGTTCAAGCAAAGGAAATGATATGTGCAGCAATGGAGGGCAATGAAAATGCAACATATTCGGGAAAGTTTAGTGAGGCTGGAGAGAAAGGGGATCAGGTGGTTGGAAATGGGTCTAGTAAGGGAGGTTGATGCCAGGTTTTATAAGACTAAGCTTGGAAGGTACAGCTTCACTGTGTGCAGGCGGTGGGTAATTACTACCAGGGGTTGAGGTGGAGAGATCTGGGTGGTGGAAATATAACCTGATGACAGCATGAGGGATGATGGGAAGGGGAGAAGGTTGAAGGAGAGCATCCAATTGGGGAATTGTTGCAAAAATGATGACGCATGAGCCACAGCATTGGAATGAGGATGGAAAGACCAGGTGTCCAAGTTATTTAGGAGATAGAATTACCAAGATTTGGAGACTAAGCTGGGTTCAAGAGATAAAAGCGAGGAGAAAGATTGGGAATGATTCCCAGTGCGCATGGTAGACAGGAAACAGAAGATAAGAAGTCAGTTTTTGGGGGACTGAATATTAAAATTAGCATAACTGATGACCATGTGGGTAGCCTAGGGAAGAGTTTGGAATAGTGACACTTGTTTGTTCAGTAAATGTCTTGAGTGTGCACGATGTGTAAAGCCTGGTTCTATACATTTTTGGGAAAGGAGAAGTGAACACCCTTTTTATTTTTATTTATTTTTTTAACATTTCAGTACACCTATATCCTGTGAGGAGGTTTCCCATGTGTTATATTTTTGCATCCTCACAAACGCCTTGTGAGATTAAATTATTCCCATTTTTCAGATTAGAAACTTGAGGCTCCCGCAGGTTAAGAAACTTGCACATGGTCATGCAACCAGAGGGTTGCAGAACTAAGAATGAAACATTTTGCAAAGCCCAAAGTTCCTGTTCTTTCCTCTCACCATAGTGTTCTCTGAAGTTCCTTGTCCTTGAGGAGCTTACATTGTGGTTGGAGAAACCGAACATAAGGAAGCACATCATGACAATATCGAAGAGTTAAAAAGAGGCATGTACAGTGTGCCTTGGGCATATAATGGATGGGGAAGTTTGTTCCGGTGCAGAGGAGAGATGAGCGGCGATTGGGAAGAAGGCTGGCGAAGCCTTACAAAGGTGAGGGTAGATATTTAAGCTGGGCCTGGGACATGGAATTTGCCAGGTTGGATGAGGGTGGGGATAATTCTTAAAGGTCATCACATAGTTTGGCTACTAGGCTTGTAAAGCTAAGCTGTGGGCTACGGCAGAAGCAGATTAGAGTTAGAGAATGGGTAAAGGCTTCCAGAAAAGGCAGAGGCAGGTAGTTACGAGGGGAGGCACACAGCCAGAGTTGGGAGCTGAGATTTGAGGCCGAATGAATGCAACTATGAGGTCAGTTGACCATGGAGAAATAAACCGACTACTGTGACTTTCTAAAGCTGAAGTGGAAGAAGTTTCGTGAATCTAGCCAAGGAAGGTGATGACAGAAAGAGGGGATGAAAACCTGGTGATACTGGTGGTTTGAAAAGGGAATGAGGTGTGTGTGGAGTGTGGGTGGGGAAGCGAGGTGAAAGGTGGCGGGGAGGTTGGCTGCTTGAATCTCGCTGTTTGGCACCCGCTCTTCCTCCTCCACCATGGAAAGGCAGATGGAGGGAAAGGAGCCTGTGGGTTGGCCTCCCTTTGTTCTCTGAGTCCTGACTTGTGGTTTCGATGTAAGATCAGAGCCCTGGAAATTAGGCCCGAAGGACAAGCAGGTACCATCAGGGTAACTGGAATGATGAACTATTGGCAGCACTTCAATGTCATTGGCTTTTCACCCTGACACACCACTGCTCCTGTGTAAAACATCAGACCCTCTGCCTGGTGCGGCCTGATTTGGCCTTTGGACCCCACAAGCTCTTAGATGCCGGGCCCCCTGGCTTCAGGCTCAATGGAGGGAGCATGAAGCTGATTGCACCCCAGTGACCTCAGGAGATGGTCGGTCTGGGCCCTCTCCCTGTGGCCTCCTCGCTCGGCTCCCCTCCACAGCACCGCGCAGAGAAGCAGAGGGCTGAGCACTGGAGGAAGGCAGTCTCCAGCAGCTCCTTCCATCGCACAGCTTCACGAAGGGCAGAGAAGTATGTCTCTGAGAAAGGCCAGGAGCACAGGGGAGCGAGCTCAGGTAGTAAGCAGACGCATTAGTCTAATTGCTCTTCTAAAATTAATGGGGCCTTTTATCTCTGAAGAACACTTTTAAGCACTCATGTGATTTGGGAACAGAAGTGCGGGTCAGAGGGGAGCCTGGCTCCCCTTTAGACACAATCCCTCATTTGGTAAAACACTCTCTCCCTTCCTTTCTTTCTCTCTTACCTGCAGATCAACGGATTATGGCACCACCTATGAAAAGCTGAATGACAAAGTGGGTTTGAAGACTGTCCTCAGTTACCTCTACGTCAATCCCACCAACAAAAAGAAGGTAAGAGGAGGGGTCAGTGGGTCCCAAGCACTCCCTGCAGGGTAGCAGGGCTGCCTGGGGCCAGGAGTTAAGAAACAAACCAGTAGCCATGGAATCACTTATAGACGGTCTGTTTTACATGCCAAGAACATCACAGACACTGTTGGTAATTCTTAGAACTGCCTTGATAGTAGTGGTAGTAATAATAATAAAAGAACAAGAACAACAGTAAAACTACATACTATGTAAGGGGTTCCTCTGTGCCAGGAAAGGTGCTAAGTGCTTCACACACCTTATCTCATTTATCCTCACAGTGAATCTATGGGGTAGAAATTATTATTGCCCCATTTTACAGATGAAGAAACAGAAGCTCAGAGAGATTATGTAGCTTTCTAGCCTGAAGTCAGACAGTGGAAAGTAACAGATTTGGGATCTGAGTATGGATCTGCTTGACTCCCTGGTTGAGTCCTTCTGCAGCCTCCCTCTTGCTGGTCTATTTTCAGAGAGCTCCTTATAAACAGGGAGTCCCTTTTTGCCAAGGGAGGGATAAGCAGCCTCTGGATTCTTCAACTTGGATCCAGAGCTGCGTCTGAGGCACAGGAGAGCAGATCTGGCTCCGCCGGCTCCTCTGCTTCTCTGTCTTTCCAGTTAACTAACCGCCAGGACATGGATGAAATCATATAAGGTCAGCCCTTGGTCGTGGAGACCTGCTGGGAGAAGGGCACCTGGATTCCATGGAAGGTGGACTGTTTTAGAAAATGAATACTGTACAGTATATTGACTTCGGGGAGAGGTGATCTTTCCCCAACTAGGAAGGCACTGCTGTTTAGAAGCTGAGGCAGGCCTGGCCCCAGAAAACACAACAGATGTATAAAAGGCCGTTTCCATGTTTCTAAAAGGCTGACAATGGCACTCCCAAGCTCTTCTCTTGCAATTTGACTTGCATTCCCTGATGGTCTTGCAGACCTTTCCTTCAGTAAGTTAAGCTCAAGGGTGAGCTTCAACCCATTGTAGAAGTCTCTGATCTCTGATTCCAGCTTGGTGGAGTCCAAGCTGTGGCTTGGAATGGTTGTTGTTTATGCTGCTCGCAGCTCTGCTGCTCGTACTTAGCATCGTAACTCACAGCCTCACCCATTTTCCTCGCTCCCACCTCCACTTCCCCTAAACATCCTCAGCAAAGGGAGGAAGCAGAATCGGTGACTCCTGGTTCAGCATTGGTGATTGATGCCCAAGACCTGAGACCTGAGACCTCCCCAGACCTGAGATGGTGCCAAAGTGTCACCAACCAAGTGCCCAAACCCTGATAATCAGGACAGCTGTTTAGGCACCTGTGACTGGTTTTAGCTGAGGAGTTTCTCTTTTCTTTGTCCCAGAGGGTTGTCATTTTCACATTTTTCAGTATTGTTATTTGACTTATTGAATATTAGAGCTGGAAGGGATCATAGATTTTGTCTATACAAGCAGTTATTGATAGTTTTTGAACTACAACTCTTGCAAATGTGATAAAAGCTCTAGACCTCGTCTCTAGAAACATGTCCCCTCACACAAAATTTTGAAAACAATTTTAAGGTGTTCATGAGCACCTAGAATTCCACCCATGGAGCCAAGATGTCCATGGAGTCTCGGTTAAGAATCCTTCATCTATACCAATAGCCTCGTTTAACAGATGAGAAGATTGAAACCAAAAATTCCCACATAGCCAGGCAAGAAAAGGAACCAGGGATAGACCCTGGGACTCTTGAGTCTCAGTCCAGTTTTCTTTGCTTCAGACTACACTTTGCACCTTTTCCCCCCCTGCAATCACAGCCTACGGATTCAAAATTGATGGTTTAGTTCTGAGTTGGAAGCTTGGGGCAGTTGCTTTGTGACCTGGAATTAAAGCTTGTTGCCACATCCAAGATGGCACGTGATAAAACTTGACTGTATCGAGTCAGCGAGGATCTATCTCAGTTCTTCCTCTGCCCTTCTCCCTTTAGTAAGAGAGAAGCTGAGGCCCACAGAAGACAAATGTCCCACCCATTTCACTCAGCTGGTTAGTGGCAGCATAGGCAGTTGGTCTCATGACTCCCAGTGTAAAGCTCCTCCCATCCCACAGAAGGGACTTGGGGTCAGATGGAATGACAGTGGGTGTATGCACTCTGTGAAAAGCAGGAAGTGGGTATTTGACACTTGGCAGGTGCCCTCAGTGTTGATCTCTGCCCTACATCTGGACAGCAACAGAATTAATCATATTTTCACATAGGCGATAGACCAGCTGTCTTCGTAAGGATTTTCCCAAGTGGCATGTGAAGGGTTACACTGTTTGCATCCATTTTGGTGGTCATTTGTCATGTGCATTTCCTGTTGCACTCTTACGTATAACCACATCTCTTTTGGTCTTTTGCTGTTTTTCTCTACTCCTGACTGTTTTAACTTGCCTTAGCACAACCTAGAGGTGCTTACAAGTGTGAGAGACAAAAGGCAGGTTAAGACAGATGCTGAGGGTTGGAAGGAATAGCAGCTGGGATTCGGAGATTACTGGTGCAGAAATGCCACCTCTATTTCTCCTTCCCACAGGTGACATTCAGACCACGGGCTCCCTGGAGGAATTTCTCATAGGAAGCATTCCCCAGTTAACAAAAGTTAGGCCTATTTTTTCTATCTTCTCTGAAAAACACCACCAAAGCACAGTTAGCTTCCACCTAAGAGGCACAGCCACCCAGAAAGTGAAAAGTTCAGACATTGTCATCACTCAGATTGGGGAAAGGACAGGCTAATGCCAGGGAATTTTTTTTTTTTTTGAAAATAGCAATAGAAATTAATTTCATAAGGAGACTGTGTGATCCTGAAGTGCTTCTGAATCCAAGGAAAGATGAAATTAGATTCTGTTTCATTTTGCTTTTAAGTGTTTTCACTTGTATTCTGAACCTCTAGATACTGAAGATGCACAAATATTCTACGTGGTGACTTTTTCTTAACCAGAATATTCAGTTTACCAGACCTACCCTTCTCTAGCCACTCAGGCAAAATGACAGTTAGGAATAAATGAAAATACTCTTATTTGTTTCTTTATTGGTCTAGTACTCTGGGTCACTTTGACCTTGTAATGAAACTTTGTTTTTAAGTTTCCTTCTTAACTATGTCTTGACATTTAAAGCTGTGGTCATCTGGATTCTCATCTCAGCTTGAATTAAGCAAGATTCTTTCTATTTTCTCAGCACCCAAATTAGCAGTAGCTGCCCATGTTCATTGACCAGCTAATGGCAGTAGTCTCCAGCAGATTTTTCAGTTAATCTTGTGGAAACACTTGCTTTTCACCTAATGAGTTATTTATTTAACAGATGGCTACTGCTTTCATTGGCGCCTGTGAGTACATCAGAGATCTGTTGCCCCTGGCAAAACAGTAAATTGTGCTTGTATTTATATAGTTCTTCCCAAAGCTCATTGTTGATTTTTTAACACTTTTTTGACAACATAAAGTCTCCAAATGCAGATAAGCCATTAGGTTGAAAGTAGAAGTGTTAACATGTGTATAGTCTCCTTCTACTAGGAATAATCTTAATTAGCATTAATTGAGCACCTACTATACTAAACTTCCTTTTAGGAGCTTTGTCTGTATAATCTCCAGTCCTTCCAGTCACTTTAGAAGGCGGGCAAGATAAGGAAATAGACTCTATGTAAATTACCCCAAGGCTGTATTACCTGTGAGTGGTGGATCTACAATGGCCTTTCCATTGGTTTTATTTGAGGGACAAATTAGGATACATCTAGCAATGCTGGACTCCCTTAAGGAAGTTGACGTTGGGGCTAGTAATATCTACTAGTCTTTCTCTAAATGAAAGTATTGATATAAAATGCTGGGAGCTACTCCCATTGAAGTTGTTCTAGACCGTTCTATGATGTGGGGGCATCAGCATTATTTTAATGACCTTGACCTGCCCTGGCTATATTTGATGTGAATTCTACATCCCTCGCTGTTTCTCTGGCCATTGGCCAGTTAGCTTATTGCCTGGGTGATGTCTGAGACTGGCACTTTGAACATGAAGAGCAGTGTGTTAGTTCTGGAAGCAGGTGTGTGTGAGGTTGCCCCCTGGAGAACGGCTCTGCTATGGTGTGGTCTGAGCTCCAGCTCACAGCTTCTCCTTCCCTTGGCAGCAGATAAACATCCCTGGGTTCCTAGAACTCATTACTGTCGGCTGAGTCTTGTCCTCAGACCCATGCAGAATGGCACATGCCAAAGTCAAACTTGCGTTTAACAGAGCTGTGCTTTGTCCACTACAAATGGGTTGAAGACTTTCTACTTTAACAAGAGAAGGGCTTGGCTCCTGTGGATGTCTATTTGAGAACAAATCTTTGAGCAGATAGGGAAATGCAGGCATGCTATGGCCTAACTGCTCTGGCTCAAAAGTGGCTGCCACTTGCAGATTTGGAAACTGTTTTGGAAATGGCGGAAAGCACAGGAAGGTCTGACTGCCAGGGAATGTGACCAAATTACCGCAGAGTAGAGATGCCTGTGCCTCTCTGTGTGTGTGTATGTGTGTGTGTGTGTGCGTAGGGAGGACTGTAAGGTCTGACATCAGAATAGGGTAATAACTTCATTCTGTTGAGCTCCTCATAAGTTGTGGGCACTGGGCTAAGTTCATTTCTACGCTCTAGTCTAAGTTTCTCTATTAATCCCCTCAGCCTCATAGTTTTATCCCCGTTTGACAGGTGAGGAAACCGATGCTCCAGCAGGTGAGCCACGTGCTTTTTGTAAAGTAGCTAGTCAAGGGGGTCCAGGGTCCCCATTCACCTCTGTCTGCCCACAAGGGCTGTGCTGTGTCATGTGATCCTGCTACAGGTTGGCTGCCCCTGGCACAGGTATAAAGACCAGCTACATCATCACTCTATTACTAGTAACTCTATTGCTTGGGGTTTCTGCCCATTAGTATTAGGGGATTAGCATTTTCTTGGCGGAGGAGGGGAGTGTTATATCCTCCTTTCCCAATTGATTTACCAGTGAGAAGAATAATTACTTCCAGGCTACCCTGCAAAAATAGAGTGGGAATTACCAGTCAGATTTTCCGATGAGTGAGCTGCCTCTGTCAAGCTGTTAAAGAAGCATTGTGTGTGTGGTCGGATGTTGGTTATGCCCGTGTCCTTCTCTTAATACAGCAACGTAACCCTGAGCTCACTTTAATACCCTGGAAATCTCTAAACAAAACAAACAGAATTTTACAATATTGGATCTCTGCTTTCCCTAACCATGTCTCCCAAGGTTGTTGGAGGGTCAGGGAAAGTAAGCTCTATGGTAATACACTTTCAATTCACAGATATTAAAATCTCTCACACTAAAGCAAAGCAAAAGAAAAAAAAAAAGAGTGTGGAAAGATAATTTTAGGCTGTTAAGCAATCTGTTAAATGTCTACCTCTGTGCAAAGTATTTTGGAGGGGAGGTTCCTGTTTTTAGAAATGTGCAATCTACCTGACCAGATAAGATGCACACAGAAAACAATTGCATGCATAGACCTGGGGTCTCAAACTCAAATGCATGCAAGGGCCATGTAGGTAATACCAATGAGTGATGTGGGCCAGGTGGGGAGTGTGGCTGTCCCTCTGTAAAGGATTTTCCAGTAATCAGCTCCGTATGACTGTTGTCATGTGAGAATGAGGGCCCAGTGCAACAACATTGTCATCATTTTTTGATTTTCTTATGATATTTTTTCTCTACATATTTTTATATGAAACTTCTATATTTTGAAATGTTTTAGATAGGCTAGGATGTAGAGTTCAGGGTATGGGGGCTGGCAGACTGTCCCAAATCTACTTCAATCCCTTGTATCCAACTGGCGTCATGTGCCATATTCTGAGTAGTAAGTCAGTCTCCAGGTGAAAAGTTAATATTTGCAAAATGGTCTTTTGGGCCACAGGATAAGGATGACACTTAGTAACTGCTGTTGCTGGGGGCTTGCTCTGAGGCCTTTCTGTCTGTGTAAGAGATAAACCAAGTTGAGCATGTCTTGCAAAGACCTCCCTTTAACTCATAGGAGTCACATAGTAGGTCCTGCAAGGCAAAGGGACCTTTTGTATCATTTAGGGGTGAGACCACTAGAGCAGGAGTAGGAGGCAGACATTTGCTTTCTGGCCCTGGTTCTACCCCTGAGTAGCTGAGTGTTCTTAAACAAACCAGCTCCACTCAGAGTCTCCATTTCCCTGTTTGTATAATGGCAAGGTTAGGTCCTCCCTTTTTGAGGTTCCTTCTGGTTCAAGTTGCCAGCATTTGGCCAGTGCCTCTCAGAGGGCTACATGGGGATAAGTGACAATCCATGGACTTTGGGCTCAATGAATAGCCAATTGGCTAATCCTTGGAAGACGTGATCCCCATAGCTCTTGGTTCTATGGCCACATGTTGGCCAGCTTAGCCCTCCCATGCAGGCCAGCTTTTCTGAAGTTACACTTCCTTGATCAGAAGGTAGGGGGTTCCCTTTAACCCACTGACTCTGCTGGTAGAACTCAGAGCAGCAGCATCCTTGATGGCATGATTGAGGGGTTCCATCAGCATGAGCTGATGCAACTTCACATGAGCATCACTGTCCTTGTCTAGGCATGCATAGCCCTCTTCCTGCAGGAAAATGAGCTAGAGATGCTGTCTGAATCTGTTCTGGCATCCCAGAGGCGAGGACACCAAGTATCGCAATAGCAAGGAGCGGAGCAGCTCTGCTGCACCACACTTCCTCCTGCATGGCCACGTACTTGCTGCAGCCTCAACCGGGCATCTCATGTCTCTGGGCCCTGCTTTCTCCCTTCAGAAAATGTGCTTAGTAGGCTATGTATTAAAGAGCAAGTAAGAGAAGTTCCTCTTAGTGCTAATGTCCATTTCTGTTTCCAAAGGTAACAAGTGTGTATGATAATAAAAATAATAATAATAATAATAATAATAATAAGAAGAAGAAGAAGAAGAAGAAGAAGAAACAGCTGGCATTTTTTGAAAGTTTACTATGTGCCAAAAATTATTCTAACTGCTTTCATGAATTAACTCATTTGCTACTTCACCAACAAACCTTTAATGTTGGTACTGTTGTTATTCCATTTGTAGATGATGAAAGTTTGGCAACAAGAGATAGTGACTTGCTCAAAATTTTCATTACTGATGGTCATTTACCTTGGTCTAATGTGCTCATCTAACTCACTTTTGCTCATATTTAATTCTTAGACTCACTGCATGTTGGGGCTAAAAGGGGCCCCAGAGACTGTCCATGCAGGCCCTCATTTAACAGAGGAGGCCACTTGAGGACTTGCCCAAGGTCACGAAGTCATTTGCAGCAGAGCCGGGGCTGAAACTGTGTCTACTGATGCCTGGTCCAGCCTTCTCTGCCAAGCCCCCAGGCTGTTGACAGCTGGAGCACAGGTCTGATGGAGAACCATGACTGGGTACAGGGGTGAATGCAAGTAGGGAGTGGTTGGGAATATGTACTCCCCACCCATCTCACTGAATGTGTCTTATATCTGTAGGGTTCATACAAACATCCATAACTTCTCAGTTCTCTGGTCTCAAAGCCAAAAGGATATGCAGCTGGAATACCATTTCAAATGAACCTGGATTAGAAACCAAGGGCCTGGGATCGAAACTGCCTCTTGTACATGTTGGAAGCACAGAATGGTTGAGTAGCATGCCTGAGCCCAAATGGCTATCAAAGAACCAAGAGGCTGGGTCCCCTGGGGAAGAGATGTTGGAGAAGGAATCGGATTTCTGGTGTAGGCCTTTCTCTTAATCATCTGTGAGGCATTTAGAAAGTCATTTAAATTCTGTGAGCCTCTGTTTCTTAATCTGTAAAATGGAGATAAAAGATCATTTACCTATCCCCTCCTTTTGGGAGCACAATTAGAATAAGATGAGAAAAAGTAAAAATTAGATGAGAATAATATTGCTTTGGAGGAAATAAACTACAGAAAGGGAGGGGAAGATTGTGACTACTCAGATGGAGCTGACATGATCACAGACTGGAATCTGGGCTCCCTGGCTATGCCCCTACTGCTGACCACAGGGGCTGCCTGGCCTCCCCTGCTGGGCTTCCTGCTTCTTGACTTCCTTGGGGAGGAAGCAGCTCCCAGACCCTGGGGTTTTTAAGAGCCTCACATCCTGCCCTGTTCGGGAGACACGCTGCCCCCTTCTTTTTTCCAGTCTTTTCCCCTGTGTCTTAAAACCAAACCTGCTGACTGCCTGAGAGAGATTGATTTTTCTACTGATGGAGAGAAATGGTCCCAGTCTTGTTAATTCACAACCACCTTGTTTTTCTTGCCTCATAAATTAACAGTTACCAAGGGGGCTAGAGCAGTGTTTTGGGAGATGCATTTAGGGGAAAAATGTGTGAAAGGAAGGAGGGAAAAAAGAAAAGAATAGAACTTGGACCAAACCTCCCTCATTTACTGATTCCAAGTCCAAACCTTTTTCTTCTTGGTATGTCCAGAAAGAGAACCAGAAAGTAACCCCTCCAAGAGAAAAGGTATCAGACTTCATCAGGGGCTGAGAAATCAGAGTAAAGGAAAGCTAAGAAATCAGAAGAGAGGTGGATCACTGAGGGGAAAGACACTGGTTTATAAGTTCCCATCTGCCTTTGCCAGTGCGACCCAGTGAGTGGATACAAAGTGTGGTTCAATTCAAACCAATAACTTAAAGGAAAAGGAATCTGGAGTAATTCTTGGAAATTCACTCTTTAGTCACAAACTCCCTTTCTCAGCAAATATATGTATGTGGTTCCCTGTATAAATTACTGCAATGGGATCTAGCCAAGAATTTATTTAAAGGCTCATTAAAATGATTACTAGTTTTTTCTTTTGCATTTTATTCAAAAATGGGAAGAATATAAACCTATAGCCTGGCTTCTCTCCAAAGTGCCCTTTGGGGTTTGCATCAAGTCTATCATTTTTTTTTTAATAAAGATATGATTTGCAGTAAGAATATCCAGGCATTTAAGAGAAATAATAAAAACTAGCCACTTACTGCACTTCTTAGTGGCTTATGTTTGCCTAACCTATTTTTTTAATTTGATTTTTATTGGTTTTGGGTTTGTGTATATGTGTGTATGTATATGTGCATCTGTGTGGGTATAGAGGATGTTCAACAAAGAGCATTATGAAAACTTCCGAGTTAAGAAAAAAGAAAAAAATATCCCTGTTTCTCTTCTGGGCAAAATCTGGTTTGGAATGAACTAAGGATTAAAGGAATCCTGTGTTTCTGGATGGTCACATGAGTTGCTGGTTCTGTTTTGCTGCCCGGCTCATCCAGGGACCCTGGTTGACTACCATGGTTGCTCAGTCAAACGTCTGAGGAGGGATCCCATTCGGGGGTGGATGGCACCTCAGGGGAGAGCCTAAGGCAGAACCAGTAATAGGAGCAGAAAGACCAAGGTTCCAAACCAAAGGAGAGGGCATTAAACTGCAGCATGAGCGAGTCAGGCTGGGTAAGAGAAAATCAGAACATGAGGGAGATTTATGGGGGCTTCTAAACCAGGCCTGGATGACCAATGGAGATCATGGGAATTTTACACTTCGAAGGTCTTTAAAAAAGAAGACCATTTGTCCCAGTCTGAAAGAGTTAATACAGCATGAAGCTCGAAGAATGATGTCACCCTGTGGCTTGTTCAGAGTTGGTGAGAGGTAGAGGCAAAAATGGGGCAGGCTTTGGAAGAAAGCTTGGGATATGGAGAAGGAGGGAATAGACAGGACAGTCAGATGGGGGAATGAGGGTATGGCGGTTTTAACAGGGGTATTGGGTTTAGCAGTTGCAGGTCAGGAGAAAGATAGGGTGGGACAAGATATCGTAGACCCCCAAAAGCTCAGGGGTGGAGTTAGGACTCAGTGCAGAAGGGCATGGGGAGCCATAGCAGGCTTCTGAGCAGGGGGCTGACGGCATGAAGGCTGTGTGTAAGGAAGGCTGACAGAGCCTCTTGGGTTCATGAGGTGCCTTGTTAAGCATCCCACTCCAACTTTCCTTCCCTGCCCTGCCCTCACCAGACCTTGTGGGTGTGTTTTCTGAGTATCAGAGGCTGAGCAATTTTAGCAAAGAGCTTGGGAAGGCAGAGTGATGTGTTCTTCCTAATGTTCTGATGCAGTTCTATAGCAAATGGATCTCACTGCCCCTGAGGTAGAGATATCTGTAACAAAAACAACCACCACCACCAGAAGAAATGACTCTATTTTTTCCTTCCTGGGTGAGCACAACCAAGCAGAGAGATTGCTACTGGCATGCACGCCTCACCCCCGGCCCGTCCCCCCATTACCAAGCCAAGGTCAGAATGACAGACGTCAGCGCTCAGCACACACTCTGCTGGTGAGCATGTTCGGGTAAGGAGGGGGCGAGCGTCCTGGGATCCTCGGGTCTGCCAAATGGCTCTGGGGCAGGTTTGGAGCAAGCAAGTCCCTGTCCCTGCACATTGGGGTCTGAGCTGGCAGTGCAGAGTGAGACAGTGACCGCAGTGACAAATGGAGACCTAGCTCAGTGCTGGCAGCCCCATGTGGAGGGCCCCCGGGAGCAGATGCAGATACTCAGCCCTGTCATTCCATGGCACGAGTCTAACTCTGAGAAATGACTCGGGCTGTCTTATGATGACCAAACAGAGGAACAAAATGAGCCAGAGAGGATGGAGGTGCGAGAGATGCACATGAGTATCTCTGGCTGCCAGCGATGGGAAAAGGTGCGGTTAAGTTTAGAAACTTGCCGGCTATTCCTGGTTCCTCCCTAGTGCCCAGCAAGGCCGTCTGATGTGGAGGGAAGAGCTTCATAGCATAGCCCATGCCTCACTGGCTGTGTGACCTTGAATATATTATTTAATTTCTCTAAGTCTTAGTTTTCTCATCTGTAAATGGGGCTCACAATAGTATTTAAAAAAAAATTAAGAATTAAATAACAATATATATAGAATGCACAGAGAAGGTGCTCAACAATGCGTCTTTCTCCCCTCCCTATTAAATGAACCTCTCTTTGGCTGTCCCCTCTGCTCAATGATACTTCCCAGTTCCCAGGGACCCCATGTCCACTATATATCCATATATCCATAGCTGACTTTTCTGTCCCGGGAAAAGGAATCTATCCCCCTCAAACTAGTGTTAGATAAAGTCCTTTCAACTTCCAAAACACAAAGTTGCTTTCTCTGCATCTTTTCTGTTTCTTCCTCTATCCAGCCACCTACCTTGTGTGCCTTCTTACTGATCCATGGATTGCTTCTAGCTCACTTAATGAAGTCTAAATTTAAAATGATAGCTGCCAGCCATGGGCAGTGTGTGCAAAGCAAGTTTCCACCCATTAACACCCAAGCTCCATTAAGCAGATAGAGCTGGTGGAACAGGGATTCATGTCCAGGTCTTTCTGGTTTCAGAGCCCCAGACAGCTTCTCCAGCATTGGACCCCCACAAAACACCACCTCCATTTGTGCAGAGGCACATCCAGATTCATTGCTCCCTCTCGATGGTGTACAGGTTATCCTTCTCAACACTACACATTTGTGGATCTCCTTGCTTGTGGAGGACATGTGCCAGGCCCAGGAAATATGTAGGCACTTCAGTCCTGGACCTCACACCAGCAGATGCTGTATTTAGGTGGAACTCTCATTTGGGAGTGAGAGCCAGGAGAGGAGCCGATGGCCCAAGAACTCAGAGACTGCAGTTATGGCAGCAGCTGCTAGACTAGATATCAGGACCAGGTTCTAGGTCTGGCTTGGGCATTATAAAAAAAAAATGCTAACATTTATTGAACACTTACTGTGTGCCATGCTAATGATTTTACATGAACAGTTTTCTCACACACAAAAATATATAAGATAAATACTGTTATTATCCCCATTTTAAGAGAAAGGGGAGGAGGAGAAAGAGAGTGTGACTGAAGGTGCTTGGGGGCAGGGGAGTGTACCCTGAGGCAAACAGACTAGGTGGTCCCAGCTGGGGAGTCGCCAAGCCAGATTTTCAACCCAGATTGTCCAACTTCAAATCATAAGCTCTTACTATGGTGTCTTATTGGCCTCTCTTGGCTTAGATAGGCACCATGACCTTGGAGAACCTCTCTTTACATATCTAAAAAAGGAGTATAGATAGGCAGAAGGATGTGTTTCCTTCTAGTCCAACAATGCTGTGGTCCCGTGCTGAGACGTTATGAGAAATGTTCCCTGCTGACAGGAGAAGTCAGAGGAGCACAGGGTTGCTGAGTTTTCTTAAGCAGAGGACAAACAATAGACTGGGGTCCGTGGGGGCAGTAAATAGCCTGTGGAAAATGCCTTAGCATTCAATAATTCACAAGAATAAGCAGCAGGACCAACCTATGGCATTCTCACTTGGGAGCCCCTACAGGGCGAGGGCTGACTGGGTTCCCGAGGGTCTCTTTCCACTTGGGCAAGAAGCCACTTTGTGCAGATCTTGGCTTTACCTCTTAGCAGCTGGTGGCTTGGGCATATTATTAAATATTTCAAAGTTTCTGTTTCCTTGTCTGTGTAATCAGGATAGTACTAGTACCCACTCCATAGGCTGATAGGAAGATTAAATGAGAAATGTATGCAAATGCTTAGCCAGTGCCCAATCGCTGGTACCCAGTTAGTAAATACTATTTATTATTACTTGTATCATCATCCTAATCTCAGGACAACTGGCCCCTAAGAACAGGGGGTAGTTCCATGTTGGATCTGCCCATTTATGAATAGACACTCCGCCTGGCTGGGCACTCACGGCCCTCTCTCAGGCCCTGGTTTGGAGAAACATGGAGCAGATCTGTTATTCAAAGATTGTCTTGTATAAGCTTCTCATTAAACTTATGAAGAAACTGAGTCCCAGTGGGAGGAGTCACTTATTCAAAGTTACACGGCTGTTTAATGGCAGAACTATCGTTTTGGAAATCAGATTTCTGGCTTCAAGCCCAGTGTTCTTCCTATTAGATTACACAGAAAGACACTGCACAATGCAGGTAGACCTGGACATACAGGTGGCTAAGGAGGAAGGACTCTGACAACTAGGAGCTTTGAGATGCTCGTTGTCTTTATCCAGTAAACCTAGAGTTTCCAGGGCACTGGAATTAGAAGAGACCAGGCCAACCTTTCAGACCAGGGTGACTCTGCTGGGGAATCTGCCCAAGGGCGTGTGGCCACGGATAAGGTTCTCAAGGCCATGTTGGACCCAGAGCAGCCAAAGGCAGCAAAATCAGAGGAGAATCTGAGTCAAGGTTGAACAAGGAGAGAAAAGGCCCAACTTGGAGAAGGTCTGATAAAGTCTCAAGGGTAAGAAAAGGCCCTAAACAGGAAGACCAGGCAGAAGGGAAGATACCTGGAAGACGGGGACCAGGTCAGCCAAAGAGTGCAGGGCAGGCCTGGGCATGGGGTTCCAGGCTGAGACTGTGAGGTTATTGGAAGCCTATTTTTATAGGGTTCCTTTTGCTTGTTGGGGAGATGGTAGCAGGAGAAGCACTTGACTGATTAAAGCTGTCAGGCCAGGCCAGACAAGGAAGACAGTCACATAAGAAGAGTAACAGAGAGATAGGATGCAATTATCCAAAGTGGTCTTTGGCCTGAACCTCGAATCTTCAATCATGCTGGGGAAGGCAGTGACAGCATATATATGCATGGAAGATTTCCTGACTCTACTCTGGACCTCTTGAGAGGAGTCGATGTCAGAGCAGAATCTTAGCACTCAGGTTAGCTCCGGCAACGTCTTGGAATAATAAACTGCTGGCTTCCTGGTCTCAACCGCCCCGCCTTGATCCCAAATCACAGAGCATCAGCATTCGATAGCTCAGAGGAGACCAGCCTCACGGACTCAAGTTTGTAAAAGTTATTTCTCTGGGAAGATTTCCTCAGCATTAATATAAACAGCATTAATATAAACATTAGTATAAACTCCAGGCTGTCTGGAGAACCTGTCTTACCTCAGCTGGACCCTAAACCAATTGTGAATGGTTTAAAGGACTCCATGTCACCTTCTTCTCTTAAGCGGCTACAAAGCTTGTTTCTCTTTAGTCTCACGACTGCTTGCATATAAACTCATGAATGCTCAGTGTACCCTGAAGTCTTAGGGAAGGTTCTTGAAGCTTGGACCATTGACCTCTGGAAGTGAGGGAGAAGTGGTGAGGAAGCAGGCCGTTACCCCAAGCATCCTCTCAAAAGATGATACAGTCAGAACTTTTCACTTAATTTTAGGAATCACCACTTTGATCATGCCAATCCTTACTCAGAAACTTTCAAGAGACCCCCAGTGTCCATGGGAGAAAATCTATACATTTGTGTGGTATAGTATGCGGTTTCGTGCTTACCTGTCCAGCTTTCTCTTTGCCCTGCTCAGTAGTATCAGTTCTGTGACCTTGGACAAGTTTTAAATGCTCCAAACCTCAGGCCATTATCCATAAAATGGGAATCATAATACCTGCTTATCTCAGTTGGGATGCTTTGGCTCTACAAGGTGCAGAAAACTCTGCCTTAACTGGCTGAAGCATGGGAAATATATTACTTCATTAGCTCTGTGACATCATTGAGGACCAAGTTCTTTCCATTTTTCCACTCTGCCATCTAGACTGTTGGTCTTTGTCTTCAGGCTAATTTCCTCATAATGGATAACCAGATGCTTGCAGAGTTTGTAGCATCACATCCAGACATGAAAATGTCCAGAAGAAAAATAGAAGATGCTACATTTTCAGAATCAGGGGTCTGTTTCCAAAAGTGAACAGCTCCCAGCATTGCATCCCGCATGCATGCCTATGCCAGGGCTGGGCCGACTGTGGGAACCAGTGTGGGGCCCAGCCTTCTCCAAGCACACGCCCACACAGAGGGGGGTACCTCAATAGAATATGGATTCTGTTAGGAAGGAAGAAGGAGAGGCGTTGATGGATGCTTTATAGGCAACCAACAATGCCTGCCATGCTGCCTCATAGGGGCCTTTTGAGAATCAAATGAGATAAGCTACGTGCGTCAAGTAAATGTTAGCATGTTTCCTGTTTACCATCTTTCCCGTATTTATGTCTTGGCTCTCACTATGTGCCTACTCCACCTACCAAAATCTTACTCCTGTTTCAAAGTTCATTGTAATTCTTCTTTCTTCTGTGAAGTTTTCCCTGATACCCCAGTATCTCATCCCCATTTTTCACCCCAGATAGAACTTCTGCCCCTAATTCTTGAAACTCTATAGCAGGTCTATGGATTGACTGCATCAGATAACCTGAGGAAACTTGAAAAATGTTGAATTCCAGACTTCACGTACATCCTGGAGATGTGATTCTGTAGGTCTGGAGAGTTTTGGGGATATGTATTAGACAAAAAAATCTCCTAGGCATCCCTTATGTATAGCCAGGTTTAGAAGTCATTTCTGAGACTTAACATCTGGGCTTCATTATCTACTACAAAGAGAGTGGATAGCTTTTCAAGTCCTGTCCCCAGCTGGAGAGCCGGCACCATATCTCATAAATTTTTGTGTCCCTGGGTGTTTCTTAACACACAGCCAGGCCACATTTATGTTATCAGTAGTTTTTAAAGCGTGTTTTCACTGAGTCTTTTGAGAGTGGGAAGATTTTTAAAAAAATTTCCAGACTTTTTCTAGATGTGCAGGTAAGTGTGCTCATTTCATCTGTACCTCTAGTATTCTAATACTCACAACCAAAAGAGGTTTACTGATTCATTCCTCTGCCACTGCCTCCCAAAGCAGATCTTCCTCCTCAAGCTCAGTTCCAGCTTTGCTGTCCGGCGTTTCTTTTCTCCTTAGAATTATAACCAATTTAGAAGGTCTGACTGTGTTTTCCTTTAAGATTGCAGAGGTGGAGAAGTCAAAATTGACTTAATCTCTGAAAACAGCCAAGGCTGGGAATGGGCACTTTTTGCACGATGCCTTTTTACCAGTAATGATCTTGGCAGCAAGTAGAGCGTTTCTAGTTGAGTTACAGGGACTGATGGAGATGCTGAGCAGAACAGTCCTCTGGGCCATGAGCATTCTCCAGTGGCTGTTGTGAGTGTTGGCTTGTTTTGGGCCCTGAGGGGGCTCTGAGGAATAGTAAATAATAGCCCTATCATGCTTGCTGTGTGCGGGGTCAGGGCTAAGTCTTTATATGCATCATATGATTAATCCTCACAACAGCCCTTTCACTCTTGTGAGTTAGGTGTGATTGTTATCCCCCTTTTGCTGCTGTGGAAACTGAGGCTGAAAGAGGTTGAGAAATCTGCCTCACTAAGAAGTTGGTGACCTAGGTTTTAAACTCAGGTTTGGTTGACTCCAAATTCCATACTCTGACCCACTCAGTCTACTGAGTTTGTGAAAGCATGCATCACTGCTTTCAAGGGGTTTGGAGTCAGTTTCATTGATGCTCAATTCTGGCTGCCCTTCAGGATTCCTGAAGGAGCTTTAAAACATAAACATGCCCACGCCTTACCTATGGGACTGTTTTAATAGATCTAGGGTAAAGATTAGTAATTTTTAAAGATTACTGGATTGGTAATTTATAAAGCTTTCTAGATGACTCTAATGTGCTTCCAGCATCAAGAACCACTGGTCTAGTTGGAGTGAAGAAACACTCATTCATCCATTGGATATTTTGGAGTGTGTCTTACATCCTGGGCCTTTGCTTTCACAGAGGCATGCCTAGGAGGGTGGAAAACGCTGTGGGTCACAGAGGAAGAAGGCACTGGTTCTACCTGGCAGGGCCAGAAAGGCTCAAAGTAAAGCTAATATTTAAGCTGAGCCAATACATCAGTAGGACTTTACTGAGGACTAATGGTGGGGGTGGGTTGGAGAGGGTTTTCTGGGCAGGAGGAATAACATGTGTGATGGCATAGACATGTGAGAGAGTAAGATGTGTTTAAGGATCCTGAAGAACTTTGGTGGGTGTGGGGTGAAAGCACATGGGAGGAGGTGGCAAAGGAGGAAAGAGAGGTGGTAAGGGTCTCCTGTATTGGGATAGGGAGGTTTTTTTTTTTTTTTCCTTAACAGAATAGGGAGTCATTGGATCAGATTCATGTCTTAGAAAGATCACTTAGAAAACAGGGTGGAGGATGGTGAGACTGACAACAGAGAGTCCAGTAGGACATTGTTTTATAAAAGCCAAAAGATTGGAAGCCACCTAAATGCTCAACCATGAAAAATTTATTAGCCAATTGAAATACATTAGTATGATGGTACACTATGTAGTGATTAAAGATTTTATTTGTTGATATGGAAAGCTATTCATTATATATAAGTACAAAAAAAACAAAACAGGTTTAGAATTGTATGTTTGAAATAAAGCAAGCCAAAAAAAGTGATTGACGTTATGCTCTAGGCAAGGGCATGGACTCCTGCAGTGGTGGAAGGAGGTGAGGAGGGGTTGAGTTTGAGGGGTCCTGGAGAGCTGGAATCAACCTAAGTTAGTGCTTACTTGGATGTTGGGATACAAAAGAAGATTTTAAGGGGATTCTCAGGATTTTGACTGAGTGACTGGGTAAATGAGTGCAGGTTGGGGATATTAATAAGACCATGAATTGACTACAGAGAAAGAACAGGTTTGGGGCAAAAGATAATCAGTTTAGTTGGGGGATCTTAAGTTTGACACCATGGGACAGCCAAGTAAGAAGGCTTTTAGGCAGTTGGATTTATGGGTCTAGAGCGTAGGAGACAGGCTTATGCTTAAGAGGCCACATAAGTCTTGGCAAACAAAGATAAATTCAACAATAAAGTCTGTTTGCGATTCTTGTTGTTGAACATAGGATCAAGCGCAAATAAACCCAGCTCACCATCAATTCAGCGAACATTTATTGAAAACTTATTCTGTGGTCAGCACGATGCCAGGCACTGGGATCACCAAGATGAATGAGACTTGGCCCAAGGAAACATATTATAATAGAGATATGTATCAAATGCTTTGGTAACACAGAGTAGGGAGCAATTAATGCTGCCGTGAGTGGTTAGAGGAAGATACAGAGCAGAGGTCACTTTTGACTAGACCTTAAAAGATGAGTTAGAGTTCGCCAAGTGGATCAGTGTTTTATGCATTGCTGTTGCAGTTGAATTTCACTTTAGAAATTAAGCATATTCCAGAAAAAGTGGGCATTAATTTAAATGCCAGGAAACTGAATATTAAATCCATTAGAAGAGTCTGCTATAAAATTCAAGAAGTTCCTTTCTAAGACAGTAACTAACACTGACTATGTGTTTTCTAAGCCAGTTAAAATTCTCTCTCAGGTCAGCTGAAAGCTCGTATCACCTGTATTTACCACAAGGCAGAGCAACATTGAATATCTGAGTCATAGTGGATCATGCCTGCGCTATGTTTTATGTTTTCCTCTAGTCCATTCTAGCCAAGTCAAGCTTAGGTCTTGGAAGGACAACTCTCCCCCTGAGCTCCAAGGCCCCACTCCGCATGGCTGCTTAATAGGAACGGGTGAATTAGTTCTTGCTTACCTCAAGGGGGCTTATTGAAGGTCACTTAGCAAAGTGGTAGCAGAATCTCTCTGCTGTTTTCACCTCGCCCCACCATTGGGCACTTTCAAATGATGCTTCCCCCCATGTTTGGCTGCTCTCCTTTGGCAGTGCTTGTATGTATCTTTACCTTTAATTACAAGGCACAGCAGTGAGTAGTGGTTCACATTCAGGTGCCAGTGGGGATGGAACCCAGCCAAGTAGTAGACGCTAGACCTGGTGAAGGATGAGTGATTGGTAGAACTTGGACTCCAGGCTTACCCTTTGATTTTGCTGTGTTTAATGTGTTTTCTGTACTTCTAGGGCTCTGTGCATGTGGACCCCATTCAAGCTCAACTCGCCTCTTTCTCCACTGTTGTTAGTACCTTAAATTTTGACTGGGAAATAAATACAGTACAGAGACCCAAACCTTCTCAAGCTGATATGGCTCTCAGTAGTTGGCAGGTAAATTTATAACTTGAGACTGGGCTGTGCTTTGATATCTTCCAATGGAATGGCCTTTATTGTTCAGGGGGGGATGTTTTTCAGGGAGAAGTGTTATGTGAGATAATTTGCTTTTATGCAGTCTCTACTCTGTTCAAAATCTGCTAGTGACTGCCCATTGCCTTCAGGATTCAGGCCAAACTCCATAGCGTGGGATTCAAGCTGCCCTGTAACCTGCAGTAGATATTTTCTCCTGCCTCATCGCACTTACTCTTCTACCATTATAGGATTCAGACTCTGTTTCCTCTCGCCTCCCTGGCAGCTCCTGTGCTTATGTTCACAGTGTCTTCTCGGAGTGCTCCTCCCCATTTTTCTTTCCACCTACTTGAATTCTAACCATCTTCAGGGTCCTATGCAGAAGTCAGCTCCTCCAAGAGGCCTTTACTGATGAATTTACTCAGTGTTTCCTCCCACATCGAGTGGCATTTCCACTTTGTGTATTATCTTTTAATGTTTCTACCTATAGAAACATGGCTAGTGTTTTTGGAGCAGACATTGAGTTTTTCCCATTCGTGTATCTGCCGTAGTGCCTGGTGCAACGTCTTAAATGCTCTCAGAACACGAGATTCTTGTTGCTGCCTTGGGCGGAAGCTAGGGTGTAGGTGTTGAAGGCAGTGCCAGGGTAGCTGGATCCCAGCCACCTGTCAATGGTTCTCAGTCTTTCTCTGGGCAAGGCCTATGGAAGGCTAACTAATGAAGAGGGCTTTTGCTTCAGGTTTTATCCCAGATTCCCAGATCCGCTTTCCTGGTCCAGATGGCACCTGAGCTTGGCTGCTCCATCCTGGACTCACCTTCTATATTCAACATTCTGCTGGCCTCTCCTGTCACTGCAACAGGACTAATGGCTTCCAGCAACAGGACTAATGGCTTCCAGCTGTGATAGCTTCTAGTCTTCCTCCAGCATCCTCTGCCAGAATCCAGAGCATAGCACCTTCTGCTGGAGGAACAGAGCTGAGTAAGGCGGACATTTATGGTGGAATTGATTGCTCCCTCCTTGGTGCTTTTACAGCATTCTCTTTGTCTTTGGTCCTAGCATATATCTCCTTGCATCTCTGGCATTTATGTCCCTGTCTCCCCTACTAAACATTGACTGCCTTAGGGCCAGAACCATGCATTATCTGTCCAGGCTTCCAGGTACCTAACACAGTGCTTGGCACTGGGTTGACATTCAGTTCAACTAAGCTGAAATCAATAAGCAATTACTAAGTGAGAATGGCCCAGAAAGTGCCCAGGCAAAGCAGATGAACCATCTGAACTCCATATTATGTTTCTGCTGCTACTTTTCCTAAAATCCTTAAGAGTGTCCCATTGGGCCTGATGTCCCTGCTTTACAGGGCATTTTCTGTCCGCTGGGTAGAAGTACCACTGGGGAAGAGGGACATCAAGACAAACCAAACTGTCTCCGAGGCTCTGTGAAGTGACTGCCTTCACCAAAAACCTACTCAAAAAACCAACTTCCTGCTGGGTTTCCACCCTGACCCTGTTCCAAAAAGTCCAAAGAGATGTGAACATGGATTTCTCTTGCTCCATAACACTTGGAGGGTAAAAGATAAACCACATTTTTTAAAATATTATTTTTTCTTATTGAAAAATGAAAAAAGTAATTGAGAGATTGAGTCTTTAATCATTAGACTTATTGATTCATTTCATATCAGTTATTCTTTCTGGCTCTCTCCCCCTTGGTTCATGTAAAAATGATGGATTATACACAATCCAGGGAAGAATGGGAATGTCTTTGACCTCATTTGGTGTTGGTCTTCACTGCACTTGGCCCTTGACAAGTGTCTGTCTGGTCCGTTCGGAGACGGCTGACTCCAAAGCCATCTTTACTCCCTCTGTGTTGAATGGGGCTGTGCACCCCTTCTTTAGGGTTCTCAAGATAACTGACTTCGTTTTGTCTACGTAGGCACTCGCAAGCACCTTCATTTGATTTTCTGCTACTCTGGATGCTGCTTATTGTGCTCAGAGAGCTACATCCCTTCTTATACTCCTATTGAATAAGACTTTAAGGATTTTGACTCTGCTCTTGTCAACCGGAGCACCAAAATTTAGACAATCTGGCTTACTTCCCTGCATTGGTCTAGACCGTGGAGAAGAAAGGAAAGATGATTTTAGCATTGGCTTTCAAGTACAAGCCTCTGTCTCTTCTTGCTCTGGCTCTGAAACAAAGTAACAAAAAAGCTGTGAAGTCCCCGTTGGGAGAAAAGAGAGTCCAGTCCTTGGAAACAGAGACCTGGCTGCCTGTCTGGAAGGATTTATGTGGGGAATTGGGACTTAGCTTTTGTTCCAGCCTGATGAGTCTGGAGCATTGAGAAAGAAGACATAATTTTGTGTCTTAATAGGTTATCCTGCTGTGTTAAATTCTCGATAAATCACCCTGCTACAGGACGGACATTGTCTTTTCTTTTTTAATGATAAAAACATCTTGTATTCATCAGGGAGGCAGTGCAGAGACAGGATGAGGATTAAGGAGATCTGACTGAAAGATCAGGACTGTGGAAGGAGAATCATGATGGAATCTGACCAATGACACGTGTTGCAGCATTTTCTGAGGACTTGTAGGAGTCATCATAGTTTCCCAGAGCAACTGTTGAAATATTTTGGAATACTGAACGTTTGAAGAGTCCAGTACCTATTGGAGAAACTGAGTCTCTGATTAAAAGTCTTCTCACCAAGAAGTCACCAGGCCCAGATGGCCTCACCAGTGAAATCTTCCAAATGTTAGAAAAAATATAGCATGGATCTTTAAAGAAATTCTTCAGAGAATAGAAAAAGGAGAAAAACTTTCCAAGCAGTTATGAGGGCAGCATAACCTTGGTACCAAAACCTGAGAATGACATTAAAAGTAATAAAAATTATAGATTGATTCCTCTCCTAAACATAAATACAAAAATCCTTAACAAAACATTAGCTAATTCAAGCTAGCAAAATATAAGAAGGATAATATATCACAACCAAGTTGAGTTTATTTCAGAAATGCAAGGTTACTTTAACATTAAAAATCAAGTTTAATTCACCATGATTAGATAATAAAGGAGAAAATCATATGATAATCTCAATTGACGCAAAATGAATATTTGATAACACTCAATACCCATTCATAACAATAACTCTTAGCCAACTAGAAAAAAAGGGAACTTCTTTAATCCGATGAAATATGTTTTTAGAAAAAAAATCACACTTAATGGTGAAATTTTGAATATTTTCCCCTAAGATTGGGAATTGGATAAGGATGCCCACTATCAACTCTTTTATTCAGCATTATAATGGAAGTTCTAGCCAATGCAAAAGGCAAGAAAGAAAGAAGTAAAATGTATAAAGATTGGAGAAAAAGAAATGATAAGATAATGGTCTATGTGGAAAATTCAAGAGAGTCTTGTAAACAAATGACTAGAATTAATAAATGAATATGGCAAGGTTACTGGATACAAAGTAAATATATAAAAATATTATTTCTATATAATTATAACAAGAAAATAGAAAATTAAAAAAATATAAAATGGTTCTATTTATAATAGCATCAAATAATATGTGATTAATATGTAGGTAATATAATAATGTAATGAAGAGAGAAATAAATAATGAGCAAGTCCTAAATACAGAAGGCTATAAAACATGGCTAAGAGAGATCAAAGAAAGCCTAAATAAATTGGAGAGAAAACCATATTTATGGCTAAAAAGACAATATCGTAAACATGTTAATTCTCTCCAAAACTCATCTATTAATTTAAAACAATTCAAATAGAAAACCCAGTGTACTTTTTCTGTGGAATTTGACGAACTGATTCTAAAATTTATAGAAGAAATGTGAAGGACCAAGAATATATAAGACAATCTTGAAAAAAAAAGTTGGAGAAATTATACTACCAGATATCAAGACTTATCTAAAGCTACAGTAATTAAGACTTTATGGTATAAGCACAAAGATAGAAAAATTGACCCCAGAAGTAGAACCATATAGAACCCTATATATATATGGTGTCTCGATTTATAGCAAAAGTAACACTGAAATGCAGTGATAAAAGAGTGATCTTTTAGTAAATGTAACTTGGTTTATTAACTGTCTTAATTAAAAAGGAAATATTCTTGACTCCTCTCTCACTCTCTACGCAAAAACCACTCTTCATGGATTGCAGACACAAATGTGAAAGTTAAAATCATAAAGCTTCTCAACAAAACAAAGAGATTATCTTCATGGCTTCTGGATAGGCAGAGATTTCTTACACAGGCCACAAAAAGTTTTAACCATAAAGGAAAAGAGTGATAAATTGAATTTTAATGAAATAAATAACTTCTATTCAGTGAAAGCATTATAAGAAAGTGAAAAGACAAACCACTTAATAAGAGAACATATTTGTAATACATATGTCTGACAAAGAGCTCATATCTAGAATATATAAAGAACGCCTACAAATCATTAAAAAAAAAAGACTGACAACATTAATATAAAAATGGGCAGAAAACTGAACTGACATTTCACCAAAGAAGATATCTAAATGTTCTATAAACACATGGAAACTTGCTTATCAGTCATCAGGAAGTGCAAAATAAAACCATTCTGAGATCCCTTTATATAACCACCATGTTAGCTAAAATGAAAAAGCTAGACAATACTAAGTGTTGACAAGAGTAGTAAGCAATGGGAAATTTCATACACTGCTGAGAGGGTTGTAAACTGTTATAACCGCTTTGAAAAACTGGCAACATCCAGTAAAGCTGAGTATACACGTAGTCTATGACCCATCAGCTCTACTCTTAGGTATATGTCAGAGAGAAATGCCTGCATATGTGCACTACATGGCATGTTGAAGAATGTTCGTAGCATTATAAGCCACAATCTGGAGCCAACCCAAATGTCCATCAACAGTAAAATGGACAAATTGATTGTGGAATAGTCATACCGTGGAAACCACACAGCAAAGAGAAAGAACGAATCACTGCTATAAGCTAGCAACAAGATGGATTAATCTCATAGAATGTAGAGCCATACAAACAAGATGAAAAAGAATACACACTTTGTGGCTCTGTTGATATAACATGTAAAAGAGTCAAAACTAGTCAATGTTAACAGAAGAAAGGATTGTGGTTACTTTTGGGAGAGAGGGGACACAAGGTGTGTTTCTGAGGCGCTGCTCATGTTCTTTTTCTTCATGTCGGAAGTGAATACACAGGCACTGTCACCTGTGAAAATCATCAAGCTGTACCCTTATGGTTTGTAAACTTTATGTGTGTTGACTTCAATACATTGTTTATAGTAATATAGTATAGTTTATAGTTTATAGTAAATTATTTTGTAATGTTAAGGAGGCACCTTGATTTACAAAGGTGGCCATGGCTGATCTATTCAGCAACACACACTTTTTTCACAAAATTAATCCCCCCCACACATATACACTCACCAAAAATAAAAGTATGTTTGCTCCATGCTGTGCATTGTCTTCAGACCAGAATGTCCTCAGTCATGTTGGGGAAGTTGGGGTGGCATAGTTGACCCTTCGGGGTGCTGTGGGAATGGGCTATGACTCAAGTGGTTGCCATTTTGCGGCCATCCGGGGCAATTTTTAAGAGCCCTCACGTTGGCTTCAGGTGGTCCTGAGATCTAGGCTCTACTACTTATTAACAGTGTTATTTTGAGTGAGTAGATTGAGTTCTGAAAACTTAAGTGTCCTTATCTGTAAAACAGGAATAATATGAATACTTACCCTCTGGGTGTTGTTGAGCATCAAATGAGATAATCCATGAAAGTGCTCTACACAGTGACTGGCACATAGAATATGCCCAATAAGTGACAGGTTTGGTGGTGGTGACAACTGTTACTAGCTCAGGAGGAGGGGTGGGGCTGTTTAAGATGCCTGTAGGGGATTGAGGATAAAGAGTCGCAGATACTGGACTGGCAGTCTTGTTCCTTCTTCTCTTGGTGCTCAGTCTTTCATCTCTCCTTTGGGGCCCCCTCTTCACCCTCCTCTTCTGTTTTCACAGTTGCTCAGTGAGTTCCAGCCACATTGTTCCCTGCCTGGTGCATGTTGTCTCTCTCTTTCTCTCCCTCCGAGTGGTGTGTGGTTATCGTGGAGCAGGCCTGTTTCCACTTTATCAGCAGAAATCAAAATTGTTTGATAAGTTCTTTGTCCTAGTCAGACCATCGCAGGTGCTTTGACGCGGAGAGAGGGCACTCAAAACTCTGTAATCGCCGGGACCCATTTCCTGCTTTGACGTGAAGTTGCCTGCAGGTTGGTAGCCTTGCTGACTCCATGGCTTCCAAAGAAACAAGAAGCTCTGTTTCTACTGGGAGAGAGTGTTCCCACATCCCGGGATCACTCAGCTCTGAGCTTGTCCTCACCCGCTCCCGCCCGCCTCCCCACAGGCACGAAGTTAACTGAGACATTCTCCTTTCTCCTCCTCTTCTGCATGAGAACCAATCACATGTGGCCCAAGAGAGCGAAGACATCAGAACAGCTGATGTCTTTATTTGGAGTTGATGATCGTTTTATGTTTCTTTGGTGGTTTCTAAGTCCTAGAGAAATAGCAGCCCTCACTTCCTCTGAGCTCCCGGCCTATTCCTTTGGTATGGGGATATGGGAAGGCAAATGGAGCAGGAATGGGGACAGCAGGGAATATGAAGTGTTGAAGCCAGACTTACCTCTGGGAGTGGCAAGTTGGGGTTGTTTGCAGTCCCTGGCATGGGAGGTTGAGAGAGGAGATGGCAGCTCACATTCCAGAAAAAGCAGCGGTGTGGCTTTTAAAAATTAGCATTGATTCCTGGTCTACTCTGTTACCTCCATCCTCACCATCCCATCACTTTTTCTTTTGCTCACATAAAAAAAGCTCCTATGTTTCTTCTTTCAGGAAGGAAAATGTGATTGACCAAGGAAGGACTCTAGTGGAGAAAGGTGCACTTTAAAAAAATAAGGTTCTGGGGCCAGCCTGGTGACGCGTCAGTTAAGTGCACGCGCTCCGCTTTGGCGGCCCGGGGTTCACAGGTTCGGATCCCGGGTGTACACTGACACACTGCTTGTCAAACCATGCTGTGGCAGCGTCCCATATAAAGTAGAGGAAGATGGGCATGGATATTAGCTCAGGGCTAGTCTTCCTCACACACACAAAAAAAAGGTTCTGTGGCAGACACTGGCAGTAAGATCTGTGCCTGCTGTTGTTTATGCAGATTGGGGAAAAATTGCCCCTTCTCTGTGGGTACTAGAAAGAAGGGCCCATACTCCCGCTGGGATAGAGGGAGGCTTAGGAAATGTTGGGATTTAGAGAGAAGACCCTCATTCTCTTTCATCTTGAGAGAGGCTCAACGAGTCCAAAAGCATGAAATCTCTCCCAACACAGAGGTGCTGTCCCTTCATGGATGCCGAGGCTGACCTGTGCTGAAGTCATACATCATCCCCATCGGCTCAGAGAAAGGCAATGCTTACCAGGGCCCACGTCCTGACCCAACACTGGGTTTTATGGTTTTTGAAGACCTTGGGCATCAGCATTCGATAAACAAAACTGCTTTTGTCTGGATACCAGAACTATTTTTGTCATTGTAACGATGAGTTAGAATGTTTAAGGACGCCTTCTAGAGGACTCCCAGCAGGGTTAAGAACGGGCTTGGCATTGAGGAACAAACACACATACAACCTTCATGCTTTTCCCAACTGTACATTGTCTACCTCTCTGACTGATTTAGGATACTGATTCCCACCTGGCCCTGTCTTGAGTGCCCTTGGGTTCTGCTTACCTTTGAGTGGGTGGTATCTGTGCCCCGCCTCAGCCATTTAAGTGCATCCACAGGGTTCTGCTGCAGAGGACAGCTCGCAAAGCACAGAAATGAGGGCTTTAACAAATTAGTCAGTCATTACCAATAAATTCTGACGTCGGTGCATCGTGCAAGATGGAGAAATCAACATCAAGGAGCTGGGAAGCCAGCCTCAGACATCACATAGGCATCCTATTGGGCATGAAAACTGTAAAGGCTGGGTAGGTATGGAGGTGACTAGAGAAATGGGCAAGTACCAGCAGTGTGGAGGTAAGTGGAGTGGAATGAGGCACTTATCTTGAGAGAAGTGGTCCAGCTGGGAACTGAGTTTGCATATGGATTAATTCATTTCACAGCATCTTCAGGGTGCCAGACCCTGGGGACATGGTAGCTAAAATCCAAATATAGCCATGTCCTCATGTTGTTGAATTTCCAATTTGATGCCTACCAGTGTCTTCCTTTTCTTTGAGTCTGACATGCCTCCTGGGTCCAAAGGAAGAGTCTTAAATGAAAGGAACCTCCTCAAGAGGAAGAACATGCAGGAAGTGAATGAGTGAAGATCAGATTTGTCTCTTCTTAGCGGTTGTCAAACGGGGAAGACAACTGCACACCCGACATGCCCTCCATTATCCCAGCGTTGATTCTTAACAGTGCTGTCTCTGTGGGAAGTATTTAGTTATAGGCCACTGTTCTCTCAATTCCATTTGCTACCACCCTCATTCCTCCTAGCCACCTACTAAATATTACTTACTTTGTCAAGGAATGTGAATTTATGCTAATAGTAGCCCAAGCTAATTCAAGCTAATTTGTTACAAAAGAGACCACTGTCCAGGATCTAAAGGGAAAAAATGCTTTGATTAGACACCACTTGGGATTACATGCCCCTCCAGGTCTTCTCCATGATATGAATATCCAAGCTTTCACAGTAAAAGCCAAGTTTGTTTTTTCTTCCATGTTTAAAAAATCAGTAGGTCCCTTTAGCATACATAATTCCCGCCCCACTCCAGAGGCAGAAAATTGAGAGTTGGCTGTCTTTAAAATTGCTATGTTTGCTTTGTCTTTCAATTGCTATGTTTTCCACAGATACTGTGTTTGTGTTTGGGCATCATCGGGGAGACACGGGTGGTGGAAGGAGCTTTTTTGCTTATCTGCCATAGGGAAGCGAAATAGTTTTGAAAGTAGCTCAAGCCTGGAAAGTCAGGGTTTTAGTTTGAATTGGCAGTTCAGGAGAGTGATAGATGAACTGAATTATTTTTCCCAGTAAGAGAGCTAAACACTTTAACAGAGAAGGCATTCTCTTAGGGCTTCAAAATATAGAGTATTAAGAAATGAAGTTAAATATGACTTCCATCTTCTACTTCTTAGGAAATTTGATGCTGTCTCTCGGAACCCCTTGAGGCATTTCATAAATGTATTCTATTTTCTTTATGCATGAACATAGAATACAGAGACTCTTAGGGCAGCAATTTGGCTTGGTCTAGGTTTTGCATCTTTGTTCATTGTGGCTTTTAGAGTAGAACCGAGTGCATGCTTAAACTTGTGTTTCCTTTAAGAAAAGCCACTATATAAATATTTTGAATTGTAAAATACGTAGGCTTTGCATTTCTGTGTGTATAAGGGAGGAGGGGTGGAGAAAATAGTGAATTTATTGGTCAGTTCCTTGGTGTATTTTACTGTTCATTTGCAGATCATTAGCTGCTTGGCAGAGAACTGAGAGGAGAGAAACTTTAAATTGCACATCGAATATCAATTTGAAGTGAAACGGTAATGAGTCAGTGGAGGAATAAAATTTGATTTACACAAGTTCAGTTTGTGGGCAGTTTTTGTTTAAGCTGCATCAGCCCACCTGTACAGGTGTCAGGTGAATCCCAGAAAGCATCAATTGAAAATGCAGAGATAGCAGCCAAGACAATAAGAGAGAAGGTGAAGGTTGAGCAAAAATAAAGTATAGCAACAAGCACAGTAGAGAAACCAGGACTCTTCTGAGTTTCCTCACCCTTATACCTCTGTTCTCCTCTTTGTGACACTTTATTTCCTATTACCGTTCTACCCCAAAGTCCTTTTCAAAATGTCACCCTCTGAAATGAAGCCATGTGTGATCACTACCCACAGTTAATGATACTACCTATTGCCTTTTTTGACACACACACACATACACAAACACAGAAATGCTAATTTTAGGACAGTATACAATACAGTAAGTTTTGAGGTTAGAAATATCAGATTTTAGTTCCTGCAACATTACTTACTTGCTGTATGATGTTGGGTTATGGTTCTTTACCTCACTGGACCTTTCTCTGAAAACAGTGGTTAATAAAGAATCCTAATTCATGGGGGCCTTGCGATGGCTAAATGAAGCAGTGCATGCAAAAAGTCAGCCTACATCTTGGCACACACCAGAGCAAGGCATATTAGCTGTTATGATTGTGATTATGATTTTAAGGCTATTTTTATAGATCTGGTTTAGTTACAAAAATGTTTTGTAAATTGGTTTTGGAGAAAACCTGCTGAAAATTTCCATTCTAATAGAAGAGCTAGTCCAAGTGGCTTGGGGAAAAGCAACATTGTCCTCTGGCTCAGACTGGGGAAATGCTGCCTTAGCAAAGAAAGAGGTTGATATTTTCACCTCAGAACTCCAGAATCAGCATCTCCAGAGCGTATAGCATAAATTTTGAATGTTCTACCTAGCTTTCCAGTTGATTCTTATACACACTAAAGTTGAAACGCACAAACTTATATGTAAATACAGTTCTCTCAGTGGGCTCATAACTAAAAGACTGAGTTCTAAATATAAATGCTTTCAGCAAAGTGATGTTATAACAGGAGCATCTTAAGTTGAATGCTTTTTTGAAGAAAGCCTACTTTTTTGACCTGCCTGTCTATAGAGGAATAATTATTCCTATACACAGAGCTCTTCAGAAATCGATAGTGGGCACTGACAATATATTTACATTTTCTGGTTATCTTTACTATTTACAGACAAGTTCCTTCTTAGTCTTCACTAATGCTACTTATTATAATATATTCTGTCTTATATGTTCCCTATGAAGTGTCTAGTACATAACAGACCCTTAAGCACATGCTACTTAGGACTAAATCTCCCTTTCCTCTGAGATTGTACGTTTCTTTTTTTTTTTTTTGTGAGGAGGATGGGCCCTGAGCTAACATCAGCCAATCCTCCTCTTTTTGCTGAGGAAGACTGGCCCTGGGCTAACATCCATGCCCGTCTTCCTCCACTTTATATGGGACGCCTGCCACAGCATGGCCTGACAAACAGTGAGTCAGTGTGCACCCGGGATCCGAACCGGCGAACCCCGGGCCACCGCAGTGGAGCGGGTGCACCCAACCGCTTGCGCCACTGGGCCAGCCCCCGAGGTTGTATGTTTCTTGAGGGCAGAAACCATCTTGCTCAATTCCCAGTCTCAGTCGCACTTTCCACGCTGCCTTGCTTGGTGTAAGACTCCATTAAATAAATACTGATCAATCAGGTTTATCCAGCAGTCTACATGTCAAAGGTGGAAGGTCAGAGATGGGCAAATCAAAGCAGACACAATACCCACATTCATGATTGTTTTGAATCCTGGACAAAGCTGGCTTTTGATGCAAAGCTTTATATAGTGAAGCCACATCCCAGGATATTCTTATAATTCAGCCAGTCTTCATTCTGGCTAATCTTGACAATAGGAAGGAAGCTCAATATTGTCTTTTTTTTTTTTTTTTTTGGATTAGGAAGATTGGCCCTGAGCTAACATCTGTGCCAACCTCCCTCTACTTTATATGGGATGCCCCCACAGTGTGGCGTGTAGGTCGACGCCCGGGATCCAAACCTGCAAACCCCAGGCCACCGAAGCAGAGCGCACGAACTTAACCACTATACCACCAGGCTGGCCCCAATATTGTCCGTTTTCGAGGGCCTAACAAATTGTGCTAAATACTTTAGGTGCAGTATCTTGTTTAACCCTCACCCAAACCAATGAAGCAGTCTATAGTTATTATCCCCATTTACACCAGGTTGAGCGAGTTAAGTAAGATAGAGTGAGATATGAAAGCAGTTCTGCTTGATTCCACGTCTAGTGTCCTTTTACTACACCAGTAGTTCTCAAGTGTGGTTCCTGGACCAGCAGCATCAGTATCACCTGAGAGCTCATTAGAAATGCAAGTTTTCAGACTCATCCCAGAATTCCTGAGTCAGACACTATGGGGAGGGGCCCAGCAATCTGTGTTTAAACAAGCCCTCCCAGTGATTCTGATACACACTGAAGTCTGAGAACCACAGCACTACACCAGCTGTTTCTATTAGTCCTTACTCTAAGCCCTTGATGCTCAAAGTGTGGTCTGCAGACCAGAAGCATTGGCTTACTTAAGGAGCTTGCTAGAGATGCAGAATCTCACACCCCTCACCACCTACTGAATCAATCTGTATTTTAATAAGGTATTTGGTGATTCATGAGCATATTCAAGTTTGAAACATGCTGCTCTAAACTAAATCTTTTCTCCCCTTAGTCTTAAATTGGCCCCCTAGACTAGATGTCCAGGACCCTTGGGGTTTTCATTTACCCACAGTACAGGAGCAAATGCTGAAGATCCTTCCGTTTTCCTCCTTGTGACTAAGTCGAGAGCGGTGTGTACTCTTTTCTGATCAGATTCAACTTTCCCTCCTCACGTGCTTGCCTCTCGATCCTAAATGCGTGCACACACTGACACCAAATTCTTTTGTTTCCGTTTGGTATCACATTAAGCTGGGCACAACACCAAGGGAGTAGCTGGAGTTGTGTTAACATGTTGTAAACTGGCAGGGATCGCAACTCTTGCCTATTAATGAGGAAGGAAAAAGGCTAATTCCTGCTCATTTCTATTCTAGAAACTAAATGTAGAATCTGAAAGCAGCAGCTCATTGCTCTACAGTTGATGTGAATTACTTTTCAACCATGTTATGAGTAAATAGGTGGTATTTTGAAAGCTTTAAAAATATATGCTCTTTAGGGAGGAAGACACACACCCTTTGGGGGCTTAGTGTGTCGTTAGTTAAGTTACAAAATGGATATTTGGGGACCCTGCCTCTGACAATGTAGTGGAGATTAAAGGATATTAATCTATTTATAGATCTATTAAATATCTAAAGGATATTTAATCTATTCAGAGAAGGATATTAACAAATGGTGTCCTGAGTGCTTCGTTGTAATTAGTTCTGTCACATTCTTCTAGTGCCACATTATTCTCTCCTACAGTCCTTGATTTTCCATTGAGTCCAAGGAAACTGACCCATCATGATGAAGGCTGCATCTGCATTTCGCCCTCCGTTTCCCTAGTATGAGTCCTCAAAATTCTCCACGATCACATCCTTGATGGAGGGTATCAGGCACTAGCAGTTTACTTTGCATTCTGCAAGGAACTGGAAAGAATTGTTTTCTTGCTGCAAACGCTCTAAAGGGGTGGTGCTTACACTTGTGTGTATGTTAGAATAATCTTGGTACTTGTTAAAAAGCAGACTCAGAGCTCTTCTCCCTGAGTCAGAAATTCCAATTCAGGATGTGTGAGGTGGCACCCAGGAAGATGCAGTGTTTAACAAGCACTTGAGATGATTCTGATGGTCTTTTCCAAGGTGCCACTATTGCCTAACAATTATATCATTGATAACTGTGGGATTTTAAGAAGAAGACTGAATCTCTCATGTGCCCTCAGCTATATATTGAGATTGTTGGGAGGGATGATCTTGATCTATAAGAGTTTTCTCGGAGTTAGTTAACCATTATTTCACTCAGACATATCTACTAACATCTGCAATGTATCAGATATTGTGCTGAATGCCAGGGATAAGAAAGATAAATCACACAGTCACTGTTCTCAGAGATGTCACAGTCTGCTGAGAACCCAAACATACAGAGCAATAAATGGCGTTAAGCATGCTAGCTGGTATAATAGCAGTAGGACATAGGACCCAAGAGGATCCAGAGTTGGGGACAGTGACATGGAGTAAATTCCTACTGTGTTCTGATAGCTTTCTATGTTGGGTTCTACAGGGATATCTACAGCAAGCAGAAACCAAGAATCTTGGAGAACTCTTGGTCATACGGGAAGGGCAAGGTTGTCCTAAAAAATGTCCAGTCTGATGGAGAAGGCAGATATAGATATTTAACTAACCAATTTTCCTCTGACTGATGGAGTTTGGTCTCTAAAAACCAAAGAAACTATTAAGAAAACTCATTCTGCCAAATGAGAATCTCGAAAGGGACTCTGGGGATTTGTGTCATTTCCAGGAAAGATGGTGGTCCTATTATTAAACGCTTAGAAGAGGTGTGGTTCATACCATTGTCTGGAGTTTTGAAGGCTATCTATCCCATTTTTCATTATCCAATAATAAATATCATAGTGAAAGTCACCTTTAACACTTAAAGATTGCTGGAATTTTATGGGATTGAATTGAATGGACTGCCATGGTATTAAAAAGCCGTCTGGGTGAGGTACTTTTATAAAACATGCTTCATAAAGCTGTATAAAGCAAGCACCTGGACACGATCCTTTAAAAGGAGAGCATTCAAGCATGGCATTTAGGCCTGAGGGGGCCTCTGCTTGTTAATTAAACCTGTTGGTAATGTTAATTTTTAGGAAATAGGAAGAAGAGGCTTGAGGCAATTAGAATAGGATTCATTCCTGGGAAAGGTAGGCCACCTGGAACTGTCGCTTACATCAGCACGACATGTGGATTCTTTATGGGCTGCAGCCTGAGCTGGGGTTGGGCATCGCAGGAAGAAAGCAGACCTATGATGAGACTCATTAGCCAGTGGTTGGCTGTGAGGTTAACGTAGCTGTTCGGCTATCCCGATGGTGATCTGTGGTACCTGTTTAGACCAAGTGTGTTATTATTATTTTCCATTAAGCAGAGGGGTTCATTAAATGACTAGTCACTTTACAAGCTAGGTGGGAATTAGTTTTGTGCTTACTAGTATCTTTAGCTTTATATTGTCATCCTAGGTTTTCTTGGCAAGCAAGAGAGAGGCTGGAGCCAACCAGTACTGGCCACAGCTCTTTTATTTTATTTTTATTGAGGTGAAATTCACATAATATAAAATTAATCATTTTAAAGTGAACAATTCAGTGACATTTAATACATTTACAATATTGTACAACCACCACCTCTATCTAGTTCCAAAACATTTCCGAAAAGAAACCCTGTAACCATTAAGCAGTCGCTTCCCATTCCTCCCTTCCCCAGTCCCTGGCAACCATCAGTTTGCATTCTGTCACTATGGATTTGCCTGTTCTGGATAGTTCATCTAAATGAAGTCATATAATATGTGAACTTTTGTGATGGGCTTCTTTCGCTTAGCGTAGTGTTTTTGAGGTTCATCCATATTGTAGCCTGTATTGGTACTTTATCCATTTTTATGGCTGAGTAATGTTCCATGTGTATGTACCAAAATTTGTTTATCCATTCATCTGCTAATGAATGTTTGGACTGTTTCCACATGTTTTGGCCACATTTTGTGAAGAGTGCTGCTATGAACATGAATGTACATGTATTTGTTTATCTGTTTTTGACTCGTTTGGGTATATACCTAGGAATGGAATTTGGGTATATTATTTGCATAAAATATTCCTTGCCTCCATCCTGCCACTGGGGCTCTCCCTCTGGGAAGATTATACATCTCACCTCAATGGGAGCAGGCTTGGCCATACGACTTGCTTTGGCCAATGAATGCAATGAGAGCTGAGGTGACCAGTGCTCCTTGATAAGCCATTTCAAGGCTCTGCCATAGCTCCTTTCCCTCATCCAGGAGTCCTGCAGGAATGCCAGGGGCTGCTCCTTCAGGCTGTTTTCATGGATGCACGCAGCATGGAACAGAGCAGTAGGTTTTTGAGCTTGCTCTGAAAGACACTAAATTGGACTCTGTCGGGGATAAAAAGAATGGGGGAAATCTCCCTGCCATGAAAGAGCTTACAGTTTTACTGTAATTTAAGCAGGTAGTTGTTAGCTCTTCAAAGCACTACAGAATGAAGAGGGAGGAAGCCACGGAGCTTTCTTAGAGGACTTTGGGTATGTCCTTAAAGGACAGATAGGGTTCAGGTGTATAAAGTGTTATGAAGAGCATTCCAGGAAGATGAATGGCCTCAGCAGTGGCTTGGAGGTGGAGAAATAGGATGTTTGGGGAGTAGTGAATTCAGTGATTCTTTTCAAGAGTATAGGCACTCTGGGGACATGAGGTTGGAAAGTTCTGTTGGAACCAGTGAGTGAAGGACCATGACCTCCAGGCTAAAGAGCTGGTTCCCTGTAACCTGACATTGTATATCCCCAACACAGCACAGTAACGGATGACTGTCCCATTGCTCTTTTCTTGTTCTTTGGAGATTGAACACATCCTTCTACAACAGTGGTTGTCAGTCTTTACATTTTTGTTTTTACTTCGTACATCTTCGCTGTGCAACCTGAGTGAGTCCTCTCCTTCCACAAACGATTCTCTACTGTTGCCCCCATCTTAATTGAGAGTAAATATTCTCAAACACCACGGGGAGCAGAAGGGAAAGAAAGGCCTTGGCATTTGCTGAATGCCAGTATGTGTCAGGAGGTTTCCAAACATTATTTGTCTTTCTCATCTCTTCCTCTAAACCTGCCATGGTGGTGGGGGCAGGTGCTATTCCTTTTTTGATTTTACAGTTGAGAAGAACTGGAGATGTGAAGTCAAGGAGCTCATACATGAGCTAGTAAATGGAGATGGGATTTGAATCTTATCTTGCTTATCCTTGTTTCTCCCATGTCTGTCCTAGAATCTGGCACATATTTAGAGCCTCAATAAGTGAATGTGAGTGAAGGATTGACCACATGACCGAATGACCAAATGAAAAGCAAGGTCTGTTTGATTCCAACTCTAAAGGAGATGAGATTCTGTAAGATTTTGGTTTACTCCAGGGCTCTCTTTACCACCACAACCACCAAAATAAATACTTTGGTGCTGTGGCAGGTGTGGTCGGGGGTAAGGTGACACGTCTCTGGTTGATGTAAGGAGAGTGAGACTTCCTGGGTTCCTGCATGGAGTTGGCTCAGCTAAGAGAATATCCTGTTTATCTCTTGTCCAGCTTCTCTGGACAGACTGATGGGTGCAGGAAAGTCCCTTGGGTGATCCTTCTCAAGTACGTTGGTAGGGGTCGTTTTCTGGCCCTTTGCTGTGGGATTAGAGCTTTTTAGAAACCTCAGCTAGAAAAGGGGGAAAAGTGAAGAAAGCAGGATGAAATGTAATTTCCTCTTTAATATAGACCGTCGTTTAATCTAATATTGTAGAAAATGATTAGATCTTAAAAACCTATGAATTACATTTGACAGCTCTCTGGTGCTTTCCCTCTGCTTTCCCTCGGCGATTACACGCGGCGACAGTGGGCCATGGCAGAGAGGAGCTCGCAGAATACAGTTTGTTTATTGGCTCTTAATGAGAAGCGATTAATCTATATCACCATAGGGATGGATCCTTTGCCGAGCTTTGGAATCGGAGGTGGCAGTTGTACCTTTTGACAAATGTGCTGCTCTATCCTTAACGATAACAAAAAGTGTGTGAGGGTGTGTATGGTGCTGTTTTCATCCTTTGAGCGATGAGGAAGGAAAACACACACTCACGCTTATACACACTCACACACACACACACACTCAGAGCAGTTACAGGGGCAAAACAGAAAACCGCAACCTTTGGGCATCTCCATCTCTCACCCCTGCAGTCTTTCCTCTCCTGCCTGCCTCTTCCCAGCCCCCCCCGCGGCTGAGGCAGCTGGGGCTCCTCATTATGTTGTTACCTGGAAGACCCTCTTCTCTGTTTGTTACTGTTATTGTGGTTTCCTCTTCCCTACCTGTCTGGGGACCGCCTGGCACGGGATGATGGATCATTACACAGAGTACCTGCCTGGCAAAATTGCCACCACTCTGTCCCCTCCGCTTCTGCTTCACGTTGAGAAAGAGAGGAAGCAACACCAAACAACCAAACACTCTGAAAACCCCAGCAGGAAAGTATACACACACATGCTACCACAGGCTTCTTTGGTTGGGGAGAACCGGGTCAAATTTGCAGCTGAGGGGATGAAAACAAAAGGGGGAGGGGGATGCATAGAGCAGGAGAGGAGAACACCTGGGACAAAGACTTAAGGGGTAAAAGCCTCCTAGTCTCCCTCCTGCTTTCTGTTTGATTCTTTTCTGCCTTGGTTTGCACTCACTCTTTGTCATTCCCTTGCTGTGTCCTCTCTCTCCTTCACTATGTCACCAACACAGAGCACAGCAAGAAGGATAAAGCACTCAATGTGGGAGGTAAAGGTCTGAGTTTGAGCCCCAGTTTTAACGCTTAGTAACCAGCGTTGACCTCCAGCAGGTCGCTCAGCTCTGGCTCTGGCATTTCCTTGCCTGTTGAATGGGGCGTGGGAGGCAGAATGTCAGCCTCCCAAAGATGTCCTAATCCCCAGAATCTGTGAAAATATTAGGTTACATGGCCAGGGGGAATTACAATTCTAGATGGACTTAAGGATGTTCATCAGCTGACATTAAAATAGGGAGAGTACTCTGGATTCTCCAGGTGGGCCATTGTTATCACAACAGTCCTTAAAAACGGGGAGGAGGATGGGGCCGGTCCGGTGGCGGAGAAGTTAAGTGTGCGTGCTCCGCTGTGGGGGCCCGGGGTTCAGAACCCCGGGCGTGCACCGACGCACCGCTTGTCAAGCCATGCTGTGGCGGCATCCCATATAAAGTAGAGGAAGACGTGCACAGATGTTAGCCCAGGGCCAGTCTTCCTCAGCAAAAAGAGGAGGATTGGCAGATGTTAGCTCAGGGCTGATCTTCCTCACAAAAAAAAAAAATATGGGGAGGAGGGAAGAACAGTCAGAGTGATGTGATATGAGAAAGACTGGGCTGGCCATTGCTGGATTTGAAGGTGGAAAGAGGCCGTCAGCCAAGGAACAGGGGCAGCCTATAGAAGCTGGAAAAGGCAAGAAAACAGGTTCTCCCGTAGAGCCTTCAGAAAGGAATGCAGCCCGGCTGACACCTTGATTTCAGCCCAGTGAGACTCATTTTGGGCATCTGACATCCAGGACTGTAAGATGATAAAATTATGTTGTTTTAAGATAGTAAGCTTGTGGTAATTTGTTTCCAGCCACAGGAAACTAATAACAGTGGATAATAATACCTGCCCTGCCTTCCTCAGAGAGTAGAGAGAGGGGCAAGGAGAGAATAGCTGTGGAAGGACTCGGCAAACTATAAAATGCAACGCAACTCAAAGGCTTTGATATTGCTTAACTCCACCTGCATGTGAAGGTATACAGAGCAGGTGTCTTGAGCTGGGGTTAGAAAGCACAGACCAAGTGCTTCAAGGGTCTGTCCAACTCCTTGCATGGTCTGGTTCCTTTTTGTTTTCACTCTTTGTGGGAGCTAAACATCTCTCTCCTGGGAGAATGGGATGAGTACCCCCATTTCCTTTCCTCAGGATGGCTCCTGCACTGGTGAAGGACTGTGAGGTACCATTGGTTAGTACAGCCTAGCTCTTATGTGGTCCATTGGCCCAAAGGGCCGTTGCCTTAGAAAGCTTGCTCCGTGTTGATCACATCTAGCATTTAGCTGTATTCACGCCCATCTCTGCCCCTCAGAAGTGTGAGCAGTGACAGGGGGTGAGGAGTTGAGTTCTAACTCGTGTTCACGTGATCATCATTCTTACTGAGCAAGGCGGTGCTCACAGATTGTAGTGACCTTGTTACCAATGCTAATGAAGCTCTCAGCTGCATTGTCTCTTCCGACTAGACCAGGACATAGGATGTTTCCAAGCTTATTATTCCCCTGATTCTTTTCCTCACGGTAACCTAAAGCTTCTCTTGCCTCTCCTACCTGAAATAACCCTTGCCAAATGTCTAGGTTTAAGTCCCTGAAAATTGCCTAGGTTGAAGTCTTCTCATACAAAGAATTTAAAATCCAACGAGAAGAATAGGATTAGCAGGTGAGCTTATGAAAGCCCTGTCCTTTTTTTTAATGTTCACTAAATTAAATACTAAAGATAGCACACTAAATAAATACCGTTATCAGCGACAATCTGCAATTCTTAAATTAGTCATAATGGGTACTGTGCAATTAATTTCCGTTTACCATCCCTTGTGCACTAGAATCTTTTCAGGATCTTCCTCCCACGCAGCTTCAACAAGATGCTTATAAATTAGGTTTGTTTTGTGGTAGATAATATGCATGCTGGTGAGCATTTTTTCTTTATTTCTTCGTATAGTCATTGCTTTTCTGATTTTAGTATTCGAAGCCGTGACTCTGAACTCTGGGATTCCACTGTGGTCCCAGAAGTGCACACTAGCAACTTGGATGGTTGAAACAGCAAACACCTTGGATGATCTTGATTGAACTGATTTGATATTTCTCAAAATCTTTCCTGATACATCTGGTTGTCATCTACAACTATGACAACATTGTACCAAATCCCATGCCTTCACCCCATCTAACCGGTGTCCCAGCGCCCTCCATCTGCTCTCACGAGTACGTTTGGGTTTGCCTCTTTCTTTAGTGCTCCTAATGTGCAGGAAGACAAAACAAACACACCCAAGCCCCCAAATCAAACGACAGCAAGACATTAAAAAATAGTTCAACAAAAGTAACAAAAATTACTTTCAACCCAATCTTGTTAGACTTCAGTCTTTTTTTTTTTTTTTTGATTATGAAACTTCTTTTTCCTTCTCTCCCAGGGTTAGACTTGCTTTTTGTAAATATTGGAAATAAACATCTTGCTGAAAAATAATATGGCCATCAGTTTGTTAAATTTGTATTGGACTTTCACAAAAGAGGAACTTGAGGTGGCAGAGGGACTGCTGTCCTGAGTGACAGTTACTGCAGGTGGGGCTGGTAACGCAGTGCTTCAGGTGAAGGTCCTGCTGACTGCTCTTATTGAGACGCATCTAGCTTCTCTGGCCAGGGCACTGGTAAGCCACAAGTATAATGCATTGAACATTTGGTCAGGCAAACTTAGAAGCCCTTGAGTGACCTTCACTCAGCCATGCATCGGGTGTTAATTGAGCATGTGCTTTGTTCAGCCCAGCAAAGGAGACCAGAGGATACAATATCACTGAAGCTCTCTGCCTTTAAGGACCTTAACATCTAGGTCGCAAAGTAGATGAATGCGAGTAAAACATAACGTAACTAATATTTAAAAATATATGAATATTGTTACAAACTTTCAAATATTTTAAACATAAAATCATAGTTTAGAATCATATCATATCCAATCATATCAAATTTGTGATAACAAATTTGTCGATGGAGTTCGTGGAAGGCAGAGATCATTCTGCTGGAGCATTCGGGAGGCTTCATGGGTCTTGAAGGAAGGCATGGGCAGGGAGGATGCTGAACTTTCTGGGTAGGGCAGTAGCATTAGCAAAGATAGTAATGTTAGAGCAGGCATAGAGATTTGAAAACAACTTTTAGGGAATGCTTGGCTGGAGCATGTGGTTGTGTGGTAGACACAAGCCTGAGAACAACATGGGAATCGTGAAGTGTCTGAGCTGCCAGGCTTGGTTTATATGACATAGATGGTACTGGAGTTCCTTGTGGAGAGAAAATACCATGATCAGAGCTGGGCTGGGGGTATCCATCATGCAGTGCGAGGTGGGCAGGATAGTTTAGAGCATGGAGTGAGGGGCAGCAGAGATTCCTACTTCAGAGAGAAGGTCAGGAATACCACTCCCTGAGTTGGGAGTTGCTCTTGTTGCTATCTATATTGAGGTCCCCTTGCTACCCTACCTTCACCCCATACCTGTCCTGTGCTCAGAGCAGTGCTCACAATGTGGGTATTTTTCCAACTTCTCAGTTTTTCCAGGGGCCGGCCACGGGTAGTATAATCTTGTTAAGATTCTCAAAAGGGCTAATGTTGGGAAAGTGTATGTGTGTGTGTGTGTGTGTGTGTGTGTGTGTGTGTGTAGAGAGAGTGAGAGAAAACATTTTATTATTATAAATATAATATGTGTTATATAAGTATAATATCTAAAAATTATAAATATAATATTTATATTATAAATATAATATCTGCTCATTGCAGCATATTTGGGAAAAAATAGAAAAGTGTAAAGAAAAAAATGAAAATTCCTCATGATCTTGCCACACAGTAATAACCACCGTTAATATGTAGTAAGTTTTTCCTCCAAGTAGTTTATCTATGCATAAATATATGCGTAAAATGTAAACAATTTTTAACAAAATTGAAATTATCCCTCATGTGTTTTCAGCCTGCTTTTTATGCACTGTTTACTATGATTATTTTTCACATGTCGTAAAACTATTTGAATTCATACTTAATAGCTGCATAATGTTCCATTTAATGGTTTTTGCCTACTTTAATCATTCTATCAGATATTTGGGCTGTTTCCAATTTTTTATTATTATAAATAACACTGAGATGAACATACAGGTACATAAAGCTTTTATTGGGTCACTGATGGTTTCCTTGGACAGATTCCTAGAAGAGAAATTACAGGGTCAAAGGTGTGAATATTTATGAGTCTTGTTCCATATTGCTACATTGCTTTCCAGAATGGTCATGCCAGTTTATACTTGCATCAACACTGTCTGCCTACTGTCTACAGAATCCAGTGATCAGTTCTCGGTACTCGTATTAACTGTCAGCTGCGTTTGACACAGTGGAACACTCTCTTCCCTGATACACTTTCTTTCCTTGGTTTCGAGGACCCCCTACTCTCTGGGTTTTCCTTCTGCCACTCAGGCTCCTCCCTCTCATGCACCTTTTCTGATCCCTCCTTATCTCTTTGACCCTTAAACCCTGCGCTAGAGCTCAGTTCTCCGGACTCTTCTCTATTTATGTTTGCTATCTTGGTGATCTCCAGATTCATATCTTTAAATGCTATTCAAAAACTGATGTCTCCTAAATTCTTATCTGAAGGCCAGTCCACTCGCCTGAAAATAAGCCTTGTATATCCATTGTCTACTCAAAATCCCCTTTTGGATGTGTATCAAGCAGCCTTTTCAAACCAGATTCCTTATTTTCAAAGCCCCCAACCTGCTCTTGGCACAGGCTTTCCTATCTCGTAAATGCTAGTTCCATTTTCATAGTTGTTCAGGCCAAAAACCTATCAGACAATTTGAGTTGTTTCCAATTTTTGCTTATGATAAGCAACACTGAGGTGAATGTACTGGTATGGAACTTTTTAATGGGTCTCCTCGCTTTCTCTTACACCCCACATCTAATCTGTAAGTGGACCCTTTTGACTCTTTCTTTAAAATATACCCAGAAATGGACCATATCTCAGTACCTTGGCACTCCCTCTTGGCTCAGGCCATCAGCTTCTCCTATCCGGGTCATTATCGTGGCCTCCAGCCGGTCTCTCTGATTCTTTCCCTGCTCTTCCCACCTCCCGCAATGCTCTATCCACCCAGAGTGGCAGCCAGAGTGAAAGGATCAAAATTCAAGCCATTAGCCTATCAGTGCCTTACTCACCAATGCTTTCCACATCACTTGGGATAGAGTCAGGGTGCTTATATCACCTACTGACCCCGTTTCCAACACTCTACCTCTTCCACTCTGTTCTAGCTTACTGGACTCCTACACCCTTTGTCAAACATCACCTTCTCAATGAGGCCTTTGCTGACCTTGCTATTAAAACTGCAGACCCTCTCCTTCAGCACTTCCTGTCTTCTTTCTTGCTTTACTTTACTCTAAAGGCCTTATCACTCTCTGATAAGCTGAGTATTTTACTTACTTGATTGTTTATTGTCTCTTCTTCCATCACTAGAGTGCAAGCTCTCTGAGGGCAAGGATTTTCATTTAGTTTGATTATTGCTCGTATTCCAGTCCTTATAATAGAGCCTGGCATAAAGACTCAGTAAATAATGGTTGAATGAATAGTGTTTATGTGTGTGTTTGATTAGTTTTAAAATTTCCTCAGTACGTTGTTTTATCTCATCTCGTGTCTAATTTTATATTTTTATTTAGTGTTTTTAAAAAAAAATTGTGTTAAAAATACATACAACGTTTAATTTACCATCTTAACTGTTTTTAAGTGTACAGTTCAGTAGTGTTAAGTATGTTCACATTGTTGTGCAACTAGTCTCCAGAACTCTATTCATCTTGCAGAACTAAAAGTCTATACCCGTTAAGCAGCAACTCACCATTCTCTGTTTCCCCGGGCCCCTGATAACCATCATTCTGCTGTCTGTCTCTATGAATTTGACTACTCCAGGTACCACATATAAGTGGAAATCATGTAACATTTGCCTTTTTGTGACTGGCTTATTTCACTTAACATAAATGTCCTTTTGTTTCATCTGTGTTGCAGCATGTGTCACAATTTCCTTCTTTTTTAAGACTGAATAATATTCCATTGTATGTAAATGGCACAATTTGTTCATCCATTCCTCCATCAATGGACACTTGGGTTGCTTCCACATTTTGGCTATTGTAAATAGTGCTATTATGAACATGGGTGTACAAATATCTCTTCAAGACACTGCTTTCAATTATTTTGGGTATATATCCAGAAGTGAAAATGCTGGATCATATATAATTCCATTTGTAATTTTTTGAGGAGCCACCATAGCATTTTCCATAGCAGGTGCACCATTTTACGTTCCCACCAACGATGCACAAGGGTTCCAATTTCCCTAAATCCTCGCCAGCACTTGTTAGTTTCTTTTCTTTTCTTTTCTTTTTTTTAAATAATAGCCATATCAAGGGGTTAAAGTGGTATCTCATTTGTGGTTTTGATTTGCATTTTCCTAATGATTAGTGTTGTTGAGCATCTTTTCACGTGCTTTTGGAAATTTTTATATATTTTTTTTGGAAAACTACGTCTCTTCAAGTCCTTTGCCCATTTTTTAACTGAGTTGTTTGTGTTTGTTTGTTGTTGAGTTGTACTTTTTGTGCTTTTTATTTTTTTCTGAAAGGCCTCAATGATTGTTGCTTTATTGGTAATGCTTATGTTAAATTCTGAAGGACAAGTAGAAATATGCTTAATATAATGGGTTAGGGTAGAAAGGTGGGGAGTCTAATCTTGGCAAAGAGAATGGCATGTATAAGTGGTAGTAGGTGAAAGAAACGTATATAAGCTTAAATATGCATTGATGTTCTATCTGTAAAACGTATATGTAGTTTACATATTTTCCCATAATAGGACATATATGTATATGCCTATGTATATATATGATGACAAGGTTTCTCAAAGCGGTAGCACTATTGACATTTTGTGTTGGATAATTCTGTATTGTGGGGCGCTGTCCTGTGCCTTGTAATGTGTTTAGCAGCATCCCTGGTCTCTACCCACTAGATGCCAATAACTCCCTCCCCTGCCCCCAGTTGTGACAATTAAAATGTCTCCATACATTGCTAAATGTCCTCTGGGAACACCCCCCACCCCTCCAGTTGAGAATCACTGCTGTAGAGGAGATGTTAGATAGATAGATAGATAGATAGATAGATAGATAGATAGATAGATAGATAGTGAATGCTGATATATTGGTATATTTTGATTAAAAGCGTTATATATAACAGGCTCTATTTGTGTGTAAGTAAATATTCAACAACATATTAATTATATCAAAAGGTTTAGGGGTCAGCCTAAAGAATCTCTCTCATATTCTTTGTGAGCTTTGTATTGATATTATTGTTATTTCTTATTGAGTACTAACTGTGCTAAGGGTCTCCCATTAGAACTCAATTATATACTAAATTATAGCATTTCTCCTTTTCTATTCAGAGAGAATCTACTTACTCCTATTCTGAGACTATTTCAAAGCATTGAATTAGAATTTGTTTCCTTTGCATTTCTGGCATCTCTGGCAGAGTGAGAGACTGAGAAACCTTTAGCTTTTACCCCATTTTATAGATTGCACACAGGAGAGATAGAGAGGATGGCAATTGAATAAAGTAAATATTCATCAATGGTATTGTAAGACTCACCCAGCAGCAGGAAAGGGTGAATTCTGGAAAGATTTCTGGGGAGGATTTTAACATCTCCAGTAATAACTTTGACTGGTTTAGACACAAATAAGCTTACAGGATTTTGAAAGTGTAAGTTAACTAAGCACAGCCCCTACCTAATTCCTGACTTCCCTGTGTGTCCTTTGCAATTTGCAGCACACCATTAAAATTCGGGCCACCATTATTCAACTTTCTGAATTTCCTGCAGAAAGCATTACAAGTGGGAAAAAAAAAAAGGATATTGCACCATCCATATGTTGGTAAACTCTAAAACTTGCCCATCTCTAATCTGAGATACAGGCAGTCCATGTACAGGGAACAGCCAAATCCATAGAGATTGGTTGTATAATCTTCTCACCCCTAAGGCAGTGGCGTGTTTAGTTCCATCGTGGGCTAGAGCCTCCTGCTGAAAAGATGAGAGTGGTCATTCAAAGACACAGTTATATTTAGCAAATTGATAATCACCTACTGGTTGGTGTTCATTTTGGCGGTGTTGATATTTGCTAAGAGTGCGTTTTTCTTAAAGTATTACAAGGAATGTAAAATGCATGTAAAATAAGTGTAAAATGTAGTTTTTTTCTCCCCCACCCTGTCAAGTTTTTTTTTTTTTAATTGTGGTAAACAAAAAAAAGCAACCTAACGTGAGATCTACCCTCTTAAACTTCCAATTGTACAGTACAGGATTGTCACCTATAAGCACAGTGTTGTACAGCAGATCTCTAGAACTGTATCATCTTTCATGACTGAAACTAGATCCATTGAACAACAACTCCTCTTTTCCCCCATCGCCCACCTCTTTCGTTTTTATCCACAAAGCTCAGGAATGATGAGAGCCAAGAGGGAGGCAAATAATCCCCAAATCGCTTCTATTTGTCTCCAACCTGCCTGACATTGCTTCTAACTTCAGTTGTGCTCTTAGCCTGGGTGATTTAATGATAACAGTTAATGGTTATTTAGCAGTTATAGGCTGTGCTAAGCTCTTTTAATCATTATCTCATTTAATCCTCAACAGAATTGTAAGTTAGATACCATTATTATCTCCTTTTTTCTATATAGATGAGGTAACAGACTTGGAAAAATTGAGTAATATCCTCACGCTTACACGGAAAAGAGTGGACTGAAGATTTGAACTCAAACCACCTGCCCCCACAGCCTATATCATTAATAACTCTGCAAAACTTATTTGAAATACCCCTTCTCCCCTTCTAGTACGTGCATACAACTGCTGCAGATCTCATGACAGGGCGAGCTGGGTAAAGGATCAAAGCAAAAGGAAGCAAAAACAAAATAAAAGAAAATAGAAATCTCCAATGGGAACTCTTCCTTGTTCATATTGTCAAATTGGTATTGTGTAAATGCAGAACTCACAGACATCTGAACAGGCATCGCCATAGGTTTTATACCTGTAGACATGTAATTCAAAATTGAGAGGCAAGAGTTGTAAGTTTCTTTGTTTCTGTAGAAAGTCATGTGCCTATTTCATCAATTTAGTTCACAGACATGTTTCATTTGGGTATAATTTTTTTTAAAAATCCAATTTTAAATATTTTAAGGAAAAGTGTTCCATTTTGGCACAGTGCTCACCACTCCTTGTCTTGCTTTATCTGCTTCACTCATTTACTTTACCTACTTTGTCCCTTTAGGCATTTGAGTTTGATTAACAATAAAAATTTGAGTGGACATGGGATGAATTTCTTTATATATGTGGTATATTAATGTACAATACACATATTTTACCTTGAGACAATGTCTTATGAAGCATTTGCTCTCTTTATACAGTCACGCATCATTTAATGAACGGGATATGTTCTGAGAAATGCGTTGTTAGGCAATTTCATTGTTGTGCATACATCATAGAGTGTACTTACACAAACCTAGATGGTAGAGCCTACTACACACCTAGGCTATATGGTACTAATCTTAGAGGATCACCGTCATCAATGTGGTCCATCGTTATCTGAAATGTCGTTATACAGCACATGACTACATTTATTTTAATATTATGATCTCTTCTCTTTTTTTTTTGACTTACAGTATATTTTGATTCCTATTCCTTTAATTCTTCACGTGCTCTTGGTCAGAGGTGGATATGAGTCAGAGGAGGAAAGGGGCATTCTTTTTTTTTTTTTTTTTTTGTGAGGAAGATCAGCCCTGAGCTAACATCCATGCTAATCCTCCTCTTTTTGCTGAGGAAGACCGACTCTGAGCTAACATCTATTGCCAATCCTCCTCCTTTTTTCCCCCAAAGCCCCAGTAGATAGTTGTATGTCATAGTTGCACATCCTTCTAGTTGCTGTATGTGGGACGTGGCCTCAGCATGGCCAGAGAAGCAGTGCGTCGGTGCGTGCCCGAGATCCGAACCCAGGCCGCCAGCAGCGGAGCGCACGCACTCAACCGCTAAGCCACGGGGCCAGGGCTTGAAGCTGCTTTTTTTTGTGTGTGGATTTCTTAGAGATGCTTTAAAAAAGGGTGAAGACCTGCTTCTCTGATTTCTACTTGTCCTTTGGTAAAGATAATAAAGTGCTAAGGTTTCAAGGTCCACTGAAGTGTGAGTGTGGGGGGAGGTGGTGGTGTTTGAGTCTATCCAAGGAAGTAATAAGCAAGTTGCTTTCCTCCTCTGAGCCTCAGTTTTCTTATCTGTAAAATACAAGTAATGATACTTCACATAATTTATGTATGGTTTTGATAACATATCCAGCACAGATTCGAAATCCAGAACATGTAGGTTGCTATTTCCCTTCCTTTCATTCGTCTCAGAAACTAGGATTGAATACAGACACTGCCAGTGATATCAAAGTATATGAAAGGATTTCTGATGAGAATGTCAGAGAAAGGTTGCAATAAAAATGTACTCCTGCCAACAAAAGCTCCTTAAAACCACCACACAGTGTCAATATGCCTGATATGTAAACTCATTTCTGTGTGTGTGTGCGTGCACACATCTGCCTCGCTGGCACATGTGTGAGCGTATGTGTGCACAGGTCTGTGTGGCCTTTGTGTGCAGATTACTGTATCTGTGTATCAGGTGTGCGTATGTGTGTGCAGAACTAAGCAGGGCTGGAGACAGAGAGTACATCGCAGTAGATATTGGATGGTAACCCTTATTCAGTACATTGTAACTCCCAGTATATAAAATAAAGTCCGTTTATGATGTTGGTCTTATCTTCTAATTAAAATCATAGGCATGAAGCTTCTTTATACCTGTATAAAATAAGCAGTTTAATTTCTCTGCACCGGGGGAAAAATGATTTCATTGCCTGTTATGGAGCCTGTCGGTACATGGTGGGAAGCAAGCGAGGGCGGTCATGAAAGCTCCATTCTTACGGGTATATTTGTCCTCTTTGTCTCTGCAAGGAGCACGAATGCATCCTCTGAGCTTTTCTTAAGGGCAGCGGGGGTGCTTTCGCCAGTTGTCCCTACCCCCCAACAGTGTCAAGGAGGAGAAAGTTATTCTGTCTCTGAATAACCGATCTAAGAGCTTTTCCCCTACATTATTCACACATGAATGAAAAAAAATGATACTGCATCCATTTCTCAAAAATTTGCTGATAACTAGTAATAACTTATTTCATTGAGGCCAAAGCAAATATTTGAGAAAAAGAAAGTAAGCTTGTCTTGGAAGCGGTAAAGGACTAAAAGAGGAAAAGGACTATGAATCTTAGCCGTTAAAGGGATTGAATTTGTTTTAAAGCTTACTTTATAATACTAATATATGCTATGGGTAACATTTTAAAAGTCCTGCTAATTAATAGTTTTATTTTATAAGGTATGGGAATGGTTTTTGGCTTTATTTTGTACTTTGGGCCCCATGGTTCAGACCATGTGTAGAATTAGCCCTAACAACTGGTGGCAGTGTAGACAAAGACAGGAAAAACTGTAAGAGGAAATAAACTCATTTGTTCATTTAGTCACTCAGCAAACATTAGGAGCTCAAATAAATTGGGTCGAGCTGGATAATGAAGGTCAAAAGTGCTGTGCTGCTGTTGAAGCCAGAGGTGTAAGCAGGGGGCAGATTTTGCCAGGCTATTTTAAGAATTTTAGAATATAGGAAGATCAGTGAGAAGCCATTAAATGATTTAAGTTGGAGAATGTCAGAATCAGATTTGTATTGTTGGGCGATTAATCCAGCCACAGTGTGCAAAGTGGATTGCGGGGGACAAGGCAAAAGAGCTTGGCTGGGGATGTCTTACAATTTTCCAGTACAAAGAGTATCATGTTTTGGACTAAGGAATCACAATGGTCAGGGAGAGAAGGGATCTGATTTTAGAGCTAAACTGTAGATAAAATACACAGGGCTCATAGACTAAATAATTTTGGGAGGTGAGTGGAAAAGCAAAATCAAGGATGACTCTCAGGATTTTGGCTTCAGACGAATAGTTGGTGGAAACATTCCCTGAGCGAGGCAGGAAACACTGGGGGAGAAATAGGGCTGGGATGAGGGACGTTGTGGGACATGTTGAGTTTGAGGTGTTTATGGGACATCCAAATAGAAGACTCTTACCAGGAAGCTGAGTTTTCAAGTCTGAAACTGAGAGGAGGAGGTTTGTGATTTAATTTATGAGCTGTTCCAGAAAGATGGTAATTGAAAAAAATAAAAATGAGAGTGGAAGAAGTCACTGAGGAGCAGCATGTTGAGGGAAAAGAGAAGAGAGTCAAAACTGAGGGTTGAGGAATAGTCCTAGTGTAAGGCTCATCAGAGAAAGTTGAATATTTGAAGGAGATGAAAAGGAAGGCCAGGTAAGTATGGTGTTATAGAAGCCCCTAGAAGAGAATGATTCCAGAAGGATGGAATTGTCAGTGGTGTCAAAGACTGTTAGGAGTTTAACTAAGAGAAAGATCTGAGTGTCTAAGTGTCTATTGGATTTAAATACTGGAAAGTCAATCACACTTTTAGTGACACCAATGTCGTTGAGGTACTATAAGTAGAAACAAAATTGCACTGAGTGGAGCGGGCTTTTAAGTAAGTACTAAAAGGAAAATAGTAATCATAACCATCAATTGTCAAGAATATACATTATGCCAAGTGCTCAAAGCCAGTTTTGGTATCATCATACTTAATTATTGTCGTGGAAACTGAGGCCTCTAGAGATTGAGTAACTTTCCAAGGTGACACAATATGAACAGAGAAGAGTTGAGATTTGAACCTGCTCTCTCTGATGCCAAAGGCTTTTCACTACATCATTCTATCCCTTTGGCTTGAGGATGACAAACTCTCTTGAGTGGCAGTATTTGCCCCAAGGGCCTTTGGACATATGTGCTTTGGAAAATATCTAGAATGAAGGGATCATGAAACTACGTAAATAAATTAAATCACTAAAACAATTCAGAGCAAAATAAACAGTGGAGTCATAGGGAGATCCTCTTCATGACTAAAGAGACATAAGAGCATTAGCATGATGAAGAGTGACATGGAAAATTGATGGGGGCTTGGGGGAGAGTGGTGTGATGGTCCCAAGGGCAGGGGATGGAGGACCATAAGAATATGCTCCCAGTACTTAAAAGATGGGCATCAAAAAATGAAGCCTCATTTGTATGCAGACCTAACCATGCACAATATTTCAGCTCAATTCAGCAATGAAGGACTAAATCAGGAAAAAAATACTAATATTTCATATAGAGGACCAGATGCCCCTTTCTGTGCTGTGATATACAAGTACAGATGACTTTATATTTATGCTTTAATTTCTTGTATTTATTCCCTCCTACTAACTCTGTCTATATTTTCTCCTCTCTCCTTTCTTTAGATCATGCTTCTTAGTGATCCTGAAATGGAGAGCAGCATATTGATCAGCTCAGACGAAGGGGCAACCTATCAGAAATACCGCCTCACCTTCTATATCCAAAGTCTGCTCTTTCATCCCAAGCAAGAGGACTGGGTGCTGGCCTACAGTCTGGATCAAAAGGTGAACAAACACTGTTTTCAATCACATCTTGTCATCTAGGTACCACCCGATGAAAAGCGCTTGTTTACTCAATCCAGAGTTTGGAGGAGATTCAATGACATTGTGTCATTCCAACCAAGTTGATCTTGTCTGCAGCAACTAACTTTCCTTTCTACTCTTTAGTATCAAAATGTGCAGGCAGACATATTTCATTTATTGGCAATGCTATTTATCATTCCACAGGTTTAAGATAGTTTTCTCTATAATTTTATTCATTTGACCTTTAAAACAACCCTGTGAAGTAAGTAGGAAATGTGTATTCATAATAATTTTATAGTAACTGTAGTAAATAAAGAATGGCGAAGGTGCTTGTTCAAACCTGCCCAGCTCGCAGCTGGAGGAGCCGGGGCTTGAATGCACGTTGTCAGATTCCAGGTCTAGGGTATAATTCCATCACACAATGCTGCCTTGATTTGGTAAAATTTGAGTATACCATTGTTCTGAGCTTAGCAAAGGAAAGAAAGCCTCAAACGTGTCCATTTTGTTGTTTTCTAAAAGTACATTTAAGATATAATGGTCCAGTAAGTCTTCCTCTTTGAACCTCAGATCCATATATCCAACTATGTACTTGACCTTGCCTCTTGTAGGTCTCAGAAGCCTCTTGATTCAACATATTCCAAAAGTGAACTCCTGATCTCCCCTCAACGTAGCTGGTTCTCTTCTAGTATTCTCTAATTGTATCATTCAGCTGCAAAACTCAGAAACCTAGGAGACATCCTTAATACTCCTGTGTTCCTAACCCAGCATCTCTAACCCATCATTGAGTCTTCTCTCTCAATATTCTTTTGATTCCATGCAATTCTTTTTGCCATCGCCACTCAAACATAGGCTGCATCTGTCATTTGAACTATTGCCAGAGCCTCTTCCAGTGTGATCACACTATAATCTGAACAATGTATTTCCCAAATGTAGATATGATTTCATACATTTGCTTAATCTCCTTCAGCATTTTCTCAGTGCTCACAGTGAAAAGACCAAAGTCATCAGTAGGATCTGTTAACACCTACTTGGTCTGGTCCCTCCTTCTCTCTCTTGACTCACTAATATCACTTCCCTTTGAATGGTCTTCTTCTAGTCCCTCAGCCCAGCTGTCTCCCTTGCTCTACTTTCTGGGCCTGGAATCTTCTTCCCTAAAGTAAATCTCATCACTGCCAGATCTCAGATCTAGTATCACTTCCTCAGGACGTCTTCCCTAAACTCTCTAACAAAGTTAAGTCCCCCTTGATGTTCTTTCTCATAGTACTATATACCTTCCCTTCAGAGTGCATGTCACAGTTGAGATTTTACATTGATTTATGGATCATCTGCATTCCTCACTGGATTACAAGCTCCAAGAAGGCAGGACCGAGTCTGGTTTTACTCACTGTTGCAGCATAGTCCCTAGCAGTGTGGCTGGTGCTTAATTAATGCTCAGCAAATATTTGTTAAGTGAACAAATTAGTGGATGACTACATGGATGCTATGATAATAAACCCTCTATAGTTGAAACTTATACTTAAGAAAAGAGACTTCAGATTATTCTTCTTTGTATTTCCTGCCATCTCCAGAACCTTAGTATAGTGCGTGATGCCAAACTATTATGTAACAGTGTTGTGGAATCAATCAGTGAAAGGAAATAGATAATTACGGGCACTGTCTTGTGTAGAGATATCTGCAGAATAGCCTTGGTTGAAATAGCTTCTACTCCCTTAAATCCTGAAACAGTTGCTCCTCAGTATGTATTTGAATATGTGATTGTAAATGTGAGTGTGTGAGTGAGAGAGGGATGGCAGCACCTTTAAACAATAATTTCAACATAACCTTTATATCTCTCATTAATGGAGCCTCATGGTGGGCTCCAGGAGCTTAATGCAATCCCCCAAGGGCACCCACATGACATTTGCAGAGCAAAAGCCATTGCAAATACATTTCTTTCATGACATCAAGTGGATATTGTGTGAAAGACTTAGCCAAATGTCATATAGTCTGTAAGTTTAGATGCTTAGTATAGCCAGGAATCTTGAAGCTATATTGAGAAAAGAAAAATAAATTATTTGGATGCTATTAAATGGCTGGATGGTAATTTATTTAGATGAAGCTTAGAACGCCTAAACCACGTTTTTATTTATACAGAGACAAGCTAGATTAGAAGCAACAGACATCACATGCCAAGAGGTTGATAAACCAGATGCAGTATGCCTTGTGTATATCTAGAAAGAATATCCTTTTTCTCCATCTCTGCAGCACTGAGAACATCTGGGGCATTGTTCATGAAGTACCCTTGTGGAGATAATACATTCAAAATACTTTCAGACTTGGTGGCTGCTTTTTCACTTAGTAAAAGTATTTGGAACTGTGGCAGCGGGTGTTGATGGATTTTCCTAATCACACTTCACATCTCTGGATGTATTATTCCTTAGGTACTCTTTCTTGTTGACGTTTTTTGCATAAAGTGTCTGAATGTTCTTCAGGCCCATAAAGTTTCTAACCAGTGCCCTGCCAATCTTTTAAATAAATGATGTGAGGAGGTGGATGATGCCCCTGGCAACATTTGCAGAGATGGCATAGAAACCTAGCCCCAGTCAGCCAGGTTGCAGAAGAGCTTTTCTTTATTTTGGAGTAATTTATTGGATTAGAGTCAAGGAGAGTGGTGCTATGCAGCAGCAAATGAAGATGCACGCGTAGTTGAGACTGATACACAAATGTCTTATTTCAGACTGGAGCCTTCTCTGATGTGTATGCATTGAGGCAGCTGGTTTCTTCTAGAATAAATGAAAAGCGCTAGTATTAAGGTAACTGCAGCATCAAAGGGAGATGTTTGTGGTGAGGAGTGAATCAATGTTCCCTTATTGTGCCTTTGATAAAATGCACTAGCAATTTCTTTAGAATCGGTAAGGCTATCTCGTTATGTTGTATGTATTACAAAAGACCTAATTGAATGATATTTTAAAGAGACAATATCCAATGGCCTTACCTTCCAAATTGCCGTCCCGAAGCTGCAGGAGACTTACTGGGAGATCTCACTTGGTAAAGGCACTGCTGGAGAATTAAGGAGATACCTTCTGGATAGAACAAAATTGTATCTAGAAATTGAGAGATGCACATAGTGTTGTGTTAGCTGAGATGCTGGATGACAGCTTGTGAGTCGACTGGGAAACATGGCTACCTTGTACTAGTCAAGACCAGGTTGTGGGTGAAGATGATCTAAGCTTTCCAACTTCCAAAGCTGCAAAGGGCTGGGGACGTAGGGGGCAAATGCACTTTGCACTGGACCCTGTTGGAGGGTCATGCCTCTCTCTTCAATTCTGATACATCCTAATGTAGCAAAGTCCTTTTCTGTTTACCGTCGAGCTTGACTTGGGCTTTTGACCAAGTCATTCCATTCTGGCCATCCTATGAGCTTCCCAGTTCCTGCTAATTCCTGTGCCAGCTCTACAGATTATGCTTCCAGCTTGCATTTTAATAGAAAAAGACTTAGGAAAAAAAGATTCCTTCTTGGGTGTAAGAATCTTTGGAGATGCTTTATAAGAATCTTTATGATTAAGAAACAAGTGGTGAAAGTAATAGGTTGTGGTTGACCAAATTGGAAATAATAAAAGAAACGCTGCTCCTCTCCTCTTCTCTCAGAACCAGAGCTCTAGAACATCTTTTGAGAGCTCTGTATTTACCTGTTATTTAAGAGGCGGGATTCTCTTTTGTTTCCATCAGGCTATTTCTTCACTGTTGACCGAAACAGCTTACATTGTGATGTTTTGGATTAGCTGGAGGGCTGAACAATCTTATTAAAAATGAGAATTTTTGAAAGATTTTGAGATAGGTTTTGAGGACATTGCAGTCCTCTAAATAGATAGGTATTGTTCTCATCACTGGAGAAATCTGGATGTTTAAAGATCCTTCGTTTTGATAAGAGACTCAGTGTAGTTTTTAAAAATGGGCACATGCTCGTGCATTCACAGATACATACATCCTGGCACAGGAGGCCTTCCACAGAGATGGAGAGTTGAAAATAGCTGTTTTTCTGCGTGAAAGATGGGACTGCAAAGCTCTCTATTATCATTTATCTTCTTGGCAAAATGAAACTTTAACAAATGCAACTGGCTTTGGAGATCAGAGATGAGGAACTCAATGGGATTTCAGACTCTATTGTTTTTCAGACACTTTTGGGCTAGACTGGTCTAGAATTGTCAATAGTTTCAATCTAAAGATGACTTTCTGAAACACCAGCACACATAATGAAGGGTTGCTGTTATGGTAGTTGGGAGTGGGGTGCAGCTATGGTGTTTTTTTTTTTTTTTGATCACCTACTATCAGCCGAGTTCAATAGCAGCTGACAGACTGAGAAACTGGTTAGGGCACTCATGCAGTTTTAGGCATCGTCACTGGCAAAGCTGGGTCCACAGTGAGGAGGTGATGGTGGTTCCAGCAGGCTTCACGGTTGGACCCTATCTGGGGCTGCCACATCACGTATGAGCAGGGCAGTGGCAAATTTGAGTGTATCTGATGTGTGGAGGGCCTGAAAATTCAAAGGGAAGTTTAAACCTGTACTTCTGGAATGCTAGATACAAATGAAGCTGTCCCTTTCGTCTATATTATCATATAAACTCTCAGATTAGAAATGTAATTGTATTCAGAACCTACAGGATTAGCAGGTGATAATAACTTTCCTCTGTAGCCATTGGCAGAAACAGGCTTCATGTCTCCCCACCTGGTGGGATAAAGCTGTTGAGGATTAACTAGGGGTGACCGTGGTTTTGAAGCTTATCCCCCATGGAATAAGAGTAAGATTAAAGGGCACCTTTTATTTAAAGAGAAACATTACATTTTCATTAGGTCCTCTTCCATGCCTATAAAAGCACTTGTGTATCATTTAAGAGAAAGAACAATCCATCACCCCACTCACCTGTGGGAAGCTGACACTGCTCTTATGGATGTCTCATGGGTGCAATGGGGATGTGCTATCTCCATCACCATAGAAACACCAGTTCCATGAGGCCACTTTCCTGAAGGTGAAACCAAACAGTGGACTGTGTGGCCCTATTACCTATTAAGGAGGTGGAGCAACCATTGTGTTATTCAGATATTACCATTAATCTATTTGAGCTGAGTTCTGAGTTCTGAGTGACGAAACTGGTTTAATGTACAATATTAACTTACATTCAGTGAGGGTGGTGCAGTAAAGGATCTCCACCCATGGTAACATTGCTCACGAAAACATTAGCTCAAAGGAACAACCTTCAGCAAAATTATGGATCCAGTGGCCTTTGTCTTCCCAAGCCTGCTTCTTCTATATCATGTCCCAGACTCTCAGTTCCCTGTCTCCACCATCTAGGTGTCCATTTTGGTAACCTGACACATTTCTGTCAGGGAAAAGAACAGTTGCTAAAATAATTAATGGAAGATGCAGCGTCTATATGTGTTAAGAAGGGTACTCAGGTATTTTTTCCCATCAACACTTTTCCCAAAGCAATTATGCTTCATGTTTTCATGGTAGAAGTGCAGCCATGGCAGTATTTTGGTGAAGGAAGTGACTACAGCCACAGGTGGGCAAGGAGGTGGAGCTTCACAGCCACTTCCTACATGATGTGACCTTGTCTTCACCCAGGCACTGATCCTTTGTGCTCGCACTGCTGCCCAGTGTCCCTAACTTCCACCCCTTTGTCTTTCTGACCCCAGGTTTCCGGTTTTCGAGTTGGACTTAGGAATTCTTCTGCTTGTTCCTTCCTTTGCAAACCTCTCTGTACTTAAGATCTTGTCTACCTGACCTGACCATGCTTTCTATTTTCCTTCCATTCTCTGCCTCCATCTTGACCACTCACCCTGGTATGATAGCACCTGATCTTTTACAGTCAGGATCAGACCTTTTAAATCAAGGTGTAATATACATAAAGGAAGGTGCATATATTATGAACTCAATGAATTTTCATAGACTGAATACACTTATGAAACCAGCACCCTGATCGAGGAACACAGCATGACCGACATCCCAGAATCCACCTTGTGCACTTCTCCAGTCATTATCTTCCACTCCCAGTGGGGCTGCTATCAGTCAGGGTCATTTTTTATTTTGTGCAATGATTTACAGCTGGCTAAATTGATGAAGGAATAGACGTAAGATGAAATTCCTCAGAAGGAAGTTTGGAAGATAGCAAGTGAGGTAAATGACAGATAGGGAGAATTTTTAAAAATATTAACGTTAGAGAATTAGACTAAACCAAAGGCAAGAATTCATTGACGTTGACTAAGCCCGGATAATCCAGAAAATTTGTAAGAAAACCTTCAAAAAATTGCTCATTTAAAATTAATGTAACAGGTTTAATTTTTTTAAAATGTGTTACTTTCTGTGCCTTAAGGAAAATATCCAAAGTTGGCAAAGTTGTGGTGAAACTTATATTCCAAAATAGTATTGCCGGTCATGCAAATGAGTTTTCCTTCCTGAAAAACATCGTGGCAATGTATATCAGAAGACATACACGTATTCATAACTTTGATCCAATGATTCACATTCTTCACTTCTGAGACTATACTAATGGATTAACCACAGAACTCCAGGCATAATGATATTTATCACAGTCACTTATAATTGGAAAAACTGGGTAGAAACATACTGAATGCCCAACATGAATGGACTTTAAATCATGGTACATACGTTTGCCAGAATAATTTGCAGCCATTAAAAGGGTGGTCATGATGACCATGTAGTGACATGGATACATATTAATACCTATTTAATATGTACATATCTCATATTGTGTAAATAATATATGCAAATTCATACATAATATATATTAAATAAAGTGTTACTCTTTGAATACAGGTGTGCAAAAAATAAAACAAGAAAGGAAAGAAGGAAGGGAGGAGAAAAAATTTTTAAAAAGAATGGAAGGAAATGTTCCCAAATATTAACTGAGTTCTCTTAAGATGATATAATTATATTTCTTCATATTTTTTCATACAATTTGTTTTCTAATTTTCTATTTTTTTTTAGATTATGTTTTTAATAAAAAAATTCTGACAAGTAATCTACCTTGATTATCTTATGTCCAGTCCTAATTGGATTTTAGGTGTGAATAGGGTCAATTTAGATAAAATCATTTCAAATAATTATTTAACACCTTTTCAAGAGGCAGTGTGGTGTAGAAGAAAATTTCCCTGAACTAGGAATATATGGAGCCTGAGTTTTCTCTTTTCTTCAGCTTTGCTTTTCATTAATGTCCCTTTTGAATCATGAAACTTTAGGAGTTATTCTTTTTCCTAACGAAAAGTATACTCTTGCTGGATATAACCTCAATCTATATTATGTATAGCTCATGGGTAGATATAGGTTTTATTATTTAGAAGCACCAAATATAGATAGATGTTAAGGAAGTGATTTATTCTGGTAGTTTTTCAGATGAATTTTGCAGCTATATCCTAAAATTGAATTAGTATTTGGTTATTTGATTTGACAGCTGTAATGGAAACAAATACTCTGGAGCCAAAGGGTGTAGACATATGCAGTGAATTAAGGTTTGTGCCTAGTACCTCTTACCCTGCCCATGTTACGTTAGTCAGTGTTGGACGTACAGGTGCTTCTCGGAAATGGAGATATATGTTCTTAAGTATCTCCTGTGTATGGGCATGGACAGGTGCTTTCATATACATCATTACATTGAATTCTCATAGGAATATGTAAGGTAGATGTTATTATTTCCAAGTTACAGGTGAGCATCTGATGCTTGAAGGCGATATTCACTTGCTCCAAGTCACACAGCCAGTCAGGGACATGGCCTGCTCTCTAGGCCTGGTTGAAGTCCCCCACCATGACCACCACACCTCGATGTCTGTAGTAGACAGACTTTCCACCACTTTGGGACAGAGTTTCATATGGGCCACTTTACACTGAACCCTAGCCCCAGAGAGCATTATAATAGTAAGACAAGATCAGCCATGCAGAGACCAGACCTTCAAGTGAACCCAGTGGTTCTTCTGGCATATCCCTCAGCTGATGGCACTTTCCAGGGTGGGACTTTGAAAAGGGAAGCCATCAAACTGCTTACTGATGATAGACCATAAGACTAATTAATTCTGCCTCAGGCAGAAAATAACAAGGCGGTTGTGTTTGTTTCACGTTTTGTCCAGTTTTGCTCACTTTTCCCATTAATTTGTTCCAACATTTGGGTTAATATATAGATTAAACCAAAGTGCTTGCCATTTAACTAGGTAATACTATGATCTGAAGTTTTTAAAGGAAGCTTATGGAGACAACATCTTTAATATGGTAATGAAGATAGAAGTTGAAATCATTTAACTTCATTTACAAATCATGAATATGTATTATGCTTTAAATGAAAAGAAAAGCTAAAACAGATATAGTGTTTGTTCAATTTGCTAAAGAGAAGACAATTTGTCAAGATTTTTTTCCTCAAAACCCAAGCAATATGCAAATGTAGGAAAATCAGACCCCCATGTTAATTCCATGGCATGATGAATATTTTTATAATCCTAATTAGTACCAGTCATTTAGTCTAGCAATTTCCCCCAATCTAGCCAATTTGAAATTAAAATAGATGCCTTGATTACAAAACTCATTAGCAAAGAAGCACCCTTCTCACTAACCAGTTCATTTAAAATGCACAAACTGAATGAAGTGTGGAATACTTGTGTTGTCAATTGGCATAAGTGAAGTGAGTCTTAATTGGAAGCATTGTGAAGTATTTGTATTGCTGCATGTTTCATTGCAGTATAATATATCATTCATTAAATATAACAAAAGCAACTTTTAAATGGTTTAATTAAGCGGAGTTGGTGCACTTGGTAATTTTTGTAAAGTCGAATGTCACAATTGTTTGCATTTGAAGTACTGATGGGTATTAATGTCAGGAAGACGAAGTCTGACTCTGCATTTATCACTCTGATTATGCAAAGAATGGCAGGTTTAATGTGAGAGGAGAAAATTAAATTATAGGACATTGACTTCTTACTTAAAAGTACCCACATGCATATCGTCCTCGTACATTTGGATGCAGAAACTCCAGAACTGCCAGATTTATGGCTGGGAATGGAGGGAAGGAGCTGAGGACTTGGAGTGAAATGGAAGGAGAAAATAACAGCTGGGGATTTTTCTTTTTGTAATTTCTTTTTTAACTTTCTTTTTTAATCAAGGGAGGAAGTAGTAAGTGGAGAGAAACTCTAGCCAATATATTTTCGTCCACTGAAAAGAGCAAGAGATGTGTAGCAGTGCGGATTGATGTTCTGTCTAAGCCAAATGTGGTGGGAGTGGAAGAGGAGGGGGAAATTGCCTCCAGACCAGGGAAATGCTGGAAGTGGGGACTCCACAGAAGTCCTGAACTGGGGCCAGATAGCAAGAAGTTCAAGGCTGGTTTTTCTGTGGAAGAGTCTACCAAATGAGTTGCAATAGTGGCGGTTCTATAGGCATAAGGCATAAGACAAGTACAGAAGCTGCTGTTCCATTGATGTTTATTCTCTGTGTAATCCAGATGTCAGCTGTTACCTCATATATATGCATTCTTTCAATCCCACGTCAATGAAGATGCAAAGCTCAGCCATGTCATGATTTCCATGAGAAATCTAATTTTAACAGACACTGTTGATGTCCTGCCCATATCCATTTGATATTTCCACTGTAGTGTGCTCCCACTGACTTCTGATAGCTGGCATTTGCATTTCTTTGCTGGAGGGCTTTCTCCAAACCCTCTAGAGGCTACTTCACTCCTCTGCACAGCACTCTGTAGAAGTGCAGGGAATTAACATGTAAGAGCAGCCTCAGACAATGACCTCAGAAATTGGTGTACAGATACCCTGGTTCCCTTGCTTCTCAGGTGGGATGTATCTGAGGCATGTGTTTTGTACTTTTTCTCTGGAATTTCTCAATGGGATTAAGCTCTAGTTGCCCATAGAGTTAGCTAGCTTTATAATATACCATATATTGACTGCCTTCCATTGCCTGGGGAATTTCGCTACTCCTATACCATCTTCCAAATCAACTACTTAATTCTTGTCTCAGTGTCTACTCCTGAGGGAACTCTAACCAACTGTGCCAAGCATTTTGTGATTTACGTGATGGTAGTTGAAGATCTATGGGGTCAAGGACAGGGATCGCAGCACATAGGTTTCCATCCAGAAGTCTCCTTTGTTCCTAGGAGGAACAAAGTGTTCTGTGTTCCTAGTGTCTCCTGGGCTGTGCCACCCTCTGATTTTCCTCACTGTTGTAGGTTGAGTAATGTCTCCTTCTTCAAAGGTGTCCACTTCCTAATCCCGTGAGTATGTTTCCCTACAGGGCAAGAGGGACTTGGCAAATGTGATTAAGTTAAGGATCTTGAGATGAGGAGAGTAGCCTGGATTACCCAGGTGGACCCCATGTAACCACAAAGGTTTTATAAGGGGGAGGCAGAAAAAGAAGAGTCAAAAAAAGGGAGATGTGACAATGGAAGCATAAGTTGGAGTGATGCGCTTTGAAGATGGGGCCATGAGGCAAGGAATGCCGGCAGCCTCTAGAAGCTGGGAAAGGCAGGGAAATAGATTCTCCTCAGGAGGCTCCAGAAGGAATGCAGCCCTCCTGACACCTTGGTTTTAACCCCACAAGACAGACTTCGGATTTCTGACTTTCACAACTGTAACATAATAAATTTGTGTTGTCTTAAGCCACTAAGTTTGTAGTAATTGGTTATGGCAGTGAGAGGAAACGAATACACTCACTGACCCTTCCACACACCCTCCAAGGATCTTCTGTCCCACAGCAGGCAACATCCTCCTCTTGTCTGCACCTGCTTCTTGGAAGCCCAGGCATCCACAGACCCAGACAAAGGCCACCAGGTCATACTTTTGATTCCTTTACATTGATCCATGCAGTCCTTAAACAAGAAGAGTTCCTCCTGAGAGGAATTCTGGTGAAAAAAATGTTCTCCGTCTTGTCACATATTTTATTAGTCTTCTAGGTCTGCCTTAACAAAGTACCAGAGACTGGGTGGCTGAAACAACAGACATGTAAGGTCTCACAGTTCTGAATGCTGAAAGTCTGAGATCAAGGTGTCAGCAGGATTGATTTCTTCTGAGGCCTCTCTCCTTGGCTTGTAGATGGCCATCTTCTCTCTACATCTTCATTCACATGGTCTTCCCTCTGTGTGTGTCTGTGTCCTAATTTCCTCTTCTTATAAGGATACCTGCCATATTGTGTTAGGGCCCACCCTACTAAATTCAACTTCTCTTTAAATACTCTCTCTCCAACAACAGTCACATTCTGAGGTTCTGGGGAATTAGGACTTCAATACATGAATTTGGAGGGGGACACAATTCAGCCCATAATGTATATGCTTCTCAGGGCTGTTGAGTGAAGAAAGTCTTGTCTTTTGTCTCTACTACCCTATGTGAGGGGAGAGTAGGAATCTCTTCCTGCTGTGTAGCCTGAGATGTTCCTGAGGCACATGGAATGGAACCAACCAACAGGAAGGATTTGCAATGGGGGTGGGAGATAAGGAATTGAGGATGGGGCTTATTCCTGAGATGGAAACCAGATCCACATGAGAGGCCCCGAGACTGGTCAGGAAGGTTTCAAATTGGTCTTTGGGCTTGACCCTGGGTAAGATTGGGAAATCATGGAGAACACAAGAGAATAGATGGTGCCCAAGCCATGGAGACCCACTGGAAAGAACTTTGAGGGAACAGAGTCTGAAAGAAGTATCAGATGGAAACTTATTTTTAAGAATCATGGTTATTTGCTTGTATAAGCTAGATTTGTTTTGTTTGGTTTTGTTTCTGGTGTTTTATTTTTATTCTCTCTTTGCATTTGAAAATGTTGGTAGATCTTAGTTGTGCCAAAAGTTACAGAAAGAGGTTTGGTTGACCTGGATGTGTTACAAATCTTCTTAACATTCATCATTGGCTTCCCCATAGCTTGGAGGATAAAGTTAGCTCAGCACACAGACCATTGTAGTTTGGATCCTGTCTAACTCTACCCCTCTTTCCAAGCACTCCCTTCACTCATGGAACAGGGAATGCATGCTCCTGTTTCACACCAAAATGCCTTGGCACCTGTGCTTCCCTCTGAGAGTCCTTTTCCCTGTTTTCATCTAGCTAGTCCAGTTTATCTTCCAAAACACCATGCAGATATCACTTTCTAAAGAGAACTTTCCTGAGACAAACTTATCTGTGGAAACATAACAAAACTTATCTAGATTTTAAAGAAAAATATAGAAAGAAGCTATTTTTGTTTCAGCACACTGGAAAGCTTTTCATTTTACGGTTTTACATTTTATCTGTATGTGTGGAGTGGAGGGACCAAAATTTTTCTCAATGTTTAGGACATCCAAAGATCTTAAGTTGTCCCTGGACAAGAATAAAGAGGACCTGAATTAAGGTAATCATTGTGGGGTGGAAAAGAGAGGGGACAAATTACAGAGTGATATAGAATTAGAAGCAGACTTTGTGACTGCGTGCAAGTCACAGGAAGGAAGGGTGCCTGATAACCCCGACTATGACAAGAGCCAAAAGGACTCAACATCTGTCTTAGTCTGATTGTCTGAAAAAAAGCCTAAGACCGAGGGCTGCGCCCACAGTGTGTTTCTTTCCTGACAAGGAGATGCTTGTTTCTCAAAAGTACTGATTGGGAGAGGGGATGCCCTGGTAGGCGCTGCCACCAATGTGTACCAGAGAGGATAATGACCTTCCTGTGTGGTGGCTTTTCCCTTTAGCTGATTTTCTGACATTTTTCCCCATGCCTCCTTTGGCTGCTCTGTGCGCCGGAGGCAGCAGCTGGCGGTAGCTGTCTAAGTTATTGAAACAAGGCTTTTTAAAACGGAGACTTGTTAATTTGAAGCACTTGGTAGAGATACCAGAGGTTATAATCTAGAAGCTTTGTAATAGGCAGCTGGGGAATTAGTGAGGGAAAAAAGATATATTAACTTTGCTGTCTTCAAACACTGTTGTACTAATATTGGGCTTGAATGTTTTCATAATTAAGATGCTGAAAGGTCACTGAGGAATCCACTGTCTCCTGCATCTGTCTCAGGCATGGATGGTCTCTGAAACCTTCTAGCCCAGAGGCCCCAGCCCCTGAAGGGAGCTTTCGGATTTTACTAGTAGGTCATTACTTGTGATATAATCTGTCTGCCCCTAGGTTTATACAATATCTTTCCTTTTTCTGATGCTGAAAATGCCAGTTTAATAATCAGGTAAAAAGCTGATGTTATTCATTTAATCTCCATTACAGGTATCACAACTTAATCATTAAAATTAACTGAAAATTATGCCACATCATTTGTCTTCTGTCCTCTCAAGTAACTTACTAATAGACACCAGATTCTAACAGAGATTCATTTTTAAAATACTGAATTTTTTTCTCAAATTAGTGTTATAAAATAAATGGGAAAGTGAAGAAAAAAAGCATAGAGAGCAAAAATTGTTTCATATCTTTTAGGATATGTCATTAAAAGTATCAACATCCTGCTCTTTCTTACCCAGAAACCAGGTCAAGGATATTATATTCAACAAATACTTATTGAGTACTTACTCTGTTCCAGGACTAAGGATTTGGTAAAGCAGGATACTGATACTAGCTCTGCTATCATGGAAAGAGAAACATTGATCAAATAAATAATTGACGGCAATTGTGATAAGTGTTACAAGATAGAGGTACAGATTCTCATGAGAGCATATATTGCTGACCTATTCTCAAAATTGTTTGATACAATTACTGTATTGAAGAGTAAAGATATTCTCTTGCAGTTAAACATTATTAAGTGCTCATAAACATTATTTAAAATAAAACTAAAGTCACTCTATGAGTTGCCTTCAGGTTTTTATAAGCAACTTAATTGAGATATAAATGACAAATTAAAGTGTACAAATTTGATAAGTTTTGACATGAATACACCCATGCAGTCACAACTACAGTCAAGAAAATGAGCATATCCCTCACTGCCCCTCCTCAAAGTTTTCTTGTGCTCCTTTTAATTCCTTCCTCCCACCCTTCTTCATCCCACCCACCATAGTTACAGTTGGGGATTTTCTTACTGTCATTATAGATTAGTTTGCATTCTGTAGAATTTTATATAAAATGTACTCTGTTTCTGCATGGATTTTTTTTCTCTTATCATAATTATTTTGAGATTCATCCATGTTATTACATGTAACAATAGTGTATTTATTTATTTATTTAATTGTGTGGTAGAATTCCATTATATAGATATACCAAAGTTGGTTTATCCGTTCACTTGTTAATGGGGATTTAGGTTGAATCTAGGTTTTGGCTATTACAAATAAAGCTGCTATGACCATTCCTGTAAAGGTTTTGTATGGATATAGACTTTTATTTCTCTTGGGCAAATAGCTAGTAGTGAAATGACTGGATCATATGGTAGATGTAGCTTCACATTTTTAAGAAAGTGCTAAACTGCTTTTCAAAGTATTTGTACCATTTCACATTTCCACAAGTAGTACATGAGAGTTGCGTTTGCTCCACATCCTCACCAACACTTGTTATACTCAGTCTTTTTGATTTTAACCATTCTAGTAAGTGTGTAGTGGTATCGCATTTCGATTTTAATTTTCATTTGCTTAGTAACTAAGGATATTGTGAGCATCTTTTCATGCGTTTGTTTGCTATCTATATATTTTCTTTGGTGAAATCTCTGAGCACATATTTTTCTCATTTAAAAATTGGGTTTTGTCTTATTATTGAGTGTTGAGAGTTCTTCTGTTTTCTGGGTAAAAGTCCTTTATCAGACATATGATTTGCAGATATTTTCTCCCATACCATAGCTTATCTTTTAATTCTCTTAACAGTGTCTTTCAATGAAGAGAAGTTCATAATTTTGAGGAAGCATAATTTGTCAATTATTTACTTTTGGATCATGCTTTTGGTGTCATATATAAGAAATCTTTGCCTAAGTCAAGGTCGCAAAGGCTTTCTCTTCTTTTCTAGGTATTTTATAGCTTTAAGTTTTATATTTTGATGTGTGATCTATTTTGAGTTAAATTTGTATATGGTGTGAGGTATGAGTCAAAGTTTACTGTGCATATCTCCACTGAATTGCCTTTGCACTTTGTCAAAGATCAATTGTCTGTATACATGCAGGTCCTTTTCTGGACTATGTTCTAGTCCATTCATCTATTTTTCTATCTTGACCCTGACACCACGTTATCTTGATTATTGTAGCTTTATAATAAGTCTTGAAGTCTGGGAGTAAGTCTTCCAAGTTCTTCTTTATCAAAGTTGTCTTGGTCATTCTAGGTACTCTGCATTTCCATATGAATTTGAGAATCAACTTGTCAATTTCTACCCTCCAAAAAAGCCTTCTGGAATTTTGATTAAGATTACAGAAAGTCTACACCTCAATTTGAAGGGAATTAACATTTTAAAAATATCGAGTCTTCTGATCCATGGCCACATTATATCTCTACATTTATTAAGGTTTCCTTTACTTTAGCTCAGCCATGTTTTATAGTGTTTAGTTTATAGACGTTGTACCTCTTTTGTCAGACTTATCCTTAAACATTTCATAAATATGATTTTTTAAATTGCATTAAAAATTCAATTTCTGATTCTTTGTTGGTAGTTTATAGAACAAGTGGAAAGAAAAATAAGTAAGGATGTAGAAGAACTGAACAACACAATCAACTAACTAGACCTAATTGACTTTGATAAAACACATTGCCCAACAAAAGCAGAGTACACGTCCTTTTCAAGCGCATATAGAACATTGACCAAGATTGGCCATATTCTGGTCCTTTGTGACTGAGTACACTTATTGTAACTATTCACCTGTAAAATGGAACTATTTTTACTAGTTTCAGAGAAGTATGAAGATTACCTAACATATGAGAAAATATTTTGAAGTCATCTAAAGGACTTTGGGAGACAAAAAATAATTTAAACATCCTTACTACTAAATGTCGCTTATAAATGTCAAGTAGAATTCTGCCGTCACATCCCATTGAAGAGGTAAAACTTCAGGAGTTCAGTGGAGGGAGATCCAGCCAGGGTGTGTGGAAGATGAAAAAAGTGGCTCTTTTGGGAGGATGATTCCTGGGAAAAGTGTCAGATTAGCATATGGAGAAGATATTCTAGGCAGTGCAAACTGCCTAAGTAAACTTATGAATGTGGGGAAAGGGGGATATAGTTAAGTAGTTTAGTTATAGCAAGTAGTTTAGTTTGGGTGGAGCACAGAATGCCTGATGGGCAGTAGTCAGCCAGTTACTCTGAGGTCTGCCAATGGCGACCTTTGAGTGTTAGTCTAGGGAGTTTGTGATTTCTTATGTAGACTGGAAATTATTTCTTTTCTTTTTAACATGGTCCACATGGAGGTTGGGAACTGTCAATGTTAAAATAATAAAGGCTATTTGAATAAGTCATTTCTTTAACATGAACTAACCATTCAAAACCCAGACAGAATCTTCAGTTTTGCCCTTCATCAATTTCATGTGAACCTCCAATTTGCTTCAGAATTTCAGATGTGAATGTTTCTCTCTGACTCTGTGTCTCTTGGCGTGAGACTTGACCTTTCCATCAATGAGCTTATTCCCAATTAAGAAATCCATTCTAGATTGGATGATAACCTGACTCTAACACCTCTCTGTTACAGTCAGAGGGAACAGCACTTGTGGATGCTTCCAGTCCTTGGGAGAAGGAGAAAGCACATGAGGGATTAGAGCAAGGGAGATGTATATTTGTGGTTTTTGTTTTCTGGAGACTGACCCTTGGGGATTATCTCTACAGCAATTAAAATCTGGGACACACGTTTAGTATTTAATGATCTTATCTTCTTCAGTGTCTGTTTCATGTATACATCTTAGCTCTGTAACAAGACCCTAATTTCCCCATGCCAGAGCCTACTTTTCCATTCTGCAAACTTTTACTGAGGACTTGAAGGGTTTAAATAATTGTATACAGTGCTTGTGTGGATATAATAATGAATCAGACTCAGACCTCCCCTGAAGTAGCTCAGTCTGGAGGGAGGGAAAAAGTAATAACTATTAATCACGTGTGGTACCACTGGAACCTTAGAAATCAGGGACTTTCTGAGACCACTAGCAGGGAAGGGTCTTTGAAGACTACAGAATATTGGGGAGGGAGTGAGCTGAACCTTGGAGGATAGGGGGGATTTCACCAAAGAAAGGAAGCTGTTGGGGTACTTAGTGCCCAATGCATACAAGGTGATAGGTCAGTTATGGAGAAAGAGGCCCAGTTAAGAAAAATATATACTTTAGAGGACATCTCATAGTTAATACACAGCTGAAAGTGGACCTCCTTGAGGGACGTAGTGCTAGGCTCTGGAAAGAGAATTGGACTTGGACTCAAAAGGCCTGTATTTAATCCTATGCTTCTCCTTTTCCTGGGTGTGTTACCTGGAGTGGATGACATAACCTCTCTGAACCAACTTAATTTTCTCTAGAATGAGAATAATGATGGAAAGCTCACAGGTGTGTTGTGAGAATCCTATAGGAGAATGTATATAGATGTGTTAAGTCCCTTTTCATTGTAAGATCTCTATTTGCCATAAACCAGCTCTACCTCCTGTCAGGCCCCATAGCTGAGTAGATGACACCAATTTTCATATCATTTGGCCTCTAAACTGGCTGAGCTAACTCAGATTTCCTTCTCTTTCAGGGCAGTTATTATTATTACTATTTTTATCTCTTCTTGTTTTGCTACTTTGAATTTTAACTTTTCTACGACTTCAGGGAGTATTTTCTCTTTGGTGAAGTTATCTGCCAAGATTCTTTGAACCCTCAGTCTCCTTAATGCCTAGTTATCCCAACTCTGAACTAGAAAGGCCAGAGGTCTCAGGCAAGGGATGCTGACTGGGTAATAGTTGGCTAATAGGACCATACATCATTGAAGACAATTTCCCAGCAGAAAATCATCAGCCCTTGATTAATATGGAGTGTGGACATTTGTGACTGGGCTATTTTTGCTCATTAAGTCACAAGCTGGGGTTCTGACTCCATTTGCAATTCATCAGGGCCCATGTTCTCTAATTACAAAGTTGAAGACAGTGATGCTCAGAATATCCAGCTCTTTCTCTTTATCGTGGAAATATATACAGAGCAGGAAAGTTATGACAACGTGTGAACTATGACATTTTTAGCATTTCAATTGTGCCAGCATCACTTTGTGTTGTTTCTTTGGATTGCTTGTATGTATGCATGCCTTCACACTCTGTTATAAAACTGGGACAAAGAGGAAAAAACCCGTATTTAAACTCTTTTTTTTGTTTTTATTAATACTTCTAAGTGTGGAATTCCTTTTATATCCTCTCATTGGTAAATAATTTTGTAGTTGTTTCTTCTCCTGCTTATAACTTTTTCTCTACTTTTTATTTTCTTAGTTAGTTCTATAGAACCTTTGAGCTAGGCAGGTCTTTATTCCACTTCCCACATCCTTGTATGTTAGTTCTGACCAGCAGCCATGTAACTTCTGTTTATACACTTCCAGTTTCAGAGAGTCAATTCCTCAAAGCAGCCAATTCTGGTTCTGGAGAATTCTAATTACTAGCTAAGGCCTTACACACAAAAATAAAATCTTTCTCTTTTAGTCTTCTGTTGGAAATAGTTTCTCTTTATGCACTAACTCATTCAAGCATTCTGTTCTCTGAAACCCACACGTGTCTCCCGTGTCTCTTCATGAAAACCCTTCAAATAGATGACATAGCTTTAGCGCTTGTTGTATTACTCTTGTCCTCTCCGGAATGAACATCTCTTACTCCACAAGATAACTTCTGAAAACCCTGAACTATAGCCCTGTTGTCTAAGGGGGAGGCCGGAGGGTTCACGCCCCAATGGCCCAACTGTTGGCCTTTTAAGCACACATAGAAAGTTTGGAAGAATGCTTTATGCTCCTGAACTTTGGGTTCCAGTCATGGATCCAGACTGTCAGAGTGCACAAGTGGAGCGGGACACTCCTAAGTGCCCTCCTGCTCTTTCCCACTGGCTCCTTCTCTCATATATATATTTTTTACCATATGGCCACCCTCTTGTGGTAGGCAGATGAATTACCTTTCCCTTGGACCATCTGCCTCTTGCTAGGTCCCTGGTCCTCTATTATTGCCTCTGGTTCTTTTAATGCTTTTTTGCAATGGTGAATGAATCAGTATGGTGGTGGCATAAATTTCAGTCTTCCTAAAATTCAACTCTGGTCATGCACTCCCCTGCTGAATGAGTGAATGAATGAATGAATAAAATAAAACACAACCAAAAGTAAATGTCCAAAACCAAGAAAGAGACAAGCATAGAATCTTGGAACCAGTATTAGGGTATAGAAGAAATGAGAGTGGGAAATAGGAACTATTGAATACCTAATTTTTACTAAGCATTGTGCTATGGCACTGTTTTACTTATGCTCATTTTAATATTCTAGCCTCCTTCTGATTCGTTCATTAATTCTGTTAATTTCAAACCTCATCGTGGTTTATGTGTGTGTGTGTGTGTGTGTGTGTGTGTGTGTTTTAAGTATTAGCTTATCTTTATATGGACTTCTCTAGTCTGCTTTATTACAGGGTGCCCTGGGTTGTAAAATATCCCCCATAGGTGGTTTTTCATTTCTTTCTGCTTGAGCCCTAGGATTATCAATGGACATGGAAAGAATTTATATATACTTATCTACTGTAGAGTTCTGCATCATGCAGGTTGTATGAATTCAAACTCCAGATCTATAACTGTAGCTAGCCTGGGATTTTGTTTTCTCTTGAATGACTATTCCCACCTCCCTCTACCCTAATTCAAGGCTCTGATCAGAAGGCAGTTTGTTGCTGCCCAGATAGTGGCTAACATATTTCAAGGCTCCATGTCATATATCTGATAACACTTCAAACTTTATATATGAGCTGTTTCCAGCTATTTACCTTGTAGGGCATAAAGACAAGAATCTTTTCCTTGTGTAGATATTAGAACCCACCCCCTTGGTTCTCAGAGCCTGTATTTCCTTCACAAAACACCATGATCATGATTGAGTCAGCTCCTGCTTACCACTTTGGTTTTGAGTTCTCAACTTGATTTTGACACACAGGAATTTACTTTCCAGCTCAGAAATTGTTTAAGATTTTGAGTTTTACTCTACTTGTCATGTCAAAATGTTTATCGGGAGATGAGGTCCCATCCAGTTGTGGCCTTTCTATCTCTCCTATATAATCTTCAAACTAACCCTATGAGCTAGATATCATTACCTTGATTTTATGGATGATGCCAAGGTTCAGGATGGTTAGGTAAGGTTTCTGGGTCACACAGCCAGCCAGTGGCAGAACAGAGATGTGCAGCAGCCAGCAAGGGAGACGAAGGAAGATTGTTCCTAGAAGCAGGAAGAAAACTAGGAATGAGCAATGCCGTGGAATTTAGAGAAGGAAAGTGGCTCAAGGTTTGGACAAGAATCAAACACTGTTAGAAGGGTTAGGGCTGAGAGTATCATTGGGTTTGGCAGTTTTCTGGAGAGAACAGATTGTATCTAAGTGATTCTTTGAGGTGGGCATAGAGGGCAGGGGCGATGTAGTCCTGTCCTCTTGTTTCAGCACCACTTGCAAATAGACACTTAAGTGCTTTTTGATGGTGATGGTGATTATCCAACATTTTCCGTGAAATTGCACTTCCCCTTTGAAAAATTTATGCAAAAATGTGAGATCAGATCTCGCTTTATGCTCATCCTTTGAATACACATTTTTTGAGGGAAGTTTCCTATAAAACCTCCTCGGGAGAAAACATTGAAAGAAAGGATCAGTTAGGAACAGACCAGTTAGAGGAGGCGGATCTGGTAACTTTAGCCTTGCTGGGAAAGGCGGAACGTTCTTTCATGAACCCGTACAACGTACCGGGCATGGCGCTGAGCTCTTCATACTCAGTGTCTCTTTCAACCCTTTGGAAAAGGGTGCTGTTGTTCCCATTTTAAAGATGAGGCAACTAAGTTTATAGTGTCAGTGTGGCCCAAGGTACCAGAGCTAGCAGTGACAGAATTGGGCTTCAATCAGAGGCTGGTCAGACTCCACGGCGAGGCATCTACATACTTCAGGTCCCAGAGTGAGATCTGTTTTAAGTGGTTCTTGAAATTTACCTCGGCACATGGGGGTGTGACTGCCAGGATCAAAATGAGAGATCAGTGTGTTCCAGATTCTCTTCCAGACACTAAGATGTGTGCCCAGGTGGGACATAGGTGACAGGTGATTTAAGACCTTTATGCCTCTGAGTTTGGGCCACTGGTCTCTCCTTAAGAGCAGACAAAAGCTAGAAGGCTGCAGGCTGGGGAAGGGGTGTCTGCATCATGATGGAGGAGGGGAGACTGCAGGCCCACCTTGCTTCACATGGAGCCATTTCTCAACCTGGCTGAGGTCACAGTTTCATTCGTTTATTCATTCGTCCTACAGGCATTTATGAGTTCATCTTAGCTGAATAACGCTTTATTGAGGGCAGACTTGTGAAGGTAGTAACATCAGAAAGATGGGAATGAGGGTCTATATCCTAGATAGTGACACAGAGTGCCTACCATGTGTCAGGCACTGAGCCAGGGTATAAGGAGCACAAAATGAATAAGGTAGTGAAGAAGTGAGCTGTCCCGTGCAGTAACCACTAGCCACATGTGGCTATAAATTAAATTAAATTAACTACAAATAAATAAAATAAAAAATTCCATTCTTCAGCTGTACTAGCCACATTTCAAGTGCTCACCAGCCACATGTGGCTGGTGCCTACCATATTGATTAGCACAGCTATAGACCATTTTCATCATTTCAGAGAGTTCTACGGGACAGCGTCGGTGAGAGTGAGCATTGGCTCTGGAATCAGAAGGCCTGATCGGAACCTGGCTCTGTCCCTTAGCAGCTGTGTGTTTGTGTATGTTTTTGAGCTGATTTTTAAACATCTCTCTGCCTTTCTTCCCTTATCTACAAACTAGGGAGCATAGTTGAACGACAAAATGAGGAACATCTTATAGGGCACTTACTATGCTCTAGGCACCATTGTAACTGCTTTATTTACATTAATTAATGCAATCTTTACAACCCCCTATGAGGTAAGTGCTATTATTATCCCAATTCATAGATGTAGAAACAGTGATAGAAAAGTCATGTAGCTCATTATTGGTGGAGCTGGATGCGAACCCAGTCAGGATCCAGAATCAGTACCCTCAGTCTTTCTCATAGTTCCTAATAATGGCATCAATCTCATAGTGATGTTGGGAGCATTAAATCATTTACTCCGTTAAGATCTCAGTATCTGCCTGGCTTAGAGTGAGAGCTCAGGAAATGTTAGTTATTTTTACTCTGGCCTTCAAGGAAGTTAGAGAAACTCTAATTTTTATTCTCTTCAAGAATCTAGGAAAGGTGGACACCTTGTTCCCCTTGATAGTGGAAAATAGCAAAATGTTGGCAACAAAAGTACTGTAGTGGGAGACAGGGGCCCTTAGCCTTGCTCTTCCCTGCTTTGGACATGTCGCTCCCCTTGGCTGCTTTAGTTTCCTCATCTATAATAGGTGGGGGTTGAATTAGAATGTCCCTAGACTCTGTTTTCTTTTCCAAATTCCATGATAAATGGGGCCTAATTTGCATTGCACAATTGCAAGTCATGTATAAATATTAGCTTATGCAACTGGTTAATCACTTAATGTGAGATAAATGTGCAGAGCAAGGTGTTTAATATGTTTACATAAACTGTACAAACCACTCTGTCATTAATTGTGCTCACCGAGCGTCCTAGCATGAGTGTGTTGAGGCAGGGAGCTTGGTGTGGGCGCCCGTCCCCCTAACTTTTCATTCTGACCACGCTCTGATTTATGCTGCGGGTTCCCTCCCGCGCACTTGGGAACCGGGGTTTTGAAAATGTTTATGCAAACAGTGCAGCCCTCAGAATTGGAGGCGCACGAGGCATTATCTCTGTCTTCAGACAAGCTCAGCTCCTCGTGGGCACTTCATTTTTCATCCAGTCAGGGAGAAGATGGGAATTACCACTAGTTTACACCTGGATGTCAAACCTTCTTTTTCTCCCCCTCTCTTCTTTAAGTTTTACCACAGGATATCCAGGACAATTTCAGGGCAGTTATGGGTAATTTCTCGGATGTGATAAAGATTCTCTGGGTTTTTGTTCCATTGATTTTTATGGGACTGTGGATGGCTATAAAGTCAGAGCAGGCACAATGCAGCGGTCTGCCTGACAGCCTGGACTATGCAGGAAGCCAGAGGTTTTGGGGCCAGAGTGGGATGGCGCTGAGAAGGGATGCACTTTGACCTTGTACCTGGAGAAGAAGGTTGACCCTAGCTAGAATACCAGTGAGAATCGGGTGAAGGGACTCTTTTCAGAGGGATGTGCAGAGTTAAGGGAACCAACACGGCATGGCAAAGCCCTCAGAGACTAGCAGCAGTAGGAGGCAGCAGTAGGAAGCTGTTAGAACCTGGGACTTCAGGGAGCAAGCACAGAAAACTATGTTCCTGAATTCCTGGAGTGAGCTGAAGTGGTGGAGGGGGGGCATCCAACAGCTGAAGTCATAGGAGATGTGGGGTCTGCCAGAAATGTGGGGTCCAGGCAGGCAGGAGGTGGGGAAGCAGAAAGACAAGTCCTAACCTCTCTCTCTTCTCAGCAGCCAACTCCTTTGGCGGAATCCACCTGGAAGGCAAGGAAGCCAGGTGGGCCGATGCAGTCCATGTGGGTGAGCCCTGCAAGAGCATAGGACAGGCTGGAGAAGGGCGGAATATGGCTGCAGGGTGAGAACAAATGGAGAATGATTAGCATAGACAGATGTGGACAGCTGTGTAGTGTGAGTGTGAGATAATGGAATGGGGGGAGAACATGGGGAGATGTGGGGGAGTACAATGGGGATGTGAGGTTCCAGCTTATCAGGTTTCTAGCCTCTTCCACCATTTGTAATCAACTGCTTTCTGAACAGACCAGTGTCAAATATTTACTGAACTATTACTATGTAGGAGCAACGGTGATGATGGAAAGAGCATCTGCTTTGACGTAGATAGACTTGGGTTTTCTTTTCTGTCCTGGTATAGTTGCTTATTAGCAAGGTGGCCTTTGACCAGTTACTCAAATTTCTCATCCTCAGTTTTCATGTCTATAAATAGGACTAATTCTACAAACATCACAGTATTATCAAGTTGAAATTAGATAATGAATATAGTATACCTAGCCCAGGGCCTGGTGTTCATTCTTGCATTAATTCAGCAAATGACACCTGGGGTGAATGGAATGAGGCAGGGCCCTTACATGCAGGTAGTCAACAGTCTAGTTAAAGGTGCATATTCATTGTATGTACACGCAGACAAACATGGAATGATACAGATTGTCATGTATCATTTTATTTTTACAGAAATATATGTGTAGATTCATACCCAAAGTGTTAAGAAGGCAAAGGTCAATGTGACACAAGAGGAGGAAAGTTTCTATTGGGAATCAGGAAAGTCCTCTCTGAGAAATTAGTACAAAGGCTGAGATTTGGAAGACGAATAGAAGCTATCCAGCAAAGCCAGTGAAGAGCGTTCAGGAGGAGGAGGAGGAGGAGGAGGAATAATAGTAGGGCTAGAATTATATGGACCATAGAACACTGTTCTTCTTTGTATCTTCTCCCTCACTGGAGGAGGATGCTCCTGCTCAGAAGCCTTTCACGGTTCTGCCTCATCCAAATATCGAAGAGCCCTTGGGCACAGTTCTGGGACCTCTTCCCATCTCTGTCCTCACTCATTCCCTTTATGATCTCATTGAAGTTCGCAGTTTCTAAATACCATTTATTTGTCCTAATTATTAGCCCAGATCTCCCCTCTATACCCCAGACTTATTCATCTCCAACTGCCTACTTGACACCTCAACGTGGATATCTCATAAATATGCCAAATGTATTCCATTCCCCTTTGCAATTTGCTCCTCTCTCGGTTTCATTCTTTCGGTTTTTCAGGGCAAATACTTTGGAGTGTTGGCTCTTCTCTTTATTTTACACTCTACCATCATTCCCTAAGCAAATCATCTTGGCTCTATTTTTGAAATACATCACGAATCCCAACCTCCACTACTCGTGTCTGGTCTGCACCACCATCTTCCCTTCCTCGCGTGGATTATTGTAATAGCCTCTTCCTCCCTTGTCCACCGGCTGTCGATTCTCCGTAAAACAGCCAAAATGATCTACTAAAATGTAAGTATTGCATCATCCTTGCTCAAAAATCTCCAATAGATCCATCTCACTCAGAGTAAAACCTGAAGTCTTTTCCATGGCTCACTAGCTCGCATGTAATCTTCCCCTGTCTGCCTGCCCTCACCACCGCCCTGACCGCCTTGCCCACCAGTCTCCCATCCACTCGCTGTGGCCCAGCTACTAGGCTTCCAGTTGCCAAGCACAGTCCTGTCTCAATCTTCTTCTCTTGCACTCTGAGATGCAATTTATTCACTTGGCTTGGGTTCTCACTGCCTTCAAGTCTCTGCTCAAATCTCATCTTTTGAGAAATGTCTTCCCCAACCACTGTATGTAAAATCTTCTTTCTGACCCACTACTGGCACCATTTATCCTGCTTTATTTTTCTTCATAACCAGTTGCCCCCATCCAGCATGGTAGTTCTTGTGTGGCCTGTCTGTCACCATGACTAGAATTAAAGCTCTAGGAAGGCAGGAATTTGATCTCTTTTGTCCCAGGATGCATCTTTAGAACCTCAAACAAGGCCTGGCATAGGACAGGTGCCTTAGATGTACCTGTTGACTGACTATATGAGTATGAGAAAGTTCTAGCACAGGATCCTCACTCTAGTGAGGACGTATCCTTGAAAGCTTGTTCCCCAAGGAAGGAAGGGAAGTATCCAGTCTAGCAGTGATTGCTCCCTTTCATCCTGAAGTCCTAACTAGTGGTTGGGCTTTTTCACCAGTTAGTCAATGAATATTTATCAGGAATCTACTTCCTGTGCAGCCCTGAGTTGGGTGCTATGAGAGATACAGAAAAATATGTGATATAATTTCTGTTCTCAAAGGTCTTTGCAGTCTAGTTGAGGTGAAACTCACACACACACACAACACAGCAGTGATTAACAATCCTAGGTGATGCCAGTAATATTAATAGCTATGTTCCAGGTACTGTATCAAAATCTTACATTCAGATTATCATTTAAGTTTTGTAACATCATGAGAAATGCACCATTGTTATCTCTACTCCTGCCGGCCCCCCGCCCCCGCCAAAGAAAGAAAGAAACAAACAAATGAGGAGATGGAGGCCTAGGGAGCATAAGTAAATTTTCTTTCTTTTTTGTGAGGAAGATCAGCCCTGAGCTAACATCCATGCCAGTCCTCCTCTTTTTTTTTGCTGAGGAAGACTGGCCCTGGGCTAACATCTGTGCCCATCTTCCTCCACTTTATATGGGACGCTGCCACAGCATGGCCTGACAAGCAGTGCATCCGTGTGCGCCCAGGATCCAAACCCGGGCCTCCAGCAGCAGAGCATGCGCACTTAACCACTACGCCATGGGGCCGGCCCCATAAGTAACTTTTCTGAGGGGAGTGTTTGAGTGTGAGTTTGTGAGGATGGGGGCAGTGAGTGAAGTAACAGAAGCTGAGTTCAAGACCACCTGCCTGACTCTCAGTGCCATAACTGCAGACCATGTTTTCTGAACCAAAACTATCAGGGCATAAGATCAGTTCATGACATGAACAATGGTTAGGATGATTATTCATTGGTTGTCTATTTATACGAGTGCTTTCTAGGTACCAGGCAGGGTGCTTTGTGCTGGACTTAAAATGATGAGCAACCTCAGACATGGAACTTTCCCTCAAAGAGCTCACAGAAAGTATAAGGACATCTAAATTTGAAATCAGGATAGCAGCTGGAAATCCAGAAGTGTGGAGATCTCCTTCCAGGGAAGAAGTCCCTCTGGGCTGGGATGATTGATTATGTCATAGAGAAGGAAGGAGTTAAGGTTGGCCTAAAATATGGGAAAAAAATTGTGTAGCTGGAAAAGGAATAGGGAAGAAAGAATAAAGAAATCACTGGCAAAGCATTATTCTGGTTACATAGTTTGGTTTCTGTTTAGAAAATTCTCACTCAGCTTAAGTATCTCTTGGAAGCCTTTTTGGTCTCTACTGGGCTGTCCTGGATTCCTTCCAATTGTTGCACAGACGAATCTCCATCTGAGCATCCACAACTTCATATTATAACCAGCTCTTTTTGCACAGAGTGTGAGCAGCAGTGGAGAAGACACCTTGTCTTTTCTTTTGTGAATTCCTAGTGCCCGGCACATAGTAAATACCCAGTAATCAGTTCTTGGCTGAAGGTCTGCATTTCACTGATGTTTAGTGGAAATTCCCAATGCAGGGATCACCTTCCTCCTGTTGACAGCCCCTGGTGAAGGAAATATATTCAAACCTGGCTGAATTTGATGGCTGTAATGCCATTCTGGATGTGACTAGTTCTCTGATGTGGGTTTAAGCTATCATTTGATGCCTGAGCTATGGTTCTGTTGCATTTCTGTCACCAGAAGAGACTGGTGGTGAGATGCTTCGGAGCCAGGCTGTTTTCAGAGGATGCTGCCCATCCTACAGAATGTTACTGACGGAACAATGATGGGAAGTTTTGAGAAGGCAGGATTGGGTAATGTTTTGACTGCATGTTTTTGTTTTTTTATCCTTCTCTTTTTTCCCTTTAGCTCTAAGGGGAACTATGAACATAGACATGTATTGTTTTATGTTCTCAGATCTAACACATATATATTGAATACCTACTATATACCAGATGTTATAAGTGCTTCTGTGTGCTTTTCATCTCACAATAACCTGTGAGCTTGGTTCTTATTATTTTTTTTATTTGGAAATTGAAGAATTAAAAACTGGGCATAAAGAAGTAAGTAATTTGCTGCTATACTGAGAGCTAGTAAATGCCAGAGCCAAAATGAGAAATTAATTTTATTAGGTGAATCTGGAAAACGAAGCAGAATTTTAATTGTGGAAGGACAAATTCAGGAAGGAGAAGAATATACTATAAATGTGTGCTGAGGCCTTTTATGCTCCTAACAGTAAACAATAAATGCCGAGGCACATCTGAAAAGGTGTTGTTTAGGGTCTCTGCCCTCAAGAAGTTACACTGCAGGTGGAGAGAAAAACTATCCGGGAGGTACAGTTTTAGCCAGAGAGAAGAAGAAAGGGATGGATCTTCCTTTTGAAGATGGCAGTGGGGTGATATATCAGCATGGAAATGTGTAGATGTCTGTTGGCAAGGCCTGGCAGAGATCATGGGGAAATGAAAACAGTTGATCTATTGGAGTTATTGATTAATGACTGCTTTTTTAAGTCTGATATTTTTATGATGACTTTTTTTTTCTCAGTAATTTTGAGAAAAGAAACAGGAATGATACCAAGGAAAGGCTAGCTTTTCTTTACGGTATAACAGGGCCCTGGCTAGGAAGGAAATTAACCAGCCTTCCAGATGATCCTAAAATAAAACCCCTTTGCCTCTGATTTCCCATTTCTCAGTTTATGGAAGTGTGTGTGGAGACTCTTGGAATTTAAGAATTGAAGGGATGTTGAAACTTTCCCTTTGTTTATAGATGTAGAGACTAAAACCCAGAAAGGTTCCAGTATTGTCCCCAAATCAGTTATAACTTGTGGCAGAAACAGAACAGAAACCTGACTGCCAGCACTGCTGTGATGATAAAATCACTGGACTTGGAGTCCGAGCGCAGCCCTAGAGCATCTCTGCTGTTTTCTGTACAACTTGGGTACCTCATTTATCCTCTGAGTCTTTGTTCCTATGTCAGTATAGGAGGCAATAATACTCTACAAGCCTCTTAAGAGGAGTCCATGAGGAAACATAAAAATGGTTTGTAAATTGTAAAGTAACATGAATGGCAGGGACTGTTGATAATTCCACTTCCCTACAACACTTTTGAAGATAGTGGAAACTTTCTAGCATCTGCCTCTCCTCTGCCTGGTTCTGTTTCTTCTAGAGGTGAAGGATGCCATCTGAGTTAGACAACAAGACAGAGCCAAACCAGGTATTTGGAAATAAAAATTGGCTTTTCAGACCAGACCTATTCAAATTGATAGAGGGCCTCACATCACAGTCAGCCACTAACCAAAATGACCCTGAAGATTATCTACCTCTTAGACGCTCAGAAGATCAGGGAACGATGGCTTTAAGTAGCACTCCAGCTAATATGTCAGTTTCCACTGCAATGCCCCAGCTACTCTTGCATTCAATAAACATGAGGAATTGCACTGTAATAGCAACCAATGCACCCAGACACACACTTTAATTAAAGGAATACATCACACGATAAAGTGCATTTAAATGAAAAATCTTTCCATTGGAAGCACACTTTCCTTTTTTCCCTTCCTACAGTACTTTTCTGATGTTTAAACACTTCTAAGAGAACAGAAAGGGCAGGCTAGAGTCAAGGTGAGATTCTCCAGGGAGATGCTGGGGCTAATGGCTGCATTGGTCCAGATGGCGTGTTAGTTAAACCTCGTGTAGTGACAAGTGGTGCAAACAACATCTAGTGTGGCCACACAGTTAATGGATGGATGAATGGAACTGGTGCGTGCATGAGATGCTGTTAGAGGATTTCTTAGTTTCAGGAGGAGAAGTGATGACTGGATAAGGAGGAAGGGCAAGTGCGGGAAAATCAACACACTTCAGAGTTGACACTGTACTTTGTGGACGTCTGGCCTGACGACTGCCAAAAGTCTGACTGCTGTTGTTCTTTGGAGAGAAAACGGAGCTAAAGAGCCATCTACCTCTCCCTGTTCCTGTTATGACATTTTTTCCTTATCAACTTTATTGAAAAATAATTTATGTATAATAAACCACATTCATTTAAAGTACACAGTTCAATGAGTTTTGACAGTTTTAAGCTGCTATAAAACTACCACCAAGACAGAACACTTCCATCACCTCTGCCAAAGATTTCTCATGCCCCTGTGCAGTCCCTCCCTCCCTCCACCTCTGGCCCCAGGCCAACACTACTCTGCTTTTTATCACTATAGATTAGTTTGCATTTTATACAAATGGAGTCATACAATATGTACTTCTTTTGTGTGCTTGGCTTCTTTCTCTAAAAGCAAGGATTCTCAGATTCCCCCATGTTGTTGTGCATATTGGTAGTTCATTCCTTTCTATTGCTTTTTATTGATTATGGTGTTTTAAGGTTAATACAGTTCTTATCTTTATCACATGGCTGTTACTGCTGGTTCCGGTACCTGGGAAACTCAGCTGAGGTCATTTGTCACCACATTTTTGGGGTATGAGGGCTGCTGTAGTGACCAACGATAGTGATCAGCATTTCCCTGTCCAGGTTGCACAGTGCGAGACTGAGGCCGCCTTCTCTTCCTTCACTTTCTCCCTTCCAATTTCCCTTCCTCTTTCTATCAATGTTTATATTGAACACTGACTATGTCCCAGGCATTGCTCTGGGCACCTGGGTACATCAAGAAACAAACAAACAAAAACCAGACAGAAATCTCTCCGATCATGAAACTTGTCACATTATGTCAAATTAAAAAAAAAAAAAAAATGTTGGGCCGGCCCCGTGGCTTAGCGGTTAAGTGCGCATGCTCTGCTGCTGGCGGCCCGGGTTCAGATCCCGGGCACGTACCGATGCACCACTTCTCCGGCCATGCTGAGGCCGCGTCCCACATACAGCAACTAGAAGGATGTGCAGCTATGACATACAATTATCTACTGGGGCTTTGGCGAGGAAAAAAATAAATAAATAAAATCTTTAAAAAAAATGTTATAACATTTATCGTTATAGTTGTTCTTATGTAGTTGGACAACTATTGTTATAGTTGATCTAACAATAACATCTACTGTCAGTTGGTTGTAAGTGCTATAAGGAAAATAACACAGTGGAAGGGAATAGGGAGAGCCAGGAGGGGAGCTGCAATTTGCAGTGTTCAGGGAAGTATTCATTAAGACAATCAAATCTGAGAGAAGCAAAGTTCCAAAGCCAAGGCTCCAGGCAGTACTGTGGGTCTCCAGTGTAAAGTGGATATCTAGAACGTGATCTCTTAAATGTGGCAGACTTTTTTTTTTTTTTCGTGAGGAAGATTAGTCCTGAGCTAACATCCGTTGCCAATCCTCCTCTTTTTGCTGAGGAATGTTGGCCCTGTGCTAACATCTGTGTCCATCTTCCTCTACTTTATATGGGACACCACCACAGCATGGTTTGATAAGCGGTATGTAGGTCCACGCCCCGTATTCAAACCTGCAAACCCTGGGCCACCCAAGTAGAGCACACAAACTTAACCACTACGCCATGGGGCCATCCCCAAATGTGGCAGACTTTTAAGAGCACAGAAGGGATGAAGCCTCATGACACCCGTTCTTGAGTTTCCCAAGGCTTTTGCTTCCCTGGAGCTAGGTCTTCTCCCCAGTTCATTTGAGTTCTCTATGGTGTTTGGTTCTGGGATGGAACTTAGAAAAAGATGTGGAGAAATTGGAGCAGGTTGAGAAAACACATGTGTTCAAATTGAGGGAAAACCATGCTTAAGAGAAAATCTGAATTGACTTTTGGACATTGGATGGTTTGGTGAGAACTTGCCAAGTTTTTCTGGCAAATGTCCTTTCAACCTAAAGTTAAATACTGAATGACTGACAATGGTGAAGGTTCTGGCAAGGAAGTATGAAATTATGTGGAGGCGGGGTTGGGTAAACAGATTTGATAGATTTGTTAGTCTAGATGGAAAGGAGATAAGGAGGCCCATTCCCATTAAGACAGTGACCTGATAAACTTATAGTCATTCCCCCTAATACACCTAAAAGCCATTTTAGTCTTCATTTACCTCTGGTCTTCCCTCTGGTCTTCCAAGCATTTTAATGCCAGCAGTGCCATCTCTGTTTTCCTCCCACCATACAAATGCACATCTACAAGGTTGGTTTTCAAGGTCCACCAGTCAGGTGTAACTAAATTAACCCATTGGGATCTTACCGTTCCAAGAGCAGACAACTGGACTAGATGCCTAGTGGACACTGTGAAAATGTTGTGTGTTGAGGCACTCTCATGAGTTGTTAACTTCAAAGCATCCAGAGAGCCATGGCAGATGGTTAAAACCGTGGGGTGTAGAGTCAGACAGGGCCAAGGTCAAGTTCTGCCTTTACCCATGGTCACACGACTACTAAATGACGCTCTGTAAAGAGATTGTAAAGCACCTACTTCATAATATTGCAGTGTATGCAAAAGGGAATATGTTATGATTGGGTTTTGTTTATTTCTAGAATGTAAGGTCATTTCATCTTAGAAAAATCTAAAATGAAATTTGCTGTATTAAAGGCTTAAGGAGAAAAACTACATTAATATCTCCATTGACGCATAAAAATTCTTAAACAGGGGCTGACTCAGAGGCACAAGCGGTTAAGTGCACATGCTCCGCTGTGGTGGCCCAGGGTTTGCTGGTTCGGATCCTGGGTGTACACCAACGCACCGCTTGGCAAGCCATGCTGTGACGGTGTCCCACATAAAAGTGGAGGAAGATGGGCATGGTTGTTAGCCCAGGGCCAGTCTTCCTCAGCAAAAAAAGAGGAGGATTGGCAGATGTTAGCACAGGGCTGATCTTCTTCACACACACACACACACACACACACACACACACACACACAAATTCTTAAACAGAATTCAGCACCCATTAATGATTTGCAAAACAAAAACAAAAAATTAAACAAAGTAACAAATGAAAAACTCTTAGCAAACAAGTAGAAGATGAGTGCTTCCTTAACCTGATAAAGGTTATCAACCAAAAAACATAACAACCATTATTTTTAACTATAAAATATAAAAAACATTGCTTTTAAAGTCAGAAGTAAGACAAGGATACCTGCTACTGTAGCTTCAAATCAACATTGTACTGGGAGTCTTAACCATCATGATAAGATAAGCAAAAGAAAAAAGTCATTCTCTATAGATAATACAATTCTCTCTATAATAAGACTCAAATCAAACTAGAGACAAATTATTAAACTTAATAAAGCTTAGAAAAATCAAATGGATTTTTATTCCCCAGCAATAGTAAGTTAGAAAACATAATTTAATATATAATTTACATGGTGTAACTTGTTTCTCTATCCAACAAGAATAAAGTTGTACAAGACCTCTATGGAGAAAACTTTAAAACATTATTAAAAGACATTAAAGGAAACCAAACTAAATGGAGAAATATACTATGCATGTTTGCTAGAAGCCTCCATAGAATATCTATTCTCTTCATGTTGCTCTTTTTCAATACAATTCAATCAAAATAGCAACAGGTGCTTGTAGGAACTTATCAAGCTGATTTTCTAATGCATAAAAGATGGCCAAGGCCCAGGAATAAGCCAGACTCACTTGTAGGGGAATAAAGTGTATGTCAGACTGGGGTGGAGAACTTAACAGATATCAAAAGTTATAGTTTTTTAGGCCGGCCTGGTGGCGTAGTGGTTATGTTCACGCCCTCCGCTTCAGCTGCCCGGAGCTCACAGGTTCGGATCCCAAGTTTGGACTGATGCCCCTCTTGTCAAGCCATGCTGTGGTGGCATCCCATATAAAGTAATGGGTGTGGATGTTAGCCCAGGGCTAGTCTTTCTCACCAAAAACAGAAAAAAAAGTTATAGTTTTCTTTTGTGCCCGTGTTCAGTTTGTTCACACACACACACACACGCAGAAACATGGGCAAATTGACAAGTGGTGCAGAATAGAGAGCCCAGAACAGATGCATACAAAACGTATAGCAACTTGATAATAACAAAACTGACGTAGCAGAACAGTGGGCATAGAATGGACTAGTTAATTATTATGCTGAGATAATTGTTTATGTAAAGGGAAGAAATAAATTTGGGTCTGAACTTCTTAACATACACAGCAGTAAAATTCTAGATGGATTTAAGACTTAAATGTGAAAGAAAAATATTAAGATTTAAAAAGAAAATTTTTGAAACTATCTTTTATACCTTAGGTTAGGAAAGAATTTCTTAATTAACATACAAAAATGCTAACCATCAAATGAATAAATTCAAGTTATATTAATTAAAGTTCATAATAATGAAGAATAATTGTTCATTAAGAGATACCAAAAATGGTATGTGAAAATAAAAGCCACAAACGTGGAGAAGATATTTGCAACACATATTTCAATCAATGGATAAAGATCTATTTTATATAAAGAAATATTACAAATTTATAAGCAAAATATAGGCAAATTAATTAAATAATTGCCAAAATAATGAAAAGACATAACATTTAAGAGGAAACATTAATGGAAAATAAACATGAAACAATGCTTAGGCTCATTAGTAATCAGTGTAATACTAATTAAGATGACAATAATATACCATTGAATACCCCCCAGACTGGCAAAATTAAGACACCTTGTAACTACAAGTATGAGGAAGGTTGAATTCAAGAGAATCCTAGTACATCCTGGGTACCAGTTTAAATTGGAACAACTGCTTTGGAAAACAAGCTGGCAGTACCTTTGACACCAGCTAAATGCAAATCCTACAACTGAACAATCAACTCCTGGGTATAAACTCTGGGGAAATGCTTGCTAGGAGACATATGCAAGAATGTTCATACATAATTTCTTGTTACAGCAAAAAAGCTGGAAGTAACTCAAATATCCATTGGATGATATCAAATGGATGAATAAATTGTCTTATATTGACACAGTGGAATATTATTCAGCCATGAAAATTAACAAACTAAAACTGCATTGAACAACATGGATGGATCTTGGAGAAATAATCCCGGATAGAAAACGTCCCATCAAAGTAGGCTTTATATAGTGTGCTGTCATTTTTATAAATTTCAGAAAGAAGCACTGCCTAGCAATATGGTGTTTAGAGTTATGTACCTATGGGGTAGAATTATTTTTAAAAGCAAGGGGACAATAAAACTCCAGTTCTGGTGAGTGTCTACCTTTGTGGCTCAGGGGGAGTGCACTGATAGCTTCCAGGGAATAGGTGAGGTTCTACTTCTTACCTTTTGGTGGTAGGTAGGTGTTTGTCTTGTTGTGCTGCATAACTTACATTTATGTTATATATCACATATTACAAATATAACATATAAATTTTATAAGAATAAAATATTACAAGATTTTTAAAAAGCTGAAACCTAGCACTGAAGAAAGTGTAGAGCTAAAAAAGCTCACACTATGTCTGTAGTCTAATCACTGAATGACAAAAAAGTAACTGTCACTTTTGTAACTATAACTCTTTTTTTCAAATAGTGATCACTTTTTTGTATGCTCCCTCTTCTATAAATTATTGTCCTAAAAGATGAAGGCTGCTGAGGGCTCTATCATGTTGGCTGGAAAGTGGACCCTGACTGCAGTCAGTGGTACTCCTGTCTGCCACTCCAAGGTGTTGCCATTCCTGGCAAAAGATACTTTGCCCATCCACTCCATGTGTCTGTGGGGAATGGATGCCTGGCCTGCTCAAGGCTCACAAAATAAATGTTATTCTGAGTTTCAGAGAAAAAAAAATTTTCCTAAAACAACAGACACAGTGTTATTAATCTTGAAAACTGCCTTGGGGGAAAGATGTGTTTAAGCTGATTTGACTCTTAGAATCAGGAGATCAGTGTTCTCATCTGAAAGGTAGCATTTTTAACAATGACTTTGATGCAGTGCAAGCAACTCAATTGTGTCTCATTTAAAGATTAAGTTTTACTTGTTCTCCCATGCTAGTAATATTTTTTTTCTGCTGCTCTGGTTAATTATCAAGGATATTGGTTGTTGTAATGAAGGGGATTTTTTTTGAGGGAGCCATCTGCTTCTTCTGCTGGTCTCTGCATGAAATGGTTGTACTGTTAGGCGATGCGTAGCCAGGGGCAAGCTGGAGGAGTCCACCACAAAGGCAGTGGCAGAACGGCACTACCTTAGATGGCAGTCCTTTCCAATTGATTCACAGGACTCCAAGAGGCAGTCAAAGAATACGAAAGTGGTTTCCCACTTCTAACTGGTGTCAGGCAAATGAAGAGTCTTCTGTGCAGATTCAGGGATAAGAAAGAGGATCAGTTAACCAGAAAGTCTGGTTGGATCAGCCAAGCAGAAAGAGTTTGCTAGGTAGTGTAGCATAGCGGTTAATGCATGGACTTTTAGATTGCACAGTCCAGTTCAAAAAAAAAAAAAAATGGAGAAGCAGTCATGAGGCTTTTCTTATTATTATTACTATTATATTATATTATTGCTATTATATTATTATTATTGCTATTGAGAATAGGACTACAGAGATAGTAAATGTGTGAATTTCTAGCATATAGAACGTTGCTCGGTAGATGCTGCATTTTTGAAATCCCACAGTCCTCCTTAAGTTTTGTTTGTTTCACAGAGGTGGATTCTTCCTTGTTAGGCTCCACTCTGTCTTCTTAAACTTTGTTCACTCTTTTGTTGAGTCTATGTGTGCTCCTGTTTCCTACATGAAATCATGAGGTCCGTGATTAGCAAGAGCAGCACTGAGATCATTTCTTATATTCCATGCAGTGCCCAATAAAAACTTCATCAGCCAAAGCACAATGAACCAACCTCCCAGAACTGGCCCCTTGCATGAAGTGTTCACTGGCTGATGTAGCCTACAGAATGCATGCCTCTCTCTGGACTTAGTTTCTGTATGATGTAATGCTACACATGGTTATATGCTGTGGATAGTAAGGAATATTTTGGTTGGAAGTAATGAAAATCCCATCTCAAACCGGCATAAGCAAAGGGGAATTTATGGGGTAAGGTAGCTGTGAATTCAAGGAAAGACCTGGCTTCAAGGCTGGATGAGTCTACGAGCTCAATACATGCCAGCAGTGTTCTCTCTTTTTCTTCATCTTTCGGCTCTTCTTCTGTTCTGACATTGTCTTTGTACTCAGGAAACTTTCCCCTCAGAGTGGCAAGATGGCTGCCAGCAACTCCGGGCCTCTGTCCTGGTCTCTCAGTAACCGTGGCAGAAAGACATTAGCAGAATGTCTTGGGGTTGGCTCCTGTGACCTCTGATTGTTCCACGTGCTCACCCCTAAATTAATGACCAAGGCCATTGCAGTCGCCCTGGCCTGTATCACATGCTAACTAACACCAACATCAGGGTGAGAGTGGGGGACAGTCCCACATGAATCTCATGAATTGGTTGGAGGAGGAGTGATCCCAGGGAAGTTTGGGGCTATTGGGAGACATAGAAATGAATACAGAGCAGGAAAGAGCAAACATCAAAAATTTCTTGTGTTGCTTTATGTACAAACACAGATTTGACTCTTTTTTTCAGCTGAGGAAGATTCACCCTGAGCTAACATCTGTTGCCAATCTTCCTCTTTTTTTGTTTGAAGAAGATTAGCCCTGAGTTAACATCTGTGCCAGTCTTCCTCTATTTTGTATGTGGGTTGCTGCCATAGCATGGCTTGATGAGTGGTGTAGGTTCGTGCCCGTGATCCAAACCCACAAACCCAGGCTGCCAAAGCAGAGCACACCAAACTCAACCACTATGCCATGGGGCCGACCCCATGGATTTGACTTTTTCTCAACTAAATTTTAAGGTTATGACATATGAGGCTATAGTTTCATTTTTTTTCTTTCCTAACTTTAAAAACAGAATATACTGTAATGGTCCAGTACAGACTCAACAAGATGGAATTGTTCCCTCCAGTAGAGTCTAGAGGAAGCCGTAGCTGCTTGCCCAAATTCTCCCTTGGCTAATTATAGTTACATACTTTAAAGTTGATTTTTCTCTCTTTCTTAAACTTACATCCATGGGGGCACTGAGGAAGTATTCAAAATCTTCCACCTCATTTGCCAAACTCCAACCTGAGTTTTATTCTTGTCTTCCCTATTTCTGTCAATGACCCATCCATTCTTCCTGTCACTTAAGCTTGAGACTTCTGCCTTCCCTTGTCACCCATGTTGAAATCACTATATCTTGCTGTCCTCTTCTTGTCTTCGCCTCCTTTCCATTCCCATTGTTACCACCTCAGCTTTTGTCTTTATTTTCCAACACTTTTGGTGGCTTCTTAATTTTTCAGATGTCCCGCCATGTCTCTTCCTTCTAAGCTTCCTTTGCATTGATACCAAGTTAAAATTCCTACAGAATGACATATTTGATCATTCTTCAGAAGTCATCTCTACTCTTTTCTCATTTTACAGATGATAAAACTGAAGAGAGATTAAGATAACTGCTTCATGTCGTGAAGTCAGTTTGAGGTATTTTATATGATATAGTATGTCATTCCCATACAGAAGAATAACTGGTTGTTCTCCATTACTCATATTTCAAATTGGCATTTGAGTCTTCCATTCTAGACCCCACCTAGCATTTCTACCTCTCCTCTTCATATGCTTCATGTTCCAGACACGTTTGAGTTCTGTTCCTTGTGTAAACATTTGTCCCTCTGCCTCTTTCCCTCCCTTCTCTTAACCTCTCCAACCCACAGGCTAATGTACTTCCACAGTCAGATGACACTTTTCCATGAAGTTTTCTTTAGTCATACAACAAAAAATTATCACACTTTGAGGCTTGATATTCCTTTCTTCCTTTCATCTAGTACTAAGGGTAGCTATTTATCCAGTGTATACTATGTGCCATATCCTGTGTTAAGCACTTATTCTACCTTGCTCGGTGATGCAGTCTCCCTTTTTGTATCTGTAAACGATGTTGGAATGAATCTATCTTATGATCTTTGTTACTCTTCCAGCAACCAGAACAATACCCTGTATGTAGAAGACCATCAATAGGCATTTGTTGAATGAGTGAAAAAGTAAATAAATGAAGGAATGCAATTATTTCTGAATTAAAGATTACTTTGATGCAGGGGCCTATTTTTCCTGATTAAGTGGCAGATGACTTTCCTGTTCTTTATCAGAAGGGCACTGGTTACCATAGAAATGCACTCCCTTCTCTTTCCCTCTCTACCTTGAATTTTACAGAAGCACCGACTACTTACATTTGAATTTCAAGGCCTTAGAGCTCTAATGCTTTATGACTTCACTTTACTCAAATAACTAAACCATAGCCAAATTTTGCCTTCTCTGGGAAATCCAGTGCCTTGTTTCCAAGAGCTGTAGCCTTGGTCTTGTTACTGCATCAAAAAGTTTCCTGGCTCTGTTATTGGCATCCAAGGGGCTGCCCATATTTACCTGTTACTAGATATCCAGGATGTGGGATTTGTTGTTTATGGAAAGAGAATCCTTTAAGGCAAAGGCCTCATAAATATTGGCCATATAAGAGAGTTTCTTCCAAATGAAGTTGCCGTTCTTCAATGGCTCTCCCTTGCTGTCAGGATGAACTACAAGCTTGTAAACAGAATTCAACCTTTCCACAGTTTGTATCATCGATGCATCGCCCTCTGAATCTCTATGCAAACCCTGTACCCCAGGTTTATCTCAGATGCATGTTGGGGATTGGCATATTCTATAAATAAGAACGGTTTTGGATTATAGCAAATTGGTGTGCACATGCCCTGCCTAAAGATATTCAAACTCATTAAAAATGCTATTTTAGCAAAATTAAAAAAAAATAAACCAAAGCAATACAGCTTTTTTTCCAAAAAAAAAATACCACAGACAAGTGGCAAAAGCTAGATTTTGATCATGAGGTTGAGACCCTGGCACCAAAAAAGGTGGGGGGCACATTACCTTCACCATTACCCCCATCCTCCTCATGCTGTCCTGTCACTGTACCATTGTTTATGGAGGACTTTCTGTCCTTCTGAAGGGCTACCTGCTCACATATCACCAAGTCAGAAAGGATCTCCCTTCCTTGTCTAAGCTCCCATGACACTAATCATCTGAACCTCCCATGGCCCCAGCACATAATGTCTAACGTTGTAGTGATTATTGCAAGTATCACAATTCCCCAGGAGAGCATACGCTGCTAGTGTGCAGAACACTTATCTTAGACAACCACATGCCCAAAGTGCGTTGCTCAAAGCCTTGTCATCACTAGATTCTAGGATAACAAACATTGGCTAGTGTTTGATCCATCAGCATGTATGTACACTAAAATGGAATTAAACAATCAATTGAATGAATATGTCTTTTGTGGTGTTTTACAGAGTTCAAACACCTTTTTTCCTGCCTGAACTCGGACACATTTCTCTTTTGATAATGAATAATTCCAATAACTAGTAATTTGAATAATGTTCCTTGAAATGGGATAATTTTAGTTGACTCACTTGCCATAGCTCTAAACACACACAGGATAATGTAAAACGCATCTTTGTGGTTTTGCCCTTACAAGTATTAAGAAGCCCCAAGCTTTTGTTTGACTGGTTTTTCCCGGTGTCCCTGATCTGCTTCAGAGATTACAGTTAAGAGAGGAAAAAGTTGGGAGACATTTTACAAGCTACCTAGTCCCAGCCTTGTGTTCATAAGCTCCTAGTTCCAGCAAACAAACAAAAACACAAAAGACAATTCTTCCACGAAAAGACCTGGAAAAATGGCTAAGTGAAAGATGACAATTTGAAAAGGCTACATACTGTATGATTCCAACTATATGACATTCTGGAAAGGCAAAACTCTGGAGACAGTAAAACGATCAGTGGTTACCAAGGGCTGGTGGGAAAGGAGGGAAGAATAGGTGGGGCACAGAGGAGTTTTTTTTTTTTTTTTTTTTTTTGGCTGAGGAAGATTCGCCCTGAGCTAACATCTGTTGCCAGTCTTCCTTTTTGTTCTTGAGGAAGATTCACCCTGAGCTAACACCTCTGCCAATCTTCCTCTATTTTGTATGTGGGTCACCGCCACAGCATGGCCGCCAATGAGCCGTGTAGGTCCATGCCTGGGAACCGAACCCAGGTCACTGAAGCGAAGCATTTGGAACTTAACTGCTAGGCCATGGGGATGGCCTCACAGAGAATTTTTTATGGCAGTGAAACTATCATAGTATGTACATAGTTTCTGTATCATATGACGATGGTGGATACTTGTCATTATACATTAGTCAAAACCTATAGAATTTACATCACAAAGAATGAACCCTATAGTAAACTGTGGATTTTAGTTAATATAATGTATCAATATTGCCTCATCAATTGTAACAAATATACCACACTCATGCAAGATGTTGATAATGGTGGGGAGGTGAGAGGATATATGGGAACTCTATATCTGTGCTTTCTACTCATTTTTCTGTAAACCTAAAACTGCTCCAAAAAAATAGTCTATTAATTTAGAAAATTCTTAATTTAAGTAATTAAGACAATACAATATGTCCCAATTGTCAAGAGATGACCTCTTAGATATTTTGCCCAAAATACCATTTTGGATATACTGGGAGGCTGGAGAAAGGCCAGCGCAAGTATGACTATGGTTAAGTGGATTGGAAGGAGACTGGGTAAGCCAGAAATGACAGTTAATTCCTCTAAGTACTTTTCCCAAACATGGAGCTTTTAAAACAATAATTTCTAAGGTGCCATTAAGATCATTAAGTCTGTAATAAAAAGGCTTTAGAGGAGACAAGATTAAAAAAAAAGATTGAAGTGTCTGCGGGAAGGTAGTCCAAGAGTGACCTGATTTTAATATGCTCCCTCTTCCACCAACCAAAGACACTTGTTAAGGTACCCTCCCCAATCCCCCCAACTCCAGGGTCACTGCTGATAGGAGAACTGGGATAGGCTATTCCCACAAACTCTCCTTTTTGGTGAAACACTTTTGGAGTTCTCACCAGTCTCAAATCAACAGAATAAAAGTGAAACCAAAGCCAATAGATAAATGGGTCTATTTGTTTTCATTTCAGTTACTGCTTTTATTATTTTATTACTGTGAGTAAACAAGGGCTGGAAATAGAAGCACATATGCAGATTTATTTTTTAATCTCCCAATTCCTGTCTGCTGGCTGCTGTTCCTGAAATTGCTTGGCCCATAACAGTGGCTCTCTCTAAGCTCCCAGCCTGAAGAAAGGGAGCAGAGTCCCACTGTTGGCTGGAGAGAGGAGAGTTGTGGTGATGGGGCCACCTTTCTGAGTTAGGAAAACAGCTCCCGGTCTTCCTTTCTTTGGCATTGATGGATTGAGTCATTGTTCTTGGCATTGCAGCCTTTTTTGTGCCTGGGGCTGTCGGCAGAAAGCCGTTTGAGTCGGAGGCTCTGTACCGTGCCATCTTGGCAATTCTGTATTTTCAGCATTTTGTCAATGCAAGGAGTAAGAGAAATTGTAATTGAGGCTGCCTTTCTATAAGTCATGCCACAGAGAGTGAGCACATCCAAATGATGGGTCCAATAGGAACTTTTGTCCTCTGCCTGGGGACAGGGGTGGGGTGTGTTGGAAAGTCAGTCTGAGGCACTTCTGTAGTTGCTGAGCAATGCAGTGAGGAAGAAATGGAAAATAAATTCTAACTTTCTTGGCAAAATTATGAACTCTGGACAGGAATAGGAATTGGGGGAGGGCAAAAAGCAAGAAATTATCAAGCCATACAATCCAGTTGGAAATGGGAAAGCAAGAACACATGCAGAGTAGTTCCAGTGTGCTTCCCCAGGCAGGCAAGGCACTGAGAAGCCTCCATTTCAGGGAGAAGCCAAACTCCCCTTTCCCAGACTAATTATTTTCGTCTTTGTAATTTGGCTCTCTCATAGAGTCATTATTGGAACTTAGTGTTCTTTGTACAGTAACATTAAAGTCAAAATGAAAAACAAAATGGCAGAAAGGGCATCTGTATCTATGTGATTCACACTCCGTATGTGATATGTGATAACACAAAACTAAACTCTGGGTGGGAGTGCATTGAGCAGACCCTGTGTGAGTTCGTGGGTGATCTTCCTGGTTTTCCTCAAAGTATTGTGCACACTCTCCTGTTCTTGTGTCCACTGACGCAGCTGGGGTGCGTTTGACTGTCGTCTTTCACTGTTCTTTGAGAATGAAATGCCAGCATCGGAGGGTTGTGGGGCCACTCTGCAGTCCGGCAAAGATGTAAGCCCATCTGTCAGGGTTACTGGCTTCAAAGAGGACTCCAGCATTGATCCCATGGGACCATCCCAGCCCTGAAATGCAAAGTTTTCATGAACTAGGGGTGGAATAGGGACAAGGGAAATGGAGAGAGGAGATCGAGTTCTTTGTCTGACCGGTGTCTTTGCTGTTATATGCTAGAAGGAACATGAGTTTTGCATTGCAAAAGTTTGCCCAGGGGAGCTTCAACAACCCCGATACCCACTCATTTTTCCCCCAAACCACCACTGGACCAGAGTTTCCACTTCAAGCATTTATCTAGAAAAGAAGCAGCCAAGGAGTGTGTATAAATGTATGTGTGTGCAGCTGCCTGCTTAAAAATTAAACAGAGGCATTTTCTGAACATGGGGCTTTCAGACAGAATGTGAAACAAAACAGGGCGTGTGTGCCTGGTGAGTAACCTTCTTAGCTTTGCAAAGATCAGGATCCTCTGCTTTGCGAATGCAATGATTTTACAGCTTTTATATTTTCTTTGTTTATTTCCCCCTTGGATTTCTATAGTAAGTTCTTTTTGAAAACGCTAGACTCTAACAGCTGTACTGAGGAGACTAAGGGAAAGGATAGTCTTATTTTTCAGATTTGTCTCTTTTAGCACTGAGACCAGAAAGAAAGATAGAAACAAATGTAGAGGAAAAAGTATCCTGCCTTCAACAGGGATTTTCCTCAAGAGACCTACTTTTTCCTTGCTCAAACCTTGGAGGAATTCGTGTTGTGCCTGTTGTGCTTGTTTGTAAATTCCCTTGCTTAAGGGCTTTTAGTTCTGTGGGTGTCTCTCCCCGAGAGTTGCTCTTGGTTATACTTTAAAAGCAACAAACACATCTGGAGACAAGTTCAGCAGGTGGAATGGATGAATATGGGGGTGCCGGTCCTGATTGCTGTGGGCTGTGCTCTGAGCAAGAAGACATTTACGTGGAATGTTGAGGTGGCTGTTGGCCTGCCTGGCTAGGTTTCCATGAGCCTTTTCCCAAGGAGATCCTAGTAGCATTTAATCATCAGCTGAGCTATCTGAGCTGAAAACTCTTGACTGTGTATGTCTGAGACCAGCAAAATCATTGTTTCTTGGCTCTTTCTTTGGAGAGACTGGAGTTTCTACAGATTAGGATTTTTGGATCTCACTCCAGTGTTCTTTCTGTGCAGCCTTGGGCATTGCCTGGCATTCTCTGGCTTCAGAACCTGTACTGAGACTTTTTTTTTTCAATAATCACCTGTTTACATGTCTGTTTCCCCATTAGACTTCAAGCTCCTCCAGGGCTGCTGTGTTTTGTTTCAGCCTCATCCCTAGAGTTTAGCAGAGCATACACAATAGGTAATTTATAAATAGTTGATGAGTACCTATTACTTCTCCATAATTTTCTCTCTTCTCTGTCTCACACACACACACAAATCTGAAGAAAAATAAGTTAATACATGCAACTCTTGACACTCCCCCAAACTTGTTCCTTTTCCACATTTTAATTGCAGTAAATCATACCTTTTTATGTGGACTCAAAATCTTGGAGTCATCTCTTTCTCTCAAACTAGCCCCAGTACAGCAGCAAATCTTGTCACGTGTACCTCCAAAATATATCTTGAATATAATCAGTTCCTCCACGATTCAGTTGACAGAGTCCAAAATCTCTGAGCTATCTAGACTTCTCTTTTATTCTCAGACCTCACAGCCATTCCATTACCAAATCTTACTGGCGTTACCTCCAGAATATTTCACAAATCTCTCCACCTTCCCAACTGCACCACTCACACGCTAGTCCAAGCCACACCCCTCTCTCTGGACCGCAGTCATCTCTTCTCTAGTCCCTCTGCTCTCCCTTTAGCTCCCACACTCTCTGCTCTCCATAGAGCAGCCAGTGATCTTTAAACCTTAGACCGTGGTAGCCTTCTCCTCAAATGCCTCCATACATTTCCATCAGGCACAGGAGGCCCAAGATCCTATCCAGGGCAGACGTGCCTGTACATGATCTCATCCCTAGTTTCTCTCTAACTTCATGTCCTGATGTTTGTCCCTCTTGCTCACTCTGCTCCAGCTACCCTGGCCTGGACTGTCCCTTAAACACACCACCCATGCTTCCACTTCAGGGCCTCTGCCCTTGCTATTCTATCATAGGTCACTCTCCTTCAGATGTTCACATGACCTGCTCTTTCATTTCATTTAGGTTTCTGCTCAAACGTTAGCTCCTCAGATAGGTCTTCCCTGACTGCCTCGACAAAGACAGCACCACGTGTCATGCTCTGTCTCCTTATCCTGCTTTCATTTGATTCTTAGCAGTTATCTCTGTGTGGCGTTATACAGTCGATCCTCAGTATCTGTAGATTCCCTATTTGCAAATTTGCCTACTCGCTAAAATTTATTTGCCACCCACAAATCAGTGCTCAAAATGTTTTTGTGGTCATTCACGGATGTGTGCTAAGTGGCAAAAAATTTGAGTCGCCTGTTGTGCACGTTCTCAGCTGACATTGAGCAAGGCGATGCTCTGCCTTCTTGGTTTAGCTCTCATACTATAAACACTTGTCCTTTTGTGGTCTCTCTTTGTGCCATGTTTTTTGTATTTTTGTGCTTTTCTTTGGCAGTTTCACTGTTTAAAATGGCCCCCACGTGTAGTGCTGAGAGGCTGACTAGAGTTCCTAAGCACAAAAGGCTGCTGATCCCTCCTTCATGGAGTTTGCATGGTAGTGGGAGAAATGGGTAATAAGCAAACATGTATATATATATTCGGCAATCTGTATTTTCCAGCTTCTTCTTCTCTGCCGTATCCTTAGCACCTAGAACCATACCTGGCTCATGGAAGGTGTTCACTAAATTACTAAGTGATTAAATAGGTGACAAAAGTTAGTGAAGTATCATCAAGGATATCTGAGGGAAAAAATCTGACAAAATAATAGTTTCAGTCTGCCAGACATTTTCATTTTAGTAGGTATCATGCTATCCCTAATCTTACCATAGCCCTGTAAGGTCGGTATTCTTAGAACCTCCCTACCCCACCCCTTGAAGTGGCCTGCCCAAGCTCACACTGCAGTCTGGCTCAGAAGCTCCAGGTTTCCATGTTGTGAATCTTGGCTTGTGTGGTTATTGAGCACATGGGCCACGGGATCAGACAGCCTGATTTGAATCTGACCTCCACACCTACTCTGTTTTCAGACAAGTGACTTAGTCCACTCCAAAGCTTTGTTTTCTGTTCTAGGATGAAGATAAGCAGAGTTCCTCTACAGGGTGGTTGTAGGGTTTAAATGCGATGATGCAAACCATTTAACCTACTGCCTGACTAACAAGTACTTGTTAGACATTGGTTATTATTGTTATTATTATTATTATCATTATCATTATTGTGTACTTTAGGCTCCTGGTGTTGGAAATAAGTCAAAGAGATGTGAAACCAAGCCAGGAGGCACTCAGGACAAAATTTTTCTGTTAGGACCCCTTAGCTGATACTAAAGATCAGTACCTAAGAGCAGTGATAGGCAAACTTTCTGTAAAGGACTGAATAGTAAATTTTAGGCTTTGCCAGCCATATGATCTCTGTTGCAATAACTCAAGTCTAAATGAATGAGTATAGCTGTGTTCCAATCAAACTTTCTTTACAAAAACAGCTAGATCATGCTTTGCCAACCTCTGATTTAGACCAATAGTACTCAACCTTGTCTGCACGTTAGAATCACCTGGGGAGCTTTAAAAATACCTATGCCCAGGTAGTCTATTCCCAGAGATTCTGATTTAATTTTTGTGAGATGGGGCCCAGACATCAGTATTGTTTAAAACTCCCGGGAAATTCTAATGCAGAGATTAGAACCGCTGATTTGGATCATTAAAGCCATGAGCAGAAGAACCTCAAAGCAGTTGCTGTCTTCCTGCCCCTAACCCACCTCCCTCTTGCCCCATTTTAGAACCTAGGGATCAGCACTGTTTGAGAGCTTCGGGCAAGGGCTGGCCAGGCTGCGCTAAGTCCCCTTTGCTTAATGCACAGACCATATCACTTTTGTATCTAGAGGGAAGTCTAATTATCTGTGTAATAAATGCATTGTACTTTCAGGGAACGCAGTTCAGCTGTTATTGTGCATTTTAGCTGAAGCTATGCTTTTGGCTATTTAATTATGTTCCAGCATCGGCAGTTGGACAGAATGGTTTTGGGTGGAAACAGTCTGCCCATTTCCTTTGTCAAGCCCATGGCTTCTGTGATGGAGCTAGGAGTGGGTTCCCAGGAGTCAAAAGGTGTCTGCTACCTCTAATCTTGCCATAGCCTGTAAGGTAAGTATTCTTAGAACATCCCTACCCGACCCCTTGAAGTGGCCTGCCCAAGCTCACACTGGCCTTAAGGTCAAGTCACTCTTCTCTAATGGGCCCTAGAGCAATCTTGTGACATTCTCATCTCTGAGGAACTCCAGGCATTCAGCTGGACATTGTCTACCTGTGATGGAGGTAGAGATTGGCTGAAGACAGGGTGATGAGCTTAGTTATAAATGTCTAAGCTTCCCTATGACCAAAGTTTCTCAATGTATGGTCTCTCAGAATCTACATTAGAATCGTCTGCTAGCTTGTTAAAATGCAGGTTTCTGGGCTCCATTCCTGACCTCTTGAATCAGAATTTCTGGAAGGATGCCTGGAATAAACATTTTTAACAAGGTTTTCTGGATAACTTTGAAATTTGAGAGCCACTATTCTAGAGAAAGTGCTTCATCATATTTATATAAGAAGATTGAGATTGAGGAATTTAAAGTCTTCCTCAGAACAGCCCGGTTAGGTCATTGATAGAGCTAAGACTTGAAACTAGGTCTGTGTATCAGCTAGCTAATGCTGTGTAACCAACTCTCCCTAAACTTAGATGCTTAAAACAGTAAACATTTATTATTGGTCACAACTCTATGGGTTAGTTGGGCGGTGTTTCTGGTCTCAGCTAGATTCATTCATGTGTCTGTAGTCATCTGTGGTTGAGTAGGCAGCTGTGCTGGTCTTGGCTGCACTCTCTCTTATGTTTAGAGCTCAGCTGGCTATATGCTGGCCTGAGATGGCTTCCATGTGGTCTTTCATCTGCTGGCAAGATGGAGCAACAGGTTTGTTCACTTGAGAGTGATAGCATTGTGAGAGATTAGAAGTGTCCAAGGCTCAGAACTAGAACATGATCACTTCCACTACATTCTGATGCCAAAACAACAGGGTGAGGAAATAAATTCTAGCTCTCAAGGGAGCTGAAAATCCCTTTCAAAGGTCTTAGATACAGGGAGGCTGAATTAATCTACCAAAGCTTGCCACACAGAGACCTGGGTCTTTCCCACAACATTTGAAAGCCTTAAAAAAAGTTTATCTGCCAGCTTTTACAAATGTTTAGAGAACATCAGTAGTGAATATTCCCTTGGATTCTATTCCTAGGAGTATTGCTCCTGGATGAAGAATCAAAAATCGTATATCTAAAAGGACCTAAGGACTCATTGTTTTCACCTCTTCTGACTCTTTAATTTCCCAATAGTATCACCTTAATCAAAGTGTTCATCCATCTTCTACTCAAACACATCCATAACTCCCAGGACTTGCTGCCATGAGAGGCATCTTCTCTCTGCCTCAGGGAGTTCTTTCTATTAGAATATTATTTTTCACATCAAGCCAATATTTACTTCTGTCTAGATTTCACCTTTTGTTCCTGCTTCTGCCCTCTGATGCAGCACAGAACAAAGTCTCCTTGTGCTTCCACAGAACAACTTTTTCCCACTTTTGAAAACAGTTATAAACCTCTTTGCTCATTGGTTAGTTTTCTGTGCCAATAATTCCAAGTTTCTTTAATTTTTCTCCTAGGATATGGTTTGAGCTCCCTCACAATTCAGATCATTTCTTTGAAGACACTCATTTCTCAATGGTAGCCAGGTGTTTTGCAATTAACATTGGTTTTGGAATCAGATATCCTGGAATCTGCTTTGAGATCTTGAGCAAGTTCATAATACCAGTGGGATCTCTGTGTTCTCTTCCAGAAAATGTGGACAGAAATAACCATCAAACAGTGATTGTTTTGTGTCAGTTATATTAGATAAGATATACAGAAATGCCTGTCAGGGTCAAATCCTCCATAAATATTAGTTTCTTTTTTTTCCTTATTCCTTTGAAAGAATACACTTTGAAGCACACACTATTTTTCCTTTAATATCTTAAGTTTGAATGAACTGTTATATTGTCTGGCCATATAATTAACACTAAAATCATGAGCGTATTTAAATATCCGCCTGGATCTATGTTTCAAATGACGTTTCATATGGTTGGGATAGTAAAGTCTTCATTGCCTCCAAGCTGAAGGCAGGTCTTATTGTTTTGATACTTAGAGCTAGTAATTTAGGTTAAATAAATGACCTAAAATTAAGAGATTTAAGTTCTACTCACCTCTTTTAGAGTCAGGCCTTTGGGAAGGAAAAACAGATCTGAACTTGGAAGAGTTAAGGACAAATTAGATGCAGTGAAAAGGCCAGGAAAGTCGTGATAAAGTGCATGTAATAATAGGATGTGAAGTGAACCCAAAACTATTAAGGAGAGAGAAAACACAGGTAAAGGCGGGGGGATGTGAGTCAGAACAAATAAAGTCGGCTCACGGAGGAATCCCAGCATTTATGTTCAAAGGGTACTGCTTAATATGAGACGCTTCTGAATCATAATGTATAACCATGAATAGAATCTGATTGCAAAGGAAATGGTCAAGAGAATACGACTGTGGAGACAAAAGAATGGATTTTGGTAAATACTATGTAAATTGTTTGTAAGATTGTCTTATGTGACTGTTAACTCAGAAAATACTCTTCAGTATAAAAGAGGATAAAATGAATTGTGAAAATGATTTGTACATAAAAGTGCTAGATAAATTTAAGGTACAGTGTCATGGCATGGCATGCCCAAATGAACCTTTATTCCTGTGAGGTTTTATTAACTTGTTTTTCTTTTAAAATCAAGCAGTTAACAAAAAAAAAGACAGCAGAGTACAGTAAAAAGAGCACTGAACCGAGAGTCAGGACCCTGGGTTTAATTACAGCTTCACAACTAGCTAGCTGTGTGACACTAGGCAAGTCACTTAGGTTTTCTGAGTCTTAGATTCCCCATATTTAAAAAGAATGGTCCAGATTATCTCTAAGGCCACTCTCAGCTATAAAAATTTATTATTCTCTGATTCTGTGTTTTTGGGCAGCCCAGTGGCATTTACTGTTGGAGGATCAAGATTTCAGATGAGATTCCTCTCAACCAGGAGCCTCTAATCTATTTGAAGAGATCACCTGAAGTTTTGATGCACAAGTGAATGAATGAATAGATCAGTGTTTGGATGAATTAAATCAAAACAAATTGAGAGCTTATAAGAAAAACCTGTTGTTAGAATCTGGTTGGACATGGGTGTTAAATGTGAGAAAAGAGATACTATTTATAGGATACTCTTGCCTTCTCACCAACTAATTACAGTAATAAGTTTTGTGAATTTGGTTTTGAAAGTAGTTCTTCAGTTTTTCTGTTGTAATCTTGCCTTTTTTGGCTAAATGTGGCCAAGGATGGTTTCATGGAAGGGAGACAATGTAAACTAATATTGAAAGAAAGATAGACTTTAGATAAATTTGAGAAGAGAAAGGGAGGCCTTTCAGGTGGAAGGAATAAAACTTTAAAAGACTCAAAAAGGAATATTCATGTATTCATTCAGCAAATATTTGTTGAGCATCTGTTCTCCTATACCTGGCACTGTGTTAAGCACTTGGGGCTGTTAAAGTAGCGATCCCCACCACCTAGAAAGGAAGACAGGCATCTGTGTAATATAATTACACAGATATACAATTTCATGCTTTGGTGATGTTATGAAATAGGAGAATAGGGAGCTCTGAGAGCAGATGACAGGTGGACCTGGTGCTATCTGGGGCAGGAGGGGACCAAAGAGGGCTTCCCTAAGGAAGTGTTGTTTCTGCTGACACCTGACATATGAGTAGCAGTTCAGTACATGAATGGAAAGAGGGAGAAGTGCAGAGTAGAGGAGGGTATTTTAGGTGGAGGGGACAGCATGTGCAATAGCCCTGAGACTGGAGAGTCCATGGCATGTTTGAGAAGCCAAAAGAAGGCCAGTGTTGCTGGAACCTGGAAAATAAGAGGAAAGGAGAGAATTGTGGAGGAAAAGGCAGGTGAGAAATGATACGGTGTCACCCCTTTGACAGAGTGTAGACATCAATATCATTATGAGCCAGTTTCTGTGTGCCCGATTGGAGGAAAGCACTCTGTACCATGGGGTGGGCACTGGGGAGTCTGGGGGCAAGCATCATCTCAAATGGCTTTTAGAGTCACCAACACATCTAGCAGGGAGTAGGACACTGACTTGAGAAATAGAAGGTTTTGATTATCCAAATACACATGTGGCCTCTGAACTTGGGGGCATAGTCAGGAGGATAAGTCTGAGGAGTCAAACAAAAGCAACGGCAAAAAGGAGACTTGCTGTGTTAGCTGACAGAGTCTAATGGAATCGCTTTCTTGCAAGTGTGACATCGCCAAAACGACATGGTTTCCTCTCCCTTGTTCATTATAATTAAGGAGACTTAGCTGAAAACTCTGCCCATAGGGTGTCTCCTCATATCAAGTCCAGGATTCCAATTGTCATAGGTGCCAAGAAATGACCACAAACTCACTTGTAGTCACCCTGCACAAAACACACTTGAGATGGTTAAATGAGTCACCCCCATCATAGCACCCGTTCCCTAATTATGCATCAGACATTCTTGGTGTCACTTCCCCCTCTTCTTCAAACTGGGGCTCAAAAGTGCTCCCCAGGGGGGCAGTGGTGAAAAGGGAGTATGAGAGATGTAGAGGGTCTTTCTGTAGGGTCCAGTTCACTGGAAGACTTGTGAAGAAATTTGTCTTTTATGCTAAGCACAGATATACTATAGACTACAAAATATCCATGGAATTTTAAGGTGAGAATAGAGACTTGAAAATATTTGCCATTATATCTGACTGCTTAAGGTCAAACTCTCAGATTCCTAGAGGGATGCCTTATTCCTTTTGGGTATTGGAGATATTTTGATGAAAAACCTTGAGAAGCATTGAATCTTAAACTGTGTTCAATGCTGTTTACAGGATCTCTTGTGACTTTCTCACCAACTTCCTATAATAATGCATTTTATGAATTTGCTTTTAAAAGTAGTTCTTCATTTTTGGTGTTGTAATTTTGCAGCTTTTAAGTTTCAAGGGAGGGTGTTTCCAAATTTGATGGAGAAGTGTATATCTACCTACACTTCTCTGCTTTTACAGCCTTCATTCTTGTAGCCCATCTTTATGTCTTCATTTTATCTTCACACTCACGCTTTTGTGGGGTTGTTTCTTCATCTTACTATTGAATCCTTCAGATGACCTTGTTTGGATCCTTTTCCATTTCTGCTCTTTATTCTTTTAGATGTGGCAGTTAGAGCAATGTACACTCGTCCTGGGCCAAGTGAATTGTACTTTTGTAGGAGGATGAGATAATGATTCTGTTTTATTTCCAACATCTTTCCTAATGACCAGAATTTTTCACCTTTGTTTGCTGCAGTGTTTTAGGGGAACTTATCCTTCAGGCCAGCTCCTACTCATCCATTATGACTTAGCTCGTGGCTAAGTTCAGCCCCCCACCCAGCAGAACTGACCACTCTTTCCTTTGGATTCTCCCAGCACTCCTCTTCCTCCATTGGCATGGACCTTGTTGTGTTGTGTTTTACTTACCTATTGACGTGTCTGTTCTCCCATCTAGGTTTTGAGTTTCTGGAGATCAGGGAACTTGTGTTATTCATCTTTGTATCATGACACCTGGCACTGAGCCTAGCACATGCTGTGCTCAATTAACACTAAATAAGCTGAGTGAAATGGTTTGAATTAATTGACTACAGAGAGTATTTACAATAATTCTGAAATTCTTTTATTCACCTGGTGGCATCCGATGTCAAAGAACAGAAAAGCATAATATAAGGAGATGTATCTCACAATCCAGACTCAGAAATAGAATGAGAGAGATTTCAAAGTAGGGTTGCCGGATAAAATACAGGACATCCAGTTAAATTTGAATTTCAGATAAATAACATTAAAAAAATATAAGCATATCCCTAATGTTACGTGGGACATACTTACACAAAAAAATTATTTTTTATCTGAAATTCAAGTTTCTCTCTTGCCTACCACAAATATTGCCACAAAACAAAATACATTCCAGATTTTTATTTGCTAAGTCTGGCAACCCTACTTCAAGGTCAAATAGTCCCACTCCTTCAGGCAGTTGTATGTCTACACTAAGATTCGGGTCACACGTTGGTGGCGCTCAAGCAGCATCTGGCCATCTGGGTCAAGACATGTCTTCTTTGCCCTGCAGTAGGTTTTAGATTTTTAAATTTTTTGCCAAAATAGAAAAATATGGAGATTTTCCATAGAAATCAGAATTTTCAGGCTCGCTTGAAATATGATAAAGCCTGATGACACTGGGTCAGCTCTCCTGTCCAGCAGAGGAACAGGTGAGCACGAGCTCTCTGGATTCCCTGTTTCTCTCCAGCATCGTGGTGTACTGTCATCTGCCAAACATTACCTCACTGGTGCCATGTTTTCCTTAGAGTGGAGGTGAAAATGAAACGTTTTTTGAACTTGTGTCTCTGTTGAAAACAGGGGCCGGCCCCGTGACGCAAGTGGTTAAGTGCGCGTGCTCCGCTGCGGCAGCCCGGGGTTCACGGGTTCAGATCCTGAGCGCCCACTGCCGCACTGCTTGTCAAGCCATGCTGTGGCGGCGTCCCATATAAAGTAAAGGAAGATGGGCACGGATGTTAGCCCAGGGCCAGTCTTCCTCAGCAAAAAAGAGGAGGGTTGGCAGATGTTAGCTCAGGGCTCATCTTCCTCACAAAAAAAAGGTGGGGGGGGAATCTTCTTGGGTAACCAAAGAAACTTTTTTAGTGCGTTAAGTGCCAGCAAAATGAACCTGGGATACTATTTTTGTTATACCTCCCTCACGTATTCACATTATGGACTTGAGGCGTTTGAGGTCTTGATCTCCACTAGAATGTAAGATCCCTGAGGGCAGGGACTTTTTGTCTGCTTAGTTCACTGATGTATCCTAAACCCATAGAACAGTGCTTCATTCTTAATAGACATTTGATCAATATTTGTGAAATGAAGGAATGAATGATATAAGCTATCTGCGAGAGAGAAAACCTCTATGGCTAGGAATCTTTAGGAAGGGAAGAAAAATGTTGTCTTCTACAAAAGAATGGCATAGGTGAATGCCTGTGTCTTTTTAATAAAGATCTTTATGGTATAGATGCCTTATATCTCCCAAGGGCAAAGGAAAATGGCCGCTGAGGACAGAAGCTCTTGCCTATATACTCAGAGCTTAGAGGGACATTGAGAGGGATTGTTCTCACTGGTTATCAAGAGAGGGGTTCTTTGGAGAATATCTGAGGAAGGAACTGGAGGCATATGTTAGAAAGGACTCTTTGCAGCTGTGTGACTCTGGTTTCTCTGCTGCCTACCACAAATACTGCCACAACCCGGGGGATTCTCCCTGCAGCCCTCCATACCCAGCCAAGACCTCCCACTCCCTCTGTGGCTACCCAGGAAATAGGTTCAGAGACTTTCTTATTTTGAGCAGAAACCAACCTCATTTTATTTGAAAGACAAAAACCATCATGACCACAATTCAGCGGAATGCTACCTAAATTCCATAGGTTTTAAGAAAAAAATTAGGACAGTTATACATTAAGTTTGAATTTGCCTACAGGGGAGACCTTTGTATAAGTGCATTCCAAACTATCCTTCCCTCTACCTGGGAGATCTGCTACCTCTAGGGAATCTGGCTGGAAAGCCAAAAGCTCCAATAAAATGTATATTTTGTTGCCTCTTCTAGTTATATCTGGTTATCACCATATGGTCATTATGAATTCATATTTATTCTTAGAAAATATCCTTAGGGCTTTGGAGAAAATTCATAGGACAGAGAAATATAGGCAAATAAGAGTTTGACTTTTAACCACAGATTCAATGATCTGGCCCTAAACCAGACTTCTGGCTTTATAACTAAATACCTAGAGTAGAGACAAGAAAACAGCAGAGAAATGTATCAAGATCTGTCATTATTACTCCTGATGGTAGGTGCAAGATGCCTGTGATAGTTTCCTAGGCCTGCTATAACAAAGTACCACAAACTGGGTGACTTAGAACAATAGAAATTCATTGTCTCACAATTCTGGAGGCTAGAAATCCAAAATCAAGGTGTTGACAGGACCATGCTCCCTCTGAAACCTATAGGGGGGATCCTTTCTTGCTACTTCCTAGCTTTTGGTGACTTACCAGCAGTCTTTGGCATCCCTTAGCTTGTGGATACATCACTCCAATCCTCTGTCTTCTCATGGCCTTCTCTTTGTATGTCTTCACATTGTCTTCCCTCTGTGCCTCTCTGTTCTATGTGTCCAAATTTCTCCTTAAGAGGATATCAGTCATATTGGATTAGGGCCCACCCTGACCTCATTTTAACTTGATTACATCTGCAAAGACCTTATTTCCAAATAAGGTCTGACATACTGAGGGGTTAGGACTGCAACATATCTTTTGGGGGGAACACAATTCAACCCATAACCTCCTAATGCAATCATATATTCTTTGAACTTAAGCTTTTCAGATACAACTTGTTGTTCTTCCTGTGGAATATCACGTTGATTAAATTGCCTCTTTAGTTCTTCAGCTATCAAATGCTTTTCCCTGGCAGGCTGATGTAATTAGGGAACTAATAACTGAATCAATAAGGAAAAGAGCGTGTTCTTTCACATTTTCCAGCTGTTCTGATGATTCATTTAGGGTTCTCTATGTGTGTGCTGCTACTGAATATGTGCTTCTTAGGAGATATGAGACCATGACATATAGTAGAAGAAGGGAAAAGAGAGGGTCTGGATTGTTCTCCTGTAAAAGTCCAGGAATGACATCTTTGCAGGGAGGAGAGCATCATGAGGCAGGATATGAAGGAAAACATGGTTTCATGTATGTAACTTTGTATAAATGAGAAATGTTTTTAAAGATGTTTATTGTTTGAAAAATACACTTTATTTTAATGTTGCACGAAACACATTGGGTTGAAGCCACGCAGAACTGTATAAACACCATGTGAGCTAATACGTTGCTTGTCTAAGGAAGGATTCCCATTATCCATGTTAATCTCTGTGAAATACCATTTTGTGGAAAATTCCATATTGCTTTGTTTAATTCCAGTTCCCCCATGAAAAAATTGGAATTTTAATTCTTGGCCTTTTAAAAAGTAGTCTGAGAGATAAATGTAATGTATATGTTATAATTAGAAAATTATTATAAAATATAAGTGGAATAAAACAGGCTTGTACTAGTATTGAAATAAAACATATTCATTGTAAAGAAATCTGAAAATGATGGAAAGCTTTACAAAGTATATAAATTAGGGCCAGCCCCAGTGGCCTAGTGGTTAAGTTTGGCATGCTCTGCTTCAGCAGCCCAGGTTCAGTTCCTGGGCGTGGACCTACACCACTCATCTGTCAGGGGCCATGCTGCAGTGGCAGCTCACGTACAAAAAGAGGAAGATTGGCAGTGGATGTTAGCTCAGAGAAAATCTTTCTCAGCGAAAAAAACTATATAAATTACCTATAATCACACAATTCAGAGATAACCACTGCTAATATTTTGGCATATTTCCTCCTAACGTGTTTCAAGTTTATGCAATACTTTAAATAAAATTGGTGTCAATGTATGCATGTTTTGTAATATATTTTTAAATAGATAATGTATTCAGCATTGTCATATCATTAAATAATCTTCTAATACCTACTATTGAATAGTTTCCTATTTTTTTATTTCTATTTGAGTGTTAGAGGTTTAATTTTTTAATTACTACATACAGGTTCTGTATTATTAATTACTAATAATACAGGTTCACGATAAAAACCCGGACAACCAAAAGAAGAAAATACGGTTGCCCACAATCTTACCATTGCAGAATTAGTATTAATATTATGACATACATTACATGGCCGTGTAATTATCTGAATTTCTGTCTTCCACTGTTTGTGGCATTTTTAACCTTTGTAACCCCAGCACTTAGTTCAGTGCTTAAAGCATAGTAGTTGCTTGATACTCTTTTAGGGAATGAATAAATGAATGAATAAATGGATGAACAGATGTATGAATGGAGAAGCTGCAAAGATCCAGCTCGTGGTAGAATAAAATTCATTTCAGACTTAGCAACTTACTATAGATTGAGAGACAAGGTAGCTAACTCAAGGCCCTTAATGAATAGGAGTTTGCTCTTTCTTTTCATCTGAATCAGCCTCTAGGCAGAAATTCAATTTAATTTTTTCCCGGTCAGTCAAACTGAAGAGCTAAAAAAGCAAAACCAGAGACAAGGAGAGGCAGGAAGTGGAACAAGCTTGGATAAGATCAGCAGCTGATCTCTTGTTCTTTCTCTGTTACGAAGAGTGTGAGATGAGAGGAGCACCGCTTCTCCCAAGGGTGAGCCCTAGCAGGAACTGGTAGGGTGGCATTCTGTCACTACAAGGCTCCTCCGTGATGGAAGGACTGATCATTTCTCCGGAGGATTGAGACTCCAGCACTGTCAATGTGACCCTCATGGTTTTTCCCTAGCCTGTGTCTAGAGTTTGCAGCAGAGGAAGACACAATCAAGGTTTTATTTAAAGGAATTTGGGGCTGTGTTTGCTATGATTGGAATCAGGGCTGACAGAGAGTCTGATGTCTTTGGGTTATAGAAGTCTCCAACGAAAGTCTCTTCTATAGTTAATTGGAAAATATGTCTTAAGTCTGAGCATCTGTCCCTCAGACACCTACCATGGAAAGGAGAGTGATCTATTTCTTAAAACTCTTCATGGAAAACTCAGTTCTTGCAATAAAATTTATGGATATATTCTTTCCCATGGGGTAGTCTGGTCCTCACAAAAGCTCTCCAACCTCCCAACCCCCTACTCAATGTAAATATACATACAGATAGATATAGAAACATCCACAAATAGACAGATGGGTAGAGAGACAGGCAGATAAATGGACTGACAGACAACTTCTACCTTCTTTTGGCTGCAACAGTCGTCACATCTTTCCTTCCTCTTAAAAGCTCCCCCACAAGCCAAGCTCAAGACCTTGGCCATATTGACAACTTTGTTCTTATTGTCTCCTCCACCCAGTAAAATTTCTATCCACGTTCTTTCTTGTCCACACCACCAATCTCTAAAGGTCTGGCCCAAGGTATATTTCTCCAGGAAACTTCACTGTTCCGTTTTTACCCCTGTCAGTCTAAAGGCCAGGCCTTTAGAGATGATAGGTGGTGTGGACAGGAGAGAACGTGGATAGGGATTTGGTATGTATATTTGAGAGTCAGGAAGGGGTTATCCTTTTTGCTTCCTGAAGAATTAGATGTGGTTCTGTGTGCTCTATCCACTCTAATTCAATGGTATAGAGCTAGTATTGTTTTATTCACTAAGTTGGTGAATAACACAGGCACTAAGAATGATGGGGAATAGTTTTGCCTGTTTTCCCCATGTGCAGAGGGACTCACATTGTAGTTATTACTTACTCATGGAGTGAGAGCCCAGTTTGGATAAATACTGGGAGAGTTGGTGTACAGCTGGTATGGTATAGTATAAACTAATCAGCTAAATCAAGATTGACATCCTGGTTTTCCATATAGTTTCTGCAGTCACTTTGTAGAACCAAGCATTGGTATTTTCATCTCTAAGATGGGAAGGCTAATATATATCTTCTTAACTACTTTAGAGGCTATTTTGAGCGTCAATATATATATATATATTTATATATACATATATATGTCATTATATCACAACACACATATATATCCATCATTTACTGGACAAAAAGAGACTTTTTAAAATGTAATTCCTGGTGCCAATATTCAATAAATGTTTGCTGAATTCAGTTGAAATGGACCAAAATTTTTTCAACCCCCCCAAAGCTCCTTGCAATTACCAGAAAAAATTATTTCTATGTGGGTTGTAAGATTATGGACTCAGAACTTAACAGATGGCAAAGTTACCCAAGTGTGGTGTTCTAGACAGCACATCCTTTTCAGGTGAGCAGGTATTGGGGATGTGATTACAGGAATATACTTCACCTGACCCTATTTCTATAAACCTGAGGGCCGCCTACTTGCCTTCTTCAATTTCCCCACCTGGAAAATTTTGTGGGAGAAACATAAACATGGTGGAATTCTCATTATAAACTAAGCACCATGATTCCATGGAAGGAGATTTTAGGCATCAGAAAACTTAAATCTTAGTTCCTTTGACCTAAACTCAACTTCTCTAAGATTGAGTTTCATTAACTGTGAAACAGGAGGTTTGTGAACCCACTTGTTATGTGCCAGGCATTGTATAACCACTGATACACAAAGGTGAATAAGGCATTATCCCTGCCCATCTATGACTCACAGTCTAGTGGGGGAAGAGGGATGCAATCCAGTAATGGCTTAATGCAAACAACTTCTTAGAGGAAGACTGTAAATATAGTGGCGGCACCATTGAGGGAGTGGTTAACTCTGCCTGAGTAGATCAGAGAATGCTTGAGAGCAGGGGTTTACATTAGCAATAACTGTCCTGCCTTCCTTTTGGTATCCTTGTAAGGCTCAAATGCATGTGAAAAAGCAGCACAGTCAAAACTTCCATTATCAGTCAGATTCAGATATTGTACTTCTAGGCATTTGATTGGAAATAAACCCCACATCTATCCTTACCTGCCTGTTTTAATTATTGATTTATGCAACAGATATTTAGTGAACACTTTATATATATTCAAGGAGTATAAACACAACTAAGTAATACAGACAAATCTGAAAGACATAATTATATATTACCCCATGATACGTGCTCAATGGAAACAAAAGATGAGTGCGGTGAATTGAGAAGGAAGAAAGATGAGTAGGCTGATGTCGTTAGAAAAGGTTTTGTGGAGGAAGCCACACTTGTGCTGACCCTGCATGGTTGGAGAATTTTTACTTAGGCATAAGAGTGGCCTTATCCTTGCCATCTTGCAAAGATGTGGAAGTGTAAATGAGCTTGGTATCTAGTGGCATTGAAGAGTCCATTTCATTTAGATTATGTAGGAGCAGTAAGAGATAAAACTGAAAGAACAGAATATTTTGCACATAATATTGGCTCAGATACCAGCTGATGAGCATTTTTACATATGTGCCCCATTTCCCTATGAGCACAGAATCTACTTCTTCCTTATCTTTATATCCATCAGAGTGCCTTAGACATAGGAGTTGTTAAATAAATAATTTTTAAATAAATGTTGCTGAATTGGTTTAGATGTAGCTAAAGACTTCATGGAATTTGAAGAGAAAAGAATATATAATTTTCCTAAAGTACCACTAGAGGAGAGGATGATGGATGGCATTAAAAATGGATTTACGCTCAGCTCAAAAGCATCAGTCGATTGGATATATATTGAAACGTTCTTGGTGCTAGAAGGTGCCATGATAAGCATAGCACAGTCATATTCATATATTTTTATCTGGATAATATGGATGTCTACATGGGTGTGTTAGGCATTCTGGTGTGTTGGAATGTTCTTCTCCAGGGGGATGACACATGTATTCATGGTAAACAGTACCCTCTGATGCTTATGCTCTGCGTACTTCATTGTTTTGCAGCTCTACAGCTCGATGGACTTTGGCAGACGGTGGCAACTCATGCATGAACGCATCACACCCAACAGGTTTTACTGGTAAGCCCCATCTGCAGACTCATCATTCTCTTGGACAAAGGATTATCAGATAGCACAGCACTCTGGACACCTTCGTCACTTAAAGACACATGTGTTCTAGCCCTTTGCTACTCAGAGTGTGGTTCATGGACGAGCAGCATCAGCATCACCTGGGAACTTGTTAGAAATGCAGAATCTCAGGCCCTGTTAAGACTTCCTGTGCAGGAATCTGCACGGAACTTGGTCCCTGGTGATCTAATGTGCACATTAAAGATTGAGAAGTGCTGAGCTAGAGAGCTCCATGAGAAGGTCATGACCAAGTGCTCTTAGCTATGTATCAATCGCCCTTCTTTTAGGAAATGTATACATTTTATACACCTATTCTGAAAAGCAGTATTTCCTAAAATGTACTCTGAAGAACACTAGTTGCACAAAATGCTTCTCCTTTCTTAAGCATTTCTATGGTCAAATGATTTTAAGCAATGATTATCCAGCTCTACCCTCCTGAAGACTCAGGATTCGTATTGGATATTTAAGACTCTGGAGAAGCCCTGAGTGAAGGAGCCTGATTCCTAAACTTACCTCACTACAGAATCCTTTCCTCGTGTCACACCTGATAAATCCTCCAGAACAGAAATCCATGGAGCACATTTTGCAAAACCTTTTATAAGAGTGAATACGTGTTCCAAATGGAAAATTAGGCCTCCTTCCTAATCAGAAGGTGTTTTTGTTAATCGGTGTTCCTTTATCCATGCATACTATTTTTACCTCGGTTGTCACAAGGTAAACTTGGTCTTGGGTAATTTTACCTTTTACTCTTGCCTGCTGTCACATGCAATGCTTCTTACTTGTATCTTGCTTTCATTTTAGCAGAGATGATGGCCAAAGGGATAGAGATTAGGAACCAAACACCAAAGTGTATAATGTGCTTACTTATATGCTGAATATAAAACAAAAGTAAAATTCACAGCGTTTGAGAGTATCGCTCTTGACTCAACACCTTAACTATCCTCAGTTATTTTGCCCTTTTCAGACCAGCTGTTATTTGGTCTGTGACTATTATTACAGCTATTATTTGGTCTGTATTTGGAACTATTAAGATTTTTCAATAGACTAAAGCACAAAAAGGGAATATTTGTTTCTCCGATATTCCAGCTATATAACTTCAGCCTTTTATTCAGCTAAGATGGACCAGTTTCTCAGCATGCCATTGCTCAGAAGTCCTTCAAAAAGGGGAAAAAAAAAAAGCACTCTGCTATTTCTGGAACAAACTCTTGAGATGGTAAGGCAGTTGGCCGACTAGGAAGTCAAGTTGATGGAGAAGGAAAGTACAATAGACTGGATAAGCTTTGTCATTGTTTCTGAAGGAAATTAAATTAAGTGGATGAGGGGCAGCATTTTCCTATGTTTTGCTAAGAGCAAGAAGAGAATGTTCCAGCTGCGGTCTGCCCTCCCTCTTCCTTTGTGTAGCAGAAAGAATAAATCCCTAGGTTCTGATAACTGTGTTTCATCTCTCCTCTACTCTGTGCTGCTTTCATATATGCCCCCATGGGGAAATATAAAAGTTAGTGCCCGTGCTGGCTAGCCAAGTGGTAGCTGAAAATTCCATTTTTGTAATTATCACTTCTCTGTTTCTGATGTATAATTGCCATTATTATTCTTTTAGGTGTCACAAGAGTGACAGAGGAAGAGTTCATTTTACACAGACCTTTTTTCCCAATGACAGAATCCGAGGCTGTCTAAAGCTCTAAACCACTTATGTTGAAGAGTCAGGGCCTCCATGGGTTAGGAAAGGAAATATTCACTCCACTCCTCCTTGAGAAAAGACAAAATGTGCATTCCTCTGGGTACAGCACAGCTGTGGCTGAGACAGGTCCTCTTCAAGCTGTGGTTTCCTCATCTGTGTAATGGGAACAATATTCTTCTTATCAATTTCATAAGGTTACTGAAAGGACCTACTGAAAGGATCAACTGGACACTTGGGAATTTCGTTTCTCCACTTCAGATTTATAATTTGTAAATTATAAGTCTTTAAGTGCTATGTTTTTTTTTTTGTTTTTGTTTTTGTTTTTTTGTGAGGAAGATCAGCCCTGAGCTAACATCCATGCTAATCCTCCTCTTTTTGCTGAGGAAGACCGGCTCTGAGCTAACATCCATTGCCAATCCTCCTGCTTTTTTTTTCCCCCAAAGCCCCCGTAGATAGTTGTACATCATAGTTGCACATCCTTCTAGTTGCTGTATGTGGAATGTGGCCTCAGCATGGCCGGAGAAGCAGTGCGTCGGTGCGCGCCCGGGATCCGAACCCGGGTTGCCAGTAGCGGAGCGCGCGCACTTAACTGCTAATTCACGGGGCCGGCCCCAAAGTGCTATGTTTATTAGCAATTCTGAAGACCGTAACACATGAATGATTTGTCATTTTTCTGGGACGCAAATTTGAATCCCATGCGTGGTGAGACTATATGCCCAAGGACATCTGATAACAACTGAATGGGTCTAATTTACTGCTCAGAATCCACATTTCAAACTAACTTTATTGTCCTCTACTTTTTGTTGATTCATAATTCTTATGAAGTGGTAAAAACAAAGCAAATCAATAACAAAAAGCCCTAAAACTACTTCTTTGGGTGGGTTGGTGCACAGTGAAGTGGTACTGGGGGTGGTGGAGAAACATCAGGGGAAGAGCAGTCATCCCCAAAACAAGACATTGAAATGAAAGATGACATTAAGACTTTTATCTTGTGGTATGTAGACAAACAGAGTGAACGTGCAATTCAGAAGTAATATCGTCCAAATATTGTTATCTATAATTTGGAGATATGCAAATGTCTAGGGATAGACAGGTTTCTTCTCCCACGCCACCTTCAATTGATGGAAAATAGCAGCCTAGAGGGGATGCGTGGGAAGAGCATTGTTATCCAGGAGTGATTTCTGCCAAGGGTGCAGGGAGAAGACCTGCCACTTGCATGCGTCATCTTTGTTTTCCCGTCTGCAGTGGTGATCATTGTAATGGCTGTGAAAGTGCGTTGGGAATTGTAAGGGGCTGTTATTATTATCCATTTCCTCCTTAGTGCCCCACAGTGCCTGTGGGTTAGGCAGGGCATGGGACATAATATTTGTTAGCATCAATAATAAAAGCTTCATCTAAAGATAAAATGATCTGTATGAATTCCAGATGTTCTAACCCCTTCAAGAGAGGTCACCTAGGAATCTTAAACTCTGGAGTGACTCAGCCATCAAACCGAGACTAGGATCAACTGACATGAAAACTCCTTCTTTATATGTGACCCTTTGACTCATTTGATACCTGGTTAACAGGCAGATCACCAGACCTGTCTTATGCTCCCCATTCATCACAACTGCTTCAGCAATTATAATTTGCAGGGAGAGCACAAAAGTGGAATAAATATCCTAACATAATCCCTTTCTAGTCTCTGCTTGGGCAGATCTATCTTGGGGAAAAAGTGTTTTTGTTTTGTTTTGTTTTGTTTTTTAATAGCCTACTGAGATGAAAATGAATAGCATTTCCACTCTTCCATTGGGAGATATTTAACAGGCAGGCATGTTCTGCAGTGAGAAGATTGTTTTCTTTGCACATCTAATGCGAATACTTGTTGTGGTTCACAGCTTTACCTCTATGGCCCCTCACTGCCCCCCTCGGTGTTCACCCTCTTTGGGCATCTTTTTCAATGAGGTCCCAGGCATCCTGGGCCTTGCTGAGTTCTCTATGTAACTGGACTGGCCTCTAAGTGCCTCTGGTCTCTGATGGCACTGGTCGTATAGTGTCATGAAAGAGAAAGAATGTCTCCAATGTCTCTTCCTTCCTAACTTCCCCTTAATTATTCTCTATCCTGAAAGATCAGGGTCTTTTTGTTCTTCTTCGTTGCCATCACTGCAGGAGAGTGTTCTGATAAAGTGGTACACCCTAAGGTGTCAGTGACTTTAACTCTTACCCCTTTTTTGAGGGTATTTGGATTTCAACACGACTGGTCTTGAGAGTAAGAAACCCTTTAAGAAGTCAACAGATGTAGTAAAAGTTCTAGATCAGCCCACTTTAGAGGTTGCAGGGAGAGAGTCCTATGAGGACCACTCTTTGAAGCTGTTATGATGCCTGGTCACAGGCTGAAGAGTGGCTGGTGTGTAGGGACAGTCAGGATGGGCTCCAGGTCTCTGCTGTACATTGCTTGAGGTTGGCTTACTCACTGTAGATTTAATAATGCTGGTTGTGCCAGCAGCTTCTCTTCTGCTTTTTCAGAAAGGCCATGAAGGAGGGTAGGAAGAATGAAAAAGCAAAGCGTGTCTCTCCTGGTGTGTGTAGACTGGATGTCCTAGAAAAGTGTCTTTTAGAAGAGAAATGGATGATATAGAAAAAGAGAACACACTAAGAGTCCCTTCATTACAATCTTTACTTTTCAATCTTTCATTGTTCTTATTTTTCTCAGTCTCTTTTTGTATGCATATGCTCTTTTATGTGTACCCTAAACATCTTACATGTGAATTTGTATAATCTGCCTTTTCCCTTCTTAAAGTTCTATTGTAACAATTTTTATGTTGTTATAAAATCTTTATAACCATCATTTTTAACTGTCTATGCAACACTTCATTATGTAAAGATACGTATTTTATTACTGTGTTTAGTTTTTACTGGAAATTGAAAATTTTCACATTTTTTAATATCACAAATAATAGTTTTATTAATATTTTATTCGTATTTCTTTAATATCTAGGGAGGTTTTCTTGGACCAGTGTCCTAGGTAGCCCAAATGAAAACTTGATTGTGTGTTTCCCAGTCTCAGCAGAGTGTCACATTTAAATGGTATGACTCAAATTCAACACTGAAAGAATTTCAGAGCAATGTAGTTTTTATTGAACATTTTCTTGAAAGGGGTTGCAAATAAACCTTACATCACACAGCACACAGCAAGCCTTCCTAAAGTCCTGTGTCCATATCTGTCTCTCCAAAGTCCTGATCATCATACTAGTTACTTTTCTCCTCTTTTTCTTCTCTTTCCATGGGCTCTACAACTATTCTCAGTCACAGAGGTTTATTGTCCACTGCACATCCCCTTCCAGAGCCCCCCTTACACCTACACCCTCTTCCCCAAGTATCATAGCTTTTCTTATATAGAATGATCTACCGCTCCTTTACCTCTCCGTCTCACTCTCGCCCCACCCCTAGCAAATCAGTAAATCAGTGTAATATTCCTTAGGTGCACATCCTTTAGAACGTGGAGGATGGGGAATTGGTAATTAATATTTTTGGTTTAATCATCACTAGAAGGGGAATAATTACATCAAAATGTACACAGTTTGAGTACCTTTAATACTTGTCATTCAAAATATTATCCTGGGGCTGGCTTGGTGGCGTAGCGGTTAAGTGCACGCGCTCTGCCTCAGTGGCTCGGGGTTCACAGGTTTGGATCCGGGCATGCACTGACACGCCGCTCGTCAAGCCATGCTGTGGTAGCATCCCATATAAAGTAGAGAAAGACGGGCATGGATATTAGCCCAGGGCCAAACTTCCTCAGCAAAAAAAGGAGAATTGGCAACAGATGTTAGCTCAGGGCTAATCTTCCTCACAACTACAAAAAAATATATTATCCAAGTCATGTGCTATTGTATATTCCCTCCTATACCATATGCAAATATGAGTCTATTTATAATTAACATTTCTGTCTTCCTCGTGGTAGGCGGCCTCCAAGATGGCTTCCAATGATCTCTGTCTTCTAGAGATTATGCCATCGTGTAGTCCCCTCTGTTTGAGTTTGGGCTGAATTTAGTGACTTGCTTTTAGTGAATAGAGTGTGGTAGAGGTGACGACATGTCACTTCAGAGATTCAGTTACAAAAAGACAATGCTTTTCATCTTAGGTGTGCTTTTATGCTTGCCTGGTCAAAGCATCTGTCCTGTTGTGAGCTGCCCTATAGAAAAGCCCATGTGGCAAGGAATTGAGGGAGGTCTCTGGCCAATAGCAAGTTAGGAACTGAGAACCTCAGTCCAACATTCATTTCCAATGAAGAACAACTGAATCCTGCCAGCAGTCACATGAGTGAGCTTAGAAGAAGATCCTTCTCCAGTGAAGCCTGCATATGAGAATGCAGCCCTGGCCAAGACACTGATTGGAGGCTTATGAGAGACCTTGAGGCAGAGGTACCCAGCTGAGTTGTGCCCAGGTTCCTGACCCATAAAAACAGTGAGATAATAAGTATTTATTGTTTTTAGCTGCTACATTTGATGGTAACGTGTCACACAGAAATAGATGCCAAATACACTTCTCCCTGATCATTATTTTTTGCTTGTTTATTTTTGAACATAAGGTACCTGCTTCTATCTTAGACCACTTCGTGCATTTTCCCTTCGTTGGTGTCAACCCAGATGCTGCATTTTGCCTATTGTTCGAGTGTACCCTTGCAGGAAGGAAATATCATGATGTCCTGGGATTCCTGGCCTCCTGATGCTTGGATGCTATGGGGTTTGATAGTTAAGTTACAGACCTCAGAACCCTATCCTCAGCCTAAGTGAGGCTTCCTTAGTATAGTGAGATTGTCTGACCTTGTTCTGTTCTGTTCTATTCTATTCTGCTTTACGTTTTGATTGCAGAATTTCGTTTTCTGAGAATATTGTTGATTGCGATGTTTATGTGTATACACACGCATGAGCCAAGTGTGCACATCCCCATTCAGAGACGTGTTAATTTCACTTAAGGCATAAAAATCCCATGTATCTGTGTCCTAGACATACCCATCTCAGTCTGGTAGCAGCTGTGAGTGTAAAGGATGTAGGGCAGAGAAGCAGGAGGTGAAAATGGGAGATGATTACCTTGTGATAACAGGGCTGGAGTGAACCTTCTTGCACCTCCTACCTCACTTAAAACTCTGTATATTTTACCTGTTCTGGAATATATCCTATGGTTTGCTTCAAAAATTGGTTCCTTATACTCATCCAGGAGCTCATTGTGACCTAAGACTATGGTTCCTGGAGAACCACATGCCAAGTCATCCTTAGGCTATTAATGCATTATCCACGACAGAGACAGAGTTATGTTACAGGCAAAATGGCTTGAGATTGCATCCTGGAAAATCAAGGTCTTTTCAAACAAAGTTAACATTATGGGCTGAATTTTTGAAGCTACCTCTCAATGTGCATCTACAATTTTGCAGACACAGTCATTTGCAATCTCACGTAATGGGATTTAGGCATCGACCTGATATAAGGGATCAGATTTAGAGGCCCTTTGCAAACCAGGGTACGCCACAAATAATATTTAATTCAGCTTTCCTTTACATTTTTAAAATGGTGCAGCAATTTAAAAATACATTATATTCAAAATAATACATGCTAGGTCAGGAGGGGAGATGTGAAAACTCAGCTTGCAAGCAGAACTCAGTTTCTACTTTGCTGGCAGGGGCCACCTGTACTGTGTGTCTGGTCCTGTCTTAGCCTTGGAAGAGCTATCTTAACGCTGGAGCAAAATGCAGTGTGCAAAAGCTACACATGGTAGTCAGCCAGTGCACTGAGAAAGACAGAATGCTCACCTCTTTGGATGAAATCAGTATGTGTTGGACTCGTGATAATTATGCTTAGCAAATGTGAGTGCTATGAGGGAAGGGAAATAAGGAGACATATGTAGCTATTTACCTAATGACTTCCTTACTAAGAAGAGAAGGGGTCGTATTTGACCCCACCTTAGAAAATCTGAAAAGACTAGAGTATGGTAAACACAGAATTCAAAGATAGCCACATCCACTCACCTGATCCAGTGTATCAAAAATTTCAGGATGCAAATAGAAACACCATTCTATCTTCTTTCCCTAGCATTTTGGCTGGTGTCTCTGGAATTAGACACGTGGTTTCCAAATGCTTCTTCCGCTCAGATGATTATGAGGAGGACATGAAAAATATTCATTCATCTCAGAGACAGTAGAATCTCACTAATAAGCTTTTAGAGGGGAGCAAATTTGATTTTTCTCACAGTAAGTGAGATTTCAGCCCTTTATTGTCCTTTGAGGGCGGGGTCAGGAGAGACCCCACATAGAGTAGAGCACTTTGACTGCTGTAGTCTTCCTGAAACTCCAATTGCTCATTTTGGGCTTACTCCTTACATGAAGATGTGGGGTGAATGAACTCATTACATTGATAGTAATGAGTTGTGCTTAACAACCTCTTGAGTAGGGAATATGAGAATTAGAGGGTTAGAGAGGGACCTAGATAGAGAAGAAAGAGAAGGATGTTGAGCTGATCAGCCCAAGGAGAAAGCTCCAAACTGAAGGCTTGGAGGCTCTTTAAAATGCTAGTTGGATACAGGCTTGCAGGCAGGAGGAATCACCCTTTTCCTTGCCATGGAAACCTAAGAGTGTCCTGCTCTAGCTTGGGCTGGGGCTGTGTATTAGTCTGCTTAGGCTGCTATAACAAACTACCTTAAACTGGGTGGCTTAAACAACAGAAATGTATTTTCTCACAATTCTGGAGGCTAGAAGTCCAAGATCAGGGTGCCAGCATGATGGTTTCCGGTGAGAGCTCTCTTCCTGGCCTGTAAACAGCTACCTTCTTGCTGTGTCCTCACGTGGTGGATAGAAAGAGCAAACTCTCCTGTGTCTCTTCTTATAAAGACACTAATCCTATCATGAGGGCCCCACCCTTATGACTTCAACTAAACCTAATTACTTCCCAAAGGTCCCATCTCCAGATACCATCACTACAGGGGTTAGGCCTTCAACGTATGAATTTAGGTGGAAGGATGCAATTCATTCCATAGCAGGGTGTGAGACAAGGAAGAGCTTGGGAAGTAATGCAAACTTTCAAGAGAACTTCTCACTAAGAAGAGTCTTGGAGCAGAAATGTCTAAGGATTATAGGAAAAGATGGAGAAGCAATGCCGAAACTACAAAAATAATTTTAAAAGACAAAAACACAATTTAACTGCTTTTTTTCTGATTGTAGACTCAATAAAGCTTATTGTAGACATTTAAGGAAAGGCAGGAAAATAAAAAGAAAATAATTACCTATAATTTCACTGTCCAGAAAACACCATTTAAAAAAATAAGTACTTCTTCATAGACCTTTTTCTCTATTATAATATAGTATAATTTTAAACACATATTTCAGTTTTTATCACAATTGAGATCATGTTGTTTATAAAATTTTATATCTTGTTAAAATGTACTTCAACATTTTTCTGTACCATCTCTGCACTTTCTAAATATAATTTAAAGCTTGCATTGTGTTCTAATTGGTGGATATATAATAATTTAATCTTTTATCATTTAACATTGATCTTGTTTCTAAAATTTTACTATTAAAGAAGGCATTGGAATTTTCCTTTGAAAACCTTTAAGTAATTATTTGTCCAAGGTCTGATTATTATAATTTTTAAGGATAGACTACCAAAACATATATAAATATTATCGTGCCAAATTGTTCTCCAGAAAGTTTATACCAGTTTCCACTTCATTTTGTAAAATATCATTTCACTACACCTCATAAAAATTTAATTTAAAAAAGTAACCTAATTTAATATGCAAAAATGGATTTTCGTCATTTTAATTTGCATTTCTTATCAGATCGGTGCGTTTAGACATGTTTTCATATATTTATTAGCCATTACATTTCTTTTATGTGACCATCTGTTTTCACTGCTTCTTTATTTTGAGTTTTTTTACACGGTCTCTCATTTTGCTTAAATAATGTCCCCATTTTGTTCTTTGGGTTTTAATTGTCTTATGATTTTTAACATACTTTTTAGTTTTAAAAATTTGATCAAATCTTTTAATTTTTCCTGTTATAATGTCTTCTATTACTTTATATTTAAAGAGTGCCCTCAACCTGTGGTCATGTAAATATTAGCTGAGGTTTTCTGAATAGTAATGCTGCTTTATTAAATAGTATGGATAATATGTATATATGTACATAAAAAATGCTGCACATTTTCCTATATTATGCTTCAGAAATCTCATATCAATAGTTGTCTGTTTCATCCTGTGACTATATCATAATTTAATGATTTTAATAATTTAATAGTTTTATCCGTATTGATGGATACTTTTAAGCCTTGTAGGATTTCTATTTTTTTAAGGAAGTAAAATCCAATGAACATCTTCCTACTTAATTCTTTTTCCATATTTCTGACTATTTCTTCTGGTGGTTTTCTGCAGCAGAAACCTGGTCAGAAGTCTGGACGCTTGAGGTTGGTAGCATTTGTCAGCTTTTGTTCTACTGGATTGGTCAGTCCTCTGTGCCCTGAGCCAGACCTCACTGTGTTTAATTATTGCTTATAACACAACATGGTGCCTGGCTGGGTATGTCTCCTCTCCTGCAAAACATAACAAAACAAAACAAAGATAGAACCTTTTCTTTTTCAAAATATTCTTGGCTTATCATGCTCATTTATCCATTCAAATGAATTTGGAATCACTTTGTCATATTCTAAAATCTCCCCCTTCCCTCCCCCCATAAAGCAACTCATTAAACTGTTGATTAGAATTGCAGCAAAGCTATAAATTCATTTGGAGAGAACCGAACTGATATCTTTTTCAATATCCAGTTTTTGGTTTTGGCCACATGATGTGTCTCTCTTTTTATTCCATTTCTTTATGTTTCTCAGTAAAGTTGTATAGTTTTCTTCATCTCAGTCCTACACATTTCTAGTAAATGTTATTTCTAGGAATTTTCACTTTCAGTGCTATTGTAGGTAAAGATATTTTGTACACAGCGTCTCTCTTCAGATTGGCATGATTGAACTGGGTAACCATGAGGTGTAGCTGTAATTTGCCTATATACATATATAGTTGGTGCCCTAAGCTTCTTTCCATTATAAAGAAAATATGTTTTAAAAAGTTTAAGTGTTTAGGAGAGTGTGATGTGACTAGGGATTTATTCCTGTGGGAGGGATTTGGGGATTTAAATAGGAGGAGAGTTCTGCCCTTAATAGCTGGGTGACCTTGGGTAATTGTACATAATCAGCTGGTGTCGTTTTTGACTGGTGGGGCATTGGTCTACCCTGCCATTGCCTCCTGGCTGTCATTCTTCTCAGCCTGGCACATAGTAAGTGCTTAATAAATATTAGCTATAAAATTAATAATAAAACAACTTATAGTATGAGAGGATAATCGAAGAAATGACCATCCTCATTAATCTGTTGGCAAATAGTGCTTAGCATCTCTTTGAAACTAAACCAGGTTGGGTGTGTCTGAATATCTTTTTTTCTCCACATTCAAATCCCATTGCCTAATAGTCAGTGTTTGCATTTCAGATTTGTTTTTCCAGCTATCAGCATATGTCATATTATTATATTTGTTAAAACTATTTTTAGAGAAAATTATTTCTAGTTTGATGTTAATAAAATTAAATAAGATTCATAAGACCATGAACTAAAGATTGTGTTGTATTGGATCATGTGAGCTTTAACAGATGTGATGCAAATGTTGAGACAACTCCATGCAGATTGCTGAGGGACCATGGCCAGAAATGAAAAACACCAAAAGACCATGAGAGGAAGTGTTCTGATTGCTCAGAGGATGAAGGACTCAGGTTAGCCTGGTATGCCCAGTGAAGGCTTCTTGGAGGAGATGGGATTGAAGAATCTTGAAAAGTGGGTTGAATTGGTGAGTAAGAAAGGGAAACAGGTTTTCCTAGGAATGGAGACTAATTAGAACAAAGCTCAGGTCATAATATGTTTGGAGAGCAATTAGTAGATCTGCTAGAATAGGGTTTCTCAACCTCAGCATTTTTGACATTTTAGTCTGGATAATTGTCCTGTGCATTTTAAGAGGTTTGGCTGGATCTCTGGTCTCTACTCCATAAATGCCCACACCACCTCTGCAGTTGTGGCAACTGGAAATGTTTCCAGAGATTCAGATATGGCCAAATGTTCTTTGAGGGGCAAAATAGCCTCCCCCCCACTCACCGCATTGAGAACCACTGTACTAGAAAAATAGGATTTGCATTGAGGGGCAGTGAGAAATAAAGCTAGGGATGTAGACTAGATTCAGATTGTGAAGGGTCTCAAATACTGGGTAAGAGGTTTGATCTTGTCTCTCTGGGTAATGGAGGGCGTTCATCTTTTATACAGGGGAATGACATGATATTCATGTTTTATGAAGATTTATTAACATTACACACTTTCCTTGAGATGCTCAAGTACGTTTCTGTGCAACTCTCTGTCCATAAATAAGCTACTGATTTTTCTCATGACAGATGCAAATCTTCTAAAGCATCCTGATCCCAAGTTCTATTCTCCAATGAAAAATTATGGAATTGTAGACTTTTAAAAAGTATATACTTAATATATGTATTTTAAATAATCCATTTTTCTTTACATTTTAATTGATATAACAGAATTAAAGATTTTTATTAAACTAAGGATTTAATCATTTTAACACAACACTTTTTATTCTTTCCTTGCCCTCTTCTAATTTTTATACCCATGGAAATAATTTATTTCAAATTACGCTTATATTATGTCCCCATTTATTCCTTTTTTCCACTCACACTTAACCTAAACAATTTTCTGTCTGTGTGCATAGTATTCATAAGGATCATTTTGATGGTGGCTGAATATTCGAGTAAATTGATGTACTCTCATTTATACTAAAGAATTGTGGAAAAGTTAGAGTGGAAAGGACCTTAAGAGATGATCTGGTCTAGTGATTTCTCCAATAGTGCTCTTGGAAGCTCTATAGGAGTTCTGATAAATTGCCCCAGAAACTACTTGATACACAGAGAAGCCTGTGGGGTGCTTAGTGATCAGGTCTTTGGTCCTCTCATTTTTGTTTCAGCTAGAACTATTCAGATCTTTAATTAGTTCTATATATCAGACTTCTGCATAAGACTTCTTTTGAGAATAGAAGACCATTTATTAAAGACACAACAAAAATGTTTATAAAACCATTGATCTATACTGACCTTTTCATTTTATACAAGCTACATACTGGTCTAACAGCCTTCAGGTTATCTTTCTTCGGTGCTTACACCACCCTGAAATATCCAGGTTTATAGTGTAGACACTGCTTAAATGGTTAAAATCTTTGCCAAACTACCTAAGCCACTGTGTTAGTGAGGATACTACCTGGTGACCCTCTGCTCTATCAATGGGCTCACCATGTCTTGGTGAGAAGATGAATGTCCACACTCACTCACATGGACATGATTTTGGCAAGTACTAATTCATAGAGCCAAGTGTGTGAGAGGATGAAAGGCTATGGTGATTGGATTGGAAGAAATTGACTCTTTCATTTACTTGGTGGCAAATGACACTGAGGATCATTCAGTCACACCCTAGCTTGTTTTGTTCTCAAAGGGATGTCTAAAACAGGAAATTCCCTTAGGCAGTGAGGCTTTTTCAGCTGTCAGGATATTGCTTTTCCTCCTGTGTACATGTTTGTGTATTTCTGAATCTAGCAACTGGCATATGCTACCACCTTGATCCCCTTTCCTTACAAATACAATCAGGGACAAAATTATAATTCAAGAATCCACGCTGTTTCTCCTCACATTCCCCCAAATCAGGACAATTCTCCCCTTTTAGGCCTCTCACTCAAATCTTCTCTTTGGAAAGAGAGCCTGGATGATGGATTAGGAACATGCCCCACCCCTTCTCCTTTCCCCGCTAGCCAGCAGTGTCATATTCAGACATTCTCCAACCTTTTCCCCTAACAGTGTTGAAGAGAAGCTGTCAAGTAATTTGGCAGAACTGTGTGCAAAGGAGGCAGAGAGAGAGCCCCTGGGGATCCATGCTCTGCCCACTCAGCATTTTGGGTGGATGCAAGGAGACTGAAGCATTGAAAAGGTCAGACCCTGGAACCGGTCTGATCTATAAAAAAGGCATCAAAGTGTGCAATAATTGCCAAGGACCTGGGCTAAAAGCACTGGGGGGTTTAAAATGGGATGGCCATGCCCGAGTCCAAGTGACGCTGGGAATGGGAGGTCCAAGATCCTGCTTCATACATTTCTTAGCAGTATTATCCCTAGAACAAGTGTCGTTAAGACAAATGACAGAGAAATAGAACAAATGGAGTTAAGTTTTATGACTATTTTCTACTTTCATGGAAGAGGAGATTTGGAACCTGAATTACAGAATTGGGAGAGTCATGTTGTCCTTTTATTCCTTTACTTTTTTTTTTTTTAATGTGAGATTTGTTAGGATTTTTCCAGAGCTGAGAGAAACTCAATAAATTAGGAAGAGAAAATTCGTGACATGTGAAGTATAGTGGCAAGAGTTTGAGTAGGAGTCGGGCTTCCTGGTGCTAATTCTATTTCTGCCACTGGAATGGCGGCAGGGCCTTGGGGCACTCATAGGGTTCCTCTGGCTTTCTACATCTTCACCTGTAGAATTGAAAGGGCTGGCTAGAAAATCTTAGAGCTTTGGTTCACTGCTTTCACCCCAGTCTCTGATCGTCTTGCAGCATGGGTGTTGATCTCCAGCATTAGGTGGTGGCGGGAGAGGGAATCCTGTCCACTCCTCTGATAGTCAGGGAGAATTTCTTTTCTCAGATCATGGTCTCGGGAGAACCTGCAGTGGATTGACCTGAGGTGCTTGTTAAAAAATGCAGAATTTGGGCCCCACCCTAAGACACTTGATCTGAATTTCTAGACCTGGGCTTCAGGAATCTCTATTTTAGCACTCTCTCCCAGCAATTCTTTGTGCATTAGGCTTTCGAAACCAGAGGAGGTGGTTAGGAAGTTGTTTTGAAAACCCAGGGAGGCAAGTTAGTGGGGTACCTGTTATGCTTTGGGTGGTACAGACTGGGGCCCCTTACCAAAAACCCTCCCTTTTCTCCATAGTACGTGATATCCACACTTAAAGACTAGTTCCAACCAGTGAAGACATTGCCACCTCCAGGCATCTTTTTAAAATGCATACACTGCATGCTAAATGAGATAATATATTTAAGTGTGCTTTGAAAGCTGTAAGGCATTATTAAAATGCTTTGTAACTGTAAAATGCTGTACAGATGATAGTCATTATGAAAACAATGCCTGCAGTTTTTATTAACACTATAGCGTGAATGAGGTTATTGATTTTCTCTATGTCCCTTTAGAAGTACTTACTGAGGAATTCTATCCGAGATGGTTTTTAGTCCCTACTCTATGAACAGTGTATCCGTACGAAGGGATATAAAGGACAGTAGGTGTGGGTTATTGTCTCAATGCTTAACTGTCTTTTAAGTAATAGAATTATACATCCAAACGCGTTGCCCTGTAACTTTGTGGTGCCTTTTGACTGTATGCAGCAGGTGCTTCCTTAGCCCCTCAACGTGTGACTTGCTTTCTCCTAGTTTAGCAGATGTGACACAAGCAGAAGCTTTTAAAGAGCCTACCCAATAGGGTATGTGCCTCTTTTGCTTCTGCCATCACTTGGTGGCTGTAGCCCCCGCATCCCTGGCTCCATGATGAACTCATGAAGCACACCCAAGTCCGCACCTCTGTGAGGAGCCAAGCTCCACCCCTGATTCCCAGCTTGGAGCAGAGCCTCCCAGGGAGCCCAGGCCAGGCAAGCCAATCCCCAGCTGGCCCCTAGATGTGTGAGCAAAATAAATAACTATTATTGTAAGCCACTGAATTTTGAAATGGTTTATTGTGTAGCAGAAACTAACTGATACAGTAGGACAAAGAAAAATTAAGACCAGTGGACAAATGTCTGATACAGAGGACAGTGGTGAAGTGCCACGAGAGAGGTACAACCTGAGACAGAGGGGTCAGGGGAGGTGGCAGCAGTAAAGTCTTCGTGGAGGAGGTGGCATTTGAGAGGAAGGGTGGGTTCAATTTCAACAGGCAGAGCTTGTGTGTGCTGGTGGGCCCTCTGGTGTAATGTAATGGTGGACATTTGAGGCAGAAGGAGGAGCATGAGGAGAGCTTCAAAGTAGGAGAACACTGGGTGTGTTTAGAAAATTGCTAATAGTTCAGTCTGTCAGGACGTTCAAGTTCTATGCTTGTGGGAGAAGAGATACCGTTAAGGTTGGAAAAGAAGATTAAAGTGATAACTTATAGGTTTTAAATGCCAGGTTGAAGATTTTGCAGTTAACATAGTACACTCTTGAAGGGTTCTGCTCAGGGCCAGGTATGCTCAGGATTGGCCTTTAGGAAGGTCGTTCTTGCAGTGGGATGAAGGCCAATTCATAGAAGGAAGGACTGGAGACAAGATGGCCTTTTAAAGGCTATTACTGGGGGTGGCAAGTACTGGAAAGAGGAGACAGAACTCCAGGAAATTCTAGAAAATATACTTTGCAATTAAAAAAGAAAAAGAACGTGTTGAAGAACAGAAAATAAATTCAAATCCTTCTATCCTAGAATGTTGTTTCCTGCCTTTATAATATCTAAAAATTCTAATTCCGCTTGGAAATGAATCAAGTTATAGTGACCACAGATTTGTAGACTTTACAAGTAAATGTTCAGTGGGTAAATTCAGCATGATATTTACACTCTGTGGAAAGCCATGCTCTGGACTTGGGTGTAATGTCCCCCTGTGTGAAAAGACACTGAAACAACGTTCCCCGGGTGGTTTTGTGTTGATTTGTTTGTTTTTGGTTTTTGTGTTGCGTGGATGTTGTAGGCAGTGTTCCCTTGGTACGTAGACTTTGAAATACAGATTGTGCGCAGCAGGTTTGCGGGGAGCTCTCAGGAGTAACAACCCCTTTGTGGGGAGAGGGGGACAGCACTGCAGGGGAGAGAATGGCTGCCGCGAAGTTGCAGCAGCTGATTCTGTGGGAGCTTGTAGCCGGGATGGCCCTTCAGAGATGTCCAGCCTTGAGCCAAGGGATTGGGCCTTCGCATCTCCACATGGACCAGCCATAAGATGTGGACTACCACTGGGGAAGGGGTGTGACCTTGGTGAGGTGGCTGTGGAAAATTCCTAGAGAGCAACTCACTGAGAGTCATCGGCCACCCAAATTTCCAGCACTGGGGAGTGAATGCCTGGAATAGAGGGGGATCTGGACGGCACACCACTGTATTCACTGCAGCGGGGAGAGAGAGGTTTTCTCCCAGTCTTTGTCCTTGTTCCTAAGAGGGAAATTAGTTTGGACAATAACAGCAATAAATAACAATGCAATAATACATAACACTGTAAAATAAGTAAATAACAATGATAATAATGTTATCATTTATTAAGGGCTTATGATCTATCAAGCAATGTGCTAGGTACCTGGCACCCATGATTGCAGTTATCTTTTTAACAAGCATGCAGGCAGAACAATGTAATGGCCCAGTGCATGGGGTTGGCTGCCAGCTGCCTCGGTTTGAGTCATGGTTGTGCTGCGTATTAGCTGTGTGATCTTGGGCAGCCAGGGCCTCAGTTTCTGCATTTGTAAAATGGGATTAATACCACTAGTCTTTCCCATAGGGTTGCAGCAAGTGTTATGCAAACTAGAAAATAGTGGGGCTGGTGTTTCTTGAGTTCAAAGCCCGTGCTGTCAAGTTTAATTTTTGGTGTTTGTGGGAGCATAGGCCAGAGAAGGGTGCCACAAGGGGACCCTGCTCAGCGAGAGGGTGTTAGGTATTTTGGGGATGGGAGAGTTGGGGCCAAAAACGCAGTGAAAGAGAGAAGCGTGGTGGGCAGGAGGGTGCAGAAGACTGTCAAGCTCATGGTGTTTATGAGACTTTCCCCAGCAAGGGCTAACCCTATCCTTGTCATAAAAGGAACAAAACCTAGGGAGTCAACACTTCATTATTCTGTGCCAAACACCATCCTTGGTGCTTTGTCTGAGGGAGCTCTGTGACCCTTAACTTCTAGTAGATTGTGTCTACTAGATGCTTCCGTCAGCCCGACCACAGCGCCGGGCTCCCCCAGACACCTTTTGATGGAGGTGATGGTCTTTCAGGCTCAGAAATCTACCTTGGTTCTAAAAAGAGGCTTCTCGCTCCAGGTCCGATTGCTGGACTGGGAAGTGGGTGAGACCAGAGAGAAACAGCAGCGTGGGAGGTGACCACGGAGAAACTTGCTGGTGTATGTCATTAATCACTAATTGCTGAATGATTTTATTATATGGCAGCCATAAAATATCACTTGAGGTTTTACAGCCAGTTCTGGCTTTAAGAAAACAATTCCTTATGTCAAAATGACTATTAAATTAAATGATTCAGTATTAAACAGCCTGTGGACTCCAGATGATTTATGGGGCTGGGTAATGAATAAGAACCTTTTCCTTCCGGCCGCTCAGAGGAAATCAGCATCCATTTCTGGAACAGCCGTTGACCTTGGGAACCCGAGAGAGGCATACTGGTTTCCAGGAGACCCCTGGATGATTAGAGCTGGAAGGGAATCTTGAGAGAACAGACCCAGCACCCTCATTTTACAGATAAGGAAACTGAGGCCCAGATCAGTAAAATGACCCACCTGGAATCACTGTGTAGACAGTGATGCAGCACTGTGTCTATGGTGCTGCTGTTGCTGGTAATTATGTATTGTTCCCCTTATTCCCAGCTGTCCTTACTGTCCCCATTTTGTAAATGACAAACTGAGTCTCAGAAAACTCTTTTGTAAGTTATCTCAAACATAACCACTTCTAAGATAAGGTGCGATGCCTTTCAATGAGACCTATTTGCGTTTGTTGCCCTGATTTGCTTTTATGTTTTCTAGGCCAAATTGTTTTGGCCTTGCAGTATATTTCCACCAAAGCATTCCCAGTTTCACACATGGAGCACTGTGGGGACACTAAATATATACCAGCCACAGTCCCTTCCTTCAAAGAGCTTATAATCCAACTGGATCATAGGATGTCACATGCCCGAGTGCTCACCTGTGTGATCCAGATAATTTGTGCCATGGGAAACCAGAGGGTAGTGTAGGTCTCACAGGTGGTGGCACTTGAGCTGAGTCTGGCAAGGAAGACCAGCAAAGCCAAAAGGAGGGAGGGAACATCTCAGCCAGAGCAACAGCAGGAGCTAGAGGTTCAGAGACAGAAGTAAGTGTGATGTTTTGGAGGTGCTGAGGAGTTCTGGCTTTCTGAAGCACACGGGGTAAGCCTTGGCCAGGTAGGATGCAATCAGGTTATGAAAGGCTTAAAACTTGAGCAGAGGAGTTGAAACTCCTGGAGCTCCTGGTGTCTTTATGTTTGTTTTTGTTGACTTCTCTCATTAACTGCTCTTGTGTATTTATGTCTCTCCCCAACTATATTATAGACCTTTTCTAGACAGAGATCCTGCAAGATTATCTCTGTATACATTGCCTCACACATTGTTAGATATATGAATAATTACAGGGAGGAAAGAAAGAAGAAAGGAAGGAAGGTAGGAGGAGGCAGGTAGTGAGATAGAGATGGAAGGGAGGAGGGGAGAACAGTCCTACTTACTGTATTGGTAAAGGGCCACATGAAGTAAGCTGGAGAAATTGCTAGCACTAAGGAGCTGAGTTGCCCTGAAGAGAACTTAGGAAGTCAGCCAGTAGCCTGTGGAGCCAGGCTTAGCTCTGCAGCAGTCCTGGTGTCTTCCTCAGGATGGCAGCTCTGGGCATGCTGCCAGCTCCCACAGTGCCTGCAGGTGGCCCCAGAGTGCTACCCTAGCATTGCATCTCCACTAGTCAGTTAATTCTTTCAACAAACCTATGTTGACTATCTACTAGGAGCCAGGCACTGTACTAGGCACCCAGACATAATGGTAGGCAAAACAGATATGGTCTCTGCCCCCTTAGCACTTACAGTCCGCCGGGGAAAACAGACGGTAATGAAATAATCAGACTATTAAAGGTGTAATAGCTAATGGTGGTAAAAGCAATAAAGGATGATTAAAGGTTGCCACGTGAGGGTCGGCCCCGTGGCTTAGCGGTTAAGTGCGCGCGCTCTGCTACTGGCGGCCCGGGTTCGGATCCCGGGCGCGCACCGACGCACCGCTTCTCCGGCCATGCTGTGGCCGTGTCCCACATATAGCAACTAGAAGGGTGTGCAGCTATGAAATACAGCTGTCTACTGGGGCTTTGGGGAAAAAAAAAGAGGAGGATTGGCAATAGATGTTAGCTCAGAGCTGGTCTTCCTCAGCAAAAAGAGGAGGATTAGCTCAGGGCTGATCTTCCTCACAAAAAAAGTAAATAAATAAATAAAATTAAAGGTTGCCATGTGAGTGCAAAACTGAGGGACCCACCATAGTCTGGGAGTCTGAAAGGCCTGCCTTAATGGTGTATATATAACAGGGAACCTAACCTACTCAGATATACTCATATACTCAACAAAATCAAAATATGTAGGGTGCAGGTAATGAGGCGTCTTCATGTGGGTTCCACCTGGCTTAATCTATACGAGTGAGTCTGAAGAGTTTCAGTAGTTGTGGCTGGTGTCAGTAGTCCGAGTCCTAACCTAACTCTCCTGCTAAGAAATTATGTGTCTGTGGTTAATTGCCTCTTCCTGTGCATTCAGCTTCCTTACCTAAAGAATGAGAAGTTTGAACCAGCATCATTGCTACTCAAAGTATAGTCCAGGGACCAGGGCTGTTCCACAAACTGCTACTGGTTTGTGACAAGATAAGTATGGAAAGTACCTCCATTGAGAGTCTTTAGAAACTTGTAAAGCGATTTGACATTCTCTGATATTTTTATTGCATTCACAAAAATATCAGTTTATAATAGTTTGGGAAAATGTATTCGTCCCAAGTGGTTTGAAAACCAACTATCAAGACACCCTCTAAGAACGCTTCCAGTGATAAGAGCCTTTGATTCTATTCGGATGGGGTAGAAACTTCTAGATCAGTGTTATAAAATACCCAAGGTGAGTTCTAGAGCCTGGAGTTGACTAATTTTGAATGAGAAGATGTTATTCCAGAAAGAACTCTTCTTCAGCCTGAGTGTCTGAAATGTTAGCCAGCTCAACTCCAATGTACTGATACAACACAGAAGTCATGATATCATCAGAGTCAGAAGCTGGTGTTCTAAGAAGACAGCCACAGCATGTCCTTTTCTGGCAATACACCTGAGCTCCAGGCCAAAGCTGAACAGACCAGACCTAGATCAGAGCATCTTCAAAAAAGAGGTTAGAAGACAAAAGAAAGAAAAATCCAATAAACTCAAATGACCAAATATATATATTTTATGTTTATTCTTTCTTAATCCATTTCACTGCCATCAAATTGCTCAAAAGCTACTTCGATTCATAAATGGAATTTAGAAAGTGAATAGTGTGAAATATAAGCAATTTAAACTTTGAAAAGTAGCTCCCATGAAGCAGAGTAAAGGTACTTAAAGGATTTCTATTTCCCAAGACCCTAGAAACACAATGAATTAGAGTGTCTCTGTTTAACTGCTGTTATGGATGGTCCCCTGGGTAAATAGTGGGCTTTATAAAAAGCTAATACTTAGAAAGGGTTTTAAAAAACTAATATTCATTCATGGGCTCATCTGGTGGAACAATCCATGGCTGACATTTTGTGAACATGTTGCACAAAAGACCTGCATTAATACTAAGAAGCAGCCCCTCCCATATCTTCCTGGCTGAAATCTTTCCCTGTGAACTTCGATTCCTTGGCTATCCCATTTTAAATGTTCGAGGTAGAAGGATCTATTCTAGACACGTGGTGAAGTGGAAATAGTGGACTTGAGGAAGTGAAGATGGACAAAGAGAAGAATCTAGGTTTAGAGGTTGAAAGAGCTTTTGGAGGAGCTGGAGATAAATTAGGAACAGGCTATGTCTGTCGTCTCATTGGCCACAAAAGCCTACTTCTTTCTTGCCAGGAGCAGAGCTAGTATGGGGTGGTGGATTTGCCACATCACATTTGGATCATTACATCTAGAGACCTAATTGGATTTGTTATCGTTGTGACCATTTATTTGGTAGCACCGACTGCATGTCACTCCATTCTTGAGGAAAGAGAGTCTCAATAGCCCAGTACCTGCAATGACCTGCTCCCTTCCACTCCTCTTATTTGATTAGCTAAACAGGCCTTGCACTTGCCATATAGTGTTTTTCGCCAATGGGCCCCCCTCCTGTTCCTTACGTGGGCTTGTCCAAATTTTGACCACACCTTCTCCACTCTTCCCTGTCCCTTACTTGCAGCAATCACTGAGCCTTCTGTCTCACCAAAAAAAAAAAAAGAAAGAAAGAAAACAAAATAGAGGCTATAACACATAAATGCACCCTACTTTCCTTTGCCACTCTTCCCACAAAGTTTTCTCTTTCCTCATATTTCTCTGTTGGGTTAGAAGACTAGCTGTGCCTTCCTAGTGAAGTTAAATTTCCAGTGGCCCTTTTAATCCCGTCTCTTCCCACCTTTTAGGACCTTTGCTTCACCAGTGACTATCTCAGTCCAGTATCTTCAAACTCGTTATTCCCTTCCATCTAAAAATATTGTTACTTCTCTTCCATCCTGAAAAAGAAAGGAAAAATGAAAACAAAACTGTTCTTTCCACTCAAGTGACTTCCCTATTTGTCTCCTTTTCTTTATTGCCAAATTTAGGAAATTATTTGTAATCGGTGTGCTTCCTCACCTTCAAACCCCCTTTGAATACACACAGTCTGGTCTCTGCACCACTTCTCCCTTGACTGTGATCCTCCGGGACCTCCTAATGGCCAGATCCTGTGCTCCCTTTTCGTTGTTCCTCCTTCCACCTGACTCCAGCAAGTGTCCTCACTCTTGTCTACTTCCTTCCAAACTCTTTGTCCTTCTTTGACCACTGTGATTTTCTTCTGTTTTTCTTTCTATCTTCCTGACCATTCCTTTGCTCCGTCCTTCACTGGCTCCTGTTGATTTGAGGACCTCATAAATGTAATGTTTCTAAGATATTCTCGTCATTGTCTTGCTTGCTCTTAAAAAGATCCATTTTTCCAGAAAAGCATACCCACTATCATCACTACCATTAGTTCCCGTAAAGACCACCAAATCCTTCCCCCATTCTACTCTCTCCAGAATTTCAGACACACACTTCCCACGCCCCACTAGACACCTCTAGCCCAATGTTGCTCAGATACTGCTGGATAGCTCTGTTGTGATATTTCTCATATACCTCCAAGTCCAAACTATCCATAACAGAACATATTGCCCTTCTCCAAATGCACAAAAATGCATCTCCTCCTTCCACCAGCTCGGTTAAATTATTCCTCCAGATTTCTCAGATTATCTCAATTGACTATATCACCATCCAACTACTTGTCTGACCTCGAAATCTCAAATCACCCTGGAGCCTCTTCATTCATTCTCTCAGCCATCCCCACCCACTCGATCCCCATGCCAGGTCTATGACACCTGCAAGACCTCTTTCTCAACTGCATCTCCTTTGTCTCTGCTGGCACTTCCTTAAACCAGATCTTCATCATCCTTTGCCCGGACCAGCTTCCTCTCTGCCCTCTCTGCCTTCAGTTTTGCCTCCATTTGAGTCAGTCCTTTATATTGCCTTGTAAGTTCTAAAATGCAGACTAAATGATGTTATCCTTTGGTTAAAAACTGCTGTTGAAATCAAGAGAGAACTATAAAAGAATTTTAAATAAATGTGTAATGACACACTGGTGAGTCATGATTACTTGTGAAGTGTGTCACAAAAATTTTGTGGCCAATAGTAAAGAACTGATGTTGATGAGTTATCTCTCCTCCATTTATTTATTTATTTATTTCAGTAAATTGAAGGCAATTCAAGGTTATCAGTAAAATTATGTCATTCTTACATACTCACTCTTAAGTGAACAGAAATCAATTGGATGACAGCTAATGTGTCCCCAGCCTCTTTTATCTCTTTTACTGACCACAGTAAGCTGCCTTTTTGGAGACACTATAAAGAGATATAGTGAATGCAAATAATTGCTGTACAGGATTTCACTAAAGATTATTTGAGATTTTTCTCAAAGTCGTGGTATGCCCCCAGCCGATTGTGTCTTAGATGAACAGCATCCACCATAGATTTTTCAGAGAATCAATATTGAAGGAAACTTGCTTCGAGATTAAATTCCAAACCCTTTAGCATGGAATAGAGTGCCTTCTCACACCGGATATCTGAAACATCTTTCCAAACTCGCAGTTATCTCTTGATCCTCATCTCCCCACCCACACCCTACACCATCACTCTTCTTCATACATGCCGTGAGATTGTTTACCTGCAGGTCTTCAGTCATGCCTTGCCTTTACCAGGCCGATGGAGGCAGGGCATGTAGTTCCAGGCAAAATATTTACTATCTTCTCCAGTTCTGCTCAAAAGTTACCTGACTTTTGCAACTGCCTGAACCCACTTGCCTACATTTTCAGAGTTGCTAAGAGCACATTTCCTGAAACAAACATCTTGGCTCCTCCATTAGAAGTGCTCATATTTTGGGGAAATTTTCTAAGCCTCAGTTTCTTCATCAGCCTCATGATGATAATAATGCTGTCTGCCTCATAGAGTTGCTGTGGAGATTACGCCAGGTAATTAACCACGTCTGGGGGTTCTTCTGCAGCCCTTCCACGAGTTCAGATTGGTTAATATCTGCAACTCATTCAGACAGTACATGGTAAGGCCACGCTCACCTGGGTTGCCCTCACTTTGCATCTCTCCAAACCATCTAAACTGTGGAGTAAATTAATTTTCAGTGAGTTAGATGTTGTCCCAAGGTAATTCTCTGTGATACTTACCAGCAGGAAGGCTTTGAAATGCCATCCCTCTTATAATTAATATGTTGTATTGTGCTGCGCCCATCAGCAGATGGATTTGTCCTCACACATTTGGACTTGAAAGAGCTTCAGCCCTCATCTCTCTCCATGTGTCCTTGTTGGCTCCTGGAAAGCTGGCCTCTTTCCTTCGTTCCCAGCCCTCCGCTTCCCACCCTGCCTTCTAGTCTAGCCATATCCTTAGCTCACTGGCTGGAAGCAATTATGATATCAGGCTGGAGTTTTGAGGCTTGGAAGGACTCCACTCTCTATTTAGATTTCATTTCTGACTGGAGTCATTGAGCCATCGCATTATCAAACTCGCCACATTTACTCCTTCCAAACAATAGAGGACATAGGAATTAGGCTCTTCCCAGCCTTCTCTCTGCCCCTTACACTCATTCCTGGTTTCAATTCCATTTAAAAATTTTTTGAAAATGTAATAAGGATTAATACTATGAACATTTATCACTGTTGTCAGCATCTTTGCCTTTTATGTCATTATTAGACTTATTTCACAGATGAGGAAACTGAGGCTGAGAGTGGTTAACTAAGCAGTTCAAGTTCACACAATTAGTAAGTGACAGAGTCAGGATCCAACCTAGGCCTCCTCCAAAGCTGAGATTTTAACCAAAATTTTATACCACCTCTATGTGTCAGATGAGTATCTCCTTCAAGGCTATTTTCAGAATCAGCACCAAGGAGATTTCTGGATGAAAACTTGAATCAGAGATACCTGACATCTTCAGAGAAAGGAGATCCCAGGTTCTTTGTCTAAGAGCCACTTGCCAGCCTGTGATCAAGGAGCTTGACATCATCTCTTTCAACAGAACCACCATCCCCAGTCTTTTTGAGAACCCTACATGGGAGGGAGGCAGCTCTTATTTCCTCCATAAACCACAAGACCCTCCCTTGATAGTTAAACAGGATGATCTTGGCAAAGCTGACAAGATGTTTCCATGTTTGTTAAACAAGGACCATTTGTTTAGCTCAGGAGCATCTGTTGAATAAACAAGATATCTGATGTGCCATTTGCTCATTGGAAATTAACAAACCCTTTAAAAATGGCAATTTGTCAGAAGTTATATGAGGCAGAATTCATTCTCAGCAAGTGAACAAATTGAAACTTCCTTTCCAGGCTTTCGAGAACCCGCAGAGCCAGTTGTACAGAAAAGGTTCACTTTAATTCTGCCATCAATAAGAAAAATATGCAGACAATGATGGAGGAAGAGAAGCTAGTGTCCTGTTAGGAAAATTGAAGAGTCCTGAAGGATGTTTCTTCCAGAACAGTTGGTGTGAGCTCTTCCCCTTCTGGGTTGTTTCCTTTCAGAGAATGCAGGTCTCTTGGTTGGGATTCTTCTTCAGTGCTGTTTCCAGGCCTCATTTGGTAAAACTCTCATCAGCCAGCATTGTTCCTGCATGTGGCTTGCTGTGGGGAGGGAATTGAGGAGGGGAGGGTTTAACTTACTACAGAAATAAAGGAGACAGGGAAAACAATAAAAGGATGAAAAGGCTGTCACTTCTCTCAGAGGATGCAGCAGCTACTAGGGCACTGGTGAAAACGAAGTCTGAGTATAGTCCTGGTTTCCCCATGACACACAGGAGCTTCATAGCGTTGGTACATTTTGACTTAATCCTTGAATGGGCACAGTGTGCTGGCACCAGGTGGCCCAAGCATAGCAGACAGTGAATGATGGCTAGCAATTACTAAGTGCAGGTACCATGTTAGGCACATGACTGGTATTATTTAGTTATATGTCCACAAAGCTCTATTGTTTCTTTCATCTGCAGATGAGGAAACCAAGGCATAGAAAGAAGTAGAAATGGGATTTAAATCCATGCAGTTTGAGAGCTCATTGACTAGACCAGGATGTTGCATTGCTTCAGATAGTCTGAAGATGCAAGGTCTTTGGGACCTTTTGGTGTGACGACTATGAGGAGCAGGCTCTGAACTCAGGATCCCGACCCTGGGCAGAAGCATGAGTGTATTAAGCAAGATCTTCCTGAGATTCCTGGGAAATGCTGGCTGGCTGCAGGTTGATATGCTATTCTTGCTGGGTTGCGATTCAAATTCTTTATTTAGAGGGGGTTCGTGGATGGGAGGGGCACTTGAGCGAGGCGAGTTCTCAGGCTTTATATAAGTGGGTCCCTGTGGGCTCTAGTTAGAAGTTAAGGAATTAGCTGACTCTGGGCCCAGAGCAACTTGCTGCCTCATCTCCTCACATTAGCCTTCTTAGCAATTGATCTTGTAAACTTTCTGAATCAGAGAAATTAAAGATGAAAAAGGGCCTATTAAGTGATCTTACCCCCGCCCTGGACTAGACGGAATGACTCCCAAGAGAGGATTCCAGAGTGTCTGGTTCAGTTTTAATTGTCCCAGAGGGCCTGACTTCTTGCTCCTTCCCTGGGCAGCCCTTCTCCAGGCGGATGGATACAGGTGTGAGCAATATCTCAGAGGATGATGCTGCCCTGTGCCAGGGCTGTGCATGCTCATCTTGGGCTCAGTTTTCCAGGGCCTGAGATTTTTCACACGTTACCTCTGGAATGTGCTGGAGCTTAGGAAGAATCATTTCTTGGGGGTAGATTGAGCAGCTCTACCTATAGATAGGGGTCCGCTGATTTTGCCTGCTTCTCCTTTTAGTCAGGAGATGTGCCTACAGCAGTGTCTATGCAGGTAAAATGTGGGGCTGGGGATTCACGACAACAGTGGGGGTCAAAGACTGACCATCCATTGAGAAGACTGGAAATACTAATGGCTGACGTGTATTGAGTATTCCTGAGCCTGAACTGGGAGTGTCATCCTATTACCTAGTTGAATTCGTACAACATTTTGAGGTAAGTTTAATTATCACAACAACCCTTTGAGGTAAATATTATTATTATTTCCTTTCCAGAGATGAGGAATCTGAAGCTCGGAGAGGTCAGATGCATGTCAAGGTCACTCAGCTGGTGGGTGGTGGGGCTGGGATTTGAACCCAGGTCTCTTTGAGTGTGAAGTGCATGCTTTATCCCACTATACTCTGTGACTGCCTCAGAGTAAAACATACTAAACAAGGTTGAAGTGAGAAGGAGGAAGAGGCAGGACGGGGCCAGTGCTGACTGAATTGAAGATGGCTGATCTGCAGATTAGCCAGGCTGAGTTTTTTAAACTGAGAAGGTTAGGTTTGTGGCATGAGCTCTCTGTGCAGGTCCTAGGTACAGAGATCTTAGCGGTGTTTGTGTATCTGTGTGCACTTAGACTGTGATCCCCTCCGGGCCTTGGCAAAGGGGGGGATTTCACTCATGTATCCCTGCTTCAAGTATGATGCTGGGAAGAAGGTGTTCCGTGACTGGTGCATGCGTACTAAGTATAACTAGTTAACATTGGTTTGCTCTGCTGCCCCTCCCAAGATGTCCTTGCTTGTTACTGAAGGAGCTCTTTTCATTGATTCAATTGCTTTCCTTTGGCTACTGTTAGCTGAAGACCAGGGCATACCCATGGGCTGCTGATGGTTGATTTTAGAGCCCAGAATGTTATCTAGGAAGGGCAGGCCTAAATGGAGGGCTATCTTGGGTTCTGGGGCAGGAGGTGGAGGCATGAAGGTGAGAAGCATGAGGCCGCTGGATGTAGAAATTAGAGAAGTACTGAAGGGCAGCTGAGATCAGGGATGGGGAGTGTCATCAGAGAAGAATTACCTATGTTACAATTTGTCCCCAAGTTGTCCCAAAAGAATTTGTTTGAGGGAACAGGAAACCATGCACTTTTATTTTCTTCCCCTCAATGCCTTATGTTTTCAGGGTGTAATTTGATCTGCGTGGTGTCATTTTCTGGGAAGCTGTGAAATAATGGGAAGCTCTGTTGAGGTTAAGTTATGGAGTCATTTGAATCCTCACTATTCTCCTTTGCTATCTGAGGTACCTTGGGCAAGTCACTTAAATTCTCAGGACCTCCATTTCTGCATTTTCAATTTGTGGGCAATATATGCTTCATAAGTTTCTTCTTAGGATTAAATGATATAGAGAAATAAGGTGCCTAGCACAGAGTAACTGATTAGCACATGTTGATCATTTTCTCACCTTCCTCCGTCTTTTTCCAGTCAACAAGGGCAGCCTCGGGGGCCTATGGTTAAGTTCGGCATGCTCCGCTTCAGTGGCCCGGGTTCAGTTCCCTAGGCGCAGATCTACCCCACTCATCTGTCAGTGGCCATGTGGTGGTGGTGGCTCACATACAAAAAGGAGGAAGATTGGCAGTAGATGTTAGCTCAGGGTGAATCTTCCTCAGCAAAAAAAAAAAAAAAGAAAGGCAGCCTCCATGGTCCATCACAGGATGTGCTCCAATGTGCTCTGCAGCTGGGTCCATCTGACCTGTGTTTGAATCCGGGAGCTGCCATTTATTAGCTGCGGTGACTTAGACAAGCTACTAGCTCCCCTAAGCCTCTAGTCCTGTGTTAGGAAAATGCAGACAAAAATTGCACCACCCTCATAGGAGTTTTGATCATTTGTTCAAACAACGTGATTGAGTACCAGCTTTGTGCTAGGATGTGGAGTGACCACTGTGGGCAAAGCAGGCAAGACTCCCTCCCTTTGAGAAACGTATAATTTGGAGGTGAAGCAGGTGTTATGCAAATAATCACATGAATTATTGTAAGTATTAAATAAGGTCACACACACAAAGCATTGCATCACAGGGACCAACCCACCATAAGATAGCAAACCGACACTAGCTGTCATTGCATTATCATTGTGGATGCTGTGGTTATCAACTTCTTCATGAGGGTCCCCATGTGATTGCAGCCTATTCCCTCATGCACTTGCCTATCGTCTTCGAGACCCATTCACACACATGAACCCGTAAAGCAGATGCCCTTTTTCTGACCACCCTTTCAACCCCAGTTAGGCCCGGGACAGCTGTGAGTAAGGCTTTCCTGTGTTGTGGGCTGTCGGTGTAGACTCTAGGCAGGTAAGTCTACACTGGTATGATGGACCAGAATGTGTGCCCTTAACAGTTCTGAGGCAAAGACTAGGAAATTCTGTTTTTATTCTCTTCGGAGCTAAGATACAATTAAAAATGTTACCACAGTAATTGGCAACATCCATTAACTTGATGAGAAATGCCGGAGGCAGCACATTTTCCCCCCCTTCTGCACATTATTAATCTATAAATACACCTGCTTCCTTTCTCTTTCTTCTCTAGAAGTTCCACAAAACATCCTCCCAAGCTGTCTCCTTAATGCCCTTTGCCTTTTTTAATTAACTCTCTGAATTCCTCCAGCACTTCCAGTCGGTACCACATAATCTTGCATCTAATTACTCGTGCCCCCATGGCTCATCTGAGAGGCTGCTGTGGAAAGCCCATGTTACTGAGAGCCCTGGGCTCAGAGTCTGCAGAGCCCAGCGGGAGCCGCAGCTCTGCTTGATGATCTTAAGTGACCTCAGCTTTCTGACTTTGCTCATCTGTGGAATGGGAACAATGATATCTACCTCCCAAGATTAAAGTAATGAAATTAGACAATAATGTGAAAGTACTCTGGGAACTATCAAGTGCTGGGACCTCTTGCTCATTGATCCCCAGCAGCAACTTCATCTGCCCATATCTTGCTCCATCTTCCGGTCCCCACAGAGGTGCAGGTGGCTTCTGGCAGCACGATGTTCAGAGAGGCCCTCTCCAGCTGGGTATGTGTCCTGCTGGTGATGAGTGGCACCTCGGGGACCTCACCACCAGGAGGTTCCTCTGCCTTCCAATGCAGTCACATGATTAGTAATATTCCCCCTCCCAGGAGAGGGCAGGGAGGTATCCCTCCATCAGGGGTGTAAGAGCTGTCAGTGCAAAGGAGGAGCTCGCGTGCCTCTGTCCTCCTCAGCTGTGGAGTTACCCAACACCCGAGACCAGAGACAGAGAGGATCTCTGGGCACCCCACCCCACAGCCCTGGCAACCCCTTCAATTTGCAGAGAGAGAAACTGTGCCCAGAAGGGGCAAATGATGTATGCAAAGCCACAATGCCGGTCAGTGAATAGGCTATGACCAGAATCGAGGTCTTTGCCCCAGTCCAGTATCCTTTCTACCACATTCCAATTCAAGTTTTTCTTAGACACTTCCTACATAATCAATAGATATTGAAATGAGGTTGTGTGTGTGTGCGCACGTTTGTGTGCATGTATGTGTGTGTCTGTCCGTGTATGCTCTAAGATGCCTGGAATCTAGTGTACACATTCGCTAAATGTGTGCAAGTATCATTTCATTTCACCCTCATCAAGACCAAATGAGGAAGTTTTGATTGTTGTGGAGAATTGGAGGTTTAGAGAGGTTAACTAACTCGCCCAAAGACACACAACTAATGGGTGTAGAGCCAGGATTAGGATCTAGGACCTATGATTTCAAAGCTCCTCTCTTAACCACTGGATAATAGAAGAGACAAGATTTGTCCTAGAAACGCATCATGAGTTAAAAATAATACCCAATGTGATCAGTGGAGCCTCAACAAGCCCTAACTATGTCATTACAAGCTCCAGCTTGGGAAATGTGGGGCAGTGAGGGTTTTGTTCCTTCCAAATTGTTTTTCTTTAACTAGTCTCTATACCTTTATGAACCTATTTCTCTTTCATGTTATATTGTACTCCACTTTACCAACTCTTCCACTGCCTCTGGCCCACTGACCCTCATCTTATCGCCTGTCTCCATGCTGGACACACAGAAAGCTCTTGGAAAATACTGGGCCACAGGACCAACAGGATCTATTTGTGCCTCATTTATTTGTACCTCTCTCTTCTACTCACTGTAAACCCTCTGTGAACTCCCACAACCATCAGTGCAGAATACCCTGCTATTAAAGCATGTGCCACATGTTCTTACAAATATCTGCCTACCACTGTTTCCCATGTCAGTCTGAGCTTCAGGAAAGCTGGAACCTTATCTTACTCATCTTGGCATCTTCCCTCTTCTATCATCTTTTTGGTACCATACTCATAGTACGTGCTCAGAACCTGTGTGTGAATAAGAGGAATGAAGTATTTAGATAATGTGGTGCTCTGCCCAGAAGAGACCCTGTAATGTGACACTGGGGACAATAGAAAGATAAACCTTTTCAATCCAAGTTTTCATGAAAATTCTTATCAGTCAAAATGCCTCCCTGCACTCTTCTTACATGGCAGAGTTTGGGTGGTTTGGGACAGTTCGGTGGGCGCTACTTTTGTTCTGAATTTGCATTTCTTGTTCTTTGGCTTACATCTGACCTGAGTGGCTGTGGGTATTGACTCAGGCCCTCAGCAAGTGATGAAGTGAGAGGGTCTCCCCAAAGCACCACTGTTTGGTTGTCACACATGCTCCAAGTTGTAATATTTTATGCACATCTCATAAACTGTAAATAAAAGATAAAGCAAATTTTTAAGAGGACTAGACTTTTCTAAGTAAACCAGTTTACAAAGTTACCTTTGTACAAATTTATTTCTAAAGAAATGGGATGCATACACCTTCAGAAACAGAAAAATTTGTCTAATGGTACAACCAAAATGGAGGGAATGTGGTAGACTTTAGTTTGCAAGAACTAATCCATAATTCCTGGGATGGTGGCTTTTCTTTGCCTTCAGATTCTTTCCTTCTTTCTTTTTTTTTTTCCAAGTTTCATTTATTTTTTTTATTGCAGTAACATTGGTTTATAACATTGTGTAAATTTCAGGTGTACATCATTATACTTCTGTTTCTGCGTAGATTACATCATGTTCACCACCCAAATACTAATTACAATCCATCACTACACACATGTGCCTAATCATCCCTTTCGCCCTCCTCCCTCCCCACTTCCCCTCTGGTAACCACCAATCCAATCTCTGTCTCTATGTGTTTATTTGATGTTGAAGAAGGGAAATAATAAAAATCAGAGCAGAAATAAATGGAATAGAGACTAAAAAATAAAATAGAAAAAATTAATAAAACCAAGAGCTGGTTCTTTGAAAAGATAAACAAAGTTGACAAACCTTTAGTTAGACTCACCAAGAAAAAAAGAGAGAAGGCTCAAATAAGTAAAATCAGAAATGAAAGAGGAGAAATTACAATGGACACCTCAGAAGTACAAAAGATTATAAGAGAATACTATGAAAAGCTATATGCCAACAGATTGGATCGTCTAGAAGAAATAGATAAATTCTTAGAATCATACAGCCTTCCAAAACTGAATCAAGTAGGAATAGAGAATTTGAATAGACCAATCACCAGTAAGGAGATTGAAACAGTAATCAAAAACATCCCTAAAAATAAAAGTCCAGGACCAGACGGCTTCCCTGGTGAATTCTACCAAACATTCAAAGAAGGCTTAATACTTATCCTTCTCAAACTCTTTCAAAGAAAAAAAAAAAAAAACAACAGATTCTTTCTTATTCTGTCTCCAGAGTGATCTCTCGTGATTGCTGCCCAGTATTCCACCCGCCCAGCATGTCCACTCGCACCACCATGCCCTGTATCATGTCACTCCCCTCTTCTCCCTGATTCTCTGATCCCACACATTTTTCAAGCCTAGTCTCTGTCTTCCATCTCTATGAAACCCTTCCTGATCCATTACACCTTTCCAACAAGACCGCAAGGTCTTGAAGGCCCCTTATGTGTCACCCCATAAGTAACTATTAAAGGAACAGTATACACTCAGGAGATGGGTAGTGGGGTCCAAGAGTCCCAAAATCAAATGGCTAGGGACAAGGACTGCTCGTTCTCTGTAACTACTCTGCAAATGTTGCAATGCATTTGGTATGTCTTGTAGGATTACTAGGTCTTCTATGAGCAATGGTTGTCTTTTTTAGGCTATGTTATGTAATACCACCTTCTTTGGAGATATATAGCTATTCACTAGAGCTATGCCAGGCTGTAGCCCACATGTATGCATCAAACCAATGGCCATGTGGTAGGCTGTCTGGCAACTCCCCAAATGCTCATACATAGTAGGTATTTAGTAAGTACTTGCCAAGGGATTACTGGTTGTATTCCTAATAGACCAGTTGTTCAGTCATATTTAGTCAACTCCCCAAGTGCTCACACATAGTAGGTATTCAGTAAGTACTTGCCAAGAGATTACTGGTCGTATTTCTAGTAGACCACTTATTCAATTGTATTCAGGCAACGTCTCATGGATTGTCACTACGTTAACACAATCACAAAACCCAGTGTCCAAAACTCAGCTTCAGATTACTACAGCCAGCATGCAGCATGGTGTTGGCTACGGTTCACTGAGATTCTTCAGTTGGGTTCAACCTCCTTGTCTGTTGGGAGTGACCTTTTGATGTGTGTACATCTTCTCCTGAAAATACTTCATGTGACTGCTGGATTTTGTTCCAGCCATCTAGAATTTAGGAAGATATTATATTAAATTAGACCATATATACTTCCTTTTTTTTTTAACTGCTCCCCTGGTAGCAGATGTTATACTTATGACTCAGCATAAACCTACATCTTTTTGTGTATCTTAAACAAAAGTTATATGAAAAATACTTAGTCTACCACACGAGATGCTCTCTTATATTTTCTATTTCATTCCATTCTATTTTATTGAAAAAATTGGGGGTTGTGATCCACTAAATATATTTCATGACCCACTAATGGGTCATAGCCCATAGTTTGAAAGACACTGATCTCTCAAAGTAGTGAGTGGCCCTTTTAATTTGCTGGGACAACAGAATGCTGAAGGGACAGTAGCGAGGGTATTGGTAATGACTGTCTGCTTGCAAGAAGCAGGAACTAGAGGAGATCCCTGAGTTTTTGCTGCCCCAGCATTTTCACAGGATGATCACGTTTGTCAAGCAAATCATAGATGACTATGTTTGACAGATCCAATTTTGCTTTGAGGGTAAATGGTGAAAATGGCAGCATAATAATGTAAAATGAAGACTTTATTCACTTAATTGCCTAGAGATTAATTAAATGAATGAAATCTGTTTCACCATATTATGGAGCTGTTTTCAACATTTATCCTAAACATACTGCTGGGGTTATTATTCTTCTCATTTGTGTATTTATTCATCCACTCAACAGATATTTAGTAAATGCAGAGCAAGGCACAGTGCTAGGCACTAGGGGAAAACATAATTTAATCAGATCTAGAGCCTATCTGTATGGGTAGTACAATCTAGAAGGAGAAAAAATTCAGGGACACAAATAACTGAAGGAGGACTGAGACAGACTGTATTTGAATCCAGGCACCATCTCTTTCTTTTTTTTTTTTTTTAATTTTTTGTTTATTGCAGTAACATTGGTCTATAACATTGTATAAATTTCAGGTGTACATCTTTATACTTCTATTTCTGCATAGATTACATCATGTTCACCACCCAAATACTAATTACAACCCATCACCAGACATGTGCCGAATTATCCGTTTCGTCCTCCTCCATCCCGCCTTCCATCTCTTTCTCACTTTGCACCAATCGTCAGGCAATTTGACATCTCAAAATTTCCACTTCCTCATCTGAAAAAAAAAAAGATCATTCTATCGATCTCAAAAGTTCGTTTAAGGATTAAGTGAGATAACATATTAAATTGATAGTAAAACTCTTGATACATTAGATGCTCAGTAAATTTATTTGCACTTAATGTGAGCAGTATATTAGTAGGCACTATATAGTGTTAAGTGTTAACACATGCCTCTCTTCTAAATGTTTTACAGGCATTTAATTCATTTAGTTCTCATATAAACAATGAGAAGGGTGCTATTATTATCTCCCCATTGTGCAGATGAGAACATTGAGACAGAGAGAGGTCTGTGATTCCACAGTTAGTAAGTGATGAAGCCAAGACTAATTCAGAGTCTGATTCCAGAATTCATACTCTTAACTATTCCACTGACACATGAAGAGGAGAGGCTGTTTTAGGTTGAGTTCACGGAGGTTGTGTTTCAGGCTCTAATGAGTGATTCTCAACTCCGACTGTACATTCTTATCACCCGGGAGCACCTAAAAGCTGTTGATTCCTAGACCACACTCCAGGCTGGTGGTTCTCAGAGTGTGATCCCTGATTGTCATCATCATATCATGTGTGTATTCACTAAAAATGCAGATTCTTGGGCTCCACCCCAGCCCTCCCAAATCAGAAACTCTGAGAGTGGAGCTCAGCACCTGTGTTTTAACAAGAAGATTGTGATGCTACTAAAATGTGAGAGGACTATTGCTCCAGACCTATTAAACCAGAATTTCTGCGAGTAGTGCCTGTGCATTGGTATTCAGTATTTTTAGGAAGTTTCCCAAGGAGATATTCTATAATATTCAGCCAGGGTTAGGAGCCTTCCTGGAGAGTAGGTATTGGGCTGGGCCACAAGCAGAGGTATGCAGAGTGGAATGGAAGGTGTATTCCAGGTGGAGGGGCAGCTTGAGCAAAAACATAAAGGGGGAGAATGTGGTATGAACTGGAGAAATATGTTGAGATAAGACTATTTTGAAATTTAAATGTCTAGCTAATCAGTTTGTAAGGCATTGTACTTTGACCTTACCAGCATTTTACTCTCAATGCCTCCCTCATCCATACCCCACTGTCCAGTTTTCTCATTTCTGGGAAAGTTCTTGCGCTGGGATTCACACCCACAAGGAGAGAAAAATGCACAGGAGGTTAGCCCTGCTGCTTCCTCAGGGCAGCCAAGTGTGTTATGAAGAGGCTGGGCTGAAGTTCCAAATTGGGTCCTAGGGCCACACAACACAGACTAGCTGTGAGTCTTTGGACAGTTGTGTGAGGCTCAGTTTTCTGATCTATGAAGTGAAGGAGTTGAACGAGATCAGGGTGTTCGAACATTGCTGCATCCAGCTCTCTCAGGCACTGTTGTGTCTGAGTGAGCCGTTAACGGTTCCTGATAAGTTCCTGTTTGACCTATTTTCTATGTTAGGACTTGGAGACTGTGTTTGAACAGCGAGTTCAGTTGCTAAAAATAAGTTTGAAAGCCGCTTGACCTTTTTCGGATACTTCCGTCAGTAACATCTGAGGGTGTATGGGTCTAGGAGCTGATTTCTGTTTCTTCCTTGGAGGTTTGACGATGGCTCCTTATTTTCTTCTGTTCCCTGTGTCCTGGGTCCTGTCTCAGAACTCAGAGGGCTCTCAGTTTTGGAGAATAATCATTACCCTTCCTCTCAGAGTTTCAGATGATCCTCGTGTGCTGATGTTGGACTAGTTAATTGTTATAAAATTAAATATCCCCAGGAGGAAACCACCTCACATATTATTCAGGTCTGTATAGATTTGTTTTTCCCTTTTTCAGCACCAGTTGAGCAATCCACATGATAAACGTTATCTGGGGCACAGGCAGGAATGTGACATCTCTTTTGGGCGTAAGAAAGGTTTTCTTTGAGACCCAAGCATGAGCTCAAGGTTTATACAGGGCCTTATGAAGTTCGTGTGACTGAATGAAAGTGTTGTAATCATTCATTCAACAAGTATTTATTGATATTCTACCATGTGCCAAGCACTGTGATGGAACTGTTGATGTAAAATCCAGCAAAAGCCTGTGAGATCAAGGATTGCGTTCCAAGGGCAAAAACGGCTCTTGCAATTCAGTATAATTAATCCAGTATAATTTCTACACTGGAGAGGAGAACAGGGCATTATTGGAGCCCTTAGCAAGAGTCAGTTCCCAGGATTATCACAGATAATCAATCTGGAGAGGGAGAAAGGTAGCTAACCTGAACTCCTCAATAGCAGAGACTTTTCATCTCCAGTGTCTAGAACAGTTCATCTTATTAGGCACTCAACAAATGTGGAATTCAGGCATGAGGGAGGGAAAAAGGCAAGCAGGAAAGCAGATTAGTTTACCCTGTCCTTCAAATAAAAATTAATAATAGCTAAAATGCAAAGAATGCTTTCCATGTCAGTCACTATTCTAAGTGTTTACTACTTAGCTCATTTAATCCCCATAACTCTATGAAGTAGGTATTATGATCTTCCCATTTTACAGATGTGGAAACTAAAAATCATTATTGGTGTAAATGGGCAAAATGTGTTGGGGAGTTTGCACCAAGGGGCCTGATCATAGTTCCCTTCTTGAGGAAGAATGGAAAGACCTTGGAAAGACACTGGAAAAGATTTAGGTGTTAGTATTCAGAAAAACCTTGTGGTAGAAGAATTCACTATTAAGGAGTTTTAAAATATTCATAAGGGCTTTCATAGATTCATACCCATTCTTGGTACCTTAACTCTACTTTGGTCTATTAAATTTTGTTTTATAGTCACTTAATTAAAACCAGGAATACAACGTAACTGAATAAAGGCACTATTGATGACTTGTTTTCATTTTGTATTAGTAATAATATATACTGATACAATTTCTCTTTACCATCTGATACTTTCTAGAAACTTTCCAGGAGTTTCCTTCCAGGTGACTTCAATGGGATGCTTGCAAATTCATTTTTACTTTGTTGCAAACATTAAGCACAGGGATCTTGATCTGTGCGGTGGCTAGTTCTGCACTGATACTGCTCCTGGACCTCCAGTCTGCTCTGGCCCCACTTTGGTCCTGGAAATGTGGATGAACATGGATTCTTGAGATGGAAGAGGCATCAGGGGCAATTATTAACCTGTTTGACATATCTGAGCAGACCTGCCTCTCATCCCCTCTCTATACTCACAACAATTTCACCATCCCTTTTAAACATATCTTAGCTCATTCCATCCTTATAGACCTAAAAAAGAGTCAAGCCCAAGCTCCAAATTTTCTTTTCTTCAACTCTATTTATCTTTCTTAGGCTTCTCTACAAAAATCTCCATTTGTTACTCCTCTACCATCAGCCCAAGCTCCTTTTTCTATTCCCAACATTTTTTCTTCTTACTGATTATCACTATCATTTGTAACTCCCAGTTCATGTACTCTAGAACCAAAATTTTCTGAGATATTGAAAATATATACAGAATGCATTTTATATTTCCTACGATGCTGCTTTAAAGGACTTACATACGTGGGGAGAAGAGGCAGTGGGGCATGATAGTTATGATCTTTGACTCTGGGAGAGATAGCTAGGTTAAAACCCCATCCCTCCTCTCAACAGCTAGGAGAGGCAGCTCCCAGGGGATGTTAAGCTCCTGGCTCAAAGCCACCTGCCTGGTTCAAGCCCTAGTTTTGCTGCTTCTTAGCTGTGTGACTTTCAGCAAGTTGCCTAAGCTCTCAGTGCCTAATTTTGCCTTTTAAAATATGGAAAGAGGGGGCTGGCTCCGTGTCTTAGCGGTTAAGTGCGTGCGCTCCGCTGCTGGCGGCCTGGGTTTGGATCCCAGGCGCGCACCTACGCACCGCTTCTCTGGCCATGCTGAGGTGGCGTCCCACATACAGCAACTAGAAGAATGTGCAACTATGACATGCAATTATCTACTGGGGCTTTGGGAAGAAAAGGGGAAAAAAAGGAGGAGGATTGGCAATAGATGTGAGCTCAGAGCTGGTCTTCCTCAGCAAAAAGAGGAGGATTGGCATGGATGTTAGCTCAAGGCTGATCTTCCTCACACAAAAAAAATAAATAAATAAAATAAAATATGGAAAGAGAATGGTTCCAGACTCATAGGATTGATATGAGGATTAAATGAAATCAGCATTTACATTTAAAACTATGCCTGACCACATAGTACTCTCAATATCTATAAATTGTTATTACCATGTGACTTTAGGCATGTTACTTGATCTCTCTTGTTATCCCCATTTTACTGAGGATGAAAATTTAGATGAATGGTACCTTCCTTCAAGACTCATTTTGTGGATTAACTATGATAGTGCTTGTAAGACACCAAACACAACGCCTGACACATGGATGGTCTCAATACCCATTAGCATTTATCATTATTACCATATGCACTTACCCAAACATTCCCACAAATTTATCCCTTGCAACTTCCACCTCCCCAAAACATCACCTAATATCTGCAGCTCGTATTTGTTCGCTTGCTGTATTTGTGTGCACTTTCTTTACGTTAGGTTTTTAGAAGCAGAGACTTGTTCGGGCTTTAAGATTAGGGACCTGATTGCTTCCAGCTGATGAATGTCAGCTAGTTCCTGGTGAGGTGGTGTGGCCCAGAAGAGCACTAGTTTAAGGGCATGTCAGCAGTGTTGGGACTAGGTGAGGAAGTGAAATCTCTTATTTTGCTGCCTTGTTAGCAGGGGAGGCACAGAGTCCAGGCATCAATTAAACATCTCCAGCTGAGGCAGTGATTCTCAACTGGGGGCATTGTTGCCCCCAGGGGAAGGTTGGCAATATCTAGAGGAAGTTTTGGTTGTTAGAACTGTAGGGATGCTACTGTATCTAGTAGGGGCCAGGGATGCTGCTAAATATCCTGCAGTGCAAAGGACAGCCCCCACAACAAAGAATTATCTAGCCCAAAATGTCAACGGTGCCGATATTTAGAAACCCTAGGCTAATGCCTGCAGTCCGGCAGAAAGTGGGCAGCGGCATTGCTCTGTGCTCTGAACAAAGGCAAGAATATTCTCCTTATTCTCAACATCCAAGTTCTTTTGCTCCACCTCTGGCCAGCTGAGCAGCTTAATCTCTTCCCCTGTGGAACCAGGGACAGAGCAGCTTTGAAGTACAAATCTCTGACCCCTATCGTTTAATCTGAAATGTGTGTGGTAGTAAATATTAGAGAAAGATAATCAGTCCTGAGGAAGCTTACTGTCTGATGGGTTGTATATTAGTAAGAAACATTCTATTTGTAATTGATAGCTTAAGCAAATAAATATACAAACACCCTCACAAAGTTATGCTATGGGTTTATGTGGATAGACAGGCTGCAAAGTTGGAATGAGACTGAGAAACAAATTTTATTAGTCAAGGTTCTCCGGAGAAACAGAACCAATAGGAGAGAGAGAGAGAAAGAGAAAGTTTATTAGAAGGAATTGGCTCATAGGATTATGTGAGGCTGAGAACCACAGTCTTCCATCTTCTAGCTTGAGATCCAGCAGAGTTGATGGTGTAGTCCTAGTCTGAGTCCAAAGGCCTGAGAACCAGGAGAGTGAGTGGTCTAAATTCCGGTCTGAGCGCAGAAGACCAATTTTCCAGCTTGAAAACATTCAGATAGAGAGAGTGAATTCTCCCGTACTCCTTTTTGTTCTATTCAGGCCTCCAACAGATTGGATGAGGCTCCCCCGCCCAGAGAGGACAATCTGCTTTACTCAGTCTACTGATTCAAATGCTAATCTCATCCAGAAACATTCTAGAAGACACATCCAGAATAATGTTTAACCAGATATCTGGGTACCCCATGGCCCGAACAAGTTGACACATAACCATCACACAAATGGATTCAGATTTAAATACCTTCAGATGCATTTAGCTGTCTATCTCGCAGTGCATTTCTCTGTTTATGTGAATCTGTGATGCCCTGGATCCTGTAGATTGGTGTGCGTGTGCGTGTGTGTGTGTGTGTGTGCATGTATTAGTATAATACCCTCCAAGTTCATCCATGTTGTCTCAAATGACAGGATTTCCTTCTTTTCTAAGGGTGAATAATATTTCATTGGAGATATATATATATATACACACCACATTTTCTTTATCTATTTATCCATCAACAAACGCTGAAGTTGTTTCCATGCCATGGCTGTTATGAATAACGCTGCAACGAACACGAGAATGCAGATATTTCGTTGAGATAATGATTTCATTTCCTTGAGATGTATACTCAGAAGTGGGGTTGTGGATCTAACGATAGTTCTATTTTTAATTTTTTGAGGAACCGCCATACTGTTTCCCATAGTGGCTGTTCCAGTTTGCATCCTCAACAGCAGTGCGCAAGGGTTCCTTTTTCTCCACATCCTTACCAGCATTTGTTGTCTCTTGTCTTTTGGATAATAGATATCCTAACAGGTATGAGATGATATCTCATTGTAGTTTTGATTTGCATTTCCCTGATGATTAGTGATGCTGAGTACCTTTTCATGTACTGGTTGGCCATTTATATGTCTTTTTTGGATAAATTTCTATGCAGATCCTTTATCCATTTTTTAATTGGTTTGTTTGGTTTTTTTACTATTGAGTTGTATGAGTTCCTTGTATATTTTAGGTTCTAACGCCTTATCAGATATGTGGTTTGCAAATATTTTCTCCCATTGTATAGGTTGCTTTCTCATTTTGTTGATGGTTACTTTTGCTGTGCAGAAGCTTTTTAGTTTGATGTAGCCCCACTTGTTTATTTTTGCTTTTGTTGCCTTTGCTTTTGATGTCAAATTTAAAAATCATTGCTAAGACCAGTGTCAGGGAGCTTACCCTCTGTGTTTTCTTCTAGGAGTTTTATGGTTTCAGATCTTACTTTCAAATCTGTAATCCATTCTGAGTTGATTTTTGTGTATGGTGTAAAATAGGGGTCCAGTTTCATCCTTTTGCATGTGGTTTCCCCAACACCATGTATTTAAGAGACTGTCCTTTCCCCATTGTATATTTATGGCTACTTTGTTGTAAAGTAATTGAACATATATGCATAGGTTTATTTCTGGGTTCTATTCTGTTCCATTGACCTACATGTCTGTTTTTATGCCAATACCATACTATTTAGATTACTATAAACTTGTAATATGGTTTGAAATCAGGAAATGGGATGCCTCCAGCTTTGTTCTTCTTTCTCAAGATTGCTTTGGCTATTTGGGGTCTTTTGTGGTTCCATACCAATGTTAGGATTGTTTTTTCTATTTCTGTGAAAAGTGCCATCAGGGTTTTGATAAGGATTTCATTGAATCTGTAGATTGCTTTGGGCATTGGGACATTTTTACAATATTAATTCTTCCAATCAATAGACATGGAATATCATTCCATTTATTTGTGTCTTCTTCAATTTCTTTATCAATGTCTTATAGTTTTCAGTATACAGATCTTTCACCTCCTTGGTTAAATTTATTCCTAAGTGTTTTACTGATTTGATGAAATTGTAAGTGGGATTATTTTCTTAATTTATTTTTCTGATAGTTTATTGGTGGTGCATAGAAACATGACTGATTTTTGTATATTGATTTTGTATCCTGCAATTTTACTGAAATAATTTATTAGTTCTAACAGTTTTTCAGTGGAGTCTTTAGGATTTTGTATGTATTATTTCATACCATCTGCAAGTAGACACAATTTTACTTATTCCTTTCTGATTTGGATGCCTTTTATTTCTTTTTCATACCTAATTGCTTTAGCTAGGTCTTTCAATACTGTGTTGAATAAAAGCAGTGAGAGTGGGCATCCTTATCTTGTTCCTGATATTAGAGGGAAAGGTTTCAGCATTTCACCATTGAGTATGATGTTAGCTGTGGGTTTGTCGTATATGGGCTTTATTATGTTGAAGTTCATTCCCGCTGTACCTAGTTTTTGAGAGTTTTTATCATGAAAGGATGTTGAATTTTGTCAAATATTTTTCTGTATCTATCGAGATGATCTTCTGATTTTTATCCTTCATTATGTTAATGTTGTGTATCATATTTGTTGATTTGTGGATGTTGAACCATTCTTGCATCCCAGGGATAAATCCCACTCTATTATGGTGTATGATCCTTTAAATATACTGTTGAATTCAGTTAGCTAATCATTAGTTGAGGATTTTTGCGTGTATGTTCATCAGGAATATTGGTCTGATATTCTCTTTTCTTGTAGTGTCCTTTTCTGGCTTTGGTATCAGGTTAATGCAGGCCTTGTAAAATGAATTTAGAAGTGTTTCCTCCTCTTCTATTTTTTGGCAGAGTTTGAGAAAGATTGTTATTACTTCTTCTTTAAATGATTGTTAGAATTCACCAGTGAAGCAATCTGGTCCTAGATTTTTCTTTGTTGGGAGGTTTTTGATTACTGATTCAATCTCCTTACTAAAAATTGATCTATTCAGATTTTCTATTTCTTCATGATTTAGTCTTAGTAGGTTGTATGTTTCTAGGAATTTATCCATTTCTTCCATGTTGTTTTATTATTGTTCATAGTACTCTCTTATGAGCCTTTGTATTTCTGTGGTATCAGTTGTAAAGTCTCCTCTTTCATTTATAATTTTATTTATTTGAGTTCTCTCTTTTTCTTGGTAAATCTAGCTAAAGTTTTGTCTATTTTGATTATCTTTTTAAAAAGTCAGCTCTTAGTTGCATTGATCTTTTCTATTGTCTTTTTCACCTCTATTTTATTTATTTCCACTACGATCTTGATTATTTACTTCTTTCTAATAACTTTGGGCTTAGTTCATTCTTCTTTTTCTAGTTCCTTCAAGCATAAAGTTACATTGTTTATTTGAGATCTTTTTTTCTTAATGCAAGGATTTATCACATAAATTTCTCTCTCAAAATTGTTTTTGATGCATCCTGCAAAATTTGGTATGTTGTGTTTTCATTTTCATGTGTCTCAAGATATTTTTTGATTCCTCTTTTCATTTCTTCTTTGACTCACTGGCTGTTCAGGAGCATGCTGTTTAATCTCCACATATTTTTTGATTTCCTGTTTCTTCTTTAATTGCTTTCTAGTTTCATATCATTGTGGTTGGAAAAGACGCTTGATATGATTTCAATATTCTTAAATTTATTAAGACTTTTTTTGTTGCCTACCATATGATCTATCCTGGAGAATATTCCATGTGCACTTGAGAAGAATGTGTGTTTTGCTGCTGTTGGATAGAATGTTCTGTATATGTCTGTTAGGGCCATCTGGTCTAATGTGTAGTTTAAGTCCAATATTTCCTTGTTGACTTTCTGTCTGAATGAGCTATCCATTATTGACAGTGGGGTATTGAAGTCCCCTGCCATTATTGTACTGCTGTCTATTTCTTCCTTCAGATCTGTTAATATTTGCTTTATATAAAGAGTATTCTCATATATTGGGAGCATAAATATTTCAAATGCTATATCCTCTTGATGAATTGACCCCTTTCTTGTTATATAGTGACCTTCTTTGTCTCTTGTGTCAGTCTTTGGCTTAAGGTCTATTTTATTTGATATAAGTGTAGCTACTTCTGCTTACTTTTGGTTTCCATGTGCATGGAATATCATTTTCTATCTCTGTGCTTTCAGTCTATGTGTGTCCTTAAAGCTGAAGTCAGTCTCTTGTAGACAGCATATAGTTGGGTTTTGTTTTCTTTATCTATTCAGCCACTTTATGTCTTTGATCGAGAATATAGTCTACTGATATTTAAAGTAATTATTGATTCCTATAGACTTATTATTGCCATTTTGTTAAATCTTTTCTTATTGTTTTGTAACTCCTTTGTTCCTTACTTCCTCTCTTCCTCTTTTCCTTTGTGATTTGATGATTTTCTGTGGTGGAATGCTTAGATTCCTTTTTCCTCTTCTTTTTTATATCTACTATAGGCTTTTGCTTATATGATTAACATGAGGCTTACATAAAACTTGTTTTATTTATAACAGTGTATGTTAAGCTGATAATAACTTTGAACACATACAATAGCTCCCCTCACCCACTTATTAAAAGTTAATTTTAATATTTTTGTCTTTTAACCTTCATACTAGACATCAGTAATTTACCCACCACCATTACAACATTAGAGTATTCTGAATCTAACTATCTATTTACCTTTACCTGTGAGTTTTATACTTTTATATGTTTTCCAGTTAACAATTAACATCCTTTCATTTCAGCTTGAAGAACTCCCTTTAACAATTTGTGTAAGGCTGATCTAGTGATGATGACCTCCTTTTGTTTGTTTAGAAAACCCTTTATCTCTCCACCAGTTCTGAAGAACAGCTTTGCTGGGTAGAATATTCTTGGTTGGTGGTTTTTTTCTTTCAGTATTTTGTCTATATCACCCCACTCCCTTCTGGACTGCTAAGTTTCTGCTGATAGTCTTATGGGGGTTTCCTTGTATGTAACAAGTTGTTCTTCTTTTGCTTTTTTTAAAATTATCTTCTTGTGTTTAACTTTGGTAATTTAATTTTAATGTGTCGCAGTGTGAGTCTCTTTGAATTCATCTTATTTGGAACTTCCTCGGTTTCCCAGATCTGGGTGTCTATTACCATCTCCGTGTAGTTTTGAGCAATTATTTCTCCAAATAAGGTTTCTACTCCTTTTTTTCTTCTCCTTCTAGGACCCCTATAATGAGAATATTGGTCCACATGATGTCGTCCCATAAGTCCCTTAAGCTGTATTCACTCTTTTTTATTCTTTTTACTTTTTGCTCCTCTGAATGGATGAATTCCACTGCCCTGTCTTAGAGTTCACTGATCTTTTTTTTTTTTCCACTTGATCTAGTCTGTTGTTGAACTCCTCTATTGAAGTTTTTGTTTCGCTTATTATATTCTTCAGATCTGTGATTTCTGTTTGGTACTTTTTAATATTTCTATCTCTTTATTGAAATTCTCACCATTTTCATGCATTGCCTTCCTGACCTCGGTAAGCATCTTTATGACCAATATTTTGAACTCCCTATCAGGTAAATCACTTGTCTTCGTTTCATTAAGATCTGTTTCTGAAGATTTATCTTGTTATTTTGTTTGAAACGTATTCCTTTTTTCTTCACTTTCCTTGATTCTTTGTGTCGGTTTCTGAGCATTAGATAAAACAGCCACCTCTCCTATTCTTGACAGAGTGGTCTCATATAGGAAATGAACCTCGTTGATCAGCCCAACTGATCTCCTAGTTGTCTTTCAAACTTTTCTGATTGTCAAAGCCTCCTTCTTTGTTTTTAGTGGCTCCCAGTAGTTGAGAGTGTGCCAAGACCTGTCATTGTCCTAAAGGGGAGGATCACAGTAGCACCTAGATGCAGGCTGATGGAAAGCTGGACCCTCAGGCAGCATCTGGGAAAGTATATAGTTAAGCTTCTTCCAGGGAGAAACTGGGAGATGGGCATTTATGCATGCTCCCTCAGTGCTCGGCCTGGTGTATAGCCACAGGAGGTGGGGGTGCTCCTGTGCCTGTTTAATAATTGTTTTCTTGTTTGCTGCAGTCCTTTGTGCTTGTGATTGCAAACCCCGTCGGCTGTTAGAGCCAGGTAATCCAGGGGCCTATTACTCACGTGGCTGACACAAGAGCTGGGATGCCAGATGTGTGTGCAAATTCCTTTTGAGGAGATACTAGGACTTGGTTTTATTATTGGAGTGGCCCGGAGGGAGAAGGTGGGAGAAGTGTCCACCAGCTTCCCCAGTTTCTGAGGAGGATTGCAGATAACCCTGAGATGCCTGCTAAATTAGAAGCCTGGCCCTCGGGCAGCAGCTTTTAAAGTAAGCAAATAAACTCCTTTCAGAGAAAGATGGGCATTTTTTGCCTGCTCCCTCTGCACTGAAACTTAGGGGGATAAATTGTTAAGAACTGCTTCTTTAGTTGCTACAGTCCCGTGGGACTTGTGAATGGAAGCCCTCTTGACTATCAGAGGCAGGTGATATGGGGACCCATCCTTTGTGCAGAAGCCCTAAAAGCTGGGGTACAATCGTGTGTATAGACTCCTTCCAGGGAGATATTGGCAACTTGGAGTGGGCTGGAGGGAGAAGGTGGAGAGATGTCTGTCAGCTTCCTCTGTCTCTGAGGAGGATCACAACCAGCCCATAGAAGCCTGCTAAATTAGAAGTCCAGCCCTCAGGCAGCAGCTTTTCAAGTATGCAGATAAACCACTTTCAGGGAAAGACTTGGATACAGGTGATTTTGCCTCCTCCCTCTGCTCTGAGCCCTGGGGTGTGTAGCTGCAGCGGGGCTTGCACACCTGTTAAGAATTGCTTCTTTGCTTTTTATATTGTTGTGGGCCAAACCCTGTCGGCTTTCAGGGCTAGGTGTTTTGGGGGCCTGTCCCTCCTGTGTGAGTCTTAAAGGTTAGAATGCTAGATGTGGAGTCTAAACTGTTTGCTCTTCAGGAGAAGCCAGGAGGGAGTTGCGAGTTCCCTCCTAATTGTGTGGCACTGTGCTGTGGGTAGGGTTTATGGTGAGAGTGTGTCTCAGCCTTTCCTACCCACTTTGATGTGGGTATTTTCTCATTCACCTGATGTGTAGGAGTCGCTCAGCTAGTTTCTGCATCTCTTTCATGGGGAATTGCTGCGTATATAGCTGTATATTTGGTGTGTCCATGGGAGGAAGGGAGCTCAAGAGTCTTCTGTGTTGCTGTTCTGGTCTACTCTCTCTCTTTCTTTCTGAATCTCTGTGTTTCTCTCTCTCTCCTGTTTCTGAATCATGTCTCTCTGTATCACGTCTCGCTCTGTATCATGTCTCTCTGTATCACATCTCTCTCTGTATCACATCTCTTTTGACCACTGTCCTCATATCACCCTGTCTCTCCATTAGACTCCCTGTCACAATGTCAATTATTTTTCTCTGTGTGTCCACATCATTCCTTTAGATCTGTGTTTCCTGTCAGGCTGGAAGCATTTCTCCCAACAGTTCTGAACTGATGACCAGAGAGGAAAGACAACTCTTTCCTACAAGCTCCAGTTAGAAAAATCCTGAGGAAGTTCTCTAAATTGTCCTGACATGTCCCAATTGGCAATAGCCGAGATGTCTCATGATCATGCTGGATCATGCATCATCCTGGGGGTTCAGAGGGATGGGTTTCTGTGATTGACCACCCTGGCAAAAGCACATGGCTTGAGTTGGACAGAACACTTCTGCAAAGGATGGAAGGGTTATAAGGGTACCAAGCCAACCAAAACCATAGATATCCAGTCTAGGGAGCCAAGACCAACTCAAGAGAAATAAACAAAAACTTAATAAAACTACAAGTACTGGAAGATGTAGGATCCAGATTCTGAATTCTCTAGAAATGCAAAGAACAGAGATCAGTGTGAGCTAGAGTGACCAGGGAAGGCTTCTAGGAGGACTTGATTCTTTGTTTCAGCCTTAAAATATGTGTGAGATTTTAGGTGGAAGGGAGTGAGCAATCTTGGGTAAGGGAACAGTTTCTGTGCTTGTTTTATCGGTGCTATTTGCCTTATTTTAAGCTCCTAAGAGACCAGGACTTTTCTTCTTTTGTTATAGAGCATAGTACTTGATGACCACAGTTATGCTTAGTCATTATGGTTTCAATTCTATCCATGCTACCCTCCGTTGACTTTGGGGGAAGAAAGAAGAATAATACCTGAGAAACCTCTAATCCTGAGAATACCAACTTGCTTATAAAGAAACTGGGAGGCTGTGGAACAGAGAAGGTGTCCATATAGTCCCTTCTGGTGCCCTCAGCCCTCTGTGTGTCTGACCTCAAGTGAGTTTCACATTGAAATTTTGACATTGTCATGGTAGATTGGGTTGTTTATTAATTCAATAATATACCAATTCAATAAACACATTGGTAGCACCTAATATATACTAAGCACATAGGTGCCAAGGATTCAAAGATGAATAGGCAGGATCCTACATCTTTAAAGTTTATGTCCAAGTATGAAAGACGCAGAAGTGCAATTATATAAATGATGGGGTTGAGCCATTCAAAGCAGTGGTTCTAAAACTTAGCTGCACGTGGAGATCACCTGGGAGCTTTAAAAAAATACTGATGCCTTGATCCTATCCCAAAGGCTTTGATTTCATTGGTCTGGGGAGAGGTCCAGGCATCCGGATATTTCAGAGCTCCCCAGTGGTTCTCATGAGCAGCCAAGTTTGAGAACCCCTAGTGTAAGGATGCCATGGAAGCAGATAAAGGACTCTCTGGCAAGATAAGGGATGGAAGGTCTATGGGAGGTATGAGGCCATGTGAGCTGTGAAGGAAGGGTGAGAGTTAGCTGGAGAAGAAAGGGAACAGGGTGATGGTTGGATATGAAGGACATTAAAAGTAGAAGGGAAAAGAACCAAGAAGGATGGACATTGCTCTAGAATGAGAAGTCAGTGTGTCTCTCTAGATCTAGCCTAGTCCCTGCATCATCGTAGACAAACATCAATATCTCTGTGCCTCAGTTTCCCATTCATTCAAATATAACTAATGATACCTGTTCTCCTTACCTTAGACGTTTGCCCGTAGGATCAAATGAGGTGAGGAAAAATTAAAAGATAGTATATCAGTGATGGGGAAAAATAAGACATTAGGGTAAAGCCTCATTTATTCAACTTCTTTGGAGAAATAAGTATTTTACGTAAATGAACTTTTTAAGTAACTGAAGTTTAGCCATTCAAAATGTAATTATTAAGAAATGAAAATCATTTTATTTTTCCTAACATATATCATTTGCATCCCTATTTTCTTAAACATGATAAACTGATACCATCAGCCTCCTGCTTCCTAATTTCTATGCCTTTAGTCCCTCAGTGTAGATGTCAGATACTGAGCTGTGCTATAATGTGGTAATTGCCTCAGGACTATTGAGAATTGTACAGATTTACTGTGTGGAAGATTGGGTTTGCGTTCTTAGGTCTGTTTTTCATAGGTTTTCTATTTCTTTTGCTGTCTGGATATCAGCTGTTGATTATCACCATTTTAAATTCTACTTTTCCTTTCTAACTTGCTGCTTCTTACCTCTTGAGGACTGGAAAACCAGAAAAGCAATCTTAGAGTGATATTTAAAAGAAGAGTACATAGAACTTGAGTAAGAGCTTGCCAGAGAGAGTGGATTATGTGATCTCTTTAGTGCATGAACGTTTTGATGTCTGTGTTGCTTCTTTTAGCTGACTTTCTGGGTCTTCCTCTGGCCTGGATACCTCATGCAGGAGAGGGCTGACTGGGCTTTATGTGTGGAAGATCACAGGCACACAAGGATTAGTTTTTAAGGATTCTCAGCCTTCCTTCTTCTGGCTATTGTCCATAGATCTTTAAGGTTTCCCACTCTGATCACCAGGAGAGTTGTGTCCTTGTTCAGACCAGATTTTGAATGTTTGTCACCAAACATTTATTGCTCACAGGCAGGAGGAAGGAAGGGTACATAGGACCAAGCTTAAAGGGCAAGAGTGGCTTGAAGCAAACAGCCAGAACTGAAGCTAAACCACCTTCCCCAGGGGACAGAATGGGGCATCCAGTCAGAGAGCAGAGGGAAAGAAGTAGTGCAAGTAATCAGGTGTGGCAAGATTGGGGAGATGGGGAAGAGAGACCTTCTTGTAAGGTGCAAGGTGGTAGAAAATGAGCAAAGATAGAGGTTTAGACCAGCATTAGTATGGAGTACGTTACTCTGTACTGTGTTATGTTTTTTTGAGTTGCTGATTTACTGACACCACGCCAAGATTCATGTATTGTAACTATTCCAGGTGACAGCTGCTAGAGGCAACCACACTGCAGGGGCCATGAGTAGCCATATTCTGTGGGTCCCCACAGTGCAGGACCTGCTCTCTTGAGGAAGTAGCTTTCCGAGAGATAACCCTGAATGCTTCCCCACTTTGTTGTCTGCCATCAGTGTGGTCACTGAGCTTCTGTCTCTCCTTTCCTTCCCCAGGTCGGTGGCAGGATTGGATAAGGAGTCAGACCTGGTGCACATGGAGGTGCGGACAGCGGATGGATGTGAGTGCTGCGGCCCCCAGGCTAGGCCAGGGAGATCTGCCTGCAGGTCTCTCTCCTCCCCCAATTTGCATCTTAATGGCTTGGGAAGATGAAAAGCCCTGAGTTCCATTACTGCCATATCCATCTTTATTTCCCAGAGTGAGGAAGAGGCCTCCCATCCCAAGAGAGACGTTTCATTGAAATAAACCCTCAGGAATGAATTTTCTGGGGATGTGAGTTAATGTGATGAATTTTGAAGCTCATGTTAGTAATTTCCTGGCATCTGCAGTGTAATTTGAATGGAGATGTCCATAGTTCATCATGGTATTTCGCATTCATGTGGTGAATTGCAGGGGCTGCCAGCTTTAAAAAAATGAACCCTTCATATAGTCAAGCTTACCAAAAAAAATTCACTGGGCAATTATTTGCAAAATTGTTTATTCAACAAATATTTAGGGATGACCTACTATGTGCCAAGCATTGTTCTAAGCCCTGGAGATAGAGCGGTGAGCAAGACCTATATTGTCTGCAAGCAAGCAGTGGAATCCCAAGATTTTGAACATGTGGCCCCTTTGCATATTGTGCACCCATGCGCAACTTACACAGAATTTGACTGTTAAAGTGTCATTTTGCACCAACTGAAGTATTTTACTCTTCCCAGAGTTAATCATATTTATAAGGCTCTTCCGCAGCCAAGAAAAATAAAATCAACCTAAACAAAAATATATGAAATATGTGAAAATATATGATATATATGAAATATATTAAAATGTAGTTAGCATATCCTAGGTCAGCAGTAGAGTCAAATAATCTATTGAAATAGTGATGATCTAAGAGTGCAGAAGAACAGGCACCTGCCTGTGAGTTGGGGCCTTGGGTTCTGCCACCTAATAGCCACAGGACCAGGGGAAACCCCCTCTAACCTCTGTGCTCTCTAACTTCCTCTGTTATCTGAGATACTCATCCTTGCCCTGCCCAACTCACACAGTTATTTGACCAAATGGAGAGGAAAGTTATAGAAATTATAAAATATGCAAGTGTAAGGAGATTGTGTTTTGACCTGACTGTGGGTGTTGGAGTATCATTCAGAATACATTAAGTAAGACTGCATGCACTTTCTCCGTGAGAAATCTACTGCTTTTGAGGCCAAACACAGATGCATGCCAGAAACATGCATTTTGGGGAATATATTTTATTTGCTTTGTTTTTATTTTTGAAAGAGTTAGAAGACAATCAGCACTTGTTACTATATGTCTGGCACTCTGCTGAGTACTTTATTTTTTCTTCCTTTGTTTCTTTTCTTTTCTTCTTTTTTGGTCTCATTTGATCCTTGAATAAATGTTAAGTCTCTGAAGCAGGCAAGGATGAGAGATGACCCACAATCTTAAAAAGTTTTTTAACAGAAGAACTATTTAAGATTAACGAGATAATGCCACATATTCAAATTCACTGATTGTAAGAGTGGTGAAACCTGGATTCAAAATTATATTATCTGAATCTTGCAGCTGAGTAAGAATCTGGGGGTAGAGTGAGATGTAGGGGTTTGAAGGAGCAGAGCAGGGCAGCAGGAGGAGGGCAGACAGTAGCTCTCAGAAGATGGCCACAGATCAGCACAACCCTTGCCTTGGCTTTGCTTCTTATCTCAACCTTTCTAAACCATATATGTGATTTATGGCAGTTGTAGTGTTTCAGAGTTGGAGGAAACTTTTTGGGACTGTCTGACCTCCAAACTAGTGTAGGAATCCCTTCCCCGAAGCCCTTTGACAATGTGTTCTCAGGGTCCCTGAGTTCAGATTTAAGATATAGCCTTTTCTACTGCTGGACAGCTCCTCTGTTTTGTTTTATTAAGCTTCTTACGTTAAGCTGAAACCTATTTTTTGAAAGTTTAAGAATTCTGGTCTAAATTGGGATACGGCCTATGGTGCAGGATTGCTGTGAAATTTTATGAGATTAAAAATGCAAAACACATGGGAGAGTTCCTGGCCTATTGTCAAGAATTGAGAAAAGCAGACAGAACTATAATTGGGATAAATGTGTGCCACACTTAGGTTAAGGTATAGTCTATGTTAATTCTGTCCCATTTTCTAGGTTTTTTTAAAATTAGTTTTCCAATAGTTAAAAGAATCTTCTTTCAACCTAGTGAATTGGCTCTAACTCATCTTATTTAGAAGTGCACATAACAAGACTGCATTAACCTGGCTGTGTTTTATTTTACACACCCTAATGAAATGCACGACGCCTTTCTTTTGTGGCATGTGTGAGTGCTTTCTCACACTCGTACACTCACACATACACACACATCTCTATCTTTTGATCATCACAAAACAGCAGAGCATGTATTTTATTTCGTTTTTTTCCAATGTGGTATCTTAGACTCAAATTTACCCAAATTCACACAGCTAGATAGTAATAGAATAAAAACTAAAACACAAAACTCTCAACATACTAGAAATAGAAGCCAACTTCTGATAAAGGACATCTACAAAAGACCTACAACTGGTGTGATACTTAATGATGAGATGCTGAATGCTTTCTCCCTATGGGTAGGAAAAACGCAGGACTGTTCACTCTTTGCACACCTATTCAACATCATGCTGGATGTCCTAGCAAGTGCAATAAAGGAAGAAAAATGATATACAATTCATAAAGATTATAAAGGAAAAAATAAAACTGTCCCTAATCTCATTGACATGATTGTCTATGTAGAATATCCCAAGGAATCTACCAGAAAAAGCTCCTAGAACTAATAAGTAGGTTGAGCAAGGTTGCAGGATGCAACAAATTCAGTGGTGAAAGGATATTATATTTATTTATTTATTTATTTATTGTGAGGAAGATCAGCCCTGAGCTAACATCCATGCCAATCCTCCTCTTTTTTTTTGCTGAGGAAGACTGGCCCTGGGCTAACATCTGTGCCCATTTTCCTCCACTTTATATAGGAGGCCACCACAGCATGGCCTGACAAGCGGCGCATCAGTGCACTCTCGGGATCGGTACCCGGGCCGCCAGCAGCGGAGCACGCACACTTCACTGCTACACCACCGGGCCAGCGCCCGATATTATTTTTAACAAATGGTGTTAGAGAAAATTGAGCAGCCATATGGGAAAAAATAAACTTCAATCTATGATTCATAACTTATACAAAATTTAGCTTAAAATGGATCATATTTCTAAATGGAAAATATAATGTTGCAAAATGTTTAGGAAGAAACATAGGAGAAAATCTTCATGACCTTGGGTTGGCACCAAGAGCAAAACTGACAGAATAAAGAATTGATAAATTGGGCTTCATCAAAATTAAAGACATTTTCTCTTTAGAAGACAGAATAAAGACACTGAGAGAAAATATTTGCAAATCATATATCCAACAAAAGACCTGTAGCCAGAACATATAAGGAACTTTCAAAACATAGCAATGAGAAATTTATTTATTCACCCACTTACATTCACTCCAATGTAATGGAGCACTTTCCATGTGAAGAAGACAAGTGGTTCTCAAAACCTAGCATTATATTCACCTGGAGAACTTACACACACACACACACCCCCCCGTATGTCTCACTGTGAATCAATGAAAGAAGATTCTCTAGGGGGAAGGTCCTGGGCATTGGTCCTTTATAAAACTGTGCTGATGATTCTAAAGTGCATGTAGGATTGAGAACCACTGCACTAGATCTGAGCTTCTCAAACTTTAACATGCATACGGGCCATCTGAAGAGCTTGTTGAAACATATTCCATATTTCTGACAACCTCCCAGGTGATGTTGCTGGTCCATGGACCCCACTTTGATCAGAACTGCACTGCACTATGCTGTGGGGGATATACAGATAAATAGGACACAATCAGCACTGAGTAGCCCACAGGCTGGTGGAGAGGCAGATATATACACAGATTGTTTTTGGAATATAATGTGCCAAAGACCATGGAGACTGATTTAGGTCTAATGAAGAAAGTATTATGAAAACCAAAAGGAAGGTACCCCAACTGCTGAGGAGTGACTGAAGGCAGCACAGAAGAGGTCATGGTTAAGCTTCATCTTGGAAGATGAATTAGATTTTCCCAAGGGGATGGAAGAGAGAGGAAGTGGGAAAGTTGTGCTCCACCTGTGCTGTCCAAAATGTTATCCATTTAGTCACATGTGGTTATTGAGCACTTGAAATGTACTGTCTAAATCGAGGTGTGCAAAATACACACCAGGTTTCAAAGACTTACTATGAATAAAAGAATGGAAAATAGTGCATTAATAATTTTTATATTGGCTACATGATGAAATTATAATACTTTGGATATATTTACTTAAATGAAATATGTTAAAATTAATTTTACTTTTCTATTCATTTTTAATATGGCTGCTAGAATACTTAAAATGTCCTTTATGGCTCACATTATATGTGCACTGGACAGTACTGCTCTAGACTGAAGGAGCCACAGGTGCGGCAGCAAAGAGCATGACTTTTCAGTATCATGATGTGACATTGACAATTCTCTCTCTAAACCCAGCTTCCACACTCTGGAACAAACTCGACATAAACTGGTCCCTTTTCTTGCTTAGATGTAGCAATCTCCACTCTGGCCCAGTCTTGGTCCTCCTCTTTGGGAGTCAGACTTTCAGATTAAGCTGAAGTCATTGAATTATCTCATGCTTTGGCAGGGTTTAAATAGGGCAAAGTCAACCAGTTTGGTTAACAAGAGTATGAAACCTATTTCTGCCATGAGATTCAGGATTCAAATGACTTTTTCTCCAATTCTCTTCTGGAAATCATCTTTCTCTAAATGTCCCCTGTGCATTCTGTCTCTCTCTCTCTTTCTTTCTCTCTCTAACACTCAGTTACTCCGTCACACACCTCACCCCCCTACACACACCTCCATTCAAGAGACAATTGAGTGTCAACAGAAAGAGCATTGGGGCTGGCCCCATGGCTTGGCGGTTAAGTGTGTGTGCTCTGCTACTGGTGGCCCTGGTTTGGAACCCCGGGCACACGCCTACGCACTGCTTGTCCGGCCATGCTGAGGTGGCGTCCCACATACAGCAACTAGAAGGGTGTGCAACTACAACATACAGCTATCTACTGGGGCTTTGGGGAGGAAAAAAAAAAGGAGGAGGATTGGCAATAGATGTTAGCTCAGGGCCGGTCTTCCTCAGCAAAAAGAGGAGGATTGGCATGGATGTTAGCTCAGGGCTGATCTTCACAAAAAAAAAAAGAAAAAAGAAACAGCATTAACTTGGTGCTGTTAAGAGTTGAGTTGGAGAATTAAATGTCATTTAGAACCTGTTGACCTTGGACAGATTTCTTAACCTTTCTATGATCCTTCATCTTCTAGAGGTTTACATGTTTAAAAACACTAACAAATATCAGAAGTATTTTTATAATTTATTGGGTTTTTTTCCATCAGTTGTCCAACAGAAGTCTTACTGTATTGTAAAATTTACAATGAGGCAGATTTCATTTTAATAAACAAAAGAGTAACAGTAAAGAGTACCCCAAAATGACACAGGCTGCTTTATGAAGTAGTGATTCTCTTCGTTGGAAATTCTCAAGCATAAGCTGTGTGAGTGGCTCATAGGATCACTGTAATAAGTAAGCCTGGATGTGGGCAAAAAGTTTCTAGATGTCTAGACTTGAAATTTCTAGAATGAGAACCCGTAACATATATGCTACCATTCTTTGTCCTGGTGCCATCATCAACTCGCATTGATTGGTCACTGCACTTTCTTGCTAAACCAAGAGAAAGCCCAATACTTCTTAACAGAGCATTCCAGGCAATCACAAGTAATCAAATGGGCTTGGCACACAAGGCAAAACTATTAGTCCTGCAGCTTAAACTGGAGGCTCTAGATACATAGAGTATTGGCTTTTAAAGAACCTTGGGTTATTGACTAGTTCAATGGGTTATAATTCAGAGCACTAGTAGAATTCTAAGAACTCAAAGGCCATGATGAGGATGAGGGGGAAACTAAGTCAATAGGACTGCAGATCCCTTGCCTTCTGTTCAGTTAGAACAGGTACACTAAAATCCACTTTATATATTGAGAATATAGGGCTGTCTTTGGTATAAGTCTCAGAATTAAAAAAAAAAAAAAAGTTGAAACAGATAAGAGATTTTTCAAATTGCATCGCTTTCCAAAAGCACCAAAATGTGTAACAACTTGCTCAAGGTCATATGGACAGACAGAGACAGGGACTGAACCAGAACGTGGATCTGGTCTAATTCTCAGCCTAATTTTCCTTCCATGGTTCAAATGCATAAATGACTAGAATCATTGGTTCTGGTGTCAAATCACCTGGTTAAAAGCCCAGCTCTGTCATTTGCTAGAGCTGTGGAATTGAGGCATATTACTTAATTGTCTGTGCTTCAGTTTCCTCCTCTATGAAATGGGGATGATAATAATTGTAACTCTTTATTGGGTGTTGCAAGAATTAAATCAGTTAATGCATGTAGTTCCTGCAATACTAGATGACACAGAGTGAGCATTCAAAAATGTTACTTATTGTCATCGTCATCATCATCATCATCGTTATCTAGTTATTATATTCAGGGTCAGTTTATTTGGCAAGTGGAGTAGAAAGAGCCTTGAATGCAGTGCCAGGAGTCCTAAGATATTCAAGGTCACTATGATTTCTAAATTTCCATAACTCTGCCAGAATCCCCCCGTGCCATTGGAAGGCAAGAGACATCGGAATTCTCCTTTGGACAATTAGAAGCCTCACAAAAACTCCCAATCCATAAGCACAATAGGAAGGAATGAAAGCTACCTTTTTTGGCTTGTTGATTTTGTTTTTAGTACCTACCATGTCTCAAGTGCCGTGTTAGGCATTTGCAGCAATGTCAATGTCCTTAGTTTTGCACTGTGCCTACAAACAGGCTAGCCCCACTCCCCAGTCAAGGAAAAGGAGGCTTATGGAAGCTGACCAACTTTTCAGTGTCCTGGAATCTGCTTGTTTTTACTTATTTGCATTTGAGAGTTAATGTTGTTATTTAAAATAAATAGCTCCTGTGTATTTCTCTAAGAAAAGACCTGAAGAGCTGAATTTGCTTTTTGTTCACAATTTTAATTCACTTTTTCAATTTTTGGCAATGTGTGTATTACCCAAAGGAATGGAAGTTGAGCAAATCCTAGAAAGTTTTTTTCTCTGAGGTGGCAAGAGGCATGACATCTAGGATAGTTTGAATATTTAGTAATCTCAAAGGCAAAACATAATCCCACATTACAGTATAATTGAACATAAAAATTTGTAGGCTTTTAATGTAATTCAATTCAGTTTAACTAGCATTTACTGAGGCTTTATAAAGTCAGCCCAAGGAGAGAAACAAAGATGACTAAGATTATTCCTACTTCTAAAGAGGTGACCCTTTTGGAAAGGTTTGGCAGAGTGAGAAATGCTGGACTTGATGGGGAAACTTGTTGATGTCATAGATGAGAAGCTTGCCTTGCTGAATGGAGAAAGTTAAAGGCTGCCTCTGTAGACCCTACAAAACTCCTGGCAGAAATGCAAGCCCTTAGGAAGAAAAGAAGTTTAAGGATGTCAGATTATCTCCTTTATTCTCTCTTTCCGCATTCTCCAGTTCTCTAGTCATCCTCTATCCAGCACAAATCCCAAGGCACAATCACTTGTGAATATCCCATCTCCATCATTGATTCTTCTGAGAATGTTCTCTGCTTCCTGGAACCTCGGGGAGTGTCCAACACCTGCAGCTTCTTTATACACCTTAACCCAAAACAAAAGGAATCAATCAGTCAGTCTGAGGCTACCCCTTCTCACCATATGAGACCCTTGCTCCAACATCTGAAAGGTGAGAAAGTGTGGAGGCTGAAGGAGATGTTACCATCTCCCTAAAGGTCCTGCTAGCAGTAGAGCTAGTTGAAAATAGGGCCAGATATTTATAAAGTTACTGAGTAGATCCCTCTATTCACAGTGCAGAGAACAAAGCTTTTGACTTTTAGTTTTTGTAAGTAGAGCAGTGACCATACCAGTTCCTAGAAATACTTTAGCAAGACATTTGATATGTAGAAATACATTAATCATGGGGGTGATGTGACTCTCAGCCAGTTGGGAAATCATTCTCTGGTTTTCCCACAGGGAAATCCAAATGAGATCTTCATTCAATCTGGTCTTTATAGTTTTTCATTTGAGAATGAGAGGATAGAAACTAGAAGTTCAAGAATAAGGATCAATCGGGTCCCCCCATTAACATGTAATTATATCGTGCCTTCCACGCCTTCCATGAGCTTCGCCTGCCTAAACGTCCATGTGCAGTTTTCCCTCCCTTTTTCACGAAGTCTCTTCTCACATCTCACACTTCTCCATCCAGCCTAAAGACAAGGGCTGCCTCCTCCTTCAAGTCCGCCTTGATTATTCCAGCTCAGACACAGTTTTTTTTTTTTTTCCTTGTCTGGACACCCACAGAATTTCAAGAAAGTAAACAATGATATAAATTCAGAATATGACTTTATTATTAGGACCTGTGCTGTCATGGTCTTTTTGTTCTCCCTAATAAAACAGAACATTACTTATTATTAATTGAATCCATGAGGGATACTGAGTGTTAAGTCCCCTTCCTTCTTTCTTTATAATAGAAAAGAGCTAAATTTATTGATCTTTTAAAATTTATCCAACAATGTACTGAGCATTTTTCATACATAACCTCATTTAATCCTGACAACAATCTGCAGAGGCAAATACTAACTTGTCTGCATCTCACAGGTGAAAAGTGGTCTGCTACTTAGCCAAGGACACTTGGCAAGTAACAAGTCCAGGATTTGAACTCAGCGCTTTCTAGCTTCAGAGGCCTTGCTCTCAAACACCACAATATGCTCAAGAGATCTGGACCTCTTTCATTTTATCAGGCATCTGATATTATTAAAAAAAAGGAAAAGGCCACAGTTGTTAGAAGCCTGTTTTGGGATTTCAAGTTGTATGATAAATGTCTTCTTTCAGTTTCATCATAGAATCTTTATAACTCTATCCAGCCTCATTTGGAGATAATGTCCCAAGTCCAAATTTGAGACCTTTTGCAAATGCAAGGCTTGAGCCAAATGGTGTCTCCTGCTCACTTTGACACCCACAGTCCCCTGCAACCCTCAGTCACTTCCACCTGCTGGCCAGGCTGCCTGATAATTTACTCTCCACTTTGGGTTCTCAGCAGGCAGTGGGCACCATAGCACTTATTATCATGTCTCTGTGTTTTGAAAAATAAGAGCATTGAGACTTCTAATATGAGTCCAGCTAAAGACTGCAGGCCCCTGAATTTTAAGAGGATTTCAAAACCTCATTTTAGTGCTGCTTTCCTGTTAAGTCGGACCTTTGGTTCCATGCTGGCCAGTGGCAAGCAGAGGGGAGAGCCAAGAAGTAGGATGAGTTTGGCACAAGGCCAAGGTTTAGGTAGATTTTGATTTTGTTTGGGGTGGCCTTGAAAACACTTGATTCTTTTCTGTGTTTACATGTGAGAGTGAATAGTGAATAGATAGGGGAAAACAAGTCTGTGTGGGAGGATAAGCAGATATCCTCCTGTGCACACCTCTGATTACCAGTGTAAGGAGCTTTCCGAGATACTCCCTGGCAAGAAGGAAGCAGGTTGTTATGTCAACACCTGTGTTTTCTTTATGTGTATTTACTGCAGCTTTTCACTGGGTTTTTGTGCTTTATTCTAGGAGCAAATTACTAAGGCTGTGTGGGTCCAAGAATATTGCTGGTGGGCAGGCCGTGTGCTCCCAGACACAGCCTGGGCTCCTTGCCTTCCTCTGTTTTCTCAGCCAGAAGTGGAAAGCCAGGCCACCCTTGGCTTTCTCTGCAAACAAAGACAAAGGAGAAGGGACATGTAGGCAGTACTTACAGAAGGATGAACAAGCTGGTCTTGGTAATGGGTCAGGGAATGTGGGGAGGAGGGTCTGTCTCTTCTCTGCAGAGATCGGTAGAGACCAGATTAAGAGTACTCTTGGGAAATGAGTGGCTCTCGGGGCTCCTTTGCACTCTAGGCTTGTTTTGTTTGACCTGACAGTGTTTGGCCTCCACTCTATTTTAAATTTAAATTAGTCGTCAACTTTTTAAAAATCAGGAAAATTCACATTAAAAAAATAGGGACAGTTAGCTTTATTTAGAAACTAAGAACATCTTTTTCCTGCATGTCAATGATGAACTGACACTGGAAGCAGCTCCTCCTTAAAGAGGCAAGTGTTGGCCATTTAGCTGTAGTCCCCACTGCTCCTCGGTATCTGTGGCACTGAGGCCATGTGCAGGCTGCCATTTATCATCTCACCAGAGCTCATTTTACCATTATACATTATTTATGTGGCCATTTTGGCATTTGGTTTTATTAGGCTAGTTGTAAAAGGCCTTCTATTCCATAGAAAGATGTTTGGGCTTTGTTCCTGGGTGTTCAGAACTGTTGGTGGTTTTGAAGTTGGGAGGGATTAACTCAGGTTTAGGTCTTAGGGATGACTCTGGCTCCTTGCCTTGGGTCCATTCAGTTTCCAGTCCATCACGCACATGAATTCTAGTTGTGAAATGGATGCAACAGGCAACACAGATGAGAAGAACTTGTCCAAGCAAGTGGAAGGAGTCATGGAGAGAAGAGGAGAAACTCTGGAAGCATTTCAGAGGCAGAATTGTCAAGGCTGGGAACCAACTGGATTGTAGGGCATGTGGAAGAAAGAAAAGTTAAGAAGCTTGAGCTACTGGGCAGATAAGACTGCTGACGGAGAGAATGAATTCGATGTTTGACATGTTCAGATTATGGATACCAAAGCAAATAGACTTTTCTCAGATATGGACATCTGAGATGTAGGGATATAGCATATAGTAAATTCATTTCCTATGAAAATATGTTTCTTAATTAAATTAGCATCATGTTTATAGATAACTGTTTGTAGTAGCTGGCTACAAATTATGTGAGTAAGCCCCTTCCTAGACAGCAAGTCCTTTTAGAATAGAAAATCTCTGTCTCATTCACAGCTGTATTCCTAATACCTAAACAATACCCAATACATTGTATGCACACAAGAAATACTTGTTGAATCAATTAGTAAATTAATTAATTAAAGATCAACAGTTAAGGATAATTTAAAGTACCCTTGTTTTAAATTTAACTGTTGTAAATTTTTGCTTATTTAAACCTTTTGCCTTTATTTATCTCTGCTGCCTACCACTCCCTCCATCGTAGCCTCTGGTACGTGTGGTACAACCTGTGCACACATCCAAGGGGACAACTGCATTAGATACATTTAGTAATGCATGTAGTTTTAGATGTTAACAAAGACTTCTCTGCTTTTAATCCTAAAATGATTCCTACTTTTCATTTTGACCATTTATTATTTTTAAACACTATTAAATGAATAATAACTATTTTTAAAGCAAACGTATGCACAGGTTTCTTTATAGAGACTCACTAGTAGTTTTTCCTTAAGGAACGAAAAACTGAAGGGATTGTCTCTCCTTGGTTGACCTTGTAGTCAGAACGCCTTTTAGAGTCAAGGATTTCCCACTTGCCTACAGCTGCTGCCATAATTTTGGGAGTTGCTTGAGAGGGAGGTTCAGCTGCTAAGATCTTTAGAAGATTTCAGAAGTAATTATAAAAGTTTTATAGATTTTATATAAGTAATAAGTAAATACATTCTTATTGTAAAATTAATAAATATGTATATAATATAAAAAGCAAAGACCTCATTTCAACTCTATCTTCTTAAGTCCATTCCTTTCCCCAAAAGTAATCATAGCTGATTTTTATATGTATCCTTTAAAATTTTTTTCTATGCAGTTATGGCACAAGCCTATATTTATAAAAACAAGTTTTTTTCTTACATAAATTGGATCATACTGTACATGTTCCTTACATAATTTTTTTAAAGGTTGCAGAACAGTGTATCTTGGAGAAATCAGCATGTTGATGCATACGTATCTACCTAATTCTTATATTTGCAGCATAGTACTCTGTTATATGTCTACTTTAGCTTATTTAAATATTCCTTAATTCATGGACATTTAGCCTGGTTATAGTTTTTCACTGCTATGAACAATGCCACCATGAATATCTTTGTCCTTGCCTCTTGGTGAAAATATATGAGTATTTCTCTAGAAAACATCCATTGAATTAGAATTGCTGGTATAAGATATGCGCATTTAAAATTCTGATATATATTTCAAATTTATTCCTCCAAAAACCTGTACCAATTTACTCTTTTTCCAGTTGGATATAAGATTAACTCTTTCCCCACTCCCTTGCCTGAACTAGATATTACCATTTTTTAAAAAAATTATTACAGATTTTCTGCACTATAAAATGAAATCTCGTTGTTTTAAATTACATCATTGATTCCTCATGAGGCAGAACTTTGTATGCTGATGAGAGCTTTGCTCACCTTTTCCCCTTATGTCTAAGTGTTGCTCTGCCCTCTCGTTTCAGATGCTCACTACCTCACCTGCAGGATCCAGGAATGCGCTGAGACAACTCGGAGTGGGCCCTTTGCCCGCTCCATTGACATCAGTTCCCTGGTCGTCCAGGATGAGTATATCTTCATTCAAGTGAGTCCAAAAACTGCCATCAGTGGTAGAGGGAGGATGCGTAGGTTAAATCAGCTGCTTACTAGGAACATGAGGATGGCTTTCCCGAGGTTGTGAAGACGTGGAGCTGGGGTGCTATATCTCCTTTGCTTTTTGGGGACACGGTCCCCTGGGGAGATCCCAGGCTTCTGTGAAAGATGAAGGTGTTCTGGTCAGTATCATTTACAGGGGACTTTAGTGGCCCTCTGAATCCTTCAGTTGGATTGCTGTTTTATTAAACCAAAGGGGTCTTGAAATGACTGGGACTTGGGCTGGGGTTTGAGATTGCTTAGAGTCAAATTTCTGATGAGATTTGACTTTAGGTAATTTATCAAAGCTACATTCTATTTCTGTCCAAAGTGGCTTGTAATGAGAATGAGAACTTGGGAATGAAAATCTCTAAGAAATTAAGCATCTCTAGTATTTTCTTCCTGGAAATATCTAGATCTCACTAAATCTTCCTCTCCCTTCCCAGTGCTGACTACCACCTCAAATGTACAGGTCCAAAATCCTTCACTCCAGGAACTCCGACTCAGAGAAAACTAGGTGGGATTTACATTTTTAGGCAGGCAAGGGAAGCCTTGTTTTAGTTTTAGTTTTTGAGTTTCACTGGAAAGAGGTGCAAAATAGAGCAAAAATGAAGGGGAAAAAGGGGATGCTCCACCCAGTGGCCGACACTGAGTGTGTGCGTGACAAATCAAACTTAGCATTTGGCAGCAACCTGGATTTCCCCCATTCTTCCTTTCCACCCTTCTGCTGTCAGTTGTTTTGCAGACCATTTCCCACAGGAACCTTGAACTTTGAAATTTCCCTGAGTTAAGAGTCATTACTTAAATCTTAGTGGATTTGTCTCCTCCTTTCCAAATTGCATTGTACCCTCTGAAGATGGGGACAATATTTTATACACACATTTTACCCCTCATCCTTGACCTTAGCAAGATGCCTTTGCAAATCAGGGGTGCTCAATGACTACTTATTGTATTGATAGATTATGGACATAGCAGTTACTTCTTTTTACAGATTAGTTGCGTGGATTTTTGAGGTCTAGTAAAATACAGGAACAGTAGCCAGCCACTCAAAAACCAGCTTGAAAGAAGAAGGGAAAGAGAGGTCTTTATGGCTTAAAAAATCCCTGTTTCTGGCCGGCCCGGTGGCGCAAGCGGTTGGGTGCGCGCGCTCCGCTGCGGCGGCCCGGGGTTCGCTGGTTCGGATCCCGGGCGCGCACAGACGCACTGCTTGGTAGGCCATGCTGTGGCGGCGTCCCATATGAAGTGGAGGAGGATGGGCACGGATGTTGGCCCAGGGCTGTCTTCCTCAGCAAAAAAAAAAAAAAAAAAAAAAGAGGAGGATTGGCGGATGTTAGCTCGGGGCTGATCTCCTCATAAAAAAAAAAAAAAATCCCGTTTCTCAGCTTGATTAAAAGCCAGAATCTCAGGAATATTTTCCTAAATCTTGGCAGGTCATTGGCACTATCATTTACTTATTCCCAAGTATTTATTGAATACCTCACAAGGCAAAATAGACACTATTAGGCACTACTCTTCGTGTTCCCCAGCTTTCTGCCCTTGGCCTGCTTCTCTTTGCACCCAGGACTCATTGCCTGGTAGAGCCCATAGTTTTGAGTACCCTCTCCATGTTCTGATGGCTCTCAAGTCAGTAAGCTGGGACCTCTAGCATGTGCTGCAGACCAGTATATCTAAGAGCCCTCTCAACATCTCATCTTGGATGTTCCACAAATAAAATAAATAAACATGTTCCTTTTGAACCTGACACATTGGTGGAACTACCCTCTACCAAGTAGTTCAAGGTAGAAACCTGGGAGTCTGTCTACGTCACCAAATTAAATGAATCCAAGCATCTGCTAACATCAACCTTAGTTATTTCTCAAATGTTTCCTTTCATTCCATTCCCATTGTTATGATCTCTGTTTAAAGTTTTATTTTCTCTTTGTATTTAATTTTCTAAGCTGGAAGCACAGGGATGATTTATGAATTTACCAATCTGATTGCTCTTTCCTTAATGCTCATACTGCAGATAGTGATGAACATGGCAGAATTGTTTCTGGGAAACATGACTTAGAATTTTAAATGTTCAGATATTTTCAAAATTCATTTTTTCTCCTATTGTATAAAGTCTTCTGTAACTCTGTAGGCAGATATGCAGATTTTTTTTCTAACTATTCTGAAATATTTCTCTTGTTTTAAATTATACTGGAAACTAACAGAAGTTGTTTTTTTTTTTTCCTTTAATCAGCATCAATTTTTATTTTGTTTGAAAGAGATATGAGTTCCCATTATTCAATACAGTTTTATCAATTACCTACTATGTTTCAGGCCCGCTGTTCTATGTGCTGGGGATAACACAGTGAACTTAATAAAGTTCCTGCTTTAGGGGTGTTTACATTCTAGTGGGACACAGGAAAAAATATGTGTATGATATATACCTTCATGTATATGTAGATATGAAAGGCTGTGAAAAGTAGTGGCTAAGAACCTGTAGTTTGGAGCCTGATGGCTAGCATTTCTTCCGACCTTGGCTTGCAACACTTAGCTGGGTGACCTTGAGCTGTGCCTCATTTGACACATCTATAAAAAGAGGATAATTGCAGTACCCACTTCCTGGGTTACTGGGAGGATTATATTTGTTAATTATATCTGTAAAGCATCAAAACAATGTTATATAAATGTTGCTCTCCATCTTTCTATATATCCTGTACTAGCATTTATTTATCTATCTACAAAATATTCGGGTGATGACAATGCTATGAGTAAAAATAAATGAGGGGCTGTGAATGCTGGGTGTCTGTAGGTATTGTTATTTTATTTAGGATGACCTGGGAAGGCCTCGTTGAGTGGTGAACCAGGGAGCGGGTGGAAGAAGTCAGCAGTCAGAGGGGGACGTAGAGCCAGGTCTGTTGGGCCCTGTGCTCGCATGGGGTTGTGGGGTGAGCAGGTGGAGATTTGAGGCTAGGTATAGGAGCAGGGGTGGTGGGGAGGTGGCTGAGGATATAAATTGCAAGGATGTCAGCATATTGATGATATGTTTTAACTGTAAAATTGAAGTCACCAAGGGAGTAAGTATAGATAGAGAAGAGAAACAATCCAAAGACTGGACCACCGGGCTCTCTAGTATTTCAAGTTCAGAGAGTTGAGAAAGAAGCAGCAAATGAAACCTGGAAGGAGACTTGAGAGATAAGATCAGAAAGGCATAGAGCTGGATCCACACAGGGCTTTGAAAGCTGTTTTAAGGAGTTTTTTTTTTTAACCATGAAAAAGATGGGAAGCAGTGGAAAAACAATGACCCCCTAAAAGCAAAAAGCCAATACTCTTGAGAAAAACGTTGAATTTCATCAATCCTCAAATATACGCAGATCAAATGCTATAATTTGCAACTACCAATTGGCTAAGACTGAAATGAAATAAAAGAATGTCAGTAGGTTGCAGGTAAACAACCATACGTACTGCAGGTACACATAGAAGTCAGTTGGCTATCAGTATTTAATTGGAGTCCTTTCCTTCTCATAGGTGAGTTTCGCCATTTGTCTTGGTTGATCTGGCAGATATGTCTTAGTTCTGACAGTGTATGCTTAGTTTTTAGTTAAAATCGCTACTTTATTTTAAAAATCATTATATAGTCTGTTTTCCTTGCTTTCCTGCCTGTATGTTTCTTTGATAATTTGAATATTTGTTCTAACTACTTAGCTTTATGAGTATAACCACACAACATAGCAAATCTATTTTTATATAATATCTATTGATTTCCTCTTGTGAGCAGTTATAAAAGTAGTGTATTTCCATGCATTTATATTTCCTCCCCTCTCTCTGTAATTCTTCTACCACCCAATTTTGGTTGATTATATTATCTTCTAGTGTTTGCTTTCCTACGTTAAAACATAATTCTCTTAGACTTAAATATTTTATGAGGCACTGCTGAAGACATGTAGAAAAAAATGGCATGTATTTTTATGGCCTCCCACTCTTTCCCCTTTATCTAACTCCAGTTTTTGTTAATTAAATCATTTACAGCATTTACATTTTGCTCTGAAACATAATTCCTGCATTTATTTTGATCTTAGTTTTATACGTAAATATATTCAGTTGTCACCACTAGTTCTTTTACTAGTTTTTCCATTTATTTCTTGATTGTCTAAAGTTTGTCTTTTAGTAATGTCTTCAAGAAAGGTGAATTCTTGAATGTTGAAAATACATTGGTATATATATATTTGACCTTGATACCAAAACTCCTTTTTTAAAATATGTATAGGAATACAATTTACTTTATTAGTGTATGTTTTGTGGTTGGTCATACTGTGTCGATTCTTTCCCCTGGGATATAAGTCTCATTCAATTGGTTCAATTTCTCCCTCCTTTTTAATTTCTCAAAGGTTTCTGTGATATATATTTTGGAGTATATATTTTACTTCATTTTCATTGTTTCGACTCTCTTCCTCCAGGACACTTAGGGTGTGTGCAATAGACAGGAAAGGCAAAGGAGAGCCATCATTTTGTTTTCCTCTAATCCATTTTAACTCCCTGAGCAAGATGAGATTTAAAAAGTCCTACCCACATTATCCTTGAATGAGTATTTAGCAGTGTCCTGTCGGCTTTTTTGCTACCATTGTTTAACTTCTGTCCTGAGTTCTCCCGGATTATATTTTATCACATTTTGTTAACCCAATATATCTACTCTTAGCTCTTGTATTTCTGTTTTAAACTCTTTCCTTGTAGAGGTGATCTCCTCATCATATGGGTTATTTTTAATCATAGCAATGTGGTCATAATTTTCATTTGCTCCACAGAAGTATTTTTTGTTCAACATCTGTTCTTTTTTTTCCTGTCCTGTTCCCTTTTTTATTTTGCTATATTATTTTCTAATTCTTGTGTACGTGTTTTTCTTTAATCTTTATGTTTTTTACAATTACTTATTTTTTATTGACATGAGCTCTTCCTGGATGAACTGTTTGAGGAGGTTCATCTTGGGGATAGATCAGAACTCTGTTTCAGCTTAACAAGAGTACTCCTTGGTTCTCAGTGAGGTTCCATATAACTCAAGATTGTTTGTGAGTGGGTTCTACTCATAAAGTAGAACACCTGAGTGGTTCTTTATCCAATCATGCCTCTCCAGATTCTCCTTGTCACCAATTAGTTCCAGGAATACTCCCACTGCCAATTCCTGGGCCACATCCCCTTGGTTCCAAATAATAGATGGTTAGTTTTGCTCCTTGAGAAATGTCACCTTTGGAGAACTCTACTTTTCTAGCTTGATCTAAGATTTGTAGCTGTACATTTTTGCCCTGGTGCCTGTCTGCACCCTGTTTGTCTTTCACTGCATTTGCCTTTCTTCCTACATATATTGTGTTTCAGGTTTATATTTTTATGAAGTATAGGGTTTGCATTTTTCTTTCTTGTTTTTCTTATTGCTCCAGGGTGATTTATGAGAGGAAAATGGGGGAAGCACCATTATTACTCGCCTATTTACAATCACTTATAAACCCTTATCATATATTTTCTGAAATGTTGCAATAGCTTGTTAACTGATTTCCTTGCTGCCAGATCAGCACCCCAACAATCCATTCATAACACTACTTCCAAAGTAATTTATTTAAAATAAAAATCAATGATCCTGCCTTCAGTGGCTACTCATCACCTGTAGGTTGAAATACAATTTCCTTAACATTGTCTAGAAGCTCCTCCATGATCTGGAGCCTGCCTACTCCATCAGTCTTATGTGAATTCCCTACCCAGCACTGCTGCCCATATACCTTCCTTGTTATATTTTACCCTTTGATAGAACTAAACCATTTTAGTCTCCATACAAACATGCTGTTTTTTGCCTAATATGCCTTTCTTGTTTTGTTTTGTTTTTCCTGCTTAAAATATCACTTTACCAGATGAATTCATTTTGTAAGATTTAACTTAGGCAATACCTCCTATAGGAAGTTTTCCCTGATATCCTCAGTCAGGATTGGACCAAGCTCCTTTGCTGACTACTTATCCATGTGTATCCTAGCCAGGTCTGTAAACTTTAAGAGGAACAGGACTATGTCTTACTCATCATTGTTTCTCTTGCATTTAGCATAAAGAGTGAGGCTCAATAAATGTTTGTCGAACTGAACTGAACTGAGAAGATAAGACACTATCCTTATTCTCAGGGACTGTAGTTACTCATCTTTTTAAAGCAGAGGAATCTCGTTTCTCTAACTGACAATATGAGACAATTTAGGGTAATTGGCGGTTGCTCACTGCATAAGAAATGCCCATGTGTAGAATGTCTCTGCATTTTTATAGAACTGCTGTCCAGGAATTATCCATTATGTTATTCAGTGCCCTCTTTATATTCATTAATTTAAATATATTAAAATAGATTCAGCCCAGTGGGGAACACAGACAACTAGACAATTATAATGTAGTGTTCTAAGAACTATATTAGTGGAGAGCACGTGTTGCTCTTAGAGTGAGGAGGAATAGCTCTTCACCCTGCCCTGGGTGGAGGGTCAGTACAGGCTTCCTGGAAGGGGTACTCTGAGTACAGTTAGATGGTGAATGAAGGAGAAAGGGCATTCCAGGCAGAGGGGGAGGCAAGGGTAAAGCTGAGGAAGAGAGAGAACATAATGCACCAGGACCCCTCCACCCGAGGACAGTCGTAGTTGTTGGAGGGAGTGAAGTGGCAGGAAAATGAATTAGAAAATTGTCCTGGGGAGGTGAACTTTTTCTATTTTCTTTAATTAAATCTAGGTAATTTTGTCTTTCCCTCTTTAAAGTTGCTAGAAAGCTCGGAACTAATTTTTGTGTCAATTTTAGCAGCTTCCCTGCCTTCAACTTTATGGTATTATTCTTCCTTTCTCCTCTACCATTGGTCATTTTTGATTACTTGGCTGCCTTTTTATTTGTTTGTTTATTGCTTTTTTTTTTTAGTTATTGGAAGCCATCTCAAATAAATTTCTGAAATCAGTGTGGGTTTTTAATCTTTTTTGGAAGGTATGAGTTTTGACAATTGAAACGGGGATCAGGAAAGGCTTTATGGAGAAGGTAAGATTTGCACTGCCGTTATTACTATCTACCTCTGAAGCAAGGAAAGGGCAAGAATTCCTCATTTTATTCATTGAATAAAGCTGCTTCAGAAGGTTTTTGTTGGAGCAGAAAACCCACAGACCAAAAGTAGCTTCTCCTCCAGGGCTTCAGCCCACTCATTTGTATCTGAGCAAGATATCAAGGAATCAGAGTAGGTCATATTCTTCCTTCCCTGACTACCTGCCAAAGAATTGCCTTGGGAGAAGAAGCTATAGTGCAGCGAGGCTTGGGTCCAGCCCGGTCTTCGTGGGTGGTATCTTAGGGAGCATGGCTAAGGCAGAGTTGGACACTGAGGATTGTGCATTCCACTGAAAGATGCTTGCTGTCCCTCTACAGTTTGGCTTTTAAAGGGGAGCCTTTGTGCAGGTAGATTATTTTTTTCTCTAAGAAGAATTTGAGCAGCTAAATAACAGCAGTACGGGCATAAGGGGCTTTGGTTTTTCATAATTTTAAGCGACTTATCCACTTAAATTTTCTAACTTTTTAAAGTATTGATATGTTATATTTTGTTTTAGTACCACCAGAGACGTACAACTCTGTGGGAAAAAAACCTCGCAGAAGATCAGTCTATCCCCTCACTCTTTCCTACCTTCTGTGCAAATGCGTTTCTTGGGAGTTTTTACATCGGGTCTTGGGAAACTGGTCTCAGGAGTTACAAAAAATGGAGGAGGGTGTCTTGCAGGGTGGGTCTCCAGGACTCTTAACCCCTCCTTAAATAGAGCAACTCTGCTTTTGTTTGCTCTCTATATCAGAGTTCTTAATATCTTTTCATTTGACAAAAGGCATCTGCTGCTAAGAAACGTTTGAAAACCACTGACTTTTTGTAGCCCTGCTGGCTCCATGGGTCAAAGGTCAGGCTTTTTTGTGTGTGGAAAATTGAACCACCAGGAATTCAGGTGACATCCAGGCCCCTATCCTTTCTCTGCATGTTAATAAGTGTGATGTATGTATTTAAGGCGTAATTGTTTACCCATGAGTGAGTCATGATATACAAATGTATATGCATCTGAGAGTGCAGTTTAAATAACCAAAAACCTAGGTAAATTCTTCATCATGAACTTCCCATGATGTTAATTTTGCATAAAAAATTCAACCCCTCCCATTGGCCCTCAAAAGGAAAGCTCCCCGTGCCCAGTCACAATTTCCTTTTTCTAGACAGGACGTTATTATTTTTGATCCTGTATCTTGTGTGTGGTGGAAGGGTACATATATGACTCACGTGGCTCCTACAATTTACAGAAACCCCAAAGGCTCTCCTCACCTTTTACTTTTCTATTGACAAAGAAGTGAAGGTAGCCACCTTGCTGGTTTTGCTTGAGGGGACCTCGTGTTTGATCTTCTGCTGTTGGGGAAGCTGAGCTGGAGATGCACAGAAAGCTGTGAAATTTGTTAATCTGTCAATGCCTGCTCTGTGCAGGGGGCCTGGGGCCTGGGGTTTCACAGTGAAATCAAAAGAAGCTAATCCTTCCCAGAAGAGCCCTTGTTTTAATGGGAAAGTGTCTGCCTGAAATGCCTCTGTTCCACATGGATAAAAGAGAAATCGGCTTTCCTCTGTAGGGCAAGGGAGAGAGAGAAGTTGATTTCTGTGTTCTGAGCCAAGATGGTTGGAAATCCTGTCTTTTCTCCTTATGGAGCAGCTTGTCTAGTGATTATCCTGGAGAATAGGTAGTTCAGCAGTGGTAGCGGTAAAATCCCTTCAGTGATAGAACTCATATGCTGGCTATTAGGGAGTGTGATGCAGAAACAAGGACAGATTCATAGTAAGCCATCGCAAGAGGTTTGTGTGTCTTTCCTGGGCTCTGTGAAGCCCTGCCTTATCCTCTCTTCGTGGCACAGGAGGTGGCCTTCAATATGATAAGGATTCATTTACTCATTGAATAAAAAACAGGCGATTATATTAAAAAACAGATATGATACTGACATATCTTCAAATATCTAAAATAAAGAGAAAAAACAGATCCATAATTAAGATACAAATAAAGTACTCTAGAGGTGTGGAGAAAGCAGAAAATTCGAAGGAGGAAAGGCCATCCCAACTCTGCTCAATCCTTCTCCACATCCACAACTTGACTAGTAAAAGTATGTAAATCTGTCTCCTACATAATACCACTTTCAACTCCTGGTAGTATTGTGCAGATGTAATCAGACGAGAAGCCCTCTCCGTAGCAAGGAATTCTGAGGCTGGAGCCATGGCATGTGCAAGAGTGGTTCCAGGATAATTCCAGGACTACAATGAAGCTGGTCTGTAGTTTGGAATCAAGATACTGTTAGCTTTTAAGAGTTCTGGATAGGAACGTAGAAAAATAGTATTGTTGTACTATTTTTTTGTTTGTTGGGAGATGTTCTAGAAGTATTAGCAATTAACAAGTGCTAGTAGCCAATCAACAGATATTGGTTGATCCCCTAGAAGTATGCCAGATGCAATGGAGCATGGCCGAGGTAGAAGACGTTGTCCCTGCTCTCAAGCAGTTGACAATTCTAGTAGCTAGAGGTCTGATGTGGGGAAAAGAACCCTGAATTTAAAGACCTGTGTTGTAATCAGGGATCTGCCACCTACCAACAAGGGAACACTGGGCACATCACTTGCACTCTCAGAGCACTAATTTCCTCATCTCTGTAGAAGAGAATCAGGCTACTTGCCCTGCCTAAATTGGAAGGTTGTTGTGAGGATCAAGGGACATAATAACGGCTTTGAAATGCTTTGCAAACTACAGAGCCCTATAAAATGCAAGAATTAAAAGACTAATCCACATGCAAAAGTCAGCCTCACTGTTTTGTGTATGCACATTCTCTTTTAAGGGTTTTTACAAGCCTATCACATAAAAGATTAGTCAATCTTTCCCCCAAACTCATTTTTTAATTATTCATGGATTCAACTCATGTATCAACATAGTGAGTGGTAAAATCTTCCCACATACTTTCCCTAGTGCTGGTTATAAAGAAGCAATAGCTTTTAATGATATATATGTAACTATAGATATTCTGGGGTTTCATTCTCTTTCAAGACTCTCGAGTAGCTTCTGTAGCATCTTTGTCCCCAGCTCACCTGGTTTTGATACTTCATGTAAGACCTGTTTTATGCACCAACATGGGAAGTAGAAAAGCCTCTATGGGGTGGCTACTGTGTCCCTAATAAATTGTTATCTTTCTGGAAGAAAAAAGCCCTGAGGCATAAATTAATAGAGTGTAATTATTCAAAGAAAAACTATTTGGCAATATTTTAAATGATGTTAATTTGGTGTTAATGGGAGAGATTTTGAATGTTAAATAAATAGCAATTTCCTCATTAGGGACACATTTACAACACAGGAGTTTAAAGGAAAATGAAAGAGTTGCAGAGACAATCTTCAAAAGAAATCCAATAAAGACATCTTCAGGTGAATATTCTTGAAGCGCTTTCGGAATCTTAAGTAAAATGCTTTCAACAGGCAGCACTAATGGAAGTTCTTTAAATAGCATGTAGCTGGGATGTGTCTCCAGTACATGTAGTGATTTTAGTGGCTTGATGTAAAAGTTACTGTTAATATTTGAAATACTTCCATGAATAAACACAATTAGTGATGTGATTGTGAAGTAATGATGTTTAGTTGGCCTTTGTGTTGAACATCTCATATGTCCCATCTCACATCCTCTGGCTCACATTTGCTCAGCCACTCCCTGTGCACAGAGGTGGCCTGATATCACCTTCCCCAGCTGTGCTGTGAACCTCTTGCTGTTTGTTCTGGGGCTGATTTGTCCCCAAGTAGGGTGCTCATGAGAGACCCCTTAGCCATTCTGGTGCAGATGCAAACCTTGAAGTGCAAAGTGTCAAGTGCCTTTGGGACAATCAGACCAATTGGGGTCAGGAGCCGGTGGATAAATAGTCCTCTCTTCTGGCATCAAGAGGGCAATTCTGAGCCTCATTCTCTGAGTCTTCATAGGTCCCCAGTGGGATTGAACCCAATTGCTCATAGTAATTACCAGTGCAGTAACACGCCCTGGGATGGCTTTCTCTCCCTCCTTGATTCTTCCTTCCTACTTCCGCCACTCCTGTTCCCTGGGATCATTTCTCAAAAACAAACAAATAGGCAAAAATCAAACAAATGCCTGCATAAAAACCCTTGTCTCAGTCTCTACTTTTGGGGGAAACCCTACTGAAGACAACCTTGAAAGACTCAAATTTATTGAGCCCCTACTATGTATCCAGTATTATAGAGTGAACTATGCAAGACAGGTAGAAAGAATCATCCTCATCCCCATATAAAATTCCTCAATCCAAAAACCCAATCCCATCCCTTCTAACTTCTCAGGGACCTGACTTTGTTGATCATCCTTCTTTCCTGTGTATCTTTAGTTTATTCATCCCTATTTCAGACTTTCCATCAGTTTTTAAATATTTTTAAATATCTACCATCCTGAAATTAAAACAAAACAAAACAATAAAACTTTCTTTGAACCCCATTCTCCTCTCTATAAATGTCCCATCTTTCATTCACAAGCACATTTCTTGAGAGCGGTCTATATTTATTATCCCATTTTCTCATTTCTTTCTTTCTTTAACCCACTTGAGACTGACTTCTGCCTCTGCCACTCCATTGAAATTACCTTTGCCAAGTTCATCAAGGATATCTTTGAATTATATCCCGACTACGCCTCTCAACAATTAACTTCGTTGACCTGTGTGCAGCATTTGAATCTCTTGACTGCTCCTTCTTTCTTGAAGCACTCTCTCCCCTTGGCTTCTTTGATAATGACAATCCAGCTTCTCCTCCCGCCTTTCCAGCATCTTCTTCTTACTCTCCTACACAGGTGCCTCTTCCTCTGACCACTTTTTAATATGGGTTTTTCTCAGAGCTCTTCCTAGGTTCCTTTTCTCTATTCACTTCCTACTCTCTTTGAGTGAGTCCATCCCATCCATTCTTACAGCACAGCATCAATTACCAGTTAGATGCTGATGATTCCCCAGTGTCTCCTGCTGAGACAGAGAGGCTCTAGGGAGGGGCTCTTTATTTACAGGATGCCCATCAATCCTTTAGGCTTGGTGATCTCTTCACTCCACTCAGAGCTTTGCTGTGCATGTCCCTAATATATTATTAAGACTTGTTTTTTCCCAAGAGGTCTGCTGAGGCCCCATAGAAGTTACAATACTTGTTGCTTACTAGGCCAAAATAGCAAGGAAGGTTTTCCCTTAATTTTAGAGAATTATCTTGTAAGTTGCTATGTATTATAACATAAATATTTGGCTTTCAAGTAGTATATGAATGGAATATGTCTCACTCAGGGATGTCAAATTATTTTCCTTTTGTGTATCACCTCTGAGTAATTGGTAATAGCTACGCAGAAGTCAGTGCTCTTGTGGTTCAGTAGGAGTGACTGCTATTGTTAATTAGTAGTGTCTCCATGGGTGTGAGAAAGAGGAATGGTGGCATTTGTGCTGTGCAGTGCATTTTACAGAAAGGGTGGCACTCATAGTGTTTAAATATCCAGGAGCCTCATATGGTTAGATGGAGCCTGTGAGTTCTGGTGTGGGGGCAGATATGTTGTCCAGGAACCACAAGCATTTCTATATTCAGCTCAAAGGATTGAGATCAGCTACACAACTCTCTCTCTTCTACCATTTGGAAATCTGCAATTTCCCTTTACCAAAACAGTGCTTCTTCAAAACGTTCTTTCCACCTAGCCACACTACCGATTTTTACCCACCAATCAGCAAACTGAAAGAATTGCTGTCATAGTTGGAAAAGAGCCTCATACTTATTTAGGGCCAAATTTATGTGCATTTTATTTTCTTTAATTCTACTTTAATCATCACAGAATCTCAGTGTGGTAGATATTATCTTCTTTGTTTTTCAATGGAGGAAACTGAATTCCAGAGAAGTTTAGAACAGTCACCCTTTGTCGTATATCTCAGTAAGTGGCAGGGTCAAGATATAATCTCAGGGCTGCCTGTGTTGGTAAAGGATGACAAAAGAGGACAATGATCTATTTTTCATTTCATTTTCCCACTCTGAAGATCTTCACATTAACACTGAATAACTGGTGTTCCCAGAAACTTTTCCAGGTGACTGTAAAAGTGAAATAGACAGATGTTGTCCTGGTCTTGGTAGATATAGGGGCAGGAAAGCCTCACTCCACTGCTTGTTCATTGGACTGTTTGTCCCTCACTCCACTGCTTGTTCTCTAGACTGTTTGTCAGGATCTGTTTCAATTTTGTTTCAGATCAGACGTTTTCTGCACCATTAACCAAAGAAGGACTTAATGAGATTCAGTACAATCTAATCACTCCTGTACCTCTGAGAGTTGTCCCTCGGATATACTTAGAGGATCATTCAAACACTCATCACTGGGGTGCCAAGAAGGGGGGAGGTGAGTGGCAGCGTGGTTAATCGTTTCGTTCCCCAGCTCCACCCTTCTCCTGCCTTCCCCGCTTGCCTGGTACCTCTTGCCATTTATTGTCCAATTACCATGCTGTTTTTCATGGCACGGCTTCCCTGGAGTCCCATTCCAGGGTGAAGAGGGGCTGTTGAATTGTGACCCAGCCAGGTCTCTCCATTGTCCTTCCCTTCAAAGTCCTAGTAAGTCCCCAACACCCCCTCTGCTAAGCCCAGTGCCCAGGAGGACCCCTTTTCTGGGGACTTCTCCTATTAAAGATAATTATATTGTTGCAAAAACAACAGTGCTTATAATGACAGCAGTTGGGCTGTTGACTGAGAAGTAGACTATTAAGTCCAGTTCTCTCCCCATTACCATTCTAACTAGGATCTATATCTATTTATTTCAGAGTTTCAGCTTTTAAAAATTTTAATTGCTCTGCCTTTAACTCCATAGCCAGCTAATGGGGTAAACAAACATTTTGGATTTCTGCAAGCAGCTTTGAAGAATCTAATTCTGAAAGCCCTCGTGGTCAGCCAGAATAAAGTCTTTTTGGAGTTTAATGGTGGAAGAGCTAGTGGCTAATCAATCAACTTGATTTGACTGAGCACATACTGTGTACCCAAGACTATTATAGCTTCTGAAGTATTGATTGATTGATTCACTCATTCATTCATTTAATAACCATTTACTGAGCACTTAGTATGCTCCTGTTACTGCTCTAAATGAAGGGGTGAGGAGGTAGGACGATATGGCCTGACTGTCTCCATGAGCAATACTCAAAAGCATTTAAGAAAGTGCTAGGCTCTTTCCCAGAGTGAAGGAGATCCATGAGACATGATATGATCAGGGATGCTTTCCTGGAGAAGGCCAGGCTCAAGCTCTCAAAGCAGAGAATTGACTTGAGGAGTCCAGCCTTAGGACCAGCCGGTGCTCCAAGGAAAAGAGACAACTTCAGTTGCAGGAGACAGTGTGCTGTGGGATGGGGTGGGCAGGTGGGGGCGTGCAGCATTCCTGGGTTTCAGTCTGGTCTCACCATTAACTCACTCTGTGACCTAGGCCATCATCTTTCCTCTCTAGAGCTCAGTTTCCTGATCGCAAAATGAAAGAATTGCATCAAAGGAGAGCTTTTAAACCATTTTTTATTGTTGTTGTTCTTAACATTGGGAACTGCTTTTCAGTCAACATTGTTCAAGGAATTCCGATATATTAAACAAATACAGGTGGAATGGATCTAGTTTAAAGAGGGTGAGGAGCTGTTATCAGCTCCCCCACTCCCAGCCTCTTCTTCACTCCTTTGTGGACACCCCCAAGACATCACGATAGAACTCTAGAACTTTATAGAACCCAGTGGGCTATGACTCCAGAAGTTTCCTTCTAACACTAAAATCCCACAAGTCGGCGCACTCTATGGGACACTCCATTTAGTTGGACACAGAAAGGGAATTATTATTGAGAAGTATTTCTCAGCTCATTTATCCAAAATCAGAATCAAAAGAAAAAAATATATTTAGGATGTAGCCAATTCCTCGCTGAGTCATTGTTTCCTTCCTTTCTTTCACTTACATCTACCGATGGCACAGTATGGAGATAATGCAATAGATCAAAAATTAAGAAGCAGAGTGTAAATAAGAAAGGTATGATCCCTGGAGATCATGCAGTGTATAGGAAATAAATATACAAATAAGAAAGACACAATCCCTACCATAGGAGGGTTTATAGTCTAATGAGAGAGACAAATAATCCATAAGCAAAGCCATAAATAAGAAAAATAATTGCATACAGTGATAAATCTAAGAAGAAATAAATGTAATGTGAGACCCAATAATAGCAAGGAGGGCACTTCATTCATTCATTCATTCTGTTAGTCCCTCAACAAATATGTCTGGAGTTACTACTATTCACAAAACATGGGGCCGCACTTTGTAGATTTTATAGTGAACAAGAAAAACCCCAATCCTTTTCTCGTGAGAGCTTACAATTGAGATGGATTCTCATCTCTGATAGTTATTAGGAAGCAAAAATAAAATACTATAAAAGCATAAATTAAGAGAAAATTGTGTGTGTGTGTATAAAATATGTCAAAAAGATTTTGCTTTTGACACTGCAACATATGAAGTGATTTCATGACAGGTGGATCCACGGACACTCTTTCTTCCCCCTTCCTAAACCGAGAGTCAGAAGGTCTGAACAGAAATCAATTCCTGCAATTTATTTTTAACTTCTTTCTCCTTAGCCAGGATTGATTTTTGTCTTTGTGATCAATGGTGCAGAGAATAGCTCCATGGCCCAAGCAGCTGTTCAAGCGCTTGGTCTGGTTGGCCTCACATCTATCGAACAGAACATTAGAAGCTGATTATGAAAGTAACAGAATGAAGATGTTTAAAGGATGGGCCTGATTACCCCTGCCTTCCCAGTGAAGGCCTGCAGGGAGGGGCTGCTCTAGGCAAGAATTACCTGGAGGAGAACCACAGGACAGGCAAGGTGGCAGGACACACCAGTCCCCAGAGGGGCAGAGCCTCGCATGGTGAAGCAGGAAAGGAGGGAGGCATTGGGGATTAGCTTCTTGTTTGCCAACCGGACTGCCTCCCCCCTTCCCTTTTAGCTCTCTCTTTTTCTTCCTATTACTATTTCATCTTTACTATATCAACCGCTATTAGATTTGGAACTGCAAGCAAAATATCTGTTGCAGAGAAGAAAAAGAAAAAAGAAATTGATTGGCTTTTTCCTCTCTATGCTTCTTGGGCTTTAAAATTGTCTGATTCTTATATCTACATTCTCTCCTCCTCCCGTCTTGTTTTCTTCTAATCCAGCTCCTGTGTGTGATGGGAGCATGAAATTAGCCACTTAACCCCTCTCCTTCTGGCCTTCTAACTTCTCGAGGCCAGGCAACATTGCTTCCCCTTTCTTCTTGGAAAAATGTTTTCAGAAAGGATGCACACCTTTTAATAATCCACAGTGGTAATTCCACAAACGCAATTAGAGTGGAGAGTCTGTCGTACCAAAGGCCTTCTGTCCTATTCTCCGGAATAAACGCCTGCAGTTTTACTGCCTGCCCCTGGTGACAATTGCTTCCAGATTGCAGTATGGAGAAATAATCAAATTGCTCTTAATACGATTATGTTTATTATTTCCTTGTGCTGTGTAATTGCTTCTGTGTGTGTGGGAGGGAAGGCGTGGAAGTGGTGGCTTCCTTACTTCCTCTGAAATAGCTGGAAGGAGTCCTTGTGAATTTGATTTAACGTGACTCTTCTGTATAAGAAACACTGTAGTTCTCAACATTTTCTTGTTTAAGATTTGTTCTCAGCCTTCTTCCACGATTTTTACCTCCTGGCTGATTTTCTTATTGAATAATCTATAATTTTTCAAGAATCAACTATATATAATAGTAACAGCTAACACTTATTGAGTGGCGAGAGTGAGCTTGGGTTTTGTATTAATGCATTTAACTGTTATGACGTCCTATGAGTTAAGTCCTATGTTTACCTCCATTTCACAGAAGAGGTGCAGAGAGGTTAAGTCATTTTTTTCAAGATCACACAGGCAAAGATTTGACCCAGGCAATCTGACACCAGAGCCTTCTTTCTCAACCACAGCACTTGTTCTGCTCTTTAAATGAGAAAGAGTCACAACCTACACTTTCTTATTTGTTTCAGGCAAATTGGGTCAAGAACTGTATAAGAGGCAGTAGAAAGCTTTAAACTTTAAACAGGTGCAGAAAGCTTTAAAACAAAATACCTGCTTCCAAGATGTTTGTGGAGTCATTGAATGACCTCAAAAGAAACTGGCAGCGAGGAATCTTAGGATATAGGAGTTGAAGAAGACCTTCCCACTGAGGAAACTGGGACCCAGGAAGTGAGGGAATGAGGAACATGGGCCATGTGACATTTTTGAGTCCCTACTTTGTGTCAGGCACGTACTGGGCCTCGTGTTGTGATTGTGCCTATCCGTTTTAAGATGAAACTGAGGTCTGGAAGCTAAGTGCTTTTCCCAAAGACCCATAGTAGCCTGTAGGGGCAGGGGAGGATTGGAATCCACGTCTAGGCTTTCGTTCCAGGGCTCTTTGTTAATTTTCATGACAAAGAACTAAATAAGTAATCCAAAAGGTACAGAAAGATAAAATTCCTGGTAACCTAGCTATAACTAACTCTTGGGCATTTCTTGAAGCAGAACTACTTTCCTGATATGAACCACCTCTGCAAAGGTAAACAAATAAAATTATAATAAGAGTGTTGAGCAGTTAGTGTAGACGTTTTATTGAAAATGTCAAGCAAAAATGAAGCAGAGTGTTTATGTCAGATACTGCACAGCAAAAACACTTGATAAAACCTACACATGCCCACTATTTCTTGCCATTCCCTCAAAGCACCTCTTCCGCAACCAACAACCACTGACTCACCCTCTTGGATCCTCTTCCTGCAACCTCTCCAGCATTGCTGGTGGTCTTTTTCTTCTTTCAAGATCCATCCCCACCTTATCCCCACCTTTTCTCTCCAGCTCTGCCTTTGTTATGTAGAACAATTCAGCCATATCCTGGTTTCTCTGGATCCATCCTCAAATCCATCATCCAGTGCAGCAAACAGAATGTTTTTCGGTGTTGAGAACCCAGTCTTCTCCTAAGGCAGTGGGAGGGGAAATAACAGCTGTTTATATACTGTATATTACAAGGTATGTGTGGGAGTGGGTATGTGTGTGCACGCACAAGTACATGTGTGTATGCATGTCACACTGTGGAGGGTGATATAGGAGAGTGGTTATGCGTACATCTCTGGAGTTAGACAAACACGAGCTTAAAGCCCTCTGCTGGCTTCTGTCACTCTGCCATCTTTAGTCATTGGTCATCTGTAAAATGGAGATACAATGGGTGTGGTCTCCACAGTTCCCAGCCCTGATTTTATTGTAATTGTAGAAGGAGCATGAGAATAAATTGAGTAAACTGTTGTGGTTTTGAGGAGGGAATTTCTCTGTTTTACGGCACCTAGCCTTTACACTGCTCAGGGTATACCATGGCATTATCACTGGTGTTATATTGTCATTTGTACGTATATATTAGTTTTGTTTTTTTACAAAGAAATGATGAGCTACATGAGGTCACAGCCCTGTGACTTCCATGACATCTGACACAACCTAGGCACAAAAGTGCTGAATAAGTACGTGCTGATTGATTGATCAATGTAATACGTAATAGAATTGGGGCCGGTATCCATAGTGAGATGCCTAGACATGATTAACGTTCCAGGAATGATGTGAATTTGGCCAGACCCTTAATTAATGTGTGGATTCAGCAGTGGGTGGGGAAGAACATGTTGTAATCTGCTTCCCTGATTCCCACAGGAAAGCACACTCTCTTATCGCCCTGATTTTCCATGTTGTGGTGTTGCCAACCACTCAAAACAGTATTTGATGTAAAATCACAACCCACTTGTACAAATCCAAGCAATTATCTCCACTTTGTGTTTTTCTGATCTTAACTCAGCGAACACAAACTGAAGCATCCTGGCAACATGAAAAGAGCCTGTGGTTTCAAGTCAGGAGTTCGAGGTTGACTCTGAGCCTCACTTCTTAGTAACAAAGTGACCTAAAGTGGCCTATCTGGGTGTGAGACCCCTTGATTCTAAAGTGTGGATGTAATTAGACCTCATTCACAGGGTTGTGCTCCAACCATGTGAGATTCGGTCCAATAATGAAAACTAATGACGTAAAGTAGAGCACTGTACAAAGATTGGTTGTTATGACATGGGGGCTGGGTACTAAGAGAGATTTAAATAGGAACAAGGCACTGTGTGTACCCTCAAAGATATTACAATATAACAAGAGACCTAAGATGTACCCACCCTCCAGTAATTCAGGTCAGCAGCTAGTAAGTGCAACATGAGGGCCACAGACAAAGAGCCCTGGAATCAGAGGAAGAAAATATGAATTCCAACTGGGAAATTGGGGTGTGGGAGGCTTCATTAAGAAGGTAGCTTCTGACATAAGCCACTGTGAAATTCATTGATGCTGGATCCTTCTAGTGATCTAGGTCAGGAGGAATCCCTCAGGTAACTGGTGCTAAACTAGCCATTCTTTGAAAAGGCTCTAGAGTAGACACTTTAGGCTCATTTAGGGTTGCACAGTGTAGTGGCCATTGTCAGGATTTAGAGACCCAAGTTCAAATCCTGTCTTTACCACTTTGGAGCTGTGTGAGTTTATGTATGTCAGTTAACTTAGTAAAGTGGGGCTGCATGGTAGCTCCTCCACTCGGTCATTGTGCGTGACAGGAGACAGTGCATACAAAGTGGTGAGCACAGAGCTTGACTCTCCAACAGTAATGCTTCTGCTGTTGGAGGACAGGAGAGGCGTGACCAGGGAGTGCAATGGGGAAGCTCCAAGAAGTAGCTCTTGGCATTTCACAGATATTCATGGCTGTCTTGGGGTGGTGGCAGTGTTTTCTGAGAAACTGATTGACAGATGGTTTAAATCCATCCACTGCTGTCCCAGAATTCACTCATGAGGTGTGCAGATCCCATGTTGGCAAAGTTTGCTGTTCTGTCTAGCTATCCACGTGTAGCTCTAAGGCCGTTTGGAAATCCCATGTGCCAAAGAAGAATCCCTGCTTCTCTAGAAAATTAATGATCTTGTTTGCTTTGCTCTTTTAGGATATTTAAATTTTCTTGAACATACCAAAAATATCAATCGTTCTCTAAGCAGCTAATTCACCTGCCATTCATCCCATGTGGCTGAAGACACTTCTGTTCCATAGCTCTGCCCATCCGTTTCCTGCTGCTCTTCTCATAGTCCTCATCGCCTCTAGCCTTTCAGTCTGTGGGTAGCTGTAGCCTCACAGCCAGATTTCAATGCCCCACACAATCAATAGGGTGGGCACATGTGGATCATCAGCTTGATTTCTGTCTTATGATTGCTCTAAAGGAGCGTCATAAGACTGGGTGGCTTATAAACAACAGAAATTTATTTCTCACAGTTCTGGAGGCTGGGAAGTCCAAGATTAAGGCACTGGCAGATTTGGTGTCTGGTGAGGGCTCACTTCCTGGTTCATAGACAGCCATCTTGTCTCTGTGTCCTCACTTGGTAGAAAGAGTGGGAGAGCTCTGTGGGGTCTCTTCTGTAAGAGCACTAATCCCATGTAGAACCCTCGTGACCTAATCACTCCCAAAGGCCTCACCTCCAAATACCATCACATTACGCATTACGTTTCCACATATGCATTTGGAAGGGAGACAGGCATTCAGTCTACAGCAGTTTGTACGTTAAAATACCTCTAAAATCTTCGAATGCCTGGGTACATACCGCAGGTCCATCATAACATCCTAATCATTATATTTGTGGAACACTTTGCAGTTACATGAAAGTATTTTATTATCTTATTTCATTTACTTCTCTGTAAGAGAATGGTAATTATTATTTGTTCCATTTTTGTAGAAAAATAACCCTGAAACTCCAAGAGATTAGTTACCATGCCTTTAAAATTGTACGTCTGGTAAATGATTGAGCTGAAACTAGAGTCACAGATGTTACAGATACCAGGACCTTACAACCTTCTTTCCTCCTCTCCTTTCCCAGCATTTTATTTTTATTTTCTGAAATTCTGGGGTATTATAGAAAAGCAGAGGCCAGTGTGTGACTAGGGAAGATTTCATTCAATTAATTGACCTCATACTATCCACCTGTATAAAGGAAATAGGCTATGTGATATCCTGAGTCAAAGAGAAAATCTTATATAAGTGTGGAGAGACAATACAAACCAGACTCCTTATATATAATATCTTCTCTAGCCCCTTCCAATTCTATCTTTTACAAAACCGTATTAAACTCATGATCCACAAGGGGCAGGGCCATTTTTGAAGAGGGAGAGAGGAGGTGTTTAGATAGTAAGTTTTAACATTTCTCTTTAGGGTTTGCATGGCTAGTGTTTTCTTTTTTTGCGAAGCTCTGCCATCCTGATCTAGAACACTTAAAGTAGATTATTTAGGTTTTATCTTTTCATCTATTATTATATTAATTGGGAGTATCCAGATGCTCCCAAATTTTGTACTCCAGGATAACATTTCAAATCTATATCTGTTCCTTTTATTTATAACCTTATTATCTTTACCTTTTCAACTCCCCAAAATACTAGGAGAGGAAAAACAAAGAACTTCCATTTTTAAGGGTCAGGTGGGCATCCCAAGAACTTCTTCCCCTCCCTCTAAACCATGAAAGCCAGAGCACGAAGGTAAGGCTTGCAGCCATTGAGGATCAAATCTCTGGCACAAAACATGTTGGCTTTGTGGTCTCTATAGGTGGTCTTCTCCGCAAAGTCATCCTTGCTGAGGGCAACAAGAAGAATTTCAGTCCCCTACCCCCAGCCACTTCTGACTAGGTAGCCCATGTGGCTACTCCAGCACTTCCTGAAGCCTCCAGTTTGCATGTATAAACTGTCACCATGGTCAGTCGCCATAGGCCTCCAAGATGTTAGACTGGTGCAGGGATCTGTGCCTCTAGTTCAGAAGGGACAGATACAATGCGCTGAGTAATTACATTATGCCAGGTTCAGAGCTAAAGCTCTTTACATGCTTTATTGTGTTTAATCCTCATGATAATATGTCAATAGGTAGTAGTAATATCTCTGTTTTCCAGAAGAAGAAATTAGGAAGGTTAAGTTACCTGTCCAAGGTCACCAAACCAGCAAGTGTTAGAAGCAGGATTCAAACAAAGGTCTGAGATTCCGACCAAGGTGCTACAATGCTTAAAAATCAGAGAAAGCGTCCTCTTTGAAAATATGTAATTAGAAACTTATCAGATCTAGGCCCTTTATTGTATTTGAAAAAATAGACTCAGAGAGTTAGGCATACTGATTCTTCTTCTAGTGCTGTGTGTGGTCTAGACACAAAGTCTTTGTCCCATCCTTTTCTAACTCACCACCTTTTCTCTGCCTTACTAACATTTCCAATAGACAGAGAAGCCTCCAAGAAGGTTCTTGGGAGGGCTGGTGAAGGTGGCAGATGATTTGTCAGTATTTTTTGGCCAATGAGTTTGCTGGAAACCTCAGTACACATCTTTCCTCCAACAACTCCCCTACACACACGCACACACACTGCACACACACAAAAAGAGAGAGCAATATTGGCTTCAGTGTCAACTATCTTATCCCAAATCTATTCTTGGTGAAGCTATTTCGGAGCAATTATGTTAGGGACCCAATAAAACATTTTATGTGCAAAACTGTTTCAAAGGAGGTTCAGCCTCAGTGCAAGTATTGTGTTAGATATTAGACCAACTCCTTCTAGAAACAGGTAGATAAAATTGCATATTACATTAATATCACAGAACCTTCAGGACATAAAATGAGCAAGCACCAGTTCGACAAACACTAAATTCAACATCGAACAGTCTAGCAGAGGAGATGGCTTGCTGATAGAGTGTCTTGTTCCAAATGCTGCACCACAGATTTGATTCAGATATGTAGTGTGATACCTTAGCAAACTACTTTTGGAAAATGAGCTCAAGATGGCAGAGGTGACATAACCTGCCATGCAGAAGTCCCCGGGGCCATCCTGACAGCAACATCCTGATGAGACCCATGGCTATTTGTTGACTCTTGTGGCCCAGTAGTCAGAAGCATATTTCTTTGTTCTTGAAAAAGTAATGAGATCTTTGAAGGAATTATGTAGGTGGAGAGGGAGAAAAAAGCCTAACAACATCAAGATTTATTTTAAATAATCTGAATAGAATTAATGAGCAAAGAAATTGGAAAAGTTAATTGTGCATCATAACAACTCGGCTGTTCTCTTTCATTTCTTTGAGGAGGAGGAAACAATGCAGAGGCCATGTGAGAAATAACTAGCTGTGCCTATACAGGTGGTCATTTCTCTTGGCTTAGACAGAGTATTCACATCGTCTTGGACCCAGCAAGGTCCTCTAGCTGGAAAAGCTTCTAAATGTCATTTCCTATTAAGGCAACAGCTCTTGTGTAAGCCAAATTTATTTCCATTATGGTCTCTCTTATTCACAAATTCCAATAGCAGCACCATTCACTTCAACAACAATAGGGCATTGATTTCTCAGGGCTGGGAAATTGATATGAACTCTCACATAGAAAGATCTGCCTCATTGGTGGGCATCTTACCTGGGAGACTGGAGGCTGAGTGACATGAGATTTCCTTTCCACAGAGAGGTTTGGAAACCTCACATAGCCTGAGAGACCAGTGCAAGCTTTGCAGTCAGATAAATTTGGGTTCAAATTCCACCTCCACTATTTACTTGCTGTGTGTCTTTGAGTGTGTTGTATAACTTCCCTATGCCTCAATTTCTCACCTGAACATAAAATAGAAGGCCAGTATGTACAGAAGAAGAGTGTTTGGCATATAATAAATACTCAAAAAAGGTATGTGATTAATATTTTTACTTTGTAGGGTACCAATAATGTTATTAAGAATAGTAATGTTAATAGTAACAATTATTGTTGTGGATATTAAATAATATCATGAATGTAAAGCACTCATCATATAATAGATACTTGAAAATGTTAATTTATGCTTCTCTTCTCAGATTACTTATGCCCACTTACGAATTCTAGAAGCATTACAAGTTTTCTTCTACGAATGGCAGAAACAGGCTCAACATGAGTCAAGGCCACTTAGTTCCATTTTGGGGAAAGATTTCTCTCTCTCCTCCAGGGAAAGCCATTATCCAGAACTAAGGAGAAATGCAAAGATAAAGGATATATGTCAGGTTAGACTTGGTTACGGCAGGAGTGGGAACAAGTCAGAAGAGACAGATGTGTTTAATGGCCAGTGCTTTTGTCCAAAGGAATCGTTTTCACTGGCTAGGAGCCCAATTAAACCTGTAAAATGGAAATCCAGAAAATCAGATTAACGAGCCAGTCATTAGTGAGGAAAAGATCCAGGTAATTCTGTGTTTAGCATGACGGATGGGCCCAGAGCAAATAATTGGATGACATTCATCAAATGTAAAATAAAAGGTGTCACTGGAAGGGAACGTGGTAATAATCTCGGGGATTTACAATGGCAGCAGATTTGCTTGTAAGGAAGAGAAAAGTTCATCAAAAGAGATTAATAGTCACTAAACTTTATTCCTTCCTTGTGTGGTTACCAGAGAACCACGCAAATAATAACAGAGAGGCAGCAAATGCACTAGCCTGGTATCATCCTGACACTGTGAGGATTCTGCTCCTGAGGGGGAGTGCTGGAGCTTCTAGTCAGAGATAAGTTCCTGTGACCATCCAGGGACTGGGCAGGAATGGAGAATTCTTCTCTACATCCATGGTTTAGTCTAAACAATGGAGGAAATCAAACTCAAAGTCTTTCTGGTTAAGCAGATTAATCACAATTCATTATTCAGTGGGTCAATAAGTATTGACCCCCTGCTCTGTGCCTGACATTTTGGGGTCATGCTCTTTCCTAGTTAAGGGCTCGGGCGTAGGCTGGAGTCTTACACTGGCTGTGACGATGAAAGGCCGTGTGATGGTGGGCAAGTTCGTTGACCTTTCTCAGCCTCAATTTCCTGACCTGTAAAGTAGACGTACCCTATATATATAGGGTAATATAATTAATTAATTATTTTAATTGATTAATTAATATAATTAATTAATTATATGGTAAATATATATAGTAATATATAATTATATGGTAATATATGTAGTATATATATATCATTAGAATGAAATGAGGCATGGCATAAACTGTTTATTGTAGCATCTTCTATGTAATAAGCTTTCACTGCATGGTAATTATTATTACTCTTGTTTTTATCACCTCTTCTCTTCTATGAAGACATCATTTTTAAGATGCAGCATCAATGCCATAACAGATTTTCTGGGAATGCGAAGAAACATAAACATATATACACATGCCAATTACAGAGATTTTTAAATGTTTTATAAAAAGATAGTCGAATCAAGGAAATATATTGTATTGTTTTTACAGTGAGATGAGTAAGATGAATGGAGGACTCGTCTTAGTCGCAGGAGGAAGAGAACAACAGGTTTAGAGCCAAACTTCACTAGATTCAAATTTGTCTTACCTTGGGCAAGTCACTCAGTGCCTTATAGCCTCTGTAGGGTTGTCACGAGGATTAAACTAGATAATTTATATAAGGGCTACATGCAGTTCTGGATCATGGTAGATGAACTCAATCAATGACAGCGTTATCATTATTTTCATTATCATGTATCAATTAATCACCTGCCACAAGACCAACACTGCCTAGGAATCAGGAGGTTACAACCTTCTAGTAAGACATGCAAGGGTAATTATAGGAATATGTGTGCCACAAGAGTAAATGTTGGAAGTGCTGTGGAAATGGAAAGAACAGAGTTCAGGAGTTGAGAGGAAGGAGAAATTATAATGAATTGGGGTCATCCAAAACTGTGTCATGAATTCATGGGTCTTACACTGAGGTGTAAAGCATCAGTTGGATTTCATCGGGTACAGAAAGGAGCACAGCCAGGATGAAGGCAGAGCAGCAGAAGCCAGCTCGATATCTCTGGGAGATACTATGTTATCAGAGGTACTCAGAGAACCTCTGGGCTCCTAGGGCTTCAAGCAGTTCTTTAATAGTTTGGATCATTCCATCGTGTATGTGAAGTATAATTTCCATCTTCATGATTTACTGAAGCACAAACTCTTCCAAGTGAGTTTGTGAGAGAGAGAGTCTGTGCTTGTGCAGGGCTATAATGGGCATGGCTGGGCTGAGTTGCCGGGTTGCTGAAGCCAGTCATCCTGTCAAGGGGACCACTCTGTTCTCTTTTGGCGCCTCAGTGATTAGAAACCCCAAGGGGCCCATCCTTGCTCTGTGTTGCTGTCATTTTGTTCCCTATGGAGGTGACTGGGGTCTCTGGGGAGAAATTTCTTTTAATTGCTGAGCTCTGGCCCGCATTCAGTGATGGGACTAGCCTTCTTTGATGCTAGTCTTCTTCTACAAGGTAAGTTTGGTGAGGTTCTGGGTGTCTTGTAGAGAGCTTGTTTCTAAGCATATGATAGGTGATCAGAGGACGTATATTGGGGTCTCCTTTGAGGGTGATGAAAATGTTTTAGAGCTAGGTAGAAGTGGTGGTTGCACAACATTGTGAATGTGCTAAATGCCACTGAGTTGTACACTTTAAAATGGTTAATTTTATGTTATATGAATTTTACCTCAATTAAAAAAAAACTTTATCATCATTGTAAACACAAAACTCAGGAAAGTAGCTACAATGTGGGAGGAAGGTGGGGGCTGGGACAGGTGAAAAGCATAGAGGCACAGAGGTATATGTTGTTTGTCTTTAACATCCTAGTTCTGTGCTGCTCAAAGTGTGGTCCCCAGACCAGCAGCATCAACATCGTCTGAAACTCGTTAGAAAAGAAAATTCTTGGACCTGCCCCAGATCTATTGAATCAGAGACTCTTCAGGTGGGGCCCAGCAGTCTGAGTTTTAACAAGCTTTCTAGGTGATTCTGATGCATGCTCAAGTTGAAAAACTACCAATCTAATTCATGGGTTGGCAGGGATATTTGCATGTGTTGGTTTTATAATTAAAAATAAAACCAAATTAAACAAACAAGTAAATAAATAAGATCATGCAAGAACTAATAAGGACTGTTTCGAACCAAGGATTTAGAACCCTTGCTTTAGAACCAAGGATTATATTTTAATGTGGTCCTATACCGTTGAGATTCATTTAAAAAAGAAGAAAAAAACCCTTCTCAGCAACTCATTGATCTTAATATGTCAACACCCTACCTTTAAGCCAATGTGGAGCAATATAGATCCAGGTCAGATGTCTTATCAAAAAAAAAAAAAGTCCTGAAATACAAGACAAGAACGATTCTAATTAGAAAATAGAGATGTAAGGATAGCGCTGAACACGAGGGAGAAAACCAGTCTCTCCTGTTGATTCACAGCCTAAGTCTTTGCACCAAGTTTTTTCCAAGGTTCTGCCTTCTTGCTGATTCTAACATCTGTTCTACTTGGCAGCTTTTGGTGCCTGCTTTGTGGGCTTCCAATCTGTGCAGAGCAAGGGGGAGCCATGGGAGATGCCGTCTCTCAGAGGGAGGAGAGATGGGTGGCTTTCAATAGAGATGTGACACCCCTCCTGCTCCCAGCAGCCGCTGTGGATGGGCGCCAGGTTTGGACCAGAGTTGGGGGACTGGCCTGTCTCCAGCAAGTGCTTGAAACTTAGTGAGAACAGAGCTTATGCCTCCAGTAACTGCCTCCTCAGTACAGCAGCCTGGTTGCTATTGTCCTCCTGCTATTTTCTCTGAACAGGCTATGTTATCTTCTCTTGTGAATATTAATTTCCCCTGAATTAGGATAATTGGGCCGAGAGCAGCCATCTGCAGAGCTGTGCCATGTTGGCAGGACTTCTCAGCAAGCCCGGGCCAGAGGATCGTTTCTTGGAGTGGTTTCCACATTCCCCTAAGAATCCATCCTTTCCCAAGTGAGGTTATAGAGCCTGACTACCGCAGCCATGAGAGAGCAGAGCTGGGACTCAAACCTAGGATTTCCAACTTTCAAATCTAGAGTTCTTTCTCTGACCTTTGATGCCTTTAAGTAATTTGCACATGGAAAAAGTCAATAAATATCTCCTAAATGCATGGATTTGTAAATATGAAGGAAAAACATTGTGCCAAGATCAGAAGTGAATTTCAAAGTAATAAGAGCTTTGAGCAATAGCAATTATTCAGATCCAGAAAAATAATTCCTTTGACACTCATGTCATGGTTGCAATGGATTAGAAACTGCTAAAAAAAAAAAAATAACTAAAGAATAAATAGATCATGAGTACAACCAAATTGATAGCTTCTCTGTTTTCAGCTGAAAATATTTATTAGGTGTGTCCCATATGCAGAGCACAGTGACCAAATACAGAGTCTCTGCTCTCATGCAAAGTGCCAGCCATTGGGAAAGACTGTTGTAATTGCCCATTTATTGTCTAAACACTATAACATGGGAGCCACTCAGGGTGCTGTGGGACTGGAGGCTCAAAGCAAGCAAGGGATATTCTCTAAAAGGTTGTCACAAACCTGTCATGGCTGTTGATAAAGAGGCTAATATTTTGCATCTTTGCCGTGATCCATGGCTCCATGTGACCTCTTTGTGTTTGCCCCATGATCCAGGTAACAACTGCTGGAAGAGCCAGCTACTACGTGTCCTACAGACGAGAGGCCTTCGCTCAGATAAAGCTTCCCAAGTACTCACTGCCAAAGGTACGCACCCCCTGCTGTCCTGGGTCCTGCCAGACAACACGGCAGGGAGAGGCTGCGTTGTTGGGCTGCAGGGGATTTGATCTCTGCCTAGGAGACAGCTGGCATTCAGTCTGACTTACCACGGTGGGGTTTGGCCTGGATTCTGTATTCCCATCTCAGCAGGGTACGCAGGCAAGAGCTTTGATTTCCTGTGACTCAAACAGCTGGTATAACCTCCGGTTATTTCCCAGGAGTAGTAGTGAAAGGAGCGCTAGCATTGCAATCTTTTCTGAGTGCCCCTCCCTTTTACAAGGGCCTTACTGCCAAACAGAGAGCCAGGCTCAGAATGGCCCAGGCCAGAGCACAGGTGCTGTATGTCTGTATGCATAAAGGTGCATAGGTGACTCTCGTGGTTTTCTTGCTTCTCTTTACATTTTAAGGCTAAATATAAATGCATTGCCTATCCTTCCACTCCCTTCTGCCACTATGAGTAATTAAACAGGAATAATTCACCATAATGTTAATATCAAATGATTGCATTTTAACTTCTCTATTGGAACATCAGAAAACTTACTCTGGGGACCTCATCCCTTGTGAACATTGGCTTCTGGGAAGAGATGAATCTTAGAACCTCATTGTGAACATGGACAGGATATAATTGTATCACCTAATGAGGCTACAGAGAAGCAAAGTCTCAGGTTGGATGCATATCAAATGTCATGTTACGAAGACTTGGGTCTGTAAGCTGGTGCTAGGAAACATACTGTGAAAAGCTAAATGAGTACAGAGGTAGGAGGGACTATGGGATAAGAAGGTGGATAATTGTCTACCCCTAGTCACTTTTATTCATTTAGCTATTCATGTATGCATGTATGCATCCATTCGTTCATTTGTTCTTTCTTTCATTCATCCACTGAGCTATTCTTTCTTCTATTTAAGTTTTTACTCTGTGCCAGACACTGAACTAAGCTCTATGGATAAAGTAGTGAATAAGACACCAACAGTCCCTGCTTCATGGAGCTTGTATTCTGGTAGAGAAGAGAGACATTGAACAAGCAATGGTAGATGTAGGGAGTTTTATAGGTATAGAAGTTCAAGGGCTATTGCAGCATGATGGTTGGAACTAACAAAATATGAGAGTGAGGGCAGGTTTCCTAAAGAAAGTGATGTTTAAGCTGATACAAGAGGAATAAGGAGTTAACTCTGCAAAGGAGGGTCGGGGAAGCCAGTAGAAAATAAATGCACAGACCCTATTTTAAGAGAGAGTCTGGTTCATTCAACAAACTAAAAAAAAACATTTTGAGAGACTGGCTTGCAGAGAGAGAGGTGGAGAGGCTGATGAGATGGACAGGGACTGTGTTAAGTAGCCTCAGGGGCCATGGGAATCAATTTCTCATTTTCTCTACCCTCTTGGCGATTGGCTTTTGTAGGACCATTTTATAGTATTGTGGTTGCAGGATGTACCCATCAAATATTCTAAACTCAAGCCTGAAAGAAGAGTTCCTGCTTGAAGAATGTGAGGAAGGAGAAATTCATAATCGTGCTCTCTCTTAAGGAGAATGACCCCTCACAGTAATCTGATGATCTCCACGTATTGACCCAGGAGAAGAGTTTCTGGAACTTTCCAAACCATCTCCCCAATGCAGGACCCATTTTGTCTCTGTATGTGTGCATATTTTATGTATTTTTAACCTTCTCAGGAAAACAAACAGTTCGCTCCCCTGGGCAGTAGCTGCAGGTGGGGACAAATGAAGCCTGGAATTGATCACAACCCTAGAACACTCTGTTAATGATTAGCAACCCAATGGCAACTTATTGTGGGGGAGTACCGTCTGTGCGGCCCCTTTTATAGAACTTCATCCAGAGCAGCTTCTCATTAATATGAGGGCTGCTGTGAAAATAGCTGGATGGTTATCGATCCCCTTTATTAGTCAGCGTTGGCCCAGATTTTCATAGCCTAGGCTGAGGAGGTGAGGACAGAGCTGGTGGAGGGAGATTGGTTCTTTTCATTGTTTAAAAATGGAAATGGCTTTTAAGCAAGTTGTTGCTGTTCCACGTGGTGCTGCGGCTGCTGCTGCTGGGCATCTTGCTTAAAAACAAAAACACGGAAAAGCTCCCTCTCCTCGTTGCCCTCACACCTCTACTCTCAGCCTGTCTGTTCAGAACACACTCTCCTGGGGCACTCCGTGGCTTTGGAGTGTTTTTCAGAGTATGAAATGAATGCCATTAATAATGAACAATATTATTAGGAGCAGCAATCTTGTGCTGAGTGCTCCATAACCCAGTCCCTGGGCATCGGGCTGGCACCGTCAGTCCAATAGCCATGAATAGCGCACACCAGGAGAGGGCGCGGAGACAGATGACAGGGAGCCAGGGTAGCCGAGGGAAAAGATGATGGAGCTGATGAGCAGAAACCCTGAGCTTTTGTCCCAGCTCTGCCGCTTACTTATCAATGAGCCCAGGTCTTCTCATCTGTGAAATGGGCATCATGGTACTATTTGACAGATCTGTGAGGATTCAACAAATGGCTCACTATTGGTCAAGTGTAAAGAGCTGGACCAGTCTAAGGAATGATTATGATCCAGAGGGAAATACTCCTGCCTGGCGAGGAGCTCTGTGCTCCTGGGAGGCTCACACCCCAGCCTGACCTGGGACTTAGTGTGCCTGAGGCCCTCCCTTTACCACTGTGAGTCTGAGAGACCGTCTTTTGTCTTGTAGACTCTGGATTTATTCCTAACTTGCTACTCTAATAGTCATTTTGATAAGAGAAAAATTTCTGGTTTTTATTTATTTGTTTCTATCTGAGACTCAGTTTGGTAGTGACAGTGGGGAACTTTACCTGAGTGCTGGGCCCCTGGAAAACAGCAACGTGTAAGAAATCTCCCCACTTGATTGAGTTCCTGGACATGGTTTACTGCAAAGAACCCCCTGCCCCATTGCCTCAATACGACTCAGATGTCCTTGTGTTTACCTGTGGCAAGACCAGATTCCCATTCTTTGTCTCATAAATGATTAGCTGAACTGTTTCTCTCCACTGACCGTTCTGGACAAAATGCCTGCTAGTTTGACTTGACCAACTATTATCCAGCTTTTTCCTTCTCCCAAGCCCCTGAACTTCAGTCCACTCTTGAGCATACACGAGCACTGGGAGCCTAAGAAAGCGTCGAACTCGGGACTCAACAACCCCCTTAACAGCCCCTCTGAGAATCACCTGACCCTAAAGAAAACAATTTCCTATTTAAGTTCTCGATCATGCCACTTGCTCACTCCACTGCCCACACCCAGTTCCTTCTAGCCTTGTTTTACTTCTTCTAAAAGTAATTCTTTTCTGCCTTCACTCTGGGGTGCTTGCAGATATTATGGTCAGAGTCATCTCTCTATTGCAGTAATCTTTTCAAATAAAGTCTCTCCTTACCTAAGTCTGGTTTTGTTTTTATTTGACAGTAGAATATGGTTAATCCCATTTTGAATAATAAAAGACAGGAGAGGGAAATACGTTTTAGAAAATTTATTATAATGATAATAGCAATGATATTAACCTTTTCTTTAATTTCCTTTGGAAAATTTTCCTTAATTTTTACATTTCCCTAAATACTGATTTATCCTTCTTTGCTGTGTCACAACCACCCTTCTTAAAGAGTTATCTGTAATTCTAACCTTTTTTCTCACTTTCTATTCACTCTTCAACCCACTGCTAGTTGCCCTCTGCTCTCCCACACCCATCTCTCCACTAGTCCACTAAAAATCCTCTAACTGTTGTAACCAGTGGCCACCTACATGCCAAATCCAATAGACATTTCTACATTTTTATTTTTTTTACCTCTCTGGAGCATTTGACACTGTCGGGGAAAAAAATCCATACCTGACACTCTCCCCTTTGGCAGTATTTTAATCTGTTTTACTTTTCTGGATCCTCTTCCCTTGCCACCCTTTAAAAGATGGATGCGAGTCCTCCTTGCATTCTGCATGCTTCCTGAGTGACCTCATCCCTTCTCTTCATATTGATAACTCCTATATCCACACTCCCAGCCCATATCTCTTCAATGACCTCTGGACTGTCTATCCAACTGCCTATTTGAAGTACATCCCCTTAACAGTCCCATTTAACAACTCCAAAACTGAGCTTACATTCTGCACTTTATATCCTATGTATCTCATTCTTCTCCCATGTTTACTTACTTACTCCATTTATTCATTCAGTAAACTTTCGTTGGATGTCTACCATGTGCTAGATACTCTGGTAAGTCCTAGAAATAAAGTGATAAATAAGAAAGGCATAGTTCTGCCCTCTGAAAGCAGACAGTCTAATGAGAGAGACAGACATCAAACAAATAATTATATACAAGTGATTATTTAATTGTGATTGTAATGAGCACTCAAAAAAAAAAGCGGAGAATTTTGTAAGTCAGATACCTGAGATATTAAAGATATGTCCTTTTCCTTTATCCCCTGTACATTCTACCTCCTTATTATTTCACCAATCCATTTCATAGGGTTCTCATAGAAAACCTACTTCCTTAGTTCAGGCCCTCATGTGTTACTACCTAGATTGTTGCAAGGACCTTTTAAGCCTTCCTCCCTGCCCCACTTAAATCCCCTCTTCACACTGCTTCCACAGTGAATATGATAATGCAATGAAGCTGATTTTCTCCAACCAATCTCTCCATTGACCAACTCTAATCCTTCCTTTCTCCTGCTAAAAATCTTGTGATAACTTTTTACTTCCTTCTGGGTAAAACTTAGGTGTGCCGTATGGAACCCCTCGTGGTGTGGCCACTCTCTATCTTCACTTCCCTCAGAGGAAAACTGCTTTACAACTATTCCAAGTTCCACACGTTTCCTTGAATGCTCCACCTTCTCTCTCACCTATAAGCCTTTGTACTCCTAACACCATTTTCAGAACTTCTGTCGCAGTAATTAGTGAAGCTCACGAAAGGCTGCAAGACTATGTGATGTCTCCACCACCAGGTGGGCATCTTCTTGAGGTCAGGTTCTACACTTTGTTCCTCTCTGTGTTTCTATTATAGCATTTGGCACATGGCAAATGCTGAAGAACACAGGTGTTTCTGTAATGAATGAAGTTACAATAGGTCCAGATTACAAGAAAATGTTTCAATAACGGAAATATTTTTACCATTGTTCACGTAGGAAGTCACAGGTTTAGGTTTTCAAAAAGCAAGTATGATTCTCCCAAATTACTGTATTGTCAAATACTCTCCTATGAGGGTATGGGGGGGGCGTTATTTATCATTGTTTTCCAAATAAAAACGTGTATGTGGTTATGTCTGATACTCTCCAAATTCCAGGTTTAATGAAGTCTCAATCAGAATTTACTCTTATTGCATTTTACCTCCATCAATTTCTTTCTTCATCATCAATCAGATCTCTCCCCTGAATATTCTCAGGACTAGCAAGACTGTCTTAATAAGGAGATGACACATGCTTCGGAGTTAGATTGAGGTAGCAAGATTCAAGAAATAAGCTTTAATTATCATTCAGATTCCTATTGGATGAATTTTAACTATTAATGGCTTTATTTGTACTTGAAGACTTAATGTTCTTGTTATTATAGTTGACCCCTATTCAACTATAAGACCTATTTGGAGAGAGGACATATAGTTCAGAGCTTTTCGAAGAGTGATGCCCCAGACTGCATATTCCAGAATCATCTGGAGGGCTTGTTCAGATGGTGGAATCCAGGGCTCCACATCAGACACACTGAATTAGAATCTCAGGTGGTGGGACTTATGAGTCTGCTTACGGTTAAGATCTCCAGGTCATTTTGATGCACACTGAAGATAAACCCCCAATGCTATGGAGTTTAGCTTTTTGATTCAAATAGTCTTGGGTTTAAATCTTAGTAATATCCTTTATTAACTAAGTGACTTTGGCAAATGAAAGATTTCTCAAGCAGACATGCCAGCATCCTAGATACTAGAGAGACGCCTTTCACCTCAGAGCCTGAAGTACCTGTTCACCAGATGACACAGCACAGCGCAGCTCTAAACTAAGATGCACTCATAGCAAATCTGGCAGGATTAGTCGTGACCATGCCCCAGTGTTTTAAGTTGTTTTTTTCCACTTCTTTTACATTAGTTTAGTAATAACTTAGCTCGTTCATTTTTATGGCCAAAACATCTGGGAAAAGCTAGGCATTTCTATTGCATTTTTAACAGGGTAAGTGAATTTAATCCGTATTTCCTGCAGCTGCTATTTCCCCACCTACTGGGTTCTTGGGCTTTCATTCCACACCAACACAACATGATTTCATCACATGGCTTTTAAGAATAAGCCTTATTTCCATTTTCAAGCAGCTCCCCAGGAACCTGTAATTCTACAAGGTGTGTAAGCACAAATGAGCAAGTGAGGTCTTAGTCAAGGTGACTTAGACAGTTCAAGGCCAGAGGCTGAGATCTGACAGAGTCTCCAATAAAAAGATCCAGAGCTTGCTTTCTCACTTTTCCCACCTCCTGGTTGTCCAAATCAAATGGACTTGCTCCTTTTAAAATCATCCTGGAGGAGCTCTCCATGGTTCTGACATTATAGACATTACTGCTTCCTTTCATTGTTGAACCATTTCTGGGAAAGGTTGGTCAAATAAGGTACAGGCTGCATGCAGCCTGATTATTTACTGTCGACTCCAATTGCCATGTCTCTATTACCAGTGCTTTCCACCACAGTGACAAGAGTACCTCTCCTTCTGCTTTCCTTGGATGATACTACTCTTTGGCATATACACCTGTATTAGTTGTTCATTTTTTTAACTACTCTCATTTTGTCAAATGTTTATCCGTGTCAACGTTTCCTCCTGATGGTGCAAGTTCCTTAAGTAAGGACTTGAGTCTGTGATAATCTCTGTACAGTGCCTAGCCACATATGCACACTGGCTTTTATGAACTATTTTGAATTGTGAACTATTAGATTTGATTTTAGAAATTATCCACTCCAGGAATGCAAACTAAAGTGACTTCAGGGACCAGGAAGTTAAAATTAATATGTAGGTGGCAGATCATAAGAACATTTGGGTGAGTGGGGCTGAGACTCCAATGAGTGCTGACTACACCTAAAAGACTACATTTTCAGGTATTCGATAGAATAGTGTCGCCTGTAGTCACCCAAACGATTATGATTCACGTTCATTTCATGGATGATTGGTTTGCACTTCTGATCCAGAGGCTATATATTCAAATGGTTAGAAGCTAAAAATGAGGTTAGAGTCACACCACAGAGGTTCAATACCTGGTTCTGCCACTTACAAACTATGGAATTTGAAACAAGCTGGTAAACCTCTGTATGCCTTAGTTTACTCCTCAGTAAAATGGGAATAATCATACTACCTCTGTTATAGAATTGTTTGGATTTTTAATTGAAATAATACGTTTAGATGACTTAGAATAGTGTCAAATATTAGCTATTTTTATTGGTAGCCCAACCTCTTCACTATTTTGGTGAGAATATTGAAGCTCAAGGAGACTGACATGTTCAACATCATACAGCTGACTTAGAGCAGAGCTTATATTATGAACCAGAACACTAAATTCCAGGTTGCGCGTTCTTTCCTCTATATCAGTGATTTTCAAATATTATTTTATTAGTAACAGAATCCTCCTCTCCTTTCACTCATAAAACATTACACAGAATTCCAGTAGAAAGCAGATTCAAGTGGTGCTGCCCTAGTTGAAACAGAGTTGGAAGCCTAGAACCCTCCAGCCCCCATTGGCTATGCCTCCATGCCACCCTTCTTGCAATCCCCATGACTCTGACTATTCCAAAGAAAAGTGTGGAAGCCACTACACTAAAAAGTTTGAAAATATAAATGAAGATCTAAAGAAGGGATAGACCCGTCATCTTTGTATGTGTGAGTTTGCTCTTGCAAGGCTGAATGGCTCCATTAGCACTAACACTAACTTTCAGATATAAAAATAAAAAATGAAAGTGGATGAATCCCTTGAAGCCATGGAAAATGACACCCACCAAAGCCCTTTATACCCATCTTACTGTCACTTAGCAAGGAGCAGAAATCATGACACTCATAATTTATAGCCTTGGTCCAACACAGAATTGTTTAACATTGCCTATAACTCAAGCTTTTTCTCAACCATTTCATAAGTCATAGTAATTACTCTGGGTCCCAATGGGCAGGGAGATATGGATATCTGCTGCCTTACAGGCCTTCCATCTTCTTACAGGACATGCACATCATCAGTACGGATGAGAACCAAGTGTTTGCAGCAGTCCAAGAATGGAACCAGAATGACACATACAACCTCTACATCTCAGACACACGTGGGATCTACTTCACCCTGGCCATGGAGAACATTAAGAGCAGTCGAGGTCTAATGGGAAACATCATTATTGAGTTGTATGAGGTATGTAGCCAAGATTATCCTGCCTCTCTTTTTCATGAGTTTTAATGGTATAAGCACAAGCATTGGATAGTCCTGGGTTCAGATCTCAGCTGTACCACTTAGCAATTGTGTGACTTTGGGCAAAGAACTTAACTTCTCTGTGGCTCAATTCCTTCACTTGTAAAATGGGAATAAAATATTTACCTAATGAGATTATTGTGAGAATAAGAGATAATGTATATAAAACATCTAGTGTAGTGGTTGACTTGGTGAACTCTCAACAAATGGCAGCTAAAGACGATGTTCTTGTATGTATGAGCATAGCCAGACATGAAGATACCTGGTCTAGATATGATCTCGTAAGTACCTTTTTGAACCCTATGCTGCCTCTTATAGACTCTGGGTGGAAGGAGTAGTGTTATTTATATACCTTAAATTATTTGGAAAATCATGTTTTATGAAAAAATTTTATAGGAAAAGAAAAGCGAATATCAGTGCTGGAAATGAAGGTTTCCCTAAAATGCTACCAAATGCCAACATCTTTTTATGGTGAAGAACCGGGCTTGACTTATATTGAGTTGTTGTTTTTAATATGATTGCCTTACTGAGTTTTCATTATATTGAAGTTTTGTTTTTAAATGTGATCATCAGTTAAAGAATAATTTATCTAGGAAACCAAGTGACTCCACATAGGAACTAGAGAAAAAAGTAATTGTTTCAGTGACTCTAAGGATGTAATGCTTTTTTATACCTCTAGTGACAGTGTGTGACCATTGATAGCCCTGGCCACAGTGAGTGGGCATGACTGACCACCTCAGTATGACAGATTGATCTGAGCAAAGAAAGTGTGTCTCATTATCCAACATTCACTAATGACTGGTGGTCAAACCCGCACAGGCTGTGCTGGTTGAGGTTATTCATTCATGGAAGGACAAGTTGTCTGTTGTGAGTGGTAGCCTCAGGTGGCTTGGATGAGCTGCTCCCTTGTGAGTTTTCCTCTTTGAGAAGTGGGAGTGGTTTTCAGAACAGAGGGGTCAGTGCATGGCCTTCTGCTTTATACAAGGGTCTTTTCTGAGCAGTGCCTGTCAAAGTTCCAGCATCCCTACACTGGTGTCTAAGTTGGCTGCTCAGTTACTGAGAGTGGTAGAAACATTTAAGATTCCAGCTATTTTAATAGGTAAAAGGAGGATTACACAAAGGCATGGGGTGAACAGAAGCACATTAAAAAAAAGAGAGAGAAGTGAATATTATTGGATGTAAAACAAAATCAGTAGAAATATCCTGATTTCCTAGGAGATAGTTGACAAGTGCTGAAATAATTCCCTTAACAACAAGGTCCCAGTTTGGGAAGTGTCCCAGATTTCTTCCTAGAGTTGTGAAGACTAGTAGAGATAACCGAGGGGTGTAATGGTTTTGGGAAGCTTACACCTCCGTGTCTCTAATTATAACAGGAAACAGAAATATACCTTTGTTATTGGGCAATAAGTCACATCTCTGGAAGGTTTGGAGGGATGTTCCCAGGCCTGAGGCCATTCCAACCAAGTTCCTGTTTGCATGAATGAGGCTACAGAGATAAGAAGACTATTCATGCTCCTGTGGTCAGACCCCAGTGAGAGAGGGTAGACATTGCTGCAGATGACCTTTCAGTTGAGAAATCCCTGTGTCTCTGACCTCATTGAGATGGTGGGTGAGTTCGCCACTGTGCTGTTCCTTTTCTAAGAAAGGGAGCCTGAAACTCCTTGGTCATTTAGAACAGTGAGACACTCTGACCCAAAGTGGAGCATAAATCATAATGAAGAATGTGCCTGGATACATGTAGTTTTTTTTTCCTTCTTGCTGAAGTCAGGTTTGCATTTTCGGTCTTGTTGGGAAAAAAAAAAAAATGCATGGTGTCATTGCGTTTATAGAGAAGCAAGATGCACCAGGCAAGGCACCTTATCTAAAACAAGCTCTGTAGAGCTCATTCTGCATTCAACTTTATCAGGGTTGATTGTGCCCCTACTTTGTGTTCAAGTGCATGAGGAAGGCAAGAGATAATGGTTCTTACCATCAGGGAGTTTGCAATCTAGCTTGTTGGGCTTTGAGGGGGTCAATAAAGAAAGTTTCTCTTTTACCTTCCCAAGATTGGAACCAACTGAGACAGAGACAAATGGTGAGACAAATGGAGATCACATGTTACCTTTATTGCTTTTAAAAGTTATGTAGGAGGAAGTGGGCTTGCTAATACTGCACCCAGAATTGAACTCATCCTTCCAGTCACTGACAGAAATAGCAAATGAAAAGCTCTCCTATGGAAGCCTGTCCCTATAACACCAGAGCATTGAGGTACAGGGGATGTGATCTTTGCAGGTAGATCCCAAAAATAGTGGACATGGGGATGAGCTATACATGCCCAGTTCTTTTTCTCGACATTACCAATCTGATCAGTCCTTTTGCACTGAGGAGGAAGAAGTGAGGAAGTAGAAGGCATTCCAAATGTCAATAATGGCATAAGCCAAGAATTAGACAGATGGTGCAGATTTGTGTGACCGTGAGCCAGCCAGTCTAATTGTGTAGAAAAGATACTAGGCAAGTATAAGAATAAGTTCTGGATAAGTACTTCTAGAAGGCATTTAATACCAAGGGAGTAAATTGGATCCTGACATAATCTAAACCATAACTATATTGAAGGTTTTTAGAGGGCGATGCTGTTTTGCACCTGGAGATACATTCTGTGATTTGAAGTTAAAGCTCAATTTAATTAGTCTCTAGGAGTCATTAGACTTTAACCTTCTTCACTGGAGATTCTCATAGAAACTGAGATTGTGTACCATATGGCCACTTAGCAAAGAGACTATAATTTCTCTGGACTCTGAATGCCCTTGAGTAAAGCAGCTGGGAAAAACAGTAAGCTTTCACATTCAACTCAGCTAAATTAACACACTTTCATGGACTGTATTTTGTTTGATGCGATGAGGCTGGTGCATGAGACTCACTACCTACTGGAAAGATATAAGTGACTATTAGGGTAGTGATCACGGTCTAACTTGAATGTGAAATCACTAAGGAGGAAGATTAATTCCAATTTGGGGAGACTTGTAGATGAGCTGGCTTAAAAGGGGAATTGCTGGAGGTTGAGAAAAAGGCATGCCTGGTAGAGTACCAGCATGAAAAGAAAACCAGAGTCAGATGAGTAGAGGTCCGTTTTCATGGAATGTCGAGTGACCTTGAGGAATAGTGGAGATAAAGATACTAGTAAAGAGCTTGACTGAGAGTTGCACATTTATTCTCTGCGAAAGTATTTCTCCATGGTTTTCCCCTTCATCTACATACTTAGCAAATGATATTTGCATGCTTGATGCAATCCCTTTTGCCAAGTTAATGCGTAACTTTAAATTTTAATGTAATTAGGATAGCACACCTGTTTTCCCTTTTCTGAAACACCAGAGATGCCTTTAGGTAACACAGATGTGAGGCGACTCGAGCTGACCATGGTCACTTAAAGCTACCGATGTATCACTCCATCTTCCACATGGACCTCTCAAGCCTCTTCTTGACATTGGAAAGGGGACAAAGACAGTGAGAACTTACTTGAGAATTCATCTCACGGATCTTGGCACTGAGAGACCTTGGAGACCAATGGAGATCAACCCACCAAACTCTCTAAAACCTAGTAAGGTGGAGACATTGTCTATTTCCTGGTCTGTTGGAGCAGTCTCCTGCTGTAGAGAGAGGCACTTGCTTGTTCTCTCTTCAATCCTTGCCTCAAAGTACAAGATCGTCATGGCTGTAATTACTAATTATGGGAGAACATAATTCTTGAAAGCCAAATAATAATCAATCTCTTCTTTAAGGTGTCAGAGCCCATTCCATCAAAACAAGGCTGGTGTTGACAGCAAATATAGTGCATCATGTGTGCTCGCCATAATTCCTATGACACATTTCATATAAAGCTCTGTTGGCGTGTCTTCACATCCTAGCTATAAACAACATTTCTTCCTAGTTGCTCTCTACTCATAAATCAAGAAACAAATATTCTTCTGAACGCCTTCAGTTATATTACAGAAAGATGCTCTGAACTACTGGTCTGAAGCATTTTCTTCAATACTTTCCTGGATATTAAGCATCCAGCTTCTAACTCCTTATAATAATAACAGCAGCATACCATGCAGTGCCTTAGACCAGCATCATTGAATAAATGATGCAAGTAACATATGCACTTTTAAACTTTCTGCTACCCACATTAAAAAAAAGTAAAAAGAAACAAGTGAAATCAATTGTAATAATATAATTTAACCAAAATAGCCAAAATATTATCCTTTAAGTATATGCTCCATACAAAAAATTACTGATGAGATATTTTATATTTTTTCAATACTAAGTCTACAAAATCCTGGGTGTATTTTATACTTCCCACACATCTCAATTCATGTGCTAAATTTTCACCAGAAATACTTGATCAGCATTTACATTTCATAAAATTTACAGTAGAAAAAGTAGATTCACATACCCAAATTATTCCAAACATACTTAAAAGTGTGCTAATAGCTGAATCAGGTACCAGTTTTTAAATTTAAATTTAAATTGGTTAAAATTAAATAAAATTACAAATCAGTTTCTTAGTCCCACTGGCCACATTTCAAGTGCTCTGTAGCCATATGTGGTTAGTGGCTATGGTATTGGACTGCATAAACCATTTATATACCTTTTCTTATTTGTCAATTGTAATATCGTTCTGTGGTAGGTATCATTCCCCATTGTGCTAGGAGAGTACAGAGATGCAAAGAGTTTAGTAACTTGGCTCAGATCACACAGCTAGAAAATGGTAGTGTTATGTTTGAATGAACTCAAGTCTATTTGACTAAAAGCTCAGGCTCTTTCCACTATGCTTTTTTTCCACATTAATTTTTTTATTGACGTATAATCTATGTACAGTAAAATTTACGCATTTTAGTATGCAGTTCCATAAGTTTTGACAGAGGTATGCAGTTGTTTACCACCATAATCAAGATATAGAACAGTCTGTTACCCCCAAAATATTTCTTCACGTATCCCTTTTGTAGTCAACCCTCCTTCTACCCAAAGTCATTGGCAAATGCCTGATTTCTCTTTCTCTCTTTCCAGTTTTGCCTTTTCTAGGGTGTCATATGAATGGAATTCTTCAATAGATAGTCTTTTGAATCTGACTTCTTTCACTTAGAATAATGCATTTGAGTTTCACCCATGTTGTTGAGTATCAATAGATGTTCCTTTTTATTGCTGATTTGTATTCCATTTTGTGGATGTACCATAGTTTGTTTACTCATTCACAAGTTGAAGGACATTGAAGTTGTTTCCAGTTTTTTGTGATTGTGACTAAAACTTCTATAAACATTCATATGAACCTAAGTTTTTATTTCTCATGGGTAAATACCTAGGAGTAGAATTGCTGGATTGAATGTAGGTGTATGTTTATAAAAAGCTACCAAACTGTTTGTAAAATGGCAGCTTCGTTTTGCATCCCCACCATAGATGTATGAGAGTTCCAGTTGATTCACATCTTCCCCAACACTTTGTATTATCAGTTGTGTGTGTGTGTGTGTGTGTGTGTGTGTGTGTGTGTGTGTGTAGCCATTCTGATAGGGGCCTAGCGGTACCTCAATGTGGATTTAATTTGAAATTCCTAATGACTAATTAGGTTGACCTCACTATACTTGGAAGGATAAAATGGAACTCTCTGAGCCATCCTTAGAGTTCTTGTCTCTGCTCGTCTTATTGATGTTTCCTTGCTTCCTTCTAGTGTTTGCCCTCTACCATCTGCTTTATCATGACCTCAGATGAACCTTCTTTGACCAGATGGACAGCTGCTTATAGACTCCACAGGGACATTTTTCCCAAATGGCCTTCATCGGCCCCTCACCACAGGTCCGACTCTAGGGACAGCCCAAGGCAGACCATGGTAATTGCTTTTCTCAGCAGAGCCCTGGCTTCCTTGTCCTGAGGGCTCAGGGAGGTGAGCGACAGATGACCATGCCAGCTGGACTCAGTGCTCTGCCAAAGGGCCACTGTCAGTTTCCCTTTGCAGTTCAAATTGATTCCCTGAGGGAAGGTGGGCCATGTGGGCCTGACACCTTGTACTGCACTATTCTATGGGTGCCATCACAAGTTGGTATCCTTCTCCATGAACTGCTGGGGCCAACAACAGCAGCCACGCTTCTGATTTCAAACAACAATGGGAGGAAACATATTTAAAGTTCATCAGATGCAGTGTACCTCCTTGGATGGAGAAGTTAAAATATGTGTCTCATTTTCCAATTCCTTTACATTGTATGTAGTGAGGGTAAACAGAGTTTCATGACACTTTTGTGTCAGAGATATATATGTACCTACATGTGTACACATACGTGCATATATGGATATAGGTCTACTAGGCTGCAGTATAAATATATTTCATACTTGGGTTGCCGTCAAAAAGTTTGAAAGCTCTTGGCCTAGGGGACACAAAAGCAAAGTGCCCTCCAAACTTATAGTCCTTTTATACAAGATATGGAGCCAAGAAGCAAATCAGTAATAATGTAAGGGCTTTGAACAATCCAAATACAAATGGGGAGTGTTCTGGTTCTATCAGACAGGAGGGAGATTGCTGTGGCATTATGTGCAACTGTAGGAGAAACGCCTTCAGAGATGTAGATGGGTTCCCTGAAAATCTCTCCTTCCTATACCTTTTCAGTCCCCATTCTCCTGATTTTGCTCTCAGAATATGTGAGGCACACAGAAAATGCCTATCCAAGTGGTGAAGCTCTCAGTGGGAAAATATGGTAATGACCGTTCCATTTACTGAACATGCTCATCCAGAAGAACACAAGAGGAGGCTGAATGGCTAGCAATTCACGCTGTAATGCATCAAACTAGGAGGCAGGGAATGGGGGTGACAGGAGCCCCACAGGAGCAGATTCAGGAGTCTGAGTCTGACCTGTGTATTTTCTTTCAGGAAGTGAATAGCGAGTGGGTACACATAGCAGGGGAGCCAGCTGGCTTAGGGGAGAGAGTTCTCTGGAACCATTATTCCATGGTCCAGCAGAAAAGGCACCAGCTCTGTGCCAGAGGATACCAAAAGGCCTCCATCAGGCAGAAGGTTCTAAAGAAACAGATTCCCTTCTCTGTGAGGAATAATTGACCATCAGGTTTAAGAGAAACATCTTTGCAGTTGGTTTTAAAGACTGAGGGGATCTGAAGGCCTCATAGCCCCTAGATGAGCATATAAGATGCCAGCCTTCCTAAAATGGCACTGACTTTAAGCAGCTAGAGCAGGGAGGGAATGTCTGGGGAAGGGCATAACTCTGACACCACTGCCCCTCCCCTGCCTTGGCTTCTCTCCTTACCCACCCTCTGTTCAAGTGAGGAATCTAATCAATTCCATTGTTGGACCTTTGTCAAATTCCCCTGGTGGTGTCCTTCTCAGATAATTCTGTTCTTCTGACGTTCTCTACCCATTTGTTTGTTTGTTTGTTTTTATTTGGGTTAGCATTCTCTTTCAAGGCCAGTCAGGTTACTGAAAAAAAACTTCTTATTTCATCAACTAAATTATGTCATTAAAAAAATAAAAAAGATCACTTCTGTGAAATTCTTTCCCACTGGTATTCTTTCAGAACTGCAATAAACCTCAGTTAACCATGATCCTCAAAGAATGAGGGATAAATACAATTAAAATTTTGAGATATCCATTATCCAGAAAACCTGCAATTCAACCTCTTGTTTATATATATTTAAACTATTTGAATTACCTTTCTTTTGGAACATGCTGGGATTGTACGGGAAGTTAAGGGAAGTTTTCTTTGACATAGGGTGTTGTCATTCTCAATATCTGTTCTTATTGCCCAGAATGTAAACATAGAGGGAATAAAAGTTTGAGTCAAATCTGTACTTACTCCAGAACCTTCTGGATCATCAATGTCTTTTAATCCTCTAGCTACTTGTTTCGTGGTAATGCTCTTCTCCCTGCAACATATCAGGAGTATGCAAATCCCAGTACATCAGGAACTCTGGCAGAAATGCTGTGCATATCCCATGTATCCATTGCCGGCCAACTGGGGCAAAAACGGAACGGCAGGTTTTATTCTACCTGTTTCAGTGACCGTTGACTGAGACCCAAAGTTGCTATGGGAGTTATCCAAAGTCACACAGTGTGCTATTGACACAGCCAGAGAGAGATACCAGATTGCCAAACTGGGTCATCTGCCCAAAAATATTTACCTCACTACTAATTGGGACACCTGGACTTCCACCATTAAGAATTGTACCTTGATGCCTTGAAAACCTGTCTATAAGCACCTCCCGAGCAAAAGCCCATGTTCTCTAGAAAGGATGACTCCTTCACTTGTTATCAACTACTCCCGCCTCAGAGGGAATGTTAATAGTTAATTAGGGATAAGGTTCTATGGGACAAAGTGTAGAGGCATGTAAAGTGGGAAAATGCAGATGGATAAGAGGGAAAGGGACATCTGGGTTGCAAGATGGAGGGTGCAGAGATGAATTTAAACTTCTCTCAGAGACCACATGGCATACAGCATTTCTCACCATGTTCCTCCTCTTCTCCTCTTTTGTACCCCGAACATCCTGTGGAAAATGCTGGGGCTTCTCCAAGATTGTAGGCATTTTGGCCCTATGTGGTTCTCCATCTCTCGCCCTTTTTCCTAGGTAGCAGGTATCAAAGGGATATTCCTGGCAAACAAGAAGGTGGATGACCAGGTGAAGACATACATCACTTACAACAAGGGCAGGGATTGGCGCCTGCTGCAAGCTCCAGACGTGGACCTGAGAGGAAGCCCCATACACTGCCTGCTGGTCAGTCACCCAGACTCATGTGAGGTCCACAGGGCAGGCTGGTTACCTGGGGATGCTGCGACAGGGGCTTTCTTCCATCGAGGGGTCTTAGGAACTTGGCTGGTGCTCGGCAGGGATTTCCTACAATTCCCAGGGCATTGGCCTGTGGACTCAGACTGCCATATCACTTGGATGGAAAGTTCAATTGAATTCCACAGGCTTTTACTGAGAAAGTGTTATGTGCTCCAACTCCTAGTAAGATAAAGAAACATATAAGAGAAAGAGCTTGTGTTCAAGGATCTCAGACAGAACTCAGTAGGGGTAACACATCCGTTAACTGATGCTGATATGATCCAGTCTGGTAAGTGCTTGATAGATGTCAAGGTAAGCAAAAGTTGCCTTGGAAGCTCAGGGAAGTTCAGGCTAGTACATCCACATGGGACAGTAGTTAATCTATCAGCATTCCCAGGGCTCCTGCTGTGTGGAATATTGGGTAGGCACTATGAGGACAAGATGTATAAGACATTATCTCTGCCCTCAGGTGCTGCAGCTCTAGGTGGGGAGGGAAGACAGATAATTAACAGTGAAATCACAACCCTCAGTGCCCTCTTAATGAAGACCTACCCAACAAACTCTTCTAAGGTCCCAGAGATGGTTATGTTTCTCCTTAGCTAAAAAGTTGCCTTTTGCCACTTATTCAAAAAGATTTATTAGCTGCTTATCATATTTTAGACATTATGTTAAAAACTGGAGATATAGCGGTAAATAGGGCAGACAGGGCCTTTCCCCTTTTGTAGTTTTCAGTCCAACTTCGTGTTTTTTGCTTGGGGTGTTAGGAAGGTCAGAGATAAATGGCTGCCTCCCTCTAGGAATGCATTTCTTTCCCCAAACCCTACCCGTGGCTTCATCTTATTTTCCTAACCTGATTTTCTTTTTCCAAATTTCATCATCTTATTTTTATTTATTATATAGGATACATTTCTACAAATACCCAACCACTTTTAAGAATGTCTCAATGAGGATAAATAAGTAAATGAATAAAGAACAGAAATTTAGATGAGTTTTAGATAATGGCTTCAAACATTTTAAGTAAAATTATCAATAGGAACCAAACACATAAAACAGAAATGGAGACAATCTGGTTGAAGAAGAGGGTAGAGGCCCTGGAGACTGTTTCTCTTAGCTTCCCCTTTCACCCATCCCAGTGGCCCCTTAGAGCTCCAAGAAGCAGAGTGGGATGGTCAGGATCAGATATGGGAGAAGGTCAGTATCATCTTGTGGGAAGGAATGGTCAGGGAGGTTTCACATGGCCAACCACAAACTGGACCATGATGAATGGGGTCGGGGTGAGGAAGAGGGGGGAAGGCATACAGTTTGATGGGAGCAAGCACAGGAATGGGCCTATGAATGGTGCTCAGGGAAGCTTCTGATAGGAACATACTGGCAATCTCAGGTGGAGATAACTCCTGCCAAAACTAAATCTGTGGCTCACATTCAATACCTTGCTGTTTCTGGAAGATGAACATCTGGAAGCCCCATCTCTGTGGGGCAGGGGTGTATGTCAGGAGTTTCCTGGAATGAAGCTATCTTTTTCTTGTTCGTTTTAGCCCTTCTGCTCCTTACACCTGCACTTGCAGATCTCTGAAAATCCGTATTCCTCAGGAAGAATCTCTAGCAAAGGGACGGCCCCAGGACTTGTGGTGGCTACAGGTAAGGAAGACATTCCCTGGGCTCCTTCCTCACTGAGGGCTTCTGGAATACATTTATAACCTCTTTGGAGTCATTTGAGTATCAGAGGAAAGCTATGGATGCTCTCCCAGAAAACAGGCAAGGTTAGTAGAACTCCAAGACCAATCTAATAAGCTAGGAAGAGAGCTCCAGACACTTGTAACCTCTAGATGAATGTGTCATCCTGCACAGTCACAGAGTAGTTCCCTGTTCTTAGCAAGAAATCATAGTTCCTCTCAAAATAAACTGACTGATCAGAAAGAGTGTTTGTAATAGGGAAGTCTCACTTTAAGAAAACATGATATATGAACTTCCCAGCTCATCAAATATAAGGTGGGGTAGTTTTCTCTTTACACAGAGGATTGCTTGCAAAGGGTTTCACCCCAGAGCTGTTTTTAATCAGGAGGTCTCTGGTGCATGTAAAGGTTTGTTTACACATGATTAACCACTTGGCTGAGAGCCTGGGGGAAAGGGCAGGAAAACTTAAGGTTGCATTGTTGGAACCACTGTCCACTGAACATCAATCAGAAGTGAAGATAAAGCAACTCTGAAATGAAAATGAAGGTCTCTGGGGGGATGTGCTCTGATTAGCATGCATTTGATTTACATACACCTTTTCAGGGATACGTTGGTGGCATAAAACAAGGCAGGCTTCTAATCTTAGAAATTAGAGCTCTAGTGTTAGGCAGCATTTTTCTAATGAAAGCAGATAAATTCACAGTGACTTTCTGAAATGGTACATTCTGTTTTCTCTCATCAACCCAAAGCTCTGGCTGCTGAAGTTACTGCTCTCCTAGACATGAATTCTTTCTCCAAGCCTCCAACTGCTTGAACTTGCAAATGCTACCAGTGACCAACTCTAATCAGATTGACAGCTAGCATAGTAGCCTTTTGGCATTTCGGTCAACTCCTCTCAACCCCACAGGGATTGGATCCACTATATTTAACACCACTGGCTTCAGGGATCCCAGGGCAGTGAGAGATGAGGGCAGGCTCTGTTGCTGTTCTCCTGGTTTAGGGAGTGATTCCCATACTGTAATCCATGTGGGTTGGACCTCCCAACTCTGGGACTGCTACACTCTCTGCCTCTCCTCAAGATGTACAGGAGGCCCTGGACGGGAGTAGATGCAACACTGAGAAACAGTAATCAATAATAAAAGTTAATATTATTTAAATGCTAACTATGTAGCCAGACATTGTTCTACATGGCATAACCACTCTGACCTTCAGTGTTTTCACTGGCAAAGTGGGATTAACAGTACTGACATAATAGAATTGAAAGACTAAATGAAGCAATGGATTTAAAGTGCTCAGAACAATGCCTAGGATATATTGAATGCTCAACACATATTACCTACTATCATCATTAATATTATAGAAATTTAAAACTGCTCTTCTTGCGTGATAAGATTATGATTTTCTCATCTCCTTCAATAGAATCCATAAATAATGTGCATACACTATGCATACAGTGAATGAATGAATACACTCAGGAACCCTGTTGTCCTGCTTTCCAAGCTGAGCTCTGACACTTACTAGCCTTATGAATTTGGCTTAGTACTTTAACCTCTGAGCTTTATTTTCTTCATCTGTAAAACAGGGTTTTTTCTACCTCGTGAGAGTGTTGCAAGAATTAGAGATAGAAGAGTGTGTCTTCAAGACCCAGCAAAGTGCTCAGAGCGTAGGAAGGTGGGATTAGTGGTAGTTTTTGTTAGCTGTGACAAGCATATGCCTCTAAATTAGTCTAACGTTAAGCCTTTGTACATGAACAAACAGGCAGACATTAGAGATGTGTTTCTGAATTTTTTTGGTCCATATATATCAGAATTGACTAATTCCTTTTTCTCTCCCCTTTGTAACTCCTGTAACTTTTCAATGGACCCTGTGACATCAGGAGGGATATAACAGAGTTGAGGAGTTCCTGACGAAAAGCCAGAGCTAGGTCACTTACACATGCCTCCTCGTTCCCAGCTTCCCCTTTCCCTGCTGCCAGCTCTACCTGGGAGGTGCTTTGCTATCAGGAAAATAATTATGAAGTTAGCCAAGGATGCCTTCAGTGGTCTGCATGGAGCCTCTCTCCAGGGCTCTTTCCCACATCCATGCATTTCCCCTGCCTTCAGGTGTCATTGACCCTGGGGTCTCTCCCCTCCACTCCCACTGCTCACTGCCTCTTCGCATCTCACATTGAGATGTCTCAGGGAAGCTGTGTGGATGAATTTATATCCTGGGATTCAGCTCTAACTCCTATTGAGGACATCTCAGAAGACAGATGGAATTCCAGTCTAGAAAGGTTATCAAGCCGAAACACTGGGGTTCTGAGTATTGTTACCACTGTGGTTTCAAGGTAGTAGTCAAGACCTCACATCTTCACAGTGCCTTCCAGCATGCAAAGCACTTTCCTTGCCTTGATTGCAAAACAATGCTATGATGTAAAAAGGGCGATTGCTCTTCACTTCAACTTATAGATGAAGACACAGAGGGCAAGATGGAAGATGTGTCATACCTGTACTCCCTCTGGCTCCAAATCTCGTCATCCAGTAACCATTCAGCCAGACCTAGCCCCAAGCGCCTTCACATGCCGGCTCCACAGCTACCCCAGTCTCCTCGCCATGCTTCCTGTGAACTCTGAATGTTCATATCCTTGTGTTGTCCCCTCCATGGAGGCACTTTCCCTCCCTGCAGTGGACTGTGCACTGTCTGCTTTCCCTCGCTGAGCCCTTAGTCACTCTGAGTGGGCATCAGTGGTGGTGAGAGAAGCATCTCTAACTCCAGAGGACTCCAAAATTCTCTTTTTTTTGCAAAAGTGTTTAACTAAGCATCAGAGAAGAGTAGCCCTGGGAGGAAATGGAGGTAAAAGAAAGTTGTTTAAAGCTGTCAAAAAGGGCAGCAAAACCTCCCTGATTTACCAGCTAAGCTGTTGGTGAGAGAAGCTCCTTGTTCTTCTCCATCTCTCTTCTCCTTCCTCTCTCCTATCTCACCACTTAAGTGGGGAACTGCTACGTTTTCTTCCAACCTGGCCAGCAGCCACTGTGGTAAGCCTCTCCAGTTCCACTTCAGCCAGTGAGGTGCGTTATTCAAATCTTCCTTCTCTGACACCACACCCCAAACTCTTCCTATCAGAGATTTCCCTCAGGACCACTTAGAAACTGAATATGTTCAAAGATGGAATCATCCTGGATACATCTTTTCTGTCCCTTCATCTGGGACCCGACTTTCTGGTCCCTGTGATCAGTAGCATTTCCTTCAGGGCTCCTTTCAACTGACAAAAGGTATTTCCAAAAACAGACTTTACTGTGAGCTTTGGATTCTCACCACCACAGAGTCTCCAGAATCAGTCTGGTTGACCTATGAAAGAGAGGCTGAGGATATTGGCAGAACCAGCTCCTAGAGAGGGTAAGAAGTGATCAGACAGATCCTAAGAAGCCATGACAGCGATGGCAGATTCTAGCTCTCGGGCGACTATGCTTCTGCCTCCATCTCTCTCTACCACCTTGGTAGACATTACTAATTCATCATCACACTCTATCCTATTGAAACCATATAAATATGGCTTCAGAATCCTTCCTAGCATAATGCTCCAGGCAGCCATCACCAAATGACTCAAGTTAACATTTTCTGTCCCATCCTTCTTTTCTTTCTTCATCTGTGTCTTCCAAAACCTGTATCTGGAGAGTTGAATTCCATATTCCAGGCAGATCTCCTCAGACCTGCTCACTTTGCCTCTCCCCACTCCACTTGTACCTACTGCCTGAGCCCCGAGCCCTGGGGTTATTTTTGGAAGCCTGAGTGTCAAAACAAGTTGGCTAGCTGTGTGCTCCCTGATGCTGATGGGAGCTTGACAAGCTGTAGCCTGGCTTTAATTTCTCATTTTGAAGCATTAAATGTCAGGAGCTCAATTAACATTTTCATTATTGCATTTTTATTGTGCTCTTATTTAGGCTACAGATGTGTGGGAGCTAACATTCTCTTCCTGCTATTTTTAAAGAAAAAATATCAGCCAAAATGATAAATTCTTACATGTTTAGGGTACGTTCTGAGTTCTCAATACCTCCCCAAATGCACATAAACATTGGAACGTGATTCAATCATTTGTTTACTCATTCTTTCATTCTGCAATTATTTATTGAGCAACTAACTACTAAGTTTGGAGCACTGTTCTGGGCTCTGAGGGGAGTGGGATATGCACTGGAGAAACTTGGGCAATATGGATCAACTAGAAGATCTTGACCACGTTCTTTTTTGATAAACATAGCCAGAAGGTGATGAAGTGCAAGGGGAAGAAAAAGAAGGAGGGAGAAAAAAAGAGGGTGTGACGAGATGGAGGCAGTAAGTGTGGTCAGTCTAGGCGTCAACCAGGGGACTTCTTTCCCTGCCATGCGTAATTGCCATGGTCTGCTGATTGTAGTCATCTTTCTGGATACTCTATAATTTAGGTTTCATAATCTATACTGTTGGGTCACTCAACTGCCTGTCACTCAAGAGATATGTTGACAAATTTAAATCAGAAACAAACACACACATGTATGCACACGCACGCACTCACACACACCAGTTTTTCTTAGTCTAAAATTATACATGAAGAGGAAGGTGTCCCTAGGCCCCTTCTCCATGCATGTCTGCTCTTCCATTCTTTGCCACCTTCAGGGAACACTTGTCAAGGTCAATTTTAAGAGATTATCGGTATACAGAATGCATAGATCAACAGATCCAAGCTAATCAATATTTGGTCTTTGAGTCCTACATTTAAAGACACATTCCTTTCATATTATTTACTTTTTTCCCCATATTGAATTTTTCTACCTGCTGGGTTTTTGATATGACACCAAGAAAGAGACTACCCAAATCAACTCTAAACATCACTTGGAAAACCTTTACTCACTCCTACCCTCGCCCCTAAACCCAAGCATACATAATCTGTAAACTGCCTGACAATTTCAAATGCTCTGCTTATGTTTCAGGCAACATTGGCCCGGAGCTCTCATATACTGATATCGGTGTGTTCATCTCTTCCGATGGGGGCAACACATGGAGACAGGTAACTGGGAGATTTGGGCACAGGGGAGAGGCATTTACGGCAAGTTCTGCCAACATCTCTTCTTCCTGTAGATTCTCAGGCTCATTCTGACTTTGTGATTGCAAAAAAATTGAAGCAGTTATTCAGTTTGGTCACTTTGGCTGGCGGATTAGATGGACAGTGGGGTAAAGTGAGAAGAGTGTTGGACAAGGAATAGGAAGAATTGGAATTTCCCCAATTTGTTCATTCTTTCATTCAGCAATATGTATGGAACAGCCACCGGATGCTGGGCTGTGCTGGTTACTGGGGATACAACTAATAAAATGGTTTCTATCATTAATATGCCTTGGGATCTTGGCAAGCAGGTCTCTTCACCTTTCTGGGTCTGTTTCTTTATCTACAAGATGAAGGGGGTAGTATACTAAAACTGGCAAAGCCATGGGAGTCTGTAGTTGTTTAAGTATTCTGTAGGTCCAGCCTTAAGTAAGTAGAAAACAGCTTAATAGATACATGACTACATGAAAAACTAATTCAATTTTACAAACATTTGTAGCAACACTGTCTAATAGAACTTTCAGCAGTGGTGGAAATGTTCTGTATCTGTGCTGTCCCATGTGGTTATTGAGCATTTGAAATGTGGCTAGTGTGACAGAGGAACTGAATTATTTATTATATTTATTTTAATCAATTTAAATTTAAATAATCTCATGTGGCTACTATATTGGACAACACAAATTTATACAGTGTCAACTAGGGGTCATGTACAAATCTGAGGAGGCAGCCGAATACTTTGGAGTCCCTTTCCTCAAGGAGCTGAAAATTAAGTAGAGGAAATGGGCTCATAAATAACTAACTATAGTATCAGGTGATTGTGTTATTTTAGTGGCATTATTATTAGCATGCAGAGAAGAGGGAGGAGTTGTTCTACTTGGGGAAATTGGGAAAGACTTCACAAGAAGAGCTGAGATTTTGCTAAGTCTTAAAGATGGGGAGATTTCTACCTGGGGAAGAAAAGCGAAGAGCACTGAATATCTTGATGATTAAGGTGAAGTCACTCTCTGAAATCTGGTTGGATAAGTTCTTGTTTGGGTCTCTTAGTGAAGATTACCATCACCATCACCAACATCATCATCACCACCCCCATCACCACCACTGTCACCACTATCACTATCAAAAGAAACTTAATAAGGACCTACTAGATGCAACCATTTTAAGTTCTACAAAGCATACAACAAAGAATAAGTTAAGGTTCCTACTCACAAGGCCATAATCAGGTGGATGAGGAACAGACAGTAACAAATAAACAAACAAACAAACTTGTTTTAAGAGTCAAGCTGTCCTCTCTGATTGTAAAAGTCCTACTCAGTCCTCAATAGAGACAGCTCTTCCCTCCACAGAGAGAGATAGGTCTTAGCAGTAGAAAGAATTACCTATAGACTCAATCTGAACCCCTTAAACTGACCTTTAAGTTCTTTTGAGTCTGGCCCACCCTTACTTACTCATATTCTTGATTCCAACCAAATATTGTCTTCTGAACGCTCCCTATATATTCTGTATGCATAGATCACTGAATGAGGGAATGAGTGAGTGGATGGATGAGTAGGTAATGGATAAATGGATGAATCAAAGAATGAATGACTGTAGGTCCCTAGAGGCACTGTGTTACAATGAACATTTAGAGTGAGGATCCCCAAGCACCAAACTTAGATCTCCATCCAACTTGTAGGGGAACCTAGGAGGTGGTGGCTAAGTCTAAGAACTCAGTCACCATGTATACTATAACATCTAGAGAAATGGTCTTTTAAGTTTCCAGATAATTTATAAATAATGGTATAAGGCACAGACCATTTATAAATTAGCAAACATCCTTATCTGAGGAAGAAGAGAGAGCTGCGCACAGACTCGTTCAGATGAAAAGATGGAGAAGCTTTTTTAAAGCCCTATTTTCCTTTGGGTTATCTAGTTGAGCATGCAACTTGTTGCCTCACTTTCTTACAACACACTGGTTCACAGTACTAGTGGAAAGAGCCCTAGAAATGCCATTTGAGTGGTCTAGGGTGAGTTATGTGTTCTCTTCAAGCCCATTTTCTCATCTGTTAAATGGGGATGATAGTACATGCCAAACCAGCTGATAGCGGTGTTGGAAGTCTCAGAATCTAGATGAAACAACGTATGTGAAAGACTTTGTAAACTGTCAAGCACTATACAAATGTAAGTTGTTGCTATGATTGTTGTTGTTGTTGTTGTTCCAGATCTTTGATGAAGAGTACAATGTCTGGTTCCTAGACTGGGGTGGCGCCCTCGTGGCCATGAAACACACACCTCTGCCAGTCAGGCATTTGTGGTAAGGACAGCTCCCTACCCTATTAATGAGCAACTGTTTAGTGAAAAGGATTGGGACAAGTTATTCTGCATGGTTTTGTACCCATTTACCCATTTCTTCATCTGTTTATTCATCCATTCATCCATTTATTGTAGATTACATCATCTAACTCCTAGGTAGCAGTAGTAGGCCAGATAATTTAGATGGCTAAGTATGATGAATATATTGGGTGGTAGGATAAGGCAGAAAAGAGCAGGAAGGACCTGCAAGTTCAGGCAGCCAATATTAAGAATCCAAAATATGGGAAATTGCTGCAAGAGGAAGTTTAGGTGCATGTAGCAGATACTAAGTTCAGTCCTAGATAAGTAGACTTTGAGATGTCTATGAATATTCAAGAAGAGATAACCATTAGGTGTCAGACATATTCATCTGAAGGTCAGGAGAGAGATCTAGGCAGACACTCTAGATTTAGAGTCATTTAGCCATTAGGTGGTAGTTAAAGCCATGGCAGTGGGCTCAATGCCTCAGGAGAGTGGTTACAACAAGGAGAAACCAGGGACTCCTATGGAACACTGTAGAACACCAGCACGCAGAGCAGAAGAAGAAATTATGGAACAGACTAGGGAGAAATAGCCAAAAAGATAAAAACATAGGAGAAATGTTTTCATGGATGCTGAAGGAAGGGGTAATCAATAGCACCAAATTCTATAATCAGATCAAGTCAATTATGGAGTGAAAAATAATCTAGGATTAAGCAATATAGGAGGTCGTTGGTGATCTTTGTCAGAGTAGATTCAAAAGAGAGGTAGTACTGAATAGCAGATTGCAATAGATTTATGAATGAATGAATGATAAGCAATGGAGTAGAGGCAGTGTAGATAACTCTTCTTGAGAAAGTAGATTATGGAATGAAGTTGAGTGTGTATATGCAAAACCCACCAGTGAAGACAAAGAGCTGAGTGAAAATACATTTTGATGCTGCTGCTACTGCTGTTGTTTGTTTTTGTTTTGGGCAGGGGATGGATAAGTATCATATGTGTTTATATCCTGAAGGGAAAGACTTTCAGGCTTCAGATTTAGCAAGGTGAATATTTGAAAGAGTAAATATTTGGCGGTAGAGGGTATGCTATCTAGAGTACAGTTGTTGGGATTAGCCCTGGGCTGGAAGATGGACCCTGGCTTAACTCTCAGTCCCTTGATTTTGGGAGAGTAACACTTAAGAGTAAGAGTTTTACTGAGAAGCATCAGATTGTAGTCAGGAAAAGGTATAGGATCCCCAGGTGCCAAATTCAAGCCTCAGCCACCTTGGCAAGGACTTAAGAAGGTTTCTCTCAGTTTGGCCATTTATTAAGTTAAACCATATGGAACTGCTTTTTTTGTAGGTCAAAATTGGTAAAATATTATCAGTTTCTTAGAGCTGAACCTCACATAAAGTAAAATGGTTTTACCTACCACTATATCTTCTTAGAGAAAGATTATGAGAATAAATTTTAAAAAGATTTGTGAAGCCATTTGTAAAAAAAAAAAGTGCTCTCCTAACTCAAGAATAAGCTTGTAAAAGTTCCCAAAGTAACTGTTTATCATACTTTTTTTTGCTGTTGTTATTGCCTTCGAGTCGATTTCAACTCCTAGTGACCCTGTGTATAGCAGAGCGGAACCCTGCGCGATCTGTTTGCATCATCGTCTCACCTTGAGGCACTATGTCAGACAATGCTCTGCTGCTATTCATAGGGTTTTCCTGGCCATTCTTTTTATACGTGGGTTGTCAGGTCCTTCTTCCTAGTCTCTCTAGTCTGGAAACTCCATTAAAACCTGTTCACCGTGGGTGACCCTGCTGGTATTTGAAATATGGGTGGCATAGGTTTCAACATCACAGTATTATGCAGCCACCACAGTGTGATAAGTGACAGACAGGTGGTGTGGTTCCCTGACCGGGAAACAAACCCAGGCTGTGAGTGGTAAGAGTGCCGAATCTTAACCACCAGTCCCATAAGGCTGGCTTTAGCATCCTTTTACTACTGATTATATACTTTTTGGGTGGTATCAGAAGACTGGAATTTCTCAATATTAATGATAGTCAGCATTTACTGAGGGATTATTACATTCCAGGCACTGTTCTACGCCCTTTACATGAATTATCTAAGTTAACTCTTGGAACAACCCTATGTATGTGGATACTCTTTTTATCACATATTTTTAATGGCATGGAAATGCAGACATGTTAAATACCTTGCTCAAGGCTGCACAGTTAGTACCCGGCAACACCAAGTTGGGTCTCTGTCATGGATGCGCTTCTTTTTTTACTACTAATTTTCCAGATACTATAGTGAGTACACAGAGGCTTATCACATGGCCCCTGCCCTCTGGGAGATCATAGTCAAGATAAGGAGTTTGAACAATCCACATATAACCAGAAATCAAAGCAATGCCTGCTCAAGGATGCTGGCTGTGTATATTGCTGGATACACGTCCTGAAGCAGAATGGAGTCCTGCCTGGTGTGTAAGGGGGTTCTTCCTGCAGCAGGTGGCATGAGGGTTGATCCTGGAAAAAAGGATGTCAGGGGTAGGAGGAGTGATGGGAAGCAAACCAAGAGAAGAGAGAACTCTGGCAAAAGCCAGGCATTCAGAAAATGTAGGGTCTGTTCAGAAGACTATATTCGGTTGGAATCACGAATGTGTGTAGGTAAGGGTGGGTCTGACTCAGAAGAACTTAAAGGCCAGTTTAAGGGGTTCAGGTTGAGCCTGTAGGTAATTCCTTCTACTGCCAAGACCTCTCTCTCTGTGTGGAGGGAAGAGCTGTCTCTATTGAGGGCTGAATGGGACTTGTACTCTCAGAGAGAACAGCTTGACTCTTAAAACAAGTTTGTTTATTTGTTTCTTAACCAAGAAAGGCAACATTTCTTAGCCCCTATCATGATGTTGTAAGAACCTCCATCTAAATCTCAATAACAGAATTGATCAATGCCCTGCAGAAAGATTTCTTCCCCTCAAGTCCTGAGAGAAGGTGGTGGCGACCCCATCTTCACTTGACTGTCACCTCCTGCTTTCTCCTTCATTACGATAGGAATCTAGTACTTAACGGTTAATTTTAAAGCCTTTTGCACAGAAGTTTTCTTGCTATAAGGAAAAGAGGAGTTTGTTGTTGTTGTTGTTGCTGTTATTTCCTTTTGGTGATAGAAGAGGAAACTATATTTGGTGTGGAAGGAGTGTATGGAGCAGGGGGACTAGAGCGAGTTTGGGCTTTGGCAAATCTCAGCATCCTTATGTCTCACCCTTCAGTCTGTTCTGCAATGATTTCTCTCCAGAGACCTGATCACTTCCAAGAGGAGAACTTGTGTGGGAATCTCTGGAGGAAAACCGTCCAAGTTGGGAAAATTATTTAATATTCACTCAGGGATACGTAAGTGGTATCAAATCATGTCTGTCAAAGTCATCAACACAAAGTTTGAGTTTTCGCTTATTCCATGAAATATCTCTTTTGATGGTAAAATATTTATAGGTCTCAGAAAAAATAGCTGCATTCCCATTGAATTTTCTATTATAATAATAATGATAATACTACCCTCCATTTTTTCACCTACTCCAACTTACAAATTAAACATGATTTTTCAAACTAAACTTTAGAAATAGCATTTTCTCTATTTAAAGGATATTGACACTCTCCTTAGTTTTAAATGCTACAAATGTTTCCCTGAACTTGGACACCACCATGATTTCTGCTTACTCGCCTATTTATGAATACCATTCTCTGAAATAATCCCTGCAATAGTTAAATACCAGCTATTGTGTGTGTGTGTTAGAAAACAACAAATAACTCATTCAGAAATTCTGCTTTGCGCTTCTCTTTCAAAGGCTAAGTGAGTGTTTTGTAAGGGCTTGACCATGTCATTATCATCAATGTTTCCTTACAAAATTCTTGACTTATTTTGTGTCCTGCTTATGAATTGCAAGCTTGTGAAACTCAAATGCAGTTTCTTCATCATCAATAGCTTCTAAGTCACAACCTTCAAGGTAAACAAATAGCTCATTTTAAGTGCAAGAAAGGTTAAGTAATCAGTCCATTGTTATTTTCTGTTGTAGATCTCAGACTCGCATTATTTTGTATACAGATATATGTATATTTGCCTAGGAAAAAGACATTGGCCTACCCACTCTCATGCAAGGGTATAGTGGCTCTCAGATTTAAATAATAGCTGCATTGCCTGTCAGAGAAAATAGGAGTCATAATTGAAAAGCTGGGGAAACTTTAGCTAGGCTAACAAGGCGTGGTGTTTCCTATAAATTGAAATGATAGGTAGCTAGATAAGCATGAAGACAAAACAGCATGCAAATGAACCCACCTATTTGTGACCGTGTACAAATGGATGCATAGAGATTAGAACCTAAGTGCTATTTCAGGTTAGCCCTCCATCCAGTGTTACTTTTGTATCTCAGAAGCGTTCGAGTGAAATAAACAGTGGAGCCCCGTGAAATGCAGTGCTCTGATGAAAACTCACAATAGACAGAGCTACTAATCAGCAGGTAGACTGGGGTCCCACTGTTTGTTTAGCCCTGACAAGCTGTCAGTAGTGTCTGCTTTCAACGGGATCTTCTTGGAAATAGAAAGCGAAACATCACCTGGACTTTTTTGTTCCTTTGTTCCTCTATAAATGGTTGTGAGCACTAGCGTTTTGTTCAGAGAAACATTCACATGAAAACAATAGTTCCAACCAGTACATGACTCTGAGAAGAGAAGTGCACGTGCTGTTATGAAGAACTTCCAGGTGGCTAAAATGCCACCACCTCATGCATTTGGGGTAAAATAGGATGGAGCAATGCACTTCACCAAAGGGAGGAACACTGATTCTCAATGACCATTATAACTCTATTTCTGTGCTAGAGGCTTCTGGGGAGGACTCTGGTTGTTCTCGGCAGATTTCGTTTCTTTTAGTGGCTCTCATCTCAACATAATAAGGTCATACATGCATGGAGTAAGGAAGAGTCTTAGAGGAAATGTAGTCTGGTTTCACACCTAGTGTAGCAGATACCTCTATGACACCCCGGAGGGTCACCACACTTCCCCAGAATACCGCAGAGCTGAACGATTTGCAAATACCCAAGACAGAGAGTTCCCATCTTGTATAATAGCTTTAGTTGTTAGAAAGATTGTTTTTATGCTGAGCAATAATGAATCTCCTTGTAATTTCTGTCCATTGGGCACTGTTCTGCTGCGCGGATCACTGCAGAATAAGTCTGTTCCAGAATTGCATGTGATTTTAAAATCATGCATCTAGAAAGGACCTCAAGAGATTTCTGTGTCTAGCCTTTCTAAGTTCTGGAAAGTGATCGGATATGCAACTCAACAGATTTTATGCATCTGTTCATTTATTCCTCACATATTCATTGGGCCTATACTATTTATCTAGCATTAGTGTAAGAGCTGGGACAGACCAATGAACAAGACAAAGCACTTGAGAGCTTACATTCTTGCACACAAATATTGGACTACTATCTTTAGAAGAGTTACAAGAATGGAAATCTTTTCTCCCCTATTCCATCTGTATTTTTAAACTGATATTTTCATGCATCTAACTACATTTTCTCTGATTTAAAATCACAGATATTACCCCTTTTCAGTATTCAACAGAGTTGTCTTTGTTTGTTTAACTGTTTGGAAGCTTTCTTACTAAAAAATAATTAAAGGGGATGATAATTAATTCAGCTCTGTTCTTCTCCTCCTTAAGCTACCTTCAATTCATATAACCTGTTTCCAGAACAACCTGTTTTTTACTTTTAATCACATTGGTTGTCAGTTTTTCTACAATGATTAAAACTGAACATGGTGTTTAGGCTCTGGTAGAAGGATAATTTCTTTTATTATGCATGTTATCTATCTAGGAACACACACTAGACTCAGTGGCTTGATTACCTCTCACAATAGTGCCATTGCTAGAAAATATTTACCTTGTGATTGACAATGACCCCAGTTTGTTCAGCTTGAGCTTATCATTAGTTACTCTTTTCCTTTCTCCGGCTGTGGGGCTTTTTTCTTTCTTTTTGCGTAAGCATTCTGCTTTAAGTTGGTCCTACCTTATAAGTGACTTCCAAGTCTATATCCCCAGCTTTGATCACTCCCCAGAAATCCGGATCCATCCATCCAAAGGTCTCCTTGACAGTGTCAAACTGTGGAAGTTCTAAAAGAATCTGAACCTTAATGTGGATCAAACGGAAACAAGCAAAAAGCCTTGCTTCTCCTGTTCTTCTCATTTCCCTATCTCAATTGCTTAACCCCAAGAGTCCAGGTTGTCCATGATTTCTTTCTTTTGCTCAAATAATCTGTATATGTTCCATCACCAAATCCTGTTGACTTCACCTCTAAAAATATCCTAAATCTTCCCTCTCTTTATGTCCCCACTACTATAATCCTTGTCCAAGGCCCTTCTCTTACTTGGTCTCTTACAATTGCCACATCTCCCCCCAGTTCATATCCTTGCATCCCCTTTGGACCCCAACAATCTATTCACTACAGAGAAATAAAAGTTGTCTTTTAAAGTTTAAATTGAACCATATCTCTCCCATTTCAGTTGGAAACAAGGTCCTTCATGGTCTGGCTCCAGCCTCATTTTCTTGACTCCATTTCCTTCTAGTAATTTCCTTTCCCACTAATCTACAACACTGACCATCTTTCTGTTCTTCCCATACAGCAACTTCATTTCCCCTTAGATCTTCCCTCTGGAATGGCTCTCACTGCCATCTTTGCATAGCTAGCTCCTTATTGTCATTCAGATCTCAGTTTAAATGTCACTTCCTCAGAGAGGACTTTCTTAAATTTTCAATACAAAGTAGCTATTCAGTCACTCCCTGTCATATTACTCTGTTTTAATTGTCTTCATGACACTTACTTGTAACTCATAGTTTTGTATCCATTTATCTGCCTATTGTTTGTCTCCTCAAACTAGGATGTAAGTTCCACTGAAGCCAGGGCCTTCCCTTTCTTGTTCACTGCTATATTCCTAGAATAGAGGCTGCTACCAGACCAGGCAGGCACAGCATAGCATCAATAAATATTTGTTAAATGAATTTTGTTTTATTTTGATTTTATAGTCCTGTCTTGCCACTGTTTGCAGGTCAGTTGTAACTTTACTCTTGTCTCCTTGAGTATTGACAATCCTACCAATTTCAGTTTCACCTGTGGACCTAATAAGGCATTCCCAATTCCTTTGTCTTGGCCATTAATGAGCTATTGAGCTGAGAAGGAGAAGGTGGATCCCGTGGGGATTCCATTCAATATAGTTACCTCAGAACATTTAAAAACTCCCAGTCATCAAAAAGAATAACTCTCACAACTGGCAGGCCATCTAGATCCAAATTTCTGATACCGAAAAGATTAAATGTTCTAGTGTTATATTTTTTGGAGTTTCTTTATGAGTTTTGTTTGATTTTAAAAATTACTTCAGCCTGAGATACTCAAGTGTTGTAAATAACTGATTTCAGAAAGTCACCTGAATGTCCTAGTCCTGGACTTCCAAGTGGTACATTGACCATAAATGAGAATCAGAGGATTCATTCCTCATCCTGGCTCTGGAGACCTGTCCCATTGCTTGTGCTTATGTCATCCTAGGACTTTGGTTATTGTATATGCTAGGTTTCCCACCCAGATTTTGGCATTTCTCATTTTTTCTGCTGATCCCATTCTTCGGTCTAACCCATGCTTTTTCTCCTTCTATAGGAACTCAGTTCAGACAGCAGGGCTTTTATTTTCCACAATTTCTGTCTCCGTCTTGGGCTTAGCTTTTCCTTGGAGGTTCCTTCTCAGAGTTAGAAGGCTGTGACGGTCCCTCCTTGTCTACTCTGTGGTATCTTATCTTCACTGTATAAAGTAAAGATGACTGTCTTCTTCCCTGCTATCAATGGCACTGCTATGAAGGCTCCTCATTCCCTGGGATGCTGGTGGCACTCGCTGCAATTTGCTCTGTAGTACTAGTAATTGATCTTCATCAGTAAAGAAATTCTGAGAATGAGACAAGGATAGAGGCTTTCAACTCACTTTAGCTTCTTCCTATCAAGAGAGTAACCACTTTATCCAAAGTCACCAAAACAAACAAACAAGAAACTAAACAGATATTTCCTTACCTCCTGGAGTTCCCAGACAGGTAACTGATTAGTGGTCATGGCACACTCTGAAACAACTATGACTATTTTAGAAACCAAGAGGGCACATGGCAAGAAAGGTACAGTCCATTTCCAATTATGCTTTTGTTTTCACTTTTGAAATGAGAAACTTATTTCCAAGAAAAGCAGTTTAGATCTGCCCAACTTTCTCTGGGTCAGCTTAGATGATTATTTAGCCTTCAGATTGTTAAAAAAAAAAAAAGACTGAAATGACCAAGTCCTTAAAAGTCAAGACAGTATTGTTAACTATCATCATCACGCTGTACATTAGATCTCCAGAACTCATTCATCTTGTGTAACTGAAACTTTGTACCCTTTGACCAACATCTCCTCATTTCTCCCTCCTGCAGCCCTCACTCCCACACCCCCAGGAAACCAGCTTGATTGTGACGATCATTTCACAATGTATACATCCATCAAAACATCAAATTATATACTTTAAACATACAATTTTTATATGTCAAAGATATCTCAATAAAGTTGTTTTAAAAAGTCAAAATGAACACTGATAATTTACGAGCCTATAAAAACTTTTATTGCTGACTGTCTGCTTTTTGTTTGTGAATATAGACCTAGGTATACCATAAATAGAAAAATTGTTGTCTGACAGATTAGTTTTCCCAGCTGGATAAAGAGATTGACTTTCTATTTCTTTTTAATCAATATACTGGGTAAGAGAGGATAAGATAGAAAGAGTACAAGGCAGAGAGTTTGAGAGAGACAAAGAAGCAAATATGTAGAGGATGGACTGAGTAGGTTGACTAGTAATGGGGAAAGAGACTCCTGTATCCAGTTCATGGATGCCAGTATAAATCATGCTTGAAAAAATGATTGGATGAGTTAGAAGAGTGTCTTTAATCATTCTTTTTTTTTTTCATTCATTTGTTTGTTTAACAGTTGTGTAGTACTATGTGTCAATTTTTTTGCTAAGTACTAGGAATGCAAAAATGAATGGTATGGTCTTTGACCTCAAAAAACTCACAGTTCAGTGCGAAAGTCAGACATATTTTTTTGAAAATATATATGTAATATCAGGTAAGAAGCATTGTAATAAATATATGTAGGTGGTGTTAAGGGGTCATTCAATGAATAAGACATTCGTGACACCTGAACTTCTAAGATTATAATGTTGAATTGGACGATTCAACATAAGTTAAGAAGTCATCACTCAGCACTGTGTAGGAGAGGGCCTGGGTGTTGTAGGAAAATAGAGTTTCTACAGCTGAACTCAGAGAGTCCTGAGTTGTGGAATCAGAGAGGAATTAAGAATTAATGAGGCCAAGAAGGATCACAGAGAATGAAGCAAATAAAGCTGCCTTGGGGAAGAAGAGGTGTCAGGAAAAACCTTTCAAAGTGGTCGTTGGGCTGTGTCCTCTGGTTAAAGCAAGGGGCAGACAGATGCTTGATAATACCAAGAAAGGGAAGGAAACAAGCACTCAGAATTGCTCAAGTCCACTAGCATCATTCCCTTTAAAGAGTTTTAGGTGCTGTGTCCACATAGGGCCAGACCTTCCTCTTACCAATGGATGAAAGATGGAACAGTGTTGCCCAGAACATCTCAGAAACTCAACAGTTGTCCCTACAAGCCCCCTAAAGTGGCATCGGGGAGAAAAAATGATCCTAACATCCATTCTGAACAAATAGGAAATTGCTTTTTTTAAGGTTTGATCTGAAAGACACACACCCCTCCTCCCATAGGGTGTGCCCCACACTACTCAATTTATCTGTGTCAGAAACTCTAAGGGCTGAATTGATTGTGCTGTAAATTGAACCTTGGGTTCCATTCTGAGTACTTGAAACGTGACGCTCCATCCACTATGCCCTCCTGCTTGGGCTGTTTTTTCAATTCTAATGTGTTGAAATATTTCTGCAGCTCTGGTGCTGTCTCAGCCTGGGCCAGGAAATGCAGTTTTGATCAAATCTCATAATAATACAGGGAGATGTTGAAGATTAATGTCTATTGATGATCCAGACTGCCAGAAAGCGAGATACGGAGGAGAATTTAATAACCTGAAAAATGGTTGCTAAAGAGTGTGGTTTTATTTTCAGCTGTCTCTTCCATGTACTTGTTTCCAACCCAGGGTGAGTTTTGACGAGGGCCGCTCCTGGGACAAGTACAGTTTCACTTCGGTTCCTCTCTTTGTCGACGGGGCTCTGGTGGAGGCGGGAGTAGAGACCCAAATCATGACGTGAGTACATCTTTTGCTGTGGTCCAAAGGAGCCCAGAGACCTGAGTTCTACTTCCACAGAGGCCACAGAGTTTTCCCAGGGAAACTTACACCAGAGCATTTCAATCTCTGGGCCAAAGTTTCCTCATCTGAAAATGGAAATGTTTATGCTTGCACCTGTCAATTCAAAAGACTACTGACAGGATTAAAGCAGGTAGGCTTCTAATTGAAAAGGTTTCTAACGGAATTTAAAGTATTGTAACAAATTTCCATTTATCGAAAACCCAAGCAAACAGAAAGCTTAAGTCTTTAGATGTGTTTTTTCTCTTTCAGTAACAGTCTACTAAGGGGCTAGGGACAGGGACAAAAGGAGCAAAACAGCCAACATACTGAAAACAGGAAATATTTTAAGGGAGGCTCCTAGAGTCTGTGCCCCCCGACACACACACAGTTGTTGTTCCACATCAGACTAATTTGCTGTAAAAATTTTTCTTCACTGCTTTACGATGAGAAGAGATGGTGGGGATAAAGATCTTAAAGCTGTAACAAGCCCCAAAGTGCTTTCTGAATGTTAAAGAAAATAATAATTTGATACTGTTTTCTAAAAGTGTATCAAATTTTAATTCCTAAAAGTTGGTCACTTGTGTGCGTTTGTGTGCTCGTGTGTATATAGGCGATATGATATGGGGGATTGTTATAGTAATCCTGTACTGGACAATCCCACCCCCACGTCCCCCTCTCTGGAGTGACTGGAACACCTTACACTTTAATTCTTCTCTGGACAGAATGAAAGAAATCTGCCGGATGAGATTAAGGGGAATTTGCTGTCTGGTGGGGTTGGCACAGAAAGGCTTATGGAATGTTTCTGGGCTGGTTTGGGGGAAGGGTGTCATCTTCTTGCTCTAGGGGACACTACTGTTCTGTTAACCTTTGTGTTCATTAATTTCTTTTAGAGTTTGAATCAGTCTTTTCCCAGTATGAGACTGATGAGCTTTGAGGAGGAGGCAAATACAAGGGCAAATGGCTAGTTCCCATGCTTTACCTATTTCCCAGGGTGATCAGTTAAAAAATCCTTTATAGGGGCCGGCCCAGTGGCGTGGTGGTTAAGTTTGTGCACTCCGCTTTGGTGGCCTGCGGTTCGAGGGTTTGGATCCCTGGCATGGACCTACACACCACTCATCAAGCCGTGCTATGGCCTCATCCCACATACAAAATAGAGGAAATTGGCACAGGTGTTAGCTCAGGGCCAGTCTTTCTCACCAAAAAAAATTCCTTTATAACTGCAGCTATGCTGTTTTGATCCAATGTCATAATCTGGCCCCAGGCTTGACCACTCTGCCATGTCTGGCCCCTCCACTTCCATCCTCACATTCACAGGGTGGATCAGCCAATCCTCTGGGCTTTCAGAGTGACAGAAAGAACCCAACCATGATGAAAAATGGTGCACAAAGTGAGGGAAAATACAAACAAAGCAAATGGACAAAAGTCCCATCCCAGGGTTAGGGTGTCAGAACACCCCGGTTAGGATTCTCTCCAATCCCGTAGCTACGTAATACCTGTCCAACACTATACATGCTGGATCTCCGTGATGTCATTTGTAAAACTGCATCTTTCCTTCTGCTTCTTTCTAAAACGTTAAAATTCTACAAATCCTCCCCTCTTTTTAGGAAATTCATCAGAAGCACTGCAAAGGGGTCCTATGTCTATAGGATTTGTCTACAGAAAGAATCTATAGGATTCTCATTGTCCTCATTATTAAAAAAAGATTCATAATAGAAAATTTGGGTGGTTCCACAAGAATATCTTTAAAATTATTTGGGACAAGGGCAACAAAGAGTGATTTTAAGTTATCTTCTTTAATTATGTCTAAATTTTCCATGTTGCCAGTGAAATCTTCTCTCTAATTCCAAGGGTGATGAACTGTATCTTTTAAAGACTTAACACTCATTTTTGAGCATCTGCTATGTGTTAGGTGCTGGGTTGGATCCTGGAGCTCTGTGGTTGGAAATTGAAAGACATGATGTCAAACCCTATGAGGAGCTACTACGATCCTCCCAAGGAGTGTTTTACATTAGGAACTTGTGATATGATAGGGCTTCTCTGGGCAGTTCTGTTATAAAATATAAGCAAAGATTTCCTGTAGAATTTATTGCTCAGGAAGTAAGGCTATAATTTGAGTTTTGTCCAATAATTTCTTCCCGTTCTCCTAAAATACACCCAAAACAGAGTTGTCTCACCATCTAAATTTCTAATTAAACTTCCTATGATAATGAATATAATCTATGGCTAAGCTGTCAAATCACTTTATTAAGAGTTAAAAATATTGTATGTAAGTTTAGCTATGTAAGCCATAGGCAGTATTCAAGATATCGTGTATTATTAATGCTGAGAGTCTAAAGCTTCATTATTTGGTGGATACATGGCAACCATATGTAGCATAAGTAAAGTTATGGATGTTCAAAGGCAGTTGCATCATATAAATTTTATTTCTAAAATATAAATGATTTAGTAAATATATAGATATATATGTATAGTGAATGTGTATATGCAAGTGTATGTGTGTATAGACACATATACACATCCATACACATATACATATATATAGATAAATAGAGAGAGAGAGAGAGAGAGAGAGTGAGAGAAACAACAGAGATACAGGAGAGAAATCCCAAGGATCTAGGCTCTGGCAAGATCTAAAAAATATTTGGTGGTCCCTATGTGCCAGATACTGTTCTAGATGAACAAATCAGAGAGAAGCCCCTGTCCTCATGGATTTTGCATGCTTGTACATAAATAAATGTGATATGCACATGACTCTGTCATGTTACCCAGAATACTCTGCCAAGAGATTACAATGTTTTCTTATGAATTACAGGAAGCAAATAGAATACTAGGAATACTGCCATCTTTTTTCATGAGGCTCTCTGACCATGAGGTGACTTTTCCAAATTATTTCCTATTCTTTAATCACTAGATATGAAAAGAATAGCTTTCTCTCTTCTAGGACTTCCTGTCATATGGCCATCAAAGAGTTTAAGTATTGCATTCTAATTTCTGTAAGGCAAAGGTACACTCATGCAAGAATGTTGTGCAATCTGCTTGAATTTACCAAGCCAGATGCGGCTGCTCATCTAATCAAATCTGACATGGTCTTAGAATCTTAGGCAGTGAAGATATGTATGGTCCTAAAGTCAAACATTCCCTGTTTTTCTACCAAGGAGACATACTGGTCCTCCTTTTATTTTGTTTTCTCCTCATCTCATAATGTGATTTATCCTGAATTCTCTTGTATGAGGCCTCTTTGAACTCTTGCATGCTTCTCTTGGGCATTACTTTGAACAATACCACATGTACACCAATCTTTACATGACCTAACATTCCCTAGCAAGTTTAAGGCCACAGTTTAAATTCTGTGTTCATATAATATTAAATGGTAATAATTTTTTTCTCAGCTTCAGATGGAGTTTAGCTGGTCACATAGACATGAGGGAGATTGACCTCAGGGCCAAACCATTTACTGAACAGACAAGATAGCGGTTTTATTTCCCTTTCTTCCCCACTAAGGCTCCACAAGAGCACAGCAGAGCTTCTGTCGTCTTCTACCTTGCTTATTGAAATACTTTAAATACTTTAAATAGTAAGTAGAAATGGAACTAGAATAGTGCATAATCTTATATGGGGTTTGGGGAAGAGATGTATTTGTCTTTTCATGAAATTAAGATGAGTTTGGAAGCAGTCCTCCAGCCAAGTATAGACAATTCACGCTATCTGTTTTTAACTTTTTATTAAATTCAGAATTTCTCTAGTATTAAAATGATCCAGGTTTTGTCAAGGCTCTTCAGACAGCCAGAAGGATGAGCCCTGGAAGGATTGCCAAGAGGCAATTTCTGTCTCTGCCTTAGATTTGAAAAGGACTTTAAACCAAGTGGCCCATTAGGGCTGACCAGTGCATTTCCCTCATGGAATGGCGATGGCAGGGATTGAAGCAGGAGTTCAAAAAAGTGTGTATATTCCATAGGAACTATGAGGACAGAAAGTCTGTTTGGGGACAAGAAGGCTTAACCTTGACATTTAACCAAAAACTTATTAATGATGTAGGCTACTTGAATTCTGTATCCTTCTCTCACTGTTAAGCGTGACTCTATAGCTCAGCTGTGGTCAGGGAGAAAGAGGGTCTAGCTCATTCACATTAAGATTTTATTGCCTTATCTTGTTACCTTCATTTGGAGGATTTAAATATTTATCAGTTTGTGATGGTTAATTTTATGTGTCAACTTGAATGGGCCATAGGGTGCTTAGATATTTGGTCAGACATTATTCTGGATATTTCTGTAAGGGTGTTTTTGGATGAAATTAGCATTTAAATCAGCAGACCCAGTAAAGCAGATTGCCCTCCCTAATGTGGGTGGGACTTATCCAATCAGTTGAAGGCCTGAGTAGAGCAAAAAGGCTGACCCTTCCCTGAGCAAGACAGAATTCCTCCTGCCAGGCTGCTTTTGAACAAGGACATGGCTTTTTCTTGCCTTTGACTCCAACTGAAACATCCACTTTTCCTGAGTCTCAAGCCTGGAACTATACCATTGACTATACCATCGACTCTCTTGTGTCTCCAGCTTGCTGACTCACCCTGCAGATCCTGGGATCCTGCAGACTTGGGAATTACATCAGCCTCCATAATAGTGTGAGCCAATTCCTTATAGTAAATTTCAATCTCTCTCTCTCTCTCTCCTGTTGGTTCTGCTTCTCTAGAAAGCCTGGAATAATACACAGTTAATTTATTCAAAAACATTTAATGAGGTTCTAATATGTTTCAGACCCTCTGAGCGGGTATTCAAGAGGTAAATACAATACCTTTAAGGAGCTGTCAGGCCAGGGTGTTGTGGGGAGTGGGGATACACTAATCATCAAGGAACCCTAGTGATATAACTAGGATATGAGTAGAGAGAAGTGAAGACTTCACACATACAAAAGGTGACAGCTGAGTTGGTCTGGAATTTTCAATAGCAGTTCACCAGTGGAAAACTAATTAATAGGTGACAGAATGTGAGCTTGAAGAAAGCACAAATTTTTAACAATTTTCTTGAGTACTGTATCCTCAGTGCCTCAAAGGGGGGTTGGCACATGGTAGGAAGTCAGTAATTATTTGTTGAAAGAATGAGTGATTTCAAGGCAGAGGAAAGAACACAAACAAAGGAAAGAACCACGAAAGATCATGCCTGAGTGTTAAGGGGTTGAGACTGTGAAGGGTCTTAGGTTATGTTTGGGAATTTGACCTGCACCCAGAGTGATGTTCTTGAAATTGAAAATATGGTAACATCATTTCTCTTCTCAAGACCCATAGAGGGCTTTCCACTGTCTTTAGGATAAAGTCCAAACTCATTGAATGGCTTACAGATATCTACATTGATCACCTGTTTGGGACCTCGTTTCTGCCCCCATGCTCTGACCACCCTTCTCTGATCCACTGTTGCCTTCTCATCCCAGGGTCTTTGTCTGTGTATCTGCCTGGAATGTGCTTATCTTCCCCACTTGAACAACCAAACATCTAAGTATCTTTCAGGTCTCAGGTTAAGTATCAGTGTTTCTAGCACACCTTCCTTTAGCTCACCAGATGAAGTTGGGTCTCCATGCCAAATGCTGTCCTAACCCTATATATTTTTTCCTTCACAACACTTTAGACAATTAATATTAATTAAAATGGCATTGGTTGTTTAGTATCTTCTCCCTCCACCTTCATCTACCCTTAAGACAGACAGACACACATGTGTATGTGTATAAACACACACATATGACTTTTAAATTCCCATGAAGGAGGATCTTTGTGTATCTTGTTCTTTGAGTATCATATATTTATCGGTTTTGTGCTAGCACTGAGAATTTAACAGTATATATGTACTGAATGGGGAATTCATTCATTGATTGAACGAATAAGTGAATGAATTAACAAGTGAATCTAATAGTCCCCAGTAATCTTACCACAGTTGTGATTGTAGTGACTTCTCTGGCCCACGGATGCAGCATTTTAGGAAATTGATTAGAGATCCCCAGAGATGCTGAAGTGCTATGATCAGAATGCAGTAGTTGGAAGTTATGGGAGCCTGGGGTTGGGTTGGAATGCGAGCAGTCTGTGTCTGTGTGCCGAGCTGTGTATGGGGGAGTGGTGAAGCAGGAGGTGGAATGGCATAGGCACAAAAGGGTAGATAGAGAATGAGGACTCTCCTGGGCATGATTCCTGATTTCCTCTGCCTTCCACAAGAATGTGCCCAGCTGCCACTTCTCCCAGAGGCCACAGCTTGGGGAGCATGGAATCTTCTAACACTGTGGCTCTGCAGGGGAATTTGTGGGGAAGAGACAGTCCCCAGCTTGCAGACATGGGATTTGCTTACTTTTATTGCTCTTTATTCCACCATCTTTTCAAATGTTATTATTTCAACATCTCCCTGGTAACCTTGACAGGAACCATCTAGTCCATCCTAATTCCCAGTGAAATGTGACCATTCTTATTACTTAAGACTGAGGACAGGGCTGCATGATTGACAAGTTGGAGGGCCTATTGCCATCTCAGGCAGTGGCTCTCCAGCTGATGAGATGCCTGTGGCTGTTAGAGCATGTGGGCCTCTTTGGTCCATTATTTCTTGAAAGGTTTGCCCCCAAATTAGCACTTTAAGGAGAGCTCTTTTTTGCTTGGCTCAACTGTGGAATCAGATGGAAAACCACTGCTTTCCTGCATCCTCGAAGCTACATATGAAATTCTTTCTTGATATGAAATGTTTGAACCAATGGGCTGTGATTTAGCTGATCTTTTACAGAGGCCATGGAGAATGTGGCAGCCTCTCAGGGAAAAAAAAAAAAAAAAAAAAAAACAAGAAGGAGAGGCATAGCTTCCATGGAAGAAAGCAGATACTTCTTCCCAACCCGGGAGTGAGTAGCAACTAACTGGTGTCTGTTCAACACCTTCCTTTGTGCCTGCTGTCTCACCGAGCACTTTCTCAAACCTGATTTCATTGACCTCTCCCAACAACCCTGCCAGGTAGATCAGATTATCAACATTGGGCAGATGAGGACGCTGAGGCTCAGAGAAATGAAGTGCTCAGCTCACACATCTAGTAAGAGGCAAATTGGGAGCAAGCAATGTGAATTTCAAATTTCAGGCTTGAAGCTGAAATTTGAGAAAAGGTGCTCGAGTTCTCCAAGGTTTGTTCAGTAAAGGACGGTGGTGTGGGCCAAGAGTGGCAAGATGTTACTTATTCACTAAGTATTAATGAGTGCCCGCTGTGCTGCCAGACCCCAAGTTACAGCAGATCCATTCAAACACAATCTTTTTGAAAAGAAATGACAAACCTGAAAGAACTAGAGAATAATTAAATGGTAAGGTATGGAACAAATTGTAGTTGCCGTTGGATATCAAAGAAGTGATTGAAGATAGAGCAGCTGCAAAAGGCTTCATGGCTATGCAGAGAGGAAGGAGAGAGGGGATTCAGGGGACAGGGGAATGGTGTGAGCAAACTTGGAGAAATAGGAACGTGCCTGGCCTGCAGAGGGGAGAGTGAGAGGTGGGAAGGGCTAGAGTTACTTTCAGCAAATTGCCTAGGGCCAATTGCCTTGCTGACTCCCTGTATAAATCCAATTCTAATTGGCATAAATCTCTGATCCATTGTTCCACCAGCAGAACTAATAGCCAAAGTGAAGGGGGAGAGATAACATTTTGCCTAGAAAATTATGCAAACCCCAGAGCTACAGAGGTTTAAAAAAAAGGCAAAGATCTTCTTTCCACTTAAGAGGCTGTGACCACATGCTTAGCAGGGACCATGCTGTTAAATACAGACAGCGCAACACAGAGACCCAGCCCTGAGCTTAAATGTATTGTTTAGCCTCTAGTAACTGCATCCGATAAAGTCGTTGGAAATGAACCAGCACTGCTTCCATTGATCTGTTTTTCAATTCTCTGTTGTTTGCTGGAAGAGCCTGATTTTACTTTGCCCAAAGTAAGTCGTTCGAGTAATTGGCAAATCCAGTGGAACTCCCAAGTCATCACCTCTCAAGCGGGCTGCTGGATTCACGTCCTTCAGGTTGTCACCAGACTTGCCATCAGCTCAGAGGCCAACTGTTTTTTGTGCCAAGAAACACAAACGCAGAATGCATGCTTGCATAGGGGCTTTTGAATGATACTGGAATGTACTGGAGGCTGGCAACAGCCTAGACAGAAAAGGCTTATTTTGATGGATGGATTGCTGTGTGGGGTGGAGGGGTGGCTGAGAGCATGGATTTTGGTGCTCTACTCTCCAAGAATAATGCTCAGAGTGACACTTACCGTTCATGTGACCTTAATGCCTTACTTACTCTCCCTCTGAGCTAGGATTTTCTCATGTGGATGTGAGAATTAAGTGAAATAACCTCCATCCAGGGTCATGAAAGATGTTTGTAGTCTCCATAGTCTAATGATCAAGAAATGGGTCACCTTCAGGGAAGAACTTTGGCCAACTAGAGCAGAGGTCAGCAAACTTTTCCTCTAAAGATTTTAGACTTTGCTGGCTATAGGATCTTTGTTGCAACTACTTGACTCTTCCCATCTAGTATGAAAACAGCCATAGGCAATATGTAATGATGGCATATCAGTGTGTTTCAATAAACCTTTACTTATGGACACTGAAATTTGAAATTCAAACAGTTTTCGTGTCGTAAAATATGATTCTTCATTTGCTTTTTGTCCCCAACCATTTAAAACGTAAAAACCATTGTTAGTTTGTAGGCTGTCCAAAATAGATAGCTGGCCAGATTTGTCCCACAGGCTGTAATTTGCTGACCCTGAACAAGAGGACACATGGAGCCTAATCTTTTGGTGGTTATGTTACAAATATCATTTGAATTTTTGACACAGTTTCTACAAACTTCCCCTACCCATAAACTACTTCTCCAGGTGCACCCTCTTATGAAGTATTGAATACACAAGTCATTTGAAATGGCTTAGAAGTTTCTTTATTCTAGCCTTACAGACAAGTCTCACCTCTTTCAGGAAGCCCTCCACAATTCCTCCAGTGCTTATTCATTTCCTTTTGTTGAATTCCTATCTTAAGTCTCAGGATTTGGCTCACACGTAGATTTAGTTTGGTTTGCACTTTTTTTAATGGAGCCAACATTTACAAAGTCAGGAACATCTGGCAGCACTGGGCCCAAATGCCCATAGTCCAACAATCTGCCAGAGCCACATGGCAGCTGCCCGCCTTTGACTGGGGGTGTATTTCTTGCCCCACCTCTCACCTGCTGTACACATGTCTGCTCCAGCTGCTTCAGCTCGCTCGTTGTTCATTTCAGTTGCCCTCCTGGCTCATGTAAGATTTTGAATTTGTGATTCCTGATATAGATTCTACATCCACAATTTCATATCTATGTTGTTTTCTTGCAGTTCTTTTTTAAATTTTAAAAATACAAAGAATAATGCCACAAGAACCTAGAATTAATAAATATTAATATGTTATCACTTTGGCTTCAGATTTTTAAAATAACTATGCAGGGCATTCCAAGTAGAGCAGGTCTTCCTCATATTGCCCATTTTCAGACTCTTTCCCCTTAATCCCTGCACAGATGAGTGACTGCCGTGAATTTGATGTATATCCTTCTAGTACATGTGGTGATACATTTAGTACATATTTAATTATCCTTAGGAATATATGTGGTATTGCTTTATGTGTTTTAAAATATATAACTTACCTAAATGCTACCATTCCCCTACATGCTTCTGTCACTCAATATTATCCATCTTGGGGCATATCCATCTGGTCCAGACACTTTTAATGCTATATGGCATTCTGTCATGATATGAATATGCACAATTTATTTCTCCATTCTCCTATCAGTGGACATTTAGGTTGTTTCTAGTTTTGCACTATTATAAACAGTATTGTCTTGTCTTTGTACATGCTTCCAAATGCACACATAGAAATTCTCCGAGCTACATACCTATAAGTAGAATTGCTGGGTCATGGTGAGTTGACATTGTCACCTTTATTTTTACACTGTTTTCTAATTGTTTTATATATTGCTCATTTCTGCAGTTAGAGTGTGAGATCTTTTTTAGTCAGTAAGATTCATGAGGTTTGCAACTGTCTTATTGTTCATCCTCCACAGCCCTGAACGTGGAGGCTTGTATGTAACGGGTGCTTAGCAGACACATGGCGAGTGAATAATACTATTGGACTAAACTGCAACTATTTAAAGGCAGGGGCTGAATTTTATGCTTTTTCTAAGTCTTTTCATCTTTTGGTTCAGGATTTGGCACAAAGTAGGAGACTGAGGAATAGAATGACATAGGAAAACAGTGTCCCACCTTCCCTTCCTCTCTTACAGCTCTTTTAATGCCCATATATTTCCTCCTCTCTCAAATCTCGTCTTGAACATCCATTTCTCCCTTTTTGTTTCCATCTCTTAGGTTATCCTTCATCACCCAACTCCTGAAGCATCTTTCAGCGGTTCACGGCCTACAATTTCTAACCCACTGTTATGCACTTTAAACTCTCAAACCCATTAAAGGAGCTTATTAGGTTTTGAGAAAAGAATCAAAGTTGTTTGGACATAGAATGATTTCTTCAAATTCATTTGAAAAATCAACCTTTTCTCTTTTGCCTCTTCAGTTCCAATGCCTTTTAGTCTCTTTCTCAATCTTCCCTCTGCCCCCCTCCTCTCCCAGTACTTATTTTCAAGCCTTTTAACCCCTGCCTCTTTCCACCGTCTCATCGTCATTGTATTGTGTAACTACACAGGCAGGATTCCTTGCTGTTGATCCCCTGCCTATTTCTATTAAGGTCTAGTTTGTTTCACTTTTGCTCAGCGCAATTCCCCTGTCGCCACTGACCTCCTTTACCACTAATCCCATCTGCACCCTAATGGGAAAACAATCAGGTGGCATGGACGCTCACCAATAGCCAAGGATGTGGCCTGAATTTCTGGAGACCGGCAACTGCTGGCCGCTGATGGCTGCCCTTCCCCACTGCTCTGTCTGCTTTGATTTGAAATCGGTCCTCAGCAGCTTTCTCCATGGAAGCAAAGAAGAGGGCTTAGGGAGGCAGGAGGCGAGAGGAGGCAGGGGGCCTAGGCCTTTCAGAGAGAACTGGGCTCTTATAGGAAGATTTAATAAAGGACTCAGGAGTCCATACGTATTGCATTACAAGAACATTTGTTATTTCTTTATTCAACAATATGTACTGAGAGCCACTGCAAGGTAAGCACTGTTCTAAGAGTTCTAGGAGCTGGGCTAGGACATAAACAAGATAGTCAAAGTCTCTGCTGATGGGAAGTTTATGTTCCAAATCCTCTTCCACACTCTATGGAAGAAAGATCAGTTTTGAATGAGGTTTATTTCAGCTCTAGTGTTCATGGAATCTGTTCTATAATCCAATTCTGAGCTTTTGATGGTGGTGGCGGTTGTGTGTGAAAGAGAGAGGGAGAGAGAGAAGATATTACCATAAACCTCAGGGGACCTCTAACTTCCAAAGATTTTAACCCTGACTGTGGTTTTTGACTATTGCTTATCTCCTCATCTGAGAAAGAACAAAAGTGTTAATGAATGAAAAGGAACATCAGAATATTACAAGTGGTTACCTCTAGTGGGGTATTTATTTTCTCATCTCTAGATTTTTATAGTTTTAAAATATTTTATAATGGGAATGCATTCTTTTTATAATGAGAAAAGGGAAATCATGTATCAAAATGTACAGATGAAAAAAAGTATCTCCCAGATAGTGAAAGAGAGGGGCTTCATTTAAGTATATGTGGGTGATTGTGTAGGTCACACCTACTCTACCTTTGAGGTTGTGACCTAAGGAAAGGGAGAGTCTTAACTACCCATCACTGTTTCCCAGTACTAACTAATGCTCTGAGTAAATTAATCCTGAATGCTTTCAAATAAACAGGCACTGGAACCCAATCAAAGACAAGAATGGAAAATAGACAAATCCCACTTGTAAAATAAAAATTCAGGAAATTGCTAGATAGTGGCTTCTGATGAAGCAGTGCTCTAAATAATTTCTTCAAGGTCATCTGGTTAATTTTTGCTGCATTTTTAAGTTATTATGTATTTTAAAAATTAATGAAAGATTTAATTATAGCAGGGTTGCCTGTGACCTTTTGTGAAATGACTTCATCATAAATCTGCAGGCATTTCAGAACTGTTTTCCAGGTTTCTAATAATTTGCTCTCAAATTAATGACATCCAGCCAGTGAAAGGAGTCGAGGCTGGGTAAAAGGATTGAGTTGGGATTTGTGGTTTCCTAGCAATGGCTAATTCTGAGTCCTGTACGGAGGTGGCAGAGAAGATGGTGTGTGACTCACCGGAATCCACAGCAAGTTTAACTGTTTACTTAGAGGAATGAGAAATAAATCCAGTGTGTCATAGGGGAAATTGCATGTAGCCAGATTGGGTCATTGCAGAGCAGTTGATTTGGGGCACATTTATCTACATGTCATTGTGGAGGCAACACTTGGACCAATGAGAGAATTCTTCTTCTTCCTTGTCACTCACAGGGGTTCTTCCTCATTCATAAATTAAAGATCTATTTCTGCCCTCCAGCTTGCTGGTCATCAGTGAAGCCCAACTTAGACTCCATCACCCATATGGGTGACCTTCACCTGTCCTAGGGACTCAGCGAGAACAGCTAAGCTGTCTCTGGAGGGTAGCAGGCTCATTTCCCCAGAGACCAGGATACATCATTGTCTACGTCATTCTGAGGATTCGTTTGATCCAATAGAGTGAAGGCAAAGACTGTGCAAAGGAATGCCACATCTTAGCACATCAAAGAAAATCCTCTCTCTTAGAAGAAACTAGTAGCACACCTCTGTAGTTCCAGAGTGGCAGGCCATAGTTTGGAAGACCCAGAGCACCCTTTACATACAGGAACCTTGGAGAAAAGCCAGCAAAATCTGGAAAGTGGGTGTAGGCTGAAGCCTTCCCTGGTTAACTGAAGCCCTGAATGTGATCACTTCTCTGCTGTACATTCCTCCAGCAATTGTTCATGACGCTACTGTCATATATGGCACACCATGACTCAACATGCAAAGGTTTCCCATGAAGGGCAGTCAGTGTGGGAGAAAGAGTTGGGTTTCAGGAGACTAGGTTCTAGTTCTTTGTGTTCTTGAGTAGGCCACTACCTTACCTGGGCCTTGGTTTCCCTAGTTGGCATATGAAGGGATTAGACCAAAAGTTCATCCATAAGGACCCTTGCAGCACTAAGACTTTATAATTCCGTTTGTTCTTTTTCATGCCCCAGAGACTCCCAACTAGAGGCCAAGCCAATAAATATTGTCATAGTTCAGGTTCAAGTCTGCAATTCCCCACATATTAGACGCTTTAGACTTTGAGACAAATAGGGCCGTAACTGAAGCTCTCTAGATGCATCTTCCCTGCAGATTTCTCTCTTCTTCCTTCCTCCAACTGTGATTTCAGTTTTATATATTTCATGGTGTTTCTTCCTTTTGTGCAGACAGCCTAGTATGAGCTAGAGCTAACATCTCCCCCATACCCATACCTCAGAGCCAAATTGTGCAGTAAAATGATTGCTAATGAATCATGAAACACTTGAAAAGGGGTATGAATCTTGCTGAAAGCACAGTGCTGAGAATTGTGTTAAAACATTAGCAGCAACTGCCTAAGTTGGACTCCTTGCTCCAGGACCTACTTCCTGTGTGACCTTGTTGGACGAGTTATTTAACTTCTTTGAGCATCAGTTACCCCATCTGTTAAATGGGAATAATAAATGAAATGAGATAATCCATGCAAAGTGGTTAGCATACTTTAAGTATTCAATAAATTCTCACTAATATTGGTATTTCTAATTACTACTGTTGTTATTTGATTGACCTCTACTAGAGTATCTACCATATGCAAAGTCTTGTAGTAGAGACCAGGAGGATATAAAAGCATAAGGCACACTATCTGCCCATAAAATTCTCAGGCATCTGACAAAAGACATAAAGTATCATAATTAAGTACTATTACATAAAAATATTAATCATAGTTTTAAATTATTCATTCCTTAATTTATTCTAAACATTATAAGCACAACACATTTAAACCTCAAAACTCTCTTAGGTGCTGTTGTTATCCTCATTTTGCACATGAGGAAGTTGAAGTCTAACTAGTATGTGTAAGGAAATTTCCATAGTTCCAGGATCGGGGCTCACGTCTTAGCCTGTCTGATGCAAACACCTTTGTGTTTAACCACTTCATTCTACTGGCTCTCAGACAGTAAATACATGACAAGCACTTACAATGTGTACAGCGTAGCTTATGTAAGTTTCAAACTTCCAAGAGTTTAAAATCTAACAAGGAGCGTAAGACACTTATGTACATATTCTATGAATTTTGATGCTTGTTGAAAGTGCTAATGGTAATACTCAAGATATAGAAAAAATACTATAAAAATTCAGAGGAAAGAGATATTTTTTTCTTCCTAGAAGGAAAGGAATTGAGGAGGAGGAAAGATCATGGAGGGCATAATAGAAAAGTTAGTATTTGAATTGAAACTAAAAAGAATAATTCATCAAGAAGATAGAATAATCTCAAAACCTGTATAGTGTTATGATTGCATAATGCAAAAGCCTACAAAACTCAAGGAGAAATGGAAGGTTTGCAATATCATAGGGGAATATTTTAATAAACTTCGTGTGGAAACCAATAGACCAAGCAGTCAAATGTTAGTATGATTTGGGATATGAATAACACTATTAGAAAGCTTGATTTAAAAGACCTTTGTATAATTCTCCACTCAACAAATAGATAATACATTTTTAAACATTTAATATTTTTTTTAAAAAAATTGATCATACACTGGGCTACATAGACAGTCTGGACTACTTCCAAAGAGCTGATATCATTGAGATCATGTTCTCTCTAAACATTACAATTAGATCAAAATTTTTAAATAAAATGATGATGAGGAAAATAAATAAAGAAAAAAAAATTCATGTGGTTAGGAGTAGTTTTGTTTCTTAAAGAGGAAATCAAAATGGTCACTATGAAATATTTAGATTTGAAAAGCTTTCCTTCCCCTTTCTCTCCCCTCCCAAGAATTACTGCCTATTATTTGACTTGAGGCTTGCAGAATGGGTAGGAGTGGGATAAGATAAGATTCAGGGAAAGGCCATCCCAAGCGGAAGAAAGCAGGCACTAGGAAATCATGCGTCTTTTAGTGGAACAAAATGGAATTCTGTTTAAGCACAAAAACAATGGGGAGTAGCACGAGATAATGCTGCAGGAGACCAATGCAGGGAAGTCCTTGAGTCAAATTCAAAGATCTTAGAATGATATTCATGACTAAATCGTGTCAAAGCTCAAGGACAAGAGTAGGTACCTTGGGAGTTTTCTACACAGAGGTTGAAGTTGAAGAAATGAATAGGATTGCCAAGGTCAATAGGGGACAGAGGGACAGAAAAGAAGAAAGCTTAAGTTACGACAGTCAGAGATGGGAAGAGGAAGAGGAGGGAGAGAGGTACTTAGAGGAGTAATAGGAGAATATGGTGTTATTGAAGCAAAGGGCTAGAGAAACTGAGGGAAGGCCCCTGCCTCTGTGGCAGATCACCCTCTGCTCACACAGAAAGTCAAAAGTTTACAAGAGGGAGAGACCACGTAGACTTGGAAGACCTAAGGAATGCTTCTAAGAGGAGGTGGCATTGAAGCAGAGGCTTGAGATGGCACTCGGGCAGGCAGACAATGAGGGAGGATGTTTCTGGGAAAGAGCATGGAAAAATCAAGGTGTGGAATCAGGAAAGTCTGTGCATGTGTGTGCGTGTGTGCGTGTGTGCACACATGCACCCACACCTGGGACTCTGCTAAATATTCCACGGCTATTCTCATCAGCACATGTGTGTATACACACATGTGTGCAAGTGTTTATGTAGAGCAGGCATTTGTAGACAGGGAAATAAAGAAGTTTGGCTGGAACAAAGAGGAAAACGAAGAAAAGTTTGGAAAAGAATGTGAGGTCCAGATTTGGGATGGAATGATAGTTCTAAGAATGTGGCCCCTATTCGATAACCATAGTTCTGAGAAGGCATGTAGTATCATTGGAATAATTCTTTAACAGAACTGTCTGGAAGCAAGTGGTGGATAGATTTCATAAAGACCTATATATGGTGTAAATAAGTGAAAGTAGTGAGGAGGCAAGAGGTACTGAGAGCCCGGATTACAGTCTTCAGTAGGAGGAAATGAAGCCAGTAAATGTTTTGGCCTCACATGAATACCGACTTGAATCCTAGCTCGATATTGATCACGAGCGTGGCCCTCAAGCCTCAGTTTCCTCTCCTAAAAGGGCTGTACTTATGATTCTCAGGGGATTGTGTGGAGCATTCAGAATGATAATAGCCATGGAACATTGAGGAGAGTTCCTGGCCCGTGATAAGCCTGGTAGCTGTCAACGGTAACCATTATTATTATCAGGGAATGGGAATGGGGTTCAAATGGAGTTGGTGAATGTGAGAGATTTTGTAGAGGAGTAATGAAAAGGACTGAGTGTCAGTCTGGAGGTTAACAGAGAGGACAAAGTTGATGACTGAGTCTCTGTTGATGCAGAGGTTTCTAGCCTGATGGCTGAGAATTCAGTTGAGGCAATAACAGAAAGTGGAAAGTCAGGAAGGAACTGACAGAGTTGGCTTTGGCCTTGTTCTGTTTCTTAAGATTTTCTTCAGGCAGATAAAAATGGGAGAGTTGGTGCTTAGAAGAGCTCAAGAGGCAGATGCTGGAGTCACTGACAAAGATAAGGAAAGGGGGATATCCTGGGGCAGGTTGATGGCAACACAATATTATCCTGGTTGAGTTGGATCAAATGTTTCCTCAAAAGTCAGTCTGCAGTGAAGTCCTCCTTGTGGAACTCCCCAAGCACTGTTTGTTCTTTCTTTTGCACATTTCTAGTGGCTTCCTAGTAATGAATCCTCGTCCCTTTCCTCTCTGAAAGATTGTAGTCAACCACTCTTTCCTTGAAATTCCTCTCAGCTTTTATAATTATTTATAAAAATTGGAGTAATTGGAAGTTGAGAAAAGAACCAAGTTACTATGCAAGGGAGAATCAAGTGACCCAGAGTTGCTCTCCTGTAAAGAGGAAAACACCTTTACAGAGCCTGCTCCTCTAATTGCATTTAGTGTGGCATTGTTTCCACCAAAATTATAGCAATTATATACCAAGCTCTTCTTTGAAATCATTTAATTAATGAGTAGCTAACCCGCTGTGTGTATGGAATTCTAATGAAGCGTTTTATTTTTGTGAAGCACCTTCCTCCCTCAAATTAATCACTTTCCTCCCCACAAGGCTTACTCAGGTCTGGATGGTGGATTAGAGAAGGTGTGTTAGTTAGGGTCCCAGCAAATCATGATTGCTTGTGGAAATCCTAGCACAGTCCAGAATAACAAGGGCCAAGCAGCTGCTGCTGTTTTTCCCCTGAGATTGTTTTTGTCCTTCTAAACCCCAAAGAACATATAACTCAGCTATGTTCTTTGGCCCAGACATAAGGGCAGATAAAGCTATTACCCCAATTTTGGAAGAAGTGAATGATTTTGATAGATTAATCCATTAATCAACTCAGAACTATTTATTGAGCATCTGTTATATGAAAGAAGTGCCCATAGAAACAAAGATGAATGCCTCTGATAGATACATCTTTTGTGTATTGGGTCCCCAGGAGATAGATAGCTTGTACACATGGAGGTAGACATAGAGATTGAGATTGAAATAAACTTGGAAATTGGCTCGAAAGGGCCACATTCTGTCCAGACTATTTCTGCATCACAGTCTTTGAGTATATGTGTCACTGATTAAAAATCATCTTCCGTAAGGAAGCTGAAGGCTTGAGAGATGAAGTGATTTGGTCAAGGTCACCTAGCTAATTTAGTGACAGACAAGGACTAGGAAAAGATAAGCCTTCTAATTCCTTGCCTAGTGCTCTCGCCCCCATACCCAGACTACGTGTATCTTAGAAATTAAACAACAGCACAAGAGCACAGGAGGATGCTCTGTGACCAGAGTCAAGTTAGCACTAGAGGAGTTTAAAAAAAGACACAGATGGTCTCTTAGGTTTGTAGAGCCCAGGAAGAAGGTGAATCTTGAATGGAGTCAAAAACTCGCATGAAAAAATCCAGACACCAACGTAAAAAGAAAAAGAAAAGCAGAAGTAATAAATTTTAACTGATTTTTCTTGAAAATCCATAAAGTGAGAAATGGCTTAGAGAATTCATTTATTTTGTTCTGTGGTCAGGAGCAACTTCTTCAGGGGAACTAAAGGGTAGGCTACCTGTTTCCAAACAGTCATCTGCATTTATGTATGAGATATCTACTTTCTCCAAAGCTCTGTAGAAGATGTCACCAAAAAAAGACAAGGAAAGACCCTGAATTTGAGGTTAGCATGTACCTTGAAAAAGGAATTTTGAGCCAAACCTCTTGAAAGCTCTTGATGAGCAGGGCCTTGGATGACAGTCTATGGGGGTTCTAGCAGTAAGAATGATGGTGATGGTAATGAACATTTATTGTCCATTGAGATTTTCAAGATTCTCACACACATTATCATGCATGGTAGGGTTTTGATTATGTTGGTGAAAATATACTTTGAGTTAAGAAGGGGGGCTAGGAATGCTTTTCTGAAGAAGGAGGTCAAATAGTTTATCTTGGTAATTGCAAGGAAGGATTAAAAGCAATCCAAATCACAGTAGCTTTGGCTGTGCTTAAGAATTAGCTTCTTTTTTGGGGGCCGGCCCCGTGGCGTAGCAGTTAAGTGCGCGCACTCCGCTGCTGGTGGCCCGGTTCGGATGCCGGGCGCGCGCCGACACACCACTTGTCAGATCATGCTGTGGCGGTGTCCCACATAAAGTGGAGGATGAGGCCACTCATCCTTAGCAAAAAGAGGCATGGATGTAGTTCAGGGCCAGTCTTCCTCAGCAAAAAGAGGAGAATTGGCATGGATGTTAGCTCAGGGCTGATCTTCCTCAAACACACATGCAAAAAAGAATTAGCTTCTTTTTGCCAAAAACTTGAAAATAAAACCACCTTCTAGAATTGCCTTGTTCCATTGGTACTCGGTAATCAATTAGCCATTCTTCGTCAAGCAACTACTCTTGAAAGGCTCTATGAGGTGCAAAGAAGTACAAGAATTCCCAGCAAACGGAGCTTTCTAATTGGTTGACACAAATTCGACTAAATGTACAAGAAAATTAATAAATTCTGGATAAGTGGTCTAGAGCAGTGTTTCTCAGAGAGTGGTCCTAGGATCAGTAATAGCAACGTCACTTGGGGACTTATTAGAAATGCAAATAATCAGGCACCCAAAGCATACTAATCAGACAGTCTGGGGATGGGACGATCTATGCTTAATAAGCTATCTAGGTGATTCTGATGCAGACAGTGGAGAGCCTCTGGTCTTGAGATAACAGGACTATTTGAACTTAAGAGGAAAGAGAGTTCAGTGTTGCCAGAACAGTCACAGAAGATTTCCTTTACAGATGTTCCATATCTTTGGTTCCTCCATCCCACCCATCTCTTGAGTTTTTGTATTCAATTGATAAATGAACTACTTTGTTCCGCCAAAAAATACCACAGTGGGACAAGCATGCTGCACCTACTTTATTGGTGATAGGCTCCCTAACTTTAGAGGAATATTTCCAGCAGATAAAAAACTTTTATCTGGAAAATTGACTTTTTATTATTATTAATTAGAACCAGTCTGGGTTTTCTCTTTTTCTAATTCAGGATCAAGTGGACCTTGTCAGTGTTTATCACCTCAAAGTAATGGATATGGTTTCTGATGATGGTCACCCTGATTTCTCTGCTGGGTTCTCATTTCCACAGATCCTGTTATGAATTTTAACATCTGTTCCAAAAGTTGTTACGAAAAAGGCTGAGAAATGCTTAAATTTAAATTAATCTTTATTTCCTGTTGAGTTTGCTGTGTTTCTGTCGTTTCCTCAACTTCCATGAGCTTTAATCAGAAGAGCAATGAATGGATGCAATATTGAACAAAATTAGGGAAGCAAGATCGATGCAAAAGAGAGACCCTGTGTCAGTCACTTACATCCTACAGGAGGGGGCCCACGATGAACTTTTTTTTTTCCAAGACCTGAGAATAGGTGGAAAGATAGGGAGTACATTAATGTCTGAAAGTTGCTGAGTGGTTTTACCCCACTGATCTTAGTGGGGTCCAATGAGAAAATGAGCAAAGCTTATAATCCTAACATTAAAGGTTTAAAATTTTGCATCTGACATTGGAAAGTGACCAAGTGGGAGAGCAGACTAGCACCCTCCCAAGTGAAAATATTAGTGTATCAATTTACAGTTTGGGGAAAGACTTGAGAAACTGGTGTAAGGAAATATGGGATAGAAGCCAAAGAAATATAGATGAAAGGAATGCACCTGTCAAGATTGCAGGAGAGAAGAATCTGAATTAGTTCACAAGTCCTGACTGAGCGCCTGTCTTTGTGTCCAGTCCTGAAATGAGCATTCTGAGATCAGGAACAGACATCCCAAAGAGTTGGGAAGACCAACAACATGGACATCCTTAGATGCTCAGGGTCAATTAGGCTCTGCACCTGGATGATGCTTGCATCTTCTCAACATCACCTGGGAAATGATTAAGCCTGATCTTGAAGTTTTATGCTAAGTAACTCTTGAGTATTCCTCTCCCCCAGGGGCAAGTTTGTGTGTTAGAAAGATCTCTCACATTTTGTAAACATTCACACTTTTATTTTTTATTTTTTATACTCAAGAGAACTCTCTAGAGTGCCCACTTATTGCTCTTCCCTCCCAAGCACCTTCCTATCATCTCCAGGTTAACAAGCCAGAGTTCTTACACCACTTCTTGGATAGATAGATAGAGACGAAAAGTGCTCTTGAATCATATTGCCATCTGTCTTAGTTTCCTGTGGCTGCTGTCACAAATTATCACAAGTCGAGTGGCTTAAAAGAACAAAAATTTATTCTCGCATAGTTCTGGAGGCCAGAGTCCAAGATCAAAGTGGCAGCGGGGCTGCGCTCCCGCTGGGGCACTAGGGGAGAATTTGTCCTGTGCTTATTCCGTCTTCTGGTGGTTCCAGGTGTTCCTTGTGTAGCTTGTGGTTGCATAACTCCAGTCTTTGCCTCTGTCTTCACATGGCCTTCTCCTCTCTGCGTGTCTGTCTTATTCGTGTCTCTTATAAGGATACTTGTCATTGGATTTAGGACCCCCCTTGACAATCCAGGATGATTTCATCTTGAGATCTGTAACATACTTCTGAAAAGACCCCTTTTCTATGTAAGATCACATTCACCAGTTACAGGGAATAGAACATGGTCATCTCTCTTTAGGGAGCCACCATTCAACCCAGTACAGCATCTTAATCCCTCTCTTTTTCAATGGTCCTTAAACTTTGGAAATTGTGAACCCCTTGGAAAATCTGATAGAATATATATAATTTCTCCTTAGATACATAGACATGTGCCAATAAACACGTATTTTTATTTAAAATTTCAGAAGATTCAAACTCCACTACCACCACGAAAGCCCACAGATGTACTCTAGATTGAGACACTTAGTTTATCTTGTTTTTGAATTATATCCTAAACTAGATACAATTTTACTTTGTGATCTGGTTAATGTAGAATAAACTAGGATATTGCCTCTTCTGTTCTAGATAATATACAAAATTCTATTAATGCATTCAGATCACCTTAAATATTTTTGGTCTCTCTGAAGTGTTCCTTTGTCTTATTCACATTGTGTATGAAAACTCTTAAGCTGCCACCACTATTATTATCATTATTATTATTATTTAACCTGAGCTACACCAAACCCCGTTTATCTTATCCAATACTTATGTAGTTGCCAGGGGGAGAACCTGACATTTCTCCCTGTTACTTCACGTGGTTTTAAAGTCAGGCTATCTCTTCAGTCTGTCAAGACCTTTTTGGGTCCTGATTCTGCCATCAAACACATTGACTCTTTCTTCCAGCTTTGTGTCATCAGAAAACGCGATTTCCAATGATGGCCATTATTTTCATGTCTTCAAGTCATTAATAAAAATGATCAACAAGAAAGAGCAGACAGTAGAACCTTGCAGCTGACTACTCATACCCTCCCTCTTGGTTGATTTTAATGTCTTAATTAGGTGCTGTTTGGCCACATAATTTTACTAGCATCTGGCTCATATTTTTTCATATTTTCTTCAAGACTGCTATGGCAGAGCCTTTCAGATGCCTTGCTGATATCCAGGTAAATCATGTGCCTCATATTTCCCTCTTTTCTCTGCCTAGTAGTCTTTTCATAGAAAGAAATGGGATTAATCTGACATGATGTACATTGTGATCCATGAAATAACTGTAAACTATTTGGAGTAGGCCGAAGTGTTCAGTTTAGCATCGCTAAAATCCTGCTACACAGAGTATTACAATCAAGGGAGACTTACCAGAGGAAATGGCATTCGAATGTGGGAGGATGTAGATAAGCTGGATAGAGATGGAAGAAACTATTTATCAAGGTCTTCTCCCATTGTTTTTTCATTTTTCTTTTTAATCATGATACCCTTTCAACTTAACTCGGTTCAAACAAGTAGAAATTTTTGATGAGAGATAACTGTTTTACTAATGATTTAAAATGGACTGACTCATGACCTTCCCATGAAAAGAATCAGAACTAAAAGGTGGAACTACCTTAGTGGAGACCTGGCATGGATGCATTGGATTTGGAGACCACTGACTATAGCAACAATGCAAGAGAACAGAGAGAACCCAGGGGAGAGATACTTAAGTTCACTCTGGTCCACACAGTATGGTCCACATAACCCAGCATATTCTAGACCCATGGCTTCTACTACTCAGTGCTAAGCTAAGACTCATACAAAGACCATATAGTTTAACAAAAGGAGAGATCTCCCTCAAAGTCTGTTTAATCTCCTTTTAGACAAGGCTCTAAAAAGTTTTATTTAACTTTTAACCAATAAAACACTAAATGTTGTTTCCTGGGGTGTATTTTAAATTGTATAATCTATAAAACAATCCTATTTCTTTCTCCATTTCACAATTTTAGTCAGCTCCCACCCCTCCCAAAGTGTCCTCACCTTTCAGATAGCAGAAGCAAATGTCCCTGGAGGAGAGTTCGTCGCTTAGACATCACCAAAAGAATATCTGAACTTGGGGAGAGGAGAATCCTGGGCTGGGAGCATGATTAAGTCTTGCTGAAATGGAAGCCATCCAATTCCTTGAAAGACTTCAGTATGGTTAGGTTCTCAGCACAATTGGTCTCTCCTTTACATCACTATGATAAATGTCTTGCATTGTAATTACAAGACATGCCACCTGAGTGGAGTATGGATGATCGGTCTTTTTTTCTATTTTTCTAGAAATGATTGATCATTCATATTTATAGGGCTATCAACTGCTGGGCTTTGAAAAGGTCAGTATTGATTATCTAAGTCACACAGATGGTATGCTTCTTTGCTATACATAAATATGAGTTCCTTTTATGAGACTACTGTGATTTTTTAGGGAATGGGGAAGGAGGGTGGTATTCAGGTGAATTAAGCAATGGGAATTTCAACTAAAACACACTTAGATTCAGTTGGAATTTTGGAATTGGCAGGGTCATACTTTAGACTAGCTAACCCCCCACCCCCCGCAACATACACACATACAATTTACTTTACAGATGAAGAAACTGAGTCCTTGTCAGTGGACTCAGTAAATATACCAGTGCTTGCTTGAAGGGGAAGCAAGAAGGCTATATGTGAAAATATGAGCAACAATTCTGTCTGGGTGGAGGATTTTGGACTATTGGATGAATTTTTTCCTTTTCCATACCTTTCTATATTTAAAATACTTCCTATAAAGCACATTATTATTTTTGCAATTAAAAAAATGGTTGGTTTTAAACTCAATGTGAATACCATGCCACTTGGCTGGAGTTGTGTGGGCAGTGGACTTTCTCTTCAATGGCCTGGAAAGACCTAACTTTAGAAGAACCAGTAAAGTCCAGGCTGCAATTCAGTCCTCTCTCTCTCCAGTATTTGTACATTAGTGACTGACTATGGGTCTTTCTCTGCTTGTCTTTCCCATTCTTCCTCTAAACACTTAGAGTTTTTGGCCACTTCAGCCTCCGTTCTGAATGGCAGCTGGTGAAAGTGGACTACAAATCTATCTTCAGCCGGCTCTGCACCAAGGAGGACTATCAGACCTGGCACCTGCTCAATCAGGTACACCACAGGGTCAGGGAGTACTGGCTTCTAGGAAGAGGAGCTACTGTAAGCCCTGTTTGGTCTCCCTATTTGGAGGAGGAAGGTAGGGGCCATCTGAGGATAATAGTGGGTTTGAGGGGAAGAGTTGGAGCCCACACACCCTGGTCCAGCTGAAGCAGATAGTATTTTGGAATGCCATTTTGCACCCTGGGATCCTGATCTACTCATTGAGGTCACTGAGCAGCCTGGGGGAGAGGTGACAGTGATTACTTGAGGTTTTAGCTCTATCTATGGAGAAATAACCCCAGACAGCTAGGAAACCCTCCAATGGTTTGATCGTCACACCTTCCAGTGGGGGGAGTAAGGGCATTTCTCAGGCCAGCCTGAAGTAAGGTCCCCAAGAGCATTGGAAACAGGACCACTGAGAAAGGATGAGGAGTGGGAATGAGGGAAGTTAGCAATGGCAGATATATATTGCTACACAACATAGGCTTCTGTGTTCTTCAGAACTGTTGGGTCCTTGTAATCTGAACCAACTTCTCCTCTTTTCACCCTTGACTGGGAATAAAGACTTGGGCATGGTCATTTATCATAGAGAGAAAACTTTTAGGGTCAACTTCAATTTTACTCTGAAGGTGACATGAAAAATATGACATAAGTGTGTTCTTTTCCACTAGAATTTCTGCCAAAGCCCTTTGGGCAATTGCCTGGTGGTCTCTGAGGATGATTGGAGTTTTTGCATTCTCTATGGAGGTGGAGAAAAAACAGGACAAAATAGACATCACTGGCTAGGTTGGGTGGCGGGGTAGTGATAGGCCAGCCTCCCATGTGTTCCTTTTGTGTGGTAGTAAAAGATCAGCCCTTTTATCCTGGAAACTCGTGAATGGTTATAGGGAATGAGATTGCTACATAGAGTGACCAAAAGAGAAGGAAAAGGCTAATGCTTCTCATTGAGAAGCTGGTTTGTTTCATCTTCTTTGTGTTTTTCTGCATCTCTCACTATGAACTTTTTTTCTAAGGGGGAACCTTGCGTCATGGGAGAAAGGAAAATATTCAAGAAACGCAAGCCAGGAGCTCAGTGTGCCCTGGGCCGGGACTCCTCGGGAACTGCTGTCTCAGAACCCTGTGTATGTGCCGACTGGGACTTTGAGTGGTGAGTCCCTTGGTATCTCGTCGCCAATCCCAACCAGAGGTTTACCTATTTGGGGAATGAGGATGAAGATGGAGTTAGGGGAGGAAGCCACGACCCAGAGGTAGGAGGTATGTCCACTGGCCTAAGGACCCGACTGCTCCAATTCCTGGGCTAGATGGGAAGTTTGCATCCCTGGAAGGACAGGAAGAGGCATTTTCCTGTCCTCTGAAGAGATATCAGAGCAGCTATCTTCAGTTAGCAGCTATATTTGAAAGTACCAGAGAGATTGGGCTGGGCTCTGACAGAGCTCAGAGAGCTACCGCCTTGGACAGTTACCTCCAGACATGTTCGTTCAAATTGTGCGCTTCCATGTGAACTCTCTCATCTCAGATTCCTTTTTCTCCCTCTCATGACAACCACAAAGAATAACTTTAAATCTCACCTACTGGCCAATGACTCACAAATTTCCAAGTGTTTACCTCCAGCCCTGGCCTCCCTCTCCTCTAACATGGAGATATTTGTGTCCATCTATCTACTTAGCATCCATCTCCCCTTGAATTGGTAATTGGGATTTCAAACTTAATGCGGCCAAAACAGAACCCTTCTTGAATCCCCACTATCAGAAGCAGTTTTTCAACTCTTCTTGAACCACTCCCACCCCCAACTAGTTTTTCCAACCTCTATACATCACATAGACATCCACTCATTGATTTAAGTCAAAATCCCAGGAGGGCTTAATTCTTTCCTTTCCCTCATCCTCAGGTTCAGGCCATTTGCAAGTCCCTGGAAGTTTCTGCCTTCAAAATACATTCTAACTCAAAGCACCTTTACACATCTCTACTGCTATCTGGATCCTCCAAGAGTCTACTAACTCTCTCTCTACTTCCATCCTTGCCACCCTAACATCTCTCCTCCTCACAGCAACCAAAATTATATTTTAAAAACCCAAATCAGATCTTACCATTCCTGTGCTTAAAACACTCCAATGGCTTCCCTTCTCCATTAAAATAAAATCTATTCTTCTTTCTTTGGTTTGCTCCATTGTAGGTGATTTGGTCCACTACCATTGTACTTTAATTTCTTACTATTCTCCTCTCATTCACTGTTTTGCAGCCACACTACCATCTACTGTACCTTAATTAATCCAGGCTCCTTCCTAGTAGAGGAAACAGCAAATGCAAGGATTTCTTCCAAATCTCAGCATGGCTGACACCTTTGAATCACTCCTGTCTCAGCAAAAATGTCAGCTCCTCGGAAATGCCTCATGAAACCACATAATCTCACCTACACCCTGGCACTCTCTGGCACATCACCTTGTTTTATTGTCTTCTTGGTGTTAAACACCATATGGAGTGATCATGTTTTTTGATTGCTTTATTGTCACCTATCTTTCCCCAGTAGAATGTAAATGCTATGAGTGCAGGAATTTTAGACTTTCTTCATTGTTGCATCCTTAGTGCCTAGCCCACAGTAAGCATTAAATAGTTGTACCATGTTTCTGAATATTGTTCCTTTTAGGAGAGTCAGAATACTTCCTAGTTCTGGGAATGAGTATGTATCATTCTGATCCTAACTGGATGAATTCTTCCTCCACGTCACAGTTAAAAGCTGAAGTTCAATTCAGATATTTTTGGACCCATTCCAGGTTAAAAGAGAGAGCCAAGGGCTCAGGGATCATCCCATAAACATGGAATGGTCAGGACAATGACAGAGTTGCATTTGGCCTCTTCTCGTGTTGAAAAACAGAACTAAGTCCAAATGGGCCACAGAAGCTACCCCTGCCCAGCAGCCTCACCCCTTCCATCCTTATTTCATCCAGCCTGTTTATTAACCTTGATTTGGAAGCCATCTTTGGTTTTCCACTTTCCACCAGGACTATAACTAGCAGCCCTAAACCAGCTGGGTGACTATGACTGCTCCCTAACTGCTCTTAATCCCTGAACTCATGCCTTGGAAAGCTTGACTTCAGTGAGAATCATCCAAATGGGATGTGCTACATGGAATTTAAATGTGAATGGCAGGGTCCTATCTGTGGCAATTTTGACCTTTTGGAAACAAAGGATATTCTCACAGTTGAAAAGAATAATTTTCAATTATTAACCACAATCTAGCAAAATAGTCATAGCAATGTATACAGTAGGCCACTCAGAATTATGGCATGTGACATGTTGATGTCAAACCTGAATGTTCAGAATATAGATATCAGGTTTTCTTGTGTCCTTCTGCAGACTGACTCCATGGAGGCAGACTGTCTTTGCATATGTCATGCTACATTTTCTCCTGTGTCTCTCTGAGCTGTAATAGACCCTCACCCATTGTTGGGAAACCTCACAATTGGGAAAGAGTAAGAATTGTAACATAAATATTTTTTCCTTCAGCAATTCTGTTAACATTTACCAGTCTGGAAAAAAAATCCCAGCTCTGATATTCACAGTTTCTGACCTTGGGAAATTTTCTTAATCTCTGTGATTTCATCTCCTCAGCTGTAAAATACAAATATGTAACATGTATCTCATTGGGTCCTAGGAAGGAATAAATGAATTAATATACATCATTAACGTGGATAAGGCATTTATCCTGGTGGTGTACACCATAGACATCCAACGTGTGGTAGCTGTTGTTGCTGCTGCTGTTATTAATCTTATACCCCAGGGTTAAGTTGTCCCCATGGTATTTTTAGAAAGTAAACAAGAGCTTATACATCCAAATAGGCACTATCTACAAAGCTGTGCCTTTGGGTGTTATCCATTTATTTCAATGGTGGTGGCATTGCTTAAAATATTTCTGAACCCTTCTTTGGAAACTACTGTCAGAATGCATCTGTAAGTAAAGCAGGCAGGGAGAAAGTCTTTGCAAGGCATTCTGTGGTTCTCACACTTGCATTGGTAGAGGTACCACCTGGACCCAACAAACTGTAATGTCAGCATCATTACTATGACATTTTAATGCGAAAAAAATGAGCATCTGGAATGTAAGTTACTTGACCAATGTCACATAACTGGGGGAGAAAGAATTGGAGTTCAAGTGCAAGTCTAGCTAAATCCCATGTTCTCTCCTCTACATCATGCTGTTTCTCAAGAAATCAAACAAGTCTTTATTATTTTAGGTTCACTTTATGTTTCAGAAGAAGTAGGATCCCCAAGTTTAGTTATTCTAAAATTAAAACTCATCCTCAAATGACCTGGGTTAACTGCTGTTGATGAAATTTAATATAGAATGTTCCATTAACTCTAAAACAATTCCAAAAGAAGTAGTTTTGACCATTGATACTGGAATTGTAATAGGTATACAGTGTTCCAGGAGACTTTATAGAATTTTTTTCTTGGATATACAAGATATTGTATGTTTGCCTTTCATACCTTATATTAAACAGAAGATAGAAGAACCATTTTAGTTTGAAGGAGGATAAACAAACACACAAGACTGGATGCTGGGTTAGTGGTCATAATCTGAGAACAACAGCAAAAAAAAAATCGTGTCCTAAAAAGTATTTTTGCACTACTTTTGAGTATGGAAGAGGTAGTTTGATTTCTGAAATTTATAGATTTTTTCACGCTGGTTTTTGTGGACAAAGGGACTGAGTTTTTGGAATTGTCTTTTTTGTTTTTAAGTCAACATCAATAAGCATAGCTATCAGTCAGAAATATAGTTTTTCCATCAAACATAGTTTGTTTGTTTGTTTTTAATGCTCATGCTGGAAAGCAGTGCTGGGTGACAGTTTGGTAGCCTTGTCTCATTCTCAATGGTCCTTCCTACCAGGAAGTGTTATTAGCTAAGGAATCTCAAACTCCCAGCTGGGTTAGTATAAGTGATTATCATGCACATTCCACCTAGTTGTTCCCCTAAACCAATCCAGGCCATGTTCATTTGATTGGTCCAGGCAACTTTTAAGTCTCAGAGACAGCAGGGAGAGGATGTAACCTAGTTTAATCAGATTGGGGTGGTGGAGACTGGGAAGGATGGATTAACTGTCTTGAGTTTGGTGGAAAAATTGAGGAATGCAGACTGGATTCACAAAGGGACAGTATTTTCCACCTGTTCCACCTCTGCTTGAAGAGGGAAAATTCTATAGATTCTCAGAAGCATTTATTTGTAGTACACTATTGGCTTTCACAATTTTCACCCTTCCATCCAGAGCAGGTGTCAGTAATAAGTATGAATTTTGCATAAATATTGATGTTTCTGCTTAATAGCCTCATAAATCTCCCAGCCTCACACTTGCTCTGAAGAGCCACTTTGCAACAGCCTCCACCATGGCACTGGTGAGGGGCAAGGGAAAAATCCTCCCTGAGAATTAAGTTTGTCAAAGACTGGCGGGTAGTCAGAAAAGGGAGCTTAAAGGACCTGCTCGGAAGTCACATGAGGCTCCTTGGAAGGAGCTGCCCAATGGGAGACCCAAATACCTTTGTTCAGTGAGAAACCAGGTTGGACAAAGATTATGCCTAGTAGTTCTCCTTTCTTACTCGCCCCACTGTTCATTCATCAGTAACTCTTGCTGAGCGATTACTATGTACCAAGTCCTTTAGATGGATTATCTTACTTAATCTTCTCAACTAGCTCCTGGAAGAACAGTCTATTATTTAGGCATTTCATAGATGAAGAAATGGAGACACAGAGATGTTAAGTAACTCACTCAAAATAATAATATGATTCCAGAGTCCTAAGTTTTAGTATGTCTTAGTGTCTACTTTCCATGTTCAGTACAGTTCCAGGTCCACAGAATGAGTTTATCAAGTGGTAATGTGGAAGAAAGAGGGGAAGAGATTTTGGAGTGGCACAGCACATAAATTCAGGGTGTCTGAAATCCATTCAACTCTTAGTATTCTGCATATAAAGCACAAGCAGGCATGTTTTTTCTATAGACTAGGCATTGTGGAAAAGTCAAAGTTGTATAAACCAGAGTTACTGAACTCAAAGAAGGGATAGCAGCAAATAATAAAGAATATAGTTAGGTGCTGAATTTTATGATCCAGACCTGTGCTGTCCAATATAGTAGCCACTAGTCACATATGGTTATTTGTATTAAAATTAAACATTCAGTTCTTCAGTTGCACCAGCCACATTTCAAGTGCTCCATAGCTACATGTGGCTAGTGGCTACTATATTGGATAGCATAGATGTCAAACATTTCCATTATTACAGAAAGTTCTATCGGATAGCACTGGTCCTACCTGCAAGTGCTAGAAATTGTCAGAGCAAAGAGATCAATGAGGACTGGAGTAATAATGAGAGGCTTCCTGCAGGAGGTGATGATGGAGCTATGTAGACTTGCTGGTGAGTAAGTACAAGGAAAATGAGCAGCACCTCAGAGAAAGCAAATATATGAGAAGGTTGGCATGGGGTTAGATTAGGAGAAATATTTGAGAGATGATTGTTGGGTTTTTCAAACAATTTCTGCAATGATTTGGATGTAATTGTCTTGCTTTCTCTATAGCTGTATTTAGGCTTATGCCTTAGTTAAATGATGATGATGTTAATTATTCTTCTACTGTTTTTGTTGTGGTTGCTTGTTATTGAGTCTTCACTCTGTCCTGCCAAAAACCTCTATGTGCTTCATCCAATCCCAAACCCAGCATACTATACCATCTCCTAAAATGGGACAGAGATGCCTGGGGAACACTAATCCTGGAATTACAACTGCCAAATGGGAGAATGGAGGAAATGGAGGTCAATGAGGCTATGATGAGGTTGTGCATGATCTGAGAGTAGGACAGCTCCTGCAACTGGGCCAGTAGAGACCACAACTTCTCGGCTGGCTCCAAGAGGCTCAGAATGTCATTCCTGGGGATCAGGGGGCCCTCCCTACTGATGATTAAATGAGTGCCCCCTGGGACTGTACTAATGCTAAACCAGGGTTCAAGAGTCTCGATTATCAACTCCATCTGCCATTGTCAGTAATTTACAGTCTTTAACAAAGTCATTTCTCATTTTTTTGCTTCTTCTTTCCAATCTACCATCTGAAGAAGTGGGACCCAAAGGATACACATGTCCCTTCCTGTTCTGACATGCAGAGGCTATTTGATTTCTGAAGCTATCCTGTCTAATCCTTCTTTAGATCTTCTAAGTCTTTTCTCCGGATGGGATTTGGAGGACATACAGGTTCCTGGAAATGGGCAAGTTTTCCCCTAAACTTTTAGAAGTTGTAAACCCTTTTAAGATAGACAGAGTGACATTTCTTGAAGAAAACTGCTTGTGTGTTTGCGGAAGCTGTGGCGGCTTACTTTCCTGAGGCAAATCAAACTTTCTGGTACATTCTCTCCAAACTTCACAATTTAACAGAAAAGCATCTTTCTCCAGGAAGCTGAAACAGTAACTGGAACTGCTTGTTTGTCTAAATCACACAAACTCCAGAGCTGAGAGGGAGGTTGGGCAGTGTGAGAGATTTTAATATACTTTTAGCCGAAGTTAATGAAGAGGACCATAGCTTGGGGACAGCCAATGATGTTGCCGTTAGTGTTATTAAATATTAATGAAGTGCTTCTTTGGGGCAAAGCAAAATGCCTAATGTACCTTTTTTTTTTTTTTTCCACCAAAGCCCCAGTATATAGTTGTATGTCATAGCTGCACATCCTTCTAGTTGCTGTATGTGGGACGCGGCCTCAGCATGGCTGGAGAAGCTGTGCGTCGGTGCACGCCCGGGATCCGAACCTGGGCCGCCAGCAGCGGAGCGCGCGCACTTAACCTCTAAGCCATGGGGCCGGCCCCCTAATGTACCTTTTTAAATAACTGTATCGCTAAAAGGTAGCAGAGCTGAACAGAACTGCTAAATATGGTTGCATCTAGCAAAGAGCATTAAGACATTTCTCTCACTCCCAGAGCTGCTTAGGAGAGCACCATTCCTTCATAGATTACTAGATTTTTTAGAGTTAGCAGGACATTCAATAAATTTGCCTCATAAAGCAATCAGAAATTTTCTAGAAATAGTGCAGACACACCACAGCCTAAACGTTTTTACAGATAAACAATGTTTAGAAATCAAATATTTGGTGGTGTGCTGTTATATATTTAATTACCAGCTCTATGAGAACAAATGAATAAATAAATAAGCCCTGATTAGTAGCATTTGCTGATTGCTATAAATAGTCCCACCATGGCCGATTTCAAGCAACCAACCTGACATCAGTGAATGCAGAATTGAGAAGAGATGTGTGGTAGCACAACATTATATAGTATTTCTACTGTATAGACACATAGATGTAGATGACCTCAAGAGCATAGACAATATAATAAATATAATAATATTTTATATATAATATATATTATACATAATAAAATACAGTAAAATAATCAGGAATTTCTGTGTTTTGAGTATTTATTACCTTTTAAATATAATTTATTTAATTGAAATTTTATATCATTTAATTTTTAATAATGGCTGTGTTTAACAACCATTAATTAGCTTGCAAAATTCCTGAAATTTTAAGTTGGCTCTCATGTAAGAGAGTCGGCTCTCTCTTACAAGCCTGGCACAACACTGAGTCCGTATGAACTCTCAGGCTGGGAGATCTCTAGTCATTGATCTGGTGACTTGGCAAAAGATTTACTTGACAGATATGTGCCTTTCTCCCTCTGTTCTTCTGGTTTCACTTAAGCATGGCCATATCAAAGCTGGTCTTGAGTTCCACCTTTCCATGTAATTGTTTGCAGGGACTCAAGCTCACACTAACTCCACAGGCATCTGTTGAGCACTTGAGATGCTGTCTGTGGTCCACACTGGAAAGTCAACTATGGACTTGCAGTCTCCCTGAAGAGAGAGACCAAATGCAATGGAATAATTAGTGTGATCGTTTTTAAATGTAATTGAAGTATTCATCACCCGATAAATATTTATTCAACACCCACAATGTGCTAGATACTGTTCTAGACTCTTATACTGGTGAATAAAACCAACAGAGGTCTCTGCTGTTCTGTAGCCTCAATGTTTCCAACATGCTATGGCCACAAAGATTTTATCTGGGGAATCAGGGACGGCCTCATCTGACCTAGACATTGAAGAAGGATACATAGGAAACTACCAAACACAGAAAAGGGTAGAGTGTTTCAAGCCCAGGGCATAACATATACAAAGACGAAGAGGTTTGGAAGTTGGCGTGGAGTGTTCAGCTATGAGTTTGGTGTGGAGGAGGATGATGAGAAGGTAGGGTGATGACAAACTGGGAAGATAATTTATATAATCTCATTAATCAGTTGGTACTTCTTAACTGCACTGTTTAGTATTCTGCTTCATACTCTATTCTTTTCTTTTGTTGGACTTGAGGCATGTTGTATCTCTCTCTCCAAAAGACTGAAAACCCCTTGAGGATAGGGAACAGGACAGGGCACATACTGAGTGATAAATAAATGAGAATTAAATTTTTATTCCTATCTCCCTTTCATTCCTATCCTAGAGACATACACAGACAAGTTGCTCTGTTTTCATTGGACTTGAGTGAAATCTTGGCTGAGAGAATATGGGAGCAGAAAAAGAAAGGAGGGGTGGGTCTGGAGAGAGTGATTTCCCTTGCTGTTTTATGTTTCATTAATACTCAGTGGATTAATATTCTAATATCCAGATTGTTCTGCCCAGTCTGTGGGTTTCAGGAAAACCCTGGATGCTTAAATTAGAAGCATGACTTCTCCTGCCAAGTGAAGCCACCCTCAATGACCTCTGCTTGGTTACAAGAGCAATAATCCCTTTTACCTACTTTATTGCTTTTTTCCTACCCTGACGTTTATGCATCTGGGAGCCTTATGAAACTCCAAGAAGTAGGGAAACACCATTTAGATTTCAGATGGGGGCTGTTCTCCTATACTGATCTGTTACTGCCTCGTTTTGGAAGGGGGAGGAAAGGAGAAGGGACTCATACCTGACTTTCTTTCTTCATTTTATCATGGCTAGGCTTTTAAGAAAACATGGAAAAGAGCTCCAGTTTAGTTTTCTTTGTTTTATTTTTTAGGGAAACAGGGGACCTGTGTTAAATGTTGTTGGGAAAAGTTTGAATGGCTGTATGTGTATATGTGAATGAAAATGCACATATGTGTTTGAGAGAGAATTTGAAGGAAAAATGAAAATAAAATCTTTGAAATCAATTTTGGAATAACACATGTGAAATCTTAACACAGAAATGAATCTTGACCTTTAAAGCCATCTTCTTGGTTCTCATCTACTTGTTTCAGTATTCCACTGTGATCCAAAATATGCTTTTAAGCTTATAGCATCCCTCACACCCACCCCAAGCCAGGGTACCTGCCATATTATGTATATCCATACGTTTTTTAACCTGGAGTCTCTATTTGATAATCCTCTATTTCTTTGATAGACTGCAATTCAAATGACTTGAGATTATTTCTAAATCGAAAAATTCATTCTCAAAGTATGAATATTTGCCCTCATTGGGAATATTTAAAATAATGCATTACAGCTTTTGGGATGGCTATAGGGATGTGTTTGTGGGTATTTTAGCATTTGTGCATCTATACCAGTATGAAATATTCATTTTCTGGACAGTGACTATGGCTATGAGAGACATGGAGAGAGCCAGTGTGTCCCAGCTTTCTGGTACAATCCAGCATCCCCATCAAAGGACTGCAGCCTTGGTCAAAGCTACCTTAACAGCACTGGGTAAGTAAAACACCTGAAGGAACTCCACTCACTGTTTTCCTGTTCCCCTACGTTGGGATCAAAGGGAATGCATCACTATTGAAACAAGATGGAATGTGGGTACATCCTGTTTATAACAAGTGGCTTCTGAGGAAAGCTGAAGAGTTCTTTAGCGTAGAGTAACTTTTTTGGGAGCATCAGAAGAGGTTTCTGATCACCCAGCTTTCAATAACTTTTGCCATTTGCCTCTGACAGACCATAGCTATTGTTTTAGTCAGGGCTTCTCTTCTAGAAAAAGATGCCACCTTACTTCTTAGGCCCTGAGGGAAGTAAATTAACACAAGTGGAGTGCAGATGTTACAGTGCTCTCTAGTGATAGATGAACTGAATCTCTCACAGACTGATGCTGAAAACTTAGACTAAAATTCACAAGTCCCATCCTAGCAACTCCTGGAATAAGAAGGTCAAGGTACACTTTCTGTAATTATCAATAATGTGTGTGTTTCTCTCTTTGTTCCCTTATTAGTTACTCTCTCAGATGCCTGAGAAAAGTTTCTTTGGGGATTTGTTGTCTTCTGCGTCCTTTGCCACCTCTGTGGTGCAGAACAGATTTGGAAACTGGATTGGTAGTCTAAGACAGCACTTTTCAAATTTTATTTTGCTGTGGATCATTTGGGGATCTTGTTAAAGTGCATCTTTGATTCGGGAGATCTGGGGTGGGGTTGAGATTCTTCATTTCTAACAAGCTCCCATGTGATGTCAACACTGCTGGTCTCAGAGCTGCTCTTTCAGTAGCAAGGGACTGAGGTGTTCTGGAGTCCAGTCACCACTCTGCCAGTGGATCTTCTGCCATCTCTATCAAGTTCCTCACCATTTGGGTACTTTTACTTTACCTGGTTGTGAAATAGTGGTAGGTAATATCTACCCAACTGAAATCCACAGAGAAAAAAAAAAAAAAAAACATGAAGGAAGAGATATGTTGAGTGATCTGAGCTATTCTGAAAAACATTAATTTTTTAATGAAATATTTGGTTCTTAGGGGGCTATTCGTAGGGCTGAAGGACCTTTGATGTTATTTTATCTTAGGTGTCTGGTTTAGGGATTTAAGCTACTCAAAATACAGATTCAGGAGCATTAATGTAAAGAGATGTGGTATCAGAGAACAAAGTGTTATGAAGTTTGAGGAAGAGAAATATAGTGGGCACCAGTGATCAGATGGGCCACCAAATTCCCAGCCAGAGCATACCTTGGACGTAATTGGAAGACAAATGCATTAGGATGTCTCCTATGATCCTGTGACACATGTATGTAGACCTAATTTTAAGCAACTTAGGTGTACCAAAACCCCAAATAGCCAACCAAATAAATCAGGAAGATGAAAGGGGAAGATTCTTCATTCTTTTCAAAGGATTCACTACAACTGTCTACACATACCTCTAGGTTGCTTGTATTAGCTTATATTACAAATCATCAACCAGCTAGCCAGCTGAGGTTGAAGAGGAAGAGTGGATGACATCGAGTTTGCAATAGGACAAGGTACCTACTGAAATATCTATCATAAGTGAAAACTAAATATCTTGTAAATGACTAAAGGTGAGCAAGAAAGTATAAATTGCTTACAAAGTTTTATTATCCATACCAGTGCTGACCAAAAGAACTATAATGTGAACCATGTAATTTAAAATTTTCTCATAGCTACATTAAAAAAAGTAAAAAAAAAAAGTGAAATTTGAATTTTAATAATATATTTTATTTAACCCAATATATCCAAAATACTATCGTTTCAACATGCCACACTAACCACATTTGAAGTGCTCAATAGCCATATGTGGAAAAGGGCTAGTATATTGGACAGCACAACTCTAGACCCATTATGAGGTCACCTGGCAATTAAAAACAATATATATCTACAAGATGATATATTGTAATTCTGTCTGAGACGATACATACATACAAAATTTGCTTAACATACTCCTGAGATCTCTGGATGGAGGTGTAGGGCTGATGGTTTAGCAATGGGGAAATGTCACGTATAGCAGAGGACCAATATCACTTAGAAAGGATTTGGTTTCATCTGTTTTCAAGGCCACCAGAAGAAGGCAACATAGACGGATTGGTTAATAATTCCTGACATAACAGGGTGAAAGAAGACATCATGATCATGATGATGTTAGTGGTGGTGGTGGTGGTGCATTTATTTTATGTGGTTTTACCAGAATATTGATTTTATGCAACATTACAGACAGTGATAAGCCTGGAAATAATGTCTGTCATGCAGGTCAGGGCTGTGGGCAAGCTCGTGGCTTGACTTCACACGCTGGGGTCAGTGGTCAAGCAAGATGACATGACATCACTGTACACAAAGATGCCCTTGTCCTGGAAGGTTGAGGTGCTTTGTGGGGAGGTTTTCCCATGCTAACTTCTCTGAGGTAATTTTACCTCAGGAGGCTTGAATAGGAGCTTCAAACTTTTGCTTCCAGTCTGGCATTTGTGTTGAGGGGGAAATGAAATATTAGCAGGGAGAGAAAATGTGCTATAAAATAGTCCAGTGGCTCCAGAGTAAAGACTATTAGGTATTAGGAGTTGGCATGATGTCCTGGGGGTGGAAGGAAGACAGGAAGAGGCTTCCTGAAATAATCCGAGTTAGAAGTCTGATCTAGCTGCTTTCTGGTGGAGAAAGCTGGAGATGGCCTCAGGGAACTAGAAACAAGTCCCTCCCTCACAAAGAGAAGCACCTGTTTTTCTTGCTTCCTCAGTCTAGCGGGTCTGCTCCCTCCTCTTGTCTTGTGTGTGAGTCAGACATTGATTTTTCTCGGCTGGTTTAGAAGCTGATCTGATCCGTGACTCACTGGGTAGGATCAATAATAATGTTTAAAGAGCTACTCTTCCTGAGATGAAGGATAGCAGTTCCTCAGCATTTGTTTAGCTTCCTAAATGGCTGTCTTCTCTAAGACTCAGTTTTTAAGGGCAGGTGTGTGAAATCTGTCTCTCTTTTGCTCTCTTGCATTCTCTTTCTAATATACACACACACACGTACACACATGACACAAACCACACCACTGACAACTGTCAATACTCCTCAGGTACCGGCGGATTGTATCCAACAACTGCACAGATGGGCTGAGAGAGAAATACACTGCCAAGGCTCAGATGTGCCCCGGAAAAGCCCCTCGGGGCCTCCACGTGGTGACCACCGATGGACGCCTGGTGGCAGAGCAGGGGCACAATGCGACCTTCATCATCCTCATGGAGGAGGTAGGCACCAGCCTGCATCTCTGAGGTCAGAACTCACAAGCAGGTTATGCCCTGTTCTCAGAGAGGGAAGAAAAAAAATATTGTGTATTCATATCCCCGCGCCAAAGTCCGTGTTGAGAAGCTGAGTCTTCTGGGAGAAGATAGGAGTGAAAAAGGGCTTGAGGTGTTTAGAGACTCTTCCCTTCATCCCACAGTACAGACCCAGGCTGCAGTGGGTTACACTTGTCTCCATGCGGAGCAGATCTGGATATATTCTGTGAGGTTCCCTTTTAGGGTCTGCCTTGTTGAAGAAACATTATCACCATAATATATTCTAGACTTTGCCAGAAGAAGGGAATTCAAATTTTATCTGTTGCTTTCAGCAGCCTCTTTTGCTTTATTCTAACCCTTAACCCCACTAATTAGAAAAGCCCACAAGGCTTTCAAAGAGTCTTAAAAGTATGAGTGTGAGGGTGGGGGAAGATTGTTGAAGTCCTTTAAACTTATCTTTATAAAGAATGTTGTGTTAGTTGCTTTTCCATCAGCTAGCTGCTCCGTTAGTTCGCTTTTTAGTGTCTTCTGCAATCTGGCAGTAAAATCAGACTGCATTCTTTCATTCCAGGGTGGAGAGAGCTCTGTTGTATGCTTCTTGCTCCCTATATGAGCTGTTTCTTCTCTCTTTACAAACGAGGGAAGTTTTCAGGCACTCCTTACTGCAGTGGGGGGGCAAGAAAGCTTGCCTGACTTACAGAGGCTTCTAAATTTATATGAAAACTTTTCTATGCTATTGAGATCTTGGAAAGAGACCAAAATGGGCCAGGAATTTTTTTCAAAGTGTGAATAATTTAGAAACCTTTAAAGTCAGGCCCATATTGGACAGGACGGTGAAGGTTCCTTATCCTGGGTTGACAGATTCTTCAGCCTTCAGCCACACTGGGTGCTTGAGTTAAAGGACTTTAAGATTCAGAGAAGCTCATTATCACATTTCCACAAGGGAGTTTCCAGGACCGGCACTATAAAAACTTTCTCTTGAATGGATGTGAAGAGCCACAATTTTATCCATTTGAACTGCCTCCAGTTCATTTCCGCTTTAATTTGTATTCCTAAACTCAAGAGTAGTTGACATTGTGTGGGGAACAAGGGAGCATCTGTCAATATTTCACTCACATCTGGGTCGCCATGGGGAAAGAGACAGAAAGCAAAACTGTGATCAATGCACATTCACTGGGCAGAAGGATTGGCTTATAATTCCAAATGATGTATTTCTTTTTTTATTCCATCAACTGTCTTTGTATATAAACAGAGAGATCCAATGCTTTGTTTTCATCTGGAATCCTTGTTTTGTGGGCAGGTTCAATTGCATTTATCCAAAATGTTGGCTCTGTATAGCAGGGGGAAGGAGAAGGAAGGATGGGGTTCAGCATCAGCCCTTAAGAAGCTGAGAATTGGCTTGGGGTGGTAAGACACACTCACCTGAACCATTGGCACAACATCATCAGGCAGGCACCCAGAGGATGCTTGGCCTTCTAGGAGGCAGAGATATCTGTGAGCTGGGATGGTAAGAAAAGGCTTCAGGAAAGAGGGGGCTTAGATAGGTTTAGGAATTCCAAGGTCAACAGAGCACAGATGTAATTTTGGCTGATATGCAATATTCATCCGTAGAATGGCAATAATCATCCTACCTCATAGAGTTATTTGAAGGTGGCATTATATAATATATGTGAAGTAATTAGCATAATATATGGAACATAGTAATAAGTACCAAAAAATAGGAACAATTATAGCATGGTGGTTGAGAGCATTAGTATTGAAAGCAGACTTCCTGGGTTCACAATTTGGCTCTTTTACTACTAGCTGAGGACTTTGGTCTAATTACTTAATTTATTTTTGTCCCCATTTGTAAAACAGGGCCAGTAATACATTCTACATTACAGAGTTGTGAGAGGATTAATTGGAACTGGAAACAGACTTTATAAGTGTTAGCTGTTAGTATTATTGTTACTGTTATGACACAGGAGAAACACAATTAAACCCTGTGTATGAGAGAGCCAGGGAAGCCCTTGGCTTCCCCACTTCAGAGCATCATAGAGGCTCTACCTTGTCCACTGTTACACCAAGTCAGGCTGCCCTGAACTTGGACATACAGGGACAATAGGTCCATAGTGCTTGCCCATGGTGCCCAGTGGATATCAGATAGGAATCTGATGATTGTGTTGAAGATGTTTCAGCCCCCTGAGGACTGTAGGTCCTCAGAGGGTGATGCTGAAGCCATAGGAGGAAGCATCAGATAGGAGTCAGGCTGGACCATATGCATGAGCCCAGGCCAATTGCTATTCCCCCTGGCAGGGTGATCTCCAAAGAACAAACATCCAGCTTGACTTTGGCGATGGGATTGCGGTGTCCTATGCTAACTTCAGCCCCATTGAGGATGGCATCAAGCATGTGTACAAGAGTGCAGGTATCTTCCAGGTGACAGCCTACGCGGAGAACAACCTGGGCTCAGACACAGCTGTCCTCTTCCTGCACGTGGTTTGTAAGTAGCATAAGCCATCCCTTTCTTCTCCCAGTTCACAACTCCTTCTGCTCAAATTCCCTGGGATTCAGAGCTGAAACTAGATTTGGTGTGACTACTCCCCAAAATGGTGACACAAATCAAAAGATTGAGGTGTGTGCTCATCTGTGTTTTAGAGTTTCATGATACTGAAGTAGATGGATTATTTTGAAATTTTGGATAACATTACCAACTGGCCCCTCCTTTTCAGCTCCACTCTATTGTGATGTAAGTGTGCATATGCAGACACACATACAGGTGAAAGTTCCTTCCCATTAGTTTGGAGATACCTAAAAATATAGGAAGTTGAGACCCATCTGGCTGACAGCCTCAGGCTCCTTTTCAAGCTACTGTGAGTGAAGGCAGCACAAATCAAAGTAAATTGTTATCTCTGTTGGAAGAGCCAAAGAAGGATTAAAGAAATACATGTTTAGATTTTTTTAAATGTGGAAGTGAACAAACAAAAGAACTTAATTCTTGCATCCAAGGTTACTGCAAGTTTATTCCTGTTGTAAACAATTCTAAGAACTCTCCAAAATGTTTTTGTTGTCCTAGAATGTATTTCATTGCTATTGGCTGTTGCTTGGTACAAGACAAATCAACAGCTGAAGTTCCGAGATATTTTGTTTGTACTGGATACATTTTGTGTATTTACTGTCCTGGAACTTGACTCATATAAACTGGAACTTAAATATTATGATTTTAGAATATTAGGTCAAGCAAATGTTATGTAGCTGGTGTTGGTTTCCTTCAACTTTATCAGTGAGACTCATGGGTCTAAGGATTTCTATAGTTCTTATGCATGTATCTCACAATGGTTTTTGGGTAATATGCTACATATGGTGAAAATTATAAGTTTTGAAAGAGTATAAGTGAATGCAAGGAGCACCTTTCCTATTAACAACTCAGTGATGATATAAACTCCACTATATAAACAACCCACACTTAACAGGTCCCTGGAAAACGTAAGCTAGTTAATCTCCTAGCATTCCAGTCACAATAGTAGCACAAGGACCGGCAGTGATAGGGGAAGTACATGGGAAGAGACCTGGATTATAGGTCAGTTACATCCCTATAGATGCCAGGTTATGTGACCATGAGGTAAAGTATTTCTTCTCTGGGTCTTCTGAAGTCCATTTTTTTTTTTTGAGGTAACTTTGGTTTATAACATTATATAAATTTCAAGTATATATTGTTATATTTCAATTTCTGTTTAGCCTACATCATGTTCACCACCCAAAGTCTAATTACCGTCCGTCACCGTACACATGTGCCTTTTTACTCCTTTCACCCTCCCCCCTTCCCCCTTCTCCTCTGGTAACCACCAATCTATTTTCTTGAACTCTAATTTTAAAATGGCTTAATTCTCACTGCTACCTTGCCTCACAGGGCTCTTATAACAGGGTAAATAGGAAACACAAATGAAACACCAAGTCATTCACTAAGATATTCGACAAATGTTTGTTGAGTTCTTAATATATGCAAGTCACTCTGTGAGGCACTAGGGAGGCAACAATACAGCTTTGGCCCTGCCCTTGCAGAGTCCACATTCTGGGCAGAGGTGGGGTGCTGCCAGAAATAGCCTAAGTGATGGTAACCGTACCACAACAACCACAATCATTCTGTGCCAGAAGCACCAGGTCAGAAACCCAGGTAAGTGGTATGCAAGGTGCTCATGAGCCCAGGGCTTAGAGCAAGGGAGACCTAGATTTGAATTCTAATCATGTCCTTTTGTTACATGTCTAATATCAACCAACTTTCTTCCTCTTACAAACTTCTGATTTCTCACTTTTAATACTTAGATTATACGGAGGCTGTGAGAATCAAATTGTATTATGTGTTTGTGTATCAAGGATCCCCAAGACTCCTCCTAGGTTTAGCAATTCACTCTAAGGACTCATAGGAGTCAGCATAGAGTCATACTCACAACTATGATTTATTACAGTGAAAGGAGACAAAGCAAGATCAGCAGAGGGAAAAGGCCCAAGGGGCAAAGTCTGGAGGAAACCAAGAACAAGTGTCCTCTCCCCATGGAGTCACCAGGACATGCCTAATTCCTCCAGCAATGAGTTGTAGGAACATGTGTGATGGGCTATCTACTGGAGAAGCTCATTGGAGACTCAGTGCCCATGATTTTTATTGAGGGCTGGTCATGTAGGTATCCTCTGCCTAGCATTTACCAAAATTCTAGACTCCAGAGGAAAGCAGGTATTTAGAATAAACCATGTTGTTGGCAAAAACAGTCTAGGTAGAGTGAACCACTCCTATCAGTTAGCTGTTGACAGGAAACACTCTCAGAGCTAAGTTCCCAGACACCAACCAAGGGCCCATCTGCACACAGGCCTTTCAAAGGATGGCTATTTCAGGTCTTTGTTAACGTTTTTCTGCACAGTGTGCAAAATGCCACTTAGCACCCAGCTAGGCACATGACGGATGTTACCTGTTATAGTAATTACTAAGTACCTCCTATTAAGTTTCTGCCTGACATCTATGTTGCATTTAAAAATGAAGACAAAGAAAAAAAATTTACTTTCCTTATTCCAAGGACCTGCCCCTCTCATGTTCCTAATTCTCCGAAGAGTGGGCCTTGCCTGCAGGGTGCAAAGACCAGCGTATCTTAGTGGCAAAAAAAAACACGACAGCAAAGAACAGGTTTATACCATGGGTTATGTGCACGAAGGAGGAAATGTTCCTTGAAACTTTTATCGTGCTCATAATTCCCTCCAAATCAATCATGGCTGCATTTTTCAGACAGTTATTATAGTGGAAACTGCTCTTGGCGTCACCTTGGGCCATTAGCTAACAAAAGTAGTTGTTAGCCGCCCATAATAACCAATCTCACACAGATTATTAGATTTTTATCTAAACGAGTGCTATTTGACAATGAGGATTTTAGGAGTTTGCTTTGCTCCCTCCTGAATCCCTTCAGCTGTCTTCTCTTCTCCCTGATTCATGTTCTGTCTCTAGGTTGAAGCCTGGAGTCTGTGATTCAGGTTATTTGGCCTAAAAAGCTACTACATGTTGTTGTTCCTTGAGGTTATATTTACCCAAACATGCTTGTCCTGAACCTGGAATAAATGTGACCATGTATGATGGTGTTCCAATTCATGGAAACCCCATCCCTTTTGTGTTTGGCATGAGTTTAGGGAGAACGAGGTCTCTTTTTATCTTCCTACGCATCAGAGTACCTAACAATGTAATCCCTGGCTGAGCCAAGGACCCTGAGTGATAGAACGCTGAGAAGAATTTCCAGGACCATAAGCCATAGTGGTATCATTTTTTAACTGTGGAAAAGCCCAGGCTTCCCATGAGCTGGCTGGGGAATGGGCTTCAGGCCATTTTCCCCTGAGAACAGGAGCAATGACTTGGAGGGTAAAAGAGGCCCCTTTCCCAGCGGGGGAAGAATCTGGGCGTGGAGAAAGACTCTGAGGTATTAATGTAAGAAGCAAGTTTCTCATCTTCCTCTTTGGACATGGGCTGGCCAGGGACCCTTCCCACTGCCTCATTCTCTTCCCCATTGATCAGTAAAACACAAATATCAAAGAGAGATAAATCAGGTCAACTCCTAGAAATGAGTCAATCAAGCAGTGAAAGCAGCCAGTGTTTTCTCACACTTTGTGTTTTTTTACTCTCACCAACAATCAAACGATACAAAAATAATTGCACAAACTTCCTTATTGAAAATAATTAAACTTTCATCCAAATGTGACTTTGAATAAATCTGAAGTGAAAAGGTTCAAATTATTTGCTGGAAGAAATCTTGAGATGCTGTCTGTCTGGGGTCAGGTCAGAGAGCTGTAGGCAGAGTATTTTCAGGCTGTAGATACACAGATTCTAGAATACTTGTTGATTGTTTAGGGAAGTACAATCTGGACAGGGCAAGCAGGTCTGACTGGTCCCCTCTCCCAAACATCAGTCCCTGTCCAAATACCTTATCTCCCAGTATAAATTTACCTACAACACAGGATATGCCCAGTGAGACTCAGAAGAATGCCACTGTCCTTAGAGGGACTTCTCCCCAGTCATACACAGAAACGGTGATGGTATAGTGGTCGTGGTCATGGTGGTAGAAATAGTGCCAACTCATAATTAATTATATGCTATTTTTAACATCCACACGTCTCTTTCATATGGTCTTATTACTATAAGGAAGGCAGGGGACAGGGTAATAATCTGTGTAGAGTCAAGGCTCTGTAAAATAGATGAAAAGATCATACAGATCTACACCAGATTTAATCTAAAACAGATTTTAACCAGAGCAGAAAGGAAAGTATCCATCTGTTTTCTTCCCTTTAAACTGAGCTGTCTCCAAAATGACCAAGGATGCAAATAGTGAAGGCTGGGTCGCCTGAATAATGTCCCACCTATGAGAAGAACTCAAGGCCCTCAGGCTAAAGAGATGTCCTGGTAGCAGATGTCCTTGTGACCTTCAGTCATGTTTACAGGAAAATGTGCTCTAACATAGTGTAAACAGATAATTGGAATATTTCAATTAGATTTGGTTAAGTAGGAAGGACATAAGGAAGGAAAAGGAGGAAGAAGGAAGAAAGGTCTAACATAGTGTAAACAGATAATTGGAGTATTTCAATTAGATTTGGTTAAGTAGGAAGGACATAAGGAAGGAAAAGGAGGAAGAAGGAAGAAAGGAAGGAAAGGAAGAGAGGGAGTAAAGGAAAAAGGAAAAGGAAAGAGGAAGGGGTGGGGGTGGGGAGAAAATCCCACAAAGTGTTAAAAAATGACTTTGGAAACGAATTAAATTAAAATCCTCACTTATGCATAGGGTGTGTTCCTATATGTTCTCTTACTTGCTACTTTAGAATTTGATGCTGCTTACGTCTGTTTTCTGAGGGAAAAAAGGAAAAGTTTGGTCACCTTTTTGCCAGCAGCTTTTTTGTTACTTGGGAACCTGGCATTTGTTTCTCCTGTGATTTAGAGAGATGTGCTTTTTCCTTTTTGTAAAACGGTTTTGCCAGCTTCTGAATGACACTCACTGAGTATTGCAGACAAGCACAATGGTCAATTGTCGAAGAGGATGGAACCAATTAACAATTGAGGATAATGGAAGAGCCCTCCATAACAATGCCTTGGCCTCAAATCACAATACACGCTAATCCTCAGAAATGAAAGAGACTGCTGTTTGTCTTCCTATTTATTGGCTAAGTGTCTAATAAACTAGCTTTGTCCTCTGGCTGGAGATTCATAAGCATTCACGGTTGGGCTCATCAGATGTAAATTAAGTTCAGATGTCACTTAAAGAATCTGAAGCCTGATTTGAGTTCCCTCTTGTACACGGTGCTTCATTTCACGTGCGTGCACACACACACACCACACCCCTCTCAACATTTGTGTTTGTAGTCCTTTTTTTATTATAGGTGATGGGAATAGGGGTTAAAATGAAGAATCTGGGAGTGTGATAAAGTTTGTTTATTCCAGGAATATAAACACTGACATTGTTTTCCTGGCTCCCTTAGGTCCGGTGGAGCATGTTCATCTCCGGGTTCCATTTGTTGCCATAAGGAAGAAGGAGGTCAACATCAGTGCAGTTGTGTGGCCCAGTCAGCTGGGGACCCTTACCTATTTCTGGTGGTTCGGCAATAGCACAAAGGTTTGGCCCTTTCTGATCAGCCTCTGATTAATCTATACTGAATGCTCCTGGCGGGGAGGAGGAGATTTTCCCCCTACCTCTTTTGAGTTCTTTTGACTGATCTAATAATTAAATTGACACAAAACAGATTAATAAGAGAAAAAAAACAAATTTAATTTGTGTGTAAGGAAGTCTCAGAGACGGGACCTAAAGGAATGACCAAAGCAGGCAGCTTTTATGCTTTTTAGGCAAAGAAACAATAAATTTTGTGAAGAACTGACAAGACAAAGAAATTTAGGTTTGGGCACTTAATTAGTGAAGAGTGAGCAAAGTTTGTTTACACTGCCTTCTCAGCCTTGAATTCCCTATATCTGGTAATAAGGATGTCTCTCTACCTTCTGGTACAGGGAGAGTACCTTTCACATGGGAGATTTATTTCCTGCTTTCAGGGAGACAAAGGATGGTCAGAGTGTCCTTTTTACACTGACTGTTTCTTAAGCAACTTTACTTCAAAATAATCAATATGCCACTTTGGAGTATTTTTGGGCAGGCTGCCCTGAGCCTCATCACTCCTGTGCTCCAGCTTCTGTGTTGATGTTGGGGGCACTGGGGATGTGGACGATAGGGAGTACCAAATGAAGCTATAGACCCACATAATTGAATATGATGTACCTTCCCACATCAAGTTTATTATTTTAGTAAAGAAAATTCAAATAATCCTAAGAAGGGAAGAGTAATTTGAGAAACTACACAGACCTGGGTGTTCTTGCTCCTCTACTCAATATTTCTAAAACTTCATTTGTTCCATTTGTTTTAACCCTGGCCTTTCTACTCACTAGCTTTATAATATTGAGGAAGTCACTTAGCATCTCTGAAATGAGGTGACCCCATCTGTAAAATGTGAGTTATGTATCTAAATGTAGGGCTATGAAAATCAAATGGGGAAATGCACATAGAAAATCCTTATCAAGACCTACTAGGTGCTTTACAAAGGATAGTGTTCTTCTTAGGCAAGGTGCTGATGTTGCCAATTCAAAGAGAGGAAGTAAAGGGGCCAACTCTGGACCATGCAGATATTCCCTACTCCCAGCAATTGATAATGGTGACACTTGTGTCAAGAATGACCACACTTGTGTAATAGAAACTGGGAGAAGTTAGGCTGACGGTTCTCCTACTTAACGGCTTAATGTTCTTTTCTATTCTGTTTTTGTCTTTGCATTTTTCTTGATCATTCTTGGTGTGATTGGCATTGCTCATCTTAGAGAAACTTTTAATTTTTTTTAATAATATAAGAAAGCTATCATGTCAGACTTGGAAATGCTGATTATCTAAAGAAAGGGGTAATAAATATTCAGTTACTGGTGTAGTAATACTTTTAAAAAATAAATGGAACACTGCTGGTTTTGTTTGCTTGTTTCGAGATGACCAAAGAGAACTTCAGCCCCTGCATGATAAGAGTGGGAGATGATTCATCTCTGCTCCTTTTTAGGGAGGCAAGCTGATGTGGTGGTGAGAACATGGACCTAGGAGTCAGAGAGACAAGGCTTAGGTTTCCAGCACTGCTTCCTGCAGGTTGTGTGAGCTTGATCAAGTCATTTGGCCTAAAATTTAATTCACTCAACAGCAAACTGGAAACAATAATATCTATGTCATTTTGATTGTTGTGAAAACTACATAAGATAGTGTGTTTCTCCCTGGCACACACTAAGTACTCACTAAATAGTTGCTTTTTATTTTGTCATAAAAACTGGGAGTCAGGGTGGATTGATAAAAAATAGAACTAGTTCACGGGCCCAAGGGACCCTTTTCTGTTTGCATTATTTGTGCTATATACTTTCAGATCAATTTTTTAGTATAGGTTACTGATGCTTTTGCATTTCTGGGATTATTATTCACCAGGGGAAAGATAAGGAGGTTAGTTAACAAGATCCCCATTTGATATATTAGAAAAGTGAAGCTCCCTGTGTGAGATGAGCAAACTGTAGGGGAGGAAGACATATCCTCTACCCACTCTGGGTCCTTCTGGCTGGGCTACGAATTAAGTTGACATGAGACAGAATAACAGGAGAAAATCAAACAAAGCTTTATAACATGTACACAAGGGAGAGACTCAGGAAAACTGAGCAGCTCAGCCATCTGGTGGATGTTGTCATCTTAAATAGCATCTTCGGCTAAAGACAAAGGAAGATGTTGGGGGTAGTGGTTTGGGACTTCAAAGGGGAGGAAGACAATTCATATGGAAATGAAAAAGCAAATGTTTGGTAAACAGAACTTTGATAAGGATGGGCTTAGCAAGGACCCTCACAGTCTACCGATTATCTAGAGTTATCTATGATGATAGCCCATCCTGGGGACAGGCCTTTTATCTTAAATTCTTTTAGGCAGTTAGAGGGAAGGCCAAAGTTTCTTTTGGAGTCTTTTGTTCTTAAAAATAATCAAGCCAGGGCTGGCCAGGCAGCATAGTGGTTAAGCTTGCATGCTCCGCTTTGGCAGCCTGGGGTTCGCTGGTTCAGATCCTGGGTGTGGACCTACGCAGCGCTTATAAAGCCATGCTGTGGCAGGCGTGCCACATATAAAGTGGAGGAAGATGGGCATGGATGTTAACCCAGGGGCAATCTTCCTCAGCAAAAAGTGGATTGGCAACAGATGTTAGCTCAGGGCTAATCTTCCTTAGCAAAAAAAAAAAAAAAAATCAAACCAAGGAGACATATTTTGAGGTGGCCAATCCTGATTCTCCACAACCCCAAGGTCAAAAAGCTGGTTAATTGTAGAGCCAGACCTAAAACCCTGGACTCCTACCTCCCATCTACCATGTACCCCCCCCCAGCCCCAGGATGCTTTAGCTACATCACTCTGTCTCCTAGAGGTTACAGACCTTAAAATCCTGCTTCAAAAACCAGCAGACATACACAGTGAAGGAAGAAGAGAAAATCATTTGGGAGGAGAAAGTTAGAAAGAGAAGAATTTTAAGTTAATTTCTCCTCTGACAATGTGAGGTTTTGGATGTCAACCAGGGAATTCTTTTCTGTTAGTTCATTTACCAGCTGACCTTTACTGAGAAACTACTGTGCAAGGGAGGCGGTGCTTGGCCGTTACCAACACAGTAATTTACACAGCAGCTGCAAGGAACCGAAGACAGTGTTTCTCTATGGCACCACTTTTTTTCTTTGAGGGCTTATTCTAAGACCTGAAATACCAGACAGTGTTTAATAAATATTTGATAAATAAACAGAAAATTGGACAAAGCAATTGGAGAGTCTAGTTTCCATTTCTCTAACAATTATCTGTTAGCTCAGACAAATACCAGATCTGAGTCTCAGTGTTCTTTTCTCTAAAGCAAGGATACTAATATCCAATCCATGAACATCATTGAGTTATTATTTGAAATACTTATCTATCTATCTATCCAGTCTATATTATGCCATATTGTGGAGTGAAATTTTAAAATTACAGAATGGCATTAAAGTTTTATTTTTTCAATTGATGAATACTTGAAGTATTCCTTTGGATGGGAATTTCCATCTATAAACTTGAGCAAGATGTGCTGCACAAATACCCCAATCTGAAAGGCCTTACTAGTTGGTTTTTGTTCCCAAAGAACCAAGAGAATCATAATACATGAGAAGCATTAGAATTGAGTGGTTTTGAAATAAGAGAAACCTGGGCTGGGGTCCAGACTCAGATTCTTCCTCGCTGTATGCCTTAAGTCAAATCATGTAATTTCTCTGGACTAATGTCAGAGTAGTAATAGTAGTAACTACACTCTAATATTGCTTTGAGGATTAAGTAACAAAAGGTATGTAACGCTCTTAGAACACATCTAAGTACTTGAAAATATCGGTCATTATTGGGCTCGTCATTTACATCAACAGCATCTACATCTCCATGACAGATCTGTGTTGGTTCCACACAGTTCCCTCTCACCTTCAAGAATGGTCAGTCCATTTGAAATAGGTACATTTTCAGTGCTTTTTGCTAGCACCATGCCAGAAACTCATCAAAGTGGCCATGGTACCCAGTAATTGGTCCAATGAGCACCATATTTGACTGGCAAATGAATGATTATTTTTGGTGTCATGATAAGTGCTCTGATTTTAGAGCTATTGGTTCCCTTTGACTAGCAAACTGATCTGTAAAAGGAGCTAATGCTAATTTTGAGCATTTATTCCTAGTACTGCTTTGTATGAGGCTCTTTGTACATATTATTTTATTTAATCATCAGAACATCACTAATGAAAGAGAAATCATCCCATTTTACAAAGAAAACACTTAGGCTAATAACCTTGGGAGGTAGTATTTTCTGTGTGCGTGTGTGTGCGCGCGCGTGCACATATGTTGTGACTAGGTGAATTGAACAGGTTCGCTCAGGTGGTTGAATTAAATCAACCTTTCAATAAGAATCAATTGACATCCCCCCCGTTATAGCCAGCCCTTTGCTTGGTGCCTTTAGGAATAGAAGAGCATGTACAACATTGTCCCTGCCTTCAAGGAGATTACATTTCCAGATAAGAAGGCAAGGCTAACACACATGCAGTGGTTGGTGAGCAAATGTAATGTATGAGTAAATAGAAGAGAGCAAGCATTCTTCAAATCCAACTATAGCCTCACAGACCTACAAACCTATCAGCGGGAGATGCGAAATTGCATCAGCTGCATGGATCTTTTTCAAGACCCTGTATTTTGACCCTAGATGTTGTGAGGAATACAAAGCAGTGTAAATTACATTTGTTGCCTTCAAGAAACACATAACCTATTTTAGAATATGAGGTTAACATCCAAGAATAGCTACTATAAGGTACGGCAATAGGAATGTAATATTACTGGCCCCGTCAAGCAGCCTAGGGGGTGATGGATGCAGACTTTGTTGGTCATGGAATGAGTCATGTATGAAGCTGGTCTTAAGCTGGCATTAAAGGAACAGTAGAATTGAGGCAGAGAGAAAGAAAAGGGATTTCTGCGTAAAGGTAAGGCTTTGGGCATGGCTGTGTTCTGTGTAGACTGATTCAGACAAATCACAGGATTCATTTGAGCAGAAATTAGAGAAAAAACTCTAATTATTTAGGGGAGGATAGGTGACAGGTGACTTTGAATGACATAAATGGATGTTTTTTATTTTGTCACAGAAACTCAGATTTAGGATAGGATGATGGAAGATAGAACAAGATTCATGGACAGTGATACTTTAGACAATGAGATACTTTTGAAGAGCTTTTGGATGTGTGTGTATATGTGTGTGTATTTGAGAAATTTTTTTTCTAACTGTAAATTTTCACATTAATCCCATAGTCACAGATCATAATCTATACATACTATTTTGCTTTTTTCTTTCTGTTTTTCGTGTGTATTTTAGTTTTTTTTATACAGTTCTAATCATAGTGTATCCACAATTATATATTCTGCCTTTTCCACTTCATATGATAAGCACTTTTCACACATTACTGTATAATCTGCTGAAGGTTTTAAGCAAGGCAAACATAGTGATTACAGTCTGTCCAATTTGGGAATGGTAGTTTCATCAAGGTATACATTTAAATTGTGGCGATTTTATAATATTCAATGTTAACTTGACTTACTGTCTCTGGCAGACTGGTGTAGGCTGGATCCAAAGGTTTCTCTGAAGCTCCCTATTCCATTGGTCAAGTGGAAATCTCATAATTAAATAGTAACTCAGAGATTTGTCAATTTCTTGCTGGGCTCAGTGGATAATAAATGACCTGTTGCACAGGAGGGATTCTCTGTGGGAAGGGATGTAGTCCACGGCCCAGGCAGGTCATGAGATATTATTCTAAGGAGCCTCACTCTAGGCTGGCCATGCAGCTCGGACAAAGCACAGAGACAGAGAAGTGAATCAGTGGCCTGTTGGATTTGTGGGGCCCTGAAAGGCCAATTTGCTGGGATTAACAGAGGCCTGGCTTAATAAATGTGTCTACTTGCCTGATAGATTTAGTAAATGAACCTTAAAGTACTTGATTTAATTTAGCATGGTGCACTAGATATCAGTGGCCAACAAAGAACTCAAGAATCCTGTTGAGTGTTCCAGCTTTGCAAGCAAGGTGAAGTCAGCCATGATGCCATAACAGCTGATGAAAAGCAAAAGCAATCTGGAAAACAAAATTGGCTCCTGCTGTTTCCCCAGCACAGTAGCCTGTGGCCTGCCACCCAGGGACCAAGTGTTCCCATTCAGCAGTTTGTTTGCTGTGGCTCAGAGCCCTGACTAGCTGGTGGGATTGCAAACTTCCTCTCACCTCAGAGGGCACTCCCTTGTCCTGCAGCCCTGCATCATTGCTCGGCCCCTCGATCTCCTAGGGAAGCAGCCAGATGGAGAGAAGATCAAATCTTCTGGAACAGGAAGAATTGCACTCCTCTCAGAAAGAGATGTCATTGCCTGGCATAGTACCAACCACCTGAGTCTAAGACAAGAAGAATGTACAGAGAAAAGAGAGGGGACCACATAGACCACAGAGAGCTGAAGAACGTGACACGGAAGTAGTGAAGGGTCCCTGAAGAGACAACTATTAAGCGAGAAAAACATTCTGGTGTTGAGAGGTGGAAAGAGATGAAAGATAGCTGAGGGCAGGAACCAAAACAAAAGGACAATGTAATATAGTCATGGTCAGAGAGAGCAATTCATGGAATCAAGAAAAATGAAAACACATTGATTATTCCTTTCCTGTTTTATTTCTTTCCTAACATTTTATTATTAAAAGCTTCAAACACACACTAAAGTTGAAATAACCATATACCCACCACCTGTAGTCAACCATTATCATTTACTATGCTTATGTTATCATATGCCTATTTATCTATCCATCCATCAATCTTAATTTTTTGATTCATTTCAAAGTAAATTTCAGACACCTGTATATTTTGTCCTAAATGCTTCAGCTTTCAAATCATTAACTAGAGTTCAATATTTGTTTACACTTTCTCCCACATGAGGGTAAAAATTGTATAAACAATGAAATGCACAAATCTGAAGTGTGTACTTCCTGAGTTCTGACAAAGGCATATACTTGCAACCCAAACTCATATCAAGATATGTGGTATTACCATCACTCCCAAAAGTTCCCTCATGCCCCTTCTCAATCAATTCCCACTCCTAATCCCCAGAACCAACCACTATTTTTTCCCATCAAAGATTATATTTGCCTGTTCTAGAATTTCATATACAGTCATCCCTTGGTTTCCCTGGGGGACTGGTTCTAGGACCCCTTGCGGATACCAAAGTCCACAGATGCTCAAGTCCCTGATATAAAATGGTGTAGTCATTGCATATAACCTACACAAGTTCTCCCGTATACTTTACATCATGTCTAGATTACTTATAATACCTAATGCAATGTAAATGCTATATAAATAACTGTTATACTGTATTGTTTAGGAAATAGTGACAAGAAAAAGAGTCTGTACGTGTTCAGTGCAGACGCAACCATCGTAGGCCTTTCGATCTGTGGTTGGTTGAATCCGGGGATGCGGAACCTGTGGATACAGAGGGCTGATTGTAAATGTAATTATACTGTATGAATTCTTTTATATAACGCTTCTTTCACTTCTTATGGTTTTGGGATTCATCCATACTGTTGTGTATATCGATATTTGTTCTTTTATGTTCATTTATGAATATACTATGGCTTCTTTATTCATTTCCCTGTTGATGAATTCTTCTGGGCTCTTTTCAGTTTTTGGTTGTTATGAATATACTGCTATGAATATTTTTGTGTGTGTGTGTGTACGTATATTTTCTTTTATCTTGACTAAATTCCCAGGACTGCAATTACTAAGTCATAAAACATAAAATGGTACAACTACTTTAGAAAAAATTAATTGCCATTTTTTTGAAAACTGAACTTTTTCCTGCATGGTTGCACCATTCTACATCTCACAAAAAATGTATGAGAGTTCCAGTTGCTCTATATCCTCAACAATATTTGATATTATCATTTTTAAAGAAAATTTCTTTTGGGTATATTGAGGTATCTCATTTTCCTTCTGAAGAATATGACTAATGTAATGAAGCAATTGAGGATATCCTGACAGATAGGACCTAATGGGTTAACCAGTAAGAACTAGAAAGTTTGCCTAAAGCCATTCATCAATCCTATGTATTCTCACTGCTGAATGAGTCCTCACCGCTCTTCTAACCCAAACCCTTCATTTAACAGATAAAGGGCTAAGGCTCAGAATGGGGACAAACTTTGCCCAAGGTCATTCCTTAAAATAGTATCAGAGTCAGAGTTTCAAGTCTCTGTTCTTGTTATACTAGAGATGGCAACTCTGGGACACAAGTTTTTTTCTCTTATTCCATGACCATGGCCAACATTGCTATGCTGAGCCCAACTTGACTTCAGCTTCCTCATCAACACAGGACACTAAACAGCCTACTGTTGGCCCATTGGAGTCGATGTGTGTCACAGAACCTACTTGTACTTCCTCTGTTGTTTAATTTATAAGGCCACATCCTTGTGTGTATCCTTACAGAGCCATAAGTATGAGAAGAATGCTTGAACTCTGGGGTTTCCTGTTACTTAAGAGAAAGAGTATATCTCTTTTGTACTCAATTCTATTCCATTTAGCAAACAGAAAGGAAAGTGTGTCAGAAGCTCAGGGCAATATCTCTAATGCTGCCCAACTGCAGTCTTCAGCCTGGTCATAAAATAGAGCTATAGAATTTTAAAGCAGAAGAAATCAAATTATTGTTTCAGAGGCCTAGTTGAAAATTCTGAGCTAGAAAGGAATGTCACTCTTGCAGCAGGGACTGTCTGAAAGCTGCATCTTTGAGCCTCTGTAGGGTTCTGGCATAAGCATCTAGTCCATATTCAGTTAAGAATGCATGGGTATGGTGTGTGAGCACTGGCCCACACTCACCCCTTTAAAGGGGAGCTCTATGCATCCCCAACTGGCTACATTATTACTCTCAATCCCGTTGTCCTGACACACAGCGAAGAGAGGGAGTCTGCGCTTGTGATATCTCTTTATGATCTGCCTTTAGAGAAGCCTCCTACTATTTTGTCTTACCTTGCAGACACCAGAGAACTTCAGAAAGCATGGGCCTTAAGATGTCCACTGAGTAATGACTCTTCAGTCTCAGGATCTGCATTCTCTTCTCTCCAATAAGCACCTGCTTTTAACAAGATCCTAATTCCCAGGAAAAATAATATAATTATTCTGTTTCTCTTTTTATCCTTGGCAAGTCCCTATCTATTATTATCAGGAAAATAAAAGAAAAAAATATTAAAAAATGATTGCAGGGGCTGGCCCGGTGGTGTAGTGGTTAAGTTCACCTACTCCACTCCGAGGCCCAGGGTTCACGGGTTTAGATCCTGGGCACGGACCAATGCACCACTTGTCAAGCCATCCTGTGGTGGTGTCCCATATAAAGTAGAGAAAGATGAGCGTGGATGTTAGCCCAGGGCTGATCTTCCTCAGCAAAAAGAGGAGGATTGGCAATGGATGTTAGCTCAGGGCTAATCTTTCTCACACACACACAAAAATCCTCTAAAATGTAAAAAATAAATAAATAAAAATAAAAAATTATTGTGGATGTGTATGTTTATGTGTTTTCCAACCTATTAAAAATGTTAGAAATGCCTTGCAATGGAAAACGCAGATATAAGAAAACAAAAAGCCAGTAATATGACCATGCATCCAACTTACATATATATTCTGCTATATGTAAGACAATGTGCCAGGAGTAGGTAATACGGAAATAAATAAAATATGGTCACTTCTCTGAAACGCGTTACAGTCCAATGGAATTAATGATGAAAATACAAGTGATATGGAATATTGGAGGAGAAGAAAAATGATCTCCTATTCCCAGACCCAACAGAAATAGGTTACAAAAGTTGCTTCTACTTTTCCCCAGGAGAAGGAACAGGATGACATGCAAAATTCAGGGTATCCAGTCTTATCTTCATCTCTCAGGATTAACATTTTACAGTGTAGTTCAAGTATGTTATTACTCTTTCTGGATACTGGATATAATCACAGTTTTGGGAAGCTGTGTAATTTTCCTTTTTCAAGTTAGGATCCCTTGGGGATATTCAAATGCTATGCAGATTTGTGACAGTCTGAGATTTATAGGAAAAGAGGAAATGTGAAATCACAGAGAGGACTAAGTGGGTGATACTAATTCTCTCTTTTAGCCCCTCATCACTTTGGACAGCAGCATTTCCTTCACATTCCTTGCAGAGGGAACCAACACCATCACCGTCCAGGTGGCCGCTGGAAATGCCCTTATCCAGGACACAAAAGATATTGCAGTTCATGGTAAGCCCTGAAAATTGTCCTGTGATACCCCCTCCTGCCCAGCCAATCCCCTGCACCCACCCTAGTGATAACTACTTACTGCTTTGGAAATTCCCCAAGCCATGGGAAAATTATGTAGGTCCACAAGAGGTATCCAAACCTACTACCTACCTTGTTCCTGAATAGAGACTGAGGTTGTAAGATAAGCAGGTCACAGACAGGCATTTGTTGTATAATGTGCCTGCATCACAACCTGATGGTCTCATTAGACAGAGATGTATCATAAGTTGAAGGGATGCTAAGCTGGAAAGACTGTTATAGAAGCGTCTAGATCTGATGTCCTGTTGAGATATCTACAACACACATGGAGCATCCACTCTTTGTTAGGATGGGGACCAGTGATTTCAATGCTGGGGGAGTTATGGTTCCTGCCCTTGAAGAAATCATAGCTCAGGTACTGAGATGAACTACATATAACCAATGTGTTTTCTTCATTGTTGGAGATTCTAACAGCATTGGCTGCAGAGGCTGAGAACAAGGCTAAGAACATAAGGACAGAACAAGGCAGGAAAGTGGTAATTAGGACCACTATCCTGTTCTCAATCCTGGAAAACCATTCTTAATTATTAAATTTATTCTAGATCAAGTTGTGCTTCTACCAACATCCTGCACAGCCTCCCCAGGCCCCTAAAAACAGCCACTATACCTGGCGTTTACTAGAAAGTTGTGTAAAGTATTTATTCCGCCTCACCCCAGATGAGTGCCTTTTCCTACATCTCCGAAGACTTGATGCTCAGGCTCTTTCATTGGGCACCTGGAGGGTTTTTTTCAAGTAAACATTTTTATTGAAGTGTAAATTTAATGCAGAAAAGTAAACAGATCATAAGTGTTCTAGCTTCATGAATTACCACAAAGTAAACAGACCTGTGTACCTACCAACTAGATTAAGAAATTCAACATTACCCACACCCTAGATACAGGGTTTCAACCTACTTTCTAACCCCCTGAGGCAGTTTCTAGCAGGATGGAGGGAGGAATTAAGGACAAGAAAAGGCTCCATTCTAATCAAGCCTAACTTGTTAATGCTTTATTTTTGGCTCTGCATTATACCACCCGTAGTAGCGAAAGTCCCCTTCTTCTGGGGTTTCGTAGTTATCTTTCATTTCAGATAATATTCATTTACAAGAAGAAGACATTAAGATTTTAGGAACTAACAAAAATGGTAGGAGGACAAATCTAGTTCCAGTCGCCAAATCCCACGTTCTTTCAGAAGCCAAGAACCAGGCTAAAAAGAAGGAATTATAGCTGAGGCCATAGGAAAAATGGACCCATTTTCTAAAGCACAGTGACTGTGGAGTCCCTTCGCCTATCACAGCCTCTCTCAGCCTCACTCACATAGTGTCTCTCCTTGCAGAATACTTCCAGTCCCAACTCTTATCATTCTCTCCTAATCTGGACTTCCACAATCCTGACATTCCTGAGTGGAGGCAAGATATTGGCAATGTCATCAAGCGAGCTCTGGTTAAAGTAAGTTGACTTTATCTTTGCTTAAATCTTTATGAATAAAAAAGCAGATAATGTGGTCCAGAATACATTTTCATGAATGAAAGCCATCATTCTATAATTAGATAAGGATTGTTTCTCTGTGAAAAGAGAGAGAGAAGAATGGAGGGAGTGAAGGAAGGAAAGGAAGGATTAAGGGATTAGAAAGGAGAGGCAGAGACAATCAGTCCAGTGTTTAAGGATGGAAATTGGCCCCATCTTTATCCTAAATTTTTCTAAGACAGGCTTGACCCCTTTAATGAAATAATGAATGGACCACTCATTGTTTATGCTAATATCATTCACTTGGCTGGCTGTTTGCCCACCAAGAGGGTTTTATTAACCAGACACTTAGACTCCAAGCCTACTGTTGGCCATATGTGGCAATCAGAAGACTACAGGCCATGAAACAGAGCATGCCAGCAGACTCTATAAGTAATAGAGTTAACCCAAGTCAGATTTGCCTTAGAGAAAGTTGAAAGGATTTTGTTAACCCTTTGCTCAGAGCTAGGCACCAGAATATAATGATGAATAGAACATGGTCAATTCATATGTGGAGATAAGTCTAATGTATTACTAGTTTTATGGTAGAGGTGTGGCTGGCATTTCAAAAGAGCATGGGGAGAAGTGTGATTCACTCTATCCAGGGAAGTGCAGGCTTAGCACATATTTGTGATTCAATAAATGCTCATGAATTATTAGAATGGTCTCCGGAGGGGATACTTAAACTCTGTTTTATAGGATAAATAGTAGTTTTATCTATTTATCTAGAGAGGATAATGTCTTTCAGGTAGAATGAACAGCATGTGCAAAGTCATGAACTATCAAAAGAGCACAGCATATTTGGGAAACAGCAAAGAGTTCAGTGTAGCCAATCTGCAGGTTATAAGGCAAGTGTGCTAAAGTTGAGCTCGGATGGTTAGGTCAGATTGAGAAGGGTCTGAGAAGCTAAAAGAGGTTTCACATTCTTCCTGTAGGCACTGGGAAGTAGAAGAGTGCTGTTTTCTTATTTAAGTAAAAAATGCTGACAATAGATTATTTCAGACGCCCACTCTGGTGGCAATATGGAAGATGGGCTGCTGAGGTGGGAAGTGAATAGGATGAAAGAGATTTCACAAAAGATGACCAGTTAAATGACTACTGCCATTATCTTAGGTCAGAGATAATAAGATCCTGAAGAGGAAAGATCCAAAGGCTACTTAGGCAGTTGAACAGTACAATTGGTGACTAATAAAATGTAGTGTGGATGAGAGGGAGGGAGAAGCTTTCTGATTACCAGAGTAGGCAGGAGATCAAGATGAGGACTCTGTAGGAGAAACATGGTTGGGCAACGATACTGGTTTGACCTTTTATATGAGTTTGGAGATCATGAGAAATAATTGGGGGAAGATAGCAGGAGAGTTGAAAATGTGGATCTGAAGGTCAAGTGGAGGTTCTCACTGGAGGTAGAGATGTGGGAGCTGAGGCTGTGGAGGTCCTTAGACCACCCCCCACGGGGAGTGGAGTCAGGGAAGACATGAATGCTGATGCTCCCCAACGCAGAGGAGGAAGATCCAGAGAAGGACATGGAGAAGGAGCTGACAGAATGGAAGAAGAATAAACAGAAGAGAATGGTGTAAGAGCATTCCTGTGGGGAGCTGTCTACACGATTAACTTCACCTCAGATCTTTTTACAAAGAGATGAAAATGAGACTGCTCTTGTATGCTTTTAACCAAGAAACATCCACAATTGTGTTGTGTTTTGTATGAATGTATTTATGAAAAACATACTAGCTTTTTAATAAATAGCTTGGTAATTATAATACTACTACTAATAAATAATAATCAGCCATGTCAGTTGATGCCTGAGGCTTAAATCTCATGAGGACCTATCTACTCTTATGTCTTTTTGGATGGGATTAAGTGAATCTAGACACTTAATCAAATCAAATTGTGCTTCTGCCACCCTCCCGCATAACCTCCCCTAGGCTCCTAAAAACAGCCACTATACCTGAGGTTTTCTGGAAAGTTGTACTAAGGTGTGTGATCCTCCGACTCAGACCGTATTTCTTCAGCTTCACCCCAGATGAATGCCTGGACACATATCTCCAAGGTTCCTCGAAAGTCTCTGACTGACTGACGCTCTCTGAGACCACTGTTCCCTGGGACAGAGGGTCACACCAGGCTTGGCACTAACAGGCTCGCCCCTTCACTCCATTGGGTGATTCCCTGTGTTTTGCTCCTCAGTCTGGTCTCTGGAGACTTGCTTCTCCTGGCTGGTTAGGATAAAGCCTTCTTGCCCATGGACTTGGGCACCAAGACTTCTAGCCTCTCAGGGTCATGCCTCCCAACAGGATCCTGAGGTTCCCAGGGAATCCTCCCTGCTGGGTGGATTTTTCAGGCTTCTGTCTGCTGCGTGTCAGTTCTCTGCAAGTTGGCGCTTTCACTTTTCTTTATCACATCTCTGGGAGGTAACTCCAATCTGTAAGCCCAGTTCCAAACAGGAATCAGAGCTGAGCAAATGGGAAGCAACTCACCCCTCCGCTTCTATCCAACCTAGCAACTCTTTATCGAGTCTCTACTCTGTGTCAGGCATCTTTTGGAAAAATGAGGTAGCCGCAAAGACCCCTGGGAACATCTGGGCAAACACACAATAAGAACCTATCAGAGAAAAGATTATACCAGCCAGATATAACTGTATGACACAGTGGACATGATCTAAGTCCCTGAAATGTGGTGGACATGGTAATCTAGAAGTGCTTGCGGGAAGAGGCTGACGTGGAAGAGGTCACTGCAGGCGGAGATAGTCAAGGGAGACTTCTTGGAGGAGGTGGGGATTTCAGCCAAGTCAAAAACTGTATATCATATTTGGACTGGCAGAAGAGGAAGTGTTCATCTTGATAAAAGACCTTCAGGAGACACATAGGAAAGAATAAGCGTACTGTTTACAGAGGGAGAACTCAGTTTTGTTTTCTTCAGGAATTTGCCTTCAGCAAGAAGCTTCCTTTTAAGTTTTCTATCAAAAAGCAACATAATCCTTTTACTAAACATTCAGGAATAGAAAAATTCACTCATAATCTCAGCATCTTAACACAACGTTTAGTGTTTTGTTTTTTTTACTTCTATACATTTGTATTTTTATAGGGTTGTAACCAAAGAAATGTAAGGAAATAGATCAGAATGCAGCTATCGTAAGCGTTTTTCCATGTTGCTCACTACTAATCATCATCGTAACAGTAGAATAACATTCTTTCAGGTGACTATACCATTATCTACTTAATATTTTTAGTACTGGAGTTTTTACCATTTATTTGCCGTTATAAATAATGTTATGAATATTTCTTCCTGCATATGGCTTTTCCTATATTTTGGATCATTTCTTTAGGACAAACTGTCCAAGTTACAGTTACTGAATGAGAGTGTAAATATTTTATGGCCTTAAAGTAAGTCTTTTGGAAAACAAATTGGCAATATGTATCAATTTTTAGTGTTGCCAGCAACAAATGAGGGAACCTCTTAATTGAAGCTTCACCAATATTAGCTATTTTAACTTAACAAAAAATCCTGCTTTAGTAAGTGAAAATAAGGGCTGCTTTGCTGTTTTTTTAATTTGCATTTTCCCATATTTGTTTATAACTTCTTATTCCTCATTTGCAGCCAGTCTGTTCATGTTTTAGCCAGAAGCTCTAGTCCTCTTAGTGCAGAAAAATGGAAAATATGGGAGGAACTTTTGCAAATGTTCCCAGCAAACAATATTTTGAAAATCATTTGTATTAGTACTTTAGTTTCAGAAAAAAAGGTATGTCAAAGCAGAGCAGGTAGTGAAACTAATAATTCTTTACCTAGCAGTTCTAGGGGAAAACAGAAAGAAAGTCTGGATGCATATTGTAAACTGTGCCTAAAATGCTGCATCTAAAGAATATATATGAGCATATATATGAACATATATGTTATTGACCTAGGGAAGGCTGGACCCTCCAGGACCTCACTCCTTGGTCTAAACATCTTTTCAGGTAACCAGTGTCCCAGAAGACCAGATCCTAGTTGCTGTGTTCCCTGGTCTCCCCACTTCAGCAGAACTCTTCATCCTCCCCCCCAAGAACTTGACTGAAAGGAGGAAAGGCAATGAAGGGGACCTGGAACAAGTAAGTGAAAGAAAACTTGACTAGGACACTTGCCTGCACCTCACATTCTAAAGGGACACAAAGTTATTTCCAGACAAAAAGAGAGACAAGCTGTCTTCCATTGGCTCATCAGCCTGTCACTCTTTGCTCAGCACCCAGGGCTTTGAAGAACAGTCAGCCTTGCCCAGAATACACCAATGCATATGAGCTGAAGCACTCAGCCCCACAGGAAGGAAAAGCACCCCTGGTAGCATTCATTCCAACAGTTGGCATCTCCGCAACTTGCTCCTGTCTCCCACCCAATGCCTTGTCCTGGAGGAGTGAGTTGGGGGAGAGAAAGAGAGGAATTGGAGTTTCCCTGTCTGTTTCTGGGAAAATGTGCTTCTTGTCTTTCAAGATCCTGGTCAATCTAAGTTCTGCTTCTGGGGAGAAAATGAACTGCTTTTAAACATGTTTCTGTGGAGCGAGATGGATTGTCGCATCTTGCTTTGACTAAGGAAACAGTAATTCCAAAAGGGACTGTGATTTACTGTCCTTATCAAATGGGCATATAGTTCCTGTGATCTGCACACCATCTGGGAAGTAAGGAGATGGCCAGTCCCATGGTTCTCCCTTTCTCACTCCCTGCTCCTACTGGTGTCTTATTGGCTGCGCTCCGCTTCACCTTTCCCTGCCTTCCCATAATGCTAAGTCAGGAGAAGTAGAAATAAGTGAGAACGAGGCTCCTAAGAATCGGCATGAATCAAACACATTTGCTCCCATATGGTAATTATTGCACAGACATCTTCCACATCCCTCTACTACTCATCTGGCTGTCACCCCATCCCCATATCCATCCACAGTCCTCCTCAAGCAACGTAGATGCCATCTCTGTCACTTTCTCTGGAAAATGAAGTGGATCCTTGCATTGCAGGGTAGCGTATTGAAGTTGGCGAGAAATAAATTCAGCTTCTCAATGCATACATCACTTTTACAAGACCTCTTTATTCTGAAATAGCAAGTGCATGTGTGAACTATATTTGGAAGCTATAATATCCATCCATTTAGATAAATAGGTAATTACAGTGATGAACAGCAGCTGTGATATTAAGGCGCGTACGGTGAGATAAGAGTTAGGGACAACAGCCTAAGTCTGCCTCAGCTTTCAATGTGGGAATTATAGAGTGATTAAATCGATGTTATGTGTTTTGAGACTTGCTGGGGAAAAGGAAAGAGGAAAAATTATCCCATAAAAAGGAGGCAGCTTCTGCTTTGATGTTGGCCTCCCATTGTCTCTAAGAGAGAGAGCAGAGGAGTGGGCTGGGGTCTACATGCCTGCTTTAATCCAGGCAGGGGCCTCTCCACCCTGTGTGTCTTACTTCATCAGATTAAAGAACTAATGATGAGTTAACTTTCTTTCATTGGAACCCACAACAGATCTTTCTATGCTAAGTTATAAAGGCATGGATGAAAGAGCACTGAACTAGGAGTTGAATGAAACATCTATGTCTGTTTTCAACTCTTATTCGCTAGGTGACTTTGTACACACCTGTTTCCATCTCACTCTTCTCTCGAGTATCAGCAGGTAATAACAGCTACTTCCTTAGCCTCACAGGGCTCCAAGGGCTGTGAGTCCAAATTGATAAAAATGTTCCATTATCCTGTCCTCTGACTGAACATGGCCATTTTTTGCCAATTGACCCTGGTTTCTTACTCCATGAGGGAGCATTGTCACATGTCATATCTTCCCATGTAGCCTCTCTTTTTTCCAGATTGTAGAGATGCTGTTTAATGCCCTAAACCAAAACCTGGTCCAGTTTGAGCTGAAGCCAGGAGTTCAAGTCATTGTGTATGTGACACAGCTGACATTAGGTGAGTGCCTCTTGGGGAACGGGTATGGTGATCTGTTATCCTGGAGAGAAAAGGGAGGAGATAATTAACAAACACTTCTCTATAAATGCCTGAAAATGGCTTTGTGGCAGGGCCCTTTTGTGTAGTGATGGTTCAGAAAGATTAATCACATCTTATTCAAGGCTTCCCGTTGAGGTGGCAGGAAGACATTCTTAGAACTGACCTTGCTATTGAATCCCTGGATGATCTTGGAGAAAACATATAATTTCTTTGTGACTTGACTTTATTATTTTTTTTTCCTGCAACAGTTGGGGTTATATTAGGTAGTCTTCAGGCTCTCTTAATTTCTATGATTCTCTGATTCCACGAATCTTGTTTAGGAGGCCAGATCAGATAACTTTAAAACTCCCTTTGATTTACAATGTGTAACTCTAAGTTGAAACAGGGATCAGCCCTAGTTGGTTGATTTGTAAAAGGAATAAAAAAAGGCATGTCCCATTGGGCATCCACTATGGGCTCTCTGGGAGAGCCTATTTGCTAAATGTTTCTTATTAACATAAGACTTATCAGAAATGGAGGTCCCAAATGTGCCCATCCAATGATATTTCACCAGGACAGCATAAAGGAAGAGATGCAAACATTGCATCAGTGTTTAATCCACAGTGCCCAATGGACCATCTATAATCATGTTGACAGGCACTCAGGCTGTCTAAGAGACAGAGTGTACAAGCCCTTCTTCTACTCCCCTTAGCTGGACACACGTTGCTCAATTTACATTGAGAATAGTAAGTTTCCCCAGGCAGAGCAGAAGAGTTTACTTTCCCTAAGAATCTGTGATTGGGGATGCCATTCTCATCATTGAAACCAAACTCCTGTGCCCAGATAGCATGCAAGGCAATTGGAGACTGGATATAAGTATGGAGACCAGCTGGCCTTCTTTCTCCAATGGGAGCTCCCTCCAGCTAGTAGCTTCCAAGTGAACATGTCTGTTCTTCCCCCTAGCTCCGTTGGTGGACTCCAGTGCTGGGCACAGCAGCTCAGCCATGCTTATGCTCTTGTCAGTGGTGTTTGTTGGCTTAGCTGTGTTTTTGATCTACAAGTTTAAAAGGTATGTGTGTGCTACTATCACTCAATTTTGATCATGGGGCTAGATTCATGGGAGCTGATTCTTCCTATAACCAATATTCCTAAACTCATCTCGAATATGTGATATTAATTTTCCTTGAAGCTCTGTCTGGCATTAGGGAAAAGCAGACATGATTGAGGGTCAGGGAGTGTTTAAGATTCTGGGTTTAAGAATCTGAACTCTATCCAATTTATAGGTATATTGAGTTAAGAAAATGAGGGATAGCCTACGAAATCAATTTATTCTCTTCAAGAGAAGTGTAAGGGTTTTTAAACCTCACCTAAATTTCTAAAGTAAGGTCTCGAATATTCAGGAGATCATTTTATACAGCTTAACACCCATTGAGGGTGGTTAAATAGAAAAAATGCAGCTGAAATCTGGTACACATATGTACAGACACACACACACATTTTCTTATCTCATATTGCAGCTATCCAGTATCTCTGTTTAAATTTCCATGCTAAAAATATTCAGCCTTTATCCACCTCCCTCTTTTTCCTGTTTCTAAAGGGAAATAGATCAGTAAAGCCAAACTACACATCTATTCAGAAATTATTTTTGAAGGCCACAAGAGGGGTGATATAACAAGATACTTATTAAAAACATGAAATTGAAATCAATTTTTCTGTACCATTATTTGAATAATTTAATACTTCTACCAGGAGGTGTACTGGTTAAAAGTATGAACTCTGAAATCAGACAGACCCAATTTTAACTTTTAGCATTTGTAACCTCGGGCAAGACTTGCCTCTCCAAGACTTAGTATCCTCATCTGTACAATGGGAAGAACAATAATACTTTATAGGTTTGCTATTGGGTTTCAATGTAACAATATCTATACCTAATACATACTAAATAATCAACAAAGCTAAGCTACTGTAAATAACCAAGAACATGCTTTCCAAAGGTGCCGTTTGTGTCACAAACTGGCACATAGTAGGCTCACAAAAATTATATCAGTGGCATAGAGATATGCTTTTTAGGAAGACTAGGTAAAGTAAAAATATTATTAATTATTGTCAGATGAGTTTTGAAAGCATAACTTGGTCCTGGGAGTCTTTCTAGGCACTAATGGGAATGCTTTTAGGTTTTGGAAGAGGTCAATTGTAAAGATGCTTTACTCTACCCTGCCCCCTCGCCCCAGGCCCTTTTAGCTCTCCTCTAGTGGATATCTCAGGCTTAAAAATACACATTTTACTCAATATACATCTCAGCTTAGCCAAAGCAGCAGGAATTTTTTAATGCTTTCCACTAAAAGGGCAGAGTGAGGTTTACCTTCCTACTTGATTTATGGACCAATATGTGAGCTCATGTCCTCTTGGATCAAGACATGTCAACCCATCTGCCCATGTTCTGTTTGAAGAGAAGGACAAAACCTTCATAACACAATTAGAGAGCAAAGATTCAGTATAGAAACAGTCTGGTCAAGGCAATGCCCATTTATGGATGTACTTCAGTTGCATGCAAAGCACAGTTTCATTCATCCAAGGATTTGATTGTGGGGAAGCCTGCTGGTTGCTAGGGCTTGAAGATCAACTAAACCAAAGTCATCACCTTCTGGCTCCTAGAACTTGACGATTGCTGAGGACAAGGGCCAATAGAAGTCCTGCAAAAAGGTATTAGTGTTAGGCATCTCCAAATTAAGGCAAAACTTGCCCTGTGACCTAGAAAGTTTCCTGTTCTTTTATGAATGCTGCTAAACTCCCTAGACAGTCAACTTATTAAGGCAGGCATATCTAAATATGTACACATTAATACTTGAATCTATGCCATGTAGTGACTTCTCTGAATTATTCTACCTCTGTAGTCCCCAAATATCAGCCAACCCTTTCTTTGTCCCTGACAGTGAATTATGTAGCTAAGTCTACAGGAAATAAACACCAGTCAAACTGGATAAACAGCAGAGTCAGCTAAGAGTAACCAGTCATCAGTTGCCTTTTAGCTAGCCCCTTTTTCTGGAAGCTGTCCTCCCAATGCTCATGCCCTTTGGTTGAGGTCCTGTTGGATCTTCTTTTATTTCTTTGGTCTCTTTTCCCTCCTGATCACCTGAAACTCCAACGATGGCTGTATGGAGGGTGCCTGGCTTGCTGACAAGTAATGTCAGGTTCTTATTCTTCAGTCTCCTTTGCTTCTTTCATTACTGTCTAATAGAACTTTCCGCAATGATGAAAATGCTCCATAACATGTAGTGTCCAATACAGTAGCTATTAGTATGACTGAGGAACTGAATTTTTAAATTTTATTTAACTTTAATTAATTTAAATTTAAATAGCTACACCTTTCTAGTACACACTTGGACAGCACAGTCTAGGGAAAGGGCAGTTCTGTTTCCAGATAACTGACCATGCTGAGTTTTCAGACCCAAAACTTTCTGTCATTGCCAGCATTACCTCATTAAACCATTCCTTCATTCATTCAACAAACATTTATTGAGTGCCTACTGCGGGACAGACATTGAAAACAATCTCAGTGTCCCAAGTGGCCACTTAACAGGAGAAGGAGAACAGAGTTAGCATGAGTGCCCAGCTTCCTTTAAGTAAACATCATCCCGTCTCTCACATTTGATCTTGTTCTTGGATAGTGACTGCTATTTTCTGTTGTCTCAGACAGTATAATTAAAAGTCATTATGAGATGGCTTTTATTTTCTGAAAACTCTGCCCCATAAGACCTTCTGTTTATACTGTAGATTCATTTTTTCTGGCTAATTGAGAAAACTTCTGAGCTTTTGTATTTCTTCCAGTCTTTTTTCAGTAAAACTTTCGTCATAGTCTGAAGCCTACTTTGCTTTTCCTAAATGTCCTCCCACAGGCTTCTAACACTCACCAAGGTTGGAGCCAATGAATGAAAACTGAAGTTTTTATAGGTGACCTGGGTTTATTCATCATACTCCTCTTATTAAAACCTATATGAATGTGTAGCCCAAGACATGCCTCTGAATCTATTTTCCACCTTGCTTACCTGCAAAATTGGGGTTCAGTCTTGATTTACATTCTCAACAGTCCTACAAGTGGATGTGTTAAGAAATGAAAAGCAATTTTACAATTCTTTTAAATGCTGCAAGTTGTGACATTAAATTCTTTCCCTTCCAACCATCTATTAAAAGTGGCAAAAGAAGTATGCCTGTGTTTAGAGAGTAAAATAAAAAGAATAATCTTTATAAGGGCAAATTTATCTATATCCTCATAGGTATCATTAGGAAAGCAGGAAAGAGGAGGCAGTGAACTCTGGTTACGGCTCTGAAGTACACACCCCAGTGCGATCAAGAGGTTTGACTGCCTGTAGCACGTCATAAATATTACAGTTGATCCCAACATTCATGAGTAATATGTACTTTTATGATTAAAAGAAATCTAAGTCGTTAGGCTGCATTTGTATTTAGATAAGAAGAAAGTAAGGGCCAGCATGAATTTTTAATTACACACATTTGGAGAGCCTGAGGTTTGCTGCCTCACGTAGAATCTATTCATTTAAGGTTCTTGTCAATTATATTAAGCTGGTGTAGAGCAGTAGGCGTCACAAGGACATCTCCCTTAGTGTATGGAAAGCGACGACTAAAGACACGAAAACTGAATGTATAGGAAAGGTAGAAACTACCGCATGTTTTAAACCTATTTTTGGATCTTTCCTTCTGAATTAGCTGCAGGAAAACTTTATTAAATGCCTGCGCATTCTACCTCATTGGGGGTTGGAGTGAGGAGGGAAATGTAGATGCTAGAAAATACCACTGGTGGGTACTAAGATAACAGAGCAATTCTCCTTTAGAAAAGCGTGGAATGTTCTGGATTGGGGTGGGTGTCAGATGTCTCAAGTTTTAATAACATCTACGCCAGTAATCACCTTCATGAAATGTGTGGACTTCAATTCAATTTCCTCATCATTTAATGAGGTAAAAGAGGTCTCATCTAGATGTACTATTCCAAAATAAAAATGTAGTCTTTTGTTTGAGGACATAGCATATGAAAGAGCACAGGCTTCGAGGTCATTTATTCATTCTGCAAATACTTACTGAATGTAAACCACATGCCAAACGCTGTGGTAAATAAGTTAAGTGTTTAGCAGTGAAGATAGAAAACATAGACCTTGCTTACATGGGACTTAGTGGGAGAGAAAAACAGAAGACAAGTCAACAAACATTGCCTATTACATCACCCTAAACCAACACCCTATTCCCTTCTTTCATAGACACTGCCCCATATTAAATATTTATAACAGGAGAGGTTGGGTGGTCAGAGGAGGCCTCTCAGAAGCGACATGTAAGCCAAATTCTGGAGAACAAGAAAGACACCAATATGAGAAGAGTGGAAGGAAATGTATTACAGACAGATGGAACAATTGGTTCAAAGTCTCCAAGGTGGGGACAAATTTGATGTATTAGAATCTTGCAACTCAAAGTTTGAGTCTTGGACCAGCAGCAACAGCATCACCAGGGAGCTTGGCAGAAATGCAGAATTTCAATCCATCCTATCCAGACCTACAGAGTCACAAATGCATTTTATCGAGAACCTGGGTGATGCATAAGCACATTAAAGTCTGAGAAGTGCTGGATTAGGGGAATTCAAAGGAGGCTGTAGAACCTGGAACACAGTGAGTCAGGAGATGATGGAGATGGGTCAGGAGATGAATCCTCCCAGAAGATTTCAGTCTGCGCCTGCCTGTTCCTCCAACCTCAAGTCAGCCTGCCTTGTTTCCAAACCCACTACCTTTGTGTCTTTGTAGCAGATTATTTAGCTTCTCTTAATCCTTAATCCTCTCCACAATCCTGAAAGGAAGCTATTGTTATTCCTATTGAACAGATGAGGAAACTGACTATCAAAGTATTTAAGATACTTGTCCCATGGATAGTGTTCTGGAAATCATAGCAATGGCTATCAGTCTTTTATTTTTTGGCTCTTCGTAAAGGAAACCAATGTGAATTGACTAAATTGATGCAACCTTAGAAAAAAATGTCTTTTCACTACGCTACAACCTTACGGGTCTCAAAGTCCGGCCCCTTTAAAAACTTAATCACTAGTAAATGTTGTGGGTTTTAGTGTGTACCTGATCACCAGCATTGCCCTGTTTACATCTGCTTGTTTTTTATCCCTGAAGAAGGGGGCATTCCTCAAGGAGTTCTGTGGTTTACATCTCCCTGGGCATCTGGGTCTCTGTGTTCCTTGGCCTCATGGCCACAGTATCTGGGTGACCAGCCCCTTTCCCTGACATTGGACTGACCTGTAAATAGCTTCTTCCTCCCCTTATCACCTAGGATTTCCAATTGCCCAAATTTGGCACGCCCTGTGATCATAATCTGATTTTGGTCCTGCCCCATGTAGGAAAATCCCCTGGATTAACGTCTATGCTCAAGTCCAACATGACAAGGAGCAGGAGATGATTGGGTCAGTGAGCCAAAGTGAAAACGCCCCCAAAATCACACTCAGTGACTTCACCGAGCCTGAGGAACTGCTGGACAAAGAGCTGGACACCCGGGCCATAGGTATGTGTGCTGGTTCCGCCGAGCTCCTGTGTCCTCTGCCCTCCAAACGCTAGGTCTGTCAGTCTACTTGGCCTGTCCTTCAGATAGTACTAGACTGAAGAGTAGGGAAAAACAACTGGCTACAGTGACATAATCATGTTTTAAAATTTGTCTGCCACCTCTGGCTACACGAAATTGGCAGAATTTTTTTCCCTTAAATATAGATCAAGATAGAAAGTGTTGGAGTCAGAGTAGGGAATGATGAGGCCTAGTATCCATTACTGTTGGACTTTTTCTTTTTTTTTCTATAAAGGGAAAGCCTTATATGTCCTAATTAATAATCACATGAACGTGGGCTCGGACATCAGATAGCCGTGGGTCCATTTTCTTGCTCTGCCAATCTACTGCTCTATGACCTCTCTATGTCTCATATTCCTCATCTGTGAAGTGGGAATAATAGTACCTACCTTCTAAGATTGTTGTGATAATGAAATGATATTATACCATTAACACAGTGCCTGCCACATAGTAAGTGTTCAATGCATGTTGGCTATTACCATTGTTATCAATAGAGTATAAGATGGCAAAGTATCGTGCCTACTTTGTGTGCTGGTGTGGGAGATGGCAAATATTAAACATAGATGAGATAAGCCAGTGAGCTGATGGGATAGAATATCCAGGTGCTCTATTTAATAATTACATATTCAGCACCTGTTCAAGGTAGCTTGGCATTTATCAGTGAATAAAACAAAGATCCCTGCCCTTGTGAAATTTATGTCCTTCTCTCCCTCTGTCTTCTCTCCCCTGCAGGAGGCATTGCCACCATTGCAAACAGCGAAAGCACAAAGGAGATCCCCAACTGCACTAGTGTTTAATACCAACAAGCCTCGTGGTCAACCATCTTTCTGACTTTTTATTTTTGATGATTACTATTACTATTATTATGGGAAAATGAAAATGTCTTTTTTACCTTTTGTTTACCAAGGGCCCCTTCATAAATAGCAGGCAGATGCTTAGCTTTGGGAGGCAGAGGCGTTCTTAGCTGATGAAAATGAGACAAAAAGAGTAAATGGCTGTATTTGTGCTAAGGGCAAAGGATGCATCTTCCCATGGCCTTCTTTCTTTATTCTGCCATGGATAACGCAAGGACTCTCTTTTTCCTTGTGGCCTCTCTTTTTATTTTTTAAGTTGGATTGGCTTTTCATTAACCCCGCCCCCCCTCCAAAAATCACCCAAATACCGCCCAGCACACACACCTAAAACACGAATCATTTCCCAGTTAGATCTGCAGGAGCTAGGTTGGTGGGGAGTGAATGTAGCTGCAGGAAGTGTGCACACCTATGTGAAAGAGGCCCTGCCTCGTGCATGTCACTAGCGAGGCTACAGATGGCTTATTGTATATAATTACAATGTAAATAGCTTTTTATTTCATAAGAAATAATTTAATGTTTAGTAAAAAAGAAAACAGAAAAAAGAAAGATGCGTGTGTTGGCTTATGCACTCACCCTCAGAGCTGACCAACCCCCAGGCCTGCTTGATGTGTTGGGTTCTGGATGCTCTCCAGTTGTCTGTCACACTTAACTCTTGCATCTCTCTGTCCATGCCATAGCTGGTTTCTACTTATGTATATAAAGGCGGGCGGGGGGAGGGCTTCTTTGAGACAGTTGTTAAAGGAAGGACCATAGTGACATCGTAGAACATGGGGCTCTTTTTGTTCCATCAGTGACATGGAAGAAGTTGCAAGATGAAGCCCACTAGAGACTTCAAACTGAGACCCAGATGGGGAAACAAGGCTTCCTCTCCAGAAGGCGAAAGTTGATATTTATCACCTGAGAAAATGGTTTTTTCTAAAGAAGGCTGGCAATGGATCTAAAAATGGCATTTATTCTGCTTTCTGGTTGGATTCCATAGAAATGTATAATGCTTATGGAGAATTCTTAGGCTATTCTTAGCTCAGAAAAGTCCCCTGGGCACTAGGTTAGGCCTAGTGAGTGCCTCTTGGCATGAGGGGAGTTAGAGAGGTTGCGAGGGAGATGGCATTTGTGCAGTCATGAGTCCGCGCAAATCCTGCAGGCCAAATAGGGGTCTAAACTTTAATGATATTAGTCAAAGATGATTTTAGCAAAGCTGTGCTATTTGCTTGTCAGATGTACACAACTTCCTTAAAGTCAAATGTCTGCCTTCAGTTCCCTTAAGATAGTTCTTGCCTCTGGAGCGAATGGCTTTCAAAGCCAGTATTCTCTTTTCCAGCACCCCAGCCCCTTCATGCATTTACACATATCAATTCTTTTTGGTAGGGTCACTTTAAGCCATGCTGTAAGCATTGTTTTATTTTCAGGTTCAGCCTGAGCACACTTCGTTTAAAAAATGATATACTGTATATACATGAGGAAAGGCTGAATTTTGTACCTGTATTCTCTGTAAGACACTGAGAGAATGCACCTAGAGAAATCTCACTGGCTACAGCATAGATCAGGATTAGGAGTATTTCTAAAGTTACTGCTTTTTTGTTTCAAGGGTTAAATGGGGCAGACAATTGCAATACTTGTACTAAACACTGGAATACAAATGCATGAGTCATATCTATATATACAGTATATGTACATATACTGTTCTTGGTTTTATTGTTCCATTTGAATATTTCTACTGTAAAAAAAGACAGTGGTTTTGAAATTGTTGAAAATAAATGTATTTTTGTACATCAAAGCTATATACCTGGCTGACACTTCTCTCTTCGGGTAGTTTTCTTTATTGATTGTATCAGTCAACTATTGCTACCATAATGCTACAGGGTAAAAAAAAAAAAAACAACCTAAGTGGTGTATAACAACAGGTATTTGCATTTTGCTCATGAGTCTTCAGGTTGGCTGTGGTTTGGGTGAGCTCAGTCGGGAGTGACAGGGCTCTCCTGGGATAGTTTTGATGCAAGCTGCAGTTGGTTCAGGTCTACTCCATGTTTTTTCATCATTCTGAGACCAGCAGCTACCCAGGACATGTTTTTTCAATGGTGGATTACAGAATTCCTAGTGAGGCCAGCAGAACGCGCTATGCCTCTAAGGCCTTGGCTCATGGTCACTCTATTTTCCATCACCTACATTCCATTGACTAGTGAAAACCACGTGGCCAAGTCCAACATAAATGGGCCGGAAAAATAGACTCTGCCTACTCTGGTGCAAGGCACTACCAAGTTAGACGAAAGAAATATGGATATATAATTCCAGTATAGGAAAAGCATGATGATTTGAGGACAAGAGTTCAATCTACTATACCTATTCATTTTCTTTGACCCCGTGGGGAACTTGCATTCAGTGGCCCATTTGACTTAATATCCAAGAACCCCTCCTGATGCTTGTAGCCAGGGCTTCTGAGCAGAAGTCTTGGTACTGCAAGGCCTTTGAGTCTGACATCAGCTCCCAGTGAGTGGTAGGTGGAACTCCAACTCAGGTCTTGATGATTTCAGCAGAAGAAATGAAAAGAAGATACAAAGAAGACATAAATTTTTTGTTTGTCTTTTTACCTTTTGCATGCTATTCAATGCACAAAACCAGGAGCAAATCTTCTCTTGCCCACGGCTGAGTAAGGAATATGGAAGGATGAGTAAATGGCTCTTATCCACAGTAGATAAATAAAGGAATGTGAACTAAGTACTCAGAATAAGGGCTGTAAATTGGATGTTTTTATATTTTTAGTGTTCAAAATATGTGATAAATTTCCATGGATCACAGAAACGCAAGAAATCAGAAAGCTCTGGTCAGTCATTTGCTCCCATATCTTGTGTACTTAGCTGACTACTCTGGAATCATATTTTATGAACTCAAATTGGAGATAAAGGATTAAACGAAGGTGGTTTTCTTCTGATTTGTGAATGTATTTTAAAATTATGTACTATTCTTTTATAACTGTTCCTAAGTTATACTCACTTTTTAAAAAAATTGACATTATATAAGTACCTTCCCCAAATATTGAGGATGTCACTTATGGTAGCTCTAAAAGAGATAGTGGGGTGTTTTTGGTCTAAATAGTGGTTCATAACATATAGTGCCTGCACTTCTTTAAGAGATTTTTAATTGTTTTGAGCTTCCCAAATAATGTAAAGTGTCCAGTATTCCTATCCCAAGTCAAAGGTGAATTTTCTAAATGCATTAGTTTTTGCTTTCCAATGTAATCTGAGTTCTTCCCAAGTAAATTTTATGTCCGAGTTGATGAAATTGCGCCACCAGATTAAAAAGGATGGAAGTGAAATAAAGTGGTAAAGCAGTGTGAGTCACTTGGTTCATTTGGGCTAAGTTATGCTAAGAATATAGCATTTGTAGCCACTACCAGCATAGGTCTGTGAGATTTCTCAGCAGTAGACAGGCAAAGGCAGATGATGAAGAGTGTGGCTGGCTTTGTAGCGACTTCTATGCAGGATTTCTCACCACTGGTGAGGATACTCTTTGCATCAGAATTGTCTTCTCTTAGGCAATTCTAGACCTGATAACTAAGCCTGCAGAAGCACTGTGGGGCTGGAGTCCAGCTATCAGCATCGTAAGCAGATTCTCCAAGGACTTTCATGTGCACTGAAATTTAAGAATAACTGTTCTGTTTGCTACTAAAATACCTCAGAGAGAGTGACTGGGTCAGTCACCTCCCCTGGCTCCTGTTACGATGATACAGGCACCGTAATCTGGAGAAGTAAGAACAGCTTCCGAATGTGCTCATTTCCTCCTGGGCAACAGCTGCAACTCTGAGAGAGCCACCCAATTGAGTTATCTGGAACAAAACACACTACAAGTCAAGGTGGTGATGGATTGTGTCTTGGAAAGAATATGAAGCCAGGATTTAGGAGATCTCTGACTTTCAACAAGTCTTTCTAGACCACAGGTTCCTTATTTGTAAAAAGGAAACACTTTATGGCCTGCCTCACTGACTGATTTTGATTTCCAGAGATGTGGAAAGCACACTGCCAATTTCAAAATTATCGAGAGACAACTAGTATGGGCAGTACTGAGGAGAACTCTCTTCTGTAGAGGGATAAACTGAGACTCAGAGAGGAAAGTGACTTCCCAAAGGGTACACAGCAAGGTAGTGCAGAGGTGAAGATAGAATCCATGTCTTCTTTATAATAGGGCAGCATTCTTTCCACCACACACCTCCCTAACAAATGCAAAACTGATTGAACTGCACAATATTGAGAGCCAGTAGAGAGCCTGAGGGCTATGCCAATATGGCTCTCATGTTTATACTGTCCAGAATGGTTTAGAATCTAACATCCCAAGTGTGTTCATCATTCAGTGGCTCACAACCCATGGCATGCTGTTGCCCTGCTGACCCACTTGTTTAGCAGCTCATGGCCTGATGCCCTTGCTTCCCTCATTGGACTGAAATAAGGCTGCTCAACAGACAGATGCCAGGCCCCAGCTACACATGCTGTGCTGCTTGCCTTTTTCAGAGGGAAAAAGGCCAGAGAGCAAACATAAGCAATGGCAATGCCTCATCCCGACACACACACCAGATCCTGCCAAATTCTCTTGTCTGCTCCAACAGTACTGCCAAAGCTGACCAGAGATAGCCTAACAACCACCTCTCTAAGTACTACTGCATCTTGATGTCTGTTAAACTTATTCTAATTATCATTAATTTTACAGTAGCAGAGTTGCCTTTAAACTGCGCTTTGCCTCTGTGTTTTCAGACCATATATCATGGTGATGAGATATAGGTTCCTTCAGAAAGGAATCAATGGGACACTGTATACAAAAAAGAGAGGACAGCCTCGGCTACAGTTCAACTTATTTGGAGACCAAAATGTCTCAATAAAACTTGGATCCAGGGCTGGTCCGGTGGCGCAGGCGGTTAAGTGCGCGCGCTCCACTGTGGTGGCCCGGGGTTCGCAGGTTCAGATCCCGGGTGCACACCGACGCACTGCTTGTGGAGCCATGCTGTGGCGGCATCCCATATAAAGTGGAGGAAGATGGGCGTGGATGTTAGCTCAGGGCCAATCTTCCTCAGGAAAAAAAAAAAATACTTGGATCCATTACTTTTTAATTATCTGAGGCCCAGAGGGGTAAAATGACATAATGAGGTTCCATTTGCCCTACCTATAAATTGATGATAATGACATCCACCTTACAGGGTTGGAACCCAGATCAAATGAGATAATGTGGGCAAACACACAGAGAGAATAAGTAGGGCTTGACAAATAATGAATTGATCTGAGCAGCTCTCATTCTACTGTGCTGGATCCTTTTCCTCTGTCCTCCTTGGCCTCAAGTTTTAAAAGTTATCTGACCAGTCTCTTACCTAGGGCTGTACTCTCAGGGAAAGAATTTGGAATTACCTGGGGAGACATGCCATCTCCCTCAGCTCCCCTTCAGAAGGAAAAGAATTTTGGTTAAAATCCATTATTTGCACTTAATCCCCAAAAGTCACTGTTCCTTTTATTGCTTTTTTTTTTTTTTTTAATATAACTGGTCTAATTTTCCTTGGACCATATGGAAGGGACAAGAAATGGGCACTTCTAATCAAGGCTGCCAGAAATGCCTCATAAAATTAAAGACTGGAGGCTCTCAGGTTCTGAAACATGCTCACTCTTGCCAAACGTGGCGATGCCCTGGAGACAGCCATGCCGCTGGAACAAAAACTGTTTGGCCTTGCTTGTTTACGGTTTTTGGCTCCACTATTTGTAAGATCACTTGCGTCTTGTTTACTTTTCCTTCTCATACAAAGCTTTTGTGATGATGTATGTAGTTCCAGGTCCTAGGATCCCTCAAAGCCTCTTGGAGGTTCACTAACTGGAGTTTCTTTATCTTTACGCATTGAAAACTAATCAGATAAAACAATTATTTGTAAAAATATACCTTTTATATATCTAGAGGTACCAAGGACATGGTTTCTTGCCTTCAACTATGGTCATAGCTCAAGGAGAGCTCTTTCGGAAAGTGAGCACAAGATATAGATTCTATTCTCAAATGACAGCAAAGACAAAGGAAAATAGATCTTGAAAGGCACACATGCCATCTGTCATTAAGGCTTAGTCTCTGGAGAACAACGCTGTTTGCAGCTATTAGAAATGAACCAGATAAAGTGGGCTCTTCAGTGATTTGCTCCTGAGAAAGTATGTGGTCTGGTCCCTGAAGAACAGAGACTTCTTCATCTGAAATGTCTGTGCCCAAATGTCCCATGTGCTGAAGGCTACTGGGCTCCAAGAATTTCTATCCACCAAAAAGGCTCTACTTTTCTTCCCTGGAGCCTCTCCCAGAAGCCTGTTCTTATGATACAGGGTCTTTTGTTGCTTCTTCTCCCTTGCAAAGGGTTATTGCTGTCAGTATCCCGGGAACTGGCTGCAATTAACAGTGTGTCCAAGCATGGTGGATGGGAAGAGAAAGGAGTCCATGCAAAAGCAACACAGACAACAGAATTGTTTTCCTTGTCGCTAATCTGTCTTTCTTGGTTCCTAGGTAGACTCGCCTAGGAAGCATATAATTGTCTCCTTAAACAACACACCTGGTCCTTGGAGTGCCAGAATGGTTTTCTTGCACTGACCTTCCAAAATCTTATGGTTCAATTAGAGAATTATTGGGCTTCTTCCATTGGCAGCTGGGACATTTTGAGGGAGATGCGCCAAGGGAAGAAGAGAGAGATGAGTCTAGAGAAATAAAGTTAATCTTTGTCAATTACAAAGCTCTACTTGACACATTCTCATTTCAACCTGTCAATTTCAGATTCTCCTCTGTGAGGGAAAAATGCAGATGCTCCTCAGATTTCTAATCTATTTATAATGGTAACAAGACAACTCTAGGCAGTGTGTGCTCATCATGAGCTAATCCTCCTCTGCTATGCCTCGTGCCTCCTAATTAGTAGCATGTTGGTTGCCTACTGATCAAGTTGGAGCCTCATCCAGGCAATAGGGAAGGCAGGTAGGGGGAGAAAGAGCTCTGAGCCCAGTGGAGCTTAGATCTTGGCAGAATTTCTAACAACAGGTGGCCTTCACACCTTGCCTTGAAATGCATCCCTTTTCAAGAGGCAGCCACCACATCCATGGGTGCTAAGAGGAACATGGCAGGTCTCCAAACACATATCTCCTTTCTGTCTAGGAGCTCTCTATAGCAAGATGCTGTCCTTCCAAAACCTCTTGGCTTAATGATATAGACCCAGCAAGTGACATCAAGTAGAAGAAAAATAAATATTTCAATGTGAATCTGTACTGATAATGGAGCAAGATCCCTTTCATTCATTCATTCATTCAAAACATATTTATTGAAAATCCACTCTCTGCCAGCTCTCTTCTGGATCCTGGGACTACATCAATGATCGAAACACAATATAGGGTGACCGTATCATTTTTTATCTCAACTGGGACACAGTTGGGGGTGAATGGAGCACTATTAATAATTACTCTGGGGAAATAAGCATGACACAAGACTATCTCAGGTAAACCAGGATGTGTGGTCACCCTAACTTAAAGTTCAGAGGGAGCGTAAAGCAGAAATGTGTCCATGTTCCAGTTACCCTTTAATTGTTTTTCCCTTTCAAACCCTGACCCATTGATGGAAAGCCAATACTCTGAGTCCAAAAGCTGTTTATGGAGATCCCCTGTTAGCTCTGGGATCTTCTGAGGGCCTCTCATTGGGGGGGTGAATGCCTACATAGTCAGAGGTCAGTGAGCATCCCTTTCAATGGTTTTTAAACTCTTCCCCTCCCCCCAAAGCCCCAGTAGATAGTTGTATGTCATAGCTGCACATCCTTCTAGTTGCCGTATGTGGGACGCGGCCTCAGCATGGCTGGAGAAGCAGTGCATCGGTGCGCACCCAGGATCCGAACCCAGGCCGCCAGTAGCGGAGCGCGCGCACTTAACTGCTAAGCCACGGGGCCGGCCCTCGATGGTTTTTAAAAAAAAATATTTAAAATATTATATCAATTAGGATTCTTGGTTGCAGAAAATAAACACTGATCCTGGCTAATTCAAGCAAAAAGGAATTTATGAGAAGGCTATCAGGAGCCCACAGACCCAACTCAAGTTTTGAGAACATAGCTTGGAAAGAGGCAGGAGCTAAGACAGCGTTGGAGGGAAGGGAATCAGGAAGCACAGGAATGTTTTCCTGGAAGATAGCGTCTTGCCAGAGGTCTCCTCTGAAATGAATGAACTCCAATCATCTCTTCTATCCCCATGTAACTGAAGATTCAAAATCCCAGATAAATTCCTCAACTGGTAAAGTTTAAGTCACATGCTCACTGCATAGAACAGTGATTGTTATGGGCTGAATCGTGTTCCCTCAAAAACCACGTTGAAGACCTAACCTCTAGTACCTCATGTTGTGGCTATTTGTGGAAATAGGGCCTTTAAAGAGGTGATTGAGTTACCTCTTAGAGGTAGAGGTGATGAGGTTTTAGGGTGGGTACTAATCCAATCTGACCGATATCTTTATAAGAAGAAGAAATTAGGACATAGACAGGTACACAAGGAAGACCATGTGAAGACACAAGGGAAGATGGCCATCTATAAGTCAAGGAGAGAGAGATCAGAAGAAACCAACCCTGCTGACACTTTGATCTCTGACTTCTAGCCTCCATGATTGTGACAAAATACATTTCTGTTGTTTAAGCCACGCAATCTGTGGTACTTGTTATAACAGCCTTGTAAAACTAAACAGTGAGGAAAACTATCATCTGGGGCATAAACCTGAAGGTATAGCTCTGGTTTTTGAAGTGGGAATAGAGGCATTTGGATTTACTATTCCATTAGACTACATACATTAGGAGAAAAGTTATCCCTCCACCACCACCAAAGGAAATACGTGAGTGGTTGTGAAGGCAGAATGGATGCTGGACAGAGAATGAATGTCCACTACAACAACCTTTTGAGTAATTTTTAAAATCACTATTCTTTCAATATTTATTGAGCATAAACTAAGAAACTAAGTGCCCGGTACTATGTTAGATGTTGGAATTTCAGATATAAATATGTGCCCCTTTTCCTGGCCTGGTGGAACTTATAGTTTAAGGAGCATTCTTGTAAGTATCCATCCAGTTTTCTATCATTCAAAGTGCTCTGATAATTTAGAGAAAGGTAACAGAGGGATAGAGAGGGGTAACCCCCTCCCCCAAACACAAAGAGGAAGGGTGGTAGTGGACGTTAAGTGAGAATTATTAGAGGACATTATGTTTATACTAGGCATTAAAAAAATGTTTTCTGTCTAGAATCTTCCTTTCCCTTCTCTCTCTGGCAAAGTGATAGAGCTCTGAAAGTTGAGGAAGTGGCAGAACTGGAGGATGAATGGGGAAGGGGGATTGGGGGAAATAGGCTAGAAAAACACCTATGAAATAACAAATAAAAAATCAGGGGTTTGGATTTAGAAAAATGTTGACTCTCTAATCTGCATATGGCAAAGTTTGTATTTTCTGTATTATTCCAATTTTTGTGATGAGCATATATTCATTTCATAATTTAAAAAAATAAAGAAGAGGGCCGGCCGGGTGGCGCAGGCGATTAAGTGCGCGTGCTCCGCTGCGGCGGCCCGGGGTTCGCTGGTTCGGATCCCGGGCGCGCACCGACGCACTGCTTGGCAAGCCATGCTGTGGCGGCGTCCCATATAAAGTGGAGGAAGATGGGCACAGATGTTAGCCCAGGGCCGTCTTCCTCAGCAAAAAAAGAGGAGGATTGGCGGATGTTAGCACAGGGCTGATCTCCTCACAAAAAAAAAAAATAAATAAAAAAAAAAAAAAAATAAAGAAGAAAGTAAAAGTCATATCAAATGTCCATAATGGTTTTCCAGATCTAGTGGATTTCTGAGTATTTCATTAGAGTCCTTTTTAATAAACTTTAAAAAAATGTAATGAGATTGATTGTTCTGCCATACTGATTATTAAGCATAGTTAAAATAGAAACATTCATAGGTCAAAGATAGACAATAATTTGAAAAGAGACCCGTGGTAGCATAATATCCGCTAGAGAATGGTTTATTGGTCTTTATAAATGGGAAAAGAAACTGTAATTACTTAGGTCCTTCACAATGGGTATTAAAGATACAGGAAATAGTTACTCAAGATTCTTGGCAAAGGAAATGGCTCTTATGTTGCTCTTTGCTTCTCTTTTATTTTATTCCTTTCACAAAAGTAAAGGAACTTTTCCGTTTAGAAATTTTGCTGGCAATGTTCCATCCATAAGTAATTTGCCTTTGTTAACAAATGTTGGAACAAAACCATACCAATTAAGGTTTTAAGCAGTTATCAAACATGGCAAGAGATTCTGCATGAACTGTGAGGTGAAGAACTTAGCTTGAGCAAAGCATTGCCTGGTGCTGGAATATATTTTAAACAGAAGGGAAACTTGGACCAAATTTCTTCCCTGAGCTTTAGCACCCACCCTGTAGCTCTGACACAGGGTAATGGCTAGAGGAAGTGGAACTCTGGAAGCCAGGGGCCTGGATGAAATCATCCAGGGAAGACATGGAACAGAAGGTGAGTGGGTCAAAATTACCCCCCCAGCTTTCGAAAGTAGTCTTCTCTCTAAACAATTTTCCATTTACAGTAGATGCTTTTTATGAATGTTTGTCTTTGTATCATGCAAACTTCTTTTCACTGAATGAAGTCCCTCCCACTCTGAGCTCTCAGAATTAAGGTATCGCTACTCACCCCAGATTCATCTCGGGCATTTTCTCCACCCTTGGGGGCAGGAGCATGATGTTGCCACAAGGCTCTAGCCTTTGAAGTGCTATAGGTCTGGATTCAATTCCAGCTTCTACATTTATTAGCCATGTGGTCTTGGGTAAGTCTCGAACCTCCTCGAGCCTCAATTTTCTCTTTTGTTCTTATGAAGAAAATAACATAATAAACAGAAAACATCTAAAGTACAACAGATTCAGCATAAATGAGCATTCCCTTTGCCCCCAGCCTTCCTCTGCAGTTTCCTCGGACACCTGTATGGCAGAGCATGAGAGACTTCTTGCTAGGACAGAAGCATAGGAAGACTCAGATCCCCAAGGTGTGCTCCTTGCCCCCCTCGGCCACATTGGCCCTACTCCAACCCGTCCATCAACCCAATGCTGCCTCCTCTCCCTTCTGTAGGAAACAAAGAACCAAATTTAGAAAAGATAGCCCCTAAACCAACCCCACCACTCCATGAATGTTTACACCTGTTCTTTTGTCAAGTCTCAGAGAAGAACCGAGATACTAATAATTTTGCAGAGGCAAATGAGGACCGGGTCAGTGAAGGAGACAAGTGGCCGGGCCCGTGACGGGGCTGGTGGGCTGTTTGAGGATGAATGTGGCATTGCTAAACGCAGCCATGCCTGCCAGCTAAACGTCTCCTTTTCTTTATAACAAATTCGAGACCAAGCAAGGTCTTTCTGAGAGCCTATCATTAACTGTGTTATTATGGTTATTATCAACAATGTGCTAATTTCCCTGCATCTTTTAGGATCTTTCAATTATTACACACTGAGATTTTTTCCTCCTCTTCTTTCTCCTCGTCTCTTCTCTGCCCCTCCCACTTTTCCCTCCTCCTACACCAAATGCCAAGGTTTCTTTTTTTTCCTCCTCCCAAATTGTTTTCCTTATAAGAGAATGGCAATGACAGAGATGGAAACTCAACTGGATTTGGAAGTTCTCTGACTGAGGGGAAAGAAATATTTGTATATTATTCAACATCCTCCAAGTTATTCATCAGAAGTTTCATTTTTCACGAAAGTCTTTTCCTTATCTTAAAGCCACTGACAAGAATATCTATCATAAGTTAAAAAGATTGAATTACACTTCGCTGGCTACTGCCAAGATTCATGAAAGCTCAAAGCCCCAGCTGCTCCCTGAGTGCACCAAGCCTCAGTGTTTTCTGTTTGTCTTTTTTTTTTCTTTCTCAGCGAACACACGCTAACAGGGATTCACTCTTCATTGTGATATGGGAATGATTGAAAATATGCTCTGTATTGCTCGATAAAAGACCTGTGCCAAAAAGGAGAACAGCTCTGTCGTTTGAGCTTATTTCCCGGGGTCCCGAGATGTGCTTGAGCTGAGTTTAACGGGATGTTTGAGTGGCGATGCTGCCTGATGGGCAGAGGGCAGAAGCTTCTGTGTGGGGTCACTGGCCCCAGAAGACTATGGACACTCCCACGTTTCAATGCAGATTAGATCGCTGGCCGGTAGGCTTGTTCCCTGATAGCTGAGGTACCTGGGCGGGGGGCAGCCTGGTGATTCATCCGTCCACAGCGTTGTTACTTAGAGTGCTCTCGAGGAACAGCACCTAACAGGCTGTATTAGTAACCTAGAGCTGCTGTAACAGATTATCGCAAACCAGGTGCTTAAAACAATAGAAATTTTTTCTCACAGTTCTAGGGCCAGAAGTCCAAAATCAAGGTGTTGGCAGAGTTGTTTCCTTTGGAGGCCCTGAGGAAGGCTCCATTCCCTGCCTCTCTCCTAGATTCTGATGGCTACTGGCAATTCCTGGCATTTCTTGGCTTGTAGATGCATCACTCCAATCTTTGCCTGCATCTTCTCACAGCTTTTCTGTGTGTTCTCGTCCTCTTTCTTATAAGGAGACACGTCATTGGATTTAGGATCTGTCCAGTTAATCCAGTATGATTTCATCCAAAGATCCCAAAAATTTCCAAGTAAAAAACTTATCACGTTCAAAGGTTCTGGGTGGATATATCTTTTGGAGGGTCGTCGTTTCAGCCCATTCCACAGGCCCATTCATGAAAGAAATATAAACAAAGATGCAGGTAAAAGGATAAAAGTTGGGATAAGCAGAATATCTGTGTGGGAGCAACATTGCACAGTGGCCCTTCACCTTAGCTATTGGCATCCAATGTCAGTCTCCATGATCCACTTCTTTTCCTTAACTCTTCCTTCCCCATCAAAACATACCAGGGTCAGTGTCCAGTCTCTAAAGTAAATCTGGGCTGTCTGCTGTGGGTTTGTTCTTCTGATCTGTATTTTGTAAACTATTATTATTATTAGATACCTTACCTTGTACAAGTCCTTTAATCCCACATGTCTAGAGGCCTATTATTAACAAGAAATTTCCCACTGATACTCCTGCCTCCAATTCTCTGTGGAGGAGGAAAGAAAGTGATCTGATTGCTCAGATTCTAAGATACAGATTGCGCTTCCTTTGCTAGTCATTGGGGTCACTATGTAGCTATGATGTGCCCATCCCTTAGCAAAAAAGGGAGTTTTCTTTTGTATGCATTCCTGCAGTTTTCTGTATTTTCATGAAATAGACTGAGCCATTATATCTTGTGATTTCGTTGGAACATCAGGAGATGGGAAGGTTGGTGGAAGCCTCATAAATATCTAGGCTGGGCCACATGTATCATTCAGGTTTTTCAAAACACTCTGCATTAGAGTTTGTGGCCCAGGTCTTAGGAATAAGAAGGTGGCAATTTGTTTTCCTTTGTCTTTTTCCTTGACACTCTTGGGAATCTCGTGGGTAGGGTTGTTTGAGACAAGAGTGGGGCATTTTTGAATATTTTGGCCCCTAAACCATCTTTTTTCTATTAAAATCCTACCGTTATTTCATAGAAACTGCATATTGAGTTTTAAGGGCTTTATTCCTCTTCATCTGATGGTGGAAAGCAATTTCATGCAACACTCCATCATCTAGGACCAATTATTCAGGAGTTAACACAACCAGAAACTACAACTGAATTTAGAAGCTAGAGAAGGGAGTGGCTTGAGCACATTGAGAGAAGACCGTGGGGGAGAAGAGTGAGAGGAAAGACCAGCTGCAGTGATCAAGGGCCCTCTTCCCAACACATACACACAGCTTAACATTGCTTATACAAGTCAAGCCCTTCTCCAGAATGATCCACGTGCTATATTCCAGATGTACCCTAAATTGTTCTAGCCTCTGGACTACCTGACCCTGGGAAGCTCTCATCCTTCCATTCGTCTAAATCCTAACCATCATGGAATAGACCCCACAGATGTGGCTCCCTCAACAAGCCTTCCTGATGATCTAGCTCAATTCTTCTCACCCTTCCCTGCTTCCTACGAATTTGTTTGCTCTACTACTGTGTGCTTACTATTGACATGTTACTTTCTCATCTTTTACCATGAGAGAGGTAAGAGGCAGAGAGATATAGCAGAAAGGACACAGAACTTAAAGTCAGATGTCCTAGATTCTAGCTCCAACTCTTCTCACAGCATCCAGCTTACTTAGGATAGTAATTCAGTCTATCTGGGCACATTTCCTTCTCTATAAAATAGGAGTTGGAGGGCCGGCCCCGTGGCATAGCGGTTAAGTACTGCGCTCCGCTACTGGCGGCCTGGGTTCGGATCCCAGGCGTGCACCGAAGCATCACTTCTCCGGCGATGCTGAAGCTGCGTCCCACATACAGCAACTGGAAGGATGTGCAACTATGACATGCAGCTGTCTACTGGGGCTTTGAGGAAACAAAGGGAGGAGGATTGGCAGTGGATGTTGGCTCAGAGCCGGTCTTCCTCGGCAAAAGAGGAAGATTGGCATGGATGTTAGCTCAGGGCTGATCTTCCTCACAAAAAAAAAAAATTAAAAAATAAAATAGGAGCTGGTACTGAAGAGAAATTATGGCTTCCCTGACTATCTTGTCAAGTCATTGTATGTATAAATAAGATACCTCATCCTGTAATGGATTTAAATATACAGGCTCAGAGCTGCCACAACAACAAGCTGAGTATGAAGACAATTTCCTGGCTTCTCCCTATGCCTGTATTTGTACTTCTTTGACTGCAACAGTGCACTCAACACCAGCATCTGAGTGTTGGCTGCTAATGTCTCACAGCTGCTCCTGCCCCAGAGGGATCCCCATCTCTTCTGGAAGTAACACTCCAACCCCACTCCTTGATGGGGAAAGTCTGTGGTGTAATTTATGCTCCAGAGCCCCCTGTGGCTCGTCAAAACCAAACTTAACTGAAACTACATCCTTGTTCCATTCTTTCTCTCTTTTCATCCTTCTGCCTTCTTTCCCTTAGAGCATGCTCTTAATAAATTACATGCCCCAAATCCTTGTCTCAGGCTCTGCTTCTAGGAAACCCAACCTAAGACACCATTGGATGGTGGTCATATCACAAGACATCCCCATCCCTGTGATTCAAAGTGTCCTTACAGATATAAAATATGTAGGACAGCATATGCCATACTCAATATAATATCTCAAGGAGCAGGAAAATCAGCTCCCCTGACCACCCATAAACACAAATAGCTGAGTGCTGCAGGCCCAGTCTCCATCAGTGAGCCAGAGCAGAGGACTTCTGGGAGATGGGGGGGCAATGGAGTTATTTTATGGCCAATCAGATACACAGAAGGTGGGACACCTCCCCCAAGTTTAGAGTATCATGTCTGTCACAGCAATAGGCCTTAGATGGTAGCCCTCTCTCCACTAGGAATTTTCTTCTGTGTCTGCCAAGCCCCCAAACTCAAGAATTATTATCATCCACACAAGATGAGCTTTCTGGAAAGTGATTGTTTAGTGGGAACATCTGGTGTGTGAATGGAAGGCTTATATATTTTTTCTCTTCCCTCCTACCAGTCAACATTAAGTAAATACTTTAAAAGGCTGCCCTGCTTCCCTCCCAAGGACTGGAGATCTGCTTCATTATTTAACTCTTTGTTTTCATCACTGCACAAACCATTTTTGCAGAGCCCTTGCCTGACGGGAAGGGATATGAGGCACAACTGTGAGATTTTCTTGCTAATTAAAAGTTTCCAACATCTCTGTTTGCCAAAGACAGCACTGCTATATTACCTCTGTTCAATTATTGCTAATTAAGTAGGACCAGCTCCCCATTCCCAACAACAATAGCTGTAAGTCCTGTGGATATCTATTTTTTTTTTTTGCTTCAATAGGTCTCATACACATTCTCTCTCTCACATACACACACACACACATATTTTTATCCGGGAGCTTAATGTTACAAAGAAATTGAATATGCACTCAAACATTATATTTTATTTAACTAAATCTAGCCTTTTCTAGGTTGTTCTTTACAAATGTCCTTTCCAAAGGCCATGGCTACTATCAGGGTGATCCGTGAATGTACAACTTAGACCATTGATTGTCTTGCTATTGCCAATGGTATGGGTTAGTTGAGGTAAGAAATCTTCTGTATAATGAAATAATGAAGACCACAGAAATAGAAATGGATCTTATCTGTCACTTCTGGCTGGTGACTTTGGCAAGTGACTTAACATCACTTAGCATTAGTTTCTTTTCATCTCAAAATGCAAACAATAATAGTAGGTACTTCATGGTACTAACTGAAGATTATATGAGATAACCCTTGCACTCCACTTTGCTCCTGTTTATCAAACACTAATCTGGGTGCCTCTGGCCTGCATTGTTCTTGTGACTTGATTTAGGGCTCTCAATGAAGAAAAATATGTTTGCCTTTTATAGCAATTTACCAAGCCAAATCAACATATTCCTCCTGGTAAAATCAAGAGCTGGTGTTCAGACTATGGCTTTGTAGCAGAGAGGAACCAGCCAGTCTGTCATCTGGGCTAAAATATCTACACTGTCTGAAGTGATGAACCAATGATTATAAACACAGATAAGCTGCAAGTACCCGTGGTCAGCTATTTGACTCCAAGCCGCCCTCGATTTGCTGATAGTAAATCAGGCTGCCCTTCAATTATTGCAGAAATGCTCTACCCCCACATTGTGATGTTAGCTGGTGTTTCTAATTGTCCTTTTCTTCCTTTTCCAATGAACCCTTAGTACAGAGGTTTTTCTCTTCTTGTTCCCACTCTGAGAACTATTTGAGTACAGTCACAATAGGGCCTTAGTCTCTATGTGTCTGGTATAGAGTAGGTATTTAATAAATGTTTGTTGAGAGCATCAAGCTGCAATCGTGAAAACAGTGTTTTGGATAAAATCCATGTCTGTGTTAATTACGGCTCTTTTGTTGTCGTGAAGTGAGATCTTGAGAAAATTATCTTTGAATTTGACTTTGTTCTTGATTTCTGACTTTCCAGTTCTGAGTTCCAGTTCTTATGAGGCTCAGAGGTAACCTTACTCTCTCTGTTTTTCAGGAGCCACATGGTCTCTCATCTCTGATTTCCTCTGTCTGCCTGCCCATATTTCTCGCTATTTTCACTTGCTCTTCCAGACTGGGCTTCTGCAACTGGAAGGATTCAAGCTAAGAGTCCTAGAGGGAAGTTTCAGAGATAGGAAATCTGATTATTGTAGCTTATCTTTTTGAGCCAGCAAGTCATTGTCTCTGTCCCGATTTGAAATGACCATCTGTTGAGTAGTTGTCCATCCCCAGCTGAGACCTAGATAGTGGGGTATCATGGTACAGAGCTTGACCATCCCTCTCAGTGTGCATATAGATGAGGCAGCTTCTCTGAGATGGGGTTGGGACGGTTACTGCCAAACAGGCAATGTAAGTCTCATACGGTTTTCTTCTACCTCCTCTCCCACAAGCCTGCTGCATCTTTCATGAGTTAAAAAATGAGCAGGGAAAATATTCCTTCTTGGAGCATATGTTCATGGGTAAGAGCAAGGTACTCCCTAAGCATGAAATTTAGATTACCTTCTGAGCAGAAAGCTAGGAAAAATTCAACATGAGGGAAATAAAATTAGCCATCTGTAGAAAAACCTACCCTAAATGATAAGCAGTTGAACTTCCAGGTTCAATGATTTGGGCGTCATCAATCTCAGCAGAGTATGCTTGCTTAACAGAGGTAAATCTGTTGCCTTCTTCATCCTTCACGTGAAGAAGGAATGTGCTAACAGAAGAATATTTCTTGCATGAAGAAAAGAAAATGGGGATCCAAGAGGTGAGGCTTGGAAAAAGAATATCCAGCTCTCCTCTTTCCAGAAGAGAGGGGCTCCCCGTCATCAGACATGAGCTCTCTGGTCTTGCATCCCTGTTATCTCCACTTCAATCTCTATCTACTTTTCACCTTTATGCATCTGACTTCATTTCCCATAACTCTTTGAAAATGTTTTGTCTGAGTTGAACAATAGTTCACCTCACTCCAGCCACCAAAATTCTTGGACACTTAACTTCAGACAACAGTTTAAAAAGATTAACATAGCAAAATGGAACACTTCCTTCTGGAAATGTCTTATTACACTTTCCCTTGTGAAACTCCTTCCTGATACTTCAAATCTGATTCATTCAGCTCTCTTTGGGGGCTATTTTTTTCTTGGCTCCTCTCCTAACCTTTAAGCTCTTTTCTCAATCTTCTGCTTTTATCACTCTCCCCTAGGCTAGTGTATCCATCCCAAGACTTTTACTGCCATCTATATTCTAATAATCCCTAAACACAACTCTAGAATCTAGAAGCCAAGGAAGTCAAAGTCTTTCTCCTGGTCTACACGTCCAGTCCTCTGCTTCTCTACCCAATGATGTGCCAGTAAATATGTAACAACCAGCTCATGTGGAGAGAGGGAAGAGGAGCTCTGATTTGAAGTTTGCCAATTTCCATTGACGTAAATATACTGACCAGGGCTGATTTTTAGCTTCCAACTTGATATCAACCAGCTCTCAAAATAACTGAAAATTTAACAGCTGGATCTCACACCAGCTCTGGCACACCATTGCCTCTGCTGGAAATGTCCTCTTAATTAACCCATAGATACCTCAAACTCTAAATAGTCAAAGCTGAATTTCCATGGCTTGTGTGACTGTTTTCCTCCCAATCAGCAATCTGAATCATCAGGACTGACAAGGTAATCACCATGAGAGCAGCAAACTTGCTGATGATATTTACAGTCTTATCCCCAGCACCTAGAACCCTGCTGGCACCTACTACACAATAAATATTCGTGGAATGGATGAGACATTATGTCCAATATTCCAGTCTGTTTTCTGGGCCTACTTAGCCTTTTAAGTAATGAATTAGAATTCTTATCTATATGTCAGATTCCGGTATGCTTTAACCATTTATTGAATAAATGAATGAATGAATAACTGGAAAATGAGGTACTGAGAGGCTGACTTACTTGTCCTACTCAAGACACAATGAAATGCGTTTTCTGGAGAATAAGGATTGTCAGAAAGATGCCTCGAGGCTAACAGGAATGATGTCATGTGAGGACCTTATCTGAGGTACCTGCTGATCTGGCTGCCAGTGACAGAGAACAGACTAAATCCTCTTGTTTCCCAAACTGACACTTATTCGGCTACTGGAGAAAGGGTCAAAGACTCTGCCGCTGGCTGTGGCTGAAGCATATTGCAGGAGAGGTGGAGGCTGGTCTGCATTGCTATGCTTTGGATGCTCCTATCAGGAGGACACAGATTCTCCCCTGCGCTGGCAGTTCCTAGATTTCTGCTCAGCAATCAGCTATGCCTTCATGAGAGCCCTGAGCTGGGACACTAGCCTTGCAAGGTAGGAACACCAGATAGAAAGGCCTCTAAGTGGGCCCTGGAATAAAAAATTCAAAAGATGTGATTAGAACAAATTTCCTTCTTTTCCATATGTGATAAAGCTGTCTTGCTACTCTGGGGTTGGAAAAATTGTTCAGGTTATTTCCTTTGTCTTTTAAACCAAGGGAGTCCCTGAGATTTGTTTATAGTTAATCCTATTGGCCCACTAACAAACTCAAATGCAGTGCTTGAGAATAGCAGGAGTCCAGGTACAAAGTATTCTAGAATCCTAAGGACTGTATCCTGTACTTGAGAAATTCCCCTGGCTTTGCAGGACCCACTGCTGGCAAACTGGCTATGTCGCAATGGCTTATAACAAGGTGGGTGAAGGCAGTCAACCACTGCAAAATGGTTCTTCAGAGGGTGAATTTTCCTCAAATCAGCAATAGAGATAAAGACAGAAAAGGACAATTCCCTTTCCCCACCTGCCTCTCATAGGCAGCCCGACTTGGATCATTCTGTGACAGAATCCCAATTATCTCAGAGTGTCCTTCTGACTTTTATGATAATCATGACACCTGAGAATTCAAACTGTTGGACCACTGCCAGACCTCTCTGGCTGGAAGATGTGCTTTGTGAGCCATATAATTGTTTAAACTGCTTTATGGAGACATAATTGAAGTACAATAATTGCACATGTTTAAAGTATACAATTTGATAGGTTTTGACATGTGTATACACCTACGAAACCATCATCACCATTAAGATAGTAAACGTTTCCATCATCCTAAAAATTTCCTCATCCTGATTTATTAGCTATCTCTCCCTCTACCCCCAGGCAACCACTGACCACCTCCTGTCACTATGGATCTGTTTGCATTTTATAGAACTTTATATAAATATAATCTTATATTATGTACTATTTTTTGTCTGACTTTTTCCACCTAGCATCATTCCTTTGAGATTAAACTATTTTGTTGTATGAATCAGGAGTCCATTCCTTTTTATTGCTGAGTAGCATTCTATTGTATAGATATACCATAATTTAAAAGAAGAAATCTATTCAACTCTTGATAGGCATTTGGGTGTTTTCTAGTTTTGGCTATCACAAATAAATCTGCCTTGAATATTTGGTACAAGTCTTTGGGTGAATTTTCAAGTGTCTTGGGTAAATATCTAAGAATGGAATGGCAGGGTCACATGACAGTTGTCTGTTTACCTTTTTAAGAAACTGCCAAATCATTTTCAACGGTGTACTTTTTTTGCTTTCCACCTGTAATGTATGAGAATTCCACTTGCGCTGTCATCTCTGGCTCTTGGTATGGCTAGTCTTTTAAATTATAGCCATTCTCATCAGTGTTCAAGAATATCTCACTGTGTGTTTAATTTGGATCTTGATGACTAATGATGTTGAACATGTTTTCATGGCTTTTTGGGGCATTTACATATCTTCCTTTGTAAACTATCTGTTCAAATCTTTTGTCCAAGTTTAAAACTGAGTTGTTGGTTTTCTTATTATGTAATTGAAGGAGTTCTTTATGTATTCTTGATACAGGTCTTTTGTTTGATGTATGTGTTGCAAATATTTTCTCCCAGTCTGAGGCTTGCGTTTTCATTTTCTTAATATTCTGTTAGTTTTCTATTGCTCTGTAACAAATTACCATAAATCCAGTGGCTTAAAACAACACTCATTTATTATCTCACAGTTCTGTAGGTCATAAGTCTGGCACAGCGTGGCTGGATTCTCTGCTCAGAGTCTCATGGGGCCAACATCAAGGTGTCAGCAAGACTTTGTTCCTTTCCAGAGGCTCTGGGGAAGAATCTGCTTCCAAGCTCATTAGGGTTGTTGTCAGGTTCAGTTCCTTGCAGTTGTAGGATAGAGGTCCCTGTTTGCTTGACACATGGCCCCCTCCATCTTCTAGCCAGTAACGTTAAATCATTCTAGTGTTTGAAATTTCTTCAACTTTCCTTTCTGCCTTCCTCTTCAGCTTTTAAGGGCTCATGTGATTACATTGGGTCTATGCAGAAATCCAGGCTAATCTATCTATTTTAAGGTCAACTGATTAGTAACCTAATTTAGGAACTGCAAAGTTCCTTTTGTCGTGTAAGGTAACATATTCACAATCATCCTAGGGATTTGGACATGGGGTCTTTTTTGGAGAGAAGGGTCATAATTCTATATCCCACAGTGTCTTTCAAAATGCAAAGGATGTTAATTTTGATGAAGTCCAATCTATCAATTTTTTGTTGTTTGTTGTTTTGTGTTCTTAGAAATATTTGTCTACCTCAAAGTTGCAAAGATTTTCTCCTGTTTTCTTCCAGAAGTTATATAGATTTTATTTTGCATTTAGGTCTATGACTCATTTCAAGTTAATTATGCCTATGGTGTGAGGTAACAGTCATTTTTTCTCCCCCCTGTCAGTTTTTCTCCCCACCCCCAACCCCAGTATGGACATGCAGTTGATCTAGCATCACTTCTTGAAAACATTCCCTTTCTCCCTTGAATTGGATTATTTGTTTGCTTATTACTGAGTTGTGCTAATTCTTTCTATATGGTAGATACAGATGTGTTTTTCAAATATTTTTCTCCTAGTCTATGGCTTGTTTTTTCATTTTTTTTCACAGTGTCTTTCAAAGAGCTTCAATTTTAATTTTGATGAAGTATAATATATCCATTTTTTTCTCATATGGTTTATGCTCTATGTCTTATCTAAGAAATCTTTGTTTAATGCAAGATAACAAAGACTTTCTTTTATGTTATTGTGAAAAATTTTGTGGCTTTAGGTTTTATATTTAATTCACTTTGAATTAAATTTTAGGTTAGTGTGACCTATGGACTCAGTTTTGTTTGCTTTTTTTTAAATATGGCTATCAAATTGTTCCAGCATCATTTGTTGAAAAGATGATCATTTATTTATTTATTTTTTTCCTGAGGAAGATTTGCCCTGAGCTAACATCTGTTGCCAATCTGCCTCCTTTTTTGCTTGAGGAAGCCTAGCCCTGAGCTAACATCTGTGCCAATCCTCCTCGATTTTTTTGTATGTGGGATACCACTACAGCGTGGCTGGTGAATGGAGTAGGTCCATGCCCAAGATCCAAACCCACCAACCCAGGCCTACAGAAGCAGAGCACGAAGAACTTGAACCACTCTGCCACGAGGCCAGGCCCAAAGCTGATCATTTCTTGATTGAATTGTCTTAGCCACTTTGTCAAAGATCAGTTGATCATTTATGTGTTGATCTGTTTCTAAACTCTATTCTACTCTTTTAATCTATGTCTTGATTACTATAGCTTTATAATAGTCTTGAAACTAGAAAGAGTGAGACTTCTAACTTTGTTTTTCTTTATAAAAATTGTTTGGGCTATTTTAGTTCCTTTGCTTTCCTATATAATTTTAGTTTGTTCACTTCTACGTGACTGGAAATACATTAACTCTATCAATTATGGAAGAATTGACATCTTAACAATATTAGCCTTCTAATCCATTAATTTCATATATCCCTCTTATTTTAAATATTTTTTATTTGTTTCAATAATGTTTTATAGTTTTCAGAATAAAAATATTGTATATATTTGGCATATTTATACCTATTTCATGTTTTTTGCACTTTTGTAAATAGTACTGTACTTTTAATTTTAATTCCCAACTCTTCTTTGCCAGTATAGATGTGTGTGTAGCTTGCATGGATTCTTTGGGGCACCTTCTGAACATAGTTCCCTCTTTATCTCTGATACCCCACCCTGTAGATTCCAGCCATCTCAGCTTCCCCAAATTCTGACCTCTGCCTTCTCCACTCAGAAGGACTGCCAAGGCCTGCTTTAACTCCAGCTTTCTGTACCATGGTCAGAAAACTATCCCCAGGTAGAAGGCTGAACAATGTGGGCCTCACATTTTTAGTTTCCTTTTCTCAGGGATCACAATCTTGTGCTGTATGTTGTTCAATGCTGAAAAATATTGCCTTAGATATTTTATACAGTCTTACAGGTATTTATGGCTGGAGAACTAGCTCAGACCAGTTACTCCACCATAGCTGAAACATAGTTACTCCATCATGGCTGGAAGTAGATGTTCCTCCCATAGTTTATTTAACCAGGCACCCTATTAACAAATATTTATGTTTTTTTCTATCTTATTTTTACCTGAAGTGCTACAATGAGGGTCTTGTAAGTATGTCATGCTGTACATAATTGAGTTTGTCTGTAAGATAAATACATAAGAGTGGAATTGTTGGGAATGAGCACTTTAAAATTTTTACTAGATATTGACAAATTGCTATACTCATTTATAATTTCACAATCATCATATGTGGGCACTTATTTCATAGCTCACCACAACAGTTTGTGGATCTTTGCTTAATGGAATGAAGAGATAGTTCACGGAAAAGGAAATACAAATCGCTCTCCAACATTTGAAAAGATGATCTATCTAACTCATAATTACACATTCACATACTCTAAAGATACCATTTCTCACTTATATCAGATTAGTAATATCATGTGAAACTTTCTTATAAAAGTGAGTCTGCATATAGATGAAGAAAGAATAAGCCAAAAAAAAAAAAAAAGAAAAGAAAAAAGAAGCAGAGTCTGGGCAGATTGAGCAAATGGCAGTCCCATTTTCCTCTGCCAGTTGTAGCTAACAGTTATCTGAGAGGAACACTAACCATAGCCAAAGGGTCCCTACAGCCTCTATAGGTTGCCGCCAAACCTTCGCTACCCAGTTGGTGCCGTTGTCCCTTACTGCATTCCAAGAACTGACTTGTGTCACTGGTGTTGCCAAGCACAAACGATGGATTGCCTGAACTCCTTCCACCAACACAAAATCTGCAGAGCAAAAACAGAACCAAGTCTCGGGCCAAATTTTCAGCACACTTCTTAATTACCCCATTAAATCTTGTGCAGGGCTGTGGTAAACTCGCTCTGTTCCCGGCAGCCAGCTGCTAGGAGGAAGAAAACTTGTTGGAGATTTATAAATTGAGTCTTATTTTGGATAAAGGAGTTTGGATTCTTTCCACTTACCGGTTTTCAAGTTCCCTTTTTGCCATTAGATATGTTAAGCTCAGGAGAACACAGTTAAGTTTAAACTTATGATTTGCAATGTAGACAGTCTTTAAATTATATCCTAATTATAGATATGCATCATCAAATACCTCTATTTAGAGTATTCAAAAATATTTTTTTAAAAAATAGAGCTTTTCTTTCTGTGGCCCTTAGTGAAAGATCTCTTGTTTCATAGAGACTCAGGAACCAAGACTAGACAATCTAGATTTGGGAGACTGGTGATTAAGTTTACACAGAATCTAGGGTCATCATGCCTGTGTTTGAATCCTAGAACTATTCTTAATGGATATACAAGCCTGGACAATTGTTTAACCTTCTCTGCCCAAGTTTCTTTATGTATAAACTGGGAATAATAATATATATTATATGATTGTGCTTAAATTGATTCATGTTGAATATAAATAGTACCTTATTTATTGGAAAGTATTATACTTATTTTTGTGATTATTATTTATGCCTTGATAACCACGAGTGGAGGCACCTTGGAGAATGGCTCCAAGAACAGAAGGAGAATGGCTGCTTATAGATTAATTAGTAAATGAGCCACACATTTTGAATGGCAACTGTGTCCCCAGCACTTTGATAGCCTGTGATGCTCAGCTTTGTTGGAGTTTGTGGCCTATTTAAAACTCTATGGATGATATATGTGAAGATCCAAAAAGGAGGAAAATATCATAAAAATGTCAGTTACTATTATTATAATTAATAATTAGCAATTCAAGAATTGCACTCTTAAAACCATCAACAAACAAGCCAAGATTAGGTATATAATGAAGTCAGATTGCTATCACTTTGCTTTACATGGACTTTTGCGATAGACTCATAATTGCTTTTGGAAGGAATGAAAAGGGCAAGGCTTAACTTATATCACTGACATGGTCCTACTCCAATCCATCCTACTGCCCAGGCTGACAGGTTAATCCTCTTAAAGTTCATCTCTGATCTTATCAACCCACATTAAACACCTTTAAAAATAGCAATGACCATGTGACCAAATTCAAACTTCTTCACATATTTTTCAAGTGTTTGTCCTGTTGTATTCTTACTCATCATGCTCACTCACCCCTTTCTCACATTAAACCAAACTACTCATTGTTCCCCTGGTAAGTCTCATGTCAAGTTCCACGAATCTTATTTCAGATGAAGTTATTTTGCTCCCATCTGGATTCTCATGGCACGTTGTTTGTGCCTTTCTTATGATACACATGACATTTTAAATATAAATATCACCATATATTTCCCTGGATGACTATATCGACACACACGTACACACCTATGGATGTGCATCCGTATCATACAATTATCCAAAGACATTATAGCCTAATGGCCAAGCACTTTGTTTCTGGATTTGGACAGTTCTGGGCTTATGTCCTGTCTCTGCCACTTACTAATGATGTGACCTTGGACTGTAGCTCCCCAGTTTCATCATCTATAAAGCCCCTAGGATTGTTGTGAGATGTCAGTAAGATACAATACATGAGGCACCTATATCATAGGGCATATAGGGAGTGATGCCTCAGTGACCCTCCTCCGAAATGCTGTTAGCTCTTTGGAGCAGGATCCACAAGTGATTGCTTTTATATCAGCAGAATATCTATCCTAGAAACACACACAGGTAAGGTGCTTAACAGATTTTGATGAGTGAAAGAATCAATATGATTGATTTCTGATATCACATGCTCCAGACTGTAAAATTCTTTGAGTTCAGGGGAAAGAGTGAAACGTGGACTAAAATAGTGGGACAGTCTTTCTAGAGCAGTTAGGAGAACTGAGTTGAATCTTCAAGACTCAGAAGGATATGAAGAATTAGAGAAAAGGGCAAGAATAACGTAGAGAATGCATCTTCCTTAAGGAAGAGAAAATCCAGAGGACTAGAAGAGTCTTGCATCTTTGGCTGTGATGTGGCCAAACAGAGAAAACCATACATTATTCAACCATGCAAGACTCTCCTAATCCATATGCAGAGAAATAAATAAACTAAGGACAACAGCAGTTCCACTTAGACATTTCTCAATGAAAATGAGAATCTAGCTTGAGAACTGCTTTGCCATTTTGCAAAATCGTCTCTATTGTAGTGAAGTCAGGAACTTTTAACCTCATCAAGGATTTTTAGGTTGTGAGTCAAAACTTAACAGGGAGAAAGAATGTAGAGTAAAGTGGATGGAGTCCCGGACTGGGTGGCCATCAATGAGCGGTCCATCGCTCATTACCTGGAGACATTTTAGCAAATCACCTACCTCGATTTTAAGTTCCTCAGGAGCAAAACAGAAAGAATAATATCTGACTTATCTCCACTGTGAGTCTTATTGAATATTCTAGGTGTAAATGTACTTGAAATGATTAAAACTATTTGCAATTTTATTTAAAATGATAGTTCAGGGTGGGAGGGTGGTACTATATCCTTTAGAAGCAGAAATAGAAATTATTGTGGTTAGCACCTCTTGCAGGCATTAATGCTGAGGAAATATCTGCTTTTGTATGTTTCCAAAGGTATTTTAGGCCAATGTTAAAGCTAAGAGATTGGTACTGAGTCAGTTTTTATGTCTGGATATTTAATGGTGGCGGTGACCCTTGTGGAAAACTCAGGTACCTTTGAAACTACCATGGATAAGAATACTGTTAAAAAGGTCAGTGTGCTAGATTAAAGATGCTTATAATTCTTTGACATTCCTCTCATTAAGAGGTGGGCCTAATTTTCCTCCTCTTGGATCTGGGCTGGCTTGTGGACTGCTTTCATCAAGAAAGTAGAATTAGGGTCTGGCCCGGTGGCGTAGCGAAGCCTTCTGCCTCGGCCCAGGGTTCGCCAGTTCAGATCCTGGGCATGGGCCTATGCACTGCTCATCAAGCCATGCTGAGGCGGCGTCCCACATAGAAGAACTAGAAGGACGTACACCTAGCATATACAACCATGTACTGGGGCTTTGGGGAGAAAAAAGAAAAAGAGGAAGATTGGCAAAAGATGGTAGGTCAGGGCCAATCTTCCTCAAAAAATAAATACATAAATAATTAATTAAAAAGAAAGTAGAATTAAAATGACATTGTGCCTTTTCCAGGTCCAGCGTTGAAGAGAACTGGCAGCTTCTGTTTCAGCCTCTTGAAGTCTTGAGTTTCCATGTAATAGTTTGACTACCTTTCTGGAGAGACTAATGAAGAGGCCTAGAGACTAAATGGAGAGGGACTCAGCTGAGCCCAGTCTTCCATCTAACTCTGACAAAGCACTGGGCATGTAAATAAAGCAATCTCAGACCTGCAGAGCAGTCCAACCACCAGCTGAATCCTACCAAGTTACCCTAGTCAATACCTTATGGAGCAGAATTTCCCAGTTGAACTCGTTCCAAAATCCTGATCAACAAAATCATGAGATGTAATAAAACGACGGTTGTTTTAAGCCATTACATCTTGGGATAGTTTTTTTAATGCAGCATATTTTCATGAGCAAGGTGCATGCATAGAAAGTCATAAGGCAAAATTGAGGAAATGATGGACGAAAAAGATGGACACCTTTGTAGTATTTGCAATTAGTGATGTGAAGCCATTGATGAAAAGTTTATTAATGCAGTTCTAAGTGGGATGTTTGCTTCATTAGTACTGAAGATCATTTAAAGTGATAAAGCCGTAATAAGTTGTATAATTCTAATTCAACCAATGCCAGTTTCTGATAATAATTTTCTTATTCAATTTAAAAACAATATATTGGGGCTGGCACCGTGGCTTAGTGGTTAAGTGCGCGCGCTCCGCTACTGGCGGTCCGGGTTCGGATCCCGGGCGCGCACCGACGCACCGCTTCTCCCGCCATGCTGAGGCTGCCTCCCACATACAGCAACTAGAAGGATGTGCAACTATGACATACAACTATCTACTGGGGCTTTGGGGAAAAAAAGGAGGAGGATTGGCAATAGATGTTGGCAATAGAATTGGCAATAGAAGACCGGCAGAGCCGGTCTTCCTCAGCAAAAAGAGGAGGATTAGCACAGATGTTAGCTCAGGGCTGATCTTTCTCATTAAAAAAAAAAAAAAAAGATATATTGTAGTCAAACGAACATATCATGCCCAGATTCCACTTTAAGATGAATGTAGGTGCAAAATTCTTTAAAAATACTTAATAATGAATGCCTGCCGTCTTTACTATAACTTGCACCTTGGAAGCTGTCCACATCTTAATTAATTAAGCCTCAGACAGCCTCTGTGATGGTGAAAAGGAATAACAAGGAATCATTCTACCCACTACTGCAATGTAGTCACCTCTTGGGTTGAACACAGCAGCTGTTCAGCAGCTGTAAGTGAATTCTGAACTATCATTCTGGGCAGCCACTCTAAGGAGGATAACACATCTGATTGAAATTGCAAAGGAAATTTGAGCAGACAGGATGCAATTACCTGAATTGGAGCCCAGCCAGCTCAGCGGGGCTAGGTGGCAAGGAACTGGAGCTGGAGAGCGTGCCTTGTGCGTATTTCACAGATTACTGGGGACGTTAGCGCCCTGTGTGGACAACATCAGAGGCTGTGTAAGTCTGTGATCCCGAAGCTGCGTCTCCCCCAAACGCGTCTCTTTCTAGGAGGACATGGCCATTCTGTTAAATAAATTTGGGAACAAAGGCTCATGTGGACCTGAAACACGAACATGGACAGCTAAGATGAAGCAATTTGACGTTAAACCTTCAAACTGCTCATCCTAACACAGTTCAAGGCACAGATTTTTTTTAGTGTCTGAAAAACAGTGAAAAAATGTCACAAGTGCATAAAACTCGCATATTCCTCACTGACATGCTTACAAATACGTTATGACTATTTGAATAAGCCAGAGGTACACAAGATAAGCAGTATTTGAGTTTAAATTCAAGAGTCATTGACTCACACTTTCCTTTAAAAATTTGAATAAAGGCTAAAGATATAGGAACTAAACCTTCCTGTACCACACTGGGCACATGATGCAACCAGGGTCTCTCTCCTTTTCTAAAAACTAAGAGTTTTAGATGTAACACACTCCAATAACCTGCTCAACGTAAAATTCTATAAGTCTGTGAATCTAAAGAGCAATTGCTGGCTTTTCTCTTAAGTGAAGCAACTCATTTTCTGAAAGTAGATTTAGGCAAGGTCACTAACTAAACATTAGTGAACTGAAATAAATTTACCTAAAGAGAATACTCTATGTAAAAAAAAAAAAAAAAGTAAAACAGGCCAATTACAGGACCCGTATGCCAACATCAGAGTATTTGGGTTACAGAATTCTGTGCTTGATTTTTCTAAGTAATTTGCTTAATATGCTATAGTGCAAGACCCCCTACTAAGTGCTTAGGGGAAGGGTAGATGAAAAAACAGACAAGAGGCTGAAATTAAAGGATCATCCTACTTAGTAAAGTAAATTATATGCACAAAAATTTGCAATAAAATAATCTTAAAGCTTCCCACTTCTCTCTCTTCCCGAAAAGGACATGCAGTACCAGAAATGCTTATCCCCTGTTGATAACTTCTTAATGCCTGGCTCGTCGTCTTCCTAAGACCATTCTTGATGGTTTCAATGTACCTTTCATGGATTTCCTCTTGGTTCTTTGACCCCCAATAGCTGCTTAGCTCCCTCCTTCCAATCTTGCCCTCTAGAGAACCTTTTAAAATGTGTCCTATCATGTCACTTCCATGTTTAAAATCCTCCAATGGCCTTTCATTGCATTTAGAATAAAAGGAAATTCAACAACTTTGTACTGGAAAGGTTTATAGACTGATGAATACCTGCACAGTCTGATTTCTGCCTAACTCTCTCCCTTGCTTTTCATTCTCTTCACGAATCTCAGCCACATTGGGCTTCTTTCTGTTTCTCTGATCCATCAAGCTTATTTCTGCCTTTAGGACCTGAAAAGTTATGTCCTCAGGTCTTCAAACCCTGGTCCCTCTTGTCAATATCTCGGTGTAAACGTCACTTCCTCGGTGATTCCCCCACGCCATACCTGATCTAAAAGAGCAACCCAATCACTCTCAATCACATCATCCTGTTTAAAATTTCTGCATCGTTAATATTAGATTTTTATTAGTGGGGTTATTTGTTGTTTGTTTGTCTTTCCTCATTATAATATCAGCTTCATGCTCTGTCTTCTTGGTCTTACTCACCACTAATCCCCCTTGCCCAGGGTAGGGGCCAGCACATAGTAGTTGCTCAATAAATTTTCATTGAAAAAAATTAATAAATGACATTCTTCTACAGCGATATTACAACAAAGCCAAGGTGTGCCAATCCTTGGCCTATTTTCTCTCACATCCATTCAATCTATTGAACATTTTCTCTTGGTTGTCGTATAGGCAATTTCTGCTTTGATTGTTAACTTCAGAATTGAATTTATTTCAGCCCCTGGGATAGAACAACATTGTATTCCTCCTTTTTTCCTCATAGCCTAGGAATAGTGATGGCTTTTTGCTGTGGCTAAAATCTGGATTGCTCCCATGACTCTATGTATTTTTTTAGTTTTCCACAACTTTTGTCACCAACTGCTTCTAGTAAATTAAAGTTCTAAATACATATAATGGCTTCCATTTTCATAGGAGGACTCTGTCTGATGCAAAAGGATAGTAAAAATTGAAAAACTTTTTATGTTTCCAGACATGTCTTTCATTTCAGGTTACTGACAGAACTTTCACACTAGATTATTAAATCATTGTAGGTAAAACTTTGCTTTAGTGCAGGTATAAGTGTAATGAATTATTGAAATCCTAAAGAGTGTTGCAGATACAGAGATGATTTAACAGTGATCTGTATTTTCAATAAACCCTGTTATGGTCAAATTGTGGAGGAAGGGAGGGATGTTGGAAAATCAAGGCAAGGCAAATATTTTACTACATAAGAGAGAGAGACAGAGAGAGAAAGAGAGGTGGGGAGGATTCACTTAAAAATGTCCTTGATAAAGCAGAAAAAATATGAAACTTATTAAATCTCAAACCTTGAGTACATGATTCTCAAATATTCAGTATGCATAAAATATGTCTGCTGCATTCTGAAGTGCTGTGGTTGCTTCCAGAAAAAAATACTTGTACAACTGTTTGAGTTGCAAGACGAAATAGCCACTTTCTTCATAAAACACTCTTTTTACTTGAAAGAATAGCAGAAAAAACTAAGGTTATTCAGCTTATGTATTTGGCAGACATCTTTTCAAAAATAAATGTTATAAGTTTGTCACTTCAAGGAAAATAACTGACAATATTTGTTACCAATGAAAAATGTAAGAAAATTGAAATTTGGAAAACTTGTTTAAGCCACCATGACCTTAACAGATTAACAAAACTTAAAGACTTTTCTGATGAGATCAGTGGTGATATTAATGAATGTGATTCGTCTGATATTTTATAATGAAATGTGTCAATATTTGGAATATCTGCATAATCCAGTGAATCAATATTTTCCATTCAAAGATGTAAAAAGATCTGCCAAAATACAAGATAGAATAATTGATTTTAATGTAATAGAGTAGTAGAAGCTCATTGCTATGGCTCCATTTCCACATTGTAACTAATCTTTCATAAACTACCACAAAGAAGAATATCCACAATTATCCAAAAGGCTATTAAAATACTCCTCCCTTTTCTAAACACATATCCATATGAGGCCATATTTTCCTATATTTCAACTAGACAATATATTTCAACAGAGAGAGTACAGAAAGAGATATGACAATCTAGCTATTTTCTATTTAGCCTAACATTAAAGTGATTTGTAAACTGTAAAGCAATGCCACTCTTCTTACTACTTTATTTTTGTTCTGGATAAATATAGTGATTTTCATTAAAATATGTTCTTTATGTTAATGTGTAACAGGAATGCTATTGTTGTTTTGCAGGAATTAATACACTGATATTTTAAAATCCTCAGTTTTCATTTCTAATATATAACCAATGGTAGATATAATCAACATTAAAACATAATGCTCTCTGGGTCTTCAATAATTTTTAAGAGCGTAAAGGCGTCTTTAGGTTACGAATTTTGTGAACCACTGTTCTGTATTAGATGAGACCAAAGACACATAACAACCACATGCAATGTGTGAAACTTGATTGAATCTTGGTTAAAGATATCCAGCTACAAACTTTTTTTCTGGAAATTAAGAAAATTTAAATATGGCAGGGTATTAGATGATGATACTAGGGAATTATTGTTAATTTTCTTAGATGTGATAATTGTATTATATAGGAGAATGTCCTTTTTTAGGAGATGCATGATAAAATGAATAAGCGCTAACTAGCCTGATGAATGTAACTTAATTTAAAATGATTGAGAAAAATATATAATGGGTGGTAGTATATGTATTTATTCTAGTATTGACTATATTGAGATATTATTGAGCTTACCTATATTTTGAAAAATTTCTTAATAAATATTTTTTCATTATGAAAAATAAAAGTGATGTATTTATCATGTAGCTTTTAATTCTATACAAAATCATGGTATTGAGATATTAAATAACACTTTTAATTAATAATTAAACGATACAGGAATATCTTGCTCTTCCCATTAAGCACAGTAAGAGAATAAGAAGGAAAGAAAAATAACCAACTGTCATTATGTTTCCTGCAAATGTCAGCTGCCACTCAGTCTGTGCTGTGATCTTGGTTCAGATGCTAAAGGGCTGTCAATGATGCAGACTTCTTAGGGAAGGGAGTGGCTCCTATATTTTCAAACAGTTGGAGATCCTAAGAGGTGGAAAAGGCTTTCCTGAGAGATAGTGGTTTCCTGTCATGAAGTTATCCAAGAATAGGTGGGGGCCAGCCCCGTGGCGTAGCGGTTGAGTGTGTGCTCCGCTGCTGGCGGCCCAGGTTTGGATCCTGGGCGTGCAATGACACACCGTTTGTCAAGCCATGCTGTAGCGGTCTCCCATATGAAGTGGAGGAAGATGGGCACATATGTTAGCCCAGGGCCAGTCTTCCTCAGCAAAAAGAGGAGGATTGGCATGGATGTTAGCTCAGGGCTAATCTTCCTCACAAAAAAAAAAAAAAAGGAATAGATGGGAATGCATTACACCAGTGCTTCCCAAATGTTAGTGACCATAAGAATCACTTAGGGATCACCTTACAGTGCAGACTCTGATTCAGTAGGTCTGAGGTGTATCTTGAGATTCTGAATTTCTAACAAGTCCCTTGGTGATGTTGATGCGCCTGGTGAGGAACACACGTGAGGGCTTTTAAGTAATTAGGAAAGACTGAACTAAAGCAAGGCTTTCCAATTTTGTTTGGTTATATGAATAACCCGGTATCCTTATTAATCTAGCTCTCTAGGTGCCTCCCCTGAAGACTGTGACTCAGTTGAGTCACAATCAGTGGAATCTAGAAAATGTCTGTTTAACAAGGTAATTCTTATGATCAGGCAAATTTGGGAAACACTAACTAGATAATCTTCATGATCTTTCCACAATGCTATTTCTCTGTATTTCCCACAGGGCTAACTATTGACTTCATATACATACATTTTTTTTCCTGAAAATTTTTTGGTTAGTTTTTTCGTTTTTCTTTTGCCTTTCTTTTCTTTTTTTTTTTGTCTCAGAGACAGTAAGATTGCTGCTAAATGGAATCACCCATTTTTGTTTTTAATAATCAAGAATAAGCACTCTATATGTGAACCTCTATCATCATCTGGTGGTGAAGTGATTTCAGTGATTGATTTTATTTGTATAACATATCTGAGGTTTATGTTATTTCCCTCATTGTGAGGATTAGAAAGTGGAAGTCAATAGAGACCAAGTCACTTGCTCAAGGTCACGTAGATGGACAAAGTTGTGGGGTCAGAATTTGATTTTCCTCTCAGCCCGAAGCCCGGTCACTCAGACACTAGATGCCAGATCACCTGTGCTGCCACCTCCTCCTGCGAGCCTGTGAGGCACGGTGTCTGCACCCTGTTCGCATCCTCTGCTCTTCTCTCCCTCACTTAATGTTTCCATTTACGGCGGCTTCACATCTCCCGCTCAGGACTTGATGCTCTGACTTTTGCATCTGCTCTCCCCAGTCTTCCAGCGCTGAACATCAGCCCTGATTCTGACCAGCTTCAGGTTCAGACTTGCTCTTTCCAATATCTCCCTCTGGTCTTTGTGAACATCCACATTCATCTCCATATGGAGAAAGAGCCAAATTGTGATGCAGTGAGTTTCCTGTGATAGGCTCTCCAGAACAGCAGTAAAATTTATTCCCTAAACTATTCTTCAATCAGTACCAGCTGTTCTGTACAGAGCCACGTGGTGAGATTGGTGAGATGGAGAAATAAGCCCTCATAGGTGGTTAATAATGACCTCGCTTATTCCTTTCTATACTTCATTAGTATAAATTCCATGGGGCTCAATTGTTTAGTTACAGTATTTAACAAATTCGCATTGAGCACCTACAGTACACCAGGCATTGTCCTGGTAGCTGGAGATACAATACTGAGCAAAAGTAGATGTGGATGCTGTGCTTACAAGGTGATGATCCAATGAGAGACAGACTTTAAGCAAATAATGATAATAATGAAGGCGTAATTACAAGCCATTTTCAGAGTCATGAAGGAAAGGAACCCAGATCTTTGAGAGTTATATAACTGTGGAAACTGACTTACACTGAGTCAGAAAATACTAAAAGGCAAAACATATGTACCTGTGCTTTATTATGTGCCCCACTCTGTACTAAACGCTGAACATGAGTGATCTCATCGTGTCCTCAAAACAGCCGTACAGGAAAGTTACCTCATATTATAGGTGAGAAAATTGAGACTCAAGAAGTTCATACCTAACCCAAGAATGTGGTTCCACTGACCACCAAAGCTTCCAGCTGGCTACTCACTCCATCTTATCACGGCAGGAGACAAAGCCTGCAATCAGGGATTTAATGCAGAAGAGACTGCTCCATTCTGCTACCAGTTGGGGTTCTCTGCCAGGGTTCCCAAGTGCTGGTTAATATGGATACCAAAGGTAAAAATAAGAAGCCTAAGGCATGCCTGGCTTGAGATTGCGTGCAGTATTTACTGCAGTAATGTATTGAGAGGCCAGTAAGATTGGACCAGTGTATGCAGAGGAGCTGGGAAACGCCATGTGAAATGGTCTTTACATCATTATAGAACAAGAATCAAGGAAATTTAAAGGCAAATTAAAAATGTTTAACACTTTTGATGGTCAAACCCAAAATAGAAACCCCAGCACTGAACCAAATTGCCCCACTCCAGTCTGTGGGCCTGCTTTGCCTCTGTCTTTTCTGCATCATCACAGGAAGATTAAAAGTAGAGTCCATTTAATAATGGGTACACTTTACATATTCCTAATTCTTTACAAGTTTCCATTCATCCAATGCATATAATAGTAGCTTTCTATTTGCATAGAACTTTGAGATTTTTCTCAGTGTGTTTACTTGGGTCATGTTAGATCCCCCAAATCTTGTGAATATGACTCTATCTTGTAACTCTGAGTTGCTGAGGCATAAAGCAGTGGATTACAATTCTCAACCTCACACAACAAATTAATGGCCCAGAGAGGATTGCCACACAGCATTTCCAATTTTTGATTCTGTGTACTTTCTACTAAACAAAATTGCCATAATTTACTTTAAATTAATGAGACTATTTTATTATACAGACTAGCTTATACTGTAGACTTGCTTGAAAATGCAATAATTGTGTATAAAATTTTAGGTAATAAAATGTCAACAGAATATATAACCGAATTGTATGCTGTTATATAGATTTGAATATATGTCAGGGCCTAAGTTGTGTTCACTGATATAAAGTAACTGCTATGCATTGATTTTGAAACACCAGCATAGCCTATTTTCCTACCATATTCTGTCAGCAGTGTAAAATAGTGTCATACAGAACATTATTTTAAACTTATAGATTCATAACCCATGTGCTTCTATCCTATAATGGTGCCATGATTGAAAGAACATAGTGCATGCAACAAAATTAATCACAAATTAATTCAATCTTCTAACTTACATTTCTAGAATCTTGTGAAGGTAAATCACAGTCCCCTTAATGTCTCTGAAAACTTCCCACTTCACTCTCTCTTCTACTGAATCATTCTCCAAAAAACTAACCCTTCTGCCTTTTCACCTAATTTTCCACCACAAAAGTTCCAATAATTGATCTGGCACAATAGAGTTCTCCTTCAGATGGTGAAATTCAAAAAATAAAGACTAAGCAGGCCAAACTACCCAATTCAGGAAAGGGGAAAGGCTTGGATCATCATAGATTATATTTGATTTTTTTCCCCATCACAAGTATAATTACAGTTTTGCTGAGCTTCTGTTGGGCATTCAAGGCTGCTAGTGCCCAGCTCTACAAGATGCCCCTTAGTGATTCAGCACCTTGGACAAGCCTCTGCAGCTGGCCAAAGAAACTTACTTAAATTCGAGTTCACAAACATCTAGAAATAATGACATTGAAGACCCTTCTTCTCAAAATTTTTTAGCATTTGGGGCATCTTTTTCTTTCCATTTTTCCTCACTCATTAATTCACCAGGAATGTATTGCACACTGTTAGTCTAAGTTTTTTACAAGACTTTATAAGGGGTGTCTTGAGGAACTATGTCTTGTTCTTGATGTCGGTGGCCCCAGTCTGTACTGGGTCTGGGATCCTCTGTATTTCCCACCCAGTCTTCTGGTGGCCATTACCCCAGTCCTTGCTCACTAGATAGATTGGTGCTTTGAGCAGTCTCTTGCAGAAATTCAGTACTTTATGAATTACAAGTAGTTATATCATCCACTCCCTGTTTTGTTTTTAAGCTGCCTCTTTATTTTTGTTTCTATCCTTGTGACCACTTTTTGATTTATTAGCATATGCTTATCAGAATTCCCAGAGGAAATGCAAATTATTGCTTAGAAATGAAACTGTTTAAATTCCAGAAGGATGTATTTAAGCGCCAGACAAGAACCTAAGCACAAGGCTCTTGTCTGGTCTGAACTCTGTAAATCATCTAAGGTGACTAAACATCCTAGTTTTCCTGGACTGGGCAGTGCAGGGTGGGATTTGGGGGGATGAAGGGTTGCTGCAGAGTAAAGGACTTTCTGTGATAAATCTGGGACAATCACAAGCAAACTGGGGTGGTTGGTCACCATATAATCGGCTGCAGTTATCATGAAGGACCCTAGGCTAATACTATCCCTGCACAGCAACCATCATCCTGGAAAGTGGAAGGTGCTTTTGAAAATGTCCTGGCTCTGCTCCTACTCTGGAATGCTCACCGTGGACCAGAATGGATTTAAACTGTTCTTTAAACTGTTGGGCCTAAAATAGGGGGTCTCTGCTTTTTGCTTATTGGACCTTTGAGATTTACAGTGTAGATTCTTATTTACACAGAGAAAGCCATGAGAGAGAAAAATGCAAGTTAGCTAGTGCACCAATTAGTCCAGGAAATAATAATCCACTTTGTGGAATGCAGACTGTTACAGGGAACATGAGGGAAGTCTCAGGGAGATGTGAGCTCAGCAGATCACTGTGTTCACCTTTTTTGGACTTGAGATTGAGTCTGTGCCCTCCCTTAGATAGAAAAGTTACAGACACAGGTCGCTAGCAACTAGGCAGGAGAACTGAGTTTTAGTCTTGACTCTGTCTCTATTTATGTAACTTGGGGCAAGTCACTTTGGGCCTCTGTGTCCTCATTTGTCAAATGATGTTGAAACAGATTATTCTCAGTTAACTTCAACTCTGGATATACCTGAGCTTATCAAGCGACCGATATCAATCTCAGTACTTTACAAGCTTTAAGTCATGTAGTCCTTGCAACAACTCTCAGAGGTAGGTACTACTATCATCCCAATTCGATAGATGTGTGTTTTTTACATCCACTTTCCATCATTATTCCCCATCTTCCTGGAATAGTTGGGAAGCCAACCTACATGAATGGCATTCCTTCTTTCTGGCTTCTTTTTCAGTTCTGCCAATGGGGAGCAGAAAATTGTAGGAAACAGTGAGAGTGAGTTTGAGGTACTTGTTCTCCAACTCCCTCATTGTGAAGTCACCTTTGGATGGACGCATCTCTTGACTAAAGCCTGCATCTTCTGCCAGCCAGCCCCTCCACACAGCTCTCCCTCTTTGCGTGGGTTCCAACATTCTCCCTCCTTTAGCCTTTTCAGCCTTAGAGAGGCACCGTTACTTGCTGAGGATATCAAATCTTTCCTTGAACCTACTCACAACTTTGTTTTTTTGTTTGTTTTTTTTTTTTTTTGCTGAGGAAGACTAGCCCTGGGCTAACATCCATGCCCATCTTCCTCCGCTTTATATGGGACACGACCACAGCATGGTTTGCCAAGCAGTGCATCGGTGTGCGCCCGGGATCCGAACCGGCAAACCCCAGGCCGCTGAAGCAGAGCAAGCGCACTTAACCGCCTGTGCCACCAGGCCAGCCCCTACTCACACCTTTGTAAAAAAAAAAAAAAAAAATCCCTGTATTAAATTCTCCTCAAATTCCCCAGTCTTTTTTCTAGCAGGAATCTGACTAATATAGTGGGGAAACTGAGACTCAGAGTGAGGAAATAACATGCTTACAACACACAAGTGGCAAGTGGTTAAAATAGGATTAAAAACCACAAGGATGGATTTTAGAGCCCAGGCTATCAACCACTATGTTATGTTGCCCTATGAAATCAGTAATTACTTGATTTGGAACTAGGTTTAACTCATCTCTTATAGACTAAGCTTTGCTCTGATGGCTTTATAGAAAGTAATTTTAACATTTCTGAGGAGTGCATTAGACTCCATCTATATATAAATCTTGCACCACTGAGCAATTCATGCAGAATAATGGAATGTGTTGGGCTTTTGAATCAGATAAACCTGGATTCCAACTCCAGACCCAACTACTAGAAGTGAGACAGTGGGGGAAGTTATTTAATGTGATTAAACTTGTCCGCATCAAAGGGCATGCAGAATTTAAATTCCTTTAATGAATGAAAATATTGTGATATTAACAGAGTATCCAGCTCAATGCCGTGGACAGAGTAGAGGCTCAGTATATGTTCATTTCTCCCCTCTTTTCCTAAACCTGTATTCTTGAATTTCTTAGCAGGGTACTGTGCCGTGATTGTCCCATGTGAGTTTTCACTACCACTCTGAAACTTGGGGCTCTGTACTTCCCATCTGAATGCAACGAAGGAGAAGTACTGTGCACCTCGTAGTTACTCAAACTGCTGGCTGAATAAATAAGTGAATTTTTTTGGCAAGGTTTTGGATCAGGATCTAGATTTCAAAAGTTTTCTAGGTCTTCTTCTATTCAGAAGAGACTTTTTTCAAAGGGCCACTGTTATATACTCCTCAAATTATTCCCCAGCCCACTTTGGACATCCCCACTACTATCACAGTTAGAGGGAGAAACATAAAGTATATATTTTTTGGTTCACAAAATAGTCATGTGAAATACAAACTTATTCACCTACTAATAGATATTTCTACAAACCACTATTTCATAGCCAAACTGAGGCTAAGGATTGTTAATAAAGAATGAGACTGACAGACGTAGGTATTTTGAGTCACGTCATCTGGGGTGGCTGCCATCTTTCTCTCAATCCTCTTTCCTGGGCAAGGCCTGTAGAAGGTCACAATTTCGTGGTGTAACTTTCTCATCTCATATTTGTTGATGCTGCTGCTAAGCCCTTCAAAAGTCATGGCTTTTCCCCAACTATTGTCATAAACTGGGATTGCACATCTTGTTTTCCTCTTAAGTAGATTAAATTAATTCAAGAACCAGAGGTTGCTTGCTCTTGATTTATTTTTTCCATAAGTCCCCTAAATGTGGGTTGTTATAAAATCAAACTGAATTAAAGAACATATCGTATCAAAAAAAAAACAAAAAAGAAGTAACCTGTGGGTGAATCAGTGCATCGCTCTTCTCTCTATGGTATATATGGGATTTATGGGCAACAAAAGTATAAGAAAAATATCTCCCAATTTACTTACAGTATGATAGCATGTGAGCTGAATGACCCTCTCTGAGTATCAGTTTCCTTCTTTATAAAATGCAGGAGTCACATTTGATGGTCTGTAGCACTGTCCCCAGCTCCCATTTGGAGATTGTGTGATTCTTCGAGATACTGCCCTGAACGAATTGTTAGAGTACCATAACAGGCACAATGCAGGCCCCTCTACCAACTGGTTCTGAAGATTAAAAGAGCCTCAGCAGTAACTTTCCTTGAAAATGTTAAACATTTAAAATAACCACCCTTGTGTGGAGAGTTATGTGGCTATGTGATTAGAGGCTGGAGGAAAAAAATCTGACCCCCTGCAAACACAAAACTGCTCTCTACAAGAGAAAAGCAGCAGTGGTTACCATCACTGTGATCCTCTTTTTTAAGGCACTCCCCGAATGTTGAGACCAGGCCAGGATATTGAAAGAACATTCTTCTTGTTCTTTTTGGGCTCCTTCTCTTCCCCCACCTCCAAGCATCACACACCCGAGTTTCTAATGAGAGAGTTAATGCTGTTGCAAGCTGGTGGCATCTGACATCCAAAGGCTCCGCTGAGGATGTTTTTTCAAATCCTTTACGACCTTAGGGAGTGGTGTGTAATTGTTGTCATAAAATAAGGCACTGCAGTAACCTTGGGAATTGGAAATCACTACGGGAAATTGAAGAGTAAATTCCTCTTAATAAAGCAGTGCATAGCAAGATGCCGAGGAGCAAGAAACTAACTCAGACGGCAGTTGTTGCTTAGGAGGGAAGAGAGACCTCCTCTGCCAGAACCCATCAGGGTAGGCTTGGGATACTTTCTCCATCAACAGGCCTCTGCCCCACTCTAAAAGTGGCCTTTTTACATTCTGGATGCAGAATTTTGTAAACACAAATGTCCCTCTGGCTTAAGTAGCAGAGGCAGCAAGATGCGAGGGAGGGGAGTAAAGGCTTTGAGAAGCAGAGTCTAATCTAGGGTTTTCCTCTGTCACTGGTCTTTGATGTTGAGGACTCAGATCATATCCCACCAGTCTTAATTTCCCCAACATTAGAATGCATAGTGACTGTTCTTTCCCCGGCACCTGGGGAGAAAGATAATGTCTACCGTGCTAAACGTGTGAAGTCTACAAGAGAGAAAATATGTAAAGCTTGGGCAGGGAAGCACTACATCAATACAAATTACAGTGTCGGTATGATAGCCCTGCTGTTTAAAGCACTTTGTATGTGCCTGTTAGTCCTTAATGATTTTTTTTTTTTTCCACTAAAAACCGAGTGCAGACAACCCATCTAGGCAAAAGAAGATGAAAACACTACTTGGGCAGAGTGGTATTGCCCTAAAAGGACGTGGACATGAGGTCATGCTGGATGCATTTATCTAAGGATTTTGATGTGTTGTGGCTAAAGACCCAACCCCAGCGAAGGTTGATATTAGCTGGGGTTGGTTATAGCCATTGCTTTCCAGAGTCTGCCACACTCTTGATTATTCTAGTGACTTGTGATTCCTCATAACATCACTCCACATCCAGACCATTTGTGTCTCCAGCTCAACACATTACTAGACTCTGCCAATTTCTCCCCTTGAGCAGATACATCTCTTTTCCTAGCGTCTCTTTTCGACTATCCCTTGCCCTCTCACCCCAACCTCTTGGTTTTCTCCTGTTCTACACTATTAGAAGCAACAAAGAATCAGCTATTCGCATAGGCTCTGGGGTCTAACCCAGATATGGCTGAGTCTCAGTTTTGTTACATACAGCAAGTCAATTTCCCCCAGCCTCAGTCTTCAGTCTTGCCTCTATTGTCTTCAGTTTTGTAATCCACACAGTAAGGGAAATAATATCAACCTCAGAGAGTGGTTATAAAAATAAAATTCTATCACCTAACGAAATCATTTAACCACTAAATGATGATAGCAGATTCACATTCCAACTAGTAGGAATTTTAATGTCTCTGGGATGAAACAACACACCAGGACAAAGCTGGAGATAGGTATCTATGGAAAACCTAGTCTATAGCTGGCCCTATGAGATAAACGGAGAAGCTGAATCGTGGGAAGTCAATATTGAAAATCGTCTTACAGATCATTTAGTTCTTTCTTTCCCCAAATTGGTTGATCATAAAAATCATGACCTTAAAAATTCTAGACTTCCACTGCAGAACAACCAAGGCATAATCCCCGGGACAGGGACCTAGGTATTAGCATTAACAAAGTGCCAGGTGATTCTTATGACTAGATGAAATTGGTAAATACTGCAGAGTTAGTTCTACCTTTGCTAATTATTTGAATCTCTTTAAGCTCTCACTACTCAGTGTTGTTCTTAAACCAGCAGCACCAAGATCTTCTGGAAAAGTGTTAGAACTGTGGAACCTCAGATCCCACCCCAGACTTCCTGCATAAAAATCTGCAGCTTGGGGCCAGCCCAGTGGCGCAAGCGGTTGGGTGCACACGCTCCGCTGCGGCGGCCCGGGGTTCGCCGATTTGGATCCCGGGCGCGCACTGACGCACCGCTTGGCAAGCCATGCTGTGGCAGCGTCCCATATAAAGTGGAGGAAGATGGGCGTGGATGTTAGCCCAGGGCCAGTCTTCCTCAGCAAAAAAAGAGGAGGATTGTCGGATGTTAGCACAGGGCTGATCTTCCTCACACACAAAAAAAAACATCTGCAACTTAACAAGACTCCAGGTGATTCTTATGTATGTTAAATTTTGAGAAGCGCCAGCCAGTCTAAGACATCTTCACCTATTCAGCCAGTGATAGGGAAATCTCCCAAGAAAGCTTTTTCTACCTCTTGGCACTTCTGATTATTTAAAATATAGGAGCCACAACCTTCCCTACAGAGTCTTTGGAGTGATACTTAGAAACTGTACAAATATTCCATTGCCCATCAGCCTTTTATCTAATGATTTTATTATCTTGTTTCCTTTATATAATTGTTGAAAGAATTATTTTACATTCTTAATTGCCAATTTTCAGAGTGTGGAATTGGCGTAATAGTTACCTCCAATGGTAGTAAATGATTTTTTTCCTTTTATGATTATTATGGACTCATAAGTTTTTATTTACTAAATATATTGCATATAATTACAGATAATTGCATATAATTCTTTTTCTTCCATATACCTTTTGAAACATCTGATCATTCACTTAACTTAGATAACATGCTTATTTTAAGAAACAGAAATTGTCCACTTAGGTTGTAAATGAAGTCACAGGTCTTGTACTAATTGTCCCTGCCCAGAAGAGATAATGTACGTTTTCTGTTGTTTAGAAACCCCAAGATTCCAGGCTTCTTTGACCTTGCAGACCTCCCCTAAATGCAGGCAGACTTTTAGCAAATTCAGACATGAATCTGGATATTTTGTATTTGTTAATGCAATTTTTAGTGTTAGTTTTTGAGAAACTCATAAATAATTGTATTCAGATAATCTAGAGCAAATCTATCAGTCTAGATTTCTTTAAACAATTGTTTCTTACAGCAAAAACTCTCTTACCTAGTTTCAGAAAGCATTACTTCACTTTAAAACGCAATAAAAATTTGAGGATTGGTTCCTGTAGCACTAAACTTTCCAGTGTTTCCTTCTCTTAAGTAAGGCTCGTTCTGAGCCTTAGTTCTGCCCTTTGTGTGGATGCATGCTTTCTGGAGGGTCTTCCTTGGACTCCTTGAAATACTGCCCTCCTAAAATGCACTCTCCTCTGCTCCTTCATGAAGTTGATGAGCCACTAGTCCCTGAGGGTTCTGCCCAAGTAACTTCCAGTAGGCTGGAAAAGGAAGACATTCTGGATTTTCCTGGGAAGTGTAAAACTGAACATTTGTGAGTAGGATAGAAAGTTTTACGAATCATTAATAATCAAAATGCAGTAGCCAGCTTTGCACCAAACACAATTACTATGTGTCTTGGGAAGCAAGCCTCTTCTATTGTTAAACTCAGAAATGTTCACTTCTAGTTTCAGTGACAGTAGAAACTAAGTACTCTAAGAGCTCAGAAAAGAAAAAGTTGTTCCAAAGGGACCTGATAAATGCTTATAGAAGAGAGAAAAAATACACACTATCATTGCAAAATGTAAAGTCATTGAGAAAATGAAAAGATTCCTGCGAAGTTCAAGAGATTTGTATTTTTTTTTTTCTTAAGTGAAAGGAGGCTTAGAGACCCAAAGAGCTCAGGAATGCCTCCACTGTTGATTAACGCATCTAAGAAAGAGTAGAAATGGCAGAAATACTAGTAGAAATAGTCCTGGGCTGCAACCTAGGGGATCTGAGTTCTAGCCTTGGGTTCCTTGCTCTAGTTTTCTGTTCTTCTCTTTATGGAACACCATTATCTTTTCTTCCACTGTTCATTTTCATAAGCCCACATGGAAATTAGTTTGCTACATCTGTCAAAATAGTAAAGCAAACACTTAGAATTTACTGTAGAATAATAGAGTATTAGAACTAGAAGAGGACTAGTAAATCCATGAGTCAAATACCTGGTCCCTATTGGTGTTTAATAAAAAATGGGTGAAGCAGGCTGGGTTTATTTTATAGTGGTGACTTAATGACTTATATTACATCATTGCCTGCATATACACAGGGGACAGTGTTCTTTACTTCCACAAAGACACAGTGTCTCCAATTTTTCTTGAAACATATGGTCACTCAGTCCTTTTTTGGTTTTCTTCCTTTGAATGGAGTCCTGGGACAAGAGCCAAAACACTTTATTCTATATTAAATGACCACTGGCATGCAATCTCAGTTTCCACAGGACAGCAGGGGCACGAGACTATGATAAACATAGAACATAGGAAAAACTAAAGTGAGCAGCCTTTTTTCAACTGAGCAAATTGTTGCATAGGATTAGAAATCTATTGAATTTTTAAGATAAAGCCAGAAATCCAAAAAATTCATGTAAAGTTGCCAGATTTTAAAATGTTGACAATTAATTTCAATTTTTAAAGACACTGAATAGGCCAAGACTGCACAAACTGGATCCTATCCAAGAACAACTAACTAGTAACCTGATTTAGTTTGCAAGTCATTTTCCCATTCTGGAAACTTAAGTGTCCTAAAACTAGTTAACTGTAAAATCTAGAAAGCACTTTCTTCTCCAAACTCTCTGTGTGGGGAAGCATACAAATATAAATACTCCCTCAAAAGAAACAATGTAAAATGTGTCCCCCACAGACTCTAAATCTTGCTGTATGATTTGGTCTTTCATTTCTTTGTCCTGAGAGATAATCTGGTCAATCATGGAGCAAAGCTTTTATTTGGTTTTTAAACTTTAATGTTGGTTAAAAAATAATAATGTATCTTTAAGGAATGTATTATGGTGGTAAATATTTAAAGTCTCATAAATCCACCATGACAGAAATTCCCAAGTCAATGAAAATGGATAGTAAAACTGAAACGTGCTTACTTTTCATTTGGAAGTGTGATCTAAGAAAGGACAGGTCTTTCTCCAAATCCTTCTTTCTTTTTTGCCTTCGTTCAGGATTCCTCATTTTTCTGGGAAGAAGTAATCTTAGATGTTCATAAGGAGGCTTTCAGTCATCTTAAATTCTCCTCAATCTACGGATTTTTCATGATGAAACATATTAGGTGAGGGGTCTCAAATACAGCCCATAGGAAAGATTGATAGTCATCAATTGAGTTTTCCCTTGCCCTTTTCATCTGGCTCAAAGGACACTCATATCAACCTTTCTGCCTCTTCCTAACATATTGAACTGTGTATAATTCATGGTTGACTTCTATTCAGATCTTGGCTTAATTTAAAATTAAAAAAATATATATTATATAAACATGTTTATATATAATTTATATATATATATAAAATATATAAATATATGAAAATATTTGATATATATTTATATTTTTCTGATTTTTCTAATACAGTCCACATCAGTGTGTCTTTTTAGCATGCTGAGTTTTTATTAAACAAGCAAATATTTCTCATGTACCTGTGTGCATTATGGTGGTTATGGGGTACATTTAAGAAAGGGATATTCCTTTTTGGCTTATTGATTTGTTATATGGTGCTGTACAAACTCGGAATCCTCCTGGAAGATAAAATAATTAGAAAATACAACAGAAGAGAATGTAATTGTACAAAGCAACTTTTGAGGTGTGTATGCAACTTATGGAAACCATCGTTGGAGAACAGTCCCATTGTACTCTATGCCCACCCCATCTACCAACAGGGATGAACAGGGGCAGTTATATACATGGGCCATGAGTGAATATATCTGACCCAACCTGAAGAAGTTAGAATTTCTCCCCTTGGAATTTTGAAGTGTGCTCGCTTCAGCAGCAGCTGTATGTACTTGGGGGCTGTGGGGCGTCATCCTTCACCATGGGCGTGGAGAAGAGAGAAGAATGAAGCAGACATGAGGACAGGAGCAGAGACCAGAGATCCAAGAGTGAAGCTGAGAGTACTCAGGCTTGGTTTCTGAAATCGTTCCTCTTCCTGGTTTTAGTCTTTTGCTAAGCCTGGTGTTCCTTGCCCTTGGGCTTTGTGAGACAGTCACTTTATCTTAAACACATAAGCACACAAACATCTTTATTTGCTTAAACTTCTTTAAAATCAGTTTTTTGCTTGCAACCAAAAATACATTAAGCAGGTATTACTTGTTGCGTTTTATTTTTAGGCCACGAAGACTACAGAATATGGTTGTGGGGGTTCATAAGTGGATTTGAAAAATGTTCAAGACCTTGGCCTTAAAAAAAAAAAAGACATGAGTTTGTTAAAAAGAAGTGAAAATAAGCTGGGAAAGAAAATGACATCACTCAAAGATTTATAAGTGACTTGTGGCTTACAAAAAACTCTTCCTAAGTCATCATTTTAATGCTTCAAAATAATTATTCCCATTATATAGAGGAGAACACTATGGCTCAAGGATGTTAAGTGAATCCCATTGCATCATAGCAGCCTCTATACAGGGTCTGACACAGAGGGGTCAACATACGCTAAGCAAATGTATAGCACTCTGTATAATTATGAACTTTATTGCTTTTTCTGCAACGGTAAGATGATGATGCTCAAAGGTGTTACTGTTTGGGAGTCAGGTGGATGCACTCAACATACAAAGTGGCAATTAAAGATTTTTTTTTGTCCTGTAATGCATGTCTGTTTGTAAACCAATAACTAATCAAACATTAAATAAAATGAAAAATGTAGAAATTTGTGTTTTCAACTATTTGGTACAAGGTCTTATGTGCAGAAAGCAAGTTTTATAGTCACAAAAAGATAACAAAGCACGCAAGTCAGCCTAGGTAGTGCTAAGCAAGCAGGGAAGTTAGAGACAGAGGTAAAAAGATACCCTACTTCGGGCACAGATAGATCTTTCAGTGCACACAATTGTAAGTGTAAACTCAGGTCTGCCCTGCAAAACTTTTCAAAATAGTGTAAGCCTGTCCATTGCATATGCTTAGATCTCTCCTTATGCAGAATTAGCTAGTGAATATTTGCATTTGCTGGGAACCTAAATGTTCATTTACTCACTCATGTATCTTGTTTTTTATAAAGAACAAATAAACCTCTGTGTGCATAACAGAATGAGGGTGGGCCTTTTCTGGCAATGTGGCTTTGTCTCTGAGAATCCATGTGAGATTTATGGAAGCTTTTTTTAAATGCATGATCTCCGTGTGCTTCAACCAGCCATTCATTCATTTATCTGGAAGTGAGAGAAGAATGTGGAAAGTGTTTGGTTGTGTTTGAACGGTGTAGAGCCTGCAGTGGGTCCTTAAGCCTTCAGTGAGAGAGGGTTTAATCCAAAAGGAACAGGAAAAACAGAAGGGAAGAAAAACATCAATAAAAACAACAACAAAAAACCCCCCCCAAAACACAAGAAGGAATGAATGAGGGAATATTATGTAATCTATGTTGTCTTCCAAATGGTAGACATAAACTGTGAGCCCAGGAGTTTGAGTCAACAATCACTGCTCCCAAAATAAAACAAAATCAGCAAAAACTTTACTAAGAACTCGACTTGTGTGTGTGTGTGTGTTCTTTGAGACATAGCTAACTCATGAAGTTGCAACGGCTTTGATTGGGGAGACACGTGGTAATGTTTAGGAATAATGTCCAAGGATCCCATCAGGCTGGCTAGATGCAGATAAGAAAGGGAATGGGGCAAAGAGTGGTAGAGAATATAGAGTGAGAAAAACTCCATTTCCTGGGTAAACATAAGATTATCTGACATGGTGGAGAGTCTGAATTGGAAACTTTTTTCTTTGAAGACATTTTTCTAAAACCCAACTCTCTACATACTTGAAACTGAGAGATTAATGGACTCTAGAAAATAAAGTGAGATTTTTAAAAAGCATAATATATTGGACGTAATGATACAGTCTGACAATAAAACATCTCTCAGTCAGAATTAATATCTTCCCCATAGGCGTGTGGTACTTTACACTTATGTTATGAAACTCAACACAATCAACAGTATATTATAGACAGAAAGGAACAGGTATTTGTTGAGAGACCATGATATGCCATGCGTTTTCTTATATTTATATAAATATAAATTTATATATTCTTATATATCTCTTTTAAGTTATAAAACAGGATATTTGGGACATTAGACTTATTATTTCTGTTTTACAGAGAAAGTAATTAAGGTGTGAGAGGTTAAATAATTTCTTAATTAGTAAATATCAGTGCCAAGATTTGAACTCAGATTCATCCATTCCTATTTTTCTGCATGGTTCTGCAATGCAGGAGGATCTAGAGGGAGGCGACTCATATCTTTCTCAGCCTAAATGACCTACTATGCCAAGTAGATGCTCAATAAAGTCTTACTAAATTGACTAGTGAATACATGGCAATTAGATGTGTCATTTTGCAAGCTGAAGACTCAAATAATAACCTTTAGAAGCTTTATTCATATTGCAATGCAACAATGAACTTCAGACTGGCATCAGCTCATTTTTTGGACAGCAAAATCTCTGACAGTTCACAAGAGAAATAATTATTCAGAACTTCTCAATCTTTACATCAAGAATGGACTCGCCTTATAGATAAGTAGAATAGGCATTATCTGTTTTCTAATCATTTTGATGAGTTCTGAAATGTCTATCTGTCTCAAATTCCCTTCATATATGATCCTAACACCAAGAGAATGCCTAAAATTTCCACTATTGGAACTAATGCCTTGTGTAAAGTTATAGTCATCCAAACACTTTAATTAAATTGTTCATCTGTGCTAGCGACAAATAAAACATAAACCTCCATTTTATAGTAACACATACATACACACAAATCAAAAGATTAATTTACCCTAAAGGAGATCCAGGTATCAAGGGAATTCTACATATAGATTTGGAGAAGAGAGAAGCAAAAAGGTTAGACACCAGAGAGTCTTGCCAACCTCATAATGTTGCCCAAGGCTAGTTCTGAATTAGAAGCACATTTACCATGTCTGAGTGATGTAACCAAGTAGAATCTAAATCAATGTGACTTTAATATAAATGGTGTTTTTTGCCTCCTATGTAATGCTGTCAGAGCGAGACCTGGCAACTCTCCAGGGCCAGAAGGCCTGCTGGGTTCCTGAGTCATCTTTGGGCTGGGGGTCCATTGGGAAATACAGCTTTGGTGGTTAATATAGACAGGAACCCTGAAAGTTTCAGTATTAAGCAAGTCTGCTTACCAACTGTTGTCCTAGCAAAAGTCCTAAGCAAAGAAAAATCATGAAAGCTGTGGGCAAGAAAAAAGGAAGAGTCAAGATGGCCCCTGACTTTGAGAACTATAAAATCTAATTATGGAAAGGCTGTGTGTGAGATAGAGAGAGAGAGAGAATCAGAGGAGTGAAAAATATCAGGACAGAGCCTTAAATTTACGAAGTTCTTTTATGGTTCTTCACTGGACCTTCATAAGAACTTTAAGAGAAAAATATTGTTGTGGCAGAAAACGAGACCCGAAGAAGTTAAGTTGCCCCAAGACAAATAGCTAGAAAGCCTAAAATACACTTCCCCCTCCTGGGTCCACATCTCCTGTTTTCTGGTAGGTTACGCTCTCTGCTGCATGAGAATACAGAATATAGAACATTCTATAATTTATGTGCTAAATTATGTCGTATGGGATATAGAAAGGACTGGAGTAAAGGATGGCTTCCTGGGAAAAGTGAGATTTGAGGTGACCTGTGCAGGAATCGGGAGGGGAGATGGTGAGGGTGGAGTTTTGAAGCAAGACTGCCTGAGTTTGAACTTCACCACTGCCGCTTTTCAGCCATGTGAACTTGGCAAGTTAATTAACTCCACTGTACCTCAGATTTCTCATCTGTAAAATGTGGATGACTATTGTGAGCATAAACAGGTTAAGATTTGTAAAGTGTCTAGAATAGTCCCTGACAATTGTATGCACTCAATAAATGATAGCATCATTGTTAATATCTAAGGGGAGAGTAGGCTCCTGAAGGGAAGTGTTTGTTTATTTACCCACCCAGTCATTTAGTATTTATTGAGAGTCCCCATAAAGGCCAGACAGGCCCTGCCCATGGTACTTAAAATAAATTACCTAATCTAGGCTCTGCCGGCAAATCACAGAATGATGCAGAGATATAGCTGTCACCACGTGAACCCACTGATCAATCTTAGCATCACTAAAAGTGAGACAGACATTACATGCCTCCTGGTCTGATGCAATCTAAACTACACTGCACCACCTGTGAAGCATCCTTGCCAAACCTACTTAACCTGAATCTAATGACGCCTTTAGGAATAATGCACAGTCTACAGTCCGTGTAGAAAATACAGGGGATAGAGGGACAAGTAAATGACACTGTGAGGAAATAATTAGTCAAATTCAGAATGTGGAACTTTCTCCAAGATCATTAAGCGAGTTTGTTCAAAACATAAAAAATGTGAGAAAAAGAAAAGGAAAAGAGGGACAGACTTAGATTAAAGGTCACTGAAAAGAGACTTAAGAGACAAAACACCCAAACGTAAGGATAGACCTTGAACAAACCACTTGTAAAAAGACATTTTGTAGACGATCATGGACAAGCATAAGCATTAGATGCTATTTAAAAAACACAGCTAATGCTAGTGGCTTGAAAATGGTCTTGTAGTTATATAATACAATCTTTCTTTTTGGAGCCTTGAATAAAACAGGTTTTTTTCTTTGTTTGCTTTGTTTTTTTGTTTACTTTTTACTCAAGAGACTAAATTGATAAAAGTAAAATTGAGTGATACTGGATTTGAGAAGTAGGTGAAACTATTTAAAATTAAACTTCCCCTTTCCTTTCCTCAAGACCCCGAAGGAGCCCCACTGAGTACCCTGGACCTTTATAGGAGCTAGCATCTGATCTGTGACCTCATTTTATTTGAGAATCTTAGATGCTTTCTCTGCAGAGATGAGCTTATCTCAATGTAGAGGCCAGAAGAAAGATAAAGAAAATGAGAGAAAGACCAGGAAGTGACAGGAGGAATGAGAAGAATGAGTGGAGAAGTGAGAAGACAAGAAAATAATATCAAGAAAAATAACACGCATGTGGAACAAGATGGGAGGAAGTCTTGGGATATGTAAGGGGACAAGGGGAGGAGAAGTAGAGGCTGAAATAAAGGTGAGGGCAAAGAATCAGAGAGCTCCAGAATACAAATTCCTAACACTTACTGTTGGCCAGGCAAAGAGAAGCAGAGTTAACCAAGAAGGAAGAAATAACATGAACGAGGCCAATAAGATCCTGGGCAAGGGGTAGGCACTGTTCTGGTTGCTTTATTTATTTAACACAACAATACCTTGAAGTGTGTATTATTCTTACAATCTGGAAACTGAGGCCCAGGACAGTTAAACAGCTTGCCTAAGGTCATACAGCTAACAAGTGGAAGTCTAGGCTTCAAACCAGGTGGTCTTGCTCCAGAAGCTCCACCCCAAATCACTGAACTGCCACTGCCGAAGGGTCTCTTGGACAGTACTAGCCCATAACCAGACTATGTAATGTAGTGTGATTTAAATGTTGCACATGTAAATTTCCTTTTCTAACTCGACTACTCACCATCCCTGCCTTCATGAGTAGTCATTGTATGCCATTCCACACTAACTAGGACAAGGCAGAGCATGGGTGTGCAATGTGTCAGAATGGATGAGCCAAGTTTAGTTTCTTCAGCAGACACAACTACCACAAGTGTAGAACCATGGAACATTAGTGCTAAAATGGACTCAGATAATATTTAGCCCAATTTCCTTTTTTAGCAAATGAAACTAAAGTCCAAAAAGGCAAAGTGACACACTCAAGGTTACCTGGCAAGTTAACGATACAAATTTGCTGAGAGTCAAAATTTTCTGACTTGGAGTTCAAAGGTGTTTCCCCAAAGGGCAGAGCCAGGCATCCTAGCTGCATCCTCAGCTTTACTGTTAAAAAGAAAAGAACCATATGATCTAGCAATTCTGTTTCTGGGTATATATTTGATAGAATTGAAATCAAGGTCTCAAAGAGATATCTGTACACCCGTGTTTATAGCAGCCTTACTTGCAATAACCAAAAGGTGGAAGTAATGCAAATGTCCATTGATGGATGAATGGATAAGCAAAATGTAATATATACATACAACGTAATATTATTCAACCTTAAAAAGGAAGGATATTCTGACACATGCTACAACATGGATGAACCTTGAGGGCATTAACCTAAGTGAAAGAAGTCAGTCACAAAAGGACAAATAGTGTATGATTTCACTTATATGAGGTCCTTAGAATAGTCAAATTCATAAAGACAGAAAGTAGAATGGTGGTTGCCAGGGATTTGGGGGAAGGGGTAATGGGGAGTTATTGTTTAATGGACAGAGTTTAAGTTTTGCAAGATGAAAAGAGTTCAGTGGATGAATGGTGGTGATGGTAGCACGATGATATGAATGTACTTAATGCCACTGAACCGCGCATTTAAAAAGGGTTAAGATGGTAAATGTTATGTATGTTTTGCCACAATTAAAAAAAAAATAATGCCAACCTAGGAAGAAAAAAAATCTAAGGCAATTTAAAAAATCGATACACTTCAAGAGTCAAAACAGTGTCAACTGCAAGGATTCCAGCTATGTCCTGATATCTTACCTTGACTGAATTCAATTACATTAGAGAAGCAAAGGTTCTCTGTTGAAAGAACTATGGAAAATAATTCAACATCCATATACCACATCTGCCTTTGGTCAGCCCTACCATTAAAATGTTACCTTTTAAAAAATGTCTGCAGTGGGGCTGGCCCGGTGGCATAGTAGTTAAGTGTGTGCGCTCCACTTTGGCGGCCCGAGGGTTCACAGGTTCGGATCCTGGGCGTGCACCTACGCACCGCTTGTCAGGCCATGCTGTGGTGGCATCCTCTATGGAGTAGAGGAGAATGGGCATGGATGTTACCCTGGGGCCAATCCTCCTCGGCAAAAAGGGGAGGATTGGCAGCAGATGTTAGCTCAGGGCTGATCTTCCTCAAAAACAAAAAAAAAAATCTACAAGCTTTGGCAAGTATTGTTCCCTCTAACTGGAGGTCACTCCATTTTCGTCTGAAGTGTGCCCTTGGGCATGTGAAGGGACACACACAAGCAAAAACACAATACCAGATTGCCTCCTTTCCAAACTCCTATCTATCCCTCAAAAGTCTGCTCAGAACCCTCCAAATCTTTTCTGGGAAGCCAGAAACCTTTAGGGTTACTTGCCCCAGATCAAGACAATCTCAGCCTGCCCTGAGCCTCCATTAATTGCTCTTATCTCAGTATATTTTAACTTATTTATTGATTTGTTTGCATCGATAATTACACTGTGAACTCTTTCGGAGTAGGTACTGCCTTTCATCTGTATGTCTCTAACATTTAGAATATTATACCTCATAGAATTTATCTTAGTGAATTAATTGAGTGAATAAATAAAAGAAAAAACAATCTGAGACTGGACATTGCATGTCTCTTTAGTGTCTGGTAGTCACATCCCTTAAAAGGCTCTTGTCCCTTGAATCAACCCATCAGTGTCAATTGAAATTGTCTGTGACATCTAATAAACCCAGCATCCTGCCCTGTGCTCACACAGTGCTGCCTTCAAATATGTAAAAATGTCATGAAAGACAGCTTGCCCCTCTGGAAGAGGATGATTAAATGCATAATTAAAAATTGATGCATTTTTTTTTGATGCAACAGTATTTTGCTGTTTCTTTTCCTGCAGCATATGAATGGAGATGAACACAGAAAATGGGTTGGTTCCCAGTTGTTGGCCCCCTCTGCCCTCCTTTCCTACTCTGGAGGGAGAAGAGACTTTGGTTTCCTTCTCCTCACTTTTGGAAAGAACCATGCAGTTATTGGTTTGCAGGATCTCTGCTGAAATACAGCTTTTATTCTGTACGCATGTCCTGGGATATAAGGTTTCTAGACACGCATCACGCTATTTGCAAACCACATAGAGATGGGCAAGCTTCATAGCAGGCAAGGTAGAAAAAGCACATTTTTTCTATCCAAGTAGTCATAAGTTTTTTGCAACATAAGTGTTTTTATAATTTGAAATTGGGAAATCAAATGTTGCGAGTCCCAAATCATATAAAAATGTAGTAAAGGAGGCATTATTTAGACATAGGTTATATTGTTGTTAAGTCACACTCCTACCACCACCTAGGTTTTCTTCTTCAATTCCAGATTTTTACCTACTAGATTCTTTTCAGGAAGAGAATATTTTTCACTCTTAGAATGCTATAAGCCGGGTAATAGAGAGGAAGAGGTGTGGAAAACAAGGGAGTGGGGCAAAGGAAATTATTGAAAAGAAAAATTAATATTGGAATCAATTAGAGCAGTTTGGTTCTCATCCATAGGATTCTGCCAATGAGTGGTTCTTTTATTGTCATAGTGGGTTTTCCTTGTTTCCTTCCTTTTTTTGTTCTTTTATTTGTATTTTAGGTATAGCTAACTACGGGCTATTGACTAGTTCATCTCATGCTGTTTGCATAAGAAATGAAGTGAAGTACATACAATAAATATAGTAGAAGTTAGATCTTAAGACTAATTTCTAACTCCAAATCTCGTGACATCTTGTATGTCCCCGGGAAATGCATGCAACCCCTTTGAGCCTCACTTTCCTCGTCCACCAACTGTTGAATAAATCTGCCTTGCACACGTGATGAGTTTTGGTGATAGTCTGGTCTGAGAGGATAGACGCCAAGGAAGCTGTGATAGGGAGGCTGTGACAGAGGAAGGGGCGTTACTTGTAAGTTGGGGCCTCAGGAAATGTTTCACAGGAAGGCTAGCAGGGAACTGCGCTTCCCTAGGTGGATCAAGTTCAACAGAAGGAAAGGAAGAGATGGAAGATGGCACAGCACATTTCAGGGGCTGGGAGAATAACTTAGAACACCATCGAAAATAGGCAACCTATGAGTACATTTGAGAAAGAGTTAGTTTTAAAAAATTGAGAAAATAATACTATATCTAATTGCATGTTAGTTTTTCTTCTCATCTATTAAAAAGAAAAAAAAAAGAAGTCACCATAGCTAAAATGAAAGGCTATCAGGCAGCCCTATTATTAGTTCAACATATAAGGAGGAAAGAATGAACGCAATTAAATTGTCAATAGAGCTCCCTTAGATTTGGCCTTTCAATACATCCCTCCCTGTGCCGCCACTCTCTGCAGCATTGGTTGGGTATTGTTAACCTTTATCTATCTCTTGTTTACGTTTCTCTATTAGGCCAAACATCAATACAAAGCTTTTAGAAAGGACAGAGGCAACCAACAAAGAGACATTGGGAAAAGGTCAAAAATTTCCGAGATGCAGTGTGCTCTTCTTAGCCAGGCCTGGAGAAACATGCTCCGGTTAAGACAGCAAGGTCAGGACTCAGCAGCTGGCATCCCTGGTGCCTGCCTTTGGGGAAGAAGTAGTACAGGCAGCAATTATCAGTACAGCCTCTGTCAGAGCAGCTGTCGGAAGCAGACACCCAGCCTGAAGGAGAGTGGGGAGTAAAAAGGCTTTATAGAGCACGGATGGGTATGAGGGCAGTGAGAGAGCACCAGAGGGGGAATTAGGACGGCGAGGAGGGACGAAAAGTGAACAGTGCCTACCATTGCTTGGCACTCGACCTCCGACCTCCTTCACACCTCCCCACCCCTTCTGCAAGGCTGGAATACAAATGGGAGGAAACTGAGGCCGTGAGAAGTTAAGTGACTTATGTAGGTCCCACAGTGGCAAAGCTCCATTTAGAAAATCCATGTCTTCATCTGAGAAACATGGAAAACTCCTTTGCTTTTGCAAAATCTGGTATGTGCAATGTGTGCCCAGACGCCATAAAAATTTGGCTGAACTATTCTTCTTTTGTATATTACAAAAATAAAATGTATATTTACAAATATTAAATTATAGTATAATCTTGTAATAATTATAATATTGATTACGCTACCTCCCTTCCCTCCTGCCATCACCCCTGCATTTGGTTCACTGTTCTATAGTCCTAGTATACCAAGCTGAGCCCTGGCCAGCTGTTGAGGAGCAGTTCCTCTCCTCAGGCCTTAGTTTCTGAATACTAACACTAATATTACTCTAATACCACTACTTATCATCCACTTACTCAGATTTTAGTGAACTTTTGACTCAATCCCAGGTCTGTCTCATTTGAGACCCCATATCCTAAATTATTTTGCTAAAGCACTTTCAAGTTTGGACAATGATATTTGTGCTACTTTCTTGGCAGGATGCTTGTGAGCATCAGATGAAAAATAAAGGTTAACAGCATTAGAAAGTCATGGTGATGGCCAGCGTTCCCCCTCTCCACTGAAAAGGGAAAAGAAGCAATAGACCTCACAGCAAGTAGAGGGCTGTGGACAGACCCGTGTATGATTTTGCTGCCTAGGCAACAAGTATGAACAAAGCTTATGGCAATTCTTTAAAGGAAGATGGAAAGTTTCTTAGAAGCCACATAGTGCACTCCCTACCCACATTTAAGATGCAGAATCCGAGGCCCAGAGCCATCGCCTGGAACGCCCAAGATCACCCTTCTGAAACTTGGCGGAGAAGGACAGGTTCTGATGAGCCAGTTCATGACGCACTATACCTCCTTCAAAAAGGAGATAGAGTATATTTTGCATGAACTCTTACCCTGAAACAAATAACCAACCAAACGAAGAAAATACTACACACAAAAAGCTCACTGGAGTATGAGTTGAAATAACTGAGTTCTTGTTCTGGGTTCACCAGAAGCTTCTGTGTGACTAAGTCACTCTGATCCTCATTTTCCTGATCTGTATAATGGAGGTGATGACTTTGCCCTGCTTACCATATTAGTTTGTTGTAATCAAATATAATTTAAAAAAGCATTAAAAGATGCTGTATGCAATTTTTAAAGGTATTAACACGGGGCTGCTCTGGCCCTAGTTGGGTGACCTTGGGAAAATCAAAACTGCAATAGAAGATTTAAAAATTATCTTGCCCTTATTCTACATCACTGGGGGCAAAAACATCCCTTTGTTACATGGCCTTTGCTGAGATATTTGCTGACATGGGATGGTGCCTTTGTGTCCTAAGCCTTCCTGTAGGACTGGTCACACACCGCCAGGCTTGTCAATCCATGGGCTAATCTGGTTGGGCGAAGGCAGCCTCTTTACCTAGACACAGGTGCAGCAGAATCCCATGTGCAACCTTTTCCAGTAAAGTCTAACTTTCAATGATCCCACCTCTATGTCCCATAAGTCTGCTTCTACTTGTCAGACCATGTGGTCTGATGCTGGGTCTGGCTACACTCATGGCTGTAGTAATGGTACTGCCTGGGGGCTGGCCCTGGTCAGGGGAAGATCAGGTGTTTGGTTGCAGGAAAAAACAATCAGGAAGAGCTCTCCCTCCAACCCTCACTTTATATGGACTAAAATCCAAACACATCTCATAGGTGTATATTTCAAGTTGACAGGGATGTGATACAGCTTGGTGACAGGTTTCTTCTTGATCAAGGAAGACATAAAGGAGACTTCTTCAGGGTGTTCTGGTTCATAACTAACTTTATACTTAAATGTTTGGGGGATGGTGATTGTGAAAGATCCAGCTTACAAATGCTGAGTCCTGAAAAACCATCTTTATACACTTATCCTTTGGTTAAGGGACTGTCATTGATTAACATGCAAATATCTCTAAACGAGAAAATGTATTAAACTGGGTTGGTCATTAGCAATTTAGTGCTAATGTGGCTGTGAGATTGCATTTTTTTTTATTACCTAGACAGCCAGCTATCATTAGCTTTCTATTAGGAATAAGAAACATATCAGGCCTGATGACTATGGGAAAGGGAGAGAGAGACCAGGAATTGAGCCCTGTCTGAGAAGCACTGTCATGAGCATATTGATAGAGTATCCTGGGCCAACATTAGAAGGAAGGACATTAATGTTTTTATTCAGGTTATATTAAGTGCCAAAAACTTTACTGGTCCCTCACCCATCCATCCATCCATCCGTCCACCCATTCAATACACATTTTTGAGTACTTGTTCATTACTAAGTTGGTTCCTGAGAGTCCAATCTAGAAAGAGCCAATTTCCCTGCTGCTATAGACTGAATGGTTGTTTCCCCCCAAGTTCGTATACTGAAGCCCTAACACCTAAGGTGACGGTATTTGGAGGTGCGGCCTTTGGGAGGTAATTAGGGTTAGAATAGGTCATGAGGATAGAGCCTCCATAATGGGATTAGTGCCCTTATAAGGAAATGAAGAGAACAGAGCTTTTTCTCTCTGTCGTGTGAGTATACAATGAGAAGATGACCATCTGCACACCAGGAAGTGAGCTCTCACCAGACATTGGATCTGCTGGTGCCTTCATCTTGTACTTCCTAGCCTCTAGAATCGTGAGAAATAAATGTGTGTTGTTTAAGCCACCCAGTCTATGGTATTTTTTATAACAGCCCAAACTGACTAGGATACCTGCCCTCAGGGAGCTTAGTCTCAGGGTTGTGATCACAGGTACGCAGACAACTATGATAAAGGTTGGAAAGAGCTATCACTGGGGTAGAGGGTAGAGGGATCCATGAAGCTACATGAGATGGGTGTCTTGCCATGTAGCTATGGGGAAGTCAGAGAGGCAATGCGTTATTTCATTTAATCTTCACACTAGTTCTGCATGTTAAACTTTTAACCTAATTTTTACAGGTGAAGAAACAAAGGCCCAGAGAATGTAGCATCCATATTTATAATAGCAAAAACAGCAAGCTACTATTCATTAATCACCAAACCCATTATATGTGTCAATGAAATGCCTAAAGTCACAAAGTCAATAAGGTAGAAAGTCTAGATTTGAATTAATGGTGTACCTGACTCTAAATGAATACTTGATCCGCTCATTCTCTACTTTGAAGAGGAGAGTGAAAGGGAACAGACAGGGGCGGCGGGGGTGGGGGGGGTGGGGGGGAGGCTGAACCAGAGAGTAGAGGGGTCCATTGTCATTCTATAGCCCTAATGACAGCCATAATGAACAATATGTACAAAGAGGACTTATCATCAGGCAGCTTTTGTGTAGTGTCTTTTAAACAAAGACGGCAGCAAGACCACATTTTCAAAATGTCACAGATTCCCTAACCACCCTCCCTCTGTCAAGAGCTTTGCTATTTTCCTTCATTTGCAAAGCCAATTGCCTGATTGAGGCTGGTCCCCTGCTCCTTCATCTTCTTAGCTGAAGAAGACATGGGAACTGCCCTTTTAAAGTCCTTGTGGAAGAAGATATAATTTCTGTACTGGACACAGAAGACACTGATTGAAGAAAGGGTTAAATAGTGGTCACTTGCCCCATGTACCACCCTGGTCTAGGCACAGGAAGCTCTATATTAAAGAGGTTTTGCTGAGATTTTCCCAGACTTCTTAGAAATAGAATTTCTCCCTTGGCTGTCAAGAATCAAGTCTCAGGAGGATAAAGAACACAGAAATGCTCTAAGATGATTTGTGAGTCTTAAGAAAATCTGACCTACCTCCTCTTGGGGCTCAGAGGAGGTCCCATCTTTGTAGATAGTCCTGCTCTGATTGCTGTGAAGGAAGTGGGATCATTAAGCCTGTTCCCGCTGAAAGACGCTGTTGATTGCTATACCAGTCTTTATGTGACTTACTGGCTGGTTTCAGTTGTGTGCTTGTTCCCCAAAGCCATCAGTTTGCTATGGATGCAATTTTATCAATCACAAATAAATAAACACAAGAGTTTCATCCAGGAGGCTGAACAAGCAGAGTTCAATCTTTAGTGCAGATCATAGGAGGTGATACAAGTGGCTGCAGGTTTGCAGAGCTCTGGCCCACCCTTATCATTACAGGTATAAATAATGCTCAAGGCAGGAATATTAAAGAAGCTTAGCTCTCATCCCCCATCATGCCCCTTCCTGCTCCATTGTCCTGTATTGCTCAGCATTGAAAAGATTGCAAAGAGTAAAGAAACAAGAATATGAGGTTTGTTTTGGTACTCCTTGAGCCTGACAAAATCATCTCAATCGTGGGCCCTTCTAATAATTGTTTTGTTTTGTTGTTTTTCTAATTTTATTTATTTATTTTTTCCGCCAAAGCCCCAGTAGATAGTTGTATGTCATAGCTGCACATCCTTCTAGTTGCTGCATGTGGGACACGGCCTCAGCATGGCCGGAGAAGCGGTGCGTCAGTGTGCGCCGGGGTTCCGAACCTGGGCTGCCAGCAGCGGAGCGCGCGCACTTAACCACTAAGCCACAGGGCCGGCCTAATAATTGTTTTAAATCATAGGAGCTAAGTCTGAGGATTGGGAAAGCAATTAGAAGTCAGAGTTGAAGTGTCTGTGTGGAATTATGGGAGGCAACCTCCTGCTATCCCTGACTGCCTGACATACTTAGGCAGAATGTCACTCTCAGCCTGGCCCTTTCATCAAAAATAACCTAATGCACAACATCAAATACAATACAGGGGTAAGTGTACAAGATTGTGAGGAAAACTGATGAAAAGATACTGCTCTCTTTGATTTTTTATACCATCCTTCTCTCTTAATTCCCAAGCCAGCATACAACCAACACAGAAGCAAAGCCAGCTGTTGGGTGGAGATCTTGGAAGAGTAAAAAGCAATGCCTAAGGGGAACACGATCACTTCGTGAAGTCATTTAGACATAGGGCTGTGTCTGCTTGAGATGACAGAAAGGTTTCAAAGATTGACAATTTGGTAAAAGAGAAAGGAATTGGCTGTTGAGAATATCAACCATGAATGAAGGCTGCCTGCTTCCTGTTTCTCCTGATCTAACAGAAACATCTCCCCAGGGCGTTCAACACTGCATTCCTCTCCTAATGCAGAATTGGAAAACAAGCAGCTTCTGGGGCTAAGTCAATGTTTGCAAAAATCATGAATGCAAACACAATCAGATTCATAATGCGTTGAATATATATGGCCCTTTTATTTTGAAGAGCTATGTAAAGTCACACAGGGTATCTCCTTAATCCTTCCTTCTCTCTTTCGTGAGATGAGGTGATTAGTAGAAATGGGGCAAAGAATTGAAGATCAAGCAAGTGGAAGTGTATGAGGAATCATCAGTGTCCCCACCTCCATAGCAGAAACAGCTGCATAGGGTTCCAGAAAAGTGGCAGTTCCAGTTTCCCACTTTATCCAACAGAGGAAACTCCTACATTCATGCCTCAAAATAAATGCATTTGCAGACATCTTTCTCCTGTCCCATTATGTTTTCATCAAATTGTAGCGAATGGAATAAAAATATTGCTTTAAAACTATAAAATTCTAGCATTTCATGAATAGGTTATTAAATATATACAGTGTTTCTACAATAACCAAGGAAAATATCCCACAAATGCCCCTTGCCTAATAGGAAAATGACAATTACACACTCAACTTTTAAAGCTTTGGTGCTTTCCTTCCACCACCCACTAAAGTAATTTTCTTAAAAAACAGTTTAAAGCATTTGAACTGGTATAATCTGAGAGTTAAGATAAAAGGAAATAGGATTATTTGACCCAAGGAAAAAAAAAGACAAAGAGAAATTTCATAATGTAGACCATATGCGGAGAAAGATCCTACAGAATTAATGGTGGTCAGCAATCCTTTATCCTTGCTGAACAAGGGACAAGAAAAGATTCTTCAACAGCTGCGTAAGTGCCTCAAACGGCAATAAGCTTTGCCACTATGGTTATTAATATTAAGATTGCCCATTTCTCTCCATCATCACGGCCACTTCCTAAAGTCCAAACCATCATCATCTCTCTCCTGGATTGCATTAACCTGTTAACCGCCTGCTAGGTTTCTGCTCTTTCCCTTCTCCAGTTTATTCTCTAAACAGCAGCTGGAGTTGTCTTTTGAAAATGCAGATCTGATCTTTCATTTCCTTCTTAAATTCTTTTAAGCATTTGATTCTTTTCAGTGTTTGGGCCAAAATGTTGAGTTATAAATGGCTTGCAAGGTCTGACCTATGCCAATATCCTCTCCATCCACACCTAGCACTCTTCTCCACCCTTCACCTCAGTGCTCTAACCATATGGAATTCTTTCAGTTCCTCAAGTATGTCAGGTGTCTTCTTTTTTCAAGTTCTTTGCATATGCTGTTCCTTCTTCATATAATGCTCTTCTATCCACTTTTCAACTAACCCACTACTGCTCATCCTTCATATCCCAAATTTGACATTCTGCCTTTATCTCGCCTAATATTTATCATGCTTGTAATTACTTGTTCAATTAGATGGAAGCTCCTCGAGGACGTATTTGTCTTATTTGCCCCTGTTTTGCCTTATAATCTGGTTGGTGCCCTGTCTCATAATAAAATTCCAATAATTACAGGTGATTCTAGAAAGTGCTCAATAAATATTTGCGGAATAAGTGAATGGATTAGAGAGTAGGATTAGCAGAAAATCATAAAAAGTCATGTCAGTTGGATATTTTCCAAATACGTGAACTTGAGGTTGTCTGAGTCTGATTCTCAGTCGTTTATTTCTATCCCAGATTCTGTGTATGGGATTAAAATTAGACTGGTTAATATACATAGCTAACAATCAGCAAATAAATGTATAGTGTAGCTGGATTAATTTTGAATTTGCTAGTGCAAATTTTTGATGATCCCAACCTTTTCACCATTTGTAAAAGGAAGGTTTCCTGAAGGGTTTCATTAATCGGGTCCTTTAATATACTGCTAGTGGGAGTATAGATTAGTACCACCTTCTTGGAAAATAGGTTGGGAATATCAATTGCCTTAAAGAAGTGAGACCTGACAACACTATTTTGAAGAAGCTTTCCTAGGTAAATAGTATAATCAGAAATGTAGGTAAAAGCAAAGATTTACATATTTTATCATGTTCAATGCAACCATTGTTACAATGACTGAAAACTTGAAACCACCGAAATGTCAAACAATAGCAGGCTGTTTGAGTAAATTATGGCACATCCACACTGTGACTGTCAATAAAATTATGTGTTTAAATAATTTTCAAAGACAGAGAAAGCTTATGATACACGTATTAGGTAAAAAATGAAGAATGCAGCATTATACATCAGAAAGACCTTGACATTGCAAAAATTATACAGCTATAGAAAATATTTGAAAGAAGATATACCAATATGCTTATGTCTGTGTGTGGAGAGTTTATGGGTGGCTTTGACTTTCTCCTTTTAGATTTTCCGGGCTCATTTGTCAACTCCCACACCAGCCATGGCCTAACAACAAAAACCAAAAAGGAAAAAACCTAATAACCATGAAAATGTAGACTCTTTTGAATAAATGAAAAACATACAAATGATAATTTTGAAAGGCAAATCAGAGAAAACCTGGGACATTTAACTTCAGCTTGTAAAAGTTTCATCATATTTATTTATTGAGCAACTCCCATTGGGGGATGTTTATGACCATTCTGCTGTGTGTGCTGTCTACGCTGATATTCCCCTCCGATATTACATAAGTAAATCAGACGGAGTCTATGTCCCATCCTTCCAGCAATCCATGCTTGTTATTGCCTCATTTCAATTGGGAGGCGCTCATGTAAGACGTGTCCATTATTTACATTCTAACCTGAAATTGCAACTTAACCCGAAATAATAAATTCTGCATGGGGGATTCCAAAGGCATTAGAGCAGGGCTTGAATGGTGACAAGGCACGGATTTATTATATAGGGGAGCCCTTTCTAGTGCTTCTCAAAGTCAACAATTGTTCAAGTGCAACATTTAGCCACAATCAAGACCTAGATGGGCACTTTTGTGTCTGCTGTCTCTTCCTAGTAACGCATTATAGGAGCTATTAACCCTTTTACAGCTGAGTTAAGAAGAGTACATTTACTACAGGCCCAGGATACAAAGGGGAAGAGTAAGATTCTAACTCAGGTCTTTGAACTGTGAATTTTGCTCAGTTATTAAGGTGAGAAGCATCCACTCTGACCACATTTAAAACTAGGGCCGTCTTAAAGAATTAAAAATACAAGGGCATTTGCTTTGAGTCCATAGGCTGCTGTGGTCTCTGATACCCCAAAGACTAGTGCATTGATGATAACACACACTGTGTGCCTGGCACTGTAGGAAAACCATCATGTGTTAATTCACCTATCCTAACCATAGTAAGTGCTCAAAATATGAGTATTGAACAACATGCTATAGGATGTATTATATCATCTGTCAACTTAAAAAGTAAATTGGCCAGTTGTTTTAACCACAAAATGACTTTATTCAGGAATAACCAAAAGAATTGCAAACCACAATATAGAGTCTATGACGGACCAAAGGCAAATCCAGAGAACAAAGTGTAGGGGCTTGCTTTTATAGAGAAAAGGGAGAGTTGGGGCTGTAATAAACAAAAAGTCCATTGGAGGAAACTGGGAGTCTGAAGTGTAGAGGCTTCTCATTGGCTGGGATGTTGCCAGTGGGGAGAGAAATCTTCTTTCCTTCTGCTGGGTAGTAAAGCAGAAAACACTTTCCTGTTAGAGATACAAGCCGTAGGTGTTTTCCTGTTTGGAGTAAATGAGGATGTATGATAGAGTGTGAGAGCTCCCATTATAGGTCTTCCCAACTCTAATTTAGTTGAGGTTTCTTTTATTAATTTCACATATCCTACCTTATAAAATGAGGAAACTGAGGCATAGAACAGATTAAGTAACTTAGTCAATGATATACAGCAAATAAGTGATGAATGTGGGATTCATAGCCAAGCAGTCAGTTTGAGAGTGCACACTTGTAAAATGTGGCAAAGGAAGCAATTACACAGAGATTGCCAGACTGGGCCATATGTGAGTATCGTTGGGAAAGCTTGTTACTGCTGTTGGTTTTGGGATCTGCCACAGAGGTTCTGATTCAATGGATCTAGAGTTGAGTGTGATAATCTGTATGTTAACAAGTGCCTTCAAGTGGTTAGGAAGCGGCCAGTCTGTAGGACTAATATTTGAAATCAAGAGCGCTGACTTGGGACTCAGACAGATGTGGGTTTGAGTCCTGGCCACTTGTGATGGACAAATTGCATAAACTTTCTAACTTCAGATTTCTCATCTGTAAAATGGTGATACTAGCAAATTATAGAGAGTATGAGGAGTCAATCAAAAAATATATTGCTTAGCACAATGCCTTATAAGTAGTAGTTACTCAATAAATGAATTATCATAGAAACAGCTGTAATCTGTGTTTATTAAAATTATTTTATTGTTATTAATGAAAAATTATTACTCAATGCTAATTATTAGCAATAAAATATTGCTAATTTATTATATTAACTTATCATTATTGTTTATTTTCACCATTATGAAGACCAGCTATTGATCCCAAGTCATCAGCAGAACAGGATTCCTATAATAGCGACCTGACCAAGCTTAGCTCCCAGAAAACATCCCAGAAGGCTCAGGCTGCAGCAGAAATAACAGGAGGCCACCGCTTGTTTACTTACAGCCCAGGTAGCAGGCAGCCAGCGCAGCCTCAGCATTATCAATATGGATTTTGAAATCACCCACGGCTAATAGCCCAAATTAATAGCCTGGGGGTGACTCCAGAACAATTGAGAAAGAAAATCCATAACTCCACTGAAGACGCCAGCGGCTGTTCAGGGAGAGAGGTCTATATTAATTAACAGCTGTGAACACTAAAAACTGGTGCGTTCAGGAAAGAGAGAGAGGCAGTTAAAATTAACCAAACACAGGAATCCCATAAGGCTCTTCAGGTTAGGAAGCAGAGGGAGCTGCCCCGGGAGATGCTGGGCTGGAGGCCACCCTGACGCATGTGGGCACTGCCCCTGGGGAGTCAGATACATTTTCCTACCTGTCCGGCATCTCGTTGCTCACAGCAGCCTCTAGGGCAAGCCTGTCCTTCTAGCATCAGCTATAAACTTAGGAACATTCAGATTTGGGATGTGTGTAAAACTCTGTGGTCTTTTTTTTCCTGCAACAAAATCATTCAACTCCAGTGGTCTCCTTTCTTGAGGTCCTTCCTGGATACTTTGCAAGGCAAGACACTCAATGTGAAGAAGATTCTGCCGGTAAAGAAGGCTGAGAATGTTAAATAGATGGTCATTATCCTTCAGCAGCCTCTCAAGTTCTTTGCACATAGAAGGATTGGTGCCTAAGAACACTTACAATCTTGGGAGGAGAAAAGCTGGGGTGTCCAGAGCACACAGCAATCAAAGCAGTTATACTAAAGGAGTGTGGTTCAAAACCAGGTGCCTTGGGTCTGAGACCTGCTTTGTCATCTCCTCTTTGAATTAATTTAGGTAATTTACTTAACCTTCCTGCATTTCCCATTTGTGAAATGAGACGAATACCACCTATTTTGCAGAGATATGTAAGATTTCGTAAACTAATATATATTACATATGTTGTATGTTACTCACATTTTAATTATATTTCTTTCTAAGTACATTTCCCCGATGTGGTCTTATTCAGTCGTGTAGCTTTAAATACATCAATAAGCGAAAGACTACAAATTTTTATATCTAGCCAGGACCCTCTCCTGAACCACAGACTATATATAAACTTGTCTACTCAACATCTCCTTTTTGATATCTAATAGGCATCTCAAACTTAACACATCCAACACTGAGCTCTCACATTTCATTCCCCATCACAGTTGATGGCTCAGATCAAAAATCTTGGAATCATCTTTTTTCTCCTACTCCTCACAGCCAGTCCATCAGCAAATCCTATTGGCTCTATATATATACTGGCTCAACGTATATCCGGAACTGACTCTTTACACCTCCATCACCACCACTGTGGGCCAAGCCGCCATCATTTCTCACGTGGATCATCACCATCATGTCTTAACTCGATACCTTGTTTCTATTTTTACTCCCTCCCAGCCTGGTTTACTTTCATCCCAGCACAGAGAGAGCCTGTTAAAATGTCAGATAAGGTGACCACTCTGTTCCAAACCTTCTGGTGGTTTCCCATCTTAGAGTTAAAGGCAAAGTCCTTGCTTTGACCCACAAAGCCTTGTATGATTTCCTGCTCCCCCTGCCGTCACCTCTCTGGCCCCTCCTCTCCTCTCCCACCTGTTCCCTCTGCTCCAGTCACACTGGTCTCCTTACTCTTCCTTGCACATAATAAGCAAGCTTCTGCCTCAGGGCTTTGCACTTGCTAGAATGTTTCCTGGAACTTTCTTCCCTCAGGGAAGCGTGTAGCTTAGCCCTTTGCTGCTTTGAGGTTTCTGCTCAAATATATCAGAGATAGGCCTTCTCTGACCCCCTATTAAAACAGCACCTTAACTTGTTCCTCTGCATCAACTTTTGCACTTACCCAGCTACTTTTCTCCATAGGATTTATCACTATTAGACATATTATATATTTAATAATCATGTCACCTCCCAGTTAGAATATAAGATCCAAACTCTTCAGAGAGCGTTTTCTGTTTTGCTCCCTACTGTAATCCCCAACGTCCAGAACAGGGTCTGGTACCTAGTAGAAAGGCAATAAATATATATATTTTAGATCAATGAATGCACGAATGAATGATTATTACCAGTTTAATCTATGAAGACTTTAAGGAAGTTATTATGGGTCCAGAAGCATTGATGATGTACATCTTTTGTATTTGTTTTGTGTGTTTGCTTGTTTTATGTTTATTCTCACTTGTTTACCTAGTCACATGGGGGGAAAGGCAAAATGAAGGCATAGAGTACAAGGCTCCTTGTCAGTGTTTGAGGGAGCCTTGTCACGACCCTTGGGAAGAAAGCTGTATCACACTCATCCAGGGTAAGAGGAAAGATCAGCAATTTCTGGGCCAGGGCAGTGCCTGGGGAGTACTGGAGAATCTGGCTGTACCACTCACCAGGGGACTTGCTCTGGACCCAGAAGACGCTCTGAGCAGTGCCACACATTGCTCCTTTACAGATGCCCTCGTTCCTCCCAAAGTGAATTGGTGAAGAGAGGCTCCACCTCACGCCTGGGCCAGCTGTGCGCACAGACAGAGTGGGTCTTTAACCCCTGTGAGCAGAGACGCTGTCAGGTAAAGCTGAGGCTTTAGGGCTTGGGGACATTATCATTTATAAAGCAAAGAGTTTTGCATTAAGAAGCAGAAGGAGTTCTAGTATAGATTGTGCAATTACTACCCTCTAAGACCTTTAGGAAAATTTCTAGACTCTCTAGCTTTGGTCTTCCTAACTGTTTAAAAGGGCAGCCTGGACTGACTGAAACTGGTGCCCCAGGCTGGTGAACAGATGTGGCCTGGAAGTCACCTAGATTTGTGTTAAATCTTGTTTCTGAAAATGAAGCTGTATCATCTTGGGCAAGTTACCTAACTCTCTAGAACCTGATCCTTTATCTGTCAAAGGGAGGTGACAATAGATTTTAAGGTTAGTTGTAAGAGTAAATGGAGCTAATACATGTGATGGGCTTAGATTTAGATCAATCACATATAAATGCTCAATATGTTTACTATTGATATAATCATCTCCATTAAAAAGATCCCCAAATTCCCTGATCTGTGAACTGGCTCCCAGAATTTTCTTGTGAGACATAATTTAGACTTATAACTCCATCTAATGACCTTTTTTTTGAAATTGTGGCCTATAGATAGATAAATTGATGGTAGATTGATAGATAAATGATAGATGGGGTTATAAATATAAATTATGTCTCACCAGAAAAATTTAAAATATAAGTGTATATATATATGCACATATATACACACATGCATATATATACACATAAATATATATATATACACATATTAAGGATACACATCTGTCTCGTTAACAGTGCCACTTAGATGCCTCAATAGAACCTTAAATGAATATATCCAAAACTATGTCCTTTCTAGAAAGGGAGTTGTGTGTGGTGATTAAGAGCCTGGGCTCTGAGAGCTTAAATAACTTGCCCAGTGTCACACAGCTAGCCACGCAGACTTTAATTTCCATATCTGTAAAATGAGGTAACAATAACATGCAGGGCTGGCTACATGATTTGTGGAACTTAGTGCAAAATAATATGCAAGGTCCCTTGTTCAAAAAGCAGGATAAAGCCGTTAAAGCTACTAAGAGATAAAGCTTTTTCCTTTCTTCTGCTGTCTTTCTCTTCAATTGCCATGGTGTTTTTTTTGTTTTTTTCCTTTTTACTTTTGCTACTTAATGTCATGCTCCCTCATATGGAAATACTCATACAGACTCCTACAGGTGCCCAGGGTCCCACCCTGTGATGAAAGGTGGCTGGGGATCAGTCAGCTGCCAGATGAAAGCACCATGCCCCAGGCCATCTCCCCTTCTGTGGGCCTGTGGCCCTACCCTATGGCTGATGGTGACCTCCAAGGGTTTTCATCCTCTATGCCAGGATGTGCTTGGTACCCAGATCCGGGTAGGTGTGATGCTTGTTCCTGACCTGTCACCCACCAAACACACTGTGGTGCTGCCCGCCCCCGGCAGTGGGCAGGGAGGGCTGCCCCCACATGCCTGAGCTCCATCACTTGGAGGGAAGGACCCTACTGGGGGCAAAGAATGATGGTAGAATGCAGGCCTTTCCAAGCCAACATGACTCGGTCATTCCCTGGTGGGGAAAGTGTCAGGGCACAGGGCAAAGATGGAGATGGGGAGACCTAGGGGGCCTAGGGGGTGTCAGGGGGTTGGGAGCAGGTAGTGGAGATCCCATGCCAGCAAGACAGAAAAGCCAGGGGAGGCAGGACTCTGTGAGCTAATGCTCCAAGCCCCCGTGCATGATCCATTATCCCATCGAACTCTACTTAGAAAATATAGTGAGTGATCAAATTATTAGGAATTTTAACATAGATACAACAGATCCTTACCCTCTAGTGCAGGGCCCTTCTGAGTGCTAGGCTCTTTTGACTGAGCCGAGCATGGGGCCCTTTGTAGCATGCCCATGAGACTGGCCCTGAATCCCTGCCACATAGAGTGGAGGCAAAGGTTAAGAGAGTCAATATATGTAAAGTGCATTGCCTGTCATATAATAGGTTCTCCATACAAACTCATCACTGAGGTTATCTTCAAATTGCTCATAAACCTACTCTTCTACCAGTGTACCGTTCCCCAAACAGGGCATCCTTTTAAAGTGCAAATCCAATCATGTTATTCCTCTGTTTAAAATGTTTAAGTTGCCTCTCTTTGCTCTGAAAATAAAGTTCAAACTCTTCCTGAGTTTGGGATTCTCAGAATCCCTAGCACAATCTTCCTGAGGCCCACCTGAGCCCCCTCATCTCATATCCCCTTCTCCTCCCCCACTGATCACTCTGAGGATCAGGCTTCTCTCCCTCCTAGGTCCTTGGCCACATTAAGAGAAAGGAGGATTTCCGGGCAGAGGAAACAGCCTGTGCAAAGCCTTACTCATTTTTAGGTTTGAAAATATCACTTCCCCAGGGAGGTTTTCTTTGAGCTTTCTGACTAGCTAAGACAATCCCTATCCTGTGATGTGCTCTCATTATATCCTTGGTATTTTTCATTTATAGAACTTCTTACAATTCTAAATGTAGTAAGCTATTTAAAGATTATTCACTTAATGTGTCTTCTTCTAAATAAACTGTAAGCATCGTGCAGGCATGTTCCATATCTGTCTTGTTCACTGCTATAGTTTAGTGCCTAGTTGAGGGCCAGACACATGGTAAATTCTCAATAAATATCTGTTGAATTACTTGTGTCCAGTGTCTAGCTAAGATGGATAGGTTGACGCCACATCACTTGCGATTATTGTTTGGTAAATAATGCTTTTTAATACAGGTGAATCCTGGTTAGGTTTGTTTTGATTCTTGCTTGCTCTCCTGGGCCTTTTGATCTCACATCTTTTGGTATGAAAACCTTTTCTTCAGATATTTCCCAGTATCCTTTTCCTCCCTTCCCATGTATTATTGCTCCTCAGCAGAAGATATGTATATGTTTCTTCTCCCTGGTCTTTGCTTCTCGATTTCTTCCCCCATCATTTGTCCAGTCGCTGAGTTTCCTTACTTATTCAGTTGATAGTATCTTTAGATCACCATTTTCTGTAATTTTCCTATAAACTGTCTCATATCATTTCAAGGTAGAAGGGGTCCAGTGATGCAGCATGCAGAAAAATCTCTGCAGAATAAAATGGTTTTTTAAATATAGAAATATATCAGTTTATTTAAATAACCTTGTCACATAAGCAGTGCTGAGTTTACCTGTGAATTTCAGCTGTCTGTATCACACAGTTTAATAAATCAAAACAGATGCAGAAAACAGAGTCCAGTGTATGTAGCCACTGAGTTTCAGGAGCGTTTTGAGACGGCCCCTAATATATTTGTCATTGTCTACAGCCTAATAAGATTGTGCTTCCTTTTCACCTTTCATTTTATCACTGTCTATAATAAAGGGATGCATTAATTTAATCCATAAATACAGATATGATGCTTTTATCCTATGGCTATGAATGGTGCTTTAAAATAAAGAATCAAAATGATAAACCAGTGTAGTAATTTACCATAATTACAGCAACGAAATATTACTTTGAATTAGTCTAGGCAGTAATACACGGCTCAAGAACTTCTAGAGAAATCCACGATGTGGAAGAGAACAAAGGGAGGGGAAGTGAGCTATGAGGCCATGCAAGGTTTTAGCCATTAATCCAGACAGTTGGGAAAAATAAATGCAAGCTGGAGGACTCGGGAAAGATCTGCCCTGGGAGGAGATGCCCTTGTTTTTTCTGGATAGCCCGCCAAGTTTAGGAGACTCGCCATAGTTTAATTAAAGTCTGCAGCTGGTGTGAAAGCAAAGGAGAAAAAGAAATTAGGGCAGCACAAAATCTAATGAAAGTCTAGGATCTCATTTTAAACTTTTCTATTATGAAAGAAATATGACTTGTCAGATGTGCCCCCATTCACCGTGACAAAGCCCTCAGGGAAGGAATGTTCTGGACTACGATGAGAAGATCTGTAGTCAGGTCTCTTTGGACTTGATTGCCACTACCTTTTCCAGTAAAAACTCGTCAAAATCTTTTGTTTGTGTTTTTAAAAAACAGTTGGTGATAGAGGGCAGCACAAATTGAACAGCTTCGAGTTTAACTACAGGGAAGTCCATTGAAACTTTGAGGCAAAGAACCAACCTTTGTAATCCTAGCTGGATTCACATTCAGGCTTTACCATCTGTATTAGTCAGGGTCTCCAGAGAAACAGAACCAATAGGTTATATCCTATTGTGGGGGCTGGCAAGTCCAAAATCCACAGGGCAAGCCAGCATCCTGGAAATTCAGGTAAGAGTAGATATAGCAGTCTTGAGTCCAAAGTCCACCTGGTGGGCCAGGCAGGCAGGCTGAGTTTCCATGTTGTAGTCTTGAGGCTGAATACCTTCTTCAGGAGACTTTGCTCTTTGCTCTTTGCTCAGTCTTTGCTCTTAAGGCCTTCAAATGATTGGATGAGGCCCACTCACATTATGGAGAGTAATCTGCTTTACTGAAAGTCTATTTTTTCTGACAGATGTTAATCACATCTAAAAAATACCTTCAGCAATATCTAGTCTGGTGTTTGACCAGATGGGCAAAAAAAATGGGCACTATGGCCTAGCCAATTTGACACATAAAATTAACTACCAAACAACTAATATTAAGAATAGTATAATAGTTAATATTTATATGACACTTCATATTTTGCCGAGCACAATGAACTCATTAAATTCTCACAACAGCCCTAAGAGATAGGTAATATTATTTTCATTTTATGGATGAGGAACTTAAGATATAGGAAAGTTAAATAACTTTTCAATTTCACGAATAGTAAAAGACAGAGCTGGGGGCCGGCCCCCTGGCTTAGCGGTTAAGTGCGCACGCTCCACTACTGGTGGCCCGGGTTCGGATCCCGGGAGCGCACCGACGCACCGCTTCTCTGGCCATGCTGAGGCCACGTCCCACATACAGCAACTAGCAGGATGTGCAACTATGACATACAACTATCTACTGGGGCTTTGGGGAAAAAAAGGAGGAGGATTGGCAATAGATGTTAGCTCAGAGCCGGTCTTCCTCAGCAAAAAGAGGAAGAGGATTAGCACGGATGTTAGCTCAGGGCTGATCTTCCTCACAAAAAAAAAAAAAAAAAAAAGACAGAGCTGGGATTTGAGCTCATGTAGCCTAACTCCAGAATTTGGGTTCTTAAGCACCACGATATGATGAATTTGGATAAGTTAATTAACTTCTCTGAACCTTTGTTCCTTTATGGGAAAATATATATCACAGCAAATAACGAATGGTTTGAGGGGAGGATTAAATAAGAAAATACACATAAAGATCCTAGCATAATACTTAATAGATTATAGGTGCTCGATAAAATTTATCTCTCTTCCTTGACCTTAAAATTGCTTGCATTTATATTGTGTCTTATGTTTAGAAATCCCTTTACTCCAGAAAGCCTCTCTAAAACATTGAAGTCTTAGTGATATTAAATATGATTATTTTTGTAATTATTTGCTTAATATTAATTTCTCCTGATAATCTCTAAGATTCATTTGGGCTAGACCCCGTGTTATTCCATGCTATTCTTCAGCACTAAACTCAACCCTTGGTGTATAGTAAGGTCTTCAATTCATGAAATAAATCAGCAAATAGATTTAGAAATTAATGACTTTTATTGTCAGTTCACAGGTAAGAAACTGAGGCATAGAACGATTAAGTGACTTGCCCAGGTGTATGCAACTTATGGGCAAGTCTAGACTAGTGTATCCAGGTCTCCAGAATTCTATTGTTTGTTTGTTTGTTTCCAGAACGCAATGTTGGTTGTAAGCAGAGGCATATGCCATCTTGAGGTTCATTATCTCCCTGCCCAGTTGGAGTCTGAGAAACTTTAAATAAAATTCAAAGGTTGAGTGATACTGACCTCCGTGCCTGGGTTCCACAGATGGATCCTGGTAAGTATCTGAGAGTTCTTGACCTCAAGAGCCTTCATTTGGATTGGGCTTCTGATCAGGTAGATGTATAGCTCTGGAGCTCAGTAATTAAGGGTTCAGTGATTCATGCAAAGTGATTCCACATTTAGACATACGTAACTTGCACTTTAAGAGGAAAAGAAAAAAATCCACACCTTTATCCGACTTTCATTCCTCCTGCCCTCTCACTTTCCTGGAAACTGATGAGAAGTACTTCTGTAATTTAAACCTAATGACAATTAAAGTGCAAAGTCATTATCTACTTCTGTTGAATTGTGTTCTGTTTTATGGACTAATTGGAGGAATGACACATTGCTATAAAAATTCGTGTGATGGTCCCTAACCAGCCCTGCCTCCTCCTGCCTAGGATTTGCTGTCTTTGCTGTAGGCGACAGATCTTGGACTTGGAGACATAACATGGGACCAGTTCTGGCTTGGCGGCTTATACATTGAGTGACCTCAGGCAAATGCCTGAGCCTCTCTCTGCCTCACTTTCCTCACAAATAAAATGTGGGTAATAATTTCTACCTTCACTCCTTCATGGATAAGTGAGATTTCTAAGAGGTGATTTATGTAAGAGTTATTTGAACAAGACAATAAAACATAAATAAAAAACAAGAACAAGTACAAACATAACCTATCATTATTATTACTACAGATTTTTTGAAAGAAAAATACACCCTACTTGGTGTTGAGTTTCCTTTACAGTATAAATTCAATGTCTATATTTTAAATACAAGACAGGCAACTTTTAAATAGATGAGCAACTCACAATCGTCCAGGCATTACCATCTTTTGGTCATTCTGACTTCTCTCTGAAAACCAAAGTTCCAATCAGTCACCCTCTACCTCCTGATCTTCTATAGATTCTTGATTCCTATTATGTATAATTTCTTTCCCATTTTTACAGCCAACACCTCAATTTAAAATCTTATTGCTTTCTAAGAGGTCTTTCTATTTCTGCGCTCTCCTAGACTGATTATAATGGCTTTCCACTGCCTAGAGAAAATTCCAAATCCCCTAGCTCTCTACAATTTGGAACTATCAGGACATGACTGCCTTATATTTTCAGTTTCCATAAAGAAATCCTCTGTCCCCAAAATATGCTGGTCTTACTATTTCCTCAAAGCTTCAATGTAGTTTATTAGAGTACTTCACAAATTCCTTCCTTTCTCACCCTACAAACCATCCATCTCAGGGTATTATTCATGTCATGAAAACGTCAGTGTCATCATTTCTCTCCCTCTCCTGAAAACTTCTGAGAAACCACGCTGTCCTTAGACCAATATCTCTGAGATTGATTTTTGAGATCCTTCATAGTGATCTTAGCTTATGCACTCCACCCCACACTTCTTCCCCAAACAAGCTATTCTTATCACACTCGAACACCCTCTTGCTTTCCAGTACTGCTCCTTGATTGTTCTCTTTTCCTGGTTCAATTTCTCTTCCTGCCCCTTCTCTATTTATCTAAATTCCAGCGGTCTTTATGAAAACAGCTCATGTAAAATCTCCCCACAAAGCTTTCTCTGTTGCTGTCTGTTTTCCTCCACTGACCTCCAAGAACACAGAGGAGGTAGCATGGTGTAGGAGAGGCAATAAGACATTCTAGAAATGGAATTGCATTTGGAGTCACACAGACCTGGGCTTGGAAGCCCAGTTTGGTGTTTAGAATTGGTGAGTCCTTGGGAAAATCACATAACTCCTTGAGCTTCCTTTTCCTTATCTGTGAATAGGAATATTAATTATTCGAATGAGGAAATTTATATAAAACGTCTGCCACATAATAGTGATTCAATAGATGGTAGCTGCTATCATTATGAGTACTGCCTCTATTGCTCATTTGGCATCTGCCACGTGCCACCTTGTGTTATTATTGAACTACTTTATGGGTTTATGTCTGTCTCCTCTAAAAGTGGCTTTCCTGGACATGCTGTGTATGACATTTATTTTGAATGTCCCAGAGTGGCAAACACAGTCATGGTATCTTCCCATTTATTAGAAAACTAAGAAGCTCATCCCTTGAACAAATCATTTCAGCAGTATGCCTTGTTACTTTAAGTACGTACAGTTAACTGTATATTACCAACACTTATAAAGTGTTGCTAAATAGAAATTCTTCTAGATTAGTTTGGCATGTTCATTGAGAATCACTCTACAGTCCTACTCTGTTGCCTTGATGCCATCACTTGAAACTTAGAGAGGGACTCAGACCATCTTTTGGGGTGATGACAGACCATTGAGTTCCCTTACCTAACCACACTGAAACAGAATATTTCATAATTTATATATGTATTGAGCACATTGGGGGAGTTATAATCACTCTGCAGTCTGAGAGTTCTCAACATGGGGGAAGCTGAGCAGCTTTGAGCCACAGTCTTTACCTCTGCAACCCTCAATTTAATTTTTTAAATATAAATCATCATAGTTCTCCCTCATAGAGCTTGTAAAAAAAAAGCTCTTAGCCCATTGTCTGGTATGTAGTAGTTGCCTAATAGCTGTAGCCATTATTATCCTTGTTAGACCAGAGGACGTGATGATTATGCTCCAAAGAAGATGACTCTCCTATACCAGCTAGATCTTTCTTATTTAAAGACTAGTCTTTGGACCAGCAGCTTGAGAATCCTCTGAGAGCTTATTAGAAATGCAGAGTCTCGGGCTCCCTGACTAAACAACTGAATGCAAATATGCATTTTGACAAAGAATGCCTAGGGTATTAGAAGGCACATTAAAGTTTGGGAAGCACTGGTCTAGATCATATTCTGAATCAGTAGGTCTAGGAAGGGGCCCAGGATTCTGCATTTCTGACAAGTTCCCAGGCAGTACCTGTGCTGTTAACACAGACTGCACTATGAGTAGCCGGTTTGGATCACTGGTCCCAAACTTGGCTGCGCATTGGGATCAACTTGGGAAGGGCTTTCAGAAAATATGGGTGACTAGTTTCCACTCTCAGAGATTTCATTGGAATGGGGGGCAGCCTTAGCAGAACTTCTAAAATTCACTAGTTTATTCTAATATGCAGAAAAGTTTGAGAACCACTGCTGTGGATTAATTTGGTTGAAAACATTTTTTCATACATAAATCAAAAGTAGCATTTCAACCAAGATGTTGTATGAATCATAATTTAAAAAAAAATCCATCATTGAAATTTTACTAGAGATATTTTGACAGAAAAAAATGTAAACATATGTATGCACCAACACAAAGATATGTATATCAATTTAAACCATTTTAACTCTTGACTTGGTCTTGCATAACAGTAACAAAACAAAATTGAAAGCCTGTGAAAGATATTGTTCCAAGATAGAATTAGGGCACAGATTGAAGTTGAAGTAGTTTAGAAGGAAGCTTGGCTGGGCACTTGAAAACATTAGGGAATCTGCACACGGAGCTTCTGCATTGCCATATTTTCGCTTGTCAGTACATCAGAATTAAGGTTGAGCCAGATAAATTGTTAACAATGTCAAATTTGATTGTTGCAATATGTTCTAAATCACGGCTGCCACGGGTAGATCTTGCTGACTTTTGCATCTTCCTCCCCAAATCTCAAAAGAATAATAGATAGACATATTCTTTTCAAAGTGTAAAGGAGGAATTTACTTAGAAACAAGTGATACTTCGGTGGATGGGCTCATATGAAAATATTCCATCTACTGGTAAGACCTGTGAAAAATCCTATTGGGAGTTTCGTCATTAAAAAAGATTGTAGTATCTCATCAGGATGGGTATTTTTCCAGTTTCAAGCAAAAGCAATATATTTTCAATAAGAACTGTTAGAAGATCATCATTGCTCTAAAAAATTCAGTGGTCGACAATATTCTAGATATGCCCTTCATATTAAGGAAAGCCTGAACTTAAAAATAAATCCCAAAATTTTGTTTATTCACACTAACTAATAACATATGAGAAGGCAACTTTGAATATGCCTGGTGTGCTTTCACATTTGAAAAACAGAACTGATACTCAACTCTACAGGGGAAAAAAATTACAAAATAAATCATACTCATTCATTCAAAAACATCTCTTGAATGGCTGTTATGTGCTAGACATTTTTAAAAGACCTTAAAATAACCCTCCCTTCAGCAATTAATCTTAAATTCTTTTATGCAAAATAATTTCATTGATGGCAAAAGATAATATTAATAATGATGAACATTTGTTGAGAACTAAAATGTTCCAGGCACTGTGCTTGGTCCTTTATGACCATCATCTCTTTAATGGTTATGGAAACCCTGTGTGGATGGAACTAGTTTATCCAAGCTTCAGGATGAGGCAACTAAGACATAGGGAGATTAAGCAACTAGAGAAACAATAAGCAGTGGGGCTAGCATTTGAAATCTGACAATCTGAATCCAAACTCAGCTTCTTAATCATGATGGAAGAAGCAAATGTATCTTAACTGTGTTGGGCGTGTTGTTCAAGCTAACACACTCCTCAACCAAGTCGTGCTATATTTATTGTAAGAGAAGACTAATTCTTGTTCACATGGAGAATTGTCTCCACTCAGTCTAGGAAGCATCCATGGACAAAAGAAATCCCTAGAGTCAGTGCCCCCTAGCAAAGCACATCCTGAACATGCTAATAGTTGAACAAGTTTTGTTTATTACTCCTTGCAGCCGGAGAGAACATACACCATGGGATCTGGGGGATGTCTCAGTAAGATAGCGTTAAAAAGAAACTTAAAAGGATTTTGTTGGGCGATTTTTTAAAAAGTTTAAGGAAGCAAGGATTTACTCTGAATCAAATGCTTTTAGGAAGTGCAGGCAATTCTGTGATCTGGTATCTCAATTAATTTAATCTCGGGGGAAGCAAACTGGAGAAGGATAAAGCTGTAATTGGTAAAGAAGCAGCTGTCACTCATATAGGCTGGGAAGGGGGTTGTTTGACATTTTGTAGGTTGCACTGTGAACCTTGTCTGTGTTTACACAAAATCATGAAGTGGCCTTATTTTGTCTCACTTTATCTTGGTTTCAGAGTGACTTTGTCTGATGTTGGTGTTTTGTAAGATGGTTTATATCCAACAGGAGAATAACATAGCCCACCTGTGAGCATCAGGCCAGCTTCCTAGCTGTGTCAGACCAGTTCTGGGTTGTCAGGGGCTGTGTTTTTTTTGTTTTGTTTTTTTCTCAATAGTCTACCGAGAAAGATAAGATCTCCATTCCTAGTCCCTGGTAACTTTAGGGTAGCAATCTGAAATAGAACACATTGTGTGTCTAATTCTGTGCCTGGGGGAGAAGACAGAAGCATCAGAGGGCTTGTATGTGTTTGTGTGTGTGTGTGTGTGCGCGTGTGTATAAGATGCTTGTGTACGTAACTGCGTGACACAGAGAGAGAAAGGGGATTAGAGAGAGAGAGAGAATCTTAATCTCCAAATGCAAGCGTAGACCAGAGAGGGCTTATTATTTTAAGAAGGATTGAGAGTTGTGAACTATAGTGGTTGATGAATGATTCTTAGGTCAAGTAGAAAAGACTTGAAATGAGAATAAATCTTTGGAAAAAGAATTAAGATTTACCGCTTGAATTCTTTTTTCATAAGTTTGATTCTTCAAAAAACATTGCTTCCATCCTCATAATGAGGAACTTGTTTATTCCTTTCTCTCACAAACCATTTGCCCAAGCAGTCAACAAGTTCTGTAGCATCTACCACCACTTTAACTCGTAAGGATTTAATTACAAAACAGTTCAAACTTACAAAAATGCACAGGAATAGTGTGACCAACACAAATGTCTCTTTTTTTCTAGTCCCCCGTCTAAATGTCTTAGCCTTCAGGATATGAAGATGTCTATAGTTTTTCCCCCTTTTTAAAAAGTTTTCTTTTTCTAAAAATCATTTATGAAAGTATCAAATTAAGAACCAAATAGTACTCTAAAGCTTCCGCAAAAGCATTTTCTCTTCACCTTCCCCTCCTCTACTTTTTCCCTGAATACCTTGCTCCTCAGAGTCAATTATTATTAATAATATATATACATATACATATTTCTCTTTCTATATATCTATATCACCTATCTATCTATCTATTATCTATCTATCCATCCTATCCATCTATATAAAATTTGGTTTACTTCCATATTTCTAACTAATATGACACTATTAGCAATTGCTGATTTGTACTTCTGAGCATTCCCTCTTCACTTTATAGTATGATAAATAAGAATTTAGCACTCAACACTCTGTCTCAGCCGTCTCCCACACCTCCCCTCCCCACTTCTCTTCCTTCCATTTACACAATATAATTGTAATCCTTTTGGTTAAAAACATATTTACTTGTTACATTGTATGACTACATAGGTATTATTCAATAGTAGGATACTGTGATTACATTTTCTTTCTGGTATCACTTGTATATTGCAGTTAATGATTGCCTTCATATAAACATTTGCTTAGTTTTCAAAATATAATCATTTTTCCCAAACTTTACAAAAGAAGTGTAGAATTCTTTGGAATACCTTTTTCTACAGCCATTGAGCTAATATATATATATATTTTTTCCTTTGAAACAATCCCCCATCCTGGGACCCTCCATCCTCCACTTCTACTCTGGACTGGTCGCATTCTGAAATGCACATCTAACCTCTTGGAATTTTTCTTCACTCTTCCTAATGGTGAGCCAACATTTCCTGGATGAAGTGCCTTTGTCTGTCTTAGTCTATTCCCTCATTTTGGAGAGGCACAACTTCTAGCGATTTTCTGAGAATGATGCATAAGAGACAATCTTGAGACCTTGCATTTCTGAAGATATAATGTGCTACCCTCACGCTTGATTGATAATTTGGCCAGGTATGGCACCATATCTCAGAAATAAATTTCCCAGTAGAGTTTTGAAAGCATTACTTCATTTTCATTCAGTTTCTAGTATTGCTATTGAAAAGTTCTACGCCATTCTAATACCTGTTCTTTTGGGTGTGACCTTGTTTGTTTGTTTGTTTTCTAGGGTATTTTAGGAGATTATTTTTATAGCTCATGTTCTAAAATTTATATTAGAGACCAGGCACTAAATAGGTGACTGGAAGATCTGGCATATGAGTGGAAATTGTTGAGTGATTGGTTAGAGTCCTGGCAATTGCACTATGGGAATTCCAAATGGCTGTATCTTTGAGTCTTCTTCTCTTAAGTGTTCTTTTTTGGAAAGAGGGAAAAACAAGCTTTATATTCAGCCACTTGCGGGCCCAGAGTTTGATGTGGGTAGTGATTGTTAGATAGGGGAGTCAGTGCCAGCATTCTTGGAAAGAAAAACAAGTTGTGGGTGGTGGCTGGGGTACTTCAATTTAACCTTCTTTTTTTTTTTTTTTTACCACATCATCTTTCTCCCACTGAGCACCATGCTTAATGCCCCCTAGAATGGGGCTTCTCTGGATTATATTCCTTACAGAATAAACCTCTTGCCGGGGTGGAGAAAGCAGAATTGCCTCACTGGGTGGCACAGGGAATAGCCAGGGTATTGACTTTTCTACCAACATCCCCCCTATACATTTCTTCTAGTGCTTCACTGTTTCCTTCTGTGGTATTGGTGCCCCAGAGTTCTGGAATTCGAAGTTCTAATTGTAATCCCGAATTCTAGAACACTTGCACCCTACTAGCTTCCCCCTACACAAGCATTTGGAATTCGGCTTTCTTAGCCAAACTAATCATTTCTTCTGCTTCCCATATTCCAAAAACATCTTGAAATCGCTTTTCTTGGTCTGTTCCTTTTACGTTTATATTTTATTTTCTTAGATTTTAATGGGGTTTTGCAGGGTTACGAAGATTAATGCATACATGTAATTGGCAATAATTGGACGTCTTTAAACTTCTCTTATTTCTGAATTGTCAATTGTTACCTAATTAGCCAGCCACATGTACATTGCCCTTATAGATGTTAATTATATCACATATAACAGGATATATCTTAAGCCAGTAGAGAGAAAGAATACTCTGCCCACTACCAATAAAATTCATCTGATCACGGTGCATGCAAATTCACTACTGATGATTTTGTTTTTTTACCTTAGAAGCTTTTCTAATAATAGTCTAGTAACTTCCTTAAATTCTTTGTGGAATATGTGGTAGGGTATATATAAATGACTGAATAAATGAATGCCTGTTGTTTATTAACATAATGCAGCAACAAGAAAAAAAATTTCCTAGTCAAATACAGTGTGGTCTTTGGGCATCTGTTTGAGCAATAAAATGTTTTGACTCCATGGGTTTTGTGGAGTCTGTACCACCAGAATGTCAAGGTAGCTTTGAAAGCTGACCAGAATGAATGATCCGCTGGTGTTTTGCACATTTAGTGCAACGCAATTATCATACAGTTTTTATAAGCACGAGGCTGGATTTCAGACTTGTGGGCATTGCCGAGTTTTCACAGTGATGTGCAGGAAAATGAGGAAAAGAATGAAAAATTCCCATTTCCTTAGCCAAAATTCATCCTGCTCTGATCGGGCACAGTAGCTCTGGACTTCTCCAATATTGATAGCCCTCTTTATACAAGCAACTTCTGCGAGCTGTCTCATTAATGCGCTGAATGGATAGTGGTGTTTAACTGATGCCATTTTCCAGGTCTCCCTTATCAACGTGTAACAATCTATCACGGAAGTCACTTTCATTCCTAGGCATTTCTCACTGCAGAATGTTTCTTCTGGAAACCAAAGCTGCCCTTCCACTTCTCTTTATCTTCACTCTTTCCATCTCTCAGAGAGGAGGTATGCCTGTCCTCTCTCTCTCCCCATCTCTCTGAATTAACACCCTCTGGGCTCATCTTTACACTGCTTATGATGTGTTTGACAACCATTGATGCCTTGCTAGGCTTCAGCTCATGGGGTAAGCAATGTAAAGCATGAGCTTTCCTGACAGATTAGAAGGTGCTTTGTAACAAGGGGAAAATCAAATCAAATGCTTGTCGTAGGGAATTCCAAGCTATGTTGGAAGGCAGAAGCGGCATGAGAGAAAAGCCATAACCGGGAGAAGGTAAAAATGCAGTCTAATAAATAAGATGCAAGCACCTGAAAAATAGCATCAATTGGTGAAACAATTGAGACACTGCTCAAAGGCTCTTTAAGGATGAGCTCTGTTTCTTGGTAACCCACTGAATTTTAACATGAATGCTATGCAAATTTAGAAAGTACAAAATAGAGAAACGGTTAACAGAACCACAATATCAACAATCAAAGGAAGTTTATGTAGCCATTAAAAATGTCGGCTATGAAGAAATTGTTATAGTATGAAAAATGCATATTAGGTTATGATAAGTGGGAGAGTGATATAAAATTACAAAAGCAGTATGAGTACAGCTAAGTAAAACTTTCACATTGAGAAGAGGATAAATCTATAGACACAAATTAAATCTAGTGTAGTTAAGTGGTAGAACTTCATATATATTTTCTTTGTAAAATTTTCCATATTTTCCACATTTTCTTTAAAGTATGTCATCTTAATTCTTTTTCAAAAAAAAAAAAAAAGCCATGTCTATTTTTCACAAGGAAGAAGTCTAAGCAAGCTTCAGGCCCTAGAGGAAAAGATTCAAACTACAAAAGTGTGAGGAAATACAAGTAAGTGTATGAATTAGCTATCCAGGGTCTTCAGTCTAATGAAAATGGAACCAAAGAAAGAGCCAAGATTAAATACAAGGGGAAAGACACAGCAGAAGTTTATAGGAACAAAGTTAGAAAAGCTCATGGAGTAAGTTAGAGGCAGTTTGTAAAAACACTTTAAAAACTGAGGAGAAAAACCCCTTTAAATGTCAGGAATGTATGATCATTTTAAAAGATCATTTTCCTTTAGTTTTTATTTTCATTTTAAAAGTTCATAAATGCTCCAGAAATATGGAAGAACCATGAAATATATTGAGAAGGGTCTAGAAACCGATTTGGAGTAGGAAAATGTATGGATAATATATTCATTTCTTAAGTAAGAATTAATTAAACTATGATACATGAACTTGTTAGAGTATACACCCATAAAAATGATAAATATCAAAATTATAAAAGCATGAAAAATGCCTACAAATGATGTAAATAAAAAAGCCACATAACTGTATGTAAACATTGATTACAACAATGTGAAATTTTATGTGTGTATAGAGAGATGTAAATAGTTATGCTAAGGGTGATGCATCTTTATAAATATTTTTCTATACAACTGTTTAATATTTAACACAGTTTTATTTTGTAAGAAAGATTACTGATATAGGCCAGATGCATGCAAACACTGTGGCTCAAATTATTTGAAAACTAGAATGGTAAAGGAATCCAAAGATGGCATTCTGGGGCATTTGGGATTCATTTGAGGGCTCAGGTAGGGAGCACAGGCCTCAGATAGGAGCAAATGACTTGAAGAAATTTGCTTTGTTAGAAGGGCTGGGAAAGAGGGCAAGGAACTTGTGTACATCAAGGGTCTTTGAAATACCAGGCTATCCTGGACATCTGGCATGTATCATGTAGTTGAATTCATTGGCCATAACTAGCTTCTCTATGCCTACGTCAAACACTTTTCAATGTTCTTTCAATGCTGCTGGGTGTTGTCCTCCCAACTTAAGAAACGCTCATTTAACATTCACTTAAAATGTCAATGACTTCCCAAGGCCCTTAGAATGAAAATCATACTTCACACTGCCAGCCTACAGGTTCCCACCAGATAATGGTTCTTATGGCCCTTCTGACTCATTTGATGTCTCTGTTCCCCCTGGTTCACTCTCACTCAAGGTTTTCTCTTGATTCAGGGCCTTGCTGTTTCCTCTACAGGTTTTACTTCATCTGGCTCTTTATGGCTAGCTCTTTACCCTTTTACTTTCTGTTCAAATGTCATCTCTTAAGAAGGGTTTTTTCCATTACCCTCCCTAAAGTGTGCTTACCACCATGCTTACTCCCTTTACAATGCTTGCCATGAACAGTACTTACTTAATTTATGTGCTTATTCATTTATTTATTTACTGTTAGCTTCTATTTCATAAGACTTTAACTTCGATAGGGATAGAGATGTTATCTGTTGTTGCTAACCATTTTATCTGCAGTGCCTAGCATAGCCCCTAGCATATAGTAGGTGTTCAATGAATATTTTTGGAATTAGTGACTTCCTGACTGATTGATAGATTAAGTGAAAGAAATATCCTCCCCCTTTCCTTGAGTCCCTTAAAATTTTTGTTAGAGACTATTATGCCTGGAAGTACCACAGCTTTTTGAAACCATAAAAAATGACACCTCTTTTGTTTGTAAGTTATTTAAATTTGCTCTGGATATCTGAAGGACAGTCTAAGATAGGATGACAAGTCTAGATCACTCAGATATGTGTTCAAAGCCTTAGCCAGCTGTATGACTTTGAGTTAGTTACTAAAATATCATCTGGTTTCATTTACCAGTATATAATACCTTATCAGTAAGTACAAGGCATTATAATAAATTTTATTATTATATGATCGATATTATTCTTGTTATTACAGCTTCCATTTTAAAATGATTTCACGTGATGGTTGACATAGTCTATATGGGTTTGCTTTTATTCATATAATTACTTGTTGTGGATTACAGTCAAATATTTTATAAAAACAGTATCAAATCCACTATCAAACTATGAAACTTTAAACTCCATTTAAGGAGATTTCATTACGTGAATACTCAAAGAGACTCTTGGTATATTTTCCCGTAATACAGTATCCAGTAACAACATTGTACAACAGTAGGAAATGAGAAACATAGAAAAATAAGTCAAGACAACCCAATCTGGAATGAACTCGAGTGTTTGTAACTCAGTAAACAAGAAATCCCACAAACTTCATGATAACACAATAAGATTTAATTGGCAAGTAGGTCCTAACTTCTGCAGCCCATTCCCAAACAGAAAAGTCAAATGTTCTTCTCTTATAATGGAGTGGGGGAGGGGAACTTGGAAGGTAGACTGAGGCCTGCTCATTTCAGTTATCCTTGCAATATCACATCTTATATGATTGAGTTTTTTGGATACCACTTATGGATGTATGGCAGGATGTTACAGTACTAATGAGAAAGGATTCCCTTTACCTCCCTCAAATGCATGTCACAGGTGAAGCAAAAACCAAGATCCACCTTAAACCCATGCCCTTCTAAGAGAACTTCTGAAGAAATGGTGACTGAGCATCATTTTTGGTGCAGTTGTTTGTGGCTTTTTCGTCTGATCTTCTTAAGAAGTGACAACTCTTTTAGCTTTGGAATGGCCATTTGAAGTTGATTGCAACTGGTTTATGTTAAGGTAGCATGACATCAGGACAGGCTAGATTACCCTGTGATAACAAGCAATCCCCCAAATTCAGTGGTTTTAAACAACAAAGTTTCTTTCTCACTCACATGGCACAGAGGGTTAGCTGGGCGCTCTGCTACTGCATTGTCATTGTCATCAATTTGAAGTGTAGGCTGACAGGGCAGTTGTCACGGGAGAGGGAAGAAAGAGAACATAATGAATCATGCACTGGCTCTTAACCTTTTCCACATAGGAGTATCTCCCATCAGTTTCCTTATAGCTCATTGGCCAAGGCAAGTGACAATCAAACCTGACTCCAAGGTGGCAGGAAAGTAAAATCTTCTTTCAGGAAGAGGAACTAGATAATGGTAAATAGTGAGACAGTCTAGTAGGTAGTTAAGTGGAAGTTTGGAATCCTGACTCCTGGGTTTTATTTGTGAAACTACACACATGAATATATACATACATGGAGTGAGTGTGTGTGAATCTAAGTTTGGAAATAATTCACTCACATTACCATGGCGCAGTGGACCATTTTGGTGCTATATATTTTCTTCTTTTTGCATACCTATATTTAAAAAGTTTTCTACAATGAAACTTTATTGTTTCGAGTCTTTATAAAATTTATTTTGTTTTTGTTTGAAAACAACTGGTTAAATACTTGATCCCTAAGTCTGAGCTTTGCTTCAGTTATCCCGATAACAGAAACAGATGGGCCATGTGGTTGTCTGTGAAACCACTACCCAGAGGAATCAAATCAGCTTCTCACATGATCAGCCATCTTTGAAATGGAGGCCGTTCCTCACATAGGGCAAGCAGTACTCATCTGAGCTTGGTTTGAAGCAGATCTCTTAACACAGTTTAAGCAATGTGCTCCGGGGAGCTGCTGCTAACGGTTGCTCAGATTTCCATACTCTCGTAACACAGCAGAGCAACCAAACAAGTGTAACGAGGAGGAGTAAATAGGACAACTGCAAAGTGCTCTCTGGAGAAAGATGCTCACATAAGTGGAAAGCAGCCGCCACGTTATTCACTCTCATTGCAATCTTTAGATTGCAGTCTTGAGGTCTTTCCTGAACCGTGCTAAGTGGAATGAATTTTGGAAATGCAATTTACATTAACTACCTTTTACTTACCTGTTGATGACAAACAGGGCTCTTGACAAATTTCCTCCCATGCGGTGTGCTGCATGCTAATTGTCTGGCTAGGGTTAAAGCTCTCTAGTACAGAAAGTATGAGTTTCAGTTTATTACTGAAACTCAATTCTGGTTAATTTTCATAATGATATTTTATGATGATGCAGTTGGAGAGAAAGGCTCTGTGGCAGTTAGGGGATGTATAGGAAACACTACAGATACAAGATGTTCTAGCCTGCCACCTTATATCTATATAGCATATGGACAGTTTAACAGTTAAAAAAATGAATTAAAGCTGATGAGAATCAAAATGAGGCAAAATGAGGCAAAGGGAAAATCAGAGTGAAAATGTCAGATGGAGCCAATATCAGGTTGGTCCACCACATACATACCTTGAAGTTCTGTACTTTTGCTAGGCCATACTGTGGGCCGTAGGTATTTGGCATCAATTGGAAAAGGGAAATGCACCCATTCATAACACACAGGGAACAAAATATTACAAGAACAACAACAAAAGTATTTAGGAGTCAAATGTTTCCGACACAGAAAACACTAAGAAGTGGCCCTTATGGGTTATCTTAGACACCATGTTCATGTAGCAGTTATAAGTGTGAGCTCAGGAGCCAAGCTGCTTGGGTTTTGAATCCAAGCTCTGAAATTTACTTGCTGTGTTATCTTGGACAAGGCTGCTCGAACTCCTGCAGGCTCTTTTCCTCATCACTAACCGGGAACAACAGCACTCTCCTCATAGGATCGTTTTGAGGATTATCTTGGACAGTCTATGAAAAGAATTCAGCATTGTGCCTGTTCACAATAGTAGCTAAAATTTAGTGACTCTTTATTTTTAATGTGAGTAAAATTTTTCACAATAAATTCTCTACTAATCAAAATAACGTTTCACAGTGCATAGCTATACAGTGATAGAGAGTACGTAGAAGGATGTCAGTTCAGTAACTGTGGTTCTATAGAGTATCAGGAGGCTAGACAACACAACAAGGAATAGTAAGAGGGTTTTTGGGTGTAAAGTAGGAGTTCATTTGGGAGTAGCTGGCACAGCATTTCCCTGAGTATGTTACATCAGATATTGCATAAAAATGGTGCCTTACCAAACAGGTTTGGAAAATTCAAGGTTAATAACTTGAAGGGTTTTTCTTTACTTCATGAATTCTCAGAGGTTTTGGTATACTGCTGTGTATTCTCAATCTCCAGAGGGGGTATAATATGCAACATTTGCCGAACTTGGTTGACCAGAGAATGCTTTTTTCCCTGGACATCTTGTGGAATTTATGTCCCAAAGGACACAATTAGGAAACACTGATTGAGGGAGGTGACAGAACTGCACTTCCTCCAGGCGTTGGTCTTAAATATTGTTTCTATCAACTGAGTTTTGGGGTTTGAATTTAGAGTTTGAGCACAGCTAAAGCCCGACTCCAGTTAAATTTGTCATTTCTCAGCATAGTTGGAAGAAGGGATAGACATGCTACTGTAAATATTGAAAGGGCTGAGGAAGACATGTCATTGGCTAATCTATATCGTTTTAAACTAACAAATTGGTTTTGATAAGTTATGTAAATCACTTTTTTCTCCTGCGTTCTCTGGGAGTTTGGTGAGGTCTTGTGGAACTCAGAGATACCCTTACTTCTCCTGATGCTCCTTGCTACTGATACACGTCTATATAAGCTTACACCATCAATAAGTGCATATGCATGCTAATTCTAAAAAGTCCTACATTCTGAAGTATACAAAGGAAAAGGGAAAAAAGGAAAAGTTCCTTCTCTTTGGGACTTATAATTTCTCTGTCCGTTCCTTTAACTGAATGGGTGTATAAATATGTAGTTTAAAAAAAAATAGGCTTATATGGTATATATTTTTCTATACTTAACTTTTGTACCTTAAAATAGCTCCTGCGGATCCTTCTTTGTCTCTGTCTCTTTCTTTCTTGTGATTGTAGACAAAAAGAGGACCAGTGTAACTAGAAAATGTGGTTTCATAAGGGGAAGTTTGCACAGAGAGAGAAGAATTTGAGAGAAGTTGAGATTGAGGACTTTTTGGATCTTGTGGGAAATGAGAACCGCCAATAGTTCTTAGGCTGGCAAAAAGAATGAGGCAGGAGATTTTCAGGTCAGTTCTGGCAGTGAAGAACATGATGAAATAGCATTTGCTATGATGCATGTTCCTCTTTTTATGCACTGAGGGTCATGATTTAAAATAAATAAACACAGGTATAAATTATAAAATGAGATCCATCAAATCAAACTTTAAGTCTTTGTTTGTTTCTTGTTCGTGAGAATGCTCTCAATATTTTAAAACATTGGAAGGTTACAAACTTCCACGTTCTCTGAAAGTTAGTTAACATGTCCGTCTTCTCTACACAAGAGAGAGTTCAGTCCAAAGAATTTTCTGGGAAGCGTTTTACCTCTTTCTGGACCAATGAGTCCCCTGCGATGTACGGGATGTTTACAGACACCTGCTGAGTTCATGCTCTGGGGCAGTAATAAACTGAAATTTTGCCTGATTATTTCACCTGGTCCAAACATCAGGAGGTTTTTGTCCCCCCCGATGCTGTTTGTGGCCAATCACATTTTCTGCTTCTCCAGCATCTCTCTGTAACTCACTGCCTGTCAACCCTGATGAGCATTAGTGAAGGCAATGACTTGTGTGCTGCTTGTCATGTGCGAAGAGGTGCATGATACTCTACGGTTACTGCTAACTGGGGAAAGGGACAGCTTTTGTGCACACCAGCTAATTGGTGTCGAATCATATCACCTTGCATTGCAGAGACAGGCATAAACCAGAGCAGCAAAAGGTTGTGCCAGTCTCTGCCCCACCAGGGCCCAGCTGGTATTTCACAGTTGCCACAGTTTAGCATTTAAGACCCTCCGCCCCAACTTCAGAACCAAAACAAATCTTGCTTTAAATTGCCTTAATCTTCAGGTCAAATGAATGTCAGGGACTCAAATTAACTGAGCCTACATAATTACTGCAGATGACAAGATTGCCTTCCTCTTTCTGGTAGTCAACCCTAGGAGGAATTTTGCTGAATGTAGAACTTAGATTAAAGGTTAGTTATAGCAAGGGAACAGCTTTGCTCCCACTGAGTCCTTTCCACTGGCATTTTTTTGTTAGATGTCTTGATCCTTGCGCACTCAAGCTACTCAGTGCCTTAAACTTACAAGAAAAGAGGATGAACAATTTACTTTGTAATAACCTCTTTATTTCAGAGATTCCTTTACAGAGCCCTGTGACGTTTCCACTTAGAACTCTTAGAAAATGTGCCTTCTTATTGAAAACAAATGGAAAAAAGAAGAGAGACAAATAAGCGCCACTCAGATCCTTGGAGCACCATCCCGGGAGACTCTACTCCTGCTCCTTTCTGCAGGAGCACACTTCCTCCAGCTTCCTTAGCTCCTTCTCAGGCTGCATGTCTAAATTCAAAAGGACCCCTCACCATCTCTACCCTATTTCTTGTCCATCTCCTACCTTCCGCCATAGCATTCTGTTTTGTTACTTTAGAGCGTGTATCCCAATCTTTCATTATTTTTGTTCATTAATTGTTCTAACTGCGTATGATCTGTTTCCTCCACTAGAGTGCAGGCTTCCTAAGGGGGCAGGGATTTTGCCTCTATTGTTCACCACTGATGTATCAATGTCAAGCACATGGTAGGTGCTCAGTTAATATTTAAGTAAAGAGGAAGACAGGAGGAAAGGAAGGAAAAGGAAGAGGGAGGAAAGAAGGAAGGGAGAGAGAGAGGAAGGAAGGGAGGGAGAAGGAAAGAAGTAGGAGTGAAGAGAAATTAACATTAGCACATGCTTTAGTGCCTGGTGTATTAGTCAAGGCTCTCTAGAGAAACACAACCAATAGGATATATAGAGAAATATTTGTTGCTAGTGCTGTGAAGTCGATTCTGACTCCTAGCAACCCTATGTACAACAGAGTGGAACCCTGTCTGGTCTTTTTGTACCATCCTTTCACCTTCTAGAACTACTTCAGTCAATGCTCCACTGCTATTCATAGGGTTTTCATGGCCAATTTTTTCTGAAGTGGGTGGCCAGGTCCTACTTCCTAGTCTGTCTTTGTCTGGAAGCTCTGCTGAAACCTGTCCACCCTGGGTGCCCTGCTGGTATTTGAAATACTGGTGGCATAGCTTTCAGCATCACGGCAACATGCCCCACCACAACATGACAACTGACAAACAAATGGTGTGGTTCCCTGAAAGGGAAACGAACCCAGGCCCTGGTGTTGAGAGTGCTGAATCTTAACCACTAGACCACCAGAGCCGGCTTATATAAGAAATATACAAGAAGAACTTTATTATAGGAATTGGCTCACTTTATAGAGGCCAAGAAGTCCCACGATCTGCTGCGTGCGAGCCGGGGATCCAAGAAAGCCAGTAGTGTAATTCAGTCCAAGTCCAAAGGACTAAGAACCAGGGGAGCTGATGATGTAAATCTCAGTCCACATCTGAAGGTCCAAGAACCAGGGTGCCAATGTCCGAGAGCAGGAGAAGATGGACATCCCAGCTCAAGCAAAAACAGCAAATTTGCCCGTTCTCTGCCTTTTCCTTCTATTCAGGGATCGATGGATTAGATGATGCCCACCCACACTGGTGAGGGTGGATCTTCTTTACTTGGTCTCCTGATCCAAATGCTGATCTCTTCCGGAAACACCCTCACAGGCACACCCAGAAATAGTGTTTTACCACCTCTCCAGGCAGCCCCTAGCCTAGTCCAGTAGACACATCAAATTTAGCCATCACGTCTGGTGTTAATGGACTCTCAGGACGCCTCTACTTCCCTCTCTACTGTCATTGGCCTGAATATTCTGCCTTAATCCGTTTTTGTTTTTTGTGAGGAAGATCAGCCCTGAGCTAACATCTGCCAATCCTCCTCCTGTTTTTGCTGAGGAAGACTGGCCATGGGCTAACATCCATACCCATCTTCCTCCACTTTATATGGGATGCCGCCACAGCATGGCTTGACAAGCGGTGCGTCGGTGCACACCCGGGATCCGAACCGGCGAACCCCGGGCCGCCGCAGCAGAGCGCGCACACTTAACCGCTTGCGCCACGGGGCCAGCCCCCTGGTTTTGGGCTACAGAATCAGCTGTAACTGTTCACGCTGTTAAGCTTCTGAGTGGAAAACGGTTGAGCTTCCTTTTTATTGTTCATGCATTTGTCACACTTTATATACAACAATAAAAAAAAATCAGCTGTGAGACTCAGGGATGAAGCATTCAACTAGGGCAGTCTTGCAGCCTGTTGTGTGCGTGCTGGGGGGTGGAGAGGAGGGAAGAGGAAGAAACAGGCCTGCTTTTCCCAAGCAGCATATTCTAACTTTTGTTCTAATTTCACTGTTGACACACAGCTTGCTGTATGGCCTCCTGTGTCAGGTTGGCTGCCAGTTTTAAACACTAGTTTAATTAATTTAGTCAAAGATTTACAAGAAGGAAAATGAAAGAGAACTAAGCCAAGTGCTTAACTTTAATTCAAAATGAATTACCTGATTTCTTTTAAGGAAAAGCTCCTTAAGCTTCACAGAAGCATTAGCAGCTTTTTTCAAAGATACATCTTAATACATGCTTATTTCCACGTGACTTTCAGAAGATGCTGCTCCTTCGCCACGAACCTAAAAAGTTTCCAGGAGGACTTTCTGTTTTGTTTTGTTTTCTAACAGCTGTTGGGATAGGAATTAAGTGAATCTTGGAAATACTAAAACCCTCTCTCTGACAAAGTGTTACTTTGGGCACGATGCAACGTATTATGAATTCTGTGTTTGAGGTGCTAGAAAGCATTCAGATTAGAATTTATCATGGTCACCTAAAGGGTTGGTCTGAAAGGTACCAACCCAGATTACTCTGAGATGCTCTGGAGATACTTTCCTATCTGTGGCACGTAAGACTCACTTGAGGAACTTGTTAAAATGCAGATCACTGGGTCCTACCCCAGGGATTCCGATCTGGTATGTAAGGAAGGAAACTTAGGAATTTTTATTTTTCAATATGCTAGGTCACCATGATATGATGTAGCCTAGAAACACTGCTTTAGGGGATTAAAAAAAATAAAAACAACAGTATGATATAATTTCTATCGTGTATAAATGTAATAAGTGTATCACTGAACTTGCCTTCTAAACAGTCCCCAATCAGTCAACTTCTTCTCAACAAATGGATCTTGTCCTTCCGCTACACGAGACCCTTTAATGAGTCCCTGAATCTTTCAAGATCTCTTTCAAATGTCTTTGCTCAGCATTCAAGACTCTTCATGATCCAGGACAATGCTTTGTAAAGAGAGGTTGTTAAAAATGTAGATTACTGGACCCTCCGAGTCAGATTTCTGGCCAGGAATCTATCCCTTAGTAAATTCCCTAAGTGATTTTGATGTATATTAAAATTTGAGACCTTCTATTTGAGAGTTTCTCTGACCTATTCTCCACCACTGAGTGCATGCGTTCTCTGCAGCAACCACACCAACCTGCTTAAAATTCCCTCAACATCTCAGGCTGTTTCAAGCCTTTGGGGATGCCCCACTATGTCTCCCAACCAGGTAACACATCGTGTATCTCACAAACTTAGCTGAGGCCTCATATTCTCTAGGAAACCTCTCTTATCTCCCTAGTCTGAAACAAATGCATCTCTTCTGTGCCCTCATAACATCCTCAACTTGTCCTGCTCAATAGACATTGTCAATTTACTCAGAATTCTTTGAGATCTGGAATCATATCTCATTCAATATACTCTGTATCACTAGTGATCACACAGGGCTTGTATGCATATGCAAGTTGATCTAATGGCTGTTGAATGAATGAGCTAGAACAATAATGCAGAACAGTAGACAAATAGCTGTATATAGAAAGATGTAGTTTTATACATAAAATATGTATCAAAGTATTCTTGATTGGAAAAGTTTTTGTAGGATGGAGTTACTATGGGATTATTGCTCAGAGGTGGTGCATAAGAGCTTGGCCTTGACCAAAGAATATGGTGAGAAAAAAGGGACCAGTTGATATAATGAGGGGGGAAAGTTGAGAAGCCTAGCATGTGGGTATCCCATGAAGAGCTAAGCATGGTTAAAGTAGAGAGGTCAGAATGTGGATCAGAGAGTCAAAGGCCTGGAAGGAGATTTTATTTCAGCTGGGGGCTGAGGATGCTGGTTTGCCTTAAAGTTCTTAGTTTTAGCTCTGAGAACGTCATCTGAAGATTACCCTTGTCCATGCAGCCTTTGCTCACATGGTACTTCATGTGGCCTGTATGATTCTCTGCCCCCATGGACAGAAATCAGTGACAATGATTTATCACCTCATAAATCTTTCCCTTTCCTCTTGCCCACCTTGAGGTAACTCAGCTCCATGATTTACAGCCTCCTTTTTCTATAGAATGTCAAGGAAAGGTGTCAGACTATGAGGATTTCAATTTGTTTATTCTGTAAAGAAAGCAAATATCTTGATCTAGAAGAATGAGAGGGAGATTGAGAGAGAGAAGGATAGGAGAGACAGGGATAAAAACAAGGAAAGAAAATTTTAACAGACTCTTGGCATTATTTATTTCAAGCACGTTTATTTCTTAAAGAAAATTGAATTAGAGGTGGATGTCTCATATTCATTTTTTCTTCAGAAAACTGAAACTTTGAGATGAGAAGTTTTGAGATGAAAAGAAGAGATTTTGAAGAAAGAGAAATGTATATTAAAGACAGTAAAATGAGTTAACAGGTAAATCCACAATTTAAAAGTTGATTGCTTCATATTTTTCTAGTTGCTTTTGTAAACCGCTAGTGCCATTCTGCATATTGGACTATGAGCTGACTTGAACTTTTTGGTCTTTTCTGCCAGCCCTTCGGGTTCCTTCATATCATTGTTCCTGTCTTGTCGGCAAGAACTCTTTACCAAGATCTCTCAATCAGAGCTCTCAGATCCAGGATTAAAACCATCTATAGATCATACCATTTCAGATGGCACTGATTTTTGGACCTAACCATGGCCTTAGTTTTAGATGATGTCTAGTGAGATTGAGATTTTCATGGGTCAAAAATACTGAATTTTATAATTTTAGAATAAAAATATGAGAAAAATATGAGATATCAACTATCAAGCAAATTATCCTTGAAATTCTGCAGTGTTTGAAGACCAGCTGGCTTGTAAAACAGACTTACAGTAAATAATTGGTTAATGAGATTCTTTCTCCAGCCTTCCACATCTTGGTTCCATTCTGCTATCATCCCTCTATTCATCTAGGTCAGAAACCTGGAAATCAATTGAGGCATTCTCCCAGCCTATCCTATTAGTCACTCAGTTTTATCCCTTCGAACTCTTCAATATGTCTTTAATTCAAGTCCCCTCTCTACTGCTGCCCCTCTTCCCTTTACCCCTTCACTGAGCTCAGTGCTGCTGCCTTTTGACAGTTCTGCCTCCCTCCTTTCCCCCACCTACAAGTCTCTGTTCCTAGACTTATATTTACTAATATACAAATATGGTTATGTTATAGCTTTTAATGGTTCCCTATAACATGCCACTTTTAGGGTCTTGAATTTTAGTCTTGAGGATCTAGTCTTTGTCTACATACCCAGTCTCACATCTCTCTCTACTCCCTCTCATGCTCCTTCTTCTTCATTCCCAGAACCGCTTACAGATCCTAGACTGTCAGGATCTCGTGTCTGCAATATTTTCAATGTGCTCTTACAATTATTTGCAACATGCACATCAGTCTTTTTCATCTAGCCGACCTCTAAGAATTATACAAAATTAAGCTCCTCCAGAAATCCTTTAGGTAACACTTCCTCTGGTTTGCCTTCATCTGTACTCCAAGATAACCCTGAGCATAAGGATTCTCAGTAATTATCACACCAAATTAAAATTGTTTTGTTGTCCGCTTCCTCCGCCAGCTGCAACTTCTTTAAAGGCACATCTTTCAGTTCTGTATGCCCAGTGTCTAATATAATGACTTATTCATATGTAGTGTGTTACCTAGGATCCTTTCTTTAGGAATCATATAGGCCCCATTTTATGTGATTCTGATGTGTGTGATCTTGGATCCTTTAAATCTAGTGATGGGCACAAGACCAAACTAGGTTAATCATAAGCCTCTCTAAGACTGTTCTGAGAGACTTTGGGAAAGATCTTCTCTTCTTCTGGAGTCTAAAGCTCTAAAGACATCCAACATGAACATCTTATGATTATTTTCCCCTTCTGAATGGATAAAACCATCTTTAATAAGACATTAAAGAGGACAACACTACAAAAGAAGCAGAGCCTGTGATCACAAGGAGTGATGGAAAAGGGAGAGAGAGAGAAGAAAAGATCATTTGAACCTTCTCTCCAAGACCCTGGATGCAGCCATACATGAGATTATTCCATACACCTATACTTTTCAGTTTTATGAGCAAATAAATACTTGAAATATTGTCAGCTGAAAACAAAAGAAATGTGGTGATAAATTAATGTTATTGAATAGAGGAATAGAAAAACATCTTTCATAAGGTGAAGGAAGGGGAAAGACAGGGAGAGTAAAGAAGGATGAAGGAATCAGAAGACTTATGGCAGTCAATTGAGATAGAATACTTACTCTAATAGCTTCTAATACAGGAATAAATATGGCAAATACACAGAAGGAAAAGGCAGGTATGAAGTCATAGATTATGGACTGGGGATTAACTGTTGAAGAGACCCAGGACAACCTGAGTGGCATGAGCTTTCAGGCATAGATACACTGCATATAGACTAAGTCAATGATTCATTTGAAAGGGGGAAAACTAGGATTTAACATCATAAAATGCATTTTGTTAATTTATCTTCTAGTTCCATTTCTAGCACATACCTAACTTAGGGTTAAATTTTCAGTGTCTCTCTAGAAGTGTATCTGACAGATATATATTCAGAGTTGCACTTTCAGTCAAAGAACAAAATGATGAAACCCACCGGGGATGGGTTGAGAATGCAGTGAGCCTGACCCAGTCCCATTTGTCATGGTGAGTGAAATGCTGTAAAGAGGGCACAGACATTATACTCAGAAGCTAACTTCAGCTTTTGACCCCCTGTGACTGCAAACAGCCAAAGAAAGGCCATGACCAGAATGAAAGGGGACATCAGCAGACATGGGAGCTGTGTCCCATGTCTGCCCTCCACGTGACAATTCGGGGAATTCATGTCCATTTCCTGACTCTGTCGGCTTATACTTTGCATACACAGAGGATAGGAAAACACTTTTCCCCCTCTAATAAGGCTGATGACAGATAATGAAAGCGAATCATTTCTAGGCAGATACCTACTCTGTGTGTGGAGGTCAGTTTCTGTCTTAAGACCAGGATATGAAATATGCTTACAAATCACATGGGGGTGCTGATTCTTACCGTGATTTATTTGTTTAAAGAGCTAGTTACAAGAATAGCAGAAATAAATATCTTTTCTACTAAGAACTAAACATGCAAGGAGAGAGAACAAAACAGATATAGTTTCAGAGGTAAATAGCCAATTAAATCACTTTTTGAGATCATAAAGTATTAACCACTCCATCATCAGTTTTAAAAATATAGTAGGGAATATAAACATTCATTTATCTAAAAAGAAAATAATAAATATATTTTTTCTAACATATGATCAGTTGAGGAAGAAGACAGAAAACAGGATTGAGTTGAGAAAGAAGAGGGTTCTGAAACAGAGAAACAATCTTGAAGTTTGTCAAAGTTTTAAGTGACAGAGGTAAGATGATATCCAACGTCTAATATTGGTCTAATATTGACTTTCCTGGGGGGAAAAAAGCAAGCAAAGAGTAACAGCTACTCCTTCAAACAACAAAGTAAAAATAAAAGAAATTTTAGCATACAAAGTGAACAAGTATTGTCCAAATTTATTTTAAACATATTTTAACTTTTCCTTGAATTTAAAATGTCCATAAATATTTACTTATTTTTTTCACAAGTTCAAAAGAGAAAAACAAAACATTTTCCCATTCTCTAAAGTTTTCTAAAGTGTGCACAGCTGTGGAAGATAAAGTTCTCTTTTCATTGAGCAGCCATCTCATCGTGTAGCATTTTTAGGATCTTAGTACCAAAGACTTGTTTCGTTATTAGCATCCATGGGCATAAATGGTTTCATGCAATTGGTCATTGTCCAAATGATAGAATTTTAAGAGTTACAATGTTTATATTTGGCTAGTAAAGTGAAGGCAGTGGTGGTGGTGTGGTGTGATGTTGGAAGTCTACTGTTATCTAAGCAGTACCAACCCAGATCTTTTCAAATTCTTTCTATAGTGAAATACAAACCACATTGGTTTGCAGCTAATTCTTCATAAAAATCTCTGTATTTGGCAGAAGTTTGGAGAACTCTATGCCATCTTCCTTCATGGAAATCAGGTTAGGAAATTCACTCCTAAGCTTAGGGGAAAAATTCTTGGAGATTTGATTTAGGAGATCCCAGTGCTTGGAAGCCCATGGCTGTCTCAGCAATGGCTTGCCTTTAGTTAAGCTTCACTTTTCCTGGGAAGTGGCTGTGCCTCTGAATGAGACCTTAGACAAAGTCTTTTCAAAATAACACAGCATCCATATCATTCCTCATACATTGATCCTCTTCTATCTGCCACCAAAGTAACACAAAGTCTGAACCTCATCCATCTCATCCTATTATCTGTTACTCCCCTGTATGAAGATTTGTTTCTACTCACTGTCTTCATCAACATGTCAAAGTCACCTCTAACCTTCCTACCATTTTCTGCCCTGGAACATTCTTCCATCTCTCTGCCTATCCAATTCCTATACCTATAATATAATCCTCCATTTACAACTTCTCAAGCTGCCTAAATCATGGTGACTGTTATCTCACATCGTTTAAGTGTCCCTACATTCATCATTAGAAACTCAAGAGTAGGGGCCAAGGGGGCCGGCCCTGTGGTGCAATCGGTTAAGTGCACAAGGTCTGCTGCGGCAGCCCGGGATTCGCCTATTCAGATCCCGGGCGTGCACCTACGCACTGCTTGTAGAAAGCCATGCTGTGGCGGCGTCCCATATAAAGTAGAGGAAGACGAGCATGGATGTTAGTTCAGGGCCAATCTTCCTCAGCAAAAAGAGGAGGATTAGCATCAGATGTTAGCTCAGTGCTGATCTTCCTCACAAAAAAAAAAAAAAAAAGAGTATGGCCCAAGCCATGGAGATCTCCCGTGTTTCCCAAAGAGTATGTGTTAGGTAAATACTAAAACAATTAGGAAACATTTAAAGGCTTTTTGTGTATAGTATATGTGCGTGTGGGGTGTATAGGGGGAGCATAAACTCTCTCTGCCATTTAAGTCACTGCAACCTTTGAATAACAGCTAGAAGTATTACAGAGAACACTTGCCAGGAGTAAGAGCTGAATTATGTTACTTTGTTGGGTATAGTTATGAGGCAGAGGATAATCATTAGAAATCGCTGCAATGTGTAATTTTTGAATGTGCATACACAGAAGTATATGCTGTTTAGCACTGCAGGTAATTCGCATTGTGCCTTTGTTCCATTGGTATGTGTTCTTTGCTCTCTAGGAACCCTGGAGGACAAAAGGTTACCACTAATTTGCTAACATTATTGTGATTTATGTTGCAATACAGAGAGTGAGAACAACCTTCAGAGTATCAAAAAATTTTATCATTTATAAAGCAGATGTTTTAATAACAAGAGGTTGTCAAGTTTAAATGTCCAGAGCCATAACCTGAAGGCACTGCCTTACTGATGGCATATCTCTAATATGAACAGAGCCTCTCCCTTGCCACATAAATGGCCATTTACCATGTCCAAGGCTTCTTCTCAGTTCACCATCACTTCAACCCAATGAGGGGCTGAATGGCTGGGTTACCCTTCAAATGTCCCTTTTAGTCATTTTAAGATGTTATTGCCTGTATGAATAATCACAATAAATATGCCTTAATAATTAATTTGCATCCATTTAACATAAAATCATGCCATTAAAACTAAATTAAATGTCTAGCCCAGATCTTAATGGAGCTTATTACCCCCCAAATGCAAAATCCCCTTTCAATTAGCACTCTTCGCCACAATAATTGTAATAATAATTACACCAACCCACTTACATTTCTCTCTTATCATCCTGAACATGTCTCTCATCTTGGCACAGTAGGAAATCTTTGGGTTGGCAGGATATTAGTCAAGCATTTTGTAGTTTACACTAATTAATTCATGTCGGTCTCTTCACAATCTAATGAAACAAAATTAAACCTGTACTTTGTTCATTTGGTTCATATTTTCCAAATAAGACATCTAATGGAGACTTTGTGAAGGGCATGCCAACTCTACCTAGTTTGTCTCTTTGCAATTTCTCTAAGCTTTCCAATGGGAAAACTCTGAAAATCATGCCAATAGCAATGATAATGATTATATAACAAAAAAGGAAATGAGTTGCCATAGAGTGGCTGAAGATTTTTCAAGAGCGATTTCTAGCTATAAATTTATATCCAGGCAGCAGTTTCTCCCTAGAACTGACATTTAAGGAATGAAATTAAAGAGCTAAAATTGTTCGAGGCTTCCTTGCTTACATATCATAGGAAGGCTTAAATCTGTACTGCCAAAATAGTTTTGAAAATGCAATCATATCCAGCTAATTAAAAAAAAATTGGCTTTTGTTATGAGAATCTACAAAATTAATATCCATTTGGACATCATGAAGGTGAAATTTTCCATTTTTATTTGTTTATTTTTTATTTTCATTTTTATTTGGTTGAGTTTTCATTTTTATCTGGTTAAGGAAGAATGTCCCTGAATATGGCAGTAGTTAAGCTGGTTATAACTTCAGAGATTTACACATTAGGTCCTGCAAAATACAGTTGAAAGACAACTTAAAGAAGATTCATTTTTTTGTTCCTGGTTTATTTTCACCAAGAAAAAATGTATATATACTTTGGAAACTACTTTGTGTTATTGGTCAAGTCACTTTCTGGCTGTTTTTCTGATTTTTCTCCTGAAAAATGAGCATGTTGATCCATATGATCTCTCAAGACTAAAAATTCAAAATTCAAAATGATTCAAAATGAAGCCAAATAATAAGCAGCCAAACAATAAAGCAGCCAAAACTTTATTCAGAGGAAAATTCATAGTCATATAGTTTTAGGACTTGTTATTAAAAATAATAATAATAGCTAACACTTATATATCACTTATTATATAGTATGCACTGATACAAATATTTTAAAGACAGAAACTCCTTTAGAAAAGGAGACTATAGCTGCCTTCTTGCCTAAACCGGAAGCCCAAACCATGCCACAACAGTGAATCAAGAAGAAAGAAAGGTGAAGTGGCTGAGATAATGGGAAAATCCCCAGACCTCATCAAATCTTGCACATTTCAAAGCCTTGGTCCTAGAAAAGTATAAAAAATTATATATAAGACAGTGTCTGGCATCAAAAGGCTTTACAGTGTAGCAGGACTGGTGTGTAAACATTGACTATTTTCTAGCAATGAAGATGTGTAAGATTCATACTTTGTAGAGAGTTCAGAATATTACTTGGGTATTACCTATCACCTCCAGCCCAGCACAATTCTCTGAATTCTCTGTAATGAGTCCCCTATCTTAGTGTGATGACATTTCTCTCCTTCCATGACTGAAGTAGGAAACCTCAAAGTTATTTCTGCTTCCTCTCTTTCCCTAATCTCTCACATGCCATCAATCACCACGAGCTTTTGTTTGTAAAGAACCTTTACCTTTAAAAATCATTTTCATAACAACTTCTACCCTGTTTTGGTCTCAAAACTTCCTTATTATATAGGAGGTCAGTATTTCTATTGTCATTTAATTGCTGATAAAAAAATAAGGCTCTAAAATGTGAAGTCATTTGTCTCATATCACATGTGATAGTATCAGATCATAAACTTGAATCCAGGCTGCAAACTCCTCATGCATGCCCTGAACCGATTTTTATACCTTTCATTTATTCCATCTGCTAACCTAAAATTCCTAGTTTTCCCAGGACTCTGTTGAGAACTTCAGGGACTCTAAGCATAGGAAAGAGTATGGGGCCATGTGAAATTCAAAACAAAAATAAACCTAAACCATAAAATAGACTGAAAGAAAGCCAATGTAGACCTAAGCTTTCCCAGGCCAATTTTGATGGTTAAAAATCTTAAATATCATACTGTTTCCATTTTTTCCTTCATTTATTTGGTATTCCCGCTTTACTGGTGCTCTAAGTACAGCCTTAATCTTCCTATCAATTAACGTATTAATCATACCACTACATTTATATAGTCACCCTTTGGAGTTGGAGAGAGTGATTTTATATATACATATATATATACACACACACATATATATATATACACACACACACACACACACACACGATACATATATATGTATCATATATAAATACATAATTATTATTATATATACATATGTGTGTGTGTGTGTGTGTAAGAATAGCTTCCACACAGGTGTACTCCTCTCTCTGTCAGTTACTTTCTGTCTCTGTCTCTTTTACTGTGTCTTTCTCTTTGTATATCTCTCTCTCACACACATGCAAACACAAAAGCAGCATGCAATTAATCCAGTATCTTTTAACAAATTTTCAGATGGCAGTCTCAAAGCCACAGAATTACTGTATCATCACTTGTCATATATGTGAAGGAAGAGACAGAAATACCCAGAGAAAGAAGCCTTCTGCAGCTGAACTTTCCTAAACAGAAAAACTCCTTTCAGGGTTGGTCTAATTCAATATTTACTTTGCACACTCTAGAAGGCCTTTCTTTTCATTTAAAGATAGAAAAGGTTTGGAGATTCCAGTCTCAGTTGCTGCATCAACTAGTTGCTGTTAATTTCCAGAAGGAAGATAATAACTAGTTTCCACAAACCAGCAGCTCTCCACTGAATGCCTTGGGTGTCTAGAACTATGCTGAGTACTTTGATATATAGCTGAGATGGGCAAGGCTCTCTTACTCACTCGAAGGAATTACAGTCCAGTTAAGGAAATCAGATTTCAACAAAATGAAAATAACAGTAAAAAGCAATGAGAAATAAAAAATGGTAATCAAATGCCAAATTTTAATTATTTGAACTATTTTAGTTGTATGCGTTCAGAGAAAGAAAGACACCAAGGATTATAATAATCAAGGAAGCCTTCCAGAAGGGCTTTCGTAGAGGCAGCCATATTCACTGCTGTCCCTGTACAGTGCATTGCCATTGCAATCAACCAGACATTTTAAAGTGTCTATTTGTACAGGGTACTGTGCATACTGTATTTTATCATCATCACTGCAGAATCAGCATTACCTGGTCCCATAAAGAGAACACCAATAGAGGGAAAACTATACTATTACCCCAGGCCATCAAATAGGAACCTATAAAAACGTGGACTCTAGGCCAGGTGATGCTCCTTGAGCCCTCAGACTGGATGGTCTTCATGACACATAAAGGACCTCATGTATGGCCAGCAGGGGTGCATGCTTCCCTGGCAGAGAACCAACTTCTCAGCCACTGCTCACATCTCCATATATTTTCTGGTCCAGAATAAGTGAGGAAGACCAGCCTGGCTAAACCTCATAGAGTGGACTCAGTCTCCCACAGGGCCGCTGGCAGCCTGAGGCACTCAGTAGGCTCTGGAACAGGAGTCTAGGAAACCTACCATACAGAGACAATAAGTCAAGATTCTGTTCTGCCAATGGCACTGACTTTTTCTATCTATAAAACCATTTCAAGCATGGAAATAGGAAGTGGCATGGGCAATCCCACCATCTTCAAATAGATGTAAAGTTATTCCATAGAACCAAAGCAAAAGAGAGTAGGGGGTTGTGGTACTCGCCAAATCCTCCAGGACCTGGATTCCTAGCTGCCAAGTGGCTTTGGTTTTTACCGTGTTGTTAATCCAACTAGATGGACAGCTCATCACCTTCGAGCTTATTGGAAATACAGAAACTAAGATCCCACCCAACCTCTACTGAAACACAATACACATTTAACAAAATCCTTGAGGGATTTGTATGCATGCTAAGGTTTCAGAAGCCCTGTAATAATGAACATCTAAACCCATGTCTTCATGAACTTACTATCTAGTGGGGAATACAAACAAGAAAATGAACTATAAGAGTGGTCACAATATTTACCGAACAATGATTATCACATTCCTAAGTGTTAAGTTTGTGTTCATTGTGTTAACTCATTTAGTCCTCGTGATGAACTAATGGTATAGTACTATTAATCTCATTTTACAGGTGAAGAAACTGAGGCACAGCAATTTTAATTTAGCCAAAGTCACAGTTAGTAAGTGATGATGTTGAGATTTGAATTTAGGATTATTGGGCTCCAGAGCAAACCCCTTTATCACTACATTTTACTAATAATTTCTAAGAGTGGGGAGTCAGGCGTGTCTTTGAGAACACTGAAGGAAGAAATAACTCATAACTCAAGCTTTCCAGAAAAGTGAGGAGCAAGCTGAGACACAAGAATGAGGAGAAATTAATCGAGGCGGTGGTGTCCATTCGACAGGAGCTAGATCTTCCTTTTGCTCTGCTGACTCAGCTTGACCAGTTCCACAGTGTGTCCATGTCATTTTTTTCTTCCTTTTCTTTTTTTTTAACTGCTCATTTTATTTTTTAATTTAATTTTTTCAATTATTTTATTGAGGTCATAATGGTTTATAAATGTGCAATTTCAGGTGTACTTAGTTATATATCAGTTTCTTTAATAGACAGTGTTGTGCTCACCACCAATAGTCTAATTTTTATCCATCACCACATGTATGTGCCCCTTTACCCTTTTTGCCCATTCCCCAACCCCTTTACCCTCTGGTAATCACTAATCTTTTCTCTTTATCCATGTGTTTGTTTATCTTCCACATATGAGTGAAACCATATGGTGTTTGTCTGTGTCTGTCTGGCTTATTCTGCTTAACATAATATCCTCAAGGTACATCCATGTTGTTGCAAATGGGACGATTTTGTCTTTTTTATGGCTGAGTAGTATTCTGTTGTATATATACACCATATCTTTTTTATCCATTCATCAGTTGATGCACACTTGTGTTGTTTCCACATCTTGGCCATTGTGAATAATGCTGCAATGATCATAGGGGTGCATAAATCTCTTTGAATTGCTGATTTCGTGTTCTTTGGATAAATATTCATTAGTGGGATAGCTGGATAGTAAGTTACTTCTATTTTTTTTTTTTTTTGAGAAATCTCCATACTGTTTTCTGTAATGGCTGCACCAGTTTGCAATCCCACCAGCAGTATATGAGGGTTCCCTTTTCTCCACATCCTCTCCAACATTTGTTATTTTTCGTCTTAGTAATTATAGCCATTCTGACAGATGTAAGGTGATGTTTCATTGTAGTTTTGATTTACATTTCCCTAATAATTAGTGATGTTGAACATCTTTTCATGTGCCTATTGGCCATCTGTATATCTTCTTTGGAAAATTGTCTGTTCATATCCTCTGCCCATTTTTTGATTGGGTTGTTTCCTTTTTGTTGTTGAGCTAAAAGAGTTCTTTATATATTTTGGAAATTAACCTCTTCTCAGATACGTGATTCACAAATATTTTCTCCCACTTGGTGGATTGTCTTTTCCTTTTGTTGATGGTTTCCTTTGCCATCCAGGAGCTTTTTAGTCTGATGTAGTCTCATTTGTTTATTTTTTCTTTTGTTTCCCTTGCCTGAGTAGACACGGTATTCAAAAATGTGCTGCTAAGACCAATGTCAGAGAGTGTACTGCCTGTATTTTCTTCTAGGAGTTTTACAGTTTCAGGTCTTACATTCAAGTCTTTAATCCATTTTAAGTTAATTTTTGTTTTTGTTGTAAGATAGTGGTCTACTTTCATTCTTTTGCATGTGGCTGTCCAGTTTTCCCAACGCCATTTATTGAAGAGACTTTCCTTTCTCCATTGTATGTTCTTGGCTCTTTTGTCAAAGATGAGCTGTCCATAGACGTGTGGTTTTATTTCTGGGCTTTCAATTCTGTTCCATTGATCGGTGTGTCTGTTTTTTGTGCCAGTATCAAGCTGTTTTGATTACTATAGCTTTTAGTATATTTTGAAATCAGGGATTGTGATGCCTCCAGCTTTGTTCTTTTTTCTCAGGATTCCTTTGGCTATTTGGAGTCTTTTATTGTTCCATATAAATTTTGGGATTCTTTTTTCTATTTCCATGAAGGATCTCATTGGGATTCTAATTGGGACTGCATTGAATCTGTAGATTGCTTTAGGTAATATAGACATTTTAACTATGTTTATTCTTCCAATCAATGAGCATGGACTATCTTTCCATTTCTTTATCTTCTTCAGTTTCTTTCAATAATGTCTTATAGTTTTCAGTGTATAGGTCTTTCACCTCTTTGTTAGATATTTTATTCTTTTTGTTGTGATTGTAAATGGGATTATATTCCTGACTTCTCTTTCTACTAGTTTATTATTAGTGTATAGAATGCAACTGATTTTTTTTTTTTTTTTTTTTTTTTTTTTTGTGAGGAGATCAGCCCTGAGCTAACATCCGCCAATCGTCCTCTTTTTTTGCTGAGGAAGACGGCCCTGGGCTAACATCGGTGCCTATCTTCCTCCACTTTATATGGGACGCCGCCACAGCATGGCTTACCAAGCAGTACTTCGGTGCGCGCCCGGGATCCGAACCAGCGAACCCCGGGCCGCCGCAGCAGAGCGCGCGCACTTAACCGCTTGCGCCACCGGGCCGGCCCCGGTGCAACTGATTTTTGTAAGTTGATTTTGTACCCTGAAACTTGGCTGAAGTTGTTGATTATTTTTAATAGTTTTCTCATGGATTCTTTAGGATTTTCTATATATAGAATCATGTCATCTGCAAACAGCAAGAGTTTCACTTCTTCCTTTCTGATTTGGATTACCTTTGACTTCTTTTTCTTGCCTAATTGCTCTGGCCAAAACCTCCAGTACTATGATGAATAGGAGTGGCGAGGGTGGGCAACCTTGTCTTATTCCTGTTCTCAGAGGGATGGCTTTCAGTTTTTCACCATTAAGTATGATGTTGGCTGTGGGTTTGTCATATACGGCCTTTATTATGTTGAGGTACTTTCCTTCTATACCTATTTTATTGAGAGTTTTTATCATAAATGGGTGTTGGATCTTGTCAATTGCTTTCTCTGCATCCATTGAAATGATCATGTGATTCTTATTCCTCATTTTGTTAATGTGGTGTATCACACTGATCGATTTGCAGATGTTGAACCATCCCTGCGTCTCTGGTATAAATCCCACTTGATCATGTTGTATGATCCTTTTATTGTATTGCTGTAATCAGTTTGCCAATATTTTGTTGAGGATTTTTGCGTCTATGTTTATTAGTGATATTGACCTGTAATTTTTCTTCTTTGTGCTGTCCTTGCTTGGTTTTGGTATCAGGGTAATATTGGCCTCATAAAATGAGTTAGGAAGCATTCCATCTTCTTCAACTTTTTGGAATATTTTGAGAAGGACAAGTATTAAATCTTCTTTGAATGTTTGGTAAAATTCTCCAGAGAAGCCATCTGGTCCTGGACTTTTGTTTTTGGGAGATTTTTGACTACTATTTAAACCTCTTTGCTGGTCTATTCAGATTCTCTATTTCTTCAGATTCAGTTTTGGGAGGATGTATGAGTCTAAAAAGTTATCCATTTCTTCAAGGTTATCCAATTTGTGGGCATATAGTTTTTCATAAGATTTTCTTATAATCCTTTGTATTGCTATGGTATCCTTCATAATTTCTCCTCTTTCGTTTCCAATTTTATTTATTTGAGCCTTCTTTCTTTTTTTGTAGTGAGTCTAGCTAAGGGTTTGTCAATTTTATTTGTTTTCTCTAAGAACCAGCTGTTAGTTTCACTGATCATTTCTACTGATTTTTTAGTCTCTATTTCATTTATTCCTTCTCTAATTTTTATTATTTCTCTCATTCTGCTGACTTTGGGCTTTGTTTGTTCTTCTTTTTCTAGTTGTGTTAGGTGTAATTTAAGATTAGTTATTTGAGATTTTTTTTCTCGTTTGTTAATGTGGGCCTATATTGCTATAAACTTCTCTCTTAGAATTGCTTTTACTGTATCCCATAAGAGTTGGTATGTTGCACTTTCATGTTTATGTCTCCAGGTATTTTTTGATTTCTCCTTTGATTTCTTCATTGACCCAATGGTTGTTCAGTGGCATGTTGTTTAATCTCCAAATATTTGCGGCCTTCCCAGCTTTTTTGTTGTAGTTGATTTCTAGTTTTACAGCATTGTGGTCAGAAAAGTTTCTTGCTATGATTTCAATCTTCTTAAATTTATTGAGGCTTGCCTTGTTTTCCAATATATGGTCTATCTTTGAGAATGTTCCACGTGCACTTGAGAAGAATGTACATTCTGCTGTTTTTGGATGGAATGTTGTCTATATATATATATATATCTACTAAGTCCATCTAGTATACTGTTTCATTTAAAGCCACACTTTCCTTGTTGACTTTCTTTCTGGGTGATATATCCATTGAGGTAGGTGGGGTGTTGAGGTCCCCTACTGTTACTATTTTGCTGTCAATTTTTCCCTTTAGGTCTGTTAGTAGTTGCTTTATATACCTTGGTGCTCCTGTGTTAGGTGCATATATATTCATAATTTCCTCTTATTTCCTCTTAGTGGAATGTCCCTTTTATCATTATATAATGCCCCTCTTTTTCTCTCATTGCCTTTTTTACCTTGAAGTCTGCTTTGTTGGATATAAGTATGGCAACACCTGCTTTATTTTGCTTGCCATTAGCTTGGAGTATTGTCTTCCATCCTGTCACTCTGAGCCTGTGCTTTTCTTTAGAGCTGAGATGTGTTTCCTGGAGGTAGAATATTGTTGGGTCTTGTTTTTTTAAAAAAAAAATATATTTTTTTTTGATGAGAAAGGTTGGCCCTGAGCCAACATCCACACCAATCTTCCTCTATTTTGTATATAGGACTCCACCACAGCATGGCTTGATGAGTGGGGTGGGTCCAATCCCGGCATCCGAACCCATGAACCCAGGCCGCTGAAGCAGAGCACACGAACTTAACCACTATGCCACCGGGCTGTGCCCTGATCTTGTTTTTTAATCCATCCAGCTACTCTGTGTCTTTTGATTGGAGAATTCAATGCATTTACATTTAGAGAGGTTTATTGATATGTGAAGGCTTAATACTGCCATTTTATCTCTTGTTTTCCAGTTGTTCTATATTTCCACTTTTTCTCTTCCCTTTTATTTCTGATTACCATTTCAGTTTGGTGGTTTTCTGTGATAGTTTTCTCAGTTTTCTCTTTATTTATGACTTGTGGCTCTATTATGATACTTTGTTTAGTGCTTACCATGAGATTTGTATACAAGATCTCATAGATGGGATAGTCCACTTTCTGATTGACTCTTATCTCCATTAGCCTAAACAGGTTCCATCCCTTCCCTTTTCCCCTTCTGAGTTATTGTTGTCACAAATTCTTTTTTGTGTTGTGAGTCTGTGAGTAAATTCAAGTGTTCATAGTTATTTTTGATGCTGCCCTTCTCTTTATCCTTTATATTATAATTCAGTGTTTGCTAACCTGTTCTAATAGAGAGGGGTAATTTTCTGATTTTGTCTCTCTATTTCTCTCCTTGCTGAAAGCTTTGTAAACCTTTGCCTTTTTGTTTCAGGTAGGAGGGCTTCCTTCACCATTTCCTGTAAGGCAAGTGTAGTGGCGATGAACTCCCTCAGCTTTTGTTTATCTGGGAAAAGTTTTATTTCTCCATAATACCTGAAAGATAGTTTAGGATAGAGTATTCTTGGCTCAAAGTTTTTGTCTTTCAGTATTTTGAATATATCATTCCATTCTCTCCTAACCTGTAAGATTTCTGCTGAGAAATCTGCTGAAAGCCTGATAGGAGTTCATTTGTAGGTTATTTTCTTCTGTCTTGCTGCCCTTAATATTTTTTCTTTGTCATTGACTTTTGCAAGTTTTAATAGTATATGTCTTGCAGAAGGTCTTTTGTCATTGATGTAATTAGGAGTTCTATTGGTTTCATGTACTTGTAAGTGGAGTTCCTTCTCCAGGTTTGGGAAGTTATCTGCTATTATTTCTTTGAACAAGCTCTCTGCTCCTTTCTCTCTCTGTTCTCCCTCTGGAATAACTATAATCTTTACATTGTTTTTCCTAATTGAGTCAGATATTTCTCAAAGAATTTCTTCATTTTTTAAAAAATCTTACCTCTCTCTCCTCCTCTACCTGAATCATTTCTATATTTCTGTCTTCTAATTCACTAATTCTGTCCTCCATAACATTAGCTTTATTTTTTATGGTTTCTAGATTATTTTTTATCTCACTAATTGTGTTCTTCATATCCAGAATTTCTGTTTGGTCTTTTTATAGAGTTTCAATGTCTTTGGTGAAGTATTCCTTCTGCTCATTAATTTTATTCCTGAGCTCATTGAACTGTCTTTCTGAGTTTTCTTGTAACTCATTGAGTTTCTTTATAACAACTAGCTTGAATTCTCTGTCATTTAGATTGTAAATTTCTGTGACTTCAGGATTGGTTTCTGGAGACTTGTCATTTTCCTTCTGCTCTGAAGTGCTACTGTAGTTCTTTATGGTGTTTGATGAATTAATCTTTTGATGGCACATTCGTGGTAGTATTAGGTGACAGCTTCCACCTACCACTGCTTGGGTGGAGCAGGAGCTGTGTTTTCTGATCCCATCCTGTCTGTTGGAAGTTGTGTGGGTAGGGCTACCCTGAATTTGCATGTGTTGTCTTCAGCCACTCTGCAGGTTGCATGCAGGTGGGCAGGGCCTAGCTGCTGTGCACTAGGCAGGTGGGGTGCCTGTGTGGTGGCTGAGGTGTCACTTGGTGGATCCCATGGGGTGCAGTGCTCTACAGGTGGGGGCACCTTCTGAGCAGGCAGGACACCTTCTCAGTTGTGCTACACTAGAGGTGAGAGGCACCCATTTGGGGGCTGAGCCACCCCCCTGAGGATCCCGTGGGCTACTGTGTTCTGCATGTGGAGTGCCTTCTCACCTGCGCTGTGCTCAGTGGGTGGGCACCTTCCAGGGGGCTGAGCTGCTGCCACTCAGTGTACAGCATTCTTAATGGCTAAGCTGGCATGGCACGATGGGCACTCCCACAAGCCAGGATGCAACTCTGAAAGTGTTTGCTCAGGCTGGTCTGTCCCCTCCTCTGCTTATAGTCATGCTGGCCACTGTGTGAGGATCTGCAAACTGGCTTGCTGCTACCAGGGAAGAGGAGGGATGCACTCACCTAGTTCCACTGCTTCTGGGGGATCCAGTCCACATACCTTCAGATGTATAGCTGTGTGGATCTCTCAGATGTCCTGTTGTGCTATGCAGGGAATCCTCTGCTTGTTAATGAATGTCCATTTAGTTGTAACTTATAGGGGAGAGACTAAGGGAACAACTCACTCCACCATGATGCTGACATCACTCCAGATGTCATTTCTTTTGCAGCTTTTCATTGTTCCCCTTTGCTTGCTCTGTGCTTCTAAGCAGGATTGCCCTTCTCTGGATCTGTCCCTCATTTCTTCTATCTGTCTCCTCAAGGATGCTTGCTCACACCATTAGGATAATGATTTAAATCTCTTAAAGATGTTTGGTCTCCATCTGGGAGCTTTGAATTTTACCCCTGCAATATTTTATTGCATTGAATAAAACAATCCTTTCAACTTAAGTGCTTGTCGAACAAGGCACGACTCTAGACAATGATCAATAAAATGTATTCTCCATCCTCTCAGATTAACATGATTTCCTTCTGAAATCTGTCCCTTTTTGAGTAATCAATATCTTATTAAAAAAGAATAAACAAGTTTTGTGTTAGCAATCCTTGAAGGAGGGACTCGGAGTGAGGCAACTGAAAAAAAGCTATTTGCAGGTTCAGAGTCTGCGTCAGGCTGGCTCAGAGCCAGCCAGCCACCCTTGACACACGGGCCTTCCCTTTGACAAGCCTGACTTGCCTCAGCCTCTTCTGGATATAGCAGTTGGACTTGATCTTACCATAGAAATGAGTGATTCCTGCAGGCATGTGAGAATTGCCCTTGAGATAATTCAGTTAAGATGGGAAGTCCTTATCCCTCTCAGTTTACCTTATCTCCCTAGATCAGAGGAAGCTAAAACATGCTCCCTCAATCCCTGTCTCTCTCTTTCAACATGTTAAATTGAGTGTAAGCTCCTTCAGAACTCCGGAGGAGAAGTACGCAGAACATGTAACCTGCTCAGTTCCATACCAGGCAACTGATAATGTGAATGAAGCTGGGATTGGACTCACCCTCACACAGTCCAGTTAAACAGAACCAGCCCTTGGTTATCGGTGCCAGCAGCTAAAAGAACAAACTATCTCCAAGTGATTTCTCTTTGGATTTGGAATGCAATATGTTAGTATATTTTGCTGTCATTTTTGTTGTTGGTTCACATTCTGAAGAAAGTTTGCTTTCCCAAAACATAGGCCTATATCCAGGATCCAAATCCTAATGGGAGAAGGGCGTCAGACCTGGTAATAAAGGTTTTTAATTCATTTCATATCAGTGGGGAGCAAATTAGTCAGTAAATATTCATAAGACAATTGATTATCAAATTATAAATACACATAATAATAGGGAGATTTCTAACTCACAACATATTCCAAATTTATTTTTAAAAGTTGAAAATAAAAATAAAGGCATAAAAGAAAATATAGGTTAGTGTTTGTCTGACTTCTGTGTGGGGACGCTCTTTGCAATACTGTATGATAGGGGTGGTGTTTGTGAATGTGGAGACCAAGGATAAGTGTTCTCGACAGACCCTCAGACAGACCTTGTTCTGACAGCCAGATCTGCCTCTCACCGACTCTACAAAATTTGGATTAGTTGTTTAATTCTTCTAAACCTTACTTTCTGCAATAGTATAATGGGCACAATAATAATATTTACTTCATGTAGTTATTAAGATTAAAAGACATAAGCTTGTACACTGGTACATTGTCCTACACATAGTAAATATTAATAAATCTTATTGTATCTTCATCTCACTTCACAAAATGATTAAATGTCTGTATATCTAAAATTGCTAAGAATACAATTCAAAATCAAATGCCAAGTAGGAAAAAATCACAATCTACATAATAGGCAAAGGGTTAATATCCTTAACCTCCCATATCTCTTGCAAACAAGCAAGAGAAATACACTCTGATTAAAAATGAGCATAGAACATCACAGACAATTCATAAACAAGTAACAAACCAAAACCTGCATACAGTGGCCAATGATTACATGTAAATATAGTCAGCCTTACAGGTAATCAGACGAATATAAATTATAAAATAACATTTTCACCAATAAATTTTTTAAAAATCCTATTTAGGGTATGAGGAAGCCAGTATCCTACAAAGTGTAGGAAGGACTATGGGGTATATTCTTTTCCAGGGTAATTTGCCAAGATATGTCAAAATCCTTAAAAAGTCTTCATACTCTTTAACCCTGCAATCCTACATCTAAGAATTAATCATGAAGAAATGATCAGAGATATGTCCAAATGCTTAAGATGTTTATCTAAGCATTATTCTTGATTATTAAAATGTTGAGACAACTTAAATGTTCATTATTAGGATAATCAGTCAAAGTCATATTATATCTTATATTAAATCAATAAATTATATTATATGATAGAAGTAACTTTGTAAATAATGTTAATAGATTAGGAAAATATTTACGATATTTAGTTATGCTTCTACAAGGTTATTAAACAGGACATAAAACATAATACTGTTACTTAAAGATAAAGGAAATATATGCCACATGTTACCTATCTATCTATCTATCTATCTATCTATCTATCTATCTATTTATTTATTTATTTTGGTGAGAAAGATTGGCCCTGAGCTAACATCTGTTGCCAATTCTCTTCTTTTTGCTTGAAGAAGATTGGCCCTGAGCTAACATCTGTGCCAATCTTCCGCTATTTTGTGTGTGGGTCACTGCCACAGTATGGCTTGATGAATGCTGCATGTCCACACCCAGGATCTGAACCCGTGAACCTGGGCCACTGAAGCAGAGTGCCCTGAACCTAAACATTACGACACTGAGCTAGCCCTCCAATTTATTTTATTTATTTACTTATTTTTATTTATTTATTTTCTTGTGAGGAAGATCAGCCCTGAGCTAACATCTGCCAATCCTCCTCTTTTTGCTGAGGAAGACTGGTCCTGGGCTAACATCCGTACCCATCTTTCTCCACTTTATATGGGATGCCGCTACAGCATGGCTTGACAAGCGGTGAGTCGGTACACCCCCAGGATCCGAACTGGCGAACCCCGGGCCACCACAACGGAGCGCGCGCACCTAACCGCTTGTGCCACTGGGCCGGCCCCCCAATTTCTTTTTTAATGAATAAAATATACAAGTATATTTGTAGTGAGGTAGTAAAATTACAGATCACTTTTCAATATGTGTGCTTTATACTTTTTTCTTCTTATGTTTTACTTTTTTATAGTTTCCAAATTTTACTCAATAAGTACTCTTTTTAATTAAAATACAAGATTTGAAATTATAGCATAAACATTTTGCCCCAGAGAAGCTTTATAGAGATAAGAAATGATGGCGAATAATTTCATAGTAAGAGAACCTTTATCTCAAGTGAAATTTAGTGACATTGATCTAACACCAATATTCTGTTTCAAGCATCATTCTGGTATACATCATAGATTTTTGAGGGAGAGTGGGTTGTGAAATTTCCAGTTCTTGGAGGTCTACAATCTTTTCTCCAATTGGTGGAGACTTCTTATCTAAGGAAGGATTCGAGAGTCACATAATCTTAGAATTGGAAAGTGTCTGTGAGATCAGCTTTCTCATGATCAGTTTTTTTGTCAGAATTCATTTTTAGGACTTCTCATTTTTTATCTGAAACTGTTCTAGTGCCTAACACAGTAGCACATGAAAATGACTCAGTAAATTCTGCTGAGTGATTCCATAGACCTCTTTCCTTTAATGGCATCTGTCTGAAGAGTACTAGTATACTGTTCCCTAGCCATGGTGGTCTAGTGGTTAAGATTCATGCCGCAGCCCAGGTTCATTTCCCAGTTGGGGAACCACACTACCCATTTGTCAGTCATCAGATTGTGGTGGCTGTGTGTTGCTGTGATGCTGAAAGCTATATCACTGGTATTTCAAATACCAGCAGGGTCACTCATGGTGGACAGGTTTCCACAAAACTTCCAGACTAAGACAGACTAGGAAGCAGGACCTGGCCACCCACTTCTGAAAAATTGGTCATGAAATCCCTGTGAATAGCAGCAGAGCATTGTCTGATATAGGTGAGAGGATGGTGCAAAAAGACTGGGCAGGGTTCTGCTCCACTGTACACAGGGTCACTGGGAGTCAGAATGGAATCCATGTCACTAACAAAATACTTTTCCCTGAATATGTTTGAAATTTTCTTTTCTCAACTATAGAACATAGATCTATCTCCTTCTTTTGTTTCTTTCTTATCCTTTTATGTACTTTCTGAAAATATCACACCCACCTCTGAATCATTAACTAGTTCTTCCTTGGTCAAAATTATAAAGGAAGTAAAAATAATTCATTTATGTATCAGATAATTTATTCACTAAGTGCTCCCATTGTATCCTGGCCCTTTGCAAGCGGATAAGAGATGAATCTAGGTATTAAAAAGGAAATATTGTTTAAAGATATATATGTATTAATTATTAGCATATAGGTGGTAATTGAATCTAAATTCTGTACAATTAGAGAAAAAGGATGCCCAACGAAAGAATGCCAGAAAAATTAAAATCTCAGCAATATGCTTTTTCTATACCGCTTGTTCATTCTTAGTCATAGAGATAAGAATTAGAAGGAATTATTACCTTTTTCAATTTTCTACTTTAAACAAGCAAAGTAGCCTTGTGACTCTTGGTTTTTATTTTGTGTTTTCTTAACTTTTGAAATATGTATGTGTGTGTTTTTGTAAATTATTGTAGGTCTCTCTAGGACAAGGTTTTGTGATTTATTGTAATTTCTACAATTTTAAATACAGTACCATACCTATAACAGGCACCCAGTAAATAGTTGATGGTTGATTAAATAGGTAAATTCCATATCATATGTCAAGATTCCTAGCAAATCTGGAACACTATTCCTAACCGAACTTGTCTTTACATATATCTTACACCTGTATGGGCTATGTGGATAAACATATCTTTCTTTCCTTTTCTATTTTTTTTTGTGTGTGTGTGTGTGTGTGAGGAAGATTAGCTCTGAGCTAACATACGATGCCAATCCTCCTCTTTTTGCTGAGGAAGACTGGCCCTGGGCTAACATCTGTGCCCACCTTCCTCAATTTTGTACATTGGTTGCCACCACAGCATGGCTTGACAAGCGTAGGTGGTGCCCGGGACTGAACCCCGGGCCGCCACAGCGGAGCACACACACTTAACCACTACACCACCAAGCTGGCCCCCCCTTCTATTTTTTTTTTTTAACGAGGTTATAAAAGCGAGTTATCTACCAAAACGTCTACCAGTATCTCTACCTCCAAGGTACGTGATACTGAGAGAGTAGTTGAATATTATTACTGGAGGTAAATAAATGCATTAGGAGGATCTCATGTGGTTGAAGAATCTAAAGAGGTTATAACTTTTGTCCATTATTAGTGAATGGGAAACCCAAAGATGAGAATATTATTATTTTGTGATTGTCCAAATAGTCAATCAACAGGACATATTTAGAAAAGATAGATTCAAGGATTCTAAATGAAGCAGAGAATTTAAAACAATAAATGGATCTCTAACAAATAAGCAAGTTAAAAAGCTGGAAACTATATCTTTTTATATTAGACAAATACCCTTTTATAAATTTACCAAAAAAAATCTCCAAGGATATTTTGGAGCACCATACCATAAAGCATTTAGTTTTAGTTTTACTTTTGGTCAAGTCAGTAGCACTGATTATTGTCCTTTGGTCTCCTCAGATGTAGTGGAATTGTTTTAATATTTTCGCTTTTATATAAAGAGAGTAGCACTTAGTGCCATTAAATCCTCTGAAAATAAGGGATAAAAATATATCTAAATTAGGTGGGTTTGAGCTAGCCGTCTTGAAGGAGTTGTGCTATTTAGAAATGTTTCATCTCTCTTTCTCTCTTCACTTTTTTTATTATTAATATTTTCTGCTTATATCTTTTTTTCTAAAATCTTTCAAATATTTTCAAAATATTAAATTCCTAACTCCTAATGTCCTTGAGGAGTTACTACTACATTTATTTTATATCAGCCAACTGGAAGCTGCTGGAACTGAAGAGAATAAACATCACAACACTTCAGAGTGGCAAGAAGAAGAACCAGATGCAAGAGCCTGAAGTCCTCACCACTGCTGCAGGATTTGACACCACTTTATTCAGGCTCATTCAGAAATGACAAAGAAATTCCAGTCAAATATTTAAGCTTAAACTAGGCAAGGAGGAATGTTTGGGTAGAAAGATTAATCTTCAAAACCAACCCTTTAATCTTCCAATTCAAACAATACTTACTGAATACTATGCTTATTCATGAGTTTCTACCATGCTAACTTCTTGTTTGATGTAGCAACAGATGGTAGATGAAAAGTACAGGTCATCCCTACTCCATGCATGTCAGCACGTTGTAAATATATGTATACTAATATACTAAACTCTTCAACAAAAGGTGTTGGGAAAACCAGGATAATCATAAGCAGAAAAATCAAATTGGACCCCTATCTTACACCACTCACAAAAGATTACTCAAAATGGATTAAAGTCTTAAATATAAGACCTGATGCCATAAAATTCCTAGAAGAAAACATAGGGAAGAAATTCCTTGATATTGATCTTGGCAATGATTGGATATGACACCAAAAGCACAAGCAACAAAAGCAAATATCAATACGTGGGGCTACATCAAACTGAAAAGTTTCTGTACAGTAAATGGAATAATCAATAAAATGAAAAGGCAACACACAGAATGAGATAAATATTTTAAAACCGTATATCGGATAAGGGGTTAATACCCAAAATATGTAAAGAACTCGTACAATTCATAATAAAAAAACAAACAATCTAATTCAAAAATGATCAGAGGAACTGAATAGGCTGTTTTCTCAAAGAAAACATACATACAAATGGCCAAGAGGTACATGAAAATGTGCTCAACAGCACTAATAATCAAGGAAAGGCAAATCAAAGCCACAGTGAGATATCACTTCTTACCTAATTAGAATGGCTGTCTTCAAGAAGACAAGACATAACAAGAGTTGATAAGGATGTGGAAGAAATGGAACCCTTGCGCACTGTTGGTGGGAACGCAAATTGATTTAGCCACTATGGAAACAGTATGGAGGTTCTGCAACAAATTAAAAATACAACTACCATACAATCCAGCAATCCCACTTATGGGTATATATCCCAAGGAAATGAAAACAGGATATTGAAAAGATATCTACACTCTCACTTTTATTGCAGCATTAATCACAATAGCCAAGATATGGAAACAACCTAAGAGCCTATCAACAGATGAATGGGTAAAGATGATGGATAAAGAAGGGAATGTTATTCAGCCCCGAGAAAGAAGGAAATCCTGCCATTTGCAACAAAACAGATGAAACTTGAGGGCATTATGACTGTACTATAAACTTCAAAGTTGTTAAGAAACTAGCTCTTAATTGTTCTCACCACAAAAAAGAAATGAAAATTATGTGATGTAGTAGAGGTGTTAGCTAACACCATGGTGGTAATCATACTGCAGTATATAAATGTATCAAATCAACCTGTTCTACATCTTAAACTTACAAAATGTTATATGTCAATGATATCTCAATGAAAAATACAAAAACATCTTAGAAATTAAAAAAATTTTAAAGTATCACACACACAAATGTACTAATGTGATGGAACACATAGAATGTTTCATATGTATTTTAAAATATGACCAAGCGTATTTAAGTCTAAATGATTGAAGAGCATACTTGCACTACTCTGAGGAAAGGATGTTGCAGAAACTGCGCGCTAAGGAGGTGGTTGTCCGATGAATGATGCTGTGCGTTCTCTGGCACCTCTGCCCATTTAAGCATAACAAAACCATTAAATGGTTAGATAAAGGGGACAAAATGGAGGCATCACTTTTCTCCCAGATGATGGATAAATGGCACCATAAAGAGGAAACTACTTCTACATTAGCCAGATTTTACAATGTAGTCTCTCTCTCTGACTCATCTCCCTCCCCAGTCAGGGTTTGTTTCATTTGTCTCTGAATTTGACAAAGACTCACTGCCTACTGTGGACTAGACCACCATCTCTCAAGCATCCTGTGAGGATGCTGGAGCCCCCATGATCTTTTGGAAAATTCATAAGGTCTTCTCATCCTCAATTGCTTATCTGTGTGAGGCTGTATTTTCTTCATATACTTCAGCCAAAACATACCTCAACATATTGAATGCAAAGCAGATACGAGAATCCAGCTGTCTTCTATTAGGTCTGATGTAAAGAAATTTACAAAAATGTAAAGCAATGCTACTCTTCTCACCTATTTTTTTTTTATTTTGGAAAATAGTTATTTTTTATTAAAACAAGGTTAACACTAAAAATTTTTTTATGTGATAAAATCAAGTATGCATTGCAGAATCAGATACGCATTTATAAAGAATTTTACAGGCACTCTCTCTTCTTCAATAGATAACTCTGGGTGAGAATATCTTTCAGTCTGGAAATACTGAAGCCCAAATTGGGCAATAAATACCATGACTGTAGAGGTGGCTTAAAGTCTATTCTAGAGAAAAGCTTTCCTGGAATTCCTCACCAGTACTAGCAGAGCATAGAGCCCGGGGCAGTTGCATAGGCTTACTCTGAACCAATTTGGGAAGATAATTCCTGACACGATACTGTAATTCTTGTGTTTACAAGGAAGGTCTTCAGAGATAAGGGAAAAGCTATGATGCAGGAAGAAGTCTTGGGTTACTGGATTATTTTGTCAAAGGGAGCTAAAAGTGTAGCTGTGAGCCTCTGATAATAAGAATATGTAGTTTCATACAGTTCTGATGTAGTCTTTTGAAGTCAATAGGATTGAAAGATGTCTTAGAATCAGGCATTTTTCATGATCCATGTGTTTGAGGCAGACAAACTGAACAGCAAGGGATGAATGGGGGCCAGTACATTTAGTCCTGCCTCTATTAGTGCTATCTCCAGCATGTCCACTGGCTCAGACTCTTAGAAGAGTCAGGAAACTCAGTTATATAAAGTATCTGAAATAAATGCCACCTATCCTTGAGCTTGAATTTTATGTAGTTTTACTCTTTTGTCCCATAAGCCTCCTCTGCATAAAAGAACCCATGTACTTGCCCAAAATTTGTTTGGAATTTTCTTGGCTTCTCAGTTGAGAAGTGCTATTTATCTCGCAGGTTTTCACTTGCCTTCCTTTACAGAGTGCTGCTGTCAGTGTTCATGCTTACAATGAACTTCTCTGACTTCCTGATAATCGTAAATAATAGCAAGGTGAAATAGCCTTCTACCTGCTGCATCCATATTTGCATTTGGTGAGGGTCTTGAGGTGACTACAGGCCCTCTTTAGCTACTAAGTAAGAGAAAGTCTTTACCTTCAGGCTGATTACCATCTTCTTGACACCATCCACTGCTGTTCCCTCTATCTGAAACATGTTCTCATTGTTTTCTCTTAAGCTGAAAAATTCCTGCTTATCTTTTAGATCTTAGCTAAGACATCATTCATCTAGGGACCCCTTTTTGATCCTCTTTAGAATAAGTGACGTGCTCGTGCTCTTTCCTCCATACGAAGCCGCTATCATAGTACTTATCATACTTTACTATTAGAGATAATTTAATTGATTTATTTCTCTTCCAGCCTTTAAGGTCCTGAAGGCTGTCACATGTTTACATTACCAACCCCCAGGTTTCTAGTGCCTACTTTCTAACTCTTAGTAGATACTCAGCAAATACTTATTCAACAAATGGGTAAATGGTTGGATGAATGGATGAATACTAGTCGACCTAAGCTACTTTTACTCAGCAGACAGTATAAACAAAGGTAGAAAGTAATACCTTGGTTTGTGACCCAACCTTTACAATGTACATAATGAGCTTGCTAACTCTGTGGACTTCCGGATACTGGAAACTTCTGAACATCTGGCTTTCTATGTTTTGGATATTTGTCTTGGACTCAGCTTTCTGGATTTGATTTTAGTGCAGTGTATAGAAGTTTAGATTCTCTCATAAAATAATAACCTAATTGTAATCAGAGACTTGGTCAATATTATTTAAACTTATTATTTATTAACCAGGGGTTATATGCTATTTTGTACCCTATTTTTTGTAGTCTCTGGGACATTTTAAACTTTTCAGTACAGATTTCGGTGAGGGATTTTTCTCTCCAAGGTTAAGCTTTGACTCAATTTAGCTAACTATCTATCTCCATGCCCTTTCCTGTATCATTCACATCTTCCACAAAAGTTCTTTGGGAGCAAATATTTGTTAGACACTGAAATCATAAATTTATTTATTAATTCATTAATATTTTTATGTATCTTTTATTTTCCAGGCATTGTGTTAAACACTGGGAATATAGCAATGAACAAGTCAGACACAATTCGTGTTCTTATGGAACTGGTAGAAAAAACTCGAAGTAGTTGTCCTATGTTTGAAGCACTTAGTTTCTTCCGGCAAACAAATCTGTAAATAAATCATTTTAATATGTTTAGTTAACAGGATTTGAACAAAGTGCAATGGGAGCGTGAATCAAGTTTAGCTACCTTTGCCTGGGAGCACAGGGAATTGGGAATGGCTAGGGATGAGGCTCCAAAAAGTTTGGAGACCAGGGTTAGGTAATGTTTTGACTGGTGACTTGTCTAGAAGATAAAGGTAAAACTCTTTGTAAGTGAAAATAAGACCCCTTCAGAACTCTCGCAACTTCTATTCCCAGTATCTTCTTTCATACTTCATTTTCCTGATTGTACCTTACAAATCACACAAATTATTTCAAATTAAGGTAAATGACATTTTAATAATAAAAATCTAGTGTTTCATCAGAATTTGCCGTGGTCTAGAAACTGCGACCAGCTTTCTGCTTGTGTTGACTAGGTACTCTCATTCTAAGATGAGAATTAAATCTAAACAATTCCCATTTTACATATATATAAAAATGAAGTAGTAAGGAAATTATGTTGCATGTACAGGGTCATGTAATTGGTGAGTATGGAATCCAGGACTTGAATATAGGAAATTTATTTCTAAAGCTTGTGCCAGCATGCTTCTCCTTGCATAGACTAATCATTCTTAACACTGGTGTTTCAAATCAGCAGACTTCCATCTTCAATTAAAAGATAAGTCACAAGTAATTTCCTACTCAGAGTAAATTCTGAAGTTTTTTAATCATTTATTTTTAATAATTAGAGTGGATTTAATATTTTCATTTAATAGCACTTGCATTCTGATAAGCTTTCCTAAATAACCTTTAGGAATGGAGTTCCAGAAAATGCTATGGGGTTGTATAGTAAATGTGAGCATCATTGGTCCTAGAGGTTTCATTACAAACATGATTCAGTTCTAGTGCACAAGGCTACTGAGAGTCCATGGAAATTATTAGACTCAAAAGTGAAATTTTGTACAAATGTACACTGGAAAGTACTGTGACCATTTTGTAATGGGACTGAGTTTGTAAACTACATGGAAATGCAGATATTATTGTTTAATAATTATATATTGTGTAGATAGATAGACAGATAGATGATTATATATATCAGATATACATACAGGTGTCAGCCATTTCTTTTCTATCTGCATCTTTTTACTAGAGTTTTACTCCCTTGAGCCCAAGCTGACAAAGTACACTGAAAATAACCGATACATGAAAATGGAAAACAGAAATGTACATTGTATCATTTCAGGTAACAATCAGTGATGTATGTCCGTGTACACCTGGGTGTGTAAGCATGTGTATGTACAAGGTTTAGCTCTAGATGGGCCATAAGAAGTCAAAGGCAAGATATTCTCTTTATTGACGTGGAAACTCGTGTCCTGAGAGGCCACACGCCTTGCTACAGATCACGCTGTTAGTGTCCTCTGCTTCTCTACCTGCTATAATAACAATAATAATAGGTACCATACTTTGAGTATATTTTAGATGCCAGCCACAGTGAAAAGCACTTTTCATATGTCATCCCAATTTTCCTGACTATTGCTCTATAATGTAATGGTTTTTTGGAGGAGGAAGTAGAGGTAGAGAGGGGTTATGTCACCAGTCTATGTGGGGATTTGTACTCAGATTAAAGAAAGTCTCATAAGGTAACTTTGATACCCTTTCTACCATGCTGCTACTGTCCTATCTTTAGAGGGGGAGAGTAGTACCAGAAAAACAAGCATTTATCAAAGGCATAGAAGCAACTGCAAAGCACTTTACAACTGAAGTACATTGGTAGTGCTTATACCCCTCCTTAGACTTCAGACATGGGTAATAAGTTGTCATTCAATCCTCATAAAACTCCAAAACATATAGGGTACATAAACTTGCCCAGTGTTAAGTATTTCCTGGATCCTCAAAAATGTCAGCTTTCCTTCCCTATCTCCCTCATGACAGCTCTGCAAGTTTAAATTTTGTCCTATTTCAACACTTGGTACTTGGTACAAATCTTTATTGAATGCTTTCTTGGGCCAAAACATGTACTTGGCACTAGAAATAAATGAGAGCATGTTGACAAAGACGAATAAACTTGTTTACTGTTTCAGCATTTCTGACAGTACATTAGGAGGCATAAAACACTATATAGAAACCCCTGGCGATCTAAGCAAAATATGCCAAAAAGCCAGTTTCAGTTATGCAAGATGAGTAAATTCTAGAGATCTGCTGTACAACACAGTGTCTATAGTTAACGATACTTTATTATCTACTTAAAATTTTGTTAAAGGGTAAATCTCATGTTGTGTTCTTATGACAACAATAAAAAACAAAACAAAAACCCCAAAGAGGCACAAGAAAACTCTTGGAGGTGATGGATGTGTCTATTAGCTTGATTGTGGAGATGGGTTTTACGTATGTCTGCATATGCCCAAACTCATCAAATCATGTATATTAAACACATGCAGGTTTTTTGAATACTAATACAAAATAATACATTATATATGATACAAAATAAATACACCTTTATTTAAAGAAGGGAAAATCATAATGTGGTAAATGCAAACTATGGAATATTCTGTTGCAAGCAGAAGCAAAAATGACATACCCACATACACACAATCATGCATACACAATAAAAATGAATACCTTAAAAACTCCTGAGAATAAAAAACTGATAAATAGAAAGAACTCTATAATACCATATATTAAAAAATTTTAAATACATACAAAATGAAAAATATAGAAATTAAGTATATAAATATAAGAATAAAATGTTTCAGAAATAATTAAAAGTATAAAAATATCCACCAAATGCATACATTTGATAAGGATATGTACAAATCCACAGATATATTTAAAATCCATTAAAATATTGGCCTGTTAGCTGGGAGAAGAATGCTACTTTAGAATGGAGACCCATGGGAAAAATAAGTAAACAAATAAAAAAAGAAAAAACCAATGATGATGGTGAACTAAGGCGTATGAGTAAATTTTCATCTGTGCTGTTTAAAAAAAAGAAGATAATAAAATTCTTTTAAATGAACAAACCAAAAAAAATATATTAAGGGAATTTTGTCCATACCATGATTTTCATTAGGCTGAAGGCAAGCTATTTTTTTTTTCATTATTTTCTCAATGCATTTCATATTTGGTTCCAGAGTTCGGTTCTATTATTTGAAATATATTCCTGATATTTTGAGTTTGTTAGGTAAAGATAATGTGATTTAACCTTACACTATAGTTTAGTCTTTTTTAAATGTTTAGTTCCTCTCAATCATTTTAAGCAATAACTTCTCTTTCCAATTGGCCTTGGATATGATTTTAAAACAATTTTTCCAGCAACAACACAAGTCACTGAGCACAATGTCCAATAGCATTAATTATATTTATTCAGAAGGAAGTTGGGTGGTAATTTTCTTTGGTCTCTCATTTTCACAACACAGTTCACACAGAGCAAACACTAGTTAAGGCCAGATCCCCTTCTTCAGTATTTATTATGCAGTAGCCAAACAGCCCTGCTATCCCCGATTATCACTGCAGTGTCAGGACCACAGCCCATAGTTCTTTTGTGCAGGTTGTTTATTGTTCAAATATGCACAGCAAGAGGGTAATGAGGACTGAAATCCAGCCTTCACCCTGCTAACCTGGCTGTGTGCACAGTGGCCACATCCTCCCAGAGTGAAAATGCCTTTCTCTACTTCATTAGAAAGGGTATATGGGCAAGAAACATCTTTATTAGCGACTCATTTCACCCCATCCCTTTGTACCCCCAGTTCCTTCCCATCTCTTTTTAGTCCATATCTGCCTCCAGACTGAGGAGAAGAGAGAGAATCTACAGTACTTTTCTTCCCCATGGTGGGTGGGGGTATTTCTCTTAATCTAAAGCCAGGTAAGAGGAGGCTCCAAATGCTACCAAAGAGTAGAGTTTGGACTGTCTAGAATAAGCGCACACTGGCATCTCACTCCCTTCCTGGTAGATTGTTCAGTGCAGGCACTGAAAAAGAGTGGAAATGAGCCTGACACTTGTGCCTTGGAGTTGGGGAGAATTCCTAAAGAGACAAGGGGTGCTTCTCACCTGGAGATATTTGAAGGCAGAACTGCTCAGATCGATAGAGCTAGTTGGAATCCTTGGGTAGTATGTTTAGGAAGAAGGAGAGGGAGACTCACACCCAAACTAACTCTCACGGAAAACAGTTAAATTAAGATTGATTCCCTTAGAGCAATCAAAGTCCAGTTCCAGAGCAGATGTACAGCAAATCCTACCCAAACTCAAACCACATAGTTGCTACACAGTGATGTAGGAGGAATCATTCCCCAAAGGAAAACCTGGGTGATAATAAATAGATATGGGTGGAAATGGATGCCAGAAAGAATGCCAGAGTTCTGTACTTGTAGGGTGTGGAACAACATGTCAGCAATTCTTTTTGCCTTCAAGTGAAGTGAAAAAGTCTTGAATAGAGCAAGAGAAAGGGCAGCAAGGTTGCCCACTTGGCTTTCAAGAGAGAGGGGAGCCCCACTTGGAGAGAGGATTGGGTGTGTGGAAATCTCAGGGCTGAAAGGAGATACAGCTGTTCCTCTCTGAGTCTTCAGCAATGGAGAGCCCAGAATAAAATCTAATTCTACCTCAAGAAAACTACTCATATGTTTTCAGAAATCTCCACATTGGTGGATAGCATCAGCAACACATGGAATTAGCCTGAGCAGGGTAAGACCATGGATACTCTCTTGCCACTGACACCCTTCCTTCTTTCCTACTCCCTCCTGTGCCCTGCCCCTACACAGAGGGGCCACACAGAGGTGGAAGGAGAAGGCAGGCATTCCAGAGCCAGACCATGCAACCCCCATCCCTCTAAGGTGTTGGTATGTGAGGGTGTAAGATAAAACCACACATCCCACTCACACCCTGAGTCCTCTGTGGTGAGGCTTGTTGCAGGGGAGGAGGAAGTTGATATTTGGATCGTATTTCAGACTAGAGTCTTAAATCAGTCTGGGCTGAGTGATTTTTCTAATAACCTGAAGTGATTGTAAAACCATGGAATCTACCTAATATATTGTTAAGGGATCAAAAAGAGTGATTTGACAGAATATGGTTGAACGTAGGGATTGAAGAAAGAATAAACCATTTTATTTTTATACTTAAAGTTCAAAATGTTCAATAAAATGGGAAATATCCAGTTATCAGGTAAACTTATAAATACTTCCCTTTGAGCCTTAAGAAAAGACAGAAAAATGGAGGTGCTGTAAATTTAAAGGCTATGTATTACATTGGAGGGTTTGCCTGACCTTTAAAAGCTTTCCAATCAGCTGTTTCCCTTGAGAAGGCCCTTTATAGGATTGGTGTGAGGGGAGCATGGGACACTTTTCAAGCCTTCTGCCATTTGTTTATCCAACAAGGATTTTTCATCACTCTTTGTGCGGGCCCTGGAAATATAACATGTATGCTGAAGTGAGGAGGAAGAGATTCAGTAAAGCAGATGACAGTTCTCATGTAGAGAGATTGGAGTTCAAAGCTTCAAAACTGAATCAAAAGACAACACTAAATCAATGACAGATAAACGAGCTCCAAATGGCATGAATGGATCACGCCACTCTTCTATTAAAGCCTGTCAATAACATCCAAAAGCTTTTAGAATAAATGCAAGTTACTCTCATTCTACCCATGGTGTAATGGTTTCGTGTGATCCGGCCCTTCAGTCTAATCATCTAATTAGACTACTGTCCTCTCCTTCTGTGGCCTTATGGCACATCTTAGAAAATGTTTGGTTCTTTTCTACTTTAGAGCTTTGTCCTTGATGGTCACTCTATCCCAAATATTCTTTCCTGACCTCCCCAGATGGGTCAGTCCATTTCAGCTTTCACATAGAGTGACCAACTCATTCTGGCTTGCCTGGGACTATCTCAGTTTTAGTCATCAAAGTCCCACCCCGGAGAAACCCCTTAGTTCTGCGTAAACGTGGATGGTTGGTCCCCCGACCTTCAGGTCTCTCAGATTTAATGTCACTCCCCCAGAGAGACATTATCTCAGGACCTTATTTAAAGTAGCCTCTGAATAAATAAACATCTATTTGATTATACCATAATAAAAAAAAAACTACAGGAGAAATTCACTATAATCAGAACAAAAAAACAAATGACATACTGAAAAAAAATGCACCTTTTGTCACAGACAAGGGGTAATATTTAAAGAACTTCTAAAAAGACAGAAGAAAAAGTTCAACTACCCCATAGGATGATGGGCTAAAGAAATAAACAGAAGTCATAGAAAAAAACCCAAACTGAAAATGACTCAATCAAAAGAAACCATACTCAACCTCCCTTGTATAAGGGAAGTGCAAATTAAAACTTCAGTGTGATGCAATTTGTCACCTATTGGCCAGAATTCCAAATTTGCCAGCATGCTCTATGTGAGGCTATGGGTAAACAGGTACTCTCATACTTTGCTGGTGAGGATGCAAAATGGTACAATACTTATGGTCAGAAATTTGGCAATATCTAGCAAAATAAATATCTATTTCTTCTTTGACCTGTTGATCCCAATTTTAGGAATCTATTCCAAAGATGAGATGGACAAAAATATGAATCCTATTTATTGAAGGATTATTAATAACAGCAAAATGTTAGATGCAAGGTTGGAGCTGGTGATTGAACTGTTAATCCAAAAATTTTTAAAAGCGAACATCAGGTATATTTCCTGAAGAAGTTTTCAATTAAAACAGCAGCCACTGTTTAGGTTAGGCTACTAAATGTTGTGGTAAAAATGAAACTAAGCCCTAGATAAGAAAGTGGAAACTTATTTGTATGTAATCTTCTGCCTGCCACCAGCTAGAAGGAGGAAGGCTAGGGTCAGTTTCAAAGCCCAAGCAGTCTTTTAATTTTTTCCCACCCAAGCAAGTCAGGTTAGTGTATGATAAAATGGGAAATAGTAGTTTCTAGCCCAAGTCTTCCTGCATTTCTCCCTCATACATGCAGAATTAAATATAATGTTCAAGCTGAATGACTCCGTCTCTAGAGCAAGGGAAATATTAGAATATTAAAACTGGAAGGGACCTTAGAGATTATGAATTGTTTTGTAACTAATTTTCTAAAACCGTTAATTTTATAGAAGAGGAAAGTGAAGCCCAGAGAAGTCAAATAATTTTTATAAGATCACACGGCTGAGGTTGCAGCCAGATGGATTTGGATAGGATCAATAGTCAGTGAGTGTTATAATTACCAGTACTACCTAATATTAGGAGAAAGCTGTGAGACATAAAATTGAAGCAAAATAATGAGGAAGTGGATGTAGACAGAACATTGAAGATCACCGAAGATGTACCATTGGCCCCACAGATTTATTTCAGACTACTTCTTGCCTGGATTCCCATTCTCCGTCCCATTTCAAACCTTAAGTGTATATGAGTTTATAGTAATGTACATTCATAACTCTCTTAATCCTCAGCTGTATACTGTATCTTCCATGCTCTAAATCTATGTTTAGCAGCCTCTATGCTCTGCTCATTTTTGTTCAATGACTAGCACATTTGGAGGTAAAGTAACATTCATTTGTGACCTTTCCAGTTCACATTTCCACTCACCTCCATTTTCTAATATCACTCAGATTTTCCTTTGGGGATAATCTCCTCACATCATTGTGTGGCACCTATGTGGTTCGAGTTTGGGTGGGATTTACTCTATGCTGACCCCGGAATTGAACTCTGATTGTTCTAATACAATCAACATTAATTTAACTCTCTGCCATGGTGATTGCTAAAGAAATTAACATTAACCCTGGTTGAAACCAATCGGTTGTGCATGGTATTACTTTAGTCATAGTGCTTGGATATGGAAAGGGAATTTAAATTACATTGGCCTATGAGAACCAAGTCCAGGACTTGTGTTTGTAAAAGGATCTCTTTCTCTCTATATCCCTTTTTTCTTCCCTCTCTTCCTGCCACTATCTTTCTATCTCAGAAGGTGTTGATAGTTATGCTGTGACATAGTGTGAACCATTCTTAAGACCAACAAATAGGCACTGTAGAAAGAGAGTGAAGAGACAGAGAAAAAATCATGTGATATTTTCGAACTGCTAGATCAAACCCACCATTATACCTACATTTGGACTTACTATTTATATAAATCAATAAATTCTGTTATTGTTCAATTCAATTTGAGTTCACTTGTCAGTTAAATGAAACAAAAAGCATCAAAACTGATACTGAAGGCAATGTGATTTAGGGGAAAGAATTTCCCATCATTGGAAATAAACAGCCACAGATTCTACTCCAGGAACTGACTGTATGACCTTGGAGTAGTCATTATGTCTTTCTATACTACATTTTCCTTAACCGTAAATTTGTAATGGAATATTTTTCTTGCCTGATATTACATGGTGTTGTGAGAACCATATTAAATAATGATTTTGAGTGAGAAAACCTGAAAATTATGTGCTATTGAATTTTAGGTGATATTATTACCATCAGAGGATCTTGGAACCATCAACATGCGTATTAGAGCACATTGTTTCTTTTTCCTGCGTTGCAGGAGACAGGAATAATTTATCAAGATTTGCACTTCTACAAAGCACTTGATGAAAACAAGAGCGAAAGTTTCTAAAGCAAAGCGGATTTCATTAGGCTGCTTAATATGAGCATTTATAGCTAAATCGTTTCCCAATTGACTTTGAAATCCTCATTTGTGATTCATAATTCTTGGTGAATAATTGCAATTATCATCTGCTTAATGAGACAATGATTTCCTCTCTCCTCCATCTTTGTTTTCTTTTTGGTAAAACCTTGCATTCACTGCTGTGTGTCACAGAAAGTCAGTCCATTTGGAAGCTGAATCCTTGCCAAATACCCAGAATGCCAGGCCCAGGGACAGAGGACAAGTTCCAAGTGTGAAGCTGGCTGTTGTCTAGGTTTTTGTTGTTGTTGTTGTTGTTTTTAAATGCCTGGTCCTGTCTACATCACCATTTAACATCTCCTCCAATTTATTTATTTATTTTTTTATTTTTATTTTTTTTGGTGAGGAAGATCAACCCTGAGCTAACATCCATGCTAATCCTTTTTTTGCTGAGGAAGACTGGCTCTGAGCTAACATCTATTGCCAATCCTCCTCCTTTTTTTTTTTCTCTCCAAAGCCCCAGTAGATAGTTGTATGTCATAGTTGTACATCCTTCTAGTTGCTGTATGTGGGATGCTGCCTCAGCATGGCCGGAGAAGCGGTGGTGCATCGGTGCACGCCTGGGATCCATACCCAGGCTGCCAGTAGTGGAGCGTGTGCACTTAACCGCTAAGCCACGGGGCCAGCCCTAGGTTTTTTTTTTTTTTATATCTCTTGTTTTATTGTAAATAAAAATTCATTTTATCCACTATGTTCCTTGATTTGTTATTACTGATATATATAGGAAGACTATTAATTTTCATGTGTTATCATTATATCTGGATAACTTACCAAATTAAACTTTTTCATTATTCACAGAATTTTTCAAGTGATCCTCTTAGATTTTCCAGAGTGATAATTAATATCACTTGCAGAACACAAATGTTGTTACTTAATTTCCAGAAATCTTATCTCACATTTCCTTTGTCTTATTTTGTTGACAAGACTGTTATTGTTGAATAATAGTAGTTTGGGGCAATCAAAATATTGTCCTGGGTTTAAATTCTAATGATTCTAATATTTCACCATTAAATATGATGTTTGCTTTAGATTTAAGCAATAAACTAAGTTATAGAGTTTTTCTCTTCCTAGTTTACTAAGAATATATGAATTTCATCAAAATATTTTTAACATTATTTGAATTGTCTTGTGTTCTATTTCTTTTAATAATTAATACTGTGAATCGTACTAATAGATTTCCTAATGGTAAGCCACATTTACCCCCCTGGCAAAAATCCATATTAATCATGTATGTCATTCTTTTAAAGTATAGTTGGATTCAATTTTATATCAGTTACCTAGAATATTTGCATGTATACTTACAAGTTATATTGGTTTCTAATTATATTTCTCAAACTGAGACCCGTGGACCTAAGTATTCTATAGATTTATTCTCATTGTAAAATACTTCTATATTATGTTCTATCTTGATGATATTCTCAAATTATACATATCTCAGCATAATCTTGAAAATGTGGGTCACCACTCTACAACTGAGAACTTGTATCTGAGTCCAATGTCCTATTTTGCCTTTGTGCTTAAGATGGAGTTCTTACCAAGGACAGATCAAAAAATAACAAGGTGCCTAGACAACAATGGATATAAAAAAAGTGATAAAATTGGGTCATTCATAAAGAACATATTAATACTGGTAGACCAAGCCCAGAAGAATTTAATCATGGCAGTTGATAATTTATTAAAGTTACATGCATATGCACTGCATGAATTGGAAGTCCTTGGCAGTTCCTACACATTCCTGGGCCTCGCCCTAGATTAAATAAATCAGAATCCATAAAGTAGAGCTTGGACATCAGTATTTTTTAAAAAAAACTTTACAAATAATTATAATGTGTAGCCAGAAAAGAAGCACAGATGTAGTTTTTCCTCAATATATACTAATTTGTAAAGATAAATGAAGTTATAAATAAATAATGAAGATTTCATCTATTCATAGTATAACAATGAAAGGTAAAATAGCCATTTAATGCATGCTTTAATATTATGTTAATTTATTTTCAAGTGAACTAGGCATATCTACAGATGTGTTATATGGCACCTGATTAAAATTGATGTTTGAAGAGTGCAAGACTGCTCATTAACAGAGTTTTTGGAAAATTATGAGTTCTGATGATTCATAACTAGCAAACTAAACCTTGAAATTATTAGTAATTCTTTTACAAATATATTTATGTGAACAGACATACTCATTATCAGTTTTATTAAACTTAAAAAGAGAAAAAAATAGACCTTTTTTCTATCAAATACTATATCACTTAGCTTAATGCAATGGTTGAAATTGGGTGGCTAAGAATATATTATTTTGCATTTTATAATTTTTATAATTGTGCATTTAATTTGTGTGCATTTGTTTTTGGATATAAGGTAAAATAGCTATAACTAATACAGAGTGTTAACCTATTTTTCGTTTGTACATACATAAGTAATATATTAAATACGTAAATCAAAATGTGGGTCTGTAAGATTTATTTTTCTTGAAAGGAATTCATGTGTTACCAAAATCCAGGAAACTTTGTGCTATGCAATTTTTTTTCTTTTGGCGTGTGCTATATTTGTTTAATTTTTCTTTTAGGCTTATTTTTGGCTGAAATTCTTTCTGAATTTACTCAGCTCTTATAATTTAAATACAAGAATTAGCTCATTCTTGATGGTGTGTTACAAATCTCTAGTAAAACAAACTGGGCCTAGTTCCTTTTGGGAGAAGGTGCTAAAACTATAATTATCTCTACATTATTTTTGCATGTATCCACTCGGGTTTCTATTTTCAATTGGGAGTATACCCTGTAGATTTTCTAGCTTGTTGTGAAATACCATTCAATATTTACTCATAATTTTTCAAATAGCTTATATATCTGAGATTATATTTTCTTTGTCACTCTTAATGTTATTGTTTCATGTTCTCTTTCTCTTTTTATCTCACTCTTAACCATTTTTGGGGGGTTGATCAGATTTATTGGTTTTATTTTGAAATATATAATCCATGTCACTAATGTTTGCCTCAGTTTATCTTTTTTGTCTTTTAACAAACATTTTTGTTAGTACTTGTTCTCCTACTATATGTTTCTACTCAACTAACATAAAATAGTATTAATTTTTTCTTGTTCTAAGCCAAGCTCTTTTTATCATTAGAGATGTAGTGTCACTGACAAAGTTTATGGGATTTACAATAGTTACCCTAATATCTGTAGTTAAAGGAGAGAGAAAGGATGAGGGAAACAGAACAGATGGAGATATAACATTATTACTGATCAGGAATGCCTGGTTCAGAGATGTCAAAAGGGAGCCCATAGGAACATAAAGCAATGTGAAAATAGGATAAAGAGTTAGAAAAAAGATAATATGTTTATTTATTAATTTATTTGTTCAAGAGAGTCTTCTTAAATACCTGCTAAGTCTAAACCCCTTGGTGGAGAGTTGTATCAAACGCATTTAGACCAATGTCTGTGATACCAAGAAATTTATACAGTAGGAATTTTTGATATTTATTTGCCAAAATACATCACAATTAGAAGAGGAGAATGGTAGAGTTTTGAAAGATAAAAATAGAAAGTCAGCTTGAAAAAAATTCACTGTAATTTTCATAATTATAAAAATATTTTGGTAATATATATAAATATATGTATTTAAAGGAAATACCAGGGTGCAATATAATTTGAATACCAAAATATCCATCTGTGTTTTTCTTCAACAAATTAATTATTGTAAACTGATTTACAAATCCTATGTTTGTGGAATACTAAATGATTAAAATCAAAAGTGGAGGTAGGAATACCAGTATAGAAGGGGTTATGTAACTTAGAATATTTCTATGTAGTTGGAAAAGAAGAAATCTAAAGTGCTCAAGTGATAATCAGTGGGGATTTCCTAAATATTCCTTTAGTGTAAAAACAATAGAAACTTTGGGTGTTGTATTTTTTTTAAACCTTTTTTGTTTGTTGGTTTCAAATATCCTGGGAACTTAGGTAACATTTTTGTGCCCCAAATGGTCCCACAAGAGGAACTTAAAAATACACATATATGATTGTTCCTGACTAGACAAAACTGAGCCAGCTCATAATTAGCTTCACAAAACTTAGACCTGCAAGTAATTCTACTGTAACTGCTAAACTAGCCTTGTTAATTGGACTGTTAATCACAGAGGGAGCAGAGCTCAGACTACCAGAAGAGTCATCTTTGTTTCTAATTGTTTCCTTACAGAGAGTAACCTGCAACAGTTCCTAGGAGTCCCCAACCTCAGTTTGAATATGTTGATCAGATTGTGTCCCTCTGTTGTAGGAAAGCCAACTCCTAAAACCATGCCTTGCATAAAATAGGCACTTATGTATAATTACTAATAGATCTGCTTATTGATGGAGATGGTAAGGGAGGTCTGGGTTCTACTGGTAGAGCAGCCATTGAAGGAGCAGTAGAGAATACAATGGCAAAAGTTTTACTTTCTTCGTGTATGTTACAGTTGAATTTTGCTTAGAAAATCACTTTAGAAACATTTTCCATAAGAGTAAGCCAAAGATCCTGAGATTCTGTCTCTAATTTTCCACTAACCTCTGTGTGTTTAAACTTATATTATTAAAAATCATAGTAGATTAGAGCTTCCTGGGTCCTTCAGACTGTTGCTCTTCTTACAGATGAGGAAACTGTGACCCAGAATTGGTGAATTGGCCAAGGTCACCTTGGTGCCAGTCCTAGCTGTGCTGTTCTTTCCACTGCATCTAGAAACACACTCTAGAGTTTTCACGTAGAGGCAGAAGCTCAATGGCTTTCTCCCAGCCTAAAGAGTTAATGTTTTCAATACAATAAAAGCATAGACACTCAAATCATAAAATGACCGTAATATTACCCAGTTAACACTTCTCTTCCTTATTTCACAAATAAGGAAACTGAGGACAAGAGAAGAATAGCACTTTCCCCATGGATATGCAATAATTTACATACACAATGATGCTATCATCAATGAAAAGTGACATTATGATCCATTTCCATTCTTAACTAAGGCAGAGATGTGTTCATACATCTTAAATTAATTTTCCCGTTGGTCAGCTATATATTTAAAGGTGTTTATTTTCTATTATGTAAAGATTTAATTATCCAGATCACTCTACCCTAAGAGACATGCAATAAAGGATAGCTTGCTGACCTATTCATTGTGAAAATAACTGAACACATAAAATTTTTTATCTAGAGGAATCTGCAGCTTAGTATTGCTGGTGAGATAGCCTTAAAAAGCTGAATTTCCCATTTTTATCAAAAGCATTAAACACTGTAAACTTCAGATACATTTCCTCCTCTCTAGATATCAACATTTTAAATAACAAGAGCAAAATTAGCTTATTGTGCAATTGTGTCCATTTTTTCCAGCTTTATGTCAGTCTCCAGGAGTCATTATTTGACTTAGAATCAAACATTAACACGTTAATCAACAGTGCTCCACTATTATCGTTCAGATTTTTTCTTTGCTGCTAATACCGAATCAGCAAGTTCTGGTGCTAGTGCATTGCAGAAAGTGACAATGGATGATTTTCAGACAATAACCGGTATTTGGAAGGACAATAACAATATGTTCCTTCCTCAAATGATCTTTAAATGGTTTCTTGGCTGAAATGTCAAGGAGTCTAGCCATGCCATCAGGAATTACAACCAAGTTTGTGCATGTCTAGTCAATGACAACCACCACTTCATGACCTTCCATAGCTTATAGAAATTGTAAGATTTCACCTTGATTTTTGAGATGTTCGTATTTGAAATATGAACAAATGATTGTCTCTGAATTGATGAAGCACACTGCATTACCTCAGACATTAAGCCATCCACTTTCTATTCTTTAGTAAGGAGAAAAGCAAACACAAGAAAAACGAAACACTCTCCTTCCCCCCTTACCACCCATACCCCGGCTCTTGCTGGGTCTAACGTGTTTCCCCTGCTTTTCTTCCTGAGTTCAGGGACAAGTCCTTTTTGTGTTATATTTGAGTGGTCCCACATTAGACTTTTCATTTGAAGCCAATTTTATGAACTACATCAAGGCTTTCACTTCAAATTTTCAGTCATTTCAGGGTCAGTGCAGTTTCTAAGGAAGCCCCGTATAATGTTAACAGTGTAGTTTAAAGTACTCTCATCTGCAGTTCACCAGAGTTGAGGTCCTAAGCAATTCTAGTGAAATTGGCATGATTTTATTTTTAACTTGTATGCTCACCAGGGAATATCCTCCTGTACCCCACAAAATAATCACAGAAAGCTTCTCCAAACCTGAGTTTTACTTTTTACTATATTCCAAATGCATTCTTGCTTTGCCGTTGGAATGGCAGTTCTAAAACTCTCTGACTCCTTTGGATAAGCTGTTGTTTGGCCCACAGCAGGTTCCCCGAGCAGGGGTTGGAATAGGCTGTGTGATGAAAAGACAGAAGATACTGGCCAGCTGTGTGTACTCTGTCCATTGCACATGCGGCATCCTCAGTCAAAAGATGTATGTCCTATTGTAATCATATGTACTCTAAAAAGTGTCTCTCCTTTCTGCTTTCCTAGGTCATTTATTCAGAAACTTTTCTGGCATTCTGCAGACTCTTCATTTACAAAATATGGGGAAAGGGAGTTGATAACACTATTCTATGTAAATGGTAGGTACTGTACTTAGTAAATATTTTATTCATTGAATCATTGAGTGATATACTGATGAATTGTTACATTATTCCTCAATCAGTGGAAAATGATTATTGAATCTCCACTTGTTAAAATGTTTTTTCAGGAAATGTATCCTAAGCACAATGCATAACACTATCCTGAAGGTCTTCACAACTTTTATTCCGAACTTTATTCCTCCATGTAGCTTGATCTTTTGAAAAATCCCATGCACCTCTCTGACTACTGTTCTTCCGTAACACTCCTACCTACACTCCAGAGTTACCTGTAGTCTCAGCTCTCTACTTGGACTCTTTAATCCTTTTCGATAGAGGCCTCTTCTCTACTCACCATCTCCAACCCACTAGCAATAGGCAAAGTGCTGTAGCATGGAAAAAGATTGGAAGGCACCAATCTTTTGTAGCTTCAAATATAGTTAGATAAGTATAAAATACATAGTAAAACAGAACAAGAGAATTTATGCCAAGTCATAATTCCTGAATTGTCACCCCTGAGCTCTTTGTAGTACCAAGAGATGTTCTATTATACATTATTATACTTTAATTTTTCAGATTCATGATGTATATTAGCATGTTAAAGACCTGAGACACGCTGTCTTATGAACAACAATTTAACTTGGTGAGTATCAAAGCTGCCCCAGATTATCTGACAATGGGGTCTTCTCCAATGTGTAACACCTGATAACATTCCAGAGCTGTCATCCAAGAGAGCTTGTGAGAAATACTGTGTGGAATATATCTCATGTACTGTTTCCACGGTTATAAAACGTAGGAGGCCTCTTTCTCAAAATACTCAGGTAGCCCCTTTTCTTTCAGCACAAGGCCTTCCCTATTCGCGCTACAAACAATCTTTCCAGGTTCATCTCTTACTCTACCCATCTGTGTATCTGTGCTGCAATCTACTGTTTGTCTCTGCACATCTCCATCTTGTTCATCCTGCTCAGGTGGCTGATCTCCATGGATGACCCCAACCAAACTTCCAGCTGGGTTTGGCCAATGAGAGACAGCAGAAAAATATCAGTGGGTAAGAGGACTGGAGGCTGGGGGAATTATTCCCTGAGCTCTCTCTCTGCCAGGCTCTGTGTTGGCAATGGGTTCACTGTTCTACAAAAAGCCAAAACTCCTGTCAGGTGGCCTACTACAGCTATAAATTTCTCCAGGTTTAATAACTGCTTCTTCCACTTGCCTCTCCATGTATTAACTGCTTCCTACTACTGCTAGCCGTGGAGTGTTCCACAAGCCTTTGCTGAATTTTATTTAATCCTTCCCAATGCCTTGCAAAAATCCCCATTAGACTCTCATTAGTCACCCTTTTTAATCTATCACTTGTTCCTGCTAGGACCATGCCTATGTGGTCCAGAACTGTTAACTCATCACCCCAGTGACCACACAAACTTTCAGTTCTTTCTTCATGCCGGTCTCTGAGGTTGGAATGCCATCTCATTCATTTTCTAACTGTAGACATCCTCTTAATCAAGGTCCATTCTGATTGCTGCTTTTCTCTTTGATTTTTTTGCACTTTTGAAAATCAGTTCTCCTTGTACCAGGTTCCCTCTTATATAAAGCAGATTGTTCTACTCTCTGTCCCCCTGGGCTGCATCCTCCACAGCATTCGGTACAATATATTTTACTTAGCAAGTTCTCTATATGGGTTAGCTGAATTGAATTGAAGATGAGACATTACATCTAGCTGATAGAAGGACATAAAAGATTAGGTCCATCTGTTAGTATTAACGACTTTCTCCACTCCCAACTAAGCGGGTTTACTTTTTTAGTAAAATGTTTGATCACAGTGAAAGGAAAGCCAAATTGTCTGTCACTTAAGCACTTTGGGAAAAGCAAATGTATTACTCCGCTTAACAGCATTGTTATTATAGCAAGATTACTACATGTCAGCAAGAGATGGGTCTCAGTCACTATAGTGCCCCACTGTATAAATATAGCACACTTTGGATAACTATTCCTCTGTCATTTCATAGTAGTGCTTTTCAGTCCAGTGATGATGTTGGGTATATTCTGCTCCTTTCTTCTCCATCTAGTGTGTGGGTCATGACATAGGACTAGCCAATCAAATTGCTCAATTGCAGTGGTCACAGTGGTGGTTCAGGAATGACCACGTGACTCAAAAGGGACTGTAAGAATTCTATCCAAGACATTGCCAAAACTATTGGGAGAAACATTCTCTTGCTTTAGGATTTGTAAACTACAAGCTGATAGTCTTCATTTGAGTCAGGATAGGATAGGTTATGTTACAGTAACAAAGTCCCCCAAATCAGTAGATTAACACATCAAAGACTTATTTCTGTATTTCTCTCTCACACAAAGTCTACTATAGTTCCATGCAACTCTCCATGTCGAGACTCATGCATCTAGTCTGATTAAACATCCCATCCCAGAGCTACACCATCTGGGACACATGGCCTCTTTGGCAATATTGCAGAATAGCAATGCCGAGGAGGTTTAAGGATGAGTTTCCACTGCATTGGCCCGATAGTGACACATGTCACTTTCTCTTGCAGCACACTGTCCAAGACTAGTGACACGACCTGCTGAGCTGTAGGAAAAATGTACATGAGCATTTCTGCCTCTGCCACAGCTTCTGGCTTTACGTAACCATCTCATATCTATGTGGAAACAGCATAACAAGGAAGCCAAGCGTCAGCTAGAAAAGTCAAGAGTTGTAGATAAAAATTTCTGAGAAAACAGTTAAAGCCAAGATCCAACTAGGCTGAAGCCTTGACATACTTCAGCTTCTACAGGCATCCAAAAAGGCAGAAGCCATGCTTATGTATTTGTGTGTGTGCATGTGTGGCTTATGTACACTAAGCATAAAAAGTAGACATGCACCCTATGGCGGATGAGACATGAAAAAAATAAAAAGAAAAAAATGACTTGGAAATCCAATTTAAAAAATTCTCATGGAATTCGTGCTGCTGTTGTAGAAACTTGCCTACATGTAATTTTCTGTTCTCTGCTATGTGGGTGAATAAGCAAGGTAGGCAGAAGGAAAAGTAGACCTTTAGAGTAAATTAGAAACTAGGAAAGCAAAGCTAGACTTATGCTTTATTTAAACTTACAAATCTTTTAGGGAAACATTTTGGCTGTGGCTTGTTGAGATATATGATAAGCTGTCAAAAGGAATTATATCAACAAGCTGCCTCTAGCTTTGAAACCACCTTATAGAGTGTTTGATTCTATATAGAGTAAATTGTAAAAGGCATTTCTACTTTATAAATTCTAATAATAACAACAGTTGGCCTTTTTTGAGTGTCTACTATGTTCTAGACACTTTGCTAAATGCTTTACTTAAATTATGTCTGTTAACATTTACAATAACCCAGTGAGTTTGATGATATCATTATTATATTACACAAATCAGAATATGGAGGCATAAAGAGGTTATATAATTTGCAGAAGACTGATGAGAAATTGTGACTTTACTGATATAAATTAAGAATTTGTTGGTGCAGCCACTATGGAAAACAGTATGGATTTTCCTCAAAAAATTAAAAATAAAATTATCATATGATCCAGCAATTCCATTTCAGGGTATATCCAAAGAAAATGAAAATACTAATTTGAAAAGAAATATGCACCCCTATGTTCATTGCAGCATTATTTACAATAGCTAAGATATGGAAACAACCTAAATGTCTATCAATAGATGACTAGATAAAGAAGACGTGGTAGATAGATAGATAGATAGATAGATAGATAGATAGATAGATAATGGAATATTACTCAGCCATAAAAAATGAATGAAATTCTGCCATTTGCGACAAGAAGGATTGACTTAGAAGGTATTATGAGAAGATCAGTAAGTCAGACAGAGAAAGACAAATACCATATGATTTCACTTATATGTGGAATCTAAAACAACAAAACGAGTGAACAAACAAAACAAAAAGAAACAGACTCATAGATACAGAGAACAAACTGCTGGTTTCCAGAGGGGAGAGGGTGGGAGGATAGGCAAAATACGTGAAGGGGATTAACAGATACAAACTTCCAGGCATAAAATAAATAAGTAGAAGGGACGTAACGTATAGCATAGGGAATATAGTCAATAATATTGTAATAACTTTGTATGGAGACAGAGTAACTAGACATATTGTAGTGATCATTTCATAATGTATAAAAATATCAAATCACTAAGTCGTACACCTGAAACTAATATAATACTGTATGTCAATTATACTTTAATTGGAAAGAATTTGTATGCAAAACTAAATTTACCTAAGCATTTATATTTTAAAAGTCTTACTTAATTTTTACTATGCATTACACATGGTATCTAATAAAATATCTTTGAAAAAATTATTTTGGGATTTTTTTATTTTATTTTATTTATTTATTTATTTTTGGTAAGGAAGATTCACCCTGAGCTAACATCTGTTGCCAATCTTCCACTTTTTTTTTCTGCTTCAGGAAGATTAGCCCTGAGATAACATCTGTGTCGATATTCCTCTATTTTGTATGTGGGTTGCCACCTCAGCACAGCTGATGAGTGGTGTAGGCCCATGCCTGGGATCTGAACTCCTGAACCTGGGCTGCCAAAGCAGAGCGCATCAAACTTAACCACTATGCAACAGGGCCAGCCCCTATGTTTGGATTTTTAAAAGAAGAGTTCTAGGGGCCAGCCCGGTGGCGCAAGCGGTTAAGTGCATGCACTCCGCTGTGGCGGCCCAGGGTTTGCCGGTTCGGATCCTATTCGCAAGTTCGGATCCTGGTCGCACACCCACGCACCGCTTGTCAAGCCATGCTGTGGCAGCCTCCCATATAAAGTGGAGGGAGATGGGCACGGATGTTAGCCCAGGGCCAGTCTTCCTCAGCAGAAAAAGAGGAGGATTGGCAGATGTTAGCACAGGCCTGGTCTCTTCACAAAAATTAAATAAATAAATAAATAAAAGAGGAGTTCTAATTTTTGAAATAAGAAAGACAATGAGTGGAAACTGCTAATTTCTTCCTCAGATCTTTCCAGAACTGAATTCTCATAATGTACCGTAAAAGTGAGCAAAATACCAAAATTGGAAGTACGTGGTACTACTTGCTACACTGGGCAAACCTAAATAGAAGACAATAAGGCCTCATGAGTATTAATCTCACTCTGATAGAATTTCCTTGACTTGAGGTTAAGCACGAGGTCTTGTTAAATAGCCTAAATTTGAATTCTGGCCTACCTATTCAATTAGCTGAAAGAACTTTGGAAAATTAATGAACATTTTTAAACCTCAGTTTTTTTCACCTGTAAAATAGAAATAATAATACTAATAGAACCTATCCATTGGGCTTATTATAATTATTAAATAAGGTGATCCATGTAAAAAGGCTTACCAACCTGCCTGACATACTACAGGAGCTTAAAAAATGTTGTCTATCTACATCACTGTCATCACCACGATCATTTTCGTTGTCATCATTATCACCATCAAGACTGTCATTATGAGTCATAAACTTTTTTCACATTAAACACATTGAAGCAACTAACTTGGGTCAATGATCATCTTTTTGATGATCTGTTTTAATTTCTGGAGGATGGTTGAATGCTAATTCGTTTTGCTGTCAGCTTTTTGTTAGGTGGATTTTTCCTCCCCAATTGTGTAATTAGGGACTGAGAAAACAGTGATTCAAAGTTAAGGCACTTATGCTTATAGGATATAATTGCAATTTAACAGGTAGGAGTTAGTGCTTTTTGAGACATAAGCACAGGATAATTGGAACATTTGGTTCAGAGTTTGGACAGTGCTGTTGCATCGAGTAAAACATCAAAGAATACAAATAATGTGAGGGGGAAAAGGCTCATGCTATATTCTATAAACAAAAAGGCATTTAATGTTGTTTACATGTATAAGTGAAATTTAAACTTTATTCAACTGCAAATCTACTTTTTTGTTTGGAGTAAAGAAGTCAGTAGGCAATTAAACACAAGAAGGAAAAATTTCAAAACATGGTAGTGATAAAAGTCAACCAGGCAGCAGTGAATTTGCAGGCATAAAACTCATATAGATACCAATAAATTATTTCTTGGGAGATATTCTAAGCTGAGAAGTTGTTACAGCATCCTTCTGTTCATCTTTGTGAGATTAGCTTAGTTTTTTTCTACCGCCTCCCTGTCTTCCTTCTCTCTTTCCCTCCTTCACTGAGCAGGAACCAGTCACAGTGCTGGAGACATAGATTTGTAAATAATGATACAGTTCCTCTTTGCCTGCTGGTGATGAATAATTATACAGTGAAGAAGACAGAAAGTAAATTGGCAATTACAATGTGGATGAATGCTCTCATGGGGCAAGTCACTGAGCATATAGGAGTGTTAGCAGATCCAAATTTGAATGTATGGGGAAGGCTTTCTGGAGGAAGCAACTTCTCCACCCAAACTCACAGGGTGAGGAGTTAGTCATGTTGTATGTGAAGGTGATGAAAGGGAGATTTTAAAAGAGAGCAAAGAGTGTGTATGAAAACAGGCAACCCTAGCATCCTGGGGCCTGGATGCCATCCATTATGGCTGGAACATGGGGTTTGAGTTTGGTGATAGATAAAGGTTAGAGAGGCAGGGAAAGCATTGATAGGTCTTAAGTATCGCTCTGACATGATCATACTTACATTCTTACATTGATCTTCTGAAAGATCATCTTAGCTATACTGTGGAGAATGAATTTGAAGGATGTGGAACAAGTTTAGCAATAGGGGGACAAATAAAGAAGTTATTGCTGTTAATTCAAGTAAGTGTTATGGTGGCCTGTACTAGGGTAATGGAAATAGGGAAAAGAAATGTATATGGATTCAAAAAATAAGACAGTAAAATCAAAAGAACTTAGCGATTTCTGGTGTGTAGGGGATTCATTTGTGATGAAGAAGAATAAGAATTCAGCAATGCTGCCCAGGTTATTGGCTTGAGAAAATGGATGGAACTATTCATGGAGACAAGGATCCCTGGAACAGGCATACGTTCACGAAGAAGAAAGTAGAACTTTGAGGATCTCGCATAAGGATGAGAAAGAGGAGCTCGTCAAAGAGACTGAGAAGGAACAGCGAAAGTGGCAGGAGGTAAAGCAGAAGAACATGTTGTCACAGCATCCAGGGAAGAAGGTTTTTGAGAAAAGAGGATTATATGTGGGTGTGCACATTGAGAGCGAGGGTTATAACACATTTGTTTGTTGAGAAGTGAACTGGATATGAGGAAGCAGAAAAAGTGAGTACAAATATCTCTTTCCTATTTCTAAGTGGCATATAAAGAGATGCCTACTACAGGGCTGTAGTCAGAGCGGGGTGCCTGTCCTTCCCAACAAAACTCAGTTAGGGAGAAAAACTACAAACTCTTGGGAGGAAAGATAAGTAGAGATTATTCAAACCTAGGATCAAAGTTCCTATTTTTAATAATGAATACCTATGTACCCAACGAGTGACAGAGGAGGGGGGAGGGAAACAAGTCCTAGGATTGAGAAGCATAGTTGTGAATTTCCATGAAAATGTTCTTCTTAGTCAAATGGCTGGCCACTCTGCCAGCACACTAGCATCTTTCTTCCCAGTGGTAAATTAATGCTACCTGGTTTGCTGCCTTAGGAGCTCAGCATCTGGGTTGGCTGAAACCACCTGGATAGCTAAGAAAAGCCAGAGATAGATGCTCCAGAGAAGTCTATTCTTGTTCCAAAAATCATACAATTGATGGATAACAATAACAACAACAACAATAATAATAATACTCATATTCCTACTAATAAATTTTAATGATAATATTTATTAAGTGCATTACTATAGTCAGACTCTATGCTAAGGATTTTACTTGCATTGGTAGTTAATGCTTACAACTGCTCAACAAAGTAATTACTATTATTAGCCAAATTTTACAGATGAGAAGATAAGAAACTGAGCTTCTGAGATATAGCGAACTTCCCTGAGCCCACACGTCTGATCTATGGTAAAATGAGGAATTGAATCCATCCCATTTTGCCTTTTCACTTTGACATGGTGGTGGGAAGAGCCTGATTATTATAATAAAACACTATGAGGCAACTCAAATTTATATAACAAGTATTATGTTAAGTGATCTATAGTCATCATTCCTTTTAATCCTCACAACTGCCCCATGAGGCAGGCACCATTGTATACCCATTTCGTAAAAGTAGACTCACTGAGGTCAGAGAACTTGTCTAATGTTTTATAGCTAATGCACTGCAGAGCTAGAACTTTATGCAAGTTGTCTGACCTCAGATCCTGCACACTGAACCATCTCCCTGCTGCTTATTAGCCTGTGATATGTATGAGTCAAGGATGCATGGGCCCTGAATTGGACAGAGGAAGAGTAGTAATAAAAAACTGAACTTGGCCTCCCTTTTGCTGTCTCTGGAAGGTGAAGCACGTTCGGTGCACATTTACCTTCTTAAGAGAAATAAAGTGTGGCCACAGCTGATCTGAGAACCTACAATGTGCTGCAAGACGTGCTGTAATTTTTAAGAGATAGAAGAGTCAGAGAGCTCCTGGGGGAAGTACAGGGATTATACTTCTAGAAACTGATTCAGAACAACTTCTCTAGCTGAAGGACGTTGTGGAATAACCCTAACATCCAGCCAAGAGGCTGCAAAATAGTATCTGACTCACAGTTTGATCCTAGAAAGTGAGTAGCTGTCTGGATTGGCGGTTGGGCCAAGGAAAGGCCTGAGACCTCCTTTCAAGGTTATTGTTCTTCACCGAGTTCTGAAGAAGGGCTCCACTCATTTGATTCCAGATCAGGAAGTGTTTCCATCATGAAAAACCTATCTGCATTGTTTTTACTGCTAGCGAAAGTGGAAGGGAAACTAAAATTCCTCTAAAATCCCTACCACTTGCTGAGAGCTAGAACCAGGTATGAAATACTTTTTATCTAAAAGCAGAAGCCAGTGAGGAGAAAGCTAAAGAAAATCATTACCATACAATTTATACCAAATAATAAATGTGGAGGGATTCTGTTAGGGATACACATTAGAAATCTCATTCTCTTTGTTCTTTGGGATTTCTGTGGATACAGCCCATGGATATTTCGGGGGTTTTTCCTCTGTAAAATAATAACGGTGGCTTCCTGTACCCATTTCTGCCATATTTCCCACCTCCATACTATTCACAAGATGCAAAACAATAGGCATCCAACTTGAAGTTAGGCTGATAAGTTTTCCTTGAACGTCACATAAATACACATACACACACGCATACACACAGACACACCACATAAAAGTGGAAAAATATAAACAAAAATATCTTAAGGACATTTTTGTCATACTTTATCCTGATTTGTTTTCTACTATTCAAACAAAATTTATTATGCACATTATTCTCGTCAGGCACTCACTGGTCGCTATGGGTGATAAAATGATGAATAAGATATGGCCCTTAAATTCAAAAAGTTTATAATTTATTGAGGCAGACCGTGGAGTATACACTTTACCATAGTACAAAGCAGGCTGTGCTAGTTGTTATTCATAATAAAGACACCAATGAAACGCTTAAGGGGGCACAGAGGTGGAAGAAACAAAATTTTAAATGATTAGTTGGTTGTTAAGCGTTTGACATCATGTCTCTAACCACTTACTAGTTCTGTAACTTTGAATAAGTCCTTAACTGCTCTAAATCTTGGTTTCCTCATTGAAGATAATAAGAGAGACAGTTTTGTTTGAAGATAGTCTGAAGAATAAGCAGTGAATTAATATTAGGTATTAATCTTATAAAGAGGGGTTGGAGAAAGCTTTTCAGGGGTGGTGGTACTTTAGTTGGCTTTTGAAAGAAAGTAGTGTTTTTGATACGGAGACAGCTATGGGAAAGATTTCTCAGCTGAGGATACAGCATGAGCAGAGCACCAGTTGTGTTCAGCTGAAGGTGAAGCAGAAAGATAATATACTCCCTTACCTTCTCCTGCCTTGCCAGGCATTTCTCACTGTTATGATCACTCCTTTGGATTTGTGCAAAGAAACTACCTCTAATGACAGAATCAAACCTGACATCTAGTGTCTAAAAAGTGTGGGAGGTCTAACTCATTTTTGAATTCTTTGCTAGCCATTAAATCAACCATTTTATCAATTTAGCTAACTAGAGTCTTAGCAAGCAGAGTGGGAGGCCGAGTGGAAGCTTAGGACAAATAAGTTTGGTTGGAGTTCAACAGATGAGATAGGACAGGGATATGGGGCAGTGCCCTGAGGGTGTCCCTAGACAGTGTAAGGCCACTACAAACCTGGTAGACCTATAGAAGGGCCTACTTTAAAATTCTCCTAAAGATGAGTTCTGGCCATGTTTATCATCCTTGTCTAGATAGAAGTGGAGAGCAAAAAAGATGGTGGGATAGGGAGAGTTGGTGTGGATGGCCATGTCATTGGCTGCTTCATACTCGGGACTGATCCGCCTTAGCCACAACTGTAACTAACTCTCATTGACTTTGAGTGGAATTTCTTTTAATTTGATGTTGAAAATCATCCCCAAGATGACTAATACAACATTTTTATCTCATTGTCTACTATTTCATACGAAGAACTTTTCAATCCAGCCATGATTATCTAATTGTGCCTCTTAGCTCACATTACTCCTCAATTTGGAATGCAGGATCTCTCTCCTCATCTATGGACAAGCTGAATCATACTTACTTTCCTCCAAGGCCTAGCTTCCCTCAGACTCTTTCCTTGCCACCCCATATCTCCTACATCTGAACTCAATGTCCATGTGACTTATCAGGTTTGAGAATATAGTGCCTAATGGAGGAAATTATTTGTTTACCTTGGCAGTTCTGTTCCATTTCTCAAGCTAAAATCTGAGTCCCTTGAGGAAAGGGACAGAGATCTATTTTCCTCCCTTCAACACCTAGCCCAGAGCCCTGGATATGTCCCTTGAAGATTTGCCAATTAATTATAGATAGGATCAAAACATCAGCACAATCAGCAAAATCCCCAGTTTTCTTCAAAATCTGGACCCTCTCCTTATTATCCCTAACACTTAAAAGATTTTTATACCAAGCTCTACCTATCTCCTTTTGCTTATAACCAGAGGTGCTATTTAAAACACCCAAATCACACAGAGCTGTGACTGGAACTCAGGTTTCTTCAACTCCCATTCCAGGGTTCAACCCATTATGCCTTTAGCAAGAAATGACAAAGTTGAGGATGATGGCAATGTCATAGTTGGCAGAGTGATTCACTTATTCTGTGAAAATGTAGCTCTTCTTTTAGCATGGTAAATGGGAACTGTGAAACATGCTTTAACACCAGATTTTCAGAGCAAGTTCTGAATGATCCTAATGTATGAGCAGCCAGTGTCCATGAGCAGCCCATTCATTCTCCCTTAAATGGCCTTACACACATTGATTGCCAATTAAGGCTTTTGTTGCCAACAGAGTAGTCAAGACCTAAAATTAGGCCCTCACTTCTTATGACTCCAGGGCACCCAGCCAAAGTGATATTTATGACTGTTAACAGACCAGTGAACTAAAGACAGCCATGATATAGAAATGAGTCAAAACTGCTCTTTGTCCCAGAGACACCAAAATGAAATAAATGCTCATATAATAGATGGCAAGGCTTTTCACCCAATTCTTACCTCTACACATTCAGATGTGATTAAGAAAGATAAAAAATAAAGAATGAAAATAATAATAATTATTGAATGAATACCATACACCAGAACTTCCAAAAATGGTTCTATAATTCTCAAACATAGTACCTGGCATACATTTGACATTTATCATTTATCAAGTACTTAACAAAAGGAAACGTGGAGAGGTGTGTGTTGTTATTTCCATTTTTCTGATTAAAAAACCACAAAGTTCAGTGGTTGAATAATTGGAGAAGGCCATATACATTATTAGTGGGGAAACTGAGACCCAAACCCACTTCTGTCTCCAAATGTCATGCTTTCCCTGCTCCCATCTATTGCAGGGACTGGAGATTGTCACTCTATTCTATGAGATCCCAGAATACTTTGTCAAGTCCTATATTAGAAAATTTATTGTATCATATTTTAGTGTTCTCTTTACATGACTGTCAGCTTCCCTCTAGAGTCTCGGAGTTCTAAGTCCTGGCTATATCACTTATGAGCTTTACAAATGTGGCCAAATCATTGGACAACTCTGTGCCCCACTTTCCTCATCTGTAGAATGGATATATAATAGTTTGAACATCATAACATTGTTGTGAATAATTCAATGAGATGAATATAAGGCTTTCTACTCAGTAAGTGCTCAGTTATTATTATCCAAGAGCCTAAGAGTACTAGCAAATGATGGAAAATCATGTATGTTCCCTGTGGACAAAGACTGTGTTTATCTTGTGTACCACTAGCATAGTACACAGCAAAGAGTAAGTGTATAAATATACATTGGTTCAATGGAATAGTGAACAAATTGTTTGAAGGTCTGAATGTACTAAGTATAGCCTTGATGGTTCCACTGACCACGAACCTGAGGACTAGCAGACCTAATGTAAGAGATCTGTAAAACAATGTCTGCCAACAAAAGAAGTAAGTCTCATAGATAGAGGGACTATTATTTTTAAACAGCACATAGATACTGTTGTAATTTCTGAAATGCAAAAGTGTTTAAAAGTGTTCCTGGGCCGGCTCCGTGGCTTAGTGGTTAAGTGCGCGCGCTGTGCTGCTGGCGGCCCGGGTTCGGATCCCGGGCGCGCACCGACACACTGCTTCTCCGGCCATGCTGAGGCCACATCCCACATACAGCAACTAGAAGAATGTGCAGCTATGACATACAACTATCTACTGGGGCTTCGGGGGAAAAAATAAATAAAGTTAAAAAAAAAATTTTAAAGAAAATACATATCTACAAAAAAAAAGTGTTCCTTAAGTCTTAATAGCTCTTGTCATTTATTTTCTCATCCAGTGGCTAATACAATTATGAGTATATCATGGGGGATGTCCATGAAGTTTTTGAGCATAGAGAAGAAGGGGCACATACATACAAAAGGTTGAAAGACATTCCCTTAAGGCGTTGAGAATGGTTGCCAGTAACAGCTATGGTTCCTTCAGACTGCAATCACAGGGTGTATATACAGAGAATTTGATTTTTTGTCATAATGCAGAACAGAGGGTTCTGCTCATTTAAACAAGGCCAGAGTAGAAAGAGCCATCTCCATTTCCTGTTAAATTTATCCTTATTTGCTGCTGGTATCTTTATATATTAATGAAAGGGTATAAATGTGAGTTTGGAAAATACCTGAAAATTTAAGAATTAAACTTTCCTCCACATCCATAGGATGTAGCTTGTAGCCCTATTTTGCCTTACATGGCTCCTTTCCTTTGGGTACCCTTCATTGGCCACAAGAGACGGGGGCACCTTATCCTAACGTTGTCCAATCAAATTCTCTCTTCCAGAAATTTAGAGGTCTAGAGAATCTAGTCAAGTTCTTGACTGGAACTGAGTTAATGGGAACGCAATGGTCTAACATTGAATGAGTGAAAGTGAGGCTGCAGAGATGGTGAGATAAATGACAGAAGCAGGAAAAGAAGATCATGTAAGAGAACCTATGAATCCATAAAGAGAAGCTTTCTATCTTCTTGCTTTTGAGTTCCATGGAGCATGATGGTATCTTGATTCTTTAACACAATAATTACATCCTGAGCATCTACTATGTCTTAGACACTATTCTAGGCACTGTGGGTACAGCAGTGAAAAAAATTAATAAAGACTTCTGCCCTCATGAAGCTTATATGCAAACATGGGAAATACAAAAGAGACAAGATAAATAATTAGAATATGCAGTATGCTAGATATTAAGAAATGCTAAGAGAAAATAAAGTGTGGTAGGAAGTGTCATGGATGAAGGTTCAGTTTTGGTTAGGTGGCTATTTAAGGCCTCAATGAAATGTTGATATTTGAGTCAAGTGAAGAGAGTAAGCTTCAAGTACAGTTATGCGCCACATAATGACGTTTTGGTCAGTGATGAACAGCATATACGACGGTGGTCCCACAAGATTATTACCATATAGCCTAGGTGTGTAGTAGGCTAGACTATGTAGGTTTGTTCAAGTACACCCTATGATGTTTGCACAACGACAAAATCGCCTAACGACACATTTCTCAGAACGTATCCCTGCTGTTAAGCAACACGCGATTGTGATGAGAAAGGGCCTTCCAGGCAGAGGGAACAGTTAGTACAAGTGCTGGAACCTACCTGTGAGGATGGAATGGAGTAATGTAAAAGGGGGTTAATAAGTGATGAGATCAGAGAGATGGTGGACCAGATTGCGTACAGTTTTGCATTCACGATAAGCTCTCCTGTTCTGTTTTACTCTGAATGTATTAGGAAGCCATTGGATCATTTTGAGCAAACGAGTGACATGAACTGTTTAAGTTTTAGCAGGTCACTTTTAAAAGCCATCATTTTCCATTTCCTTCATTAGGCTAACATGAGCTGGTCTTTTCCACTTAAAATACATCAAAAAAATCTTAACTAAGATATCCTTTGCCTGTGGGGTTTTTGAACCAAAAACAGATCATTGGTAAAAAAAGTTTGCCTCCCTTTCTTTAACATTTTTTTTTTTTCTTTTTTTAGTTGGTGTGTTACAGGGTGGTTTTTCTTATGTCTGACTATACTCAGTAGCACAGGCTTTGGTCCTGGGATTTGAAAGTGATTAATGAGCAAATGAATTAACTGTTAATAGCAGTGGGAAAAACCATATTTGCAAGAGCCTCCAGAGTCCATTGGGCTCACAGAAAAAGATTATGTAGGAAGGGACAACACTGAAACATCTGCACACCTTTCTGCAGATCAAATTTCCAAATGTGCAGCCATAAAGTTGCATTATAGAACACTAGGTAAATCGCAAGAGAAAAACACATCTTGACAGAGAAAGATCACAATTTAAGGAAACTCACACCTTCAATTATCTATTAAAAACAAAATTCCAGAGTCAAATTTGAATATCTCTGAGAAGTAATAACTCATTTTAGGTCGGATATTTTTTAAACTAGGTAAATATTAAATATCATAAATTTGGGATACTGGGGAAGAGTTAGCTGCAAAAACAAACATTCTATCTTTTCTTCTTAACAAATTCCTTTGAAGCACCAATGCATGAATACAAATAATTTATCCACATAACTGTAGTACTAACTCATTGACTTTGGGACTAGAAGGCTGAAATAGTGTCCCCGTAAAAAGATATGATAGCTCTTTGCAATCATGACCAATAATTACTAAAGTATGATGTGCATGTTAAGTTAGAAAGGTTTAGGGACCATCAGATGATTTTGCTTTACAGACAGAAAACTAAGTAAATATTGCAGGAAGGCAGCTGGGGAGGAGAGGGGTTATGACTCCTACTGCTTTATTATTTTATCCAATTTGATGCCTGCTTCTATTCTTCTCACCTGGGGCCCTCCATTGTGACGTGTGCAATTTTAAAGAAAACTGGAAGGCAAAATGATTCAAATGAGGCTTTTGATCCCAGTACTCTAATCCTCTCCAAATGAGAGTCACAAAGGGAACTTAGTCTTATTAAAGGGCAGTGGGTCAGACCACAGAATCCACAAAGCTGCTCTTAAGGCTCAGTGTTCTTGCTCGGTATCATTACCATTGGAACCCACAGTCAAATGACTGTGCAGCATGTCTGTTGCCAGAGAAAGTAGTAAATTGGGTTGCTGGCATGTGGAAAGCTTGAAGCATCCAAACGGAGTCAGCGTGATTGTCAAAAGCAGTGTCTTTGCCCTTCTCTATGATCCTCATCTTCCATTTTGTTTATTCTTTTCCTCCTATGAGTTTTACTACCCTACACTGAACCGGCATATGGCATATTTACAGTTTATACCTTTTTTTTTAACCCATGCTTAGGCAGTGACCCAGCTCTATGGCGTAGTTTCTTAGCCTTGGCACTATTGATATTTTTGGCCCCATAATTATTTGTTGTCAGGGGCTGTTCCACACATGTAGGATGTTCAGCAGCATCCCTGGCCTCTACCCACTAGACACCAGTAGCACCCTCCAGCTGTGATCAACAAACATGTCTCCAGATGTTGCCAAATGTTCCCAGGTGGGGGCAAAACCACCCCAGGTAGAGAACCACCTCTTTAGAGATTGAAGCTAGTGGACTGATTGGTGCCCTTGATAAGACAGCTCATGCTAGCCACTGCTTCAAAGCTTTGCTCCAGCAGCAGACGAGGAAAAATAAAATAACTTGCATAATATCCCAGGCTGAGAGAAACTCCATTCGTTAGTGTAGAGAGCTGAAATTGACATCATGATTGTACCTGCCTGGGAAGCATGCAGTTTGGAAGTTAGGACCTGCTGTGCAAACTCTCAGTCCTTAGTGAGGGAGTAGATGGCATTGACCTCAAAAGTCTGGAGTCTGGTTTGGGCTGTTCCACCATTCGTTGGATGACTTGCAGTAATAGCTGGAACCTCTCTGTGTCAGTGGCTCTAAGATGCCTAATGCAATGCAGTGAAGCAAGTCTGCTAAGTGTTGGACAATCAAAGATAAATCATGTTTTCTGCTACTAAGAAGATCACAATCTAGTGCAGAGTCAGTTATATAAATAAATCATTCCCTACAACTGAGATCAGCATGACGCTTTTAGCCTAGCAGCAGTTGCAAACTGGGTAGTAGAACAAAGGAGGGGTGGTGGGTTCAGCCCTGAGAGAAACAAGGAGATGGAGCCAGAGCAAGGCTTTGGGGGATACATAAGAGTTCATCAAAGAGACCTGATGTGTGAAGGTCCTTGGGGAATGGGGACAGCATGAGCCAAGGACCACTGTTTCTCATCAGTCTGTTTTCCTTTGGGCCCTAAGTGTCCACTGTAAACCAGCCCATTCTTTAAAGCTCAACTCACTTGGTATCTCCTTCACATGAGGTCTTTTAGAATATAATGATGCTTATTCTTGTTCTGGATCTTGATTTTAGCACTTAGTACCTTCTGCCTTGTGTTAGTTAGTTGAGTTCACATCATTTTCCCTGACTGGGCTCTAAGCTCCCTGAAGGAAGTGAATCTGTGTTCATTGTTGAGCAGTAACCTATGCTAGATAGTGCTAGATGCATGTTGAATTAGATGGCGAGGAGAATAAAACATATCTGGCCATAATGCAATGTAAATGTCATATCAAACAATTTATTAAATGTATCTTATTTAAAAAATGTATATATATTCTCTAAGGTAAGTCAAAGGTGCACTTGGTGTCTATATTTTGATGTCTGGGACCAATGATTCACAGCAAGGTAACTCAGAAAGAAAAAAAATAACCCCTAAATTAAATCAGCTTCTAATCCTGGTAGGTGTGGATCTTGCCTTTGCCTTGGGCAATGAGTGATTTTCAAACTTGAGTGTACATTGGTCTGTGGCAAGAATATGTTAAAATGCAGATTCCTAAAGATTCTCATACAGAGCTCAGGAATGGGGTACAGGAATAAGTACCCTCATCCTGAATGATTCTTTGGAACAAATTTTAAAAAATTGATTGAGTTGTAAAAGTAGGCGAAAGGTTTAGATTTAGAAGGAAAAAGAACTAGCATCTAACAAACCATGAATTTAAGGGCACTACGTTGGCCAGTTGAACCAAAATAATAGTAATAATAGTAATAATTTGTCTCATTATCTTGTTAGAGTTCTAAAATTCCAACAAAAGCCAATTCTTAGGTTCAGGATCCACCTTACCTATTATATAAGAAACTCAGATGTGGGGCCCAGGTACTGATAGTTTTAAACAGCTTCTGAGATGATAATATTGAGTAGTTTGGGCTAAGAATTACTGTGTTAAGGACCTTAAAAGTGACAAAATGTAAATATCTCAGGATGATTAACACCTTAGCAAGACAATTTTCAGTCATTGTTAACACTTGAAGGGTAAATTAATTCATTTGTTCTTTCTTAAGTGACAGCCAGGTGAGGCTTGTTCCCTATGGGACTGAAAATCAGAAAGAGGAAATTTCAGTGGCGGAATTCAAGGTAGACAATCTGGTAATGCCTAGGGGAACACGGGTCATCCTAAGGGCACCCTGAGGAACAGAAAGGAAATGTTCAAGTGGAAGGTGTTTAAAGGAAGAGAGAAAGTAAGGAAAGAGGGCAGATTTCAGAGGCTAACAGTGACACTAAGTCACTATCTTAACCTGAGGCCCTCAGGTTCCTCCTTGAAGGAGAGTAAATCAACGAGGAAGGTATTGAAGGCTCCAGATGTAAGCCAGGTAAAGGAGAAATCTGGGAAACAGAATTATCTGTGCCTGAACTTTTCCAGCTTTAGGCAATAAACTAAACTTTTTCCCTGATGATTTTCAGGTCTTCATGAATGGCGTGAATGTGAGCAGGGCCACTGATTTCACTCCAATTAAGAGAACAAAGCTGATACCTGACAGGAGGTGATGGTTAAGGAAGGGTGTGAACTATTTTCAAGTGAGGAAAGTGTGTTTGAAGGAAGAGGTGCTGCAGAGCTAATTACAGCTGGGGCTGAAACTACAAAACAGGCTTGTTTTTAACTGCTATTTGTGGCTAATCACTTCCAAATAACAAATGAATAGCACAGTAAATGTTAGCAGGATAATTTTCTATTAATCAAGAATAATGAGTGAGTAGAATAATTCCCTCTCCAAACATCCCTAATTTTAATGCTGTTGCATGTTGCTGCTTCAGATTGATTACACGGTGATTTAGAGGGAGTGAGACTGTAGGGAGACACAAAATAAAGACAGGATATTATTATTTCCTGCTACATTCCTGTAGAATATCAACCTCTCCCACATGAATCCTTGTAGAAGATGAACATTGCCTTTCCAAAAATAATCTTAACCCAGAGAGATAATGTCCAAATTTAAGCTTATATGTGTATGTGTGTGTGTGAGAGAGAGAGAGAGGGAAGGAAGGAAGGAAGGAAGGAAGGAAGGAAGGAAGGAAGGAAGGAAGGAAGGAAGGAAGGGAGGAAAGGAAGAAAAGAAGGAAGAGAGAGAGGGAGGGAGGGAGGACAGAAGGAAGGGAAGGAGGGAGGGAGGGAGGATGGAAGGGAGGGAGGGAGGAAGGAAGAAGAAAATTGTTCTGATTGCAAACTGAAGCCATAAAACCTAAACATGTAAAATCTTGTGTAACTCTAAATGTTTTCTCAACTTCATCACTGTGAGACTTTGGGCAATTTGCTTAAATCCATTGACATTTCATTTATACACTCACAGTAAAGAAATATACCAGCTTGGTTATTTCACATTAAATTAGACTGACCTCAATGGTCTGGGTCTTGATCCTCCACAACACCAGACTTTCCAAGAAATTAGATGTAGTCCCAGCCCTTCCAAGAACATATAATCTAACGGGAAAATCAGCCACACATGAAACAAAAGCAATGGGTGAGATTGTATGCAATCAATCTGCAACAGAGTAGGGAGAAATTTCTTTATTGTTGTAGTAGTTGAAGAAAGAGGGACTGTTGTGGCAAAGAGGGTTCCGTGGTGCATGTGGGGCTGCTGGATATAATTTGGACACATGGTGTGATGGATACCTTGTTTGCCCCTCCAGATCCACTCTCCACCCTTCTCCACCTACCTCTCTACCTCAGGAGGCTGATCTGTTTGGATCACATTAATGGACTCCTTTGCCTTCCAGCCTCCTGTGGCTTTTGTCCGATGAGGAGCTCCAGGAGATCAGAGGGAAGGAGTGTGAAGTTGGATATTTATCTTCCCTCTCCTTTTGAGGTTGTGCTTGGTTTCCTCCCTCAGAGATCACAGCTTCTCTTATGGACACCCTCTCTACTCTCTCTCCTGCTGGATTTCAGTACCACTTCCTCCTTTTCCCCTTTCACCTAGAAGAGGTGACAGAGTGGGGCAGGTCGTTACCATCCCCTATGATTTCCCTAAACTCTGCCCACATGTTTGCAAATAGGCTCTTTAGTAAATTCTCCTTGAATTATTCAAATTCGAAAGTGTCATCTGTTTCCTTCTGGGTTACTAGCTAAGATGCATAGACTGAGAGATGGGAAGGTGGACAAATCAGGCAGTAGGAATAACTGAAAATACATTTAATTTACTGCCAGTTTACTTAATGTAGAGTCCTAGCTCATTCCTATGCAGAAAGTTAATGGTTAACGTGAAGGCAAGTAAGATATAAAAATTATCTAATATGAGGTCAAAGATGATACAGATGCACAATTTTGATAGATTTGAAATAACCTCCACTTTTTTTTCCCCAAAGCAAGAGAAAGAGCAGAGATGAGATATCCCTACCCAGAACTTTTGGTTTGAAAAGACATGAAGGCAGCAAGAGGGTTGGTAGAGACTATGAAAACCTCATTAAAAAGTGTTGTGAAAATTTTTAAATTTCTGTTCACCTATAAGCTGTCCTACTGGAGGCCAAGGTGTGGAGCATCAGCCCACCTCTCCCTGCAGTCCTAGAAAGTATGAGAATCAAGCAGAAATTTCCATGGATGAAAGTCATCTATGGCTTTCTTAAACATGCCTGTTTTGGGATGAAAGCAAAGGAAATGTTCTGAGGTTCTGATTATTTATTTAATTATTTGTTCATTTATTTATTCATGTATTTAGGTATTTACCTATATACTAAGGAATTAAGTCTAAAAGATGTGGCGATGATGCCTATTCCCTCAAAGGTCAGGAGGCTAATAAGGATGTGTGTAGAGCTAGACAAGTCCATTGTTTTCCTCCAACAGTTCTAGCCAATTTGCTTAGCTTAATGGATATTTGCAGGGTGATAACTCCCTATCATATGTCCCAGTAGAAAAAGAGAACAATGGACATGCTAACAAATGAAAAAGTAGAGCCCTTGTGGATGGCTAAGCAATAGGAAAATGTGTAAGACTAATCGCATGCAGGAAAACCAGCAAGTTCAGGTTCACCACCTCTATCATCCTCCAAGTTAACTTGTGCAAGATATTATTTTGAGCGAAGCAAATCCCTCACATGGAAAGGGTTGATATTTTTTCTCTACCATAAAATTTTCTTCCAAAGAGTTTTGAGATCTTTGACATCCCAATCAAAGTGCGGACCTTCATTCAAGTCAGATAGATTCAGATTACAATCCCAGCTTTAAAATTTCCTACCTCTATGTCCTCAAGAAAGTTTCATTTCCTCTCTGAAATTAATTTTCCTTACCTGAAAATGGGACAATAAAACAACCTTTCAGGTAAGTGCTAAGGACTAAATGTGGTTGTATTTATAAAGCACTTGGCAAGCCGTCAATGACAGAAGATAGAAACAACTGCTGTTGCTTATTGTTCAAATAGGTGCAGATGCAGCTTCCAACAACCTGGCCTCAAGAATGGTAGTGAGAAGAGAGACAAACCAGGAACACAGATATTCAACCTACTGTAGGAGTTCAACCTTCACCCACTGGTGGCTTCTCTTCAACACTCTGCTCCCACAGGCTCTGGGCATCTATTTCTGGTCATAGAGAGCTTTTACCCATTCAGTTACTGATTGAATTTTTCATTAGCTCTGAGCATGAAAGTGTTCTCTGAGGTTACAGAGATAGAATGGTAGAATGAGAAGAGTGTAAATTTTAGAGTCAGTCATAAACTGAGATGAATGTCAGTTATGCCATTCACTAGCTGAGTGGCCGCAGCAAGCCCCATAAATATCTCTGGTCTACTTTTTTTTTTTTTCAAGTGTAAATTGGCAACTCTTGAAGACAAATGAATGAGGTGAAATACGAAAATTTTAAGTACAGCTGTTCACACGTAATGGGTACTTCATAGTTTTAGTTTGATTACTTCTTTCCTTCATTCTGTTGAGGTAGAATCTGCCTTCTTGTATCAACCACTTATCCTCCATCCAGCAGTGGATTGATGAGGATTAAGTTGAGCTCCTCTTTCATGATCAGACAGTTATTCTCTTTTATTTGTCTCTTGTTAATGGCAAATGACTTCGAAGTTCTATTCCATTCCTGTAGGACATGATTGTGAGAGCACTAAGGGAAAGAGATGCGGTGTTTGTGTATGATTAAGGAATATAAATTTACTTTATGTAATATTCAAATATCAAGGTTTGGGATGAAATAGACCTTCCAAAGACTTCATGTATTTTGGCAATACATGTCTGTGACCTGCATTTTAATACCAGCAGACATCACATTAAGATGGAAGAGAATGAATTTCTTATTCTTATAATAAATCTTTCTTATGTAGCTAAAGCTCCTTGAAACATAGGCTCTAAAAGACAACACACTATATTACTGTTATCTGCCTCACAAACAGTGTAGGCTAATTTTAGTGATCCATTTTGTCTGTTTTCATCCTTCATTTGTATACATGGCCTTGCAAATAGAGTAGTTTGAATAAACATTATAGCCATATTTATGGGTATTCTTGCTAAGTGCTTCTCTTGGAGATGTATTATTAGGCATTCAACATAAACCACAGAGATAGAGTAATTTATCCTTGTTAGCCAGGCAAACAGAGGGAAGATGTTTTACCCACTATCCTGGGCCTCAAGAACCTTTATTTAAAGGTAAGGCAACACAGAGAGAGGAGTTCCCAGTTGATTAACTAGGAAGTTATGGGGGAAAAAGGAATTTAAAAACATGCACTCTGGCTCTTAATAGCAAAGTTGAGAAGAAAGGCTTAAGCTGCCAATAAGCTAATATTTACTGGGTGCCTACAATATGCTACAATCCCTGATTAGGTAATTCTCATGTATTATATTCTGTACTACATAGAATGTAATGTGATGTTCACTTGATGGAGAGGTGTTATTAGCCTTGTTTTGTGGATGAATAAGTGGAGGTTCAGCGATGAAGGAATTTGCTTAAGGATAGAGAATTCATGGCAGAGTTGGGATTTAACCCTAGGTTTGCATGAAACAAAGCCCATCTCACTATATTGGCTACCTCTGCAGGTCCAGGCGGACAGAAAGAAAAACATTGGGTGTAAGTGAAGACATCCTCTGTGTCTGTATGAAGGACTATCTAAAGTTAGAAAAGGCCCAGAGTGGGGGCTTTGAGAAAACTTTATCCAAAAAGCAGTTAAGCCAAAGGGAAAACATATCTCCTGCTAACTCACTGGGAATTTATGGGAAGAAGTGGAAACTGCCTAGGTATGCCACTAAAATCATGATGAGAACAAAGAAAGGGAGTAGAAATAACACTTAGGGAAGAGTAGAGGAAGAAAAGAGAGGATGGAAGATGAGGAAGAAGATATTGAGCGGAATGGAGGGGGCCTCTTCTTTTCTCAGTGCTTCTGTGTGTCATATGTTGTTTACTCTGTTCTAGAGCTATACAAACGATGGTTTTTATCTTTGTAAAACAAAAATTGTTCACTCTGCCTCTGACCATTTAAAGTATTTTTAAGGTAAACTGCAATATAAGACACATCTATTACGAAGGAAAGGAGGAAGGAAGGAACGGAGGGAGGAAGGGAAGGAGAGAGGAAGTTAGGGAGAGAAAGATCCAAAGGATGCTAAAAGATTGTGATATCAGAATAATGGCTGGAATATCTCGTAAAGGCCAGCATAGACCATACATACACCAGTGAGTCCTCCTGAAATGACTACATCTGGCTTTGTTGAATACCTATGGGAAGCAGAATCATAGATCTCTTTTTCTTCTCTCCTGTCACACTGGGGCCATTTGTTACCAGTTGCCTATTGTTCATGTCTCTAGTCGGCATCTAATCATGTCTGAATAGAAAGGAAAAATCCAATTCTGTCTGATCATAATACATTGTCAGTAAAATTGAATATAACTCCAACATTCAAAGAATAGTAGTCAATAAATCTATGCAAACTCTTGGTGAAAAATATCTCCTGGTTGTTACTTTCCCCCCTTAAACAAGTACAGTTTGATTTCTATAGTGACACTAATTCTAATGTATTTCATTTCTTAACTGCCTCCATGATTAATCATCCTGGGAAAGAATCACTAGGTAAGTAACTTGAGATTAGATTTCTTATTAGGACATTAATGCATGTTGTGAACTGTGATAGTTTAATGTTTCCATCTCCAGGTAACCCACTCAGCTCCTTCAGCTCTTTATGGTCTTGCAAGTCTGTTCAACAGTGTTTGTGTTATTGCTAAGTCCCCGATCTGCAGCACTATTTCAGTTATACTTGGCATTTGGATAGCTGGTTTGAGACCTAGACTGCCTCATTAGTAGTTTTTCTATTCAGACACCTTCTATAGCAACTGCCATTTAACATTGCAGTGACTTTTTTTTCTCCCTTTTTTCATGTTCATAATCCACTATACTTTCTATAAATTGGCAGGAATAAGAGTCGACTAATATTTTTCTGACATTGGTGATTTTCCCTCATTCTTAACTCATTTGAGTCACTGTGATTCATTACATGGTTGCAAAAAGAATTTAATACAAATTTTGGCTGTATGTGTGTGTGTGCGTGTGCACACATTATTAATAGATCAAATCTACATATCTGTCATGACTCGAGAAGATCCCTTTTCTATGTGTTTGCACAGTAACATAATACCAAATTTCTTTAATCTTCATTCTGGGGCTAAAACTAAACCACTATAACTTGATTAACCCACTACATGCTGGTTAATTTACTGCATAATCTTGAGCAATTTAGTAATCTTTGAGAGACTTCCTTGAAAGGCTATTGCTATTGTTATTTTTCTGCATTATTGGGAAGTGTATGAGTGAGGATAAGCAATATTAGCTGCTTCAATAACAAATAATCCCTGCAATTTCATGGCTTAACCAAATAAAACTTTATTACCTTTTGTTCCCATAAAGTCCAATGTGAACCTCCTAGATTGGGCAGTTCTCTTTGGCAGCTGCCCTGTAAGGCAGTGACTCTGGGATCTGGGCTCATTTGATCTCCTCTAGAAATTCTGGGCTTCCCTAAGTCTTCGGAGTTTTTCACTGGATCCCCTTCATTTGTCTAGTCAAAGTGGAGGAGGGGCGAGGGGAAGAGAGGAGAGGAGAGAAGACAAATTTTGTAAGAGAGAGAGATTTTGTAAAAGATTTTTAGAGGCCATTATTGGAAGAATCATATATCTTTTTACTGACATTCCTTAACCCACACCTGAGTCACATCGTCTCACCACCTATAAGGCAACTTGCAAAGACAGTTTAGCTATATTCCCAAGAGGAGATGAAAAGATGTGGAGAGTATAGAGCAGTGTCTCAGCTATTCTCTTCCCACACATAGAACATATTTAGCACCACTACAAAAGGAGATGCACCAAAGATCCATCCAGGAACTGCATCCAGCAGGATCTCTGGGTAATGAGCTGGTTTCTCCATCTCACTAGACATGGCTCTTTCTGGTCTACTACCTATGAGTTAAAAGACAAGCTATTTCCTTCCTGCCCACACACCTAACAGGGACAGGCTACTCACAGTGATACTGCCATTTAGAAAATTAAAGAAGAAAAGCGTGGAGAATTCACTTATTTGTTTTGTCATCTTCTCTGTGTCTTCACTTGATTTTTCTTCTGTACCAGTCTGGGTCTAAATGTCTTCTTCATTAGTCATATTGGATTAGGACTCACCTAAATGACTTTAGTTTAACTTGATTACCTCTATATACACCCTACATCAAGTAAGGTCACATTCCAAGGTACTGGCACTTAGGACTTCAACTTATGAATTTTGGGGAACATAATTCAACCCATAACACTGCATGTGATCTTTTGATTACAGTCAGTTCCGTAGGCCAACCTCCCCACTCATATTTCTTTCCTAAACTTAGTTTTAAGTCTCTCTTATTTTATTGTTTCCTCAACCCTATGTCTTTCTCTGTCAAGATAATGGTGGCGGTCAGACTTGAATGAGAAGCCACATGTTTAATTTGATAGTTGTCTTTAAACATTTTACTCATCTGAGCTTTACCAGGCCAATGACACTTACACCTTTTAACATTCCATCTCTTACTGTTTGTATCTAGAAGCAAATGGCTTTTCTAGAAATAAGGCCCTTGCTTTCTGACTCTCTCTATTCCCTTTCATTTTCACTTGCAAACCAGCCAAGTTTTTCCTGAGTTCATCTCTTTCTTACAATGTCTTGTCAAAGCAGCCAGTATTACCCAACACACACTAACAGTTTGATTCTTCTAATTCTTTCCACCAGAGCCGCTGGCTCAGGAGGCATATGGTTTGCCTCCTACACTATTGCAGGTGATAGCTATACCAAATGTTTGGCCACTGAATAACATGAGTTCCCATCTTTTGAACCTCTATTATCAGTTTCCTTACTACCAATCACCCAACCTCTAAGGCAAAACCTACATATTTAAGTTTTATATTACAGCAGCACTCTTTTTCTTGTTAACATTCGCTGTATCAGGCAGGTTAAATAATTTAGCTGCTGCAATGTTTAGAAACAGCAATGAAATATCAGTAGCTCAGCATTATTTAACTTTATTTATTGTTCATGAAAAGTCATCATTTAATATAATCACCATCAGCTTTCTTGAGTTGTTTTCCTCCATAGAATCCAGGCTCTCTTCATCCGGTAGTTATCACGGGCCTCTGAATCCTCCCATGGATCCTCTCCACCCAGCCAACCAATAAGAAAAGAGACAGAGAACGTGCATGCAAAGGAGCATGTGAGAGTTATTAAGGGCAAGCTCTGAAAATGGCATACATTACTCCTTCCCACATTTTATTGACCATGACTTAGTCCCATGGTCCCATCTAACTTCAAGGGTGCTGGAAAAGGTATTTCGCTTGAAGGGAATGATTTGGCACACACATAATTCTAACACACAAGAGAATTAAACAGCATAACATGTGTAGAACTCTTGGCATAGTAGCTGAGGCACATAGGAGACATTCAATAAATACTAGTTACCAGTAGAGAAAGTATTTTATGTACTGACTCAATAAACTCCTTAGGAATCTCTATCATGTATCTGCATGGTTTAATCAAATTTACCATTAGAAATAAGATGACATTTTCACTTATTGAAATTCTGAAAGCTCATAAATCCTAAAATTCAGGATCCACTGTCAAGAGCAAAAAAAGTGAGAAGCATTCATTTTTGTATGCAAATAGACTTGAATGAAATTGCACACATTTGCACATACTCTAAGAGACCAGGTAAGAAATTACTATACAGTCATGCATCACTTAATGATGGGGATATGTTCTAAGAAATGCATCATTAGGCAATTTTGCTGTTGTGTGAACGTTGTAGAATGTACTTACACAAACCTAGATGGTATATCCTCTTATACACTTAGAGAATATGGTACTAATCTTATGGGACCTCGCCATTGTATATGCAGTCCATCATTGACCAAAACGTCATTATGTGGCACATGGCTGTAATTTCCTTTCATTGTGCCCTGATAAATCTTTCTAGACACATCTTTAGTTAACCATGTACTGCTGCATTCCATTTAGACTAGAGAAAGGGTAGATGTGCTATCCATGAAATGGCTCTTTATTGTCCTCAGAATGAGGAACACATTGTGCAGAGGTGAAAGCATTTCCTCTTTTTCCTCTGTTCTAGAACATTCTTGAGAAGCATAGGCTACCACTGAAAACATCTCACTTTGCCTGGAGTTTGGGAGAACACACTCTCTTGGCATGTACTGGATCTATAGTAGGTTGTGTTCATGTGTTCCTGTGGGCTTCTTGCATGGTGAGTGTGTGTATAAGAAATATTTTACCTTTGGAACAAAATGCCATCTGATCTTTACAGGTAGAGGGAAGAGTGCCAACTGAAAACAATAATAATGTTAATAAAACCAATGGCTGGGGAGAAATTCCTAGTGAATGTCAATCATGTGAAAAAACATCAGAAAAAGACATTAATGTCCCCTTATAGACAAAGCATCAGATGGAATTGGCATTTGAAACAGCTGGTGAAGGGCAGATTTCTTTATAAGAATGTTCCATCCATCAGATCCGCTATGGGCACACAAGATCCCCTAAAAGGTTCAATTGAGTTCCCTACTGATTTCTAAACTAAAGATTCTAGGTTAAGTAATCTTCAAGCAGGCAGCAATTTGTTCTAAATCCCCAGAGAAAAAGAGATTCCAAAGTCAGTTGTTTGTCCCAATATTATCCTTCTCGTGTAATTACAAAAACATATTTCTTCTATTTTGTTAGAAGCAATGCTTTTGATTCTAGTTCTTTTGTTTCCGTCTGATGCACTTCATCTCCTTCAAGCCAAGTATTAATAATCTAAGGACTTTTTCATAATTTTAACAATTAAGACTATGTTTGGCATGAAGGTAGTACCTTGAGAAGCACAAAGGAGCCATCAAATACTCAGAAATTTGGTTGCACACTAAAAATGCTAAAATGAGGGGAGGTTCCCCATATGATTGACTGTCATGAACACCATTTGAGAGTGGTAAAACTCAGGACGTCAGAAAAGGAGTCAAACTGAAGGAAGAGAAAGTGTCATAACCAGGACCAGAAGGTCATTACCACGTAAGGCAAAACACCAATCCATTGGGCGTCAAATGAACTAAATCATAGAAAAGGGTGGAGAATAATTTAAATGGGAAGATTTTTAAAGACAACACACGTGGATTAGAGTTGAGTCAAGCTTCATCTAAAGGCTTCAAGGATCAGGTTGGTGGGAGTAGATGGGGCTCAGGGTCATCGCATAAGGGATTGGAGAAAATCTGTACCTCTTCCACTTAGTTAATGGGAAGAGAATAGGTCACGGCCAATTGCCTCAAGGAAAGAACTTCTTCACTTTGTTTAAATCAGTGACTCCTAACTGCAAAACTGGCCCTAACATTATTGAAAGCAGAGATTCTCAACCGTGGCATTAGTGATCTTTTGGTCGTTCATTGTATGCCTGGCTTCTACTCATTACATGCCAGTAACACCTCTCCAGTTACAACAACTGAAAACACATCCAGACATTACCAAATCCCCCTTGAAGAGCAAAATTGTCCCTGGTTGAGAAATACTGATTTAAAGGAATTTTGTCCCTAAAAGTATAAATGGTTGGACAATTCCTTCCATTTTTCTCAGTGCTTCTGTGAATTCTTTTTTGGCCAAACAAGTTTTCTTTATTCAGTTTGCGACAACCGCCAGTGTGAACTTATTCATAATTTGCTTCTCCATTTTATAATGTCTTTTCATGTTTTGTTTTTTCAAAATTACCCCACATTCTCTCTCTCAACCATCATTTTACTTTTTTGTATTTTTTTAGTGAGGAAAACCAGCTCTGACCTAACATCTGATGCCAATCCTCCTCTTTTTTGCTGAGGAAGATTGGCCCTGAGCTAACATCCGTGACCACCTTCCTCTACTTTATATGGGATATCGCCAGCATGGCTTGACAGGCCGTGTGTCAGCGTGTGCCTGGGATCCAAACCTGAGAACCCTGGGCTGCCAAAGCAGAGCACGTGCACTTAACCGTTGCGCCACCAGGCCGGCCCCATCAACCATCATTTTAGATTATAACCTCCTTGTGGCCATATCCTTCTTATAGCTTTTGTTTTGTCACAACTTACTAGCCTTTTAATGATAGTCAAATCAATATTATGTATAACTGAACCTTCCAAGTGTGTCTGGTCCAATACAAAAACTCTGAGATATCTTCATAGAGACACAGGTCATCTGAGATTGATCAAATCCTAGTCACAGATTTTTCTGTGACTGAACTCAAACATAAGCAGTCTGCTGAGGAATGTGGTGCCGTACCCAGTGTTGCTCCACCATGTACTTTGTCTTGGCTCAGCTTGGCCTCATGATTTGTCTTGAAGTTCTAACCATACGCTTTGTCTCATCTGTGCATTTTGTCTTTGAACCTGTAAGTCTCAACGTTCCCTTACGTAGGCTTACATCAACCTGTGTTCAGGCCCCTCTTGGTAAAGTCTTCTAAGCACTGTAGTATTTCTTTGGAATTTTACATTGTTTTTAAACCATGCCAGTATTTTCATTAACATTGTTGTTTATTCTTATAGTTCTCTGGTTGCAAAGTTATATAAGGTATGAGTAAACTACCTGACCCCCAATTTTCCCATAAGCCTTGTGAGTGCTTGATTGTGCAGAATGTGAGAAATCCTTTTCAGAAATGTATGTCATTTGTAAGAGAAACACTTGAACGTGGAAAAGACCTAAAAGGGATCTCATTCAACTCTTATTTCCTGCTCGTCTTATAAATAAGAAAACTGAGACCCATAGGTTATGACAGTGACATAACTTGTTTCCTGTTTTCCTCTGTGGCCACGAGGCTCAGAGAAGCATTTTGTGCTCCATTACAGTATATTCCCTTAGCTTAGATTTGCTGTTGTAACTATCTTTTTTTTAAATCTCGGGTTATTACCTTGTAAAAGAGTTCTGATACATTAGTGGTTTTTATTAAAAGCTACCTCCAATCTGTTTTGGAAATAGGCAAGGTATAAAAAATAAATAAATAATGAACCGAGGAGCAGAGAGGTTTTTATAGCTTGTTGGCAGCAGAACTGAGACTGCAACCTAATTTCCAATTCCCAGCCCAATCCTCTCTCCATAACATCCTGTCTCCCCCACGCATTTGTGGGTCTCCCATTTTTTATCATCTTGGCCTTGAAGACTCAATAAATAATCACCACGGCATAGCCAAGTTTACTCCCAAATGTTTCACTTGCCAAGTTAGGCCAAAGTTTATCAGAGATATCTGTGCTGCCATTTTATGTGCATATAGCACTATTAGCTAAGTAGAGTCATCTTAGGTTAGTTTTTGTCCAGAAGTGTAGATTATACACGGTAATTCACAATCTTTGCAGCTCTGATTAGAGATACATATTGTTTTTCTTTGCAAGTTCACATGAAAATGAAGCTTTTAATGTGGGTTTCATTAGCACCAAGCTTTAATCTGCCCAAGAAAAGGAAACTCTTACAGATTATTCCATAGTTTCTCCCTGTCAACTCTCTCCCCATTCATTTTCACTCATTTATACTCACTGGAAAAATATTCAACAAACGAAATGAGGAAGGATTCAGAAACAGCATGTTTTTAAAAAAGTCTGGAACACCAGTAAAGGTCCATGAAAATAAATTGAATAAGGGAAATTACAGTTTGTCCAGAACCAAGTTAAATGTGAAAAAAACGTAGGAGGAAAGGGATAAAAATGAATGGACGTAGAATCAAGTTTGCAAACCTACTTTCTTCAGGTGGAATGTGGCCTGTAGTTGAACTTTGGCAGACATGAAGTAGGCCCACAAAGACTATAAATGTGAATGTCTTGCCAACATTAAATAACTGGGAGATTTAACACAATCATCTAAATTTCTGATTGCTCCTAAAAAATCTGAAAAGCTGTGTACAAAAGTCCTGTGCTTCAGCACGGCCACCGTTGGCTGGAACTGAGTCACAGGGGGCACCTTCCTGAAAAAGCACATGATCCAGGTTTTTTTCAAATGCCAGAGCTGAATGCCGTCACAGTAATGGTACCTGTCTGGTGCCCGTAGGTATTTCCATGCCTGTGCCATGTAATGGAGCCTTCTTAGCGTTATTAGAAACATGCTTTCCTAGTGTCTTACTTTTTTGCACCTGCACACTATGTCAAATGTTAACCTATAATTAATTATACCTGGAAGTCCAGCTGTCAGAGATTAAGCCCAAAGTTTCAAGATTTACTCCAATTCATAAAGGCTTTCAAAACTCTTACCTGCTACTTCCATACATCTTGTTACCTTCCTTTGACAAATCTCTTATCGGCCCTGAACTGAAATGTACAGCACAGCACAGCGCAGGCAGGGCTATAAATTTTCCCTCAAGTGACAGGCTTCATTTGAACCTGTCCCGACATCATTACAGCCAGCTCCAATTCCACATCATGGCTTTCATTTCTTGGTACAGTGGGTAAAATCTGAGGCTTGTCTAAGAAAGTTACCACTAAAAAGGGGAGAAAATGCTATAGAGCATAATTTTAATACAGCATGGAAGATAAATTGCTTTTGGAAAAAAGGATTAAAAAAACTCCTCTTAACAATTTATAGTTAAGTTCCAAACTGGCTTTGCACTGTTAATTATGATTGTACTTACAGCTGTTTGCAACTTGACTTCTTCAAAGCACTTTCTCTGATTACCTTTGATTCTCAAAACTTTCCACTTTGCTACTATTACCACTTTTGTTCCAGGTCACAAAGATAGTTTATTACTTCAGTTTCTTTCTTTCTTTTTTCTTTTTATCATCTTTCTGGCCTCCACCATGACTCCTCTTAGAAACTGCAAATTATTTTGTTGGCCATTGGTGAATTCATTGATCTATTGCTGTGTTGGCATTTTGTGCTGAATTTTTTCCTGGAAATTGTGCTCATTTGTTTTTGTTTAACTTTTTATTATGAAAATTTCAAAAGTGCACAAAAGTAGAGAGATTAGTATAATAAACCCCCATGTGTCTACTATCCAGCTTTAACAATTAACAATATATAGCTAATCTTATTTTGTCTATCTTATGCTATATATTATATAATTTTATTCATCATCCAGATACGTAATTTTATTATATTTCTAAGAGACAATGGCTCCTATTAATCCAATACCATTATCTAACTGTTAATAATGACTTAGTATTAATCATTACTAATTTTACTAGAAAGAATTTCAACTAATATTCAAATCGTGTTCAGATTTCATCAATAGTCTTATACAAGTCTTTTTCTGAAAAATTAACATAACGGTTTGATTTCCTGTTTGAATCAAGCAGCATTTTTTTTAATTGTGGTACACACACAACATGAAATCTACTCGCTTAACAAATTTTTAAGTGAACAATACAGTATTGGTAACTATAGCGCACAGTGTTGTACAGCAGAGCTCTAAACCTTGTTCATCTCGCATAACTGAAACTTTACGCCCATTGAACAGCAACTATCTTCTCCTCCCGTCCCAAATCCCTGGCAACCACAATTCTACTCTCTGTCTCTACGTGTTTGACTATTTTAAATATCTCGTATAAGTGGAATCATGAAGTATTAGTCCTTCTGTTACTAGCTTACTTCACTTAACATAATGTCCTCCAGGTTCATCCATATTGTCACATATGTCAGGATTTACCTCGTTTTTAAGGCTGAATAACATTCCATTATGTGTATATGCAAAATTTTCTTTATCCATTCATCCGGTGATGGACATTTGGGTTGTTTCCATATCCTGTGTATTGTGACTAATGCTGCAGTGAACATGGAAGTGCATGTATCTTTTCAAGTTCTTGCTTTCAATTCTTTTGGATATATACCAAAAAGTGGGATTGCTGAATCATATGGTAATTCTATTTTTAATAACTTGAGAAAACTCCATACTGTTTTCCATAGTGGGTGCACCATTTTATATTCCTACCAGCAGCACACGAGGGTTCCAATTTCTCCACATCCTCTCCCAATACTTGTTATCTTTTGTTTTTTGGATAATGTCCTTTTTATAGTTGATTTATTCAGATAAGGATTTACACACTCCATTCGGTTAATGTTCATTATTTATTTTTCTCTGTAGCAGCCCTTCCCCTCTTTTCTTTCTTTCTTTTTTTTTTTTCTTGCAAATCTTAAGTGGAAGGATCTGAATTCTGTAAAACTTCTTATAGAAAATCCTGTAGAATTTCCTACATTCTGGATTTGGCTGATTACATTCCTGTGGTGTTATAAGTTCACCTATATCTGTATTTTCTGTAAATTATTAATTAGATCTAGAACCTCACTAAGACTAAGGCTTGATGTTTTTTGGAGAGCATATATCATAAGTTGTGCTGGCTATGCCCGTTGCACCACATCAGTGGAAACAATGTCTGCATGTCTCTCTTTTTGTGATGTTAAGGGTGAGCATCACCTTCAGATGTTATTAGACTAATTTTACCATTATAAAGTTTCCCTCCAAATCTCATTTTAAAAGATTTTGGGGGCTAGCCCAGTGCCGTAGTGGTTAAGTTCACTCACTCCACTTTGGCAGCCTGGGATTCGCAGGTTCGGATCCCGGGTGCAGACCTACACACCGTTCATCAGGCCATGCTGTGGCAGCGTCCTACATACAAAACAGAGGAAGATTGTCACAGATGTTAGCCCAGGGATAATCTTCCTCACCAAAAAAAAAAAAAAAAAAAAAAATTTTTTAAATATTTTGGCGTGTTATTTCAAGAGACTGTAGGAACAGAATTAAAACAAAGAAATAAAATAAAACCCCAAAAACAAACAGAAGACTGCATCTACTTTTCAGCCCTGGAATTACTTTGGTTTTTGGAATCTCCATCCTCTGTTCAAATCTTGCCTTTTATCATCTCCTCATGATCTTCGTCTTTGTACCTTGGTTCCTCCAAGGCTCCTTTACACAAGCAACTCGGTTTGGGGCAGCCTGCCAGCTCAGAACCTGGCTCTGCCTCTGATGACTGCCACTGAGCTCTGCTCAGCATAAGAAAGGATGCATCCTTTCCTGGCCTCCCTTACCAAGTCCTGGGTATGTCAGGAGGGTCTCTTGACCCTTGCAGTCAAGAAAGACAATTAAGAAAATAGATAGAATATGAAATGGTTATGCAGCTATTTTTATCCCTTTTGGCAAATAAGAAAACCAATGCACAGAGAGGCAAAGGGACTTTTCAAAACACACACAGCAAGATGGGGACTGAGCTGAAGATGTGTAAAATACTGTCAATCTGGAGTGACCCTCCAAAGTGGGATGGTTATAAATTTAACATAGATTCACTTTTGGTGAAAATAGGCAATGTTAAGCTGAATTAACTACCTGATTTTTAAAAAAATAATCATCATCACTATTATTGTTGTTGTTTTTGTTGGTACTCAGGACAATAACATAGTTTCACCTTAATTTGTACACCCCCTTCAGAAAAATTCTGTATGTTAAAAGACCAATTGACTCATGCCAAGGGGATAGCTATGGCTGCTTCTCTCTTTGTTTTCTAGTATCTTCTCACAACTATCACTCTCCCTTTCTTTCAACATGGGAAATAATAGTTCTAAAAATGAAGAGAAAGAGAAGATGGATAAGACAACAGAGGAGAAGATGATGGAGAAGAAAAAGCAAAGACAACAGAGAAAAAGATAAAGAAGATAGCAGAGGTGAGGTGAAGGCAGAGAGGAGGGGAATGAGGAAAGGAAAAGACCTGTGATCTATTTCCAGCATGACCCAGCTTAGAAACATAAATACACACATAAGGACCAAGTTTGCCTGATCTCCTTCAGCCTTAAGTTCTTGTCATCATCATCATCATTATCATCATCAGTAATGGCTTCATTTATTTATCCATTTAGCAGTTTTCTAAGAGTTTACTATGTGCCAGTCATGAGAACGGGGGAAAAAAGTAACTGACATAGTTAGAGCTCATAGAGCTTAGAGTCTAGCAGAGATGAAAGACAATAATCAAACATGCAAATAAATGTGAAGTTACACCTGTAACACATGTCGTGAAGAAAAGGTACATGGTGCGTAATAGGGAGAGCCACCCCAATCTATAGCATAAAGAAAGGCTTCCTGAGGATGAAATCTCAAGGATGACTAAGGTTGACTAGATAGAGAGGAGGTCAGTGACATCTAGGGATAAGCAATATTATGTGCAAAGTCCCTGTGCCAGGAAGGACATTGGCCCATCAAGGGGACTGAAATAGTGAGTGAAGAGACTGTGGAGTGAATGTAGGATATATTGGCATAATGATGACAGAACATACTTTGGTAAAAACTGAAGAAAAAAAAAATCCTAGTAGCAAAGAGAAGCAGGAAGGAATTATTAAGCATCTCCTGGTGTTCTGAAAACAACTAGAGAAATCATATAAATAACCACTGGGAACAAACGTAGTAACAGAAGCCACTTAAATGAATAGCAGCCAAAGGATTAATTTGACATCAGACAAAAGGTCAACCGGGAATTCTTTGGAAAACTAACTCTTTGTTGGGAAAAATCTACTTTGGACAAACATAAGAAAACACATAACCGATAATAAATTAAGGTAGGAAAGATGGTGTTATTCAGGTAAGAGAAAGCTCATTACAAGAAATATCGGTGGGATTAATTTGAATCTAGTGAGCAAAATAGCTTTTCTGTGTCCTGTGCCCTCCTAAACTTTTTATAGTGCGTCTCAACCCAGAAAACTATGTTTGTACAGCGCACTGTACTAGAGGAAGCTGCTGCCAGGTAGAGAAAATCACCTCCAGTGAGCTCAAGCTTCCTGGGCCCTGCGGGTGGCTGAGGGGAGTCAACATTTTAGCACATCTTCCAAACATTTGTGGCATCCCACTTGAGAAGCTGTGCTCAGCAGGATTGGACTAGAGACAGGAGGAGATGGGAATCTGGGCTAGTGATACGGTTCTCAAACTGTGTCCGTGAGAGACCTTTTGCAATGATGCTCCAAGGGTTGCCATAGTGAGGCTGGACTTGGTCCTCCTCCATCTACGTAAACAGCATTTCTATTATCTGTTTTATATATTGGGCGTCAACATATAAATGCCAGGTTTTATTTGAAAAAAATGATTTTAAAAAAATTTGAAAGCCGTTAGTCTTATAGAAAAAGCTTAGGTCTGGAATGGGGATGATTTGACTGCTTCTCCTAACTTCCCCTAAATAATGGGGAAAGTTCAGTAAGTCACTTACCCCTGGGGTTTCAGTTTCTCCATCTGTTCCACTGGGATATGCATACCTGCCCTGCATATCTCACAAGGTTGTCGTGAGAACCCAGAAGTGTGACAGTTTGAAAGTGTTTTGCACAGCGCTAATGCAAGACATTTTTTTTTTTTTAAGTCATAAACATTACTTGCAACACAGCGGCTTTAAGGGGATCAAAAATCATTTAGATATCCCTGGAGAGGGAGAGATAAAGTGCTGTTAGAGGCAAAGCTGACATTAAACATCAAAAAATAATAATGGAAAACAACTTATTTTGCAAGTTTTGTACACTGTAGAGGCTAAACACACACCTTTGAGAAAATCTGTGTATTAAGATGAAAATATATCTCCAGGGACCTAAGGACGAGATAAAACTTTCTCACCGAGATAATGGGGCAAGTTCTCCTTCTCGCTAGGTTGGGGACATCAGTGAAGAGCTCTGGATTCCTGACTCTGACAGTGTTTAAGGGCTGATTCCTGGAATTGCTGGCACCTGCAAAGTAGGCTGTAGGCTGAGGGAATCTGATCATTTCAATACTGTATCACGTAGAAGTTGTGTGAGCTCCCTGAATTTTTCCACTTAATGTAGTTCTCTTTTGATTGAGCAAAACACCCTACCCGACAGAGTCACGGCATACGTGAGGAGCTCTCAAGGTATTCCAGAATTCCATAAAATGACCTAATCAACTTATCTTCTGCAGTTTACCCCATGAGTAATCTGTTTTAAGTGGAGTGGAAAAAGCAAGGTTTTTTTTGTGTGTGTGAGGAAGATCAGCCCCGAGCTAACATCCATGCTAATCCTCCTCTTTTTGCTGAGGAAGACCGGCTCTGAGCTAACATCTATTGCCAATCCTCCTCCTTTTTTTTTTTCCCCAAAACCCCAGTAGATAGTTGTATGTCATAGTTGCACATCCTTCTAGTTGCTGTGTGTGGGACGCGGCCTCAGCATGGCTGGAGAAGCAGTGCGTTGGTGTGCACCCAGGATCCGAACCCCAAGCTACCAGTAGCAGAGCGTGCACACTTAACCGCTAAGCCACAGGGCCGGCCCGAAGAAAGCAAGTTATTTAGGTATCCCATTACATAGATTAAAAATCCTCTCTTTGCCTCTTAATGACTCTGATTTTGGCTAGCTATTTTACCTCCCTCTACTTGTATTCTCACCTGTAAAATAGGTAGAAATAGTAATAATAACGATAACATTATTATAAAACAAGTAAAAATTATCATCGTCATCATCTACCTAAAAGAGTTATTGAAAAGATTAAATGAAGTAAGATAATTGTAAATTGTAAAGGGCCATACACTGTCATATACTAAAGCTGTTCCCAGATCATAGGGCCCTGCTTTTGGAAAGTGCTGGAAAACAATCTAAGAGTGTGTGTTGTTCTTTTGTTTGGTTGTTCCTCATAAAATGTTTTTTTTGTATTAATGTATGTCATTATATCTTGGCTATCTCATCTGGAGAAAATAAATTTACATGCCAGGATGAATAGATAAAGGAGAAGGAAAGCAAAGAATAGAGGAATTCCTGAACATGCATTTTATAATTTATAGGAAAATGAGCACTGGGAATGCATTGTGGTTTTTTTAAATCAAGGAATACTCTGGAGTAAACCTTTGTTTTTCTTCCATTTGGCACCCTAACTTTCTTTAGGGAATTTATTCTCCCCCATTGCAGTCATATGGCTGCTAAGGCTCCCAACTACAGTTCTCAAGCTCGCTGGTGCTTGTGGAATCCAGCTCCGGTCTAGCATAGGCCATACCCAGACCACAGTGACTGGTGCAGGGTGGGCATGTGCTTCAAGTTAGCAATCAGTATTTTCCCCAGTAGATTTTGTTTGAGGCTTAAGGAAAGATGCTATGCCTTGAGGATTATGTTGCTGGGAGTAGTGAACAGGAGACTGGCAGAGGTCATTTCCTCCTAAGAGTAGGAATTGAGATAAACACATGGAAAGAAGAGGGATGAAGGTCAGCCCTGAGTTCCTACACTCAGCTGTGCCAGAAACCAGATCTTCCCTTATACTTCCCAGTTACAAAAAACAATAAATTAACTCTTTTTTCCTTTCAGGTTGAACCTCTGTCTTACAACCAAGAATCTTGAGCAATCAATTTCTTATAGATAATATCTGTATTGAATGTCAACATATTTACTTTTACAATTCCTACACCTTGATATTTTTCAATATCTTGTATATACATATTTATTTTAACTGCAAACCTCAGACTTTCCCAATGATATGAATTAGGGAGGGTAGGGGAGAATGAAGACACTTGACATAAAAACACACAATTGAAAAAGAGAGTCATTATGAATTATGAATTCACTTTCAAGTATTCCTGGTAGGAATTTTATTCCAGTTTGTACCCAGAAAATAGAGACCTTATGCTTAAAATACCTATGCTGATCATTTAATAGATGTTCAACAATCTGATTCTGAGGCTTTGTTTTGTAAAAGGATCTTATTACATTTTGAAATACATCAAAAAATACAAGTATGATATGATTCTTCCTTGAAAAACAGCTAATGTCTTTATCATTTTCAAAATACCTTTCAGATATGGTCTCAGAGATCTTTTTTGCAGTCCTCGTGATTAATTCCCCTAAATTTAAATAGGAAGGGATTTGTTAGATGGTATCAAGTAGCTTATAGCAATTTCCAGGAAGATTAGGGGATTAAGCTTGGATGCTACACTGATAGGAAGAATAACTAGGGAAAATGGGGTGCTAGGGAAAGCCCACTGGCCCCCAGTCTGTTGTTAGAGCCTGTGATGCTCTGGACCAGATGTCTGGAAACTTCACCATAGTTGCCATAAAAACCAAGTGCCTATGGCCCTTCTCCTTGCAGTAGGAATCGTCCCTTCCATGTGGCTGCTGATGCCCATATCTTGCTTCTTACTTCTACACCTCATACAAGTATAACCCGTGGCAGAATGTAAGCTGTATCTGGAGGCTTAACTGTAAGGGAGCCTCTGAAATAAAGCTTTTGATTGTCCAGCTTTGTGGTATAGGAAGCCTGCTAAAAAATATGTAGAATAGATGTGGAGTACACCAATCCCCAGTGTCCCCTGCATGTTTTATCTGATTTTTGTCTCATATCAACCTTGTGAGGCAGCTGTTATAATTCCTATTTTAGAGATGAGAAAACGAAGGTTCTGTGATGATGGGACTGAAATGAGAAATTCTCTTAATCCAAGACTGACATTTCTTTCACCTTACCCTGCTCCTTTTCTTGATCATTTCTGGAACTTAAGTGCATGCTCTATTAATATTTCTTCCCACTGCCATTTCAACATAGACCAGGATAGTTGTCAAAATTGTCACATTTAAAAAGGCATCTATCATCCACGTTAGCCATTGTTCAGAGATTAACATTTTAAGAATGGAATTAACAACAGGGTTAGATCTCTGTAAGCCCTGTGATTTTGGGATTTTCTTAAATGACATGTTCTAGAATGGTACGCCACACAGAAGAATTCTTCACTGTTGTCCCCTGACTGAACCCAATTCGACATTTTCAACAGGCCTATCATCAAAATAGTTAATACCAGCCATAGTCTTCAAGAACACAATGATGGTATACATACAGTTAACATCCTTACAAAATGTCTTATAAATATGTATCATGGTTTGGTGCTGGAAAAAGAGCCATAGTTTTTTTAAGATAAGTGAAAGGCAGGTAAGATGAAGAAAGGAAACTGATTGACATTACTGAAAGCCAGCTTCTCATGCATTTACTTACTTAAATATCCCACATACAAATGAAATTATCAATGCATGCTCACAGAACTCTCCAAGAAATTGAGAGATTTACTGGAAGAGTTGATATATGGGAGCATTTCACTTGGATTCAGCCTTTGCACCAATTCCTTTGGAGTTTAAAAATGCCCCATAGAAGGCAGGGGGGAAAATAGTAAAGCAAACAAATAAACAAAAACATCCTGGGATGATGAGCTGGAATCGATATGTCCAAAGTCAAAGTTTATCTAGCCCTATAAATAATGCTGGAGGCACTTGTGATCGTAATTTGAATTTTTAGTTCCCAAGAATAAAAGATTACTAAAATTTAAAAGAAAGAGCTGTGTGGAGAACTCGAGTTTAGCCTGATTCTATTAAAACACTATCTGTGATATGGATCAGAAGCAAGAGGGCACCATTATTGTTTCCAAAATCTGTCAATCTCTATCCTAAATGTCAGGACACCAGCCATGACTTTGCTAAAAGATAACCCTCCATCAGGAAAAGAGTGAATTTAGGGGTCTGAATAGTATGAAGTGTTTTTGCCAGGTATATACACAAGATGGAATGGAGGGAAGTAAGAAAAGGATTAGATGCAAGTTCTGCCAGTTTAGTAATTGCTGTTGAATTGTCCTGAGTGTCAATAGTTATAAACCATGATTTGTAGTGGCTTATGGAGTTTTATATTTTGTAGTTCATCTACCTGTGGCTGTAAACTCAACTACAAACCATCCTTCACACCAAAGAACCCACTTAAGCCAGTTTGCTGTTGAGCCAATATGAAGTACTTTTGGTTATTATGGTTAAACTACAACGTTGAGGTGGGGGGGGCGCTATATGTCTCATATGTGTTTGTATATTACAATGAAAGCAAGATGGAGAGCAAATCTGGAGTGTGCAAACATGCATCAGTAAACACAAAAATAATGACTTGTACTATAGGTCAGGAAATTCCTACTCTCTGCCCTAAGGCACTCTGACAAGCACTTAATATAGAAAGCTCTTTTCAAGGTGTATACAATAAACTCAGAAGGCAGGATCAACTAGCATTTTAATGGAGCCATATGGGAGGGGTCTAGAGGAGGTAGAAGAATGTGAGATCAAGAAAGCTCCAGAACTCAAGTGTTGCACTCAAGTTATTGGGATGCAGTTTGCTGGCTTCCTAAATGTCTTAAAAGTTGTTAGAGCCCCTGCAGTCTTTCTAACCAAATTCTAATTTCTAACATCTCTAGGCTAATTTAAAAACTCTGGTGTGGATTTTGACAAAGATGTATGAAATGCCAAGTAAGCACATCTGAATGTGTCAATTCTTGCTTGTGGTAGTTCATTTGCTAGTTAATACCCTTGGAGTAACTTGGAGTACAAATTTCTAATGAGAGTTCTCCAGGTTTTATCTACCTGACCCTAGGTTGTAGTTAGAGTTGAACAATGTGAAAACATATGCTTTACTATTTATAAATATTTATTTTTAAAGTAACTTACCATGCAGACAATATGACACACACAATATCTTCCTTTGTGCCCTTTTTGGAGCTGTTCCTTTATGTCCAGAGTACTTGCACTGTTTCTTTCTAAGGTAAGCGTAATGGAAATTTATCCTCACTGTTAAAGCTTCGTTCTCTTTGCCCTGGAACCCACAGAAAACTCTCTATTAGACACCTACCATGAGTACCCTGTGTGGTCACTCAACTTTTTCATATATTTAGATCTTATTTTCCTAGGTAGAGGGAAGCCAAGTATCATTTCTCTGTAGCTCTTTATTCATCTGCTGTAGGGCCACATACCTTAGATACCTGGGAGATATGTTTAATAGATATCTGTTGAATAAATGAATGAAGATGACATGAGGGAATCATTAAGGAGAGCTCCAACATCCCTTACTACTGCTTCTATTGGGAGAGATGTTGCGGTCCTTTTTTTTTTTTTTTTTATAATTTTATTTATTTATTTTTTCCCCCAAAGCCCCAGTAGATAGCTGTATGTCATAGATGCACATCCTTCTAGTTGCTGTACGTGGGACACGGCCTCAGCATGGCCGGAGAAGTGGTGCGTCGGTGCGCGCCCGGGATCTGAACCCGGGCCTCCAGCAGCGGAGCGCGCGCACTTAACCTCTGAGCCATGGGGCCTGCCCTGTTGCGGTCCTTTTAAGTTTGTGATCCAGACTTCTGGGGCGGAAGACTTACATGCTATTTGATTCTCGGAGCAATACGCTTTGAGGCATCCATTTTGATGGCTAAAGGTAGGTGTCTTAATGTTCCACAGCTATAGTCTGCAGCAAACACCACCAAGAGAAGGCCTATGGGGGCAGTGCTATCTAAGAGCATTATGCTTCAGGTGTCCGCCAACCCCCATCCCAACAACTACACACACACACACACACACACACATGCACCACACACAGCCCTACAATTTACCTTGTTGCTTGGCATTTACACAGCAGCAGATGTGCTGTAAATAGACACGCAGCAACAGGGCTGGCATACCAATGGACCCAGAGGTGAGACATCTGGTAAAACAGATGCAACATGGCAGGGGGACACAGACTGCCTAGAAAGCACTCATCTCCCAAGATCAGCGCCCAGGATGTGACCAGTGCCTGCTTGGGCACCGTGCCTTCCAAACAGATGGGAATAGATTTGAGCCAATAAGAGTATATGCAGAAAGTCATCAGATTGCCTGTGAGATGGAGAGGCCTGGGCTGGAAAAGTTGAAGCAGCCCTTTTCTTTTAAAAGTCAGCTCTGCACCGTCACCCAGGCACCACACATTCATCAAGCACCATCAAGCAGTTTTTGCCCAAGTTTCACCACAGCAGAAAGAGCCTTTAAATAAATGCCTTACCTTGTTCATGGAGATGACAAGAGGATTAATTAGTTAATGTTAGCAACGCTCCTGCAAGATCAGTGGATGAAAGAAAACTCACAAAGTGCATTATTAGTAATGGAATGAGGTCACACTCCATAAAAACCCTGTAAAAAGCCCCATTTTCAGGATAGAGCAGTCATTTTGTATTAGAGTTCCACTTTTTATTGAAATATTTAACAAACGTAATGCAACGTAATTTGTGTTCTTAACTAGAAAAAAAAGTGCATACAGGAGAAATGTTGTGGAAAAAGCACTGGCTCCACTCATCTTTTTACTTCTCCTGTGTGGTCTAGAAGCAGGGTCATTTTTCCTCTCGAAGAATAAGTAATACTTTTAATTCTTTGCATTCATTTAAATATGAGGAACAAAAACTAACTGTAAGGGACACTTGAATCTCCAGATACGCAAAAATAAGTTGTTAGATATGTTGGTGTAAAATAACACCCTTGAATAAGTATAATTCCCTTATTCTCCAGGAGATTTGGCACCAGAATGAGGCTAACAAAGTATTTCTGAAGTGGGAGTCTCTAGGGGGCCTGTAGTCAACAGAAACAACCACGAGATGAACAGCAATGAACCTAAACAATAGAAACTTAAAATTAGCATAATTTCTTCCACTGAAGAATCTCTTTAATTTCATTTCTAACTATCTAAATCTTAACTTTCTACCAATGCTGCTTGATTTTCATCCTCCTTTGTGAGACAAACCAGATCATCTTAGTCTACAAATCTCTTGCACCTGACATTCTTTACGTATCTTTTACCATATTTGCACTTTTATCATCACATTTCATTTAGAGTATGCAGACTCTGTTTCACCAAAGTAATCATAAGCTCATATAAGGCAGAGTCAGTGTTTCATCGATGCCCCATGGTCTCAATTATATTATATTAACGTAGTATGTCCTTCAATAAATACCTATTGATTGATGCTTAAAAAGAACAAGGATAATAATAGATGATATATTTAAGCACTGTCAGTGTGCCAGTCATTGTACTAACTGCTTTCATTAATTGTCTCATTCTAGTCATCACAACACTCTGAGTTGGACACTGCTATCCATCTTAATTTTACAGATAAGGACAATGAGTCCTAAACAAGTTCACTAAGTTGCCAAAAAAATGTATAGTTAGGAAGGTGCAGGGCCTTGGCTTGAATCCAATTCTGACTGATTCCAATGATCCACTATGTTATATTTGCCTCTAAAGTTCTTCCATTCCTTGGAGAAATCTCCACCCTCTGATATTGCATCACTGAATGTACACTTAGAAAACTTTTTTATTACATAATATCTTACAGATAAATCCAACTCCTTAAATTAAGTAAGAAATACGCATAGATGAGGACACACTCTGGTATTTAGCCAGTGAATATAATAAACTGGACACAGCAGATCTAAAAGAGAGAAGAAAGCTTGCTCTTGAATACACAGTTTCATTCATGCATTAAAGCCACCCATAATGATATCTGTCTCCAAGCCTTTTCAGTTGCCTCTGCTCCCAATGCTACAGGGACTAATTAGATATTGCCCACAGAGTGTAAAGTAATAATATAATTGACGGTAGGCCATCTAGAAGCTCTTCTGCTATTATGAGATCATTTGAATAACACCATCTCTATGGTCCAAAAGCAGTAAATAACTTGCAGCCAAATGGCTTTGACATTCAGATTCCAGGCATTCTAATGTGCGGGATAATTCAATGCACTCTAATAGCTTGAACCAGAGACTCGCTTTCTTGATTGACTCTCTATTAATGGTGAATTGCTTAGTTAGTTAACAGGATAACTGCTGGGGAATGGGAAGTAAAATCATAATGGCATATGTTTGCAGAATATGACTTCTCTATAGTGAATATTTATGACCTTACGCATTCATTCATTCAATAAACCTTTATTCAGCACCATCCCTGTACTGGGCATTGTTTTAGGTCATGCAGATACTGAGATGAACAATTCAAATTCCCTAACCTCTGGAGCTTACGTTCTAGCAAGCAAGACACAAAATGTATGCACTTGACTATGTTACCATCTAACTTCAGATAGTGATGATTGCTATAAAGAAAGCAAACAATAAGAGGATAGAGAAGAGGAAGGAGGTGACAGATGGTCAGGGAAGAATTATATGGAAGTGACATGAGCAGATACGTGAATGTTGCAAAGGAGCAAACGATGAAAATCTGGGAGAGGGACAATCTGGGCAGAGGAAACATCAAGCATAAAGACCCTGGAGTGGGAACAAAATTGATCTGTTTTAAGAATCCTAAATACCCATACTGACTGCTGTGAAACAAAGGAGGAGAAAGTTCTAGGCAGTGAGAGTTGAAAGAAAGGCAGAGTCCAGGCCATACAGAGCCTTGGAGGTCATCTTTGCATTTTAATGTGAAGCCATTGGGAGATTTTGAGCAAATGAATGGCGTGATCAGATTTGTATTTAAGAAGATTACCCTGACTGCCATGTAGATAATCTTCTATAGGATGCAAGAGAGGAGGAAGGGAGACCAATTAAGAGCTATTTCAGGACCTGACAATTTTTTAGACTAGGTTTAGGGATGGAGAAGGTGCAAGTGTTCAGATTCGGGATATATTCTTGAAGCTACATCTGTCAGGCTTTGGGGTTAAATGGAGAATGGTATTTGAGAATAAGAGAGGAATCCTCTATTCAAGGGTTAAAAAGAGACTTAAAAATGCAACAATAGGCTTTACAAACTGTGTTTTCTTCTCAGCCACATTTCCACAGTTTAATGGACTGTTCCTGGTGGGAATTCCTCAAAATAGAACAGAAAGCTCTTACTCTTTTCAAGCTCAGAAACTGGTGTTGTGAAAAAGTCCTAGATGTAGCAACCTAGTCCAAAATCTCCTGTTAATTTTTCTTAGTGACCAAGAACAGGTTGGCCTATCTCTCTGGGCCTCAGTTCTTTTTTATTTGAAAATTGTGAGTGGGAAACAAGAAATAGAAAATATCTGAGGTTCCTTCTAGATGCATTATTCAAACAAATAGATTTAGTAAGTTGTAAAATTTAAGTTAAACATAAGTAATAGGTCTATAGTCAGATGTATTTTCTAAAACTGAAAATGATCATTGATGATATAGTTTTCTCACTAAAATTAGAATAGATGCTGGAAGTTGCTAGAGTATGGCAAGTACAGTGTGAAGAAGAATGGCAAGTAATACCTGTCAGAGCAGAGTCTGTGGCTCTTTGAATCCCGCTGGACGTACCTACTTTAATTTGAATCCTTGTAGCAAAAATATTTCCATTGTACCTTCACCCAGTATAAGGACTAAATCTTCAAAACGACTTTTCCCTCACTCCCTCCTTCCACCATAAGAAAGTATTGTTTGGTTAGAAAGACATCTTGACACTAAAAATAATTGTCAAATTATATAGCTTCTAATTAGTATCATTATAGTCAGTGCCTTATCATACATTTGAAAATTATTTACTCTCCAAATCAAGAATATGAAGATGAGTATAAGAACAAATATTCTAGAAAAAAGAATCAGAATCTCTTAAAAATTTGAATGCTTCTAATGTAAAATAGACTAAACTTAATAGAGAGATGTTAACATTCTGTAATTGGCCTTAGCCTGGATTCCCCAGAAAGCAGATCCTGAGCCCAAGGCGTATACACCACGATTTCATTGAGAAATAAAGTCAGGCAGAGAGAAGAAGACTGAGCAAAAAGAAGAGGGAGGCAGGGCAGGAGGGGAGGCCAATACAAGGGTACTTTGTTGAGCTGGTGCCACTGAGCGTGACTATTTGATGTTGTGGAACTATCTTCTGAAAAGATACCTAAACTGAATCTCAGTTTTGCTGGGGTGGAAATTTATCCATCAGCATCTGTATCCTATTGGTCAAAATTTATTCTATAAGATGTTTACTCCTTCACATTCCTGATTTGCACAAATAGGGAGACCAAGTGAAATCCCGCAGTGCCCCCTTCTTCCATGTCAGTAGGGAAGCCCTGAGGTGGGAGGCAAGAGACCAGTGACACAGATGAGATGCTGTTGGGTTGTGCCTGCGTGCAGATGGACAGAACCATACAAGGTTGGTCCCCACAGCAGCAGCTGGAGGCAGTGAATGTCTGAAGTAGTATGTAAGAGGTGTCTGATTTTTCAAAGCATTTCCCTCACTAACTGTACAAATGAAGATAGGGGAGAAAACACCTCATTAGCCAAACACATGAGAATGACTTAGGAGACGTAGCCCACAATAAGTGACATGAGTTAATTATGTCATGTGCCTGCCAAACAAAACAAAATAAAACAAAACCAATACTATTTTGGGCAGCATTAACAAATGTAGAGTGTCTAGAAATAGGAAGATGCTAATACTGTTCTACTCTGTGCTGGTCAGATTACACATAAAGCAGAATATGATCAAACAAGAGTGGCCCTGATAGCTAGGCAAACTATAAATTATGCTAGATAAAGAGTCAAGGATAAAAACTGAAAAATTTTTATTTGCAGAATAAAAATAAAAGAAATTATGCTATTTATTCTACATCCCAACACTTAAAGGAGATCAAATGGAAGACAAATGAGACTTATTCTGTGATGTACAACTCTTAGAAATAAAAACATTTGGTTGAAGTCATTAGAGACAAAATTTTTTAGAACTAAAATCTGTTCACACATGGAATGTGTGCCATGGGGTGAGATAGAATAATCCTAATGGTCTTAGTGTAACTCGGGGGGATGTAGAAACAGAAGACGGGATTTTTGAGACAGAGGATACATGTTTGAACGCAGACCCTAGCATTTCTAGCTGGGCGATAATTGACAAGTTGCCTGAAATCTCTGAGCCTCGGTTTCCTCAATAGAATAATAATAATATTCTCAAGGTTAATGCATTACAAGATATAGCGTGGGGCGAATGGAGAGGTTATCCAAAGGGTACAAACTTTCAGTTATAACAGAAATAAGTTCTGAGGATCTAACGTACAGCATGGACTATAGTTAATAATACTGTATTGTCTACTGAAAATTTGCTAAGAGATTAGATCTGAAGCGTTCTCATCAGAAAAAAGGTAGCAATGTGAGATGAGGAATGTATTAATTGACTTAATTACAGGAATCTTTTCACAGTATATACATATATCAAATCAGCACATTGTACACTTTAAATACACTATAAGTTTATTTGTTAATTATATCTTAATAAACCTGGGAAAAAAAGAGGAATTTCTTAGTAAAGTAAAAAAAAAAAAACTTATAAGATATACTATGTGGCTGCATGTGAATCTCTAAGAGTACTGAACATGATATAGTAGTATCAATGCTCACTTTAATTACTGAGAGGTAAGAAGTATATTAAAATAAAAGAATGGAGAAAGAGTGTCTTAGATTAGAAGGGTGAGCTTTAGCATCACACATATGGCTAATGTTCCCAGGTCTAGTGGCGGCATGGGCTTCTGTGTTGTCCAGAGCCAACACTCATTCAGTGGCAAGAAATTTTGTATTTTAAAATAGGGCTCATTTGAATGAAAAGAAAGAAGCTTAAATTGTAATGAGCCTCCAAGGCATTTTATAAAAATCTCATTAGAAAATAACACAGCCAACAGGCTGTATGGGTACTAAACCTAAGAACAAATAACATAAATGAGATGCTAAACATTCAAAGCCTGTACTGTTTGCTTAAAAGCATAAATTTAATTGGTCAGATGCCAAATTAAATGTAAGAGAGACTAACCAAGTATTACTATAGCACAAAACATTATTAGAAATTAAGCAAATGAATAAACAGTCCCTCCTCTGGTGAATACTTGTGGCAATTATTGAAAAAATTTGCAAGTGTGTTGTATTTTAACAAACCTTAGCATTATATGACGTGCAATTGTATGTGAGGAAGCTCTGGGGTGTTTTGCTCTGAGAATCGGATGGTGCTCTGGACTCGCTCCTAATGAGAGCCAAGTAAATAATATAAAACATCAATTCAGCACTCAGATGGTGCTAACGAATGAGCAGCACAGACTGCCAGATCTTCTCATTTGGGACAGGTCACTCCATGTGTAGCAAGTTCCTAGACACTAATGAGAGATTAGGCTATCCAACAACTTCCATGAGGTGCAGAAGCTTTATAAGACATATCATTGCAAATGGTCCTTTTGAGAAAAATTTGCATCTTTTTTTTTTTTGAAATGTCTTAAAAATCAGCTTGGATTAAAAAAAGTTTTCATATGCACTTCAATCTCTTACTTTTGTATGACACCATCTAAGAATAAACTCACACATTTATCCATCCATCAAATCATCAGTCATCACCCATCCATCCATCCATCCATCCATCCATCCATCCATCCATCCATCCATCCCTCCATCCGTCCATTTATCTATCCATTCACTAGTCCCTGGAATTATGCTGCTTGGTTTCTGAATCTTGATCCTCAACTTAGTAACAATATAACCTTGAGCAAGGTATTTAACTTTACTAAGCTTTAGTTTCCTAGTGTGTAAAATGGGGATAATAATAGTACCTACCCTTATAGATTCGTTGTCATGAATAATGGAGTTAAAGGGTTTAAAACTCCTAGCACTGGGTCAGGAACATAGTAAGCACTCAGCGTTACAAGTAATAGTTATTATTTCATTCGAATTGGAATTACATATCTGCTGACCACTGGCACTCAAAAACTATACTCAATAATCTTCTGCTGTTATGCTCTCTCCCTTAACTACTTTCCACGTTATAGATATGAGCGGAAATCACCAACTTGTTGAACAGTGCTCATCTCCAGAAAGGAGGACAATTCTATAAGAATCCTATGTGATCCTCCAACCTACTAACTCCTCCTTAGCTGGGCTGCTTCTGATGAGTAAAACATGAAGGCTTGTATTCTGAACTTTTCCCAGAATTCAAGATACCCTACCTTGGACAGAGCAATCAGGACCAACCAGGAGTTGGTGTAGGATGTACATAAACGGCTTTGGCACTTTTCCTTCCTAATGAACATCAGTTTGAAGACAGTACATCGTCCTTTGCAAACAAACTATCCTGAAAATAACCCTGCTATTTCCTAAGGGACCTGAATAATGGGATAACGCCCCTGTGTCAACAGCCTTTACTCATGAGACATGTTTACAAAACTCAGCTCACAGTTGCATCAGTTTTTATTTTCTTCATTCAGGAAAGTCCTTTTACCATCCCCCTCACCTCCATGACTCATGCATACACTACATCTGTCCTTCTTCTCTGGGATATACTGTTCCAAGTCAACTGGATGTAGTATCATACTAATTTAATTAATAAAAATGAAACATTATTAGTTTGAAGTAATTAGGGAGACAATTAAGGGTGTAGAAACTTGAATTTAAAGTGAATTTTAGTGAGAATCCAATTGTTTTCACCCAATACCTTAGGCAAATGCAATATTATGTTACCAAGGGAAGATTCTTGGGTGCAACTTCCATAAAGAGAATAAGACTGATTTGTTACAAGCATATTAAGTCTATGTAAGTGAATGCTGATAAAATATTTGAAAAGTATATTTACGTAGAAAAAGCTTCATTTGTCCCCAAGATATTACACAGATTGTTCTTTATTTTTAAACATTTTTTGAAGGATAGGGCACAGATAAAACCTCTGTTAGAGTTTTGGAAAAGCATAGTAAATGACTCAACATAACTGAGACATTTCTTGCCATCTTCCTACCAAAATGCAAAATAACGATACATAAAAAGATAAAACGTGAAAATAGGACCATAAATGAAGAATAAAGAAAGCTGTTTATCAAATCCCGGTCAAAAGTTTTATGTTGAGAAATATATTTTTGAATGCACAACTCATCTTAGCAAGACAAACCTCTCCAAATAAAGGAGAGAGGGGGAAAGGAGAGAGAGGCTAGGAAAAATAGGTAAGGAGAAAAAGAAAGAAAAGGATGAGAAACTGAGATAAGTTATATTCATTCATTTAACATATATATATTTAATATTTATTAGATTTTCTATACTCTTGTAAGCATAAGGAATAAAACAGCAAATGAGAAAGGCAAAGTCCCTCTTTCATAGAATACATTTTATTTGGAGTAGACAGATAAGGTACAAATAAGTTAACAATTTCATTTCAGATAATGATGAATGCTATGAAAAGAAGGAAACAAAGTGTTATGTTAGTATGTAACTAGGTTGGCCTAGAAAATGTTGTCAGAGGGGTGGCATGAAACTAGAGGTACAAAGAGCAGGTACAAAGAGCCAAGGCAGGAATAGAAAGGAGGACCATGTGGCCGGAGCTTCACAGATAAGTGGAAGGAAAGTGACCGAGATAAGCTTGGGATGGCAGGTAGGGATCACGTCATTTAGAGCTTTATGAGAGGTTAAATTGTATGTAAGTGAGATGGGAAGTAATTGGAAGTTTTTAAGTCTCCCATTTTCTCATTTACCTTATTTTCAATTGTTCATGTAACATTTATTTTTTAATGATCATATATTAGGCCAAACATAGGCCTCATTAAGTTCCATAAACTGTACAAGCCACATTCTTTTCTCACAATGACATAAAATTAGCAATTAATAAAAACGAAAGGAAAAAAAAATCTAATACCTGGAGATTAAAAAAAAACTGTCTTATGAAACCATTAGATCACGAGGGACTCAAACTGTAATTTCAGACTATTTAGAGAATAATTACAATTAAAATACACTTTCATTTTTAGCTATGGGTCAGACTTGGTATCCTGAACTCTCTCCTACTATAAACAACTAAAACTCTTGCATAAAATTTGTGGCAGAAACTGGCTAGATGTTCACTATACCGTTTCCTTTCTCTGAGTATACAGCCAAGCTATGTTTCCCAGCCCTCTCACATCCAGTGGGATGATCTGTGTAGTGCTTGCCTGTGGAATGTGAATTGAAGTGATGTGTCACATACAGTCCAAGGCAATTAGGAATAGGTATACCTTCTCCAAATTCTCCACATCCCCCCCGACTACCACATCTGTTATCTGAAGTATATGAGAAATACTATGAAGGCACATGTTGGAAATGGCAAAGCCATAACATAGAAGGAGACTGGATCTCTGAATGATTGAGGGAAGCAGAATCAACTTAGGTCAATAGACCTTCATTAGACTTTGATGTAAGTGAAAAATAAACCTTTGTTGTGTTTAGCTCTGGAGAATTTGGGGTTGCTTATTTCAGGACCTACTGTTACTCATACTCTATTAACAGAAATTGAGATCTTTAAGCAGCACACTGGCTTAATGATTGTTCAATGGTCAGGGAGGAATCTGATATCAGAGGGAATAAAGATGGCGTCTATGTATTACTGTGGCAAAACATTTGGTAAAATTGAGGCTTTGGCACTTGGGAAGCAGATCGTATGCTTACTGAATTGGAAGCTCCAGAGTAAGAGGTTGAAATTAATTAAATATTTAGTGTATGTTGGAAACTATTGTTTGCTTTTGGTAAAGTATTCTAAGACAGAAATTAGTTCAGGAAATAAACAACTGATTTTCAAGGAAAAATAAAAACGAATAGAGAAAGTGCAGAGATTTGGAACTTTTAGGTTTTGAAAAAACCCTACTGTTTATAAACCACATTATCAGGAAATAATATCGAGGGAAGCTTTGTACAACAAATACTTATTAAGACCCAGTTCTGCAGCAAATATCAGATTAAGGGTGTGGCCTGAGAGTGTCAGCCACTCAACACTACTGTGAGTAGCCAGTACTGAGAGAGACAAGGAGATGATAAAGCAAGGAAGGACAGCTTATCTAGGAATTTAAAAGAACTTTGGATTTTGTTGGCACAAGAAATTGATTGGAAGGAAACAGACTAGAAACCTACTAAGTGCTGGAGGGATTTAATTTCCAAAAAAAACAACCAGCCCAAACTAAAAGATATTTTACTGACCAAGAGTTAAGACAACATTTAAGCCACCATATTTTCATGAGCAAGAAGCAGACTCTATAAAGCTACACAGCCTCGAAAGTAGAGCTGCTCTCCCAAAGTCATATCAATGTGGTCATGGAAAACAAAGAGTCAGGAGATGGCTCTCTGAAGTGAAGCCATGAAGAAAAATTGGCAAAGGGACCCCTCCCAGAGCAGAGAAACAGAATCTAATGGAGGAATTTCTCCCATATCTAGACCTTCACAATATCTTCCCAGCAGGATTTTGGAGTTACTAGGCAAGTGATTGTTTTGTGTCTCATATTCTTACCTTTCCCAAAGAGAAGCATTTTCTGTGGTTATGTTGACTATGTACCACACTGCATATTGAGTTTAAGGAAAGCAGCTGACTTGTCTTTTTAGTTTGTTGGTCACTAGAAAATGAGAAGCTATGTTTGGATTTGATGGTACTGACTGTACAATTCTGCGAGATCTTGATCCTTGAGTTGGATGCAGTGACAAGATGGAGCACTGGTGATAGAGTTAAGATGGCCATAAGTTCTTTGCTACTTTTGGTACTGAGAAGCAGAATTTAATCACTCTCTCTCTGAATTTGGGCTGACCTTAGTGATGTTCTTAACCAATAGAATCTGGCATAAGTGATGTTAGACTTCTGAGGCCAGGCCATAAGAAACCATATAGATTCTACCCAGGCCTCTTGGAACTCTCACACATAGAGCCCTGCACTCTCCTACAACAAGTCCGACTACCATGAGACCACCATGCTAGAATAAACCAAGCCTCCTACAAAGACCACATGGAGAGGCTCTGAGACTACATGGAAATGGAGAGGGATTGGGCTGAATCCAAACTTCCGGACATTAGGCCAAGGCATCAGACAAATGAATGAAGTTCCCTAACGCAGCCAATAGATGACCCAAGTGACCCCAGTGGAATTCATTAGGAGTATAAAATTGCCTGTGAGCCCTTTCTGAGTTTCTGACTCACATAAGTGTGAGATGTAAAAAAAAAATGATTATTGAGAAAAGTAATTAATCACTACTGATTAAAAATCAATAATTAAAAAAACTAGTAAAACCCCTCAAGTTTTGAAGTTAAAAGAACCTATTTCTAAATATCTAGTCAATGAAGAAGTAATATATAAATTAGATCATTTAAACAGAACACTAACAAAAATTCTCTACCTACAAAATATTATGACATGGTACTAAAGCAGTTCGTAGAGAGAAATTTATAAGCTTAAATACGTAAATCTGTATTTTGGACAAGAAGGTATGTTTAAAAGCCAAGCACCAAACTTATGAAGCCAGAAAAAGAACAAAATGAACTGAAAGAAAGTAAAAGGAAAGAAGTGGTAATAATTACAGAAATTAATAAGCTAGGAAATAGTTTTATAATGGAGAGGATCAAAATAAGACAAATGTTTATCAAATTTTCCTTTTGGTCTCTTCAGGAGACTGATCTCTTGAAAGACTGAGCAATCAGAAAAACAATAGGGAACAAGGACAATACTAGAAATGACAAAGCAGACATATCTAAAGATATTTGAATGGAATAATATATAAGATGATTTTTAAAATACTTTTATTCTGGTAAATTTGAAAATATAGAAAATCAGCAAGTTACTAGAAAAGTGTATCTTACTAACTTACCAAAGGTGACTCAAGAAGTAATCAAAAATGCAAGCACTTTGCAGATAGGAGTGTAAATTGGAATACATTAGAAAGCAATGTTTTTAGAAAGGCCTTATCTAGAAGGGTTAGGGTGACCACACCTCCACTTTCCTTGGGACAGTTCCAATTTATAACCATCGTCTAAACCTAATTACAATTAGTGCTCCTTTTTTAATACAAAGTGATTCCAATGTTCAAGTTTGGATACATATCCTACAGCCTAGTAATTCTGCTCTCAGGTATTTACCCTGGAGATAATTCTGTACAGGTAAAAAGGAAACGTGCAGGGATATTAATAGCAGCATCGTATGTACATAGGAGAAAAAAAGAAACAAAACACTGGAACCAATCTAAATATTCATTTGCAATATTTTATATGGAATATGATGGAATAACATACAGCAGAGAGAAGGAATGATCTACAACTCCATGAATCAATATAGGTGGACTTAAGGAAATAATACTGTGAGGGGAAAAAAAGAAACTGGTTAACAGAATATGTCATTATGATTTCATTCCTATAATGCTTCTTAGAGATACACAAATACATGGTTAAGAAAGATGCTAAGGATTATAACAAGGACATAAACACAAAAGGCAGGACAATAGGCACTCCTGGGGCTTTGGGACAGAGAGGGTTGGAATCAGGGAGAGGCATAAGGCTTCAAATGTGCCAATTAATTTTCTATGTTTTAAACTGTGTTATTATCCTTTATATCTTACACGTGAAATTTACTTATATAAATGGACTTTCATTAAAATAAGAAAAATAATAATAGTAATAACAGTTACTAACATTTATTGAGTACTTACTCTGAGCCAGGAATGATTCTAAGAGTTTTATAGCTCACAGGAGCAAGAGCTTTAATTCTCACCACAACTCTATGAAGAAGCCATTGTTATTTCCTCTTTCTAGAAATAAAAACTGGTCCATGCACAGAGATGTTACTTAAAATACAGAGCTAACTCGCTCATAAATGGCATAGCCAGGGTGTTTTAACCACTATGCTTTACTACTTTGCATGGCCTGGCTCTAATTTTACAGTTTTTCTACAATAACTGTATATAATGTTTATATGCAAAACAAAACAAACATTATAAAACAATCTTCAGCCTAGCTTCTGCTGGAATTCTTACAAACCTTGAGTTAATTTAGGCTAAATTAAAGATGTTTTAATGTATGACTGAAAGAACTTTGGAGCTCATTAACAACTTACAGTGCAATGCTATTTACATTGAGCATTCAATTTTAGAAGCATGTTGCCATAAGCCTTCATGAATGCCTAGTCAAGTAGCTTTATAACATCATCTGCATTTTATGGGTAAGGAAACATGTCATGTGACTGTTTCTAGTTCACACAGAAAGGAGTCATCATCATGGATACAGACATTTTATCTACCTCTTTGTCATTCTTATTTACATATTATTTGTCACACTGGACCAGAAGGGTTTCTATCTCAATAACAATTCTAAATTACGGTTTATGTAAAATGCTCACCCTGAAGATTTCACTCTTCTTCAAGGCGCTGGTTATAAATTAGTGGTGCTCAAGGAAGGGTTTAAAGAAAATTAAACTATTAGACCGTGCCTGGTGGCTAGGAGGGAATAGGGTCTCAAGGCAAATGTGTTTTTATTAAAAAGATGATTCTATGTGCATTTATTCTTTCCCATAGGCTGGACTTGGTTTAGCTGATGGCTCCATTGGGCTGCCTCTTGGCAAAAATGTGAAGTTGACAAAGTTCATCTTCTGTGTTCTTCCTTCCTTTCAATTTATTTTCTTCTTCTCGATTCCTCCTTCCTCAAGCACCTAGGACCTGTTCCTGCCTCAGTGTTTCTTAAATTCGCTAACAAATCCCTGGGCTGATAACTAGTGAATCTGGTATTTTGGAAGGCAGGCTAGTCTGGAAATCATAAACCCAGTTTTGGTCCCAGCTCTTCCACTAACTCACCTAGAAACCTGCACTTTCCATCCATCTTCTCCGAACCTCCATTCCTCTGCTTTGGAGAGGGATGAACTAGGTGGTTCAATAGAAGGGATGCGTTCTAAATCTAACACTTATGTCTCTATAGCTATAATGTGTAATTAGAAAATGGCCTCAGCTATTCTCCCAGGAGTATCTACAATTATAAAGAAAACACTTTAAAATCTTATTAGTTTATTCAATCCCTTATTATCTCTTCTAAGCGACTGTAGCGCTCTCCAAATTTTCCGTACTTCAGCCATCCCCTCCTCCAATGGATTCTACATACTATTGCCAAAATGAGCTTACTAACTAACGATTCTTCTACTCTGTTTCCTTCATGGATGTCCCCACTTTATCAACTTGTTTAACTTGTGATGACATTAGACAGGAGGACTAGTGAGACAACATGGATCTACAGAAGTGTAGTAAACTGATCATGACCAAGTCAACAATGGGTACAACTTGTCTATAATACCAAGAATTTCCTGGTCATGTTTAGTATGTTCATTTTTGTTTTTAAACCTAATCCAAGGGATATTTCTTATTCATTTTTAATGTACCAACCCCTTCCAAACTCCTCTAGTCTTTCCCCTAAGATGAACTGGATCACACATTGCTCTCCCCTTAGTTAGAGCGTTTTGGTTTTGTTTTGTTTTTCCCATTACGATAACAACAAAAGCAGAAGGCACCTTTACTAAAGCAACAAGCATGTGAGGCCTGGGATGGTTAAGTCCTCTGGACCCCTTGCTCCATTTGCTTAAATCTTGAATGCTTAGCTCATTTCACTCTTAAGGTCACTAGAAAGTGAGCACTTCGCAGTTTCCCATTCCTTGTCTTGTCTTCTTTTCAACAAGGTCTTTGTGGTATAACGTGTTCCTCTAAATTTATTTATAGTTTCTAAACCTGTTACATTTCTCCCCATCAGCACCATGGATTTCTCTTCTCCACAGTACAACCCAGTTTGAACATACAAAGTCACTCATCATCTTTTAATAGCTCCTTATTGTCTTTAGAACCAAAACCCAGACTTCATAAGCTGGCTTAAAGCCTTTATAATCTGGTTCTAATTTAGCTTTTAACCTTCTCCTACCCTCTATCATTCTTGTCTTACCTCCTGTCATCCAATGTCCTAAATTCTATTGAATAGTCAGAACTAGTCACCTTCATCACTCTCATAAGGTATAATCATACCAATAGTATTGATCTTTCAGAATTTTTTTGGTGATGATTGAATAATTTAACCATGTAAGGGCCTAAAAAATTTTAGAAAACTTATAAATGACTTATCAATAAATACTAGCTATCATTTTCTATTATCATTATTCATATTCATGTCTCTGCTCATGCAGTTTCTATGGGGTGGAAGTTCTTTCACTACTCTCTCTACTTGTTGAAATTTTACTTATTCTTCAAAGGTCAGCTCAAATGCTACAAACCTGTGAAGTCTGCCGTGATAATCACATTCAGAATTAATTGTCCCCTTTTGTGCATTGTTAAAAAGCTTTAGTTATACCTTAGTTTTGACTCAGATTAGAGTTATTTATTTCTGTCTCCACAATCAGATTGTAAGGTTAACGAGGGCAGGACCAAGGACAAGTTGTTACTCGTCTTCATGATTCCCAAAGTGCCTATCACCAATTAGTCAGCCAAGAAGTGCTTATTAAAGTGAACTTGGAAATTAAAGATAAAAATTCTTCAGGCCACTAAGGAGATAAATTATAATGATGGAACAATGGGCATTTAAAAAATATTTTGGAACAATGGATCTCACCTAGGGCTGCCTCAATTTGCATGGTCACCTATCCAAGGCAAGCTATGTGATTTGCACTTCTCAGAATGGCTACACAAAGCTAAAGAGAGTGGGGGCAAGAAAGGGATTTATTAAGTAATTATATCTGTATATTTATATATAGTTACATATGAGTATATTTTTAACTGAGCATTGACTTTGTCCAAAATATGGTGCCGTTGCTTGGTATTATTGAAATACTAAGATGATATGATTTACAAGCAAGGAAATTACTATATCAAAGAGGACAGAAATGTGCAAACCTATTATAACAGAAGGAAAAAGATGAGAGCTGTAATAATGATAATAACGCTAATAATTGTTAATGTTTATTAAATGGTTACTCTATGCAAGTGATTGTTCCTAGGACTTTACATAAATTAACTCATAAACCTTTACCTCACCACTCTGAATTGGTAGGTAGTATCGTTATCCCAATTTTACAGATGAAAAACGTGGAGGGTGAGAAAAACTCCCCACTCAAGTGTGGGTTGCTTCAAATAGTGGCTTCCTTCCAAAGTGTATAGTACGGAAAGGCGGATAAAAAGAGTGACCTTATAGTTGGAGAAACCTAACACTACTTCAACCTGATCAAGGTTAACTTCAACAGTGATGTCATGTTGATAGTATGTATCCTTAATATGATGTGATGAAAATGACACTATGTGGTCTTCCTCCAAAAGATTCTGTGACTTTCCTCCATAAAACTTATAACCCAAGTCTGACAATGAGAAAAACATCAGAAAATTCCAATAGAGGAGCATTCTACAATATACCTCACTAGTACTCCTCAAAACTATCAAGGTCATCAAAACTAAGAAGTCACAAGGAGAGTGTCACAGTCAAGAAGAACTTAAGAAAACATGACAACTAAATGTAATATGGTATCCTGGGTGAGATCCGAGAACAGAAAAAGGACATTAGGAACATTAGAACATTAAGACAAAGGAAATCTGAATAAATGATGGGACCTTACTTATAACAATGTATCGATATTGTCATTAATTTGGCTCATAAATATATCTGTTGTGGATTTCATTGTGTGCCACAAAGAGATATGTTGAAATCCTAACCCCAGGTACCTGTGTGAAATAATATTATTTGGAAATAGAGTCTTTGCAGATGTAATCACATTAAAAAGAGGTCATGTTGGATAAGCGTTTGACACACTAAATCCAATGTCTGGTGTCCTTATAAGAAGGCCATGAGAGACACAGACACACACAGAGGGGAGACGCCATGTAAATATGGAGGCAGAAATTGGAGTGATGCAGCTCTAAGCCAAGGAATCTCGAGGATTGCCAGCAGTCAACAGAAGCTGGGAAGAGGCAAGAACACTTTCTTCTCTAGAGACTTCAGAGGGAGCATGACCCTACTGATGCCTTAATTTCAGACTTAAACCCTCCAGAACTGTGAAAGAATAAATTTCTCTTGTTTTAAGCCACCTGATTTGTGGTAATTTGTTACAAGCAGCCCTAGGAAATTAATACAGTACCATGTAAGATGGCTGATAATTGAGGAAGTGTGTATGGAGGGGAGAAGAGTAATATGGGAACTTTCTATACTAGCTGTTCAATTTTTCTGTACATCTAAAACTGTTTTAAAACATGAAGTCTAGTAATTAAAAAACAAGCAAGCAAATAAACAAAAAACCACAATGAGATATCACTTTATACCAACAAGGATAGCTATCATCAAAAATAACAAATACTAACAAATTTTGGCAAGGATGTGGAGAAATTGAAACTCTCATATACTACTGATGAGAATGTAAATTGATGCAGCTGTTTTGTAAAACAGTCTGGCAGTTCCTCAATAGTTTACCCATCATTTCCATTCCTAGGTATATACCCAAGAAAATTGAAAATATGTCCACACAAAAACTTGCACAAGAATGTTCATAGCAGCATTATTCATAATAGCCAAAAAGTGGAAACAATCCAAATGTCCAAACTGATGAATCGATAAACGAAATGTAGTATATCCATACAATGGAATATCATTTGACAATAAAAAGGAATGATGTACTGATAATGCTACAACATAAATGGATCTTGAAAATATTATACTAAGTGAAAGAAACCAGTTACAAAGGACTACATATTGTATGATTTTATTTACATAAAATTTCCAGAAAAGGCAAATCCATAGAGACAGAAAGTTTATTAGTGGTTACCAAGGGCTGGGGGATGAGTAGGAAAAAACAGAGAGTGGTTCTAATGGGTGCAGGATTTTTTTTGTGGGTGATGAAAATGTTCTAAAATTGATTGTGGTGATAGTTGTACAGCTCTGTCAATATACTAAAAACCATCAAATAGTACACTTTAAGTGGGTAAATTGTATGGTATGTGAATTACGTCTTAATGAAGTTGTTATTTTTAAAAAGTGTATCACAAAAAGAACATGGAACTTGTCCAAGGTCACATGTCTCTTAGATGGCAGGGCCAGGATTAGAACCAAGCAGTCTGACACTAAGGATCTGCACTCTAAGCCACGCCATATACTGCATCTTTTGCAGAGGTTCAACAATATTATATAAAAGCACCAAGGGAGAGGCAAGCCTAAAGGAGGAAGAGGAAAACCATCAAAATTGTGACTTTCCTAGCATTTCCTGGCTCAGAGTTGCTCCTGGAAATAGACAAGGGCAGACTCCGAGGGAAAAATGTCATTAAAGTCTTGATTACACTCACAACCTCCTGTAGGGAAGGAGGCTTTTTTTGCAATTCTGAGAAGGGTTATATTTAGGGAATCAAACGAAAACGTACTCCAAGCAATATGATAAACACGTTCCCAGTATCCACTTAAGTTATTTAGATGCATGACAAAGCGTCGTTTAAAACCAACTTAAAATTAACTCTAATGAGGCAATATTGCCTTCCATTTCACAGCCTGTCACATGTTTGCTTTTCTTCTGTGATAGGTGCTACATGTCTGTCAAGCAAAATCAAGATTTTTTTTCCCAATAGCTGAAAAGTTTATGCACATATAAAGGTATTTTCAAGGTGTGTTTTGTTTAACTATGATTTTTTTATTTCAAATAATAGGGGTTGGACCCCACGGAACAAGCTGCACTCTCAAAATATTCTGCCTTAGGCCTATATACTAGATGGAGGGGTCAAGGTTGCACAATCTTCCGATCCGTAATGACAAACTAACTGTCCAGCCACTGAGCCTGAGGCAAGCCCTAAAGGCAAACGAATCCAGAGGAAGACAGAATCTTCGGGACATGTTTAAGCGGAGTGAGTGGTTGTTGAGGAAGAGTCCTGAGGCATTCAGACAAGCAGGATCCAAGCCGGGAAGGGCCTCGTATCTCACGCTAAGGAGCTTATAAATTATCGAGCAGGCCATGGAGAGCCTCTAATGGGTTTTCACTGTGGGAAAAACATTTGATATTTGAAAATTATTTCTGATTGTGTTATGCACATGCTTCTTACCACCTTATTTGTTAAACAATTATACAGACTGTGGATTACAAAGACCTGAGTTCAAATTTTGTCTCTGCCTCTGAAAACAATTTTCTTTTTTTAATTACCAAGGCTCAACTTCCATACCTACAAAATAAGGATAAAATGATATCTCTTTGCCAGGGCTTGAATGAAAGTAAAATAAGATAAAGTACATATATAGGTATTTATTCCTTATTATTATATGTTTCAATAAATGAGAGAATTAGGCATTGTTGAGTATTGTGTTGGTTCCCAACGAATTAGGTGCTTAACGATAGAGAATTCAATGATTTAGGACCCAGGAAATAATAGAATTGAAATTATCTTGGTGGTTTCATGATATCACTGAAGAATTTGTCAAGTGCTAACAGTGTTGTGGAAATGTAGTTCTTAATGGGGTCGTAACAATGAACTGGAAATTCTAGGAATACCCAGAAATTGCAGAAATTTCTAGAATACCAGGAAATTACACTGAGAAGAGTGAATCAATTTACTTATCAATCAAATATGCTTTGGCATCTTATTTGGTCTTCAATTTGACAAACTTTCACGAGCACCTACTTGGTACTGGGCACTAGTGACAGATGATGAGTAAACAGGCAATGCCCAGCCAAGCATAACCCATAGGATGGAAAGAAAGTGGGATGCTGTTCAATGAGGGTGGTCTGAGCAAAGACTCTGATGTAAGACATTATGAGACACAATCATTTCTATTCAGAAGTAGTGAATAGAAGTGCCTGGCTAGTAGAGACACAAAAGCCTAGGAAAATAAACTATGACCCCAAATGCCAGCTTTGGAGTTTATTTTATATATAACACAGGAAGTTGAGAAATGTTAGAAAAATTGGACTTCTAATGGCAGAGCTGCTTTAATTTAGATTTATCTGTCAAAATCATGCAGGACTGGAAGAGGCAATAGGTAGGGCCTGGGAGCTAGGCAGCTATTACAATATTTCAGGAGTGACACTATGGGGACCTGATCCACTGCGACAGAAATAAAAAGGGAGAACATGTGAAACTGAATATAAAGGAAATATTGATTTATTATGAGAAGAAAAGGAGATGGCAGCATGGCAGGAACTTTACCCCAATATCATTTGTGATAAAAATTGCTCTGTAAACTGTAAAGAGTTATGCAAATGCAGGAAATTATACACATTCTTTTATTGTGTTCTAAAAGAAAAAGACACACACATACGCAAAATAAAACAAAATGACGTAGACAAAATTCATCTCCCTTTGGGAATGAGGAAAGCTTGCAGAAGCCAATTGATTTGTCCAAGGTTATATCGCAAAGTGGCAGAGCTGGGACTTGAACTTGCATCAGTGCCTCTTTATAACATAACACAGGTCTCTATAGACAAGTTGTCTTATATCAAGTCTGCGTGTCAAATAACTCCAGTGTTTGTGTCATTGTGCACTACTGAATTTGCCTTTGCTGCCAGAAAAGTCCCCCTGAGCACACCTTATGCCTTTGTCGTCTTTTGCTAAACACATTGCAATGGTAAAAAATATCTCTCTGGGATGTTAAAAGGCCCATTTGCAAAGATCTTGAAAATATTGACTTATTATGTTATGGACACTCAGAAATTTGGAAACATAGAACATGATCACTAGCCCTCTGTATTGAAAACTGGAACTCACTTGGGGGTACTAGTTGCTGCAACCTCTCCCATAAGACTCTTTGTTTCTTGGGACGTATGTGTATCTGCCAAAATAAGCTCCTTGAAGGTGACATCTTTATCTGTTGATATATCTCAAGTGCTAGAATGGCAACTGGCACTTAGTAGATGCTCAATAAATGTTTGTTTAATGTATGAACCCCTTTCTTCTAGGTAACAAAGATGAAAATGTTTTGACTTAAAATATCCAGGGAGTGAGGGGCTTAAAATCTGTTTTTTTTTTCCCCAAGAAGCCAAATGAGATAACTTCATTACTAGAACTCTCTGAATCTTTATAACCAGAGATGCTCTGCAAGGCTATCCCAAACAGTCCTTGGGCAATAGCTTTATCAGGTGTTTGATTCTCAGGGAGTCTATAGGTAGAAACAGCGAACTTAGAGTTAATTTGAGCAGAGAGACTCTTGGGTTACTTGCAAATGAGGGGAACGTCATTCTTTCTCCTTCCTGCCTATTATCATCATCAGCCTGAATGATTTCTGGGGAAAGGCAACATGGTGTGATGGAAAGAACATGAGCCAAGTCCAGGTGAAAATCCTTTGAATGCCAGCCAACTACTCATTAGCTGTGTGACCGAGGACAAACTCTTATACATTTCTGAGTCTATTTACAGCATCCTCATCTGTAAAATTGGGAATAGACTATCTACATTAAGTTGTTACTGTTGTAAAAATTAAAGATACAACGCAAAGGTCTTGACACAAAGCAGATAATTAGTAATTATTTATAGTTTTTGTTTTTACGTATGATCATTCTCTCCTTTTACTCTTTTATCTCTGAAGATGAAGGTGAAAGATAATCTAGAAGGAACAATCATGTGCCCACATCATGTGGCTAAATGTAACCCAGGAGAGCAAATATCTGGGGGTGAAAAAACAACCTTCTGGTGTCTCTTTGAGTCTATCTAATGGGTCCTGTGTGGGGGACTTTGAGGCTGCCTCCTTTTGTTCATAAAGCCCAATGGTGTGTAGAATCTAAGGCAGGGGTGAATAGTCAGAAATTCACCTTTAAAAATAAGATCTGCTATGATTCCCTCCAGGGACCGTGACCTGTGGAATAAGTTGCCTGTTCCTGAGGCTGCCTGCTGTGTGGGAGAGTGACTGTCACTGACTTTCAGCTTTTCACATACGTTTCTTAGCCATCAGTATTTACTCCTGAGGGAGCCACCGCTGGGAGTATCAAAACGGAGAGGAGTTAAATAGGCGATGCTGGTTTGTAGCACCACAGCTCACACAGGCCCAGTGGGAAGCCCCCGCTTCCTGGCATTCACAGGTGGTGCCCTGTGCTTCCTGTTTCATCTTCAGCTTGCTCTGTCTTAATACCCATTGATTTATCTAATGCTTAATTAATGCCAACTTTGTAGCCAGTGCTGGTGTATACCTGGTGTATACCCTGCTATTCACCTTTGCAGCTATCCAGTGAAGAGGGGATGAGTGATTCGAATTTACAGATAAAACTGAGGTTCAGAGCAGTTAAATGACTTGCTCACAACCACCCAGATAGTTTTGCAAAACGGGATCCAAACCTACACTGAACTATAGTGCTTTGGGGGGAAAATTGTCTGCAAGGGGGTCAGATCTGAGTTTAGTGGTCTGAGACCTCTTAACCTTGACATGTTCTTAGGTTGATTCTGATGTCAAGCACATTCACCCTTCACGCTTCTACTGGTCTCTGTAAAAAGCATCTCTGATCAAATCTTTTCTGCCCACTTCTTACTAATGTGATGTGTTTTATTTTGAATTGGTTTCGGAAAAAACAAACAGGCCCAAGAAATGGGAAGTGGACAAGTGTAACTTGGTTCCCAATTGCCTACATCCAAGACAATGATAGCCAGAATTTATGGAACACCTGCTCCACACCTGGCATTGTTCAAAGTTTTTATACATTCTAACTCATTGAATCCTCCCAATAGCCCCAGGAGGTAGGTATTATTATCTCAAACTTACAGATCAAAAACAGAGACAGAGAGATTATGCAACTTGCTCAAGATTATACAGCTAATAAGCAACAGAACCAGGATTTGAATCCAGGGAGTTTGATTCCAGGGGTGTGTGTAATGATTGCACCAGATGGACTCTATTTCTGTACTATCTTTACAGTAACATTAGAAGAAGAAAGGAACATAAAGAAACAATAGCCTTTGTTTGCTTGTGTGTGTGTGTGTGTGTGTGTGTGAGGAAGATTTGCCCTGAGCTAACATCTGTTGCCAATCCTCCTCTTTTTGCTGAGGAAGATTGGCCCTGGGCTAACATCCATGCCCATCTTCCTCTACTTTATATGTGGGACACCTGCCACAGCATGGCTTGATAAGCAGTGTGTAGGTCCGCGCCCGGGATCCAAACTTGTAAACTCTGGGCCACTGAAGTGGAGCACGCGAACTTAACCACTGTGCAACCAGGCCGGCCCCTGTTTGCTTTTTTAAGAGAAGACAGAGTGAGCAAAAATATATGTGAGGAGGAAAATACCTTCGAAGTCCACTTAGGCAATGGAGTGCCCGCCAAGGAAAGTTATTGAGACAACATTGCTGGAAATATTTTTAAAATAGATTAGCAAAGCATATTAAGGGAAAAGACAGAGAAAGAGTCTGAAAGAGCAGCCAGGAGTCATGTCTGATTACATCTAGAGGCTTCCATTTTAAAGGTCTAGAATACATTGAACAATGTTCCCCTATCTCTTGTGTTGACTGCGTGCCAGGGAGTAAAACGCAATGATCAAGATCAGAGTGCTCTGGAGACACCTGACAAAAATGTTCAGATGCCAAAGAATCTCCCTGAAGCGCAAATCCTTCTTTCCTGCCATGTGGCCAGAGGTCACTGAATCATTATAGGATGCTGAGCATCCATGGATAAAGCAGTTTCAGGTGTAACCAGCATTTCTCTTACCGAATCACGTTTATTTCACGTCTGCCTGTGATACAGGGAGCAGAAAGTCTTTGGTTGGGAAGGAAGGTCACATTCCTTTATTTACTTACATATTGAAGCGATAAATACATTCATGAAAGCTTGAGATGAGCTTTAGTGGTTTCAGACAGCAATGTGCATATAAAGAACCTGGAGGAATTTGTTAAAATGCAGATTCCCAGTCCTTTTATCCAGAAATTGTAATTCAAAGGGTCTAGGAGGAGGCCTCGGAATCTCTGTTTAGTAAACCTGCTTGAGGAAGTTCTGTTGCAAGGGGTCTTCAGTTCTCATCTTGGGAAGATCAGTTACTGGTTCTTAGCAAGAGATAGGCATTAGAGTTGCCTGTGGACGTTTAGAAAACCATGCCTGCCGGTGTGGTACTCAGTCTTCTGTGGAAGGAGGCCAGTTTTCACGGGCTGGGTTCCCTGAGAAGCCAACTCTCAGACAGAGATGATCTCTGAAAAGGAAAGAGATTGAGCAAAGAAAGAGGAGCTGCGAAGCCGTCTCAGTGGAGGCTTCAGCTAATCTAAGGGCGTGTGGTGCCAAGATGACCTCCCAGAGGTGTACTTTTTTGTAGTGAGGGAGCTGGGACTTTTACCCCTATGTTGATCAGTCATTGGATGCTGGCCGCCCTGGGGAGGGAATGAGACTTTAGTCTTTAGCCTTGGCAATCCCCACAGGGGTCTCACAGTGGAGGGTCATCTGCCAGCATCCTGAGGGCAGATCTGGGCAATGCATTACAGTGTCCCTCATGTTGAATATGAATTTTATTTAGTTTGGTTTTCTTTCATCCCCGTGGGCGATTATTATGCACTTCCAAGCTAAGAACAAGGAGTGCAGACACATCACTGGTTATGAAGAGAAAAAATGGATACTTGAACAAGGCTAGCTCTATTGCTACCTGCCAGAGAATTCTCACTCATCCTACAGAACTCAGATCAAGTGTCATCAGCTCTTTGAAGATGTTTCTGACGCCTTCAGCCAGGGTGAATCATTCTGCTCTTGGAGTTATCACTTATCTTGTATAAACTTCCATTACTATGCATCTTTTCTCCCTACTAGGCTGCTTATTTTATTGGGACAATGTCATATTCATTTCTATATCCCAGCATCTAACAGGGTCTACACATAGTGGATGCTGTATGAATGAATAAATGAATGAAGGAATGATTTGTTTATCAGTGACTGAAGGGTTAAGAGAGGAGGCAAAGAGGAGAGAATGCTCTTAACAACCATCCCTTGGAATCCCAAAGACAGACTTTGGGTGAGATAATATTTCCACCTCGACGTGGCAATTCTGAGATCACAATACCTCTTAGCCCGCTTGGGAACCAGGAATTATTGGGGAAAAATTTTTTGACCAACCTCTAGAATGAATTTCACAGAAAAAAGTATTTTAAAAGTGGTCCAAACTCTAGAGTGATCTGTACACCTATTTCTTGCTCTAGGACTTGTATCAGCCATGTCACCTTCTTGCCTATTAAAGGGGCATGTGTCAAATGAATAAGGTGAAATGATTAACTAGCAAGCTGGTAGCAGATTTCACAAAGACCTCTTGAGTAATTTTCAGAAGATTAAAACTTGCCTCCACTTCCCCAGTAATCTAAATTGCCAATAAGGTCCCTGAGCTATCTAGTATCTCCGTGATGCATATTACCAAGCCCAGCCACACATGCTAGCCAAGCGAATTCCCAGCCAAGCAGCCCTTGGCTTGATCAGGTTGCAGCCTGTTCTCTAATTCCAATCACTTGCATGAGCAGCCCTGCAACGGAACAACCAGTGATCGGCCACAATAACAGATCACAAGGGCTCACAGGAAAAGGGGAACACAATGAGTTTCACAAGTTCCTTATCCGTCCGGAGAAATGCCTGGCGACTACAGTTGTTTGAGAGCCTGGTACCATTTCAGGCTCCTGACGGTTTATTTTAGATTTGTCCTGAGGGAGAGAGTATCAAAATTCCCTACTGATAGCTTGTACAGGTGGGTAATGCTGTTACTTGTTCAAGCAGAAAAAAAGGACTTAGAAATATAATAGGAACTTTAGCTTCCCCTCAGTGCCTCTAGAGCCAGAAGTTTTCTAGTGTCTTCTATTATTCAAAATCCACAGTGCTTGAAACCTTCAGGAGGTGGTGCAGGGAGTGGGAAGGCACTCATCTTGCATCCCCAGCCCCACCTGACTTCATCTTAAATGATTGCTTCACTACAAGACAGCATTTTAGTATAAATGATTTTCTGAGAAGAAAGCTAACCCTTCTGGAAGTCCTATTAATGCCTTATAGGTAAATCTATAAGAAACCCTCTCGGTTATAAGCATAGGTGATTGTGAAGACAATAAAGATGAATGTTGTCACACATGAGTAAAATAGTTTAAATATATGTGCTAAGGAGTACTTCAAGGAAAAAAGATTAACTGGTGACAGGAGAAAGGGAGCTAATGTTTCCCAAATGCTAGATCCCACACACAGCTCACCTCACCTTTCCCTGCGATAGAATTGTTGTCCTCAGTACTATAGAGATGAGCAAACTGAGGCTCATAGAATTAAGTCAGTTACCCATAGTCACAGCATCAGTGAGGAATGACTTCTGGTTCCTGCTCAATCCTCTCATCTCCAATGTCTCCAGGTAGGGAGTTAAAAGGAACAGAAACTGGAGAATGAAGAGGAGGAAGAAGAGGGTGGAAGATGGGGGCAATTGGAAAATAGGTTAGTACGTCATATTCTACAACAGTATCATTAGAATCAGCTGAGGAGCTTACTACAATGGGGACTCTTCCAGTCCCTGTCGTTGCATAACACACCACTCCAAAACTTGGCTTCAACAAAAACAAGCCATCAATTCAAGAGTCTGTGGGCTGATCAGGCAGTTCTTCTGCCTCAAGTGGTCTTGGAGGGGTGTTGGTATGTCTAATAGGTCTGAAATGGCCTTACTCACTTGGTACTCGCTGCTAGTTGCATGCTCAGCTGGGACTTTCAGCTGGGGGTCTCAGTTCTCTCTGTGAGCATCTCCACATAGCTACCTGGGCTTCTTTACAATTGGTAACTGGGTTCCAAGAAGGAGCATTCCCAGGTGACAAGCTCAGATAGGTAAGCACTTTTCAAGCTTTTGCTTGCTTCACACTACTGATCCATTAGTCAAAGCAGATCAAATGGGCAAGCCCAGAGTCAACGTGAGACTCTACAAAGGCAAGGAGACTACCTACCATGGAGAGGTTCTCTTACTTCACTATAGACTTATTGCATGAAAATCTAAAGAGGTTGGATGAAGGTGCCTGAATTTTTAACAAGCTTCCTAAAGCATCTCCATGGTGCATCTTCCTAACTTCCGCTATCTACCTCATACCTTTTCTCTTTAAAACCTGCTTTATGCTGAAAATCTCGGGTAATTCATTAATCAGCAAGGCAATAGGTTTATCGATCATGAGAGAAAGAGGTTCATTGATCTGGAGAGAAAAAAACAATACCAACAAACACAAAATTCCACTAACCAACCTCTTTGTAGTCAGCAATGACTTCCATGTCACTATTAAATGAACATTTTTTAATCCTCATCTTTCTTGATTTCTTACCAGCATTCAATATTGTTGATCACTTCCTCCTTCTCAAAATACTCTCTTCCTTTGCCTTCTGTGATATATCACACACACCTCTTACTTCTTTTCTACTCTCTGCCTGCTACTTTCAGTCTCTTCTGGTTCATTTTCTTCTTCCTAACCTCTAAATGTTGCCATTTTCAAGACTTGGTTCCAAGTGCTTTTCTTTCCTCATTCTGTACCCTCTCCCTAGGCAATGTCAAAACCACCAAATGCTTCCATCATCAACTATCACCTATATGCAAATGACTCCCAAGTTTATGTCACCAACCCAGATCTCTACTCTCAGCTTCAGACTCATATATCCAACTATTTTCTCTACATCTCTCCTAGGATGTCTCAAAGGAATTCAAAATGAAAATGTCTAAAACTGAACTCAATTCTGCCCTCTATCCAATCCCAACCTGTTCTTCTTCCAGTGTTTATTATTTTAGTAAGGTGTACCATCATCCAGGTAGTTCTTCAATGAGAGTTTGAAAAGTAATTCTGCCACTTCTCTCTCCATCAACCACCCACACATGTCATTCAATCCATCACTACTCTTGTTGATCTTACCTCCTCTAATATATCAACCTCTCTCCATCATCTTTTCCTGCAGCACCCAAATCTAGACTGCCATCATTTCTCATCCGGAAAACAAATTTTAAAAAAGCTTTCTAAGTGGTCCCCCAGCATCATCTCATTCCTTTTCTCTCTACCTTCATGACCCATAATCCTACATCCATCTGTCAATCAGAGTAATCTTTTAAAAACATACCTAATTACGTCATTTCATTTAAAGCATTCAATATCTTCTCAAAGCTTTTAGAATAAAAACCAAAAGCTTAACATGACTCACAAGATCTTGAATGGCTGGTGTCTGCTTCCTTTCTAGCTCCTTTAACTAATCTCCCTCTTGTTTTCTGTGATTCACCTGCCCTATTCTTCTTTTCACTCCTCTAATGTACAATTATCTCCCACCTGGGAACTTTGAATGCCTCCTCACCCCCATTTTACTGGTAATTCTTCAGTTCTCAGTTTACACATCTCCTGCCTAGGGAGGCAAGTCTTCGCCATGCCCACCAGCTTATTTCATGACTTCCTGTTATCACACTCATAGTTCTGTGAGCTTCTGATTCTCAGAGTTAATCACAATTCGTGACAATACATCTATTTGTGTGTTTATCATGTGAATGTGTGTCTTTCTCACTAGACAGTAAGATCTAGGAGGGCAAGAACCACATTTATTTAACGCCTTATATCTGTAGTGCCTGTCATGTAGTAGGTATTTGAACATATTTTTGAATGAGTGAGTGAATGAAGAAAGAAGGAAGGAAAATGCTTGTTAGGACCATAGTCTTGCCCAAGACTGCCATCTTTAATGTTAATTGCCTACTTCTTGGAATTCAAAAGTGTCTCTTTCTGTTGGATCCCTCTTTGTCATACTAATCTCATCTTCTGTGGTAGACTACTCCTGGCGAGGACTGCTTCAATTTGTGCTATGACATTTGTGCTCTGTGGTTAGCCTGCCAGAGGGCCACCTCCCTCAACACCAGCATCTGGAGCTGCCTTCCCCAGAGGGAACCCCTCTCCTTCCAGGCATGTTTTAGTCTCATGCTAAGTACTAGTCCTGAACCTGTGCTTGCTAGAAGTAAACTGGCTGTGGTGAACAAAGTTCCAAGATTTGATAATACCTTTCTAGCTTGGCTCCATGAGATTCAAAAAAGAAAAAGACTTGACTGCCAGTGTTAAGTAAGATGAAGCCCACCTATAACAAGATCAAATGAGAGTAGAAGAGTGTGGGGGCTTGTTAAATGAGACAACTTTACACAAATAAACTGGCAATACTAATGTTAGGATATACCCCATGCATATTGTTTGAAATCTGCAGGGAACCTGATTCCTGTTTCCAAACAAAGATTGCCCTTGAGAAGTATCAGTTTGTTCAGTTTCTCCACTTATGTGAATTGAATTTCTGACAAGACAACCCTCGGCACAACCAATCAGACCAAGTTGCTTTGACGATCTGGGATGTCTGAAGCATACTGAGAGCAATTGATCAGACAGTGTTACTGGCCATTCACCTTCAACTAATCCTTTCTGCCTTGACCTACTCTAGAGAGGATTACTCTGAAATTTGGTTGCTGCCATTTGTGAGAGTTGAGTTTGTATAGGCTCCTAATCATTACTGCACTTTGCACTTTTAATGGATATTTTCGTCTTGGTATTCTCCTTTCCTCCCCTTTGCACACCCCCTGAATTGATTTGTGTATGGACTAGCTTTGCACTTTGATGAATTGCAAAAAGAGTGCTCAGCAGTTTCGCACTAGGGAAGTTATCTGTGTTTTATTAAGAATGAAAATGGTTATTTAAAGGTGAGAGTTAATAGAACATTTTTATAGGACCCTAGCTGGCATGGTTAGTTCATCTGATAACTTAAACCTTAACCTGTCTCCAGAGAGGCCTCTCATTTGGTGAGCTTCACTAACCTCTGCATAGCTATACCACCTGCAAAGGAAGACAGATATTTTTGCAATTCATGGACTAGGAATACAGGGATTTTTTTTTTCCTCCCTGAGTTGAACAATAGAAAAAAGACCTCAAACATCTCAAATTTAACCTGCACCAACTAAGATGATTAGTGATTAAAAAAAAAAAATTTCTACTCATCTGTCCATTATTTCATCTATCTTCTATCCATCCACTTATTGAAAGAATGTGTATTGAGCTTCTGCTGTGTACCGGGCACTGAGTTAGACACTGGAGATATACATGGCCAACAAACACATATATGGTTCCTGCCTGGTAGAGCTAATCTTGTGAGGAAAGGAAACAGACAGAAATTAAATCATCACACAGCAAATGTAAAATTATATCTGTGATCACTGCCATGCATAAGAAGTATATTATTTCTATGAGAACATATGATAGAGATGTCTGGCCTACACATGTAAGAGTGCAGGGAATAATTCACTTAACCTATGACCTCTCACTATACTCTGCTAATTATTGAAGGATTGGGATAGAAAGTTGAAATGATGCCCACAGTTATGATGTTCACAAGGTTTTACTACGATAGTTGGATTTTTATAGTTGAAGAAATTTCCTTTACTGTTGTACTCCTGGGCTATGGCTCCTCTGTTTCTTTCAGAATGTTGCACTGACCTTTTAACCTGACACTCAAGATCCTCATAGTCTCCCCTTATCTCCAGGTACTAGCTGCAAAAATATATATATACATATATAATTAAAATAATCTACTCACATTCCTTGAATATCACATGCATGTTTCCATCTCCTCCTTGCTCCAGCTGTTAACCTATCTAAAGGACCACATCCATTTACTCGTTTTTGTTTTTTTTTTAACTCTGGAGTAATGTTTACTGTTCCCATCCTAGTTGATCTGAAGCCTGCAACCAGAGCTCAAGGAATTCTTTTCTGCAGTAAATTAGATCTCCTATTTGCTATGAAGTTCAATTCTTTTTTTCTTTTTACAAGTTTACTTTTTTATAAATTAGATCTCCTATTTGCTATGAAGTTCAATTCTTTTTTTCTTTTTACAAGTTTACTTTTTTATTTATTTATTTATTGTTTATTGCAGGAACATTGGTTTATAGCATTGTATAAATTTCAGGTGTACATCATTGTGCTTCTATTTCTGCATGGATTACCTCATGTTCTCATATTCACCACCCCACATCCATTTACTCTTATGTTTCCTTAAATCCCTCCTATCTGGTTTCTCTTTGTGGAGATGAGGAGAGAGATCTAGTGGGAATGCTGAACTCCAACATCATTTGCATCGAAGCAAAATTGTTTACCTCAGAAGAGACACCAGGATTGCACATATACAGAGGAAAGGCCATGTGAGGGTACAGTGAGAAGGTGGCCACCTGCAAGACAAAGAGAGGCCTAGCCTGTGAAATTAACTCTGCTGGCACCTTGGTCTTGGACTTCCAGCTTCCAAAACTGTGAGAAAATAAATTTCTGTTGTTTAAGCCACCCAGTCTGTAGTATTGAGTTATGGCAGTCCTAGCAGACTAAGACAATGAAACAGCAACTGCAGAAAGCTGGAGTGGCTGTACTAATGTCAGATGAAATAGGCTTTAAAACAAGAAAAAAGTGTTACTAGAGATAAAAGAGTGACATTTCACAATGATAAAAGGGTCAACACATCAGGAAGATCTAACAATTATAGCTAAAAATGCTCCTAATAAAAAAGCACCAAGATACATGAAACAGAAATGAACGTATATGAAGGGAGAAATAGACAGTACAATAATAATAACTGGAGACTTCAATACCTTCAATAATGGGTAATATAACTAGACAGATGATCAAGAAGAAAATAGACTTGAAAAAAACCATAAAGCGAATAGACCTGTCAGACATCTATAGAGCAGTTCATCCAACAACAACAGAATACACACTCTTCTCAAATGCTCATGGGACATAGACCATATGGTAGGCCACAAAACAAACCACAATAAATTTAAAAGGCTAGGAATAATATACAGTATGTTCTCAGACCACAGTGGAATGAAATTAGAAATCAATAGCAGGAATAAAATTGGGAAACTCACGAATAAGTGGAAATTAAACAACAAACTCCTAATTAACCAACAGGTCATAGAAGAAATCAAAACAGAAATCATAACATACTTTGAGATGAATGAAAATGAAGATTCAACACACCCAAACTTATGAGATATAGCTAAGAACTAAGAACTGAGCAGTTTTTACAGGGAAATTTATAGTTAGAAATGCCCATATTAAGAAAGAAGAAAGATCTCAAATAAGTAACCTAACCTCTACATTAAGACAGTGGAAAAAAAAGTAAAGCTAAACCTAAAGCAAGCAAAAGATAAGAAACAAAGATTAGACTGGAAATTAATGAAATAGAGAATAGAAAAAACAACAGAGAAAATCAATGAAACCCAAAGCTGGTTCTTTGAAAAAAAAAATCAATGAAATTGACAAACTTTTAGTTAGATTGGCCAGGAAAAAAAGAATAGACTCAAATTACTAGAATCAGGAATAAAAGAAGGATGATTAGTACCAACATTAGAAATATAAAGGATTATAAAGGAATACCACGAACAATTGTAAGCCAATATTACATAACTCAGATTAAATGGACAAATGCCTACAAAGATACAAATTGCTGAAACTGACTCGAGAAGAGACGACGTAAATAGATCTATAAGGACGACGTAAATAGATCTATAAGAAACAAATAGATTGGATTAATATTAAAAAAAATACCCAAAAATAAAGGCCCAGATGTCTTGATTGCTGAATTCTATCTAACATTCAAAGAATTAATACCAATTCTTCACAAACTCTTCCAAAAGATAGTAGGAGAGTGAACACTTCTCCATTCATTTTATAAGGCCAGTATTGCCCTGATAGCAAAACCAGACAAAGACATCATGAGAAAAGAAAATTAAAAACCAATATCTGCTATGAATATGGATATAAAATTCTATGACAAAATACTAGCAAACTATAAATCCAGCAAAATATAAAAACAATTATATACCATGACTAAGTGGGATTTATTCCAGGAATAGAAAGTTGGTTCAACAGCTGAAAATCAGTTAACATAATACACCATATCAATGGAATAAAAAACGATAAATCACATGGTCATCTCAATGGACGCAGAAAAAGCATTTGACAAAAATCCAGCACTTTCATAATAAAAAAACTAGGAATAGAAGAAAATATCCTCAACCTGATGAAGGGCATCTATGGAAAACCACAGATAACATCATATTTAATGAGAAAAGAATGGATGCTTTCTCCCTTAGATCAGGCATAAGACAAGGATGTCTGCTCTCAACATTTTTTTGTTTTTGTTTTTGTTTTTTGTGAGGAAGATCACTTCTGAGCTAACATCCATACCAATCCTCCTCTTTTTGCGAAGGAAGACTGGCCCTGGGCTAACATCCATGCCCATCTTCCTCTACTTTATACGGGACACCACCACAGCTTGGCCTGACAAGGGGTGCATCCGTGGGTGCCCAAGATGTGAACCCAGGCCACCAGCAGCCCAGCCTGCGCCCTTAACTGCTACGCCATGGGGCTGGCCCCTGCTCTCAACCTTTTTATTCAAGATTGTACTGGAGTTTCTATCCAGGCAAGTAGGCAGGAAAAAGAAATAAAGTGCATCTGGATTAGAAAGGAAGAAGTAAAATTGTCTGTATTTGCAGATGACATGATCTTATATGTAGAAAATCCTAAGGAATCCACCAAAAAAATTTTAAAACTAATAAATGAGTTAAGCAAGGCTACAAGATACAGGATCAACATACAAAACTTAATTGTATTTTTATGCACTTGCAATGAACACTCTGAAAAAAGCAATTGAGATAACAGTTCCATTCACTATAGCATCAAATAGAATAAAATATTTAGAATAAACAACAAAAAAATGCAAAAGTTATACTCTAAAAACTATTGTTTAAAAAAATTAAAGAACATCTAAATAAATGTAAAAATATCTCATGTTCATGGATCAGAAGGCGTAGTATTGTTAAGATGGGAATACTCCCCTAATTGATCTATGGATTCAACAAAATCCTTATCGGAATCCCTGCTGACTTCCCTGTAGAAAGCGACAAGCTGATTTGAAAATTCATACAGATTTATAAAGGACCCTTGATTATCAGAGTTTTCAATGACTGGATCCACCTAGTAATTTCTGGAGCACTAACACATTTAAAATTATCAGTCCAAACTCTATGTTAACTTCTGTTTTTTTTGTTTGTTTGTTTGTTTGTTTTGTGAGGAAGATCAACCCTGAGCTAACATCCATGCTAATCCTCCTTTTTTTGCTGAGGAAGACCAGCTCTGAGCTAACATCCATTGCCAATCCTCCTATTTTTTTTTTTCCCCCCAAAGCCCTAGTAGATAGTTGTATGTCATAGGCTGCACATCCTTCTAGGTAGTTGTATGTCATAGGCTGCACATCCTTCTAGGTGCTGTATGTGGGACACGGTCTCAGCATGGCCGGAGAAGCGGTGCATCAGTGCACACCCAGGATCCGAACCCAGACCACCAGTAGCGGAGCGCGCGCACTTAACCGCTAACCCACAGGGCCGGCCCTTAACTTCTGTTTTTAAATATCTATCAATATCTGTCTGTCTATCTATCATCTATCTCTCTAATTAGCTTATCTCAATTAGGTTAATAAGCCCTTTGAAAGTGAGTTTTATGTGAATTTACTACTTACTAGCATCTAATATTGTATCCTACAAATATTAAACTCTAAAAATATATTGCTATTGTTTCAAAGTAAATTCAATAATAAAGGATAAAAATTTAGGACACACATGCTTTGATTATCCGCTTTTAATAATTTTAACGTCAAAGAATTTCCTTAAGGAAGACATGCTTGATACCCTGAAGAGGTAATTGGGCCAGAAGTTTTATGTTTTACAAATGATCAGGTTGTACTTCTTTCAGCCCACAGGAGATTTTTCTGTTTTAATAAGTTCTAGATTCACAACTGAAGCTATGTTTATTTCAAGATTGTAGACAATACACCTTGATTTCCTTTAGTGTAAGAGGCTGGAAACTCCTCAATGAGTTTTCAGAATGAAATCCTACCTGACAAGAGAGCGTGGAATATATAGTGATGTCGACATTAGGAAGCGAGTACACTAAGATATTCAGCTCCACAGGTGAGAGGAACAGAAGATGCATGTTTGAAAAGAAGAGCACAGGAACAATAAAAATTTTCCCAAAGTCAACTGATTTTGGCATCTCTTTTCTGAAACAAAACATTGTATCCAATTCAAAGTAGAATTCTTATAATTCAAGGAGCTCTAGGGTCTCCTTATTAAATCTTATAATTTGAGATTTGATTAAACCGGAATATTTCTACTATTGTACATTCTGATCTTCCAGCCACAGAATAATCTACTTGTACCTTTCTTTCTGTTAGAGTAGAGGAAATCCATCTTCATATACTCTGCAATATGGCAATCCTGCATACATATATACTTCTTCTTAGACCTCTCAGTGGTGTGTGTATGTGCGTGCATATGTATGTGTGTGTTATATCATATAAATTATATACAGTGTGTATATATATGTATATATATAGTATTATAATTATATAAAGTAAAAGACCTGCTCCTCCTTGAAAAATTCTTTTGTTGGCTATAATACTACACTTCTCAGGTCTTCCTCTGACCCTTAGTCACTCTTTCTAATATCAGCATGCCAAAGTCTCTGGTGCAAATACAGATCCCTCCAAAAGGCTGCTGAGGCTGCAGTGTCAATACTCTCAACATTGGGCTGAGATCAATGAATGATCTGTGGACACTTAGAGCGACGTTCTTTGAGCATTTTCTTTCTTCTCTTTGTTTTTCCTTTACCCTAGGCCAATGTCCACAGTGGCTAGAAAATAGGACGATCTATATGACAAGTACTATGCTAAACTCAGCATTGCCTGCTATTATTAATACAAGATAGTAGCTTTAGGCCACTTGTGCGAGGAGGAGTTCCTTCCAGAAAGCTCCTTGGACCTCATGTAAGAAGACTTCTGGTGGCCATGACCCATGCATGCCCAGCTGTACCTCAATCCTAGACCACCCCTGATGAATCTCAAGGACTCTTGTTAATTACATTAAATTATTCATTTGAAAGGAACACAGAGAATGCTTAATAAACTTTTATTTGGTGTCTTCTTTCTAAATTATGAAGTCATTTTCATGAATTCGGTCATTTTCAAGTTCAGGTCTCATTTGCCAGTTTGCCAGGAGGTCTGTTTCTGCCAATGGGCCATGACCACATGCACAAATGGGACTAATGGAATACATGTGAATCTCATTGGAACTGAGCAAAGAATTGCTCTTAAACCAACACTAGCTTTTCTACCTCAGGTATGTGCCGCTTTGCTTTTTTGGCAATGCTGCAAAATGACAGTAAAAATTTATCTATGGGATTAACCTTCTTTTTTCCTGTCTCTATTAGAACCAAATTGTCCACTGCAGATCTCCTCTCTCACTCTGATAGCAAATCTCAACCAGACTGAGTCAGCTGAGAGTTTCAAAACTCTCACTTTCATTTGCTAATGCCACTCTCTCGGCATTCTTTCTCTCTGACTCTGAACCTGCCTGCCTGGGCATCTGCCATTTCTTGATCCTTCCTGACTTAGCTAACCTACTGAAATGGATTGACCAACTGCTTGTTTTTTCTTTCTTGATTAATTTTCATTATTGTCTATGTCATTGAGTTTAACATCTCTGAACCTTGATAATGGGTAAAGTCCTCTAACCATGCTAAAACCACCCAGCCCTGGCTTTCTGCATCCCAGTGAGGCAGAATATTTTTCCTCTTTGTATGGGCTTGGCTCCAAACAATTGACAAGGAGATCTGATGGTTTCTCTTGACTTGGTGCAGAGAAACCAGCATGGAAAAGATAGATTCTGTTTTGTGTAATTGCTTGTGAGTAAAGTACAGTGCATCAGCTTTTCTTTTTTTAAAAAAAAAAACTAAACTCAAATAAGCCTGAATATTAAGACTGAATAAATGAAAAGGAAAGCAATAGTTGGAAATTCCTGCATGATAGTATACAAAATAGATGGAATATTAAATAAGGCATGATATATAGCAACTGTAATCAAACATATTTACTGTTGATAATTTTAATTAAGGAAGTTGTTAATGGAGTTGTGTATATTCAGGAAGGATTTTATGACTTTATTTTTAGAAGCACAGACTCTCAAATTTACAAGTCATATGAATTAAATGAATCCAATGATCTACATGTAATTGAAAGCCGTCCTTCCAGTGCTCGAGAATAATTTTAATTGCAAATGTTATTAAACTGTCCTAGTGAATGTATTTATGTGAATAAAGTTCCCATGTGAGTGCTACTATTTGGTTCTTTCGATGTGTAGCATACAGTCTTTAAAAACCTCCAGAAATTAAACTAAGTACCTTTCCCTTTCATTTATTTTTTGAAATATTCACTTCAAATTAGTTCCTTGAAAGCTTACAAAGTGGGTTGGTTACGTTTTTGTCCCAACACCACCAACATTTACTTATGTAAGAGTCTAAATTCTTCAACAGATGGTAATCCAAGATTCAAAGAAAAATGAATCACCCACGTTCAACACAGCACCTACATATAACGCAGAGTGGAGGGACTCTGATTTTTGGATGCAGACATGCCCAAACACTCCATATTTGTTTTTAGGTAGGATACAATCTCTAACCTGAATGATTCAAGTAGTATTTGGAGTGGCAAAGTTTGAGACAAATCTATACTCAGCTCTCTGAAATTTTTGCTCATTTTGAGAGGGGTCAGAGAAGACGTGAACAAAGACTACAGAAACTTGAGTTGCAACAATCAGCCATTTATTTGTTCTTTCATTCATTTAGTGTATATGTATTATATGGCTATATTAATCTTGTTTTTTATTTTCTGTATTTTATGATGCTTTGACCTCTTAGAGCCTTGTTGACTGAGAAGAGACAGCCTCTCCCAGGGCTAGATAATTCCTAGAGATAGCAAAGTACTCACCTCAGAGCATGCCTTTCATAAACAAACCAACCAATCCAAAATTCACATCTTTCAGTCACTTCCTTTACAGAACTCTCACATGCCAAGCCAATATTCCTCTCCCCTAATCAACCCATGACTGGGTACCGGACAACGAGAGACAGCCCCTATACTCCAGAACCTACTGTAATTATTCAAAACCAGCCAATCCTAAGCCTGCTTACTTTGTCTCACCCATTTCTTGCCATGAAAACCATAATAAAGATTTTTGCCCACACTTTTCCCTCACTCCTTCACTCCTTCTGCCTCCTGACCAACCCTGCAGCCCCACATGGCCTGGCATGCCGTCTCCTCTTGGGAACTGTGAGTAACAAACTATCTTTTCAATGACAGTTGCCTCCTGATCTTGGTCACACCAGACCAGAATAATAATAAAACCAACATTTTAAAACAATGTCCATGTCCTAGATATTGTCATAGATGCTGGAGATTCAGTAGGGAATAAGGTAGATGTGGTCCCAGTCCTTCTGGAGCTTATAGACTGAATCAAGGATTTTCTCTGCCCCAGGGACAGACAGTCTTATCCAAGTTCTTAAGGATCTCTTTCTGTATATCCTGCACAATTGTGCTTATTCAAGCTTTGGTTCAGAGCAATGGGAAGATCATGAGTTTTGGAGTTAGACCTCATTAGGAGTCTTATTTCCTTTGAGACCTGAGACAGGTTATCTAACCTTCTAGTTACACACTCTGGTTATCCTGATAATATTGGCAAAATCTGAAGAGCTATGTTCATAAGAGAGTTGTTATGTTTTAAAACAGACCTGCTACAAGGAAACCAGGAGGACTATATACCTGATCATTTCACAAGAAAGATTAAAGACTAGTGTCTCTAAGGCATCTGTACTTATGAACTCAGAGGACTCACTTGGTCTGATAAGCACATTGAGTGTTATACAAATTGAAATGCAAGGCTTCAAACAAGCATTTTGCATGCATGTGCACACACGTGTACGCATACACACAGTCGGACACGATAGAGACTTGTGTCTTACACATTAGAATTCAAAGAGATTTCTTCTTCCCACATTGAGGAACTTAGAGTAGTTAAAAAAATACACACTCATGCATACACTCAGGTTTTCTTTGGAAAGTTTGTGATAATACTTGCATAATAAAAATGCATAACTTACAAATGTCGCTTGTCTCAAAGAAAGCAAGACCTTTCTGCCCTATGAGTTTATGTAACAAAAACTTCTCACCTTACTACGAAATTTTTATAAGCAAAGTTATGCCCCAGGGAAATCATTAAAAAGCAATGACCCAGAGTTACAATGGCATACATTTTTAAATGCTTTGTCTATCTCCCCTCATTAAAAAAATACCTTTACAAAAGGCAATAATCCTGATGGTGTGAATTAATAACTGCATTTTTGAGCTTCATTGCTGTTCTTGTTTTACTCATGGTTCACTGGTTTCCTGGGCCTGTTTTGTGTACAAGGCTATTTACATAGTCTCTTGATTATTGTCTGCCTTCAAAAGTGACAGGCAAAACTCTGGCTCCTGGGAGCAGTGGGAAGATGCCTCGCATAGAGAGAATGTAATATTTTTTAGGAGAATAGATACCCCGACAATATGAAAATCAAGGTTACGAAGTGCATAACAAGGACAAAATGATAGAAAAGTAGAAGATAGAGGGGATAAAACACATTTTTTTTTAGTAGAACTGTGAGAAACAAGCAAGTATCAGAGTACCTCACTCATATCACTTCTTAAGTTCTCAAGGGAGAAGGAGGATATTCAATAACATTTACACTCAGAAAGGCAACATGATGCCGCCGGGGAAGGAACAGGAAATTAGGATCCAGATGGATAAGGGCTGGAATTCCTTTGCTAGCACTTCCTTGGTGCCACAGATCCATAAGTCAGTAATTTCCTCCCATTTTCTCATGCATAAAATGGAGACTGTAATACCTGCTGCAATGGATAGTTATTAGAATTAAATGACAATAAGATAAATGTGCAAGAACTTGGGCAACAGTAGGGACTCAAGAAATACCCCTTGTTCTAAATGGGACACAGGGTCTAATATGTTTGGGACTGCACTTCAAAGGATTCTTGGATTCATCAAACTATGGTATTGTCTTTAAGTCAACAAAATGAACAGAGGTCTAGCTATGGTTTTTCAGGAGGGTCTCCATTTTAAGATTTTTTTAGTCAGCTGTAAAGTTGAGTTAAAAAATAAATAATGCATAAGAAGGAAGCTGCTGGACAGTTCTTTCTAGAACGCAAAAATTGTGTATTTAAGTTTGTGGTGCTTTGAATATTGAAGAGTTTTTGGCTAAGTCATGGAGAGACCATCCTAAGATAAAAATAAGAAAAGTGACTGAAACATTCTTAAGTTTCTACACTTGAATTTCAAGTTCTGAAAAACATGAAGGATGACTTTTCCTTCCTTTTGGTTGTGCTACAATTGCCTGTGTAATGGTCTTGCCATCAATCCAGACCCTGCTGTGCTTAGAAGCTCTTTCTCTCTGAGAGAACAATGCTCTGGTATATGCATAAAAGCTTCAGAGGATAATTTTGTAAGCCCATTTGATTTTCTCTAAGATGGGTCTCTTAAAACTTTATCTAGCACAAGGTTTCTCTTAGCTGCTGGAAATCGAGTGCTTCATCGCAATTCTGAATTACAATTTATTTGAAGGCAGTAAGACTAAAATTTCCAAAAGTGGGATCACCCAAATAATACTGTGAGACTACGGATCAAACCTAACGGTGTGTATATATATATATATATATATATATATATATATATATATACACATATATTCTTTAAACTACCTGCAAATGTATATCCTGAAAACCTCACCAGTCTGGTGTTATAACAATGTGTAATCCTTTGCAACACAATTTTGAGTCATAAATTTCTTCACTGAAATTTGTAATAATGAGGAGAGTCATGTGTTGAGTGGAGTAAAGAAAATGACAGCTCAGGATTGTGGAGACAGTCAAGGCTTAGAAATAAAACACATTCAGTCCTTTACTTCCACCTTCAAAACATGAGAGAGCAAAATCCCTTGGGTTTTCTAAGTTTGTTTTAGATTATCTTTCTTCCAGTCGAGGAAAGGTGTCAAAAAGTGAATGTGTTGTTAGTTAAAATATCATGTAACTGGTTTCTAAATTCTGATTCAAAGTAGTGCTCCTGATCTGGTTCATATAAAATCCTAGTTCTTGCGTTAATGGCTACAAATAGACACCCCGCCAACTGGCAAAATTCTGTATCTAATGCAAAGAGTGTCTTTTTTCCTCAAAGAGAAGGATGAAGACAAAGAGATTGTTAGTGGGAACCAGCTAAGCCCCCAGGTGCCCTGATGTTTAAAAGATGAACCTAACATCTTGCTTAAAGCACTCTCAAGGATGCATCTGATTTATGAAGCTTAATGTGCATTTAAGATACATCTGATTTACAAAGGTTTCTTGATTAGAAGTGAGTCTTTTCTTGGTCCATTATGATAGGTTTGTAAAACTCCGATTACCCACTAAATGCAGGCTTTCTAGGGAAAAAGTGGACTCCATGGTGCTTGAGCCTAGTGTCACACAGAACTCGTCTCTTGGCCCTGCCCCTCGCTAGCTATGTGGCCTTGAACAGATTGTTACACTCTCTAAGCCTCAGTTTTCTCCTTTGCAATATGTGGATAACAGTCATAACTGCCTAAGAGGAAGACTGTGAGGATTAAATGAAATAATGCTTCTGAAGACCTTAGCAGAATTCCTAAACCATATTATGGGCTCAGTAAATGATAGCTGTGTTTTTGTTGTTATTAATCCAATCATATTTTATATGAACACCGATAACAACTACAGGATCCACTTGAGGAAGAAGCTGAAGACAGACTTCCGACTTCAATTTTCTACATCCCAGATTATCCCAAACTCTTCAATCTCTCTCTCATTCTTTTATCTTCTCTCTCACCTATTGTTTCTCTTCTTTCTGACTCCTAGTTGTTTTTCTTTACCTGTAATCGCTACCATCTGCTTAGAGTCAAATGCTTTACACGTGTAATTTCTATTCCTTAGAAACAGTGCAAATGTAGGTAAGATTATTATTATTATTATTATTACTTATTTTCAAATGAGGAAATTAAGTCAAACCTTTCACCAAGCCAGCCATTTGCAAGCTACAGCCAGGATTTGAACACCAGCTGATCTAACTCAAAAGCTATTATTTCAATTTTCATCATTGCACATGTTTTAATTAGCTATTTCTGCATAACAAAATACCCTAACACTCAATAACTTAAAACAACCCTCATTTAATTAGCTCATGATTCTACAGTTCAGCGTTTCAGGCATGGCTCAGTGGGCTGATGCTTCCGAGTTAGGCTGAGCTCACTCATGCATCTGCTGTCAGCTATGTTGATGAGGCAGCTCTGCTGGTCTTAGATGGGCTCTCTCATATGTTTTCAGGTTGGCTTGTTATAGGCTGCTCTGAGATAACCTTAGCTGGAACAACTGGGCTATCCTCCACGTTGTCTCTCATACTCCAACAGAGTAGCCCTAACGTGTTGACATGGTAGTGAGAGGGTTCTAGTGAAGCCCAGAGTTTAGACCACAAGACCTGTTGAGTGAGGTCTGCATCCATAACTGGCTCTCCGTCTTGTCTGCTGCATTCTACTGACAAAAGTAAGTCACAAAACCCAGATTCAAGTATTGAGGAAATAGCCCATCCCTTGACAAAAGGAGCTGTGAAGTTCACATTGCAAGGGAAATGGGTATAGGGAGGGATGGAAAATTGAGTACTTTTTGCAATCAGTTTCCACACTGGATATTCTGGCAGCTTGGTTTCTTCCCTGCACTGTGAGTGTCTACTTTCATTTCCCTTAAATTCTGAAAGGTATGACAGAGTATCAAAGCGCTTACCCACCCACTAATAAAAAATCTTGCCCTTCTTAGGGCAAGGGATGGCAACTGTCTCTAAGAACAGCAGAAAACTAACGACAAATTCTCTAGCTAGGAATGAGTACAGACGAATGTCTGTAATAGTTGCATTGCAATAAAAAAAAAAAAAAAACCTTCAGAATTATTTCCCTGCCATCTGTCTTTATTTTCCTAACCTACTCTATTGACATCCCCAGGAAAGCCATGCATGAGGTAGCAATGGAAAAAAAATCCATGAAATAATTTGCAAACACACATTTCTATTTTTTTTTATGGCCTAAATTGGAATATGGTTTGGGCTGCATAGCCCTATGGCAACAGAGTACAAAGCCATAGCAGGTACCCACTTCCAAATTTATCTTTGCCTAGAGCCCCATCTGATTTATTTTTAAGTATATTTCACCAGAATGCCCAAAGTCAAAATGTTATTTACAGCGTGGGGCTAGCAGCAGAACACACTGCATCAATTTCTCCAGAAGAAGGGAGCCCAGAAATCTATTCTCATGAAGGCAGAAAAATACAGCCCCATTATTTATTTCTCTACAGCCTTCTTCCTTCTAGAAAAGGGTCTAAGGTAGCTTACACAATTGGTTGCAAGTTATGCCACATGTATTTGGAAATGGGAAATCAATCCTTTTGTAAACAGTTCTGCCTTTGATCGAGCAGCGTCTCTATGTTTAGGGAGAAGAAGGAGAAAGATTCAGCAAGTATTGATTCCAAAGTCCTTATCACCCGTGTTCAGTGATAACAAACCAGCTATCTGTTTCTACTCAACATTTGTTTGAATTACCTGGAGAATACCAGGATACAAAACATAGTAGTTGCCTCTATAGGGAATCTTAGCCTGGACTATTGAATCTAGATCTTCCAAGAATCCATTAGTCTCTGAATTTCCCTGGGACACATGTGCAGACACATCTAACCAGGGAAATTCTCTTCGTCATTGCCAAGTGGTTAGAGTTACACGCCAAAAGAATTTCCTTCTTGTCAGAGGCAAGTCTCTGAGGCTGCAAAAAGCCTACTGTAAACACCAGTTTTGTTAAATTCTGCATTTTCACTGGGTATTCAACAAATATTTGTTGAATTCCAGCAGCAACCTCTTGGAAGTTTCACTGCACATGAAGAAGTGCATATGATAAATATTCTTAAATTTTCTTACTGGGAAATTTGAATGTAGAGGAAGAAGTGAGCATACTTTTCTTTATAGGATTCATTCTGCATACAAGAAAAACCTGGTTATGAATGAGAGTTCAATAAATGCCTGTTGAACACCAGAATGTACCAGACACCATCCTAGCTGCTATTGACAATATCGAGATATAAAATTGGATACTGTCCCTGAACTCCAAGAGTTTGTAGAGTGGTTTAGGAGATACGGCAACATGAAATACACTGTAGTAAACATCATTAGACAAGCAGAATCCAAACACAACTGAGCTCTGAGGAGGAAAATTTGCTACTGAGTAGGAAGAACCAAGAAAGACTTCATGGAAGAGAATACATTTGAGCTAGTCCTCTTCTGGACATGTTTAATATCAGCATTGTCTAGAATCATTGGTTGATATGGCTATTTTCATTTCCTATTGTGGTGCATCTCTACCTATCCAAAGCTAACCTACTGTGTAAAATATGGATATTACTATTGTCTTTTTTTTTTTTACTTTGGAATTTCCCTTAACTATCCGTTCTTGCTATGTTCCTTCTCTTTATAAAGGAAAAGTCTGCAGAAACATGCTCAAGTTTTAGCAATCTTAAAACCAAGGAGGGTAGTAGTGGAGGCAGATAAATAAAATTTCTCTACATTTATAATCCTTCATTCAGTTGCAGACTTGCATTTCTCATTTCCTCCCCTCAAGTCTCTAGATAGAGCTCTCCAGACTTGTTCTCTTTACTGTGAGATAAAGGATAAATACATTTTTTATTTTTTAAAGCACTGTCTTGGGTGTTTTTTTGTTTTTGTTTTTGTTACTGTAGTTAGCCTTCTCTGAGGAATATATCAATATACCAGCCTTTGATTCCCAAGTGAAATAAAAGAACTATGAAAATAGAATATAGCCATGTACCCACAATAATTCTGTCCCTGTGAAGGTAATATACGTGGTTCAACACTCAAACACTTTGTGGAACCCAGTTGTCCCACAAAAGCCTACACTATAAACTGGAAGCAAAACCCCTCTGTTTCAATCACAACTAACAATCAAGCCACATCATTTCAGGCTAACAAAAAAAATTCCTTCTTGGCATTTTGGACAGAGGACTAAAAGCTGGGTGAGTTGTGCATATATTGCTTGAGTGTAGCCCAGGAAAAGAAATCCTTCCGAATTTTGGCATGTGCTAAAAAAGATTTTTAGTAAAGTAAAGTTTCATTTCATAGTTTTTCAACTCACTTTCACTGGATACTTGTTATGTGGCAGATACTCCGCTGAAAATGAGGTAGACAAAAATGAGTGAGATATAGAATCTACCTTTGAAGAATTCACAGCCTGGTGGCTGCATAAACATGGAAAAGTAATTACAGTACAAGTTAATTGTGGAGATGAGTGGAAGTTACAGTTAGACCATAAAGGAGAGAGCACTCAATTCTGCCCAGGATAAAACAGGAAAGGCTTCAGAGAAGCAGTAGTGATTGATTTCCTTGAGACAAAAATAGGAGTTTGATAATAAAAGGCAGAGAAATCTACGTGTGAAAAGAGAGGCATGCAATAATGTGACTTATCCATGAAAGGGTAAGTAGTACGCTGTTACCAGTACACAGAGTGGAGGCAGAGCATGTTATCAAAAAAATGAAGTTGGAGAGAAGTTGGAGCTACATTTTGAAATGTGTTATTAAGTGCTAGTTAACACACATAGAAATGGAAGTAAATACCTGGGGAGAGCATGTTGAGTGCTAAGTAGGTGGTGATGGAGCTTCATGAATATCCACACTGAAAGAAGAGCTAATAGAGGGAGAGAACTTTAAGAAACAGAAGATGAAATCTACAGAAGGTAATACCATGAAATTCAAGGATGGAGAGATTTTGATAAAATGAGGTGTGGCCAATGGGAACAAATACAACAGAGAGAGAGCAGAGTATGTGGATTAAAAAATGTAACCTGGATTTAATAGATTAAAGACATTAAGTACAATTTGGTTGGGCTATGAAGGCAGATGCCAGATTGAAGTGGGTTAGCTAGCAGAATAATTATTCTGCTCCATACATCTTACAGGGATGGAATCTCCCTCCATTGTGTGGCTCTGCCACCATCTTTTAGATCTAGCCCTATGGTGCTCTGAATTCAGGCAGAGGCTAAGGAAAAGAGAACACAGAGGACCAAGTGGGAGGTTTTATAGGAGCAAGGCCCTGAAATCGTGCACAACATGTCACTTACATTCCATCCTCCAGAACTCAGTTGCACTGCCTCTCCTATAGAGGGCAATGCCATGAAATTCAAGGATGGAGAGATTTTGATAAAACAAGGTGTGGCCAATAGGAACTACAAGGGCAACTGGAAAATGTAATCCAGCTGTGTGAACAGGAGAAAGAGGAAATAGGAACAGTCATTTTGCAATATATAAGCACATCAAATCAACACATTGTACACCTTAAATTTACACAATGTTATATATCGATTGTATCTCAGTAAGGCTGGGAAAAAATTTAAAAATCATAAAAAGAGAAAATAGGAATAAGAATAGTGAACACATATCAGTCTCTCTTACAGCTGTTTGTCCTTATTCTTTTATAAAAATATGAGGAAAAATAGCAAAAATAATTTCTAAGTAAAAGGGACATTTAACTGGGAATTTTCAGCTTTTGCATGCTTTTTCTTCCTTATTGCAGCTTATCTCTCAAGTTGAGACACAAAAATCTTTCTTTCTAAGAAGAGCAGAAACAACCAGTTCTTTGAAATCCTATTTTTTGACTTTCCATTACTTTCTAGTTTGAGGGAAAATCTTTACATGTAGCTGTCAGGATTCTCAGGGCCCCACACATGGTATGGTATTTGGATGAGGTTAAAAGTAGAGAGAAACAAAAACCACTAGTGATGATTACTAATGGACTTTCTGGCCAGGAAAAACAAAAAACAGAAAAACAAAAGCACAAGAAAACCCCAAACATTTCCAAATACTGTGGTACGAGCAGACATCAGTTATCCAGATACCAGCCGGAAATCTCACTTAAGTCAGAGCTGAGCATCTGACAATGTCAGTGGTGGAAAAAGTAGTGAGTGTGACTGCCCCCTGGGTATAATTATGACCAATGGAAAGAATGAATTGGTGCTCTGGAGGGCATGAGAACCCTGGGAGAATGTGACCACATCAGTGAGGATTTTAATAGGTAACAGGGGAATGTAGACCCCTGATTTCAAAAAATTCACAGGAAAAAAGGAAGGATTTTGTAACTAGTGGCTATGAAAGGATGTGGTTCAAAACGGGTAGAAAATTGAAAATCTGACCATACAATCCATCGCAAGTATTCCAGATGAGCAAGGAAGGGAAAATTTGCTAAGGAAAACAATGTCACATCTTGGGGTGATCTCGGTGAGTTTCATAAAAAACGGTAGTTATAAAAGATCAAAGAAAGGACCAAGCCTAAAGAGAGGTATATATCTGAGAGAGAATTGGGATGGCAAAAGGGCTTTTGCAACAGGTATGGCAACTAACTGTGTTTGCAACTAAATAAAAACAAGGAAGAGACAGTACAGCTTGTTTGCGACAGACAGCAGTATATTTACCATAACAGAGAAGAGACAGACCTGCAAGTTCCTATTTTTCCAATCTTTTCCAAAGATTTTTGTCCCCAGTTGGAAAAGATCGTACAAGCATCCTCTCATTACCAAAAAGAAACAAAAATCCAATGTAGAAGGGAAAATAATTTTTTTTCAGCCACAAATGAAATTAGAGTCTCTAGACCCAGACAGAGTTAATTAAAGGGTCTAGAGACAAATTAATAGAGGTATTCATGTTGAAACCATCAGTGATCTTTGAAGAGTCTGAGAATGGAAGAGAAGCCCCAAAACCGAAAGTAGAAAAACAAAAAATGTTCATTTTTACAGGAGCAAAAAAATAGATTGTGGGGAAGAAATACCCATCGGTTAGTTTGCTGACAGCCTGCTGCCAAATTTTAGAGCTTATAAATGGATGTTTATATGTACTTAAAAAAGTAAGCTCCACTCATTTCAATATAGCATAGGTTTATTCAGGATAATATGTGCCAAACTATCTTCATTTCAGTTAAGTCATATTGATACATATTACAGTTGTATTAACTATACAGAAGTCTAATGTGCAAACAGAATTTGAGGGCAATTTACACATGTGTGGAAAACGTGTTTTCTTTTTTCTTTTTCAACTTAAATCAGTTTATCAATCAAAAAAAGGCATGAATATGTTTTCCTTGTAAAAAAGATTATCATTACAAATAAGGCCAGAGACCACTTAGATGACCTCAAGGAATTCTGTTCTCTGCTCCTCTAAAAATGACCACCGCTGTAATCTTTTTGTATATTCTTCTAGACCTTTTCCTAAATATTTACACATGCACACACATAAACGCACACATGTATATACACAAATGGAGAAAATAAATATTAATATGTTGAGTAAATTTTCATTACAGAAAAATATCATGTATTTCATTAACTATTTTGAATATTTTATTAAAAATACTAACAGATATTTCTCAAGGCATATATAAAGATCTAACATTCTTTTATTATCTGCAAATATTCCGTTATATAAAATATCACAATTTAGTTAGTCAGAATATTTTAAAGCCTTTTTCCTACTATTCTTTTTGTGTGTGAATCAAGGATTAGATGATTTTCTTCAGACAAACTAGCCTCAAATAGCCCAGTGTTTATATTTGTACAGTGATGTTCCATGTTCGCTTTTTGGAGCCATTGAATTGCTTTATAATACACTTGCTAAGTCCTACGCGTAGGATTTTTCTCTATTTATTAGATCGATGGCCCTCAGTTACGAATATAACTCTGCCTCTTTCTCATAATCTGATATGAATATTACAAGGAGTGTTCAAGCCAAATTTAGGAACACAGAATATCCTAGATTCCATGAAGCCTAGGATGGCCAGAAGCTTCCCAAATTCAAAAATTTAGAAATGTACTTGTTGTTTCCATATGCCAAGAAATATTAGAGATATGATACTACTCTGAGGAGACTGTCTTTCATTCACTTGTGCATGCATTTCTTCATTCAGCTGCTAGTGTTGAGTGATTACTTTCTGCCAGATGCCATTCTAATCAATGGAGATGCAGTCATGTAGAGACAAGAAGTGTGCTCTCACAGCATTTACCTGTCAGGTTGAAGGTTATTGAAAATCAACAAGCAAACAATGAACAAGGTAATGCTTTGAATAAAATAAAATAGATAAATGTGTTAGAACGACTGTGAGGAAGGGAAACAAGTGTTCAAATGATAATTATAATAGTGATAATAATAGCTTAATATGCCAAGATATTGCTCTAAGAGAGTTACATTTATTTAATCCCCACAAAAGCTCAGTGAAGTAGGCAGCATTTTTGCCCTTCTCTTATAGAGGAGGAAACAGAAGCCCAGAGACATTAGGTAGCTTTCTAAGATCCCACAGCTTGTAAGAGGCAGAGATGGGATAGTAGGAACAATCTTTTGAGGAGGTGACATTTGATCTGAGATAAGAATGAAGAGAAGAAGCCACTCATGGCTGTCAAAGGAAACATCAACTGCAGATTTCTTACAGAGAATGTGCTTAACGTTTTCTGTGGAACAGAGAAGCCAGTGTGGAGAGGCTTCTGGAACTTTCTTCATCAAAATTTATTCTACTGAAGCAATTTGGGGACATCATATTTTTTCTTGCATGAAGTTCTGCTAGAAAACATTCAGATCTTCTCCATGGTGGCATGGGACTTGGCAGAACCATGGACAGGGGAGAACAACAGGTCCTGGGAGTAGTCGTGTTTTCTTTCAAAGATGCAGATATTGGACTAGAGCAACAGGAAAATTGTGAGTATCTAGATTTCAGTAAAACATGATACCCTCAAAGAAGAGCTAGAGAAATTAGGCCAACTTCAATCGGTTGCATGATTATATCCTGAAAGTGTCTGCTTAATAACTCAGTAACAACAAGGAATTTAGTCATTAATATCACGTCTCCACTTGCACTTGGCACAGTCAACTTTTAACATTTATTTTAATAAAGACATATAAATATGCTTATTAAATTTATGGATGGCATAAAGCTATTGTTAAGTACAAATAGAGGGTGACAGAATCAGAGTTAATATGAATTCAATAGACTACAATTAAAGGTCATACTTACAAGATATAATCTAACAGTGAAAATTGTGAAGTTGTGTATTAAGTTTAAATCCATATTCATATACATGTGTGTGCTTTGCATTATGTATATGTGCGTGTATGTATGTGTGTGTGTATACTTATAAATGCACAGAGATTGGAGGAGTGCCGACTTAATAGCTGTTCTTTCAAGATGGGTATCAAGTCTAATGCACTGTTAGGAAGGTCACAATGTCAGTTTCCTCACTAGCACTGAGTCTGCCCTAGTTCAGTTTGAGAAACTTTGGTCAACAGGTGAGGGACTGAAAAGGATCATAGTGAAAATGAGGGTTCTAGAAATTAGATGACATATAGATAATCTGAAGAAACAGAGAGAAATTTAGCCTGGAAACAGGAAGGTAGAGTCTACGTTTCTCCAAATATTTGAAAGCTGTTGGGTGAAACAAGATACAGCGCTTAGGGCAAAGGACAGTGGTTAAATCCAATTGTCAGTTCATTTTATTTGGCCAATGGTGTTAGTCTATAGAAGGCTTCAAATCTGAAGTCACTGTCAATATTCAAAAATTGGGAGTTTTGGGGCCGGCCCGGTGGCGCAAGCGGTTAAGTGCGCGCGCTCCACTGCGGCGGCCCAGGGTTTGCGGGTTCGGATCCCGGGCGTGCACCGATGCACCACTTGGCAAGCCATGCTGTGGTGGTGTGCCATATAAAGTGGAGGAAGATGGGCACGGAGATTAGCCCAGGGTCAGTCTTCCTCAGCAAAAAGAGGAGGATTGGCAGATGTTAGCTCAGGGCTGATCTTCCTCACAAAAAAAAAAAAAAATTGGGAGTTTTTACACATGAATTTAATTTCCTGGTCTTCCTTGAAGACCAGATTTGGCAAAAACTGGGTATTTATTGTGCTTATTTTGACTTTTACATAAGTTTATGCTTATGGGAATACTTTTGGGTAGATTGTATGCAGAAGGTGGAACGGCTCTGTGGATACATCGTGTCTAATGGGATATTTAGAGATGGGGGTGGATACTGTAACGAGTAAAATGAAAATATCTATTAATAATAAATGTACATCCTTTTTTATATAAAAGAAAAAAAGAGTAGATCTGATGACGCTGGGTCACCCTTTTCTGCAATAATTACTGGGGCTGGTAGGTCTTTTAGAAGGTAAATGCATTTTCAGCTCACCCAAGCTCACCCAAGTCTCCACCATTCCTTATTTTAACTCCAATTTATTACCTTATACCTAAGCCCAGTCATTTATTTAATTAATTATTTTCCCAAACTCTATTATCCATAGGGCACAATCAGGACCAAGGCGCAGTAGTTTTATTGAGGCGTATTTGAGCTCAGCATACAGAGAAAACGTTAGATATTCCCAATAATAGAGCTGGGTTCCCTGAGAAGTGGTAAGTTCCCTGACACTGGAAATACCAAGAGAAACCTTGGGAGACAATCGTTAGGACAGTAAGGGGTCTGAGCATCCAAATCCAACATTGTGTGGGAGCATCCACATCCCATACCAACAAGCAGTTCTCCAACACCAGTTGGGTGTGGGAGTTCAACTCAATTCTGACACTATTTACCTGGAGATAGGATCAGATTCCACAGGTCAACGGCTCAGAGACCACCCTGGCCCAGCTTCAGACACCAGTCACAAGTCCAGGTAGTCACCTGTGCTTCTGACCTCCAGGCCATACATAGATCAGAAGTTCCAACAACCCCTTCCTTGGGTTAATTTGCTAAAGTGGCTCACTCATAGGAACATTTTACTTACTAGATGATGGTTTATTATAAAAGGCTATAACTCAGGAACAGCCATATGGAATAGATGCATAAGGCAAGGTATGTGGAAAGGGCACAGAGCCACTATCCCCAAATCTGCACATGTTCACCAACCTGGAAGCTCTCAGAACCCCATCCTTTTGGGGTTTTGTGGAGGTTTCATTACAAGCATGTATTAAGCATGATTGATTGATTGATTAAATCATTGGCCTTTGCTGATTGAAGTTACCCTCCAGCCCCTCTCCCTCCCCAGAGGTCAAGAGTATGGGACTGAAAGTTCCAATCCTCTAATCACATGGTTGGTTCTCATGGCAACCAGCCCACATCTTCAGGTGCATTCCAAAAATCACATCATTGAACATAACAAAAGACACTTTGATCAGTCTCATCACAGGAAATTCCAAAGGTTTTAGGAGCTCTGTGCCAGGAACAGTGGACAAAGACCAAACATATATTTCTTCTTCTAAATCACAATATCACAGATAGTACACACTGACTATCTGGACTGGTCTAGAGCTAAGCCAAATGATCAAGGCAGCCCTTCCCTTACTCTATTATTATATACGAAGTCAGAAGGCTAGGTGGTGGGTGGTAAATAAGTGAAAAACAATAGGATATATTGGAGTGTATGAGGAAGCCGTTTGGTTTAAAACTAATTCAGCCTTTTTCCAAAAGGGCCTGATGTGGCCTGTTGAGAATGCATTGTACATCTGCTTTAAGCATTTACTATGTCTCAAAGACAAGAATGATGCCCTTAAAGATAGGGATGTAGCTTCCCCCCATATCAGCATTTCTTTAAGGTTAAGCATCTGCTCCTGGAAACTAAGGATTAATTACCAACCTGCTGTGCTCACTTTGTGACCGCTGACCTGCTGCTGGCCACTGATCTGCTGTGCCAGCTAAGCATCTCCTGACAGTAGTAAAAGAGATATTTCTGTCATGTGTGGCGTATGCTTTTTGTTCAAAGATGGTACATAACCACTCTGTACATTCCACTTTTTTGGTGCCCTTCCTTCCTTAGAAGGAAGGCCTTGGGGCTACAGTTCTCAGACCTGGCTCATAATAAACTCACCCCAATTTTGATTTATAGATTGATTATGGATTGTTTGTGTCAACATGGGGAAAGAAGACAAAAGATGTGGTGAGAGAGAGAGAGTGTGTGTGCGCAAGCGAGAAAGAAAAGTGGCACTAGGGCATGAGAAGAAAAAGAAAATAAACAACAGCATCTTAAAAAGTTGCCAAGAATGTCCAGGAGACAGTAGGAGCAAATAAGACTCTAAATGATTGCTCCACATCTCAGAGAGAATCGTAAACTTATCTGTAACAATTGCAATTAAATTAGGTGTGTCCTGGGCAGCTGTCTTGATACATTAGGTGGCCAGTGGAAAAGTGAAAAAGCAGATTTCCTTCTCATTTAAAGAACCACCACCAACTCCTAATGGTTTGATGTCTTAGGGTCTCAAATCAATTTAGCTGAAGTATTTTATTAAAAACGCTCATCAAATCGTTTGTAGCCTAGGATGGATTAGTCTGATCTGCCTTTATGCATTATAATTACCTAACAGCTCTGTGCATAGCATGTTCTCCTTAATCATAAAAGCCAACAAACAAGCTGGCAAATAGATTTAATTTTTCTGCACCCCTTCTTCATTTCTTAGGTTTAGTCCTTAGAGGACTCAGCTGTTCCAGGTCCTTACCATTAAGCCTCACCAAACTGTGTTCATCTATGATTCTTAGAAGATAAAAGCAACAGCTCTATTTAGATACTGGGAGATTATGACAATCTATGCAAACTCACAAAAGAATGAGAGGGAAAAGGAAAGAAAAGACTTGCTCACTGCCTCTCCTTTTCATCCCTTTAATATAATCATGTCATAGGGAGAGAAATACATTGAATGTTGTTCTTTTTGACCTTTTACCAAATTACAGGTTTTTTTTTTTACACCCACATCACATCCCTCTGTATAAAGCATTGTCAGGGGAATATATTGTTAAATACATATAAATTCCTGAGTCCCTCCTTACACATAAAAGAGCAGAATCTCAGAGGAGTGTGGCCTGAGAATGTATATTTTTAAAATTTAGTACAAGATTCTGATGCACATAGATATGTGACAGTTACTAGTATAGAGCCATTGTTTGTTTAGACAACGTTCCAAGCTTCTGCTAATGGGATTGGGATAATCAGAAGTAGCAATATGGAACAGAGATGAAGGACTTCTATTTTTTATTGATTATAGCTGCTGAGAGCGCTGGAGGGAATTCTCAGTTTTTGGTAACCTTGGTAAATAAATTGATTGCAATTCGATGGGGAGTGGAGAGAGGAAGGTAGACGTTGTTTCAACCTTAATAGGGTACCTTAGTACATGCATGCTTTGCTTGATTGGCAATTGTACCCACACTTGTTCTAAAAGCTTACCCTAAAGCCACCCAAAGAGTGACCTGGGAAAAGCTTGCAGCATCTCTAGTCATGCTATTCAGGGAAGAAGAGAAATGTAGGTTTTTCTGGGCAAGGAATTGAGTACCATTCAGCAGTACTGAAAATAAGAATTATGACACAGGTAGTAAAACATGATGGATGATTTGAGGAAGGCCAGTTGGCATTTTTATTTACCCTTTCCCATAACAGAACAACAAGAGGGCACTCATTCAATTGGGGAAAAGCAGCACATTTAAAACAAATGAAAGGAAGCTTCACAAACTATAATAAACTCCAGACACTGTGGCTACAGATTGCCAAGGAAGATTACCGTAGCAATTAAACATATGTGTGCGAATAATGATAGCATTTTACAACCTAAATAGGTAGAAAAATAAATCCTGTACTTTTGACTAAAATTGGCTTCTTTGTCTTCAAGAGGCATCTATATTCCCACTTGAAAAAAAAAAAAGTTGATCTTCAACTGCATAACAAAAAGTGTTATTTCTCACTTAGGTGAGGAAAGGCTGTTGCTCAGACTCATTAAATCTACGGGAAGAATGGGGCTGTGTTGGGGGTCTCCAAGACCAGACTACTCTCAAGTTTGGAGATTGGCTGGAAAGGACTCTTGGGACTCAGCAGATTGTTGTGCTCATGGCTAAGATTTATTACAGCGGTGTGGTAGTAAAGACATACAGCCACACCATAAGAGGAAAGGATACAGGCGGAGTCTGGAGGAATCCGTGTGCAGGTTTCCTTATGCTCTCTTCCTCCAACGAAGGGTCATAAGTACACATTCTTCCCCAGCAATGAGAATGAAGCAACATGTGTGATTTTTATGCCCAAGGAAGCCCATTAGAGAATAAACACCCAAGGTTTTTATTGGTGGCTGGTCCCATAAGCACCGTCTGCTTACCATATACCAAAATTTCAGACTCCTAGAAATAAAACAAGTGTTCATCATAAACCAGACTGTTTCCACAAATGATCTGGCACAGTGATCCACTCCTATCAGTTAGCTCTTGACTGGGAACACTCCAAGAGTCAAGTTCTCAGATCCAGTCCAGGGCCATCATTATGAGCAAGCCTTTCTAAGGAGAGCATTCTCAGACGTCCTATGTTAACTCTTCTCTTTACAAGGCCAGATGACAAAGGGAGTTGTGGTGACGTTGAGGTTAAAAGGACTTTCAGATCTAAAATCAACCAGTGCCAATTACTATAGATTTTACACCATGGCAAAATGAATCACCGAATAATCCAAGAGAGCAAATTACTTTATTGTTTTAAGACATGGATAAACACAGGCTCATCCATTTCCGTAAAACTTTGTTCACTTATCTTGCCCTTTGTCAATTGGCCTATTCACTTCTTCCCATGAAGCATTTGTAGTCTGAGTCCAACATTAATTACACTAAAAAATTGGAGAAATTTAGAAACTCCAGAAACCTGGGGCTAATATTTGTCCACTTATTTATTGCTTCTTTATGTTAAAACTAATATGCCTTCTCAGAAAAGTGACCTTTAAAATTGCTTGATATACTACCATAAGCACAGACATACAAATGTTTCATGAATTTCCACGTTCTAAAAGTATCCCAAGTCTCCAGGTCTTAGTATTAAAGCAGACTATTGGCTTTACTTCAAGGTTGGAGAATGAATGCAGGGGAATTGGGGATGGAGGTATTAATGCATTTACCTCTAAATATAATTTGAATGGTAGCTATACACATTGAGGAATAAGAGCTTACCAAATACTTTTTAAAAAATAATTACCTCTTTGGCCAGCCCTGGTGGCCTAGTGGTTGAGTTGAGCATGCTCCACTTTGGTGGCCCACATTCAGTTCCAGGCACAGACATCCACCACTTGTCTGTCAGTGGCCATGCTGTGGTTGTGGTTCACATACAAAAAGAGGAATGTTGGCCGCGGATGATAGCTCAGGGTGAATACTCCTCAGCAAAAATAAATAAATAAATAATTACCTCGCAATATAAATAATTATCTATAGATATAAATATATTTATCTGAGAAAAACCTGGAACACAACTTGTAGTGCCATAGTAGTTTCCAGCATGTCTTAAACATAGTTATAGCTCATTGGAAACTGGTTTATTTGAAATCAATGCATGATTTAAAAATTTTTTTCTATTTCTCACACTTCCAATTCTAATTCAGGATCTGGATGCCTCAAGTCTGGACTATTCCAAAGCCAACTTTATAATCTTCATCCCTCTAAGATCTACCCATCCAATACATATCATTGCCAAATGAATCTTTCCAAATATTCTGCTAATGTTATTCCTTGCTCCAACATCTTTGATAGATTCTTTCAGCTTGCGAATAAATCTCTAAAATCACCACCATCATTCTCTAATTTTGTCCAAGTTCAGCTCTCTAACTTAAGAACTAATCAATTGTATCACTTAAGACAACCATGTTGAAACTGTAGATAGAGTTTGTTCTGTTGTGCCTCTAAGAAAGAGAGAAACAACTAGACTGCTCTCCTCATATCTCTATCTACGAAAATCTTACACATCCTAGATGCTTTGACTATTTGTGCTTCCATACTGGATGCCTGTGTTCCCTCACTTTGATGGTTAATTTTGTGTGTCAACTTGACAGGGCTAAGGGGTGCCCAGATAGCTGGTAAAACATTATTCCTGGGTGTGTCTGTGAGGGTGTTTCTGGAAGAGATTAGCATTTGATTCACTAGACCCAGTAAAGAGATCCACCCTTACCAAAGTGGGGAAGCGTCATCCAAACCTTTTCTGAGGCCCGGAATAGAACAAAAAGGTGAAAGGAAGGGCGAATTCTCCCTCTTTCTTCTTGAGCTGGGCACCTTTTCCTGCCCTTGGACGTTGGAGCTTCTGGTTCTCAGGCCTTTGAACTCAGGGACTTATACCAGTAGCCCCCTGGTTCTCAGGCTTTCAAACTTGGACTGAATTATACCACCATTTCCTGGTTCTCCAGTTTGCAGACAACAGATTGTGAGACTTCTCAGCCTCCATAACGTCATAAACCAATTCCCATAATAAATCTCCTCTTATATCTGCCTATCTGTCTATCTACCTATCTATCTATCTATCTATCTACCCATCCTATTGGTTCTGTTCCTCTGGAGAATGCCAATATATCCACAAAAGTCTTGCTTATTGCCTCGATGAAGGGACGTATTTGTAGGAATCTGTACAGAATTTTGCCAAGTCTTTCTCTGTTTTCAGGTAATCCCTTCTAATATTCCCACGTCCCTATGTTTTCTGAACCCTTCTTCATACTCTGCCAAGGCTCTACCTTATCTACTGTATGAGCCACCACCTCAACAGCACTTTAGGATAAGTGCCAGGAGTCTATACTATGACATTAAATCCTGAGTCATGGAAGAATGCTCCCATGTAATACCTTCTTCAGCCTCATGATCCACTCCCACACTTGTCCCTCTAGTTCTTTCTTGTGTACATCAGTTAGGTCCTTCAGTTATTTTGAGGAGCAAGTTATTTTCACTCCAAGTAGGGATTATAATTTCCTGTTCAGGTTATGTTGACAGCTGTCTGTAATTATCGATCTGAAGGCCTTGAGTAGTGGCAGAGTAGAGTAAGCATCATCTTGAGAGTAAGGTGCTTCAAGTGTGGTCTTTTCCAAGGCTTCCAGGCAGAGTAAAATGATTTTTCTCTGGCAAGGAGATGACAGCTGCCTTTGCCAGCCCCTTGTGTTCAGAGCAATCTGGGTTTCAAGATTCTCCGACTTGTCACTCAAATGTCCTCGATTCAGATCTCAGGTACTATGCACTCCTGTAAGAGCTCTAATGTTAACATAAGAGGCCTGTTAAGGTTATATGTTTAGTCTCTTTTGCAGCTCTGCCATCTTTGCAGTTAAATTCTGGGCATGAATTTCAGCCCAATCTGCCCTCTTGCTGTGGGAGATAAGGATCTCTTTAAACACCACTGTGTATGCCTTCTGGCTTTCATAGCTTGTCATTTTCTTTATTTAAGATTTCCAAAGTAACTGCTTTGGAATGAAGTCAGTGCTCTCCACAATCCTTATAATTATTGGTGTCCTCACAGTGGTTACATGCCTGAATAACTATATAAACTAGTACTTCACCTTCCACGGGTACATCATCTCAATGCATCATAGGTGAAAGTCTTAGTAATTTATTGCTACAGCATACCAGGAGTTATTATACTCAAATACCAACGCCAATGGTATTTCTTGCCGTTTGAATAGTGAGGGGTCCCTTTCCAAAATCTCAGGATTAAAAAGAATTTGCAAGATTTAGAGGAATACAGGAGATATTTTGCATAATCTTGAATCATTGAATATTTTCTGCAAATGTCAGTATTCTCCTTTATTTGCATAGTACATGCTCCAGAAAAATTTTGCATTAAATCAGCATGGTCTTAGGCTTTCTTATTCGCTGCCCACTTTGAATTTTCTAGGAGAAAGCAAACTCAATGATCTTAAATGAAAAATAATTGCAAAATAATTATGGATTAAAGTATGCATAAATCCCTACCTTAGGCAATATAAATATAACTCCTCCCCCTGCTGTCAGTTTTAAATTAAATCCATTTTCTGTTGATGTCTATTTTAGAGTTAGATAAGATTTTCTGAAACAAACCTGAGATGGATATATTTGTAGGGAAATAATTATCACCTTTCTCCATTACTCTACCCTGGTCCATGAAATTGGAACTCTACCATATAGTAAGTATTGAAAATCTTGTTTCTTCCTTGCTCAATAACTCACCTCTGCCCAAGGAGAGGAAGAATGACTTGACTGGTGGGTAAGATAAAGAGAAGAAATCTGAGCAATGGCAGACATCCTCTTTGCCTCTCTCTTCTGAATCAGATTGCTTGTAACATGAAGCATAATCTCTTCCCAGAGTTAGTAGTCACCTTTGAGGTGGTGGGAATGGTGTTGATGGGTGGTTGATCTTATTGGGGAGCTGGAGTGCAGTTTCCACTTTCTAGGTAAATATTATCACCTCTGTAAAATCAACCAACTCTCACCTCAAGTTGGTCCCAATATTTAGACTAGAGTGTGTCAAAGCAAATTGAGTTTCCACATTTGAGTCATTGCCTTTAAATTTATAAATTATATGTATAGAAGAGGAAAGTGCCTTTAACTATGCTCCCAATTTTGAGACTCCAATTGTCTTTTTTACATATATATGAGTTCATTAGAGCTGGATAATGAGGTTTTGGAATTTAATTATTACCAATATGTTGGTTAGTAAAATCAACTTCTCATGACAAGCATAGATTAATAAATGAATGTATAGTTTTCTTCACAAAAATTTTAAGAGATTTTTTTCTAACAATTTTTTTTTTTTTTTTTTTTTTTTTGGTGAGGAAGATTCACCTGAGCTAATATCTGTTGCCAGTCTTCCTCTATTTTGTACTTGGGTCACCACCACAGGATGGCTGAGGAATGGTGTAGATCTGTGCCTGGGATCTGAACCCATGAATCCAGGCTGCCCAAGCGGAGTGCACCGAACTTAACCACTACACCATGGTGCTGGCCCCCACAACAATTTTTAATCTTAAATTTATAAATCAGTGATATGGTTCCAGGTGTCTTTGTCTATTGAAACAAACCAAGATCTTTGTTTTCTTAGTCAATAGTCAGAGAGAAATATAACTTATGTTTACAAGATATAAAATAAATACAAATGTATCTGATATTCTATGGAAACAGGGATGGAAATATATGTCAACTTTCTCTTTATTGATCTAACAAGATATAAGAGAAGCTCGGGGTTGCTTCTCTAAGCACCTGTCCTAACAGTTCCCCATTCTTTTATGGCTTGACTAACAGCTCCCAAGTCAAGGACTGGATCACTGATTTTTGTTATATTTTTCTATCCAGAGCAAAATTTTAAAATATGGAGCTCATACATTTCTGTTTTCACAGGGGCAACCTGATTTTACTTGCAGTTTTAAATGGTATTTTTCAATCCAGGTTTTCTAGCAATGAAGACTATATCTTAAATAGTAAAATCCCTAAGGAATAAGCATATGTTTGGCAACTCAGAGAAACCTCAATTAATATAATCCTCATAATAATGACCAAGGCCCCTTCCATTAGAAAATTCTCTCATCATAAGTAATTTTGAGTAATGAGGTAGCACAGTTGTGTAGGACTTCGGGAGTATTTCGGTCTTTTGTGACATTGATAAAGATGTGAGTTTATTTCTGCCGTTTTCTCTGTTTTGTTCCTCCTGACTATCCTTTATAGAGAGAGGACAAAGTCCAGTTCATAATGCTGTGTTCTAGGAGTTATTTTTTTTCCTGAGGATTAAAAAATCTAGTAAGACAGAATTGAATTGTCACTGATAGGTGCCACTTTAGATATCAGAGTTTAGAGGGCAAATTTTTTGCAGCTATAAATTTAAGTTTGTAAGACAAAAATTAGACTTCTGCTTGCTGTTTCTGCCCCTGTAAAATTGTAAACTAAAGTTTTTCCTCTTACAAGCAGGCTGGTATCTCAAAAGCATCAATGCATTTGTTGGTGAGTTCAAGGAGACTAAGAACTGTCTAGATTGGCCATCCCCAAATGCATTTTTTTTATTGAGGCATAATGTGCACATAATAAAAAGCACAGATCTTAAGTGTACAGTTTGATAAGTTTTGGCAAATATACGCATCCTTGTTACCACCACCCAAATCAAAATCTAGTAAATTTCCATCCAACCAGAAAGTTCTGTCATGCCATTTTCCAGTCAGTTGCTACCCCCACCACTCCCATGATAACCATGTTCTGATTTCTATCATAATTGACTATTTGGCCTCTTCTTAAACTTTATTTAGATGGAATCTTAGAGTGTACACCCTTTTGTGTCTGGGTCCTTTCACTCTACAAATTGGCTTTGTAGATCTGTGTGTGTTGTTGCAAGAATCATTAATTTACTCATTTTTATTGCTGAATTGTAACCAGTTATATGAGTGCATTAAAATTTGTTTATCTATTGCAATATTGATGGGCATTTGGGTTGTTTGAGGCTTTTGGTTATTTTCAAAAAAGGTGTTTTTGAACATTCTTGTGCAAGTTTTTTGTGGACACGTCTAGGAGTAGAATGGCTGGGTGATAGGATAGACACATTTATTTGTATAAGAAACGGCCAGTTTTTTTTTTTAACCAAAGTGTTTACATCATCTTACATTCTCACTAACAATATATGAGAGTTCTAATTTCTTCATATCCTTGCCAGTGTTTGGCGTTGATTATCATTTTAATTTTAGCCATTCTAGGAAGTATGTAGTATTATCTTATTGATTTTAATTGGCATTTCCTTGATGGCTAGTGATGCTGAGCATCTTTTTTGTGTGCTGGTTGGCCATTTGTATATCTGCTTTTGTGTTTGTTCAAATATTTTTTCCGTTTTTAAAAGTTGGGTTGTTTGTATTCTTGAGTAGTAATAATCTTTATCTATCTTGGATACAGGTGCTTTGTCAGATATATGTACTCTGAATATTTTTCCCAGCCTGTGGCTTGCCTTTTCATTTTCTTAACAGCATCTTTCAAGGAACATAAGTTTATAAGAAAAGAGAAGTCTAAATGCAATTTATAATTTTCCATACTTTTCTACTGTTAAAAAATTTGAACAAGATATTTTTTCAAAATATACCAATTTTAAGAGTTCTGAAAATATGTTCAATAAGTTAATCTCCTTCTTGATCATCTTTTCAAGTGTTGTACAGACTTTGAGAATGAGTGTGGAAGAGAGATAGAGAACATACACGTGCAGCCTTTGTGGGTTTCTGAGTGTCTCCAAACTGAGAACCTGGGATGGTTGTGTTACTAGCAGTGAAGCGAAACTCGAGAGGTAAGTTTGGTTTGAGAGGCTGTGTAGGTTCTAGATCCCTTGGCCAAAGTGTCATAAGGTGATGGCCTTTTCCAAGGCTGTAGCCAGGAAGCATGCGCTCTGTGCCTGATAAAATTGCGTGCTTGCTTTCAGTATTGTGGCTGAGAAAGACAAGCAGAGTTAAATTTCTCATGAAGCTATGAAGCTTAAGCATCAGTCCTACATTGACTGGCATGGACCTCTTCCAAGACACTATTTACATGATTATATACTTCTTTTATAAAATTTACAAAAAGAAGATATTTGAACCACAAGTTAAGACCACTGTTTTTCTCTACCCTGATTCTCCTCTCTCACATTCACATTCTCCTCTCATCAATTGGTTTTGGATTGTCCATGAGCCTTTTGGGGATCTAGTTAACCCGGGAAAGTTGAGATGAACATACATTTAGTTTTGGTGTAGAGGAATACATTTATGAGGTTTGTAGTCACCTGTTTACAAGCATGCTCCATATAATGATGTTTCAGTCAACGACAGATGGCATATAAGCTGGTAGTCCCATAAGATTAGTACCGTATAGCCTAGGTGTGTGGTGGGCTATACCATCTAGGTTTGTGTAAGTACACTTTATGATGTTCACACAACGACAAAGTCACCTAATGAAGCATTTCTCAGAATGTATTCCTGTCGTTAAGCAATGCATGACTGTAATTATATCTTTGCTCATCACCCTAGTGTAGGGGTGGCTTCTAGGAATTGTCTTACCATCCGCTGCACCAGTACCTCTGGTGCTCTGACATGACAGTCCACTGCCAGAAGTTATATAGTAATATGATGGTGTTTTTTGATGTTGGGACCTAGAAGCACATGCTTCTAGTGGTGGAAGAGAAACAAGATTTGAAATGTGCAGACCGGAAACTAGTCTGTGCAACATTCTTTTAATTTTTAGACATGTTAAAACGTAAGTGATGGATTCATCTTTGAGAATCAAAACAAAATTCATCCTTATGAGCCATATGTTCAATAATGTAGAAAATATATAATTATAATCACACCTTATTATTACTTTTTATTGGAATCACATGAAATATAATTAAAATTTTTGTCTGTAAGGCACAAAACTATATAAATACTATAAAAGCTAAATGTATCTGTTTGTGCATATACACAAGTTTTATGCATCTCAACATATGAGAATTTGACCAAGTATATCTGACGTATCTTGCCCTGAAGAGAATTCTGGTGGTTCAGGCAAAAGAACACACAACTTCACTAGCAACAAAGGAATAAGATCTGAAGAAACAAATGTGCCATTACAAAACTTGCACATATATTCATCAGTAAATTAATGTGTGTAGCATAAGGATTATTTGATTATGTAATTATATGGCTCAATGCTATGTAATGACAATTTTAAATGCATTTGCATTGCTTTTGTGTGCACCTTATTTTCAGATTAAAAAATTTTTTTCAGAATAATTAAATGAATGAGTAGGCTCTTGAACTGTTTGGTAATCCAGTTAATGAAGAGTGGATCACATAAATGCATTGGAAAAAGGTTTACATTTCTTGCTAATTTGAGACAAATTACCGAATAGATGAAGATAAGATAAAATTTATAATACATGATGACAATAAGGATGTCATTGACTAACTGGTTAGAGTATGGTAATTTTAAGGATTATTTAGTTTTAGTCATTCATAAGAACACTTGAAGTGGCCTGAAATCTTATAGGTCATATACGAGAGAAGCTTGGTAATAATTCTAAAAATGGCATGAATTTTGAAACTAAAAACAACTTTTTCACTCTATCAATAACAATAGAAAAATATTTTGATCAACTGTGATAGAGGAAAGACTTAATTATCTTTCTATTCTTCCTAGAGAAGTGATATTATAGGACCACCATCAAATGAGAAGAGATAATCAAAGAAAAGCCAACCAAAGTAGAGAAAAATTATTATATATATGCTAGTTAATTAATGAAAATATGAATGGCTCCTAGGAATACTCCTAGTTAAGTGTCGAAATTTAAAAAATTTGATTGATATTCTTGTTATTTCTGAGTAATTACATATGTATCACATATGGTTGAAATTTAGTATTCTTTCTTTTAAGGAGGGACCTCAAATTGTTTATTTTCAGACACCTTAAAATTTAATATACGATAGTCCACTGAATTATAATTATAATATTATTATAATAATTACAATTATTCATTGGCTACTGGAGTACACTAAAGAATTTCAGAAGAAGATTAGTCTATGCTTTATAGACTACCGTAAAGCCTTTGGTTGCATGGATCATGAAAAGTTATGTGTTGCTCTGAAAGAAATGGGCGTGCCTGAGCACTTGGTGTTGTATTGTGGACAAGAAGCCACTGTCAGGACAGAATATGGAGAGATAGAATGGTTTTCTATAGGGAAAGGTGTCAGACAAAGGTGAATTTTATCTTCCTATCTGTTTAATCTGCATACAGAACATACCATATGAAAAACTGGGCGAGACTCAGATAAAGGAGGAATGAAAATTAGTGGAAGAAATATCAGCAATCTAAGATATGCAGATGACACTATCTTACTGGCAGATAACAGCAATGACTTGAAAGGGCTTTTAAGGAAAGTGAAAGAAAGTGTTAAAGCAGGACTGCACTGAAACGTCAAGAAGACAAAAATCATGACTACAGAAGAACTACACAACTGTAACGTAAACAATGAAGACACTGAGATTGTTAAAGATTTTTGTTTACCTTGGTTCAGTCATCAATTTAAATGGAGACTGCAGCCAAGAAATCAAGAGAAGACTGGGACTCGGAAGGGCAGCAATGAAAGAATTAGGAGAGATCATCAAATGTAAGGAAGTGTCAGTAGAGACTAAGGCCAAGATTATCCATACCCTTGTATTCCCAATTACTATGTACAAGTATGTAAGCTGGACAGTGAAGAAGGCTGACAGGAAAAAAATTGATTTATTTGAAATACATTGTTGGAGGAGAGCTCTATGGATAACATGGACTGCCAGAAAGATGAACAAGTGAGTCATAGAGCAAATTAAGCCTGAACTATCGCTCGAGGCAAAAATGACAAAACTGAGACTCTCCCTCTTTGGGCACATCATGAGAAGGCAGGATTCTTTGGAAAAGACAGTAATGCTGGGAAAAGTAGAAGGCAGCAGGAAAGGAGGAAGACCAAATGTGAGATGGATTGACTGCATAAAGGAAGCCATAGGCGTGAGTCTACAGAAGCTCGGTAGGGCTGTTGAGGACAGGAAATTGTGGACATCACTCATTCGCAGGGTCACCAGGAGTAGGAGTCGACTTGATGGCAAGTAACAACAATGCCTGAGTATTACCCTTCAACAGACATCCTAGGAAGATCCTGATATAAAGAGTGGCAGAGGGCCAGTCATGTAGGCTGAATGCTGGGCAGTTTCTTATAAAATTCATCATGGACACGCTCAATCTTGGATCAAGTAGAAAGCTCCTATCAAACCCTCCATCCTAGTGTCTCATGTGTCATCTCAATTTTTAAAATTTCTATACTTTCATTTCCATTGTAATTTTTGGCTTTTTCTATAAGCTCTTTCAATGATTCTCACTGCTTTTATACTTATCAGGCATGATGGTGTTAATAAGATTTATTTAAAAAAAAGACCTAAAATGAAGCATAAACTCAGTAAACACTCAGTAGAATAACACTGAATTGGCTGAGACTAAAATGATTGTAGGACATCCAATGTCTTCCTTAGTCACAGGTAAAGAAGACACAGTTTGTAGCAAAACTTTGACCACTTTTTAAATAAATGTTATGGAGTTATTATTTTTTAAGATAAGGAGCCTTTCTTCATTCAGAGTATGTAAAAATGAAGCATCTATACACAAAATGCACTTAACAAGCAGATATAAAAACCACTACAGTATCTGTTTTAGGTTATCCGAGCCTCTGTTTACCTACCTCATTGACTATGTTAAATTTTTTCTTATAATAAATACATTTCAGAGGATACCTGGAAGGGTGTGAAGGAAATTACTTTGGATAAGTGGGGTCCAATATAATTAGATATAGTGGAGGAGTCATTAGCCCATACGGCATAATATAATACATACATGTACATGTGACCCTCCCTCATTTCTCCTTTCACTGCCCCTTCTGTAAAATATGGATTCTCAGACTCTACCAGCAGATATTTTGTTCTCAGGGTTAAAGGCTCTTTTCAAAAATATTGTGGACAGTTAAACATTAAGTTGACTTTCATTCTTTTAGAACTTTGTGTAAACAAATCTAGTGACAACTCTTCTCCTACCTCCTGAGATTGACAACACTTCTTGGGTAGTAGGTAGTTGTGGGGAGGTGTGCAGTCGGAAGGAAGTGATGTCATTTTCAAGTTTGGGTCATAAGACTCAGATTTAAAAGTAATGTGTTCAAGGATACAGAGATAGGAAATGCCTGAGAGTGAAGAAAAGGAAATGAGAGAGAATCAAAGCTAAACTTCACTTATTTTGCCTCCAATATTACCAAAGCACTCTTCTTGGTATATACTTCCCCACATCTTTTTTGATTGCTCAATCGTATCATCCAAGTCTCATCTGAAATATCACCTTCTCAGAGAATCCTTTCCTGCCACCCCTAATTGAAGCAGCTTTCCTCTAGGTACCCTCTGTTCTTTTACTATATTTTACTTAGAAATCTTCTCCTTCTCTAAAAATCTTTTAAAAATGTGCTTATTGTCTGTCTCCCCCACTAAAATATAAACCATGTGAGGACCAGGCTCTTACATGTCACTGTTACCATAGTGAGTCCTAGAATAGTGCCCAGAACTTACTAGATTGGTTGGAAGTGTTTTAAGTTCTCATAAATTCTTAAGGTATAACAAATTGTTGTTTCAGACACATAAATAAGCTCAAGTGAAGACTCAAGATATGTGTTAAATACTGCATTTCAAAAACGTTATCATTTATAGTAGACATAGGCCAAAGAGTGCTCAATACATACGAAATCTATGTTTTACATAAATAAACATACTATATTCCTTTAACAGAAATGCATATTTAATCGCTGTCATAGTTTTAAACCAATGTGGCCATTTCACAGACAGATTTAGTCTCCCGTAAGAGTATACTCTAGTCATTAGCATGTTAAAGAATTTAGTGATATGCCTCGGTCTTCCCTTCATTACTTAATAATCCCTTAGAACGTAAGGTAAATGAAGACACAGGAAATCTTGCAATGCTTTTTCTGTTTCTTTAGGTTGTATTCATACTGCAACTAATTTGTAAAGATGGTAGAATTAAACAGAGTAGAGGTGAAAGGCGCCCAAAGGAGATAAAATATCAGAAGCAAAAAACATGGACTTGAGAATTTGGGGAATGACATAAGCAAGGGAACAGTCTCAAACTCATTTACAAGCCTATCATTACCTGGATACTAAAGCCAGATAAGGACACTATAAGAAAAGGAAATTACAGGCCAATATCCCTGATGAATATAGATGTATGAATTCTCAACAAAATACTAGCAAACAAAATTCAACAGCACAATGAAAGGATGATACAGCATGATCAAGTGAGATTTATCCTTGGGATGCAAGGATGGTTCAACCTACACAAATCAAGAAACGTGACACACCACAATAACAAAATAAAGGATAAAAATCATATTATCATCTCAATAGATGCAGAAAAAGCATTTGACAAAATTCAACATTCTTTCATGGTAAAATCTCTCACCAAATTGGGTATAGAAGAAATGTAACTCAACATAATAAAGGCCATAAATGACAAGCCCACAGCTAACATCATACTCAATGGTAATAGGTTGAAAGCTTCCCTCCAAGATCAGAAACAAGACCAGGGTGCCCAGTATCATCACTACTGTTCAAAATAGTCCTGGAAGCCCTAGCCAGAACAATTAGGCAAGAAAAAGAAATAAATGGTATCCAAATCAGAAAGAAAGCAGTAAAATTGTCTCTGTTTGCAGATGATATGATACTATATCTAGAAAATCCTAAAGACTCTACAAATCAAAAATCCTGAAGACTCCATGAATTCTCAAAACAAATTCAGTAAAGTAACAGGATACAAAAGTCGGCATACAGAAATTAGTTGTGTTTCTATACATTAATATTATAGACTATCCGAAAAAGAAATACAGAAAATCATCCCATTTACAATAACATCAAAAATAATAAAACACTTAGGAATAAATTTAACCAAGGAAGTGAAAGATCTGTCCACTGAAAACTATTGGCGTTGATGGAAGAAACTGAATAAGATAGAAACAAATGGAAAAAATATCTTGTGTTCATGGACCAGAAGAATTAACGTTGATAAATGGCCATACCACCCTAAGCCATCTACAGATTCAATGCAATCCCTATCAAAATTCCAATGACATTTTTCACAGAAATAGAAAAACAATCTTAAAATTTTTTATGAAACCATAGAAGTCCCAGAATAGCCAAAGCATTCTTGAGAAAGAAGAACAAAGCTGGAGGCATTACACTTCCTGATTTCAAATTTTATTACAAAGATATAGTAATCAATATAGTATGGTACTGGCATAAGAACAGACACATAGACCAATGGAAGAGAATCAAGAGCCCCAAAATAAACTCACTTATATTTAGTCAACTAATAGTCGACAAGGGAACCAAGAATACTTAATGGGGAAAGGATAGTCTCTTCAACAAATATTTTGAGAAAACTAGATATTCACATGCAAAAAATGAAATTGGACTTCTATCTTATACCACTCACAAAAATTGACTTGAAATATATTAAAGACTCAAATGTAAAAAGTGAAACCAATAACTCCTAGTAGAAAACAGAGGGGGAAAAGCTCCTTAACATTGGTCTTGGCAACAATTTTTTGGATACAATAAATGCAAAAATAAATAAGTGGAACTATATCAAACTAAAAAGCTTTTACAAAGCAAAGAAAAAAAACAATCAACAAAATGAAAAGGCAACCTATGGAAAGGGAGAAAATATTTGAAAACTACATGTCTGATAAAGCGTTAGTATCCAAATTCTATAAAGAACTCACACAACTCAATAGCAAAAAATTAATAAATAATACAATTAAAAAATGGACAAGAGACCTGAACAGACATTTCTTCAAAGAAGATATACAGATGGCAACAGGCACATGAAAAGATGTTCAACATCACTAACTATCACGGAAATACAAATCAAAACTACAATGAGATATCATCTCACTCCCATCAGAATGGCTATAATTAACAAGACAGGAAACAACAAATATTGGAGAGGACGTGGAGAGAAGAGAACTCTCATACACTGCTGGTGGGAGTGCAAACTGGTGCAGCCACTATGGAAAACAATATGGAGATTCCTCAAAAAATTGAGAATAAAACTACCATAAGATCCAGCTATTCCACTTCTGGGTATTTATCCAAAGAACATGAAAACACGAATGCGTAATGATACATGCACCCCTGTGTTCATTACAGCGTTATTCACAATAGCCAAGACTTGGAAGCAACCTAAGTGCCCATCATGGATGAATGGATAAAGAAGATGTGGTATATATACACAATGGAATACTACTCAGCCATAAGAAACAATGAAATTCAGCCATTTGTGACAACGTGGATGAACCTTAAGGGTATTATGCTAAGTGAAATAAGTCAGAGGGAGAAAGTCAAATACTATGTGATCTCACTCGTAAGTAGAAGATAAATACCACAACAAACAATCACATAGAGATAGAGATTGGATTGGTGGTTTCCAGAGGGGAAGAGTGGAGGAAGGAGGATGAAAGGGATGATTAGGCACGTGTGTGGTGATGAATTGTAATTAGTCTTTGGGTAGTGAACATAATGTAATCTATACAGAAATTAAAATAGAATGATGTACACCTGAAATTTATATAATGTTATAAACCAATGTTACTGCAATAATAAAATAAATAAATAAAAATATAAGCAAAGAAAAAAATGGTCAGAGGCACTGAGTAGACATTTTCCAAAAAATACATATAAATTGTCAACAGGTATGTAAAAAGATGCTCAACATCACTAATCATCAGGGAAATGCAAATCAAAACCACAGTGAGATGTCACCTCACATCTCTTAGAATGGCTATTATCAAAAAGACAAGAAGTAACAAGTGTTGGTGAAAATGTGGAGAAAAGGGAACCCTTGTGCACTGTTGGTGGGAATGTAAATTGTTGCAGCTGCCATGGAAAACAGTATGGAGGTTCCTCAAAAAATTAAAAACAGGGGCCGGCACAAGCGGTTAAGTGCGTGCACTCCGCTGCCGCGGCCCGGGGTTCGCAGGTTAGGATCCCGGCATGCACTGACGCACCACTTGTCAAGCCATGTTGTGGCAGCGTCCCATATAGAGTGAAGGAAGATGGGCATGGATGTTAGCCCAGGGCCAGTCTTCCTCAGCAAAAAAGAGGAGGATTGGCAGATGTTAGCTCAAGTCCAATCTTCCTCACACACACACAAAAAAAATTAAAAACAGAACTAACATATGACCTAGCAATCCTACTTCTGGGTATATATCTGAAAGAAATGAAATCAGTATTTTGAAGAGATATCTGCACCCCCGTGTTCATGCTTAGCTATTCACAATAGCCAAATATGGAAATAGCTTAAGTGTCCATTGATGGATGAATGAATAAAGAAAATGTGATATATATATATACAATACATATATTTATATATTTCAGTCATTAAAAAGAAGGAAATCCTACCTTTTCAACAATGGTATGGACCTTGAGGGTATTATGCTAAAAGAAATGTCAGGCAGAGAGTGGCAAATAGGGTGTGATCTCACTGATGTGAAATCTAAAAAAGCCAAATTCATAGAAATAGAGCATAAGATGCTGCTTTCTGGGGCTGAGGTGGGTGGAGGAAACAGAGAGACGTTGGTCAAAGGGTGCAAATTTCCAATTATGAGGCATATAAGTTCTGGACATCTAATGTACAGTAGAGTGACTATAGCTAATAATGATAATGAGGATTCTGTATTATATACTTGAAAGTTGCTAAGAGTAGATCTTAAGTGCTTTCCCCACACACACACACAAAAATGGTAATTATGTGAAGTGATGGAGGTTCAAACTAACCTTATTGTGGTAATCATCTTTCACTATATGCATATATAAAATTATCACGTTATACATCTGAAACTTTATATGTCAAGTACACCTCAATAAATCTGGAAAAGAAAAGATATAATGGCTATGTATGAAACTCGTATGTTTACAGGCTTTAATAATAATATGTTCTGTTTTATTAATGTAAACTACTTTAAATAAATTTGTACTATATTTTTTTTAAAAAAGAGAATTAGTCTCATCTTTCTGGGGTAAATAACTAAATGTGGACTAAATGTAGCAGCCCCCCACATGAGACTCATTTGTCTCTGATCCCATGTATCAATTTTATTAAAATCACTCAGTATTTTGCTGTAATGCTGATATAAACACTTGCTTTTCCTATATAGTCACTGTTGGATCCTGTAAATTGATTAATTTCAATATAGACAATGGAACAAATCATGAACAAAGTGGGGAAAAGAGAAAAGCAAATGAAATAATTGCTGAGAACACACAACGTTTACTTCACTACTTGAGTGACTTTTGTTTCCACCTAGAGGAGAAGAAAAGAGAGAAATCATAACAGGTCATTGGGGACCCGGGTGGCATGGCCGAAAGTGAACTGGAGTAGATTCTCAGAGGGTTCTAGTAGTCCCAGCTATAACACTAACCAGCTGTGGAATTTTTGGCAAGTTTCTTTGGCTTCTGGTCTTCACTCTCTCCTTCTTAATATTTCTTTCCAACTCTGATTTTTTATACAGACCTAAAACCTATGAGTTATTTTTGATTGCTCCTTTTTCCCTCATGTCCCACATCCAACCCAGGATTTCCCATTGGATTTAATTCCAACATATACCTTGAATATGCCGGCTTTTCTTTCTTTTATTTATTTATTTTGGTGAGGAAGATTGGCCCTGAGCTAACATCTGTGCCAATCTTCCTCTATTTTTGTATGTGGGACGCCACCACATCATGGCTTGATGAGCAATGTGTAGGTCCACGCCTGGGATCTGAACATGTGAACCCTGGGCTGCCAAAGCAGACGAACTTAACCACTATGCCACCAGGCTGGCCCCTATGCCTGCTTTTCACCATCTCCTTTACTAACACCTTAGTCCAAGTCATGGCTAGCTCTCTCCTTGACTTCAAAAACAGTGTCATAAATGGTCTTCTGGCTTCAAATCTTGCTCTACCTACAGTTTATTGTCCACACAGCAGGTAGTGTACTCTTTTTAAAGAATAAGTGAAACTATCCAATGGATTTCAATTACAATTTGAATAAAATCCGCATTCCTTACCATGCGTTCAAAGCCTTTTACGCCTTGGCTTTTGTCTGCTTCTCTGTATTTCTCTCATACCGCTTCCTTTACTGACAATAGCCTAGCCACACTGGCCGTTTTTCTAACCTCCAAACACACTGATCTTGTTCCCGTCTCAAGTCCTTTGCTGTTCCATCTGCCTAGGACATGCTTCCCCAGGACTTCATCTTTCTATCATGTCAATCTTACCACCAAGGTCACTTCCTCAGACAGATTTTCCCTGATGACATAATCTTATATTGCTCCTCCTCACTTCCAGTTACACTCTGACCTATAATCCCATTTGATGTCCTTCACAGCACCTACCAGTGTCAGAAATTTTTAATAATCTATTTGCATGCATATTTATTTTATTCTCCTCCACAAAACCAGAAACTCATTGAAGGCAGGAAATTTGTTGTTCACTATTATTATTCCCAGTGTCCGGAATAATGCTTGGCACACGGTAGGTGCTCAACAAAAATGTTCTTGAATGAATGAATAATAAATGAAACAGTCAGGAAAACTGGTAACAAGAATTTACTTAGCAAGAGATGAAACTAGATTTTCTGCATCACTCTAACACTCAGACATTTTTCCATTATCTAGCAAGGTATAACATTAATCATGTGAGTCAAGATTCTTCCGTTAGATAATTAATCCAACACTCATCATTGAAAATGTGTCTTTTGAACTGTTTCCCAACATTGAAGTTTAGATTTTCTTTGTCTCTGTTTCATTGCAGGGGTGAAACAGTAAAGTTCTAATTATAATAAGTATCCACTCCTAGCCGCCTAGCTTTATTTTGGGGGATCATTCATTTTTCTCACACTTCTTGCCCTCTTCTGCAGCATTCCGTGCAATTCTCTCCATGGATACTCTTCAGTGACTGACTCACAGTCCCCTCCTACCCTCAATTTGTATTAAAGGAAGAAGATAGAATTTGTTAGCAATGTTAGGACACCTCAACATTTTATCTACTTTCCCTTGAAGACTGAGCCCTTTTTTTACGCAATAAAAAGAGCAAGAATTAGACACAGATTACAGAACAGGGACAAGGTGACCTAGCATAGAGAGATGGACTGTGATTCTAGATTTAACAACTGTTCACAGAGGAGACTAGACTAAGTTTTAAGACCCATGACAAGAGAAATTGCTTTAGATTTCAATCTTTTTAGCTAACTCCCAAGCTGGGTCTCTGGACAATATGCACTGGTCCTCCCACAGCTAGGGCAAGACTGCACTTGGTTATAGTACATGTGTCTCTATTTGCAAAGACTGAGAGGACCATTTCTATATTGAGCATCGGCTGGCTTAAGGTAAAAGAATGTACACTTCGTTGTGCACTAATGTCCTCCTTATTTTGTTTGTTCTCTGAAAGGGGAAATAATTTTAATATGAAAAGGGTGTTTTAAAGAGACCATAATGTCTTACTCAAAGAACTGCCAAAATCTAGCCTGCTGTGACAAAGAACTCACTCTAAAGTTAAAGCAAAAACTATCATCTCCTTACTTCCCTGAACAGTTTGAAACAAATGACAATTTATGCTTACGACCAAATTATTTCAGAAATTGTCCTTTACCGGAGACAGATACTTGAATTCTGGTGGAACAAAGTCCATCAAAGACAAATTTCAGGGAGCTTCCATTCTGTAAGCACCCTTTCTCTCACAACAGCTAAATCTAGAGCTTTTCTGTAAAGCTGAAAAAGTTTATTGAGTAAATAACACCCACTTTACCATGGTTTTAACTACATCTTCACATGACAGATAGGTGGAAGCACAGAGGGGCTGAATAACAGCATTTTGTTAAGAGCCTTCAAAGACATCATCCTTCTAGGGAAAATACATTGAGACAAATAATCCCTTAATATTTTAAGTGCTTGTCGTAAATATTTAAAGTTATAAAGATATTTTATAAACAAAAACTTTATTTTTTATTTTTTTAATTTCTTGGTGAGGAAGATTGGCCCTGAGGTAACACCTGTTGCCAATCTTCCTCTTTTCTTGCTTGCGAAAGTGTGGCCCTGAGCTAACATCTCTGCCCATCTTCCTCTATTTTGTATGTGAGTCACCACCACAGCATGGCTTGATGAGAGGTGTAGGTCCACACCCAGGATCCGAACCTGTGAACCCCGGGCCGCCAAAGCAGAGCATACAAACTTAACCACTGTGTTAGTGGGCCAGCCCCCAAACAAAAACTTTACATTAAATAAAATTTAAAAATAATTTCAGTGCATATAGGATGAGTGAAGATGGGTGGCTTACACATGCCACATGTTTTTTTTTTTTTGTATCATTTTTCCTTGTTAAAATATTGATGCAATTTTCAAAAACAGATGTCCTCTATGCAGTTAAAGCTAGACTAGAGAAAAAAATATTTTCCACCTCAGTTAAAATTAAGAAGGATTTGGTGAACGAAAGAATTCAGAAGGTGCTAAATGTTGATTTAACTATGGCATCCCTAAAAATCTCATACAGAAAACCTAAGATGCTTGAAATTGTGGACCTCCCTGATATAATTGGTGTCATATTTGTGGCTATCACTAATTTTCTGATGCTATTTCAGTGGAAATTTTAGCTCTCAGAATCTGCTATAAACTGCACAGCTCTTAAAATAACACAATTTTATCTGGTTCCTCAAATCTCAGTTCATACCTAAGTGGCTTTGCTGTACACAATCTGAAAATATAAGCATATGAATTCATGGGCACAGTCGAAAAACGTTGAGATAGCGTAGAGAGCATACGCACAAACACAAAATCAATTAGGGCCACCTTGCTCTGCCCAAGGGTGGTATGCATGAGCACGAGCTGCACAAATTTATTAGCAGCAACACGCCTCTACAGACACTTGGCAAGTCAAATTTCTTGACTGTTTTCTAAACCATGTTTGCATTGGTAGTAATCTTTGGCAACTAGTCAACTATAACAATTTCACTAATTAATGTTCCATAAAAGCAATATTTCTATGTAACTCCAGAACTGATAACGAGAAGCATGCCCGACCGCAAAATACTGGTTTAAGAATGCTAATGATGGTCAAGATTTATTAATATACTTGTCTACATCTGTTAAAGGGAGCTTTCTGCATGCCTCAGAGGGAATCTCCTTGATTTGTTGAATTTGAGCTGAGGAGAAAACAGGCATGTAAGTTACTGCTATGTTGTACACCATCCTTATAATGTCTTAAGGGGGGCTGTGATTTTGCTGCCCCAAAATGAATTTGGTCTTTCCATATAACTTAATTAGTGACCAAAGCAAACACTTCTGATGTGATTTAGTTGGGGTAAAGCCAAGGCTTGTAGTATAAGTGTGCAACAGTCTTGACAAATTTATGAGAAGACTTGTTTTTATAGCGCTCTCACTGATGTAGGGACACCAGTTTAATTTGTGTATCTCCCAATTGCATGCAGAGTAAGGGTGTGACCCAGGGATATGCCGAAACTAATTACATTCCCAAATTCACTTGGCTTTCCCTTCTTCACTTTTTTCACTATAGCAGAAAATAAATAAATAAAAGTGCACACACCATCAGGATTACTTATAAGTAACTTCATTAGGTGATGTGGCAATGAGGATGTTACATTTTCAACATTTGAACACAAAAAAAGAACGCACTCTCTATAGCTTCTCACAAACGAGGATACAAAATTCCATAGCAATTTCTGAAATTTCCATGCAGGAAAGCATAGAAGGTAGCAGAAGCCTCCTCGGATCTATTGGGAAGATATAAAACAAGATTTCACAAGGAAACCTGGACATGTTAATCCAGGAAGAACAGATGTTCTCTCACTGGTAACAACTGCATGTGTTCCTGAGTTTCATTTACAAATAAGACTATTGAATTATTACAAGTGACTTGAAAATGCTGAGTAATGTGAGAGTGATCACAGCAGGAAGAATTTTATTTTTAAAGTATAATTCAGTTGTTGTTGAGGCACTCGGAACTTTCATTTGTAAAATGAATACTAGATATCTGTCTTAGAAACCTATGTCTTGAAAATATTTTACTTTGTCACTCTGAAAATTCAAAATTTGAAGGTCAGAGTTTCCAAGAAACATAAGGAATTGACCTTATATTTTTGTGGTTGATATTGCAATGCACTCCCCAGATCTCCCTTCAGAAATGAAAGATTTGCAGACCCAGCTCTCTGATGTCAGCTCCCCACAGAGATTGCCTCTGCTAATGGGAGGTGCCTCACCTAAGATCATGCCCCATTACTGAGATGGCCCACACTCAATGACAGAAACACACGAGAATATAAAGGTCTAGTCTCCTTGCCCCATTCAGAATAACTCTGATGGATAAGGCTTAAAACTCCTTACAGGGTCTGCTGAAGCCTCCTTTACAACTGCAGTGCAGCTCATCTTCTCCCTCTGACCCATCCAAAACACCTAAAGAACACAAAAAAACTAGAAGAAGTTCTACTAAAATGATGTCAGCTATTTCTTGGTGACAGGATTATAGGTGATTAAATCTGTTCTTTACCCTTTTTATTATTTCCTTATTTTTCTGTAATATGTATCTATTGTTTTATACAGAAAAAAAAAATGAAAGTCCTGAGGATAGATGAGTTGTTTCAGAGAGTGTATGAAGTGTGAAGATTAGTTTGCCAATAATGAACCTTAGGAAACATCAATATTTAAGAGGCAAATGAAAAAAAAAATGGCTCAGGAAAGAGGCACTAAGAACTCTAGAAAGATAATTAAAAGAATATGTTTTCATGGAATCTAAGAGTGCTGAGGCTTTCAAGAAAGACATTTCCATAGACAAGAGCAGTTCCAATGCAGTAGTTAAGGACAGACGATAAATTGCTATGCACTGAGGCATGATTAAGAGGTAAGGAAGCAGAAATAGCAAGTATAAACCATGTTCCCAAAAAGTTTCACTATAAAGTGAACGAGAGAAATAACGTGTGGAGCTAAAGTGAGAAAAAAAATTAAGAAACGATTTTAAAAGTTATTATTAGATTGATGTGAACTTTTTTGTAGATTAGTAGAGTCAGAAAAATAAAAATATATTAACAATACAAGGGGAGGAGAAAGATGGTAACTGATGCAGAAAGATCTGGAGAAATTAAGATGAGATTACATCAAGTTTAAGAGTAAAGATATTGATCTTGAATTAGAAGAGGGATACCATATCTTCTAAGACTAAATGATAGTTTGAAAAAAATAAATCCAAACGTAGAGGATGTGGTCAGTTGAGGAAGTCCATTTCTAGTTATCTCAACTATCATTTCAATTTTATGAAGAAAACTGTCTGGTGAGAGTGAGAGTACCAGGTCTTCAGTAGGACCTTGAGGAGAGTGGTAAAGTTTTAAATAGTTGCTGAATGGGGTGGCAGAAGAAACTGATAATTCAAAGAATATGAGCAGTGTCAGGTTCATGGCTGGTGTAATGGCCATGAATTATTCGGGGAAGCAATCTGAAAAGATGTGGAGCTGTGTGGGTCTTTTTTTAAATTTATCTATTTATTTGTTTACTTCTTTATTATTTTCACTGGATGTGATCAGGAGCCTGTGTAGGGCTGAGTGTGGATTCTGTGTGTGGACGGGGAGAGGAGGGTATATGTTGAAAGGACAGGGGAGCAAAGGAGGAGGATCTAGGAGAAAAGCAATATAAACTTCATTTTGAGTATGGTAAAAATAATGATTCTTATGGAATCTGATGGACCTGGAACATGGAGAAATCAAGGAGCTTACAATCTCTAAGAAGTCCAAGAGAGTTTTAATGAGAGTGAGGGCTTGAGAGAGATAGAGGAATTAGAGGCTGTGCTTATAGAATGAGACTAGAATTTCTGAGGTGTCACAGTCCTCCGTGATGATGAGCTCTAGAGTGTTGACACAAGTGTAGAAGAGAGATCAACATGAGATGACCAAGAGACTATGAGGCCAGGATGCTTAACAACAGAGTCATTCAGGATTGGAAGGCATGGGGTAAAGCTGAGGAAGACTTTAGGGTAAATAGAACATGTGGAATACCTATCCTGATCTCTAGGATGTGCTGTGCCAAAGAACTCCTTCCCTCTGTCACTAGGAAGGAGTGCACCTGTGCTACCAATGGGGAGACAGGTCTCAGGCTGAAGGAAGGATATTGGGGTGTGTAGTCATTTTGTGGGCTATATAAATATCTAGACCCTTGCTACTAAATTGGAAATTAAGTGGTCCAGGCAAAAAGGTTGGTTCTTCCCCATGATTCTACAGGAATTCTAGGAAGAAACCAGTACATTATGTAATAGAACCCTGTGTGAAACCGTCAGAAAGAGCAGATACCAAAGCTGAGGGGGAGCATTCCTAGACTACTTGAATACAGGTGACTTAGAAATATTTCTTTACATCAAATTTAAATTAGAGCTATATTCCCAAAAGAAATGCATACATATATTCACCAAAATACAGGTACTAAAATATACATAGTAGCACTGTTAGTACTGGTCAAAAACTGGAAACTGTCCAAATGTCTACCTAGAGTAGACTAAATATATAAATTATAGTATGAACATACAATAGAATACTATATCATAATGAGAATGAATATTCTACATTACAAACAAGCTAAGTGAATCTCATATATCTAATGTTGAATGAAAGAAGCTAGAAACAAAAGAACAAACATTTTATAACACCATTTGCATAAATTTCAAAAAAACAGGAAAAACTATTTGATGGTATTCAAGGTCAAAGTAATGGTTCTTTGATGGAGGTTGTGACAAAAAGGAAGCACAAAGAAGGTTTCTGAAGTCTAGTGATGCTCTATTTCTTAATCTAGGTACTAGATATACAGATATGAAAATTAATGTAAGCTATCCATTTAAGAATTGTAAACTTTTGTGAATAAATATTATACAATAAAAAGAAAATTCTGCTCTAAGCTATGACAGATTAGCTTGTAGCAGAGCTCCTATTCTCCATAATCAACTATAAAGTCTGGATGGAATTTTTCCAAATGAACATAAAGGTACAAAGTCATCAGAAAACTAACAAGGACTCTAAGGCTTGAAGAACCAAGATCTCCAAGAAAAGTAGAGCCAAGAGGCTGAAAAATCAAGATGAAGGCAGCAGCTAAGGTGCTGGGAAGCTCAGCAGAGCTGTGAACAATTTCAGCTGGGAAGAGAACAGTTGGAGCCCAAGGCTTCATAGAGTTAGGACTTGGGCGTTATTATTTCAGGAAAAATGGAAACACACTGAGGTGAACCTGACATGTGGTGCCACTTTACCCTCAGATGTCTTTCCATAGAGGCAAAAAAAAATACAAGCAAAAAGAATCAGCTAAGAGATAGAAAAATTTAGCAGAAATTAAGGCAGTCTTGAGTATATATAATACATCAATATATAAAGAGAGAGAGAGAAAGAAAGAGAGACAGAGAGAGAAGAGAGGGAGATCAAAGCCCATGAAAAGGAGATATTCTGGACAATACCCTAGCTTTTAATAGTGGTACTCCCTGGGAGTAAGGATCAACCAGAAATAGACCTGCCTTAACAAAGACTTAAAGCCAGCTCTAAACCAAGTCAATCCTAGACTGAATTAAGTTGATCCGCCCTTTCTCTATCCATCAGCCATAAACAAAATTAAATCATCTTAGGAGGAAGACAATATCAGCCAATGTGGTAAAGAATCTTTATAATTTTTATACACAATATTCACTATTTAATTAATTTACCAGGTATAGCATGCAACAGGACTTAATGACTGAAAAACAGGGAAAATGCCCTCAACATAAAAAGATCCAGACACTGGAATTCTGACATGGACTTAAAATATCTATAGTTCATATCTTCAAAGAAATATATGACAGAGTGGGGAATTTCAGCAAGAAAAGGATTTATAAGTAAAAGAATCAAATGGAGATTTTAGAACTTAAAAATACAGTAATTGAAATGAAGAACTTATACATGTGTTGAATATCAGTTTAGATGTAGCTGAAGAGTAAACTAGATGAAGATTAGTAGAAAATATCCAATTTGAAACATGTGAAGAAAGAGAGAGAGGAGAGAGAAAATACAGAAGAATGTAATAAACAAGTGGGACACGGTGAAAAGCTGTAGTAGGAGTCCTAGAAGGAAAGTAGAGATAAAATGGAAGAAGATCCAATATTTGAAGCTATAAGGGCTAAGATTTTTAAAAGTTGATTAAAAGAGATCAAGGCAAACAACACTAAGATATCACCTCACACCCCTTAGAATGGCTATAATCACCAAGACAAAAAACAACAAATATTGGAGAGGATGTGGAGAAACAGGAACCCTGGTACACAGCTGGTGGGAATGCAAACTGGTGCAGCCTCTATGGAAAACAGTATGAAGATTCCTCAAAGAATTAAAAATAGAGATGCCCTATGACCCAGCCATCCCACTACTGGGAATCTATCCAACGAACCTGAAATTGACAATCCAAAGAGGTTTATGCATCCCTATGTTCATTGCAGCATTATTCACCATAGCCAAGAAGTGGAAGCAACCTATGTGTCCCTCGACTGACGACTGGATTAAAAGAATGTGGTGTATATATACAATGGAATACTACTCAGCTATAAAAAAAGACAAAATCGTCCCATTTGCAACAACATGGATGGGCCTGGAGGTATTATGTTAAGTGAAGTAAGCCAGAAGGAGAAAGACAAACACTGTATGATCTCACTCATATGTGGAATATAAACCAACACATGGACAGAGAAAACTGTATTGTGGTTACCATGGGCAATGGGGGAGGGGGTGGGCACAAGGGGTGAAGGGAGTCATATATATGGTGATGGACAAACAAAAATGTACAACCCAAAATTTCACAATGTTAAAAACTATTAAAACATCAATTAAAAAAGAAAAGAAAAAGAGATCAAGGCATATAGCTAAGTAGTGCAAGAAACATCAAGAAAGATAAATAAAAAGAAAGTCATGACTAGGAAAATCAGAGCAAAACTGCTGAACCCAAAGACAAATAAGAAAGGAAAATTGACATAGCCAGATAAAGGAGGCACATATTCTTCAAGGAAAAATTGAAGGACTGGCGGTTGATTCAGTTTTCAATAAAAGTAACCGAAAACCTTATGATTACGAACAAAAGTGACAATTTTAAAGTGCTTAAAGAAGATAATAACTTACTTATAGTTCTTCACCCAGTGAAAATATTCCCAGAAAATAAGGTAACATGAAGTCATTTTCATATATATATAAATTTTTTAAATTACACTATTAGATTTCAAGACCTTTTAGAAAGCTATAGTTAAAACAATGGCATTGGCAAAGGATAAACAAATGGACCAACGGAATACAATACAGAGTATGGAAACAGATCCCATCCGTATAGTCAGATGATTTAGGACAAAAGTGATGACGCCAAGCATTGGGAAAGGATAGCCTTTAAATAAAAGGAGCTGGGTCAACAGGATACCAGTACAGAAAAAAATATTTCTTGATCTTACCTCACACCTTACACAAAGATTAATTCCCACTGGATAGTAAAATGGCAAAGCTCCTAGAGGGTAACATAAATGAATATTTTCAAGACTTGGGCTGGGCAAAAATTATTTGTATGTGGAAAAAAACACATTAATAATAGAAGAATGATAAATTGGATATGTTAAAAACAAAAATTTGTTATTCATTCAAAGACACCATTAAGAGAGTGAAAAAGTAATCCATAAAGTAGGCACAATATTTGTATTACCAATATCCCCTTATGTTATTAAAAAAACAAGAGCTTATATAAAGAAATCTTACTGGTCAACAGGAAATCCAATATAAAAAGGAAAAATACTTGAACAGGCATTTCACAAAATAGAATATCCAAATCTCACACACATACCGTGCATCACACATGTATATATATCTATTATTCATCAACAAGAAAATGCAAGTAAAATCATATTGAGTTCTACACTACATACCAACCAAAATAGCTAAAATTTAAAAAGAGTGTCCATGCTCAATGCCAAGAATTTGTGAGGATGGGGAGCACCTAGAACTCACATACACTGCTGGGTTGATGGGGGTATTAACTGGCACTGTCCCTTTGAAAAATTGTCTGGTGTTATTTACCAAAACTGAACATATCCATATCTTTTGTCTAGATTAGACTCCCGTAAAGGCAAACTTGAAGACAACAATTTTATTTGGTAGGAAATATCTGTAAAACATGGAGAAGTGAGACAGGGTAGGAAAGGAAGCCAGAAAAGAAGATGTGTATTATCAAGCAAATGTTAGTGTGGGCAGCTGGAACTCACTCTTGCTAGGGAACTCTGTGAGACGACGTAGAAGATGCATCCAGATGAGTCAGTCATTGTTTAAGGGCTACTACCAGAGGGGTTAATCCCCTGACTTCCAGGCTGCTGTGTGTGTGTGACTGTGTGCATATGTGTGTGTGTGTGTGTGTGTATGTTTACAGAGCAGGGTATTGAACAAGCTCTAATGACCAGAGAAAGACCTCATGCAAAGTATAGAAACAGTGAGAACCAAGTGCTTACAGGTGGAATACCAAGACCTTCTGCTCTACCCTGTAGCCAAGATAGTCTATTTTTAGGTATATATCTAACAAAAATGCAAATATATGTGCACTAAAGGACAGGTACACTTGGTATATTTAAAGCAGCAGTAGTTTAACAGCCTCAAACTCAGAAAAAACCAAATGTCCTTAGAAGTGGCATAGATAAATACACTGCATTATTTCATAATAGAATATAAGCACTGAGAATGAATCAATTACTTACTGTCTTATGTGACAACATGGATGAAACTCGCAAGTGTCACGTGGAGGGGGAAATCTCTGACAGAGAAGAATACATATTGTCTGGCTCTATCTACATAAAGTCAAAATCAGGTAAAACCCATCTGTGGTGTTAGAGGTCAGGATAGCAGTAGTTACTTCAAGAAAGGTGGTCTGTGTAAGGAATGGCCACAGATATCAGGCAACATTCCACAGTGTGTGGAATGTTCTATTTCTTCATGAGACTGGTGGTTATACGGATGTCTACTCTTTGTGAAAATTCATTGAGTCACACACTTACTATTTGTAGCCTTTATACATGTATGTTATCCTGCAATAAAAAAGTTTATTTTAACAAATATAAATCACAAACCATTTAAGAACTAACAGCAATATTGATTTCATATTCCGTCAGGAGAAATTCTGACTTTTGTTGAAAGTTAATGTTGCACACTTTAATTACATTTTTGAGCAATTCTGTTGTAGGGTCCCAGAGGATTCAGTGCCTCTGTCTGTGATGAGATGAGAATACTCTGAAGAAATGACTAGGACATGCCAAATGTTAAATCTTCATTATCATATGTTCTCTTTTACAAGTTCCTAGCTTCAACTCTATTTTTATATTTCCTTTAACAGTTCCATAGTTCTGAGCAATTGGCTGGTTTTTGTGAAATCCATTTCATTATGAAACCAAAAGAAAATATCTTTGTTTCTTCTGATGGGTTCAGTTCTTAGGAATCCTTTGTGCAACTAATACTCTCCACATACTCTTTTTAAACGTATTAAACCTTTCTCCAGATACTGATCTCTAGGCAGCTGTGGCTGCACTTGTATATGTTTTTACAGGAATATAATATATGTTTTGTCCACTATCTTGTGAAAAGATATGCCTTTCATTATCCTCCTGAGAGCAACCCTAGACAGGATAAGCAGAGTTATCTGGGCTCAAATATAAATGGAGACAGAGCTTAAATATTTTTAGAAATGTAGTCATAGCCAATAGGAGCTGCTTTAGAAATGCAAATGAGAATCACATTGCCAGAAGGCAGATGTTGTAAGAAAAAAAGTATGGGTATGTAAGATGTTACCCTGCCAGAGGTTACGTTTGTGATTTTTCTATTTTCTGAGAGAGGGGTAATAGAAAATCTCTTTAGAACTAGTAAAAGTATGCTTTCATCACACTCTCCAACTCCTCAAGTTTATAGAGAGGTTCAAAATAGTTACACATATAACCATCAATCATCCTATGGTCAAGTATAGATTTCCATTTTTTTCCAAAACAGAATACAATAAGAATTAGCGGGAGGTATAAAAAGCAAGCAAGCAAAGTAAGATAAAGCCACAGATGAGAGAAAATAGGTTGGAATCAACAGTCTGCGTGTGTAGCAATAGAAGAACAAGGGGTACTGATCCATAAGAATTCTCGGTCTTTAGCTGAAAAAAAAAAATTAAGCACTGAAAAGAATGGATAGTCAGCAAGGAAATCTATATGAAACTGCTTAATATTTAATCCTGCACAAAGCTACCTGAAGGGCATGAATGTCTGTGAAATTACTGTAGCTTTATGGTTGGTATTCCAATATAAGCTTATGATTGACATTGTTAAACATAGAATCATCTGTTTGTTATAAACCCTGAGAATTTAGATAAAAGAGAGAAAATTACTTCTATTGGAAAGACCTGGAGTGAATGGGGGGGAGGTGGGGAGAAGTGACTTTTAATGGAGATTGATTGGATTTTCCCATCTATGTTTTCATCTATTTTGAGATATTCAAATATGCAACAATATCTCTTCTTCCATTCTGACTCAACTTCACTTTAAATTTCTGTTTCAAAGGAAAAGGAAAAAGTGAAATGGAATCTTTGCAAAAGAGATGAGATGTGAACATTTCCAAAAAATGCATAAAATTAAAAGTAATTTGGGACAGTGCCCCAATGAAAGGTATTTTTCAGTTTCTCCACTAGGCAGTGCTGGGTGATACCGTCTCAGGTGATGAAGATAAGAAATTGACCAAGATAGCCTTAAAGGTTGGTCCCCTCAGCTTGAGGAAACTTTAGACAGGTTTCTTCCTGACTATAGGCCTCTGACCTACCTTTTCTTAAAGGATTTACTTTAGAAAACTTGGAATGATGAATTCTTTCTTTTCTCCTTTGAGATGCAAATCTTCTACTGACTAGGAATGTCTTTCTCAAGGGTCTGGGAGCCATCCCTTTGAAATGTAATTATCAGCCTTATTTTCCAGTCTCTATGAGAAGGTTGGATCCTAACTTTGATAAGCTCCAACTAGCAAACAGCTGGTCTAATCACATAGACCAATCTCCCCCTAATCCTCTAGTACTTTTCCACTAGCTCACCTCAATGCTTAAAAATTGGAGTCCAATCTCCTTCCCCTATTGCAATAGTCCTGAATAAAGTCTTCCTTGACTTTTTAATGGGTCAGGTGCAATTTTTCTTTTACAAAACCTTAGAAAATATTGCTGTTAGAATGAATGCCTTTGAAGAAGGCAAAGATTCTACAAATTATACAATTGCAGTGTATGTTGATATTGGAGAGCAATTCCCCCCCTGCCCCCTTAGGACAATGTAGGACAATGGCACTGTGCAATATTTGGCAACTCCTGTAGTTTCAAGGTAGGCATTCCCTAAAGGATTGGCCAGGGATCTGGCTAGAATTTATACTTCCGACCTCAAAAAAATGAACTAAAAGAAGGGGGAAATATATATAACTGGGGCACGTGGAGAACGAATTCTGCAAAGGCCTCTTGATTCTATAAATGGAATCAGTTTCAAAAGTTGATTCCCTCCAGAAATTCAAGCTTCTTCCCTGCTATTGGCATCAATATTAACGGCCTGTCTTCTGATCACGTCTTTCAGGTATGTGGAAGGAAGCTGGTCTCCAATCTCACCTTGGCTTCCCACATAACTCAGGGTTCAATCTTAATCTTCCTCTCCCTTACGTTAAGAAGTCTCAAAAACATTTCTCCTCCTATTAAATTGTAAGGCCAATGAGCACAAAGATGGTGGTGTCTTGTTCACACTACCCTGCAAATGATACATACTTAATGACCGTTTGTTGAATAAATGAATGAATTCCAAAGATGAATATTCTCAAATTTGTTTTATGACTTTGTCATTGGCTAACACAAATGTCCATTTTCTAAATTTTTTGTTATTTAAGGTATTTCACTTCAGAAATATACTTCTTGGGTTTTAAATGAGCTGTTATTGAGTATTCAAACAGGAGGTTACTTGTTTGATTTATCTTTTCAGTAGAGGGTGGGAATCTGTTCCAAATGATCTATTTTCTCCTCCTTTCTAGTTCATTGTAGTTAAAGGCCAAGTCAAGAAAAAGCAGTCTTTTAAGACTGATGATACAACTTTACCTGTAGAAGAGGGAGAGTTAACAGAACATATGGGGACTAAACTCACGATGACTAATAAAACATTTACAATATGGTATTTACTACTCTAGCTTTTTCTCCTTTATCATTGAGATGTTATTATTATGTACAAATTTAATATTATATGTATAATAATATTATTATGTGTACCACACAGAATGCCCCACAATGTCAAGCTATGCTATATTGCATTGTTGTACCAGTTGGATTGTGTTGACTAAGAATATTGGAAAACTCCACTACAGTGATTAAAAAATAACACGTATTTTTCATTCATAACAAGAAGTGTAGAGGTAGGTAATCTAGTATTACTTCAGTGGATCAGTATTATTGTCATTGACTAAAGTTCTATCTGTCTTCTCTGCCTTTCTTGGCATGCTTACTTTTGTCCTCTTTCTTACCTCTTCCTGGTGACCATACAGCTGCTTCCCTTGGCAATGTAGACAGGAAGAAAGAGAAAGGGAAAAAGAGAGAGGGCCAAGCCAGTCATATCTATCCATTTCAATAAGTAAGAAAAACCTATCCTAGATGCCCCACCCATAGTCTCCCATTTACCTTCATTGGCCACTCTTACACCAGTAACAGGCCAAGTGTTAGCAAAGTAACATAGCTGAATTAGTGCATCATGGTTTATTTTCTGGGCCTATAATAGAGTCCTAGCACCCAAAGATCAAGGGATCCCTTTAACCATTTGAATAAATCTGGATTTTGTTAAAAGAAAAATGAGAGTGGGAATGTTTGGATCTTCTTTTAGCAGTAGATACTGCCTACTACAACTTTTCTTTTAAAAATCAGTATCTATGGGGAACTTATTATGTGAAGGTATTATAAACTTTATGTGAATTAACATTTTTAATGCTCACCTCAACCCTATAAAATAGGTACTCATATTACCTTTATTTTACAGATAAAGAAACCAAGTGGTAAAAGTTTCAGTGATTTGTCCAACGTCTTATAGCTAGAAAGGAGCAGAACGTGAACCTGAACTCTTTAGCTTAGTGCATGCCATTTTTCCATGTGGATTAGTAATTCTAAATGCTGTTTGTGGCTTATAAAACAGACATAGGGGAGCAAAATTTGCCACCCGAAAATGTATCTCTTTGGCATGAGAATTATTTTAGGCTGATTATTTTTAAATTCTAAAAGAATATAGATAGAGGTCCTATTCCAGGAAGAGAGCTATCACCAGAGATAACTGCAAAGAAAATGAGCTAGATGTGGTAAACGGAGGGAAGTATAGCAAGGCCTGTTTGTTCACATTCCTCCCTTTGTCTCTGCGTAGCAGGGCAGTATTTGTTTACCACACCTTTGCTTATCCCTGTGAATCGTCTTCCTCCCCTTTGAAGTCCCAGACTCCTACCCTCTTCTACCCTCTTCTCCTCAAGGAGAAGTAGCATATAAGCCTCAATTGCCTGACTGCCAGGCAGGAGCACTGCCAGGAGGTCCCATATCTATGAGACTTTTGAACATATGAAATTAATTTTTTTTTCTCCTGTTACTCTGTCTTGTGTCAACTTAACTATTAGACCAGCCAAAAGAACCTAGAAGAGTAGAGGAAAATTTTTCCTCCCTAACACAGGTATAATACTTAGGCTGACTTTTCTATTACACAATTTTAGGAAGAGAGCTATTTATAGAAGAGAACCCAGTATCCTGCCAAATTGATTTTGATTTCTGAAGCATCTAATGGGGATTTTAAAAGTAGTTACATATGAAGTGTTCCTTCTTGTTAGTTTCAAGCGTTGAACAATCCCAGGTCCAATATATACCTCTTGATTTAAACTGAATTCTACAAATCCTTGTGGACTGCCCACTACAAGACAGAAACCACAAAATTGGAGCTTGATAATAAAAATGCTGTGGTCAGGGAGACAGGCTCATAAACAAATAATTACACTTATGACATGATAAATGTTATCATAAAGAAATGTACAATTACACTAAGGTTGACAAATTAGCCTAAGGCTAAATGTCGGAGTCTGGGAACACTATGAGGGGAGGTGATAATTCAATTGAGCTTTGAAAGAACAAATGTATGAAACCCATTGGAATCATTAAGGTGATCCAGTTTTGTAGAAGCAGAACCTTGAGAAATTCGAAGCTGTAATAGGTTTAGATACCTTTAAAAGCATAGGTGTATTAAGTTCACAGTCAAAGAAAATTGATGTAAATGGCAAGATCTACAATGAATCTTTTCTTTTTTTTTTTTGGTAAGGAAGATCAGCCCTGAGCTAATATCTGCCAATCCTCCTCTTTTTGCTGAAGGAGACTGATCCTGGGCTAACATCCATGCCCATCTTCCTCCACTTTATATGGGACGCCGCCACAGCATGGCTTGACAAGCGGTGCGTTGGTGGCGCCCGGGATCTGAACCGGCGAACCCCGGGCTGCCACAACGGAGCACGCGCACGCTTAACCGCATGCGCCACCGGGCCAGCCCCTACAATGAATCTTTTGATTTGCAGGAGAATTACCCAAACACAGATCACTATCAGCATCAGAAAATCAGTGCTAAAAACTACTCCTCTGGAAGTTTAAAATTCTAAGCTTCGAATACAAAATGTGTAGCTTGATAATCAAATTTCACTTAGCTTGTGAAAGGAGTTTGAGAACAAATGCATTATAAGCTCATACAAATGTAATTGACTTTAGAAATACATTGAATTTTGTAAGCACCAATACCTTTATATGATCATCAAAACCTAATGCAATGGATAGATCGCTAGAAAGTGATAAAGCAAATATAATAAATTGTCAATTGTAGAATCTACATGTTGGGTACCTGGATGTTCATTATATAATTCTTTCAAATTTTCTTTATGTTTGAAAAAATTCATAATAAAATGTTGGTAAATAAAAGCAATGCAATATGTCTCCTCAGGAAGGCTGTGAACCAAGTGGAGGCTGGCAGGAGAGTAGGTCCTTATTGTCGTTATTATTGACCTGCTGAATCATATCTTCTCTATACTTTCTCTTTCCAGTTATACGTACAAACTAATCCTTCTGTAATTTATTCCAGTGTACATTCTATTGAATGCCTATTGTTACAGATTTCATGTGTGAAGTAAACACAAAATTCATAGTAAGCAGACAAAATAAAGATATTCAGATTTTACAGAGATATATATTTATTATATACGTATATTATAAATATATATGTATTCTAATGCATTCAAAAAGGTAAGTCCTCAACTTGTATTTAGAAATATTCATACAGAAAACAGGTAATTCCAAGTGGACATGAGAAACCGATCTTGTTGTTTATCAATCAGCCCTTTTTAAGCTTAAAGCATTGTATGTAGAACTAATTTTTTGAAAAATTTCCAGAAGGGTCATTCTGATGGCTGCTACTAACGTTGAGAACAAAACAGGTAACATCCATTTATTTCAGAGGTCTACCTGAACTTTTTCGTGGTCACGCACAGCCACACGTTCATACACACATTTATATGCACACACACACACGTACATACACACACACTTGTGTATATTTTTTATATGTATATAAAACAACAAACATATATATGTAAAACAGCAGACGTTTATTTTCTCACAGTTCTGGAGGCTGGAAGTTCAAGATCAGGTGCCAGCAGGGGGGGTTTCTAGTGAAACCTCTCTCCTAGGTTTGCAGATGGCTGCCTCCCCTTGTCTTTTCACATAGAAAGAGAAAAAGCGCTTTGGTGTCTCTTTCTCTGAGGACATCAGTCCTGAGGGAATAGGACCCCACTCTTAGGACTTTATTTAGCCTTAACTATCTCCTTAAATGCCCCATCTCCAAATACAGTCACGTTGGGGCTTAGGGCTTCAACATATAAAATTTGGGGAACACAATCCAGTATTACACACACGTATACATATATATACACACGCACATACATCATACATTTATATATACACATACAAATTCATAATATTATAAATACACATATTGTACATATACATAGTCACACATTGTAAACGTGTGCACGTATACATATATAATAATGAAACTGAGGCTGTCCAACTGTGGGCACATCATGAGAAGGCAGGATTCTTTGGAAAAGACAGTAATGCTGGGAAAAGTAGAAGGCAGCAGGAAAACAGGAAGCCCAAATATGAGATGGATTGCTTCCTTAAAGGAAGCCATAGGCATGAGTCTGCAGGAGCTGAGTAGGGCTATTGAGGGCAGGACGGTATGGACCTCACTCATTCATAGGGTCGTCAGGAGTCAGAGCCAACTTGATGGCATGTAACAACGTATATATATATATGCACGCACACACACACACACACACATTTATATTTATATCCTTAACCTTAAATGTGTAACCTTTGCAGTTACACAGGTAAATGTGTGACCTTTGCAGTGAAACATTGCAAAAGGTGAGTGAACCTAATGAATGATTATTCCTCCATGTGTTCCCTTCACTCTCCCACTCCCTGTGCTCCAAGTAGACACCGGGAAAATAGCTGAAAAACACTTAATAGTCGATAATGGCATCATGAATACACTTGCCAGATTTTCCAAGAAACAATACAGGTTACCAGTTAAATTTTAATTTTAGATAAACAAATATTGCATGGAATATCCTTATATTAAGACTATTTGTCATTCATCTAAAAGTCAGATTTCGTTAGGGGTCCTGTGTATTAGCTGGATAAAAGATTTTTTGTTGTTCTTGTTGGAAGACCTGTGGCATTACCTTTGCACTCAGAAATAAGCTCAGTTTTTGGTCCTGCTCAGCCGTTCTAGGTCTTACATCCTGGCCAATTCTGAGTGAGACTGCTGCTGAGTAGATTGCATTACATTCCTTCTTCGTGTTTAGTTTAATCAACGTCAAATGATGTCTTTAGTGTGACAGAACATGAACACTATGTAAGATAAGACATAGGTTCTCCTTTTACTAAGTATAACTTTCTGGAAACATCTTGACAGCAACACATGTTTAGTGCAGAGACTTCTGTGTGAGCCATACTTGTGTGTTGTGAAGGCAGTTGATGTCTCTGCATTGTTGATTTTTGGTCAAGATTGTGATATAGTTAAATCGTATCCCCATAGAAGAGATACGTTGAGGTCCCAATCTCTGGTACCTTGGAATGTGGCCTTGTTTGGAAATCGGGCCTTTGCAGGTGTGATTAGTTAAGTTGAGATGAAGTCATACTAGACTAGGGTAGTCCCCTACTCCAGTGTGACTGGGGTCCTTGTAAAAAATGGCCATGTGAAAACAGAAATACACAGGGAGAACGCCATGTGACAACCAGGGCAAAGATGGGAGTTATACAGCTGCAAGCCAAGGAACACCAAAGATTGCTAGCAATCCACCAGAAGCTAGAAATAGGCAACAAAGCATTTCTTCAGGTGTCAGAGGGAGCTTGGCTGTGCCAACACCTTGATTCTGGACTTCTAGCCTCCAGAACCATAAGACAATAAGTTTATGTTTTAAACCACCCAGGTTGTGGCACTTTGTTACAGCAGGCCTAGGAAAATAATGCAGATTGTTACAGTCACTTATTATCATTGTCAGAAGAACAATAGTATACAAGGTTTAAGGCATATCTTGAGGCCTTACTTGCAAGTGTTGGGAGAGAATCGCCACTTGGGTGGAAAAGTCTAATCCTATAGGAAACAGGACACCTTAACTCCTGACAGCTCCGAGTTTCTTAAAAAAAAAGGTTCAGGGGGGAAAAAATTCATTTTCTTGATTGTACTCCTTATGTCATTTTATTGCAACAATTCCAATGAGAAGTGTGAAAAGCTTTTTATTGTCGTGTCAGATTTACATGGTAAAATTTAATGTACTTCTTGTCTTTTTTTTAAACACTGGAAATATCAATAAAATGTCAAATTATATCTGACTTCAAACCCAAGTGGTTATAAAAACGCAATACAAATTTATGATCATTTAGTCTTCCCCTTTTCCCACAATAAAACCCCGTTTTATTCTTTATGGGAAGCTAGACTTATTTTGCTCAAAGCTGGTAATTTATTAGGGCTTATATCAGATCTGAAGTGTGTTTCTCTTAGAAATCAATGGTAGACCTGGAACTAAGACCAAACTTTTTAATTATGGCTTTGAAGTAGTGTAATTGTGGTTTTTAATGCCTTGTACATCTGCTTGAAGGATTATATGAGTTTGTTCAAAGGTATGGAAGCAATAAAATTAACTTTTTGGACAGTGGGCTAGCAAAGGCCTACTGGTGATGCTAATTGTCATGTACACCGTAATATCTCTTAATGCGTTTTGTGATCTATCTTCCACAAGGACATCTTGCCCAGGGTATCAGCAGGAACTGCATCAAAGGAACTTTTGTCAGCCTTCTGTTAAATATCTTCTTTTCTCTCTCCCTTCCCTTTCTCAGGTTTCTGGTATTGAAGCAATGTATTCTCTCTTGGATGAAAGATTCAGTGGCATGCAGCTGATGTTGTTCAATGCATTTATGAGGATTTGAGCCCCAGCCCGTTTTACAGACTTGGGGTTTTAGGCAAAGTGCATCTCAGTGATCCAGACTGCAGTCATTGCTTTCAAGTCAGCACAATTAACTGGGCTGTAGCCACTACCGAAAATGAAGAGTAGAGCCAAAGACTTCTCCAGGAGAAGAAGGAGAACGCCAGAGAGCAAATAAGGAGAGACCCCAGGGAAGCTTCTTTTCTGGCAAATTTTTCTTGGATTCTCAGTGAAAGCATTTCTATACTATTTCAGGATACTCAGATGTCTGGATCATAAATTACCCAGACACAGTAAAAATTTAAAATGAAATCTGAGTTTTTCTCTTTTCTATGCTTTCTCCTCCTGCACACATTTCTGTTTATTTCTTTGGTTTATTTCAATTTTATAATTGTATGGCATCATTTATGTCCCTCTAATGCCATTTAACTTTCTCTAGAAAAGGAACTCTTTCTTATATCAGGAATTCACAAAATTAAGATGAACTTTGTATATAACTTAGGTCGGTCTGTATAAAAAGTAAATGTTGGAGCCAGCCCAGTAGCGTAGTGGTTAAGTTCATGCATTCCGCTTCGGTGACCCAAAGTTTGTGGGTTTGGATCCTGGGTCCAGATCTACACGCCACTCATCAAACCATGCTGTGGCAGCGGCCCATATACAAAATAGAGGAGGACTGGCAGAGATGTTAGCTCAGGGACAATCTTCCTCACCAAAAAAAAGAAAAAAGTAAATGTTGAACTTAACGAAAGAAGTTTGTAAAGTTATTATTCCAGTTGTGGTGTTTGATCGGAATCAGCTATTTGACATTCAGCAAACTTCTGTTTCTGTAGCTTTTTTTCTCTTGCACTTCTCCTCAATGACGGCTCTGTATCTTCTCCACTTCCCCTCCACCATCTCTCCTAGTCAATGGCTTGATTTCACATTTCATGAAGAAAAGAGAAACCATCAATTGAGATCTTTTTTCCCCTTTATGCTTAGAAATTATATCCTAGTAGGCAGTGGATCATTTTTCAGATGAGGGAGGCCTTGCCCTGTGATTATCTCCTTTCTCATATTTTTAACCTCTTTCTTTTAATGACTCATCAGCATTTATATTTTTGTATCTGGCACATAAAAATTTTTTGTGGTAGGCAGAATAATGGCCCCCCCCCCGATAATTAGCCACATCCTAATCCCTGAAACTTGTGAACATATTAGGTTACATGGCAATCAGGTTACATGGCAGATGGAATTAAAGTTACTAATTAACTCACCTTGAAATAGGGAGATTATTCTGGATTACCCAGGTGAGCCCAATGTAATCACAAGCATTCCTGAAAGTGCACAAGGAAAGCAGAAGAAGTAGTCAGAGTGATACATTGTGAGAAAAACTCAACTTACGTTTGCTGACTGAGATGAAGGAAGGAAACCATGAGCCAAGGAGCATGAGTGGCCTCTAGAAGCTGGAAAGACAAGGAACAGATGCTACCCAGCAGAGCCTACAGAAATGAATGCAGCCCTGCAGACACCTTGATTTTAGCCTGGTGAAACTCGTGTCAGACGTCTGACCAGCGGAACTGTAACATAATAACTCTGTGTTGTTTGAGCTTATGGTAGTCTGTTAAAGTTTGTGGTAATTTTTCATGGCGGCAAACAGAAAACTAATCCACCCTCAAGCCAATAAAGCAAACTGAAATAAACCAAACACAAATATTCCTAAAAGAGACCTCCCCAGACACCATACATTGCTCGCTCTCCCTCTTTCTCTCTCTCTCAGTTTCTTCCTCAATCATCTCTCCCTCAGTCTCAATCTCTCTCGCTCCCTCTCCTTTTATAGCCAAACTAAAATAGTTGTATAAACATACTTTTCCTCTTTCCTTCTCTCTCATGCCCTTCTTCTATCCAATCTAAATCTGGCTTCTATGCTCACTACTGTATCAGATCTGCCAGTGCTAAAATCACCAATGACTGTCAAGTTGCCAAATTCGGGAGACTTTCATTCCTTGTCAGCATTTAGTGCATGGATGGAAAGGCAACCCAGAAATTAGTAATAGCAAGAAGGAGCAATCACTGTTCCAAGATCCTGGTGCATATAACTCATTGCCTGCCTTCGGTCTTCCTTGGATATCACAAAGCATTTAAAATGAAACAGTCCAAAGCAAAGCTCACACCTTTCCTCCCAATCTTCATCCAGGGGTCTCTCTTTTGGTAAATGGAAGCACCATTCACCTTGTTGCTTAGACTCGAATGCTGGGCGTCATCCACACCCTCTTCCCAAATCATAAATTATATTTACATTTAGGATACAAGGGAAAAAAATTCTTAACGGGACCTGAAAGCATTGTATGATCTGGTCTCACTCCCCATTTGCCTCTCCAACTACCATTCATCCTCCACGGCGCAACGTAACTGTGACTTGCTCCAATGGATCTTCCCTTGCCTGTCCTCTCCTCCTTTTTCATCCCCATCTTCTCTGTGGCCTCACTCATCCTGACCCAGGAGACAATCATGTATTTATCTGATTGGTGGAGCTGAGAAAAGAAACTGGGCATGTGTGACTCAATCATCCTTTTCTCCTGTCTTTTCAGGATTTACCTCTCTGCAGGAGCCACACATCTGCTCTGCTCTCTCCACGGAAATGCTGAGCTGAATAGTGTCTAGGCCTGCAGTTTTAGAATTTTTTATTATTAAACACAATTTTTAAAATTCTTTTTCCTGACTTGTATGTGTCTCAAATGAATTTACTCTCAGGCACAGAAGGGAGATGTTTTTATTTAGCATACTCCCTAATGCACAACTCCCTAGCCTAGTTACTCCCCTCTCTCTCAAAGCTCTCCATAGGACCCCACCCCATAGCATTTGTCACAATGGTGCTTATATCATATTTGTGTCTCATCTATGAGGGATCTGTTTGCCCTGCAAAACACCGCATTCTGTGAAGGAGAAGCTGTGTCTTTTTCACCACTGTATTTCTAGTGCCTAGTGTGAAGCCTGGCACAGAATGAGCAGTCAGAAAATGATTGTTGATAGAATCCATGGAATACAGTTTTTTTCCAGGAATGGCCAGAGAGAGGCATTGGAGGGCAGCCGCTTCAGGCAGGCAGTGCCCCAAGAGGAACCCTTGATGCTCCGAGGCACAGAATAAAATTATTTCTTGGCTTTTCAGAAAATAAAGAATATAAAGGCACTATTTTCTGAAAAATTATGTTGATTTTATTTATAATGTGGCATCAGACTGCCTCAGTGTATGAGAGAGGGAGAAAAAGGCCAACAAAATCTAAGTATGAGGTGCCTCAGATAGAAGCTGTGGTCTTTGGATTTTAGTCTGGGATTGCTCTTACTGTATACTTCAGAATTTGATTTACCGATTATGGTGTGTAAGATGAATATATTCAATCAATGAACACTTTTAAGTACCTCTGATGTGTCATAAGTGTTGTGGGTACTCTTGGGGTTATAAGTCACAGTCCAAATTTCAGAGTTCTCACAGAGTTTATGGTCTCAGCAAACAGCTAGTAGCAGGCAGTATGCTTTAAATGCTCTGAGCTTTGTTGTTGTAAATGTTTATTTCTTTTATAAATTACTCCAGATAGGCTTTCCTCGAGTTGCCTAGCATCTATTCCTAAGGTTCTGTGTGTCTTTTGCCACCAAAATCACTAGGGGCAGCATACAAGAAAAATGAGCTCCTCCTCTGGGGACTCTAGCAATTCTATAAGAACTTGCTGATCCTCAAAGGGGGATTCTTCTTAGGAAAATATCTCCTGCACCAGGATTATAATACAATGAAACTGGACTCAAGTCACAGTTCTGTTTCTCAATCGCTGTTTGACCTTGGTAAAACGCTCAAATTTTTCAGAGTATCTGTTTTAGCAACTTCGAAGTGGAGGAAATAAAATATATATATAATTTTAAAAATCAGAGTATTTTTTTTGACTTTTTGAAAAATTTTATAACTGTCTTAGATTTATAGAAAAATTGCAAAGATAGTACAGAGTTCCTACATACCGTCACAGACAGTTTTCCTATTATTAACATTTTATATTACTGTGGTACATTTGTCACAATTAACAAACCAATATTGATACACTATCATACATTACTGCACACCATATATACATATATATACATTATTATACCTTATTGTTAGCTAAAGTCCATACTTCATTTGTATTTTCTTAGTTTATACCTAATACCCTTTTTCAGTTCCAGTTTCCCATCTAAGATACAGCATTACATTCAGTTATGAAGTCCTCTTATCTCCTTTTGGCTGTGACATTTTCAGAGGTTTTCCATTTATTTTGTTTTTTTGTTTGTCTGTTTGTTTTTGAGGATTGTGGAAGACTCTGTTAATTGTCTTCCCAGTATCTGTTTTCTCCTTCCTTTCAAAAGAAATGTGGTGACAGTGTACTCAGCTAAAACACTTGTTTACCCAGACTCCCTTGCAGCTAAGAGTAGCCACATGATCTCCTCCTGGGCGCCGAGATGTAAGTCAAAGATTCGGAGTGGTGCTTCTTAGAAAACTTTTAAAAGAGTCAAACTTGGCCAGCCTGTGCATTTCCCTTTTCCATTACCCCACTCTTCTTGCCCAGGGTGTGAAAATAATGATCATAAACGTGGCAAATATCTTTAAAAATATATTATGTTTTTTATTTAAAACATAAAAACAGATTTTACACTGCTATGTATTGATATATGTATTTATATTACTTATGTTTTTAATAACAGCTTTATTTAGATATGATTCACACACCATACAACTTACCTTTTTAAAGTATACGATTCAATGGTTTTTGTAGGTTCACAGAATTGTGCAACCATCACAACAATCAATTTTAGAACATTTTTTATTACTTGTCATAAGAACCCATTAGCAATTACTCCTCAATCCCTGCAACTTCCCCCTCCACCCCCCTTAAGCAACCACTGATTACTTTCTGTCTCTATAGAGTTGCCTATTCTGGACATTTCGTATAAATATGTCGATGCAAAATAACCAATAACTATTCTATAAATAAGAGAAATAAGGTGAGTTTACTTGAGCTGGAGTGAGGATTATAACCGGGAAGGCCTTAGAAAGTGTTCCAGAGAAGCATGGTTTTCAGTACAGTCTTATATCTTTTTAGAACAAAGAACATGTGTTAAACACACCCAGGATACATTTTCATCAAAATTTGAAAGAGGTATCCAGTAGTAAATTAGCAGGTCAACGTGACCATGATGTCAGGAAAGGGACTAATCCTGGCGTTACCAATAGGGCATTACCAATAGGGCATAGGAGGGGAAGTATGCATTCTTATCTTAAGAGAGCGTATTCTTTAATGGTTAAGCAGATGTACAATGTATGTTCGATAGGCCATAATTCAGGCTTTTTAGTTCAAGCTGAATCAGTTTTGAACCTGAATAGTTACCCCATATGCCTCAATATGTGATACTTTCTTGTCAAATGGAATCATACAATATGTGCCCTTTGTGTCTAGGTTCTCTCACTTAGCATAATGTTTTTAAGGTTCATCTATGTTGTAGCAGGTATCAGTACTTCATTCCTTTTTATGACTGAATAATATTCCCTTGTATAGTTATAATACATTTTATTTATCCATTCATCAGTTATTGACATTTGGTTTGTTTTCACTTTTTGGCTATTATAAATAATGCTTATATAAACATTTGTATACACGTTCTGTGTGGACGTATGTTTTTCCTTCTCTTAGGTGGATACGGAGGGCTGAAATTATCAAATATCTTGAGAGCATGAGGATGACAGCCTCACAATAAGAATGGCTGGGCCAGAAACACAGGAGATGGGGTCCTAAAGACATCTTAGAGGCCCTGCAGCTGCAGGCCCTGGACTTTCTGCCTTTGGATTTCTTATTATAGGAGAAAAAATTGTCTAAAGGGCATCAGCAATGGCTTCTGTTATGTGCTACTGAAGAGGATTCTCACGGATACCAAGATTAAATAGGATGTTGTCCAGCACAAGGCACTGTGCCAGAGGCAGAATAAGTTGCAACCCCACCCCAAGGAAGTTTGCTCTGATTCCTCCAGCGCTTCCTTCTTGGAACTTCATCAGCACTGAGTACCAGGCGTATTCTTTGCTCTTTTGCACTTACTTTTGTATTCTTGACATACCTGTGAACTCCTTGAGGGCAAAATACCATTTACAAACCTATTTTGTTGTGCCTCTGGAGCACCTGGCTAAGTGCTGGGCCATAGTATGCCCTCAGGTAATACTTGGGCTTGATTCTACTAGAAGTAGAAAATCTGATATTTTCTTAGTGAAGATCCCATTCTCTGAAAGTGACATTCGCCAAAACTTGGAGAAGGACAAGTGCCCTACAGGGCCAATAGCAATTTCAAAACTTTGGCCTCCTTTCTGCTGAAAACCAAGCCCAATTGTCACAAATGATCGTAACGGTTAGTGATCTATGCCTGATTGGTACTACTGACTCAATCAACCATCCTGTTGCTTTTTTAAGATGAACAACAGCAAGACAACAGCTAATATTTCTTGAGCACTTAATATATGTAGGAATCATGCAATGAAGAAAAAGATAGTGCAATACATTTGGAAGATAAAAAAGAAATAGGCTTTTTGGGGGAGGTGATGGAGCTTATCTGTATTTTGATTACGGTGGTGGTTACACAACTGTATGCATTTGTTAAAACTCATAATTTTACTAAAAAGAGTGAATTTTACTCTATGCAATACTTCAATAAACCTGACCTTACCCTCCACCTTCAAGAAAAGGAAAAAGAAATAGAAATGCTCAGTCTGTCCTCATAAACGGCTTATAAATTATAGACAAAATAAACAATAAATAAGAAACTCTTAGAGCAGTTTTTTCTTTCAGATAACAATCAAATTCAACTAGAACACATGGAAATTAATTAAATAGGCCATGAATATCACATTAAAAAACAAAATGTTGGAAAAGAAAATATTGGAATTTAATACACGCCATAAGAGTAATTATTGTTTCATAAAATTTATTTCAATTATACGTATGTAAGTTGACAGATATAGGATATGTTGTTTGAGGGTGTGTGCATGAACTGGGATGTGAATGTAGAGAGACCAACTATTCCTGGTTGCCCAGGACTGTCCTGCTTATAGCACTGAAAGTCTCACTTCTCGGATTACTCCATATTCCCAGTCAAATCAAGATAATTAGTCACTATACTTTTTACCGAGAGTTGCGGTTTTAAAAAAAAAGTGTGAAAACCACTAATCAAATTATCAAAATCTTTTTGTTTTTGCATTAAAACAGGTAAGCACGTTAAATGCCAAAGTCGCTCATGCAGGGATTCGTATTTCTCCAGCTTATGCTATCAGTTTGTACTGTAAGCACTTATATGTTCATCCTCTCTGCTTGACAGCTTGAGGGGGGGGCCATGTCATAGTCATTCTTGAATGCCTTTGACTTAGCACATAGTGATTAGTCAATGTATGACTGCTTTGGACACAGAGATTTGTCAATATAACTAGGGCTTAAATACCTCATGGACATTTGCTATGTGTTTGTTGACTGTTGAATTATGAGGTCATAAGCTATCAATTATATAACACGGAAAGAAGCTGGGAAGAGAGTAAAAGACCAGACCATACATTGGCTTAGAGGCAAAGTAAAGGTTTCAGGTTTTAGCATAAATATATATACATTTTGGGGAAAAACACTCAAGGATTTCAAGCAAGAAAGTGATCAGATTCACATTTTCTTCATTTCTCTGCTTCAACCACACCATCACTACTAGAAAGGAGCGACATCCTCACTCCCTAAATGAATGTTGTGTAATGGTTCCTAACGAATTAGAGTCTTTTGTCGGCTCCAACACTTTGTGGTTGGGAATAAGGGCTCTCTGTATTGCAGTTTCCTCATCTATGAGATGGGGATAATAATAGTATCAACCCCCCAAGATTGTTAAAAGGATTGAATGAGGTAACATTTCTAAAGCACTTCAACAGTGTCTGGAGCAATAAGCAGTCTATTGTGAAGAATGTGAGGACAGAATGATAAATACTTTTCCAAGTTGTATTCAGGCCCAGCAGTGTGAAGAAGAAACTGCTGCGTCAAATATATGAATCAAGAATTATTCCAATGGATTACCAGTGCACTTGTGTCCTTTTGGATGGCGAAGGAGTCTGTATATCTATTAGTTTTCTATTGCTGCCTAACAAATTTAGCAGCTTAACTAGACGAATTTATTATATAGTTTCCGTGGGTCAGCAGACTAAGCATAGCACAGCCAGGTTCTTTGCTCAGGTCTCACAAAGCTGAAATCAGGGGGTTACGTAGAGCTATGATCTCATCTGAGGCACAAGATCCTTGTCCAAGCTCACTGGTTGTTAGCAGTATTCAGTTTTTTACAGTTGTAGGAACTGAGGGCCTTCAGCAACCAAAGGCACCCACCATTCCCTACCACATGACCCTCTCTACAACGGGGCAACTTCCTTCTTTAAAACGAGAAGGAGAATTTCTCTCATGCTTCAAATCTCTCCCTTCAGGAAGAGCCCAGACCCTTTAAAGGACTCACTTGATTAGGTCAGGCCCACTCAGGCTAATCACCACTTTGATGAACTCAAAATCAACTAATTTGAGACCTAACTTCATTTGCAAAATCCCCTTACCATTGGTATGCAATATAACTTAATCAATGAAGTCTATCATATTCACTGTTCTACCCATCATGGAAGGGCAGGAATTATATATGACATATATACCAGGGGACAAGAATCATTGGGGCCATCTTAGAATTCCGCCTACTGTAGTATGCTTTTCAGCCCTTGCAGAGCATAACTGCAGGTTGAATAGAGATCCCTCTGACTGTAATGTGAAAAATTTACTGGAGGGTGGGTGGGTCAAGGAAGTGAGAGGGAAATAAATAATGAAAGCAGGAACAACAGTTTGAAGGATAGTTCCATGATGAAAGACAATGGTGGCTGACAAAGGTGGTGGCAGTGGAAGTGAAGAAAACTAGGTTGTTTTTGGATATATCTTGAAGACAAAATATTCAGGCCTTGGTGATGGACAGGATGTACAAAGAAGGCGAGAGAGAAGAAGAGTAATGGCTGCTCTATTGTTATCTATTACTGCATAAGAAATTTCTCCCAAATTTATCAGTTTCAAACAACAAATATTTATTGTCTCAAAGTGTCTATGGGTGAGGAATTTGGGTATAACTCAACTGGATTGCAATCAAGGTATCAGCTGAGGCTTCAGACATGTGAAGGCTTGACTGAGGCTGAAGGATCTGTGTCGAAGATGGCTCACTCACATTGATATTGGTAGGAAGCCTCATATTTCTCAATATATGGATGGACCTCTCCACAGGGTTGCTTGAGTGTCCTTACAACATGGCAGCTGCCCTTTCCCAGAAGTAGTTATCTAAGAGAGAGAGAGTTAGAAGCCATGATACCTTCTGTAACTAGTCTCAGAAGTCACACACTGTCACTTTTGCCATATCTTACTCATCAGAAACAAGTCACTAAGGCCAGTGCACACTTAAGGGGAGGGAAATTAGGTTCACTCTTTGAAGAGAGGGGTGACAGAGGACCGTGGGTGTGTTTTAAAACTATCACAAGTGACTTTCAGGATTCAAGCTTGCACAGTGATGCTGCTCACATTTACAGATCCACCTTGAGTGCTCCAACAAGAATCAACAATTTTGTGTGTGAGGAATTTGGTCTAAATAAGTGAATATCAATGAAATTCCATAGGTGTTTACAGAAGAGATAGGTGGATATGAGCTGATTTGGCCAAGGGAGATTTAAATTTGAGCTAGTCTTGAACACTGAGTAGAATTTTCATAGGGAGCTACAGAATGGTGACTGAAGTAGGGAACTCAGAACAAACAAGAGCATGGAGATAGAATAGAGAAAAGATCCCACTGAAGCCAAACATTTGATTTGAGGGTCATAGGAGAGGAGTCAACACAAATTGGAGCCACTTCATGAAGGACTTTAAATAATTTCAAGCTAAAGAGTTTGCACTGGATTCAGCAGTTGAGAATTTGTGATGATTTTCAGAGAAAACGAAAATTGTTGAAAGCAGTTTGGTATGGCACAAGCTTGGCCCAGCCAAGTGATGTTTCTGCTATTGGCTTGTGGTTCAGATGCAAGGCTTGCTCCTTAAACTTAGTGATACCCAGGAACCTAGGATTTTGTGCACCAAAGAAGCTGATTGTGTATCAAATTATTCATCAAGTTTGGAAGGATTTATTGAGGAATCTTGAAGGAAAAAATCTCCTGTCACCAAAGCAAGATTTAAACCACTGAAGTGCACATAAGTCAAGCAGAAATTATGGTAATTGGACTTAAACCTGCTTCACTCTCTGTATACTGTAAATAAAACAAGACAGTTTAAACAAAGGAATAAGATGTAAATACAAGAATGAGATCAAAGCAAATCTGGAATTTAATTCTGTGCAAAGAAAACAAAATCCAAGATATATGGTCAGCACTTTGTAATGCATTTTACAGCACTAAAACCTGGCAGCCTAAAATATGACTTGTTCAGCACATCCATGCAGAGTTTGCAAAACAATTAAGAATTCACCCTTTTTTGGTGTTTCCCAATTATGTTTTATTTAATGAAGTCATTTACTAATTCTTCACTGAAATGTGATGCACAATGACTATTGTATTTGCATGCGAATAAACTACCCTCATTCCTGAACTTTTCTTTATCATTTAAACCACCCATAGTCATGATGTTTATATGTTATTTTCTTTAGTAATAATGTAATTCTTTTTGAAAGCCAATGAACGAAATGAAATGAATGGGCATAGAGTTATACTGGTGATATAAGATTGTTTACAGAATCACTAAACCTTATAAATTATTCTAATAAAGAATAATTTGAAACTAGATCTTCAAGTAAATAGAGCTAAGAACAAAGATATTTTGAATAAGGAAGTAAGGATAGTGGGAAAGCTTAAGATGAAATTGGAGCTAATAGACATATGCAGAATAGGAAAATGGGTCAGGAAAACAAATTGGGTAATGTCAGGGAGCTAACATAAACATTACTAACTTATCATTTTTAATCAAGACAGTGACAGAGGTGCAGAATTAGTCTTCGCCAAGTCACCTCATAGATAAAGTCTGGTCAGCTATTCCTAAACAGCAATTTCTCTGTAGATCGTAAATCCATGTATGAACAGCATTCATTCTCAGTGCAAGTGATCTTGCCCCCAGTGGGTTGAAAATTGGTTGTTGGGGCTGAAATGTTTTACTCTTTTATGTGTGAAACACAGATATACATACAGTACCTAAACAGATGTACAACATATTTGTGGTATTAAAATTTCATGAAGGGGACAATTAGGTAAAAAAAATCTAAAGTGTTTCTTATGTATGTAGATATGTGAAATGAAAAAAAAGTTGACAAATATTGCTCTACATCATGCTCTCATAAGTCTTGTGTAGGAATTCACTAGAGTTTAATCTCCTTGAGCACAAGGATTATTTTCTCTCTTTTGCTGCTGTATCCTCAGTGCCTAGAACCATAACCATAGTAGCTATTTGTCAAATATTTATAAAATAAATGAATCCTCTTACTTAGGAGGAGAGGGGAGATACCCAAGGTGATAGGTAACAGTATCCTGATATCCATTGCTCTTATGATCAAAAAAGAACAATCTAACACTCAGTCAAGTTCCTCTTTGATCCAGTCCCTAGCTACATGACTAGTTCCATCTATGACCATCTATGATCTCTCTTAAGTGGCTTCAGTGCCCCCTGACTGGCATCTTTTATGTTCTCTGTCCTCCCTCCTGCTGCAGGGCCTTTGTATATAACACTCTTTCTACTGTAAATCGCCCCTTTTGCAGCCTAATCAACTTCAACTTATCCTTGATTCACAACCCTGACTGACTCAAAATTTTTCATAACTCCCTATATTTCTTTTTCCTAGCATTTAACACAGGGACAAGATAGCATGTCCATATGTAACACATCAATAATGCTTGTTTTCCCACTAGATTGTAAGCTCCATCATGCCTGTTTGGGCTTATTATTTTATCCTCTACACAAAGCACTCTGCCTAGTATTATGCTCAATAAATACTTTCAAATAACGAAAACAGTGTTAATTCTGTAAGTCCCAGAATTCAACAGATGCAAATGTCTCAGGTGTGCGATTGGGATAAAACAAGAACCGTACTAACTTCAGTTAATATAAGAAGCAGTTATTTTGTACCAATTAGTCTCTAATGAGCCGCTTGAAGGTGAGAATAAATTAATCAATGGGTAATAATTGAGAAATTACCTTGTGCCCAGCACTGTACTAAAACATATATTTAATCAGCTTTTTAGTGTCTGTGGACGTTGGGCATACACACTGCAACCCAACCAGTTGGCATTTGCTATAGTGTTGAGTTCAGCTTAAGAGAAGACTGTCTGAGGTTTGAGCTTTCTGATAAGGAGTTTCCAATATCTAGAAAAGTCAGATGGGAAGGGTGAGAGCAAAACACACTCTTTGTTGAGCACTTTGTGATTGAAATGTCAATAAGCACTTCACCTGTATTCTCATTTAATCCTCATTAATTCTATGAGATAGGTATTTTTTATTATTGTCCCCATTTTAAAGATGAATAATATTTGGTTCAGAGTGATGCTGTGACCTAGTTATGCCCTCAGGGAGCATAGGTAGGTTCTTTTAGGTGGTGTCCATAGCTAAAACAAAACAAAACAACAACAGAAAACAAATATGTCATTATTACTCTTCTATTGAGATCAACATGAAAGACAATTAACAAAGCTTCTAGAGCAAGGATAGGCAAACTTTTTCTGTAAAGGGCCAGATAGTAAATATTTAAGGCTTTGCAGGCCATGTGGTATATGCTGCAACTACTCAACTCTGCCTTTGCAGCTCAAAATCAGCCATAGACAATTCCTAAACCAAGGAATGTGGCTATATTGGAATAAAACTACTTGTGGACACTGAATTTCAATTTCATATAATCTTCACAAGTCACAAAATATTCTCTTCTTTTTATTTATTTCAACAGCTAAAAATGGTAGAAAACATTTTTAGCTCATGGACTATACCAAAATAAGCACTGTGACAGTTTTGGCCCATGGGCCATGGTTTGCTGACCCCTGTTCTGTGAAGTAGTAGCAGTATTAATAGTTATAGCTAGTATTTATTGGCCCTGTACCATGTCCCAAGTACTATGCTAAGCACTTTAGGTTAAAGAGTTTATTTAATATTCACATCTTTTATCTCATAGACGGTAGTAATATTACTCCTACTTGCTCGAGATCATACAGCTATGGAAGATGGAAGAATCAGGATACAAACCTAGGTCTTTTATATTCCAAACTCTAAGCTTATAATATATTTATGAATTAAAACTTATTTACATAAATCAGAAATATGACTGGGTGTGAATTTATGTACAGCCACTATACATAACAGGAGTTCAAGGATGAATAAGTCCATGGCAGTGGGAGCAGAACACAGAAGAACTGCATCTTAAATTAAACCTTGACAGGATTAAGGAGGTTCTTTATCTAAATTTTACCTAGGAGGTAATGGGTGGGGTAAAAATAGCATAAACAAAGTGAGAAATAAATTCAGCTTAGCTTTCTCACAAAGCTTGGTTATTTTATATATAATCTCATGTGCTTTCATATAATATTGGAACTTCACAGTGTATTTTAAAAAGGCTTTAGAAAAATACTATTTTAAAAGTCTTTGAATATGTCTATGCTGGTTTTCTAGTTTTGACAAATGTACCACGGCAGCATAAGATGTCAACAGTAGGGGAAACTGGTCAAAGGGTTAGTGGGAACTATGTATTATCTTTGCAACATTTCCCTGAGTCTAAAATTATTAGAAAATAAAAAATTTATGGAAAAAAAACTGCTTTGATATCCAGTTATTTTTCAAATGCAAGAATGAGAAGCCAACCAGTTCAAACTATCTCCCAACTCAAACAATTTATTCAGTTTTCCCAGTACATGTCCTGGAGTTAATCTGAGGATCGGAATTTCCCGCAGCTAGCCCCAATTTATTTGCAGAGCAGGAATCCTCAGAGGAACCTAGAGATGAACATCCAAGATGTAATACTCCATCTGCTCCTGCTGTCACTCCAAAACTTTTTGACATCAGATCCATAGCATGGCCGCTCTTTGATGTTGGATCGATGATATAAACCACAATGGTGAGTGACAGCTCAATCAAGTTAAAGCTCCAACAACTGTACTTCAGAGGCACAGGAACATCTGCTGGAGATCTACTGAGAATCAAAGGATGAACCTGAAAGAATCTGGTGTTATAACAGAGGCTTCCCAGAGACCTGCTCTCCAAAGCATTTCTTTTCCATTAGAGAAGATGGATGGCAAGTCAACAAAGGGAAAACCTTTCCCTTTGAGCCAGATGAGTTCAATGCCAGTGAGATATTAGAATACAGCTTTGAAATTATCTCCTTCCACAGCTCCTTTTGCACCATAAGTAGATATAGTCAACCATTACTATTTAATCATATTATTTAACCATATGGCAATGCCCTTTGTAAAAGAGAGCCCTTGAGTAGACTCGTTAAGTCAAGTAAGTAAATGAAGACATAGATTAACTATATTTTCAGTGGCTATAATCTGCACATATTTTTCACATGTTGATTTCTATGAAATTAGGATGTGCCTTAAAATCAACAGTGTCTTACATTGCTGTCTGCCTGGATTGAAATTGGTTTTTTTCAGAGAAGATTTTCTTTGGCTCTGTTAGTCACCTGAGGTCACTACCCACCTGAGAGATCACTTTAAATTAAGTTAAGGTTTGAGACTATACTGGTAGTCTTCATTCAGAGTTTAAACCTGCATGACCATGTTCTAGGTAAAAAAAATATTCAGGGTAGATTTTTCTTTCGTTTCCTTCTACTTGGTGCCAAATTTGAGACATGCACATTTCCTTGTGTTCTCTTTCTGCTTGGTGGGTTTATTTCTAGCTTACCCTTTCAAAGAGCATAAAGCTATTTTACATCATGGCTTTAAGCACCGCTTTCCTACTAACCTCTCCATTTGGGGTAGTTTTGGTTTTCTTCCTGAAATATATAAAATAATGGTGCATCTTACAATAAATGTCTTCTATTCAGTGAAATATGACAAGCTCTCAAGTTTGAGTGTTGTTTTTACTAGTTACTATGGTAAATGTTTACATACATTATATCGTCAAATTCTCCCCCTAGGACAGTATGAGTAGTACTATTTGCTTTGTCTGTAGCTTGTCGTTCCTTGATGTGACAGGGCAATATTGCGTGTGCACATATGTTTTTGATGTTATGTGTACATAGTTGTTTCTTAAGCAGCAACTTATGTTTAGATGATTTCAACAGGAATTCACACTCTGGGAATATTGAGCTAGCCATCTAACCAGGAAGCTCTTACTTCAGAGGCAACTACTCCAAGCACTATTGTTATTCATATCTCAATAGAAAACAAAAGCTTCACTAATTAGCAATTTCAGAAATGGACTTTGTTGAGGAAATTACAAGTTTGTTAAATATCATGACAAATGTTAGAAATAGGCTCTTGTCAATGCTACTAAGGATTTCAATATAAGCAATAGCTAAAATGTAGAGGTTCTCTCTTCTTTTAAAGAACTGGATATAGGAACTGGTGGGTTCTGCTCTATCCCTGGAGCTGGCATCTGAGATTCCATCCTTAAACAGACCTGTAGATTCGGAATTTGGACAATTTGGAATTTGGAGAATTTCTACCTGCCTGATGCCAATTATTAGGAAAACAGTATCTTGTCTTTGGAATATTGTTTTATCTGTCTTGCATGAACGTTTCATGCAAGGCAGGTTGGAACATCTAAAAGAAGAGAAAGGTAAACTATTGATTCTGCTTCTCTGGAGAACCCTGACTAATACATTATGTTTAGAAGAAGTCATGAAGGTGGGGTCCTCATGATGACATTAGTGCCCTTATAAGAAGACACAACAAAGAGCTTACTTATTCTCTCTCTCTCCAAATGCATGCACTGAGGAAAGGCCATGAGAGGACGCAATGAGAAGGTGGCTATCTGCAAGGCAGGAAGGGAGCCTTCACCAGGAACCAAATCAGCCAGCACCTTGATCTTGGACTTCCCAGCCTCCAGAACTGAGAAATAAATTTCTGTTGTTTAAGCCAACTAGTTTATGGTATTTTGTTATGGCAGCCTGAGTTGACTAAAAGAGTTACCTAACCAAAAGCTGGTGATGTGGCTTGACTTGTCTCTCAATGACTTCTATAAAATGCACACTAGATGCTGGGCACACAAGTGCTTAACAAGTGCTGATTGAAATGAATTTATTCAGCACTCTCAGAGAATTTGATAATTTCACCAGGAATTTCTACCAAAGGCAGAAGAGCAGGGTTGTTAAACACCTGGGTTCTGGAACCACACAGCCTGAGATCCAATCCAGGCTTCACCACATAACATCTGTATAATTTTGAGCTTAAACCTATTTCCTCATCTGTAAAATGGGCACAAAAATAGCATTAATCTCATAGACTTGTGAAGATTAAAGAACAGAAAACATTCAAAGCATTTAAATGAGTGTCATGAAGCTGATGTGCACTTAATAATGGTTATTGTCTTTATCATCATCATCATCATCATTAAAGGGAAGTAGATGACAGACATTTTGACTAATCTTACTCCGGGCTCTGTTTTACTATAACATTGTACAACTATGTGCAAAAAAGGGCCAAATTTACACAACATATTAGCATCACTACCTGAGAAGGTAAGAGCTGAGAATGTTCCACAGTCTTATATGTAGAAGGAAACCTTTATCACTGCTTTGGGTTAACATGAGAACAAAGGTCACGTCTACATTTATTAACAGACCCCTGTGAGTTTAAGTTCAACTCTCTTTTCCCAATATCTGTTTGTAATTTTTATTGACTCTAATAGGAAATATATTATACTCACTGTGGTGTGATAGTTATACAAAGTGGTATAATAAGCATGGATTTTAGAAGCAGAGGCCATCTGAGTCAATGCCAACCACAACCACATCCAGAAATATCCAGGACGGACTTGAAGCAGGAAAGGCAACTAAGCTTCAGAACTTGTGCTTACAAAATATGTAAAAAAAGTAGAAGTCTCTTGGGAAGCAAATAATTATACATCCTCCCTCCTCCCACTGTATCATACAAAAATATATCTTTAATTTACACTCCACTAATTGGGAAGTTATCATCAGTTGACTTAGCTTAGGTTCAAATTTATCTTTGACTCTCTCTAAGAAGAAAAGTTTTGCTGAGTACACTAGTATGAATGACATTGCATAGAGATATGTTTAAGCTACTAAAAGGAACCAACTGTTTTTAAGGATTCAAGTTCATTAATTAGTTCATTGTATCCAAAGTGCTGCTGTTTGTAATTAGTTATCAAGTAATTAGGATCCATCAGGGTTTTACTGAGAAGCACTCATTTATGTTAGTAACTATAGGTTTTTGAAAGTAATAACTTTATTTAAAATTTATTTTATAAATATTATTTAGGTTCAGTCACACAAATCCACATCAGTGAAGGTGAGGTTTAAGGTCACACTTTTGGTACACTAGTGAGTTTCAGCAAATACTTAGGGAGCATTTGAAGACATCTCACATTTGCATTTAAAAAGTGTGTGAATTCTTTAAATAACACTTTATCATGTATATTATTGTCTGTATTATTCCTCATATTTTCTGTTCATAGCTGATTCTTCAATCTGCTTTTGAAAGCCATGTTTTGCTTAGCAAAAACTGACTGATTTTGAGTCAACAGTTATTTACACAGTTTCTACTGTTTCCTGAAAAATAACTGGACCATTACATCTTTATTTGTAATACCAAAAAGAAATGAAAACATATCTAGCAATATTCCAATAGAAGGATGGTAAATGGGATAAAATTATGGTAAATTAACCATGTGAGATATTATTTAACCATTAAAATAATTATTTAGAGAGTTAAGGTCGACAGATGTCAGCAAGATGGTGGACTAGGAGATCCCAACCATCATACTTCCACATAAACAATGATTTAACAACTACCCACAGCTAAAAATAGCCGAGAGTGCTCCAGAGTACAATTAAGGTTGGAGCACAAAACCCAGCAGATGGACACATAGAAGAGTGTAGGAAGCACTTAGCCTGTGTCGCTCCATCCCCTAAACCAGCACAGCTTGACAACTAGAAGGATTCCCTTGGCCACAACTCTACCCCACCAGGAAAAGCAGGAGAGCAGGAGGACCCCACAGCCTTTGCCACTGAGGACCCCAGCAGTCTGCACCAACACTGACTCCAGCTGACAAAGCTACATAAGTCCACAGCGCTGTGCACCCCACCCCTCTAGCTAAAGCCACTACACCTTCCCCCACTTTCTCATTTTTTGTTTCCAAGTGAATTGGAGGTATGAGAAACTGGAAACTGATCTGCCAAGAGTGTGAGATGAAGGAAGTAGACCTACCTATAGGATCACAAACATAAACAATCCAACAAACAAATAAATAACACAACAACCAAAACAACAATAAAGAGAGGTTGTCCTGAGAACATTAAAGTTCCTCTGCTTCCAGCTCACTCCTGAGGTCCTGCCCTTGGGTTCACTGCACCATTAGTATATCCTTAAACTTTATTCCTCTATCTAATTTCACTTGATTCTCTGTTACTGACAACCAAAATAGCCTAATTGTATTTAACATTGGTAAATAGCAGCATAGTATTTCAAACAATATACTTATGAGAATATAGTAAAATGCCATGCAAAATAGACATTGGGAATATGTATAATATGCAAGAAGTAATATGCTTTTGTGAATATGTGTACACATGGTATAAAAGGGGTTAGAGGAGATCATGCGCTCTATGGCCTTTACAGGTTCTAGATAACGTGAGGCTAGCTTATGGTTCCTAGATAAAAAACATTGTTTTATCCAATCTCTACTTTTGTGGCATGTGACTCAAAGTACACTAAATCCAAGATTTCCATTGTAACAAGCTAGACCTCACTCTTATCAATTTTAACGATTTGTTAGTGGTTATATGGAATATTGTATGCTAAAGACTTCAAGATTCTGATATTTGACAGAGGTCTTATTTTGAATTTTTCAATAGTACTCATTTTATTGACTAAAGTTCTGGTTTCAAAGACACAACTGTAATATAACCACTTTGACTACAGAACCATATTCTAGACTGTCCCTAAGGCTCTTTCCAGTGCTCCTTACAAAGGTACTCAAAAACAAGACTACAGGTTCATGATTGTTTAACTCCAAGATAGCAAACATGGCATTTGCAACTCAAAAGTTATTTAATGCAGTCAGAGCAAATCCAGCATTAGCTTGGAGGGTGTAGTGCAGACAAACAAAATCCAGAAAGTTTGGGGAAGACTATTTCCACGTAGCAGAATCATAGAACTTTACAGCTCGGAGGTTCCCTCACCACCATCAGTCCAATTTCTCAATCCTGGTCCAGTGGCCATCTCCTGTTTTCCGATGTTGTCCCCATTCCATGGCTGGGAAGTTCAAGGGTTAGCAAGTTCTTTTTTGGGTTTTTAACTATTTCTCACATTAATCCTCTTATTCACTCTAAATCAACATTTTGTGGTAAAAGAAAACAAAATTCTTTTCTACTCAAAAGGCATTAATATTTGGGAATTCTTTTACTTGAAAATCCCCAGTTTCTCTGAACTGACTTTGTGTGACTTTTTAAAAGGTGCTTTCCAGAGAGGCAGCTATCAGCACAGTGAGAAAAACATGAGCAAAAGAAGCAGATTGACCTGGCTTTGGTATCTGTGGTCCATTTTACACGGTTCACGTGAGTAGATACAAGCACCTTGTACATAGTAGAGGTTAAAGAAATGTAAACTAGAATTATTTTTAATCTACTGCCCTGCTTCCTCCTTTTGGGGTCAATTTACTTAGTCCATGTACTGCCTGTTGTATTTATGGGGAGGAAAAACGTATATATTGCACTTTTTTTTTTTTTGTGAGGAAGATCAGCCCTGAGCTAACATCCATGCTAATCCTCCTCTTTTTGCTGAGGAAGACCTGCTCTGAGCTAACATCTACTGCCAGTCCTCCTCCTTTTTTTCCCCAAAGCCCCAGTAGATAGTTGTATGTCATACTTGCACATCCTTCTAGTTGCTGTATGTGGGATGTGGCCTCAGCATGGCCGGAGAAGCGGTGTGTCTGTGCGCGCCCGGGATCCGAACCCGGGCTGCCAGTAGCGGAGCGCGCGCACTTAACCGCCAAGCCACGGGGCTGATCCTATTGCACTTTCTTATCTCATTTTGCAAATCAGTTGAGAACTCTTAGTAGAGAATTACCCAGCCATCTTTGAGTGGGGGAAATACTGTTCATCATAATCTTCTTGTTTAAGCTTTAATGGAAACTTTCCCAGTGGAAAGTTTTCTCTGTTTTTCTACAGTGGGGAAAAGTTTCACACACACACACATGCACACACACAATCACATATACCATCTCCAAAGGTCTAATCTGACAATGGGATAGAAGCTTTCACCTGCTGTTAGCACACATTTGAAGCTCTCCCCAGGGAGGTCCTTTACCCGGCAAAGCATGAGGAGTGAAGAATGACAAGCTGCCTTCCCCCGCCAGTGGGTTAGGGTAGCAAACTTCAGCCAGAGTACTCAAGAGCAGGACCGGCCTTCTGGGTCTCTATTTTAACTAAATATTTCTTCTCTAGATGTCCCAAAAATCTAATGAACCAAAAATTTCTAAGAATGGTGTCACAGCGTGAATGATATCACATAATCTTAGACGGTCCTGACAATATATCGTAGTATTTGTCAATGCATGTGAAAGACCTCTATTTTATTAGCTATTCATTATATTATCCAGGAGATAACAGGATAATCTTATGGAAATGGAGGAAAGTAAATTTTGGCTTTGAGAAATTTGAGATGTTGTTAAGAAAGATGTGTGAGGCTCTTTTAGTAGGTGAATGATCTGGGTGCATGTGTGTGTGTGCTTGCACTCCTGTTGGGTATATTGGGTAGCATAAATTGCCAGTGAGCATATATTGATGTGGGAGGTAGAGTGAGATGAGGGTATTCATGAAAAAGGGGAGGCGACCAAAGATGCTTTCATGAGTTGCCTTCTTCACCTAGTACTGCTCCATAGACCACTAGGCTCCTACCCTAATTACTACACTTCCTCCCTGCCCATGGCCATTCCTCCTTCTTACAGAATACTCTGCATCTTCCTGTGATTGTCAAAGAAAAGCAAACAAACAACTGGTAAGAGTTGCATCTGTATTTTGTGCGCATCTTAAGAGCAGAAGCCATGACTTTTCCCACAGAATGACTTCACCCTGAAACAATGAGATATTGAAAAAGATATCATTGAAGCTGTTTACTTTGCTTCTAGTTAATACATTTGCCACCCATACGATGCATCTGTAGCCTGTCTGTAGAGTAAAACTTCCAATAAGCCCAACTTAAATACCTGGGGACATACCAAGGCCCTGCTGTTCTCAAGAAAAAAACACTGGATAAAATTTTTTTTTAAATAATTAAAAAGAGAAAGAAATGAAGACTTAGATACAGAGATTGCAGCACCTTTAGAGCATCCTTCCTGGTTTTTCAGAGAGTTTGTTTTCCACTTGAGATTTTGGCCATTATCCTTCTATTTGCACATAGTTTAGCAAAACGTGCCAATTAATCCACCCAAAATGGAAAGGTAAATCTGGAGTTTGAGGAGGTGACTGAAGGTGGGGAAATAACAATTAGAATTTTTATTGGTGTTGACTCACAAGCCTCATCACAAGGTTGAAGGAGCTCCCTTCTGAAGGAGATAGTGTTCTGGTCCTTTCTGCTCTGCTTTTATATTGGAGATCAGAGAGAACAGCAGTGGTGGACAGGGTCATAATAGGCTGAGCTGATTATACTACTATTACTTAAAAGTTCATTCTAATCAAACTATCTAGAAGTCCACAGACAGGGAATGGTGGCTAAATATACATAATGCTGCCCTTCAGAACAGTAAGTTCTGGGAATATGATGATCTGGGTTTAATATTGATGCCACAGTTCTCTTGAAACAATGCATTTGATAATGATTCTGACCAGCGTATGATGTAGGTCAGTGACACTTCGTTATCTCAAGGAGACAATCATGAGTATTATGAATTAGTGGAATTTCCAGTTTTTCGAAGCTTCAAAACCTTGTTATTATGATTTTTAAAGTTGTTACCCAAATCCCTTTCTTAGTAAGCATAATGTACTGAATATAGATTTTCCTCCACCCCTATAACCTATCATTATTATGAATATAAAATAATACCTTGGGCAAGTTTTGTTCTCTCTCTCTCCGTTTCTGGCTCTGTCTTTGTCTTTCTCTCTCTCTCTGCAGTTCAGTTTTCTTTCTTCTTTGGACATAATGACAGATGGAGGGTGTAAATGATTACCAAGGTCCCATTCAGTTTCAACATTCTATGTCTCACATTCCCACAACTTCCGGTAAGTCAATCCCTCTCCCCATTCCTCAACACATGTACTCTATCCCCCTTCTTCCCTTAGAAATGCAATGAGCAGCTTATTAAATATAATCTCTCAAAAGCTCAAAGACAATACTGCCACTTTGGAAGGTTTTCTCCCCAGAAAGCTGTTTAATTTGATGGTTATTATTTGTTTGTCAAAGCCCACTGTTTATTCAGATTAATTAAAACCAATCGTTCCAGCTGCAGCATGGTAGCGCTCTTTGTAATGAAAATAGCTGCACTCCCAGATTCCTCAACCTACGTCTGATCCCATCAAAAGTCTTTAACCTCACTCTGCAAGACAATACTACTCAACCTGCCTCTGACTTGTGTCTGTATATGGGAAAACTGAATCCTTAAATGCAGGCCTTTTATTGTTGAAATCTCATGGCAAAAAACTATTAGGGATGGTCCCCAAAATTGAGACTGGTAAATTGAAGGCCCTAGATGAGGCCTAAATTAGACAACAGGACGTGAAACTGAGCTGTTAAATCTTAAACTCATTTAAAATATCATTTTCTAGCAAATGATATTTTTAAAAGTGTTTTGCTGTTTTGATTATCAAGAGTCCTTAGGTGTTATGGATTAGCAGATGTGATCATTTCCCAATAAATAAAGATACTTAATAGGAAATAGCTACTTGATGAAATAAACCTAATTTACTTTAGTTTGTAAAATCTGCTGAGACCATGTACTGTTACCTGCAGTCCTTTTGCTTATCCAAAATAATCTCCATATAATCGAAAGTTCCCAAATTTAAAAGCTTAACTGATTCACATCTATAATATGAAAAATTGGTTTCCAGCATACACAGACCTGCTGAACAGAGGAGGAAAAAAGGAAGTTATTTTCCACCTATATATTAAATTGAAAATGCATCTTAAATTCTCTAAAGTGGTTCATTGTTGCACAAATGAACTCAAAATACTCCAAAAAAAACTATTTGCCTCAACACTTCCAGATACTCACGAAATTCCACTTCTGACTATAAAAGAAGTTTGAAATATTTTGCTGATTAAAAAATAAATGAGCGTAAGCTTTCTGCATTATGATCACTATTGGCAACAGTCCTGTCCTTAACGGAACCCAGTGTTATTTGGAAGACATTTCTTATTCAAAGCCAAGTATGTGTTCTAGGGTTGGTTGGTTTAGGACTTCTTTTTTTTCCTTTTCTTAGCTAGGCTGACTAGCTACCTTAACTTAGCATTTGCTTCCATTCTTCTGCTTTGGTGTATAAATAGTAAATATAAATATACCAGCGACTCTTCTACCTGAGATGGTTCAGAGGTTAAAATAACTAAACTGTATCTATGCCTGGGCCCCTGCTAGGGCAAAAATACTTAAAGCAAGACGCCTACTGTGTTGCAGAGAAACTGGGAAACAGAAATGAGCCTGCATAATCCATCAGTTATTTAATTTTTTGCCTTCTTCAAGTCTGTTCTTTCTTCTAAATGTCACTTTTAATACTGTTATATGTCCCCTGTCCACTCTTCTCTTCCACAATCTTTACCTCTGATCTTCTCTTTTTAAGGCTTAATGCTGTTATATTTATGGAATCCATTAGGAAACTAATCTGCAAAAACACTGACTTTGGTAGGAGATATATATATAATTATGATATATATATTTGGTAGGAAATATATATATATATTTAAATAAATAAGTATTTATATATATTATTTATTTATATATTTAAAATATAGATTTTAAATATATATATACATACACATATATATATATATATGTATGTGTGTAAAGCAAACTTAAAATGGGCCCCAGTATGCTCTAATTATTGTCTTTTCTTCTAAGGAACGCTCTGATAAACCATCTTTATCCTTCCATAAAAGTAGATTCATTCATTCAATATTCTCACCAATGTTCTTCTGGGGCTCTGTTGCAGTGGCATCTTTTATGCCTTTCAGTAATAAAAAATAAACAAGCAGCACTTGTCACTCTGCTCTCCCATAATAGGAGCAGGCCTCCCTGCCCCACACATATACATTCCCATTTCATGTGGAGAGTTCATTATGGGGAATGCTGCTACCAGGCAAAGGAGGACAAACCCAGGGCCCTTTACAAAGCAGCACTTTAGAATAGAAAGGTAAAAGGAATCCTTTTTTTTTTAAGAAGCTCCCTTTAACTTAGGCTCTTATTTATCTGTCAAGGGTATCCCATCTCACACAGCAAGAGAGACCAGTAACAAATATTTGACCAGTTCAAGAGGCAACTATTTCACACAAGCAACTTCTGCAAGAAAACCATTAATGTGCATCAGCCCTGACAGTTGCACAGACGCCCTGAGGGCTGCGCTGCAGAAACCAAGCTTCAGTACATCTGCTGGCTTCCCAGAGGCTTGCAGGCTGCCTGTTTAAGTGAGATGAGATTGGAGTTCCAGATAATGATGGGGGGATGAGGGGGGATGAAGGGGGTTGAGGGGAGAGGTGTGGTATGGGGGGCTGGGGAGGAGTTGATCAGCAACTTGCAATTGTCTTACAGTGTTTGGCTTTTCTAGAAGTAACGCAATGTATCATCACTCTGGGGATCTGAGTGGGAAAACACAATACTCACAGGATAAAGGAGGAAACCTGCTAACATGAAGCACAGATTTTAGGCTGTCCCAAATCTCACTCTTCCTCTCCAAGCTCTAACTATGTAGAATCTGTTCAGGCTTTGTGAAGATTTCCTGAAACCTGAGATGAGAACAGCCAGCTGTCGTGGTCTAAAAGCTTTCTGGTGTCAGAGTAGGAGTTTTGGCTAACAGAAATGTTTCCCATTGCTGATACAAACTAAGAAAGTGTGCAGTGCTCAACCTTCCTCTAGCAACGGTTCATGAAACTCCAGGAGACAATGGCTCATGGTGGGCCTCCAAGTCCTCTGAGGAACACGATAGCCCCGATTGCAGAGTCCTGCATACTCCTACTTTAGAATCTTTTTAGCCAGCGAATCAGTAAATTAGCTAGACAATGGGACCTAAGTGATAAGCACTGGAGATGGCAAACTCATTTAATAATATTGTATTATATTAGTAATTATAATAACAACAATAATATCATTTCACATGTGCACAAGTCTTGTTGCCATGCCTGTATTATATTATTTAACCCTTCTACAACCCTATGAAATAGTGCTATTATTTGTGCCATTACATAGGCTAGGACCCAGTGTCAAAAAGAGGTGGAATGGTTTGTCTACAGTCATATAGAGTAGTATGACATAGGATTATAAATTATGTCACTATATTGACTCATCTGTGAATTCTGATTCTCTTGTTTATGAACTGTGTGATCTTCTGCAAGTAACTTAACCTTCTGAGCCTTATATTAATGTCACGTCTGATAGTAAGATTATCGTGGGGACTAAAATAAGATAATAACTCTAACTTCAGTTATATCAGATAAAGTGTGAAGCAGAAGGCTTGATACAGAGGAAACATGAGTTCCAGCTAAAAAAAATGATCATACGATATTATTCTCAATGTAAAGAGTAATTAACTGAGATCCAAAGAATCTGAGGGACTTATCCAAGGCCACACAGGTAGTAGATCACAGAACTGAACTAGAGACAAGAATTTCCAGCTCATTCGGTATTCTTTCTACATTATCGCAAGCTCACTCTACTTTAGGAGACATCAAGTCACATGTTGTCAGTGGAAGCCTACTCTGTAGATAAGTTAGATAAAGAGAATTCATCCTCTTAATACTTTCCAACTTGTATTTGTTGAATCAAGAGTGTTTAGGATTATTTTCCATTGTTGGATAAATAAAAATGAGACACTTTAACTTCATAAGAGTTAAAGGCAGCAGGCTTAAACTCCATGGAGAGTAACATTTGGGAGGTCTTTTGGCAGGGAGATGTGAAGAAAGATCTCTTAAAATTCTTCAGTTTTCTATGATCAGGGCTAACAAGATCCTTAGCCCCATACTCCCGCTTTTATTTCTGCCTCTCTCTCTCTCTCTCTCTCAAGAAAGACCAGGGTAGAGCAGGTCATACTACAAGTAGAACATTTTAATTGCCTCCTTCCAAAATAGCTGTCTGACAAAAAGACTTACATTTACCCATAGATACACAATCATTTTTCCAACTCTAAGAGGTGTAGTGAAGACATTCCTACAGTCCTAGGGAAATGAAACAGGACAGAAAAGGACTTGCAAAAATGAAAAATGTTTACCAAAAAATATATATATAAAGTCTTTTCTCCACTCGCCTTTCCATAATTTGGCTCATGGCATCAGGGTCAAATAGGTTGTAGTTATGAATATTTTATCAGATTTTTATAAGACATCTATCTCACCAGAGAATGAGGCTAGATCTTAAATCAGTTTTGCTTCTTAATTAGACAGTCAATACACTACCATTTGGGAAATATGGGTTATATTTGGCTTCTATGATTGTGGGAAGGCTGAGATCATTGAGAAGTTGAATCTGGTCCAATTAATTCTCTTGATAGTTTACTATCTCTTCAGCTATGCTAGACAATTGGGTACTGATGCGGCACATTGATGTTAATTTTAAGTGAAGCTCTAGCAAGGCAAAGTCAAAATAGCATGTTTTGCAGCCTGAACCAAGAATTCTGTTTAAAATGGTATTGCATCTGTATATATACACACTGTAAACTCGACATAATCTAGCCCTTCATTAAGACATCCAATTTCTTCAAAGTTTAGTTCTGTCAGAATGATTATCGGTCACCAAGTTCTTGGCTGTGCCTCAGAGTTCTAACTAAATTTGAGGTTTTTGTCTTGAAATCATTGGAGAATAGTTAAGTACTGATTATATGTTAGTCGATACAAAATAGCTAGTTTCATAATGGCTTGCAATTAAAAATTCAATATCTTGTCTTCTTTAGCCAGCGATTTGGCTGGAACATGACATACACTGTCCTGAAATATTTGGGTCATACACTGTCCTGAAATATTTGGGTCAATAAGCATACCACATAGTCTACTCCATTTTCCAGAAAATCTGCCTTTTTTTAAGGATTGGGAGGAGGAGGTGGATATAGGGAGTATTTGAGGGCAAAATGTGTTAGAATTCAAAATATTAAGTGACTCAGCAAAGTAAAATTTATCTTTTTATTAGCCAAAGGTGGAGACATCTGAAATTATTGGAGGGTGAAATGAAGTATCTTATATAAATATAACAAAAGAAGAAAATTGCTAAATAGTCTGCCATGTTTCTGGTTAAATGTGGTGATTTGGAAAACAAAAAGCTTTTATATATATTCCATTTGCTATTCCTTCAAAATGACAGTTAAAAATGCAAAGATATAAGCACAAAAGCACAAAAAGAATAGGAGAGGAGATGATACCAGATAAGAGATGTCATCAAAGTTTTGAAAGATGAAAAGAAGTAACTCACTTTGAAGAGTAGACCATGGCTACAGAGGGGAATAATTATGAAATTGTCAGAAGTGAACTGGCTTGTCCCATAGAGCCCTGAAAGGCCCGGATTCTTGGAGGTTCCATGAGTCCCAGAAAATAGGAGCGAGATATAATATGCAAAACAGATGGATTGGCTTAAAATTCATTCCCAAGGTCCTCATTTTCCTGCTTTTTAGCCAGTTAAGTCTCCCTCTTCCAACCTCTCAGAAGAAACTGAAGAAATGGGAGAAACTGAACCTGGCAGAACAGGGGACAGAGTGTGTGTTCGTCTGGACCACATTCATGGTTGTGCAAACTGTGTGGTCACACAGAGCACTGCACTCAGAAGGGTTCCATACTTGTTTAACACTTCACTGTTCTAATCTTAAAATTCTTAATAATTTTTACAAGGATCTCCACATTTTTTTTACACTGGGCCCCATAAATCATGCAACTGGTCCTGGTGTTTGTGGTAGTGAGTTGTGCTGAGGTACCAGACAGAAAATATGGGCATTTAGGAAAGTATGAAAAGTGAATCATAAGTCACCTGACTGTTGTATCCTAGCCTGTTCCCATAGCAAAATTAGTGAGAGATATTATCCACCCATTCCACCTCTGCACACCCAGGCAACAGACTAGAGAAATTGTCTTAGCATTAATAGAATAACCTTAAAGAATACAGATGTTAGTATTCAAAGAGCTTACAGTAAGAACCAGACTTGTATCCAATCACTCTACCATGAAGGCCTCAAATCTGAAAGAGCTTCCCCTGCATCTGGAGTTTCTATCAGCTATTTATTGCCTTACTCTTCAATACAAATTGATAGCCAAGGATTATCAGATACCTGAGGAGAGCCTTCAACATGTAAGTCAGAAACTAAAAGAAAGAAACTTAAGAAAAACTGATTTAACACAGGGAATAGAATAAAATTTCAAAGATAAAATCTATTATTATTTCTTTTAGAGAATGAAGAGAAAATGCTATAATCATGAATTAAGAACAGGATGCTATAAATGGGAATAGGAATAAGAAAACAATAAGCGAAAATAAACTTAGAAATTAAAAATATGGTAGCCAAAAAAAAAAAAAAATCAATAAAGAGATTGGAGAATAGACTCAAGAAAATTCCCCAGAAAGAGAGAGAACAGATAAAATGAAATTATCAAATAAATCATAAAGAAAATTTCCCGGGACGGAAGGATATGTGCCCTTATGATTAAAAGAAGTTATTGGGTGAAAAAAAATCCACACCACCACCCCTGATCACGCCCCAATGCAACACCAGAAGCTGAGAGGGTTTACAAAGGATCAGGACTAAGAATGGCATCAGACTTCTAGCCATTGCATGCCAGGCGACTGTAGAAATACACCTTGAAAATGCTGACAGGAAATGATTCCCAAACTTGAATACTTTACTCCACCAACCATCACTATCAGTCTAGGGTATAACTGATAAATTTCTTTATGTAAAAGGACTCAGAAAATACACTTCCAAGCACTCTTTCTTAGGAAGCTACTAGCTAGTGTACTTAGCAAAACAAAGGAAAAAGAAAGAGACTTAGGATCCAGGACACAGGAAATCTCATCCAGACGAGAGGTGAAAGATAAATCCCACATCCAGTGAGAGAGCAACCAGTTTAGATTGAAGCAGGAAGTTGAAGAACTGCAAGAGGTATGACCTCAAGGAAAAAAAAATAAATGGAAACTGAGGATGTGTTAGAAAATATTGAGCATTTGGACAAAAACATTTATAGGCATTTGATAACTCTCTCAGAACATTTAAAGAGAAAATAAAGAAAACTTAGTAACAGAACATAGAAAGTTAAGGGGGAAAATGGTCATTATTAACCAAAGGAAAAACAAACAAAAAGAAATATAAGAAGAAAAAGGTAATCACATATACTCTGGCTCTGCAGTATGACATGCAAATAATTGTAGTAATTCAAAACCCAACATTGGTTGAATTTCTCCCCAAAGTGATGTAATCATGTTGGGAGGATTTCAGTAGTGGTGAAAGAAGGATTGTACAAAGTATAGGGGTGTTTGAGGAACAGAGCTAAAAATCTTTAGCTATTTTAATCAGAAGGAAACAAATAAATATAAAATTGAAAAACACACAAAAAAATCACAGTAAAATATTATTTATAAAGATGGGAGAGTATAACAGAATAAGCAGTTAAAAACAGTAATTTTTACTCTAGATAGATGGATCACACCTTGATAAAAAATAAAAAGTAACTTAAAACAAGTTAAATGATAGAAAAAGTTTTGTTTCATTCAATAGGGGAGTTTCTTTAAAGTTAACAAAGTAATAGTTGATTGCAGGATGAGATTTCATTAAGATTTTTAAAAATGTAGGCTATTCGTCTTATTGTTATAATTTTTGTCATTGGACACTGTTCAAATGGCCCTAAAAGAAGATGTGGCATCTATATTCACGGTAATATTCAGGTATATGGCTACAATGTTCTGTCACTCCCACAGTTGATCCCCATCATCGTGAAGAGAATGGAACAGAGAAAGAAAGCCTTTCCTTGTCCTCCTGGTTAATGGCTGTTTTGTTAATTTGGGAATAAAATGAAGGCTTCCAAAATGCTGAGAATATTCAAAGACTTTCTCAGGAAGGGTCACCTCATGAAACGAGTTGTGGCAATGTGAAAATTGAACACATTAAATCTGATAGGTAACCTTCAAAAAGAAGATACTCATGTTTCCAAAAGTCCTTAAGATGCAAGTTTGCAGCATTTTGTGTTATAGTAAAAGACAAAGGAAAAGACTGATTAAAATACTGTCCATACAATGCTACGCTCTACATCACTGAAAATAATTAGAGAGAAATAGGTATGCTGGTATGGAATGATGTTCAAGACATATTGCTAAGCTAAAAAATATAAAAAATAAAATAAATAATCCAACCAAACCAAACACAACAAGTTGCAGAACAGTGCATATGGTACACTCATCCCTGCATGAACTTATCATGGAGGTATAACTTTGGTTGCTTTTGGACAGAGGCTCTGAGACTGGAATTCTAGGGTGGAGGACCAGATTTACTTTTTGTCATTTATACTCTTGTGTTACTGTCAATTTTTATAATGGAAAAATGCTTTCTGTCAGTTGGTAAGAGTGTCTCTAAATGAATGCAGCTGAAAAGCTGGCAGGGGCATTCTGTGCTTCATAGTGGAAGAAAGTTCTGCTTTGTTTTGTTTCCTGAATTGTTAACTCAGGTTTTGCCTTTTTTTTTTTTGCAAGTTTTCCAAAGTTTCTACTCTAATTTGTCTTTAAAATTATTTTGCCCTACAACCACCAATGCACTGTACAACCTCAAGAAAATAAATCACAAAATTACAAATGTATAAGAAGAGAGTAACTGACTCTGAAACCACCAACGTATGTTTTTGTTCTGCTTCAGCTCCTGCAGATGGATTTATAATTGACTCACATAAATTAACCTGAGTCACAGAATCCCAACATTGCAGGGCTAAAAGGGACCAGTGTTCCTCCACAAGTATTCAATCAAAGTGGAAAAGATGATGTATCAAGAAGGGTATAAAATTAAAAATGGAATTTTAAAAATTAAACAGCCAGTAGGATTCCCTAATACTAGTTCTGAGCCTGAAGGCAGTGCCTTAAGTATGTGGAAGTGATGAAGTGGACAGCAGTAGGGATTGGGCACCTTTCCTTCTTTCCTCAACTCTGCTTTTCAATTTGCTTTGTGGTCTTGGAAAAGTCATTTACGTTCTCTGGGATACATTTGTGAAATCTGTAAAGTGAAATGAATGGAGTAGATGATTTTCAAAACCCTTTTTGAGTTTATTTTTCATTGATTTCTTTAAGTAGTTTTGTTGTGTGTCCCTACATGATTTCCATCAGTGTTTTGGAGGAAAGAGCGGTCAGAAATGGAGATGGGGGAGTATTAGTTGCGCTGCTGGGAAGAAATTCTTTTGTTGTGCCTTCAGCCCAAAGAAGGCTTACAAAAAAAGATACATCCTTTCGTGTTTCCTAGGTCAAAGACATCAGGAAGAGGGAGGCAAGCTCACAGCTCATTCTTAAAGTGAATTCCATTTCTGAACTCCGCTGCCTGCATTTGTATGACATTTCATGTTTTTGCCACTAACAGGCACATGTACTTTAAAATGATGTTCTGGGATGCTTCAGTGACTTCTAGTAAAAAAATGCAAATAAATGTAGATTTCTGTTGTTATCAGCTTCATCAAAGCAAACAGGCAGAAGCAAGAACATTATTAGAGTTTGATAAGAGTGTATATTTGAATGATCTCCCCAGAGGACTGGGGAAAAACTCATCTCGTTCCGTTTCCTATTAAAGATGAGCATCAATTGCTTCATGTGGAATTACCTGCATACACTACTCATCAGCCCGCCCTCAACCCCCACCTTTTTTTTCCTACAAGAGCTGCTCTTTTGATTTCTGAAATGTAATTTCAATAAGTGGTCGACTTGAATCAAGACGTTCAAGCTAAAGCAGGTGAGAAAAGGCATGAATAACATAATAGAGCATCGGAAGAATAATCGTTTCAGAAGTCAACATTTATATCACAGAAAAAGTAAAAAACACAGAGTGCTAGTTCTCCAATTAGAACTAAATGAAAATAAGGACTCTTGGGACCTCCTGTTGGATTTCCAGTCTGTAGCATATCAGTTACCTTTGAATATAGTTTGGCATATCTTCTGACATTTTTCCCTTAAATAAATCCAAATTTCTTTGTGGGTAGGGGTCTGGTGTTTAGTTCAGTATACTCCTAAACCCAGCACATTTCTGGGCAGACAGAATGCTCCTAATAAACTAATGCAGATTGAGTGACTCCTATTTCACAAGAGGGTCAAAACTGGAAATAGTCGTTTGATGGCAGACCAGTATATGTGACCAGGCTTGTTCCAAACATCTAATTATTCGTTCCAGAAAAATATATCCTTTGTTTGCTGAGATGCAAAACAATCAATTAGATGATTGTCTCCAAAAATGTAGTAAAGACTACATCATTCTTAAGTGCATATTATTACAGAACAAGATACCTAAAATGAAATGAAATCTCTAAATGTATTTCAAAACGCATGAGCAATTCTATAATAGATTCAAAGTTATAGAATGATTTCTCTTATTTTTCCTATCAACGAGTTTGGGAAGTTTTGAAATAACAACATTTTAATACTGATTTGCTTAGTGCTGGATTAGACTCATCAAGTCACTGTAGAAAGATCACTGGACAGGAAGTAGGAGGCTTGAACTCTGATTTTAGCTCTGTAGTTCACGAGCTGGATGATCTGGGTTAAATCATAGATTCTTGCATAGACAGGGAAAAGCTCTCCAGGGGTTGAGTTTCTTCCCTAGGGCAGTGGTTCTCAAGCTTCAGTTTGCATCAGAATCACCTGGAGCGTTTGTTAAAACTGATTGCTGGGCTCCTCTTCCAGAGTCTCTGATTTGGTAGATTTGGAGTGGGAGTGAAAATGTACATTTCTAATGAGTTACTGCTGCTGACCTGGCAATCTCACTTTAAGAACCACTGCCCTAGGGAAAAAGGAACCTGTTGGCCTACAAGTTCCCTTCCACTGGCTACCTCTTCTCTTCCTTTGCATTCACATGTTTCCTACAGGTCTGCCCCAATTTGCACAGCTGGGCTTTCTCTGAGAGCCATTTCACTGCAGGAGCTCCCAGTGATAACAACAATAACCACAAGCCTCGCTTCTTTCTTCCATTCCGTCTAATGAAGCCTCAAGTCTCTGGAGTCAGCCTAAACTGCTCTCAAGCGCTCTACTGCGTCCATCCTCAAAGTAAACTGTGAGACCTTGGCAAACGAAGACTGCGAGTTTTGAGCAATCCCACAGCTGACTCGGCCTCCGGCACTTCACACTGTTTACACTGGGCCCTCTCCTTGGCCTCCCATGGCAGGATCTTTGCTCAGGCCTTTTCGCCTAGGAGGTGGTGAGTAACAAGGCTTATTAGTTGTGTAACACATTCACTGCCAGGGCAGTTTCACCAGTTTGCTCTTATGGGCTTTTGAAAAGCATATTTTCTCAAGCTCGTCAGGAAGGGAACAACAAGTGTAACGGTAATGCACAAAGGAAAGGGCAAATCTTTGAACCAGGGAAAATAGAAAAGAAAAAAACAACGTTCCTGGTTAGTGATGCAAGAAGAGACCTAGCTTGCCTCTTCAATAATTTAAGCTACTCATTGAACCCATAAAGTATTGTGGAGAATAGTTTGCCAATGAATGCATTGCGGATGCTTCCCTTTGGAAGTGAAACAGAAAAATTAAAGGATAGATCCACAGGCCTGGCTACTCCAACCCCTCCTCTCATGTTCTCCCCCACTCCCTGCCTTTCCTGGGCATCTACCCTTCTCTAACCACTATCTTGGGTGGTTTTTACTAGAATCTTCACCACGTTGAAGTGACTATTAAATATCACTTATCATTAATGTAGATTCTACTTTCTTAACTATCCTCTGTTTTAGAAACTTACCGTGGCTCCAAAATTTATGTGGCTTCAAGCCCAACCCCACCTGCCTGGCCTTCTTCCTACTAATACCTAGATAAAGCCTCTACTTTAGCTGTGCTGAATTCTTTCCTGAACCCCAAATGTGCTGCTATATACTTCTTGACTCAAGGCCTTCGTTCATGTTCTTCATCCTTTCTGAAACACTTTTCTGAAACTTCTTGATTTCTTTCTATCCTTCCCTCCTCTAAGTCTCATCTCTTTTCTGAAGTCTTGCTTGACAGCTGCAATCCAGTGATCCATGTACGTTCTTTGCTAGATACTGTCTATGTGATGTCAACAATATTTATTTGTCTCTAAGTTTATTGACTGGGTTAGACTTGTCTCCTCCTTTTTTAAAGAAATCTAAGGGCCAGAATGTTAATCTCGTATGTCTTTTGTAGTTTAACAAAGTTTTGTTGTGTTTGTCTTTGTAATTGTAATACGTAATTACAATTAGTTGACTCCTTCAAATCCATATTCCTATATTCCTTCCACAATGTTTTTGCATGTACATGGCGCACAATAAGTGCTCTAATAATAATACCTACTCAATCTGTTGCTATATATGATCCTCGTTAAGTCATTAGAGACCTATTATTTTTCCACCACACTCACCAACCCATTTATCTAAAACCTAAAAGAAAAGGATCTGAGAAATTAGGTAAACTACGTAAAGAACAGAGCTATTAATTGTTGGAAGTGGGATTACAAACTTGGGTCCATTTGACTTAAAGTGTATTTCCTCCTACAGACTCCACCCCAGTCCTAGATTACTGGGGCAAGGGTGACCTTAATAAGGATAAATGGCTTGCCCAAGGTCATATTGCAAAGTATTTATTGAAGAGATAGATAAAAATGTGTTAATCATTATTCTTTTATATGATTATGTTATACATAGATGATAAAAACTAGAAAATCACTCTCTCCAGCATTTGTGTTGGTGAACTCCAATCCAAAATTGAGGGCCAACTTCTCTGTTGGCTATTGTTGTTTTCTACCCTCTAAGTCTGCCATATAAGACATGTGAGGGGATGATAGTCTAGATCTTTTCAGTGGCTGATATGAATCTGTTTTCAATGAGCAGGGGGGTTTATACTGCCTGCTGCCTTCTAGGTCTCCATGGGAGAAACTGACTCACACATCCTGCCTGATGTTCTCATTGGAGCCAGGGCTTTATGATTATATATAAGAAATTCCTACAGCTGCTTTCACTAATAACATTTTAATTTAATGCACTTGATATTTCCATATTTACTGTGCTCCAATCGTGGTTTATGAGGAGAGTGAACATGGAAACTGACATAACTGATATTTAGTATGTATGCACAGTGTACTTTCCTCAAGAGGTTCTCCTGCTGAGCATAAATGTAAAATAAATACAAATAAATTAAACTCTTTGATAGGCTTCCAGAGTGCCCCAGCTGAGCTGATCAAGTCATCCCCTGCCCTCCACTTAAAGAATTCTCTGCAGAAATGAGTAAACTGATTAGAACCAAATCCCCTTGCAAAATTGGGTTTCCTTTTTCAGGCTTATGAATCTGGCTCCACTCAGAGCTGTGTTACTCTCCAAATAGAACCTGAATGATCATTCCAATTCTGCTACTCTCCAGCTGATGAAGAGTCTTTGCTTGGAAGGTGGGAGAGTGAGAAGGAAAAGACCTCTGTAGCATCCAATCTGTCCATCTTACAACTGACATCGGGAAGAATCTGATTTGCAAAGAGAAAGCTCCAGCTCTTGTATTGCATCCAGACAGGGACCATTAGGGAGATTGGAAGGAGAAGATGCTCAGTTTCCAGAGACTTTCAATGAGGCTGGAGAAGGCACTGAAATGGAGTTGCAAATTCTCTACCAGATTTCATTTTGTGATTACCTAAGGCAATGGTGAGAAACGGATACTTCACGCCAATTAAACTGCAGTACTGTGTTTTCTAGTCACTTCACATGTAATAAATTTATATCTACTCCACCCTGTGATTTTCTTCTCCTTCAGAATTAAAATCCTAGCTCTTCTTCATTTTCAAAATGTGGATACTTCTGGAAAAGAAAAAAAAAATTCATCTCTTCCTTCCCCTTCATTGAGAATCCTTTCTTGCTATAATCCAAAGAGAAAAGGGTAAGTAGTTTTTTTAAGTTAAAATATATTCAAAATAATTTTTAGACATTGAAAGTAAAACATTTTGGGAGTTGAAGCCGTTTATTTTAGATTAAAGGAAATGTAATTTGAAAGCAAGTGTGACTATCTATTGGTATCAATATCATGATGTAGGAAATGAAAGCTTTTCCCTTCTTCCCTTCTAGATTCTCTGGCTTGTCTAATAATTAAATTGACATAAGACAGATTAACAGGAGAAAAACAAATTTAATTTTATATGTACAGAAGCCCATAAAAATATGAGACTAAAAAAAGTGACCAAAGCAGGCAGCTTTTATAACTTTTAGACAAAGAAACAATAAATTTTCAAAGAATTGACAAGACTTAGAGGTTTGGGCTTAGGGTAGTAAATTAGTGAGGAAGTAACAAGGTTTGTTTATGTAGTCTTCTGGGCCCTAAATTCCCTATATCTAGTGATAAGGATGACTTCTACTCTCATGGTACAGGGAGGGTACCTTTTGCACAGCAGATTTATTTCCTGCTTTCAAGGGGACAAAAGAGGGTCTCAGTGTCCTTCTTGTACCAGTTGTTTCTTAAGTAACTTTAATTCAAAATAATCAATATGCCAAATTGACATATTTTGGGGTTCATATTTTGCTTTCCTTCAATGATCTTAAAGATAGCTGTGTAAGGGAGTAAACACTTAGAACAAAGTATTTCAAATTCACCCAAATCTTCAACATTTGAAATAGATTTAGATTGTCCATATGCAGCAGATAGATCTTTAGGAAATAAGGGGGAGGGGAGTATCCAACAAGAATAAATCTCAGCATCTAATTCCTTCTGGAGTCTCTTGGAGCTGAAGTCATAGCATCATCTTCCGGAGGCGTTAAAGAAAAGGATAACTGTTCTTCTGGAGTGGTCTAGAATGACCTAGGCCGGTGTTACTCAGGGGCTTGATGACTTTCAAGATTTCTGCCAGTCTTGGGACTCTACTAATTTACTTCCTTATCCTCTTACTCTTATCAATATCTGTTAACTTTTCAGATCCTATGGTGGCATATTCTAAGTGTGAAACAAGAGAAAGGGAAAGGAGAATGGAAAATAATGTAAATTGTCTGCTGTGTTCCAGGAACTGTGCTATTACAACTTATTTTATTCCCTCCAAAACTGCAAGCATCAGCTTGTAATCCACTTTTCATAGTTGAGGAAGCTAAAGCTCTGAGAAGTTAAGTAACTAAGCTTGTAAGTGGTAGAGATGGAACTGAAACCAAGACTGTCTGGCTGCCTGCTCTCTCTGCCTCACAACACAGCATCCAGAGCAGTGGTGGCTCAGGGGAGGGAGAGATTAGAGAATGCAAGAGGGGTGCCCCAGAATTTTACGGAGGAAGGAGAATTTCAGTTGAATTTGGAGGAAAAATGATACACTGGCAATTGAAAAGCCGAGGAAGGCAGTATAAATATGGAAAGGCGGTTTGCAAATATGTGTCTGTGGAATGAGCTGGGAAAATGAGTAAACTAGTTGGTTTGGAACAGAAACTTTCTAGGAAACATAGGGTAGGAGAGAATAGAGACCAGGTCATGCTTTTATCATTCATTTTTGTGGGGCTCAAAAATATGTTCTTCAAAGTCACTCCTGTCTTTTTATCAAGGTTGGTGTCATTGGAAGAGGTCAAATCTGTGCTCAGCTTGCTAGGCCAACTTTGGAGAGGGTCAGCATGAAAGTAGTCTTTGCAAAAGTAACATTTAGATAAAATCTAAAAGAAAACCAAGACCAGCAGTGTGTGCAAATGTATTAACAAGGTAGGAAAGGTTGGCATATTCAAGAAACTAAGACCACCGCTGCTGACACACAATGAACTTCAGGGAGAAGTGGCACAAAGAACAGGGGAGGGGTTTGCAAGGGTGGGATCACATTCAGCCTTGTGAGCTGTGGTAAGAAGTTTGATTTTATATGAAATTTAAGGGAAAGCAACTAAGCGTTTATAAGTAGGGAGATGTAATGATCCACTCTGGCTGTGGGGTGAAGAAAGGGTTGAAGGGGTTTTGAGTCCACTTTAACCAATTGGATTAATCCAGGCCGGACATCACGGTGTCCTGAACAAACGTGGTGGAAGTTGGCATGGAGAGAAATCCATAGGGTTTGAGATATATCTTGAGGATGGATTTGTCAGCACTTGCTGATGAGTGAGATTTGGGCAGAAAGGTAAAAAAAACCCGTAAGGGGAGGGTTTCTGGCTTGAGTAACTCAAGAGTTCACTTTTTGATATTTTATTATGTTGAAGAGTCTGTGAGTCATTTAAGAGATGTCCAGTAGACAGCTGGACATTTCTCCTTCTTGGACTAGGGCTCCAAGTTTTCATAGCTGGCCTTGCCCTTAGATCAATACTATGTGCTAAATCTGGCAACCCTATATATGAACTTCACCACTTATCATCCCCTATGCCCCACCTACCTCTACTTTGGAGTCAGCTCTCTTGTCCTTCCTGCTTTTCAAGGCAGAGGAGGCTTTTGTTCTCCTTGAGAAGCCTGATTCTATTATCTATGCTACCTGCTCCAGGACCGTGATGTCACAATTATCTTTCTTTTTTTTGTTCAACGTTATTTGGAGGCATTTTACAAGTGTGTGTGTGTGTGTCTGTGTGTCTGTGTTTTCTCTCTTTTTGCCTTACATTGGTTGATCTATAAGTTTAATCACTTCCTATTTTTTCTTTTACTTTCACTGCCAAAATAATTTTAAAATGCCTTATTCTATTTATGTCTTCTTCTTTGCTTCAGGTGGCGAATCAGACCCATTAATAAATGCTTCTCTCCACTTCTCTCCCTCTTTAGTATCTGGCTCCCTAATGACTAACAACACCTTAAATTTTTATAGTGTTTTTATTATTTTCAAAGTGCTCTTACTTTATGAACTTGTTTTATTCAATATTCAAAATTTGAAACATAAAATTATGGTACAATGGAACAGAAGGAAACCTTAGGACCAAGCAACTAAATCATTCATCTCATACATGAGGAAATTGATGTCTGGAGAGTAAGTGATTTTCTGAAGTGTACAACTAATTAGTATCAGGATTGGAGTTAGAATCTGAGGCTCTTTACCCAAATAATCTAAAGTGAGATAAATGGAAGACTGGAAGAAAAAAGGCCAAAAGATCAAGTATTGTGAATATTTACAATAGGATCCCCAGTAATAACCTACCCCTAAACTACCACAGGTTAGATCTATCAAGATAAACATGAGTTTCTTGTCTCCATTCATTCCACAAAACCTTTTGTTAGCTTGTCTTCCCTCTTTTAAGAGGCACATTTCTACTTGGAGGTCAATATTTTTCCTTGTAATTGTATAGCAGGCTCTATTTTTGACATGACACTGTCAAACACCACCTGCTATTTCTGGATACAGAAGAGTCCAAAAGCTCAACATGATGTCCTTGTCAGATCTCTGCTTTCCCTCCAGCCCCATTTCTCTCCATATTCTTATATGTCCTGAATAGTTAATCTACAATGATTTCCTGAATAAAGATTTTGCCCTCCACTATATATACTCTTATCACCTTCCTGGAGTGTCCATCCCTCTCTTGTCTACCTGGATAACTCTAGCATTGTTTTCCTTGGGAAGTTTCTCCTAATATTCCCAAGGAAGATTTTTTTCCAAGTTAAATCCTCCTTCATTTCTATTGCCTTGCCATTGGGTTTTGCAGTTTTTTGCAATAACAATTTAAAAACACCTGTAATACATGAATAAAAATGTGCAAAAGTCCAAATGGTACCATGTGAAAGAGAGACCATCCCATGTAGCATTAACAAAATTAAAAGACAAGGACTGTATTTGGAAAAAAATATTTGCCAAAAATGTAATATACTAAAGATTAATGTACAAAATACATAAACAATCCCTATAAATTAGTAAGACAAAAATCGATCAAACAAATAAAAAAACACAAGGAAATCTGATATAATATAGAGCAATTCACAAAAGGGCGAATCTAAATGGACAATAAACATGAAAGATGATAAATCTCCTAGCAAGAGAAATGTAAATTAAACCAATAATGAGATAAGATTTTATTCATTATTTAGCAAAAGTTAATAAATTTAATCTCAAATGTCGATAAATCTGTAGGGAAACAGAAGGTCTCATACTACACTGGTGAGTGTATGTAGCTGTTGTGGAAAGCAATTTGTCATAATGTATCAATATTTTAAATGAGCATACTCTTCAGTCTAACAATATCACTTTCAGGCATCTGTGTATCCAACAGAAGTAAAGCACATGTGATCAAGGTAGCATGTATAAGATACAACAGCTTAAAATTTAGAAGCAGTTTAAATGTTCATCAACAGGGAAATGGTAAGAGAAACAACAGTATTTTGGGATAAAGAGCAGTTAAATAAAGTGAGGTAGATTTATATCCTGACATGGAAAGATCTTTAAGTGAGAGGTCTTTCACTCCAAGTATTGAATGAAAAAAAACAAATATGCAGATTAATATGTAAAGATCATACCATTTATGTAAAATTAGCCAAACCCAAACAAAGCAAAACAAATGAAACAAAATTGTGTATTTTTATAGATCCATTTAATACATAAATGCAATTAAACATAAAAGCCTTAAAAGGATAATACCAAACTCATAGAATGGGTAACTTTGGGGAAAGATTGGGATTGGCATAGGTGATTAAGGAGAAATTTAATTTCATTTCTAAGGTTAGATTTTTGTTTCACGGTGAGGATTGTTTATGTATAACCTGTAAATTTAAAATAAATCATTTTGAAAATGAAAATTACTTTCTTCATCCTAGAATCCCATTTTCTCTCCAGAAGTATATAAAAATCTTCAAGTATAATTTTGGATTTGTTTGTTTCTCCAAACATTTCTATCAATCTTTGCTTTATGTATTTTAAATTGGCACACTTAGGTGCATAAAAACTCGTTTTTGTATCTTCTTGACAAATTTAATTTTCATCAAATGAAATATCTCTCTTTGTTACATTTCATATTTTTACCTAAAATTATATTTTGTTTGATGTAGATATTGCTATACCTCCTTTTTTTTGTTCAAATTTACATGATCAATCTTTTTCCATTCTCTGATTTTAACTCTTTCTCTGTCATTGTTTTGTGTCATCCATAACCAGAGTGTATCTGATTTTATTTTGAAATTATACTCAATCTAAGAATCTTTGCCTTTTTATTGTGATAACTTTTCAATGTTCAAGCTAACTTTTGCAATCATGTTTTCAGTTCACTAAATGTTCTGGGTGTTTAGTTTTTTTTTCTAACCTACATTTTGTTGTGATGATGGACACTTTTTTTAGTTCATTTTTTCTTTATTATTATTTTTAAAGTTGTAAATTCTCTTTCAATTGCTCGAATGTGGTGGTTCTCAAATTTTAGAGTGCATCCGAATTATCTGGAGGGCTTGTTAAAACAGTGACTGCTGGGCTCTGCTTTCAGAGTTTCTGATTCATTAGTTCTGGGGTAGGACCCAACAGTTTGCATTATTAATAAGTTTCCAGGTGATAATGATGCTGGTTAGAGCACAACACTTTGAGAAGCACTGCTCTAGTGTCCACTCTTAATTTTTTAATACATAATCACTTTATAGTTTCTATCAACATCTATGTTGAATCAATATTTTTACCTTCTCTGCAAAATGATAAGAATCTTAGCACTCTCCTCTAATCCCTTTTCCAATACATTGTAACATATAAGATATTACTGAGAGACTGTTATAATATTTTTATATTATGCAACACCAAAAAAACTTTCTTGAATTAGAAGTTTTACTTATTTCTTAGCCCACCAGCATTTCCTATATCATAAGATATAGTAATACAAAAGTATCAATGATACAATGATACATGAATCTTTCTTTTTTAGATTCATTTTTCATTTGTTGCAGTATCTCCTTGAATATAATTTTTTTTAAAAAATTGAGCTCACAGATAGTAATCCTTCTGAGGCTTTTCATGCCCCTAAATGCCCTTATTGTCTCCCACGCAAGTTTCAGTGGTTGTAGAATTCACCTGGTATTGCATGATATTAATCTATTGCTATTTTAATTCTTATTGCCTTTGTGGGTAAATGTTTGCTTGTTTGATTGGTTAATGGTTTGCCTGATTTTCCCTTTGGAAAGGGAAAGGATTTTCTCTTGATTTCTGTCTTTTGGAATATCATCATGATGTTTCTGTGTGTTGATGTTTTGCATTCATCCCCTTTTTTTTTTAATTCTGGATACTGATCTTCAGCTTTGAGAAATTTTCTTGTGATTTTTATTTCTTTGATTATTTTCTTTCTGTAATTCTTTCTGTTTTTCTTATTGTGAAATTCTTATGGGACAGATGTTGCTATAAACTAATTTCTGTAGGGGTTTTGTATGAACACAGGTTTTCAGATCAATTGGGTAAATACCTAGGAGCATGTTTGCTGGCTCATATGGTAAGACTGTACTTACCTTTGTAGGAAACTGCCAAACTGTCTTCCAGAGAGACAGCACAATTTTGCATTCACGGCAGCAATGATGGACAATTACTTTGCTCCAAATTCTTGTCACCAACATTGGTATTTTCAGGGTTTTTTTACTGTTTGTTTTTTTGCCATTCTAATAGGCAGTATCTCATTGTTGTTTTAATTTGCAATTCCTTAATGACAAATGATGTTGAGCTTCTTTTATATGCTTATTTACTATTTGCATATTTTCTTTGTTATATCTTCTTTGGTGAGGAGTTTGTTCAGATCTTTTGTTCATTTTTTAAATGGGTTGTTTATATTCTTACTGTTGAGTTTTAAGTCTTCTTTGTATGGTTTACATAGACGGCCTTTAACAAATATGTGTTTTTTAAATGTTTTCTCTCAGTTTATGGCGAGTCTCTTCATGTTCTTAACAATGTCTTTCACAGATCAGAAGTTTGAATTTTAATGAAGTCCAATTTATCAAAGTTTATTCTTTCATGGATCATGCTTTTGGGGTGGTATCTGAAAACACTACCAAATCCAAGATCGTATTGATTTTCTCCTATTTTTTTCCAGAACTTTTATAATTTTGTATTTTACATTTAAGTGTATGATCCATTTTGAGTTAATTTTTATAGAGGTTTAAGTTCTGTGTTTAGATTTTTAGTCTATGCATGTGGATGCCCAGGTGTTTCAGCACCGTTAGCTGAAGACTATCCTTTCCCCATTGGATTGCCTTTGCTCCTTTGTCAAAGATCTGTTGACTATATTCATGTGGGGAAATGAATATCTGGGCTCTCTATTCTGCTCCATTGATCTATGTAGCTAATCTTTCACCCAAATCATACTGTCTTGATTGTTAAGGTTTTATAATAAATCTTGAAATCTGGTAGTTTTAGTCATCTAACTACATTGTTCTTCAGTCTTATGTTGACAATTATAGGTCTTTTACTTGTCTGTACAAATTTAGGAATCAGTTTTTTGATATCTGTAAAGCACCTTGAGGTTTTGATAGGGATTGTGTAGACTGAAGTGGGAGGAATTGACATTTTGATAGTATCGGATCTTCCAGTGTATGAACACAGTATATCTCTCCATTTATTTAGACCTTTAATTTCTTTCATGATAGCTTTATAGTTTTCCATGTATAGATCCTGTACATATGTTTTTAGATTTATACCTAAGTATTTTATTTTATTTTTGTTTGATTATTACCATATTGCTTTTTCTAAAATTTCAAATTCCAATTGTACTTACCCGGTATATAGAAAACAATTGACTTGTGAATATTAACCTTATATTCTATAATTTTGCTATACTAGATTATTCATTACAGGAGTGTTTTTTGTTGTTCCTATTAATTCTTCAGGATAGTCTTCATAGACAATCATATCATCTTTGAACATAGTTTTCTTCTTTCTTTTCTAATCTATGTACACTTTTTTCCTTTTATTATCTTATTACACTAGCAATGATGTCCAGTATGATAATGAATAGAAGTAGTGAGAAAGGACATATTTGCTTTGTTCCTGATCTTAGGAGGAAAGCGTTTAGTTTCTCACAATTAAGTATAAAGTAAACTGCAGGTTTTTGTAGCATTTCTTTATCAAATTGAAGAAGTTTCCATCTATTCCTAGTTTGCAGAAAGTTTTTTTTTTAATCATAAATGGTTGTTGAATTTTGTCAAATGCATTATCTTCATCCATTGATATAATCATATAATTTTTCTTTTTTAGCCCATTGATATAGTGGGTTACAGTGATTGATTTTCCAGTGTTGAGCCAGCCCTGCATATCTGAAAAAAAACTTAGTTGGTCGTGGTGTATAATTCGTTTTACACGTTGTTGGATTTGATTTGGTAATATTTTGTTGAGTATGTTTGTATCTATCATCATAAGAGGTATTAGTCTGAAATTTTTCTATATCTTGTAATGTCTTTACCTGGTTTTAGTATTAGGGTAAGGCTGGCCTCACAAAATAGGTAGGAAGTATTCTCTTGGCTTCTATTTTTTTTTTTTTTTTTGGAAAAGATTATGGAGAATTGGTACTATTTCTAACTTAAATGTTTGGTAGAATTCACCAGTCAAGCCACCTGATCCTGGTGTTCTCTTTTGGGGTGAGTTATTATTGATTTAAAAAGAAAATAAATGTAGGCCTATTCATATTATCAAATTGTCCTTGTGTGAATTTTGTTAGCTTGTGTCTTTCAAGAAATTGGTCTATTTCCTCTAAGCTATCAAATTTATAGTCATAAAGATGCTCATAGTATTCCTTATTTCCTTTTTATGTGAGATTGGGACTAATGATCCCTCTTTCATTTCTGCTATTTACAATTTGTATCTTCTGCCTATTTTTTTTTCTTTTTTGGTTATCTGCTGTAATAGCCTGATTACCTGCTGTATTAGGTATTACAATATTACCTGCTGTAATAGCCATTTTATTGATCTTTTCAAAAAACGAGCTTTTGATTTCATTGATTTTTCTCTGTTGATTTCCTGTTTTCAGTTTCATTCATTTCTGCTCTAATTTTTAATATTTCCTTTCTTTAGATTTAAATTACTCTTCTTTCTCAGCTTCCTAAAGTGGAAACATAGCTTATTGATGTTACATATTTCTTCTTTTCTAGTATATGCATTCAATGCTATAGATTCCTCCTTAAGCACTGCTTTTTCTGTGTCCCACCAATTTTAATTAAGTTGTATATGCATTTTCATTTAGTTCAAACTATCTTAAAATTTCTTAAGACTTCTTTGTGATATTTACAAATGTGTTGTTTAATCTTCCTAATATTTTGGAGCTATCTTTGGAATATTTTGGAGATAACATTGGTTTTTTCAGCTTTCTGTTATTTTTTTTTCTAGTTTAATTGTGGTGTGATCTGAGAATATGCTTTGTATAATATCTATTCTTTTAAATTTGCTAAGTTATATTTTATAGCCCAAAATGTGGTCTATCTTGACTATTCCATATAAAATTGAGAAATATCTATTCTTCTGTTTTTGATAGAATATTCTATAAATTTCAATTATGTTAAGTTGGTCAATAATGGTGTTCTAGTCAACTATCTCCTTACTGATTTTCTGCCTGCTAGATCTATCAATTACTGAAAGAGTTGTATTGAAATCTCCAACTATAATAGTGAATTTGTTGATTGCCCTTGCAAATCTAGCAATTTTTGTGGCATGTGTTTTGATGTTATGTTGTTAGGTGTAGAGACATCTTGGATCTTTATGTCTTTTTGCAGAATTGACCCCTTTACCATTATAAAGTGCCTCTCTCTTTTTTTTTTTTATAATTTTATTTATTTATTTTTTCCCCCAAATCCCCAGTAGATAGTTGTACGTCATAGCTGCACATCCTTCCAGTTGCTGTACGTGGGACGTGGCCTCAGCATGGCCGGAGAAGCAGTGCGTTGGTGCACGCCCGGGATACGAACCCGGGCCGCCAGCAGCAGAGCACGTGCACTTAACCGCTAAGCCATGGGGCCAGCCCTAAAGTGCCTCTCTTTATCCCTAATATTTTCTTTGTTTTGAAGTCGGCTTTGTTGGAAGTAATATAGCTACTCCAACTTTCTTTCGATTAGTATTAGCATGGTATATCTTTCTTCATTCCTTTACTTTTAATCTATTAGGATCTTTATATATAAAATGAGTTTTGTATAGATAATATATATTTGGATCCTGTTTTGTTGTCCATTTGGATAATCTCAGTCTTTGTTTGGGTATTTAAACCATTCTCACTTAGTGAATAATATCTATCGTGTTGGTAACTGTTTTCTATTCATTGAACTTTTTTTTCTTTTTTCCCCCTCTTTTTCTGCCTTCTTTGGTTTTAATTGAGCATTTTATATTATTCCACATTTTTCTCTTCTCTTAGCGTATCCATTATACTTCTTTTCCAAAATTTTTAGTGGTTTCCCTAGAGTTTGCAATGTATCTTTTAAACTAATTTCAGTCCACCGTCAAATAACTCCATACCGCTTCACATAGCATTCAGATACCTTATATAATAGAATATTCCCAATTTCTCCCTCACATCCCTTATGAGATTGTTATCATTCTTTTCACTTGCCCATCTGTTATAATTATTCAATACATTGTTGTTCTTATTGCTTTAAACAAATAGTTATCTTTTAGATAAATTATGAATAAAAAAGAAACGATTTTACTTTATCTTGATTTATTCTTTCTCCAAAGCCCTCACGTTCTTGATGTAGATCTGAATTCCTGACCTCTATCATTTTATTCTTTTTTCTTTTTTTGGTATTTCTCATGGGGGAGAACTGCTGGCAATGAATTCCCTGTTTTTGTTTTTCTGAAAAAATTTTTATTTCTTTTTAATTTTGGAGGATAACTTTACTGGGTATAGAATTGTAGGTTGGTGGGGTTTTCCCCTTTCTTCCAACTCTTTAAATATTTCAGTTTACTCTCTTCTTGCTTGCATGGCTTATGACAAGAAGTCCACTATAGTTCTTATTCTTTTTCTTCTCTGTATAAGGTTTTTTATTTCCTCTGGCTTTCCAGATTTTCTCTTTGCCTTTGGTTCTTTGCAGTTTGAATATGAAATACTTAAGCGTAGATTCTTTGGTATTTATCCTGCTTGGTGTTCTCTTAACTTTGTGAATCTGTGGTTTGTTATCTGTCATTCATTTTGGAACAGTATCAGCCATTATTACTTCAAACATTTCTTCTGCTCTGTTGTCTCTTCTCCTTCTGGTATTCCAATTATACATATGTTAGATTTTTTGAAATTTAACAAATTCTTGGGTATTCTGTTATGATTTCTGTTAATTCTTTTTTTCTGTTTGCATTTTATTTTGGGAAGTTTCTATTGACCTATTTTCATGCTCGTTAATAATTTTCTTGGTCTTTATACTACTGATCAGTACATCAAAGGCAGTCTTCATTTCTGTTACAGTATTTCTGATTTTCAGCATTTCGTTTCTATACTCTCTTAGATTTTCCATCTCCCTGTGTAGATTACCCATCTGTTCTTGCGTGTTGTCTGTTATTTTCCATTACAAGTCTTAACATATTAATCATAATTATTTCAAGTTCCCTATACGATTATTTCAAAATCTGTGTCATATATAAATTTATGGTTCTGATGCTTACTTTGACTGTCTTTTTCTTGCTTTGGGTGTGCCTTAATTTCTGTTGAAAGCTGGACATGATGTTTCACGTAATAAGAGCTGAGATAAATAGGCCTTCACTATGAGATCTTATGTTAATGTTGCTAAGAGCTGGGTTGTGTTGTATGTTTATTGTAGCTGTGGGTGTCAGAGGCTTCAAATTTCTCTAGAGTCCTTGTTTTTCTCTCCTGTTCTCTGTGGGCTTCCCTAAGAACTCTTTCTCAGACAGAGTCTTCTTCTTGCAGCTCTTCCAACTATACTCCACTGTTAGTATGCTTGTAAATTGTTGAGGAGGAGAAGCATTCATAATCTTATAATTAAATTTCAGTCTTTTAGTTGACCTAATTCCAAGGGCTATAACCTTCACATGGGTGTCTTAGCTTTTTTCTTCACATTAGACAAGACAGGAAGGCTAGAGGGGACTAGAGTGGGAGAGATCAACTTCCGCCACGTAAGATGAGGCTCTGGTAAGGTCTTTTCCTCTAGAGAATTGGCCTTTGTTATGGAGAATGCTCTTTGTGTGTTTCACAGTGGTTTCTTTTCCTTCCACTTGACAAAGCCAGGAGGGAATCTCTCTCAGCTTTCCACATTGAGAATCTGGTGAGGTTCCCAGAGGTAAAAGCCACAAAAATTTGGAAGCCTCCTAGAAGTGCATGCCCTTGATTTGTCCACACTCATACTGCAGAGCAGTTCATCAAAATTACCATTTAATTGTTCCTATCAGTTTATAGTTCTAGTGGCATGCTTCAGATAAGCGTGTCTTGTCTATGACTCTACAGATTCACCTGTCTCTCCAGATTTTGGGGTGGTGGTTTGTCCTGTGTCTCAGTTCTCTGATGGGTCCAAGAAAAATTATTGATTTTTAGTTTGTTCATTTTTTTTCTTGTTATAAGGACAGGTGTGATGACTTTCAAATTTTACATGTTAGAACTGAAACAAGAAGTTTTAACTTTAAATTTTGATAATCATGTTTTAATGTTTATGATCTCTGGATACTTTTTAATGTAACATCCTAATGAATATTCAGAATTCAGAGCAAATATAAGAAGGTCTTAAAATAAGTAAAATTTATCTTGATTTTGTGGGTATTAGTTCTTCCATTTGTTGAATGAGTTGCCATTCTTTTGAGTTATTGGTTCTCTTCAAATGTTTGGTTATATTCCCATTTATAATCCCAGCTCTTCTTTATGTGGATGCCGGTTCTGAACTCAGAAGCTTGTTTCTGGAGTATTTGGGAGTTTAGCTGAATATACTAGTGAAGAGGTTGCGCATAATACTTTGTATTTGTGGCAAAGAATCTCTCTGTTCCTCCTGAGGTAGCCAGCCACTTGATATATTGCTTTGCTTTTCATTCCCAATGGTAAAATCCCTGGTCATAAAAAGCATAAATAAGAGATGGTTCCAACCAGCCTGCTGCTCTAAAAACAGTTTCTCAGTTAAGCACCCTGATGATTTCCCCAGAGCTCTCTCATTTTCTCTAACTTAATCAAATCTGAGCCTGAACAACCTCTGGAATTATGCATCCTTTTATAACCATCTTTTTCTATGTCTTTTGGTCGGGTCTGTTGTCTCCTCCCTTCATCCGATTTATCCATGTTCTACCTTTTAGAAAGCCTTCAACATTATTAGTTTGCTGATTATTGTCTCTTATTTTCCAGCTTTTGTAAGTTAAAAAATGACATTTATTGCAGTTTGGGATTCACCCAGGTAATCTTTCTTGAACTACTTTCTCATATCACAAATTTCTTAGAAGTATTTCCTAATTAAACTTCCAAATTCAAGTGACCAAAAATAGTCATCATATCTCTATCCCCATCTAGAAGCACAGCCTTACACTTAACAGATCTTCCTTATATTGTGCACGAATTAATAAATATATGAATAAATGAAATGTATATAACACCTATGCTATATCCTGTCTCAGGGTTACAATTATTCAGTGATTATATCTACATAGCTAACGGGGATATCTTTTCTTTAGTTTGGCATTAAATAAATTGGAGGAAGAAAAAGAACAAAATACAGAGAAGTAAAGAAATTTCTATTCCTGTCCACAGTTGTACAGAAGAGAATCTTCCCATATGTTTTCTGACATCTCCATCCCTCTCCCCCAACTACACTGTTCTTATTGTATAGGCTCATTGGCTGTGCACTGTAGAGATATGGCATAACACTGCATTTTGGTTTTTTGCTGCCTTACTTCACAAAGGACTTCATTTTTCTTCCTTTGGGTCAAAGGCCCCTACTTTCAATCTGAATAGGCTGCCTGCTCATCTAGCCCCACTCAATCATGGGGCCAATGCAGAGAAAGCAGTGTGTGCTTTCTGTCATGTGCTGTATTTTGTCTAATTTATATTCATACTGGGTTATATTCAACAATCTGATGGAGTGACCCTCACTACCATACTCTTTGATTTGTGGAAAAATAATCGCAAACCTTGTAAGAGCCCAAAGGTTTATTTTTTTTCCCCAATCTATATTTCTATTGATAATATGAGGAAGTATACAGCTATTCTTCCTTTCAAGTGAAGTCTTTCTAAAGTAAACCATGCAACTTTATTTGAATAATCCAAATGATTAAATTATTTTCCTTCCTGTTGTTGGTCTTCATAAATTGAAGCAATCTTCACCGAAACCATCAACTACCTTGTCAGAGGCCCAGTATTATTCTGAATAAATTTTAACCTAGAACCAGAGGCTTAGCCTATGGTTGAAACATTTTCTTTGAAGACTTTAATGTCTGAATGCACTTAAAAATGGAGTAGCCAAAAATTTGGAATCGTTATAACCGTTCTTGTTATTTTCTTTATGTTAAGATAAAACTTACATTAACCTTAAAAAATAGAAAACTTTGAATCAAGAAATTAAAATATACTTCTGGCTCTGCTGAATAACTTTAGAAAAGTTGAATAATATTCCTTACCCTGTTCTCAATCTATAAAATGGTTGCATTAGCTATATATTTTCTAAAGTCTATATTAGCTCTAAAATTATTTCATCCATTGCGCTAACTTATGCTCCATATATTTAAGGGATTGAAGGTTTAAGTTAAAATAAATTTATATTGCCAAATGCTGTCCATTTATGAGTGTAATGAAATCTGTTGTTACTTTGGGAGCAGGGATCCTAAAGAAGGTAGATATCATATTCAGTGAGAACAGTCTTATCAAATAATACAGCAAGTTCTGCTATTTTGTTAGTTGGTCAATTCAAGAAATCTCTTACAGGCAAATGAAAAGGTCATTGCAAATCTCCCAGTGTTGCTATTCTATTATGAACAACCCACCTGAAATATTTTGAAATAGCCACTTCCCCTGTGGAAAGTTTACAGAGTAAACTGACAATATGTCTTCACTGGCAAAGGCAATCCATGAACCTGCAACAAACCAATTTATCATTTATGGGCATTTTATTTTAGTTAGGTGTAGCTTGGGGAGAATTAAAGGGAAAAAAAAAAGCATGAATCATATAACTGAGAGTGATTGGAATCTGTTTGACTCTGAGCTATCACCACTGGAATTACCAGGATGTAAAATACTCTCCTGCAGTGGAACATTGCTGAGTCCTTATACAATCTCCTTGAGAACCATTAAAATGGCCCAGTTGGAGCTGCTCTGTTGGTCTGCTTTGTGGAACCCTCTGGCCTTATCCAATAATGCAACTCAAGGCCTTCTAACAGGAGCTGTGTCACATCTCCAGTCTCCAATTCCTAGTTATGCTGGATTTGGGCTTCACTGGCTGCAGCTCGGAGAAGAAATGGACATTTCTCCATCATTACTGTAAATATTAATGACTTAAAAAGAGCTAGTGTTAAGGTTTTGTTTTTCTACATCCTTAGTGAGCTAGGATTAACAGTGTGGGTCAGAAGACAGGTAATTGTTACAACCAAAAGAATCTGTCCCACTAAAACTCAGCCTTCAGAACTCACTTTAAGTATTTTGCTGATCATGTTTCTGGAGAAGTCCTTTTCGTCCCCTTATGTGTTTGTTTGGAGTCCTCATCTCTCTGTCCTGGATATTTCATCACTAACCATAACATTTTTCTCAGTGGTCCTTTTGGTCATCTTCAAAACAACCTGAGCAGGACTTTCCAGTGCCAGATTTTTGAAAATGGATAGGCAGCTTAGGCCCCACCTCACTCTATCCCAATCCCAGGCACCATGCTGAATAGTAAGGCAGAACTTTTCTTCAAGTACAATGTGAACTTGCTAATAATCCTACATGGACCAAGAAAATAGACTTTAATGATTTGTGAGCTTCCTGTAAAACTTCACAATTTTTCGAGCTTCTGGAAAAGCACTTCAAATAGTTCTTTCCAGTCCCTTCACTTTTCCCCCATATCAGTTCTGGAGTTAAATACAACCTTCCCTTTACCTACTCTCCACACCCACACCCCAACTCAGAATCTAATTTCTTCATTATTATGATGATTATAAAAGTATAGAAAGGTAGATGGATAGATGAATAGATGTAGATATATTGGATATATAGATAATTATGATACCACTTTTGCCATGGCAAGCATCTCCTAGGGATATAAGGAGAAGTGGAACCAAATGAGGTTTGCCTCATTTGCATATTATGGCAGGTAGAACTCTTAGGCCTACAGCCCCCTCTACTGGGTGTGTTTTCCAGATTTATTGTACATACTTATGCAGGAGGTCTTTGTCATCCTTTTTTGAGTGCTTTTGATTAGGATCTACTTAACTCAAAATCCTATCCTTGTTCAGACTTATAGGACCCTACGTGGATTCAAGCTTCTAAAGCACATGAATTCTGTTTCAAACTAAATTCCCCCTTTACCCATTCTGAAGCTTTGATGATGGTTCCAAAGTCCATACTTCAAATTAATTAAACTAGGAGGCCATTAGACTGAGGTAGCCCTAATGCTGTGGCAGCCTGCGTAAGCAAACCAAAATCTAAGCCTGCGGATGCTTTGAGGTTATGACATTGAAACCTAAAGTCAACCAATCACAAACATCCGACTAGACTTTAAGCTATAGCCAATCAATAATTTCTTTGCTTTGCTTCTGCCTTTTCTCTGTAAAAGTCTCTGCCGGAGCTCCTGTCAGTGGAACGCTCCTGATAGCTTCTGGTTTGGCGCTGCCTGATTCAAATCGAGTTTTGCTCAAATAAGCTCTAAATTTTTAATATGCCTCAGTTTATCTTTTAACAATGCTCGCCATAAAGATACCTTTATTTACCCTTTTCCTCTCAAACCTCTGATATCCTTAGCCCATGAGATTCTTTAGGGCCAAAAGCTCGTTAATTGATTATTGAACATAATGTCTCAGATGCCTATCACATGCACCATACTGAGATCTGCAGATGCAGAGAAAGCTGAGAACTATTTCATTTGATATATTTCCATACTTGACTTTTGTATAAGCTTTTCAATAAAGCAAACAATAAACAGCAAACAAACAACAACAATGGAACACATTGGGTAGATGGCTTTTATAATTTGTTTTCTGAAACTACTTCATGGACCCAAATATTTCTCTTTTCTTAAAAAGAGGACACCAAGTTCCCCAAAACTACTCCCAGACACTTAAGTCAACACAATCTGATCTGAGCGACATCTTGATAATGATGCTCTTCTCTGAGACTTTGACCTGTTACAGCAAGGTGGTTTCTGCCAACTCTCCTAGGAGGGAGATAGAAAATTCTGTTCACAGTCCGGATAGGAAAACATGAGGTTCCTAAGTACGAGAGCACCGCCATGCTGGGAGGCCTTTGGTTGGCAGTGCAAGGAGGCCAGGCTGAGTCATGAGACTTCTTTTCTCTTCAGGGTAGAAGGGTAGAAATGACAAAAATGGAAATTGAAAGAAATGATCATTTTTGGTCTTTTGCTTAATATTAAACTGAAAATACCAAAACTGTAGATTGTGTGAGTGATATACAGACACAAACACACAATTGTTCAATGACTTTGAAATTAAGTAGGCAAAATATACACATAGCAAAATGGTGTCAATCATTATTATCAATCATAATCATCATCATAGTTGACATTTATTGATCATTCATTATGTTTAATTCTTCTCTCATTACTGTTCTTTTGCAGGCAATAGCCGTGTTGGAAATCAGTTTTGAGTGTTGGAGATTTTCCAAAGATGAAACCGAACAGCTTGAGGGATTGGGGAGTAAATTTCAGTTGTGTCATTAAGTTGCTGACAGTACACAAGAAAATAGAAGCTACCAACTGGAATATGGAGCTTGAAGTAGCTTTTAGCCCAGCTCCGTGGGCTATGTAGGTAGTATTGTTTGAAGTCTCTGGAAAAGGCAGGAAAAAGCCAATCTGTAGAATAAAGGATAGAGTTTTAGAGACAAATTTTTCTTTCTTTTTTTCCTTCTCTCCATGTCTTCCTCCCTCACCCACCCACTCCCTCATTTCCTCCTTTTCTTTCTTTATGCTTCCAAGACACAGCTATTTAAAACCTGTGGACCATTTGTATGAAATTTGATGGGTACCTTGTTTGGTTCTAGAATGAGTGTTCCTTTAAACTCCATAGCATGGATCCCTTTGCTCTTGAATTGTTTGTTTTAAACCAGGAACCACACCTAAAGGCAAAAGTCCTCCCTGTTAATAACTGCTAAGGAATACAGTATATACAAAGGGACCAAGGATAAACTATTGTGAAGCTGGCCATGTAGGCAACATTAAACAGACAGCATAAACATCTCTTTGGGAGTTAGGGATTAGTGTTAAAATACATACTGAGTCAGGGCAGAGGTGTTTCGATCTTTATCGTTTTCTAATTGTTTTTAGAATTATATTTTCTTAAGTTGCCTGGAGAGTTCTCTAGAAAGCATACACTATACAGGACCAGGACCAAAATAGCCCCCATCGCCCCCTAAACCTGAGGCTCTTTATATAGGGTACTAGTTTCCTCTAGCACACTGTTTTGTTTTATTTTTTTTTTGCTTATCAAAGTCAACTTTCAGGAAGAGAGCTAAAGGTAATTGTCATGAATGTGAGAATGACTGAGACCTGATAATCTTTCCACTTTTACTTATATTTGCATTTTAATGGGACAACTATTTTATTTTATTTATTTATTTATTTATTTTTATTTGTTCCCCCAAAGCCCCAGTAGATAGTTGTATGTCATAGTTGCACATCCTTCCAGTTGCTGTATGTGCGACGCGGCCTCAGCATGGCCGGAGAAGCGGTATGTCGGTGCGCACCCGGGATCCGAAACCCCGCCGCCAGCAGCGGAGTGCGCTCACTTAACCGCTAAGCCACCGGGCCGGCCCATGGGGCAACTATTTTAAACAAAGGAATTGGAACCTTTATCCTGGAATTTTGAATCTTCTTGGAGAGTTTGGGAGAAGTATATATAGATAGGATATGAATTCTTTCTGGTCTCCTTTCCTTACCCTTTCCCCTTTCTGGTGAAATTCATGTTATATAGACATCTATTAATAATGCAGACAAGTAAATTTGAATCTTGGTGTAGCCATTTGTTAGAAATACGCTTTTGGGCAAATTACTTAAACTATCTCTGAAGTTCACTTTGCTCATCTGTAAAATCAGTAAAGACTAAATTAAGTAATATATAAGATGTTATATCTGGCTCCTGATGTCAGTTCTTCATCGTGCATGAAAAGCGTTTGTTTTCCAGAAATGAATTGAGCAATTCTCATCCCTATCCTGCAGCCAAAATAAAACCACACCTACAACCATTAATTCACCTGCATGTACCAACCATTTACAACGTATCTTGCATTCACTCTTGTGAGAAATGCAAAGTGGGTAACATTTGACACATAAGGCATGATATTAAATAATAATAACAGAAAAATAAGGTCTTTATAATTAGAGGATTATTGTTAAGTTATTGTATTATTAAACTACGACAAAATATCATTTAGAGGGCTATTGATAAGGTTGCATGATAGGATCAAAAAAGAAAAATAATTGGGAGGCCGATGAAAGATGGAAGGATAAGGGCATAAGACAAGAAAACTGCACAGACAGCACAAGAAAGCCAAGGATTCTGAGAGACGGTGAGCAGCAAGGACGGAGCAGATCTACATATAACATAATGCCAGAATCACATTTGAACTACTAGGACGCAGGGAGCAAGGCATTGGAAGCTATGGTCGGTATTGAAGATAAAAACTTTTCCAACTGGGGGGGCTGTGAGGAGAGTGAAAGGATGGACATTGCTTTTCTACTTGCTCAGAACTGTTCCAAAGTATAGTTTTCCAGGCACTTCTGGCTCAGTTAGGGCAAAGGCAAAACAAAGTGACAGTGATGGTTATACGTTTCAGTCCAGGAGTTCATTTCTGTCATAGAACACCCAATCATTTTGATCCAGTATTTTTCTTCTTTTTTTTTTTTTGCCCCCAGCCAGCTTGCAATGATGAGGGCTTTCCCTCTGAGAAAGCTGGAAGGCAGGCAATTCCTCATGCTTGCTCTTTAGGTCGACCTTTGTTAGAGATGATTTGACATTTTCTCTATTTCCAAGCCCCAAATTAAGTGTAGGCATCTCATCAGTCTGTTTTCTAAATAGTGTCATCTTATTTTTCTCACATTAAACATGTAGATGGTGGGTCTTTGTGATAAGGTACTCATCTCTAGTTTCCTTATTGTTCTCCTTCTTGCATGAGATGGGGACACATCAGGAAATTATCAGCAATTTGTGTTGTAGATACTTCAGTCTCTTGAATTTGTATTTTCTAATCTTTGACATGCAAAGGAAAAGATAACGTGAAACCAGTTCTTTTATCATGGCATGATTGGCTCGATTTGTAATATACAGTTCAACTAATTGCTCATCCAATACAAAGTTGCTAGGGTATGTTACTACTTGAAGGCTGGGGCAGAGGATAGACAGTAATGTTGCTGCTTACTTTGTTCTAAGTGAAAATCAGAAAGAGGGATCATTAATTTTCTTAGGATTGTGTTATCACTTGCTGTGTTCTCTTTTCCTTTGTAGATAACAGCCATGGTGTTTGTGCCAAATTATTCCCAGAGACTATGCGGTGTATGTAATGAACAATATCTAGGAATGCAGTGGATATGGCATAGTACACAAGGCTCTTCGCGGAGATGAGGGCAGCAACCTTCATTGCAAGAGACTCACATTTTCAGATAGAGGAAGTTTGCTCAAGAAGACCGAACCCATCCAATCTATGCTGGGTGGAAGCGGTATTGTTTATTCTGGAAGAAGTGTGCCAGGTAAATATACAAACAGGTGCATGATTGTTAGAGGTCTAGGTCTAGCTACTGATTAGGACCAGATAGCTGGCTGGAACTTTAGCCTCAGTACGGGCCAAACAACTGAGATTTTGCTGGAGTAGGTTCTCCCTCATACAAAAGATCACCTTGGTGTCATATTTTGGGAATGGGAATTGAGACAGATTGACAGCAGCACATTTCATATCTTGAGCCTTGTGTCTGCAGGATTTGGTCAGCCAACCATTTCCTGGAATCAATGGATAGTCCTAGGAAGTTAGAAGCAAAATTACACTGTCTTGATCATGCCCTTACTTTGCATTTTCTCTGAATTTTCTAGCTACAACTTGGATAACATCCTTTCAGGTTTGCTTGGCTCTGGCTCCTCTCAGCTTTCCTCCCAGGATTCTATGGAGTTTGAGAGTAAGTGCTTACGTCTTCCCAGAGTCCTGCTATTAATGACATATCAAATGCTTGTGAAATGAATGAATGAATGAATACATGAATGACCTCTAGGTCAAGAAGTGCTACTCATTGAATTCTTTCATTGCAAAGATAGAAAAAAAAAATGAGGTGACTTTCTTAGAGTCAACCAAGGTCTCCTGCCTTGTTGATTCATTTGTTCATTAAACAAACATGCATTAACTACCAGGAAGAATGAAAAGGTAGACTAACAGGTGGTGAGATCCATGCGAGATTCAAGGTGCATTTGAAAAGTGCTTTGGACTAAATACAATGAAGAACAAAGTTTGCTCTTTGCTTTTATGGTCACTGGCTCATAGTCCAGTGAACTATACAAGGAGGTAACAGTTAATTTTAAATGTGTTAATTATTGTAACAGAGGTGCACCTGTGCTGCTGTATGAGCACTGGGAGGTAGAGATATGTCTGGGAGGTTTGGGAAGGTGTGAAGAGGAGGTAAAAGAAGAGCTTTAGCCTTAATCTTTAAAAGGAAGCTAACTTGGCAGAGGTGGGGGTTTGGAGCAGGGGAACAAAATGGGCAAAAATAGAGAGAGGCACAGAGGGTCCTGGGTTCATCAGACAACTTACACCATACCAAATGAATGAATGAATGAAGAAAGATCTGCCTTGCATGGCCCGTTAACTTTCCAACGATCCTCTGCTGCAGATGCACAGTCATTAGAGAATTCTTTTCAGGGTGTTTCCCTGTTATAGCCATTTGGAGATGTGAGAAATTACATTCAACAGCCCGGAAAACTACCCCCAGAGCTTTCATTAGCTTCTGCGTATCATCTCCTTGTGCTGGTAAATATTTAGATTCGTATCTCCGGTCACTTTACCCCAGTTTTAATGCTGGCAAATAAAGCCCAAGCACTCATCAGAAAATAAAATATTTACCCTGCACACTACCATACACAAAGCTATTGGAACATGCACCATTTTCATAACCATTGTGCACAGGAACAGGAGAAGATAAATGATATATTTTCTCCAGAACATGAAGATGCACTTGTGGTAATCAGAGGAAATTTGGGAACAACTTCTCCGGCCAGGGTATCCCCAGTAGGAAGACTTCACAGTAAGATGGGGGTGATCTGCTGATGCATTTGATTACTTTTTTTCCTTTCTTCCTGTGTATCAGCAGCGCCTGTTTTCAGGTATTTGGCAACAACTTTATCACTGTGTGCAGGACCGCAACATAGGCCTTGGGGTGGGGTGTAATCTCGAGGAAAGAAGACTTATGATCCCCCCTACTCTTTTAATGTATATCATCTACTATCTGCTGCTTCTGAAGCCAGAGTGGACATTGAATAAAGTTTTTTTTAATGTTTATTTTGGGCTTTAATCCAGAGCTGAAGAAAAAGCTACAGTAAATCTATATTCATGCCATTACTATGATTCTACAGTGCTCTGGCTTAGTGAGAATTTGAGGCCCTCCAGGAAAGCAGTCCTGGTCACTCCAGCTCTGCTCTTTTCTTTGAACCTCAATTTGCATTTCCTTAAGTCAGTCACACAGTTTCAAAATTTCATGCGTTTGTGCATGCTATTTCCTCCCAACAAACTCCTCTGCATCCTGCAAAACCGGAATCCCAGAGGCATTGAAAAAACTAAACCCCTCCTCAATCCATGTAGAATATCCTTGCTACAGGTATGCACGGTAAACAAGGGCAGGGATAGTGTTTGCCTTGTGAACTGCTCTAACTCCTGAACCTAGAACAGCTCTAGCATAGAATATATGCTCAAGTGTTTGTTGAATTAATAATCAGTGCTCGACCTTATCTAAAACATGGAGGTTTTAAGCTTGCTTTTGTGAATAAGCTGCCTTGCCCTGTTGGCTAGGCTTAGGCCATATTCAACAGCATGAGTGTTTGGTGGAGTTCCCCAAACACTTCCTAATTTACTCTCAGTTCCCTGATTTATTACGTTTGCACTGACTCAGGCAGCTGACATATTGCTGAGGTCCAGGAGGACTGCATTACACATGCCATACTTCCCTTCCCACTGCTTGTTTTAAGGAATATTAGTGAGATGAAATGTTGCTGCTTTCGAAACGCTGAGAGTGAAGGAGCAAATCCTCTGTAGGATATGCAGAAGTCTTTCCCCAGCAACAGAAAAAATCAAGAACAAAAACAAAAGCAAAAGGTACACTCCCTCACAAGCAGGCATTCAGTGGGTGTGTGTTCCATAAAGGACCGCCAGGTGACTGACCATGTGGGACCTGCCATGAGCCTGGGTGGTCTAGGTCACAAGTGGTGAGACGAGGAAGGAGGGAAGGAATGAGGTGTGGGGCTGCAAGAAAAGATTTCTGGAGGAGACAGGACAGAGCCAGGCTTAAAAAGAGAGGAAAGTCACAGATCCATAGAAAAAGAGTAATGAGACTGTTCTCCAGGAAGGAGCTAAGTCTGTGAGCAAACTGAAGGCAGTCAGGCAGGGAGGCACAGATCGTCCCTAGGAGAGGGGGGCAGTGTGTGTACCTGCTGCAGAGCAGTAGGAGACAAAGTCAGAGGCAGATACCAAAATCGGGAGGCCTAGAATGCCAAGGTGAATCATTTGGACTTTACTCCACATGAATCGGACCCAAATCTGGTTTGCTCTCTTAAGTCCCTGTTCCCTATCTGAGATGGATTCTCTCAGTTGTGCTGGGAACTATTTCGGCTATATGTTCTCAGTTCCTTTTTCTTCAAGACTAAGTCCTTTGTGCATCTGTCCCCAGTGGTCCCAGGAGGTTAGTGTCCTCACTTATTTAGGAACAAACACCAGTGCCTGCTTTAGGCTGAACCTTCTCTTCAATAGCCAAAGCGAATTTCTCGTGTTGAGTATCTAGAGACAACCCATGTTGTTTGTTTGCTTGTTTTTCTGTCAAGCTCAGAGATGACCATGGCAGTTCTGGCCTGGATCCTGAGAAGAGTGACTGTATTTCAAGCCCAGTTTTGATGAAAAGAGACAGGACATAGGTTTCTTCATTCTGAAGTTATTGATAGGAAAATTTCCCTGGCCCCATGCTGAAATTGGGAGCTGATACCAGCGTCTGCAGTATCCTGCACGCCAGTTCGCGGTGGAGCTCAGAAGTGCACATTTTGAAATGCATTTTCAAATCTGCAATGTCGTGTGAAACATTATTAAGCTTGTATTATTACCTCAGTAGATCTCAGTGGCGGTTTAACTATTAGAGAATTTCACAGCATATATAATATTATCAAAATGAATCAATATCTTAACCTCAAGGCTGATTATACTGTAACTACCTGTTGCTAATTGGAATGCTTTTTACACTCTGCTCTCCCTTTAGACTGTCCATGCTGCCTGTGTGAATGCAACCAGGGAGCACAAATAAATTGAGCATGAACAATTAGACTATTCAGCTTTGGGTGATCCAAAGAGAGATGTAAAATGCCGTTACATGGCATCCTGATTTTGAATCTCTGAGCCGAGGCGTGACTCCAGCTCACTGAATCTCTTAGTCCTGGCGGGAGTGAAAGATGGGGTTTTTAAAGACCTGAAGCAATTCTAAAGCAGCTGATGTTTTCAAATGGTAATGAAGAGTTTCGCCAAGATGCTTTACATAGCCTCTAACAGAGCCATTATCAGCCTATGATGTTACTCAGCGGGGCTGCCATTGGAAGCTGCTGTCTTTAGGCAGAGAGGATCTGGCTTTGAATGGTGATTGAAGGATGCTAAGCTTCTGCCACAACTGGGGGAAGTCGCGCTTTACACTCTAATGTAGGCAAGTGGCTCTAGCCAGAGGACCTCCTGTGATCAAATGCGGCTGGGTGGGCAGGAGTGGGGACCACTCTCCTTTGCTCTGACTTGAACCTGAACCTGAGCCTGAGACCAGTTTGCTGCCCTTTGGGGAAGAGAGAAAATCGCCGTGGCAAAATAACTCAGCGCCAGTGAACAAAGAAATAAATCAGGCAGTTTTCAGTGATCCTCTGAAGCAAAACAAATCAGGGACACTTCACTGACTCATAACCAAACGTGTCGATGGCTTTTACTCACCCACTATTATTAAGTCAACATTTTCTGGCAGGTCATAAACAACTGGGTGCTTACAACGGACCCCAGGCTGGTGGAAAATAAAATTTCATCAGTTATAGTTAACATAGATAAAGATCTATGGTTTTGCTTTTGCTCTTCTCATCAGATTCCTAAGGTAATTAAAACCCAGGGAAATAATAGTATTTGCTGGGCCAGGGTCAGTGGTACACACCTAAGTGCTAACCAAGGTTGGGCAGGTAAATGAATTAGTATAGTGCAGAATTTTTAAACCTCTAATATGAATACAAATCACCTGGGGATCTCGTTAGAACTCAGATGGCTGGGCCTCTCCCCTAGAGGTTCTGACTGGATGGTTTGGGGTAAGGCCGGTGAATCCGAATTTCTAACAAACTTCCAGGTGATGCTGATCTGCTGGTCTGTGGACCACCCTGTGAGTAGCACACATGTGTAATGGACAGGGCTGGGAGGATGTTAAACTGAAGGATCTGCTTCAGTAAAAGGAAGTGGAAGCTAATTAACTCCAGCCGATATCTGTGCTGGGATGGAGGGCTGCTGTTGCCAAAACATCTGAATGTTGTTGGAATCTTCCACTGCAGGCAGCTAATTTGTTATTTTTCTCTTAAAATTCTACTCATGAAAAATAAGACCCATCTATCAGATAGATGTGGTCAGTAGGTCACCAGTTTGAGACACCTGGCCGTGTTATGTGTACTGTGTGAGGGAGGAGGGCATTACTTGGGGGAATGCTGTTAAATATTGGTTATAAAAGAATGAAATTGCCAAATTCTAAAAGCACAGAGAAAAATATAAACTCTCACCACCTGATTCTCATACTTTAGATCTCCAAATGGCTCTTTCAAAACCCAAGTGGGACAAATGCACAGGATTCTTTTCCAGAGAAAGAACATGGACATTCATACAACATGTGAACAAGGAAACTGCGCCTCGGGCATTTCCTGTGTGTATCTCAATTAATTACTCTGAACTGAGCCATGGGCTCATTATGGGTATAAATGCCTTGATAGAGGATGTTGGCAAACAATATTGTTGTTGTCGTGTTTTCTTTTTGCTGTTGACAGCAAGGCCAATTAGTGCATCTGGGCTGAATCAGGAAAATGTGAGCTGAAATAAGAGTGACTTTCAGAAAAGATTTCTTTTCAAGCTCCACGTCTTTAGGAAGCCTGCGTGCAGTGACCTTATACTTGGAATTCAGCTTTCAGCTGGTATATCCAGCATTAAAGGTGACAGGGAAAATAAAAGTCTTCCTTCCAAAGATTGTGTGTGACTTTGGCAAAGGTTATAGATGTGATGTCTTTGAACATCCTTCTTCATGATGGCTCTGTCGCTGGAAATGGGGAGAGAAGAGAAGAAATCTGCAGTGAGCTAAAGCTGTTTTCAGGGTAATGATTGTCAAATCCTGTGCCTCTTGAATGCAGAACAACTGTGGGTTCATATTTACATCTAAATATCTAGTTTACTCCCCATTTTGTTTCCTCCCTCTCCTACCCTGTCATATCTTTGTAGTCATAGGATAAAAAAGGAGAAAATATTACATTAAACAAAAGTGAAATATCCCATCCTTATCTAAATTAGGATTTTGAGACTAGAAGCAACTCATTGACTCCCACTGCTCCTAGAATTTTCCCCCTGATCACCTTGTTTCTCAGCCAGGAATAACAGAAGGCAGAAGTATAACAAGTGCCCTTTCCAGTCCACTGTCCCTGCCTGAAGGGATCCAGATGTCTCTAAATATGGCTGGTTACAGGCCATTGTCATTATTTCAGGAATTATTTATTCAGTATCCAGGGTGGGCTGGGAACTGGAGACAGGGACAAAAAATGCCAAAGAAGCACATTTAGATTTACAGTTCTTCAGATAATTTGCTCTGCACCGGCATACTCCTCTCTGATTGCTCAGGCCATTTCTGGAATATTCACAGCACTCCTATCTACTCATCAGAACTCCACCGACCAATTCAAACTGTATCTCCTCCTTGAAGCTTTCCATGGCTACCTAGGCTAACGTTCTTGTGTAGTTAGGTAATTTAGTAGAACACATGTTAGAATGTGACTATTGTGGTTTCAATTCCTGGCATTCCTGCTAATAATGAGTTATATGCTCTTGAGCAAGTTTTTCTCCTTTATGGGTATATTTCTGATTTTCTGTTGTCGTCTTGGCATCATTACCAGCCCCGTCTACATTGTCTTCTGCATAGCAAGGGAAAGTCTGGAACAACATTAGTCTTTTCCCTATTTGGTTCCAAGTTAGATTTCACTACATTTGTGAGATGTGAACGTGGAATGAGAAGGAGAACAACATTCTCTGGTGGCAGTTGCAGGCACAAACACGGGCAGACAAGAATGTTGTAGCAGCATTAGGGTGCTTGGAGGAGCACCACGAAGGTGACGCAGACAGTGGATATTCTCAGCAGCCTCTTCCTGGTGATTGCTGATGCTTGCAGCTCCTTCTAGGCGAACATCTTTAATTTTTTGCTTTGGTGCCGCAGATGGTGAGATACTATGCACAGGTTTTCTGATTTTGGAATTGCACTAGTGCCTTCTCTGATTTTCATTCCCCTTCTCCAGAAAGACATCCCAGTGGTTGTGCAAGCCTCTGATTCCTGTATAAACAGATTTTTACTTGGACTGTCTGGAGGGTCTTTAGTTTTCTTGACCAAACCCTGAAGGATACAAGCTTCAATCTCTTGTGAGCAAAACAGAGATTAAAGCTTACCCACCCAGTAAGGTTATTGTGAGACTTGAATAAAATAATGTATGTAAAGTGCCTGGCATGGCACCCAGAACTTCATAAATATTGGATATTTTTCTTTGTTTCATAGCACAAAGCCTGGGCCAACACTCTAGCACTTAGTCCACAACCTTGGTTTATTACTACAGTGCCCAGCCCAGTTATAGTCACACCATAAGCAGTGAATAAATATTTATTGATAGAGTAATTCCTGAGTGTGGCCAAGCTAATTTCTAGTACATCTGCTACCATCTTTCATGCCATAGGTAAAGATTCCTGGGGAAGTCTTCCAACCACGGATTGTAAAGCACCTTGATAATATCTAGAAAAATCTAGACAATTCTAGACAATTTAATTATCAATTCTGGGATCAAAGCACCCCAAACTAAGACTATAACATCATGTTTCCTAAAACCAACAGCAGAGTTACATATTGCTGTCTGTCATCCTCCTTCTAACATAAAACATGGGCTATGACTGTGGATTTAAACTGTGGACACGATGAAGGCCGTCAGTCCCAGACCAGTTTGGAGGTAGAGGTGGCTTTTTGGGCACTCACAAGTATCATTCTATTCATTAGTCAATAAGGGAACAGTAGAAATGAATGTTGGTACTTTTTATTTCTCAATAAAGTTAAGGGCGGTGATTCTTTTGGGTTCTCCACAAATGTAACAGCTTCGATTCGAACAAACTTTTTTAAAGGGTCTGTATTTCGGGGTTATTGATGGGGCACAGTGTCTTCTCTGTGGCATGAATTAGGCTAGCCAAGTAGACAAGTATTGGAACACCAAGAATGATGCCATCCTCACTGGGAGCAGACTTTTTGGCTTGCTTGCCTTTAAGTTGAGGAAAAGTTCCCGTGGAGTAAGCTCTCTGAAGGAGATCTATTCTTCACTTTCTCATGTACATGTGTGTTTGGCCTGGATGTACTTTCCCCGAGGACACAGATCTCTGGTCAGCAACATTCTATTTCCACTATCCTTCAAGGCAGCGTGATGGCTTAAACATAGTCTCTGGAGTCGGACTGACTTGGTTCAAATACCATCTTTGCCAGTTAATAGCTGTGTAACTTTGGGCAAGCAACTTAATCTCTCTGTGCCAAAATTTCCTAATCTGGAATAAGAAAAAAGCAAGAATAATAATAGCATCAGAGAGTTACTGAGGAGAATGTAGAAGATATTTATGTAAAGCCTGTAATAGGATCTTCTATATAATTAGTCTTCAAAAAGTATTAGCATTTGTTATTATGGTAGATGCTACATACATAAAATAGCTTACAGTTTTGGGGAGTACCTGCCATGTTTTAGTAACTTTTCTAATCATGTAGGAAGGTAAAATGTGAGTAAGATATGGTATTTCTCTCTGGTCTCATTGAGCTCACTTCTAGTGGGGAGGCTATGACCCACACATAAAAACGCAAAATACAAGGCAGAATATGTTAAGTGCTTCAAATTTTAAAAGAGAAACAGAAATTTGATTGCATTTCAAGGAAATATCAGTGGAGGAAGGTATCAAAGAATGGATACAATTTAGACGTGCAGAGATGACCAGCAGGGCAGAGGCAGGGACAGGCCTTTAGGCAAAAGGATTGGAGCCATTAAGCATAGCAATAAGAAAAAAAGAAAAAGAGTGGTGTTCCATTGGATGGGGCTGATTACTTCTAAAGAAACAGAGGTACATAGAAGGGTCTGTCTGAGAACACAAGAAGAAAACAGGTACATTTCTGAAAGAGGTGAGAAGAGCTTCCCAGAAGGGATGACGCTATAGCTGAATCCTGACAACTAGTTAGTTCTTGGCAGCTGTGAGTGTCAGAGAGTCATATGATGCCAGTAAAATATAGAACATATCAAGAGGGCGTGTTCATGCATCCTTGGTACAGGTTCAATCACTATCTATCAAAGCATAAAATAGTCTATGCTTTTTGTATCTGTAATTTCACAAACTGCAAAAGGGTAAAAAAATGCACAAAAATGCTTATCTGAAATATTATTTTAAATTAGGGAAAAATATAAATTATATAAATGTACAACAACATAACACAAAGTATACCATCCAGTCATTAAAAGTGAAGATGGGTACACATCCATAGCTCGTCCCTAAGTGGCAAAGACAGGTAAAAATAATCTCACGTATATAAAATCACACACAGATATGCCATAGGCATAGAGAATAACGTGGAAGGATTTCACCAAAATATTAAGAGTGGTCATCTCCAAATAGTGGAATTTGGGAGGAGTTTTAGTTTCCCATTTTACTTTTCTGTATGGTTTGCATTTTGACAATAGACATGCATCTCAAAAAATTCAGGTATAAAAGGAAAAAAAAAAGGAAACCAACAAGCTTGGATGACCAGACAACTTAAATATTAAGCAAAAGAATTACAGAATAGGTCTGTTGGGATAAGGCATAGAAAGTGGATAAAGCAAAAATTAAAAAAAAAAAAAAGCACCAGTGTACCCAATATCTTTCTTTTTATACACATAACTGATGACTTTGGTGACAATGTAATTTTAAGAAGTGGTGTGGTTCAAAGCTGGGAAAGATCGTGTGTTCAGGAGATTGTAAAGCTATGGTCCCATAGACTTTTAATTCTTCAAGGTGGTGCTACCCTCTTGTGTGCCAAGTTCCACTGTTAAATCACAGTGGGTTATGGGTCTGCAGATATATCCATCCTTCAGCCTTTAGGGTGGACATGCAAGGCTTGGGACAGCAGAGCCTCTGGGCCAGGAACCACTGGCAATGGACTGCCTCATCTGTTTACCCCAATATGCCATTAAAACATTTTATTCTATGTGAGCTGTGAGGTGAAAAATAAATGGGGCACTGTCTAAAGAAACCATTTTATGTGGCCCATTGTTCTTTGAAAAGGGTAACTGGTACTCAGATTTAGAGACTTTCCCAAATTCACACAGCTTATTAGATAAGTAAGGCAATCACTTATTAAAGTAGAAATAAGAATATTGACAAAAAATACAACAAAAAAGAAAACCCGAGGGGACGGCCCCGTGGCTTAGCGGTTAAGTGCGCGTGCTCCGCTACTGACAGCCCAGGTTTGGATCCCAGGCGCGCACCGACGCACCACTTGTCCGGCCATGCTGAGGCCGTGTCCCACATACAGCAACTAGAAGGATGTACAACTATGACATACAACTATCTACTGGGGCTTTAGGGAGAAAAAGGAGGAGGATTGGCAATAGATGTTAGCTCAGGGCCGGTCTTCCTCAGCAAAAAGAGGAGGGTTGGCATGGATGTTAGCTCAGGGCTGATCTTCCTCACAAAAAAAAAAAAAAAAAAGAAAGCCTGAAACATTGAATTACAATGAGAATAGAAGAGAGAACAAAAGAACTGAATGCTAGGAATGATAGATTCTGACAATGTAGGTCACCTCACTGCATTTTAAGGGTCCTGCATGTCTGTATCTGACATCGATTATTAGGGGTAAACTTATTAGCACATTTGAAAAGAATAGTTGGAAATTCAAAATGTTAGCATAGCTCATACAACATGGTAGCTTTTGCTTGTTTTTATCATCCATGTCTTGTTTTTTTAGCAATCTCTATATAAAGAATCTTCATCTTTATGATGTTGTCTTCTGTTGGAAGGTTCAATTCCAACTATTGATTAGTTATGGTACTGATGCCCGTGTTTGTCTTCAAGACAGTGCTAAGGCGTTACTCTCATGAAGGCCTTACTCAGGGCATGGCTGCCAGTCACTGGCACACATTAGATCACTCAGAGCTGAGGCGTTCGGGAGATGAAGTGCTTGCTTTGAGTGGCTGCTGGTGTGTTTTGTGAGGCTAAAGTTCATTTCCCACTTTATGACATATCCATCTTCCACACTTCAGGCATCTCAAACCCAGGCTCCTCAAAGTCGTTATTAAAGTTAAACTGCACATTGGCCCTGTATCTGCCTCCTCATCCTACAATTTGTGTGTCTTCTCATTCCCATATCCTAGGGTATGGGCTACGTGTTTGCCCTCTGTTCCTTTTACTAGACAGGTGAAGAAATAGGGACTTGGCTCCTGTGACTAATGCCCCCTCCCAAGATGTCTACATTCTAATCTCTGAAATTTATGACGGTTACCTTACATGACAAGAGGGACATGCAGATGTGATTCAATTAAGGGTCTTGAGATGGAGAGATTAAGATGGAGAGATCATTCAGATTCTCTAGATGGACCCTAAATGTAATCGCAAGTGTCCTCATAAGGAGGCAGAGAGAGATCTGATTACAGAAGAGGAAGTAGGAGATATAATGATGAAAGCAAGAGGCTGGAGTGATGTGGGGAAGGAATCATGGCCAAGGAATGCAGGAGGCCTCCAGAAGTTAGAAGAGGCAAGGTAACAGAGCTTCCAGAAGGAACGAGCACTGCCAACACCTTGGTTTTAACCCAGTGACCTTGAATTTGAACTTTTGACCTCCAGAACTGTAAGAGAATAAATTTGTGTTGTTTCAAGCCACTGATTTGTGGTATTTTTTACAGCAGCCATGGGAAACTAATACAGCTGCTTTGTAGAATGTACTTCCCAGACTACCTCCATGCAGTTCCAACCTGATAGCAAAGCAAATTTATGGTTAATTGTTATCTATTGCTGACATCATGTCTTTATATTTCTCTCTTTATTTTACCATCTTCTATTTTAAAAACGAGGAAACAGAGCCTTAGAAAGCAATGTAATTTTCTCAAGGAGGCATCGTTCGTGATAGAGTATCTGAGGGGATCCTTTCTGCTTCCAAAGCTGATGGTCTTTCTCAAACACTAAGCTCTTTTCCTGAATTTGAGCCTCCCCCTTTGTGATGAATGGAAAGCAGGGAGTCCCTCTCCTTTTGAGCTTGGATTTTCCTGCATAAAATGTAAATATGGCCATGACTCTAATAATGATGAGCTGTTGACTTAGAAATGCTTGGAGATGAGGATTCTTGGACATTTTACTGCTCCACTCTCCATTGACTCTTTTAGATGGAAATAGAATTGGAGAGACAGAGATATCATCTTAAAAACTTCTTTCACTGTGTGACCTCTACAGTCCCTGAGAGCTGACGGAGTAAAAGAAGCTTTCAAGAGATTTGGGTCAGTGCCACATTTTTGATAATATTTATGGGGACACTTTCTTATTATTTAAATGAACTTGGTTTTCTCTTTCTAGGCTTTGTCTCCATATTAGATAGAGTTATCCTCCCTACTATCCCTCCTTCATGCCCAGCCCTAAAGTAGTGTTGCTATGAATCCATTATTGGTATTTATGATGATGATGAAGATGTCTAGCATTTATTAAATGCTTACTATGTGCTAGACTCAGTGCTAAGTACTCTTGCATGAATACTTTATTTTAATCCTCACAACGACTCTATGACTTAGGTACTTTTATTACTGATCAGGATTCTGAAACTTTCCCAAGGTTAAGAGAGGTTAAGTAACTTGCCCAAGGTCATAATGCTAGTAAGTAGTGGAACTGATGGTTGATCAAAGTCTATCTCACTTTAAAGCTCATGTGCTTTATTTTTGCTTTTTTCCAGAACTGCTCTCCTTCCCATCCGCTTCTAAGAAATATTACCTCCCAGCCATTTTATGGCTGCTTGAATCTCACGTGAGGCTCGCTGACTATCTGTAAACTCCAGTGCAGCTCCCCAGTATGGCCCACTCCATGGGGCAGAGTCAGGCACTTTCAAATCATCTCAACATCTTTTTCCCCTATTTTTCTGACCCCAAGTCCATGGGCACTCCTGTTTCTTCAGCGCAACTGGCCTAGTTCAGCCATTCAGAAAAATAAAGACCTGATCACCTCAACCCCACCTGTGTGTGAACTTTGCCCTAGGAAGTATAAAGAGTCAGACTTGACAGTAGCAGGGAGGTGGGAAGGGTGTCATGTGAATAGAGCAGTGACTGGTGACATTTCCACCCATTTTTAAAAATTTGCTTTATTTTTTATAGTCTCTCAAAAGCTACCACCAAATATTCTAGTCTTTGACAGTGTACTCCCCTTCTCTCCTCCTCCCCTTGCCTCAAAAAGTTAGGACTCATTGGATTAAGCAGAATATGCTAAAAGCAGTGACTAACAGCAGATTTAGAAACTGCATTCTATTCCTCTTCGAAAATTGGCTAGAAGTGCAATATGGAAAAATACAAAAAAGCCTTAGTGAGGATTTTTCTGATGAAGGGCAAAGTCAAGGCCTAGCCTTGCTTGTTCACTGAGGGGGTCTTAAAGACTCCATTGTCCTCTACAACACATAATGCTGTTCTTTTAGTTGAGCCCCACGTTCATGATCAAGGAGAGTGAGTGAAAGATGAGAAATAAAATGCTTCCATTCTTTTCCACCGGCTATTACCTCAGTAATGGCACTAATAAAGGTGACATTAGAAAGAACTGGGAATAAAATCCTCATTACTCTTGGACCCATAAGAAATGAAGATTCGAAAGGTTATTACAGGTAATGGATTCACAGTCTAACATGGGGAATGATTGTATGCTTAGATTGGATGCATTTGGCTTAGTGATGGTTGTCCAATAGGAGTCATGCGCTGGGTGAATAGAAGGGGAGCCTCTGGGCCAGGGAGGGAGACTGGGGGCTTTGTTCCAACCCAGGACCCTGGAGTAGTGTCTCGCTGTAAACAACAATTCCTCCCCAAATCTGCTCTGAAAAGCCCAGCGAAGATCGGCTTCTGTGCTTGCCAGAATCTCAGACGACAGGGAAGAAAGACAGTGCTAGATGAAGACAAGGTGAACAGATGAAATCTTGTCTAGCGCCACTGAGCATGCTGTCCAAAAGCTATCTCGAGAATCTGAGAGCAACCGCTCTCCGGATTGCTCTGTTCACACCCAGACTACAGTTGATGCATTATGTTTCCACTAAAACCTGAGTTTACCAAGCCGCGAGTTTAAATAAGCAAAATGTTGTCATTCTTATCCCAGAAATGAAGGGATTTAAAATGACTGCCACTGCTTAGCCAAAAACATAAATTTCAAAGCCTCAATTTATGTATGAAATTGTTCTTGCCTCTCTAAAGCTTTTAAGTTATAATTACTTTTACCTTGAATTCTAAGAGGGGGGGAATAGGGAAATATGAAATTCCTCTAATACATATATATATATATATATATATACACACACTTTTTTTTTTTTTTTGCTTGAGGAAGATTTGCCCTGAGCTAATATCTATGCCAATCTTCCTCCATTTTTTATGTGGGTCACCACCACAGCATGGCCACCGACGAGTGGTGTAGGTCCGCACCCGGGAACCAAACCGGGCCGCCGAAGCAGAGTGTGCCAAACTTAAGCACCAGGCAATGGGAGTGGTCGCGTAATTTTTCTTGTTTTGCCCCCCCCCTTTTTTTCCTCATTTTGAGGAAGATTGGCCCTGAGTTAACATCTGTTGCCATTCTTCCTCTTTTTCTTTTTTCTCCCCAAAGCCCCAGTACATAGTTGTATATCCTAGTTGTAGGTCCTTCTAGTTCTTCTTTGTGGGATGCTGCTTCAGCATGGCTTGATGCAGCATGCTTGAGCAGTGAGTGAATCCATGCCCAGGATCTGATCCGGTGAACCCTGGGCCGCCAAAGCAGAATGTATGAACTTAACTGCTACACCACCGGGCGGGCCCCTTGCCTTGCTTTTTTGTTTAAAACAAAAGAGTAATTATTAACTGTAAATGTTTAGTTCACTATTTTCCTATGAGAAGGAATAATAAGAATCCTTTATGGCCTCTACCATTATGGAGTAATGGAAAGAGCCCTAGTTGAAGAGTCAAGAGCCCAGAGCTCTAGGTTTGATTTTCAATTCTGTCTCCAATATCCAGTTATTCAAGCCCTAAACCTCAGTGTCACTCTCACATCTCTTTCTCTAATATTTGTTATCCATTGTCTCAGCAATCCAACCACATCTCACCATTTCTCACCACATCTCACCACTATCTTTTCACATAGTTGCCAGAATGCTCTTTTTAAAATAAAAATCAAATCAGATTATTCCTGTTTCAAATTCTCTCATGGCTTCTCAACTCACTTAGAATATTCTCCAAAGCTCTTACCATGTCCTACAAGATGTGGCCCCTGGATAACTCCTCCACTGCATTGTCTAACATCCTTTTGCTCCTTCACTGGGCTCCAGCCATACTGACCCCCTTGCTCATCCACAGGCATGTCTCAACCTGAGGCTCCTTGTGTTGGTGATGGCACCTGGGATGCCCTTCTCTGGGCTCCTCACAAGGCTTGCCTTGGAATATCACCTCCTCAGAGAGGCTTCTTTCACTACCCTCTCTAAAGAGGCCACTCCTCAATGCTCTCCATCCCCTGTCCTGCTTTATTTTCAGTGACTCACCTCTACTTGGCACTATGTTTTATTTTATTTATTATTGTCCATCTCCCCCATTAGGACAAAAGCTCCATGAAATGAGGGGTATGGTTTTCATTATTTTGATTGTTATTGTTTATCTTGCATTCTCAGTGCCTCAATAGTTGGCAGAGAGTAGGCACTGGATGGGTAAGGAAACTGGGCCACCTCATTTTGTCTTAGTTACTTCATCTTTACAGTTAAGGTCTTAGCAGTTAGGGTTTCTAAGATGACTTTTTGATTTGATGTTCTGGAATTCTACAACCTTCATATTGTTCATTACTCTACCTGTGATGCACAGGCAACAAAACAGTAACAGATGCAGATAACTAATAAGAAAAATTAACCCATAAAACCCTATTTCCAAGAGATGGACTTGATTAACATTTTAGTGTATGTCTGTCCATGCTTATTTCTATGTGGTGTGTGTGTGTGTGTGTGTGTGTGTGTGTGTGTGTGTGTGCATGTACAATGGGATCCAGTGTTGCCCGGAGATGAAGTGTGGACTGAAGAGCTGGAATGCTTGCTTTTGAATCCCAGCTTTGGCACTTAATATGTATGACTCCGGGTGAGCCACCTTCTCTGTGCTTGTGTTTCCTTATCTGGAAAATAGGAGATCATAATCACTGGGTTATTTTGGGAAGAAGTGATTTAATACATTTAAATAACTTAGAATACTGAGTAGCACATAGAAAAAGTAAAAATATTAGCTACTATGTTTGTTCACATTTAATTATGTATATTGTTATATTTTCTGGCCACCTTGAACCTTGCCTGCTCTTGTTTATCATTTTTCCTCTTTTTATGGACACTCCCTCCTCAAGCCTTGCAGGTCTAATCTGCATGGAGACTTGCTCCATCTGGTTCACAGTCATGAGTTCAATGCCATGAAACATTCATTGGGTTAACCAATCAATTAGAAATATTGATCAAACTCCTACTTGGGCTATATACTGTTAGGGGGCATTCAAAGAAGTGTAAATGCTGATCATTTTCCTCCAGGTGCTTATATACTAGCTGGAGACATGTAACACAAACACACACAAAGATAAGAATACCAGAGAGTGAATCAAATGCTGCCAATGTCTTGGCACCATTAGTAAATATTGAAGGAATTCTGATGAGGAAAAAGGCCTTGTAATCAAGCTCCTTGAAGAGGCTTCCAGGACTCTGCATGATCTATACCTGATTATCTCTCTCATCTCATCTTTCTCCATCTCCTTGCCTACAACCTCCTTGCATGCCCACAACTCAGTCATACCAAGCTTCTTCCCATCCCTCAGATGTTCTATACCTCTATTTTGTCTCTAAGGCCTTGTACCTGCTCTTTCTTCTGCACAGAACGTTGTTTCCCCCATCTTCTCTACATTCAACTAACTCCAATTCAACTTTCAGAAATCCGTATAGGCAACACTTTCTCTAGGAAGCCTCCCCTGGTATCTGAATTTGAGATACTTCCTATCTACTGCCTTAGTGTTCTTTCACATTGCAACTACCTGTTTTACTTGCTATATTCTCTCACTAGAATTCCATGTGGGAAGTTCACTGTACTTGTAGTTCCTTGCTGCATCCCCAGCACATGGCACAATGCCTTTCATGAAGTGTAGGTTAAATACAAATCCATTAAATAAATGGCTTTAGATCTAGAAGAGTTGTTTATCCTAGTTCGGGAATATCTATTAAGGGACATAACAAAAATAATGCTCCCAGAAAAGTGGGGACAGCTGTTTCTAATAGCCAGCAAAGCATTGATTGGAAGACAGCCTCAGTGCTTTGGACTGACATAGGGGTGTTCATTCTCTAAGACGTAATCAAACGAATCTCTTTGCCTCCCACAGCTAGCTGCATAACATCCCAGCGATTCTGGAAGAGTGTCCACTTGTCTATGGAACCTGGAATAGACTAGTCAGGCCCATCTAGAGTGCCATCTTGTCCTGCCTATGTGGATGGACAGATAACCTATCTGTTCCCATTATGGCAGAGCTATTCCTTTTCTGTTCCTTTCCTCATTCCAGACATATTTTCCATGAAGGAGAAGACATGTGGAGAGGTCTTGGGGTCTGATTGCACCCCATTTGACCTGTCTTTTTCTTACAGGCTCTAATATCCAGGGTCTGGGTCCTGCTCTGTTATTCCTTATGGTGCCTTCCAATAGAGACCTTGGAGTGACCTGACTCTGGCACTTCTACAATCTCAACTGTACAATTTCTCATTCCATCATGTTCTCTGGATCATGCTTTTCTAGGTTTAGATGCCTGTCTGTGGACTAGACTGGATTTGTCACATCCCCATTTGGTCTTAATTTCTGATTATGGGTCAAACCCAAAATTTTAGGTGATTTTCTTACAAATTCCCCACTCTGGGCTTCCAGAGTGCTGTGCTTTGCTGTAGTGATTTCTAACCCTTTCCTGGGGATAAATTCCATCATAACTAGAGAACATAACTTATGTTCTATTTCCTTCTATATCCACCAAATCATAGAGGACAATGCCAGACACGTAGAAGCCACTCAGACTCTGTGTGTGTGTGTGTGTGTGTGTGTGTGTGTGTGTGTCTTTAAGTTCCAGGGTAGGGAATGCAGAAAGACAACAGACATAACTAAAGTTTCCTGAGCTTGCTCTACCCAGTTATTTGATGTTCAAAGAATTTATAAACCTTGGGTAACTTTGCCAATTGATAAGAATTCTCCTCTTTCTGAAAATGCTGAAAGGGACAAACGATGCTTTCTTCTTTCCAACTTTTGCAGCGAGGCCTCAATTTTTCGGGCAGGTACATCTTTGACACAGGTTTATTCAGTCCTTAGGGCCAGTTCTTCCTCCCCACATGCCAATTACTGCCAACTCTTGTGTGGACACATGTGAAAGCTAAGCTTGATGCTGATACACGTAGACACCTCACAGAAGCCTCCAATCCTACACCTAGAAAATGATTACCAGGCTGAGATTGACTTGAGACAAAGATGATTCTTTATAATTTGAAGACTCCTTAAACGGTGCTCAGGGAACGATAGACTGTTAATAAAGAAAGTGAATTTGTTAATATTTAATTTTCTTAAGCTGTGGCTCCTTGTTAAGAACTCCCTTATGTAAGGTATGCTGGTATTGTTTGGAGATAGCAAAGCATACTTGGGCTGATGACCTGTGCACATTAAGTGTTCCTGGTGATGGGACTATATTGCAAATCCATGATATCCAACCTCAAAGGCAACAGATCTCTCAAATTATCCATAGTACTTATTCTTGAGGACTTAGCTCTACCACTTCAACATTAACCTCTGCAAAAGACCCCCTGGTTTCCTAATTCCTAATTCCTTAAGGATATATTTAGCAAGTACCTATTATAAGTTAGGCATAGTGATAGATGGAAGGGACCCAGATGAATAGGATACAGTCCCAAGATAGAGGTCAAATAATCTGCATATCTACAACTTACTTCACTTTTGCTAAAAATATATCCTGTCAGCCTTCCCTCCGATTAGAGAAAAAATAATTTTTATTCTCTTCTTTGCAATTTTCTAAACAAAATATACAAATTATGGCAAGGTGTCCTCAATACAAATGTGTCAGACACTGTTGTAGGACCTTGAGATGCAACAAGGAATAAGACAAGCAAAGTTCTCGTTTTTGTAGAGATCAAATTCCAATTGTAAAGAGATATATTTTATTAAAAATAATTGAATAAGATAATTCTAGATAATTATAAGTATTCTGAAGAAAACAAATATCATGATAAAGAATATGTGTGTGTGTATGTAGTATTCCTTCATATAGGATTATTAGGAGAGATCTCTCCAAGGAGTTGACACTTGAGCTAAGATGTTAAAGAACCAGCCATGCAATGGTCTTGGGGCTGAGTATTCTACAGAGTTAAATCAGTGAATGCAAAGGCCTTAAGCATAGCATATTCTGGTGAATAAAATCAAAGTTATAAGTGTAAGACTCAAAGTATAAGAGTGAGAGGGAAAAGAGATGGCAGAGGAAAAGGGATTGGAGAGGAGGGCAGGGGCATGGAGATCTTTTAAGACTGTGGTAAGGAGTTTAGATTTGATTGCAAGGCAATAGGAAGCCAATGGAGGGTTTTGTCAAGATAACGAAATTATTGGATTTCAATTTCAAAGATTATTCTTAATTTCTGAAAGAAGAATGGATTGTTATTAGTCAAAGTGGGTAGCAGAACGAATTACGAGATTATGGAAATAGTCCATGAGACGAATATCAATGGTATGGTCTAGCATGTTAGTAATGAAGGTAGAGATGTTCAAGATATGTGTTGAGTGTAGAGCTGATGGAATTCACTGATGTATTAAATGGGGGAGTTGAGAGATAGAAAGAAAGGATAGTTCCTAGGATTTTAGTTTATATCCCTCAATATTGATGCCTTTTACTGAGATGCAAAAGACTTCAGGAGAAACACAGTTGATGGTGACTAAATATATAGTTTTGCTTTGGACACTATAATTCTGAGATGTCTACTAAATATCTAAGAGGAGGTGTCAAGTAATCAGTAAGTATGCATTTGGAGTTCAGTGAAGTGGTCAGAAATAGAAATTATAAATCTGAGCTTCATTGGTATACAAATGGTATTTGGTTGAATGAGATCAGCCAAAGAGGAATAGAGAGTGTATTGACAAAGAAGCAAATAAAGTAGAGGACAAAAGCACTTAGAGACTGAGCAGAGGAGGATGACCCAGCCCAAAAGACCATGTTGGAATGGCCTGAGAGAAGAGGTTAGTGTGATGTCATGAAACTCCCTAGAAGAAAGTATTTCAAGGAGCAATGGTTAATGTCATCATGTAATCACATGGCATAGTAAGGGAGAATATTTGAGGAACACTGGATTTAGTAAAGTGGAAATGGTTATTGATCTTGACAAAAGCAGCTTAAGTAGAATGGTAAGCATGAAACTTACTTGGATTGAGTTGAATAGAAACCAGAGAGGTGGTGTAGACAGGGACTATAGGAAACTCTTTCATTCACTTTGATCCTCAGGGGAGAAGAGAAGTAGTAGGGCAGAAATGAGAAGGGAGGAAGGTTAAGGGCTTTTTAAAAAATATATAAGATATACTACAGCATATTAATATCCTGCTGGGAATATTCCGATAGAGAGTAAAAATGATTATGTAGAAGACAAGGAAGATAATTGTATTAGATAAATATTTTGGGAGGGAGAGAGAGAGAGAGAGACAGAGACAGAGAGAGAAAAGGGTAGGAGAGAGAAGAGGAGAGGAGAAGAGAAAGGAAAGGAAGAGAAGGGAAAGGAGGAGAGAGAGAGAATATATAGGGTGCAAGTAAAGTGGTCAACCGTTGATGAGAGCAAGTGTATTTATTTTGTAGCAACTGGAGGAGAGGCAGAGATTTGGAAGTAGATGCAGCTAGGTGAAAGACTAGGTGGCAGGAAGATTTTTAAGGAAGACTTTTTTCTCTATTTTCCAAGTGAAATTTGAAGCTATCCCATCAGCTGAGATTGAGGAAGGGTAAAAGGCAAAGAAAGTTTAAGGAGATAAGCGGAGTGAAATAATCTTTTCAGAAAGTGGAACTGTAAATATACTATTGAAGAAGTGTTGGACAATGTTAAGAGCCTGGCTTAAGATTTGACATTATAAATGAAAAGTGAAGCCATTAGGATTTTACTAATATTTGGTGATATTATAGGTGAACATAATAGAAGTGAAGATCTAAGGAGTTATGGTTGTTTGCAAGAGTAGTTTTAATGATGACTATAGAATTTAAGTTGGGAGAGAAGAAAAATGAGGACATGAGGAAAATAGTCAAGGAATGGATGAATAGATGTGGTTGAAGAATAATTTGAGTCGGCATACTAGAGAAAGTGAACCTCTAAAAGGGAAAGTCCTCAACTCCTGTCCTTGATTTTATCTCATATCCATTTCATCTGAGATATTATTCCATCAGTTAAATCTCTCAATTGAACAATTGTTTCCTCTCCAATGTCTATTTTACCTACATCAGCAAACGTTACCTAATGGCACAATAAGAAATTCACCTTTGTTCTTATTGTTCTCTGAACCCCCCAACAATTCTCTCCTTTTATTCTACACCAAGATTTCTTACCCCCAGCACTATTGACATTTGGGCCAGATAATTCTTTCTTGTGTATGGCTGTCTTGTGCTTTGTAGAATGGTTAGCAGCATCCTTGGCCTCTACCCACTAGATGATAGTAGCAGCCCCTCAATCCCCATTGTGACAACCAAATATATCTCCAAATATTGCCAAATGTCCCTGGGAGCAAATCTGCATCTGGTTGAAAAATACTGTTCTGCACTAATTACCTTCATGTGTTCTCCACTCACTTATTTCTAAATTCTATAATTTGGTTTCTATATCATTAGTCAATAATAGTTCTCTTTCTGTGAAGTTGAGTCTCCAACCGAATGCAATGACTATTTGCCTCATCGTCATCATTTTTGTTTCCTATTCAATTTTGAAAATCTCTCTTGAAACTACTTTATGTTGGTTTCCGTGATATTCTGTCTTCTGTTACTCACCTTACTTCTAAAATTACTGTCACTCTTAAATCCATTCTCTTCCTGCACTTCAAGTGTAAGGCTCTATGGACTTGCCCTTAAATAAATCTCTTTCTATTATTTCCTCACTGAATCCCCACAATTTCCATTATGACCTCTGTGTAAACGGGAATCTAATGTTTCTAGAGCTTCATTCTCTCTTTCAGGCTAAGGATTGCATTTCTTCCCACCTTCCTTTTAGTTATGTTCCTAAATTTCTCTGGAACTTGAAAGTTCAAACCCAGAAACTGATCATTTCTCCCAACCTTGTAGTATACTCCAACACAATTGTTTCTATTAATGATACCACTATGTTCCCAATCTATTAGTGTCAAAATGCCAGTGTCAACTTCGATCCTACCTCTATACTGTTCTTAACCACTATCTTGTACTGGTCTAATTACTTCATCTACAAGGTCATTGCCCAAATTTAGTAGTTTTTCCTGGAACATTGCTCTGGCTAATTTTATTATTGCCTGGCCTACAATCTATTCCTCTTCTAATCAGCCTTCAACACTGCTTTTCTACTAGTTTTCCTGAAGCAAATACATGATCCTGACACCATGATATCCCCTCATTCCATTGATAACTTCTCATATTATACACACGAGTATTTCTAAACTCTTTAGGCTATTGCCAGATCCTCCCTTATGTGGTCCTAAACTGTCTTTCTAAATTGATTTCCATTTGTACCAGCTGAATGTAACAAAGACTTGTCCCACACATACAACTCACATTTTCTTACCTTTTAGCATTGATTATGATTTCACTCCACCTAGATCCATCCTCCCTCCCTCTTCCCACCTAAGAAACACATATCAGCTCCAAAAAATTCTCCTGATCTTTCCAGACTCTTTTACCTGCTATTTCTCCATGGTCTCTTCCCTTATACCACAATGTTTACAGAGTTCTTACAGTATGTCTTGGACTATGCTAGACTTAAATATAGATACTATATACTATAGATATAGTATATTTATTACTATATGAATATATATAGATATAAGATTTTAATAGATATTTCTAACATAAAGAATAAATTTTATCTCCAATTTATAGATAAGGAAATAGTAGCACAATGAAATTAAGTAACTTCTTTCACTTTATGTAAAATTTAGGTTGAGGATCTGAGATTGCTTCCTAGATCTATGTGGCCCTAAAATCAGTGCTTCATCTGCTACAAATGTGATTTTAAAGGTAGTGCTACCTTACCCTGAATGTTTACTACTCTTTATCTAAACGTCTTTTTTTGTAGCATTTTTACTTTTAATATTGTGCAACAGTTATGTATGTAGACGTTTCATTTTTCCCTGAGCTCCCAAAATGTCTTTATTTGAATCATGTGTATATCCTCCAAAGCACTTCACTTCACACGTTCAGCCTAGGTTTGCAGAAAACTTGTCTGATAGAAAGATGCAGTTTTGTTGTTGTGCATATCAGCACAGAGCTGAGATCTAAATAACAGCTCCAATTCCAGATCCAGCTCTGATGATTGATGCTTCCAACCATCACAACTTGAGCTTAGACCTCCACCAAACAAAGAGGCATCGATATGCCTAGTGCTTAAAGGAACTAGACAGGATTCCTGCCTCTAATACTACAATGCCTAAATTTTCACCAGTATAAATACATTTCTTAGAGGGAAAAGTCACTATAGGCTATAAAAATGGAATCATCTTTGGTTGGAAAAACACATTTGTTTATAATCACTAGTATCATAGCCATGATTTACTTCTTATAACTTACAGCAAAATCCTGGATAATATTATAGCATGAGTGTTGAGGAGAGTCTAAGTTCTAAACCCTTCTTAACATTTACTAGTCATGTTGCCTTGGTCAAGTTTCTAAACATCTTGAGCCTCAGTTTCCTTTTCTATAAAGTGAAGGATTTACTAACACCTACTAGAGTTGTGGAGGATTTGATTGAAAAAATGTATATATAAAATATTTATCATAGTACCCAACACACACTGAGAACACAATAAATGATAGATGATAATAATATTAATTTGCAAGAAAACTTGCATATAATGGGGATTTGGGGGGAAGCAAGGACAAAGGGAAAAAGAGAAGTAAAACAGAAAGGAGAAAGCCATCAAAACAAATTGTGGGATACAAACAGCAACTCAAAATGTATTAAAGACTTAAACCTAAGACCTGAAATTGTAAAACTCCTCAAACAAAATGTAGGGGAAAAGCTTCTTGACATTGGTCTTGGTAATGATTCCTTGGATTTGACACCAAAAGCACAGGCAACAAAAGTAAAAAATAGACCAATGGAATTATATCAAACTAAAAATCTTCTGCACAGCAAAGGAAACAATCAACAGAGTGAAAAGACAACTTATGAATGGGAGAATATATTTGCAAACCATCTATTTTATAGAGGTTAATATCCAAAATATATAAGAATCTCCTACAACTCAATAGCAAAAAAAAAAAAAAAACACAACCAACCGAACAAGCAAAAATAACCCAATTAGAAAATGGGCAAAGGAATTGAATAGACATTTTTCCAAAGAAGACATATAAATAGCCACCAGGTATATGAAAAAGGTGCTAAACATCACTAATCATCAGAAAAATGAAGATCAAAACCACAATGAGATATCACTTCATACCAGTTAGGATGGCTATTATCAAAAAAAACAAAAGACAGCAAGTCTTGGTGAGGATGTGGAGAAATTAGAACCCTTATACTCTGCTGATGGGAATGTGTATCTGTGCAGCCACTATGGAAAACAGTATGAAAATTCCCCCCAAAATTGAAAACAGAACTACCGTAGGATCCAGCAATCCCACTTCTGGGCGTATATCCAAAACAATAGAAATCAAGATCTCGAAGAGATATCTGTATCCACCTGTTCATTGCAGCATTATTCACAATAGCCAAGACCTGGAAGCAACCTAAATATCCATTAATGGATGAATGGATAAATAAAATGTGGCATATACATACAATGGAATATTATTCATCCTTAAAAAGGAAGAAATTTTACCATTTGTGACAACATGGATGAACCTAGAGGACATTACGCTAAGAGAAATAAGCCAGTCACAGAAGAATAAATACTGTATGGTTACATTTATATGAGGTGTCTAAAGTAGTCAAACTCATAGAAGCAGAGAAAAGAATGGCACTTGCTAGAGTCTGGGGAAGGAGAAAATAGAGAATTGTTGCTCAATATGTATAGAGTTTCAGTTGTGCAAGATGAATAAGTTCTAGATATCTGCTGTATAATGTAGTGCCTATAGTTAACAATGTGGTATTGTGCACTTTAAAATGTATTAAGAGGATAGATCTCATGTTAAATGTTCTTACACACACACATAAACAGATACATGGGCATACACACAAACACAAAAAAGCACAAGGACATTTTTGAGGTAATGGATATGTTTAGTACCCTGATTATAATAATGATATCACAATTGTATGCATGTGTTTGAATTCATCAATATGTCTACATTAAATGTGTGCAATTTTTTTTTGTATATCAATTATATCTCAATACAGCTAAAGAAAAAAGGTAAATTGTGGATTTTTAACTTACCCAAGCTTTGACCTGAATTTCCTGACAGTACATGTGTATGTGTGTATACACTCATTTGTGGAAACATATAATGTTCTTGTAATCTACGGTAGTATGGTGGTTCCTTAGCCTTTACTCCATAACAGCATGAGCATTTTTCATCAAATAAAATACAACATAATAACATCAGATGCATGAGCCTCTCATAACATGGAGCGGCCTAACTCGCTCACACATCTGTTTTTTCTTGTCCCCCTATAAATACCTATTGCTGTTGTGAGTAACAAGTTCATGGGCAGCGATTTGGTTTTGGCCATTTGAAAGATCTAAATACTGGTGGCAATTATATATGAATATTTGATCTGACACCAAACAGAAGGACATTATTTGGGGCTTTTTCCAGCCTTTCAGAGGGACCTTGTGTTTGCTTCTTGTGGAAGACGATAAAAACTCTTCACCTGTTAGGATCGTGAGCCACATACCTCTTAAAGTGAGCCCTTATAGGGCTATAAATTAAATGCTGATAGCAGGTGAAAGATGGCTAGCTCGCTTGTGAACTAGTCATGGACACGTAGATTATAGATTGAGAAGAGGGCCAAGGTGAGTTACAACTTCACACTGCAGGATAAGGTACCAGTAGGCAGGGGCCACAGCAATGGGGGCTGTTGCCAGAGCAGCTAGTTGACCTAGGGCCAGCTCTTCTGAGCCTTGTTTCCTCATCTGCATAATGGGAATGATAATGTGAACTTCATGGTGTTGTTGAAGCGTGAAGAAATTAGGCATATGGATATGGCATGGAAATCATTTTTATGATTCTTGACCTCAAGAGATTGCTGTTATGATTTTCAGAGCCTTGGTTCTCATTTTGAGAGACCAATGTTCTGATAGGCTCAGCTTCTGTGATCTGGAGATTTTTTTTGCCTGTGTCAAAGGCATTTGGTTTCTTTATTTGCAAGTGGGACTGATAGCCTCCAAGGATCTAACAGGTTGGACAGGAGACTTCTGGTTCTCTGCTTAACTGGGTGATTTGTCCTTTGGGAAACATCTTTTCCTATGTTAGGACAAAGGACATAAATCAGAAAGCAGAAAATAGATGCCTATGTTTGTCGTAATTTATAGGAAGGCATAGCAATGGAATAAAAATAAAGCCTCTTCAAATTCTCATTAAGTTTCTTTCAGACCAGAGATATGTTTTCTAAAGTAAAGCTTCTCTTTGTTCCCTCTATTATTTTTGAGGCCTTGTCCATTGGATAAAATATTAATCAGCTCAAGGTAACATATGACCATGATAAAAGGACAAAGGTTTTAATCATGCATTTGGCAGATATTTATTTTGTGTCTATTATAGGCTGGGCTATGTGATCCTCACAGCTTGGAGGAAAGGGTGGAGGTAGTGGGGAGACAAACAGCTACACATGTAAGTACCATGACATGGGGACATTTAACTCAGACTTGCAGTTCAAAAAACTTCTTGAAGGAAGTAATATCTTTATGCAGACCTGAAGGATGAGACCCAAATGAAGATCGTAAAGGAAGAGTTTTCAAAATGGAAAGAGCGATATGTGCTAGGACAATGTATTTGTGCAACTATCTTCTTGGGTGAGTCATATATTTTAGGAAGGAGCATGATTATTGAAAAGCTAGGGAGGCAAGATTAGGGCAGATCATGCAAAATCATGCAAGTTATGTCAAATTTGAACTTTACTTTAAGAATAAGGGGTAGGATGGCATCAAAGTGTTGTATGCAGGTGTGTGTGACTCTAGTTCTAGTAAGGCTGAGGCTTGGAAGAGCAGAGATGTCCAGGTAGTTATTCAGGAGAGAGATGATGGTGGCCAGACCTAATATACAGCTGTTTAGCAAGTACATAGTGAACATATATTGTGTCACTAGTTTTGTCCTAGGTCTTGGAGGTGAAGTAAATAGTACCTTCCCACAAGGGTAATCCATTTGCTACCTTGATTGTTATAGTTTCCAAAAACAGTTCAATGACAGAAGAGAGGACATTTATGTCCTGGAATATTCTTGGAGCTCAACGCAAAAATTGTACTGGACAAAGTTAAACAGGCATGGAAGACTTATTCACTACTATTGCAATAGGAGAGAGAAACCAGGCCGCAGCCTGAACTCAACCTTGCTGAAACAAGAGGATGAAATTTGTAACAGCTGAGGTGGGAAAAATTTAAGGCTATCTGTGTTTGCTAACTGGTTTTAGCCGAAGGAAAAGTAAACTTTCTCCTATCTGCATGACAGCAGGTGGTTTTACAACAAAGCACCCACAGTAGGCCCCTACCCTCCCAGAGACTTGAAGATAGGGATGCTATTTTCCTTGATTATATTTCAAAGGGATGGCTCCCAGGTCCTTGAGAAAGACATTCCTGGGTTGTAAAACTAACAAGAGGCTGGAAGAGGATTTACATCTCAAAGAAGCAGATAAAGAATTTGTAATTCTAAGTTTTCTAAAGCAAATGTTCTAAGGTAAAGGGATGTCAGGGGCCTAGAGGCAGAAAGAAACATTTTTAAAGTTTGGTCAAGGTGAAGGAAACATTGAGGCCAACTTGGTCAGAAGACAGTCAGGAGCAACCTGCTGTAAGTACAATGTATTTTCCAGAAATAGAATTTTATTTTGAAATCATATAATATGTGTTTTTTATTTCAAAATATATGTGTTTATGCAATGGAATGATGCTGTTTGCCTTGGTTTCGATTCTGCCAAGAGCAGAGCCTGAGAGGGAGACTTGATGTGATGTGGTTTCTTTGGGAAATAATTCCAAGAAGCAGCAGTGAGAGCGAGGAGAATGAGACAGGGCAGGGAGAAAATTCAATAAAAGCATGTTATGAAGGTGCACTACGGAGTTTCTGGTGTTGGCAGTGAGAGCTGGACTTGGCAAGGTCTTCTGAGAGGAGTACAAAAAAAAGTAATGCAAAGATTTTAATGGAATGCGCAACAATCTTTCCTGCTGCAATTGTTTCTGAGGGTAAAATTGGTATTCATTATGTACCTCCTTCACCGTCCATTTTAGATTTCCCTCACCTTCAGGGAGAAACGCAGCCCCCAGGTTGCTTACATGATGTGGTGACCCAATCCTTCACCCCTGAGGGATAATCTCTTGATTTTCATGCACTCGTCAGACTGTGTTTAATTTCCTACTCACTGTTAAGACTAGACACAAAGCCCAAAAATACATCCTAGTAAATTCCCATAGTTCCAAATATAATCCTCTTCATCTCCATGATTTAATAGCAACCTCAGCTTCTCATGATATGCAAGGCTGATAACCCTAATCTTTCTCTGCCTGTTGGCCTACCTGCATGTAGAGCCTAAAGTGACCTGGTAACATGGGTGACTTTGGGTTCAATGGAATTCTCACTGTGTCTCTCAGCGGAAATATTCTTTGCTGGAAAGCAGGAATTTTAATCCAGCAAAGCTTAACATTGTTGTGCCAGAAAGCACAAATTCTGTAATTGGTTTCTGGGTAATGAAGAGAAGGGCCAATTATATGTCTCTAGGTTTTCAGTCTGATGTAATCTAGCTATTGGTTCTGCCATCAATATCGTGCATATACAGTATGCTGGAGAACAACTTCCACCCCACAGTGTGTCATCCACAAGCTTGTGCGTTAGCGAGGCCTTTAACAATTTATTAAAATTGTATCAGGACACCTGCTTTGTGGAGATAAAATATATGGTAGGAAGAGTTAATATTCTGGTTATGAGTCCATTGTCACATCTCACTTGCTTTAAAATGAATCTCTTGGTCCAAAGCAATATTTTATGGGATCCATGTCACTAAATCAGGCTAATCTTAGTAATTCTATAAGCCCTTGGGTAATAGGGCTGGCAGAATACTGTAGGAAGGGATGCCAAGCCCATATCTGAATTAGCTGTCATTTTTAATAAGGAAAAATCACTGCTTCTTCAGAGTTCAACGAGTCCAGTGGATTCAACTTGCCACCAAGTGGCTGTCTGGTCTTCTTGTGGGATAGTTGCATACTGAGCATTCAGCTTCTGTCACTGTTGTTGACTGGTTGGATGTTTATCAGCATCAGTGGCTAGATCAGCTTTGATGAGAGAGGCCCACGCGGAGCCTCGATCCTTGCCACCATGGCTGCCCCTTTCATAGCCCATTGCACAAGCCCTGGAATGGCTAAGGACAGAAGCTGGCTGACATCTGATTCTTTTATGCCTCATCCGTAGTTGAAGTTTTGTGTTGGGCACTGAAGTAAGACACAAAGATCTGCATACTTTGTGCCATATCTTTAGATCCATCTACATGCCTCTTCCCTAGACCTCCCTTTTTTCTGTCTTTTAGAGTTGCTTATTCCAGATCCCTGATTCAGCTGGGAATTGGAATCTATGAACTCTTTACCTAATTGTACCCTTTCCTCCATACCAAATTGATGACCAGTGTAATGAACCAGGAAAATGTCCACTTGAGTCCACATGCCCACTGGACCCACTGTGGGACGGACTTAGGTCAGGACTACATTTATCGCCTGGCTTGATTTTTAAAATCAAGCTGCCCTCCAGCTGCAGAAAGTGGGGATCTTTTTAAATGTTGCCAAGAAAACTTCTTACTTTCACAGCATGCCCTGAGGCTATCGTTGTCTGATAGAACCCTGCCATTCTCTTTCAAGGTGTCTAAAGCAGTTAACAAAAGCCAATCAACTACATAATCCTTAAAACTGCTGTTGCTTCCAAACCGTCCAAGTGCTAGAACTACCACATAAGCCAATGTTTTCCCTTATGTGTGTGTGCTATATCTCAACCTACCAAAAGTTAGAGTCTTAGTAATTGTGATATTTCAACACATCAGGTGTTATCACTACTCTATTAACTATCAGCAATGGTGTCTCTGTTGGAATCAAAGAGGTCCAATATCAGAATTCCATTCTGAAGATCTGTATCCTAGGGCCATTTCTATAGTCCTAATTTGATTATGATAAGGATTGGGTACAGGTATTTTGTTTGGATAGTGATCCTTCAAAGCAGGAATGAGAGCATAGAGAATAGTGAAACAAAGAAGTAAGAAAAACCAGTATGATTTTCATTATCAAGTTTGCTTCCGTAGAAAATGGAGGCTCAATTTCATAAGAACCTCTGAGATGTACACCTGCCAGAATTCCCTGACAAAGGAGGGGAGGCTCAGGAATTTATCCATTGGCTCTTGTCCTCCACTGTTTGAGATTTGTCCCCAAGGGTTCTAATAGTCCTGCAATTGTGAGTTCTGCCTTCATGCAGGCTGAGCTGGATCCCAGAGCTCATGAGTCAAAAACGTACAGAAATTTGCAATGGGTCCTTGAGGGGCAACATTATCAGCCTGTACAGAGTTGTTCACAACTCTATGACTTAAGTCAGAGATGGGCCAGATGGATGCAATGCTGGGCACCAAAAGCACATTACAGTGTTTTCTCCTCAATCATCCAAAAAGAAAACAAATAAACAAGAAAGAACAACAAAAATAACAAACCAACCAACAGATAAAAAAAGAACGTTGAATCAGGAATCTTGAGTCTTGGTGATGCCTGATCATCAGCTGCTTTTCATTGATCTTTTGCATATCCTACCTTGAGAAATACAATGACAGCAAAACAACTTCCCCATACCATAATCATTCTACTAAGTGAATGCAACAATATATATTGGTTACCAGACCCCAATATAAGTAGTTCGGGAGATGCTGCAACTGAGAGATTCCCAATCAGACAAGGAAGCTTCTATAAGTAGGCAAAGTGAAAAGGGTTCAGTGTTAAGGAAAGAAAAGACAGCATGCTGTAAGATTCAGTGAGGAGGGAACGAGCTCATTAGCTGGAAAAATCAAAATGGCTTCATGGAATAAAAATAAGTTGATTTGGATTTTGAAGGATAAAACAATGAAATTATTGAAAAAGGATAATGATATTTGAGACGAGTTCTCTAAATGGAGGAAAGAGTAGGAACAAAGAGGGAAGTGCTGGGGTGCGTGGTCAGTGAATACCAAGTAGTTCTATCTGGATGAGTTAATTCTTTTTCAAAATGTGTAGTTGGAAATAAATACTGTCATAATTTGAAGGAACAACTATTTTGTGAGTTAAGTTCTAATGAAGTCACCTTGTGATGCACCCCCTGGGAATATCACCCACTGAGAACCAACTGCCCAACCATGAGTTTCTAAAGCCACGTGGCACAGATGCTAAACTCAGGTTTGTGTGCCCCAGTCATTAGGGAGTGTCCACGGTTTGAACTGTATAATCTTAGAAGGAAAGAATAGACCATGGTTTCCAATAATGTCGAGGTCTTGGCAAGGAGAACACAGAGATGGAAAAAGCAGCAAGGCAGAACTGTGATTTTCTCTAATTATTCACTCTTGAAACTTGAGGTTTTTCTCAAAGCAGAACAGAACTGCTCTTTTTAATTTAGTTTTTCCCAAGGGCTGGGCTGAGGTTTGAACTTTAAAGTGCAGGTGGGCTTTCAAGTTATAGCACGGCAGGTCTCCCTGTTACCAACAACAAAACTTCTTTCATCAGCGCTCCACGTTCAAAGGGAAGAAAAGCTTCAAATGCATATGTTTTCAAAGGGACTAAAGGGACTGATCATCTATAGAACCAGTCACACCTGTGAGCTCACGCCAGCTACAGTCAGTCTATAAACATGCTTAGAAAAAAAAGTCATCTCTTAAAGGGCAAATGCCCTGTCCTTTTTTGTGCCTGATGTCTTGCAGGCACTCACCTCCAAGGTGTTGATGAGATCCAGGGTCATAAAACCTTTGTTTTCTTTTAAAATTTATTATTAATGTTATCATTATTTGAGGTGACTGGGCAAAATGAAGGAGACAGCACAGAGGAGGAAAAACAGAGTTTTCCCTTCTAATTAGACCTAGTGTTGCTATTGTCAGACTCATCTCTGGATTTGGGCCAGTGAACACTTAAACTTGTCTCTCGATATACAGCATATACTACATGGCATCTGACACTGGACTCCACCCCAGAGCCAAGCTCAGGTTCAACATGAAGCCAATTGGGTCCTGGCCCAATGGATAACAGTCTCCTCATTAAGATTTTACCATTAAGTATGTTTCTATCTGAAAGAGAATAGGGCAACTCAGAGGGGCAGTCTGGTACACTGCATTATCAGGGTTGGTATTGGCAATCCTGCTCCACTGTACATCTCTTCCTTCTCATCCTGTAACAATGCTATCGTTTGGGACAACAGGAAAGGCTTCTTTGAGAACTGCCTTTTAGTATGTCTTGGAATAAACAATGAAAATATTCTGACAGAACAGAATGACTAGATTAGCTCAGTGATTAGTCTAGCAGACAGCACCCATGTTATTTTCCCTTTGGAGCATCTTTACTTACTGGATTAATGGGGACCATGGCATGAATAGAGGCTCAAGCAGGGGTTTACAAGTGTTTAAATACAGGCTAGCCTTATTTTAATGGAATCTGACATGTACAATATGCAAGTCAATTAATCAGGGCATCTATGTTTACTAAATTTAATTTAAAGCAGAAATTCTTAAAATGTTAGTTTATAGTTCTACAGTATATTACTTGAATAACAACAAAAATTATATTTATACTCAACTATCCGTTGAGATTAGCACATGCATATGTCAAGTAGAAATTCATCCATATATTCACAGAAGATAAAAGGAAATTATATTTTATATACAACTATTATAAAGTTATAATTGATTTTATTCTTTTATATATCTACCTTTCCTTTATATTGTGAGCAACTTGAGGATTGAAACTAAAATTTTTATCTTATTTAACTAATTTATCAATTTTTTGTTTATTTTATCCCTAGCATTTAGCCCAATGTTTGGCTATAACAATAACAGTAATTAACTTAAAACTTGTTTGATATTTGCTATGTGCCAGGCGCTATTTTAATCATGCTTTACGTACATTATTTTATGTCAAAACTACAACAAATGAGTAAACTGAAGCAAAACAATGCAAAGATAAAATATTTCCCAAAATCAAACAGCTAGTCTGATAGAGAAAAAGATTTGAATCTAGGTAGTTTGACTCCTGAGTCTACATTCTTACCCAGCTGAGGTATAATAGGCTTCTGTCTTTGATTGGGTTCCCTAAGAAGGGGGGCCTGAGACAAGTATTTGATTGCAAACAGTTTATTTGGGAAGTGATCCAAGAAGCATTAGTAGGAGAAGCAAGGAATGAGACAGGAGAGGGAAGGAACGACAGGATGCACTAATGGGCAAGTTACTTCTCACCTGACTAGGGCTCTTGGGAGATGGTATAGGACAAACCCAGAGTCATCACCCAATTAACAAGGAAGCTGATCCACCAGCTCCTTCTTATTGAGGGCTGCTCCTGGGGTGGCAACTCTCCAGCATGTCTGGCCTTCCCTATGTGGGGACTGAGCACAATCCTATGGCCAGAGGAAGCTCTCAGCAGAGTCATGGGTGATTTCCGCCACAAGCCATTGGTGAAAGTGTCGATGTCAAGGAGTCAAGGGTGGGATAGGGATAGTGTTTGCTGCTTCAACATGAACACACATTTTTGGACACAAAGAACGATTGGAGATGTGATGTATTCATCAGTTCTGGTTCTTTTGATGACCAGTTAAAAAAAAAATTAGTGCAAGTTCTTATTAGGGGTCTCTAGTTGCCATGCCAGTTTTGTAGATCCCAGCCCTGTTATGAGGAGATGATGGATTTTTTTAAGTGACATTTCAAAGCTGTTCAGACAATTACTACATGGACATTTTCCCTTGCCAGAGGTAGTGCACCCAGCCTTCCCTGGCACCAATTAAGTAAAAGAAAAAAAAGAAGAAAAAAATTTAGAGTTTCCTGTACTGCTTCATTGCTTTACTAATTGACCTGTTTGAATGTGTGCCAGAACTTGATATATGTTGTTACAGTGGCAAAGTTTAAAAATCAACTTAAATTTCAATTTCATGTAGCTTTCAACATGGGAAAGTTTATAGTTGTTGTTGGTGGGAGTGGTAACAATGTATTGGGAGGGAGAATGTGTGTTTAGGAAAAGGAAACAAATTAGTAGCTTCATGTACTGAAGTCTTTAATAATACGGTAATCTAACGCTGAGTTATTATGCATTCTGAATAAGTGTTGTCTGCTGTTTAAAATTTCCCATGGCTTACTGTCAAATATATTAAAATGGATTTGGAAAGTCTGTAAGCCTTCTAATCATGGATAAAATATATTCTTTTACAGGACTCTAAATTTGTGGTAATTATGTGCCATTTATTTCATGTCCCTACGTTATTTACCAAGCATATTTTGTAGTCAAGTACTTGAAGAGTTGACAGGGTACTGTTCAACAGCAACTATGAGCAGAAATGGGAGAGCGAGGTTAGGAAAAAAAAACCCATCTGAATGTAAAAATGATTTGTTTTCATGTTAGTTATTCATAGATTATTCCATTCAATGAGTAAGATAGTTAACGGAGTCACCTATATTACGTTAAACACTCAGGTTTGGGTGTGTGTGAACACATGCTACACAGTCTTACAAATACAAGGACCCCCAAAACAAAAAGTAGATTTAATGAGACTAAATATTAAGAACTCAATTGTGGCACCCATGTCACAGATACTGGCAAATAGCTGAGGCATCTGAGGACAGTGCAGCTGCCTAGATATTTTGGAGCCCCAGAATAATTGTTCACAATAAATAGCTTTTCTGAAGCTTCTCAGAATTGGAAGGGACTTATTTTCCCAAATCATAATTGACAGAGATGGAGGATGATGTTGTATTGTGCTTTTGGTCACCAAAATATTTCCAGATCCTCCTTGCTCAGACACGGTAGCTGAAAATGCATTGAGATTTATAAACTCTCCTGCTGATGAATGTCATGGTGAGAAGAACGGTCCTGTAACTTGATGATGATCCCAAGGAAGTGGAATTAAGACTCTGCTTTTTTTTTTTTTTTTTTTTTTTTTGCTGAGGAAGATTCGTCCTTAGCTAACACCTGTGCCAGTTTTTCTCTATTTTGTATGTGAGTTGCTGCCACAGCATGGTGTAGATCTGCGCCCGGGATCCAAACCTGCGAACCCAGGCTGCAGAAGCAGGGCATGCTGAACTTAACCACTACGCCACAGGGCTGGCCCCAAGACTCTGCCATTTTTAACGTACAGCTGTGGAACATTTCAGAAGATACAACTTGAAAGGGGGGATGTCTGGGTTGTTGGCATACAAAAACCCATTTTTTTTGTTGTTTGTGATGTGAAGCTTCAATGTAAATCCTGGACAAACACAACTCTAACCACACACACTCAGCATGAAATTTTTATATTAAAATGAATGTATTACAACAATACCATACATGGGTGATCACTTTAAAGTAGAACTTCAGCCACTGAATATGGTTCATTTGCATTTTATAAAGCAAATAATCTTAAACATAGGAAAGGAAATAAAATGCTTTCCTTTCCCTACAGTTTTAAGCTAAGTCATGAAGATTAAAGACCATTAGCAAATGTATCGTTCCCAATGGGACTTCCCTCCATGCCTAATGCCACCTTTATTTGCTTACATGTGTTTCCTATATCCCATTCATTGCCTTGGAAAAGGCTTGTCAGAAGCTGCTATCTTTCTGTCTCTTTAAGGCAGTTAATTCTGACTACTTAGACTTCTCCTGTCACATGGGCTCACCACATCTCAGTAGGTTTTATTTATTTTAAAATAAGGCTAACTTGATGGTCTAGTGGTTAAAGTTTGGCACTCTCACGGCTTTGGTGGTCCAGGTCTGTTTCCCAGTCTCAGAACCACACCACCCATCTGTCAGTTGCCATGCTGTGGCAGCGGCTTACATAGAAGAACTAGAAGGACTTACAACTAGGATATACAACCATGCACTGGGGCTTTGGGGAGGAAAAAAAAAGAAGTTTGGCAACAGATGTTAACTCAGGTTGAATTTTTCCCTGCAAAAAAATGAATAAACAAATAAGGCTAACAGTGTTGGGTACCATGAATGTTACTCTGGAAACCTTCATTTTCTTCTTGGCTCCCATGTAAGGTCTCTGCATGACTGTGCTTCTTGTTATATGGTAATTCTCTGAGGAGAAAAATAGGAAGATTAGCTGCATTAGCCTGGAAGCTCTTGGAGGATATAGTCTTACTCAACTTTGTATATCCCCAGAATCTAACACAATACTTTTTTAAAATAACATGTGAGAAGTGAATATCTGTTGAAATGAATGGAAATACATGCACAGATAGGTGGCCTGCCTTAATTTTGACTCTTAAACGTTTTAAGCTTTAAACCAACCGTGAGAGGTCAGGCGCTGGTGTTCCTGAATAGCTGACTCTAGCTATTATAAAATGCATTTGTAGTTCTATGAAGATACACTTGGAATGTAAACTCCCTCTTTTTGAGCTAGTAACCAAAATGCTAAAGGAAACTCTCTAAACAGGTGGAAAAGGTAAACACAAGTTTATTTCACTAGAAACTCTAACATACAAAGCATTTGGGTGCAGGGTGCATAGGAGGATAAACTTATTTGTTCTGCAGGAAGGGGTTAGGAGGAAATATCAATGCTACCATTCTGAATTTAGAGGTATCTTGATTCAGAGTTGTTGAAATTCATCTCATTCTGTTTGTGAACCAATTCATTAAAGTATATAGGAAAATGGCAATCACACCTATTTTACAGATGGCAAAACTAAGAGAGACAGAGTGTGCAGTTCTTGCAAAATCATTCAGATAGTGATGGTGATGAAGAGAGACTTGCCCTCTACTGACTGATTTCAAGGTTTTTCTTCCCTAACCACACTATCACTGAATTTCTTGTTCTCCCTGCTTCTACTCTCTGATCAGTAGCTAAAATGTATGTTGGTGCTCCAGGCATATTTGAAATAGACAGCCACATCTGCACCCTTCGCAGATCAAATGTGCACATCTTGAAAAGGAAATATATAGTGAGTCTAAAAATGTACATTTCATTTCATTTTGTATACATCATACCAAAATAGAAAGGAGCTTTTCAAAGCTTGCTGATTCTAACTTACAACAGCATAGAAACCAGTCTTGTAAATAATGACAGGGTTTACTACCCTGCACAGAGAGCTTTACACAAGTGGGAGCAAATCCAGGGAATATGATAATTGTATGTATATGTGTATAATTGTGTGTATTGTTTATTATTATTTTTAACAAATCTGCTCAATCCCACCATAGTAAACTCTAGGAATGACTGAATCTACTGGTCTTTTATATTTTCTTTAGATATATCATAACTCTCCATAAGCGACAAACAAGTGGTAATTTTATTGACTGATCTCAGACACTCTAAAAAGAAAAAACACATAATTTCCTCTTATCATAGTATTTATTACGCTGTTCTTTAAAATTCTTTTAGCAATACATACTACCTAGAGGGCACAGCCAAGACATTAAACATAATGTCAAATCATAGCTATGTCCATGAGAAATCATGTATATTAAAAAAGTAAAAATTAGTATGGCCGAAAAGAATCTAACTAATTTGGTCTGACATATTTCATGAAAACAGAATACACTATATTTCAAGTGCCCTAGAGTACTAATAAAACTGACCTTATAATAAATAATAAAGACTACCTCAATGATTCCAAAAAGTGGAAATGGAACAGATGACAATGTTTAGTCAAAATTAATAAATTTATTAATAAATTAATAAAACTAGGAGACAAAAAGAACAAGAAAAGAATAAAAACTGAAATCACAGAATTTATAGAAAGTAAAACTTAAAAAGGTTTATGTTCAACATGTGAGATACAGCTAAAGCATAAAATATAATTTAAAGCAAAAGTATAATTTAAATTAAAAAAAACAAATTTTGTTCAAATAATAAAAAATAAAAACAAATAAATTAAGCATCCGTATCAATAAATTGGAAAGCGACCAATGATAAAAACCTATGGAAAGTTGAAGGAATATATTAATAAAGATATTAAAAAGAAGAATTAGAAAAGAGAACAATAGTAAAAATAATAAATCTATTCACTTGTCATTTGAAAAACTAAAACAAGATAAAAATAGAATATACATTGAATTTAAAATAGGGAGAAAGCAAACACAAAATAAGAAAGGAGAATGGAGAAATAACCATTGATACAAAGGATGTTACTAAACTAAAATATCTCAGCTCAAGTCTGTGCAAATAGATTTGACATCCATATGAAATAAATCCTTTTCTTAGCTAATATAAATTACTAAATCTACCCACAGAAGAGAATAAAATAAAATAGCCAAAGAGAGCCACAGTGGACAATTATTCAAATGCTATCCTTAAAAGAATATCAGGGTCAATGGCTTTATAAGTATATACTACCGAAACTTGAAGAATAGATAAAGATATGTTATTTAAACTCACTGGAACATAGATGACAAGAAATATTTCACTATTCTTTTAAAAAATAAAATTGGTATAATACTCTTACTAAAACTTGATAGATATGTTAAAAAATAATATAGACTAATCTCTTTTATGATTGTCAAAGCAAAATTCCAAATAAGTAAAATCTAGAAACATTAAAGTAACACTTGACAATTAAATGTGTTTCAAAACAAGAATACAATGATCTTTCAAAATCAGATCAAGTAATATATTTCACAATTATAGTCCAAAAATAAGAAAGGCATTTCCATAAATGTTTGAAAGGCATTAAAAATTCAACAAGGCATTAAATTCCAACATCTATTCCTAATTTAATGCATGTCTTTACAGATTAAGTACATTTTTATTCCAAAAATATGATTTTTTGCATATTTTAAGTCTTTTATGTAGACAACATTAAGCTGTGCGTATCTTTTCTAACATGTTTTTTATTAAGTTCCACATTATATTTATAATATTGAACTATGTTGATACTCAGAGCTTTAACTTAAATTATTTCAAATATAACTATGCCTCTATTGATTTATCCACTCTCTTGTTGATAGACATTTAAGTTGTTTCCACATTGTCTTATATAACTGTAGTACTGAAAATACTCCTTTACAAATCTTTTTACAAACAAATGTAAGAGGGTCTCTCAGTTATATTCCTGAGAGTGAAATGGATTGATTGTAGTGTATGTGCATCTTAATATTTACTAGAATTTACTAAATTGCTCTCCAAGTTGGTGTTACAAATTTATGTTCTTACTAGCAGAGTGCAAGCCTCCACATCTGTCTCCAAACTTGGAATTGGCAGATTTTAATTATCATTTCTATCTGATACATGTGAAATGATATGCCATGTTTTTTTAGTTGCATTTCCCTGATTTCCTGTTCCAGAGCACAGAAAGGGAACAGCTTCCTAATTCTTTTACTGAAGCCCGGTAAGCTATAGATACTAAAACACAAAAAAGATATCACACGAAACATAGAAACAAAGGCCAATTTTCCAAGTGAATAGAAAAAGAGAATTCATAAATACAAAGTCATAAAAATAATATAGAGCACACTGACAGAAAATATTTAAATGTGTAGTTTTTTTAATTAAAAAAATTTTTTTGACATACAAACAACTATAATAATTGATGCATACAGCTGGATGAGTTTGGGGATAAGTATACACCAATGAAACCATCTCCATAATTTATCCATCGTGCCCCAATAGTTTCCTACTATATTTTTATTATTATTATTTTTTAATAAGGATATTTAATATAAGATCTATATTCTTAGCAAACTTTTTACTATACAATATACTATTGTTAACTGTAGGCAATATGCTATATATTAGATATCAAAGATTTATTCATCTTGTGTAACTGAAACTTTGTATCCTTTGAGTAATACCTCCCAGTTTCTCCCTCCAGCCCAGGCCTAGACAATCACCATTCCATTTTCTGCTTCTATGAGTTTGGCTGTCTTGGATCCTTCATATAACTGGTATTCTGTGGTATTTGTGCTTCTGTGCCTGGCTTATTACCTTAGAATAATGTTTTCTAGGTTCATCGATGTTGTTGCAAATAGTAGGATTTCCTTCTTTTGTAAGGCTGAACAATATTCCATTGTGCTTATATATCATATTTTCTTTGTCCATTAATCTGTCCATGGACATTTAGGTTGCTTCCATGTCCTGGCTATTGTGAATAATGCTGCAATGAACACAGGGGTGTGAATAATCTCTTTGAGATCCTGATTTCAATTCTTTGGGGTATATACTGAGAAGCGGGACTGCTGGATCATATGGTAGTTCTATTTTTTTTTTTTAAGGTTTTTATTTATTTATTTTTTTCCCCCCAAAGCCCCAGTAGATAGTTGTATGTCATAGCTGCACATCCTTCTAGTTGCTGTATGTGGGACGCGGCCTCAGCATGGCTGGAGAAGCAGTGTATGGGTGCACGCCCGGGATCCGAACCCGTGCCGCCAGCAGCAGAGCGCGAGCACTTAACCGTTAAGCCAAGGGGCCGGCCCAGGTAGTTCTATTTTTAATTTTTTTAAGGGACTGTTTTCCATAGTGGCTGCATCAGCATACATTCCCACCAACAATCTACAAGTGTTCCCTTTTCTCAACCTTGCCAACAATTTTTATTTTTTATGATTTTGATAAAATCCATCTTAACAGGTATGAGGCAATATCTTATTGTGGTTTTGGTTTGCATTTCCCTGATGATTAGTGATGTTGAGCACATTTTCTTGTATCAGTTGGCCATTTGTATGTCCAACTGATAGACATACAATAGACATACAATAGATATGGATATATCTATTCAGTTACTTTGCCCATTTTCAATTGGCTTGTTTTTTCCTATTGAGTTGTAAGAATTCCTTATATATTTTTGATATTATCCCTTTACCAGATATATGGTTTGCAAATATTTTCTCCTATTCCATAAGTTGCATTTTTATAAAGAAATGAAAGATATTAAAATTAGAAAGAAAGAATTAAAAGGCATTATTCCCTGCAGATGACATGATTATAAACATGGGAACTAAGTGGTGCAATTAAAAATATTAAAAACAGAATGATAATTTAGTAAATTTCACCCCAAATTAATCTAAATATTCCACAGCTTTCTGATCACAAATGGAACTTTACTATATAATGTAGCAGAAAATATAATTAATAATAATAATGAAAATAGGCTATCTAGAAATGAATTTATGAAGAAACATACAATATATGCATATAAATTAATAAAACTGGAATAATGATATCCAGCACTAGATATTAAATAACATTATACAGTGACAGTAATTAAGAGTATAGTCAACTAATGTACCAATGACAAAGTTTAGAGCTTAGAAAGAGATTGAAGTATATAAGTTTTTTATTTATCTGATAAAATGAAATTCTAGATTCAGGAGGATGGTTTATTCAAAAGCAATATTGGAGTAACTCCTGAAACTCTTGGAAAGAATTTGTATTCTTACAAAATAAATTACATGTAGATATTCCACTTCTGGCATGGAAAAGTAACTTAGTCTGGATATGCGTTTCTGCTGAAAACAACTTTAAAATTGCAATATATATATATATTTAAATATCCCTCTATATTTCAATATCTATTTAATATATATATCTATTTTAACATCTATTAAATATATATACAGACACACACATATGATTAAAAACCAGTGATAAACAGAAAATACTAAAAGCAACCAGGGGAAAAAGATATCTTACATACAGGGGAACAACAATATGAATGATAGCTGACTTCTCAGAAACCATGCCGACCAAAAGGCAAGAGAATGACGTATTTGACAGGCTACAAAAACAGTCAATCCAGAATTCTATATCCAGTGAAAATCTTTTTCAAAATTAAGAGTAAAGTGATAGTGTCACTCATCTTTCTGAATTCTCTGGTACGAAATATGCTTTTTTAATGATTTTTTGAAAAGCCCATTTCATAATCAATTGATCAGGTCAATGCTGCCAGAGGATTCTACTTGTAAATGTGTTAAGGAAAATATATTAACATATTAAATTAAACTAAAACAAAAGGCAATAACATTTGCCACTCCCTATCAGTCAATTTACTGGATATACTCTCTTTCTCTATACCAATTCTCCACCATTTTCTGCCCTTCTGTCTGCCCTGGGATGCTGATCTTTATGGGTGGCATCAACAGGCTCACTTGCCTTCCAGCTTCCAGTTGAGTTAAACCAATGGAAGGTACCAATAGGAGAGTGGAGGGTGAGAGAAAAGAGAGTCACTCTTCATTGTCCTAGCTTCTTCCCTGCTGGGCTATGAGTTGCCAAGGCTGTATTCCTCCATCAAAGACCAGGCTCCTTGATGCAGCCATCTCCTGTAGCTACAGCCCTCTTTCTGAGTTCTGGTGATCTTTCCTAGTGTGGCTTCCTCAGAAGAGTAAGGGTATTAACTCCCTGCTATGGTGAGCTGCAGAGTACTTCATCATCCTTGTCAACAGTGTTTGTTTAAACTACCCTCAATTATCCTATTGATTGCATCATCCGTTTCCTATAAACACCTACACTAATACAATGTTCTTATTTGCGAGCAGCAGGAAGAAATGATGAAAGTTTGAAGCAAAACAAATTATTAATGCTCACACAATCTGAGAGTGGTGGAAGGCCAGGGACACTGGCCAGGCAGCGAGAACCATGCTGGCTATGCTCCTGATAAATGGTACCTGAAAACTCTAGTGCTGCTGTTGCTAAGCACATACCCACACACATATTTCCCAAGAAGAGGACAAGATGGGATTAAATATGCAATGATTTTATGCATATTAAAGCTTTCAAGGATTAGATATGCAAGGGTTTTCCCAGTAAAACCCTGTAAAAGAGAACGAAGGAGCCGGGAGAGGTTAGGAGGAGTGTCAGAATACAGGGAGGTCTGACCACTGTCCCCCCGCCAATGAAGAAGAGTGGGGAGGAAGGTTGAGTGGCAGCAGCCTGAGCTGTTGTGAAGTATAAGGAAAATTCAGCAGGGCCATCGAGGAGTCTTGAGCTGAAGCTCTGCATCAGAGGAGACCCATGTCTCCTAGGAAAGGGCCTACTTTAGTAGAGCTGCCATGCTCAGTCATTGGCTTGGAACAGTCCATGCAAAGCATGGCCTCAGTATAAATGCAGTTTTGGATTTCAGAGAACAGCAGCTGAGAATCTTGGTCAATTACTCTCCCTGTGCTTGGAGATCGGTGAAGAGTATTCTTATGGTCACTACAATGATCCCCTTAATGTTCTGTAACCTATGGACTGTATTGCATGATCAACCACCAATATATCATTAGATATCAAATAATGGGGCAAAAGGAGAATGAAGAGGAAAATTAGTTTAAGAAGATGACTGCATAAATAGATGAATATATGGGTATGTATATACATGACAAACACCAAAACATACCAAACAGGCCGATACAACAGTTCTTGCTTCTGTAACTGGCGCCAAGGGCATAATTGGTACTTATGATAACCTTTCTCCGTTGCTGGCTCCACTCAAATTGCCCTCAGCAAGTACATCAACTGGAAGTTTTCCTGAGGGATGTGAGCTTTTGATGGCCTCGTATACGTGGAATTCCTGTAGTCTTCCATTAAAATTTGTGCCTGAGTAAAACAGTGCTAATGTCTAAGGAGATCCTCTAAGATCCATCATACTCTTTCTTGCTCCACCGTGTAACAGCAAGCCTAAATCTCTTGATAGTGAGAATCAGCCCTCCTGGGTAGCACTGTAACCTCTCCCACCATTTTTGCCTATTTTCCTTGGTTGAGAGAACCTGGACAGGGGCAGTCTGTTTCATTTCAATGAATTTTTTTTCTCCTGGTGGAAGCGTTCTCTCTTGACTATGGATATTGTTAAGCCAACAGTCTAGTTAAAGGATAGGAATAATTGTCAGTACATCTTTGTCTAGAATAGTGAGAACTACACTCTCTCTTCTACACTTGTATTCTGCCAGTGAGAGAGACAGTACCCAGACTTGCATTTTTCACTGTTTATGATTTCCTTGATCAGAACCTATGTAGTGTTGGATACTATGATAGCAAGTAAGGTATCCTGTAATTACATGGAAAATGATATTGACAGAAGAATGGAAGGCAGAAAAGGGATAATCAATTTTAAAAATATGTCTCTTCTGGTGAAGAGAAACCACACAACTCTCCAGGATGGAAACGGCCCAATGTGATCATCCTTTCCACTATAGCTCAGGGGTACAGTACCATTAGGGTGACCTGGTGTTTGTTGCTGCTATTGCAAAAGTCAAACATTCAGCAGTAGGCTTGAGCCATCAGAAACGTCTAAGATATTGTTTTGTCCAACTCTCTCTGCCAGACAGCCATCCAATGAGTAGGTTCTTTGTTTTAACAAGAAACAGTGGTCTAGGACATTTAAATCCCTCTGATTCTTGCAAGATGAAGGCAACTTCCTGATTTGAGGATGAGTTCCAGAAAAAACATGTCATGAATGCAAAACAAGACAAAATCAACACAGAGAAGAGGATGAAACTGACCTTCCTCAGAAGTAATTCACATAAAAGCATATTTCTTATTCATTTAAGAAAGATTAGAGATTAGTCATGGGGGCACTAGAGTAGCAGTTAAACATTTTGTTGATGGATATTGATTTTAAAATTCTCGCTGTGTTGCCAGCTTTATGATCTCGGTAAAATAGCCTTTCCCAGTCTCAGTTTTCTTATTATTAAATGGGCAAACCTGCAATTCTTACCTTACAAGATTGTTATGAGATGCTTGAGATAGTTTCTGTAAAATACTTAACACAGAACGTGGTATATTCTAAGGGTTCAATAATGGTGACTATTTTTTTTTAAGAAACCATATATTGTTTTAAAATAAATTAAAACTAAAGTGTTTATAACTTAAATTGAAAAAAAAAAACCCACATTAACAGAAAGGGGATGGTTTATGTATAATCCAGACAAAAAACCCCTAAAGAGTACATTCTCCACTCTCAAAGGTGTTATAGATATTCTCTCTATTTGCTATCAGTTTTCTAGTCACTGGAGATGTATATTTCATCAATGGGCACACTAGGCTTTTCCATAGTTAGGATAAAATTTCTCTAAATAAATAAATCAGCTTCTTGGCATTCCACACAATATTCTACAGGTCACATATTTTAATTTGAAATTCCCAAAGATCTGAAAACTGAATTCTTACTCTCTTTGTCTCCCTCCCTCCCACCCTTACTCTCTTTGGTAATATTTCGAGAAATTCATTTTGTTGCAAAATCTGAACTGTGCTTATGTGAAACTATTTTTAGTCATTATTCTCTCACACACACACCCTGCCCTGCCACAGAGCTCATTGGGAGTGTTAGATAAGCTACATGGAATGTACTCCATCACCATTTGAAAAACCTAAAAATTCTAAAATTCTGAAACATAGCTGGCACCAATGGACTGAGACAAGGATGTGTAGACTCAAAGTGGCTTTTCAGGTGTCACGACATTGGGATGGAGTATTCTGGAAAATAGATAAAAGTATTTTAGACACTGGGAAAGTAAAGATCCTATTTAATCAGTCTCCCTGATCAACTGATAAATTCTCATTTCTGGTTCTGCCAAGATGAGAGCCCTCTCACTTCCGGCTTTGCCCCAGTTAGGTACATTCCACATTGGTTATTCCTATTGGAGCGGCATTCCACTCTGCCATGAACCGCCGAGGCATTCTCTCCGTGGTTCTCCATCTCTCCCAACAGCAAGGCAGTACTAGCAGTACTGGGGACTTCTACAGCAACTGACTGAATGATGCTCCATATGAGATGTTACTGCTGATACCCTAGCATTGCACCTACAACAAGCTTAGTTTGGTTTTCGGTGTTGGCTTTCTTCTTTACCTAGAAAGAAAGCCAACTTAGAAAGCTAGGTTACCTTCCTAAGTAGAAATTCTAGAATTCCAAAATATAACAGTGTAAACTTAAATCACCAGATTGGTTGTTAGGTGGAGTTTAAAACACTTATGTGTACTCATATATCCCTTAGCCAAAAATGAAGTTTTATAGTTCCTTCCAAATGGATGGGTAATGATTGAAAGGATAAAGCAATTAAAATCATAATTGTAGTAATGAAATTAGTGACGGTGCTGGTAGTGGCAGCATCGACAGCAGTGATAGGAATGACACCCACCACGGCCACCACCACACCAGTTACCACATTCTCAATGCCTGTGCATGTGCCAGGTACTGTGCAAGGTGCTTTACAGATATTATGTCCAATCCTGTTACATAAACAATATTAAACCCATTTTACTTATGGGAAAATGACACTTTCAGAGTATAACTAAATTTCTCAAGTTTATGTGGCTTTTAGATGATGAAGCCATGTTCTGCATACAGGCATATGAGAATAATGCTGATATTCATCCCGCCTTTTTATTTTGCTTATTTTGTGTTCTAGTTTGTCTTATTCAACTTTGCCTTTTGTTATGAGGCATTGTAAGTCATTTTCCCAGGCTTTCCTGTCCTTGGGCCCCCCTGTGCAGTAAGCCTCTCAGCACTTCTATTTTCTTTGCACCACCTCTCTGTCCATTGCGCTCTGAACGCATGGTTCTGAACACAGCAGTTGTTAAACAAATATTTGTTAACTAACTTTCCCTTTTTTATTCATGTAAAACATTTCCTACAGTGTTCACTACTCTGCCAATTACCTTGTTTCAAATCTCAAAGTCACTCCATAAATTAAAGCTTAACATAGGGCTGACACAATCTACAAAAGCTTTGTTCATTTTCCTAACTAAACATGGTAAAAAGCACCAGTGAAGTTCTTAAAGAGGAAAAAAAAAAAAAAAAAAAAAAAAAAAGGAAAAGATCTGGGCTCTGGGCAAAGTAGCTAAATGCAAAACTCAAAGCTTGCAGTAGTTTAGCACAAGAATGGAAAGAAAAACAAGCAAATAAATAAAAGGTTTGCAAATTAAATTATTCAATGAGGGATGAGAACAGTTTGACATTTCTCAAAGTGAAAACGCTGTTGGTCTATTATACCAAAGGAAAAAGGTAAATACACATTTTCTTCATTTCTAGCTTTTAGCTAATGCTGAGGAATAAAATTATATTTGCTGAAGAACTCACAGACTGCTGCCAATATTTTCACCAGGGTTATTAAACAAAAAACAAAAAAACCTCTTTGAAATGAAAAGAATTTACCCCTGCCAAGGCTCTTTGCAGAGAACTGTAACTTTAAAATTAAAGTTCAACAGATGCTTTTCAAGTTTAGAATTAATTTTTAAAGTTATGTCATTTTTAGTGGCTTGTTGATTGATATTTCCCTCTCAGGATGAATGATTAGGGGAAGGCTTCCCAGGACAAATAGTAAATGATACTCTGGAACAGCCACCTTTTTGATCAAAAAGGAATGAGAGAAAGAAAAATCTGCTTTGGCCTGTCAGTACAGCTTGATCAACACAGTGGTCCCAACTAGCCGGGACATGTAAGTCAGACTTGGGGCTGGTAATGGCCCTTCAATCTTAATCTCTTCATAAATTAAGGCCACCTCTTTAATAAGCCCTACTCCTCCCCTGTCATTAGTTAACTAGCTTCCAGTCAATATAAGGCAAGTCAAGGAGCCCTCCCTGTAATAGTTGGGAAGTGAAAGAGCTGTGCATTTTTTATATCTAGGCAAGACATATCCAATGAAAATAATTCTTTCACACTAAATCCTAGGTCTTTATTTGAAAAAACAAAAACAAAAACTCCTAACTCCACAACACAACTACCTAGTCTCTCCCTTTCACTTGGAGAAATAGCCAACGGTAATAATAAAACTAATAGCGATTTCTTTGAAGTTAGAAGAAAGTTCAAATCTTTTGGTGTACAAGTCTCTGTAAATTAACTAAAGCATAGAATGGACCATTTTAAAACATGAAAATTGAGAGCTATGGTTAGGTGTGAGTATACACACACATATGTGAACAGTTAATATAATAAGTCCTGTACCTCTAATAGGATAACCATGAAATTATAAAAATATGAAAAGTTTTACCAAGAAGCAACAGATCATGGACACCAGGTGCCTTGCCAGGTACGTTTTTGATCTTGAGTGTTGTTTTGAAGTGGTTTATAAAAGAGCACTCAAGATAGGCAGCATTGTACAATGGCTTGCCCGTATAAGATACCAATATTCATTTATTGAATGCAATGAATAAGTCATCTAACTGGGCATATTTCATTCTCTGCTATCTTCCTCTTCTCTAGGAAAGAGAGGAGAACTGATTTAAGTTATATATTAATTAATTAAAATGATAGCATGAGAGGAGTCTGAGCAGAGAGGAACCAGGGGTTCATGTTGGCTATGCCACTTCTGCGACTGCTTTTGTGACCTTGGCAACTCATTTAACTTTCATAGCCTTGGACTTTGTTGTTAACAAACTAGATGAAGTCAGGGCTCTTGCATAAGTGGCTTAATTACATTTAATCTTTAAAAATAGCTATAGGGTGAGGAAACTAAGCTCAGAGAGGTTAGAGACATGATTTGACTTTTGAGACAATACTAATAATATCTTAGGAAAGTACTTTACAGTTGACAAAAACATGCTAGTAAAGACAGGAGAATGTATCATCACTTCCCCTCAGTTTATATTTTCCTTTCTAAGCCACAAGGTGCAACAATAGCCAGAGAAGCACACTCCACCTGCTACAGATTCTAGTCAGTATGAAAGCCCAAAGGAATGGGATCAAGTGTGTCATGCACGATAACATTGTAACATGGAGGGTCTCAAGAGAGTCACAGTCCCCAAATAAATTTGATATCATAGTGGTCGTCTAGTGCTGCACGTAGAATGCTGGCAGTGACAGTGTGCAAAGTTACAAATCTAGAGACCTGAGTTGCTCTGCCATGAACTTGAGGTATTGCTTTAGGTAAGATTCTTCATTTCCTTCTGATTTCCAGAATCATCTGTTCTCCTACCAACCTTGAACATCACTTGTAAGGATAAGCAAATGCACACAAAAGCATCTTTGAAATATAAAATCCTTTAAAAGTGCCAGACCATCCAAACCCACAAGAAACTTGTCAAGAGGAATAGGTGTTTTAGACCAGTGGTTCACAACAGTGGCGATTTCCCATTGCCCACTTCCCTTCCACCCTGGGGACATTTTTGGCAGGAATGGGGGGACAGAGGTTATCTACTACTGGCATCTAGTGGGTAGAGTAGAGACCAGGACTGTTGCTAAACATCCTACAATGTACACAACAAGGAGTTATACAGTCTAAAATTTCAAGAGTTATGAGGTTGAGAACCCTGGTTTAGACAAAATTTCAAATGGGCTGGGGCAAAAAAAGAGAAAACCCTTGTAATGAGGCTTACCACATCTTTGTCTGCTCTCCAGCTCCTTTCTAAGGTAGAAAAGAGACTATGTCAAGATTTCAGAGGTTAACACACTTAGAGTCAGAAAAACTCAAGCCCTTTAGGAACTCCAGATGAGTTGAGAGCATGTGTAGTTCAACCTAGACAAATCTTTCCTAATCAGCCAGGGAGTTAGAAAGTGTCCAAAACCACCTTTCCCCAGAAGTTCTGCAGACCTCTAATCTCTAACTCTCAGGCTTCTGTAAAAAAAAAAAACATCTCTTGGGTCCTTTGGATTACATGCTTTATTTTGCTTATTTGGTTGACTATCCACATGTCCAAGCTCAGGGCATTTCTCATCTCTTTTGAAAGCATATAAGAAGCATTGCCCAAGCTATTACCAGTGCTGACTGTCTACTTTCATCCTAGAACCACTAAGTGAGGAGATGAGAACCAATGAGTAGCTAACAATGTGTGCTGGGGCGTGGTTAATTACTCTGTCTCGGTGTGCTCTCTCCAGCTGAGTCCCAATGCTGCAACAAGACATTATTTTCTAGAGAAATAATGGAGTTGCCAATTAATTCAGCTGAATTTCTGACTCAAGATGCCTCTCCAGTATAAAGCAATTAGCTGACGCCCTTTGCTGCTGGAAGTGTATGAATGCGCTCCGTGAGGGGTATCATCCTCTGTATATCACACACAGCAACCTTCGTGTCCTTGCCTGACCTCTGTCAGATCCAGCATGGAGCTCAAAAGAAGATAATATCTCCAATGGAAAGGGTGAAGGAGAGGAAGAGAGAGATATGGGGACAGATGGGGAAGACATTTCCTCTTCCTAAGAAGGATTTCCATCTTTTTACCCTGCCCATTGCACAAAATACCATGTGGAGTTTTATATTCAATAAATTTCTCGCCTAGATATGAGAAGTTGAGAAATTTATTAGAGCAGATCCTGGACAAACTAAGATTCAAAGTCGAGGAAAGTGGCAGGGCCTGTTCCTGGAAATGCAAGGAACAAGGTGAGAACAAGTCCAGTAGTAAGTTGGACTTACATGATTCTATGGTAATGGTTCTCAAACCTTGATACACTTTAGCATCACCCAAGGAGCTCTTGAAAACACTAAATGCCCAGACCCAAGCAGGGGGATTGCAATTTCATTGCCAAGGTGGGACCCAATTATCTGCATCTTTTAAATTCTCCCCATATGATTCCAATGGGCAACTGGACTTAATGATCTACCTAAACAGTATGGGCTCTGACAGGAGCCTGGGCACCACCTGGGAACTTGTTAGAAAAGGACATTATTGGTTCCACTCCAGACCTGCTGAATCAGAAATTCTAGGGGTTGGACCCAGCAATCCCTGTTTTACCAAATCCATCAGGTTATTCCCATGCACAGTCAGGTTTGAGAACCACTGCATTAGAACAGGAGTTGCTTTGTTTTCTTGCCTTTCTCTACTCTTCTGTTTAGAAGTATTGGTATTGGTGGAGTCCTAGGCTTGGCAAATTTTTTTAAAGGTCCCCGGGATTGAAATCTATTTCTTTAACCTTTGCTACTGGGATCATGTAAACTCTACTTGTATGTTAATTCTGCTCTCGTAATTGAGCCAATCCCATCCCTACATCCTGCTTAAAATGAATAATAATGATAACAGATAGTTACTAAATATCAATTACAAGGGCTCATCACTTTCAGTGACAACTTCATTCCCACCATATACAAAAGTCTTATCAAACTGCATCCATCAGTTTTCCTGTTGGGGAGTTGCTTGGAAGGAGACACAATTTTTTCAGATAGAAACCTGGTTATTTAACTATTCACTAAGAGTCAGGGGCCCTCTCTTATTTGGAGGGGCCTGGAAGTTATAGCTACCCTATTCTTATTGATCCACAAATCAAAAATAACAAGGAAGACAAATCACCCACCACACCATGTGTTGTTGCTGACTGGAAGGAAAACAGCATGAGATCTGGATGTTGAGGGAACTTTCCTGAAAAATAGAAGAGTATAAAATAAAAACTGAGTAAAAATGCCTCTCTTTCTACCGAATGAGAAGGATTATTAAAATAATTCCACAGGCTATTGGCACTGGATATGAACTTGAGACTCACCAGGGGAGACTTAAGTGCAAGGACCACAGCAAATGTGTTTCCTGTTGTTGGCTAGGAGTCAGTGAGGTGGAGATAAGAGGGCAGTTTTCCTCCTGGGCTCTAGATTTTATAAGTCAAGGGGAGGCAAAAACCCTACTGCTTGGCCTGAGTTGAGTAATAAGAACTGCTCTGCTTAAGAAGGGGATATTCCACTTCTGGATTCCTGGTAGAGTAGACGTGAAGTTACAGGAATCAATGACTGCATCCTAGCAATGGTCCTAATTATTGCTGTGTGTAAAGTCAGTGCACTCATGAATGGTTCCTTGGGGAAGCGTGGGTAGACCACATTGTGCGTTTGTTACTTACGCACCTGCTGCCAGATTGCAGAGGCCTGATTTCTGACAACAGATTGAATAAAAATTAAGTTAAAACAAAACAATATATGAGTTTGCTACTTGGCATTAAACTTTTATGGAAACAGATGGGTGAGCATAATCTCTCAGAGGAACTCATCCAGGCTGAGGCACTTTCTTCAGGCTGCAGGTGTAGACATTTCAAGAGCCCCTTGGGTCTCCTTTTGAAGAACAGAAGCAAAAGAAAATATCCAGCTAAGAGAATTGCACTATATATGGTTCCCTGCACTAGGTTTTTGAAACTGTTCTAATGATGAGTGAAGAGAAAGAGAATCTATATATATTTCCATATTACCTAGTTGGGAACAACATCTCTTTGAATCTTGGCTCTGTAATTTACTAGCTCTGCTACGTCGGATAATATTCAAATTTCTGTTAGTCTTAGTTTCCCCATCTATAAAATTGGACTGTTTGAAGAGTTAAATAAGCTATTGGCTGTAAAACAATCAGCCCCATGTCTTTTAGAAAAATGTGTAAGTGTTGTTGATGGTGATGAAATTTGGAGGCTAATTTTCAGGGGATTAGAGCCCTCAAATCCTTAAGCATCTACCAGGAATTAAGATGATAATCTATTTAATTTATATTAATACAGATGACACATCTTCTGAGAATACAATAACCTAAATCAGCACGACCATATTTTAATAACTGTTGTACCTTTAGGAACTTAGATATGTTGCAGGTCTGGTCAAATTATCTGAAACTTAAACCCATAAATTCAAATACTGATCTAACATAATTAATATAGAATGTGTACAGAGAACAACTTGCAGAGGAAAAAGACACAAGCTCACTTTTGGAATAACAGTTCACTCTCTTCCCTACATGTGTTACGTTACTTATGGAAATCTATTTTTAATTTGTCATTCTAATTTTCCTGTTGCTGCTTATATTAAGTAAAGTGTTAACTCCCACAGGAGTTCATGACCTGTGAAAAGGAAGCATATATTAGCTACTATTCTAAACTATCCTTTCAGCACCCTAAAAGGCACTGTTGATTCTAATTGATTCAGTCCAAATGTATTGAACTCTTATAAATGTGCAATGTACCGGGGTGTAAAAGAATGGTAAGACATGGTCCCTGTCCTAAAGAAACTTATTTCCTAAGATACATATACTTCCATTATAAGGGAGAATAGGATCAAAACTATAGAAGAAATATAGAGAGCTCTGGAAATTAAAAGGAAGGACAAATTGCTTCCACCTGGTGAGATTGAGTAAGAAAAACTACAAAATGAAAGATAAGGAGTTTTAAAGGGCTTTGAAAGAAGAGCGTGGGTTGTTCCAGGTGGACAGAGGAGAATTGTATAGAAAATTCTCATATAGGAAATACTAAATGTATGGAAGTGGGAAAGAACAATCATATTTTTTAAAAAATTCCAGTTTGCTGGATATAGAGGTTACATTTCAGACCATTCGAGTTTAGATTAGATTATGAAGAATATGGTGAAGTAAACAATGTTCACCTAAAGCCAGCAAGTGATAAGAAAACTAAGAGATGTAAGTTGGAGAATCATCAGAGCTTCACATTAAGAAGATGAATTTGGAAGCTAGATATAGGATGTATTAGCAGTCAAGTGAACGGTATTTCAGGCAAGAGGTAATAGGGTCAAAGCTAAAGGAATAATATAGGAGAAGAGACATCGGGAAGGAAACAAAGCACTATGTTTTGGTGATTGAGACAGGATCAGAAAAGAGAATGAGTGAGTGAGAAAACAATCTCCAAATATTTTTAATGATCTTTTCTTCCCTAATTATACTTGTGGTCATGAAGTGGAGGTTATATGAAGAAGGGGAGATACATATGAAAGTCCCTCTGGGTACCTGCAGGGATGCTAAGTAGAAACTGGTTGAATAGATGTGAAGTTCAGGGAAGAGTTGGCAGCACTATAGATTTACATTTAGAGTTTCTCAACAGACAGAGAATAGCTGAAGCCAGGGAGGATTCATCACCAAAAGATAGCTACCTCTCTTAGAGAGTTTGGGGGATGGGGCCCTTAAAATAAAGGTTTAGTGAATAGTATTCAATGCTGAAGACTGAGAGAAGATGTTAAGGTAACAGAAAATACATGTGACACTATAATCTGCAAATCAAGAAAGGCAGCCAGCAGCAGATCATTTATTTTGAGCAAATAAGGGAAGATAGGGAGCAGATGAAGGCAGACTGAAAGATAAAATAAAGCAAGGGAAACTCACAGTCACCTGGTGATATGCTAAGCTTCAAGCCAGCTAACATAAAGAACAGAAGTGGGCCTTGGGCAATGCTCAGGGTAACTGATTGTGAACTGCTCTCAAAACAGCTGAGCTAGTTGGGTGTGCCCTCCTCTCACAACCCAAGTGTTCTCCACATAGGAACCTGGCCCTTTGAGAGAAATTTTAGCATTATTTTCCAAAGAAAACTCTGTGATATTTCTGGAGAAGATTCCAAGTGTGAGTGATGAGGTCTCAGAGAGCACATAATCTAGACCTTCATATAAGGCCGTGGTGAAGAGAAAAATATAGGCGAGGGAGGGAGCTGGTAACTCCATCATTCAGAGTGAAGTCTTTCTTACTCTAGAAATTGTGGGCACCTGCCTGCCTTTTTCTCCCAACACCAAGCACCCTACAGAGAAGACTGGCTGTAGTCCTGCCCAGTTATAAAAAGCAATCCGACTTCCCATTCATTTAACGAAATCTCAAATCAGCTGAGTCAACATAACAGAGATAGAATCAGTAATGAGAAAGGGATGAAGAAAACGGAAGGAAAATGACGATGAGGTGACAGCACTGTGGAGGAAGGAGAGAAAGGCAGAGGCTGAAGGGAAGGTGGATGAATTAGAGAAGTGGCTATCATAGTATGGTTGTGCTCATGCCTCAAAATGCTTCAGAATCACCTGGACTGCTTGCTCGAACAGCTAACGCTGGGCCATCCACCTAGAGTACTTGATTTTATATGTCCAAATTAGAACCTGAGAATTTGCTTTTCTAACAAGGTCTCAGGTGATGCTGATCTAAGGACCAACTTTGAATAGCAAATGTCTAGGATATTGGGAAGTTGTAGGCAGGCGATCACTGTGAGCCAGAAACAGAAGTTTCTGATTTAAGAGAGCTTAATTTAAGGGGCTGGTAAAAAAAGTGGTCAGAGGGGCAAAGCAGCTGGTAAAGAGAAGACTAGGCAGCCCCTTGAACATTGTGTCAGTGTCCTATTGCTTCTGTAACAAATTATCAAAATTTAGTGGGTTAAAAACAACACAAATTTATTCCCTTGCTGTTCTGGATGTCAGAAATCCAAGATCAGTTTCACTGGGCTAAAATCAAGGTGTCAGCAGGAATGGCACCTTCTAGAGAGTTTGAGGGGAGAATCCATTTCCTTGCCTTTTTCAGCACCTAATGACCAGCCATAAGTATTTCTTGGCTTGTGGCCCCATATTTCCATCTCAAAATGCATCACTTTAATCTCTGCTTCCATGATTATATCTCTTTCTCCTCTGAATCTTACTCCTCCTGTGTTTCTCTTCTAAGGGCTGCTGTAATTATACTGGACTCACCTGGATAATCCAAGATAATCTGCCCATCTCAAGAGACTTAATCACATCTGTAAAGTCTCTTTTTCTCTATAAGACAACATTCACAGTGTCCAAGGATTAGGACATGGATATATTTGGGGAGCCATTATTCAGCCTACTGCAAACACATTAAGTAAAATGGCATTAATGCAACTTAAATCCAGAGCTCTTCTAACTGGAACACTCACTTTAGATAGAAGTTTTCCTTCTCTAAAGAAAGAGTAAATGATAAAGCAAACAAACAAGTAACCCTCTTTGATGAACTTCATTAATACTTCTCAGGGCCTAGTTCAAAACCAGCTATATCTGCTATACCTACATCTAATGATAATGAAAAAGGGAAATGTCCACAAGAGACTGCTTAAGGGTATGGAAATTCCTCAGATATAATTATTGAACTTACTGAGGCAAGAGTAAGGAACTCACCTGACAGTCACCAATTCTCCTTCTCCTTATTGGATCATTATGTTCTGGAAAGTTTGTCTCATGTATACCTCAAACTGACTTCCTTTACTCCAGATAAATAATTGGCTCTCAGATACTTGCATGCTGTTCTTTCTCCCCTTCTCCATATGTCCTGACTTGTTCTTACTTCTCACAAACCTGCTCCCTGACGTTCTAGGTAACAGATCCTTTTTTGTCCAACCCAGTTATTTTTAGCTTACTTCCCCCTAAAAGATGTAAGAGTACCTGGATAAATGTTTTGTATAATACAATCCCATATGTAGAATATCTGACTCCGATACTCTATCAGTGAATGAAATATGGCTGCTTATAAGAGGCTATGTCATACAACGGTTAGGAGTGAGTTCTGTAGTGTCCTACTGCCTAGTTTGAATTTTCACTCAGCCCGTTACTGGCAATGCCGCTCTAGAGAGTAAAAATTTTACTTTTGAGCCTTCATTTCCTCTCACGTAAAATGGGGATAATGACCATGGTTACATCTTAGGGTTGTTGTAGTGTCAAATGAGATAAACAATAAAAGCTGATGTATAGCAGGTGATTAATAAATATTGGCTCTTTTTAAACGTGGAAGCTGTGAGTGTCATCTTTTTAACATCTTTATACTCTATAACCAGTGCAATGTGTAAGTAGCTTACTTTGTGATCATAACCATAACACTATAGTCACTGTAGTCATCCATTCATTTCACCAAACAGCCCATTTAAATCTTAAAATATTGCTTAGCTTCCCCAAAACAAGTTACTAAGAGATAATTTCCATCATTTAAAATAATGTGATGAGCTCACACCATATCTATATATTTTTTCAGAATGATAAAATACAGTCTTTGTAAAATAATATAAAATCCTTAATTGCTTCTCCTCACACATAAAAAGCAAGCATATACTTCAATCTCCTACATGAGAAATGTGTTTCACCACAACAATATAAAGATACAGAAAATCTAGGAAGGGAAATTAGTATTTAAATAGTAGCTGTCATCCAAGACTATCAGAGCACACCATAATTCCTTGACGTTATTTTTTATCTTTAAGTTATGACAATATTTTATTGCTTAACATGAAACTTTTAAAGGCTGGTGTATCTCAATAGAATCAAGAAGGAAAGGAAATAATCAGATATGATTTCCTCCACTTTCCAGACAGGAAAATTGGAGACACGGTGAAGTTATCCAACCCAAACAAGATCAAAACTTTTCATGGTGTAGCAATGCACCCGTAAAATTAGAAACACGTATTATCAATGTGAATGGAGTGAAAAATGGATTTGAATGATGAACTCGATGAATTTCCTTGCTCTTAATTCATTTGTAGATTAATATAACCTCTTTATTAAAGCTTATGAGAAGTTTTTCCTATACCTTTCCAGTTTAACTTCAAGTGGCCTACAAAGGGATTTAGCTAGACTTTCATTTTCCTCAGTTTAAGTGGAAAAAATAAAAGAGTATTTGATGCTGTTTGAGTCCACTTTTTGGTCTCTAATGAATTCCCTAGTGGCCTGACATCTTAAATTAACACACTTATTCCTAACTTGATTTTCTGAAATTGAACTAATCTGAAATGAAAATAAAACTGAAGTAAAGTGTTTCCCAACTAAATAATATGAAGAATCCATGCAAAACCTCACATTATAGAATTACTGTGTCTATCTGTCAAGTCTGTTGATGTGGTAAGTAATTTTATATGAGATATTTTCTCCCCAAAATGTTGCATGGATTCTTAGTGTTGTTTAATTGAGAAACACTTTACTGCAGTTTTCTTTTGATTCCAGATTACCTCAATTTCAGAAAATAACAAAACTCAGGGCTTTATAATCTGACATCACTAGATCATCTCCTCACTGCTCTCATTTCCTTAATTTTATTTCCTTGTCTCAATCTTTAAGGGACAAGTGTTCCCATATGAATCTATGCCCCTCATATTATAGAAAAATGACAAACACCTAAATCAATCATTTTCAATGTAGGTGGCTCAATGTGTTACCCAACCCAAGGGCATTGCACCTGACAGAGAATCAACAGAAAAATCCAGTGCTTATCCTCAAGCTATGAATGAGAATGAGGTTTTAGGCATCCGGTCCAGGACAAAGTGGAGTCGTGGGAAATTCAGTGGAATCTGGGTTATATTCTAGGCCTCTCTAGCCTTAGTTTATCTCCTACTATGTTGGGAAAGTCACTTAATTCCCATAATCTTCAGATTATAATTCTTTAAAAAAAAAGCCTAATCTTTTGTTCCATCCTATGTGCACAATCATTTTATACAAATATAAATGTATTTATAGCATTTAATATATATTTTTAAATAAATATTGTAGATATAAATGTCCTTTTTCAGCATTTATGACTATTTTGTCTTAACCTCCTTATGTTAATCAATAAAGGAAAGACAAAAAGATAAGAGATAAAGTGTTTTCTACTTTCAAGGAGCTCACAACCTTGAAGAGTAGGAGATCGGCAAAGGAGGCTTTGACAATAAGAATGGGGTAGATGTATATATGCGAGAACAAGACTGCAAGGTAAGAGTTGGGGATCAAAATGAAATATGATAGATTGGTGGCTGGTAGAAGAGACTGCATTCTAGGTGGACAAAGAATATGAGCAAGGTTGGAATAAGGCTGAAACATTTTGGGGGCAGTAAAGAGTCAAAATAGATTGGGGCATAGAAGAGGCATACTGAAGCATGTAGAAATCAAAGTTAGTTAGGTGGGAGGCAAGGAGAGATCAGGGAAACCTTCAAGCCAGGAGTGGTGCTTGCACTTGATATTATAGAGAATCAGATGGTGTCTATAATTGTGTTTGAGCACTGTTATAATAGCCCACTGAGGCAACAACCCAAGTGAGAGCTGATGTAGACTCACTTGAGCCCATAAGTGTGGTCCTCCAGGAAGCCGTGACGTATATGCCGAATTTTTCTGGGAGACAATTGACAAATTTAAGGTTTAAAGTAGGATTAACATAGGACAAACGTAGATTGTGAGTGTGCATTGTCATTGCTGATTGTCTTCTTGGACAATAAGAGCTGTTTCCAACATTCCTTTTCAATGGCCCATTGGTACTTTCCCGATTATGCCACTAGCTGGTGGGTGTTTTAGGGCAGATGGGCCAGAGGCAGACTCTGAGACTATGATTCATGGTCAAGTGATTTATTAAGGAAGTGCTTCCCAGAGAAATCAGTAAGAGAGTGAAGAAACAAAGACAGAAAGGGGAAGAAGCCAAGCGAGGAAGCAATTTCAGGCAAAGAACCACAAGCCTTAGTCTGATCCTGCAGAGGATCTCTCGGCTGTGAATTACACCTGAGTCTATTCTGAATTAGTCAAGACAAAGGGGGTAGGTTTTAATTTCCCCATATTAATTAGTAATTGGTTAAGGAGTGTCCTGGGGAAGGAGTAATAAAGTAAACTTCCAGGAACTTCTAGCTTCCTGTGCTGGCAGGCAACGCAGCACTCTGAAAAGAAACCAGAGATAGGACTCAAAACAACGAAAGCCAGGGGATGGATGTCCAGAAAGGCATGATGGGATCTGGAATGAGCACAGGCAGTAAATGCTTCTGCGGGGGCACTGGTTGTACAAGAACGTTCTTTTTTGTCCTCCTTTCATATTGGCCTGAACTTGTAATTTTATCCCCATTAGTTCCTATCACCTGTGGGTCTGAAACATAGACTTTGGAGGCCCCAGATTTCCAAGATATCTGCTACTTTTTTCAACTCGCCAGTAAGAAGTATTCAGATTTAATCCTGCATCGCAGAAAATAATTTGGTCTTTTGAGCCTATAAATTACGTTTGTCAGCAGCAGAGAAAACAAATGGAGTTTCTGGTTCTCTGGTGGCAATGACGAATGGCAACATTGAGCTTTTGCTATAAGAAGCTTGCTTGGACCTAGGAGCTTGTTTATTGACTCTTAACAAAAAAACTATTAATCCAAACCATTTTAGATGGTGGTGGCCAAGCTCTGTGTATCATGGGATGAGGGGTGTCCTACTGGATCGGGAAGTTCTTTATGGCTGACATTCCTCCAGTGACAAGAGAAAATACTGCCAGGGTACCAGTTGAGTAGAACATGTGGCAAAAGGATACAGATTAGACAACCCATTAACTAAGATTTATATGATGCTAGTAGTTATTAATAGAGTTGATTGTATCTGTACAGAGCATCGATTTCTGACTAATGTTCATGACGTAAACCCCTTAGCTTCTGACTCCACAGGGTGGTTTAGCAGCAAAATTTTAAAGTTTGAGGTAAAATGTAATTGATTGAAAAATGATTCTGGTGGTACGGAGTATGTAGGCTGAGAAGAAAAGCTGGCTTGGCCCTAATAGGGCTTGCTAATAGGGTACTAAAACTAATCTGTGCTCTATTTGCAGTCCTGGAGGAATGCAGTGCATGGGAAGGCCCTGCATGCTCAGGGAGATGGGCAGATTCAAGGCCTAGGGATGTGGTAAAGCAGATCATTATGCTTTGCATTTTGAAGTTACTGAAAATAGAACTGCTGTCCCCGCCCCAATGCTGCTCCCACAGCAGTCATTAACTGTGCTATTAAAGCAGAAAGATACTGAGGTTGGGATTAACCAAGTACCCATTGCCCCCCTCTCTCCTGTCCTGAGGAAGGAACTTACAGCAAATGACTGTATTTAGGTAAATATCTGTCTACAAGAGTTTTCAATCAAAGCTGATTTGCATCCTGTAATATCTTTAGTAGGAATCGCATTAGACTAATACAATAAACAGAAAGGAGAAACAGAACAAAAGAAGCAAAGGAAAAAGAAATGCAGCCAGCATCTCAGTTTGCTTCTCAGCAATACACACAAGCCATCAGCAGAATAAACTAACTCGAATGGAAGATGCTCTCCTGTCCTAATGCTCATAGAAATGGGGAAATCCATTCAACGTCCCTGTTCAATATGGTTCAGGGAAAAAGCCTCGCTAATTCAAGTTTCTATACAATTCAGTTATTGTGTCACCATCCAGAAACCTACGTTTGTATTCATAAGTCAGGAATATTACTGCAAAAAAGAGGAAAAGTCTCTAGACTCTATGGGCTCAAGGAAGAAAAAACAATTCATATCCCTTTGAATCAATAAAAGGGCATGGTAAGGTATCTAAAAAGCACTTTAAGCTTCCACATAATTTCTCATCACTCTATTCACTCCCAGGAGAGAAAACTATTCATGTGCCAAGCATTCATTTAACCTTCAAGGTGGAGGGAACAGTGCTACATCCTATGGAGGTTGCAGACATGCATGAGGCTTGTCTCCATTTCCCTAGTCAGTGTTCCCTGAGGTCGGGAATCCAGATAGATACAGAAAAAAATTGCTATAACAGGCATCCTGGTAACCACTGACCACACAATTGGAAGAAATATTTCTTAAATATTAATTAAATATTTATAAATGAGGTTGAAAATATGATTTTTTTCTTAAGAAAATGATATACAAAAAATACTGTAAATAGAAACCGATCGCCTCTCATGAATTTACAGCCATTGGCCAAAGAACGTTCTAAAAACGATGAACAAAACAATTTCTGCTTTCATGCAACTTTCATTTTAGCTTCAGTTTCGTTTTATAATTTTATGAACTAAACTTCTTGGGAGGCATAATAATGATAATGATATCTAAGATTTATTGAGCGGCTGTTATGTGCCAGGCCCTAAGCTAAATGAATTAAATTATCTTTTTAAAACCTCAAAACAGCCTTTTAAATTGAAACTTACAACTAGCTTCCTTTAATCAAAGAGTCTAAAATATAGAAATTAAAATAAATCACTGATTCCCCACAAAGAACATTAAGCCATATGTAAACTGTTTTTAGAAACTAAAGTGACTATGGATGACAGGAAAGTTGCAAAAAATACTCAATATATAGGCATTTGTACAATAAAAGTGAGTTTCATTTCTTCACATTTCCTTGGGAGGATGCTGTCTACTGTGGTGGAATCTTGATCAATTTAGTTTGGTTTACCTTAGATATAGGGGACCTGACCTTTAATCTGATTTGGGAGTCTATAAAAATCCCCTAAAATGAGTTTTTATCATTCAGAAATAATCAGTATGACTGATTTTTTAGTGTTAGTCTTAGTTCTGGCTTTTTTTTAGTTATAGCTTCAGATGATAGTTATAATAATCTTCAATTCTTCAAGAGAGAAATACTTTTATGTTATAATTTGACCCTAAGGTTGTTAAAAAGGAAAAGGAAATTTAAAATTCTTGCACAAATCAACCAAGTTATCAACTAACATCCCAGCATATCAAGAGCTGACATTGCACTTTTAACACCTGGCATGTTTCTTAGGGAAATTTCATTGCATCTCAGATCATGGGTAATAGAAAATACTCTGTGCAGATTACAGCATTCAGCTTTCTACTCGACAGGATTTTCCATACTCAGCCAATCCTACAACCTTGCGCTAGGTAGTATTTAAAAACAAAAATAAAATCTTCCTTCAACTCCCTTCAACAACCTGTGATCTATGGATTATTATTAACAGATAGGGAAACTGAGGCTTAGAGAGGTCCAAGTTCACAGGGACAGCAAGTGGAGAAGCCAGAACTCAAACTTCGCTCCATCTAACTCTAGAATCTTCAATCCTTCCTTGGTAAATTGCAGCCCTGTGTTTCACTGTTAATATCATGCTAACCCCATAAGGCTGTGGATCTCAGTGTGTACACACGTCTGGTCAAGCGCATGTGTAAAAAATAAGATACTTCTCAAAAGCAGCATGGCATAGAGAACAAAGGTTTGGACTAGGAGCTCATCCCTGATTCAGAGATTCCTGGCCATTAGATCTTGCCTAAATCAGGACATTTTGTGAACCTTGTACCAATAGGAATCCTAGTTACTCACTTGAGCTGTTTCATAGGCTTTTAATGGAGGATCAACTCGCGCTAGCCTGTTTAATTTCATCACAGCACTTGTCATTCTATTTCTTGTGTGTTCATTCATGTATTACCTCTACTTCCCCCAGCCCTTCTTATCTAGAATTTAAGCTTCCAGGAAGCATTTACCTTGTTCAATGTGTTTACCACCCCTGCACCTCAGAATGTAGAACAGTATCTGGAGTAAAAGACGTGATTCATAGGTTGATTGAATGAAAGAAAGAAGTAATAGATTTTAAAGTCTCTGCACAATATAAGGGGCTCTTTTATTGTCAGCACTTGTTGTGATTATCCTCACCACAACACTTGAAGGTGGTTAGTCATTGTCCCCTGTCTCCATGATAGATATGGGCTTTGGCTTGACTTCATATCTTATCTTTCATTTCAGCTTCTAGTATTTGGCAGTTTTAAAGACTGTTTTTTTTTTCATTGAACACAGATTCACACACAGACACACAGATGTTTGAGACGGAAGAGTAAACATTGAAGTTCATCATTATTAAGAAGAAGCAAGACATGCTGTTTCGGGCACACTCCTTGTCTGGGAGATACTAAGGCATGAAATGGAAAGCAGTTTGGGTAGATTTTGTTATTTATTTATTTTGTGTCTGGTAATTGACTGCTTCTCCTCCTGAGATGGAATTGCAATTTTTGAGGTTTCCAGGAAGTAAGGAACTCAAATAGCGATTATTCTTAATAGCGTTCTGTTAAACCAGTTCCAGACTGTTTGGCCCTCAGCAGGACATTGCCTGATGTCCTGAGCCTCCAGGCAGTCTATGGGCAGAGAACCTAACAGTGAGAAAGGGAGAGACAAAGAAAGTCCTGTTTTTCCCTTTGATGGCTCATCTGTTTCCATTGCATCCTGAAACTGTGTTAAAGCACTTATAAAGCAATTAGTTTACTGGGCTGCTAGAGCCATCCTAAGTCCATCCTTTTCATCGGGCAATGTCCTGCTGAGGGCCAAACAGTCTGGAACTGGTTTAATAGAACACTATTGAGAATAATCGCTATTTGAGTTCCTTACTTCCTGGAAACCTCAAAGCATAAACATACAGGTTTTGTTTAGATAAGGATCCTGCCAGCTATAGAATTTTATTATTGCACAGTCCCTGATAGATAATTGGCAGCATGGGAGATTTTTGTCTCTGTTTTCACATACCCAGGAAATAGTAAAGATGGGACAACCCCCAATGTTTTATTTGCTTTTCATGAAGATTTACTACAAGGTTCTTTTACAAATAGAGTGACTGAATCCCTGAAATGCATCCTGGAGCATCCTGCATGTGTGTTCAGGGATGGAAAGAGGTTCTATCTAAGTGACCTTAATTCCTACCAAGATGTGCCTCCACCATATAAACACCAAGTTCAATTCAAATTCATAACCAGAGGAAGAAAAAAAATTAACATTCCATTCCTATATATCAATAGCATAATAGTATTTACTTAAAAGTATCTTCCCATCCATTAGCCCATTCCACTGCACCAACATTCTATAGAGCAAATTGTTCTGGCGTCATTATCCACATGTTTTCAAGTTGAGAGAACTGACTCACAGAGTTTAGGTCCTGGACTCCTGCTCTACATTTACTTCAGTGATATCATTTTATGTACATAGAAGGTTGAAATTAAGTTAAATCATATGATGTCAAAATTCAAACTTTTCTTAACCTATAAAACGGTGATCCAGCTTAATAGAAAGCAGCCCCCTTCTAAGACGAGTCATTAGATGCAAATTAAATCTTCAAGAACTTGAAATGGCTCACCACTTTACAGTTCGCAAGGTGCAATCACATAAATTAACTCGTCTGAGGCTTGCTACAACCTTTTGGGAAAGGCCTAGGAAAGAGTCTCTTTAGCTATAATATGGAGTCTTAATAAGTTTCAGTGTGTTGAAATAACTTACTCCAAGTCTCACAGCCAGAAGATAGTCAAGTTGGGACAACCCCAGAAAGCCCTTACTTGCTTTTCATAAAGATTTATTACAAAGTTCTTTTAAATAATGAACTCCCTTAGTGCATTTCAGGTAGAATTTGGTATGCAGAGATTAGATTTATGTACCACCTTTCCTAGCCCTTGTTTTGCTTAACACTAAACAGATATTCCAGGAGGCACTCGTGAATATTCTATTTATGCCCAGTCTCAGAAATTATCAGCAAGGTGCTTCCAGCTCAGAAAAGAAGCCACGTTTCTGATGATAATGTTGAGGTCCATAATGTGTTGAGCACTCAGTTTCTCCAGTGAGTCACTTGGGGGCCTCCATGATTTCATCTACTCAGTCTAAAGTAATTCTGAATCAGCAGTAAAACTAAAGTTCTCAGCCTCCAACCAGCTCAGGCACTTCCTTTCCTCTCCCTTTTCAACACTCCCTTCCTGCATTATCTTACCGCACAATTTCGTAGCACCTCCTGTGTAAGTCATTTGGCTTAATATCCTTGTATTTTTCTGAGACCTTCATGGATGAGAAAAACAGAGGGCCGTTGTGCAGCTATTTCTCTCACTACCATTCCCCTGGAGGTGTCCTCTTAGCCTAGGAGGATCCTGCCCTCTTTTGAACCTCTTTGCCATTTATTGACCTTGCTCATTTTCCCTGGTCAATTATTTTGTGGTTCATCTCCCTGAGATTATTAAAAATCAGATGAGGGCAGAGTTGGTTGACTACATTATTTTGTATCTATGATACTATCTTGTATATTACCTTCCAGATCAGAAATGCTAGACAAATGTCTACAAAATCCTTGATTTTTTTTCTGACCTATCTCCAATGAGGTTGCAATCATGTTTCCGTTGGTGGAAAACATTGTTAATTACAGCCTAACATAAAAAATGTACAACTGGCAGTATGTGTATTTGCAAGGATGTCCAAGGGTATACTTCTAAAGAATATTTATTCTTCAAAGGAATCCCTTTGGGAAACCATCTATGGTTATCGCATTTTTAATATTAATAACTAATATTTAGCATACATTGAGTGCTTACTAGGTGCTAGGCAACTGTTATAAATATTTTATGTCTATTAATTCTTGTAATCTTCACAAGAGACAACTTTTGGAGATGCAGAATAGTGAAGGGGTTAAAAGGGTTCATGCTACCAGATAGCCCTAGTATATGGCCCTATATGCTTCTAGATCAAGAGCTCCTGGGACATACGAATTTTGTTTTGCTACTGAATTCCTAGCACATATTAAATTCTTAACAAATATTTAATGAACAGAAGAATTAATGAAGGAATGCCAGTATTGCTTGAAACCTTTTTTGAACTCCATGGTGGAAATTGTCATGTGGGAAAATCAGTCTCATTACTCTGTAATCACCCCTTCAGTCCAGAAATGGTATTTGCCAGGTTGATGAACCACCTTTGTCACCAGACTTACCTCCAACTGATCTTTGGATAATTCCACAAAATCAACCAAATTTCCCCTTGAAGGAAATCACTGTAAATCAGAGTTTCTCAACTTTGGCACTATTGACATTTTGGATTGGATAATTCTTTGTTGTGGGGGTTTGTCCTGTGCATTGTAGGATGTTTCATAGCATCCCTGGTCTCTACTCATTAAATGTCGATAGCATCTCCCCACTTCTGACCTCCAGTTGTGACAACCAGGAATGTCTCCATTCACTGCCAAATGCCCCAGGGAGGGGACATGAGGGCTGGGATAAAAGCACCCCTGGTTAAAACCACTGTTGTAAACCATTAAAAGAATTTTTTTTTTCTAATGAGCTGCAAGTGTTTGTTTTTTCTGGCAATTCTCCAATAAGATGTCCAGACATGACTTGAGAAATGACAACATCTTTGGAATAAGTAACATACTTTCATAAGAGGGCTATTTTGAAAGGAACAATACACATTTTGATCGTTAAATTCTTGTGAGTTTGTATAAATTTTAAAAAAAGTGGACTCCTAATTTCATTGTTGTGTAGCGCATCTGCCTCTGTCAAGTCCAGCAAGTGCTCCTTAATGAATTTTCTCATTTATCAGATGGGAAAGGGATCCAAAGGACATACAGTGACTTGGCTGAATTGACTGAACTGAACCCCAGGCATCCTGCCTGAGAGCCTGAGCTCTTTTCCTGACTGGTGCCACATCTTCAGCGGTGCCTTCTACCCTCCCTCTAGTCTCTGTTCCTTCGCTCCAACTGTACGGCCTCCAAGAATTCACACTGCTTCTCCAGAACTGCATCAGCTTCACAGTTCACCTCAGATGCCTTGCTGCCTGTCAGAAAGGATGAGAACATCTCCCCAAGAGTGGCAGCCTCTCGCCTTTCCAGAGCCAGAGCCTTGAAACCAGCCCCACAATTACCGGTAAACACACTGACCATGCACAGCCATGGGGAGGATGGGCTGGTCATGACAGAGTGACCGAAATGCCACGGTAAACTACTCCTCTTCCTTGGCCTTGAAGCCCCAAATAAGAAGAGCAGACAGCTGAACAGCTCACGGCCTTTAACTATCAATTTGATTTAGCAACGGCAAAGCTACTCCGACAGCCCGGCAGCCAATTAGTGGCCTGCAATCATCAGCATTAATTTGTTCACATTTCCCCCTGCAAATTGCTAATTGGTTGAACTGAGCAGCGGTTGGGCTGAGCTGCTGGGGAGGAAGAAGGAGGTCTGAGCTGTATCATTTTCTTGCTGAGTGTATTTAGATCAAAGGGGATGCTAAAGGACAAACTGCTTCTGAACACTTTTAGAGACTTAGAATGACAGTCCTTTATAGCAAGATGTTATTAATTCTGTATATTCTGGATGGTATCCAAGTCTTTCAGGTTAACCAAAGTCTCATTTGTTGGAGTTACTTAAAGAGCGAACAGATGAAAACATTCTATTACCATTCCTTTATCAAGTCTTTCTGTGTATTTACATTTTATTCTCATTATCGAATATTAAGATATCAAAGATACTGCACTTAGTTATATCACTATGTTGATTTTTCTCCATTGCCAACCTCCTTTTTCCCGGTTCCCAAATATTTGTTCTTCTCTACCTGCTTTGGTGTCCTGCAAGACTGACTCCTGCAAACTAAATTATTCATTCTTGCCTTCTGGTTTACCACTGGGTTTAGCTAATAAAAGTCACAAGGAGACTGCAATTCGGGAGAAGAGAGCAGGGTTTTTCTTGCCCATTTCCTCCCTACTTTGGTGTACATTTCTGGTATTGGCTGCTGCCCTCCATAACTGCATTCCCTGGCAGGTGGCAATTCTTCCACCGCTCCGTTTGTCATCAAGCTTTGGTAATATTGTTCCTCCCTTGATTTTCCAGATCTAGATATAGCAATGGCTTCCCACTGCTGCCAGTATCTAGGTGCCTTAACGTAGTGTGATAGTTCCTTTAAAGTAGCCCACACTTCTGCTAGTAGTCCTTGCATTAAATTCCCTTTAGAACACCATCTGATTTGTGCTATTATTTATGTTATGTGCCTGATACTTTCCATGTTTTTATTTAACAAATGTTTGTTTTGCACATACTATGCAAGAAGATGAGTGTTCAGCTGTGATCAAGACAGGTAGGATTGCTGTCCTCATGGAATTTGAAGTCTAGTTGGGGTGTTGGAGGTTAAATATTTAGTTGGCAATGAGATCTTCTAGCATAGTGGGGATTCTAGAGCATGAATTCTAGAACAAATTATCACCCAAAGTCCATAGTTTACAATAAGGTTCACTCTTGGCATTGTGCATTCTATGGATTTTGACAAATATATAATGACATGTATCTACCGTTGTACTATTGTACAGAATAGTTTCCTGCCCTAAAAACCCTCTGTGCACTCTTTTCATCCCTCCCTCGTGCCTAACTATTGGCAACCACTAATCTTTTTGCCATCTCCATAGCTTCACCTCTTTCAGCATGTCTTCTATTTGGAATTATACAGTATGTAGCCTTTTTAGATTGGCTTTTTTCACTTACTAATATGCGTTTAAGGTTCCTCTGTGTCTTTACATGGCTTGACAGCTCATTTCTTTTTAGCACTGAATAATATGCCATTGTCTTAGTGTACCGTAGTTTATTTATCCACTAATCTACTGAAAGATATCTTGGTGCTTCTAAATTTTGGCAATTATGAATAAACATATTTGTGTAGATTTTTGTGTGGACATAAGTTTTCAAGTCATTTGAGTAAATACTAAGGAGTGTGATTGCTGGATCATATGGTAAAAATATATTTAGTTTTGTAAGAAACTGTCAAACTGTCTTCCACAGTGATTGTACCATTTTGTATTCCTACTAGCAATGAATGAGAGTTCTTCTTCCTCCACATCTCCACCAACATTTAGTATTGTCCGTGTTTAAGACTTTGGCCATTCTAATAGATATGTAGTGTCTCATTGTTTTAAGTTTCAATTCCCTAATTACATATTATGTTGAACATCTTTTGGTAGGCTTACTTGCCATCTTTCCATATTTTTAGTGAAGTGTCTGTTAAGGTCTTTGGGTCATCTTTTAATCAGGTTGTTTGTTTTCTTATTGTTGAGTGTTAAGAATTCTTTGGATATTTTGGATAACAGTCATTTATCAGATGTGTGTTTTGCAAATATTTTCTTCCAGTCTGTGACTTATCTTCTCATTCTCTGGACGCTGTCTTTTGCAGATCAGGAGCTTTTAATTTTAATGAAGTGTACCTTATCAATATTTCTTTCATGGATCTTGCCTTTGGTGTTATATCTAAAAAGTCATCACCATATTCAAGGTCATCAAGGTTTTCTCCTATATCATCTACTGGGAGTTTTATAGTTTTACATTTAAAATTTAGGTCTATGGTCTATTTTGAGTAAATTTTTGTGAAGGATGTAAGGTCTGTGTCTAGATTAATTTTTTATCTATGGATGTCCAGTGTTCAAGCACCATTTGTTGAAAAGACTACCTTTGCTCCATTGTATTACTTTTGCTCCTTTGTCAAGGAGCAAAAGTTGTCTCATAGATCAGTTGACTATATTTATGAGGGTCTATTTCTGAGCTCTCTATTCTGTTCCATTGACCTAATTATCTATTCTTTCACCAGTACCACAGTCTTGATTACTGTAGCTTTATCGTAAGTCTTGAAGTTGGGTAGTGTTAGTCCTCCAACTCTGTTCTCATTAAATATTAAGTTGGCTATTCTGGGTCTTTTTATTCTCCAAATAAACTTTAGAATCAATTTGTCAATATCCACAAAATAACTTACTTGGATTTTGATTGACATTGCATTGAATCTATAGGTCAAATTGTGAAGAATTGACATCTTGACAATATTGAGTCTTCTCCGTGAACATAGAATATCTCTGCATTTATTTAGTTCTCCTTTGATATCTTTCATCAGAGTTTTATAGTTTTTGTCATGTAGATCTTGTACATATTTTGTTAGATTTATACCAGAGTATTTCATTTTTTTTGGGCATTAATGTAAATAGCATTGCATTTTTAACAACAAATTCTACTTATTTATTGATGGTAAATAGGAAAGTAATATACCTTTGTATATTAACATTGTATCTTGCAAATTGCTGTAATCATTTATTAGTTCCAAGTGGTTTTTTTCGTCAATTCTTTCCGATTTTCTACATAGATGATTGTATCATTTGCAAAAACAGCCAGTTTTATTTCTTTCTTCCCAACTGGTGTATCTTTTATTTCCTTTTCTTGTCTTATTGTATTAGCTAGGACTTCCAGGACAGTGTTCCAAAGCAGTGGTGAGAGGGAACATCTTTGCTTTTTTCCTGATCTTAGTGGGAAAGCTTCTAGTTTCTTACCATTAAGTATGATGTAAGTCATAGGTTTTTTGTAGGTATTCCTTAACAAGATGAGGAAGTTCCCCTCTATTCCTAATTTGCTGTCAGTTTTTATCACGAATCAGTGTTGGATTTGGCAAATGCTCTTTCTGCATCTATTTAAATGACAGTGCCATTTTTCCTCTTTAGACTTTTGATATGATGGATTACATGAATTCATTTTTGAATGTTGAATCAGCCTTGCATATCTAGGATAAATTCCATTTTGTTGTGATGCGTAACTCTTTTTACACATTGTTGAATTTGATTTGCTAATATTTTGATGAATATTTTTGCATCTATGTTTATGCGAGATCTTGGTCTGTAGTTTTCTTTTCTTACAATGTCTTTGCCCAAATTGTCTTTGTTTTGGTGTTAGGGTGATATTAGCTTCACAGAATAAGTTAGGAAGTGTTCCCACTGATTTTATCTTCTAGAAGAGATTGCAGAGATTTGGTATAAATTCTTCCTTAAATGCCTCATAGAATACATCAGTGAATCCATCTACGCCTGGTCCTTTCTTTTTGGGAAGGTTAATTATTGATTCAATTTCTTTAATAGCTATACACCTATTCAGATTGGCTATTTCTTGTGTGAGTGTTGCAAGATGTGTCTTTCAAAGAATTGGCCCATTTCATCTAGATTATCAATTTTTTAGGCATAGAGTTTTTCATATTATTCCTTTATTATCTTTTGAATGTCCATAAGATCTGCTATAATCCTGTCTTTTATTTCTGATATTGGTAAATTATGTCTTCCCTCTTTTTTCTTAGTTAGCCTGGCTAGAGGCTTATTGATTTTATAGTTCTTTTCAAAGAACCAGTTTTTGGTTTTGTTTATTTTTTCTGTTGCAAGAAGCTACGTCTAGTTACTAATGAGTTCATCAAAGATATTCTTCATTTCTATTAATCTTTTGGATTTCCAGAATTCATTTTTGATTCTTTCTTAGAATTTTCATCTCTCTGCTTCATTATCCATCTATTCTTTCACGTTGGCCACTTATTCCATTAAATCCCTTAGCATATTAATCATAATTTTAAAAAAATTCCTGGCCTGATTATTCCTACATTCCTGCCACCTGACTCCAGCTCTGATGCTTGTTCAGTTTCTTCAAACTGGTTTTTTTTTGTCTTTTACCATGCCTCATAATTTTTTGTTGGAAGGCAGACGTGATGTCCTGGGTAAAAGGAAGTGCAGTAAACAGGCCTTTAGTGATGTGGTAGTGAGGTACAGGGGGAGAGGAAGACTTCTATAGCCCTGTGATTTCGTATCAGTCTTTTGGAGAGCCAATGCCCCTGGACTGTGAACTTCATCTGTGCTTCTCAATGCCCTCCCAACACTTAGGTGGGACAAGATGGATGGAGGGAGCTGGAGTTATGTGTTTCCCTTTCCTCACATGGAAGATTAGAGTGGACTGGAGTGGGGGATTTCCCTTCCCCCATGTAGTTTAGGCTCTGATATTACTCCAGCAGGTTAGGCTCCAGCAAAATAGTTTTTCTTGAAGGCAGGCCTTGTTAAGAACAGAATGTTATGATATATTTCAAAATTGTTTATTTTTCCCTTCCTTTTCTGGAAACATGAGGTGATTTTTCTTTGTTATTCACTATGTGGACTTGGTAAAGCTCCAGATCTAAAACTCCCCAAAGTGTAAGAGCCCTCCTATGACTGGGTCCCCTGGAATTTTTATCTCTCAGGTTTGACCACACTGAACCTCCAACAGTATGTTACAGTTCAGGTTTTCCTGCTCCCAAACTGGTTCCCAAGGAGGTTTCTGATACGGTAAATTGTGAATCTGTATATCCACCTGTCTGTCTCTCCAATTTTAGGGGCAGTGGTTTGCCCTGTGACTTCCCTTCTTTGACGGATCTAAGAAGAGTTGTTGACTTTTCAATTTGTTCAGCTTTTTACTTGTTGTTAGGGCAGAATGAAGACTTCTGAGCTCCTTACATGACAGACCAGAAATCAGAAGCCCAAGATTAATATCTTTATTTCACAGATTATGAAGTTTAGTTTAGAGAAGTAAACTACATTGTCCTGGATCATGAAATGAGTAAATGGTAGCACGGAGAATCAACCCCAAGTCTATTTACTCCAAAACCAATGCTTTTAGCCACTGGGCATTCTTAAACATTCGCAGTTTTTGCCCAGTGACTTGAATTAGGTGCTTTTAGAATATATTTTGGTCAACTTCAAAATAAACCCAGTCAGATTGAATAGAAAGACCCATTCTGACTTTCTTTTGAGACACCAGTCGGGTCGTGCCTGGTTTTTATTTCAATCCCACAAGTAAATTATTTAATCACAATGGAGACAAAAGCTCAACCACTGTCTCTCTTTTTTTTTTTTTACTATTAATATTAATATTATGAGGGTCCAGCACATCTGCAATCTGGAGGACCTGGAAAGACCATCCATTAGGAACAACTGCTTTAGAGTTCAATTGTTGAGATCAGTGTGCCAAAGTTAAATGTTTCCTCTTGTGAGAGTTCAGAAATGTATCTTAATCCACCCTTTCAAGCTCAAGCCTGAGAAGGAGAGAGCTAAGCAGTTTGGCTATCTAAAGGGGCAGAGGGAGAAAATCTTTACTTTCTGGTACATCTCTTCAACATTGTGTAAAAAGAACTGTACTGAGAATAAGGGACTTAGGTTGCGATGCTATTTACTATCAGTGACAACTAACATCTCTGAAGTCTTTGGACCTATTTCCCCATGAGGGAATTGAAAAGTCTAGCTCTAATGTTTTATGATTATACGTTTGATAAAATAATACTCCATTGATATTTCTGTCTAAAACAAAGGGAGCTCTCCCCTAGAGTACCCTTCCTCTTGGATACAAAATCTTAGAGAAGGAGGAGGGGTCATCGCTCATATTGTCTTTTACTTATATTGATTGTCCTTTTCCTAGATTGATTTTCCCCATAATTAAGGAGTAGTCACTTTATAGCATTTTCCAAGGGAATAGGTTCTAGTAAGCTTTTTCATCTGCCGCCGTTTTTATAGTCAGAAAATAAAAACTTGCTAAAGACATAAATGATGGAATTAAATATATTATGTCATTTACAATGTGAGGTCTTGTAAAAGCCTCAAGTGTCATAGGAGACACACTACTATCCTGGAAGAGTTTTAAATCTGCTTAGAGAAACAAAACCAAAATAATTGAAACCAAGGACAAAACAAAACAGCACACAGGCCAGTGGCAGTGAACTAGGACCTGCAATAAACCTCACGCTGATTATATGCCCTCTAGCAACTCGCATCACCTAGGTGGGACTATTTCATCTGCAAGATGGGGATAATAAAGATGAACTCACACGGGATTATGCAATCATGCCAATCACTTACATTTCACACTCATGGCTCTACTCTCATGTGGGCCCTCAGTGCTGTCCAGAAATACTACTGCATTCCCCTTGTCCTTTTACTCTGTCATTCTCCTAGAGGACTTACACCTTCTCCACTTGCTCCTCTGATACCTCCTTCCTCATCCTCAGTCTCATTTGATGACTCAATTTCTATTTCATGGAGAAAATAGAAGCAACTAGAAGAAAACTTCCATAGGCTTCCCCTACCATATGTGTGACATCAGTATCCGTACACTCATTTGTCCTTTCTGGTCCTATAGTTGAGCTCTCCATGCTCTGAAGGCCAGCACCTCCCCTGTTATCCAGATCCCTGTTGCCTCCTTAGGTACACCACTTCAGGAATTCTCTCTCTTCTTCTCTCTCTCTGTCTCTTGCATCCTTATTTTTCTCTCTCAACTGGATTATTTCCTGAGCTTAAAAACATACTATGTATTTAGTTTTTAAGATGAGATATATGTGTGTGTTTGTGTATCTTGTTCCCACTTATGTGTTCAGCAGTTCGCCACTCCACCATTTCTGTACCTCCTTTATGTCAAATCTACTTGAGAGAGTTGTTTATAGCTTTTGTCTCTAATTTATCTCTTCCAGTTCTCTGTTCAACCCATTTCTATGAGTATTTACACATCCACTGAACCTGGTCTTGTTAAAATCCAATAAATTACATATTCCTAAGTTCAATAATTAATTCTCAGACCTCATCTTACTGACCTGTAGGAGCATTTGACATTGTTGATAACGTGCTCCTTGTTCAAATACTCTTTTCACTTGACTTCTGGGACACCACTTCCTCCTGTTTCTCCTCTTCTGTAATTGGAGACATTTCTTTTCCATCTCCTACATTGGTTTCTCTGCATCTTTCTGATAGCCGTATATTGGGGATGCCCCAGAGCTCAGTCCTTAGACAGCATTCCCTTTATTTGTACAAACATCCCGTCTCATGACTATATACACCATCTATAACCTGACAAATCCACGACTTACGTGTCTGAACTGAACATATCACATGAACTCCAGACTTTTATGTACACTGTCTTCTGGATATCACCTCTTGGATGTCTAAAAGTCACCTCAAACTTAACATGTTCAAAAATGACTTTCTAGATCCTCCTCCAACATGATATTCTAATAGTGTTTGTAAATGGCAACTCCATCAATCAAGTTGCCCAGGCCAAAAGCCTTGGATTTATCCTAGACTGTCTTCTTTTTCTTACACCTCACACTTTAACAAATTTTGTCATTGCCACCTTCAGAATATATTCGTAATTCTACCATTTTTTAGCCCCTTTAATCCTACCACCCTGGTGCAAGTTACCGTCATTGTTTGCTTGGTTTATTGTAATAGCCTCTCTTGGTTACTCCTTTATTCCTCTTTAGTCTATTCTCAACACAGTAGCAAGAGCAAATCTATGAAAATATAAAATGCATCATGTGTGCCTCAGCTCAGAACCCTCCATTTCATTCTTAATTGACTCAAGAGTAAATGTCACAGTTCTCACAATGTCCCGCAAGGCCCTTTGTGTTCTCATGCCCGAGTATTTTTCTGAGCTCACCCACAACAGCTTCCTTGGTGTTCATCAAACACACTAAGAAGGTTTCCACCTCAGGGTCTTTGCAATTCCTCCTTTTTCTGCCAAACTTCTCTTCTCTAGAGAGTTGGATAGCTCACTCTATCACCCCTTTCAAGTATGTTAAAATGTCATCTCATTGAGGAGAACTTCCGTTATTACCATTTGTAAATAGTACATCCTTTTTTCCTTCTTACCCTGCTTAATGATCTGTTTCTGTCTGTATTTATAGGTTCACTGTCTGTATATTCCCCCCAGAATCTTAAGTTCCTTGAGGATAGGAACTGTGTTGTATTCGTGCCTGTGGTCTCAGTACCTACAAAAGTGCCTGAGAGATAGTAGAAACTTAAAAAATATGTGTTGGATGAATAAAGGGAATAATCAAGGAATATAATTGAGAGAGCGCTTTGAATGCTGATATCAAAGCACATTTACACAGTGTTTCATATGAGTCAGAGAGGAGAGACTGTAACATAAGGACTATAAATTGAAGTTTGCCTTTAGTCTCCCCAGCCTCCTCTCTTTAGTCCACCCTTTATTTCTTGCCTTTAGTGATATATTTCTACAGCTTGTGTTTCAGCTATAACTCAAGAGGCCTTTCTTTTCCTATTTGCAGAGTAAGAAAGCATAAGGAGAAATGAGACCAATCTGTTTCCACATATACACAGAAGACCACATAGTATCAATGTTCTAACAAGGTGGTAGAGCCAAAGGATGTTCTCTTTAACAGAGAAACAGCACAGAGCACAATTTTGTGGAGGAGAATTAACACAAGTCATTCAATCCACCTTAAGGAAGCTCTGAGGTCTTACAGGATAGTCTATTACTCAGAGACCCACCCACCACCAACACAGTTTCTAAGGCATACAAATTGAGACTGTTATTCAGTTTAAAGAGTATTGATAGGTTCTTCAGTGCAGGAAAAATTTAGCATTAAATTCTGCAGTGTGGGGATGAAAGGGCAGTGGGGGTCACTAAGGAGACTGATGATCATGGTGTTTCTTGTTGCTGTATAATAGGAAGGAATATAAGCAAGGAAAGCAAGACCCTTTGATGGAAGGCTTTACGTGTCAGGTGAAGGTACTTCAGCTTGATTCAGTAGGCAGTAAATGAGGCGTCATTGTATTTTCTTAGAAGGGATAGAGGTGGTGACGTGGTGAAAGCATTGTTTAGAGTGATTGAGAAACCTGGCTGTAAACCATACTAGAATGCAGTCCTTGAACAACCTGCGTCAGAACCACACTAGAACGTATGCTTTGTTTGGTCTGGCATAGGTCCCAGTAATCTACATTTTAATCAGAATCTCTGTGGCAAAGACCTGAGAACTTGCTTTTTTTTTTTCACACACCAAGCCAGTCAGATGCACACTAGTTTATGGTACGCATTATGGCAAATTTTTTTCAAACTGCAGGTTGCAATCCATTATTAGCAAGGCATCATATGAATTTAGTGGAATGCATAGGGTAACACAAATGAGTATATGCTGTATGCTTCCCTTTATATATAGTTCATGAATAGGCACAGGTAATCTGTGGTGATAGAAATCAGAACAAGAGTTGCCTGGGTGGACGAGAAGCCTGATTGAAAAAGTGCACAAGGAAAGATTTGGTATGTTGGAGACGTTCTATATCTTGATTTGAGTGATGACTACCGAGGTGTATACATTTGTCAAAACTCATCCAACTGTACATTGAAAATCTATGCATTTTTCTGTGTGTAAATTATTCCTCAGTAATGACAAAAGTGAGAAAAGCATGTAGAAAATATGAAGACATTACCTGAAGCAGGGTTAATTTGTGTGGGTGGGTGGGTGTCTACTGGGTCATGATTACTCAACAGGAGGGTGCATATTGTTTGAAGGTATGTTTTTATGTGTGTTTGACGCACTGCAACAGAGGGCTACAGGCTAGCAGCTAAGGGATGATTTATGTTTACTCTGTCTCCCTTTTGCTTTCTGTAGATTGATACTTTGATTGCTTGCAAATATCTTGCTATGATATTTCCAGTATGTTTTTATACTTAGAAGCCTACTTGATTTTTTCAGTAACTTTTCTTCCAGACAACTCAATCTGATTCTAATTTCTACAAAGTTTCAGTGTGGCATAATATTTTGTGTTTCTGATGCATATGCAGTAGTAAGGCTTGGCTACCAAAAGGCTGGTCATATTTTTTCAGCAGGACAATTGACTGCTTCTGAAAGCTTTGTTTAAATGGGTTGTAGGTTTATAGCGGATCCATGGTTATCGCCAATAAACATTGCATTTTAGAGCAATTAATACCCTCCCTTTCCAAAGGGAGATGTTTGGAAGCTGTTCATTTCCTGTTTATAGAATTGGCAAAGGGAATACCTGGAAGCGCTGGTAATCTGAAGACTCGTGAATACAATTCACGCTTACACTTGTTTTCTGGTTAACCTGTTCTTGCCATAGAATATCATAAAACTTATGACGTTTAAGCTTATTTTCTTGGGGTAGTAAGTACACTACTGTGCACAAAATACCTTTTTTCTGACAACTCTGGATGTTATTGATTTTCAGAATGAAAATTCTCTTTGTACAATGAGAACTAAAGATGTATCACTCTGGATTAAATTACGGACCATTTTAATCAGGGTTAAACAGAAAGAGAGTCAAATTGAATTGGAATGAGGCATGCTGAGCATCCAGCTTGTAGGACTAAGGATTGCTAGCTGGTCAGAGACTGCTTTTCTCCCGGCTTGGAATCTCTCTCGGTGTACGGCACCTCCTCTAACTTCCCGCATTTCCAAGGTGATTTTTGGATCTTTTTTACTTGAAGTCTAATTGTAATTCCATGCTTCATTTGTATTCTATTTGCTAGGGAAGATTTATAGACTACTAGTCCAGTCTTATTTTCATGTGGCGATACTTAGAGAGGACTACTACTGATTTAGGTAGAGGGCACATTTCTCTAAGATGATGTCTGTGTCCAGGTGAATCTGGAAAGCTTAAAGGTTCTAGTGCACACAAGAAAGTCAGGAATATTGAATTCATACATTCAGAGAAAAATAGACAAAGTTTCCTTTCTCTGTCTTTCCTATTAATGTACTTAGCTGTGAGATATGGGGTGCTGTGGTGATAAGGGTAGTTAGGAGGTAGGCGAAGGCGGCTGGTTAGATAACTAGAATATTAGAGAAAGTCCCTTCAGGAAGGGAATAATAAGATGCATTATACCTTTGAGCTTGACTAAGGCCACCACATTGCCTACTCCCATGATGCTGGGAGGCACCAGAAGGTCAACCAATTTTCATGAGATATTATGAGAAAGATTAGCTTCTTTTTTATTTTCCTTACCCTAAAATTTCAAGAAGCTCATGGTTAAAATGAGAAGTCCATACAGAAAATATATTCCACTAACACAGGTCTCAGGTTAATATTTTTAACACAATCCTCAATATGACTTATTTTTGTTGCCTTTGCCTCAACAATAACAGCCCCCTCCCCAATTACTTAAAATATCTAGGCAATTGTCTTCTAGCTGTTCAACTTTCCATGGATGGTTTTCGATCTCTGTAGAAGTGTTAATACAGAGACACTAAAGGTTTGAAGAAATAATCTGAACACTTTACGAAGACTTTCAGCTTATACCAAAGGAATATCAAATTGCAAAATAAGGTAGCACCAAGTCTTGTGGAAATATATAATAAGGAAGTATATCCCAGTGATAAAGTAGGGGTCCATTAGGATACTCCTACAAGAGAAACCAACTTTGCTTAAGGAAAAGGATTACTGGGATGTTATAGAATGTTGAGAATTTGGAGGAGCAGGCTTGGAAAGGGGTAGAATTAAGGGGGTACTAAAGTTTGGGATGAGATAATCTGGCCAGGACACAGCGCACAATATTCTAGATGCATTGGACACAACCAGATCTGCTAGACATCACCTCTGCTTCTAGACATAATCTTTGGGCATGCTCCCACTGCCACTATGTCACTGCCTCCCTCATTCCAGATTCAAATTCCTGAGTAGGGATATACAACTATCTGCTCTTAGTTCCTATGCTTAGATCCTAGCTGTAAGGGAGCTGACACAGGAAGGATCTCCCACATTCCGTTTCTATACTGAGAAGTAAAATGCTCTGCCTCCCACTCCTTTTCCCTAAATTAGGCATGTGGGAAAGTTCCTCCCCAAAGAGAAAGAGAGTTTATGATTATGCAGGAAGAAAAAATAAAGATAAATGCCCACTACAATTTATCTAGTAAGTGGGAATTTTTAAACTGGGAAGTTGGATGGGTAACTAGAAAAAATACTGTGCATAATGTTGCTGAATTAAGAGAGAAGTTAGAAGATAGTTCTCTATAAGCTCCTGGTCTAATTCTAGGCTTTTATGAGCTATGAGAACTTTGGAGTTACTCCAGGGTGATTCCTAAGTTATGACATAAAGCTGAGTAGCTGTGTGCTCTCTGCCAGGAAGCTTAGTGTTGCTTTGTAACTGTCTGGATAGATTCCTACCCCTATCCTTTCACAGCTGGGTCTTAATTAAACACTGTAGATTTGGCTTATTACCACTAGGGGTCATTCTTTTACCTGTGTCATTCAAAATCATCTTAGAAAAGGTAACTGATTCCAAGATAACCTTAGAGGTTTGTTTTCTTTCCAGAAGTTTTAACTACTGCTACAAATTGTATTTGGTGAATCTGTGGTTCCAGTGGCTAGGTACAGAATTAATTGCTATGGGGCTTGTGCTGCCATTCAAGAATAAATAAATAAAGGGCTGGTGAATGAAACCGGCAATTCCTAACATTCCGAGAAATTTAATTTTCAACCTAGGATTCCTTTCCTAGGTTGATTCCGTCCCTCTCTGTGCAAAATCAACACACGCACAGGGCATTTCCAAAATTGAGTGAGGTTTGGGCTAGTTACAATAGTAAGGTTATATTAAAACATGAAGAAATAAAAATACAGAATTAAGACTTTAAAAGTGTTAAACATATGAAAAATAGTCCATAAATTCATATCAAAACAAAATGATTCTGTACGTAATCCTCTTTGGATATAATGGTACATGACTAAATTTAAGTGTCTTTGTCAATACAAAATGAGACACTTGTCCCCCTGCACCCAGACCCCCACCCAGGATGGGCCCTGTGTGCTGGCACACCACTATGCACATGCTCCGCCACACACGTCTACTCTAGCATACCAGACTCCATCTCAAGCCTTGAAGGACTTGGTCTTTGGCCAATTCGTTTGTGAGGATAAATAAAAGTTGACATATAATCTTCATTTTGTAATGAAAGTTACCTTTCTGCCCTTATTGAACATTGTCAATAATCATACTAATTAGATAAGAAGTGGAATCAGTTAAATGTGTCATGGGATGGAAGGAGCTCCATCCACATCCTATCTACTATCAAACTCCCTGAACCCTGCCACTGCTCCCCTACAGGCTGATTTTCTTTGCCTGTTTGGATTCAGTTCTCAAACTTGATTGTGAGATGTTTCACTTGTTTCAATCACAAAGAAAAAAAGAACCTTCGTGATGTTGCCACTCCGGGTCATGGGCCCTCAGAGTCCTGAAGCTGAAGAATAAAGCCCCGATCTGATGACTTGCCTTCTTTAGGCTGCCATGCTGCACTGCTGCTGTAAGCCACCTTCTTCATCTTCTCGCTGATACTCAGTGTTTAATCCTCTATTCTTCCTTTTCCACCCTTCAGCATTCTTCTTCTTCCCCATCCATTAGTCTTTCTGCTGAGGGAGGAGAATTTCATAGTCCTTCCCCTATCTCCTTCTCATGGCTTTGGTGGGGGACAATGGCAGAACAGTAATGTGCAGCAACACTTGATTTGATGATTAAGAACACAACACGGAGAGATTCTTCTGAGCATTTTAATGGGCTCAATTTTCCTGGAACTGCAGAGAAAAGAAATAAAAGATAGTACACAGAGTTCCTGCTTTTTCCTTATTGCTGCCATGGGGATAAAGATCAAAGTCTTTATCTGTGATTATCCATCAGACAAATGCAATAAAATGCCCACTTTGCAGTCAAGGCCAACTGTGTGCTGTCTTTCAGAACACAGTCATCTCCTAGTCTTGAAAATCTTCCCTGAGGCCCATGGGGCCTGTGAAGAAGCATCCCTGCCACCAGCAGCTCCAAAAACTATAGATTGTTATTAAATAATAGATTCCTTTGGGGCAGGGACCTGGCCACGGACTCAGTAAATGCTCCAGGAGCATAGGCATTTACGGAATCCCTAGGGTATGCTGGCACGAATTCGTATAGAAAGAAGGATTCAACAGTCAACCAACATTGTGTGTGCCCTTTAGGAGCTTCCTCTAAAGTTGAGGCTCAGGGATGGGGTAGGTCATAGACATATGAATCAGTTAATTAACAAATGCAGGGTGAGATAAGGGAAAGTGGCCTGCAGGATTGAGACTGTGGCTGAATTGCTCAACTGGGATCCAAAGGCTGTAACCCCACCTTGTAATGTGCATTCCAAATGGTGCTCACTGATGTGGACAGCCTTGGGAGTAATTGGGGAGCAGCTTGGCACACACAGAAAATGATGGGCCACCATGTGAAGGAGAAAAGGCAATATTTCTCCTATGAGCTGTTAACAGGAAGGAAAATGGTTATTGTGCATCTAGGAGGCCACAGCAAAAGCAAAGGTTAGAAGTGGTTTTTGTTAGAGGGGAATCTTAATTTTCAGTTTTCTCTTTCATCCCTTTATGTTTTTCTTCTCATTGTGTTTGGAGTGTGGGGGCCTCTCGTGTGATTTTTGAACATAGGGAGAACCTGGCATCTATGAAGCATTAATAGGGCCACTATCTAAAACCCAGACAATGTGGGTCATCTCTCTTGGTCTCCTTAATCTTTTTTCCTTTTGGCTTCTCGGGCCTCGTACTTTCAGGAAAAGAAAGTTTGCCTTTCTTCATGTGATAAGCAAATCAAGAATTTGCTTTTGGGGAGCCAGGAGATCACTGCTCTCTTAGTTCTGGATTCTCTGCCTGCCACCATTCACTGAAGTCTGGGCTATAGTCAAGTCTAGGTTGAGGCGGGAGGTGGGAAGGCTTGCTGAGTTCTCTGACCAGCTTTGCCAGGAGTAAATCCCCATTGGACTCTTCATGTCTTTTCCCAAATGATTATAACACAGAGAGGAGCAGTGGATGATTCATCTACATCCCAACTTCAATTACTCTTAATTGGGATCATAATGTATTATGCCTGTTTAAAGGTCCTTGGGGCTACACTTGTCCAAGTTTTATCATTTTTCAAATAAAGAAAGTGAAGTCAATCATTTTTTTATTGTGGTAAAAGATATGTAACATAAAATGTACCATTTTAACCATCTTTAAGTATACAGTTCAGTGGCATTAAATACATTCACATTGTTGTGCAATCATCACCACCACCCACCTCCACAACTTTTTCATCTTTCCAAATTGAAACTCTGTACTCATTAAACAACAACTCCACAGTCCCTTCACCCCTCAGCCCCTGGCAACCACCATTCGATTTTCTGTTTCTATGAGTTTGACTACTCTAGATATCTCATGTAAGTAGAATCATACAGTATTTGTCCTTTAGTGAATGGTTTATTTCACTTAGCATAATGTTCTCAAGGTTCATCCATGTTGTAACATGCATCAGAATTTCTTTCCTGTTTAAGGCTATATTCCATTGATGACTATACAACATTTTGTTTATCCATCATCCGTTGATGGATAAAGAAAGTGAAGTCAAATTTGAATGCTCACATTGCCTTTTTGTTCAGAGTGCTACTTATGCCTGTGGTCTCAGCATCACTGATGTTAAGAACATCACTTCTCACTTTCAGATTATCCCAATTTTGACAATGGATAATATGGTTATCCTTTGAGGAAACTAGAATCTCCATATTCCTTGTAACTTTTCTCATGTTCAGTGCAAGTGTAGAGCTCTTCTACAAACATTCTTATTCCCTAAACTTAGCACCCACTAAGCATACATCATTTAAGTGCAAGTAGGGCATGTCAAGGGTGGTGTTTTCCCAGATGAAGGAAGCAGAGACCACTGCAGACTTTTAGGCAGCTGGATGAATATCTTATAGACATCCCAATTCAGGAGACCAGACTATCCCAAGCCTGTCTGAATAGGAGAGCATGCCTAACAAGTCTTAGAGGCAGCCAGAAAAGGTGCCTGTCACAAGTATCTCTCTACCAGCTGGGACAAAACAGTGGAGAGCCAGAAAGGCAATGTGCATGCCTTTCTTTCTACATTGGTCTGAAGCATCTGTCAAAAGCTGTTAAGAGAAAAAGGGGACATGATTTTGACTCAGAGATTTTCCCAAAGAGAATTTGCATCTCTTGTTGACTCCATAAATAGGAGAAGCCCTCTGGTTGCATAGCTGCAGAGAATTTATTTCAGAGCAACTGATGAGATATGATATGTTAAAAGTATAATAGCTGCAGAGGTCCAGCATGAACCATCGCAGTCTTCTGAACTCCCAGGCTGAAAACCTGAATAAGAGTCTTCACTCCGCCACTGGACAGCCTCCCTAGGATTAAAGTTCTGTCTGAGCAGAAAGCTTGTCTGGATTGTTTGCTGCTGTATTGGCTGCACATAGACGATGACTGACCCATGATAGATGCTTTAATAAATATCAGAGAAGTCAATCAGTGAGTAACCAACTTTGTGTCTGTCACTTAGTTACTCGAGAATCCAGTTGCCTCATCTATAAAAAAGGCACAATGCCACCTTCTCTGCCATTATTTTAGGATTATGCTGTTTAATTTCCAGTTTGTCTTCATAGGGAAGGCCATTGGAATTTTCCCTATGGGAAGCATGGAGTAAGGTGACTCCAGACAGGATGTATTTTGTACCTTCAATGAAATTTTATAATTAAAAAAAAATGCCAAGTAAATATATCGTTATCTAACCACTGTTAAATTTTAATGACTCTTTCTGGTCTGTTTATCATTTTAGAGCAAAATCACAATTTAAACAATAGGCTGTACATGCACTTAATTTAAAGAATCAAGTAGTTTTACAAATTGTGACAGGATGGCTAACTGTTCACCAAAATCTGTGTCCTCCTGTTTTTCCTTGATACACAGCTAAGCTCCATTTCCCAACCTCTGTGGCAGTTAGGAGTGGCCATGTGACTGAGTTCTATCAATTCAATTGGGACAGAAGTGGTGCAACACTCTCAGTCTTGCCATGTTCCTTCAGAACTTCCCAGGAGTGCTCCTCCATGCTCCTTGACAGATTTGGATAGTGATAAACTTGACTTAGATGTCAAATTGAAGAAGGTAGAGCTTCTTTCCGATTTAGCATATGGAAGAGAGTCATATCCATCATACAGAAACACTCACCTTGGGCTGTTAAATGAATGAGAAAGCAACTTGTATTATGTCTGAGGCCATTACAAATTCTGGAGTTTGTTTGTTACAGCAGTTAATGTCATCCTAAGATAATACAAAGTCTTACTGAGATAGTACTCTCTTGCCACCTCCATTATCTACTCCCCAGAGGCAAAGATTTTCAACTCTCTAAATTGCTTATTTTGGTATTTACACCAAAATATCTAAATAGCAATCTTATATTGCTTGTTCTTTTTTATAAAATTCTCTGTTGACTTCTCACTGTGGAAGATAAGAATGTATCTCTTTCACCTGCCTACCCCTGCCCTGCATCCTTCTGACATAGTTGTAACATAAAAATACGTCAATATGTATTATTTACATTATTCTTACCATGTTAACACAGTTCACAGCGGAGACATGTAGTATTGAACATGTCTAGTTTTCCTTTCCTGTAGGCACTTCTTTTATCTGAAATTAATAATTTACTCCTCTTCCTCCTCATCCTCTTTATCTTTCTACCCCTCTTTTCACTTGCTTCGTTTTATAAGTACTAATGATTATTCCAATCCCAAATTCTTCACCAGCTTGGTAAATCTTCTCTTAACACCTTCAAAGAAATTAGATTTTTATAAATTTCATTTTCTTAAAGAAATATCTGCCTTTCAGCCACCGCTAATCTGGAAAAGTAGCTCTATAAGCCTGCTTAACAAATGTCATTGTACCAACTCCTTTTAACATCACCGTAAGGAAGTTTTTTACCTTCCTGTTTTGCTGACTCCCCTATTTCCCAAATTACATTTTGTCGTCTTTCTTGGTTTTCTCTCACATATTGATATAACATATTTTCCAGTAGCTTCCTGACATAGATTGCATAGCTGATAACTTTTTGTTTTTGTTTTTTGGCATGACTGAAAACATCTTCACAATCCGTCTGAGTATACAATTCTATTTTGGAAAAAAAAAGAAAACTGCAGAATTTTAAAGATATTTCTCTACGGTGTCCTAGCTTCTGGAGTTGCTATTATGAGAGAAATCCTAAGCCATTATTATTTGTAATTCTTTATATGAACCTTTCTTTTTCCTTATGTGGAATCTTTTAGAACTTTCTTTTTATCACTGGTATCTTGAAATTTGTAGTCATGCTCTTTGATTTCTATTTTCTGGATAATTATGTCTCTCAGTTCTGGAAAAAAATTTGAGTTATATCTTGGATGATATCCTCCCTCCATTTTCTCTTGTTTCTTTTTTTCTGAACCACTTATTATTCAGACATTGTACTTTCTGAATAATTTACCTTCTATTCTTCATCACTTTTCTTCTGCTTTGCTTTCTAGGTGATTTCCTTAACTTTGTATTCTAAATGTTCTATTATTTTTAATGTTTTTTCTATCATCAAGAGTTCATGTATATTCTGTGTATGTTCCTTTATGTAGCTTTCTGTTCTTGTTTCTCAGATGCAGTATATCTACTTATCATTTTGAGAATATTAATGATAGAAAATATTCATGGTACATAAAACTAAAGAAACTAAAGTTATGAATTGTTGTTTGTTTATTTGGTTTGAGTCTCTGTTTTTCATATCAAATGTTTGCTTCAAATGACTAGTAATCCTTCTTTTTTCTCATATTAAAGAGTGAGGAATAGAAAGTTGATCAGAAACCAGATGTATTTGATCGGAACCATTTGCTATGGTCCTAACTCAAACATTTTCTGAATGGGCTCTTCCTTTTGGGAATCTTTAACGGCAGTATCTTTAAGTGTTTTAGCTCCAGTTGGTCATATACTTCTGAGGAGAACTGCTTCAGTATTCCTATTTTGAGAGTATAAACTGGCTGCCAGCTTTCTGGGAACCATTTAAAAGAAAACTGGAATGGGGGAATTCAACATTCACTGTGAAACTTGCACTTAACTCTCTCTCTGTTTTTTGAGGGGTATTCTTCACCCTCAAGTATGTATGGAAATTCGAAATAGATGCTATCTATTTCACTCTTTTTAGAGAATAAACTCCTAGTCAGTAACTCAGGTTGAGGAGAGTCAGCCATGTGACCATACAGAGTGGGGTAGATGATCTGTGGATCTTACTCCTTCCTAAAGAGATCTTCAAACAACCCACTCAGTGCCATGTTAATCCCCACTTCCAGTGTACTCATTTTCCCCAAGTCCCAAGCGTTTTAGGGATTCATACATAAGGTTTCTTCTTGGCTTTCAGACTTAAAGCACAAAATTCAGATTTGTGAATTTTATTAGCATTGGATCTGCTAAGTCAGTTTTCTCTTGTCTATTTGCTTCCAGCTTCTAAAATCTTGTCGTTATTGTCTCATTCCCCATTCTTTTATCCCATATTTTTTCATGCCTTAAAACATTTCTGTCATCTTTGTGGGGCTTAGGGAGTGGATTAAATAGAAATATATGTATTTAGTCTGCCATCTCTAAATAAGGTGCATGCAGTTTAATTTTTCATTAATAACATATTGAATCTAATCAATCTAATCATAGACTTTTAATGCAAGAATATTTCTTGAATTATATGAGCTTTAACCTATCACCCAGTGCATAAAATTCTCTCCTTCCTGACAGCCAAGCTATTCATGAGAAGGTGAGTGCATAAACATTTAGAGGACTGTATAAGTCATTCTGCATTCATCCAACAAATAATTATGTAGCAACTATGCTGCTTCAGGTATTGGGAATACAACAGGGAGCAACACATAGTCATCTTCAAGAATTGTCCATTGTGGTGAGGAATTTAAAAAATTAAATATGAGCAGAATGTTAACAGGGCTTCAGTAATGTTGACAACAGGGAAATCTAGAAGTGGAGTATCTGCTATGATCTGAATGGATAAGAATTGAAGGCATATTAGGAGTTAATATTTTCAAGAAATGGAAAGAGAATGTTTTAGCCAGATAAAATAGAAATGATAAAGCTTAGAGCTATAAGAGATGTGATAAATTTGGGGAACTAAATATAATGCTACAAGGAGATGAAAAGAATAGACAGAAGGTTTGACATGAGCCAGATCATAAGGGGCTATATATGGCATGTTAAGTTGCTTAGACGTTAGCCTATGGACAATGAACAGCCATAGAAAAGTCTTAGCTGTGGCATGACAGGTAAATGGAGTCATGTAAGAAGAAAAATCAAATGATCTGCTAATAACAATCCACAGTACCTTTGTCCACTCTGTTCTTCTCTATCCAACTCATTTTCTTGCCCTCCCAAGATTATTTAGCTAATTGTGTTGCAATTAGTGCAGCTTCCTGACAGTCTTATTTGCGACCAGCAGAGCTCATTCATTGATACTTAGTGCACTAACAGTTCTCAGGCATTGTGATTCAAAATTGTGTCTTCCACCACTATTCTGAGAAAAGATGGGGCACCATCATGAGGTAAAGGATTTGTTCTTGTCCTTTTCCCGGCAGTAGGATGTGCTTGTTCTGATCTAGTGCTAAGTCATTAGAATCTGGACCTAATGGATTCAATCTCAATTTAAGCCATTTTCTCTCTTTCAGCTTTGCGACTGCAGATCATATGCTAAATCATTTCCCGCCATCTAACAAATGAACAACTTTGTCCTATCAAAGTATCAGTCCCTCTTCTTGTGTCATTCAGAGTTTTGGGCCTTGGAAGAGTCCTATTATCACCGCATTATCTAAAAATTTCCTCTACAAAATGGGATTACAATGCCCAAGGCGGTTGGGGGACAGTGAATCTTAATCTCATATCCTCCAAGGAGAGTAGCGCAGTGTAAGAAATAAGGGTGGATTAATAAGAATCAGACAGACTGGGATTGAAACCCTAGCTTCACATCTTGCTTATTGTATGACTATGTGGGACTGAGTCTCTGATTCCTTTGTATAAAATGTGGAAGTATATACATGCCTACAGGGGTATTCTAAGATTAAATGACATAATGTAAGTAGAAGGAACTATTAAAATTTTAAATATTATTATGGAGTTTTCAATATTGAAAATTTCTAGATGGCTAAGTGTGTATCTTAATTTTTGTATTTCTATTGGCTTAGTACATGGTAGGATATTTTTTTCTTCTATTTTTTTTATTGTGGTAAAATATACATAACATTTACCATGTTAACCATTTTTAACTGTCAGGCCAGTGGTATTAAATACATTCATTATGTTGTGCTACCATCACCATCATCCTCTCTAGAACTCTTTTCATCTTGTGAAACTGTAATTCTATACCCATTAAATAACAACTCCCCTTTTCCCTTTTCCCTTCAGCCCCTGACAAGCACCATTTTACTTTCTGTCTCTGATTTTGACTACTCTATGTTCAAGGTAGGGATTTTTTTTTGAAATAATTATTGAATAAAAGAAGTAGCCCTCTAGTCTGGAGTTAGGTAGGTTTAAAACAGCTCATGGGGAAATTGTGAATTCAGTAAGGTTTTCTTTGAGCTCTGCTGGTCTCCACTTTCTGTGACCTTTCAATTCTCCTGTCTCTGTCCTCCCTTTTGTCATCTTGGGTCTTTATATGCTCTTTGACTTTCTCTTCCTATATTAAAATTTAATTGCAGGAAATAAGGAATGATTTCTTAGTATTCACATGTCATTTCTTTCCCAATTTAGGAAGATTTGGGCTACAAATATCAGAAATGCCTTCTCTAACTGTCTTAAAGATTATGGAAATGAATTTTTAAATATAATAAGTCCTGTTTTAGGGCTGGATTCAGGTATGTCAGTTCCACAGCTTAGTACCATTATTAGGGGCCTGTTTCTCTGTTCTGCTGATTACAGTATTGGCTTAATCCTCAGGCTGATTGTGCTTATGGAAAGATGGCTGCCTGTAATAACTTGGCCTACCTGTTTCTTCATTCACATCAAACAGCCAGAAATTAGAAATGAAAAAAAAAATTTTTCATCATTATGGAGTAAACAATCTTCCCTTCAGCCTTATTGGACCAAATTAAATGCCTGGTTTTAGATCAAGCAGTGTTTTAAGAGTATTACCTTCTCCCTGTCCATCAGCCCTACCCTTGGAACTCTGAATGAGATCATCTTCCTCCAGGCACAAAGAATACCTGAGAGACTTTGTTAGGAAGGAAGAATGGGAAAATGATGCTATCTAGACAACTATTCACGTCTAATACATATCTCCTTCTTCTTCAAAAAATGACTTGTTCTCATAAAAGAGCCTTCATGATCCAGTGAGCAGGTAATAGGGTTAATTAGAAGGATGACAGAGTTACCTCCTCTGCAAGATGTGTGAACATGTGTCTAAAATCCCACCCTCAGGGGCTTTTGTGACTGTCATCAAGAACACCCATTCCCTGTGGGTTTCCATATCTGTGAACACAGAAAGACAGTGCATATGTATCTTCTGCTGGTCCTTCAGCCCCAATCACCCTCAATTTTGTCCCTTATCAATCAGTCAAGCGCCCCAATCCCTGATCCCCACCCTAATCTCTCAGAGTCACTTAGAAAAGACAATACATGAAAGCAAACATGTTGATGCATTTTTAGGAAAACATTTTTCAAAAACCCTTCCAGAAACAGATGGCATCCGAATCCTCCAAAAACATAGGATGAAATTTCCTCCTTCCCTGCTACTCTTTACAAATAAGGCTGAGGTTTAGAGATAGCATCTGGGATTTGCTAACAATAAAAGTTTGTGCACACCCATTCCACTCAGTTTCCTCATAGCCTTGAGGACAACTGTGGGTCCATCAGCTTAACACTGTCACTACTATTGGTTCTCCCATGGGCAAATTTTCTTTTCTTTCTCTCTCTCTCTCTTTCGTTGTTTTGGTACAGAGGAATGTGAAAGGTGGATTATTCATTGACAAGCTTGCTAACATGGATGGTTCCATTCCCCACAAATTATATACTAATGAAAAAAAAAGCAAAAAGCAGAACTTGTGACTTTGTAAATTTGGGGGATAAAGAGTTTGTTTTCATGTTTTGTTTTATTATGAAGTCACAGATTGTGGCAGATAATAGTAAAATTAGGAATTTAAAAAGAGAGACTAAAGATGAAAAAGAAAATTATCTCTGTGAGACTTGTCTGATGGACCATCAGGATAGAATTAGAATCTCAGAGATCTTAAACATTGTATTAGCATGAGCCCACTTGAAGACAAGTGACAAGACCCTAACTCTAAATAGATTAGAGAGAAATTAGGGGATTTATTAGAATAATAGCTCAGTATTGAGTAAGGAGTGGAACAATCAAATTTGGGGGGAGACGAGAACCAGGGCAATGATAATAATTAGTTTTTCAAACATTACTATTGCAGGCATTATTTCTAGAACTTTATTTTAACTCATTTAATCTTAACTCTGTTTTGGTCATCTTGTTGGTTGAAAGCAACAACAACCATTTTTTTATATCTCAAGTTTGTATGGGCCAGGTATTCAGGGAAGGCGTGGCTTTGCACTCCACTCCATACAGCATTGGTTGACGTCCTTTGGTGGTTTTTCAGGTCTAGAGCACCCAAGATGGTTCCATGCACATCCACGACACATTGGTGAGAATGGCTGGAAGGTTGAGCTCAGCTGGGCCCCTTTCATTCTCCTCATAGTTTCAAAACTTCTTCTCATGAGCTCTTCAGTAGAGTGTTGGATTTCTTACAAGGTGGCTCAGGGCTATGAAAAGTAGTGTTCCAAGAGAGAGAAAGTAGAAGCTGCCGGATTCTTAAGGCCTGGGCCAGGACACTGGCACAGTGTTACTTTTGCTATATTCTAAAGCAGTCACAGACTCTTTCCAGAAGCAAGAGGAAGGGACATCACCTCAGGATGAACGGAATATCAAAGAACTTGAGGCCATCTTTAATCTGTGATAGCCTGAAGAGATAGATGTTAGAGGTACTGTTATCCTCATTTTACTTAAGGTCACACTGAGCTAAAGAGAAGAAACATAACTTTCTCAAGGTCTCACAGTTAGTAGAGAATTATGGGTTTGAACCCAGTGAGTCTGGCTCTAAAACCTGTATTGTTAACTACTTGATTGTCCTTAATCACTTCTGGATATAGACATTCACGTGTGTAGAGGCTCTTTCTACTTCCCAGAGGCTAACTTGCAGTTCTGCTTCCTTCTTTTGTCAACTCCAGGCTCAGAGAAAATCCTGGATCCTAATTTTAAAGTCCTAGGGAATGCCTTGCCTGGCACAGCATGGGTGATGAGCCTACCCTTAGATCAATAAATATGGTTAAGGGGTAGATATATTCTTGGCTTAGATTAGGTTGTGGCTAGTCCCCATAACAAAGAAAACTGGATGTGTTGTTGGAGAGAGAGGGGAAGGGCTGCAAGTCAGACAAGCACCATTGAGGTCCAGGACAATGGATTTGTGACCAGCACTTTAGCCTGACACTTGAGTCCATCCTCACTCTCTATTCCAGTTAAATGCTTACACAATCTTGGTTTTCCAGAGAACTCATTGCCTCCCAAGGATGCTCATTACTGTTTAAAGACTTTCAAGCTTCAGAGAGCAGATGAGGGAAGTGTGTTGGAGTGCTAAGGCCATTCCTAGCCTTTGCATTAGAATTGTGCCACAAAAAACCATCAAGAAAGTATCTGGTCTACTTAAAACTTTGTACGTTTTCACCGTGGTATCCCCAGAGTCTAGGACAGATGGATGGATGGATGGGTGAACAAACCTGGTTCAATGCAATTTACCAAGCACTTATTGAACCATCAGGTTGATTGATTATCTCCCCAGAAAGGCTGATAATTTTGGCATTGAGGATAATAACAGATTCAGGAGTTGTGAGAGAGTCCTTAGGGAGTGTGATTTCCAGAGTCAACAATGGCTGTGTAAATTCTCCAAAAGAATGGAAGCTCTGCACAGGGAAGTCAGCATTAGCCCAGCCCAAGCCTCTCTAGGTATGTGACCACTCCTTTATAAAACAGAAGATATCAAATCAAGGTTACCATGAGGTGGAAGGAATCTGGACTGTTAGGTACCGCACCTCTGTAAGCTCTTCTTCTGAGAGCTAAAATATTAGAATTTAAGCTGTGTGATCAATAACGTCTCTCCCAACACTGTCTATGATTTACAATATTAGTGCTGAAAAGAACCATTTCCTGGAATGTTCTGTATGATTTTTTTGAAAATTACGTTATATCGTAAATGTTCTTGGGTAATGCAATTTAAAGGAACTCTACTATGAAATCTAAAAAATGGAGTATTATTTTCCATAATCTGGCCATTATTCATCATTTGTGTAAACTTGGATATTCACAGATCAAATTTTCCTAAGCTACCCCTGCAGTGCCCCACTTCCCACAAGCCAAGCCTTTCCTGGATTCTGTGTGGCCCCACAAAGAGCCATGAGAAAGCTGTTAGCTGCTGATCTACCAGCAGCCCCTCCATCAGTGAACATTCAGATAATCTAAGGAAATCCATTACACTGGAGCGCCAGATGGATTCAGAACCAACAGAAGAGGGAGTCAGCCCTTTCAAACTGCCTCTGCAGATGGGATGAGCTGAATGGTAGATTTCAAACACAACGAGACTGGGCATTGTCACAGACAAGAATTAAGGTGGCAGAAATCACATCCACTGTTGCTTTTTGGGCATGAGGTCAGTATGCCCTGACTTACTAAGGATGCACACAAAGGTTGCGCCAATACTAGAGTCACAAAATGGAATTGCTAACTTAATTTAACTTCCTCTTGCTGGAAGAGAGAAGAAATGAAATTCCTTGAGAATATTCGTATTAATAACCATAAATGTTATATAAAATGACACATATGTATTAGTGGGTATATTCTTGAATATACACATATATTCACAAGATACATAAATGCGTTTATAACAAAAGATTCTAACTGCGTTGTGCCAGGCAAATAAAAACAAAACACAAGACAAAACATAATCCACCTCAGATAATTGTCTTGTAGGCACATAATTCAAAGCAAGCTAGCTAAGAGTTAGTCCTGGGCCAGCCCCGGTCGTCTAATGGTTAAGTTCGGTGTGCTCCACTTCGGCAGCCTGGGTTCGGTTCCCCGGGGGCAGCCTATACCACTCTGTTAATGGCCATGCTGTGCTGGTGGCCCACATACTAATAAATAGAGGAAGCTTGGCATAGATGTTAGCTCAGGGTGAATATTCCTCAGCAAAAAAAAAAAAAAAAAAGTTTGTCTTTTTCTCACACAAGGATGTTGCTATAGATGCGAGGTGCAGAGCAATATGAAAGGGGCAATTACCTCACTGAAGAAGATTAAATATCTGCTTAAAAAGAAAAGTTTGACTTGGTCCATCAAGTGTCCCTATAACTGTATTCTGAATCCATGACAGTGCCCAACCTATGTCTGAGTAGATTTTTTTACTCCTAAATTATAGGTCTTTAATCAAAATCCACGAAGTCAGGGAAACAAAAGTGGATACACTCCCTTTAGATTTGAAGTGGGGCCAATGTAGTGTGACTTAAAGACTCTATAGGCACATTCGTACACATACACATACAGATTAACAAGTATATTGGGTCTACAGCAGCGTTTCTGAAGAGTAGCACTATTGACATTTTGGACCTGGTAATCCTTTGTTGTGAGGGGACATCTTGGGTATTGTAGAATATTTAGCAGCATCTCTCACTTCCATTCACTAGATGTTACTAACATCCTTCCCTGCACCCCACTTATCACAAGCAAAAATGTCTCCACACATTGCCAAATGTTGCTTGTTGGGCAAAATTGCCTCTGGTTGAGAAGCACTGGTCTAATGTAAAAACCTCAATTACATCTGCATTATAACTATCCTAAACATTCTTATCTACTATGGATATTATTATCAAAGATTTATTGTCAAGGCACATAATTTAGCTCTTTTAATCTAATTTTAAGGTTATCTCTCTTAGCTTTGATTTCTTAGAGGAAGAAGCTGAAACAGGGATTTGTCTGCAAGGAGTTTGTCCAAATCTGCGAGTGAGGAAGGCAAATTAGGAAGCAGCAGCAAATACATGGGTTCAGACAAAGTCTAGCCTCAGGCTGATCCCTTGGGAAGCTCTGAAGTGTAAATTGCACCACAAAATTTGTTCAGCTTTGAGACAAGAGTACTGGACTTTTGTACCCCACACTGGTCAATCATTATCTAAGTACCACTGAAGTGAAGGTTGAATATTGGCTACCCTGAACTGTACCCATAGAATCTGCTATAGTATTTTTCTCAGAAAATTTTTGAATGAGCTTGATTGGCTCCAAATATTTTATCCGGAGATGAATATGAATATGATTATGAAAATGGAAGCACACCAAGAGTGACCAACATTGGCATTAACCCTGGTCTAACACAAAACTCTTTCATTTAAAATATAGTTTTTTGAAAAAGATGTGTTAATAGAAACTAAATTTGTGACATTTCTAAGTGCCTTTTGACTATAACTATGCCAGTCATAAATTTACAAAACATCTCTTAAATTTGTATTTTATCTACAGTGGTAATATATATATATATACACATTCAGAATGGCAATAACCCAGATCTCCAATATATGTTTGAAGTATGTCTTCTGTCCTCTTTTCCCACTAGTTTCTTTGGCTCAGGGAAAGTGAAAATAACAAGAATAGCAAGGACAGGAAGGACGTTACGTTAAACAAGAATGAGAAGTTTAGATTGAGAGAGGTGAGAGAAAATTAGAAAGAAATATACTTCTTTCTAAAAGCCAATGCAAATGATTTCCTGATTATTGTGTGGGGTTGTTGTACCATTATTTCCCTGTATATTAGGGAAAAATGCACACACACACACTACGGGAAGATGACTTACCATTAAATACCCCTCGTTTGAAAAAAACTGTGTAAATACATTTGCATAAACATTCATGCAAATGCCTTTTAATGTATCTATCATTTAGATATTGTTTACAATTGGATGAGATATATAAAATTATAAAGATGAACAAAAACGACAGAGAGACGTGATTATCTTTGTTCGAAACATGGCAACGCACACACCAGAGGCTTTTAAATTATATACCTACAAGTTCATTAAGTGTTCTGCTAATTGCTGCCAAGGGACACCTTACTCTTTCAAAGTTTACCATCTAGTTGAGTAGGCAGAATAAACACACAGGAGATGATGACAGTTAATTCCACGTCATAAGTAGTTAAACAGTGGGTAGCTCTACGATATGCTATATGGAACTCTGGAGGGAGAGACGCTGTTCTTTTGAGATAACCAGAACACATTGTTTGGAGAAGGTGGTATTTAAACTAGATTTTGAAGCTGCATTGGTTACCTCATCTATTCTTATGCAGCATTTAGCTATTCCAAAAATTTGGAGATTTATTTGTGATGTTCTAAGTTCAAGTAGCAGTTCTGGCTTCCTTAGGCAACCCACAGGGAACAGTGAGGGTTTCTCTTTAAAATTTGTAATTTTTTTTTTCTGTTTAAGAAAGTATATGGACTTATTTTAAAAATTCAGAAAATCTAAAGAAGAAATTAAAGATGGTCCCTAACCCCCAACACCTTGTGTAAGCCCCTATTAAAATTTTGATAAATAAGAAAGGATTTCTTTTCAGTTTGAGAGGTGTAAAATTGCCTTACACAGCTATGAATGGTCTAGAAGTGATGTGAGAAGTTGTAGTCCAGCCTGTATTAGATGTTTCAGCACCTACTCACCTACAAATAGCCATCCAATGTTTTCTCGAACGTCTCTGTGACAGGGAACTCACTAACTCCTGGGGAAACCCAGATTGTTTTCAGAGCCTTAACGTAGTTTGAAAATGCTTCAATAAATTATATCTAAATCTTCCGCCTCTCAGTTCTCATGTATTTCCCTGATCTCGAGTGCCCCAAGAATAAAGTAAATATTCCAACTGTGAGGTTTTTGTGGCTTTTCATTCCCTTCTCTGTCTCTTGACCAAGCCATTGTTCACTGTCCACTGAATACTCTGGGAGGTATTCACAAATAAAATTGGCAGCAATAATATCATGGGAGAAATTCTAGGTACTCGTCTCAATTATGCACAAATAGATCAGAACTGTATGTAACTAAGTAATACCATATTTGTCACACAGTATGAACAACAATATTGTTATTATGCAGGAAAGCCTTCATTACTTACCAGTCTCCTGCTAACCCCCCTCCCACCGACCTCCCCCACCCACTCACAAACAGCCTCCATAATATCTCCTGGGCTTTCTTATTCAATATGTAACAACAAATAATTATTTGTGTCATCTTTCAAAAAAGAAAGACAGAGAGAGAGAAGACAATTTATAACAGAAAATTGAAATTCCAATAGTTGGCATTTTAATAAATTCCTGTATTTTTAAGGGAGCATATGTTGTTAAGCAGTAGTTTGAAGCCTTTTGAAATCTCTCTCACGTTACCACCCTGTTATCTCAGTGGCCACCAAGGATGTGTGAATGCTCTGTACAAGAAAGACAGAGACAATGAATTCTTTTAGTAATAGTGTCCACTGAATAATGTTAAGAGAAAAAAATCAGTGGAAAGATATACTTATGGTGGGGGATTGCACAGTAAGCACTGCCCCCCATTCAGTGGGTAACTCTCTTTTACCACTCCCAAATCACCCTATCTAGGGGTCTCAAACTCATATAGGGGCTAGGCAACTAAAATAGATGAGTAATAAGAGCCAGGTGAGGACAATGGTAACTGAAGAGGTCATGGACCAGCTAAAGGCAGAAGGTGCACCTCAGCATCAATTGATAATTGCTTTCTGGGAGTTTGGTCCCACCCACTGGTGCCAGATGTTCTGATGTTTTTCAAGAGATGCTCCGAATCCTTACTTTTGTGTAAACTCTCTTGATTTTTTACTGTTGGTAACTAATTAACTTTTTGAAAAGTATAATGTGGATCAAACAAAAAAGTTCTGTGGGCTGAATTTGGACAACGGCAATACCTGTTTGAGACCCCAGACATTGAGCTTCTTTTGATGCCAACTGGTGAGTCTAATAAACTGCTCAATTAAAATATCTAAGAAAGGTTTACAATGCTCCTTGAGGGATGGATAGGATTTGGTGGAATGGAATGGGAACATCCAACATGAAACAAATAAACCTGTCTAAAGATAGAGAAATGGGAATAAACACTAACGTGGAATGTGGCAGTAGTGTTCTGATGTTTGAAGTATATGGTGCCAACTAAAAAGGAAAAGGGAATTTGTTGAATGGGCTGCATGGGTTGTGATCATGGAGGATATTTTATGCTGGCCAGAGAAAAAATACAATAGAAATGGTTGGAAACAGAGACACAATGAGAATATTGCAGCAGGAGAATGGCACAATACAGGCAGTATTTAATGGAGGAGTTTTGGAAGAGGTGCCCAGGATGGTGATCTGGGCCATTCTGGAGATGGTGCCCTTGTCTTTGTTGACCACCCACTCTAGATCCAGTGGAGTGGTTCAGCCTAGGGAAGGCTGTGGAACACCTTGGCTAGTTGGGATATAAAGAGAGATACCTTTTGGACTATTAAGACTTATAAGTATCTTTCCACTTCCATTCATTCATTCTTTCCTTCATTCATGCCACAATTATTTACCAACTACCTCTTCTACATCTTGCACTATACTAAGAACTAAAGACTACATCAGAAAATAAAAGGGAAATCAATAAATGCTGGTGACACTTTCATTAAAGGGTAAGACCTGTGATAAAGAAATACCAAGAGCCTCAGGAGCACATAAGAAAAGCACCTGACTGTTTCTGGGGAGTGAGGCATTTAGGAAATGCGTTCCAGAAGCAACATCTAAGTTGAAATGTAGAGGATCCCTAGGAGCCAGACAGGCCAAGCATAGGGGACAAGAGAATTCTTGCGGCAAGGGAGAAGGCAGATGTTAGAGCTGACATAAGAACCGAGAACATATAAATACGCCCGGAACGTGAAAAGAAAGGGGGAAATTGCAAGAAGTGAGTCTGGAAAGGTACGCAGGACCCACATTCAGTGGGTCTCAGAGGCCTTGTTAAGGAGTTTGGATTTTTTCCAAAAAAATATTTTTAAAGCAGGAGAAAAATAAGATACAAATTTTATTTTGAAAATGGATTGGCAACAGTACACCGGCAGCAGGGAAACAACAATTTGAACGTGTTTTCTTATCCAGAGAATTGACCCTATCAAGTAACTCAAAAGGCCTTACTGGTGTTTTCCCCCTAAGAGAAGTAAATACGAGTCCCTGAGATTGTGCCCAGCACTGTGCCAAACTACCAGGAAAGTATCTTGATGTCTGAGTATCACAACTCTGGATTGTCCGAGATGGCAGGGATCTTAGAGACCATTATCTCTCACTCTTTATACCAAAGAGGAAACTGAGGCAGAGAGGGGAAGGTATATACCTAGGATCACACAGCACGTCAGTGGTGACACAGGCAGGACCCAGATCCCAAGGACACTGACTTTTTCTTAGTATAAGGGCTAAACAATCTATTCATCAAAATAGAAAAAAACTCAAAGGATATAAAAATTTTAGTTGTTGGATTCCGTATCAGCGGAGAAAGAAAGAAACTATCCCAGTCAGTCCTCAAAGTGGAACACAGACATACAAAACAAAACCAATAATTAGCAGTATATATGTTAGTTGTTTTTAACACTCTGAATTGATGGAACTTTCAACTATGCATTTTTCTAATGAACCAGACTTAGGAGGAAGGCCATTCCGTTATTTTTGACATCTATGTTTTTTTTTCTTTGCTAAAATTAGGAATTGGACAATCTTAGGAGAAAATAATATTTTCAGATCTCAGAGGAACTTCTGTTTGAGAATACAGAAGGAGTTCCTGGGGTGTTATCTTCCAGTCTTTCCAGCCCTCATATACAGAATGAGGGGATGGACTTGACGGTCTTGAAGGGCCATTCTACTTCAAAGAGTCACTGAACACAGAAAATAAGAAGCAGATCTTCTCATCTTTTTTAATATACCTCATTTTTCAAGCAAGCAAGTTATTTTCAAAAGATAAATTTTTTATATATATCACTGAGTAGGAGTGGATATTAATCATTTTGGTAAATAGATTTCAGTTTACTCCCCAAACACAGAACTGAAGCAGCATGCAAATTATTTATAAATGAACCAAGGGGGTGAGGGAGGTAAGTTCGTGGAACTGCCAATTTTTAAAATAGTTCAGGAATTAGATTTAAATAAGGCCTTCTCTGTCACTACACCAGAGTAAGTTTCTGCATAAAGCTTTGGAGAATATGGATTCGGCTCCTGCAAGTGCAAAATGAGCAAGATTTTTTCAGGTAAAGGCATGCATATACCAACTAAGATTGCCATCTTTCCACCAGTTCAGTGCTTGACACATAGTGATAAACACTCAATAAATGTTAGCTGAGTAAACCAAAAAACTCACTAAGATGTTAGTAGCAATGTTTTGGTTCCTTGAGTGACATGTGCGTTTGATGGAGAATAGCAATGCTTAACCAAATGAACTCATCTTAATAGAATTTTCAGCTGCTATTTGGAGAGAAACTTGGGGACTACAGATGCATTCCAGTGCTGTTTGAAGAGGCCACTGATTAAAAAAGAAATGTGCTTCTTATATAGTAACTGAACTTCTGATAGATTTTTATCTGCAAGATCATTTCAATTTATGCAAGAAACATACCCCGGACTACTAAAAATTTGAGAAGACCTTGGCAGAAGTTTGGAAGATGTTAGAATCACGATGCTTAGGATGAAGTCCTAACACCTTCTGGCTCATCTTCTTACCCGCAATCCACTACTCTTCCAAAAATAAATTTTCATTTCCTGTGGACTTTACAGAATGACTTAGGTCCATCAAGTGTAAAAGCTAGGCACATTAGAAAGCAAGCATATTGCTTTTCTGTAACCTGAGTAGTAAGAATAAATACCTCTATTAAAATATTTTTGACATTTGCTGCATATATTTTTTAAGTGAGTCTTCCAAGCCTGTCTGCATATTAAGACATCTTGAAGAGATTCACTTTTACTACACATAAGTAATATTACAAGTTGTAAAGGTGGGTGCACAAATCTGAATTATGTTAATGTGAGAAGATAATTATCTACATAAGACTGAAATATAATTGTTTCCTTCAGTTGAGACAGAACAGCACGTTACATCACCAGTCATCACTGCAAATTTAAAATACTTTACATCACTTTGAATCTGGCAAACATCCAGCACAACTGACATTCTTCTAATTTTAATATTTAAGACTATACTTGGAGCAACTCTGCTGACAGACTATATGCAAGACATAATAATTTGGAAAGACAGAAAGTTTTTATTTTTAGTTATTTTGCCCTCTATCATCTGGAAAATGCCCCAGTAGGCTATTACATATAAGACCTATGGAACAATGGTTGCTGGCAAGTTGCGATGCAAACACGTCCAGAGAATGCTAAGGAAATTATTATTTTTTAAACACACCTCCTTCTAATATATTCTACTCGTACAGTGGCAATAAAATTCTATTCATTAAGATAACTGTTACCTCAAGCTTTTCTTGCTACAAGGTAATAAAATGCTTAAACATCGCTAGTCTAATGCCTTAAGATTTTGCATTCCAAAGTTGTAGGAACCAACATCATAACCCAGAGCAACACCAGGCCGTCAGGTTTCTCATTCTCTGGAAGAGTCTTAGCTGGTTGTCACAAGGCTTCAGCTTGCTCTGAGAGCAGTGACCCGGAGTTCCATTGCATGGATGTTCATGAATACACACAACTCAGAGGCCAGATAGGAGAATTGGAGGGAATCTTAGAGGTCAAGCTCAGCCATTACTTGCCCTTCTGGTTCTTCTGCTGGATCTAAGAGGGTAGACGGAAATTTCTGGATCAAGACAAAGTTGGAAAGCTCTCCTCGGCAGATCTGGGAGTATATTCCAACAACACTGCACAGCAACAAATCCTCTGTTCACACACACTGCCCTTGCTTCAGCTGAAATCCCAGAGAATGAGTCAATGAGGCTTCTAATGTGAGTGTAAAAGAGGCTCAAACTTACCACTGCCTTACAGCAGCCATCCAGAGCAGTCCCGTTGCCTTTTGTACCCAAAGTCTATAAAACGTGTAGGCCAAGTACTAGTGTCTGGATTTTTAGACCGCTAGTCTAACACATTTGGTAAGTATAATAAGTTTTTAAAAAATGTGCAAACACTTACTATGTAGTCATTTAATTTAAATGTTTAATTTAATTCTCATAACCCTATGAGGTGGGTGCTATCAATGCCCCCATTTTACAGATGTGGCAACTAAAGCATAGAAAAGTTCATGTATCTTGGCAACGATCACATAGAGCAAAACTAGAATTCAAATCTAGGCAGTGATATTCCAGAGTCTCTGATCTCAAACATTCCCCTAATCTATGGAATAGTCTGTCTCATATCCCCTTCCTATCTGATCTTCCCATCTTGTTAGGAGGTTTGGAACTGGGTTTTGTGTGAGTTTGCTAAATGATATCAGAAATGGCTCCAGAAAGGGAAGAGAAATCATCCTTTCCTTTTTTTCCATCTTATCAGTGAAATATGAAATAGGTGATAATGAGAGATATAGGTCTTTTGGATTTTTTTACAGTAGAAGTTTTTGAGGGCTCAATAGAAAGTTTTACCTGTGAGAGTTTTCATGCTAATGGTCAGGAACAACAGCAAATCAATGTTTTAAATGGGAAGCTTTAGCAAAGAATGTTTTTGGAGTTTAGGGAGTGGGGCTCAATGGCTGTGCCCTGAGAATCCCACAGAGAAGCCATCCTATGATGATAAGGTCTTTAAGGACCTCTTCTGGGCGTACAAACCAGATTACATCATCACAAGAAGAGCTCCATATCTCATGAAAATTATGTATATCAGGATGCTAATTCACAAATTTGCAATGAGAAATATATTCACCCTGTGGACTGGAATACTTGTATCAGCATGGCCAGCACATTCTCACCCTGTAGGCAGACCAACACGGGAAACCAAATTATAATCAGAAGATTGCCTGATTAGTATGAAATTAGAGAAGGGAGAGTGAGTTAGATGATTTTAGGCTTAGTGGTGTGAGACAATAACAGCCTGATACGTCCATCTCTGCAGCAGTGATGGCCTTTCAAATGGCAATATAATACTCAAATTTCACTGACCTAAATTTCTTCTGCCCTAGTGGAGCTTGGAGAGGCACAGCCAACTTTTCTCTTGTGATTATGAGTTTTGTATAATTATTTTCTGACCAATCTCTCTTCTGTTGGACAGAATTATCTTTTTCTTTAAATGTGTTGAGCATTTTTAGTTTAATTTGCTCAAACTATAAAACTATCCTCTTTCTTTCAAATAATTTCTACTAACTGTTCTAGTTCATCTTTGGATTCCTGCTCGGAAAATAGTTCAATTTCCAAGTATTTCCATATATTATAAACTCAGCAGAATAAAAACCTCAAAGAAGTAGAATATGAAAAGTATGAATTCTTTTTTATTCTCACTTATTTCTGTACATTTTGCTTATTAAAAAAATTAACAAAAGTCAGTAAATGAAGATTTGTTAAAGGGGATTTTAAAAACTGAGGGTATATCCAAGTATCAGTTCACATTCAGCTCAGACTCTCAAATATTTTTCTATCCTTAATACATGGATCAAGAGAATTGATTCTCAGAAAGATTATTTCAATGCCTTACACGGTCCTAAACATCAAAACTATGTATTCACATTTACTAGACTGTTCTTATTAAAACAAGTAAAGCAACTCTAACTGCAGAAAACTATTTTCATCGAATGTTAAAAACAGAATTTTTAATTTATTTTTTTGTTGAACTTGAAAATTCAGTTGACCAGAATCCCCTATTCCCAAGTCTTTGGCTCAATTGATATATTTACATTTATATCAACTTTATAGTATAAGATCTTATATTTTTGACCACAGTCTAATGCCCAGAGCTTGCTTTAGGCTTGGTAAACTTCTAGAGGAAGGAGCTAGGTTCTTAGGTCCATTCACCCCTGGGATTAAATACTGTTAGCAAGAGACCCTTAATTCCCAGGTGTAGCATTGCTGTTGATTGACTTGTCTCACATCAAGTCATCCACCTCTAAGCTCACTTGTAGCTTCAGTGGACACTTCCTGAACACCATGGTAGCTTCTCACCACAAAAGCCTGTATCTTTATTTCTCTGCCTGACAGATTTCTTCAGTTCCAGGAGAGCAGGGCACCCTGAAAATGCTGGAATGTGACACACCCAGGGCAACCTGATTGAAGTTGGTAAACAAATACCCCAGCTTCCCCAACTTCTATGAGACAGTTGGCTAGTTCTTTTTACAAGACACCTGAAGTTAATGACATCACTCAGTCATTAATGCTCATTTATTGGCTCCCTACATTCCCTGCCTCACTTTCACCACCCCTTCACTTGAGGGTCCTGAGATTGTCTCTCAGATAAACTTTACGTAAGTCTTTGTCTCAGGGTCTGCTTTTGTGGGAACTCAAAAAAAGCAAAGCTCCTCACTTCTGTTTTTTTTTCAAGATGAACTCACGGCCTTAAGTCAATTAGCCACATTCTACTATTAAACATAGAAAATAAGTTTCTATTTAGAACCACTGAGTGGTATAAAATAGCCCTTCTAGTACTTCCTTAGGACTCAAAAAGAAAACAATGCTCCTTGTTTCGGAGGATCCTCAAGAACTATAGGTGTTTTTTTTTTCTTCTTTTTTTTTTTTTGGTTGCTGAGGAAGATTAACCCTGAACTAACATCTGTGTCAATCCTCCTCCACTTTATACGGGAGGGTTGCCACCCTGCCAGTATGGGTCGCCACCGCAGCGTGGCTGATGAGTGGTGTAGGTCCACGACTGAGATCCGAACCTGCAAACCTGCAAACCTGGGACCACGGAAGTGAATTGTGCCAAACTTAACCAATACATCACGCGGCCAGCCCCATATAGGTGGTTTTTAATTTTACTCGTGGTCAAGCATGATTCTTTAGTGAGAATCCAAACTTTCGAATTATTATATTGCTTTTAGAAAGTAACTTGATAATATATTTGGAAAGCAATCACAATGCTCATAGTCCTTGACCCGTTAATTCTACTTTTGGGAATTTACTTAAAGGAAATTCATATTACAAAAGGCATATATGCTGTATACATAAAATATGCATTTCAGGATTGCTTACAATAACAACTGAAAAAAACTTGAAAATAATCTAAATGTCCAACAATGAGGAATGGCCAATTAGATTATAATACATTTAACTAGTTGTAAAATTATGTAGTCAGAAGAGATGGCACTGACAATTATGGGTTTTGATGTGATGGTAAATGAAAAGAATTTATGAGAGATATATTTGTGTTACAGTTACCTTGTAAGTATAATGTTTGCATATGGAGAAGAGCTAGAGCAGGACTGGGTAAAGTTACCCATAACCTGTTAAAATACCTGTTTTCTTTTCATATAGCACCAAAACCAGATATGAGAAGCAAAGAATGTTGTTAGGGCTATGAACGTGTTTTTTAAAATTCCCGCAGACTTTCCCACAAATCTGTCCCTAGTATTAAGTAGAGCTTGGAAACCAGTGTTGAGTGTCTCTGACTTTCTTCTTGGGAAAAGGAATGGAATACTCACCTCTTTTGAGTATGTCGTCATGGGACAAGAACTCAAAGATTAAGATAATGTCAAATAATTGAAAACATTGTTAGACATTTGCCTTTACTTCCTCCCCTCTCATTAAGTACTGGGGGATGGGTACAAGTATCACAAATATACCATCACCTTGGGAATCCTAGAGTCAGAATATTCAGATCAAAAGGCACATAGAAAAGGAGAAAATGATCCCAACTAGATGAATTGATTTGCTGAAGTTAATTAGTGGTGGAGCCAGAGTCAGCTCTGGTCTTCTAACCATCCGTGTAGGGCTCAGTTAATTTCCTTATCTGTAAATGGAGTAATAGCTTCCGCCCTACTTCAGATCTTTGGCATTTGTAGGAACCAAATGAAAGGACATTCAGAAAAGGGCTCTGTATATTGCAAACCCAGTCCACAACGAAGCAATGTAGAGCTTAAAAGAAAAGTTAATTGATAATGGTGCTTGCCTGATTTACAATCTGTAGAGGTCAAGGGCATATACTCTTGTTGAGAGGGTCATTATCTGGAACGGGAGAGGCAGGATGTTGGCTGCTCCTGTGATAGGCTCTGAGGAATGAGTGCCTTAGCCAGAAGTGTGGTGGATCAGCTAGAAGCTACTGATGCATGGTTCTTTTTCCTAGGTGTGACAGGCCCATTCTTTGTACCTAAACCACCTGGGAGTGATTCAGACAGGGAAGAGCTAGAGCTGCCAAATTGAGCTCTATCTCCTCTCATCCTCATTTTTCAGTCACACTGCACATGCCGTCTCCCTTAATACTTAACTCTGTTCTCTCCAATGAGGTCCCCTCTCCCAGGCCCTGCCAGGGGTAGTTCAGGACAAGCTTTTAGAAGAATCCATGCTGAACTCCCGCAGTCCTCTACAGACTCTTCACAAGGAAGAAGCCTCCTAAGACCTGTATAGGGCTATGAGTAAACAAGTCTCTGCCCATGAGTGATGCCCAGTAAGTGCTAACTAAGAAAGGATAGAACCCTGTACAAAGTAATACAAGGTTCAAATTGTGAATTAGTACTTAAAATGCTAAAAACACCATTATTCTCAAGTACTATATATGTTATGAAAAACGTATCTACAATGTAGTAGAATAAGCAAGAGACTGGATGTTTTAAGATCTGGGTTCTATTCTTGGTTTAGCCACTAACTTGGTCTGTGACTGTGGACAGTTACTTGAATGTTCTAGGCTCCTTTATAAAATAAAGGAATTTTCCTAGATAATTCCTAAGATCTCTTTTAGCTCTGAAGTTCTATGACTATATATGAACAGCATTAAGAATAATGAGGAAATCTAACATATACACACAGACACACACACACACACATACACACATCAAATTGGCCTCCCTATCAAGAGAATATATGTATACATGTGTATAAGTGTGTGTTTGTATATATATAAATAATAAATATTAAACTGGCCTTCCTATCAAATGAATGGTACAAAAAATAAAACAAGGGGCTGGCCCAGTTGCATAGTGGTTAAGTGCGTGTGCTCTGCTGCAGTGGCCCGGGGTTCGGATCCCGGGTGCGCACCAATGCATTGCTTGTCAAGCCATGCTGTGGCGGCGTCCCATATAGAGTGGAAGAAGATGGGCACGGATGTCAGCCCAGGGCCAGTCTTCCTCAGCAAAAAGAGGAGGAATGGCAGATGTTAGCTCAGGGCTGATCTTCCTCACATACAAAAAAATAAATAAAAAAATAAAACAAAAATGTTTGTAACATATTACTCAATGCTAAATATGAAATACTAAATCACTCATAGTGTATATATCAACACAGTTTACAATAAATAAAGTTTCAAGTTGGCTGCAGAAAAACAAAGAGTGCAATGAATAGTATATTTCTGTCAGCTTTTTGCTTAAGAAGTGTTCCTTCTTTCTCCCTCTGCCCTCCCCACCTTTCTACAGAATAGTAGATTTTTAAGAACATACACTGAGCCAAATTGAGCTCAAAGTCAAGGTCTGGTACTATCTGACTGTATGACCTCAGAAAATTATTTAACTTTTCTGTGTCTCACTAAAAATATTGTAATGATAGTACTTACCTTGAAGAGTAGCTGAAAGATTTTAAACGGCATTATATGTAAAGCTCTTAGAATACTAGAAGTACTTAGTATATTTTAACTCTTGGGAGTTAATATAGAGTATATTAATATCTCTATGTTAATATAGACATGGGAGATCTTATCTGGAGAAAAAGATAAACAATTTGATAAGGGAGCATGTTGAGTGTCCATGGGATATCTAGGTAGCAATGCCTAGCAGGCAGTTCAAAACTGCAACTGTAGTTCAGGGAGAGGTCTAGGCTGGAGGTTGATATTTGTTGGGTATCTGCATAGGCAGAGAGTTCACGTCTGGAAATGGCTAATGTTAGCCCTAAAAAAAATTGTGTTGTGTGAGGTGAGAAGAGGGTAAAAGAGCAGGACTTTCTTTTCACACTTACTCTTAAGGAGCAGGTTAACGTAAAGGAACTGGTGGAAGATACTGAGAGATTGCCCAAATACCTAGAATGAGAGAAGAGAGTGATCCATTAAAACCAAAGTACAAAATTTCAAACAAGAGGTACTCAGAACAGTCAAGTTGTGTAGACTTGAAACCAGATATAGGCTGAGAAAAAGTCATTGCATCTGACATTTCAAAGATTATTGCTAACTTTTGAGAGTGGTCTTGGAGGGATGATGAAGGAAGAAACTAGATTTTAGTTGGATAAAGAATGAATGGGAGGTGAAAAATATGAGGCAGGAAATGTAGATTACTATTTCAACATGTTGTCCGGTAAATGGAGCTCATAACCTGATAGAGCTGAGAACAGGAACTCGATAATCCTCATAGGTACACACCAAGAGAATCATGTATTTTTAGTATTTTGTGCATTTCATCTTGGGAGAAGTGTTTAAAACAATGATATGCAATAAAAGTTTCACCCGAAAATAGCTTTAAAGTATTGTGATAATATACAAAATTTCAAGGGATTAACACTAAAATAGCTACTTAGTAAATATCAGAAAGGCTATACTCTTGGTTTGTTGTTATGGGATCAAGTCTGTATGATACCCAAACAACCATAAGTTAAGTGGGAAAACTTAGTTAATCAGCCTATGTTTTATCTGCATAGTGCCAAATAGCTGCTTTAACTGATTTTCTCACTAAATTGAATCTATCGAACATTTGTGGTGGTGTCATTTAGAGAAGGTCCTGGGTGTTTAAAGAGGGCATTGCTTTTTTGTGTGTGTGTGTGAGGAGATCAACCCTGTGCTAACATCTGCCAATCCTCCCTTTTTTTTTTTTTTCCTCTGCTGAGGAAGACCGGCCCTGGGCTAACATCCGTGCCCATCTTCCTCCACTTTATATGGGACACCGCCACAGCATGGCTTGCCAACCAGTGTGTCGGTGCACGCCTGGGATCCGAACTGGCGAACCCCGGGCTGCCACAGCAGAGCACGCACACTTAACTGCTTGTGCCATCAGCCAGCCCCAAGAGGGCATTGCTTATCTAAATTGTCTTACATGACTAGACTTTATTCATCCATAAAGATAAAGCAAGACCCACACATATATATGTATGTATATTGCATATGTGTATATGTGTATACATATCATGTGCCGCATAATGACGTCACGTTTTGGTCAAAGATGGACCACATACCTCAGTGGTTCCATAAAATTAGTACCATATGGCCTAGGTGTGTAGTAGGCTATACCATCTAGGTTTGTGTAAGTACACTTGATGATGTTCACACAATCACAACATTGCCTAATGACACAATTCTCAGAATATATTTTTGTAATTAAGCAATGTATGACAGTACTGTACTATATACATTCTCATATAGATAAAATATACACACACACACATACAATCTTCCTACAATATTTAGCATTTAGCTGTCTGGTTGATTTTTTAAAAGCTAAAAAAATTTTTCCTGATATTTAGCATTCTCAGGGTGACAACTTTGTGTCTTCTCTGTTATTTCCTAGCTTTATTTAAGTCAGAGGAGACTGAATCAAGTTACTATTTATAAAGTCCATTCTATCTGAAATGGTAGAAAGTGAGGGAAAGGAAGGAGGAAAAGTGCTAAAAACACAAGTTGTGAATAGGATAAGAAAAATAGAGAGAGACAAGAATGTTGAAGAGGAAAATAAAACCCAACACATTGCTTCTGCAAATCAGAAGGAAGCTAAAGGCCACTGAAGAAGCTCTTGCTGATGAATTCAGTTCTTATCCTGGATATCTTTTCCAACTCTCAAGGCAAAACATTTTGAGGAAGATTTCTGGGGTCATAGCTGAATTTTTCACATCAGGCTTAGTTTCCATCTCCAGATCCCTGACTCATGACCTCCTAACAGAATATAAAATTTCCTCTAGGAAGAAGGAAGGAGAGTTAACCTAGTGGAATGTTTTAAGTAGCTCCTAAGAAGAAACATTTTTATCGGTTCCACTTAAATAGGAGAAAAGGCTAAATTTAGCTCTAACAGACCTCTAAATTGTCCAATAAATGCCATTGTGACTGTTTTCAAATAGAATAATGTCATGCCAAATAGAAAAGGCCGAAGAACATAACATGAATACCATTATTATAAGTAAGTAATTCAATTTTGTTCACTATTTTAGGTTACTTCATCAAGGAAGAACCGTAATGATTATTGAGCATTTGTTATTGCAAACATTTTCTATGAAAAAATCACTCTTTCTCAAAACATATTTTGAAAAATATATGTAATGTTAGTGTCTGGCATGGTGTCATCACAAGAAAATGCAGTTAGTGAAGAAAATCCGTGAATGGAGGCATACTCCTAGTTCACAGAAGTGTGAGAAGGCACCAATGCACAAATGCGAATTGGCTGCAATGTTTTCCACCATTCCAGAAACTCTGACTCCAGATATACTTGTCTTAAAAGAGAGAAGTTGCCCCATTTTTTGTTTACTCAAAAGAGCAATAAAAGAGAGAGAAACTCCAAGAGAAATATTACATAAAGGAGACCAAGTTTGACATAGGCAATCGTTTTCCCTTCTGTATTCACGTGTTCTTTCTTCCCCTACCACAATTAGGGGCGTACTCTGGGTTTGTTTTTTAAGGATTCTATTCTCAACCAGGAGTCGATAAAGACATAGGCTAACTAGGTAGCTGTTAAGATTTAGTGCCTCCCGAGTATCTGAATTTTAAACCATCAATCAACAGCTAATCATCGTGTATATCTTATGTGTGAAGCACTGTGGGGTTACAGAAGACCAGATATTGCTCAGAGCATATGTCTTAGTTGGATTGGCAAAAGACGATACAGAGAACAATAAAGATGATACCTGATTAAGGGCTTTTGATAGAATCACTGTCTTACAGCATTGTCTATTCCAAACCATTTAGTGACATGATAGACAGCATAGCCTTCTGGTGATAGTTACAGAATCTGGGGCCAGCCTGCTTGGCTTTGCATCTTGGTCCTGCTGTGTAATAGCTGCATGACCATAGGCAAGTCCCTTAAACTACATGTGCTGTATATACAAACTTGTATAGTGCTTGCTATGCTCCAAGTATTATTCTAAGCATTAGTGTTGTTACTATAAATAGGTGGTGTCATAATTGGGTACCATTGTTTATTTTACCCCAGGGAGCACGTAACAATTGGCTGTTACATGCTAAATGCATCTTTGGCTTTCAGCTAGATAAGTTATGCTGTGAGCTATTCAACTGGTTCAACGATAAGTATTGAGTAGTTACTTTGTCCAAACACTCTTCAAGGTGCTGTTACACAGTAGTAGTCATTACAAAGTCCTTCCCATCATGGAGCTTATATTTTAGAGGAGGAGGGAGATAAACAGATATTTAGTCTGATAATATCAAGTATTACTGACTGCTCTGATGGTAAAGGCATAATGAGTGGTGAAGGTGCCTTTTTAAATAGCATGGTCAAGAAAGGTCTCTTTGAGGATTTTGTCTATGAGCAGAGACATGGGCGTAGTGAAGGATAAAGCTATGTGACCTTCTAGAGGATAAATACTCCTGACAGGAATGGTGAGTGCAAAGGCCCTTTGCTGCAAGGTACTTGCCATGTTCAAGGAACAATGAAGAGGTCAGTTCGTTTACTGTGGAGTAAGCAAAGGGCAGAGTGGTGCGAAATGAGTACAAATGAGAAAGCAAGGGTCAGTTCATATAGCAGAATGTGGATGAGGGTCTTATCCTCAATATGTTGACAAGTCATTGGAGAGTTATAAGCCTTGATATGACATGATCTCATTTACATTTTTGAAGTATTGGAGAGGTTAATGGATGAGTTATAGTCCAGAGCAGGGGTCAGACAGTAGTGGAAGAAAACTGAGTTAGGAAGCTCTTGATGTTCAAGTGAAAGCTGGGACTCGGGAGTAAGGGTGGTGGAGGTGAGAACTGTGAAATTTGGAACGTATAAGATAGAAATCAGAGGATTTTCTGATAGCACTCACATGCAATTTCTGACCACGTTAACTATAACCCTCTCCCTATTTCTCCCGGTAAACAAAGTACGTAGCAAAGAAAATGAGAATAATGTTTCTCTAGGGTTAACCTTGAATTTTGTCTAAATTGTGAAAAATATAAATTATTCACAAATAACTGTTATTAGTAACAGATTACTTATGACGCATCATCCCTCCCTCCTCCACCTTTGGGGGCTGAAGTGTTCTAGGAAGTTTATATGGGGGAGGTGAGAGCTGAACTGGGTCTTTAGTGAGTGGGTTAGGTTTTGACATAGACAAGGAAGGATGAAGCCCACCGAGAAGGCTGTGTTCATATTTTATTTCCTTTTTCCTGATGTACCAGCCCGAAGTGAAACCTTCCTCTTCAAACTCTAAGGAGTTCTGTTTGTTTGCCTTGTCATATTTATTTATGTATGTGCCTTCTCTCTCCTTTTGAAATCCGTGGAAGAAAGGGACTGTGTTTTATTTGTACCTGAATTGAACAGAGTATAACACAACGTGTTACATACAAAAATGTGTCATTAAGAAGGGGTGATTACTGTATTTATACAAATATTTTTTTGAATTTGAAGAATAGGTTATAACATTTTTAGAAAAATGTAATAAGTGTAAATGATTAAGAAACCATGGAAATAAGTAATGAGCAATTTGGGAGGATTCCTTATACTATCAACAGAGATTATTTATTGTTCTCATTTAAGATTTTCATAGATCCTTAATTATTCACATTTATTTCACTCTTTTTTTCTGAGGGGACAGATGCTTTCTTTCCAAGTGATGATATTTTTTACTTCCTCCCTTCTTTCCTTCCTTTTTTCCTTTTTGATTACTATCTTTGATGCATGAGTTGTGGAGTCTTCAGCATTTAGAGAGATAGAATGGCCTTGGAGTTCCCTGCCTGGCCCCTTGGAGTGGACAGAGTTAAGCCCAATCATTGCTTCCACCATTGCAAATACTATCATCTTAAACAAGATAGTAAACATTTGTTTCTTTTTTCTTAAAGTGGCTAATAATAATAGTACTTACTTTTTAGGATTGCTATGAGGATTAAAAGGAATATTTTATGAACAAAATTAGCTTTGAGCCTGGCACATACATAGTAAATATGCAATAAAATTTTTGCTCTCTTGACTACTATCTATTTTACGAAGTAAATTTGATCTCCCAGACTTTGTGATCTTTGAATTGTTTTAAAAAGTTGAATATCTATTTCTAGGACTAGAAAGTAGAGCTTTTTGAAATAATCAAGAGATATCAGTCAAATAAAGGTTAATGAGAATTATTTATATATATATATAGCATTAAATATATAAAGCAATAACAGAATTCTGTGGCAATAGATTCTCAAGGGAATCAGAATCTCATAGAAATGGTCTGATGTTCTCTGATGGACTCAAAAACTCACAGAATCGGTTTCTAATGAGGTCAAGCCCATCTTATGTGCAAGAGAATAGGTCCAAAATCCAACTGCAAAGTGAAAATTAGCCAGTGAAACTGTTGAAAATATTTTGTTTTCCAGTTAGTTATTGTTTTTTCTCACCTGAAAAATGTGAGAAAGATTGGAGGCATAATATCCAAACAAGCCATTGTTATTTTTAACCATAACACTCCCTCATCTCTGTCAAAGATTCCCGTTTTTGAGTTGGGTCAGGTCATTGGCTTGAAGGTTAAAGGATAGAATAGTGAACCTGGAGTTCTGGGTCTGAAATGACCAATAGGTACCATGAAAGAAGGGGAGATAGGGGACAGATCATATTTAACATCTGCAGAGTTAATGATAGTTCCTTCTTTTTGCAACCTGCTCTAACATCTTCCTCTCTCCAATGTCCTGTGGTTGCTAAGCAACCTCTCATAGACGTAGTGGAGTGAGCAAGATCTGTCAAATTCATTATTTTTGCCTTAAAGAGGCAGTGGCTATGATGAAAGCAAAAGTACTGTACTTTATCTCTGTTCTTAGTAGTGTAGACTGGAAAAGGAAACTTTTCTCTTCATCTCAACCACACCCCTTTCTCACTTCCTGCCTTTATATATGAAACTCCTTGATATCTAGGAAGAAATGGAGATAAAACTACACGTGATACAGAAAAGAAAGTAAAGTAAAGAAAAAAAAAGACCAAGTTGAAAACTTAGGATTTTTTTTTCTTAATTTCCATTTCCAGTTACTGTGGAAACAAGTTACAAAATCTCACATGATCTTGGAATTCAGCAAAAGAAGAGCAGGAGGAAAATTAATGGTAGCTCTGTCCAAAGGATCATATGCATCAAGTGGAAAAGATATCATAGCTTCCTCGATACATCTATTATATGTTTCTGAGAATGTCTAGCGTATTCAGTATGTGCGAACTATGAATCTAAGAAAAAATTAGAGTCAAGCAGTTAGACTGAGGTGGCTGTTACAGACAAAGCCTCTATTTCTGCATATAACACTCTCCTAAATATTACACTGAGATTGGAATTTCTGTGTGTTTAATTTGTTCCACTGAAATTAATTTCTTTGAAGATTAGATTGATCTGTATTTCTTTCTTCCATGGAAATTTGATGGATCTCTTTAAAATAAAGGCTTGCTCTCTTCCCGTGGAATAAACAGCTACACAAACATGAAGTTATAGCTTAACCACAATTTACCAGTTGTGCGATCTTGGATGAATGACTTAAATCTTGCTAACATTTGGTTTTCCAATCTATAAAACGAAGACGCTAAAAATACTGTATGCTGGGGTAGCTGTGGAGATTAAATGAGGTAATCCATGTAAAGTACTTAAAAGAGTGAATTACACAAAATAAATGTCACATAAGTGGATTTTTGATATTATTTTTGATTTTCATTATTTTTGATTTTAGTTATTCCCAGTGCTTCTGCATTGTTTGAATGTATTACTGAGTATACAATACTTCTCTGACGATGCTAAGTATAATGTTAAAACAATAAAATCAAAAATCCTCATTCAAAGTTAATATTTAAAAAAAGTTAATATTTAAAAAAGAAGTGCCATTTTTCAGTTCCATTGAATGTCAGAGTTTTTTGCTGAGAAAATTTTGCTCTGCTGGAAGTCCATTATAGGTATGATTGATGAAGGATGGTGACCCAATGTTCCTTTCCTCCACTGGACTCCAGGCCTTCAGTAGAGCTAGAAAGTACATCAATGGATAGTCTTTTAAACATTTAAACAATAACGCCAAAGAAATAATTTGACTGACAAAGTATAGTCTGGGGAGATTCCTGAAATAAGATGAAAGATTCCAAGTCTTCAGGAATTTATTGGATTTTCAATAAAACTGGGTCAGGTTGAGAAATCCAGAGAGTCATATAATACCTAGACTATCACAAATAAAAGTTGAGCATTATATTTCCACTCTCATGGTTTTTATATTAACATTGTCTGAGTTTTGTTTAAACTTTCATTTTCTCTGCAGCCCCATGTTACTTGTAAGCATGCTTAAGAAATGCGAGTGCACAGTAAGTTATTGATAACTTTGAGAATGGGGGAATCCAGAACTAAAATAAATGTCAAAAAGTAAAGAGTATTTGTATATGCATATTACATATTTAAAATGTGGTATAAATAATTATTTGTGAGAAAATACCTGAATTAGGAAACTGGATGAAGATTTGGGTAATTGAGTAATAGATCTCCTCAGTGACTAATTGTGCTTTTCTCTTTCTATTTCCTCACCTAATAAAGAATACTAGTATCACACCATCACTGCGTGGCTTTCAAGAAAACTGATTGCTAAATAAGACCATCTCTAATTCTTTTGGAGAAAGAGCATCAAGAAGAGGATTTCTGAGGAAATTTCCATTGATCCAGCTGGATTTGGGGATAAGGATTATTTCTCAATTGCTCCCTTTGGGTGGCAATATTTTATAGTGGTGAAGGAAGGGCACATGCTTTGAATCAGTCATGTCTGGATTTAGATCTGGATTCTGATGTGTGCTTGCTTAACCTCTCTACATCTTGATTTCCATTGTAACTGGAGAGTAATAACAGCTGTTGTGATGACTATGTGCTTAGCATAGTGACTGGAACACACGTGAGCTATGACAGCCGTCATCATCATCTTCATCAATCCTTTCCTCATTTAAGTCCGTACATTCAAGCCTGTGTGAATGCTTTATAAATGAGCAAGTATTCTAAAAGCATTCCTAAGCCCAGGATGTCTCTGTCTACAGGTAGCCCTATACTTCTAGATTTTAGAGGAGGCATAGAACTTCTACAAGGAAATGGACTCCCATAGATGTAAATTTCTGTGGCTTAAGTTAGGTAGAAAAGTGAGTAGAAATTAGGCAAGAATGAGCAGAAACAAACATGCCCAGTGACCAGGAGTCATGGAAATTTTGCCTTCAGGCCTTGTGGGTACTATGAACTCTGATTGCAATTTTCCAGTTCAGAAATTAACCTGGCAAATAAGCTCTGAAAGATGAGCCAGAGGCCTGGACTTGATTCTTTTGTGAACACCAACTTCCCCACTTACAAAATTAGGCATTAATTGAGGGCTTATTTGGTGTAGACATAACATGGGTGTTTCACAGTAAATAAATCATAAGATCTCTTGCAGTCCTAACATTATATACCTTGGGTTATAGGTTCTTACCCTTCCTGTCTCTCAACTTGGACTAGTTAGAAGACATCAATAAATGTCATGCTAAAGTGTTGAGAGTTTTCATCCAGTTTCTATCAAGAAAATTGTCTGCTATTCCATGAAATACGATGGCGCTGCTGGGATCATGCTTACAGAAATTATCTGAGATTGTGCCATTCAAGTCTCTTTAAATTAAAAAGCAAACAGAATCTAAAGTAGGAATGCATTATATTAATGCATAGCATCACATAGGGTCTTCTTTCAGCTACAACACATAGGTTATACTCAAGGTACTGCTTTCCTGTTTAGTTGTAAGGAAGGCGATCCTAGCCATTAGAGTTTTTGCTCTACAAGTGGTTTCAACCACTAACTGATCTATGTTCCCTTTATAGGAAGTTACATCTTCCAGGACCAATTCTCAATTCATTGGAAGTGGCCTTCTTTCCAAGATTTGATGAATTTTCAGGAGCTCTCTTGAAACATATTTTTTAGTTTAAACCAACGCAACTGTACACATCTAACATAATTATTCCCCATCTAAAATTCAATTCATTCGACCAGCACTTACTTTGTGCCTACCATGTGCCTAAATGAGTGCCTTTCCTGGAAAGAAATTCTAAACTAGGTCACTTGGATCAATCTTTATTTCCCAGGATCAGCACATCCATGTTTGTGAGCGAAAAGTATCACAGATGTTGCCATGAGTTTTTCTTACAGGGATGGTGGTTGGATGTCTGGGAAGAAAGCTTCCTTCTTGTCCTTGGTACAGATTTGCCTAGTTGGTAATGCATGGTGATTATCAGATGCCGAGCCACAAACTTGTATTTTTTGCAGGAATCAATTCTATCCAATGCAGAGAATCTGTCTGTCTGTCTGTCTCTCTCTGTCTCTATCTGTCTCTATCTCTCTTCCTCTTGCTTTCTCTATATAAATCATTCCTTACTCCCTCCAATATTATGTGCTGAACACATCAGGCTGTGTAGCTTTTATGTGTTTCTACCATAATTATGCAGCTTTAACCTTTACACATGAATGAGTTGCTGTGTGGGTGGCAGGATGAACAGTTAAAGAGCACTGCTGTTGCAGAACAAGGATGTGGGAAATAGAACAGCACAATGACTTAAAAACTTTACACTCTCTGAAATAGCTTTCTGTTGTGGTTACATTAGAGCAGAGTCTCAGAAAGAATTACCAGCATGCTTGTTTATTCACAATTGCATTTCTTCCACCCTTAAAGAAATCGCAGATTTCTTAATCTCGTCCAAGAAGGTTCATGTAATGGATGGATCCCGTTTTCTCAGAATCAGTTGTTTGCATCAAAGCTTACATTCATCTTTCTAACCAATGGGCACTTTTATCCTGTCCAAATTAAAATAAATGAAAAAGCTACACCTCAGTGTTTATATCATTTCTCTAAATAGAGGCACTAGATCTTTCTTGGGTCATGATCTCTCATAGAATACCTGGAATCTATATGAAATATAAATAACTATATAACAGTATAACTATATAGTATATAGTTACTATATACGCTATATATATATATATATATATATATATATACGCTATATATAGTATAACTGTGTAACTATATAACAGTGTTAATAATAAAAGTTACCCAAATTCTTTATCATTCTAAGGTGTTTTATTGTGTGTGTATCAAGGTGTATATGTGTGTTAATGTGTGTATGCAGTGGGGTAGGGTTGGATGGGGTTAGAAGGACACTAGTTATCAAGAAACTAATACATCTTGTTCCTTGCTATGTCTTTTCCACTAAATCTCACTTAGATTCTGAACAGTTGCTTCCAAGAGATGACTGAAATCATAACACTTGGATTTCTTTCTTCATATGACTATGCTCTTACAAGCACTTACGGAGTCCACAGACCTGACAATGCATATGCAAGGGATCTGAACAGAACTGAGGAAATCAATACATCCCTTTTATTTTAGAACTTTTATTAAAGGCCATGGTGTTCCAAAGAAGGTAGCAGGGAAGGTCAAAGGGAGGCAAGGGATTAAGAGCATAAGCTTGGAAGATGAAGGCAACAGCATATGAATAAGAACAACCAAGTCCACAAATGAAATGAGCTAAGCTGTCCTTTATGAACTGCCCTTTGTCAGAGGTATTCATGACTTTAACGACTGACTGAACTTAGACGCTATAAATAATTACTTATGAATTTCAAACACAAGTTCATTTATTAATGATTACTAGTGACTACTAATGGCTATAACCTAGACAGAAGCTTCACAAGCAAAACTCATATATTACCACTCTCAGTGGAAAACAAGAACACTATTAATTTCTCATTATAAACATAAATTAGGAGTCAATCTTTCACCTTGATGTTTACTGGCTAAAATCTAAGATAATTTGGGCTTACTGATTTGAATATAGATTTTATAAGGTGGGCTAATACTTATTCATGTGAAAATCATAAGGATCCACTATGCATTTTGACCAAATAAGGGTATATGAAATAATAACTGTTACTCTTTAAGAGTGTATGCTAAATTAAGAATATGTGTGAAAGGGGCCGGCCCCGTGGCTTAGCAGTTAAGTGTGCACGCTTCGCTACTGGCGGCCTGCGTTCGGATCCCGGGTGCGCACCGAGGCACTGCCTCTCTGGCCATGCTGAGGCTGTGTCCCACATACAGCAACTAGAAGGATGTGCAACTATGACACACAACTATCTACTGGGGCTTTGGGGAAAAAAAAAGGAGGAGGATTGGCAATAGATGTTAGCTCAGAGCCGGTCTTCCTCAGCAAAAAGAGGAGGATTAGCATGGATGTTAGCTCAGGGCTGATCTTCCTCACAAAAAAAAAAAAAAACAATATGTGTGAAAAGATAGAAGACATAACCAAATTTTTATTTCTATTTATGTTTTAATTACCATTTTAGGTCCTTTAAAATGTTTGTTCTATCCAATTTGGACAGCAGTTAGTCATTTGTGGTTCATTTTTAGAATGCCCTCTCCCATTTATAGCAACCCGAGTGTGTGTTTTAGTGGGAATAGCTCTATAAAATGAAGCTGCCTTTCAGAGCTCTTTGAGTCTCAGGGTTAATTGGAGTGCTGGTTTTATATGCAGTCACAACAGATCAGTCTCACGTTCTTGTAATCAGAACTAAGGCTTTGCAGCACATTTATTAAATTCTTCCAGCACCAAAGCCACTGTTTAAGAAACAAAGGCAAGCAAGTTTGTAGTTAATGCCTCTGGAGGCATGGGTAGGATGAGAAAAATAAGTTGTCCTCAGTCTAGAGTTGGCAGACTCTGGGAAAAAGATGCAGCTGTTTTTTTGTCAGACTAGGAATTTGAATTTTAAAACATCTTTCAGATCAAGAAAGAAGCAACTGCTGTCCTAATCAATAAATACCAATGGGAGTTTTGCTGATGAAATAAGGAATTTTGAATCTGTGGTACAACTTCAATGTGGTCTAGGGATCTGCTGTTAACATTGTGCCATGAAGAATGGGGATGTGTAAACATTAATTGATAAAACTATGGGAAAAGAGAGGGGAGAAGACACCCAAGAGACATGATTTAAAGTCCTGGTGCTGTGTGTTTGATAACCCTGTCAGCCACCTGTAAAATGTGGGGGTTGTAGGAGATAGATTCAAAGGTCCCTTTAAGCTCTGATAGTCTATGAATTGCTAAGTGAGGGTTAGTTTTCACTGAATCACAAAGGGTGGTGATGGACCACAGGCATGTCGATGGCACCAGGCATCTGCCGATGGCTCAGGACGCGAGGAATAGGACCAGGCGGCAAACTGCTCAGTGCGTTTGTCAAGGACACATCGCTGCCTCTCAATGCAGCGAGCCTCAGCCCACGTTAATTACAAGCCCACCCCCTTGCTGTTTCTGCTCTCTCAGCCTGATGGCACTGTCCCCATTTTTCCCACTTTAGGACTCTGTGAAAGAGAATTTGTTTTGTTTTGTAAAAGTGCTTATTTGGCAAGCAAGCTCCTCCTCCTCTCCCTTCTTACAAGCACCATAATAATAAGCACCACGAAAAGAGGCTAATTTTCCAGACTTGGACTCCATCAGCCAGCGCTTTCCAAAGGTTGCCATGTTATCGCAAAATTAGACTTTTTATTACTGGAAAAAATACTGTGCAGTCTTTGTAGCCAGCACTTAATGGATTCCTTTGCTAATTCCACTGAATAACAAGGATTCCTTGTGAAAATAAAAGGCAGCAAGGTAGAGTAAACCGGCAATTACATATAATGTGCTGCTGTTAGCCTGCCAAAGCGGTTCATAAACCCGACGGGAAAGACTGGGGCATTTTTCAGGGCTTTCACCCCAAGCGCCTTGCTGAACGCCTCCCTCTTGGTGAGCTGTTTACATGGAGGTGAATAGATTCTGCAGCTGTCTCTTTCTGTGGCCTGGTAGGAAGGCTTTATTACCTTCCTCCCCTTGTTCCCTACCCTGGGAGAATTCAGTTTCCATCCTAATACTTATTGGCTTATGAGCCAAATCTCCATGAAAACCAGAAATATGAAAAAAACACTGTATCAGAGAAGGGTAATAGATGGTACTGCTCATATTGGTTAGAAATTATATTGGTTCAGAGCATCAGGTTTAGTGTTAGAAAGACCTGAGTCCAGATGTCCTATCTACCACAAGCAAGCTGGGTGACTTTGAGACAAATTATATAACTTTCACCATTCTGAGTTTTCCTGTCTTTAGGATGGACACAATACAGTGATATTCAACTGTAGTGTGCCTGAGAATCATCTGGAGGGCATGGGTCAGTGCACCAGGCAATTGCTGGGTTTCTGACTCAGAAATACTGGGTGGGGACCAAGAATTTGCATTTCTAACATGCTGCCCTGTGATGCTGATTGCGCTGTCTGGGGATCTCACTGTGATCTATAACACAGCGATATTGTGAGGATTAATAAGGTAATGTATTAAAAATGTTTATTTTACAAGTGCTGCCATTTAGTCATCAATCAATACACTATACGTCCCTGTAAATACACACCATCTGTTTTCATTGAGAAACTTAGTGGTTACTCCTCTTTCACTCCCCAAACTCTTAATATATTTCGTTCTCTCTTCTGGAAACTCTTTGTGTATCCGTTGTTTATTTTTATTTTGAAAACCATGAATCTGAATAGCCCTCCTCCCTTCACATTTTTAAACTTTTTTACACATTTTGGGGCTCAGAAATTTACCTTTTGGGGCCTCAGAATTTACTTCCATGATATTTATCAGTCCAGAAATCTACCTTTCTCAATTTTTTTTTTGATTGATGCTGATACCCACACAGCAATAACTGTTTTATCCATGCACTCTATGGTCCTCAAGTACAAATCAAATTTCTTCATTTGTCAGTCATGTTTTAGCTTATTGACATCCATGAAGAAAAGCAGTAAGACTTTCTCTTATTCCTGGAAGATAGAGGAGAGAGGATAACCCGATTCATTCACGGCTTAGTTCCTCTGACCATGTGGTGTATGTTCTGGAGGTTCTGGCCCCATAAGGCAGTTCCTTTCCAGACAATACAATGTGAGCTGTCCTGGGCAGTGACGGAGAGATGAATGAGCTGCCTGTGTGGTGAGCTGGATCCTCACCTGGTTCAATCACTAGCTACCTGAAAAATTTTGGCGAAGTTGCTTACCACTTCTAGACTTGATATGTCATTCTACAATCCATCATATGTAAAACATTAGAGAAATGATTTTCTAAGATCCTCAGAAGTCCCTCAATTCTTTGAGACCTTTTATAGAAATCTCACACATAAAAGATTATTAAGGGTTTGAGTAACTTTGATTATTTTCCTTAATTTTTCAGATGATATGACTAAATACAAAAAGTTTTTTGAGGAAAAAAAATGAAAGTGGCTTGACTAGCATTTTCCAAGCAGTGTTGTAAGAAATAATGTTATAAGAAATCATAATGGATATGCTGTCTCTGCCCTCTCCCAATTCTAGTGTTTAGTAAACACCTGATAATGTAGCCTCCTTTTGGAAATCCACACTGCATATTAATTCATCAAAGCCTCTGAGAAGTCCTGTGGTAAATAAATGCAATTTGTTCAACTCTGTCTTACTTGGACTTGTATGAGGGGAAAACATACATTTGCAACACAAACACACTTCTTTTTTTACAATGTTAACTAACATTCCCCTGAATTCTATCCCAGAAGAACCCATTTGGGAGAAGCTGATCTGAAATCGAGTCCTGAACAATTTGATTCAAGCCTTTTAAATTTCAGGAATTCAGAGCAGGGAGAGATCACTGCAATAGTTGGAGAAAACAACAGTGCCCTGGTCTTGAAAAGTAGGTAGAACTGGGTCCCTGCACCAGGTATAGTGCCCTACCAGGATCCACCACACCCATAGGTGACAAAGCCTGAAACCTCCTCAAGAGTGACTTGCCACAAACCACACATCCAGGAATAGCAGAAGTAGTAATAAAGCATGTGTTTCAAGACCAGTACTTTTTGTACTAATTCCTGTCCTATGTCCCCTTCTCTTACACACAAATACCTGCATCATAGGGAAGCAGTTTAACAATGTGACAAATCCCAATATCCACCAGTGATACTGAACGTATGTGGTAGGAAGGCAGCTGCAGAGATTCTGAAAAGTTGGGACTTCTAGTTCCCCTGTAATTGCACCTTGTGGTAACCAAGTTTGTATATTTGCATAAAACCTGTCAAAGACAACATGCCCACTTCTGGGTACAGTGTATATCCCAGGTCATGTGCCACCAAATACTCGTTCAGAGTCTGAAGCTGGTAAACAGAGGGTGTATGCACTCGTTGTACATACATCTGTGTATGCGCAATAGGCAATGTGTCAAATGCGCCAAGATAGCGTTCTCTTGTATCAGATGAGCTCCAACGTGGCACCTGCCTTTGTGTTAGAAATTCCCTCTTAGCTGGTTTTCCAGGTATATGTCTGAGGGCAAGTCACTTAACTTCTCTGTGCATCATGTCCCTACATTAAATAGGGATAATAGCTGGGACTCTAGCAACCCCTACACTGTCCACACTCTGGTCTCCCTGTGGAGTGGGAGAGAGCATTGAGGACTCTGTGCTTGGTACCAGAAATCAACACTGGAAACAGAAAAAAGGTGAGAAAGGTATCCATGTCAGGGTTGCTCTGTGGATCCCATGAGATGATATGCTTATATCATCCTATTTAAATATGAGAAAGCATTATTATATGGATTGTATTAGTAGTGATTTATTTCTTCATATTAATCAGCATCTTCTGCAGATTCCAGTTTTAAAATGCACATTGCCTAGAGTGTTAATGTTTAAACTTGAAACATGACTGGACTGAGCACATTTGGGAGGAAACAGACTGAAGGTGAAAGAAATGAGAAAAGGAGAAAGATTGGGATGCCAAAGTTCCAAGTGGAATCCCATCTTCTGTCCTCCATGGCTTTGCCAAGGGGCAATCTGAGGAGATCTCCAAGGTGAAGGAAGGGCAATGGTCAGATCTGTCAGGGATAGGCTTGTGATGTATTTGTTGACTCTTTTTGGCTGCAAGTAATAGAAAAGCATCAAATTACATAGAAAGAAGAGGGGAGAGGGAAGGGAGGGGAATATATTGGAAGGATCTGGGGAATAGCTCAGATAATCCAAGGGCAAGTCAGTAAATATTAAGTCATGAGGAATTGAACCAATAAATAGAAAGTTAGGAGCAAGGGTTACTATTTCACTTTCTTTAGAGCCACATGGCCTCTCATCTCTGATTTGTTTCAGTGTGATAGCTTGATATTCCCTCTCTCTAGGCTGGCTTTCACTGCTTGGCATGAATATGCCAAAAGTAGCAACTCTCATTCTGATTTCATAAGACTTCCCAATTTTAGAACCTGCCAAAACTGACCAGTACATCGGAATCCTTCTTCTAAATTCCCAGGATAAATTGCGTTGGCCCACATTGAGTCAGTGCCTACTCATGATCCATTTGTCTGTGGCCAGGACATAGGCCATGCAGAGAGTGCAAACATAGCAAAGAGGCTCCCTTATTTGGAAAAGAACTTTTCAGAATTAGGGGAGCATAGGCCAGACAGAAATCCCAAAAGACAAGTACCACATTTTGTGACTAATACAGTCATTGGAAAGATACACAAACTAACTCTGGTGCATTTAGACTCTGTGGGAGTAGAAAGTGAAAAGATTTCAGTTAAGAGACTTAAGAGGCAAAACAACAAAAGCAATAAAGAAGATTTATAGGGTGAGTTTGTGCATGTCAGGCAGACATGTTCCCAGAGACACACACTTTCCCATACTGTTGAAAAATACTTTATTTATAATGGACTTTCCCTCTGTTCCCCTTGACACACCAATGAGGAAGAGGAGAGAAACAATTTGAGAGCAACACACTTTCTTTAAGCTATATCCTGAAAATGATATTTGTTTCCATTAAACACTACCCATCCTTTTCTGCCTCTATAAACTGAGCATAGTGGTGTCTGTCTTGTGAAGCTTTTGGGGAGGACTGAATGTGATATTACCTGTAAAGTACTTAAGATAGTGCTTGCCATGTGGTACAGAAGCAATATATTTTAGTTATTTGTTATTATTGCTATTATTATCATTAGATAAGCATAGAGCATAACCATAAATAAGCATAATCATATGGATTTAAGAGAGGAAAGAAAACACATTAGCTCAAGAAGGGCTTTAGAGATGAGGCAAGACTTGTGACTCACCTATAGTTCTTTGCCAGGAAGAGTTACTGAGGATGGGGCAATTCAGTTTTTTTTTTTTTTTTACCCCAAAGCCCCAGTAGGTAGTTGTATGTCATAGAAGCACATCCTTCTAGTTGCTGTACGTGGGACGTGGCCTCAGCATGGCCGGAGAAGCGGTGCGTTGGTGCGTGCCCGGGATCCGAACCTGGGACGCCAGCAGGGGAGCGCGTGCACTTAACCGTTAAGCCACAGGGCCAGCCCCGGTGCAATTCAGTTTTGAAGGAGGGGCAGCAGATGCAGGAACACAGAGGTGCAAGTGCTTCCACTTTATTATATATTGTATTGCATAAAAAAGCTTGGTTGGAACAGAAGAAATACTTAAGAGAGTATTTAGGAATGCTAGGAGAGTCAGACTTTCAATCTCTCTCAAACTGCTTTTTTTAAAAACATAAATTGATGGGGCTGGCCCCATGGCATAGTGGTTAAGTTTGGGGTACTCTGCTTTGACAGCCTGGGTTCATAGGTTCAGATCCCGGGGGCGGACATACACCCCTCATCAGCCATGCTGTGGCGGTGACCCATGTACAAAATAGAGGAAGATTGTCACAGATGTTAACTCAGGGCTAATCTTCCTCAAGCAAAAAGAAAAAAAAAATGAGAAAGATTGGCAATAGATGTTAGCTCAGGGATAATCTACTTCAGCAGGAAAACCAAACAAAAACAAAACATAAATTGGTAATCTACAAGAGATTATCCATCCATGGAAATGCCTTTGTGAAAACAGGAAAAAACAAACAAACGAGAAAACCCTCACGAACTAACAAGAGAACAACACAGAAATATCTCTTTACTTACCCCTTCCGTGATAATTCCAGTGCACTCCAACTTTCCAAGATGATTTCAATGCATTCCAAGGGGTAGTCTTTCCTAATCTGAATCAAGCCTGGTGCTTTTTGGAGTAACTATATAAAGATATTCTCCCTAAATTATGTTGTTTTGTTGAAATGTATCAATATGTTGTTATAAATAACATGACTGTCAAGGAAGGGTTTGGTGAATTGCTGACCCCCCAAATGTGTTTGGCAGAGAAGAGTCACATGCATATCTTGAGGAACTACAGATGTATGAGTATAGCAGGTACAGATAACACAAGAGCCCTTTGAACATGTGTGATGAGTTCTGAACAAGACCAATGATGGCGAGAGGGGAAAAAAATTTCTGTCAAGACTCATAAATATATGATCATTGTCATCATCATCACCACCACTATCAACGCTGTTGTCACAATCATCAACATCATCATCCTCTATTCAGAACTTATATATGCCAGGATCTGTGTTAGGTGCTTTACACAATGCGGTACATATTATTATTACCCCCATTTTATAGGTGAGGAAACATATGTGCAGACATATTAATAAAATACCCAGTGTTACACATTTACTAATGGTGGAGTTAAGATTCAAATTCTGGCAGTCTAATTCCAGAATCTCAACACTACTTCCACATTCATCTTTCCATATTGAATATTCAGAATGACCTGTTAGTGAGTAGGTGGATCTATCACTGTTTGACTATTGTTTGTCAATGTCCTTTTCAGAAGATATGGGTTCTAGTTCATCATTTCTTAGATTAAGACTGAACCCATCACAATAGTTCCAAAAGCCATCAGATACCTAGGGATAAATCTACCAAAAAATGTGCAAGACCTCTGTACCATAAGTTACAAATATTACTGTGAGAAATTAGATAAGATCTAAATAAATGGAGGGATATATTATTTGTGGATTTAAAACTTAATATTATAAAAAAACATCAATTCTTACTAAGTTGATCTATAGATTTAAAAGATTCCAATCAAATGTCACCAGTTTTTTGTTGGAAATTGACAAATTTATTCTAATATATGGAAACGCAAAGCCCAAGAACAGTCACGGCGATCTTGAGGAAGAACAATAAAGCTGGAATATTATACCACCAAATATCCAGGCTTATGATAAAGTGAAAATTAAGACAACGTATTACTGGTCTCAGGATAAAGAAGCAAAACAGTGTAACAGAATAGGGAATTCTCAGAGAGACCTATCTAGTTTATGACGCAGTAATACAGATGTGTTGTTGGCAAAAGGATGGTCTTTTCAATAAATAGTGCTGGATCAACTAGCTATTTATATCTAATAGGGTAAAATATCTTGACTCCCTACGTCTCACCTTTTATAAAAATTAATTCTAGATAGATATATTTTAAAAGTAGACTTAAATACAAATGGTAAAAGAAAAGTTTTAGAAAAAACAGATTATTTTCATGACATTGGCGATAAGCAGAGATTTCATAAACAAGATGCGAAATGTGCTAATCATGAGGTAATAAAATGAAAAATTACATTACTTTAAATAGGAATTTTTGTTAATCAAAATATACCATGGTTAGTCATAGAATGAGATTTATACAGCAAAAGATTGACCAAAAGTATAAAAAGAACTGCACAAATCAATAAGAAAGAGAGACCAGTTAAAAACAGGTAAACAACTCAAATAGACACTGCACAAAAAAGGATATTCAAATGACCAAAATACACTGAAAAGTTTCTTAAGTTCACTAGTGGTCAGGGAAATGCATATTAAAACCACAATACACTAGAACTGTATGCCTGCCAGAATTGGTAAAAGGTAAGCAGGCAATACCCAGCGTTAGTGAAGACACGAAGCAGTTGGGAGTCTTACACTCTTCCAAGGGAGAATTAACCTCTACAACCACTTTTAAAATCTACAACCACTTTTAAAAATTATTTGTCAAGATCTAGCCAAGTTGATCATACGTATAAACTTTCACCCAGAAATTCCACTCCTGAATATGTACCCAACAAATTGGAATACATGCGTTTACCAAGAAAACATGCAAGACTGTTCACACCAACACTGTTCTTAATAGCCCCCAAATCAAAGACAACACAAATGTCCAAAAATAGAATGGATAAATTGTAGCATATTCATGCAATAAAAACTAGACTGAATTGAGAATAAATAAACTACTATTAAAGAAAAATACACATGAATCTCACAATGTGGAACAAAATAAGTCAGACACAAAGGAGGACATACTACATGATTACATTTATATAAAAGTTCAAAAATAGGCAAAATTAATGTATAGTGTTAGAAGTTCACGCTTCTGGTTGTCCAGGGGGAATGGTAACAAATAACTGGAAGGAGAAATGAGGGGGAGCTCAGGGGGTGGGTAATTTTTGTTTCTTGTTCTGTGTGTGTTAGAGCAGTGTGTTTCCTTTTTGAAAATTTATCTAGCTGTAAACTTAATGTGTGTACTTTTTTGTAATAGTATGGATTTAATTTCAAGGGAATACATACTTAGAAAAAAGCAACAACCAAAGAGAAACCCTGAAATTATTTTCATTTCAGTAATTCTTGCTGAAAAGTTCTAGAAAAATAACGCTCTGCTATGGTTAGAGCCCACGTCTGCTTCATATAGCACTGATTGTGTTTACATACTCTAAGATTTGTAACCTCTGGGCACATGAATTGATTTTGAGAGGACAGATGCTTTATTTGCAAATGCTTACCCTCTTGTGCTGCAATTAACGAGCCTGCTAAACAGGATGCATACAGAATGGTCTGAGATTTATAGTTGATCTGTACATGCTCAAGAAAAAGATAGAAAATATGGGTCTAACCAACTATCGCATGGTGATGAAAGTGCCAAGATATGTTAAAGTCATTCAGTGTCCAAGAAAAACAGAGGAGAATGATTCAAGAGTCCTTGTGGTTGGGCCTGCAAGAGAGGTGGTCTCAGAACTTCCCCTTCCATGACCTCTGCATTCCTGTTAGCAGGAGTCAACCTTGAGGCATATTTCCAAATACTCTCCTCAAAAAAGAAATATTAAATTCCTTTTATGTGATCAGTCCTGGCAAGGCACTGTAGAATATATGAGCAAAGACTTGACTGATGTGGTAGCAACACCCTCTGACCTCAGGAAACTCACAAGATAATCCTACTAGTTTTGAAAGACCAAGAAGCATCTTGTCTTCTACTAAGTTGAACTTTAGGTTTTGAACTTAAGATAAAAAATATGCCACACAGAAATCACCTGATTTTAGGCTTGCAAGAGAATTTGAAGATGCTCTTGACAGCATTCTCCTGACACCCCACATGCACCCACATCTTGAATTTTATGTAGAGTGTTCATTGTAGTACATTTACTCTGCCTTCTTTAGTTTGTGGGGGCTCTAAGATCATTGAACAGACCTTGGTTCTCAGAACCAACAATCAAATACAGGGAGAGGGTTGGTATAAGATAAAGCCACAGGCCTGGTACATTTAGCCTTGTCCAGATTCAAAATATTGTCCAGATATGTTTGTAGCTACAGTCAAGGCTGCAATGGCAGCAGCTAACTCTGACGCAGCCTGAAGACCTCATCCTAGCTGCCTGTATCCCTCCTGCTCCTTTGATAGATATTGGAGAACAACCCCAGCACCTGATTAAACTAGGCAATGGATCCGTATGCTGTGGTGGAGGTGGGGGGGGAGGGGCAAGTGAGTGCCATTTTTATTTTGTTGAAATGTTAAAATAAAGAAGAAGAAATTGAGAGTTACTAGGTCGAGGAGCTTTACCTGTAGTGTACGTGGTCAATAGAAGCTCCAAATTTCATTATTTCCTCATATTGTATACATACTAGAAATCTGAGACAGGAGCAATGACCATGATGTAGCACTAACAGAAATAGAAGCAGATTTGGGGAAGCCCTTATCCTGCACAGACTGGCAGATATAATTCCCTTCACTGCATGCAAGAATATACTTTATTTCTGCTACGTAGTGTTTCTTCTGTAAAAGTTAAATTATCTTTTCTTGTTTAATGACCAGAAAATTAGCCAGGCCACACCACCACTAGGAGCTACATCACAGTGTAGAGAATTACTGGGATAACTAAATACCCCACGAGGTGAACACAAGTTCAGAGAGAGCACTCATACTTTTTTTTGTGTGTGTGTGTGTGAGGAAAATTAGCCTTGAGCTAACATCCATTGCCAATTCTCCTCTTTTTGCTGAGGAAGATTGGCCCTGGGCTAACATGCGTGCCCACCTTCCTCTACTTTAGATGGGACTCCACCACAGCACGGCTTGACAAACAGTGCGTCAGTCCGCGCCCAGGATAGAACCTGCGAACCATGGGCCACCAAAGCGGAGCGTGCAAACTTAAGTGCTATGCCACCAGGCCGGCCTCTGAGAGCACTCATACTTTAGAACAGGAAAACCTCAACAGTGTCATCCAGGGACAACTGATTCCAGGATTTTCTCCTTTTTAAAAAAATTGGGACAGAAGGATAAACTCCTATTGACTTGGAAGCTTGTAAACTTTATTTCTCTAACATTCCACTAAATTATTTTAAGTAGTCTGTCTATAGAATTTCTCTCAGAAAATCATCTGTCAAACTTAATATATACACATATATATATTTGTTTATATATATACATATGTATGTATATATGTATATACATATAATATATAAAATATATATAAGATAACAAACTAATGTTTAACTAATGTCCATAAAGAAACTGATATTGGATGAAGCTACAGATTCTACAAATAGGGCCTGGATTATCAATACATGGAATTATCTGTATAGGGAGATAGACTACTGAATCAAGAGGAAATGATATATACTTAGACAATATACTGAATTACATAATAACAGCACCAATTACAACAACAAAAATAATAGAAAGTAATAATAGAGGGAATTGAGGAGTGTATATAGATTGAACAGCATCCTTATGGAGGAGTTTGGCTTGAGGCCTATGTGTGACCCTTCAGACGTGACCATAGGTAATTACAAGGATATACCTGGCAAGACTCATGGGAGAAGTTGCCCTCCCCACACCAGACTTGGTACACAGCAAGTGCACGGCAGTTTTCTGGGGGGAGTTGCATTCAGGGACTCAGCCCTCCACTCAGAGCCTTCCGTATTGGGGGCCTCGGGTGAGGCACTTCCTAGGCACCTCCACCAGGCACTTCCTAGGCACCTCCACCAAGATAACCTTAGTAGGAGCCTTGGCTGAAGCATTTTTCTCCACTTTGACTCAGTACCTTTCCATTTCTAGCCCTTCCCCCCACTCCCTCCCCTCTGCCTATGTGTCCGTAAAGAGACAGGATCTTTTTGTTCACGGCTGCTCCATAGTGAGAGGATTCCATTCCCTCTGTCTGAGCTACATTCACCTGACCCTTTCCTGATACTCTTCCATGGGGATAAATGGAACTCTGAGGAGCCAGCGCTTCTTTTTGCCTCTTGCTTGCACTGTCACAGTAAGTGAATACAGGTTTGATTTCTACATTCAGTTTGGCCCATTGTCCTAACTGACCACCTTGACACTTGATTGCTTGACAACATTAAGAACCTTGCAAGTGACTTCTGCTTCCAGCTAAGGCAGAGTAGCTTTTATCGAACCATTCAGAGAACTATTAAAGTTGGAAGAAATACAAAAATAGCTGTTTGAAGGCATCAGAAAGTGACTGAGAGGGTCAGGATTGGACGGGTCATGAGCCCCAAGAGATTGGCAGAACAATGAGGTAAACCAGACATCCTCCATCGCTTTTCCTATTAAGGTGTTTGCCACTCTTAAGCATCTGTAGGCTGAGAGGATAATCAAAATTGGGGGATCTGAGCTTTTAGCAGTCTCACAGGGTGGGGATATAAAAATTTGAGATTGGTATTACCAAAGCCAAAATTTTGGAGAAAAGGAAACTTGGAGAAGGAAGCCTTATATTCAGCATCATTTTTCTCCTCAGGGCGTTTGCTTATTCCTAATCTTCATGGGGTGAGAGGGCTAGAAGCCAGCAGAAAGTGGACGTTCAGAAACTAAAAAGTTAAGCTGAGCTTTTGATAGTATCATATGCTGTGAGGACAGAGACTGGAGCAGAGAGCAACAAGGAGTTGGAGTCCTGGGAAACCTCGGTTTTCAGTTGATAGAGTCAAGACGCTACCCTCCAACAGTCATAGAATTCCATAGAGACCATTCTTCACCAACACTGAGCTCCATCTTAGTCATTTGAAAAGCTAACTGGATTAAGGCAGTCTTCTCTTACATTAACTGTCTGCCAGGAGAACACAAATCCTCTCTGGATAGAGATAACACCTCAGAGCCTCTGAAAGTTCTGGTCCATATGGACAGAAGTCAGTTTAAAACAAGAACATCAAATAAGCCTGGAGACAAGACCAAGATCAAAATCCAATAAAGAGAGAAAGGGAAAAAAAACAAAAAACAGAAAAACAAACCAACCTAAAAAACAACCAAGAAACCAAAACAAAAACAGACCCAGATCTGGAGTTTTCACATATAGTTTTTAGGAGAATTGAGATTTTAATTTTTAAGGAAAGAGATAATAAGACAAGAAATTTTACCAAAGAACTAGGTTCTGTAAAAGCAATCAAATGGAAATTATTGAACTAAAACATACCATAAGTTAAATTAAAAAATCAAATAATGTGTTTAATTGCATATTAGACACAGCAGAAGAGAAGACAAATGAATTGGAAAAGAAGCCAGGAAAAAATATCCAGTCTAAACCTTGGAGACAAAAAAAGGATGAAAAATGTAGAAAAGAGAGTAAAGACCCATGAGCCATGGTGAAAAGATTGAACAAATGCATTTTGAAGTCTTGATGAAGAGGAGAGAAAGAATGGGGTAGAAATAATATTTGAAAAAATGTTGGCTAGGAAATTTTCATAATTGATAACAGACTATGGACTCAAGCAGGGTATCAAAGAAAAACATACATAGCCACATGATAAAAATAAATAAATTAAAAAGAAAACTGTTAAAAAACAAATGGAAAGACAAAATCTTTAAGTCACGGGTAAAACTATTACTTTAAAAAGAGTAACAAAAAGATAGATGACTGACTTGTGAATGAGACAATGGATACAAGACGGAACAAAAAGTTATCTTGGGGCCAGCCCGGTGGCACAGAGTTTAAGGGCATGCTCTCCACTTCGGCGGCCTGGGGTTCACAGGTTCGGATCCTGGGCGCACGGACCGAGGCACTGCTTGTCAAGCGATGCTGTGGCGGCTCCTACATAAAGTAAAGGAAGATGGGCACACATGTTAGTCCAGGGTCAATCTTCCTCAGCAAAAAAAGAGGAGCATTGGCATCGGATATTAGCTCAGGGCTGATCTTTCTCACCAAAAAAAAAAAAAAAATTATCTTGCATAATATAGAAGAAAATAGCTGCCAGCCTAAAATTCTATTTCCAGCAGAAATGTACTTCAAAAATTAATGCAAAATAAATGTTTTATGGCAAATAAAAACAAGAATTTTATGCCAATAGTCCCACATCCATCCAAAATAATAAACCAAGTTCTTCAGGCAGAAATGGTATTAATTGGTACAGAAATGGTATTAATTGGAAGCATGATAATGCAGGAGGTAATAAAAAACAATGCATGCATAGATATGTGAGTAAATTTAAATTATATTGGTTATATACACAATAATTAAAATGGCTTGTGTGATTTAAATTTAAAATTAAAATACAGTACAACAATAGTACGTAAGTATAAAGAAGGTAAATGGAGTCTAAAATTTATGAGGGCGGGCCGGCCCCATGGTTTAGCGGTTAAGTGTGCGTGCTCCGCTGCTGGCGGCCCGGGTTCGGATCCCGGGCGCGCACCGACGCACTGCTTCTCTGGCTATGCTGAGGCCCTGTCCCACGTACAGCAACTAGAAGGATGTGCAACTATGACATACAACTATCTACTGGGGCTCTGGGGGAAAAATAAATAAATAACTAAAATTAAAAAATAAAATTATGAGGTTCTTTCATCGTCTAGGCGATTCTAAAATTTACTTTACAATTAAAATATTAATTTATGTAAGATGCACATTGTAATACTGAGGATAGCCCTAAATTAACATTATAAAAGTATATCACTCTAGTTAATAGAGGAGGAAATAAGTTAATAATGATGATGATGATAATTATAATGATAATACTTGATTAATGCAAACGAAGGCAAGAAAAAAAAGAGACAATGGAAAATAAAAGAGAGAACAAAGAACAAAGGGGAAAAATAGACACGAATATTATTAGCGTAAACTTAAACCCAAACATACTCGCAATTACATTAAATATAGAAAAATTAAATAATTCAGTTAAAGGACATAGACTTTCAGGCAGGATGAAAATTATGGCGTTTACAAGAGAAACATCTTAAGGCACACAGAGCAGAGGATAGAAAAAGATATGACTGTAAAAACTAATCAAAAGAAAACTGAGGTAGTTGTATTAATATGAGACACTATATACATTAACACACTAAGTATTACTAGAATTATGAAAAGATATTTCATAATGACGGAAGAGTCAATCCACCAGGAAGATAAGGTAATTCTAAATTTGTTAAAATTCAAAAGACTGATAATACTGTTGATGAGGGTATAGGGCACTGGAAATCTCATCTCATACATTGCTGTTGGGAAAGTAAATTGTTGTAAATATTTTGGAAAACTTTTTGGCAATTTCAGTTAAAGTAAAATATGTGCTTACCTTATGACTCAGCAAATCCACTGCTAGATAATTTCCCAGAAGAAATAAAAGCATATGTCTGCTGAAGGACAATTACAAGAATGTTCACCAAAGATCCAAACTGAGGAAAAAAATCTAAATGTCTATCAGCCAGAGAGTGGATAAATAAATTTTGGTTTGTTTATACAATGGAATACTAAAAAGTTATTAAATTGAACAATCTAGAGCTATGTGCAATGATATGAATGTATCTCATAGGCATAGGATGCATGAAAGAAACTAGACACAAAAGAGTACATATCACTTGATTCCCTGTCTGTGAAGATGAATAGGTAAAATTATTCTATGTAACAGAAGTCACAATATTTTCTGGGTGACTAGATATTGCCTGGAAAGGGATATGAGGGAGCAAAATGGGGTGCTAGAGATGTCTATATCCTTCATCTACGTGGTGATTACACAGGTGTTTGTGTGTGTGTGTGTGTGTGTTACGTGTGTATGTGTAAATATATATCACCACGCTCTACACTCAAGATTTGTGCATTTTATGATACACCTCAACTAAAATATACACAGAAAAAATAATCAGCAAACACAAAACTAAATATATGAACTACTTAATTTGAACCATATTCAAGGTTTGCTCCAATACCATGCACACACTGATATTTCTGGATGGAAATCCCTGCAAATTCAAACCATATCCAACTCTAAAGGCTTAATTCAAGCTCACACTTCTCTATGTAACCTTCCTTGAATCCTCAGACTTTTGCATTCCCCTTCTCAGCCTTAAATTTCTTTAATGCTTACAGTGACATTCATCTACCTCAACTTTACTACACACTATTTTACAATTTACAAAGCAGTAATAAAACAACTCCCTAAATGAATTATTATATTATTCAGTGGGGCAAAGGATCAATAATTCCCACTTGTGTCCAGTGGTGAACTAAAGGAAAGACAACTTGCACTAAACTTAACAAATGTAATTAGCCCCACACAACTGTATTCTGCTCAGATGCCTAGACTGAATGACTAACCTTTGAACTTCTGAAACTTCAGTGATAGGAAATACGTGCATACACACTTTGCATTTAAATGTGATGCACATTTCTAGCTCTCAAGAAATAAAGATATCAATGTTCCCTTAAGAAAGATTGTTTATTTGTATTAGAAAAATATCAAGAAAACAAAAATATGTAAATGAATTTTTTTATTCTAACAGATTAAATGCTAAATCTGGGCCACAAGTTCTTTTCATCTCCTTGGATCCACATCTCCATGTCAAAAAAAGATAATTTGTATGCAAATTGAAGTCACAAGGTATCGGCATGTTAGGTGACTCTTACCAAAATGTGTCTTGGCTAACAGAAGATAAGAAGGGTAGAAGAGGATTACGAATCCTCTACTCCACGTGGTCTCTTAGACTAAGTTTGTAAGCGAAGGACAGGAGTTAATTGCCCTAGCATGGACCAATTTCAAGGCAAGGGGAGTGATGCTGACAGTGAATGTGATAAGAGCCCTGTTCTGCAAGTGCCTCTTCTGGAAGCCTAGATGGCAGCATTACCTATGGGTTTGAGGCCTCAACAGTCTGTACTTGCATAAGCTTTCTGACTTACCCAAGAGAAATACTCATGGGCTCCTGCCCCCAGTCCTTCTTCCCCAGACCTTTGGACTTGGCTTAGCCAAACTTATTCCCCTGCTCACAGGAGAATTAGAGAGGCCTTTGTATTGTTATTAGACACAAACAACAAAAGAGGAGGGAGCTGGGCATTAGTCTGGGTCCTATGATCTATCTAAGGTCTAGTGTCACCTCTTGCTAGTGGGTTCTTGTGATTTTTCTGTTTTTCATGTATTTTACATAGAAAGAGTTCTGCCCTCCCATAAATGCCTGTTACAAAGCAGGAAAAACAAGGTGTCACCTACTCACCAAGAAAAGTATTTGTGAGGTCCCTGAACTATAGCAATAAATAAAACTTATAGGGTACTCTTTTCCAGGCACTGTTTTTTTACAAGCGTTTTGCTTGTACTATGTTATTTAAGTCTCATTACAACCCTATAAGGTTAATACTACTTGTATTTCCTTTGCACAGATGGGAAACAGGTCTAGAGTTAGTAAACATCGAAGTCATGATTGAAACCAGGAAACGTGTTACTAGAACCAATCTTAACCACTCTTCTGTACTTCTCATCCACCCTAAACTTTAGGCTGTGTTTCAACTCACTTTACCAGGAAGCTAGCATCAAATGTTTAAATATATTGAGCTATCTCTAAGAGGGCTGTTCTCTGCCAAGTGCTGTCTATAAGCAGTTTTCAGGCCACTCTAAAGTGAAGCATATTGATACAGTTAAGGACATAAGGGATATATAATCAATCTCTATCATCTTCGCATATGAAACCCACATAGATAATAGAGAAAACTTGATGTTGCTCCATGGAACATCCCTGCTCTTCGTATACCCTTAAAACGTCCATTCATTATTAATGCTCTGATCTGCCTGCACTTTTTCCCCCAATTCCATCAAATAGCTAATCACCACTGTTGTTTTAACTTATTTTAACTTAAACCATTTAAAGGCAAAGCATTCTTGAAAAAGACACAGAGTCAAATCAAAAAAAAGCACTAGAACCAAATCACCATTCCAAAATGCTATAGAGGAGTACTTCAGTTTCTATTTTATTGGAAGCAACTATAAAATTAAAAATCATTCTTTAATATACTATAAGTCTGCCCATGTGTGTTCAATTCCCAACTATATCTGGCTTTGCTTCTTAAAATGTGGATGCAAAGAAAGCCCTCAATGCTGGTCTGAGGCATAGCTAGAAATTGCTTTTTCTATCATCTCCACATTTATGAAGATAGCAAGTTCCATATATGCCAGGGCACAGTCAAATGGACATTCTTTTCTTAAATAAATTATGGTTCTAGTCATTTCTATAGATTTTTGGAGATAAAATGTATGGTTTAATACCATTAGCATAGAATTATATTCTAATTTCCTTCCCTAGATTGATAAGTCTTCATGGGTTAGGACCTAAATTTATTTGTTTGTATATTATTAGTGCAAAGACTCATAGTAAATGGTTAACATATTTTTTTAAAGGAACTGAACATGCTTAGTTTCCATGTACCTCCAACAGTGTCATCCGTTAAAGATACATTGATACTGTATCAGGCACTGAGGTCAGACACGTTTATTGTTGAAGCTCCCTAAGTACTCATAAAAGAGGTGATGACATGATTTTCAAATGCTCGGTGAGATGTGAGTGTCTAAAACTGGAGAATTTTCAGAAAAATATGGTGTTACTTTGGTATCACAAAGAGCTGTCTTGGAGACTGCATGTCTTGGAGATAGAGAAATATACACAGAGAGACGAGGGTTGAGTAGCCAAGGTAAACCTCTCAAGACCACAGGTTCAAGGTATTTAGTCTCCAAGGAAGCAGTAACATGTGGTGGGTAAGAAGCACAGGCTACAGGATCGGGAGATGCAGAGCCAGCACGGAGCCTACCTCTGTCTGTATCCTAGCTGTGGTACATTGGGCAAAGTACATAACCTCTCTCAGCCTCAGTTTTTGTATCTGAAAGTGGAGATAATAGCACCTTCTCACAGAGTTGCTTGGGACACTAAGTAGGCAAAGACATAGAAATACTAGTACCTTTTCTGTCTTACTGTAGTAGCTCCCATTAGTTGAACGCCTATTTTTTCCAAAATGGGCATGGCAGGCCTATTATTTCCAAAATGGGCATGGCAGGCCTGTTCTGTCCAGAATGTGACATTCTTTTTAATAGAAGTATGATGATTATGATGTTGATGAAGGTGATACAGAGTCATAATTCAGCAAAATTCTTCTTTTCTTACTGCCGAGCACTTTTATTTATGTTTTGGTTCTAATGCTGTGACACCATGTTCTAAATGTGTTTGCTCCGCTATGGTACCCCCCAAAGAAGGAAGGCATCAGGATCAAACTGTTTCCAAGTCCGTGAGTAGATAAGGGAGGCAGTGTAGCACAAGAGCTGAAGTTAGATCTTGGTTCTGTCACCTACTAGCTCCATGCACTTGGGTTAGTCTTCCAACTGCCTTGAGCTTCAGTTTCCTCATCTGTAGATTGGGGGTGACAGCAGGCCTCGTTCACAATTGTCATGATGATGAGGTAATGTAGATAATCACATGTCACAGTTCCTGTCAATTGGGCCTTTAACATATGGTCAGTATAATGACTGTTGCTTCAGAGCGATCACAGATACTCTGGTTCTCCCTCAATCTGGGCTATGTAGCATTGCAATTCCCTACTCAGGTACTTATTTTGGGAAATGAAATGTAAACAGAAGTGCGCTGTTACTTCTAGGTGGAAGTTTTAAGGGCCAGGGTAGGCTGAACTCTGTTCTCTTTCTTCCTCTGCCACAATGACCAGCACATCATTAAAAGATGGGGATGTTGCATTAGCCTAGAATCAGCCAAGAGAATGACATGGAGCAGCACTCCCAGCTGACACTCAAGACATGGATCTTTGCTATTTTAACCACTGAGATATGAGCTTTGTTTGTTACTGCAGCCTAAACTAATTTACCCTTTCTGACATTATTATTCTTATTGATAGGAACCTCACCTTTGCTTCTGAGTTGTTACCAAAAAAAGAGAGTTGATACATTTTCGATGAGGTAACGTCCATTAAACGGCCAGTTAATAATAATAATAATAATGATGATAATGATATTAGCTTTTGAAGACGTTATATAATAAGTTCTATTTGATACAATTTCCCTATATAATCAGATTTTATTCTCACAATGATCCGATGAAGTGAGTACCATTACCCCACTATACACATAAGAGAATTGAGACTGAGACTTGAGTTTGAATCTTGACACTCCCACCTAATCACTTATTTGTGCCATCTAGTCCAAGTTACTTAAATTTTCTGTACTATTACAAAGCATTTCCTTCATTGGGCCTCTAAGGTATGGCTCCAGAATCCAGCCTTATGCCATGGCTTGAACATGAGAAGGTCAAAGAAAATAAGGAAACACAAAACTATTTAGAAATTTGCATTTAGTTTTTTCTTTATTGTTCATAAAGCTTAAACAGATTCATTTGCTTTTGTTTTAGCCATTTTCTGACTTTTACTTTCCTTTTTTCGTTTTTTTTAAGAGTTCCTTCTTTGTTATAGACAGTGAATTAATTCTTGCTTTGGGCCTATATTGGCTAAACTGAAGTTAGGTGCTTACAAGTGGAAGATGGTTAATATTGATTTTTCTATTATTTGCCTCTTCCTATCCATGCTTCTCTTTTTGTTTTGGACATTTTTTTCTATCTAAAAGGTAGTAATTTAGCAGAAATAATTGCAGAACTTCCTTCTATCATACCTACCTCCATATGGATGTCAGCAGTTAAGAACAAAGAAGAGTAGTTTTCATTTTCTTCACGGACTCTGTACCATTCTCAACTTCCTACTTACAAAGATATACATCCATACAAACATAGATCATGCTCTGCCATCAATTTGGGCTCAGTGGGGTTCCATTCTGTTCAAAGGGCTTTAGAGAACACCAGTGTCCGCAGTGGGGGGAAATGGTTACTGGAGTGGAAAACTCCAGACTTGTGTAATTCAGGAATTAAAATCAGACTGTGGGAGGTGAGCCACATTTGATCAACGTTTTAATTCGCTCAATTTAATATGTTATGATCTCTGTCCTGGCTAGCAGCATCTCTAGGAAATGACAGTACATCACATTTGGTATCTTAGACTCTCTCCAGCCTGTCATCAGCCATCCTCACCAGAATCACGTCCTCCCCCTTTCACATCTTGACTCTTTCTCCTGCAACTTATTCTCTTCCCCAGGCTTAAAAATAGAATCTAGACTCTCCACCCTAGAACAACATGACATATTTAGTTGGTGGTGAAAGCACATGCAAAGGTGTAAGATGGGCCTGATTAAGACGCACAAGGCAGTATACTGAGCCTGGCCTGAGTGAAATATTTAATAACGTCTATTTTTTAAAAAAAAGAAACCTGATTATGTTTGAATAGTCTAGCCCACTGCTCCACTAAAGATATTAAAAAACCATCCATTTTAGTCTTTCTCAAATAACCTGAGCAACTGCAAAAACACTGGAATGAAAACTTGCTCCTATGGTTTGAGGGAGGAGGGAAATATGTACACACAGGACACACACACCAGGTTTATCTATGAATGTCAACCACAGGCGGATACCTCAAATACAACCTTATACAAACATCCGAAATCTCCCTGAGAGAAGTGAGGCAACTTTGGTCTTGACTCATCCTTTTCCTTTCTCCCTTGAGGAGAGCTGCCTTTCACCTGAAGGAAAGCAGGGCTGTTTTCTGAATAGTTGCTCTCTAGAAGCCAAGCTCAGCAAGAAAGCCCCGCTGATTGAGCTCTCACTCCTTCTTTACAGTTGTAGCCTTGATCTGCCCCACTCATGAACCTCCTTCTACGTGGACAGCAGAGCAGTATAAAGCCATGGAAACCCAAGAGAGTGACTCCAGGAACCCCTCAAGTATGCGGTTCATGAGGACTCTGTAACGATCTCTTTGTCCTCTTTGTTTTTTCCTTAGAACAGAGTCAACAGCCCCAGAACATGTTCTGCCACACCACATTCACCAAGGAAAGAATATTCTCTGGATGAAAGCTGTTTGCACCATGCTATTATAGTAATTTTAGTGAGTGAGGCTATACAGAAAAAGAAATACCTTTCCTCAAATTTTTGAATAAGCAAAAATGGAGGAGTTCTTGAAATCTGAGCTTTAAAAACTCCCTAGGAGGGGCTGGCCCAGTGGCGTAGTGATTAAGTTGGCGTGCTCCGCTTTGGCGGCCTGGGGTTCACAGGTTCAGATCCCAGTCACGGACATATGCACCACTTATCAAGCCATGCTGTGGTGGCGTCCCATATAAAGTAGAGGAAGATGGGCATGGATGCTAGCCTAGGGCCAATCTTCCTCAGGAAAAAAAAAAAGAGGAGAATTGACTAAAGGGTAATCTTCCTCACAAAAACACCCACCACAAACAAAAAAACAACAACAAAAAACTCTTGAGGAGATTCTACTGAATGACTACATTTAGGAACCAGTGATTTAATCCAATCTTCTGCTATAACCTTGGATTTCCTTGACCATTTCTTTGAAAGTGGTCACCAAGGCACTATTTAAATTTCCTGTGACAGAGAACACCATGCAATTTGATCAGGTACATTTTATTTTCAGATAGACACACTTGACGAAAAGTCATCCTTTACATAACTAAATAATACTTTTGAAGTATTACCTAATGGTTTTTACTCTTGGATGTATTTTGGGAAAGATGAACACTAAAAGGTATTAGAGAGAGGAAGGCTCTGTGAGTTTCCATCTATCTGAAATTCTGGAAGGAATCAGTGGAGGTAGCTGAATATGATGCCAGCAGCAGAAAAGGCAACTCTGAAGCTCCCCACAGCAGTATGATAGCTTCAGAGACAGCCAGATTTCCCTGTGCCTCTAAGAGGTGTTCATAGCTTAGCTGAGAAAGAGCTGATATAGCCAAAGGGGGTATACCAAACCTAAAAAGCTACCTGGATCATAAAACTGAGCACCAGATAGAGATGTGGACATTTTGTTGGACACACTCATTCAGTGACCAAAGCATAGTGAAGACAAATTAAATCTCAGCAGATGCCTGCTTCGAAGAGAGGAAAGGCCATGGACGAAACGTCTTTCCTGAAACCAGGATTTTACATAAGGCGTGCAAAATCTAGCTGTGAACCCAAGAAAAAGAAGGGATGATGGGAGAATTTTTGACTTTACTAAACTTTAAACCTGAAATAACTGAGAAAATACTGAAGCACCTGAGTTTACCCAGAAGTGGCCAAGATTATAGGTCCTGACATCAAGTAATATGGGGGGTTCAATAGAGAGGTTAAGTTGTTTCAGAAAGATAAGAAGATAGTTGCTTTTTTTCCTTTGCACTTCTGAGTGTATGTCTTAAAAAATGTTTTACCTGATATGTATAGAATTGAAATTGACTTCTCTTAAATTTATCTTTATTGTACCTTCTGGAGTCATTAAAAATATACTTTTTCACATGACAGCTCTACAGAAATTGAAAGCTAACTCTGATGCTTTCGTTAAGTCACTTTTTTCCCAGGATGAACATGATCAGGATAATCCAGCTGATAATTCAATTTCTTGATTCCCAAAACTTTCAGCATCTTGGCTTCTCTTTACTGCCTACATACTGATTTTAGATAATCCTCTTAGAACAGTGGGTGACAAACATTTCCTGAGGAGTTTTAAAAATAATACCAAGGCTTTAGCCCCCACCTGCAAGATTTTTTAATCAGTTGGTCTGGGGTAGGACCCAGACTCGAGGGCTATTTAAAACTTCAAAAATGATAGTAATGTGCAAATGCCCTTAGAGATTAAAACCCAGACTTGAACACAATAAATAAATGAGAATAGTGTAGGCCTACATGATCATTTCCCTTTCCCTAGATATTACTTCCTCATTAACACTCCCCAATATAGCATTTTTCCCTTGGCAGCCACCCAGCTAATTGTATCACCCAGTTATCTAGTCTATCTCTCCTTCACGCTTTTCTGCTAGTGAAGTTATTGGTTCATTTAAACCAGTATTTATTAAGAGTGCTCTTTGTATCCACAGTGTCTAGCACACTGTGTCACGGTTAGTGTCCTACACAAATATGATATAGCTATAAATCATATCATGGATGAATTTATGGTCTGGTAGGAGAGACTGATAAACAGATAACTTCAGTGCAATGAGGCAAGTGCTGTGATAGATAAAACTACTCCAGGGATGCTGGAGAAACAGAAAAAAAGGGGCATTTACCACATCTGGGCAATAAGACAATACAGAGATATTGAAGAAATAGCATGAGTCAAGGCAGGAGAAGAGTTGTATATACCTCTAGAGCTGGGAAAATTCTGGGCTGGAGTCTGAAAAGCATAAGCTAAGAGCCAACCACTCCTGGAAAAACTGATCATCAAAGTACCATGTTTTCAAAACAAGAAAAAAAGAACGTGGTCCCAAGATAATTCAACTAAATATAACAATCTAAAATACCTGGTCTGTTTAGCCAACACTCTCACTTATCGTACTAGATCAGTATTTCACATACTGTGACAATGTGTGTACTATTCATCTGGAGGTCTTGGTAAAATACAGATCCTGATTCCACAGGTCTAGGTTGGAATCTGACACTCTACGTATATGACAACCTCCCTCGTGAAACAAATATCGCTGATCCAGGGACCACATATTGAATAGTAAAGTACTATAGAAACACCATGAGAGAAAAGAAGGCTCCATGTTCTGAATGTGGGTAGCAAAAAGGTAACTAATTCTGAGAGGATAAATCAGCAGAGCACCGAGTTGGAACCCTCATCAACACAATAAGAAAGGAAGTTTTCACTAATTGATTCTAATTTGCTACCAAATCATCGTCAACACAAATTGTTAGAGAGATTCTTTGCGTAAAAGGATGCTCACTGGTTTGGTAATGGAGCCTGTGTAGGCTTCTGTGCTACTCATCCATCAATCTCTTCTCTTGTCCTCCTTTCTAAGGTACAGTTTAGGGATGGACCCACATTTCTCCCATTTTACACATGAGTCCATTTCTCCGAGAGAAGCAATAGATAGGAAGGGTAAATATGGATCTGCTGCGTGATTCTAAAAGACTGCCTGCCAGTCCTGCTCATTCAGCTCCTGTTCTCTCCGGCTAATTTATCCTGCATGGGGATTCATGTGCGTGTCAGGGAATATTGGAACAGATTGAAACACAGCCTTCCATCCAATTTCACTGCAGATCTAAAGTAGCAGTGTAAGAGGGCTTGGGCAAAATGCTCCCAGAAGCCTGCATCAGTTCACATTGGGAAACCTACTCAACTTCAGATATATCGCATGTTTAACAACATGCCACCGTTTGAAACTCAGAAAGACTGCTTCCAGGGTTTCGTAGGCTCCTTCTGGTTCTCTGCTCCCTTTGCCACAAATACTAATGTCATTCCTATTATCCTCCTTGTCAGCCAGACTTTTACTGTGCCGTGTGGTAGAATTCTGCTGAAATGTCTTTATGTGACCTAGGTTCTGAGCATAGTGAGGTTGATTTAATCAGCAGTCTCTACTGGATTGGCTACTGGCTACTGGAATGGCTTAGAAGCATTCAAGTCTGCTCCTCACCCTGGATATGCTGCATCAGAATCTCTTGTCAATTAAAAAAAAACTTTACAGGTGATTCCGATACAGACCCCTGGTTGAGAACCCCTGGATTAGATAAAATAAGAATTTCTTAGGAATATGGGTTGTTGGATACTGAAATTGAGGGCAGAGGATTTTCTTTTCTCAAGAGCTGTAAGATCTAAGCAGATATTGGAAGGCATTTTATATACAGTCTAGGACTGAGAGCTTGAGGTCAGGATTTTGGAATGGCAGTCTACCGATACTTTACCCTGATTTCCAGAACACTTTCAAACCAAAAGTGATGCAATTGCAAAGCACATTAATATAGAGAAGCTATCCAATCTTTTACCTGCAGGAAATAGAAAAGAGCGATAAGCAAACAAAGACCATTTCTGCGTGACCACATTAAAGTTTCTTTACAATGGTCTTCTAGGTTTTTTGTGCTGATTAAATGAATGATGCAGATGAAAACTTCCAGCGTAGGACAAAACATAGTATAGCAATAGCATAAATGCTATTTCCCTTCCAGGCATTTAAAGTCAAAAAATAAAATGTAACTGAAACTCAAACTAGGTCCAGAATTTCAACTGCATCAACCTGACCAACTGAGAGTAAAATACATAGCATGTCATTTTACATTTAAGACCAAAGTGAGCACAGAGACTAAGGGGGCCTTGAATCTAATCAAATGTTTGTTTCATCTCTGTTTCCTTGTGCAGAAACGGCTGATGAAAATTAAGCTGCAAAATTTTGACAGAAAAATAATGACTTCTTTACAAAGATTACTAAATTGGGAATGTAAATGAAAATCTACAGTAAAAGTCCAGTGGATCTCTGAGATCACATTTCAACTTCTCAGCTGCAGTGCATCACGCATAATCCGTGTTCGAGAGAAGAGTAAAAAGCCCTGATGAGGTGGGTAGAAGGGTCAGGTGAAAGAGAGTTTGTTCTGAAGGGACCCCATTAAAGGTCCCCTTCTGTCTCCTTTCTGCCTTTCCCCTCTTCCTCCCTTATCTTTATAAACTTAATTCTCACTGCTAATTTTGGAGTTTTGTTCCTCTCCTCAATGATATTTAGAAGTCCTGGCCTTTCTTGATTATTGAGAAGTTTAGTTACTCTAGAAATGATGTTTAAAAATATGTATTTCTGCTAACTAGTGTCCACTATTTAGAATGCTAGGGCAATATTTCCTAAGTGCTGGGATACACCCTCAAGATGCTCTGTGAAAACCTGGCTTCCTCATCACATATGTCTGGGGGTGGTTTTCCCTTTGGAGCTTCACAAAACAGGGAGGCACAGCAAAAGCTCACCTTTGCTTCACCCATCACTTTCCAAATTCTTTGCAAAATACCTCATGACATATGACGTGCTTTGCAGAGCATGCTTTTGGAAATGCTTGTTTAGGGATCAGATGAAGATGGGTTAGATGATCAATTCTTCTGTAAATTATGAGATCTACATGAATCAGCATATTATCGTCACTTCAACATATTATATTTACAATCTCTAAATAGGGAAGATCATAATGGAAGTCAAAAGATATTGTTCCATTTTCATCCAACTTCCAGTATGGCTACTGAAAAATACAATAAAATTCCCCAGTATTATAAACTTTGTGATGATGTGCTTTACTCTGGGTATTTTTAATTCACTGTATCAAGCATTTACCCTGTAGCATCTTTTTTTTAATAAAATTTAAATTTTATGCCAGTTTTGGATTTATAGAATTATTATGAACATGGTACAGAAAGTTCTTGTACATTCCACAGCCAGTTTTCCCTATTATTAGCATCATATGTTAGTGTGGTACTTTTGTCACAATTGATGAACCAATGTTGATCCATTATTAATTAAAGTCCATATTTACTCAGATTGCCTGAGTTTTTCACTGAAGTCCTTTTTCTGTTCCAGGATCCCATCCAGAATACCACATTACATTTAGTCATCCAAATGCCTGAGAATCTTTTCAGCTATTACAGATTCTTAGACTTTCCCTGTTTTTTATGACCTTGAGAGTTTTGAGGATCACTCACCAAATATTTTGTAGAATGGCCTGCATTTGGGGTTTGGCTGATATTTTTCTTCTGGTTAGACTGAGGTATTGTGTTTTTGAGAAGACCACAGAGATAAAGTACCATTTTCATCATATAGTATCAAGGGTTCATACTATGAATATGACTCATCACTGCTGACGTTAACATGATCACCTGGCTAAGTGTAGTGTTTGTTAGGTTTCTCCACTATAAGGTTACTCAATTTTGTCTCCCTTTTCATATTGTTTTCTTTGTAATAAAGCCATTATGCTCAACCCACACTTAAGGACTAGAGAGTTATGCTCTGCTTCCTTAAGGGTGAGGATCTACATAAATTATTTGGAATTTTTCTGTGTAGAAGATTTGTCTATTCTCTCACCTTTATCATTCAATCATTTATATATAAATATGAATTCATGGATATTTATTTTATACTCTGGGTTAGAATTCTAACATTCCTTTTTTGCTCCTCAAAACATTTGGCCATCGGGAGTTCTTTCAGTTGGCTCCTTTGGCGTACTCTCATCATTGTGTGTGTGTGTGTGTGTGTGTGTGTGTGTGTGTGTGTGTGTGTTTGAGTACTTTCTTACTTTCTGGCACTGCATAATGCTCCAGGCTCATCTTATATATTTCTGGCCCCAATCCTAGAATCATCCATTTCTCCAAGGAGCCTTTGTTCCTTTTATTAAAGAATGATATTAGAAGCCCAGATCTGGGCAGTAGGTGTGCTTGTTGCTACGAGGGTGAAGTTGCATCTGGGTGCTCTCAGCTAACAGAGCTAGGACATATATGTGTGAATACTAACGTGTGTATACATATGTGCACATGCACACACACACACATATATCACTATCTATGTTTGTATTAAGCTGAGGGCAAATTCATTCTGATGTCTCCAACTCTAAACCATTATCACAGTGATAATTTTAGCTTCCTCTTGTTTATCCGTGAGCTCCAACTCTAACAGTGAGAAACCCGGCTCCCACCATCCACCATTTATTTACTTAAATGTTCAATTCCAGTATCTATATATAGTGGTTTAAAATTGTTAACTGGTATCTCTTTTGGAAAAGAACTTTATCAACTACCATACAGTCCTTATATGCAGTTCCTTTTACCTTTAGCCCTCTAAAATCCAATCATTTCCAGAATTACTGAGGTCAGCACCTTATACCCCTTATCTACTTCAGCAACGTAGTTCAATACATTTGTTTTACATCATGATTCTTTTATCACATTCTGTCTTCCATCCTGGGATTCCCTGACCTTCAAATAATTTTTTTTTTAATCTGTATACATTAAGGTTCACTCTTTGTGCTGTACAGGTCTATGGAGTTTGAAAAGAGGCATAATGTCATGTAACCACAATTATAGTTTCATATATAATAGTTTCACTACCCTAGAAATTCCAATGTGCTTCAACTATTCAACCCTCTCATTCTCTCCATTTCTATAGTTTTGCCTTTTCCAGAATGTCATGTACTTGAAATCATACAGTGTGTAGCCTTTTCAGACTGATTTCTCTAACTTGGAAAATGCATTAAGATTCATCCACATCTTTTCTTGCTGAGAGCAGATTTGTTTGTGTGTGTGTGTGTGTTTTAAATTGCCGAATGATATTCCGTTATATGGAGGTGCTACATCATGTGTATCCATTCACTCTTAAAGACATCTTGGTTGCTTGCTGTTTTGGGTCATTGTGAATAAAGCCACAATAAACATTCACAAGCAGGTTTTTATGTGGACGTAAATTTTCAAGTCATTTGGGTAAACCTAGGCACATGATCATGGATCATATGGTAAGACTATGTTTAATTTGTAAAAAACTGTCTTCTTAAGTGGCTATACCATCTGCATTTTCACGAGAAATGAATAAAAGTTTTTTGTTGTTCCACATCCTTGCCAGCATTTGGTGGTGCTAGTGTTTTGAATTTTAGATATTCTAATAGATGTTTAGTAGTATCTCATTGTTGTTTTAACTTGCAATTCCTTAATGACAAATGATGTTGAGCATTTTTTCATATGGTTATTTGGCATATGTAAATCTTTGGTGAAGTGTCTGTTTAGATCTCAAGCTCATTTTTCAGTTGGCTTGTGCATTTTATTATTGTTCAGTTTTAAGCATTTTTTGTATATTTTGAATATAAATCCTTTATCAGATATATATTTTGCAAATATTTTCTACCAGTTTGTGGCTTGCCTTTTCACTCTCTTAACTGTGTCTTTCACAGAACAGAAGTTTTTAATTTTAATAAAGTCGAATTTATCAAATTTTTCTTTCATGGTTTGTGCTGTTGATATTATATTTACAGTCTCATCACCAAACTCAAGGTCATGGTGATTTTCTCTTGTGTTTTACATTTAGACCTATGGTACATTTTTCGTTATTTTTTGTGTAAGATATAAGTTCTGTGTCTAGGTTGTTTTCTTTTCTTTTGCATATATATTGTTCTAGCACCATTTGTTGAAAAGACTACCTTTTCTCTATTGAATTGACTTTGCTCCTTTGTCAAAGATCTGTTGACTATATTTGCGTGGGTCCATTTCTGGACTCTTTATACTGTTTCATTTATATATATGTTTATTCTTTTGCCAACACCACACTGTCTTGATTCTATATCTTCTATAATAAATATTGAAATCAGGTAGTATGAGTTCTCCAACTTTGTTCTTCTTCAGTATTGTTTTGGCGAGTTTAAATCTTTTGCCTATCCACATGAACTTTAGAATCAGTTTGTCAATATGTACAAAATAGCTTGCTGGGATTTTGACTAGGATTGTGTCAAATCTGTAGATCAAGTTAGGAAAAATTGACATCTTAAAATGTTGAGGCTTATAATCCATGAACAGAATGTCTTTCCATTTACTTAGATTTTCTTTAACTCCTTCCAATAAAGTTTTGTAGTTTTCTGCATAAAGATTTTGTTAGATTTGTACTTATATTATATCTATTTCATATACCTAAATATTTCATGGTTTTTGTGTTATTATAAATGGTATTGCTTTTTAAATTTAAAATTCCAATTTTACATTACTAGTATTTTTGGAAAGCAATTTAATTTTGTATATTAGCCTTATATTCTGTCACCTTGCTATACTTACTTATTAGTTCCTGGAATTTCTTTTGTCAGTTCTTTGGGAGTTTTTACATCTGAGAAGAGAGACAGTTTTATTTCTTTCTTTTCAGTACAGGTACGTGTTTATTTTATTTTCTTGCCTTATTGCACTACCTAGGACTTCCAGTATGATATTGAATAGAAGAGATGAGAGAAGACATCCTTTCCTTGTTCCTAATTGTAGGGAGATAGTATCCAGAGTCTTACTATTAAGTGTGATGTAAGATGTAGATTTTAGATAGATGTTCTTATTCAAGTAGAAGTCCCTTTCTCTTCCTAACTTGCTGAGAGTTTTTATTATGAATGAATGTTTTCTGGATTTTCTCAGATGCTTTTTCTGCATCAGTTGATATGATCCTGTGATTTTTGTTCTTTAATCTGTTGATGTGGAGGATTGCATTGATTAATTTTCAAATATTGAGCCATCATTGTGTACTTGGAATAAATTCCACTTGGTTATGGTATATAATTATTTTTATACATTGTTGGATTCAATTTGCTGATATTTTGTTGAGAATTTTTTTTAATGTTCACCAGAGATATTGATCTGTTATTTCCTTTCTTATACTGTCTTTGGTTTTGGTCTTTGAGTAAGGTTAACCTCACGGAATGAGTTAGAAAATGTATCCTCTGCTTCTATTTTCTATAATAGATTATGGATCATTGGTATTATTTCTTCCTTAAATGTTTGTAGAATTCACCAAACATTCCTTAAATATTTGACTTTGTGTTTTCTTTTTTGGAAGATTGCTCATTGTTGATTCAATTTCTTTAATAAACAAAGGGCTATTCAGGCTATCTATTTTTTATTGTATGAGTTTTGGTAGTTTGAGCCTTTCAAGGAATTGGTCCATATTATCTAAATTATAAAATTTGCTGGTATAGAATTATTAGTAATATTTCTTTCTTATCATTTTAATATCCATAGGATTAGTAGTGATGGCTCTTTTTTCCTTTCTGAAACTAGTAATTAGTGTCTTTTTAAAAAAATTCTTGGTTAGTCCAGCAAGAAGTTTATTAATTTTGCTGACATCAATAAAAAAACTAGCTTTTGGTTTAGTTGATTTTCTCAACTGTTTTACTGTTTTGTTTTGTTTGTTTTTTTTTGTGAGGAAGATAGCCCTGAGCCAACATCCATGCCAATCCTCCTCTTTTTGCTGAGGAAGACTGGCCCTGGGGAACATCTGTGCCCATCTTCCTCCACTTTATATGGGACGCCACCACAGCATGGCTTGACAAGCGGCCCGCCGGTGCACATCTAGGATCCGAACCTGGGCCGCCAGCAGTGGAGAGCGCACACCCAACCTCCATGCCACGGGGCCAGCCCCCTGTTTTACTGTTTTTAATATCATTGCTGTGAGCTCTAATTTTTATTATTTCTTTTCTTTTGCTTGCTTTAAGCCTACATTTCTCTACTTTCCTAAAGTGGAAGCTTAAGTTATTGATTTTATATATTCTTTTTTAATTATGCACTTAATGCTATATATTTCCCTCTAAGTACTGCTTTCTCTGCATTTCTCAAATCTTGATGAGCTGCATTTTCATTTTCACCAAGTTCAAAACATTTTTAAAATTCTTTTGAGACTTATTTAACTCATGCATTATTTAAAAGTGTACATTTTATTTCCAAATATTTGAGTACTTTCCAGCTATCTTTCTGTTATTTATTTCTAGTTTATTTCCATTTTGGTCTGAAAACATACTTTCTATGATTTCTATTCTTTTGAATTTGTTGAGGTGTGTTTAATGGTTCAGAATATGGTCCATGTAGATGAATGTTCCATGTGAACTTGGGCTTCCCTCATTATTTCTTCTCAGGGAGAGGCTTTGTTTCGTAGCTATTTCAGCTGTAATCATTATTATATTACCGGAGTTCTGCTAGTATGGTGGTAAGATGCAGGGGAGACGAAGTGTTTTATAGTTTTCTTATTAAATCTCAGTCTTTTAGTGAGCCTATATCTCTGGCCTGTGATCTTCATATGTGTTTCTTCTTCTATAGCTTCCTTATTTTCCTTTCAGTTAAGACAGGAGGTAGAGATAGCTGGAATGAGAGGAATCCTCTTTTTCCGCACCTCTGGGACAAGGTTCTGATAAAATCTTCTCCCCCCCAGAGAGTTGGCCTTTGTTATAGAGAGGGCTGTGGACATGTTTCACAAGGATCACTCTTCCCCTCTCCCTGTCAAGACTGTAGGCTTTGTTAGATCTTGACCAGTCTCAGGAACCTGGTGAGGTTCTTGGAGATAAACCCTATGAAAAAATGGGGACTTTGTCTAAGTTTGAGGCCCTCGGGAGTTTTTGATTCTCAGACTAGTCCACACTCAGACTCCAGCAATTCATCAAAATTGCCTTGTAAGTGTACCCACCAGTTTATGCTTCCAATAGCTTCTGATCCATGTAAGCAGATCTCCTCTGTGACTTTCTGATTTGCCTGTATCTCCAGATTTTAGGGTGGCAGTTAACCTTGCAAATTCTTTTCTGATGGGTTTAAGAAAGTGGTCGATTTTGAGTTTGTTCAACTTTTTTCTTCGTATAAGGATCGGAATGATGACTTCCAGACTCTACATATTGGAACTGAAATGGGAAGCAACACCTTTCATTTTGAAAACTCATGTCCATCAGTTCTGAGAGTTTTCATATACTTGACAAGTTCTTACCTTCTATTTTTAGTTTTCTTGGAGTTTCTGTTCAATGTTAAGCCTCTTAAATTGATCTAATTTTCCCGTATTGTTTTCTTCTGTGTTCTCTTTCTCCCTGTGGTGGGTTGAATGGGGGCCCCTCAAAAATTATATCCCTGTCATAATTCCCAGAACCTGTGAATATGAGCTTATTTGTATAAACATTCTTTATAGATGTAGTCAAGTTAAAGTTTGCAAATGAGATCATCCTGTATTATTCAGGTAGGCTCTAAATTCAATGACAAGTGTTCTTACAAGAGACACATAAAGGAGAGACACACAGGGAAAAGAGAAGAAGACTGTGTGAAAACAGAGGCAGAGGCTGGGGTGATGTAGTCACATGTCATGGAATGCCTGGAGCTATCAGAAGCTGGATGAGGCAAGGAAGGATTTGTCCTTAGAGTCTTTAGTGAGCATGTGACTCTGCTGACAATGTGATTTCAGACTTCTGGCCTCCAGAACTGTAAGAGAACAAATTTCTGTTATTTTAAGCCGCTAAGTTTGTGGTAATTTGTCATGGTAGTCCTAGGAAACAAATATACTTCTCATTGTTTCATTCTTAGTAATATTTACCAAGTTTATCTTCCTAATCTTCTGTTGACTTTTAAATTTCTGCTATCCTATTTTTAACATCCGTGGTATTGTTCTTTACCATATGTCCTTTTTGTATATCATTTAGTTCTTTTTACTTGTACTAATTATCTTATTTTTGAGGTTATCATCTGTTCTTTTCATCACCATTATTTTCTCCAATTTATTTCTTTTTTTATTGGTTGGTTTCTATCTCTCTTATCAAAAGTTCTAGCCAAACATCTGGTGTGACTTGGCTGTATATTCATAGTTTATATTAAGTTGCTAAAAAGCTGATTGAAAGCTTCATTTTTGTTGATGGTAGGTCTGAAAGTTGGGGTAATCAAGTGACCGTTGCATTGGAGAATTCTGAATGTCAGTGTGTGGAATGTTTTCTTTTGGACTAATCAGTTTCTCCAGAGGAGAATTGTGCAATCTTCTGACTAGACATGTATATCTCAGAGCCAGTATTCTGTGAGTTGAACCAAAGCGGGGGGGTGGAGGTCACAGTGGTCAGTATATGGAGTGTTAGTCATTCCCTGAATGTCGGTGAACCATGCCATCCTGTCCTCCGATGCCTGACTTCCATATGTCCCCAAGGACTTTCTAGTTATTATTCCAGGGAATAAACCTTTCCTCACTGGTATGTAGAGAGAAGGTATGATTGCCCGACTGAAGTGAAGCAGGCTATCTCTAGTATTTTGATAGCTCCTTTTACAATCTTAAAGGGATTCCTTTTGTTTTTAGCACACTCCTCACACATGTCTTAAGAGTTTCAAAATGCTACCATGTCTAAGACCTCCCCAGTACACTGAACATGATTAGGCTTCATATTTGTTGATATCATTCCTTGCTGGCACTTATATTTCAACTTTCTCCTTTCTGTTAAATCATTTTGCACTCTTCTATCTGCTTCCCATCTACCCAAAACTGTTTAAATTGCTCAATTGCCATTGCCCACTCTCCCATTCTATTAGTCATTTAGAATTTATAGCATTTATTAAAATTTATTTGTTCCTTTCTAGTATCCCATTAACAAATAGTAGAGACAAATGTGTACATTTACCCTGCCATACAATGCACAGAGGTGCAATGTAATTGCAGTAGACAGGATAATGCCTACCCCTCCAAAGATGTCCATGTCCTAATTCCCAGAACCTGCAAATATGCTACTCTACGTGGAAAAAATGAATTTTTGAACGTGATTAAGTTACTGGTCTTAAGATGGGAAGAAAAGCCTGGATTATCTTGGTGAAATGAATGAAATTATAAGGGCCCTTAGAAGAAGGAGGCAGGAGTGTCATTGTCAGAAAGAGAAGTAATAATGGGAGCAGAAGGGTGTGTGCGCGTGTGTGTGTGTGTGTGTGTGTGTGTGGGAGAGAGAGAGAGAGAGAGAGAGAAAGAGAGAGAGAGAGAGGTGCTACTGCTGGCTTTGTAATCGGAGGAAAGAACCATAGCCAAGGAATGCAGGTAGCCTCTAGAATCTGGAAAAGGCAAGAAACGGGTTTCTCCCTTAGAACCTCCAGAAGAAATGTAGCTCTGCCAACATTTTGATTTTAACCCTAAAAAACTCATTTCCAATTTCCATAACTGTAAAATAATAAATTTGTGTTGTTTTAAACTACCAAGTCTATAGTAATTTATGTACAGCAGAAATAAGAACCTAACATAGTTGTATTAAGTTTTTAAAAGTCTGTCATAAAGAGTATGTGCAGCAACGAAATTCTGTATTTGATTAAAAATCTATACACACTCAAATATACATATTTATCTACAAATACACATATATATACATATACATACATACACTGGGAAAGAAGATTATATCATAGAAGAATTATATTCATCAAAATATTAATAATGGACTAAACTCTGAGTTTATGCAGCCTTGCACAGGATTTTAGCTTTATCTTTTAAGTTCTCTGTAATTTTAAAATAGCCAAAAATGAATAAGTATTAGATTTTCAATTGAAATATAATAAAAAAAATGTCAAGGTTTTACTTTAAAGTATTATGGTGTTCCTTGGAAGTAGGGTCATTATGTCAACAATGAATGCGTCTTAATTGTACAGTCTGGAGAACAACTACACAGGCATTTAAGCAAATAATTTGAACATAAAAAACTCAAGAACTTATATAAAGACAATACCTTTAGGGGAGTCAAGTCATACACATTTGGTGTAAAGCCACTAATACCCACATGTAGTGAATGCATAATAAAATCCTTAAGACTTGGTTACCTAATGCCAGGGAAAACTAGCAAATATATGCTTCAATGCCTCCATTGATTGAATTCAATGCTTCAGTATGACTCATGACGTCAATAATGGATCTTGGTCCTGATTAGTACAGACTACGCATTAGAATACTTCTCAACATGTTGCTCTGGAGAACCCTTAACAGCTATTTGGAATTTGCAAATAAGATAACACCTATTTGTTATGCCAGTTCTAGAATTGACCCTTGGGGTCAGATCTGGCCAATATTCTCTCCAGTGCCCTGACTCCGTGGTCAGGTCCTATAGAAATTCCCTCTGTGCATCTCGCTACCCCCAAAAGAACTTTGAACTGGGAATCGTTTCCAGTTCTTATCATTTCCCTGGTTCTTACTACTTCAATATGTATCTGTCCAGAACTTCTCAATTGGTGTGAAAATGTTCATGTGTGCTGAGGTGGTACTTTAGGTATGCCCTGCTCCCCGCTCTGAATTTTCCATTTTAGGTGAGGATTGACGTTCACTGAGATTATATAACTTGCTTGAGGTCATCTAGCTAATGAAAGGTGGGCTTAAGATTTAAATCCAGGCAGTTAAGCTTTAAAACATGTAGAAAAAAATGAAAGGAAAAAGATAACGAGGATGGATGTGAATTGTGAGAAAGCTCCTGGAGATTAAGCCCCAAATGATAGAGATTTGAGGTAAAACGGGGCTGCATTTAGTTGTTCTGTTTGGTTATTTTACTGAGACCACTTTTGTGCACATCACTGAAGCCACACATCATAGACCACCATCTACTCCACCAGTATTTGGAAATGAACGAGTTGGAAAATTCTATCATTCTTTATGGTCTGTACTCCCAGCTTGGTAGCTGGGCATTCAACTCTGCCCTAGCATGTGTGACTTTAGGACAATATTACAACAATTTGAGAAGAGTGTCTAGCTTTCAGGGGCCAAAAAAGTCATTGCCTCTCCCTTCTTAGGAAAATTTGATTTCAACTGAAAATTTAAGAGTCACCAGAATTCTAAAATTTTAGAATCTGTTCTTCCTTGCCTGGCCATTCCTGGAAAAATTTAACTCCACAGCACAGAGATTTTCTTCATGAAAAAGAATGACTTGAGAATAAAACACAGGTTTCTTGGCTTTGTTTCCATGTGTTAGATTATTTTAGCCAGAATTGGGCAACGGCAGTGTCACTGCCGGATTTCCTCCTGATGAACATCCTCTGGTAGTGACAAAAAACCCGAAATCTCTGATATACTTTGTGCTATTTACCTCGGCATTTCCATTTCTAAAGGGTTTATTATAGAGATTCAAAATTATACAATTTGTTAAGATTTCAGGCAAACTAGGAGGAACAAAACGAAATTAACCTTTCCCTAAAACAAATTTGTATGAATAACAAACTGATAATGCAGTATAAATTTGATGACAAAAGATGTCTCCAGTATCCCAACACAAGAGGTCTAAACCAAAGGAAAGAGGATTACAAAATCCACAAGCTAGGTAGGATGATGTTTTAGACCAAAACTACAGCCAGGTTTAAGGCCTCAGGATATTCTCACCTTCACCCAAACTCTTGGTGTACAACATGCTTACAGTGGCTTATACTCAAATCCATAAAATTTTTTTTGGCACCTCTTTCTTGCATACCCCACATCTAATTCATTGGTACATCCTGTCGGCTCTAACTAAAATACATCCAGACTTTCAGCACTTCTTACCAGCTTCATTCACCAGCTGCATCAGATCCTGTGGCTACTCTACACAAAACTCTCCAATGGCTTTGCAACTTACTCATCATAAAAGCTGAAGCCCTATCATGGCCTGAAGGATCCTATGTGATTTTTCCTTTGGCTACCTTTCTGACCTCATCTCTTCCTTTCTCCCTACCTCACCACTTTCCAGTCATTTTGATTAAAATCTTCATTTTTCCTAAATACTCCAGGTGTGGTTCTGCCTCAGGGCCTTTGCACTTGTTTTTCCCTCTGCTCATTCATTTTATTTAAGTCTCTGCTCAAATTTTGTGCTATGAGAAAGACCTCCTGGAGCACACCACTGAAACTACCACAAACACAGCCTCCGCTCCTCATTCTCTATTGTTATTAGTGGTTTTACATTGCTCCATGGTACTCATTGCTACTCAACATAATAGTCATTTCTTTGTTTAATTTTGTACACTACTCACTAGAATATACACATCCCAAGGATGGGGTTTTGTTTTGTCCACTGCTCTAGTCCCAGCTTATGTGAGTACTCATAAAACATTTGTTGAAGAAAGAAGGAATGGGAAGAATGAAGGATGGAAAGAAGGAAACAGGCTTGTGGAATTTCTATCCATTTAGAAACCATTGTGGTATCTATCCAATAGGCACCCTGAGTACCTATTACCCCAGTGATTCTATCAACTACTTTTCTCCAGTTTTGAAGATAATATTTATGTGGTATATATGGGGATATTTGGTTTCAAATCTTGCTTGCTAGCTCCTGGTTATGCCATCACGAGCAAATTACTTTCTTTCACAAAGGCATCTTTACCATTTTGTACAATTAGAATAATAATATTTTATAAGATACCCTTAGAATTATAGGGATTAGCATATGATGGTGCCTAGCAGAGTGCCTACACACATAGCAGGCGTTCCAAAGACTATTAATGCCCTCTTATTTAAATGTGACATTTCTCTCCAAGTTTTAAATGGTAAGGGAAACAGTCACCTTTTTCTCAAACCTCTGGGTTTGTTTGGAAAGACTAAAAGCATGGCATTTACAAAGGCAGGAACTAGAGGAAAGGAAAGAACTGAAAATAAGAAGGTAATGGAAACATAGTCTCTGTCTTCCCTTCCCAGTTTTACATAAGACCAGTCCTCATCAAATGTATTAAATGGATAAAATTTCTTGGGTGCCTTTCTGATTTCTGTCACCACTTGCATCACCTGCCTCTGGCCATCTTAGACCTTTGCCCTGTGAGTTAGCTGACAATCTCTTAGGTGTTATTCTTCCATGGGATACTTACCTTTCAACAGAAGACTTTTGAATGTGGAGATTAATATGTCTCCAAACTCCAAAAGAAAGGGACTGAAATGGATCAGCATTGCCCTGCCTTGAGCACTTTGGTTCCCCATCAGGCACTGCATGGGAGCAGAGCTGTCTGTTCGGTGCCCTTCAATTTCTACCATGGAGATGCTTACTTGGGGAAAAAGAAATTCTCTCCTCTATAAGACAAATACTGCATTTTTTGTGGCCTTGAAGGACCATTATTTCCTGGTATAATAAGCAGGTCACCCTGGAATGATGAGGAGGCAGGCTGATTTGTAGCGTTGGTGTCACATAGCCAGGAAGGGGATGTCATAGCTGTCAGGCATATTTTTCTATCTTCTCTCACCAATAGGGGTGGCTCCATTTGCCTTCCCCAGCTGTATTTGCTCTGGGGCATTTGAAGCCTCTCCATCTACACACGTGTGTCCTGAATTGTAAATCCTACTCATGCTAAACTAAGTTCTTTAGGGATTCTCTTCTTGTTCTTTGTTTAATGTTTGATAGTTTCTTACAGAACGAGGCTTGGAACATTCCTGGTGATGTGTAATAAATAATTAAAGTTGCTAAAGCCCCCTTTCCCTTCCTTGTTGTGTGTGTATGTGTATGTGAATTTTTTTTCCCAAAAAGCTTAGGATCTAACATTGCCACTGAATGCCTTCAATCTTAATAGTGCTTTTTTCCTCCCATTGAATGGGATGGGTTTTTTACTTTTACGATTATTATTTTGGAAAGTAGCTAATCTTCCTTTAGAAGAAAAGAAAGAAAGAAAGCCAAATCAAATCAAACACAAACCTCTAGGCTCTATTATGGCATTAGGCTTTATATCCCAGAGCAGGTCAGAGCATACCTTTGATATATGAAAATTTGTCGTTCCCGGGTACATTTCATTTACTGAAATGCTGTTTGAGAGCAACTTTATTAAAGATGCAAGACACTGGTACAATACCGCTTTATTTTGTGTCACTGCTTTAATATAAAATCCTTTTTCCAAATACTGTGGAGAATTAAATAATACAAGACAGGAGAGAGTGTTCTGTACAAATTATACCACACTATGGCATAAGGAATAATTTGAAGAATCAATTAGAAAGCCAATAGCTAAGGCTCAGAGAAATTGAAAGAAATAGGAGAGATTTTTCAGATTTTCTTTTTTATCCAAAGGAGAGTTTTTGTTATGGAGAATGGTTGAAGTAGTGAGGGGAAATAAAATTCCTGGTGGAACATGGGGGTCCATGATGTTTTACTATCCAAAAACGCAGCCTTCTCACTGCTTCTCTTCTACTACATCTCTTTCTAAAGTATCTTCAGGGCTTGTATTTTCTGAAGAACCTATGAGTAATACTAACAGATGTTAATTACCTATTATAATTTAATTTTCTTGAAAATTCTCAAGTGGAGAATGACAGAGGTAAAATGACCTATATACATGGTCGTACAGCTGCCAAATAATAAATCCTTGAGTCAAACCCAGGTCTAATTGACTCCGAGGTCTGGTGCTTGCTACCACCCCAGTGAATTTAGCAAGAACTGAAATTAACAAACCACATCTCTCACTGAGAATATTCCTATAGTTTTCTAACAATGCTACACAGTCAAGCACTCTCAATCTTCGTTCTAACAAGGTTCAAGAACCTTAATCAATAAAGCAAAAGTAGCTAAAATGGCATGATCCTCTAGGAAAGGGGCCTATAAACAATTTTCATTGTCCTAAAGAGCTTTCTATTTCCATACTCTTGTATCAACAACTGTGGTGAGGTGGGCAATACACCATTCATAAGGTGTACAGAGGTGACATAACTTTCCATCTCACAACCTGGGATAAATGTGAACAGATGACGTGACAAGTATTATATTCATTCTCTTTTTCCTTGCTAGCGAGAACCCTGATTTTGTTCTGGGAGAGAATATGCTCACTTTCAAGTGATGAATTGGTCTGAGCCAATCATGAAAATTCTGGTTCAAAGTTTCTCCGATCTCCTACCCTGGGGAGTGAACATAAGTCACAGTCTTGGCCCATGAGACTGAAGTGAATTCTGTCTCCCTCTTTTCCTCCTACTCTAAATGTGGCAGTGATGACTACAGCTGCAGCATCAATTTTGCAACTATGTTGCGTCAAGCATAAGAATGAAGGAGAACATGATAGGGACTGAAGAGAAGAAAGGATCTAGACTTTAAAAACATCATCAAGCAGCTGTCAACCTCTAAATATTTGATATGTGAAAAAAAAAAAACCTCCCTTTTGTTTAAGCCACTGTTAGTTCATTGGTGGTTGTTATTTACAACTGAACTCAATCCTAATGGATAAACATAGGCAGTCTTAGTAGATACATAGATTTACATGGAAAGGGAGGTTAGAGATGAGTTATAGAGAGAGAAATACAAGGCTAAAGAGCAACATAAGAATTCCATCTGTGATCATAGTTTTGGACTAGGTTACACTTCTCCATGACATCCAAGATGTCTGGATGTCACTACTAAGGTCATGTGACTTTGGTCACATAGATGTGACTACCAAGGTCACACATAGTTTCTAAAGGCCAGCTGACTAAGCAGTCATAAGTTTCACTCATCTAGCACATGTAATTCCTGCCATATTTCCTTGACCATTTGTGATTGGGCATAGGTATTGGTATGCACTTTTGCTGTACGTAGCTTTGTATTGCAGGCCAAGAACTAGGCTACAAGTAAGTAAATTTGGATTCCGCCTCTGGAAATTCCACTTACCTAGATGAATACATCAGTCAGTACAGGCTAGATTACACTGCAATAAAAATAATACAACAAGAAAATAAAATAAACAGTCTCTGAGTTTAAGGGGCTTAAGAGAGTAAAAGGCTTATCATTTGCTCACACCGCCTGTCCATCATGGGTCAGCTAGGAGGTTTTGCTCTATGTTGTCCTCACTCCGGGACCTAGGCAGAGGGAAGCTCCATCTCCCTGCTTCCATATTTTCCCTGATAGGAAAATGGATAAGGCAACTTACACATGACTCTTCAAGCTTCTAAAAGAAAGTGGCATGTATTATTTTACTCAGTTTTCATTGGATAAAACAAGTCACGTGACCATACCCATCATCTTGAAAGCAGGGAAATACAATCCTAACATAAAACCTTGAGGAGGAAGAACAGAAAACATTTGGCAAAAGGTACTAAATACTTCCTCACACAGTGACTCTAGATATGTTATTTCCCTTCTCCAGAGACTCATTTCGTTATCTTTAGCAAAAATTTATTTCAAATCCTTCCTTGACTGCTCTAAACATAATCCCAAAAATGGATTTGTTTGACTTTTCACCCCTCGCTCACTAAGCTTTGGAGCTAAACTAAGCAGCTGTTTGCCATCAAGGAGACAAAGCCTGAGCTACCTTCTTCACTCTCAGCTCTCAGTAATTTAGAAGAGCTTAGGCTGCTGCAAGAAAATCATGAGGTCTGGACATCTGTGCCTTCTCTGCCACAACAAAGTGGTGAAATAAAATATTTCTATCTAAACTCAGTGTCTCTGGCTCGCTATTATATGAAGGTAACAAAACAATAATTTCTTATTATTGTGACTCCCAGCACACCCTCTGCAGGACACTAGTTGGCAAACTGTGCTCTTGAACCATATTGGGTAAATAGCACCAGGTGTGATGGATGGGAGCAAGGAAGAGTGACTGTGCTCTAAATGCAGTGTGAGGTCCTGATTTGCCCTGGAGGCACAGACTTCATGGACACTTTTCCTCCAATGCTCAGTGGGAATTCTGTTTCCTAATGACAACCTGTAGCTGCTATCATCTTTGCCTAAACTCCTACAATTGTGTAAGGAGAGAAAGCTCATGTCTCATGTTGAAGTAGCATGCCACCATTAATTGCAGAATCTAGAAATAACTTCTAAGCTTTTCAATACTTTTGTGTGATTCTTCAGAAGCTTCTATGGACTTCTCATGCAAAATCTCACTGCTCTTTCACACATCGGTGACTTGCCTAAGACATGTGTACAAGTTACTTTGTTGCTAAAGTTTCACTTTGAGGAGATATGTCCCAGACTTCAGACCAACTTTTCAATTGCCAAGACTGAGGCAAGAGTTCTAAAGAAGCAACTTCAACTGGACCAAACTTTATTACCAGCATCACCTGATATTTTCTATTTTTTCCCCCTGGGAAAATAAAATCATCATCCACAAGTTTCAAGGCCATGAGATAACAACTTGGCCTTGACATTTTTGGATCAGAATTATTCAGTTGTTTTGTTTTATTTTTTATTTGAGAAGTTAAGCAAAGTCCGGAATGATTCCACTTCTACACCTTTACTTTAAGAGCTCATCCTTGCCTTGTCTCCTCAGTTAACATAAGGGATGCTTCCAAATGTAAATGGCGAAGCTGCCAAAATAGTGATGAATATTTCCTTCAAAGCTGAGAAAACACTCTCTCTATATCATCAGCCAACAAATCACTGAACACTTTGAATACAATGTGTATTATGTAGAGTTTTGTTTCAATTTACAGTGAATTGAGTTTTTCAGATGGAAAATTAAAGCACGAATTGATTGATTATGAGAGCACCATGCTGGAAACGGGAAGGAAAAAAGAATCTCACCCAATCTTTGGTCTTTGCTATATGCTCCTTGAAGAATGACAGTTCTTTCTTTAAGTGTTACTGAGCATACCTGTGTTATAGATTAAGAGTGGAAGGGATGAACTCCTGATGGGTGAGACCCCCGGAGGTCATGCGGGTAAAGAATCTTATGTCAGCCAACAACTCCTCTTACTCTATTCTTTGTGTTGCTTCCAACTGAACAGTACTCCTTTGCTTTTTTTTCGTTGTTCATCACTTAGCATTCTTATTCCTAGGGTTCCAATTTAAGCTTTCCTATTTCCCATGTGATACACTCTTCCTGGATGATATTTTCCCTTTCATTTTGAGATTCCTGAAGGGCATACAAATAAAGAGTTCAAGTTTAACATGTTCAAAACTGAACGCACCTCATTTCGCATATTCCTACTCTATTTCCTGTTTTAGAGTATGTTACCATCATCTCTTCAAAAGTGCAATTCAAAACCCAAGGAAATATCTTTGATTAAATATGAAGACTGAGAGGAAAAGTAGATTCAGCCTACAAATCTCTAAATGTTTTAACCTTAAAATCCTTTTTTTCCCTCTCCCACTTCCTCAATAGCAATCGCCTGCCTTAGTTCAAACTCCATCCTTTATTTCCTAAATTATTGAGATAATCTCTCAACTGTTCTTGCCTCCAGTCATCAGCATCTAAAAACCATAGTCCACACCACAGCATGTGAACGCCCAAAAACACAAATCTGTTCATATCACTTCCCTACATAAAAATGTTCTTTGTCTTTCTAATGCTTTCAGGATCAAATTTAAATTTATTAGCTTATTATATAAGAGGAATCTATACTAAATAAAAACATGGCCCATTCTTTCGTGGAGAGTAGAGTCCAGTGGGAGGAAAAATAGACAAGTAAATCAACTGTTACTTCCCAGTGTGTTGAGTATGCTGATAAAGACACACATTTATGCTATGAGAGCATAGCAAAGGAACTGCTGAATCAGACTGAAGGTCAGGAGGGGATACTGGAGGAGAGAATGCTTGAGTTGAGTTTTATAAAATGAGTAGGGACTAGCTAGATGGAGAATAGGTGAAAGGCATACAGTACTTGCTATATGATAGGTGTTTGCCAAAAAAAAAAAAAAGTGTGTAAGCTAAAATTTGTATGCATGTATGTATGAATAATTTCACACTATATCATGGACATTTATCAGGATTGATTGGATCATTTCCCAAACATTTATGAGACTGTGACTGCTCTAGGACTCTTATATAAAAGGTGAGAGTTGGATTCCGTGATCATTCTATCATTGAAACATTGGAATCTCAGAAGAGTAAATAGTAACACAAGGATCAGACATTTATTTGAAGGCAGAGATGGGGAAACTACATATGGATGATTGAGACAATCTGTAAGGATTGTAATAATGTAACTGGGGGTTTCCTCTTAAACAATGGAAGTCTGGAACCATAGTTGTTCCAAACCATATATCAACTCCCTATTATTTTGTAGGAAGTAATTTCAGAGTTCTCCACACTGTGTTTCATAATCTTTCAAACATAGGGCAGTGTGACAACCTCCTCTTCTGTTCTCTTATAATATTTCATTATTTTTCTGGTAGATGTGTATTATCCATGGCATTCTGAATATATGATTTCTCCACTAGTATCTTCAGTTTTTATGGGCAGATTGTGAAGAACATCAGAAGTCAAAATTTATAAGATTGCCCAGAATTAAAAGTGGATTTTGGTATAAAATATAAAATATGCTGTCCTTATATTTTTTCATTTATCTCTCCACATCTGCCACCTGTGGCCTTTATATCAAGTAGGTGGTGTTGGTATTACTTTTGGAAAGGGGCTGAAATCAGAGGAAACTGAGAAATGCTGGAAAAGGAGGAGATTTCTTGTGAGCTCCATAAATCTTGGATAAAAGTGAACTCCTGTGAGACTATTTTATGTCCCTTATCTAGTTCATTGGCTGCACAGGTGAAAAAATTTCCCAGGTGGCTGATTAGACTGTATAAATCACTGTAGGAAACTAATGGGCCAGACTACTCAAAAGGGAAGTCAGTAATGTAAGATTCAGTTTGATCTGCTATAAGAAGGATGCTTTGCTTCCTTATTAACATATCCGCCTCCTTTTAGGACACTACTAGAACTAACTGGCAGGCAATAGTGCACTCAGCTCTAATCTTCCCTGATGTAAGTGAAGCCCCCATATTTCCCCAAATCCATTATTGTTTATCAAATGCATCTTCCTTCTCTGGAATGATCACACCACTTGTAAAGTATAGTCCACACTGAAGAAAAACCTAAAAAGCACACATAAGCTGCCTATTTCTGCTCCTATCTCCTGCCTGGTGACTGGTGACAACGTCTTGGTTTGTCAATTTATAAACCACTCTCTCTAGAAGACAATAAGCTTTGACTAGCTAATATTTGTAAAGGGCGTCTAGGATCCAAAAAGAAAAAAAAGATAAAGTTTATTATTCAAGACTTTGATGAAGAACAGCAGACAAAAGGAGAAAATTCATTCTATGTCTGTTCACTATTTAAAAACATGACAGCTATAAAAAAAATGTTGAGCAATATTTCCTAGTCATATACCTCTTTCTTTCCAAAGGAAACCAAAGGGCTTGACAAGTTTATCAAAATGAAATACTGGGTATATGCGAGAAATGGAAAAAAAATAAGAAACTAGTGATGTTGACTGGCTTTATCATTTTTGTTGTCCTTTTATAACCCAGGAATATGACATTTCTCATTAAAATGCCGTATTTCATTTTGCTGGAACATAATATGAACTAAGTTCTTCCAGCAATCTTTTTTTATAAACAGGCATGAGAATTTAAGACTCAATGTCAACTTGCTTTGATTTTTCAATCATTGAAAATACGTCTTTGTTATTTATTTTACCATATTTAGAAATGTAGCTCTATGCTTCCCTTAAAGATAGAACTAACCAAGAAAGCATATCACTCCTTCTATTGAAGTCTTGAAGTGGATTCAAAATCAATTCTACATGCTTCTTTTCTTTTCTATTTAATATTCCTTGTCATTTATAGAACTATCAGCTTCATAAAGTGAAAGGCCATGGACATTATTATTTTCTGTAACCAGGCTAAAACCGTTTTGTTGATAAAAGAGTGTCTGTGTCCTATATAGAGACGTGAACTCTCAGGGCGTTATGATATGCTATAAATAAGATGAGTAGCCAACCTCCATGTGCTGTCCTTCTCACTCATTGAAAAGCCCAAATCTTAACTGTCACCTTCAAAGTGGTGCATGCTCTGGCTCTCTTTGATATGTCTGATCCCTTCTCCTACTACTTTCCCCTTGCTCACCATGCTGCTTTCACACTGGGCTCTTTTCTCTTCTTCAAGTCTACCAATCACAGGTATGCCTTGGGCTTTAGCTCATGCTGTTCTTTCTGCTTACAATTCTCTTCCCTCCGTTATCCTTAAGACTTACTCCTATGCTTCTTTTTCTGAAAAGTCATATTCTCAATGAGGTATTTCCTGGTTGACCTATCTAAAATATCATGCCCTGCCAAAAAAAAACCTTGTTGCATTTACCCACTTAATACTATCCTTAATATCTACCAGTATCTAACATAATATATAATTACTCATTTATTTTCTTTATTGCCTATCTCACTCATTAGAACATGAGTTCCATTAAAGCAGAGTTTTCTTTTGTGTTTTTTTCTTTGATATAACCCTATATCTAGGACAGAATCTGGCACATAGTAGGTGCTCAGTAAAAAATTATTGAATAAATGAAGGAATATTTGAATGAATAAATAATTGAATAAATGAATAAAGAGTTCTGAACTGGTAGAGGTCAGAAGAATCAAATTCCAGATACCTCTTAGACACAAATTTGTTCCATGACCTCAATCAAGTCATTTAACTTCTCTGGACCACAACTTCGTCTTTAAAATGTTATCCCTTCTAAATCAAAAGAATAAGTAAAGCTATATAGTTTTATGATTCTAAAAGTAAAAGGATGATTTTTATTTGAGGTATAAAAGGTCTGAAAAACATGTCTACTGCATGATAAGCCTACTTAGATACATATGTTACTGAGGATAATGTGACAGTTTCTGAATCTCTGATACTAGGGAAGAGAAATAAATGCTAGGACTAAAGTACTACTTTCTCTGGCAACTAACTCCACTTTTTCCTAAATCTCTGGTTTCTGTTCTTTAATATTGGTTTAAGTCAACACATCACTTTTGATCTTGGTCAACGTGTGATTGTGGCAGTAAGTCTATACAAGGAATTATCGATGAATATATTGGGATGAAGTTTAAGATACTTTGAAGAAATTAGAGATTCTTATGGAGGGACACATCTATATAAAGAAAAATGACCTAAGCATCCTACTCTTTACTCCTCGCATCTATTTCTCTCATATCGCTTATCACGTGAGTCATCTGAAAATTGTCATCTGTAAAATGGGGCTATTTATACTGCCAACCTCATAGGGTTTTTGTGAGGATTGCATGAAATATTAAATCTAAAATACTTGACATAAGGTCTGGCAAGTATATCTTCTCAGTAGACATTACTTATCATTATTCTTACTATTATTACTATAACCATTGATCTAATTGTCTTTCTTACCCCACTAGACTCTGAAATCCTTGAGAGCAGAATGCATTTCATTGCTTGGCACACTGAAGTCACTTTATCACTGTATTGAACAAACAGATGCTTTTACATGCAGTGGGATCCAGATTTATTCAACAGGTTTTTGTTTTCACTCTTATTTTACTTTTTACATTTGTACAAAGGGAAAGATGGTGCTCTTTGATTCTTAAAGACATGATATGCTGTACGGACAAGATTTAGCATTTTAAACTTGACAGCTGATTAACTACAAAGCCCTCTTCAACGACAGCTTAAAGAAGATTCATGGTAAATATAAAAGGGCAGCCCATTTGCTCTTGGAAGAGGGTATGTGGTATACAAGTCATTCTCAGGGTTACCATAGCTTCCATGGCTAGACCCAAATGTATAAATGATAGCAATAACAATAATAGCAATGATACCATCTCCTCATATTTGTGTAGTACTTTATAACTTTCAAACTTTATTCATATTCGCTGGCTAACAATCTCACAGGTTTCTTGGGAAGATTTAATAAAATCTATTTTAAAAATCTTGCCCAGAGAACCTGTTATATGTTAACACTTAATAAATATGTTTCCATCACCACACACATGTGCCTAATTATCTCTTTCGCCCTCTTCCCTCCCTCCTTCCCCTCTGGTAACCTCCAGTCCAATCTCTGTCTCTATTGTTTGTTTGTTATTGTTATTATCTACTACTTAATGAGTGAGATCATATGGTATTTGGGTGGTGAACATGAGAACATGATGTAATATATGCAGAAACAGTAGTATAATGATGTCTACCTGAAATTTACACAATGTTATAAACCAATGTTACCACAATAAACAAATAAATAAATAAATGAATAAATATGTTTCCTTTTGCTCATTTGAGCCTCACTAAAACTATAGGAAGCACATGGTGTCCAATGTAGGTATTTGTTTTTTCCCTCACCTCCACTGCTACTGCTCTAGTCCAAGCCAGCATCATAGCTTGCCTGCACTATGCAGTAGCCTCCTATTTTATCTTTCCGCTTCCTTTATGGCCTCCCTAAAATCCCTTCTTCACGTAGCAGTCATCTATTTAAAGCATAAACACGAGACTTTCTTGCTTAGAACCAGTTAATGTCTATCCATTGAACTCAGAATAGAATCCAAGCCTATTACAATGTCTTACAAGACCTGACATCATCTAGCCCTTGACCTCTTCTCAAGTCTCCTCTCATAACCCCTCTCCCCACTGCTCACTCTGTTCTAGCCTCTCTGGGCTTCTTTCTGTCCTTCAGCACAGTAAGTCCAGTCCAGCCTTATGATCTTCACAGTTGCTTTACACTCTGCCTGCAAGGCTCTACTCCCAGATTTTTACTTGCCTGCCTCTTTTGAAGCATTCAGGTTTCAGCTCAATTGTCAACCCTTCTCTGTTCACATAATCTAAAGTAGCCTACTGTACCCCATTGCTATCACCACACCCTCTTTATATAGTAGATTCTCAGCAAATATTTGGTTTCTCTTTGTACACATAGGAAAACAAAATAGTCCTGAGAGATTAAGTGGCTTGGCCAAGCTCCGAAGCAGTGTGCTTGTGTATAGAACCCAGGTCTCAGAGCCCTGATGAGTTCTCTTTCCACACTCATGTCATAATGCATTGCCTTTCCTGCTAATACAGTTTCAAGTGCCTAAGATATCTGAGAAAATGTTCAGTGCGACTATCCAATGAGGCACATTTTTGTTGTTGTTGTTCAGGCGATTTCCTTTAAACTTGATGCAAGGATGACAATGGCCAAATTTTTGCCAGTGAGGAGACCCCATCAGAAATGGTACCAACATTCCCAAAAGAAACCTGAAATTTCTGTGTTAGAAAGATTTTCTGCACTTTGTGAAAAGTTAAAAAAATAGTCAGGATCAAATAGTGTTAATGGTTGTACACTTTGTGAATATACTATAAAGCACTGAATTGTATAAAGTGGTAAATTTAATGGTACGTGTGTTACATCTCAATAAAGCTTTTATTCAAAATAAAATAATGTCGAAATGTATTATTCTTCTAACCCTACCCTTCAATTTAAATTAAATTAAAAAATTAATTTAATTAAACTTATTGGGTATACTGAAAATATGTTAAGCTGTGTCTCCTTCTCCATAAACTTGACTCCATTAATTAAATCTCGTGGCTGGGGAAACCTCCTTTATGGTAGCACTTGTTTGTTGGAAGATTCTCCCTGGATTTCCTCATTATAAGCCACTATAGCACACATTCTACACTTTGGGGAAAACTTTACATATTTTGCATATAGTGTCTATCATTACCTTGCTCTGTTAGGCAGCTGCAGAAATAGAATTGCATTTTTCAGATTCCCCAAAGGGAGGAGAAGATACTTATTTACAAGGCAACAGTGATAAGCCTGGGTCTCTTTGAGGCAGAACTCATTAACAATCTTAAACAAGCAGCTTTAGTCTCAACTGGGCTGTGGCATCCCTGGGCGGCATCTAGCATGCCAGATTCTGGGTGTCAGTAATGACTCTACCACAAGGTCCAGACCCTTATCTCTTCCTGTTTGTGAGGTCTATAAATATCCTCTGCTTTGTGTGCCTGTTATTGTCTGCCAACGAAGAAAATAAGACCCTCCTGAGTACTGAATTTGTGCTGAGAAAATCCACAATGATCTGGACTTCTTTTTGAATAAGCCCTGACTCAATCGAGAAATCTGCGGAGCCACTGGATGTTCATTTCCTGCAAGATCATTGCTCCGGTTCCACTGCATCTATTTTGCTATACTTTATTCCTTTTGTTACATATCAGCTAGGAAGTGGTATCGTCGTATAGCTGGCAGAGAAACTGAAATGCTTCCTTTCTAGAAAAAGCAGAGTAACTCAGGTCCATTAATCACTTCCAAAAACAACAGCTACAATAACTTGATATTAAGTGCTAACTGCGAATGAGATCTTGGTTGTGATAGAGAAAGCTAAACAATAATGGTAAAGCCATCTACCTACGTTTAATGGCATTTTCCAATACTAAGCAAACCTTCCTCCACCTGGATTTCTGCCATCCCCCACCAACCACATACACACATACACACACTCACAAATACGGTACATGTCATACTTAACTGCAAACTGCAACTTTTTATCATATCTGGATTGTGATTCCCTACTTGGGTAAACCAAAATCCCCGTTGCCTCCCAAATGCAGATTTCAGGATGTAAAACATAACACATAAGGGGCCGGCCCGGTTGTGCAGCGGTTAAGTGCATGCGCTTTGCCTCCATGGCCCAGGATTCGCAGGCCCAGATCCTGGGCGCCCACCAACACACCGCTGGTCAAGCCATGCTGTGGCGGCATCTCATATAAAGTAGAGGAAGATGGGCACAGATGTTAGCCCAGGGTCAGTCTTCCTCAGCAAAAAGAGGAGGATTGGCATGGATGTTAGCTCAGGGCTGATCTTCCTCACACACACACACACAAAAACATAACACATAAAATGTCTAGGTTTTACGTGTAAGTATGATAACAAAAATATGGCAGTTGCCTTCAAACATGCCACTCCTTGGCAGTATATTTTTTGGCAAGTCACTTACTGTCTTTAGCTGCATGGTCTATGTTAGTCTCCTAGGTGAGGGATCTTCCACCCAATAATTAGATGGTTCTATTACGTTAATTACCACTTAGTCTCCAAAGATGACCCAATTTTAAAACACCAGTACCATGTTATATCCAAATCAGAGCCCCATAAAACTGATTCCCAAACTTTTGGATTCTAGATGAAAAGCCTCAGAAATAGATGGTTACCTAAATATTCCAACAATATCAAATAGGAAAAAAATCCATTCATGCTGTAAGATTCTCAGTAAATAGCATTTTACTCAAAGTGAAATTATTTCATTAATCATTTAGTCAAGAATAAATGTCTGTTGGGAGGGAATGAATCAACTCCAGGCCTTCCTGAAACAAAAACCAGAGAGAGATTTTCCTCTGCCGAAGAAAATCTCTTTTGAGGGTTTCTTCTTGGTAAGACAGTGACTTACTTTTGGTTTTCCTGTGCTATCTTTCGAAGTCTCTCAGCTTATGTACCAATGGATTCCTCTAATCTTGTTCACTGATTTCCTTTTTTGCAAAATTAACATTTTGTATTTAAGCATCCCCTTATTGGTCTCCTCTCCTGTTCTTAGCTACAGCCCGCCTGGGGAGTCTAAAATAACACACACCATATTAACACTTCTCTGCTGGGATTTTGATAACAGACACCTGTGCAGTCTAAGTAGCTCTTGACTTATTTCTTTCAGACTGTGTTAATAATTGTGGCCACATTTATTTTCCTCCAGATGTGAATTAAAAATACCTCAAGGGCCAATTTAAGTGAAAACTTGGAAGTGTGTTAAGCTGTTCTCTCTCCTTCCCTCTCCCCAACACCATTTTGCCATCTTTCAAGTGCAGGCAGAGCATGTCCATCAATCAGAAGAGCTGCTGGGCATCCCAGGAGCAAACTGAAGGTGGTAGGTTTCACTGTACATGCCTTACAGTGCATCCTCACCTAACTGCTCATGTCAATAAACAGTCTGCTGTTTAAACAGCAACCACCACCACTTGCAAATATAACAAGTTCAATTTGACTCAAATATTCAAACTGGTCCCCACAGTAGGTGTCACAAAATAACAAGGCAGGACTGTAATCCACTCTTCCATTTTCATCCTTTAGAAACAATTTTTTAATCAACATTTTCACCCTTACCAACATTTCCCTTTCTCTAGGTTAATATTTAAAATAGCTAGCCAATTTGTGAGGCATTGGAACTGTCTCTGGGCTTTCAAAATCTCTTTGATGTGGCCCACTCCTAATCGATGGGGCTGGCTCTACATTAAACATTTCTTTTAAAGGTGTTTTTTATTTCTTGGAAGCAGCTTTGCACTTTTCTATCCACATGAGACCAGATCTCCTTTTGCGGGTTAGCTCACAGCCAGAGCCTCTATTGATTTTGAAAGCTCATGAAGGAAGAAATCCAGAGAAACAGCTGGGTGGTTAAACCAGGATGCTGCTTTCTTGGTTGTGTTGTTCAACCAGCTTCAAGAACTACCTCCCACCCTCATTCATCCATTTACTCCCATGCCCACATCACATGTATCTCCCACCACCTCCCCACCACACATGCACACACACACACACACACACAAGGTCTCTTAAATATTAAAATGCAATACATAGCCACATGAACTGAACACTAAGCCATATAATAGTATTAGTCACTGGAGGGGTCGGTTAAAAGCAGCAATAATAAAGGATTAAAAGAGAATGAATTGCTTCTCTTTTTTGAAGGCCTTTACCCCTTTTAGTGCAGCTGGATTCCATTTAGCAAATGACCTCCTCCTGGAAATGAAGGAGAAATAATGACCAGGGCCCAGAAGGATAAATTATTTCACTCAAGAAACGCTAAGAACTCTGCTTGCCTCATCCTGTACATATGAGAGAAGTGGATGCATGGCATTATATTTCTACAGTGTTCCTTATTGTTATAATAACATAGTGATTTTTATAATTTGCTATTCCATTCTCACCCTGGGGAAGAAGAGTTCTGAGCTCCAGAAGGGAACTCGCTGCTCTTGTTAAAACTGCTAAATTCAGAAAAGGAACTTCATTAATGTAACAACCGGATGTTACATTTCCCAGGTTGTCTGTAGAGCTGACCATTAAAAGAAAATATTTCCTTCGTGACAAAGGAGAACTCCTGGTAAAGAACATCACCTACATCTACGACAATTGGCTGAAAAGAGTTCTAAGGTGAATAAGGTCAAATTGATTTCATGACGAGCTGTTTAATGGTGCTAAGTGCAGAATAACTATAGAATTAGGGTTGGTTGACTTGTTAAGATATGTTTTTCTGTTAAAAAGTTTGTGCTCTAGGTCAGCCCTTCTAGAAACCTGGGCTATTCCTCCTAGGAATCTCTTAGGAATTACTCAGAACAGCAGCCTCCTCACTGGGCCCCCTTGATCCAGCCTGGCCCCTTTCCAATCCTGTCTGCATACTGCACACAGAGAAATATTTCCAAAGTACTCAGCTGATCATGTCAATCTTGGCTTAAAAAACCATCAGAGCCTTCACAAAGGGCTAAGATTAAGGTCCAAATTCCTCACCATATTACACCAGTGGCTTCCTAACCTACTTTTCTAGTTTCATCTTTCACCATTTTCCACCTTATTCCTAACACCCCAGCCAAACTGTTTGAGGAAGAACAAAAGGCCCAAACAGTGAAGGATTCAATGGACTGATACACTCTTCCCTGTACTTTTGGCCTGGTGATTACCTACTTATCCTCCAGCTCTCATTTTCAAAATGACACTCACAGAAGGGTTGTCCTGATTCTCTTAGATCAGACTGAGTTTGTCTTGAATGTGTCTCCGCCAGCCCAAGGTATGCCTATTATTGATCCTATCCCATTTTAGCCTTATTGGTTTTTGTTTACTTGTTTGCCTTCTTCATGAACTGTGAGTTCCCTTGGGGCAAGGATTATATCTGTTTCGCTCAAGGATTGTATTGCTTTGTTTTATTGATCCTCAGTGCCTGGCACATACAATGATTGAACAAATGAATGAATGAATAAACCCAAGTTGCAGAAAACTTGAGAAAAAGTAGGTGGAGATATACCATATTGTTACAACCTGGAAGGATTGAAATAGCAGAAAAATTAATATCTCCCCAGATGGAATCAATTTAGGCATCAAAGGAGGCATCCTACCCCAAAATTCCAGCCTTCTTTTCCCCACTCTGAATACATTTCCTATAAGATTTCTAACATTCAAAACCCTACAATTAGAGATTCGTTGCAGGACTTAAGGCTGTGTTTTCTGTGAAATAAATGCCTATGGGAAGTAACACTCCATCTAAAACAAATACATCCAAACATTCCTGGGAGCATTCTGAAAAATCAGGGAGAATTATTTTATCCCATGTCTGAGGGCAGCAGGGAAGACTGAGAGCCATAAATGAAAGCCATAGATGAAAGTTGAAGACAAGAGCAAATTAGCTCAAACTCTGAAAAAGTTGCTTTCCCTACACACCTAGTGGGGAATCATTAAGCTCTAAAAAGAGCAGACATTTCAGAATCTTTTCCTGACTTCCTCTTCCACGTCATCTTCCACTACTCCAAGATTCACATTCTGGGCAAAGATACCTCAGGAAGTTACTATCAACTGCTCAATTCCACCAATATTCCATGATATGGGAAGAAGTCCATTATGCCTTTCCCAGATTCTCAATTCGTTCCTTCACCAAATATTTATTGAGGACCTACTGCATGTCAGAGACTCTTCTAGTCAAGGAATTCAACAGAACTTTTTTTTTCCCTCCTAGCCTCATGGACCTTATATTCTAATAGAATTCTTCCTGGGAGTAAAATAGGAACTGGTCGAAAGCTTATTGAATAAATGCCTTAATATGTGATTGAACAAATAAACTGCTATTACTAAGACACAAAAAATTGAATGTTCTCATTTCTTCTCCTGGATTTCCACAGAGGCAATGTAGTGTCATGGTTAAGAATTTGGTCTTGGAGTCAGAGATAAACCTGGATTTCAATCCTAGTCCCACCATTTACTTGCCAGATGAACTTGTGCAAATTACTTCATTTATCTGGACCCCAGTTTTCCCACTGTAACATAGGGGTATGTTAATAGGACTTTGACCTTATGCAATCGTGATGGGGATTAAAGGAGAATATATAAGGAAAACATCCGGCAAATGAGACATCAGCACAAAGTCTGGCAAATGAGAGGAGAATTCAACAATGTTAGCTAGTATTTCTTTTCTCCTAAGTTCGTAACTTGAATTAGTAAGAGGAAGGCTGATTATTTTCAATGTTTTTTGCTTTTTATAAAAAGAAACTTACATAATCATAAGGAGTAAAATTTTTATATTACGAATTGTTAGATCTGATTCTCAAGGCAAACCACACTAACTCCTCCTGCCTTCCTGCTGATGGGACCCTATTAAACAGAAAAGTTCCCATCAGCAGATATGGGACAAATCAGCCCTATTTCTGAAGGATGCCACTTCCCCAGCGTGCCTAGTAGGGAGTCAGAATGCTCTAGAAATAGCAAACAGTGTGTAAATGCACTTGGAAGATGACTGTATAAGAAACAGTACTCTGTGCTAAGTGAAAATTATTGCATTGCCAGGAAAGCATGAAGGTATGTCTGATACACACATCCCAGATACTGTAATTAAGTGATTATTTATCTCAAGCCACATTCACCCCTTCCTTTAAAAGGGTATTTGTTTTTCTTTACTAATTTTACACTTGGGAAATACACACATGCACACACAATTACACACGGATATAAACTATTTTCCCCTTAGGGCACGGTCTCAGAAGAGAAAGAAACATTATTCCTTGTAATAAAAGAGTTTCAGAGAAGTTCATTCTATTTGTGATGTGTGAAATTTGAGTTCAGAATAGCTAAAGGATCCTGACCAAGGCTTTTCATAAACTTTCATCTTCCTAGAATCACTTATCTTTCTTAAAAGATAGGAAAGCCAGTGGAAGAAATCTCCACTTTCAAATGTGATTTATTTGTGGTTCCCATAGGACATTTATATTCATTTGCATAGTTTCTCATTAAAATATCTTCCTAATATATTTTATACATAACATAAATGACAGAGAGAGAGAAGAGAGAATGTCACTGAATCTAAGAACCTGAAGTTCTCTGCTTCTTTCATCCAAGAATCTTCCTGAAAATGTTGTATAAAACTTCATAGCTACCATAATTTAATCTACTAAGAGAGAGGCACAAAGACAGCTTTTGTTTTACAGATGAGATGGAAGACAGACCTAAATTTCTCTCATAGGTTGATATGAATAAAAGGAATGAGTAGTGAGTCCATGATTTTTCTGCCTCTAATCCTGCATCATGGAAAGTTAGATATTTTATGGAATGCACCTTGTGAGTAGAATTTTAGACATCACTTGAAAATTATTTTACTTTGTAATAAGTGTCTTAAAAATGATTAAATATTATTTCAATCTCAATTCTACAACATTTTAGCAGAATGCTTCTTGCGGAAGCTTCCTTTCAAAAGAACTAACATAAAGCACTCTTTTCGAGAGGACTTGAGACTTCTGTATCTTGCCCTACCAGGCAAGCCAACCTATTTCCCAGTTAGTCCTACCTGAGCAGGAGGTGATGGCTGGTCAACTTTCAAGTTTGTTTCCAGCTGTTAAAATCCAATACCTGAAAAGGTATTCTCCTGAGGCTTCTTGGATATTATTTTATGGTTTTTCACTTGTTCACAGTGCAACATTAACATCACTCACATTAATTTTTTTCTCCATGAAATAAGCATAAGTGAAAGCTATAATATTTGGCAAAGAGGGTACTATTAAAAGATTTATAGTTGACTTTGTTGAATTCTTAGGATGAAGACCATTTCAAAACACTCAAGGGTAATAACTTGAGATAAACCCAAGGGCTTGAGTAGGTTAGAAATACTACTGGGAGTTGGGGGCCGGGGTGGTGCAAACGGTTAAGTGCATGTGCTCTGCTCTGGCGGCCCAGGGTTCGCCAGCTCGGATCCCAGGGTGCACCGATGCTCCGCTTGTCAAGCCATGCTGTGGCGGCGTCCCATATAAAGTAGAGGACAATGGGCATGGATGTTAGCCCAGGGCTATTCTTCCTCAGCAAAAAGAGGAGGATTGGCAGATGTTAGCTCAGGGCCGATCTTCCTCACACAAAAAAAAAAAGGAAAGAAAAAGAAATACTACTGGGAGAGACCAAAAAGACAAAATGAAAAAAAAAAGTTAAAAATTAGCAATTATTATCAGAATTTTGTTTTGCATATAAGGATTCTTAAATATTTCATGTGAACCTAAATTCTAAATAAAGTAACCAGGCTTTTGTACTAGAGTTATGGTGAGGTAGAATTGATTTATACTACCAACTATGACCATATTACTACTAAATTTATTGGGCCAAATTCCAGAAAGATAAAGATTTACATCTTTTCTAGTGCATCATTTCTAGTACTTTCACAATTTTGCTTTTTTATAAATATCTTCCAAACTAATATTGTACAAAACACTCTTTTGGATGATGTTAATAAATACACCCTGAAAAGAATATTTCTACGTGATCCAAGGTCAAATACATTTTGGAAACACAGTATACTCTACTTCCTTTGGAGTCACAATTCCTATTAACATATTAAAGGCTCGGAGTAGCCCTGAAGTAAGGAAGCTTGATCAAATTGTTGAATCTGATGTTTTTAAAATTATTTGATTCCCAAACATACTTTTTCTTGACATACTTATTAATGTTTCTGGAACAATGTCACTGGAAAACAGTTTGGAAAATTATACCAGAATAAAAAATAGCTAAGAATGTTCATAATTTTGACGTGGGTATAGTCTTTCTTAACATGGCACGTAAAATAACTACCTACATATTTTTTACCTCGTGTACAGAAACAAAGTTGGAAGATGGATGATTAATTTGAAAACCATCTGCCAGTCTAGTGGCAGACAAAAGGTTAATATCACTAAAACACAAAGATGTCTTATGAGTCAATTAAAAATAAAACAATGAACACATTAATAGACTCCATAGCAAAACACCTAAAAGGAAATTCTAAAAATATAATCATCAGTGAGCATTTAAAAAAATGTTTAATCTCACAAATAAACAAAGCTATAAAATGTCTAATATTAACAACACTGACAGAGCTCGTTCTTGTTGAAGATGATGTGAACCAGGCACATTTATTCACTTTTGGTGATTATATAAACTGTTGAAACATTTCTGGAGAATAATAGAATATTTGTTTTAAAATATACATACACATTGAGACAGCAATTCATTCTAAGAAAAGTGCAAAAAACAAAGTATGCCAAAATATTTTCATGGCACTAAGGTCTACAATAATAAAAGACTGGAAACAACCTAAATGTCCATCAATGGGAGAATTGGACAAATTAATTATAACACAAACATAATGGAACATTATGCAGCTGCTTAAAGTTATAGAGTTTTTTAATTCAAACTGATATCTAAGACATATTTTTGAGTCAATTAATAAAAACAAGGGGCCAGCTCGGTGGTGCAGCAGCTAAATTCGCACATTCTGCTTCGGCAGCCCGTGGTTCACCAATTCAGATTCTGGGCGTGGACCTACTCTTTGCTCATCAAGCCATGCTGAGGCGGCGTCCCACATAGAAGAACTAGAAGGACTTACAACTAGGATATACAACTATGTACTGGGGCTTTGGGGAGAAAAAAGAAAAAAAAATGAGGAAGATTGGCAACAGATGTTAGCTCAGGGCTAATCTTCCTCAGGAAAAAAAAAATATCACAGAAAAGCATGGCTAAATGCATTTATCGATAGATGACTGGAATAAAGAAAGTTTGCCAGAATGTTGACAATGGTTTTTTATGGATGGTGGTGTGGGGGGTCTTATCAGATGCTATCAATGCTCTTCCCATACCTTTTGACTTTTATTGTTCCCGGACAAGCTTGACAGTGTTCTACTGCAAATTTTGGAACTCTGTCTCTGATCTTTCTCTAACCCCACATATGGAGCAATTTGGAGGTAAGGAAAAATGAGGGGAGCCCTCAGCCAATGGTAAATGGTATTTAGAGAATAAACACTCCAGCTCCTGCCCCTGGGGTAGAGCAGATACAACTCTGAGGCGTGTTCCTCACTCTCTCCCAGAGGTCTCCAAAAATTGAAGTCTAGTTGCTCTCAGCAGTAACCTACTCATTAGGGCTCCCTCATTCGATTCTTTCTCTTGTCACAATTCCACACTCCCCTAAGAGTGCTTCCTGGGATCGCTTTCCACACAAGCCAGTTGGACTCAAATCCTTATCATAGTTGATGCTTGGAAAAGCCTAAGACATGAACTATTTGAACTTTTTTTCTTTACACTCTTTTGTACTATTAAAATCTTTTTCTATAGTTATGTTTGTATATACACATATAAAGATATTGTGGTCCTCAAAATTAGATACTCTCATAGGCCTACACTAGACATTCCTGACCTGTAAACACCCTGTCTGTGAATGAACTGGTCATATCATACTGCCCCAAAATTCATCCAGGTTCTCAACTACTGCTTTCTAGGAACAGCCTATTCTTTCCACTGACCTGCTAGAAGGACATATCTAGCAGCTCTCAATATATCTCCTTCCCCAAGACTGTAATCAACATCAGCACAGTGCTTGGCACGTAGGCAGTACTCAATAGTATTTGGTAACTGTATGAATTAATAATGTCAAAGCTAAATACTGCAACCTCTAAACTTCTGCTTCTGAAATCCCCTACATCCTGGGAGTAATGAAATTATGCTTTGGGTAAGGTATCTTTCATCAAATATCTACCTGAGTAGATAGTGGTTGTTAAACACCTGGGTCGGAGTGTGACCTGGGCAAGCTATTTAAACTCTCCAAGACTCAGTTTCCTCTGATTTACAAGGATGTAGTGTTGACATGAGGATTACAGGAGATCATTTATGCAAAGCACTTACAGTGCATAGTAGGAATTCAAACAATGTTGGCTCCTGGAGGAGAAAGGTTTATGGATATGTTTAATTCTTCGGAGATGTATCAGGACATATTCAGCCTTGGAAGATCAGTCAATTCTGCATTGTACTATATGATGTAGTCCTTTGTTAGAAAAGTTTGCCAGCAAGGCAATAGGTGAGAATTCAGAATCACTGATAATCCGGAAACTGCCTCTGAATTCTCACACATAATTTAGGTCTAAAGGCCTTTTGTCTTTGAATATGCTAAAGATGAAGTCCTCAAATTAACAGGTTCCAAACTCTCCATTCAATTTCTGTGGGCTTCTTATTATCTTGGCCTTTCATTTTTAAATGCAGAGTTTTTAAAAAAATGTCAGAATGTCCCCTTTGACTTGAACTATAAGGGATCAAACTTTTACTTATTTTGTATCATAAAATTCTGTTAAGGAACTACAAATAAATGTATGTCATATAATTTCAAGAAGCTTCTAAAACCATGTTTATCTACATTTAGAAAGGGCAGAAGCATCTTTTCTCCACTATATAAAATTACCATTAAATAACAGTTTTTTAGTGCTAACCTTCTCCCCACAGGGTAGGTAAACTGCTAGAAATGTCCTCCTTAATAATATTAAAGACATCTCTAACTTGCTTCTTTAGAGATTTAACATTATTTGAGAAACCCCATTCGTGAAAAAAGTCCCACATGCATAAAGATAAGTTGGAGCTCCTAAACGTGCTTCCTGGGTGACAATAGGCTTTGTCTCATTTGCCTCGATGAGAGTCTCTCTCTCTCTCTTTCTCCATTTGTTTGGCCTCTATGCCTATCTTTCTATTGTCTGCTATTTTGACCTCTCTGTTTAGAAATGAAAACATCACTTTTGTCACTCCAAATGTTGACCTTTAGAGTTAGTGCACTAGGCCTGTTTTTTTGTTTTTTTTTTTTGCACTTGACTCTAAGTGGATTTCCAATATCCTTCTCCATTGTCTCAGTGTCTGTTGTATATGTATACATATGTATACATACCTGAAAATGCTATATTCATTTCAGGGAATGTGGATTTAAACATAGACTAGATGATTTTTTAAGGCAGAGATAAAAATTAAAATCATGTATAAAATCATGTAGAAGCTGGCATAAATCTATTTTTTTTTAATTTTTTGTTTATTGCAGTAACATTGGTTTATAACATTGTATAAATTTCAGGTGTACATCATTATACTTCTATTTCTGCATAGATTACATCATGTTCACCACCCAGATACTAATTACAACCCATCACCACACACATGTGCCGAATTATCCCTTTCGCCCTCCTCCCTCCCCCTTTCCCCTCCGGTAACCACCAATCCAATCTCTGTCTCTATGTGTTTGTTTATTGTTGTTATTATCTACTACATAATGAAGAAAATCATACGGTATTTGACCTTCTCCCTCTGACTTATTTCACTTGGCATAATACCCTCAATGTCCATCCATGTTGTCACAAATGTCTGGATTTCATCATTTCTTATGGCTGAGGAGTATTCCATTGTGTATATATACCACATCTTCTTTACCCATTCATCCCTTGATGGGCACTTAGGTTGCTTCCAAGTCTTGGCTATTGTCAATAACGCTGCAATGAACACAGGGGTGCATGTATCTTTACGCATTGGTGTTTTCAAGTTCTTTGGATAAATACCCAGCGGTGGAATAGCTGGGTCATATGGTAGTTCTATCCTTGATATTTTGAGGACTCTCCATACTGTTTTCCATAGTGGCTGCACCAGTTTGCACTCCCACCAGCAGTGTATGAGAGTTCCCTTCTCTCCACATCCTCTCCAATACATGTTGTATCCTGTCTTGTTAATTATAGCCATTCTTACGGGCGTGAGGTGATATCTCATTGTAGTTTTGATTTGCATTTCCCTGATAGTTAATGATTTTGAACATCTTTTCGTGTGTCTGTTGGCCATCTGTATATTTTCTTTGGAGAAATGTCTGTTCAGGTCTTTTGCCCATTTTTTAGTTGGGTTGGTAGTTTTTTTGTTGTTGAGATGCATGAGTTCTTCATATATTTTAGAGATTAATCCCTCATCAGATGTATGGTTTGCAAATATCTTCTCCCAATTGTTAGGTTGTCTTTTTGTTTTGTTGATGGTTTCCTTTGCTGTGCAGAAGCTTTTTAGTTTGATGTAGTCCCATTTGTTTATTTTTTCTATTGTTTCTCTTGCCCGGTCAGACATGGTGCTTGAAAATATGTTGCTAAGACCCATGTTGAAGAACATACTGCCTATGTTTTCTTCTAGAAGTTTCATAGTTTCAGGTCTTACATTCAAGTATTTAATCCATTTTGAGTTAATGTTTGTGGATGGTGTAAGGTAAGGGTCTACTTTCATTTTTTTGCATGTGGCTATCCAGTTTTCCCAACACCATTTGTTGAAGAGACTTGCTTTCCTCCATTGTATGTTCTTGGCTCCTTTGTCGAAGATTAGCTGTCCATAGATGTGTTGGTTTATTTCTGGGCTTTCGATTCTATTCCATTGATCTGTGTGTCTGTTTTTGTGCCAGTACCATGCTGTTTTTGTTACTATAGCTTTGTAGTATATTTTGAAATCAGGGAGTGTGATACCTCCAGGTTTGTTCTTTTTTCTCAGGATTCCTTTAGCTATTCGGGGTCTTTTATTGTTCCATATAAATTTTAGGATTCTTTGTTCTATTTCTGTGAAAAATGTTGTTGGAACTTTGATAGGGATTGCATTGAATCTATTGATTGTTTTAGGAAGTATGGACATCTTAACTATGTTAATTCTTCCAATCCAAGATCATGGAATATCTTTCAATTTCTTTGTGTCTTCTTCAATTTCTTTCAGCAATGTTTTATAGTTTTCGGTGTACAGATCTTTCACCTCTTTGGTTAAGTTTATTCCTAGGTATTTTATTCTTTTTGTTGAAATTGTAAATGGGATGGTATTCTTAATTTCTCTTTCTGCTACTTCGTTGTTAGTGTACAGAAATGCAACTGATTTTTGTATGTTGATTTTGTATCCTGCAACTTTACCATATTCGTTTACTACTTCTAAAAGTTTTCTGGTGGATTCTTTAGGGTTTTCTATATATAAAATCATGTCATCTGCATATAGTGGCAGTTTCACTTCTTCCTTTCCAATTTGGATCCCTTTTATTTCTTTCTCTTGCCTGATTGCTCTGGCTAGGACTTCCAGTACTATGTTAAATAGGAGTGGTGACAGTGGGCATCCTTGTCTGGTTCTTGTTCTTAGAAGGATAGCTTTCAGTTTTTAACCATTGAGGATGATATGAGCTGTGGGTTTGTCATTTATGGCCTTTATTATGTTGAGGTACTTTCTTTTTATCCCAATTTTATTCAGAGTATTTATCATAAATGGATGCTGTATCTTGTCAAATGCTTTCTCTGCATCTATTGAGATAATCATGTGATTTTTATTCTTCATTTTATTAATGTGGTGTATTATGTTGATTGATTTGCGAATGTTAAACCATCCCTGCATACCTGGAATAAATCCCACTTGATCATGGTGCATAATCTTTTTAACGTATTGTTGTATGCGATTTGATAGTATTTTGTTGAGGATTTTTGCATCGATGTTCATCAGTGATATTGGCCTGTAATTTTCATTTTTTGTGTTGTCGTTGTCTGGTTTTGGTATCAGGGTAATGTCGGCTTCGTAGAATGAGTTAGGGAGCTTCCCCCCCCTCAACTTTTTGGAAGAGTTTGAGAAGGATAGGTATTAAGTCTTCTTTGAATGTTTGGTAGAATTCATCAGGGAAGACGTCTGGTCCTGGACTTTTGTTTTTGGGGAGGTTTGTGATTACTGTTTCGATCTCCTAACTGGTGATTGGTCTATTCAAATTCTCTACTTCTTCTTGATCCAGTTTTGGAAGGTTGTATGATTCTAAGAATTTATCCATTTCTTCCAGATTGTCGAATTGTTTGGCATATAGCTTTTCATAGTATTCTCTTACAATCTTTTGTATTTCTGAGGTGTCTGTTGTAATCTCTCCTCTTTCATTTCTGATTTTACTTATTTGTGCCTTCTCTCTTTTTTTCTTGGTGAGTCTAGCTAAAGGTTTGTCAATTTTGTTTATCTTTTCAAAGAACCAGCTCTTGGTTTTATTAATGTTTTCTATTGTTTTTTTAGTCTCTATTTCATTTATTTCTGCTCTGATTTTTATGATTTCCCTTCTTCTACTGATTTTGGGCTTTGTTTGTTCTTCTTTCTCCAGTTCCTTTAGGTGCATTGTTAGATTGTTTATTTGAGATTTTTCTTGTTTGTTGAGATAGGGCTGTATTGCTATAAACTTTCCTCTTAGAACCGCTTTTGCTGTATCCCATAAATTCTGGCATGTCGTATTTTCATTTTCATTTGTCTCCAGGTATTTTTTGATTTCTTCTTTGATTTCTTCGTTGACCCAGTCGTTGTTCAGTAGCATTTTGTTTAATCTCCACGTATTTTGGGCTTTTCTGATTATCTTCCTATAGTTGATTTCTAGTTTCATACTGTTGTGGTCAGAAAAGATGCTTGGTAGTGTTTCAATCTTCTTAAATTTATGGAGACTTGTTTTGTGGCGTAATATGTGATCAATCCTGGAGAATGTTCCATGCCCATTTGAAAAGAACGTGTATTCTTTGGTTTTTGGATGGAATGCTCTGTATATATCTACTAGGTCCATCTGTTCTAGTGTATCATTTAAGGCCAATGTTTCCTTATTGATCTTCTGTTTGGATGATCTATCCATTGGTGTAAGTGGAGTGTCAAAGTCCCCTACTATTATTGCGTTACTGTCTGTTTCTGTTTTTATGTCTGTTAATAATTGCTTTATATATTTAGGTGCACCTACATTGGGTACGTAGATATTTACAAGTGCTATATCCTTTTGTTGAATTGTTCCCTTGATCATTATGTAATGCCTTTCTTTGTCTCTTTTTACAGTTTTTGTTTTAAAGTGTATTTTGCCTGATATGAGTACTGCTACCCCAGCTTTCTTTTCATTGCCATTTGCATGGAGTGTCTTTTTCTATCCCTTCACTTTCAGTTTGTGAGTGTCTTTAGGTCTGAAGTGTGTCTCTTGTATGCAGCATATATATGGGTCTTGTTTTTTTTATCCAATCAGCCACCCTATGCCTTTTACTTGGAGCATATAGTCCACTGACATTTAAAGTAGCTATTGATAAGTTGTACTTACTGCCATTTTTTAACTTTTTTTTCCTCAGTGTTTTAGTAGTCCTTCTCTGTTCCTTTCTCCTTCTATACAGAATTGATGGTCTCTTCAGTTTGACTTCTGTCTGAAAGCTCTACTCTTTAACTCCCCTCCTCCCTCATTTTATGTTTTTGATATCATATCTAATCTCTTTTTTGTGCATTTGTGTCCATTACCCTCTTATCATGGAAATAGATAATTTTTCCTATTTGTGGTCTTCTCTTTTGTCCTTAAATCAGTCCCTTTAACATTTCTTGTAGCACTGGTTTCTTGGTGACAAACTCCTTTAATTTTTGCTTGTCTGGGAAATTTTTGATCTCTCCTCCCATTTTGAATGATAACCTTGCTGGGTAGAGTATTCTTGGCTGTAAGTTTTTTCCTTTTAGCACTTTAAATATATCATGCCATTCTCTTCTAACCTGTAAGGTTTCTGCTGAGAAGTAAGCTGATAGACTCATGGGATTTCCATTGTATGTAACTTGACTTTCTCTTGTGGCTTTTAGGATTCTCTCTTTATCTTTAATTCTGGACATTTTGATTATGATGTGTCTTGGTGTGGGCGTCTTTGGGTTTATCTTGTTTGGGGCTCTCTGTGATTCCTGTACCTGGATGTCTGTTTCCTTCCTTAGGTTAGGGAAGTTTTCATCTATTATTGCTTGAAATAGATTCTCCCATTTGTCTCGCTCTTCTCCTTCCAGGACACCTATAACACGGATGTTAGTGCGCTTGATGTTGTCCCAGAGGTCCCTTAGACTGTCCTCACTCTTTTTAATTCTTTTTTCTTTTACCTGTTCAGCTTGGGTAATTTCTTCTAGTCTTTTGTCCAACTCACAGATCCATTCTTCTGTATCCTCTAGTCTGCTTTTGAGTCCCTCTAGTGAATTTTTCATTTCCAGTTTTGTATTCTTCATTTCTGATTGGTTCTTTTTTATATCTTCCATTTCTTTGTTGACATTCTCACTGAGTTCATCTATTCTTCTCCCCACATCAGTGAGCATCCTTAACACTCTTAGTTCGAACTCTCTGTCAGGTAGGTTGCTCATTTCTGTTTCACTTAGTTCCTTTTCTGGGGTTTTGTCCTGTTCCCTTACTTGGAATGTATTCCTTTGCCTCCTCATTTTACCTCTTTCCCTGTGCTTGTGTCTAGGTATTAGGTAGGTCAGCTACGTCTCCTGCTCTTGGATAGGTGACCTTATGTAAGTGATGGCTTAGGAGGCCTGCAGTGTTCTTCCCTCAGTTCTCAATGTTCCAGGGGTGACCCCTATGTGGGCTATGTGTGTCCTTCTGTTGTGGCCTGTTTGCGGCCTGTTTGCTCTCCCTGTAGGTGCCCAGGGAGACCGAGTTATGCTCCTGGCCAGCTGTTGTAATGCTCAGCTGCTTGTAGTAGTTGTGGGCCCTTCAGTCTCTTTAGCAGGTGTGGGGAGCCCCAACACAGTTGGCTGCAAGTTCTAATACCACATTTGTGTTGCAGTATTTCTGTTAAGTGAGTAGGCCCCCACCGTGGCAGGTTGTTAGGCTCAGGGCCTTACAATTGCTATAAGCCTCCAGCCTTTAGGTCTCTTGTCAGCTCTCTGAGGGTTGTCGCTGGGTGGGGCTGGCCTCAGGCACAGGAGCACCCAATTGTTTCAGGCTTTGGAAGGTGAGGCAAACCCCCTATGTTTGTCTTTGAGAAGCACAAGTCTTCAGCAGCTGACAAGCCTGCCGCCCACAGGTCCACACACACAGTCAACACAGTCCTGCCCCGTGTGCACATCCCGACCTCCTGAAGCAGACCCAGTCTCTCCATGGCGGGAGCCCCACACAGTCCACCACTGCCCCACACTCTCCACTGGCTCCTTGTGCACTCCCTGCCCCACTGAAGTCCGCTCAGTTGCCAGGCTGCAGAGAATCCAGTCACCAATCTATGCAGGCCCACAAGTTGCCTGAGGGCTTGTTGTTGGGTGGGGCGAGTCTCTAGGGTGGGCTGCCTGCCCTGGCTGAGCTGGATTAAATCTGTACTCTAGTGGGTGCGGCAGACCTGGGCTAGCAGGCCTCAGGGAGAACTCCAATGGCGTCTGTGTCAGCACGCTGACACCAGGCCACAACAATGGCCGCCGCCAATGTCCCTCCCTGGAGAGGTCTCACCACTCACCGAGATGCACTCAGGGCCTATCAGGTGAGTCTCTTTTCACCAAAGCACCGTGCACCTTTCTTTCTGGTGATTTTAGGATGCTTTCCGAAATGGGTGAGGTTGTGCGTGGGCCCTTTAAGAGCCGGTTTTAATTTCTTTGTGAACCAGCTTTTCTGGGGGTACTCCCCAATGTTTTAGTAGCAGGCAAAGTCAGATATTATGCCACTCGTCTTGATTGTGCTGGGTCCACAAAATGCCCACAATGGGGGTGCTCCCCGGATCAGGGCCCCGCGCCTCCAGGGAGGGCTGCTTACCTGTGGGCTGCTCCCGGGCAGCCGCGAGGCACTGTGGCTTGTGAAGGCGGCGTTTTTCCTCTCCAGAAGGGAGTTTCTGCTTCTTCCACCTCAGTTAGGATTGTCCGTTGTTGTAGGAGTTCCTCTTATCCAGTTTTCAGTTCTGTCTCAGGGGTAATTTTTCTACAAGTAGTTGTAAATTGGCTGTGTCCACGGGAGGAGGTGAGTTCAGAGTCTGCCTACGCCGCCATCTTGACTTCCTCCTGGCATAAATCTTATAAAGCACAATTACATAGCTCTATACACTGATAAAGCGATTTTTATTTTAGACTTAGAAAATGTTCCTGCACTTCATAATTAATTCCATATCAGTGTCCCAGAAATATGGAGGAACACAAAAGGTTTGGAAAGGATTCAGAAGAGAGTATTAAGATGAGCTGAAGTTGCAGAAAAGAAGCAAGATGACTAATCTAATGTTGGCAATGGGTATATAGAACATGGCGAGGGACGGGAAACAGGGGTCACCTCATCTCCAGCTACTCTATTGAAAAAATGGAGACATTTTCAGGAAAGGAAGATGAAAACAATGTTGTGATATTGGTAATTCTAAGTCCTTAAATCCCATTTTGTTTAGAATTTTAAAGTTTATTTTATGAGGAACTAGTATGTCTAGGCCTGCTGAAATGTAGAGGAACAGGTTAGTTAACACCTGTTAGTAAATTTCCCAGTTCTTTGAGCTTGTAGCTAGTTTGCTAAAGCCCTGATAAAGTATGAACACTACTATAGACAGGTGGCAAATATACAAGGAAGCCACAGGGCCTGAAATATGCCATCATTTGCCTCATTGGTGAATAGCTAAATGTCTTGTAAAGACAAGACATTTACTTTACTTTACTTTCTTTCTCTCTGTATCTTTACCTACTGAGCCCATGGGAAGCCATACCTATTTTGGTCCAACTTAGAAATAGCAATACAATTAGTGAATATAATGGTGTTCCACGTTCCTTAAATGTGTGTGTGGTGATGGGTTGTAATTAGTATTTTGGTGGTGAACATGATGTAGTCCATGCAGAAATAGAAGTACAATGATGTACACCTGAAATTTTTACAATGTTATAAACCAATAAAAAAAAAATGCAAATGAAATGTCTGTGTCCATGGCACCATGCTAAAGGCTGAACTATGTGGAATAAAATTTATATTCAAAACTTGTCTGGGCTGATTTTGTCTCTGTGACTGAGACAAATTAAACAGTAATTGTATGAGGCAGTCTTTTGTCTTCATGGAGAATGAAGATGTCTTTTATACATGAACTGATGTTTTATTATCTTGTGCTATTGCACTTTAAATTAATGGCTTAGTTAATTATGGTTGAATTCAGGTCAAAATTCTATACAAGTGCTAGTGAGTGGCATCCATATTAATCCAAAGAGTTCATCAGGATTCGTTTCTTAGAGTAAATACCAAGAAAATTAACTATGATTGAGCCATTATTTTAAAGTGTTCTAACTTCAACATTTTTCTCTTCTGGACTGTTGTGTTTTATATGAATTGGGTAATTTGGACATATTAGATAGGGTCTTGTAATCATAAATTAATAAAATACTAAGAAAGGGCATGGAAATTTCCAAGTTCACAGACAATCCAAGATGCATGTTTTAAGAATAGTGGAGGTTTGAAGAACGTTAGGTCGCTTTAGTTGAAATACCTATGGATGGAAAACATTCTTGGATGGAATTCCATATCACCCAAGTTAATATCAATATTGGTTGGGGCAAAGACAATGGGAATGGGGAAGTGGATTTAAGAAACAGTGCTACTGCTATAGAAACTGATCTTACAACAAGTCCCCAAGGGCTAACTTGGAATCAGATTGCTGAACTTGGTCTCTCCTATATAGAAAATCCTGACCACTGCCCTTTGCTATAGTTCAAAAGGAACTAAACACTGATGCCTCCACTAATATTTTTATGAAGCCTGCTTGTGAGCGCCCATAAGTCAAGTGTGCATTTAGTGTTGAGTTTATATGCATGACCACCAATGAGAATGGTGTGAGTTCAGCTTTCAATGCCATGAGGGTCATCTCTTAATGTCCCTTGCCCCCACACATTCTCCTTATACTCTTCCCACTGCAGAAAGTAGCCCCTACGAGGTGTGGCCACCCTGTGACAGGAGGTAAGGAGGAAGCCAAGACAGTAATGCTCTGGGCCCCATTCCCAGCTGTAAACAGAACAGTTTCACTCATCTATTTTATGCCTCACTATTCTGCGTAAAATTGTATTTGTAAAAAAATTGCACTGCTAAATATAATAGTCTTTCATGTATAATATATACAATCATTATTTTAATTATAATAATATAATATAGTATAAATATATTATGTATTTTAAATATATGTTTACATATTTTGGTAAAAATATATATAATATAATATAAAATATATTGCATATTATAATATATATTATTTGATTATTTCAAATTACATATAAATAAATATACATACAAACATACATATATATATTCATTAAGGTGGAAGTTGTCAGACTTAGTACATATGGTTTCATTTCCCCAACTCAAATAACCTAAAATATCAGAAAAAAAGATATTTAAAAATAGTTCAGCCATAACACCATGGATGGGAGGGTGGTTAGCATGCCATCAGCAGAGCAGAAATTATGAGAAAGTCTTGTAAGATAGAAGGCAAATTGTTCAATTTACCCCACCAATAATCTCACTTGAATTCTTATTACTCTAACACATTTTTCTCTTTTACTATCTTGGCTAACCTAATAGAAAAAACATGAGATATCATTGTTATTTTACTTTGCATATTTTTTGACTGCTGGTTAATGTGAACATTTTTCTAATAGTTATTCATTTGTATTTCCTCATGCTAATTGTCTATTCATTCCTTGTCCCTTTTAAAAATCGAAATCTTTGGGGTTTTCTTATTAATGTATAATAAAAGAGTATGAATTATTTGTCCATCAATGATATTTGACCTTTGTCAAATTTTTATTTTTTATTTTTTGCGACTACTTCCCAGTTCTCCATTGGCTTTTAAATTTTATTTGTGAAATTTGTGTTTTCAGTCTTTAAAATGGGAGAAACAGTTTTGGACATGTACTGTACCTATTATCTGTGATTTTAAAAACACCTGAAAGGACAAATTAGTGATAAGCATTCACAACTTTGTGGTGGGATGGTACACTCTAAATTCATGGTGTACATAGTTATTATATCAATAACTTCAGTGAATTCCAATAATATTTATTATTACATCTGATTCCTAAATTGTATGGAAAGATTAAATTGATCATCTCTTTTTCAACATTTTTAATTGCATGCAACTATCTAGATTTTAAATATCCCATATATCACGAAGAAATAGATTTAACACTTTAGATTTTGTGAACCTTCAATTTGACAGTATCTTTCATTTTTTAAATGAATATAATTATCTTTGGCTATGAAGTGTGATAAATCACTACTGTACTTTGGAATTAAAGGCATTTCCAGACATTTGTGGGCAGCTCTTTGGTTATAAGTGGGATGTTGATATGAGGAGTAATTTAATTTAATCATTATTGTTTGAATTACTGCACATAGCTTGGATTATTCTTCTGTGAAAAGAGCTATGAAACGCTTTCAGTTTTTAAGGAATTTCTGAAGGAAATGTGAAAAGCACATTTTCATGTTAACAGAAAGTTTTCACATGTTTAGAAATGGAAGATAATCTTACTGAGCTTTGCAGTTACAACCAACATCAATGACCAATAATTTGGGTTGCATCTATGCTAGACTCCATCCAACATTATTATTATTTTGTGTGTGTATGTGCAGATTTTGAAGAACTGTCTGCCAGGTAAGTGGGTTCTATTCTTGGTAATAATATTAGCTATTACGAGGCTTTGAGTAAATCAATTAAGCAAACTTTGTGTGTCTCAAATCTTCTTTTATAAATGAGATTGGATAATGTCATGTGAGTTTTAGTTTTTATAAGATTCTAATCCAATTGGAAATCATTTTTTCTTTACATGAACATTTTTGGTACATGTATAGTAGTTGAATTAGGTATCTGTTATTTGTAGCTAAAATAATTCAGGCTATCTCAAGCTAAAAATGGAATTTATTGGTTTACAATTTCATTCAAATTCTCATTCAACATAATCACGGAGTGGTCTTTTTTTAACTCTTCACTGTGTTTTTCTGTGTTCTGGCTTTTTTCTCAGACAAGGAAGGTAGCCAAAACAACTCTAAGCGTATATCTAACCTTCTAATAAATGCAGTGGAAAGAGAGTATCTCATGTTGGAACTTTTGGGAAAACATCATAGGAGAGGCTTTGAGCCACATGCCTGTCCATAGATTAATCACTGTGGCCAACAGGATGTGGTACTTTGATTGGCTAAACCTGTACTTTTGTCCATTTCTGGCTCCAAGGAATGGCTTCATGTGAAGAGAGAGTTCCCTAAAAAAAAATCGAGGTGCTGATGTCAGAAGGAGGAATAGATGCTGAGCAAGCAAAACACCAGATAGTCTCAATAATTAATCAGAAGACTCCCACCAGGTACCATGTGCTTTAATTCTATTACTCCTTCCACAAATTGATAAGAAGATTTATTGAGATACCCTGTCCAGGAGTAAAGTTATATGTATATCTGGGTCAGAGACTATGTAATTTATCTTTTCTGAAAGTCTTGTTGAAATATTATTCCAGATAAATTCTAGACTGCATCGATATAAATGAGACTGAGTAACCATGATACGAATGATGCTCTAATGCAAAAATCAGAGGCTCCAAAGACTAGGATTTGTTTCGATCAGAGAAGTCCAAGTTCTTGTGACATTTTTTCCAGCTATCAGGCCTCGTTTGAAAACTGAATGCCTTGAGGCCTGGTGCCAGGTCTAAGACTAGGAGGGGAAAGATCAACCAGAGAATATTAACTAGAATCATTACTTGGATTATCATATAACTGGGAAATATATTATCTATCATATAAAAATTATTTGAAAAAACATTAGTATTGGCCCTTGGTTTTCAGAAATTAGACTTCAATTTTAAAGGACTTTGGGACTTTAAATTTCTATATTACTTGCCTTCCTTTTCCTCCCAGGCCAGTCTAACTTGGCTGTTTCTATTTCTCTAAAGTTACTCCACTCCAGTCAACCAGCACATTTCTTAAAATTCACTGATTCTGAGCCTTATTTTTTCTTTTTTGCTATTGATGGTATTGCATTTTATTAGTAGGTGTTCTTTGTATCATATATTACACTGCCCAGATAATATCCACATTTCCTATGGTGCCTTGAAGAACCTATCCAGTCACATCTCCTACCTCTGCCCCTTATAAACCCTCTTCTTCAGATGGTCTAACATACTTACTGACCCTCAAACCACCTTTTACTTCTCAGAGTAGAGATTTCTGGGGGTGGAGAGGAACCCACCGGACTTTCTTTGAGGACATTGGATTAATTCATTTTGAGCCATGAGCTCTCCCCCTCCAAGTTTACCAGCATTTGAGCTTTTATTTTAATGATGAAATTTGTTCTCAGAGCAGTCAGGGCATATTAACACCTCTTTATGAGCCACATTTTACCTTAAATTTCCACATAATGACCTGGTTTTCTTGCATTTTTTTCTCTAGTGATATTTGGATTTTATCTGTTTCTTTTTATGCTATAAAACTTTAAGTGATGATTAAATATTTCTCTTTCCATAATGAGACCCACAGATTTCAGGGATCTAAATGATCCAGAGGAAAATCGATCATTCCAATTTAGTTTTAATAAGAGCCACATTTATTACCTATTGATTTTCATCTTCACAATCAACTCCTCATGGAGAAGAGGGATTGGACTCCAACATGGGTCCTGTCACTGCTGGCTTCATGAGCCTCTGGAAAAATCTATACTGCACAACCTAGAAAAACAAATATTATGTAACAGGCCTTACATTCAAGTCCTCTTCACCTTGACCCTGGTCTTCCTTTGCCATCACATCTGCTACACCTGCTACACCTACATGGACCCTCTCCTACAAACATTCTACTCATCCCGTTGCAACATATACCATATTTATTTTTCAGAGCAGAGTTCTTGAAGTGGGAAAGGAACTTGGAATTGAGACTTGAAAGACAGATTGGATTTCAATGGTCAAACATCTCCCATATCTCAAGGCTTTCGTGAACATCCCAACTAGCTTCAATGTCTTTCCCTTGACCTTCTAAACCAAAGAGAACAAATGTACATCCATGAGATACCACTCCCAACTCCCGACAACACTTCTAGATCACAGCATTCTTTCTGCTAAGCTCAAATATGTTTGTCACATTGTACATTGTGCTTATTTATCAGCTTACTGACTCTCTTCCCCTACTAGAATGAAGGCAGGGATTTCTGACTTTTTTGCTCACTGCTAAATCAATGGTATTTAGAATAGTGTCTCACATATAGCAGCCACTCAAAAGTTTGTTGAATGAATACAGCTCAGAATCCTTCTGAACCTAGAACTACTGTCCAGCACTATCAAATAATTGGCATTGGAATTCAAGATGGAATTCTGTTTTCCACCTGCATTTGCCACTTATCTTGGGCTACTATGTATTTCATTGTTTTTCATGAATGTATCTTATCTTCTTCATTACTAGACACCTCATAAAACTCCATAACTAAGCAGTGTTAGTTATAATTACATTTTTTTAAAGAAGGGAAGGTGTATCATGAATAACACATGGATACCAATTGCTTTCAGTTAATGGATTTCTACTGTGGTGGCTTCCTAATGTGTCAGTTTAGCTAGGCTGAAGTACATCTCCAGAATTGCCTTTTTTCTATGTTTCTGGTTTGAGTGGGCCAAAAAAGAGATTCATCTGTGAGATATGGGGGGAAGAAGTGGAGCAGCTATTTGATGGTCATACACATCACTGTTTAGAGGCTTGCTGACCTCATCAGCATGAGGTAGAAACTGGGCCTGCAACAGCTCTGCCTTTCCCCAGATCCTCCTTTAGCTTCTTGGACTCCTGGCCAGATGTGTGTGTTTGGCTCCATGACAGGGGGCCCTATCTTCTGCAGAAAACCTGCACCACTAAGGCTACAGCCAACAAGAACTGGCACAGGGTTTAGCTTGTCCTCCTGATTTCTAGCTTCTCCTTGTGGGTTCTAGCTTATTCTTGTTCTCCCCAGCTTTACATCCATCTGTTCTTCTTGAATGCCTACCTTATGGGCTTCAAGCTCCAGCACCAGTCATGGGAAATCAGCCTTACAGAGATTGCTTAACCAGCTCCCGGAATTACCTAAGGTCAAAACCTTGTCCAAGTCCCTGTCTATCTATTTTTCTTTCTAACTATTATGCATCTATCATCTATCTAACCATCTATCTATCTATTATCTATCTATCATCTAGCTGTCTGTCTGTCTACCTATCTATCTAACTATCTGATTGAACCCTTACTGATACACCTACTATAAGCCAGGAGCTAAGTTAGGCACCGTTATCTCTAGTCCTTTCAGTAACACTATATGTTATAATTATCCCTGTGTTTCAGAAGATTCAAAACCACATCTGCTTGATTCCCAAATCTGTTATCTTTTCATAGGCCGTACAGTCTTCATAACTGCATATTCTTTTCTCAAAATATTTAGAAAATGAAACATTTCTGCATTATAAATATATTAACAGGATTTCACTAGCTCTTGCCAAAGTATTTTGCATTTTGGAGCAAAAAAAAAAGTTGACGGAAAACAAAACACAAACAGCAGAATGTTTCCCCTCACTGAGGTCCATCTAGGAACTTTTCCAATGTGAGCTTTGAGAATTTTCATGAATTTAGATTGAAGCACCAATTTTAACATCAGTGTAGGCTCTTAAATCTAAAAGGCTGGTCTATAAGATTGTCCTTGACTATATAAAACAAATAAAAACCTCAACTAAATAAGTTCACTATTTATTCTTGTACATAGCTTTTAACCTGTGACTTCCCTACTTTATTTTTAGAAAGTATTTATTTCTGAATCTTCACTTCAAGAGTGAAATGAAATCTTTTTGAAGGTGATTGATGCCAAACCAAACATTCTATTTTTTGTTGTTGTTGTTGTTATGAAATTGAACAATGACTCCCTCCATACCCCAGCTCCCACCCCAATTTACAGTAATCTGTCTAGTACCAGCCACAGAGAAATCTCCTCTGGGAAAATGCATGTAAAGTGCTTAAAATCATGCTTTGAACACAGTTGATTTTAACAAATATTAGCCATTATATTTTCATTTGATTTATTCTTTTCTGCCATTATTTTGTTGCTGCTGGTAAGAAACTCTTCATTTAATCTCAATCAAATAAATTCTGCATCCCAAAAGCCCTCGTGATTTCCACGTTCATCCCTTTGCAAATAATGAGGCTTCCACTGTGTGTGTTGTACTACTCCATAAGGCCAGCAGAGGGAAGAAGGAGTTCTTTACAAAAGCAACCTTCCTTTGTTCCTCAAGTTGGCAGAATGGAGATCAAGTTCTCATCTTTGGGGTGGGTCAGCATCACACAGACTGACTTCACATAGGACCAGTGTTTTCTATTTCCAACGGTGGAATGGAGAAAAAAATGGTATTTCCTCTTGTCTCCCAAGTTTATGGACCAATTCCTCCTCTCCATAGGTATTATTGAAAAACTTAGTTCACCGCAAACTGTTCATTGCTTCTGTAGCAAACTCACTTAGCTTACAAATAATTTACTCACACGTTCACACATTCATTCATTCATTTACACAGATAGATATTTAACAAAGACTTATAAGATCCTAACTGTGTGGTTGAAGATGTGAATCATGTTTGGAGGGATAAAAGAAAGATTAAGGCAAACAACAGAAGAAAACGAAATTAGAGAGGTTTGGACATATCTTTTGGATGTCAGTTTGAAGCCAGCTCCAATATGATGTTAACAAGCCGCGTAATGATCCAACTTCTCATTAGTGATAATTCATTAGTATGTCAATATTATGCGTGTCTGTTAATTACCTCCTAGATATGGCTCCCTCTAGAAGACCTCAAAAATGAGATTTTTAATTTTCCTAAATAGTTTTCACTCTTTTTCCCTTGAATTTCCTTAACCCTTATGCTTCTCAAAGTGGGTCAGCAAATAATCACATTTGATTCTTGCAGTGGACCTGGGAGACCCAAAGAGTCATTGTTGTTAACTTTGTTTACATGAGTCTTCTGTTGTTCATTGAGTAGCGGGAGGTTAAGTGTAGGTAGTTGTTGAATAAACTGGAACTGGAATTTAGGATCCTGATTTCCAACAGCATTTGATATTCATGGTAGAACTACCATAGTAGGTGTTCAGTAAATACTTGCTGGATGAACGTCTGGTACTACTCTGCCTCGTTTTGTTTCATTGATAGTCTCTGGTACTTGCTGACTGTCAATTAAACAGAGAGAGAGAGAGAAAGAATCTGGCTTTAAAACCAAATGAGATAATGAAAAATTTCTGGAACTAGGCACTGGTGATGATTGCACAACATTTTGAGTGTCCTTAATGGCACTGAGTTGTACATTTTAAAATTAAAAATGTTATGTGTATTTTACCACAATTGAAAAAAAATAGTATCAATAGGGATTCCTTTGCACTCTGGCCACAGAGGCCACCAAAGAAAGGGAAGGGTATGGGTATCCTGGAAGTCTCTGTACAGAGGATTCCTACTCTGAAGAAGAGCTGGCCTAAATGATCTCTCATACTCCTTTCCAAAGCTTAAATTCTAAGTATCTGAGATTCCAACTAATCAGTATGTTGATTTAGGGTTGCATTTCTTCTGCAAGAAAATTTCTTTAAATTCCATGCAACCAATTTTTATCAAAAAATTATTAAAACACAAACTTAGTTCTCAAAGGGGTCATAGTCCTTTGGGATTGAGAATGTATTCCCATATAATAAGTGTTTGAGTAAAAACAAAAACAGAATCCATCAGGAGTGAGGGATTTGTTCAGTGAAGACTTCAAGGAGTTCTCTTTAAACTGGCTCATAATGTGGTGAGAAGAGTTCTCATATTGAGCCCCAAACACTCCTGATGACTGTATCAGAAGTCACAATGTTTGTGTGGAAAGAATCTTCATTCAGGAGTTCAAAACATTTTGAATAGACAGTTAAGGAGAACACTTCTTTTTTTTCCTCAGCACACTTTAATCATATGCTTTTTCTGCTCTCTTTTGTCATAATGTATTACAGGCCACCCAGTTCCCAAGCTGTAATCAGCTTTCTCTGGAATTAAAAAAAAAAAAAAAATTCTTACTACAAGGTAAGGAATTCAACATTTACTGTTATATTTAATTTTCCTCATTGATAAGATTTCGTACTTTAATGATGTAAAGGCCTTGCAACAACGTCCCTGTAGGGTATTTGAAATGTTTAATTTCTTAGGTGTGTGGCCACCTGTGCACTGTTCTGTGGTGAGGTCTGTTCACGTACACAGCAAGATTCACTCCTGAAGTCCACCCTTGGCCAAGATCCGGAGAACGGCTTCTGTTTCTTAGACTCACCTGTAACTCTAACTGTGAGAGCTGAGCCAGAATGATTTAGACAAAAACTGATTGGTTTAACTTGATTTCTTTAGCCATCTGTTTAACTCACTAGCTTTGTGTCACTATTTCTCATGGGAAATTATTGCTATTTTGCATATTGTATGTTTGGAGAACAATATGAACTTAATGTCGTATAATATTAAAAATCCTTGCAGTCCCCCATGACGGCAGCCATTTTGTTGGTCTATTAGAAAAGAGCCAAAACACATACCTAGAAGGGAAGATATTCAAATCCATTTTTTGTTTCTCAACACTTTGTGCCAATACGTGTTTATTTCCTAGGATGCATGGGTGTTGAGGTACTTAGCAACAGATGGAGTCTACCAATGGACTTCAAGTTCCCTGCTAGATAGTCCATGGCACCTCCAGAAGTTTACCTGTCACTCTCAGCCTAGTTAGAGGCAAATATTGGCATCTTCTTATGCAGTGGGCCCCTCAAGATTCAACCCTAGGTCCAGCACCACATTAGCCAATGAAACTGCCTTTCTTCTTCCTGTACAACATTTAGTTACAGCTTTTCCACTTAATTACTTGAGAGGAGGAAAGAGGAGTGAGTGGAGAATAATAAATCCTGGCAAACGAACAGATGAACTAACCAACTTGAACAAAAAAGGGATAGGAGGATGTGAAGTGAACAGATTATAGACACACGTAATGTGAGGCTGGTGTTCCTGCTCTGAGCAGCATCACAGTATCACGTACTGGACAGCATTTATTCTGATTGGTTGGTGGCTTTGCCATAGGAATGGTTAAATATTTTTTTCTATTTTTATTCCATTTCATTAGTTTTATTCCAGTTTTGAGTTATAATTGGCATATAATATTGTATAAGTTTAAGGTGTACAGCATAATGATTTAATATATGTATATACTGTAAAATGATTACTGTGATAAGTTTAGTTAACATCTATCACCTCACATAATTATAATATTTTTTCTTATGAGAATTTTAAGACCTAGTGTCTTAGCAACTTTCAAATATACAATATAGTATCATTGACTATAGTCACCATGCTGTACATTAAATTCCCAGAGTGTATTTATCTTATAACTAAATGTTTATACTTTTAACCACCTTTACCTGTGTCTTCACTCACCCCAGTCAGCTACCCCCACCTCCAGTAACCACCAATTTATTCTCTCTTTCAATGAGTTAGGAGTATTTGTCTTTCTCTAACTTATTTCACTTAGCATAATGCCCTCAAGGTTAATCTGTGTTGTCACAAATGGCAGGATTGCCTTCCTTGTTATGGCTGGATAATATCCCATTGCATATTTGTACCACATTTTCTTTACCCATTCATCTCTCAATGGACACTTTGGTTATTTCCGTGTCTTTGCTTTTGTAAATAATGCCACAAAGAACATGGGGGTTGTTGGTTTGAAACCTCAGGAGCTTCCCCGGTGAAATCTGAAACCAGACCCCATACACGAAAGGCGAGGTGAGACCAAAGAAAGAGGCAGACCACTCCAGATTGGTAGGTGCAGGTTTAACAAGCATGAGAACTTACATATGAAGCTTGTCTTGGGCGGCTGTAAGATGAGTAGATTTTTGCACATGCCCACCAGAATCTTAATGCTTATATAGAGGCTTTAACTGGGTATATTTAGTCTCGATGGTCTCAATAACACCTTACTACATCCTGAAACAGCTCTGGCAATGGGAATGGTGGGTGGAATTATATTCCAAGGACAGAGGAGGGGATAAGGAGCCTCCAATTGCCTGGGTCCAGTTTGTGGGTCAGCTGGTGGTCATGTCCTCTTGATGACTTCCTCCAACAGGGGTACAGATATTTCATTCTAGATAGTGATTTCATTTCCTTCAGATATACACCCAAGAGTGGAATTTCTGGATCATATGGTAGTTCTATATTTAATTTTTTGAGGAACCTTCATACTGTTTTTCATAGTGGCTGTACCAATTAAAATTCCCACCGACAGTATGCAAGGTTCCCTTTTTTCCATATTGAAAGAAAAAAAGAAACTGTCCAAGCAGAATACTATACCTGGCAAAGCTGTCCTTCAGAAATGAAGGAGAGAGAAAGACTTTCTTAAACAGATAAAAGCTGAGTGAGTTCGTCACCACTAGACCTGCCTTACACGAAATGCTAAAAGATGTTCTTCAAGTGGAAAGCACAGGATGCTAATTAATATCATAAAAACCCATGAATATATTGTAGAACTCACTGGTAATGGTAAATATATAGTCAAAGTGAGATTTTCTAATAGTGTAATGGTGGCACACAATTTATTTACAACTCTGGTTTAAAAGTTAAAAAATGAATGTATTAAAAATAACTATAACTATAATAATTTGTTATCGGTTAAATATTTTGAGTGGTCACCTCAACTACTATGGCTTGGTTGAAATGTTGCCTATCATTTTATTATTTTCAATAGTCACAGGAAGCCTTTTCCGAAGCAGTTGAACAGTCTGGGATCAAATTCTGTTCTGGTTGTTAATTAGTTAGGAGGCTTAAGACAAATCAGTTTCTCTCTCTATGGTCTAGTTTCTTAACCTGAAATATAAAGACCAGGATTAGATAACATTTAAAGTTTAATGCTAGTCCAGTGCAGTGTTTCTGTGGTTACATGATTATCACGTACAAAAACCAAGGTTCTGCTGCTGATTATGGAGAGTCACCATGCCTCCTTCAGGAGATGACTCACACATACAGAAGCATTCGTTCTTTGAACAGCTATTTACTGAAAGTCTCCTAAATGTCAGGCACTGAATTAGGTGCTGGGATTTAACAGTGAATAAAAGCATCTATGGACCAAGTTTAATTGAGTTTAGAAGATATTGGGCAGACTGATCCTCTGAAATAGACCGTGGGATCTGGGGTCAGATAGATCTGGCTTTGAATTCCAGGCCTGCCCTTGCTAACTGTCATTTAGACCTTGACACCATACAAGATTTACACGGGATTATTGAGTGTGTTTGGGGGAACTAGGTTCTGCACATGTGGCTCTAAGAAGAGACTTGTTCTTTTGCATCTTGCAAAGAAACTCTTCTAGCTAGGGAAGAACTCTTCTTCATGGGAAGACTCACACATTAGTTCTAGTAAGCTGGTAATTGCGTTATGCCTCTAAGCAGGAATTAGTAAGTTAAATGTTCCTGATTTATGGATTTATTAACATTTGAGCCCTAGTTAATTTGTGCAACTTTTTAAACTAGTATTAGGAGAGTAAGGGAAAAACAGGAGAAGGAAGGAGGCCAGTTTGTGAACAGGTGGTAGGAGCAAGTAGGAAGAACGATGAGATTGAATCTATAATGAACAAATACTCTTAATTATATTTTAACCAGACAGCTTTATTATTTGATGAAATAACTTGTGCCTTTATATCCTTCTCTTCTGGTATTTAATAACTGAACAGATCATTGCTTCAGGGGTCAGGAAACTGCGGTCCCAGAATTTCAAGATCCCGTGATTGAAGGGGTTAGGATAATTAAGAACAGGGGACCCACACTCTAGCCCATCCCTCAGCAGGGATCTCTCCTCAGGAAATACAGATGAACAGGAGCAGGAGAACTGTGGACAAGAAGAGAAAAAAAAGCAAACATTTTATGTTCTAAGATATTAAAACAGAGAAATTTATGGTTGAGAAAGAGAGCCAGAATAGTCTAATGGTCAAAGACAAATTGAAATAAATAACAATAATACAGCCTGGATCCTAAAGAAGATGAGGGTTTTTGTTTGTTTATTCTTTGATTTTAAATTTCATTTTATTGCAGTAAGAACACTTAGCATGAGATCTATCTTCTCTACAAATTTGAAGTATACAATCATTATTTTTGACTCTAGTTACAGTGTTGTAGAGTAGAACTCTAGAGCTTATTCATCTTGTTTAATTGAAAATTTATGCCCATTAATGAGTAGCTCCCCTTTTTCCCTTCCTCCAGCTTCTGGCAATCAGCATTCCACTCTATTTCTATGAATTTGTCTATTTTTAGATACCCCATATAATTGGAATTATACAGTATTTGTCTTTCTGTGACCAGCTTATTTCATTTAGCATATTGTTCTCAAGGTACATCCATGTTGTTGGATATTGAAGAATTTTCTTTGATTTTAAGGCTGAATAATATTCCGTTGTATGTGTATATCACATTTTCCTTATCCATTCATCTCTTGATGGACATTTAGGTTGCTTCTAGAACTTGGCTATTCTGAATAGTGCAGCAATGAACAGAAGTGGGCTAATATCACTTCAAAATACTGTTTTTCGTTATTCTGGATAAATATCCAGAACTGAGATTGCTGGATCATGTGAGAGTTCTATATATTTTTTTGAGGAACCTCGAGACTGTTTTCCGTAACAGCCGTGCATTTTGCATTCCTACCAACAGTGTGCAAGGATTCCAATTTCTCCATATCCTTGACAACACTTGTCTTTTGTGTGTGAGGTGTGAGGTGTTATCTCATTGCGGTTTTGATTTTTATTTCCCTGACGATTAGTTCAAAAAAATTGAACATATTTTTCATATACCTGTTGGCCATTTCTATGTGTTCTTTTGAGAAATGCCCATTCAAGTCCTTAGCGTATTTTTTAATTGGGCTGTTGGGTTTTTTTTTTTTTTACTATTGAGTTATAAGAGTTCCTTATATATTTTGGAGATTAACTCCTTATCAGATATATGATTTGCAAATATTTTTCTCCCATTTGTAGGCTGCCTTTTTATTTTGCTGATCGTTTCCTTTGCTATGCAGAAGCTTTTTAGTTTGATGTAGTCCCACTTGTTTTTATTTTTTAATTTCCTTGTTGTGCATTTGGTGTCATACCCAAAAAATTCTTGCAAAGATCAACATTAAAGAGTTGTCTCCTAGTAGTTTCCGGTCTTACATTTAAATCTTTAATCCATTTTGATTTGTTTTTTGTGTATACTATAGGATACGGGTCCAGTTTCGTTCTTTTGCATGTGGATATCCAGTTTTCCCAACACCATTTATTGAAGAGACTATCCTTTTCCATTGTATATTTTTGGGGCCCTTGTCCAAGATTGGTCAACCATATATGCATGGTTTATGTTTGGGCTCTCTATTTTGTTCCACTGGTCTATGCATCTGTTTTTGGCCAATATCATCCTGTTTTGATGCTATCGTTTTCTAATATAAATAGAAATCAAGAAGTGTGAGGTCTCCAGATTTGTTCTTCCTTCTCAAGATTGATTTGGCTATTCATGGTCTTTTCTGGTACCATATGAATTTTAAAGTTATTTTTCCTATTTCTGTAAAAAAATGCCATTGGAACTTCCATAGGAATTGCCTTGAATCTAATAGATCATTTTGGGTTGTATGGACATTCTAACAACACTAAGTCTTCCAATCAATAAACACGAGATGTCTTTCCGTTTATTTGTATCTTGCTTAATTTCTTTCATCAATGTTTTATAGATTTCAGGGTACAGATTTTTCACCTCTTTGGTTAAATTTATTCCTAAGTAATATTTTTTGATGCTACTGTAAATGGGATTGTTTTCTTAATTTCCTTTTCAGATAGTTCATTGTGAGTGTAAAGAAACACAACTGATTTTTATATGTTGGTTTTGTATCCTGCAATTTTTGTATCCTGAATTACTTTTTAGGTCTAATAGGTTTTGGTGGAGTCCTCCGAGTTTTCTATATATAAGATATTATTGTCTGCAAACCGGAAAACTTTCACTTCTTTCTTTCTGATTTGGATGCCTTTTATTTATTTTTCTTGTCTATTTTCTCTGTTTAGGACTTTCAGTACTATGTTGAACAGAAGTGATGAGAGTGGACATCCTTGCCTTGTTCCTGTTCTTTGAGGAAAAGCTTTCATTTTTTCAAGTTAATATTAGATCTTAATGGTAACAATAAAGCTGTGGGCTTTTCATATACGTCCTTTATTATGTTCAAGTAATTTATTTCTATTCCTAGTTTGTTGACAGTTTTTATCATGACAGGGTTTAAATTTTGTCAAATAGTTTCTGCATCTATTGAGACAATTTTGTGATTTTTATTCTTTATTCTGTTAATGTGGTGTATTACATTGATTTTCCTATGTTGAACCGCCTTTGCATCCCACTTGATTATGACGTATGATCCTTTTAATGTGCTGTTGGATTTGGTTTGCTAGTATTTTCTTGAGGATCTTCGCATATATATTCATGAGGGAGATCAGCCTATAGTTTTCTTTTCTTGTGATGTCTTTCTCTGGCTTTTGTATAAGGTAATACTGGCCTCACAAATTGAGTTTGTTCGTAAGTGTTCCCTCCTCTTCAATTATTTGGAAGAGTTTGAGAAGGATTGGCATTAATTCTTCTTTAAATATTTGGTAGAATTCACCAATGAAGTCATCTGGTCCTGGGCTTTTCTTTGTTGAGAGGTTTTTGATTACTGGTTCAATCAGTTTCATTTTGTTTTTTTATTCAAGCACTTTGAAAAGGCCTAGAGAAATGGAGCTTGAGGATATATCAATGTGTTTCAGAATAAAATCCCCATGGGAACATTAAAGAAGTGTTTTGGAGTTAAATATCAGTGTATGTTCAGAATAATGCCTAACGGGTAATTCTAGCATTGTCCTCTGACCCCCTCCACCACAAACACACACATACTTGTTCCTCTTTTTAACATAACAAGTGAAACATTTTCTTGATGCTTCTGGGCTATCTCTTCCAGTTAATCCTCCAGGCACATAAATGCCTAGTACAAGGCCCTTGCTATCTTATATTCCTAGATCAGTCACTGACTCAATGTGACAAAGCAGGACATACGCTCCGAGGGAAGCCTTGGAGTCTTGAGAAGTCTACATCCACCTCAGCTGGGAACATTTATTTTTGCTTCCTTTAGGGCAGATATGACCAAATGCCTTACCCTGTCTGGAAGAGGTCTTCACGGTTTTCTTCAAAGAGGAAGAGAATAGGACACTACCAAGGCAGATGGAAGTGATCTGACAGTCCAGGGGGTGCTCGTTGTTGTCCACCACCATTACAAAAGAGGCGAAAGTGAGACACAGTGAGATTAAGCCACTTGCTCAAGGCCACCAGATAAATAGGTAATGTAAGCCCAAGTCCCTAATCTGCCTTTATGGAGAATAACTTCTTCAATTTCAAACGTGTACACATGCACGGTGTCAGTACTGAGCATGAACCCTTCACATGCAAAGATCCCATTACTGATCACTGGCATGTAGAACTGCCACTTGAGATGTTGTCTAATGGTGATAATGTAGCTGAATGAAGCTGTCCATAATCGTTGGCTCGATCTCCAGTGTGGTCAAAGATCCAGGCAGTAGATCAGCCAGCCAGAGGGAGGCGTGCCTTCTACTACCATGAAACACGGAAGGGCTCTGCATTGAGCTCAGGGCCTCAGCTGGCAGGTGTAACATCCATGCTTGTCCCTGGCTAAATGTATTTCAGTTCAGGCTTTGGAAATCAGTACAACCTGTGGGCACTGCCAGAGAAAATAAACTACATCTAGTATAGCACTAAATATCAAAAGAATGTCATGGAAGGAGCTTGGGGGTCAAAATCAAATGGAAAATGGTGAGAGAGAAGAGTTTTAGCCATCTACTCAGGAGGCAGTCAGCACAGGCTCTGGATTTAGATTGCCTGGGCTACAGTTGTGCTTCTGCCACTGTTTTAGATAGACTTCTTGGGAGTCAGACTCTGATACGTGGATTGCACTGTTGAATCAAAACCTGTAGAGGTGGGAAGGATTAGGGTAAAGCATCAACTGGCCACATCATTCTGTCCACTTGGTTGTTTGGTGTCTCTTCTGTGATAATAGCCCTCTGGTTATTGTTGGCGTTAAAATATAATATCAATATCTCTACCCTTTATGCCTGTTCTCTTAGGTCTATCCACATTCTTTGTACCTGAATTCATTGTTCCCAGTCTTTCCGTATTTCTGCTTCAGAGTCCTGAGCAACCAGCCAAGCTGTTTGTCACTGTCCATTTGTCTGTATATGTTCTTTCTCCAGGCCACTTCTCTATCCATGCAAAGAGGATAAAGGTACACTGGCCAAAGCTTTGCCCTTTGGGGGTATTTCACCTCACTAGCGCCTTTTAACTTCACTGCTGAGTGTGACTGCAGTGCACCAGTGGTCCATTTTTGGCTTTAAACAAAATATATTGAAAGAAACTTTTTATGAATAAAACTTGGCTTTGCTCCTCGTGTGTTATGAGGAGTCATAAGTGACACCACCATGTAGCCATAGGGGTGAGCTAAAGGAAGAGGAACCCATTTAACTGCAGTGGTTGATATGAGGTCTGAACCACCTACTTGTGCCCTCTCTCAGATGTATTACTACTACCTTATGACATGGTGGGTCTGGTAGAGCCCAACTCATGATGGGTAATTATGGACACATGCTTACTTGAAGCTCTATTCATCGGGATCTATGTAGCTATGAAGGCCCAGGAACGTAATAGGAGCTATTTTTCACAGGTGTAATTTTCTACTGTACATGACATGCCCTGGCTCCGAACAACACTGGTGCTCCACGACCCTATATTGTGATGCTCCTATTGGAGCTTCCTGAAAATTACATAAGACATCTTTCCCTACCATAGATATTTCTAATACCACAGGATCTGCAGGATTTACAACCCAAGTGGCAGAACTACTTATACCATAACCTAAACCTGTGGGAGAGCCCTTTCTTATTTTGGAACCCAAAGCTGGTACTCTTTTGTAATGCTTGAAAAATATGTCAGAACAGTATTTCCAAATATGAAACATGCTACCTCTAGAATCTGAACAGGCTTACCAGGATACCATGCTCTATTATCCATCTTCACAGCGTTCTGAAGGTCAGACCATATAGCTAGCTACCTAGATGCTCATTTTTATGGACTAAATTGTGTTTCCTTCAAATTCGTACACTGAAGCCCTAGCTCCCTAGGCGACTGTACTTGATGATAGGGCCTTTAAGGATATAATTAATGCTAAATGATGTCATAACGTTGGAGCCCTAATAGAAGAGGACGAGTGTCCTTATAAGAAGAGGAAGAGACACCAGGAGTGTGTGCACACAGAGGAAAGGCAATGTGAGGACACAGTGAGAAGGAGGGTCTCTGTAATCTAGGAAGAAGGTCTCACCAGAAACAAACCCTGCCAGCACCTTGATCTTGGACTCAGTCTCCAGAACTGTGAGAAAATAAATTTCTGTTGTTTTAGCATCTAGTCTATGGTATTCTGCTATGGCAGTCTGAGCAGACTAACATCCTTATTATGATAATTGTGCCCACCTTGCTTTTGATGAAAGTTCTACCAATTAGCCTTTAGTATTGCTATTACTGAATCCAGCTGTATAACGGCATCTTCCACTGTAAGCCCTGGCCTCCAGATGACAGCCACCACCAAGCTTCTCCATGATGCTAGTGTTCCTCTTTCCAGCACCTTCCTTATCACTTTGGTATGTGGCTTATCATTTGGGCCTTCTTGCTGAACTACTCAGTTGGTGTATTTTCCAATCTCAAATATATATCCATCATAACATGCTTATTCTCTAAGTCTTTTGGTTCTTTCTTCCACCTCCTACCAAACCAGCTATGGAATTTCTACATCACTTTCTAAAAGATTCTAGCAGCCATCCTAGAACATGTTAGCACCATCTCTTGGGATCCTTACCAGGTATTAAATCCTATATCAGGAGGGTGCTCACCTATCGGTAAACTCCATTATCCAACTCTATGTTCTGTGATTTTTGATATAATATTCTCAAAATCCAGTCCTATTCATATTCTTCTGGCTCCTGATGGCACATGTTGGCTATATGATGCAGCTCCTTCAGGGAATAATCCCTTGTCTTCCTCTGAAGACCCAGTACTTCTCTGCCCAGGTTAGGTGGTGATTTGACTCTAGTTTTTGATCTGATGGCCAGCCAGGAAGGAAGCCTAGCCAGGAAGGTAGATCATGTAAGGCCTCTGAATCTTCTTCAAACAACGGGAGAGGTCTGGCCTCTAACAGGGAGAAATGAGCCGCTTCTGCAAGTGAAGAGAGATCAGAAAGATCTTTGGTTTCAAGGCTTGAGTGCATAGACCCAAATATTCCTATGCCAAGTCTCAGGGTCCCACTTCTTCCCAGCTAGGCTCCCTTTGCACAACAGATCAACTAAGGCTGAAAACTCAACCTTCTCTAGAGTTCTGCCCCTCTTAATATTAAGTCCTGAAAATGAGCCTCAGTTTTAACGCCTTCAGGCTCAGGAGATAAGTTGCTTTCTGTGCTGTCAATGAGACTCTTTGATTTTCACTTTACTTTCAATTGGTGATTAATTACTCTCAATCTTCTATTGTCTTTCTACAATGTATCATTGGCACTGAGCAAAAGCCATTGGATTATCTTCTCATTGTAATTGCTATATACCAGATCTTCTCATATGCTCCTACCAGCATTCCCTTCCACCAGTTTCTGGTCCAAGATCATTACTCTGAAAGTTTTAAAAATTGCACCATTATAGCATGTTAGGGTTGCTCGTTTGCTCCACCAAACACTAGGGCTTTTTATTTCCAGTGAAATGGCTAGTCCAGCTCTAAAGCTCATTTTAGAGTTTTCTTCCTTGGGCCATTTCTGGTACCGACTGACGGAAATTGATTTCTCAGAAACAGACTTTGAGAAGGAGATTTGAGTGCAAGGAGTTTATTAGGGAATGCCCCCAGGAACAACACCTCTGGGTGTGAAGACACTAGGATTGGGCAGAAGGGGGAGTTGGGCTATGATGCATTTGCAACAAAAGCCTCAGTCAACCCCACTGGGAGCTCTGGAGCTGGGACAAATCTTCACAACTGCATCTTTTAAAGTAAAGAGACCAGACTTTTATAGGTCCCCATCAACAAGGTGTTGGCTATAGGCTATCCCCAGGAGGAGAGATAACCTTGGGCTTGGTGGTTTCTCTGCTGAGGACAATGCTCAGAAAGGAACTCAGCTGTGAGCCATCAGTCACCAATGCTCCCAACAGCTGAGGGAAAGAATATCTCATTCTTGAAGTTATTCACTACAGGCTGGCCTTGTCTTTGTGTTTCACTTTCTTAGTTATAAATTTAAGAAGGTAATAGGACCAGCGTCATAAGGTTATTAAAAGGATTAGATAATTTAATTCATGTGAAGTGCTCACTTGTGTATAGTAAGCATTCAAGAAGATGTTAGGTTCCTATTAAATATACAAATATTTTAGTAATAATACTAACTATGATGTACCTGAGTTAAAACTGCGCAGACTTAAAGAAAGACTCAGCACCCCATGTTGCATTAAGTAGTCCTTATTAACTTGTTTTCAATAATTCAGCTTGTTACCTAAAAGAATCCCTAAATGGATAGAAATAACATCAGTGAGGATAAACTCCAAAAGTTTCCTTTAAGAAACTTCTTGCTACCCTCTTGCCATATTAGCTGGCAGGCAGTAACAGACGAATATAGACTTGTTTATCTAGTAGTGTAGGACTACCATTTTGTAGGAAATTTCCCAGTCATAGGTTACAAATAAGGATGCTTTTTCTGGGTTATAGGAGGAGCAAGACAGTTGAGGGAAAATGGAAGAACTGACTCAAGTGAGAGATCACTGTGAGGAGTTCTGGGCAGCTGGGGAGGACATTGGGGAGCAGTGGGAAAAATTTGTTTAACTATTGTATAGTAAATAGAAGCAAAACATAGATATATCTGGAGTCACATAAGCCTGTTTGTGAATCCTGAGTCAGATTCTTAGATGTAGAGGCTATCTAAATTGATACAAGTTTACAAAGCTACTATTTCTCACGGATTGCTAAAGAAGCATAATAATCCTGCCTATTTCATAGTTTTGTTGTGAGAAATAAATAAGACAAAGTATTTAAAGTGCTCAGCACAATGCATGGTACATGGTGAATATAAATACTTACTGGTTGTTAGAATTATTACTAAGCATCTATCAAGAGCAAAGCAGTAGACTCAGGCACTTAATGGTAGTGATAATCTTAAAAAATACTGAAGCATATAATCAAGAAATACCTAACCTAGTCTTTGTCTTCAAGGAATTTACATCAGATATCTTATAGTGCTTAAAAAGGTCTCTGGACTTACCTTGAAAAAGTTCACAGTCAAGCTCTGTTCTTGGAACCTAGGAGAAAGGAACTGGCACATTTTTCAGATGTGCTTCTGTGGTTTGCCGTTCGATCAATTCTTTCGAGCACTTGTATTCCTTCTCGTTTGTCTCTTCTTTTAGGAAAGTGTTAAAACCCTTTTCTTTTAATGACAGGCAGTAAAAAGTGCACTGTATTTCTCCAGGACGTGGCTAAGATTTGTTGACATTGAGCTGAAATTGGATAATCCATTCATTATTTATAGACCTGTTCTCATAACAAAAGATGTTTCTTTTACTTTTCCTTTTTTTCAAACAAGCCACACAATAAAAATGTTTAATTAATGGCATGTGCCAGTCTTAAGCAAAGATTTACTTGTTTTATGGGTTTAGCAAATTCTTTCAGCCGCTTCCGCCCAGATGCTGACAAGCCTGTTTGTTTATATTCATTGACTCTTCTAAAAACCAGTCAAGTATTAGGATTATTTTTGAAGTAGCTCAAGTAATCTCTGAGGTAGGGGCTGGATGTCTTCAGCACCTCACCCACCACACGTAGACCCTTTATAGAGCATCTCCAGGTCTTCGTAGGAGGTGTTAGATGAACTAGCCCCAGCTTACTGGACTACAGAGAGCAATTCTCCATTAGATAGAAACTACTTATTATCAACTACTTACTTATAGACACCTCAAACGTGTTTTTACAAAGTCTTCCATGGTATCTTCGTACTTTTTAAAAAATTACCTTTAAGTCTTGATGGAAAGCAAGACCCGTCATTAATTTTAAACATCTCTGTTCATATAATTAATATTTTATATTTACCAAATGAGTCCCATTGTTTTAAAAACGTAGAGACCTGCATATCTGTAGGTAAGCAACCTAAAATTGGTTATAGAAAGAAAATTCCCATAAGTTTTGTATTGCAAAAGAAAGTGGGATGATACCATCAGGGAGAACGGGTCTTTGAGATAATCCTTTTTTTATGGGTGAGGCCTCAAATGAGAAATGAAATATCTTTCAATAGCTCTTTATTGTTGAGTTTAGGCTCTTTATTGCTGAGTTTAGGTTGGGATGTTCTCATAACTCCTTCTTTATTCATTAACATTCTCTTAAACCTGTATCTTTCAGCTCAATTTTTAGCAACCAAGTTAACTTCACTGCTTAAATGGGGTACCTAGCATACTTGAAAAAAAAATTTTTTTTTAACATTTTCCCCTTCCATACAACACAGATTTATTTTCAGTAATATCACAAAATGGAAAGATTAGCCAGAAATAATAATAGCTGGGAGTGGGGAAGAAAATACAAACTGAAATTTTCTTTTATTGAAATTTATATATGTAATCATGCTGGTTCATAAACAAAAACAATTAAAAATAGTGTAGTATTAAAAAAGGAAATAGGATAATGATTAACAATTTTAAGTACATTAGTTTATGTTTTTAGAAAAGGGGGAAACATATACTTACATATTAGACAGTCTCAGTAATGAATAATAGCATGACAGTTTCTGTTTTTATACCTTACTTTCTGTAAATTAGTAAATGACCTCATCAAAGTTGATCCTTTTCACATATTCTTGTTTAGTAGATAGTATAGTTAGATTTGTCAGTCTTTCTCAATCTGTCTTCACTCATAGTTGAAGAACACATTTTATTCATTTTAATTTCGAAAATTTTTTTTCACATGAAGTAATAGACATATGAATAATTAAGAAAAGTCTTAAACTCTGGGTTAAGTTTGCCAGAGTCATAAAAATTCCTTTTCATAATAAATTTCAGAAATCACCGTAATTTCCATCTCTTTTTTTTCAAATTGATTCTGTCAGCTTTTAAATGTTTCTTCAGGGGAAAAAATTTTAAACACAAATAAAAAATTCTAGGTGGTCAAATAGAATGACAGAATTAAAGTAACTCAAGTTCTGTATCTCAGTCTTTATAATCACTGTGTTATCATTATTTTGAATTTACTTTTTAAATGCAGGAATACATAGTGCCATAGGTCTTAGAGACGAACTGTGCCTAAAGCAACTTGAAACAATTCTGAACATTAAAAAAACAGAACTAATGTGCATATGTTAGTATTATTACCTTCCATGTAGAACACAATGTTTATTAAAGAATAAGTAATAAATATATGATAATTTGGATCTTATACATATATTCTTAAATGCAACAAAAAACTTGAGCAATTGTTTAGAACTTAGGCCAACAAAATGTTTTTATTTTCTGGGGAGGAGTGCTTTATCACCGACATTGTTTAGAATTATTGGCTCAGAGGGATAATAAAAAGTAGACTGAGAGATACTACTTCACACCTATTAAAATGGCCAAAATCCAGAACACTGACACCACCAAATGTTGGTGAGGATGTGGTGCCACAGGAACTCATTTGCATTGCTGTGGGAATGTGAAATGGTACACTTTGGAAGACAATTTGGCAGTTTCTTACAAAACTAAACACACTATTACTGTACAACCAGTAATCACAGCCTTCGATATTTACCCAAAGGAGTTGAAAACTTATGTCCATGCAAAAATTTGCATGCAGATATTTATAGCAGCTTTATTCAGAATTGCTCAAACTTGGAAACAATCAAGATGTCTTTTAATGGGTGACTGGGTAAATAAACTGTGGTGCATCCACACGATGCAATATTATTCAGCGCTAAAAAGAAATGAGCTATCAAGTCATGAAAGGATGCGTCAGAACCTTAAATTTGTCTGACTAAGTCAAAGAAGCCAGTCTGAAAATGCTACATACTATATGATTCCCACTATATAACATGCTGGAAAGCACAAAACTATGGAGAAAGTAAAAAGATCAGTGGTTGCCAAGGATTAAAGGGGTGGGGGAGTTGAGGGTTGAACAAGCAGAGCACAGAGGATTTTAGGGCAGAAAATACTCTGTGTAATACCATAATGATGGGTACATCATTATGCATTTGTCCAAACCCATAGAATGCACAATACCAAGAGTGAGCTGTAAGATAGACTATGGACTATGGGTGATTATGATGTGTCAATATAGGTTCATCAGTTGTAGCAAATGCACCACTCTGGTGGGGGATGCTGATAATGGGGAAAGCTGTGCACGTGTAGGGTCAGGAGGTATACGGAAAATCTCTCTCTCTTCCCCTCAATTTAACTATGAACCTAAAACTTCTCTAAAAAAATAAGCTCTTAATTTTAAAAAAAGTAGACTGACATTATTGTTTTTAAACTCTCCAAAGACAATGTCCTCCACCCCTATTTTTGCCTGCACTAGTATGGACCACCCTCACCACTCAACCTTGGTACCCAGCCACTGCGATGCTTCCATCTGGGGCTTCATTTCTCACCATCTCAGAACAATTCCCCATAAGCTTGATGATCTTGTATTACAAATACATTGGGGCTAATATGATCTACTCTAAGCCATTCTCTACATTTCTGATAAATTTGTCAAACCAAGTAACCATGGAGGAGGACTGTGGGCAATTTTAATTTTTTTAAAGAGAATGAAAGAAAAAAATATGCATGAAAGCTATGAAAAGTGGATGAGACTCAACAATAAATCAGAGAGACTGACCTGCCCCAGCTAATTCTGTCAGAAAGAAGTAAACAACTGCAGACTTGATTCAGACTATTACCTTTAATGCATTAGGAGAAAGAGACAGAAGAGGGAAAATGACTAAGCAATACGTGTGAATTTCGCACTTCACATTTTGTCACTTAGCATAGTTCCTGCCTTGCTCCTATCATCCTGATACAACATCTGAACAATAGAGAGAGGCAGGGATGATGGGCTCCTTTTTGGAGAAATTAATTCAATGAGATGTAAATAAGTACACTCTTCTAAAAGAGAGATTCAAAAGCAAATGTATAGAAAACAACTTTAGCTAGGAGGGGCAGTAAAATGTGGGTGGAAAAAAGAGAGTTTAAGTCCTTGAACCATGAATTCAATGCTTGCATTCATTCATTCCTTTCAAGAAAACATATTAATAATTTATTAATGTCAAGTATTGTTTCAGGTGATGAAAAATATAAGTGTAAACTAATCTCTATGATCCCTGCTCTGACTCACTGGTGAGTTCAAATTTTCACATTTACACACAATACCAAATCTCAATATTCTGTACTTGTAGCCTTTTGATTAGAAGTCAGCCCAGTTTTCCCAAGGATACGTCTTCCTCTATTTTTCTCTGTAGACATCACTAGGATGGAGTGGCCATGGTGGATTGTTTGCCAGTATGAAACCTGTTTTCCTGGAGGATTAGGAAAGAATCAGATCATGAATGCTTTTCATGCCATGCAAAGGAGTCTAGAATACTTAGGTAATAAGGAACAACTGAAGGATATTAACCCACAGCAGTGACACAGACAGATTTATGTTGTTTTAGGAATTTAACACTGATGTAGTGAGTTGAATGGTGACCCCCCCCCCAAAAGATGTGTCCACATCAACTCCCTAGAACTTGTAAATGCAATCTTATCTGGAAAACGAGTCTTTGCAGATGGAATTTTGTTAAGGTTCTTGAGATGAGTTTATCCTGGATTAGCTGGATGGGGGCTAAATCCAAAGACAAGTGTCTTTATAAGAGACAGACAGAGGAGAACAGATACATACAAGAGAAGTCGACGTTAAGACATAGCAGAGAGATACAGAGACTACAAGTTAAGAGAGCCAGCAACCACAAGAAACCAGAAAGGGCCAAGAAAGGATTCTCTCCAAGAGTCCAAGAGAGAGTGCAACACTGCCAACACGCTGAATTCCAACTTCTGGCTTCCGGAACTGCGAGAGAATACATTTATCTTGTTTTGAGCCTCTGGTCTACGATAATTTGTTATGGCACCCTCAGAAAACTAATACAACCAGTGATAACATTAAGACTGTATTTGATATAGGAGTATGATTAGAGATGAGATATAATGGAAGAAACTATTATGGTAGAACATATCTAGAAGAATATAAACCAAAATGTTAACCGGGGTTGGTTGGTCTCTATATAACTTTTATTTTCCTCTCTATTTTTATTTATGTTTTCCAGTTGTTATAGAACTATATGCATATACTATTGTATAATGCTAAATACAGACAAAAAATAAGTGAGATGGTAAAGACTTAAACTAAGGCAGTAGAAGGGAGCATTGAGAAGAGGAGATCTTCCTTAATTCATTATCTATCTATCTATTTGACAAATATTTTATGAGTGCTCACTATGTGCTTTTTTAGGCTTTGTAGAGATAACAGTGAACATTAAAAGGAAAACGATAAATCTCTGCCTTATGGATCTTACATTCAAGTAGAGAAAACCATAGAGAGTTTTGAGCAGAGGCATAGGTGACTTAGTTTTAAAAGGATCACTCTGGATGCTGTGTGCAACAACTGTTAAGAATAAGGTGAAAGCAAGGAGAATAGTTGGGAGGCTATTTCTACCACTCAGGTGAAATGATAGTGGCTTGTGGTAGGGCATGACCTGGGGGGCTAGGGTTTCTTGTGATGACTGACTTGAAAAGAGCTGAAGAGATTAATGAAATTACCTTGATGATTTCAAGGCATATAGTCATGGTGAGGCTATGAGTGTAGGGGGTTAAGGAGAGCTCTGGATCTGAGGCCAAGCTCTTTACTGGTACACATGGAAGCTTGGACACTAGGGGTGGTAAAGCCAATCTTATTCTGAGTACTCACGGTTCTCTCTTGAATCCTACTGATGGAGTAGCCATGGTACTCAAAATGAAGTGATCAGAATGCAGTCGGAACAGGGAGGAGGCCCTCATTGGTAGCTAGTATCTCTGGGTCTGGTCCTACTCCCCAACTCTATTTCTGAGGATTATACCCAAAACACCTAACTTGCAAAAACTATTCCCGTTGGATGGCATCTCTTTTCACACAAGAAATGTTGTAATAAATTAGATGGTTAAAAGAAATCTTTTCATGTGTTTAGTTCTAAGGTTGGGGACTATCCCCATTTGCTCCCTAACAAAATGAACACAGGAAAATCACTGATGATATTTTTGCAGTTTGATTATCAATTATCAGGATATATGTGGGAAACCCCACATTTTAATTACTGGAAATTGTCCAGCCAGCTGAGAGTGCTGGTCATTGAGTCATCTAATGAAAATCACTTGCCCCCTTTTCTCAAAAATAAGGCTGTAACTAGGGGCCGGCCCAGTAGTGTAGTGGTTAAGTTCACATGCTTCACTTCAGCGGCCCACGGTTCTCAGGTTCAGATCCCGGGTGTGGACCTACACGCCACTTACCAAGCCACGCCTTGGCAGATATACCAATATAAAGTGGAGGAAGGTGGGCATGGATGTTAGCCCAGGGCGATCTTCCTCAGCAAAAAGAGGAGGATTGGCAACAGATGTTAGCTCAGGGCTAATCTTCCTCACAAAATAAATAAATAAATAAATAAGGATGTAATTAAAAAGTAAACTAATTCCATACAACATTTTTCCTGCAGAGAGCTTTTTAATTATTCCAACTCCACTCCAAAAAAGATTTGCCATTGACTAAAGTTTAGTCTACTTCCTAAAATAGTGCAAGAAAATTAAAATCCTACGTGGAATGTTACAAAGTGAGACTCATCTATTTATTTCTTTTAAATTGAGAAATGGAAACAGAATGAACTGATCAAATAGCTAATGTGAATGCCTCAAGCAGCAGAGACAGAAATTTTGGGCTTAGATTGAGTTGCAGGTCGGCAATTGAGTTGGGTAGCCTATGGCAGAAGGCTAGATCAGGTAAATATAACAAAACTCTCCGCTTCTAGGAACCACTACATTACTTTACGCGTAAGCCTATTTGCTTATGCAAATATTCCCACACTGATTTGTTTTAAAATTATCTCAAATGCCACCAAACACTTCAAGTCTTCCTCAAATCTCCGATCTCTTGAACCCACAGTTGCAAGGTATGCTGAACAGGTTACTTGCGTCCTCTATTGCTGCCTCTTCAGGATTCCACATCATATCAAATTGTAAGAGGACTCCAATTTTCCACTAATGTCTGTATTTAGCATTGCACAGTTTAGTTCTCAGGAATGAGCAATTGGATTAAAGTTTTGTTTCTGAGAGAAGAAAGTCTTTTAGCTTGCCTTTCAAAGAAAGAAACAGATGAGATGTCCTGGAAAGAAGGATAAAAGCAGTAAGAGATTCTGCATTCACAGGAAGGAAGAATAGCATGACAAAACACATTAAGTGCATAAATATAGCCCTGGTACCTGGGTTAAGGGACTAGATTGGAGTATAACAGGCTGTAGTCTGAAGAGATTGGCTAAGAGATAAGGTTGCCTGTGTGAATTTGAGTTCAGGGTTATGGGGGTTAATTTTAAGCGGGAGGATATACAATCTTCTATTTCTGAATCTTGGGCCTAGCTGGCTCTCCCACTAATTATGGCATCAATATGGGAAATCCATCATTAATTTAATTGACACCAACCCATATGGTTCTAGTGTCATTGAACCTCTTGGTGAGACAGGGTGATGCTCTTAATGAAGTATTTTGTCAGAGGAAAGCATGGTAACACCTTCTCTACATTTCTCAGATAATACCTTGTGTGCCTCTCTCCCTGTGTTGATGGCATTCTACTACATTTTGTAATTTGATCGGCATTATAGCCTCTTACTTGAAAGGCTTACATGATCTACTTATTTTTGTATCAAACAAAGGATCTGCTACAATGCTTTGCACATAGTAGGGACTCAGACTGTATCTGTAAAATTGAAATAGGAAAGAAGGACAAGGGCGAGGAAATAAAAGCATCCTCCAACAAAGACTTCACAATGAAAGTATCTCTTTCCAATTTACTTGAATACCACAGATAAATGCAACAGAAATCTCTCTTTAGGAACACCTGCATTCTGTTTGTCCTTCAACCCTCAGCCCAGAAATCTCTCTTTAATATGTACTCCATTTCTATTTCTATTTATGATAGTTTGATAATCAAGCTATGATTACATATGCCTAATATCAGTTCCCCTCTGACAGATGCGTGATCCATTCCAATCATCCTAACTCCTTATGCAGATGTTCCTAAGCTATTCCATTCTTCTTAATTACATAGTCTCCAAGGATTACACCTGTGAGGGGAAGCAATCCACAAACCTACGGAGTTTAAAGAAAACTACTTTCCCTCGGGTCTTCTCTCCAAGTGCTAGGAAATGTAACTGATTATTTTAACAAGTAGAATTTCTTCCCCCTTAAGTCATGACCTGGTTAAATCAGATAAATTCAAAGCTTCTGGGCAAGCACCTTAAGGCCATATCTTTTTTTCCTCTCACAAGTTTTTGGCTGCTTGCCTTCAAACTGCAAACTGGAAGACTTCATCTTTTAAAAGCTTGATAACCTGAAAACCCACTAGGCACCTAGAATACCTGTAGTGCTTAGCCCTAGAGCTTGAGGATGGATGGAATAGAAATATAATACACTTGACCTTCTCACCTCCTGCTTATAGCCCATGCCTCCTATTACACCCACTCAAATCCTCACTGAGGCCAGAAGCACAGAGGACTTTTGCTGACAGACGTCTCTAGAATTAGCTACTGTTCATCTCACAAGCAATTGGGCACTCTAAGTCAGAGGTCCTCAAAGTGTAGTCCCCATACCAAGACTAGCAGCATCAGCATGACCATCATCTGGGAACTTATTAGAAATGAAATTCTTGGGTCCTAGTCTCAACTTCCTTAATCAGAAACTCTAGGAGTGGAATTGAGCAATTCGTGTTTGAATAAGCCTTCCAGGTTATCCTGATGCTTGCTAAAGATTGAGAACCACTGCTCTGGATAATTGAACTGATGGCATTTGGCTGTAACCCATGGACTAATTTATCACTCTAAGGAGCAATCACTAACCTCGGTCTTGGGAATTGCCAGAGTTGGTGAGCTCATTTCAAAGGAACAATTCATAGTTACAAACTTTTTTCTTCTGATGAGAACTTTTAAGATCTACTCTTTTTTTTTATTTTTTTATAATTTTTTGTTTATTGCAGTAACTGGTTTATAACATTGTATAAATTTCAGGTGTACATCATTATACTTCTATTTCTGCATAGATTATATCATGTTCATCACCCAAATACTAATTACAACCCATAACCACACACATGTGCCAAATTATCCCTTTCGCCCTCCTCCCTACCCCCTTCCCCTCTGGTAACCACTAATCCAATCTCTGTCTCTATGTGTTTGTTTATTGTTGTTATTATAAGATCTACTCTTGTAGCAACTTTCACATATGCAATACAGTATGATTAACTATAGTCACTATGCTGTACATTACATCCTCATGACTTATTTCTTTCATATCGGGAAGTTTGTGCCTTTTGACTCCCTTCACACATTTTGCTACTCCTCACTATCTAGCAACCACCAGTCTGTTCTTTATATCTATGAGCTTAGGTTTCTTTTTTTTTTTAATTGTACATATAAGTGAGATCATATGGTATTTGTCTGTCTTTGTCTCACTTATTTCACTTAGCATAATGCTCTCAATGTCCATTCACGTTGTTGCAAATGGCAAGATTTCCTTCTTTTTTATGGCTGAATAATATTCCATTCTGTGTGTGTGTGTGTGTGTGTGTGTGTGTATGTATTTATATATATATAGTGCATATATCCTTTCCAGTTAGTGTTTTCACTTCTTTTGGGTAAATACTTAGAAACAGAATTGCTGGATCATATGGTAGTTCTATTTTTAATTTTTTCAGGAACTTTCATACTGTTTCCAATAGTGGATGCCCCAATTTACATTTCTGCCAACAGTGTACAAGGGTTCCCTTTTCTCCACAACCTCATCAGCACTTATTTTTTGTCCTTTTGCTCACAACCATTCTAGCAGGCATGAGGTTATATCTCATTGTGGTTTTTATTTGCATTTTCTAGATAATTAGTGATGTTGAGCACCTTTTATGTATCTGTTGGCTGTCTGTATGTCTTCTTTGGCAAAATGTCTATTCAGATCCTCTGCCCATTTTTTAATCAGATTGTTTTTTTGCTATTGAGTTGTGTGACTTCTTTATATATTTTGAATATTAACCCCATATAAGATGTATGATTTGCAAATATTTTCTCCCATTCATTAGGTTGCCTTTTCATTTTGTTGATAGTTTCCTTTACTGTGCAGAAGCTGTTTAGTTTGATATGGTCCTACTTGTTTACTTTCACTTTTGTTGCCTTTGCTTGTGGTGTCAAGTCTAAAAATATCATCACCAAGATCGATATCAAGGAGCTTACTGCCTATGTTCTCTTCCAGGAGTTTTATGTTTCAGGTCTTATGTTCCATCACTTCGTGAATTTGCGTGTCATCCTTTCTCAGGGGTGGCACTAATCTTTGTATCATTCCACTTGTAGTATATGTGCTGCCAAAACGAGCACAGCAAAGTTTCTTTTAGTATCTCAATGTATGTGTGTACTTGTTTATATGTGTGTGTGTGGGGGGGGGGGAGAGTGAGGATTAGAGTTAATCTGAGATACAAACTAATCCACCAAATGTGCTGCTAAACAAGAAATGTCATACCCCAGCTATCAACTAGTAAAATCCCCTAATCCATGAAGTGCTGAGTTAAGTTCACAAAATAAGCAATGGGCGTCTTGTGCTTTCCCCAAATGTACACTTCTCCCCAAGGGGAGATTTAAATTGACCTTATCCTCTGCTAATCAAACTTGAGTAACACTGAGTTATAATCTCTCTTAGTATCCTCTGTCTAACCTCTGGGCTGAAGTTCAGAGCCATTTTTCTCAAGAGAACGTTTCCCACAAGCACATTCTGTAGGCTTCTTTACAAAAGAATGTGTGAGATAGTTTTCCTATCACACAGGAGATAGGCTGACAGTCAAATCACTAGCAGTGGTGTTAGCCTCTGTCCCTGTCATTTCAAGGATCCAAGCCCCTTGTTCCTGGGCCAAGCCAAAAGAAGAAACCACTTCATAAATTTGTTGTGGAGACCACAGTGAAAATAAGGAACTGACTATGCCGCCACAGGATGTCACCCCAGCTGTTTTCCATTCACAATCTGGTTCTGAGCAGACCAAGGAAAACATAGGATGGGGCTGTGCTCAGACTCAATTATACATTCAAATTGCCTGTATTTAAAAACTCCTAAAAACCATAACGGCTTAATTAAGCTGGTAACTTTATTGCATGCTCCTCCTCACAGCCTAACTCTAAGGCCCTTCGGTTTAACTGAGAAGTCAGTGTGACGATTTTGCCTGCTGGAATGGCTGGCTCCAGGAAGAGGAAGAACTCCAGGATGGGAAAATGAAGAAAGTGGATCTTGGTGGAAGCTAAATTCCCCTTGTGGCAGATGGTCATCAAATCTCTAGTCCTTTGGAATACATAAAACAGGGCTCTGGGAAAGAGTAGGCATTAATTTAGGCTCGGTAAGCACAGGGCGAGTTTTCACGTGGTGAAGCTTGCTTCTAGAATCCATCAACTCAAACACTCCATTTCAAAGAAGTGAAAAATGCAGGTTATGACTTGCATTTTACCTGAAAGGAAAATAAAACCCTCCCGTAAGAAAGAAGTGTAGCCCCATCCCCGATGTAGCCCCACCCTCTGCCCTATCTAACTGGTGTCCTTCTTACTTTCCATGACCACATGATTTATAACCTTGGAGGAGCATTTTAACGTCCTTGAATGGACTTTCCACCTTCGTCTAGTGGTGGTCGACCTCTGCTGGCAAGTGGGCTATTCTTCTGAGTAACCACCATCTGCTCTACAGAAAGGGCTTGTTAGGGCAGCAATAGTCTCATTATCAAACGTTCATGTCTCTTGATATTGTTTGAGAAATCCCTTATTTAGAGAAATGTTTTTTCTCTAATACTACCTCTCTCACTCGTAAGGGACACTTAAATTAGCAACTTAATGTTCCTTATCTTTAAAATGGGATAATAATACTAATTTCTACCTCACAAATTTGGTAGGATTTCATGAAATAATACATACAAGACACTTAGAACAGTGCCTGGTTCTTAATCACTCAATGTTAGCTTATGATATTATTATTATTAATTTCACCAAGCTCACATTCTATAGGATTATACTTATGGCACCACTCAACAATTATATATCTGAACATGGGTCAGATAAAGAGAGGAGACCTCTTTGTCACCTTGGCTCCTCAGGGTTACAGAGAGGTGATTCACGACCCAATTTCACTAAGTTTTTGCTTATTTGGAATTCTGGTGTCTTTTTATTTCTCCTTTAACAGCTGCTTGCATTAGCCTTTTGGGAATTGAGCAAAAGAGTTTTTCATTTTTAGGAAGCCACGTGTTCTCTATCTTTAAATCAAAGGAGAAATGCGGCGTGCCATGGCAGTAATCCAAAGTTTGGAGGCCACATGGACTTTCTGGTTTAAACTCATTTTCTATGAAGTCAATACTCAACATTTACTTTTGAAAGCGCCGAAAGCGATTAGCTGAGACAGCAGTGAATAGACATGAGAAGGAGGCCCCTGGTGGCCGAAATGAGGCTTCTCCCTCTCAGCTTTCTAATGGCATGTGAAAGGCATTAATCCACACTTTCATTTCCTATTAGCCAAATAGAAATGTCTTGAGATAATGTGAATACCTTATGGCATAAGTGACTTTCTCAAGTATCTTATTAGAACTCCTTATCTGTGTAAATTAGACAGCATTGGGGCTTGACAGCTAGGAACATACTTTTTAAAAACCGACTATTGGCAGAAGCTCACAAAAAGTTAGCCAGATACCACTGGGGAAAGTTCCAGGGGACAGGACAGCTCTAGCCTTTTCTCAAGCACGGTGCCTTTCTGTTGTGTCACATGCAGGTGACTTCCTTGTGTGGCAGCTTTACTCAGAGATGAAGTCAGATTTCCCAAATGCCTCTCAAGACTCATTAGGACAAATCACACTGTCACAAATGGAGGTTGGGACATGATTGCAGAAAGCAAAGAGAGAAACTCCTTCCTTGAATGATGCCCTAGGTTTCAGAAGCATTGTTTTTCAAAGAGAAGTTTATAGACGAAAACTGTCTGTTTTGTCTGAAAACAGGCTGTTTTGATGATTTTAACATAGAAGAGGCTAAAGTGGATCGGTGTTGGAGAAAACTCAAAACGAAATACCCCAAGCGCCTCCCCCAAACCCAAACAAACCAAAATCATCCCTCTGAAGTGTATATGTCTCTTCAGAATGGAAAGCTATGTTTTGTTTGAAGAAAATGGTTTATCTGAGGATGTGCAAGGAATTGCCGGGGAGTTTCTATGGCCCACCTCCAGTTGCTCCCTCTTTCCACTCCACTTGCCCTGCTCAGCCCCTCAGGGGCTGCATCACGTTGATCCTCACGCCCAGCCTCCTACTGTTCTGCTCAGACTTACTTGAAATGAAGAGTCATTTTCTTCATTTCCCCGGGAGACTCTGCCAGAAGCCTACAGCATCCATTATCTACGTTGTTTTTCTTTCTTTAAGTTTCTCCTTTTAGGACTGCTTCCCAGTAAACTTGTATTTGCTAATATGAACAGATACCATTCTCTTTGAAAATGGGTTCACTCATTCCATAAAGATTCACTGACTCTATTGTAAAGATCAGTACACTTCTGTTATCAAGACAAACTTTCTGCATTCAGATTTTTCTTGTAGGTGTTTTTTTTGGCATCTGAGTTTTATGATTCAAGCTTTTTCCCTAAAATGCAAGTGCATTTGATATTTTAAATGCTGGCCGTTTATCTTCCTACATGAATCAATTTTTTTCCTACTCTTCTCCTCATCAATACTGTTGCTTTTCAATTCCTGCAATGTATTTCAGGTAAATGGTTAAATCAGTGTGGCCACAGTTAAAGATGCATCATCTGTCTCCTGCTGAGGCAGAGAAGATGAACACAGTTAATGGGTAAATGATAGGCCAATGCTGAGGTCAATATTTACCCCATGCTACAATAAATCTTGATAACTGGATAACTACCACACCAAGATGTCAATAACCGGTATGATGTGCTGTATCCTTCCAGAATAGTTTCATTAGGAAGGTATGGAAATTCTGAGAATAAAGATTACAATAAATTTGGGGCATGTTCTTTAGTCCTAAAAGGAAATCATCCCTTATATCAAGGTAAAGATGTAGAATCTCATTGGTTTTCAAACTTTAATATGCATTAGAATCATTTGGCATGCTTTTAGATAAGTCCAGATTCCTAGATTCCACCCATATTTTCATCAAGTAGGGATGGTCTTGTGCCCACCTAGTGTTTCAAAAAACACTAGGTGAATACGATGCGGATAAGACATACTTTGAGAAACACTAAATTTTACTGCTACTCATTGTGCCTGGGAGGTAAGTAATTACTTAAGTAATCAACCCATCAACTAACTGACATTTATTTAGAGACAACTGTGTACAAAACTATACACGCGTATAGCCATTATGAATACTCACTTGCTTATACTTTTTCTCTGTTGCTTCTCTGCTCTATCAAGTAAAATGATGATTTTTGATTCTCACATATGAAGTTGGATAAGGTAAGAACAAGGCTTATGGCATAATTTATCAATAAAGATTGCTAAAAGAATCTCTTAAAGTAATTGCTTGTACTGGAGACACAGCCTTCTAAATACAAATGTGAAAAAAAATTGCATTATTATTTCATAAACTTAATCAAGTAGTAAAGCATTGGCAAATTCTTAGGGGAAAACTGGGATAAAAAATATATTAGACTAAAATCAGTAAATGTATAATTTTTTGGTAAGTGTTTCTATCAGTAAAACATTTTTGAATATTAACCTCTCAATAATGTACTGTTTATTATAGACTATATAAGCATAAAATTTTACTAATATGTACATTATGCAATAGGAACAATAATATAAATTTAAAATATGATAAAATAGAGTTTTGAAATTTTCTTCCTGCATACCAGTAAATCATAAGTGTTCTATTCTCAACTGTCCTAGTATCCTTGTTTCTCTAGCCTGGTTTTGTATATTTTGACCGACCCTCTCTTTGATGTAAACTAAAGTACTTAGCTGGCATATAATTAAAGAATAAATAATTTTCCACAAGTGAGACAAAACCTTTATTTTTCAGCCCTGACATGAGCTAGTATTTCTCAAATAATGATCTTTGGTTGGTAATTTTCAGGTACACCTTTAAAATAGTTATTAAGCTACTTTTCCCCCAAATGGCAGGAGAAAAATACCATTACCGATAGACCAACCTCAATTTCAAGTTAATCATCCATAACTTATATTCAAACCATTGGTCCCTTACTGTTGTTCATCTATATGATTCCCTCCAAAGTGTGTATATATACTACAGGAGCCTGTTTTGGTTTTGTTGTAGTTTGATGTTATTGCTTGTTTTCTTTAAAACTCATGTCGAAATTCCTTGGTACACCTACACAGTCTTCTAAGCTTCTCTAACCTCCCTGGCTTCATTGAGCACTCCCTTGGATGAACAATCTTGATATATATTTGAAGGTGCTTTCAAACTTTATGTGCAAAGGAATCAATTAGAGATCTTGAAAAAAGCAGATTCTTTCTCAATGAATCTGAAGCAGGGGCTGAGTTTCTGTATTTCTAACAAGCTCCCAGGCATATGCCCAACGCAGTAGATCTGTGAACCAGAAGGTCTATGCTGTACACTTGGCTCTCACCAAGTACTACAATCTGTTATTGATCACATTTCCAGACATGTACCCTATATACTCAACTGTATATATTTCCCATGTGTGGCGATCTCCTCTGCAAATTCTCATTGATGATGATGATGATAACATTCTTGATCAACTCTGTAGTCATTAAAACACTTTTTATCTCTAAAATCTACTGCTCAAAAAGCATCTTGTAGTCATGAATTAATCTTGGAAGAGTGTTAACACAATAAGTGTGCCAAATCTTTGTCATCCTTCAGAGATTTTTAAAGACTATCTTAGAGGTTGTTGTTGTTGTTGTTTACTTCTGAAGCCTTCAACGAGCAACGAAAAACAAAAAGAGCATGAGATACAATATATTGAAATGATATCCACCAAATGTTGAAACTGAATATTTCTGGAAAGTGTTGTAACAGAAATTTTTATTTTCTCCATTTTTAAATCTATGTTTCTCTTAATGTTTTATAGTTCATATGTATTACTTTTATAATAAAGTAATAATTGTGAACTTTCAAAAACCCAGAACAACTTATACATGTCTTTTTTTTTAAACCTCAAGGAAAATACTCATGATTTGGCTATTTGCCATGATTTCTTATTTCTTGTTCCCTTGTTATTTGTCACATTTTGCTTGTTTGTCTAGCAGTACTCACTGGAGAGACATTTTTATAACTCCATATATCTTAGCACTTTCTTGGGAACAGGATGCATACTCAGGAACTATCTATTGATTGATTTTCAATTTTTTGGCTTCATTGAATTTCCATAAAGATTGTATGGAAGGAAGTTTAGCACATCAAATGTATGCTTAAAAATCACCAAGATGCCTGATTTTCTCACACAGGTTATATAAATACTGAAGTTTACAACCTAAATAAGATCATGGTCCTATGGCTTAGTGCATGCCAAGAGAAAATACATGGCAAGATATCAATGGAAGCCCACATAGAAAAATTTAGTGGCTATTACTCATAACTTCTCATGTCTTGACTCACCTGTCTGCGCACATAGAAACGACCATAATTCTAACTGGTCTACAGTATTGATGTGCTGGCACTGAGTAGGTTCTGGGACAAAAAATTAAATGGTGCTCCCACTCTGGAGAAGACACTAGAGAAAAGATGAAAATTACTTGGAGTAGCTGCAAATCACACAAAATATCACTTCCTTTGTTTCTGCCAAAATTCTGCCAATATGTTCAGCTTGATTTAAAGAACATATGATGAAAATGGAAAACAGTTTCTAATCACAGCTATTAATTACCAAGAACTAAATTCAGAGAGATTTCCTAATTAAAATTTCAAAGTATCCTAAATATAATGTAAGACTTGAACGATGAGGTAACACAGAGGATTTCTTTAGAACAACCTACAAAGCATCATGGAAGGAGTAAGATTCCCAAGTGTACAGAAAAGTAGATCCTTTTAAAAAATGTTCTCAGAGAATCTCCATCTACTGGAACAAGCCATTCTTGTCCTAGTATAAATCCAACAAAGTCAAACTTGGATTTGCTGTGAGTGATCTAAGAAACTGTTGGAGACCCATATACTGTGCAGAAATACAAAGATAGACTGGTAGAACATGACAAGGACCCATGGGATCCAAGAATAACCAGCATGGATAAGTAGTTAATAAGCTGCACTAGTTTATTCATTCAACAAACATTTACTAGCTGCCTATTATACGTCAGGTACTCTTCTAGGCAATTGGCATACATCAGTAAATGAAAGAGACAGATTCCTGCCTTTGTGGAGTTTATATACAAGCAGGTAGAGAAAGACAACAAATGGTATATCAAATAAATAGGTACATTATATTGTTTGTATGTGAGAAGATAAGTGCTATACATAAAGTAGTGTGGGAGGATTGAGAGTGCTGGTTATGAGGTGGGGTGGGAGTGAGGTGGGTTGCAAGTTTAAGTAAAGATATCAGAGTGATCCTCATTGAGAAGGGACATTTGAACAAAGACTCAGAAAGAGTGAGGGAATGAGCCACACAGCTATATGGAGGAAGAGCTTCCTCTTCTCTAGGGCAAAGCCCTAATGTTAGAATATGCTTGCCACATCTGAGAGACTGCAAGGAAGCCTGTGTGTCTAACATGGAGTGGGCAGGTGGAAAAACCCACATCCTATGATGTGGGTTTATCAATGTAAAAGAGGCTCAGATCATGTAAGTCATTGTAGGCCGTAGTAAGGATGTCTACTTGACACAGGGTCAAATTTCAACGATTTGTCTCTATTCTCTCTACACTTCCTTTTATCATTCCTTTTAACATGACTTAAAGTCTTCCATTCCTATTCCCACTGTGTCCTTTCTTACTACCAGTATTCCTGAAATAAGCTCCTTGATTTGTGTCCTTGCTCATTCCAATTCACACTAACTCTGTGGGCAAATTTGTTTTCCTAAGGTACAGAGAGATTTTCCTTGTAAAAATATCATCTAGGCTTGTCATTGCTTCTAGAATTAAGTCAAAACTTCTCTCTTGACCTTGCAGGATCTGGCTCATACCTACTCTTCAACTTAATAGTTTCCTCTGTGCCATCCAATTGTTCTCTCCAATTTCTACCCCTTTGCTCTTGCCATTCTCTAAAAATAAATTATTTCCCATCTTCTCTTGTCAACGCCTTTTCCATTCTTCATGTCTCCCTAAATGCCATAGTCATCTTTATCTTCACCCCTAATCTCAGCAACAAGTGGTTTGTCACCTTTACAAAATCCCCAGCACTTTATTTTTACTTCTCCTAAGACAGATCATATGTTCTCAAATATTAATTGTAAGTGGACTCAAAACATATCAGGAGTCAAGTTTGTGTCTTATTCATGTTTTCATTTCCCACAGAACTTGGAAATATCAGTGCACTGATAAATATTGATAGAATAAATTTCAGCACTAACTCTGTAAGCATAGGCAGGGAGCTCTAGCATTATTGACACAAATCCCTTCTGGACATCATAGTCAGTCCTTCACCATGACCCATGGTCATTTAACTTTGTGATCACAGATACCTCTGTACTCCTTATGACTGCCCATGCTTCAAGCCCAAGACAAGGAATACAGGATTAATTTAAGAATCCATCATATTTTTAGTGCCGTGACAACTAGCTGTATCATAAATATAGCAGATCACCCAGCAGCATAAATAATGGAAACACTGCCTTGGGGGCAATAAAAGTGATGGACGCTCTGAGTTGCTGTTAACCCTGGTTATCCTTGTTCCATGTGGATCTTTGTAGCCTTCCTTTGTGCCTGAGATTGGCACTTCAGAAGGAGTATCTGTGAAAAAAATCAAATGTCAGACATCCACTGTGCTCTCCGAGTCTGAATTTGCAAATGAGTAAGGTATCTGATCCAGAATAAACTAGGTCCACACATACAGGTGTGTCCTTACCATATCCATACTAATGATTGAGGAGCACTGAAAAAACAAGTAAGGGGTAAGGAAATTTAGGCTACCCCAGTTTTACTTTTAAATAATAAAAAGCTTCTAAAGAACTTGTTCTTCACTTGAATGTCATGGGTAAGGATGCCTTTTGCCTAAGCTTCTACAGACACATGTATAATGAATTCCATTTGGGCTCTGGCATGCTGAAAGCAGAAATTTTGCTGAAAATTTGGCCCAGAGAAGCATCATGTTGGAAAGGAGATAATTCTATCTCAGGACCTTAAAACTTGATTCTCATTATATTTCTGCTACTAATTAGCTTCATTAGCTGGTGTAAATTTCTCAATCCCGTTCATCATGTCTCTGTCCCTTTACATGTGTAATGATGGAGAGAAACGGGACAAGCCTACTATGAATTAAGTGTGCCTGTTTTATGAAAAATGCTTTACCAACCTTCTCTGATACTAAGCTTTTTAGTGATGTATTATTATGTCCATTTTACAGATGAGAAGATTGGAGTTCAGAGAGATTGTGTGATTTTTCCAAGGTTATGTGAAATATGTGGCAAATCTGAATCCTGGTCAATCTGAATCCAAAGGTTATACTATGATAACTGCATATGTGAAAGGTTAAAAAGCAGATGAATCTAAGAACTTTTTGCTGTTCTTCTGTGATTCTGTCGTCCTAAAGCACTGGAGTTTCCATACCACGGCAAGTGTTAGGACTGGGGCAATGGTTTTGCTAACTCCTAATCCTCATTCAGTCTCTGACTCCTTCATGAAACAGGATAAGTCTGCTGTTAATATGCTTTCCAAATCAGATCACACCAGAAGAGATAGTTATTGATTGGCTGGTCAAGGAGACCACTTCCATTTCAGATTAAAAAAAATAAGAAGCATTTCAGAATAATATTCAGTTTCATCAATATTGATTCATTCAGTGGAGTCTCCTACAGATTGGAATTCCGATTTTGAGAAACTTCTGTATCTAGCACAGTGGGCATCTTGAACTCTGTTTTTTTGGAGGTCTTTTAAAATGGATATTTTTACAACAAAGCATGTGCTATTCTATCTTTGTGTCTATGTTCATGTTATCTCTGCCTGAAGTGTCATGCCTTACCCTCCTCTGTATCCAGAATGTTTACTCATCTCCGAAGGACTGTTCAATGTCGTTTTTTTATAGGAGGTATTCAGCAGGCACCAATTCTATTATGGCATTTGAGCCCCCATCAATTCTGTTTTACATTATCTATGTATCTTGCCTGTAACAAATTCTTGTATTCCCAAAAGGGTTTAATTCAGTATTTTATGGAGTAATATTTTAATACAAATTTGTGTTGGGAATGAGTGAATCTATGATGTAGGCCCAGGATGGGACTTTTCTTCTACAGTTTTCTCCTTCACTGCCCCATTCCATCCAGGATATTTGTAAATGGGTTAGGGAATCTTGGGAAGTAGCTGGACTCCTAAATCCAGCCATTCAACTCAACAAGGGGTAGAATGGGTCCTTAAGAATCAGGCTATAGGATAGTATCTTAGATTGGGTTCGCAGGGAAAGGTGATCTGAGATGGAGATTTGCATACATATAGTTTATTGAGCAGTGCTTTCAGCAATGGCTGTGGGTGTTAAGGCAAGGAGATGTGGGCACAGGGGAGAAGTTACACGATGCAGTTGTAACAAAGGCCTTGGCTGAATCCATCAGAAACCCTGGAGCTAAGATAGCACTTCAGAGTTGTCTTGAGTTGAAGTTAGAGGGTGCCTTAATATTCCCTTGTTAATGGATGCAGAATGACCCCCAGGCATGGCAGGACCTTGGGAAAGGCCGCTCCTCTAGACCTGCCCAATGACTTTGAGAGACTCAGCTGTGAGCAAGCAACAGCTGCTCCCCAGTAGCTGGAAAATAACAGCCTTCATCCTGAAGAGGGGGGATCTGTGTGATGCACCCCAGCATCAATTACATACTATAAGGAAGGAGGGCTGAATATTTTATCCAGCACCACCTATAAATAAACTTCTTGTTTATGTTGGCTTTGAAAATTCTTATTCCATGATGTTCACGAACATGAAGTAGTGGCAATCAGAGTCTGGACCAAGATGGGTGATGAGTATAGATTGTGTAGTCCGGGGAGAAAATCTGCCAAATCTCTGAGAGGGCAGATTTCCAAGGTTCTTCAGTCTTAAGTAGCACAATTCTGAGCAAGGAGGAGAAGGGAGCAAACTGAAATATACTCAGTATTTAATACACCCTGAACACCATCTTAGGTCTTTTATGTACCTGGAATTTGTGGTTATTTAAAGGTTGTGAGAGTTGTTTAGATAAAGAATTTTAGGGTTCTGTCTGTGGATCACTGTAATCAGAATCACTTGAGGTGCTTGTTAAAAATGCAGGTTGCTAGGCCCCACCCCAAATCCATTAAATGAAACTTTTTTGCATATTGATCCTGGAAATATGAATTTTAACAAACACTATAGATGCTTTTAATGCTCATTAAAATTTGAGAACCTCCACTTTAGAAAAAATTATGCTGTCAGGAAGGTAGAAAGAGAACCAGACAGGTAGAGTGTCTTCTGCAGAATGTCCCGTCCAGAGAAGTTGCTATAATTCTTCTGCATGCATCTGACCCTGAGAAATAGTAAATACTTAGGATCTTTCACAAGACATATAGGTTCTGTCAGCCATGGTTGCTGGTAAAAAGACTGCATATTCTTTCAGCATCGAATATGTGTAATGTTACTGATGACAATGTTAAACATTATTCTCTGCATGGTGTTAGGGACAGGCATGGCCAACGCATAAGGAAGACACATGAGGTTAGATTTTTTTATTCTGTTTCATTTCTAAACCTATTTTTAGCCTTCTTCTCTTTCTTCGTGAGAATCATGAAGTTTGTGCATTGCAGCGTATTGGTAAACTAGCTCTCCAGAAAATGCATACATACATCACACGTTCATACATATATATATACACATACATAAGTGAAGTCCAGATTGGTACTGTTTACTGATTTCCATGGGGCAAATAGTCCCATAATGGCCAATTTCCAGTTATCAATGGTTTAACAACTGACATGCAAAATTCCCAAATGTTTAAAATCAACTCTCCTGATCTAGTAAAAGCTTATTCCAGCACAACACTGAAATGTCTAACATTAATTCCTACACCCCAGCTCTTGGTCTTATTAATTTGGTCTATTGTTTTTTTGGTCTCTATTTCATTTCTTTCTGCTCTAATTTTTATTATTTCCCTTCTTCTACTGATTTTGGGCTTTGTTTGTTCTTTTTTTTCCAGTTCTTTTAGGTGCATTGTTAGATTGTTTATTTGAGATTTTTCTTGTTTGTTGAGATAGGCCTGTATTGGTATAAACTTCCCTCTTAGAACCGCTTTTGCTGTATCTCATAAATTCTGGCATGTCGTATTTTCATTTTCATTTGTCTCCAGGTATTTTTTTATTTCTTCTTTGATTTCTTCATTAACCCAGTTGTTGTTCAATAGCATTTTGTTTAATCTCCACGTATTTGGGGCTTTTCTGATTTTCTTCCTATAGTTGATTTCTAGTTTCATACCGTTGTGGTCAGAAAAGATGCTTGGTATTATTTCAATCTTCTTAAATTTATGGAGACTTGTTTTGTGGCCTAATATGTGATCAGTCCTGGAGAATGTTCCATGTGCATTTGAAAAGAACGTGTATTCTTCGGTTTTTGGATGGAATGCTCTGTATATATCTACTAGGTCCATCTGTTCTAGTGTGTCGTTTAAGGCCAATGTTTCCTTATTGATCTTCTGTTTGGATGATCTATCCATTGGTGTAAGTGGAGTGTTAAAGTCCCCTACTATTATTGCGTTACTGTCTGTTTCTGTTTTTATGTCTGTTAATAAATGCTTTATATATTTAGGTGCACCTACATTGGGTGCATAGATATTTGCAAGTGTTATATCCTCTTGTTGGATTGTTCCCTTGATCATTATGTAATGCCCTTCTTTGTCTCTTTTTACAATTTTTGTTTTAAAGTCTATTTTGTCTGATATGAGTACTGCTACACCAGCTTTCTTTTCATTGCCATTTGCATGGAGTATCTTTTTCCATCCCTTGACTTTCAGTTTGTGAGTGTCTTTAGGTCTGAAGTGTGTCTCTTGTATGCAGCATAAACCTTTAGCTAGACTCACCAAGAAAAAAAGAGAGAAGGCACAAATAAGTAAAATCAGAAATGAAAGAGGAAAGGTTACAATAGACACCTCAGAAATACAAAAAATTATAAGAGAATACTATGAAAAGCTATATGCCAAACAATTCGACAATCTGGAAGAAATGGATAAAATCTTAGAATCATACAACCTTCCAAAACTGGATCAAGAAGAAGTAGAGAATTTGAATAGACCAATCACCAGTAAGGAGATCGAAACAGTAATCACAAACCTCCCCAAAAATAAAAGTCCAGGACCAGACGCCTTCCCTGGTGAATTCTACCAAACATTCAAAGAAGACTTAATACCTATCCTTCTCAAACTCTTCCAAAAAATTGAGGAGGGGGGGAAGCTCCCTAACTCATTCTACGAAGCTGACATTACCCTGATACCAAAATCAGACAAGGACAACACAAAAAATTAAATTACAGGCCAATATCACTGATGAACATTAATGCAAAAATCCTCAACAAAATACTAACAAATCGCATACAACAATACGTTGAAAAGATTATACACCATGATCTTGTGGGATTTATTCCAGGTATGCAGGCATGGTTTAACATTCGCAAATCAATCAACGTAATACACCACATTAATAAAATGAAGAATAAAAATCACATGATCATCTCAATAGATGCAGAGAAAGCATTTGACAAGATACAGCATCCATTTATGATAAAAACTCTGAATAAAATGGGTATAGAAGGAAAGTACCTCAAAATAATAAAGACCATATATGAGAAACCCACAGCTAATATCATCCTCAATGGTGAAAAACTGAAAGCTATCCCTCTAAGAACAGGAACCAGACAAGGATGCCCACTGTCTCCACTCCTATTTAACATAGTACTGGAAGTCCTAGCCAGAGCAATCAGGCAAGAGAAAGAAATAAAAGGGATCCAAATTGGAAAGGAAGAAGTGAAACTGTCATTATTTGCAGATGACATGATTTTATATATAGAAAACCCTAAAGAATTCACCAGAAAACTTTGAGAAGTAATAAACGAATATGGTAAAGTTGCAGGATACAAAATCAACATACAAAAATCAGTTGCATTTCTGTACACTAACAACGAAGTAGCAGAAAGAGAAATTAAGAATACCATCCCATTTACAATTGCAACAAAAAGAATAAAATACCTAGGAATAAACTTAACCAAAGAGGTGAAAGATCTGTACACCAAAAACTATAAAACATTTCTGAAAGAAATTGAAGAAGACACAAAGAAATTGAAAGATATTCCGTGCTCTTGGATTGGAAGAATTAACATAGTTAAGATGTCCATACTTCCTAAAGCCATTTATAGATTCAATGCAATCCCTCTCAAAGTTCCAACAACATTTTTCACAGAAATAGAACAAAGAATCCTAAAATTTATATGGAACAACAAAAGACCCCAAATAGCTAAAGGAATCCTGAGAAAAAAGAACAAACCTGGAGGTATCACACTCCCTGACTTCAAAATATACTACAAAGCTGTAGTAACCAAAACAGCATGGTACTGGCACAAAAACAGACACACATATCAATGGAATAGAATCGAAAGCCCAGAAATAAACCCACACATCTATGGACAGCTAATCTTCGACAAAGGAGCCAAGAACATACAATGGGGAAAAGAAAGTCTCTTCAACAAATGGTATTGGGAAAACTGGATAGCCATATGCAAAAAAATGAAAGTAGACCCTTACCTTACACCATACACCAAAATTAACTCTAAATGGATTAAAGACTTGAATGTAAGACCTGAAACTGTGAAACTTCTAGAAGAAAACATAGGCAGTACACTCTTCAACATCGGTCTTAGCAACATCTTTTCAAACACCATGTCTGACCGGGCAAGAGAAACAATAGAAAAATTAAACAACTGGGACTACATCAAACTAAAAAGCTTCTGCACAGCAAAGGAAACCATCAACAAAACAAAAAGACAACCTAACAATTGGGAGAAGATATTTGCAAACCATACATCTGATAAGGGCTTAATCTCCAAAATATATAAAGAACTCATGCATCTCAACAACAAAAAAACTACCAACACAATTAAAAAATGGGCAAAAGACCTGAACAGACATTTCTCCAAAGAAGATATACAGATGGGCAACAGGCACATGAAAAGGTGTTCAAAATCACTAACTATCAGGGAAATGCAAATCAAAACTAGAATGAGATATCACCTCATGCCCGTCAGAATGTCTATAATTAACAAGACAGGAAACAACATGTGTTGGAGAGGATGTGGAGAGAAGGGAACTCTCATACACTGCTGGTGGGAGTGCAAACTGGTGCAGCCACTATGGAAAACAGTATGGAGATTCCTCACAAAATCAAGGACAGAACTACCATATGATATAGCTATTCCACTGTTGGGTATTTATCCAAAGAACTTGAAAACACCAATTTGTAAAGGTACATGCACCCCTGTGTTCATTGCAGTGTTATTCACAGTAGCCAAGACTTGGAAGCAACCTAAGTGCCCATCAAGGGACGAATGGATAAAGAAGCTGTGGTATATATACACAATGGAATTCTCCTCAGCCATAAGAAACGATGAAATCCAGCCATTTGTGACAACGTGGATGGACGTTGAGGGTATAATGCAAAGTGAAATAAGTCAGAAGGAGAAGTTCAAATACCGTATGATTTCCTTCATTAACTAGTAGATAATAACAACAATAAACAAACACACGGAGACAGAGATTGGTTTGGTGGTTACCATAGGGGAAGGGGGAGGGAGGAGGGTGAAAGGGATAATTCGGTACATGTGTGTGGTGATGGGTTGTAATTAGTATCTGGGTGGTGAACATGATGTAATCTATGCAGAAATAGAAGTATAATGATGTACACCTGAAATTTTTACAATGTTATAAACCAATGTTACTGCAATAAACAAAAAATTAAAAAAAAAAACAGTTAAAAAAAAAATTCTTACACCCCACCAAATTTCACCTTAACAGCATTTTCCCATGTTTAGACAACTTATTGATTTTCAAATTTGAATTGAATTCCTAAATCAGGGGTCTGCAAGCTTTGTCTGAATTGGGCCAGATAATAAATATTTTGGCTTCGTGGATCATAGAGTCTCTGTCAACCTCTCAACTCTGCTGTTGCAGTGCAAAAGCAGCTATAGACAATATGTAAACAAGTGGACATGGCTTTATTCCAATAAACTTTATTTACAGAATCAGGTAGTTAGCTCGATTTGGCCTGCAGATCATAGTTTGCTGATCCTTGCTCCAAATAAAGTGGGCTACAGAGTTTCTTGAACAGCACCGATTGCCCCTGGACTCCTAAAAGATAATTCCCATCCCATCAGAAACCCCTAAGTGTGGTACCCACATCTGAGATCTAGCAGAGATATTCCCTTCTTAAAATGAAAACCACTCAAGCAGGAGATAGAGATAAAGGAGGATTAAATGATGAAGGAGAGAAAGCATCACCTTAGACTCACTAATAAATAAGCCCAACAGAAGTGGAGTCCAGCTGTGGCTCAAGCTTGACCTGCTAAGTTCTTTTTCCATGGTGATATCTGAATCCGCTAAACATTCTTCCTCAATCTCAGTGAATGCAGTTCACAAACAAACCTGCCCAGGCAATAAAATTAGACAATTGGACATAAAATAGATGCCTCAGAGAGAAAAGCAGGCAGGCACATGACAATATCATGTGCCTAACTGGGTGATTCTCTGGGTCTACAGACTTAATTATGCTAATCACTTCATCCATCTTAACTGGAGAGGCCAGCCTGTTTTCAAGAAGCCTAGGGAGAGTACTGTTTTGCTAGAAATACATACCTTCCAGGAGTGGGGATGTCAGTCCTCCTTCTGTCATAGGATTTGAGGTTCAATTTCATGGCATTTAGAGATGATTTAAACCAGTTTGGAGAGAGTCACAGCTTCTTATCTGCATTGTACTCTCTAGCACATGAGACGTACTGTTCAACCTTTGAACTTTATATAACACATTGAAACAGACAGAGACCAAAAAATGTCTCTTTTGAGATGAAAGTGGGAACAAGAAAGAGAGAAGAGGTGGCTTGAACAATGTAGGATGTTTACTTCCTGCTCATAAACTCAGCTTTAGTGTGCTTCCTAGAAAACCTGCATACTCTCCACGTTTTCATGTAGTAATTGCTCAAAGTATCACTTAAAGAAATGATTATGATCCTTATGCCATTCTCAACTAAGCCACATGGCTTAATGAGAAATGGGGGGAAATAGTTGGTCCAAGTGGGTACTTAAAAAAGAAGTTCGTTTGCTTATTTATGTCTTTTGTCAGCAATAAGTTTCAGACAGCTACATGATTCAGAAGATCTAAAGTGAGATAGAACAAACTTGTGAATTCAGCCCAACAGTCTGGAATGAGCCTCCCCTGATACTGATAGTTGTTTTCCTTCTTCTTGGTGGAGTTCATTTTGGTCTCCATCTAACTCCTGCGGATCAATACAGAGACCCAAAGTGCCCCATCTGTGTGTTACAGCCCAGAGATCAAGAAATGAACGCTACTTCACGCATCATGTGATAAACACGGAAGGACTCCCCTTCACGGACCTTCCTTCTCTCCCACCCCACTGAGAGTCAGAGGGCCAGTTTGCAGTGAGGGAAACTCAGACTTACACAAGTAGCCAGTGGCTGTTTGAAATAGATATTTGTAACCTTGGTGCTAAAAAAGGCTCCTGTGGTAGGTGAGCAACTAGGGATTATATTCCTATCCTTTAGCCATCCTCTTGGTCTCAGAGGAGACAAAGACGAGAGGGAGAGGAATCTCCTTTTTTGTACCTATAACAAGGAAAGGTTCTATTACAGGGAAAGTCTCTGCCAGTCATGTAGCCATGGTGGCTCAAAAAGATCTATGCCTCTAGGGGGCCAGTCAGGCCAGGATTCTAAAGTGTCTTTAAATTTGTGAGATTTGTTTTTTTGTTTCTTTTTATTTTCTTATTTTGGAAGTTAATATTTAGCGCACAACACAAAAGTAGTCCATAATCACTGATATTGAACCTGCCTGCTAGTCCAGGTTTTCTGGCTCTCACAATTTGTAAGGTCTAATTAGAAGCAATAACCTTCTTCTCCAGGGAGCTTTTCTCTACACACCAGAGATGGAGTTAAAACAACTTGCTTGACTAGCTTTGTAACTTCACAAGAGTCTGGGGAGTTAAGTCTCCCCAAAACATGCTGTATTGTGTGATTAAAGTGTTTCCAGTCTTGCTCACACTCAGAGCCAGTAACAGAAACAGGCTTCCACTGCCCTCTCTGGCCTTGAGCTGGCATCCATTTACATTTTTAGACTGTGAAGGAAAATTCAGCATTCCTTGATGAGAGAGATTTAAAGGATATCCTTCTAATACAAATACATTGAATTCTATAGAAGCATTGCTTTATTTAAGATTACATATGAGCAGCTCAAATTCTTCATCAAAAGGACGTATTCTACAAGAGGAAAGAGAAAATATTAACTAAAAGGGAAACAGATCTATAAATCCAAGCGGTGTAACCAAAGTTGTTGAATAAATTGCTGTTGTAGAAGAGAGACAAGTAAAATATCAAGAATTCCTTCTTATGTTTATTTAGACAGGGGTAGTTATCTGCTGCCAAGAGGCCTTTTGGAGATGAGCAAATCAAATAATTTCTCTAAAGAACAGTCAGTTGCAAAAGTCTTTTTTTGTTTTCATTTGGTCTTATGAGTGTATGACTCTGGTGTGTTATCAATAATCTGGCTGCTTGCTCATGCATTCCATAATACACCCCTTGCTCTGTGACCTTGAACATTTGTTTCATGTCTTTGAGCATCTATTTCTCATTATAAAATAATGGGAGAGACCAAAGTGATTATTAAGTGTTTCTTAAAATGGTGTCATTTTCAAATTATCTTCATTATTTTTGTTATAGCTTCATATGCCATGTACTTTATTTGCCTAATATTTATCTCTAAACCAACTCACTTTACAAAGATCTAAAATACTATTTAAACTTCACCATAAACAATATCTATGAGTATATCAGTTTGATTTAACTTTAAAAGATACACACTAAAATAAATGCTTCAAAAATGTATTAATTCCCCCAAATTATCTCATGTGTCACATTAATCTGCCTCATAGCAATTAAAAATGAAAACAACTAAATCGTATAATCAGAATGTTAATTTTGCAGAAGATTTTTGACATTTTTCATAGTGTTTTTAAAGTAAAAATGCAAGTGTTCTTATTAGCAGAGAGAGAGAAGACATGGTTTACCAGTAAGTTGCTCTCTTCCAGGGGACCAATAAACCAATGCAAACCAATGCTGCCATAGATTCTGATGAGAGATTAGAATCTCTGCACTTTAAGAGATGGGATTTGGCGGTAGTGAATCACAGGAACTTACCCCTCTGCTGCTCTTCTTTAGGCAGGCTTGAAAGGGGAATTACCAACTTTCAGCTCCAGATTTAAAAACAAAATGAAACATGATGTTTCAGATTGAAGTATTACTAAAAAAAATTAAGAAAGAAGGAAAAAAATACATACCCTAATAATGAGACATATAATGAAAATGCTCCCTCGACCATAACTTTAGCAGAATTCGTGATATAATGTAATAAATTGTTTATCTGGACGGGTCCACCTATAATTATCTGAAATAACAAGAACATTTATTGTAGTAATTAAAGCCAATTACCTTCGCTTCAGGATGAAAAACAAACATGATCTACTGTGCTTACGTATTCTAATTTCCATAAATCTAACATTGCCTAATATTGCTGTAGTAATTACTGGACCCATGGTTACCCCACACACTCCAGAAGAAAATTAAATCACACTGTATCTGGATCTTAGGTGGCCGCCCTCCTCAAAAGCACTAGAACTTATGCTCACTGTGAGCTGGAGAGCCTTACTTCATGAGGTGAAGAGAATAGTTGGACCTTTACTCTTCGTAATTAACTCACAATTTTTCAGAGAGAAAATGCATAGAACTCTGAGTGAGGAGAGAAATAGAGCTATTGGTGACAATATTTTTTAACTGAAAAAATATAAACCTTGGTTTCAATTTAACAACCTGGCATGTTGAGAGTAATCTGTCTATTTGGAGCTACAAAAGATGTTTAGAAATTCCTAACTGATTTTAGCAAGGGTGGGGAATGTCTAAAATCTATGCCCGAAAGATAATTTATGTTGAATGTATGGCTGCATTTGCTATATCGGAGCAAGATATCAGCTTATTACAACTTTGAAAGTGTGTATATTTTTGCAAATGGATAGATAGAACAGCATCCATAGAACTACTGAATACCTAGGCAGAAAAAGACAAAAGGATGCTAGAGAAATTTCCTAAGTTTTATCCCACACTTTTTCTAAAGGTAAATGTTTGGTGTTAACATTCCTTTAGGGCAGAGGCTCCAGCCCTTCTAAAAAGAAAGTAATTTTTTGCAGATAACGAATTCTTAAATAATTATTTAATGGATAGGTATGGAGGGATGTTGTAAACATTGGGGAGGTTTCCGTTGGTCAGAACGAGGACCCTTTAGTTAGTTAGGAACACAGTTATAATGATTCTAAATGTTTGGTTCTGGAAAGAACTTCAGAGATCATCTAATACACACAGCTTCTTTTAAAAACAAGAAAACAGAATCTTGTAGAGGTTTGGTGTATTGCCTGAGGTCTCATGGCTGAAATGTGAGCCAGGGCCTAAACCCAGACCTCTGACAAACGATCTGCATTTTAGAGTTCAGTGCTCATGCTGCACTTTGATTTCACTCTGGTTTATAGAACCAGAAAACACAATGTAACAAACCAACACGTTCATGACTCTACTGGAAGGGCATAGAGTTTTTTCAATAATGCTTGATTGAATCCTAAGAGAAAAGCTCTGACTTTCCTAGAATGTGCTTAAGAAAAGATACTTACTTTCACTGATTAGAGGAAAAACCAACCCTTGTAGGTGCTTTGGCTGTGACTGATCTGTCCCTTACCAGCAATATAAATATGGTAAAGCAGGCTTATGCACTTATTGGTCACTCAGAGAGAAAGAGCATTCCTAACAGATGAGCACCTTTCTTCTTTAGAGTACAGAATTAGCTTCATTCCTCTGTCTTTCAGACAAACTTTCAAGAGTCAGTTGCTGGTTCATTAAAAAAGCTGACCCAAAGCATCAAATTAGAAATGACTCCCATTTTAAAAAAATTTGCATGTATGTTCATTAATGTGTTTTCATGAAGTCTTACATATTCAAGAACTTCTACCTCATTTATAGAGTAGTAAATCTTCAAAGTAAGTTTGAGCATAGCAAAGCAAGATGCATTCTCTTGTTGCTAACCCTGGTTCATTATAAATAAAGCTGTGCTGAGAGAAATTTTCTGGAATTATGTTCCTTTTGGCCTCTGATTTGACTGGTATTCATCGATAAGCATGTCCATATAAAGTTGTTTGAAGATTTTTTTCCTACCTTAGCAATGAAAATTGCACCATTAATTGTTTTCTTTTCCACATGAAAGTTTATTTATGATTACTGCATAAGAACAAAAAAGGGACTCCAGATAAATCCTACATTATATATGGTTTGAAACTTGCACTCTGGCATCAAGACCTGATGTGACAAGTACACTTTGGAAGAATGAAGCTATCAGCAAAACGCCCTGGAGGATAATAAAACTCTGGGAGAGAGGATAGTGCGTATATGAGATGATGAATTTGTGACCTGCAAAACAGACTCTATAAATTTTGGCCATTAATACCACAATAGGAACGGTTCACCTTGTCTAATGAGCTTGGTGCCCTCTTGTGAAATGGCTGGTCCTGCTAGCCCATTAAGGAGCATTGAGGTCCCTGAAAATGTAGTTCACACAGTGGAATCAACTCACCTGTGGGACTGAAAGGTCTGCTGGGGGAGGATCGGAGGACACATTTGAACTAAAATCTCAAAGGCCATTAAAAAAAGGGAAAAGGTAGCAGTTATTGAGGACTGTAGTGATGAGGCACAGAGGAGTAACTAGGACTCCTTAAATTAAAGAATTGCTGTACATCATTTGAAACACATAATGAATGGAGTTGATATTTGTATTTGATTATTTTTAAAAAGAGTGGAGATTCTAACTCCTGATGATTGATGATTTTTAATAAGAGTGGAGATTCTGACTCCTGATGATTGATTTATCTTTCATCTGCTTTTATTTGATCTTACGTAGAATAATCTGTAAAAATGTAAACAAATTCAAGAGAACTCTTCAAAAAATAACTTTTAGATTTCCTTTAAAGGGATAAATGAATTAGACACCCTCAATTACCGCCTCATATTATCTATATATTTTAAATTATAAGATACTTGTAAATGAAGATGTGGAACTTATATATAAAATACAAATAATTTTATTAATGATAACAAAAATAAGCCCGTCTACCCACACCCAATTAATAAAAATGAACATCACCATGTGCTTCTCCCTGATTTTGTCCCAGTTCCCACATGATTTGGGGTTTATTATTCCCTAGCTTAAGAATTGCTATATGTATTCAACATCATATATGAATCTTATTATATTTTACTCTCTGCCTGAAATATGTATATGTGAAATATTCCACTTTGTATATTCCTAAAATGATAGATTCTTTAATTTTTCATTTTTTTAACTTTAGATGGAATTGAGTTATTTTATCACTTTATTACTCAACATTGTATTAGTGAGTTACATCCATGTTGATATATGTAGTTGTTCTTCATTTCACTTCCTGAATAGAATTTTGTACGAATTTGCCATAGAGTATTTATCTGCTTAGCTATTTTTCTATAGTGAACACCTAGTTTGTAACCGGTATTTTTATTTTGCTTTGTGTATGTGTGTGTGTGTATTATAAACACAACTACTTTATTCCCATATATGTTTCCAGGGATGCATGCCAAGACTTTTTCTAGTATATACACCCAGAGGTATAACTGCTGAAATGTAGAATATGTGCACCTTCAACTTTAGTAGATAATGACAAATTGTTTTCCCAAGACATTGAGAAACTTTACACACTGACGAGCAATGTACAGGAATTTCCATGGTTCTTTGTCCACCCAGCACTTGATGTTTAACTTTTCATTTGTTGCCAAATTGATAGATGTAAATTGCTATCTCATTTTGATTTCGAATTCATTTTTTCCTAATGCTAATGATTTTGAGCAACTTTTTGTGTATTTACTCATCACTTGATTTGCTAGTCTATAAAATTCCTATTTGTGTATGCAGTTGATTGATTTTTGCTTCAGTTTTTCACTCTCCTGTGTAGTGTTCTACATCTACATCCTTGTAGATGTATATCGCCTTTTGATGGAAGGGCTCTGTTTTCCTTCCTCTTGACTGTGGGCTTGGACATTTGACTTGATATGGCCAAAGTGAAATGAATGAAAGCAAGGTGAATAATGATTTGAAAAGTGCTTATGTGTTTAGGCCAATCAACTTGAGCATTCAGCCGTGCCATGACAAAGAACTACATGTGACCATTGTTAACCACTTCCTAGCTTGGGCCCTAGAACGAGACATATAGCACAGAGTTGCTCCAGCTGACCCGCAGATACAAGAGTGAGAAATAAACACTTATTCTGTATGCCATTGAGATTTGACAGCTGTTTTTTTATGCAATATTATTGAGACAATTACTGCTAGATATTTGGCATTTTTCTATTGGATTGGATGTCCTTTTCTTATAGATTTGTAGGAGTTCTTTATTTATTCTGAATTCCAAATCTTTGAGCTCCCAAGTTGTTGCTTCTTTTCACTCAAATTATCTTTTTTTGATGTACAAAAATTCTTTTCTTGCAGTTTTACTGACATACAATTGACGTATAGCATTGTATAAGTGTAAGGTGTACAGCAAAATGATTTGACTTACATGTATCATGAAACGATTACCACAGTAAGTTTAGTTAACATTCTGCATCTCAGATGGATACCAAAAAATAGAAGAAAATTTTTCTTGTGATGAGAACTCTTAGGATTTACTCTCTTAACAACTTTCATATATACCATACAGTAGTGTTACGTATAGTTATCATGTTGTATATTACATCTCTAGTCCTTATTTATCTCATAACTGGAAGTTTTTACCTTTTGACCAACTTAGTCCAATTCCCACTCCTCCCACACCCTACCACTGGCAACCACAAATCTGATCTCTTTTTTGTTTGTTTCTTTAGATTCCACATACAAATAAGATCATACGGTATTTGTCTTTTTCTTCTGACTTATTTCACTTAGCATAATGCCCTCAAGGTCCATCCATGTTGTTGCAAATAGCAGGATTTCCTCCTTTTTATGGCTTATACACACATACATATATATACACATACATATACGTATCACAACTTATATATATATAATACACATATATACATATATATCTCATAGAATATATACTTATTACATATAATATATATATTATATATATATATATATATATATATATATATTACAACTTCTTTATCCGTTCATCCGTTGATGGACACAGATTGTTTCCATATATTGGCTATCATAAATAATGCTGCCAAGACATTGGGGTGCAGATATCTCTTTGTCATGGGGTTTTGTTTCCTTTGGGTGTTTCCAGAAGTGAAATTTTTGGATCATATGGTAGTTCTATTTTTAATTTTTAGAGGAACCTCTATACTGTTTTCCATAATGACTGTACTAATTTATAATCCCACCAACAGTGCACAAGTGTTCCCTTTTCTCCACATCCTCACCAACACTTATTTTTTGTCTTTTTGATGATAGGATTCCTTTTTCTCCACATCCTCCCCAGCATTTGTTGTCTCTCATTATTTAATGCTAGTCATTCTAACAGGCATCAGGTAATATATCTGATTGTGGTTTGATTTGCATTTCACTAATGGTTAGTGATGTTGATCATCTTTTCAGCTACCAGTTGGCCATTCATATATCTTCTTTGGAAAAATGTCTATTTGTGTTCTTCCCCCATTTTTAATTGGATTGTTATTATTTTCTTTTTTTTTTTTTTTTCTTTTGCTTTTGACTTGTTTGAGTTCTTTATGTACTTGGAATTCTAACCCCTGATCAGATATATGACTTGCAAACATTTTTTCCCATTCTGTAGGTTATTTTTTCATTTTGTTGATCATTTCCTTTGCTGTGCAGATTTTTAGTTTGATGTAATCCCACTTGCTTATTTTTTATTTTCTTCCTTGTGCTTTAGATGTCATATCCAAAAAAATCATTGCTAAGACCCATGTCAAGAAGATTTTTTCGTGTGTCTTTTTCTAGGAGTTTTATGGTTTCAGGTCTTACATTTAAGTCTTTAATCCATTTCAAGTTAGTTTTTGTGACTGGTGTAAGGTAGGAGCATAGTTACATTTTTTCACATGTGAATATCCAACTTTCCAAGCACCATTTATTGAAGAGATTGTCTTTTTTTCCATTGAGTATTCTTGGCTGCCTTGTCAAGTATTAGTTGACCGTACATGTATGGGTTTATTTGTGAGCTCTCAATTCTCTTCCATTGGTCTATGTGTCTGATTTTATGCCAGTGCCATACTGTTTTGACTACTACATAGCTTTGTAGTATAGCTTGAAGTCAGGAAGTGTGATGCCTCCTGCTTTGTTGTTCTTTCTCAGAATTGCTTTGTCTATTTGGGGTCTTTTGTGGTTCCATATAAATTTTGGGATTGTTTTTTCTAATTCTATAAAAAATGCCATTGGAATCTCGATAAGGATTGCATTGAATCTATGACTGGCTTCGGATATTATAGACATTTAACAATCTTAATTCTTCCAACATAAGATACTTTTCCATTTATTTGTGTCTTCTTCAATTTCTTTCATCAATGTCTTGCAGCTTAAATGTAGAAATATTTCACTTCCTTGGTTAAATTTATTCCTAAGTATTTTATTGTTGTTAGATGCTATTGTAAATGGAATCATTTTCTTTGTTTCTTTTTCAGATAATTCGTTGTTAGTGTATAGGAATGCTACTGATTTTTTGTATGTTAATTTGTATCTTGTCACTTTACTAAATTTGTTGATTAGATTTAACATTTTTGAGGAGTCTTTAGGATTTTCTACATATAAAATCACACCATCTGTGAATAGAACCAATTTTACAACTTCCTTTCCAATTTAGATGTTTTTCATTTATTTTTCTTGCATGATTGCTTTGGCTGGGAATTCCAGTACTATGTTGAATAGGAGTGGTAAGAGTGGGCACCTTTCTCGATCTTAGAGAACAAGCTTTCAGACTTTCACCATTGAGTATGATGTTAGCTATAGCCTTGTCATATACAGCCTGTATTATGTGGAGGTACATTTTTTTCTATGCTTAATTTGTTAAGAGTTTTTATCATAAACAAATGTTGAATTTTGTCAAATGTTTTTTCTTTATCTATTGAGATGATCATATGATTTTTTTATTTCATTTTCTGAATGTAATGTATCACATTGATGGATTTGTGTATATTGAAACATCCTTGCATCCCTTGGATAAATTCTACTTGATCACAGTGAATGATTTTTTAATGTGCTATGGAATTCATTTTACTAGCATTTTATTGAGAATTTTTGCACCTATATTCACCAGGGATATTTGTGTGTAGTTTTGTTGTGTTTTTCTGGTAGTGTCCTTTTCTGGATTTGGTATCAGAGTAATGCTGGCTTCATAAAATGAATTTGGGAGTGTTCCCTCCTTTTTGATATTTTGGAAGACTTTGAGAAGGATTGGTTTTAATTCTTCTTTAAATGTTTGGTAGAATTCACCTGTGAAGCCATCTAGTGTGGGCTTTTCTTTGTCGGGAAATTTTTGATTCCTAATTCAACCTCCTTACTAGTAATTGATCAAATTCTCTATTTCTTTCTGATTCAGTCTTGGTAGGTTGTATGTTTCTAAGAATGTTTCCTTTTCTAGGTTATCCAGTTTGTTGGTACGTAGTTGATCATAGTAGCCTCTTATGATCTTTTGTATTTTTGTATTATCTGTTGTGATATCTCTTTTTCATTTATGATTTGTTGATTTGGGTCTTTTCTCTTTATTCCTTGGTTAGTCTAGCTAAAGGTTTACCAATTTTGTTGATCTTTTTAAAGAAAAAGCTCTTAGTTTTGTTCATCTTGTCTATTGTTTTACTGCTTTCTATTTCATTTATTTCTGCTCTAATCTTTATTATTTCCTTCCTTCCTTATAATGTTCTTTACATTTTCTTTTAGCTCTGTTAATTTTTGCTTTATATATTTGGGCCCTCTGATAGTAGGTGCATAAATATTTACAACTGTTATATCTTCTGGATGGATTGACTCCTTTATCATTATATAATGACCTTCTTTGTCTCTTTTTACTATTTATAGTTTAAAGTCTATTTCGTCTGATGTAAGTATAGATAGCTCTGCTTTATTTGAGATACCATTTGCTTGAAACATCTTTTTCCATCTCTTTGCTCTCATTCTATGTATGTCTTTAAGGCTAAAGTGAGTCTCTTATAGGCAGCATATGGTTGGGTCTTGTTTTTTTATCCATTCAGCCATTCTATGGCTTTTGATTGGAGAATTTAATATTCTTACATTTAAAGTAATTATTTATAGGTAAAGACTTACTATTGTCATTTTGTCTACTGTTTCTGGCTGCTTTGTATTTCCACTGAATCTTGTTTCATATCCTATTGTCTTTTTTGTTCTTTTGATATAGTATGCTTTAACTTCTTTGTCATATTCTTTTGCGTTGTTACTAAAGGTTTTTCCTTTGTGGTTACCATGAGACTTACATAAAATATCTTAAAATTATAACACTATTTTAAACTGATAACAACTTAACTTCAATAGAAGTCCTAAACTTTACACTTTTACTTCTTCTCCCTCTCACATTTTAGATTATTGACGTTATAGGTTACATATTTTTATATTGTTCAACTAATAACAGATTATTGTCGTTATGGTTATTTACACTATATTTTTTAACTTTTAAACTAGAATTGTAAGAGAATTACGCACCACAGTTGCCATATTAGAGAAACTAACTTTGACTATATATTTACCATTTCCTGTAAGTTTCATGCTATCTTATTATGTTTTTACATGTTAATTAGTGTCCTTTTGCTTCTACCCAAGGAACTCCTTTTAGCATTTCTTGTAAAGCAGGTCCAGTGGTGATGAACTCCCTCAGCTTTTGTTTGTTCAGCAAAGTTTTCATCTCTCATTCATTTCTGAAGGACAGCTTTGCCTGTGTAGAATTCTTCATTGACAGTTTTTTTTCCTTTAAAAATTTTGAATATATCATTCCATTCTCTCCTGGCCTGAAACATTTCTTTTGAGAAATTTGCCACTAGTCTTATGGAGGTTCCCTTGTATGCAATTTCTCTCTTCTCTTGCTGCTTTCAAAATTCTTTCTTTGTCTTTGGCCTTTGATAATTTAATTATAGTGTATCTTGGTCTAGCCCTATTTGAGTTCAACCTATTTGGAGCCCTTTAAACCTGATAGATCTGGATGTCCATTTATCTCCCCAGGGTTGAGATGTTTTGATCCATTATTGCTTTAAATATGCTTTTGTCCCTTTCTCTTTTTCTTCTCCATCTGGAGTTTCCAAAATGTGGATATTTTTTCTTTTGATTGTGTCATAAGTCCTATAGGCTTTCTTCTTTCTTTTTCTTTTTGCTCCTCTTACTGGATAATTTCAAATTCCTGTCTTCTAGATCACTGATTTCTTCTCCTGCATGATCAAGTCTGCTTTTGAAGTTTTCTATTGAATTCTTCAATTCAGTCATTGTATTTTTCAGCTGTAGGATTCATGGTTTCTATTTCCTTGTTGAACTTCTCATTTTGTACATACGTTGTTTTCCTAATTTCACTTATTCATCTGTCTGTGTGTTCTTGTAGTTTACTAAACTTTTTTAAGAGAAGTGTTATTTTGAATTCTTTGTCTGACAGTTCATAGATCTCCATTTTGTTACAGTCAGTTATTGGAGCTTTCTTAGTTTCCTTTGGCAGTGTCATGTTTACCAGAATTTTTGTGATACTGATTCCTTTCATTGGTGTCTGCATATTTGAGTAAGAAGTCTCCTCTTCCAGACTTTACAGGTTATTTTGGCAGAGACAGTTCTTCACCAGTCAGCCCAGTTTGAGTTTCTGGACATGTCTTCTGGTAACATCCTTGGGCAGGGGGGGCTTGAAATCTGTTTTTGGGTGAGGCCATTGCCCAAGCTCTGTGTGGCTGAGAACAGTTGGTAGGACTTCTGGCTTTGTTCCCTACCTAAGTGAGTCTGTAGGATAGGCTCCACTGTTACCTGGGGTCCCTCAGAAATTCGTAATATGTTATAATTTATTGATCTTTCCTCTGGTTTGTTCTGTGTGTGTGTACCTTGAATAAGAAATCTTTCCCTACTCTAGGTTCATAGAGACATTATCTTATCTTTTACTCTAAAAATTTTATGGTTTCCCTTTTGTACTTAAGTATTTAATTCACCTGGTAATACATTTTATGTATGCTGTGAGGTAGGGACCCAATTTCTTTCTTTTTTTTTTTCTCATTGGGATAAACACTAGTTCCAACATCATTTGGTGAATAGATAATCCCTTCCTCACTTATCTGTAGTGACATTCTAAATATGACATGTTTCTATGTATATATGCTCTATCTGCCTATCCCTGTGATAACAGGCTGTTTTAATATGTATAAATTTATAATAAGTCTTGTTATCTAATAAGACAAATCATTCTACCTTATTCTTCTTCATTGGGATTATCTTTCCTATTTTTGGTCATGTTTTTTCTAATGTAAATTTTAATTATAATTCATCCATTATTCTACTTGGACTGAGATACTACGTGAATTTATTGTCAGCTAGAATACAAATATACTGTAAGTAGTGGAATTAAACAAATCAGAATAGCTCTTATTCAAGGTGGCTACATACTATAATTTAAATGCTGTCATAGGACAGATCCTTACTGATAGAATTGTTAAAGATCATCCAGGGAGAGAATTACGGTCTCTGTCCATTACTTAACTACTTCCTTCAAAATAATTCATTTATATTTTTACCTCTTTTTTTTTCCAGATCCCGTTCTTTATTTCAGATATCTTGCTAGGGTCTAAAGATTCCTAACAAAGAAATCAAGTTATATTACATAAAGGAGCTCACAGTTTGCTAGTTGTTGATGAACCAATGTATTATATCATAGCGAGAGGCCCTGAAAGAGATTGAGCTTGGTGCTGTTGTTTTTTTTTACTTTCTTCTGTAGTTAGACTGTTACCAGAAATTTGCCCTGATTATTTGAGAAACACAATCAACCTCCAGGTCTTAGCCTTGAGTAGTGGTCTTAATGTCATAAGACTGTTGCAAAGCAATGAGACTATCTATTCATAGGAATGTAGGCAAATGACTCTATTGTCCAGAAAATGGACTCTAATCATTCCTTTCAATTTGAGGTTTAAGAAAGGGAAACTTCCAGACTGAAGGCACCAAGGCAACTTCCCTTAGTATTTAAGGGTCCAAAGAGAAAAGATCCCAGGCCCCTAGGAAAAGTGGAGTAAAGGGCAGGTGGTTGGGATTCTGATACCACATATATATATAGACATATCCAGACCTCAATTCTGATTCCCCAGTGCTGCAATGAATGAAGGATGGACTGCTTTATATGGGTGCTGAACCAGTAGTGTCAGGGCAGGGACAGGCGTAGATAACCCAAGATGACCTTCCTATATGTGACTCTGATCAGCTGCTGTATTTGTCAATAAAGATCCCTTTTATAGTCACAGATAATCACCAGGTACCATATGAGATTACATGGGGAAATGGGGAAATTATCCTGGATTATCCAAGTGGGCAGAGGAAGGTATCAGTGATAAAAATGTGAGAAGAATTCAGCCCTCTATTGCTGAATGTTTTGTGTGTGTGTGTGAGGGAGATTGGCCCTGAGCCAACATCTGTCGCTAATCTTCCTTTTTGCTTGATGAAGATTGCCCCTGAGCTAACATCTGTGCCAATCTTTCCTCTATTTTGTATGTGGGTCGCTGCCACAGCATGGCTTGATGAATGGTATAGGTCTGTGCCCAGGATCCAAACCCCCAAACCCGGGCTGCTAAAGTGGAACGTGTTGAACTTAACCACTACACCACTGGGCAGGCTCCTTTTCAAAATTTTTTTTTTTTTTCGCTTCAGGAAGATTGGCCCTGAGCGAACATCTGTGCTAATCTTCCTCTATTTTGGATGTGAGTTACCACCATAGCATGGCTTGATGAGTGGTGTAGGTCTGTGCCCCGGATCCGAACCCATGAGCCCTGGGCCACCAAAGTGGAGTGTGCCAAACTTAACCACTATGCCACAGGGCCAGCCCCCATATTGCTGGATTTTAAGATGGAGCCAGAGAGCCATGAGCCAAGGAATACGTGTGACCTCTAGATGCTGGAAAAGGCCAGGAAACAGATTGTTCTCTAGAGCCTCCAGAAAGGAAGCAGCCCTGCTGAAACCTTGATTTTAGCCCAGTAAGACCCATGTTGGATGTTTAACCTAAAGAACTGTAAGAAAATAAATTTGTGTTTTAAGCACTTAGTTTGTGGTAATTTGTTACAGTAGCCATAGACAACTAATACAGATGGTGAAACTGCTGGCAGAGAGATATATGAGAAAGCTACTATAATCCATATCAAAGAAAATATTTCATGGATAGTGGTCATTCATTTTGACAAATGTAAGGTTTTCCTAGAAAGAGTAAATACAGGCAGAATTGGTGCTAATGATTAAGCACGTGGTAGGGGCACTACAAAGTGGATGAGAGGTGCAAGAAACACACATACATTCTGAATGTTGTATTATAGTTATATCTTCTGTTAAATTTTATGTTCCTATGTAGCAGACAGAGACACTGCCAAATAGTTTCCTAGATAGCTCAGAAAGGTAAAGACTAAGTTCTTGGTACATTGGTACAAAATGTGAGGTAAGGGAATAAAGACTTCCAAAAGGGTCTAGAATTTGAACTGTATTTTGAAAGACATTAAAGATTTCAGAGACTGAATAGAGTGTTCAAGATAAAGAAAAATTTGGGGGGCAAGATTATGATGTTGGTGAATGTGGGGATAGAATTTAGTTTGACCAAAACGTAGAAAGTTGTTATGAGGGGAAGTGATGGGACAACAAACTGATAGATTTCAGAAGGCACTTATTTTTTTGTGTGTTTTTTTTTAGAACGTATTTGCCTGATAGCTGGTAGCTTGTTCCTTTTGACCACCTTCACCCATTTCACCCACCCTCCACCCCACAACTCTGGCAACCACCAATCTGTTCTCTGTATCTATAAATTCATTTCTTTTAATTCCACATATAAGTGAGATCATATGGTGTTTGTCTTTCTCTGTCTGACCTATCTCACTTAGAATAATGGCCTCAAGTTTCATCCATGTTGTTGCAAATGGCAGGATTTCCTCGTCTTTATGGCTGAATAATATTCCGTTGTGTATATATGCCACATTTTCTTTGTCCATTCATCTATTGATGAACACCTAGATTGTTTACATGTCCTGGCTATTGTGAATGATGCTGCAATGAACATGAGAATGCAGATATCTTTTTGAGATAGTGATTTTGTTTCCTTTGGGTAAATACTCAGAAGTGGAATTTCTGGATCATATAATAGTTCTATTTTTAATTTTATGAGAACTTCCAAACTGTTTTCCACAGTAGCTGCACCAATCTATATACTGAGCAACAGTGCAAAAGGATTCTTTTTTTTCCACGTCCTTGCTAACACTTTTTATTCCCTGTCTGTTTTATGCTAGACGGTCTAACAGGTGTGAGGTGAAATCTCATTGTGATATATTACATTTCCCTGATGATTAGTGATATTTAGCACCTTTTCATGTACTTCTTAGCCATTTGTGTGTCTTCTTTGAAAAAATGTCTATTCAGATTGATACTGAACCTCTTAATCTCAAATTCGTGTACCCGATGCCCAGCAAGTCAAATACTGAGACATCAGTGCTTGGAGATGAGAAAGGTTTATTTGAATTGGCCAAAAGGAGTAGGTGAGAGCCTGGGTTTGCTCAAATCCACCTCCCTAGAACAGAAAGCAGGGGGTTTTTATAAGCTGAGGGACTTGGCAGGAGGGACTTCAGGAAAACAAAGGGATCACTCCTGATAAGGCTCTGGGCAATTTAACGTCTGGGCTTCAAAAACTGCTGAGGGCCAGCCGTCTGGTGATCTGCCATCCGGTGATTGCAACCTCCCTGAATGCATTCTCTTTCTTCTGCAAAACAAGCTCACAAATCCTTGAGACCCCTGAGTCACCCCTCAAGTTAAATAAGAAAAACAGCAAATTAGTTTAATATCTACAGCACCCCTCAGATACCCAGCTTCAAGATCCTCTGCCCAATTTTTTTTTTTTTTTTTTTTTTTTTGGTGAGGAAGTTTGGCCCTGAGCTAACATCTGTTGTTGATCTTCCACTATTTTGTATGTGGGTCACTGCCACAGCATGGCTTGATGAGTGGTACGTGTCCACACCTGGGATCTGAACCCATGAACCCCGGGCCACCAAAGCAGAGCACATGAACTTAACCACTATGCCACCAGGCCAGCCCCTCTGCTCATTTTTTAATCCATTTTTTTTTCTATTGAATTGTATGAGTTCAGAAGACAGTGAATCTTATACAAGGGGTATGCACTTCACTTAGTGGTGAGTGAGGAGTCATTGATTAGCTTCACACTCTAATACAGTGATCTTGGTTAGCCATGTGCAGGTAGGATGGAAGTAAGATAACGGAAGTCAGTAGATTAGCAGGAAAAATTATAGTCCATACACATTTGAGGTAACCTGGTCTTGAAATAATGCTGGTCTCCACTAGGGAATAAACAGAGAGGGCTAAATCTAGAGACATTAAAATGTGAAAAAGAAAAAAAAAGTCTATCAATAGGGACTTGAAAAATACCCATAGTTACTATCATCGGAAGAAACACTAGTCAGCCATTAAAAATAGCGAGAGAATTCCATCTACATTTATTAACATGTAAGGGAATTCATCATTTACTATTAATAGAAGAAAAGCAGGATGCAAAATAGTATGTATCATATGATACCATTAGTATAAAGACAATGATATTGACATTTTAATAAAGATTGCTTGTGGGAATCAAGATAAGGAGAGGGCTGTTATTTTTAACCTTATAATAATGTACTACTTGATTTTTACAACAAACATATTTTAACCATAACATTTAAATGTAAAACAACAACAAGGTTTGTAAATTACATTATCAGTAAAATCATAAATATCCAAATCCCTTAGAAGGCTAAGTAATTTGCACATAGCAAGATCTCAATAATTACTTGTTTGACTGAATGAATGACTAAAATAAGAGACAATATATCCATAGAATTCTGAAATAATGGATTACATTTTTAAATTACTCTGGATCATAAGAACTGAGAATCAATCTTCTGACTACAATTGCCTATAAATTTTCAAAACAGATTGTAGTCAATACCTCAATTTTTTTCACCTGTAAAATAAGAATTGCTGTTTCACTCTACGTTGATGAGAGGAAAATGCTACTTCTTTGAGGACTACATGATATTGAAGGTTTACCTACTCAAAGCTGTCATCTATAAAGGTTTAAAGTATAAGATTTGAGGACTGGTGTTCTATTATTAAATTTTTTGTTTCGTGATATGACTTAAGTCATATAAACCAAGAGCTACTGTATTAAAAGTACTGCTCGAAGCACAGTACTCAGGCGTGGACTTGTTATACTGCAGTAAACCCATGTCCCTCATGGGTACTAATGCAGAAATTCTGCAACCCAGGTGCCTTTTTGCTTTTCACACATCTGTGTTGTAGCAGCAATAGGACTGGATTTATAATTCTTCCAGTAAATTTTACTTTATTGAATACCAATCTCTCTGGAGCTACAGCCATAATAAATTATACAATAATTATAGATACAATTTTTATGGTTTCTATTCTCTTACAGATCTGTGATTATAAGGACAGACATCTTCTATGTCCACATAAATTAGGTTCTACAAACACACTCCTGGCACCAAGGCTGTAGTAAAATACATCACGCATGTTGCCATGAGCACCTCAAATACGTTCTTTAAAATTAATCCTCTGACCACCACCCATCACATTTACTAAAAATCAGTCAGTTTTTGTCAAGATGTAGAACGATAGCTATTCCCAAACCTTATCAGCCAACCTCTTTAAAATGTCTGGAGGGCAATTCTACTGTACGAAAAACCAAGTTTAAAAACCTTAAAGAGAACACCAGAATGAATCCATCAAAGAAATATAGAAGAAAACCATTTTTCCCCTCAAGAAAAAAGAAATCCATGAAAAAGAAATCAGAAGCAGCCAGCTAAATTAAATGCAGTGTTTTTCCCCATCTGTCCCTTACAGGAAAAAGTGAAATGGCCTCTTGCAGAAAGCTGCTTGCTTTCTTATCTGCTGTAATACATACAAGCAGTTGTGACTTACCATAGCCCATTCATTTGTCAGTAAGCACAGAATGTGTATCTAAGAAGAAAGGACCCTGTACTCTTAAGTTTACAGTCAAGCAGGACTGGAGAGCCACTGACACACATAAATAAAATACAGGGTTCTCTCTGAGAACTTCTTTAAAACTTTAAGAGAAATGGGTCTACATCCTTCTCCTCATTGTCATTGTTATTGTCATCATTGCCATTCCCATTGTCATCATCATTATCTTCATCCTCATCTTCCTCATTCCCATTGTTATTGTTGTCATCTTCATCATCATTGTGGTTGTTATTGTTGTTCTTCTCCTCCTTTGTCATTATCACCACCACCATCACCACAATACCCAGTCGTGTTCTGATCTTTAAAGACATGATTTTTGAAATCCAGCAATGTATAATTATTACCATTTTAAAGATAAAATGATGAAACTGAAGCAGAAACAGGTTCAATTACTTGTCCAAGTCCACACAGAAAATTAAGTAACAGAGCCAGGCCTTCTGACAACAAAATATTTTCTTGAGCTGTTCAAATCCTTTCGAGAGTTCCTATTTGGAATTAACCCTTCAGAACCAGAAAGACTGCAGAAGACAAGGTATCTTACTGCAAGGTCACCTAGACAGAAAGAGTCACCTTGAAAAATTATCTAGATGTGTGTCTTGCTTCTTCTTTCTGATCTGCTGCCCACCTCCACAACTTTTATGTGGAAATCAAATCCCAATTCATACCTCGTGGCACATCCTGCAGTTGCATTTGTCCCGTCTACCCAGAAACTAGCTGCAGCACAGGGAAACTTTTTTGGGAGTTTCTAACCTAACCTCCTTTGGTTCTGCAATAAGAGTCCAGAATTCCTGGAGTTGCAGCTCAGATCTGCCATGAAATGTGTGACTCCAGGAATATGTCTTTTCTTGGGGCTTTAAATTATCCATCTGTAATTGATGTATATGAGACGATTGGGCCGGTGTGATAATTTTAAATTTCTTTTCTGAGTTAAGATTCTACATACTACCAAATGTAATTAAGATTTTACATGCTCATCACAGGTGAATTAATTCTTCAAAGAAACATTTAGCACCCACCCCCCACCATAATTATAGTAGCACTGAAGTGGAAAAACATCACCAACAGTATCATCTCTCCCCAAAGCAACAATTGCTAAGATTTTAGCAATCCTCTTTACAGCTGTTTTCTTCTCTGTATAGATTTTTAGATATTATTGAATATGCTATATATACAACGAAACAGTGTAAACAATTACTGTGATTTTACAATCTCTGTAGCAACACAAGTTACTGGCAGCATGATAATAATTGCGTAAAAATTTATGCACTGTTTTTTGTATAAGTGATCCCTAGCTCCAGTTTTTCAGATCATTTCCAATTTTTCATGGAAATGCTGCAGTGAACACCTTAATATACAGGTGCTGCTGGAAATATATCATAATTAAAAGTATAGAAAATGCTCTAAGGACTTCCAAAGTACATTTGCATTTCATTGGATGTTTTAAGTGACTGTCAATTCTCAGGAACATGACTATTGTTGAATTTGACTCTGAAAAATATGAGGCCAAGGGCACAGAGCTAGTTAATGGCAAAACTTGGCACTTAACCCTGGGCTTTCTGATCCTAGTCATCCTGATAATGTTCTTTCTCTTTCTGCTCTCGCTGGGAACCCCATTCCCTTCAGCACCTATAAACCAGTAACACTAAAATCAGTGACTCCAAGTCCCAGCCTTCTCTGGAGTTCTGCATCCAATTTCTAATTGTCTCAAATATATTTTTTTCTCTAGATATTCCTATGGAATTTCAAATGCAATCCTTCTGCCTCTGAGCTATCTTTCATCCATTTCTTCTCTGATTTCCCCTGTGTCATTTTTCCTAGCCCCAAATAGATCTCTCTTCCCGCCTTTCTCGCAATAAATCAGAGTGTAAGCCCAGATTAATTTCCTGAATATTTTCTTAAAAATATGGTTCTCTCTATTCTCACTGCCAGGGTCTAGGCCACCATTTTTTATGGCTGGGGTGACTGAAGCAACCTTCACTTATTACCCTGGCTTTTTCTTTTCTCCTATAACCCACTCTTCACACTATATCCAACATTATATCTCTAAAATCATTTTTAAAAATTCTTCTTTCTAGACAAAAACCTTCAATAACTCACTACCATCCTCCTAATCATTACATAGATGCACAGCTCTTCGTAATCCATTCCCAAGCTAACATCCCAGCTTCATTATTTTCCTCCCGGCTTCACCAATCATATTGAATTATTGATGGAGACTCCCAAACTTTAAGAATGGTCAAGCCTCCAGACTTTTTCACCCACAGGCTTTTACTATCTCTATTGTCTTTTTCTCTCTCGGTGAAACTTCCAAGTTTCTTTCAATACCAGCTATCACTTCCTCATGAAATCTTGAATTTTCCCATGCAGAGTGGTTATGACTTCCTGTATGATCATGTCACTTTACACATCTGTGTATTAAACCATGAATCATACTCCCGTTCAAGCGCTTGTTTACTCTTCCATCTCTCCCTCTGTACTCTACCTTCTTCAATGACCGTGCCTATTTCATTCATCCCTATGACCACAGCAGCTGGCCTGTTCCCCAGCACATAGATGTTATAACTGTGTCTATTGCTTTTCCATGCTACCACACTGTCTATAATACCAAGTTTGCTTCAACTATCCAAAGACCAATACATCATAAAGTGGAATCCCCTGGCTTATGGAAGAAATACCCACGATGATACATTATACGGAAACATTGTCAGAGAGAGCTAAGCATGGCTCAGAACCCAAAGAGTTAAAGGTGAAATGGTATCATTAAGTGACCCAAACCTTATTCAGAGCGCTCCTTGTTTTTAAAGGAGTCAAGCCCTAGGTTAGCCCTGAAAATTAAGCTATTTCTAATATGAGCAGTACACATGATTTGAGCTATAAAGAAAATGAGAACAGACTCGAATGCCTGTTAAATCATCAACCCAGCAGCTTTATGTATGTTTTTATAACTTTTATTTAATCATTTATCTCCAAAGACTGTGTCAAGTATATTGTGTGAGGTTGCTTTTTTCATGTGGTTTGCCTGATACTTTTTAATATATATAAGTGAAGTTTTATAAGCAGTATCCAATGTAAAATAAGGAAACTTCAAGGATTTTGTAGATAGATTTTTTTTTTACAAAAAATCTATTTGTTCTCTAATCTCTACATTTTGACATCTCTCCTCATTTAAAGACTGGAAGGAGAAAAGGAGAGACTGTGGATTAATTTTACATTTACATAGAGTTTCTTAAATGGATTCTAGATAAAATCCTGGATACAGCTACTAACTAAATCCATCTATGACAGTAGCGATTGGGTCCCAAGAAAGCAAAACATTTGGGATAGTTTTTTGTTTTTATTGCCATTTCAAAGATTTAGAAAATTCTGGAAGTTCTTTATCTAGTATTTCATTGTTTTCTTATCAAAAGTTGGTTTAGGAAGATAGACTACCAATGAGGATCAGGCATTCTTGCATATTTGTACTTGTGAAAAAGCTCTCTAAGACCATGATTTTTTTTTTTTACTATAGGAAAAAAAATGGCTGAAAGTTACAAGTGCAATCTTCATCCCCAAGATCTAGTCAAACATAAACAAATCATAAAACACATATGCAAATCACATTTCACTCCAAAATTATAACCATCAAGAAATTTTCCATTACTTAAAGTTATAATATGTGAGTAAAAATGCAAGCTACTTTCCTGTAAATCAGCAAGGGTCAGTGAAATTTGGATTGACTATTTAAGTACAAATTAACACAATTAATAACTAGGTAGAGATATGGTCAATAAATTATGATATTTGACTCTTCATTTTACACCAAAACTTGTATAATATCTAGAAGTATTCAAAAGTTAATTTTAAAAGGTCAAACAATAAAATCTAAAAAATGTAAGATGGGATATCTATCAAAGTTATAGAGGAATAAAAATATTTGAAATAAAATAGAAATCACAAAGAGAAAAACTGACAGATTCTAATACCTAACATTAAAAAACTTCTTTAGATGAAAGCCAGTTAAAGAAAAACAAGGACAATGACAGTTTAGGAAAAATATTTCCATTAAACATGAAAAACAGTTAATGTGTACAGCCTACAAAGACATGTCCAAATTCAATAGGAAGACATTGAGATGGATGTAAATTAATGGATAATAGTTATAGTTAAACTATATGAGTGGAAATATAAATAGTAAACACACACATAGAATGATGTCTTGATTACTATACTGTATCATGTTCACCAGTGATATAAACATGTAGTATAGATATTAAAACATGGTCTACAATACTTTATGCCAAAGTTATGATAGTGGTTGCATCTGGGGATGATGGTGAGAGTTAAACTGAAAAAAAAGAACGCAGGAGATATCAAATTTATCTTAACTAATATCATTATAGTCACAATAGCCGTTGTTCATTATTTACTACATACTAGGTCCCATTCTAAGTACTTGTTCATACTATTTCATTTGATTCTCATAACAACCCTGTTAGAGAATTATTAAAACTAAAGGGCAGAGAAGTTACTTGATCAAGGCCACACACACAGTGAATATTCAAGCTCTGAATTGAAACTTGATTAAAACTTAAAATTATACTTTTTAGTATTTTTTACAAGATAGAACTCAACACTGGCAAATTTTTTTGTGAAATTTCTATGCATTTTCAGTATTGATGATCTTCAAAATTATACAAATTTCTTAGAAAAAAATGTATCAATACATAGCAAAAGCCATTAAGATGCTCATACGCATTGATCCAGCACTTTGTCTTCTATGGAAATAATTTAACAGAGCAAAAATATACATTAACTGTAGTATTTACTGAGGTAGCACCTACAAAAGAAAAACTTTGTAATTAATGTTTCAGTATGCTGAGGTTCATCAACATTAAAATTGTAGTATAGAAGATTCTTAAACATGAGGACATGTTGTAATATTGCTGGAATGAAAATATATTCACATAAAAAAATGAAAATAAAGTACAGTTTTAGAATTGTGGGTTTGAGTTATTTAAAACTATCCTAATTATGTTATATATTTATTAAAAGATATCCAATGTAGTCATTTTTAAATATTTAAATGCATTTTTAATATTAGAATAAAATACAGAGAAGTTGCAAGGATAGTACAAAGAGTTCCTAAATATCCAGTACCCAGTTTCCTCTATTAACATCTTACATAACTATGGTACATTTGTCACAACTAAGAAACCCATATTCATATATTATTGTTAACCAAACTCTACTTTATTTAAATTTCATTAGTTTTCCACTAATCTCCATTTTCTGTTCCATGATCCCGTCCAGAATACTATATTATATTTAATTGTCTCCTTAGCCTCCTCTGGGCTGTGATACCTTCTTAGAACTTCCATAGTTTTGATGACCTTGATAGTTTTGAGAGCAATGGTCAGGTATTTTGTAGAATGACCCTCAATTTGGATTTGACAGATATTTTTCTCATGAATAGACTGGCGTTATTGGTTATTGGGGATAAAAAAACACAGAGATAAAGTGTTATTCTAATGATATTGTATCTAAGGTACATGCTACCAACATGACTCATCCCTGATGATCATCTGAGTAAAGTAGTCTTTGCCAGGTTTCTACACTGTAACATTACTCCCCCTCTGCCCCCATTCATACTGTACTCTTTGGAAGCAAATCACTAAGCACAGGCTGCACTGAAAAGATGAGGAGTTGTGCTCCTCGAAGGGAGAATATCTACACAAATTATTTGGAATCCTTCTATATGGGAGATTTTTCTCTTGTCTCTCCTTTTAAAATTTATTCAATTATTTATATCAGCATGAACACCGGAGTATTTATACTGCAGGTGGTTATAATACATTACTATTTTTTTATTTTATTGCTCAAATTGTTGAGCTTCAGCAATTAAGAGCTCTTTCAATTGGCCCCTGTGTCCCTTTGACTTATCCCCATCATTTTGTTTTCTGAGTACTTCCTTGCCCTCTGTCACTACAAGATGCTTCAAGCTCATTGTGCGTATTCACTACTGCAACCCTAGAATCAGCCATTTCTCCAAAGAGCCCTGGTTCCTTTTAAGGAAAATAGTAATAGAAACAAATTGGGCACTAGGCACTGGGTGTAGCCACTTTTTAAACAAATGATTTGCTCAAAGGCTAACACTCAGTCAATGACAGAATAAGGATCATAACTCAGGTCCCCTGAACATGTACTCTCTAAATATTGTGCCAATATGGTCACCTTCTGTTCATACATGTGGTCAGAGAAATTGTCTGTAGATACATGGATTTATACCCTCTGGAGAACTTTCACATCAATCTACTCCACTACTTTTAAATTATGCCTTAAATCATACACCTTTATGCTTTTAAATCATATGTAATGACCAAAATGACTTTTGGTTATTACACGTCTTTTTCAGCTCTACAGTTGCGTAATTACCTTTGCACTAACTCTTAAAGAGCAAATACTCCTTTCTCCTTTAAACTTCCTTGGCCATCAAGTTGCAATGTTCCCGTTTTTGTACATGAATAATCCATGAATGAACTTCACATGAGGTCTGACTCCTGACTCTCTCTGTATTCTATGCTCATTCTGGAAGAAATGCTTAATTTTATGTTCTCACCTTTTTGCATAGGAAATAGTCTGACCAATTTTAACATTTCAAGTAGAAGATGTTGGCTCTGATTTTATCCTTGGTTAAACACTGGGGAAGAGTAATTTTGTAATAGACGTAGTGAAAAATTATGCTTTATTTTTCTTTACTTAGACAGAAAATATTTTTGTTTGAGCTAAGAGAATGTTGAACTTCATTCTCCAAAATAAACAACAAAAAAAACTTGGTTATTCTTTTCCATTTTAATTAATTTTCAAAAACTCGCGTAAATATAATTATAGAGAAAATAAGATAAAATGCTCTCAGCAGCTCTATTGCAATATTGAAGTGTCTCTAATAGTTGCTATTCTTAGACCAGCTCATCACTTCCTACCAAAGGTTAAGAAATAATTGATTAGGCACCGAATATACTGATAAGAAACACAAATAAGGGAGAAAGAAACAAGATTGAAATGTCTAAATCCTATGTTATTTCTAAAGGTTAAGAAGGAATGCATACTTTCTTTCTAAATGTCAATTTAATCTGAATGGCAGTGAACCTCAAATAACATTTGAATTTAATGTAGAACTTTTGAAAATGAAGCGATTGCTTAGCTAACTGCCTGTTTTGCTTTTGGGTGAACTTTGCATTTGACTTTCAGCTGATGGATAGCTGAAGCATCATTTTCATTTGGATCTATAAACATAATAGTTGGCTGTTATTAGGAGGGAAAAGAGAAGCTTTCTTTGTTGGTCAGTGATCAATCTGGGATCTCTGAGGCTCAGAGTGCTGGATAATGAATGGAGTTATGCAGTTCATCTGACAAGATGCCTAATTAGGATTAGAAGGGACCAAGCTCTGAACATTATTCTGGACAATTGGACTTCCAAATGCCTTTTCTATCTATGGTCTCCAAACAGAAATTCTTCTCTCAAGGCAAGTTTTACAGAGGAGCTAAGTATATTGCGGACTCTTCACAGGCCCTATATAAGTAGGGAGGGTTTGATAAGCCTGGGAAGACAATTAGCTAGTAGACTTTAATTTCCTGTTAATCCTAAGGATGATTTGAATAGCTTTGTTTCAATTTTTTGACCTTGACCAAACTATCAACTGAAGGGATCTGGGTTCAGTGTTATACAAACGAGGCTCTTGGAAGAGTCAGTGGTCAGAAACATTGGAGGTCAAAGGAAGGAGTTTAGGGTCATAGCTGAGAGACGATGAAGCCAAACAGGCAGTATCCCAGACACCAGATAGAGGATGATGAAAGGCAAAACTTGGTAGTACCTTGCGCATTCTGACTGACCAATTATTCTCTCTATGTAGCAACCGCCTGAGTCACCACTAATCTCTGACTCTCAGGACCTGTCCAATGTTTCTTATATTCTAGCGGAACTACTAGTTTCTATTCTCTCGTGTTAATATATCTGGAGATTTTAGGCATTAGACCTGATAAAATGTCTGCTGGAGCAACATTTCAAAACTCATGGACATGTGCAAATCCTCTTGATCCCTAATTGCTGAATAACTTTGGGGAAGGAACCTCCCCTCTATTTAAAAGAAAATGATGGAATTGGACTAGATTCACAAGGTCTTTTAAGGTTCCAACATTCTGAAAACAGAATTGTTTAATATATTAAAAAATTTAAGACTTAAGAGATCATGAATTTCAAAACTTCATATACTTCTAGGCAAACAAGCTTTCTAACAAATATTTGTAAACAAACATATTGAGTGAAATTATTATTTTTAACATGCCATTAACAAAAATCTCCCCCTAGATTAATCAGTAGCTTTTTTTTATACTTTAGAAAATAGTCTTTCAAAATATTTTTCAACTGCCTTTGCTCTAACAGTTTCAAATAGAATGTCCATAGTTTATGCATCTGGCATCAAGTGAAAATTGGAAAGAGAGTTATGAAGAGGTAAACGCCTATAAAGTAAATTAATATTAAAGTTGTACTCAAGAGCTGGCTATCTTTTAGTCTAATTTCCTTTTTAGTGCAGATAGAAAATGTGTAAGGCCTATTTCAGGCCCTATAAAGAAAACGAAACACCATGGTAAGAACAGAATTTCTGGCCAAATCCATGAAAAGATGCTAGGATAAATAGCCACTTCCCACTCCTTTACCTATTGCAGACTCAAGATCTCCAAATTGTCTTAGGTCAGATCTTCCTAAACGCACATCCAGAGAGAAGAGTCACATGATGATGCATTATGTTATCATGGCAAAACTTTATTGGAAGTGAGTTATCAAGCTGTCTTTCATACATTCTTTATTAGATATTCATCAATGATAAATGTGCATTGCTGATAGACTCTCAAATGAATCCAACACATTGTTCATTCTTATCTCCTTTGATATTGTTCTATCTCATCACTGACCTGTCTTCTGTATGTACTGATGCATTAACAACATATCAAGATGATTACATTGCATGATTTTCCTCTCTCACTCTGAATACTCCAAATTTCATATCCCACTTTCTACCCTATCACTCACCAAGAGGAGAGAAATATCCTGGGTTTTAGTCCAGTTTGATCTTTGGAACAGTTGGATTTTCCTAGGGTGCTTGCAATAGGAAGGGATCTGTTGATTCAGATTGGAATGGACAGATCAGCAATTGCTAGCTTCTTCTTGAATACCAATTGCCTGTCATCTAGTTTGCACAAGTCTGCTTGTCATGGTTACTTTTTTAACAAGCCTGACGTCAAGAAACTGTTGCTGGTCATCTGCCCTGAGTAATGGAACCTAGGCTCAGAATAAAGATTAGGAGCTGATTGGATCTCCATTCTCTGAATCCTCTTGTTCCTTAGTATTCAAATTGACTTAGTCTTCAAGGGTTTCACTTGAGCTAGTGCTGGCAGAAAGCCATCTAAGGTTTGTTCCTCCTTCTTGAATTCTGCCTGCTTGTATATGATACTCCCAAGATAGCTGGCTAACTATGGTCCGGTAGAATTCTTGGAAATAATTTGTTGCAGATCATCCAGATCTTGCTTATTCTGAAATACAACCCTAAGTTTTGATGGCTTGCCCAGCTACCAAAGTTTCATGGTCTTTAGCTCTTTCATGAGCCAAGATGTCATTATCGTATTCTTAAGGCTCAGTCTTGGTGAATGTAATTCCAATGACATGGATATTTTCTTGGGCATGTAGCTCTGACTGAATTGAACTACGAGTCTTTTAAGATTAACAAGGCATTTTAAATCCTTCAACCTCTAAATATAATTCAGATTTTTTTTTTAACTTTAGATAAGTCTACTGTCCATATTACAAGGTACTGTTCAGACAAGAAACTGATGCAATGGAAACAGAATGGTTCCAATTAAAATATAAAACACTAGTCTCTTAAGGCCATAGAGGTAGATTGATGCAGGGGAAGACCCTACACTGACAATTTCAGGAGATCTGGGTTGTAGGCCAATTCTATCACCAATTAGCTTTACGAAAGTTCTTCAAAACAAGGAACTAAAGTCCCAGAGAATTAAACCCTTTCCCCAAAATCATATAGTAAGTATTTTGGCAATACATAGAATTAGCATGGCGACTCGGAAAGATCACGGGTATTAAAACTAATCGCAAGTGTCTATCAGCCCATATTTTGTTAGGTCTATTTGCCATCAGAAAAAAAGTAAATCCTCCCACTCACTCTGCCTTGGACAACATCTTCAACAGCAACTTCATTTCTCTGGCTCTAGTTCTGACAGTCAGGCCTTCTGTAGTTCTATCTTCCATTCAGTAGCTTGGGTTTAGCACTGTTTCCTTCATTTGCTCTCCAGCCTAGGGGTGAGAATAGCTTTCTGATGCTGCTAATCTCTAGGTTGCCTCGCTGCCCCCTTGCTGTCCCTTTGCTACCTGTGTGATCCATTCTTTGTGTTATAAATTATCTCAGTTTCTGTTTTCTTGGTGGAACCATGCCTGATACACTAACTGCGTGATTTTGAGCAAGTTACTAAAGAAAGTTATGGCTCAGTCTTTTTTGTCCCCCTCACTTTATAAATGGAACTAACAATAGTTGCCTATGGTACTGCTGTGAAGATGAAAGATAACATTCTCTGATATATAATTGAAACTTAATACCTCATAACTGTTAGATGGCTATTGTTATGATGGTGTTAATTGTTGTTCATTATATATGCTGTTATTACTAGAATGAAAATTAACACTAAGACTCTAACTGATATGTTTTTTCCCCTGCCACATCACTGTTGGATCCAAAGAAGCAAGACTATTTTCCCAACCATTTTATCATTTGAAAGCTCAATGAAAAATGATACAAGCCGGCAAGTGTGTTTATATTTTTTTCAACCAGGGAAGTCATCTGTAAACCTTAAATATTTCAGAATATTACTTGTACATAATTTAGGATGCAAGAAATCTTATCTAATTCATGTGTATGTTATACATAGAAAAGCCTAGTGGAAATCTGCTACCTGTGGGGAGGAATGTGGAATTTTGCAAGAACGTACAAAATTTCTTCTCACTTCTACTTCAATATTGGTTATATTGTCTACAAAACAGTATAGTATTATATTTCATTTTCCAAATGAATTTTTCCCTGTCTGCTCTGTTTATTACATTGAAACACCAACTTATCACTTTCCCCCGAAGAATTTTAGGTTCTTAAATATAAGTATCTAAGGTGGATAAGAAACTCAGGTCACACACAGTCAAAAATACCTATTTCTAAGAGTCTAGGATAACGTAACCCCATACCACTCAGCCACTGGAAGACAACCCCTCTCCAACTGAGGACTAAAAACATTTCCATTTCCCTAGTTAATTTGAGTAGACAGGCAAACTTTTCAAAGTTTCACAGAACTTTTCCATTTTCATCGAGTGGAAAGATCAAAGATATTGAAGCCAGGAAAGCTTGAATTCTAAAGTCTGTTATGCCACTTCCTAGCTGTGTGACTTTGGACAATTCACCTAATCTCTCTAGATATCACTTTCCTTATCTGTAAAAAAGAGCTAATAATTGCTGCTGCAGGAAGCACATGGTAGCAACAATGGCATGTCCTCAAGAATATGGAAGTTGAAACAAACTTTCCCTCTGAGAGCTAAGTAATGAAATCAACTCATAATCATCTAAATGTTAAGTATTCAGACTCTGAAGGTGCATAGAAATTGATTTTTACTCTGACTCCTCCACATAACACTGTGTTCTTGAGGAGGTTATTTAAATTCCTTAAGACTCAGTGTCCTCCTATGTAAAGCAAAGATAAACTATCCATTTCAAGGGTTATTGTGAAAATTAAATTTTAAAAAAGGAAAATATTTGGTACAGTGCCTGGTTTATAACTAAAATAAATATCAACTTATTATTGCTGTAATAGTTTACAGTAGAGATGTTCAAAATTGACTATCTTAAGGAGACCCTTGGGCAGCAAAATGTGTGAATAACCTGACTGAAGATATGAACATACCAAGAGGAAGACTGTGTCAATCATTAGAGGAATAGATCATTAACGAAGGAATAAATATAGGAAAAGTGAGTGACAAAGTAAAACCTTGGCGATACATACTCAAACTGGCCAGCAAGAGACGATGCCCTATCAAACTAGAGTTAATATGTGGGCTCTCTGGCCCATCAGAGCCCAATGCCATTGATTATACAGCCTACATTATAACTTCCATTTTCCTTTTATCAGGTACTGATCACCAAGCACACTTCTGATACTTTGGCTTTTATGTAACTAGCCTACGGTGAGATAATTCTGGTCAGACTGAATTTTGCATGTCTCATGGCAAATTAGCAAACTGTCATTCTGGTTTGACATATTGATTTACTTGGTGTCTTATTAGCATGAGCCAGCATCTCTGAATCCAAGCAGTCTGTGACTCCGATGAGGCTATCTAGAGACAGCTGGGCTTAAGAACGATTGGCATGAACCACCTGGGCTCTGACACTTATTAACTATTGAATATTTGTCAGGTTAATAGATCTCTGATCATAGGTTGTTATAAAAATTAAGTGCTTCAAAACATATATCAGAGTACATAGCACTAAATATATGTTATTTAATAGTAGTAACAATAACAAAATTATGATAAAGTGCTTGAACTTTACAAAGTAGAAGTGTTCTCTGCATTAAGGTGGGAGAGTTGAAGGAGGGCAGTCTTCGGTATCTACCTTTCCTGTTTTCTTAAATTTTTCAAAAAATTTTCTACAGGTAAACAATAGGGGGTCATTGCCAAAAGATAATACACTTTAAGCTTTTCTTCCTCAAGCAGAAATGGAACTGTGCTGATCCTGTCGTACTTTCCCTTAGAATCAACTAGTTACTAATAACCCAAATTCATTATTTTATTTATTAATTCAGTCCATCATCAAATACGTAATTTTGCCATTTTTCAGTAGATGAATACATATTGGATGAGAAATAATATACTAGGACACTGACACTACAAAAATAATGATGTAATTCTTCTCCTCCAAAAGTCAGCCTAGTAGGGGAGAAATATAGAATACAATTTCTATAAATATAAACAGAAAATTACAATATAGTAGGATAGATTCTATAATAGAATAATGCATTTACTATTATGAAAAACATAAGTAAAAATCAGGAATATAAAGTAGCATTTGAACTGGCTAGTAAGGCTCACTAGTAGGCAGGAGTAGGATAGATATCCCAGGGAAAGGAAGTGACTGAAAAAAGTCACTCTAGGTATAGAGTTCTGTAAGGCCACCAAATATCTGGAATTAGTTATAAGTTCAGGGTTTTCAGAGCACTGCATTTTCAGGTAAAAACATCAGGTCAGAGTAGAGAGCTAGACCAGGGTAAGATTTACATGGGCTTTTTCTATTCCATACTTGCTAAGAAGTTGAACATTTATCCCACAGATAGTTGTGCATCAAAAACCATTTTTAAAATACTGCCTATAACACTTTATTTCTTACTATGCATATAGATTATAGGTAGCTGTGTGGAGGAATATACAGGACAAGAATCAAATTTTGTTTCGGCTATATTTCTCTTTGTATTGCCCAAATGGAAATTATATTGATGAGTTTAACATTACTGTCATCATTCTTTTTGTACATCAGACTAGCCGAAATTGTGGTAACCCACTATGTTAACACGATTACTATGTCTTACTGAATATCTTAGCATTTAATGTCAGCTAAATTTTTTATTCCAAACAAGATGGAGCAAATTGCAATGAAAGATTATGAAAATAGCCAGAAAAAGTCAATTGGATTTGTTATAGTCGATGCAGTGGTGTCAGGAAAAAAACAGATTAGATATAAATTAATGAACCGTTCAACTAAATGGAAAATAACACTAGACATAATCTGTCTGGATAATTTATGTAATTTTAACATTTACACTCAAATTGAAAAGTTAAGTAACCTAAATATTTCTACTTTCATACCAGTCTATTAGAAAACTTTGGATAACACAGAGAAGATTCTCCAAGGATATCTTGCCACTATCTTTTGCAAAACTACACTCCCCATTGCCATCATTAATCTTGGCTTTCAACACTTCAGCACAAGAGATATATAGACTATGTGAATTTAGAATCGATGATTGATTAGACAAGCATCCTTGACAGGAAGACCTTGAATTGTCGTTGTATGTAGATCCCTTTTTCTCATATAAAATTTCTAAATTACCCACATACGTTGTTCTGCCTGATTGACTTCTTTTGCCACACAAGAAACAAACAATTCACATATGTGATTTAGAAAACATCAGAAATACTCCAGGGAATTGCCTGTCACAGTTGCTGTTCTGATAATTAACCACTCTCAGGCAGAGAGGGATTCAATTAAGCAAAGTAGTCCTACAACTAGAATTTAAGAATGATGTCGAGGCTTCAGAAAAGTTGTTTTGGGCAAATTATAAAATCAGAAATAGAAGAAAATAGAAAAGAAAATGTTGACTACCAATCATAATATAGAAAATGAGATATATGTTTGGTTTGAGTGGTTTGGATCTCTATATTTATGAAGTTTCACTCAATGTGTTTTCCAAAGGACTTAAAAGTAGAAAGAACTGAATGAAGAATTCTCTGAAAAGAAATATGTAATGTAAAATGGAGTCCACTGCCATTAGTAAATTCTTACTGCTTTATTAAAATCACAGCAAAATGTATAGAGCCCAGGAGTCCATACTAATACCATTTGAGGTCTCAGACCACTGGGATAGAATATAATAAACTCTCCTGCACAAGACTCACTACAGATACAAGGCAGAGGTTAACTTTCTGGATAGCGGGCAAGAATGAATCCCATATCCAAGGCTCGGGAACATAAGGCATACCTGACACTGAGCCTGGACCAGGACACAACTCGCCTTGTCTCCCCTATCAGCTTGGCAAGCACTGAATAGCAAACAATAGGAGTTTACTACTCACAGAAGGCTAAGAGCATAGAGAGACACACTGTCTGAAGCAGAAATGTACAGTGGTGGCTGAAAGGCAACAGTGGGGCAGAAACATTGAGAAGAACTTTTCAACAATCAGAGCCTCCTTTACAAACACCAGGAATAGTAAAGGAATTTAAAGTTGTGGTGGACTGAAAGTAAACAGAACAACAATGAAACTTATCAGCTAAATTCCTGATGAGATTGGTTCAGTCCTCCACACTTATTGATTGAAAAGAGACAGGTATATTTCACACATAAATACTACATATCTTAGGCTCTAATATACTTCACAGAATGTAACACTATCTGGCATTCAATCAAAAACTAAAAGACACATGAGAAAAACAAGGAAAAAAAAGAATCCATTGTCAAGAGAAAATGCAATAGAAAAGGAAGGACCAGATTTAGAGATGACCTAGTACTTTGAGGCATCAGACAGTCACTTTAAAATATGATTAATCTGTAAAGATCTAGTGCAAAAAGGTGCACAACATACATGGATACATGGGGAATGTCAGCAAGGAAATGGAAACTAAAAGAAAGAGTCAAATGAAAATTCTATCAAGATAGGTAGAAGATACACCAGGAAAACAGAGAGAGAGAATGCAGAACACAGCATACGAGAGCTGAGGAGCGCCATTGAACAGTTTAACATATGTGTAACTGAAATTCCAAACAGAGAAGGAGAGAGACTGGAGCAGAAGAAATTTAGAAGAGACAAGAAAAAGAACAAATTAAATCCAAAGCAAACAGAAAAAAGGAAATAATAAAGGTAAGATTGAAGATCAATGAAATGGAAAACAAATAAAAAATATAGAAGATCAATGAAACTAAAAGCTGGTTTTTTGAAAAGGTCGATATAATTGATAAGCCTCTAGTCACACTGATAAGATTAAGAGAAAGAGAAAGAGAAAGAGAGAGAAGACAAACTATTAATATAAGAAATGTAAAAGGGAATATAACTACAGGTTTTATCGAGATTATAATGAATCTATAAATCAAGTTGGGAAGAAGCGACATCTTAAAAATATTGAGTATTTTCATCTATGAACATGACATAACTCTCAATTTATTTACATCTTTGATTTCTTTCACCCAAGTTTTGTAGTTTCCCTCACATAGATCTTGTACATATTTTGTTAGATTTATATGTAAATATATCTAAAATATTTTTTTGAAGAGGGATAATATAAATGGTGCAGTGTTCTAAATTTCAAATTTTTGTTGTTCATTGCTGCTATATAGAAGAGCAATTGACTTTTGTATATTAACCCTGTATCCTGCAATCTTAATATAATCACTAATTCTAGGAGGGTTTTTTTGTTGTTTTTGATTCTGGGATTTTGTACATAGACAATCATGACATCTGGGACAAAAAGCACTTACTTCTTCCTTCCTAATTCGTATAACTTTTATTTATTTTCCTTGTCTTATTGTATTAGCTAGAATGTCCAGTACAACGTTGAGTAGGAGTGGTGAGAGTAGGCATCCTTGCCTAGTTACTAATCTTAGTGGAAACACAACTAGTTTCTCACCATTAAGTATGATTTTAACTGTTTATTTCCCCATAATTTTTAAAATAAAGTTGAAGGTATTGCCCTCTATTCCCAGTTTGCTAATAGTTTTTTTCATAAATGGGCATTGGATTTTTTCAAATGCTTTTTTTTTGTTTTTGGTGAGGAAGATTGAGATAACATCTGTTGCCAATCCTCCTCTTTTTGCTGAGGAAGATTGGCCCTGGGCTAACATCCATGCCCATCTACCTCTACTTTATATGTGGGATGGCTGCCACAGCATGGCTTGATAAGAAGTGCATAGGTCCATGCCTGGGATCTGAACCGGCGAACCCCAGGCTGCTGAAGCAGAGCGTGCAAACTTAACCACTATGCCATCGAGCTGACCCTTTTTTTGCATTTTTTGATAAGACCATATAATTTTTTCTTTAGCTTATAGATGTGATTATGTTAATTGATTTTGGTATGCAGATCTTTGCATTATGGGGATAAATCGTACTTGGTCATGGTATATAATTATTTTGCTAATATTTTGTTGAGGATACAGTATTTGTGTCTAGTTCATAACATATATTGGCTTGTAGTTTCTTCTTTAAGTATTTTGCAGAATTCACCAGTGAACCCATCTGGGCTTGGTGCAGTTTTTTAGAAGATTATTAATTATAGACTCAATTTCTTTGGTAGATATGTTTATTCAGATTGTCTATTTCTCTTTGTGTGAGTTTTGATAGACTATATCTTTCATGAAAAAGGTCTATTTCATCTAGGTTATCAAATTTTGAAACATAGACTTGCTCATTATGTTCCTTTATTACCCTTTGAATGCTCATGGGATCAGTAGTGATGGCTCCTCTTTCATTCCTGATATTAATAGTTTGTATTTGTGGCTGCTTCTTTTGGCAGGGGTGGTTAACCTGGCTAGAGGTTTTTCAATTTTATTAATCTTGTTAAAGAAGCAGCTTTTGATTTCACTGATTTTCTCTATTGATTCCTTTCTTCAGGTTCATTGATTTCTGCTCTAATTATTATTTCTTGTCTTCATCTTACATTGGATTTAATTTTCTCTACATTTTCTAGTTTCCTAAGGTAGAAGCTTAGATCTTGCATTTAGGTCTTTCTTCTTCCTAATATATGCATTCAATGCCTTAAATTTCACTGTAAGCACTGCTTTCACTGTATATCGTAAATTTTGATACAGTGTATTTTCATTTGGTTTAAAATATTTTTAAATGTCTCTTGAGACTTCTTTGATCCATGTGTTGTTTATAAGTGTGTTGTTTAATCTCCAAATATTTTGGGATTTTCCAGCTATCTTTCTATTATTGATCTCTAGTTTAATTCCACTGTGGTCTGAGAACATACTTTGTATTATTTACCTTCTTTTAAATTTGTTAAGATGTGTTTTTTGGCCCAGATACTGGTCTATCTCGGTGAATTCCTTGTAAGCTTGAGAAGAATGTGTATTCTGCTATTGTTGGATGAAATATTACATTAATGTTAATTATATCCAGTTGATTGATGATGTTGTTCAGTTCAACTATATCCTTACAGATTTTCTGCCTGCCGGATGTGTCAATTACCAATCCACCTCATTGTCTTCAACATCAACTGTAATGGTGGATTTGTTTATTTCTCCTTGCAGTTCTATCAGTTTTTGCCTCATGTATTTTGGTATTCTATTATTAGGCACATACACATTTAGGATGTTTTCTTAGATAATTGATTCCTTTATCATTATGTAATTCTCCTCCTTTTCCCTGATAATTTTTCTTGCTCTGAAGCCTGCGTTGTCTGAAATTAATTTGGTTCCTTCAGCTTTCTTTTGATTTGCTTTAGCATGGTATATCGCTTTCCACATCTTTCTTTTTAATCTATTTTTGTGTTTCTAATTAAAGTAGGTTTCTTATAGACAACACGTAACAAGATCTTGGTTGTTTTTTACTTTTCCTCCACTCTGTGTATTTAGACATTAACATTTACAATGATTATTGATATAGTTGTTTTAACATCTACAATATTGGTAACTGTTTTCTATTAGTTGCCTTTGTTTTGTTTCTTTTCTTTTTTTCTTTGATCTTCCACTCTTTTTATGCTTTCTCTAGTTTTAATTGAGCATTTTGTATGATTGCATTTTCTCTCCTTTCTTAGTATATCAATTATACTTCTTTTTAAACTTATTTTAAAACCACTTTATTGATAGATGATTGACATGTATAAAATGGTACATATTTAATGTATATAAATTGATGAGGCTGGAGATCAGAATACACCATAAAACTATCACCACAATCAAGGCTGTAAACATATCCATCATCTCTGAAAGTTTCCTACCCATTTCTTCATTATTATTTGTGTGTGTGTTGTAAGAACACTTAACATAAGATCTACCCACTTAGCAAATTTTAAGTATACAATAAACTATTGTTAGACAAAGGCACTAAGCTGTGTAATAGATGTCCAGAACTTATTTATCTTGAATAACTGAAACTCTGTACCCTTTAACCAATACCTCCCTATTTCCCCCTCCCATTAGCCCATACCAACCACCATTCTACTCTCTGCTTCTATGAGTTTGACTATTTTAGATTCCACACATAAGTGGGATCATACAGTATTTCTTTTTCTATGTCTGGCATTTTTCACTTAGCTTAATGCCTTCAAGATCCATCCACTTTGTGGCAAAGGATTTCCTTATTTTAAGTCTGGAGAATATTACACTGTATGTACATACATTTTCTTCACTCATCTGTCAGTGTACATATAGTTTGTTTCTGTATCTTGACTAATGAGAATAATGTTGCAATGAACATAGGAATGCAGAAGTATCTTCAAGATCCTGATTTTAATTCCCTTGGATAAACATTCAGTAGTGGGATTACTGGATATATGGTAGTTTTATTTTTATTTTAGTTTAATTTTTTGAGGAGCTTCCATACTATTTTGCATAATTGCTGCACCAGTGTACTTTCCCACCGACAGTGTACCAAACTTCCATTTTATCTACATCCTTGCCAACATTTGTTATTATTATTTTTTAAATAATAGCCTTCCTAAAAGGTGTGAGGTGATATCTCATTGTGGTTTGATTCGTATTTCGCTGATGATTATTTATGTTGACCACATTTTCGTATACCTATTAGCCATTAATATGTCTTATTTGGAAAGATGTCCACGCAGTTACTTTGTCCATTTTAAAATTGGATTATTTGGGGGTTTTTCTTACTATTGAGTTGTTGAGTGTCTTATATATTTTTGTTATTAATCTCTTGTCAAATATATGCTTACAAATATTTTCTCCCATTCCATAGGTTGCCTTTCCATTTTGTTTATTGTTTCTTTTGCTGTGTAGAAGCTTTTGAGTTTGACAAATCTCACTTGTTTTCTTTTTGTGGGTGGTAGTTTTTATTTTTTTTGCTTTTGGTGTCATGTCCAATAAATTACTGCCAAGCCCAATGTCAAGAAGCTTTTTTCCTAGTTTACTTCTAGGAATTTTACAATTTCAGGTCTTGTATATCTTTAATCCATTTTGACTTGACTTTTTTTTTGTATACTGGAAGATAAGGGTCCAATTTTATTTGATTTTATTTGTATCTGGATATACAGTTTTCCCAACATCATTTGTTGAAGAGACATTCCTTTCCCCTTTGTATAGTCTTGATGTTCTTGTCAAACAATAGTTGACCATATATGTGTAGGCTCTCTATTCTGTTCCCTTGGTCTTTGTGTCTGTTTTAATGCCAGTACCATACTATTTTGATTACTATAGCTTTTTAATATAATTTGAAATCAGAAAATGTGATACCTCCAGCTTCATTTGTCTTGCTCCAGATTGCTTTGGTTGTTTGGTGTCTTTCTGGTTCCATATGAATTTTAGGATTTTTTTTTCTGTTTCTGTGAAAAATGCGATTTGAATTTTGATAAGGGTTGCTTGAATACATAGATTGCTTTTGATACTTTGGATATTTTAACCATATTAATTCTTCCCATCCATGAACATGAGATATCTTTCCATTTATTTGTGTCTTCTTCAATTTCTTTATCAATGTTTTATAGTTTTCAGTGTATAGATCTTTCACCTCTTTGGTTACATTAATTCCTAAATATTTTAGTCCTTTTGGTGCTATTTTCAATGGGATTGTTTAATTAATTTCTTTTTTGGATAGTTCATTATTTGTGTGTATAAACACAACTGATTTTTATCTGTTGATTTTTTTAATTTTATTGAAGTGTAGTTGACATGTAATATTATATTAGTTTCAAGTTTACAACATAGTGATTTGACATTTATATACATTCCAAAATGATCATGACAACTCTAGTAACCATCTGTCACCATACAAGTTATTACAATATTATTGAGTATATTCCCTATGCTGTACCTTATATTCCCATGACTTATTTTATAGCTGAAAGTTTGTATGTCTTAATCCCTTTCATCTATTTTGCCCGTCCTCCCACTCCCCTCCCTCTGGTGACCACCAGTTTGTTCTTTGTGTCTACAAGTTTTTTTCTGTTTTCTTTTTTAGATTCCACATATAAGTAAAATTATTCAGTATTTGTCTTCCTTTGTATAACTTAATTTACCTGCAACTTTATTGAACTTATTTATGAGGTCTAACAGTTTTGGAGTGGAGTTTCAGGGTTTTATGTGTATAAGATCACGTATAGATCGTATTTTCTATATGTAAGGTCTGCAAATAGAGACTATTTGACTTTTTCCTTTCTGATTTCAATGACTTTTATTTGTTTTTCTTGCCTAATGGGTCTAGATAGGACTTCCAGTGCTATGTTGGAGAGAAGTGGTGAGAGTAGGCATCCTGAACTCATTGCTGATCTTAGAGTAAAAACCTTCAACTTTTCATCATTGAGTGTGATGCTAGCTATGGGCTTTAATATATGGCCTTTATTATGTTGAGGTAATTCCTTGTATACCTACTTTATTGAGACATTTTATCATGAAAAGACGTTGAATTTTCAAAATGTGTCTGTAACTACTGTGTTGATCATACAATTTTTATCCTTCATTTGGTTAGTGTGATTTATCACACATTGATTTGAATATACTGAACCATCCTTGCATCCCAGGGATAAATCCCACTTGAACATGGTGTACGATCCTTTAAATGTGTTGTTAAATTCAGTTTGCTAGTATTTCGTGGAGAATTTTGCATCTATGTTCATCAGGGATATTAGTTAGTAGTTTTCTTTTCCTGTAGTGTCCTTATCTGGCTTTGTATCAGGTAATGCTGGCCTCATAAAACGAGTCTGTAAGTGTTCTGCCCTTTTCAGCTGGAGGGAGAAATAGACAGCAATACAGTAATAGTAGGGTACTTCAGTACTCCACTTTCATCATTGGATAAATAATCCTGACAGAAAATCAATAAGGAAGCAGCAGACTTGAATAACACTATAGACCAAATGGACCTAACAGACACATACAGGATATTTCATCCTGCAGTGGCAGCATACACATTCTTCTCAAGCACACATGGAACATTCTCCAGAATAGATCATATGTTAGGCCACAAAACAAGTCTTAACAAATTTAAGAGACTGAAGTCATATCAAGTATCTTTTCTGACCATAATAGTGTGAACCTAGGAGTCAATAATGGGAGGACAATTGGAAAATTCACAAATACGTTGTAATTAAACAATACACATGGATGATTCTCAAATTCATTAGACTAAGTGAAAGAAATTGGACTCAAATGTCTACATACTGTATGTTTCCATGTAGATTACATTTGGAACAGCAAAGCTATAGGGGCATAGAACAGATTAGTCATTGCTAGAGCTGAGCTAAAAGTAGGAGCCTTAAGTTTGAAGGGAAATGAGGGAAATTTTAGCGGTAATATGAGTGTTTTATGTCTTGATGGTGATCATGGTTAGAAGACTATGCATTTGTCAGAATTAAAAGCATGAACTTTACTCTACGTAAATTTTATCTCAATACACCTTACTTAAATATACACACATACGTATACACACATGATTGCACAATTACTGGACACTGTACTTAGGATTTCTGATTTAGCAGATCTGAGGTGGGACCCGTTTTTCATTTATAAAAAGTTACTTGATGATGCTGATACTTCTGGTATGGGGCCACATTTTGAGAACCACGGCCTTAGACTAGAGCTTCTGAGATTTAAATGTGTACCGAATCACCAAAAGTACTGTTAAAATATGTACTTGGATTTATTATTGGAAGGGATCCTGAAATTCTGTTGTCTAAGAAGCTTTACTGCTGTTGGTCTATGGACCACACGTTGTGTAGAACGTCTTAAACATTATGCAGTTCTTAGACTAAATTCCCCATAGATAGAGCCTGAAGTTCACAGAATGTTAAGTAACAGCCACTCAGTGAGAAAGCAAGAACTGAAGCCTTAAGTTTCTGGCTCCTATTGTGATGTATTTGGATGATGTAAGGACAAACACAAATGAAAAATAAGAGTCTTAATACTCTCTGTTGAAAATAAGGGAAGAGACTTTGCCTCAATCCCTTTTCTTAGAGCATTTACTTTAGAAAAGTTGTAATTGCAAGTTTTTTCTCTCTTTGAAATGTATGTTAATCTTTTAAAAGCTAAGTAAGCCTCTCACCAGCTTTAGGACCCAGAGATGTCTTCTCAATGACCTGGGAACCATGTCTTTAAAATATAATCATCAAGAAGATAGCACCCCTACTCCCAGTTTCTGTGTGAGAGTATTAGCCTACCTTTAGCCGGCTGACACCTTAACTCCAAAACTATTTTCTGTCATAAAGATATGAGGTTTATTTTTTCTTTGCAGCAAGTCATTTAGCTAACCCAGATGGCACCCCAATTACCAACTGGATCTAGGATGATCTATGTGTGACAAATGGTGCTGTCAAATCCTCTTACTTGGGACTAGAGAATATGTATGTAATGGTTTGTATCTGCTTGGCTATGTAAAAGGGTGAGTTTTTTTCTGTATTTGTAATCTTTTTAGTGGACTGCATGTGATGCACATCTAGCTTAATGTTTAGTAATAAAATTGTTTTCTTTCTTTTGGAAACCTCTTTGTGGAGAGATTTCCTGGGTTGAGAAGAGATTTTTTTTAACTATATTTCCCCAACACTGATTATATCCCTGTTGTTTGTCAATGAAGCCCTGCTAGTGGGTATTTCCTGTTGGGAGAGGAGACTAGATGCTAAAGGAGAAAAGAGGAGAAAGGAAAGAAAGAAAGAAAGAAATTAGAAAATGTACCTCAGTCATCTTCACTAAATAAACAGATATGCGAATAAACAAATAAATAAACAAGCAGACAAATAAATGCATAAAACATACCTGCAAGAGAAAACCAGTATGGACAAAGAAAACAAAATAGCCTTCATACTTTGTAGACCACAGTCAACAAAACAGGTCTCTTTGAAGTAGATGTGTTTCCCTAAGAACGTTCTTATTTTTCACCCCCTATAGCGGGGAGAGGGTGGGGAGATGGGGAGAGGAGAATGACTTACAGAGTTGTTGTAGCAGTCACCTGATGCTTCCTAAAATGGTGGCCAAAATATACTGAAAAATAAACACATACTGATTCCAAAGACTCTCCACTTGGGAAAGCAGGTGTTTCCTGTTTAAAAAAGTATCTCTAAGGGTGTTTTATTTTTTCATTGTCCAGGACCTGTCCAGAGGAACGCATTAGCGCACTTTGTTCTATCATTGGGGAATGTGGCCTTTGGCTATTATATACTGAAATACGAATTGGACTGCTTTCAAAGTGCAAATTCCAATGAGAAGCTGATAAACTTCATGTGGATATTTTCTAGACAATGTCCTTTCAGGAACCCTTAAAGTCCATTTCTGGAGAAATAGACATGAAGCACCAGTTCAAGCTTCAAAAGAATACAGCTCACAGAGAAATGTTGGCAAATAAGATTATAATTCAATGATAGTACTCTTTTTTTAATTTCAAGGACAGAAATATTAGATTACTCCTCCAAAAATTAACTCACTGAGATGAATATTATTACCAGTAATATCACGGAATTTTACAAACTTCAAATTAAAATAGCAAAGATCTACAACAAAGCTGCAATCTTACAGAAATATAATAAAGTTAACACACAAATGAACAGTTTATTTAAAAAAAGAATACCAAATTATAGAAACATTTCAAACATAAAAGGATTAACTAGGAGACTCACCTAAGTCTACACTGCACAACAATCTTTCCAATATCAGATTATTATACCCTAATCATTGCCCTACACAGTTGCCTACGGCAAAGTCCAGACTTCTTGGGCTGTCCACAAGTCACTCCATAATCTGGCCCAATCTTTCCATTTGGCCTTATCTCCCAAAATTGTGTACTCTAAACCAGAGTTTTGCAAACTTTAGCATGCATCAGAATCACTTGGAGGGTTCGTTAAAACACAGATTCCTGAGAACTACCTACAGATTTTCTGATTCAGTAGGTCCTGGTGGAGCCCAGTTATTTGCATTTCTAAAAAGTTCTTAAGTAATGTTGATGTTGCTGATCTATGAACCACACTTCTAGAACTACTTCCTGGTATACTTGTTCTAATAACCACCAGGGGTGGCTTTGTGTTTTGTTTTGTTTTGTTTTTTTGGTGAGGAAAATTGTCACTGAGCTAATGTCTGTTGCCAATCCTCCTCTTTTTACTTGAGGAAGATTGTCACTGAGCTAACATCTGTGCCAATCTTCCTCTATTTTGTATGTGGGACGCTGCCACAGCATGACTTGATGAGCGGTGTGTAGGTCCACACCTGAAATCTGAACCTGCAAACTCAGGCCGCTCAGGGATGGCTTTTGTTTCTGTGCTTTTGCACCTGTGCACCTCCTTCCCCCTTCCAATAATAACGGTTCCACCCATCCTAGAGAAAATATATATCTTACCTCCAATCCAACTTTCTCATAACTCTGTGTAATTATTCAGCAGATGTTATTAAGACCCTACTATGTACAAGTTACGGTGTTTCTCTGTTAAGAGCGGCTTCAGTCCCAATATGAGGCACATTCTAACCACTCCCCCACTTAAGTACTTAAGATGTCTTGGAATAAAATCAGCACCGATTGCTTTTTCTTCCCTGGATTGTCAGTGTGATAATCTGCAGTCTGTTTTATTTGAGATTTCATCTTTCTCTTAGTTGATATGAATGATCTGTTCAAGTTTGATGTTTTTCTCGTTTATTGATTCTCTTCTTGGAGGAGGACACTAGTAATATCCTTGGGGTCAAAATATTGACTAAAGCTCAAATTCTTTTTAATAGGCAATCATTGAACGTCACAATATTTCAAGAATTTCCAACACAATCAAGAGAGGTCTGAACATTGGACCAAGGTCTCAGTAACTGCTCATCTATATATACTGATCTGATAAGAACTCTTATTATCCTGGTGGTAAGTGGAGGTAAGATTTGGTCTGAAGATTTGAGTGAGTTTTATAAAATATTTCAAATCATTGAAAAAATTCAACTGATATTATTAAGCTCCTAGACTGTGCCAGGCTTTGTTCCAGGTGCTGGAGATATAGCAGTAAACAAAAAAAAACATAAGTCTCTGCTATTATGGAACTTATAGTTTATAAACTTTGGTCAAAATATATCCTTTTGGGCTAGCTAGAAACTCTTCTCCATGTGATTTTTTTTGGTTCTGAAGACATCATGACATCAATGAAATTTTCTTTACATTACCCCCTCAACTGGTCACAATTTCTGAAAAGTGGGTCATGATAGTTAAGCATAGTAGATAGATTTATAAATACAATAGACCTATATTGCTGCCATTCTTTCTATCCACCCTAATTCCTTTGGAGAGGCCTCATCCCTCTTAAACAGCAGCAAGATGCAGGGTACTTGATCAAGGCAGCAGGGGGATGATCATAACCACATCCTTCTCCTGGAGTTTTCTCCCTTGATTCAACGGCAATCAGTTGGACAAAGTGAGGCAAAGTGTATTCACAAACTCCTGATGTAATTATATTGACTTCGTCTAGTCAGTGGGTGATATAGAGGTCTTTAGTGCCTGAAATATCCTGAGCTCACAGGCTCAATAAAATCACTTCAACTTATAATACAAGACCTTGTTGCTGCAATCTCATTCCAACACTTATTCATTGTACAACCACCTCTCCCAGCTCACCAAAGAAGAAATAACCAGATCAGTGCTTCTCAAACTTTAATGCATATGAATCTTATGTTAATTTGTTAAAATAAAATTCTGACTCAACAATTCCCAGGTTGGAGCCCAAGATACTGAATTTCTAACTTCCAGGTGATGCCAATGCTGCTGGTTTGCAGACAACATTTTAAGTAGCAAGTTTTATAACGTATGTTATTTCTTTCTAATTTCAGTTTATTTCATTTGCTTGTTGCATTTCTCATTATAACATAGTTAACATGAGGAAGGGATTCCCATAAACAAGACCTTGGAAACTATGTCTGGGTCTCAGCTGGACCTTCTACTCCACTTGTTTGAATTCAATTTATACTCTTGACTTGTGTTGCTTTTGTAGTCATGGGAGTGTGAACACTTTACATTCTATCCTTCCTTATCTGGTCTGTGGCTATGTATCTCTATCCTGAAATCAGTGACCTCAACGCTCTATTTTTAACGGCTATACCTGATACATTACCTTTTTCAGCATATAAGATTTATTGTGCAATCAGTTCTACCCAGCATTTCTACAAAAAGTACTTATCTGAATTTTCCTTTATTTTTTTTCCTATGAGAAGTTCCCCAATCAGTATGAAGGATATTTTACGTTTTTCCCTCCAGATCCACTTCTCATCTTCTCCATATTGCTCTGTGTCCCAAGAGTTTGCCTATCTGGACTGCATCAACATGCTACCTTGACCTCAAACTTTAGTCAAAGGGGAAAAATAAAATAGGAAAATTAAGGAGTAGGGCTAGAAGAAATTGAATTTGGAGTATATATTCTTCAGTTCTTTCTCTGCCCAATTGCTATTAAACAATCCTTTACATATAGCTAAGAAATAGGAGTTCATTTCTTGCTCCTTTCAGTTGGTTCATCAGATGTAGGTGTGTTAATGTTTATCCAGCTGATACTAGCACCGGGGTACTGCGCTATCACTTGTTAGTTTCCTCAAACTCTGCTCATGACTTTATAAATAGTCTCTTTATTAAACTGTTCTCAAATTACTTCATTTGAAATTGACATCAGTTTTGTGCTGCAATCCTGACCATTATAATCAATAACATCTTTTCCTTGCATTTTTAGATAACATATTTTAGGCAAAACTCACCAAGCAATACAGAGTAGGGAGGCGGTCTTCATAGTATGCCTTACATCACTGGGAAAGCTCTAAACTCTTCTATGGTAAGGGAGAACCTTACACATCCTCTGGCACTGGCTAAGGTTCCAGCATACAGGTGATAATTAACACGATTATTATGGCAGTAACAGAGGCCCTGCAGCCTCAGCATTTGACGCGACCGAGTTGACAGTGGGAGTACTGATCTTTGGAACCAAGATATCTTGTAAACACACTGAATCCTAATGGGGACTAGAAAAAAGATATAAAGAGTTAAGGTTTCAGTTAGAATTTATTTAGGGTATCAGAAAATCCTATTGGTTCTGGATTCAGACAAACAATATCTCACCCCTAATTTGGGGAGGAAGGGTGGAGGTCTTCCAGTGTTAACTCCTTCCATTTCTGCTGATCAGGCTCTCAAACAAGTTTGTCATTTACTCAGTCATGAAGTTATCTTTAATTCCTAACATATGCATGATTTGTAAGACCCCATTCCTGCTCCACAAAAATGGAAAAAATAAGTAATACTATAAATACAATCTTGAGCACAGATAAAGATTAAGTACAGAGTTTAAGTATGAAAAGAACAGAGAAGAAGAGATAAAAGGATGAAGTGTCAAGGCAAACTTTGTGGAGAGGGAGCATTTTATAATGGCCACATGCTTTAAAAGCAGAGTTGTGATCCAATCCCAGTCCAGTCTTTTAAGTCTGAGATTTGCTGTGAGAGTTAATAATCATTTTATGTACAAACCCAGCATCTGGCTTGACACTCTGCAGGATCTCCACACATGGCCATCCTCTCTTCCTAAGTGGGTACTATCTTGACTGAATTGTAGAAAGAACAAAATGATCAGGTTATGCATTACACTGAAATTTGTATGGTACATATAATTTAGTCTGATTTTCAATAGTGGAGGAGTGGTCTGTGTCTTCCAAAATTGTCTCCAAAAGTTAAAATTGCCTCTACCGAAAACACAGCTCTGCTGAAAGATAATGATTACTCTAGCACACGTTAATCAAGGGCTTATTATGTGCTCAGATCTTCACATTTATTAACCCAATTTATCCTCACAGCATGTTGATGATTTAGGGACCACTGATATGGCCAATTTGTGGATGAGAATATAGAGGTTAGAGAAATAAGAGGACTTATCCAAAGACATAACTAGTAAATTTTAGAGCTAAGATACAACCGGAGGCTACTTGGCCTTTAAAACCTGCTCACTTATGCACTTGATATGATACTTCTCTTCCAGCTAAACCATTCTCCAAAATGCCCCTGCACATTTGTAAGTCTCCATGATCTGTGAGCTCTTAAAATGAGATTCACGTAAGAATTTGAAGTTCTCAGACTGTAGAAGTATACCTGTGGAGTGTTTTAATGATTAAGAAAGAATGCAGAGTCTTGCTTGGTAGAAGAAACCTAGAGCTTCAGGTGGCTGATAACAGCAAGAGAATACGTTAATTATGTTAAAAATATGAAGCCTCTCCAGCCACTCTTTGAAAGTGAACTTGCTTGCTGGTATGGTAAAACTACTTGTGAAAGATTCAGGGCCTCAACAAGACTCATCATGTCACGAAGAAGCAACGAAGGTTGTATTTGGCTAAGTCAATCTTCTCCATTGAGCCTTAGTGATGGCTCTTTAAAGCCTGAGAAGGACTGTTGAATTTTCTTTGAATGGTGGAGTGTCAAATCATGGCTACTGGAGGTAAAAGTAAGTGAAGTTAATTCTGCAGTTCTATCCAAAGTGAGTGTGGTGGAAGAGGGTCCTCCTCCAGAGTCAAATGGTTTCTTCTATGGTGGGCAGAATTACCTGAAGACACATAAAGATACAGATACATTAGATACATTGACTGTGCTGTGACTTTGAATTTTAAAAAAAGTAAAGTATGCAATTGAACTTGTTGAGTCTTGGCACAAGTTAGATATTTATTTTTTTCCAACTTTATTAAGGAACAATTGACAAATATAATTGTAAATATTTAAAGTATACAACATAATTATTTGATATACATATACATTATAGAATGATTACCAAGATCAAGATAATTAAAACATCCATCAACTTACATAGTTAATTCTTTTTGCATGTATGTGGTGAGAAAGCTTAAAATCTACTCTCAGCAACTTTCAAGTATCCAACACCGTATTATTAACCATAGTCACCACAGTCACCATGCTGTACATTAGATCCTCAGGACTTAATCTCCTTATAATTGAAAGTTTGTACCCTTTGACCTACATATCCCCATTTCTCCCTCCTCTCCCTCCAGACTCTGGCAACCACCATTCTATTCTGTTTCTATGAGTTTGACTTTCTTTTTCAGATTTCATGTATAAGTGATACCATACAGTACTTGTCTTTCTCTGTCTGGCTTAATTCACTTAGCATAAAGCCCTGTAGCTTCATGCATGTTGTCACAAATGGCAGGATTCTCTTCTTTTTTTTTTTATGGCCAAATAACATTCCTGTGTGTGTGTATGTGTGTGTGTGTGTGTGTGTGTATCACATTTTCTTTATCTATTCATCTGTTGAAGGACACTGAGCTTGTTTCCATCTTGGCTACTGTGAATAATGTTGCAGTGAACATGGGAGCACAGATACTTCTTCAAGATTCTGACTTCATTTCCTCTGATATATATCCGGTAGTGGGATTGCTGAATCATATAGTAGTTCTATTTTTAACTTTCTGGGGAACCTCCATAATGTTTTCCAGAATGGCTGTACCAATTTACATTCCCACAACAGTGTGTAAGAGTTCCCTTTTCTCCACATCCTCATGCACATTTGTCGTTAGCAATTTAACGCTACGTGAAAAACCACCTCAATACATTAGTAACATAAAATGATAGGCATTTGTTTCTTAGTCTAGTATCTGTGGATCAGCTGAGTTTCAACTGATGTAGGCTGGGCTCAGCTTAGCTTGGCTCCTGGTTCTGGGTTGGGTCCAGGTCTTCTCCACATGTCTTGATCATCTTTAAATGGGCAAATACTCAAGGCATGTTCTTCTCATAGTGGAAAATCAAGAACAAAAGAGAGGGTAGAAGAAACATGTGATGTCTCAAGACCCCAGCTAAGAACTGTGAACTGTCATTTTCACCTACATTCTGTTGCCCCAAATCAAATGGCCAAGTCCAACATTTTTGAGATGGGGAAGCACACTCCTCCATGATGCTTAAAGGGAAGAGTAAATTTTTGCTCATTAAAAATCTAATCTTGGGGCTGGCCCGGTGGAGTAGCGGTTAAGTGCGTGCACTCCGCTGTGGCAGCCTGCGGTTCGGATCCTGGGCGCGCACCAACACACTGCTTGTCAAGCCATGCTGTAGTGGCGTCGCATATAAAGTGGAGAAAAATGGGCACGAATGTTAGCCCAGGACCAGTCTTCATCAGCAAAAAGAGGAGGATTGGCAGATGTTAGCTCAGGGCTGATCTTCCTCACACACACACAAAAAAATGTATATATATAATTTTTCACAGTCTCTATATTACTATTTTCAGTACTGCTCTATCAGCCTCCAACCACTCAAATTTTGATGACAGAATTCCCTTGCTTTGCTGCTCTTATCAAATAAATGAATAAATATATTCAATACAGTTTTAATTCATTGGTAATACAAGTAATCACTTTGTTCATTCTATTTGCTATGCATCGATATATATATGTGACTACCAAAGTGTCACAGCTATCAGTGACCCAGGAAAGCAGAAGTGGGTCAAATATATAGTAAACAGAGAACTAGTATCTTGGAATCATAGAATGCTAAATATTTTTAAATGAAGAGATTGTATCAATGAATACTAGAGAGGAGGAAACTGGAGAACAGAGTTTAAGACATTTATCCAAGTTCCCCAGCTAATTAATAGTATATCCCTGACCCAACTGATTATCCTTTCCACTATACTTCCATGGCCTTTATGAACCTAGCAATTTTTCATTTAGTTTTGCACATGTCTACATACACACACACATGATATTAGGAAGCAAGTAAAGACAGAACTGCTTCTGAATTGAAATGACATTTATCGGGATACTATATCTTCTATGACTGACCTTTGGATTCTGCATTAGTTTGGATTAAATGGGAACATAGATGGAAGAGTCTGGAAAATGAAAATTGAAATATCATCTGTATGTCAGATAATGCTGGTTGGGGAATGTGGCTTAGGTCTGAGGGACAAATGAACTTTCTAATGCTTTCTCCTCCTCTGATTTAGATCATTGTCCCCAGTCTAGCTTTGGAACAGCCTACATGAGGAAAGATGTGTGTTCTGCAGAGGAGATTCTGTATGACTGCCCTTCAGTGGTCCAGGAAAGAGAGGGAAAAAAAGACACTGAGTCTTCAGTGCTCACTGACTTATAAGAAACTGGCTCTTGCGATTGAGAAAAGTTTCCCAGTATTCAACGACAATGAGTAGTTAAACATGGAGAAAGGAGGTAGAAGTGGAGTGCTAGGCCATGTATGTTACTCTCGGGAAGTTCCTGCCATGGAAACATTAGTTTGGAGAATAAGAACATTCTCCCAACGCTAGTTGAGAATTATGCATTTCATCAATTCTTACCTTTGAAGCATTTCAATAGAACATATGTGGTTGTCAATGTTGAGACTATAATAAAAGCCAGTTGGTATCACTTAGGTGATTGTAGCACTATGATCTCATGCCGTTTTGATTAGTTATGCATATTGATGTCTGAGACTAGACTTAACCTGGATCGCATGGCATATGCATAATATCACATAACTACAGTCATTTAGCAACAAATAACCTTTGGAAACTCCCTTTAGGTTATTCTCATCATTTTGGTTCCATTTGATGTTTCCTTTTTTTGCCTGTCTTTTCATCATCGTAGGCAACAAAACCCCAAGGGGGAGTTCTAAAGAGCTTTGTAAGGAAAGCAAATTTTTCTCAGAGTACAGAGATTGGAGCTATACATCAGAAATTGTGGGTTGTCTGGATTGACCTGCTAGTAAATGGAGGCATTCCCATTGTCATAAATGTGCATTTAATGCAGATACAGCATTCAGGAAGAAACAGAATCACTTGCAGAGCTCATGTATTTGTTTAGTGATTTTATGTCTTCATTTTCTCTCTCTCCTACCCCTCCTGGGGAAATCTGCTTACAAGCACTCTTCTTCCAACAACTAGAGTTAAGTCCAGTGTACAAACTTGCAGACGGTGGAATATTTTTTAATTGCATTTATTTTTATTTGAATAAGTATATAGAATGATTAATGGCAGTGTTTGCTGCTCTAAGGAAACTGTTTTACTCTACTGGACAGGGCTAATTAGTTATTTTTCCACCAACGCCAAAAGTGGTATTGGAGAACAGGGAAGTTTAATATTGAAAAGTCTATTCCTAACCCAGGGACGTTTCTTGCTTCTTTCCAAGAGTAAAATCCAGAATTTCTGTGGTTTATTACTGAATTTTTAGAATATTGAGGGCTACAGTGAATAAGACTTTATGCGCTGTATGAGGAAAGCACCATTTTTCACATCATGCTTGGCATGGTTGGCAAGTAAGATGTTATTTGTAACATTTCCTGGCATTTTGTGAAAACTTCCAAATTCCTTGGCATAGAATTCAATGCCTTTTCTAACTAAGTTTCTTCCTTCCCTTTCATCCTCACTCATTTTTTCCCATCCATTCTTAGTGGAGACACTTGACAGACACCAAACAGAACAGGTCATTTGACGTCCCAGTGTATTTATGCATATACTATTCTACTTCAGAAAGATTTGAATCCCCTTCTTTCTGTCTGTCTCATGTCCATCTGGCAAACTCCAATATAACCTCCAATACCCATATTTCAGTGTTATCTCCTGTTTTTCCTCTTGTATAATGTATCCTATTCTCTCTCATCTTTAAGCTAACTTGATTTTTACTTTAGTTAGCTTTCCTGGAATGTATTATTTATCTCTATTATAATTTTGCTTATATTGTAGGAATTTGCACACCTCTGATGCTTTCACTAGATTGTGAGCTCTGCAAGGTCAGGTAAGTATCTTCTTAATCTCTTACCCCCAGAGCAAAGCACAGTTCCTGATGCATAGAATATATTCAATATAGGCTTGTTGAATTAAATCAAACACAAAAACAATGTCATATAAAAAGGATGCATGGACAAATGAATAATTACTGCTGAGATGTATGGATTTTTTAAGTCACAAGAGGGTCAATCACTTCATGGAGGCTACTTGGCAAAGTTCTAAATCAATCAGTGACCCATTTTCAATTGGATGGTGACAGGTTTATTTTCTGGCTATAAGGATATGAAATATGTTGTATGTATAATTTATTGTGTTCCATAAAAACTGAAGCCCAAATTCCCTGACAACAAAGGATACATTCGCAGACCATCAAATGCACTAATATGAAGGATGCTTACGATGAAATATTTTTCATACGCATACATTATTAAGAAGCTCTTGTTGGTTGAAAAATTCCAAAACCAACATAAATATAATTTTAGATTTATCCAGACTTTAGAGGAGATAAAATGGTTGCCATTTAGGCTGGACAGAGAGCAACAATTGTGCTATACACCAGGGAAATAAAACTCAAGTTTCCCTATGGGGCACTCAAAATATGAAAATTCCCACATTGTCCAGAGGGCAAAATTAATAAATTTTTTTTTATCTCAAAGAGATACAATGAAGGAACATCATATATAACATCCTCCATGACTCTCCATCTTCCCAGTGAAATTTCTTCTGTCCCCTGCTCCTGCTCAATGGTATCAATCTTCCCTCCTCCAAGGGGGAAAAAGATACTCACACGCACATCTTTGCCTCCGGCTCTGCTTTGAGGGAACCCAGGATAAGACACCTATACAACAGTTTATATTTAAAAAAAAGAAATATTTCTTCTTTTAAATATCTCTGTTTTCATATCTCATCAAGTGCTTCACTGAACCTATTATCAACCTGTTGAGGGAGATGTTTTCATTTTTTCTTCTACATCAGAGCCCCCACAAAGGTCTTATGTGGGGGTGTGCTTATTCATGGTTGTGTTCACCATTGAGATAACACTGGCAATTGCCTCTTTTCTTTCCCAACATTGAACCCTATTCAGGTTGCTGTAAGGTGCTGAGGTGCTCTTGTACGGAGATTAGATTCTGCCCCAGGATGAGTTATAGGAAACTTCAATTTATGTTGGAAATTGTTATCCTTATCAAGGTCTTCCTAGTTACTGAGGCATCAAAAAATATTTTCTATTGGATAATCCTTAAAACAGTTTAATAGTTAGAAGCTTAGGACTCATATTTGAAAGAGATATGTAAATTATCTAGTATATTTCCTTTATTTTTTGTGGGACTGTACTTAAAACACTCCAGATAGCCCAAGTCCAAAATGAAATATATCTCCAAAAGAGATGCTTTCAACCTTCCTTATTAAAATCGTGTCTAAGGAAAGTCACATTTATTTAACGTAAATGTTTCTGTAGGAAAATATGAACGTTTGATCTGGTGTTAACGTAGCAGCACTTTGTTGCTGTTGTTGTAATTGTTGTCTATATTAGAAAAAAATCATCCTAAGTGTGGAGAAGGCACACATACTCCCTCCTCCACAACCAAGAGACCCAGTTTCCTTTCCTTCGAGAGGACTAAGATAGGCATTATGTTTCAAAGACTGAGCTCCTCATAATCCTAAAAGAAAAAATATTCAATCACTAATGATTCAGGTTCTGATCCAAATAAGCCCATTTAAGAGAATAGAAGAGAATGAGCATTTTGTGCCAAGGGATAAAATTGTGTAATTGGGGGCACTGAAGTGGATTGGAGGGGAAAAAGAGTTTTCAGCAAGTGACTTTTTAATTGGGAGTGGAGGTATAAGGGACTGAACCAGGATGACTGGGACCCTTCAGGGCTAGTTTACAGAGCAGCTCACCATTTTGCATTCCTACCAGCAATGTATGAGAGTTTCCATTGCTTCACATCCTCACCGATACTTGGTATGTCCATTCTTTTTCATTTTACCCAGTATAATTGGCTTGTAGTTGTATCTCATGGTTTCAATTTGTATTTCTCTAATGACTACTGATGTTGAGTGTCTTTCCACGTGCTTATTTGCCCTCCATATATCTTCTTTGGTGAAGTATCTGTTCAAATCACTTACACATATTTTCACTGGCTTGTCTTCTTATTATTGAATCTAAGATTTCTTTATCATACATACAACTTTGTCAGATATATGTTTTGCTAATATAATTTTTTAGTGTGACTTGCTTTTTCAATTCCTTAAGAGTGATTTTTATGATTATATTTGTGAAGAAACAAGTGTGAAGTATGATTTGGAACATGAAATGTAAAGTTTAGAGTAGAATAATATTAAGTTTAATTAGACTTTAATAAGTTAAAAAGATGCTAAGCCCTAGAGCAAAGATGTTAGCCCTAGAGGAATCAATGAAAACCAAAAAAGAAAAGAAAAAAAGAAAGGATGTATAGCTAAAAATCCAATGTAGAAAATAAAATGAAACATTCTGAATCTTTTGACTAATCCCCCCAAATTAGGAAATGAGTAACAGAGAAACAAACAACAGATGGCACAAAAGAAAAAGAAAATAATAAAATTCAGACTTAAACCCAACAATGTCAATAATTATATTAAATATTAATGGAAGAAAAATTATAATTATAATATAACTATTGAATTGCAAAAGAGCAAGCCAAATAACAGATGTGTCTATAAAAGATATACTTTAGATGGGAAGATACAGACGAGTTGTAAAGATGAAAAAACTATACATCATGCTAGCAGTAAGTGTACAAATTTAGCATGACTATATCAATATCAGACAAAGTAGGTTGCAGGGCAAAAATATTACTAATCATAAGAAATATCATTTCATAATGATAAAAGGAATGAGAAATCAGAATGACATAAGATCCAGAGAAAGTCAAGATGGCGGTGTAAGCAGACTCTGAACTCACCTCCTCCTGCGGACACAGCCAATTTACAATTACTCGTGGAAAAATTACCCCTGAGACAGAACTGAAAACTGGATAAGAGGAACTCCTGCAATAACGGACAATCCTAACTGAGGTGGAAGAGGCAGAGACTCCCTTCTGGAGAGGAAAAACGCCGCCTTCACAAGCCGCCAGCTTCACGGCAGCCAAGAGCATCGCACAGGTACGCAGCCCTCCCTGGAGGGGCCCTGAGCCAGGAGTGTCCCCGCTGGGGGCATTTTGTGGACCCAGCACAATCGAGACCAGCGGCGTAATATCTGACTTTGCCTGCTACTAAAACATTGGGGAGTACCCCCAGAAAACCTGGTTCACAAAGAAACTAAAACCGGCTATTAAAGGGCTCGCGCGCAAACTCACCGTTTCGGAAAGCATCCTAAAATCACCAGAAAGAAAGGTGCACAGTGCTGTGGTGGAAAGACACTCACCTAATAGGCCCTGAGTGCATCTCGGTGAGGCGTGAGACCTCTCCAGGGACTGGGACATTGGTGGCGGCCATTGTTGTGGCCTGGTGTGGGCGTGCTGACACAGACGCCATTGGAGTTCTCCCTGAGGCCTGCTAGCCCAGGGTCTGCCCCACCCACTAGAGCACCGATTTAATCCAGCTCAGCCAGGGCAGGCAGCCCACCCTAGAGACTGGCCCCACCCAACAACAAGCCCTCAGGCAACTTGTGGGCCTGCATATATTGGTGACTGGATTCTCTGCAGCCTGGCAACTGAGCCGACTTTAGCTGGGCAGAGTGTGTACAAGGAGCAGGTGGAGAGTGTGGGGTGGTGGTGGAGTGTGTGGGGCTCCCGCCATGGAGAGACTGGGTCCGCTTGGGGAGGTTGGGGCACGTACATGGGGCAGGACTGTGTTGACTGTGTGTGTGGACCTGTGGGCGGCAGGGCTTGTCAGCTGCAGAAGACTTGTGCTTCTCAAAGACCCACATAGGGGGTTTGCCTCACCTTCCAAAGCCTGAAACAATTGGGTGCTCCTGTGCCTGAGGCCAGCCCCATCCAGCTGCAATCCTCAGAGAGCTGACAAGAGACCTAATAGGCTAGAGGCTTACAGCAATTGTAAGGCCCTGAGCCTAACAACCTGCCATGCTGGGGGCCTACTCACTTAAAATAAATACTGCAACACAAATGTGGTATTAGAACTTGCAGCCAACTGTGCTGGGGCTCCCCATACCCGATAAAGAGACTGAAGGGCCCACAACAACTACAAGCAGCTGAGCATTACAACAGCAGGCCAGAAGCATAACTTGGCCTCCCTGGGTGCCTACAGGGAGAGCAAACAGGCCACAACAGAAGGACACACATAGCCCACATAGGGGTCACCCCTGGAACATTGAGAACTGAGGGAAACACACTGGAAGCCTCCTAAGGCATCACTTACATAAGGTCACCTATCCAAGAGTGGGAGACATAGCTGACCTACCTAATACCTAGACAGAAGCACAGGGAAAGAGGCAAAATGAGGAGGCAAAGGAATACATTCCAAGTAAGGGAACAGGACAAAACCCCAGAAAAGGAACTAAGTGAAACAGAAATGAGCAACCTACCTGACAGAGAGTTCAAACTAAGAGTATTAAGGATGCTCACTGATCTGGGGAGAAGAATAGATGAACTCAGTGAGAATGTCAACAATGAAATGGAAGATATAAAAAAGAACCAATCAGAAATGAAGAATACAATACTGGAAATGAAAAATTCATTAGAGAGACTCAAAAGCAGAGTAGAGGATACAGAAGAACGGATCTGTGAGCTGGACGAAAGACTAGAAGAAATTACCCAAGGTGAACAGATAAAGGAGAAAAGAATTAAAAAGAGTGAGGACAGTCTAAGGGACCTCTGGGACAACATCAAGCTCACTAACATCCGTGTTATAGGTGTCCCAGAAGGAGCAGAGCAAGACAAGAGGCAGAGAATCTATTTCAAGAAATAATAGATGAAAACTTCCGTAACCTAAGGAAGGAAACAGACATCCAGGTACAGGAAGCATAGAGAGCCCCAAACAAGATAAACCCAAAGAGGCCCACACCAAGACACATCATAATCAAAATGTCCAGAATTAAAGATAAAGAGAGAATCCTAAAAGCCACAAGAGAAAGTCAAGTTACATACAAAGGAAACCCAATAAGGCTATCAGCTGACTTCTCAGCAGAAACCTTACAGGCTAGAAGAGAATGGCACGATATATTTAAAGTGCTAAAAGGAAAAAACTTACAGCCAAGAATACTCTACCCAGCAAGGTTATCATTCAAAATGGAAGGAGAGATCAAAAATTTCCCAGACAAGCGAAAATTAAAGGAGTTTGTCACCAAGAAACCAGTGCTACAAGAAATGTTAAAGGGACTGATTTAAGGGCAAAAGAGAAGACCACAAGTAGGAAAAATTATCTATTTCTGTGATAAGAACGTAATGGATACAAATGCACAAAAAAGAGGTTAGATATGATATCAAAAACATAAAAGGAGGGAGGAGGGGAGTTAAAGATACAGCTTTCAGACAGAGGTCAAACTAAAAAGACAATCAATTCTGTATAGAAGGAGAAAGGAACAGAGAAGGACTACTAAAACACTGAGAAAAAAAGTTAAAAAATGGCAGTAAGTACATACTTATCAATAGCTACTTTAAATGTCAATGGACTAAATGCCCCAATTAAAAGGCATAGGGTGGCTGATTGGATAAAAAGACAAGACCCATATATATGCTGCATACAAGAGACACACTTCAGACCTAAAGACACTCACAAACTGAAAGTGAAGGGATGGAAATGATACTCCATGCTAATGGCAATGAAAAGAAAGCTGGGGTAGCAGTACTCATATCAGACAAAATAGACTTTAAAACAAAAACTGTAAAAAGAGATGAAGAAGGGAATTACATAATGATCAAGGGAACAATCCAACAAGAGGATATAACACTTGTAAATATCTACGCACCCAGTGTAGGTGCACCTAAATACACAAAGCAATTATTAACAGACATAAAAAGAGAAATAGACAGTAACACAATAATAGTAGGGGACTTTAACACTCCACTTACACCAACGGATAGATCATCCAAACAGAAAATCAATAAGGAAACATTTGCCTTCAGTGACATACTAGAACAGATGGACCTAGTAGATATATAAGGAGCATTCCATCCAAAAACCGAAGAATACACATTCTTTTCAAATACACATGGAACATTCTCCAGGATTGATCACATATTAGGCCACAAAACAAGTCTCCATAAATTTAAGAAGATTGAAATAATACCAAGCATCTTTTCTCATCACAATGTTATATAACTGGAAATCAACTACAGGAAGAAAATCAGAAAAGCCACAAATACGTGGAGATTAAACAAAATGCTACTGATCAACGACTGGGTCAATGAAGAAATCAAAGAAAAAATCAAAAAATACCTGGAGACAAATGAAAATGAAAATACAACATGCCACAATTTATGGGATACAGCAAAAGTGGTTCGAAGAGGGAAGTTTATAGCAATACAGGCCTATCAACAAACAAGAAAAATCTCAAATAAACAATCTAACAATCCACACAAAGGAACTGGAAAAAGAAGAACAAACAAAGCCCAAAATCAGTAAAAGAAAGGAGATCATAAAAATCAGAGCAGAAATAAATGAAATAGAGACTAAAAAAAACATAGAAAAAATTAATAAATCCAAGAGCTGGTTCTTTGAAAAGATCAACGAAATTGACAAACCTTTAGCTAGACTCACGAAGAAAAAAAGAGAGAAGGCACAAATAAGTAAAATCAGAAATGAAAGAGGAGAAATTACAACAGACCCCTCAGAAATACAAAAGATTATAAGGGAATACTATGAAAAGCTATATGCCAACCAATTCGACAATCTGGAAGAAATGGATAAATTCTTAGAATCATGCAACCTTCCAAAACTGGATCAAGAAGATGTAGAGAATTTGAACAGAATAATCACCAGTAAGGATATTGAAACAGTAATCACAAATCTCCCCAAAAATAAAAGTCCAGGACCAGACATCTTCCCTGGTGAATTCTACCAAACATTCAAAGAAGACTTAAAACCTATCCTTCTCAAACTCTACCAAAAAAATGAGGAGGAGGTGAAGCTCCCTAACTCTTTCTACGAAGCCGACATTACCCTGATACCAAAATCAGACAAGGACAACACACAAAAAAGAAAATTACAGGCCAATATCACTGATGAACATCTATGCAAAAATCCTCAACAAAATACTAGCAAATCGCATACAACAATACGTTAAAAAGATTATACACCATGATCAAGTGGGATTTATTCCAGGTATGCAGGGATGGTTTAACATTTGCCACTCAATCAACGTAATACACCACATTAATAAAATGAAGAATAAAAATCACATGATTATCTCAATAGATGCAGAGAGAGCATTTGACAAGATACAGCATCCATTTATGGTAAAAACTCTGAATAAAATGGGTGTAGAAGAAAAGTACCTCAACATAATAAAGGCCATATATGAGAAACCCACAGCTAATATCATCCTCAATGGTGAAAAACTGAAAGCTATCTCTCTAAGAACAGGAACCAGACAAGGATGCCCTCTGGCACCCCTCCTATTTAACATAGTACTGGAAGTCCTAGCCAGAGAAATCAGGCAAGAGAAAGAAATAAAAGGGATCTAAATTGGAAAGGAAGAAGTGCAACTGTCGCTATTTGCAGATGACATGATTTTATATATAGAAAACCCTAAAGAATCCACCTGAAAACTTTTAGAAGTAATAAACGAATGGATACAAAATCAACATACAAAAATCAGTTCCATTTCTATACACTAACAACGAAGTAGCAGAAAGCGAAATTAAGAATACCATCCCATTTACAATTGCAACAAAAAGAATAAAATACCTAGGAATAAACTTAACCAAAGAGGTGAAAGATCTGTACATCGAAAAGTATAAGACAGTGCTGAAAGAAATTGAAGAAGACACAAAGAAATAGAAAGATATTCCATGATCTTGGATTGGAAGAATTAACATAGTTAAGATGTCCATAATTCCTAAAGCCATCTATAGATTCAATGCAATCCCTATCAAAGTTCCAACAACATTTTTCACAGAAATAGAACAAAGAATCCTAAAATTTATATGGAACAACAAAAGACCCCGAATAGCTAAAGGAATCCTGAGAAAACAGAACAAAGCTGGAGGTATCACACTCCGTGATTTAAAAATATACTACAAAGCTATAGTAACCAAAACAGCATGGTACTGGCACAAAAACAGACACACAGATCAATGGAATAGAATGGACAGCCCAGAAATAAACCCACACATCTATGGACAGCTAATCTTTGACAAAGGAGCCAAGAACATACAATGGGGAAAAGAAAGTCTCTTCAACAAATGGTGTTGGGAAAACTGGATAGCCATATGCAAAAAAATGAAAGTAGACCCTTACCTTACACCATACACAAAAATTAACTCAAAATGGATTAAAGACTTGAATGTAATGCCTGAAACTATGAAACTTCTAGAAGAAAACATAGGCAGTACGCTCTTCGACATCGGTCTTAGCCAGATCTTTTCAAGCACCATGTCTGACCGAGCAAGAGAAACAATAGAAAAAATAAACAAATGGGACTACATCAAACTAAAAATCTTCTGGGCTGGCCCCATGGCTTAGCGATTAAGTGCGCGCGCTCCGCTGCTGGCAGCCTGGGTTCAGATCCCGGATCCCAGGCGCGCACCGACGCACCGCTTCTCCAGCCATGCTGAGGTCGCATCCCACATACAGCAACTAGAAGGATGTGCAACTATGACATACAACTATTTACTGGGGCTTTGGGGAAAAAATAAATAAGAAATAAAATTATAAAAAAAAAAAAAACTAAAAATCTTCTGCACAGCAAAGGAAACCATCAACAAAACGAAAAGACAACCTAACAATTGGGAGAAGATATTTGCAAACCATACATCTGATAAGGGATTAATCTCTAAAATATATAAAGAACTCATGCATCTCAACGACAAAAAAACTACCAACCCAATTAAAAAATGGGCAAAAGACCTGAGCAGACATTTCTCCGAAGAAGATATACAGATGGCCAACAGACACATGAAAAGATGTTCAAAATCATTAACTATCAGGGAAATGCAAATCAAAACTACAATGAGATATCACCTCACGCCCGTCAGAATGGCTATAATTAACAAGACAGGAAACAACATGTGTTGGAGAGGATGTGGAGAGAAGGGAACTCTCATACACTGCCGGTGGGAGTGCAAACTGGTGCAGCCACTATGGAAAACAGTATGGAGATTCCTCAAAATATCAAGGATAGAACTACCACATGATCCAGCTATTCCACTGCTGGATATTTATCCAAAGAACTTGAAAACACCAATGTCTAAAGATACATGCACCCCTGTGTTCATTGCAGCATTATTCACAATAGCCAAGACTTGGAAGCAACCTAAGTGCACATCCAGGGACGAATGGATAAAGAAGATATGGTATATATACACAATGGAATACTACTCAGCCATAAGAAACGATGAAATCCAGCCATTTGTGACAACATGGATGGTCATTGAGGGTATTATGCAAAGCTAAATAAGTCAGAGGGAGAAGGTCAAATACCGTATGATTTCCTCTATTAAGTAGTAGATAATAACAGCAACAAACAAACACATAGAGACAGAGATTGGATTGGTGGTTACCATAGGGGAAGAGGGGAGAGAGGAGGGGAAAAGGGATAATTCGGCACATGTGTGTGGTGATGGGTTGTAATTAGTATTTGGGTGGTGAACGTGATGTAATCTATGCAGAAATAGAACTATAATGATGTACACCTCAAATTTATACAATGTTCTAAACCAATGTTACTGCAATAAACAAAAAATTTAAAAAAATAAATAAAATCAGAAATGAAAGAGAAGACATTCAACTGATATCACAGAAATACATAGGATCGTAAGACCACTATGAACAATTATATGACAACAACTTGGATAACTTAGAAAAAGTTGATAAATTTTTAGAAATACACAACTTACCAAGACTGAATCATGAAGAAATAGAAAATCTGAACAGACTGATAATGAGTATGGAGATTGAATCAGTAAGCAAGAAGCTCTCAACAAAGAAAAGTCTAGAACTAGGTGGTTTTACTGGTGAATTCTACCACAAATTTAAAAAACAATTAATGCCAATGCTTCTTAAACTCTTTTAAAAAATTAACGTGGGAACACACCCAAACTCGTTTTACGAGATCAGCATTACCCTGTTACCAAAGTCGGGTAAAGACACTTCAAAGAAAACCTTTTACTTAATATCCTTGAGGAATACACATGCAAAAAATCTTAACAAAATATTAGCAAACTGAATTTAACAGCACATTGAAAGGATTATACACTGTGATCAAGTGGGATTTATCCCTGGAATTCAAGGATGGTTCAACATACACAAATAAATTAACTTGATATACCACATTAGTAGAATGAAAAGATAAAATGAAAGACAAAAATCATATGATCATCTCAATAGATGCAGAAAAAGCATTTGACAAAATACAACATTCATTCATGATAAAAGCTTTCAACAAATCAGTTATAGGAGGAACAAACCTCAATGCAATAAAGGCTATATACAACAAACCCACAGCTAACATCATAAGGTTCAAAGGCTGAAAGCTTTTTCTCTAAGGTCAGGCATAAGACAAGGGTGTCGACTCTCACCATTCTTATTCAACAAGCGCTAGAAATCCTAGCTAGAGCAATTGGGCAAGATAAAATGCATTCAAATCGGAAAGGAGAAAGTAATGTTGACTTTATTTGCAAATGATATGATCTTATATACAGAAAATCATAAAGACTCCACCAAAAAACTGTTAGAACAGTTTTTTAGAAACTTTGTTAGTCAACAAATTCAGTAAATCTGCAGGATATAAAATCAACATACTGAAAACAGTCGTGTTTTTATACGCTAATAATGAAATGTCTGAAAAAGAAATAAAACAATCCCATTCATACTAGCACCAAGAACAATAAACTACTTAGGAATACATTTAATCAAGGAGTTGAAAGACCTGTACACTGAAAACTACAAGACTCTGATGAAAGAAATCAAAGATGACACAGACAAATGAAAGATATCTCATGTTCATGGATGGAAAGAATAAACATTCTTAAGATGTCCAAACTACCCACAGCCATCTATAGATTCAATGCAATTCCTATCAAAATTTCAATGGCATTTTTCACAGGAATAGTAAAAGCAACCTTAAAATTTGTGTGGAACCACAAAGACCCTAAAAAAAGAGACTTAAATAGATAGAGTGATATACAATATTCATGGATAGGAAAACAGTATTAAAACTTCCATTCTTCTCAATTTGATCTTATAGCTCCAAAACAATCCCACTCATAATCAGAGTTGTTCTTTTGTAAGAAATTGAAAAGCTACTTCAACATGGAAATGGAAAAAAACTAGTGTAGCCAAAACAATTTTGCAAATGAAGAACAAATTTGGAGGAGGTACACTACAAATTTCATGACTTACTGTAGAGCTACAATAGCAAAGATAGAGTGGTGTTGACATAGGGAATCCAGAAAGAGACCTACGTATATATGGCCAAGGAAATTCAATAAGAAAACATCAACTTTCAACAAATAGCACTAGACTACTGAATATACATACCAGAGAAAAAAACACATGAAACTCCACTTCCACCTCACATCATATACAAAAATTATTTGAAATGGATTATAAACTTAAATGTAAAAAAATGAAACTATAAAATGTCTAGCAGAGCATAAAAGAAAATTTTTGTGATCAAAATAAAAATGATTTTTAAAAATGTAGAAATTATTCTTTTTGTTTTTTATAGTAAACAAAAGTAATAAAAAGTTTCAGATAATCTAATTTACTTCTGAGTAAAACTTCAAAAATTCTCTCCGCTTTTCTGACTCTAGGGTAATTCAGGCACTACAAAACAAGGAGTAAGATAAGTGATTTTGCATTATAATGTCCCGTGTTTCTCTACTGAAAATTCAATACATTTCTCTAGTGACTCTACCTTTATTTAACTGTGACTTTGGGTAAATTACTTAAACTCTCTCTGGGTCAATTTCCCTATTCTTAAAATGGATATAATGTTATCATCTAACATTTTAGGTTTAAATAAGATAATATATGCAAAGCTGGTAGAACAATGCCTGGCCTTGTTGACACATAGTATACACTCAATGCTGCTGCTGCTGTTTTGTTGATGATGATGCTAATATTGGTTATTCCATTATTTCATTATATGAAAGGCATGACTAAGAGCACATTCTCTGGATCCAAAGTACCTTTGTTCAAATCCCAGCTTTGTCACTTGCTAGCTGTGTGACATTGGGCAAGTGATTTTACTTCTTCATGTCTCTGTTTCTCCAATTGTAAAATAGGAATTATGATAGCGAGTCCCCAGGCCTTTTAAGAGGTCTAAGAGAGTTGATATTTATAAAGTGCTTAGGAAAAAATTTCTGCCATTATAAGTGCTATACTTTTTGCCATTACTATTGTTATTATTCTTAATATTAAAATATCACTGTCTTTTCTGTAATGGAAGGCTAATTCTGAAAGAGAGACTTATTCCATTGCCACCAGCAGAACACTCTTTCCCTATACCTGTGCTTCTATTCTGGCTCCTGTAAATTTCTGAGACTCTTAACTTTTATCTTAGAGCTAAATTTAACTTCCCTACCATCTACTTTAATAAAAAATACAGAACCAAAAGGAAATTCTCACAAGTTGCTAAGGTAGGCCATTTGCTGACACTTGTTGACTCAGGGATCCATGAAATTATATCCATAAGCTTATTCACTTTTTCCTCTTGGACAATTTCTTAGGTTGGATTCCCCAGAAATAGACCCTGAAAAGAGAATATCAGTGTAAGTGCCTTATTCAGGAAGAATTGTCAAGAGAAAACAGTAAGAGAGGGGGAAGCAGAATAAGAAAGGAGAAGAAGCCAAGCAGAGGTGCAATTTCAGGCAATAGTCCACCTCAGAGTCTGTCGTTGCCTTGCTGTCCTTGCCAGTAGGGTAGCTGGGATTTCTTATCTTGGCACTTCTTTTACCAGATTTCAAGTTACATAAGCACAGGGGACGTGTCAGTCTTGTTCATCTCTGCATTCCCTGTGATTGGCACAGTGGCAGCTTAATGAATATTTTTTGAATGAACACAAAAGGATAAATTTGGTCCAAAATATTATCAACACTCGTATTAATTAGATAAGTAACGACTTGCAGAGCTGTCTGTATGAATCTGTCCATTTGATAAGACAAAGGTCGAGACATTAAACACAGCATCCTGCAGCTAGATTTCTCTATTGCCCCAAGCGTCTCAGCAGGAATGAGTCATGGACAAATCTTCTCTTGGAAGGCCCACATACCTATGTATTCCGCAGACATGGATAATGGCGTAAGAAAGTCTTGGAGAAAGGAACCTGAAACAAAAATATTAAATAAGGAGAACATAAAGAAGACTAAAAGGGTAAGAACAAAGGAGAAAAATTACATCTGTGTAGTGAACATCAAAATAATATTTAAGATTTATTGAGCACTTACTCTCTGCCCATATATTTTCTAACAGTTTTAGTCATAGATTATCTTGAATCCACCTCATAATGCAAAGAGGAATGGACTATTATTATTTTATCATATATATCTGGGAACTGAGAAAATTGCTCAAATCACATTGCTGTTCTACAATGGAGTTTGGATTTGAACCTATGTGGTGTTATGCTAGGTCTTATACAATTAAATAGTATACTTTGCTATCCTTTATAGTTTGTGCCTTATAAAGGGCATTGTTTTCATGGACATTGTTTAATATATTTGAATTTTACTCTTTATAGATAAGTCAACTAAAGCTAAATGAGGCACTTTGATTTGCCCAAAGTCAGTCACCTGGTAAATGATAGAGCCTGGATATAAATGTCTTTGTACTTCACAACCTCTGTTCTTTACATTTCAGATGCAAGAAATTAGAGAGAAAAAGCTTCGTGTTTCTCTGAACTCAAATATTAATGCCTCTGTTAAGGTATATGCCATAGAGGCAGTGGTCCCTACCCTGAGGAAATTAGACAAGCTCCAAAGCTTCTTCTCCAGTGCAGTGACCAATGTGAACAAATATTCTTGAGGATTGAAAGGCATCCTGACTTTTCTTTTAGTTCCAATTATGGTGATTATTTTTTTCAGGTTGGAATGAAAATTCTAGCATGGATTCATAAATCCTGTGAAGAGTTATTGCTCCTTGCATTGCATCCTAGGGATCACTGTGAGGCTTTTAAGTCCTGCCATATCAGTCTTGATCTTTTCTGGTGTATTAAAATACTCTTTTAAATGCTATGACTATTGCGTGTCACTCACAAGTCCCAGTTTATCCTCAGTCCTCTTTGCTAGGAGTCTGTGAAGAGGAAATTTTTACAATCAGACCATCCTCTGTAAAGGTGGTCAAACCAAATGCACTGGGATTTCTGTAAGTTTGGGCAAGAAAGACCAAAAGTCTCCTTAATATTTTAGACTGTATTTAGTCTTCTATCTCTGAGCTGTAGGCCATTTTGTAGGATTCAAAAAATTGTGATCATTGTTTGAAATGTAATGCCAGCCACTCAATCCAGTTAGCTGGTTAGTGCTGTTTGCTGAAGCCAGTCCATTTACAGATTTTAAAGTTGCTCTCATTTCCTGGGCAGCAGCATCTTCCATTCTAGCTACAAATTTCTCAAACTAGGTTTAATATGAGATCCAAAGGAAATGAGGTTCAGTGGTAAACTTTCATGTCATAGCATTGCACACCAGCTCGTCCACACACACAGTTCCAATGGGCTCCTTTTTCATCTCTAGAGGGAAGCTGTTGTCTTACAAACTGCTGGATTTCAACACTTGCATTTTCCTCTGCATTTGAGTCAATTTTCATAATGCTTTTCAATCCATATAAGAAAATCTGATCAAACTCTCAGATTTCTGTGCTGGTCTGTGTTCATAGGTACATCGAAGCTTCCATGAATACTCAATTTATTCCTGACAGGAGATTCATTCAATGTCATCAACTAAAACTGAACATATTTTGCCAGCCTTACCCAATTACATCAGTAATACTCCACTCCATGCACTGAACAAATCTATTTTCTGATTTTGCAGAAAGGCATATGTCGCTTAGAGACAAAAATTCATAAAACACTCAACTTTCTGAATCCAATTCAGTGTCTCTCGAAATTGCATTTTGGGAAGTCTCATGGGGAATGTATAAGTGTAGAAACAGACTTTGGAAATAGGCAGAGATTTTTATGGGCCTTTTCTATATCATTACGTTCTCTCTGTAATTATTTTCTTGGATATTTTTTCCATTTCTATTCCCCACGTAAAGTCTCCCAATTTGAAATTCTATGTGAATATGTGTATATAGTTGGTGACTCTCAGAAGTGCAGTCTGTAAAAGTAGACCAAGTCACAGATTGTTAGAGTTAGATGGGGCCCAGGAGACTAGTGGACCAATCTCCGCCATTTCTGAAATGAGAAAAGAAGGTCTGGAGAATTAGGGAGACTCATCTAACCAATATTGTAAAGATAAAATCAGAACTGATATAAAAGTAAGAGTACCACGCTAATAAAAATAATGAGGTTACAGATGATAATATTTGCCAGGGACTGTGATAACCATGTTAAATGTATAATTATTAAGTACTCTAGTGTATTTTTATTATTACTATTGTTATTTCATTGTAAATCTCACAATAATCATGTGAAAGAGATACTATAAATGTGCCAAGTATATAGATGGAAAATAAAGTCCTGGAACTTAAAAGGGTTGTGGGATGTGCCCAAACCAAATATCTAGAGTGGTGAAGGAGGCAGTAAAGCTCAGCTGCGTTCTTCCAAAATCTAAGCTCTTAATCACTCCACCTGTTTCCTTCTTCTCTGCTCTCACTTTTTCTTCCCTGTGTTGCCTCACCCAAGCCCTCCAAAAACATTCTTCGAAAATTATTCCTGAGCAGGACCAAAGCCAAGACCAATTGCCTTCCCTACCTCGATTCCCCCTCCCACTTTGCTTTCTGCTTGGGTTAAGTGAAACTTCAAAATGCTGTACATTGTCTGAATGAACTGCATAGCTAGTCAACACTATACTGTGGGGTGCAGGGATCTCCTGCCTTCCTCCAGTGGCTCACTAGATGCCTTGTTTCCTTAGGAGCTCATACAGGTTTGGATCAAGGACCCCAGAAATTCCTTAAAGCCCAAATCACAATATCACAATAAATATTTAGGGGTGAACCAAGATAAGGAGCTTGGTGGCATCATGGCAAACTTTCCCTCATGCTTGGAAAATAGCAAATATTGTGGAAGGAGTTACTATGAGAATAACTTTTCTTTCTTTCTTTTTTTTTTTTTTGTGAGGAAGATCAGCCCTGAGCTAACATCCATGCTAATCCTCCTCTTTTTGCTGAGGAAGACAGGCTCTGAGCTAACATCTATTGCCAATCCTCCTCCTTTTTTTGTTCCCCCAAAGCTGCAGTAGATAGTTGTATGTCATAGTTGCACATCCTTCTAGTTGCTGTATGTGGGACACAGCCTTGGCATGGCCGGAGAAGCGGTGCGTGGGTGCACACCCGGGATGCGAACCTGGGCCGCCAGTAGTGGAGAGCGCGCACTTAACCGCTAAGCCACGGGGCCCACCCCAAGAATCACTTTTCTTAACTGGAATTGAACTCAATTCCAGGCAAGATTTCATATCCTGCTCACTTCCCTGATTTGGCTAATTCATAGTCCCTGAGGACACATAGGGCACTGAGATGCTGGGATGAACGTAACCTTGTTCTGTTGTTCCAGAAATTTGTCAGAGTGAGACTTCGTCTGGCTTACATTTTGAGATACTTGGCAGTGTGGAAGGTAGTAAAGAGAAGCTAGTATTCATTGAATTTACACATTTTATAAATAAAACCCGAATTGGTTGAATTTCTCACATCTTAATTTAAAGAATAATGTGGGAATAAAACGACATATCTATGTTTATATCTATATCTATTTCTTCTTCCAAAACATAAATATCTTTAAAAATGTGTATGTCAAATGGAATGATAATTTTATTTTTCAAGATTTTTCTCCTGACTCTATGCAAAGAAATATCGTTTCTTTTCCTCTTTCGAATTAGAAGCGATAATCTCTTCTCTGTCAGTGTGAATCCTGCAAAAGCTCTGCGCTGTTCCCTTAGAATTAATTAATCTTTGACATTCACTTTTCAAAATTCACAGTATTTCAGATTTATGGTTTCTCATGGGTCTCTATAGTAGCTTACAGGAAAAAACCTATTTTTATGTTTGACGCCGAAAATTCATCTGCGCAACAAATGTTAGCTTCTATATTAGTGCCATGTTGCTGAATGTGCTAATTCCTGTGACTATGAGACTTTCAGCCTCATAATGCTGAATCAAATAATTCACATTAGCTTCAAATAAAATATTCAAACTTGTACCAACCTCCCCAGATTCCTAAGTTCTGCCCATCACTAGTTGTAAAGCACCCATCACGTCTGATGAGTTGAGTTCATTTAAAGGCTAAATAATTTATCTTGCACACTTTACCCAGTGAAGTCAGAGGGGAGTTTTACTTCAAATATGCGTGAAGGCACTATATTTTCCATGATCATTATATGAGCTACGAAAGAAATAAAATATGCAGGACCCACAGACATGGTGTATTAATATTTGCTGTTTTTTTATTCATGTTAAGTGTTTCCTTGGGGGATTTTAGTTTTCTCTGCCTAATGTAAGAGATCAGTCAGCTTCATCATAAGTCATTTAAAAATACTTCGAAAAACTTTATTTTTATGTCTCTTTAAATGGGGCTTGATCCAAATGCTAGTACTGAAGTCATTTTGATACTTACAAATCTCTTATCAGCGAAAAGACATTGATTTTTCTCAACTTTCGTGTAGGTGTTCTAGACTGTAAGAGAAATATGATTCTGTTACTATTGCCCGATCATGACAGAATCAATCCTTTAAGTATCTATAAGGGTTCTTTTAGTACTTTTAAAAGTAAAGAGAAAAAAGTCTGAAACATAAATTATGATTACTGTAAAACTATTGCTTGATACAAAACAGCTCTCCTTTGTCTCTACTTACTAAAAAAGAACTTAAAATGAAAAATCGTAACTTAAATATGAATCTCTAAGGGATAGAAGGGAGGTAAAACTAGCTGAATGTATTTTTCATATCTTTTCTTATAAAAGCAATTCATCAGAAGCTGTGAACCTTGGCTCTCTTGATTTTCTAGAGATGTTCAGTGTCTCCACTATAGCTTTCTCAGCTCCCTGTGCATACCTCTGTCTCAGCAACCTCATGTCACAGTGTAATAGCTCGTGCACTTGTCAGTCATCTCAAATAGACCCCTTGAGAGACTACAGTTTATTCAACTCTGGATCTCCGGAGCCCGATACAGTATTTGGCATAGTGTATAAACTTGGTAAATATTGGAAGGAAGGAACAAGGGAAGAATAAATGGAGGCATGAAGGGGGAAAAAAGGAAAAGGGAGGGAAAACAAAAAAAAGAAGGGATAGAGAGAGAGAAAATTAGTTGAAAATTTATCTAGAAAATGGGAATTCCAATATTTTAAAAAAGAAAAAAAATACTAAAACACACTGCTGTAGTAAACTGATTTGAAAAGAATTATTTAATACATAAATAAATATTTTCATGATTACCAAATAAAACATTCAGGCTGATTCTAACACTTTTTAATATCCAGTGAATATTGCCAGAATTGCTGACCTTAGATCCTATTATTAGTTTTTAATAGTGAAAGAGATCATTGGGTACAAATAAACTAGTAATAAAAACAAAAATCTTGGGCCGGCCCCGTGGCTTAGTGGTTAAGTGCGCGCGCTCCGCTACTGGCGGCCCAGGTTCGGATCCCAGGCGCGCACCGATGCACCGCTTCTTTGGCCATGCTGAGGCCGCGTCCCACGTACAGCAACTAGAAGGATGTGCAACTATGACATGCAACTATCTACTGCGGCTTTGGGGGAAAAAAAGGAGGAGGATTGGCAATAGATATTAGCTCAGAGCCAGTCTTCCTCAGCAAAAAGAGGAGGATTAGCATGGATGTTAGCTCAGGGCTGATCTTCCTCACCACAAAAAAAAAAATCTTAATTTGATTTTGGTTATTTTTAAATCAAGGCGAAAATATTACAAATGTGACCAGATACATCAGCTTTGTGTTTTCTTAACTCTCCTTTTTTCTAGCTAATTCTATATTTAGTTTTAAAACTACACAATATTACATGATCAATGTGTGAAAACATAGAAAATGTGGTGAGCAAATAGAAAAAAGCAGAATACCCACAAGCTCACCATTGCACACAACCACTCAATATTTTGCTGAAAAGCTTTTCAGATCTTTGTTTCTATGTATACATAAATGTTTATTTGGAATTTTTAGAAGGCATGATATATTGAACACACTTTTGAAACATGATTTTTTAGTTATTAGTATATTGCTATCAAGAAATAAGTCTCTGATTTCTGATAATGGTGGAATAGCTTAATCAAACTAACCCTCCCACAGATAACAATTATATAATCTGGCAAAAAATGCACAGCACACTATTTGGAGGCAGAAAATGGAGTGGAGACTACCTGTCTTAGTCTGCTTGGGCTGCCGTAACAAAATGCCATAGACTGGAAGGCTTAAATACTAGAAATTTGAGGTGGAACAGGAATAAGATAGACATTCTTATTTCTAAAAGGAGAAATAAAAAAGAAAGAATGAGTCTAAAACTTGTCAAGGCAAATTCTATTAGATCTTAAGACTCAAGAATAGTCCTCTTTAGTCCAATGCTCTGTCCTACTGGCCTACAGGGGTAGCAATACCACCTATATGGCTTGGCAGGACAGACCCACCCCTTTGGCTCCATGGGGTGCCAGCCCTGTGGCTCTCTGCTAGGACTATGCCCAAGTGATGGTCCCCTTTAGTCCAAGCTGGCAGTGATTCTGCTAGTATCATCTCATCTCTATTCCTAACTTCTATTGAGATGTCTGATTTAGTTCATAAATCATACTCATGATCTTTTTATCAAGTGATAGACCAGCCACACGTTTGATGTTCTCCTCCAAACATGCTTTCTCATTTTTTTTTGCAATATGAACTGGTTGAGAATTTTCCAAATCTCTAAGTTTTGGTTCCTTTTTGCTTAACAATTCTTTCTTCAACTCATCTCTCTTCTTGCATTTTACTATAAGCAGTCAGGAGAAACCAAAGCCTCTCCTTCAACCACTTTGCTCAGAAATCTCCTCAGCTAAATACCCATTTTCATCGCTCACAAGTTGTACTTTCTGCGAAACACTAGAACACAGTTTAGCCAAGTTCTTTACTTTATCATAGATTGCCTTACCTCCAGTTTCCAGTAACGTGTTCCTCATTTCCATCTGAGATCTCATCAGAATTGCCTTTAATGCTCATATTTCTAGTATGCAGCTCAAAACTCACCCAGTACCTAACCATTACCCAGTTTCCAAAGCTGCTTCCACATTTTTAGGTATTTGTTAAGTAGCATCTCACTACTTGGTACCAAAATCTGTCTTAGTCTGCTTGGGCTGCCATAACAAAATACTATAAACTTGGTGGTTTAAACAACAAAAATTTATTTCTCACAGTTCTGGAGGCTAGGAAGTCCTAGATCAATGCCAGTAAGGTAGGTTTCATTCTGAGGCCTCTTCTCTTGGCTTCTAGGTGGCTGCTACCATGCTGTGTGCTCACATGACCTCTTCTTTTTTTCTGTTTAGAAAGTGTGAGCTCTGGTTTCTCTCTCTTTTTATAAGGTCACTAATCCCATCATGGGGGCTCCACCTTCATGACCTCATCTAAAACTGATTAAGTCCTAAAGGCCCCACTTCTAAGTACCATCACATTGAGGGTTAGGGCTTCAACACGTGAATTTGGGGGAACATAAGGATTCAGTCTATAACACTATCTCTGGAAGACAGGAATTATACCTAGTGAGAGTTGCCTGATGGTGCTTTTTTTTGAGGATCTCTCTCAAATTGTATGTGGCTTGAGGCAGCAGGAAACTATCCCCTTACTGATCCGAGATGTCAAAGGACAGAGTTCTGTGCTGGTATGACAGACTAAAAGTTAGGGGGGAGATCCCAGAAAAAAGAGAGACACATAAGGGATACCTATAAAATCTTCCCAAATCTGATTGTTGAACACAGGTGTCAGCAAGACCCCAGGAAGTCAGTTGAAAAAACCTAATGGAAATTTGCACTGCAGCCCCCAGCCCAGTACAGAGTGTGGAGTTTAAGTCTAGTCATAGTACTTGCCTGTTAGAACAAAACTCACTCTTCTGAGGAATATAACAGTATCCAGAGTCTCTACAACTGTAGTGGCTTTGTATAAGTCAACTTAGCTAAACCAGAATTACTTTCCCTGAATTCTCTTCCCTATGTGGTTCTAAGTTAATGTTGGCCACAAGAGAAATTTGTATGAGATTTGAAAGGCATAAGTGAAGGAGTAGCCATGTTTTATTCTCTGAAGGTCACTGTAGGACTGCTGCTGTTGCAATTCATACCTGTTGTTGCCGATGCTGGCTCACCTTGTAGAGTGAGGCAGTAGATGGGCCCACAGTTCCTCCAGCTCCCACCAGGTTTCTTTCTTATCTTCTCTGTACACTAGGACAGGTATGTACACCACAGGTCTGTGGTGAAAAGTGCCAGTTTATCCTAGAGCTCATCACCATACGTGAGATTGGGGGAGGTGAAAGACAGACAGTCTTCCTAGATTCAGATTTGTCCCTGTCATTCCCCATTTCATGTCCACCTCCCCTTCCTGACTGCTAGCCTTGCTGACTTTAGCCCCAGAGAAAACAGACTCACATAGACTATTTAATCAGCTCCTGCAATGGAGTTAGGTCTAAACTTTCTTAATTCTTTGTTTCCTCATTAATAAAGTAAGGATAATGATGTCTGTGATAACTAATTCATAAGGTTGTTGTAAAAATAAAATTAAACCACATTTTAATCACCCAGCTTGCTTTTTCAAGCACATTTCCAATTACACTCTTTTATATACTTTCCAATGAACTACTCACCTCCATTGCCTGCATGCAAATTGGACTCTCCTTCTTCTATGCCTTTGACATGCCAAGATACGAGATATGGCATTCTAACAAGGTCAGGAGACTTAAGAAATGAGCTATTCATCATTTAAGGTCAAGCTGACATACCAACCTTTCAGAGACATTTCTTGAATGCTTCTTGGTCATACTCAATCTTCCTTTTCCTATAATTGCAAACACTCTTGACAAAACTTAAAATTGATTATTCCACATAACACTAATCATCATAATGAGCCTGAATTGTGTCTGACTTTGCTAAGAGATTGTGTGCTCAATGAAGACAAGGATTTGTTTTAATACCTATTGTTCAGTACAGTGCCTAGCACTGTATCTTTACAATCATTGGCACTCCAGAAGTGTTTTTTGACTTAAACTGGGCTTTTTACCTCCAGAGAATTATCGTGAATACCTGAAAAACCCCAAAGAGCAAGGATTCTATTTTGATGTCTTTCTCCTCATTGTTAGTTGTGCTCATTATGCAGGAGTTATAGCGATTTTTTAAAAGATTCCCAAAGTAATTTTTCCAAATAGAATTGGGGACACCCAAATACCAAATTATTTTTGTTTGTTTTGCCCAAAGATGGATAAATATGGATATCTATATTGCAATAAGGAAACCGTGTTAGACTAAGCACTACAATTTATGTAGACTTTTACATAAACTTGAGTTTCTTTGATTCTCTGATACACAACTTTCATTGTGGAAACATAAACTGTTAAAACTGAATTCTTGACAACTTGATAAATTTTTCTTTATTAAGAAATGGACAGGCATTCTCACCTTGCCTGAGTTTTACTGCCGCTACCATCTGCATGAAACCCAGAAACAGTCATTCTAAATTCTCTTTCATTCATCTCAGTAGAATCAGGACTTAAAATGTGTGTGTGTGTGTGTGTGTAATATTAGGCAATATTACATCAGTCAATTCCTCTCTTAGTTTTGTGATGTTGACAGGATTTTTCTATATTCTTGGGTATGAAAATGGTACAATAAATTTCCTACTATTGCTCTCCTCCTCACAGCGAGTTTTGTCTCATATTGTAATTCAGAAAGCAGTGACAATGGTTCAACTTGAAGTAAAGACGTGTCTCTCTCACTATGTGTTGCTCAAGCTAGGGATATCCTTAATGCAATTAATAACAATTTGAGATTACATAAATTTGGGATCGACAGTCTCTCCTGAAAGCCTGAAAAAGTCATCTTGCTCTCTGTCTCTTTATTCTTGCTCTACCATCCCAGATCTATGGAAATAATTCATTTATTGTGGATTTTAATGTGCAATCGAAATGCAAGACAGACGATTTATCTTTGTGAAAATCTAGAAGCTAATCCTTTTCTATTTCCTTATGGCTTTTGGAGTGTAACTAACTATAAATTTAAGGCAAGATGTAGTGTTTTTTCCATTACTTGCTTAGGCTGTGTTGACTTCACCAGTGAGCTTAAATATTCTGTTTCTGCTAAGAGTAGATTCACCATGATACCACTGTAACTGGAAATAATTACTTTCATTTTAGCAAATCCTACAAAAGAGTAGCTAATCCTACCATGCAAGTACCCTTTTGACACAATCTTAACTACACCATTATGGAAGACATGATAATAACCCTCCCACAGAGGATTCTTTTAGGGAGAGTGTGCATAATGGGTAGAGGAACGAAGAGGCCTAAAAGGCAAAGCAAAGTTTTGAATCAAATGAAACTAAGTAAACAATTTGGGGCAGTGTATATTAAAAGCCATTTAAAACAAGAGCTTTAACTGAGTTTTACAGAAACAAATTGAAGAAAGTAGTTAGAGAAATGGATATGGTGTTCAGAAAAAATAGTATATTGGCGCAGATAAATTAGGCTTGTCACACGTGGTTTGAATTTTTGATCTCCTGCTTAAAGAGATGAGATGCAACTTTTTCTTTTATCCCCTATTTCACTGCAGGGGAAGCAGGACAGCCTCTTATTTTATTTGCCTAAATAATGTGGTCATTAAAGGAAGTGGGTGTCTTTTAAACCCATCTGTGTTATAATAGTAGATGGAATTTAAAATGTTGGAGAAGGATATTTGCATATTCTTTGCATATTCTATGACCTCAGAATTTTAGTCCAAATAGAGCCTCTATCCAGCCATCAGTTCCAGCACAGGCATCACATTGGTGTTCTTCTCAGTCAGCAGCACCAGAGCTGGCACTGCTTGAACTTTAACGGTGAGTTAAACCAACAGGAGACTGATTATGACTCGACAGTTTATCTTTGACTAGGATTGGAATGTGGAATTGGTGGGTTTCTTCATAAGTGGCTAAGAAACTTCATCCATCAAGGATGTGTTCATTTTATGTATTTTTTATTCCTTTTAATTTTCTGTGAGACAGAGAGAGATTTTTTAGTAGGTTGGGTATACTTTCTACTGTTTGGTCCAGTGAGTGTATGAGTTGGAGTGGTGGTTATTTAAGTGCTAAGTGTGGTATGCAGCAGCTTCAGCATTCATCTAGCATGTGTTGGAAATGCAATTCTCAGGACTCACCCTACATCTACTGAATCGGAAACTCTGGGGCTGGGGCCCAGCAATCTGGGTTTCAACATGCCCTCCAGATAATTCTGAAGTGCAAAAAGTTTGAGAGCCACTGACTTGGAGTAGGCATGTGTTTGAATGTGTAAACCCACCATTGCCCCAGTCTTCGTTGTCTTGTTCTCTCATTGTGTGAACTGAATGTGATTCTGCATTTGAAGATCAAGTTTATATTTTCCATGCAACATGGCTATTACGCACACAAGCCAACTATTTTGAATAATATTCCAACAAAGTAATAACAATGGGTGAAATATTGGAAATGAAAATAACTATATACTTCCTAAGAAAAGGTATTGTTCCATAATGTATGCAAAATTAAAATGATTTCCAATGGAACTTCTGATTGTATGCAATTTTTGCCTTAGAAACTGACTTTAAAATGTACCACCATCATACATGCAAAAGATAATTTCATGTAACTACTCCCTATGTTTTTATGCATAAAATTTATAACAGGTTAGGAAGAGGGAGAAAATAGAAACCAATGAAAACATTTTTGACATTTTCTTTTTTTTTTTTAATTTTTTGTTTATTGCAGTAACATTGGTTTAGAAAATTGTATAAATTTCAGGTGTACATCATTATACTTCTATTTCTGGATAGATTACATCATGTTCACCACCCAAATACTAATTGCAACCTATCAACACACACATGTGCCGAATTATCCCTTTCACCCTCCTCCCTCCCCTCTTCCTCTCTGGTAACCACCAATCCCATCTCTGTCTCTAGTGTTTGTTTGTTGTTGTTATTATCTACTACTTAATGAGTGAGATCATAAGGTATTTGACATTCTTGATCTGACTTATTTCACTTTGCATAATACCCTCAATGTCCATCCATGTTGTCACAAATGGCTGGATTTCATTGTTTCTTATGGCTGAGTAGTATTCCATTGTGTATATATACCACATCTTCTTTATCCGTTCATCCCCTGATGGGCACTTAGGTTGCTTCCAAGTCTTGGCTATTGTGAATAACGCTGCAATGAACACAGGGGTACATGTCATGTGATACTCTATATAATCATGATCTCACCTAATAGAACTCACTTAATATTCCCAACAATATACAAAGTTGTTACAGGGGTGAAAACTGAGTTTTCAGAGAGCTTTAATGCAGGTTTTAGAGATGCTATTTTTTATTATGCTAAAAATTACATAGAATTCACCATTTTAACTATTTTAAGCATACACTTCAGTAGTGTTAAGTATATTCACATTGTTGTGAGATAGCACTTCTTCACCTTATAAACCTGAAACTCTACATCCATTAAACAACAACTCCTTTATTCCCTCTCCTCTCAGCCCCTGGTGACCACCATTTGATTTCTAAGAATTTAACTTTAGAGATGGAGATTATTTAATCAGGATATGAATCTGAATCTTTCTGGATCCATTCTGTATTCTTTTTCCTTCACAACATATTATTTTTCAAACTAAGGTAAAATAGTATTCTTGGCATTTAAGTCTTATTTTTTTCTACCTATCTGAATATGTTTGCATATTAAACTCTATCAAGACTGCTCTTTTGACAATTTCTTGTAAGCACAGGCTATTTTTTCTCATTTCTCTCCTGCTGATCCTTAGAATGACCTCAATGTTCCTTTTTATCTATGAAAACTCTACCCTCCATTTAAATTCTAGTCCTCCCAATCTCTCCACAGTGCTTTCTCCCTTTCTGTGTCCTGAATTCCTCGTAGAAATTACTGCTTCACTACATATCTTGTCACTAAGAATAGTGGACTCTCTGTGCTTGTAAGAACCTTAAATTCTAACTAAATCAACAATTCATCTGGTGTTTAAATCTCCTCAACAATAGAGCATAGGCTTGTTCACCCCCATAACTGTCTGGAGCCCATTCTATTTTTGCACACCCCTATTAGAAATCTCTTACTTATTTGGAGTTACATTGTGTGCCATTAGAGCTTCGACTCATTCTTTTTGCTTCTCTCCTTTGGTGCCATTCGGGGTGAGTCTATTGCCCTTTCCGTATGATATCTCATAAAAAATTAACGTTGTCATGAATCTTTTCTTCTCCACGTTAAATATTTTCAATCTTTAATCAATGATTTTCAAAAATCTTCTCTGCTCTGGCTACTAGCTTAAAAATATGACCAATTGTTTTCTCTCTTAAAAAAGGACACACAAAACTAAACCAGTTCTGTAAGTATGTTCTACCTAGAAGAGTTGAGAAAACATTACTTTCCTCATATTTGCATTTAATAGTTGTATTATTATCATTATTGGCAGGCACTCTTCTCTGATGACATCTAGCTCACTGTTTCTATAAACTCATCATTGACAGAAACTCTTAACTATGTGTCAAATGTGCCACTAAGACAGACAAGTCCAATCCTGATTCTATCCACTTTAGTACAATTTCCTCTACATTTTACGTGTGTATATCTTTCATGTGTGCATGTTCCCAATGAAACAAATGTCCTCTTGCTTGGTATAGAAGTTGTAAATTTCTGGAGAACAATGTTAGCATTCTTAACAAGCATATGTGGAGGAAAGTATACACAAGTGTTATTATTTATTCTTTTTAAGTTGTTCTTAGTCTATCACAAAGTTCCTAATTCTCACAAAATTGACAGAAAGCTCCTAAACTTTTCATCAAAACATGCCTAACTTTGGAAGTTTGTATCTGGCTCTGAAATCAGGTGGATTTTAAAAACTACCCTAGTTAACAGTTCCGGGAACCATGTCATTAAAGGTATTTACAAGCAAAAAAGCTCTTCCTTATAATGTGAACCAGGACAAAGAGAGATGAAGCCTTGGTGTCTATTTCTGACTCTGTCACTGACTCACCCTTCATTGCAGTGAAAAGCCAATTAACCTCCCCCAATTTCCCCATTTGTAAAATTAAAATCGAAAAAAATCACTAAGAGGTTGAGAAAATGGAGGTTATGGAAACTTTCAGTACGTGTAGATAAAAGGTGCTGTATAAATGTAAAACCTAATTTTTTTATGATGGAAATCTACTAAATTTGAGTGGGAATTATCGATAACCATCTAAGCCGTTTTTAGCAGTCAGCACTTAATATTTGTTTGTACTTCTATTAAACATTTATACTGAAAATCTCTAACCATTTTGTGTTTACATGCTGTCATGTTTCTTAACCCTTTCATGAAATGGTGAAATGAGATAAAACTTGCTATTTAATGTAACCAGTAGTTGCTTTGACAGCATAATGCCTGAAACCTGGTGAAATTCAGATTGAAGAATGGGTACTAAAGTATTCCAATCTCCTAAATTCAAGATCTTAAGAGTTCTGACAATGAACTGGCAATTCAGCTCTACTGACCTAAGTGAGGAGAATATTATGAACAAAATGTCATTAGGAGACATGTATAGAGTTGTTTATACAGCAAAATCTGGTCAAATTTCTGTCTTTCATTTTGTTCTTGCTAAAGAGTTACATTTTCAAGTTGTCTGAACAGTCTTGGCCAATCTATGTGGGTTCTTTAATCCTACTCCATTTCATTATTTTATCTATTTTCATGATCTGTAAGATTTAATACCTAGATTTAACAATATGGACTAACTAACTGACATGGGTCCTCGACAAAATTATTCTCCTTCTGAATCCTTCATCATTTCGAAAATAAGCCAAACAAACTCTCTAATCCCTGTGTCCCAGGATAGAATGATTGTTCATGTGACTGTGTCTCTTTGAAATGCAATTTTAAAACATAAAACAGCCAGTTAAAATGTTCATTTACCTCTAAGTTGAAAAAATTTACCAAATTAAATTCTATGAATAGATAAAGTGAAAAGTGATTAAACTAGAAGATTCACCTAAGACCATTAATGTGGTGATGTTTAAAAAAGTTGAGTCATTTCAAGTTTCAGGGTATTTGTATAACATCATATAAAAGTTCATAAATTGAATAATATTAGATTAGCCAATACCTAAAGGGAAACTACTGGAAAATTATGAGAGCTCCCTCTTTTATTGAAAGCAAATTTCTTAAAAAGCAAACCAGACATGGGGCCAGCCTGGTGGCATAGTGGTTAAGTTTGCACGCTGCTCTTTGGCAGCCCAGGGTTTGTGTGTTCAGATCCTGAGTGTGGACCTACACACCACTCATCAAGCCATGCTGTGGCAGTGTCCCATATACAAAATATAAAAAAAGAGGAAGATTGGCACAGATCTTAGCTCAGGGAGAATCTTCCTTAAAAAGAGGAAGATTGGCAACAGATGTTAGCTCAGGGCCAATCTTCCTCACCAAAAATAAAAAAACAAACAAAAAAACCCCAGACACAACAAATAGCATATGATTAGCAAAATTTCTCTTCAGTCACATGCATCTCTCTCTCTCTCTCTCTCTCTCTCTGTCTGTCTCCTCTCTCTCTCTCACACACACACACACACGACACACATAAGTATGCACACACACAAACATACATACACACAGAGCTCCAAATGGGAAGATCTGACAATTCTTGAAAATAAAATCACAGCACACATTAAATCCAAGGCAATAGCTAATTAGAAATACACACTACTTAATCCTTTGTCTTGGGTAACCTGAATCAGAATGCTTTAGGTATATAGATCTTAATGGTCTAGGAAAGTTTCTAATTCAGGAAATCCTACTTCAGCCTTGTCTCTTTGAAAGTTCGCATAATGATATACCAACTCCAGAAAGATTTTCTTGATTAATATAGAATATGAGTAGAATTCACATCATATTGACTCATCAGTGCCACTACTACTAAACATTATAAGACAATTCATTTGAACATTGAATAGTTGTGGTTTCTGAACGCTTATACAGTTTTATTTATATATCTTTCAGGATAAATGTAGACTGTTGCCTTATACATTGCAGAGACTTTATAAACCTTTCTTGTCATAACTGATTTAAACTTCATTTTTAATTTTTGAGGAAGTCATGGGAATTCTGCTCTCACCCTAGATAAACAATGCATAGGTGACTACAGATAAATTAAGCCCGGCAGATGACAGTATATATTTTTTTGGTGGCTTTTGGTGAAGAGGAGTAATGGAAGGATAAAGTGGAAAGGGAGCTAAAATTAAGAAAACAGGTAGAGTCATCACTATTCAGGGTCTGTGTTGAGTACAGAATTAAGTGAAGCTAGGATTGAGATATTGGAATAATATATTGAAAAACAGGGAAGTTTTGGAGAAGGATGGTCTAGATTAAGTAAAAAGAAAAGGGAGGGAATAAGAGGTTCAAGGCTAGGAGAGTGTTAAAGACCCTCATTTTTGCTGAGCCTGGCACAAACTTAAAATCCTTCTCCAAAGCGTACTCCAGGCAGCAGCTAGTGATTGACATAAGTGTGCATTTGAGATGAAGAACTCTTTGGTTTCCATTTTTGGATTTAGACATTTGGATGGCTAAGCCTCTTGCCTTTGATGACAATATCTTGGCTGAATCGTTTCTTAGCTTAGCAATGGATATCAAGTAATGGCATTTAAGAACTTGAGTGATTATATCTGCATCAACTGCCTTATATGAAAAAAACAATAACACTATGAGATCAGTGAAAATCAAGACTGTGGCATTTAGGGAGCAGTAGGAATGTACTACATTGTGACAACATTTCATTTCACTGACAAGAACATGCCGTGTTGTGTGTCTTACACACTGAAACCCAAGCTGCTCTAGCTTCCTGAAGAAAAAATCCTTTGGGCTGATGATTTAAGGTGACACCTAGGTTATTGCATCCCACCTTAGTTGTGTCAGCTAAGATGACATGATTTGCTAGAACACAGCGTGGGTCACCATCAACCCCACCAACTACAAAGAATATGCCAAGGCTAATTAGAAACAGGTGCTGTTGTCATAGTAGGCAGAACCTCTTATTTGCGTGGGCTGGCAGGCATACTTTCTTTTTGGGCCGCCCCTCATAGTGCTCCTCCAAAGTGATAGTGTTTAGAGAGATAGGATATGTACTGGGGCAATATTTAGATGCCTTCATTGAACAAATCCTTCTTATTTACCATGTGAAAAGCAGAGCTATCGGAGACAAAAAGACAAATCATATAAAGTCTGCCTGTACTAATTCAAAGTCTATCAAGGGAAACACGTGTATTTATTTATCCTTCATATTTCAACACAAATGTGATTTCTTTAATATCAGTTTTCTATTAGTTCTTGTATGCACATATTTTTCACAGAACTTTTGAGAGTTGTAATGTCTCTCTCCCATTGGCTTATGAACTTTATGTGGCCATAATCGAGTCTATTTCACCATTTATAGTCTTAGTATTGCCTTACACATAGGAGGTGCTCAATAAATATTTTTTGAATAAATAGATAAAATTGTTATGGAAAGGATAAGCAATAACGTGTTATATTGGTACAAATTCAATGTGCCGTTGAAGTTTGGAGGAGAAAGAAGTTGCCTCTGACTATATAGATCAGGAACATTTTCATGAAGCATTTTAACTGGGCTTTGAAAAGTAGAGATCATTTGGATTTGTAGAGATGAGATGAGGTAACAGAAAGTGGTAAAAATTGGGTACAAAGTCAAGAAGGCAAAAGGAATGGTTCTATCTATCTATCATCTATTTATTCAAATACAGGATGAATAAGGCAAATGGAAGAAGAAACATAGAAATGGATATTGGGTCCAGGGCATGGAGGTATGTTGTAGAATGATTACCGAAGAAAAAATTCGAGCCTAGCAAAGGACATGGCCAGAGTTTTGCTTCAGTTGTATTAAGCTATCGGTGTACAAAAGGCAGAGACTGAATACCGTGACATCAGGTAGAAAGCTATTGCGATATAGAAAATGAGGATCTGACAATGGAAATAGGGAGAAAGAAAGCTTCAGTTCAAAAGATGTTGTGAAGGGTCTTTGAAGCACTTGGAAATTAATTGAATGCAGAAATGAGGTGCAAGGAACAGAGAGGCGTTAAAAAATGCATTGGTTCATTCAACGATTTTTCAACCTTTTTTTTTTAATTAGCACTTCCTATTCACCAGAAAATAGAGTTTTTAAGCTAGAGGGATAATGAATATTGTGGAGCATTTATTTTTTTTCCATTTTTATTGAGATGTAATTGACATACAGCACTAAGTTCAAGGTGTACAGCATAATGATTTGACTTACATATATTGTAAAATGATTACCACAATAAATTATTTAACATTCATCGTCTCATATAGATACAAAAAAAAAAAAAAGAAAGAAATATTTTCTTCCTTTTGATGAGAACTATTAGGAGATATTCTTAATGTTTCGTATACACCATATAGTAGTGCTAACTATAGTAATCATCTTGTGTATTACATCCCTAATACTTGATCTATCCTATAATCGGAAGTTTGTACATTTTGACCATCTTCATCCAATTTCCACTCCTCCCACCCACTACCTTTAGCAACCACAAGTCTAATCTCTTTTTCTATGAATTTTTTAAAAAATTCTACATATAAGTGAGATAATACAGTATTTGTCTTTCTCTGTCTGACTTATTTCACTTAGCATAATGGCTTCAATGTCCATCTACGTTGTCACAAATGGCAAGATTTTCTCCTGTTTACGGCTGAATAATATTCCATTGTATATATGTATGCCACATCTTTTTTATCCATTCATCTGTCAATGAAAACTTAGGTTGTTTCCATGTCATGGCTATTATAGATAATACTGCTGTGAAAATGAGGACGCAAATATCTCTATAACATAGTCTTTTTATTTCATTTGGAAATAAATTATATTCATTTGGAAATTGCTGAATCATATGGTAGTTCTATTTTAATTTTTTGAGAAACTGCCATACTGTTTTCCATAGTGGCTGTACCAGTTTACAATTCCACCAACAGTACACAAGAGTTCCCTTTTATCCATACCCTTACCAGCATTTGTTATCTCTTGCCTTATTGATGATAGTGATTCTAACAGAAGTGAGGTGATATCTCATTGTGGTTTTGATTTGTATTTCCCTAATGATTAGTGACATTGAGTATTTTTTCACGTACCTATGGCCATTTATATATCTTCTTTGGGAAAATGTCCATTTAAGTCTGTCAACCATTTTCTAACTGGATTACTTGTGGGGTTTTTGCTAATGAGTTATATAACCTCTTTATATATTTTAGATATAAACCCCTTATCAGATATGTGGTTTGAAAACATTTTTTCCCATTCCAAAGGTTGTCTTCTCATTTCATTGAACATTTCCTTTGTTGTGCAGAAGCTTTTTAGTTTCATGTAGTCCCATTTGTTTATTTTTGATGTTCTTTCTTGCACTTTACGTGTCATATCCAAAAAATCCTTGCCAGTTAAAGGACCATGTCAATCCTATGTTTTCTTCTAGGAGTTTAAGGTTTCCAGTCTTACATTTAAGTCTTTAACACATTTCGAGCTAATTTTGGTGAATGGTGTAAGATAGAGGTTTTGTTTCATTTTTTTTTTTACATGTGAATATCCAATTATCCCAGTACCATTTATTGAATAGACTGTCTTCTCTCCACTGAGAGTTCTTGGCTCCCTTGTCAAATATTAGTTGACTCTATATGCTTGGGTTTATTTCTAGGCTCTTGAGTCTGTTCCATTGTCTATGGGTCTGCCTTTATGCCAGTACTATACTGTTTTGATTACTACAGCTTTATAATATAGCTTGAAATCAGGAAATGTGATGCCTCCTACTCTGTTGTGCTTTCTCAGGTTGCTTTGGCTATTTGGGGTCTTTTGTGGTTCCATATAAATTTTAGGATTGTTTTTTCTACTTCTGTAAAAAATAACATTGGAATCTTGATAAGGATTGCATGAATCTATAGATGACTTTGGGTAGTATGGACATTTTAACAATATTAATTCTTCCAATCCATGAACACAGAATACCTTTCCACTTATTTATGTCTTCTTCAATTTCTTTCATCAATATCTTGTAGTTTTAGGTGTAGAGATCTTTCACCTGTGGTGGTGGCCTTTTCTAGCTTTGGTATCAGGGTAATGCTGGTCTTATAAAATAAGTTTGGGAGTATTCCCTTCTCTTCAATATTTTTGGAAGGATATGAGAAGGATTGACATTAATTCTTCTTTAAATTTTTGGTAGAATTTACCTGTGAAGCCATCTCATCCTGGGCTTTTCTTTGTTGGGAGATTATTGATTACTGATTCAATCTCCTTACTAGTAATTGGTCTGTCTAGACTCTCTATTTCTTCCTAATTCAGACTTGGTAAGTTGTATGTTTCTAAGGTTTTTTTTCACTTCTTCCAGGTTGTCCAGTTCATTGAGGTACAGTTGTTCATAGTAGCCTCTTACGATCCTTTGCAGTTCTATGGTATCAGTTGTAATGTCTCCCTTTTCATTTGTAATTTGTTGATTTGGGTCCACTCTCTTTTTAACTTGGTTAGTCTAGCTAAAGATTTGTCAATTTTGTTTATCTTTTCCAAACACCAACTCTTAGTTTTGTTATTCTTTTCTATTGTTTTCCTGTTCTCTATTTCATTTATTTGTGCTCTATTCTTTATTATTTCTTTTGTTCTGCTAACTCTGGGCTCAGTTTGTTCTTCTTTCTCTAGTTCCTTAAGGTATAGAGTTAGGTTTTTTATTTGAGATCTTTCTTATTTCTTAATGTAGGCATTTATTGCTATGAACTTCCCTCTTAACTGCTTTTGCTGCAACCCATAAGTTTTTTGTTCGTTTGTTTTGTTTTGTTTTGGTGAGGAAGATCAGCCCTGAGCTAACATCCATGCCAATCCTCCTCTTTTTGCTGAGGAAGACGGGCCCTCAGCTAAGATCTATTGCCAATCCTCCTCCTTTTTTTTCCCTAAAGCCCCAGTAAATAGTTGTATGTTATAGTTTCACATCCTTCTAGTTGCTGTATGTGGGATGCCGCCTCAGCATGGCCTGACAAGCAGTGCGTCGGTGTGCGCCCGGGATCCGAACCCGGGCCACCAGTAGCGGAGTGCGTGCACTTAACTGCTAAGCCATGGGGCTGGCCCCCCATAAGTTTTCATATATTATGTTTCCACATTCCTCTCAAGACACTTTTTTATATCCCCTTTAATTTCTTCTTTGATCCATTGGTTGTTGAGTAGAGTGTTGTTTAATTTCTCTGTATTCACAAGTTTTCCAGTTTCCTCCTGTTGTTGATTATTAGTTTCATACTATTGTGATAAGTGAAGATAGTTAGGCAGATTTCAATTTTTTGAATTTGCTAAGACTTGTTTTGTGGCCTAACATATGGTGTATTCTAGAAAATGTTCCATGTGCACTTGAGAAAAATGTGTACTCTGCTATTGTCAGAAAGAATGTTCTGTATACGTGTGTTAGGTCCATTTTTCTATATTGTTGTTCAAAGCCAGTATTTCCTTATTGATTCTCTGCTGGATGATCTATCCATTATTGAGAGTGGGGTATTAAAATCCCCAACTACTATTGTATTTCTGTTTATTTCTCCCTTTCCCCTGTTAGTTTTTGCTTCATATATTTGGGTTCTCTGATGTTGGGTGCATAAATATTTATAATTGTTACATCTTCTTGAGGGATTAACCTCTTTATCATTATATAATGAGTTTTTTTGTATCTTTACCATTTTTAGCTTTGTCTATTTTGTCTGATATAAGTATAGTTGCCCTTTCTTTTTTTGGATATCATTTGCTTGAAATAACTTTTTCCAACCATTCACTCTCACTCTATGTGTATCTTTAATGCTAAGGTGAGTCTCTTGTAGGCAGCATATTGCTGGATCTTGATCTTTTTTTTTTAATCCATTCAGCCATAATATAGCTTTTGATTGGAGAATCCATTGATGTTTAAAGTACTTATTGATAGGTAAAGTCTTACTACTGCCATTTTGTTTGTTTTCTGGCTGTTTTCTAGATCCGTTGATCCTTGTTTCATATCCTACTGTCTTTTTACGTGTTCTGATGTCTTCTGGTATCAGTATACTTTGACTTCTTTATCATGTTCTTTTGTATAACTACTACAGGTTTTTCCCTTGTGGTTACCATGAGACTTATATAAAATATCTTAAAATTATAAAATCCTATTTAAAACTTATAACAACTTAACTTCAACTGAATTCCTAAACTTTATACTTTTACTTCTCTTCCCCTTCAAATTTTAGGTTATTGACATTATAGTTTGTATATATTTTTTACATTGTGTAACTAATAATAGATTATTGTAGTTATGGTAATTTTCACATTTTTTTTAGCTTTCAAACTAGAGTTGTAAGTGAATTACATACAACCATTACCATATTATAGAATCTAAATTTGACTATATATTTCTTGTTGCGAGTGAGATTTATACTACCTTCTTATGTTTTTACAATGTTAATTAGCATCCTTTTATTTCTGTCAAAGAACTCCGTTTATCATTTCTTGTAAGGCAGGTCTAACGGTGATGAACTCCCTCAGCTTTTGTTTGTTCAGGACAGTCCTTACGTCTCCTTCATTTCTGAAAGACAGGTTTGCCGGGAACAGAATTCTTGGTTGACAGTTTTTTTCTTTCAATATTTTGAATATATCATCCCATTCTTTCCTGGCCTAAAATGTTTCTGTTAAGAAATCCACTAATCATCTTATGGGAGTTCCCTTGTATGCAATTTTTCTCTTGCTGTTTTCAAAATTCTCTTTTACTTTTGATAACTTAATTGTAATGTAGCCCTATTCAGATTCAACCTACTTGGGGTTCTTTGAGCCTCATAGATCTGGATGTTTATTTCTCCCCCAAAATTTGGGAAGTTTTCAGCCATTAATGCTTTAAAAATACTTTTGTCCCTTTGTCTTCTCCTTCTTGAATTCCCAAAATGTGAACATTATTTCTTTTGATTGTGTCCCATAGGCTTTCTTTGTTCTTTTTCATTCTTTTTTTCTTTTTTCTCCTCTCACTGGATAATTTCAAATGTCTTCTCTTCTAGTTCACTGATTATTTCTTCTGCGTAGTTGAGTCTGTTTTTGAAGCTCTCTATTGAATTCTTCAGTTCATTTATTATATTTTTCAGCTCTAGGATTTTGTTATGGTTTCTATTTTGTTGTTGACCCTCTCATATTGTTCATGCATTGTTTTGCTAATTTCATTTAGTTGTCTGTGTGTTTCTGTAGTTCACTAAAATCTTTAAGAGGAGAATTATTCTGAATTTTTTGTCTGACAGTTCATAGATCTTTTCCTTAGAGTCAGTTATTGGAGCTTTATTAGTTTCCTTTGGTAGTATCATGTTTACTAGATTTTTTTGTGATCTTTGAGTCCTTACATTGGTATCTTCACATTTGAGTAAATGGTCTCCTTTTATATACTTTACAGGTTCACTTTGGCAGAGACAGTTCTTCACCAGTCAGCTTAGTTTGCATTTTAGATGTGTGTGCTCGTAATGTCCCTGGGCAAGTAAGGCTTGCTATCAGGGTCTATTTTTGGGTGAGGCCACTACCCTAGCTCTGAAGTGAGGGGGTGCTGCTGGCTGAGACTAGTTGGATAAGACTGCTGGCTTGGTTCCCTGCCTAAGTGAGGCTATAGAATGGGTTCTTTGGTCACCTGGTTTTTCTGGTCAGACTTACTAGATAGTCAGGAGTAGGTATTATACTCAGTGGTGGTAGAGACATGAATTAGCTTGTCTGCCTTGGCAAGACAGCAGGAAGGGCCCCAGAGCCTGCACAGCTTATTGAGGACCTGAATCAGTCAAGACTGTGCACCGAATTCCCTGGCCAGATAGAGCCACTGATTTTGTCTCGTGGAGTGGGAGAGCCACAGTCTGTGATCTCTGCTCAGGTGCCAATGTATACAGGGCTATTTGATGGACTATGCAGTTTCCCATGTGCTCTGGTAAGGTTCCCTGGTTAAGTGGGCTGAAAAATGTATTTAGAAATGTGCAGGGCAATGAATTATTTTCCCTCCTAGACACGGCAAGAGAATTAACTCCAAGGCTGGTAAGGCCCTTTGTTTGTAGTCTTGACTCAAGCCAACTCTTGCCCCAAGTTCCTTGGCCAAGCAGAGCCACTGGCTTTGCTCAGAAGACTAACACCACTGCTGCCAGATTCTCTGCTAAAGTGGTTTTGGGCTACATAGCTTTCCAGGTATGCTGGTCAGACTTTCTGGTTGGGTGGGGCTGGGAGCTTCATTCAGCAATGGGCTATGTATGACTCAGCTTCCCTGCCTGAGTGGGGGCAGACCAGGCTCCAGGGCAGGCAAGTCTCTTCATTTGAGGATACAAATCAGGCATACCTGCACCCCACCAAGTTCCCTGGTCAGACTGTGCCGCTGACTAAGTTCCGCATATGAGCAAAGCTGCGGGTTGGGACTGCTACTTGGGTGCTACAGGAAGGAACTCAGTGTGCCAAGATCCAAGCGATGATTTTTGCAAGCCCTTCCCCCTTTTCTGTCATAATCAGGTTCTCAGTAGTCAATCCCTGCAGATTCCCCTGCAATTTTCATGAGATGAGACCACAGTGGGGACACCCAAGAAGTGACCTCCAATGTTGGGGGATGAATTGTCCACTCCCGAGTGCTCTTTTCTCACTGGAACAGCCATAGGCTCAGGAGAGACCTCTCAGCTTGATGCTGTGCTGGCCTGGAGGAAGGGCAATGTGTAACAGCCCTTCTGACCATTCTGATGCAGTCTGTCATGGTCTCTGTGGTACAAGGAGGTGCTTCAGTCTCACCTCTGTGCTCTGTGTTCTGGGATTCTCTCAATGGTGTCTTGTCCACATATAGTTGTTAGTTGTTCTTGTGAGGTGGAGCAATGTCAGGAATGACCTGTGTTGCTGTCTTAGTGATGTCTCTCCTAGTTAGTGAAGCATTTATAGAAATGGAATACAATGAGAATAGGAGTGAGTTTTGTAATGGAAACTATATATCTTTTAAAGTTTGAGATGTTCAAAGAGCATTCAAATAGAGATATATCCTGAAAAGATGGAACAAGAAGGAAGGAGAGGTCAGGACTAGAAATATTGCAGATTTGGGCAGAGACTGGAAAACTGCCATTTGAGAGCAGAATAAAAAGGAATGTGGAGAGATGAATGCAATCAACAGAAGAATGCAACTCTTTCAGAAATTGAGATAATAAAGGGAAAACATTCACTTTCAAGTGAAACAGAGAATTTCGAGAAAAAAATGAAATTGTCATCAACAGTGTCAAATATCATATTAATGTCTAGGTAAGTAAGGACTCTAGATTTTTCTATTGAAATGGGAAGGTCAAAGGTCATTGGTATACTTAGAAGACCATTCTTAATAGATTGATGAGCAGGCCCATGATCTGAGGTTTAAGAGGAAAAGGTTATAAAAAAAGAATTAAAAAGATTAGTGCTGCTTTATTGAATGTCGTCATGAAGGAAAAATTGGTGGGCAGAATGGAAAAGAAGGTTGTGTTTCTTTAGAATTAGAGTAATTTTGATGTGTTATATTTATTTAGGGAGGATAAAGCAAGCATTCACATTTTAATGGTGAGGTAAAGTAGCCATAACAGAAAGAGAAGTGAAGGCATAGGGGAGGAGGGAGAGAGAGAGGGAAAGATAGGGAGAGAGATAAAAAAAGCTCCAGAAAGTCAAAATCACTGACCTCAAGGACAGCAGTGATAGAATTATTTGTCAGTATGTTTATTTGCATCTGTATTCATCTTTATTTCCTTCCTTCTTATCTCCAGGAAGAAAAAAAAAATGCAGATCTCAGTTTTTAATCCAAGCCCTCAATTTCCTTTGTTAGGAGGAGACAATGTCATCTGCTAGAAAAAAAGAGGCTTGAGGGAACAGAAAGGTTTAGAATAACTTTATCATTTAAAATGTATTATAGTGCAATTGTTCAGAGTATAAACATCTCAATAAGTGAAGAGAAAAAGATACTCTCTCAACTCTGACCCGGCTTATTTGTTGTGTAATACTCAGCAAATTACTCCCCAAACCCAAGCAATCTCTTCTGCAAAGCAGTGATAATACTAATATTGTTATATGGTAGATCTGAGAATTAAATAAGAGCTAACATTTATTGAGTACTTCCAATGTTTCAGGTTGTGTGCCAATATCTTAAAATCTATTTCCATTTATATTTCTGTATTTTAATTTCCTAACTTGATTTTAAGCATCTGTAAAGGTAGGCACTGTATCTTATATTCCTTTGTATGCTTTACTGTGCTCAGCATGGAGAATTGTACAGAATGAGAGCTTTAAATATATTTAAATTCACAAGACTTTTGAAAACGTATCTTTGGGTCAGTCTTGTGGTCTCTTAATCATTGTGTTTTGGGGGAGCAGTAACATCAAAGAATTTTTATCAGAAGAGGTCCGTGACTAACGACATATACTATGAATTAATGTATTTTTAGAGTAATGTTAAAAACAACAACTTCCATTTGCTATAAGTGTATCATAAGTTTATGAACAATTTGGACTTATATCGCCTCTGCAATATTTTCAAAGCTTAAAGGCATTCACTTCTACTGAATTTTCTACACATTTGCATAAAGTAGATCTTTAAGTTCCTCCATTTCTATACTTTGACTGTGTTCTTTCTATTAGCTTTTTTCTAATTTTATGGGTTCTAATCTTATCCATTCTTAGTCAATATATATATAGAACCTTGGGCATCCTAATCATTTTAATCTATTCTTTGTGGAATCTACTCCATTCCCTTGGATATTTTTTATCTACTCATCTCTAGGTATGCAAATTATTTTTTTTAATTTTATTTTTATTGCGGTAACATTGATTTATAACATTGTATAAATTTCAGCTGTACATCATTATATTTCGCCTTCTGTATAGACTCCATTGTCTTCCCCACCAAAAGTTTAGTTGCCATCCATGATCACAAACATGTGCCGTTTTACCCCTTTCACCCTTTTCCTATCCCCTTTCCCTCCAGTAACCACCAATCTGTTCTCTGTATCTATGTGTGTGTTTGTTTGTTTATTTATCGTCCACATATGAGTTAAATCATAAAGTATTTCTCTTTCTCTTTCTGGCTTATTTCACTTAGTGTAGTACTCTCAAGCTCCATCCATGTTGTTGCAAATGGCAAAAGCTCATCTTTCTTTTTGGCTGAGTAGTACACTTTGTGTATATATACTACATCTTCTTTATCCTTTCACCCATTGATGGGCACTTAGATTGTTTCCAAGTCTTGGCTATCATGAATAATGCTGCAATGAACATAAAGGTGCATATATATTTTTTAATTAGTGTTTTTGTGTTCTTTGGATAAATACCCTGAAGTGGAATAGCTGAATGATATGGTAGTTCTGCTTTTAATTTTTTTGCGGAATCTTCATACTGTTGTCCACAGTGGTTGCACCAAATTACATTCCACCAGCAGTGCACGAGGGTTCCCTTTTCTCTACATCCACTCCAACACTTGTTATTCCTTGTCTTTTAAGTAATAGCCATTCTGACAGGCGTGAGCTGATATCTTGTCGTGGTGTAGATTTGCATTCCCCTAATAATTAGTAATGTTGAACATCTTTTCATGTGCCCATTGGCCATCTGTATATCTTCCTTAGAAAGATGACTGTTCAGATCCTCTGCCCACTTTTTAATCTAGTTGTTTGTTTTTTTTGCTGTTGAGTTTTATAAGTTCTGTATATATTTTGGATATTAACCTCTTACCAGATAAATGATTTGCAAATATCTTCTCCTAATTGGTAGGTTGTCTTTTTTTTGTTGTTGGTGGTGTCTTTTGCTGTGCAGAAGATTTTAGTCTGATGTAGTCATATTTGTTTGTTTTTTCTTTTGTTTCTCTTGCCTGAGGAGATATAATCAAAAAGATACTGCTAAGATAAATGTCAAAGAGCATACTGCCTATGTTTTCCCCTAGGAGTTTTATGGTTTAAGGTCTTTAATCTATTTTGAGCTAATTTTTGTGTATTGTGTCAGATAGTGATCTATCTTCATTCTATTGCATGTTGCTATTGAGGTTTCCCAACACCATTTATTGAAGAGACTTTCCTTTCTACATTGCTTGTACTTGGCTCATTTGTCAAAAATTAGCTGTCCCTAAGTGTGTGGGTTCATTGCTGGGCTCTCAATTCTGTTCTGTTGATCTTTGTGTCTGTTTCTGTGCCAGTACCATACTGTTTTGGTTACTATAGCTTTGTAGTATATTTTGAAATCAGAGAGTGTAATACGTCCAGCTTTGTTCTTTTGTCTCCAGATTGCTTTGGCTATTTGGGGTCTTTTGTTGTTCCATATAAATTTTAGAATTCTTTGTTCTATTTCCTTCGAAAATGTCATAGGAATTTTGATAGAGATTGCATCAAATCTGTAGATTGTTTTAGGTAATATGGACATTTTAACCATGTTAATTCTTCCACTCCATGAACGTGGAATATCTTTCCATTTCTTTGTGTCTTCTTTGATTTCTTTTAACAATGTCTCATAGTTTTCAGTGTACAGGGCTTTCAAGTTCTTGGTTAAATTTATTCCTAGGTATTTTATTCTTTTTGTGGCAATTGTAAATGGGATTTTATTCTTGATTTCTCTTTCTGACACTTGTTAGTGTACAGAAATGCAACTGATGTTTTTATGTTCATTTTGTACCCTGCAACTTTACAGTATTTGTTTATTATTTCTAATAGCTTTTTGGTGAATTTGGGGGGATTTTCTCTATATAAAATCATGTGCTCTGCAAATAGTGATAGTTTTACCTCTTCCTTTTCAATTTGGATACATTTTATTTCTTTTTCTTGCCTAATTGATCTGGCTAGGACTTCCAATGCTATCTTAAATAAGAACAGCAAGAGTAGGCATCCTTTTCTTGTTCTTGTTTGTAGCGGGATAGCTTTCAATTTTTCACCATTGAGTATGATATTGGCTGTGGGCTTGTCATACACGGCTTTTATTATGTTGAGGTATTTTCCTTCTACACTCATTTTATTGAGAGTTTTTCTCATAAATCACTGCTGAATCTTGTCAAATGCTTTCTCTGCATCTATTGAGATGATCATGTGATTTTTATTCTTCATTTTGTTATTGTGGTGTATCATATTGACTGATTTGTGGATATTGAACCATCCTTGCATCCCTGAAACAAATTCCACTTGGTCATGGTATGATCCATTTAATGTATTGTTGTATTCGGTCTGCTAATATTTTGTTGAGGATTTTTGCATCTATGTTCATCAGTAATATTGGCCTGTAATTTGTGTGTGTGTGTTGTCCTTGTCTGAGTTTGGTATCAGGATAATGTTGGCCTCGTGAAATAGGTTAGGATGTGTCCCCTCCTCCTCAATTTTTTGGAAGAGTTTGAGAAGGATAGGTATTAAATCTTATTTTAAAGTTTGGTAGAATTCACCAGAGAAGCCATCTCTTCCTGGACTTTTGTTTTTATAGAGGTTTTTGATTACTGTTTCAATCTCCTTACTAGTAACCAGTCTATTCGTCTATTCAGATTCTTTATTTCTTCTTGATTCAATTTTGGAAGGTTATATAATTCTAGGAACTTATCCATTTCTTCTAGGTTATCCAATTTGTTGGTGTATAGTTTTTCATACTATTCTCTTATAATCCCTTGTATTTCTGTGGTAACCTTTGTAATTTCTCCTCTTTTATTTCTGATTTTATTTATTTGAGCCTTCTCTCTTTTTTTCTTAATGAGTCTAGCTAAAGATTTGTCAATTTTATTTATCTTTTCAAAGAAGCAGCTCTTAGTTTCATCAATCCTTTCTATTTTGTATTTTTATTCTCTATTTCATTTATTTTCACTCTGAATTTTATTATTTCCTTCCTCTTACAGATTTTGGTCCTCATTTGTTCTTCTTTTTATAGTTCCTTTAGGTGTAATGTTAGATTGAGAGTTTTCTTATTTCTTGAGGTAGATCTGTAATGTTATGCTTTCCTCTTAGTACCACTTTTGCTGCATCTCATAGATTTTTGTATGTTGTATTTTCATTTTCATTTGTTTCCAGGTACTTTGTGTTTTCTCTTTTAATTTCTTTATTGATGTAATAGTTGTTCAGTAGCATGTTAGTTAGTCTCCACATACTTGTGACTTTTCTAGCTTTCTTCTACTAGTTCATTTTTAGCTTCATACCTTTGAAGTTAGAAAAGATGCTTGATATGGTTTCGAGCTTCTTAAATTTATTGAGACTTGTTTTGCTTCCCAGAATATGGTCTATCTTTGAGAATGTTTTTTGTGCACTTAAGAAGAATGTGTATCCTGCTGTTTTTGGATGGGATGTTCTATATATATCTATTAGGTTCATCTGGCTTAATGTTTCATTTAAGGGCAATGTTTCCTTGTTGACTGTTTGTCTGGATGATCTATCCATTGATGTAAGTGGGATACTGAAGTCCTCTACTATTTTTGTGGTGCTGTCAATTTCTCCCTTTAGGTTTGTTAATAGTTGTTTTATATATTTTGGTGCTCCTATGTTAGGTGCATATATATTAATAAATGTTATGTCTGCTCGATGGATTGTCTCCTTTATCATTATATAATGTCCGTCTTTGTCTCTTATCTCTTTTGACTTGAAGTCTATTTTTTCTGATGTAAGAATAGCTACACTTGCTTTTCTGTGATGTGTTTCTCAGTGTCATTTTTTTTTATGTTTTGTGACTCTGCTCTGGATTTTTGTTTTGTGGTTATGTGGTTTGTATAAAAGTTCTCATAGATAAGATAGTTCTTCTTTTGATGATAGCATCTTATTTTCATTTGCTTATGCAGGTTCAGTCCTTTTCCTCTTCCCCATCTACGTTTTTGTTGTCACAAATTATCCCCTTTGGTATTCTGAGGTCATTTTCAAATTGAAGTGGTTATAGTTATTTTTTATACTTCCTTTCCCTTTAACCTTTGTTATAATTAAGTATATACTGTCCTATTCTGACAAAAAGTTGCAATTTTCTGATTCTATCTATGTAACACCTTGCTCAAAGCCTTGTACACCTTTGCCTTTTTGTTTTAGGTAGGAGAGCTCCTTTCAACATTTCTTGTGAGGCAGGTCTAGTGGCAGTGAACTCCCTCAGCTTTTGTTTTTCTGGGAAAGCCTTTATTTATCTTTCATATCTGAAAGAAAACTTTGCTGGATAGAGTATTCCTGGATGGCAGTTTTTAATCTTTCAATATTTTGAATATATCCTTCCACTCTTTCCTGCCTGTAGAGTTTCTCAGTTCCTGACAAATCTGGTGATAGCCTAGTGAAGATTCCCTTTTAGATTGTTTTCTTTTTCTCCCTGGCTGCTTTTAATACTCTTTCTTTGTCATTGATTTTTGACAGTTTTATTATCATATGTCTTGGAGATGGTCTTTTTGTGTTTAGATAATTGGATGTTCTATTAGCTTTACAGAGTTGGTTAGCCAGTTCTTTCTCCAGGCTTGGGAAGTTCTCAGATATTATTTCTTTAAATAATCTCTCTGCACCCTTCTCTCTCTCTTCTCCTTCTGGGATGCCCATTACACTTATGTTGCCCTTTTTAATGGAGTCAAATAATTTTTGTAGAATTTCTACAAATTTTTTTAAGTCTTAGTTCTCTCTCCTCTTCTACCTGCATCATATCTAGGTTTCTATATCTGAGCTTGCTATTTCTCTCTTCCATATGATCTACTCTATTTCCAATGCTTTCTAATGCATTCTTCATCTCATTTATTGAATTATTCAGCTCCAGAATTTCTGTTTGGTTCTTTTTTAGAGTTTCAATCTCTTTGGTAAAGTATGTCTTCTGTTCATTGATTTTATTCCTGAGCTCACTGAACTGCCTGAGTTTTCTTGTAGTTTGTAGAGTTTCTTCATGACAGCTATTTTGAATTCTTTATCAGATCACAATTTGCCACGACTTTATTTTTGGTTTCTGGAGAATTGTTTCCTTTTTGTGATGCCATGGTATCATGGCTTTTTATTCTTCTGCCAGTACATTTTTTGCTAATTTATTTAGCAATTTATTCTTCTGCCAGTACATTTTTTGTAGCAAACACGTTTTTTATTTATGTATAGCTTTGTTTATTTTGATTCAAACTTTTCAAACACTTGGAGATTAGAAGTCTTTCTTTTTTTTCCAGTAGGTGTTGCTATAGTGCTAGTTTTTGGCTTCTCTCACCTGAGCTGCCTCTGGCTATATTTGAGGACCTGCATGTTCTACTATCCACTACCTATATTTGGGGTGTTGCTGGTATTCTCATTGTTGCCACCTGTGCTCCTGAAGGCCACTGATACCTTGCTGTTGCTGGTGTCACTGGGTTTCCTGCTTGGGGGACAGAGATAACTGATGCCTCCGCCGTATCTGGGATCACCTGGATCAGAATCTCAGCTGCAGTGGTGGGGGGAGGAGGAAGGTGGAGAGGAAGCCAGGTTTGCAGGGCACCATCTCAGCTGTTGCCTATTACCTTGTGGCTGCAGGCACCACCGAGACTGGGATTTAGGATTCCTGTTGTGCACCTCCACTGCTGTTACCAGGCTCCAAGCCATAGTCAGGGGGCCTGGGATCATGGGGCTCCTCTGCAGCTGCTACCCTGCTTCCCATGGCTGCAGGTGTTCCTTTGCTGCTGCCCAATGAGTTCTCTGAAACTGGGTGAATTGGCTGACTCAGCTGCTGTGGCCAAGGATCCAGGATCTTGGGCTCTGCCTCTGCTCTTCCCCTGTTTAGCTTCCTCTATGTACTCTAATCCACCCACTTTTGTATGTACCAATGTGTGGATCTCTCCGGTGTCCTGGTGTGTTATGCAATATAGCCTTTGTTGGGTTATGGATCTTTTACTTGCTGTAGATTAAAGGGGAGAGACCAAAGGATCATCTCATGCCATCATAATAATGACATCTCTGAAATTAATCTTGATATATTGCAATTACAAGAGTTTGAGTTGTCTTTCCTCAGAATCCACTCACATTTATAACAATAAGCTTCTAATAATAAGTGACAACTCATATACAAATGGTGTATGATGCAGTTCTATTATTTCCTGGGGTGTTTTCATGCCAAACTGAATTAGAATGGGGTAAAGCTTTACATTTGATGAGAGATAGATAGTGTTGTTTCTTTTCTAATTTATATATTAAAGCATAGCTGATTAAGCATAGAGTAGTTGGAAAAGATCTGAGACCATTTTGCCCAGTGGTTTTTAAAACATTTTTAATAGGATACTTTTTTAATCAAATGAAACATTCATGGAATCTCAACAAATAAGCCAAAGCAATTACACTTTTATCTGTTATAAGTGGGGTCATAACCCTTCTTTTTCAGTTTTTCCTGTACTCATATTTCCATGGGCAACACTAGACATTTCTGCAAAACTCCAGACCTGAAGGACGTAATTTGAAATCCACTAATTTTTTCTAAGCTTTTAAATTTTATAGATGGATTAACAGGCCCAATGAGGGCTGGTTTTAAGATACTATTTATTGAAATAGTTGGGACCAAAATCCAGATATCTTGGTACCTAAGCCAGTGTTGATTCCATCATGTCACACTGATTCATCGCCTGCATCATCCCCAGGAACTTCTTGTTTTGGCTTAATAACTGGCCTTATGAGACAATCCAGGGTTTTGTCAGGAAGGAATAAGTGAGAGATAAGGATAGAATTGCGTAGACAATTAACAGTGCCTGTAATGAAAAGCCCAGAACTCATAGGGGAATCACTTGTTTTAACTCATCACACTAATCTTTTATATTTTTTCCAGTATTTTCAGACTCTCTTCATTTAAAACATGCCCAAATAACTCAATTGTCGAGTTACAGTCAATGTAAACTAAGCAAAATTTGATGCAGAGATTTCTGAGAAAACTTTTGCGCTCCTGATTAAAGGATGTGAGTGGAATTGGCACTGCTCTTTTCTCTCACACTCCTACCTTAAAATATAGATGATAGCGAGCACTAAAGTAGCTCTCTTATGAATATGAGGCAACATAGCACCTCTTCAAGCATAGTGGAATGAAAAAAGAGAAAATGTCTTATCTTTGAGATTATTGACTGACATAAGTAAGTAAATAATCCTATTTGTTTAAACTGTGATAATCCAAGTGTTTGTTGTTGTTTTTATTTGAAAACTAATATATTTCTAACTGATAAGTAATATAAATTCTACTGAGTTTTCTTTTTTCCAAAGGAAAACTACACTATGAGAGGATCTTCTTGATTTCCCAATGCCTCCAATACAAGCAAGTTTTCTATAAGAGAAGGAAAAGTCATGTATGGTGTGGTATATACCTCCTTTTGTTTTTAATCAAAAGTTGGTATATCGTATACGTAAACTCATTCAATTTTGACAACCTTTTGTATTCAAAGCATTTATATATTCATCCTAATATATATATATACATATATATATATATAAATGATGCAATCGAGACGCGTTATTTTTTGAGGACGATTAGCCCTGAGCTAACATCTGTTGCCAATCTTCCTCTTTTTTGTTTTTTCCTTTTTTCTCCCCAAAGCCCCAGTACATAGTTGTATATCCTAATTGTAGGTCCTTCTAGTTCTTCTATGTGGGACTCTGCCTCAGCGTGGCTTGATGAGCGGTGTGTAGGTCTGCGCCCAGGATCCTAACTGGCGAACCCCAGGCTGCCGAGGTGGAGCGTGTGAACTTAACCACTACACCACAGGGCCAGCCCCTTCATTCTAATATCTTAAAGTACTTTCTATGATTCAGAATCTATCATATATGCTCAGGATTTATTATTGCAATCAAGGAGGCACAGTCTAGTGAGCAATAATGAGACATACAAAGACATTGATAATAAAATATGTTTGCATATTAACTTCAGTATTTGGGGGAAAAATTTTACCAATAATTTTTGAAAAATAAACTTTAAAACTATATATAATTAGTATCACCAAATCTTCTTCACCTCATTGTCTTTGCCCATACATGGGTATTCTTACTTGCATCTACATTGATTATATAATTAAATTTTCCATATTTACTCTGTATTACATTTTACTGATCAGACAGACTTTTTTTTAATCTATTGCAGATATCTCCAATAGGAGTCAGGAAAATGATGCCTGCAACTTCTTTTAGCTAAGTCTTCATATTATAAACCCATAAAAGTCTAACAAACTTTGCAGGCATATCCTTTTTTCATTGTATTTAGGAAATCTGTCATTAATCTATCTTCTCTTAAAAAGTGTTCCTCAAGCACATTTCTGATTAAGAAAAACTCAAGCACTTTACTGAGCCAACTGTATTTCCATCCCCCATTAACCTATGATTAATATATAACAAGTAAACCACTTTATTTGTTCAAGTACTAATTCTGATGTGGACAGCTCCCCATAGTCTGCATGCTTTTGCTAGTAGAGACTCCAAAGCAAAAATAATTTAGCAATATGAAGATTAACTATAAGTAGTTGCCTCAAAACTGACTGAATAAGGCTAAAGGAAGAAAAATGATTCATTTTTAACTTATTTATCTGGTAATGACTTCCTGTTCTAAATAATCAAGCATGGGCATATTGTTATGAATATTCAAAAGGTTTTTTAATGACTTAATAATTTTTCTTCCTTTGTTTCTAGGAACAGAAATCATAACACACACTGAAATAGGGGATCCCACTTGTCAGAAGCAGATAAAGTAATGTATCATTTGATGATCTCTCTATCTTCCATTGCACCAATAAAGGCAGATCAGCCATCAAAGGAAAGCACCACTGCCATCTGGATTTTTTTTCACCTTATTTTGTTTCCCTCTCTCACATCTCTTCATTTTTTAAAATATTCCCACTGTCCTCTTTGGAATTGCCAAACTATCATTAGTAAAATGCTCTACATTTATAGTCTCTTATCTGAATGTCCTTCCTGAATGTTCCTGCTTTTATGGAAATCTATTCTCTCCTGAGAACACCAATTCCCCTGTAGCCCTTTCAAGTGCTGGTTGGTTTTACCATCTGGATTTTAATGCAGAAATAACATAGAGCTAGCTTAGTCTGGACTCCCTTGATTAATGTTAGAATACCCAAAGTAAAAGTTTCACTTACCAAGAGTCATCACTATCAAAAGCATGTCACAGATGTATTTGAAATAGTTAATATGTTAGCTCCAGATTTTCCCAGCATGATGTTTCTGCTCATTTCTTTCCCCTGAGTATACAGAAATTGGTAATTGGCAAAGCCACCTGGAGGAAACAAGAGGAATCTTATTTATATTTTTGCGTCACATTTAACAAAGTAATGCTTTTGCTGTTTACACTTCCTTTTCCTCTCAGGCCCACCCTCTGCCCTTCTTTGCCTAATTTGTTCCCTGGGACACTGACCTCTATAGACTGTGTCACTTGGTCTTCCGTGCCTCTGGCTTTCAGCTACTTTGACCAATGGGAGGCACTGTCAGAAATTGGAAGACAGGAGGAGATAGAGATTGGGACGTTTATTTCCTCTACTCCTTTACCGATTGTCTGTAGTTTTTGGTGGGTGGACTCAATATTTACAGGTCCGTTAGGATGATCTCTCTTTCATGGCTCGATGTTTTCTAAAGACTCCTGTGTATAGCTCCCTCCTTTCCCTCCAACAGGCCTAGAGACAGTAATGGCTTGGCTCTGTTGCTAGTCCTTGCGTGCATCACCATTTTTTGTGGTTTAATTAACCATACCCAAAACTCTGTAAAAGTTAACATTAGAATCATCTAGAACCAGTAAGTTTCTATATCAGTAAGGATCCCAGAAGGAAACAAATAGCAAACTCAAAAGTTTATCTAAACAGCTCCAAGGAAACATAAAAGCCTTTTGGTTTTGTTTATTTTTAAGATATAATGTGCAATTTCCCAGAAAAGGAACATTACACAGGTTTTCTCACTAAACTACTTTCCTTCTGCATTTTCAGAAGACAAATATATAATTTACAGGCAAATGGTTTGCAACTTTTTTTCACACCATGGCACATATGCCACATATTCTTCACATGATCAGTTCAGAACTATGTACCCGATAAGGCTAATACTTGCATGAGGTAACAATTTGCCCTTTCCTTTCCTGCTTAAGAAACCATATCATAAAGCAAGTGTGTGAGGATAGGTTGTCATAGGTACAACCTTCAAACTGTGTAACTTTATTTTTAAAGAAAAGTATTTTCAAACTTTATTAATAGTAATCCACAATTTGCAACACACCAGATTCTCTTGTGGGTCACCTGTGCCACATCCAGGAACAGCTTTTCTTGAGACACAGATGGAAAGATAATTCTCTATCAGAAGGTAAGTGATAAATTGTCCTACTTTTTCCATTGGTTATAACAATCCAGCCCTTTTAAACTATAAGTCAAAGAAATATTAATTGAGTAACATTGACATAAAATCATGTATGATAGATTTTTAAAAACTCTTTAAACTCTGTTGAGATTATTTAGTTATCCAGAATGAAACTAAACTTCAGAAACCATGCATACAAACTAACCGAGACCAAAAAAAAAGTGAGAGAAGATATATCTTCTTGACCAGTCACCCCTAGATTCCTTTCCTTAGACATTGATAGCTACTATAACATTCTTTAACTGTAAAATGTTCATTGAGCATCTACCAAAGCCAGCTTCAGAGTGATATGTGTATTGCAATGAGCAACAAGAATTAATACCCACACAGAAAGAGACTGACAGCAAATAATCCAGGGAGTAGTCTCAATTTTCTAAACAGTTTCTAGTTCTCAGTTAAGAAAGAATCAAATGAATACCATTAGCGTTATCTTTGTTAGTGAATAAACTCTTAAATATTTTGAAGGTTCATATTCAACATTATATTTCTTACTTTTCTTGAAATTATACACCCTGACATATTCACAAATAGAACTCTGCTTATATATTTATATCCTTAAAAGGTTTATATATAGCTCCAGGTAACCATACAGATTTTCACACATTTTTCGCCTGCAAATTAAAATTTCACCATCTGTTAACCATATTATGACTAATTAGCAAAATCATTGCATATACATCTTCAACAACAACAGGAGACACTAGAGAGACATTCAGAGCTATTTTATTGAGCTGGCTCTGCAAGTCAGTGTTCATTGTGAAACGGAGTACTGTTATTAAACAGCTTTGCACAATACTCATAGTTTTAATGTTTCTTGATCCTTGCTTCCACTAGAGAAAAACCACAGATTGAACTTTGGTTTTTCCCTAAATATTTTCTTCACTACAGCATGTAAAAGGCCTCAAAAAAGTCCCACCATCGGAAATGCCATGAAACAACCACTTTAAATGAAAGTAATTATTAGTCCCATTTTCAGATGAAGCAGCTGAGATTTGGAAAGTTTTAGTATCCAGCTTATTCACTTACTGAGCTAGTAAGGTAACAGAGTCAGGAGTTGCAACACCATGTTCAATTCCCAAACTCTTTCTAATGTACCAGAAGTATCCTGGTCAGCATTATACAAGCAAAGGAATGGCAGAATGGAGAGCACTGGCAAATGCTAAAAATGATTTAATAGTCAGCATCATCTTACATTCAGAAGAAAAGGAGATAAAGTCTGAATTTTTATTAGCTCCAGGTAACTGCTTTGCCAATGTCAATCAGTTAAATAATCATGAAAGAAGAAAGCAGAATAAATGCAGGTTAAAATGCACATTTCTTCCCCCTACCCCTGAGATTCTGATTCAATGACTCTGGAATATAGTCCAGGAATCTGGGTTTTTAGCAATCACACAGAATGATATGATATCACGTTTCAAGAGCATTACTTTGAGAAATGTTACCATAGAGAATAAAAGGGTATAACTTCAGATTTCCTATTGATCATCTAAAAAAATCATAGTATTTCCAATTTCAAAAAATCAGATGGGCTCAATTGCTTGCCGCTGACACTTCTTATTAAACCTTACTTTAAAATTATTCAATTAAAAAGTCATTATATTTGAGAGAGATTGAAGGATATCAAGAGATTTGAGGATTTAATAACCTGGTTCTTGCAACTAAATCCTAAATCCTTTGCTAACTGGTGATATTACCAGTGAATATAGTCAACATGATAAGGGAGCACCAGTGTCTGGGAGAGTGACCCAGAATGCAGTGAAAGAAAATTCTATACCCCACAAATTAGATATTTACTCAAAAATAGTCTCTCACTTGACAAAAAGTGGATAAAGGAACCCCAAAGAGATTGGAAATGATTCTTTGACTCTCTTATCCTCATGTGCTGCAGTTACACATTTCAATAAGTAATGTTCCTGACCTAGTGGCATCTCCAAAGAGAGAACAACAGTGACATTTCAAATATTCTCTCTCCCACATACACACACCCAGAAGCCACCCCATGCTGCTTTCAGAAGGGCAGAGGTCCTCCAGGCAGTCACTCACTGGCAGTGGCTATTAGCACAAGTGGGAGAAGGTGATTTTATGTATGTCACCTTTCACCCAGTAGTCTCTTGTAGTACTAAAGAGACTACTTTCAGGTAGTATATTCTCCTGGCGTTAAGTACAGGTCATGAAATGCAAGTTATCATAGGTTGTGGAAGATAAAGAATGGAATTAAATGACTTCTAGAAAGGAAAACTCCTTAAGAGATCTATAGTCTTTGTACGTATGTGTGTGTGTGTATGTATGTATGTATGACGGTGGGAGGCAGCAGCTAGTGCATGCAAATGATTTTAGTATTACAAAATAAAACCCAAGTCATCTGAAGATCATCAGTGAGTAGGTTTGGTCTAAACAATGTCTCTGAGCTTTGCTAGGCATGATTAGCAAGATCAATAAGCAAAACCAGGAGTTGGAGAAATGGTAGCAGAATGAAGCTTAAAAATCTGTACAGTTACTCAGAGACCTTTGTGTTTGGCTTCAAATTGAGTTTAATACTCATTCAGATGTTGCTGAAAGAGGACATTTACAATCGAGTTTTCTCTTCTACTTAAAAGTTTCCAGCCTTCAGTGTAATCATCAAATCATCTAGAAACTTTTAATCTATATCATTCTTTTTTCGCATAAGGATCTTTTTTAATAAAAGCAAAAAAATTGAGAAAGGAACAAATGTATTTCAAAGAGACCTTGGGATGTTGGTACTTTCTATTCACTGTTGGTACTTTCTATTCACTGTTAAACAAAGACTGAACAGCCCCATATTGTGTAATTGTTTCATCAAAACCCACATTAATAAAATTAAATGTTGTCTATTATTTTACTCCTCAATAAAGAAGTTAAAATATAGATAGAGATTTCACTTAAATTTGGCCTAAGAAATTTAAAACCTCTGCATTCCATCAGCTCCTACTTTCTGGCAATGTTATTCAAACTCAGGTAAAGGAAGTTTAAAAAAAATGCTTTATCTTAGTGATCAGTCTTTTCATGATGCACATTTTATCTGGATGTATCTATGGGTAATACTCCTTTAACTTATGCTCAAAAATAAAACCCCACATAGAGGACTGGCCCCAAATGTAAAGGGAAGATTCTATAAGCCTTATTTTGCAATTGTGTAAAGAAAGCGTAGTGTCTTTACCTCTACCCTATCACAGTGCCGTGAAATTCCATCAGTTCTTACATTTTCTCCAAAGTTACAAGAGACTAATGCAGATATGAAAGATAATATCATGCCAGGAGCACCCAGTACTCCCCACTATGAGTAATAAATTAGACTGGGATCCAGCAAAGGTAAATTCTGAGTGACAAAAATACCGAGAGGAAGAATAATGGAAACACTAATGTTCAGAGGCTGGAGGAGGGCAGGTACAGCAGAGCAATATCCTGTATTGCAGAACAAACAATACAGGGGCCCTGATGTTGAGGCCAGGAGCGTATGGAGACAGGAGCCAAGAAAGAACATAAAGTAAGAGATAGAACCAAAATTAAATATAAGTATAATTTTGTTGGCAGCAAAATAATGTTATAGAAGAATATCTAATAATTTGGGCTTGTAATAAAAAATATATTAAGTGCAAAAAGCTGATACAAGTGAAAATACACAGTGGGATATCATATATGTATCTGTATGAAAGAATTATAAAGCAAACTGTCAGGACCCCTTTGACCAATTAGAATAATAAAAATTGGATAAATATGTATCTTTCTTTCTTGTGTTTCAACTAGAAATATATATAGAAATTTAAGTATTCAGTTTTTATGAATATATTTTTGGTTTTGATCCCACTATTTAGAGAGTTACAAGAGTGGAAAGTCCCACTTGTAGAGATTAATGATATACTGCTGCTGCAAAGACAGTTAGAGTACCAGCTCTCAAGTGCACTGCCTGATTCTGAATAATCATTTAGATCCCAAGAGATTTTTCAAGTTCTTGGAGGCTTTTGATGTCTGTTTTTCCTGACATTGAAGAATTTCCTGTATTCCTGTATGGCCAGATCATGGTGCTCAGGGGTATTAACTTCACATAAACCCTCAAATGCCTCTTCCCCCCTCCTCCTAATTTTTTATATTCCCTGGGTGAATCTATATATCATACATGAAAAATTTTAATGTTGGTGTTGAGTCATTTGCTTAGTCTCCCTCTATAGATAGGTAGATAGTGATGATACAGAGATAGGTAACATAGATGTCTAGATAGATAAAATATTTTTATTATATATATATATAAAAATATGATAGATGGATAGACAGATAGACATCACATAATTAAATAATACCAAGTGTTGATAAGGGCATGATGCAATGATAACTAGTATGGGTAGAAATGTAAACTGCTCCAAAGAATTTGGAAAATAATTTGGCATTATTTTGTACAACTGAAAATACACATATCTTACCAAGCATTATTTCCACTCTTAGGCATTTACATTCTGGAGAAACTCTTGCATCCGTGCACCAGAATACATGAAAAACAAATGTTTGTAGCAACATTATTTATAAGAGCAAAATCTGGAAACAAACCAAATATCCACTGAAAGGAGAATGTATAATAAATTGAGGTATATTTTAATACAGCTTTGGGAATGAATGAACTACGGCTAAACACATCCACACGATTAAATCGTATCAACAATGTTGCTTGATAAAATGAAGTCACGTTAGAATACACAGAGTCTAACACCATGTATATAAAGTTTAAAAACAATAAAGATTATTTCATATGGCGATACTTGTCTCTATTTTATAAATAGGTTTTTAAGCAAGAGAATGATAAACACATAATGAAAATAGTAGTTATCCCTGTGGGGAAGGGAGGGAGGATATGATCAGAGAGAGATACAGTGCTTCAATAGTGTTCTGTTTTTTAAGCTATGTGGTGAGTACACATGTAGTCATTTGATTATCTTTTGTACTTTATATAAATGTTTTTACATATTTGACTATTTCAAAATAAATTGATTTATGATATTATAGTCAAAAACAATTTAAAATTGTATCAGAAATCTCTGTGCCTTGAACTGAAAAAATACTATATAATGAGACTAATAATACCTGTAATATTTGACTAGGAGAGGAATGTGCTATTGACAGAGAAAATACTGGCTATTGCTTATATCTTATGAGATAACATATATAAAGTTAACTATTATCCTCCTCTTCTCTATCATGACAAAATAAGCATTTGGTTTCAGAGTATTAATTATGAGGCAATAAGGCACAGTGATTAAGGGTATGACAGTGCGTGTACACGTGCGTGTGCATGTTACTTAGAGAGCCTAGATTTGAATCTCAGCTCTGGGTCACTAGCTATTTGAATTGCCAAGTTTCTACTCTGTGCCTCAGTTTGTTTTTTTTTAAAATGAGATAATGATAATACTTATTAGCATTATTATGAGGAGTAAATGAGATAAAACCTCAAACAAGAATTCATGTTTAATAATTTCCATGTGCCGAGCACTATGTTGAGTCCTTTATATAAACTAATACAAATATCAACATGATAGCAGTACCAGTTTCTTGGATTGAAACATGAGTAGATGAATAGAATCATCCATCTTTGTTAATGAACTTAAGAGGCAACTATAGGAAAGCTCGTGGTTGGTAATATAATCTGTAATCACCTGGTTTGAATGTCTCTTCTCTCATTTACAACCTACAATTGCTTTATTTTTATTGAGAACAAAGATTGAATTTGTGTTATAACGACTAAAAGAAGAAAAAAAAAAAAAGCATGGAAGATCTTGAAGAAAGAACCATCATACAGATCATCACATGCACATTCCTGAAATTAAACAATCTGATTAAATGCCAGGCTGAATTTGACTTGCAATATGTTAGATAAGGAAAGATTGTTGTGAGGCCAGCTTAAGGTCTAAATATTCACAGAATCAGAAAATAGGAGTCTTCATCTCAGACAGGACTCAGATATATCCCCTTATAACAAAAAGATCTAATGTCAAGTTCAAACAGGATGGGACATGCATAAAAATTTCCACTGTGTGATTTTGTTTCGTTGAGTATGTACACTGCCAAGTCACTTTATTTAGCATGGACCTTGGCAAACATTTCAATATGAATTTCTGGAGGCTCCAAATTGAGTAAACTATACATGAAGGAACACACATAATTGTAATGTCAGTCACAAGTAGAGTTTTCTTAAGTTCCCAGTTCAGATGCAATACATTTTGCCACTTACAATAAAAAATAAAAGGAAGAAAAAAAAGCTGGAGGACTGACTCTGACTTCAAGACTTACTGTAAAGCTACAGTAATTAGCACTGTGTGGTACTGGTGAAAGAAGAGACAAATAGAGGGGCTGGCCCCGTGGTGTAACGGTTAAGTGTGTGTGCTCCGCTGCTGGTGGCCCGGGTTTGGATCCTGGGCATGCACCAACACACCGCTTGTTAGGCCATGCTGTGGCAGCGTCCCACATAAAGTGGAGGAAGACCGGCACAGATGTTAGCTCAGGGCCAGTCTTCCTCAGCAAAAAGAGGAGGATTGGCATGGATGTTAGCTCAGGGCTGATCTTCCTCACAGAAAAAATAGAAGAGACAAATAGATCAAATGGAACAGAATAGAGAGCCCAGAAATGGGCCCCCATAAATATAGTCAACCGACCTTTGACAAAGGAACTTCAACAAATGATGCTGGAACAACTGGATATCCACATGCAAAAAATGAAATCTAGACATAGACCTTACACTCATCACAAAAGTTAACTCAAAATGACCATAGACTTAAATGTTAAAATAAAAATCTATAAAATTCCTAGAAGATAACATAGGAGAAAACCTAGATGCCTTGTGTATGATGATGCCTTTTTAGATACAACACCAAAGACACAATCCATGAAAGAAATAATTGACAAACCAGACTTCATTAAAATTAAAAATTTTTGCTCTGCAAAAAACTATCAAGAGAATTAGAAGATAAGCCACAGACTGGGAGAAAATATTTGCAAAAGATACACCTGGTACAGGACTATTATCCAAAATATGAAAAGAGTTCTTAAAACTCTACAATAAAAAAACAAACAACCCAATTCAAAAATGGACCAAAACCCTTAACAGACATAAAAGAAGATATACAGATGGCAAAAAAGCATATGACACATCATATGTCATCAGGGAAATACAAATTAAATCAACAATGAGATACCACTACACATCTACTAGAACGGCCAAAATCTGAAACACTGACAACAACCCCCCACCCTGTGGCTACACTCTTGGGCCCAGAACAAAAGGAACAGTCAAAATGTCCATCTCTCAATTTCTATGTTGGAGCTTAACTACATACTTTCCCAGATGCTACCTAAAGGCCCAGTTTCTAATCAGCCTCCATGAAGATGCTGACTGTGATCCCCCTCTTTGGGACACTGACAGGTCTTGGCGCACCTTCAAATATTGGGAGCTACTAAGAACAAAGAAGGTGGCTTGGATAATCACAAAAGTTTGAGAGAAAACTAGGAGCTCGGCCCAGGCTGATTGACGAGGTTTATCTCCTACATGAGACCACTCTGTCAAGACGTGAAGAGGTAGCTGTTTTATATAATGTGAAGAAACCAACACAGAGAATCAACAAAAAATAAAGAAACACAGGATCATGTTAAAAAAAAAAACAAGAAAGATCTCCATAAACACATCTTAATGAAACAGATATAAGTGATTTACCTAACAGAGAGTTCAAAATAATGGTTATAAAAATGATCACTGAGGTCAGGAAACAGTACATGAACAAAGTGAGAATTTCAACAAAAAGATATATATAATGTATCAAATGAGTCTTATCAAAGAATGTATCAAAGTATGAAAGCAATCATAGAGCTGAAGGAATACAATAACTGAAATGAAAAATTCCATAGAGGGATTCAACAGCAGACTGGATAAAGTAGAAGGAACAATCAGCAAACAAGAAGATGTTGGCAGTGGAATTGATCCACTCAGAGGAGCAAAAAGAAAAAGAGAATGAAAACGTGTGAAGGTAGCTTAAGGGACTTAAGGGACAGCATCAAGCAGACCAATAATCACATTATAGGGGTCCCAGGAGAAGAGAGGGAGAGAAAGGGGCAGAAAGCTTATTCAAAGAAATAATGGCTAATAACTTCCTTAATCTGGGGAAAGAAATAGATATCCATATCCAGGAAGTCCAAAAAGCACCAAATAAGGTGAAATCAAAGAGACCCACACCAAGACACTTACAATTGTCAAAAGTTAAAGACAAGAAGAGAATTTAAAAGAGCAAGAGAAAAGCAACGTGTTATATACAAGAAACCTTCAATAAGACTATGAGCAGATTTTTCAGTAGAAACTTTACAGACTAGAAAGGAATGACATGATATATTCAAAGCGGTGAAAGAAAAAAACTGCCAACTACCGAGCAAAGTTGTTTTTCAGAATCGAAGAAGATATAAAGAATTTTCCAGACTAGCAAAAGCTGAAGGAGTTCATTAGCACTAGACTAGCCTTAAAAGAAACGTTAAAGAGAGTTTTGTAAGCTGAAATGGAAGGCAGCTAATTAGTAACATGAAACTTTATGAAAGTATAAAAGTCACTGGTAAAAGTAAATATAAAATTAAATTGAGAATACTCTAAGATTGTAATGGTGGAAGCTAAATCACTTATAACTCTAGCAAAAAGGTTAAAAGACAAATGTATTAAAAATAACTATAACTACAATAATTTGTTAATAGATACACAATGTAAAAAGATGCAAAGTGTGACATCTAAAATATAAAGTGTGGGGGAAGATGTATAAAAATGTAGAGATTTGTATGTGTTTTAAGTTCAGTTGTTATCAGTTTAAAATAGACTGTTATAAATATGTTTTATATAAGCCTCATGTTAACCACAAAGAAAAAGCCTATAGTAAATACATAAAAGATGAAGACAAAGGAATCAAAGCATACCACTACAGAAAATAGCAGAAAACAATTACATAGTTGTCAGAGGATAGGGGAAACAGAGAGAGATTGGTAAAATGGTACAAACCTTCAGTTATAAGATGAATAAGATCTGAGGATCTAATGTATAAAATGGTGACTATAGTTGATAATGCTGCTTTGTATAATTGAAATTTGCTAAAAGAGTATAACTGAACATTCTCACACAAAAAAAAACCCCAAACAGTAAAATAAGTAAATACGTGAGGTGATAGATTTGTAATTAACTTGATGGGGGAAATCCTTTTGCAATGTCTATGTATATCAAATCATCGCATTGTACACTTAAATGTCCTATAATTTCATTTGTCAGTTATTCCTCAACAATGCTAAGAAAAAAGAAACAGCTCAATGATTGAAGGGAGACATAAATGGGCAGAGTGCATAGAATTTTTAGAGCAGTGAGAATATACTGTATAATATTATAATGATGGATATATGTCATTATACATTTGTCCAAACCCATAGAATATACATACCAAGAGTGAACCCTAAAGTAAACTATGGACTTTGGATGATTACGATTTGTCAACGTAGGTTCATTTTTGATAAAAAATATACCATTCTGGTGAGCGACGTTGATAATGGGGGAGTCATTCATGAGGGAGGGCAGGCAGTATATGGGAAATCACTGCACCTCCTTCTCAATTTTGGTATAAACTGAAAACTGCTCTTAAAAAATAAAAAGTCTTAAAAGAAAATGGAAACAATAGAATCTCTATAAATCACTAAATCGAAAATGCTTCTACTCTTCAATAAGTTATATCATCTGACTGTCCCATTGAGTAGGATACTGCCTGAAAGAAGATGGAATGTATGTCTTTAAAGGAAGTGTATGTCTTTAAAGTAAGAACTTTTCACAAAAATTTCATTTGAATACAGCATAGCTTACGTGACCAGGGATGTCTCAAACCAGCCTTGACATAGGTCCACTTAACAAGGTGTCATTTTATGTGTTTCCTTGTGTCAACACCCATAAAGACGGAGGAAAAAAGCTCAATACATAGTAATAAAAACACCGCCAGTCTTACTGTGTTTCAACTCTGCTGCATTTGCTCTTTGAAAGGAAAATAGAAGTGATATCTGATTATAATTGAAATACGACTCATGGTCTATGAGTGACATATACCCATTGTTTGTACTGACTGTATCAATACAGTAGATCCCAGTAGAAGCATTCTATTTGCATCCCAAATTTACCTGGTATGACCTGTTTCCTAGACCCTACTTGGACATTACAGAGCCTCAGTCACCACTGTCACATCACCTAACACCCCCAGCTGATTTGGCCCCTTGAAGTGAGAGTCCATTCTGACATGGTTCCCATTATGTCCACTGTGATGTAACCCTAAGCAGCTTTAGCAATCAAGCATGAATAAATCATACCCACAGAGGCGACGGTTGTGCCCGATTCTAGATTCAGAAAAGCGCCGTGCCATTAAGTATGAGATCTGGTTTTCACAACATATATCCAGAGAGGCCTAGCGACCTATCTGGAAATGCAGGAAACTCCTGTCACCACAGGCTTTAACAGCAACAAACAAACACATAGAGACAGAGACTGGATTGGTGGGTACCAAGGAGAAGAGGGGGAGGAGGGAAAAAGGGATAATTAGGCACATGTGTGAGGTGATGGATTGTAATTAGTATTTGAGTGGTGAACATGAGAACATGATGTAATCCACGTGGAAATAGAAGTATAATGATGTACACCTGAAATGTAGACAATGTTATAAACCAATGTTACGACAATAAAAAAAAAAAAAAAAAAAAAAAACAGGGGCGGGCCGGGTGGTGCAAGCGGTTGGTTGCGCGCGCTAAGCTGTGGCGGCCCGGGGTTCGCTGGTTCGCATCCCGGGCGCGCACCGACGCACTGCTTTGGCAGGCCATGCTGTGGCGGCGTCCCATATAAAGTGGAGGAGGATGGGCACGGATGTTAGCCCAGGGCCGTCTTCCTCGGCAAAAAAAGAGGAGGATTGGCGGATGATAGCACAGGGCTGATCTCCTCACAAAAAAAAAAAAAAAAAACACTGTAATGTGTACTTGAAAGTTGCTAAGAAAGTCGATCTTAAATGTTCTTACCACAAAAAAAAAAAATGGTAATTATGTGAGGGGATGGATGTGTTAACTAACCTTATTGTATTCATTTCATAATATATACCTGTATCAAATCATCACGTTGTACACCTTAAACTTACACAATATGTCAATTATGTCTCAATAAAGCTGGGAAAAAAGACAATTTTAAAAGCAGCCAGACAAAAATGACATATCACATACAGTGTGATAAATAATAAAAATCAAGGCTGATTTCTGATCAGAAATTATGGAGATTTGAAGGAAAACAGAATAAAATCTCTAAAGCACAGAAAGGAAAATTAAACCATTAACATAGAATTCTGTATCTTTCAAAAATAAGGATGAACTCAAAGGAATTGAAAGCAGGGACTCAGATACTTATAAGCCAGTGTTCATTGTAGCATTATTCACAATATCCAAAAGGTGGAAACCTCACAAATACAAATGTCTATCAATGAATGAATGGATAAACCAAACATGGTATATCCACACAATGGAATATTATTCAGCTTTAAAAAGGAATGAAATAGTGATACCTGCTACAACGTGGATGAACTCTGAAAACATATGCTAAATGAAATAAGGCAGACAAAAAAGGACAAATATTGTATGATTCCATTTATATGAGGTACCTAGAATAAATAAATTCATAGAGACAGTAGATTAGAGGAGCTAGGGGGCAGAGGGAAGAGGGAGAAATGGGAAGTTATTGCTTAATGTTTACAAAGTTTCTGTTTGAGGTGATGAAAAGTTTTGGAAATAGTGACAATGGTCACACAATATTATGAATGTAGTTAATGCCACTGAGTTATACACTTAAAAATGATTAAAATGGCAAAATATGTCTTATGTATATTTTACCACAATTTTTTTAAAAATCAATAATTTAATATACCAAAAACCATTGCATTGTACACTTTAAATGGGTAACTAATGTGGTAGGTGAATTATATCTTAATAAAGCTGGTAAAAAAGAAAAAGAAATACCTGTGGACAAATGTTGATTAGAGAAAAGATAAGAGAAAGCTGGAAAAAACATCCTTCTACTTCTCTTCAACAGATCCGACAGGTGGGTAGTAGTTTTATACAGCTTGTCGCAAGTTATCCCATGTGACTGAGAAAGCACTGTATTTTGTATGGCCATCTTCAATTCTTTATTCCTAGGTACTAGGATCATACCACCGTACCCAATTCCTCCCTCCCCACCCCCCACCACACTGTTAATGTGTAAACTTTACTTTCAACTCTGTTTTTAAGTGGACTCTGGTTAAACGAGACTCCAAATCATGTATGTAGCAGATTAGTTTGTTTTCTGCACAATTTGGTTTCTTGGCTCAGTTTTGATTTCAGCCCAAACTATGGTAGATAGTTGTATGCATATTAAAAGACTCATTTATTTTTTCAACCTCAGGGCACTTCCCTAAAAGGAGGGAATTGGCTCAGTTCACATATTTTTGCAGCGCTCTAAAGTGCATTGGAGTTAATACCCCCCGAGGGCAACTGGTGGAAGCTCCCATGCTTATTGGACGTTTAATACAGGGAGGAATTCTGTATGCTTCTCAGAAGTACCAGTGAAATCTAGCCCCTGTTGCCCTCAGCAACAACTTAAATCTCATCCTTAACTTAAATTTTTATTCTTTATTTTCTCTCTCACCTATTCCATCACTCTTGTTTCATGGAATAATCTTTCAAATAAACAGCATTCACAAATTCCCTTCTTTCAAGTTCTACAATTGAGAAGGTCTAAACAGTTCTTCCAGAAGTGGTCCTAGGAAACACATCCTTAGGATGGGATTCTGGAACTGGACGCCTCACTGATCAGATATCAGTTATTGCTGGCAATAAACAGGGTGATGATAAACTCTGATGTGTGAGATGCAATATCACAATCAGCAATAATATCACCTGTGATGGATTGAAATGAGGTACAATTAGAAGAGGAAACATTAACTTATGTATTAGTATTGGCGCTTCAATGGTATGGGGAAATGGTAATTATAAAGATTAGGAGGTGGTTGGCTTTTGTTAAATTTCTTAAAAGGCTTTAAGAAAGAGATAACAGGCTCAGGTCCATCAACTAGCAGAGCATGACATAAAAGCCTAAAGACCTCGGCATAATTTAAAGAGACTCTTCAATGAAGCTAGTGCTGTACTGAAAATTAGGCTCAGAACTTAATTGTTAGCAGAACATCAAAGGAGATCATGTATGACCTTGACAGGCAGCCCAGGGTGAAGTCAGAGACTTACATGGGATCCTAAGATTTGTAATTAGAGTGGAAATGCCTGAATAGACTCCTGGGAATCCTCCAGCTTGGCTGAAGCACACCTCAACTCCACCCCTGGTTTAGTGGTGGCTATCCTCCATAGGCCAAGACTGGCATTAGGGGATGCTACCATGGAGGTGAGCTCCCTAGTGTCAATGGAAATAGAAGATGCCAGGTGATGAAACTTAATAATCTGACACAAGGCAGACAATTTCTTTTAATGGAAAGGACAGAGCAGCAACCAGTCTACTTTTTCTCTAGAGATCTGTGGCAATGTCTAATAAACCATGTTTTATTAAGGGTAAGATAGTGAGGCAGCTGATAAGATACTGCTGACTTGTATCAACAGAAAAATGAAAGAGCTTGTAAAAAGGTTGATGTCAGAAATCTTAAAAATATTTCCCTCCTCAATTTTCAGGCACAGTTTCCACCAATTGAATGGAAAGCCAGTTCTTACTTGGGTAGGAACCTGGAAATGTACTGAAAGCAAATACAATAAACATCCTGTTATTCTTTCCCCAAAGGGACTTTCACCATTTATCATATAACTGAATACTTGAGAGAACTTACAGGAGGTACTTAATAGAAGATCTGAGCTGGCATGGATTCCAGGGGACTCAAAATACCATCATGGACCTCCGATTTGATTGGAGGCTTATGGAGGATAGGTGACAACCGCAGTAATGGTCAACTACCATCTCACAGTGGAGGAAATGGGCCCTCAGATACACCCTATGGCTATTTCTCCATACTTCAAAATTAGAATTGAATTCAATATGGTAAAAATTATCAACAAAGTGGGTATAGAGGGAACATACTTCAACATAATAAAGTCTATATACAGCAAGACCACAGCTAATATCGTACTCAATGGTGACAAGCTGAAATCTTGTCCTCTAAGATCAGAAACAAGACAAGGATGTCCACTCTCACCACTTTTATTCAACATAATATTGGAAATCCTAGCCAGAGCAATTAGGCAACAAAAAGAAACAAAAGGCATCCAAATTGGAAAGAAAGAAAGAAAACTGTCACTATTTGCATATGACATGATATTATATATAGAAACCCTAAAGATTCCACCAAAAAACTGTTAGAACTAAAACAAATTCAGTAAAGTTGCAGGATACAAAATCAATATACAAAAATCTGTGACATTTCTATGTACTAACAACAAATGATCAGAAAGAGAAATTAAGAAAACAATTGCACTAAAAAGAATAAAATACCTTAGAGTAAATTTAACCAAGGATGTGAAAGACTTGTACACTGAAAATTAGAAGATGTTTATGAAAGAAATTGAAGATACAAATAAATGAAGAGATATTCCATGCTCATGCATTGGAAGAATTAATATTGTTAAAATATTCCTACTACCCAAAGCAATCTACAGATTCAATGCAATCCTTCTCAAAATTCCAATAGCATTTTTCACAGATATAGAAAAGAAAATCCTAAAATTTGTACAGAACCACAAAAAAGCCCGAATAACCACAGCAATCTTGAGAAAGAAGAACAAGGGTGAAGGTATCATGCTCCCTGATTTCAAGCAATATTACAAAGCTATAGTAATCAAAACAGTATGGTATTCACAGAAAAACAGACACATAGATCAATGGAACAGATTAGAGAGCCCAGAAATAAACCTACACATATATGGTCAATTAATTTATGGTGGAAGAGCCAAGATTATACAATAAGGACAGGACAGTCTCTTCAATAAATGGTGTTGGGAAACTGGACAGCCACATGCAAAAGAATGAACCAGGACCGCGATCTTACACCATACACAAAAGTTACTCAAAATGAATATTGAATGTAAGACCTGAAACCATAAAACACCTAGAAGAAAACATAGGCAGTAAGCTCCTTCACATTGGTTTTAGTGATGATTTTTTGAATTTGACATGAAATGCAAAGGCAATAAAGGCAAAATTAAGCAAGTGGGACCACATAAAACTAAAAAGCTTTTGCACAGCAAAGGAACCCATCAACAAAATAAAAAGGCCACCTACCGAATGGGAGACAATATGTGCAAATCAGATATCTGATAAGGGGTTAATATATATTCAAAATATATAAAGAACTCATACAATACAACAGCAAAAAAAGAAAAAAAACACACAAATAATTTGATAAAAAAATGAGCAGAAAATCTGAATAGACATTGTTCCAAAGAAGATATACGAATAGCTAACAAGTCCATGAAAAGGTGCTCAACATCACTAACCATCACGGAAATGCAAATCAAAACCACAGTGAGATATCACCTCACACCTGTTAGAATGCTATTATCAAAAAGACAAGAAATAAGTGTTGGTGAGGATGAGGAGATGCGGGAACCCTTGTGCGCTCTTGTTGGGAATGTAAACTGGCAGAGCCACTGTGGAAAACAGTATGATTCCTCAAGAAATTAAAAATAGAACTATCATATTATCTCACAATTCCACTTCCAGGTATTTATCCGAAGAAAATGAAAACACTAATTCAAAAAGATATATGAACACCCACGTTCACTGCAGCGTCATTTACAATAGCAAAGTTATGAAAACAACATACGTGTCCATCAGTGAATGAATGGATAAAGAAAATGTGGTATGTATATTTACAATGGAATATTATTCAGCCATAAAAAAGAAGAAAATCTTGCGATTTGCAACAATATCGATGGATTTTGAGGGCATTATGCTAAGTGAAATAAGTCGGACACAGAAAGACAAATACCGTACGATCTCACTTATATGTGGAATCTGGAAAAAAAAAAAAAAACAAGCTGGTAGATACAGAGAACAGATTGGTGGTTGCCAGAGGTGGGGAGTGGGAGGTGCACAAAATGAGTGAAGGGGGTCAAAGGCACAGGCATATCTCATTTTATTGCACTCTGCTTTATTGCACTTCCCAGATGTTGTCTTTTTTCACGAGACCTTCCACCAGCAAAAATATTACAACTTGCTGGAGGCTCAGATGATGATTAGCATTTTTTAGCAATAAAGTATTTTTTAATTAAGGTATGTACATTATCTTTTTAGACATAATACTATTACACACTTAATAGACTACAGTACAGTGTAAACATAACTTTTATGTGCACTGGAAAACCAAAAGATTTGTGTGATGCTTTATTGTGATGTTTGCTTTATTGTGACATTTTCTTTATTGCAGTGGTCTGGACCTGAACCCACAATAGCTTCGAGGTATGCCTGTACAAATTTCCAGTTATAAAATAAATAAGTCATGAGGATGTAATGTACAGCCTGATGACTATAGATAATATACTGTACTGCATATTTGAAAGTTAAGAAAGTAGATCTTAAAAGTTCTCATCACAAGGGGCCGGCCCGGTGGCGCAAGCGGTTAAGTGCGCACGCTCTGCTGCGGCGGCCCGGGGTTCGCCGGTTCGGATCCCGGGCGCGCACCAATGCACCGCTTGTCGGGCCATGCTGTGGCAGTGTCCCATGTAAAGTAGAGGAAGATGGGCATGGATGTTAGCCCAGGGCCAGTCTTCCTCAGCAAAAAAGAGGAGGATTGGCATTGGATGTTAGCTCAGGGCTGGTCCTCCTCACAAAAAAAAAAAAAAAGAAAAAAGTTCTCATGACAAGAAAAAAAAATTCTGCAACTATGTATTGTGATGGATGTTAACTAGACTTATTGTGATGATCATTTTGCAATATATACCAATATCAAATCATTATGTTGTACACCTGAAACTAATATAATGTTACATATTAATTATACCTCAATTAAAACAAAACAACAACAAAAATTTAAAAGTGGGCCCAGATCTGGCATAGACTTTGAATTAGCAGACAAGAACATGAAAACAGTTATCATAACTATAATATATGTCCAAAAAGTTAATTATAGACATGAAGGTATAAAAAAGAACCATTCTAACTTCTAGTGATGAAAACTATAATTATTGAGAGAAAAACACAACTGGATAAGATTAATAGCTGATTATACATCATAGAGTAAAATATTTATGAACCTGATAACATAGCAATAAGAACTATCCACAACGAAATACAGAGAGAAAAAAAGAAAAAAACATTAACAGAGCACCCAGGAAAATGTGAGACACTTTAATTGGCCTAATGTACATGTAATTGGAGAAATATTTAAGAAATAATGTCCAAAAAAGTTGCAAAATTTGATGAAAACTATAAATCCACAGATCTAGGAAGCCTGATGAACCCCAAGCATAAGAAACATGAAGCAAAGAATACCAAGACCTATCATAATCAAATTGCTCAAAACCAGTGATAAAGAGAAAATCTTGAAAATAGCCAGAGAAAAAGACATGTTACATACAAAGGAACGAAGATAAGGATAGCAACAGTCTCCTCATAAACAATGCAAGCCAAAGATAGTGGAGCAACATCTTTTAAATTGGAGATGAGCAGAAGAAAGGATTACAAGGGAGCATAATGAAAGTTCTGAGGATGATGGATATGTACATTATCTTGATTGTGGTAATGGTTCCAATGGCATATACGGATGTTAAAATTTATCAAATTTTATAAGTTAAATATGTACAGTTTACTGTAGGTCAGTTATAAATTAATAAAACTATTTAAAAAAGTAAATGAAAACAAGTTCATCTTCACTAATAATCAAATAAATATGAATCAAAATAACAGTGAGTTTTCTTCCCGTTCTATGTGCCTGAATAAATGATTTTGATCTTAATGATTAATGATCCTGATAGTCTGGTAGAAAATAGCACTCAAAAAACTCAATGGGCTTATGATAGAAACAGCCCTTTGGAAAGCAACTTGGAGGTAAGCCTCAGAAGCTTGGAGCCATTAATTCCAGTTCTGATCATCTATACCAAGAAAATAATCCCAAATATAGAAAATATTTAATCCACAATTATTTTCAATGTGTTATTATATGTAATAGTTCAAAAATGGACCCAAGCCAAATAGCCCATACATCAGTCCAGATAACTAACTCTAGGTTACACTGTGAAAATAAACAACACTGGCTTTACACTACAGAAATTTATTTCTCCCTCATGCGAAGATGCAGGTCAAGAGACCTTCCTCCAACCATTGATCAGGGATCCAGACTCACTCCATCTTGTGATTCTGCCATCTAGAATGTGGCACTGTCAGGGGAAGAGAGTATGAGAAACTCATACCTTAATTGCTTCTGACCAGAAGTGAACCATGTCATTCTACTCACAATCGATTGGCCTGAACTAGTCACATGTTCCCTAACCTGAGTAAAAGAAGGCTGGTAAATGTCATGGAACCCATGGAATAGCACTACAAATTCTACCTGTTGGAGGAGATAATCGAGAGGACATGACCACTAGTCGCCCTGCAAGCTGGACCCAGGCAATCACAGGCTCCTTCCTACCTCCTCTGTCCTTGGAATGTGCATCCCACCTACCTACCCCACACTAGCAGCTGTTTCAAGGACGTAGCCTTGCGAGAGTAAGGTATTATTGAGACCATCTGGATGGTATACATAACTGAAGTTGAGGCCTCTATATAAACTTTAAGATTCTGATGAGTAAGCATGAAGATCTGTTCATCTTGCACTGGCCACACCAAAGACAAGCCTCCTAAATAAGCTCCCTTACTTATTAAACCTGCCACCTACCAATCTGGAGAGGTCTGCCTCTTTCTTTCTAGTCTCTCCTTGCCGTCCACATATGGGGGCCAGTTTGCAAACCAAGATGCCATAACCCACAAAGAGAAATTACTTTTTAAAATATTGTCTGGCATAGCTTGTGCCTGGGATACCCACCAAAAATTCTATGTAGAAATTAAAAACAATGTTTAAAAAGAACTGGTAGTAACATGGAAAAATGCTTTTTCTATGATGTTTTTAAAAGGTTATAAACTTTCATATGTCACTTATTAGTTTTATAGCCTTGAGTAAATCACTTAATTTCCATAAACCGTATTTTATTCACATGTAAAACGCAGATAGTGGTATCTCCTTCACTGGATTTCTGTGAGAAAAAAGCTCTCTACTGTGAACTCTTAGCTTGGTGCCCAAATCTACAAGATGGTCAACAAATAGTAGGAATTTTTAAAATTTATTTTCACTTATAGCAGTCATCACCTAACATGATATATTCATTTTTTAAGATTGTTTTATGTCTCTCCTCAGTAAAGCAGGGGCTTTTGCTTGTTCAAAGATGTATTCCTAGCATCCAGAAAAAAATTAAGATTGAATAAGTATTTTTATTATATTTTTAGTGTACATTTGTGTTCTTCTTTTAGTGGATATCCTAAATGTGCATACTTGTCTTATTGTCTATCTTAAATTGGTATATTTACCACATCTAGAATAGTGCAAGAAACTTTAAAAAGTTTAACCCTATGTAGCCCCTCCTGACTGTGTTTTTTTGTGTGTGTGAGGAAGATCAGCCCTGAGCTAACAGCCAATGCCAATCCTCCTCTTTTTGCTGAGGAAGATTGGCCCTGGGCTAACATCCGTGCCCATCTTCCTCTACTATTATATGGGATGCTGCCATAGCATGGCTCAACAAGCGGTATGTATGTCCTCACCCAGGATCCGAACCCGCGAACCCCAGGCCACCAAAGCAGAGTGTGCCCACTTAACCGCTGTGCCACCAGGCTGGCCCCCTGACTGTGTTTTTGCCATTGTATAGTTTCCTTCTACATGTTACATAAGACAGTGTTTTATACAGTTATGGTTCTTTCATATTTATCCCCATCTTTATCCTTTCTGTAATCCTTCATTCTTTCATGTAGTTCAAAGTTTCCATCTTAATTTTTTTCTTCAGCCTAAAACACTTCCTTTAGGATTTCATGTCGTGCGACTCTTCAGGTAATAAATTCTCTCAGTTTTTGTTTGTCTGAAAAACTTTTCATTTTGTCTTCACTGTTGATGAGTATTTTCACAAGGTATAGAGTTCAAGACTGGATTTTTTTTCAGTGCTTTAAAAATGTCATTTTACTGTTTTCTGGATTCCATAGTTTCTGTTGAAAAGTCAAACGTCAGTTTTATTGTTGCTGCTTTAAAGATAATATATTTTCTCTAGCTGCTTTAAGGTTTTTCTTTAACTCTGATTTTTTCACGATTTGAATACGAAGTGTGATTTTCTTTATATTTCTCCTGTTTTGGTTTCGCTGATCTGGAATGTGTGGGTTGTGGTCTTTTACCAGTTTGGGGGAATTCTCAATCATTATCTCTTCAAATGTTGCTTCTTCCTCATTCCCTCTCTCCTCTCTCTATGGGACTCCAGTTACATACATGTTAGATTTGACCATGTCTCACATGTCTTCTACTCACGGTTCTATTCTTTGCATTTTATTCCTCTCTGTGCTTCAGTTTAAATGTTTTTCTATTGACCTGTCATTAAATTCACTAATCTTGTTTTCTACTGTGCCCAGATTCTTTTTTTATATTAATTCCATGTGTTTTTAATTTTGTATATTGCATTTTAAGTTATAAAATAGCTATTTTTTATTTTATTTATTTATATTGTTGGAATTCTACGTGGTTCCTTCCATTTTGACCATCTTTTCCTCTATTTTAAAAATTTGTTAATTGTTATTTCAAAATCCTGTCTCAACTCTAGTATCTGAATAAATTGTGACTGTTATTTTTATCTGTTGTTTTTCTTAGTTTGCTATAAACTAGTCCTTTTTAAAAAATAATCATGCTCAGAAGTTTTGATTGTATGTAAAGTCTGTAGAGTCCCTGAAAGATGATTTTTCTGCTATAGAGTACCAATAGATCAACTTAATCTTAGAGAGGGTGCTTTTTGATACTTTGTAAGAACTGGTTGATTTATGTTTTTCCCTTGCTCCTAGGGCACATCCCTTTGGGAGCTTTAACAAGAATCCCGAAGTGTTTACAAGCCCCTTTAACTTGGCAGGACTTGAACTAAACTCTCTGTTTAGCTCCAGGCATCTATTTAAATCTCTGCTCAGCTTCATATCCTACCAGTTTCTGGTTCCACTGGGATTCTTGAAGTCTTGACCTGCACATATGCAATTTAATAGTCAGCCAACAATTTAAAAGGAACTTTCATGTAGATTTTGGATCTCCTTTCCTTTTTGATTTCCTCTTCTTCATGATTCCCCCTCCCCCAACCCCAGCTTCCAGCTTCTATGACGGCTCCACTTCTCTGTCCATTAAGACTGCTACTTTTTGCTTGGACTTTATTACCCACGCTGTGGTGAACTGGAGAGTGACCTCAGAGGGAAAGCCATGTTAACGTGGAATTTATCTAGCGAATTTCTCTTTTTTGAAAAATTATATTCCTTAGATTTCTTCCTGCTTCAATTCTTCTCCAGTGCCTTCAAACATTTTTTAGTACATTGTCCAATTTGGTGGTAATATAATTAGAATTGATTTTCTTAGCAGCTGCTAGGATCTTCACATTGGTTCCATGATTCATAGATTAATAATCATTATGGTAGATAGGGCCAAGTGTAAGCCCCTAAAACTATCCCCATCCTGACAAAAAGAGAAATGTGAAGCATTCTAATTCCCTATAATTCTTTGTGGAGATTACTGTCACCCTCAAAAATTTAAAGAATCTTTGACTCCTGCAAAAATCAGTATTGTTTTGGATGACTGATGATTATAAACTTACCTAAGTGATATCCACAATCATAACTGTTCTGACAGATGAGGACTTCTTCCTAGAATAGATCAAAACAGTCTCTTAAAGGTGGTTTGCAGTTATTGATACGAAAAATGTGTTCTTTTCAAACCCCATCAATAATGAGGATTCAATTCAGTTTGCTTTTATATGGGAAATACAGCAATACACATTTAGTATCTCAACTCTGGGCTAGGTTAATTCTCCTGATTTCTGTCATAATACAACTCACAGGAAAGTTAAATCATCTTCAGATTCTGCAGAACCCCATGTTTGAACTCTTTATTGATGACGTCATGCTACTCAGCAGCAATCTATGATAGGATAGAAATGATGCATTCAGAATCAAGCTCATGCAGGTCCAGAGAGCACAACTCAGTTTCGTGAACACATGGACCAGATACCCATGCTCCTTACCTATGTTGCACCAATTGTTATGGCTGTGGCCTTGTGTGGCATTCCCTACAACCAGATGAATAAGAGAAAACTCAGGCCTGCCGTGCAGATGTCCTGTCCAACTATCTCAGCGCAAGTTGCCACTTATTCTGCCACTCTACAGCTTATCTCAGGAGTGGCCCTAAAGAACAGTGGTGAGGGAAACTTCTAGAAATACACTTGTTTGTCCACTTTGTTTGGAGAGAGATATACTCTGATGGACTCATGAAAAATTGCAAACATCTTGGCTGGCTAGTTAGGGGACTGGAAAATCAAGTCCAAGAAGTTGTGGTGTGGATGCATATGCACAAATCTGTGCTAGTGGGCACTAAGTACATGGATATTTGTGCATCGTATCAGTGAACATCAGAGAGGACCCACTGCAAAAGAGGCACTCAATAACAGGTAGACAGAATGACTCATCCAATGGATGTTAGCCAGCTTCTGTATTCTGTCACTCTTCTGCTTGTGCAATAGGCTCACGAAAGGTGTGTCCATGTTGGATGGAGCCTATTCGTGCTATTCACCAAAGCACAGGACTCACTAACCCCTGTGTCCTTCACTTGCTTTGTTTATGGCTCCCTCCCTCTCCCTTCTGCCTGGAAGACGGCAGCCCAAACTGTCGTCTCCTCTGTAGAGTCTTTACTCCCCCTCCACTTTTCTATGGCACTCTATCCATCTCTTCATAATCAGACGTAACACTCTGTATTATGGTTATCTTTCTGTCTGTCTCTCTTCCCCATTAGACTAGTTTCTCGGGACCATCATATTCCCGGTACCCAGCACAGTGCCTAACACTATTCGAGCTGGAGCCTATTCGAAGAAACCCCTCTAAGTAAAGCTGATTTACCTACTGAAACCAGTGAATACCGGGCATATTACCAACACAATGCAACTCTGAGATCTCAATGAGGTAAAATCCCTTGAGGAGATTAGCTTGCCACTTTCTGTCCAGTCAAAGACATTGGATCTCTTCTACTCTGTAGAAAGCAGTTATGTATCCTTATTAGATTTGAAAACTACTCTAGATATAAGCATCCCTTCTCTTCTCAAGTGCTTCTTATAGCAGCACTATTAGAGTACTTAGAGAATATCTGATATACTGGAATAGGCTATTATGTAACCTCACCTCAGACCAGTTGGCCAGGTTTGCAGTTAAAGAGGAGTAACAATGTTGCGTTACCACATAACTCACTAATCTTACCATGTGGTGCATCAGGTGGAATTAGTCAGTCTAACAGAATGTTGGGTAGCCCATTGAAGGTTCTATTAAGGTTTAAGAATAACACTCTGCAGGTTTTAGTTTCAGTCCTCCAGAATGCAATATATGCGATAAACCAATAGCCAATATATAGTTCTTGGTCTCCAATAGCCAGAATACATGGGTCTGGGAGCCAAGCTGTGGAAGAAGGATTGATCTCTCTCACCACCACTCCTAGTGAGCCACTTGCAAAATTTGTACTTCTCATAATCTTTTAGATCAGAGGCCGTGGTTTCCACTATGGGGAGGTGTGCTGCCACTAGGAGACGTAGTAAATTTTCCCCTAAACCTGAAATTACAACTGCACCCTGATCACTTTGGACTATTCATGCCACTGTTGTTGTTTTACCTTAATTATCATAAGAGCTAAGGTTACTGCTACATAATGGAGGGTGGGGGCAAGAGAGACCATCTCTGGAACTCAAGGGATTCATTGGGGGCTGTTCTTGGTGCTTTATGTCAGCAAATACAGCCTAACAAGGGAAAAGCAAGCCAGTGCTCAGATCCCTCAGGAACAAGGACTGAGTCATCTCAGCAGCAAGAACTGTAGATGAGCTGAAGGGCTGGCAAAAGGTATAAGAATGTAGAATCAGCAGTGGAGAAGGAAAATGATGATTTTACATGGTTTCAGCACCATTTGCAGCAGTAGGGCCTGTGGCAGGCTTCAGGAACTCTTCCATGTGCAAGCTTTTCATAGAGATTTTATCTGGCCCCCATCTTCAGGAATCAATGAGAGAGAGACAATGTTGGGCTAAAGGGGATCCGAGTCATGCAAGGGAGGGGCTACAGCAGGTGCTTTTTCATATTCCTTATCTTTTTGGCTTGGACCAAATCTGATTTCTGAAGCAGCAGTGGCGGACATTTCCACGCTGACAGCACTCCAACTTAAATGCACGCTGTGCGTCATTTTCTGCTTCAGGGCATCCCCCAAAGCCACAGGATTCCAGTCATTCCAAGTAAAAATGTAGTGCAGACACAAGAGAGAGTTAATGTTCTCAAGCCACCCTCACAGTGGGGAATAGGAACCAGTGCACAATTCTGGAGGTTTTTGCCATGCTACACAAAGATCCTAAAAGAATCAAGGCCGGGGCTGGCCCTGGAGCTTGACGGTTAAGTGCGCGCGCTCTGCTACTGGCGGCCCGGCTTCGGATCCCAGGTGCGCCCCGACACACATTTTGTCCGGCCGTGCTGAGGCCGCGTCCCACATACAGCAACTAGAAGGATATGCAACTATGACATACAACTATCTACTGTGGCTTTGGGGAGAAAAAGGGGGAAGAAAAAAAGGAGGAGGATTGGCAACAGATGTTAGCTCAGGGCTGGTCTTCCTTACCAAAAAAAAAAAAAAAAAGAATCAAGGCCTTATTGCCTGCAGCAGCAACCACAATAGTATACTTGTATATTGTTTTTTCCTCCTTTTCTGTCTCACTTGTCTTTCTCCCTCACTCTGGTTTCCTGGGATGACCTCCCAAATAAACTGCCTGCAAACATGTCTACTCTCAAACTTGTCCTCTCACGGAAAGTCAGTCTAACAAAATGCATCATTTGACAATTGAGCTCACTAAATTCAAAATCAGCAGCCTACAAGCTCTATTGCTACTGTGTCACCAGGGACCAAGGAAAATTTGGAAGGTTTTCTGTGGTCCTGTCTACATTATATCACTGGACAAATTTTTCAGGGGCTTTGTGTGAGAAGGGGAAAGAGCTCCTTTTTCTTCAACACATCAACATATTTCCTTTCATCACTTCCTTCTATCTGCTTCAAAATGCTAAGAAAACCTATTTGTTGCCCAGACGGCAGGATCCTTTTTACTCTATGTTTCTCTCCATCATTTTACTGAGGTTCTGAAGACTGTGTTTCCACAATGGTGTGGTTTATAGAAAGCAAAGCCGGCAGAACTCTACACATTTTCTACTTTCCATCCCTCTCTGAGGCAATAAATACAGAACATTAAGAAGGAGGGGGAAAAGCAAGAGGAGAAATTCTAGGAGAGGAAAAAATACACATAAACATAGGTTAAATCTAAGAGAATATATATGAAACACTCGTTAGTGTTTTTATTTTTTGTGCCCTCTGTGGAGCCTAATTATAGAGAAAACAAAAATGTAATTATTTGCTATTTCTCCAAACTTTTCAGTCATTATTCTAAATGCATTTTATATTCTGGTTAGAAAAGAGCTGTGTGCGTGTGTGTGCATAACTTTGTATCTACGTTGGGGAGGGAAGTCAGGCATGACTTTTACTTATAATATACTCAGGCTCAGCTATATAATCCCAAAGTACCCTTTTAATTAAGAAAAGTAATCAAACAATTTTGTTTCCAGCCCAGTATATGTTCTGTAATACCCAATTGCCTTTATTTTTCCTTTTCAAACTTTTTTTTTGTGGGCTATAGACAGATCCTCTATTTTTATCTTCTATATAGCACTTATTTCCTCTCTGCCAAAGTTTCTTTGTGCCTGACAAATTGATTTTCCTCACAGGATCAATCCTGGAAGATGCCTGGAAAGTAAATTCCACCTCATGTGCAGAATTCCAGGATACTCTGTGGTTCTTTTGTGGAACTGTAAAATTGTCCTCAAAGATTTCCTCCATCTTTGCATTCATCTATACATGTCTTTTAGGCAGCTGAACTTACTTATTTAGCTGACTTGGGGCACCGCAGCAATTTCTTTGTGTGACATTTTAATGTGTTTTAATGGGAAAATAAACAATGCAAATCTTAAAACTTATCTGAAGGGAAAAAAGTCCTCAAGAAGAAATTTCACCGTGCTATATACTCCTGTGCTCCTTTGCTGAAGGCCCAATTATGAGGGCAGAAAAGACAAGAAAGAAACAATATCCAATAAACGTTAACACACAAATATTTCATTAGATATGGGACCTTAACAGCCAGAATTGCAAAAGAGTATGAAAAAGGTCCAGGTAATTATGATTAAAAGCAAAATATTTTAAAACATTAACTTCACCTTGAGAAGCATTGATAAAATTGCATGAAAAACAGTAGTGGTATGATGTGACAATTGACACCTGTTTCAACCTTACACTGTATGGTAGGTGTTCACAGCATGAGGTTGTTGTTTTTTTTTTTCCTGAACGGAAGCAAACTACTGCACAGAGAGAAAATGGTGCTATTTGAATTGCAAATTTCTGCTGCAGCCATTTGTTTCCTCTTAATATTTCCTAGGGTGACTTGAAATTTGGACTATTTAAGCATTTCCAGTAGAAATACTTTGCCCCTAATCATAAGTACCTTGAAACATAGTTAACAAGATCTTCATCTCTACCTTATAGTTTTAGTAACCAAATATGGGGGAAAACTTTTTTTAAATTATAGCTAGATTTAATTACTGAATGCCCTTTTATCACTATCTGCCATTTCTGTCTTTAATATCTGTTTATTTAAATACAGAGCAAATCTGACAATTTGCCATTATGCTTTTACCACTGAGCTGGATCGCTGAAGTGGAACAGGATCCAGCAAATACTGTAAGCCTTGCATTTTCAGGAATAAGTTTTTCAAAAGGCACTTCATTCTTTCTACTAAATGAAGAAATGGGGGAGAGGGGGAGGGTTGTATCAATTTTATCAGTATGATAAACTATTTATTATGTTATCCAATTCTAAGTGTTTGGCCACCAGAAAGAACAAAGTCTTCTTTCATCTGAAATAGTGAAACAGAAATAAAATGGGAATTCATTGAAACCCAATCATTGGTTAAGGAAAGCAGCTTACATCCACTTACTTTGAGGGTATCCATCGGGGCTCTGAACTGCTCTAAATAATATCAGGATTTCTTTCACTGTTACAGGAACCTTCCATATACTCTGAGAAAAGTAGCAGCTTGAGTAAAGAACAAACTGTCTTTTAATTACATAGTAATTTAATATAGCTCCCAGGTACACACTTAGTAAATACATTGTAATTGTATATTCCTGCTGACAGAAATTGTCTCCTCTCTGATTTCATTCCATAGTGTATGTTGCCTGGACAGCATGGAGTATATTGAACGACCTGTCAAGGTAAATGTTCATTTATATACAGCCAGCTGGGCAAATTTACTGACTTTTGTAATAATATAATATCCAAAGCACAAATATTTAAGGTTTCCCTACACCCATTTTGGTGATTTAGAGAAGAGTTTTCTCTTTGATCATGGGTGGTGGGAGGAAAAGGGCATGTTTTGGAAAATGATCTGGATTCTAGAATTACCTCCACAGTATCTTTGATATTTCCATTATAATAACAAGGATGTCTTTCACTTATAGATTTCTTTTTACCTGGACATCTCAAAACACTTCACAGATATTGTCTTATTCTTGGAGCCTTACTGTTAAGTTTAAGGAACCAGGCAGAGCGTGCCATCTGTACTTTGTCTTTATAAGACAAGTCACCTGGGGTAGGACACAATAGGCCAGACCCTGACAGGCATAGTTTCTTTTCACTACTGAATCAATCGAGTGGTGTAGAATTTTGTTAATGTTTATTTTTGGATCAACATTTCAGTAACTCTATTCAAAATAACTGAAAACAATAATAAAGCATCCACCCAAATTGATGTGGAATTTTATTTGTGTGAGAGTCACAAAATTCTATGTTATAGCCAGAGAACACTCAGAACCCTTCATAAGTATTTAAGTATTTTTGGAAAGCATTTGTTTATCAATGTTTTTGAAAATAAAATAAAAAATGAATTTCACGCCATTGTGACAAAGAGCTCACTATTACAAGGTCTCTAAGTAGCTTGGAACAAAAAAGCGAAACTGAAAGAAGTCAAAAGAAAAAAAGTCTTTCAAGGAGGGAAAATGAGACTTTTTAGGGTAGTGGTAATATTTTTTAACAATTTGATATACTTTTCAACATGAACTATATTAATTTGATAAAGCCGAGAATATCCTATTTCTACTAGGTGAAATAATGACATTAGGCATTTGAAAGTAATAGATGCTAACATATTATTACATCCATTCTAAAGAAATTAGAGCCCCCAATTTGCTGCTAGGACCTCATGCAAAAGCAGCCACATCAAAGAATAGGAATTGTTTCCCATACTGCTTTGCTTCAAGGATTGCTTCTCTGCGTGCAAATTAAGCAATGCCGACTAATACTCATTATGAAAACTATGTGAGAAACGATCAAGATCTTGGATGTAAAAAGCCATGAAAGTAATAACAAAAACACTAGGGTCATTTAAAGGGCATGCAATTCATTCATTAATTAATTAAAAATGTGGTTTCTACTGTCATGGGTCATTGGTCATTGGCCCCATTATACTGTATCAGGTAAAGTGCTGGTTGGCTTTTCTATTTTATACCACATTACTGATAGACTTTCTACTGTTTCCACTAAGAACACACAATTTGTAGGCACCAAGTTGATCAATGAGATAGTATGGCAAACTTATTAAGACTCTGCCTGTTGGTGGACCTAAATCTTCCATCCTTATCTACTTATTTGTTCCACCATATCTTCACTTCTAATTATCATATTTCTAATTCAAACTTGCTTCTCTCAGATTAACACTTTTATTTATCTATGCAGGTCAGCCCTTGACAATCTTTTTTTAAGCTTCTTAATCCCTTAGTATTTAAAATGCATACACCATCATGGAAAATGAGAAAAGGCAGAACCTTTTAACGTGCACAAATAGAACGATTTTTGTCAGGTCTTAAAGACCTTCTGCTATGCACACAATTGCAGTGACTGGAATTACCGGACTTTCTAATTACATGAACATCTGTGAGTCATTTCAAACTTGGGGTAAAGGCCTTTGGATGAAGTTTGAAATGATATTCATTAGGCTTCCAGTATTACAAATTGGGTAAATGAGTTATGTATGCCCATCTCATTGCATTGTTATTCATCCTCTTTGGACACCAATGCATCAATTTGGATACAGTCTGTCTAAAAATTAGAAAGAGATGGCAATACACAGTGGTACCCTAACAATTCTCCAAGAACTTAGAATCTGCTGGGGTTTTGGTGAGCTCTAAGTATGAGAGAACAGTCTATGTCTCATGCCCCAACTCCTTTCCCAGGCTATGACAACTGTCAATAAAGGGGTCAGCTAGAGTAAATGCCAGTGATCACTATAATTATTGATTTTAGAAATACTATGTGATTGTCAGATGCTAACATTGAGTCTATCTGTCCGAAGACAGATATGAAAATCTAAAGAACTGAGAAAAGCCATATTGTAATATTCAGAAAAGAACCCGAATACTTAGAGTCTAAGACACTAAAAGTCTAAGTCATGGAAAATGATATGAAGTGTCCAAGAGATCAAATATAGTGCTCATCCACTTCTCAGAGCTGTGTGAGAGCTAAAGCATACATAATAGTTGTTTAATATGATTCAAATGAAAAAATAAAAGTAATATTTTTAAAAAATAAAACATGGGTGGTGAGTGAGAGAGATATTTGAAACACCAGCCTAGGCTGCGCAAGAAGGACCCAGCTTTTTTTTTTTTTTTTTTATTGATGTCTTAATAGTTTATAACATTGTGAAATTTTGGTTGTACGTTATTGTTTGTCAATTACCATACACATTTCTCCCTTCACCCCTTGTGCCCACACCTTGTGACTCCCATCCTCCTTGCCCCTTGTAACCACTATACAGTTTTCTCTGTCCATGTGTTGGTTTATATTCCACATATGAGTGAAATCATACTGTGTTTGTCTTTCTCTTTCTGGCTTATTTTGCTTTACATAATACCCTCCAGGTCCATCCATGTTGTTGCCAATGGAACGATTTTGTCATTTTTTACGGCTGAGTAGTATTCCATTGTATATATATACCACATCTTCTTGATCCAATCATCAGTCGAGAGACATTTGGGTTCCTTCCACTTCTTGGCTATAGCAAATAATGTTGCAATGAACATAGGGGTGCATAAGACTCTTTGGATTGTTGATTTCAGGTTTGTTGGGTAGATTCCCAGTAGTGGGATAGCTGAATCATAGGGTATTTCTATTTTTAATTTTTTGAGGACTCTCCATACTGTTTTCCATGGAGGCTGCACCAGTTTGCATTCCCACCAGCTGTGTATGAGGGTTCCTGTTTCTCCACATCCTCTCCAACATTTGTTGTTTTTTGTCTTGGTGATTATAGCCATTCTAACAGGCGTGAGGTGATATCTTAGTGTTGTTTTGATTTGCATTTCCCTGATGACTAGTGATGTTGAACACCTTTTCATATACCTATTGGCCATCTGTATATCTTTTTTGGAGACGTATCTGTTCATTTCCTCTGCCCGTTTTTTAATCGGGTTGTTTGTTTTATTGTTATTCAGTTGTGCGAGTTCTTTATATATTATGGAGATTAACTGAGAAGGACCTAGCTTTTATATCATCAATTAAGGTTGACTTCGAGTTCCCCTCTGCAAATTTTTGCTTTCTTTATATCCTGGGATCATCCTTCCCTTTATAATCCCTAGACACATTTCAGAGGATTTACTGATCATCCCTGCTCAGCCTGGACTCACCTAAATGGGAATAAAAGACAGCACCAGAGAACAGCAGATGTTGTGATTCAAATCAAGAATTACACTAGATCCTACCCAGCAATCTACACAAGCATGGGATTCTTGGCCATTAGTGCTATTGCTGGTACTGTGATTTCCTCTGCTGATGTGTTTGCAGATCCATCCTAACTTCTCCCATCTTGCTGATAGAGACAGCACTGGGCCTCCCAACTTGAGAGGCAAAGACTCATGTATTGACACTCAATCTTTATAAGTAATAGCAACTTTCTTTATTGACTTTTGATTGTCAGCTGCAAAAACAAGGTTCACAGTGTAGTGAAATATGATTCCATCTTGACTTCCAAAAAGGCAGCATCATTATTGATGGCATTTTCCCCCTGCTAGTCAAGTCGAAAAGGCCAGTATTTTCTGCTCTGTCCAGTGCAGCCCTTTGCATTGCGAGGAAGTCAATTGTGTGATAAGTGGGGAAAAGTAGTACTTATGCATCCCTTAAGTCATGTCAGAACATCAACATTTCTTTAAAGTTTTAGAATTTGTAAAGCAATTGCAAGTGTGTTCTTTATACTCACAGTCTCTGAGTTAGACTAGATACAATTGTTGTGCTTCAAAATCCAAGTTGTTGTCATTATAAGAAAGTATGTATAAACAAATCTGATCCTGAAAAATAAATTCCCTCCCTCTCCAGCTAGACTGTAAGCATCATGAAAATAATAATTATCCTTTTTAAAAAGTTTTACTTCTGTATCATCCCATCAAACACATGTCTAAACAATAACAGTGGCCAATTTCCAGTCTTCTATAAATGAAATTTCTGCCAGTTTTATCCTTTTGAATATGTTTTTTTCATATTAAGTAATTATTTTACCTGGAAAGCCCTTTCATTCCAGGCATAAGTCTTATATTTTCTTTCAAGCAAACTCATATTCCACCTTATCCCAGATGTCTTCCCATCAGCTCCACTCAGAATTTTAATCTCCCTCCTCGTACTCCCACAACATATTGGTTGGAAATCAGATCGCTTACCCTTCTCTGCCTACCAGCAGTGCTATTTATGTAGCTTTCTCTGTCCTTCACTAGATCATGAGCCTCTAGAGGCCAGGACATTAATTTTTGAGTCCCAGAGTCTAAGCAGTAGCTGACACATAGTAGATAGTCAATAAATTTTACATTAATCAAATTTATACCATTTTGTCATTTTAGGAAACAGTGTCATATACCAAAGAAAGAATCAAGCACTAAATCATGATCCCCTTGAGATCAAGGACCATTTTTTATGATTTTAACAAGACAACAACGTAGTGCTCTGCCTATAAGTAGGTTTTGACAAATTTATTAATTATATAACTACAAACGCAATACGATTTTTCATGATGCTTCAATTACTGCATGACTAGGTGGACATCTGCTCATTTTTTTATGATATTGATATTACATACTAAAGAAAAGTGATAGGGTTGAGGAGTCCTCACCTGAGAAGAACAGCTGCAGGGCAGAAAAATGCCACCATTTTTTAAAATGCCCTTTCTCATTGTCTGCCTGGCGGTGCACAGAAAGAGCATCATTGATAAAAAACTATCTTTATGGCTTTGCCTTAATAATAAATCACACTGCTTGCTGCATCTGTTGTTAGTCAACAATGCACACTCCTACACTCATTGGGGAACTTGTGATTATTTGAGCAATAGATGGCTTAGGTGATACTGAGGGAGCCATAAATAGTGATTAGAGGTTTCTATAAAAGCTTTTTAATTTATTACTCCACAGCTCATTTACATTATATGCTATATGTCACTGAAAATGCACCTTCCAAGATGCAGGGACTGGAGAGAAAATTTTATGCACATCATGGTATGTGTGATAAAAATGTACTTTTTCATCTTCTCTAAGGTTGCTGTAGAAAGCAAGAAGCTAAGGACTTTAAGGCATAGTGTGTAATTCAGAAGCATATGCAGCTGCTCCAGGGCTGTGTCGGTTGCTTATGTGTGTTTTAGACAGTTGGCAAGAGGACTGGTGCTAGGATTCGGTGACTAATTGAAGCAATTCTATAGGCTCCAGGTGAACATGAAAAGCTGCTCTTCCCCAACTGAAGTTCTATTTCTTCCCCTTTCTTTCTCCAAATCCTAATGAGAGTATAGTTAGTTTTCACATTCTTCGGATTGTATTTCCCTTAGGGGACCACCCATGTTCCAGCTTCCACCGTGGGAAAATAGAACTTTCAAACAAAACAAAACAAAAATCTCTTTGTAAATCATTGGGATTTTCTCTTAATAGTGGATCTATGGCTTTATGGATGCTTTTATTGTGCAAACCTGCAAAGGAAAAAAACTGTCGTGCATTCCAAACCTAAAGAGCTTTTTCTGTCCATCTGTAAGGAAGATAGTTTTCAAATCCTCCAATTTTCAGATTCTAAAAAATGCTACACTGTTTCCATAAATCGTTCCTCCAACATATAAGAGTCAGATGACGGTTTGACCTTAACTCTCTTGCTTACAATCTAGATCCATACACTCTTTACTAGTAGCTAATGATGCCAGTGCTTCCTTGATTACATACATTGTCTCATAAATCATTTTGTGTGTGTGTGTGTGTGTGTGTGTGTGTGTGTGAGGAAGATCAGCCCTGAGCTAACATCCATGACAATCTTCCTCTTTTTGCTGAGGAAGACCAGCTCTGAGCTAACATCTATTGCCAGACCTCCTTTTTTTATCCCCAAAGCCCCAGTAGATAGTTGTATGTCATAGTTGCACATCCTTTCTAGTTGCTGTATGTGGGACACGGCCTCAGGCTGGCCAGAGAAGCAGTGCGTCGGTGCGCGCCCGGGATCCGAACCCCGGGTGCCAGTAGCCGAGCTCGCGCATTTAACCGCTAAGCCACGGGGCCGACCCTCATAAATCATTATTTTTTAAATTAAAATCTAAGTAAATCTAAGTAGTTCTTGAAGATGAGACTCATTTCACCGTGGCATGTATAAAGTTCTTATTTCCAATCCACTGAAACAGAGCCTTGGTCATATTTCTCCCAAACTGCATGCTTGTTACTGTAGGCTTAATCAAAATTGCATCAGAATTTTGCATATATCTTAACGTTGTTAACAAAACCTTGGTTTACAAATCTTTCTGTTTCCAATCTACAACGGCCACAAAGCTGATTCTTTGGTGAAAGATATGTGTGAATATGGTGACAATTATATGCAAAATGTGACTAGAAGAGTAATGAGTAAACTATTAATAGTTGCAATTGTACCCCACGCTTAGCTACTTTAGGCTGTAAACATATGTATTTACCTTGATCAGGGTTTTAAGATTTCAGACATGACCCAAGAATTCTCAGCAAGTTTGGAGACAAGTTCGTATTGTTCTAACAAGACTAACTGGAAAAATCCCAGATTTATGGCTTAATTTATTCCTAGAAGATGACAGCAAACAACTGTTTAAGTATGCCTTTTATGTCCTTTCAGTGCAGCTCCAAAATTGGAGTTTAGATCTTGAAAGACTGTTTACTATTCCCCCAAATTATGTAAATAACACAATATGTATTTTAATAAGCATTCTTATATTTTAATTTAAAACTGAAAATTATAAGAATATTACAAATATTCTTTTCCATGGATTTTTAAAATATGAACTGAATACCCTGAGTGAAGCTCCTTAAATCATGGGTCTAGTAAAGGTTGCACTGAATGTTTGTCCTTTTTTTCTAGTAAAGATTCCCTTAGTAAACACTCTTCAGTAGTTGAAGGTAGTGATCAGCAAAAAAAGGCCCACAGGCCAAATCTGTCCGTCCACCTGTTTCTGTAAATAAAGTTTTATTGGAACACGGCCATGCCCATTTGTTCACACATAGTCTATGAATGCTTTGTGCCTCTAATGGCAGAATTACACAGTTGCAACAGAAACCATATGGCATACACAGCCTGAAATATTTACTCTCTGGCCCTTTGCCAGAAAAAGTTGTCAGCCCCTGATTTAAGTAACTTAATTCAAAGTAAGTACATCTGCCTCCAAAAGTGCGATTTTCTTTCAACATCTATAAAAGCCTCCAAAGTCTTCAGATGACAAGTGCTGGAGAATGGAGTACTTGTCCTCCACTTCTTTTTTAATTTTTTGTTTATTGCAGTAACATTGGTTTATAACATTGTATAAATTTCAGGTGTACATCATTATATTTCTATTTCTGCATAGATTATATCATGTTCACCACCCAAATACTAACTACAACCCACTTCTTCTCATCTTCTCATGCTTCTCAGGACAGTGGAAAAGGAACAACAAGGGATCTCTGACAGAGCTAGAGGAGGAAGAGGAGAGAAGAATGGTCTTTCCTTGGCTGCCTTATAACCAGACATTTTTCTTTTATTTTCTTTTTTGCCAGTATAGCTTTGAAAATATATATATTTCCAGGAGAGTCCTTTACACATTGCAGAAAATAGCTTTCCTCTACAATTATTTCAATGATTTTTTATGGGAATTTTTGTTTTACACTGGCATCTACAGTTTACTTCTGTCCTCAAAAGTTGTAACAACAGGATCTCTTCCCGAGTCTTGTGATATTTGTCAAAAAACACTTTCCTTGGCTTTCCCTTCTGGACTTGTTGACCTCTACAAGGCAGACATTGTCTTTGCCAGAATTTATTCTTAATTCAGAGGTACATGATTCCAGATATTCCAGAATTTTTCTTCTCAAGCATTCAATTATTTGGAACTCTTGCTTTTCAAATCATTCTATTTTTTTCAATTTTGTGTAGAGTGAAAATTTTGACTTAGAGACTAGCTCACTCACTTTCACTCAGCAATTTGGTTGACTCAAAATATCTTCATTTACAAAGATGTTTGGCATTCTATGCATCAGTATTTCATTTCTTACATAAGAGTGAATCAATTTCTAAGTTAGAAAGAAAAATACCAAAGAATTAAAGGGTTGTGATAAAGATGCTTTTCCTCTGATTCCATTTGCAGACTGAAGCAGTCATGTTACCTTTGACCTCCCCTTTTTATGAGAGTTGTCAATGGGCTTAATGCTATGGGGTCAGTTGTGAGCTGTTCATAAATAAAAATTATAGCCATTAACCTAGTGGTCTTAAAATGAAAAGAGTTCATAGAAGGGGGATGTTGTAAGTTAAAACACATTAAGTCTGGACACTTGCTCTTTTATTTCTTTCAACAATTACATTTTAGACAAATTTTTTGAACATCATTATCTTCTATGCATGGTCCCATTATTAAACATACAATATAAAAATGTAGTAATAATTAAGAATCCAGAAGCCTCCTTGGTAAGATAATAAAGAAAATGAGACAAAAGCTAAAGAGATAAAAGAGATTTGGCCAGATAGAAGGACATTACATTCAATCTCCTACTAATATTCTCTTATACAAACCTTATAGTCCGGTCAAAATTAATTCTCCATGTTCGCTATCTAAGACGTAGGAAAGAATTAAGAATAAAGACCTATGTTTTGAAGTGAAAAATAGAGTGGAATGTGGACTCATTTACTGAGGTATGGAAAGGCAGAGAAACATTTCTATGGGAAACTGGGGGACATATCAAATTTGAGATGTTTAAATGTATACCTCTTAGAACTATAGTCTCCATTTTGATGTCTAAATCCAGAGCTCAAGGGAACGTTCATGACTCTTGATTTAAATCTGAGAGTCATCAGACCACAGAGAGTATTTCAAGCTTTGGAACTAAATGAGGTACTTCGAGATACATACGGTGTATCTAAATAAGGTGAGTCAACTTTCTAATATTTAAAAGGTAGGTAGAGAAGGAGCAGCTGTGAAAGTAAACTGCAAAGGAAGAGATGTGAGAACTAATTGAGCACGACCTCACAATCCAAGAGAGATTTGTGATGAGAGAGCGAGAGGGACGACATGTCAAATGCCACCGAGAACTGTGTTAAATGCTTCTGCTGAGAAGTAATGCAGGATAAATACACAGAAATGACCACTGAAAAGAGCAGTTTCGTTGGGGGTGGGAACAGAATGGAGCAAACCAAAGAGTGGATGGGAAATAAAGAAGATGGAACAGAAAGGGTAGGGAATTGTTAAAAGATATCTATTCTTTACAGACCATTTTCACAGCATCAACAAGATTAACTCAGATCCCCCAGCCCCCTAAAAAAAAGACAAACAAGTAAAGAAAAACACAAGCGTAAATATTGTAACTGATTGATTCAGTTAATTCTCTTAAGGCATCTGGGTGGTGTCTGGAGCCATCGAAGTCTTCATGGCTGGTGGCTAAAGGGAGAACAGTGTGTTAGAGTAGGATATGACGTGATAATATGTGAACTTGTCCTTCTTGGAATGATGAGATATCTCATTGCTAATTCATCCAAAGGACCCATTGCCATTGCCATTCATGGGAAGCTACTTATAACTATATGGTCAACATTGAATACATGATGAGATCCTATCATGTTGCATTCAAAAGAAAAATTGTGGGGGGCAAAATTAATTTATTGGAGGTGTGTCAAAAAAAGTCTTTGTCCAAATGGACAATATACGATATGTATATGAGAGTGGTAAATTTCAAAATTACTTGCTCAATCTTTCTCTATGTTATTTTGTTGGAGCAATGGAGCATAAGGCTCAGCTTGAGAAAAGCTCCAAAGTCAGACTTTCAGTTGTGTGGAAGCAAGACAGTTTATCCTTATAAAGCAAAATCCCTTTCCCTGATACATAATGATACACTTAGACCAGAGCCACAGACCTGTGGGTGTGAGGTGAAAAAGGAAGGCCGTTGAAGAAGAGGATACGAACTGATGGTTTTAGATATTGCAGAAAAATACTGAAGGATAAAAGGAATTATGGACAATGACTATAATGTGCAGTAATGTATTTCACTTTACTAGATTCTACCAAAAGAGATTAATGTGTGAAACCAGCAAACGACCTGCAGAACACAGCAAATTGGATCAAACTTTTAAGCAGATTATCACTAAATCTAAATTTTAGAGAGAAGAATCAGTTCATTTACTTAAAAAAGTACCTGGGATTACAAAAAATATGTGGAAAATGAACAGAATTTATGAACTTTAAAGTGGAAATCCATTTTTCATATAGTAGGTACAATGAAAGGATTTTAAAATTCAGGAATATTCATTAGGAATTTATTATTCTCTAGGTCTTTTAGGAGGATAAATCTGCTTTGTGTCTGTTAATGAATTGTAAGTCAATGCACACATTGTCTTCTTGCAAATCATCAGACAATCCATTCCATAAGTAAAATTCTTGATTTGGCGTTATGGATTGTGAAGCTGATTGGAACCAGGTAGAAAACTGAAGAATCTAATAGTAAGGCTATTTCTGTGGTCAATAGAACGGGTAGGGCTGCTATTTCTCTGCTGATTGGAACACACATTTTTAAACACTATTTTATGCCTTTATTGATCATGAATATGATAGTTGGTGATGATGAAGTTTATGATGATGGTGTTAAACTGCTATCCTTTTGAAAAAGGAAAGATTAATTCAAAAGTGATTTAAAATAATGTGTTCTTGCAGGAAATCTTATCTGTGCTTGAAATACACTCAACTTTTACCGTATTGCTATATTTTTTTCCCCACATAAACCTTTGACAGAACTTTCCATCAGGAAACCAATGAGTTTATTTGGAGAAACTTTCCTGACACAATCAGAGTAATAGCAGTAGGTGTAAGAGTAACAGGTAGCAATTACTGATTGTTTACTAGGTTCCACCATGTACATGCATAAACATCTTTAATCTTTACAAATATCCTATGAAATGTGTACCTTCCTTATCCTTAATTTACAGGTGAGGACACTGAGGTTTAAATAGGTTGGGCAGTTTTTTCAATGTCACAACACTAGTGTAGAGTGGAGCCTAGAACTTGGGGTACTTTTTACTTTAGAGCCTGTACTTTTAAATTCACTTGTATGCTGTATAGCTGCGATTAGAAATTCAGGTTCTGAACAAAGACTATGTGGGTTTGAATCCCAGCTTGGCCCCTTACTGCCTCTGTGTCTTTGGACAAAGACATTTTCTTGTCATGTCTTCGTCTTAGGGATAATATTCCTATTAACTTCATAGTGGTGATGATTAAATGAAACAATAATGTAAAATATTTAGAATTATCCTCGGTACCTGGTAAATGGTTAGTACACAATAGGTTTTAACCACCACAAGAACACAGCAACAATATTGCTGCATAATTTGGAAACTTTCCTCAATCATTAAGAAAAGGATGCCTATTGGCAGGGAGAATCACAAAAAGACCTTTTTGTGTGTGTGTGAGGAAGATTAGCCCTGAGTTAACTTCTGTTGCCAATCCTCCTCTTTTTGCTGAGGAAGATCGCCCCTGAGCTAACATCCATGCCCATCCTCCTCTACTTTATATGGGATGCCGCCACAGCATGGCTTGATAAGCAATGCGACGGTCTGAACCCGTGAACCTCGGGCTGCTGAAGTACAGTGTGTGAACTTAACAGCTATGCCACCGGGCCAGCCCCAAAAGACATTTTAAAATTTGGGAATTAGTCAATGATATGATTTATGAATCTCAAATTAGGACTTTTTTTTAGTGGATCTGCTCACTATCCTGCTAAATTAATAATTTTAAAGGGACAAAAAACTTTCCCAAATTCAGTGTTGTCACCGTGGGCTTTCCTAGCTCATAAGTGATTTCAACGGAAACCTCTCTAAAGGATTACATTTGTCACAAGTAAAACACATGGAGTGACAATGGCTCATTCTCTGAATACATTTTGAAGTGGACAGAACATTAGAATCCTATGAGAGCAAACCAAGCCTACATTCAGAACTCAGCCTTAATCCAAATTAGTCAATTTGGTCGTGAAACCAAATGAAATTCCAACCCAGTCCTTCTGTAAAACCACTATCTTTGACTCTGTAATCTTCAAAAATTTCATTGTCAACAAACCTTGAAAGGGTGGAAAAAATTCAGGCTGCCTTCTCTCCTCTCATTCCCATCAAAGTTTGAAGGCAACTTCTACCTGCCAAGTTGATTTTGACTTATATGTACAGACAAGTTCACACAGTGAACTATACAGTAGTAACAAGAGGTGACAAATTCTTCACAAATGCCTGTCAACTCACTGCTCACTTTGGAGAGTAAAGGAGGATTGGGGTGGAGGTCAATTTAACAGGCTGGATCTCATTGTCAGGAGGTTAAAAAAAAAAAAAAGATGATTATCCTTAAAGGGCCACACCAAACAAAGTACTGAACTCTCTATAGAAGTTTCCAATAGAGGGAGATTGCTTATGTGTTTATCTAGTGATCACGTATTATCTAATATGTGAATTAGTTGCAGCAAAGGGATTTTGAAGGTAAAATAAGATTATTTGCCCACAAGTATGAAACGTAACAAGATATAATGACCCACATTGTGAAATACTCAAAGAAATGCTTAGACAGAAACCATTACAATTTAAAAACGAGCTCTATGGGCAAACAAGTTGAATCTCTGCATATTATAGATCCCTCTTGGAGATTCATAATGCGCATTAGCAGATAAAATGCTCTCAATAGGTCTGCAATTAAAAGAATCGATTTAACTTTTTGTAAACACAGTAACTCCAAAACTTAGTTACCATGGAATCTTACCATAGGTTGTTTTTCCAGAGGAAAAGAGTAACACACGCACAGAGTTAGGAACTAGAGAAGTAAGCATAGAGCATAATATGAAAACTATCAATTTTCCATTTAGTTTTGCTTGCAGAATACTCATTCATGAGTACTCAGTGGTTAGGCTAGAAAGGTAGATTGCCAAAGGAATGGATATAAAATGAAATAGGCCTTGAATGCTAAGCAAAGGAATTAGTTGTTACAAAATAAAAAATATTAGCAGTAAAAAGAATTGTTCTACTTATAAAAATAAAATGTGTTCAAATAAGTTTTAAAAAATAAAACATAAAGGAAAAAATTACTTAAAATTTAACCACTCAAAATCATTTATAAAATATAAAAAGTAGAGAAAAATACAGAGAATTATAAAATGTCATACAATTTTTATGCAATTTTTACTCAGATTTACATAATTCATAAATTTATATATTCTACAAATATTTTGAGCACCTATTAAGTAACACACACTTTTCAGATATTGGGGATATGACAGTGACTAAAACAAATTTCCTAACCCTCATGAAACTTATATTCTAGTGATAGAGAGAGAGAATAAATAAATATTTTAACAAATAAATATGTAATGTGAGGTAGTGACATGAACAATAAATAATCCATATTCTTGTAGAATTCTAGTGGGAAAGACCAACAGGAGACAAACCAATACTGCAATATGGTGTCAAATAATAATAATAACTGTTAAAGGAATAAAATAGGATAAGGAGAGAGAGGGAGATTGGGGTTGAGGGAGATGAATCATTTTAATATGGTGGTCAAGAAAGGCCTCTCTGAAGAGGCTATTTTAGAGCAGAAACATGAACAAAGTGAGGAAGGAAACCATTCGGTTCCCTGTTGATGGAGATTTAGGTTAATTTCTATTTTTTGCTAACACAAAATATAATGAAATGATCAACTGTTTTTGTCTCCTTTTGTACACAATGAAGAGTTTCTTTAGGAAATGTGATGAAAAACTAGATCACTGGGCTATCCATCTTCAAGTTTGCTAGATACCATCATGCATATCACCCTCCAAAACGGGTGTACAAATGTACATCCACCCAGGAACACATAAACTTAGAGGGAAGAGAAACTTCCTCTCTGATCGGAAGGCCTGTGGTTCCATGAGGGTGAAGAAAACCCCAGTTGTGTTTTTTTTCTGTCCTCCCACTGGCCAGAAAGCTGGAGCTTTAGTTATTCCATTCTGCCATGCTGTTGATGTTGGCACAGTCATGGGAAGTGCATGGCAAGGTAGAGCAGCTAAAGCTCCAGCTTTCTGGCCAGAGGATAGAAATGGGGAATACCAGGGAACCAGAAAGTACCAGAGAGATTTTGGAGAGGGAGGAGCTCAGGAACGCAAACTCATACAGTTGTTTATGAACTAATGGGCTCTTAATGATTTAAATACACTAACAAAAAGAGAGAGATTGACAACATGTGTTTAAAAATTGACAACTACACGCTATCAACAAGAAATTGATGTCAAATGCAATGATATAGTTAAGTTAAAATTAACTAGATGGAATAATATTTACCATACAAACACTAATCAAGAGAAAGCTGAGGTGGCCATGTTAATATTGAAGTTGACTTCAGAGCAAAGAAAATTACCAGAAATTAAGTAGGATGTTACATAATGACAAAAGGGTAAACCCACCAAGAAGCCATTACAACCCTAAGTGTGTATGAACATAAGAAGACAACTTCAGAACATGAGGCAAAAACTGAAAGAACTGAATGGAGGAGTGTAGGGGCACTCACCTGCGTGCCTTTTAAGAGCCATGCGTCCTTGAGGCACGCTGTCTGGGCTACGTTCCAACACTCGCGATGATAACAGTCCTGGGCCTGGCTAAACCAGTTGTTTTCTCCTGGGAGAATTAGCACAGAGACCCTCAAGGTCTGAAGGAACATGAAGGGCTTGCAGGGTGGGGCTCTGGTCCTTGGAATGCAGGTCATACAGGGACAGTTCTCCTTGGCAAGCATGTAGCCTTTTTTTCTCTGATTACTTAAGCAAGCTTCTCTCAGGGAGTGGATGTGGGTGTGGGTGCACATTTCCTGTCCAGCCGGCCATCACTGGATCTTCCCTGTAAGTAACTCCCAATAAACCCATATGTCTCATTCACTGTCTCTAGATCTTTTCTTCGGTCTCTTGGCAACCTATCCCGCGCTGCTCATCCAGCTGGGCATGTGGCGCAACAAGGAGTAAACACAAAAAACCAAAAAAACAAAAATCCCCAATTATAGCTGTGGATTTCCTTATCAGTCATAAATAGAACTAGTAGACATATAATCAGCAAAGATATAAAACTACTGAGCAATACTATCAACCAATGGGTTCTAACTGATATTTACAGAATACTCTACCTCCAAACAGCAAAACACACATTGTTTTCAAGTGGGCACACAACATAATATGCTGGTTCATAAGACAAACCTTAACAATATAAAAGATTATAATTATAAGAAATGTGTTCTCTGACCATAATGGAATTAAAGCATAAATCAATAACAGAAAGATAACAAGTAAATCTCTAAACACTTGGATATTAAACAAAACACTTCTAACTAATCCCTGGGTCAAAGAGAAAGTCTCAAGGAAAATTAGAAGGTACTTTCAACTGAATGAAAATGAAAATACAACACATCAAAATTTGTGGGATGCCTCTAAAGCAGTGCTTAGTGGGAACTGTATAAGACTAAATGTTTATTTTAGAAAAGAAAAACAAAGTTTCAAATAAAAATGGTACACCCATTGTGGAAAAGAGTTTGTCAGTTTCTTATGAAGTTAAACAAACACTGCACTACCCGGCAATTCTACTCCTAGATATTTTACCCAAGAGAAATGAAACATTTCCACACAAAGACTGCTTGAAATTGTATATAGCAGCTATATTCATAATAGTAAAAACGTGGAAACAATCCAACGTCCACAAGTGGTGAATGTATAATCTAATTATGCCATAACCGCAATGAACTAGTATTCACCAATAAAGGAAATGAACTATTGGAACATGAAACAGTGTGGATGAATCTCAAAAGCATTATGATAAATGAATAAAGCCAGGCATAAGAAAGTGCTGAGAGTAGATATCCTTGTTTTTTCCCCAAACTCAGGGGACAGTGTTCAATATTTGTTTAACCATTAAGAATCACGTTATCTGCTGCCTTTCTGTGAAACCCTTTATCATATTGAGAAAGTTTACTTCAGTTCCAAGTATGTTGAAAATGTTTATCATGTGTGTTTGTTTAATTCTGTTAAATGCTTTTTTTCTTTATCCATTGAGAAAAATCATTTTTCTTCTTAATAGATTTTTGAATATTAAACAAAATTCTCTTAACTGGGATAAACCCCACTTGGTCATGTTATATATGTATATATTACAAGATCCAGATTATTAACATTTTGTTTAATATTTTTGTGTTCACTCTCATGAGAGATAATTTTCTTTTCTTACTGTGTATTATTTAGGTGGTGTTATGAAGAATTATGATAGCCTTATTAAATGAGGAAAGTTTATTTTTCTTTTCTCTGAAAGCACCTTTTCCTGCCTTAAATGTTTTATTCACCATAAAGCCATTGGAGCTTGGAGTTTTGTGTGAAATGGTTTTTAACTATGGGGTCATTATTTTTTTAACAGATGTAGGGCAATTTTTTAAAATTTCTTTTGTACTTTCATTAAGTTTTATTTTGCAAAACAAAATGTCAACTACATCAATGTTATTAAATCAATTAGCATGAAGTTGTTCATAGTATCCTTACAGTTCTTTTAATGACTATAGAATCTGAAGTGATGTCCCTAGTCTCCTACACTATCCAACATTCAGCATAAATATCTTTGAAAGAATCAAATCAGCAGGCAGGAAAGCTAGCTCTGTACTTAGTTCTCCTACAGGTTCAATTCTGCAAGATTGCAACCATAAGCAACCAAGAAAAGCTCTGCTCATTTTTCTATGCCTCAGCAGAATACTTTGCCCATCCATGCCAAAAATAGATAACTGCCTAAAATAGGAAAGTAGTATACTTCTCTTTCTACCTAGGAAGGGCTAATACCCCTTTGGAATTTGGTTATTTTATGTTTCTTTGCATATATTTCTCTCTAATGGATTAAAAAAATAGAGCACTTCTAGCATCCAGATCCTGATTTCAAATACCATGTTCTAATAAAAGGAAAAATGTCTCCTTGGAGAATTGGCTGATTCTTGTGCTGGAGCAGGAAATATACAAGATAAGCTAGAGCATCTTATAAAAAGTGAGGAAGTGCTAAAAAAAACCCCACTCTGATGGGGGTATATCAAAGCGACACAGGAGCTAACTGAAAGAGCTCCCAATGGACAAAACTAGAGCAACTTGAACAACACAATTTATAAAGTAGTATTGGATTACTACCTAAAGTATAGAATAAATATCCTCGAGTCCATAGTGATATCAATGACTGAATAAATAAATAATGGGACATAAGAGACAAATATCGTATGTGGAATAATTCCAAATAATTTATGTAGATAATCTACCCTCAAGGAGCTGGAGATAACTTTCCACTCCTTCAACATTGGCTGTGCATAGTGACATCTTCCCAAAGACTTTAGTATAGAAAAAGGGTAAAAAGAGGAACTTTACAGTGGAGAAATCTAAAAAATGCTACCTCATCCAGGTGATCAAAACCAACGTCAAGAGTGATGTTTATAGTATTGACCCTAGATATGATGTAACAAAATGGCACTTATCTCTGTGGTTTTCCTCCAAAAAATACCCATAACCACAGCCTAATCATGAGAAAAACATCAGACAAATTCCAACAGAGGGTCATCCTACAAAATACCTGACCAGTACTCCTCAAAACTGTCAAAGTCATCAAAAACGTGGAAAATCTGAGAAACTATCACAGCCAAGAGGAGGCTAAGGTATATAAGACAACGAAATGTAATGTGTCCTTGATGGAATCCTGGAACAGAAAAAGGCCACTGGGTAAAAACTAAAGAATTATAAATAATCTTTGAGTGCTAAATACTAGTAATGTATCAATATTGGTTCGTTAGTTGTAACACGTCCCATATTAATATCAGTTGTTAATAGTGGGGGAAACTGGATACAAGGATATACAAGAACTCTCTGTACTAAATTCTCAAATTTTCTATAAATCTAAAACTGTTCTAAAAATAAAGTGTATTTAAAAAATTGAAAAACAGTAAAATAAATGATTTTGTAGTTCATCTTTTTTCCCTGTTTTGTTTTGTTTTGAGGGGGGCAGGTGTTAAGCAATCTAAACTATTTTGGAGTGTGTTGATGTTCATTTGTTGTGTTGGTTTGCTGTTTGTTTTTTAATATTTAGCCAGTTTTCTTCACATGGTTCATTAAATAATCCTTTCCTTTCATGATCTTTCTGGGTTTTTTAAAATTCTACATTAAATTCTTACATAATTAAATCAATCAAACAGGACTTGTAGCGATCCTTAAGCAACCTCTCTAGCTACCCCTCTGGGACTTATGTTGGCCCTTTAACTCTTCATTTCAAGTTATCTCACAAGAAAAAAAAATTATCTTTGGTCTCCACCCATATGTCTTTCAATCTAAAGTAATCCACGACTCCAATTCCACTATCCCCAAATTGAAATCCCTTTAATATTCCCCATTAGAGAAATGGAGTGTTTTCAAAACTCATTGGCTCACAGAACATTTCTTTTTTATTTTAAGCCATTTTTCAGGCTTGGTCGTCTGCAGAACCACTATTTATAAATCACTAACATAAAGTTAATTAAACGCCAAAGTATATATGTGCCTTCTACACTCAGCTAATAATCATTGTCTTTTCATCTTTACCCTCATATGAAAAGAAAAATACAAGAATTGCAGTTAATATTTCACCTAAAAATCATCTCCTTTTAAAGTGCGATTTCAAAGAATAGGCTACAGATTCCAGTGAGAATAACATGTACATAAATCTCAAGATATTGTTTGCTACATATTAGTATAATACTTGTAGAAACTGTTTCACTCTTTGGATGGTAGAGTCACTGAGAGGCGCTTGCAATTATATATTGATTCCTTAATGCTTTCATTTCCTTTAAATCTACTCACTTGTCTTGATCTGGCTCTTTACAGTAAAAACTTAATCATAGATGTTCATTAGTTCACCACTTTGTGGTCTTTTAAAAATTTCAAGAATCTCTGATTACCATTTGAGACTAAATAAGGTAACCATTGACCTTGGAAGGTAAGTGGAAGGAAAGAGAGGTGTATTAGCTTACACAATCTTTACACTTGGAGATTTTTTTTGTTGTTCTGTAGTCCTAACTTTGTTTTACCAGGGATGCTAAGTAACATTGATCTATGAAGATATTTGCCTTGTATTATATCTAAGGAGTATATTTTCTATTACATTATGAGACTACAGAATATTTTTCTTAACCCTCAAACCAAAGCATCCTCTTTCAAACCCTCTGCATTTGTATCAACACGTTTCATTCTTCCTAGCCCTAACTTTAGCTTTGTATCAGATCATGTAGAATGACATCAGTGAGTTCATCCTTTTCTATTAGGGTGGCGGATAAACACAAGAATGAGGTATAGAATTAGGTGTTATAGGCTCAGAGCAAAAGATAGAAGAGTGTTTTAAACCCCACATCCTCAAAAAAACTATTTTATCCACACTAGCTAGTTATCCAAATCCTGCCACTTTCCTGCTAAGTTAGGAAGCCATGCTTGATGAAGTGTCTGTAGGATATCATTGAACCTTAACACATGAATATGATCATGTTTGCATTTACTGTAGTCAGATCACAGGCGAAGACTGGACTTTTCTGTTACAGAATGTTATAAATCAGGATGGAATTCTGAAATCCGAGGATATGAAGATGCTATTGGCATCCCTTCACACAAAGTTCCCAAGGAGTGTGTGTGTGTGTATGTGTGTGTGTTTGTGTGTGTGTGTGTGTGTAAAATGGGATAAAAATAATTGTTTTTTTAGCTGTGTCTTAGATTCAAATGCCAAAGGAAAATGCTTTTATAAACTGGTCTAGGCCATTTGGTGAACTTGTTTTTTTCTAAGGTAGCTTGGTTTAAATGTTGAAGCGAAATTGAACAGGCTTGAGAATCTGCTTTGGTCTGTGACTATTCAAACCAAAGAATTACATCTTACTTTATGATAAAAAGGGAGGTTAAACTCACAAATACTCAGACTGGGACAAAGGCAATAATCAGAGAGAGATCGAGACAAGAGAGAGCATTCAATGGGAGTATGTCAAAGTGACACAGGAGTCAACTGAAAGAGCTCCCAGTGGCCAAAACTGGAGCAATTTGAATGACAAAATCAGTAAAGCAGTGTTGTATTACCATCTGAAGTATAATATAAATATCTGTGTCCAGTGATATAAATAAAGGGAGAATCATCCATACAACAAAAACAAAAATATCATCTTTCTGCATTCCACACAAATCCAGAGCTTTCCAGAGTGCCTACAATTCAGATTAGCACCACTTTTTCATATTTCCCCAGTTGTCATAATCTATTCAAATGGCTCAAGAATGTGAGATGGCCTCTAACTGGACTTGGAGCAAAATTCTGATGTTTCCCTATTGATCCTATTTTCTGGAGGAACAAAGAAAACACTGCCCTGGGACATAACACTACTAACATTATTTTGCTGTTACTATGGCTATCTTGACTCTGTTCCTATTCCTACAGAAGTACTTCTTGCCCAAAATGATCCTTCTGATTTTGGTTATTGTATCATATATCATCACTTAAAACTTAGCAGATATGAGAAAGCAATTGAGAATTGTGTCACTCAAGTCAATACTAGTTAGCCTGTTCTTTTCCTGTGCGTCAGTGCTCTGTTGTAGGTATGGGAATTTGGAGCTGTGTCTGGCATATTCCTGAGCTGTAGAAGCAGAAGAGATGATTTGTAGAAATATCCAGATAAGAAAGGATTAGCTTCAAACTTTTTGTAATATTTTCTCAAGACTAAAAGCAGGAACTTGGTTTCCTATTAAAAATTGTATTCACAGGTGGATGCGATATTTGTTTCCATCCACAATTTTAATGACTTCTAGAGAAAACTCAATGATAACAACATGGAAGTGGAATGTTTGTACCTCCTGGTTAAAGTCATCACAGATTTTGATGAGCCCATCTACAAATAATTTTACATGGTGCTGGAGTAAAGATCAAGGTCCCTGTCTTGGCCTCCATAAAATGAAGTCAGGGGGGCTGGTGCCAAGGCTCAGGTCAAGGATGAAAATTCAATTTACCTTAGAATTGCTGGTTATGTCATTGAAGTGACTCTGCCCTCACTGTTCCCTGGATCATTGGTCATATGTTCCTGGACTGATTAGGTCCTAAAGGTCTCAATATACCTTTAGGAAAAACCAGCAACATTTCCAATAAGATATCCTGAGGGCCTGCCCAGTGGTGTAGTGGTTAAGTTCACGCGCTCCACTTCGGGCGCCTGGGGTCTGCGGGTTGCAACCCAGAGGGTGGACCTATGCACCACTTATCAAGCCATCCTGTGGCAGGCCTCCCACATATTAAAAAGTAGAGGAAAAGGGGCACAGATGTTGGCTCAAGGCCAATCTTCCTCAGCAAAAAGAGGAGGATTGGCAACAGATGTTAGCTCAAGGCTAATCTTCCTCACCAAAAAAATAAATAAATAAATAAAAGATATCCAGTACTAGGATTCTAGGCAAAATGCAGGTCGCCAAAGGAGTTCATAGCTTTTAACAAAGTACAGTTATATATTTGTTTGATGACTGAAAGTTAGCCTCAAGATGAAGACAAACTGCTTACAATTTCTAAACAAGGAAACCCAATAAAGATAGATCCAATTTAGTCTTTAAACTTAGAGTAGAAAACATGATAGAGCCAAAATTTCAGTCTAGACAGAGAAAAACCTGCCCTCAGGTTCCTCTGTGACTGATTTACTCTCAAAACTAGGATTGGGGATCTTCAAATCACTGGACTCTTTGCCCACTCTCCCCTTTAATTCCTGCCTCCCATGGAGCTAGTCAAGTAGCTCAGAGAGACAGAGATTGGATTGGTGGTTACCAGAGGGGAAGGGGGAGGGAGGAGGGCGAAAAGGATAATTCGGCACAAGTGTGTGGTGATGGGTTGTCGTTAGTATTTGGGTGGTGAACATGATGTAATCTATGCAGAAATAAAAGTATAATGATGTACACCTGAAATTTATACAATGTTATAAACCAATGTTACTGCAATAAACAAAAAATTAAAAAAAAATAATAAAATAAAATAAAAATAAAAAAGAAGCTCAGAGAGACCTGCTCTGCTTGCGCTTTTGAACCACAGTCCTCTGACAGCAAACATGTCCTGAATTCCCTGGAGAATGGGGTGTATGGCCATGGGCTGTGGCACCAACCTAAAGTTCTAACAGCAACCAAAGAGAACATGAGATGGCTGAGAGGGACATTAAAAGAGCTAACAGCTAGACTAGGAAAGGAAAACTTTCCATGGCATGTTCAGAAGCTGTACAGTACCCTCAGAGTATGCAAACAAACAATGATGAATGCCTGTGAATATTAGATTGCTATAAATACATACACACACTGCAAAGGAAATCTGCCTCCGTAATCAACAGAACTCCAGAACATGCTCCTAGTCTCTGAGATAAAAACTCAACTTAACGAGGAAATTCTTAAGGTTTTACTCCCTTAAAACAAACAAACGAAAACATTGTATCCTCTTCATAGATTTTGAATATTGCACTTCTATGAACAAAAATTTTCTTTTTATCAAAAACATTTTCCTAGACAAATGTCATGACCCTTTAAGATGTATGTTATCTGTACCCTTTTCCAAATGGATAATTTCTAACAATAAAGTCCAATTTCTCCTCCACTGCTGAGTGCCATGTTTTCTCATGTTTTCTCATGTACTGAGAATCAAGAGGCTCCCCTGGCCTGCAGATCATAAGGCAGTTCTTGGAGGAGGTGCCAGGTTGTATTCATGCACATGTTTCCACTAATGTAGTTCTTATCATTGGCAAAGTAGTGATTTTGAATTTTCAATCTGTAGCCTTTGTTACACAACAAAATTCACATGACTCCACATAAATATTGAAATTTATGTAATACAATGTGTTTGTTTAATCTAAGAGCTTGTATGCATAGTACAGGGAACAAGATCTCTTACTTCCGTGCCTGAGTTATTGGTTTTAGGTTTGGTGAAGCTGGCTCTGAGCATTAAGGATTTTCAGAACAGATTCCAGGAGTACAGCAAGAGTCTTGGTGCTTGAGTTGATAAAATTAGAAAGATGTTTGCAGTGATGTCTGCAAGCCAAAGGGCTGTTGCTTTTTGCTTTTACTTGTTTCAAACTTGCACAATGTTCAGCCAGGACTTTAGTGAGCCTAACCAATTGAAATTTTGGAATTACGTTAAAAAGTCAGGCCTTAGAACATTGGGAAATCCAAAAAGTACACGAGGCATTTGCATACAGTATGGTTCAAATACTGCGCAGAGATTGGTCACAGAATATTTACAAAACATTACTGCATGGACATTTGCAGCCACTGACTTTCATTCCGAATAGTTCTTTTCTAAGAAATAGAGACTAGATGTCTCTATTATTACTGACATATTCTGTAGTCATCACCCTTTGTAAATTTTAGTAGCATTATATCTGTATTTTGCCAAGGCATTCTCCATTGCCTCACCCATGTTGATGTAGCTTTGCTCCTTATAATATATAAAAATACCTCTTCTTAAATCTGTAGTATCATTGATTAAAGAAAGCAAATAACTAAGTATAGAAATGGATGCATGAATGATAAATAAATAAAGTAACTACTCAAAGCAGAAAAGAATATGGGTAGTACCTAGGTAAGGGTGTTCATTTTTTGAAAGGGAGGTTCAGGAAGTGTCTGTGAAAAAGCAGCAAGAGTAAAGTAAGATCTGGCAAAAGGAGCTGAGGAGGTGAGCCAGCTGGATTCCTTGAGGGAGAATATCTCAGGCAAAGGAAAGGAAGAAACAGATATCCAGAGGCAGAAGCACACTTGACAAGACTGAAGAACAAAGAGGGCAATGCGGCTGGAGTAGAATGAACGAAGGGGAGAGCAGTCGAGCACGGATCCTCCTTCCAGAGGAGCCTCACTGCATGGGCCCTTAGAGGCCACTGTAAAGACTTTGGCATTTAGACTCAATAATTACATATTTTTACTTTAAAAAAAAATCCAGATGAAATTGAAGTTCCTCCTTTCTTCAGCACTCACTGTAGTTAATTTGTTAGATGTCATTTTTCAAGTAGTGGGTGAATGTTGAACCATCCACTATTTCTCATCTTATTTTCTGTATTAACAATAGTCTTACTTGTTGAGATTAGAGGCATGTAGCTATGAAATCAAAGAAAATTAACTGTGGTTCTTACTGATTTAGTATAAAATATTAGTACTCTTCATTCATTCATTCCTTAGATGAGTATCCCTAAGCAATTTCTATGTGTTCAGTTCTGTTCTGGGAACTAAACTGTAGGCTCTGGGAGGGTTGGGACATGATGGTTTCATACTGCTCTTCTTCAGGATTAGCACAGCTTCTGGTATACATAGCCACTCAATAATATATGCTGAATAAATAAATTATTAATATGGGGATATAATGGTGAGGAGTATATACTTGGTGCCTAATTTTGTGGAACTTATAGTCAAGTAGAAGACAGGTTTTTCAAGATGTGATTATATTATTTAGTCATAAGTGTGATGAAGGATTGTTTCATAGTGTTAGTGATTAATCACTGCACAAATTATAACATGATGACTGCCATCCAACACAATAACAATAATAGATGTCATCGAAATACTGATCAGTGTTCCTAGAGAAAATTGGAGAGATAGGACTGAGAGTACAAGTTTCAGATGTATATTACTTGTTTAGAACATGATTAGGCCAAGTGTCGAAATGCAACTAACAAAATTAAGTCAACTTTATAAATGGTGCCAGGATGCTTATTGGATTTGCTTGGAGATTTCTCAAAAAATAATCTAAGAATTCGCCAATTTACTATGAAGTTAATTCTATGACTATATCCACAAAAAACAAATCTATTGCTTCAGTATCTTCGCTAAGAACAAGAGCCAGCACAAAAACTCGAGAGTAATTTCAAAGCAGATGTTGATTTCCCCCATCTTCTTCTCATAGATAATTCATTAAAGGCTTGCAAATGCCAATTCACGAATCAAAGACACATTTGTATCTTCAGGTTCTTACACTTAAAAGGAGAACTGCTTCCATGTTTGTGTAGGAAATGTCATTTCAATTCATAATTATCTGTCAGCTTTTTGGAAAAATGAATATTCAAGGACATGGGAAGAATCATCCACACAAAAAAACAAAAACAACATTGATTGTTCCGGAAAGCAATGAATAAGTTGTCTATTTACAAACCTTAGTATGAATCTAAAATTACCTAATGCTTTTCTTGCAGACCATAAAAAAAGAAGTAGAATCTAACCAACAGAATCTTGATTGTAAGAAGTGATGCTTATACTTTCTATAGGAGGAATTGGCAAACTTTCTAGAGGATCACGCTGTAAGTATTTCAAACTGTGTAGCTACTCAACTCTACCCTGGTAGTGTTAAAGGAGCCTCTGCAAACAAATGAATGTGGCTGATAAAACTTTACTTACAAAAGCAGGCAGCAGACCAGATTTGGCTCAAGGGATTTAGCTTGCAGATGCTGTTCTGGAAGATACTAACATTAAAGAAGCTCAGAGGGTAGTTAGTATTTGTATGATCACAACCAAGTATATTCCACATTCTTGAATGCTATTGTATCTCAGGTGATATCTAGCCTGGTGTATAAACCCTATTTGTGCGAATCAAAAATCCAAATGAAAACTTCACATGAGCTTGACTGCAGTTGATACATTCAGGGAGATATGAAAAGGAATTTTTTTTAATGGCAGAAATTAACCCATAAAAAGATGTTTGAGCAAGAGGGATGTATGAATCAAGTGCTTTCAATTTTTTCCTGGGAAATCACCTGAAATTCATGAAAGCGGAAAATAGATTAAACTAGACATCAAGATGTCTGGATTCTATTACTGCCTTTGTTACTAAGAGACCATATGATCTCTACACTTTAGTTTCTCTAACTCTTTAAAACAAAAAAAAGGAAAAATGTGTAAAATCAATGACCTTTGAAATTATTCCAAACTAGAAAATTTGGTGGTGTTATGAATGAAATAGACTCCTTGATGACATCACCAGTAGGAGGAAATCCCTGCAGGGAGAGCCAATGGCAACTAAGAGGATAGGTGCTCCATCAGGCAGATCTGCAGTCAGCATTGAAAGTTGCATTGTCAAGGACATTTTAATGACAATTACAGCAAGATGATGGAATCCCATATAGCATACATGTTATACATTACAGGCAGAGTCTGTTCAGCACCCAAATAACTAAATAGACAAATGTGCTGCTATTAGCTAAAATACTGAATTGCTTACAAAGTAGAAGCAACTGTGGTTCACCTCAGAGCATATGGAGCGTGTGGAGAGTATGGAGCATAGCCTCCTATACCAATGTATTAGTATCCTTACATTTCTTTTAAAAAATGTCAATTTGTACTTTATAATATGTTATTATTAAAGAGTAAGATATTGCAGTTAACTGCGAATCTAGAATAGCCTCAATCCAAGTAGTTTTCAAGAAATATGATCTCAGACTCTCAGGAGCTGTTTTCAAAGCAGCAGAGAGAAGGTATCGATGGAGGAATGCTTGGAAGGTATACTGCCTATTGATTAGACAGGATTCTTTAAAATCTACCTTCCCATTATGTCAGACCAACAGAAACACAAAATTCTAAAGTGAATTATATTGTCCAACCCACCTCTCCCACCTGTTCACTATAGAATCACTTTTACTGAGTTATGCTTTGCTGTGATTTTATAAACACAAATTGATGATCCTTATATACGGTATCGCTGTGTGCTCTGGTTTGCCTGGGACAATCCTGGTTTAGGTGTGTGGTCCCAGCATACTGACTAATAATGCCCTTCCAGGCAACATTTTTTTCTTCTAAATGGAGAGGATTTAAACAATTAACACTTTTTCAAAAAGAAATAGGGAAAAGAAAGAAAGAAAAAAATCTTTAATGCTTCCTCTAATTTTCCTTAAACCAAGTGGGAAGAAAGAGAAGGGTCCCTAACCTCTTCAGTCAACAGACGCTTACCATTCTAGAACAGGTTTTGCACATGGTGATGTTGAAGAAACACTAATGGCTTTCTGCTTCTTAGTCACCAAAGAAGCTGAATCTTGACTTGTGCAATCACAAGAGGAACAGTAGGGTTCAGCAGGAGGATGGCAGTTGTATAGACCAGATAGGAGTCTATCCTGTTGCCTCAGGTCACCCTGGAGAGATGGCTGAGGGCCCTCACTTTTTGAGGACCAGCCCTCCTTGCAAGTAGCCAAGCATTTAGGGACTAGGATGTCGAGACAAAAATAAATTACCAATCCTTTTAAAATACATTACTCCCTTTAAAACATTCCTACTTGCACCTAAATTCAAATAGCTACGCCATATTCAAGTTATACCAGTCCACTATATTTTCAAAATACACAAATTTCAACAGTTTATGGGAAACCAAGATGATCAAGTAGAGAAAGCTACCTTTGTTTAGGAGGACTCAGTCCCCAAAATGTTATCGTCTAAATCCCTCATTTTCTTCCTTGGTTTACATTTATAGTCCTCTATTTGTGGTTTCATTTTCCACAGTTTCAGTTACCCATAATTTCAGTTACGGTCGACCACAGTCCAAAAATATTAAATGGAAAATTCCAGAAATAATTCATAAGTTTTAAATTGTGTGCCATTATGAGCAGCGTGATGAAATCTTGTTCTGTCCCACTCTGTCCCACCTGGGACGTGAATCATCCCTTTGTCCAGCGCATCCACATTGTATACACCACCTGCCTGTTAGTCACTTAGTAGCTGTCTGGGTTATCAAATCAACTGTCATGGTATCAAAGTGCTTGTGTTCCAGTCACCCTTATTGTACTTAATAATGGCCCCAAAGCACAAAAGTAGTGATGCTGGCAATTCCAATATACCGAAGAGAAGCCATGAAGTGCTTCCTTTAGGTGAAAAGGTGAAAATTTTTGACCGAATAAGAAAAAAAATCATATGCTGAGGTTGCTAAGATCTACAGTAAGTTTTATTACAGTATACTGTTATAATTGTTCTATTTTATTAGTTACTGTTTTTAATCTCTTACTCTGCCTAATTTATAAATTAAACTTTATCATAGATATGTATGTATAGGAAAAAACTTAGCATACATAGGGTTCAGTACTATCCAGGGTTTCAAGCACCCACTGGGGCTCTTGGAATGTTTCCCCCATGGATAAAGGGAGACCACTGTGTTATAGCTTCTTAACTGCATTTTTATATCATTTTAAATCTTTGTTGGAACAAGGCAGACTATAAATAAATGAATAGAAAGTACAAATGAAATAGTGAGATGGCATGATATTTCTCATGCTTCCTCAGATCATGTTGAGATTTTTCCAAAGACAGGATGGTACTAGTTTATTTAACAATCATTAAGTATTAGCACTATGCACTGCATTGGGGAAGATAACACTATATCATTCTCTCAAAATTGTGCATAATTTCTTTCTTTTCATTTCCTTCTCTAATAGTGCAGTGCAATTGTATACAACAAACCTCTCTCTGCTGCCCATCTCTTTTTATGAACAGAGCATACATTTTGACAAAGGTCCAGCCTGAGCAAATGTGAAGCAATGGAAGATTTTATCCTATCCACTAATTTTCTTAAAATTTTTGGCCTCTTATGCATTCTATACAAAGTATAATACTTTGTCAAGAGAGAGCTAGCCTAAGCATAACTTCTTAGAGAAGCATGGCTAAAAAGGAAAATGCAATGGTGGTGGTGTTGGTTGAATTGCGCTCTCCAAAAAGATAAGTTGAAGTTCTAACCATCATTTCCTGTGAATGTGACCATATTTGGGAATAGAGTCTTTGCAGATATGATTAGTTAAGATAAGGTTGTACTAGGTTAGGGTGAACTCTTAAGTCCAATGACTGGTGTCTTTTATAAGAAGGCCACGTGAAGACACAGAAACACACACAGAAGGAAGAAGGCCGTGTGAAAATGGAAGCAGAGATTGGAATGATGCGGCCGCAGGCCAAACCTGTGCACATCCTTTTAGCTGGCCACTGCCCTATTAAGTGTGTCATCAGACCCCACAGATAGAAAAGCCTTTCATATACAGTCTATTCCACTTCTACCCCATATTTGCAGAAATCATACTCCTGGTTGGTTTGAACCTAAATCCTAAGTGGAGAAATGGTGGGTACCAAATCAACATAATGGTTATCATTAAATGAACATGTTCTATATGTTAGGCACAATGCTAAGTGTTTACCTATAGGATAACCTGCCCTGACACATAGAAAGCATTCAATAATGTTTGTTGAATAAATGAATGAATAAATAAACAAATGAATAACAAATGAACAAATTAAATTTAGTACAGGCATCAAATTATAGGGAAAGCATGTGAAAATCCCTACACACAGCAAAGGGAAGGAGTCATTTTATGCATTGCAGTGACCACTGAGAAACCAATGTTTTAAAATTAGGCTTCTACAGAATTTTTTTTTACTTCAATTATTAGTGTATATTTTTAACCAGAATATTAGACATTATATTCTCATTGTCTATGCTGTTTTGTTGTTATTTTAATTCAGAGTTGGTCCTGCACTGTCTCATACCCAGGGTTCTTCCCAAGTGGAGGTACTGTCCCAATAACCAGGTAGACAAATGTTCTTCTTGGAGCAGGTATTGCTGCTGACATTGATACTCTGGGAATTTGTCAGATCCTCTCTTCCCACTGAGTTTTGTTTGTTCATTTGTTTTTAACTAGAAAAAGTGAGAAACTCTTTCTCTATAGGTCAATGATTATGAGTTTAGCTCCTCATACAGTTGGACTGCCCGGGTTTACCATTCACATCACTTAAAATCTGTGTGAACATGGCAAGTTATTTTACCTTCCTGATCCTCAATTTCTTCATCTCTATAATGGACCTAAAATAGTGCCCAACTCAAAGTTTTATTCTGATGGTTAAATTTGGGAGCAGATGCTCACAGCACAGTGCCTGGCACGTTGTAAGCATTTAATAACTATAAAGCGTGGAGATAATGAAATTGCATTCTGCCTCTCCTTTTCTCCTTCCCTACCATGTACCACTCCCTAACCCTCTTTCCCCATCACCTTACACAAACATACTCCGAAAACATGGTGGAATTTGAGAACCCTATATTCCCAAGGCACCAGAACCAGTGTTCAGGTGCAGTAGTCCAACATCTGTCTGTGATTATGCTTCTGTATCTTAGGCCCAGTGGATTCCTTGCAGTTATAGGATTCCTGTGTCTATTGGTGGTGATGCTGTGAAAGCAGAGAGAGTTATGGGCAGAGAGAGGCTCAGAATTCAAGGAGAGGACAGAATTTTAAAACTGGAAGAGATATTCTAGATCAAGACACATATTTAAAAGATTAAGTCAATAAAGCCAGAAAAGTGACGTGTCTGACTCAAGTCTGGATTCACTGAAATGCTTGGATTCTGCCCCCCATTTCTCCTAGAAACTTTAGTCATGTCAACTAGAAAGTAGCAGAGAAGAGATTCACTGACCATGGGACCCTCTTTGGGAAAGAGGATGATCCTGCATCATCAACTGATTAAATGAAACAAATTCCAATGTAGCATTTCCTTTTCTCCCTGCCACCCCTTGGAGGAAAATTTGGGGAAGAACACACAAAACTACCAGTAAATTAAATGTTAAGCCTTCCAATAATCTATCTAACTTTAATGGATTATTTTAGTGTTTTAAGAAAAAGAGTATGGGTGTTTTAAAATGAAGATATAGTTTACTTTGTTGTTATAACTTTAATTCTTGATTAGCTACACTATATCATTTTCTGGCTATATTAATGTGAATCCATCCAGCTCATACAGAGACATTTCAAGAGCTTTCCATACTATGGGGAAGGGATGATCTCCCATGAAAAAGGGCTTTTTCATGCCTTGGGATCTTCAGAGGCATTTGCTGATATGTGAAGTGGGGATGAGGTATCATGTATTCATTCAACAAATGTGTATTGAGTAGGTACTGTGCCAGGTGCCATATTGGCTACTAGGAATGTGAAAACAAGACTTGGACCTTGTTCTTAAGGAGCATATAGTCTAGTAGGAGACCTTAACATGTTAATTATTAGACTACGTGACGATAAATGTAATGCTACAGGTATACCCTGAGTACTATGTTAGTCTTAGAACTGGTGCCTAAATCACACTGGAGCTAAAAAAAAAAAATACATCCCTGGGGAGCTGACTCTTGATGGAGAAATTGATTGGGAAGGAGAAACTCTTTGAATTAAAGAATAACATGGGTCTAAAGCTTTGATTTTAAGTTAGCAGAGAGCTGGCGAAATCTGATCCAGCCTCACCTCACATTTGATTTAACAGCTTATTAAAACCATACAAATAATTACAGACTGGGGATACTCATTAAAAATTTATAAGATTCTATGGGGAATTTTCATTAATCAAAGCCCAGATTGGCCTTATAGCCAAATACATAAAGAACATTGGAGGAAGGCTGATTTTTCCTTGCCTTAATTGCCTGATCCTATCTCAGTCACAAGATCTCTATAAGAGAAAGTCAGAAACACTGAATATGTTTGTGGCCCTGAGTGGATCTTTCTAACAGGGCTGGCTTTCCTCATATCTTCTGCTCAGATCATGATCTCAGTACATTAGCCAACTTGATTAAAAGTGATTTCACCTTTCTTCTTTATGGGTTTCTGAAAATAATAATCCCAACACTTAAACAACAGGATATTTATTATTTTTAATGTAAAGGACACTTGTTTCATTAGAAAGATGATAAATGTCAGCAAAGACAGAGTTTGAGCTCTGGTGAGTCTCACAAATGGTCATGGTCTCACAGAGTGTCCCCTATTCTTGCCATTGCCTCACATTCAGAGAAGGTTTAAACTTAATATCAAGGGTTCAGGTAGAAGAGGGAACTCAGGGGCTAGGTCTCTGATTGGGAATCAATATATGGAATTTTAGTCTTTGATTACAGAGGTCACAATCAATTCTTTGGTTTAGGTCGGTTTAATAGTTTCATGCAGTCATTCAATAATTATTTATTGAACATTCACTGTATGCCAGGCACTATTCTCTGTGCTAGAATATACCAGTAAATAAGACAGCCAGGACTGCCTGCACACCGTGATTGTATCCACAGAACGGGAAAATCGTCCATCAAAATGGCACCAGAGCACTTACTTGTCAGTCCAATTCCTTGTCAGTTCTATTGCTCCTCAAAAGTAATAGTAAATTCAACTCCTGTTTGGCCTTTGAGAAACAAGAAAAGTTCGGAATTGGTCATTTCTGTTGCAACAATGACTGGTGTAACAAGTGGACAAGAGAGGGAAGAAGTCAAAATAACCAGAAGTGTGGGAGATTCTTGTCTGTAACCATTCACTATGCCACCTGTTTAAAACCTCATTTTTTTAAAAAAATAATATACAATCAGTGCACAGATTATAAGTGTATACTCCTTGATGATCACCTTATCTATAATTTTTTAATTTTATTTTATAATTACAAATTAATATAAATGTCCAATAGTTGTGAGACTCAGCTGATGTGTAACCCCAAACTTCATATATTGAAACTGGTATATATAACTTTAAACATCAACAAATCCAATTATACACATCATGGTGAAACTGCAGAATATCAAAGACAGGGTATTATCTTAAAGGCAACCGGTAAGATTGACTTTCAAAATGGCAGTGTGAGGAGTACAGTGGACTCTTTCCCCAGTCAAACAAACAAACATATATTTAACTGATGAAAATTTTAAAAATTAATCACTTAAAATCTTTGGAGATTGTACTAAAAGTATACAGGAAATGGACAATCATCTATTCAAGGTAATCTACTAAATCTAGATAAGAACAGCAATAATCTTTGGCATTTAAGCCATGATTAACTATCACTCCCTATCCTGCTTCCCTCCACCCCCAGCTCAGTGTGATAAAAGCTCTACTTCAGGCATTTGAAGGCAATAAGATGAGTCTCCTCTCTACTAGCTTTCAGTCTAGGGCTACAGTTTGACACAACAGGGCACCCACATCTCACCCCAGCTCTGAATTGCAAAAGCTCTGTTCTGGGAAGCTGTGGTCAAGAAGACTGGTCTCTTCCTTTACCCTGCTCCTGCTCGAATAGCAGAAACTCTGCTCCAAGCACAACAGGCCAAGAAAACTGGAATCCAAACACCCCTGCCCAGCTTGCTTGTAGGGTAGAAGTTCCATGCCAAAAACAGCAAGTTCATAAGTCCAGGGGCTACTTCCCTGCCCATAGCCTCACTTTTTGAGCAAAAATGTCACACTAGGAGAAGTGGGCCATTATCTCCGTCCTCAGCCCAAAGGCAGTGGCACAGAGTTTCCGTCCACTAGGATTGGCAGACAGTAAGAACAGAGTTCACAGCTTTTCCTAATTAAGCTTCACTTAATTTGGAAGAGATTGTGGGAAAGTTTATGTCTAAGGGCATTGTAGAACACAATGAAGATCACCAAATGAGCAATTAAGAGGAGAATGGTAGCTCCCTGACACTAATAACAAAAAGCAAATCTGTAAACAAAAAAGAAGTTTAACAGAGAGAACCAGAGAAAGAGATAATTAAGGAGAGCCTTCATGGGGTCAGAGCAACCTCAATGACTGGCAAGACTCTGTACCTGTAAAGAGGCCTTACTTTAACTGGATCAGACTGTGGAACAATTTATGCCTCAGAGTATTGTTGTAAAAAATTACAGCAATCAGCTAGCAATTAGTGGATGCTAACAACTGGGTGTGATATTAATACAGGTAGACTATCCGAGCTGTTCAGGGAGACTGTGCATGCCCAAGGCTGTATACTCTGAGAAGAAACATCAGAGACTTCATACTGCTGGAGAAATAGAATTCACCAAACTAGTCCAGTGAAGTCATTAGACAAATAAACATGCAAAAAGCAAGAAGTACCAAAATGTGGAAAGGATAAGGATTCAGAGTTGTTACAATATATTACCTAAAATATCCAATCCTCAGTGAAAAATCATGAGTCATGCAAAGAAAAAGTGTGACTCATAAACAAGAATAAAGCAGGCAACAGAATTTTCTGTGAGAGGGCTCAAATGTCAGAAATAACAGAAAAATGAGTTCAAAGCATCAGTTATAAATAGATTCAAACAACTAAAGAAAAACATACTTAAGTAAAAAAACATAATAACAATGTTTTTTTCCAAATAGAAAAGACCGTATAGAGACAAAAATTGTATTTTCAAAGAATCAAATGGAAATTCCAAAATGAAAAGCTGAATCATCCAAATGTAAAATTTGTTAGAGTGGTTCAACAGTATATTTGAATTGATAAAGGTAGAATCAGCAAGCATAAAGATAAATTGATAGAGACTGTGCAATCTAAGGAACAGAAAAAAATGTACAGATCCTCAGAGAAATGTGGGACACTACTAAGCACAAAAACGTGCATAATGAAAGTGCCAGAAGCACAGAAGAGAAAGAAAGAAGCAGAAAAAATAAAGAAATAATGACTGAAAACTTCTAAAAATTGCTGAAAATTTAATCTGAATATCCAAGAAGCCCAACAAACTCTGAGTAAGATGAATTCAGAGATCCTAGACATATCAGAATAAGGATACTGAAAGCCAAAGACACAGAGATAATCTTGAAAGTAGTAAGAAAAAAATGACCTGTTACATACAAAAGAACCCCTAAAAGACTGCGAATTAACTTCTTATCAGAAGCAATGGAAGCCAGGAGTCAGTGGGTGGCATATTCAAAGTGCTGACAAGAAAAAAAAAAAAAAAAAACTGTCAACTAAGAATTGTATATTCAGCAAAACTATCTTTCAAAAATGAAGGTGAAATAAAAATAAAATAAACTGAGATAATTCCTTATTAGAAGATCCATCTTAGAAGAAATAGTAAGAGATTTTCTTTAGGCTGAAAGCAAATGACCAGAGACAGTAATTCAAATGCACTTGAAAAAAATAATGAGCACTGTTGAAGGTTATATAAATTATATAATTTTAAAAGACAATATAAATGCATATTTCTTCCCCTCTCTTCTCTTAACTAATTGAAAAAGTCATTGTATAACACAATATGTATAATTGCATTGTGTATATGGAGCATATGGCACACAGAAATCTAACATATTTGACAATAACAGCACAAAGGAGGCAGATGGGAGCAAAGCTGTACTAAAATGATGCTAGTTGTAATTTGAATCCACAGGAACAAAAGGAGAGAACCAGAAATAGTAAATAAGAAGGATAATATAACAAACTATATAAAAATATAATTCCTGTCTTTTCTTTTCTCAGATTCTTTAATAGACATAAAATTACATAAAATAATATTTATAACAATGTACTATTGCATTTGTAACATATATAGATGGAATATATATAACAATAATAGCACAATAAAAGTAGAAGAAGGGGGCTGGCCCCGTGGCTTAGCAGTTAAGTGTACGCGCTCCGCTACTGGTGGACTGGGTTCGGATCCCGGGCGTGCACCGACACACTGCTTCTCTGGCCATGCTGAGACTGCGTCCCACATACAGCAACTGGAAGGATGTGCAACTATGACATACAACTATCTACTGGGGCTTTGGGGAAAAAAAGGAGGAGGATTGGCACTAGATGTTAGCTCAGAGCTGGTCTTCCTCAGCAAAAAGAGGAGGATTAGCATGGATGTTAGCTCAGGGCTGATCTTCCTCACAAAAAAAAAAAAAGTAGAAGGAATTGAGCTATTTAGAAGTAATTTTTCTATATCTCACTGTAAATAAGTTAGTATTAATCCAAAGTAAGTTCTGATAATGTGTTTATGGTAAGCCCTGGACCAATGACTAAAAGAATTAAAAAGTAAAAAATATATATTAAAGTAATTAAAATGTTACACTGGAAAACCCTAATGCAAAAGAAAGTAGAAAAGGAGAAATAGCAGGGAAGAAAAAAATGATATAAGACAAGTAGAACATGAAAAGAAAACTGATAGCTATAAACCCAACTATATCAACAACATTAAATGTGAATGGATTAAACAGTTCAACCAAAAGGCAGAAATTACCAGATTAATAACATTTAAAGAATTAAGATTCGACAATACATGGTTCTCAGGACACACTTTAGATTCAAAGATACAAATAGGTTGGACATAAGAGGATGGAGAAAAATATGCCAGGAAAACTGCAACCATAAAAGAACTGAGGGGCTATACTAATACCAGGCAAAATAGATTTTAAAATAAAAGTGTCAATAGAGAGATATTTTATAATGGTAAAAGCCCCAACCAAACTTGAAGATATAACAGTTGTAAATGACTATGTACCTGACAACAGAGCTATAAAATTTATTTTAAAAGATCTGACAAAATTGAAGAGACAGGTAATTTAATAATAACAGTTAAATACTTCAATACTTCAGTTTAATAATGCATAGAACAACTTGACAGAAAAATAACAACAGTATAAAGGACTTGAATAACACTCAACCAACTAGGCCTAACAGATATCTATACAACACTCTACCTAACAGAAGAAAAGTACAAATTCTTCTCTAGTGCATATGTAACATTTTCCAAGATAGCTCATATGCTAGACCATGAAACAAGCCTAAATAAATTTAAACACATTAAAATCATATAAAGTACATTCTCTAACCACAGTGGTATTCAATTAGAAATCAATAACAGATAAAAAAATGGAAAGTAGACAAATATGTGGAAATTAAATGACAGACCCCCAAATAACCAAAGCTCCAATCAAGAAATTATAAAAGGAATTAGAATATTTAAGATAAATGAAAATAAAAAATGCAACATACTGAAACTTATGAGATGCAACTAAAATAGCTCTAATAGGGAAATTTATAGCTGGAATCATCTATATTTAAAGAAAGAAGAAAGGGGGACCCGCTCCTGTGCTGTAGTGGTCAGATTCGGCATGCTCCGCTTCAGCGGCCTGAGTTCATGGGTTTGGATTCCGGGTGCAGACCTACACCACCCATCAGCCATGCTGAGAGGGCAACCCACATACAAAATAGAGGAGGACTGGCACAGATGTTAGCTCAGGGCTAATCTTCCTCAAGCAAAAAAAGAGGAAGATTGGTGATGGATGTTCGCTAAGGGTGAATCTTCTTCACCAAAAAAAAAAAAAGAAGAAGAAGAAGAAGAAAAGTGTCAGCCCCGGGTGGCCTAGTGGTTAGGTTTGGCATGCTCTGCTTTGGTGACACAGGTTCAGTTCCCAGGTGCAGACCTACACCACTCATCTGTCAGTGGCCATGATGTGGTGGTGGCTCACATACAAAAAGAGGAAGACTAGCTGCATATTTTAGCTCAGGGCAAATCTTCCCCAGGAAAAAAAAAAAGGAAGAAGGACAGAGTGATGTCAGCAACATGGCAGAGTGAGCTATTCCTTTTATCTGTCCCCCTTTGAATTACAATGAAATGAACATTCATTGACCAACAGAGGATACCCCCATAGCACAACAGGACACCTGAGATACCCACACAGCTATATATCTGAAGGTGGATGGACTGGACCCCTGGGGTAGTAGTGGATATAGGTGAGCACTCCCCTATCCTTCCTCTGCAGCCTTGTGTTCATATTCAAATGCTTTCCTGGCTGGCGGGAGCACCCATACTGCCACTGTGGTCCCACAAGTGGGAACACACCTTGGTGTGGTTGTAAGAAGAGGCAACCGCAGCTCTGAGCCCACGTGTGAACACTTTCTCGGCTGGCGGGAGAGCCCACTGTGCTGCTGCTGTCCCAAGGAGTGGCCCAGGCTCAGACTCCATGAAGAAGCCATGCCCACAAAGCATATTGGCTGGTGCAACCATAAGAGGTGGCAGCATCTCTACGTCCACACGCAAACACTACCCCCGCTGGCCAGAGCACCTATAGTACCGCTGGGAATCCACAAGTGGGAACGCACATCAGTGCAACCGTAAGAGGTGGCGGAAGACATGAACCCATGCACAAACACTTTCCTGGCTGGCGGGAGAGCCCACCATACCACTGCAGCCCCAAGGAGTGGTCCAGGCTTGGACCCTGCGAAGAATCCCTACCCACCAAGCACAGTGGCCAGCATGACCATACGAAGAGACAGTGGCAGATCTATGTGCACTCGTGAACACTTTTCCAGTCCATGAGAGTGCATATAGTACTGCTGTGGCCCCACAAGTGGTAATGCACCTTGGCGCAACTGTAATAAGAGGTGGCAGCAGCCCTGAGCCTGCATGTGAATGCTTTCCCAGCCAATGGGAGCACCCACAGTATCCCCACAATTTCCAGCAGACAGAGTGGGATCAGAAACAAAGCTCCTGCTTCCCCCCAGTGGTAGCGGGTGGAATCTGCGACATGATACTACCACAAATGCACTGGCAAAGGATTAGTTCATCAAACACTATGAGAAACTACAGCAACAATTCAGAGCAGAAGGAAAATGACAACTCTCCAGAAATGAACCCTGAAGTCACTGAAATTTACAATCTAAATGACAAAGAATTCAAAATAGCTGCCATAAAGAAACTGAAGGAGTTAGAAGAAAACTCAGAAAGACAATTCAATGCTCTCAGGAATAAAATTAATGAGAAGAAGGAATACTTCACCAAAGAGATTGAAACTATTAAAAAAAAAAAAGCAGAAATTCTGGATATGAAGAACACAATTAATGAGATAAAAAATAATCTAGGGGTCGGCCCGGTGGCACAAGTGGTTAAGTGTGTGCTCCACTGCGGCAGCCCAGGGTTCGCTGGTTCAGATCCTGGGCACACACCAACGCACTGCTTGGCAAGCCATGCTGTGGCGGCATCCCATATAAAGTGGAGGAAGATGGGCACGGATGTTAGCCCAGGGCCAGTCTTTCTCAGCAAAAAAAAAAGAGGAGGATTGGCAGATGTTAGCACAGGGCTGATCTTCCTCACAAAAAAAATAATAATAATCTAGAATCCTTAAAAAATAGAGCTGATATTATGGAGGAAAGAATTAGTGACTTAGAGGACAGAAATATAGAAATGCTTCAGGTGGAGGAGGAGAGAGAAGCAAGATTTCAAACAAATGAAGAAAGTCTTCAAGAAATATCTGACTAAATTAGGAAAAACAGCATAAGGATTATAGGTATTCCAGAGGGAGAAGAGAGTGAGAAGGGAGCAGAGAGCTTGTTCAAAGAAATAATAGCTGAGAACTTCCCAAACCTGAGGGAGGAACCAGACTTACAAATACATGAAACCAATGGAACTCCTAATTACATCAATGATAAAAGACTTTCTCCAAGGCATATAACAGTAAAACTGGCAAAAGTCAATAAAAAGGAAAAAATATTAAGGGCAGCAAGGCAGAAGAAAATAACCTACAAAGGAACTCCTATAGGCTTTCAGCAGATTTCTCTGCAGAAACCTTACATCTAGGAGAGAATGGAATGATATATTCAAAATACTGAAGGACAAAAACTTTTAGCCAACACTACTCAATCCAGTGAAACTATCCTTCAGATAGGATGGAGAAATAAAAGCTTTTCCAGATAAAGAAAGCTGAGGGAGTTCATCACCACTAGACCTCGCCTACAAAAAGTGATCAAGGAAGACTTCATACCTTAAACAAAAAGGAAAAAGTCTAAGATGCTTTGAGCAAGGAGTTAAACAGACAGACAAAATCAGAAAACTGCAACTCTCTTTCAGAACAGAGCTGATTAATTAAATATAATTAAATAATTATAACTTAAAAGATAAAGGGAAGGAAAGCATCAAAAGTAACTACAAACAGTTTGACTTAGTCACAAACTCACAACACAAAACAGAATAATTTGTGAGAACAATAATTCAGAAGGGGAAGAAGAGGGAAATGGAACCTGCTTAGGCTACCAGAGATGAGAGGCTCTCAGAAAATGGACTATCTCATCTATGAGATCTTTTATACAAACCTCACAGTAACCACTAAACAAAAAATCAGAGCAGAAACATAATTCATAAAAAAAGAGAAAACTGAGGAAACCACCACGGAAAACCACTAAAATGACATGGCAGTCAGAAATAAAAAAGGAAGAGAAACAGTGGAAATATAGAACAACCAGAAAACAAGAGATAAAATGGCAGTATTAAGCCCTCATACATCAATAATCACTCTAAAAGTAAATAGATTGAATTTTCCAATCAAAAGACACAGAGTGACTGGATGGATTAAAACACAAGACCCAACAATATGCTGCCTCCATGAAACACATCTCAGCTCTAAAGACAAACACGGTCTCAGAGTGAAGGGATGGGAAACGATACTCCAAGCTAATGGCAAACAAAAGAAAGCAGGTGTTGCCATACTTATATCAGACAAAGCAGACTTCAAGATAAAAAAGACAATGAGAGACAAAGAGGGCCAGTGTATGATGATAAAAGGGACTATCCACCAAGAGGACATAATAGTTACGAATATATATATATGCACCTAACACAGGAGCATGAAAGCATATAAAGCAACTATTAACAGACCTAAAAGGAGAAATCAACAGCAACACAATTATAGTATGGGACCTCAACACTGCACTTACATCAATGGATAGATCATCCAGACAGAAAGTCAAGGAAATAGTGGATTTACATGAAACACTTGATCAGATAGACTTAATAGATATATAGAGAGCAGTCCATCCAAAAACTGCAAAATACACATTCTTCTCAAGTGCACATGGAATATTCTCAAAGAAATACCATATATTGGGAAACAAGGCAAGCCTCAATAAATTTAAGAAGATTGAAATCATATCAAGCACCTTTCTGACCACAGTGTTATGAAACTAGAAATCAGCTACAAGATAAAAGCTGGGAAAGTCACACATATGTGGAGACTAAACAACATGCTACTGAACAACCATTGGATCAGTGAAGAAATCAAAGAAGAAATTGAGAAACACCTGGAGACAAATGAAAATGAAAATATACCATACCAACTCTTACGGAATGCAGCAAAAGCGTCCTGAAAGGGAAATTCATAGCAATACAGGCCCACTCCAAAGAACAAGAAAAATCTCAAATAAATAGTCTTAAAAAATACCTAACAGAACTAGAAAAGGAAGAAAAACCAACACCCAAAGTCAGCAGAAGGAGGAGGGAAATAATAAATATTAGAGCAGAAATAAAGGAAATAGAAACTAAAAAGACAGTAGAAAGGATCAATGAAGCTAAGAGCTGGTTCTTTGAGAAGATAAACAAAATTGACAAACCCTTAGCCAGACTCACTAAGAAAAAAAGAGAGAAGGCTCAAATAAATAAAATGAAATGAAATGACAGAGGAGAAACTACAACTGATACCACAGAAATACACAGGATTATAAGAGAAAATTACAAAACACTGTATGCCCACAAATTGGATAACCTAGAAGAAATGGATAAATTCTTAGACTCATACAACCTTCCAGTACTGAATTAAGAGGAAATAGAGAATCTGAATGCACCAATCACAAGTAAAGAGATTGAAATGGTAATCAAAAACCTCCCAAAAAGCAAAAGTCCAGGACCAGATGTCTTCTCTGGAGAATTTTACCAAACATTCAAAGAAGATTTAGTACCTATCCTTCTCAAACTATTCCAAAAAATTGAAGAAGATGGAGTACTTCCTAGCTCATTCTATGAGGCCAACATCACCCTGAACCCAAAGCCAGACAAGGACAACACAAAGAAGGAAAATTACAGGCCAATATCACTGATGAACATAGATGCAAAAATCCTCAACAAAATATTGGCAAACTGAATACAGCAATACATTAAAAAGATCATACACCATGATCAAGTGGGATTTATACTAGGGACACAGGGATGGTTCAACATCTGCACATCAACAATGTGATACACCACATTAACAAAATGAGGAAGAAAAACCACATGATCATCTCAATAGATGCAGAGAAATCATTTGACAAGATCCAGCATCCATTTATGATAAAAAAACAAACTTTCAATAAAATGGGTATAGAAGGAAAGTACCTCAACATAATAAAAGCCATATATGACAAACCCACAGCCAACATCATACTTAATGGTAAAAAACCAAAAAGCCAACCCTCTGAGAACAGGAATGAGACAAGGGTGCCTACTCTCACCACTCCTTTTTCACATAGTACTGGAGGTTTTGGCCAGAGCAATTAGGCAGAATAAAGAAATAAAAGGAATCTAAATTGTAAAGGAAGAAATGAAACTCTCACTGTTTACAGGTGACATGATTCTATATATGGAAAACCCTAGAGAAACCGTCAGAAGACTATCAGAAATAATCAACTACAGCAAAGTAGCAGGGTACAAAATCCTCCCACAAAAATCAGTTGCATTTTGGGCAGGCACTGTGGCATAGCAGTTGGGTTCGCACACTCTGCTTTGGCGACCCGTGGTTTGCAGGTTCGGATCCCGGGGGCAGATCTGTACACCACTTATCAACCCATGCTATGGTGATGTCCCATATACAGTAGAGAAATATGGGTACAGATGTTAGTCCAGGGCCAATCTTCCTCAGCAAAAAGGAGGAGGATTGGGAACAGATGTTAGCTCAGGGCTGATCTTCCTCAAAAAAAAAAAAATCAGTTGCATTTCTATACACTGATAATGAACTAGCAGAAAGAGAACTCAAGAATACAATCTCATTTACAATCACAACAAAAAGAATAAAATATCTAGGAATAAATTTAACCAAAGAGGTGAAAGACCTATACCCTGAAAACTATAAGACATTATTGAAATAAAGTGAAGAAAATATAATGAAATGGAAAGATAGTCCATGCTCATGGATTGGAAAAATAAACATAGTTAAAATGTCCATATTACTGAAAGCAATCCACAGATTCAGTGCAATCCCAATCAGAATCTCAATGACTTTTTCATGGAAATAGAACAAAGAATGCTAAAATTCATATGGAACAACAAAAGACCTTGAATAGCTAAAGCAATCCTGAGAAAAAAGAACTAAGCTGGAGGCATCACAATCCCTGACTTCAAAGCTATAGTAATCAAAACAGTATGGTACTGGCACAAAAACAGACACACAGATCAAGGGGACAGAATTAAAAGCCCAGAAATAAAACAATACATCTATGGACAGCTAATATTTGACAAAGGCGCCAAGAACATACAATGGAGAAAGGAAAGTCTCTTCAATAAGCAGTGTTGGGAAAACTTGACAGCCACGTGTAAAGCATGAAAGTAGACCATTTTCTTGCACCACACACAAAAATTAACTCAAAATGGATTAAAGACTTGACTGTAACACCTGAAACCATGAAACTGCAAGAAGAAAATATAGGCAGTACACTCTTTGACATCAGTCTTAGCAGCATCTTTTCAAATACCATGTCTACTCAGACAAGGGAAACAAAAGAAAAAGTAAAAAAATGGGACTACATCCAACGAAAAAGCTTTTGCACAGCAAAGGAAACCAAGAAGAAAACAAAATAACAACCCACCAACTGGAAGAAAATATTTGCAAATCATATATCTGACAAGGGGATAATTTCCAAAATATATAAAGAACTCATACAACTCTACAACAAAAATCAAACAACCTGATCAAAAAACGGGCAGAGGATATGAATAGACATTTTTCCAAAGAAGATATACAGATGGCCAACAGGCACATGAAAAGATATTCAACATTACTAGTTATTAGGGAAATGCAAATCAAAACTACAATGAGATATCACCCTGCACCTGTTAGAATGGCTATAATTACCAAGACAAAAAAGAACAAATGTTGGAGAGGATGTGGAGAAAAGGGAACACTCATTCACTGCTGTTGGGAATGCAAACTGGTGCAACCTCTATGGAAAACAGTATGGAGATGTCTCAAAAAAACAAAAATAGAAATACCATATGATGTAGCTATCCCACTAATGGGTATTTATCTAAAGAAGTTGAAATCAACAAACCAAAGAGATTTATGCACCCCTCTGTTCATTGCAGCATTATTCCCAATAGCCTAGACATGGAAGCAACCCAAGTGCCCTGCTACATATGAATGGATAAAGAAGTTGTGGTGTACATATACAATGGAATAATACTCAGTCATAAAAAAGACAAAATCATCCCATTTGCAACAATATGGATACAGGGTATGATATTAAGTGAAATAAGACAGACAGAGAAAGACAAATACTGCATGATTTCACTCACATGCAGAAGATAAACACATGGGTAAAGAGAACACATTAGTGGTTACCAGATGGGAAGGGGCCTGGGGAGTGGGCAAAAGGGGTAAAGGGGCACATACGTATGGTGACAGATAAAAATTAGACTACTAGTGGTGATCACAATGTAGTCTATACAGAAATTGATAAATAATAATGTATACTTGAAATTACACAATGTTATAAATCATTATGATCTCAATAAAATAATGGACAAAAAGAAGATATCAAGTGGAAACCTACTATCTTAAACTGAAAAAAGAAGAGAAAACTAAACCCAAAGAAAGCATAAGGAAGGAAATTATTTCATTTATTTTCACTCATTTTAATTAACAAAGGAGAAAATCAATAAAAACAAACATTGGTTCTTTGCAAGTATCACCTAATTGATGAAAGTTTAACTAGACAGTCCAAGAAAAAAAGATAAAAGATTCAAATTTCTAAATCAGAAATGAATGAGGGAATTTCATTAGCAACCTTATAGAAATAAAAAAGATTATAAGGAAAGAGTATAACGATTCTATACCAACAAATTAGATAACTTGGATGAAATGAGCAAATTCCTAGAAAGACACAAATTACCAAAACTTACTCAAGAAAAAGTAGAAAATATGAATAGATTGATAAGAAATAAAGTGATTGAATTTGAAATTTTAAAACTTTTCACAAAGAGAGGCCTAAGACCAGGTAGTCTCACTTGTCATTTATGCCAAACATTTAAAGAGCAACTGATACCATTCATACTCAAATTCTTTTAAAAAAAGAGAGAGAGGGGCCAGCCTGGTGGTATAGTGGTTAAGTTTGCATACTCCACTTAGGTGGCCTGGGGTTCGCAGGTTCAGATCATGGGCATAGACCTACACAGGGCTTATCAAGCCATGCTGTGGCAGGCGTCCCACATATAAAGTAGAGGAAGATGGCATGGATGTTAACCCAGGGCTAATTTTCCTCAACAAAAAGAGGTAGATTGGCAACAGATGTTAGCTCAGGGCTAATCTTCCTCACCAAAAAAAAAAAAAAGAGAGAGAGAACAGTTTCCAATTTCTATGAGGTTAGTATTACCTTCATACTAAAACCAGACAATGACATCACAGGAAAAAAAAAAAAAAACTCTACAGGCTATCTCTTATGAATATAGACACAACAATGCTCAAGAAAATATTGTCAAATTGTATCCAGTGATACATAAGAAGGATTTACACTATTATCAAGTGGGATTTATCCCAAGTTTGTAAGATTGGTTTAACATCCAAAAATCAGTTAAAGTAAAATCCATATTAATAGAATAAAGGGCAAAAAACCATACAATCGTCTCAATAGATGCATTAAAGGTATTTAGAAAAAAATCCAAAACCATTTCATGATCAAAAAAATGCTCAACAAGTAAGACTAGAAAGGAACTTCCTCAACCTCATAAAGGACATCTATGAAAACCCATAGCTAACATCACACTTAAGGGTGAAAGACTGGATTCTTTCCCCTAAAATCAGGAATAAGACAAGAAAAGCAACTGAAATTATAACAAACGGAAACAAGGACATAGGCATTACTTCAAAATAACACGATTGACTCTAGAAACGTAATAAAATTAACTTTAAAACTCAACTATTAAGAGATCATAAAGAGCAAAAATACAAAATACATATAAAGGTAATATTAGCTTTATGAATTTACAATGAATTCCTTATAGTCTTAAAATAAAAGGTATAGAATCCAAATCAATAAACTATAAAACTTTACCAGTAAACGTTAAACAAGCTCAAAAAATGGAGAAATATACCATTCATCTGATGGGGAAAATAGATATTTCTAATTTTTTTATAATTCCCCAATGTATGCATTTAGCAAAAATTAATTAAAACCCTAATGGCATTTTTGACAAACATTATCTTACAGTTTACTAAAAAAAAAAAATTCTGTAAACTTTTAAGATTTTTTTTAAAGAAAGACTGAGGGCATATTTGTCTTATCAGATATTAACAATATTGTAAAGTTTCTGCAACCTTATCATCTACTAGAAAGATGTGTCACTAGAGTTTAAGTCAATGTGTCTTCTTTTTAGTGAGCAGAGACAACTGCTTCACAGTATAGGCTGAGATGGAAGAATCACCTTGAATTCACAGTCATCTTGCACAGTTGTTGCAAAACGCTAGTCCTGATTGTCCAGAGAAAAGTGAGGAAGACGACGTCTATGTTTAGGGGATTAAGGAGTTCAGGTAGAGTAAGAAGTGGTTCCTGGCTTGTATCAGGCTTGGTGCCAAATCTTACAGGGCCACAACAATCCCAAGGCTGGTTTACAACCAAGAGGTGGCTGTGTAATAGCTGTTCAGTGTTAGGGCCTCTAACTTTATGATTCCAGTGATTAAGCAAGATATTGAAGCATTTTTTTCCCTTAAAGGACCACTCTGAAGGACTCCTATCAGCACCAAAGGTAGCAACCACAGCAAAGCCAAACTCTGCCAGTTCATTGCAGGCCCAGTTCTCAAGACAGCTTCCCTGGCAAGATCACACTTCATCTCCTTTGAGCTCAACTCTTCGATGGGTAAGATTCCTCTCCATTTTGTGTTTGAGGTCTTGTTTTCTGCCAGGGAGTCTAAAATGTACTACATTTCTGAACTATCTCATGCCCAGCGGGCTGTATCTTGACCTCCAAAACAACAAAAGCACTGTAGCCAGATCTCTACTTTCTTACTCCCATGAGGTAATGGAGACTGTGACATTCTGTCTGGAAAACTCCTTCACTAAGAATCAACAAACTCACTGAACTTTCATTTAAAGAAACCCAGCTTTTATACTGGGAGCCTTAGCTACTGTGGGGGATGATCCCAATCTAGTATCTATGGCTAGGACAGGGCCAGAACTTGGTTCTGGCTGTTTTCAACTCAGCCACGATTATCTCACTAAGATTGGGAAGGCCCAGGTTGGCTCTGCCCTTTGCAGATACTTATAGGCACTGTGGAACCCCTGAACAAATAGCAAGAGGAAAGTGTAACCTTGGGATGGATGGGTTTCTGTACTCCAGGTTATTATTATCAAGTTAGAAGACTTGAGAACTGGTATTCTCCTACCGTCTACCTGTAAGATAATGTCTTTTGAGTTTTCCATGAGAAGATAGGACTGTTATACATTTAACATGTGCACTCTCATTTAATCTTACAACATTTCCATAATATGAACTAGCTTTGTTAACTGTCTCTTCCTGGCATATTAGCCCCTTGGCTCTTCCCTCAATTTGACTCCTAATGCACACACACTTCTCATTTTAGACATATCCATTTTCAAATTAATCAAAGCCAATAAATGTACCTTGCAATTCAGAAATTTTGAGAACCTCACTGAAACTTCTCTTGCTTTCAGGGCCATATCAAATTTGCTTCTCAAATGCTCCAGAAAATCTCTCCTCATTTCCAAAATTCCAAAGAAATAAAAGAATATTTGAAATAGGTGGGGAATAAAATTATTTCCCCCTAGAGCCTTTGAATTCTTATCTAGTTATTTAGTTTAATTTTGAACTTGATCCACATCATCATCTCAGGGGTTGGGGTTCTTTATTTGATCACATTCATTGAAAAGAACTTGATTAGACCTTCTACTCTTGGACCATTCTCATTGGTGGGATGTTGTTGGGTTTTTTGTATTGTGCTGAAATCAACTGCCTTATTACTTTCCCACATGGTTCTGAATATGCGCTCTGGAGCAAGGTAGAATAAACTGATACCTCCTCCTGTCTCTGAGTTCCTGTAGCACCTGCCCTTCATCCCAGTCTTACATATGACATGTCTTTTACGTTGTGGCATCTTCAACCTCTCCCTACAACATTTCCCCCATGTGATTGACCTAGATTTGGTCATGCTGCTATGCCATATCTTTGGCATCAGGTGACAGGGTACAACTTATGAAACCAAGTAGTGCTTTGAGGGTTTTCCTTTTTATACCATCAAGTAATATACCATAGACATTCCCAATATCCAATTCAAGCCATTTCCCACTTCTTTGCCTTTCCTGTCTTGCGTAATAAACTACCATAACGTGAAATATCCATGACTTCCTGCTCATAGAGCCATCACACGTGATTTCCTGCAAAAGCAGGCCGGATCAGAGAAGAAGCTTGGTGCCAAAAAGTTTGCAGAGTAAAGACTATTTTCTTAGCCATTTCACAACACCTGAGTTATCACTGTGGTTTAGGAATCCTCACTCTGTTTGTTTGTCTCTGAGTTTCAGTATGAGTTACCATAAGTCTGGGTTTCTGCAAGGTAGCAATATGTTCTCTATTGCTAGTTATTTTCCAGGAACGTCATTTCTTGTCATGTATTCAATTAGTCATTTTAAAAAACACATTTATCGCTATAAAGCCAGGCTAGGATTAATGCTGACCTATTTCTTTTTCCTGGATTAGTGCATTTTTCCTCCTATTTGTACCTCAGCACATGAACTCTATGTTCTTTTATTACGGAAAAAAGAAAAACATTCATATTGGCCAACCTTACTGCATTTTGTTCAATGCCATTTATTGCAAAGATTCTCTCTGTGCTCTAACACTGTTCATAATGGAAATGACCATCATAGTATTTAGTAAGACATTTCCTACTCCATTTGGGATCTCCTTGGTCTAAACCATATCACATATTTAAAAACTTGTTTAATTTATTAATTTATTGGTTCTGGAACTCAGATTTAGAGTTGATACTATCAAACAAATCATAGTTCATGGCTAAAACATCAAAGTTACTTCCAAAATTTTTATAAGGCTTTAAGATGCTGAGAACAAAGATGCATATCATGTTTAGGATAGACTGTAATATTTTCTGTGAAATCAATTTGTTTCTTTCCTCTTCTGAGGAACAAAATTGAATAGTCTCATAGATGGCAGAATGGCCCATATGCAGTATGGCTTTGTGGCTAAAAAAAAAACTGCTTGAGCCTATACTAACAATATCCTACTCCCTTTAACCCATGTGCAGCAGCTGAGAGATAACAGCTGTTTCAGTTAATATCAAATCTTGCCCAGAGGAACATGCATTGTTCCTCCTGTATATATAGAAATTTCTCTTGGCTTCCCTTCCCACGAACATCTGTTGGGGTGTCATGACTCACAAAGATGGCGACAACTCTTACTGAACACGAAGGGGAAGCAGAAGTGGCCTTGGGACGATTTTGCATATAAATATCTTGCTCTGGGTTAAAGACAAAGGGACAGAACCTCATCAGATGCTCCTTTCAAGGAAAATCAGATGCTAGTAACAATCACTGACATTTATATAGCAACTTATAGCTATTCAGAGGATATTCACTGATATCATCTCATTTTAGTTTCAACACGATCATGTGAGGTAAAACAGTAGACATGTTTGGTTACCTCCTCGGCATCCACTTTGCTATTTACTCTTCCCAAGAGTTCCAATTTCTATTAGGGAAACTATGTGGGCTCCAAGAAGCTGCTTCCTTTCCCAGCTCTAGGGTGTAACCCATGACTCAATCTAAGTCAATTGGTATATTTAATTTCCCTGGTCACAGTGATTGGTACTGGATGGACATGAAAACTATGCTGATCCAATTAGGTGATTCTCAGGAGATTTTCTAAGCATTCTGGGATGAAGTTATTGCCTCCTTCACATCCCAAGTAAATGGCAAAGTATCTGACTCTGGAAGCCACTGAAACCCATCTTGAGACCGTGAAGGAAATCAACCATAGGATGAAGTTGATACATTGGAAAGCCAAGTAGAAAGAAATCAGATCTTTGGAATATGGTAAAAATGCAGGAATCAAGATTCACACGAAACTAGTCCTTCCTCTGGAAGTTTTAATTGTGTGAATCAATAAAAAAGCCTTTATGGTTTCAATCAGTTTGAATTCAGTTGGTTACTCATAATTGAAAGCAACTTGATAAAGAGGGCTGTCTTTGATGAACTCCCCTAAAACAGACCCTGAGGCAAGGACTTGGGTATAGGTAGTCTATTTAAGATAAAATTCTAAATAAGATGAGAGAGAGAGATAGTAGAGAGAGAAAGTCAGGGAAGGATAAAAACCAGTAGAGGGAACATTATCAAGTTGGTTACTGCTATGGGCAACTTAAAATCCTGGAACTCTAAGGGACCACTCACAATGTGCCTCTGAATTGTCCCTCTGGAGGACAGGAGGCTGGATATTTATGCACCAACTCTCACACCCCATTGGTTGAGAGTGTTCACACCCCTGCGCTCCAGGTTGCACTTGAGCTCAGGTTGAATGGCTTCCAGTTTTGAAGAAAAACCTACAAAAGTAATACTGAAAATAAACACAATATGTGTTGCAGGAAAGCCTTGGGGCAGAAAAGTGAAGAGACTTTGCAGTACACTTCAGGTCAGGGGGACATATTGAGTGCACAGACCTGTCCACAACAGCAGTGCTGAAATCAGAAGTGGGTTGAAGGGATGGATGTAAGACAAAAAAAGGAAAGAAAGGAGGGAGGAAAGGAGAAAAGAAAGAACAAATGTTCCAGTTGGCAGATCAGGAATTATCACCATTTTTTGTATCAATCTGTTTTAGAGAGGTTAAAATGTATCTTCCAAGTCAAAGAACTAATAAGCAGTGGTTGTAACCCAATAGTACTGAAAACTGATTTTTATTGAACTTTCATTACAAATGGGAATCTGTGCTAAGTTCTCTTCGTGTATAGCCTAATTTAATCTTTAAAATAGTCTCTGGAGATAGTAATTATAATATCCAATTTAGAGAAAAAAGTATATTTGTGTAATATACTCCAAACCACATGTTGAACATGCCATAGGTGGATTCCAAATTAAGGTCTTTCTGACTCTAATACCCCATGCAACACTGCCTCACACCCAGCCACAAGAGGTAAGCAAGGGAGGGAAGAAGCAGACACTGACATAAAAGAACACTTTCATTATTGAAAGTAATGTTTACGAGAATCCTCTGAATTTCCTTGGTAAATTTAACATACTACTTAATTTTAAAATAAGAGTGTCCTAACTTCTCAAAGATTCCATTTTATTCTTTGATAAGAAGAAACAGTTGAACCATATTTTCTCTATGGACACTAATAACTCTTAGATTATACAATTGTCTGACACAGCACTAAACCATCAACATGAGTGAGTTTTAAAATACTGTCCATATGTAAGTGCATCTGAGAACACTTTTAAAAAAATGAAGTTTCAATGTACATTTGGTGTTTTCTGGGACCTGAGGGTAAACTAGTGTTCTGTGGGGAACCATTAGATATAAACACATATTAACAGTATTCAGTCTTTCAATGATCTTTATTGAGTGCCTGCTTTGGGTCAGACACTATGTAGCTATTAAAATATCAGTCATCAAAAACAGATAGGAACAAAAATATTCCCAAGAGTTCATGGCAACAAATTGCATGCCACCAAATAAAGATTATTTTCTGGAGTAGGATGAAGGTAGCATAGGTTAATATCAGGAAAGAAAATTAAGTAATCCAATTCTAATTTGGATCTCTGTTTTTGCCAAATCTTGCTAAAGCTGGTTAGAGACTTGTCTAGCAGATAAAAAATGTTACATAATCCTGTACATGCACGTACAGGTATGCGCACACTTCTGTAATGTGACAACTTCCTAGTATGCTTCTCTCTCAGGAGGCAGCAAAACATGATGGAAAGAGCGGTGATTTGGGACTTAGGCAGATTTGGGAGTGAACCTCACCTATCCTTTTTCTAGCTGGTTGACAAGTCACTTTACCTCTCTGAGCTTGAGTGTGCCTATCTTTTGAGTATTTTTTGTAACTGCAAATTTGTCAGCTAGTGTCAATGTATATATTGTGCTTGATCTAGGTACTCAAATAGAGAAATAATAATAACTGCTATTTATTGAGCAGATATTTTAGAAATCATTTAAAATATGGATTTTGAGAAACCGTTTCTTTGAAAAACAAAATTTCTTCAGCCTGAATCATGAAGTGAATTATAGTCCTTAAAGTTTGTGTGTGTGTGTGTGTGTGTGTGTGTGTGTATGTGTGTGTGTGAACATACAGTTTTTATTTCTCTGGAATAAATACCTAGCAGTAGGGTTGCTAGGATCTCTGGTAAGCATATGCTTAACTTTATAAGATATCACAAATGATGGTACTCAATTAATGACCACTGACAAGACTCTAAAAAAAAAAAAATCTGATTCTCCCTGAGATCCAAAAGTTAGTTTAAAAAATATTAGTACTCAAACTAAATTCATTTAAGTGTAGGAACTGTTTTTCTATTTTAGCAGTCTTCTCTTTTGCTTTAATCAAATAAATGTTTGAAAGTAAAGGACTTAGAAAGCTTATTCTTCTGAGCTATCAAATTTAGCTGTTATACTTTTAAATCCCGGCGATCAAAGACTGAAGCCTAAATTTTGGAAAAAATCATAGATATTTAAGCAAAGTCACCCATATGTCTATATCATTTTATCTTAGATTGTGTTAATTCAGTTCTTATTGTCAGAATTCAAATAGCTGTATAGGATAAAAATTTGGCCAAGAAATGGATTTGAATTATCTAATTTTTGCCTTTAATGTTGGTGAGGATCTTCGGATACACTCGTGTGATTTGTCTCTAATTCTTCACGTATTATGTTGTGTTGTTTTTGTTGCATGGTCTCTTCTTGTTAATATTTGCATTAAGATACAACGTTTTTATGTGCTGACATCTTTTCTCCCCAATAAGATGATAAGATTCTTGGTAAAAAATGCCGTGTCTTATGCTGTTCCTCTTGTAGCCCCTGAGGCCACGTAGCACATATTCTTTATGCACAGCAGGATCCCAATGTATTACATATTTAGTATTTGGCTGATTATTTTACTCATCTCTACACTCATCTCCATCTCTTCATGCTGATTTGTTTCTGCTCTGTAATCTCTGTTCTCCAATTTGACCTCTCCATCGTATTCTCTGTTTTATCAAATTTCCTCCTCATTTTAAATCAAATCAAGTCCTTCTGTTTACTTTCCACTTACATTACCGCCTGAAAATGTCTATCAGGTGTACTTATACCTAGATTATTTATGCTGGGGCTGTAATGCATTTCACAATACCGTATGCATCAAAGATGCTTCCCACATCTAAACTCTTTCCCATTTGATTACATCTACTCAATTTTGCAATCCCATAACTCCTCCAAGTTGTCATTTCCACAGTACTGCCAGGGAAGACACTGATTGTGTGAAAATTTTACAAGATGCTTCTCTGTCTAGTCCATTTTTTAGTTAATCAGTCTATTTTTTTGCTAGTCCCTGGTAATCATCACCCATTTTACATTCTTCTGTATTTGAGAATTTCTACAGGCTCCTCCTCCTTTAAGTTCATTTCAGACAGGAGCTTCTCCTCATGGACATTTTATTCAGCTGCTCCATGTGCCAAGAAAATGTTTTGAAACACAAGCAGGCTGCATCACCCACATAAATAGAATGCAGAATTTGTCCTTGATTTTTCCCCACCTAAGAAATGGGCAAAGATTACAAAGGTAGATTGTAACTAACCTGCTACATTACATTACGTGTTAGATTACACTAACTTGTCCTAGTGATAACCAGTCACAGTGTACCTTTCAGCAAATCCTGGGTTGTCACCAGACTTCAGTTTTCTTTTGTATGCATAAAGCAGTGGGGGAGGGACTAGAGGATCTCCGACATCCTTATTTGCAGGCACTATCCAAACAGTATTTGCCTTGTCAGTTGCATGATGTAGAAAATACGTATTTTTCTCTACCTAAAATCTGTTTATTTCGTAATTATACAACGGTAAGCGAAGAGACTTCATAAAATTCTGACTGGAAGAACTAGAATGTAGAACAATGGGTTTTGGCGGGTGTTTCTCTAATTTTTGAGAGTTTAATTTCAAAGTGCGTATCTCAAGCCAAAGGTTAGGGCATATCTCTTTCCTGAGACAGCTATAATAGAAGCAGTGAAAGCTGATAGGGAGGACTTTCTCCTAAGATCCAGCTGCCAGAGCCACATTTTTGTACCATACTCTGGCCCATGAATAGGACGTGTCCTAGGGCAAATACTGAACTTAAAAAGGGACCGAGCATCTGTTTTCACGCTTTTGATGGATGCCATGTATCCTTGGTTGAAAGTAAATCAAAACTGCCTTTAAAACAAACTATTTTCAAATCTAAAGATTGGGACATGAACTCTAGAAATGTGAATATCCGTATGGGATAAACAGAATAGACTAAAATTATTTTTGTCCAGGAAAATTTGGGATATATGGTCACTGCAGTCAAAGTGTATGAGTCCCTTCTATTTCCATAAACTCCACCCTCTGGAACGTGCCTGTGGAGTTCCTACGAAGCAATCCCGAATAGAGGGACTTGAGGAGTAATCAGATTTGGTAGGGACAATCTGCTTTCCTGTTCATACCTGGGAACAAAATCAGACCTGAATTAAAGATCGCTGTGACACATTTAACCATGCTATTTTTCTAAACTGCGTTAGTGAGTTCACTTGGCTTTTCGGGAAGGCGGTTAACAATGGAGGCCGGTTGGGGAAGATTTCTATTTTGATGCAGCTTTATTATACAGGCTTGAATTTAGAAATATCTAGAGATTGCCACCTTGTGGACAAATGCAGTAGAGGTAGGTGGACAAAATCTCATACATATGCCATGTAAATTCTTGCTATTTGCACCTGATTGCTATCTTTACAGTAACCTTGACTATCCAAATATTTCTTCAATCATACACAGAGATCACAATCTAAGAGAAAGTGGTGCAGATTGACCTAAAGATTACAGGGAAACTGGTTTTTTTTCCTGTTTCAATATCATTACGCAAGGAAAAATATAGTGCATTACTCAGAAGAGGAAATACATCAATCTGTGTGTGTGTGTGTGTGTGTGTATGTGTGTGTAATGTCACTTTGGTGGAGTTCATAAAATACAGAGTCAGAAAAAAGTCATCAAATCTTGTTTAAGATATAAATACTAAATTTACATTCTACTTTCACATTTTGGTTATTCAGCCCACACTCAATCACACATAATTATTAATTCTCGGGTACATAGATTCCAAAACTTATCATAAACATTGAAATTTTTTATTGAAGAAAAATGTAGTTATGGAAAAAATACAATACTGCAATGGGTTTCCATTGGTGACAATCTCTTATTCAATACATCATGTTAACGTTATGTAGCTTTAATGCTAAAAAAGGAACACATTTCAATTCTGGGGATACCTGGTTTGATCCAGATTTTTATAGTCTGCAAACAATGTACTGTCTTTGCTTCTAGAATGATAAATTGGAAATAAATAAAATAAAACCAAATCCTTCCAAATAAATATTAGCATTATTGTTTATATCTATAGCTGTTTATGTTTTTCTTACTTGAATATCTTAGATTTACCTCTTAATATATGACTGCATTGATCTCTTCAGAAGAAAGGAGATTTGGGTACAAGGATTTTTTAGTAATCATTATAAAGAAATCAGTTTCTTCCTGTTTTACTAACTATTTTATGGATTCTGATTAAAATGATAGTGAATAAGTCAGCTGAACTGTATTACAATCCCAGATAAAAATATCTGTACATGTATTAGGCTTATTTGTCTTGTAAAAAAATCTGCTGCTTCATTTCTTTGTTTTTTGAAAAGTCCACACTTGTGTCCTCTCCTGCCAGATACGCTAATACCAAGCCATTGTACATCCATGTCTCCATCTGTCCCGGCCAAGTCCCAGAGGTACGTGTCACAAGGGAAAGAGAGTCAGTGGAGGCGGTTTAGTTAGGAAACACTTTACAGTGCCGTTGCTATTTCCTCTTTGATTCTTTCCATCTCTTCCATGAAGTCACCCTTTACTTCTTCAGCGCTCATCAACCTCCCTCCCCTTCAATCTCCATAAATCTTCACCACACAATTGAACTCTTAATTATATAATGTTGTGTTTTGCCTCCTAATTGTTTTACGATTGTTAATCTTGATTCCCCACTATATGGTGAGCAACTTGGGAGCAGGGATTATATGTTTTATTTTTTCTGAGCATCCGTCACAGGACTGAGCACAGATAGTGTTCCATAAATATTTTAAGATAGAAAGAATTCAGAGTGTGGCAGGGCATTGGCCTTGTCCTGTTTAATATTTGGGAAAATGAGTTAGAAGTCCTAGAAGAAATGCTTTTCAAGTTTGCAGATATCTTTAGGTTAGGAGTGGGAGCTCACAGTCTAGCGGGGGAGACAGATATGCATTCAATTAAATTACCATGCATAGTCAAATATTAGAGATATGAAAAAATGCTATGGGGAATTTTAGGATGGAGAAACTAACTGCCTGGGATGAATCAGTAAATACTGAGAGAGGACATTTGAGCTGAGAGAGAGAAGGGCATTCTGAACGTAGGTGGCACGTGCAAAACAACAGAATAGAGAATGATCCAGAATTATTCAGATGGCAGAAATGTATGTGGGTAGGTGGGCTTTGAAATATGCTACAGCAGGAGAGATAAATTAAATACAGGTTGCAAAGAACCTTATTTACCTTGCAAAATGGCTAGAATTCAACCCATGGCTTCTATTAATCTGTCTTCCTTTCCTTTCTGTTTCCAATGCCATCATTCTAAAGTTCCTCTTTCTGTCTTGAATGAAATATTGGGATAACCACATAATTGGTCTCCTCATCCCAAGGTTTTTTCTATATAAATCAAACCTCCATTCAGTTGAATAATATCAAGCCACTTGTGGTTTTCTAGTTCCTACCAAATTGAGAATAACCTCTCTGGTATTAATTACTCTCTGCAATAGGACCATGACCTAAATATCCTGCATCATCTACAGTACTCTTTATGAGATAATCAAATGCAATTTCCCCTGGTTCCCAAAGATACTTCCATTTTTGGAAATTATTTATGCTTTCCAATTACTCACACTTTTCATTTTGCTTGAAGTGCCATACTATCCACTTACCAAGTTCTACCCTCTTCAAGTCCCATCTTGAATGATAAATTCTACATGAATCATCCCCAGAAACTCAATAAACTGTATGATTTCTACCTCTTTTGAACCTCCTAGGCCTTTGTTTATGAGGATGACAACTTGACATATATCTTCTGTCCTGTATAATAGTTGTTTGATTCTTGTCATCACATGATCACCCTATCTATCTCACCTTGTTCTCTCCTTGAAGGAAAAGACATGGATTATAGTCATCTTTGCAGACCTAAAGCAGTTGGCATAGTACCTTGCTGATACCAATTTTTAGCATTGTACAATTTTTTGTTTGTTTGCTTCTGTTTTTTGCTCTTGGTCACTGTGTGATGTGCACTGTACTGACACTAAGAATATATTGCAGAATCTGACATTATATCCTCTATGGAGCCCACAATCTAGAGAGACAGCTTATCGTGTATGCACAAAATAAAACAAGGTGGAAAAAAAAATCAGTTGGAGGAGGCTGATGAAATTGCTCAGTGTGAGTTCATTATGGAAGTAGCAAGATTGCACCATCCAAATTGAAATAATGTGGTCTTATGTAGACTTTGAACCTTATCTCAGAGGTCTGGTCAGTGGACTAAAGTGATTTCCCGGGTAATCACATATAGGGGAGTATATTTCATGGAAGAGAATGAGGGCTAGAATCCTAGAATTCCAGAGGTGGGTAGGTCCACTGACACTCCTTCCCAGGATCCACCGGCTGGATAAAAGGGCCAATGCAGCCCTCAGCCCTCCTTAAGAACAGAGCAATAATTTATTTTCTTTTTTTTTTCTTTGTTTTTTTTTCTGTGAGGAAGATCAGCCCTGAGCTAACATCCATGCCAATCCTCCTCCTCCTGCCGATGAAGACTGGCCCTGAGCCAACATCCCCGCCCATCTTCCTCCACTTTACCTGGGACACCGCCACAGCATGGCCCAACAAGTGGTGCGTCGGTGCGCGCCAGGGATGCAAACCCGAGCCACCAGCAGCAGAGCGTGCCCACTTAACCGCTACGCCATGGGGCCGGCCCCAGTAATTGATTTTCTTTGTGGTTATACATAAGCACATACTTCTTGCAGAAAATTTTGAAAATAAGAAATATATCAATACAGAATTTTTAAAATCCTTATGATTACACTATTTGAGATTATATTACGTGATGTTGTTTGAATCCTGTCTTTTTTCACCTAGAAATATGTTGGAAAGATTTCTCCATGTCATTAAACAGTCTTTAAAAATAATGGCTGCATAGTACTACACTGTATCTATGCACCATAATTTATTTTACCAATTGAGTGGAACCACTTTAAAATGCTTCTGAGTTTGCAGCAAGGGATAAACAATCAGTTGTATTTTCTAAATTGAATTAAATGGAAAGCAGTTGCTAGGGAAAAACTACCAGGACCATGACTACATAGTGCCATCCCAAATTTACCTCAAGAGTAGTTGATGTTAATAGAGAATACTTTTGCCTAATTTTTCTCCTCTTGTATTTGGAAACATCACCAAAGGAAGCACATAATGGGAACCTGAGTTGATGGGATGTTTGCGCTTCTGCAGTGAAATAATTTTATTAATTCTATTATCTTCAAAGGCAAATATCTCAAAGCAGAGACTTCCATGAGAAGAGAGAGCACCTAATTTCTGCATTGAACACAGCTGCTTTACCAAGATGGGCCACAGATAAAAAGGAAAAAGAGCAATTGCCAAGGAAGTCACTGGAAAAGTGAAAATTTATTCTTAATGACTTCAACCTTCCTCCTCTGAACTTTTCTTCTCCAGAAAGAAGCACATACTAAAGGCATGAGGTGGGCTTAGAGACATCCATCTCTGGGGTCTATTCCATGAGCAGGTTCCTTCATCTATATCTAGATCTCATTTATAAAGTACAGCTGTTAATATCTGCTTTGAATAATCAGTGTGGGGTTTGTAAATTAATAATAATAATAACAAGTTGCTTTTCAAGTTGATGAGGGAAACATAATTAATATACTCACCCAGAGACTGCCAGAGGAAGCTGTCTTTTTGTAGAATGAAATATCAGTTCTATCTGCATGTGGATGCTAAGGAAGCATATTTATAGATGGAAGGGGCTCAAGAAAAGGCTAAAGATAGGTGCAACCTCAAATTTAATAATGGATTTTATGACTGTAAAGTCCTAAGATGTAATCCTATAAATGTCAGATAAAGATATATAGACGTAGATGTATAGATATGGCCATGTGCACAAACATAAAATTGAGTACCTAGCCACAAGCCAAAAAAATATACTAAGTGCTTTATATACATTATGTCATTTAATTTAGCAACCCGAGGAAACTATCATATCCCTCATTCTCTGATGAAGAAAATGAATCCTGGATTTTCCACTGACCTTACACCCAGCCAATCTAAAACTAAAGACCATGTTCTCACCATAGTACTACTCTTGTTACTGCTATTTCTACTAGCAATAGTACTGATGCTATAATTATCCTATTTGTGGTATTGTTATCACTTATTTCATACTTAGCATCTGTTTACTGAGCGCTTGCATTATGCACTAAGCTAAGCAGTTGGTATATGTTATCTCAAACTCTGTGGTACCCCTAAGACTCAGGTCTAGTGGACTTCTCTCGCTTGGTCATTGTTGTTTATTTCATTTTTTCTTAGGGAAACTTCTCCATCTCTATTCCATGAGGTTCTTGTGGGGTTGCCAATCAAAGGGACTTGCTCCTCTTAATACAGGGACAGGCATGAAACCCAGACTAGCACAACCAAATTCTCTCTCCCAGAAATTTGATTAACATACACAGGGAGATGGAATATAGTTGGAGCCCAGTCATCTATTCAGAAATACCCAGCTTTCCTGTGGTTCTTGCTCTTCCCAACAATGTTCAATTCTTCCTTTGATTCTGTGAGTTACAGTAAAAAAATGTTTTTATTGCATCTTTTCAATAAAATTGTTTTTCAAATACAAGTTAGTCAGTTTGATTCCTGCTTCCTGCATTCAAATTGCTATGCTCCAATTCACAGATGAAACTACTTAGGTTAAGAGATAAACCATGGTAGCAAGACGTGGAGAGGGCAACACAGAAGCTCACCCAACTAGTAAGTAGGATTTAAACGCAGCTCTGGCTGACCGGAGTCTGCACTCTGCTGTACAGCTTTGCCTACTAACAGTGCCTCGAGTCCTGTCCAAGAGGTCTCTTAAGGAATCTAAGATATTCCAGAAGTTAGGGGAGACTGGAGGACACTATAAAGATGCACCCCCTTTTTATTAGACACAGGAGTAATATTCATAATCTTTAACGCTTGGTCAGGCAGAGGCACTGAGCAGTCACAACTACCATCATCTATGTGCTGGAACAGAGATCTGCAGACTACCTGAGGGGCCAGATGGCAACCTAGATCCTGGGAAATCTGTGGGTACCAGGGAGGAGACAAGGTAATCAGGGCAGCTGAGGAACTCAAGTCATAGCTATTTGCTAAATAGCATGGAAATTTTTCTGTTTTTTAAAACCACAAATGTGGCCATTCCAGTACATGAGGGCCAAGTATCAGACCTGGGTGGAAGGTGATGTTTGCAGAGATCATTGTGAAGGGAATCCTAGTGAAACAAGCCAGGCAGGAGAAACTGCAAAATCTGCACTCAAGTGTGACTTCCAGTGCCCACAGGTAGATCTAAGACTTTTCTCCCTTGCCTTCCCATGCTGGCAAGGACCAGAGGAGGGGTAACCTGACATGTCTCCCCTGCGCTCTGAAAATCCTGTTTTTCCTCTTTTCTCTGCATCTGGATTGGAATGGTGTGGAGTAATTCATAATGGAAGGCCATCTACAGAGTAAAACCAAAGGAAAAAAAGCTAGACAAAAGATAGAGACTGGCGATGACTAATTAGAAGCATAACTATGCCACTGGAGCTCATGTCCACGCCCTGCCTGCCTGTCACAAAGGTCTCTGCAGTCAAAGAGGTGGGGGACAGGGTTAGCCTGTTGCTTCCAGCTAGAAAGGATCCAGAGAGCCTCCCTTGAGACTTCCGCCTCTTGGGCTGAACTTGCAGTAAGGAAGAGGCTGTTAAGAATGTGCAGAAGCTCAAGCTATCCCTCCCAGAGGCAAATTTTTCCCCCAAGGGTTTATTTTATAAAGAAACAGCACTTTGCTTCTTTTTTGAAACTCTACTTGCACAGGAATACATGCTCTCAGTGCTACACTGATCCCTGGTGAAATAGACTGCCTCTATGTGTTTGCCTTTTATATATGTATCAAATAATACAAGGTGCTCTCCAACGTCCACATAGAGGGCTCGGCAGGGCTGAAGCTCCCCATGTCTCATTAGGAGGCCTGTTTAAAACACAATCCTTGCTTGAAACAGAGAAGGCAGGCTTGTGCCTTCTCTCTTTTCCTCACTCATTTCTGTCTTGGAAATAGCAAATAATTCGTTCTTCCACGAGGCTCTGCATGAGTTCCCACTATTCTATGTGATTTTCCTCCATAAAACTGTTAACTGGAGTCAGAAACTAAAGCAGATGAATTGGACTCAAGGGGATGGCATTCCATGCATTGTGCTTCCGGATAACTTAATTACTTTAATTACCTAAAAAAAAAATGAAATGGCAGGATGGGAATCTCATTCCTCAACCTACAAGACAATAGTGGCTGGGAGAGATGGTTGCAAATCTGCTATTTATAGATTACTCTAAAAAAATTTTCTCTGAAAGTAGTCCCCTTGACTGTGATGTGTATATGGAATAGGTCCTTGAAAGGGGCTGATGGGCTGACCTTTGGACACTGAGGGTGTTGGGAAGGGAACCAGGAATGAATATTTATTACAGGCCTACGAGGTGCCATTCTTCCATTCAATGAACAGTTATTCTGTAGCTACTATGTATCAGGCACTGTTCTAGGCACCAGGAATGCAACAGTGGAAAGACAAAGTCCTTGCTCTAATGAAGGTTATGTTCTAGCTGGCATAGGAAGAACAGGAGAAAATCATCAAAAACAAATACACGGACACACTATTTCTAGATGTTGAAAAAGAGAGAAATGTGAAGATCTAGGGGCAGACCACTCCAGGGAGATAAAAAAGAATGTAAAAATGCCCTAAAGTGGGAGCCAGCTTGGCACATTCAAGGCTGGCAAATAAGGTGGGTTGAACAGATGGGACTAGCATCATATTTGACAGCTTAGCTCTGCGACTTACTAGCTGTGTGAATTTAGAAGAATCACTTCACATCTCTCACTTTCAGTTTCTATATCATTATATGTGGTTAATAATGCTTCCCTTACAAAGTCTCGTGAAATTAAATTACAGAATGTGTATCGACCACTTAGTGCGTGGCAAATATAAAAATCAAAATAAATGATATTATTTGTCTCTGACATTATTGTCATTAATTTGTAATATCTTCCCCTGTCTTCTACACTATCCTATATTCCAAAGTGAATCATTATTCTCTAACTGTGCTATTTCATTTTTCTGAAATGCCATCCCTCATCTTGAATGCCATACACAAAACACTCCCCATCTCCACCATGCCATCTTTTCTATCAGCCTCCTCTAAGCGTCCATCATTCTTGATGGCTCTTGAATGCCTCTCTCTTCACATTTGGCCATATGTCAGTTAATGAGATATATAGTACAGATCTCAGCTTAAACTTATATTGTCTTCACCAATGAGCAGAGTAGATCTCCAGGTTTTGTACGTTTTGTAGGGTCAGTGCTCCCAAGGTCTTGTTGCATGGGACTATGTCAGGAAAGTAATGCCCATTCCAGATAAATAGTAAGATTTTAATATAGAAAACTAGTTACAAAGATGTAGGAAGAGCTGAAATACCAAAAAGCAGGCAACTCAGAAATTAGCAAATGCAGAAAGTCACCATCACCCTCAGGCTGTAGGAATCAACGGAGGAAATGGAATTGCTGGAGCCCAAGAGACTGGCCACTTTGAGCGGGCAGAAATGGTGGGAGGCGGAACCAGAGAGAGAGGAGCCGTCCAGCAAGGGGGGGATGCAGAACCTGCTAGGAACAGTCCCAAAATCACAGAGAGAGTGAAAAATAACCAAGGTTCTCCTTTTCTCCCTTCCTCCAAGCTCTTGTCAGTGTTTTCCATTGGTCAAACTTAGCTGGAGGCCACATGGAAAGGGAGTCTGGGAAATACAGTTTGCAGAGGTCAATCTCCTGAGATATGGTGTGCAGCAAGGGAAGAGCAGGAAATGTACGAGAGCACAAACCAACCAAATGAACAGCATGGGAGCAGACACCAGGGCTGCCACATCACACGCCGCACATCACAACCTGAGTATTCAGCTATGACATTTATGCAGCACACACAGGCACCTTGGGATGAAAACAGATACCCAGGAAACAATTCATCCTGAAACAAGAGTCAGATATTCATACCCGCCTGAGGGGAGGGGAAATTTGTGAGGACTGCACATTGCCAGTTACTCAGCTTCTGTTTCCAGCCTGAGTTTAGCCCCAGGATATAAGTCTGAGCCCTAGGAAGGGCAGTCAGCAAACCAAACCTGAAAGAGTTGATTAATTAAAATCTATGAAGTATAAATCGTCCCTAGCAGTGCTGCCATAAGTTCTGAGTAACAGTGTGACACAAAGGCTCATCCAAGAGATTACGCCCATGTTGGCAGAAATTAAAGTGCTTTTAGGCATAGTAAGCGCTAATCACCTGTGTAGCAATAGAAATTACAGCTCTATTAACGCCCCAGACCTTGACTGCTGGACCCCTCAATGCAGGTATCAGCAACATCAGTAGCAGCACAGGGAGTTTTATTAGGTTTCAGCTGTAATGTCCACATAACTGCATGAACGAGAACCTGAATTTCGCATCACCACATTGAACTGGATCAAGAAGGAAGAAAAGGATGGGAATATTCAGGTAGCTGATAGGACTGCTCATGAATCCTAGATAATACATATTATTATAAATATATTATATATGCATGTGTTATATAAATATGCATTTTGTATAATTCTCTTTCATTGCATTTAAGACACTGTAGATTCAATTCATATCCCAATTTCAGAGATGCTAAAATGAAAAAATATGCATCTCAGAGTAAATAAAACATAATATATATATAATTATACATATAATTATAATAAATAACTGTTGAGTACTTATATCAGGTTCTACACCAAGTGCTTTTACATTAATTGATACTTACAACAAACCTAGGGGGAGAGGGTAGGTACTTTGTTTATTTCCATTTTGCGGATGGTAAAAGTGAGGTTCAGGAACTTGCCCAAGGTTACAAAACCATTAAGTGGTGTGGGCAGGATTTAAACTCCAAACTCCTGTTCACATCCATTTGTTTACACTGCTTCCATGTGAGACACTTCTTGAAAGCTTCCAAAAATGGTTGGGGCTGGGAGAGACTTTAAATAGATGACATGTGTCTGAAAATATTAAGTAGGAGACAGAGCTACTTAGCTTTTTGTTCTTGTGAATCAATAGCTACATCCATTGCACATGAGCACACACATACGCACATACACACACAATGATGCGGTCTAAGGAAAGCTGGATTACTTGTAGATGTTTGAGCATAATGATGTCTGTATTTTGTTGGTAGGCCTGGACTGTGTATCTCTCATCACTGTATACCTCACAACACCCATTACAGTGACTTGCTTTTGAGTACTCAGGAAACGTTTCTCAGAGAGTGAATAAGTTAGCTGTCTGTCATGTGTATATGCGGATTAGGGATGCAGTGATCTGGGCACAGAGGGTCTGAGAATCTGCTCCTAGCTAGATCAGAACCTAGCTAATCGATGTAATACAGGTATAAGCAGAAGGAGATGCCAATTGGAGGGTTAGATCTTCTTTAACTATACTGGGGAAATTGCAAAAAAAAAAAGGGGGTTGTTTCATACATTTTTCACTAGCTAAAATGATAAAATATTGATTCAGAACTCACAATTAATCCTTATAAGCAGACAAGTCTTTTAATAATTTAGTCACATCTCTCAGTGATCTTGTTTGTTCCCTCCCCATGGCTGAGCAGAAATTGCTTTCTGAAAAGATGGGGACCATTTTCACCCAAGAGCATCAGCTCAAATTCCTGTAATTACACATCATGGTAAATATTAACTCACTCTAAGTGCTTAGCCTCATTCCCAAAACACTTTCTAAGGCAGAAACACAGGCCATTCTTTTCCTTCCATGCCCACTTGACATCTATTTTCTTTCATGTGTTCATTGGATGTTTTCTTTTTTTGACTTCTAATTAGCTCAGAAGCTCTTTGAGTTACAAAATACACTATAGCTTTGAGGATGTAGATATAAAATGACATGTGGACAGTCTCTCAAAGGGCTGCATGTAGGGTAAATGAAAACCTGAAGCCCTGGCTCTGCCATAAATCTGGTTTGAGAATGTAAGCCTTCCTAGTGGGCCTCAGTTTCCTTATTTGGAAAATGTAGGGCCCCTCAAGGCTTCTTTTGACTTAGCTAAATAACTTGCATGAACCTAAGTCCTATTATTCTATGAGTTCAGGCACTTATGGATCGAATAAATTCTGTAGAGTGCACAAAGTAATAGATAGTAATAGCATCTTAGTCAACAAAAAGAATTTATTTCAGTAGAAAAGATACCAGATGTGGGGTCCTTCAATTTCTGAAAACTTAAGGGTTTCTGTGATCTGACATTTGGTCAGCTTCTGAAGTAAACAAGTTCCCATTTAAACTATGCACTCAGTATGTTCTGATGATATAATATGGTCTTTTCAAACACACATGTCAATTTTTTTTGTTTGTTTTTATATTCTATGAGTCTTAGTTGGCAGACTCATCTTGGATTCATACATTAAGAACACAGATCATCATATAATTTTTGATGTTTACAACCCCTATCCAAGTGTGTCAATTGCATAGATACAGTCTTGGAGGGGAAGAGAAGTATAAATTTCAAATGAGGTCTCCAGATACATGAGTTCAAAAATATTTTAGATCAAGCAGATAGGATAATCTGGCTCTGTCCCCCAACCTTCTCTAAACTTCTGCAGTTTCTTCTCTTCCTTCCCCTAATAATATTATTTGCTCCCATTCTTTGGTTCAATTTTCCTACTCCGATAACAAACTTCAGTACCAGATGATAAGGCAAGGTCGCTAGGTTGGGACGCTTAAACTTGAGGCTTTTTTAGCTACCAGGAAGTTAGAACCAAGTTGAGGCTCAATTTTAATAATAATATACTCTCATAGGATAACAATCTGCATTCTTACTTTCTTCGTTGCCCTGATCCGTTAAATTCACCAATGAGCCTAATTTTTGGACCTTCTTATATATATGTGCAAATATCTATCGTGCTATAAGTCACCTCAAATCCTTTGTGAGGAAAAAGGGAGTTTAATATGTGCTATGAGCCATTTCCTTAGGTAAACTATAGCTTCAAGTAATGTACTTGCAGAAAATTCAACTGAAAAAAGTTTCAGAGACAGTAACTATGTGTACCAGCTTCCTGGATGAAATATCAATGTATTTAAATAATCCTCTTATATACATCATATTTAAAATACTGAGGAAATTTTCATTCCCCTGTGATTTAAGAAAGCATTATAATTTTCCTATTACTCAGGCTAAAAATGAAGAATAATGATATTAACTCTCCCAGTGTGTGTGTGGGGGGGGCGGTCTATTTAAGTCACCTAAGCAGGTGTGAAGGCTAGGTTTGTAATTCTTGGTCTTTCATTCTTTTCCTAGTTCAGCTCTTCCCAAACTGTGTTCCACTAGAGATAATATTCTGTAACATATTGATTATGTTGCATATTGTATCTCCCTCTTGGAGAAGTATTACAAGAAATAAACTTGCTTAAAATTATGTAACCCATATTTTTCATGAATCCTATCCCACTCCTACCCACCTAGAACCACCTCCCAGAATACCTAGTAACATCTTACAGAAATATTAATGTCTTGGGAACACAATTAGAGGAAGTCACATTAGGCCATTATCAGGTAGTTGTAGTCCTGACAGTTTTCCAGAGTATCTACCTGCCTGCTGGTCCTAGATTCAAAAGTCTTTCTTCTGTTATATACAAGCTTAGTCTACTCCTTCTGGTGTATTACTTAAATTCTCAAAGCCTGCTTCTTCATTAGTAAAATGAGCATAATAATCTTACAGGCTTGCTTTGACAATTAAATGAAATAGTATATTTATATAAAAATGCCTGACATATTGTAATAATTCAATTGGTAATTGTTGTTGCTATTGCTACCATTATCATTATTATTTCCATCTGCTGCTGGCCTCTGACATAAGGACATGCTTATGTAGGTATTGCTGTGCCCTACTGGAATTATTAGAACCTGTTTTGCCTCCTAAGGCAAATGAAGGTCATTGATCTTTTCACAAAACCTCTCAAATTCTTGTCAGCCCTTTGCCCAAATTACTGGCCTACTCAGCAGTTGATACACTGACCTTGCAAAGAGTAAAAGATGGATAATTAGTCATGCTCTTAAGTCATCCAGATCATCATACCAGCCGCTTTAACGTGGGGTGATAAAATTTGTAATTTTTATGAAGCTTACCCTACAGATCCTAACTATAAAATATGCCATGGAAAGATAGTGGATAACCGGAGACAGTGCTACCTGAGTTTTAAAATATGACCCTAACAAACTCAGCTCAATTCCCCCAACCATGCTCCAGAATCAAAGAGAATGGGTACCTGCAACTACAAAAGCATCCACAGAAAGATTTCTCCTTTTCCCTCACTCCCTTCTCTCCCTTATTTATGGTTTAAGACTCTCCACAAATGCCATCGAGGTATATCACTTCATATTGGGCAAAAGAGAGTGCATATCTGAAGATTTAATTGTCAAAGCCATTTCCTCCTGTTAATAGGGGACAGAGTCCATCATCAGCTCAAATCAGTTTTTATGCATGTGGGCTAAAGCAAAGGCCTAAGACACTCAGACTCCTTACTTGAATTTTCCTGGTATTTTCACCCTTGACATGACAGACTTTTTTTTTTCCCCCAAAGTAGATTTTTTCACTTGTCTGCTCACAATTTAATTATCAACAATCACCAGATTAATTTGTCCTATCTCCTCTCTCCATATCACCTGGGGATTTAAACTTGCCCTATTGATTCTCTATCATGCAAATCTTTCTATAAACTAATCTATTCGTTCAGGAGAGATCAGTATTTATTAGTAAGCAAAATACATTGGCAAAGTTAAAGACAGCAGATGAGTTAGAAAATAGAGTAACTAATGTGCTAATCCAAATTCTGTCCTATCGGTGAAAAAAATATTGTTTTCCTTAACTTTTCTTCTGATAACAGCTGTGTAGGTGTCTATGGTTCTAAGGGAGGATTAAAATGCTGGTGACTTCCTTTTGAAACACACCATGACTTGGAGCCTGGTAATATAAGATTTTCATGATTTCAGATCCTTTTGAATTGACAAAACAAAACAAATATTTCTACTTGAGGTGATTTCTTAGCTATAAAGAGTCTCTGAAGCTGAGTTCTCTTTTATGTGGGCTAATGCAAAGGAGTTCAAGACAATTCCTAGAAACTAAGTTGCAAGATACCTCAAAGACCAATCCAATCACCTGCCAGCCTTATCTTTCCAGAAGAAACCCACTCCTCCTCTTGCTTTTGGATTGGCTTTTAGCTCCTGGATCCTGACTACATAAGACAATGATTCAGAACTAAGTCTGCATGTTAGGAACACCTGGCCTTCCCCCACATTAATTCAATCAGGATCTAGTCTAGATGCTTGTTGTTCAAAGTGAGGTCCATGATCCAGGAGCATCAGTATCATCTGAGAGCTTCTCATAAATGTAAAACCTTAAGCCCCACCCCAGACCTGCCAAATCAGAATCTGCATTTTAACAAGTCTTCCAATGACTTGTATGCACCTTAAAAACATACAGATGCCTGGGTCCCGTCATCAGAGATTCATATTTAATTGTTTTGAAATGGAACCTGGGCAGTTGTTCTCAAAGGGTGGTCTCTGGACCAGCATTATCCTCATCACCTGGAAACGTGTTAAAAATATAAATTCTTGGGCCCCAGACCTACTGAATCAGAAACCCTGCAAGTGAGTTCCAGTAATCTGTAGTTTAACAAGTAATACAGGTGATTATAATGCATGGTAAATATCAAAAAAAAAAAAAAAAAACCTTTTCTCTGGAGGATATACCAAATTTATCAGCATACTCGGTTTATTTCCCACAGATTATGGGCCTGGGATGGGTTTATAACTCAGACCTACATAATCAAAATCAGGGATGTGCAGGAGACCAAACACGGTATACTTTATTGAAGCTGAGATTTTTCTTGCTAAATACAAACCAAGATGCATGTAATGAAAGATCCATGCCACCATGAATGAAGCCAGACTGAAAAATTAAACTGTATCCCTGGTGACAGGGGTATATGAACTTCTGGGTTTTAACCATTCCTGAAGCTTGCCCTATCTCCTGACTTCCATTTATATAAGCTAATGAGGTTCCTTATATATTAAGCTGGATTGAATTGGCTTACCTCTTCTTTAAAACATAGAAAATTCTGGTGGTAAGGCATTTCCCACATCCAGTGGAAAAATTAGAAGAGGACAATACCTCTGATGAAAGGTTGTACAACCCATATTTTCAAACCTCTAGTGATCAGAAATTCACCTAATTCAATGACAAGCCATTCCAACTCGAAGATTATTGTTAGAAATGCCCTTTTTATATTGAGCTGAACTCTGAAAGTTACATTTTAAAACCCAAATGCCTGATTTCCTCTACCATGTAACATCCCTTTAAACATTTGAAGGTACACCTAATTCTTCCCCCAAATCTTCTCTTCTTTAAATAAACATCCAGATTTCTTTTCCATCATAATATGTTTTTGAGTGCCCCCACCATCCTAATTGTTTGAATACTTGGCATCAATTTCTCTTAATTAGTGTCTTGCAAATGGGTGCTGTATTACAATCCATGTAGAGAACACACCAAATATTCTCCTTCTTCAAATATCAGATTGCACTATGCATAATAGAAGTCTACCCTTCCTGTTGCTGCCAAGCAACATTTGTGAGGCAGCGATTCTCAATTGGATAGGAGAGAGGTTACCAAAATCTGGACAAAAAGAGAGGAAACTCTTTCTTCCAAATTTTGTACACCTCCTTCACCTCTCACAATGACTATTCTTTGATTGAAAGCCAAGGAAGTTTCAATCTGTTTTATAACCTAGATCTGACACTATCCTTCTTCTGGCCTAGTTGCTTCATTGATTCATTCCCTTTGTGGTTATTTACAACTTCTTAGGATTTTAATTCAAACTTTCCTTCTCTACTTATTTTTAGCTATTCTAGTTTATTAAGGTTTAGTTTCTGCATTTATAACATGTGGATAGCAGTGCCTTTATCCTAGGATGGTGCAAAGATTAAGCAGAACGTACTATAGGTAAACTGATCAGTTTCAGCTTCTGGCATGTATTCGGTGCTCAATAAATCTTGGCTTAAAAATAATGGCATGCAGGGCTTTCATGTGCCGATTTATGTATACCTTCCCAACCTCATGTGCTTTCAGCTCTTGTATCCTAAATTCCAACCATTCTCAACGATATACAATTTCTGTAATGTGCAAGTTTACTCTTTAATGCCTTAGTTTCCAGCCAAATACAACACTGAAGTGTTTTTTTTGCGTATATACTTCTATTCTACAACATAACCCTATTATGCACTTGTGTTGTAGTTTCTGTGGACCGAAAGGTAGTACTTTACTATGATCAAAATTCAATTTTACCTCATCAGATAAGGTCCATGATTCTGGCATTTTAAAATGTTTTTTTAAATCCTAACTCTGTCATGTAATATGTTGATTATATCTTTTCTACCATCATTCTTTAAGCCCTAAGTAGAACACTGATGGGATAAAGTTTTTGATATTAACAAGTTTATACTCTAAATAAGAAAGACACAATCCAATCTAAAAATAATTGCAAAATAACACTAAGTTAGAACATATGTATGATAGAATAAATATATTACAATGATTAGATATGTACTAAATGAAAATCTGGACAAGTGAATTAGAGTAAGAAAATCTTGGAAGGTAACTTGGAGAAAACTAGTTTTGAGATGGGACTTAACCACTAAATATGGACTAATGAACATGAGAGGAGAAGAGGGAATTATTGCAGAGAGACATCTGTGGGAATGGTCAGAGGCAGGGATGAGCAAGTTCTGTATTATGGAATGAAAGTTGATATAAGTCTCCCAAGCTTTATTTTCCTAAGGTAAGTAAGTGTTTCCATTTGGAATCTCTACCTGTGTTTGCCTAAAATTATCAGGGATTCTGAATTCATACCACAAAGTCGTGGGTGAACCCTTAGCATATGCTAAACATTTTAGAGATGTCTGGCCTAGAATCATATGTGATTGGTCCACATTAGGAATTTGCATTCCAAAGAAAAATACTGCCAACGTGGGGAAATATTTTATACAAATCTTCGGAGGTGGAGAAAGGAGGGGATTAAAATTATGATTAAAAAAGACATTTACGTGTTTTGCTCTTTTGATTAATCTTTTCTGTCTTTTATGAATACCCACGATATGCAGTTACCATCTGGAAAACCAAACACAGGAAAGCTGCAGGGCTAATGTTTTATAAATCTCTTGATTCTAACATTCTCTAGTCTCCAAAGTATTATAAAATAGACATAGAACCAGCGGACTGTCTTGTCTTTTCCAACTTTCTGGCTCATATTAGCTAGTTTCTGTTATGAAACTTGGATTGTATCTGCAATTCTCCAAAACATCCAGATTGAAATATTTTTAGCAATTACTTAAATATGGTGTATAAATAATAGCAAATCTTTTAATATTCAACATTTTTCTTATTAAAAAATTATATTGGGTGACTAATTTTTGCAAAGATCAACTAATTGCCACTGGAAGTTTATAATGCATTAAGGATACTAAAACATGTATACCATTGTCAAAAAATACTTGACGGTACTAGACAAGCGATAAGATATTCAATTTCCAATCACTGTTGTTAAGGAAATCATTGAGAAAGAGGTGAAATTTGCACTGACTGGGTAGAAAAAATAGTCAGTCTGACTGAATTTGGGGAGGACTCACCAGGCAGTGAAAACGGCAGGAGTAAGATGAAATTTTGTTAACTATGAAAATTTTTCATGAATTTCTAGCAAAATAAATTCTGATAAGTTAAGTAGGCCCTCAAATATCAGCCAGTCAAACCTGCTAAGAAACGAGTTATCTTCTGGTTTTGCATTTAGAGGGTAAGTTTTGTTTGGGAGGGCACTTTGCTCGTTTATCTATCTACCTTTTGAATAATATTTATCTTAGAATAGCAGGAATTTGTACTAGATTTTTCTTGCCACCATAAACTATCTATACCAATTATGCTACAAAATTAGATTATGTATAAACATCTAAGAAAAAATAAATTTTAAAATATGTTATTGCAATAAAATAGTGATATCTTCACTTTAGAATAGAGAAAACAAGGAGAGGGATTATTAAATATTAACATTTCTGATAGTGACAAAGATTTCACTCAACATTTTAGATTGAGATATGTAAGACTGGATACAGCTATGTACTCCTAATTTAGAAAGCAATTTCTTGAGGTAGAACCCAGGGAAACCAAAATTCTCAATTCGAATTTTATTTTTCTGAATTAAATTTGGACAGATCTATTACCAAAACTGTCAATTAAGTTCTTAAACTAATTATATCAGTTAATAAATGCATGAGTATACAATGATCAGAAGGCACTAAATTGGTAATTGATCTCAATGCACAGTAGAAGGTGTGTTAATAGGGTAGTCTTATAGGAAGCTGGTTCTCTGTAAGTGGGAACCCTCTCTTTTTGCAAGTTTCAGGTATTCAGAGTGGATCCAAATTTGACTCTGGGATGTTAAAAAAGAGCAGTTGATATATATACATTACTTTTAATATTAAATGATGTTTTGTGTAGGTTTTTGTTTTTATTCTTTATTCTTATTTCAAAGTATTTGCTTTTTTAATAAATCAATTGTTATATTTTTTATCTGTATAACTGTAATATCTCCTCTTTTCCCTCTTCATTCCCAACATATGTATTGACATAATTAATAACTGTTTAGTGTCTATCCTTCCGTAATGGTTTTCTATGTACATACACAAGTATATGTGTGTTTTTCCTTTGTTTTCTTCTGTTTTTCGATAAAATAAGATTATATAATATATATTCTTCTTGTATTTTCTCCTTGTTAACAATTTTGTGGCCCTCAGACCAGGTCAATACATGTAGACATAACCTGTTTTTATTAGCTGCATCCTGTTTCATACAATGGATGCCTATAATCACTTCAAGTATTTCCCCTGGGATAAACTTTTTTTCCTCAATATTTGCTGTCACAGTACAGTAATAAACATCCTTGTATACATATTCTTAGATACTGATAGTTTTATTTCATTATGATAGATAACTAATTATGGGGTTGCAGAAACAAAGCAAAGGCATATTTTGATTTTAATATTACAGATAAAGCTCTTGTACTATCCAAGAAGGTAGCTGTGTCAATTTACACTCACTCATGAGTGGTCTATGATGGTTCTTCTATCCCTGCACTTTTTCCATCGCTGAATGAAATCATTTTTTTCCATTGGCAAAACGGAAAAAAATGGCACGTTGTTGTTTTAATTTGTGATTGCTCAGCTACTAGTGAAGTTGAACATATTTTCATATGCTATATGGCATTTGCATTTAATTTCTTCTAAATTTTCTGTTCAAATTTATTTTCCATTTTCTATTGGATTTTTCTCTTTTTACGAAATCTGTAGATCTTTGTATAGTAAAGATATTAACATTTTGTCTATTTTATATAATGTCAATATTTCTTTCCATAGTTTTAAAAAAATCTTTTCACTATTTTTTATTCACTTAGTCATATGAACATCCTAACTATAACATCATCTAATCTCTCAGGGTTTTTTGTTTACTTGTTTTGGTATAGTTTCTCAATTTTGTACTTCTCCTCACAAATTATGAAAATATTTTCTTCAAATGTTTTATAGTTTTATACCTTATAGTTAAAGCTCTAACACATCTGGTGTGTATGTGTGTGTGTGTGTTGCCTGTGATATGTGGTGAGGTAGACTTTTACATTCTTCAAACTGAATAACTATATCAATTAGGATCCTGGCATGAAAAAGAAGGCATATTCAAACAGGGTAAATTAGAAGGTTTAATAAAGGACTGTTTATAAAGGCAAGGCAAAGTTGAGGGAAACCAATAAATAGTGAAGCACCCTTTTCCTTCCTTCTACTTGGAAGGGAAGGAAAGGCAGGAGGAGAGAGTGGTTACCAGAGCTCTGCAGGAGAGGGCCAACTAAAAGAAATTATGGCCTTCAGGAGAGGGTGAAACCACCTCACCCAGTAGGCAGGTACATGGAGGAATATATACACCAAACTCACTGTCCTTTCACTCTATGTTCCTCTCTTTGGTGCCTCCCTTTGGCTGAACTCTGCAAGAAACCACAGAAGAAGGGAGTCTGATCTATGCAGTCCATGGCGGAGAGAGGATCCAATATGGCAGCCATTAGTTACATGCTGCTCCTGAGTACTTGAAATGTGCTAGTCTGAATTGAGATGTGCTATGCAAAATAGATACCTGATGTCAAAGAATTAGTAGGAAAAACAAACAGAAGAATAAAAAATATCTAATTCATAATTGTTTATATTCATTGCATATTAAAACGGTTGGGTTAAATGAAATACACTAAAATTAATTTCCTCTGTTTCTTTTTATTTTTTAAATGTGGTTACTAGTGCATATGTGACTTGCAGCAGTGATATAAGGGGTAAATGGAAAGTATCCGATTATTCTAATTAAATAATCTGTCTCTTTCCCACTAAATTCAAGTGCCATCCTTTACATATATTAAATTTTCCTATACAATAAAATTTGTACTTAAACTCTGTATTCTATTCTGCTTATTCCTTATCCACTTGCCTATCCTTATTGTAATAACATACCATTAAGATTAAAGGAACTTTCTAGAAAGTTCTAATGTGAAGGAAATACAAAACCTTTCTCACTGTCAGTTTTATTTTTGTTCTTTTCTTAACAATTTCCATATATGTGTTATTTTATGTGAAATTGAAAATTGACCTATTATTGTCTTCTCCTAATAATGTCAATTGGTAATCTGAATCAAAGTATATTAAAAAAATCTGATATCAAAGTATATCAGAAATGTACATACAAGGTATGTACATCTGGCAGGAAATGTCATTTTTATGTTGTTAATTCATACCTTGTAGTAAAATGGTCTGTTATTCCATTTATTAAGATCTTGTTTAATACTCTTCTATAACATTTTATAGATACCTTTATATTAAGTGTCACATATTTCTTATTAAATTAACTTCTACATATTTTATACTTTTTGGTCATTATTATCAATTTTTTTCCATTTCCGTTCTTGACATATTATCCTTTGAATAAAGAAAATGATTAAGATTTATAAATTCATTTCATAATCAAACATCAAATAACATTAATTCTTATATATTAGATTCATGAGTATTTTAAAAACACAGACATGTTATCTGCATTCTAAGTTAATTTTCTTGTATTCATCTTATGCCCTATTTTAAATTACGTTATATTAATTTTATAAAATGTCTACTACAGTGCTGATTAGTAGTGATAGCAATCATCCCTCTTCTGATCCAGATTTTAATGAGATTGGCTTTAATATTTCACTTTTTAAGATGATGTTTCCTATTTTGGGTAAATAAATAGGGTCAAGTATAAGTAGTTTCCTACTATTTCTATTTTACTCTCATTGAATTTTATTTAGAATGAATTTTTATTCTTATTTAACTTATTGATATATTCCTTAATAAGTTGTGGATGTTATTTTTACTTTAATTGAAATACATTGTTCATATTTTGATAGATTACTTAACATTGAACAACATTTGCATTCCTAGAATAATGCCAAATTTCTCATGGTTTCCTATTCTTTTAATATATAATTTATTGACATTTTGTTTAGAATTTTCACAACTGTATTTATAAATGAATTTTATCTATAGATTTTTTACTGTGTTTGTTAGATTTGAGTAAGACAATTTGTGTTGACCTGTAAAAGTATCTGGAGAAATTTCAATATTTGTCTTTGGTATGGGATTATCAGAATTTTAAATCAGCTTTAAACTTAATTCTTATGTAACTCTTGAGGAACCTATGATTCCTAAACCCATCTGAGTTTAGCACCTTTTAAGCTGTAATCACTTAAACAACTTCTAAAATTTCCCTACGATTATCTGTCTATTATGATTTTATAACTCTTCCACAAAGCGATATTTATATTTTGTTACAAAATCATCCATTTCTCCCATAGTTTAAGTATATTTTCAGAGTTATTCACTATATTATCTTGTAAATTTCTATACTTTTACATAAATCAGGTTAAAACTTTTCATTCTTAGTGTTGTGTGTTTGTTTCCTTTCTCTATTTTGTTAATCAAACCAACCAGCATTTCAAAGAATAGCTATTAATTACACATAATTTTCCAATCTATTTCATTAATTCCTATTTTTGTCTTTGTTAATATGTTTCTTTCAATTTTTCGGCTTATTTTTTGTTTCATTTTACTAGTTTCTTAAAAGTAATAATTTATTCACAATTTAGTTTCTCTTTTACTTAAAAAATCTTTAAAACTACAAATATTCCTCTGAGTCTAGCTTTAGCTTAAGCTCATGTTTTACTAGGATTTATTACTTTCATTAATTTCTAGATAATTTTTAACACTGGGTTTAACATCACTTTCATTAGGAAATACTTATAAAATTTTTTTAATTTTTAAGGAGTAAAATTTTGTTTTCTTTCATTGATATTTAGAATTTGTGTGCTTATTTATTTCAGTTACATAGACTTATTGGATTATAGTAAAAGAATTTGGCCTATAAAGTATCTAATATTTGAAAATTTAGATTTTCTTCATTGCTACTTATAACAGTGGATTTTTCCTTAAATATTCCATCACTTTATGAAAATAACATGTATATATGTGATCTCTTTGGAAATATTTGATTGTATTATTCAATTTTTTGTTTGATTTTTGCCCACTAGATTTATCAAATTCCATAGAAGTCACATAAATACCTCCCTTTATGTATTTTTCTGCTATAAGATTTGGTACAAGACAGTAATGACTAGTGTACTACTACAGACGGTTTCCTGTAGGATAGAAAGATATTCCTTTCCTTAACTTAAGGTAGTTAGTATTGAATAAAACATTGATATTAATAAAGCCAATTCCTTTTTTTTTGCACTTACATGATGTTGATATAGTAAGTACAAAATACATATTATAAATGTATATGTTTGTGTGTGTGTTTAAGTAAACTTTTTTCTAGAGCTGTGTTGAGGTATAATTGATAAACAAAGAACTGCACGTACTGAACGTATACAATTTGATGAGTCAGGACATATGCAAATGCTTGTGATAACATCACCACAATCAAGATAATAGACATACCCAACACCTTCCAGAGTTGCCTTGTGCCTCTTCGTTTTTTGTCTTTTTGTGATAAGAACATTTAGCATGAGATCTACTCTCTAAGAGTTGTTGAAGTGCACTGTACTGTACTGTTAACTATAGGCACTATGTCACATAGCAGATCTCTAGAATTTATTCATCTAGCGTAACTGAATCTTTATACTATTTGAATAACTCCCCAATTCCCCCACTCCCCAGCTCCTGGCAACCACTATTGTTTTCTCTGCTTCTGTGAGTTTGACTATTTTAGATACCTAAGTGGCAAAGAACTTGACAGATATTTCTTCAAAGAAAACACAAATGGTCAACAGGTATATAAAAAGATACTCAACATCATTATTTTAAGTAAACTTTTAATCAAATTAACATTCATAGAGGCCAAAAATCATAAGTGCACACTTGTTAAATTATTATAAATTCTATGGCCACAATGAGATTAAGAAATACAATATTCCCAGTATCAAAGAAATCACCCTTGTTTCTCATTCCAGAGATTTCCCCTTAAATAAATACCTTTGTATATGTACCTGGCAGGCAGACTTTAAGGTGCTCTTCTCCCCAATGAACACTGCCTTCTTGTGTTCATCCCTTTGTAAAATCCCATCCTATTGAATGTGAGTGGGACCTGTGACTTTCTTCTACCAAAAGACACAGCAAAGGTGATAAGATGTCACTACATGCTTGTTATGTTATATGTGACTTCATCTTACTAGTGAATTGGGAGACTCGTTGGTTTGAAGATGTAAGTGACTGTGTTGCAAAGATACATGTGGCAGTGACTTGAGGGCGGCCTCTAGGAACCGGAGGAAGCCTCTAGGACCCAAGGGCATCTTTCAGTTGACAGCCAGACAGAAGCCAGGTCTCTCATTCTTACAACCACAGGGAAATAAATTTTTCCAACAATCTGTATAGGTTTCAAAACAGATTATTCCCCAGCTAAACCTCCAGATGATAATGCAACTACTCAGACTCCTTGATTGCTTCCTCCTGATGCCCTAAGCAGAGGATCCAGCTAAGCCATGCTTGACTTCTGAACCCACAGAAATTGTGAAATAATAAATGTGTGTTGTCTTAAGCCTCTAAATTTGTGATAATTTGTTATGCAGTGAGACATGACTAATACACCCCTATTCTGAATTCTATCACCATAGTTTTGCCTGTTTAGAATTTTATATAAATAGACACATTTAGTGTGTGGTCACTTGCATCTGGCATCTTTAACTCAGTGTTTTGTTGCTTCTGCAGTTCTTTGATGCATTAATGTACATAAATTTTGAATTTTATCTGTTTTTTCTCTTTGTTTTTATGGCGGTATTGGCCTGTACACCTGGCTCTCCACTAGGCATCTACAGTCAGTCCTACTTACTTTACGAATTAGAATGCCAAGCAGGTGACAAAAAGTGCACATGAGGAACACCTATTTAATAATTGGCCATCTTCTCTCATTCCCTCCATTTTATTTTATTACTAAATATACCAAAGAACAAATTATACATTTTATTTCTGAGTTTTTGTTTAAGTTCAAAATTATGCAGACAAATTTATGTTTAATTCAATTCACAATTTTAATATTTTGCCAAGTTATTTTGGGTGAATGTTATTTAGAAAATCCTGGTTATAAAAAGAGTTTTTTTTTCCCACTAGCTAATATGGAGTGTTCTCACAGAGCTGTAAATGAGCTCAATATTCGTTATGCAAATGAATAGAACCAGACAAAATTAAATGGGTTCAGCTTTGTGGCATCATTTCAGGGATCTAATTTGGGGATTTCAGGCCTCTAGGCAAAGAGAGCTATGGGAGTCACATTAAGCTGCTCTTAATAAACAATAAAGCATTTCAAACAGAAATTGCATGGAAAGGGGTATGACCCAAACAAAGAAAGGTTTTCAGGGAAATGACATTAGGAACTGATCACAACTCCATCATATACTGTTCCATGCCTAAAAGTGACCTTTACAGTCCATTCCACTTTATTTGGTTCTGTGATCAACTTTTAGCCCTCCGTTTTTAAGGACCAATCATCTATTTTTATTAGCTCCTTCCTGGTAAACTAGGAAATATATGTTCTCACCTATTTAACTTTTTGAGAGACGGGTCAGAGTCAAACAAGGAAATTTTCCCAATGTATTTAGCACAAAACTAAATCTAGATACTATTTCTGATTCTGCCACCAAAAAACGTGGTATATCTTTGAGTAGATAACTTCATCTTTGAGGATCTTGATTTCCCCCCTGATTAAAATAACAATAGGGGCCAGCCCCATGGCCTGGTGTTTGGGTTTGGCACACTCCAGTCCAGCGGTCTGGGTTTGCGGGTTCAGTTCCCAGGCATGGACCTACACCACTTATCGGCCACACTGTGGAGGTGACCCACATGCAAAGTAGAGGAAGATTGGCACAGACGTTAACTCAGGGCAAATCTCCCTCAGCAAAATAAGTAAATAAATAATGATAATAATAATAACAACAATAATAACGAGAGAAGTGAGATATATGGACCAGATGATCTGATAGACAACTGAAATCTTAAATACTGAGATGGAAAGAGTATTAAACACAAAGTAATTCACAGTCCTTATGTGCAAAAGGGTGAAACTGATGCTACTAAAGTAAAGTAACTTATTTCATGCGACGTGGTTAGTGACTAGGTCCCAGTTTTCTTGAATTAAATTTCTGATTTTTTTTTTTTTACTATGGCACTCAGATTTCTAAGTGCATTTATGTAAGTTTCAAAAAAATATGTACATGATTCTACATTCTTGTCTAGACAACATAAATATGTCCAAAAGGATCTGCAAGATAATTGAAGCTATATTGGAAAACACATCTGGAACTCTTTTGGTGAGTAAAATAAGTTAATCAAAGAATTAACATTTCTGGTTTATGGACAATATGTGGAGAATTCTATATTTTCTGTTTACTCATTCAGCAATGTTGAACCATTAAGAGAAAATTGACCCCTACCCAAAGGAAAAATCTAAGGTTAGATTGTAACAATATGATGCTAAATATGGTTTAACAAAACTGAAAGTTTTCACAAAGATGAGTGACTCTTGGCCAATTTCAGAAAAAGAAACAAACTGATCATTTTCATCAACTATTTTTCTCATTTAAGAAACAAGTGAATGGATAAAAATAATAATAAACTTAGATTTTATTTTATAGTTAAGAATGCTTTATGTATGTAATATCATTTGATTTTATACCAATCAACCCATGAGAGATAGATATTATTATTGCCAGATATAAAATTCATCTGCATTTCTCAGGTGGGAATTTTGCTTCTATTTTTGTAGTATCACCATATAGGGAACCCCCTATAATTGGCTCAGAACATCTAAATAAGCCCAGCTCTTTCGAGAGTGCTGTAATTACTGTGATGAGGTTGTCTAAACACCCAGCCATCCTGTCTTTGCAGGATTCGATGCAAAAGAAGCAGTTGTTTCTCTAATGTGTTCTGCTAATCTCAAGGAAGTGTTTTCAAATGGGAGAGAAAAGTTCATCATTTTTCTTGCAAGCTGTTCTAAAAGTATTATTATCAAAATAATTGCAATTTCAGACCAATCAAAGACATGTTTAGTAGAACTAGCAAGTGCTCAAGACTAGCATTATATTGAGGTACTCTGAGAATTTCATTTGCAGCTCACTCTTTCCATCACTAGCCTCACATGTCTAATTTCCCCAAATCCAGCCGGAAACAAATCTCCCTTTTACTGCCGGGTGTTGAGACCCTGAGATAAAACCGAACAAAGTCAGCTGCTGCTGTAAGCCCCTGGCAGGTCCCTGAGGAAGTCTGCATCTGTCAAGCAAAGCCCCATCTTACTTCTCCAGATCTCACTCCTGGTATTATTCTAACAAATAGCCGTTTTCACTCTGCCTTGCCTTGCATGACATCGTCAGCAATGCTGATATGTGTTTGAATCTGTGTGTCATAGCCACAAGACAGCCGCACCATTTTAATGAGACATTTTCCCTATCCTTAATGCCTATTTTTAAGTATCTTTTACAAGGATCCTGGGATGTTGTTTTGAAGATTAAATCAGAGAAAATGAAGTTACTCTAAATCAGGGTAGATTTTGGTGGGACGTTAGGAAGAACGTCTTATTTACCTGGGATAAAAACCAGAAATATGTGACGGATGAAGGCTGAAAATCTTCAAGAATAAAAGAAACATCCATTTCAGAGTAAGCCCCAAGGCAGGACTTATATCAAACGGTTTCTTCAAATTTTAATCTAAGAAGATGTAGTTCACTTCAGGTATTAATTCTCAGCTTTTAGGCAAGGAAACAGGCTCAAAGAAGAGCCTAATTTGAGGCTTGTTGATTTAGATGACTGGAAGTCACCTTCACTGCTTTTGCAGAGTTTTTAATCTTATTCTCAAATGCAGGGCCCAAATTTAGCCTATTCTGGGTATTCAAAACATATCAGTTAAATAAAGCAATAAAGGAGTTCACCATTGTCCTTTATTTCACAGTAGAGGATTCTCAATTCTAAAAAAATAAATGATTCATCCAAAGCCACACAAAGAAAGTTGCTCTTATTTTAAAAAAAAATTATGCTGGAGCAGAACAGTATACGGAGGAGACAGCCTGCCCAGGAGTCTTTGTATCAGACCCCCATAATTAAGGCTGGGGCCTGAAGATAACTCTTCTTCCTCTACTCTTTGCTCCAAGACTTCCTAACATGGCAATGCAGCAAAACCTGAGAGCGGCAGTAATTCCTTTCCAAGTCCTCCTTTATTGAGGCCCAACATCTCATTAGTCTATCATGTTGGTTGCTCACCTTCACTGATTAAGGCGTTTTTTTCTTTTTACCCTAAAGAAATAATAACCAGCTCCTTATCTGTACTTCTTGTGAAAAAGCATTTGCTTAGACACCAGCTTGCTGTATGTGAAGTGTATGTATTTTTGAACCTGAGAGTTAATCATCACCCAATTATCATCTTAGGCATTACTTGAGAACTTTGTTTTTCTTGTTTTCTATGCACCTGATATATCATGAAGAATAGGTTTGTGTAAGATAATTGAGTATGCTCTTGTCATATATTTATCAAGATGATTAATAATATTATCCAAATGGACTTAGGAGATGGATACAAAATAGGCAGATGCTAAACAGATTAAGAAAATCAATGAATGTTTGGATCTTTTGATGCATCAAATCTCAGGATCAGAAGGAACTCTAAAGGTCATCTCATTCCTCTGTAACATGCCCAGTTACTCTGTCACTCAATTTATGTTTGAAATCACCAATATCCAGTCTCCTCCATCCATTCTAGATTTCCCTCACTCTTGGACAGCACTTCGACTGATCCTGATAGCTTACTTGATGGAATGACCCAAGCACTTATCCCTGATATATCTGTGCCCTTAATTGTTTTATTCTTTTAAAGTCAAGATTTTGCAAGTGTTCATTCTCTAGTATTGCTGGGCACAGAAGTACAGGTGCCACAACGAACCCCATAGGTTTAAGACATTCCTCCCATCACCTACTATATAGGACAAACCCCAGCTCAGCATGGTAATCAGGATCTGCTACTTACAGCAGTATAGTATCTCTTTTTATGCCTGTCCCACTGGTAAGAAGCCCAAAGCAACCAGAAAGAAGTTATAGTTTAAAATTCAACAGAAACCTTAGTATCTCTAAGAGAAGCATACTTTCTTCCAAGATCTATGACCACAAGCTTGGCAAAGCCTCAGGTCAGGGGGACCAAAAGTATTAATTTCACAAGCAGCTCACTGAGAGTAAGGTGAGAAAAGCCAATCCTACTTCCACTGCTTAGTTCCTAGACCCATTTGTACTAGCTATTATGGTCGTCATTGGTCCAGCAAACAGACTGCATTCTGACGTTCAGTGCCCCAATCGCCAGGATGCTGTTCCTGAACTGTCTCCTTAGATGACCCTTTCACAATTCATTCTGCTGTTCTGTCTGGATGATGGTGTTTATGGTAAGACCAGTGGAACTGTTATCATGCAATCATTGTCAGAGCTCCTTTGCTGTAAAAGCATCCCTTGTCCTGAAATAATGATTTGTAGGCTACTATGACAATGGACTAGGTATTTTGTAAATTCTTAAGCAGTCATGGTAGATGTACTTCTGGTAGTGAAGAAAAATCCATATATGTAGTAGGTGTCAATTATTTCCCTTTCTGTGTGGAATGAATGCAATTTAACTGATTTGCCACCATGTGGACAGCTAGTTTTCTTGAGGAATTATGCTATATGGAGGGATCATCTTACAATAAGCCTAATTTTCAGTCCAGTCTGTGCTGTGGCTTCAGAAGATGAAAAGCTCCTCAACAGCTGCCCCAGAGGCTCTCTGGCTTTAGAATGCTTTAAGTTAGCAGTTGGCTGCCCTGAACCTATCACGTTCTTATCTCAAATTTTCCAATAACAAACTCACTTTACATTTCTTATCATTTCCCCCACCCCATTAAAGCTCTCAGCTACTGCATAGCCAGTGCTTCACCTTCCACCTGTCCTTCATTCTGATTATTCATAAGTGAAAGCTTCAATGGTAATTACCACCTCCCATATCACCAGTAAAGAGATCCACTTGCCATCAGATCAGACAGTAATCTAGCCCCAAATTTCTGTCTCCTTTATAGAGTCACTCCCAAAACTAACTCTTAGTCTGCCTTCCGCCCGCAATGCAGGGTCTAATGCAAAGAGGTACCAGCTATTGCTTTATCAGGAGTGCTATCTCAAGGAACAGGAGTAAGGGAAAGGAAATTGAGACAGGAAGCAAGGAAGAGATAATATGAGGGTGTGTTGTAGAGCTAGAACCCATAAAGTGGAGCTTATTAAATTGTCCTCCAAAAACCATGTTAACTATTTCGTGATAGACCACACAAGAGTGGATAGAGGGAAGAATTTATCCATCAAGTTTCACCACTCATTAATCAAAGGTTTGCACCACAGTACGTGAATTCCCATATTTTTCTGGGTTTCACAGATGTGATCACAAAATGCAGTCCATGGCATCCAATGGCCACATGTCCCCACAGAAGACCCAGAGTGGGAGGCAAGAAGAACATGGCACAAACATGAGGCAGAGCACTGTCAGGTTGAGCCTGGGTGAAGTGGGTCTGTGTCCATTCTGACTGTGGATGAGCTGCAACCTCCACTGGAATAAGACTCAGGTAAGACTGAGAAGCTCTGAGGTTGTACATAAACGGTTTCTGATGCAGTGAATAAGATTGGGAACAGGTGAATGCATTTATGACATATCATAGCTTCGCTGGGTCCCCTGGAATCACTCATCTTAGTAGTCACCCACTCTATTTTATAATACTGCTTCTAATCAAAGGATTGAATTTTTCCCAACTTCTTGGTGAAGCAGAAAGGCCATGAGGTCTGCTGAATGCTGTTAAGAGCTCCAATGGTGGGTGGGGTCTCTTCTCTAATCTGATTTGTATATATAGGCATCTCTCCTGTTTATTACCTGAATGGAAGTGCAAACAGCAGAGAAACATAACAAACATCTTATTTTGATTGTCCAAGCTGAGACTAATGAAAAAGGCATACTGATAGAAATGAGGAAATAGAAATCCAATTTACAAAATTCTGCCAGGGTTAATAAAGCAAGGTATATCATCAGTTGCACAACCAAAAGACTACTATTTTATTGTCATTTTTATGGCATATGATTTTGACATTGACAACATTCTTTTTAATGTGCTGCTTATATGAACATTCTATTCAACATTTAAATTTAAAAAGCTGTAGAAACAAAGCAAAGATCACAGCTCTCAATAACCAGTCAACTAAGAGTCACTAAACTAGATTATAAGGTATGTATAAACAATGATGTTATAAAACAAAGAATTTCAGAGGCCATAGAATTTCATCATATTGCAGCTCATACATTCTCCCTTCACACTTACTGACGCTTTCTACTTCCATCTGGCATCTTACGCACACACCAGGAATATGCCTTCCACACATTGCTGAAAAGAAAGGCCAAAGAAATATCCCCACAACCTTACTCCAAATAAAATAATTCAAGAAATGTGTGGCCTTAGTCAATTTTTTTTTTATATATGTGTGTGTGTGTGTATGTGTGTGTGTGTTGATATACATACACATACATATTGAGGGGCTTCTATGTGCAAAGCTCTGGGCACTGGCAATATAAAATTGTAAATAGACAAAAATGCCCACTCACATGGGGATTACATACTAGATGTGGAAATATATACTAAACAGGTGAGTAAGTAAAATAGAATATATGGTATGCCAGTTGAAGATAAATGCTGTGGATAAAATAAAGTAGGAAATGCCAATAGGAATGAAGGAGGAGAGCAGCTGCAAGTTTAAAATTGATGGTCAAAATGTTGCTAGGAAAGCAACATTATTTATTTGTTTATTTATTTATTTATTTGTTTGTTTGTTTGTTTATTTATTTATTTATTTTTGGTGAGGAAGATTAGCCCTGAGCCAACATATGTTGCCAAACCTCCTCTTTTTGCTGAGGAAGATTGGCCCTGGGTAACATCCGTGTCCATCTTCCTCTACTTTATATGTCGGATGCCTGCCACAGCGTGGCTTGATAAGTGGTGCACAGGTCCGTGCCTGGGATCTGAACCTGTGGACTCCAGGCCACCGAAGCAGAGCACGTGAACTTAACCACTATACTACTGGGTCAGCTCCAAGAAATCAATATTTAACAAAAAAATCTAAAAACCAAAAGCAGAGGTGACAAAAGCAAAAATTGACAAGTGAGACTACATCAAACTAATAAACTTCTGTATAACAAAGGAAACAATCAAAAGAGTGAGAAGGTAACCTACGGAATGGAAAAAATATTTGCAAACCATATATCATGTAAGGTGTTTATATATATATATATAAGGATCTACTACAACTCAATAGTAAAAAAACCTCAAAGAACATGACTTAAAAATGGGCAAATGACTTAAAGAGACATTTCTCCAAAGAAGAAATACAAATGACTGGCAGGCATGTGAAGAGGTGCTCAACATCACTAATCATCAGGGAAATGCAAATCAAAACCACAATGAGATATCACCTCACACCTGTTAGGATGGCGGTTATCTAAACAAACAAACAAAAGATAAGTATTGGCAAGGATGTGGAAGTGAGTATGGAACCATGTACACTGTTGATGGAAGTGTAAATTGGTGCAGCCACCATGGAAAACAGTATGGAGTTTCCTCAAAAAACTAAAAGTGGAGCTGACATATGATGCAGGAACCCCACTTCTGGGTAATATCCAAAAGAGTTGAAATCAGGATCTTGAAGAGATATCTACACTCCCATCTTCCTTGCAGCATTACTCACAGTAGCTAAGATAGGAAAAAAACCTAAATATCCATCAATGGATAAATGGATAAAGAAAATGTGGTATATACATGCAATGGAATATTATTCAGCCTTAAAGAAGAAGGAAATCCTGCCATTTGTGACAACATGGATGAACCTGGAGGACATTACGCTAAGTGAGATAAGCCAGTTACAGAAGGACAAACACTGCAGAATTCAGTTTATATGAGGTATCTAAAATAGTCAAATTCATAGAAACAGTAGAATGGTAGTTATCAGGGTTTAGGGAGAAGGGGAAATAGGGGGTTACTGTTCAATGGGTATAAAATTTCATTTATGTAAAATGAATAAGTTCTAGATATCTGCTATGAAGCCATGTGACCACAGTTAACAATACTGTATTGTACCTAGCTAAGCTGTGCCAAGACTTCTAACTCACAGAACTCTGAAATAACTCATAGCATTGTGTTAAGCTTCTAAGTGTTTGATAATTTGTTACACAGCAGTAGAAAACTAATACACATAAGAAAAACTAACCATTCATACCATTATATCAGAATATGACAGTGACCTGGGTCATTGCAGAGGGATATGATAGACTAGTAGGGTCAGGTCCTGACTTATTATGTTTCCTTATAGTTATTTCCAGGTGTCATTTTTTTTCAAGGTGGAGATTTGGAGCCACAATAAAGTTCTTAAAGAAGGAGATATTTGTTTATCACAACCCTGAAGCTTTTCTCCTGTCGACGCCACTGAACAAATGTCAGATTTAAAAAAAAAAAAAAAAAAAAAAAAAAATCAACCTGTTTTTCCTAGAGTGTGGATCAATAACTAATTTGAAAACTAAATCACCAACCCTGATTAGATAGTTTGTAAATAACAGCAGTGATGAAGGATATAAAAGAAACAAACTGTTCAGGTAAGTGTCCACTCATTCAGCTGATTCCAGTGGTGTCACTTTTAATTTGTCAAAGGGTGGAAGTGTTCCAGAAGACATACCTTAAATCTTTATGACATACTAAACTGAGCACAATGAAAATAGCGGCTGATTTTTCCTAGGGGACTTCATTGTATCAGAAGGTGAAATTATACAACTGCAGACTTGTGTGCTTTTTATTAGAAGTCGTGGTAGAGTCCCATTGATCTGGGTTCCAATTCCAGCTTTGTCCTGTATTAACTGTGGGAAACTGGGTGAACCATATACTTTCTTTAAAGACTTAACACACCTGTGTAGTGGTAACAATTCTTAAGTCATGATCTTGTGACAAAGCTTGAAAGTGAGGATATATATTGGGTAGGACCAGGACTTTTGACATCAGGCAATCCTGTGTTTGATCTAAAGCTCTAACGTTTGTGAGTTTGTGTCCATGAGTGACTGCCTCAACCACTAAGCCTCAACTTGTCATGTATAACATGGGAATTCTAATTCCTGCTCCATTCAATTGTTATGAAGATTAAATGACATAATGCACAAAAGAACTTGGCCTAGGGTCTTATGTATAGTAAATGTTCAATAAATGTTATCTAGCATACCTAGATCATATAGTATCTAGCATATTACACACTCAATACTCAGTTCCTTTTTCCATATATTTTTATCACCCTTTCCTGTGTCTTACTCCTACCCTAATATTCAGAGATAATTCTTCGAGAAGGTCCTGGGATATCACAAAGATGTAAGAGATTAAATAGAAAAAGATGCTCAAGTAAACATTCTCTGAAAATGCACCCTTACTAAAATCTAAAAGAAAGGTGTATTCAAAATTTCAAGCTGTTTGAAGTAGTATTCAAATTTCTTCTTGGACTTTGTCTGGACAATATAAATAGCTATATTCCAATCCATAATAAGTGTTTATGCTGTGTATGTCACTCTCCTAAGTACCATGTGTAATTTAAAAAATGGAAGCCATCATTTGTTTTGCAATTTAGTTGAAGAAAAGATTTAATTACTACCACAAGGGAATTTACAAATGCCTAATCAAATTATAGGTGGAGAAAATAAATATTATATTTTGGGCTTTGTTCACTTGTTTGCCTTAAAAATATCAGAACTCTGAAAAAAAAAAAAAGCTCTGACAAACATGAATACTTGTGGACCTCCTACTACTTTTTAGAAATCTGGGCAAAATGGAGGATAGGGAACAGGAATTAAGTGATATGATATTAATGTAAATGTTGACAAATTGCAATAGATTTTTAAAGATTGATGGTGGGGATAATGGAAATGGACTTTATTGTATTGAATAAAATGCCAATATTCCAGATAGACAAGGTAGTGAATTGTGAACACTTGATTAAGAAGTATATTACTACCAACCTCCTACTTTGATTTGACAAGAAAATGTGAATTACATAGCAAAGGCAAGTTTTGGATGCCTCATGGAACATCTGTGGCTAAACATTTTTCATGTTCTTCATCAAGATGTAAGATATAGAGCCAGCTCTGATGGTCCAGTGGTTAAAGTTCGGCGTGGTCTGCTTCAGCAGCCCAGGTTCGGTTCCCTGGCACAGAACCACACCACTCGTCTGTCAATAGCCATGCTGTGGCAGCAGCTCACATAGAACTAGAAAGACTTACAGCTAGAATATACAACTATGTACTGGGGCTTTGGGGAGGGAAAAAAAAGGAAGATTGGCAACAGATTTTAGCTCAGGGGGACTCTTTCCTGGGGGGAAAAAGGATGTAAGATATACAAAAGTATTTTTTAATAAGAATTTTTAATTAGAAAAGTTCAAAATGGTTTTCAAAAATTTAAAATTTATAGCATTTCTAAGCAAAGTAGTAAATTAAATTAAAATATCCTTATCTCTTTGACGGTTGAGGAAGAAGAATATAAAGGAAGGAGGCAAGCAAACAATTTATAAATCCCTAGGTAGCTGGCTGACTTTATTGGACCACGGTAACAGATCCCTCTTCTTCCCCCTTGTCTGACACATTTTCCTGTCTCTGTTCTTCTGGTAACTCACACAGTACTTTTGATCACATAGATTGGCAGGTGAGATAGGTCTGTGGAATCATAGCACCCTATCTTCCTGGTAACAGTGATTAGGATATGGGATAGTCACCCAAATCTAGAAGAATCAGAGTTCATACTCTGGATTGATATCTGGACTCTAAGGAAAAGAAACTCCTTCTGTTGGAGTTGTTAAACTGGAGCTGACAATTGTCATCCATCCTAACATGTTAAGAAAGTGTTTCTCTAAGTAAAGGGAATGACATCAACACACTAAGAAGGTGGGAAAAGCAGAGATGAACTATGGGGGAGTCAGAGAGACCATGAGAGATCCTTCCTGGAATGTCATCTTAGATCATAGTCCTTTAGGTCCTAATTCCTATAGAACCTTCTTCATTGTGCTGATCCCCTAGTATCTTTCCTTTCGCTATGAGCCAAGATAGCCTTTTCTTCATCAAGCTAATATGAATTGGGTTTCTGTTACTTGCAACAGAAAAAGTCTTGACTGCAATAAGGATATAGTTTAAAAATGCATTCTAGTAAGCTTTCTGACATGAAGGAATTTCATTCTACTCTGAAATAGCAGAAACCTGACCTAAATGTGATTTTCAGTATAAAAGAAGTTAGAAATCCGAAAAATATTTCTGATAAATGTCTAAACTTTTAGTGCACATTTCACCTTTACACCACAATACTATTCCTCAGAATATGTTTTTTTCTCTCTCTGATCACAAGAGTATAAACCTCTATATAACTATGTTTAGATGTTTGGAATGATGGTTCAAAAGGCTAAGAATATGACAGAACTAACTTTCTCAAAATAGTTACTGGTTCAGAAAATGTAGCTGTTGTATTCATGAGAAAAGTCCCTCAACTGGTAATTTACATCCTAAGGTAAATGACAAAGATCACACTGGTTCCATGACTACTATGGTTCTCAAATTAAACTATAGGAAGATATAAAAATGGGTGCCAAGGAAAGGAAAGGAAAGCTCCGGAAAGAGAGGCACATTCTGTATCTCAGTCTCTGTCCATGGAGCAAAGAGAAATCTATTGCTTGAGTAGTATGTTGTAGTAATTCAGACTACAGTTTGTGGGGAAAGAATCTGGGTTCAGATCTTGGCTCTGCTTCTAATGAGACGTATGACTCATATACAGATCACCTAAATCAGTTGCCTTGCCTGTAAAACAGAGCTAATATTAGCTGTCCATATGATATGCCATTGTGAGGATTAAATCAGTGACCCACAGGACCACTTTGTGCTAGATAGTCTTCATTTCCTCCACTCTTCTCTCCCCACTTTGGTGCCTGGGACACAGACCTTTGTGTTCTGAAGCAGCCAGCCTCCTCCTCTAGCTTCCAATTAGGTTTGTCAATACCAGACACACCTGCAGGAGATTGGAGAGCACGCGGAAAGTGAGGTTTGTATACTTCTTCCCATAGTAGCTCTCTGCCAGGCCACAGATAGGCCCTGCTGCAGTCCTCCACCAAAAGCCAAGTTGGGATTGAGTGGCAGCATTCCGTAGCTATAGCTTTGCCAAATTCTGGTAACCCCTCCCACCTCTTGCTCTTTCTAGCTTAGAAGCAGTAGTAGCTTCTCTCTCTTGCTAACCCTGAAGTACTTCACCATCCCCTGGTGTTTTCCCTGAATTCTGCTCAACTTTTTGTAAACAGTCCATCAATTAAACTCTCTAATGATTCCTTCTGAGTATGCCATCTCTTTTCTGCTGGGTGCTTGAACAATGTACACTTAGAAGAGTGTCCATCATGCAGTAAGTATTACATGAATGTTATCTATTCTTAGAGAAATTGCAGAGATGAAATTGGTGTCTTTTCTAAGTACACAAATCATCATAAGAACAAACAAACAGAAACCCTTCCAGAGCAAGATTGTAACTCAAAGACTTAAGAGGACCAGAACTACTACTTGATTCTAGGAGCAGTGCCCTGGAACATTGCTGCTTATGAAAAGCAAGACAAGCAACAAAGATTAAGATATGCAGTAAATGAGAGTATTTGAGTGAAAAAGAATGAGTACTCCGTTACAGTCGAGTTTTTAAACACTACATTCATTTATTTGAATAAAACAAAGTACATGAGTAATCAAAAATAGAATAAACTAAGAATTGTTTTGAAAACAATATACTGAATTATTTTAGAAAATAGGCACACTGGAATAGGGTTAGTTCTTTGAATTTTTTTTTTTTTTTTACTATACTAACAAAACATTACTGTATATCTAGCTATATAACTTTGCAGTAATCTTAGGGGAAATACACAAATATCAAGTAGCTTTGAAATCCGGTCTGACCACATGATGATAATACTATGCCAACTTGCCTTAGAAAACATATCAAGAGCAAGGATTATGGAAATAAGTGGTTGCAGTTTTGCATCTTTCTTATTTAAGAACTGGAGGGAAGTGAGCACAATGAATAACAACAACATTGTTGTTTGTAGAGGAAAAAACAAGTCATCATTAAAAATACAGATAATATGGATTCATGCATTCATCTCATGCCCCACATATTTAAATGGGTAAACCATAATATGTGATTGTATAAATATTAGAATTTTAATTTATTAGGATTTTTATTTTCCTTATAAGCAAAGAAGAAGATGCAAGTCCTATAAAAGTCTTGCCATCTATTTTTAAAAATGGGATTGAATGTTATCAGCAACTTACTTTAAGGAGAGTTCCTACAAGTAGAAATAAATGCCAGACAAAACATTGCTGCTAGTTTGTTCCTTAAGTCTGCCAAAAGGATTACATATTTACAAATAGAATATATTCTATTAGTAGTTTTTTTTAGTATTACTGCAAAACTATAAAGATTTTCTATATAATAGGGAAAAAAACTCTTTCCAGTCCTAGAGAATTGTTTTTTCAGGGGAAAAGAAGGAAAAAAAAAAAAAAAAGAGAGAAATCATGCTCTTCTCAGCAGAAATCATTGCCAGGGTGAGAAGGTAATATATTTCATCTCCCAGTCTATTACAATTTTAAAGGTTTCATATTTTTTTTCCTCTTCATGCTTCTTTTTCCACCTGCCCGTTGTCTCACCAGCTCTTCTGCATTGATCAGATGTCATTGTTATTATACTCTCCTGTGAAAGGTGAGCGATGTTTCTAGGATATTTGCCTTTGCCCTTTGTTTTGGCAAAGAAAAAACAAGCAGCTTCTCTTTAATCAAATCAAGTTTAAGGTAAGAGACAAGGTTCTACATGCATAGGCAATGGGGATAAGCAGGATGGGATGGATTGAAGGCAGCATTTAAACCTATGGAGACTGGTTTTTTACTGGTTTATTATGTCTCTTCAATGAACTGGCAAGCTATTTGTGTGCTAAGCATCCTGTGAACTAAGTAGCCTTTTCCTATTATGTATGAATGGGGAAAAATAACTATATATTCAGTGCTAACCATATAATACAACCTAACAGAATCTTCCTCTACAAAGTACTAAAATTACATATTGGGTACTGATGGAAAAAAAATAGAGCTATTCCAAATTTTCGTGCTATTTTAATAAAGCAGGAAGAAGAAGCTGTTAGAGGGATATTGGTTGAGAAAGCATGTTTGCTCTTAGGGGCCTGGCTAATTCCTCTCCGTGACCAATCTCTACTCCATTAGATTCAGATCATTCTCTCTGTGTTTGATATTGAAACTGAGCTTAGGCTCAGGGTAATGAAGTAAAAGAAGAGATGACCTTCAAGTCTTCCTATGTAAAAGCTGAATAGTATTTTCTATGTAAACACTTGCAATGAAAAATGACAAGTAACATCATATTGGCATTAGAATCAGTAGGTTTTAGTTTGCACAACTTGCAGGAAGAGAGGGAGATGAAGGTTTGATAACAGATTGGGGGCATCTTAAAACAGGGAAACTAGTGATTAGAAATTCTATTTGGCACATTACCTCCCTGCCTTATCAGCATGTGAAGCAGTGTAGTTGTGAATTACACCTGCAGTAGAGGAGTTGTGAATTACACCTACAGGGTTTAGTGGTTTATACCACTCAAAACTAAATTCCAGTGTCATTGGGCTGTGGAGTCTTTCCTAGATTTGTGACCACCAAATTTCCACATTATCTCCCTCTCACACCTTCAGGGAAGAGGGAATTGTCTTTTGTTGATGCCTCAGTGCAATAAAAGACCTTCAAAACTAGCCAATGTTTTCTCTTTTAAGATCACTTTCTTAAAAATTTATCATTTTCCTTTTATAAACACCAGTCCTTCCTTATGTCCTTGAAAATAGGCTAAGGCCTGTGAAGCCCTCAGATTGAGTGGAATTTAAGGTTATTGATGATGGTCTCAGTTTGAGAGGCGTTGGACTGGTCATGGTATCCCTCGATATTTGCCCATTTAACTAAACTTCCAACATAGGAAGTCTAATTCCAGAGGAAATACAACTGCCCCAGTGAGGAGAATTATCTTAAATTTTGTAAGAGCTTTAATTAATTAGAGCAGATATCTAAAAGCATGCAGCCTGGAGTATGGGCTATAGGGATAGGCAATGAGCGGAAAGGGGAATGGGGAATAGGGAACAGAAAGAAGAGAAACATACATTCATTCAACATTCAGCAGACACACACTGAGCAGCTCATATGCCAGGCGCTCTCTGGATACTGAGATAGAGAACGGACACTCAACAAGATGGACAGGCCCCTCATGGAGCTTTCATTTTAGTGAAAAGAGACAAACAGTAAACAAATAGATAGTAAATAAATGTCAGATAGTGGTAAATGCTGAGAAGGCAATGAGAGAACAATATTGTAGAAAGTACTGGTGGTGGGGATGAGGGGATACTCTCAATGGTGTGATCAGAGATAAACCCTCTGATGAGGGGGCATTTGAACTGAAACTTGAAGAAAGAGAAGGAGCCAGTCTTGAAAACTGCCAGGGAAAGAGAGTTCCAGACAGACAAACTTAAAGTGTAGGGACTTGAAGAACATTTTTTTTTCCCCCTATGAACTTAGAATGTCAAAGGAATACAAGCCAGTGTGTTTGGAGTGTAGTGGGGAGAACAGCAGGAAATAAGCTTGAACAGGTGGATAAAGCCAGATATAGGTTTTCAGACGTCATATTAAAGAGACTGAATTTTATTCTGAACTAAATGGCGTGATTGGAGACTTTTATGCAGAGTGTATTAGTCTTCTCAGGCTGCTATCCCGGAATACCACAGACTGGGTGGCTTAGACAACAGAAATTTATTTTCACACAGTTTTGGAGGCTAGAAGTCCAAGACCAAGGTGCCGGTAGGGTTGGTTTCTGGTGAAGCCTCCCTTCCAGTCTTGTAGATGGCCACTTTCTTACTGTGTCCTCACATGGCCTTTCCTCAGTGCTCACGTACTCCTGGTGTCTCTTCCTCTTCTTCTAAGGATACCAGCTCAGTTGGATTAGGGCCCTACATTTATGACCTCTTTTAACTTGAATTACCCCCTTAAAGGTCCTATCTTCAAATTAAGTCAGTTTCGGGGATAAGATTTCAACATATGAATGTTATGGAGAACACAATTGAATCCATAACACCGTGGCTGGGTGATATAGTCTTATACCTGTAAATTACCCCTCTGGCTGCCACATAGAGCTTAGATGGGGGAAGGGGTCATAGCAACATAGAGTCAAACACAATCTTTCTTTTCTGTACGCTAATGTCCCCCCAAAGCCTCATCATTGTTAGAAGCAGGTAAACAAACAGAAAAACTTAGTGGCCGGCCCCGTGGAGTATCAGTTAAGTGTGAGTGCTCTGCTGCTGGAAGCCCAGGTTTGGATCCCAGGTGTGCACCGATGCACCGCTTGTCAGGCCATGCTGTGGCGGCATTCCATATAAAGTGGAGGAAGATGGGCACAGATGTTAGCCCAGGGCCGGTCTTCATCAGCAAAAAAAAAAGAGGAGAATTGGCATGGACATTAGCTCAGCGCTGATCTTCCTCACAAAAAAAAAAAAGAAAAACCTTATTAGCTGTTCATATTTGACGTAAAGGTCAGGGTTCAATCCAAAGAAAGGAATCTTGGATATACTCAAACAAAAAAAAAGGCTTATTTTCCTCCTGTTTTAAGGATTACAAGGTCACAGTTTTTCTTCCTATAAATTTCAAAAAAGGCACTGTTGGATCATCAGCAGCAATACAAACACTGTAAAAGCCTCATAGATCAGAAAGGTCTTGCGTCCTGCACAAGGCAGTGTGCCAATGTCATCCTCTTAGCCCAGAAGAAGTGATTTGTGCCCCATTTACCATGGCCTGTTCAGAGCTGGGATGATGGCTCTTAAACATATTGAAACAGAATTCTTTCCCCCAACTACACCATCTGGAGCAAGAAGTCAGAGTAATGGGATAGTAATAACAGCTAAAAATTTTGAGCCTTTACTATATCCCAGCTATGTGCTTTAAAACATCTCCTTGAATTCCGAGAACAAACCTGTGAGGTAGGTATTATTAACCTGATTTTAGAAATGAAGAAAATGAGACTCAGAGAGATGAAGCAGCTTGCCCAAAGACACAAGACTAGTAAGTACAGAGTCAAGTTCTGACCTTGATATACCTCAAAAGCCTTGATTCTGAGCCAAGTGCAATGGTACATACCTCTGCACACCCGGGGTTTCATTTCTGAAATTACCCAACACAGCAAACACTGGCAGAGTTCTCCTAGACTTGAAATAACCAGAACTACACACCCAGATGTGCAGGTTGTGAAACAAGTTCTTGTCTATTCTGATAAAAAATATAATCATCTTTTATGCATACATATTGCTTCACAGCTTATGGAGTACTTTGATATGTATGATCTCATTTGACTCTCAGAATAATTCTGTGCATGTTAAATATTGCTTGTTCCAGTTTACATCTAAGACAGAGGCTCTAAGTGTCTAAGTGACTAGTCCATGGTTATATGGCTAGCAAATGGCAGGATTTGAACATGATCAGGATCATCTCTTACTTCTAGGCCAGTGTGCTTTCCACTAAGATATTGCCCATCCTGTAGCACCTACCCCCTCCCTAATCATTTATAGTCCTGCCTTTATGCCTGCTAAGTTTGGACCACATCCAGCTTACCAAAAATGAGCAGTATAAAAGAACGAAGGCTATGGAATAAGACAGTATTGTTTGAATTCCTCCTGCCACAATGATTTCTTTTGTGACTTTGGGTCAAATTACTTAATTATAAAAGTTTCATACACTGGAAAAGTTCTGCCTTCCATAGCAAGTGGTTTGTCATTTTTGTTATATTAGACCAGAAAAAGTCATTTGTTGGCTGTACCCGTGTATCTGGCTTCTAGTGATAAGCTGGAACAAGGAAGCTTAGGCTGTTTAAATGAGAATAACGACAGCACTTACCTTATAGTTGCTTGTGTATTTACGTGGAAGTATGTTCATGATACACTGAGAATAGGAGGAATGATGTGATCCTAACTCTTTTTTTAAAAAACAAAGGGTGTGGGTGTGCATAATCTCACAGATGGATTAAATGAGACTCTAGGTGCAATAAAAAAATATTGCATTCCTCTCCTGCTCTCTCCCACTTGAACCCTGCTTGGGAGGCTGGTTATACCTCTACTTCACATTAGAATATTGTGCAGCCTCCATATCTTATTCAATCACTTTCAGAGAAGATAATATTTTCCTATTTGCAGAAAAATTTCTGCAAATTTAAGTAATTAAAATGTTCAATTTCATGTGGTAATCAAAACCTTTGAAACTCATTTGATACCTCTCTCCTCTGCAAATGGAACTACCCCAGTAAGGAAGTCTGCACTAGGAAATGCTGGCAGAGGCATTATCTTCTCTCTTTACAGGAAACCCTCTTCTATTCTCCCTCCACTAATAGAAAGAGAGATGAAAGCAAGAGGGTAGGTAGGGCCAGCAAATGTCTTACTGACCAGTGTTAATGCAGTTTGCCCTTTGTTTCCTCTGAACCAGGTGCATATCTAAAGGTAACTCTTCCTTTCTTGGGTCATTTGTAGGTTCTTCAGAACCACCTACTGCTGATGATCTCTTAACTACAGCTCCATTGACTCATGGAAATGTAGCTCCACCAGTGGAGTTGTGGCATTTGGTGGCACACACCCCCGACTCTCTCAACTGAGAGTGCTTTGTCCCTCCAGGTGACACTCTCAGACATTGCCAAGCCTGCTTTCTTTCACACATGGTTCATATCTAGTCAAGTGAAAACTTGCACATTTGGCTTGCCATCTGTAAGAATGTGATTGCTTCTCAAACACAGCCCTCTCCTCTGCTGCTCCAGAAATCATCACAGGAGACACATTTGATTTTCTCCTTGAGAGGGGGCCTGATATGAGAGAGAATTAACCCCTCCATCCTTCAAGGCATAGAGAGAGGGAGCTCAGAGCCAACACTTCTCTCCAAAGAAACCCTTTCTCTAAACTCCAGTATCTCTTTTCTTGGCTTCTTCAAATTCTTAGAGGATGGAGATGGGTGGTCAGCTGTTGAAGCTTCATAACCAGGTAGCTCTTGGTCAGCTCTTCCAAGTTCTTCATTGTTGGTCTAAAGACTCACTTTGAAATGTGGAGTTATTGACTTTTAGGGCCACAGATGAAAGAGTCAGAATATGCATGGGTATAAAATGTATCTGCAAGGATATATAGCATGCTATGAATAGAGGTTACATCTGAGGAGTAGATTTAGATGGAAGGAGATTGTCTGCACTGTTTACATTCCTTCCCATTGAGGATTTATTATTTTGTAATTATAAAATAAGACATTTTTATAAAAAAGCTTCTACTTCATCAGTTGTGTGTACCTGTAGTGGAGCTTGGCATGGACAAAACTTGATGACATTATCGCTATTATTACTATAAGTATTAGTATTATAATTTATGCATTCAGAAAATGTTTTTTGAGCACTTTTTCTATACAAGGCACTGTGCAAATTTCTGGGGATATAATAATGAACAAGACAAACATTTCCTGCCTTCACTTCTGTTAAAGGAGACCAAGTAAAGTCAAATAAACAAATGAATAAATACAATTATTACAAATTATAATTAGTGCTATGATAAAAAGAAACAATGAGAGACTGAAAGAGAGTTAAAATGATCACCCTAAAATTACCTAGGGTGGTCATGGAAGGCCTCCTGGGCATGTAGATTTAAACTAAGACCCAAAAAATGAGAAAGCTTAGAGAGAAAAGTCTGGGGAGAAACATTACTCTTGGAGAGAAGAGCATTTCCTAAGGCAGGAAGGAATTTTATATGTTTGAAGAACTAAAGCAAGATCAGAATGGCTGGAATATAATGAGCAAGGGAAACTGTGGTGTGAAATGATGACAAAAAACAGAAAGGGCCTCCAAACACCTAGTTGCAAACTGTAGTCTGGTTTGAATTTCATTCCAAACACAATTTTGATATTCTTTGGTAGTCCGTTAGAGCATGTCAAACAACATAAACCTAGGGAAAATGGGAGTGACCCACTGAAAGCATTCCTTTGCTTTAAAACCATAAAGATTTATGTTCCTCATCCTTTAATAAGCCCTATGAAGATAAAGATGATGACTGTCTGTTGACTGTTATATCCCAAGAACTTAGAAAATCTGGCACAAATTAAATCTTCAATAAACATGTTCTGAATGACTGAACAAAGGAATGCATGATGTCACCATTACGTAGTAGCCAAATGTTTAAGCTCTGGAATCTAAGAGACCTGTATTTGAATACTGACTTTCTAAAATTTATTGAACGTGTGGCCTTGGACAAATACATTTAACAATTAGAGGTACACTAATTAGAGGTAAACAATTAGAGCTAACTCAGAGAATGATAGATTCCCTGAAGTATGGCCTCCCAGAGAGGCACATAGAAGGAATTAGTCTCCTATAGAGCAGGGTCATTGGAGAACTGAAACCTGCACCATGGAAACTGACCAATGTTGGGCCACAGAAGGGACTTGAGCCTCCCACCAAGAATCTGGGGCAGGGAAACTGCGACCACACGGCTACAACCAATGCATGGACTTCTGCTCCTAGCTATGCCAGGGGAAGGACCAGTGCTCTACCAACCCTGAATACTGAGGTGCAGGAACAGGGCTTGGAGGCCACTGATCCACCACATTATAACAAGTCAGCCTCATCCTCATCAGGCAGCTGAAAAGCTCCAAAACCTAGGGCCACAGCTCCCCTCTGCATCTGACATCTGGTCCTACCTAGAGCCCTATGCACCGCCCAGAGCACCATGGACAATAGGTGACCACGTACCTGTGTCTGCCTCTGAACATGTCTCCCAGCAAACACTATGCCAAACCTGGAGTGGGTCAGCTCTCAGGTCATTTACCCTCTTCTTGCTCTTCACTGCTTTAACCCTCATTACTTATCAGTAAAATACGTAAAAAAATAATACCAACTTTATATGGTTGGTTGGGTATTAAACCAGACAATGTAGGCAAAGAGTTTAGTATCTTACTTGTCTTTATTTAATATTCTGATATTTTTTCAAAATGGAATTTTTTGCATTAATTTGGATTTTTAAAATATTGTTTTAAAATCTTATTTATCTTGATTACTGAGTTTTTTGGCACCTTCTTAAATTTTGCTTCTGAAATGAGTTCCACACTTGCCTCTCTCTAGTCTCAGTCCTGCCTCACCTAACATGCGTTAAACACTGAATAAATATTACACATTATTTTTGTTGCTGTTATTACCATTATTATATTACTAGCTTTACCCTTTCTCTCTCTATTTCTCTGTTTCTCTCTCCCTTCCTTCATACACGTGTGCACATGCACACACCCCCAAAAGACTACTATTACAGCTGCACAGTTATTTGTTAAGATAGAGCTTGATTTCTGAAAAATAAAATATATAACATTCATCATGGATAGCCTTTTTATTTTTAATTACTCCCTATCACAACACACAGCACACATTGTTTTGTAAAGGATTCGACGCTGGAATTGCTACGTAATGAGGCTTTATCTGTCACTAACATGTGCTGTTGCTATAAGCAACATTTCCATCTAATCTCATCAACAATTTCAACAATTCTAAGATTGTGCCTCAGGAAACAGGCACAGATTTAGAGCTCAGCATAACCTCTTATAATGTCCAGCATGAGAAAGCAGCCAAGAAAAGGTTTCTTGATCTCTGATGGTTTTCTTGAAGTAGGACAGAGACCAGATTAGGGAGATATGCTTTAGGTAAGAGCTACAAACAACCTTGCTGTGCATTAAAAAAGTGTGCTGCAGACGGTTAAGAAAACAGCCGTTTATTTATAACAATGGATTTCACTAATTTTTCTATGTGTTTTTAAAAAATATCAATAATTAATAGTAATACATTATTTCAGCAACTATGAAATATAACCTCCATTCTCTGTTACAACTGCATATTAATGTGTTTGACACATGCCTTACCTAACTTTTGGCAACCATGGCCATTGCAAAGACAACAGAGAGAGGGGAAGAAACAGAACGAGAAAGAAAGAGGAGATGGAAAAGGAGGAAAGAGAGAATGTGGAGGCAGAAGGGGGTGCTTATAAATAACAAAGCATTTGAAAATCAACTTTGGTCTTACACAGAACAAACCTAGTCCTAAAATAAATCTAGGAGCACTGTCCTCAAGACTGTAACAAAAATGAAATGTGAAAGCCACACTCTAAAGTAGGTAATCGTCCCTGGATTTTCATGCTTCTTGCCAACAAAGGGGTTGTTCACTGATTGATCACAAAATCTGAATACTGGCTGAGATCTGATTTAAAGAAAAAGTCTGGGAAGAATTAGGGTTAAAGCAAACAAAAAACACGTGGAATCACTTTCAGTTAAATGAAGTTCTGAAGAGCAAGAATCAGGAGTCGTGTATATGCTGGCAAAACACTCTGACCATCTTAAACTAGGTGCTATCTTGAGAGTGGGTGGAATTTATGAAGTCCCTCACTGGATGCTATAAAAATCCTTCTCTCTATTATCAGGTTCTATAGAATTGGAAAGTACCAGAGGGAAGAGGGACTTTCATGAATGATTAAATAATCAAAGGAAATAAAATGAAGATGAGCTGCCAGCAAACCCAGGAGGGTCATATTATGGGCATAATAAAAGCGACTAGATATAAAATTCTTGGGAGTAGTTGCCATTTGTGTTTATAGATAAGCAGGGGGAAGAATTAATGCAATTCTTTTGGTAACTTGTTCTCTGGACTTTGTGTATGGGCAGTCTCTCTTAGGATCATTCTCTCTTTGTGTGTATGTAGTCTATTTAGAATGGAACTCTCTTGTTTAGGTATTCTGAGTCTCTCTAAAATGAATGAGATTTCAGATTTCCTTGTGGAAGAAAAGATTTCCAGTTTCATTTTAGGGAAATGATAAACACCAGGTTGATTTTAAACTATAGGAGGGGACCAATGGGGATTTTGTTTTTGTTAAGGAGCAGTGTTTTCACTCTGTTTCCCATCCATAATTTGCATCTCTCTTCCCCGACTCCAAAGTGGCATACTATGCACTATTTTAAGGCTAATAACTAACTCATAACAGGCATCCTGTGTTCCAGCAGACTTTTAATAAAAAATATTTGTCCATAGTTAGAATAAATCCTAGATATACATTTTAACAGAAAATTAATTCTAGCAATTTGAGTCTTGAATAATCTTAACTTATACAACATTTTTAGATTGAATGTTCTAGTAAAAGAAATAGCTGGCCAAAGTTGTAATAGGTTATTTTTTTAAATATTGAGATACATAATATTTAACAGTAAATTAAGCATTTTATATAGCCTACATTCTTGGAATATTGTCTGTTACAAATCCTTATGAGATTTAGAACATCTCCAGATTCTCTGGTGAATAGTCCTGAAGGAAATATTCAAGAATACCCCACCTCGTGGTTATTGTTTAAAGTGTAATAGAAAGAGGACTATTAATGGCCCATATTCAGGTTCCAGTAAAATGCATCTAATTAGATAGTGACTGAATCTAGTGCCCAGCTATCAGTAAGACAATTAGGAACCACCTCTATATTTGCCATGTAAGTGAGAAAGAATAAACACTATTGTGTATGTTCATTTTTGTTGTTGTTGTTGTGTCTTGAGTGAACCCACAGAGCCTTATTTAGTACCTTAGTAGGAGACATAAATTGACTCTTTTTAATATTTGCTAAAAAAAGCAACACGGGGACAATTCAGGCTTCAGAATTAGGAGGACAATGCTATGGGCCTGATATTAGGAGGTACCTAGTCATTTGAAGAGGGACCGGTTCTGAGACCTGTTGTAAACTTGATCATACCACTGTTTGCAGAGACAGATTCTCATTATAGAGCGGTTTTTCTTCATCTGGATCCACAACATTTTATTGGGGATTAAAAACAGTGTTCCCCTTTTAAAATGTATCCGGGACCCATTCACATTTGAATATCATTGTGATGGAATAATTCCAGAAGGACACAAAGATGAGGAGCTGTTATTATTTTCTTCTTTATTATCTGAGACCTTCAGATGAGAGTGAAAATAGACGGGTAAAACAATATCCCCACTTTCACTCTTGGAGCAATTTGCTTGGATCCCCCAAGGATTTTTCTATATCAAAAGAGAGAACCTGTGTTTTGCTGAGATGGGCTTGAGGGTATAGAGGAAGGCAGAATGCAAGAAGTGTAAAGAGTATTTTCTTACATCTATCTAAGTGGCTGTGTCTGAGCTGCTCTGTCTCCTGGACACACATTTATCAAGGTGATACACAGAGAGCAATGCAGTAACGTAGGAAGCAATGTTTATCAGAGCTTACTTACATGAGAGGAGGGTGCCATGGCTTAACTAAAGGGAATGGAGAAGCCTGAAACTCTGAGAACACTGGATCTAACATATCTTGGGAGATGTGGTAGGGAAGAAGCAAAAAATAAACCAATAAGATTAGCCTAGAAAAGCCAACCTTAAAAACAAGACAGTCCCCACAATTAAAATTTCCTTTCCCTAAATTTCAAGGTCAATCAATCTGAAATTTCCTTTCCCTAAATTTCAGTCAATCTGAAAATGCTGGAAAGTTAGTTTTTCCAAAATACAACTCCGAGCACACCCCTGCTTTGCTCGGAGACTATCAATGCTGGACTCTCTGCCATTCGGCTGTTAATCTAAAATACTCAACCTGGCATTCAAAGCCTTCAACAAACTGTTCCAAACTACATTTCTATTCTTAGTTTTCATCTCTTTACTACCCTATAAACTTCAGCCTTACTATTCTTTCTACAGTCTTCCATGTTTCATCCTATTTCTTTATTTATATTGCATTTTGGCCTATGGTATCCAATTCTGTCCTTCCTTGCCATATGTCCTAATCTGATCCAGCCTAAACGCCACCTCTTCCATTATACTTCACAAGATTTCCCCCAGCAGGAAGCACTTTTTTCTTTCTTTTCTGCTTCCTTCTCTGTTTTTCCTATGCTCTAGGACAGTCCACATGATGGAAAAAGAAAAACACAGGCTAGAGTTGGAGTGAACTGGTGCAGAGTGGACTTCACAGGCTACTCAGTGTGTAATCTTTGACATTTTAATCTTGCTTCATTTTGATGTCCTCATCTCTACAATGGGCCTAAGAGAAGTCTCCAACCTCACAGAGTTACTGGGAGGACTGAGTGCAATAACGTGGTAAAGATTCTAGCCTAGTGCTTTCTCTGCATTTGTTCCCCTTTCCCCTTCTCTTGTGAACTCTCCTGGAAGAGAGCTGATGAAGCTTTACCCCTGTGGATTCAGCTCCTCCCCATGTTATCCTCTGTCGCCATGCCTAGTTTCAAGTCAGGATTCTTCAATGCTTGGTAGACCTCACACTCAGGACGTCCAAAATCAAACCTATCACCTCTCCATTGCCTTCCTCCAAATATATACATCATCTCACATGTCCCATTTCCCAGAGTTCTGACAAAAATAGAATCATAGTTTATTCAATCAATTGACAGAGGGAATTGAGGCCTAGAGAGGAAAAGTAACCTGTTGAAGGACATACAGTGAGTAGAACCAGAATCTATTGAATATCCACTCATTGAAATCAAAGATCTTGTTTTTCTTGTTGAGGGCTATATGTCTCAGAGCTGGCACAGTGCCTAGTACATTTCAGGCGCTCAATAAATGTTTTTAAATAAATGAATGGGACAGGAAGGACTCCAGATCCCTTGGCTCATTATCTCGTGTTGTTTCTATTACATTATGCCATTAGAGTTCTCAAGAGCTATTCCCTGGTTACATTCTTTTCTCTGGGCTTCTCTGGAGAGATGAGGGCAGGGGTTGGCATCGTTCTTAAGACACCCTTTCAGTCATGAAGCTTGCTGTCTCCCAGTGCCTTCTTGCAGTACCAGCATTCTGACATGCTCACTTTCTTACTGGTCATACATCAGTGGGTTTAATTAACTTTTTTTAAATGGCACTACATTTTACCTCCCCAGGACAGAATGTGGACTCTGGTGGTCTACCGCAAAATCAATGTCTGTGTCTGGATCTTTTACAAAATATATAGCCCCTGACTTTGTCTTCCAGTGATTGATGCAAATGACTTCCTTTAGGTCTTTAATCATCTCAAGATGATAACACCTCTTAATCTAGCCGTTGCTGAAGGTCTTCTAAATAAAGAAACTGGCTGTGCAAAGAATTGTTCCCTTATGGGGAAGAGGCAAATCTTCTTTAGATTAGAAAGACAAAATACTGTAGCTGTATATGAATGGCATATCAATTATTTAGTGGAAATTATATACCAAATGCTTTCTTATCAATGTTTTAAATTTATAATGCAAATAACAAACATCTTGATAGCACCTATTCTCCCACGTAAGGTAGGAAACCCCCTCAAAGTATTTCCTAGCCACATTTGGAGGTCCACAATGGGATGCTTTCAATGTGCCTGTAAACATTTCTGTTGGCTACAGTCACCAGGAGGAATCTACCCTGTCCTTCCAAGTCTAATTGCCTACATGGCTGCTTGGAGAGGCCTCACAGTTGCTTCTATCAATCATGAGAAAACCAATGTCTGTGCCAAGAGTGCTATATTTTTATGTCCCCAGAGTTTTCAATCCCATGTCACTAGATCAATACTGGGTCTCAAGCAGATGATGAAAAAGTTGCCCTGTTATGCATGACCATAAGCAACGTTGTACGCAGGAAAGCCCTGTTTAATAGCTCTTCTATTAACTCCACTTTACAGATGATTGAACCAAGGTCCAGAGAAGTAAAAAAACTTTCCTAAGTCATGAAGTTAATAAAGTGTTCAAACCTAGATAATACCCTCAAGTGATTGCTACTTTGTAAATGGTATCATCTAAATAGTATTACTGGGTTAAAATCATCTTCAGACTTAAGCCATATTCCTGATAACACATCACGTGTGCAGGTATACTCACATTTATACATAAAAAAACATATTTTTCACACTGTAAGTATAAACATCGAATTTAAGTTTTAATTAATTGGACTTTGGGTCAATGAGTAGGAAAGAAAGAAAATCTGGGGGAGAGATTCACAGAGAGAGACAGAGAATAGAGCACAGTAATTAGTGCTAATTTTAACTAAGTTGATAGAGTGTCTTCTTGAATCTTTTGGAAGCAGAGTTGTCCAGTAGATACGGCCCTGAACACATGGCCAAAAGACCTGGGTGGTAGCCCTGGCTCTAGTTCACTGTTGTTTAAATCTGGACAAGCCAAAACTTCTTTGGGGTTCAGTGTTTTTATCTGTAATTGAAAAGGGGGGTCATATGTTTTCTCAGATTCCTTATTCCTCTGGCATTTTATGATGTGATAGTAATAGATGGGTAATAGAATCAGTAAAATACATACACAGATATTTATAACATACACACACAGGCATACACACATATACATATGTATCTTAATTATTATTTTTCTTTATCAACACCTCAAAGTGCCTCTTGGTGGAGGGAAATAGGTAGTTTCTTGCAAAGCCCCTCCTACCCATAAGAAAGGCAGAATTAGGTGCTTATAAAGCAGTTGAAAAGGGCAGAGTGGCACAAGTCAGGGAGTTACCTCTGGCTTGCTAAATTTAAGATCATTTTGTTGTAGCTACAACCCTGAGCTTAGCAAATTGCTGCTGTTCCCAAGTCTTAAAGACCTTTCACCACCACAGCTCTGAAAAGTGAAAACATTAGAGCGAGACATCCAGCTGCTACAAACAGTTCAGTGGCTCCCACAGAAGGATGATGACCTCTGTCTGAACTACTCATATCTGGATTCTGGATTCTGGGTTTGCACATGTTCGTCTAATGGCAGAACCTGATTCGTATCCAGACCCAGCTGCAAGGGAGTCTGGGAAATGTGGTTTCCAAATTTTCCAGCCTCTCCAAAGATAAAATATGTAGAAAGGAGGCTAAGAGACCCAAGACAAACTATCTACCACACATAGTAATTAGGTTCCACAGTTATGGCAAAATATAAGCATTGCTTATAACCAACATTAGCTTTGAGCGTGCCATCAGTTTCCCCCAAAGAGCAGTATTATATTATCTCTCCCTAAATTCAATACAGTCAGTTTTACTCCTAGTGTTGCAGCAGACTGTTGTATTCTAGTTTTGTACTTAGGATCTGTTTAGAGACATACAATCATTACAATCATTAGAACAACAGTCAAGGAAACAGAATGCCAAGGCCCACAGGGACTTGAGAGCAAGGAGTCCCAAAGCCCAGAGAGTGAAATGGCAGGATAAATAGCCTCAATCTACGTTTTTTTACTTTTATTATTATTTTCCACAGCCTGAATAGTTGTATTTGCATATGTTAAATGCTCATATAGTTGAATTCCAGTGAATTTATTAAGTGTATATGATGTGTGTCTGGTACTATGCCCAGTACTGCAAACATTACAGATGTGCAAGAATGGATCATAACTTCAGGGAGCTTGTGTATGGCTTGGAGAAAAAGCACGTATACACATATGCAAACTAGGAAGAGCTAAGCAAAAGAGACACACATTAGTATTTATGGAGTTCACAGAACAGGGAGGGGGTCTCTTTTGACTGGGAGAGGTTAGCATCTGAGATAGAGAAATGTGATGATGTATGGAAACAAGTACATATTTTATGGGGCATTTCTCACTCCGGATGCAAATAATCAGGTTTCTGTCACTGTGACAAAATAGAGTTGACATCCCTTTAGGGTCAAGTATAATGTTTTCTTGGTATTCGCACATTTAGTCAATTATAATTTGCCTAGTTGCAGTATGATAATTTTTAAGATATTAGTTTGCTTTTATTTAGGATATTTTTTCCTTTTTCCTTATCCTCTGCACCCCCTCCAGGCCATGCAGGTCTTAGTGTTTGTTTCCAGGATTTTATAGGTGCAAAGCAAAATCTTCAATGTGAAATGTTTCCCTCCGCTCTTCAATACAAGCTTAAACTGAGGGAAGAGAACATTCTTGGTGTACTGGAGAGGAAGGAGGAGAGTCTCTACCTTTGCAGGTTATAAGAGAAGGAAGGGATATTTTCCCCAGGCCAAGTAGGAGTTAGAGGTCTCTGGGTCTCATAGGCAGCAGGAACATGTTCTCCAATTCTGGACTTCTCTCCAGCATGCTGGTGAAACATCTGGAGGAGGAAGTTTAACAAATTTATGGAGGCCATTCCCTGGCCCGTGACCTCTGGCTCTCCCTGACTTAGTAAGAATCACATGCCAGCATGTGGCATGGAATCCAAGAGACAGAATTCTTCCAGGAAGCCTGGGGACTTGAACAATAAGGCCAACAGCAACAACAACCATGACAGACTGGAGATTAGAACTCGCTGGATTTTCCCAGAGGCACGTAAACCTCCCACAGATGAGTGAGATAGAATTCCCCACCCGTGTCCTCTTGAATACTTGAGTTTGGAAACTAAGTCACATCCACTACATACATTTCTCCAACAAAAGTAAATATTGATTCGCAGCTCTGCAAAAGAGAAAAAAAATATTTGCAAGGGGAGTTGTATGGACTTAGAGACAAGGAAAATAAAATCCTGCTGACAGATTTATCTCTAGCTGTGGCAGAGCGGTATACACTGGACCTGGATGCTTCAGGAAACAGGAGCCTTCTCATCTCATTTTATCTCTGACCAATTGTCAGACATCATTTGATTTCCACAAAAATGGGTAGACTTTTACCAGCTCCCGTAAAGTTTCCCTGAGGCCATTCTGCTCTAATCAGAACCACAGAATAGGGAGGAAGGTCAGAGGCTGATTAGGATCTGTGTGGTCCAGCCAGCCCAATGCACAGAGGCGTGATTTTAAGTAACAATCTCACTTCAGAAGTGTGTACACAGTTCTGAATCACTGACATGAAAAGTTTCTTAAAAGTCTGTTTGATTTTTGGCATTCTCCTCTAAAGTAAAAAAATGCCAGAAACATAGTATATGCCCTGCTTACCCCTCAGTAAAAACAACAAAAAAACCACCTTTGGACCCTGTATGATGAGGTGGTTTCTTGATTCATTTTCCACATTTAAAGACTGTCTGGGGATGCATGTTAGGTTGAAGAGATTTCAAGCAATATTAGTTTTGATGGATGGTTTATAAATTCCTGTGACAGAAACGATTTTAAAAGGAGACAAATTTCAGATAGATTATTAATTATTTTCAATTGTGAGTGTTGGATATTTTTTGAGAAACACACCTGTTGAGGGCTACTTTAAAAACCATGTAGTAAGTAGTTCTGTCATTCAGCCAAACTTTTCTAATTTCAGATGGATTTAAAAAAAGAAAATTATCCTAACTTCTCATGATTTAGTACCATGTCTCAGAATAAAAATTTTAAGGGCAGCCTCACAGATAGATTGAAAAGTACCATATCTCAAATAATTTAGAGAGTAATAAAGATGTGTTCCAAATAACCATGTTAGATGACCCAAAAAGTGATTGCAATAATAATGAAAACAGGGATAGGAAAGATGATTTAAAGAATTCAAATAATATTGTTTTATGGAATGTGTGAAAAAAGTCATTATAATATGTTATTTTAAACATACATTGATAACCAAATTAATGAATAAGCAGATATCTATTTCATGTGTAACTATAAGACTTTAAATATTAGCGTTTACAAGCAAAAGGAAAACTTTTTAAAGAAATGTTCCATTGGGGAAAATCTTTCATTTGATACGATTTTACATATACATATATATCTGTATATATACACATATATGACATCTATATGTGTGTATATTACATATACTATATATTTATATTTATGTAAAAATATATAGAATTAATATATGTTATGGTATTATTTTTTTATTGATGTTTTAATAGTTTATAACATTGTAAAATTTTTGGTTGTACATTTTTGTTTGTCCATCACCATATACATGTCTCCCTTCACCCCTTGTGCCCACCCCCTACCCCCACTGGCCCTGGTAACCACACTACAGTTTTCTCTGTCCATATGTTGTATTTATATTTCACACATGAGTGAGATCATATGGTGTTTGTCTTTCTCTTTCTGGCTTATTTTGCTTAACATAATACCCTCCAGGTCCATCCATGTTGTTGCAAATGGGATGATTTTGTCTTTTTTTATGACTGAGTAGTATTTCATTGTATATATATACCACATCTTCTTGATCCAATCATCAGTAGAGGGACACGGGTTGCTTCCACTTCTTGGCTATGGTGAATAATGCTGCGATGAACATAGGGGCGCATAAGACTCTTTGGATTGTTGATTTCAGGTTCGTTGGATAGATTCCCAGTAGTGGGATAGCTGGATCATAAGGTATTTCTATTTTTAATTCTTTGAGGAATCTCCATACCGTTTTCCATAGAGGCTGCACTAGTTTCCATTTCCACCAGCTGTGTATGAGGGTTCCTGTTTCTCCACATCGTCTCCAACATTTGTTGTTTTTTGTCTTGGTGATTATAGCCATTCTAACAGGCATGAGGTGATATCTTAGTGTTGTTTTGATTTGCATTTCCCTGATGATTAGTGATGCTGATCATCTTTTCATGTGCCTATTGGCCATCTGTTTATCTTCTTTGGAAAAGTGTCTGTTCATTTCCTCTGCCCCTTTTTTGACCAGGTTGCTTGTTTTTTTGTTGTTCAGTTGTGTGAGTTCTTTATATATTATGGAGATTAACCCCTTGTCACATATATGTTTTGCAAATATTTTCTCCCAGCTGGTGGGTTGTCTGTTCATTTTGATTCTGGTTTCATTTCTTTTGTAGAAGCTATTTAATCTGATAAAGTCCCATTTGCTTATTTTTTCTTTAGTTTCCCTAGCCTGGGTAGGCATGTCATCCAAAAAGATTCCTTTATGACCAATGTCAAATAGTGTGTTGCCCATATTTTCTTCTATGAGTTTTATAGTTTCAGGTCTCACCTTCAGGTCTTTCATCCATTTTGAGTTAATTTTTGTGAATGGCGATAGCAGATGGCCCACTTTCATTCTTTTGTATGTGGCTGTCCAATTTTCCCAACACCATTTATTGAAGAGACTTTCCTTTCTCCATTGTATGTTCTTAGCTCCTTTGTCAAAAATTAGCTGTCCAAATATGTGTGGTTTTATTTCTGGGCTTTCAATTCTGTTCCATTGATCTGTATATCTGTTTTTGTACCAGTACCATGCTGTTTTGATTACTATTGCTTTGTAGTATGTTTTGAAGTCAGGGATTGTGATGCCTTCAGCTTTGTTCTTTTTTCTTAGGGTTACTTCAGATATTCGGGGTCTTTTGTTGCCCCATGTGAATTTTAGTATTCTTTTTTCTATTTCCGTGAAGGATGTCATTGGGATTCTGATTAGGATTGCACTGAATCTGTAGATTGCTTTAGGTAACATAGACATTGTAATTATGTTTATTCTTCCAATCCACGTGCATGGGATGTCTCTCCATTTCTTTATGTCATCATTGATTTCTTTCAATAATGTCTTGTAGTTTTCATTGTATAGGTCTTTCACCTGCTTGGTAATATTTATTCCTAGATATTTTATTCTTTTTGATGCAATTGTAAATGATATTATCTTTTTGCGCTCTCTTTCTGTTAGTTCGTTATTAGCATATAGAAATGCAACTGATTTTTGTAGATTGATTTTTTACCCTGCGACTTTGCTGTAGTTGTTGATTATTTCTAACAGTTTTACAATGGATTCTTTAGGGTTTTCTGTATGTAAAATCATGTCGTCTGCAAATAGTGAGAGTTTCACTTCTTCATTGCCTGTTTGGATTCCTTTTATTCCCTTTTCTTGCCCAATTGCTCTGACCAAAACCTCCAGTACTGTATTGAATAAGAGTAGTGAGAGTGGGCAGCCTTGTCTCATTCCTGTTCTCAGAGGAATGGCTTTCAGCCTTTCTTAGTTGAGTATGATGTTGGCTGTGGGTTTGTCATAAATAGCCTTTATTATGTTGAGGTACTTTCCTTCTATACCCATTTTGTTGAGAGTTTTTATCATAAATGGATGTTTTATCTTGTCAAATGCCTTCTCTGCTTCAATTGAGATGACCATGTGGTTTTTATTCTTTGTTTTGTTGATGTGGTGTATCACGTTGATTGATTTGCGGATGTTGAAACTGGTATAAATCCCACTTGGTCGTGGTGTATGATCTTTTTAATGTATTGCTGTATTTGGTTTGCCAATATTTTGGTGAGGATTTTTGCATCTATGTTCATCAGCGATATTGGCCTGTAATTTTCCTTCTTTGTATTGTCTTTGTCTGGCTTCGGTATTAGGATGATGTTGGCCTTGTAGAATGAATTAGGAAGTGTTCCATCTTCCTTTATTTTTTGGAATAGTTTGAGAAGGATGAGTATTAAGTCTTCTTTAAATGTTTGGTAAAATTCACCAGAGAAGCCATGTGGACTTGAACTTTTATTTTTTGGGAGGTTTTTGATTACTATTTCAATCTCTTTACTTGTGATTGGTCTATTCAGATTCTCTATTTCTTCTTGGTTCAGTGTTGGGAGGTTGTATGAGTCTAAGAGTTTATCCGTTTCTTCTAGATTGTCCAATTTGTTGGCATATAATTTCTCGTAGTATTCTCTTATAATCCTTTGTATTTCCGTGGTATCCATTGTAGTTTCTTCTCTTTCATTTCTAATTTTATTTATTTGAACCTTTTCTTTTTTTTTCTTAGTAAGTCTGGCTAAGGGTGTGTCAATTTTGTTTATTTTCTCAAAGAACCAACTCTTTGTTTCATTAATCCTTTCTACTGTTTTTTGGGTCTCAATTTCATTTATTTCTGCAATGATTTTTATTATTTCTCTCCTTCTGCTGACTTTGGGCTTTGTTTGTTCTTCTGTTTCTAGTTCTGTTAGGTGTAATTTAAGGTTGCTTATTTGGCTTTTTCTTGTTTGTTAAGGTGGGCTTGTATTGCTATGAGTTTCCCTCTCAGGACCGCTTTTGCTGCATCTCATATGATTTGGTATGGCATATTTTCATTTTCATCTGTTTCCAGATATTTTTTGATTTCTCCTTTAATTTCATCAATGATCCATTGGTTGTTCAGTAGCATGTTGTTTAATCTCCACATCTTTTTCACTTTCCCAGATTTTTTCTCATAGTTGATTTCCAGTTTCACAGCATTATGGTCTGAAAACATGCTTCTTATTATTCCAATCTTCTTAAGTTTATTGAGGCTTGCTTTGTTTCCCAACATATGGTCTACCCTTGAGAATGTTCCACAAGCACTTGAGAAGAATGTGTAGTGGGCTGTTTTTGGATGCAGTGCTCTGTAAGGAAAACTTTTTAAAGAATATGATCCATTGGGGAAAATCTTTCCTTTGATATGGTTTTACATATACATGTATATCTGTACATATACACATATATGACATTTATATGTGTGTATATTACATATATGATATATTTATATTTATGTAAAAATATATAGCATTAATATACATTATGGTATTTTTATAGAACATAGCAACATCATAGAGTAAAAATAGTGGCTACTGCCATTGAAAGTCTCATCTTTTTTTTAACATTTCCTTTTTTGAAATAACTTTAGACAAAGAAAAGTTTGCACTGTGTAAAGTAATACAGAGTTCCCTTACACTCTTCACACAGCTTCTCCTAATATTAACGTCTAACATAACCATAATAAAATTATAGGAACCAAGAAATTAATTTTTATATAAAATTATTAGCTAATCTTAAGACCTTTGTTAAATCTCCTCAGTTTTTCCATAGTGTCATTTTTCTGATCTAGGATCCCATTCAGGATCCCACATTGCACTTAGTCATCATGTCTCCTTAGGCTCCTCCAGTCTGTGACACTTCTCAACCATTTTTGGTTTTTCATGACATTGACATTTTTACCAGTGATCATTTATTGTAGAATATCTTTCAGTTGTGTTTGATGTCTTCTCAGGATTAGATTGAGGTTGTACAGTAAAAAAGTGACATTGCGTGTTTCTTAGAGTATCTGAACAGGGCACACATGATGTTCATACATCTTATTACTGGTAATATTACTTGATCACTTGGTTAAGATAGCGTCTGCCAGGTTTCCAGTGTAAAGTTGGTAATTTTTCCTTTGTAATTAATAAATATACTGTGGGGACACACTTTGAGATGATGCACATCTCCTGTTTCTCATTGTACTTTGCCCCACTAGTTTCAGCATTCATCAGTGGTTCTTTGCTATAACAATTATTAATGTGGTATTGCCTAATTGTGATTTCATTTGTTAGTTCTGTAATGTTTTTCCTCTTCAGAGGTTCTTCTAATACTGTTATTATTATTCCTTCTTTGCCCGTCTTCTATTTCTATTACTTTTTCTTTGACAATTTTTTAGTTGTTTCTTTATCTCATTTGCTTTCTCTTAGTTGATTCCCTTCCTTTCTTCAAAATCATTTATTACATTTTTCCTTTAGTCTATTCTCCCTTGGGTGCCTTGTTATTTACTTTTAATTTCTGAGACAATTTGTATTTTTCTTCCGTGTCTTTCTTGAGTCCAATCACATCTCTTTTAATTTTTTCCTATTTCTTGACCATTGCTATTTTCAGTTTCTGAATTTCTGATTTAAGGTGGTTTTCATATACTTAAATGCTTGTTTGGGTGTATTTAATTCTGTTTGAAGTATTGATTTGCAGTTTTCTTTTGCTTCCTGACTGTTTTGCTAGAGAATTTTCTGTAGTTGATGTGTTCTGAATTTTGTTTTCTGAATTTTTATAATAGATGTGTATGGATTTGTTAATTTTCCTTCTGTGAATTTTTGTGGTATTGGGTATGTCATGGGATCCTTGGTTTAAAGGCACTCTATTCTGTCAGTGTAGACATTTGAATGGATTTTGTTTGTTCTTGTGATAGGGAAAGAGTTATAACTCCTTAGATTCTGTGGCTAGCAAATCCTAAATTATGTCTTGCAAACTCTATATTTTTCTCTTTTGCTTCTTTTCCCTTTCACCCAATTGCCAAAGAGTGTTTATTTCTTTCATTTTTTCCCCCTTTCTTCCTTCAGAAACTATGTTTATCAACCTGCCCCCTTTAAATCATGCATATTGTTAAGTCTTTTCTTATAGACCATGCTCTGATCTATCAGGAAACTTTTTAGTATTTTCATACTAATGGTAGTGGTTTTATATTAAGCTTAGGCCTCACAGTTAACTGTGCTTTCTGTCCTCCACGGTTATTCTCCATCTGTCTTTGCTTGGCCCAGAGCTTTGTAGGGTGGCAGAGGTAGAGTGGTGGCATGAGCAGTTGTAGCTGGGATCTAGTGATTTTCCTCTTTTTACTTAACTTTTTGTGAAAATTGGACATTCTTATCTTTATGGAAATGGCATGATATATGTATATCATTGATATATTGATAAATGTATAATTGATACATATTATAATATATGTGTGTATATATATTATTATACCTTATATTAAATGTTATATATCCCCTTCTTGCTGTTCTGTATTGTTTGGGGAGGAAATATTGAGAGATAGATGGGTAGGTAAGTAACCACCTTTGTCTTCAGCTACCTAGACAGTTTTTTTTAAGTATTTATTATCTTTTTCTTTCTCTTCTTTCAAATCTTTTGTCTCTTTCTTCTTCCCAACTTTCTCCTTCAGGCTATATTATGTGATTAAAATATAAGCCTTAATATTTATGATCGAACTATTTATGCTTGGATTCTTCCTTTCAAAACAGACAAACAAAACAATTGTGCTATAAAAAACAGTGGTTTTTCTAAGCCACATGGCCTTCATTTTTTACCCTTGAGATAGAAGAGAGTAGGAATCAGCCTGATTTATGATTTAACTTTTTTTAAATGAAGAGGGAACATCATGGCGCTAATTCTTTTTAATTTTTTATATAGAAGTATGTGTTTAATTGTGTAATTTAAATCAAAGAATGCAAGGTTATCAGATACTTTGTATTTTTACATGTATTTTGACTTGTTTAGAGCATTTGTATTATATAGCCAAAACACCACATCATTTAATGGAATTATTTTTCTCACCTCACTTCAATATGTGATGCATCTCTCTTAGAGTATTTATAGTACCCTCAAAATTTTTCACAAATCTCTAGTCAGAAATAAAAGAAAATATTTAGACATTTAACAAATTATAAATGTCCACATTTTCAGTCTTTCTTCATGCTTAGTGCCACTCTTGCAAATAGTGCCTGTTTTGTGATTCATTGTCTCTTGACTTCTCTCTTCCGTGTTTATCTGACAGTTGTTAAAATCAGGCTATGACTGGGGACAAGGCCTAAACCACTGTAGTCAGCAGGGTGACATTGGCACTGAAGAAACCACACACAAAGAAAAGTGGAAGCAGCAGCCTCAGCAAACAATTGCTCAGAGTCCTAGAGTTATAAGGCTGGAGTTAAGGCATACATAGCTCACCAATGTCAGAGAAAGAGCAAGTCAGGAGATGGCGATAGATAGACAAGAGAATTGGTTGGAGGCAACAACAGTCTGGATTCCTCAGAGATCCTGAAGCCACATCCATTTCCAGTCCAGCCCAAATCTTCTTTTGTTTCCAGTTATCTTATTTTGTTTCCAGAACCTTATTTTTAGACAGGGTTGGCAAACATGTTTCAATTTTCATGCTAAGTCTAATCAATTGACAATGAATTATGGAACTTTTACGAGTAGAGAAACAATATATCCCATTTCACCTAGGATGTTCCCATTTCATACTTTTTATTCAAGCATTTATTAATAGCTCTCACTTTGACTCTCAGAAGAGTCCTAGTTTCAACAATCAATTATGTTGTCACCTCAACTATTAGAAAGATCTTGAGTCTTCCTAAGGCTCTGTGAGAATATTTTTGATTGATTTGTGATAGCTCCCCAGGGTTAAGGGTAGTTTAAAAAGCTGGGAGAGTTGGCCATATGTGCATCATGTTTTCCAAGTCCACGTTAATGGATGAGCCTGATGCAAATATTTTGTTTAACTAGAAGAATACAGGGAGTCGACAAATGGGAGTGTGTAACTTGACAACATATTCTATATTGGCACATATAAAAAATATTAAAGAGAATGGTGATAGGAAGGGTAAGTGCTTAATAAAAGTTTAATAGCATTTTCTAATTTCATTGATTGTAAGATGCACGTTTTCATATTGCATCACAATTGAAATCAGGAAACATCTTACAGTTGGTGAAATATTGTAGTTTAAGTACCAGCGTATTTGTTCTCAGTGCTAGATAAAATAGTAGCGCGTTGTACCTGCCCTGATTTCTCTTTCAACAGCCATCACAATCTCCTTAGGAGGTCTGTCCTCAGACTTCAAGCATCTACTGAACTTAATTCTCCCTGGAGTGACCCTTAGGGAATAATTCTGAAATGAATTTACACTCCTCGGTTTTCCTGCAGGACTTTTTCTGAGATCACACGCTTGTTCAGCTTCCTCTCCATGCTAGGCAGAATAATGATCCCCCCAAAGAAGTCCATATCCTAATCCCCAGAACCAGTGAATAAGTTGCATCAAATGGAAAAGGAAAATTAAGGTTGTAGATGGGATTAAAGTTGTTAACGTTGTTAATCAGATGACCTTAGCTAGGGACAGTATAGTAGATGACCCAGGTGGGCACATTATAATCACAAGCGTACTTGAAAGTGAAAAAAGGGGGCATATGAAGAGGTTAGGGTAATAAAATGTGAGAAGGACTCCATCTGCGGTGCTGACTTTGGAGGAGTTGGGTGGAGGCCATGAGCCAAGGAATGTGGGCAGCCTCTAGAAGCATGAAAAGGCAAGGAAATGGATTCTTCTCTAAAGCCTCCAGAAAGGAACACAGCCCTGCCAATACTTTGATTTTGGGTCAGTGAGACCTGTGTTTTACTTTTGACCTAGAGAACTGTAAGAAAAAAAATTGTGTTGTTTCAAGCCATTGAGTTTGTGGTAATTTGTTACAGCAGCAATAGAAAACTAACACACTTCTTTCCTGTGCTACTTTTTAAAACGCTTGAGTGGCTTTCATTGCATTTCAGTAAAGTTTAACATCCCAATTTGGTTTACAAGGTTCTGCAAGATCTACCCTGTGTCCATGTCTGTCAACCTCCCCCTTCTGTCTCTGCTCTGGCCTTCCTTAGATGCTCATGAGAACCAAACTCCTTTCCTTTCACAGATTTTGCACATGCTTTTCCTCTCCCTGGAACACTTTTCCCTCGTCTTTTCTCTTGGCCTACTTTTACTTGTCTTTTGAGTCCTAGTTTAATATTCTTTTTTTCCTTAGGGAAGACTATCATGATCTTCAGACTTCCAAGCATTTCACTAAACCTGGTAAAAATTTAAGTAAATAATCATATGTGACTTAATATTTTAAGTCTCTCTCCCTTGCTAAATGGTAAATTCCATGAAAGCCCAAGCATGTTAATTTTGTTTATCCTGATGAACCCAGATCTAGTGCAAAACCTGGCAAAAAATATTTCTTGATCGATGATAAATTCTATGAGGCAGACACAGATGAGATAAACTTGAGGATCAAAGATAATAACTTGCCTCAAGATCACAAAGCTGGTAAGGGGTAAATCTAGGATTCGAACTAAGTTTTTTTGTTGTCAAAGTTGAATACTTACCGTAAAACACTATATTATATTGCCTCTCATAGACTTTTAAAAATTAACTTCTGAGCATAATAAATATACGCTCAGAAGCAAATAAAATATAGGGTAGAACCAGGTATATAGAAGACATTTAATATGTAAGCAGAGAATGAACAAGATAGTTGGGAAGTACATGTGCTACAGAAAAACCATATGAGTGAAATGGACCATAAACACTATTGTGAGAAAATGGCACTCTGTCCTCATCAGAAATGCCAGAATTTTAATCAAGTGGAAGCAATTGTTGGTTAAACTTCCGATGGTTTCTCTGATTTCAAGATGCCTTCTCAATATAAATAATAACATCAATAGCGTGTTGACCTCATTTTGCAGGCCTCATGCCCTACTGTGATTTTATTAAATGCTAGTGGGAAAGTTAATTTCCCTAAATTATTCAAGTTCAACTCCAGTCCCTGAAAACAAAGTAATCCTGCCTAACCATTAATAAATTGGCTGAATGTTAAATAACACTTTAATTTTGTGTCATTAATGTTCATTAAACAACCAAAAAAGGAAGGAAGTTGATTATGTCAAGCTCACAATTTTTAATTAAAATGGAAAGAAGCAGGAGCTCCTAATTTGCAAACACAGAGCTTCAGACAGCAAACAGATAAAGTTGACTGTGCACGCCGTGGGAAGAAAAAAAATTAGAGGTTAATTAAATCTTGAATTGTTTCGAATGTCTCTACCTCAAACACAAATTGCTACTTTGCATCTTCCCATAAACCTCCAAACTCTATGGCATGTCTCATGTGAAGAAGAATCTTAAATATTGATGATGCATTTTGTTATTGTGCCGCTAATCCCATGTACTTGAACGCTCTATAGAGGCTGCACAGTAGTGGAAGCAGCGGTGGCTAGGAATCAGAAAATGTGGTTCTACTGCTGACATGAGTTTTATCTGATTCGTGGTGTGATTTGGAATAAGATGTCACTAAGTCTTCCTGTGCCTTGATTTCCTTTACCAGTAAAGTGAAGTAATACTTGCTCTTGAAAAAGCAGCTGTGTGTTTTTGTTATTTGACTTAGTTTATTTGCTTGTCTGTACGTTTCGGCAATAGGTGCATGGGGCTGCATTAGAACTGGATCCTCATTCAAGCCAATTCAACATCAGGAAAGAATAATCATAGAATGGCTCACGCTGTCAGCCTGACCCTTGGAGAATTTGATTCAGATTCAAGGTGGCAGCCTGTCAACTCAAAGGCAGTGTAAAAACCACAGACTTCCTTTTATGCTCACTGTCTGAACAGACAAAGGGAATATGCAAACTTTTCAATCTTGTTTCCTCCAGCCTAGGAAAGACAGAAAAGATATGATTTCCTGGAAAGTAACCGCTTTTCAGAGCAAGACAGGTGAAAATACTTTATGTTACAAATGTCTTCATGGGAAAAAATGGTATATAATTTGAATCCTATTTCAAATGTACTTGGAGAACTTACTATTTTAAAATGGCTTGCAAGGAACACACAAAAATATAAAATTTTTATATGTATATCACATAGTCAATTTTACTTTTATCTTTTAATTTTAATTGTACCTTAGGTGCACAGAATTAAATTAAATTAAGTAATCATGCCCACTATCACCACTCACCCTTGCAGGGCCTCTCTTTTATTTCATTGCACTGTTTTCCCTTCATTTCTCATTCCTACGGCTATTTCCCTCCTTCTGAAATGTACTCACACTAGTGTTTTTAATATATATCTTTCCAATTTCTCTTCTGTGTACCTATTTAGATATATGTATATCCTTGAAAAATATATGGTGTTAACTCATGTTTTTAATTTGCATAAATGGTTCTATAAATCTTATTCTTGCTCCCTTTTCTTATTAACATGTTCGTGAGATGTAGACTAATTGCAATAAATCTGGCTATTTGCTTCTGATTTTGCATCATATTTTATTTTATGCATATACCATATTTTATTTAATAATTCCCCTGGGAATGGGCACGCAGGTTGCTTCCAACTATTGACAGCCACCATCAAAAAAAAAGTTTGTTATAAAAAATTTTGTACGTGTCTTTTTATGAATTTATGTAGACTTTTTTTTTTGGATCTAAACCTTGTAGGCTTTTTTTGGATATAAACCTTGGAATAAAATTTCTTAGTCTTAAGGAAATGATATAAGAATATATCCTAGTCATTGACAGTCTCTTCTTCACAATGAATAGATAGTTTAATCACCCACCAACAATGCACAAGAGTTTATAATAATCTCAGCAGCAAGTTAATATTTGCCAACTTTGTAATTTTGCCATTTTAAAAATTAATTTAAGGAAATTTTATTTTGTTCAAAGTTGTGTATTTTTATCATAAAGTCATATAGAACATTATCATATTTCTGCATATTCTGACATATTTACATGCTAAAACATGATTACATTTCTGTAATAAACCTATTGATTCATGATGTATTATTTTTAACATACTATTTGCTTCTGTTAGATTTATTTAATTTAGAATATTTACATCTATGTTTAAAATATTATAATTAACTTCATTAAAGGAATTGAATAACTTTCTTCTTTATTTGATTTTATCTCACTTTTCATAATTTCTTGTATAAGATTGAGATTATCCGTTTCTTGAAAAATTAGTGGAATGTCACCTTTAAACTAGACCTGGGCTTTTGGATGGGAATGGAGTTAGAAGTTTCATTACTAATTAAAGTTTATGTTATTGTTATCATAAAGTGTGAGAAATCTACAAAGACACCTTATGATATCAGATACTTCCAAACAGGCTGCTCCTAACATATGGGGGGCTAGCAGCAAGAGTGTAAATGAAGGACTCACCCTCTTCTCCCCACAACCAGGCCTGGCTGGCATGTGTATGGACACTCATCTACACATCCAGGCTCTATCCCTACCCTACCTAGGGCCAGCACTTATGCTCAATAAAGGGGCAGTCTGCCCACAACAAGGAAGGACTTGGAAAGAGGCCCTCACAAGCCCTGAAACAGACTAGAGACAGGTTGAGCAGGGAAAATTTCTGAATCCCAGGTACCTGAAACATGGTCTAGAAGGGAACATACATGCATATACCGTTAGTGGACATATCCCATTAGCTCCACGGACTCCTTGTGCCAGAGAAGGGGGTGGGATACAGCTGAAGAAGGGCAAGAGCAGACCCTATAAAACATAGTGTCCAGGGAAGGGGCTCATTACCTTGAATATAAGGACAATACTCTTCCCAGGTTTATCCGGCGTCCGATTAGTCAGTAATTCCAAGAGCCATCTTCTCCAAAACCATTAAGCTTTTATTTCATTGCCTATAAGGTAGCTTAGTGAAGCAGCTCCTATGTGTAGTGTAACAGAATAAGGTGTTTTGTTTATTTGTTTGGTTTTGGTTTCAGACATCATGTCTGGAAATTCAGATTCACTGGTTCTAAAGTAGAATTGGGACTACACATATTTTAAAAATCTCATAAGTCTTTGTTATTTTATAAACCACTTTATTGGGGTATGAGAGACACACAAGAAGCTGTACATATTTAACGTGTACAACTTGATGAGTTTGGAGATAAGTGTATACCCATGAAACCATCACCACAAACTATGCCATAAACATATCCTTCAGCTCTAAAAGTTTCCTCCTGCCCTCTTTATCTATTTATTTATTTTTTGTGATAAGAACACAATATATAATCTGTCCTCTTAGCAAATTTTTAGGTATACAATACAGTAGTGTTAACTATAGCTCTCTACTTTACAGCAGATTTTTCTAAAGGAGATGCTAGTTGTGCACTTAAAAACTCATCGAGCAGGTAGATCTCATGTTAAGTGTTCTTAACACACACACACACACACACAGAGCAAATAGACACAAGAAATCTTTTGGAGGTTATGGATATGTTTATTACCTTGATCATGGTGATGCTATCACAGGTGCATGCATATATACATACTCATCAAAATATATACATTAAATAGGTGCAAATTTTATGCATAAGTATACCTCAATAAAGCCAAAAAAAGAAAAAAAATAATAAAAGGAGCATGTAACTGCCCTTAAAGGCTAGTTCAGACATCAGAAACTTTAAAAAGGATTATAGATGGTCAGAAATCTAGTACACTGCATGGAACTTAGCACCTCATCAGAATATGACATCAAAAGTTGTAAGTTGTGGGGCCACACCTGTGGCCTAGTGGTTCAGTTCAGCACGCTCTGCTTTGGAAGTCTGGGTTCAGTTCCTGGGCATGGAGAGATACCACTCATCAGTGGCCATGCTATGGCAGCAACCCACATACAAAATAAAGGAAGACTGGCACAGACATTAGCGCGGGGCGAATCTTCCTCAGCAAAAAAAAAAAGTCATAAGTTGTGAGGGACTATGTAGAGTTATGTAGGTTTAAAAAAAGTCATTGTGAGATTAGTAAAAAGACAAAAGAATATTGAACCCAGTGTCAGAAGAGTTACACTATCTAGACTCTAGTCCAAAAACAACCACTAACTGTTGGCTTTTCCAGGCAGCTCAATTCACTTTCTGAACCAAGTTCTCTCTTTGAAATGAGGGACATCAATTAGATAATAATCAGGTTTTCCATGAGGCCGGCCCGTGGCGTAGCGATTAAGCGCGCACGCTCCACTGCTGCAGGCCCGGGTTCCGATCCCGGGCGCACCGATGCACCGCTTGTCAGGCCGTGCTGTGGCGGCGACCCACGTAAAGTGGAGGAAGATCGACACGGATGTTAGCTCAGGGCCAGTCTTCCTCGGCAAAAAGAGGAGGATTGGCATGGATGTTAGCTCAGGTCTGATCTTCCTCACAAAAGGAAAAAAAGAAAAAAGTTTTCCTTTTATCCCCGAAATTTAGATAATGAATGAACAAAAGTCTGCAATTCCGTATTAAATCTAAGGTTGAATGCCCTATCTTAAGCCTTCCTGACAGTTACTAGAATCTCAGTGTAGGTTATGGCAAATAAAATGGCCTTCACCTTAGTATAGTCTACCTGATGGGATTGAAGAGGAGGATTATTGCTTGGTTGCTCTCCACAAATTAGTCTCAAAGGTGGGATTCTGCCAAGGAGAAAGTCTAATTATATTTTAGTTGGTCTGTCAACCCACTCAATTATATGTATTTAAATTCAATAGATATCAAGAAGCACAGATGTAAGAATTTTAGCATATTCTCCCACTCCAGAGTCTTCTAGTCAGAATTCCACTAGAATTTTGAACTAACCTTTGGATTTTACAAGGAAAGATGGAACAATGAAAGCAACAGCTGTGAATCAGGAGGCTTGACTTCCACCCTGCTTTTTGCTGTTTGATGGACAAGGGAAGTTATTTATTGTGGCTAAGCTTCTGTGTCCTCATGTGTTGAAGGAAATAATGGCCATCATATTTGTAAGAAAAGAGGTTCTTAGGAAAGATATAATGAGAAATAAATATAAAAGAGTTTTAAATTATTTTAAAAAGCTGTAGACATTTATATACTAATGATGACATTTTGAAACCTGGGAAGATTGGCACTTTAACCCATCTTGTCCTCTCTAGGCTAGGTCAGGCTTGCATATATGTCTGTAGGGAAAAGGAGTGGAAAAAGAAGACAGAGAAGCAGTATAACAGTGCTCATCATAGTCATCAGGCAGACAGTGGAAAGAAGGAGTCACTGTGATAAAAGAATAGAGGCATGAGATCATGAATTGGCTGTTATTAAGTTTCCCTAAGACATTCCAGTTGTGTTTTTTACTTTTTCTAATTGTTAAACATGATGCTTGCTGTCCCATTATTTCTATACAGCTATACTCTTAATAGGGAGCTATTAACATTTTTTTTTTTTCTGTGAGGAAGATCAGCCCTGAGCTAACATCCGTGCCAATCCTCCTCTTTTTGCTGAGGAAGACCAGCTCTGAGTTAACATCTATTGCCAATCCTCCTCCATTTTTTTTCCCTTTTTCTCCCCAAAGCCCCAGTAGATAGTTGTATGCCATAGTTGCACATCCTTCCAGTTGCTGTATGTGGGACGCCGCTCCAGCATGGTCGGACAAGTGGTGCATCGGTGCACGCCAGGGATCCGAACCCGGGCCACCAGTAGTGGAGCACGCACACCCAACCGCCAAGCCACGGGGCCGGCCCCAACAATTTTTTGTATATATACCAATTATAAAAATATATACCAATTTTATATTGTATATTATATTAATATATAATTTATTACATATATATGCCGTAATGCACACCACATGAAATCAAAGTTGAATCTGGGTCACATGAAAGTGAGATTCTGACATCCAAGAAGAAAATTAGAGGTATAGAATAGGCATGTATTTTAAATATAAATGTGATGGGAGAGGTGGAAAGGGAAAACAATTTTTATTAAGCATTTTCTTTTTGATAATCACTAAATCACTATGCCTGACTTGTTTTACATATTAACTCATTTTATCCTGCCAACAAATGTATATTTCTAGATGATGATTCTGAGACATGCCTAAGGTCACAGAACTGTTCTAGTAAATGAAGCTAGAAGAGAGATTTGAACCTGGGTCCATCTGAGGTTGAGGGTCAGACATTTTCCATTCTGCTATACTGCTTTCCAAAGGTATGTCAGTTATCTTCAGTTGTTTATGTCCCTACAGCCTCCCTTTGCCTTTTTTCAACCACGTCTAAGAAGAAGGAAAAGATGTTGAGGGAGCATGCTGTTTATTCCAGTTAACTCCCTTTACACACATTTTGATCTTTACCTTTTAATTCACCATGATGCTTATCATCACAGACAAGTGATTTGCTCATATTTCTGCTTCTTGTCAACCTAGGTAGAAAATTTTTGTGACAATTAGGACATTTAGCCCCTGAACTCCCATTCCCTGTGAATCATACATTAATTAGTGCCAGACTGGATACGGATCATCAAAATACCCAGATGAATTGCACAGATACCAAGGCTAATCAACACCTTATTTTATTTTCCATCAAGTGAACAATGATGTTAACCATGTTCCATCAAGACCTACTAGATTGAGAAATGTACCAATTTAATGTAGCTATTGAACTTGTCATCATGTGCTCTAAAGAAAGGCATTCTTCTGTCTTCATTATTTCCAAAAACAACCTTTATGCCTCAAACTAGCAATAGGGGCACACTCTCTTTCCCTTTCATATCAGACACACTTCCTACAGTTATCTTTCAGTGCTCCGGATATTTTATTGAATGACTTCTCTGTTATTTTGATTATGAGTAGACAGACCAAGTGCTCTAGATTCTACTATATATCAGGGCCATTAGATGGATGAATTATTCCTGGAATTCTGAAAACAGTAAAAAAAATATACTTCACTAACAGTTATAAAACCACCTTTTTTACAAAAGTGGAAAATAGTACCACTCCCAAAACATGTTATTCTTTTTCTCAAAACCTAGCAAATGCAATTCAAATAATAGATTTTTCATGTAAGTATATATATTTTTACCCCATATTTCAAATTCTTCTAAAGAAAATAGATATGCAGCAGGCACCCATGGGCAATTATGAGATTTCCTCAAAATTAAGACTCTGAGGGATACATATTAGATAGGGATGAAAGGAATTTTACTTGGAAGCAATGAGAAGGGATTGACTTGCACTAGAAAGGATGTTTTATAATGTAGATTTAGAGAAAAACCTTCCATTACTCCACCTGTCAAAACAGGATGGCAATCTGGGATAGCCACTTCACACATTTTCACATTTGGGGTGACAGCTGATTTCCTGTACAGATGGTAACACTTCCTTCATGTATAAAGTCATCAGCCGCTCCAGCTAGAAGGGAGGCACCTGCCATTTTTTCCACTAGCATCTAACGCCGACTTCTCCATATGCTGCAGAAAAGAATTCACAGATTTTCTCCACGTGGTCCAATGGCTTTCATGACAGATACAGGGAGGAAAGTTAAGCAGCTGAAGTTGTGCCCACACAAAGTTCATATCATCTCAAGAAGTACTGGCAGTGGAGGATCAAGGGGAGCCAAAGAAATCATTTCAGGCATCAGGTGACAAGAGTTATCTTTTTTATCCTACTCACCACTTCCCTACATCAACATTTGTCGAAATGTACTTTATAAAAGAATAATCCCAGAAGATACTCAATTAAAAAAGGGTCCAATGGGGGCCGGCCCGGTGGCGCAAGCGGTTAAGTGCGCGCGCTCCGCTGCGGCGGCCCGGGGTTCGCTGGTTCGGATCCCGGGCGTGCACCGAAGTACTGCTTGGTAAGCCATGCTGTGGCGGCGTCCCATATAAAGTGGAGGAAGATAGGCACCGATGTTAGCCCAGGGCCGTCTTCCTCAGCAAAAAAAAAAAAAAAAAAAAAAAAAGAGGAGGATTGGCGGATGTTAGCTCAGGGCTGATCTCCTCACAAAAAAAAAAAAAAAAAAAAAAAAAAAAAAAAAAAAAAAAGGGTCCAATGAATATGTGGGTTTGGGAAACACTCGAAATGGATAGCTGTCTTGTAAATTCACATGGCGTTCTGACCTATTAACGGTACTGATAATTCTAGAGTTTTGAAAAATCTGTTTGATCTCTGCTAGAATTTATTAAATATGTGTGAATACAGAACCCCCTTTTTTTTAAAGCCTATAGAATTATTTTCCATGAAAGATACTTTAAGAAATAATGCCCTATACAATCCAAGTATTATAAATTATCTCTATATACAAATCTCAGGTCATTCATGCGAAGAGATTTGATCCTTCCTTCCCTTTAATTATATAAAGAGACACCTGGTTTCAGAAAAGATCCATGAGAATAGGGATTTTTGTGAGTTTTTTCCTTCACTATTCATTGTATCTCCAATGCCTAGCAGAGTTTCCAATACCTAGTAGGCACATCACAAATATTTGTTGAATGAGTTATAAGATCCTCTATTGGCATCGGTTCCTCATCTCTTCTCATCCCTTTCATCTTCCTCTTGACGTCTATGGCTTTCTTGGTCCATATCAGTTTGCCTGGCTGTTAGCCCACTGTGCTTGAGTTTGATTTTTGGATCTTTGTTGTAGGCGATCTAATCCTGACCCACTGTTGGCCGTTACTTTGTTCTGAGTCTGCCTTACCTGACTCATGTTCTACTCTGACCTCTAAAACCTGTGTGATCTCTCTGCAGTCTGCTTCTTGTTTTCCAGTGCTGACTTCTGTCTGGATAGCCCAATCAGTTGTGAATACACAAAACAATGTGAGTCAGTACAAGAATAAGGTCTATCCAAAGAAGACAGGCTGGTTGGATTGGAGACACATCTAGGAGTGCTGAGAATCAGAAGTGTTCTGAGCAGTCTGCAGTCTGGAAGCACCAGTAGGGGCATATTAAGCAGTGGGTCAAGCACCAGAAGTAAATCAGTGCCAGTGAGCAAGTTAAGGAAGCTGGACATAGAATAAAATAAAAATAGGAAATCAGCATATCTAGAGTACAGTAATTGATTTCAATTCAAACAAAAATTAGCTTTTATCTACCATGTGCAAAATTGTCAGAAGTGCTTGCATGAGTAACAAAGGAGCACTGATATTGAGATAATTTATGGCTGAAGCTTGAAAGTGTCTTGAATGCTTGCTCCCTTCCAGAACAGGAACAGTCTCCTATCACGTGGCAATTTGTCGGCCTTGATGTATAGCTAAGCACCTTCACTCAATCCATTAGGGAAACCTGACAGTTATGCCTTTTTGTTCTCTTAATTTCTTGATTTTCTTTTCACAATAAGAAAATCCATGTACCAGAAATCCAGAGAGGCAGCACTCCACTTCCACAGAGACTCTCAGTGTGAGCCATTGCCGACTACTACTGCAGACAATAGTCAGTGTTCAGGAGAACGCTGGACTGCTATTCTGGGAAGGACGTGCAGTCAGGGTGGGACAGAGCCTTGAAAGCTTTCCTATAATTCAGGCAACCTAGAGGCTGAAACATAATTAAAGTTCAGCCTCATTTCTGTTCCCTTACAGAATCAAGCTACAATGAGAGACATAGAAGCAAGAATAGAAAGGATGATTGGTACCCTGAAGTGGCATGAATATAATGAATTAATTTCCCTACAGCATTCTTATGACTAAATGTGCTGTGCTGAATGTGGCGAGCCTGCGAACAAATGCCAGTCATTTCATGTCCACCCCAGCTCCTCCATTATGCTTAAGATAGAGTAACTCCCATGTGCACAAAGACCTATGTACAAGGTTGTTTATTGCTTCATTTGTTCCAGTAGTAAAGGATCACAAAAAAGCTAAATGTGTATCAGTAGGAGATGGGGTCGATAAACAATGGTGTATAAATGGAATACTCTGCATTGAGTATTTCTGTAATATATTGTTATTGGGAGAAAAAAATGAAAGCATAGAACAGTCTATAAAATGTGCAAGTACTTTTGCATTTTTAGCATACATATGTGTCATATTATATATGTGTAATAGATAAATGAAACATACGTTTATGTATGCATAGTGTATCTCTTGGCAGATACAAAAGAAACTGACAGTAGTTGTAATCTCTGAGAGAGAGAAAATTTTTACTGTATATTCTTTTGTACCATTAGTAGTTTTTACCATGTGCTTGTATTAAGAAAAATAACCCACTTTATTTAGACACAAACGCCTATATTTTTTCTCAAAACAAAGAGGAAGAGAAGAAAAGAGGTGGAGACCCATACACTACACTTTCATTTTAGAATGTCTAATGTTTGCTATCATTATGATTAATCCATTTTATAATCTACCTAATAGGAGTTCTCAGCCTGGAGTGCAGGCCTATAGAGTATTCATGAAAACTGAATGCAAAAATTTTAGTATGTCTGCCTATTTCCATTTTTCCTCAGGATAGTGTTCATAGCCTTCATCACATTCTCAAAAGAATCTAAGGACTAAAAAATGTTAAGAAATACTGCTCAGCCTAGGCAGACTTGATAGAAGGCTTTTGCCAATTTTTGTCAAATTTTATCAATTCTTTAGATTACATATGATATCATTTGATAAAATAGCCATGTGACATCTTTACTTGGCAGGGTGATAAATATTCATCTTTTTTAGTGAATACTGTGGTTTGCAATCTGATCCCATAGTTCTGTGATATGAATTTATAACAACGATACCTTACACCAAGCTTTGTAAATGAGAAAACACAGACACCTATGTTACTAGCCAGCTGGCTCGAGATTCCTTGAGGTCACAGAACAAACAAAACACACCTTTTGGCAGACATTCTACTCAGGAGTTGTGAAATTTTATTTTATCGTAGAACAAAGTTAGATTGATTATGTAATATTTAAACTTATGTCTCAGATAACACTTGAGATTGAAAACATTTTGTGTTCCAGGGAGGGATACAATTCTTGGCTATAGCCTCAACACTCCCAGAATTTGCATTCTTCTCTGCAGTAGTTTAATGGAAGCATTTGAGATTGTCTACCTTACATTTATTAATGCTCTAGAGTTTGCAATGCATTTATAGTTCCTTACTCTTTCCTTCCTTTCCTCACTCAGCCCTTGAGTAGATGCCAGGCCAAATGTACAAAGTTCTTGCCTTCTTGGAGCTAATATTCAAATCCAGACACATCATTTTCTTAAAGCAGCCACGCAAGGTATAGTAGAGTAAATCTTTAAATAACTCATCTCACCTGAACAATAATTGAAAATAATCGAAGGATAAAACCTGGTCAGTTTTTACTGGTTTGTAGCCTAATAAGGCCTGAGACCTGCTGTTCCTCACATTCACAGAAATTATTAAGAAACTAATTTCTTAATTTGTGTCCTTTTGGTTGTCTATTCATCGCATATAAATCAAAATATACGTGATATTTAAAAGGAGAAAAAAGTTTCCAATCTGGCATGTAGGAAGCTTAGAAGTCACCACACCTTTCTAACAACAAATAAAAAGCTGAAAAAACTGAAAAATCAACAACTCTTCTTAGATTCATCGGAGAAGTGAGGTCACAGGGCCACACTCTCCCCCAAATTGGGAAGACAAATAGGTGGATGCAGAGAATCACAACTTCACCACAGCAGAAACCCACAGGCAGAAATCTTTGCGAGAATCAGTGCTGAGGTAGGAGAACGTGAACTATAATTGACAAATTGCTGGACGTTCAGTGTGGACAACTCTGAGAGTTAAAACTCTAGAGGGACCCAGTCACAGGGGGCCCCCACACCTTTGTGAGTTTTACTTCCAGGAGCTCTACCAGGTCCTCACAGTGAATATTAGACAAAAATCTCCTTGTGCTTCTGGCAAGGGGAAAGGAAAAGGAACAATTTTTGTAATACACCAGAGCATTCTGTTCTTCTAACAAGACCTTCCCTCAGGAAAAACTATATTACCAGATACTAACCTGCTGGAGTTTTATCAGAGCCTAACCTACTTGCGGAAGGTGGTGGGCAGCTCCAGCTCCCCCTAGCCTTCCACATGGGAGAAACCTGCACAAGGATGTTTATAGTAGTTTTATTCATAATTGCCAAAACTTGGAAACAGCCAACTTTTCCCTCAGTAGGTGAATGGATAAATAAATGGTGATACATCCAGACAACGAAATATTATTCAGTGCTATAAATAAGTGAGCTATCAAGCCTCGAAATGACATGGAAGATCCTTAAATACATATTATTAAATGGAAGAAACCAATCTGAAAAGGCTACATACTATCTGATTCCAACTATATGACATTCTGGAAAAGGCAAAACTACGGAGACAATAAAAAGATCAATAGTTCCCAGAAGTTGGGAGAGTGAGGGAGGAATGAGTAGGCAGAGCAAGGAGTGTTTTAAGGCAGTGAAACTATTCTCAATGATACCAAGATGGTGGGTACACATCGTTATACATTTGTCCAAACCCATAGAATGTACAACACCAAGAGGGAACTCTAATGTAAACTATGGACTTTGGAGAATAATAATGCATCAATGTACAGTCATCAGTTATCAGAAATGTACCACTCTTATGTGGGACGTTGATAGCAGGGGAGGTTGTGCCTGTGTGGGAACAGGGGATATATGGAAACTCCATAATTTCCACTCAATTTTGCTGTGAACCTAAAACTACTCTTAAAAAAGTTTATCGGGGCTGGCCCAGTTGCCTGGTGGTTAAGTTCATGCACTCCACTTCAGCAGCCTGAGGTTCCCAGGTTTGGATCCTGTATACAGACCTGTACACCACTCATCAAGCCATGCTGTGATGGCGTCCTACATACAAAATAGAGGAAGATTGACACAGATGTTAGCTCAGGGACAATCTTCCTCACACACACACAAAAAAAGTTTATCGATTTAAAAAGGAGAAGTATGACAATTGCTCTCAAGAAAGAGCCCGACCAATTTTTACATGAGTATGTCTGATTTTAATTGATAGAAAAATTAGCCCTTTCAATCAAAGAGTTTCTAGTTGCACAAAAGCATTTGGTTAATCATATAGAACTTGGTGGAAAGTACATCCATTGGTACAAAGTTTTTAGTGCTTGCTGTCAAGAGAAAATCTAGTTAATTATATGCAAATAAGCTTCACTAACAAATACCTAAATAACTCAGCCTTTTCTTCATTAAGCTAGAAGATATAGTACATTTCTCAGGGAATTAGACAAGGAATATTAATCACAGATGCTTGTAAGTCCTAATGAGTTTATTGATTGTTGACCTTGATGCTACAACAATCGGCAGAAACCCAAATGACACAGTTATTTGAGGAAGCAAATGCTGATCTTTAAAATTTAGAATAAAATTGTTTGTTCATTTTTGTGATATCCTGCCCAAAGCTTTTAGTGCCAACTTTCTTTGTAGAGAGAAAAACCTATATTTAATGTTGTCCCTATTGTCTACTGTGCACCGAGAATCATGAACAATTTCTATTTTGAAGCAATCTGGAGGGCATTTGTGACTGGGAGAGCTGGAAGTTACTCTGTGAGCTAAGGGCAGAGAAAAAGGGCATGCAACAGATAAAAGGCAAAGGACTGAGAAGCAAAACTGAATTTCTTCATTACTAGCCATCGACCTTGATGCTGATTTCTCCCCTTACTCCTGTATTCTCAGATTTCAATGGCTTTTTTTCACTTACCCCTGGCTAAAGTGGCTGGAGAGCATATCCCGTCACTAATTGGGCTTAATGTTAGCTAAGTGCTTTCAGCACCACCAGCAACTCCTGAAACATGGCTGCCTTTCTGTACAGTAGATGCTTGGTTACTTTTCTGTAATAAAACACTCCGTTCTCTACCTGCTGATGACTCGATCGAAAGTTTTAAAGTGTAATTTAGCCCTTGTTATTTTCCATTTTAAATCTCTCCAATGGGGCCTTTATCCCATTCCTTGATACCATTGATTTATTTCAATTAAGATTCCCCATGTTCAAGCACCACAATTAGCTACTGTCACTATTGATTCCCATCCCTAGGGATTTGTACATAGTTTCAAAGTTGACCACTGACAGTTTAGCACTAGTCCATTAGGGCTGACTGAAAAGTGAAGGCGGCAAGAATCTTCCAGCAAAGAACATCTTATAATAGCGATAATAATAATCAAGTATGGATAAAGTGCTTATTATGGGGTAGACGTTATTCTATAAACTTTATATGTATTAACTGTTTTAACTCTCACAACAATCCAGTAAGGTGGTACTCTTATTATCTCATTTTGCCAGTGAAGAAACTGAAGCAGAGAGGTTAACTACCCAATTCACAGATGTAGTAAGTGATGGAGCCAGGATCAGAACAAAAGTAATCTGGCTTCAGAATCTATATCCTTCACCAGTACAATCTACAGCCCCTATAGTTGATATTGAATGAGTGACAATACTACTGTTAATAATGGCTGCTTGTTCTGATAAAATAAGCTTCTTTCACAGATATCTCCTGGCTCTACAATTCTTTGGTTCTCTACTTGTTCCAAGCTTTGAAATTGAACTGACTGATAATGATCATATATCCAGCTACTGGGAGAATCAGAACCAGAACTCAGGTTTTCTTTGCGCTTTACTCAATGTTCTTTCCACTATGTCACTCTTACTGGGCATATGGAGGCTGAAGCATTGTGATATTTGACCATTTTTATCTCCATGACAGTAACTTTCTTCTGGTTCAACCTAATGCATAAGAATGACAGTAGCTCTTTTCTCCCTATAAAGAGATAGCATTCTCTGTTGATTAAAACAAGGAATAACTAATTTGGGATAAATGTTCCTTTGTTTCAGGAGTTAACATTTTGGGCAAAGCGAAACTCCTCATTGCCAAACTTCTTACAAAACTTGCCACATGCGGTGTGTGAATGCCAGGACCTTTGTATCTGAATCTGCTCAAGCAATTCAAACCTGGAGCACACCTGTGCAGAAGCAAAGTGGGTTACTGTGGTCTTATCCTTCTGAATTCTTTATTTTTCAAATAATATACTCTCCAGGAGACCAATTGGTCACCAAGTTGTTTCATGGAGCTCATTCTTATAATTGCCAACACATATAATGAATCCATGTAATGCGTATCTGTGTGCCACAGCTCAATCAACTATTAAACATGGATATAGGATACAGTTTAGTATAGGCAGCTCTTAACTTCTTCTCAACTCACAATCAGTTCTTCCTCTGATTTCTCTGTCACCTTTTACCACCACCACTTCCCAACATGTAATACTTTACAAATTTGTTCTATTCTACCCATACAGTTTTCTGTTACCCTCAACGTCTCTCCTGTGCTCTTGCAGTAGCCTTGTAACTGTTCTCTGTGCTCCTCCTTCTTCAATTCACCACTATATTGTTGTCATAAGAAGTTCCTAATACATGCTCTGTTCATATTTATTTTATATTCAAAAAATAATCAGTGATTCGCCGCTGATTACCAATGAAAATGTTCTGCCTGACATTCAAGTCTTATCTATTTCCAGCCTCAACATACTTCCCACTTTTATTCCTCCTACTCTCGTACAAGGGACAGATTTCTCGCCATACCCCAGGGATGCCCACCTATACTTTCTCACCTCTATGTTTTTGCTTAAGCTCCTGCCATAACCTATCAACATTATACTACTTTTCGAGGCTTTAGTCAAACACCATTTACTAAAGCATAAAGGAAACTGTCCACTAGGCCTTTTTTTGGGGAATGATGATCCCCTATTCTGGAATCCATGCATTCTATCTCTTTCTTAAAGGACTTCCCACATTTTTCCCATCCTCAACATGTCTTCAAGTTTCTCAAAAGGAGTGACTATGCCTTTAGTCTTTGAATCTCCAACATGTAGCTTACATAAAGTTAGCTACAATAAATAGTACAAGAATGAGTAAGTAAACATATATTAATTTCAATAAATTTTCAAGTCTCCTTTAAGAATTCCTATGCTATACACCTTTCTTTCTGAATTTCTTAGAGTTGTCATACTAGATACTATAATGTGGGATTCAGCTGTGTTCACTGTATAGCAAAGTGAAACCCATGGTAATGGAATGTTCACAGTAGAGATTGGACCCCAAGACTGAAGAGCTGTTTTTAGTTTAACATCTTTGGCCATAATTTATTTTACATAATATCTACTTGTCATTCTCTGAAAAATCAAATTATTACTGTCTTTTTTTGTCTGTGTGCATGGTATCACTGCTTCCCAGAATGTCTTTTCTCTACCTGACCCTCTGAGTCGATTTCAAAACAAAGCTTCAACTTCTCTTCCACGAACTCTTCCCTGAAATCCACTCTGGGAAGAGCTGACTTCTATTTTAATTGTTGTTTTACCTTTATTTATCTCTTCATTCTTGCTCTTATCAGATGGCATTTTAATGGCATTGTTTTAATGTCTTTCTCTTCCATCATACTGTGATTATTGTGAGAGTAGAGGACAGGTCTGATTCATTTCTCTGTCTCTACTACCAACCCTAAAAATGTTTTCCATAAATACACATAATGCTGAACCATTTATTTAGTACTAAAGTGAGGACTAAAATTCAATGTAGAGTATGAGTAAAAGACTGACCGGTCTTGTCTTCAGAACGAGTCCCTGAGCCGAGAAAAGAGAAGGGCTTTAATTTGAAAAAGCATTACATTTTTACTTGGATTAAATACAATTGGAATTTTCCGTAACCAAACGTGACAGGGAACCCATGGGATCTGTACAAAATATTGGAAGGAAGATTCAACATAACGTGGCTAAGCAAAATTCCGGGAGTAAAATTACCTCAAGTTTGTACTTAAGTTCTGATCTTTTCATACATTGACTATACTAAGACCCGTGGTCAAACATGGCCAAACATTTACACACAACTTCTGAGAAATATTAACAATCTTAGTTTATTAAATAACACAATATAAGCCAACATTCTGACACACTTAAGAACAATTGTGAGCATCTTTCTCTCAAGACTAACACAGAATACCTGTCTCACTCAATTCATACTTTACTTTGTGAAGAAGGACTCAAGACGTAATCGCTCCTTGAAAGTCTATGCTATGAATAATAATTTATAAAATCACTTGGTGGAAGTATTACACGGTAGATTTTATAAAAGCTAGCTTTAAGACGCATGCTTATTTTTTTGTGCTTTTCAGCTCTGCATAAAATCTTTGCAATTAACTCCACAAACATTTACCCTTCTGTTTACAATATAAGTAGTTGCTACTGAGAAGGTCAAAAATGCAGTGGCATTTGAAACTGATTTTTAGGAAAACTTCTTTTAGAGGTATGGCTGTGTTTTGCTTTTATTCTTTTGTTTTTTTGTGCTCCATACTCATGTCCAAAAAAAAAAAAAAAATCTTTTAGATTCAAGCCAAATGCTATTGGTAAGTGTAGACTTGAGTGGGAGTGGGGATAGCTATATATTGGTTCTTCAAAACAATGAATAACAAACTACGTTAATACTGTCTTTACCAGGTCATCATCCATCAAACATGATACATAGAAATAAGGGAATGTAGATTCAAATTTGACAGTTATAATCTCTTAACAATGTCTCAAGCTATGTTTATTATTCTTTAAACTAAAATGTTTAGAAGTTTAATAAAGAAACCCAGAATTTTTTCTACTCTTTACTTGGCTGTAGTTTTTCTGAATTTCATAAATTACACATAGGATAGATTAAAGGGTCAAAAACATTGAGAACAAAGATCAGGACTGTTTTTCCTGTTTCAGTGAAGAGAGTAATAGAGTATACTGTAGTGGTTAGGAGGATAGGCCCCAGGGTCAGATTAAACGTGGATTCAAGTTCTACTCATCAGACTTAATTAGTTGAGAGACTTTGAGAAGATTGCCTAAATCTCCCAAGCCTCTGTAAAATGAGGATAATAATAGTTTCTAACTCAAGGTGGCCATAGGTTTAAATGGCATAACCCATGTAAAGGGCTTAGCGTAGTGCCCATGCCAAATAAATGATCAACAGATGCTAACTATTCTCTTATCTTTCTGACACTAGGTAACAGTGCACCTATCAAGCCAAAAATAATGGTGTTCTTAATCTTCCTAAAATCTCTTGTTTTTTTCCTTATTTTTATGACAGAAAGAATATCTATCATATGCCATCTCCCATTCTTGAGTGTTAGTTTGTTCAACTCCATCTCCAGGTTCTCCTCAGTTACGTGATAGCCAGCACTTAAAACGCCTTGGTTGCGAGTCATGTTTGTGTGTGTGATTTACTCAACACTTTGATGAATAACCACCAGGCCCATAGTTAGAATAACCAAGTATTGCAGGCCTAGTATGTGTTCTGCACAATGTTAAAATTGTTGTACATATAGTTGCGTTTAGTCTTAAAAACAATATTTGGAAAAAAGCAATATTAATCCCATTTTACAGCTGAGGCATTTAAAGATGCTGAGGCATTTGCCTCAGGTCACATAGCAAGTGTAAACTTCTAATACAGCTTTAGGTTCCAAAGGCCTTGAACTTACCAACACTCTCTTTGAGTTCTTAACATCTTCAACTTCTTTGGAAACGCTACGCAGGCTTATTGGAAGAATTTCTCATTTAATTCGTTAATCAGTGTGTAAAATCAACAAGAATTTAAGAATCCCCTATTCTGAAGGCAGAATGTTTAAAGATCTAAATAATATGAAGGGAGCATCTCTATCCTCAAGAAACTCTTATTCTTTTACATTCGTGATTCAACATACAAGCAATTTTTAAAAATTAAATGAGAAAAGAATACATATTCTGTGTATACACATGTGCATATGCTTGTAACATTGGAATTATTATCATTAATACCTCCCGAAATTTGCAACACTTCCTATATATTAAGTTCTTTACAAAAATTATGCCGTGCAGTTATCCCACTTAACCTATTTTATGGAATGGACACTATTATCATCCCTTTTTATAATAAAAAATATCATGGGGGCTTAAATATGTTAGAAACTTGTCCTAGTTCCTACAGCTAACAAGTGGCCAAGTCAAGATTTGAGAGTGATACCTGGATTTTTCATTGTAACCTTATATTGCATTTAACTAAAATCCTACTGGAACTTATACTCTTTAGGATCCAGATCATGCTGCATTTTTATTTGTGTCCCCACATCTCCTGGTAGAGTGTGTTATATATTATAGGTGTCCAACAAGTATTTGTTGGAAGAGCGATAAGTAACTATGAACTGATCTCTGATGATCCCTTAGTGAATTCTAAAAAGGCTATGGAAAAATAAACTGTCTTTGTCACTGAAAAATAATTTAATTGAAAACAAATCAGGAGATTCAATAGGCAATGAATGATAATACAGCATGATAGCGCTTTCCACAAATCCTCAAATCAATTATAAGTTGCTAAGTTTGTAAGTTTGTAAACTGTAGTGATGAGTTGCCCATACTCCTCAATTGTCAACCCATATTCCTTCCTAGAATCAAACTTCTATCTCCTTCATTTACCTAAAAACAACAATAGCTATAAGATGTCTTTTATCCCAAGAAGTATGTTATTGCTGTATTTCACATTTGCCGTGGAAAAAGAGACAGTCTTCCCCAGAAAATGGCAGCACCACCCATTGCAGCACAGGATCACATGGCCTACTCCCAGCACAGGCTAGTACAACCCAGCCCAGACTAGGCTATCACAGCCCACTCCCAGCACAGAACGGCACAGCCCATCTCAGTCACAGGATCATAGATCCCCTTCTAACTCCACTCAGTGAGAAGGTCAGCAATGCTGATATCAAAGTATCCCTGATTCCCATAGGGAAGATAGCCAGAGGAAAATGAAACAAAATTAGATCAAGTGCCCATTCAACTATAAGATATGCCATGTGAAATTTGGGCTTTTGAAATCTAACATTACGAACTAATCTAAAATCTATTCATGATAGATTCCACGATATCATGCATTTACTCCCACCTCACCCAATGGGAAGTTAAACAACCATCACCAAACTTGGACCCCTCTACTGTGGTAATGATAATGATAGGAATCAGCCTGAAATTCTGAACAAACTTGCCTTTTGATATCACCTAAAAATTCCAAAAAAGGCCATGCTGGCCAGCAGGCTACATACAGAAGAGGGAACAAGAGATGCTGTCTTGGAAGCTGCAATACCAAAGGCCTCCAACCCTCCTGCAGTCTAACAATATTTGTCAGTAAAAAGGAGTGAGCGGGTGGCCACATGTCCACTTGGCATTTACAGTGTCCTTGTTAAGAATTTTTATAATGAAGGCTTAAATAATTTTACATGAAACAAATTTGGAGGGTGGCTTCTTATTGGTTTTGGCTAACTCAGCAAGTTGAGTCTGACACAGGATTGAAAGAATTGTCATTGTCAGGAAAAGGCAGGTATTTTGTGAAGAAATCCTATTGTTTGGCATGCTGCTATGTTGATGACCTGGGAAGTATACAAAAAGCTAAGAGGGAACTTCTGTACCAGTGTTGTGATATGGTACACTCTGCAGGTAGCAAATTAGAAGGCTGGCTGTCAGCCCTCCTGTGACATGGAGCAACACATAGGCAATCTACCCATTAGTAGGGGTTCTGATACACATGTGCAGGGGAACACTGCAGGTAAATATTACTAGTGAGGACTGGCTCCCTCTGCTGGGTATGCAGGTACTTCTTATACGTGGCTCCAGTGTTTAAATGGTGAAGGTTTCCTAGTGCTATGACTCTGGATTGGCCTCTTCGTGTATGGGGAAGAGCAGGGGTGGATAAAGAGGGTCTCATCTGAAGAGACAGATCACTCCTGTGTACACTCAGCCTGGAAGACAGAGCCTGAGGGGGCTGGACGATTTGAATCTGGTCATCTTTCTGCTTGGGAACATTGAGTGGGTCCTGATATGGGAAAACTCCTCCATTCTGGTTTGAAATAAGATGCTGAATCCCCTCATGGAGATATTTGACAAGCTGAGAAGGAGGGAGTCTAGGATGATGTCACAGGCTTTGTACCAGCCATTTGGTAGTAAACACAGTGTGCAGGAGGGCAAGGGGATCTGGCCTGAGCTCATTGTCACGAAAGTCCTCCTCAGATTTAGATGTTTGGTCTTATCTTCTCAAGAGGTCATATATACAGCCATTGAAAATTTATAAAAAGTGTTAATTTGTTAAGTAGAAATACTGTTAGGGGCAGGCCCAGTGGCGTACGGGTTGGGTTTATGCACTCCGCTTTGGCGGCCTGGGGTTCTCTGGTTCGGATCCTGGGCATGGATCTATGCGTTGCTTGTCAAGCCATGCTGCAGTGGTATCCCACATACAAAACAGAAGAAGATTGGTACAGATATCAGCTCAGGGCCAATCTTCCTCACCAAAAAAAAAAAAAGAAAAAAAAAAGAAAGAAATATTGTTAAATGGAAACTTGAAAGTGTCAATGCATTAAATAGAAAATTAAAAATACCTCAATGTGCATGAACTTTTCTCATTTAATAGTGCAACAGGAGACAAACAATGGAAGTCTGCACCTTGGTTTCTCTTGCCCAGGAGAGATGCTGATTGTAGGATTAGCAGATGTCCTTTGGAAACTTATTTCAGTTCTGTTTGTATTTTCTGTTAATGCTTCTCTCATTTGTTAATAAATTTCTTTTCTAATACCAATGTCTCAGCTTTTCTAAAGAGAATTGGCTAAAAGATTCCATTCAAACTTAGGCTAGGGATGCAGACATAGTGCTGGTGAGAAGGAGAGACGAAGACAGCATGGGCAGGCAAAAATTAGCATGTGTCAATCATGAGGATCAAATGTGGGGATACTCCTAAGAGTGCTTTTGCAGACACAAATATAGGTGACTCTGCATTTCAGTTTTCACAAGGAAGGCTGCTACTGTACAGTACCCTTCATCCTCCAAGGACCCTGCTCAGACAAGATTAAATCCAGCCATTCCACTTGGCAGAGATATGACTGTATCTAAGCCCTCTCCACGTCTGAGTGACCACAGGGAGCTCAAACCAGGTTACATCCTGCTCTGCGTTTCTCTGGCTACCTTAGAATTAGCTAACACAAGAATCTCCTCACTCATCTCACAGACAGGCAGGAAAAGCAGCTATTTTCTACTTTCTTTCTTTTAGTCTGTCACAGAACCATGACACTAGAAAAGACCAAATCTGCATAATATTACACATAGAATTTGGTTTTTCCAAAGAAAGTTTGGAACTAGTAATGGAGTCTATTGCTAGTTCTGTTACAACAAGTGTTTCTTTTAAAGGACTGCTGAAAGGTACATGCTAACTGAAATCTTGAGGATGGGGGCTGGGCATCAGTAAAGAGATTCAGCCTGGCTTTGGGGAGGCATTTGTCACAGACACCACCACTGGAAACGAAGCTTATGCACTGATCCCAGAACAAGCTGAGCAAGGAGAATCTCCCTATCTCCGTGCATACACCACAGACTAGCTTTCCACCATAGAGCACGGGGGCTCCTGCTGCTGTAGGATAAAGCAGAGCAGATGCTAATGCCTCTTGTCTGTGGACAATGTCTCAGAACATGTTCCCATAGAAGGGAGGCAGCTTTCAGCTCAGAGAAATCCGGCTTTATCCGCTCGGCTGCAGAATGTCATGAAACGAGTGCCCTTGTTGAGGGTACGAAGGACGGAGGGAGAGGAGAGGGGGTAGAAAGAGATACAAACTGATGGATAAAAACCGAGCTTTCAGACTCAGTACACAGCACCCGCCTATGGGCAGATGAGGTTTTAATAGTAGGGAGGATAGGCAGCTGCCCACTGGGATAAGTCCCTTAGGAGGGAAGACGTAAGGTAACTTATTCACCCCTTCACCCCCAAACCATCAGTGACAGTTAAAACACCCTCAAACATGTATTTGAAAGGATCTGAATCCAAACACTAGTGTTTTTCAAGGGATTGCAGGGATTCCTCAATTCAAGTGCCTTTAAAATCAGTATGTTTGAAATGCATGCCCCTAAATGAACATCTCCACCAGAGTCATCTGGACCCCAATTCAGCTACACTGATTCAGAGTCTCTGGGTAGAACCCATAAGTGAACTCCCCTAGCAGTCCCCTAAGCCCAGGTGAATATTAGACATGCTAATGTTTGAGATCCATTGCCCTAGAACTTCCAGGAGGGATTTATCACTGAAAAACAATCTGGACTCTCCCTCATCTGAATCTTCTTATTCATACCCTGCATATTTTTCCCAATTCTTTATCATCTGGTATTATTTTCATAATTTCTATATCTTAAAATTGTTTGTTTTGATATGGGTATGTTCTTTTTTCCTGATATGTTTTCCACCCTGTGATTCCAGTGGATTCTAACTCTAAGGTTAGCCCCTGAGTTTCAGGTTTATCCTCTCAGTGCCCAGGCCACACCCCATGGGAGTTCTTAATAGGAGCATCTTCACAGCCTGCCTTGACTTTGCAGTATTATTCCTTTATGTCTTAAAAGATATTTCAGTATAAAAGAGCACCTCTATGCCAATTAGAAAGACATTCTCATTACTGATGACCAATTTAGCAGTACTTATTAAATGAGATTTTTAACTGCATTTCCTTACCCAGTAAATAAATAATTAGAGACATACACTAAAATAGGTAGGTAGGGAGGTAGATAGGTAGGTAGGTAGATAGATAGATAGATAGATAGATAGATAGATACTCATTATGGCACTATTCAACCTATAATAGTAAAAATTTAGAAGCATCTTAAAGGTCTGTTAAATAAATTTCTATACTTGAAATAAAGGAATGCTATTAATATTCAAATGTCTTTACTATGTAATATGATGGACAATTTTTTAAACAGTGTTAAATCTGATCATTCAGTTTGAGCTCTACAGTTTTTGTCCCCAAAGCTACCTTTGCCATTAAAAAATGAGAGTAAGAGAAACCAAAAAAGAGAAAGAAAGAGAGAGAGAGAGGAAGGAAGGAAGGAAAGAAGGATGGAAGGAAGGAAGGAAGGAAGGAAGGATGTAAGGAAGGAAGGAAGGAAGGAAAAGAAAAACATTAAAATTTAGAATAAGCTGGAGGAGAGAGTAAGGGAATAAACGAAAATAAATAAAATTATTAAAAGATAAAATAGGTAGCATACGATTCCAAAGAGTTCATTGAGCAGGCTATAACGCAGTCCCAGCCAACTGGACCCATATTGTTCTCACCTAGGTGTAATTCATCAGGGTCTCTGAAGTCACTGGCTTAGCTACTGGCCATGAAAGGAGCTCTAAAACTGAGTATTGCCAAAGATAGTGGGATTTTGGAAAAGGAACCTCCAAATAAGTAAACAAGTAAGAAAAAAATGCAGTGTTTTGGTCCTTCCCATATAAAAGCAGCCTTTCTCCTGGCCAAACACTCTAGTGTAATTATGGTTGTAGGGAACGAATTAGATAAATAGCAGTAGAAAATTCAACTATGAGAATGAATCTTAGACCACAAGTTGAGAGATGGAAAAAACAGAACGTTCTTTGATTTTCTATATTGCAACTAAATTTCTATTTCAAGCCCCTCCTCTGCCATGGTATAGGAACACTCGACCTATTTCAATTTATCTGCCCTTCACAGCTTTTTCTCTCTATGTTGACTCTGAATACCAAGTCATGAGGTCTCAGCATGCTATTACTTCAGCTAGTCATTTTTAAATTATCCTTTGTGCCCATCCACAAAGCCCCTCTCTATTAACCGGCTCTTTCTATTAACTTTGTGCCATTCGTGGGTACAAAGGAAGCTTTCTGATACTTCTGCGCCTTGTTGAGGCCCTGGAAATATCTGCAAGGCTGCCTAAGGCCCCATTTGTCTAGGCACATCCCATAGTTATTTCCCTTTTGTGGAGTCTTACCACCTCTCCACAAATGCTTCCTTTTCCTGTATCCATGAATTTGCTGTGTGACTTTGCCTTTCAAACACTTGAATCTGGCCTCATAACTTTTTTAGTCAACATACATGTAGCAAATGTGGTACAATCAGAAACTCCCTCTCTCTTTCTCATACACACATACACTATGTATATATATAAGATATCCCTCAACTGGCTGTGGATTAAAAAAAAAAAGTAGTATATCCATACAATGAAATACGATTCAGCCACAAAAGAATGGAGTGCTACTGACCTATGCTACAATAGGAAGGAGTCTTGAAACATAACGTTAAATGAATAAGCGAGATACAAAAGGCCACATAGTGTATGATTTCATTTATATGGAATGTTCATAGACAAATCTACAGAGGTCAGAAAATCATGTGTTTAGTGGTTTTCAGGGGCTAGTGGAGGGGGAAGAAGAGAGTGACTGCTAACGGGTATGGAATTTTTGGGGGGACGGTAAAAAGATATTCTAGAATTAGATAATAGTGATGTAAAGTTGTATAATCTTATGAATATAGTAAAACACTGATTTGTACATTGTAAAAAGATTATTTTATGGCATGTGAATTATATCTCAATTTTAAAAAATGAATGAGAAGATATAGCCATTGTGATAGGAGAAGAAACAAGAGAGTATGCTGTACTGGAAGCTAAGTGATAAACAAAAATGGTTTTATTAATGGGGACTGTTCATCTGTGTAAAAATCCTACTTTGAGATTGATTCTATTCTGGACTGAGAATTAACCATTGGATTCAGCAAAGATGGAGCGTGTTGATGATCATGCCAAGAATGTTTTCAATGGAGCGGTAGCAATGGACAGAGTTAAGGAGAGAATGGGAGATAGGGATTGGAAACAATGAGTAAAAAATTCCCCCAAGGATTTTTGTTATGCTGTTTAATGGCGACATGAGATTGTATCTGAAGAGGTTCATTAAACCTAGAGAGTTGTTTTTCCTTTTTGATTTATTTTTGAGGGATTGTAAATGGCTAGCACAATTGTATATTGATTGGCAAAGATTCAGTAGACATGGAAAAAGAGATGATGCAAGAGAGACTAGGGATAGTAGCAGGAGAAAAGTCCTTGAGAAAATAAGGAGGAATAGAACTTAGAGCCTGAGTGTAAGGTCTGATTAGTGACAGGAACAGGGACATGCCATACACTACAGGCATTTTCTTGTGCTTTGCTTCATTGAGCTTCGCAGATATTGTGTTTTTTACAAATTGAGGGTTTGTGGCAACCCTGCATTGAACAAGTCTATCGACGTCATTTCTCCAACAGCATTTGCTCACTTCATGTCTCTGTCACATTTCAGTAATTCTCACAATATTTCAAACTTTTTCGTTATAATTATCTTTGTTATGGTGATCTGTGATCAATGATCTCTGATTTTACTATTATAATTGTTTTGGGGCCCCACAAACCATGTCCAGATAAGATGGTGAACTTAGTCGATAAATGTTGTGTGTAGTCTGACTGCTCCACCACCTGGCCATGCCCTCATCTCTCTTCCTCTCCTCAGGCCTCCCTATTCCCTGGGAAACAAAAATATTAAAATTAGGCCAATTAATAACCCTACAATGGCCTCTAAGTGCTCAAGTGACAGGAAGAGTCGCACATCTCACACTTTAAATCAAAAGCTAGAAATAATTAAGCTTAGTGAAGAAGGCGTGTCAAAAGCTGAGACAGGCTGAAAGCTAAGCCTCTTGTACCAAACAGTTAGCCAAGTTGTGAACGCAAAGGAAAAGTTCTTGAAGGAAATTAAAAGTGCTACTCCAGTGAGCACACAAATGACAAGAAAGTGAACCAGCCTTATTGCTGATATGGAGAAAGTTTTAGGGGTCTAGATAGAAGATCAAACCAGACACAACATTCTCTTAAGCCACAGCTTAATCCAGAGCAAGGCACTAACTTTCTTCAATTCTATGATGGCTGAGAGTGGTGAGAAAGCTGCAGGAGAAAAGTTTGAAGCTAGCAGAGGTTGGTTCATGGAGTTTAAGGAAAGAAACCATCTCCATAACATAAAAGTACAGGGTGAAGCAGCAAGTACTGATGTAGAAGCTGCAGCAAGTCATCCAGAAGATCTAGCTAAGGCAATTAATGAAGGTGACTGCACTAAAAAATAGCTTTTCAATGTAGACAAAACAGCCTTATATTGGAAGAAGATGCTGTCTAGGACTTTCATAGCAAGAGAGGAGAAGTCAATGCCTGGCTTCAAAGGACAGGCTGAATCTCTTGTTAGGGGCTAATGCAGCTGGTGAATTTAAGTTGAAGCCAATGGTTATTTACTATTCTGAAAATCCTAGGGCCCTTAAGAATTATACTAAATTTACTCTGCCGGTGATCTACAAATGGAATGATAAAGCCTGGATGACAGCACATCTGTTTACAGCATGGTTTACTGAGTATATTAAGCCCACTGTCGAGACCTACTGCTCAGATAAAAAAGATTACTTTCAAAATATTACTGCTCATTGACAACACACCTGGTCACCCAAGAGCTCTGTTGGAGATGTACACAAGATTAATGTGGTTTTCATGCATGCTAACACATTCTTCAGACCATGGATCAAGGAGTAATTTCAAATGTCAAGTCTTATTATTTAAGAAACACATTTTGTAAGGCTATAGCTGCCATAGATAGTGATCCCTCTGAGGGATCTGAGCAAAGTAAATTGAAAACCTTCTGAAAAGGATTCACCATTCTAGATGCCATTAAGGACACTCATGATTCATGGGAAGAGGTCAAAATATCAACCTTAACAGGAGTTTGGAGGAAGTTGATTCCAACTTTCATGGATGACTTAGAGCAGTTCAAGACTTCAGTGGAGGAAGTAACTGCAGATGTGGCAGAAATAGTAAGAGAACTAGAATTATAAGTAGACCCTGAAAACATGACTGAATTGCTGCAATTGCATGATAAAACCTTAACAGATGTGGAGTTGCTTCTTATAGATGAACAAAGAAAGTGGTTCTTAAGATGGAATCTGCTCCTGGTGAAGATGCTGTGGACATTGTTGAAATGACAACAAAGGATTAGAATATTACATAAAGTTGGTTGATAAAGCAGCAGGGTTTGAGAGGATTGACTCTAATTTGGAAAGAAGTTCTACTGTGGGTAAAACGCTATCAAACAACATCACACGCTACAGAGAAATTGTTCATGAAACGAAGAGTCAATCAATGCGGCACACTTCATTGTTCTCTTATTTTAAGAAATTGCCACAGCCACCCCAGCCTTCAGCAACCACCATCCCATCACTCAGCAGCCATCAACATTGAGGCAAGACCCTCCACCAGCAAAAAGAGTATGATTTGCTGAAGGCTCAGATGATGGTTAGCATTTTTTAGCAAGAAAGTATTTTTTAATTAAGGTATATACATTGCTTTTTTAAACATAATGCTATTGCACACTTAATAGACTATAGTATAGAATAAACATAACTTTTATATGTACTGGGAAACCAAAAAAATTTGTGTGACTCACTTTATTGCAATGTTTGCTTTATTGCGGTGGCCTGGAACTGCAGTATCTCCAAGGTGTGCCCATATCATGTTATTTTTTTCTATGGTTTCTGTGTCATCATTAGTTGACTCATAAAATGTAAATGTATGGCTGGTCATCTATATTAATTTAGTCACCAAAGATAAGCAAAGAATACATAACTTAAAGTTGTCAAATATGGTGGTATAAACTATTAGCTAAAATAATCTTAGGTCGTGCTAAAAAAATCAAATGAGGATATTTTAAAAGTTAACTCTAACTTCTATATTGGTATTGTGCTTTAAGTGAATGCACACTCTTTTTTTCCAGCCCTGTTTGGAATAGCTTTAACGTTAAAACTAATCTCGACAAGCTCATCAAATTTAAGCTGCATCAGGGTTTTACGGATCTTGTTACCCAGCCCAAGACAAACATTAAAAAAAAATTGCTCTCTAAAATGAAAAATAACTAGTTGGCTTGATAAGGGACCTTTTTTTCTCAAAGGCTGAGAATGCAGCAGGGATCAGCATGTGTAGTCTTCCTTGCAAATCAAATACTTTATTTGTGAAGAAAAACCCTATGCAGAATTCTGCTGAGATGAAGAAGTAATGACGGTTAGTTTGTAGTTTTGGTTGAATAGATGTTGAAGGAAGAAAAACTCAGCTGCTGGAGCTTTTAGAATTAATATTTTCCAAAGTTGTAAGAAAATCTAAGGCGTTCTCAAAAAATTGGTAGGGAGCTTAAAGACAAAATTGAGGAAAAAATAATTTTCCTTGATGCTTTTCTGATTTTTTATATCTGTAAGTCATTGCTGTATTTGTGCAAATGGCTATGGAGAATAAAACAAAGAAACAACATTCTAGAAACATAGTGGATGGAAAAACATGAATTAACCCTCATATACATAGAGCACTTTCCCATCTATTGTCTCATCTGTTACATATTCTGCTTTATATGGAAAGTCAGAAATATCTGTCACCCTTTTACAGACTGGAAACTAAGGTCTCAGAGCAGTTAAGGCCATTTATGGAATGGATGTTGTAGCCAAGAACAAAATGTATATATCCTAGCATGAAAAATTCCCTTTCGGTCTGATACAGTCCTATACCAACCCTTCTAATTCCAATTAGAAATGAATTCTAATTCATTTGTTGTCAAATTCAACCAAGAAATTTATTGGGAACCTCCAATTGGCTGGTTCAATGTTAGGGACTAGAAATGAAGTGAGAGACAGCTTTGTCTTCAGTGACCATAGAGTTTAGTGTGGAGATAAAGAAGAAAAGCAACAATTGCAAAACATGGGAATATGGAACATTAAGCAGACAGTGCCCTTGGATCACTGGAGGGACTCCAAATTTAAGATTACCCTAAGTCTCAGTTTGCTGGAACAATTCTGGTTTGCTTCTGCTGCTCTTCGGTAATTATTGATGGCACCCAATTTCACCCTGGAAAACATCCTCTTGGGATTATAAATTATATGGCAACCTATACTAGGAGATGAAGAAAAGCTTTTTTGAATGAAGTTGCCCTAAATTAATCATCTCCCATATAGTTTTCCAACTAATTTCTCAAACTGCTGTCTAATTCACCTCTAATATATTATCTGTATTGTCACTAAATGATCTTTCTAAAACCCAAATCTAGCAATGTCATACTCCAGACTGAGAAAACTTTCAATGGTCCCTCTTTTTCTCTAGGATAAATTCCAAACTCTTTAGTATGATATATAAGGAACTCCCTATTCTGGCTTATGACTACCTGTTCATATTAATTAAAAATGAACACACAAATAAACAAACAGAACATGCTTCTTAGTTCTTCAGCCATAGAAAACTACTTGGAATTCTCAAACGTGCCATGCTATGTCAGGCCTCTGTGCCTTCACACATGCTATGCCCTGTGACAGTAATGTCCCTCCCCTAATATTGATTTGCCTGGTAGAAACCTACTCCTTTTTTCTAAGAAAATCTCCCTGAGCCTCACAAGCTGAAATTTTCCTCTTCCTTTCATCACTGCACAATCTCTAGATTGGTGTTCATCATACCACATTACACGTTTTGTTTACATCTCTGTCTCCCCAACTTAGCTGCAAATTCTTTGAGGCTTACAATCAGGTATTGTCTGTGCCTCACTATACCTGTGCTCATTCAATAAATACTTATTGAGCTGAATTCATTAAAGATTAGGTGGGCAGGAAAGAGAGTGGAATAAGAGAAGCTTCCCGAATATACAGGACAGAATTTGTATAGGCAGAGATATGCAAGAATACCACACAATCTCTGGGACCTGCAAATTGTTTAGTGTATCTGGGTCATGGTGTAACTATGGGTGAAGAAGTTAGGGAGGAAAATGTCTCTGTGTAATTTTAATTCAAAAACACAGATACTATGGATTATCTATTTTTCTAGAGTGTATATTTTAAAATGGATACACACACTAAAAGATTCATTCATGTGTTTCCTTAATGGATAATGATGGATTAACTACCAAGTAATGATTGTGCAGAGCAGCACTGCATACTCTGGTTGGAAGAGTAGCCATTAACATTGGTTCCTCGCTAGAGCACTTCTTAGTATTCCACTTAGAGACTCCCAGAAATAGAAAGGTCTCACTTAGGAAAGGGGGAGGAGATTAACTTTTAATGAGCATCTACTCTGTGCACTCCTTATTTCACACAAAAGAAAACCAAGGATAAGGTCACAGCAGATATCGGTGGCAGAACCAGCATGACTCAGAACACAGTCAGGCATGACCCTGGTCCTAGAGGGCTCTGGGCTCAGTTAACTTGCTCGGAAAACAACAGTAAAAGCAGCTTCACTGGCTACTGAAAAACACCTACTGACTATCCCTGGATATGCAAATATCCACATAATATCCAGCATTGATGGGATTATAGTGAATGCCAGAACGAAATCAAAGAATCAGGAAGATGTTGGGGGGGGTGGGAAACACTGACAAATTCACCTACACAGATTTCAAACACAGTGAACTCGAAATAATCTCTCGCTTGTCCCCTGTCGAGGGATTCATGGCCTTCAGTTCTGTACATTCTTGGAGCTATTTATGGACCAATAGGTGTAGAATTTGAGAAGTTTGAGGAGAGGGGCTCTGGTATTAAAGAAGTACGCTTTCCAGGAGATTTTTTTCTGGCTGACTGCCTGGGGAAATTTACTGAGACTTTGGTGAGGAAGGGAGATTAAGTTAAAACATTTTCAAGTAGCTTCAGAAGTTACAACAGAGATTTCTAGATCTCTACAGGCTAATTCAATGTGAAATGCAACAATATAATAAGTCCAAAGACTTTTCTAACCGCTAACCCTGTGAGACATCAGTCTGGGCTGTAGGAAAATCTTGCTTACTTCTTGGTGGTAGTTTAAGTGTTAATCTCTCTTTCTCAGATGGTGCATTGCCAATCACAGCTAATCTCGTATGGCATTTTTGCATTTCATCCTTCCATAGGGATTTGGAGAGTAGGGCAGATCATATATGTCTGCCTGAGGCAAGACATGGCGAGGTGGATCTTGATTCTCTCCCATGATGCACTTGTAAGAGCATTTTGTGGTTGTGCAAGGGCAAAAAAGAAAAAATATATATATACATATATATATAAATGTAATATATGTCACAAAAAAGCCAGCCCTAGTGGTCTAGTGGTTAAGATGTGGCACTCTTGCCACCATGGCCTGGGTTCATTTCCCAGTCAGGGAACCACACCACCCATCTGTCAGTTGTCATACTGTGGCAGCTGTGTGTTGCTGTGATGCTGAAAGCTATGGCACCCCTATTTCAAATACCAGCAAGGTCACCCATGGGGGACAGGCTTCAGTGGAGCCTCCAGACTAAGACAGACTAGACAGGCTGCCCATTTCTGAGAAAATTGGCCATGAAAACCCTATGAATAGTGGAGCACTGTTTGATATAGCACTGGAAAATAAGAGGATGGTGCAAGAAGACTAGGCAGGTTTCAGCTGTGCTGTACACATGGTCACTAGAAGTCAGAATTGACTCGATGGCGCTAGCAAATAAAAACATAAAATTTACATCCAACCCTGATGGTCTAGTGGTTAAAACCTGGCCGTCTCACCGCTTTAGTGGCCCAGGTTTCTTTCCTGGTGGCAGAACCACACCACTGGTCTGTCAGTTGCCATGCTGTGGTAGCGGCTCACATAGAAGAACTAGAAGGACTTACAACTAGGATATACAACCATGCACTGGGGCTTTGGGGAAGGAAAAAGAAAAAGGAAGATTGGCAACAGATGTTAGCTCAGGGTGAATCTTTCTCTGCAAAAATAAATATATATAATATATAAAAGTATATAAAAAATAAAAAAGAATATAAATATATAACAATTAAAATGTTTGTTATAGAAAGGTATTTTTAAAAGTATTTACTTTCTAATTAAGATGTGTAGAATCTGGGGTTATGGAAAACACACCAATGTTGTATCTTGCCGTCATAGGTAATTCTAAAACAACATAGTCCCAGTCAAAAGCTCTGATAGGGCGGCAATGCTTTTAAACAAAGCAATTATCTTGCTTAGATGGATAGGTTGCTTTGAATGCTTCAGGAATTCATCAGCCATCACTGCTCAGGCTATAGACAACTACACCCAGTAGCTAGTCTGGGATACCTTGGAAACTCATCTCACTACTAAGGTCAAGAAGTAATTTGTATGATATGACAGGAAAGTACTTCTGAGATAGATGGTTCTCTTTCTGGTTGCAGTTCATGCCTCAGCAGGCCCATGACACATAGATGCATGACGATATGCTTTGAGTTGTGTTCAACGGTAATTATAGCATAAAAATGGAAGCATTTCAAGAGTCACAGGATGCCTAGAACAACCAGCAGTTGTTTCACTTATACATAGACTTACCAGGACATGTTTCATGCTGTAGTCTAATTCAAAAGGCTGCCACATGTATGGTGCTATCTTGTGAATTAAAGCAGTCATGTCTGTTAATCTCCATAACTGGTCTTCACAATGACCCCTAACTGACATCCCAAAAGTACTGAGCACAGCATTATTTTGGTCTCCAAGATCTTATATATTTTTTCCATTCCCAATCTTATTTCACTGTCCTTCCAACTTCCTCTGCTCCAACCATACTGGTTTCTTTTTTACTCTTTGAACATATCCTGCTTTTCCCTGTCTCAGGGCCTTTTATATCTGATATTCTTTCTACCTAGAATGCACATCCTCCAGATTTTTCACATCTGGATCCTTCCCAATATTCAACTTTCAGTTCATATATCACTTCCTCGGAGAGATTTTCCATGATTAGCTATATTAACCATTTGCCCACATACACATGCACACCAGCACTCTCTATCATATTTCCCATTTTTATTTTTTGTAACAGTTACCACTATTTAAAATTCCTAATTTTTAATTTTCTTGTTTATCATCTATCTTCACCTGCTAGAATTCAAGCTTTATTAGAATGGAGACCTGTGTGTCTTATTTATTGGCATATCCCCAGAACTCAAAACAGTGCCAAGCATACAGCAGATGATCAAAGTTTGAATGCTTATATGTCTAATAAAATAAACTATAGTATCATTGCCATGAGTGGCCTAAATTAGGAATTTCTTCCACATACTCTGTCTGGAAATAGTTAGTACCATAAACTAGGCTCTTTGCTTTCTCCATGGGCTCATCCTTTATTCCTTACTCTTTTGATACAATAATTGAACATGTACAACTTTTGGAAAGAGCTGAACTTAGTAGGATGCAGTCAAGAAAGCAACATTATTCTTTCTTACCTTTTCCCACTAAACGTGCCCTATGGATCCCCTTTTCCTCAGTACCTGGATTAATCTCAGGCAGGACCCTTGGCTTTCCCAACCATTTTTATGTAATAAAAAGAACTTTCTTCATGTTCAAGCATTAATGATGTGACATAATTCTAAAATTATTCAAAGTTAAAACCTTCCCCTCCCCACTATCCAGCCTGTTTCAACGGTGTAAGACTGCTGTAGGAAAAGGGGTCTTGGTTGGCTTCTTTCCTCGCTTCATTCACCACCTCTTTCATTAGCTAACTGCTGATTTGTGCCCCTCCCAGTTGGACTTGGGGGAGAAGGGGTTAGGAGGAAAATGGCAAAGCTTTACGTGTCTATCACAGGTGCATTATGGTACCAGTGCCCTCTAGGCCTGAGTTGAGCAAAGATGACTCTTCTTCAGCAACATTTTTTCAGGTTCTTCAAATATCTTCTAGGCTGCAGTTCTCTTGTCCTGGGTAGTGTTTCTCCTTTGGCTGGCCACTTATGACCCACCCGTCACTTGCTATATTAGAGACCCTTTATCCCTCCCTGTGGTCTTCTTCTACAGGACTTTATAAGAAGACCTCAGTCAACTTCATTTTCTGGGGATCCACATCAAATTCCCAAACTGCAGGTTTTTGCTCTGTAAAATGTGGAGGAAAATGCAGCTTGACCCTCACCACAGCCTTCCAAACTCCACGGTTTAAGCAGCAGCACCGGTAGCCGTAGAGTCTCACCTTTAGACACTCAAGTATGAGGCCAACACTGGTCACTATGGCCCTTATATTCCAGAGGATGCCTTCCAGGCTCACCGAATGGTCTCCTGAAATCTTTCTATCTTTATTTGAATTGGAGAGGAAGCCTCCCTCTACGTTTCCCCATGGTTGGGAATATAAATAGTACAGGGAATACTCTCTCCAAATCAATCCTCTCTCTCCTTGTTCTGTCAGATTTGGCCAGGCTCTCCTTTCAGATTTCTCAGGAGTACATCAGAAACCAAGCCGCTGATCCCAAAACTCCAGAGAAGATGTAGCTCACTCTCCGAAGAGTCTCTTTGAAGACTTTCTGGTTGGACATGATTGAAAAGCCCACCAATTCTCTCCTCTGTGGAGGGAGAGAACACACAGCAAATTAATACCTTTCTTCAAAAACTATTGTTTTCCTTCTAGCCTTCTCACCTGAAGTCTTTTATACTCCTGAGGTGGATGTTACGGTAAGGTAGTTTGGACAGTTTTACAATCTCTGCGTGTCCTGACTAGCAGGTCTAGCACGTTATTTCTGGACATGAGGGTGATTAACATTTAGTGCCTTAGTCTAGGCCTTTGGGGAATCAGCCAAAGATGAGACAAAGTCTTGTTTTAAATTCCCATTGCATTAAAAAGTGCATTATTTAGTAATATTAAATCAGTAGTTCTCTCCCTCATACTGCCATATTTCAGCTCTCAAGTGAGTTTGCAACATTAACTAATGGCTCAAGAGTCTTTCTGGAATGAGCAGTGCCTAGTTAGAAGTGGGATCTCTACTGGAGGAGAGAAATGAACCATTGTTAATTACTATATATCGTATAAAGGTATAGATTCAGGGAACATACACAGGTAAATGGGACCTTGTAGAGAATGAGACAAAATAGAGAGGAAACTGCTGAATGTTTTACATTCTTCTATCACAGGTGTTACACATAGAGTAGAGTTGGAGTTAGACCAAGCAGAGTGGAACTTCTCAGCAAAAGCTGAACCTCACATTTACTACCCTGTCAATGGGGCTGCTTGATTATTTGGATATAATTTGAAAGATAACAGCAGCAACTTAGCACTTTAGTGCTTTGGAAACTTTCTTTTCATTTGAATTCCTGATACCTATTATCTGTGCCTCTCATTGGGCCCTGACCTCTCAGTTCAATGAGTCATCATCTTTTGTATAAACCATGTATGTATGTCTTGTTTCCACAAATATTTTCCACTCAAAGTAGCAAAGAATATGTCTTTGTATTCTCCTATAAGGTCCATCAATTTAAGCTTACAAGTAGTAGGTGCTCAGCTAGTGACTATTGATTGGTGATTAGGTTTCCTTTCTTTGTTTATTCTTTAGGTTTCTATTATGTGAAAAACACTATGAGAGATCTTGTATTAAATAGCAAAAGTCAAGTCACAATCACCCAGGAGTCAACTTAAAGAGGCTCCCACTGGCCAATGATGTGGAAATTTGGTCATCTATAAAGACACTAATAGGAATTGGTTAGAACACATCAAATATGTTTAAATCTGAGATCTTAATAAGAAAAAATTTATTATCATTAAAGAATAGTGAGAGCCTGTTCATTATTTGGAGACCACCAAATAAAGTGAAGAGTCAAGTATTTAGCCCACTTTTTCTATGCCAATTGTATCACTGAGTAACCAAATAGATGAAAAGTAATGAGGAAAAAGGAATGCTAATGTTAAAATACCACGATTTTCAACCTCTAATCAAGAAATGAGTCTAGGCATTCAACATCAAAGACTGCCTACATCAAAAAAAAAAAAAAAGAGGGAGACAACCAGATATTTTCCGCCTCCTGATGGAAAAACACATCACTTAGAAATAGCCTTAAAAAAGATGTAAAATCTGATCTGAATCTGATCAAGTTTCTAGATCCAATTTCCAATTTATAGGAAATACAGAAGACAGAGGAGCATATTAAACTATACTATGGGAGTGCAGTCAACAAAGTCTTGATTTTGTAATACTCCACAAGAAAAATGACCCAGTTTATTTGACTAATAAATTGCAGGAGACGGACAGAGGAAAGAGAAAGAGAGAACATATAGAGTAAAGATTTAAAACACATATCAATCAATCCCAATGTGTGGGCATTATTTCAATCCTGATTTTAATAAATGGTAAAAATAAGTAAGATTTCTGTAAAACAATTGGAAATTTGAACACTACTTGTAAATTTGATTACATTAAGAAATAATTGTTAAATTATTTTTAGTGTGACAATGATATTGTTCTTATATCTAAAAAAGGTCCTTATCTTTTATAAATGCATACTGAAATATTTATGAATGAAATTATATGATGAATGATATTTGTTTCAAAATAAGATGGGAGAGCAGATAGATGGGGCATAAATGCAATGTGATTCACCGTGAGTTCATAATTGTTGAAGCTAGACGATGGGTGTATGGGAGTTCATATATATACCACTCTGTCTATTTTTGTATCTATTTCACATTCTTCATAAAACAAATTTTGAAAAATACTGGAAGGAAAGACAATATATTAATTAATGTAGACTTCCTTCATAAAACCTAATGCATTTATTCCCAGAGAGATAAATTAGTACATTTCATTGTGAATATTTGATTTTGTTTTTGTTTTTTATAGAAAATATGCACTCCAGAGTAGCAATATAGGGACTTTTAACCTGGTATATAGGTCCAAGAGTGATTCAGGAAATCCAGAACTACCCAGAACTATATGCAAAATTAACTTTGGATGTGTGTGTGTTTGCATTTTGGAGGTCAAAGGACCTTATAAACCAAAAGACTGTAAGAACAAATAATTAATAGACATTATTATTTTTTTAAGAGAGACTACAGAGAAATTTTGATTTGCTTAGTATGAGTGGGCAACTAAAACGGAAAAAAAAAACGCATTTTCAAAATAACTAAATCAATGATAAAAAGTTTCCATTCTGTCAAATCCAGGCATTTCAATTTATAATATGAGGCAAACCTGCTATTGGAGCAAAGACAGTGATAGATCCTGTGTTATTTGAAGTTTTCATTGTCTGGCTCTGCTTTGTCCAAATTCTTGCACTCAAAACCACCTCCTCTTTAGACCATGTCCCTTCACTCATGTAAGGCAACCTCCTTTCTGGACCATAGCCTCCTCCTCCAATTTACCTTGGGCAATGTTGAACTAGAAGAACTCTTATGAACACCTTTTAGATTTCTATATGTATTATTTTATATATGTTCTCTCTGCAAGTACAGGATAAGTTCTCTACCAGCAGAGACCCAGTTTTTGTTGCCTGTGTATCCTTCTACTCATATGAATCCAGTGCATAAGAAAGCATCACTATGCATTTGCTTCCACTGTTCATTCAACATACCCTTGATCTAGAAGGAAAAGTGCCTGAGTTAGATATTGTAGAGGAAACTGAGTAAATACCATGTTTGTAGCAATTATTAGTATAATCCTTACTTGTTTGGTAACCTAAGTTTACTCAACTACTTTTATTCTAGTTCCATCTGAAAAATCAGATACACATGGAAATATTCAATGCCATATCTGTAGGCAAAATTCTTTTTTAAGTAGTTCTTTTTTTTTCAGTTGTTATTTAATTTTAAGGATTCCTCGTTTTAAAGCCCAAAGTGTAAATTCTAAGATAAAATTATAAGAAAACCTTTCTTCCTCATATAAATTTTCTTATAAAGTCATTTTGAATGTGATCTTTTTGTCCTTGCAGCTTCACTTAAAAAATTTTTGAAGTATACACATTGACAGGTTTACTAGGTTATCACTACCTCTTATTCTCACATTTAAAACTGATTTTAGGAAAATATAATATAGAAAGATTCTCATGAGTTTTCCCATCGGCAGGGTTACCTGTTTTTCTGCAATGTAACTGCTTTGGAACACAAAGGCATTTGAAATAGGCATCCTTGATACAAATTGCAGATTACTTTCTCACTACTCCTGGCTGTGTACTCCCAAATCAATAGAAATTCATGGGATCTGAAAATTGAATCTTGCAATGCATTTTTTTTTCATTCTGACTTTATTGATAAAGTTATAATCCTTCTGCCCCATTTTAGCACGTTGAGGTGGAAAAGTATTAACATTGACGTTAGAAAGTGAATGTGTTAGGTAGGAGAGGCAGAGGAGATGTTAGGACTCCACAGCCCAACTACCTATGTCCTCTTTAAATTTCATAGACTGCGCTAAGCACATCGGACATTTTGCTGAAAAGCCCTGCTAATGCCCAGTTTGATCTTTTTGCATTACCCAAATGCAAGGGAATAGACTCATCAAAAAAATGGAGAAAAAGAAAACAAAGTCTTTCCCAATTAAGGAACTGCTGATCTAGATCATCAAGACTCAGTCCTTCTACAAAATCTAAGGCAATTTTGTAATGATAATGGCCACAGCCTCATTTCTGAAGGGCCAGCATAGGGAGCTTTTCTAAAAATGAACAGATTCTGAATTTAAACAGAGCCTCTAGAACTCCACATGTTCTTGGCTGTAATATACCATGTAGTAAGAAACAAGGTGTTTCCATAGCTCATCTCCTTCTTGGTAAACCACTAATGCATGCCATGCCATAGGTACTGTGATTCATTACTTCAACCAGTCTCAAGGAGAGGATATTAGAACTTGTCCATCTTCCTCTGGTAAATTGCTTGGAAATAAGCAATCATTCTTTATATCCTTGTTTACCTCAACCACCATCAGAAGTCTAAAATTCCCTGTTTCTACACCCAGATGGATTTTTTCTAATATGGATATGTATATCCCTCAATATAATTCAATTCCACACTTTTCTTCAGTCCCCCAAAATGCCCAAAGCCCTCAAGATTTTATAATCTGTCATCATGGAAATTCCCCATGTCTTTAACTTCTACAGTTGTTGGTCTCTTTCTTCTTGCTGTGAATAGGATGATGCTCCTCTCCTGAATCCACTGCTTCCCTTGCAGCTCTATGAGTTGTCACTGTTTTTTTATCGCCATACTCCTTACATCACAAGTCCCAGAAATAAGACTGCTTCTTGATTCTAGTTGTCATTGCTGGATCTTTCTCCCTCAAAAACCCCTATTCCTTTGAAGAGCTTGACATCACACTTAACTAGCTGCTACCCCTTCTTATTGCTGTCATCTATCAACCTTCCAATTTTAGCACCAGGCTCACTGTTTTTCTTTTAACCTCTACTAATTTGGAATAATTTTTGGTAACATTAACAGTCATGGGGATAATCCATTGAAAGCCCTGGGCTCTTATATTTTTACCAGTCTAACTCAGCCATCCAGTCCTATATTCATCGCTTAGACATTACCAGTAATAACTGTACCATCTCTCCAAAATCTCAATTTCAAATCTCTCTGAACATCATCTCCTGTATTTTATGCTCATATATTCCATTCTATTCCTGACAACAGCTTGACTCCATTTGAACTCCTAATCCATTTATCCTACCCTTTTTCTGCTTTCTCCTGGATTGTGTACTCGTTTTCCCTCTTACCCAGCTTAGGTTCCAGGGTCTATCACTGTAGTCACTTCTTAAAATGTACTTTCAATTCCCTTGCACCCCTCCCCACCACCCCCACCAATCTCACAAAAGTCCAACATTGCTTAACGCAACTTTCTCCCTACTCTGCTCCTGCTCACATAAAGCAACATCTAGAGAAATCACACAACCTTATGACTAGGATTCAATTTAAATTTGTAACAGCAAATTTAAAGTGAGGACTCAGAACTGCTCAGAAGTGCCCAAATACCCTCTACATTTCCCTAGTCACGTCACTTTCTCTCTCTCCAGAATGTTTTACTTGTCTGCTTTCTTCAAACCTCGTATCCTCCATTAGATCCCCTCACTTTACTGAGATCCTCTCAGTAAAGAATTCATAGAGAATGAGAATCATTATCTTCCACCTTTGAATCTACCAGTGTATGTACAATGCACTCACACTCTTGGCATGCCTTCTTATTGCTCTAGTATGCCTTCTATGGTGGGAGTTTATTTTGTGTATTTCAATAATAGCTTTTCCTATTTGGTTAGATTTTGGCCTCTCTTCACATTTAGGAAGACTTTGCACATGCTGTGTGCATGCTGTGCTCCTTTTTACCTTGCTTGGCCAGCTGAAAATGATGCCCCAACAATCTCCTACCCTTATGTTTCTCTTCTTTCAAATGATCACTCCTGTGCGCTGATGGTAATGATCACACACTCTCTGGAATTAGGGAAGAATTCGTTAGCTACCCATAGTAAAGCAAAATTATTATTTACTGGGACAGAGGCCAGGCTGGAGATCCTGTCCAATATTAAAAACGACAACAAAATTTTCCTGAGATTATTTCCTACTAGGTAACTAGTTCTAAACATCTAAGGATTGCTGTCCTGCAGGACTTATTAAAGACAAAAGGTTCTGGCTCAGACGAAGTTCTTATAAACCTCAAAGACAAGATTGATGTTTGCTTGTTTGGTTTTGCACCACTGGAGATAAGGGTTAGGTCCTAAAACCCTCTCCCTACGCAGAGAACCAAAATGGATAAAAGCTCCAAAATCCTCTCTGACATTTCACAGTAGGGATGGAGAGAGGAAAAGACGAAAAAGAGAAGTACAATTTTAAAAGTATCCTTTCAAAAGTAGATTTAAACTCGACTGCTCAGATACGCTATGCGAAGAACTGTAATTTCTTTCATGTAATCTTATGGGCAAGGGTATAGGGGAGAGTGGTAGATACTCCAGTCTTCATGAACTGCTGCTCTTTCTCACTGAACAGCAATGTCTGAGTGCCTACATTGAGGAGAGACTTGCACTATCTGGAAGAATCACATGAAATGAACAATTCAGTCCCTGACCTCATAAAGCTTATGATCATTTGAACAAAGCACATATACACATTTCAGACTTTTTTTAACCTGTGCTACACTAAAGACAAAAATTAATTCACAATCAAGTTCTTTTATATTTAAATTATTTGCATTAAATTGGGGTGTAGGTGCAGAAAATCATTACTTTTTTCAGCCTACAGTGTCACTAACTATGATAGGCGTTAAGTCCAAATTTGAGGATGCAAACTGGCTTTGAGACATATTAACAGAGAACAAGATTGAGATCCCTAAGATCTTGATTGTAGTCTTGGTTCTGTTCTGAAATAGCTGTTGTAACCTTGAGCCAAGCCACTTTTCCTCCCTTGGCCTAAGATTGTCATCTAGGGGGACATAGATTGCATTTTTACATTCTTTGAATTCTAAAAGTCTGTGATTCATGGTGCCAGAGGACGATGAATATCAGTCAACATTCAGGCACCCACATTCCATTTAGGTCTTTTCATGGCATTGATGTATTAGTTTCCAAAATTAGGACCGCTTATGGGAGGTGGACTATTTTTTTAGAGTTTAGATGCAATTCAGGATCCTCTTGTGTTCCACAATATTCCCAGATGATTAAATTTTAATTACTGTTAATGGGTAAAATTCCATATCTCAGAATAATTGGACAAATATATCAGAACTTAGTGCTCACTATTTCTTTAAGGGAAGCATAGATAAGGGGTCCCAAAGGGAGAGCTGACCTTCAACTTCATCTCTGCAACATTTCAATATTTTGAATAGATCCAAAATGCAAGCAGAAAGAGTATTTTCATCTTCCATTACCAAGTGTGAAGCCAGAATCCTCTTTAAATAGAAAAACTGCTTTGGAATTCCGTTTGCTGGCTGTGGATGCTGATTAGCTCTCTGTGGAAGAATTTTTGTTTCAAGTGTAAGAAAAAAAAAAAAGCTTATAGTCACTAATGAGTACTCTCATATGGGAATGATAAAGAACCCCATTACATTTGGTCCATAGGCTGTCCAGAGCACGGGCTGTGTCCTCTGAAGTCTGAGTTTGAGATTCCGGGCTGAAGCCTGTGGTAATTTAGACAAAGTGTTGAAAATTATCTCAGCCATGCTAATACAAATGAGTTTAATTGAAACATTTGGTTACAGGGCAAAAGTAAATCAAATATTGTGTGATGTTTCAATTACAGTCATGTGTCCCTTAATGATGGGGATATGTTCTGAGAAATGCATCCTTAGGCAATTTCATCATTGTGTGAACATCATAGAGTGTACTTATACAAATCTAGATGGTATAGCCTACTACACACCTAGGCTATACTGTACTAATCTTATGGGACCATTGTCGTATATGCTGTCCGTTGATGAGTGAAATGTCGTTATGTGGCGCATGACTACATTTAGTCTGAGTGCCTCCTTTTTATCTTTGGACCTGAAGTCTGATAAAAAACTTCATCTTATTCTCTACCATTCCAAATTTAAGTTTTCTTTGATGCCCACTCCGGGTGCCAACTTGTTCATGTTATCTGAACTTCTAATTGCAGACTGCCATGAATTGACATCACCTTCACTGAACTTAGAACAAAAACTATCATTCTCATTCCTTTGGCAATTAAATATGCAAGACCTTATGATAGCTCTTCTACTATTATTTAACCTTAAATATTTGTGTCTTTTTTGTCCAGTTGTACTATGGAGGATATGAGTTTTGTGTTCTCTAGTAGAGACCTTTCTGCTCAATAGAACTTTCTGCAATGAGGAAATGTTTTAAGTTTGCACTGTCCTATGAGGCAACCACTGGCCACACGTGGCTTAATGAGCACCTGAAAAATCACTAGAGCAACTGAGCTTTTATTTTATTTAAATCTAAATAGATTCATGTGCTTAATAGCTATAATATTAGACGGCCCAGCTCTAAAAAGTCTGACATGATCTCCTGAATACAGTAGGTGTTCATATTTCCTCCTTTGCCTCCAAAGACAAGGAAAGACTCATCCAGTTACTCCCCATCCTCAACGGCCCCTTGATTGAAAGTCTGATATCACTTAGTGAATTTACTTCCTTATTTGAAAGCTGCTTTGCTGCCAAGTCACTGAGCAGTTTAGGAATAAGGATTCTTACTTTGGCAAGGATTCTACCACATTCAGCTCCAAATTTTCCACTGTGTAGATGATTTTGGGGGAAATGTTTAATTCTAAGCTCTTTTTCACTCTTAATCTTGACCTCTACTTTTCATATGTTGAACTTGCAAAAACATTTTAATATCTACCTCATTAGAAATGCTTGATTGGAAGTGAAAATATGGAGCAGCCATACACACACACATTTAAGAGATTTTTGTTTTATGAAAGCATGACTCAGTTCAGAATCTCTGTGCCTTTTTCAGGATAAAAATAATTGCTACATTAATATTCCCACACAAATTTACTGTTATCAAAACAACAAGTTCATATCCCAGTGAAATTAGAGAGAAGAGAGAAAATGCCCGAAGCGAGAAAGGATAAAAAGGAATTTAAGGGGCCAGCCTGATGGCGTAGAAGTTGAGTGTTCGCACTCAGCTCTGGTGGCCCTGGTTTGCAGTTTCAGATCCCAGGACTGCACCCATTGTCGAGCCATGCTGTGGTGGCATCACATATAAATTAGAGGAAAATGAGCACAGATGTTAGCCCAGGGTCGATCTTCCTTAGCAAAAAGAGGAGGATTGGCATTGGATGTTAGCTCAGAGCTGATCTCCTCACAAAAAAAAAAGGAATTTAATATTTATCATTTTCATTTTTCAAAAGTAAAAACACAGATGTACATAATGACAAAGGAAAAATTTGGATTTACATACATAAAATGTTAATAGTAGTTTTATCTACAGGATAGGATTTCTAGTGATTTTTTTTTTTAATTTTTTGTTTATTGCAGTATTCTTTTTAATACAGTCATGTGCCACATAACGATATTTCAGTCAACAATGGATTGCATATGATAGTGGTCCCATAAGATTAGTAGCATTTAGCCCAGGTGTGTAGTAGGCTATACCTAGGTTTATGTAAGTACTGCATACCTATATCTAAGTTTGTGTAAGTACTATAAGGAAGGAAGAAGTTTTCCTCTACCCTTCTAGGTTCTCCTGGTTGGTCTAAGAATTAAATTGACATGAGACAGATTAAGAGAAGAAAAACAAAAGTTTAATAACATGTATGCCTGGGAGAAACCCAGGAAAATCAAGTAACTCACCAAAATGGCTGAAGCCCTCATCTTAAATACTATCCTCAGCTAAAAACAAAAGAAGATGTTGGGGGTGGGGAGAGTCAGCGACTTCAAAGGGAAGGAAGGCAATTAATAAGTACGTGAAAAGGAGCAAACATTTGGAAAACAAGTGTTTGGCCACACAGAAACAGAAGAACACAGAGGGGAACATGACAACAGGTTTTTCTAGGTTCCTCCCTGTCTACCACCTAGTTCATGTTATGCTAAGATGATAGCTCACTTCCTGAGACAGGTTTATTTATTTATTTTTTTGTGAGGAAGATCCACCCAGAGCTAACTTCTGCCAATCCTCCTCTTTTTGCTGAGGAAGACTGGCCCTGGGCTAACATCCATGCCCATCTTCCTCCACTTTATATGGGACGCTCCCGCAGCATGATTTGACAAGCGGTGCGTCGGTGGGCACCCGGGATCCGAACCGGTGAACGTTGGGCCGCCACAGCCGAGTGCACATACATAACTGCTTGCGCCACCAGGCCGGCCCCAGTGAGAAAGGTTTTTTTAATCTGAATTCTTTTAGGCAGTTAAGGACGAGGTAACAAGAAAAACTTTTTGAGTATTTTGTTTCTTAAAAATAATCAGCCTAAAATAATCTTCATGCTAGAGGTACATTTCAAGATGGCAAATTTTGTTCCCCTTAAGTACACTCGATGATGTTCACACAATAACAAAATCACCTAACAATCTATTTCTCAGAATGTATCCCTTTTGTTAAATGAGACATGACTGTATGTTCATGTATTTTAAGTGTACTAACTTATAAAAATTGAATATACTTTGCATGTGTAATGAAAACATAAAAATAAAAGAATGAATGCATACACATTCTTTAATCTGATATTTTGATTACATATCAACATGTTAGGAATTTAGGTAACCTGATTCTTTGCATTTCACTTATGCTCTGATTTCAAAGGTAATGCATTAGACACATGCCTCTATAATCCTAAGGGAAGCTCACATACGTGTTGACTACTCATCTGAAATTGGTCTTTTGATTTGAGTATATTGCTGAAGTAGAAATGTCTGTCATTGCTTTTGCTGTATCATAAATTCACCATTTTTTAAACTGTTCAGTCTCTAGTTTAGCAATCTTTGAATCTCAAATAGTTTCTGGTCATTCGTCTTGAACAGTTTTCCTACACTTGTGCCTCACATTCGATCATTTAGACCAATATTGTAAACTGTGTGATTTTCTACTGTCCTTCATCTGACTCTCTTGAACTTTCCATTCATTAGCAGGGAGGATTGAAAGAGAACCACAACTCAAATGAAACTTTGTTAACAGTGAGTTGGAACAGGGGAAAATACAAGAAATTAGGGATTCCGAATACTGGTACCAGTATGTCATTAACAAATTCGCACATCAGTTTATTCACTAGGTTAACATTTACAAAGTGCATATTATGTACCAGGTTATGCTGGGTATCTGTGGTATGGTAGTGAGAGGAAAAGACAAAATCTCTGTCCCGTTGTCTGACATTGGGTAAGCCATTTCACTTCTCTTTAGCCCTTCCATTATTTGAAGGGGGTGGGAGGCTCTCAAAGGTCCTCTTTAGCTCTGTATCCTGTGAACTTACAGCTTCTTTTCTCTCCATTAACTCAGAAACAAAACACTATGACTTTGCCCACTCTAAAACAAACAAAATTTTGGAGAAAACAGAAGGAGAACAGCAATATGAACAACTGAGAAGTTTTCCATACTACTGAGTGCCCTGTAAGAGTCCTCTGTCATCTATAGGAATAAATGCAGCAATGGTAATGACATTTTCTGCTAATAACCTCATAAATATTTTTACAATCTTGTCTTGAAATTCTGGACATTATTGGGTCAAGTTAAAAAAAAGGAAAGTATCACATGCTCTTTGGTATCTGGCTAGAAAAATGGCCAATGCTGTCTAGAAATGGGACCACTTACCATGTATTACTTTTGTGTAACTGTCCTTGTGTCCCAGAGTACAATGGCTTCAGTTCCACACACAGATCCCTAAAACTGTATCTTTTGTTCACACACTCAGATA